>NC_135572.1:87485501-92485501 GCF_965152235.1 Eretmochelys imbricata | reverse complement strand
AGATTTGGGAAAAGAATTTATTATCTAGTTGTTAAGATACAAGACCAACATTTTAAAAGTTCAAAGTTCAATAGCCTAAGTCTTCACTGTACTAAAGCATTGTTATGTGATTTAAGTGTTAAGAATATGAGATATGGGGTTCATAAGGTTTTTAGTGACAATGGGCCTCCATAGTATCTAAAAAAAAATCCTTAAGTTGATCTAGCCTTGTGTAAATATCTTTGTCCGAAGTGCAGACAAGTCACTTTATCAATCTAGCTTCACTGAAAATTTCTATTAGAATATTCTGAAATGACGAGACTGTAACTTGAGAATGAAGGCTAGATGCGATGAAGAACCAGGGATTCATTTCTCATTGCTGCACTGACCAAAAATGGCGGCTATACATCTGTGACTGTAGATTCTTAACAAGTGGTGTCTGTTAGACTGCACATGTGCAGTTGGAGTGTGCCCTTACCCCATCAGTGGGGAACTTGCACTCTAGTTGGTGTATGATGCAGCCAGAAATCCATTTAGAGATTCTCTGAGAAAATATTTCTTGTTCTTTCTGCTAGAGGAAGAAATAACTCTTGGTGATTTTTTGATTGGTTTGGTCCTTAGCAGGTAGAATGCCACGGCACATCTGACATGCAGGGAATGAAGTCAACATGGGGTTTCAGAAAGTGGACAGGTTTGTTGACATGGAATTCAGCCATTACTTTAGGGAGGAATTTAGGAAGAAGGTGGAGGGAGACTTTCTTCTTTTGAAAAATGGCATATGGTACGTCAGCCATGAGTGCTCCCATCTCACTCACCCTTCTGGCTGAAGTAATAGCAATTGGAAAGGTGGGACAGAGAGCATGTGGCTAAAGATTCAAATGGTGATCTGGTGGGTATTGAGAGGATGAGATTTAGGTTCCATTGTTGTGTACGCAACCACTGGTATGAAGGTCTTGACTAAACCCTTCAGGAGTTAACTGTTGTTGTGTGAGTAAAAATGGAACACCCATCTTCTGAAGGAAGAAGGCACTGACCATGCCGAGATAGACCCACAACAAGCTAAGGAAAATTGGTTTGACCATGATAAAAGGAGAGTATCACCCTGAGAGTCATGGCCCATAGCTGCTCTGGATCAGTATAAGAAAAGCTTCCTATTCATCTGAGACACAAAAAGATCCCATTTGGGTGTCACCTTTGGGTCTCGCTCAGGACAGAGTTGTATATTTCCCACTCATTGACTGCAGAGAGGTGACAGCGTAGGCTGCCCATGAAAGAATTCCAAACACCTGGTCGGTATGTGGTTTGGATAGAAAAGTGGTTTATGATCCACCAACTCCAAAGCCTACTAGGTTCCAGGCAGAGGGGAAGGGATTTTTCTCTACCCTGCTTGTTTATATAAGAGACAGTGGTGATGTTCTCTGATGTTATACAGATATGGATCAAATGTGTGAGTAAGAGAAAGGCCTGGAAGGCCAGGTAGATGGCTCTCAGTTCCAGCAGGTTGATGTGAATCCCAGACTCCCATGGTGTCCAAGTGCCTTGTATGGTGTGGTCGTTCAGGTGAGCACCCGGTTCCAGAAAGGATGAGTCTGATATGATGATGGCACTGCAGGTGGGGGTGTTGAAGGGGACTCCCACTTACACTCATTCCAGGTTCAGTCACCAGCTAAGAGAAGCAATGACCCTGGTGGGAACAGTCACTCTGGTGTTCATGTGATCCTTTTTTGGTGAATAGACAAACCAGAGTCTGGCTTGTAAGCAACATAGATTAACTTTGGCAAATGGTGTCATATAAGTATAAGAGGCCGCATGGCCAAGCAGAAAAAGGCATACTTTGACCATATTTTTGTTTGTTTCAAGTAATCTGTGTTATCAGACTGCTCATCGATTTGAAATATTTCTGTGGGGAGGAAAGCTTTTGCTGAAACTGAGTCCAGTGTCACTCTGAATAAATGTATCATCCCTGTGTGGCTCAAGATGGACTTTTCATTGTTCACACAGACAACCAGCACTTCTAGAAGATAGAGAAGAAACAAACTCACACACCTGACCTTTTGGTTAAAGAGACCTGTTAGGAGCCAATTGTACAATTATGGGAAGACTGTGTAATCTCATTTGGGCTACCACAACAGAGAAACCTTCTTGAATATCCTGGGTGCCATTGCCAATCTAAAGGGAAGTACTCTGACCTACCAGGAACCAAAAAAACTTTCTGTTGGACAGATGAATATTTATACAGAAGTAGATGTCCTTTATGTCAAGAGTTGCTAACCAGATTTCCTTTCCTAGATCGGGGATAATTGATGATAATGAAACAATCCTAAATTTTCAAATAAAGATGTTTAATTGTCAAAGGTCCACAATGGGTTTCCCCCTCTGTCTTTTCTGGGGACTAAGAAGTATGGGGAATAGAATCCTCTACCCTGTTACTGAGGTGGCGCTAATTCTATTGTCCCTCTTTGGAAAAGAGACTCCACCTCCTGGTGAAGAATCACCTCGTAAATGTGATCCCTAAAGAGGAACTGGAAAGGGAGTTGTGGTGGAAAAGGAATTAAAATTTGATGTAGTAATTATGGTGGATGATTTCTAGTAATCACTTGTCATCATGATAGAGTTCCAAATGGTGCATCACGATAGAGCAAAAGGTGAGAGATAGCTCCCAAAGAATGGGGGGAGGTAGATGTGCTTGGCATCAGTAAAGGTAGGCGGTCAAAAGTAGCCTTTAGCAGGTGGATGGGAATGGGTAAAGGTTGTGCAAATAGAGGAGGCTGAAAAATCAAGACCTCTGAACTCTATCACTTGCACAGAAGTTTGGCTGGATTCTAGTGGTAGAATGTTTGTGGAGAGGGTGGTCTTGTCCTATATACCTGTCTGTGGCATTTTCTTTTCAGGGCCAAGGTGTAAATTCCCAGGGAGCGGAGTGCTGATCTAAATTCTTTCAAGGAGTTAGACTCATCAATTTTCTCACTGAATAAATTTGACTAGTCAAATGCTAAGTCCTCCCTGATATTCTGCACTTCCCTGGGGAACCCTAAAGAACAAAGCCGACTTGTGCCTCTTAACTATACCAGTGGCTAGCCCTCTAGATGCCATGTCAGCTGCATCCACTGAAGTTTGTAAGGATGTTTTTGCCACTATCCTGACTTCCTCAGTGAAGGATTGAAATTGGTCTCTGTCCTCAAGGTGATGTTTGTCCTTAAATTCTGCTAATCTAGAGCAGTTGTTATAATTGTATTTTGCTAACAAAACCTGATAGTTAGTGATATGAAATTGGAGGTTCCTAGAGGAAAATACCTTTATTCCCAAAAGGTCCAAAGTCTTCCAGCCCTTGTCAGTTAGGGTGGTTGTGGGATCTTGTGACCTTGCTCTTTTTGTGGCTGCCTGCTCCACCAATGAGTTGATTGCTGGGTGGGTGAAAAGGAACTCAAGTCCTTTGGCCACGGCAAAATAGTGCCTCTCAGCTCTTTTATATGTTGGGGTACAACATGCTGGGATATGCCAATGTACTCTGGCTGGTTCCATGATGACCTCATTTTCCAGGAGCATCACCTTTCTTGGACCCATCAGTTGCAGATTGTAAAGGAGCCAATGATGCGAATCCTGGACCTCCTCTAGTGGAACTGAAGGTCATTTACTTTCTTCTGCGGTAGCTCCTGATACTGCTTATAGTCATTTGGTGGAGACGGTGAAGGGAGAGTAATCACTTGCTCTGGAGATGAGGATAAGATCACCATAGGTATCTGCAGACCTGGCTCAATTTCCTCCACTTCATACTCCAATGGATCCATCAGATGCCATGTGGGAGAGGTGTGGTAGGACACAAGGGTGCAGCCTGGACACCTGCCTTATGGGACACATGGTTCCCAGTAGGACCAATACAAAGGGTCAACCAGTTGAGGGAGACTCCACAGTACCAGGTACCAGTGGTCCCTAGGAAAGTCAAAGCTGGAAGGAGGTGACAAGATCTCCTCAACTCCCTCTCTACAAGAAGATGAATAACTAGGTGGAGCATCTAAGTCAGAGACCTGCTCTCGCTCCACTGGTGGGGCTGTCAATACTCCAAGACAAACACTTCTTCCTGAGGGTTGGAGCAGAGAGAGTGCCTATGTTACCAAAGTAGATTCATCTTGTGGTGTGGCAGTGTCATTCAGGAGGACATACCAGGATGATTAAACCCTTCCACATTTGTCACTCTGTCTTGCTATCGTACTCGAAGACTTTTACAAGAGCATCTGATATGAAAGCTGTTTAGTTTTTTGGTATATTTGCCATAAGTCGTCTGTTTCAGAGCCATATAGAAGAGTGAATAAAAGAGATGTCTCATAATACGAATTTTCACGTTAGTAAGCAATTTGTTATTGTTCCAGGCTCTGTCTTGCAAAAGACCAAATTCATCAAGTCCAGCATTCTTCGATGGAGCTGGGGGATGCCGGTCTTTATGTTTCAAGAGTCAGAACCACTAACGTGACAGATAGATTCTTTTTTCCCCTACACCTTGCCTTCCTGCCTGAGGGTCTTAAGTAGTCCTGAACCCTTAACAGGCATGCACAAAGGCTCACTGAACCTGGATGGGGTCAGGCAGGGATCTTTTCTCTTAGGAACTAACCTGGGTGGGGATCATTAGAGCAACCCTTACTCTCATGTGAAGGCCTGGATAATGAGTCCTAGGCTCCACTCCCAAGCTTGTGCTCACAGGGGCTGTAGCCCACAGAGCTAGCTTTAGTATTCATTTTATTCTGCAGTAATTCAAGAAACCTAAAGGCCTGTATCCTGTAAGACTTGGGCTTCAGCAGTTAGTTTAAGGTTTGAAGCACATGAACTGTGGCACAGATAAATGGCCTGATAGTCACCCAAGTTTTCAGATAACTGGGTCTAGAGTGTTTAAGGGGGAAGTTTGTACATAATGATACCAGCCTAACACAGGCATAAGACCTAACACCAGCTTTTGGATATTTTACGAGGGGAATATCTGTAGACATCTAACTACAAGAGTGCCATGTCAATTAATGAACATATATAATAAGTTAAGATAATTAATATACCAACCTATAGGAGAAGGGCATCCCAATGTTAGTAGGGTGAGGAAATACAAATAAGGAAGAGTGGAGAAACCCCTACTGAATATGCATTAGATATAGTGGCGTCATTATAACATATTAAAAACGTTGTATCCCATCCTGTGGGCAGTGAGAAAGAGAGAGATGTAGCCCTTGGGAGGTACTAGGATGTCCACTGGTGATAATGAGGAAGGTGATGGTGATGAGGAAAATAATGGCTAACATTTAAAATGGTTTTGCAAGGGATGGTGTGAGTATATGGATATTCAGATGTACGTTCTGTATTATCTCTATCTAACTTGCTTGGTTGGAGTGTTTGTGACTTTGATAAATGTATTAATAAACTATTACAAATACAGAAGTGTTCTAAAGTGTGAGGGGGTTGCAATTGTGCACATCAGAGTTCCCAACTAAACAGGAATTTTTTACAATACTGGGCCTGATCTTGGGACAAGAGCCTGTCAAACCTCAGAGAGATATGTTGGAATTTTTAAGTAATCAATGTAATTAATAAATGATTCATAGATCAGTCTACACGGCTCTGCTTGTCAGTTAGTCCGATGTACCGGGGGGGTGGGTGTGTGTCCCTAGCCCAGATGAGAGTGAAGTCACGTGGCCTTCTCCATAGTGTTTCTTCAAGCTAAGTTCATGAGCTTTCTGTGTTTTGCGGGTGAAGTGAGAAGCAGATGGTGTACTTTGCAGAGATAAATGTCTCCCCCAAAGAGAAGAGGCAGCATGGGTGGTTGTTGCTCATGGAGAAGGAGCAAGGGCAAAAGACATAATTCTTGAACCCCATGATTCTGAGCACAGTCCTAGACCTCAGGAAGAGACTCCCCAACAAGGGGAAAAACAAAGCTATACAAACAATACTATATAAAACTCTAACTATGCTAATAAAAAAACCTATTTTCAATATCTGTTTACAGGCTACAAGAAAGAAAATGAACAAATCTGTGGACATAGAGGATTCCAACTCAGGCCATGTAGCAGTAAAAAGTAAATGGAGATTGTCTCTTATGCCCTTGGTCTGGACTGGAGCATGAGAGCAACTGTGCATAAATGCGGGCCAACAGACACTAGTTGTAAAGAATATCTGGACTTGGATGCATGACAGGTGTGAGTACTGACATGTGGAGTACACAGAGGGACCAGCACTTGAAGAAGAACTCATTCTTCTTGCCTTTGTATTGTACAGAAGATTTTAAAAAGACATATTTTTCAGATTTCAGAGTAGCAGCCGTGTTAGTCTGTATTCACAAAAAGAAAAGGAGTACTTGTGGCACCTTAGAGACTAACAAATTTATTTGAGCATAAGTTTTCGTAAGCTATAGCACACTTCATTGGATCAGTATCAAAGATATCTCCTATTCTAAAGACAGGGCAAAACTGTGGTCATGTCAGACACCCCAGTGTGGTAACTGTTTTCAAATGGTGATCACTGGAATAAAAATGACATATATTGGACTGTTGTTAAGACATTGTAAACATTGCCTAGATCATATGACTAGGGTCAGGAAATAACATACTAAGGTCCATAATCTTGTCATATGACAGGGTCAGTTTCCACTGACTCCAGTGGTTAGGGTTGCAACCACTATCACTCCTAATGTGATTTTTGCCACCTTATGTGGAATCCCAAGAGCCAGTGGCCCATTTTCGTTCTCTTTATCCTTTCTGAATTGTCTCTTTTAAACTTCTACAGGAAAAACAAAGCCTTGCTATTTTCTACTGTAATGTAATTTGTAGCCACTTCTTTATCACTTGGAGGAGCCATAAACTTTCTGTAGGCTAGGGATGGAGTTAAGTTTGAGACCCAATAACAGACATGAGTTCATTAGCACTTACTTCATCCCTGATAAAACTTGATTTGGTCACTGGTGTAGACAGTGTCCAAGTGTGTATAATATTTGGTGCACTAAACGTAATTGGTCTAAGCATGCTGTCTTCATTGGGGCGATGCTGAACACAGTTTTTGCCTTGTCTGTAATGGTCAAATTGTGTTCAATTATGTTTGAACGACAGACAGAGGGAGACCTATGTTTGATAAGAGGTGTCAACCATGGTTCATTTTCTGTTGTAGTCAAGGTCCTAGAGAGCAGCTGTTCTCTGACTCTAAGAAGGAGGAACTAACTACGACTAACTGCCACTTACTAACTGATTGAGATTCATACAGTCCCATCAGGAGCCTTAATTCTATGTGGCCAGAAGGATAGGATTTCTAGGAGCCCTGGCAACTGAATAAAGAGGGCTCTTCTAAAAGGGATTTGCCCCGTTAAGCTAGTATTGCAAAGTAGGTCCAGAAGGGCTTTTAGCAGATGTGTAATGTCATGCTGGGGAATTACACTAGTGCTTCTCAAGCAAATTGTTCTGTTGCCTTTGGGGTTAGAAAGCTGAAGCATCAAAATTTGGAAATGTTTCATGCATAGTAAAGGAAAAAAATAGCCAGTTTGGTTGATTTGCTTCTAGCTTAAACCAGACAGTTAATTGTGATACCTTGTAATGCGAGCTAGGTCCAAGACATCCAGGCCATCGCTCTACAATAGTTGCAACTAATGCATATATTATACCCATTGTATTGGATCAAAACTTGTAATTCTGCTGAGAAAGCAGTTAAAGAAAGTCCAGCTCAAAGCAAAGTCTTCTTATTAGGTTCCCACAGGCATAGTGTTACAAGGCAATTCAGAATACTAGACTATTTTTCAGAAGTGTGTGTGACCCATACCTTGTGGCATGCAAGGCACTTTTTTTCTGCTTTTGATCTGTATGTCACTCTTTCCAACATAATTGTGTCTCTAGAGAAACCTAAAAAATATCAAGAGGCAGTAAAACGTAATAATGATATGATGATGCTGATAAAGAGAATATTGTCATTACAGCTATATTGTAGACAGCAGATTTGTGTTGTTTCATAATTGAATATTTTTCATGATTTAGTCCCATTATGTTAGCCCCACTCTGTCATCTTCTAGTAATACTCATAAACCCAATTCTGCATTGCACCACACATAACACAGAGTAATGGCCAAGTAACAGCAGTGATGTGGGGGGTACATACAAAGCTCCTGCAACCTCTCCTTTGCTGAGGCCCTGCAGACCAGCTAGAGCAAAGCAGCATCATTTAAAATGAAACTCATCTACAGACCTGGAGGGAGAGTCTAATACCTTTAACCATACTGAATATCACCTTAATCTATGAGCAGTCTCAATAAAATGAATGAGGCCAAAAGAAGACAAATGCTGACATAATAAACTTTTTACAGAATAACGACACATGCCACCTAGAGAACGCTGAAGTCCATTGCTCAATAATAGACTCCGATTTCTCTATGCAACTTTAACAGTAAGAGAAGTGCCCTCCATTCTCCTTTACTTCTCGTCTCTATCCTACCCCCTTACATTTTGGGGAGTCAAGCAAGGATCTCACGTACAGTCGATATCTCTCCAGAGAGTTGTTCCAAACCAGGGCATAACCCCTTATGACTCCTCTTTCCAACCAGAACAGAACCACTCCAAAGAGGACCACTAACTTCTTAGTCTGTCACCTCCACCAACCCACCCACCCATAGCTCCTGCACTAGTAATTTGGGGTATAAATAAAAGTACAGAGTAGAATTTCAGATCTAATATAGGTGACTGTTAGAAAAAACTGACCCTGTGAATTCTGGTAAAAATCCTAACCAGTGATATAATAACATGACTAGTTTTTTAATGATTTCTATTCAGTTGTGTTTTGTACAATCACTAGGAGGGTGGTGAAGCACTAGAATGCGTTACCTAGGAAGGTGGTGGAATCTCCATCCTTAGAGATTTTTAAGGCAGTGCTTCACCACCCTCCTAATGAAATAGTTTATTTTCCCCTAATATCCAACCTAGACCTCCCCCACTGCAGCTTGAGACCCTTTCTCTTTGTTCTGTCATCAGCCATTACTGAGAACAGTCTAGCTCCATCCTCTTTGGAACCCGCTTCAGGTAGCTATCAAATGATAGCTATTTGCTATCAAATCCCTCTCACTCTTCTCTTCAGCAGACTTAATAAGACCAGTTCCCTCAGCCTCTCCGCTTAAGTCATGTGCCCCAGCCACCTAATCATTTTCATTGCCCTCCACTAGAATCTCTCCAATTTATTCACATCCTTTCTGTAGTGGGGGGCTCACAACTGGACACAATAGTCCAGATGTGGCCTCTCCAGTGCCAAATGGAGGGGAATAATCACTTCCTTCGATCTGCTGGCAATCTCCTACTAATGCAGCCCTGTATGCTTTTAGCCTTCTTGCCAACAAAGGCACACTGTTGACTCATATGCAGCTTCTCATTCCCTTTCCCTTTCTTCTGCTGCTGCTTAGCCAGTCAGTCCCCAGCCTGTAGCAGTGCATGGGATTCCTCCATCCTAAGTGCAGGACTCTGCACTCATCCTTGTTGAATCTCATCAGACTTCTTTCGGCCCAATCGTCCAATTTGTCTAGGTCACTTGTGAACTTACTGAGGGTGCAATCCATCCCATTATCCAGATTATTAATGAAGATGTTAAACAAAGCTGGCCCCAGGACTGACCCCTAGGGCACTCTGCTTGATACTGGCTGCCAAATAGACACTGAGCCGTCGATCACTAACCAGCTTTCTATCTACCTTATAGTCCATTCATCCAATCCATACTTCTTTAACTTGCTGAAAATAATACTATGGGAGACCATATCAGATGCTTTGCTAACGTCAAGGTATATCACATCCACCACTTCTTCATAAACAGAGAGCCAGTTATCTCACCACAGAAGGCAATCAGGTTGCTCAGGCATGACTTGCTGTAAGGGTTCCCTCCCCACACTAGGGTACAGATGTGGGGACCCTCATGAAAAACCCCCTCAACTTATTTCCACCAGCTTAGGTTAAAAACTCCCCAAGGCACAAATTCTCCCTTGTACCTTGGATTAGGTAACACTGCCACCACCAAGTGATTTGAACAAACTCAGGGAAACGACCACTTGGAGTTCCTACTCCCCCCTAATATACCCCAAAGCCCCCGCACCCCCTTTCCTGGGGAGGCTTGAGAATAAACAAGATGAGCACAACCTTGGGATTTTTTAGGACACACACACACAAAAAAACAATCAGATTCTAAAAGAAACAGAACTTTATGAGAAAGAAAAAGGGTAAAAGAAGCACCTCTGTAAAATTAGAATGGAAGATAATCTTACAGGGCAATCAGATTCAAAAACACAGAGGATTTCCCTCTGGGCCAAACTTTAAAGTTACAAGAAGAAAACCAGAAATACACCTTCCTCTTAGCACACATTCCCTTGCTAGTACTTACTAATTCTAATGGAGCTGGATTGCTTGCTTCCTTGATCTGTGTCCGGCAAGCACACGGAACAGACAGACCAAAGCCTCCCCCGGCTCCCAGATTTGAAAGTATCTTGTCCCCTTATTGGTCTTTTGGCCGGGTGCTAGCTAGGTTACCTGAGCTTCTTAACCCGTTATGGGTAAAAGGATTTTGTATCTCTGGCCAGGAGGGAATTTATAGTACTGTATACAGGAAGGTTGTTACCCTTCCCTTTATATTTATGACACTTGCTCTTAGTGAATCCATGTTGACTGTTCCTGATCACTTTCCTCTCCTATGAATGCTTCAAAATGGATTCCTTGAGGATCTGCTCCATGATTTTTCCAGGGATTGAGGTGAAACTGACCAGTCTGTAGTTCCCTGGATTCTCCTTCTTTCCTTTTTTAGCAATGGACACTATATTTGCCTCTTTTCAATCATCTGGGACCTCCCCCAGTTGCCACAAGTTTTCAGAGACAATGGCCAATGGCTCTGCAATCACATCAGCCAACTCCCTCAGCATCCTTGGATGCTTTGCATCCAGCCTCATGGACTTGTGCATGTCCAGATTTTCTAAATAGTCCTTAGCCAGTTCTTTCACCACTGGGGGCTGTTCACCTCCTCCCCATACTGTGCTGAACAGTGCAGCCCTCTGGGAGCTGACCTTGTCTGTGAAGACCGAGGCAAAAAAAGCATTGAGTACTTCAGCTTTTTCCACATCATCTGTTACTAGGTTGCCTCCCCCATTCAGAGAGGGCCCCACCTTTCCCTGACCATCTTGTTGCTAACATACCTGTGTAAACCTCTCTTGTTACCCTTCACATCCTTTGCTAGCTGCAACTCCAATTGTGCTTTGGGCTTCCTGATTACACCCCTGCATGCTTGAGCAATATCTTTATACTCCTCCCTAGTCATCTGTCCAAGTTTCTGCTTCTTGTAAGCTTCCTTTTTGTGTTTAAGCTCACCAAAGATTTCTCTGTTAAGCCAAGCTGCTCGACTGCCATATTTGCTATTCTTTCTGCACATCGGGATGGTTTGTTTTTGTGCCCTCAATAAGGATTCTTTAAAATACAGCCAGATTTCCTAGACTCCTTTCCCCCTCAGATTAGACTCCCAGGGGATCCTGCCCATCAGTTCTCTGAGGGAGTCAAAGTCTGCTTTTCTGAAGTCCAGGGTCCATATTCTGCTGCTCTCCTTTCTTCCTTTTATCAGGACCCTGAACTCAATCATCTCATGGTCACTGCTGTCCAGGTTGCCACCCACTTCTACTTCCCCTCCCAATTCTTCCTTGTTTGTGAGCAGCAGGTTTAGAGGAGCACTGTCCGTAGTTGATTCCTCCAGCACTTGCACCAGGAAGTTGTCCCCAACACTCTCCAAAAACTTCCTGGATTGTCTTTTCACTGCTGTATTGCTCTCCCAGCAGATGGCAGGGTGATTGAAGTCCCCCGTGAGAACCAGTGCCTGTTACTTCTGTCAGTTGTCTGAAGAAAGCCTCATCTACCTCATCCTCCTTATCTGGCGGTCTATAGCAGAAGCCCACCACGACATCACCCTTGTCGCTCTTGCCTCTAAACTTAACCCAAAGACTCTCAACAGGTTTTTCTCCAGTTTCATACTGGAGCTCTGAGCAATGATACTGTTCTCTTACATACAGTGCAACTCCCCTACATATTCTTCCCTTCTGTCCTTCCTGAATAGTTTATATCCATCCATGACAGTGCTC
Source organism: Eretmochelys imbricata (assembly GCF_965152235.1). NCBI lineage: Eukaryota > Metazoa > Chordata > Testudines > Cheloniidae > Eretmochelys > Eretmochelys imbricata. Next base: position 92,473,425 of record NC_135572.1, on the reverse strand, counting down.
CAGTCATGTGAGTTACCACACCAAGTCTCTGTTATTGAAATCATATCATAGTTCTTTGACTGTGCCAGGATTTCCAATTTTTCCTGCCTATTTCCCAGGCTTCTTGTGTTCATGTACAGGCACCTAAGGTAACTAAATGATTTCCCTAATTTCTCAGTATGAATCAGGAAGCCTCCCCTGTTGCACCCTCCTCCTTGTGTTTCCTCCCAGTATCCTGGTTCTCCACTTGCCTCATGGCTTAGATGTCCATCCCCCAGCAAACCTAGTTTACAGACATCCTCTCTAGGTTAGCAAACCTGTCCACAAAGATGCTCTTCCCTTTCTTCATTAGGTGGAAACCAGCTCTTCCTAGCAATCTTTCTTCCTGGAACAACATCCCATGTCCGAAGAATCCAAAGCCCTCTCTCTGACACCACCTGCATAACCACGCATTTACTTCCACAATTTGGTGGTCCCTACCTGGGCCTTTTCCTTGTCTAGGGAGGATGGATGAGCACACAACTTGCACCTCAAACTCCTTTATCCTTTTTCCCAGAGTGATATCATCTGCAGTGACCTGCTCAAGGTCATTCTTGGCAGTATCATTCATACCCACACGGAGAAGTAGGAAGGGGTCGCAGTCTGAGGGCTTGATCAGTCTTGGCAGACACTGTCACATCCTGAATTTTAGCTGCAGGTAAGCAGCACACTTCTTGAGTCTCCTGGTCTGGATGGCAGATGGATGACTCTGTCCCCCTTAGGTGGGAGTCCCTGACCACCACCACCCATCTCCTCCTCTTGGGAATGGTGATCATGGAACCCCCATCCATGGACAATGCATCCCATACCTTCCAGTCAATGGGGTCTCCTTCTGATCCCTTCCCTCAGATGACTCTTCCAAGCCATTCTCCACTGTAGTACCTGTGCAGAGAGCCTGAAAACGGTTTCTTACCTCTATCTGCATTGGGGGTACATGGGTTCTCCTCTTTCTTCTTCTGGGGGTCAAATGGTGCCAATTTTCTTCCCCGTTCTGCACTGCCCTCTCTGATTCTTCAGCATGCTGTACGTGCAATACCAAACGCTGACTTCTATCCAGAAAGTCTTCATTCTCTGATGCAACACAGGGTTGATACTTGGGACTCTACAGACAAAGTCACTTCTATCCTCTGGGAGAAAGACAAACATGGCACATCCTGTGCAGGTCACAAAAGCTGATCGCTCACTATCCATACTGTGTTCCTTCTAAGAACGTCCTCAGGTGCTGTATTTACTGCTCACAGAAGCCTGAAAGGCAAAAACTTTGTGGGAACTCCTCCAGGCGAACTCCCAACAAACTCCCTCTGTTTTTTATACTTTGCTGAATGCTTTGCTGCAATGAGAGCTTTGCTGAATGAGTTCAATCCTGATTGCACTGAAGTCAACAGCAAAACTCACGTTGATTTCAACAGGAGCAGTGTTAAGCCAGTTTTGATAATGGTTGTGGAATATATTTACATTTTTCAGAAAGTCAAAGTGATTGCATAGAATATCCACACCTCTCATAAATGTGCTTCCAGGGTATTAGGATTAAGGAGACCATTCAATGCACAGACACATTGCCATTAACTGGTCATGCCACCAAAAGTTTATACTACGTTTCCCAGGCCAAGATGACCTTCCTTCAATAAAACAGCCTAGTATACACTGCAAAAGACTCTATAGCATAAGGTCTTCCAATGAAGTGAAAAGAGAGTCTAATGCACCCCAGCACATTAAGGAACATTATATCTCTGAACAGAATGTAAACAATTGCCAGACAAATCCACACTTTATGTTCCTTTCCAGTCTTTTGTGTCAAGAGATTGTGACATGCAGTACAACATAAGAGAACACTATGTATCTTTAAAATATCACTATTCCAAGGCATCTTGCAGTAAAGTCACTGGAAACTACCTCAAATAGGCACTATAGCTCTTCAATAGGGCAAATTACAAGGAAAACATTTAACCTTGCTCTTAAAAGCTCTAAGAAGGAGCTTCCCTGAGAGCCTGAGTTTGGGAGTACAAAATAGCAGGGAACTAAAGTAAGAAGAACAAGTTACAAACAAATCAAAACTCAGTCTTTAGACTTAATAGAAATCCTAAGCCAGAGGAGAAAGATGGTAGTTTAGCCAGATTTCATACTTTGCAAGCCTCAGACAAGACAACTGCAGTTGGAGGGGTAGATAAATAGTACTAAATGAGAACTTTGCTTCAAACTTAGCAATATTACATTTGTTCACTGAATTAGACCACTGATGATTCTGATTCAATACAAATCTTGATTCCTTTGATCATTTTTTTCTCCAACTTTATGTCCAGTATGCTTTTTAATCATATAATTTTAGTACAACTGTATTATTATATTTAACAGTAAGTTCAATACCACCAACTTCCAATTTTTCCCTCAGATCTGTAAATCTTTTAGCGACTTAACACCTAAGTGTCTCAAAAGACAAAATTGCTTCTTTCAGGCTTGCCTGTAACTTTAATGTTAATCTTTAACTGTGAACCATAAATAGCCAAATCTCCTGTGCTTATAAATCTGTCTCCCAACAGCGCTGTTCAATTCCTTCTCTGCTAACATCTTAATCACCTTGATTATTGCAAATCTCTTCATGATGGAGTCCCCAAATCCTATTTCTGCAGCTGACAGCATGTGAGAAGGCAGACAGAAACAACACCCTGCACATGTACAAATAAGAATTATCTCTTTATTTGGAAACTGATTTGTTTCTGTATGTCACGTGACAGTGGCAATGGATCACACAATAGTTGTTTTCTTCAAATGCTGAATAAGGAAGATCATTGGACTAAGGAAAAAATAGTGTTATCCCTAAACTAACTTTCCTCCTGTCTCCTGAGTTGTAGATCTTATGCATAGAAATCTCCTGGGACTCCTCTTGCCACCAGGCTTTAGGTTACAGATTTAAGAAAGTAGTAAATATATCCTCACAGATTTTAAACTTTATCTTTCTCCCCTTTCCCCCCCTCTAAATTAAGCAGTTCTTTTTTCCATTAAGTATTTTATTTTCTATTAATTACATTTTTAAAAAACAACATCTCATGCAAATGACCAATGATTCACACCATTATGAAGTCCTTGAATATGCACATAATTCTGTTGAAGTCCACAGGACAACCCAGAGAAGTAAAGGCAGCTGGGTAAGGCTATAAGAGCCTATATTTTCTTCAAGGTTACTGCAAAGTTACTGCAAAGCTTGAATTTAGCTTTGGTTCTTCCAGCAAGAATTTAAAAATTCTTCTGGATAGCTAACTTCCAGTACCAAACAATAGTGGAAGTTCTTAAGTTTGGGAAACTTACAATGTTTTGCTGAAAGCTTACAAAACGCATACATTTAGCATATGTATTTCAAAGTTCACATAGCTCTAGGGTAATATGTTATGCAGTTCTATTTACTGCCATAAGATAGTGCTTTATTATGAGAGATTGTTTTTTCATTTCATTCAGTTGCTATGAAACAGTTAGACAGACATATAAACTTCCACTAAATCCCTAAAATCCATTCCTTAAGGTAGCTTCTGGAGAAAACATATTTGTCCATTACCCAGAAGTAAGTGAAGAATCAGAAGGGTATAGAACAGAATCTATTGTGTACAACTACTTTATGAATAATTCACCATACAATTCAGAACTTGCAAATGTCTAACATCTTTTCTAAATAATACACGAGATAAGCATGCCAGTAGAAGAGTTGTTAAATTCAGTGTTATTAGCAGTCCAAATCCTGCATACCTTATTGACTCCTATGCAGGCAAATCTCTCACTGGGCCAAATCCTGATCCCAGTAACATTTCTTCCATGGAGCCTATACGAGCTGTATTGCCCCCTTGGGCCCCACAGATACAGTTGCCTAAGAGGTTTCTGAGGAGTGAAGGTCCCCTCTGGATTGGTACATGGTGCTTATATGGATTCCATTGATACATGGTGCTTATATGGATTCCATCCAGCAATATGGTTACAATATGGTTAAAATACAGTTTATTAAATGCATCAGTGAACATCTTCAGGCACATATTCAAAATATAAAATCTGGAACAATAAAAACTAAAATTACAGCAGGGAAATGAAAACCTCTCATTGTTTACCTTGAGTATCTATCTTCCCAATCCACTCTTAACAGATGTGGGGTGCGTGGAAAGACTATGATCTTTGTTCCATTAGACCAAAAGAGAAACGTGTTCCAGACTGGAAGATGTGATGCTTTGGGAAATATGTCTGTAGAATTTAAGGGAATAATGTTGGTTGTTATGATTTTTTATGAAGTTGTTACTATGAAAATTTCTGTATCATAAATGCCTCTCTGTATGTGTATCGACTATGAGATGTCAGGGTTTTGTTCCATCTCTGCCAGACCTGGGACAATGAGGAGTCATTAGAATTCAATGACAATATATGTAAGGCAAAGTGCCTTGGAATAATGGGAGCTAGGAGAAGATACTTCCTTCTTCTGTCTGAAGGGAGGGGAGAAGTGGAAAGCAGTGAAAAATTACCAAAGCAGGACACATAGACAGGTGACCAAAGCAAAGAATTATAAAAGGGACTCCCAGGCGTAGATCAAAGACACACAGAGAAAGTTTCAGCAGAAGATAGGAAGGGATGGGGATATGATGGCCAAGGTCAGATGAAACAAGCTGACCTAAAGAGGCTCTGTGTTTCAGAAGAGAAATCACACAGATGCAAGGAAGGATGCTGGATACCACAGAAGACCCTGACCACAGTACAAAGAATGCTTTGGAATGGTGAGGAAACTGAGGGAGGGAATTATGTGTAGGATTTATTATTTTTGTATAGATCTGTGTATTTCTCATGTGATTAACTAAAGAGCAATGTTAGACTTCTGTGCAAAGTGGCTGGATCACTTGATGATTACCTGTTCTGTTCATTCCCTCTGAAGCACCTGGCATTGGCCAATGTCGGAAGACAGGATACTGAGCTAGATTTATCTTTGTTCTAAGTCAGTATGGCTGTTATTGTATTCTTATGTCTCTGTTTTATATGCTACATTTACTACATGAAAATTTGAAGGCTTGCACATTTGGGTGGAATTCTGGGAAAGGATGTTCTTATACTGCTGAGATATCTTGGTGCTGGAGGATTAAAGCAGGTGGGATATGGGGCTCTGTTTACATTTGACTGTAAATCAGTGCACAGGAAATTTGCAAGAGAGGCTGAGGAGATAGCAGCCTGCAGCCTGCTGAGCCCTTCCATTAGGGATTCAGTGTCTGGATCTTCTCACAACAGTCAGCTGAGGCACTTCCGGCGGGTGCCTGACCAGATCTGTGACAGAAGGGCCTGCATCTAAGACTATCTGCTTTTTATTACCACATGTACGGACGGTTAGCTGCAGCTCCCCAGCAGTTTCAACCTCTGAGATGCAGCAGAAGGAGGGAGGTGATCTTCAGCCAAACCTAAGTGAAGTATCTGAGAGTCTTATTGTTGACTTCAAAGGGCTCTAGTTCAAGCCCTAAAGGGAGCCAGAACCTAAACCACCTAGGGCTCCATAGGTTAAAATTAACTTCTTGAGCTGAAATGAATTTAAAGTCAGTGTAAACTGTAGCGTGCTCTCCAGATGAAAATGGACAGCGATCTTCTGCTTATTTTAAATAAAAAATAACATTCTCTCTCTCTATACTAGGCAGCAGTGATACACTCTGTTTCAAGGCTTGTGGAAAATCAGCCAAAGGGACTACATTTTAAATATTGCATGCAATCTATTTATTTTTAAAAATTGGTTGATTGATTCATTTTTTACCACGTTGCTCTATGTTTTTATCCTTTGTTAAATTTTCGGAACTGGTATTGTTGTTTTGCACTGTTATAGTGGCCACATTGTGCCTCAAAGGCATTTCAGGGATGGTTGAAACTATTTATATTATATGGGTCTCAATTCTGCAAAGGTAATCACATGGGCAGACTCCTATGCCTACATAGAGGTTTATTGAAAATAATAAGATTCTCCATGGATGCAGAGGTCTGCCTCCACCATTTTCATAGCAGCATTAGGGCTACAGATTACAAAGCATTTGGGAATCCTTGGGGGTAAAAGTCATGATTTGCTCTTTCCAGAAGAAAAATAAAATAAAATTCACCTTAGAATTTTCTCCAGGATTTTAATGGTGAGGGAAACCCTTGGGACAAACTACCAAAAGATGTGGTGGATTCTGTATCGCTTGGAATGTGTAAATCAACATTAGAGATCTTTCTAAAAAGATGAGCACTAATTCAGCTACAAATTGCTGGGCTTGTTACAGGAATCACTTGATGAAATCATGTGACTTGTATTATGGAGATCAGACTCGATTATCATAATAGCCTCAATTGGCATTAAAATCCCAGAATTATTGCACTGGAGATGGGAGAAGCAGTGAAGTCATGCTGGTGGTCAGGAATATTCTGTAATGGAATACCCCTCCCTTCACACAGCTCTCCCTGGGATTCCCAATTACTGTGGTTTCCAACATGCAGGGGTAACTCTGCAGAAAGATAGTATTACCATTAAGTTCATAGGATATTTTGTTTAATCATTCTAGTGAATTTTAATATGAATTTTATTCAGAGGACAATTATTTTACTTAATTCTTGGCCATCAATATAATTAAAATTAAGAGTACATGAGCTCAGAGTAAAGGGAACTGGTACTAAAATAAAACCAAGAGCATTTTGATTCTATGTATCACTGAAAATGTATTGCCAAGAGCACAAAAAAAGTTATAGTCAGGATTTTAACTTCCTTAGAAAAGCCCCATTAGTTATGGGTTTTTAACCTAGCTGTTGTAGATGGGGAAAATAGAATTAGATTCAATCTTCGCCAAATTACATATTGATTGAATATGTCAAATTTTCAACAAGAACTAAAAATAAAAGTGTACTACAATTTACTGCAAGAAGTACATAAGAGAACAAATGATGGCATTATTAAAAGTGGGCTAAAGCAGTTTGCAAAATAATTGTTGTAACAGGTTCCAAATATTCCTTCTGTTCTCTGTTGATAAGACAAAACTTCTAAGTCAGAAAACGCTAGTGTTCTTTTTTTTTTTTTTTTTTTACCTTATAATAAAGTAAAGAGAAACAAAGACATTTTCATCATACACAAGTGCTGCGGGGACATGAGCAACACATTGAAAAATTAGATTTATTGGGGAAAAGAACCTTATTTTAGGATTGTTTTTCTCGATAGAATATTTGTGTCTTTCCTGATTATTTCCTAGTGAAACAGAAATGAATAGTAAGCTGAATGCACTGTTATCTCAGGCACTACTGTGGAATAATGACTTTAAAGTGCTCCATTTGAAACAAGGCTGCATGGGAAAAGAATATTTGTGAAGATTAGTGATTACTGTCAAAACTGAAGTGATCTTCACTCCAATTATGGCAGTGGCATAAGACAGCAAGGTTATATTAGAGAAAAATCATTACTTTTATATGTATATTTAATGGCACAAGAAAAGTTAATTACAATAATAAGAACTTATTGCCTATATTTCCTTTCATCCAAGGATTTCAAAAGTGTTGAGATGTTCACAGAGGCTAAAATGAGAGAACACGTTTCATAAGGAAAGAAATTGGGAGACAGTGATGATATTCTGGGAGCAGATGACATGTTGAGAGTTGGCAGGAAAGGAAGATAATTTTACATGGAGCGTGTTGGGATAGACTGAAGAGGAGGGAGTTAAAGAGGCCAGAGAGGAGGAAGCCGAAAGAATAGTAAATATGGCAGGAGACCAGCTTGGCTTAACGGTGAAATCCTAGCGGATCTTAAACATAAAAAAGAAGCTTACAAGAAGTGGAAGGTTGGACATATGACCAGGGAAGAGTATAAAAATATTGCTCGGGCATGTAGGAATGAAATCAGGAGGGCCAAATCGCACCTGGAGCTGCAGCTAGCAAGAGATGTCAAGAGTAACAAGGAGGGTTTCTTCAGGTATGTTGGCAACAAGAAGAAAGCCAAGGAAAGTGTGGTGTGATTCCTTGAGGACTTTCTCCATGATTTTTCCAGGGACTGAGTTGAGGCTGACTGGCCTGTAGTTCCCAGGATCCTCCTTCTTCCCTTTTTTAAAGATTGGCACTACATTAGCCTTTTTCCAGTCATCCGGGACTTCCCCCGTTCGCCACGAGGTAGTAGATGGCCAGCCCTCTGTGGAGACTGAGGTTCAATCTAAACCTGCTCTGTGGTGGTTAGGGACTATTTAGAAAAGCTGGACGTGCACAAGTCCATGGGGCCCGACGATTTGCATCTGAGAGTGCTAAAGGAATTGGCGGCTGGGATTGCAGAGCCATTGGCCATTATCTTTGAAAACTCGTGGCGAACGGGGGAAGTCCCAGATGACTGGAAAAAGGCTAATGTAGTGCCAATCTTTAAAAAAAGGGAAGAAGGAGGATCCTGGTAACTACAGGCCAGTCAGCCTCAACTCAGTCCCTGGAAAAATCATGGAGAAGGTCCTCAAGGAATCAATCCTGAAGCACTTACATGGGAGGAAAGTGATCAGGAACAGTCAGCATGGATTCACCAAGGGAAGGTCATGCCTGACTAATCTAATTGCCTTCTATGATGAGATTACTGGTTCTGTGGATGAAGGGAAAGCAGTGCATGTATTGTTTCTTGACTTTAGCAAAGCTTTTGACACGGTCTTCCACAGTATTCTTGTCAGCAAGTTAAAGAAGTATGGGCTGGATGAATGCACTATACGGTGGGTAGAAAGTTGGCTAAATTGTCGGGCTCAACGGGTAGTGATCAATGGCTTCATGTCTAGTTGGCAGCCGGTGTCAAGTGGAGTGCCCCAGGGGTCGGTCCTGGGCTGGTATTGTTCAATATTTTCATAAATGATCTGGAGGATGGTGTGGATTGCACTCTCAGCAAATTTGTGGATGATACTAAACTGGGAGGAGTGGTAGATACGCTGGAGGGCAGGGATAGGATACAGAGGGACCTAGACAAATTGGAGGATTGGGCCAAAAGAAATCTGATGAGGTTCAATAAGGATAAGTGCAGGATCCTGCACTTGGGACGGAAGAACCCAATGCACAGCTACAGACTAGGGACCGAATGGCTAGGCAGCAGTTCTGTAGAAAAGGACCTAGGGGTGACAGTGGACGAGAAGCTGGATATGAGTCAGCAGTGTGCCCTTGTTGCCAAGAAGGCCAATGGCATTTTGGGATGTATAAGTAGGGGCATAGCGAGCAGATCGAGGGACGTGATCGTCCCCCTCTATTCAACATTGGTGAGGCCTCATCTGGAGTACTGTGTCCAGTTTTGGGCCCCACACTACAAGAAGGATGTGGATAAATTGGAAAGAGTCCAGCAAAGGGCAACAAAAATGATTAGGGGTCTGGAACACATGACTTATGAGGAGAGGCTGAGGGAACTGGGATTGTTTAGTCTGCAGAAGAGAAGAATGAGGGGGGATTTGATAGCTGCTTTCAACTACCTGAGAGGTGGTTCCAGAGAGGATGGTTCTAGACTATTCTCAGTGGTAGAAGAGGACAGGACAAGGAGTAATGGTCTCAAGTTGCAGTGGGGGAGGTTTAGGTTGGATATTAGGAAAAACTTTTTCACTAGGAGGGTGGTGAAACACTGGAATGCGTTACCTAGGGAGGTGGTAGAATCTCCTTCCTTAGAAGTTTTTAAGGTCAGGCTTGACAAAGCCCTGGCTGGGATGATTTAATTGGGATTGGTCCTGCTTTGAGCAGGGGGCTGGACTAGATGACCTCCTGAGGTCCCTTCCAACCCTGAGGTTCAATCTCAACCTGCTATGCTATAGCTTGAACCATTGTCTCTTGTCTGACCCTCTATGGCAAGAGAGAACAACTTGTCTCCATCTTTTTTATGGTGACCTTTCAAGTATTTGAAGACTGTAACCAGGTCCCCCCTTAATCCTTTTTTTTCAAAGTAAACATACCCAGTTCCTTCAGCCGTTGCTTGTATGCTTTAAATTACATCCCTTGGATTATTTTTGTCACATGCCTCTGGATCCTTTCCAGTTTCTCTACATCCTTTCTATATATCAGTGACCAAAATTGGACACAGTATTCCAGCTCAAGCCTAGCCAGCACTGAGAAGATCGGTGCTATCACCCCGTGACTAGACTGCTATGCATCTGTTAATGCAACATAAAATTGCATTTTTTTTTGGAACAGCATCACATTGCTGACTCATGTTGAGGATGTGATCCACCACAACTGCACAATAGTTCTCAGAAGTGCTGCTGCCAAATTTACCCCCATTCTCTATTTGTGCATTTATTTGTTCTTCTGTACATGTAGCACCTTACATTTGTATACGTTGAAACTCATTTTGCTATCTCTAACCCAGTTCTCCAATTTATCAAGTTCCCTATGAGATTTATCTCTATCCTCCAAAATGTCGGCAACTCCCTCCCCCCCCCTTTGTGTCATCTGAAAATTTGATCAGTATGCTTTCTAGTCCTACATCAGATTGTTAATAAAAATGTTAAACAGCACCAGACCTAGAATAGCTCCTGTGGAACCCCACTTGACAGCTCCCTCCAATCTGACATTATTCCTTTAATAGTTACTCTTTGTTTATGGTTGTTTAACCAATCATATATCCACTTAATGGTAGGTCCGCCAAGCTCACACTTCTCCAGTTACTTATCTGTCATGCAGGACTGTGTCAAAAGCCTTGCTGAAGTCCAGGTATATTATGTCCACTGCATTCCCCCTATCCACCAAACCAGTTACCCTGTCAAAAATGGAAATCAAGCTGGTTTGGTATGATTTCCTCTAGGTCAGAGGTTCCCAAACTTGGTTCACAGCTTCTTCAGGGTAAGCTCCTGGCAGGCCTCAAGCCGCTTTGTTTACCTCTGCATCTGCAGGTATGGCTGCTCGCAGCTCCCAGTGGCCCCGGTTCACTGTGGCGCAGGCCAGGCCACAGCTTCCCGCAGCTCCCATTGGCTGGGAGCGGTGAACCGCAGCCACTGGGAGCTGCGAGTGGCCATACCTGTGGAAGCTCAGATAAACAAAGCGTCTCGCAGCCTGCCAGGGGCTTACCCTGAACAAAAACAAAACTGAGGTATGTACACAAGGGTCCTTACAGATTATGACATGACAAAATTGGACCTAAATGTTCTCAAATACAGGAAATTGTTTTCCCTACTTTCTAGAATGGAAAGTGGTAGAGCCACGCCTCTATGTCATTCCATATTGGCTGCTAGTGATTACCCCTTCATTCTCTAGGTATCTGCAAACTTAATGGTTTATACATTGCTCTAGTAAAGGGGCGGGCAAACGTTTTGGCCTGAGGGCCTCATCGGGTTTTGGAAATTGTATGGAGGGCTGGTTAGAGGAAGCTGTGCCTCCCCAAACAGCCAGGTGTGGCCCATCCCCCGCCCTGGATCCTCCTCCTCCCCCCTCCGTTTCTCACCTCCTGAGACCCACACAGACTCCTGCCTCATCCAACCCCTCCATTACCTGATACCCCCCCAGACCTCTGCCCCATCCACCCCACCCCGCTCCCTGTCCCCTGACTGCTCGCCACCACCCCATCCAACCCCTCCTCTCATTCCTGATTGCCCCCCGGTACCCCTGCCCCATCCAATCACACCTTCTCCCTGACCTCTCCCAGAACCACTGACCCTGATTTTCCCCACTACCTCATCCAAACCCTCCTCTCTTTCCTGACTTCCCCCCGGGACCCCTGCCCCCATTCAACCCCCCCTTCTCCCTGTCTCTAACTGCCCCTGGAACCCCTACCTGTGACTTCCCCCTTCTGCCCCTCCAACCCTCCCTTCTTTCTGACTGCACCCTGGAACCCCTACCACAATTTAACCCCCTGTTCCCCGCCTTCTGACAGCCCCGACCCCTATCCATGCCCCTCCCCCCCGAACTTCCCTGCCCTCTATCCAAACCCCCCGCCCCCTGCTCCCTTCCCCTGTACTCTGCTGCCTGAAGCACCAGTGGCTGGAGCCTGGCTGGAGCCAGCCACGCCACTGCGCAGCACAGAGCACCAGGTCAGGTCAGGCTCAGGAGCTGCCCTGCCCCAGGAACTCGCTGACCCAAGCATTGCTCCGGCGGCACAGCAATGTGAGGCTGTGGAGGAGGGGCTGGGAGCTAGCCTCCCGGGCCAGGAGCTCAGGGGCCAGGCAGGAGGGTCCCGCCGGCCGATGTGGCCCTCAGGCCATAGTTTGCCCACCTCTGCTCTAGTAGCTTCCCAGGTATCAAAGTCAGGGCTGACTGGTTTGTAGTTCCCCAGCTCCTCCTTGTCCCCCTTTTTCCTCTCTTGTCATCCATGAGTTTGCAAATATTATTTCCAGTTGTGCCAAGATTTCTTCTGCTAATTCATCTAGTATTCCTTTAGTATCCTCAGGTGAATAGCATCAGGCCCTGCTGATTTGAATTAATTCAAATTTGTCAAAAGATCTCTGACATGTACTTTACTTATCGTGATTTTTGTCTCTTGTCTATCATAACTTCACAAGTCATCCTGTCTCAGGTTATGTTTTGTGAGAAGACTGAAGCAAAGTAGGCAATAAGCTGCTCTTCCTTCCTATAATTTTCCGTTACCAGTTCACCTTCTCCATTGAGCAGCAGACCCACACCATCCCTGATCTTTATTTTTTGCCTTACATTTTTGAAGAACCCTTTCTTGTTCTCTCCAATATTCTTTGCTGGATGCAACTCATTCTTTGCCTTGGCTTTCCTGATTTTGTCCCTACATGCTTGCGCTATTCCCATGTATACTTCTTTGATGACATGCCCCTCCTTCATTTCCTGTATGTATTCCTCTTGGTTTTTAGATCAATCAAAAGCAACTTGTGCACTCACAGTGGCCTCGTGTGGCTCTTCTGATCTTTCCTCTGCATCAGAATAGCTTGATGCTGAGCCTCTAATATTACACCTTTCAGGAACTGCCGGCCCCTTTCGACTCCTCTTCTTCCTAATTGGTCTTTCCATGGGACCTTGCCTACTATTTCTCTGAGTTTGTTGAAATCTGCCTTTCTGAAGTCCAGTATTCTTGTTTTGCTGGTCTTATGTACATGTTTCCATAGGATCTTGAATTCTTCCAGATCATGATCACTTCCTCTCAAGTTTCCAGCCACCTTCATGTTCACAACTAATTCATCCCTGTTGATCAAAACCAGATCCAAAATGGATGACCTCCTAATTGTTTCCCCAGCTTTCTGAATCAGAAAGTTGTGTCCTTCACTTGGCAAGAATTTTCAGGACACATTATGTTTTGCTCTTATAGTATTCCAGCAGACATCAGGGAAGTTAAAATCCTCCATTAATACTAGCTTGTGTGTGTTAAACTAATTGTGTTACCTGCTCGTAGAATGACTCATGCACTTCCTCTTCCTGATTCGGTGGTCTATAATAGACCCTCACCATAACACTGCTACTGTTCTTTTCCCTTTTTATACTGACTCAGGGACTCTGTCGCTCACTTCTGCTGGGACCTTAAAGCAAGTGTATACTTTCTTGACATACAACACAACACGTCCTCCATTTTTCCCATACCTATCCTTTTGGAATAAGCTATACCCCTCAGTGCTGGTACTCCAATCATGGGAATTGCCCCACCAAGTTTCTGCAATACCAATTGAGTCATAAATGTCTTCATATACCATGACTTACAATTAGGTTTGCTGTTCTAAGTGTCTCACTATAAAGCTTGTTTACCAGACCTTGGATCATTCTTATACATCTTCTCTGAACCCTACTGAATTTTCAACACCTCTTTTTAAAGTATTGACAGCAGATTTAAACATACTATTCCAGTAATGCTCTCATTAATCTTGTATTCTAAGATAATGCCATCTTTCAACTCCTACTTGATATTCCACTGCTTATGCATCCAACAACCATGTTCACCCTCTTTCCTACAGATTTCACCAGAAGCTCATGTTCAGCTGGTTATCTGCCACTATCCCCAATTCTATCTATCTATTTCCTTCCAGGAAACTGTCTCCCATCTTGCAAGTGTGACCTATATTCATTGTTCCTTGATGTGATCTTCAAGTTGATTGTGTTGTTTAGATGAGCCCACTTTACCAAGCAATCAAGATCTCTCTGTATTACTGACCTGCCTGCCACCATAGTTATTTATAAATTTTGGTATCATCTACAAATTTATCAGCAACAATTTTATGTTTTCTTCCAGATCATTGATAAAAGTATTGAATAATATTAGGCCAAGATGAGATCCTTGCAGGGCATCACTAGAAAAAACCCCATAGAACAATGATGTACATTCATAATTACTGTTTGAGATCCATCAGTTGACCAGATTTAAATGCATTTAATGAGTGCATCATTGCTCTTGAATACCCTTCATTTTTTTTTCTCAGTAACTCATGGGCGATTTAGTCAAATGACTTATGGATTTTTAAGTGCATTATGTTTAGATATGCATAATGTACATGTTATATTTTCAAAAGCACACTGACTTTCAAAACCACTTAAGATCTTTTGAAAATCATACACAGTCACCTAAGTTTAGGCACCTATATTTGAAAATGTTCACCTAAATTGCTTGCCCAGAATCACACAGTGAGTCAGTGGGAGAGCTAGGAATACAACCCAGACATCCTAGCTTCTCAAACCTCTACTCTATCCACTTTTGTTTATTATTGTCTATTAAAAAAAGAAAAAAAAATCTATTGGACTTTTCTATAAAGGCTAAATAAGATTAAATAATAGGGATCTACATAAATGAGTAGGGTCTTATTCTAAATTCTATAGGTTTCAATAAAAATCATAGCTGTAATATAAGCTTTTTGAAAAGATCTATATAATTATATAGCAAGGATATAATTACCTATTAAATTCTATAGGATGACTGTGAAAAACTATAGAGAGATTACCATTCTCTATTAAATACTGTAGAACTTTTCTATGAGGGAATACAGAAGATTCAGGAACAAATTTTAATGCAACTGCAACATATCTTAGTTTCAGAATGCACAAGGGAGAAATTCTCTTCTCGAACTTTAAAGTTAGGCTATGTTTCTAGGGCTCTGGGTGCTTCTTAAACAACACCACTCTTTAGAATCAACTCCATCAAGTCTCCATATATTGATCATCATTCTTAGTTTAGAAAATTCATGAAAACTCTCATGCCCTTTTGTATCAAGTCAGCATACAAAAATCCAACTCACTAAATAAATAAAACACCCATCCACGCCCCCCCTCCCACACACACACCTTCATCTAGGGTAGATCTGCATTTACACTGAATAGTAAAACTACTTCAGAAACTAATTTTTCAAAATCTATTTTTTTTCTAAAATGGTGCAAAAATGGCAACTCATTTTAACTATTATTTATTTTATTTCTAACAGGTTTTGTTGTTTAGGTAGTGAATAATAGATACAAGCTGACAAAGGATATATTTCCCCCCTACAGCACTACTAGTGTCATTACTTTAGTTTTCTGTAGATAATACATTATGGTGTCAGTGAAATTAACTTGAAATTATTACCATTTCCTATGGAGTTACTTTCTCTCAGAAACCAGAGCTTTTAGAAGCATCCAGTTTTAGTTTCACAAGTTCTTGAAGAAAAGCTTACCCTTTCAAGGTTCTGATTTCTTTGAATATGGGGGGTTTCTACACACTTTCCAAATCCTTATGCCCTCTTTCTTCATATCCTTTTCTCCTCTCAGTCTACCCACTTGTTTGGCTATTGGTAGACATTTTCTCCTGCCCTTACAAATCTCCTAAGTCAAAATTCTGTCCCATAGTTCCATGAACCCCTCCCTTTGACCCAATGGGATACTTGGTTGAGTGGCTGACCAACGAATAATACAGCTGATCCCGAGCATCCCTCAAGACTCCATGGTTTTCTCCATAAAATTTTGCTGAGCCAACAGTTTTCAAAGGAGATGATTATGATTTACAGATGTATACTGTTTATTATCATTTAATGCTCACTGTCGCTTTCCCCATCAGTTTACTCCACAGCTCTAGTAACAACATTCATACAGGGATCACATGTTCTCAAGTGGCTAGAACATGAGTCAGGGAGTTGAAAAGCCTTAGTTGTGTTCCTAGCTCTGCCACTCACTAACTCTCTGATTATGGGTAAATAATTTGATTTATCTCTGTTTAACTTGCCCCACATGTAAAATTAGAATAATTAGTCATACCTATCCTATAGGTGTATTGTGCTTACATTGTGTAAGAAGAAAATAATGTCATGGCATAAGTGGGTATGGAGAACTGGAAAATATCAGGGTTTTTTTTGTTGTTTTGATATGATTTTCTAAATGAATATTGAGGATAACTTTATGAATTTGTTTATGATGGGTTGCTTGCTGAGAAGTTAGATTGAATAGGGCTGTCCCGGGAACCAAGCAAAAAAGGTAACACAATGGCCTAGATAATGAAAATCTCAACAAACACTCAAATAGAATAGTCAGGATAATAGCTCTGAAGATGTGACTCCAAGACCCCAAACCTGTTGCCACAGCTGTATAGCCAAGGCTTTGAAAGCTGGAGATCAAAAAACTCTGATCAGTTAAAAGATCTGCCCTGCTGAAAGAGAGGTGGAAAGTTGTCAGCAGGGGCAGGTTGACACAGAATGGCTAAGAGCCAGGGCCTACAGAACTCAGGTTTTAACTTGGTCCCCAAGTGGCCAGGGGGCATCAAAGCTAAGTCATGTCTACCTACAGCAGTGGTGGGCAGCAGTGGCCGCAATGGGAGCTGCGGGAAAGCAGCAGCCAGCACGTCCCTGCGGCACGCGCCACTTCCCACAGCTCCCATTGGCTGGGAATGGTGAACCAAGGCCACTGGGAGCTGTGGGCAGCCATGCAAATGTAAACAAACTGTCTGCCGGCCTGCTAGTGGATTACCCTGATGGGCCGCATGCAGTCCGCAGGCCACAGGTTGCCCACCACTGACCTACAGACTTGAGGGGAATGCCAAGATAAAGTAAGACACTATGAAAATAGGTGTCTATTATTTAAAATCCATTTCTTTGAGTGCTGGGTCCCATTTGGCAAATAAATCATACTTTGTATTGAAGAAGCTGCTTCTGCATCTCTGCATACTTTTTTACTGTCACAGATTCCGAAAGAAACACTGATGGTGGTTCCAAGTCTGTTAGTTCTCCTGGGTATCATGGTTGGCAATCAGTGGGGTACAACCCTGAGACATAGTCAGACAGTGGTTGGATTGTGGAGCTTGTCACTTGAAAGGGTGCACTCAAAAGACAGGAAAAGGGTCTCAGAAGGGGCAGTTTATGCAGGGACCATGGCAGACAATACACTCAATGTAATTGTGCTATGGATGAATTTGGCTCTTAAAATCCAGTGTGTGTATAATAACGAGCTGAAATGCTATCACAGGCCTATGAAATGATCATAGTCAAAGTGTCCTCAATGAAACATCTTTGACTAATATTCACCTGAGTTTTTGAATGAGACAAAATTAGCTGAATTAAATTACTGCTTCTTGGAGCAGCTATTCCTGGAACCCACAAGAGGAGTGGCAATTCTTGAGTTAGTCCTAAATGAAGCACAGGATCTGGTCCAAGAGGTGAATATAGCTGGACCAATTGGTAATAGTTACCATAATATAATTAAATTTAACTTCCCTCTGGAGGGGAAAACACTACAGCATCCCAACATTGTAGTATTTAATTTCAGAAAGGGGGACAACACAAAAGTGAGGAGTTAGCTAAACAGAAATTAAAATGTACAGTGCCATAAGTAAAATTCCTGCAAGCTGCATGGAAACTTTTTAAAGACATCATAATAGAGGCCCAACTTAAATGTATACCCCAAATTAAAAAAAAAAAACAACATAGTAAGAGAACCAAAAAAGTGTGACCATGATATGCAACAAAGTAAAAGAAGATGTAAGAGTCAAAAAGGCATCCTTTAAAAAGTGGAAGTTAAACCCTAGTAAGGAATATAGAAAGGAGTATAAACTCTGGCAAATGAGGTATAAAAATATTATTAGGAAGGCCAAAAAAGAATGTGAAGAACTGCTAGCCAAAGACTCAAAAAAATAGCATTTTTTGTTTAAGTTCATTGGAAGTAGCAAGCCTGCCAAATAACCAGTGCGGCCACTGAAGAATCAAGATGCTAAAGGAGCACCCAAGGATGATATGGCCATTGTGGAGAAACAAAATGAATTATTTGCATTGATATTCATGGCTGAGGATGTGAGGGAGATTCCCAAACCTGAGCCATTTTTTAGGTAACAAATCTGAGGAACTGTCCCAGATTGAGGTGTCATTAGAGGAGGTTTGGGAACAAATTGATAAACTAAACAGTAATAAGTCATCAGGAGAAGATGGTATTCACCCAATAGTTCTGAAGGAACTCAAATGTGAAATTGCAGAACTATTGCCTGTAGTGTGTAACATACGATTTAAATCAGCTTCTGTACTATATGACTGGATTTTTAATAAGGGCTCCAGAGGTGATCCTGGCAATCACAAGCTGGTAAGCCTGACTTCAGTACTGGGCAAATTGGTTGAAACTATAGTAAAGAACAAAATTGTCAGACTCACAGATGAACAGAATGTGTTGGGGAAGAGTCAACAAGTTTTTTGTAAAGGGAAATCATGCCTCACCAATCTACTAGGATTGTTTGAGGGGGTCAACAAGCATGTGGACCAGGAATATATAATAAGACAGAAAATATAATATTGCCTCTATATAAATCCATAATACACCCATATCTTGAATACTGCATGTAGATATGGTCACCCCAGCTCAAAAAAGATGCATTGGAATTGGAAGAGGTTCCAAAAAGAACAACAAAAAATGATTAGGGGTATGGAACGAGATTTATAAGACTGGGACTTCTCAGCTTGGAAAAGAGATGACTCAGGGGGGTATGATAGAGGTCTATAAAATCATGACTGGTGTGGAGAAAGTAAATAAGGAAGTGTTATTTACTCCTCCTCATAACACAAGAACTAAGGATGAGCAAATTAAATTAATAGGAAGCAGGTTTAAAACAAACAAAAGGAAGTATTTCTTCACACAACACACAGTCAACCTGTGGAACTCCTTGACAGAGGATGTTGTGAACACTGAGACTATAACAGGGTTCAAAAAAGAACTAGATAAGTTAATGGAGGATGGTGTCCCTCGCCTCTGTTTGCCAGAAGCTGTGAATGCGTGACAGGTGATGGATCACTTGATGATTACCTGTTCTATTAATTTCTTCTGGGGTACCTGGTATTGGCCACTGTTGGAAGACAGGATACTAGGCTAGATGGACCTTTGGTCTGACCCAGTATGGCCATTCTTATGTTCTTAACTTGTTATTCTTATTTACTTACTTTCTCAGATGCAGTTGTCTTGTTTGTGGAAGGATTGTTTTATTTGTGTTTTGAGCAAATAAATTATTAATTTCCAATACAGCTGTGTAATTATAGCAAAATCAATGTTTTCGCTCATTGAAAATACTTTTAAAACTAGAATATTAGGATACTTATCGGTGTGATAACAAACAAAGTAAATTAAAATTGCTGAGCTAGTCACATTTACCCAGGGCACTGGTATAATCACAATGAGTTAAGAATGTTAATTATTCACAGGAACAAACAAGATTGTGAGTTCTGTGGATCTACTAGCATGAATAACTCCTCACCAATGAGAATGATAAATTCACCATCTGTAAGAGTTGGAGCCTTAGTTACTTCACTTTTGTCCTTCTGATTCTATCTTCTCACCAGAGAATATTACCAACGGTTATGATGATATAGTGCCATAATTTTCCATGGCATTTTTCAGTGATCAAAAATATACTTACTTCAGAATGTACAATAGAGGCTGCTCTGACATGGCTACTTTTTTCCAAAGGCTTGGGTAGGTCTAGATTCTCAAAAAGTTAAGGCATGCAACTGGTGTGTAAGATATGCAGTAAATAGAATAGCTAATACATATACATACAACTACCTTAAGTGTAGGTGTGTAACAAGGTCTTGCCTGAACCAGTATTGGTCTCTAATGTTGCCTTAGTTTCCCCTTCTTGTGAGATTGTGCAAATCAAATAACACCCCTGATTGTGGGATGGTTTATTAAACCAAAACAATTCTGATATCAATTAAATCTGTCTCCCATTCCACAAGTTCTTCAGTCCCTTGCTGGACTCAAAAGTCCCCAAACCCAGGTCCTGCTGCATGGCATTTCCTTCCCTCTCAAGACTATTGTCCTTCTTAAATTTTCTGCTCCTGCCCATCACTGAAGATAGCTCTCTCCAGGCCTTTCCATCTGACTGGTATGGAAGATTAATGCCCCTACTGCAAGTCATTCCAACCAGGCCTTTTCATCTTGCTGGTGTAGAGAGACACTTCTCTGCTCCTCTTTGATCCTGGATACCTTCTGAAATTCCTGCAATATTCTCCCTGCATCTCTCTCTCCCTTGGATCAAGGCTACAAGCCCCAACTCTTTCTCACCTCTCCACATCTCTTTGAGCAGGTGAGCTCTACCAGGACCCCTCTGGACTTCCTTGGAGAGAGTTTCCCTAGATCAGGGGTCGCCAACCTTTCAGAAGTGGTGTGCCGACACTTCATTTATTCACTCTAATTTAAGGTTTTGTGTGCCAGTAATACATTGTAACATTTTTAGAAGGTCTCTTTCTATAAGTCTATAACATATAACAAAACTATTGTTGTATGTAAAGTATATAAAGTTTTTAAACTGTTTAAGAAGCTTCATTTAAAATTAAATTAGAATGAAGATCTTACCAGTTTAGTGTGATCCGTGCCCTTACTTTTCCTTGCTGAGTTTTCCAATGTCTGGCACGTATTTGGATACTTTAAGTTGCACACAGGCTTCTGAGTGATCAGTTGTTAACCGGCTCTGAGAGGGACAGAGGACAGATTTCATGTGTGAAAATACCTGTTCACACAGGTATGTGGATCCAATTGCTGAAAGCATTGCAAACACAATTTTCAAACAGTTAAATTTTACTGGCAAGGACATCCAGCAGGTCAGAATAGAGGCCCCATGATCTCTCTTGGTAGCTTCAAGTGCACTCCACAGATCTCCAAACTTTGATGTCCACAGTTCTGAGTTTTTTAACTGAATGAACTGCATTTCAAAATCTTCAACACCCATCCACTGAAATACAGACAAATCCAAGTAGCTGTCGTTGAACTTCTCAGGTTTAATTAGAAAAGAAAGCATTGGGCCAAATCACTGGAAATCTTAAAATTTGTCAGAAAATTCTGATTCCAGTTCTTGCATGTACATTCTAATCTCAACACCAAACACAGTGTGCTGTTCCATGTGATGTGATAGTGATGTAAGCAGCAAATCAGGACTTAAAAATATCCCAGTACAGTGGCGCTGGAACAGTTTTTAAAGTGGGGGTGCTAAGTTGTTCCCCCTCTTGCCCCTGTCTGCATCCCTCACTGACCCAGGCTGGGGCTAGTGGACCACAGCTGGGGGCAGCTGCAGAGCCCCGGGCCTGCGGGCGGGCGGGACCCCAGGCCAGCAGCAGAGCTCTCCAGACCTGTGGCCGGGACCCGGGGCCGGCAGTGGGCTGAGCAGGGCCCACGGCAGGAACCCCAGCTGGCAGGGGGACGGGGGCTGGTACCCCATGTCAGCAGCAGAGCTCCCGGGACCGGGTGGCCAGGACCGGGCAGTGTGAGTGCCACTGAAAATCAGCTCATGTGCCGCCTTTGGCACACGTGCCATAGGTTGCCTACCCCTGCCCTAGATCTTTCCTAGCCCCTTATTTCCCATCTTTCTGAGATCCCCTCTTATAGGAACTCTCAAGTTGGGCTTACGTTATGTGATGCCTGGTCACCTGACCACCACTAGCCCAAGCACAAACCCATTACGTGAGACCAGATAACAATCATAGATAGGGCAGAGCCCATATCCCTATCTTTGGATAATGTGCAAATCAGGTAATTGCACATATAGATGGACAATTCTAATCAATTATACCTGCAAATTTTGAGCCTAGATTTTTTGAAAACCTCTCTCACACAATACGCGCAGCTTCAGAAATATCCATACAGAAAATTGCATTTGCATATGCAAGTGGGAATGTACTTCTAGAATTACTGGGCTTTTGCATGTGCAAATGTTAATTTACATGCACAAATGTAGGAGGTTTTAAGATACAACAGGGGTACACATTAGTGTCAATATATGCAAACACAAAAGAAGTCACAGTCATTTAAAGTCTAAGAGCATATGTAATTTTGCTGGTATCTCCATCACAAACTCTTCTTGGTGTAAAACACAAAATATTCTGGGCTATAATCTGGCTTTTATTGGCAAAGTCATAAAGAAGGAGTGGAGCTATAGTGAGAAGAATTTCCCTTCGCTATCCTGGCTTCTTAAAACAGATACAGGGAAAAACATTCTCATCAATGTTTCTTGTGGCTGTTCCATAATGTACAGCCATAAAGCAGCAACCGATATTCACTCCATCAAAGAATTCCTATATATTGCATAGAAAGCATGCCATATAAGATAACATATGAAAAGTTGCAATCTGCAGAAACCCATTGTTTTGTCAAAATATGTATATCATTAGTGTGTATCAAGTTATGAGATTTTTCTGTATGGTTGTTACTAAAATATGTTTTAAGATGACTAGTGACATTCAAAGGAGGCAAACCACTCCCAGGTGGGTGTTCAATGACCATTAATCAGCAGGGGCATTGTAATCAAGGGATTTATAATTCAATGACAGTTGTGCAAGCACCAAACAATGGGGACTGCTCAACCCTATGATTCAGTAACACAAGACCACACCAGAGGTATTGCTCAACCCCGTGACAGCAAAGCCCATCAGGACATGTCTTGGCTAGTATTTTCCAGGCACATGGACTGAGGGTATAAAATAAGGGACAGAGGTATTGTGTCATCACCTTTCTCCTCCTCCACCTATGCTGGAAGCAACAAGAATCGGGAAAAACAAAGATTTCAACTGTGGAGACTGGTCACAGGTTTAAGGAGAGGCTTGTATATTATAATACAGGAGGGCCAGGGAGCAGTGGGAGAGTTCTAGAGGGGAAATATATAAGCTCAAGGCTAATGAAGCCATGGTTCCCTGTAGACTAGGGAAAGTGGTTGCAGGTTAATTGGAGCACCTGCAGTCAATTAAGACCCTGTTAGGAACCTAATAAAACCCCCTGCATCAGGCAGACAAGGGAAGAAGAGGAAGGATTGGAGCCTGGAGCCATGTTGAGAGATTTGGAAGACCTGAGAATTGGCGTAAGGGAGACTTTGCCCAGCAGGACAGGGAAACTCCCTTCCCCTGAGCATCTAAGGACTGAGGGTAACCCCACCTAAGGGGGATGAGGATAAAAAACCCACAGGGGTTGAGAGGGGCTGGGATTTAGAGTGAGGAGCAAACCCAGACCCCCTTCCTGCTTCCCTTCTCTATCACCTTCCTGGGCTAGTAGCGGGGCCCTTGGCACCCAAGAGCAGGGGCAAAGGGTGGTATCTTAGCTCCCTGCCAAGAAAAGTGCAGGACCCACCAAACTAAAATTGGCCATCTTCCCACAGTATTAAGAACTGTAACATCTAGTGGGGTGAAAAAACTGGTTGATCTAAATACTGCCTAGTGTAATAATGTTTAAGATTTAGCCTATGCACTTCCCTTTAATTTATTTGGTAACTATCTCTGACCTTTTATGCCTATCATTTATAATCATTCAAAATCTATCTTTCTGTAGTTAATAAACCTGTTTTTTATTTTGCTTAAAAGTTTGTTTTGGTTGAAGTGTTTGGGAAACCTCAGTTCAGTTCACAAAAGCTTGTGTATGTCCTTTCTATATTGAGGCAGGTACCAACTGGGTATTAAATGTACACTGGTCACGATTCTGACCAGGGCAAGATGGTATATTCCATAGGTGCAAGCATGATGGTTTGGGAGAGTGGCTTTTGTCTTTCTATGTGAGATTCATGAGTGGCTCAGGGAGCATTCATGTAATGTAGCTGGGTGTTTGGATCCACATGCTGTTGTGTTGAGGGATAACAACAGCTGGAGGGGTTTGCTACTTGTCACTAGCAAAGCATGGTGAGAAAGAGTTAAGGGGGCACAACGTTATGCCAGTTCCAGGATGTACCTCGGGTATCCCGATACAGTACATCCATTCACTGCCTCTGGTAGCTGCTTAGGGCACTGCATTTGAAGCAGACTGTCTGTGTCCCGATGGGGATGAGAAGCAATAGTTCTGAGTACATTAGCTGGTCTCCATTCAAACACATAGGGGTTAGAGCAGTGGTGGAATCTGCAGGCAGACAGTAGATGTAAACAAGCTGTCTTGTGGCCTGCTCGCAGATTACCCTGATGGGCAGTGTGTGGTCTGTGGGCCGCAGGTTGCCCACCACTGGGTTAGAGTGTCAGGTCACAATTGTGCTTGGCTCCTCCATGGCTTCACTGTGGAAAGAAAAGAAACAGCCTCCTTACAATTTTTCTTTAGCACACTCACAAAAGGTATAATTTAACCATCTAGGTGGACTCCAACCTCTAGTGCAGAGGTGGGCAAACTATGGCCAACAGGCACATCCAGCCCACGGGACCCTCCTGCCCTGCCCCTGAGCTCCTGGCTTGGGAGGCTAGTCCCCGGTCACTCCCCTGCTGTCTCCCCTCCCCGACAGCCTCACCTCGGCACGCCGCTGATGCAATACTCGGGATGGCGAGTTCCTGGGGCAGCGCAGCTGCAGAGCCTGGCCTGACCTGGTGCTCTGTGCTGTGCAGTGATGTGGCTGGCTCCAGCCACCGGTGGTCCAGACAGCATGGTACAGGGGCAGGGAGCAGGGGGTTGGAAGAGGGCAGGGGAGTTGGAGGGGGGGGGGCATGGACAGGGGTCAGGTGGTCAGAGGGTGGGGAACAGGGGGGTTGAAGGGGGTAGGAGTCCGGGGGGGGGGCAGTCAGGAAGGAGAGGAGGGGTTGATGGGGGGGCAGTCAGCGGTGGGTGTTCCAGGTGCAGTCAGGGGACTGGGACTGGATGGGGTAGGGGTACCAGAAGGGCCATGAGGGAACAGGGGTTGGATGGGGCAGGAGTCTGGCGGGTGGAGGTTGCATCAGGAGGTGAGGAGCAGGGGGGCGGTGGATCTGGGGTGGTGCTGGGCCACGCCTGGCTGTTTGGGGAGGCACAGCCTCCCCTAACTGGCCCTCAATACAATTTCCAAAACCCGATGCAGCCCTCAGGCCAAAAAGTTTTCCCGCCCCTTCTCTAGTGGCAACTCTGTGTAATTAACCTTTATAGGTTGAACAGGAATGAAAAGAGAAATTTGCAGTATTGTGCCAACAATACAAAGAGCTCAGAATCCCAGTAACAGATTGTTTCATTAAGAACTCCCTCTGTCCTAGGAGGACAAATGTTTTTCAACTTAAAACACATCTGACATCTAGTGCTAGCAGCATAATGTAGGATTATTACATATTATAGTAATTTTACTGCAATCTCAGTGCAATTACCAATGACTAACATATTTGTTCTTCAGTTTAAAATATGCATTTAAATTATTAAATACTATGATGATTGCCACAATACATTTGTACTGATCTTATTTACATAGGGATATTAAACAAGGTCCAGGCCCAAGAGATAAGAGTTTTCCCATTAAAGATTTATTGAAGATTTAAACAAATGTCGCTACCTTGGGGCCAGTCAGCAAATCTATCAAAGAGGCAAATCTAGGAGGAAACATACATAATTAAATACACAGTTGATAAAAACATACAATTCTTGAAATAATATATTTTAATTACATATCATAGGTGGCTTTTTCAAATCTCAGGAAGGTTGGAAGTCTTTTGATAGCTTCATAGCTATTTTTGTCTTTAACCTGCCTGCTAGCATCCAGTCAAATAGTTTGGGCCATTAATCTTGAAATAGCCTTGGAGGATTTATTCTGAAGTCAAATTATTTTGCTAAAAGGTTTTTGTAATGTTTGTAGAACACCAACAGGATGGGATAGTTTTAAAGAAGATTACCCTTTCAGTTTAATAACATTCTTTTTTCTGTTTAGCTGGAAACATGGAACAGAGGTGAAATGGCTGAAAAATGGAAAATAGAAAACATTCTGAAAGGGAAAAAAGTAGTGGAAATTGAGTTTTCATTAACTTTTGGTTAGTTTTCTTTGACAGACTTTGATATGTTGAGCTGGATCCTCAGATGGTGTGAATTGGTGTAGCTCCATTGATGTCAATGGAGCCAGGGTGATTTACATCACATAACAATTTTGTCATTGGTAGGTGTTCTTGTGGGTTTTTTTGCTTCTTTGTATATTTGTTTTTTGTTGCAAAACAACTCCCTCTGTTTATAGAATGGAGAAGTGGCAAACACCAATGGTTTTGGGGCCCACTAGCTCCATCTATATTGGTTGTGCAGAGGACAATATTCTTTCATGTCATCACTTAATATGATAATAACATTTAGAAGATCAATGGTAGAACTAGGTGGTTTTGTGGTTTGGTAGGTAACAGGATACAGAGCTCCTAGTCACCTAACGTTCATTATGTCAGAAAGGTACTGATTATGATTGACTACCATTTGATGGCTGCTTGATTATCTGTCTAATCTTAAAGGTTCTCAAACCCTTTTCACTGGCTGGCTAACATTTTAATAGGGAATGTTGGAGTTATCTCAGAAACCAGGTACCCTTCCATTCACAAATTCATGGACTATACATCACCATCTCGCTCATTTTAACACCACTTAAAAAAAATCTTCTTGCTTTTAAGAAATTAAATAGGCAGCAAATAAGATGTCCTTCATTTTTAGATTTTCAGTTGCAAAAATAAATTAGCTTGGAGTGAATTAAAGCAGAAAATTAGGTATGGGCAATAACTTGTCTCAGTAGGTGATATGATCTACTACATAATGCACAAGAGACACTGTGAAAATCAAAATGTATTAATGCTTTAAAAAAAGTATTAAGCCAATGATGGATCTGACCTAAGATCCAAGACTTCGGTACTCCTTACTTTGGGAGGAGTTTCAGATTTAGAGTTTGGATATGGCCAAGTTATAACCCTGAATGTGAACATTGCTAGACTTTCGAGTTACTACAGTGGGATTTTGGATCAGGACCCTAGTAAACAGCACAGCTAGTAAAGGCTATTTACAGCCCAATTTAGAATCACCCTACCTAATCAGATTTCATCTCACACATTTCCTAACAAGTTGAAACTGAGAAAATATTTAAAAAACAACCCATAAAATCTCTATTTGTTTACCCTAAATTATTTATTTGTTCAAGCTTTAAGATATGAGTGATCTATTTTAGACCTATAGACTTAGATACATTCATAGAGGAATGGATGCTTTGAGAACTTCCAGTGAATTGTGATAGAAGTATTCAGAACTGAATAGACCAAAACACTGTTCACATGATCAATACATGGTAGAAATTCTAAGTAAAACTCTTTTTCTCCTTCTCTTCTTGCATTCTAAAGAATGTTTTTGCTTGTGAAACATCAGGTACATTAAGAGATATGGAGCCTGTGCTTGAACCAAAACCAGAAAATTAAGTTTAAAAATTTCTAATTAGCTCTGGGCCTACAAGGTATGGTGGAAATTAGAGGAAAGTCTTTTAACTAGTTTTGAAAGAGGCTATGTGTTACCGAAGAGATCTCAGGAAGTAGGACAATGAGCTCTCTGAATCTGAATAGGCACTTTTATAAATAAAACTTTCAGTTTTGAAGAGTGCTTTTCAGTATACTTCAGTATAGGAGTTATTTTAATAAACCCTCCTCTTTTGTAAGAAAGGCAGATTTACAAGCATCCTGCCAAACACAGGGTAGGATAACAAGGAAAGATATCAAAAGTGAATTGCTAAAGATAGAGAATTTTAATTAAAACTAAATTATATATTAAGATGATTGAGTTAGTATTAAAGCTAGAATGTAAAATGATATAAATACATAATAAATGGCTCTTGCATAAAATCTAATATGAACAGGAGTCTATCCACTCTCCAGTGAACTGATCACAGTTTTTTACCTGTATATATGGTAAAATGAATGATGTTTTGGCAGTGCTAATGGTGTCTTGTAGCTTTTTTTCTCATCTATGGGAAATATTTCAGTTTTGGCCCAATTACTTTTAGTGCTTTTGAATGAAGTATTATATTTTCTGCATTGGATGTTAAGGAAGTCATTGTTTCTTCACCCTCATTAAAGTTGAGATTGTGGCTCTGATATGACTGCCAAGAGGAATAAAACAACACACACACACTCCCCTGTACATCTTGCCTCCATCTCAGCTCCAGGCATGAAGATGAAAACCATGATCCTACAGGCTTTACTTCCCTTCACAAGCAAGTGGGGAGGGAGAGAGTGAATGATGTACAGGAACATAGCTCAGTCCTCCTAAACAAAGCAATAGCCTGTGGCTCTGGCAGGGTATAAAGGTTAAGCAATCTTATGTTTTGCTCTCCCTAGATCAAGGTTAGAGAAGAGAAGGAATTGCGGCTTTCTGATTCCTAATTCATTGCCTGGGCTGTTCCTTATGTGGTACAATTACATAGTGTCCCTTATGCAGAACTAGAATTAAAGACTCAGTTTAGCTCTGAGTTACATGATGCATATAATTTTTGAGACTAATTGACAAAGGTACATTTTTAGTTTAATAGTAGTTAGTAATAATTACTATATACATTACCAACGCAATCGACAGTAGTTTAAGAGTTAGTTTTAAAATAGTCAGCACTCTGAAAGTCCAACAACTTCCCCACACAACCAAATCCTAAAATTCTTTCTCAATCAGTGGAAGCCTTGCCTGAGTTATGACTGAGTAAAGATGTCAGGATTTGGCTTCACATGCGTAATTCCTCTAGCAAGCCAATATATCAGAGGATAGTTTCAAGGTGCTTTGGGGCCAGACTATATACAAATATTCTCACCATGGAATCTCATCCAAAAGTCCTAGTGTGCATTTCATTTCAAGAAAACTGGACAGACTATTGAATGTGGCTCTTTGTCTCTTGTCAGTGACTGAGCCAGTTTTAATGCTTCACACTATTTAATCCAATACTAAAGTAGACATTTTCATGTTCTTCTCTCTCAACAGCAATATGTTACATTCTATATTGGACAAAAGGCTTCTCTTCTTTGGATAAAAATTGTCTGAATAAATATTTTGATTTTTTAACGTTTTATTTTATGAAGAAAAGCTCCCAGCAAAATATAGAATTATAACAGAAATTAGTATCTTCTGGGATTTTTTTCCTCCAAAAAACCCCAACTTCCAGCTAGGAAAAGAATATGGATCAAATATTCTCATATTTTTCACATTTTTTCAAGAAAACTGAGCAGAGGGACCTGGACTGGGACTTTCAAAGAAATGTCCAACTCCATTATACTATAGGGGAGCAGCAGCTCTGCTGGAGAGGCTCAGAATAGCTTACTGTTATTATCTCTCCCGCCTTGTCGCTCTAATATCTTTTATTGGACAAGCCTTCAAGTTTACACAGAGTTCTCCTTCAGGTCTGGGAAATGTACTCGGAGTGTCACATCTAAATAGAAGGTGGAACAGATTGTTTAGCAGAAATAGTTAATATGTATTTCAAGGGACCACTCAAGGCAAAATGACCTTTTAACAACCTCCAGTAACTGGGGGGGAAAGGAAGGGAGAGCGAGAGAAACACATGCAGCTGGGGATGGGGGGTTGGGTTTGTTAATGGGTTACAGATTATTGTAATAAACCATAAATCCAGTGTCTTTTTTCAGTCCCTGATTTTTAGTGTTTAGCAAAATTATCAATTTAAGCTCCCAGGCTCATCTTTTTGAGGTGTTGTGCACATTTCCTTTCAGAATGAGAACTGAGATGTCGGAAATGGAGTGATCATTTTGTCTTTGATTTTCCTGTGTGAGTTCATTTGAGAGCATAGCAATTGACTGGTGTCATCCACAGTTGTTCAGGCATTTAATGCACTGGATGTGGCACACCACACTTTGTGATAGGCATGTGTGGGATCCATGGATCTTGAAAGGTGTGTTGTGGGGAGTGCCGATCATAGTAGCAGTGGAGATATGTCTGCAGGTTTTTTTCAGTTGCTCTGGCAGGGTCCAGTGTCACTTTGAGTTGGTGTGTCCTGGTCTTTGGAGAGCTTGCTTGTGGTGATGTTTATAAAAGGAGTTGGATGCCTAACTCCATCTCAGAAATCCCTGCCTTAAACAGGTTTATTTTTTCTGCTAAGCTATTATGTTTCTGTAGTTTACAAAAAAGTATTTGATGTGAACT
Source organism: Eretmochelys imbricata (assembly GCF_965152235.1). Taxonomy (NCBI): domain Eukaryota; kingdom Metazoa; phylum Chordata; order Testudines; family Cheloniidae; genus Eretmochelys; species Eretmochelys imbricata. The sequence continues at coordinate 92,443,263 of NC_135572.1, read as the reverse complement.
GTGTTGGAATTTTATACTATGGTGACAGGGAAGAGTTGCAGAACCCTGAATATCATTGTAAAGGAGGGAAGAGATTATGGTTAAAAAGGAGGCAGTAGGAGCACAGAAGAAGATTTAAAATTTAGACAGTGTTTAAAATAACTAAAAAATATTTCCCTTTGGACATTCCAAGGGATTAAAACATGTATAATAAAAGAATGAAGTGGAGAAGAGAGTGAAGGACAGACAGGGAAGAAACATTTCAAAACAAAACATTTCAATCATCCTACTTCCCCCACCCCACATTTCCCCCTGGATTTTCAGCTCACAGACATTTTCAGATGTTTGCATTTTTGTCTTGATTTGGGAACATATCTGCTGTGTCAAATGTTTCTTGTCCTTTCTGTCAATTACTAATCTTACCAATTAAAGGATATTCATAAATGCACTGTATCAATTACATCATTTTGTGCCTTACACTATATATATAATAAATTGATAAGGGATGGCTATTACTATACATGTATAGTGTAAGGCACAAAATGATGTAATTGATACAGTGCATTTATGAATATCCCTTTATATATGGATGCCTTATCAAGTCATTATAACAGAGAGAATCTCTCAGAGTAATTCCTGATCAGCTAAAAGCATCTCTTGATAGATCATTACATTATTGATCAGAGAAAACACCTGCCCCATATCAGTTAGAAGCAGTTCCTGTCTGGGCTTCTGGACAGGTTTCCATAAAGGTCAAGGGTTAGAGTAGAAGGACACACAATCTGTTTAATGACAAACTAAAGTCCAGCTAAAATTCAGCTTATTTATAACACACAAGGGTCAGCTAAAGTTCAAGGTAGAAAAACAGAGTGGATAATTGAGTACAGGCGTACCAGATAAAGACATTTATTATTCCAAACAAAACATTGTTTAACATTAGGGTTCAGACAGCAATTTTGGGATGTTTGGCCAAGAAATCATGAGTTTAATTTTAAAATAGTAAATATCAATCTTGATGATTAATGGGAAGGTTTTGAAAGTTAGTGTTTTATGTGCAGAGTACTTCTTTGTTTTTACTTCATAATGCTGAATCTGGCCTCCTATGGTCCTCTCAAGGACCAATTAGATGTCTCCGTGTATATATAATGTTAGCTCTCAGACTCTAACTAAAAGGGCTGTGATGATATATCTTTAGCTAAGAGGTCCTTTATCCAAAAGGCTAATGGATCACTGAAGTTAAACAAGTGTTAACAAAAACAATCAAAAGCACAAACACATTAAATACTCAGATGAAAACTCCCTTCCCCAGCTAGACAGGAACTGAATTTCTATTAAAAACAAGCAGGAGCAATATTCTAAACCTATCAGGCTTTTTAATATCATAAAGAAGATAAAAAGGGAACAAACAGATCCCCATCCCTCTTTTGCAAGTTACCATTAACAAGAATAAAAATATAAAAAGTTGTCATTTGTTCTGAGCAGACGCTGTACTTAGCACTGGAGAAAAGACAGATACAGGACAAGACATAGATTAAAAGTATATACTATCTGGCTCAAGGAGTTTATAAAATAAGACCTCAAACCAGAAAAAACTTACATACATTCTTAACCTCAAGTCTATTCATGTGCTTGAAATTAAGCATGAGTGCAAGACCTTGTAGGTTCAGAGCCTAAAGATGTTGGATCATATTAAAGAAGTTCTGTATTAAAATCACAAATTAGTTTGATTCCCCATAGTTTAAATCCCAGGGTATTACTAATTAAGAGGTCTCTTGGTTTTTGGTGCTGTTTCTCTCCCTCTGTGTGAAACTTGCAAGCTGCTAACTGTTAGTATATTCTAAGACAGAGTCTGTTCTCAAAGCAATTCTTTGTAACAAAAACTACTCAGAGAGAGACTCAAAACAATACGCTGTAACAACAGAAACAGCACCCAGAGACTCCCCGCCCTTTTCTTGTATTCATCTTGCTTTGTTAACAATTGTGATTAAAATACAAATAGAGGATGTATGTGGATGGATGCTTGGTGTGGATAATAACTGAATGATCAGGGAGGTGCCAGCCTAAGAATCCGGTGTCCATTCGCTGAAGAAGGTGTCAAGTGGAAATAACCAGAGGACCCCCAGAGGGCAGACTGGAATCCACCCAACAGCCTCAAGGATGGGAGAACCAAAGAACAAGATAACATCTGGCAGCACAGAGCCATCAGGAATGTGCCATCTGCTGATTGATTCAGCAACAGCATGATGAAGCAATTCCCATAGACTGGCCTAGGAAGAAATTGTTATAAAAATGGACTCTAGAAAGTGAGAACTTTGGGGTCTGATTCTGCAAACCAACTTCCAGGAGCATCAGATGAGCATCTGACAAGGCCCTGCTCCCTCCTCATGTCCAGGCCACCTGGCCAGTGGCTTGGCATGAGCAACTCTAAGGCTGGTAACTATGATAACAACCTTGCAGAACCTGTGTGTGTTTGTATGAATGAGTGAATAAATATGAAATTGAATGGAATGTTATAGCTATAACTAGCTGCTTACTATGATTCTTTCTGTGTTCACAATAAATGTGGCATTTTGCCCTTTCCCCTTTAAGATCCTGCTGGTTTTTATTTTATTGGTATAACAAAGACACCAATTCTAATAACAGACATTCATGTCCATATACCTAATCACCTGCAGTCCCACTGAAGTCAAAACAAGACACTGTGTGAGTATAATATATGAGAGTAACTGCAAGTATAAGCCTTACCTTATAAAACTTTACGTATGAGATTAGTCCCATTTGAAACAGACTGGTCACATGAGAAAGGGCTGCTCACATGAGGTAAAAGCAATGATGAGCTGCCAAAATCTTAATAACTGTTTCCCTGTAAAAAGTTCTGATTTAAGGGACGTGCCCCAGTATGTATTTTTTGTACCAAAAGGGTTACCATATGTCCATATTTTAAAAATTCCTCCCAGATGGTGATTTAACAACCAAAAAGCCTGATCTGTCCGGGAAAATATGGATGTATGTTAACTCTGCATAAAGTTCTTTTTAAAAAAGATGGACCTGAACTAGAAATGAGCTCCATTTCACATGTGTGGGTCCCCACCACTCCCTGGGGGTGTGCTAGGGTGACCAGATGTCCCAGTTTTATAGGGACAGTCCCAATTTTGGGGTCCTTTTCTTATATAGGCTCCTATTAGCCGCCCCCGTCCTGATTTTTCACACTTGCTGTTTGGTCACGCTAGGGTGTGCACATGTGTGGGTCCCAGCTGCTCCCTGCCCCCTCATTGAAGCAGGTGTGCAAGCTTACTGCCCTGGGAACTGCAGGGCATCAGTGGATGTGGGGCCAGCTGCAGACAGGGGCATGGGGCTGGGCTAGTTGGAGGCAGGGGGTGCAGGGCTGGCTGTGGGCAGGACAGGGGGTGCAGAGCTGGCTGGAGACAGGAGGGTGCAGGGTTGGCTGGAGGCAAGGAGGTGTGGGACTGGCTGGGGACAGGACAGGGGCAGGCTGACTGGAGGTAGAGGCTGGCTGCAGGCACGGCAGGGGGAGCAGGGCAGGGGGTTGGCTGTGGGCAGGGGTTGGGTGGATACAGAGCAGGGGGTGCATGCGGCAGGGGCTGGGTGCAGGAAGAGCAGGGGGTGCATGCGGCAGGGGCTAGCTGCAGGAAGGGCAGGGGGTGCAGGACTGGCTAGAGATGGGCTGGCTGCAGGCAGGGGGTGTGTGCAGCAGGGGCTGGAGGCAGGGCAGGGGCTAGCTGCAGGAAGGGCAGGGGATGCAGTGTTGGCTGGAGACAGGGGCTGGCTACAGTCAGGGGGTGTGTGCGGCAGGGGCTGGGTGCAGTCAGGGGGTGTGGGGGTGGCTGCAGGCAGGGCAGGGGGTGCAGCAGGGGCTGGGTGCAGGCAGGGGATGTAGGGGTGGCTGGAGAAAGGGGCTGGCTGTGGGCAGGGCAGGGGGTGCAGCTGGGTTCAGGCAGGGATGCAGAGGTGGCTGGAAGCAGGGGCTGGCTGCAGTCAGGGTGGTGGGTACTCATGAGGAGAGCAGCAGGATGCAGCCCAGGCCCAGCAGAGCAGCCGGGGACCCACCAGGTAGCATCAGGAGCCCCAGGGCCAGGGGAGCAGCAGCAGCAACAGGGCTTGTGCCCATGTCCAGGCGGCAGCACACATGGCCCCCGCAGCACCCCTGGCGGCCAGAGGACGAATTACATCACTTCCCGGCTGGAGCCCATCAAAGCCTCAGCACTCCCTGTAGGGAAGCGGGTTAACAACCGGTTCTAAAACTTCAAAATTTAACAACCGGTTTGCACGAACCGGCGCGAACTGGCTCCAGCTCACCACTGGGTGAAAGGCTTACAGAATTTGGCTATAAAAGGCAACCAATGGAAGACACAGAGTGGATGTAATACCCTTTCAATAATTACATTGGGGGTAATGTAGGTAATGGGGGTAATGTAGGTAACCAGGAGAGGGTAGGGTGACTCCTGAGATGGGAGGTAGTAAAGTTACAGTAGGTCGAGGGTTCAGAAAAAGAAGATTTGAAAGGGAAGTAGGGAAGTCACCTTTGATTTTGATGATCCTTACATTAAAAATATAAATAAAAAATAAGAGATAACAATGATTTTCATACCCCATAGCCATCACTGGCAAGTCCTCACATATTCAATCTTCTTGAAGAGTCACACATGTACACTGGAAGGGGAAACCTCCGAATGTTTGGATATTGGCTCTATTACCGGAAGAGGGAGAAAGAAAAACACCCCAATATAACAAAATATTTCAGAGTGTTAAAACCAGGTGTGGATCAAATTCAGCTACCAAAAATAGTTACAATTTGAGTATTCCTGCTTTTATCCTCACACTTGTTGACTTGTTTCAGCAACATACCATCATTCTACTGCTTCTTGTCTGAAAGGGAAGCCACTACCTGATTACAATCAACCAGCACATTAAATTAAATAGAGCATAAGCCCTGTCCCAAAGGCAGTTATCCATGTGAATAGTCCTATTGAGTTCAAGATGTTAAAATCCTGATTCTTTTCTTATTTAACTAGTGCAATTCCATTCATGCTAAGCAATATAAGCAATAGTAGATTCAATTCCTTATATTTTATGAATTATATTAAAACCCATAGACTACAGCTGTATTCAAAATTTGAAGCTGGGATACACCCAGCTATCACACAACTCTATATCATGGAAATTCTATAAGAAATTAAATTTCTTTTTAGCAGAGGAAATACCTATGATTCTAATGAAAGCTCATGGTATCCAAGGGAAGATGTATTAGAATTCTCTGCTGCTTATTTTCCTCTTTGAAAGTGCAGTTTTGTTGAAACCGCCTACACATTTAAGAAATTATTTCATGGAAATAAATTTTCCCAAGACATTAATATTTTCCACATGAGTCTGAAACCTTTCTACTGAATTGAAAAACAGAACAAATTCAACCCCATTCTGCCAGAAGTATGTTAACTCATACTTTATTAAGTGATGGTGTATATATTCACATTCACTATCAGTGAATATCACATATCACATTCACTATTACAGTGTTTGTACTTATCTACTTGATTTCTCCAGCCTGTGGAAATTGTGCTGCAGCAGTTATGACACATCAGTGCTCTCAATTTTTAAAACAAGTTACTACCTATAATATTTCCTTATTAAGAAGCAGCACCATTCTTTGAAACAGCAAAACATTTATTAAGCTTATGGCACCGAATAAATAATTCTATGTAACACTTAATAATGATCAGATCCCTGCCATGAAAAGCGTATAGTCTAAATAAGACATACTACAAAGAGCGATGACAACAGGCAATGGCATTAGGGTATAAGTGGGATACAACAAATAAATATCATGTGATAAGCATTGTGAATTTACATATGCATTTTGTTCTGACTTTTCTCTCTGCTTCCTGATTCCATTTTGGCTCAAGGGCAAGAGTAGATAGAATGGAGAGATCGGGGTGGAAGTCAAACTAAAGAAGGTGTCATGGTCTTTCTGATAAACTCTCTTCTTCAGTACTTAGCAAGAGTCTGCAAAAATGCACGGGAATAAATTAAGTCATGTGAATAGTTCAATTGAGATCAATTTAGAGGTTAGTGTGTTGTCCAGAGCAGGAATGTAGTTTTATGTCTATGTCTTACCCTGTACAGCTAATAGTAACTGCAGAAATTGTAGAAGTTTAATTCCTAGCATTTACAGCACTTTACAAGTTGTAAAGTACTTTCAAACATTAACTGATCTTCACAATACCCTTATGGAGTATGAAAATGTGGCCTTTGAACTCTCTGTATCTGAATTCCCCTATCTGTACAATGGGTACGCTATTTAACTCACAGCAATGTGATGAGAATTCATTGGCCTGATTCTCCTGTTACACAAGAGAAACTCCCATTGGAGAGTTCTCTGATTGGCATAGAACAATTAAATGGCAATTGCCCACCACCTTTCTATGTCTCTGGTAGGTTCAGAAAAGGAGGAGCAAGGATAAAGGGAGCTGCATGCTGGCTGTCCTGTGCCAATGCAGCAGGCTGCTGTAAACTGTACCAGCAGCCAAAATTAGGGATGCACAGAGGCCACCATGCCCTACTACTTTCCTGCATGCAGTAAAGGAGGAATGGACAATCTCTCTGAATGTGAGATGTGCACCAGACTTTATCATGCTTCTGAAGTGCTTTGAGATCCTCGGATAAAATTGCCAAGTATTAATAATAAATAAATAATTATAATCAATATATTAATAAATAATAATACTACTATATTACAAACAAGAAGTTTTATTTTATTAAATGCAACTACTTACTTATATTAAATAACAGAGTCATTGGGCCAAATCATGGCATAGCTTCCAATGTGGCACATGGAAATAAGGAGGTTTGAACTCATACAGACTCCTCATTTCTCCCTTGTGCCTGCTACCTGTGTCACTGGTGGCAGTGTGGCAGAGGAAGCAGGCTCTGCAGATACCCTACTCCCAATCCCTTTCCATCAACCTATGGTGTGTGGAGAGAAGAATGTAGGGTATCTGTGCCTGTGCATTGGAGCAGCAGGAAGACCAAGAGGAGATTGTGACAGCTAAAGTCATAACCTTTCTCCTTGCTGCTCCAAGGGCAGCATACCAATATGCTACCCTTAACTGTACAGTACAACCTCAGACTTATGAACACCTGGGAAATGGAGGCTGTTCATAACTCTGAAATGTTCGTTAACTGGGAACAAAACGTTACGTTGTTCTTTCAAAAATGTAGAGCTGAACATTGACTTAATACAGTTTTGAAACTTTACTATGCAGAAGAAAGATGCTGCTTCCCATTTACTTTTTTAGTAGTTTACAGTTAACACAATACTGTACTATACTTGCTTCCCCTCCCGCCCCCTCCCCATCTCTGGTGCTTCCTGATTGTGTACTTCCGCTTCCAAATGAGGCATGTGGTTGACTGGTCAGTTCATAACTCTGATGTTCATCACTCTGAGGCTCTACTATATGTGGATTGTTAAATCACAATGTAGCCCTCTCTTTGGAAAGCATAATTATTTAAGTAGCTGATTCAGAAAACAATTTGCATGTGATTAGCGTTACTCAAGTGAGTACCACCACTGCTCAAAGTGTTTTACTTAGGTCCTGATTCTGATCTCACACTTGTCTTACCTCTGTGTCACCCCATTGAAATCAATAGAGTTGCTCCTGCTTTTCATACTTCCAAGAAGAGATAGGAGAATTAGTTAAATAATGTTCATGAAGCATTTTGAATATGTAAAGTATTGGGCTTCTACTTTTTAAAAATAATTTACTGTGTATGACTTACCCTAGGTCACACACAGTAAATGATAGGCATAAACCCTGACAGTCCCAGTCTTTGCTTGGAACACAAGACAGCATTCCGAATATTGAAGCTCTAAACTTGTTTTAAGGCATTAAGAGTCAGGTAAATCAAAGCAAAGGCTTAACATTTGATCTTCAGAATATGCATCTTTGGAGAAAGTTTATAAAATATGTATTGAGTAGATGGTAAATATGTATGAAAGTATGTGCTATTAATACCTGCTGCCTTCAGTTGTGGTTTTGTTGTTCTTAGCATCAGATCCAGGAAGGCGAAGGTTGAGTGGGTGGATGGAGGTGGCCTACTGATGCCTTTCTGAGGACGGCTGAATTATTTTTTTTAATATTAAATATGTTTAATTATGTAACTGCACCCAGAGGCTTGGACATAAATTGGTTATGTCTAAAATGGAGACAAGTGCTGGGTAAATTACACAGCTGGACAGTTGACACAAGACGTCTATTCCTTTATCTTTATAACTACAGGCCTCCACTACATGTATATCCCTTAGCTGCTTATAATATTATTTGGTTTCTCTTTTCTTCTGTAAATTGAATTATATCTGCTTACCATGTGCTTTGGTCACTTAACTCATACATTAAAACAAATAATATAAGCAACTTCTCCATGCCCCAACTTTAGCCCTTCACACAACCTTTTAATGACCCCACCTCAGTAGTATTGGATTCACTATTACCAACTTCAAGCATTTAAAAAGCATGAGTTTGGCTTGAAGATAATGAGTGTGGTTTTTTTGTTGTTGTTGGGGTGGTTTCTTGTTTTTGTTTTTTTAGTAACACATTTGGGGTTCTTTGTATTTGCCTTCTAGCTTTTGAGCTTGTAGGTTGCACTCATGCCATGTTTTCAAACTTTGCTCTGTAGCCATCCAGGATAGAAATTATATATATATAATTTAAAATGAAAGTGGAGATGCTAGTCAATCACAGAGTCCTAGGAACAGGAGCTTTAAGAAAAACTTGAAGAAAAACTCCAGATTTCACAAGATGCAGAATAAAAATACAAGGGTTGGCAACACTACAGATTATCAGCATTCAAACATGGTTCTCTGAACACTGGCTTCTTTAAGAGCTACTGGCATCTTTCATTTCTTCCCCCTGTTGTGAAAGACTGTAGTTCTCAAACTGTGGATCTTGTAGTTCCGCATTGGCCTTCACAGACCAAGAATAATCATGGTTCAACTCACAGGTTGCAGTGTAAAGCATCCCCTTATCCTCTTTGTGAAGGAAAGAGTATATATAGGAAAAAAAAAAACACTGAGACAGTACACCCCACTTGCATACCTTTATAGACAGATATTTTTTTAAAAAAAATAGATAAAATATAGGAAAGGTAAGCACTTTGTGGAAGTGACTCTATTTTTGGTATCTTTTTGTACAGTGTCTAGCACAGCAAAGCCCTGTATCATGACAGGAGTTCCTGGACACCACTATAATATATATGAACAACGACAATAACAATGTAAAAGAAGGAAGAGGGAAGGTGCATTCCAGGAAAAATGTGCAACTCTATGCATCAAAGATGCAAAACGTAAGAAAAGTATAAAATGGAACAGATGAAGCCAAAGTGAAAACAGAGCCAGAAAAATGGGAAATATTTGCAGAAAGTAAAGCAGCGATATATAGGTCAAAGCACAGATGCAACGCAGTACCCAGAGGCTACATACTAAATTATTTATATCTTACAATTTGAAAACAGCCATGCCAACTTTTTTAGTAATTTGGTAAAAAATATTCCTCCTTTACTGTACATTCTTGAATACTGCCAGTTTCAGTGGAACAAGTTTTATTGTCAAGTTATATACCTTTGAAGATGGACATTTATAACAAAAAAGGCTGACAAAATCCTTAACTACAGCAGCATGAATGTACTGCTAGAATGTTTTCTTAAAGCTATGTTTGTGTTGTAACTTGTAACAGAATGTTCTTTCTGAAATGGCCAAAGTGATTAATCTATTTTGAAATAGTACCCTATATACAATGGTATGGAGGACTGCAAATAGGCCAGAATACCAAATCTCTTAAAGACTGGCTTTGATAGGTTTATATTTGCTTAATTTCTACTGTTAAATAAAAATAACAAGCTTAAACAGCCCCATTTCCTTTCCTTACTCCTTTTTCATGCTTTCTTCGATGCATTGACTTTCCTATACTAGTGTGCCAGTCTCCTACCTCCTTCTCCTCATTCCATTTTGTCCTATAGACTCACTTCATAGAAGGTCACAAACATAAAATAGATATACAACAATCTAAACTGACTCCCTCCTCTGGCTCAATTCTGGTTTCTGGAGAGGAAAAAGAATTACATTTTGCTGGTGTTAGTCTATCAGCAGTCTCAAATACTCCACTATCCCAAACATAGTCATTGACTGATTCAACGGGGGAAGTGAGGAGTGAGAGATACCATATGGACTCCCCCATTATATTTCCCTGTCTAGGATGAGACTTCTAAGGAGGACAGGACATATGTCCTCCATGGCCTACCAATGTTCCACTTCTGCAATACACTCTGCATCTGCCAGCCCCTAATGGCACAAAGAAGACTAGTTTCCTCTTTAAAACATTTATTTGGGTATGCTCATTTCATGGAGTGTTCAGGGATGTTTGGCAGATTCTAGCAAGTCTGAAAGATGATCATTCAAATGGGCCCAGGAACATTTAGCATTCTTGTGGTCAGGAATCTGGGCCTGCAGCTGAGCAAGTCTTGGGCAACCTAACAAGCACAGTTTGCCATAGTTGGCTGTCTGATTGTTTGGAAGAGTCAGCAGAATGGCTCTTCAGCCCACCAGGAGTTCACTGGCTACTTAAAGTATTCACCCATGGCTGCCATATCTCCCGCTAGCACCTTGTTCCCAAGCCTTGCCCCTGCCTTACCTCCCTCCAGGTAACCCATTCTGACCCACAGCTCTGATCCCTGACGTCTGACTTCAGGTCTGACCCTTGGCCTAGGCAAGGGCCCATGGAAAAAACAATTAGAAAGAAAGAGTGAAAGGGGGCTGCCAATTCCCCAAAGATGTAATACTAGAGGCTCAGCATCAAGCTATGCAGAGGAAAGATAAGAGCCACAGGAGGCCAATGTGGCTGCACAAGGAGCTTTTTAATTATCTAAATAACAAAAGGGATACACAGAGGAAAGGAAAGGAGAGGCATGTCACAAGGAAATATATATGGGTATAATGCAAGCATGTAGGGACAAAAAAGGGAAAGCCAAGGCAAAGAATGAGTTACAGCTGGCAAGGAATTTTAGAGACAACAAGAAGACGTTCTTCAAATATGTCAGACAAAAAAAAAAAGATCAGGGATGGTCTGCTGCTCAGTGGAGAAGATGAGCTGGTGATGGAAGATGATAGGATGGCAGAGCTGTTCAATGCCTACTTCTGCTTCAGTCTTCTCACAAAAAATAATGTGTGACCAGATGACTAGCAAAGTTTCCATAGACAATAAAATGAAAGGGATGCAGATCAGGATAAGTAAAGAAAAGTCAGAGATCCTCTGACCAATCTGAATGATTTCTAGTCAGCAGGGCCTGATGCTATTCACCAGAGGATACTGAAGGAATTAGCTGAAGAAATCTCAAAGCCACTAGCAATAATATCTGCAAACTCATGGATGACAGGAGAGGTCCTAGGCGACTGGAGAAGGGCTAGCATAGTGCCCATCTTTAAAGAAGGGAGAAAAGGAGGAGCTAGGGAACGACAGACCAGCCAGCCTGACTTTGATACCTGTGAAGCTACTAGAGCAATGTATAAAACATTCAATTTGTGAATACCTGGAGGATGAAGTTGTAATCACTAGCAGCCAGCATGGATTTAAATGATTGTCATTCATATTCGAGTATGACTACGATTGGAAATCAGTTTCCACATGTGGGGTTCATGGAACATGCTGAGGCAAATTGGTGTCTGCATTCCCTCTTACTGTCGGCCAAGGTGGTGCAATGATATTCTGTTGTACGTTCTGCTTCCTTCATAGAAGAGTGCCAGGCTCTCCTGTCATGGGCCTTATCCGCACAAGTCATTAAGTCCAGCCCAACAGACTGTATGTGGAATTTGAGATGGCTAACCTTCCTACTGCCTTTTTCAAATTCACTGTACAGAACTCTCTTAGGCAGTCGATTGCTATCCATATGTATGATGTGGCTGACCCAAGCCATTTGCCTCCATGCTAGTATGGCTTCCACGCTTAGCATGGCTGCCAGCTGTAGTACTTCATTGTTAGTGATTTTGTCAGACTACTTGATTCCCATTATGCTGTGTAGGTGGCATTGCTGCAGGCAGTTCAGTTTTGGATATAGCGATGATAAAGGGAGCAGGTCTCAAATGAGTATAGTAGACAATGGAATACAACAGCTCCGTAAACTTGCCCCCCTTCCCCCCCCCCCAGTCCTGCCCAAAGTCTTCTTTGTAGATGACTGAAAGATGAGGCAACTGACTTTATCAGTGGTGGTGTTGCTAGTAACTGTAGGTAGCAGAAGCACTTTATGTTGTTGGGCAACTGTTCCATTTTATTTCTGGTGGTGGAAGTAGTGGGTTTCTGCTAGGATATGGTTGGTACAGGATTTCTGCTTTCTTTACATTGAGACAAAGGCCAAAAGTGATACAATATGGGCAAAGGAACTAGCAAATGTTGCAGGTCATTCTCAGAAAGGGTGACAAACACTGAGTTGTTGGCATAAAATCGATACCTTATGCCAGATGAAGGGGGGATCACTAGCAGCCAGCATGGATTTACCAAGAACAAATCAGGTCAAATCAGCTTGATTTCTTTCTTTGACAGGCTAATTGGTTTGGTGAATGGGGTAATGTATTGCACATAATATATCTGTACTTCAGCAAGACTTCTGACACAGTCCCATATGACATTCTGATAAGTAATCTGGAGAAATGAGGGCTCATCTGAACTACCATAAAGTGAACACACAATTGGTTAAACAACTGAAAACAATGAATAGCTATTAATGGAATTATGTCAGATTGGAGGGAGGTCTCAAATGGGATTCCACAGGAATCTGTACTGGGTCCAATATTGTTTAACATTTTAATTAATGACTTGGATATAGGAATAAAGTGCATACTGATCAGATCTGCATTTGACTCAAAGCTGGGGAGGTTGCCAACATCTTGGAGGATAAATCTAAAATTCAGAGGGATGTTGATAGATTGGAGAACCGGGCTATAAACAACAAAATGAAATTCAGCAAAGACAAATGTAAGATGCTACCTTTAGGGAAGAAAAAAGCTTTTAATGTAGGCAGCTCATGGAGAATACTGCCTATGCAAAAGATAACATATTTTCCCCGACCCTCCTTTGTGAATCAGCAGAGTTATGTTAGAGAGCATTTGGCCTTTGCAAAACAAGATTCAAATTTGCTTCCCAGACTGGTGACAAGTTACAATAATTCATGTATGATATTCCTGCTCCACAACACTGCCATAGCATATGTTTTCTATAGGTACAGACATGAATGGAATCATGAATCCCACAAAGGAAGTGTAGGCTGAGGAAGTCTCAGAAGTGTCAGGAAAAGCAGGAACCATAAATAAATTATAGGCAACAGCCAGAGAAAAGCCCTGGACCATCTGATAGCCGACAAATTGATTGAGAAGTAGAAAAGTAAGAGTACCTAATAATAAAAGTAATTAACCTCATGGATAGAGTGATCACTGAGTCCATGTTGGGGCATGATCCAGGGCACTTGTGCCAGCAGAGGCTTTTGAAAAATTTTGCCACAGTTTATTGAGGTCCTATATTAAGGCTAGCCCACTCATATGAAATTGTCCTCAATATCTTAAAACTATTTATTTACCAACTTGTATCTTAGTGAACTAAGCTCTTACGGAATAGGGTGAGATTTTCACTTAAATAGAATGTGGTCCTTTGTCAGAAGGAGAGCCCATAGAATCCTTCTATTTGTCTGTGCTTAGGTTAATTGAAAAAAAAAACCACCCAGCATGGATTAATAGGGTCCTCTGGGAGCAGGAAATCTGAGATCAGTTCTAATCAAATACAGATATTTTCCCAGAATGAATATTCAAAATAGACGAGTTCCACTGTGTGTGTAAAAGACCTCTAAGAGTACATTTGCAGTGCCAGCAAACATTATTCTCAGCACTTACACTAGCGTACACCAATGTTTCCTCTAACTTTTGACAGGCCATGTGCGCAAAAAATGTCTTCTGTGCGAATTTTTGAAGCATATTTCAAATTTATGTGCCATGAGGCAAATAAGCCCAAGTGAGTAAAATGCTTATATATTTAAAAAGTTTTAATTTGCAGTTTGTGTCAACTTATATGGGTTTTCAGATAGAGACATCATAAGTAGAAAAAGAAACAAAAGTTTGTGTTTTAAATTTAAAAATTTCCCAAAATATATCAATAAATGTTTATCAGTCAAGAATAAGATATGTAATTACAATGCATTTTAATTTCCTTACTGGTCGAAATGTCAAAGACTGCTAAACTAACCTTACTGTTTTTCCCTGCGACCTTTTTCATTTGCCCATTCAATATAAGCTCTGTCCAGATCTATCAGTCCTCCATCCAGCTGGTAACTCTTAATACACATCAGCATGTCCAAATGATCTACTTGTAAATGATTCCATAGTCTGTTTTTTAAAGTGTTCATTAAGCTAAAGCCATGCTCACAGTCTGCACTTGATGCTAGGAATGTTCCTCCAATATCCATCAACTTTGCAAGATCCTGAAACTGTTCGTTCTGGTGAGCAAATGTCACCATATCCGGGAAACTTAAAACCAATTGGCTTTTGATTCTTTTGGCTACTGCAAACTTGAAGTCACTGTACTGACTGATTATAACAATCTCTTCAATAAGAAAGTCTTTCTGTTTTGAACATAGGGATTTTACCTGATGAATTCCAAAACTGAAGTCACACTTAACTATTGCTGCACAATCAAAAGTGGACGACTCCTGGACTTCGCCCTCTGGAAACCTGTCTGCCAAATGTGCACACAAGATGTTTATGAAAGTTATTATGGAACTGGTATCAATTTCATTATTTTCTTGAGAGCTCATATCTGAGAGCCTTAACTTTGTCACTCCATAAGACTGAATCTCCAAGGTACTGTCTTCTGATCTTGTTCAGTTTACCTCAGGCAAAGTGAAATGTTTCAAGAGGTGTAAGGCCCCGTTTCTGAAGAAGTGTGGATAGTGAAGCCAGCTCCAACAAAACATCATTCAAAACTTCTAATGTTATTCGGTATTCCATGGTATTCAGGTTTTTGTGGCAGTATTTAGAAACTGGATCAGTATCTTTGTCTTGCTCAAAATATTCCAGAAGAGAATTATAGTTGCGAATAATTGCTCCAAGTGCAAAGTGCCTAGATAATCAGCGCACTTCTCTGAGTGGCCTGAAAGCCACTGACTCGCATTCAGAAGCATCCACTATTTCCTGATATTTGCATTTTCTCCTGGATGACCGACAGAACACCGTGTAGACAGTTCTCATTAAGGTTTTGATGTCTCTTATCAGCTTGAACTCTTTCCATGCATCAGAAATCCCCAAGTCTTCCCGGAGTGCAATGCAATGTTGCTGGACTAAGTGTGGAATATCACGTTTCAGCTGAGCCGCCACACCATTGAGTTTGCCCAACATCACGGACGCACCATCAGATGTGAACATCACCATTTTCATTAGATCGAGTTGGTGGTTTTTTATACAACTCTTTGATTGCAGACACTGTTGAAACAGCATCACATTCTTGCAATCACAATAGTCCACCAAATGAAGTTTTATAGTCTGCAGAATTTATGGATCTATATTTAAAGTAGAGTATCAAGTATCTGTTAATGGATATATCAATGCTTTCATCAACAGCTAGAGTATGAAACATTGTTAATGCTATTTCATGCATGAGGTCATTTTGGACAATTCAGTTCATAATTTCAAGAAATTCAAAAGCATAATTTTTACTTCTCCAGCTCGCTGGTATGCACACATACTTTTCCATATGGTCATTAATATCCTGAACAGAAAGCACTGAGCTGTTCATTTTAATAGCCAACAACACATTGTCAATAAGTACCTTGATTTCTTCTGGGTTTGAGCGCTTGCATTCAAGATTAATTTGCCTCCTCTGATTTTCAGCTGGACTTTCAAGAATCATGCTAAGCAATCCGCTCCATAAGGAAGGGTTTTTGTTTCTAAGTCTTGTTACACCATCTATATGAGACTTATTTGACAGATGACGCTTTAAGAAATCCAACTTCCATGCATCTTTCCACATTCTTCCTGATGAAAATTCTCCCGGAGCGCTGGCATCTCAACAATACAAACAAACCACTCTGTTGTCCTAATCATATGTGAATAGTTCATGAAGTTTAACAGGCATTACACTATATGACTTTGGTGTAGCCGTCTCCATAGACTTAGCCAGTCATCCAGATTTAAATGAAGTCGCTGTTCTTTTATGCTTTAGCCCGTTGGACAGTGACATTTTGGGATTGATTTTTTACCAGATTGGTTTATTTAAAATTAATTTTTATTATATGGCTACTATTTCAATGCACTTAACAGTGTGACTCAACAAAAGGACAAATGGAAGATCGTTCAGATAAGGATACCGGAAGTTTTTGCATAGCTCCGATCACGTCAATGTATCTGTGGCAAAAAAAGTGGGAAAATGGTAAAACATCATGAGTAAATGTATGAAGTCCAATGCCTTTGAAAGATTTCAATCACGAAAACAACACTTACCTTTGTTCATTTCTGGGAAATCTTTGCAGTTCCTTAGCAACTATGGACAGGTATTTTGACTTATTCGCACATACTTGAGTTTGTACACAGCCAAATGAACGGACTAAAAGGAGATGTATGGGTCCCCACCTCCCGACCGTCCCAATGTGATCAACTTTCCACGTTCAAAATGATGGCGGGGAGGGGTATGATTCATTGCCCTCCTTTCCCTTTCCCTTGCCAGCTAGTAGAATCCGGCTGTGTTGATAGATGGCGAGAGAACAACGTCAAGATCGCAAGAGTGACCAGATCACAAGAGTGAAATATCAGGACACATTGGGCGAGTGGGGAGGGGAAGGAAGAAGAGAGCCACACAGCTCCCCTGGCCTGCACCCTCTGAACCCACTATACCTAGAGCCCACCCCTCACAACTCCCCTATATTTGACACAAATGCACAGTGCTGTGCACACCACCACCCCTGCCCAGTGCCCCCCACCCACAGCCCCACCACAGCTGCCCAGCACCTCACACAGAACCCCACACTTCCTAGTTTCCCAATACACACTGATTTCTCCTCTCTCCCTCCCTCCCTCCCAGTTCCCTTCCCCACAGCCCCATGATGACAACTAAACAGTGCCCACACATACCCACAGTGCCCTGACACACACAGATCTCCCCCACTGCCCAGCGCCCTCCACACCTGCACAGCCCAACACCCCCCGCACACCTCCCAGACACTCACTCCATCACACCCTGCCCCCTTCCCTGGCTGCACTCACCAGCCCTGCTGGGAGGTCTCTGGCTCCTAGGGTCAGAGCTGCGAGGCGGGAGTATCTCCATTCTTCATGTGCTGTGCCCACCACAGACGTGAGTTCCGTGGCTCCCATTGGCCAGGAAAAGCGCCAGCAGGACGCAGAGACACTCAGAGCCAGCAGGTCCCTCTGGCTCTTAGGGTTGGATCTGGCTGGGTCAGGGGGGAACTGCACCTGCAACCCCCGCCCCCGCAGCTCTGATTGGGCAGCAGGGAGGCACCTGCACTGTAGGCTCCTGCCGGCAGGTGGGCGTGCCACTGGGAGCTGCCCCAGGAAGCGCTGCCACGTGATGGTGATGGTGAGCGGGCGTCCTGAACGATGTGCGGTCAGGACGTGAGATAAATGCGCGCGTGGTTTTTCCCTGTGTGCGTGGGGTTTAGAATCTGTGTGCGTGCACACGCACACATCTTAGAGGGAACAGTGGCGTACACTACATATAAGCTGCAGTTCTGTATGCATGGAAATTTTTTATTGTTAGATTAATTTATTTTGAAGGTCTATCAATGATTCTTTTATATTTGAACATATATATTCTATTCAGTTCTATTTGCTATCATTTTAAATATATCTTTCTGCTACAAAGTTTTCTCAAAGCTGTTGAAAAGGCAATAGTTTTAGTTATTGGTGCAATAAATGCAATATTCATTTGTCATAAATATAAAGGGAAGGGTAAACCCCTTTAAAATACCTCCTGGCCAGAGGAAAAAATCCTCTCACCTGTAAAGGGTTAAGAAGCTAAAGGTAACCTCGCTGGCACCTGAACAAAATGACCAATGAGGAGACAAGATACTTTCAAAGCTGGAAGGAGGAAGAGAAACAAAGGGTCTGTGTCTGTCTATATGCTGCTTTTGCCCGGGATAGAACAGGAATGGAGTCTTAGAACTTTTAGTAAGTAATCTAGCTAGATATGTGTTAGATTATGATTTCTTTAAAGGGCTGAGAAAAGAACTGTGCTGAATAGAATGACTATTTCTGTCTGTGTGTCTTTTTTGTAACTTAAGGTTTTGCCTAGAGGAATTCTCTATGTTTTGAATCTAATTACCCTGTAAGGTATCTACCATCCTGATTTTACAGAGGTGATTCCTTTACTTCTATTTACTTCTATTTCTATTAAAAGTCGTCTTGTAAGAAAACTGAATGCTTTTTCATTGTTCTAAGATCCAAGGGTTTGGGTCTGTGGTCACCTATGCAAATTGATTAGGATTTTTACCAAACCTTCCCCAGGAAGTGGGGTGCAAGGGTTGGGAGGATTTTGGGGGGAAAGATGTGTCCAAACTACATTTTTTCAGGAACCCAGATAAAGTTCGGTGGGGGCAGTGGAAATCCAAGGGTAAAGGGTAAAATTAATTTGTACCTTGGGCAAGTTTTAACCTAAGCTGGTAAAAGTAAGCTTAGGAGGTTTTCATGCAGGTCCCCACATCTGTACCCTAGAGTTCAGAGTGGGGAAGGAACTTTGACATGGTGGCAGAGCAGTGGGATTAACTTGAAATCATTTTGAGATCAATTTGAGATTTCTTGAATGAGAAAAACAGATTTTAAAAGGAAATTTTTAAAATTCTTTGTGCTGCTAGAAAACAGGTCTCCAACTGGCAATAGTTGGAAGGTTTTTTTTTGCTTTGCTTTGGGGCCAGAGCAGAGACAAAAGGGAATTGTCTTTGGGAGCTGCAGTTTCTCTTCCTAAAGGCAGAGTAGTTAACCTCCTGCAGGGAAATTCACAAGTCTTCACAGACCTAAGAGCAACTAGAGGGGATTTCTACCTATTTGCCTGAAGACAAAAGTGTTAGTTTTTGGGTTTTTTTAGGATTTTGATTTTTTTAAAATCCTTTGTGCTGCTAGAAAGCAGGTCTCCAACTGGCAATAGTTGGAAGGTTTTTTTTTTTTTTGCTTTGATTTGCGGCCAGAGCAGAGACAAAGGGAATTGTCTTTTTCTGTAGGCTGACAATCACTATCAGAGAATAGGTATCCTATTCCAGCACAGCATAATTTTACAAGCCAAGTTTTGTTTGTTTTATTTCTAAACCTTGGGTGTAAAGTTAGTTAAAAACAGAGAGGTTAGGATGACAGACTCCACGACTCAACAAAAGCTGGAATTAGCCAGATTTCAGGCTGATGAAAAACAAAAGGAACACGAAAGACAGACAGAACTCATGCGGATGGAGAAGGAGGTACAGGAGGCTGCCCACAGGAGGGAAATGGAGGCAAGGAAGCATGTGGAGGAGGAGAAGCAAAAAGAGAGGAAGCATGAACTGGAGATGGAGAAGGTAAAGGCTCAGCAGAATATACCAACAATCCCTAGCAATCCTTCTCCAGGTACCACTTCCCATCCCAGAAAGTTCCCCACCTACAAGGCAGGCGATGATACTGAGGCCTTCTTAGAAAACTTCAAAAGGGCCTGCCTTGGGTACAACATCTCTACCGACCAATACATAGTAGAGCTGAGGCCGCAGCTCGGTGGACCCTTAGCTGAGGTGGCAGCTGAAATGCCTAAAGAACACATGAACAAGTATGAACTGTTTAAATCCAAGGCGAGAGTCAGAATGGGGATAACACCCGAGCATTCTCGTCAGAGGTTCAGATCCCTAAGGTGGAAACCAGACGTGTCATTTACCCGACATGCCTACCACATTGTGCAACATTGGGATGCCTGGATAGCAGGAGCAAGTGTTGAATCTCCAGTAAATTTGCCCTTCCTAATGCAAATGGAACAATTCTTAGAGGGTGTTCCTGAGGAAATAGAAAGATACATCCTAGATGGGAAGCCCAAAACTGTAATCGAGGCAGGAGAGATTGGAGCCAGATGGGTAGAGGTGGCCGAGAAGAAGAAAACCAGTCACAGTTGGAGCGGAGACCAGAAGGGACAACCCCAGACCACACCCTATTACCGGGAGCCACCCATGGCCCCACCTACCTCCCAAAGAACCCTCCAGACCCCTTATCGTCCCACCACCCCATTCTCCAGCAACCCGCCTCACCCCAGTGATCCGTCAGCTAGACGATGTTTTAAATGTAATGAGCTGGGGCATGTAAAGGCCAACTGCCCTAAGAACCCCAACAGATTACAGTTCATTGCACCGGAATCACACCAGAGGTCCGCAGGCCCAGATACCTCCCAGATACCCTTGGAGCGGAGGAAAAATGTGAGTGTGGGCGGGAAGAAGGTCACCGCGTGGAGGGGCACCGGAGCACAAGTGTCAGCTATCCATGCTTCCTTAGTGGACCTGAATTTAATCAACCCAGAGATCCAAGTGATGATTCAACCCTTCAAGTCCAACTCTTCCGATTTGCCTACAGCCAAGTTGCCTGTCCAGTACCAGGGGTGGTCAGAAACGTGGACATTTGCAGTCTATGATGATTATCCCACCCCCATGCTGTTGGGGGAAGACTTGGCCAATCATGTGAAGCGGGCCAAGAGGGTGGGAATGGTCACCCGCAGCCAGGCTAAACAAGCTGTGACGCCTAGCTCTGTTCCGGAAACTTCTATCAGGACCCGGTCAGAGGTGATGGACCCGGACCCAAGGCCAATGTCTACAATAGCAGTAGTGGATCCCATCCCAGAGACCCAGACGGAACCAGTCCCAGAACCAGAAGCAGCGGAACAACCAGCACCAGACCCATTGCCAGCACTGAATCCAGTACTTGCAACCTCAACACCAGAGGGCCCCACCGAACCTGAACCGACAGCAGCCCATAACCCTACACAAGAGGCTCAGCCGGAGCCTGAACCCCAAGATAGTGTCCCAGCGGAGAGGGTTCACAGTCAACGGAAACAGCCCCAACCCCTACATCGCTTCCAGAGGGACCAAGCACAGGTCCACAATCCAATGAGGAACTAATGTCTCCAGCATCAAGGGAACAGTTCCAGACTGAACAGGAAGCAGATGAAAGCCTCCAGAGAGCTTGGACGGCAGCACGGAGCAACCCACCACCTCTCAGCTCTTCTAATCGATCCAGGTTTGTTGTAGAAAAAGGACTTTTATACAAGGAAACTCTTTCTGGTAGACACCAGGAAGACTGGCATCCTCAGAGACAGTTGGTAGTTCCAGCTAAATACCGGGCCAAGCTCTTGAGCTTAGCCCATGATCATCCTAGTGGCCATGGTGGGGTGAACAGGACCAAAGACCGTTTGGGGGGGTCATTCCACTGGGAGGGAATGGGCAAGGATGTTTCTACCTATGTCCGGTCTTGTGAAGTATGCCAAAGAGTGGGAAAACCCCAAGACCACGTCAAAGCCCCTCTCCAGCCATATGTAAATGAAAAATAAGGGGGACCCCCTTCTGTGATCGACACAAAAGCCAGGAAGAGATTTAGCCCCGATGCTTAGGGGATTCATATGGACTGTTCTCTTCTCACGCCAGTGGTGGCACACAGCAGACCAAAGGATTTAGGAGGAGTGGAGACATGGCTTTGTCATCACACTGAAGAGCAGGAGTAATTCAGTGGAGGAGTCAGTTGCACTTCCTTAAAACATGTGGCAGTAAACATGTTGTAATTGTGCTCTGGAGTCAATTCCATCAGGAAGAATCCCTCCCTGATCTCATCCAGGGACAGTGTGACTCCATACACTTTAAAAAACTTAAATAGCACACGGTAACCCAAACAGTGTTTTGCTCCTAGCTCATGTCAAATTTAGATTGTTGAATGAGATAAAGATGATGATGTCACCAGAAGTTCTGCTTTACCTCAATGTAACAGGAAATGAAAATGTACCAGAAATTATGCTTTGACCTTCCAGGACATGGCCTAACCCCTTCTGGCCCCTGAACCACATCAGGAAGCATCACCTTACCTAAAGAGGGAAATCACCAGATTTAATGTCTGGCTCAGAACTCCTAAACCAGTGACTGTGGAGGAGTATCCCCCCTAGAAATGATAAAGAAACATGGAATGCATGAAAAATCTAAAATGAAAAGAAATATGTTTTAGAACATGTGCAGAGACTAATGAAAAGAAAATAAATATTTGTAAATCTAAATGTTAACAAAGCACCA
The DNA here is from genome assembly GCF_965152235.1 of Eretmochelys imbricata. Lineage (NCBI taxonomy): Eukaryota > Metazoa > Chordata > Testudines > Cheloniidae > Eretmochelys > Eretmochelys imbricata. Next base: position 92,420,964 of record NC_135572.1, on the reverse strand, counting down.
CAAGCTGTTTTAATTGGAGATAAGCGTAACACAACCCCCTATCATCTCCCTGGGGTCCATCTTTCCCAGGGCAGAAACACAAGATTTTGTATGTGGCCCAGAGCCTCTAAATCCAGGACTGATAAGAAGTACCATCGTTGGAAATGATAAGGAGCTGCTCTTAAAAGCATGAAAAAGCTAAAATGTAAAAGAAGAGGTGTTTTGAAATATTTTCAAGAGATTGAAAAGATTTATTATGTTCTGCAGTCCATTTCCAGATTGCCAGTGTAGAATTATTCCCCTATAAACTATGGCCTAGAGCTTTGCCCAGTCTAGTTTTAAATGTCTCATAAGATGGATCTTATAACATCTCCTCAGCTGATACATTTACATGAGGGTCCACAAACTATTTTTGTTCTTGTTTTATTTACTCAGTTCAATACTCTCAACCTGTTTTCAGGTCTTCAAAGGGAAATCTTCAATCAGAATAAAGTTAATTAAAACCCACCATTTTGTTATCTGCTTGGCTACATTAAAATTTATTGGTTGAAGATGGTGATAGTTGTGCAAATGGGAACTCCAACAGACATGTGGACAATTCATGAAACTCCATTTCTGTCATGGCTTAATAAATTCCATTTATTACCATGTAGCCAAACCTACTTCTCTTATTACTGTTGTATGCATATAATTTCATAAGTATCTCTGGCTGGACTACTCCATAGTATTTTCTGAACTAACCTTGTTTTCTTTTACTGTAGCCAATAACGTACGTTCTCTGTTAACTTTTTAGTGATGTTAAATGTCAGCTGAGAAATTTGCTTTCTTCTGTATTCTGTTCTGTAATACTGATCAGTAGTAGAATAAGGAACACCTGTATTATCCTTAAAGCTCTCACTCACTCTTTACTTCACGGTGGAGTTTCTGTCTAGAACTTTCCCTAGCCCCCTTCTACCAGGTTTCCTGATACAAGAAACCGCACACTCTTTCTCACAACCTATAAAAATGACACATTCTTCCTCTCCTCCTCCGAAAGACCGCACATGAAGTAATAGCTATATAGGACAAAACCACACCTCTTATGCTGTTCAGTGTAAACGGCTGAAGTGTCAGTGTTTTTAACTGTGACATAGGACTGGGGTAGCATGGATGATTCAACATAAGTATCTCCTGATGCTTTAGGGGAAAGGCAATTCTCACATGTACTAAAAAGCAAGCACAGCTCTATTGCAGGCAGCAGGAGAACCAATGACTGATTCATCTTCACTCAGAAAAAACACGTTAAGGTGAGAGTTGCAGGGATGGGTGAAGTGGGAGAAGAGAGGTGAAGGAAGAGATGTGTTCTAGTGCCACTTTTTTCAGACATCTGTATTCTCATGAAAGGGTGCAAGATGGTTAACTAACAGTTTGAGTAACTATTCCCTGAATCACTTATACACTTTTCTGATATGGCTAATAAAATTTTACTTATTTTGAAATAAAGCCTTAAACTTTCATTATTTGCTTAATTATATACTCCCTTTCCATAAAATATTCTCCACCTGAAATTCAGTGCTTGTCACACCTTGTAGGTTACATCTTGACTGTGAGAGAATTTTTTTAATGTCAAGGCCAGTTGATTCTCATGAGGAACTCTCATGTGTACCAAGTACCTGAGAGAAGCTTCTTTCTTTCCTTGATGATTGAGAAAGGAACTTAGAGAGACAAGATGGCTGAGGTAATACAATACCTCACCCACCTTGTCTCTCTAACATCTTGGACTGACTCGTCTACAATTACATTGCATATGAGAAAGAAGCTATTCTCTTTCCCCCCTATTTTGGGGAGGAAAGTTACGTATGTTTTTTTTTTATTTTCTGTATAAAAAAGACTCATGCAAATTAGTCCAGGAAGAGGAGTATTTAGAAAAAAATAATGGGGAGAGATCACATGATACCATGGGAAACAGCACATTGTCTAGTTGATCATCAGGCTAGGAGGAAGGAAGACTTAATTCTGATCCCAGCATTGCCAGTAACTTGTTGTGTTTGCCTTGGACAAATCATTTAACATTTCTACCTCAATCTCCCTTATCTGTAAAAATGGAGTAAAACTGCATACTTGCATATGTCCAGGAGTATCATCAGGATTAATATTTGAAAATGTGGACTATTACGTAATTTATCATTATGCCAGCCATCTATTGTTCAAAGTATATGTATACTTAGGAATGCTATTTCATTAGAATGTCGTGTTTACATTTTATCTCAAATGACAACAAGAACAACTGAGCCTAAGAGAAATTAACAGGATGTGTTTATAACATTAAATCACCACTTCCTCCAGCTATTTTGTGAATAGAATCATAGAATCATAGAATATCAGGGTTGGAAGGGACCCCAGAAGGTCATCTAGTCCAACCCCCTGCTCAAAGCAGGACCAATTCCCAGTTAAATCATCCAGCCAGGGCTTTGTCAAGCCTGACCTTAAAAACCTCTAAGGAAGGAGATTCTACCACCTCCCTAGGTAACGCATTCCAGTGTTTCGCCACCCTCATAGTGAAAAAGTTTTTCCTAATATCCAATCTAAACCTTCCCCACTGCAGCTTGAGACCATTACTCCTAGTTCTGTCATCTGCTACCATTGAGAACAGTCTAGAGCCATCCTCTTTGGAACCCCCTTTCAGGTAGTTGAAAGCAGCTATCAAATCCCCCCTCATTCTTCTCTTCTGCAGACTAAACAATCCCAGCTCCCTCAGCCTCTCCTGATAAGTCATGTGTTCTAGACCCCTAATCATTTTTGTTGCCCTTCGCTGGACTCTCTCCAATTTATCCACAATAATAAAGTCCCTTGGTGAATCTAGAAGCTATTTAGCAAATTCAGGTCAAATTCCCAAATAGTTTGGGTTGACCAAAACTGAATTTTTCAGTGTATAAACTATTTCTCTGGAAAATTTCACCTAGCTTTAGTGGCTATAAAGTGTCTAAGTTCTTAACTGAAGTAAGAAATCTTGGAATGGATTGCTGGCTGAAATATATGTTGACATCCAAATGTTGGTCTCATGAGGATACAGGAAGGAACACAGAACAGAAAAAAATCAGTCCAGTCATGTAATTTTTGGAGAACTACTACTTTGCTTAAATGTTTCAATTTAAAAAAAAATGTTTTTACTTTTCAGGGAAGGAAAGGAATGGTTGATATGCCAATTATTGTTACAGTTAAGATAACCTGAGTATATCAGTTACGCAAATGCCAGCTCTTTAGAAAAATAGATGAACATACCTTAAAAAAAAAAAAAGAGCCCAACTTCTGAGTTTCTTCAAGCCAAACACCTGAGAACTAAAACTAGATTTCAAGATGTTACCTCAGCAACAACCAGCTGCAACTTATTATTTTCACTGTGAAATCTACTGATGTAAATGTAATTGAATTGAATCTCTGGATCTGTCAACTCATCTTGAAGTATTTTGGGAATCCTTGCAGTGAGAAAGCAGAAGATAGGGAGGGCATATATTTGGCTTAAAAACTCAGCTTGATCTATAAGTCTTTCTCCCTTTCGTTACACAACATAGAACAATTAAAAGTGTATCAGAGTGTGTTAGAGAACTGGAAATAGCTTTCTTCAATTTTTCTGAGTTGACATGATATGTATCTGGAAGGTAGGCAATCATTTTTATACCAAGATTGGAATTCCCCACAATTCACTTCTAAATTTTAGTCTCAGTCCATTTAATTTCTACTGATCTGTTTTCTACAGTTCTTCATGCTATAGCCAGTAAATGAAAGGCAATCTCTAAAGAAACTGTTCTTTATCCATTTTGAGAAGTCGGCTTTATTGTATTTTCTGATTTTTGTGAAAAATTATTTGTTCGTAATAAAGTAATTTGAATATACTGAGAATATTTTCTGTATTCTGGGTAGGTCAGGCACAGAACAGCTATCTAAATTTATTAAAGGTTTTTCATCTATAGTTACATATATTATTGTCATAAAAATATTCAGCACCATTCTAGACAGTGATTGATTCTTTGTAATTAACCTCTTTATCACCATTGTTGTCACCTACATCCAAACAGTTTTGAAATGTTTTGAGATCAGGGTTATTAAGGTCTTACCCAAAAGCTTTCAAGAACACTTTTTTGATTTTCCTTTCCAGTTTTATATGGGATATTTTGAATTAAATCCTATCATAATCTATACAGGCTAAAAAGGGATCTCTACTTAATTGGATTTTCAGGGGAGCAGGTTTGGAGGAAAATAACTAGTGGGCTGATGACTTGTCTATTACTTAGATTCCCAGACCTCTTTTCTCAATGAGTTTCCTGCATTTTCAGTCAGAAGTACTTAGAGTAGTATTCCCTTTGTATAAAATATGGAGGTTAGATTTTTTTTCCCCATAGAACTGGGAATTGACTTTCCTTCCGGAAGCAATGGGCCCCATTAGAAGAGGCTGATGTTTCACATTGTCAGAAAGGCAAAGGATTTCAATCAAACAGACTAAAGGTTTTGTATCATGGCGCAGAGAGGAGAAGTCTCTTAATTCATGCTCGCTGTTCTTTTTTTTGTTCTTTTTATTACAGAGGTCTGAATGGCATCCTACCTCAGTGTGTACCTATATATGGGCCCCAGCACTGAGAAACCCAGGAAGCTGAAGAATGACTGGCAGACCCTATTAGGAGGCTAAGATCAAAGGACATCTGTGCTCCCTTTTTCTGTCTGTCAGCTTATTTAGGATATAAAGGTCAAGTAATGTGATTGCTGCTTGGCCTTCTGACTCTCAAATATAAGGACCATCCCTTCTTTTACCATCCCAAAGTTAAGTAACCCACTTACCTGTATATCCCATCTTAGAAGCTAACTGTCTAATTCCTCTTTCACTAAGCTAGCCCATGCCTCTCTCTCTCTCAACTTCAGGTTTTGTCCCAGCTGCTATTTCTTCTGCAGCTGAGTGTAGCTGTGACAATTGGTCTATATCTTTTGCCTACTTAGGAATTAACCCTGGAATATGAGTCACTATATTCAATAAGGAATGTTACAAACAGGCATAAGAGAACCAGAGAGACAGACTAAATGAGTCTAAGCATAATAGGTCATGTAGATAAATTCAAGCACTATCTTGGTAAAAAAAGAAGAGAAACCAGAAATTAATGAACCAAAATTGAAGTGTCATATGTTAGGCCTAACTGGTGAACAACACAGTGAGGCGATTGACTATTCCACCCACAATACCAATTTGCGGTCTTTAAAAAAAAGACTTTGGGAACAGATGTGGTCCCCTCAACTTAAAAAAATATACTGGCATTAGAAAAGGTTCTGAAAAGGGCAACTAGAATGATTAGGGGTTTGGAACGGGTCCCATATGAGGAAAGATTAAAAAAGCTAGGACTTTTCAGCTTGGAAAAGAGGAGACTAAGGGGGGCGGGATATGATAGAGGTATATAAAATCATGAGTGGTGTGGAGAAAGTGAATAAGGAAAAGTTATTTATTTGTTCCCATAATATAAGAACTAGGGGCCACCGAATGAAAATAATGGGCAGCAGGTTTAAAACAAATAAAAGGAAGTTCTTCACACAGTGTACAGTCAACCTGTGGAACTCCTTGCCTGAGGAGGTTGTGAAGGCTAGGACTATAACAGGGTTTAAAAGAGAACTGGATAAATTAATGGAGGTTAAGTCCATTGATGGCTATTAGCCAGCATGGGTAAGAAATGGTGTCCCTAGCCTCTGTTTGTCAGAGGGTGGAGATGGATGGCAGGAGAGAGATCACGTGACCATTACCTGTTATGTTTCCTCCCTCTGGGGCACCTGGCATTGACCTCTGTCGGTAGACAGGATACAGGGCTGGATGGACCTTTGGTCTGATGCAGTATGGCCATTCTTATGTTCTTCCTTCAAAAGGAAAAGAGAACAGACAGAGACTACTGAAGCAAGATTCACCATCATGGCTGCTACCCCCACTATCACCTGGGACCTTGGACTTTCATCATCCTGATCCTGAGAGATGTTCTGACCATGCCAAGCCAGATGACATGGCCACACCTACCACCAAAGATAAAATGACATCAGACTTTAACAACAACAGCTCCAGCCCATCTCAACTTCTTTTTCCCCCCAAAAGGACAATTATCAACTTTGATACTGTCTAGGTGACTGTCAAGCAAGGTGTTGTTGTTTTTTTTAAACTCTGTCTAGCTAAAAAGGCAAGGGAACAAGTGATGTTATTGAAATGAAAGTTGTATTTAACGCTTTACATTTCAAACGCTTTAATTGTTTTACCCCCTTTTCTTTTTCTTTAATAAAAATGTAAAATGACTTTGAATGATGTGTTTGTCATGGTACTAAGCAGACTGAGGTCTCCATATATCAAACCCTGGACCTTGTTAAACACTGTTTAACGTTTGACAGTGACTGGCCAATTTATACCATGTAAACTAATACAATTGTGTCAGACTCATCTGTCAGTGAGGAGTTGATTTTGACTGAGCATCCACCTGCCCTTGACTCTGATGAGATAGACATGAACTGTCCATTGCCAACCTTCACACACTTCTATATTTTCAGATGCCTCAGCGTTAAATCTGAACAATCATATTTCACTGCCTAAACTTTTGGCAGTGGTCACAACACCCCCAAATTAGGCATGTCTATACCTGGACAATCAGAGGTCTTGTGTCCTAAGCATCTCTATAGAAATAACGCTATGGATTAGTCATGTACATGACCATTTAGACACTGAAATAACAAAGTTCTGGCCTCAGTAACTAAAATGAGATTGCAAACATGAAACTTCTCTTTTATAATTGAGTTATTAAACTCTTTTAAAGGAAAAAATAAAATATTAGGCGTGAAATCACATGATATATGAATAGAGTATCAGTTTGCAAAAAAATACTAAATTTATTCCTGACATAACTCTGTTTAAGTTAATGAAGTTAAAACAGGGATAAATTTGGTTCGTTAACTATTTTTCCCCATGCCACACAGTATGTAAACTAATCTATTTAGTTTAAAAGATATTTGATTGCGTATGGGACTCACACACAAATACCCTTCCAACTGTTTTCTGTAGGATAGAATTCTGTTCCAAATGTGAAACAAGTCACCACTCTAACTTAATATGTTTTCCTTTATGCACTTCTCCACTCATATTTTGAAAATGAACCTACTGAATAAAAAAATGAGATATTGAAACAAGTTTTATCCACTGTCTGGCCATATTTACTGTATGCACCATTATCAAATATACCACTATTTAACAAAAAAGCTTTGGGTAGAAGTTTTGTATATTCTGTATCAGTTTCATTACACTAGCTAAATACTTTCCCTGGTTATAAATATGTTTGCAGAAAAGCATATTTTGGATTGTTCAAACTTTCAAAACTATGTCACATTCTCAACTTGATAGCACATCGGAGCTGAACACATTTAATTTCACATCAATTCCTCGGTTACATGGCTAAATGTGGCACTGGATGCTGTAACTCGACATGTTGTGATGCAGTTAATTGAAAATGTGAAAGTGAGTTTGAGGACTGTGAACTTCATACTTTCTCATAAGATTCATATTATGGGGGGGATGCTCCAGGTGAACTGAAGTAGTGCTTAGAGTCAAAATCTAGCACAGTATAACCTCTCCATTCCAAATAATAGATTTCATACAGAGGAGGAATGAAGAAAGTCAGAAAAATGGGCTATTTTGTACTAAGAAAAATAAAAAGTCATTCTGGGATAATAAAGTGATCAGGGGTTGGTAGGCAAAGAGGATTTGTTGTGGCACGGAGATCCTTTCTCCTCTTGGTGGTAGTTTTGATTTCAGCTATATCATGATCAGTGGAACTGGAGTCAAAAGGACCATGTTTCCTGCAGGGGCTGTTATTTATGGGACTCCAGGGAAATGGGAAACAATTAGAGTTAGGCTGGAAGCAATGCAGCTATTGGGACAGATCAGATCACAGTGTTTAATCAAACTCTACTTGTTCAATTTAACTTGCATTCAGCTTCACTCTTTACTAATGAAACATGGTGGCAGCATCTGAACTGTGAGTTTTCCTAAGTGCATCAGCTGGTAGCATGAGCCACGCAACTTGTTCTGAAGCCTTCTGGAGTCCTGGATTTTGCAGACACAAACCTAGCCCTTTTGTCATTTTTGTTGCTCTCCTACAGACTCTTTCCAATTTCCCACAATTTCCTAAATTGGGGCACCCTGAATTGGGCACAGTACTCCAGCTGAGGCCTCACCAGTACTTAGTAGAGTGGGACAATTATCTCTTGTGTCTTACATATGTAACAGCCACCCAGAAAGGAACATCAGCAGTGGGGATTAAACCTGGGACCTCTTGAGTTTAATGCATGAGCCTCTACTGCTTGACATAAAAGACACATGTCTCTTAGCCAAGGCTGTGGCAGGTTTATCAATCTCTAGTTAGCCTAGACACCTCTACAGGGGGACAGAGTGCCACTCAGAGCAAGTAGGGGTTACACATATAACATTCTTGTTAATACTCCTTAGAATATTAGCCTTTTTCAGAACTGCATCACATTATTAACTCTCGTGCAATTTGTAATCTATCATAATCCCCAGATTATTTTCAGCAGTACTACTGCCTACCCAGTCATTCCCTATTTTGTAGTTCTGTATTAGATTTTTCCTTCCTCAGTGAAGTACTTGCACTTATCTTTATTGAAGTTCATTTTGTTGAATTCAGAACAATTCTCCAATTTGTCAAAGTTGTTTTGAATTCTAATAGTCTCCTACAAAGTGCTAGCAACCCTTCCCAGGTTGGTGTCATCTGCAAATTTTATAAGCACACTCTCCACTACATCATCCAAGTCATTAATGCAACCTTGGATGCCTCAAAATGCTTTGCTGTTGTAGCTCCCAACCTGGGCTGCTCACAAACAGCCAAAAAGCATGCACGTCACACCCTGAGTGTCTTTGTATAGCTTCAGTCCTGGTCCAGAAAATCTGACTCCGTCAGTCTGACAGCAACACTCAAACCACACTCTGGCTTCCAGCAGCCTTGGTTACTTCTTGCAAGTTGACCCCAACACACTCCTAGGCATGATTTTCCCCAAAACACTTGTTCCACACTGTCCAGCCCTCTCCCTGACAGTTTACATATTAGAGGTCTGTTGCCCCTGGAAGGAGTCAATATCCAACAGCCTGCTACTTTAGATGGAGTTACACAATTTTTTTTTTTTTAACTAGAAGGAGAGAGATTTTAAAAAAGTTTTTTTTTAGCTAGAAGGAGAGAGATTTTCAGGAGCACAAGTATAAGGCAGAAAGGCAGAAATAAAGATAAAACACTTCCTAGTAATTAAACTTAACATACAAGACTTGGTCCAAGGCAAAGTCCTTACCACATATTCCAAGCCACAGAACTGACCAAATTATCTGACCAGAACTCCTCCCAAAATCCAAAGGTAGGTTCCTCTCTCTCTCTCTCTCTCTCTCTCTCTCTCACACACACACAAACACACACTCTCACTCTCATCTAAGAAGAGAGATCCTGGGGTATTTTCCCCCTCAATTGTATAGTGTAGTCACCCCTTGAAATGCATTTTCCTGAGGCGTTACCCCTACCGAAAGTTCCTTCCCATTGCGAGGAAGGTGACTTGGAGTCTCATAGTGAAAGAGGTTCCATGTTGTTATTTGCTAACCTGCAGATTGATCTGTTCCTCTTGTTACCAAAGAATGGTCACTTGACAGGTGATTGCCAATTAACTTTGATGACATCTGGCTAGAGGTGTTAGCTTGTCCTTTATCTTTGAGGGACAGGTTTGTTTCCTCCCCAAACTTGTCTGCTAAACAATACTATAGTCATAATTTCTGTTTATGTTCATAACTTCAAATCTAATGTTGCTACACATTTCACCATGATATTATTTTTCAAATAATACCTCACAAGGTACATTTTATATAAAGATTATTACAATAGTATCTAGGGTGTGAATACATGAGTGCATTTTGTCATACCCTCTTTATAGTAAATTCCTCTAGACTACATTTTCCTAGTTTGCTTATGTGAGACAGTGTCAGAAATCTTACTAAAATATAACATATACTACTGATTTGTAAAAAGGGGTAAACAGTGAGGTGGCAAAATTTGCAGATGATAAGCTAGACTCCAAGATAGTTAAGTCCAAAGCAGACTGTAAAGAATTACAAAGGGATCTCACAAAGCTGGGTGATTGGGCAACAAAATGGCAGATGAAATTCAATGTTGATAAGTGCAATGTAATGCACATTGGAAAACATAATCCCAACTATACATATGAAATGATGGGGTGTAAATTAGCTGCTACCACTCAAGAAAGAGATCTTGGAGTCATTGTGAATAGTTCTCTGAAAACATCCACTCAACATGCAGCAACAGTCAAAAAAGTTAACAGAATTTTGGGAATCATTAGGAAAGGAATAGATAATAAGCCTGGAAATATCATATCACCTCTATATAAAGCCAAGGTACTCTCACATCCTGAACACTGAGTGCAGATCTGGTTGCCCATCTCAAAAATATATATTGGAATTGGAAAAGGTTAATAAAAGGGCAACAAAAATAATTAGGAGTATGGAACAGCTTCCATGTGAGGAGAGATTAATAAAACTCGGACTTTTCATCTTGGAAAAGAGATGAGCAAGGGGTAATATGAGAGAGGTCTATAAAAATCATGACGGGTGTGGAGAAAGTAAATAAGGAAGTTTTATTTACTCTTTCACATAACACAAGAATTAGGGATGGGCCAGATAAATTACAGGCAACAGGTTTAAAACAATGAAAAGGAAGTATTTCTTCACACAACAGTCAACCCATGGAACTCTTTGCCCGAGGATGTTGTGAAGGCCAAGACCATAACAGGGTTCAAAAAATAACTAGAAAATTTCATGGAGGATAGGTCCATCAATGGCTATTAGCCAGAATGAGCAGGGATGGTATCCATTGACGCTGTTTGCCAGAAGCTGGGAATGGGAGACAGGGACTGGGCCACTTGATGAATACCGGTTCTGTTTACTCCCTCTGAAGTACCTGGCATTGGCCACTGTTGGAAGACAGGATACTCGAGTAGATGTACCATTTGTCTTACCCAATATGGCTGTTCTTCTGTTCCCCTCTATCCTGTCAAATAAATAAATTGGGTTGGTTTGGAATGATTTATTCTTGACAAATCCATGCTGGATAATCCTTATAATCCTAATATCCTCTAGGTGCTTATAAATTGATGCTTTAATAATTTGTTCCAGTATCTTTCCAGGTAGTAAAGGTAGGCTGATTGGTTTATAATTCCTGGTATCCTCTTTGTCCTCCTTTTTAAAGGGAGAGGTACTATGCTTGCCCTTCTTCAGTCCTCTGGGACTGCATCCATGAGTTCTTTGAGATAATACCTAATTGTTCTGAGATTATTTTTTGTTAGTTCCTTAAGTACCCTGGGGTGAGTTTCATGAGGACCTGATGGTTTGAATACATCAAACTTACTTAAGTATTCTGTAACCTGTTCTTTCCATATTTTGGCTTGCATTACTTCCCTTTTGCTAATATTAATAGTGTTGATTATCTGTTCACCATTAACCATTTTAGTGAAGACTGAAACAAAAGAGGCATTAAACATCTTAGCCTTCTTGATGTCATTAGTTATTATCTCTCCTTCCCTTCTAAGTAGAAGATATAAGATATTTTGTCTTTCTCTTGCTCCTAATGTATTGAAAGAACCTCTTTATGTCCCTGCTGAGGTGTAACTCATTTTGTTCCTTCGACTTTCTGATTTTGTCTGTACATGCTTGTGATATTCTTTTGTACTCCTCCTTAGCAATTTGTCCACATTTCCACTCTTAGTAGAATTCCTTTTTTTTAATTTTTGGGTCATTAAAGAGTTCCTGATGGAGCCATATTGACCTCTTACTATTTTTCATATCTTTCCTTTGCATTGGGATTGTTTGCAGTTGTGCCTTTAATATTCTCTCCTTGAGAAAATGTCAGTTCTCCTGAACTACTTTTTCCCTTGGATTTTCTTCCCATGGGGCATTACCCACTAGTCCTTTAAGTCTGTTAAAGTCTGCTTTTTGAAGTCCATTGTCCTTATTTTCTAAATCCTTCCTTTCCTTAAAATCATGAAATCTATAATTTCATCATAACTTTCATAGAAATTACCTTCCACCTTGAAATTTGCTACCAATTTCTCCCTGTTGGTCAAAATCGAGTCTAAAATGTCTGTCTTCCGGGTAACTACTTTTATTTTATGAAACAAGAGGTTGTCACTAAAATATTGCAAGAATTGATTGGAAATTTTGTGTTTTGCCATACTACTTTTCCAACACATGTTTACGTAGTCAAAGTCCCCGGTAAAGTACTACCGGGTCTAATGTTTTGGATATTTCCATTTTTTCTTCTAGAAATGTCTCAGACACTTCTTCTTCTTGATTTAGTGATTTATAGTATGCCTCAGAACTACGTATTGACAGCAATCTTAGATGGGACTGTGAGCATGTTTAATAGCTCAGAATGAATATATAATTCTACTCCTTGCCAGAAGGGTATGACACTTGCCAGTGTGTGATAACTGCCAGCAGAAAGACTCTATTGCCACATGAGCTTCCCACCCAGCCACAGAAAAAAGTGGGAGTGGACTTATTTACCTTCAAGAGAAAGAAGTAGCTTACCATGGACTACTATTAAACCTTTTGGGAGGTTGATGCCATGCCTGATACAAAAAACAAGTCAGTGATTTGCAAACTGAAGGCTCACTTTGGGGGCACTGTATTCACTTGCAAATGGACCCCAGTTTACTTTAGAAGACTTTAGGGAATTTTCACACAAATGGGACTTTGACCACCACATCCTGACATTAGCATACCCACAGAATAATGGTAAGAGTGAATTAGCTGTCAAAACATCTAAAAGACTGTTACATGTCTGTTTCTTGTGGTTTAGGCCCCTGGTTAGCACTTCTGGCACACAGGAATATCTCATCACAGGGAGGCCAGAAGAGTCCAGAGCAGGCACTGATGGGACAAAGAACCAAACCTCTGTTACTGTTGAGGGGAGACTGTTGCAGATTGAAGGATGGGCACATAACTGAAAGGAGATGGCCAAAAATCAGAGAAAGCAGGCAGACAAGTATGACAGGTCATCCAAGGACCTACCAGCAGCCGCAGAGAAAGACACTCCTGTGAGTATCTAGCTATTAGAGAAATACCAGAAGGAGTGTACTAAAGAAGTCATGAGGGCTGCAGGGGCACCTAGGACATATGAGGTGACTACACAGGATGGACAAGTGATCTGAAGTATTGGAAGACACTTATGAGCCAGAAGATACAACACGCAGTGAGAGTTGAAAGAGATACAGAGTGTGACGGGGTTACCCTCACTTTGGGGTGCCACCTGATATACTGGGGTAACACTGAGTCCGCCTATTGAACCAGACTGGGCTACCTTACACTATCCTGCTGAGCCAGGCCATCAAGCCTTCTTCAGCGCACACACAGGAAGGGACACACCCAGCTTCAGAAAGACACAGACACTGAAATCAGCTCTACATGGGAAGACTTAGCTAGGGAGTTGCCCAGCACACAAGCACATACCCCCTTTGGGGTGCAAACCCAAAATGTTATTGTCTTGCGCTGCACAGAGAACTGTACAGCATAAGCTCACGAAATTTGCCTCCTCCCTCAATGTGGAGAAAGATATGCACAGTTATGAATTCCACAAACTGATTTTGGAGAATACAAGAAACAAGCTAATTAAATACTGTGATAAAGCTCTGTCCTTGTCTCCGTGGGTCCCATGTTTCCTGGCAGATTTCACTAGCCTCAGTGGCTCACTGTGACCCATCACATAGCCCTTCTCTTTCTAGAAGCAAGGGTCACAGCCTACTGAGCCATTTTCATCATAAGCCAGCAAGGGAGGTGAGGAGAAGTTTTCCTCCCTTGCACAGTCTCTGTTGTCTCCCAGTCTCAGTGAATAATCGGGGGGTGGGGGGATTCTACTCTGGGCTCCTGCCCAGGGACCCTAATAGTATTAGCTATGGTATCTGACTTTTTAGAAACAGGACACGTACAATTCCCTGGGCTACTTCCCCACAGCAGCCCACACTTCCTCAAGATCCACTTCACCCTTACCTCAGGGCCTCTTTCCTTGTGCCTGATATGGTGTGTACTGCTCAGTCTCTCCAACAGCGCAACTTCCTCTTACAGCTCCTGACACGTGTGCCCACCTGACTAACTGGGAGGATTTTAACTTGTTTCAGCCAGCCCCTGAAACACTACAAAAGATAGATTTTAAGTGATTAAAAGGATAGCAAGCATATTAAAGCAGATTACTGAACAAATAAGACAAACACATAAACTAAGCTTACTACACTAAAGAAACTGTTTTCAGGTAGCAATTGTTTTTACCTTAAGTGTTATTTTAGGCATTTCTTTCACAGGCAGACACCTTTTCCAGCCTGGGATCAGCATTTCTCCCCCTCTTCCCCTCCCCCCCCCCGCCACACACACATACATTTTGTCTTTGTTTCTTAGATGTTTCCAGCAGTCAATATGGGCAGGGGTTCAGTAATGAATAAACAATGATTAAGTCACTCCCCTGTCTTAAATAGGTTTTACATATGATGGGAACCCTTTGTTTGCCAGCGTGGTTCCCCCTGCCCTCAGTGGAAAAATACTGCTATTCAATCATGGAATCCAGTACCAGGTGATTTAATCACATGACCTTGCAGTGTTAAAGCAGCCATGAGTCAGAGGTTGTTTGTAGCATCCCAGGAAGTTTATCAGGAAGGTGGGAGATTAGCATCTTCAAAGTCCTATTGTTCTCCCTAATGGCCTATCCAAACTGATTGCATTCTGTCTGGTGGCTATTCCCCAGGTGTGAACCCACTTATAATTATTACATAGTCAATATACCCAACTTCAAATGCAAAAATGATACATGCATACAAATAGGATAATCACATTTAGTAAAACATAACCTTTCCAAAGATATCTCACAATACCCACCTTGCATAAAACACATCTTAGTTAAGTTATATTTATATTACAACAATTTTTTTTATTAATAATATGGGGCATAGTATCACACAAAGATCCTCAGAGAACAGAGAACCATCCTGAGACCAACCCCACAAGGAGGAAATAGACTCCCTAGAGGGATAGTTTGGTAGACTAAGAAACAGGTGACAGAGAGACAGAGATAGGTCATTCCCAATGTGGTGGTAGCCTGTTGATGAGGCCAAGCTATCTCAAAGACTCAGTAACCAGCTGAGCCTGCGGTAAAGACAAGATTCCAACTCAGCTACATGCTAGCAACCTCTCGCCAAAAGGACATGAGTTAGGGTCTGGTCATCAATTATTTATTTTTCATTTTTATATTAAAACGTGTAAAATATGGAGACTCTATCTCAATAGGTGATACTGAAGTCAGAGTGCCCATGATTCCTGGTGGGACTGTTATTGGTGGGGCACCGGGGAAATGGGTAGAGTTAGGCTGAAAGCAACTCAGCCACATGGACAGAGTATAGGCTTTAATGATGTTCCACTTGTTTGGCTTAACCAGCATTCAGCTTCAATCTTTGTGAACGAAAGACCAGCTTAAGCTGTTGGTTGACAAAGTTGATTGCCAAAGTGGATCCTCCCTCCAGTCACATTGGCAGGGTGGTGTGGGAAAGCTTGCACTATCACTCCTTGCAAAGTACCTGTTCTGTGTCTTTGTTCTTCAAGAGGAACCTGGTATCTTTCACAAGCAAACATTAAAAGAAAAGTGATGATTTATTTATTCATTTAGTGTAGACTTTAATTACTTTTACTCATGCTAAAAATACCACATTATGAAAGTAGTTTAACTGAAACGAATAAAAATACTGGTGGAGTGATGAACAGGGTGAGAAAGGATGGTAGATCCTGGGTGTACTTATATATTTAGGGCTAAATACTGTCATCCTTACTCAGGTATTTCTCATTTCTTTCTCAGCCACGCTCCCATTCTCAATGACAAAACTCTCTTGGAGTCCAGTGGGACCAATATTTGCCCCTTCAAGAATAAATATTAAAACAAAGGAGGAACAGGAATACCTAATGACATATAATTAAGTTTCTTAATAGATCCTGTGAAAGAATGGAAGCAATAAGAATTTTGGGCTACAGTTGATCAGAATATTTTTGATTACATTTGTATTTTCATTGAAATATGATGTTACGCTGAAGCCAGAACATTTCAGAGACTTATGGATTTCAGCAAAGTTTATGATGGCAAGGTTTCTGAGGTCCAGAGTGGACTTTCTAGCAATGTCTGACCAGAAAAAGAGAGATGAATTGAAAGCCTGATCTTTTCAGTCCAAAAACTGAGATTTCAACACAATTTTGTTTCACAAAAACATTTGAAAAGTTTTGTTTTTCTGCCAATGTAGGATGAAAACATATTTCATAACCTTAAAAGTTGTCCTAGAACAGAATTGTTTTTCTCTGGAGAGCTTTATTTGGTACTTGTGAACTTCTTCAGTATGGTATATGTGGTGGAGGTAGCTCAGATACCAAACTTTTATATACTTTTATATATGATAAACTTTTATATATGATATTTTTATCATATTTATGTATGATGAGATTTTTTCCTGCATGGCAAAAATTTATCTGGGCTTTGAATGACCATCTTTCTTTCCCAGCCTTTAGCACAGGTCTTCCTGTACACACTTTGGTGGCAATTAGCAATTTTGTGTACTTAGGATAAAATTCACTTCAAAGGTATCCCACAATTGTAATATGACTGGGTTTCTGTAAGTCTGCATAAAAACTGTCTCACTTCTGCCTCAACAGTTCAGTAAGTTTAATTGGGACAGATGTATTCTAGTCAATGCTTCCTTACTAGACAAATACTAAGCAAAAACCGCATTGCCTATTACATTATTCCTAAATTGAGGGACTAGAATTTTAACCTTTATAAATAATTTGGCACATCTCTTTAAAGAACATTAGCAAATTGGGCCCCAGAAGTAATTTGTTCTCTAGATATAGTTTGGCATTTAGTTGCTATGCAGAAGGGGGTAGTGTTCAATTTTTTTTAAATGTTTCTAGTACCATTCTATAAAGTACAATTCACTTACAAGTGTTCACTTTTCTGATGAGTCAACAGCCAATTTAGCTTTTTGTTTAATCTCACTGTACCGTTCTAAACAAATACATGAAAGTGGAATATAAATCACATCTCCCACTTGTGCAGACAGTGATTTATCTTCCAAAGGCTTCTGTTTGACTAATATACTACAACTATAAAGAACGCAAAATAATGATGAAGACACTTATGTCAAAAATTGCATTCATTCTATCATAATATTGGGTTTCATAGTAAGAAGAATGGCTGTCTTATGTTTTCCAATCAAAATGATATATAGATAGCTTTAAAAGTGATGTTTGGGAAGGATGTTTCTAAAAACCTAGCCATTAACCATCTGCTGATCTATACCACAAAGCTAAAGAAGTAAACCATATGCAATGTTTTACTCTTGATAAGATTCTAATTCAGACATTGCAATAGCTTGTTATGCTGTGTTTTGATGTATTGGATAGAAACGTGTTTAGCTGTATTGCAGAGTCACGCTATAACTTAGATTGCTCACAGAGTCTAGCTATTCCCTATCAAATCCACATGCACATTTTATATTTAAAAAAAATCCTATTCCCTAATTTTGTGTCTTACTTTAGAGAACAGCTACCACAATGGTATATATTTTTAAAGGTAATGCCTAATCCAAAAGCCACTGAAATAAATGGAAAAAAATGTTCCTTGATATCAGTGGTTTGGAATAGGCCTTTAGGCAGTTCAAAACTCAGTACTTTTTAATCTTCTTGATTTAGTTACCATTATGGAAGTTAATCAAGGATTCTGTTACTTGAAATCTATTTTTCCACAAGAAAAGGAGAAATCAACCCTGCTGCGAATATTCTGTAGTCAGTTCCTACCTTCCATTTCCCTTATAACTTAGAGGAATTTAATATCCACCCAACCTCCTGAGTCTCCTCATACCCAGTGATAGATCACTGTATCACACAGTAAGTAATCATTATAATATTAACTGCACCTTTTTATGGTCTGCTTTCTGCTAAAAAAATAATTCTGGTTTATAGTTTATAGGATTGCCATAAAGTTAATCATATTGTGTTGCTAAACTTGTAACTTGATGTGACTATGAACAGGAGTCACATAGCCAATCTTCTGTTTTTATTTTAGTCAGTACTCCCACATAATCAGGAGTGTTTCTTGAGGACAAGGAATAATTAGAACAAAAATAAACAAACAAAAAAAACCCTCTCTGGTTTCTTCTCTGCTCTTAGAGAAATGTGAAATTCACATACCCAATTATTGAACAGTTGCAGTTAAGCCCTTTCCTGGCTGCTAGGCTTTCTTTTAAAAGGTGTTCAATTTCTTTCTGGATTTATTTGGGATTCACACTATTGAGATTCAGTTTTTACCCTGCCATTATTTCTGATTCTGGCATTGCATTGTCCTCTTGCAGAGTGCTTGAAGACAACAATTTCTTGTCTCATAGTTTTGGCAGTCCAGCTTGTTTACTAGGTTTCTCACAGTCAGTTGAGCTACACTATTTCTTCTTGGTAGCTAGAAATACTTTTGAAATGTTGATCTTGTCTTCTGGTTGTCTTTCTATTGTTCAAGAATTCATTTTGATATAAACTTTAAGCATCTACTTATATAGTCAGGTGTAAGGAGGCCAGTATGTTCCTGTTGGGACAGATCAAGGACTTCTTGAAAAGTGGCTCTTGCATTTATCTGTAGTGTGTCTATCTAAAATCCAGTACCTCAAGATAGGTACATAGCCAGCTTACTACTAAGCAAAATCCCAGCCTTGGAGAAGAAAAATAGTTTGGAAAGTGATCCAGTCACACGCAGTGTGTGTATAAAGTGTTTTATTTGTCAACCATCAACTTTGAATGATCTTGTTAGTGAATTCCCATCAAATCAGTTGCAAATGATGTGCCATCAGTAAAGTATCTCCAAGATGATTTAAACCTTCACAACCAGATTAATGTTTTCACTACTATATGAAACAAGGTTTGTTTATTTTTTAAATGTCGATGTGAAAGGAGTACTTGAAGGGGAGAACAACCATTTTTAGGTAAAATGCTGCCACCAACAAGTGCTTTAACAAAGAACCAGGGAAAAGGACCATTTGGAGTTCCTATTTCCCCAAAATATCCCCCTAATCCCTTAAACCCCCTTTCCTGGGGAGGGTTGAGAATAAACAAGATGAGCACAATTTTAAGAATTTTAAGACCCAAAAAACCCAGTCAGATTCTTAAAAATCAGAACTTTATTAGAAGAACAACAACAAAAAAAACAGATAAGCAAATATCTCTGTAAGATCAGAATGGAAGATAATCTTACAGGTAGTCAGATTCAAAACATAGAGAATCCCTCTAGGCAAAACCTTAAGTTACAAAAAGACACAAAAACAGGAAAACACATTTCCTCCAGCACAGTAAATTTACAAGCCAAAAAACAAAGAAAACCTAACACATTTTTTAGCTAGATTACTTACTAACTTTAAAGGAATTCGAGAGCTTGCATCCTTGATCTGTTCCCAGCAAAGGTATCACATAGACAGACAGACAAAAGCCTTTCCCCGCCCCCCCTCCAGATTTGAAAGTATCTTGTCCCCTCATTGGTCATTTTGTGTCAGGTGCCAGCGAGGTTACCTTAGCTTCTTAACCCTTTACAGGTGAAAGGCTCTTGCCTCTGGCTAGGAGGGATTTTATAGCACTGTATACAGAAAGGTGGTTACCCTTCCCTTTATTTTTATGACACCAATTTATTTTTATGACATCAATTGTCACACCAGCAGTAGAAGAAAAAAGAATGTGCCATAAATCCCTAATGGTAAAATTACCTTTCTTCTGGATGCTACCCCCCCCCCGCCGCAACAATAATCTCTCACTTTTGTAGACTGGTCAGTTGGCTTTGGGAGATCTGTAAACTGTAAAATGCTTCCCTCTCCTAAACACTGTTTATAACAGTGCTTCCCACTGCAGGAAGGGTCAGAACATTTGGGAAACTCGATTATAAATATCCACAAACCAGCTCACCTTGTCCCCAGAACTAGCATTTGTTAATGCCTATTAATGATTTTAAAATGAAATGGAGGAAAGTAAATTGGAATGTTTTAACTGTGCAAGATGAGGTTTGATGCATCCAAAGAAGAAACAAATAAATGTCATCAAATCCTTAGAGAGATCACAAAGTTTAATATTTAATTTCTGTTCAGACTTTGTTTTCTGGATCCCTAAACACTCAGGAATCTGAGCGACATCCTAAATTGCTTGTCACCATCTGAATATGCAAGCAGAAAAAAGTGACCATAGATATTGAGGCAGGTTGGTATTGGCTACTCAGTCATAAACTTTTTGCAGAATAAGTGAGAAACTATGAAAGTTATCAGAAATTCCTTTTAATCTTTGAAAGAAGAAAGGAAAGAAACGGCAACTGTGGCAGTGGTAAATCAAAGTTAGGTTTGCCAGATAAGAACTGATACGATAGGCTTACAGAATTATTAAGTAACCTACAAGATGTTTATTGTACATTTTGTTCTCAATATTAAACCCACACTGTAATTGTTTCAAAGATCAGGTGCTCATACTGACCTGTTTCTTTGTGCCTAGCTCTTTATAATAAGGACTCTTTTACTAGGTTTCCAGTTATGTCTAGTGTCTATTTTAACAATGATCATTGCATAAGGTATTTTTAGTAATCAGAAAACTGTTTTGGTAGTATTCATTCAGTTGGAAAGCACTAGTTAAAATCAAGAAAGTAGTAATTTATAATTGAATGGAAGATAAAAGAAACATTGTCAGAAGAGCACACCACTAATTTTAGATATAAAACTATTAAATAACTTTATATAAATCATTTAGATCAGGGATCGGCAACCTTTGGCACGTGGCCCGCCAGGGAAATCTGCTAGCAGGCCAGGAAGGTTTGTTTACCTGCAGCGTCCATAGGTTTGGCTGATCGCAGCTCCCACTGGCCGCGGTATGCTGTTCCAGGCCAATGGGGGCTGCGGGAAGCAGCGCAGGCCAAGGGGTATGCTGACCGCCGCTTCCTGCAGCCCCCATTGGCCTAGAACGGTGAATCGCAGCCAGTGGGGCTGTGATCAGCCAAAGCTGCAGACGCTGCAGTTAAACAAACTGTCCTGACCTGCCAGCGGATTTCCCTGATGGGCCATGTGCCAAAGGTTA
This sequence comes from Eretmochelys imbricata, assembly GCF_965152235.1. Lineage (NCBI taxonomy): Eukaryota > Metazoa > Chordata > Testudines > Cheloniidae > Eretmochelys > Eretmochelys imbricata. Next base: position 92,399,774 of record NC_135572.1, on the reverse strand, counting down.
CTGATCCCTTATTTAGATTAAAGATTTAATTAATGTTCATGCTCTGACAAATATGAGGCATAAAGATTAATTAATGAAAATGCAAGTAAATTGTCATTTGTGATATTCTAGAGTATCTGTTAGTACCCCTAATTCTTACAGATTACAGGTGCTTTTCATCAATAAAATACTCAGAGCAAAGGTTCTCAGAGGTGAGCTATAGGCAGGGGCAGTATTTTGCACATCACTGAATATGAAGATGAGCTGTCTCCCCATGCAATAAGTAGATCCTCCATTACTTGAGTCTTCAATCTAGAAGGCCAAAGCATAGCAAGATCCAAAGGCTGGAAGCTGGATCTAGAAAAATTCAGACTAGAAATAAGGTTCAATTTTCTAACTGATCTATATCCTGTGTTATGGAAGAAGTCAGATTAGATTGTCAAAATTGTCCCTTCTGGCCTTAAAATCCATGAATAAAACTGCTTTGACAAACAAAACATTGACACTTATTCTGTAGGACCCAATCCTGGACAGTCAATTTAATGGACTAGATAACCTAATGTGTCTTTTGTATTGCTAATTGTTATGCTTCTGTGATAATTGTGAAATGAATCTATCCCTTTAAGAACAAAGCAGCCTGAGAAACTATACCAGGATATAAAAAAGACAGCTGGATGAAGGATGTCAGTCAGATTGAGGCTATGGTAAAGGAAATACATGCTAGCTCTGCAGTATGGTGGCTAGGAAATAGTAAAATAATCCACTTTGGAAGTATGACTTTTTACCTGATATTTTTTTAAGCCCATTGGTAATTGTTTCTTTCTCCTGTGAGTAATTAACGTATAGGATTTGGCCAGGTATCTCTTGAATATTTACACTTTTTATCCTCTGGGAGGAAGATGATGATGCATGACAAAGTGTAATAGGATTTTGTTGTTTTTTGGGGTTTTATTGCCCTCCTAGCCAGGGGCAAAACCCTTTCACCTGTAAAGGGTTAAGAAGCTAGGATAACCTAGCTGGCACCTGACCCAAAATGACCAATGAGGGGACAAGATACTTTCAAATCTGGAGGGGGAACAAAGGGTCTGTCTGTCTGTCTGTGTGATGCTTTTGCAGGGAACAGGTCAGGAATTCAGCCTCACAACCCGTTAGTTAGTAAGTAATCTAGCTAGAAATGCGTTAGATTTCCTTTTGTTTAATGGTTGGTAAAGTAAGCTGTGCTGAATGGAATGTATATTCCTGTTTTGTGTCTTTTCGTAACTTAAGGTTTTGTCTAGAGGGATTCTCTATGTTTTGAATCTGATTACCCTGTAAGGTATTTACCATCCTGATTTTACAGAGGTGATTCTTTTACCTTTTCTTTAATTAAAATTCTTCTTTTAAGAACCTGATTGATTTTTCATTGTTCTTAAGATCCAAGGGTTTGTACAAATTGGTGAAGATTCTTATCAAGCCTTCCCAGGAAAGGGGGTGTAGAGCTTGGGAGGATATTTTGGGGGAAGATGTCTCCAAGTCAGCTCTTTCCCTGTTCTTTGTGTAAGACGCTTGGTGGTGGCAGCATACGGTTCAAGGACAAGGCAAAGTTTGTACCTTGGGGAAGTTTTTAACCTAAGCTGGTAAGAATAAGCGTAGGAGGTCTTTCATGCAGGTCGCCACATCTGTACCCTAGAGTTCAGAGTTGGGAGGGAACCTTGACAACTCCACAGGCCACCCACCATGTGCCCTGGACTCCAGGAACTCGCAACTCTCAAACACTCATTCTCAAACCATCTGTCGCCAGAAGATGATCCCAGCAGAATGCTATGCTGTAAGGGAAGCGCCTGTTTGTGTCTGTGGTGGGGGACGACAACAACAACAACAACAACAATGCCTATAGCTTGACTGATATCTGTGGAAGACATTTTGTTTTCCCAGTTTCAAATGTCATAATTAGGGGTTTTTTTGAGTATGCGAGAGAATATCAAACTGAAAGCAATTGTCTCACTATTCCTACCAAAAACTTAACACAGGAATCACATCCCTTCACAGGAAACCAAAAGAAGGGCAAAGAGGTAACACTTATGGTTGTCATCAAGGGCACAAGCATACTTCTGCTCCCTAGAATCTCCTTTTAACTCCTATTAGTGTGTGAAAAGACCATGATAGTTTGTTTGCAAGGGTCTTCTGCTGGGCTTCACCCAATAATTTTTGTATCATACCCATAACTTCTGTTTGAGCTAAAAAGATGCTCAATCTTGATTTAAAAACTTCAAGGAGAATCTATCACATCCCCAGGTAAGTTATTCCAAAGGTTAATTACTGTCACTGTTTGTAAAATTGAGACTTATTTCTAGTGTGTATTTGTCAATCTTCAGCTGTGAAACACCAGATCTTGTCATGGCATTTTCTGCTATATCAAAGAGCCATCTGTTACCCGGGGTTCTTTCAACACAAAGCTCTTGGTAACGTTTACTCTGTGTGAGGTGGTGTCAGGAAATAAATCAGGGGAGACACAGCCGTCCGACTGATAGATGGCTGGTACAAACAGGACAACAGAAGAGTGCTTTCACATAAAGCTAAACTTTACTTAGCCTCAAGCACTTATACACACATCCACAACAGGTTAGTAAAATATCTCCAAACCTTGATAATTACCAAAGCTGAGTGTGGCTCTTGAGTGGCACAGTGGCAGCCTGTCTGCCGGTGGGGAACACAAGATGCATCCAGAGGGAGAGTCCAGTCCTGAAGAGTCCCACTACCTCAAACTTTCCCCCCTTATTTATACATTAGTAATAGAATGGCATGTCCCTTAAAGCAACCTTGTTAAGTAAGCAGCTTCAATGGTCAAGAGAGAGGTTCCTTCTGATTATCGATTAACTAGGTGTGGGTTTTTCCAGAGTTTGCAGCCTTGAGGCCCCAATAGATATTCCTGGGGCACATTCTACTCTTCTAAAATGCATTTATCAGCAACTTCAACACAATTCTTATCAGGAAGGACATGGACATGGAGTCAAGCTGTCCTCTCTGTGGCACCCAAGCCCCCCCCCCCCCCCCCGGCCTTGGTTAAACTGTGACTGCTGAATGGCCAATTTACAACCTGCTGACTTGGCTGCTTTTAGCAATAAGCCATAGTGGTTTCAAACACTCTACTGGTTTGCCGAAGTCTCCCTGTACACCATCTACCATCAGAAATCTCTTTCCCAGGTAGTCACTTGTAGATCATGATCAAGTTACCTCTTAATTCTATCTTGGATGGCCTAAATAGATTGAGTTTCTTAAGTTTCTCACCATAAATAAATGATTTCCAGAGCTCGAATCACTCCTGCATCTCTTTTCTAAACCCTTTACAGATTTTCAACATCGTTTTTGAAGTGTTGACGCAAATGTTCTGGTAATGGTCTCACTAGTGATTTATACAGAGGTAATACCATCTCCCTACTTCTACTTGATAGTCTCCTGCTTACGCATCACAGGATGACATTTGCCTTCTTAGGTGTGACATTGCACTCATGTTATCTGCTATTATTCTCAAGTCCTTTTCTGCATTCCAGGATACAATCTTATATCTTGTAAGTGTGACCTATGTTCTTAGTTCCTAGATGTATGATCTAACACAGGGGTCGGCAACCTTCAGCACATAACACATCAGGGTAATCCACTGGTGGGCCACAAGACTGTCTGTTTATGTTGACTGTCCCTGTCTGCAGGCATGACCCCCCTCATTACTTATTTCCCCCTCAGCTCCCAGTGGCCACGGTTTGTCATTCCCGGCCAGCGGGAGCTGCAGGAAGAGGCAGCCAGCACGTCCCTGTGGCCCGCAGCTTCCCACAGCTCCCATTGGCCGCGAATAGTGAACCACGGCCACTGGGAGTTGCAGAGGGCCGTGCCTGCAGATGGTGAACATAAACAAAATGTCTCGTGGCCCATCAGCGGATTACTCTGATGGGCCACATTCCGAAGGTTGCCGACTCCTGATCTAACATTTGGGTGTATTAAAACATTAAAAACTACAACGTGTAAAATTTTAGGTGGTCAGTAAGTATTTTCTATTCAACAGTTTCTAAATATTTTGAAGAATATTTGTTAAATGATTCGGAAATTACATTATTTCCGGATCTCAATCCCAAGTTAACACTTGCTTCATGCTTGAGGTTCTATGTCAGACCAAAGTGATATTAGATTCTTGGGATTCTTCTATCTTGAATGGTTAACCATATTAGCACCCAGTGTAACTCCCAGATTTGACATTCCTGTGTGTACCCAAGAGTTTAACAGCAGTGCAGTCAGCCAATTTATATGTTTAACTGAAACCCATACATCATCTAGTTAGGGATAATCTTAGTCCCTGAGAGGCATGAAGTGCAGCTATTTGTTTGCAACTCTGCTATCAGAATGGAAAATTGGGACAGGGAGTTAAGGTTCCATTAAAACAGAAGGAATGTTTGGACTGCTGACCTTGGTCTTAGGTGTTTTTGATATGAAAGTTTTATTGACAGGTTTCAGAGTAGCAGCTGTGTTAGTCTGTATTCGCAAAAAGAAAAGGAGTACTTGTGGCACCTTAGAGACTAACAAATTTATTTGAGCATAAGCTTTTGTGAGCTACAGCTCACTTCATCGGATGCTGTAGCTCACAAAAGCTTATGCTCAAATAAATTTGTTAGTCTCTAAGGTGCCACAAGTACTCCTTTTCTTTTTGAGAAAGTTTTATTGTGGTCATGATTAGAAATGCTTTGTTGATAAGGAGAATAATGAATTGTTATTGGCTATCACTAGACACATTAGTGTATTAGGGGCTATCGTGAGTTATGTGATTTGTGTGGAGAAAATTTATTTAAAAGATTAGTTACAACGTGTGCTTTGGAGCAGTTTGAGGAAGCATTCTCTGGGCAAGGATGTGACATCTAAGTTCCCAGCAGCTAGACTGAAGGAGGGACCCCACAGAAGCCTGGGTGCTGATTCCTTGAAATCATCTTAACTTTGATAAATATAAAGGTTTAAGGTTTAAGGTCTGAACTTACTGCTATAGCATATGTGTGTGTGTTTGTGCTTGAGACCTAATAAAAAGAAGTTTTAGGTAAAAGCACTGTGATTTGTATTAATCACATATCAGACAGAGTAACTGTGTCCCCATTAATTTATTCCTGACACTGACCACAGAGAAACAATTAATTTACCACAGTTTTGGGTTCTGAAAACCCTGGGTATCACCAAAAGGAAAGTATTTTTAATTTCAATACTTCCAATTTCTATTAGTGATTTAGGTCATTACTGTCTTTCATCTTATCGCTTATTAATATTAAGCAGTGTTAGTTAAGTAATGCCAAGGTGGTTTTTGTTTTTGTTTGCCAGAAGCTGCAGATTTTAAATTCTGAAAGTAATTATTGCCATACAGGTACTCACTTGCTTGAAAATATATGTACAAATTGCTAGATAACAACATTTTTCCTTTTAGCTGTCTGTGCAAAGATTAAAGTCAAGGTAAAAAAAAAATCTTTTAGGTAGAGGACAGGGAATCTTTTTAGACTTTGAATAAATAAAATCCAAGATGTGCAGTGATCAGCTTTTATATGGAGGTGGGAATAAATTTTCTGTAGCTGTACTTTTGCCTTAAATGGCTTTCAGCACTTGTAAAGTGAAATGTTGACTGTTCTGTACGTTTGATATTGAGAGCATTCTAAAACTGATTAAGGTTAGTCATCATTTTTCTGTTGGGTATATCACTGATTTTAAGTTCAGTTTTTTTAATCACTTGCAATGTTCAGCAATTCAAAGAGTTATAGCAATGATTGGAAAAGGTAATATCCCTCCATTATATACACATGAAAAAGATTTTTTGCCACTCCTCTAAGTGAAAATTACTTGGTGAACAATTGTTATATTATTTAAGTAACAAAATTAAATGCTTTAAATATTTCATTATTCAATTGAAGCTTAATAGATAAGAGAATAATAATTACTTGTTTTAAATATGGTAAATAAAACAAACAATTCACACTTAAATGGGTTCTCTTATTTCCCTTTATATCCTCTTATTTCCATTTCTATCCTTTTGTCTTCCATGAACAGGGAAAACTTCCTTTTATATTCCTGTGCCAAATATCTTTCCTTTTCATCCTTAAAATTCAATTTTTCCGTAAAGCCTCTCAACAATGACTCTGTAAGTTTTAACACTTTCTCAGATTTGTATTTGCACCTCAGATATTGGCACTTAGATATCATTTGATGAGCACCCAAAAAAACAGAGGACAGAATCCTGGCCCCTTTAAAGTCAATGGCAAAACTCCAGTTGACTTCAGTGGGGCAGGATTCACCCAGACAGATTAGATAGATCTGATATTTTAATATATATGACCCCAAATCTGTTCTGTTGGTGTTCATGGGAGTTTTGCAACTGAGTTCCACAAGAGAAGGCCTTATATGTCTAAACTGCTTTGTCTACATTGTAAACTCCTGGGTCAGGGATTATGTTTCCTTATTTGCTTATCTAGTGCTGAGTACCTATTGAAGCAATAGCTTCAATGTTATTATTCATACATTATTTACAAAAACAAGTGTTGTTCTTCTCAGAAATAGAGATGGACCTGAAATAAACCCATGGATCTTAACAGGCAACATATTTTGGGAAATTCATATCTGCTCCAAGAACTCCATTTGAACTTTAGATGCATCTCTGCTCGGAGGGGTAAAGCTCCATTTCTTTTAATAGCTTATGTACAAAATTCACTGATATTACTCTGCCCAATGAATCATCTTCATGACAAAAAGAAAACAAATCTGTTTGAAGGCAATATAGTATAATTAATAGACCCAAGGATTGCTAGATAGTTAGTCTCCTTGAATAATTGGACTTCTTTTACAGAAGTAGTTCAGTCAGTAAATTATATATGCAGATTTTTTCTGGCAATAGCCTGGGGTTAAGATCTTTTAAAATTCTCAATTAGTGATGAAATTGGTTTATAACTATTAAATGTGATAAAAGTTATTTGCCTGCACTGGCTGTAAAATTACTACTTTCACTGGATGACATTGTGCCATGTTCAAAATAATGAGAAAAATCTCTTCAGCAATACAGAATGTATTACCGGACAACAATAACTTGCAAAATTCAAATGTATAGTCATTATAAAATGGTCACATGTTTGTTATCATATTATATCAATTACACTAAGGCTGTCAGCCTATTTTCAGCAAATAGGATAGAGCTTCTGCTAAGAACTCAAACTTATTCAACACATTAGAAGAACCATAACTACAGTGCAGCTGTTTAGAAGGGAAGACATGCCACAGCTTGGATAGCATGAACTGTGTGAGTTATTCTAACTGCGATCATTTGCAAACACTCTTGAGATTTTTTTAAAGTACAGATGAATAGTAAATGTCCTGTTCTTTAGATGAGATTTTTTGTTTGTTTAAGTACATACCAAACAGAAATGACTGGGATGGATGATACTCACTAACTAATGATACATGTGGGTACTTATAACATTTCAATCCTACTTCTCAGCATCCTTGTTTTTGGAGGTATTTTGTTGTTGTTGTTGTTGATAGCTTCTCCACATTCCTAATAAACAACTAGCTTCATGAAAGGCTGTTATTCTTAAATCTTCTGAAACCACAGCAGACAATAAATCAGTGGCATGGTATATGAGGTATTTGTGATCAATGGGAATGTAATCTGATCAATGACATTGTGAAATCAAAAAGCTTGCTATCGGTAACATTTGATTGGACTAAATAATAGCCTCACTTTCTAACCCCTAAAGTGGATATATTTGTATGAAAAAACCCTAAATAATCTATTACATTTGTAAAAACAAATATTTTATTGTTTTATCCCTGAATTATTTAATATATGTTTCACAGAGAGAATGGAGTTGATAAAGGAATTTACTTCTGGAAATCTCAAATTAAAATTTATTTTTGGATTCTTCAATAAAATAAACTTTTGTTCTCTGAGTTATGTTCCTGGTAAATGAGAAACAAATCATCTACAAATATATTACCTATGTAGAACATTTTTTTTTAAGTTTCAGGTATTCTATGTACTATACCTAACACTTGGCTATAGCACCTATTGCTGTTGTATCTAAGTTTTGTTTATTGTGTGAGCTGGAGAATTTTTAGACATGTACCTTGCATTACATGACTTGAGTGTTCTTTTCCTTTTATTTATAGGTTCAATGAGATTTAAATCAACAAAAATGTCTATCAAAACCAAGGTCACAGTATTATTTATTAGCACTGTAGTGTCCAGGAAGTGGATCTCTTGTGTGGACTGGACCAGGCTGAGGTTGATGGTGGGGTGGAAATTGTTGAAATCATGGTGGAATTTCTCAAGGGCTTCTTTTCCATGGGTCCAGATGATGAAGATGTCATCAATATAGCGCAACTAGAGTAGGGGCGTTAGGGGACGAGACCTGAGAAAGCGTTGTTCTAAGTCAGCCATAAAAATGTTGGCATACTGTGGGGCCATGCGGGTACCCATAGCAGTGCCACTGATCTGAAGGTATACATTGTCCCCAAATGTAAAACAGTTATGGGTAAGGACAAAGTCACAAACTTCAGCCACCAGGTTAGCCGTGACATTATCGGGGATAGTGTTCTTGACGGTTTGTAGTCCATCTTTGTGTGGAATGTTGGTGTAGAGGGCTTCTACATCCATAGTGGCCAGGATGGTGTTATCAGGAAGATCACCGATGGATTGTAGTTTCCTCAGGAAGTCAGTGGTGTCTCGAAGGTAGCTGGGAGTGCTGGTAGCGTAGGGCCTGAGGACGGAATCTACATAGCCAGACAATCCTGCTGTCAGGGTGCCAATGCCTGAGATGATGGGGCGCCCAGGATTTCCAGGTTTATGGATCTTGGGTAGTAGATAGAATATCCCAGGTCGGGGTTCCAGGGGTGTGTCTGTGCGGATTTGATCTTGTGCTTTTTCAGGGAGTTTCTTGAGCAAATGCTGTAGTTTCTTTTGGTAACTCTCAGTGGGATCAGAGGGTAATGGCTTGTAGAAAGTGGTGTTGGAGAGCTGCCGAGAAGCCTCTTGTTCATATTCCGACCTATTCATGATGACAACAGCACCTCCTTTGTCAGCCTTTTTTATTATGATCTCAGAGTTGTTTCTGAGGCTGTGGATGGCATTGTGTTCTGCATGGCTGAGGTTATGGGGCAAGTGATGCTGCTTTTCCACAATTTCAGCCCGTGCACGTCAGCAGAAGCACTCAATGTAGAAGTCCAGTCTGCTGTTTCGACCTTCAGGAAGAGTCCACCTAGAATCCTTCTTTTAGTAGATCAACAGGTTATCTCAAGTGCTTATATACGAATGCACAAAGCCTTGGAAACAAGCAGGGAGAACTGGAGGTCCTGGTGATGTCAAGGAACTATGATGTGATTGGAATCACAGAGACTTGGTGGGATAACTCACATGACTGAAGTACTGTCATGGATGGTTATAAACTGTTCAGGAAGGACAGGCAGGGCAGAAAAGGTGGGGGAGTAGCACTGTATGTAAGGGAGCAGTATGACTGCTCAGAGCTCCGGTACGAAACTGTAGAAAAACCTGAGTGTCTCTGGATTAAGTTTAGAAGTGTGTGCAACAAGAGTGATGTAGTGGTGGGAGTCTGCTATAGACCACCGGACCAGGGGGATGAGGTAGATGAGGCTTTCTTCCGGCAGCTCACGGAAGCTACTAGATCGCATGCCCTGATTCTCATGGGTGACTTTAATTTTCCTGATATCTGCTGGGAAAGCAATACTGCGGTGCATAGACAATCCAGGAAGTTTTTGGAAAGCGTAGGGGACAATTTCCTGGTGCAAGTGCTAGAGGAGCCAACTAGGGGGGGCGCTTTTCTTCACCTGCTGCTCACAAACCGGGTAGAATTAGTGGGGGAAGCAAAAGTGGATGGGAATCTGGGAGGCAGTGACCATGAGTTGGTTGAGTTCAGGATCCTGACGCAGGGAAGAAAGGTAAGCAGCAGGATACGGACCCTGGACTTCAGGAAAGCAGACTTCGACTCCCTCAGGGAACGGATGGCCAGGATCCCCTGGGGGACTAACTTGAAGGGGAAAGGAGTCCAGGAGAGCTGGCTGTATTTCAAGGAATCCCTGTTGAGGTTACAGGGACAAACCATCCCAATGAGTCGAAAGAATAGTAAATATGGCAGGCGACCAGCTTGGCTTAACGGTGAAATCCTAGCGGATCTTAAACATAAAAAAGAAGCTTACAAGAAGTGGAAGCTTGGACATATGACCAGGGAAGAGTATAAAAATATTGCTCGGGCATGTAGGAATGAAATCAGGAGGGCCAAATCGCACCTGGAGCTGCAGCTAGCGAGAGATGTCAAGAGTAACAAGAAGGGTTTCTTCAGGTATGTTGGCAACAAGAAGAAAGCCAAGGAAAGTGTGGGCCCCTTACTGAATGAGGGAGGCAACCTAGTGACAGAGGATGTGGAAAAAGCTAATGTACTCTTTGCTTTTTTTGCCTCTGTTTTCACTAACAAGGTCAGCTCCCAGACTGCTACGCTGGGCATCACAAAATGGGGAAGAGATGGCTAGCCCTCTGTGGAGATAGAGGTGGTTAGGGACTATTTAGAAAAGCTGGACGTGCACAAGTCCATGGGGCCGGACGAGTTGCATCCGAGAGTGCTGAAGGAATTGGCGGCTGTGATTGCAGAGCCATTGGCCATTATCTTTGAAAACTCGTGGCGAACCGGGGAAGTCCCGGATGACTGGAAAAAGGCTAATGTAGTGCCAATCTTTAAAAAAGGGAAGAAGGAGGATCCTGGGAACTACAGGCCAGTCAGCCTCACCTCAGTCCCTGGAAAAATCATGGAGCAGGTCCTCAAAGAATCAATCTTGAAGTACTTGCATGAGAGGAAAGTGATCAGGAACAGCCAGCATGGATTCACCAAGGGAAGGTCATGCCTGACTAATCTAATCGCCTTTTATCATGAGATTACTGGTTCTGTGGATGAAGGGAAAGCAGTGGATGTATTGTTTCTTGACTTTAGCAAAGCTTTTGACACGGTCTCCCACAGTATTCTTGTCAGCAAGTTAAGGAAGTATGGGCTGGATGAATGCACTATAGGGTGGGTAGAAAGCTGGCTAGATTGTCGGGCTCAACGGGTAGTGATCAATGGCTCCATGTCTAGTTGGCAGCCGGTGTCAAGTGGAGTGCCCCAGGGGTCGGTCCTGGGGCCGGTTTTGTTCAATATCTTCATAAATGATCTGGAGGATGGTGTGGATTGCACTCTCAGCAAATTTGCGGACGATACTAAACTGGGAGGAGTGGTAGATACGCTGGAGGGGAGGGATAGGATACAGAGGGACCTAGACAAATTGGAGGATTGGGCCAAAATAAATCTGATGAGGTTCAATAAGGATAAGTGCAGGGTCCTGCACTTAGGACGGAAGAATCCAATGCACCGCTACAGACTAGGGACCGAATGGCTAGGCAGCAGTTCTGCGGAAAAGGACCTAGGGGTGACAGTGGACGAGAAGCTGGATATGAGTCAGCAGTGTGCCCTTGTTGCCAAGAAGGCCAATGGCATTTTGGGATGTATAAGTAGGGGCATAGCGAGCAGATCGAGGGACGTGATCGTCCCCCTCTATTCGACATTGGTGAGGCCTCATCTGGAGTACTGTGTCCAGTTTTGGGCCCCACACTACAAGAAGGATGTGGATAAATTGGAGAGAGTCCAGCGAAGGGCAACAAAAATGATTAGGGGTCTAGAACACATGACTTATGAGGAGAGGCTGAGGGAGCTGGGATTGTTTAGCCTGCAGAAGAGAAGAATGAGGGGGGATTTGATAGCTGCTTTCAACTACCTGAAAGGGGGTTCCAAAGAGGATGGCTCTAGACTGTTCTCAATGGTAGCAGATGACAGAACGAGGAGTAATGGCCTCAAGTTGCAGTGGGGGAGGTTTAGATTGGATATTAGGAAAAACTTTTTCACTAAGAGGGTGGTGAAACACTGGAATGCGTTGCCTAGGGAGGTGGTGGAATCTCCTTCCTTGGAAGTTTTTAAGGTCAGGCTTGACAAAGCCCTGGCTGGGATGATTTAACTGGGAATTGGTCCTGCTTCGAGCAGGGGGTTGGACTAGATGACCTTCAGGGGTCCCTTCCAACCCTGATATTCTATGATTCTATGATTCTATGATTCTAGTGTTGGTAGGGAGGTCTCTGTGGATTAGTATGTTGTTCAGAGGAGTGTTGGAAATATTCCTTGAGTCGGAGACGGCGAAAATAGGATTCTAGGTCACCACAGAACTGTATCATGTTCGTGGGGCTGGAGGGCCAGAAGGAGAGGCCCCGAGATAGGACAGCTTCTTCTGCTGGGCTGAGAGTATAGTTGGATAGGTTAACAATATTGCTGGGTGGGTTGAGGGAACCATTGCTGTGGCCCCTTGTGGCATGTAGAAAGTTTAGTGTCCTTTTTCTTTTGTAGAGAAGCAAAGTGTGTGTTGTAAATGGCCTGTCTAGTTTTAGTAAAGTCCAGCCATGAGGAAGTTTGTGTGGAAGGTTGTTTTTTTTATGAGAGTATCCATTTTTGAGAGCTCATTCTTAATCTTTCCCTGTTTGCTGTAGAGGATGTTGATCAGATGATTCCGCAGTTTCTTTGAGAGTGTGTGGCACAAGTTGTCAGCATAGTCTGTGTGGTATGTAGATTGTAATGGATTTTTTACCTTCAGTCCTTTTGGTACGATGTCCATCTGTTTGCATTTGGAAAGGAAGATGATGTCTGTCTGTATCTGTACAAGTTTTTTCATGCAGTTGATAGATTTCCACTCCATACGGCTAAATGCAGTGCCTTGCATAATGACAGGTTTCAGAGTAACAGCCGTGTTAGTCTGTATTCGCAAAAAGAAAAGGAGTACTTGTGGCACCTTAGAGACTAACCAATTTATTTGAGCATAAGCTTTCGTGAGCTACAGCTCACTTCATCGGATGCATACTGTGGAAAGTGTAGAAGATCTTTTTATGTACACACAAAGTATGAAAAAATACCTCCTCCCACCCCACTCTCCTGCTGGTAATAGCTTATCTAAAGTGATCACTCTCCTTACAATGTGTATGATAATCAAGTTGGGCCATTTCCAGCACAAATCCAGGGTTTAACAAGAACCTCGAGGGGGCGGGGGGGGGTAGGAAAAAACAAGGGGAAATAGGTTCCTTGCATAATGACTTAGCCACTCCCAATCTCTATTCAAGCCTAAGTTAATTGTATCCAATTTGCAAATGAATTCCAATTCAACAGTTTCTCGCTGGAGTCTGGAATCCGCACAGACTCAGCCCTGGAACCCTGACCTGGGATATTCTATCTACTACCCAAGATCCATAAACCTGGAAATCCTGGGCGCCCCATCATATCAGGCACTGGCAACCTAACAGCAAGATTGTCTGGCTATGTAACTCCCTCCTCAGGCCCTACGCTACCAGCACTCCCAGCTACCTTCGAGACACCACTGACTTCCTGAGGAAACTACAATCCATTGGTGATCTTCCTGATAACACCATCCTGGCCACTATGGATGTAGAAGCCCTCTACACCAACATTCCACACAAAGATGGACTACAAACCATCAAGAACACTATCCCCGATAATGTCACGGCTAACCTGGTGGCTGAAGTTTGTGACTTTGTCCTTACCCATAACTGTTTTACATTTGGGGACAATGTATACCTTCAGATCAGCGGCACTGCTATGGGTACCCGCATGGCCCCACAGTATGCCAACATTTTTATGGCTGACTTAGAACAACGCTTCCTCAGGTCTCGTCCCCTAACGCCCCTACTCTACTTGCGCTATATTGATGACATCTTCATCATCTGGATCCATGGAAAAGAAGCCCTTGAGGAATTCCACCATGATTTCAACAATTTGCATCCCTCCATCAACCTCAGCCTGGTCCAGTACACACAAGAGATCCACTTCCTGGACACTACAGTGCTAATAAACGATGGTCACATAAACACCACCCTATACCGGAAACCTACTGACCGCTATTCCTACCTACATGCCTCCAGCTTTCACCCTGACCACACCACACGATCCATCGTCTACAGCCAAGCTCTGCGATACAACCGCATTTGCTCCAACCCCTCAGACAGAGACAAACACCTACAAGATCTCTATCAAGCATTCTTACAACTACAATACCCACCTGCGGAAGTGAAGAAACAGATTGATAGAGCCGAAAGAGTTCTCAGAAGTCACTTACTACAGGACAGGCCTAACAAAGAAAATAACAGAATGCCACTAGCCGTAACCTTCAGCCCCCAACTAAAACCCCTCCAACGCACTATTAAGGATCTACAACCTATCCTGAAGGATGACCCAACACTCTCACAAATCTTGGGAGACAGGCCAGTCCTTGCCTACAGACAGCCCTGCAACCTGAAGCAAATACTCACCAGCAACCACATACCACACAACAGAACCACTAACCCAGGAACCTATCCTTGCAACAAAGCCCGTTGCCAACTGTGCCCACATATCTATTCAGGGGACACCATCACAGGGCCTAATAACATCAGCCACACTATCAGAGGCTCGATCACCTGCACATCCACCAATGTGATATATGCCATCATGTGCCAGCAATGCCCCTCTGCCATGTACATTGGTCAAACTGGACAGTCTCTACGTAAAAGAATAAATGGACACAAATCAGATGTCAAGAATTATAACATTCATAAACCAGTCGGAGAACACTTCAATCTCTCTGGTCATGCAATTAGAGACATGAAAGTTGCTATATTACAACAAAAAAACTTCAAATCCAGACTCCAGCGAGAAACTGTTGAATTGGAATTCATTTGCAAATTGGATACAATTAACTTAGGCTTGAATAGAGACTGGGAGTGGTTAAGTCATTATGCAAGGTAACCTATTTCCCCTTGTTTTTTCCTACCCCTCCCCCTCCTCAGAGGTTCTTGTTAAACCCTGGATTTGTGCTGGAAATGGCCCACCTTGATTATCATACACATTGTAAGGAGAGTGATCACTTTAGATAAGCTATTACCAGCAGGAGAGTGGGGTGGGAGGAGGTATTTTTTCATGCTTTGTGTGTACATAAAAAGATCTTCTACACTTTCCACAGTATGCATCCGATGAAGTGAGCTGTAGCTCACAAAAGCTTATGCTCAAATAAATTGGTTAGTCTCTAAGGTGCCACAAGTACTCCTTTTCTTTCAGGTCAGTTAAGACACCTGGGGCCAATTAAGAACTTTCCAGAAGGCAGGGAGAATGCTAGGTTGATTGGGACACCTGAAGCCAATCAGAGGCTGGCTGAAACTAGTTAAAAGCCTCCCAGTTAGTCAGGTGGGTGTGCATGTCAGGAGCTGTGGGAGGAAGTTGTGCTGTTGGAGAGACTGAGTAGTACACACCATTTCAGACACAAGGAAGGAGGCCCTGAGGTAAGGGTGAAGTGGAGCTTGAGGAAGTGAGGGCTGCTGTGGGGGAAGTAGCCCAGGGAATTGTACATGTCATGTTTCTAAAAGGTCAGCTGATACTATTAGGGTCCCTGGGCTGGATCCCGGAGTAGGATTTCCCCCTCCCCCCCTCCTCCCCCCCGATTATTCACTGAGACTAGGAGACAACAGAGACTGTGCAAGGAAGGATAACTTCTCCTCACCTCCCTCGCTGGCTTATGATGAAAATGGCTCAGTAGACAGTGACCCTTGTCTCTAGAGAGAGAAGGTTTACATGGAGGGTCACAGTGAGCCTCTGAGGCTAGCGAAATCTGCCAGGAAATGCGGGACCCATGGAGACAAGGACAGAGCTTTGTCACAGAGGCTATAAAGCTGTGGTCAGCTCCAAGCCATGGACCATGATTAGGATCTTTCTCATAGTAAACAATAATCAGGAAAACAAATGCAACCATTTTCAATATGTTATCTGCACAACCCACAGTTTATGACCTTGAGGGGAAGAGGGGCAAAACATCTAGAAACAACAAACAAAATTATTATAATTTAATAATTTATGGGCCAGATTCTCTGTTGGCCAAATTTCTGCTCAGCACAGCAGAGAGAGCTATCAGGAAAATTATTATTGCTTCCATATTCACAGGATTGATTTGTGCCATTTTCATCCCCAGCATATGTTAGAACTGCCTGGGGTCCCTATTAGATCACAAACCAACTGAGCATAGCAATCTGGCCACACCCTCAGCACACCCCCTATGCCATTGCTGAATGGGCAGGGAAGTTGGCCCAGAGGCCCATTATGACGGCTTTATACCAACTGAGAGCTACCTCACCAACTGCCAGAGGAATTCTCAGCTGGACAGATCCAGCTGCATTCTGACTTCTTTATATCTGGTTCAAAGTGGTCAGAACTTAAACAAAATTCTGGACCTGTATGTAACTTTTCAATAAAACATTTGCATTATCAAAATTTCTATTGACAGGGCTACTATGTAAAATTCATCTCAAGCAGATCACAGAAAATAGGAAACATTGAAGAAAACAACAACAATAACCTAATAAAATAGTTAACAATAAATATGTATTACAATTATGGATGTCTGATATTTTAAATAATTAATTCTCATGAAAGATATTCTCCAACTTCTTTTTAATCTACCTGTTCCTTGTAAGATATTTTCATACCCTCAAACCTCTTGGTTTCCTAGGCAGAGCATCTTTGCCTATCTAAGTTTGAAATTACATTATTGGAATTTCTGTACCAATTCAGAAAAAAAGTCTGCCTTGACATATAAAGCTTTAGTCTGAAATGTTTGGTTATATGAAACTGGTTTGGTTGCATATAAGGGAAAAAAAGGTGTATAAAAATGAACCATTATAATGTATTCCCAGTCATTTGGAATTTCTACTAATACTACTGTCACCTTTTCCCATAAATACAGTTGTATTAGTCATTTTCCATTTTTTCCTTATTATTTTTCACTTACCACATATGTTATTTATTTAGATTTATACATTAAAGCAAAAAGGAGCCCTTCTGATGTTCTGATTACCTTCTACAAATGTAAAAAATATAGCCTTTAAAAAAGTCAACAAATCTAACATCCTTATAGCCAGAATGAACCAACCATAAATTTGATAAATCAAAAACTAAATTATTAATACAGTCTACCAATAGATCTCAACCTTCTTCACGTTCTTCCTGTCTCAAAACCCCATGTTTTGCAGCATGTAGGCTGTTTCAGATGAATCTGGGGAAGAGATTTCCTAAGTGAGTACAACTAATGGACAGCATCACACTAGCAGCCAAGGGGAATACAACTCTAGCACCTCTGTCAGTTGCAACTACATCAGTATCAAGGAGAGGAGAGATAACTGTGTCAATAAGGCAGGCCCCAACTTACTTAGTACTTTTTAGGTCAAAGCCAGTATCTTAAAACTCCATTCAGCAATGAGGAGGCAGCCAGCGCAGATAATAGCTCAGTGGTGCTATGTGCTCAATATGAGAAATACTGTATACCAAATGGACCCGTGAATTCTGTACCAGCTTCTAATACCTCATTACATGTAGCTTCATCAGAGCACATTACAGTAGTGTAATTTCAAGGTGGTAAAGGCATGGATCAAGTTAGCAAGAGCTGCACCTGAAAGAAAATGTCACAATCATCTGGCCAAATAATGGAGAAGTCTGTCATAATCACTGCTGCTACTTGAACAGTTAGGGGTTTAATCAGACCCCTTAGACTGCACACACACCATATATTACAGACACACCCACAAGCATATGTTTTCTCTCGCCTGTTGTCATGGTTATGGGGCTTGCTGTACCTCCATTCCCTTTCTGGTCTGTGAGCCCACACCCTCAGGAATCAGGCCTTGTGCCTTTATGTATCCCAGGGTGAAATTCTGCATTTTTCCAACACTTAGACCAGGCCCTGGGCAACAGTACTCCATGTTTCAACTGTGCTTTCCCATTAAGTCTGACTAAGTTTGGGTACCTTGCAGCTCTTCCCTTTGCAAATCTGGAACCAGTAGTGAATACAGTGACAAAAGACCTTTCTTAAACCAAGGTATTTTTTTATTTTAAAGTAAGAACAAAGTATATAGAGAAAAAGTATTTTAAAACAACAATCTATATGCTACACCTAGGGAATTCTGCACCACTGTGCAAGTGCAGAATTAATATCCTCTGCAGATTTCCTCTTCTTCCCTGCAGAATAATTGATTCTGATGGGTAGGCATAGGGAAGCCATCAGAGGGGTCATACTGCAGCTACATCTTTCATCCACCAGGAGCTGATGTGGCAGCAGAATAGAGAGCAGCTGGCTCACGGGCCATAGCAGCCAGCCACAGAGACAGAGGGAGCAGAGGTTTCCTTCTTCACATTTCCCTACACAGACTAGGATTTAGACAAGTTAGTGGAGGGACAGACTGGGACAGGGGTACAGGAGCTAGTGGGGTGACAACATTAAGCCAGGGGCTGAATGGGAGTGGGGTGCAGGGACACATGGAGACAGGGGCAGCTATGTGTGGCTGTGTGATGGTGCAGAGACACGGAGGAGTGGGGTTGCAGGGCTGCATGGAGACATGTGAAGATATGCCTGGCTGAATGGGGAGTGGGAGTGCAGGGACACACAGGGACAGCAGCAGATGTTCTTGACTGAATGGGAGAGGCTAGGGGTCAGCCAGGCTCTGCATGGGGGAGGCTCCCCAATTCCCTAATATACTTCCTCCCCTCAAAAACAAACAGTTCCAAACTTCTCCCACTCGCATCCAGCAGCCCTCCAGGTTCACTCCTAGGCTCCTTCCCAGCAATTACTTCCCTCTCCGTCAGCTCCTCTGTTTCTCCTGACTGCCTCAAGTCTTTGCATTGGTTCTGAGTGGTCCAGGAAATATGTTTCTGTATTGTAGTTTAAATAAACTATTACTCAGACTTCTGTATTAATATTCCTAGTAAGGAATCTATCTAAAAAAAAAAAAACATTTCCAAATCTTTTTCTTGTCCGTATTGCTACAGACATACTTGCTGACAGGTGTTTTGAAATAAATTAACAAAATAATTGAAACTGGCCTGATTATATTGTGTTATTTTGACAAACAAAATCAATGGAATTTTAAAATATTGTGTGAAGAATTTTTAATTTTTTGGCAAATTTTTATTTTTTTTGCCCCAAATTTCCCCCATGTATACTATGTATGCCTATCTTATCTAAAGACTTTCTATCCCATAACAGTAATCTAGGTATTTCTGACTTCTTCAGATACTCCCTGACAGGTGCTGTATCTCAGTCTGGTTTCCACAGATAACTCCTTCCTCTCTTGAGGGAGTGTGCCTTTTCAAACATGCCAATGTTTTTTTGATCTTTTGTGTTCCAAGCCTTTTCATGTCCCAGCATTTTCACTTAAGAATTCTCACGTTTACTCAGAAGTGGTTTACCTTCAGCCATTATTTACTTTCTTGCTTGTTTTTTTCCCAACTGTCCTATTAAACTAAGCATACATTCATAAAGTAAAAACCCCAATCACCAAGACAAAATACAATATTCATAAGTTATTATAAAGCAGCTCTGAATCTGTCACACTACATTTCAAGTTTTCCTATAATAATTTAATAAAGCTTCCAGTTTTCAAACACCTCAAAGCAGAACCCTGAATTCTGTCTTCCAGTCTTTCATCCAGAGACTTTATCTTAGAAAGAATTGTTCTAGTACAGAAGTAGAAACCCTTGAAAATCTCAAACAGCTGAGCTGCACCCGACAAACCAAACCATGATTTACAACTTCCTTTACATACCTAAATTAATTTTCATTGGGCCTCTGCTGCTGGGACTTCTCCAGAAACTTCTTCAACTTCATTACCAACACACAAGAAGTCAAAGAGAAATCAAAGCTAGGAGGTGAAATGCAAGAGATAAACCTTATAAATAAAATACCACATGATGTGTGAATTATCTATTTAATGTATGGAAATTCTATAAAGCCCAAGACCTTTAGTACATAATGCCCTCATCCCGCAAACTCTTTTGCACATGGTTAACTTTAAACATGTGAATAGCCCCACTGATGGTGGATAGAAATATCAAACTATATCTCTAATAACTTATATTACTTTCACAATAGTCATTGCTAAACACATCACAAGTGTGAATGAATTTCTGATCACTAGATTCTTGTACATAGGGGAGTATTTTCATTCCCATTTTGCAGAAGGAGAACTGATGCCCCAGTAATCCACATAAAGGTCTTTGGTAGAGTTAAGATTTGACTCTCCTGAGTTCCAAGTCATGGCCTTAACCATGACACCAACTTTCCTCCCCTTCCCATTATGTCCTTCTTAAGGAAAGATATCCTTACTGACAAGGAAGCAGACCTAAATTTTAAATGCAATCTAGAAAAACAACACTTCCAATCACACATTGCTCCCAATATATGCTCGAGTAATAACTCAAAGGGAAAAGTGAACCCCACAATGCCATCTACACCACATTCTGGAGTGCCTACTGTAGGTGACCTGTAGAGGTTCCCCATCAACATCTTGATATGGTGCACCTCCAATTAGCTGAAATGCTCTGACTTGATTAAAACACAAAATAGCAGGGTCCAGATCAACCATTTCTTTCTCTCACAGTTCTTTCACTTCAGTGAGTATACTTTGTAGCAGTATTTTCTAATGTTATTTTGCATCTGCCTTTGTTGACCTGCCCTTTGCATATAATCTCTTCTTTGTTTAAATTAATTATTTCCCATGAGCAGCTCTGCATATTTAACAAAACTATGCATTGCCTATCTGAATAGAAATTAATCACAGGATAGATACCTCTCTCACTCTTCATGTGAGAAGAGAGTAATTCTACAGCATTACAGGAAAGATTCCATCTGCCTTGATGTGCATCCCACCCCCATCTTCCTAAAAAAGACAATACATCTAAGGTAATCAGTCATACTGAGAACATTAAATTCAGTGGCTTGCCCTGGACAAAATTAATATTTATTCCACAATATAGAGCAGGCTGCTCATTTACTATGGCCACTGGGAGTATGTATCTCCAGGACTAAAGCCAGCCAGCAATTAAAATAGCTTAATAGACCTCACTTAAATAGTAGTCATATATAGACATATTTGAAGAATATTTGTGAATCTGATTTCCACATAAAACCCCCTCAAAATATAAAGGAACCATGTTCCCTCCATTGTAGAAATTTGCATCAATTGTTTCACAAGGTTTAAAAAAAAAATCCCAAACTTCCAAAGATTTGCTCTTTAAGTTCCATGTGTATCTCATTGTGCTCTCTTTGGTTCTTGATTAAACAGACATGGAAATTTATGTTTTCCATAAATAGTTGATAATATTTTGTCATCTAAGATGGCTGCCAGTGTGTGTATGATGCACACTGACCAGTAAGTTACGATATTAAATGTCAAAAAGAGACGGTTATATATTTCAACTCAAACAAATCACAAAATGCAGAGCTGTAACTAGGATGCAGCGAGAAGGGCAACCACACAAGGCAGAGCGCTGATAGGGGCACAAAAATGTGCATCCCACCCCCCGGCAGTGCAGGATCATGCCCAGTGGTGTCAGCCCTCCCCCCTTCCCTCACAGGATTGTGGGAAGGAGGTGAGATGGGTGGAAGAGGCAGTGGGGCAAAAAGGGGGATAAGGTATGGTAGGGGCAGGGGGATATGAGAGTGGGGGGAGGGATACAGGGGCGGGGACAGTGGGGAACAGGGATGATATGGGGAAGGAACAGGGATGGGGAATGGCGGGGGGAGAGGGAACCCCACATGCAGTGTCCCCTCAGCAGCAACAGCAGCAGCAGCAGGCAGCCCACCTCCAGTGGATGACCCTGCCACAGAACTGGCAGTTCATCCCTAGTGGGTACCCCTGCTGCAGTTACCCCCTCCAGTGACCTCCAAATACCCTTTGTAGCACCCCCCAAATATCTCCTCCAGATCCTCCTCACCCCAGAATTGTCCTTTATTTGGGAACTTGAAAAACTTGAAAAAAACCCTAAGTGTCACTCTATTTTCACAGCTTTAGTTTCTGGAGCTGGAACTCTACCAGCAGCCACCTGTCCCCAGTGCCTGAACTGAGCACTGGGCTCAACGCTAGGGCAGTGTGACCCCGAGCCCGGAAACCATGGGGCTGGGGCAGGGCAGCCAAGGGGAGCAAGGGGAAGTTCAGCTCTGATACCAGTCAGCTTTGTGTTTTTGGGGAACCAGGGCACAGTATCTAGCCTGTCTGACTCATGAAAGACACCCACCACCACCACCACCACTACCAGTCTCTGCTTGAACCAAAACTGATGAGGGAAAAGGCTTGCAGAGAGCAGTGAAGGGCATTGGGAGACACATCTAGACCCCTCCTGACAAGGGTGACAAGATTTTGACATCTCCATTAGCATACAAAATGAAGAACAGAGACAACTCCCCTAACCTCATTTACATGAAAGATGGGACAGGGAGTCATCTCCATTAGCATACAGAATGGATGCTGTGTTGGTGAGTATCTGAGTGTTTGTTGTAAGGACAGTGTGACTGTGTGCTGTGTGCTTGATTGGTTGTTAGAAAAGGGTGGGAACTGCTTGTGCTTTGTTCCAGGTGAGCCTTAAGTGGGCCTGATTGCATAAAAAGCCAGTCAGTTGCGAACCAGCAGAGCAGCGAACAGCAGAGCAGCTAACAAAAGGAGTTTGCCTAGGAGTTCGCCTGGGGAGAGCCCACTGAGGCTTACGTCTTGCTGGATTCTGTGAGTAATTACTACAACTCCTGAGGAAGCTCATAGAAGGAAGGTAATATGGAAGGGGAGTGTTCAGCTGTTGTGACCTGCACTTGATGTGCTATGTTTGTCTTTCTTCCACAGGACAGATGCGACTTTGTCTGTACAAAGTGCAAGCTGGTCTCCATACTGGAAGAGAAAGTTCAAGGTCTGGAGCAACAGGTATCGACCCTGCGTTGCATAAGAGAAACTGAAGATTTCCTGGACGGATGTCAGGATAGGCTTCTACGGGCACAAGGTTCTGAAGATTCAGAGCAGGCTTCACATCGGGGACAGAAGGATGGTGAAGAAATTTGGCATCATGTGACCTCCAGAAGAAAAAAGGGGAACGTCCATGTACCAGCAGGGCAGATACAGGTAAGTAACCATTTTCATGTTCTCTCCACAGGTACTAATGTGGAGAGTCTGAGGGTAGGGAGCAAAAGGAGACTCCGCCGATTGGAAGGCATGGGATGCACTGTCCTAGGGTTGGTGGTTCCACGACCACCTCTCCCAAGAGAAAGAGGCGGGTGGTGGTGGTCGGGGACTCTCTCCTCAGGGGGACTGAGTCATCTATCTGCCTCCCCGACTGGGAAAACCGAGAAGTCTGCTGCTTGCCAGTAGCTAAGATTCGTGATGTGACAGAGAGACTGCCGAGACTCATCAAGCCCTCAGATCGCTACCCCTTCCTGCTTCTTCACGTGGGCACCAATGATACTGACCAAGAATGACCTTGAGCGGATCACTGCAGACTACGTGGCTCTGGGAAGAAGGATAAAGGAATTTGAGGTGCAAGTGGTGTTCTCGTCCATCCTCCCCATGGAAGGAAAAGGCCTGGGTAGAGACCGTCGAATCATGGAAGTCAATGAATGGCTACGCAGGTGGTGTCGGAGAGAAGGCTTTGGATTCTTTGACAATGGGATGGTGTTCCAAGAAGGAGTGCTAGGCAGAGACGGGCTCCACCTAACAAAAGAGAGGGAAGAGCATCTTCACAAGCAGGCTGGCTAACCTAATGAGGAGGGCTTTAAACTATGTTCACCAGGGGAAGGAGACCAAAGCCCTGAGGTAAGTGGGGAAGTGGGATACCGGGAGGAGGCACGAGCAGGAGCACATGAGAGGGGAGGGCTCCTGCCTCATACTGAGAAAGAGGGGCGATCAGCAGGTTACCTCAAGTGCCTATATACAAATGCACGAAGCCTGGGAAACAAGCAGGGAGAACTGGAAGTCTTGGCACAGTCAAGGAATTATGATGTGATTGGAATAACAGAGACTTGGTGGGATAACTCACATGACTGGAGTACTGTCATGGATGGATATAAGCTGTTCAGGAAGGAAAGTAAGGGCAGAAAAGGTGGGGGAGTTGCACTGTATGTAAGAGAGCAGTATGGCTGCTCAGAGCTCAAGTATGAAACTGCAGGAAAACCTGAGAGTCTCTGGATTAAGTTTAGAAGTGTGAGCAACAAGGGTGATGTTGTGGTGGGAGTCTACTATAGACCACCAGACCAGGGGGATGAGGTGGAAGAGGCTTTCTTCCGGCAACTCGCAGAAGTTACTAGATGGCAGGTCCTGGTTCTCTTGGGAGACTTCAGTCACCCTGATATTTGCTGGGAGAGCAATACAGCAGTGCCCAGGCAATCCAGGAAGTTTTTGGAAAATGTAGGGGACAATTTCCTGGTGCAAGCGCTGGAGGAACCAACTAGGGGCAGAGCTCTTCTTGACCTGCTGCTCACAAACCAGGAAGAATTAGTAGGGGAAGCAAAAGTGGATGGGAACCTGGGAGGCAGTGACCATGAAATGGTCAAGTTCAGGATCCTAACACAAGGAAGAAAGGAGAGCAGCAGAATACAGACCCTGGACTTCAGAAAAGCAAACTTTGACTCCCTCAGGGAACTGAAGGGCAGGATCCCCTGGGAGAATAACATGAGGGGGAAAGGAGTCCAGGAGAGCTGGCTGTATTTTAAAGAATCCTTATTGAGGTTACAGGGACAAACCATCCCGATGTGTAGAAAAATAGTAAATATGGCAGGCGACCAGCTTGGCTTAACAGTGAAATCCTTGCTGATCTTAAATACAAAAAAGAAGCTTACAAGAAGTGGAAGATTGGACAAATGACCAGGGATGAGTATAAAAATATTGCTTGGATTTGCAAGAGTGAAATCAGGAAGGCCAAATCACACCTGGAGTTGCAGCTAGCAAGAGATGTTAAGAGTACCAAGAAGGGTTTCTTCAGGTATGTTAGCAACAAAAAGAAAGTCAAGGAAAGTGTGGGCCCCTTACTGAATGAGGGAGGCAACCTAGTGACAGAGGATGTGGAAAAAGCTAATGTACTCAATGCTTTTTTTGCCTCTGTCTTCACAAACAAGGTGAGCTCCCAGACTGCTGCACTGGGCAGCACAGCATGGGGAGGAGGTGACCAGCCCTCTGTGAAGAAAGAAGTGGTTTCGGACTATTTAGAAAAGCTGGATGAGCACAAGTCCATGGGGCCAGATGCGTTGCATCCGAGAGTGCTAACGGAGTTGGCGGATGTAATTGCAGAGCCATTGGCCATTATCTTTGAAAACTCATGGTGATCGGGGGAAGTCCCGGATGACTGGAAAAAGGCTAATGTAGTGCCCATCTTTAAAAAAGGGAAGAAGGAGGATCCTGGGAACTACAGGCCAGTCAGCCTCACCTCAGTCCCTGGAAAAATCTTGGAGCAGGTCCTCAAGGAATCAATTCTGAAGCACTTAGAGGAGAGGAAAGTGATCAGGAACAGTCAGCATAGATTCACCAAGGGCAAATCATGCCTGACTAATCTAATTGCCTTCTATGACGAGATAACCGGCTCTGTGGATGAGGGGAAAGCAGTGGACGTGTTGTTCCTTGGCTTTAGCAAAACTTTTGACACGGTCTCCCACAGTATTCTTGCCAGCAAGTTAAAGAAGTATGGGCTGCATGAATGGACTATAAGGTGGATAGATAGCTGGCTAGATTGTCGGGCTCAACAGGTAGTGGTCAATGGCTCCATCTCTAGTTGGCAGCCGGTATCAAGTGGAATGCCCCAGGGGTCGGTCCTGGGGCCGGTTTTGTTCAATATCTTCATAAATGATCTGGAGGATGGTGTGGATTGCACCCTCAGCAAGTTTGCAGATGACACTAAACTGGGAGGAGTGGTAGATACGCTGGAGGGTAGGGATAGGATTCAGAGGGACCTAGACAAATTAGAGGATTGGGTGAAAAGAAATCTGATTAGGTTCAACAGGGACAAGTGCAGAGTCCTACACATAGGATGGAAGAATCCCATGCATTGCTACAGACTAGGGACCGAGGGGCTAGGCAGCAGTTCTGCAGAAAATGACCTAGGGGTTACAGTGGCTGAGAAGTTGGATATGAGTCAACAGTGTGCCCTTGTTGCCAAGGAGGCCAATGGTATTTTGGGCTGTATAAGTAGGGGCATTGCCAGCAGATCGAGGGTCGTGATCGTTCCCCTCTATTCGACATTGGTGAGGCCTCATCCGGAGTACTGTGTCCAGTTTTGGGTCCCACACTACAAGAAGGATGTGGAAAAATTGGAAAGAGTCCAGTGGAGGGCAGCAAAAATGATTAGGGGACTGGAACACATGACTTATGAGGAGAAGCTGAGGGAACTGGGGATGTTTAGTCTTCAGAAGAGAAGAATGAGGGGGGATTTGATAGCTGCTTTCAACTACCGGAAAGGGGGTTCCAAAGAGGATGGATCTAGACTGTTCTCAGTGGTAGCAGATGACAGAACAAGGAGTAATGGTCTCAAGTTGCAGTGGGGGAGGTTTAGGTTGGATATTAGGAAAAACTTTTTCACTAGGAGGGTGGTGAAACACTGGAATGCGTTACCTATGGAGGTGGTGGAATCTCCTTCCCTAGACATTTTTAAGGTCAGGCTTGACAAAGCCCTGGCTGGGATGATTTAGTCGGGGACCGGTCCTGCTTTGAGCAGGGGGTTGGACTAGATGACCTCTGGAGGTCCCTTCCAACCCTGATATTCTATGATTCTATGGAGAACAGAGAACTGGACTGAACTCTGGGACCAGAAAAGCAGAGAAGCACTTCATCATGGGGGATCTCTGCTCCAGATGTTAATGAACCAAAACCTGCACACACCCAGATCAGCAGTTATCAGACCAATTCTAGTAATGATTCCCTGATTGATATCCAAAATACTGAAGCAGCCTAGATGCATTGTGAGCTCCCTGGAAGAAAACACCACCCATAGCCAAGAGTGATCAGCTCCTATTACGTGCCACAAGGAGCCACAACGTTGGTTCCCTTAACCCACCCAACAATACTGTTAATCTTTCCAGCTATACTCTTAGCCTGGCAGAAGAGTCTGTCCTATCTCGGGGCCTCTCCTTTTGTCCCTCCATCCCCACGAACATGATATAGTTCTGTGGTAACCTAGAATCCTACTTTCGACATCTCCAACTCAAAGAATATTTCCAACACACCTCTGAACAAGATACTAACCCACAGAATCCTTCCTACCAACACTACAAAAAGAAGGATTCTGCGTGGACTCTTGCTGAAGGTCGAAACAACAGGCTGGAATTCTACATAGATTGCTTCCATCGATGTGCACAGGCTGAAATTGTGGAAAAGCAGCATCACTTGCCCCATAACCTCAGCTGTGCTGACCACAATGCCATCAACAGCCTCAGGAACAACTCTGACATCATAATCAAAAAGGCTGACAAAGGAAGGGCTTTCATTATCATGAATAGATCAGAATATGAACAAGAGGCTGCTAGGCAGCTCTCCAACACCACTTTCTACAAGCCATTACCCTCTGATCCCACTGAGGATTACCAAAAAAAACTACACCATCTGCTCAAGAAACTCCCTGAAAAAGCACAAGAACAAATCCGCACAGACGCACCCCTAGAACCCCGACCAGGGGTATTCTATCTGGTACCCAAGATCCATAAACCTGGAAATCCTGGACACCCCATCATCTCAGTCATTGGCACCCTGACAGCAGGATTGTCTGGCTATGTGGACTCTCTCCTCAGGCCCTATCCTACCAGCACTCCCAGCTATCTTCAGGACACCACTGACTTCCTGAGGAAACTACAGTCCATTGGTGATCTTCCAGAAAACACCCTCCTGGCCACTATGGATGTAGAAGCCCTCTACACCAACATTCCACACAAAGATGGACTACCACCTATTAGGAACAGTATCCCCAATAATGTCACTGCAAACCTGGTGGCTGACCTTTGTGACTTTCTCCTCACCCACAACTATTTCACATTTGGGGACAATATATACCTTCAAGTCAGCGACACTGCTATGGGTACCCGCATGGCCCCACAGTATGCCAATATTTTTATGGCTGACTTAGAACAACGCTTCCTTAGCTCTCATCCCATAACACCCCTACTCTACTTGCGCTACATTGATGACATCTTCATCATCTGGACCCATGGAAAAGAAGCCCTTGAGGAATTCCACCATGATTTCAACAATTTCCATCCCACCATCAATCTCAGCCTAGACCAATCCACACAAGCAGTTCATTTCCTGGACACTACTGTGCTAATAAGTGATGGTCACATAAACACCACCCTATACCGGAAACCTACTGACCGCTATACTTACCTACATGCCTCCAGCTTCCATCCAGGACAGACCACACAATCCATTGTCTACAGCCAAGCTCTACGATACAACCGCATTTGCTTCAACCCCTCAGACAGAGACAAACACCTACAAGATCTCTATCAAGCATTCTTACAACTACAATACCCACCAGCTGAAGTGAAGAAACAGATTGACAGAGCCAGAAGAGTACCCAGATGTCACCTACTACAGGACAGGCCCAACAAAGAAAAGAATGCCACTAGCTGTCACCTTCAGCCCCCAACTAAAACCTTTCCAGCACATCATCAAATATTTACAACCTACCCTGAAAAATGATCCGTCACTCTCACAGATCTTGGGAGATAGACCAGTCGCCGCTTACAGACAGCCCCCCAACCAGAAGGAAATACTCACCAGCAACCACACACCACACAACAAAAACACTAACCCAGGAACCTATCCTTGCAAAACAGCCCAATGCCAATTCTGTCCACATATTTATTCAAGTGACACCATCATGGGACCTAATCACATTAGCCACGCCATCAGGGGCTCATTCACCTGCACATCTACTAATGTGATATATGCCATCATGTGCCAGGAATGCCCCTCTGCCATGTACATTGGCCAAACCGGACAGTCTCTATGCAAAAGAATAAATGGACACAAATCTGACATCAGGAATAATAACATTCAAAAACCGATAGGAGAACACTTCAACCTCTGTGGCCACTCAGTAAAAGATTTAAGGGTGGCAATTTTGCAACAGAAAAGCTTCAAAAACAGACTCCAGCGAGAAACTGCTGAGCTTGAATTAATATGCAAACTAGATGCCATTAACTTGGGTTTGAATAGAGACAGGGAGTGGCGGGTCCTTATACATATTGAATCTATTTCCTTAAGTTAAGTATCCTCACACCTTCCTGTCAACTGTCTAAATGGGCCATCTTGATTATCACTACAAAAGTTTTTTTTCTCCTGCTGATAATAGCTCGTCTTAACTAATCAGTCTCTCACAGTTTGTATTTAACTTCCAACTTATCTGTACGTGTGTATATATATATATATATATTACTATATGTTCCATTCTATGCATCCAATGAAGTGAGCTGTAGCTCACGAAAGCTTATGCTCTAATAAATTTGTTAGTCTATAAAGGTGCCACAAGTTCTCCTGTTCTTTTTGCAGCTCCTATTGTCTAGCCTAAAGAAAACCCTTGAGTCATCAGTTTATCCATAAACAAATCTAGTATTCTCCCTTGAACCATTGTTGTTTCTCTACAAAAAACCCTACCTATGTTCAAGTAAGTGTTCTGATGCATGGACCCAAACTCAGCATCAGTTGCACTGGGACTCCATCTTCTCCTGACTTATAGTGCCGGGGACTCTGCCCGTCTCCATCCCTCAGGACCCTGAGCTACCACCATCACCTGGGAACTCCAACCAGTTCAAGCTCCTTGGAGTGGGTGAGATCCCTCTCTCTCTTCTCTCTCTCTCTCTGTTTTCTTTTCTACGTCAGGTATTAACCTTTAATAATGTAACTGTAATATTGGTTTAGGCTCTCCTTATGTAATTATCACTATTCAATAACTAACTTTTATGGTTAAGCTGGTTGCTTCTCTTTCTCTCTCTAAACTTTACTCTTTTGTGTTTTTAGCTCCCCCCATTTACTCTGCAGCAATGCTTCTTTTACCTGTAACCCTTCTGCCCGTCAGAGTTGGCAGCAACAAGGGCCAGGTTCAATATCTAGGGGATCCATTCCAATAAGACAATACAAACTGGCTCGAGCCCCCACCCAGTGACCTGGGACAAATATATACCACCCCCGCTGGGCGCCTCCAAGAGGCAATACTTCCCCTCTCACAAGCACCTAGTCTGAGTGTAGCAAAAAGCCTTTTAATAACAGAAAGAAACAATATGGCATTATGTTGGGGAAACACCACCAACAGGATTCATAACACTACCTATGAGCAAAAAAAACCCACCCCAAGCAAATTGGGGCATGCCCTTTCCCTTTTGTTCTTGAGTCCAGCAACCCCACATCACCCAAAGTCCCAAAAGTCCAATGACCCAAAAGTCTCTGTCCCTGGTCAGGGCAGCCCCAGAGTTCAAAAGTTTATCTACAGAGCTTTACTTCCCAACCTGGATGGAGATGGGGGTGGAGGTAAGAGGCACCTTACATGATCTGAAGCTGACCACCCCACAGCTCCATAGGCCTTCGCTCCGCTCCGCTCCGCCAGCCGCCCCACAAACTGCTTCCATCAGCTCCGCTCTGCGGCCCACACGCAGCTCCCACTGTCCCACGAACTGCTCCACCAGCTGATCCATGAACTGCTCCGCCTCCCAGCAGCAGCTCCTGCCGTCCTATGAACTGCTCCACCAGCCTGTCCACAAGGCACTCCAGCCATCCCGCAAACTGCTCCACGATATATTTTCAGGCTCCCCCACTACTTAACACAACGCTCAGTGATTTCAGCTCTTAGTCAGTTCAGCTTGTAGTAGGGAAGCCTCAGTGCTAGTGCACTATTAGCCCAAAGTGAGCTCAGCAGTCTGTAACTAGACTTCTAATGAAATCAAAATTAGCTCTGATATTCCACACTAGAGAGAGGAGGAAGTGCAATTAGCATGTAAGGCCCTCACCAAGGGGCCCATGCCACCAAGTATTAATACTTGTCCCCAGCCTCTCTCCATTCACAGAGTTTTGGAACCCATGACCCTTGCCTAGCGAGTGCTACTTAGTTGATGGTGAATCCCTCCATCATAACAAAAGGCCAAGTACAGTTCCAAGCACAGTTCCCATAATCAGGGTAATAACAATTTATTCTTCCTGCCCCAATAACAGAGACACTGGGGATCCCACAGCAGCCAAAGTGACCATTTTGGGCAGCTATGGCCTCATTCTAGGTGAGGTGGGTGTGCCTATGCAAATGAGATCGGCCCCTGAAGTTCTTTTCCACAACTTGCCACACCTCACCACCAGATGTCAGGGTGGAGCTCATCCTGACACTGCTTACATACCTAAGCTAAAGATCCCTGCAGCACCCAAAATGCTGTGGGGTTTGCTCATCAAGTGGGTTACTACCAGTACAACTGTGATATGAAAGTGGGATGAGGGACATGTTAAACCTGTGGCATATGAGGGTGACAGCTTGAAAGTGCTGCTTGACTCAGCCCATTGAGTACAGGGACTTATAAGGGGGTCAGCTTGAGAGTGTTGATTGACCCTGTCCGCTCAGACTTGCTCTGTTAGTGTGTGTGTGTGTGTACATGTTTATCTGGTTCTAGGGCTGCAGGAACACAGTGCTGAGGAACCTAGGTCCTGCAGGATAGCTCCATTGGGAGGGAACTTGCTGAAGGAAGGAGTAGAGCTCCATATGAACACACAAGTGACATAAGCAGTACATTAATAGAATTAATGGCAGCCAGGTTCTCTGGGCACTGGGCGGCTCCAGGCGGTATCGCCAGCCGGCCAATGCCAGGCTCCTTTGGGGCAGAGGCAAGAGTGTGTCGGTACACAGATTGGAACTGTGCCACCTGCCCTGCTCGGGGAGCACCTGGTCGTGCAGAGGAGGCCTGGCTCAGGGAGCAGGGCTGGGAGGGCTGACTGTTGGGCAGCCAACCAGAGCCCCAGCTCCCACAGCACAGACAGCCAGGGACCCAAGCAAGCTGAGCAGTTCCCACCAACTTCTGATCTGCCTGCTCCTGGCAGGAGGCAACAGTTTTCAGTTTGAAAAACCTCTGTTCTATATGGGAGGGAGAAATTGGGAGACTTTACCTCTAGGGGGCACAAATATGATTGCTTGCCCTGGGTGCTTAAATGCTTAGTTTCGCTTCTGATGAAATGCAAAAGGTTCTGATACTCATAGTAATATTAACTCAACACACCAAACGTAACATAGTGGGCTACTTACCAAACTATTCATCAAATTTATTTGTTGATAAAGGGTTGACCGTGGATCAGCCTGCAGGATCAGGATCTAAAGCAGGTTCTGCTATAATGAAAAAAAATTCAAACATAGAAATGCCGTTTATTTTTATAGATTTGAGTTTGACTTATGTCTACATGGTTGGCTAGCAACTTGAGCACTGACAAAAATGATCCTTTTGCACATCTGCAAATAAAGTGGCTCTCTTCATGTCCATCTCTGCCTTATTTGCAAACAATTGAATACATCACTAATATCTTTTCTATTTAAATCACAATCAATATTACTTTTATTTCCTGACACAAACCTGGAGCTTCAGCATTTAGCTGGAGTACGTGTCACAATTTTCAATGCTTTTAACCAAATGATTATTTTACATAACTTTTATAGCAAAACTGCATCTCCTTGCAGCACACTGAATTGTGGCAATTAATCATAATTTCTGAGTTGCTATGTGAGATTTTGAGCTGCATCTCACAATAAATTTTGCAATTATTCAGTCATATCTGTGCTCTCCACTCTATTATCACAGGGGAAAACTGACATCAATCCATACAGCACCATTTCCAGCTACAATTAAATTATGAACTGCCTCATCTCTCTCAGTCTGCTAAAACTCAAATGTGGGACAGAGTATAGAATAAAGACAAATAAAAGAGGACAACAGAACATGAAGACTTTGGTTACAATGTGATCAATAGTTGTAACATGAATAACACTGGGACAGATTCACCAGTTTGCTCTGGCTATTTTATGTTTTACAGACAATTTAAAGCACTCATACCCTCAATTTAGATCAAGTTAATTAGAGTTTGTTACAGAGAATCACTTGCTTAGTGTAAAACAGCTGGAATATACTAGTCAAACTAGGCCCTTGTCTGTAATCTTAATTTTGCAATAATAAAGGTAAAATACCATAAGTCTTTTTGAAGTAGCTTTAAATGTATTTTTATTTTAATGGACACCTTTTGTAAAGAGATACAATTAAGATTTGAATTCAGTCTATGGACGGTTTTGCAAAGACGTGCTAATGTATTATTTGTATTGTCCTAAGTAGTCATAATAAATAAATACACATCAAATTGGAAAGCATGGAACAATCATGGAAAGATTACAACAATGAAAGAGTTAATTTCCAACTTTTAGAAGCTGCTAGAAGCAATGCAATATTTTCAGGATATGATTAGTCAAGCAACTTTTGTTCTAGTGATGCAATTTTTTCTAACTTGCATTTCACTCGCTGAGTTACTTGAACTCTTGGTGGTAAGTTTGACAGAGGAAGCTGTGGGTAAACCCAGAACTTTCTTTCCAAGCGTGCAGTTCAGCTGAGATCTTTGAAAACTAATTTAATACTTTTCTAGCAAGCATCTGAACTGTTAATCATAATTGCCCCAAACTCAGAAACAATCATTTTGAACTGTAGATCCCTTCTAGACTTTGAAGATTTTTTTCCATTTAGGTATCTCAAAGAATTCCTAAAATAAATACATAAAATACTGGGAGATATATAATCTTCAATAGTAAATCCATTAGGACCAGGGGTTGTCATTGACTTGGGACTAGTATAAAGCTCTGCAACTATGGGGGGAAAGCCCATAGTGAAGCTTCCCCCCACTCCCATGTAAATTTGCTTTTTGCTACATTTGAAATAAATGGAAGTTTGACTGAAATGAAGTTTGAGATGAGTGAGGGGAGTGGGGAAGATTTCCTCTGCAGAAGAATTAACTGATGTGCATCCATCTGAGACAGGGAAAAGACCTCCCTTTAATGACTTCAAAAGAAGGGGGGGGGCAAACTTAAAAACGATGCATTAATTCTGTTGTTAGAGAGCTTGAATTAAACTGAGTCTGACCTTTTGCAAATCAATTCCATTTCCATGTTCTGTTTGTTGAAATAATGCACTATATTACTTTTATTCTCTGTCAACCCTCTTTTACATTTCTAGATGTAAAGTCTTCTTATTGAGTGAGTGCATAACTTGAAATTACACTGTCTTTATTCTGGAGAAAAAAATTGGTAAACTTTTAATTTGATTTAAAACTTTACAAAATTCTTTATCGACCATCAGTCAAATAAATGACTTTAAATGAATTATTTATCTGTTTTTAAGGTTTAATCATGTTTTACTTCTTGCAAGTCTTTGGATGCAAAACAGTGGTACTGTTTGAGAAGCTACAGTTTAAGGAGTGTCAACCATTAAATTGCTTTTTTTTTCATATATTGTAAATAAATTCTTAGCAGTGATAAAGGAAAAGGATTCCAAAATTTGGTTTGATTGTACATAAATTATAGTATTATTTATTGTTTGCAATGTTGTTGTAGCCATGTTGGTCCAAAGGTATGAGAGAGACTAGGTCGGTGAAGTAGTATCTTTTATTGGACCACCTTTAAGGGATAAGATTCGGAACTCATTTTTAAGGTCTAGGGAAGGTAACCAGAGTGTTTAAGCTAAATACAAGTTGGGGCAGATTGTTAAGCAGAAGAGGTTCACACATGCTGTAAGAGACCACTTAAAATGAAGTTGGCAATTAAGGGTTAGCAGGCAGCAGGTTGTCTTAAAAATTTTTGTAATGAACCATAAAAAGAGAGTCCCCATTAAGTCCATGATTTTTAGTGTCTAACAGAGATGTGAATTTAAGTTCCCAGGCTCATCTTTTGAAGGAGTTTTGCAGGTTTCCTTTGAGGACTGAGAGGTCAGATATGACTGATCACTATGTTTGCCCATGGGTGATAGGGTGTTTTTGTCTTTTATCATTTTTCTGTGTGAGTTGATTTGAGAGTATAATGATAATAAATATTATTTATTATAACATATTTGTAGCCTTGAGGATCTGGGTTCCATAGCTCTACATTCAGGACAAATATGAAGTGAAAAACCCTTGCCCCAGAGAGCATGAAGATCAAACTGGTTAGAGCAGTGTTTCCCAAATTTGGGAAGCCGCTTGTCCAGGGAAAGCCCCTGGTGGGCCTGGCCAGTTTGTTTACCTGCCACCTCCGCAGGTTCGGCCAATCACGGCTCCAACTGGCCACGGTTTGCTGTGCCGACCAATGGGGGCTGCGGGAAGTGGCGCGGGCCAAGCGACGTACTGGCCACTGCTTCCCACAGCCACCATTGGCTGGGCACAGCGAACCTCGGCCAGTGGGAGCTGCGATTGGCTGAACCTGTGGATGCGACAGGTAAACAAAACGGCCGGGCCTGCCAGAGGCTTTCCCTGGACAAATGGCGTCTCAAGTTTGGGAAACACTGGGTTAGAGGATTCCCCACCCTTTATAGCACATTTTCTCTTTCTTTTCTCTAATCACAGGAAGGGGTAGTTTTCAGATCACAAGACAAAGAATCATAAAAGGAAGTTGTCTCAAAGAAATGGAGCTAACAGATTTAGAACAAATTTGGGGATTTTCCTCAGTTTAAATTATTCCCCAGTAAATTAATTTTCAATCTGCCATGTAAAAATCCACCTCTGCATCTGTATACTTCTACAGCCTGATCATCACAGAAAAAAATCCAACCCAGCACAACAGGTGGGGAACTTGAGAGGGCCAGCAGTAAAGGGGAACAGTCCTAGCAGCAAGGGGAGGTGACTCCCGCAGAAGGAAACAAAGTAGTTCCACCCCCGCCCCCAGGAGTCTCTGGTACCCATTGGCCTGCTGGGGGAGAAGGATTACGATTGGCCAGCGTTCCCCAGCACCCAGGATTTAACTGGAATTAAAGCTATGTGGAACCTCTTTTGGTTCCATTCCAGCAGTCCCAGTCTACCCACCTGAACTAGGAATGGGAACCTGGACTGGACTGACAGATTCTGTGGGTCTAGCGAATCTCATGGTGAAGGGTTAGGAAGGAAAGTTTTTGACCATGGACCGATTGGCAGAGGAGCAGTGAGGTTTTTGGTTTCCTTGAAGCACCTTCAAGACACAGTAGGTTAAGTAGGAATGTGCTTAGTACCTACCTATGGTACTTGGGTTGAGTTGATAATTCATCACCACTTGTGGTTGATTTCCCATAGAATCATAGAAGATTAGGGTTGGAAGAGACCTCGGAATTCATCTAATCCAACCCCCTGCTCAAAGCAGGACCAACTGGTTAAAAGGATACTGGATAGTTCCCAGAGGATCTGGTGATGGGACTTGGGCTCATAGCATAGGGTGAGACCTTGTGGGCTTTGTGGGCCAAGGTCTCCACCCTTCTGCACTCTCTATCCCCCCTCGTGAGAGTATGGGCAGGTAGCACCCTTCCCCTGTGCGAAAGTTTAATACAAATTGCAGGCTGCTGTTTAATTTCATGAATGTGTCTGTCCTCATCTCACCACTGTGTCCATATCAATGTGACCACGTTGGTCTGCCTCTGACCCTCAGAAGCTGTGAAATGCATAACAAGGCATTTTATAACCTCTAAAGATGGCAACTTCCTCCCCTTTTAATCGGGAGAAGAGTCTATGGCTATGAGCCAAATGTCTCACTAACATTATTTTCTGGAAAGGATCCTAATTAAAAATGTCTGAATTTAATTTAGAAAAGTGTGTTTACATAGTAACTGTTCTCTTAAAAAAAAAAAAGTCTATTTATTTAATTATTTTTATCCTGAGGTCTTACTGTCTGACAGGATAAATCCTAAGCATTTATTATTTCTGTGTCTTACAGTCTAATAAGTTTATTTAAGCACACTAAGCAAGAATCAGTGTCATTATATTTAAAATAAAAGTGTTAATATTGATTTTTACAATGCGTTTAGAGAAGAAAGGTATTGGCAACAAGTAAATACAGATTATTGTGCTGAAAAGTCTAAAATACTAGCTGTTTCAGAAATGGACAATGTGGGGGATTTTTTTTTAATAGTGATTATACTATTGTCTGTACTTCAGTTAAATGAAGATACTATGGCCCCCACCTCAGGAAAGCATCCAAAAGTACTTAAGCATGTGTTGAAGTTCCTTGCTGAAGCAGGGCCTACCATATGAAGTTAGGGCTTAATCCTGCTGCCATTGACGTGAAAGGGTCAAATTCTTTACTGCTGTAAAAGTGCAAAACTTCACTGAAGTCAACTGAGCTGCACCATTTTATGCAAGCAGAGAATTTGACTTAATGACAGCAATGTCGGGCTGTAAGATAAAAAGGTAAGGCGTTATTGAAGGGACAGTAAAGTGGAATCACAGATCTAGACTGATCTGGGGTTAAATTTCCAGACCAGAGCACATCTGTAATGTTCAGTAATAAAAAAAAAGAAACATCTCTCACTATGATATCATTTCTGTTGCAATAACATTTTACCTAGCTGTTATATGAGCTGATTTTTAAATTTTCACAGGTCAAACTCTCACTTGAAAGAGAAACTCTCTTTTAATACTGCTCCAGCTATTTACCTGAAGACCACTTCCTTCTGTGTTCTTCAAAGATAGTGAAGTTTTTGTGATGGAAGCCACTCAAACTGTTAACACTGCAATCCTCACTACGATCAGAAGTATTGGTGACTATGGCTGTGTCTGCACTGCAGCAAAAATGAATGGGCTGGATGAATGGACTATAAGGTGGATAGAAAACTGGCTAGATCATCGGGGTCAATGGGTAGTGATCAATGGCTCCATGTCTCGTTGGCAGCCGGTATCAAGCGGAGTGCCCCAAGGGTCAGTCCTGGGGCTGGTTTTGTTCAATATCTTCATAAATGATCTGGAGGATGATGTGGATTGTACCCTCAGCAAGTTTGCAGATGACACTAAACTGGGAGGAGTGGTAGATACACTGGAGGGTAGGGATAGGATTCAGAGGGACCTAGACAAATTAGAGGATCGGGTCAAAAGAAATCTGATTAGGTTCAACAAGGACAAGTGCAGAGTCCTACATATAGGATGGAAGAATCCCATGCACTGCTACAGACTAAGGACCGAGGGGGTAGGCAGCAGTTCTGCAGAAAAAGACCTAAGGGTTACAATGGACAAGAAGCTGGATATGAGTCAGCAGTGTGCCCTTGTTCCCAAGAAGGCTAACGGCATTTTGGGCTGTATAAGTAGGAGCATTGCCAGCAGATTGAGGGACGTGATCATTCCCCTCTATTCGGCATTGGGGAGGCCTCATCTGGAGTCCTGTGTCCAGTTTTGGGCCCCACACTACAAGAAGGATGTGGAAAAACTGGAAAGCGTCCAGTGGAGGGCAACAAAAATGATTAGGGGGCTGGAGCACATGACTTCTGAGGAGAGGCTGAGGGAACTGGGATTATTTAGTCTGCAGAAGAGAAGAATGAGGGGGGATTTGATAGCTGCTTTCAAATACCTGAAAGGGGGTTCCAAAGCGGATAGATCTAGACTGTTCTCAGTGGCAGCAGATGTCAGAACAAGGAATAATGGTATCAAGTTGCATTGTGGGAGGTTTCGGATTGGATATTAAGAAAAAAATTTTCACTAGGAGGGTGGTGAAGCACTGGAATGGATTACCTAGGGAGGTGGTGGAATCTCCTTCCTTAGAGGTTTTTAAGGTCAGGCATGAGAAAGTCCTGGCTGGGATGATTTAGTTGGGGATTGGTCCTGCTTTGTGCAGGGGATTGGACTAGATGACCTTCTGAGGTCCCTTCCAACCCTGATATTTTATGATTCTATGATACTAGGAAGGTATAATTGCCAGCTTAGGTAGACATACAGGGTATAGCTACACTGCCATAAAAGACCTGCAGCATGGCCAAAGACTTGGGCTCACACGGGTTGGGCTGCAGGGCCATAAAATGGTGGTGTAAATATTTGGGCTCAGGCTGGAGCCCGGCTCTGAGACCTCAAACGCCCCTGCAATTTTATAGCACTGCAGCCTGAGCCCGGTGAGCCTGATTCATCTGACCCAGGTTCAGAGACCCAGTGCTGTAGATTTTTTAATTGCAGCATAGATATACGCACAGGGGCTAGCTCTGTTGGAGCTAGCACACTACAAATAGCACTGTCGCTGAGCTGGACCAATCAGTGGCTCAGGCTAGCCTCTCAAGTACAGCCCTGTCCAAGATCTAGATACATACTTGTCACAGCAACACGGCTGTTGTTTAGCCTGCTTGCTCAGGCTCGCATGTATATTTCTACCTGAGCTGGGAACTTATCTCCAAGATGTGGTGTAGGTGTAGCCTAAGTGTGTCACTTCGGGGTTATTTCTAAAATATTTATCTCATCTTTAAGCACAAAGTTCTCTGCATGTTCTTCCTTGCTACACCACAACACGACAGCTTTATACAGTGAAAGAGCAAGAGCCCTAACAACCCAACCTCCTCTCACCTGTTATACTCAAAGTACCACAAAATGTATTGAATACAATTCTGCTACAATTCATGTGAAGAAAGTTTCTATTGACCATCTTATTTTTGCTAGTCATTTGAGTGCTCTCTTAAGACACTTTTACTCTGAACTCATTGAGCTGATCATGTTTGGTTCATTTATGATATGTTAATATGATTCTCTTATGAGTATTAATAATCTTTGACATGATGGAAAACTAAATAGGTTCTCTTTGCAGATGGTTGCATAGTGGTATATTCAGTTATGATCCATATGGGGGTCACACCGTTCACGTTTCTCTTGGAGTTTGAGTAACTAAAACTCAAAGAAAACCCAGACAAAAGAACCATCCAAGAGTCACTTAATTTCATGTCAAAACAATTCAAAGCCTCAAATTTCATGTGATTTCCATGTTAAAGCACGGATTAACTAGCAGAGGGCAAATATTTGATTGTACATATTTTGAGCTTCAAATCTGAAATAATCCAGAAAAGTTTTACATATTTCCTAGTTTTCCATAAATATTTGAACAACTCCAGTGTTTTTGCTAGGGCAAGTTTGCTCTATCATGACAAGCTCTCAAAGCATGCTGACATGCAACACTCAGCTATTTGAGAAATGAAAAATGCTTAATTTTCTTTACCAGATTGTTTTTAGGAGTGGGGCTGGGAGGAAAGTAAAAAGAGTCTCTTTTCTGAAATTAAATCTTAAAAGAAGACTATTTCTCCAAAGAGTTTCAAGTATCCGCTTTTGCATTTTTGTCCAGACAGAGAAAAACCCTTTGTATTTGTTCATTCATTCATGCCTCGCTGATATGGTGGTATTACTAGTAAAATAAAGAGAAAAGATAAGCTACACTAATGCAATTTGCTATTTAAAGTTGTGAATGTGCAAGTTTGTTCTGCCAAACAGCAATCCAGCAGTATGAGCATTCATTTCATACTGCTAGTAAAACAAAGACTGAATTTGAAAGCTTACTTACCAGATAAGCTATTGCGTTTAGGTTTTACATGCAATGTGAGTCATTTTTCTCAGGTTTCTGTAAACGTGTTTACTACTTTAGAATCTTTGAACTTCACTGGAAAAGGTACAGTCTGCCACCAAAATTTAAAATATCTGATAGATCTTTGTGGACTATTTTAGGACTAATATTTTAGGAGTAGTCTGTCAGTCTGAAATATACCTATTAGGGATTGAATAGTCATCACACAAAATATTTTTTATATTTTATAATTTAAGCCTATTTTCCCTCATCAGAAAAGAGAGTTAGCTATAATGATTTTAACTTTTTTACACATGTTAAAAGTTTAGTGAGAGTGCTATATTGAAAATAATTATTTATCATTTGTAGTGAGATCACCCATTACCCCATGTTTATTTATTAATAATAATACATAAAATAAAATGCATGAGATTTAGTCACAGTTCCCCTTAAAAATCAGCTTTGCACACCTCTAAAAGTGAATGGGTAAAGACATAAAATCATATGCCTCTACTGGAATTTAAGCTTTGTGAACAGAGATGGCATTCAATTCATAGTTTCTTGGCACATCTCAACCAAGACCTTATATGAGGTCTTGCATATCTCAATAAGGTAATTCAAATGAGGGATAAAATCCTGGACCTACTGAAGTCAATAGGAGTTTACCAAAGGTGTCTCCCATTGCCTTGTCTGGCACTCAAGCAGTAGGTACTACTATGAACTTGTGAGCACTGACTTTTCTTCTGGCACAAGACCTGTATGAGTCTGACCCACTGATGGTGAGCTATTCAGTGAAGCTTAGTGTACTGGTGGCAGTTCTGACACTTGGGCTGGACTCACCTCCGTGAAAAGCCACAATATCTGAGTTTCACCTCCATTCCCTGACACGTGGGCAGGACTGGATTAACCAATGCACAGTTGCAGCACTTGCACAGGTCCCCCATCCCAGGGGAACCCATGACCACCAGAAAAGAAAACCAAAACTGAGTGGTGCTGTGACCCCGTGCACCAGGGCACAATGCCACTCACTCAGATTTGGCCTGGCCATCTCTCTGTCATGGTAAAGATCTGACCTCAAACCTGAACAGCATGGAGTTGTGTGATAGCAAGGCAGGTGACAGGAGCAAATGGAGCAGGAAAGCTGGAAAAGGAAGAAGAACCGTTAACCCAGGAGGGGAATGCAGCACTGAGCCAATCTGGTGAGTGGCCAGGAAGGTCATGGGAGCTGTGGTGAGGAGAAGCTGTTGGTGGACTATAGGGTGAGTGGAGGATGTTGGGGACTGGGATGTTGGGGTCTGATGTGTTGGGAGGCTGCATGTCAGGGCTGATGGAATATGTGAGGGATCTGTCAGGATGTATGGGGACTACTGGAAGGTTGTTGGGGTATACGTGGGCATGACAGGCATGTGGGGATGGAGCAGGGTATGTAGGGGCTATGTTGATTTTTAGGAAGGTCACTCCTGAATTTCCACAATGCACAG
Organism: Eretmochelys imbricata; assembly: GCF_965152235.1. Classification (NCBI taxonomy): domain Eukaryota; kingdom Metazoa; phylum Chordata; order Testudines; family Cheloniidae; genus Eretmochelys; species Eretmochelys imbricata. The sequence continues at coordinate 92,357,920 of NC_135572.1, read as the reverse complement.
GGCCCCAACATCATTTCATTTGGGTCTGAAAATCGGGGCATATATGTCTCCATGAAGTTCAGTACAATATAAACACCTTCTATTGCTTCTTTAGTATTTGAATCATTTCACTTTTATGAGCTTAGATGTTCTGGCTATTTATGTTTCCATATATCTCCTTTATCTCAGTACTTATTAGACTTTGTAGGGGATCTAGTTGGCCCTCCTTGTTGCTTGCCATCTGTGTTTCGAGGGTACTGCACTATTGCCAATCTTTGGTGCTTCTTACAAAAAATACCAGATCATATGAGCCTCAATAGATATGATTCATTGACTTTTGATACCTTCTGAAGCCTCATCAGCTCACAAATGGCGAGAGGGATTGTGATGGAAGTTAACATACTTGTTACTGGTACATCTTAATGCCTCATTCATCACACCAACTGTTCAAGCATAAACTCTGTGTCTCAGAGCACTAAACATTGAGGTACACTATATCAATATTATTATCCTAGATAAGGCTTAGAAATTGGGATGCTTTTTCTCAGAATATATTTTTCAGCTGAAATGATTCCCATCCTGATGCAGTTCAGATTGATGCACTTCTCAGCGAATTTACAAAGGATGGGATTCTACTATTAAGATTTCTGGAACCACAATGATCTTCAAAAATGTGTATATTATTCCAGAGCCTTTATCAGTGCACTGTGATTTTTGATCATTTAAATGATGTATTATAATGGTTTGTATGATCTCAGATTGGACCTTCCAAAGAGATATGAAAAAAAGTATATAGTACATGAGCTAGCCAACATTTGTGTTATACTCACCAATGTCCTCACAGATTTAAAGAGGAATGCAGCACCTATAAGTACTTATATTCATTTTTTCTGTTAATATTAATTTGAACAAAAACTAGAATTTGTTTTGCCTGTGTTCATACCCTTTGCCCATGTTCATGCATTTTCCTTGATTATTTTAACAAACAAAGTTTGCTAGGAAGAATGTTCATGAAAAGAGTACATTTTAAGCAAATATTAAAAATCAGTCTCAGATGGCAACAATTTGAACCTGTAAACTTGAGTATTGAACCAGAAGTCTGATTCTATGGGTGAAATCATGCCGCCATTGAAGTTAATGGCAAAACTCCCACTGACCTCAATGAGGCCAGGATTTCATCCTCAGTATTGTACTCATACAATGAAGGAACTAAATAAGTACCATAAATCTGTGTGTCCAATCAAAACTAGAAAACACAGGCCAAATTTCAAGTGTCTGTTCTCAAACACTTGTAACTAAATGCTTTTAAACAATCTACCAATGAAGATTTACAAATAATACATTTCAGAAAATTGTTAACTGATATGCTGTAAACAGATGAGGAGGCTAAATTTATTAAATAAATTATTTGCTGCTAATCAGTGGGATGGAACGCATCCCTGTATGTCACAATTATGCAGACTTATTGTTTATTCTATATACTTTGTTACATGCCTAAAACAGATGCAAATACTGAATGCCAGTTTTACAAGGTCTCACTCAGTTGATTGCCTTTTATATGTGTTATTCTGACCTAAATGCATTTACTAAAAATCTCACGGAGAATCTCAGGGAAGTCAGGGGCCACACCATCAGCTTCCACTTATCAGATAATAAATACTAATCATATTACTAAGTCTATAAATGTTTGGCCTTCTCACAAATACAGGTTACTTCCCAGAGAAAGATGAGAACAGTCTCGTCAAAATACAGAACGTCAGGAACTTGCTATTTTTCAGATTTTCAGTGATCCATAGTCGAAGTTTGGGGAGTGCTGGCCTTGATTTATTGCAGTATCCCAGTGGTGTCAGATCCATATAAAACTCAAATAACAAAATGGTGAATCAGTCTTCTTAGGTATGCAATGAACAGTATTTAGGCACTCACATCAGATAGCTATTTCCTGATTAAGCATGACAGCTTGGTTGCTCGCACTCTTAATTAACCTGGGTGATAAAATATTTCCCCTAGGGAATAAGAAACAATTTAATCATTCTAGATTAAATTTTAACTGGGACAGAGAAGTTTACTTATCCCCTCTTATTTGAAAGTGAATAGGAAGACAGTCGCATTAGTGGGAGTTTTTGCCTTTACTGATTTGAATTAGCATCATAACAGATGAGTCAGACGTGGTCCCAAACCCTGAAGGGGACTTCAATCTGGATCTCTGTGCAGATGGAAATGACTGATCCTAACAGGTGGGAAGCATATCAGGAGAACTGTGACATGTCTGTACTGAACTCTCCTCTGTGAGAGATTTTTTAACAGTTATGTATTAACCCTTTTGCTCCTTTCTGCCTTATCTGAATCCCTCTCTCCTCTTGGTAGAATTGCAGTGGCCTGGGCATCCTTTAACAGTTCCACTGGCTGGATAGTCCACTTCCAGAGATATTTTCTGTCTTCAAAAATGGGGAATGCTGCTGGTAACTGTTGAATCTTTCAGTCCACTGTAATATTTTAAGAGAGACCACTAGAGGGGACATGCAAACCAGATATTTATGTACATTCTTTAACATGATCACACCATTCATCTTCCTGTTTACCTCTTACACCTGTGTCAGGGAAGTTGCAAGTTTGCTTTAGCAATAATTTTAAAGTCCTTGAGGGTAGAAAGTATATTGACTTTGGTCACTAGTGCTTTTTTCCAGTTTACATTTCATACACTATACACATACAGACATGTTTTTTGTGGTCAGTAATATATATTAAAACCTTGCTCTTCTGTAGGGGCTTCCAACCAAAGTATGGAAGATAATTTAAAATATTGATGAATTATTGCACATCCACCTGAGACAAAGTAGTATTATTATCCAAACTTTATGATTGAGAAACTGAATTACATAGGTTAAGGCTAGACATTTTCAAGGAACTTTTGATTGTGAATGCCTCTGGTTTTGGGTGCTTAACCTGAGACCAACCAATTGATACAGATGAACCCAATATCAGGAGGACCCACTTTGAAAATGTATCCCTATCTGACTTGCTAACATCACACAATTTTCATATGAACGATATTCTGCTATTTCCGCTGCACTTTAATGAGCTGGACAAAATATGTAGTTAAACCCACTGTACTTCTCGGGAGCACTTTATACCCATAGAGTAGCATTGCAACAAACCTATGACCTGGAGTCCTGTTTTACCTTCTGTTTCCTCCACTATTTCCTGGTACGTTGTGTTAACCCCATGAATTTTTCTGTTCCGTGTTATCCCTCTGCAATATCTCATATGCAACTACTGGGATGCCGTTAGCCTCAAATAACCTTATTTAAACAGAGCCTCAAAGACCTTCTTCTATGCCATTCAGAAGACTTCAAAAGATTATCAATGTCTTCCATTCCTGTTAATACACTTTTTTCTAGTCCATGTTTATCAGCTCTTGGAATTTAAATGGTGGTTCCCCACTCTTCCCAGTCCCTGAGAGACTGAGGGCTTGATTCTCATTTACACTAGGCCCCTTTACACAAGTATGACAGTTTTAGGGGGGCTCCAGATGGGTATAACATATAGTTTACACCCACTTTGAGGACTTTTTACAATGCTAGAGCTGTGTAAAGATGCCTTAGTGTATATGAGAATCAGACCCATAATTTCTAACTTGAGCCAAATATTTCCTGTAACACAGCTAAAAATTAAAATCTCCTCCCTCCCCCACTTACTTTGATAGACTAACCACAGGCAGCTGAATGTGAGTCCATCACTATACACAAATGTTTTTACTGCTGCATAATATAATGCAGCCAATCCACTCATGATTTATTTCACTCCAGTCACCAAAATTCACATTAGTTACACCATTTCCATTGATCATATAAGTGCAAATTCATGTTTAGAATTGATCAAATATGGCTACATCCATTTGAGTCCTCTTTAATGGTGTTAAATGGATTTGGCAATTTTGATCAAATCATTGCTATCTCCTAAAGTGCTGCTTTCTTTGTTAAATGTCTCAGATTTTCCTTTAATTGCCTATAAGAAACCCTCCTTCCGGTATTGCAATTCATGATTATTCTTTAATTAAAACTAAATGTAAAAGTTAAAACCAACCCCTTAAGAAAAAATGTTCAGACCTCAAATCTTTTAATCTTTTAACTGTAATTTTCAGTGTCCAAAAGGACCAATGTCTCTTTAAACACAAGCTAGTATTTTGGTCTTTACAACATCCCCAGGCAACCACTTCCACAGATTGACTGTGTATTCTGCGAAGTAGTACTTCCTTTTGTTTGTTTTAAACCTGCTGCCTATTAATTTCAGTGGGTGCCCCGTGGTTCTTGTGTTATGTAAGGGATAAAAAACACTTCCTTTTTCACTTGTTCCATGCCATCTAGACCTCTATCATATGCCCTTTTGTCATCTCTTTTCTATGCTGAACAGTCCCAGTCTTTTTAATCTCTCCTCATAGGGAAGCTGTTCCATACCCCTAATAATTTTTGTGACCTTCTTTGTTCCTTTTCCATTTCTAATATAGCTTTTTTTAAGATAGAGAGAACAGAACTACACGCAATGTTCAAGGTGTGGGCGTACCATAGATTTACACAGTGGCATTATATTTACTGTCTTATTATCTAAGAGCGGCTAGTCCTATAGGAAAAGGGGAAGAGTTAATGGAGACTATACCAAATATGAGCCCCAGGAGGATACAGGATGGGTTGAAGAGGATTACAAGGGAGAATAGGAATGGAAAGAACTTGCAGCCAGAGGGAACAGGGGAAAGACTGGAGAATAGCACCGTCACCAGGAAAAGGCAGATCTACGTGATTGGGGATTCTTTACTGAGAAGAATAGCCAGGCCTGTAACCAGAGCTGATTCAGAGAATAGGAGGGTGTGCTGTCTTCCAGGTGCTAAGATATGGGATGTAGACCTGAGGTTGAAAACGATTCTAAAGGGAGCAGGAAAGAATCCCCTAATTATCCTTCATGTGGGAACAAATGATACAGCTAGATTCTCGCTGGAAAGTATTAAAGGAGACTATGCTAGGCTGGGAAAGACACTTAAGGAAATTGAGGCTCACGTGATCTTTAGTGGGATTCTGCCTGTTCCTAGAGAAGGGCAACAAAGGTGTGACAAGATTATGACTATCAACAGATGGCTTAGGCAGTGGTGCTATAAGGAGGGTATGGCCACTGGGAGGCATTCATGGACAGAGGACAGTTCTCTCGGGATGGACTTCATCTGAGTAGGGAAGGAAACAGACTTCTAGGATGGACGCTGGCACAACTGATTAAGAGAGCTTTAAACTAGGAATTTGGGGGAGATGGTTGGGAGATGTCCAGGTAATCTCCACGCCAAATTTTAGCATTGAGAGGAAAGAAAATGAAGTAAGAGAGGATACAGCTGTGGGTAGGAGGAAGGGCAGTGTAGATACCAGTCTAATAGGTTATACTGGCTGTAGAATGACCGTGCCTAATAGAGTACAGAATGTGAGTGAGGCCAAACAGCAAAAATTAAGATGTTTGTACACTAATGCAAAGAGCCTAGGTAACAAAATGGAGGAACTAGAGCTACTGGTGCAGGAAGTGAAACCAGATATGATAGGGATAACAGAATCATGGTGGAATAGTAGTCATGATTGGACTACAGGTATTGAAGGGTATGTGCTGTTTAGGAAAGACCGAAATTAAGGTAAAGGTGGTGGAGTAGCATTGCATATCAATGATGAGGTAGAATGTAAAGAAATAAGAAGCGATGAAATGGATAAGACAGAGTCCGTCTGGGCAAAAATTACATTGGGGAAGAAAACTATTAGACCCTCCCCTGGGATAGTGCTTGGGGTGTGCCATAGAGCGCCAGAATCTAATTTGGATATGGATAGAGTCCCTTTTAATGTTTTTAATAAAGTAAATACTAATGGAAACTGTGTGATCATGGGAGACTTTAACTTCCCGGATATAGATTGGAGGACGAGTGCTAGTAATAATAATAGGGCTCAGATTTTCCTAGATGCGATAGCTGATGAATTCCTTCATCAAGTAGTTGCTGAACCGACTAGAGGGGATGCCATTTTAGATTTGGGTTTGGTGAGTAGTGAGGACCTCATAGAAGAAATGGTTCTAGGGGATAATCTTCGTTCAAGTGATCATGAGCTAATTCAGTTCAAACTGAAGGAAGGACGAACAAGAATAATTCTGCAACTAGGGTTATTGATTTCAAAAGGGCTGACTTTCAAAAATTAAGGAAATTAGTTAGGGAAGTGGTTTGGACTGAAGAATTTATGGATCTAAAGGTAGAGGAGGCCGGGATTATTTTAAATCAAAGCTGCAGAAGCTATCAGAAGCCTGCATCCCATGAAAGGGGAAAAAATTCATAGGCAGGAGTTGTAGATCAAGATGGATGAGCAAGCATCTTAGAGAGGTGATTAAGAAAAAGCAGAAAGCATACAGGGAGTGGAAGAAGGGAGGGATCTGCAAGGAAAGCTACCTTATTGAGGTCAGAAAATGTAGGGATAAAGTGAGACAGGCTAAAAGTCAAGTAGAGTTGGACCTTGCAAAGGGAATTAAACCGAATAGTAAAAGGTTCTATAGCCATATAAATAAGAAAAAAAACAAAGAAAGAAGAAGTGGGACCGTTAAACACTGAGGATGGAGTGGAGGTCAAGGATAATCTAGGCATGGCCCAGTATCTAAACAAATACTTTGCCTCAGTCTTTAATAAGACTAAAGAGGATCTTAGGGATAATGGCAGGATGACAAATGGGGATGAGGATATGGAGGTAGATATTACCATATCTGAGGTCGAAGCGAAACTCAAACAGCTTAATGGGACTAAATCGAGGGGCCCAGATAATCTTCATCCAAGAATATTAAAGGAATTGGCACATGAAATCGCAAGCCCATTAGCAAGAATTTTTAATGAATCTGTAAACTCAGGGGTTGTACCGTATGATTGGAGAATTGCTAACATAGTTCCTATTTTTAAGAAAGGGAAAAAAAGTGATCCGGGTAATTATAGGCCCGTTAGTTTGACATCTGTAGTATGTAAGGTCTTGGAAAAAAAATTGAAGGAAAAGGTAGTTAAGGACATTGAAGTCAATGGTAAATGGGACAAAATACAACATGGTTTTACAAAAGGTAGATTGTGCCAAACCAACCTGATCTCGTTCTTTGAGAAAGTAACAGATTTTTTAGACAAAGGAAAAGCAATGGATCTAATTTACCTAGATTTCAGTAAGGCGTTTGATACCGTGCCACATGGGGAATAATCAGTTAAATTGGATAAGATGGGGATCAATAGGAAAATCGAAAGGTGGATAAGAAATTGGTTAAAGGGGAGACTACAACGGGTCCTACTGAAAGGTGAACTGTCAGGCTGGAGGGAGGTTACCAGTGGAGTTCCTCAAGGATCAGTTTTGTGACCAATCTTATTTAATCTTTTTATTACTGACCTTGGCACAAAAAGTGGGAGTGTGCTAATAAAGTTTGCGGATGATACAAAGCTGGGAGGAATTGCCAATTTAGAGAAGGACAGGGATACCTTACAGGAGGATCTGGATGACCTTGTAAACTGGAGTAATAGTAATAGGATGAAATTTAATAGTGAGAACTGTAAGGTCATGCATTTAGGGATTAATAACAAGAATTTTAGTTATAAGCTGGGAACGCATCAATTAGAAGTAACGGAGGAGGAGAAGGACCTTGGATTATTGGTTGATCATAGGATGACTATGAGCCGCCAATGTGATATGGCCATGAAAAAAGCTAATGCGGTCTTCGGATGCATCAGGAGAGGTATTTCCAGTAGGGATAAGGAGGTTTTAGTACCGTTATACAAGGCCCTGGTGAGACCTCACCTGGAATACTGTGTGCAGTTCTGGTCTCCCATGTTTAAGAAGGATGAATTCAAACTGGAGCAGGTACAGACAATGGCTACTAGGATGATTCGAGGAATAAAAAACTTGTCTTATGAAAGGAGACTCAAGGAGCTTGGCTTGTTTAGCGTAACTAAAAGAAGGTTGAGGGGAAATATGATTGCTCTCTATAAATATGTCAGAGGGATAAATACCGGAGAGGGAGAGAAATTATTTAAGCTTAGTACCAATGTGGACACAAGAACAAATGGATATAAACTGGCCACCAGGAAATTTAGGCTAGAAATTAGACAAAGGTTTCTAACCATCAGAGGAGTGAAGTTTTGGAATAGCCTTCCAAGGGAAGCAGTGGGGGCAAAAGATCTATCGGGCTTTAAGATTAAACTTGATAAGTTTATGGAGGAGATGGTATGATGGGATAACATGGTTTTGGTAATTAAATATTTATGGTAAATAGGCCCAATGGCCTGTGATGGGATATTAGATGAGGTGGGATCTGAGTTACCCAGGAAAGAATTTTCTGTAGTATCTGGCTGATGAATCTTGCCAATATGCTCAGGGACTTCAATAGCACAGACATAGGTGAGAGGTTTTTTGCAGGAGTGGTGGGTGAAATTCTGTGGCCTGCGTTGTGCAGGAGGTAAGACTAGATGATCATAATGGTCCCTTCTGACCTAAATATCTATGAATCTATGAATCCCTGTCCTAATGGTTCTTACCTTTTGTTAGCTTTTTTGACTGCTGCTGCACATTGAGCAGATGTTTTCAGAGAACTATCCTCACTGATTCCAAGGTCTCCTTTTTGAGTGGTAACAGTTAATTTATACCCCATAATATTGTATGTATAGTTAGAAATCTGTTTTCAAATGTGCATTACTTTGCATTTATCAACACTGAATTTCATCTTCCATTTTATTGCCCAGTCACCCAGTTTTGTGAGATCCCTCTGTAAGTCCAAAGCATACTACAAGGAGTTAACTAACTCAAGAAATTTTGTATTGTCTGCACATTTTGCCACCTTTTCCCACCTTTTTGTACCTCAACTTTTTCCAGATAATTTTTGCATATGTTGAAAAGCACAGGTCCCAGCACAGATCCCTAGGGAACCACACAATTTACTTCAATCCTCTGTGAAAATTGACCATTCATTCCTACCCTTTGTTTTCTGTCTTTTAACTAGTTAGTGATCTATGAGATGACCTTCCTTCTTATCCCATGACTGTTTACTTTGCTTAAGACCCTTTGGTGAGGGACCTTGTTACAGGCTTTCTGAAAGTCCAAGCATACTATATCAAGTGGATCTCCATTGTCCACATATGTGTTGACTCCCTCAAAGAATTCTAACAGGTTGGTAGGGCATGAATTCCCTTACAAAAGCCATGTTGACTCTTCCCCAACAAATCACGTTCATCTATGTGTCTGATAATTCTGTTCTTTGCTATAGTTGTAACTGATTTGCCTGGTACTGAAGATAGGCTTATGGGCCTATCATTGTGAGGCTCACCTCTACAGCCTTTTCCAAAAATTGGCATCACATTAGCTATTCTTCATTCATCTAGTACAGAAGTTGAATTAAGTGATAGGTTACACACCACATGTTTGAGTTCCTTCAGAACTCTTGAATGAATAATATCTGGTTCTGGTGACTTATTATTGATTAATTTACCAGTTTGTTCCAAAACCTCCTCGAATGACACCTCAATCTGGGACAGTTCCTCAGGTTTGTCATGTAAAAAGAATGGCTCCTCTGTGGAAATCTCCCTCACATTCTCTGCAGTGAAGACCAATGGAAATAATACATTTAACTTCTCTGCAATGGCCTTGTCTTCCTTGAGTGCTCTGTTAGCATGTCAATCACCCAGTGGCCCCACTGATTATTTGACAGGCTTTCTGCTTCTGATATTTAAAAAAAAAATGCTCCTAGTTTTTGTGTATTTTGCTAGTTGCTCTTCAAATTCTCTTTTGGCCTGCCTAATTATATTTTTACACTTGATTTGTCAGAGTTTATACTCCTTTCTATTTTTAAAGGATGCCTTTTTTCCTCCTACCACCTCTTTTACTCTGTTATTTAGCCATAGTGGCATTTTTTGGTCTTCTTACTTTTTTAAAAAAATATTGGGGTATACATTTCATTTGAGCCTATATTATGGTGTTTTTAAAAAATTTCCATGCACCTTGCAGGCATTTCAGTTTTGTGGCTGTTCCTTTAATTTCTATTTAAATAGCTTCTTCATTTTTGTGTAATTCCCCTTTTTGAAGTAAAATGCTACTGTGTTGTGCTTCTTAGGTATTTCCCTGACTCCTCCCCGCTTCCCCCGCCACACTCCAACAAGGATGTTAAATTTAGTTATATTATGGTTGTTATTACCAAGCAGTTCATCTTTATTCACCTCTTGGATCAAATCCTGTGCTCCACTTCGGTCTAAATCAAGAACTGTTTCTCCCCTTGTGGGTTCCTGGACTAGCTGCTCCAAGAAGGATTCATTAATGGTGCCTAGAATGTTATCTCTGCATCCTGTCCTGAGGTGACATGAACCCAGTCAATGGGCACAGTTGAAATCCTCCATTATTATTGAGTTTTTTGTTTTCATAGCATCTCTAATCTCCCTGAGCATTTTACAATCACCATTGTCATCTTGGTCAGGTTGTTGGTAGTACATTCCTACTGCAACACTCTTATTATTCAAGCATGGAATTTCTATCCATAGATATTCTATGGTACAGTTTGATTAATTTAAGATTTTCACTATATTTGACTCTATGCTTTATTTCACAAGTAGTGCCACTCTCCCACCAGACCGACCTATTTTGTTATTCCTATATATTTTGTACCCAATTATTACCATATCTCATTGATTGTCATCGTTCCACCAAGTTTCTGTGATGCCTATTATACCAATCTCCTCATTTAATACCTGGCACTCATGTCCTCCCATGTTAGTGTTTAGACTTCTTGCATTTGTATATAAGCACTAATAAAATTTGTCAATATTTAGTTGTCTGCCTTCATGTGATGTAATTGATGGGACTGTTTTTCATTCCACTGTTTCTCTTCAGCTCCCACCTGTACATTATCAACTTCTATCCTCTCCTCTTTACTAAGATATCCTTTTCCATAAAGAAATTCTCTCATAATAACAGAAATTCTTTCATAACAACAGAATTTCTCTGTCTGAGCCATGTGTTCCTCCACACCTGTTAGCTTCCACTCAGTCCTTAGTTTAAAAACTCCTCTACGATCTTTTTTTTAATTTTACATGGCTGCAATATAGTTCTGTTTTGGTTTAGGTGGAGCCCAGCCTTCTTATATAGGCTCCTCCTTCCCCAAAGGTTCCCTAGTGCTTAATAAATCTAAAACCTTCCTCCATACACCAGCAGTTCATCCACATATTAAGAATTGCAGTTGTGCCTGTCTATCTGGCCCTGAACATGGAACTGGAAGCATTTCAGAGAATGCTACCATGACGATAGATGGAGATGGATTTTAAAGCCTTCCAAAATTCTACAATATCTGGACATAGAGCATAGAGTTTTGGTTCAGGTCCATCTCTACTAAATAAGACAGTTGCCATTTTCAACCTAACAGTCTTTAATATACCTCCTATGGGCACACTCATCCATGGGATGTGTGATATTAATGGCCTATCTGCAGACAGCCAAAAGTGAATTTTCTATTTCTATGTTGGACACTTATAATAGATACTACAGATTATAAATGTTTAATAAAATGTAATTTAATGTTGATTAAATAGGTCTATGAATAGTGTTATGAAAAGCAGGATAGCCTGTAACAAGCAGAAAGTCACAGTTTTAACCTATTCAGTAGCTTTTATGTAACAACAGAAAGCAAGTTAGTCTCTACAATAAGTTGGCAGTAGGGTTATACCTACTACATTTCAGGATTCTCAGCGTTTTATTTATTCTAAGCCTTCAGAATGCCACTTGGTGTGTTGAAACACCCAGTCCCACCCTTATATTTAGAACTAGCTTGATATATTTTTTCACAAAGCTTCTGCTAATTAACCACAAAAAGGTTTAGAAGACATATGCAGGTAGAATAAATAAATGTACAATCATTGACTCAATGGGTAATAGAAGTGAAAAAGACCTCTTAGGTATTTTAATATACCCCTTTGACAGATTTCTTAGTTTATTGCAGAAACAAAGTACTTGAAGGAGAAATAGAATCAAATAAAATGTTCAAATAAACTCCTTCACAGAACGTGTTGATAAGAGTTAGCTAAATCTGCAATCAAATGTTCTGGAAATAAATGAAGCAAAACATCTGGTGACACAGTTGGAGGACAAGGAGAAAAAAGGAGTCACAAATATAGAAAGGCTTAAGAAATGTAATCCTACAAAAATTAGAACAGAAAAAATCTGTTCTATGAATTGTCTAGGATGGCTTTCAGCTCTCATACGAAGATTTAATCTGAATCAGTCCAAACTTTGACAGTCTAGATAAAAGTTTTAAAATTCAAATGCATCTCAGTAGTTTTGTCTATTTCTGAGTTCAGAAAAACTGAGGCCAGAATTCCCCAGCTTTCCTCACCATCAGACCCTGGAATCCAAACTTACATAGTCTCCACCCAGAGACCTGTCATCTTCTACTTAAAGTATTTTTGTTGTTTTTGAGAAAAATGACTCAGAACTTTCAGTATATCTCCCTCCAAGTGACTTCAGGTTGGCACTGTTGTTGCTGTTCCTACTCTGTCAGACAAAGAGTCTACTCCCACTGCAGCCACTACCTGTGTGGGCTTTGAGACAAACTTACACCACAGAGATAATTCTGTCTGATTGCTACGAATCATTTTCTGGGAGGTACCATAGTTATGCCTAGCACAACAAAGCAAATTGGGAGGCCTTTGGAAGGAAGAATCATAAGAGTTCAATCCTGGACACAGGTGAGGAAGGTAGATGCCAGTTAGCTGTTCTCAAGAAAATTGTATCTGAGGAGGTCCTTGGGATAACTTCTATCCACTCAAAAATGCTATAAGGAGTTGCATGCTACTGGTTTCCCCAAAGAGAGCAAAATGTCTAAGGACTCTGATTGCAGCACAGCTAATTCACAACACCTCTGCATAATCTAGCTTGTTGTCATATTATCTGATAACAGTATACTAAAATAAAAACATAGATTTCATGCTAAATTGCAACTGCTGATGTCAGTGACAGTGAATGTGTGTGGTCAGCCCAGTGATTGGAGCGGGAATCAGTAGCCAGGAATCACAGCCCAGAGTCAGAGGCCCGGTGCCAGAGCCAACGGCCAGAGCCAAAGTAAGAAAAATGTAATTGGAATCAAGGGTCAGGACCAGATTATCTGGAGTGAGGCATGGCAGAAGTAGACACTACGATCACAGCCGTGGACAAATGCTTTAAACAGCCACTGAACTGCTGCTGCTGGGCTCAAGAGCCCAACTGCACCAATCAGGCAACGTAGCCAGCCAGACAGCCTACTACAGGCCAGCTGCGCTCATTAGGTTGACCAGAGACTGGCTCTGCTGCAGGCTCTGATTCCGGACAGCTGGTGCTTTAAATAGGATATCTAAACTGTGCAGATAGGCATTTTGGCACACGTTATATGTCCATGTAAATGCCTAAGGAGTGGAGTTTTTCAAAAGTATTGAATTGAATTTGGAGCACAAGTTACTGAAAGCTAATGGACTCAAAGTCATGTAGGTCTACAATTATAAAGTTATTTAGGTGTTGCAACTCTGAGTGCAGCAGTGCTGAAATACATTTAAAAATCTGGACCCTAGGCACTTTTGAAAATGCCACATTAATAACTAATTCAATCTGAAATTTGACATTTGTACATCCTATTGAAGGGCCCATGCTCAAAAAAATAAGTAGCTTCAGAGTATCATAAATGTACTGATACTTTGTAAAACACAGAGTAAGAAATTGTTCCTATCCTAAAGAGCTCACAAATATGCTTACTCTTCTGGAAATACCACTGAGGTAACAAAGAGCATATCTTACTTCTTGAAGGTGGAAAAGTGATTTGATGAGTAATTTTCACAGTTTGTTTAACACAGACAGTCCAGACACTGAATGGGAGACACCTCTTTTGTATATACTTGAGCACAGGATATAAGTGGAAACAGGGATACCTTTCCACAAACTAACTTTTGTGAGCAACAAGGGTGATGTCGTGGTGGGAGTCTACTATAGACCACTGGACCAGGGGGATGAGGTGGACAAGGCTTTCTTCCGGCAACTCGCAGAAGTTACTAGATTGCACGTCCTGGTTCTCATGGGAGACATCAGTCACCCTGATATCTGCTGGAGAGCAATACAGCGGTGCACAGACAATCCAGGAAGTTTTTGGAAAATGTAGGGGACAATTTCCTGGTGCAGGTACTGGAGGAACCAACTAGGGGCAGAGCTCTTCTTGACCTGCTGCTCACAAACCGGGAAGAATTAGTAGGGGAAGCAAAAGTGGATGGGAACCTGGGAGGCAGTGACCATGAGATGGTCAAGTTCAGGATCCTGACACAAGGAAGAAAGGAAAGCAGCAGAATACGGACCCTGGACTGCAGAAAAGCAGACTTTGACTCCCTCAGGGAGCTGTTGGGCAAGATCCCCTGGGAGAATAACATGAAGCGGAAAGGAGTCCAGGTGAGCTGGCTGTATTTTAAAGAATCCTTATTGAGGTTACAGGGACAAACCATCCCGATGTGTAGAAAGAATAGTTAATATGGCATGAGACTGGCTTGACTTAACAGTGAAATCCTTGCTCATCTTAAATACAAAAAAGAAGCTTACAAGAAGCGGAGATTGGACAAATGACCAGGGATGAATATAAAAATATTGCTCGGGCATGTAGGAGTGAAATCAGGAAGGTCAAATCACACCTGGAGTTGCAGCTAGCAAGAGATGTTAAGAGTAACAAGAAGGGTTTCTTCAGGTATGTTAGCAACAAGAAGAAAGTCAAAGAAAGTGTGGGCCCCTTACTGAATGAGGGAGGCAACCTAGTGACAGAGGATGTGGAAAAAGCTAATGTACTCAGTGCTTTTTTTGACTCTGTCTTCATGAACAAGGTCAGCTCCCAGACTACTGCATTGGGCAGCACAGCATGGGGAGAAGGTGACCCACCCGCTGTGGAGAAAGAAGTGGTTCGGGACTATTTAGAAAAGCTGGACATGCACAAGTCCACGGGGCCAGATGTGTTGCATCCGAGAGTGCTAAAGGAGTTGGCGGATGTGATTGCAGAGCCATTGGCCATGTCATAAATATAAAGGGAAGGGTAAACCCCTTTGAAATCCCTCCTGGCCAGGGGAAAGCTCCTCTCACCTGTAAAGGGTTAAGAAGCTAAAGGTAACCTCGCTGGCACCTGACCAAAATGACCAATGAGGAGACAAGATACTTTCAAAAGCTGGGAGGAGGGAGAGAAACAAAGGGTCTGTGTGTCTGTCTATATGCTGGTTTCTGCCGGGGATAGACCAGGAATGGAGTCTTAGAACTTTTAGTAAGTAATCTAGCTAGGTATGTGTTAGATTATGATTTCTTTAAAGGGCTGAGAAAAGAATTGTGCTGAATAGAATAACTATTTCTGTCTGTGTATCTTTTTTGTAACTTAAGGTTTTGCCTAGAGGGGTTCTCTATGTTTTTGAATCTAATTACCCTGTAAGATATCTACCATCCTGATTTTACAGGGGGGATTTCTTTATTTCTATTTACTTCTATTTTTATTAAAAGTCTTCTTGTAAGAAAACTGAATGCTTTTTCATTGTTCTCAGATCCAAGGGTTTGGGTCTGTGGTCACCTATGCAAA
Source organism: Eretmochelys imbricata (assembly GCF_965152235.1). NCBI lineage: Eukaryota > Metazoa > Chordata > Testudines > Cheloniidae > Eretmochelys > Eretmochelys imbricata. The sequence goes on along the minus strand of NC_135572.1, from coordinate 92,342,320 downwards.
TTGGTGAGGCTTTTTATCCAACATTTCCCAGGAAAGGTGGGGTGCAAATGTTGGGAGGATTGTTCATTGTTCTTAAGATCCAAGGGTCTGGGTCTGTAGTCACCTAGGCAAATTGGTGAGGCTTTTTACCAAACCTTGTCCAGGAAGTGGGGTGCAAGGCTTTGGGAAGTATTTTGGGGGGAAAGACGCGTCCAAACAGCTCTTCCCCAGTAACCAGTATTAGTTTGGTGGTGGTAGCGGCCAATCCAAGGACGACGGGTGGAATATTTTGTACCTTGGGGAAGTTTTGACCTAAGCTGGTAAAGATAAGTTTAGGAGGTTTTTCATGCAGGTCCCCACATCTGTACCCTAGAGTTCAGAGTGGGGGAGGAACCTTGACAGGCCATTATCTTTGAAAACTCATGGCGAACGGGGGAGGTCCCGGACGACTGGAAAAAGGCTAATATAGTGCCCATCTTTAAAAAAGGGAAGAAGGAGGATCCTGGGAACTACAGGCCAGTCAGCCTCACCTCAGTCCCTGGAAAAATCATGGAGCAGGTCCTCAAGGAATCAATTCTGAAGCCCTTAGTGGAGAGGAAAGTGATCAGGAACAGTAAGCATGGATTCACCAAGGGCAAGTCATGCCTGACTAATCTAATTGCCTTCTATGATGAGATAACTGGCTCTGTGGATGAAGGGAAAGCAGTGGACGTGTTGTTTCTTGACTTTAGCAAAGCTTTTGACACTGTCTCCCACAGTATTCTTGCCAGGAAGTTAAAGAAATATGGGCTGGAGGAATGGACTATAAGGTGGATAGAAAGCTGGCTAGATTGTCGGGCTCAACAGGTAGTGATCAATGGCTCCATGTCTAGTTGGCAGCCGGTATCAAGTGGAGTGCCCCAAGGGTTGGTCCTGGGGCGGGTTTTGTTCAATATCTTCATAAATGATCTGGAGGATGGTGTGGATTGCACCCTCACAAGTTTGCAGATGACACTAAACTGGGAGGAGAGGTAAATATGCTGGAGGGTAGGGATAGGATACAGAGGGACCTAGTCAAATTGGAGGATTGGGCCAAAAGAAATCTGATGAAGTTCAATAAGGACAAGTGCAGAGTCCTGCACTTAGGACGGAAGAATCCAATGCACCGCTACAGACTAGGGACCGAATGGTTTGGCAGCAATTCTGCAGAAAAGGACCTAGGGGTTACAGTGGATGAGAAGCCGGATATGAGTCAACATATTGAGTGTGCCCTTGTTGCCAAGAAGGCCAATGGCATTTTGGGATGTATAAGTAGGGGCATTGCCAGCAGATCGAGGGACATGATCGTTCCCCTCTATTCGACACTGGTGAGGCCTCATCCAGAGTACTGTGTCCAGTTTTGGACCCCACACTACAAGAAGGATGTGGAAAAATTGGAAAGAGTCCAGCGGAGGGCAACAAAAATGATTAGTGGACTGAAACACATGACTTATGAGGAGAGGCTGAGGGAACTGGGGATGTTTAGTCTACGGAAGAGAAGAATGAGGGGGGATTTGATAGCTGCTTTCAACTACCTGAAAGGGGGTTCCAAAGAGGATTGCTCTAGACTGTTCTCAGTGGTAGCAGATGACAGAACAAGGAGTAATGGTCTCAAGTTGCAGTGGAGGAGATTTAGGTTTGATATTAGGAAAAACTTTTTCACTAGGAGGGTGGTGAAACCCTGGAATGCATTACTTAGGGAGGTGGTGGAATCTCCTTCCTTAGAAGTTTTTAAGGTCAGGCTTGACAAAGCCCTGGCTGGGATGATTTAATTGGGATCGGTCCTGCTTTGAGCAGGGGGCTGGACTAGATGACCTCCTGTGGTCCCTTCCAACCCTGATATTCTATGATTCTATTCTATGATTCTATGAACTTGCAGAGGACTGTAACATGGAGACACCTTGACTATAGAGGAAGAAGGTTATGGGGGATCACCAAAATATCCCATTCCACGCACCCTCAACTGCCCGCAAACCCCCTCCAACTTGCGTTCAACCCTTCTGTCCTTTCTGAACATGTCAAATATCACCTCTCCCCAGCACCAATCATGTATTAAAACCAAGGAAGTTACCACAACTCAACCACCCAAAACTTTGAAAGCACTGAAATGCTAGGTTAAGCGGAATCTCTCTTGTATTCCTTGCTGCTTGCACATTATACACACCGAAACTCCATCAGGCTATCACTTCCATCTACAGGAAATACAGAAAGAGAATACACACTTCAGGTGAAAGCATGCCCCCACTGAAGTCAATTGAAAAGCTCCCACTCACTTCAATGGTATCAGGATTTCACCCTCCACACAAGGGGAGAGTATGATGGAGTAAAGGTTTTGAATTATGCCACAAGCTACATGGAGTTGGGGTGTACAAGCTTTGATGGTGTTGGATTAGTCTTAGTAAAGCAATTGTGGAGGCCCTTTGAAAAAGTCAATTAGTATACTAAAAAAAAGTGTTATCACCTTTCTAATAGTTGCCGTATTTTTCATCACCATTGAATTCACTGTAAACAGGATATTGTTACTTTCACTAACAAACATGACAGCACAAAATAGAGACTTCTACCACTAGCACCATCATAATGACAGAAAATTGGAATTTTTGGTTTAGTTCAGGCTGGTGTTATTGTAGCTTAACTATTCAAAACGATAGCCATATAATATCCCAACCTTCATATAAAAACAGGACAGTGCATCAAATAGATAACATAATGTAGTGACAAGATTAGTATTGCATGGTTTGCATGTGCCTAAATATACCTTATTGCATTTTCTTAATAGTTAGGGCAGATGTAGAAGACATGACAGATAAGGTCAATTAGGTTATATAATAGATGGACACATTGCCTGAATATGTTTTTGTTTGTTTTAAATTATCTACATTTGCTATTTTCTACCATCTACTATATTACATATATTACTATAATACATATGCTAAACCATCTGTTCTATCTTGAATATTGCTCTGACACTGGGAGGACTTTTTCCAGATCTGAAGAAGAGCTCTGTGGGGCTCAAAAGCTTGTCTCTCTCACCAACAGAAGCATGGGTGGTGGGTGAACCGGCAGTTGGGGGAGACTAGCCCCCTACCCCTCCCCTTCTGCCTGAGGCCCTGCACCTCTCCCTCCTTTATTGCCCCCTCCCCTGCTGGAGCCCAGAGTGGCAGAGCCCCACTGCAGCTGCTGTCCCCCCTCACCCCAGGCCAGCACCCCCGGCCACGGCGCGCAGGGCAGACAGCACTGCCATAGCACCCCCAATCTCAGCCCCAGAGTGTGGGGAGGGCGGGCCGCCAAAGTGCCCCCAACCCCAGCACCAGAGCACTGGGCGGGCAGCTCCACCACAGCATCCCCAACTGGAGCGCCAGGCAAGCCCCAGCCCTAGCCTCCCCGCGTCCCAGCCGCAGGCTGTCCGGCCCCAGCCCAGTCCTAACCTGGGCCGCGAAAGAGCAGGAATTCACAGGCACTCCTGGGGGTGGAACCACGCCAGTCAGTTTGGGGAGACTCAGCCTCCCCCAGCCTATGATACCAGCCACCCATGAACAGAAGTGATACAAAATATTATCTCAGATTTTTCTCTATACAGGAAAGTGACTTTTTGATAAAATTCTGCAGTTTCTATTTTGTTCTTCAGACACCAGGCCAAGTTAGTCACACAGAGAAAGAGGCAAAATGGGCACTAGTCACAACAACAACTTTATTGTAAAAGAAGAATGTCTCCATCATTCCCTAAAGACGTTTTGCAATATTCTTCACACAGTGCCATCTAGTGACGAAACGTTATAATGCAATTTAAGCTTTCCATCACAGGAGAGGCATTCTTCCGAACCACAAACTTTAACTTTCCCAGAAGGGAAGATTTTACATAGAAAAGGAAAATGATTGGAATAAATAGTCAATCTCATTATATGCTATTCAGTAAATAAACGTTAGCAATAATTTAATTAATATGTGTGTTAAAAATGTATCCACATTTCTCAGATTTACATGCAATTTGGATCAAGGCCTTCTATAGTCACCATAGCAGTGATTTTTAATCTGTCTTTCCTTTTCTTTTCTTTCTTTTTTTTTTTTTTTTGCCCTGGATATAGGGCCATATACAAGTAAATCAAAGATAGAATCTAATCCAGCTATGCTTCAAAATCCCTGTTATCAAGTTTTGGTTTCAATATATTAAAAATCTCCTCTCTTTCTCAGCAAATAGTGAAGTCAGCCATTAGACAGTTAGGTCATGCACAAGCCTAATGCAGTTCTACTATATATCTTCAAAACTGATAAACAGATAAAACTCAACAAGATTTTGTAATATAATATGTTGTATTCCATTGCTCAGAATCTAGCTGCAACAGATAAATTTGAAATATACATTGTTGGTTCCATATGTGATTCTAAAGTCTATTTTTCTTACTAATATTATTCTCCAGTTTTACACTAGATAACTTTTTGTGCACCCACTTCAGCATAGCTAGATACACTTCACGATTTTTCTTTGTTTGCTTGTGAAATATGAATCACCTAATAAATTATTATAAAGGGAACACATAGATTATATCATGATCCTTTTTGAAGGGTTAGAAATTATGGAGATACTCCCTCTGACTTCAGTGAACTTTAAATCAAGTCCTGAAGAAACACTGCTGTTTTGGGGTTTTTTGTTTTGTTTTTAATTTTGGAGTCTGTTGAGATATGTGGAATCCTTCTTATCCAAATTGTCTCCAGACAGTCTCTGACCTTCAAAAAAGGGTGTCGAAGAAGGTGAATCCTGGAGATGGTACTTATTTCTAAGACAATTAGAGGATTCTCCTTGTCAGAATGAATCAAAGAAGGTAGCAAAAGGAAAAACAGGCAGCCACACATGCAGAATCATAAATGAAGAACAAAATCTTGTAAATTGGTTTTAACATGATTATTAATGAGTATTCATCTACTTAAACAAGCAAGCAAGCAACCAATATTTACCTAAGCAAATGAAGCCCTAACCAAAAGGACTGAATATATATATAAAGTTGTGACAGACATAATAATTGGTTTTCAGGTTATGCTCAATCTGTCTATCCTCTGAAGTTTTAAAGTCAGAAGCACTCCTGTTGGGAGATGAGAGATAGAAGCTTCTGCATTGGGGACTGAACTGTATATTTGTCAATGTATAAATAGAAGGCATGATTGTCCTCTACACTAATGACAATCATAAACAACTTGAATTCCAGTCAACAGAGTTACACTTCTGTTAAACTGGTATAAGTGACAGGAGAACTAAGCCCCCAGTCTTTCTGTACTTCACAGAGCTTATGGTAAAAACAACTGAAAGTTTTATTTTTATTTCTTTCCAGCATGAAACACTAAGACCACAATTAATTAAGTGCCTTAATAATAGGGAAGATATATGCTCTGTTAGTATATTTCATTTGAAACTAGTGTGTGGAAATTTTCTTATGACATTCTTTAATATCCAGAGTTTATGTAATATTTTCTACTAACTGGAAATATTTATCTCTATCAGGTAGTTTCTCTGGGGCTTGTCTATAGAGTGAGGTAATGCAGTGTATGGGGTTGTAATTTCTAAGGAGTACTAATATGTTGCCCTTTAACTGATCTGTGTAGACCCTGCTGGTGCACTTTATTATAGGAGTGTTTGAAACAGTGCTACATAAAGTGCACTAGAAAACCATTAGTTCACATCACCAGGGTCTACATGGACACAACAAATTAGTGTGCTTTAGAAATCAACCCCCCCCACAGAGTGCATTACCCCACTGTGTAGCCAAGCCCTGTACCATCTAATCAAACTGCTTTCTCCTAGAAATATTTTAAGAAATCATCCAAATTCTAAAATTCTAAGATTTTTTTTAGATTTTTTGGTAGTTTTTTTTTTTTAGGGAATATAATGTGCTTAGATTTCATTTGATGTTTATATGGAAGAAGGCAAAAGTGGGATGATCAGCATCATCCAGATGAGTTAATAAATAAAATAGAATTGGCAGTATGTGTAGCAGCCATAATCATGATGTTACTTGTATGTTGCACCCCCACTTACCGCAATGCCCCTCCCCACGGGTTCACGTGGTAAGCTTCTTCGTACCGTATCTTCTTATGTCTTTAGATAGTGCCTAGCACATTGTGGGCATTACCACAATCTAAACAATACAATTATAATCCTTAAAGAACCCAAGATTCCTGGCACCAGATCATGGATGTTATAAATCAGTGTAGCTCCACTGAAGGCACTGGAGCTATGTCAATTCACACCATCTGCCCCATTTCATAATCCTCTTCTCTAAGCAGTCCAAATTCTCTCATGAATGAAAGAAAATAAAACTCCAGGACATTCTCTTTAGCTCTTCTGGGAGTATATATTCCTTTTGGCTAAGTTGGGAGTGACTGCATATTTATTCACAACACTACAAATCTCTTTATATGGGTCTGTTACACTTACTTTCAATTATTATTTTGCTATTCACATATGCCCCAAGTTCTGCAGTCCTTACATTTAATAACAATGAAAGATTTTTCACAGTAAGGTACGTAAGGTTTGTGCCTTTATTTATTTACCCTTAATTTATCTTCTTTTGTTCCACATCAGTTTTTGTGTTATTTTTCTGTTAAATTTATCGTTCTTCTACTGTAACTATGCACAGTGCACAATATGTACTAGTATAGTTTAACAAAGCTGCTTCACTTCAAAAGCCAGTACACTTAGTCTGATCTAGAATGCTTTTCTTATGCCCTAATTTCATATCCAATTCCTCCAAAAAGGACTGATAGAAAAAAAGAAGCCTGTTTCCATCCACATTGGCAACAACAACAACAACAACAACAAAAATTCTATAATTCAATTGGTTTTCAGTAATTATGTTTGTAACTATGCATACACAATTGTATCCAGACAAAATAAATACATGAGAGACAGAGACCTTCTAATAAAATAATATAGCTGCGGTTTAAGCTGCCTATATACAATAAAAGAGACAAGGGCAAGATCTGTATCTGAAGAAGAAAAAAAAAACAAACTATTGCTGAGTTTCACTATATACCAGCATTTCAAGAAGCAAAATATAGTGCATAGCACTCACCATTTGCAGTTATATACATCCTTTTCTGTGGTGCCCAGAGGCCTGTGCATCACATCTTCTGGCTGCCTGTGTGTTGGAAAGGATCAGAAGTTCAGAATAGTGCTAGTCAGACCTTGAAGGATTAATCACTGCATGTATTGTTTGATGTTTGTTTTCAAAGACCAGTCAGGTAGCAGAAGATAATTGTGTTGCTGAGTAATGGCATTGAAAATTCAGGGCCAGACCTTCAGCTGAGGTAAATCTGTGTTGTTCCAATGAAATTGGCCTAATTTACATGAGATGCGTTTCTGATCCTCAGCACCCAGTTGTTGAAGATATTGCTCTAAAATACCTGTATAAGAATGTAGTCAAATAATGCTATGATACAAACAAATTAAAACAGAATCACAACTAGGAAATTCTACACTTTTTTTTTATGACCATAATTCATGCAATATATTAGCTCATACCTTTGCAGTGTGGCATATTTAAGACTTGAAATGTCCTGATTTTGGTGCACATGGGTTTGGCAAACCTAAAAAGATCCTTTTTGACTTGGAGGGGCTTGGAAACCCTTCCAAGATTCACTGTAGTTTTTGATTCACACAGGCCGAAACTCTTCAAGAGAGGCTCATATAAGCATTGGCAAAATGTACTAGTATCATTATGAAATTGGTTTCAGAGTGGTAGCCATGTTAGTCTCTATCAGCAAAAACAACGAGGAGTCCTTGTGGCACCTTAGAGACTAACAAATTTATGTGGGCATAAGCTTTGCTCTGTCATGTACATTGGTCAAACCAGACAATCTCTATGCAAAAGAATAAATGGACACAAATCTGACATCAGGAATTATAACATTCAAAAACCAGTAGGAGAACACTTCAATCTCCCTGGTGACTCAATAACAGAGTCACCATTAACAATAACCATTAAAAGTGGTAATTCTTCAACAAAAAAACTTCAGAAACAGACTCGAAAGAGAAATTGCAGAACTGAAATTAATTTTCAAATGGGACACCATCAAATTAGGCCTGAATAAAGACTGAGAGTGGATGGGTTGTTAGGGGGCTTATTCCTTCACCCACTTACTTCCCTGGTCCTTCTCGCAAGAACAGAGAGCAACAATACCGGAAGTCCAAAGGTACAAACAATTCAATGTTTATTGGGCTGAAATTTCAGCAAGCATGATTCCAGTTTCCTTCCTTAGTGTCCCCCTTCCCAGCTCTGACACCACAGCCTTACACCTATGTCCCTGTTCCCATTCCTGCCCTTAGCGAAACATGATTCCAATTTCCCCACCCCCATTCCCTGTTCCTGTTCCCATTCCCCCCCACACACACACACTTCCTGATTGACTGCAGACTATATAGTAAAACTTGAGTTCTGCTTAGCTATACCTTAACCAATCATTTTCCTGAAATTTAACTAACCAATCCTAACATATTGTAACATGATTATGTAACCAATTATATCCCACCTCCTTAATTAATTTACACCCAACAAAATTAATTATACAGCAGACAGGAACAATTACAGAACCAGACAGAGATTATACAGACAAACAATAGCAAAGTGGGAACTATAATGACAAAACAATACAGAAGTGAAGATTTCACATCCCAGCTATTGATAAGTGAGTTCTTGCCAGACAGGATGCTATCAAACTAAGTTTTCTTTTACATCTTCTAGGCACTTCCCTTTCCCTGGAGGTTATAGGCATTATCAGGACAGGTTTGTATTCCTAACAGCCCAATAGCACCTTCTTTCAATGTGAGAAGTTTGGAATGTAAGGATGTGACCATTCGCTTCCCAGCTTATGGCTGCCTCTGCTGTTTAGCCAACGACCTTAGCCTAAGAACAGGGCCTCAGACTGTCACAGTAAGAGAAGGCCCTTACACCGGCAGACAGTGATTTTGATTCTTTCTTTTATACCTCTATAACTAGCCAAGTGATAAGAATACACCTAAATTCTTAGAATATAGGCCTTTACAGACAGCCTGAATATCTATATCCTAACATGGGTCATTATAAAAACTAATTTCCCCATACTAATGTCCCTCTATTGTACTCACACCTTCTTGTCAGCTGTTTGAAAGGGCCACCTTCATTACCACTACAAAAGTGATTTTTCCTCCCTTGGTATTCTACTGTTAATTGACTTGCCTCGTTAGCACTCACCGCCCACTTGGTAAGGCAACTCCCATCTTTTCATGTACCATTTATATATACCTGCTACTGTATTTTCTACTCCATGCTTCTGATAAAGTGGGTTTTAGCCCACAAAACCTTATGCCCAAATAAATTTGTTAGTCTCTAAGGTGCCACAAGGACTCCTCATTGTTTTTATTATGAAATTGGTGAGTTTCACCAACTCACGTTAATTCCTGTCTTTCCCAAATAAGTTCCCAGTGTCTAATAATTTCATCTGACTAGTTCTTGGGTCCAAGCCCTGAAACTAGACTCAGATACATTGTACAACCTTGACTTCTTAATTCCATTTTCATTAAGAATCAACTCCAATAAATACTGCAGGGTTAAAATAAATGGTGCTGCAGTTGTTTTTTTTCATATTGGCTTTTATAGCATTTTCCTAGACCCTCCTCAACCCCATTCTTATTTTTTTCCTCTTTCAGGAATACACATCGTGACACGTCATTCCATATTCTTTGATATAAATATGACATAACTGAGATATACTTTATGCAAGATGGCTCATGTTACATATCATTGGGAAGGTTACGATTTACTGAATGTGATTATCCAATTTGTATGCCTGTATCATTTCTTTTTCTGAAGTTAGGAATATTGAATATGTATCTGCATTTCAACTATGCTACTTTGGGTGACACCCACTGCTAAAACTTCAGGTAAAAAAAGACAGGGCGGATGGCCCATCAGCAAGGATAATAGACTGTGAAAAGCTTGACCTTCCTGTGGATGGTCCATACTGTCACTAACTCATGGAAGCTGTGATAGTACAGAGTCAGGTGGTCTTGTCACCTAATACTAAAACATTACCTGTGACTTCTTGTAACTTTCCACTGTAAGAGAAGTGGGGGGTCAAGTTTGGGAAACAAGGATTCCCGCCTTGTGTAAATCCTATTTAAGGGTGGGAAGGAAGGCAAACAGGACTCCTCCTCTCCATGGCCTGTCTGCCCAAGAAGAAAGACTGTGAAAGGGAAGGCAAGAGGGGAGTCCAGACTGAGACAGGGGTCTAGTCTGAAAAGGAACATAAGTTGAACTCTGAACTACAGAAGCTTTGTGAACTGCCTGCCATAATATCTAGGATGAGAAATATTATTTGTAACCAATTTCTTTAGTGAAATTAGCTTAGTTTGTGTGTTTGATTTCATTTGCTTAGTAATCTGCTTTATTCTTTGTTACCCCTTTTACCTGTTAAAATCTGCCTTTTATAGTTAATAAAATTTGTTTTGTTTATTATTAAACCAAGTTTCTGTAATTTCTAACTGGAGTGCAGGGGCAAGAAGTATGCACACCTCTCTCCACATGGAGGAATGGGGCAAATTTCATAATATATCTTTGGGTCTGCACTCCAAGGGAGGTAGACATCTGAGTTCTGAGCAAGTCCCTTAAACTGAGGCTTCCCAGAGCTGTTCTGCAGCTGGGTATGGCCCTGCCTGTGGCTTTGTTAAATGAGGTTAAGAGCCTGGCTCAGAAAGACAGGTTAAAGGGGGCCCATGCTGGAAGAACAGGTAGACTCAGCGGTATCTCAGCACATCAGGTGGCTTCCCACGGGTTCATCCAGTAATAGACAATATATTACTTTGTCTTCAACTGTATTACTTCAGATACCAAATTTTCACATGTTAAGCAAGGCTGGACTGAAACACAACTAGGATGATAGCTCTCCAAAAGAAACAAATCTGCTGAAGGAAGACTGAATAGTGGATGTTGAATAGTTGGCATTCTTATCTCTGAGTCAGTGCTAAGCTTTTGTCATAGCACAGAGTGAGGGCTGAATGTATTATAATAAATTCAATCTTTTGAATGACAAGAAAAACTTAGGAGGGGGCTAGTATCCGTGGGATCAAAATAATGTCTATGCATCCAAACTATACAATTTGTAAGTTTGTCTGGAAGTGAATAGAAATTGAAGAACCATAAAAGTTCTTGGTTTTAAGATGGCCATCCTCTGACCATGTTATCCATCAACTGGCTATGGGTATTCTCCACTTTCTGTCCTGAAAAATGTATAAATGTTTTAATGCATTGTTTAATGGCTGCTGCCTTTCACTTCATAACTGAATTCCAGTGACTGATGAAGCGATCTATGTATATCTAGTGTGTAATCAAATTGTAAATACTATTTTGAACTTTGGAAACTTTGATGTAAAATCCTGTGTAAATTACAACCATCCAAGCATATTTTTTCTATATTTCCCCCTTTTCATATTACAAGGAAGAATTTCTCAAAAGTAATAAAGTACATTCTTAAAATATTTCCTATAAATAATTGATAGATTTACATTTACCTGAATTGTCCCATGAAAACTGGCTATTTGAGTAAACAAAACGCAGACTTGGTCTTTTTCAGTTTATAAGACTTATGGTGCTAATAATTTAATTTAAAAACTACAATAGTCTTTTCCAAACATTTGGACAATTGATTATCCCTATTTCTAGTCATAAAGTCAGATAATAATGGTCAATTATGTTTATTTGTAAGGACTATGCTGAATTTCTGCACTTAGAAAATAAGGAGAGCTTACTGGCATTTTTACTTGTTTCTTCTTACTCTGGCATTAAAGTCGAATGCTAGTATGTATAAACTACTGGCAAAATTCTGTCTTGATGTATAACTGTAAAAGCTGGTTAAGTCAATGTGTGGCCCAAAGTATAAAGCAAGGCAAAAATTGATCCTCTGTTATCAAAGAAAACAAAAAAAAGAAAGAAAAAAAGGGGAAAAGGTTATGCGAGAGCCACAGAGGTTCAGGTGTGGGATGTGTAGAAGAGTATCACCACATGAGAAGTCCCAGGAAGTATTTTACCTCAGGAGAAAGCAGGTATGTGCTCTCTCTTTTCTGTGACCACAAATAAGGTGCAACTAGAGAACTCTGGGAAAGGATTGTGATTCCTATTGAAAGTATTCCATATATGGCTATATTTCTTCCCAGTGTTTCCTGCCTACACCTTATTTATAGATATAATAAGTCTGTAGACATGACAAGGGACAAATCATAGTGTATAGACTGCAACAGAGGGAAACTTCTGTGTTTTAATAAAAGTGATGGTTGCATTGTCTTTTGAGTATTTGTGAAACACAAGTTCACAATACTGCCATCCAAATGACAGGGGAAATGTCTGTTGTTCACTCTTTACATTTTAGCACATCAAAAACAACTTAAAAATTCTTATGCCATCAATTACATTTGTTGTCTTACTGTAGCAAAAGTACATCTAATTTAATAAATAGCATGGAAATATTCTGTTCTATTACGGACTAAACAGAGAATATTTCTTAATCTGCACCTCAACAAATCAATAAACTACATAAAATATGCTCATGTATGGAATCATTGCAACAACATTCGCTCTTTGCATTGTTTGGTTAGGTGATATGCATCTTGAATTAAATAATAGCAAGCTAGGCATTCAGGCAAATATAACTTAAGCTAGCACTGTAACTCAGTGATACTTTATTTGTACATCGCCACTTCTTACAATTTCTTCTTTTTAAGCAAAAGTGGTTCATCTTTCATAAATTTGCTAAGGACAGTGATTAAAAAAAAAGAGCTGGAGAATAAAATGTATTGCATCTAATTTATGATGTCTGAAGAGTCTTAGTTACTATAGAAAACATTTATGTCTCTCAACCTTAGCATCCCTAACAAAAACTGAAAAAAATAATCTTCTATATGTTAAGTTATCTTTTATGTAGTCCCTTGTGTCTTTGAAGACAGTCAGAAGTTCAGACTCCATCCAGTATATTCTGGGAACAAATTGTAATCTTATTAAAATACCATCTTGTTAGTGGAGTCACAGAAGCTACTGTATGGATTAAAGTAGAATTGGTTCCCTGTTTCCTTTTTAGGAAACAGATGTATGTATAAAACATCCTAGAAACATAGTGATATGCAGTATTTTTCACAGATTCTCTTCATGCTCAAAAGGCCCAGTGAATAGCTCTGTTTGAACAAAATGTTATGTATGTCTTACTCATGGCACGAGCATAATTGTGTTACTCAGTCTACCCATTATTTAAGGAGCTACTTATTCTTCTGATTAGAGATACAGGCAGTACAGTCCATATGCAAGTTACATCTTACTGAGGCAGATTCCTTCCAAGCAAATTTGAAGTACCCTCCATGGACAAAAACTGGAAGTAGGTATTTCATTACCTGTATGTTCTATGTTTCATGGAATGGGGGAAAGGAGCAAAAGGAAGTGGAATATCCATGAAAAAGCCTTTCACTCTGTAACTTCCCATGAGTTATAAGCTATTCTTGCAAATTTAAACATGCTAAAAATTTCAGCACATGATGAATTAATTCGTAATATGTATTTGTAAGGAGAATCTCATAATTAAAACATGCTTACTGGTAGAACCAAACTTTCAAAAGAGTGGCCTTCCTTTTCCTTATCTAATTTGCTTCCACATTTTATACCAATAGTTGAATTGGATAGTTAAAGGCTCAGTAACCTGATTTGTGACCCCTCAAACTTTTCAGGTATAAAATTTGCCATTGCATATTAACCCCTCCCCCAAAGAGTCTCACTCTTTTTAAAAATGAGCCTCAAGATGTATAAACTATGCACGGAGCACCTCTCCTCTTTATACATGTTTCCATGACTTGGAATGCTGCTGTGCCTTGTGTCATAAATATAAAGGGAAGAGTAAACCCCTTTAAAATCCCTCCTGGCCAGAGGAAAAATCCTCTCATCTGCAAAGGGTTAAGACGCTAAAGGTAACCTCGCTGGCACCTGACCAAAATGACCAGTGAGGAGACAAGATACTTTCAAAAGCTGGGAGGAGGGAGAGAAACAAAGGGTCTGTGTTTGTCTGTATGCTGCTTTTGCCGGGGATAGAACAGGAATGGAGTCTTAGAACTTTTAGTAAGTAATCTAGCTAGGTATGTGTTAGATTATGATTTCTTTAAATGGCTGAGAAAAGAACTGTGCTGGATAGAATGACTATTCCTGTCTGTGTACCTTTTTTGTAACTTAAGGTTTTGCCTAGAGGGATTCTCTATGTTTTGAATCTAATTACCCTGTAAGGTATCTACCATCCTGATTTTACAGAGGTGATATTTTTATTTCTATTAAAAGTCTTCTTGTAAGAAAACTGAATGTTTTTTCATTGTTCTAAGATCCAAGGGTTTGGGTCTGTGGTCACCTATGCAAATTGGTGAGGATTTTTACCAAACCTTCCCCAGGAAGTGGGGTGCAAGGGTTGGGAGGATTTTGGGTGGAAAGTTGTGTCCAAACTACGTTTCCCAGTAAACCCAGTTAAAGTTTGGTGGTGGCAGTGAAAATCCAGGGTCAAAGGATAAAATTAATTTGTACCTTGGGGAAGTTTTAACCTAGGCTGGTGAAAGTAAGCTTAGGAGGTTTTCTTGCAGGTCCCCACATCTGTACCCTAGAGTTCAGAGTGGGGGAGGAACCTTGACAATAACCCTGAGTGATCTGGAGTTCTGGCAATTGATAACATGTACCACGACCATATTGTCACTCCAGAAACTCACTCTTCTGTTTGAAAAATCAGCTACCCAAATAGTCACTGCCACTAAAATGGGTAAAAAAACAAATTCAGGAATGTTATATCCTTTATTATGCCTTTTTGTATCCAATCACAAAGCCACTTTTAGGGCATGCCATCTGGCTTGGTAAAAAACTCTAAAACCTATCCTTCCCAATACATCTGAGTGAATCTTTAAATCTGCCTCTATCATCCACTCCTCCTTCCAAAGAGACTTGTTAAAATGATTTAGAAACTGTTCCCACATCCCCAAATCCTCCTTCATCTCTTTATTAACTCTTACAAAAGGGTTGGGCAGATGTCCACATTGGCAGCTGACAGATGAAAAATCTCCACCCAGAGGCCAGAATTCCGCATGAAAATTTAAAATTCCCAATGATAGAATGCAGCTCCCACAGTGTGATCTTCCTGGATGCTCTAGCCTTGATAACCACTCCCAAAAGTTCCCTCAGCTTATCATGGGGGAGTCTAGATATACCAGCATTCATATCTAACTTGATCCCTAGGTAGGTCAGCTTAACAGAGGGCCCTTCTGTTTTTAAATTTGCCAAAGGTACCCCCAGCTTACCAGGCAGGGCCTGGAATGTAGCCAGCAGTTTAGCACACTCCTCAGAATATGCCTTGCCTGCAAACAAGAACATATCTAAGTAGTGTACCACCCTCTCTGAGCCAAATGACTGTGCCACTGCCCATTCCAGCATTGTGTTGAGTTTTTCAAATGCAAAGAATAAAATGGAATATCCCATTGGCAGGGACTTTACAAAATACAGCTGACCCTCAAAATAGAAACTCAAACGGTTCAAATTGGAAAGATGCACTGGCAGCAATCGAAAAGCCAACTTGCATATTTCTCCAACCGTGCTCCTGGGCAAAAAGTCCTAACCATGCTCACCACCTCATCAAAGGAGGAATAGCATACTGAACATAATTCTGGGTCTATCACATCATTTCTACCACAGAACTTCCCCATGTGCATGACAGGTAGTGAACCAAGTGATTCTTGCCAGCTGCCTTTTTAGAAACCAACCCCAGGGGGAAACCTGTAGGTTCTTTATAAATGCTTAAATGGTCCTGCAACTCCATTATTTCCTGGGTGATCTTTTTCTTTACAATGTGACCCGACCTAATTATGAACTTCAAATATTTGGATATGATATGACTTCTTACCCCTGTTAATGGAGACTTAAATCCTGATGTAAACCCCTCCCATAAATATACTCCTTATGTGCCTTGTTATAATTCTAAAGGAATACCCTTAACACTTCAAGTTTAATCAGTGACTAGAGATTTTTCCAGTTCCCCCACTGCCAAATCCTCCATCCTCCTTTCCAGTTCAACGACCTCCATTCCCTGTTCCTGTATGTGTGTGAGTGGTGCCTGATTTGACCTCCAAACCTTTTCCTAAAGCTATAGTAATTGCAGGTGGTTCTACTCCAATTCCATGGGTTGGAGGGTGGATGTTGCCAGCCCAAACCCAGTGAGAGACGGCTTCTCTGGAACAACCCAGGGTATAAATACCTTCCCTCCCTTAGTCACCTGGAAGGGCAGTGCCACCTTACCTGGTCTGGCCATTTCCATTCCTGCTCACCCCATCCAGATAAACCTTCCTCTCTCTCCCTCTCCCGCCCCCCCGCCACCCATTACAGAGGGACCTTTTATGTGGGTAACAACTCCATTTCTTCTGGCTAGCCAGACAAAGGACCCACCTCATACAGTTGCAGTTAGCAGCGAATAGCCCCATTGAAGATAATGGGACTGCTTATGCAAGTAAGTGCTCATCAATACAAATAAGGATTGCACAATCTAGACCTATCGTATTTCTAGCTTGATGGCATCCCTAACCTTTTGAACCATTTGCATGACTTTCAAGCCCTTCTTTGAAAGATGATATTTAAACAAAAAACAAAAAAGCTCCAATCCTTGTTGTGTTATGTTATTGTCTAAAGCATTGAACGCGGGGTGGGGTGTGGGGGGGATAGCTTAAAGATAAGTTCTGCAAAGGACTGTGGAAAATCAGTAATATTGGAAACTGGCACCCATACACCATGTGTTACTAAGTCTGCAATAAAAAAGTCACTTGTTAAAGCCAAGCTCGAGAACAGTTACTTCAAACCAGTAATACAACATTATTGATCTGTCACTAGTAAGATAAATAAATGAAATCAAGCTAAATATAATACAGTCAGCTTAAAAGGCATAAGAAATTGAAACAATAAAAGCAGAAAGGTATCAAGTCCTTGTTTAGAGCAAGTTGATTACACTTCACTAATTAAGGCACTCTTACTTCTATGAATAAGCTACATAAAGTCAATCTTACTGTTCAACTTCTTTTTGTGGGTAGCATAAAGGAAAGAAATTAAAAGTAAAACCAAAAGAATTGGTCCTTTCAGATTAACTTGATGATATATTAATTTGTGCATTAGGGACCTACATGCTTCAATGAAGAATGAATCATTAAATTCAATGGATATAAGGTAAAGTCCAGCTTTAAGGACACACTACTTGGAAAAATCTGTTTATCTAGTAGATATATTTGAAAAATAATAGCTGATTCTTTTGTATACTGTAATTCACTGCTATATTATGAATTTGTGCTTTGTCTACTATGTACTATTGGCTATGACCTTGATCCTGCAGACATGTACATTCATATCTTTACTCACATGAGACTCGTTTTTCTAAATTATTTTAAAAAAATATTCTACCATCTGAAGACTTTTTAATTGACCCTTGGTTTACACATTTAAGGCCAAATTTGGTACTTAATTTTGAGTGCCAATTGTAGGGGCAGAATCAACGATAATATTTAATCATGCAACTACCCTCCTGGCTGTGATGGAAAAATCAATGTTTAAAGAATTTTAGTTGTGCTTTCCATTTTTTTCCTTTATGTGCAGGTGCAAAATTAAATCTACCAAACTGGAGGCAATTTTTCAAAATTTGTCCAAAATTTGTCAGCAAACATGCAAATTCTACCCACCCCCCCATAATATACCTCAAGGGGAAAAATCCATAGCAAAGTAGCAAAATATATAAATCATAAAGAAAATGTCAGAAATCTGGGTCACGTGTTAAGTTTGCATGCTACATCTGCACCAGTAGGAAGCGGCATCAATTTAGATATATCTTGGTAGGATCAAATTCTGGTCCCCCTCCCCCAGCAAGGACAGTTGCAGTCCTTGTTCATTTATCTCCCTTTTTCTCCCAGGAGCCTAGGGTTTCCCTCAGCCAAGAAGTCCCCATATTTTTACCCACACACAGTGCATGAGCCCAGTGCAGCCAGGCACTGAGTTCTCAGTAGACTCCCCTGTTCTCTGTCATACAGGAACAGACTCCCGCTCCCTGTGTGCCAAGTCATAATGCCACTTGGCTTGGCTGCACCTCTGTCTGGACAGAGGAATGACTGGCTTAAATATTACTGGCATTGTGACCCCGTGCACCAGGTCACAAAACCACTTACTGAAATTTGACCCAACCACCCCTACATTTATATGGGCAACTGGGTCAAATTTGAGTGTCATTGCAACCATGCAGCAAGAGCAATGCTCCGGATCACTCCAGCAGCAGCTGTGTTTATTTAATATGGGACCGCTGCTGTTCCCCCTGGCTCCACAGCCTCTGGAGCTTTGAGCAAGTGCTAAAACCTTGGGGATGGAGGGGAATTTCCCCCTTCCACTGGCCCCTGATAATTGGTACAACTGCCAATAGAACAGCAGAAACATAGTTTTAGATACTGATTATGACCATTAAAAAATGAGTCCAGTGGCAATTGTTTGTAATTAATCTTTAAAGGGCTTCTTCAGAATCATTTAAGTAATGATGTTTGCTTCATGTTATAATTTTCCTGCACTATGGGCCCTGATTTTGCCAAAAAATTACATCTGGCTTTTGCACAACATAAGGCCATACAGACTGATTATTAGGGCCACCACAGCATAGATTATTTTTTGCTTAATCAGGCTCTTTTCAAGAAATGCCTCAAAACAAAAGACTGCGTTGTCTATGATACATTTCTGTAGATAAATAGTTCTCATGAATAGCTCTCAAATTTACTTTGATACTTATTATGTTGATTTTAATAGTCCTAATATGAGAGCAAATATATAGTGCCCTATATATGGAGTATTTGTTTTTTAAGCCTCAGGGAGCCATTTATCCTTTATATACACTGAACTGATTATGACTTATTCTGGGAACGGGACTGTATCAAAGTAAAGACACAGAACGTTTCTTTCTGTGGTTTGGAATTTCAGAACTGGGGAGGGGCCATGGAACTCATGTACACAGCTAGAGCAGCCCAGAGATTCATGCCTCCCTCTCCCCAACTGGGGACACACCAACATTCTGCAATTCTACAGTTCTGTGTCAGTAGAGGAAGGAAAAGAAGAAAAGAGAGGGAGAGGGGAGGTAGTTAGGTGAGTGGATGCCTGATCCACCCCATTTGGTTAAAAAAAAGCAAGTTCTTTATTTTTTACTGTCTTTGTCAGCAGTGTGCATACTGACTGGGGGGAGATGTCCTGCTCCCATTCCTTTTTCACTGTTGTGGCTGAAAAAGGGTGGAGGACTTGTCTAGTTTAGGGTGTTTTTCCACATTTGATATGCTGGTTGGGAGTTAGGTGAGCTTGGGTACCAAATCACTTACTGACGGCGGTTAGAGAGTAAGCTCTACCTATGATTACTATTGTTGCAGGTATCAGAAGCAGGGCTGGCCCACAACATTTTGGCACCTGAGGCGGGGAGCTCAAATGATGCCCCATGACCACTCGCTTGGGCCAAAACTTTGAAAGGTCTCAATTCTGCCTTCTTCCTGTTCCACTCCTCTCATGGTTCTGCTCTGCTACCTACCCCAATAAAGGAGAACTAACAACTTAAAATGCCTTGTTCAAAAATTTTAAGTAACACTTAACTTTTAAATGCCTGAACAGCAAATATATCTTTTCTTGTCTGCATAGTAAACACTGGCATTTTTATCTGTTTGAATAATCAAAGTGGTGCTTTTCATGCCTTCTTGGTTGCAAAGATTTGAACTGCTTCCTGAAGATCTACAGTCTGCACCAGCTCATGCTCTATTGAGATGGTTGCAAGGCCGACAGCCTCTCCTGTGTCATTGTGGAGAGTAGATGTGTTTTTATTAACTTCAGCTTGGAGAAGCTGCGTTCTCCTCTGGCAACTGTTACAGGAAGTGTTAGAAGTATGAGCAGAGCAACAAAAGCATTTTGAAAGAGGGTGGTCATCTCATTTGTGCACATATATTCCAGAACAGCCTTTGGAGTTGATCCTGCTGAAATGTATCTTGAAAGGGCTTTCAGTTCATCACCTAAATCACTCGCATCAATAGTGTGCATGTCATCATGTGTCAACGCTGTCTCTAGTGCCCTGCATTGCTGGTGTAGGTCTTCTTCAGGTAGAGTGAGGAGTTTTGGAATATCAGACAACATCTCAGATATACTGCTGTGTTCCCTGAGCTGCATGAAATGTTCTTCAACTGACTGTATTGCACAATGTAGCACCTAGTTAAAGAATTCAACTTTGAATTGTTGTTTGGGGTTTTTTATGGGATTATCCCATGCCTCATAATCAAAATGTCTTCTTCTTCGGTGACTCTTGTATTCTTGAATGGGTGGGAAAATAGCTTCAGTGTGAAGTTCCTCTGCCAACTTCTGTGCACTCTTCAGAATGTTTTGAAATCCCTCATCTGACCGGTAAGGCTGTAGGTATGACTTTGCTTTGTCCAGTTGTTCCATTGCTCCAGATATATCAAGGTCAACACCTTGGAGTCTCTTGCTTACAACATTTATTTCAAACAGTATGTCATGCCACAACACTAAGCCACACAGAAATTTGAAGTGATGTATGTTTCTGGTGATTCCATTTCTCTCTGCCACTGTTCTCCCACAAACAGTTCCTGTCATAGCATTATCCTCCATAATGGCAACTATGGCATCATCTATCTTCCCAATTTGGTGTTTGATAGGCTTTATCACCTCCACTCAACTTTTCCATTGTGTGGCACTCACTGGTTTCAGAGTCAGAGAGGATGTTCCCAGATGTTGCTTCTAAATTTGCCATTGATGAGTTGATGCAGAGAAAAATACATAGATGCTTTGAATTACATTAAAAAATTAGACGCCTCACTAGAAGCTGATGGCTGCATCGCTGACCACCAAGTTCAATGAATGAGAACTGCATGGGACAAAAAAAGCTCTAGGGTCTAACTCGGATCCATGTCTGCACTCCTCTGTTCCTTCCTCTCATGTTGGCACCATTATTGTAGCCCTGACCTCTCATGTCAGCTATCACAATTCCCATATCTTCCAGCTTTTTACAAAGCAAATTTGTCATACCAGCTCCTGTAGTATCGTCAATGTCAATACATTTGTCATAAATATAAAGGGAAGGGTAAACCCCTTTAAAATCCCTCCTGGCCAGAGGAAAAATCCTCTAACCTGTAAAGGGTTAAGAAGCTAAAGGTAACCTCGCTGGCACCTGACCAAAATGACCAATGAGGAGACAAGATACTTTCAAAAGCTGGGAGGAGGGAGAGAAACAAAGCGTCTGTGTCTGTCGGTACGCTGCTTTTGCCGGGGATAGAACAGGAATGGAGTCTCAGAACTTTTAGTAAGTAATCTAGCTAGGTATGTGTTAGATTATGATTTCTTTAAATGGCTGAGAAAAGAACTGTGCTGGATAGAATGACTATTCCTGTCTGTGTACCTTTTTTGTAACTTAAGGTTTTTCCTAGAGGGATTCTCTATGTTTTGAATCTAATTACCCTGTAAGGTATCTACCATCCTGATTTTACAGAGGGGATTCCTTTACTTCTATTAAAAGTCTTCTTGTAAGAAAACTGAATGTTTTTTCATTGTTCTAAGATCCAACGGTTTGGGTCTGTGGTCACCTATGCAAATTGGTGAGGATTTTTACCAAACCTTCCCCAGGAAGTGGGGTGCAAGGGTTGGGAGGATTTTGGGTGGAAAGTCGTGTCCAAACTACATTTCGCAGTAAACCCAGTTAAAGTTTGGTGGTGGCAGTGGAAATCTAGGGTCAAAGGATAAAATTAATTTGTACCTTGGCGACATTTTAACCTAAGCTGGTGAAAGTAAGCTTAGGAGGTTTTCATGCAGGTCCCCACATCTGTACCCTAGAGTTCAGAGTGCGGGAGGAACCTTGACATGGTGGCAGAGTGGTGGGATTAACCTGAAACCATTTTGAGATCCATTTGAGATTTTTAGAACCAGAAAAACAGATTTTAAAAAGGAAATATTTTTTTTTCCTTTGGGGCTGCTGGAAAGGAGGTTCAACTGAAAGCAGCTGTTTTTTTTTTCTCTGCTTTGGGGCCAGAGCAGAGGCAAAAGGGGATTATCTTTGTGAATTGCAGGTTTTCTTTGCCTGGAGGCAGGGTACTTAACCTCCTGCAGGCAAATTCACAGTCTTCGCAAACCAGAAGGTTTTTTTTTTTCCCTAAAAGTAAAGAGGGGGGTGTTCTATCCATTTGGCTGGAGACAAAAGTGGCAGGGTTTGGTTTTTTTTAGGATTTTGACTTTTTTGTTTGTTTGTTTTACAAGGAGCACAGGTTTGAAAAGGATTTTTTTTTTCCTTTGGGCTGCTGGTAAGCAGGTTTCCA
Organism: Eretmochelys imbricata; assembly: GCF_965152235.1. Taxonomy (NCBI): domain Eukaryota; kingdom Metazoa; phylum Chordata; order Testudines; family Cheloniidae; genus Eretmochelys; species Eretmochelys imbricata. Next base: position 92,319,939 of record NC_135572.1, on the reverse strand, counting down.
AGTAGTTGGAGGTTTTTTGCTTTGATTTGGGGCCAGAGCAGAGACAAAGGGAATTGTCTTTTTCTGTAGGCTGACAATCACTATCAGAGAATAGGTATCCTCTTCCAGCACAGCAAAATTTTACAGCCAAGTTTTGTTTTTTTTATTTCTAAACCTTGGGTGTAAAGTTAGTTAAAAAAAAAGAGGTTAGGATGACAAAATCCACGGCTCAACAGAAGCTGGAATTACCAAGATTTCAGGCTGAGGAAAAACAAAAGGAACATGAAAGGCAGATAGAACTCATGCAGCTCGATAAGGAGGTACAGGAGGCTGCCCACCAGAGGGAAATGGAGGCAAGGAAGCATGTGGAGGAGGAGAAGGAAAAAGAGAGGAAGCATGTGGAGGAGGAGAAGAAAAAAGAGAGGAAGCATGAACTGGAGATGGAGAAGGTAAAGGCTCAGCAGAATATACCAACAATCCCTAGCAATCCTTCTCCAGGTACCACTCCCCATCCCAGAAAGTTCCCTACCTACAAGGCAGGCGATGATACTGAGGCCTTCTTAGAAAACTTTGAAAGGGCCTGCCTTGGGTACAACATCTCTACCGACCAATACATGGTAGAGCTGAGGCCGCAGCTCAGTGGACCCTTAGCTGAGGTGGCAGCTGAAATGCCTAAAGAACACATGAACAAGTATGAACTGTTTAAATCCAAGGCGAGAGTCAGAACGGGGATAACACCCGAGCATTCGCATCAGAGGTTCAGAGCCCTAAGGTGGAAACCAGACGTGTCATTTACCTGACATGCCTACCACATTGTGCAACATTGGGATGCCTGGATAGCAGGAGCAAGTGTTGAATCTCCAGTAAATTTGCCCTTCCTAATGCAAATGGAACAATTCTTAGAGGGTGTTCCTGAGGAAATAGAAAGATACATCCTAGATGGGAAGCCCAAAACTGTCATTGAGGCAGGAGAGATTGGAGCCAGATGGGTGGAGTTGGCCGAGAAGAAGAAAACTGGTCGCAGTTGGAGCGGAGACCAGTAGGGACAACCCCAGGCCACACCCTATTACCAGGGGCCGCCCAAAGCCCCACCTACCTCCCAAAGAACCCTCCAGACCCCTTATCATCCCACCACCCTGTTCTCCAGCAACCCACCTCGCCCCAGTGACCCGTCAGCTGGACGATGTTTTAAATGTAACGAGCTGGGGCATGTAAAGGCCAACTGCCCCAAGAACCCCAACAGATTACAATTCATTGCACCGGAATCACACCAGAGGTCCACAGGCCCAGATACCTCCCAGATACCCTTGGAGCGGAAGGAAACTGTGAGTGTGGGCGGGAAGAAGGTCACCGCGTGGAGGGACACCGGAGCACAAGTGTCAGCTATCCATGCTTCCTTAGTGGACCCCAATTTAATCAACCCAGAAATCTAAGTGACGATTCAACCGTTCAAGTCCAACTCTTTCGATTTGCCTACAGCCAAGTTGCCTGTCCAGTACCAGGGGTGGTCAGGAACGTGGACTTTTGCAGTCTATGATGATTATCCCATCCCCATGATGGGATAATCATCATAGACTGCAAAAGTCCACGTTCCTGACCACCCCTGGTACTGGACAGGTAAGACTTGGCCAATCATGTGAAGCAGGCCAAGAGGGTGGGAATGGTCACCCGAAGCCAGGCTAAACAAGCCATGAGGCCTAGCTCTGTTCCGGAAACTTCTATCAGGACCCGGTCAGAGGTGATGGACCCGGACCCCAGGCCAATGTCTGCAACAGCAGTAGTGGATCCAGTCCCAGCGACCCAGACAGAATCAGTCCCAGAACCGCAACCAGCGGAACAACCAGCACCAGACTCATTGCCAGCACTGAATCCAGTACTTGTAACCTCAACACCAGAGGGCCTCACTGAACCTGAACCAACAGCAGCCCATAACCCTACACAAGAGGCTCAGCCGGAGCCTGAACCCCAACATAGTGTCCCAGCGGAGAGCGGTTCACAGCCAATGGAAACAGCCCATCCCCTACATTGCTTCCAGAGGGACCAAGCATAGGTCCACAATCCAACGAGGAACTGATGTCTCCAGCATCAAGGGAACAGTTCCAGACCGAACAGGAAGCAGATGAAAGCCTCCAGAGAGCTTGGACGGCGGCACGAAGCAACCCACTGCCTCTCAGCTCTTCTAATCGATCCAGGTTTGTTGTAGAAAGAGGACTCTTATACGAGGAAAGTCTTTCTGGTGGACACCAGGAAGACTGGCATCCTCCGAGACAGTTGGTAGTTCCAACTAAATACCGGGCCAAGCTCTTGAGCTTAGCCCATGATCACCCTACTGGCCATGCTGGGATGAACAGGACCAAAGACCGTTTGGGTGGGGGGTCATTCCACTGGGAGGGAATGGACAATGATGTTTCTACCTATGTCCGGTCTTGTGAAGTATGCCAAAGAGTGGGAAAACCTCAAGACCAGGTCAAAGCCCCTCTCCAGCCACTCCCCATCATTGAAGTTCCATTTCAATGAGTAGCTGTGGATATTCTGGGTCCTTTTCCGAAAAAGACACCCAGAGGAAAGCAGTACATACTGACTTTCATGGATTTTGCCACCCGATGGCCGGAAGCAGTAGCTCTAAGCAACACCAGGGCTAAAAGGGACTAATTTCCTGGCAGGAACTATGGAAAACCTCTGGGAACTCATGAGGTAAATCCCTTGGTTGCCACTCCTTACCACCATCAAACAAATGACATGGTGGAGAAGTTTAATGGAACTTTGGGGGCCATGATACACAAATTCGTAAATGAGCACTCCAATGATTGGGACCTAGTGTTGCAGCAGTTGCTCTTTGCCTACAGAGCTGTACTACATCCCAGTTTAGAGTTTTCCCCATTTGAAGTTGTATATGGCCGTGAGGTTAAGGGGCCATTACAGCTGGTGAAGCAGCAATGGGAGGGATTTACACCTTCTCCAGGAACTAACATTCTGGACTTTGTAACCAACCTACAAAACACTCTCCGAACATCTTTAGCCCTTGCTAAAGAAAACCTATAAGATGCTCAAAAAGAGTAAAAAGCCTGGTATGATAAACATGCCAGAGAGCACTCCTTCAAAGTAGGGGACCAGGTCATGGTCTTAAAGGTGCTCCAGGCCCATAAAATGGAAGCATCGTGGGAAGGGCCATTCACGGTCCAGGAGCACCTGGGAGCTGTTAATTATCTCATAGCATTCTCCACCTCCAACTGAAAGCCTAAGGTGTACCATATTAATTCTCTAAAGCCCTTTTATTCCAGAGAATTAAAGGTTTGTCAGTTTACAGCCCAGGGAGGAGAGGACGCCGAGTGGCCTGAAGGTGTCTACTACGAAGGGAAAAGTGCTGGTGGTGTGGAGGAGGTGAACCTCTCCATGACCTTTGGGCGTATGCAGTGACAGCAGATCAAGGAGCTGTGCACTAGCTACGCGCCAACATTCTCAGCCACCCCAGGACTGACTGAGCGGGCATACCACTCCATTGACACAGGTAATACTCACCCAATTAAAGTCCAACCTTACCGGGTGTCTCCTCAAGCTAAAACTGCCATAGAACGGGAGATCCAGGATATGTTACAGATGGGTGTATTCCGCCCCTCTGGAAGTACATGGGCATCTCCAGTGGTTCTAGCTCCCAAACCAGATGGGGAGATACATTTTTGCGTGGACAACCGTAAGCTAAATGCTGTAACTCACCCAGACAACTATCCAATGCCATGCACAGATGAACTATTAGAGAAACTGGGATGGGCCCCGATCATCTCTACCTTGGACTTAACCAAGGGGTACTGGCAGGTACCGCTAGATGAATCCGCCAAGGAAAGGTCAGCCTTCACCACACATCTCGGGCTATATGAATTTAATGTCCTCCCTTTTGGGCTGCGAAATGCACCCGCCACTTTCCAAAGACTTGTAGAATGTGTCCTAGCGGGATTAGGAGAATATGCAGTCGCCTACCTTGACGATGTGGCCATATTTTCGGATTCCTGGGCAGAACACCTGGAACATCTACAAAAAGTCCTTGAGTGCATAAGTGAGGCAGGACTAACTGTTAAGGCTAAGAAGTGTCAAATAGGCCTAAACAGTGTGACTTACCTTGGACACCAGGTGGGTCAAGGAACTATCAGTCCCCTATAGGCCAAAGTGGATGCTATCCAAAAGTGGCCTGTCCCAAAGTCAAAGAAACAGGTTCAATCCTTCTTAGGCTTGGCTGGTTATTACAGACGATTTGTACCGCAATACAGCCAAAGCGCCACCCCACTGACAGACCTAACCAAAAAGAAACAGCCAAATGCCGTTCAGTGGACCGAAAAGTGTCAGAAGGCCTTTAACAAGCTTAAAGCGACACTCATGTCTGACCCTGTACTAAGGGTCCCAGACTTTGACAAACCGTTTCTAGTAACCACAGATGCGTCCGAGCGTGGTGTGGGAGCAGTTTTAATGCAGAAAGGACCTGATCAAGAATTCCACCCTGTAGTGTTTCTCAGCAAAAAACTGTCTGAGAGGGAAAGCAACTGGTCAGTCAGTGAAAAAGAATGTTATGCCATTGTCTACGCCCTGGAAAAGCTACGCCCATATGTTTGGGGATGGCGTTTCCAACTGAAACCGACCATGCTGCGCTACAGTGGCTTCATAATGCCATGGGAAATAACAAAAAACTTCTTCGGTGGAGTTTAGCTCTCCAAGATTTTGATTTCGACATCCAACACATCTCAGGAGCTTCTAACAAAGTGGCTGATGCACTCTCCCGTGAAAGTTTCCCAGAATCAACTGGTTAAAATAGTCCTTGAGATGTGCAAAATATTGTTAGTATTTATGTACTTGGTAGTATATTTAGAGATGCATGTGTCTTATTAACTCTGTTTTTCCTAGAGCTCCAGGAAGAAATCCCAGGCAGCGTTTCACCCTAGCTGAGATTTGGGAGGCGTGTCATAAATATAAAGGGAAGGGTAAACCCCTTTAAAATCCCTCCTGGCCAGAGGAAAAATCCTCTCATCTGTAAAGGGTTAAGACGCTAAAGGTAACCTCGCTGGCACCTGACCAAAATGACCAATGAGGAGACAAGATACTTTCAAAAGCTGGGAGGAGGGAGAGAAACAAAGCGTCTGTGTCTGTCTGTATGCTGCTTTTGCCGGTGATAGAACAGGAATGGAGTCTCAGAACTTTTAGTAAGTAATCTAGCTAGGTATGTGTTAGATTATGATTTCTTTAAATGGCTGAGAACAGAACTGTGCTGAATACAATGACTATTCCTGTCTGTGTATCTTTTTGTAACTTAAGGTTTTGCCTAGAGGGATTCTCTATGTTTTGAATCTAATTACCCTGTAAGGTATCTACCATCCTGATTTTACAGAGGGGATTCCTTTACTTCTATTAAAAGTCTTCTTGTAAGAAAACTGAATACTTTTTCATTGTTCTCAGATCCAAGGTTTTGGGTCTGTGGTCACCTATGCAAATTGGTGAGGATTTTTACCAAACCTTCCCCAGGAAGTGGGGTGCAAGGGTTGGGAGGATTTTGGGGGGAAAGAGGTGTCCAACCTACGTTTCCCAGTAAACCCAGTTAAAGTTTGGTGGTGGCAGTGGAAATCCAGGGTCAAAGGATAAAATTAATTTGTATCTTGGGGACGTTTTAACCTAAGCTGGTGAAAATAAGCTTAGGAGGTTTTCATGCAGGTCCCCACATCTCTAACCTAGAGTTCAGAGTGGGGGAGGAACCTTGACAACATTCTAGAAAATACTCTCTGACACTCACCATTGCAGTGACATTTTCACTAGGTTCTGTTGTTGTTTCAAAATACACCATCCAAGTAATTTGTTCCATATGGCTGATGTCAGGTGTGCAGTCCAGAATAACAGAGTAATATCTTGCTGACTTCAGATCTGCCATAATCTTCTGTTTGACTTTTGTTGCCAGTCACTGTATGATCTCATTTTGAATTGTTTTTCCAAGGTAGTGGCATGTGTACATTTCTTGGGCAGTGACTCTTCTTAGATGCTCCTGGAGTACAGCATCAAACTAAGCCATCAGCTTCACAATTTTAAGGATGTTTCCATTGTTTGGCACATACAGCTGATCTGAAGTGCCACACAGTGCTAGGTGTTGGGTGCAAGCATTCTCACAGTGTCAATGAGCCTTTTCAGAACATTTTGCCAGTAAAGAGACTCTGATGCAATCTTCTCTTGATGCTGATCATCTGTGGTGGCCTTTAAGCTTAGTTTTATCTCAAACTTTTTCCAGCTATGGAATGCTGTCTGGTGATTCACTGCCTTCTCATGGCATGTCAGATTTCTAGTCAGATTTTTCAAGTCCTTTGTTCCTGTAAAACCCAATGTGGCTGGAACATTAGACTGGAAGAGTTTGCAACAAAAAGAGTATGCAGCATTCTGCGTTTTTGAGTACATAAGCCATGGCCTCTCCACTTTGTCACCATTTCACGCCAGTAATGTGTTGGATGAAAACTTCTATTTTCATTTTCTTTGGGGAACATGAAGTTTTTCACTTTCTGTGGCCCATGTAGTACAAGGAAGTCCTTCAACTACTGCTCAAGTGGGTCCACAGCCTGGATCATCAAGACTTAAGGAACTAAACTCAGAAGCAGCTGTTTCTTGTGCCTCCATCACACTCTTCTCTGATCTACACTTTTCTTCAGGAATGTGCATGGTTACATCCATTTGAGATGGAGATATGGATGCTGCAATAGCTGCCAGGTCACCTGCACTCTGACTAACTGGAAGGCATCTCCTCACCACTCACAACCTCACTGGGGCTGGAAGGCTCACTGTGAACATTTGTGTCTATGTATCTCAGGAGAGCTCCTTCCTGCTTAGATAGAAAAACTTCCTTCGCTTGCTTTCTTTTTCTGAATGCTGCCCCAGAGGAGTGTTTTCTTCTTTCACTCATGACTGCTATTCTGTGCCAGCTATAGTGGCTTTCAACACTCCATTGAAGAGGACGAATAAGCAGGCTGGTAGCAGGGCCTGAGTGAAGGAAAATATCGGCGTCTTAATGGCCTAAATGGCTCCTACTACTTCAGTTGACTGCCTGTTCTCCTCAAGTGGGTTCAGGGAAGCAGCATGAAACAGGAAGCTCCCTGAGAAGCTGGTGTTAATCAGTCCAGGCTCCTGGGGGGTGCTAGAGAGGTACATAAGAGGCTCCTCCTCCTTTCTCTTCCTGCAGCTCCTGCTGCTTTCTGTTATTCCCTCTCACCTTTTCTCCTGCCTGCCTGTTATGTCTCTTGTGTCCTCCTTCCTCCAGCATAGCACTCCTCCATCTCTGTGCACCTAGAGCAGAGAGACTACATATGAACCAGCAGCAGACACAATTTTCTACACTCTGGGTCCTAGTGGCATGCCCCCCCCCCACAGTCTGGCACCTGAGGTGGCCACCTCAGTTCGCCTCATGGTAATGGCAGTCCTGATCAGAGGGGTAGTCGTGTCAGTCTTTATCCACAAAAACAACAAGGAGTCCGGTGGCACCTGAAAGACTAACAGATTTATTTGGTCATAAGCTTCTGTGGGTAATAAAACACTTATTCAGATTCATGGAGTGAAAATTACAGATACAGGCATAGATATACTGGCACATGAAGAGGAGGGAGTTATCTTACAAGTGGAGAAACAGTGATAACAAGGACAATTCAATCAGGGTGGATGTGGCCCACTCCCACTAATTGATGAGGAGGTGTCAATACCAATAGAGGGAAAATTCCTTTTGTAGTGAGTCAGACACTCCCAGTCCCTATGCAAGCCAAAATTAATGGTGTTAAGTTTGCAAATGAATTGTAGCTCTGCAGTTTCTCTTTAAAGTCTGTTTTTGAAGTTCTTTTATTGAAGGATGGCTACTTTTAAATCTATTATTGAATGTCCAGGGAGATTGACATGTTTTCCTACTGGCTTTTATATGTTGCTATTCCTGATGTCTGATTTGTGTCCATTTATTCTTTTATGTAGAGACTATCTGGTTTGGCCAATATACATGGTAGAGGGGCATTGCTGGCACATGATGGCATATATCACATTAGTAAATGTGCAGGTGAATGAGCACCTGATGGTGTAGCTGATGTGGTTGGGTCCTATGATGGCATCGTTAGAGTAGATATGGGGACAGAGTAGGCAATAGGGTTTGTTACAGGGATTGGTTCCTGGGTTCGTGTTTCTGTAGTGTGGTGTGTAGTTGCATGTGAGTATTTGCTTCAGGTTGGGGGGCTGTCTGTAAGCGAGGACTGGTCAACCTCCCAAGGTCTGGGAAAGTGAGGGATCTTTTTCAGGATAGGCTGTAGATCGTTGATGGTGTGCTGGAGACGTTTTAGCTGTGGGCTGTATGTGATGGCCAGTGGTGTTCTGTTATTTTCCTTGTTGGGCCTGTCTTCTAGTAGGTGACTTCTGGGTACCTGTCTCACTCTGTCAGTCTGTTTCCTCACTTCCCCAGGTGGGTACTGTAGTTTTAAGAATGCTTGATAAAGATCTTGTAGGTGTTTATCTCTGTCTGAGGGATTGGAGCAAATGAGGTTGTATCTTAGGGCTTGGCTGTAGACAATGGATCATGTGATATGTCCTGGATGGAAGCTGGAGGCATGTATGTAAGAATAGCTGTCAGTAGGTTTCCGGTATAGGGTGGTGTTAATGATTATTTCTTGTGTGGATCGGTCCACACTGAGGTAGATGGTGGGGTGGAAATTGTTGAAATCCAGGTGGGACCATTGCCATGGGTCCATATGATGAAGATGCCATCAATGCAGTGCAAGTAGAGGAGGAGTGCTAGGGGATGAGAGCTGAGGAAGCATTGTTCTAAGTCTACCATAAAGATGTTGACATACTCTGGGGCCATACGGGTACCCATAGCAGTGTTGCTGACTTGAAGGTATAAGTTGTCCCCAAATCTGAAATGGTTGTGTGTGAGGACAAAATTACAAAGCTCAGCCACCAGGTGTGCCGTGGCCTCATCAGGGATACTGTTCCTGGCAGCTTGTATTCCATTCTTGTGTGGAATATTGATGTAAAGAGCTTCTACATCCATGATGGCCAGGATGTTGTTTTCAGGAGATCACCAATGCATTGTAGTTTCCTCAGGAAGTCGGTGGTGTCTCAAACATAGTTAGGAGTGCTGGCAGCATAGGGTCTGAGGAGAGAGTCCAAATAGCAAGATAATCCTGCCGTAAGCGTGCCAATGCCTGAGATGATGGGACATCCAGGATTTCCAGGTTTTTGGATCTTGGGTAGCAGATAGAATACACCTGGTTGGGTCCCTAGGGGTATGTCTGGACAGATCTTCTGTTTTAGGGATGACTTATATTTTTCTCCCTCAATTTGTAATTGTGTACAGGAAAAATCTGTCCAACCCACTGCCTTCTTTGCTTCTGTGAGGGGCACTGGTCTACAGGATGTTCTAAAGTTTCTAAACCATCTAAAGTTCATCTTCGTTTTTCTCGTGAAAGGGAGAAGTGACCTTTCAGAAGAGGAAGCAGGGTCCATGTCTGCTACTCCTCATAAGCTCATGGAACAGTAGCTGCAGAGCGAGTCTGTAAATGAATAGAATCCTTAAGGCCTACTCTTTCAAACTCTTAGCTACATGAGGTAAGGACACAGTAAAAGTTGCATCTTTGATCAGGAGTGTGACTGGTATTTCCAAGAGAGTGAATGTACTGGCAAGACAGGCATTTAATTTTCAAAAGAGGTTACCATACAAAGTTCAAGTCAAACTGCATGTTGGTTTTACTGATTTCATAGGTTTATACTGGACACTAACATAGATCTCCATATGTATGAGCTCAGTATTCAGCTAAGCCATCCTAGAAGAACACTTGAAATGTAAATCAAAACTACCCATATAAATAGCTGTTTATCTCACTATTATTATTAAATCCAGGTGTCCCTCGTGTTAAAATGTCATCCCTGAATTCCTTGCACTTCAATTACATATTGTTTTAGGAACAGGGAAGACAGATGACTGTCAGTGCTTGCCATTGGAATAATAAATATTAGATTTCCATAACAATGGCTAATTTTATTTTACATTTCTTATGTACTTGCACAGTAGTTTTCAAATAGCTCCCCCTCACATTCTGAACAATAAGGGTGGGGACGGGACTATAAGACTGAGGTTAATTAAATATAGGCAGAGTTTGGCTTCAAAATGAGGTATAAAATGGAGCAATAATATTTTGTAGTATTCAGGAAAGCAAACTAAAGTAAAAAAAAGAAACATTTCAGAGCAATGTTAAAGTAAGGTTTATATTATATACAATAAGCACCAAAGTTAATATCTAATTTCAAAGTAAAGGCTGAACATTTTGGTTGTCTGGGTGGTCTTGTTCGAACTGTTGAGTGTGTACTAAATGGTGATAAAGGCAACATTAAATGAACATGAAATTAGAGGAAATCCTCTTCTTGGATTTCATGCCACCATTTCTCTTTCTAGGTCTTTGTCCGTATGTCTACTCCTCCCCACCCCCTGCCTACCTTCTTTCTAGCTTTTTTATTTTAACAGAGGGAAGGTTAGCCCAATCCGGGTTCAATTCTGACCTGCAACAGAGATACGCTTGGACAAAATGACGAGAAGAAGGGAAAAGTAGTTTTAAATCACTTTTGTATTTCCCCTCAGTTTTGGAGCCAATTCGTGACAGTTTTTGTCCTTTGTTCCTAGAGCTTCTCTAAGGTATGCTTAGTTGTTCACACTGCAAGGGGATATTTCTGGAGCCAGACCCTCTTTCACTGGTATATCTCCTATGCCAGGGAACAGAAATTGGACATGACACAAAGGCAATATATCAGCTCTACAATACCCAGAGATTCCCTTAAGCAAGGAGATGCTTGAGAAGCTAATTAAGAGAGCTTTCTGGTGTATTTCACACCAACAGACTGGCAAAGAGCTACCAGTGTCAACTTGAGAATCTTGAGCATGGTGGGTCGGGCCCATTTCAAATGAAGGGTTGATTAAATGAACATCACTTTACATTCACGTTGAAGGGATGATGAAGCAGCACAATTCTTCTCAGACCAACTGGAAAAGCTGCTGAGAAATGTAAGTCATCTTGAGATTTCAGATACTACCGGAATGACATTCATATCTCCTTATAGGTGTGACGGGAAGAGCAGAGTTAAGCTAGGATGCAGGAGAGGGAATCACTCCACAGAGAAAAAAAAACAGTATATTTTATAAGTTTAATAAAATCAGATATTTAAACTTATATAAAATACTTGTGATGGTGCCACTCATTGTGAACTTAAAAAGAGATAATGCTACTTTTATGGTACAAAAACAATAGTTATTTATTCAATGGGCAAGTAGGAAATATTAGTGGTGAGACACTGATGCAGTCAGCAAACAAATCTCATGAGAGTCTCATGAGATCTGTGGTATCATACCAAGATAGCCCCAGAGGTGCTAACAAATACAAATGCCATTTCCTAATGTGATTTTTTAATTAAAGCAAATGTGTACCACAGTCTTTCCACAGATCTACTGATTATTATACTTGCTCTTACTACCAGACTACAATAGTTTAATATTTTAATATGATCTTTATTTTTCTTCACTGAAAGACAACAATGTCCTCTTGTAATGTTGAAGGAAAAAAAAATTAAGGAGAAAAAAAAAAACAACACAAATGGAAATGTACCAGTGTTAAAATCAGATATATATTTTTTTTTAGCTAGAGCCATTGTATCACTGAAAAAAGCACCAACCCAAAAATCAGCGATCATTGTCATCTTGATCCAAAAAATATTAACAAATCAATAGAACAATGTAAAAGATGGTTTCGGCTGGAATAGGATCATAATAGCATGCTGTAGCTTGCATATACTTGGGCATTTTGGCAGGAAAAACTAAAACAAAATGCTCAGTGTGCATTTTGAAATTTTAAATTGGATCTAAACTTTAGTAGATTTGGATTACAGTTGTTAAGGATAAATATATCCAATTACTATTGAGATGTGTTAAACATATGTAACCCTTCTGCCAGGCCAGGTTGATAGCAGCAGGGGCCAGGTTCAGTACACAGGGGTTCCCTCTCATCAAAGCAAATGCAAAACTGGCTCGAGCCCCCACCCAGTGACCTGGGAAAATCTTACACACCCCCTGGGTGCCTCAAAGAGGCAATACTTCCCCTCTCTCAAGCACAGAGTCTCGGTGTAGCAGAGAATCTTTAATAACATGAGGTAAACGACATCAGCATTAAATTGGGGAAACACCACAACTAGTGTTCATTAACCAAACCATGAGCAAAGACCCACTCCAGCAAATTGGGCCACATCCTTTCCCTCGGGTTCTTGAGTCCCAGAACCCAAACGTCTCTTGAGTCCAGCAATCCACAAATCACCCGAAGTCCAAAAAGTCCAGCCCCAGAGTTCAAAAGTTCATCTGCAGAGTGTTACTCCCCAGTCTGGCTAAAAATGTGCCTGTGTGTGGGGGAAAGAGTTAAGGGGCACCTTACGTGACCTGAAGCTGACTGCTCCACAGGGCTCCGCTCTGCACAGCTCAGCTCGCCATCTCACGAACGTCTCCACTCTGCACAGCTCAGCATCTCACGAACGCTCCGCCAGCCTAGCCACAAACAGCACCACTGCACTCTAGTTCTTCCGGCTCCTCACTACTTGACACACTGCTCAGTGATTTCAGCTCATAGTAGTGGGAGCCTTAGTGCTGGTGTACTATAAGGCCAAAGTGAATTCAGCACAGTACCTGTAGCAAGACTCTTAATAGACCCAAAATTAGCTCTGACATTCCACAGTGAAGAGAGACAGAGGTGTAACTGGTGTTTCAGGCCCTCACAAAGGGGCCCACACCACCAGATACTAATACCTGTCTCAAGCCTCTCTCAATTCATATAGTTTTGGAACCCATGGCCCTTGCCTAGTGAGTGCTACTTAGTTGACAGTGAGTCCCTCCATCATAACAAAAGGCCAAGTACAGTTCCAAGCACAGTTCCCATAATCACGGTAATAACAATTTATTCTTCCTGCCCCAATAACAGAGACACTGGGGATCCCACAACAGCCAAAGTGACCATTTTGGGCAGCTATGGCCTCATTCTAGGCGGGGTGGGTGTGCCTATGCAAATTATATCGGCCCCTGAAGTTCTTTTCCACAACTTGCCACACCTCACCACCAGTTGTCAGGGTGGAGCTCATAGACATAGACATACAGTCTATGAACAAAAAAAAGCATAATACTCTTCTCAATGGTTTTTAAGATAAAAAAATATTATTTTGTTATGAAGGAATTACCACCTACTTCTGGTAGATTAATACAGGGCTTTGGAGATGTGCTCCGGTTCCGCTCCAGCTCCAGGCAAAAACATGCAGCTCCACCGCTCCGGAGCTCCTCCGTGCTCCAGCTCCAGGCTCCGCTCCAAAACCTTGGATTAATACATTGGGGGTAAATATGTAAAATATTGCACAGAAATGTAGCCATATTACTGTAATTAAAACTAACCGACTACAGTTAGGGAAAAAAATGTGAGCAACTGAATTAGCACCTTTTTGTATTAAAAGGGATGCTAGCAAGTAGTTTAGGGCTAAAATGTGTGTTTATTTCTGAGAGACAGGGGAACAAAGACTTTACAATATTTCAGGCAATCCCACAAACGTCACTTACATGAGAAATGGTAGCAGACTGCCAGTAGAGTGAAAGCTGTCCTTGTTTAAGGCAGTGTTGCTTTTTCTTTTTGTTCCAGTCTAAAGGAGGGAGTGCTCTTGCAAGAACTAGCAAGACCATCCAATATAATATAATTTTGTCTTAACTGAAAATATTGTCAAGATCATTTGCAAAGGAGATGAAGGAAATAAAGAAAAATGGAGAAAGCTGACTGGCACTGGGCTTTGATCTTGCAAAGGTAGGGATATTTTTTTGCTGGGCCGGTATCATTCAACTCAGCATGTGTTCACTGTGCATTCACTCCCCCCAAGGAATTAAAGTTCAGACCTGAATTTCAAACTCCAGCTTTCTTGAAAAGAATCTAGCATGGAACAGTCAAAGCTGTACTCTTGCAAATTCTCACTGTTACTTTATGTCATCATCACTGTCCACACAAACATACTATAGGTGACTGACTAAATGAATGGCAGAATGCTTCCATATGTCTTCCATATGCTTCCATAGATGGTAACTCTGTCTACATACCCACAAAAGGGAGAGATGGGGTATAAGAATCCATGGAGTTACTTGTACAAGCTACTCTGATTCTGGATACGAGTGCAGAACTGCAGCCACTGAACACATGAATATGCCTCCTCCCTTCCTCCCCTTCCACAAGCAACTTTGGAATTTCAAAATTTTGTGAAACTAATTTTTCATTTTTTGACTGCCTCTACTGTCAATGCCTCCCTTTGACATATAATAAAGGCCTTAGTAGCAAAGTTATATCTATCTGTAAAATGGGGATATTTATCTACTTAATAAATAAGCCATTTTCTTAAAGTATTACAAAATGTTAGCAGGACATGCAAACTTAAAATAATATCTTGTAAGCACATCCTTTTGTGGTCCTATGTCATGCTGATGTTTCTAAAGATGAAGCACCATTATTGTGTAAAATGGGAGTCTTGAAGGAACTTTGAGAGTCAAAAATTGTAGAAGTAGGGGCTGTGTGAAGTACTAAAAAGAGCATGAAGATTTACTCTCAGTGAAAACCCTTGGTTTTTAATAAACAGAAATAAATGAGTGTCAGCTACAATATGCTAATATTAAGGGCCCATTTTAAACAACAAAACAGATGCTTAATTTGCACATATAAAATATGAACATGAGGATGCAACAATTTAGTTACATACATGTCCTGTTCAGTTGTATGTGCAGTACAGGTAAATGTTCACAGAGAAATTATTTAAAAAACTAACATCCTCTGTATTTGTCTCACAGTAACTTATTTGAGGCTCTGATCCAGGAAAGCATTGAAGCATATGTTAAACTTAAAATACATAGGTAATCCCATTGACTAGTCACATGCTTAAAGTTCAGACACAATTAAATATATTGATGAATTGAGGTCTGGATCATTTGCATCTCTTACTCAAAATAAATCATGTCTAATAAATTATATACACTATATAATATAATACATTGAAATGAAACACTGACCATATTGAAATGAAGCATAGATAATTTGTCAAAATTTTTAAAAAAACTGATGCATCCCCATGCAATGCTTTGATTTCTTGAAATCAGCATTTTCTGCTAAAAAAAAAAAAATCATTAAAACATTTTTGAACAGCTCTACTCATTGTCTTCACAGTTCTTGGTAAAATCCAGCAAAGTCACAAGAACTTTAAAAAGAGAAGATTTGACATTTCAAAGATTTAAAACAGCCTGGCAAAAATTATCATAAATATTGTAAATACATTGTGCACACTGGTGCAAATCTCTTGAATCTAATGCTTTTCTTTCAGAACTTTTATGTAATATTCAATTTGTTTAAAGGAAATGTTTAACCTTCATTGAATTACTCAAGACTTGTCTACACTGCCCCATAGTTCAGACTAAGGGGGTGTGAATAGCAGTGAAGATGCTGTGGACATGAACTAAAAAGTTCCTAGTTTGCGTTACCATAGTCCTGTTCAAACAAGACTACATTAATGCAAACTAGGAACCTTATAGTTCATGCCTGCAGTGTCCATATAGGGGACTTAAAGTGCAGCACTTTGGTGTGCATTTCTATTTATACCCGGGTAGTCCAAACTGCAGGGCAGTGTAGACATAGGCTCAGTTTCTACATTATATTACTGTAAAAAATTACCATTTGCCAGAATGATACTCAGAACAGACTGATTCCATTTTTCTGGCTACTTCAATGTTAGCAGTAATAAAGCTCATGGAAAATGTTGGCCATAACAGTGAATGCACAAAACATAAAACATTATAATCACCATTAATTACCATAGCACATTTGTGATGAGTACTGAATAAGGCTAAGAAACACTTATAATTGAAACAACTGAAGTACAGATATGAGACCAAAAATGAAACCTGAAGATGGAAAGTCAGATTGTGTAGACATTCTGGCTATTGCCCTGACAAAATGAAGCATTGCAACTTTTTTTTTTCTTTTGAAGTTGTGGCCAAAGCTTTCCATAATATCTATTAGTCTAACCTCTCTATTGCTCCCATCTTCATAACTGATTAAATCGATGTCCTTTTATCAAGACATTTTTAATTAAACTGGGCATCATACTAGGTAACTCGGGAGGGTGGAAGGCCACGAGTGCCGAGGAAGCCCCCTCCCCCCCCGCGCTAGGCCCAGACAAACCAAAGCCTCTCCATTCCGTGAACTTTCTGTAATCCTGCCAGACTATGAGGAAGCTAGTATAAAAGCAGAGACAGAAAGCTGCAAAAACAGTTTAGAGCAGACAGCCTGCTCTCAGAGACAGCCTTCAGACAGCTCTGGCCAGGGTAAGCGTATAGATAAGAAAGGAATGTTTTGCACTAGCTTTCTGCAACACAGGAACGGATACAACCAAATAAGGCAGGGCTTACATAATGCTAATGAGGAAACATCGAATTGTCCGCTTTGGCTGTATTATTGTACAGGGCAATAGGTAATTGGTTGTATATGCTTCTGTAGCCAAGTTGGGAAAAAAGGCATAAATTGTATGATGTAATCTGCAGTCAGGGCTGCAGGATTTGAGACAGCTGTGTCTCCCTGGGCCTGTTTGCAGCTGCAAATAAACTCTCTGCTTCTCCACCCCGTTGTGATTATTGGGTGACGCACACCGGGCAACGAACCCCTACTGTTGCTTGCCTTCGGCACTCTGGGCCGGCAACAGCTTTTGGCGTCCCTGGGTGGGCCACGAGGCTGCTATTTAGCCTTACCCAGACCCCTCCTGACGGTCAAGGATTGCGGCGACAACCAACACCCAGTGCACACCGGTGAGTTCATCGGGGGCCTCGGAGGAGACACGATTCGATCGACCCCGGAGGGCACAATGGTGCAACGCACCCCTTACAATAGAGAAGCAACTGCGGGTGATGGTGGGGAACCGATCCCGTAGATAAGGTAGAAACAGTCCAGAGGTCTGGACTTTCTCTGTTAAGACCTGGGGACGCCCAATGTTTTCCTGTAGGTATGGGACAGAAACAGAGTACCACAGGCAGGGTGCAGTGTACGCCCCTAGAATGCATTCTAGCAAACTAGAAAGAGTTTGGGTCAAATCCAATAATTAAAAGCAAACTAAAAAGGTTCTGTACAGTCGACTGGCCTCAATATCAGCTAGAGGACTAAGAATGGTGGCCACCGGGAGGGTCAATCAATTATAGTACAGTCCTCCAATTATTCCTGTTTTGTGAGCAAACAAATAAATAAAATAAACATCTGTATGTGCAATTGTTTATGGCTTTAAAAAATAAAATAAATATTTTACAGAGGTGTAATTTGACTCCAACAGGATTGGGAGTAATCAGTGTTAGTCCCCAGACCCCTCCTGCATTTGTAATGGCAGATCCGGTGTCCCCTTTGGTCCTAACACCCCCACCTTACAAAGATAGGACGCCCCGGGCTCCAGAGATTGCCCCCTCGGAGGGACTCTATCCTTTAATTACCAAGACTGTTGTGGCCCGCCCAGGAGCAGACAGACACCAGGCCACGATTATGCAAGTTTACTACTCATGTGCCTTTTAATCCAGTAAACTTGGCAGCTTTTAAAGCACAGGCTGGGGAATTCTCAACAAACCCAAGCCAATTTATTTCAGTCTTTGAGGGGTGCATCACTAGCCACAAGCCAGACAGGGACAACTGTAATATCCTCCTGAGGACCCTATTGTCTGAGGTAAAACAAAATCAGGTTATAGCTAAGGCAAGGGAGGGGGCACAGGTGAAGATAAAAAAGAACCCCGGGGTACCCAGTATCGCCCAAATGGTCCCCCTGGCAGACCCCAAATAAAACCCTAATAATACCGAGGACATGGCCAGTCTCACCTCCTATAAGGAGTTACTTTTGCATAGACTCCGACACTCGGCTGTCCGACACAACAATTGGGCCAAACCATATAAAGTAATACAAAAACCAAAGGAGAGTCCGGTTTCCTTTCTACAGCGTATTCGGGATATGATCCGGCAAAATACCAATGCAGACCCTAATAATCTGCAAACCAAAGCAATTATAAAAAGGGTATTTTTACCAGCCGGGCAGCCCCCAATATTAAAAAAAAGTTGCAAAAAAAAAAAACTTAATAGGCATGACTATAACACAAATCTTAAAAACTGCAAACCAAGCTTAAAGCCTGAGAGAGGGGAAAAAAGAAAAAACAATGCAAAATAATGGTAGCAAACCCCTACTGTTCCTTGCCTTGGGCACTCTGTGTCGGCAACAAAATGAAATAAAATATTCTTCAGGGTCTTACTTTTTTTTGAAGCAGCAACAAATATTAGGGTTTCCTATGCCCAATCCCATTATTTCAGGAGGACCTTCCTTTCCCTTCAATATCTGTTGGTTACTTAGGGGATGTTGAACCTTAAGCATCTTAATAGTCTCATTGACTTCAGTGGTACAACTCATGTGCTTGAAATTAGGCACTTTCCTGCTAAATCAGGCCTAAATATCTCCTGCTACTTGTTTCCATCACTATCACCAGGGCCATTAACCAAGCCTAATATTGGCCTAAATTTGAGGATCTCCTAAATGTTACATCACCTGTTGTTTGGTTGTAAGAGACTCCCAGCACCTCCAGGGACTTGCACCATAGCAATTGCCTTTCTTTTCAGCCTGTTGCTGAGCCAAATATCAAAACCAACAACAAATATTAGCAGAAAATCATGATGATTAACTTAAACCTCTTCACTCCAAAAGTATCAAAACAGTAGCTTGGTAAGATAGCACATTTTCTTATTAGGATTTCCTTTTCATTCTTTGCTAACCCTAAAGTTATATCTTATTATCAAAGAAAGATGTAGCTTTTAGTAGAAAGAGAGAAGCTTTACCCCCTTATAGAAAGCATTATACCCTAATCTTTTCCAGCGCTTTTTGTCCTCTTCAATTATAGTAATTTCCAGACATTCTGGAAATAAGCTTTTTGGATCACCCTACACTTGGTTCCAAAAAAAAAAAAAAAAGGCAAAAAACCTGAACAAATTCACAATTAAAAAAATCACAATGCTTTTTTTAAATTTACCAAAATATTTTGATTTTTTTCAAACGGCCCAACTCTAAAACTGGTTGGATCAACCCCTCCTTCTCCCCAAATAGTGAAAATTTAGTCGATTTTAAATAGTTCTTGTGTCAATCAAAATTTAAAAGAAACATTTAAATTTGAAAAATTGTGACGAGATTTATATCAGGTGTTTTTTCAGTAGCTTTATTTTTCAAATAAAAAACAATTGCATTTTTGTATGTTTCATAGACATGTTAATAACATCTAAGGGAAACTGAGGTTACACTGTATCTGGATAAGCTTTAGAGTATAGCTCTATTGAATCAAAATGCTTCCAGAACCTGGTTGGAATAAACAAATTATTATCAGCCACAGTGACAGCAGATAGAGGGAGTGTGAAATATACAATAAATACTCCCCCTCCAACCCTATTTTCTAACAGTCTCTCTTGCTCTCTCTCTCTCTCTCTCGCTCTCTCTTTCTCACACACACATACACACACACACACACTTGGTCAATCTGTCTTCCTGCAACCTATATAATGTTGATAGATGAATGAAGATGGTATGATGCTAAAAAGAGAAAAGAGGGAAATGAACTGGACAACATTTTAATAAGGAGGCCAGAGGCTCATGCAAAATGATGTGCTTGTAAGCATACAATGAGATCAGTGGAAAAAGTCAGTCTGTTTTTCTAGCAATGTTACTAGGTCTAGGTATTCTCCATTTTAAGCATGGAAAATCGCTTCTCAGTTAAAATTAAGTCAGTTTATACCATTCTGGTTGTATACAGATGCCTTAAAGCTGATGAATATAAAATGTAATTTACACCCAATTAAGCCACCCTTACCCATCCAGAATGAAGTAAAGCTATGCTAGTGTTACTGAGAATCTGATCAATACCTCTAACCATTTCACTGTGCCCACTGTAGCTATTAAGAAAGCAAGTACAATTATTGCTTTTGAATGCACAATCACCCAATTTGTGCATGCAATCACAGAAATTGTGAAGACCTTAAAAAAAAATCTTGCTCAAAATCCAGAGTTAAATGCTAAGAAGACAGGAACCAACAATGTAAAATTCTTTGTGTAATGACACTATATGTGAGCAGAGGCTTTTTTTGACTTTTGACTTCTGTTTAAATGGAAGTTCAAACAAGATATGAATTACATGAAGAGAATCTGTAAACACTTTGTATCCTTGAGCTCCAGTCAAGCATAATCACAAGCTCCCAGAAGGCATATTGAGTGACCACTTGTCAAAAAAAATGTTTTCAACATCTTTTCAGTATCAAATTACAGTAAAACACTGTGACAACTGCAAGTTTTCAAATGTGAGCTGTTCTGGGGGGGAGGGGGGAACACTTATAACAAGATATTTGAGGATAGATGTCCACATAGCTTTTATTTGCAACATTAGGAATTTAGAGAGAAAGAGGCAATAAAGTCTAAAAAAAACCAGTTTGAGTCCATAGTGTACATTTAATATTTTTTTTAAAATCAGGATTTGTGCACAGTGCACAAGAATATAGGTGTAACAGGTTGCTAGCAGTAACTGAAGGTGTGTCACTTCAATAGGAAGCTAACCATTTTCACCTTTCACCTTTCATATTATTGTGATATCACTGCTGAAATTTCACTCTACCTCTATCAACTCTGCCATGAACTGCTTTTCCAAAGCATTTTCTACCATACAGCTCAACAATGGTGCAAAATGTGGTACCACTTATGCTAATGGTTATATGATTGTATATTTATTTCTGTGTCTACTCATTTTAACAAAAAACTTTTTTTTTCTTTTGCTTTCTCTCAGAAATTGAACTTATTAGCAAATTATTCAATTCTCTAGAAGACACAATTTAAACCATTGAATATAATTGCAATGAAAATAAAATATGTCAATCGTGTCCTTTTTCAAACAGACAAAACATAACTGCTAAGGGCCCATTTCTGCAAACATTGTTGGATACGGTTACTGGACTCTAATACGTCAGTTTTAGGTCACAATTTCATATGTCACATTGAAATAATAGTGATGTTTGAATGAACAAATCACATGGGTTGATACATCAATTGATAGCTAGGTGGGTAGTAAACAAAAGCTTTCAGTCTTATATTAATTCACTAATTCCATCTTGTTCAGATTCCGACACCCTTAATAATACTGATTCCTCTAATTAATCTAATTGAAATCAATTGATCTTCAGTAATTTTAAAGTAAGATGCCACCAGGTGTAATGGGAATCAGCACATGGCCATCTTCTTTCATTTTTAATTTTTTAAATGCTGGTAAGTTTCTCAAACTAATAGACATACAAATGTCCAGAAAGCTTTGGAATCAATAGATGTTTAACAGAAACACTAAACTAAAGAACAGAAGACAAAATATGACTTAATATAAAATCAATTTATATATAAGCACTGGATTTGGAGAAAAAGCTTTATTGATTCAGTCAAAATATATTTCAAAACCAACGTCTAATTCCTATATACAACATCTAAATTATTGCTTTTGATTTATCTTCTGGGTTTTTTTTTAACCTTTTACTATGTTTTAATTTTAATTTCCTTAATGTTAGTAATCATTTATTTTAAATTAGCTTGTGCACCTGATCCTGGAAGAGTTTAAGGACATGAATTACTTTATACATGTGAGTCATCTGGTTGAACTGAGTAGGAGTATTCATATGCAGAAGTCCTGGCAAGACGGTGGCACAAACATGAATAATAGTGTGTTCAGAATGTCTTCTTTAATTTTCTGGGTGCTAGTTCTATAGTATCAAAAGGATTGGGGATTTGAGGGTCAAAAGTACAATGTGTATCTCTTTAAAGAAAAGAAACTTGATGAGAAAAATTTTTGGAAAATCTTTCCCATTCACTCAGATACCACCACAGGGCCGTACTTTCTCTGCTTTTCCTCCCACTAGGATTCTGGCAAGAAAATGGAGAAGACTGGGGGCAGTAGAAGGATTGAGAAAAGGAAAGGCAAATTGGGGGACAAAAGACAGACACAGCAACAAGACCATAAATGTGAATTATCAAATCAGATCAATTTAAAGCATTTCTATGTTTTCCAGGGCCACCTATCACCATAGTAACTCTCTAGTCATATTACTTGTCTCCCTCACTGAGGTGAAAAAGTGGATATTGATAAAATAATCACCAGTTGTGAAGGGAAAAAACAAACAAAAGCAAATGACATTAAGATTATAAAATTGTCTTTAGTTTTTGGAAAAAAAGGTAAAGCAGCTTTTTAATATTTTATACTAGGCTAATAAAATAAAGTGCTAATATAAAATAAATAAATAAACCATAATACAATGACATGTCTGTATGTTTAGTTTTCAGCTGATAAATTGCAAATCAATATGTTAAAAAAAAATTCCAGGAGAGAAAACTTTCATAAAGTATCACTAATAGAGAGGCAAAACAATTTCTCAGAGTAACCTACAGAGAGAAAAGACCTGCAGGAATCCTCTGAACAAATTCATAAAATAATTAAAAATATCTGAGCAGCATCTATTAGCAATATTCAAGTAATTTGAAATCCCCCCTTGTACTGGATCATCAGAAGGCCTATACAACATTTAAGTCCCAGTTATGGCCTATTTGGAGGGTTTAAGTGGGGCTTCAGTGGTTACTTTGTCTTGTTCTGTGCATTCTGCAAAGGCCCTGATATGCAAACTGATATATGTGGACTTAATCCTGCATCCAACCATTGACATCAGTAGTGCTCAGGCATCCACACAGGTGGATCAGGATCTTAGCCTGCCTTTCTTAAATAGGCAAAACTCCTGTTGATTTCCTTGATGGTGGGCTCATGTAGGAGTGTGTTTCTCTCCTTATTTGTTCATTTAATGGTTATATCAACAATTAATAATAATTCTTGTATACAGTAAATGTGAAAGTGGAATGTGTCTTTATAGGTGTTTGGAATATACTACATATATTTATGGCAAGAGATAAATAAATAAGTCCATAAATTACACAGATACACATATGGAATCAAGGCAATTACTCTTAACTGGAGATAGAACCACAAAGTCATGCCTTATCACCACAGAGCAATCAGATGGTCACTCCTTTGAGAATGGCTGGGGAGACAAAACACGGAGGAGTTTTCTTCTGCATATAAGCTTGACATTAAGAAATTATTTATATGGTGTTTATATGATTTTCTGACGGTAAGGTGTGCCTGTGATTTTTATTATTTTTTCTCCCTCTTTTCCACCATATCAGTGCACACTGAGGTCCAGATTGTCTAGTCATTTTGTTGGGAACCACCTCCATCCCTCATGTACCCTACACTAAGGCCAGTCAAGGCTGTAGTGCCTGAGATAAAGGGGAGTACAGAGACCACTCCTAAAGGCACACATTTCCCTAAAGGTGGTGATGAGTGGAAAGGAACAAATGGGACCATGTTTTCTTCACCACACCAGGTCAGGTGGTGCAGTCTACACACTCCAATGTGCACTGTGGAGTTAAGGGAGGGACTCAGTTCCTACAAAAGCACAGTCCCTCCCCAGGATCTCCCTGGGGTGGTGTTGCTCGGCCCTATTTGGGTATATGGTACACAACCTGGCTGTGAGTATCTACAGTTTTGTTACTCCAGGGGTAAAAAGAAAATAGCATTTGTCTACTTTTGTAAAGCATGCAAACAAAATCTATATCCCTAAAACTGCAATATAAGTATTGTTTCCTTTGGCAATATTTATTTTGTAACTCAGCCTTATACTGTTCCCTTTCTCATGTAAAAATGGATGCAAGTTGAGGATTTAATATACTTTTGCTTCCCACTGTGCAACAGATGGAAGCATAAACTCCTTGTTGAATAAAAAATATCCTTATGCAAAATTTATGTGCCAATTTATAGGCACACATGGCAAGTAAAAGAAGAAAAGTAAAAATTCAACACTATACCTTGTGCCTACCAGAACTACTTCTCTTGACTTTTTGTCTTGGGTACAGATGCCTTTACAGCCTCTCTTTTAATTTTCCTAGAGCTAAACATTGCATTCTAGGCAGAAAGGTGCATTAAAATCAGGCTCAGAATCACTCACTTGACAAGCTGAGCAGAACTTTATTGCAATAAGACAAACAAACAGTCATGATAACTTTTCCGGGTCCATGGGCACGTCTCCACTTCATACAGAACTCTTCCAGTTCTTGATTTGCACTGAATGCAATGTTGCCAACTTTCAATATTTTACCATTTCAGGATTTGTGATACTAGTTTTTTTTCTTGAAGCCCAAGTTCCAGAATAAATTAATTAGGTAGAATCTCAGCTTTAATTAAACTAAAATCAAAACAAGGTAAGTTTCTAGCCCTCTTGGTTGCAGTCTAGAGCACATCAAAAATGACTCAAGTTCATCCTAAAGGCTCAGAAACCAGAAGGTAAATAAAAACAACCCTTCTTTTAATCACGATTTTTAAGCCAATCTCATGATTCGGGGTCCTGAGTCCTGATTTTTGAAGGTTTGAGTTTGACAATATTGTCAACCCGCTTTGGAGAGGGTTTCAAAGACTGTCTAGCCATTTTACCCAATAGAGGGGGACAGTCAACCAGTCATACTGAAGGGCCTAGACATTTTCCAGCATACTCACTTATGTCCCGTATACTATTCCCTCTTTATTTTTGAATCTGAAGGTTATATTTTCTTCCCTTTCCCATTCTTACATATCTCTGAACAATACAGTCAATTTAACATTGTTTTAAACACACTTCTTGTCTATGAATACCCCTGTGCTCTACATAAATTACCACCAATACCAAGAATTTTGCTCTTTTTCTTCCATGACTCCACATCAGGTCCTTGTTTATGGCTCAGTTCAACTACAATCGATAAGACACCAAGATTCTGATTTAAAATAGACACTGATCATTGTCATCTTCTTTTCCCTGAAACATAAGACAGGAATTGTGACCCCCAAGAGCCTTCTTTTGCCAACTGGAAAAAAGACACACTCAGCACTTTGTTGTCAGAATACTTAGCCAAACAATGTCTTGACATCAGTATCATATAAAAACAGGTGATATGCTGGTCAGGAGTATCATTGTGTATAAAAAGGAATATGGATTGTGTAAAAAGAATTATGTATGTGTGCTGGAAGTATGTTCTTAAAATATCTTGTGAAGGAAAACTTGCCTTAGATAAAGGAATATGGTTTTACCTGTCTGGATCAAGCTATGTAATCCATTGACAATATATAAATACATATTATTAAACAAAAGCATCCTCTGGCCTGGAAGGATGGAGATGCTGGTAGCTTGATGAAAGAGGAAAAATGGTGTTAGGCAAAGACATAGCTTGCTAGAATTAAGTTGTAGGTACCAGAAAACATGTTATTTTAGTTTGTCTACTTGTTTTCATAAACATTTTCAATCTCTTTTATTCTTGGTTGGTATCACTTAAATCAGTGTTCATTATCAATAAACTTATTCCCTTTTTATTACAAAACCATCTCAGTGCTGCATATTAAAGTAATGTGTTGGACCTCAGCTAAACTAAAAGACTGCTGTCTCTTTGAAGGCAGCAAACATCATAATTTATGTGTGTCCAGTGAGAGGGACTGGACACAGCAGAGAAGCCTCTCTCAGGAACTCAGGAACTGGATCTGACTGATTGCTACCTGCAAGGCAAGATTAGACTGGCAAACTCTCAAGGAGTTTGCTGTTAAGGTAGAACAGAGTGGTGTGGTAGGCAGCTGTCTCATGGTCTAAGCTCCAGCAAACCTCTCATCTACTGAGGCAGAGAGACAGTTCTGGGTGCACTTAGGAGAAGTATTATATTCAGTATATTCCTAAGAAATCAGGAACATAAGCCTTGGGCAGGCATTGTGGAGGCCTTGTGGAGGGTCAAACTAGCCAAAGTGCAATCAAACAGAAGCTTGGTGGCCATGACCCAAAGATCTACTGATGTGCTAAATTATTCATTTGTATTTAAGTATAGAGGTGAAATCTTGGCCCCACTGAGTCAATGAAAGTTTTGCTATTGGCTCCAGTGGAGAAGGCATTTCACCCCTATAGTTTTATGTCTGAACAATATTGCTTGTGTAATTTAAGATTGTAAACTCCTTGGAGCTGGGTTTGCATCTTCTTCTAGGGTATTTTCTTTTACATGGACACACGATGGAGTGCACATTGACAAGGTTCAATAATAAATAAATAAAAATTGAAATTGTCTGGGGGATTTAGCTACATTTTAATTTTATTGGGAGACATGTCTAACTACTTTAAATGGATATGAATATTTCCATCTGTAATTTCTGCTTTTACTTTTACTCAGGAACCAAAATATATAAAAGAAATAAAACACATCTCAGATCCTACTGAAATAAGGAGAAATAATCAGCTCCAAAACTTCCTTCCTTTAGCTGATTTTAGCTGATTTACCCCATCAGCTGCTACACGTTTCTCATATAGTCTCTAAATGTACCTTTCTTATTAGAGTTTAACTCCTCCTACAGGCTAGTTAGCTCCTCCCAGCAGAAATATGCCAGATATTGTTTTTCCAAGAAGTCCTACTTTTCCTATTGGATTTTCCTTAAAAGATTAACCAAAAAAAAAAAAAATAAGCAACCTATCTCCAAAACTGTATTTGTACACAGATGTTGCAAGTAACAAGAATGTTAAATAGCAAAGAACAAAACTGCACAGGAATTATATGCAAGCTTGAGTCAGTTGTATTGAATCTAATTAGGTGAATTATTGTCTTTTTATGGCTTTGTGAAGCATTCACAAACCAGTCTAATTGTTAGTGAACATACTGTTCTTTGCAAGTATTCTAAGAATATCACAAGCAAACAATTAACACTCTATGGATTATTTGTGAATTATCTGATGTCATATTCAACATCCAGTCTCCAAACTTTATACATGCAGCTCAGACACACATGTGCCAAGTCAGATACATCTATTCACCAAAATCATAAAGCTCAGTTTCATAGATGAGCAAATTCGGGTGAAAGTCACTCTTTCTCAAAGGGCCAGCACTGTGTGGATGTGCCACTTAGGGTATGTGTACACTGCAAACAAAAAACCCACAGCCCCAAGTCTCAGTGCCTGGGTCAATTGACTTGGGTTCATGGGGCTCAGTCTGTGTGGCTAAAAATAACAGTGCAGATGCGCCTCCTCGGACTGGAGCTCAGGTTCTGAAATCTAGTGAAGTGGGAGGCTCCAGACCAAATGGGAACACCTATACTGCTATTTTTATCCCTGCAGCCAGAGGCAATTGTCCTGGGCTCCTGTGTTTAATTTGTAATGAAAGCAGTGCCGGGGCTCAGGCCTGGCAAGCCACAACACAAATGAAGCATTGACCCCAGGCCCAAAGGCCACGCATCCATCTCTTCTCTATCTAACTCTGCCCTGCTATCAAACAACACTTTGTGCCGTCAGAAGTGCAGACAACAGAGTCTCGTTGCCTGGCCATTCCATGGCACCTACATTATTCTGTCCAAAATAATTTCTTTGGTCTCTCTGTGTAAGGACCTGGGAGCAGGATTGGGCTCCATGACTGTTTTATGCCCTAGCTACATTCAGAGATGTTATATGTTATTTCATTCTGTCTCTGTGCTTATGACATCTGTGAAGTCCTTTGCGGTTGGCTGGGTGTGAGATTGGGCTGGGAGAACTGGTTTGGATAAAAGAAGAATTCCTCCTCCTCAGGAACCTTCATCTACTTTTAGACCCAATCTCAAATCAGAACTTCCTAGACATTCTGAAATGATTTATTATTTCTAATCTCCATATGGGGATCAGAAATTCCAAACTAAAGCAATGGAGAGGCTGTTCTGTTCTATAACCCCGGTCAGCTCCACCTGGGTTCTTTTGCGGAACTTGGTCCTCCTTTCCAAGCCAAGATGTTTTGTGTGCAATCTGAAATGCAGCTTGAGAAGCTGTTGGCACAAAGGAAAGGAAAGTCTACTATCCAGCACTGCTGTCAGGCCTACAATCTCAGTTTACCTTGCAGTCTAACCAGTCAAAAAACAGCACTAAATAAGTCAAAAAACATATTGTAGATCTGACACCATGAGGATGGGTGAGGTGGATAGTGAAGGGGTGGGGAGGCAGGTGCTAATGTAAGGGGGTACACACAGGTCCCCCTCCTTGGCTAAAGCAGAGGGATCTTCTGCCTCTGCATTGGCTGCTGTGGTGAGAGTTCCTCCCCTATTGTATGGCTGGTCAGGGGGTAGAGGGTAGCAGGACTCCAGGCTGTGTGCAGACTGGGGTGGGGAATCATTTCCACAGTAATAATGGAGGGGAAAAGTGGGGGTTCCCCCTTGTGGGGATGGGGATGGGGGCAGATCCCAAAATCAGCCCCCACCTGGTTCATACATAAAGTCCCCAGTTGTGGTCACCTAGTGACCCTGGCTGTGCAATGTTCAAATGGCTGCAGCAAAACCAATGTTAATGGGGCTTGCTGGGTTAAGGGGACTGGTACACCTGGGACCCAGAGCAGCCT
Source organism: Eretmochelys imbricata (assembly GCF_965152235.1). NCBI lineage: Eukaryota > Metazoa > Chordata > Testudines > Cheloniidae > Eretmochelys > Eretmochelys imbricata. The sequence continues at coordinate 92,291,400 of NC_135572.1, read as the reverse complement.
CTGATCCCCCAATGTTTGGCACTATGGTAAGACAGGCTGGGGACGGGACATCTGGAGCAAGGGGCTTGGACTCCCCTCTTCTGCAGTTGGAGTGTCTCGTGTGTGGAGACAGAACCCCTCGACTGACGGGGGGCAAGGGTAGAGAATCACCATCCTGAGGGTAGGGGACACCTGGGCCACCGGAGAATGGCAGCTCTGAAGGCAGCACTGCCACCAGAAGCAGCGCAGAAGTAAGGGTGCCATGGTATTGCCATCTTTGCTTCTGTGCTACTGCTCGTGAGTGCAGTGCTGAATCCAGTGTCCTGAGGAATGTACTCTGATATGCAGACCACCCCATAGGAAGCTGATTTTTTTTTAAATCAGCCATCTATTTCCTGTTTCACAATAATATAGCCTAATAATATGCTAAGCATATACACCATATAAATTTACAAAATATAAAACAAAACAATTTAGTACATTTTGTTTCCTGATTCTGTGGGTGACTGCAAGGAAGTCAACCAGAGCACGCACATGAACTCCTGTTGGATAACAGTTTTTCTTTATGTAATTTCCTTTCATTGTTCATTTCAATTTATTTTTTTTGCCTCTACAGACTCCAGTTCAATTAGGGAGAACAAGCTTGTGTTAATGCAATAGTAAGATGGTAGTGTTGAAATCAGAAAAGGCGAGAAAACTCAGAAGCTACTGTTCCAGTAACAATGTTAACTGAAGCTAACCTCAGCTTTGCTGATACCCAGTATAGCCTCTTCACTGAACCACACTGCTCGACTCACGTTGAGTGAATAACATTTTACATTTAATAGTTATAAGACATGTGGAAATGAATAGACCTTTAGATATTGTATGTGACATTTGAGTGTCTGATTCATCATGCCACTTAGATTGCCATTCCCATCTGAAAGCATCTGTTGGCTAAGACATACAGGACTGTACATGGCAGAGAATAGCAAGAGTGAACTCATGCCCTACAGTTCCAATACATAACTTGCACATATCTAAGAGGGCCATCCTTTTCAAATAAAAACAGCATTGAATCATTTCCCCAAGTGTCATGTCCACAGGCATTACTAAGGGTATAAACACTCTGCTTGACAATTCTACTTTGTCTTCTCCTCCGGATGGCTAATGAAGCTAAAAGAAAAGACAATACACACATAAAACAATCCCTCAAGAAATGGGGTCATTTTGCATGACTCTTCTCTTTCCTAATCATTATTAATTCAGCAGATGCTTTATGTAAGGCTGCCATCTTCATATATTTTCTCCTACCTCTGCTAATTTTATCTGAACACTTCCCTTCCTTTCTACATCACTCTTTTTTCTCTCTGTTCTTGTTAGCAGTGGTAGATGGTGAATAAATAGCTGCCAATAGCACATATGTTAATACTTGTCTGTCTTGTGGTTTTCTGTTGACCCCTCATCATTGTATCCCGGTGTTTCCCAGGAAAATTAGATATGCATGACAAGATCACTAGTGGAACTTCAAAAAATGTCTGCTCTTCTCCATTCCCTGGTAGAGGAGGCATATCTTGAGATTATGAGAGTTTACATATAATATTATGTTTTCCTTTTCTTCTTCTCCTCACAAATCTGCTTGTTTATAATAATAAAGCTTTGTCAAAAAGGAGGGTTTTTGACACATTCCCCTGAAAGTGGTGAGAGTATAGAGTTATCTGATTGCCTTCAGAAGCTTCTTAAGCTATTGAACACCCTTCACCAAGTAAAATTTGTCTCCGGCTCTTGTGCTTTCTACTGGGATTTTGCAAATTGAATTTTCCCAGAAGACTGTGGCTATATTGTTGGTTTATGGGCAGATATGAGGTAACTGACATAGAAGGGCCCTGATGCATTGAAAGCCTTCAGGGACCAGGGCTTTGAACTGGAAATAGAAGAGAGCTGGGAGACAGAGAAGGGATTGGAAAACAGTGGTGACATGCTCTTCTTGGCTCCTCCCATTGAAGAGGCAGGATGCAAGCTGCACCTGGTCAAACAAATATTAATTTAAATATCCATATTTTAAATTGAAATAAAATATTATATATATCAACCAGCTCTAGCTTCTGCATCCTGCATGAGCTGGAGCCTCCAAAGCAGTGGTGGGAACCTGCGGCCCGTGAGTCACACACAGTCCATCAGGGTAATCCGCTGGCGGGCCACCAGATGATTTGTTTACATTTGCATGGCTGCCCGTAGCTCCCAGTGGCTGCGGTTCGCATTCCCGGCCAATAGGAGCTGTGGGAAGCAGCAGCCAACACGTCCCTACTGTCCACACTGCTTCCCGCAGTTCCAATTGGCCGGGAACAGCAAATCGTGACCACTGGGAGCTGCGGGCGGACACGCAAATATAAACAAACTATCCGGCAGCCTGCCAGCGGATTATCCTGATGGGCCGTGTGCAGCCCGTGGGCCACAGATTGCCCACCACTGCTCCAAAGTTTTGCCACCTTTAAATCCAGATACAGTAATCAAGTCTGAAGGTGAAGGAACGGTCTGGCCATATCCTATTTTAGGAAGAAGAGATGAAGCTTCTTAGCAAGCTGAAGATGGAAGAAGGTATTTTTCATCTCAGATACTACTTGATCATCTTGGCCAGATGCTGAGTTAAACAGGATCCTGAGATTTCACACCACTTTTGACAAAGAGAGGGCAGATCCCTTTAATGTAAAGAGAGGACAGTGACCCATTTAGCTCTTCAGGATGTTTCCTGCTGATAAACATCATTTCTGTCTTGCTTGAGTGACTTTCCATCAGCAGCTCTTCATCTACCTATTGACCTCTGTGATTATTGAAAACTGTGTTAAGATTGTGAAGTGCTGCTTTAAATACTCAGGGTTCTGGTCCTACTTGCATAGTAGGGGTAGTGAAGTGTGAAATCAGAGTCAATCTGCAGCCAGCCAGCCTACTGGAAAATGGGCTGAGTTGTGTCACTCTGTTTTAGGGAGCAGCCTGCTTTGCCTCTCTGTTTTGGGTCCTTGTGTATTATCACTCTGAATTCTAAGGCCTGGTCTACACTACGAGTTTATGTCAGATTTAGCAGTATTAAATCGAATGAACCTTGCACCCGTCCACACAACAAAGCCATTTTTTTTCGACATAAAGGGCTCTTAAAACCAATTTCTTTACTCCTCCCCAATGAGGGGATTAGCGCTGAAATCGACATCGCCGTTTCGAATTAGGGTTAGTGTGGATCCAATTCGAAGGTATTGGCCTCCGGGAGCTATCCCACAGTGCACCATTGTGACCACTCTGGACAGCATTCTGAACTCAGATGCACTGGCCAGGTGTACAGGAAAAGCCCTGGGAACTTTTGAATCTCATTTTCTATTTGGCCAAGCGAGCTCATCAGCAAAGGTGACCATGCAGTCCCAGAATTGAAAAAGAGCTCCAGCATGGACCGAACTGAGGTACTGGATCTGATCACTGTATGGGGAGAGGAATCCATGCTATCAGAACTACGTTCCGAAAGAGGAAATGCCAAAACATTTCAAAAAATCTCCGAGGCCATGAGGGACAGAGGTGACAGCAAGTACACAACACAGTGCCACATGAAACTCAAGGAGCTCAGACAAACGTACCAGAAAACCAAAGAATCAGACGCTCCGGGACAGAGCCCCAGCCATGCCACTTCTACGCTGAGCTGCATGCAATTCTAGGCGGGGCCGCTACCACTACCCCACCCCTGTCCGTGGACTCCGATGATGGCTCTCCGCCATGCCTGAGGATTTTGCAGATGGGGAAGATGAGGAGGAAGACGAGCTTGAGGAGAGCACACTGGTCTCCCCGACAGCCAGGATGTTTTTATCACCCTGACTGAAATACCCTCCCAACCCAACGAAGCTCGAGAAGGGACCTCTGGTGAGTATACCTTTTTAAATATAATACATGTTATAAAGCAAGCATTTTTAATGATTAAGTAGCCCTGAGGACTTGGGATGCATTCGTGGCCAGTACAGCTACTGGAAAAGTCTGTTAATGTGTCTGGGGATGGAGCGGAAATCCTCCAGGGACATCTCCATGAAGCTCTCCTGGAGGTACTCTAAAAGCCTTTGCAGAAGGTTTCTGGGGAGAGAAGCCTTATTCTGTCCTCCATGGTAGGACATTGTACCACGCCATGCTAGTAGCAAGTAATCTGGTATCATTGCATGACAAAGCCAGGCAGTGTATGGTGCTGTTGTTTGCTGGCATTCAAGCAAAATCCGTTCTTTAGCTCTCTGTCTTATCCTCAGGAGAATGATATTGTTCATGGTAACCTGGTTGAAATAGGGGAATTTAATTAAGAGGATATTCAGAGATGGCTGTTCCTACTGGGCTTTTTGCCTGTGGCTGAAAATAAATCCTCCCTGCAGTTAGCCATGCGGTGGGCGGGGGGAGGAAGGGGGGCATTGGCGCTGAGCTGTTCGTGTTTGGCTAGCAGGGATCTTCCCTGATACAAGCCATGTGGTGGTGGGAGGGGTAAAGCGATCATCCCAGAGAATTGGAGGTGTGTGTGTGGGGGGGTTAGTTTGGTTTCTGCACGTTAACAGGAAAACTACAGCACTAAATGGCCAACTCAACATGCTTTGCTTGGTATGGGAGAGGAGGTTGCTGCTGTTATGAAGGCTGCAGAAGCCAAAAGACTATGGCTTACCATGGCCACCTGCAAGCTGAATTCTGTTGCCCAGCACTGCGTGTGTGATCTGTAACACCAAAGCTGCAGGCATTCAATATAAGATGCAAAATGCGACCTTCTACCAAAATCACACATGCTATATAATGTGAATACTGTTGTTCACCGTGAAAGTGTATAGCCATTATTCTGTAAAATGTATCTTTTAAAATTCTTCACTCCCTTTTTTTCCCCCAGCAGCTGCAAATGTTTCAAGCCTCCCTCCCCCGTCCCAAAGGCTATCTCAGATAAGGCAGTGAAAAAACTGCACGCGCAATGAAATGTTCTCTGAGGTCATGCAGTCATCTGGCACTGACAGAGCTCAGCAGAATGTGTGGAGGGACACAATAGCAGAGTACAGGAAAGTGGCTGATGAACGTGAGGAGAGGTGGAGGAAGGAAGATCAGAGGAGGCATGAGGCAATGCTGGGGCTATTGCGGGATCCAACGGACATGCTCCGGCGTCTGGTGGGGGTTCATGAACGGCAGCAGGATCACAGACTGCCGCTGCAGCCCCTGTTTAACCACCCTCCCTCCTCCCCAAGTTCCATAGCCTCCTCTCCCAGACGCCCAAGAACGTGGGGGGCAGGAGGGAGGCTCCGGGCACCCAAACACTCCACCCCAGTGGACAGCCCAAGCAACAGAAGGCTCTCATTTAAGAAGTTTTAAAGTGGCCTTTTTCTTCCCTCCTACCTTCCTCCCACACCCCAGGCTACCTTGTGAGTTCTCTCTCTGTTTTTATAATCAATTAATAAAAAAAACATGTTTTTTTAAATGATAGTGACTTTATTTCCTTTGCAAGCAAGCTGTGATCGAAGCAGGGAGGGCGGGTGGCTTACAGGGAATTTAGAGGCAACCAAGGGCGCAGGTTTTCATAAGAAGAAACAAACAGAAGTGTCACACAGCACCCTGGCCAGTCATGAAACTGGTTTTCAAAGCTTCTCTGATGCGCAGTGCTTCCTGCTGTGCTCTTCTAACCGCCTTGGTGTCTGGCTGCTTGTATTCAGCGGCCAGGTGATTTGGATCAACCTCCCACCCTGCCATAAATGTCTCCCCCTTACTTTCACAGAGATTCTGGAGCACACAGCAAGCAGCAATAACAATGGGAATATTGGTTTTGCTGAGGTCTGAGCGATTCAGTAAACTGCTCCAACGACCCTTTAAACATCCTAATGCACGCTCTACCACCATTCTGCACTTGCTCAGCTTATAGTTGAACAGCTCCTGACTACTGTCCAGGGTGCCTGTGTATGGCTTCATGAGCCAGGGCATTAAGCGGTAGGCTGGGTCCCCAAGGATAACTATAGGCATTTCAACATCCCCAGTGGTTATTTTCTGGTCTGGAAAGTAAATCCCTTCCTGCAGCCATTTAAACAGACCAGAGTTTCTGAAGACGCGAGCATCATGAACCTTTCCCGGCCATCCCACACTGATGTTGGTGAAACATCCCTTGTAATCCACGAGTGCTTGCAGCACCATTGAAAAGTACCCCTTGTGGTTTATGTACTGACTGCCCTGGTGGTCCGGTCCCAAGATAGGGATATGCATTCCATCTATAGCCCCACCACAGTTAGGGAATCCCATTGCAGCAAAGCCATCTAGTATGACCTGAACATTTCCAAGAGTCACTACCTTTGATAGCAGCAGCTCAATGATTGTGTTGGCTAATTGCATCACAGCAACCCTCACAGTAGATTTGCCCACTCCAAATTGATTTCCGACTGACTGGTAGCTGTCTGATGTTGCAAGCTTCCACAGGGCTATTGCCACTGGCTTGTGAACTGTGAGGGCTGCTCTCATCTTGGTATTCTTGCACTTCAGGGCAGGGGAAAGCAAATCACAAAGTTCCATGAAAATGCCCTTACGCATGCAAAAGTTTCCGAGTCACTGGGAATCATCCCAAACCTGCAACACTATGTGGTCCCACCACTCTGTGCTTGTTTCCCAGGCCCAGAATCGGCGTTCCATGGCGTGAGCCTGCCCCAGTAACACCATGATCTCCAAATTGCTGGGGACTGCAATTTTAGAGAAATCTGTGTTCATGTTCTCATCACTGTGCTTCTGTCACCTCCTCGCCTGGTTTTTCAGGTGCTGGTTCTGCATAAACTGCACGATAATGCGCGAGGTGTTTACAATGGTCATAACTGCTGTGGTGAGCTGAATGGCCTCCATGCTTGAAGTGCTATGGTGTCTGTCAAGGTTCCTTCCCCACTCTGAACTCTAGGGTACATATGTGGGGACCTGCATGAAAAACCCCCTAAGCTTATTTTTACCAGCTTAGGTTAAAACTTCCCCAAGGTACAAACTATTTTACCTTTTGTCCCTTTTTCTTCTTTTAAGAACCTTTAAACCAAAAAACCTTTAAAGTACTTTAAAGTAAAACCTTTAAAGTAAAAGTTCTTAAAAGTAAACCAGTAAAGGGTTAAGAAGCTAAGACAACCTCACCGGCACCTGACCAAAATGACCAATGAGGAGACAAGATACTTTCAAACCTGGAGTGGGAGGAAACAAAGGGTTCTCTCTGTCTGTGTGTTGCTTTTGCCAGGACCGGATCAGGAATGCAGGTCAGAACTCCTGTAAAAAGTCAGTAAACAATCTAGTTAGATATGCGTTAGATTCTGTTTTGTTTAAATGGCTGATAAAATAAGTTGTGCTGAATGGAATGTATATTCCTGTTTTTGTGTCTTTTTGTAACTTAAGGTTTTGCCTAGAAGGATTCTCTATGTTTTGAATCTGATTACCCTGTAAGGTATTTACGATCCTGATTTTACAGAGGTGATTCTTTTACTTTTTCTTAAATGTGCTTAGTGTGGACACATGGACTCGACTTTATACAATCTGTTCCCAAAAATCGACTTCTGTAAAATCAGAGTACTTTTGTTGTGTAGACATGGCCTAAAAGAAATAAAGTAGTGTCATGTTGCATCTTTTCACCATGAGCATTTTATGTTTTTATCTGTCTTCTCAGTTTGTAATCCATGAAACAAAACCATCTCCCCTAGGCATTGTGACATCCTTGTCATGGTGGCGTTTGTGTCTATGGAAAATTAGATATTTTCAATGGGCTTAATCAATGGGTATAGTTTTGACAGAACAGTAAGGACATCTGGTTTCATATAGATAAGGAAAAAGTCGTGGGGGGGGGAACATGTTAGATCAAATTAATGTTGGAGCTTGGTAAACTTTTTCCCCTCAAAATGGCAAGTTCCAACAAGATAGTGCTTGCAGGGGTTATTAGCATGGAGTGTTGTTCCTTTTGGAGAAATGAGTGAACTGAGCCTTTTTCAGGGATGTTGCCAACATCTCTGAAGGAGATGTTGATTATTTGCAATAGTAATAGACATAATTCTTCACTAGTTTTCCAAGCTCCACCCTCCTCTAGTGATCTGTTTTCAACTGGTGGTTCAAATATTCCTGAAAGCCCGTGGTGTTTCATTGTATATGAGGGGGGGCAAACTCTGTTAGGTGAGGTGATTGATTCTGACCACTCTGAATTCAAATTTACTACTTGAGCAAGTGCCATTTGGGTGTGGCTGACTTTTTCTGCAAAGTAGCATAAAAGCTCTTCACAGGGGATGAAGCTTTGGTCTGATGTCTCAATCACACAATGCAGTCTGGATTATACAGTTCAATGATGCAGAATAGCTCTACTTACTCCTCTCCAGTGGAACTCTCTCCCCAGAGAGCTTTAATTAGGTGATTAACTTGTTATTCTTAAATCTAGCCTGAATGTGTGTCATTTAAAGTGTGCTGCAGTTATTCATCCATATGTTAATATTTATATAATAACAATCACAATTACTTGTAATAATTGATAGCACAAATACTAATATAATCATAGTTATTTGGTTGTGTAAACTCTCTTTGAGAGCCTTGGATAAAAAAGTTCTTTATAAGTGAAAAATAGTTTTATAAACTTCTATGCAACAAGGTGATAATTTAGTTACAAAAGTTAGTTTCCATAGTTGTACATCTGCTCCTGCACCATATACCGCCTCTCTCCTCCTTTATCCCACTTCTTTACTACTGAAATAGAAAAATACTGAGAACATAATATGGCCTACAGTTTCAAAAGACAGTTCAGTACAATAAATTGCACTAGCAATAAAGAAGGCAGAAGGTAATCAAACAAGAATATACTGAATCCATTATGACTTGGAGAGAAAATATAAAGGGAAGCAAAAATCCCCACAGGTAAAGTTAACATTAGCCAATGAGGTTAAGGGAAATAAGAGGGCTTTTACAAATTTATCAAGGGAAAAATAAATGCTAGAGAGAAAGCAAGCCCGGAAGTAAATGAGGAAGGAAATAAAATCAGTGATGATTTTAAAATGGCTGAGCTACTGAACAGCTTACTTAAATCAGTATGTAACACACACACACACACACACACACACACACACACACACACACACATAAAGATAAGGGGTACGTACAATTACAAAGTAATAAAGGTTTTATCAGTATAGATGATGGTAGAAAGCTGGTGAGGGAATATGGTACTCTTAGAAGTGAGTGTGTACAAATCAGTAGGTCCAGCTAAACTGCATTCCATTGTTTTAAGAGAATTTAGCTATTGAAATTATTGAGCCACTGGCAATTAATTTTGAAAAGTCATGAAGAACTGGAGAAAAGACCGGAAGGTTGGCAAAAAACAGAAGTTGTGTTGCTAATCTTTATTAGTAACTGATTATAAAGATAATTATTGTTACATGGATTTCTCAAAATTCGATCACTATGGGCTAGATTGCGATTTGGACTCCATGCCTGTGGTACCATGCACAGGTTATTCAGAACTTGTGTCAAGGAATGGAGAAGCAAACAGGTCCTTGTATATCAGATTATTCCAATTGGCACAGGTTTGTGGGATGGGGAGCAGTGGGGAGTGCGTGGTGTTACTCCATATATCACCTGACTTCACTGCTGGTCAGCACAGCTGAGCTAGAGGAGGCAGTTTCATACCAGTCAAGGTTTAGTACCACTCCAGAAGCAAAGACAAAAATACAGTTGGAAATGTAATTCATATTTGTGTATGAGGTAGAGTGTCTCTCAGGCCTACTGATTGGCTGATGTAGCTTATGTATCACTCCATGCTCAAAGCTATGCCTAAAGTCTCGGCTAAGCCACACACTACCTGGGTATTCTCTATAATGCTTCAGCAAACCTTTAAAAAATTGTGTGTATATGTGTGTGAATTTCTAGGAATTAGCTTCTGGTATGTGTAACTTCATTTTCTAGAAAAATAACAGAATAAATACTAAGAGAAAAACATTTCTAATTACTGTATGAATGTGTGTGGTTTTTTTCTAATTACAAAATTAATGGACCATGGGAATGTTTGTTATATTTTATATAATATCAATTTTATATAATTATATATTTTATATTATATTATTCCATATTGTATTTGTTTTGCAGCACCCAGAAATGTGCTATTTACAGAGCATGTGAGAAGATATATCTGAGATATGAGGACTCTAATTATAGTAGATTTAATATAGCTCAGTTGTGGTACAGAGTTTCATATATTCTTTCTTTTAAAAATAATTAAAATTGGCTTGGACAGAAGCATTGACATATGAACTGAAGTACTGTCAATAAAGAGGGCTGATAATATAAATTACTATCTAATTGAAGGATATAGTATGTCCTCTGCCATGTCATGATCAACATGACATGAGGAGCTTTCTTCAAGCAGCAAAAGCCATCTCCGGGCCAAGTTTAAGTGTCACAATCCCCCAGGAAAACTCCAACATCCTTAAGGATAATGTGGCCCTCAAGCAACATTGGAAGGAGCAATTAGAGACACTATAGAATCGTGAATCTGAAGTCTCAGTGGCCACCACTGAGTCCAATCTTAGCATCCAGTAATAGAACCTTTTGCTGACCCCCACATCTTCTGGGGAAGTTTGGTGAGCCAACACTTAGACTAGAAACCGCAAGGTGCCAGGCCCAGATGGCATCCCAGTGAAAGTCTTCAAAGCTGGTGGAATAGAACTCATGGAAAAACTTCATCAACTTCTTGTTAGAATTTGGGTTAATGAGGAAATTCCACCCAACCTAAAGAATGCCAGTATTATGACCATTTTTAAGAAAGGTGACAAGTCAGAGTGTGGAAATTACTGAGGTATTGCCCTCCTTTCCATTGCCGGGAGGATCCTTGCTCACATCCTTTTGAACTGTCTCCTCCCTCTTGCTGAAGTTGTCCTTCCGGAGTCCCAGTGTGGTTTCAGACTGTCTCGGGGCACTGCCAACATGATTTTTCTTGCACAACAGATTCAAGAGAAGCCCAGAGAGAAACATCAACCACTGTTTATGGCATTTATTGACTTTTGATTCCATTAATTGTAAAGCATTATGGAAAGTACTGTCTAGGTTCGGTTGTCCATTGAAATTCATTGATATTCTCAGGCTATTTCATGATGGGATGACCACCACTGTCCCCTGTAATGGGTTGGAGATGGACCTGTTCACCATACGCATTGGTGTTAAGCAGGGTTGTGTAATTGCACCAACTCTTTTTTTCCATCTATCTTTCCGTAATCTTGATTCTTAGGGATTTTTTTCACTACTGGGGTAAGTAGACCTAAGTAGCTACTCCAGCTATGTGAATAAAGTAGCTGGAGTCAACATAGCTTAGGTCTACTTACTGTGGTGTCTTCACTGTGCTGCATCTACAGGAGATGCCCTCCAGTTGACTTAGAATCAGAGACTCATAGAATCATAGAATATTAGGGTTGGAACAGTCCTCAGGAGGTCATCCAGTCCAATCCCCTGCTGAAAGCAGTACCAACAACACCACCAAATAAATCGTCCCAGCCAGGGCTTTGTCAAGCCGGGCCTTAAAAATCCCTAAGGATGGAGATTCCACCACGTCCCTAAGTAACCCATTCCAGTGCTTCACCACTCTCCTAGTGAAATAGTGTTTCCTAATATTCAACCTAGACCCCCCGCACTTCAACTTGAGAACATTGCTTCTTGTTTTGTCGTCTGCCACCATTGAGAACAGCCGAGCTCCATCCTTTTTGGAACCCCCGTCAGGCAGTTGAAGGCTGCTATCAAATCCCCCCTCACTCTTCTCTTCTGCAGACTAAATAACGCCACTTTCCTCAGCCTCTCCTCATAACTCATGTGCCACAGCCCCCTAATCATTTTCGTTGCCCTTGCCTTACCTTACTCTTCTCGGAGAGCTGGAGTACTGGGGTCAACCGGAGAGCACTCTGCCATCAATTCAGAGAGTCTAAGTCTTTTGCATCAATGCCAGCAATCTCTCTGCAACTGACATTACCATTGTTGAGGTGAAGATTATGAAACACCAATTTAGCTGGGCTGGTGTGGATGGTTGATACTCAGCTTCAAAAGTAAGTCCTTTTTCTTTATTTATGGTAAGAGAACATGTGGGGACAGAGGAACTGCTACAAGGACACCCATAAAGTATATCTTAAGTGTGGAGGCATTGATCCCACAAATTGGGAAGAGCTGCCTGGCAATAGACTGCAATGGTGTCACATCATACATCAAGCCTTAGCCCACTTTGAAGAGAATTGCCTTGCTGAGGGGAGGAAGGAAAGAGCATAGCATCCTGTCTAGCAATTGTGCTCTTTCCAAGCAACCATCTGTCACATATGTGGAAAAACCTGTGAAGCACAATTTTGACTCCTCAGCCATCTTAAGTCTCCCCAATGACTTTCCCCCCGACAGACATCATTCTCAATCGAGCAATAGCCGACAATGTGTTGTGCCACAGGGAATGGTGTTTGTTCCTGCCTTTATATAACAACTTCATAAAACAGGAATGATGATGCTGTGGTTAGGGCATTAGCCTTGGACCTGTAAGACCCACGTTCAATTCCTATACAACCAATTTCTTGTGTCATCTGGGGCAAGTAATTTAGTCTCTCTTTACCTTAATTATCCAACTGTAAGATGGGATAAAAACTCTTCCCTACCACACATGGGTGTTGTAAGGATAAACATATTAAAGACTGTGAGGTACTCAGATACAATATCAGCAATATAAGTTCCTCCTCTGATAAATAGCACTTTAGTTACATTTGCAGATGTCCAAAGAATGGAAAGTGTTGTTACAAGCAGTGAGTACGGGGTCAGGGGGGAAGGAATTTGGAGAGATTAGTGTCACCTTACATGTGTTAAACTTGGTTTTCATCCATGGGCATTTGACATAACTCATGCATCCAGAGTACCACAGCTCTGGAAGACAGACAGTTTATAGGGGATAACTCCTTAGGTTGACTATAAATTCTGAGCACACTCTTTTCTAGAACCTGGAATTGAACCCAGGAATCCTGAATTTCTACATTCCTCTGTTGTTAAAAATAGCAGTGAAATCCACTGGCAACATATATATCATTCCTGGTTAGAGCCTGGACCACAGACAATAACAGTCTATTAGTCCTACGAGTTACTCTGTTAGCACAAGTTGTAGAGGTCTGTGATGGAGATCTAAATGTTTAAGCCTTGCTAATGAATCAAGCTGGGGGAAGGGGGTCAATATAGTTCCATTTGAGAGAATTTTCAACTTGTTTGTTTGTTTGTTTCTTTGTTTGTTTTAGAAAATTACATCCAAAACACCATGTTCAGATTCAAGTGCTCAAAAGCTAAGAAAATGCCAAACTTAAGGTTGTTATTTTATTTGAACCCTTTGGGTTTATGCATTATGACACAAATCTACTTACATGGTCACATACTGTTTTTTTTCCACAGAACCCTGCCTCATTCAGTGCACAGGTTGAACAGTGCTATGGGAATGAATCAGAAGTAGGCTGTTGTTTATAAGACTAATGCCTCATTTGTTGCAGAAATTAAAAGATGTGTCATGAACGAAGCATGAGATTGCAGGAAGAGAAAGGATGGTCTCATAGTTAGGTTGAATAACCATACTGAACAATAAAATTCTATCCGTGCCTCTGTCTTAGAGTTTCTGTGTGATATATGTTAGGGGGCTTATTCCTTCACCCACTTACTTCCCTGGTCCTTCTCGCATGAACAGAGAGCAACAATACCCAAAGTCCAAAGGTGCAAACAATTTGATGTTTATTGAGGTGAACTTCCAGCAAGCATGATTCCAGTTTCCTTCCTTAGTGACCCCCTTCCCAGTTCTGACACCACAAAGCCTTACACCTGTGTCCCTATTCCCATTCCCCCCCTTAGCAAAACACGATTCCAATTTCCCCACCCCCATTCCCTGTTCCCATTCCCCCCGCCTTTACTTCCTGATTGACTGCAGACTATATAGTAAAACTTGAGTTCTGCTTAGCTATACCTTAACCAATCATTTTCCTGAAATTTAACTAACCAATCCTAACATATTGTAACATGATTATGTAACCAATTATATCCCACCACCTTAATTAGTTTACACCCAGCAAAGTTAATTATATAGCAGACAGAAACAATCACAGAACCAGACAGAGGTTATACAGACAAACAATAGGGAAATGGGGACTATAATGATAGAACAACACAGAAATGAGGATTTCACATCCCAGCAATTGATAAGTGAGTTCTTGCCAGACAGGATGCTATCAAACTAAGTTTCCTTTTACATCTTCTAGTCACTTCCCTTTCTCTGGAGGTGATAGGCATTATCAGGACAGGATTGTATTCCTAACAGCCCAATAGCACCTTCTTTCAATTGACGAGTTTGGAATGTGAGGATGTGACCGTTCGCTTCCCAGCATATGGTTGCCTCTGCTGTTTAGCCAAAGATCATTGCCTAAGAACAAGGCCTCAGACTGTCACAGTAAGAGAAGGCCCTTACACTAGCAGACAGTGATTTTGATTCTTTCTTTTATACCTCTATAACTAGCTAAGTGATAAGAATACACCTAAATTCTTAGAGTACAGGCCTTTACAGACAGGCCTGAATATCTATATCCTAACAATAGGCCACTCACTGAAACCAAAGTTTCCAAAGTTGACCACCAACTTTGTGTTCCTAATTTTGTTGATGTCCATAATGAGAAACCTGGGCCCATATTTGCAGAAGTGTTGAAGTTGCATAACTCCAACTAACATCAACAGGAGCTGTGCTTAGAATATATGAAGTGCTATGAAAATGCTAAGAACTCTGAAAAAAAAAGTCAGGCCTCAGATTGCTCAAGTTGGTGACTCAGAATTATTGAACACCTTTAACAGTTTTGACCTTAATCTCTCTAGTCCTCAGTTCCCAGCGGTAAAGTGGGGATAATAGTATCATCTATATTCATTAATGTTGGTAAAACACTCAGTTACAGTTGTGAGAGCACCAGGTAAGCACACATAAGGAAATTAAAAAACTTTGTATTTTGTGCAGAGATTTTATGGTGTATGTTAGATAAGGCACGGGCTACACATTGAGTAAGAACAATACAAATGAGACTGAATGAGACTGTGATAAGACAGTATGTCCTAATGTAAATAAAAACTGTATCATAATGCATAAGCACAAGGAAGCTGTGTAAAAGTTGCAAGAGCAACATTAATTCTGGCATTTCCTTACTTTCTAGTCCTTTACTTTGCAACATTCATGTTATTTTAACATAAAAAAAACCCTGTTTAATTATGAGTAGTAGTTTCTGATATACTAGGTTTGTAAAACAAAGTAATCCTCTCTGTCCTGAATACTTTGCACTCTCATGAACTCTCTGCAAAGCCAGTGGAACGCCATGTAAGTGCAGGGAATGGCCACACAATGTTAATTATGGAGCTGGGACTTAAATGGACAAACCAAGTCCATTTAAAAAATAAATCAAAAACACAACAACAACAAAAAATCGATCCTAACAACACACATATCTAGCCCAACGAGCTTTCAATATTTGTGCATGTTAATTGCTGTGGCTGCAGGTGGCAACCTGAATCTAGTTCAGTATCTGCATTTTAAAGAGAGGTCTTTGCATTAAAACATAATAATGTCTTCAACTGCATTCCACTCTATATCAAATATGAATGATTGGCATTGATCTGGCACAGTTAGAAATATTAACTATTTCATAGTCTAGTAGATCTTAACATCAAGAAGATTTTCCTGATATTCTGCTCAAATTTTCCTACCAAAGTTTGCTTTCTTTTTTCATGGATATGTGCTATTTAAAAAAAAATGTCACAGCTCTGGGTACAAATATGACTACTACAGTGTGCCCATGTCCCCAATGCAGGCATATATTTTAAATTAGTTTTTAAAAAATACATGTATTCTGGAGAAAAAAATCACTTCTTAAGAAGAAAAAAAAGATAAACCATTTCACTTTCAGTTTTATAGTCTTAAAGAAGCAGAGGTCCATTTGTTTAAATGTAGCAAAGGAATATCTAGAGTGTAAAATGGGATTTAATCTATCTTTAGTGTAATTGCTTTTCTCTAATAAATTTGCACAGACAGTAAGCTGGTCCAGGGTTCAATGTGATTGGGAGGCATAGATTTATTTCATTCCCTACAGTACCTTTGTGTCATATTGGGTATCTTACAACATAAAATAAAATATTAAATATCAATTTTATACATGTTACTAGTATTATAACTGACATCAAAGGCTATATCTTTGGCATTCATTTGAATGAATTTCATGCCTGAAAGAAGAATGATGTGTTGAATTTTATATGATAGAACACAGGAAGTTGTTATTCAGGTACCTAATTTAGATAAAAATGCAGTAAGATACAGGAGATTTCTTTTAACCCAAAAAAGATAAGTGCAAGTTGAAAAATAATTATATCCAGTGCAATCCACTTATATAGTGCACTCCGATGTGAAACTACAGTGAATGTAAGATGAGTGCAATGTATAACAAAAATAACAAAAAATATAAATAAGTACAATGAAAGTCCGAAGTAATAATAATATTTAGCATCTAATCTGAGAACTTTGGATCTTCAGAGGGCTTACAAACACCAGTGACTGATTCCTTAATCCACTGTGGCTAAGGTAAAGAGATATCATTATCTTCACTTTACAGATGGGGAAAACAATGCAGAGAAGCTAAGTGACTTTCCCAAAATTCTACACCAAGACCCCATTACAACAAGCATGTAAAAAATAAGTGCTTTGCTGGAATGGGGCCCAGATCAATAGCTGAAGCAGGCTTAGAACTTGTGAAACAAAGAGTTTTACTATCTCTTACTATGCAAATTGCATTTCAGTGTTCTAGTTTTCAATCACAATACGATAGCAGTGGCATCTTTTGTATCTAGTTACAGCATGAGAATCTTAAGATATTTTGTGGCTACACTGCGATGAAAGACCTACGGCATGACCACGGCTGATCTGGGTGAGCTGACTCAGGCTTGCGGGGCTCAATGCTTTGGGTTTTTTATCTCATTGTAGACATAGCCTGGTAAAGGATGGTTTTACAGCATGGGGAGACATGAAATCCTTCCTCTTTATTTGAACAGAATGAAACTGGATCCACCTTCCCCTGGTCCTTCCATGATTATGAAAGGGGACAAAACTTGCCAAAATGAAGCTCTAGTATGTAACAAATCCTGTAACAATCAATGGTAATGTGCCTGAATAAGGACTAAGTAAAAAACATGTAAGGGTCTCAGGATGTTAGTCTGTATTAAAGAAAGTCTATTAAAATGAACTGATGTAATTTGGGACAGATACTTCACCTCACTACAAAGGAAGTTTCACTAGGCATTGGAGTATACAATGGACCAAATCTTGAGAAGTCCATCTACCTCCTGTTGACTAAAAGTGGATTCCACTCTCAATAGAACTGGTACAGAGATACAGCTTTCCCTGCAATCCAAGCAGTGTCATGTCAGAGCCACTGATAATCTGTTAACATTATTAAAACATTTTTTCATGCTTTTGAAGGGCAAAGTAATTGAAGATATATTATTTTTCTACAGGGACATACAATCTGAAGTGTTAAAGTAATGACCATTGTGAGTTAAAACTTAAAACTCAGCAATGGTTCAATTTATCACCATTTTATTACCATATTAACATCACTGTATTGTTCATAGTGATTATTTAAATTAATTCTGGGTAGTGGAGATATTCTTTTGCCACTAACTATTGTAGGTCTGTAATTTGTCCCTGTGGTCTGGTGACAGCCTTTCTAGTCTCAGACAAGATAACAACTGTTCCTTGAATGGGATGGAGTCCACACCATCTGAGTATTCGTTAGTGTCCTGTGCCAAATTTTTCTTCAGAATTTGGAAACAGTGATCTCTTGCCTGATAAATCTGTGCAATAAAAGCAGAATGTTAAGAGAATAAAACACCAAGGGCTTGGATTGTCTCTTGAACAATGACCTGTTAAAGAGCCTAAAGAGGAAAAAGAAGTGTCAATTTTCACCTTTGCATGAGCTATTTGGACCTTGCATCTCGGCATCTGGGTGTAAATGGCTACTTCATGCACCTCTGAATAAGTGGGAAGGAAAAAAGCAGGAAGTGGATGGAACCTTAGATCCTCACTGTAGGGCCAATTTCTAAATCACCATTTAGATAGTTGGGTTGTTGTTTTGCCTCCATGTTGTTTGTTAAATTGGTACCCTTTTTCAAATTAAAGTGGGAACTGATCATGTAACAAGTGTAATCTGGCTAGAGACAGGAAGTTATATAGGGACTGAGTGCACAGTACTCTGCGTTGTCTGTCCTAGTGGCAGCCCAGTACCTAGTCTGTGATCCGATTAAGACGTTGAGTCACAACCAAAAGGTTAGAAGATCTACTTGTCTGATGATCCTGATTGTTCCTGATTCCCTGCACTGTTCCTGTGTTCCTGTCTCCTGCATCATGTTCCTGGGTCCCGGCATAGTCCTGTTCTATCCTCTTGTTCACCAGTGACATGGGGATATATTAGTTTTCTTGCTTGATTGCATACTTACCAACCAACTGTATTGTTTGGGGTCCTTGGCTTCCAGCCTCAGTGTGTGGTAACTTCCGAGTGCTTTATTGTTGTTCACTATTATTGGTTGTAGGGTCCCTTGTTAATAAGTCTTGTTTTGTTTACACATTTATATTTGCCTCCTTGTATTTTAAGGGTCACTGTCAGCCCCAGTGATAGATCTGGAAATGGGGGGGGGGGGAATCTGTATTGGGAGGGAGGAGGTTTTGGGGTCAAATGTTAGCTTGCTATTGAAATCACCCTCTTAAGGCTTTAACCCTTTTAACATTACCACCAATTCACTGATCAGCACAAGGATGGGAGCAATTATAAATATTCATTTTTGTGGATCTGCAGCACATTAATAACTCCTTGGAGCAACTGAAGAGCAGTTAGGGAATTGTCTTTTTCTGAGACACAGTTACTTCCCTCCACAGTATACCTACGTTACACATGCCTTTTGCTAGAGCCTTGGTCTAGCTTTAAACTAGGGAGACAAACTATAAATAATCATGTAAAAATATTCAGTGATGAGTAACCGCATTAATTTCCTTAACAGTTGTGAATTGTATGCTTACCTACAGTGATAAATTTGTTTCATGTTCGTATTCCACTACCTGAATTAAAATGTTATCTATCTCAATACTAAGAGGGCAGGTCTATAGCTTCTCATGCACTGCTAAGAAGACTGGTTAACAACTACTTGTACAATTGACATGAAGGTTGTACCATGCAGCACAACACATAGCATAGTGGTACATCCTCGTTACTGTGCCGGCCTCAATTTTCTATCTTCACAGGCAAACTGGAGTTTCCCAGCTGGCAGCATAATGAGCTGGACTAGTCCAATTTCACAGAAACTTCCAGAAACATAAGATTTGAACCCTAAGGGTGGCAAGCCTGGGAGATTTATTCTGTCACAGATAAGGTTATATTAAATAATTTAAAGAATCGTCACCATTACTGGTTCACCTCTTCACTCGCTTAATCACTAGGTTTGATATCCCACAGCGTTAGATTTGTTCACCTGTCAGATGAAAGAGGAACAAGAAAAGCATTTTGAATTCATCATAATATGGAAAAAAAAAAACTGGCCCAGCTGTATCAAAATCCTGAACCTGAATTGCCTTTAAAGTTGGCTGGCACACTGGAACACTATATTAAGCAACAAGATGTTCCAGCTAAGCCTGGGCAGATGGTCACTATAAATGTCTGTAGAATCTCAAATGGATGAGGTCCTCTGAAATAGATATGCTAATTTCATGACATTTAATAATATCTTTTTTTTTCCTTCTCTTCTGCCACTGAATTATAAAAGCGCCCTTCAGAGTTGTCAGGTAAAAGAAAAGTGACACAAGGTAATATACTGAATGCTTCTGTTTCACAAAAGTAGCACCACTAAAATTAAACAGAGCAGCAGGAAGAGAAACTATAAATTTACTACAAATTATACTGAATATGTTCCACTTTCAGCAAGACATATGACAGCGTAAGTAGTTTGATGATTACTGGCTCACATAGCTCATGAGTCATGAAGTTAAACTTTCTCTCAAAAAAATATCTGATTCCACTGAAGTTTTGGTTTCCTATTCATCTAGTTTGCTGAATAATTCAGAGCTAAAGAGATTACTCCATCTCTAACTCAGTTGTGCCTAGCCCACTGATGACAAATCTTTGTCACATATGCCTGCCATGAAATGTACAAAACCTATTCCAACGGTTCGTGCACTGCTCCACTTTCAAATATCTGAGAAACTGATGCAAAGAAACGTGTATCTGGGACAGTCCAGTACATGTGAAGGAGCACCCTATTGGGCAACTAGGAATCGAGGCTGCAGGACAAGCGGAGAGGGGGGTTAGGAGTATGGTGTGGAAGTCAACACACTTCAACAGATGCCACAATGTGTTTCCACATGAAAATCTTTTATTTGGGAGCTAGCAAATATAAATAAAAGCCAGCAAAATGGTATTCACTGGGTAGCTTGTGGCATGCCCAATCATGGAAATAAGGTCATTTGGGCTTAACTACCACCATTGTTACTCCTAATTGGTAACCACTGATCAAGTATTACAAGATTCTTGCCCACACAATTATAAGTAGTAGATGTGCTGAAGAAAGTTACAGTCTACAATGCAGCTAAACTATTGGTCTCAGAGCATGGATAACTGGGTGAAATTTAATGGCTTGTGATACATAGAAGGTCAGACTAGATGATCTAGATGAGTGGTGGGCAACCTGCAACTGGCGGGCCACATGTTGCCCATCGGGGTAATCCGCTTGAAGGCCACGAGACAGTTTGTTTACATTTGTACAGCTGCTCACAGCTCCCAGTGGCTGCAGTTCGCTGTTCCGAGACAATGGGATCTGCGGGAAGTGGCCTGGGCCAGAGAGAGATGCTGGCCGCCACTTTCCGCAGCTCCCATTGGCCAGTAACAGCGAACCATGGTCACTGGAAGGTGCAGGTGGCTATGCAAATGCAAACAAACTGTCTGGTGGCCCACCAGTGGATTACCCTGATGGGCCACACATTGCCCACCACTGATCTAGATAATTTCATGGAGGATAGGTCCATCAATGGCTATTAGCCAGGATGGAGAGGGATGGTGTCCCTAGCCTCTGTTTGCCAGAAGCTGGGAATGGGTGATGGGATGGATTACTTGATGATTACCTGTTCTGTTCATTCCCTCTGGGGCATCTGGCATTGGCCACTGTCAGAAGGCAGGATACTGGGCTAGATGGACCTTTGGTCTGACCCAGTATGGCCATTCCTATGTTCTTATTTTCTTATCTAATGATTCCTTCCAGTCTTAAACTCTAGCAGTCTGTGAATATCAACAAGTTCCTTCTTCATGCAATTGAATATACACAAATAAAGTATATTTTAAAGGAAATGTCAGGGTTATGTGTTTTTCAGTTAGGTTAATTATATAAGCTCCTCAGCTACATCATTTTTTATTCAGGTTAATATTCTAGCAGGTAGACAGAATAGTATTTGAGATATAACCAGATTATTTGAGATACAACCAGATTAATTTACCATTAGTGGTTTGGCAGCAGGTGAGTAGATAGTCCTCTTATTTGTCATTGCTGCCTTGCATAGACATGTAATAAAGCTCACAACTTAGTCCAAAGTTACCTATTTTATCATGCTACCTGTGCAACCTATTTTATTTTTACCTATATGCATCTACTGTCAGTTTGTCTTACTGAGAAGTGAAGTGTTACAATTTTTGATGCATTGTATGTGCAAATTGCCGGCCATATCAGATCACTATACAAGTAAAATCACACAAGGTCATGTACTAAGTGCTTCTGTTTTTTAAGCTACTCTAAATAGCTCCACTATAATTGATCAAAACAACAAGGTGAGAAACTGAATAAACCCTATACTCTCCATAGGGGACTGTGCTTAAAAATTGATGGTTTGATATGGCCTCATCTTTATATACAATTTTCTTAATTCTATAGTTTCTTTATTTTAGTTTTGTATTTGTTTGTGCCTAATTAGGTATCTTAATATTTCTCTCAATATGTAGCCTACAAGAACAAATAGGAATGAAGGCTCAAATTAGTTAAAAAGAATCGTAGCCAAATCAATATTTGACCTAAATACAAATATTACTCAGGTAATGAAGCACAGGTCCAGGACAGCATCTGACTCAATAGCATTTCTATTTAGGTGCTTATAAATTCTTTTGGAACCTGTCCCATTACAGAAAAATTTGTCCCTGTGCATCCCTGTAAAACAACTGAAACTGGATCATGCACATTTAAAAACTGCCTCAGGTTCAAACAACTTCTTTTTCTTTCTTTGAGAAAGCACAATACAACATAAGAAACCATTTTCTTGTGTTATTTCTAGAAAGAAATAGAGCTCTGAGCTTGGCCTCAATTTTCCCCTGAAAACTCACAAAGTTTACAGAAGGTCAATGCATGTTTTTTTATAGCAGATCAATAGTAATTTTTTAAAAGGTTTTAATATCAAGCTATATCTGTCAGTGGCTGAGTCTCCAGATTCAGAAAGATTCAACTTGCATCTTTCAAATATTTTGCCTATTTCTTAAGTTATCAGAGTGTAGTTCCTTAAATGAGGAAGAACAAAGGGCCAGATCTTCAGTTGGTGCAAACTGATGAAGCTGCATTGACTTCAGTGGAGCTATGCCAAATTACACCATCTGAGAATCTTGTCAGTAGTCTTACTGAACGTTCTGCTTCAGTGAAGAATACATTTATTTCTGTTGAAAGTCTGTTGGGAAAAAAGCTCAATATGAATCTCTCTTTCTCCTTTGGGCTTCATGGAAAATATGATATAGAACACACAAAGGTCAAATACAATGTATATCAATTTAGGTATTTGAAACATTCACAATCCGCCCAATGTTTTTCACATTGTATATACAATCCTACTTCACAGTTATTCTTGCTTTCTGCAAGCCATCAAAATCAGTGGTGCAAGACATTAAAGTATAAATGCTTTTTATATAACCACAGATAGGCTAGCATGACTATTGCAATCCTGAAGATAGCTATTTTCCCTCCTAAGTGCTATCAGTGTCTCTTTTAACTCCAGTCTTAAGAGAGAAACATTTTCAGAAGGAGAATTCCCATGTTATATAGTTTCAGGTGTGATGGTAGTCAAATTTGTAAAAATGGTATGTGTTGGAATCCTTTCATCTGCGAGAGACGGTGGGAATTGCAGCCTATGATGCAGATGGTTTGCAATGCCTCATGTGACTGAATAGTCCAATCCGAAATTTGCATGATCTTTGGCAGTTACTGCAAATGTATGTATCTTGGTTGGGAGCTACTTACTTCATACAGGCTCTTTTCTCTTCAAGCTGTAGGAGCCAGCTTCTGTCACAGACTTTAATACCCTGATGGAGACGATGGCACCACTTGTTACAATCACTTGTCAAGATTTCCCATTGGTCAGGATCAATGCCAAATTCCTTCATATCTCACTTGCATGGGTCTTTATAGCAAAGCTTGGGACATCCTGTTGTTCTTGTTCCCGCTGATAGCTCCCCGTATAGCATGTCCTTGGGTACGCGACTGTCTTACAACCTACTCAGATGGCCCAGCCAACGCAGTCATCTTTGCTTGAGCAGGGCTGTCACACTTGGTAAATTTGCCCTTTGAAGAACCTCTGCGTTGGTGACTTTATCTTGCCATTTGGTGTTGAGTATGTGGCATAAACAACGTACGTGGAAACTGTTTAAACTTTTCTCCTGATGAGCATAAGTTGTCCATGTTTCCCATACATGAGAGTGCTGAGGATGCAGGCTTGGTACTCTAGCATTGTGATGGTAAGCTTTGAGTTGTTCCAGGCTCTTTTAGTTAGACTGTTAAAGGCGGTCGAAACCTTTCCAATGCAAACATTTAGTTCTTCATCCAGTGAGAGGTTGGTGGTCACTCTAGAACCTAAATAGCTGAACTTTTGGACTACTTCTAGCTGGTTTGCATTTAAGGTAATTGAAGGATCTTGTGGAACCCCTGTCCTAATACAACCATTTTCTTGATGCTGATGGTGACAGCAAATGCCTGACAGGCATTTGGAAGGCAGTCCATGTGTTTTGACTTAAGTCGGGACGAGTTGAACTGTTTCCCATCTGATCTTGTGTGGAGATACACTCCATCTTTCATGTCCTTAAATGCACAGTTCAAGAGTACTGAGAATCAGATTCCAAATTATGTAGGGGCAAGAACAAATCATTGCTTCACCAACTTTTCATCTCAAAGCTGTCTGAAGTGGACCTATCAAACTGGGCAGTTGTTCTCATGTTATTGTGGAATGAATGTATAAGACTTAACAGGGTGGGTGAATAGTGTTCATATAAACAAGCCCTAACTGACTTGCCCAAAGTCACACAAAAAGTCGGGGAGTAGCAGAGAGGCAGACCTGTGGAAACCCAGGGGTGAACATGGGATGGGAGGAGGACAACCCGCCAAGAGAAACACTGAAGTAATTGCCAGTGAGACAAGGTAGGATAGTATCATTAGAAGCCAAAAGGAAAACAAGATTTAGCAAAGGAGAGTATGATTCAGGGTCAAAAGCCACAGAGAATTCCAAAACAAGAAGACTAGAGAGAGGTTCTGAGATTTAGCCATGGCACAGCTCTTGAATGCAGAGCATTACACAGAGCTCTTACCAAAGTCTGAACATTGTAACAGCTATTTGAAAAGTTTTTGAAAACATATTCAGGCCCTGATCCTGCAGGAAGTTCCAGGTGAGTGGGCCCTTCTCTCCCTGGACACTGATTATTCCAGGATTAGGCCCATGTTTAGAAAATGATATTGTATAAGTTTGCCAGTGCCTAGCTCCAGACTGGATAAGAAAAGAAAATGAGTATGCACATTAAAACCAAAATGTCTTTTAAAAAAGTCCTTGAATTATGCATCATCACACTGAATTAGCTAGCATCACATTTCTTCCCTACTCTCCCTTTAATCAAAATCTAAATGAAATAGTTATATTAGTATCAATTCTAATTTTTGGAGAAGATATTTTGAAAGTTATATGATTTATCCCCCTCAAAAGTGTTCAGGATTTTTAAGAAAATTAATGATATATTATTCCCACATATTCCACTGAGAAGATATCTATTACTGGACAGATCAAAAGCTATATTCAGTAATACTCATGAACTACATCATAGTCCTTAACAAGTGTCCTTGATCAAAAAGATAAATTAGGTTGCTTATATTCAGTATAGGCTTGATTTGATATAAAAACTGAGTTATGTGACAGCAGCAATAGCTGAGTCTTACAAATGGGCCTTTACCGTGGCTGAGCTTTTCATAAAATCCTAATAGGAGAGAGGCATTTTCAGTTGTAATGAGGTTTCCTGATATCAGATGACTTTTAAATAAAATTTACATTCGTAACTGACCAAAAAAAGTTAACCAGTGAATTTAGAAGGATTCTACAACAGATGGCCCTGGACTGAAGTTTTGTGAAATACCACTGAATAATCTAGTAGCACAAAGATCTATCCCAACAAAGAGATAGAGTAAACAAGAGAGTAAACTGGGTTTTGATTATGCAGAAACCTAAGGCATTATTCAAAACAGACTACATTTGACAGCGGCAAACATCATTGTTTGTATTATGGTAGCACTTCGGATCATTGAACAGAGATCAAGACCCCACTGTGATACATCTATAGAGTTAAGTAACAAAGGAGACTGTCCCTGCCCCAGTGAAAAATTGGGTGAACTCCTGGCCCATTTAAGTCAATGGCAGGACTCCCATTGACTTCAATGAGGCAGGATTTCACTTGTTGTTTCATAGCTTCAGGATCATTCTACCATAAAATAATGGAAACAAAAAAATTGTAAGGAAAGAAGATAAAATAAAGCAACTTATTCTTTGTATAAGCAATAACAGAAGATTTTGGGTTGCACAGTAGAGGATGATACCTATATCCATGTATCCTGGGTGTATTGTGAATAGAAGGCTTGAGGCCAAGTGCTGTCAACCGACCGATCAGTGATAAAGTGTTGTTCTCTGGTGTAACTGCACTTCTGTAACTGTATTATAGTTTCTGTTATGGCTTTGATAGAATATTGTAGGAACAAGTGACTGATGAGTGAGGATTGCTGTGATTTTAGTGGATATGAAATCTAACATTCGTCAGACAGATTTCTCGTTTTCATAAAACTCATGATAAAAGGGCTGAGTAGGAGTGAATTTAAAATGTTATCAGCTAATATTATATTATAGGCTATCACTGTATTAGAAGAGGGTTATCACTAAGGATTTGAGGAACCAAAGAGGGCAACACTTATTTTAGCATGGCAGGGTATACTGATCATTATCAGATTGGGCCAGAATAGTTTTCAATATAAGGAGAATAAAGGTGATCATAGCCTGAATCCATATGGAAAAGGAATGCATTAAGCATAATGTAGCACTTATAAGATGTCTGAGGAAATTACCAGTTAACATAGAAAAAATTATAAATTTGTGCTATAAATGCAGATAAATGCCAAGTTGTATTACAGTTGTTCACAGTGTGATACAAGCATGACATTTGGCATAGACCAAGGTTTTGGAGCTGCAAAACAGGAAATAATGTTTGCCACCTGGATAGCTGCTGTTTTCCAAGATGACCAATTTATAATCTCTGTGCTGTGTTTTTCATCCTTAGCAGGGAACATTATGACTAATTTCAAATATGCAGTCATCTTAATTCGTGTGCTTGCAATATTATAAATCCACTGGTGGTATTTCTAGTTGAAGCAAGATGTTATAATATCAAATTAGACATTAAAAATATCCAAATAGGGAGATGGGGAATATAATAAAATGTGATATGAATATGTACCAATAAGAGAGTGATGTCTATGTGTTACTATGGACACACTGGTTGAATTCATTACTGCAAAATTCTGCCTAGGAGTTCAGTTTCAGATAAATATGTTTTATCTCGTCTCTCAGACGCTTTGGAACAGCATTACCTA
Organism: Eretmochelys imbricata; assembly: GCF_965152235.1. Taxonomy (NCBI): domain Eukaryota; kingdom Metazoa; phylum Chordata; order Testudines; family Cheloniidae; genus Eretmochelys; species Eretmochelys imbricata. The sequence goes on along the minus strand of NC_135572.1, from coordinate 92,264,457 downwards.
TACTGATGAAATATATGGCACATGAAAAGGATCTGCTTGTGACAATCAGGGTGCAGACACCAAAAGGGGATAATAGTTGTCTGAATGCCAAAGAGTAAGCAATTGAATCAACTGGTTTATACAATGTTATTGTGTGTAAAACTATGTCTAGTTAGGTCTTTTATGAAAGCTTGTAATATTCCAAAATTGATGGTCATTAGAAGATGTGTATGGAGCCTATGTTATGAAACAATATATTTGTGTATATAAAATACTATGCTCCTGACCTGTACTACAATTTCAAATACACCTCACAGCACAGAGGGGCTCCCCTCAATCCAGGTGTTTATGCAAAACCAGACACAAGTAATAATCCAAGTAAAAGAAAAATGATAGACCATTACAGTTAATGGGAAGACACTGAGATGCCCCACCTATCAAATCAAGAGGAATTCCCCCTCCCACACCCCGAATAACCATGAATGATCATGTGCTGTTGGTGCTGCAGAGTGCTGCCACTGATGTACAATTGCCAGTGCTACTCTTTTTGGAGCTCCAGTGTTAGCTGCAGAAGCAGAGAGGGCAGCATGCTGATTCAACACACCTCGAGGTTATTCATAAAGAAATATCACAGATTAGATTTTGTGGCGAAGGTGCTTGGCCAGGTATATTGTTGACAAAGCATGGTACTAGTACCCCATAGAGCTATAGGTACAGTAACACATGTATACCCACAACAAAGTACCAACTCAATGCTGTCCCCTAGGTTAGCACAAAGATGCCCCTCCTATGATTTCTCCTTTTATACATTGATAACCACAAGTTACATATTACACTCCAGGTGTTGTTAGTTACCACCCTTTGATACTGTACTTGCTAGTTCAAACAAAACATCCTTGTCCATTTTCCTCTCATCCTCTCCTTATCTTTGTGAGGAGTCAGAGTGTTCTTGTACTATCTTTTAGGAGTTTGTTTATGTTGTTACTTGAGAGATTCTGAGTGTTTTTTCCTCTCCAGTCAAGAATGTGCTTACTTGGTTAGATGACACCTAATGTGTTACTATTCATAGAATCATAGAATATCAGGGTTGGAAAGGACCTCAGGAGGTCATCTAGTCCAACCCCCTGCTCAAAGCAGGACCAATCCCGAATTAAATCATCCCAGCCAGGGCTTTGTCAAGCCTGACCTTAAAAACTTCTAAGGAAGGAGATTCTACCACCTCCCTAGGTAACGCATTCCAGTGTTTCACCACCCTCCTAGTGAAAAAGTTTTTCCTAATATCCAACCTAAACCTCCCCCACTGCAACTTGAGACCATTACTTCTTGTCCTGTCCTCTTCTACCACTGAGAATAGTCTAGAACCATCCTCTCTGGAACCACCTCTCAGGTAGTTGAAAGCAGCTATCAAATCCCCCCTCATTCTTCTCTTCTGCAGACTAAACAATCCCAGTTCCCTCAGCCTCTCCTCATAAGTCATGTGTTGCAGACCACTAATCATTTTTGTTGCCCTTCGCTGGACTCTCTCCAATTTTTCCACATCCTTCTTGTAGTGTGGGGCCCAAAATTCGACACAGAACTCCAGATGAGGCCTCACCAATGTAGAATAGAGGGGAATGATCATGTCCCTCAATCTGCTGGCAATGCCCCTACTTATACATCCCAAAATGCCATTGGCCTTCTTGGCAACAAGGGCACGCTGTTGACTCATATCCAGTTTCTCGTCCACTGTCACCCTAGGTCCTTCTCTGCAGAACTGCTGTCTAGCCATTCGGTCCCTAGTCTGTAGCAGTGCATTGGATTCTTCCATCCTAAGTGCAGGACTCTGCACTTGTCCTTGTTGAACCACATCAGATTTCTTTTGGCCCAATCCTCCAATTTGTCTAGGTCCCTCTGTATCCTATCCCTGCCCTCCAGCATATCTACTACTCCTCCCAGTTTAGTATCATCCACAAATTTGCTGAGAATGCAATCCACACCATCCTCCAGATCATTTATGAAGATATTGAACAAAACCGGCCCCAGGACCAACCTCTGGGGCACTCCACTTGACACCGGCTGCCAACTAGACATGGAGCCATTGATCACTACCCATTGAGCCCGACAATCTAGCCAACTTTCTACCCACCTTATGGTGCATTCATCCAGCCCATACTTCTTCAACTTGCTGACAAGAAAACTGTGGGAGACCGTGTCAAAAGCTTTGCTAAAGTCAAGAAACAATACATCCATTGCTTTCCCTTCATCCACAGAACCAGTAATCTCATCATAGAAGGCAATTAGATTAGTCAGGCATGACCTTCCCTTGGTGAATCCATGCTGACTGTTCCTGATCAATTTCCTCTCATGTAAGTGCTTCAGGATTGATTCTTTGAGGACCTGCTCCATGATTTTTCCAGGGACTGAGGTGAGGCTAACTGGCCTGTAGTTCCCAGGATCCTCCTTCTTCCCTTTTTTAAAGATTGGCACTACATTAGCCTTTTTCCAGTGACCCGGGACTTCCCCCATTTGCCACGAGCTTTCAAAGATAATGGCCAATGGCTCTGCAATCACAGCCGCCAATTCCTTTAGCACTCTCGGATGCAACTCGTCCAGCCCCATGGACTTGTGCACGTCCAGCTTTTCTAAATAGTCCCTAACCACCTCTTTCTCCACAGAGGGCTGGCCATCTATTCCCTATGTTGTGATGCCTTGCCAAGGCAAGGCCTAGTCTGGTTCACAGCCTTTGGTTCGCATTGCCTAGGGCTCTAGTCTGACAGAAAGAAAAAAATCCTGAAAGCCCTATTAAAAGGGTAGGGGTTTGAAGTGAAAGGTATACAAAAATTCAGGGGCACCCTCTAAGGCGGAAACTGTCTGTGAAATACTCGATCCCCTCTGTGGCTGGAAGTACTCTGGGAAACTGTTCAGAGGCAATCGGTAATGTATTAGAAAAGGGTATTCATCAAATATAGAAGTGTAAAGCCTCATGTTGCATCTTTATGTTTATTTTCTGAGTAACATGTATGTGTTTGCTTCCCTTGCTGTTTCACCTTTGTGATTTTTCTATTAAAGAAATGTTTTGTTTATTTTTACCCCAAGCCAATCTGTGGTGTGCAGACTATGTGGAATGTATGTCCCAAAGGGAAGTGATAACTGGGGGCTGATTTCACACCTTCAGAGGTGACAAACCAGAGGGGAAAAGCTCTGCCTGACTGGTATTTAAAAACTCTAGATAGATAGATTTCGAGAGAGTTGGGACTGGAAAGGCTTTTAGGAGTCATCCCATGAAAAGTAATTAGGTTGGTGGAAGCGAGGGTGAGATTTTTATATTTGAGTACAGTTTTAAAATATTTGGTAGAATCTTTAACTAGCATGGATTGGCATAGCACTATTGGCCCATTATTTTGATAATTGACATGGTGCCCTATCTTGGAAAAATGTCAGAAATAAGATAGCTAAAAGTTTGTTTCCATTTACAAAGCCAGCCTTTTGGAACCCCTGATTTGTTAACCAGTAATATGTCAGTGCTATTGTCAGCTTTCTTCTTTTAACACAGAAAGGTTTCTAGCCCCTTTTCATGGACAGGTTTCAGAGTAACAGCCGTGTTAGTCTGTATTCGCAAAAAGAAAAGGAGTACTTGTGGCACCTTAGAGACTAACCAATTTATTTGAGCATGAGCTTTCATGAGCTACAGCATGGAGGATGAAGTGAGCTGTAGCTCATGAAAGCTTATGCTCAAATAAATTGGTTAGTCTCTAAGGTGCCACAAGTACTCCTTTTCTTTTTTCATGGACAGATCCTTCCATTATGATCAGCCTTTGGGATCAAATAAGGTTGTGCTTACAGACACCCTGATTTTATGGAGCTGGAGAGAAGGGAACCTTGATTGTTCTGTGACTGGGGAGGAGCCCCAGACAGTTGTGTGTATAGAGCAAAAAGGAAGAGAAGACCCATCCACTCCTTACTATCTGAACAGCAGGAATGGCAGCAACCCCAAGTCTGAGAGAAAAGAGACAACACTAGGAAATTGTCCTTCTCACCCCCAGTAGTTGCACTCCTCAGGGATCTAGAGGAAGAATGGAGGAAGCGGGTTCCCATGTTGGAGTTTCTTGAAACAGGCAAAGAAAGGAGGGCTTCAATGGGGAATAGTGACGTTTTTGGTAAAAGAAGGGAGTTCACCCCAGTCAGAATTACTACACATTGCTACTAATTCACTATAAAATATAATTCTGCCATTTATTGTTTGTCTTCATTTATACATAATGAGACAAATTCCTCCCCATAATTTTTCAGTGTCTAAGATGGAGTTATGCTGGAGACGAATTTGGCACAATGTGTTTACAAACAATTTTCTTTTTTGAATCTGCACATTCCATGTCTTGGTGTAATAAATTCTCTACCTGAACACTTGTGAATCCTGGCAAGATCCCAGCCTGGCAAGGTCATTTTCAAGTTGCATAATTACAATACAAATTGGTTTGCAACTACTGTTCAGCATTGTGACATCGAGCTAAGAAAATAATGCCAATGGCTACACTTCACTTCAGCAGCATGTCAAGAGCAGTAAAATTAGTAACAATTATAAGTAAAGAGGTCTTGGTGGTGCCTTAAGCAAGAAAAGCTGGTGGAAGCTTTGATTAAAACTAACTTTTAGAGCAAAATGGAAATCTTGATCAAATGACACTAATGAAAAGCAAGACTCAATCTACATAAAAGTAAAAATCATTCAGAATTGTGTCAGCTCAATTTCAAAGCTCTGTAAATTCATAGTGCTAGTTCTTGTAGAGTTATGAATATTCACACTTAAACATTATCAATTTACAGACATATAAAACTGTTCTAGTTGGTATGGGTTTAATTGTATGTATTGTGTTTCATTCTATCAGCAGGTCTATTGAACCAAAGAATGTGACTAGGTCAGGGGAATATTCCCCGGTGATTAGCACTTGAACTCACTACACTCCAGGCCATAATTTATTTACCAGAAAGCTTGCTAAAGCACAAATTTTAAATTATTTTATCAGTGAATTTCTAGATCTTGACATGTCAGAAAAGAATGCCTTGCATTGGAGCGAATGTCAGAGTGCAAAGACAATCTCATGAGTTTAGCCACTGAACACAAATAAGTTCATACTAGTGAACAACAGTGTTCTGAAAGGAATTTCCACATTGAATATAGAGAGGCCTGGATAAGTTTTGAAAGGGTAGATAAAGTGTTCAATATGTGAATCTGTATGTGGGGCCTTTGGCTAGGACAGGCAAACCCTGACTTTTGGAATCCAATTTTATCACTGTTTAACCCAAAGTGACTGTGCCCTCAGTCTGGCAGTAAGTTAATGTTTATTCTCCCAGTTTTGCAATCCCTTAATTTGCAAAAGTTTTGGGTGTTCTCTAAGACATTTATAAGTCTGAGTTTCTACTGTAATTGGCCACACAAAAGTGAGGTGTTATGATCAAATGCATGGCATTTCTCTGTTTGTCTAGGTATGAACTTCTGGGGTCAAATGGGATAGGGATATGAGGTAGGTTAATGAATAAATGGAAGGTAAAAGACAAAGCAATTCTGAGTACAGGGGCTGGTGTGTGTTTGTGTGTTGTACACTACCCCCTCCCACCAGTCCCCATCACTGACTCTCCCTTCTGATCCTTGTTACCCCTCCCTAGCTCCTGACACATCCCAGGCACCACTACAACCTCTTTACTGATTGCTAGTGTTACTGCTATTGAAATGCTGCTGAAGTGAAGTGCAGCCATTGGGATTATTTTCTTAGCTCTACGTCAGACTCGGTCTACAGAAGCAATGCAGAGGTAACCCTCTCATTTAATACTGTCAAAGGTAGTTTCCTAACAGGTACAATAAAGTTGATACAGTTAATAGGTATGTGAAAAATACAATTTAATGTCCTCTGGAATGGTTGTTGAAGCATGAAGTGACATATGACTCTTTAGCACATCTGGCATGTAAATATCTTGCAATGCCAGCTAGAACAGTGCCATGCTAACACCTGTTCTCATTTTCAGGTGACATTGTAAACAAGAAGCAGGCTGCATTATCTCCTGCAAATTGTAACCAACCTTGTTTGACTGACCAAAAAGTAGGACTCAGTGGACTTGTAGGCTCTAAAGTTTTACATTGTTTTGCTTTTGAATGCAGTTCTTTTTCTACATAATTCTACATTTGTAAGTTCAACTTTCATGATAAAGAAAGTGCAGTACAGTACTTGTATGAGGTGAATTGAATTTTTTTTTTTTTACACTGCAAATATTTGTAATCAAAAATAAATATAAAGTGAGCACTGTAGACTTTGTATTCTGTGTTGTAATTGAAATTAATGTATTTGAAAATGTAGTAAACATCCAAAAAATATTTAAAATAAATAGTATTCTATTGTTGTTTAACAGCGCGATTAATTGCACGATTAATCACAACTAATTTTTTAAGACCATCTAATCCCTTCTAAGCCAGTTTTCAGATAACATAAAGATTGACAGAATGGTAAAGTAATGATGAGCAATCTGGGTTGTGTGGTAAATTACTCCTGTTCAAACAAAATGTGTTTTAATACTGTCAAATGCAAAGTGATACATCTAGTACAGATCATATCTTGTTGCTGATGCCTCAAGGTCAGGATGATCTCTTTCACAGGTTTTATTTTCCATGGGTCCTCCGGTGACTGAAGAGTCCAATTCTTGAGCCACAGGCTTGTTGGCAGACATTGCAGGAGGTGTTGGAAGACAGGGTTGGGCCACAATTGCTGTGTGACAATTGTCTTTCCTTTCTTTTCTGGCATTTTTCTGAGACCAGGGAAAGGCGATTTTCCTCAAAAGTGGACGTTCCCTCTCTGACAAGTCTTCACCTGTTATCCCTATCCTGAGCTGCTGTCTCCCAGTGTGAGATGTCGATGCCACATCTCTTGATGTTTATCTTCAGGGTGTCTTGAAAGCATTTCATTTGGCCTCCCTGTTTCCTTTCTCCTTTGGTGAGTTGGGCAAACAGCAGTTGTTTTGGTAAGTGTACACCATGCATGCGCACACCGTGCCCGCTCCACTTCAGCTGGTGCTAAATAATCAGGGCCTCAACACTGAAGATGTTGGCCTTTGTGCAGACACTGACATTAGTGTGATGATCCTCCCACTTTATGTTGAGGATCTTCCGAAGAAAGTGCTGCATGGAGGACTGTATATTGAAAAACAGTTATTCTGTAAAGGTTTAAGGGTAGAACCTAGGAAATTCAGCATGAAATACTCAGCAAAACTGAGAGCACGCTATGTAATTTATTAAAATCCAGATGGGATGGAGATGTTTATACACAATTGGAGGCTAGAAACATTGAATATGGTGTCAAAATCAATTTCTGACATCCTTACATTATAACCAGGATAATGGATACTGACTGTTTTGTTTTACAAAGCAATTAAAGCCAAAATAATATGCATACATCCAGAATGGTTGGCCCTTATACTGTGATGAGTCTAATCTATATCAGAAAACCACAGTTGTGCCAGTGATTGTAAGACAGTAGATTATCACCCTTCCAGCACCACTGATCTTTGAGCTGGCGGTCTACAATTACATGTAGGCTATGCTTCTTTGGCAGAAGAACACTACAACACATGCAAAAGAATGCAGTGGTCTGCAAATGTTGGCTTTTTTTCCCTTTATTTTACTGGCTGCTGTGCAAAGTGGCTGTTTAGAGGGCAAGAATATTTCTATGCTTAATGTGTATGCAGTAAGAACTGCAATAATTTAAAAAACTTCTAAAAGGGCCAAATATTTCCAGTTATTAATAGATACAGTGATGAATGTAACAACAGTTAAAAGCACTCTAGGTATGGAAAAAGCTAGAGCCAGAAACCTCCCCTTTGGCAAATTAGAATTTAACAGCAGAAGAAATTGTAGTAGTCACAAAAAGCAGCTTGTTCAAAGCAAAGGAATAAGAAAGGAACCGAATGAAACTGAAACAAGTTAATAATCAACTGGTTTAAAAAAGAAGAAGAGATAGACAAAGAAGTGGGCATGTACAGAAAATATGTGCCTAACAACGGCAGAAGTGGAAGATATACATGAGATGTATACTTGATGCCAACTATACATATTCTCCTTCTAGTATAGGCTGAAAGCCAAAAATTCCCATTATGGGACTAGCTTAACTCTGGGCACACAGCCATGTGAGTTTTAATTCCAAATCTACCATCAGCAGCTCTTGTCTTCACTAGACCAATCATTTGTACCACTGCAGCTATTTTGAATTACGAATGTGTTTGCTGAAAGAATTTAGAGTGGAATTAACCAGGATTGCCCTTGGCAATGAGTAACATAAGATTGTTACTGTATTTGACGCTTTTTGGTTGGTTCTTTTTAATATTCCACTGTTATTTAAGTAATTAAAAATAAAACAAAGGAAGCTGCTTTTAGGATGAGTGAAGCTCTTAAGGTAAAATAAGAAACTACATAAACCTTTGACCAAAACAATGCAAATCAGACCTAGGGCCAGATTTTTAAAGGTATCTAAGTGGTGTTCTGCTCAGCACTGCAACACCTACCAGATGTAGGAACCTAAATCTCATTTTTCAAAAGTGAGTTAGGCACTTTGAGCCAAAATCCCATTAGAAGTAAATGGGATTTTGGCTCCTAAGTGCCTAAATTCCTTTTGAAAATGACTTAGGCTCTTGAATCAGTTAGACACTGCAACACTGACCACAGCAACTCCTACACACTTTTAAAAATCTGTCCGCAAAACATTTCCAAGGTTTGAGAATGTGCCACTAACTATATTGAAAACAATATAATAAGTCCCTCTGTATTTACAAGCTAAATATGTGGATCCATATTTTCTTCTCTCACTGCAGTATGTGATTCAGTAGGAAACAAAATTGAATGGAAAGACACAATAGGTCTGTGTGGACTGAAAAAGTAACTGCTGTTCCATTCTCTCTATCCACTCTATGAAAAATTGACAGAGCCATTTAGCCTTCTGAAAAATTGGAGTGGGACACTTAGAAACTTACTTTCTTCTTCTTCTCTTGCACAACACCTTCTGAAGATTTACAAATGTGCAGTATTAATGCTGTTTGAAGCAGCATTATTTCCCTCTGTGAAAGTCTCAATAGTTTTGCAGTCTAGGGGGAGATTTGGGTATCTTGAACAATCGTGGAACATGGATTTTCCCAGTATCATTCCTTTTGTGAGGTAGTTGTCCTGGGAGATCTGTAAAGGGTGCTCAATACACCCTGCCAACCATCCAGTTTTCTATTGTCAGGATCATCCCTGATGTCTTGGTTTTGCATATCAGAGGTGGCAGTCTCTGACTCTCTGTACTCTCTGTACAACATACACCTCCATGTTCATCTTTATAAAATGATTGTGTGGTATCCAATGCAAAGTTTGTCATGTCGGGTGTCTTCGGAACGCTCATGATGTACTGAGCATTGTTGTTATAGTGATGTTATAGTGATGTTAAAGGTTATAATTTCATGTATATAGTTATGAGGCTGAAAATGTATCCACATGGCTTAAAGGAAGCCTAAACAAAAACTCTCCTGAAGCAGAGGGGCAATTCACACCTCATCAGGATGTGGATGGGAAAAAACCCAGCCCAACCTCACGGGAACAAAGGGCGCTGGCCTAGGCAGCAAAAAAATAATCTTTCAGAGTCTCAAGGGAATCACCTCCCACCCTTCCTTTAGGCAGTTTGGAACTGCAATGAGGTAATGCCCACCAGCCTCTGAAGTGGGGGGGGGGAGGGGCAAAGCCAGGAAGGAAGAAAGGACATGATAAAAGGGAGAGACATTTGCCATGCTCTCTCTCTCTTCCATCTACATCTACAGACACCATACCAAGCGACTGAAGCACTGATCAAAGGGGAGAGCCTGGATGAAGAGCAACCAACCAGCCTGTAGTGAGAAACATCTAAGTTTGTGAGGACATTGAAAGTGTTAAGATCAGCTTAGAATGCGTTTTGCTTTTATTTCATTTGACCAAATCTGACTTGTCATGTTTTGACTTATAATCACTTGAAATCTATCTTTATAGTTAATAAATCTGTTTGTTTATTCTACCTGAAGCAGTGTGTTTAGTTTGAAGTGTGTCAGAGGCTCCCCTTGGGATCACAAGCCTGGTACATATCAATTTCTTTGTTAAATTGACTAACTCATATAAGCTTGCAATGTCCAGTGGGCATAACTGGACACTGCAAGATGGAGGTTCCTAGGGTTGTGTCTGGGACCGGAGATATTGGCTAGTGTCATTCGGTTGCAAGTAGCTGGGAGCAGCTTACATGCCAGAGGCTGTGCTTGAACAGCCCAGGAGTGGGGGTTCTCACAGCAGAGCAGGGTAAGGCTGGCTCCCAGAGTCAAACATTGGAGTGACCTAGCAGATCACCGGTCCAGATAACACCAGAGGAGAATGTCACACAGCCCATGGGATATAGAGGGCATGCTGAACGTGAGATTCATCAGGAGGAATTCTTCCCACATCTGGCTGGAGTGAAGGGGCGGGGCAGAATTGTCAGGCACCTATCTCCTATTGAGTGTGAAAAAGAAGCACTCCCTTGAAGGACTGCAAAAATGTGGTCTTTAATCTTTCCTCATAAGCCAATCCCTACTTACTTTTGTTTCTCTTCTTTGAAAACCTTCTACTTTGTCAATATATTTCTGTAATTGAAAAGCCCATAACTCAATGTGTTATATTACAAGTGATTCACCAGGATTTTACAGACTATCAGCATCTTGTTCCATGACTTCATCCCTCTACATCTCCAGCTCAAAACCTATTTTTACCTGTTATACTACATAGCAAACTCTGATTCAATTTCCTGTCAACTGGTACATTTCAGGCCACTTTTAACATTCTGAGCATTCCCCTAAACTTTGTGTTTCACTGTTTCTGATTATTTTCCCTATGGTTTTTACCCAATTGTGTAATTATACAAATAAAACAAAACATGCCAATTAGAGATTTTATTAGTGCAGCCCCACACTAACTCCTTATCTCCTTAAGTAATTTTATCCAAAAAAGGCACATTCTGATGGTGGTATATGTTGTTCATTTTAAGATTTCTCAAAGTCCTATTTTATATGTAAAAAGAAAAGAAGTACTTGTGGCACCTTAGAGACTAACAAATTTATTTGAGCATAAGCTTTCATGAGCTACAGCTCACTTCATCATATGCCACGAAAGCTTATGCTCAAATAAATTTGTTAGTCTCTCAGGTGCCACAAGTACTCCTTTTCTTTTTGCGGATACAGATTAACACGGCTGCTACTATGAAACCTATTTTATATGTGTGGATGTGCTACTCAATTGTACATAGTTGCTAATACAGAGCTCACCCACAAGTCTGGAAATAAGTGCTTGCAATACTTTGACCACTTATTCAATACTGGTATTTTTGTCTTCTACTCTCTAATTAGTGATTAATAGAAATAAAAAACCAGCGGAGCAAAGTTAAATCTAGTCTATTGATCACTATCCCAATCAACTTAGAAAACCATTTTTAATATCTGTTCTTTTTCTGGATTTGAAATTTGTAAGTCATTTGGGTTTTGGTTTTGTTTTCCCTTGGACATTGCATGCTGACCTGCTTTTGTGTTAAATAAATAAAATTATGTGCCTGAGTTGTATACAGATGAGATGATATTAATCTAAAAGTAACAAGAAATCAATTTAGAGAAGGTAGCTCATTTTCTTGTTTCAGTAGTACATTTCTGATATTTATTGTACAGCTGCATTGTACCATAGCTCCAGTTATCTGGCCAACTTTGCCTAGATGGTCTTTTGAAATGTTAACAATTGACCTACAGTATTAGGCCATCCTGGTGGCAATGGCAGGCTCATGCCGTGGAATGCCGATTCTGGGCCCGTGAAACAAGCACAGGCTGGTGGGACCACATAGTGTTGCAGGTCTGGGATGATTCCCAGTGGCTGAAAAACTTTTGCATGTGTAAGGGCACTTTCATGGAACTTTGTGACCTGCTTTCACCTGCCCTGAACGCAAGAATACCAAGATGAGAGCAGACCTCACAGTTCACAAACGAGTGGCGATAGCCCTCTGGAAGCTTGCAACGCCAGACAGCTACCGGTCAGTTGGGAATCAATTTGGAGTGGGCAAATCTACTGTGGGGGCTGCTGTGATCCAAGTAGCCAGCACAATCACTGAGCTGCTGCTATCAAGGGTAGTGACTCTGGGAAATGTGCAAGTCATAGTGGATGGCTTTGCTGCAATGGGTTTCCCTAACTGTGGAGGGGCGATAGATGGAACACATATCCCTATCTTGGCACTGAACCACCAAGGCAGCCAGTACATAAACTGAAAGGGGTACTTTTCAGTGGTGCTGCAAGCACTGATGGATCACAAGGGACATTTCACCAACATCAACATGGGATGGCCGGGAAAGGTACATGATACTCGCATCTTCAGGAACTCTGGTCTGTATGAACGACTGCAGCAAGGGACTTACTTTCCAGACCAGAAAATAACAGTCGGGGATGTTGAAATGCCTATAGTTATCCTTGGGAACCCAGCCTACCCCTTAATACCCTGGCTCATGAAGCCATACACAGGCAGCCTGGACAGTAGTCAGGAGCTGTTCAACTATAGGCTGAGCAAGTGCAGAATGGTGGTAGAAGGTGCATTTGGATGTTTAAAAGAGCTCTGGTGCAGTTTACTGACTCGGTTAGACCTCAGCAAAACCAATATTCCCATTGTTATTACTGCTTGCTGTGTGCTCCACAATATCTGTGAAAGTAAGGGTGAGACGTTTATGGTGGAGTGGGAAGTTGAGACAAATCACTTGGCGGCTGATTATACACAGCCAGACACCAGGGCAGTTAGAAGAGCACAGCCGGGTGCCCTACGCATCAGAGAAGCTTTGAAAACCAGTTTCATGGCTGACCAGGCTATGGTGTGACAGTTCTGTTTGTTCCTCCTTGATGAAAACCCGCCCCCTTGGTTGACTATACTTCCCTGTAAGCCAACTGTCCTCCCCTCCCCCCTTTGATCGCCACCACCCGATGCTTTCCTCCTCCCCCACCCCTCCCTGGCTGCCTTGGCAGTTATTCCCCTATTCATTGAGATGTCCCTGGAGGATGTCTGCCCCATCCCCAGACATGTTTACAGACTTTCCCAGTAGCTGTACTGGCCATGAATGCATCCAAAGTCTTCAGGGCAAATTAATAATTAAACACACTTGCTTTTAAACCATGTATTATATTTACAAAGTACACTCACCAGAGCTGCCTTCTCCACCTTCAAGGTCCAGGAGCCAGGGTAGGCAGGGTTGGGAGGATATTGGCTCCAGGGTGATAAACAGTTCCTGGGTGTTGGGGAGAACAGTTTCTCCGCTTGCCTGGTGTGTGTTATCTTCAACCTCCTCCTCCTCATCATCTTCCTCGTCCCCAAAATCCTCATCCCTGTTGTGTGAGACTCTCCCCTTGCAGGAGTCCACATACAGGGGTAGGGCAGTGGTAGGGGCACCCCCTAGAATTGCATACAGCTTATCATAGAAGCAGCATGCCTGGGGCTCTGACCCAGAGCGGGTGTTTGCTTCTTGGGTTTTTTGGTAGGCTTACCTAAGCTCCTTAAGTTTCACATGGCACTGCTGTGGGTCCCTGTGATAGCCTCTGTCCTCCATGCCTTTGGAGATTTTTTCAAATATTTTGGCATTTCGTCTTTTGGAACGGAGTTCTGATAGTACAGATTCATCTCCCCATACAGAAATCAGATCCACTACTTCCCGTTCAGTCCATGCTGGAGCTCTTTTGCGATTCTGGGACTCCATGGTCACCTCTGCTGATGAGCTCGCCACACTGGTCAAACAGGAAATGAAATTCAAAAGTTCGCGGGGCTTTTCCTGTCTACCTGGCCAGTGCATCCAAGTTCAGAGTGCTGTCCAGAGCGGTCACAATAGAGCACTGTGGGATAGCTCCCGGAGGCCAATACCGTCGAATTGCAACCACACTACCCCAAATCTGACAAGACGATGTTGATTTCAGCACTAATCTCCTCGTCGGGGAGGAGTACAGAAATCGATTTTAAGAGCCCATTAAGTCAACAGAAATGGCTTCATTGTGTGGACGGGTGCAGGGTTACATCAATCTAATGCTGCTAAATTTGACCGAAACTCGTAGTGTAGACCAGGGCTTAGAATGTGTCTGTATAGCTCCAGCCCAAACCTTGTTCAATACTAAGGCCTCATCTACATGACAAAGGTTTTTGTGTGGGGGATTTTTTTAGTATAACCTTAGTTTTCTTTCCAAACAAACCCTTTTGTATCCACAAGGAAACTTTTTAAAAAAATTATCTGGTATTAATTTATCTGCTATAATTAATCCACTCCAGAGGCAACATAACTCTATCACATTGTATTAAATTTGCATAAGTCTCATGTAGACACTTTTTAAACTATATTTTAAAATTTTAACTGTACTGCTTCAGGCTATCCTTCCACTGCTTTCCCACAATGCATTGCCTGTTAGTTAGACAAGCCTGACAATTTACCTGTGTGCCTTCCATGACTCTGGGTTCATTTTGATCAGATGTCACCTCCCTGTTTAAATGCTGGAACACAACCAGATGCACTGTTCCATGATTCCAGATTGTGTCAAAGTTCACACACCTGGAGTCCATTATTGCAGCCAGGTCCCATGTTTCTGCACAGACCTATGTGGAGGCCCTGTACTTCCTTTCCTTCTGTGTAGGAGAGTGCTTCTAGTCCCATCTTAACAGGAGTCACTGTAATGCAAAGATCTACAGGTTTCTAGCATAACAAAGTGCAGGAGCAGAATGAATCATGGGGCATGGTCCAGTGTTGAGCCAAAGCCAAAGAGCTCCTGTGGAATTATAAAAATGCCAAGGACAAAAACAAGATCTTCCATAATGCTTCCTGTGCACATGCATACTATGAGGAGCTGGAGACAATTTTTGCTAGGGAGGCCTCCCCAGAACCCCTCTTTGTTGTGAACAGTTTGGAAGGCACCCAGCCCACCACAGACTCCATTGAGGAGGAGTCCTCTGGATAACCAAGATCTCTTTGATCTACCTAACTTTGAACCAGAGATCCAGGCAGAGATGGTACCAAAGATGGGACCCAAAACTCAGGCAAAGAGCCAGTTGGAAGAGGGGACTTCAACCAGTAAATATTATTTCCTGTATTATAATAAACTGCTCAGATACTAACTGTACAGCGGGATTTAAACAACTTTTTTCTGGGTGCTGGATGGATGTGACTGGACAGATGTGCCTCTCTGCCTTCTTTGGCTTTTATTCCTCTCCGCATCTCCCTAGCATGCTCAAAATGGCATGAGCTCCAGAAATCTAAAGGTTTATTTCCCTGAAATATCAAAAATCTCAACCATGAGCCAACCCCCAACCTTTTTACTACCTTTATATTTACAAACATGAACTGGAATATGAAGCAAATTGCTCAAACTTGTCCATAGACACTTTTCTTAATGCACACAGATTACAAGGCATTTGGGACTACACAAAAGTTACAGAAGGACATGATTATTTACTTTCAGATTCCCAGCATTGTAAACCCCTGTGATCTTGTGCTTTGTGGGAGGTAAACAGTACAGGATGCTTCTATAGTCTATAAATCTCATTATGTTGTATGTGGTATGATGAAGTGAGTGAATGTGATGCAGATAGAGTATGAAAGGTCATTTTGTCTTTTCTTCCTTCTGCTTTACATCTATCTATGCTTCAGCATTTTTTTGTCTGAGTTCCTTTCTCAATTTCTTTTAGGAATCAGGTGACCATCAGATAGTCTTGCCACCTGGGTATCAGTTTTGTTGCCTTAACAACAATTGGCCAGGAAAGATAGGGGCTACATTGCCTTGGTTTAATTCTCAAAGGCCAGGTGAAGTACACTGAGGAAAGTAGACTCTGGGGCCAATCTAAAACAGAGAAGAGGCAATTCAAACACTGGGAACTACTGGTCTCTTACACCTGAATGCTGAGGTAGTTAAACTATATTGCTGGAATTAAAATTTGGAGAACTGTAGGCTTAAAACCCTGTGCAACAATAGTGTTCCCTTTTTGGCACACACATTGCACAACAATGCAGCCATCTTTGGCTGTCCATAGAGGGAGTGTTTCCCTTCCACTCTTGCACCAGATGAGGGGTACCATCCTAGGAAATAGCAGTGCTGGAGATCTTCTTGGATGTGGGTTTCCCTTTTTAACAGGATTATTCTCTGCCTCCTAAGGATATGGCTCAGGCTAACATTCTTTAATATAAGGATAGCCTGGAAAGTTACACATGCAATTACTAACTTGCCCCGTCCCCCTATAGCTATCCTGTTCTTGCAGTTTGCATTTTGTTAAAGCTGGCAGCATTGCCAAACTCACACAGTTCAGGTTCAGTTTAGCTAACTCAGATGCAGCTCATTAAAGTAGGTTCAAAATTCCTCTTGCACCATTCACTTGTCCCTACTCTCTCTCTACACACACATAACAGACACCACTAGTCCTACAAGAAAAAAAAATGGTACTGTTAGAATTCTAACTAGCACCATATAAACTGAAGGCATAGATTGAGTTCTGGCTTAGTTGCTGTGACTGTGTACAATTGAAACATGACCATTTATGTCATTAATAGTGCCACTGTTAGACAATTACAACAAATCTTTTACAAAGTGTGTGATGTAAGGTATCAATGAAAAAGGTACAATCTATCAAATATGATTATCCTGTTTCAATCCACATATCGTCACTGTATCTGAAGTTATGAATATTGGCTATATATCTGTATTTCAAATGTGTTTGTTCTTGGGGTAATACCCACAAGGTAGTTTACATCCAATCTAGCCAGCACATTGTGAATGGTCCATTCAAGTTGTTGTCCTATTAAAGAAAGCTTAGGTCCCACAGTGAACGATAGAAGAAGCTTTTTACCACCCAGTGAGTTTCCTGGGGATACTTTAGCCAGAATGAAGAGGTTTCCACAGTATGCATCCGATGAAGTGAGCTGTAGCTCACAAAAGCTTATGCTCAAATAAATTAGTTAGTCTCTAAGGTGCCACAAGTACTCGTTTTCTTTTTGCGAATACAGACTAACACGGCTGTTACTCTGAAATTTAGCCAGAATATGGGTAATGTTAGCTTCTATGAGTCATCAAGCCATGCAAGTGCATGTGACTTGCTCGTTTGACATAGGAATCCATCTTGTACCTGTAATTAAGACTGATTAGATTGAGCGCATTCCCTCCACATAGGAGAAGTTATAAAGGACCCAGACCATTTTGCATCTTCCCTGCTCTGATATCTGGACTATGGACCTACACTAAAAGAAGCATATTGACTATGGACTGAGAACCTTTCAATCTTTTGGAAGTTACCAGAGCTAGCAGTCTGTAACATCACTGCTACAAACCTGATCCAAGAACTTTACAATGATTGTATGTATATGATTTCTTTGACCATTTTAACGCTACTATTTTTTTTTTTCTTAAAAATAATCCTTTAGATATTAGAGGATTGGCAACAGTGTGATTTTTGGATAAGATCTGAGTTATATATTGACCTGGCGATGTGGCTGATCTCTTTGGATTAAAGGACCTTATACATGATGACATTGTTTTTCAGTGACCGCTGATCTTAGAGTCTAGTGTCTGGGTGGTGAAGCAAGGGCTGGAATGCCTAAGGAGACTGTATTTTTGACTTCTTGTTAAACAGTGGTTGAGACAGACGTTTACTTTTGTCACTGGTGCGGTACATCTAATGATACAATAACCACCAGTCTGAGGGTGAGTCTGCTCTATTTCTCAGCAGTTTGTATTGACTCTGGTATTCTCAGCTGTGACCCACTGAGGCATGTTGACAGTTGTACTGGGTGCCAATAAGAAACTGTATTAACTCAAAGTTATCTTGACCTAAAGATCCATGTAGAGTGTGTGATTGAGTGTGTGTGAGAGAGAGAAGACTGCACACACACACACACAAACACACACACACATCTCTGATTGCTTCAGCCTTTACCCACGCCACTAACAGATCATATCTGAGCACAGTACTTCTTCCACCAGTATCTGTCTACATGTGTTGCTGTTGCTTCAGTCTTTTACCTGGAATTCCTGGCCCAAACATATCAAGGATGTTATGGCACCAAGAATTGTATAATTCAATTACTGTATATGTCTTGTAAAGAACCTTTTAATGTCTTGTTGAGCTAAGGTACTGTGTTTTGTAAATTGAAAGTTGCTGTTTAATGCCCTTTCACCAGGAATGGCTCCAGAGCAAATAGTTTTAAAAAGTTTGCTTTACAGTAAACTGTGTAATATGTTTGGGTATGATATGCATTAACACTATGGGCCTCATCTTCCACTGCATACTTTGTAGCAATTTACACCTGTGCATAGGGGATATGGAAGGGTAATGGTCTGTTTTAGTAGCTTTTTATGCCACTGTGTGCTCCATCAGCACAAGTAGAAATGACTACATTAGGTATAATGCAGTGGAGAATCAGGCTTAAGGGCATGATTAGTATTCCACTGATAAATAAGTTAGACATAGTGGATTACAGATTTTGTGTGTGTGTGTACTGGCGGTATGGAAACAAAAGAGAACCAGGATGTATAGCCTAGAGAGAAAACAGAAGCGGGAGAGTTTCTTGAAGGAATTTATTCCTTGATCCTGCTGAGGTATTTTAAACCTAAAGTTAAATACCATTGGGCTTCAAAGAGCATCACAGACATTAACATTTTTTTAAATATGATTAACTGTAGTTTCATGGCCCTGGGCATGTGGTTTACATTTGGCACAGTGAGCAAAATTCATCCCTAACATCACTCCATTATGGATGTATTCCCTAATTTGTTTAGTTAAGAATAAGATAATTAATAAATAAAAATAAAATAATAATTAATAATTCAGCTTTCCGCAGCAGGAAAGGTTTTATGGTTGTGGAAGTGCTACCAAAATTTCAAGAAATGTTTACAGTGAAACACAAAGAGTGGAAGAATCTTAAAAAGATTACAAACAGCACCACTGAAGGCAGCGGTAGTAGGCTTGGAAAGATGATATTTCTATCAGTAAATGTTGATTTCACCATGCAGGCACAGACAAAAAAGATTACCATTGATGATAATCAAAATTTACACATAGGCAAAGTAACAAAAATACTGCTTGAGAACTTATTAGACTTTGATATAAAGGTATTTACTTGGTAGATTATGACATTTGGCATTGACAATTTTAATTTTAATTTTTATAAAGCTTTAACGTTTTGAATCTCAGCATCAATTATTGTCTCCCCATGTTTGATCTCACATAATTTTTATCATTTTTTTTTAAATTTTCACAGTTGCAGGATATGCTTTAAAATATATCATTATATTATCCATCCAAAAATATAATGCAATAAAAATTGAATTCTGTCAAGTCTACATATTAGGGACCCTATGGAGATTTTTTATTGAATTTCCTTCCTATGTAATCATTTGTCCTCCTCTTCTCTATGTTCGTAATAGATACCTACTTCTTACACAGTGCTTTTCAGCTGCAGATCTCAGAGCACTTTGCATAACAGGGAAACTGGTGCACAGTGGTCCAGTGACTTTCCCAAGGTCACATAGCTGGCAAGTGGCAGAGCCAGTAATAGATCTTAAGTTCCTGAGTCAGAGCACAGCACTCAATCTGACAGACTGCAAAGTATATTCTACTTCTTTAAAATAAAGAACTAGTGGCAGGGACTCTAATGAAGAGGCCTTAAAAAAGGCAGCAGGGCAGAAAGCATCAGGAATAATTAAGTGGCAGGGAAGTGACGGGGATTCAGGGCCCATATCCATACCAGGGGCACTATACCCCAACAGAGGAGGGCCAACAGTAATAGGATTGAAGGATGCACCCTGACCAGGTCAGTTTGGCCTGCCAGGATTGAGGTAAACTAGGACCCAGATGAAGACCCTAAAACAGCAGGTATTGATAATTTGGATTCTGAAATCCTAATTCACATTGTATGGGAATAAGGTAGATTTAATTACTTGATTAAACCTGAATCTTGTTTTCTGGTACTCAGATATATTACTTGCCATCTCTAGGCTTAATATCAATTTCCATATATCAATATGGCTATTCATCACAGCACTGACTATTGCTACCATGAATAATATACAATGTACTGATTAAAGCTACGTTCAGGACCAAGGGCACCAGAACTTTTGTAGAAGCGGGGGAGGGGGCAATGCCAATGGCCCTCCTCCCTCCCTTTGTGGCTGGCTGCTACCACTTTTAAAAGTGAGGGGCCATGGCCTCCTCCTGTTCCCTCAATTCCAGTGCCTGTGTTCAGCACTCTTCCTTTCTCTTGGCACTTCCCCTTTGTGAATTTACATGTGAAACCAGTGTTATACTGTGTCCTGACCTTGGGGCAATCATGATAAATCTCTAGCAGGGCTATGGTGTGAAAATTAGTAATGTTTTAAATGGGAAAGCTCCCTTTTTTATGATAAACTGGTATATAACACCACAGAGGTAAAGATATCATCTTATGTCAGCAGGCAAAGCACATGCTATTGCCATTGATTGAGTGTGTATGTGGGAAAGGGAGCGAATCTTGCCAAATTTACAATCAAGTCATAAAGAACACACTGTGATATGAACACAAGTGCCCTGCTGAGCTGGAGTGCCTTAGTTTGTAACCATCATGCTCAATACAAACATTTTTCACTAAATTCATTATCTTGGACACCACCATTCCAATGTCTCATTGCTTGATACTGAGGCTACTATCAGAATAAGGTACTACACAGCATGTGTCAGGGTGGCAGACACTAGCTCTTTGTTGGTAATGAAGATATAAGTCATCTCATTTAAACAGACCCATAAAGTAGCCATTCTGATCAAAGGAAGAATGGAGGGGGGAAAAGGAAAAATGGGGGGAAAATATATATAGGCTGACCTGTAGAAGAGAGAATAGTGCACATGATTCAAATTTTTTAGATTTCAGAGTAACAGCCGTGTTAGTCTGTATTCACAAAAAGAAAAGGAGTACTAGTGGCACCTTAGAGACTAACCAATTTATCTGAGCATAAGCTTTCGTGAGCTACAGCTCACTTCATTGGATGCATACTGTGGTGAGCTGTAGCTCACGAAAGCTTATGCTCAAATAAATTGGTTAGTCTCTAAGGTGCCACAAGTACTCCTTTTCTTTTTGCAAATTTTTTAGAAATCATCCTATGAAATTCTATAACAGGGATATAGTTTTATGCTAAGAACCATAGCACTCCATGTAGCACTGGTAAAACATTTTCAAAACAGAACGCTTTTCTGTCAGAAAATCTCAATCCATTGAAAGTGGCACAATCCACAGGCATGTATTGCTTTTGACAGATCTTCCAGTGGAACACAGGCAGGGTTTGGGCTAGATTGCCCACCTAAAAAGATGAAAACTTCAATTTGACCTGATTTTTTTTTTAAACTCAAATTATTGAGGAACTTTCCTGACCAGAGATAATGCCAATAACCATGACTGTTTTCTTCTCTGTTGTATATGTTAACCATTCATCTGTACATTGTCTTTAATGAGTGTAAGATCTTCAGGCAGTGATTGTCTCTCCAATATCCCTGTACATCCCTTAGCACATTTTGACACCTCCTGTTTTTCTTTTTTTTTTTATCAACCCACACTATCGGGTGCATAGGGCATCGGCCAGCTTCCAATATATATTAAGAGCTTATGATGGCCTGTTCAGCCTTCTGAGTCGCATGATCATGGATTTGGCTTCTTTCTCTATTATTTTGTGTAACATTTCTCTCGATGATCTTCTTTCACTTTTTCCAAGTGATGTCCACATTATTATTTTTCACGGAAGTTGTGTTGATGACATCCTTAAGCGCGTCCTAAATATGGTCACTGTCATTTTCTTACCATATTTGATGCAGATTGTTTTGTTCTACTTAGGATTTCTGATGTTGCAAGAAACTCTTTCCCATGGACTCTGAAGATCTTCCACAGGCATGTACTTTAGAAATAAGATGAACTTATCAATTTCTGGTATAGATTTCTTCAACTTTGCTCCATAAATGATAAACAGATAAATGCTCCATAAACAGACATGATGCCAGAATTAAAAACAATGTATTTTTGTATTAAGGCCAATTGTGCTACTTTTCAAAATCTTTTCAAGATTATGAAAGTTCATAGATTCATAGATATTTAGGTCAGAAGGGACCATTATGATCATCTAGTCTGACCTCCTGCACAACGCAGGCCACAGAATTTCACCCACCACTCCTGCAAAAAACCTCACACCTATATCTGTGCTATTGAAGTCCTCAAATCGTAGTTTAAAGACTTCAAGAAGCAGAGAATCCTCCAGCAAGTGACCCATGCCCCATGCTACAGAGGGAGGTGAAAAACCTCTAGGGCCTCTTCCAATCTGCCCTGGAGGAAAATTCCTTCTCGACCCCAAATATGGCGATCAGTTAGACCCCGAGCATATGGGTAAGATTCATCAGCCAGTTGTTTTCTGCTTTTGATATTTATTGCTTGACATCTACCATGGTGTCATCATCATCACTGTACATCTAACTGCCTAGATAGGTAAAATGATTGACCTCTTCTAGAGTTTCTTTGTACACTCTAATGGTTGCGTTTGAGACACTGATAGCCATATAGTTTATCTTCCCCTTGGTGATAGACAAATCAGATTGTTCTGCTGTAGCTGCAAAATGCTGTCTTTTATTTCATTAAGCAATATATTGTAGTAGGCAGGACAATGTCATCAGCAAAAAACAAGGTCAGCCAATTGTGCTTTATCATTTGTCCATAAAATTCTCCAGTCATCTTCTGCAGTTACTTTCCTCAGTAGATAGTCAATGACAACTGAAAACAGCAGTGCGAACATCATACACCTTTGTCTTACTCCAGGTGTCACTGCAAACCATTGGTTGATGTTGTCACCATCTCTGACTGCACATTCAACATTATCATATAGATCCTTGGTTATTCTAATTATTTTTGCTGGTATGCCATAATTTTCCAAAAACTGTCTTTATGTACACTGTAAAAAGCCTTCTGGGAATCTATAGCATTTATCACAAGAGGTCCTTGAAACTCCACACTTTGTTCAGTAATAAGTCTGAGAACAACACTACTGTTGAACAATCTGATGAGGTTCAATAAGGATAAGTGCAGGGTCCTGCACTTAGGACGGAAGAATCCAATGCACCGCTACAGACTAGGGACCGAATGGCTAGGCAGCAGTTCTGCGGAAAAGGACCTAGGGGTGACAGTGGACGAGAAGCTGGATATGAGTCAGCAGTGTGCCCTTGTTGCCAAGAAGGCCAATGGCATTTTGGGATGTATACGTAGGGGCATAGCGAGCAGATCGAGGGACGTGATCGTCCCCCTCTATTCGACATTGGTGAGGCCTCATCTGGAGTACTGTGTCCAGTTTTGGGCCCCACACTACAAGAAGGATGTGGATAAATTGGAGAGAGTCCAGCGAAGGGCAACAAAAATGATTAGGGGTCTAGAACACATGACTTATGAGGAGAGGCTGAGGGAGCTGGGATTGTTTAGCCTGCAGAAGAGAAGAATGAGGGGGGATTTGATAGCTGCTTTCAACTACCTGAAAGGGGGTTCCAAAGAGGATGGCTCTAGACTGTTCTCAATGGTAGCAGATGACAGAACGAGGAGTAATGGCTTCAAGTTGCAGTGGGGGAGGTTTAGATTGGATATTAGGAAAAACTTTTTCACTAAGAGGGTGGTGAAACACTGGAATGCGTTGCCTAGGGAGGTGGTGGAATCTCCTTCCTTGGAAGTTTTTAAGGTCAGGCTTGACAAAGCCCTGGCTGGGATGATTTAACTGGGAATTGGTCCTGCTTCGAGCAGGGGGTTGGACTAGATGACCTTCAGGGGTCCCTTCCAACCCTGATATTCTATGATTCTATGATTCTATGATTCTATGTTGTCACATTTTCTTGGTGTTCTAAAACCTGCTTGTTCCTACCAAAGTTGAAATTGTGTCTTGATCTGTTCCAGGATGATATTGCACATGATTTTCCCGCACACTGACAGTAATACGATTTGTTTCCAGTTATAGTTTGATACTACTGTAATATAAATAGGGAATGCTTGCAAATTCCAAGAGTTTGAGTTTTTGCATGAATAATTTTGTTTGAAAATTCATAATTATGTGATTGTTATGCATTGTTTGTCATTCTGCATTCCTTCTTCTAAAGTTAAAACCTTTTTAACCTTAAAAAGTTTCAGGCCTGCTGTACACTGAAAATTTAGGTCAACATAGCTGCTGCGCTCAGGGGTGTGAAAATCCACATCCCTGAGCCCCATAGCCATGCTAACCTGACCCCTGGCATACATGCGGATAGTTCAACTGAAGAATTCTTCCATCCACCCATCGCTCAGGGAGGTGGGGTTCTTACAGCAACAGAAATAACCCTTTCATTGCTGTATGCTGTGTCTACATTATGCCAGCATAACCAAAACAACTTCATTATGCCTCTAGATTCCCTGTAGTGTAGACATGGACTTGGTCATCCAGCCAGTGAAAAGAAACTGTACCATTAAACTTTGTTATCCAACCAGATATTACTCATAATGAAATGCAAATAGTTAAAGTTAATAGTTCATGAACAATCTATAAGCAGAAATTTCTTAGTCAAACTATTTGACAAATATTTATGAACAAAAATACATTTTAAGAAAATTAGCATTGATTTGCGAAGTATCTGGTACTAGAAAATGGCTACATCTGTAACTAGAAATTCAACTGACTTCACATATGAATGCATTGACAATCTAAAAGGGGCCATGGCAAGAAAGAGATCCCTGTACTTTATAGTTAGATGCAAGCCTCTGGGACTGATTCAAAGCCAATTAAAGTAAATGGAAAGACTCCCATTGACTTTAGAGGGCTTTGAATCAGCTCCTTAGCTGAAACTTTATTTATAGTATTAGCAAAACAGCTGGTCACTCAAAACAAACCACTGCATTCCGTGCCTTTCAGTCTTCTGACTAGCTTAGTCATTCTCTTTCAAGAGTAAACTGTTGTCAGTAAATGTGTAATAGGGAAAACTCTACAAATGCATTTCATATCAGTCAAAAAAGATAGGTAATTACTCGTGTTTTGCATTGCAGCCACAATAAATCTTCATTTAATTAGCAAACAATTTGTGCACTTTGCACGGATAACTATGGACAAAAAGACAAAAGAAACGCTAAAAATGAAAACTCATTTGTGTCAATTATAGAGCAATTAAATACATTTCAATTAAGAAAAATGAGGAGTCCTGCTGAACACATTTTTCAGGCACATAAGGTGTGACAAGTTAAACAATAGAGGTGCACTAGAACTGAGTTATATTAAAGCACACAATGCACTCTGGCTATATTTTCAGCCTACTTCCCCACCTCCCTCCCATTTCATCACGGCATGTTATGTCATTGAAGGAGTTATGTAATCTCATTTGCCCATGAGGCTGATATAGTATCTCATAAAAAAACATCTATACTTCCAAAGACTCTATTTGCATAAAATTGCCTTTACGCTAAGGACATTTAAGCAGCAGAAGTTGGATGACATGTTTTCCCAAAGAGGCTTTTATGAAAGAACTAATTCACATTTATTTACATTCATTTTCTTAAAGCTGTTCCCTTTCCTCTGCTATGTGAAAATTGCAAGTAGTAGTTCAAAAGAATCTGGATATCAAAGATACTGTGTGGACTGATGACAATCTGTGTGCACTTAACAAGCCCTTGTAATGTACTTCTCTGCGTACAGAGATCTCACTAGAATGTTTAGTTATATCCTTTTGATACTAGTTCCAGTTTATTTCCCATGGATTCTTGAAAGCAGATACATTTTGATGTCTTTTTACCCTGCTGATTCAAAAAGTGCTTTTGCCAATGGCATTAGTATATGACTTTCCCATAAAGACAGTGTGAAACAAGTCTTCTAGCAGCTCTCTAACTTCCAGTCTTTTTTGCCGTTTTTGGCATCTATTTTCTATCTCAACACAAGAATTAGTATGGTAGTGCAGGCAGAGCATGGCTAACTGACTGAATCTAATTTGAAAACTGAAATATACAGATCTTTTCCACATTTTCAAATGAACTTTAATGGTTTCACTGATTGTAGGTTTTGTAAAGACGTTTAGATATAAACCACACCTTTTTAGCTCTGCAACCTCTACTCAAGATTGATTTACCAGTTAGTGCTGCTAATGGCCATCTACTTTAAAACTTACTGAGATCCAAACTATGTCTAAAATAATAAAAAATATGAAGACCAGTTTCTCATCTCCAGAATCCACATAAATATTAGAGGAAAGAAAAGTAATATTGTGCTAGTGATATTTTTGACTCAAAGAAAATTTGTTTCTTTTATTTAAAAAAAATCTTTCCTTCCATTAAGAGTAGCATCCCGAGGGAATGCTTTATGAGGTCGCAGTGGAACTTTGTGTTTTATGTAATTCAAAACAGTGTTAAATTGTGAAACAGTATCTATTTGAAAAAAAAAAATCCCGTATTTAATTCAATTTTGTTGCATTGGCTCCGTAGAAATTGATATCTTCCAAGAAATTCATCTACTGTCACTGACTCTAGCATCATCTCAATACCCTAATTCCTTAGTCAGTTTCAGGATCTGACATCTATGAATGATGGCAACACAGTGTGATGAGAATTTAGATTGTAAAGTGATCTCATCTTCATTGTATGAATTGGCTAAGTTTAAAGTGATATAACAAAATTTTAACACAGTAACCTTTATATCAGTTAAAAAGAGGGCTGGGTAAGACAGATTTTTTTTTAAAGGGGCAAGTATTAAATTAAATGCAACCCCCCTCCACCACTGAGAAGCAAGGGAGTGTCCAGATATGGCCACCTGCAACACAGTTATCATAGATATTTCTTATTCTGCACAAAGAGAAAAATTGACAGAGGGTGACTTATTAATTGCACCCCATTTCTCCCTACCAACAAACCAGTGCCAGTTACAGTTTAAGATTTCTTTTCTACTGGACATTAATTTGCTATCGACTATGTTTTCTGAATCTGTGTTCCATAACCAGGTTTGGCAGTCAAAGAATCAGGTTGTAGATTGTTGAAAGATTTATTAAAATGTAGAGACTGACCTCAACAACAACAAAATGATCCAAACACTCAGCTCTTGGATGTGTTCAAAAATCTAACCCACATATTGTAAATACTCCAATCTTTAAAATGAATAGAACCAAAAAGAGATTAGAGGTTCCTCTAGCAGGATGTATTTTGGGAAAACCATGATAACCATTTAAAATCCTTGCATTTCCAGATTCTTCCATCAAAAAGTTTCTTTCTCAATGTCTTCACCAATTGTATTTGGGAATGAAGTTAGATTAAGTGATTTATAGTTTCCTGGCTGAAATTTATTCTCCTTTCAGTACATTGCTATCACTCCTGATCCTAGTGACAAATTGGTTACATATGCTATCTTTGTTACTGAATCCTCAGAGAGCTTCCTTGAAGTGTAGCTGTAGTCTGAAAAGTGACTTTGCAAAAATAGCATGGTGATAAACCACACTTGTTGTTTTTCAGTGACTTCCATATCAAATGTATTCAGTTTTCAGATTAAAAGGAATTGTTTTCCTACTGCCAGACCTACAGATTCACTCTGGGATCTGAAAGTCAAGATGTGCTTTTTCTGCCTTGCACTCATCAGTAGTAAAAGATTCTCTAGGCCAAATACTGACTTGTTACGCCTATGCAACATCACTGCCTTCAAACTGTGCCCTCAATTACACCTGTGCATTCATATTGCCTTCAGTAGTGTTGCACAGATTAGAAGAACATTTGAAGATAAAAGAGTTACAATATGGCTCTCCAATTGGAACTTAATTCAAAATGTTGCAGGTGGTACTTGAACCAGAAAATAAAGAGTTTCGGTCCCCCCAGAGCTTTGACTGTTCAGAAATAAACAAGAGTAACAAGAAATAAAAGCTTCCTTCTTCCCCTCCCCCACTAAAGGAAGCAGATGTGGCTCTAAATACACACAGGGAGCAGATGTACTGCATGAAAAGGTGTGATTTCTATATTGATATTTTTGTAGATAGTATTCTGGAGCACAGCTTGTCAATCCCAGTGATTCATTGGAAAAAAGGTTTCTTGGTTATGCAAGACCAAGTCATTACTTTATCATCTTTGTTCACTAGCTATGTGTACTTTCGCAGGATATTAATCCTAAAATTGTCACCATCCCCTTCTAAATATATCTTTGAAACATTATATAGATTCAACCATATCTTCACATCAATCGCAACACTTCCAAGGCTCATTCATTCAGCTGCTGTTTTCTTTTAATATAACTAAAGATATTTGTTGTTCTAATGTCTTCCACTACTACAATAACCTCTTACAACTTTGATCCAATGATTACACTCTTGAATGTCCTGGATAACTCATTGAGCCATTATGACCTTCTTTTCCCTCCTGCTTATTATAGGATTTCCTTTTTGTTAACATTTTCATAATTTGTGTTGTTCCACTTCCTAAAATTACTCTAGTGTATGGCAACACCCTGGATTATGTACATGTAGGGACAAAATTATGCTTCTCCTGTCCTTGGTCTTCCTATTGCTTCTAATACATTTGTAGAATGTTTTCTTGTTACCCTTTATGTCGCTAGCTAGTTTTATCTTGTTTTGTGCTTTGGTCTTTCTATTACTCCGGGGGGGGGGGGGGGGAGGGTAACAGAAAATGTTGAAATAGCAGAAATTTTTAAATTACTTTTTTGTTTCAGTTTTCATCAAAAAGTTTAGTAGCAATTAGACATCTAACAATGAATGCTAGTGAAAATGAGGTAAGATCAGATGCTAAAATAGGGAAGGATCTACAACCTATCCTGAAGGATGACCCAACACTCTCACAAATCTTGGAAGATAGGCCAGTCCTTGCCTACAGACAGCCCCCCAACCTGAAGCAAATACTCACCAACAACCACATACCACACAACAGAACCACTAACCCAGGAACCTATCCTTGCAACAAAGCCTGTTGCCAACTGTGCCCACATATCTATTCAGGGGACACCATCACAGGGCCTAATAACATCAGCCACACTATCAGAGGCTCGTTCACCTGCACATCCACCAATGTGATATATGCCATCATGTGCCAGCAATGCCCCTCTGCCATGTACATTGGTCAAACTGGAAGTCTCTACGTAAAAGAATAAATGGACACAAATCAGTTGTCAAGAATTATAACATTCATAAACCAGTTAGAGAACACTTCAATCTCTCTGGTCACGTGATTACAGACATGAAAGTTGCAATTCTTCAACAAAAAATCTTCAAATCCAGACTCCAGCGAGAAACTGCTGAATTGGAATTCATTTGCAAATTGGATACAATTAACTTAGGCTTGAATAGAGACTGGGAGTGGCTAAGTCATTATGCAAGGTAACCTATTTCCCCTTGTTTTTTCCTAACCCCCTCCCCCCCCCCCCCCCCCGACGTTCTTGTTAAACCCTGGATTTGTGCTGGAAATGGCCCACCTTGATTATAATACACATTATAAGAAGAGTGGTCACTTTAGATAAGCTATTGCCAGCAGGAGAGTGGGGGGAGGTATTTTTTCATGCTTTGTGTGTATAAAAGATCTTCTACACTTTCCACAGTATGCATCCGATGAAGTGAGCTGTAGCTCACGAAAGCTTATGCTCAAATAAATTGGTTAGTCTCTAAGGTGCCACAAGTACTCCTTTTCTTTTTGTGAATACAAACTAACACGGCTGTTACTCTGAAACAAGTTAACTATTACTTTGATAAGTTAGATGTTTCCAAATCAGCAGGACCTGATGAAATACATCCTAGAATACTCAAGGAGCTGAGGAGATATCTAAGACATTAGTGATTATCTTTGAAAAGTCATGGATAAGATTCCAGAGGACTGGAAAAGGGCAAATTATAGTGTCAATCTATAAAAAGGGGAATAAGGACAAACCGAGGAATTACTGACCAGTCATCTTAACTTCAGTAACTGGAAAGTGAATGGAGCAAATAATTAAGCAATCAATTTGCAGAAACCTAGACGATTATAAAGTGATAAGTAACAGTCAGCATGGATTTGTCAAGAAGAAATCTCGTTAAACCAACATAATCACTTTTTTTGACAGGGTAACAAGCCTTGTGGATGGAAGGAAATAGTAGATGTGGTATATCTTCACATTATTAAGGCTTTTGATACTGTCTCACATGACCTTTTAATAAACAAACTAGTGAAATTCAACTTAGATGGAGCTACTATAAGGTGGGTGCATAACTGGTTGGAAAATCATTCCCAGAGAGTAGTTATCAGTGGTTCATAGTCAAGCCGGAAGGATATATCGAGTGGAGTCCTGCAGGGAACAGTTCCGATCCGGTACTATTCAATATATTCATCAATGAGTTATATAATGGCACACTGGACACTTATAAAGTTTGTGGATGATACCAAGCTGGGAGGGGTTGCAAGTTCTTTGGAGGATAGAATTAAAATTTAAAATTATCTGGACAAACTGGAGAAATGGTCTGAAGTAAATAGGATGAAATTCAGTAAGGACAAATGCAAAGGACTCCACTTGGGAATAATCAGTTGCATATATACAAAATGGGAAATGAGTGCCTAGAAAAGAGTACTTGGAAAGGGATGGGGGAGGGGGTCATAGTGGATCACAAGCTAAATATGAGTCAACAGTTTAACACTGTTGCAAAAAAAAAAAAAAAAGCTATAATTCTGGGATGTATTAGCAGGAGTATTGTAAGCAAGACACAAAAAGTAATTCTTCCAAACTACTCCATTCTAATTAGGCCTAAACTGGATTATTGTGTCCAGTTATGGGCAACACATTTCAGGAAAGATGTGGACAAATTGGAGAAAGTCCAGAGAAGAGCTACAAAATGATTAAATGATGTCCTTTGAGGAAAGATTGAAAAAAATGGGTTTGTTTAGTCTGGAGAGGAGAAGACTGAGAGGGGACATGATAACAGTTTTCAAGTACATAAAAGGATGTTACAAGGAAGAGGAGAGAAAAAAGTCTTCTCTTTAACCTCAGATGATGGGCTTAAATTTCAGCAAGGGGAGTTTAGGTTGGACATTAGGAAAAACTTCCTAACTGTCAGGGTGATTTAGCACTGGAATAAATTGTCTGTGGAAGTTGTAGAATCTCCATCATTGGATATTTTTAACAGAAAGTTAGACAAACACATGTCAGGGATGGTCTAAATAATACTTAGTCCTCGGCTGATTGCAGGGGACAGGACTAGAAGATCTCTTGAGGTCCCTTCCAGTCCTATGATTCTATGATTATGCTTTCACTGTTTATGGCTAAGAAACAGCATTTATTTAGCTTTGGTTGCACAAATGTATATAGACAATTAAATGTCCACAACACATATTTGCTATACCATAGTCTTATTTTACACAGATCAACAATAATATCACAATATCTTTTCATTGGCTTTCACTGTTTTAAAAATAAAAATGTAATGTATCTGAAGATCTCCTGAGACTGAATTGACTTGTGGTACTTTGATCCCCTTCTTGGAAAGTCTATTGCATCTCTACTGTTATCTCTAAAGTTGCGCACACACAGCTTGAGGAAGGAAAAATAATCACATTAAAATTGTAGAGAGCCTTATTTAAACAAACAGAACATATTTTGAAATCTGTTTCAAAGCAGGCGATTTTTATTGCCATTAATGTATGTGTCTGTGAAAAGCTCCATGGGAACAATGGTATCTCTTTTAATTCTATATTGCTGTTGTTTAAATCACTCCTTATTTAGGCCAAACTCTCACTGAAATTAAGACATTTTAAATCAGTGAGACTTTTGTCGAATAATTTATTATTAATTTGTTGTTACTGTTTTTGTTTGGTGATGACAGTAATGCAATACATTTTTGTTTGCAGAAATAGGAAGACATGGGACAATAATTTCAAAGTGGGGTGTCTAAAACAAGGCTCATAACTACACATTTAATAGAGTTTGTTTTAAAATAGTTATTTTTCTCCATAAAAATCTTTGACAAAAAATGAAGTGTGTTTTTTTGTTTGTTTGTTTTTGTACAAATTTTCATTCAAAAAACTCAACTTTTTGGGAAAATATAAAAAAAAAAAATATTTCTGTCAAAACCCAAATTGATAACATTAAAAATGGCACTACGGTGTCCCATGAGAGTTGTAGTTTGGATGCTTTTTGCTCCCATTCACATCTATGAGCCATGCTCTCTAGATGCACTATATCTCCCATGATCAACTGTGGCAAGGGAATCCTGTGAAACACCCTCTCTCCGCATCAAGAAGTGAGAAAGTGGTACATGGTTGGAGATGTAGTCCAACTGATAACAGATAAACTCCATCTTAAGATCTCAGGATTCTATTTTATATAAGCAAGAGTCACGCCACCATTACATGGAAGCTGCAAATTACGTAAACTTAGCAGAAAAGCAAATTAGTGGGAAAAAGGATGGTAACAGTAGATCATAAAACTGAGGAAAATTATGGTGGCAGTTAGCAAGAAGGCTAAAAATAAAACTGATCATTTGGAATATGTTGACATGCATCCAAGGAATGTTGGCAGTTAGTATGCAACCAAGAAAGATGTGACAGAAAGATATTAGCAGAAGTGTCTAGAAAATTCTGACAGAATGGTATAAAGGTCAGTCTGTCAGTAGACTTACAGACAGGCAGGCAGCTGTCAGGAAGGTAGCTGCAACAGCAGCAGCAGCAGCAGCAGGAGTCCTGTCCTATCACTAGAGGAGCAGAAGAAGCACAGATCTGAGAGGAGACAGACTGAGACACAGAGGGAGAAGAAACAGAGACAAAGTGTGCAAAGATTGCTTTTCTCAATCATTTATTGGAAGACTGTATCCATGTCCTCTGGGGGTAATGCATCCGAGGTTTTCTGGGGAGTTTCTGAAACAAGGAACCCCTGGCAAGACCAAGATACTTCTTAGCCTGAAGGCCCATACCCCAGGAGAAGAGACAGGTGTTGTCTAACAGGTGGGCTGTTTTTGAGGGAACACTTGGTAAACATGGGAGGGGACAATAAGTGGTCTATTTTAGGGGGACTCATATCTGCGTTTGGGATAACACAGCTAGTGAGCCCAGCCTAAAGAAGAGAATGGGAGCATAAGCCACCTGAAATAAAATTATCATATAGTACTGTTGTGCCATTTTGAATATGGCTATTTTAATTTTCAGCAAAATATTTCAGTTTTTGTATTTGCAATTTTTTCACAGAAAGTGATCACTTGCTTTGATAGAAAGTTTAATTGTCTAATTTTCCATCAAAAACAGTTCTGACAAAAAAATTTGACCAGCTGGAACATTAGGCACTCAAATTTATAAATTAGGCACTTCATTTATGTGTCTAAATTTGAATTTAAAAACTTAACTTTAAGGTGCCCATTTCTGAGAAATTTAGACAAGTTTTCCCAGTTCCAAGTCATATGTTCTAACCACTACACAGTTAGTTCCCTGACAGAGAAGAACTTCCACAAAATCTGTTCTAAATAGTTTAGGATGAAGGAGACACAATATAAAATAAGTGCTCAAGATTTATCATATTTATTAAGCAAAACCTAAGGACCTACTTTAAAAATAGACTTCAAAACTGATTCAAGAAAAGTCATTTTTACATTTCAAAATTACAACAGAACAATGAGGCAATGTCTGGAGTAAGAGCTGAGCAGTTTAACATCCAGCAATTATGTTAATTCCATATATTACTAGAATAGGGGACGCATACTGAAATGTTAGTCAGATATGTAAGAAACTACTATCCCCTTGCCTCATAGCATCCATGAGCTTTTCCATTATGAGGTTATCCTACCTGAGCCAGGTGATGTTTAGCAGGGGCTGCTTTTCTTCAAATATTTTGCTTTGAGATACTAATTTTCTTAGATTTTTCCTACAAGTTTTTTATATATAAATATTCATTTGGCCTGAATTCAAGAAAGCATATAAACCAGTTAAATACACTATTATTCCAGACTGCATATAAGCAGTTGCTTAACTTTTTAAAGTATGTACTTAAGACCATTGACTCCAGGGCAATTTAATGAAAGTTAAGCTTGTGCCTAAGAGCTGTCCTCAGATGGGATGCTTTCCTAAATAGCCAGACATTTATCCATAAGACAGTACTGTGGAGACGCTAATACAATCAAACAATGGTTACCCTATTGGGAACAAACACAAGAGAGAAAAAGGATGAATGAGAGGAGAGGGAAATGAAAAAAGAGCTTCCATTCTGTGAAGCACTAACTCCCTGAACTACACAATGAGACCTTTTTTTCTAGTGTGTACAAATGAGATTATCTCTCCATTATTTGTTTGCTGATAAATATTAAATGTCATTGTTTCTTAATATTTTCTATTTGCATGGCCTACTTTACTGATGCCTTGGAAGAACAGGAAAGGAAGCCATCATAATATATTAAAAGCTCTCCTGAGAGTTCAATAAAGGCTCTGATTTGCTGTTGCACAGCAGAAGCCATAATTACCTTGGTTGTGCTGGAATACTACTGTGCACATGGCTGAATGATTCTTAACCAATTAAGGAAAACAATCAACTACTGACAGAGTGGATGGCAGGGACAGGGCACACATTAAAATGCAATCCAGCAAATAGAAATGATCTGCAGAGAACTCTCCCCTCTTTTTTAAAAGGATCTTCTTGACTCCTACTGCCAACCTAGAGAAGCAGCTCCCTCAAATACATTTGAGAAATGCCCCTAGAAGAAAGTGAGAACAGGAGCAATCATGAGGGACAACCACTGGTGGAAAATTTTCTCCAAGAAATTTCCATGAACCATTTCTCACAGCCAGTAATGTGATTGGTTCATGTGTAATAAGGAAGCATAATAATGTACCTGATTGGTTCATGTGTAATAAGGCAGCATATTCAGGAGTCCGCCTTATAGCACTACACTGTTCTCTCCTCACCCTCTTCTACACTTCTACATGGTGCAAGTCCTAAAAAAGTACTAGCTGTACTTTCACAATTTCCATAGTGTTCATCTTAATGGAAAGATTTAGTATTAGGTGTGTGTAATGCGGTTTACAAACACCATACTGAGCACAGACAGAGTGGGGAGGAGAGTATATTTTGTTTATAAAGAAACAGATTGATCACACCCTCCCATAGCTGCCAGAACTGCCAATTATGGAGACTGGCACCCACAGCTATCACCAACAGAGAAAACAAGACCCCAAAAAAAGAGAAGGAAAAGGAAGCAGAAAGGCCTGAGATAGAAAAGGGCTGATAGCCGTGCACCAGGCTTCCTCTAAGAATACTGCTGAGAGACTGCAAACCCTAAATTTGAAGGACTGATACACTTAATTAGAGGAGAGGGTCCAAGAACTGATCTGATTCAGAACAAACTATGGAGGGTCACTTAGGAGAAACTGAGGCCTCTAGAAAGACCACACTAAGCAGCAGTGAGTGTGCAAGCGGCAAAGGGCCTCGTCCTTGCTCTTCTCATTCACCTCTCTCTCATTTTCATCTTCCATCTTGCTCTCCTTCCTACATTCGCCATCTTTGTTTCCTCACCTCCTTCCACTGAGAAGCTGTTTGAGCCAGTAGAAAGGGCTCTGGTTTGAACTCCGGAGACAGTAGAGCTGGACAGAAAAGAGTTTTCCTGTCCTATACAAATGTTAATTATTTCAAAAAATTTCCATTCTGTATCAGGGAACTTTCAAAAAAATTTTGCAGGAGAGATATATGCAGACCCCAGGTTATCAATAGTCTGGTTGGTAGGACACTCACCTATGTCTTCCACATCCCAAATTAGGGCCCTAATCACCAGGTTATTGACTATTCTGATGTTGGTCAGGCAATCAGTTAGTCCTGGACTTTCTAACCTTCCCCTCTTTTTCCCTTACTCCCATCTTCCCCAAAACTCGAGATACCTGCAAAAACTTTCTCCTTCACCATAGGCCTCAGCTTCCTGTCCTCTCTGAACATCAAGAACTAAAGATCCAGCCTCCCTTCCCTGCAACACATTTACTCCCCTCAGCACTAGACCCTTTTCTCCTCACCTTAAGTATTCCATCAGCACACGTTGCCCTTTTCCCATACCCTCAGATCCTCAATCCCATATTTTCCTTCTCACCTCATCTCCCAAACCCAAGTTCCTCTTCCAGATGCTGGAGAGTACGCTTTTGAGCCCATTTACATAAAAAAAAAAGGGTAGTTCCTACATAAAAAAGGGTAGTTCTGTCTATAAGAAAAGGGGAGCATGCAGAAGATGAAGGCAGCAGGTATGAGCAGACCAGAATTTTGGTTAATTATGGAATTTTGGTTGGAGAACATTCACTTGCCCTGAACTCTCAGAGCTACTTTCAAACTGTAGTTCTAAGAGAGGCAGAATGAGTAAAGCAACAAGGAAAAAAAAGAGTTATGGTAACCCTAACACTTCAGGACCTCTTCACAAGAGAGAAATACAATTGGAACTAGTACTGTTTTAGCTGGGTGTCAAGACTCTTGTTATAAGTGTGACAGATACAGCAATCTCCTGGACAAATCTCATTGCATTAAATTTAAGTATTATAGGACTTCATTCTATTAAAAATGTAAATGATTATGTACTCTTGTGGGATTGCAAGTAACTCCATGTAGGAGGGGAACCATAGCCCTCCAGGAACAAGGAACAGCAGGTGGTGATGATGCAAATTCATTCAGATTGTAACACTTCCAGAGAATGACTGTCACCTTGAGAGATGTTCACATATTTTGGTTTAAACTGAATTCTTCAGAGACCAACAAAGAAAGGATTGTTGGTTAAATAGCCTGAGTTTAAATTGACTGAGCTCCTTCTTTATGATACAACAAACATATAAGCCCTTCTGTCCAAGGTTGGAGCGGGTGGGGGAGCAAATCCTGCATGGGAAGCATTGGAAGGACTTGGCTTCTTGAGCTAGGTCTGAGTGAAAACATTTTTGTTCTTGTGACCACAATAAAATCCCTATGTGTAGTTTGGAGGATTTAATCACCATCCAGAGCCCTTGCTAGGGGGAGAGCATGATCTTTGATAAGCTTATTAGCATAGTGGTATGCAATGTAATGTAGTTAAAAGCATGTCAGTCCCAGGATATTAGAGATAAGGCAGGTGAGGTAACATTTTTAGGTCCAATAAAATGTCTTACCTCACACACCTAGTCAAGCTTATGAGCATGCATGTTATTTTATTGTTTTAATGTGTTCTTTGTAATGCTTTCACTTTAAAAATAAATCTGCTTACATAGAAGAACTGTATGGTAAAATGCCAGGCAATCCCAACTGTCCATATCCTCTGAAGAGAAAGCAATGCACAGCCACTGGCCTGTTGAGGTAGGCTGCTTTGCTGAGGAATGGCACAGCATAGGCAGGGAACTGTTCAGCCTGGAAATACCCTGGTTAGAAGGGAGAAAGACGTGGGTCTCTACCCAAGGGACGTGATGTCCAGGAGTGGGTGCTCTTGCTGGACCATAAAAGGGGATACAGTTGCAGTTGCCTTGAACTGTGACAGTAAGTACTTGTGGTTTCTTTTGCCTCCAATTCCTGTCTGTGTTGCAATCCCAGTCCTGAGATATTGTTTTTAATGGAAGTTTTGTTAAACTTATTAACAAACAACAACAGAGCCTGCATAAATCCTACCCCACCTCAGTGTTCCTGGGACACAACCACTACCCTCCTGGGACCACACCTTGCAAACCCCTCCAGGTTCTGTTCACTCAGCCATCAGTGTGAGGAGGCACACCCAGCTAAATTGCATGAAGGCTCTCCCAAGCCACTCATGAACAGTATATAGGGAGACACCAGCAAATCCCCTTAGTCCTAGCTTTGCACCCCAGAAATGGGCATCTTACATTGCTCAAGAACTTTTTGATCAATGGAAGCTCATTAATTAGTTCGCCACTCCTTCAAAGGGTAGTGGATATGCCCCAGCCTCTGTGATCTGAGCAGAGCCCCCAACCACTTGTGACAAACTCAGTAGTTTAGATTAAAAATCAAAACAAGTTTATTAACTAGAAAAAGATAGATTTTAAGTGATTAAGTGATATTGGCTTAGAAAATTAGAACTAGTTACAAAAGGAAATAAAATAGCAAAACCACAATCTAAATCCTAAACTTTACCATGCTAATAATTCTAAAAGCAAGAGGATTTCTCTCACCCAAAACTTCACAGCAGTTCATGCTAACTGAAACACCTTCCAGTTAGGTCCAGCCTCTCCCAAAGTCTCAATGGAGATCTTTGTTTTCCATATGATCTTGCTTCCTTGTGTAAGATGGGGGGAAGAGGCAGGTAAAATTATAATGTGACTATCCTTCATTTATATTTTTCTCCAGGTGCTGGAAAAATCTTTGCTGTGTCATGAAGTTAGGCAGCCCCCACGCTTGAGCAGCTGTTTTTTGTTTACAACACCCCTGCTGGAGATAGCTGGTGATGGTCGCTTAACACCTGGCTGGGTGCTGATCACTCTTTTGTTATCTCTGAGGAGCTAGACTGTGGGAGTTCCCCAGACTCACAACACGTTTAAGTAACAAATATATAGCAAAGTCTCATAATTTCATATGCAATGAAGATATATACACTTCAACAGGATGTTAATGTTCAACAGATTGTGACTTTTCAAACAATATCTCACAAGGCATACTTAAAATATAATAATCATATAACAGTGGTGAATATGTAGGTACAACGGATTACATGGGGTATAGTATGTCATAGTATGTTTATAGGATAGCACCAGAATGTCATGTTTTCTTTTTATAGTGATAATAGTTATTTTCTTCACTCATGTTTTCATCCTTTGAAGGTGCCCAGAGTAAAAAGAAAAAAAAATGGAAACTGCAGTTTTGGTTTTTGGCGTTAGACAATTGGAATAATGATGCAGCTATTCCTAAAACATTTTCAGTGGTAAGGTATTTGGGTTTTTTTAGGATAATTACTTAGATGTCTTTTAAAACATTAAAAACAGTTATAAAGTATATTTTCATTGTTTTTCAATGTGCCTAATGCTCAAATGGGCACTTTACTTGCTCTCCAGAGGTAGCTTTGTGAAAACGAGATAAGCCTATGCATGGGCAGAAACATTGTGCAATAATATCTTCCATTTGCCAGGATTTCACCATTTTTAAAAATACCTTCATTTTGAAATAATATGCTGGGGCAACTCGTTGCTGGAAAAAAAAGTAAATGAAAGCCCTGATGCCTTTTATGCTACAGCTGCTGCATCACATGTATTGATTAAGATGGCACAACTAATTTCTTGCTAGAAGCAAAACAATACATCTTCATGTTACTTTGATTACCATTTTACATGATTTTGCAAACGCTTGCCACAGCAAGAAAAGTGAAATGGAATTTAACCCAATTTTACAAAAATAGATTCATAAAACGTATTATGCAAACATCACTCTAAATAGTGTTATAGATCTAGTTCTAAGTTTGATTTTCTGCACACATACATTTTCTGGGTAGAAGGAGCACAAAGCAGTCCAAAACCTAACAGTTTATTAAGAGTGATTAAATACCATCATGTTGGTGTAGTCGAGTTGATCACAGGATATAAAAGAGACAAGGTGGGTGAGGTAACAACTTTTATTGGACCAACTTCGGTTAGTGAGAGAGACAAACTTTCAAGGTTACACAGAGCTCCTTTTTAGCGCTGGGGCGTGTTCCTGAAGGAGAGCGCTGTGTAAGCTCAAAAGCTTGTCTCCCTCACAAACTGAAGTTGGTCCAATAAAAGATATCACCTCACCCACCTTTTAATATCATCAATAAGTCTTTAAACTAATACCATGTCTGAAAAGGTGACTACATTTTTTTATCTAATCGTTAATTTGGGGCTCTCTCAGTGCATAAATAGACACAGGTTACATAGGTGAAATAGAGTTTTGTTTATTTTGTCACCATTTAATAGAGCTGATTCTCCTCACACCAGTGGTATCCATTGGAACTCCACTGAAGTCAGCACAATTATTCCAGATTTATTTTGGCATATGTGAGAGAAGAATCAAGCATTTTATATGTATTTTATAACTCCCTCCCAAGCAATAATAAATCAAATGACTAAAAAAAGTTGATGCACCTGACATTCTTCTCCTCCTCCTCCCATCTTGCACCTGCTTTCCCCCCAAACTTCCCCTACCAGTTAACAAAGGCCAGTTGCCTACAGTAAGATCTAAACCTTTACTTGGCTTGCTATTGCCTAGTACATGATTGCTCTCACTATAGCTCCAAATAGTACGTGACCTTAACAGCTGCATCATTGTGATGTTTATGCATCTTTGCATTAACATGATTTGTAAAATATGAAGAATGATTAACTTATATTTCCAAAAGGTACACGATGAGGGAAAGCAATTAACTCCTTGTCCAAAGAGCCAAGGCATCTCTGTATCACCAAGTAGTGTCCTTAATATGAAGTATGTCATTATACAGAGGTTTTAAAATAAGACTTTTTAAAAAATATTAGCTGAGACTACATTATCTATCCTGACTCCAGCATCACCTTATTTTGATCTGGCTTTTATTTCTTTTCTAATATTTAAAGCAGTAGCATTAAATTTAAATGTTCAAACAATGAGAGCCAAATTCATCCCTGGTATCTGTCATTCCATGGACTTGAGAGTCCCAACAGTGATGACTTAGGCCCCAAGGTTGTTGTCATTTCCTGTTCGAAAGAAAGACTTACAGAGTCTGTTTTCATCATCCAATAATCTTTCACTTTGACTCAATATAGAACACGATTTCCAGCCTAAAAAGAAAGCTAATGATTCTCAGTTTTTCCCTTCTGATATGTTTTTCCCTTCTGATATGTTAACTAAATAACTCCCCTCCCCTTTTTTTATTTATATTTTGTGCGTGTGTACACAGCCTGTGGGCTCTTTTGTGTTAATTATTTGATGATATTGCCTGCTATCTTTTTTATGTATGCTTCTATATCATAATAGTATCACTTGTTCCCCCTTTACTTTGTTCCCCAAAGTTATACTAATTCTAAGCAACTTGGTTTAATTTCCTGTCTATTCTTTAAAAGAAGGAAGCAATCCTTTTAGAATATATTTAAGCACTGAAGAAGCAGATGTGATTCCCAATTAGAGAGTTACAAAACTCTGCATTTTCTGGTAGACTGCAGAAGTTGCAATGGAATCTAGAGAGGTTAAATCAATTTGTGTGTGTATAGTGGGGAGGGAGAAATCATTCAGATACCAGTTAACAAGATATGAAAATAATCATTATGGTCACAATCCTGCAAAGAGATCCACATTAATAGATTCTTATGCCTGTGTCAATCATTTTGTAAGTTTGGGGCGAATTAATATGGTTAAAAGTACACACTGGTAATAAGTATATGTCATTCATTGCAGTATTAGTTTAAAAAACACTTTTTGAAAATGACACTACAGAATATATTTATTTGTTGGATAACTAGCTAAAAAGCCTCACGTTAGGCAAGCTATAAGGTTTGAGTGTAATACAAATTCAATGAGTTGAAGAACATTTTAATATCAGTAAAAAATAGGTATTAGGAAGTAAAGGTATAGGTACCTACATTATTGAAGATAGCACTTAATTATCATGCATAGATATGTGAGAGTCGCCATATAAATACTTAAATCCAAGTATGATAACATTGCATTTAAAATCACTGACCTCTCTGCATTGTCTAGGAGCAATCTGCACCTGAGATAAAAGTAAATATCCTCAGCAGTGCAAGGAATAGCACAAAGGGTACAGCACAAAAAAGACAGTTTAACAGAAGCCAGATTTTAAGTTTTTTAGTTTGTATTTGGTTTCCTCAATTCTATGAGCGTATTATAGGGCATAGTACCTTAATTGCAACGATACTGGGATCTGAACTTCTGCATTTAGACAAAGTGTTAGCCTGAAGACAGGAGAGGTCACTGAAAAGGTGCTGTCTTGGTCAGATTTTTCCCATCTACTTTAATTTATAACACATCTCTCATTGTAGGTTCCAAAGGCAACAAAAATCAAAGCCAACAAGTCTGCCTGACAAAGTCAAAGCCAAGTGTCTTCCAGGTTAACTCCTCAAACAGCTTGAATATTTGAATCAGAGTCCACAGTGACAGAGTCAGAAGGGGTTACATTAAGACCATCAAAGAAGGAGACAGTCAGGACTCATTTATTCTCCAGCTGGCATATAAGCTTGCAGTAAATGGAGTTCCAGCTGATGACCTCTTGAATGGGCTGGCTCACAGCAAGACCTAAAACCTCAGTTTCAGAAATAGGCCTCTTAACAGGCATCAATGCACAGAGACCGTCATGAATTTTTGTTGCTTTTGGAGTTATATTCTATGGCATTCTTCTAGCGCCGCACTCTACACTTTACAGTATCTTTGTGTGATGTTAGATTGTAATTCAGTCATTTCTGTTAATTCTTTTCTCTCTATTATTTTAAGCTTCATGATACCAAGGTTGACTTATTGCTGAGAGGTGGCAGCCTGGTAACATTGTATAACACAGGGAGTGTCACTGAAAAGTGAACAGATTTACCATGCCATGATATACATATATAATTTTGGTGTAACTGTAAGATATACAAAAGTAAACTCCAAGTTAGATTACTTTTTCAGTGGTGGCCAACATATATATATATATATATATATATATATATATATATATATTAATTTGTAAGCCAAAGAGTTACTTCTTAGCATGTTGGAGTAGGCAATGTGAGAAAGAGCCCAAATTTTTTAGACTAAATGTCATCCACATCGCTGATTACAAACCATTTTCTGAGGCAACAATGTGTGTCTGTGCCTTGAACTTATGCCTGTTGGTATGTATTGTATATTTTAAAGCACCAAGTTGTCTGCAGATATAGATTTTGCATACACTAGTTGGTTATGTACAAAAAAATGAGACTGGTTTTAAAAGTCTGTCCCATTATTGTTATATTGGGAAATCAGAATTAGCTAAAAGGGCAAATGTAATGAGGTTCTTGGACGTATAAACAGGATAATATAAAGCAGGAATATGGAGGATACATTACTTCTGTATTTGGCACCAGCGCAACCACTACTATAATAGTTCTAGGGTCAGCGCTTAAAGAAAGATATTGGAAAACTGGAGGGGGATCAGAGAAGAGCCAAGAGAATGATGAAAAGATTGAAAAAGCATCATTGTACTGTCTGATGTGAGGAGCTCAATCTATTTGTTATCAAAGAGATTAAGTGATGAGAGGGGCTAGCCACCAAAGTACATGCCTTGGATTTCCGCTGGAATCCTGCTGGGGGATGCGAGACACTGATGCCACCATGTCTGCAATTCTGTTTTTCGTGTACTATCTCAGAAGTTGTTGTTGTTGGTTTTTGTGTGTGTGTGTGTGTGTGTGTGTGTGCGCGCAGGGGGTCTGCTAGAGCTGGATATTTCACCTTATAGTGGCAGTGTAGACATACCTACAGACATCTCAATGATGGTCATTTCTGTCCCCGATGCTTTTTTATTCAAAGGATGGGGGTCAATT
Source organism: Eretmochelys imbricata (assembly GCF_965152235.1). Classification (NCBI taxonomy): domain Eukaryota; kingdom Metazoa; phylum Chordata; order Testudines; family Cheloniidae; genus Eretmochelys; species Eretmochelys imbricata. The sequence continues at coordinate 92,221,041 of NC_135572.1, read as the reverse complement.
TGCAGCTGGTGGAGTGTCCACTCCCCATCCTTCCATTTGTTCCAGGGCATGGAGATGTAGTGGGTATTACAGCACCTGCTTACTCTTGAGAGCCCAGAACCAAGATCCATTTTGCCCATACACAGTTGTAGTAATGTGAGGGGGGGGCAGAGGAGAGCTCATATTCTCATGCATTAGCACATAGTTCCTTTCTGCATTTTGTCTTTCATACCAACATTATATTGTACTTCTGTAACTCCATGCCTGTTGGGTGTAGTGCTCCATCCTCCTCTAGTGACACCTAGACCACATAGAAAATAATGAATCTGTTACAGCCTTAATAAAGAGCTACATGCTTTTTAGCTTATATAGTAGAGCTCATGGATTTAGCTCCAGAGGTCCTAAATTCAATCCCACCCACCAACAATGGGGGGGGGGGTCTATCATCTTTACACTTCCCCTCACTTTTCTCTCTAAGGTATTCAGACTCTGTTTAAGGCAATATAGTTACAGCTGCTTATTATATTTGGCCCTTATGTTACAGAGTCTGAAAACATCACTGCTAAACCAAATCCAGACTCTTGTGAATACAGCACAGACCACCAGAGAGCAAGAGTAGTAATATTCTAAAAAGAGCTGACTGCTGTTTTAAAAGAAATACAACTTAACATACATAAGTGTTTGTCTCAACCGATTAAAAAAAACTTTTTGAAGCCATTTACAACAAAGACTAATGTAACTCTTTGCTAAGTATTGTAAAGTAATGATAAAATCTCACTAAATTCTGGATCCTCTGTGATATTATGAGTCACCTCCTACTAATATACAATGTAGCTTAGTACCAGAACTAATACGATACATTATATAATTCACTGTGTACTGCTTTAAGCCACTAGAGTTCAAATATAATAGGATATGAATAATGTAAAGAGTAATGAATTGTTTCATTTTCCAGTTAAAGTTCAATGTAAGTCTGTCATAAATATAAAGGGAAGGGTAACCACCTTTCTGTATACAAAACTATAAAATCCCTCCTGGCCAGAGGCAAAACCCCTTCACCTGTAAAGGGTTAAGAAGCTAAGATAACCTCGCTGGCACCTGACCAAAATGACCGAATAGGAGACAAGATACTTTCAAACCTGGAGCCGGGGGGGGGGGGGGGGGGGGGAGAGACAAAGGGTCTGTCTGTCTGTGTGATGCTTTTGCTGGGAACAGATCAGGAATGCTCTTCAGAGATGCTCCTGTAAAAGGTTAGTAAGCAATCTAGCTAGAAATACATTAGATTTTCTTCTGGTTAAATGGCTGGTAAATAAGCTGTGCTGAATGGAATGTATATTCCTGTTCTTGTGTCTTTTTGTAACTTAAGGTTTTGCCTAGAGGGATTCTCTGTGTTTTGAATCTGATTACCCTGTAAGGTATTTACCATCCTGATTTTACAGGGGTGATTCTTTTACTTTTTCTTCAAATAAAATTCTTCTTTTAAGAACCTGATTGCTTTTTCCTTGTTCTTAAGATCCAAGGGTTTGGGTCTGTGTTCACCGATGCAAATTGGTGAGGATTTTTATCAAGCCTTCCCCAGGAAAGGGAGTGTAGAGCTTGGGGGGATATTTTGGGGGGAAGACATCTCCAAGTGGGCTCTTTCCCTGTTCTTTGTTTAACACGCTTGGTGGTGGCAGCATAGGGTTCAAGGACAAAGCAAAGTTTGTACCTTGGGGAAGTTTTTAACCTAAGCTGATAAGAATAAGTTTAGGGGGTCTTTCATGCAGGTCTCCACATCTGTACCCGAGAGTTCAGAGTGGGGATGGATCCTTGACAAAGTCCATGATCAATATAGTTAAATATGAGTAAATGCATAATGAAGTATAAGTATCACCATAACTTATTCACATATATAACATATAAATAAGTGCAGTATTTGGAGATGTCATTTACTTCATATAGGCTACTGTAATTACTTGTCATTTAGCTTAAGTACTAACTAAAATTGTTTTAATGCACTTAATGATCAGTGAAACTACCAATTGCTTGTGGATATCAGTAACCAAGTATATGTTCAGGGTAAGATTTAAGAAAAAAAGAAATAATCAAAATGTACTGTATTAAGTTAATCAGTACTTACTATCCCTTCCAAGAAGACTATGGGTCACTTGATTCACTTTACTGGTAAGTAGTAAGTTCTAGTCTGTGACTCACTGTACTACAAAGAAATAACAACCATCCTCGCCAATTTCCATAGGTGAACACAGACCCAAAACCTTGGATCTTAAGAACAATGAACAAGCAATCAGGTTCTTAAAAGAAGAATTTTAATTAAAGGAAAAGTAAAAGAATCACCTCTGTAAAATCAGGATAGTAAATACCTTACAGGGTAATTAGATTAAAGCATAGAGAATCCCTCTAGGCTAAACCTTAAGTTACAAAAAGACATAAAAACAGGAATATACGATGTTAAGGGGCTTATTCCTTCACCCACTTACTTCCCTGGTCCTTCTCGCATAAACAGAGAGCAACAATACCCTAAGTCCAAAGGTGCAAACAATTCAATGTTTATTGGGGTGAACTTCCAGCAAGCATGATTCCAGTTTCCTTCCTTAGTATCCTCCTTCCCAGCTCTGACACCACAGAGCCTTACACCTGTGTCCCTGTTCCCATTCCTGCCCTTAGCAAAACATGATTCCAATTTCCTTACCCCCGTTCCCTGTTCCCATTTCCCCCTTTAGCAAAACATGATTCCAATTTCCTTACCCACATTCCCTGTTCCCATCTCCCCTACCCATACATACATTCCATTCAGCACAATTTATTTGATCAGCCATTTAAATAAAACAGAATCTAATGCATATCTAACTAGATTGCTTACTGACTGTTTACAGAAGTTCTGACCTGCATTCCTGCTCTGGTCCCGGCAAAAACCAACACATACACACAGACAGAGAGAACCCTTTGTTCCCTCTCCCCCCAGCTTTGAAAGTATCTTGTCTCCTCATTGGTCATTTTAGTCAGGTGCCAGCGAGGTTGTCTTAGCTTCTTAACCCTTTACAGGTGAAAGGGTTTTTGCCTCTGGCCAGGAGGGATTTAAAGGTGTTTACCCTTCCCTTTATATTTATGACAATCTCCAAACATAGATTCTTCTCTTCTATCAGCTCTATCAGGTGGCACTTTATGCAGACAAAATTCTTTTCAGGTACCCCCTCCGGGATCATGTACATGCCATAGCTTCTACATCCAGTCATCTTCATTGTGTCTTCCACTACTTGAGTCACTCACACTGCTGCCTCTGTGTCTGTCATAACCTTCCCACCTAAATCCTGATAGTCTGGGAAACACAAACCAAACCAAAACACCCACCCATAGCAAAACAACCCCCCCAATGAGCACGAAAACACTGCCAAAACACCACACACTCCCTTCCCTAGCCTGTCTGTTCCTCTGCCTGGTTCTCCTAGTCTTCCCCCACAAACTCCCCTTGCAAACTCTCACTCAAACCCCCCTGTTTACAGGTCTGTTTGCTGGCTCCTGTGCCTCTGCAGCTGTCTGTCCATTTTGCATGTTCAGAATCTGAATTGTCAAATGCTTAGAGAATCATATATAGCCAATTTCCTCTAGATTAAGGCTGTGCACTTTTATTCAGTTAGGACTACATCCATGACAGGTTTTCAACTTTCAGATATCAAAGTGTAGGTGTTTTATTTATTTATAACTCAGTGCAGTTTTTTGGGAGGAGGAGAGTGGTTTCAGAAGTCCCTTTCTCCTACAGTGTTTGTTCTCACACAGTCAAGCCAACTCCAATTTCAGCAAGAGATACAATTTTCAGAAATGTATGCACTCTTGAAAGTTGAGACTGTGTGATGTGGTGGGGATGGGGATGGGAAGAGAAGAGTAGAGAACCAGGACTCCATAGACCTGCTGTCCGGACAAAGAGAGGAAAACATGTCTTGCATGACCGATACTCTCTATCTTGATCAGGTGTGTAAGGAATGGTCAGAGGCTTGGCTTTCTACCTCTATACTGTTTCAAGACAGTTCATGGAGGTGGGAGAGTAGAGAATGAGCACATTATACTTAATAAAGGGCTGTAATAAATGACTTCTTCTTTGTTTAGAACTTTCAGGACAATTCCTTGGAAGTGCTGAGTACACCATTTCCTACTGAGGTCACCTAAAATTGTATTCCTTTAAAAAAAAAAGACTGGACAATATAGATACACAAAAGTAAGAAAACTCACATCCGTTTTGATTTAAGACAGAATCTGAAGTCAATTGGAAATTAACATGGTTTAGCAAATGCTCAGTGGCTCTCAGGATTTGGTCTTTGTCTTGTCTAAGTCATGACAAAACATGGGACAATATTTCAGGAGAGAGAGAGGGTGTGCAAGTTACTGGTGAAAATAAGAAGAATTCTTTGAAAAAGTAGGGTTAACAGATGTGTGTTCGAGCTTTGTTAATAAAATAGTTCATTAAACCTATACCTTGATATATCTAAATAACATTTTAGGGTCAAGGTTACTGAACCTCTGCTGAGAAAAAAGAATCAGTAGTAAATGAAAATAAAGCTCTTACACTCATTAAATTGAAGTGAGATTGCTTACTGGAACTTCCTCCAGCTACAAATTTGAAAGTGCAAGAACCATCTTCGGTGGAGGCATATGATCCTAATAGGAAATCGTGGTAGCCATGTTGGAGTTTTACAACAGCCCATATCTTAAGCTACTGAAAATATATGAATGGGTCATAGTTCACTGAATCTACAATGGAAAGGCACATAGAAGAGCCAGCAGGGCTTAAACAGTTTGAAAGAACACAAAATAGAAAGGCACAACCTGAAACAGCTTTAAAACAAACAAAACTCATTTGTTTTGGGGAGGGGGGGTATTTGGCATTTTTATTGCTTTTTCAATTGCTTTCCAGGCTTCTAATACCCATGACAAATGCACAGTTGCTCAATTATGACAGAACTGGAGAAGCACAAGAACATTCAAACCCATTAAATGTTCTTGAAAATCAAAGTCTAAAGCTAAGAAGTTGCACTTCTGCTATACTTAGTGGGTGAGGGAGTAAATGATATTTGTGATTCACTGCCCAACCACACACCGGGCAGCCACAAAGATCCCCTTGTGAAAAGCCATTAATGTTCCAATTGACCCCTCTTCTCTGTCTCTGAGAAAAGTGGTATATGACACATTTGATTTCAGGCAAACAAGATAAGAGCAAGGCAAGACACTGGCCAATAGTTATGCAAACTACACTTGCATGACAGTTGCTGATCTGGATCATGAAATCAGGATGCAATGCTGTGTGTCAATTAAATTTTTCAGAACAGTTTTTAGAGAACCATAGAACTTCATAAAGAGAGAGATGGAGAAACTGGACAGTTGGGATAATAGCTACATATTTTTAAGCCAACCGACAACTCCCCTATGATAGGCAAATTCTCAGATGGCCAGTTAAGACCAGAGTTCAGTTACTTTATATGGCCTGAGCAATACAATATGATCAAAACAAAAGGGAATAAAAATAACCTAGTTGTATGTCTATACTAGTGGCTTTAAATCTAAAGCATCTCAAAGTTCTTCACAAGTTACATACGTCTAGCTGAATCTTACACCTTCCCATACAGCTTTTTAATAGCAGAAAGGAACATGACAAAATAGTCACACAACAGTCCTCCCCACATATCTAAGGATAATACACTCATTCACTTTCACTCATTGATTTGACTGATTGATTTAATTGATGATATTTAGAGCAAAATTTGTCAGGGGGCTCCAATTGATTTCAGGATGAGTAGGGAGCTTTGCCCTGTATCTCAGGGTAGAATTAGAAATGTAGGTTTTACCATGGTAATAGCTTTTTATTTTTTGGCAGTTTAAAAAGAGCTCTGTGAAAGCTCAGAAGCTTGTCTCTCTCACCAACAGAATTTGGTCCAATAAAAGATATTACCTCATTCACCTTTTTCTCTTTTAAAAAATCCTGGAACTTCCTGGTTTTGTCTATCATCCCCTGTCTAACCATTTCAGAATGGATCTTGTCTCCACTTCATGGGGGATGGGAAGATGCTTTTCTTCCATTTTCTCCTAAGCTCCATCACTTTTGTTGCTAACTTTTGCCTTATCATTTTCACTTCAGCCAGAAGCATAATTTCTATTGAAGATCCCAAAAATACTTCTTCACAGATTGAGGGGATGCTGAGTAGGCAAGCAATAAGGACTCATTTTTCCACTCCCCCTCCATTCGCCCCCAGGAAAGCAAGTATGTTGCCTCCTTATTTCTGATGTCTGCCAGCCCCTTTAGTGGGAGTTCCAGGGTTACTTCCAAGTCCATGTCCAGTGTGATAAAACAGACACACTGCTGCAGCCTCTCTGGGCCAAAGAGGATTTCTTTGTTCTGTGCTCCAGGTCGGATGAAAGTCAGCTCCACATCCCTTTCATTCAGTCTAAGCTCTGTACAAAACTGTACTGTGGTGTCTGGTAGATAATAAAACAATGAGAATGTATCCATGAGAACAAACATTTGCTGCACATTGCAAATATAATCCATCTGTGACTAGATTAACCCATATTCCCAATAGTCTGTATAGGTTCATAAATTATTATGAACAGATTTTTTTAAAAGTCTCATTTTTTCCCATTCTTAGCAATGATTTGAATCCTTTTCCAACACGATTTTAAAGATGTTCAAAACAACAAGAATAATAATGGATGACCTTCTCTAATGAGAGCTGCCAGAGAAAGCAGGTCACGAAGGAAGTTTTTTTTCAGTTTTAATGTGAGGTAAAAGCACTGTTAGGAAATGTAGGTAGTCTGCATTTTTATCTTTTAACTGAAAGCAGTAATAACATTTAGTAGCAGGATATGAAGTATGGAATGGGAGAGAAACCAAATTCTTCTGCCAGTAGTCACTGTAGTTTAAGGAAAGAGCACATCATTTATCTGTTTGTTTCCTCAGCTTTAAAATGGGGATCATGATTCTTATAGGATCATATCTGCTGGACAGGGTTGCTGTCAGAATAGATGTTTGCATGGTCAAGTGCTATTTGTTATTAGCAGAGGGAGAACTTTCCCTACTCTCAGTCCTCTTGACCTGAGGGAGCTATGCCCCTGAGGAGCACGCAGTGTAGCCCTTCCTCAATATACCCCACCAGTCAGTGATAGGAGGAGCCCACAAAAGGAGGACAAGGAAGAGTTCTCTCTCTATTGACTCCCTTTCCCCAAGTAAGAGTGGAGGGAGCAAAATAAAAACATTTTCTTCTTCCATGGAAAAGGAGCTCAGGAAAGAGCTGAAATAAGGGGAAAGAGGTGGAAACAGATAATATGGCAAGCGAAAGAAAGAATCATGGAGAGAAGGAGGAATAGGGGAAGAAAAAAAATACTATAGAAATGGGAGAATAAGGAAGAGAAAGATCAGAGGGAATATTGAGAAAAAATAAGAGGCCAAATTTTCCAGTAGCAGAACCTGAGCAATTTCCATTTGCTTCAATGACAATTGCTTGTCTGCAGTGATTAGAGAATGGAGCCTAGGAGTGAGGAAGAGGAGCTCCACAAGATAGGAAGATTTGACAAAGGAGAGAGAAAATACAGAAAGAAACAAAAAGCTGGAAACATGAAACTGAATACATTAAGAATTAGAAAAGGCAAGTTAGAAAGATGAAAAAAGAATGTTCATGTATGTTTCAAGTTTTAAAACATGGGAAAACTGAAGCAAAAGAAAATAGAGGTGAAACTGAATAGAAGTTACTAAAGAGGCACAGACAAGAAGGGAAGACAGAAAGAAAGAAAACTAGATTAATATGTTAAATTAAAATAACTATTGCCAGCCATTGGCATTGCGAGGCTTAGCAATGCTTAGCAGTGGTTATGAACTTCCTTTCTACCACTAAACTATTCTACTGTTTTAGTAAAAAAAAATGCAATAGCATACTGATCTACTGAACCGGAGAGCCTGAGATTTAATGGAAGAATTGGGAAAAAAATCAATCAAAATCAAGGTATTTTGCAGAAGTGTATCAATTATGACAACATTTGATGGAAAATGATGAAATTATTCATTTCAGCTTTCTCATTTTGTTTTGGCAGTTTTGAAAACTTGTTGGAATTATGATTTCATACAATTTTGGATTTATTTTTTATATTTCATTATGAAGTTTTGATAATGTCACAACATTTTTTGTTTCCATTTCACTCTCTCTCACACACACACACACACACACACACACAATCCCCAACATTTTAACTTTTCCCCAAACCAGGAGAAAAAGTTTCATAATACTGGAATTTCCTGAGGAACAGAAATTCTGTCCCTTATACTCTAATATGTATCAAACTTCCTTCTGACAGGAATGCTAAACTTCCAGAGACTATTTTTGCATTATTCCCAAAAGGACTGGACCTGGAAAGTGGCATATCTCAGAAGGATTGCCCAACTTAATGTTATCATCTTGGAACAACAGTGTTTTGCTAAACCTGGAATTCTTTGTGAAGAGATCTTCATCACCTTGAACCTCTCTGAAAACTCCCTAAGGTGTAATCTCCAGGACAAACCTACTGTGTTCCTCTCTAGATATGATCAAAACTTGGAATTTCCATTCCATGGGAAATTGAAACATTGTGGGATTTCTTTCCTGTTTCAAAATATTTGAGAATGTTTTGATTTCAATTATTAGGATTTTAAAAAGAAGGAATTCTGCTGGAAAAGTAATTGACCAGTTCTATTCCTCTAATAAATTCCAATAAGTTTTTTTTTTTAAATGAAACTATTACAAAGCCAAAACTTTTATGTTAGCTGCAACTCTTTTCACATAGCTCTGCTGAACTGTATTATTTTACGAAGTGGAATTGGTTGAAGATTAAGTCAAATATTTACTTTTCTTCTCCTTAAATTGAGTCTTGTATTATATGTTATTTATTTTTACCTTTAGAGCATTTAAGTACAAATCAAATCTATTAGAATGCTAACATCTGAAATATTCAAATGGCATTCAGGACACCTATTTGATTTTGCAGAAACTTGATAAAACTCTGAAGTGAGAACACAATTACAGGGCTAGCTTTGATTATTTAAATTCCTCAACACTTTTGCCAAATGCACTGTCAGTAAGCCACAGGCATGTACATCAGGAGCAGGTGAAAATTCAGTGGCAGTATATTGTGATGGCTCTCACTAGGAGTTTGTTGACAAGTGAACCTGTGCAACTGTTAGATGGTGCGTATTATGTGATTTTGTGTCATACCTCATAATGTCTACAGTTATAGCTACACAAGGAAAGGCTACATTTGTAATTTCTATTAAAGTCTGCTCTTTTATTCTAAGGGCTTTGGGTTGATCACTCATTTAGGCTGAGATAATGTTACAGTTTTTGACAGGAAAAGGAAAGTTGTCAGAAACAAATAGTTTCAGAGAAGACTATTGAACTTCCAACATTCTACTGCTAGCCCATGGAGTTGAGCTCCATAGGAGTTGCAAAGAGAGCTCGATGCCTGCTATCAGCTGAAGTGCTCAAACAGTGGGGGATAGGGCAATATCAAAACAATAGATTTGTGCTATGGCTAGATTAGTTCATATAAGCTATGCCTTGCATTCCCTGCAGGATAGCACACTGTCTTAAAAGATTCCACTGTATTGTTTATCTACAGATGGTGTGACTTACCATATCTCAGCAACAGCCACCTACTTTATGAAAAACCACCACCACATTTAAACAATCTGAAGCAGCTAAAGAATACTTGAGCTGAAAAAAAACAGGTATTGATTTATTCAGAGGCTTTCCCAGGAGGAAAAAAAGCACAAAGTGTACACAACCGACTGGTCAGTGTTGTGACTAGAATATGGATCTTGTGTGAAGATTTTATTTACTGATTGGTTTAATGAGGGTCTCACTGGTTTCCAAAAACAAAATAGTATACAGTACCAGAGAAGGATGTATGAAGTGAAGACAAAGACCCTCTGTAAATATATACAGAATACTATCTCACTGTGTTGATTCATGAGAATAGCAAAGATTTCTCCATTCTTCTGTCTGATGGTAGAAACAGAGAAGTGCCATGCAGGTTTGTGCCATGCAGCATTACGTCGACAGGAGAGCGCTGTCCCATCAACATAATTACTCCACCTTAGTGAGAAGTGGCAGCTATGTTGGTGGGAGGGTGTCTTCCACTGACATAGCACAGTGTAGACACTGCTTTAAGTCGATGTAAGTTACGTCACTCAGCGGGGTTGCTTTTTCATACCCCAAGTGATGTAACTTACATCGACTTAAGCGGTATTATAGACAAGCCCTGAGATACCATTTGATCTTTCTCTTTCCAATGTTTAGTGATAGAGCTGATTAGAATCAATAAAAAGCCCTTGCTCCCAGTTTGTGATTCCCAGAATGGTCCTCACTGCTGAGCAAGACGTAGAGCTTGTGTGGGGACAGTGACAAGAAACTGGACTGAAGTCAGAGTGAGCTTGGTTAAATGGTTGAATCTCAGAACGTGACCTTGCAGCAAGTGGCAGCAGCAGTAGCATGGTGCGGTGGGAGAGAGTCAGTGGTGGCAGAGAGAAAGAGGCAGCTGTGAGTCAGCTGCAAGGCAGCAGCAGCAAACACATTGCTGAATTGCCACAACAAGGGGTGGAAGGTGAAACCTGCACCTCTGAACTCTGATTCTTCACTAACCAAGGACCACTGTGGTGCAGTGGAGGGAAAATAGATTGGTGTGTAAAGGGACACTTTTTGATAGACTTTCACACCATAAAGTGAGAACCTGAGACAAAGGACACTGCCCAACATAACATGAGGTTGGATTTGCTTATTGTCACATGCTTTTCAATTATGGCCGTGGTGTTTTCCCAAAAGAATGCTGGGTACCCATTTTCCCTTTTAATAAAAGTTTGATTTCGTTGGGTCCCCTTGTGCTTGCACGAGGAGAAGTATTGCTCTTAAAGAGCCCCGGGTGCTGTTCAGTTTTACCAGATTGCTGGGTGGAGGCTCAAGCCAGTTCTGGTTTATATAGTTAAGAGAAACCTCTAGACATTAAACCCAGCCCTTGTTGCTGCGACTCCACATGGCAGAAAGGTTACATAGACATGCCCTGAGACTTGAAGGAGGAAAGGGGGATGAGCTAGAGCAAGCTGGAGTGTGTCTGGGAGCAAGCAGGTTGCAGTCAAGAAGAAATGGGAGAAGAAGACTGCATGAAGGTTGAATAGGAAGGTTGTATTTTGAGGCACTTTGCAAGGTATACTGTGGCAGGTCCGGCTCTACATTTTTTGCCGTCCCAAGCAGGAAAAAAAAACCCAAACCTGCTGAATACCCCTCTGCCCGAGAGAACAGGAACATCAGAGGGAGCTTCCACCAAATTGCGGCCGACGGGCTGCTGCTGGAGTGCCACCCCAGGAACAGGCGGAGTGCCGCCCGTCTAGCACTTGCTTAGCTGGTGCCTAGAGCCAGCCCTGTACTGTGGGAGGAGAAGGGAGCTAAAAAGGTCAAGAAGATGGTGCAGAGAGAGAGTTCAGATGTTGGAGATGTTTGGGTTAGTTGAGTGGTGAAAAGTGGGATAAAGTTCTGCCTCCGTTTCTTTGTGCAATGTGCCGCGTTGCAAATAAAGCTGGTTAGGAATTTTTCATCTGCTTTTTTTTTTCAATATAATTTGCATTTCCACAAAAGTGAAATTTTCATCAGGCTTGCTTTTTTTTCCCAGTTTTTCATTGAGAAAATTGGAACAAAAGATTTCATTTTGTCAGGCTGACCCAAATTAAAACATTTCATTTTTGTCAAATTGAATCAAAGTGTTTAGTTTGGGATCTGTTGACCATTAATCTGCATCCACCTGAGTTGCCATGCTGCCCTATGGGAGCTGTAGTTTGAGTTCCTCATGCCCCCATTCTCTGCTATGGACTCCTCAACTTGACTACATCTCTCAAGATGCACTACCATCTCCGCTCTGGCTGAACTGCCACAATGCACCATTTGTTCCTTGTTAAACAAAGTCAGAACAAATTGTTTGATTTGGTTCCACAAACCAAAATGAAATATTTTGTTTCAGGAATGTAGAAACAAAGTGATTTTTTTAAGCATTATGTTCTACAGGATCAAAACAAATTTCAAAATACTGGAATTTCCTACAGGATGAAAATTTGGATTTTCATCCAGCTCTAGCTATCAGGTTTAAACTAATTTTAATCTGGGGGATACTGTTTCTGCTTGAAACTTCTCAGTTTGAACTTTGCTTTGGACACACAACATAGCTCCCATTGTTTCATATAAGAAACACTAGAGCAAATCATTGTTCCTCTTAAGTGGTCAAAATCTTCATTATCTGTCCATCCTCTCCTAGAATCCATCCAAAACACTTCAGGGGGGAAAAAAACCCTTCAGAGCAACTAAAGATACAGACATCTTTTCTTATTAATCTGACACTGTCTGTGACATGTGTCATCATTAGTCAAGTGTCCCATAACAGAACAGGCATCACATGCTTCATATCCTTCCCTCTTTCCAGTGCTTGTTATCAAGGCTGTCAAATACTTTTAAAATGGAATATGATATCTTAATGGAAACTAAAAGCTGTCACTTACAATACAAAATGTATTGACAAAGTAACATACAACCATACCAGCTCTGGGTAGCCCAAAGGGAGCATGGGATTTGATGGAGTCAAAGTAGGTCACTTTACTTTTCAAGTAGTACATTCTACTCAAAATATACAGTGAAACTCTTTTGGGTATAAAAAAGGCAGATCCTTTGATGTGATGTTTACTCTTGGGATGCCGTGTCTGAATTTCTTCCTTTTCCATTAGTTTTATTTTTCCTTGTCACCTTAATCAGCCCTCCGACACTGATCCCCAACCATAAACATCTGAGGTCTAATTCCAGAGAGTGCTGATTTAGTAAACTGGAATCATCTGATCAAGTACAATCTAGAGTAATTTGCTTTACTTCCCTTTAATAAACAAATACTCAGCTGCTCCCATTTGCTCACTTTTGCTCAGACCACACAGAAGAACAGAGGAGAGGGGAAAAAATAAAATAGGTCGGAAACATGCAAATACAGGAAAAGTGCCTATATACAGAATCAACTGCACAGCCACCATCTACAACTTGCAACTTGCAAACTCCAAGCATAATTCCCACTCTATATACTATACTTTTAAGCAACTACCAAGCAGATAGAAGGATTTACCTGGCAAATAGTCAGCCAATGGCAACACAGTACGGAAAAGACTGGCTGTAAGCATCTGGAGTGAGTTAGGAGGCGAAGGAGATCACCATATTGAAATGGAGTGCCAAAAAGTCTTCTGTTTTCCTGTAGATTTCAACCCAATGGAGGTTTCACTGACCCTGCCTATGTCCCCTCCTCAGTACCAACTACTGTTCTTTTCTAAGGAGAAAAGGCAATGCAGGAACAGGCCTAAGAAATCTATGGAAATCCGTTCTATTGAAATGTTCTGCTTCCCCCTAGTATTTGCAAAGGAGATATACCGTCTTTGGTGATTGCTTCCTGCTCTATTTTTGAATGATAAAGGGAAATGTTATAGCTGATTTTTTCATGCCACAAGATTTACTCCACACCTTGATATATCCATTTTCAATAAATTTCTCAATTCCAGTTAGGGCCAAGTAATTATCTAAAGAGAGAAAATTCTTTCTGAAAGAGTCTGCTCCTAAATTTTGATTACAAAATAAAAGAATTAATCTTCAGATATACAACATTAATGACAAGGGGTTGGATTTTCCACACTAAGGCCCCAATCATAGAAAGCATATACACAGGTGCTTAACTTTCCCCCCATGTGGGCCAGTGACATACTAACCAAACTTTAAGCAAAGTATTTTAAATTTAGCAGTGGGCGGGGCCAGCTCTAGGCACCCGTAAAACAAGCAGGTGGTTGGGGGGGCACATTTCTAGGGGCGGCATTCCAGTGCCGGCCATGCTGCCCCTAGAAATGTGACCCCCCCACCCCAGCTTGCCTCCACTCCGCCTCTGCCTGCTCCCCTGAGTGCGCCGCCACCGCTCCGCTTCTCCCCCCTCCCTTCCTCCCTCACAGGCTTACTGTGCAAACCAGCTGTTTGGTGCGCGGCAAGCCTGGGAGAGAGGGAGGAGAAGCCGAGCGGCAGCGCTGTCGGGGGAGGCAGCGGTGGTGGAGCGGAGGTGAGCTGGGGCGGGGAGTGGTTCCTCTACCCCCCCCCCGCTCACCTCCTGCTCCGCCTGCTCCCCTGAACACGCTGCCTCTCCCTCGCCTGAGAGGGAGTGGGGAGAAGCAGACCGGCAGTATGTTCAGGGGAGCAGGCAGAGCAGACGTGAGCTGGGTTGTGGGGTAGCTGCAGGAAGCAATCGGGGGGGAATGCGGCACACCCTGGGGAGGAGGCGGGGGCGGGGATTTGCGGAAGGGGTTGGGAAGGGGAGGAGTTGGGGCGAAACCAGGGGTGGGAGGGCGCGCATCAAAGAGAAAGTGGGGGCGGCCAACATGTTTTTGCTTGAGGTGGCAAAAATCCTAGAGCCAGCCTTGGCAGTGGAAACAAAGCTTTGGGCCCCAAGGGAGTGAAGGGGAAGGATTTTAAAACAAACAGCGGGTATGAATGTATATTTTACCTAAAATACTGGGACTACCCATGGTAGTAAAGCACCAGTGTAAGGTGTGCAGGATTGGGGCCTAAGTGGTTAAGGAGCTCAAGGGCCATTAAAAGTCCCTTGTGTTAAAGTCATTCAGGATTTTTTAGAAATCTCACCCAATGCCTTCTCAATGTAAATTAACTGATCGAAAATGTAGGCACCAATCCTGCACATTTTTCTCAGTTAAGTATTACCACTGAAGCTATACACATTACTTGTGTTAGCAAGGATAACTTACATGAGTAGTACTGGTTGCAGGATTGGATCCTTAGAATGCAGGGCTCAGCATACAGAAGTAATGTAATGACATGGAAAATAATAAATTACATGACCGATGCTTCACAGATGTGCATTAGTATGTCATCATTCACCGAAAGGAAAAGGAGAGCAAGAGACAGAATTTCATTAAACTAGGTATACAAAATGACACCTTAAAAAAATTGTAAACAAAACCAGAATGGTATTAAAGACATAAATCTTACTATGTTACCCGGCCAGTCAGAACGGTCATCGTAATTCTTAGCAAAGAAAGGGAAAAAAGCCAGAAAGACAAAGCTTAGTGAACTTTGAACTGCATATTTTCCATATGCTGAATGATTTATACAGCTAGCAATCACAATCCTGCAATGATCTCTAATCATACAGATTTGGCTTTTGTTGAAGTTACTAGGCAATCTGAATTACTGTTTATGCAACTTGGGAATGACTAAACAAACAGTTATGCTTCCGTACATTTTTTTTCCTCACATAAATAAAGCTTAGCACAGTTTATCATCATTCAAGAAGGAAAACTGGACAAATATTGAGTTACATCTTTACACAGAATCATAGAATATCAGGGTTGAAGAGACCTCAGGAGGTCATCTAGTCCAACCCCCTGCTCAAAGCAGGACCAAATCCCAACTAAATCATCCCAGCCAGGGCTTTCTCAAGCCTGACCTTAAAAACTTCTAAGTAAGGAGATTCCACCACCTCCCTAGGTAACGCATTCCAGTGTTTCACCACCCTCTTAGTGAAAAAGTTTTTCCTAATATCCAACCTAAACCTCCCTCATTGCAACTTGAGACCATTACTCCTCGTTCTGTCATCTGGTACCACTGAGAACAATCTAGATCCATCTTCTTTAGAACCCCCTTTCAGGTAGTTGAAAGCAGCTATCAAATCCCCCCTCATTCTTCTCTTTCGCAGACTAAACAATCCCAGTTCCCTAAGCCTCTCCTCATAAGTCATGTGTTCCAGTCCCCTAATCATTTTTGTTGCCCTCCGCTGGAAGTTTTCCAATTTTTCCACATCCTTCTTCTAGTGTGGGGCCCAAAACTGGACACAATACTCCAGATAAGGCCTCACCAATCTTGAAGAAAGGGAAACAATCACATCCCTCGATCTACTGGCAATGCCCCTACTTATACATCCCAAAATGCCATTGGCCTTCTTGGCAACAACGGCACACTGTTGACTCATGTCCAGCTTCTCGTCCACTGTAACTCCTAGGTAATTTTCTGCAGAACTGCTGCCTAGCCATTCAGTCCCTAGTCTGTAGCGGTGTATGGGATTCTTCCTCCTAAGTGCAGGACTCTGCACTTGTCCTTGTTGAACCTCATCAGATTTCTTTTGGCCCAATCCTCTAATTTGCCAATGTCCCTCTGTATGCTATCCCTACCCTCCAGCGTATCTACCACTCCTCCCAGTTTAGTGTCATCTGCAAACTTGCTGAGGGTGCAATACACGTCATCCTGCAGATCATTAATGAAGATATTGAAAAAAAACAGGCCCAGGACCGACTCTTGGGGCACTCCACTTGATACTGGCTGCCAACTAGACATGGAACCATTGATCACTACCCGTTGAGCCCGACAGTCTAGCCAGCTTTCTATCCACCTTATAGTCCATTCATTCAGCCCATACTTCTTTAACTTGCTGGCAAGAATCCTGTGGGAGACCGTGTCAAAAGCTTTGCTAAAGTCAAGGAACAACATGTCCACTGCTTTCCCCTCATCATAGTGCCGGTTATCTCGTCATAAAGGGTAATTAGATTAGACAGGCATGACTTGCCCTTGGTGAATCCATGCTGACTGTTCCTGATCACTTTCCTCTCCTCTAAGAGCTTCAGAATTGATTCCTTGAGGACCTGCTCCATGATTTTTCCAGGGACTGAGGTGAGGCTAACTGGCCTGTAGTTCCCTGGATCCTCCTTCCCTTTTTTAAAGATGGGCACTACATTAGCCTTTTTCCAGTCGTCCTGGACCTCCAACGATCGCCATGAGTTTTCAAAGATAATGGCCAAAGGCTCTGCAATCACATCTGCCACCTCCTTTAGTACTCTCGTATGCAGCGCATCTGGCCCCATGGACTTGTGCTCGTCCAGCTTTTCTAAATAGTCCCGAACCACTTCTTTCTCCACAGAGAGCTGGTCACCTCCTCCCCATGCTGTGCTGCCCAGTGCAGTAGTTTGGGAGCTGACCTTGTATGTGAAGACAGAGGCAAAAAAAATCATTGAGTACATTAGCTTTTTCCACATCCTCTGTCAGTAGGTTGCCTTCCTCATTCAGTAAGGGGCCCACACATTTCTTGACTTTCTTCTTGTTGCTAACATACCTGAAGAAACCCTTCTTGGTACTCTTAACATCTCTTGCTAGCTGCAACTCCAGGTGTGATTTGGCCTTCCTAATTTCACTCCTGCATGCCCGAGTAATATTTTTCTACTCTTCCCTTGTCATTTGTCCAATCTTCCACTTCTTCTAAGCTTCTTTTTTTGTGTTTAAGATCAGCAAGGATTTCACTGTTAAGCCAAGCTAGTCGCCTGCCATATTTACTATTCTTTCTACACATCGGGATGGTTTGTCCTTGTACCCTCAATAAGGATTCTTTAAAATACAGCCAGCCCTCCTGGACTTCTTTCCCCCTCATGTTATTCTTCCAGGAGACCTTGCCCATCAGTTCCCCGAGGGAGTCAAAGTGTGCTTTTCTGAAGTCCAGAGTCCATATTCTGCTGCTCTCCTTTCTTCCTTGTGTCAGGATCCTGAACTCGACCATCTCGTGGTCACTGCCTCCCAGGTTCCCATCCACTTTTGCTTCCCCTACTAATTCTTCCCGGTTTGTGAGCAGCAGGTCAAGAAGCGTTCTGCCCCTAGTTGGTTCCTCCAGCACTTGCACCAGGAAATTGTCCCCTACATTTTCCAAAAACTTCCTGGATTGTCTGTGCACCGCTATATTGCTCTCCCAGCAGATATTAGGTGATTGAAGTCTCCCTTGAGAACCAGGACGTGCAATCTAGTAACTTCTGCGAGTTGCCAGAAGAAAGCCTCGTCCACCTCATCCCCCTGGTCCGTTGTCTATAGCAGACTGCCAGCACGACATCACCCTTGTTGCTCACACTTCTAAACTTAATCCAGAGACTCTCAGGTTTTTCTGCAGTTTCATAC
The DNA here is from genome assembly GCF_965152235.1 of Eretmochelys imbricata. Lineage (NCBI taxonomy): Eukaryota > Metazoa > Chordata > Testudines > Cheloniidae > Eretmochelys > Eretmochelys imbricata. The sequence continues at coordinate 92,203,057 of NC_135572.1, read as the reverse complement.
CAGAGCTCTGAGCAGTCATACTGCTCTCTTACATGCAATGCAACTCCCCCACCTTTTCTGCCCTGCCTGTCCTTTCTGAACAGTTTATATCCATCCATGACAGTACTCCAGTCATGTGAGTTATCCCACCAAGTCTCTGTTATTCCAATCACATCATAATTCCTTGACTGTGCCAAGACTTCCAGTTCTCCCTGCTTGTTTCCCCGGCTTCTTGCATTCGTGTATAGGCACTTGAGATAACTTGCTGTTTGTCCTTCTTTCTTAGTATGAGGCAGGAGCCCTGCCCTCTCACGCTCTCCTGCTCGTGCTTCCTCCCGGTATCCCATGTCCCCACTTACCTCAGGGCTTTGGTCTCCTTCCCCTGGTGAACCTAGTTTAAAGCTGTCAAGGTTCCTCCCCCACTCTGAACTCTAGGGTACAGATGTGGGGACCTGCATGAAAAACCTCCTAAGCTTATCTTTACCAGCTTAGGTCAAAACTTCCCCAAGGTACAAAATATTCCACCCGTTGTCCTTGGACTGGCCGCTACCACCACCAAACTAATACTGGTTACTGGGGAAGAGCTGTTTGGACGCGTCCTTCCCCCCAAAATACTTCCCAAAACCTTGCACCCCACTTCCTGGACAGGGTTTGGTAAACAGCCTCACCAATTTGCCTAGGTGACTACAGACCCAGACCCTTGGATCTTAAGAACAATGAATAATCCTCCCAACACTTGCACCCCTCCTTTCCTGGGAAATGTTGGATAAAAAGCCTCACCAATTTGCATAGGTGATCACAGACCCAAACCCTTGGATCTGAGAACAATGAAAAAGCATTCAGTTTTTTACAAGAAGACTTTTAATAAAAAATAGAAGTAAATAGAAATAAAGAAATCCCCCCTGTAAAATCAGGATGGTAGATATCTTACAGGGTAATTAGATTAAAAAACATAGAGAACCCCTCTAGGCAAAACCTTAAGTTACAAAAAAGATACACAGACAGAAATAGTTATTCTATTCAGCACAATTCTTTTCTCAGCCATTTAAAGAAACCATAATGTAACACATACGTAGCTAGATTACTTACTAAAAGTTCTTAGACTCCATTCCTGGTCTATCCCTGGCCAAGACCCAGCATACAGACAGACACAGACCCTTTGTTTCTCTCCCTCCTCCCAGCTTTTGAAAGTATCTTGTCTCCTCATTGGTCATTTTGGTCAGGTGCCAGCGAGGTTACCTTTAGCTTCTTAACCCTTTACAGGTGAGAGGAGCTTTCCCCTGGCCAGGAGGGATTTCAAAGGGGTTTACCCTTCCCTTTATATTTATGACAAAAGCCCTCCTCACTAGGTTAGCCAGCCTGCTTGTGAAGATGCTTTTCCCTCTCTTCGTTAGGTGGAGCCCGTCTCTGCCTAGCACTCCTCCTTCTTGGAACATTATCCCATGGTCAAAGAATCCACAGCCTTCTCTCCGACACCACCTGCATAACCATTCATTGACTTCCACGATTTGACGGTCTCTACCCGGGCCTTTTCCTTCCACGGGGAGGATGGACGAGAACACCACTTGCTCCTCAAACTCCACCGATGCTTCAATAGGTAATACAGAAATAAGGAAAAGAGATCTGAGGCAGAAGGGACCTTATCAAGAGCCCTTTCAAGGCAGTTTATGTAATCAATGGGCTTTGAACTAGATGTAATAATCCTTACAATTTAGTAAGGAAAAATATTAAAATGCAAATGTGTATATTTTTTTTGGTGTTTAACAGATGTGGCTCAAACCTGGAACTTCAGTGCAAACTATTAAAATTTTGAGAGCAAAGGCTTTGGATTCAAGTGTCAGAATCTGTAAACAGCCATCAAAAAACAGAAGAGGCCTGTTTTAGTTCTTCTTTGGCTACAATGAAAATCCTGTAAGATTTCCTGTAGCAAAAGGACTCATTCCTGTAGGATTTCAGCCCCTTACAGAGTAAATCTCACATAAGAAAAGTATTTTATGAGATTTTTCCACAATTCAAGATGGCAGAGATCTCACACAACAATATTGTGGAAGATTCCTGCATTCCTGAAATTTTGTCACAAAAGCTCCTCAGCTACCATCCAATCACAAACTGAGATTTGTCCTTGAATCAGCTTTAGATCCATTAGAGCCCCAGCGGTTCTCAAACTGTGGGCAGTGACCCTGTTTTAATGAGGTTACCAGGGCTGGTGTTAGACTTGCTGGGGCCAGAGGCTGAAGCCAAAGTCAGAGCCCCACCACCCAAGGCTGAAGCCCTCAAGACTCGGCTGGTGCCCCTCCCCTCCCGGGGAAGCAGAACTCAGACTTTGGGTTTGTCCCCCCCTGCCCGGGGCACTGAAGCTCAGGCTTCAGTCTCCCTGCCCTAGGTCATGTAGTCATTTTTGTTGTCAGAAGGGGGTCATGGTGCAATGAAGTTTAAGAAAACTTGGCCTAGTCTAAAGCTATTTCCCAGTTCTAGTTTATGCAGTTCTTAATGACAGAGAAATTGAATTTTTTTAAATATTATATTGTTATTTATAATTATGGTGACATTTGCCTCTGCCTTCAGAGCTGGGCAGCCAGAATGGTGGCTGCCGACCAAGGGCCCAGCTCTGAAGGCAGCAATGCAGAAATAAGGGTGCAATGCCATACCATGACATCCTTACTTCTACTGCTGCTGGTGGTGGTGCTGTTGTCAGACCTGGGTGGCCAGAGAGCAGTGGCTGCTGGCCAGATTTAAGATTAGTAGTACCACAACCTCCCCTATAATAAACTTATGATCCCCCCACCCACCCCCCCGCACAACTCCTTTTTGGGTCAGGACCCCTACAATTACAACACTGTGACATTTCAGATTTAAATATCTGAAATAATAAAACTTACAATTTTTTAAATCCTGTGATAGTGAAATTGACCAAAATGGACCATGAATTTGGTAGGGCCCTATGTGTAAGGGCAATAAAAGTGGAACATATTTTCCAGTTTCCAGAATAATTGCAGGAGGACTTTCCACGCATAAAGAGGAGGCATTGATGAAAGCATGAAGATGCTTGTGGAAGAAGCAGACAAGTGAGTGATAAAGTCCAGCATAATTGTCAGAGCACAGAGGATTTGTAAGGAGAGGCAAACATGATAAAATACAAGACTTGATAAGTTGGAAACAGTCTTAAAGATTAGAAGAAGCTAATATTTGATGAAGTGAGGAAGAGGGAACCAGTGGAAGGATTCAAAGAAAGGGGGTGACAATCATAGAAATGAGTCAGAAATATTTTCTTTATTTAGAGCAGCTGTACAACATATTTAAAACACTTATAAAGTATAGTTCTCAGCTATGTGTGTCAGCGATTATGAACTATTTGTTGCTCCAAACTTGTTACTCACATATAGCTGCTACTCTTAATGAAACTTTTTAAATGTTCACTAAAATACCATTAACCTCACAGAACCTAATTTTTCAATAATTTTCAATGTTACTACCGTGTAAGTTATTGCAGGGGTGTAAATCAGAACAGAGTTTAACTGATTGACTTTGCAGTAATCTTCATTATTGCTGATTACCAAAACTCTGTGTGTGTGTGTGTGTCTGTGTCTGTGTCTGTGTGTTTTAAATAGAAGCTCTCTCCTTGGCCCTACCACACCAACTTTGAATAAATTTACAAACTTACCACTCTGTAGTACATTAGGTGCTATATAAATTGGGCGGGGGGAGAAGGGAAGGAGCGCAAAGGGGCTGGGGGGGCGGCATAAGAAAGATTAAAAAATAAGAGAGAAATGGTGACCCTGACCAATATATAACCTCACTCTCTACCCCTCCCATGGTGTACAAAAGAGTCGGTATCAGACTCAGGACCCTCCAAAATGGAACATGACCATAAATTATAAGGGGTGGGACTAGGGGCGGGACCAGGGATGAGGACTACAGGTATAATTATCCCTGCTAAGAAAGAGCGAGGTGGGGGGACATAGGACAAAGCTCTATGGCATACAGAGCTATGGATATGCTTGCTTGATTATAACCCCAATAAACATGGCATTCCCTGCACTTTGGACTCTGGTCTTCTGCTTTCTGTCTGTGTGACAAGAACCAAGGGATGGGCGAGGTAAAGCCCTAATAAAAGACATTAGGAATTTGTCATACCTGCTCTAAATCCATTGGCATAAAAATGAGATGACACAAAAGTCAGCCTGAAAATTAACTGGGATAAAACCCAAGTTCTTCCAGTGAATGATTTTGAGCAGGGTGGGGGCTCTATCATCTTAGTGAGCAATACCCCATCAAGATTGTTGGTGATTTGAACTGATTCAGTTCTGTTGACTATGACATGGATGGCACTGAAAAAAAAACAGTAATGGGGTCCCTCATTAAAACCATCCTTCGGAAGCAAAACACACTGATAAGTAGAAATATGAAGCTGAAGATTAATGCCTCGGTGTCAGTATTTTGACCTATGGGACTGAAAGATGGCTCCTCTCTGTCAAGATTTGGACATCATTCTAATGAACCATCTCCAAATGATTGAAAATATCAACTGGTACAAATTCAAGACAAATGAAAAGATCCATTTCCTAACTAAAACAGGTTCTGTTCTCTCAAAGGTCACCCAACACTCCACGGCTCTGAACACCTACCAACTTCCTAAGGGCATGTCTACACAAAAACATAAGTCAACTTACAGCCACCACAGTAATTACTGCGTGTTTCATGTCCACGCTGCCCTTCTTTTGTCGGTCGTGCGTGTCCTTACCAGGAGCGCTTCCACTGATTTAAGAAGGGCAGTGTGGGGGACAGAGAGTCAGGGCTTTCAGCTCTGCACACAGTCTCTCACTGGTAGCCCATCTCCCCACAGGGAGCCCAGCTGCCCCTCCTCCATTCCCCATTACTCACCAGGAATGGGGCAGCTGCCCTGGGCTTCCCGCTCCTTGTTCCCCACCAGGAATGGGGCCCCAGGTACAGGACACCAAGCACAAATTGCTCTGCGAAAAGCCTGGCTGCCCCTCCAGGCTCTCAACTCCTTAGTCCCCATTGTAAAAAGTGGGTGAGGTAATATATTTTATCGGACCAACTTCTATTGCTGAGAGAGACAAGCTCAATGTGGCTTGAACAAGTGTTCTATGTGGCTCAAAAGCTCATCTTTCTCACCAACAAAAGTTGGTCCAATAAAATATATTACCTCACCCACTTTGTCTCTCTAATATACTGGGACCAACATGGCTACAACTTCACTGAATAATAACTTGGCTTGTGAGAATCATCTTTGACCCAATGAAAGAGGGATGCAAAAGGTCACTGAGAAGACCAAAACATGAAAGCTGAATGACTTCAGACACCTGACCCTCACATGCATCCTGCCCTATAATTCACCAGATTTGGATCAGGACAAAACATCCAGGAGGCACATAATATGTTCAGTGGCCTCTATGTTGTCCAATTGATAGCATGAGAACTAACCTAATCCATACACTATAATATTTTTACATGTCAATTACAAGGTTATTATTAGATTGCTTCTTAGGAAAAAAGGAACAAAAATATCTGAGTAGCTGTGCTTAATTGTGGGTGTTTCACAAATGTTCCATATTTAATAGTGATTCGTTTATATTTCAGCATGGCTCCTCAGCATGGGTCTCAATCTGAATTTCATACTTCAAGGGTTACATCAGCTGTTATGTGAAGATTGAACATGCAGTCATTAAAGTAGATTTCAACTGGTTTAACCTGCAGCTCTCAACCCAAACCATTTAATTAGTGCTGCTATTTTTTTGTAATGGAAAAGACAATTCTTATGACTGTTGGTTTTATAGAAGAATTCTGTACAAACAAGGTTTTGTGGTTCCATTGCAAAATCATGCAACCATGTTATATAGTTTTGCAATGAAAATGTGGATACATGCTGCAGTATGGTACAGCATACTAAACCTAAAACAAAGTGGTACTAATTTCTTGGTACTAGTATGTTTGAGACAGTGAGAATGTCTTATGGGTTCATTTGTGAACTTGACAGAACGTAAGATGTCACTTTATTAGGATTACTACATGAGAGAGACTTCATTATTGACTCAAATTTTGCAAAAGTTTTGAAAATAATGGGACAGATCCTAAGCTGATGTAAACTAAGTCATTGGAACAAGGATGATTTACACCAGCGAAATATCTGGTCTAATGGAATGAGGAGGCAGCAGGGCTTTTATTATAAGACCAATAGACAATGCATGCAGCATTACAGTAAAGAAAGGGAACTTATTTTACAGAATAAATTATCCCATACTCCCAACTACTCCACAGCAAAATTAATCAGACTCATAGAAGTGTAGGTCTGGAAGGGACCTCAATAGGTGATCTAGTCCAGTCCCTTGCTCTCAAGGCAGGAATATGTAACCTCCCTAGGCAATTTGTTCCAGTGCTTAACTACCCTGACAATTAGGAAGTTTTTTCCCTAATGTCTAACCTAACCTTCTTTGTTGCTATTTAAGCCCATTTCTTCTTATCCTGTCCTCAGAGGTTAAGGATAACATTTTTCTTCCTCCTCTTTGTAACAGACATGTACATACTTGAAAACAGTCACCTCTTCTCTTCTCTTCTTCAGATTAAACAAAAGCATTTTTTTAAAAATCTTTCCCAATAGGTCATGTTTTCTAGACCTTTGATCATTTTTGTTGTTCTTCTCTGGACTTTCTCCACTTTGTCCACATCTTTCCTGAAATGTGGTATTCTGAACTGGACACAATACTCAAGCTGAGGCCTTATCAGCCTGTTTGTGTCTTCAAAAAGAAAAGGAGGACTTGTGGCACCTTAGAGACTAACAAATTTATTTGAGCATAAGCTTTCGTGAGCTACAGCTTAATTCATTGGATGCATTCAGTGGAAAATACAGTGGGGAGATTTATATACACAGAGAACATGAAACAATGGGTGTTACCATACACACTGTAATGAGAGTGATCAGGTAAGGTGAGCTATTACCAGCAGGAGAGCGGGGGGAACAAAACCTTTTGTAGTGATAATCAAGGTGGGCCATTTCCAGCAGTTGACAAGAATGTCTGAGGAACAGTGGGGGGTAGGGGGGGGAAGGGGGAGGAATAAACATGGGGAAATAGTTTTACTTTGTGTAATGACCCATCCACTCCCAGTCTTTATTCAAGCTAAAGTTAATTGTATCCAGTTTGCAAATTAATTCCAATTCAGCAGTTTCTCATTGGAGTCTGTTTTTAAAGTTTTTTTTGTTTGAGAATTGCCACTTTTACGTCTGTAATCGAGTGACCAAAGAGATTGAAGTGTTCTCCGACTGGTTTTTATAACATTCAACGTTTTATAACTCTGTGTATATAAATCTCCCCACTGTATTTTCCACTGAATGCATCCGATGAAGTGAGCTGTAGCTCATGAAAGCTTATGCTCAAATAAATTTGTTAGTCTCTAAGGTGCCACAAGTCCTCCTTTTCTTTTTGCAGATACAGACTAACAGAGCTGCTACTCTGAAACCTGTTCTTGTGTCTTGCTTACAACACTCCTGCTAATACATCCCAGCATGATGTTTGCTTTTTTTGCAACAGTGTTACACTGTTGACTCATATTTAGTTTGTGATCCACTATAACCCCAAAACCCTTTCTGTAGTTCTCCTGCCTAGGCAGTTATTTCCCATTTGGTATGTGTGCAATTTATTACTCCACTCAGGAAGGAACACTTTACATTGTCCTTATTGAATTTCATCTTATTTGCTTCAAACCATTTCTCCAGTTTGTCCAGATGATTTTGAATTTTAATTCAATCCTCCAGTGCACTTGCAATCATTCCCATCTTGGTATCATTCACAAATGTTATATGCAAACTCTCTGTGCCATTATCTAAATAATGTATGAAGATATTGAACAGCGTCAGACCTAGGACCAATACTTGTGGGACCTCAAGTGATATGCCCTCCCAATTTGACTGTGAACCACTGATAACTACTCAGCTAGAACTGTTTTCCAACCACTTATGCACCCAGCTTACAGTGGCTCCATCTAGACTTTATTTCCCTAGTTTGTTTATGGGTAGGCCGTGCAAGAGAGTATCAAAAGCATTAGTAAAGTCTAGATATACCATATCTACGGCTTTCTCCCTATCCACAAGGCTTGTTACCCTGCCAAAAAAAGCAATTTGTTCCTGACTAATCTATGTTGATGTTTACTTATCACCTTATTATCTTCTACATTTTTGCAAATTGGTTACCTTTACAGGGTAGGTCTTAGGCTGCATACTTTTTTTTTGCCTTTCCTTCTTCTTAGCGTAAGAGCAATGTGCTTCAGATAGGACGTGACCAGGATTCCCCACCAGATTTGGTATACTGATTGGACCATCAGATTCCCTGTCCTGGGAGGCAGCACAACATAAGCACTAATCCATGCTTCCCTTGTCGTTCCTAATGCTAGCTTAGGTGGCTAATCCCTTAGTGTGCTTTGTTTTGTGGTCCTCATTCTTGGGTGCCTAACTCTCCCCATGTATTGTACAGGGAGCCAGGGTATTTAATCTGCATGGCAGGGACATAAGAGTTAGGCATTGCAATGCTCAGTCTAAGTCCGCTTCGTGGATTTAGTCCAAAGAATATGGAAAATTGAATCTCTCTCTTTTGTTTTAATTACGTGATTTATTTAGGGGACTAGAGTAGGCAAAAAGTGACATGCTAAAAGCTTCTTAAATAGGATGCATTGAAATAGGGGGAGCCAAGGGAAAGATTTAAAAGGTTATGATGTTGTCTGAACCACAGGCAAAGAAGACAATCTGAGAAGCTGTGACTGGAATGGACTGGAGGTGTTGAATGTGAGCATCAGGGAGGCTAGTAAAGAGACTAAAATGTTCAAAGATTGGTGCCTAAAGTTCTGCATCTCAATTCATAGTTAAGCATATGAACAATTGAGCTGATTCAGAGGTACTGAGCACTTAGTGAGAACTCCAAGTGCTGGGCATCTGTGACAATAAGGCCACTTAGGGGCATGAAAATGAACATATATGAGGAACTTTAGACATCTATATTTGGAAAGTCTGGCCAACATATCTTACCTAATGTCACACATGTAGAACTCAAGATTTCAGTATCCCAGAAATTATCTTGCCACACCACACTAATTTAATTTCTACTGATTCTAAGAGTGTGTTTTGTTTGTTGGGACAGGCAGACTAAAAGTTCCAAAATATTTTTAGTTAAACACTGAAAACACTGATTACCAGTGAACAGATTCACAACTGTAGCAAAAATTTTGCTTTTATTTTTTTAAAGAAGCAGTGGGCGTGGGGGGCAAAAATTGAATTTAACAGGGGTCAGTATAACTCAGCGATATTTTACACCAGCTTATGTCTATTACATTTTTTCATTGAAAGATTATACAAGCAATAAGAGTTGCATGCTTAGTATTCTAACTTACTTTTATTACCTCGCTGTTTTTGATTTTTTTCCTCCTCCACACAAACTGCTTTCAAAGTGGCAGCTTCATCAACTCTCAAGGAATGCCATCTAGGTCATAATTTGTTAGTGATGAGTTAACAGTTTAGGAGTCTCCTGCTGGTTTCTGTGTATTATTGTTCTACTCTCTGTCTTTTATGTGCTAATAACTGAAATGAGTAAACTGAGTTTCTTGGGTTTTCAATAGAAAGTTTGTTATTATTTTCACTGACATGAAGTTTTATATTCAGTTAGTCTTTTGAAGCAATTTTTAGGCAAGTATTGTAAATGCATGGACACATCTTCATGAATGTTAGGGAAATAATTTTTTTCAAAGCTATATATAACATGCACAGTACCTAGGAGAAAAGCTAATTATTATAATGTAAATGTGTAATTAGCATTTTTCATAATCAATTACATTGTACATAGACAGGCATGTTATTCCAAAACCATCAAGGCATTGATGTAGTTTAAAGAATTTTTTCCAGTGGAGTGTCACGTTCATTTTAATTCTAAAATTTGCCTCCAAACTATCAGCTGAAGCCTAACATTCATGCAAGCAGCATATTCACAGTTGAGAGGCAGGAATGCCCGTTACCTCTCTGCAAGGGATTGCAGTGTGTTAATGCAAACTATTGATCCAGTAATATCCATTTTATTCATGCAAGGTAGTATTCCCTTTCTCCCAGTGCTTCCTCCCTGCTGGACAGGTTCTATGAGTACTGAGTGGTGAGAATGCATAAATTACTGCTAATGGAATGGGTGACCTCTGTATGCCCCTCATGGTTCTTTGTGTCTATCAGCACTGAAAGTTAGCAGAGTATGAAATGGGAAACATTTGTGGATCTGTATCTGCCATGGCTCCATGACACAAATGTCAATGGTGACTACACATTTTCAGAACTGGAGTAGGCGAAAGGATGAACCTATGAACCTCGAACTGTACCGTAAGGTGTGATAACTTGGCCAAAGAGTTATAAAGCCAAGGGACCATTATGAAGGGGAGAAGTGGTTCTCTGGCGACTGTAGAGCCAATACAATGGCTCTACACTGAGCACAGTCCCTGTGCCTGATGTAAGGGGCATGTTATGGGGTGCACCAGGTGAAGGAGGAAATTGGAGGGTGTATAGCTAGAGTACCTTGAAGTCTGTTTTGTTCAAACATAACACTCCACAGGAGCTTGCTACGAGCTTGCACAATTTGGAGTGGCTATGTGGCTGCTTCAGTTTGTGCCAGGGCCTGCCACCAAAACTGAGGAAGGATAAAGGTGATTTCAAGCCACCTACCTTCTCCCCTATTTGGGCTCAGTGCCTCTTTCCAGCTGTACCCACTGCAGGAAAAGAGGAGTAGAAAAATCTAACTGAGTGAACATTTTAATAAGTGCATAAAATGTAGTCCATGAGAATCAGTTATCAGCACATTTAATCTAGACTCTTGTTTCCTTTTCTTCACTGCAAATTCAACATCAACAGTGTTGATGAAACTGCGGGACAACATCTACCACTATTCCTACTGCTCTGCCAGCCAGAAGGCATTAACATGACAATGACTATCTTCCCCTCCCTCCTATTCTTATGAAATATTATAATGAAGATTTCCCCTAGTTTGAAAAGCACAAATCTTTCCAGCTATTTTAAGTTATCCAAACCTACCCTGCACGTGTCATTCCTTTTCAGGGAAAGGAAGGAAAAAGAGCAAATTCTGTGAAGGGAACCTTCTTCAGACTTTTCCCATACTAGCCCCTAGCTCCTTCCCATGCATATTTCTCAGTGAACTTATAGTCTGTGCTAATGGTTCCTGCAGGTGGATTTGAGCACAGGATATTTAACCAACAAATCTCTACACAAATGGCTTTCTACTCCAATTGGTAAATGTATTTTAAAAATATTGTAGGAATTAACAGGCTGTTCATTTATGGGAACGCTTCTATAAGAAGCATGTACTGAATATATGCACAAGGTTAGTTTTGTCGAAGTTCATATATTGTGCCCTTTGTCATGGTATTTGAGCATCTATCTAGATAAAGTACTGCAGAAATGGTACATAGTACTTCAAAAATTATAGCTACAGCAGTGCAAGTTTATACCCACAGTCCTTCATTAATTGTGAGCTAGCAGCGGAATCATACCAGACTCAACTTTATTTTTGTTTTTATATTGGTCTTTCTTGACTTCCCTCTAGTTCTTGATCTACCTTTTAAAATTATGAGCCTGCTCCTACAGTCCATACTTTTATGAGTAGTTCTAGTGATTTTAAAAGGACTACTGGTGTCAGTAAAATCTTCGGGATTAGGGCCTAAATTTGTGAAAGAATCATATGCAAAATACAGGAGAAGAACAAAGATAAATTGCAAAAAGAAAAGGAGTACTTGTGGCACCTTAGAGACTAACCAATTTATTTGAGCATAAGCTTTCGTGAGCTACAGCTCACTTAACTGTAGCTCACTAAAGCTTATGCTCAAATAAATTGGTTAGTCTCTAAGGTGCCACAAGTACTCCTTTTCTTTTTGCGAATAGAGACTAACACGGCTGTTACTCTGAAAGATAATTTGCTGTCAGTAAAGCTCTCAGTAGTGAACTTCAGCGAATGGTTTTACAAAGTTACATTTCAGGGACATTTGGCAGTTTAAATATGTCTTAAAACATATTATAGATTTGAAAGTACATGGGAACCTTCAAAATTGATTAATTCCTTAATGTACATATCTCAAGTATTATATCCCTCAGTAAAATGCACAGAAGCATGCTTTTTTTCAAATATATGGGCCTGATTCTTCACTTGCTTGAGCCTTATTTAATCATTTAAACCTATGTGAAGTGAGTGAAAATAGATGTAAAATGCTACCAAATCAGAACGGTATCATTTTACTCCTATATTACATGGACGTATATGAACAGGCTACAGGAGTACCCAAAGGGACAAGGCAGTGGTGAATCAAGTGCTATCTAAGCTATTGATCTGACCCTAGTTGTGATAATATTGGAGTACCTCACAATCCTTTAATATATCTATCCTCCCAAGATTCCTGTGCAGTAAGGAAGTACAGTTAATTTCACTTTACAGCTGGGGAAGTGAGGCATGAACAGATTAAGTGATTCACCCAGGCTGACACAGACTATCTGTGATGGAATTGGACCCAGCTCTCCCATGACCCAAGATAAGGCCCTAACCCATTGGCCCATATTTCTGCTATATGGCCTTGTTAAGTTGTACATTTTGGGATGGTGTAGGTCCTGATCCTCAACAGGTGTAAATCAGCATAGTTCCATTCAGGTCAGTGGAACTATGCCAATTTAAACCGGCTGAGAATCAATCTAATTAAACTAAACTAACTAACTAACTAAACTAACCTAATCCTCTGGCTAAAGTGGAAAATCTAATTTGAAAAATTGGTACAGGCTTCTCCTTTGCACTTGGCAACTTCTGGGTGATTCCCATTGCTTCAATGCTTCAATGTTACATTTATATCCAAGTCACTTATCCACAGTTATTCAGAATCAGGTGCTAAAGTTGGATTTTCCCTTTTATTCTGCTTTTCTTCAATTTGCTCACAGCTCCTTCAGCTTCTGGGTAGATTTATAAGAAACCAGTAAGTTTAGAGATAATTTTTTAACTTGCTTTAGAGGAAAATTTCACACAGTAAACACACTCTGCTTGTATTTCAAAGTGGAAAGAATCATCAATATTTACAATTAGCACAAATTTCATCTTTCATAATTTTTGCAGGAAAATGTCTGATTCATTGGGAAGTATGATTAAATATGATAAATCATATCAGCCAATATCAAGGTCCCACTATGCCAAGCAGCCTACAGAGTAACAAATAGTCTGTGCTATGAAGAGATTATAGTCTCAATAGACAAGATAAAGGGTAGGGGAAAGGGATTATAATATAGAAACTGCACAATCTATGTGATGACAGGAAATATCATGTTAGCTCCATGATTTTGTTGGGAGGGTTTTGGGTGGAGTTTAGTCAGGTGCGGATGAGCTAAACGGAAAGACGAGGGAAGGGAGAGACATGAGATGGACATAGGGTGACCAGACATCCCGATATTACAGACTTTGTTTTATATAGGCAACTATAACCCCACCCCCAGAGAAAAAGTTTCATGACTTTTCCACAATAGTTTTCTGGTCATCAGAAATGGACAGAGGAGGGCAAGGAGGTAAGACGGTTGGTGTTGGTCCTGCTTTGAGCAGGGAGTTGGACTAGATTACCTCCTGAGGTCTCTTCCAACCCTAATCTTCTATGATTCTATGAGGGGTTGTTGTGGAGTAAAACTCAAATGAAGAGACTGAGACAGGGAGCAGGAAAGGGTTGGAGAAAAGAGCCAATCAGCAGAGGGCAGAGAAAGTCCAGTCAAAACTGAGCTCTTTCTGTCTAGTGAATCTGTGGAGGTCCATCTGCTTTCACTGAGCCTTTTGCAGGAGGAAAGCTTTTTTTTTTTTTTAATGGAAGTCTCAGATTTATTACTGGTGTGAATTGGGAAGTAACACTAGCAAACTTAGTGGAGCTAAACTGGTTAAGTGGGAGGAGAATGAGGCCCTAAATTTGGGCTTACCAGTGATTTTCAAAATTTTTATGGGAGAATATTTTATGTACTGTAGGCCAATATATTTCAGGGAAACGATAAGTCAACAGAAGCCCTCCATTTCCTCTCCTGATGGTTCCAACTCTAGCTTATTTTTTTTGAAGTTTAATAGCAGAATGATCTGACTACAGAGAGAAATATGGAAAGCCTCAGAAATCACAATGCCTCCAGGCAAAGCTGCTAGGTGATATCCCTACTCATCTGCCTCTTAGAGGTATTTAACCCATAGTAGGCAACTCAGGGCCCAGCAAACAGTATCAGACAATACATGATAGCTTTATGTCAGATGGCAACAAAATTCTAAGTAGAAATAGTATCCATTTATTTTTATTGAGAAATAAGAACAACTTCATGACTATCTGCACCAGATAAACATAATCTGGGAAAATGTTTGTACAAAGCAATTTGTTACAAGGATTTTACACCCAAAGGTACCATCTACAATATGAAGTGTTCAATGTTTCAGGTAGGTTTCAAGTAAACTATTTAGTTGCTGCAAAAAAACAACAACTTTGTTTTGTAGTCTAGATCAGGCCACTTTAACACCAGCCTCAGAAGGGGGTGGGAAAGAGAAATCTGTTGTGAAAAAAGTAACCCACAATAAACTAATCAACCACATATAGAACATAACAATAGATCATGAAAGCAGAATAGAAAAAAAGAAGACATATAAAATTAGAAATTATCTTTCCCAATTTAAAAGTAACAATTTGCTACTGTGCAGTAAGACAAAAATAGGATTTCTTAACTCAGACCTGATCGGCAGATAAATTGACTCAAGATCTAAATCTTCAGCTTCACTTGTTTAAAAAACAAACTAAGTATTTTAATAGATGATATTTACATCTGTGTACACTGATACATACCACTACCAAATGCTCTTCTAGACACAGCTGAAAAAGGCAGCTTAACATGATGGTGAATCACTCCCAATGGAAAATTATATTACCCTCTCTTATACTGAGAACACCATATTTGATCTTAAGGGATAAAAATACAGTCTGAGCGGGTTGAGCGGCGAGGGAGAGGTAACAACACTTCATACAGGAATAAGTGAACTCATTTCTTTTCAAAGCTGGGCCTTTGAAAGAATTCTTGTGTTGGGCAGAACAACGTTTGGTATTATGTGGCTGGTCTAATTCTGTTTTTGGAAATAGTGGTCTTGGATATGCACTTTTGGGGCCCAGAAGACTTGAATATGTGGGAAATAGCTCAGAATGACTACTACAGAATAGCCATTGGGCCGGAGACAATGAGAAATTACTCTGTAGCCCACTGGTTAGGGCACTCCCCTGGGATTAAGAGATCCAGGTTATTATCCTTGCTCTGGCAACATGACTATTCAAATACTTTGTACAGAGTAGAATAGTTTCAACAGGAGACTTTCCCATCACAAAATATCTAATGGCCTAAGGTATTCACATGGGAGGGGAGAAAGCTGGGTTTCAGTCCATCCTCCAGAGAAGGGATTGAAACCTGGGTCCCCCACTTCCCAGCTGAGAGTCTTAACTTCTAGAGTAGATGTTATAAGGGGTGATCACCACCACATCCTCTGGTTTTGTGAATGAAGCCCTTCATTTTCTTTTCTTTAAAAACATACCAAAAAAGCCAAAAAATGACCCAAAACAAAGCCAAAACTTTTTTTTTCGAATTTCTAGTGAACCAAAAGTCACTTATTCACAGAGCTCTGCACAGAATTACTACTTCATTTTAAAATTCATATCCTGGTTTAATTTGCAATAGGTCCCTAAAGCTAATTATATTTCCTAGTTTGAATCTTAGTTTAAAAGTGAGCGTGACTTTCTCCCCATACAGAGGAGCTACAATATTTAACTCCAGATCAGAACTTCTTTGAAACGTTAGGCTATTTAGAGATAGGATTTTGGTTAGCCCACAATAGCAGCAACCAGCTGTGATAGTCTGATCCATAATTTTGGGGGTTGTTTCAACTAGGACTCCTCTCTAGTAAGAAAGCAATAAAAAACATCTTTTGGATGAACATATTTCCAGTGGGAAAAGAAGGGGTGTAATATGAAGGAAGCCACCTTTCTAGACAGAAGGAATCAGCAAGCCCCTTACTGAAGAAGAGAATGGAGTTCCAGAAGATATAGACAGTGAGAATTCAGGAATCATTATGAGGCTAAAATTACTTCTATCTATCTCACTACAGTGATGTACTAGACTATAAAATAATGTTCACAGGTAAAATGTTGACAATCTTATCACTTAAGATACTTAAGGCCAAATTTTCAAGAATGGCGGCACAAGATAATATACTTATGAAAATGTACACACAGATGGAGTAAAAGCAGGCACTGATTAAAGTTAGTGGCCTAATTAGAAGAGTGGGTCAACAATTTTTTGTTGAAATTGTTTAACAGAATATAAGTATGGCAAGGTCACGCCTGGATTCGAGATAGACTGCTGCTAGGTCTCCATTCAGGTGCAAAAGACTAGAGGGTTACATCCAGCATTCTTTACGCTTCATGCTGGGCATGGTCTATAGCTCAACAACAAATTCTAGTCACTGATAGAAAATCCAGCACAACAGCCCTGAACTAGGCCTACCTTCCCTCAGAGAAACTCTAGAAGGCAGTACTCTTTAGTCAGGTCCTGGCCTCCATCAAGCTTCTCTCACCAAAGTAGAAGCCTGCTTCCTCACAGCCAGCTCTAAAATGAGTTTGGTTCTATCCTTTTATCCCCTTCCTTCAAGATGGACACCTACTGCAGGTGAAGTGGAACAGGGCTGACTGAGTTCACAACAGCTTGTTAATGCTTTCCTGATCAGTATGTGGGTTTGTACACTCCATCACAATTAAGTTTTCAACTAAATGATTTTCCCCCCACAAAAAGTGTCTGCCTCTGCAGAATTTTATTTTTGAACTTTTCATCAAAAACAAACACGTTTCCAGTTTTTGAATGAAAGCTAAAAATGTTCAGTTTTTCCATCTTTTCCGCCTGGGTGGGAAAAAAACCCAACAACTCTCCAACTAGTTTCACTAATTAGCACATAGATGTAATGAATTTGCATATACAAATGCAGTTAATGTGAAACTATCACAAATTTGGATTATATACTTAGAGTCATTACAGCGGAAAATGAGAATGACTCTGTAGCCTGGTGATTTAGGCACCCTCCTCTTTAGAGATGAGTGACTAAATAGCCAGTCTCCCTGTGCTAATGGCTCATCAGTATTTATATACAGTGGAACAGCTTTAACCGAAGAGACTGAGGAAGCCCATTGTTCAACGACTAACACATCACTGTAAGCGGGAGACTCCAGTTCAAATCCTGTTTCCCCACCAGCAGAGGCGGGAAATTGAACCTGGGTCTCCCACATGAGTGCTCTAACCAGTGAGCAAACAATTATAGCTGCTGTTTCTCCTTCGCCTCCTTCCTCTGGTGGCCAGATTTTGAATGGGACCTGATTTGGTCGGCAGTCTCTGTGTGGACCTACCAGAATGGTCTCCCTGCGTAAGAGAGGTGGCACAGCTATCTTCCCATGGTTTGTTGCTCACACTGGGGCTTAGGTGGAAGACAGGCATCTGGATGCATAGAATGTGGCAGCAATGCACATGCCCAGATGTAGAAACTTGGGTGCCTAGGGAACTTTGATAGTGGAAATATAGGTGCTGTATGAGTTTAGGCACCTATAAGGCGAGGAAGCATCAAAGGGTTTGTGCGTGTATATTATAGTGATGCCTCAAACTGGGGTGTAGGTGTCTAAGTACCTTTGTGTATCCAGGCCCAAGTGACTTACCAATGTTCACACAGTTCTTAGTGTCTGAAGGTTTAGAAGTTTCCCTTAAGCTGAGATCTTTATGATTTTTCAGTGCTTGTTATTTTCCTCACTGGCAGTATATACAGTAGAACCTCAGAGTTACAAACACCAGAGTTACTAACTGATCAGTCAACTATACACCTCATTTGGAACCGGAAGTACACAATCAGACAGCAGCAGAGATAAAAAAAGGCAAATAGAGTACAGTACTGTGTTAAATGTAAACTACAAAAAAATAAAGAGAAAGATTAAAAAAAAAGATTTGACCAGATGAGGAAACGGTTTCTGTGCTTGTTTCTTTTAAATTAAGATGGTTAAAAGCAGCATTTTTCTTCTGAATACGAAAGTTTCAAAGCTGAATTAAGTCAATATTCAGTTGTAAATTTTTGAAAAAAAATATTTTGTTCAGAATTACAAAACATTCCAGAGTTACAAACATTTCAGAGGTACAAGCAACATCCAGTCTTGAGGTGTTCGTAACTCTGAGGTTCTACTGTATTCTATTATTCAGATGCAATTTCCTCTCCCCTTTTAATCTACCTGAAGTAAAGTGTATCCAGTTTTCATTTGTTAATATTGTCATCAATTTCCAATTGATAAACTTGCATAATCCTTTTTATAAGCACTTTGTCATCTATACCGCATTTATACATCTTATCAAATTAATAGACAGTTTGATGCAGGTGTGGAGAGAGAGAGTTTGGTATTAAGCCAGAGGACACTCTTGCAAACATAGAACCTGTATTTATTTATTTATTTTATACCTCCTCAATAATAGTCAGTTACATAATCGGTCATCAAGCAATTCACTTTGGGGTCATTCCAAGACACAGAAACTTTACTCAAACCTTGAACTTTGAAGCACTGAATCTGTGCAGAACAAAATTACCTCCTGTTTTACAGCTATTATACATTGGACTTTTGTGTACCTGACTAGTATGACCAGATTACACAAGCCTGGCACAGCCAATCTTGTGAATCGTCTCTCATATTGTTACCAAAATCTCTAAACTTGCAATTCAGTTAACAGAACTTAACCACAAAGGACATGAACAATTGAAAAACAATAATTTAAAAGACAGTACAGCTTTATAGTGTCTTTCAGGGAAACTCTATCCAAAAATACTTCACAAAGTTTAAATAACAGAGGAACAGAGACCTTAAGAGATGTGGGCATGGGAGGAAAAAAGTACTTGAAATGAGATAAAGGGTTGAGCACTGATACAGGAAGGCTATTTTATATGATGAACTGCAAAATAGAATGCTTTCACATCCACCGTTATGAGGCTGTGAACGGACAGAGGAGGAAAGTTATAGCCAAATAGTCATAGGGGAGTGGTTTGATTATGGTTTTTTTTTTTAATCTAAAGCTATATAAAATACATGAAAACAGGACAAGCATCTCTCTAATATGGAGACTTGGCTGCAACTCCATAGTTAGGATTGCATTGTAAAGTAGGCTTAAAATGGAGCATAAACTCCACATTTTCGCTTAGTAAGGAGCCAACTGGTGTGAAATTTTACACAATGTTAGGTTTTATTCCCTTTGAATTTTGTTTGGTTTCTTTTCATATATTTTAAGAGGAAGACTTTGAAACTGGGTTCTGACTGAATTATTTCCTTGGCAGTCTTGGTATTCACTGATGACAGATAGGTATTGAAGGGGGGATACGTTGAAGGTTGCCAGGATTAGTTTGTGATGCACAGTAGTTATGGCAATGATAATGTATGTATGCGGATGAAGAACTAGAGGATCTATTCTGTTAGAGGGCGTAGCTTTTTGTTCCCATGCTTTTGTGAACTATCAGGTATTTTAATGTGTGTAGGGACACCAGAGCTTCACAGCAAAAAATTTTGTGTATTGATAATTTAATGTTTGTAAATGTATCATGTGCAAACAGAAACTACATCTAGCTCTACACATGCAGCAGTGTGTAGAGTACAGACATGCCCGGCTAGCACAGGTATAAATAGCACTGTAGACAGTGAAGCGTTGCTTGGGAAAATAGAATAGAGTGCCTTACATGCCTGAAACCTAGGTATATACCCTGCGTGTCCCTCTATTTGCCCAAACAGTGCTTCCCATGTGTATACTACTATTTTTAGCAGAGTAGTATCCTGCTGCCTTCCCACCACTGGAACCTTTTCCCACCACAGCGAAAGACTCTGGCGGTGGGGAAAGACTCTGGCCTGGGGGAGGCAGCAGGGAAAGGCTCTGGCAGCTCCTTGCTAGTGGAGCCTTTCATTGCAGTGGGGAAAGGTTCTGACAGCTTCCCCCTACCAGAGTGTTTTATCGTTGACGTGAAAGACTCTAGAAGCAGGCAGCAGGGAGCTGCTGGACCTTTTTTTGCTGCTTCCTCACTGACAGAGCCTTTTACTTTTGTGTGTAGCCACACACTGCAGTGAGTGTGGATGCAGCCTGCCTATCACTGTGGCTAAATGTACCCTACACCCAGCTGCAAACCTAGAGAAGTTCTAAGTGTTCCATCCTGGTGCCAGGAAAAATAGGAGCCAAACATACCTTTGGCTTTGACACTGTGGCTATTCTGAGTGATTCTCTTTAAAAGGGAGGGTTGCTATCTCCATAAAAGATGTCTGGGACATGTCCTCCTAAAGGAACAGAGCCTAAAGATCCACAGTTAAGTCCCGGCTCATCTGTGTGATTCTGATGGCATCCACCTCCTTCCATGTCCAGGCCTCTCTAGTAGCAGGGCTCCCTCATGAACTTTGCCACTGTCAGCTGTTGCAATCACGCTTATGCTTCCTCCCTTTTCCAGGATGTGGTCAAATTGCGTAATTGAAAGTTTCTTGGGTCAGCATTATGTTTTACAAGGGGACTTGTGTGACTTCTTAAAATTTGTTCAGGTTCATATAAACAATACTACTACAGCAAGACAAGAATATATTATGGGGAAAAGCAATTGAATACACCTGTTTATTTGTGGATCCAAGGGTGCAGGTCTAGAACCCAGGGCTGTGGATCCCTGACTCTCCTTTCTGTCACCAAGAGACTTAGGCAAAGCAGCATCTCACTAAATGTGGGAGGTCAGGCCCCACAGAAAGTTCCATTAGAGCACCCAAGGCCCACAACCACCTGACTGGCTCACACTGCTACTTAGTCAGGAAGTGTGTCAAGGTGGCTATCTGAGTAAACTTTGTATTCAGGTCACACTGGACTCGGCTTTTCCTTGCCTCCTGCATTTCTGGTCTATCCCTGTTCCTGATACCTGCTCCTAGCTCCTACCTTGCTGTTGCTCTGTGCTTGATCCTAGCCTCTATTTGGTTCCTGCTCTTTCACCTTTCTCCTGACCATTGGTTACCAACCCTAGCTCTGACTTTGGCTCAACCCTTGGCATCTGACCCTGGGTCCAATCATCTAATCCTTGTCCTGACTCTGGCTTGACCCCCTGACTCTGGTATTTGGAAGTTGACTGTGACCCTGACCCCCCACTTCTGTTCCCTGACCTGCATGCTTGCTCTGCCCACTAGAGCTGATGCCTTCTTGAACCACTAATTGCCTACATCCCAGTTCCTAAAAATATAGGGCAATGTTGACTTGTTACTTTAACAAACAAAAGCTAAGATATTTTTTGTATAAAAGAGGTATATCAGAAAAATATTCTTCAAAGCAACTTCAGCAAAATACAGGTACCGGTATGTTACCTCCAAAAACATGTCCAAAGGGAGAGGAAAAACTTAGCAATTAAGCAGTTTAAAAATGCAGACTTTATCACTGTTATGGAATTGTCAGATTGTTATGGAATGCCATTTATTTTTTTATATTCATGCCTTTGGGGACACATCACTTCACAACTCATTGCATGTGGGCAGAATCTCAAATTTTCACCTCCTCAACAGGACTCTTTTAGCTGTCACTATAAACATAGTTATCTATCGCTGAGTGCTGTGTGTCAAAATGTGATAGGCTGCAAAATCCAAACCAAAAAAGTTAAATGAGCTCAAGAGTGCTAGTAACCGTACTGAATTCATCTTTCTTTCTAAATGTCTGACACCTGAAATATTTCTGAAACACCTTGGGCCTTACCATTACTTTTCTTTCCTTTCTGTGTTACCTATCTATGGTGGAGTCTATTATCCCTCTAAGGGTATCTTTACATTGCAATTAAACACCCACAGTTGGCTCTTGCCATCTGATTTGGGCTCATGGGACTCAGGCTGCAGAGCTGTTTAATTGTAGTATAGATTTCTGGGTGTTGGGTGGGACCCTCCAACCTGCTCCCACCTGGCAAAGTTGGGACCCTTCCACCTGACAAAGGCCTACAGCGTGGGCTCCAGCCTGAACCCAGAAGTCTATATTGCAGTTAAACAGCTCCACAGCCCAAGTCCCACAAGCCCAAGTCAGCTGGCATGGGCCAGACACAGGTTTTTAACTGCAGTGTAGACACCTGACACCCTAAGGGTCAACTTGGAGCTCATAAACAGAACATCCTAGATGTAATTAAGAAGATTCCCTCTTCACCACTCTTGACCTATTTAAACGGGAGTGGGTCGGGGGAGGAGGATGATATGTGAAGATGAATAGTCTGCTACAGGTGGTGAACTCTCTCCAGGTCTGGAAGGTTAGTTTGACCAGGCACAAAGATCATGTTTTGGGCATTATTTGGGATAGCAGACCCTAGGTCCTGGAATAAAGGACTTTGATCTTTTATTCCATGTGCTTCTTCCCTGGGGCTTCTGTCAGGGTTCCCTCCCCACTCAGAACTCTAGGGTACAGATGTGGGGACCCGCATGAAAGATCCCCTATGCTTATTTCTACCATGTTAGGTTAAAACTTCCCCAAGGCACAAATCTCTATTTGTCCTTGGACTGTGGTATGCTGCCACCACCAAGTGATTTACACAAAGCATTAGGGAAAGGACCATTTGGAGTTCCTATTCCCAAAAAATATTCCTCCAAGCCTACAACCCCTTTCCTGGTAGGCTTGAAAAATAAATAATGTTAACACAAACCAGACCCTTGGGTTTGCAGGCAGACCCTTGGGTTTGCAGGACACTAAAAACCCAGTCAGATTCTTAAAAAAACAGAACTTTATTATAAAGGGGGGGGGGGAAGTAAAAGAAGCACCTTTGTAAAATCAGGATGGAAGGTAATTTTACAGGACAATCAGATTCAAAACACAGAGGATTTCCTTGTAGGCAAAACTTAAAAGTTACAAAAAACAGGGATAAACCTCCCTCGAGCACAGGGAAAATTCACAAGCTAAAACAAAAGATAAACTAATGCATTTCCTTGCTTTACTTACAATTTTTGTAATCTCGATGCTTAGTTCAAGTAGGGCTTTGGGAGATGTATTTTTCCTGTCCTGATTCCTCCCTGACCCGGAGAGAACCAACAAAGAGAACAAAGCAAATACCTTCCCCTACAGATTTGAAAGTATCTTCTCCCCTTATTGGTCCTTTTGGTTAGGTGCCAATTAGTTTACCTGAGCTTCTTAACCCTTTACAGGAAGAAGGGATTTTATGATACCCTTAGCTGTATGTTATGACCACCTTCCCTCCCCCCCCCCACCCGCAATCATAGACGGTGCTGAACAACAGTGCTGGACAACCTGCTCCACACTGGCTGTGATTTCTTCCTGGAGCTCTAGGAGAAAACAGAATTTATAAGACACATACACCTCTAGATATACTACTGATAACAAAAAATAACACTATTTTCCACATTTCAAGGAAGATTTTAACCAGTTGATTCTGGGAATCTTTCACGGGCAAGTGCATCAGCCACTTTGTTAGAAGCTCCTGAAATGTGTTGTATTTCAAAATCAAAATATCGGAGAGCTAAACTCCATCAAAGAAGTTTTTTGTCATTGTCTTTGACGGTATGAAGCCATTTCAGCGCAGCATGGTCAGTTTGTAGGTGGAAATGCCGTCCCCAAACATATGGGTGTAGCTTCTCCAGAGTGTATACAATGGCGTAACATTCCTTTTCACTGATTGACCAGTGGCTTTCCCTCTCAGACAGTTTTTTGCTCAGAAACACGACAGGATGGAATTCTTGATCCGGTCCTTCCTGCATTAAAACTGCTCCCACACCACGCTTGGATGCATCTATGGTTACTAGGAAAGGTTTGACAAAGTCTGGGGCCCTTAGCACAGGGTCAGACATGAGTGTCACTTTAAGCTGGTTAAGGGCCTTCTGACACTCTTCAGTCCACTGAACTGCATTTCATAGAATCATAGAATATCAGAGTTGGAAGGGACTTCTGGAGGTCATCTTGTCCAACCCTCTGCTCAAAGCAGGACCAATCCCGAACTAAATCATCCCAGCCAGGGCTTTGTCAAGCCTGACCTTAAAAACTTCTAAGGAAGGGGATTCCACCACCTCCCTAGGTAACACATTCCAGTGTTTCACCACCCTCTTAGTGAAAAAGTTTTATCCTAATATCCAACCCACTGCAACTTGAGACCATTACTCCTTGTCCTGTCATCTGCTATCACTGAGAATAGTCTAGATCCATCCTCTTTGGATCCACCTTTCAGGTAGTTAAAAGCAGCTATCAAATCCCCCCTCATTCTTCTGTTCTGTAGACTAAATAATCCCAGTTCCCTCAGCCTCTCCTCATAAGTCATGTGTTCCAGACCACTAATCATTTTCGTTGCCCTTCGCTGGACTCTCTCCAATTTATCCACATCCTTCTTGTAGTGTGGGGCCCAAAATTCGACACAGAACTCCAGATGAGGCCTCACCAATGTAGAATAGAGGGGAATGATCATGTCCCTCGATCTGCTGGCAATGCCCCTACTTATACATCCCAAAATGCCATTGGCCTTCTTGGCAACAAGGGCACACTGTTGACTCATATCCAGTTTCTCGTCCACTGTCACCCTAGGTCCTTCTCTGCAGAACTGCTGTCTAGCCATTCGGTCCCTAGTCTGTAGCGGTGCATTGGATTCTTCCTTCCTAAGTGCAGGACTCTGCACTTGTCCTTGTTGAACCTCATCAGATTTCTTTTGGCCCAATCCTCCAATTTGTCTAGGTCCCTCTGTATCCTATCCCTACCCTCCAGCGTATCTACCACTCCTCCCAGTTTAGTGTCATCCGCAAACTTGCTGAGGGTGCAATCCACACCATCCTCCAGATCATTAATGAAGATATTGAACAAAACTGGCCCCAGGACCGACCCTTGGGGCACTCTGCTAGATACTGGCTGCCAACTAGACATGGAGCCATTGATCACTACCCGCTGAGATATAGATAGATATTTATATCTATCTATAGATTGTATATATAGACTATATATAATCTGGTCAACTTTCTACCCACCTTGTAGTGCATCCATCCAGCCCATATTCTTTAACTTGCTGACAAGAATACTGTGTTTTCTTCTTTAGCTGCTTCCTTGTAGTTAGGTCTGTCAGAGGGGTGGCAATTTGGCTGTAGTGTGGTACAAATCACCTGTAATATCCGGCCAAACATAAGAAGGAATGGACCTGTTTGTTTGTCTTTGGGACAGGCCACTTTTGGATAGCAGTCACTTTGACCTGTAGGAGGTTGATAGTTCCTTGACCCACCTGGTGTCTAAGGTGAGTCACTCTGTTTACCAGGCTTTTTGCTCTTTTTGAGCATCCTTTAGGTTTTCTCTAGCAAGGCCTAAAGAGGTTCGGAGGGTGTTTTGTAGGTTGGTTACAAAGTCCAGAATGTTAGTTCCTGCAGAAGGCGTAAACCCCTCCCATTGCTGCTTCACCAACTGTAATGGCCGCTTAACCTCGCGGCCATACACAAGTTCAAATGGTGAAAACCCTAAACTGGGATGTGGTACAGCTCTGTAGGCAAGAGCAACTGCTGCAACACTAGGTCCCAATCACTGGAGTGCTCATTTACGAATTTATATATTATGTCCCCCAAAGTTCCATTAAACTTTGTTCCACCAGGCCATTTGTTTGATGGTGGTAAAGGGTTGCAACCAAGTGATTCACCCCATGAGCTTCCCAAAGGCTTTCCATGGTTCCTGCCAGGAAATTAGTTCCCAAATCTGTGAGGATGTTGGAGGGCCAAACTACCTTGGCAAAAGTATCTGTTAATGCCTGGCACACAGTTTTAGTCCTGGTGTTGCTTAGAGCTACTGCTTCCGGCCATCGGGTGGCAAAATCCATGAAAGTCAGTATGTACTGCTTTCCTCTGGGTGTCTTTTTTGGAAAAAGACCCAGAATATCCAAAGCTACTCACTGAAAGGGAACCTCAATGATGGGGAGTGGCTGGAGAGGGGCTTTGACCTGGTCTTGAGGTTATCCCACTTTTTGGCATACCTCAGAAGACCGGACATAGGTAGAAACATCCTTGCCGATTTCCTCTCAGTGGAAGGACTTCCCCAAACAGTCTTTGGTTCTGTTCACCCCAGCATGGCCACTAGGATGATTGTGGGCTAAGCTTAATAGCTTTACCCCATACTTAGTTGCAACTACCAACTGTCTCTGAGGATGCCAGTCTTCCTGGTGTCCACCAGAAAGAGTTTCCTTGTATAAAAGTCCTCTTTCTACAACAAAGCTGGATCCATTAGAAGAGCTGAGAGGCGGTGGGTTGCTCTGTGCTGCCATCCAAGCTCTCTGGAAGCTTTCATCTGCTTCCTGTTCAGCCTGGAACTGTTCCCTTGATACTGGAGACATCAGTTTCTCATTGGATTGTGGACTCAGGCTTGGTCCCTCTGGAAGCGATGTTGGGGATGGGCTTGTTTCCGTTGACTGTGAACCGCTCTCCGCTGGTGCACTATGTTGGGTTTCAGGCTCCGTTTGAGCTTCTTGCACAGGCTTAGCTGCTGTTGCCAGTGTGGGCTCAGTGGTGCCCTATGGTGTTGGGGTTTCAGGCGTTGGATTCAGTGCTGGCAGTGATTCTGGTGCTGGTTCCACTGGTTCAAGTTCTGGGACTGGCTCTGGCTGGGTCTCTGTGACTGGATCCACTACTGTTGTTGCAGACATTGGCATGGGGTTCCACCACCTCTGTCTGGGTCTCTGGTATCACAGATGGGCCACTGTTGGACCACTCAGGAACAGAGCTAGGTGTGACAGCTTGCTTTGCTTGGCTGCAGGTAACCATTCTCACCCTCTTAGCTAGCTTCACATGGTTGGACAAGTCTTCCCCCAGCAGCATGGGAATGGGATAATCATCATAGATTGCAAAAGTCCACATTCCTGACCAGCCCTTGTACTGGACAGGCAACTTGACTGTAGGCAAGTTTAAAGAGATTGATAAACCCAATTTTTTTTTCAATCTTCCCTCATAGGTCATGTTTTCTAGACCTTTAATAATTTTTGTTGCTCTTCTCTGGACTTTCTCCAATTTGTCCAGGTGTTTCCTGAAATGTGGCATTCAGAACTGGACACAATACTCCAGTCGAGGCCTAATCAATGCAGAGTAGAGTGGAAGAATTACTTCTCATGTCTTACTTACAATACTCCTGCTAATACGTTCCAGAATGATGTTTGCTTTTTTTTCCAATGGTGTTACACTATTGACTGATGCTTAGCTTGTGGTCCACTATGACCTCCAGATCCCTTTATGCAGTACTCCTTCCTAGGCAATCATTTCCCATTTTGTATGTGTGCAACTGATTGTTCCTTCCTAAATGGAATACTTTGCATTTGTCCTTATTGAATTCCATCCTATTTACTTCAGACCATTTCAGTGTGTCCAGATCATTTTGAATTTTAATCCTATTCTCCAAAGCATTTGCAACCCCTCCCAGCTTTGTATCATCCTCAAACTTTATAAGTGTACACTCTATGCCATTAGCTAAATAATTTATGAAGCTATCGAACAGAACTGGACCCAGAACTGATCCCTGAAGAAACCCACTCATTGTGCCTTTCCAGCATGACTGTGAACCACTGATAACTACTCTCTGAGAACGGTTTTCCAACCAGTTTTGCACCCACCTTATGGTAGCTCCATCTAGGTTGCATTTCCCTAGTTTGTTTATGAGAAGGTCATGTGGGACAGTATCAGAAGCTTCACTAAAGTCAAGATAAACCACATGTACTGCTTCCCCCATCCAAAAAGCTTGTTACCCTGTTGAAGAAAGCTATCAGGCTGATTTGACATGATTTGTTCTTGAGAAATCCATACTGACAGTTACTTATCACCTTATTATCTTCTAGATGTTTGCATATTGATTGCTTAATTATTTGCTCCATTATCTTTCTGTGCACAGAAGTTAAGCTGACTGGTCTGTAATTCCCCAGGTTGTCCTTGTTTTCCTTTTTATAGGCTGGCCAGTTATCTGGAATCGCTCCTATCTTCCATGACTTTTCAAAGACAATCGCTAATGGCTCAGATATCTCCTCAGTCAGCTCCTTGAGTATTCTAGGATGTATTTTATCAGGCCCTGGTGATTTGAAGACCTCTAACTTGTCTAAGTACATTTTAACTTGTTCTTTTCCTATTTTAGCCTCTGATCCTACCCAATTTTCACTGACATTCACTATGTTAGACGTCCAATCACCACCAACCTCTTGGTGAAAACCAAAACAAAGAAGTCATTAAACACCTCTGCCATTTCTACATTTTCTTTTATTATTCTCTCCCCCCTGCCCATTAAGTAACAGGCCTATCCTGTCCTTGGTCTTCCTCTTGCTTCTAATGTATTTGTAGAATGTGTTGGAATAGTAAGGCCAGAGTGTTGGTCCATAACCTGGGAGTGACCTATATTCAGGAATTTCATATGTTTGAGAATTAGACTATTATCCATCATGGTTGGCACCTACAGGTTTGTGGAAATTAAGATGTTCAGGGAAAAGATCACTCCCCACCAGCCAAACTACTAAAAGTGTCTACTGATGTATATTATAAACAACACTGGGTGATTGATAAGGGATACTTGTTATGGCAGATATTTTCTGCAATGGATGACTCATCAAAAGATGTGTTTAGCTCATTAAGAACTGTCAGTTTTGACAACTATTAATAATAATGACCGGATTATAAATTCCTTTTTACTTATCAATCATATAACATAGAGATATCATAAAGTAAATCCATAAATACTGACGTAAACAAAAATGTTAAAACATAGCATATGGTGAAATTGATCATGGGAAAGTATTTTCCCTCCAGAAAAGGGGTTTCTTTGTCTCACACCCTATAAAAGACAAAGGTCTTGATACCTATGTTGGGGAGTGAAAATTGCTGTCATCTCATCAGTTACAGAGAGGTGACACAGAGGCCAGCTCTTTTGATTATAATAAAGGTGGTAATGTATCTATTCTTTCTGTATTCTGTACAGTGTTGAATTAATCTCTGGTTGATAATCGTTGATTAAATCCTTTTGAGCCTGTTATTCAACAATGTCAAATAGCTATTAAATTTGAACATGCAACACTCCATTGGGGCTGGCACTGAGGTCTGAACTCAGGACCTGCAGTGCTAAAAGCATAAGCCTCTAATGCTTGAGCTAAAGACCTGACTCCCTTAACTAGCTGCAGCAGCAGATTAGTAACATTACTATGAGAACTAGCTACTAGAAAGGCACAAATATCCACATATTCCTATTAAAACAGAGGGAACAGCTCAGGCACTGCCTGGGTTACAGAGCACCCTAATGGGACCAGAGTTGGTTGGGCCATAGTCCTGCTGCTTTATTCATTAGTCAGCAGAGCTGGCTGGGCCCACAGCTGGGATAATGCTACACCTACTAAAGAGGTCCAGCAGTGGGCATGTTCCCACTCACTGAGACAGTATATCCCTAATGCTGGGTTGTTACCAGTCATGTGGCCAGTAAGATTTATGGACAGACCCTTCCTTTAGGACAGGAAGGCTGTCAGAAGGAAGGGCTACTTGAGTTGATGCAGGGAGAACTCATCTCTGGCATAGATTTATGCCACATCTTTGGTTAATGTTCTTGTCAGCTTCAGTTGTTACACTAATAAAAATGATACCAACAGGATCTTTTAAGAGGGACAAGGCAAATTGCCACGTTTATTGTAAATACAACAAAATATTCCTATATGCAATTTCTATATAGATCCATTCACACACACAGACATTCACACACAGGTTCTACATAAAGCTTGTTATAGTTACCAGCCTAGATGTTGCTCATGCCAAGTTACTGGCCAGGTGGCCTGGACACGAGAGTGGAGCCGAGTCGTTATCAGATGCGCATCCGATGCTCCTGAAGGGTGGTCGTAGAACCAGACTCAAAGAACACAGTCCCTGGACCCAATTTTTATAGGTCTCTGGTTCAATACAAGTCTATGGAAGTTGCTTCATCATGCTGAATTTACAATTGAGATGACCATCAATCAGCTCAATCATCAGGTGGTATATCCATGACGGCTCCATGATGGCTAGGTGTTATCTTCTCGTTCTTCCTTGATGATTTTTGGGTGGATTCTGGTTCGTCCTCCAGGGGTCATCCAGTTATCTCCACTTTGCATATTCTTCGGCCCATCGATATCAAGGTTGAAATACTTAGGATTAGGCTGGCACCATTTACTAACCAATTATTTCCCTGCTTCAGGCTCTCAATTCCGTGCACTCATCATTCATTCTTTTACTTAACAACATAATCTATGACTCTTGATTCATTTAACAAGTTTTATCCCACTATCTATTTTTCCCTCTTTGGGTACCAATATTTGCATAGGCATGACAAGGGGCCCCCACGGGGGAAGAGCATCAGGGTGTTGTTTTAAAGAACAGCATTGTTTCCTCAAAGTTCTTATCACTTTCTAGCACAGACTCTTTGTCCTGTACCGGCCTGAAATAATTAGAACTTTGGCCTTGCATTTGTTACAGAGTGAAATTCAACAGCATGGAACTGATGTTCATACTCTTTTGTCTATCTTTATTTCTACTACTACATAATTATAATTCTATCATACTTATATAAATTTGCGGGCGACCCAACACAGTGAAGTGATGATCTCTGTTTAGGAAGTGGAGAGAATGGGAGATAGATAGCACATAGTATCTTATTCGTGTTTTGTAAAGTGTTTTTTGTAAATAATGCCTTTAATAAACAGTGACCTTTATCCACAAGATCATGTTGCCACTTTACTTCAGTGCCTGATTCAATTAAATCATTAAAAACATGTATGGAAAATTTGGGAATTTGGTAATAAATGAATATGAACAAAAAAACCTACCCAAACTCCCTTTTTTCATTTGATTTCTTGACTCAGAATGCCGATTTATTTGTTTTAGTAGAAATAAGATTGAAGGTCATAATTAAGCAGTTTTGAAGAAAGAGATACAAAAGATTAAGGCTCACACAGAGCTTTTCTGCCTTCTGTTTTTAATTCCCTGACTGTGGGAGTCTTCTGAAACTGCCCTGCTGCTTTATTTGAATATTATCATCACCCTTCACTGAAACTCTCATTTAAAGTAAATTCATTACCGTATGTGACTTATTTAAACAACAGGTGAATTAATGCCTCTAGGGCATGGAGCTGGTTGTTCCAAAATGAAAGTGGGGTCTAAGAAACATAACAACAATACTCTGCACTAAGTAATATTAAATAGATAGTACAATTTGGAAAAGTATTTTACAAACGTATAAGTTTCAGAAAGATATTGCTAAATAGGTGAATATTATTAGGCCCAATTTTACAGATGAGTACTCTGAGGCACAGAAAAGGTTAAGTGAGCTGCTGAGAGTTACATTTAGTCAAAATCAGAGCTGGGAAAAGAACCTAGGATTCCTGATTCATATTCTCTCACTCTATTTAACAGAAAGCATTGGGCCTGACTTTCAGCTGACTTGCACATTGTGTAGTCATATATATTTGTGTATGAAACACTGCTAACCATGTAAATAAGGGGAAAATTATAACTTGGTAGCAGCTTGCACATACTTTGTGACATCCCATTTCTTGGCCAACACATCAGTGTTAGAAATGGGTACTTCCAGAACTAAAAGCATGCTGCTATAGGTTAAGCTCATGGGCTCTACATGGGGTTGTAGAAGATTCACATCCTCTGTTGAATGGACAGGGGGACCAGTAACACACTCTCACCACTCGGTTACATTTGCATAGGGGAAAATGACTATATAAGGCTGAAGATACAAGGTGGGTGACCTAATATCTTTATTGGACCAACTTCTGTTGGTGAAGGTTCAAGGCAGTGGAGAATCATTCCCATTGTCTTTCAAATCACTATATATAATTTGATGTAAGGTACCATATAGATGTACATTTGTACCTGAACAATTATTAGATTGTGAGCTCTCCAGGGCAGAGAGCCTGGGTCTCATTGTCTACTACTCCATAAAATATATAGCGTAATAGAACCAAATTGCAAGTTTTCAGTGCTATGGAAACAAATGGATTAAACTTACTTAGCAAAGAGTTGGTGGAAATTAGCACACCCATGTGTGAAAGGCAATAGAGAATCAGACCTAAAATCTTTACACAAAAGACTTACAGTCTATAAATCTTGAGCAGAGAGGGATCACAAGTCAGAAGAGGACAAAGAGGGCTCTTCAATTTAGCAAACAGTGTAACAAGAGCCACTGGTTGAAAGTTGAAGCAACACAAATTCAGACTGAAAATAAGGTGTACACTTTTAGCAGTGAGGGTAATTAACTGTTGGAACAACTTGCCAAGGTTTGTGGTGGATTCTTCATCACTTTGCAATTTTTAAATCAAGATAGGTTGTTTTTTATAAAACATATGGTGTTAACATAAGCAGGAAACAATTAATGGAAGTCCTTTGGCCACAGGAAGTCAAACTAGATGATCACAGTAGTTCCTT
Source organism: Eretmochelys imbricata (assembly GCF_965152235.1). Lineage (NCBI taxonomy): Eukaryota > Metazoa > Chordata > Testudines > Cheloniidae > Eretmochelys > Eretmochelys imbricata. The sequence continues at coordinate 92,170,576 of NC_135572.1, read as the reverse complement.
TTGGCCTTGGAATATATTAATTTCTCTGGTGGTTTCCACTTTCTTTTCACTAGAATGGAAATGATTCTATGAGCAGCTTTTGTTACATTTTTGGAAGTACCAGAAAGGACCCATGACTCTACTTGCGCATCCTGATCATAGGGGCCATTGGGGCTTGAAGGAAAGGAAGGATGAGTGGCTCCAGCTGACTGCACATTTCTACCTACAGATGTGAAGGAATTAGAATTCAGCCCTAATCTTCAGCCTAGACTTTCGTGAAGGGTTTTTCTGCTTTCCCACTTATACACAATTTGGGACCATTGTTCATTAGATTCTGGTTCGTAAAATAAATATACTCCCCTCAGAGAAATAAAATTTACAAATGCTTACAAACATTTTAAATTAGATAGTAGCTAATTCAGGAGTCCAGGTCCAGTTAATATTTCAGAAACATATCACCTGCCACCCCCAAAAAGAATCCCATGCTCTTTCTAGTTACAATATTCAATTAAAATTCCTCCACAATGGAACACAAGTAATTAGTGTCATAATTCATTACACCTTTATGTTGGCTAGGCATAAGCAATATTTTCATATATTTAACCAGAGAGGCAGACAATAAGCATTAAGCCAGTGAACTGGAAAATCAGAAGACCTACAGTACTTAAACTATAACATTACTGCCCAGCAGGAATTTTATTAGCAACTTGCTCTACTGAAAGCCATTGCAATGTGACTTACAGTGTCTGTAATGCTACATAGTAAATAGCATTCTATAGCCATCAGAAGAAAAGGTCATCATTTTACATAGTTGCACCCTATTTGAAATCACTCTCTATAAAAACAAATTAACAGTCTAGAAACAGTTTTCCTGAATTCAAAATGGCTCATTCTGTGCTAAGTAATTGATTCATAAAAGTCAGGGGCATGCACGTTTAAATGAGTTTAATCAAATGTTTAAACAATAAAAACAAAACTGAAGATAAATCAAACATTGGATGATATAGTAGAACATTGTCACGGGAGGCACCAAAGTGTGAGTGAGCTCTCATTTGAGACACAATGTATAAATTATGCTAAGACAAAGTCAAGCAAGGACTTTTAGGAATAACTTCCTTTCTGACGGAATGACTATTGCTTCCTCAGCCCACCTGTCAAGGTTCCTTCCCCACTCTGAACTCTAGGGTACAGATGTGGGGACCTGCATGAAAAACCTCCTAAGCTTATCTTTACCAGCTTAGATCAAAACTTCCCCAAGGTACAAAATATTCTACCCTTTGTCCTTGGATTGGCTGCTACCACCACCAAACAAATACTGGTTACTGGGGAAGAGCTGTCTGGACATGTCTTTCCCCCCAAAATACTTCCAAAAACCTTGCACCCCACTTTCTGGACAAGGTTTGGTAAAAAGCCTCACCAATTTGCCTAGGTGACTACAGACCCAGACCTTTGGATCTTAAGAACAATGAACAATCCTCCCAACACTTGCACCCCCCCTTTCCAGAGAAATGTTGGATAAAAAGCCTCACCAATTTGCCTAGGTGACTACAGACCCAAACCCTTGGATCTGAGAACAATGAAAAAGCATTCAGTTTTCGTACAAGAAGACTTTTAATAGAAATAGAAGTAAATAGAAATCACCTCTGTAAAATCAGGATGGTAGATACCTTACAGAGTAATTAGATTCAAAACATAGAGAACCCCTCTAGGCAAAACCTTAAGTTACAAAAAAGATACACAGAGAGAAATAGTTATTCTATTCAGCACAATTCTTTTCTCAGCCATTTAAAGAAATCATAATCTAACACATACCTAGCTAGATTACTTACTAAAAGTTCTAAGACTCCATTCCTGGTCTATCCCTGGCAGAAACAGCATACAGACAGACACACAGACCCTTTGTTTCTCTCCCTCCTCCCAGCTTTTGAAAGTATCTTGTCTCCTCATTGGTCATTTTGGTCAGGTGCCAACGAGGTTACCTTTAGCTTCTTAGCCCTTTACAGGTGAGAGGAGTTTTTCCTCTGGCCAGGAGGGATTTCAAAGGGGTTTACCCTTCCCTTTATATTTATGACACCACCACTTCCTCAACACATACATATTGATATTAAAGTTTTATTCAGACTGATTTTTGCCCTCCCCCAGCTTTAAATTTCCCTCTGCTTATGTGAAAGTATCATTTAATTGTCCTTAAGGGTGACATATTAGCCATTCTGTACAGAGCAAATAAAGCACAACCAGATATTAAGTAGCCTTGGATCCAAATTCCCCCATCTATATTACAGTCTTGTAATGATCTCATCCTGCTGTTCTTTTCTTTGTGCTGATGTTAAAGTAATCTTCAAAGAGTTGACAGGTTTTTGTAATTAAAGTTTTTAAATATCAATCAACATGTTACCACGTAGAGTTGCACAAAGCTTCATCTTTCTCCATAACCTTACACTGAAATAAGCCCAAAATAAGATTTCAAGAGAATAGAACAGAAACAGTAGGTTCACTTACCCTCCGCAAAGCAGTATTTAATTATATTTTTATGGGTTGCCAATCTGAGCTCTTCAACAAGAAATGTTTTGTAACAAGGCAACATGTTTTTAAGTAATCATAGACAACTCTTAACTCTTATTCAAAACTACTGTGATTGATGTGATGTCAGAGATCCATTAGATATTGCATGAAAGTTATGTATATTGTTCTTTAGCAAAAATGGCTTTAACAGCTCCAAAATCAATTATTTTTCATTAAATCTCCTTAATTAAACTTTCACCAACTGACGCCTGAGGTTGTGGCCAAACAGCACAAATTAGCTTCAGGCTGTTTTATCTTGCACCAGGGAAATTGTCCAGCACAGAGCAGCCCAAAGATTGACTAAGTGTAAAGATGCCATAAAGTCATTTTTACAATCCCCCTCCTGAGTTATGCCAATTGCTCAACTGTTAGAGTTGTGGACCAGGACCAGTATTTCTTTCCTGTTTTTTTATTAAACTGTATCTACATAATTCCTCTAGTCCAAAACACATAAATGTACTTTGACTGTCAACATGAAAAATGAAATGACCAAATTTTGTTAAATAACTGCCTATAGATGTACAGTACTGTAGGTCTCCGGTTCTGACTTTGCACGCATTATAGGTATTTTAATAGAATGCTAATGATACTACTGAGCCCCCAGTAAAGCAATATTCTTTCTAAAGGAAAAAAAAAGAAATATCCCTTTCTCATTTCTGATCAGATGTCATATACTGTTATTTTTATGATGGATAGCACTATGCAGAAATATTAAAACAAAGTTGTTATATGTTTTATATAATGTCTAGGGTAGATATCCTTGAGCTTTGAAACACTGAAATACATTTGTTTGGCTAATAATATTTCAGTGATGGATTATCACCTCATATTTTCCTTAAAACATGTTTTAAAACTGAAGTCTAAGAAAACAGAACTAAATGGGAACAGAGAAGTGATGAACTGCTCACTAGCAATCCACCTTCATTGCTTGCAAACAATGGTGGTGCTAGATAAGCTGGAGTCATCTCTGTGCTTAATCATAGGAAATGCAGGAATGTCAGAAACTGTAGTGGGTTGAACCTATATCAAAGTAAAAGTGTTCTTTTCAGTTTGCATATTATAGTGGATTAACTCATAATATAGCAGTAAAAGACTATGTCATATCATTTGACACATGTTCTGCTAAATATCATAATAGAAAGAATGATGACTAGTGTAACTTTTTTTAGACTGAAATACACTAAAACATTTTAATGAAAAGTTAAAAGCATCTTGCATGAGTGAAGACATGTTTTCATTTTCTCCTCCAATTTCAATCACTTTATTGGCATGCAAAGGTATTTAAGCATTGCCAGAGTTATTAAATCAAATATCTGTGTATAGATTAGGTTTCATACTGGTAACTGGTTAAATGGCTTTTATATATCTGTCCATTTCTACTGCTGTTGATTTTCTTATTCAGTGGCAGGGTAGCATATACTATGAGGTTATTTATCCTTGCTCTCTCTTTTCTGCTAATGATGTACCTAGCTATTTTACCTGGGACTTGATTCAGCCCGTGAGTTTCACCAGTGCAAGCTGGCAGAAACCAGACTCCAGACTCATGGTGGGAAAAAGTCAGTCATGAGTGGGAGCACAAAGGACTATGCCTCATGCAACTTTCACTCTTCTGAGGACATATAACACCAGACATTAATATAAATATTTCTCTTTAATTGCACACTAAGTCTCATATTCTAACACAGTATGTGCAATCTACACCATCATATATTCTCTGGCTATCTGATATAATTTGGACATCTAGTAACCTCTTCTTATCATCTATTCCTTTTGATACCCCAAGAGCATAATCATGGCAACACACTTAGAGGCAATGTATTCTTAATTCATTGGCAGGTAAACAAACTGATTCACTTCAGATGCCAGAAACTTAATTTCAGTTGATGTTTCTCCATACAGCTACTTCAACATGTGGTATTGATTTCTCCTAGCCTTCATTGTATTTTTCAAGATTTTCAGTAACATTTCAGGATAATAGTTGAGCACTTAAAATTACAAATTTTCCATTTTTAAGTTTAACTTTAAAAATGTATATGTTAATTTAGATAATGTTGAAGTTTCTGTTTGTATTTTAATAAAAGAAATAATAAGATTTCAAGATAGTTTTTATATTTACTTCCTGTTTTCATAAGCATTTAGCTTCCAAAATATTCACTCAGTGAGCTTAAACTTCCTTTACTGGTTCTGTTCTCATAGATGGCTTTATTTTCATGTTTTCAGTTTATGGGAAAGTGGGGGGAAACACAATTTCCCTTTGTAAAATGTTGGTTCTTTTGTAAATCTAACATCATCTTTTTTTGAACTGGGCTACAGAAAAAATATTCTGAAGTTTGAAAGTTGTATCTTTTTGGGGACATGGTAATAGGTGATTGAAAAATCACTTCTGAACATGCACAGCAGAATCTGCTAAGATTTTTCACAAATTTATGAAACGCAGCCCTTCTTAGAGAAAGCATTTCTCATTCTTTATACCCAGCTTGATATGCACCAGAGGTACTCTGGGACAGGTTTTAAAAGGAACATTGTAAATGTCTCATTGGAGCAAAATTTCCCCCCAAAATTGCCTTAACATCAGGGACAGAAGAAAACTGTGGCAAATGTAATATTGTGAATTCTTGATTTTAAGGTCTGTATTATTATGGCTGTCTTATACTATAGCCTGCACATTTCAATCTAAATATACTATGTTGTTGTCTGTGGCTCTAATACACAAGCCCTATGCATGTGGAAATCTCGCAGATATCCACGGAAGCGCCATATACAAGGGGTTAGCAAGGATCAAGCCCTTTTTCTATAATTTAAACCAAGCTAATCCAGGCTTGCACAAAACTATCTTCCTTCAAAGAGTGGAGAGAATGGACTCCAACAGTAACAAATCTCCCCAAAACGGTAGAGATTAAATTTAAATTGTGATCATTTAAAGACTAACTTTACTAAATATGTGTTGTCATTTTTTTTTGCTTTGGGTTTTCTTTTAAAGGGTAATTTAATCTGTGTGTGTTGCAAAGGATAGCCACATGCTTTCATTTTGAATGACTTTTTTTTTTAAGGGAAAACTGAACTGTAAATACAAAGGTCTCGGTTGAGTGGTCTAGACTAGGGAAAGTGGATGAGATTACAACAGAGTTAGCACATTTTAGCTAATCCTAACCTAACTTTGATCTTTTCTTATTTCAGATACAGGTTAGAACCTTCTACCTCAAATTTGATGGTCAAGATTGACCTTAGGAAGGACCTTCAGGTGGACCTTGATGAGATATAAATCAAAGTAAAAAGAGGCCAAGGTCAGGTTGAGGAAAGCTAAAACATGTTAGCTAATCTCAGCATACTCTTAACCATTCTAACTAGTCTAAACAAACCACAGGAGAGATCACATTAAGTTCATCCCCTGTATTAGGCTGTATAGGAGTTAAATACAAATTGGACATCACCTCCAGATGATGGTGGACTCATAAGCATTTAAAGGAGAAATATATACACTCACACACAACTCACAAAGCTCATATAGTTACATGTACAATAGTAATTAAATGTTAAGTGCAACATTAAGGTGAAAACAATAGCAAAAAGTGAAAAATGTAGAAGTAAGGGTTTCAGGATAAATGGTGGCCATATCTACTACAGCTGTGTTGAATGTACGAGGTATCCTGCACTCTTGTTTCTCCAGTTCTATGTGAATCTATCATGACTATTTATGTCATAACATGTTTATAAAAATGGAAGATATGCAATGAGGCTGAATTAAATTTTCTGTTGGAACCTTACATTTGAAATTACTCCACTTTTTAAAAAAAGGAGTACTTGTGGCACCTTAGAGACTAACAAATTTATTTGAGCATAATAAATAATTTGTCAGATGCATGCAGTGGAAAATACAGTAGATAGATTTTATATACCCAGAGAACATGATGCAATGGATGTTACCATACACACTGTAACAAGAGTGATCAGGTAAGGTGAACTATTACCAGCAGGAGAGAAAAATAAAACCTTTTGTAGTGATAATCAAGGTGGGCCATTTCCAGCAGTTGACAAGAACGTGTGAGGAACAGTAGGGGGGAAAATAAACATAGGGAAATAGTTTTACTTTGTGTAATGACACATCCACTCCCAGTCTTTATTCAAGCCTAATTTAATGGTGTCCTGTTTGCAAATTAATTCCAATTCAGCAGTCTCTCGTTGGAGTGTGTTTCTGAAGTTTTTTTGTTGTAATATTGCGACTTTTAGGTCTGTAATCAAGTGACCAGAGAGGTTGAAGTGTTCTCCGACTGCTTTTTGAATGTTATAATTCTTGACATCTGATTTGTGTCCATTTATTCTTTTATGTAGAGACTGCCCAGTTTGGCCAATGTACATGGCAGAGGGGCATTGCTGGCACATGATGGCATATATCACATTGGTAGACGTGCAGGTGAACAAGCCTCTGTTAATCTGTTTCTTCACTTCAGCAGGCGGGTACTGTAGTTGTAAGAATGCTTCATAGGGATCTTGTAGGTGTTTGTCTCCGTCTGAGGGGTTGGAGAAAATGCAGTTGTATCATAGATCTTGGCTGTAGACAATGGATCGTGTGGTGTGATCTGCATGAAAGCTGGAGGCATGTAGGTAAGTATAGCAGTCAGTAGGTTTCTGGTACAGGGTGGTGTTTATGTGGCCATTGCTTATTAGCACTGTAGTGTCCAGGAACTGTATCTCTTGTGTGGACTGGTCCAGGCTGAGGTTGATGGTGGGATGGAAATTTTCATTTCAGTTTCCATTCAATTTCCATCCCACCATCAAGATCTATGATACAACAGCATTTGCTCCAACCCTTCAGACAGAGACAAACACCTACAAGATCTCTATCAAGCGTTCTTACAACTACAGTACCCACCTGCTGAAGTGAAGAAACAGATTGACAGAGCCAGAAGAGTACCCAGAAGTTACCTACTACAGGACAGGCCCAACAAAGAAAATAACAGAACGCCACTAGCCATCACCTTCAGCCCCCAACTAAAACCTCTCCAGCGCATCATCAAGGATTTACAACCTATCCTGAAGGACGACCCATCACTCTCACAGATCTTGGGAGACAGGCCAGTCCTTGCTTACAGACAGCCCCCCAACCTGAAGCAAATACTCACAAGCAACCACATACCACACAACAAAAACACTAACCCAGGAACTTATCCTTGCAACAAAGCCCGTTGCCAAATGTGTCCACGTATCTATTCAGGGGACACCATCACACGGCCTAATAACATCAGCCACACTATCAGAGGCTCATTCACCTGCACATCTACCAATGTGATATATGCCATCATGTGCCAGCAATGCCCCTCTGCTGTGTACATTGGCCAAACTGGACAGTGTCTATGTAACAGAATATATTACAACAAAAAAACTTCAAAAACAGACTCCAACGAGAGACTGCTGAATTGGAATTAATTTGTAAACTGGACACAATTAACTTAGGTTTGAATGAAGACTGGGAGTGGATGTGTCATTACACAAAGTAAACCTATTTCCCTACGTTTATTCCCCCCTCTCCCCCCCCCCACACACTGTTCCTCACATGTTCTTGTCAACTGCTGGAAATGGCCCACCTTGATTATCACTACAAAAGTTTTTTGTTTTTTTTTTCTCCTGCTGGTAATAGCTCACCTTATCTGATCACTCTCATTACAGTGTGTATGGTAACACCCATTGCTTCATGTTCTCTGTGTATATAAAATCCACCTAATGTATTTTCCACTGCATGCATCTGATGAAGTGAGCTGTAGCTCATGAAATCTTATGCTCAAACAAATTTGCTAGTCTCTAAGGTACTACAAGTCCTCCTTTTCTCTTTGCGGATACGGACTAACATGGCTGCTACTCTGAAACCTGCCACTTTTTTGTGTGATTTGAATGATACAACTTAAATGTTACCTTAACATAAGTGTTTTGCATTGAATATAGTTAAAATTCATACCAGGCATGTGCATATATGGCAATATGGCATCACCATAGTTTTTCCACACAAGGGAACAATCTAGCCTCAGAGTTAGGGAGTGTAAATTATGTGTAGAGTAACTCCAGACCCTTAGTGCTAAAAGCTTGAGCCTCCAACAGTGGAGATAAAATAATCTCTCTATCAGCTGGTGCCAGTATGTGACTCTCATTCTCATACATAAATCAGCCATAAGAGGAGGACAAACACTCACATTTTTCTAGTGTGGATTAAATAGTTCCCCACTTGGAGAAGCTCATCCCAAGCATCCGAGTTGAAGTTTTATGTTGTGCACCATTTATCTAACTGACTCCTACTTTGATTTGAATTCTGGGATTTGAATTCTGGTCCTTCAGTACTAAAAGCATAATTGTTTACCACTTGAGCCGAAGAACAAAGGGAAATGTTTTCAAAGGCACAAAGGGAAGGTGCCCAAATCACCTGACTTCTACTTGTGCATTTGTAAATTTTCCACTAATTTTCTAGCTGCCAACTATATCTGTTAACTTCTTATGTGGACCAACCATTGGAGGTGGACAAAAAAAAATCATCCATTCCTACATCACCTTCTGGACACACTTTAGGTCATTTCTGAATTTGGACTTGCTGTTATATAACATGTTCAGAATCTCTTCTATTACATATCAATGTTGCTGTTGTCTACCTGTATACCAAACTGTATAAGTTTAAGAGAGACGGCCTCATATGTCAGACACAACAGAAAAGACAAATTCAGTGACAATTAAGAAACAAAATCTCTGGAATTTCCTATCCAAGTTCTGAATTCTACCAGTACCATTGTTTGACGGTTGAGCTCATGGAAATTCAGTGTCCCTTTGAATTCTACTGTTCACCTGGCACTGAATGATTGCTGCTAACTTTTAAAATATCCAAATTAGTCTTATATATGCTTTACAAACATCATCTAGACTTATTGAGAGAAAGCATGTTATGGTTATGAGTCTTATGTACAAGAGAAGCTCATATAACAAATGCAAAAATTACACTTGGACACACGGCAAATATATATATAAAAGTAAATAATGGAAACGAGAGTAAGAGAAATAGTGAAATGGAGCTAGAGATTAAATAAAGGACTACTGTAATGGGGGAGGGAATAGGTCTAATTCTGTTAATAAGTCAGTTATGACAAGATTGATGTTGTTGTAGCACCTACTAAACACTTATATGTTCTTTTCTTCCTTGACCCATATGTCTTAGACAAAAAATACAATGGAGATTAAAAAAAAAATCAAACATAAATAAGGGAAACATTCGTGATTCTTGTAACAGTTTGGGCTGAATTAAAATAAAATTAACCCAGTGATTTCAAAGTGTTTACGGTGTTCTGTCCAGAGTGTTGCTTCCAGGCCAATATTCCATTTATTTAATTTATACCAAGGGTCAGATTATGCCTGGACATGGCTAGGGTACGCAGGTAGAAAAGCAAAGCAAAAAAAACTTTTTTTTTTCTTTTTTACCTTTGAGACCACCATACAGAAGCCAGATACAATTGCTGTCATAGCATATTCCTAGGTGTGCTCCATGTTCTTTGAGATTCCACTGGAAGAATCCAACTTTATGCTCTTGTCTGAGCTGCAAAGGGCTTCTGCTCGTGGAAGGAGGTCAGGGCAGGTGCTGAAAGTTCTCTTTCCTGAGCTGGCACTGTGGGGATGTATCTCACAGGTTTTGTCCTCTACCACCCAGAGAAGTGGCCTGTGGCAGAGTTTCTGCCACTAAGATTCCAGGGCCTGCAGTCAGTCAGTGAATATCTGTACTAAAATTGTACTATTCTTAGGTTAAAACTGCATCTGTACCTGGCAGAAGCGTCTTACTCATGTTAGGAGACCGACTAGCTACAGGTAAGATTTTTCCTGAGGCTTAGAAAGTCCATTCCACTGGGAGACAGGTCTGCTGGCAGCAATACTCAATTCCACGCCTTTAAAAGACTTGAGACCCTCCTCACTTTCTAGCTGCTGTGGCACATTGTAGGCAGAGAAACAGGTAGTTGCTTCTCTTTTAAGATCTATTTTATGGCCTGGATTGAAGGGAAGCTCCTCCAAATATTTAAGATATTAAATTGTTAAATTCTATTAAAGATAACCACAGAAAAGAGAGAATAGTAATCCTTTAATATGTATTTGTTCAAAAGGCATTTTAACCCTGTAGTAAATGCACCTACACCAAAACCAGGAGTTTAAAACTTAAAAGTGGGTGGATTTTTGATGGAGGTAATTTGTGACATAAAAAATACCATCCTGCCTTTGGTTTGCACTATGTTTCTTTTACTTGGTTGATGTTCCATCAATTTTATTCTCTCTTCTGAATGTATTATCTAATTGTCTTCTAGCACATTTGTTTTAAAACCTTTTAAATACTGGTTCCAGAATTTGTTGGGTGGTTCCAAACAAATATAGCACGGTTTATTTTTTAATAGTAATTGTTTATGATTTGTTATCTTGTGGGTAACCCTCCTGATTTACTAAGTAATCATTATTTTTTTGAGTTCAGCAAGATGGTGGAACTTGTCAATTGTGCCAAATTGATTTAAGAGAGACCAGAGAGAAAGAAATAATTAAGCATAGGGGGTCTGATTTCCCCCTAAATAAAGTTTTGCACAGGTTTAACTCTGTTGATTGCAGCAGATTTTGATTCACATTGGTGAGATAGAAAAATCAGATGTAGGTTTTGTTTTTTTTTTAATTTTAGAGCTGACTATATAATATGATAATGTTATCTCTGTGTATCTCACAAATGAAAATACGTACATATGTTGCAGGCAAAATGAGCCAGAAAGGTGACCAGCTTAACTAGCGAGAAATTTGAAGACACCCTAGGCTCCTTGATCTTAGTTAAAATCATTATGTTTTTTTCTTACATGGAATATCTGAGATACTTTTGGTTTGCCAGTCTCTCCCACCTAGCAGAATCAAACCTTTTAAAAACAGTATAGAGGGACAATAGTTAAATACGTTTAGTATTTTATAGTGACTTGTTTTGAAACTCCTGTGAGAGGGATTCCTTACTGATAGAAATGGAATGAAAAAAATAAATTAAAAGGGACATAAGTACTCATGCTCCATGGCATAAGCGAAACACTAACTGATGGGAGTTGAGAAAAAAAAGAAATTTCCACTATGATCAAGTTATTCCATAATCATCCACTATGGGACTTGTTGCACCTTCCTCTGAAGTATCTGGCATGGGCCACTGTCAGAGAGAAGATGCTCCAACAGAGGGAGCTATTGAAGAAATTCTCACTAATAGATACTTTTGATTTTTCAAAGTTAAACTGTTAAACCTACTAATTAACCAAAAAATAAACAAACCCTTTGCTCTGTGACCTGCATTGGACACTTCAGCCCCAAAGGAGAACTTTTCAAAAATGTTGAACATGTGTGTCAAGGTTCCTTCCCCGCTCTGAACTCTAGGGTACAGGTGTGGGGACCTGCATGAAAGAGCCCCTAAGCTTATTCTTACCAGCTTAGGTTAAAAACTTCCTCAAGGTACAAACTTTGCCTTGTCCTTGAACAGTATGCTGCCACCACCAAGCGTGTTAAACAAAGAACAGGGAAAGAGCCCACTTGGAGACGTCTTCCCCGAAAATATTCCCCCCAAGCCATCCACCCCCTTTCCTGGGGAAGGCTTGATAAAAATCCTCACCAAATTGTACAATGTGTGCAATCTGAACACAGACCCAAACCCTTGGATCTTAAGAACAATGAAAAAGCAACCAGGTTCTTAAAAGAAGAATTTTAATTAAAGAAAAGGTAAAAGAATCACCTCTGTAAAATCAGGATGGTAAATACCTTACAGGGTAATCAGATTCAAAACAAAGAGAATCCCTCTAGGCAAAACTTTAAGTTACAAAAAGACACAAAACAGGAATATACATTCCATTCAGCACAGCCTATTTTACCAACCATTAAACAAAAGGAAATCTAACACATTTCTAGATGGATAACTTACTAAATTTTTACAGGAGTTCTGAGCTGCATTCCTGATCTGTTCCTGGCAAAAGCATCACACACAGACAGACAGACCCTTTGTTCCTCCCCCTTCCAGCTTGGAAAGTATCTTGTCTCCTCATTGGTCATTTTGGTCAGGTGCCAGCAAGGTTATCTTAGCTTCTTAACCCTTTACAGGTGAAAGGGTTTTGCCTCTGGCCAGGAGGGATTTAAAGGTGGTTACCCTTCCCTTTATATTTATGACGAATGTGAAAACAGGAAATTGAAATGTAAACCTAGCTACAGAAGTTGCTGCCAAGTGACCTCTGACATATTCATTCATAACAGTTCAAAAGTAAGGCTGAGATCATCCACTTCCATGGTAAAAGCTGGAAGAGGGGGATTGCGGGATAGTAATCACCATAAGGAAGTCCACTGGGGATAGGATTTGCTTCTATATGGAATTATGAGCTCTGCTCCCAAACCTGGCAGATTCCCAAGGATGTCTGGGAGATCAGGGTCAGGATTCTCAGCCTGCAAAATCTTTCCTACGGATACTTAGGAGGGCCTAGTGAAGCTGGGTTGTGTCTCCTCTTACCATATTATGTATGAATCCTGAAGGAGAAACAGTAGAAGGGCAATTGAGACTCCCGATTCCACACAGAATGGGATGGCTCTGCATGTGGAAGACCCCATCACATGCACAGATCTCTGTGGGCTAATCTAGGCTGACTTTTTGTTTGTTTGTTTCCTCCTGGTAGTGTTATTAAAGGAGTCCTATTCTTTGGTTTTTGTGTCTGGTTCAAAATTAGCACATTAGCTCTACTTATAGGGTAACTGTTGGGGTGAAGTCAGAGAGCCTTTAGCTGATGTCTTCTTAAAAGGGTATGCAAATAGTTAAAGGAGAAATGTAATGGATCTGTTTCTGCTCAAACACTGTTTCATACCAATGTAACTCCTTAATGTTACCCCTGATTTACACCAGGGTGAGTGAAATCAGAACCAAGCTCATTGTCTTTACTGATCTCAAATAAAACAGAATTATTTGTGCTAAAATAGAGAGAGAATTTCTGATGATGGATGATGGTCCCTAAGAGGGAAGGAACAATGGAACTAAAGTTTCCTGAAGATTCCATGGCAAATGAGAAAACAGCTAATCTTATAGCCTTTCCCAAAGCTGATTAAAGTCAATGATCTTTGGGTCATGCTCATAGCAAAGAAACAGGATGTTGATGTAGTGCTGGTATGTGGTGCCTCCGGGGACCTGAGGATGGGGAAAACCATCAACTTGAAAATATTAATTTGTGACATAAAAAAGAGGTAATGCCCCAGGAACTAAGGAGAATACTGTGTGAGTAGGTGAGAAACAGAGATAAAATCATTGAGGCTAGCCAAAATGTGAATCTATACTGAGCATAATCCTAGACATGAAGAGGAATAAAAGAGGAAGAGCAGTAAGAATTCACAAGTAAGTGGCAAATTCTCATTAAAGTGCAGTTGATGGAAGAAATGAATGTAATCATTCTGAAGGTTTGGAATAGAATTAATTTAGAGAGAATGTTTCACTTGGAGATGCAGGGCTAGAGAGTTAGAGAAATAAGGATTAAAAATGTGCTGTTCTAAAATTTATTTAACAAAGGATAGACTGGGAGCTAGACTATGTGCCAGCATGGGAACCGTCTAGTAGGTCTCTTTCTGGACTTTTTTGAGAAAGTGAGTGGCCAGTGGGAAACACTGAAAAATTAGCAGAGCCTCAGCTCCCTCCGACATGGTAGCCAATACAGCTGAACTTCATTTGGATATTGTAATTTTCTGCTTCTACGTGTCAACACCAAATTACTAATTTTCCCTCACCCTCCAGAATAAGAGGCAAGGAATTGTGCCTCAAAAGTATCTGAATCACACAGTTTCCCAGGGCTATTCCAGGGGTTGTGCCTAAAGTTACAATCTAGCCTAATGGGATTACATGCAGCATATAATTTGTTTATCAGCCTGAGCAAGAGCAGCAGAATCTATCCCTCAGTAATTAATTCTGACTGACTCAACATTATTACATTGCAAAAGATGGTTTACTTCTACAAGTGTAAATGTCAGAATTCCATCTAAAGATTGAAAGTAATGTTTGCAAAACATGACAACATTTATGGCTCAGTCAAATATTCTGGGAAAGTGTTGGTGGCAATTTACAAAAGATTCAATATACACCATTTTTTGTTCTTTTTTTTTGGGGGGGGGTTGTTTTTGTAAATGCCTGGATTCCTTAAAAAGTCTTGCTTTTGAGGAAAATATCATTTCAACATTAATATCAAGATGAAAAAAAAAAAGACAAGAAAATTCCAATTGGCCCACACTAAAGACATATTCACAATAAGTAAATAAAAGAGACGAACTTATTTAAGCCAAACAAATATTAAATTCAACTTTCCATAATCATCTTAAATGCCACATTCTGGCATATAAAACATACTAAATACAGAAATTTAATTGCATATTACTGCAGCTGCTAAAATGTATTTAATATTCATTCAGAATCAGGAACAATAAAATTTGATAATAAATCATCAACTGAATCACATAAGTTCCTCTCTTCTTTATCTTCATGTTATTTCAGACTGTGCTATTAATACGGCTAGCATCATTATAATCACAGAACAAAACTTTTTTCCCCTTCAGCAATTAATCAGAGCTTAGCCAGAAATAAAACTGAAGCAGTAATACCCACTGAAGCTTTCAAAATCATAAGCTTCTTTCTATGGGCAGAAGTCACTCTGGCTTATGAATGAATATTCCCCCCCTTCATATGAAATATACGTTTGTATTTAATTCATAACATACTGTGTATGCTCCATCAAAAGAAAGATATAACAATTAAAATTAGTGCAAAGATGCTGCGTTAACTGATTGATCTATTGAAGAAAACACAGTTTAACAAGGCCTTAAACTACCATTGTGTTTGAAAAATGACTGTATAAAAATGGTACCTTTTTCCCCCTATAACTATCTTAGATACTTATATGGCCCCAGTATTGTAGTATCCAAATGGATCACACTCTTTTAATGTATTTATCCTCACAACCTTCATTCTGCAGATGGGGAACTGAGACCCAGACAGACTAAGTGATTTGCCCAGAGACACAGAGGAAGTCAATGGTGAGCAGGCTTTGAAACTGTATCTTCTTGTCACAGGCTAGTGCCTAATTATGGGACCATCCAACCTCATACTGGGCTATTTGGTGGCACTATGTCAGTGGTGGGCAACCTTTGGCATGTGGCTGTCAGGGTAATCTGCTGGCAGGCCACGAGACAATTTATTTACATTGACCATCTGCAGGCATGGCCTTCCACAGCTCCCAGTGGCCACGGTTCACCATTCCTGGCCAATGGGAGCTGTGGGAAGTGGCGGTCAGCACGTCCCTGTGGCCCGCACCATTTCCTGCAGCTCCCATTGACTGGGAATGGTGAACTGCCATTGACCAGGAACTGGAAGCTGCGGCGGCCATGCCTGCCAGTGTAAACAAACTGTCTTGTGGCCTGCCAGCGGATTAACCTGATGGGCCACGTTTGGGTCACGGGCTGCAGGTTGCCCACCACTGCTCTACATGCTTGCACAGGAGAGTAAGCCTCTGAGTGGCTATAACCACCTTGCTCCAGTGGGGACCAAGGGGAGAACTAGGGTCCATGTCCATATACCCCCAGAAACTACAAGTAGCTGGGTAGGGATGGGAAGAGAGTGAGAAAATCATGATACTACTCCTCTTAACACACCAGACAAGAGAACTGTCTGAGTATGATGGAGTAATATGCTGAGCTCTGAAAAAGATTACATCAACTTATTCCCCCAGGGGCCAGTGAAGAATCACAGTTTATTTCTCTCTACACAAACCCTGGGGCAGGGCAACTGTACACTGCTCCCTACTCTGGGTTACACCTAAAGGCTCAATCTATCCCTCTAGCCCCTCCACCCCCCAAAAAAAAGTTTTTACTACTTTATTACACCTTTTAAACTTACAGACCCACACAGTTAAAGGCGAATGAGTTCTCTTCTGTTTTATTTTGTGCATCATCAACAGAATTTTTGTTAATTTCTCATTAGAGACCAAATCAGTTGCACTTATACAACCCCTTGGAAAGCAAGTGAATTATAACACAACAAAGCTAATATCTAACTTGAATAATTTCTCCATCTACTCTTCCCAGAGATGTATTCAGGACTGCATTTATGATGATAAAAAAATAAGCCTCAACTATGACAATTTCTCAGAACTATGTTACGTATTACTGAGTACCATCTACTGGTGGCCCTCATAACAAAGGGCATAACTAACAATTAAGGTAACAGCATGAGAAAGGAGTAAAAGATATTCATCAGAATACTAAAGAGTCAATGCAGGATTCTTTGGAATTCAACATATGGCTGAAGTCACATGCAACACTTTCTTTTCTGAATTTGCAGTGCATACTCCATATGCTCAGGATAGTCAGCGATGCCATTTTGAAAGGTTTTCCCAGCTTGTGTGAAAGTCAGGAAGGAGATATTCCCACAAAAGATGCCACAAGCGGGAGAGGGCCTGCTATAAAGCAAAGACATTAAGTTGGAATAGCAGGCACCTGGTCTTCCTCCTCAAGAAACCATTACATTTATATAGAGTTGTTGGGAAAGCAAAGGTAGGGCCTCCATTGAGGAAGGGGAGACTCCACACTTTGTGATGCTGATGCAAACCAAACTGCAGATCTTTTCTTGGCTCTCATATCATTAGTTTTATATTGGCCTGATTGGAGTCATCAGATGGCACTGTTAAATATGGTCTTAAGAATTCAGATTATTAATATGGGAACAAAGTGAGTCTTTGAAGATATATTGTATTCTTGTTAGGTAGTTGTTTTTTGAGGTTTTTTGTTTTTAAATCTGATGGCCCTTTTCCGGAAGCTGTGGCAGATAGCAGGGAATTTGCTCTTTGCTTCTAGGAGCCATGTAGTGTGTGTGCTCAGATTTCTGGAAAAAGGGATTGCCTGCATGCTATTTGCTATTGCTTCCCTTCCAGGGCTGGAGTATACGTGTAAATAAAGCAAGCTATGCTGAGAATATACCCAGATTCCACATCACTGATTTCTCCTTGGAAGCTGACCTGCAAGGCCCCGACATCTGCTACATCTTAGTAATATAGCGACACTCAGCCATTGGACATTGGTGTCAGAATAAGGGGCAATGTATATTTCCATAGCAGGTTTACCATCTACTTTTACATATGATTTTATTACTGGGGGGGGGGGGTTACTGCATGATGGTATGTGTAGTTTTGTTACCTGTAATCCTGTAGTACTGGTAGAACTATTTTTATGAACAATTTATTCATTGTATGTTTTGCAATTTGCTTATTGTCAGACAATGATTTTTTCACCATTATATTTGTTCAGTGAATACTTTATGAACACAATGTAAGTGTTATTTGCAAACTGTTCACAGCAAATGCTATTTTGAGTATTCAGTATGGCCACACATGGGCTTACTACAGCACTCTGGACAAGAAATACTAATCTAGATAAAGTAAAATAAAATCGGGAAACAGAGAATTCATATCTGCTCCCTCAGAAAACCCTGCTTGGAAACCTCAAGTTCTGGAATGCTGGGAAAAAGATTCTGATATACTCTCAAATTCTGGTCACTAAAAATGCTGCTGAGACTAAACTAACATTGCATTTCACAAAACCCATTATTCAGTGCACTGGAGACATTATCTAGTGGTAGAAGCAGAATGCTATCAGACTTCCACATCTTGCTTTCATGATGTCTTTCCTCGGAGTCTTGCCCAGCAGTGTGCCTTTTCCCAGGCTTTTGTGCTCCAAGGATACAGACACTCTGAGGATACACACACTTACAGGGTTTGTTGAAGAGTGGTTAAAAATGACACATTTTTCAGGAATTTTTTTTTGAGTGCTACCAAAACCTAAAAAAGATTAAATTTAGTGTTGTAGTCATTAAAAGCATGTAAAATTCCAGCATTAAATGCATTTGAACTCAACCCTGACTTGGATTTGAACTACTTCCAGGGTTGCCACCTCTGATGTACAAAAAACTGGGACAGCTGGGATGATTCTAAGATCAAAAAACGGGACACATGGCAGTGTTTACTCAGAACTTTACAGATTTCCCAAGACAACTACTACCCCACCCCACCCAAAAAAAAAAAAATATTCCTGGGAAAACCTGGGTAGGTGGAAACCCTACCTGCTTCCACAAATAACATGGATATTGTTTGTGCCTGCAACCCTTTTGTCAGAGATACATACAACTTTTTTTTTCTAATATCCACAAATCTGTTGAAGGTCCTGTTCACGTATGAACTTTGAGTCTCAATCCATCTGTCTGGGTATACCACTTAACACAAGTCTGTAGATATGGAAAGATTGTTTGTTTTAAGCATGGATCAAAATACTGCCTTGTCCCACTTTGGATGCACTCACATGATTCCCTTCACTCTTCCATGTCTCCCCCCAGTCCTTTGTGCATGACTCCTAGGGATATGTTCTGGTCACCTGCCCCCATGTCTATATTATCTGCATTCCCTTTTTGCCCCCCAGTATCCTTCACTGACTTCCATGCACCCCTCTGTTGCTTCAAAGTACATTCCCCCCACCCTTCCATGCCTGCTCCTGGCCCCCTGCATGTCCCATTCATGACTCCTACAGTCCTCCACATTGCATTCCACACTCATTTATGTGTACTCCACTTCCATGCACCCACGTGATCTCACCCCAGTTTCCATTCCATACAGTTATCTATGCTTTTAAGTCCTCAGCACCCCCTATCATGCTCCATGCTCCAACAGTGTCTTCTTTTATCTCACTAGAACCCCCCATTCCAAGATCAGGGAGCATGGCATCATGCCACCCCTCCATGTGATCCTCCAATACATGTCCTTCCAGACTCCTACCCTCCTCGTTATGCCTCCCCTACATCTCCCCATACTACATCTTGAACTCTTGTCTAAAAACATTTCTCCTGAGTCTCCTAGCTCACAGTCCCTGTCACCCCCCTTTTCTGGCTCAACACTACAGAAGTTGCATCAGCAAAGCCTGTGTTCAGTAGAAAGTTAGTTTATAAATGTAAATATTTATATATGTTTAAAACAGATATTTAAACTTTGCATACACTATTATCTTTAAACTCAGTTAATCCCCCCCTTCTCAGCATATTACTACTCATTTGCATGGGCCAACACAGCAAAATACATTGGGAGATTCTAGAACAAGCCATTTTAGAGACATAAGGAAACTAAAACAACAGTTTCTTTTTCTCCGAACCTATGGACCTGAGTTTCTTATTTTTTGCCCAACCTAAGGCCCCTTTACACAGCCAGATCAATGTAAAGAGTTCTTAGTGTAAATGAGAATCAGGCTCCATAACTTAGTAATTCCTTTTCTGAATTTACTAATACCAAACTTCCCCGAAAAGTATTCTCCTAGAATGAGATGTGGCATGCAAAGTATCAAGACAACTTCTAAGATGGGGAAGGTATTAAATTTGGGACTTATAATGGGAAGCTGGCTTCAACCCTACCTATGAAATGGCCGCTGCCCCTCTATAACAATGATGCAATATCATTTGTAAAAAGGCACAGGTATTTTGCAATCATCCACAGGCAAGGTATGGGTACTGTTAATAAAAAAGTATCTGTACATCTCACTGAGCCATTGCACTGTAGCTCTTAAAATGAGAAAATAAAATCAGATTCAAATATCATTTAAAAAAAAGTGCCAGAGCAATTTGCTGCTTCTACTCCCAGTTAAAACCTCTTCTGTGCTCTAAATATATTACCTATTTTCTTATGCACTTGGTAAATGGAATACACTTAAACATATTTTACAGCCTGCTCAAAATGCCACTCTCAGCATGATCTAATTTACAAGTAGAGTACTCTTCTGTTACCAGGCTTCTCTGCTGTCTACCATCCACAAAATTATTTTCTCCTTCAGTGTTATGTGCTGGTGCCCTACAACCTGCAATATTTAACAATCAAAATAATCTTTAAAAAAAAACATTTACATATAAGTCATAAAAATGTAACACTGCTGGGAGCAGGGCGGGGGATGGGGAGAAGTAGAGGTGAAATAAAGGGGGAAACAGCAGTATTGTTCATTTGTTGGAAAACTAGGTCAGCTTTGAGATATTTCATCTTTGATGTTTCAATCACAGTCCTGGTTAATAACAATAGTGTAGCTGCAGTTTTTCAGTGGGGGTGGAGGGAAATACCCTTTATTTTCCGATGTAACACGAGTTTGGGATATTTATCACTAATCTGGAAGCTGTTAATACTTCTGAGTGTCCAAAAACAGATTGTTCTTCTTTTTATTGCTATTGTCATGAAGTGAAGAAACAGATTGACAGAGCCAGAAGAGTACCCAGAAGTTACCTACTATAGGACAGGCCCAACAAAGAAAATAACAGAACGCCACTAGCCATCACCTTCAGCCCCCAGCTAAAACCTCTCCAGCGCATCATCAAGGATCTACAACCTATCGTGAAGGACGACCCATCACTCTCACAGATCCTGGGAGACAGACCAGTCCTCACTTACAGACAGCTCCCCAACCTGAAGCAAATACTCACCAACAACCACACACCACACAACAAAAACACTAACCCAGGAACCTATCCTTGCAACAAAGCCCGGTGCCAACTGTGTCCACACATCTATTCAGGGGACACCATCATATGGCCTAATCACATCAGTCACACTATCAGAGGCTCGTTCACCTGCGCATCTACCAATGTGATATATGCCATCATGTGCCAGCAATGTCCCTCTGCCACGTACATTGGCCAAATTGGACAGTCTCTACATAAAAGAATAAATGGACACAAATCAGATGTCAAGAATTGTAACATTCAAAAAGCAGTCGGAGAACACTTCAATCTCTTTGGTCACTCGATTACAGACATAAAAGTTGCAATTCTTCAACAAAAAAACTTCAGAAACAGATTCCAACGAGAGACTGCTGAATTGGAATTAATTTGCAAACTGGATACAATTAACTTAGACTTGAATAAAGACTGGGAGTGGATGGGTCATTACACAAAGTAAAACTATTTCCCCATGTTTATTTCCCCCCCTAGTGTTCCTCACATGTTCTTGTCAACTGCTGGAAATGGCCCACCTTGATTATCACTGCAAAAGGTCCCCTGCACCCAACTTTCCTGCTGGTAATAGCTCAACTTACCTGATCACTCTTGTTACAGTGTGTATGGTAACACCCATTGTTTCATGTTCTCTGTGTACATAAAATCTCCCCACTGTATTTTCCACTGCACGTATCCGATGAACTGAGCTGCAGCTTATGACAGCCTGTGCTCAAATAAATTTGATAGTCTCTAAGGTGCCACAAGTGCTCCTTTTCTTATTCCTAGTTGGTAAATTTAGCATATAAATGTCAAAAATGGAAATATAGCAGAATGATAATACCCACTGCCTATTTTTACCAATGGACTGAAGTAAGCCACGAAGTTCCTTCTGAGTAATCTAGGATCAGAGGAGGCCATCAATTTCTTAAATCAGTGGGAGTTCTGCTTAAAACCTAATGGTACAATATAGCCCTTAGTGATTACCATCAGCTCAAAACGATACGAAATGAACACCTGCTTTTTAAAAATCTTTGGGTGGAGTAAATCTTATCAAAAGGAATGTGTTCCAAACATGCGCTTTTCTTATCCATTACCATCCAGACTGAGAATATGTAAATCTCTTTCAAGAATATACAGTTTAAAGCCCTGTGATTTTAATGTATGAAGGTGGTTTTGGAGGAAGCTTTTTTAAATGGGACCTAGTATTCGACAAATGTTTTCAATTAGATAATGTGTTAAGTGTTATGTGCTGCAACGGAGGGTGCTAAAGGAGTTTGCTGATGTGATTGCATAGCCATTGGCCATTATCTTTGAAACTCATGGTGATTGGGGGAGGTCCTGGATGACTGGAAAAAGGCTAATGTAGTGTCCGTCTTTTAGAAAGGGAAGAAGGAGGATCCTGGGAACTACAGGCCAGTCAGCCTCACCTCAGTCTCTGGAAAAATCATGGAGCAGATCCTCAAGGAATCAATTCTGAAGCACTTAGAGGAGAGGAAAGTGATCAGGAACAGTCAGTATGGATTCACCAAGGGCAAGTCATGCCTGACTAACCTAATTGTCTTCTATGACAAGATAACTGACTCTGGATGAGGAGAAAGCAGTGGACATGTTATTCCTGGATGTTAGCAAAGCTTTTGATACGGTCTTCCACAGTATTCTTGCCAACAAGTTAAAGAAGTATGGGCTGAATGAATAGACTATAAGGTGGATAGAAAGCTGGCTAGATTATTGGGCTCAACAGGTAGTGATCAATGGCTCCATGTCTAGTTGGCAGCCAGTATCAAGCGGAGTGCCCCAAGGGTCAGTCCTCAGGCTGGTTTTGTTCAATATCTTCATTATAAGACATATAAGACTATAAGAAGACATTTAATTGCCTTAGTCTGGAATAATAATAATAATAATTAATACTTCTAGCAGGCTATATGTAGGATGTGGGGGTGGGGGGAGCGGTGTCAGGGCAAAAAGGAGGTGTTTCTTTCCATTTCATAGCAGCATTTCTGAGGTGTGGCAAGGACTAGATATTTAAGTCACTATACTGATAACTTGTATTTATCCAAATATCCATGAAGCATGTCAGGAATAACTTGCTGCATATTGGAAGACCATTTAAGCCTTTGAAGGGGCAGTAGCTCACAGCAGGTGGTCCATGAAAAGCCAAAGTGGACATACTGAAGAGTGGGAAAGAGTAGAATTATGGGGAAGACATGTCTGTCTGCCACTGGCACCCTACTGAAGGCATTAAAAAGAGGGATTTCTGGAGTCTGAAGGTAGATGTGGTCAAAAAGGAGGAGATGACTGGAGAATGGAGGAGAGAGTAGTTTCTTCCTTTGAAGTTCATATTTTCTTTTAACCCAAACTGCAACTTGAATTGCAAGGGGTTTGAATGCTCTTATCCCTTGATAACTGAACCCACTGCCACTCTAGACATTTAATGAGGGGTCTTCACTCATTAAACTTATATCTTATACTTGCAGCTCTTCTTTGCTTGCTTGTTTTCTTTGGGCCCCTTTTTATGTTTCAACTCTACCAAACTGAAAAAGACATGTCAATTAGCTTGGGAGTTCAGATGGATAGCTGTGTACATGATTAGCGGAGTCCCATTAAAGTGCTTTCTATTTTTAAGTTCCATTTTGGACAATGCCAAGAAAAAATATCATTCAACAAATAAAATTATAACCTAAACCATTTTCAGAATAACTGACAATATGAAGGGAAAATTTATACAAGGACATTGGTAGAAAACACACATCTGAAACTTTTCTTCTGTATCATTAAGGGCTTGATTGTGTCCCAAGGACACAGCCATTGCAAGGAAGAAATTCACAGTTCCCTTCCTGCTTGCCCTTGCTCCAGATGGGAAGTAATTTTTTGTTTGCATATGGCTCCTTTGCCCAAATAAGCTCCTTGGCTCATTCCCTGCTCCATGCTGCCCACCTTCTCTGGTGCAGAGTAAGCAGACACATAGCACCCCTTATTCCTTCATACCTCGAGCCAAGTAGATCATGCGGGGGGATGAAGGAATTTCTGAACCCACTCACAATCATGCCCATACTGATGAACAAAAACACATATTTGAGGAACAACTAACTTCTCTCAAATACACATAGAAATAATGTAGTACTTGTAGCCCATAAGTGTAATGATTTTGCACAGTTTTGAAAAGTAGATATGGTAAAAATGGAATAAGAAATATCAAGAATAAAGCAATAATACCATAAGGATACATTGGCGCATTCAAGCAACCCACTGTTCTCTGACTGACAATGCATATAATATTTAATGAAGGAATTTTGTAAGTTATTGGCATTTGCTTTCTCAGAGCTTTTTTCAGGATAGAATGTTTGTTACATTCATGGCAACACAAAATAAATGTAACAGTAGAGTAAATGGATACTGAGAACATATTTTTTCTAGTGTGCTCAGATAGTGAATGGATACATCTCTCTTCCTCATTCATTCTCCAAGCAGGATGAGGGGGAGTAGCTAACATTTGAGGAGATCTACTTGTGGCCTGACCCCACTCCTACTACAGTAAATGTAGAGGTTCTCATTGATTTCAGTGGGGGTTGTATCAGATATTTGTTGTCAGAGTAATAATGCATTAATTTTTATTTATTAATTTCTTTAGATTTGTTACTAAGCTACACTAATTATTATTAAACTACAATAAAACAGCAGCATCCAGTTCTCTTGGCACCACTGACTGTCTTTTAAAAATACAGTAATAAAATACACACATCAGTTATGCTAGATTAGGGGTCAGCAACCTTTGGCACGCAGCCCATCAGGGTAATCCACTGGTGGGCTGCAACACATTTTGCTTACATAGACCGTCCACGGGCATGCCCCCCCGCAGCTATTAGTGGCCATTCCCGGCCAATTCCCGGTTTGCCATTCCCGGCCAATGGGAGATTCGGAAAGAGGTGGTCAGAACGTCCCTGTGCTGCTTCCTGCAGCTCCCATTGGCCGGGAATGGTGAACCACAGCCAGTGGGAGCTGCGAGGGGCTGTGCCTGTGGACTGTCAAAGTAAAGAAAATGTCTTGCGGCCCACCAGCAAATTACCCTGATGGGCCATGTGCTGAAGGTTACTGACCCCTACTCTAGATCAAATCAAATAACCCATCAACAGTTCAGTTGTTCATAGATAACAGTCCCCTCTGGAATCCCATATCATCACCATCCATGCATATACAACACCCATCTCCTCATGGAGAATGGAGAAAGGGTGGGTCCTGTAGGCTAACAAACTCAAGGTATTACGGTACTGGAAAGGAAGGAAGTTAAAAAGGACTGGGGCCTTCACAGTAAATACTGATCACTGAAGGTATTAAAGAATTGTTTCTTGCTGAGTCTCTGAGAATGGATCTTCTGTGGTAGACTGAGCAGGAGCTTGCTTACTTTTCTCATTTTAGATCGTATGACTCCCAAAGGCAGGGCATGATTTGTAAAGAGGTATTAGGGCCTGTTGACAATACACATAAAGCCATATATCTGAAAGACATGTTTAACCCTTTCAGATAACCCAGTTTCAGTGAACAAGGTTGTTGTAACCACAAAACAGTTTTTTTTTTAAATCACAATACAAGAGATCTGACAACACAAGGTATCTCTTGTCAGCTGAGTTTGTTCCACCACACCTGCCACACTGCCTAGGTATGTTTATAGTTGTGTATTCTAAGAAAGTACAGCTAGCTCTTCCATATCATCTCAAAAGGAGATAGAATGCCTGGAGAACATTAATATAAGGTGATAGATAAGCAGAAGGAGACAAGTTGGTTACACTGTTACAGTCAGTGGGGTTGTACTGGTACAGTCAGGGGATACTGACTACACAGCCAAAAACATGGTGACAAGAAAACTACCATGTGCCAATCTGTGCTGCTCCCTAAAACAGAACTTTTAGTGAGCACAGTCGCTAATCCAATGTTAGGCATGTTGTGTATAGACACAAACCATTTCTATAGCCCGCTGTGATATTGAATGGTTACAGAATCAATTAAATGCTGTGGCATAGAATGGGCTGTATTTAGTGCACTGTGGGTTTGTACTTCTTTCTATACATTTGTCTGATAACCAAAATAGTAAGATAAGGATTTAAAGATAAAGGGTAGTGACTTTTACATTTTGGACTCAATAATTGCTAGTTTGTCAGTAATTGCTAATTTGCCTGCCATAGTTTAAGGACAGAATTTAGAGGGGGCTTATTTCCTGTGGAGCTTTTCTTTTGATATGTTGTTTGTGAATTTCTTATGTGTCACATTTATTTAATGAAGCTAGGTCAAATACCTGCCTCAAATATAAAAAGCTTGTTCCATTAGGCTGGCTTCACTTTAGTGAGGGCTGCAGATGAATACAGATAGAAAGGTAATCTCGGATTTTGATTCTGAGTGAAAATAACAGTTGGTCATTGTGTAACTCAATAGTAGAACTGGTGGAATACTGCCAAACAACAACAACAACAGCAAACATTTCTTTGAATAAAAACATGACATTTGCATTTATGACATTCATAACTCTTTTACTGGCTGGCTGTGAACATTTAAATGGCAAGTGTTTGATAAAAATGTTCACATAAAAAGACATGGATACTTGTAGAAATTTGTATTGATAGATGAAGTGTTCATGTGGCTAACTTGAAAGCTCTGGATGTCTCCCAAAACACAAAATAAGGGACAACATGTGACTTAGTTAACAGATTGAACTTCATAGAGAAAGTGACTCTATACCCACTGGTTGCAGCACTCACCTAGGATACGGGACACCTTGCTTTACTCAGAATCAAGTGTACTCACCCTTCTATTGGTTTTGATGAAATTGTTTGTTAGGATATAGATATTCAGGCTGTCTCTAAAGGCCTATACTCTAAGAATTTAGGTGTATTCTTATCACTTGGCTAGCTATAGAGGTATAAAAGAAAGAATCAAAATCACTTTCTGCCAGTGTAAGGTCCTTCTCTTACTGTGACAGTCTGAGGCTCTGTTCTTAGGCTAAGGCCTTTGGCTAAGCAACAGAGGCAGCCATAAACTGGGAAGCGACCGGTCCCCTGGCAGGCCGGGCCGATTTGTTTACCTGCTGCGTCCACAGGTTTGGCTGATTGCAGCTCCCAGTGGCTGCGGTTCGCTGCTCCAGGCCAATGGGAGCTGCTGGAAGAGGCGCAGGCTGAGGGACGTACTGGCCGCCACTTCCAGCAGCTCCCATTGGCCTGGAGCAGCGAACCGCGGCCACTGGGAGCCGTGATCGGACGAACCTGCGGACACGGCAGGTAAACAAACCCGCTGGCCCGCCAGGGGCTTTCCCTGCACAAGCGGCAGAACAAGTTTGGGAACCACTGTTCTAGACTATCTAACAGGGAATGACCCTAATTACCATTTACATACTTTTCTAACATATCTCTAAAGACTGACTCTGGGTCATTCAGCCAGTGAGCTGCTTAACCCTTTCTACTGACACCTTATTTGACCCACTTTGTATTAGATTCTTTGCAATTATATAACAGTGGTAGCAATAATGATTTGCGTGGTCATATTCTAATCAGATAACCTCACAGGGCACTCTGGTATATAGTTTTCCCCTTGAGGCACCTGTGATAGTGTAACTAGACACAGACTTTGTAGAGCATTTCTAACAACCATTACTGTTTAGCCAAGACAGCACAAGACATATACAGATCTATGCAAATAAGAAACAACTGTATACAAGTCTCTGCATAAGTTTCCTAACTTAAACATTCTTTAGGATTTGGTCAGTGTCTACTCTCCTGAACTTCGCTCCTACAGAACATACTTCTTTTCCTGTTTTGGTCAGTGAGAGGGGGCTGCTCGGAGCAGACCTGGTCTGTTTATAACTTAAAGTGTCCTTTTTCAGATCACTCCTATTCATCCTATTTCCCCTCTCAGATGATCAGCTGCCTGGTTACCAGCCCACCTGGGTTTACTGGTTCTTCTGGATGGTAGCCAGCTTCACTGACCTAGGTGCCTTCATTTGAATAAAGATTCATCAAGGTATAAGGCAGTGGTCAGCAACCTGTGGCATGCTTTCCGTGAGGGTAATCCACTGGAGGGCCGCGATACAGTGTGTTTACATTGACTGTCTGCAGGCACAGCCGCCTGCAGCTCCCCATGGCCACAGTTTGCCATTTCTGGCCAATGGGAGCTGCGGGAAGAGGCGGCCAGCACGTCCCTGAGGCCTGTGCTGCTTCCCACAACTCCCATTGGCTGGGAACAGTGAACCGCAGCCACTGGGAGCTGTGGGTGGCCCTTCCTGCTGATGGTCAATGTAAACACCCTGTATTGTGGCATGCCAGCGGATTACCCTGACTGGCTGTGTGCAGCCCATGGGCTGCAGTTTGCCCATCACTGGTTTAAAGGTTTAACAACCTCCATTGTTAGCCTTGTGTCATTCAAATTTCCGTTCAAGATTTTTTTTTTTTTTTTAAAAGGAGAAAAGCCTTACAATCAAAATGGAGTTTCTACTTTGACATAAATGTATACAAAGAGTTCATAACATCATACAGAATTCATAAATTGTAGATGGATTCCCAGAATCATTAAAATCTACAAAGAGTGAAGCAAAATAATTTGAAGAGTAGCTGCTGAATTTGTTTTATATTCTCCATACCTTCACCCAGAATAGTTACTGAGAGAGGGAGATACCTACATTTATTTCCAAATATTGACTGCTATGCTGAAATATTGCCTGAAAGGTTCTTAGGCAATTTAGAAATCCAGTGATAAGGGTTATTTTTTTAGAGGCAGCATTGGGACCATGAAGTGCTATAACTTGATCAAAAGATGCAATCTTTTTATAGAAGGGAAAACTAGTTACTGTGTAAACTGAACTGCTGCTAAGTTTGTTCTGTCTTAGAGACATTTTACGTGTTAAGTCCATATCTTTACTAATAACACATTGCAATGGTCCAAAAATTGTAATATTACACATATCTGCTAACGGGCTTATAACTATATCATTGTTACTGAAATATTACAATATGTGGTTTGAAGGATCATCTTTCATCTGTCTATAATTCATATCTGATAGAGTGGAAATAGTATTGAAATGAAATTATGGAAAAAAATAAGAGTCATGACTCTTCAATGAGAGGGTTTCAGAGATATACCTTAAAACATAGACTGTAAACATAACATTTGAGATGAAGTTCATTAGTCCAGCAAAAGTCATAGTTCAGCTTCAGTTAATCACCAGGGCAGTAATAACACAAATGTGTAAACCATTTGGAGGCTTGGATTAGACAAATATTAGTCTCTTAGGGGAGTCCATTGTGTCCTTTCTGGAATAGCCCTCAGACTCCTATTTTTCATATCTCTGGAAAGGATCTGGTGTCTTGCAGCACCACCATCTCCTTCAGTTTGGTCTCCTTGTTCTTTCCCTTTACTTAGGGTTGCCAGGCATCTGGTTTTCGACCAGAATGCTCGTCCAAAAGGGAACCTGGTGGCTCCAGTTGGCACAGCCAACCAGGCAGTTAAAAGTCCGGTTGGTGATCCAGCAGGGGCCCGGAGCTAAGGCAGGTTCCCTACCTGCCCTAGCTCCACACAGCTCCCGGAAATGGCCTCCAGGTTCTTGCAGTCACTAGGCATAGGGGTGGCCACAGAAGGTTCTGCCGGCTTCCCCCGCCCCGAGTGCCGGCTTCGCAGCTCCCATTGGCTTGGAACAGCAACCAATGGGAGCTGCGGGGAAGGCACGCGGAGCCTCCCTGGCCACCCATGTACCTAGGGGCTGAAGCGACTTGGTGGCTGCTTCCTGAGAGTAGCGGTAAGTACTGCCAGGACCCTGTACTGCCTCCCACAACCCAGCTCTCTCTTGCACCCACACTCCCCCACACCCGAATGCCCTTCCCCAGTCCTGAACACCCTCCTGCACCCCGAACCCCTCATCCCCAGCCCCATCTGAATACCTTGGTCCCAGCCCAGAGCATCTTCCTGCACCCCAAACCCCTCATCCGTGGCCTCACCCCAGAGCCCACACCCCCAGATGGAGCCCTCACCCCCCCATACCCCAACCCCCTGCCCTAGCACAGAACTCTCTTGTGCACCCTGAACCCCTCATTTCTGGTCCCACCCCAGAGCCCAAATGACTAGCTGGAGCCCTTACCCACTCCTGCATCCCAGCTCCTAGTCCCAGCCTGGTAAAAGTGAGTGAAAGTGGAGGAGAGTGAGAGAACAGTACCTTCTGGCCAGAAGCTGCCTTCTCTCAGTATGGCTGGCACCAGGATGACCACTGGGCCACAAATAAACCATAGTTACGAGTGCACTGTGTGAATGGATGGATGTTGAATACGAGTTGTTATCGTTGTGAATGAAATATCTACTTATCACAGGTTGTTTGAATAGTGAATGCAATGTCTACATGACAGGAATGAAACATACATACACTGTAATTCTGAAGAACTTTTGCTGCTCTTTCTACAACTTCCTGTGTTCTCAATGAATTCTTCCCAGGATATATACTTCTTCCTCAAGTAAAAGCTTCCTCAAAAGTTAACAAATTCTCTTATATTCATTAAATCCAGATTATTTACAAATGCAGTTTTGAGGCGAGATTAATAAAATTGAGACTTTTCAGCTTGGAAAAGAGATGACTAAGGGGGGTATGATAGATACAAAATCATGACTGGTGTTGAGAAAGTAAATAAAGAAGTGTCATAACAGAAAACTAGGTGTCACCAAATGAAATTAATAAGCAGCAGGTTTAAAACAAACAAAATGAAATATTTCTTCACACAACACACAGTCAAGACGTGGAACTGTTTGCCAGAGTATGTTGTGAAGGCCAAGACTATAACAGGGTTCAAAAAGAACTAGATAAGTTCAAGGAGGATAGGTCCATCAAGGCGATTAGCCAGGATGGGTAGGGATGGTGTCCCTAGCCTCTGTTTGCCAGAAGCTGGGAATGGGCGACAGGGGATGGATCACTTAATGATTACTTGTTCTGTTCATGCCCACTGGAGCACCTGGCATTGGCCACTATCAGAAGACAGGATACTGGGCTAGATGGACCTTTGGTCTGACTCAGTATGGCCATTCTTATGTTCTTATGCAATTTTTACTAATTGTCTATGCCTATTAAACAATACTTTAAAAGGAGGCTTCCATTACTCATTTAGATGACAGAGCCTTTACATAAATCAGAATCAGGACCTAAATGTTTTGCAGAGTTGGGTCGAATATTAAAAAAAAAATGTGATGATTTATCCTCCTCTTCTCTTTGTGAATCCACTACTAACAGATTTTGTAAGCATTATTCAAAATTATCTGATGATTGATAAACAGAATTGTTCTTAACTATTTAGCTTTGAGCATTTCCTGTTTGTAATTTGCTACTTTTGATATGTTGCTCTTCATCTAAATCACACATGGCCAGATCTGCCACTCTCATGCTTAGTCCCTCACCCTTCACTATTAAATTCAGTGGTCAAGTAAGTTGCTACACAGTGAAAGGGTGCCATATTTTATCCATAGTGCTTTTTCCGCTTCTTCTGTGGTGACTCTCAAACTATGAAGAGCTTTCTGGATTGCTGTATGGATACCTCTGGTGCTAAATAAATAATACACATTTGTATTTGTGCAAGCAATTGTGAAACTTTTTCTTTCCATGCAAACAAAAATTTGCTTATACAAATGTCTATAGAAGAAAATAAAAGGGGTTGAAAATGTCACCAAATACCATATTTTCTATTCAAATAAATGCTCACACACACAGTATAACCCAGATCTGATGTTTAGTAGTAGTGATTAGATTTAGTGCCATAGCTGATATTCCTCTTTTTGGAGGGTCTCAGGAGCATCCGCCAGCTACGGAAACCCTGTCAGCATAACTTCATTGGTGCTGTGCTGCTAGAGGGCAAGAGAAGCTCCAAAGACATCATGGAGGTTATGGGGCACTGCCTGGGGGGCCCTGGATTCACATGGATCCTAGAAGATCCACATGGATTGTTGACTGAAACAACTGAGAAAAATCCTCTCTGAGGAGAATGTCAGAGATGTCCTCCTGTTAATCCTCCATCTATGAGTTATCTGCAGGTGGGGTTGTGCAGGCCCATAGTTTATAAACAATGAAAAAGACCTAATATGTTGTTCACTCCATTATTCTGCTGTGTGTGCTATTGTTCTTTACAGTCTCAAACATGTTTTAGCCTAATTTAGTATAACACTCATGTAACTGATCTTAGAGTTAAAGAATCTTTTCAGTGTCTCCATTTTTCTTGACACAATTTAATTTAATTACACCTATTTATTCCTCACAATTCCCTTCAAATACTCTTAGACTATTATTTAAGATAAAGGCATCCTCTTCCAGTCTACAATGTAGTTCTATATCTTATTATACACACAACATTAAATTAAAAAGAACCTTATTAAGGTTGCAAAGTCAAGCACACAAAAATTAGGAAATGCCAGAATTAAGGTTTCCTGTCAACCTTAATTTGGCCAGCCTGAGTATATGTATTATGAGGATAAAGTCTTTAATAACATGATCACATTCTATTTTTTCTGTAGGACGTCTGCCTCACTCGGTGCACAGGATGGACCTGCTCTGGTAATGAAACAAGGTTGTGTAGTAAAGGTGGCTGTTGTCTGTAGGATCCCGGATTATTTGTTGCAGAAGTTGGAATGTGTGTAGTTAACAAGGAAGGATAGCTCAGGGAAAAAAAGGATGATCTCATGTTTAAGGTAGCTGAATGCTGCCCTGGAGAATCTAGCCTTGCCTCTGCCACAGAGTTGCTGTATGATTCTAGACAAGTCATTTGAATCAAACTCTTCATAGGTGGTCACTAATTGTGTGTTCCTCATTTTCTGGGTGCCCTAATTGCTACCTTGGGATCTGATTTGCAGAAGTCCTGAAGAGCTGCAATCTCAGTCAATAGGAGATGTGCTTTGAACATATAAAAGCAGAAAAATCAGGTCATAGTCATATCAAACTGGATATCCAAAATTAGTGAATGTTTTTGAATTTACTTTGTGCCCTAGCTTCCCATCTGTAAATTGGGGATAATATCACTCACCCATCTCACAGGGGTTTTGTGAATAACTCAGATACTAGAATGATGAGTGCCATATATGCCACACATTGAACAATGAAAATACAAAATATTTAATAGGCACTCATTAAATGCATTGAATGAGGCAGGCAAACTCTAGAAAATACAGTCTTTAATAAATGAACACATACTATCATCTTAATATATATACAAAAAGGGGCTGAATTAAAGTTGCACAAGTAAGTGAAAGTCTGCCATTTCCTAACTATTAAGTGCTTGCAAACTTAGTAATGTTATTTTAACATAGTTTTATGAGTAGTTTCCTAGGTTTATAAAAAAGCAAATTAAAACAAAACAAAACAGAAATTCCATCATGAGGCATCATACTGACACCCACATGATTCATGAACAGACTTGGAATCCTTAGGTGCACCACTCAGTCCCTGTCACTTCAGCTAACATAATAACTGATACAGAATGAAAACCTGTTACTGCTCCAACTGGCTCTGAATCCTTCCCCAATGTCTTTCACCAACTCACAGTCTCATTCAAGTTGCCCAACCAGTCCAAGTCTCTCCCTGTGATGTACTCCTCTGGTGTTATCCGGACCGGTGATCTTCTAGGTCACTCCAACCCTTACCCTGCTCTGCTGTGAGAACCCTCACTCCTGGGCTGTTCACGTACAGCCTCTAACATATAAGCTGCTCCTTGGATTGTGCAACCAAATGACACTAGCCAATATCTCTGGTCCCAGACACAACCCTAGAAACCTCTATCTTGCAGTGTCCAGTTATGCCAGCTGGATGCTGCAAGCTTATATGAGTTAGTCAATTTAACAAAGAAATTGATACGTACCAAGCTTGTTATCCCAAGGGGAGTCTCTGACATGCTTCAAACCAAACACACTGCTTCAGGGAGAATAAACAAACAGATTTATTAACTACAAAGATACGTTTTAAGTGATTATAAGTCAAAGCACAAGAAGTCAGATTTAGTCAAATGAAATAAAAGAAAAACACATTCTAAGCTGATTTTAACACTTTCAGTGCCCTTACAAACTTAGATGCTTCTCACCACAGGCTGGCTTGTTGCTCTTCAGCCAGCCTCGCCCCTTTGATCAGCGCTTCAGTCACTTGTTGGTGATATCTATAGATGGAGTGGAAGAGAGAGGAAGAACATGGCAAATGTCTCTCCCTTTTATCATGTTTTTTCTTCCCTCTTGGCTCTTCCCCCTCCCCCTCCACTCCCGCTTCAGGGTCAGGTGAGCATTACCTCATTGTAGTCCCTAACTGATCAAGGGAAGGAGGGTGACTCACTCGAGAGTTCAGCAGATCCTTTTGTTGTTGCCTAGGCCAGTGTCCTTTGTTTCTGTGAGGCTGGGCTGGGTTTGTCCCATACATGCCCTGATGAGGTATGTACTGCCCCTCTGCTCTTGGAGAGTTTTTGCCTGATTTTGTTTTAAGCCATGAGGACACATTTTCAGCCTCAGAACTATATACATGGAATTTCAACCTATAACATTACTATAACATTACTGTAACAACAATTACTATAACATTACTATAATAACAATGTTCAGTGCATTATGAGCTTTCCGAAGACACCTGGCATGACAAACTTTGCATTGGATATCACACAATCATATTATAAGGATGAATATGGGGGTGCAGGGTGTTCCCCCAAGGTAGAGAAAGTCACACCTCCCCCCTTAGTTTACTGCAAGAGGGTTAGTCATTCACTATCTAGAAGGCAGTTTGTGTTGTAGTTCTCTTGCCATCCAGACATTAAGGCTATGAGGCAGTGTGCCTCAGTTTCCCCATTCACAAACAGCAAACCAGGTTTTTATGGTTTCTCTGATGTGATAAGCTTTAAACCTGTTTACAGGTATTAACTGAAAAGTAGCATTATCATAAGGTTTAACATCCGTATCAAAATTTTTATCCCCCAAACTTAACATTAATACAAACATTTACAAGTATCTTTATGATACTATGCCCTCTGTTCAGATATTCTAGTTTGAGGTTAGTTTGTTCATTACCCATGGTGTCCTTTGACTCTCTCCCATGTAATCAGTTACTGGCTATTCTTTCCCTTCAGTGTTCCTCTCTGCGTGGGCTCTTAATTTAATCATGTTTCTGGAATTTTGGTGCCTCAGGTTCTGGCAAGGTAGGTGTTCAGGGGGATCCTGCACATCGGCTGGCCCTTTGGGGTGCAGTCTCACAACCCCAGGACTGTATGTACATAGAAAACCCAGCTCCCTTTGGGGTTATCTTGTGTTTCCCCCTCCCAGCAGTGAGTCCTTCCTGCCCCATAGAGGGCTGTGATTTGTGCCTTCTTGGCTAGGTGTGTTTACCCTTCAATTACATTCATCTTTTCCCAGCAGCTTTCTGATAACTGCTCTCTGTGTCTCACCAGCTTTTGTGGAAAACACCCCCTTCTCTGACAAATGGGTCATTTGTGTTCTCACAAACTACCACCTGACAATTTCCTGCGCTCAGCTCCTCTGCTGTCACAGGCGTTGGAGTTGCAGACACAGTTACTTTCCAAAAACTTATCAGAAATAGCATCCTGAAAGACTGGGACCTGGATTGGGGTACCCTCTGCCAACCTTTTTTCTGTCCCAAAGAAGTCATCTGTGTGACTTCTCCCCTCCAGGAGGTCAGTTACACAGTTCCTTCTCAAAACCTGGGTCACAGGCCAAGTGCCTGGGTGCACAAATGCTGACTCAGCCATCCCCGTTGTGTCATCTTGCCACAAATGACTAGTGAGGAGACATTCCTGTACCCCCACTATTCCTTCCCTGGTTTCCTCCTCTGAGCCCCCTCCTAAGACACATTTCCCTGTGCTCCCTATGAAGGGTTATGTCCCTTGTTCTTCTGCAAAACTCTGCCAGCTAACAACTGGGACAGTTTCCTTAACTACTGACAACAGCTCTCCCGCTCCTGTGCCTGAGGGCATGTTGCCTTCTGCTGGAAAGGAGTAAGTCTCAGCCACTCCCATACTTGGAAGCACACTGCTTCCCTGTGTGACAGAGTTACAGGAATCCTCACCCACCTCCTGCCCCTTCTCTGGGCTCTCCTCTAGGACACATTTCTCTATGCTCCCTAGAGCTGGGTTTGTCTCTGGTTCAGCTGCAACCTGCTGGCAGCTAACAACCTGGACAGTTCTCTCCCTGGCAGGCATTACGCCCCCATCCCTTCCTTATGTGGTATTGCCTCCTGCTGCAGTGCAGGAGTTGGTCTCAACCACCCTCCCACCTGGAAGCATGTGGCTTCCCATTGCTGTCTGTATTATTCATCAGACAGCTATCTTGCAGAAATGAAGAATTATTATGTGTATTATATGCACTTACAAAGAAAGTTCAGATTGGTCATACATTGGCATAAGCATAAGCCCAGTTTAAAAGGTATAATCAAATATGAAACCAATTTACCTCAAATATACGAAGTAACTCACATGTGAACACAAGCAATGATTCTCTATTTTGCAAACTAGAATAACATTTTTGTAGGACAGTTTACCAAAATGTTCTCTCTCCAGATGTTCTTTTAATATAGTTACAAAAATACTGTAAACATAAAAGAATGGCTAAAGGATCTGTCCATCAAGGTACTGTTATGCTCTCTTGAATGTACTGGATGACCCCTGAGTACTATAGAAGAAACAGAATTTTTCTACCTCTGGCATTCCCACAGACACTAATAGAAATATGTTCATTAGCTTTGTTTGTTCAGAGGCTTTTTGCTTATGGAGTTGTGGGTGTGAATAAATTGAGGGAAAGACATGCTAGATACACAAATTATTCCATTAGTTCTCTAAATGGGGGGGTTGCAGGAATGAGTTCCATTGTCTAGATCTGGGCCAGGTCCTGTGAAAGTTCTGGGTCGCTTGTACTCACAAGCCTCCCCATGCTGATGAGCAGTTTCATGAGTCTAGTTATCATGGAAATGTAAAGTTGCAGAAAGTGAGTTGATCTCTCAGGAACGTAAAACCAGTCTGATGGATGGATTTTGTTCTGTGCTAGGCCGCAGGCCTATCAGGAGTGCTCCGAAAGAACGAGGCCTACATGCAGCAAAGCAGTGAGTTATTGGCTTTAATGAAGGTAAGTGACACACCCGCAACGGGGATTCCAAACGTTGCTGTCACGGAGGCGGGGAACCCAGCGCACCGGAGCTCTGTCTGGGACGGAGTCCGACGAAGGGGCAAACAGAGAGCCATAATAAGCAGTACACAGAAACAGCTCATGAATATATAATTAGGTACTTTCCAAAAGGGGTTTTCCGCTACCTGGCAAAGGGCCATGCAGGACAGACAAAACCGGCCTAAAGCTGGTCATAGCCAGATTTCTATGTCCTACAGTGACCTGTTGGCTCTGAGAAAGCGGAAGTTCCCTAGCTAGGCTCTAACAAAGTCTTCCGCAGTCCCTTACAGATTTGAAAATTAGAATAGAGGCCTTGATCTGAAATCTGGATTCAATGGGGAGCCAGAGTAGGGTACTGGGACAATGTGTTCACACTCACATGTATTGCTAAACAAATAGGCTGCTGTGTTCTGTACCAGTTGGAGCTTTGTTTAGGTAAGCGGTTTCATACACAGATATCCTAAAATGCAATAATCGAATGTATACATTACAGATACGTTGATCAGCAAGGATGGGGGTAGCTAATAAAGTAGTGTACAATTTTCTGCCCTGTCACAGATAAAAGTGAACATTTGTTTGCTGTCATGGCTATTTGGGCTTCCTTTAGCACTGAGGGTTTGTAAAGCCTATACTCTGACTTAATGTGAAGGTTTGATGCTCTTGCGAATGGCAAATGTTTTCGAATCACAGAACTCGAAGGGATCTCAAGAGGTCGTCTAGTCCAGTCCTCTGTACTCAAGGCAGGATTAAATATTATCTAGACCAAGTATCAGAGGGGTAGCCATGTTAGTCTGTATTCACAAAAAAGAATGAGGAGTCCGGTGGCACCGTAAAGACTAACAGATTTATTTGGGCATAAGCTTTCATGGGTAAAAAATTCCACTTCTTCAGATGCATGGAGTGAAAATTACAGATACAAGCATAAATATACTCTAAATATTATCGAGACCATCCCTGACAGGTGTTTGTCCAACCTGCTCTTAAAAATCCCCATGATGGAGAT
Source organism: Eretmochelys imbricata (assembly GCF_965152235.1). Lineage (NCBI taxonomy): Eukaryota > Metazoa > Chordata > Testudines > Cheloniidae > Eretmochelys > Eretmochelys imbricata. Next base: position 92,132,360 of record NC_135572.1, on the reverse strand, counting down.
TCCACAACCTCCCTAAGCAATTTATTCCAGTGCTTAGCCAGTCTGACAGGAAGTTTTTCCTAATGTCCAACCTAAACTGCCCTTGCTGCAATTTAAGCCCATTATCCTCAGAGGTTAAGAAGAACAATTTTTCTCCCTCCTCCTTGTAACAACCTTTTATGTACTTGAAAACTGTTATGATGTGCCCTCTGAGTCTTCTGTTCTCTAACTAAACAAACTAAACAAACCCAATTTTTTCAACCTTCCTTCATAGGTCATGTTTTCTAGACCTTTAATCATTTTTTGTTGCTATTCTCTGGACTTTCTACAATTTATCCACATCTTCCTGAAATGTGGTGCCTAGAACTGGATACAATACTCCAGTTGAGGCATAATCAGCGTGGAGTAGAGCAGAAGAATTACCTCTCATATCTTGCTTACAAAACTCCTGCTAATACATCCCAGAATGATGTTTGCTTTTTTTGCAACAGTATTACACTGTTGACTCATATTTAGTTTGTGCTCCACTATGACCCCCAGATCCCTTTCAGCAGTACTCATTCTGAGATAGTCATTTCTCATTTTGTATGTGTGCAACTGATTGCTCCTTCCTAAGTTGAGTACTTTGCATTTGTCCTCACTGAATTTCATCCTCTTTATTTCAGACCATTTCTCCAGTTTGTCCAGATCATTTTGAATTTTAATCCTATCCTCTAAAGTACTTGCAACCTCTCCCAGCTTGGTATCATCCATATACTTTATAAGCGTACTCTCTATGCCATTATCTAAATCATTGACGAAGATATTGAACAGAACTGGACCCAGAATCGATCCCTTCAGGACCCCACTCATTATACCCTTCCAGCATGACTGTGAACCACTGATAGCTACTCTCTTGGAACAATTTTCCAACCAGTTATGCACCCATCTTATAATAGCTCTATCTAGATTATATTTCCCTAGTCTGTTTATGAGGAGGTCATGTGAGACAGTATCAAAAGCATTACTAAAGTCAAGATATACCATATCTACCTTTCCCCCCTATCCACAAGGCTTGTTACTCTGTCTAAGGAAGCTATAAGGTTGCCTTGACACAATTTGTTCTTCACAAATCCATGCTGACTGTTATTTATCAAGTTATTATCTGCTAGGTGTTTGCAAATTGATTGCTTAAGTATTTGCTCCATTATCTTTCCGTGTACAGAAGTTAAGCTGACTGGTCTGTAATTCCCCGGGTTTCCTTATTTCCCTTTTTATAGATGGGCATTTGCCCCTTTCCAGTCTTCTGGAATGTCTCCCATCTTCCATGACTTTTCAAAGATAATTGCTAATGGCTCAGATATCTCCTCAGTCAGCTCTTTCAGTATTCTAGGATGCATTTCATCAGGCCCTGGTGATTTGAAGATATCTAACTTGTCTAAATAATTTTTTACTTGTTCTTTCCCTATTTTAGACTCTGATCCTACCTCATTTTCACTGGCATTCACTATGTTAGATGACCAATCGCCACCAACCTTCTTGGTGAAAACTGAAAGAAAGAAGTCATTAAGCACCTCTGCCATTTCCACATTTTCTGTTTTCGTCTTTCTCCCCTTATTGAGTAATGGGCCTACCCTGTCCTTGGTCTTCCTCTTTTTTCTAATGTATTTGGAAAATGTTTTCTTGTTTCCTTTTATGTCCCTAGCTAGTTTGATCTCATTTTGTGCCTTGGCTTTTCTAATTTTGTCCCTACATACTTGTGTTATTTGTTTATATTCATCCTTTTTAATTTGACTGAGTTTCCACTTTTTGTAGGACTCTTTTTTGAGTTTTGGATCATTGAAGATCTTCTGGTTAAGCTAGGGTGGTCTCTTGCCATACTTCCTATCTTTCCTACACTGTGGATAGTTTGTTCTTGTGAAGAAACCTGTTAATTGTGCTTTTCCTCTTCCAAGCACTATCACCTCAGTCTTGAGGACAGTGGGATATGTCTGATTAACACTTGTTTTGTATAACTGTTTTTATTTTTACCTTGATATGGAACAAGGATGTATTGTAACCCTAAAATGTATACGTAGTCTTGAACAAGCTATGCATATAAGATGAGTGACTATTTTCCCCAGTAGAGACTTCTTTCAATTAGCGTTAATTATAGCAATGTTAACAGTTGCTATGTTTCCACACCATATCACACATTACTGGAATGACAGAAGTAGCTGAGCAGACCTGATCTGAAGCCATATAATCGCTATACCAGATTGGCAAAAGGGAAAGCTGATCTTACTCATCAAATATGAGGTTCACATATTCTCCAGCAATGACAGGTTTGTAGATTCAGCAAATACACTTCAAAGAATATGCAGATGTTTTAAAAAGGGAAGAGTGAACACAGACTCCTTCACAAATACCTTTGAAGGCACACTGAAATGTCAAATCAAGCAACTACAAACAGTTTAAAGAGGCTAGCAAAATTATTTCAGGACCTTACATAATTTTAAAAATCACTGAGGTGTTATTTTCCAATGTGCTTGAAAATGATTATTGCCGCATAGCTAGCACTGTAGATAGCATAAATTTGTGATAGGTTTCACAATAACACTGACAGAATAGAAGAACGTTTAGCAACTGTGGCTGCATATGAATGTTGTTACTGTTGTTTTCTGTTGCTGAATAGCAGTTAGTAAAAATTAAATTTGAAACATATTTAAGAAAAAAGAATAGTGGAAGATAGAGATCCAAGCAAATATTCTGGTCCCAGGCCATTGAGGTCATTTAGTTAAGTCTGAGAACAAATATAACGAAACCATACTGAGTCACTGCCCTTTAAAATATGTTTGTCAAAAAATCCATATCAAAACTAATAAGACACTTAACAATGAAAAGGAACAGAATATGCAGTAATCATATGGAACCTTGTTCATATACTATGCATAAATTCACTTTCGTGTGGAAGCCCTAGGGAATATTCTCTGTGTCATTTAAAAACTGAAGGGATGTGCAGGGTGTGGAAGAGAAATGGGTGAGAAGCCATCAGTGGACTTGCTATACAGAGTGGCATCTACACCTTCATTCTTCAGAGGTCTTCCTGTCAGCATTGTATAATCTGGAATATATGGAGGGATAGGGATAGAAGGCCAGGGGAGAAATCAGAGGATTCATATGTATGCTGATTTTAATACTAATCCTAGTATGTATGTCCTAATCCCCATGTAAGAGGGGTATAGGGACTATGCTATCATTCAAGCATATAGGCTAGACTAGCAATCAAGGACGACTGCATTGCAGTACTGAGTTTTTTCAACAAAAGCATAATTTAAAAAAAAAAACCACTAAAAATTGCTTTCATTATTTTGAGCATCACTGATATTGAATAACCACCCTTAAATTAACGTTAAGGAGTTATACAATAAAGTGATATAAGTGTCATATTATTCATTAGTGGGATATAACACCATATATTATAGACAAATATTTCAGACTTCAAGATTGTCATATTATTTATGGGCAATAAACACATGAAATTTCAAATATTTGCTTTCTTTTAAACAAAATTAAATTTCAAACATGGTTCAGATTTCCCATTTTCTCATTTTAAAATCCATCTTATAAACAAATCACCTCCTATGCAGATGTTCTAAATTGTTCACAAATAGAGACGTGCTCAATAAAGGGGAAAAATTACTCATTCCAAAATTAGCTGCAATAGTCATGAAACCTTGTAAATTAGCATGACACACATTATTCTTTTGGCTCAGTAAACTAAAAAGGCAAATTTGGTTTGCATTCCTCAAAGACAGACCTAACACATACAAAGTCTTTCCATGCAAAGTGGTAATCACAGAATTATCACTGCATAGAGTTTCTTTCACTCTGCTGCCTTGGACACTCAAACATTTATAGTAAACATTTAAATTAGACAAGTGAAAAAGAGCTTTGATAAAGCACGGGGGGAAAGCTGAATGATTTGTACTGTAACAAGTGCAAAGCACATTTAGGATGGGCTGAAGGATTCAATGCAACATGAGATAATCTTTGCAATGTATCGACAATCAAACTCTGATTAAAGTCAAGGGAAAGACACCCAGTGATTTCAATGGTCCTTACAGAATTATGATTTTTTTTAAAATCTAAAGACATTCTCTACTCTGTTAGAACTTGCTGAAGTTGTTGTTGTAAATTATTTATCTATTGAATAATTTTTTGGGGAATAATTGTTTTTATTATTCAGCCACCTTTGATATATGGGAAAAATGTAAGTATGTGGTGAAAAGGGTTTATTGTCTTTATGATGGTCACGTTACTCACAAGTGTGTGGAAGGTTTGAAGCCTGCATAAAATAACTGTAAAGTTCAGGTCCAGCCTGATGTTGAGCAACAGGATATTGGAAGTAGTTTCATTTAATAGGATGACCTTTTCTAGTTCATTATTCCCACGATACAGCCATGAGTATTTTAGGATGGTTCATTCTCCTCAAGTTAATTTTTTTCATACCATCATGTTCCTACTGCCATATACTTCTAGTACCTGCTAAGTGTGCTCATCAGGAGTGACAGTCCCACCTTTGCCTCTGCTGTCACTCATCCCATCTGGAATGTCACTCAGACACAGAGCTCCAGGGAACAGGGAAGAATTGGTAGGGGAAGTAGAAGTGGGTAGTAATCTGGGCAGAAGTGACCATGAGATGGTTGAGTTCAGGAAAAAAAGGAAGAAAGGAGAGTAGCAAAATACTGACCCTGGACTTCAGAAAAGCAGACTTTGCTCCCTTATGGAACTGATGGGCAGGATCCCCTGGGAGGCTAATATGAGGTCGGTCCTGCTTTGAGCAGGGGGTTGGACTAGATGACCTCCTGAGGTCCCTTCCAATCCTGATATTCTATGATTCTATGAAAGGAGTCCAGTTGAGCTGATTGTATTTTAAGAAGCCTTATTGAGGGCGCAGGAACAAACCATCCTGATATGCAGAAAGAATAGCAAATATTGCAGGTGACCAGCTTGGCTTAACAGTGAAATCTTTGGTGAGCTTAAACACAAAAAAAGAAGCTTACAAGAAGTGGAAACTTGGACAGATGACTAGGGAGGAGTATAAAAATACTGCTTGAGCATGCAGAGGTGCAATCAGGAAGGCCAAAACACACCTGGAGTTGCAGCTAGCAAGGGATGTGAAGGGTAACAAGAAGGGTTTCTACAAGTATGTTTGCAATAAGAAAAAGGTCAGGGAAAGTGTGGGACTATTAATGAATGGGGGAGGCAACCTACTGACAGATGATGTGGAAAAAGCTGAAGTACTCAATGCTTTTTTTATTTCGGACTTCACAAACAAGATCAGCTCCCACACTGCTGTCCTGGACAACACAGTATGGAGAGGAGGTGAGCAGACCTCAGTGGCGAAAGAACAAGTTAAGGACTATTTAGAAAAGCTGGACATGCACAAGTCCATGGGTCCAGATCTATTTCATCCGAGGGTGCTGAGGAAATTGGCTGATGTGATTGCAGAGCCATTGGGTATTATGTTTGAAAACTCATGGCAGTCAGGGGAGGTCCCAGATGATTGGAAAAAGGCAAATATAGTGCCCATCTTTGAAAAAGGGAAGAAGAAGAACCTGGGGAACTACAGACCAGTCAGCCTCACCTCAGTCCCTGGAAAAATCATGGAGCAGGTCCTCAAGGAAACCATTTTGAAGCACTTGGAGGTGAGGAAGATGATCAGGAGCAGTCAACATGGATTCACCAAGCGCATGTCATGCCTGACTAATCTAATTGCCTTCTATGATGAGATAACTGGCTCTGTGGATGAAGGGAAAGCAGTGGACATATTGTTCCTTGACTTTAGCAAAGCTTTTGACACGGTCTCCCACAGTATTCCTGCCAGCAAGTTAAAAAAGTATGGATTGGATGAATGGACTATAAAGTGGATAGAAAACTGGCTAGATTGTTGGCCTCAGCAGGTAGTGATCAATGGCTTGTTGTCTAGTTGGCAGCTTGTATCGAGTGGAGTGCCTCAGGGGTCAGTCAGTTGGGGCCAGTTTTGTTCAACATCTTTATTAATGATCTGGATGAAGGGATGGGTTGCACCCAGCAAGTTCACAGATGACACTAAGCTGTGGGGAGAGGTAGATACACTGGAGGGTAGAGATAGGGTCCACAGTGACCTAGACAAATTGGAGTATTGGGCCAAAATAAATCTGATGAGGTTCAACAAGGACAAGTGCAGAGTCCCAAATTAGGAAGGAAGAATCCTATGCACCGCTACAGGCTGGGGACCGACTGACTTAGCAGCAGTTCTGCAGAAAAGGACCTGGGAATTACAGTGGATGAGAAGCTGGATATGAATCAGAAGTGTGCCCTTTTTGACAAGAAGGCTAATGGCATAGTGGGTTGCTTTAGTAGGAGCATTGCCAGCAGACTAAGGGAAGTGACTATTCCCCTCTATTAAGTACTGATGAGGCCACATCTGGAGTATTGCATCCAGTTTTGTGGCCCCCACTACAGAAAGGATGTGGACAAATTGATCAGGGGGCTGGGGCACATGACTTACGAGGAGAGGTTGAGGGAACTGGGCTTGTTTAGTCTGCAGAAGAAAAGAGTGATGGGAGATTTGATAGTAGCCTTCAACTACCTGAAGGGGGGTTCCAAAGAGGATGGAGCTCAGCTGTTCTCAGTGGTGGCAGATGTCAGAACAAGGAGCAATGGTCTGAAGTTGCAACAGGAGAGGTCTAGGTTGGATATGAGGAAACACTTTTTCACTATGAGGGCGGTGAAGCACTGGAATGGGTTACCTAGGGAGGTGGTGGAATATCCATCCCTAGAGGATTTTAAGACCCGACTTAACAAAGCCCTGGCTGGGATGATTTAGTTTGTGTTGGTCCTGCTTTGAGCAGGGGGTTGGACTCAATGACCTCCTGAGGTCTCTTCCAACCCTAATCTACTATAATTCTATGATTCACTGGGCTCTCCTCAAACCCTGCTGGGCGGGGGAGCATCACTGAGAATACCTCTGCTGCTGCCCCTGCAAATGGCTCACAGAGGTCACTGTTTCTCTAACACTGCTGCTACTTGCAGCTCCTATGATTTTACATTCTGAGGTTCCACAACTTAACCCACCTCTTAGCGATTTCAGCAGATAGTAGGAAACCTAACAGCCGTGCAGTCTCTGTGCTGTCTTTCTATGTCCCTACACAAAGGCTCAGCTCTTAGACCCGCTCAGCTGTAATATCAACTCTAGGAATCATGAATTGGAAACAAGAACTCTCAACTGAGCCTAATCAGCTCTGTCATTAGATGCTAAAAACATGTAGGTCAAATAGTGCTTAGAACTCTTTAGACTGTAGCCACATCACAAACCACTATTTTCATTCACTTCCTTCTCCCTCATTTTGCATCCCTACCCCCTGCTTAGCAAGTGAGGTTCAGGTTAGGGTGACCCCCTCAATCAAAGTACGCTAAGCATAGTTCTGCTTTACTCGTATAATAAGGAGAACAACATTCCTTACCCTTGTATTCAAATAATAGAGTGATTTATAACCTAAAACCAGCCAAAATTGACCATTTTGACAAAGCAGCTCAATCTGTGTGCTTAGACAGAATAGGCATGTCTACGCAAAGATGATCTGCTCCGGAAGTCTTTTCCACCAGCTCATCACTAGATATCAAGGGAGTGCTCATTCCAGACCCTGCTTACACCCACTAAAGGAGAAGAGGGACGGGCAGCTCCTACTTGCCCAACTGAAAGAATTCTAACAGGCTGAGTCCCTCCCTTTCACTCCTTTTTAAGCTACTCCCCTTTTGTAGATGTATTTCACAGCCAGTATATTTCTAGGAAAAGGGTTTATTTTTAATTAACTCATGGTGGCTCAATGTCTGCAATAGCTCTGCCAAAATATCACCACACAAAGACATTTTAAATATGTTCTCTTTTATTGCCTGAGTACAGGAAGCATATATGGAGAGGTTAAAATTAATATTGACGGTAAAGAGCTCCATTCATTCATTTAATTTCAACATTGTTGAAATTAAACATTACAAAAGAAAGTTTTGTAGCTATAACTGTACTTTAGATTCGTTCTCAGTATTAGTCAAATGGTAGTTCTTAATAAAGCTGAGACAAATTTGAGCCTTCACTGACAGGGGAAAGGAGCATATCTGATGTGTTCCTTGCAACTCCTGGATGTGGTCTGCTATATTCTTCATGCTATTTGCCTTGGGGAGCTCTTCTTCACTCCTGGAAAGTCATGCAATACATAAGAAACTCAGTTCAGCTGGGTGCAATTGTCTTGCTACTACCTGTAAAAAGGGAGCAAAACATACCTCACAAGGAGCAGCTTCTGCATGCAAAGTACAAATCTAGGCATTTCTCCCTGCTTCCCAGCAACAAAAGTAGGCAGTATTTAAATATTATGACATCTGGTTGAAAATAAAGGAGTCCATTGCAGTGACTGATATTAAGCACTTCCTTTACTTTGTGCCTTGGAGTCAGCTCTATTTCTGCAATGTGTGGGAGACTGAGAAAACTTATGCTGATGACAACAACATGTTTTGTTCGATGAACTCCTCCCAAGTGAGTAAAACAGTCTGCCGGGACTGGGAATAAATCCTGAATTGTCCAGATTTACAATCTAGGATTTGTCTTCTTCAAGGATGATGAAGCTAAAGTAAACTATGACCACTTTACTTCTGAATGAGAGCATCCACTTAAGGGTTTAATGCACTTTAACATAACACCTTAGTTAAATGATGTCAAGGTTCCTTCCAAACTCTGAACTCTAGGGTATAGGTGTGGGGACCTGCATGAAAGACCCCCTAAGCTTATTGTTACCAGCTTAGGTTAAAAACTTCCCCAAGGTACAAACTTTGCCTTGACCTTGAACAATATGCTGCCACCACCAAGCGATTTAAACAAAGAACAGAGAAAGAGCCCACTTGGAGACGTCTTCCCCCAAAATATCTCCCCAAGCCCTACACCCCCTTTCCTGGGAAAGGCTTGATAAAAATCCTCACCAATTTGCATAGGTGAACACAGACCCAAACCCTTGGATCTTAAGAACAATGAAAAAGCAATCAGGTTCTTAAAAGAAAAATTTTAATTAAAGAAAAAGTAAAAGAATCACCTCTGTAAAATCAGGATGGTAAATACCTTACAGGGTAATGAGAATCCCTCTAGGCAAAACCTTAAGTTACAAAAAGACACAAAAACAAAAATATACTTTCCATTCAGCACAACTTATTTTATCAGCCATTTAAACAAAACAGAATCTAACGCGTATCTAACTAGATTGCTTACTGACTTTTTACAGGAGTTCTGGCCTGCATTCCTGCTCTGGTCCTGGCAAAAGCATCACACAGACAGAGAGGACCCTTTGTTTCCCCCCCCCCCCTCCCAATTTGAAAGTATCTTGTCTCCTCATTGGTCATTTTGGCCAGGTACAGCGAGGTTATCTTTGCTTCTTACCCCTTTACAGGTGAAAGGGTTTTGCCTCTGGCCAGGAGGGATTTTATAGCACTGTATACAGAAAGATGGTTACCCTTCCCTTTATATTTATGACAAATGGTCTTAACTTTTCTGAGTGTCCCAATGTAGGCAAACTGTTAATGACCAGATGCTCAGTTGGTATAAATCAATGCAGTTCTATTGAAGTACATAAACTGGCATACCTATGACTTCAGTGAAACTATGCTGATTTAAATTAGCTGAGAATCTGGCCCTAAGTGTTTCAGTGATTTCTCTTGGATATAGTTGGCTTGGGGATGGCACTGTGTAAGGCAGTGGATTACAGACAGAATAATTACTTTCTATAAGGTATTTTAACACATTCTTAATCTGCACAGTATACACTTTTATTATGTATTTACACAATAGGTTGGAATGGCTGTGATTTGAAATGAAAATGATTCCATCTGGTTTTAAATAATTAGAAAACGAAATTACTTACATTTACTTTGTGTGTATGTGAGAGAGAGGATTTATCAGAATTCAGTTGAATAATGCATAAGCAGCAAACATTTCTTTTAATAATGTTCCTAGCACTTTTATGTTCTCGCCTCAGCTGTCAATTGTACTTTTTACTCCCCATCTCCAAACAGTCTCTCATTTTGCTTTTTTTACTAATGCAATTCACACTATATGTAATATTCAAAATATAAGTGATCAGGTTTAAATCTACTGTATACCTCTAAGATACCTGACAATATATTACAGAGACACTTTACAGAACACAGGATGGGACAGATCTTGGGAGATCTGTGTTCAAACACAAAGGCTCCAATATCTTCAGTACACCTAGACAGGGAATAAAACCTCGTGGCATGGCTAAGGATGGACCTGGTCAGCTTACATGAGCTCGCAAGGCTCAGACCCGAAGGCTAAAAGTTTCTGTATAGATGCTCCAGCCGAGCCCGAACAGCTATACAGCAATTTTTCAGCCTTGGAGCCTGAACATCACCAGCCTGAGTCAGCTGACCTGGGCCAGTCATGTTTTTTTTTTTTTTTTTTTTTAATGTCCTTGTGGACATACCCTCTGTGGCTAAGTTTACACTTTCCATGGTGGAAAGAACAACAAGAGGGAGGCTTCTGTTGCAGACAACCTGCTTGTATTTCTGCATGGGATATCCATATATAGGCTCAGAATTAGCAAGGTTCTGAAACACAAGCTCTAACTAAAGAGTCACACACACGCTAAATAATAAAAAGTCCTCATATTTAAGAAAGAGATATTAATGTACCAAATCACCTTTATGATTATATAAAACAATGAGGAGTCCTTGTGGCACCTTAGAGACTAACAAATCTATTTGGGAATAAGCTGTCATGGGATAAAATCCACTTCATCAGAAGCATGGATTGTGTGATGTGGTCTGGATGACATTCAAAGAGCAGGAAGAGAACATTTCAGTCTCCCTGGACACTCAATAACAGACTTAAAAGTGGCAATTCTTCAATAAAAAAACTTCAAAAACAGACTCCAAAGAGAAACTGCATAACTGGAATTAATTTGCAAACTGGACACCATCAAATTAGACCTGAATAAAGACTGGGATTGGATGGGTCACTACAAAAACTAATTTCCCCCTGCTGATACTCACACCTTCTTGTCAACTGTTTGAAATGGGTTACCTTGTTTACATTGACCTCATTAGCTCTACAAAAGTGATTTCCACCCCTTCTTGTCAACAGTTGAGAATAGCCCACTTCTACCTTAATTGAATTGGCTCATTAGGACTGACCCCCCACTTGGTAAGGCAACTCCCATCTTTTCATATGCTATGTATTTATACCTCCCTACTGTATGTTCCACTCCATGCATCTGATGAAGTGGGTTTTAGCTCACAAAAGCTTATGCCCAAATAAATTTCATACAATCATAGAATCATAGAATATCAGGGTTGGAAGGGACCTCAGAAGGTCATCTAGTCCAACCCCCTGTTCAAAGGAGGACCGATCCCCGACTAAATCATCCCAGCCAGGGCTTTGTCAAGCCTGACCTTAAAAACTTCTAGGGAAGGAGATTCCACCACCTCCCTATGTAACACATTCCAGTGTTTCACCACCCTCCTAGTGAAAAAGGTTTTCCTAATATCCAACCTAAATCTCCCCCACTGCAACTTGAGACCATTACTCCTTGTTCTGTCATCTGCTACCACTGAGAACAGTCTAGAGCCATCCTCTTTGGAACTCCCTTTCAGGTAGTTGAAAGCAGCTATCAAATCCCCCCTCATTCTTCTCTTCCATAGACTAAACATCCCCAGTTCCCTCAGCCTCTCCTCATAACTCATGTGTTCCAGTCCCCTAATCATTTTTGTTGCCCTCCGCTGGACTCTTTCCAATTTTTCCACATCCTTCTTGTAGTGTGGGTCCCAAAACTGGACACAGTACTCCAGATGAGGCCTCACCAGTTTCGAATAGAGGAAAACGATCAACGTCCCTCGATCTGCTGGTATGCCCCTACTTATACATCCCAAAATGCCATTGGCCTTCTTGGCAACAACGGCACTCTGTTGACTCATATCCAACTTCTCGTCCACTGTAACTCCTAGGTCCTTTTCTGCAGAACTGCTGCCGAGCCATTCGGTCCCTAGTCTGTAGCGGTGCATGGGATTCTTCTGTCCTAAGTGCATGACTCTGCACTTGTCCTTGTTGAACCTCATCAGATTTCTTTTGACTCAATCCTCCAATTTGTCTAGGTCCCTCTGTATCCTATCCCTACCCTCCAGCATATCTACCACTCCTCCCAGTTTAGTGTCATCTGCAAACTTGCTGAGGGTGCAATCCACACCATCCTCCAGATCATTTATGAAGATATTGAACAAAACCGGCCCCAGGACCAACCCTTGCGGCATTCCACTTGATACCAGCTGCCAACTAGACATGGAGCCATTGATCTCTACCCGTTGAGCCCGACAATCTAGCCAACTTTCTATCCACCTTATAGTGCATTCATCCAGCCCATACTTCTTTAAATTTCTGGCAAGAATACTGTGGGAGACCGTGTCAAAAGCTTTGCTAAATTCAAGGAACTACATGTCCACTGCTTTCCCTTCATCCACAGAGCCAGTTATCTCATCATAGAAGGCAATTAGATTAGTCAGGCATGACTTGCCGTTGGTGAATCAATGCTGACTGTTCCTTATCACTTTCCTCTCCTCTAAGTGCTTCAGAATTGATTCCTTGAGGACCTGCTCCATGATTTTTCCAGGGACTGAGGTGAGGCTGACTGGCCTGTAGTTCCCAGGATCCTCCTTCTTCCCTTTTTCAAAGATGGGCACTACATTAGCCTTTTTCCAGTCATCTGGGACCTCCGCTGATCGCCATGAGTTTTCAAAGATAATGGCCAATGGCTCTGCAATCACATCTGCCAACTCCTTTAGCACTCTCGGATGCAACGCATCCGGCCCCATGGACTTGTGCTCGTCCAGCTTTTCTAAATAGTTCCAAACCACTTCTTTCTCCACAGAAGGCTGGTCACCTTCTCCCCATGCTGTGCTGCCCAGTGCAGTATTCTGGGAGCTGACCTTGTTCGTGAAGACAGAGGCAAAAAAAGCATTGAGAACATTAGCTTTTTCCACATCCTCTGTCACTAGGTTGCCTCCTTCATTCAGTAAGGGGCCCACACTTTCCTTGACCTTCTTCTTGTTGCTAACATACCTGAAGAAACCCTTCTTGTTACCCTTCACATCCCTTGCTAGCTGCAACTCCAGGTGTGATTTGGCCTTCCTGATTTCACTCCTGCATGCCCGAGCAATATTTGTATACTGTTTCCTGGTCATTTGTCCAATCTTCCACTTCTTGTAAGCTTCTTTTTTGTGTTTAAGATCAGCAAGGATTTCACTGTTAAGTCAAGCTGGTCGCCTGCCATATTTACTATTTTTCTACACATCGGGATGGTTTGTCCCTGTAACCTCAATAAGGATTCTTTAAAATACAGCCAGCTCTCCTGGACTCCTTTCCCCCTCATGTTATTCTCCCAGGGGCTCTTGCCCATCAGTTCCCTGAGGGAGTCAAAGTCTGCTTTTCTGAAGTCCAGGGTCCATATTCTGCTGCTCTCCTTTCTTCCCAGTGTTAGGATCCTGAACTCGACCATTTCATGGTCACTGCCTCCCAGGTTCCCATCCACTTTTGCTTCCCCTACTAATTCTTCCCGGTTTGTGAGCAGCAGGTCAAGAAGAGCTCTGCCCCTAGTTGGTTCCTCCAGCACTTGCACCAGGAAATTGTCCCCTACATTTTCCAAAAACTTCCTGGATTGCCTGTGCACCGCTGAATTGCTCTCTCAGCAGATATCAGGGTGATTGAAGTCTCCCATAGAACCAGGGCCTGCGATCTAGTAGCTTCTGCGAGTTGCCGGAAGAAAGCCTCATCCATCTCATCCCCCTGGTCTGGTGGTCTATAGTAGACTCCCACTACAACATCACCCTTGTTGCTCACACTTCTAAACTTAATCCAGAGACTCTCAGGTTTTTCTGCAGTTTCATACTTGAGCTCTGAACAGTCATACTGCTCCCTTACATACAGTGCAACTCCCCCAGCTTTTCTTCCCTTTCTGAACAGCTTATATCCATCCATGACAGTACTCCAGTCATGTGAGTTATCCCACCAAGTCTCTGTTATTCCAATCACATCATAATTCCTTGACTGTGCCAGGACTTCCGGTTCTCCCTGCTTGTTTCCCAGGCTTCGTGCATTTGTATATAGGCACTTGAGGTAACCTGCTGATCGCTCCTCTTTCTCAGTATGAGGCAGGAGCCCTCCCCTCTCACACGCTCCTGCTCATACCTCCTCCCGTTATCCCACTTCACCACTTACCTCAGGGCTTTGGTCTCCTTCCCCCGGTGAACCTAGTTTAAAGCCCTCCTCACTAGGTTAGCCAGCCTGCTTGCGAAGATGCTCTTCCCTCTCTTCATTAGGTGGAGCCCGTCTCTGCCTAGCACTCCTTCTTGGAACACAATCGCATGGTCAAAGAATCCAAAGCCTTCTCTCCGACACCACCTGCGTAGCCATTCGTTGACTTCCACAATCCCACTAAATTTGTTAGTCTCTAAGGGGCCTTGTTTTTGTTGATACAGACTAATACAGCTACCACTCTGAAACCGATGATTATATAGTTATCCCAGTTTCCACATAGATAGCCATTAGGAAGGACAGGACTGTTCTTGTCAACTTCTCAAGCAATATCAAAGAATTAATTAATATCACATTAATATCTAGTCAAGAATGTCATCATGTTGAATATAAAAGCAAATAAACAAAAGTAAGTTTTATATTAGGCAGCAAGTAGCTGAAGGTCAGGCTTGACAAAGCCCTGGCTGGGATGAGTTAGTTGGGGATTGGTCCTGCTTTGAACAGGGGGTTGGACTAGATGATCTCCTGAGGTTCCTTCCAACCCTGCTATTCTGTGATTCTATGATTCTCTGAAAACCTGTGTTGTCACACGTGTGTCAGTTGGACCAAATAATCCACCATTTGTGTGCAGCCCTCATAAAACAAATAAAATTCTTGTATGCAAATTAGTTTTGGAGTAAGAGTAGTGACTGGTTGAGTTACCTCTGATATCACAGTGGTCTAAGACTGTTGGCATGATATAGATTCATGCCTGACTGTAATGTACACCACAGAGGTGTGATTCATAAAGTCAGAATGGCTGAGAACTCAAAAATTGGATAGTAACACACCATGAATCCTAGTGATGATTGAATATGGTGATATTCTGAACAAAATGAGCTCTAAACTATGCTTGGAGCTCTAAACCATTGCTACACATTGACTCAACACACATTGCAGGCTTCAGAGTGAAACAATCCTGAAATTTTATTATGTAGATACACAGTTGGATATTAGAATCTCCATTAAGAATAGCATCTTTTCACTAGATAAAAAGTCAAAGACAAATACAGGTTAGTTTTATTAGTAACCTCCACACCCGCATTGTAAGACTGTAAAATGTTTTATTTATATTTGATACTAGTAAAGATACAGCAAATTGATTTCAGTATCAATTTCCTTTATTTACTTAAATCACTTCAGCTTTCTGCTCTTCAGTTTCACCATCTTCCAGTGGCCATGGTTCACCATTCCTGGCCAATGGGAGCTGTGGGAAGCGGTGTGGGCTGCAGGGACGTGCTGGCTGCAGCTTCCCGCAGCTGCCATTAGCCAGGAACAGTAAACTGCAGCCACTGGAAGCTGCGGGCAACCGGGCCTGAGGATGGTCAGTGTAAACAAACTGTCTCACGGCCTGCCAGCAGATTACCCTGATAGGCCGCATGTGGCCCGTGAACCTCAGATTGCCCACCACTGTTCTAAGGCAACAGGATCAAATTCAATAACATTTGAGTCTTCATTAATTCTGTACCTGAACATTTGATTCCTAAATTTCTATTACCAAGTATTGACTGGAAATACCATTTAAGTCATGGGCTTCTACAAAAGGTACTATGTTAGAGGAATTTCTCTTTAGCACTGGTCTGCTGGTGGGCAAGACAAGATCCATCAGAGCCTGTCCTAGATTACTGAGCATTAGCTTTACTGGTGATATTTTACTTTTTTGGTCCTAAGAACTTCTTTGTATATAAAATAACTTATTGTAAACATACACATAGATGACAGGTTGAACTAATTACTAGAGTGGTTCTATAAGGAACTTTTAATATATGAATTTTCACAAATATCCCATTGATAGTATTTCAGTAGAGAAAAGCAGAACAAATGTAAATACTGGTTTTAAAAAATAGCCCCTTTCAATACAGGTGTTAACTGAATTTAAAAGCAAGGAACTTATAATTGATAAATGTTCAATAAACTGCTATTCATACCAAATAAATCAAATCCTAAATATGCCACTTATATTCTGCTCACAGGAAATTATTAAAATATAGCAGCAAAAGGTCAAAGAGCAGTAACTAGAGATCAGAGAGCTAAGGATGGATTCTTCAAAGGTATTTAGCCATTGCTCCGCTCAGCATTGCTAGGCCTAAGTGACTTAGACGGCTCAGTCCCATTTTCAGAAATGACTTAGGATTCAAAGTCTCATTGACTTTCAATGAGACTTACATTCTTAAGTCCTATGTCACTTTTGAAAATGGGATTTAGTCAACTAGGTCACTTAGGCCTTGCAATGCTCAGCAGAGCAACAGCAAAACTGAGTCCAAAATATTTACAAATCTTTAAAAATCTAGCCCGCAACTGTTTACAAAGTTTGCAGCCAGCTTAAAATCCATAGAGCTAGCTAAGATTTCAAGGAGCAGCAGCTGGAGTTAAAAGCTGACACAGATAGGAGAACATCTTATAGTATCCTCCCAAACTCTCCGTATGTCTATTCTTGTTAGGAGGGAGAAGGGAGGTCAGATGAGCAGTAGCGGCTGTGTTGACATTGCTTGTGATACCACTTTGCCTTTTGGGGAAGAGGGGTCCCAAATAATTACCAGTAAGTTCTAAGCAGTACAAAAAGGACGCTGAGAATGATATTTGTCTGACGCTGACTGGGAGCTGACACTTCAGTGAAATATATGCACAACGCTATAATGTTCCGGCACCACACAGAGATAAAAATATTTTAAGTTCCTTCCTGACAGAGAGAGACACAGAAACTACTGGAAGCAGAAGAAAAGCCCAGATCCACAAAGGATCACTCATCTGAGAGGTGGGGAATCTCCGTTCAGATTCTTTCTCCTCCTAAGGTGGTGGGACATGGGAATTGAATCAGAATCCCCCACATCCTAATAGAGTACCCTAACCTAAAGATTATAAGAGAGGCCTCCTCCTCCTTTCTCTCCCGACCCCCAGCCATTCTGTGTGGAGTTAGGCATGCTCTAAGCATGCCTACCAGATCAGGCCTTGCAGGCAAGATGGTGAAGAAAATCCTATCTTCCCCCAGGTTGTGGATCACATTGAGCTTAAGCAGTAGAGGTTCAGATGCCAGTGAGGCAGCAGTGTTCATAATCAGAGGCAGAAACTTATCTACCTAGGGAACTTTTACAGAGACAATTTAGGCACCGAGTGAGTTTAGGCACTTGCAGATTAGGCAGCAGCCAGGCAGTATCTAAGACTGAGATTTAGGCACTTAATTCCCTTTGTGGATCTAGGCCTAACTGACAGTGTGGCTGAGTGCATTGCAAAGGGCTGTGATCCAAATGCAAGGCATTATCATATCAGAGCAGCAGTTCAAACCTGTGGAGTGGGGAATGTCCTTGTGAGACAAAGCGAGGAATTTTGGCTCACCAGCATTTTCTCCAGGCAGAAGGAGGATTCAGCTTCATTGAAACTACAGCTGCACAGATGGTCAGTGGATACCTACAGGATACCATTTTTGTGTCTGATAGTACTGAATTTTGCTATACAGTGAATTCAAGAGCTGTGGCTGGCTCCGTTTTGTTTAGCTGTACTACATCTATGCTGGCCCCCTCTCAAGTGTTTATTCCAAGTGGCTTTATAGTATGACAAATATTATAGTTATCAGCTGGCATGTTTGCCTGTCCATGTACAATGTGTTCAGACCTTCATTAAAATGAATACACACCTGCTTCCATGGGAGTGCAGTTTGCCAAAGAATGTGACTACTGAATCCTGGTCTTAACTACCTTGTCTAGGCTCTAGGGACCAGCTTTATGTGCCTTTTTGGCTTCAGCCTATCACCCCCTCCAGCTTTCCAGGTTTCTTCTTATAGCTTGTATGTTTGTTAAAATATAAACATCTGTCCTCTCTTAGAGCTTTTTACAGCTCCTGTCACTGAGTTACCTAAGGGCTGCACAGGTGATGTACATGTACATAGTAAGATCTCCCTTAGTCTCCCTAGGGCAGCTGCTCAGTAAGGGGCACAATCAATATGCATGCATGACAAGAAAAACAAAAGACAAGGTAGGCAGACAAGCCAACTTATTAGCATTATTCCGTTTTCCTATTCAGTTCTATTTGGGGCACGAGAGGGGGCTGTGCTGCACCTCTTAAAGGAATGTTGCAGACTGCTCATTCCCTGTGCAAAAGGAAACTCCAGGGGATTTAGTGAAGGGAGACTGTATGGAAGTTAAAACTCTGAGTCTTTAGACAAGGTGAAATGAACCATCAGAATGGGTATGTACCTCGCTGAGTATCAGTGTTTTGTTGTTATCCTTCTTCTTCTTCTGACCTCTGTGCACCTGCTTTCTGTTTGTAACCCTCTCTTGTTGTGTTCAATTTATAGTCTTCAGGACTGGAAGCCTGTCTTTACTTGAACTGGACGGTACCTGGCACATTTCTGAGTTAAAAACTATTCTGAATTGGACAAATAGTTTCTCCAACCCAACAGGAACATAAGTGACACTTACATTCCACTATTGTATGCAATGTTGTCGTAGCCATGTTTTTCCCAGGATATTAGAAAGACTAGGTATGTGAGATAATATCTTGTATTGGACCAACTTCTGTTGGTGAGAGGGACAAACTTTTGAGCTTCCATAGAGTTCTTCTGCAGGTCTGGGACAGACCTGAAGAGGAGCCCTGTGAAAGCTTGAAAGCTTGTCTCTCTCACCAACAGAAGTTGGTCCAATACAAGATTTTATCTCACACACCTTGTCATTCTGATATTCCTCTTTGGTCTACTTTGTACCATCTTCAGAGAAATGTGGTCAGGTATTTTACCCAGAGGAAAGAGACTAGCCTTTAGAAGTCAGATATATTTACATGTGGCATATGCTGGATTTTTTCAATAGCTCGTGTGGCTTTTTAGCTACAATATGAAAGAATCATTTTCTACCTTCTCAAAGCAGGAATAACCACTTTATAAAGAATAAACTGTTGTGTAGAATGCACAGTTGCCAACTGTCACGTGGTAAATAAGCACCCCGACTTTCACAATAAGCCAAAAATCAAGCTAATCCCATTTCAAAACAAGGCCCAAACAAGCCAGTCCCTAAGAGCCCCAACATTCCATGTGACTAGATCCCCCTGGTGTGCAGTCTGTGACTGTGGTGGGCCCCTGTGCCCCCCTGACTCTCTCCCCACCTGGCCCCTGATTGCAGGAAGCCGATCATAAAAAAGAGGCAAAAAACTGCAACAAGCTACAAGCCAAACAAGCAACAAGCGACAATCCAAAAACTAGTCAACAAGCAACTCACAAGCCAATTAAGCCAAAAACAAGCCCAATTTCTGTGGTTTTTTTGCAGGTTTGGCATGTCTGGTAGAATGTTTAACTCCATATTCTCCCTCTCTCTCACTCCCACTTCCCCATAACAAATTCATACAGAATCCTCCTTTAAAATTAAAGCAAAAACCTCCCGGTGTTTGGGAGGAAAACATGTTTATGGTGACAAAGCAGACAGGAAGCTTAAGTGCTACTACTGAAAGATAAGAGGATTAGTGCTGTTTCTGGGGAAATTTATTTTGCAGTTGTCGTGATTTGCAAAATAAACTTCATTTGAGAAAAAGAGAAGCTGCTACCAAGAAATTTATCACTGAGCAAAGGGAAAGTATTTTTACTTTTAAGGACCAGCAGGTATCTAGCCTGTCTACCTGCTTTCTGGGTATAATGTATCATATGAACTTTTACACATTCATATTTTCCCTCTTTTGACCACACAGCACAGTGCATACAACTAGTTGATTTTTTTTTTAATGAAAACTTCTTGTTTTGTTGCTGTTGTTGTTGTTGGTTTTTGGCAAAATAGCCTATAAAGATAGTGACGATATTTTTAATAATAGTTTAGTAACACAAATTGTATGACACAAATTTGAAAAAGGAATTATCTGACATCAGTATGTAGAGTACATAGCACTGAATATCATCTCATTCAAATTAAATAAGAACTTACAAAAGAATTGTATAGCTGTTGACCTAAAAATAACATTTAAAGTAGTTTTGATCAACTGAAATTTAGCTTTCTGAAATGTACTGTATGTAACATTAATTTCTTACAATGTAATATTCACTTTTCTGTAAATACACCCTCGACTCATGAACACAGTGCGTGAAAGCCTGGCCCCAGTGGGATTTCTACCATTGACTTCAACTTGGGCCACGAATACATCTAACAAGTAAAAAAACATCCTGGCTTATACCTAATATAAACTTCATGGCTCCTCTTTCCCTGGGGTGAACAGTGTGCTTTTAAAAGCAGGTGATATATCTATAGTATTACACAATTGTGTGAACAGTCTAATGTTTGGTTGTATATATCTGATTATGTGGGAGAGAAAACAAGACTGTTTTTGCCAGAAGAGATCTGAAATGTATGACTGTGTCCTAGTAACTCTGAAGAAGGCTAGGTAGGCAAGCAGATGATGGAGTGGGTGTGGGGGGGATATTTGAATTAATGTTAAAGATATGTGTATAGAAGACATTGTGTAGGATGTACATAATTGTGATAGAAAGAGGATTCCTAAATAAAGAAATGCTATTCAACTAAAATACTGTGAAGTTATGTTTTGCATTGAGATTTGAAATAAATATTGCATCAGAAAATGAGTCAGTCCTGTTATATGATACTATTCACCAGGTTTAACTTCTGCCAGAGAAATGAAAATTCTAATTAGTATTTGCACATTTAAAAGAAAATGTGATTCTATTGAGCTTTTCAGGTTTTTAATTCACTAGATATGTATTCAATAAATTTTGGTTATATCTACTGAGATGACTAGATGGACTCAGCGAATGAGATACACCCATTGCATATGTCATTTCTTAAATTTTAATACATATTTGAGCAGCTGAAGACCTTTCTTTTTAAAAGCAACCAATAGAGATTAACAACCTCTCTGTCTCTAATAAAATTCTCCTGAATGTTCTGGTTAGTTTGGTTGTTTTTGCTACCATCATTTAATCTAAATCATAAAAGAAATGGTCTGTCCATATTTGCAATCCCTTTTTCACATATTACTAATCTAATGGGAAAGGTTTAGGAAGTTATATCCCACAGACCAAGAAACCTTTCTCATTTTTTATTAATCTTTTAGGGAGCTGTAAAACAGAATGCATATTGACGTTACCTACTTGTGAATATCACCAAATCTAATTTTCACCTTAGAGATAAATCAATAGCAGACTAAGAATGTTAAATACACTAAGCACTGGCAGCCCATACTAGGCCTATATCACATTAAACACGACAGGAACTGTAAATCTTTGGGCTAAACTGCATAAGCAAACAGCAAATTTTAATTTAAATCCTCACATTAAATATGCCAGGAAAAATTTAGCCAGCTTAAATCTTTTCAATGATTTTTTTTTTCCTTAAAAAATGCGCAGTCTGGTAAAATGAAGGACAGAACTCAAATTTTGGACTTCAGTCTAGATGATCCGGAACAAAATGAAGTAGTTCAAGAGACAACGGGGCTATTATCTTATTTATTTTCATTGCATACATTTCCATTAATGTCACATGAAGATTACAGCCATCCATAACTTGCTCTGTTCTTTGCAAGCTCTGTTTGACTACATGAACCTAGATTGATTTTACATTCATTTACCTACACTGACAGATTGTAGCACTAAGCCTTAAGTTACCCTTGCTGCTCTGGAGGAAAAGACAAACTTTGAACATGCTAGTGGAGCATTTCAGGGGAAAGGGGCATGGCCAGAGTACACTGTACTTAGGCAATTACCTGATGATCTAGTAGCTCCTTGAGGGCTTTAACAACCTAATGTAAGTTAGAGCAGTCCTGAGATAGGTCCAACTTATGCTGGGGCATGAACCAGATCCCAGCTACCCTGTGGATCAAGGGAGTGCAAATGTCATGTACCACGTGGCGTTCACCCAGAGCAGAGGATCAGGGGCCTCTGAATTTAGTAACATGTAGGAGCCATGTAAAGATTGAAGAAAAACTCATGTAGAAAAACAAAGATTTTTTGGTGAGTTTTTAACTTTATAGTTCTCCACTGAACAATCAAGTACACAGCCAACTTTCTCCCTGTGTGCACTCTGCAAACAGGAGAAAATATGTAAATGTGAAAGCAGTGGTGGTATAATGTGAGCATAATGAATTACATTTTGTGATGATGATACACATGGTGCAGTAACACCACCATGACAGGAGGAAATATAGCCTTCACAGAGAGGAAGCTCGCTGCTGGTTACTTCTGGCAGCAGGCAATGCTCCTCCCCTGCTCCCAATCCACTGTCCATAGAGATAAAAAAATAGTATGCTGCTCTGGCAACAAGGGATGAAAATCCTCCCACACAGGGGGAGGAGGAGAAGCCATGTACCCCAAAGTCTGGGAGGATCATGGCCACCACTCCAAAGAGGAAACAGATGCTGGTGATGATTGGTGACTTTCTTCTAAGGGGGATACAGGCAACAATCTTCCAGCCTGCAGTGGCATCCCAGGAGGTGTGCTGCCTGCCAAGGGCCCATTTCCAAGACATTACCGAAGGATTGCCAAGGGTAGTCTTGCCCTCTGACTACTACCCTATGCTTCTCATCCATGTGGGCACTAATGGTTCTGCAAGTTATGACCCTGAGGAGATAAGAAGTGACCGCACTGTTCTGGAAGTGAGGGTGAAAGAGTTGTCGGCACAGGTGGCGTTCTCATCAATCCTTCTGCTCAAGGCAAAAGGGCCAGAAGAGACAGACAAAACCTAGTGGTGAATACATGGCTGCACAGAATGGCTTCATCTTACTCTACCATGTGATACTGTTCCAAGAAAGACTGCTAAGCAGAGATGGGGTCCACCTAAAAGGAAGGAGATGAGTATCTTTGGATACAGACTGGCTAACCTAGTGAGGTGGGCTTTAAACTAGGTTTGAGGAGGGAAGGTAAGTCCAGAACCTGGGAACCTGGGTGAAGGGTCAGAATCTGGGGAGGGACATGGGCAATTACAACACCTACAAAAGAGAGATGAGGGAATATAGAGGGGAAATTTAATGAACATCTTAGATATCTGTATACTAATGTAAAAAGGATAGTGAGTAAACAGGAATAACTAAAAATACTAATGAAGAATCACAATTACAACATAATTGACTTCACAGAAACTTGGGATAATTCCCATGGCTGGAATATTCGTATAAAAGGGTACATTTAGGAGTTGGAAGTTCTCTTGGTGCACTGAGGATTGAAGTCTTTGGACGTTCTGTTGCTCTCTCTGTGATTTGGATTGCTTTCTATGTTTCTGTGCAATCCTGACGGACATGACTGATCTCACCAGAGAATGGTCAGTCCAGCAACCATCAGCTCCTCTCATGACACGGGTGATTTGGACATCTCTTAGATCCTATGTTCTTACAATGACATAGTCTAGGAGGTGCCACTGTTTTGAACAGGGGTATTGCCAAGTTGTTTTGTACTTGTTGCTTTGTCTGAAGATTGTGTTTGTGATCACAAGGTCATGGTCTGCATATTTGCTGAGTAGAAGGATGCCACTGGAATTAGTCTTGCCCATTCCTTCCTTCCCAATGGTGCTACTCCGTACGTCAAAATCTCGGCCAACTCTTGCATTAAAGTCCCCTAAGAGGATTATCTTATCTGTTTTTGCAATGGATGACAAAATTTTCTCAAGGTCAGTATAGAAGGATTCTTTCTGTTCTTCTTCAGTGTCAAAAGTTGGTGTATATGCACTGGTGACAGTGGCAAATGACTTATTGACCAGTTGGATGTGGAGGGTCATAAGGTTCTCGTTGATGCCAATGGGGAGCTCAGTCAGGCAGTTGACTAGAAGGTTTTTGATTGCAAAGCTGACACCATGTATTCACTTATCGCTTTCTGGTTTTCCTTTCCAGAAGAAAGCGTAACCGCTGCCCCCATCTCTCAAGTGGCCTTCGTCTGCATGTCTTGTTTCACTGAAAGCAGCGATGTTGATATTGTACCTCAAGAGTTCTCAGGCAACAACTGCTGCTCTGAATTTGGGTCTCTCACTTTTTGATTCGTCTAGTAGGGTACAGACATTCCAAGTTGCAAGAAACATTTTTGTTTTTCAACCACTTTGGGAGTGATCCCTCTTGACACGGTTATCCAGCCAGGTATGGTGGGATAGCCTATGTTTGGATAGTCCTTTTCTAGTCCCTTCCCCATATGGGGTGAGCAGAAGGGTTCCTAAAAAGGCCTGTTCAGTCATGACCACTGCTCCGAAAATGCCCCCCAATCCCAGTGCAGGGGCACATGACAACCATCTTGAGGTCACCGCCTGCGTGTGGGTCTGTGACTCCTGGTGATCACTTAACTGATCCCTGTCGCCACTCACCCATCGCTGCAGGACTTTTATGGGTAGTGGTGGTGAAAAAAGTTCTTCCTTTGAAAGAAGCCTACGCTTCTGCACATCTGGAAATGACAACACAAGTGTCAAAGAAGTCTAGGAAGTCCTAAATAAGACCATCCATGAGGTATGCAAGGAATTCATCCGCCTTGCTACTCGCTGCCTTCAGGACTGGTTTGACAACAACAACATTGAGATTACAGCCCTTTTGGACCAGCAGAGAAAAGCTTTCTGCGACTGGCCAGACCAACCACTATCCAGTCAGAAGCAGAAGTCTTTCCATTAGCTCAAAGCTGAAGTTCAAAGGAGGATCCGAGAAATCAAAAGCAAATAGTGGGAGGACAAAGCAAAATAAATCCAAACATTCGCTGACAGACATGATATGCGGAGCTTTTTTTGTGAGACAAAGACCCTGCATGGACCAAGCTCATGTAACCTCACACCTCTGAGATCTGAAGATGGTAGCACCCTTCTTAAAAATATCAAATCCATCAAAGAATGCTGGAAGGAACACCACCAAAAGATTATAAATCGAGAATTGATTGTGACTGATGATACCATTGACTCTATCCATCAGCACCCAATCTGGGAAACTCTTGGCAACCGAGCAATACCTGAGGAGGTCTGCAAAGCCATTAAACAAATGAAGATAAATAAAGCACCAGGTCCTGATGGCAAACCAGCTGAAGTACTGAGAGTGCAGGGAGAAACACTGACTAACAAGCTTCACTTGCTGTTCCTCAAAGTCTGGTGCACCGAAAACATCCCTGCTGAATTATGTAATGTTAACATTGTCACCATTTTCAAAAAGGGGGACAGGTCCAACTGTGGCAACTATTGAGGCATTGCCCTCCAATCCATTGCTGGAGAAATTCTTGCTTGAATGTTACTGAACCACCTGCTCCCTCTTGCAGAATAAGTACTTCTAGAGTCACAGTTAGGGTTCAGACCATCACGAGGCACAACTGTCATGGTGTCTGCAGGCAAGCAGAACCAGAAAAAATGTTAAGAACACCACCAGGAGCTGCATATGGCCTTTATCAATCTGACCAGAGCCTTCAACTCTGTCAACCATGAGGCTCTGTGGAAAATCATGTCAAAGTTTGGCTGCCCAAGCAAATGTATCACCACTGTAAGACTCCTCTATAACCATATGACTGCCTCCATCCTGTGCAGTGGCTCTACCTCTGAGCCATTTGTCATCCGAACTGGTGTAAAACAAGGTTGTGTACTGGCACCCACCCCTTTCTCTATTTACTTAGCAGCTATCAAAACATTAACCCAAGAACATATACCACAGCTCATCGGCATCCAATATCAGATTGACGGCAACATCTTCAAACTTTCCCCATCTCTGTGCCAGAACTAAAGTAATATCAGCAGCAATAACCAAAATCCAGTACACAGATGATTGTGCTGTAGTTGCACACTCAAAGGAGGATCTACAAACAGCCCTTAATTGCTTCTCTGAAGCTTACAAAAACCTAGGGTTAACTGTGAATATCAGCAAAACAAAAGTCTTCCACCAACCAGTCCCCGATAAATCATCAGACCCAGCAAGGAAGATCTACATCAACAAAGAAGAACAGAAAAATATAGAATACTTTGCCTATCTTGGCAGCCATCTCGCACAGAGGTCAAACATAGATGTCGAGATTCAGCACAGAATTTGCTGTGCCAGACTTGCCTTTGGCACACTGTCTCATCAGGTGTTCAAGAATCACAACATCAGAACACATACTGGACTTTTAATTTATAAAGTGGTGGTAATCCCAGCTCTCCTGTATGGCTCTGAGGCTTGGGTGACCTATAGAACGATTTAGATAATGGCACAGAGAGTACACATTTAAAGTTTGCGGACCATAACAACCTGGGAGGGGTTGCAAGTTCTTTGGAGGATAGGATTAAAATTCAAAATGATCTGGACAAACTGGAGAAATAGTCTGAAGTAAAGAGGATGAAATTCAGTAAGGACAAATACAAAGTACTCCACTTAGGAAGGAACAATCGGTTGCACACATACAAAATGGGAAATGACTGCCTAGGAAGGAGTACTGCAAAGGGATCTGGGGGTCATAATGAATCACAAGCTAAATATGAGTCAACAGTGTAACGCTGTTGCAAAAAAAGCAAACATCATTCTGGGATGTATTAGCATGAGTATTGTAAGCAAGACATGAGAAGTAATTCTTCTGCTCTACTCTGCACTGATTAGGCCTCAACTGGAGTATTGTATCAAGTTCTGGAAACCACATTTTAGGGAAGATGTGGACAAATTGGAGAAAATCCAGAGAAGAGCAACAAAAAATATGCTATGTCTAGAAAACATGACGTAGGAGGGAAGATTGAAAAAACTGGGTTTGTTTAGTCTGGAGAAGAGAAGACTGAGAGGGGACATGATAACAGTTTTCAAGTACATAAAAGATCGTTACAAGGAGGAGGGAGAAAAAATGTTCTTCTTAA
Source organism: Eretmochelys imbricata (assembly GCF_965152235.1). Taxonomy (NCBI): domain Eukaryota; kingdom Metazoa; phylum Chordata; order Testudines; family Cheloniidae; genus Eretmochelys; species Eretmochelys imbricata. The sequence goes on along the minus strand of NC_135572.1, from coordinate 92,105,300 downwards.
CTTCTGAGTCTAGGACGAGAAGCAATGGGCTTAAATTGCAGCAAGGGAGGTTCAGGTTAGACATTAGGAAAAAATTCCTAACTGTCAGAGTGGTTAAGCACTGGAATAAATTGCCTAGGAAGGTTGTGGAATCGCCATCATTGAAGATTTTTAAGAGCAGGTTGGACAAACACATGTCAGGGATGTTCTAGATAATGAGTCCTGCCTTGATTGCAGGGGACTGGACAAGATGACCTCTCAAGGTCCTTTCCAGTGCTATGATTCTATGATTCTATGAAAGCACCTGAAAAACCTGGAATGCCAGCACCAGCACTTTCTTCGGGATCCCCAACATGAAATGGGAGGATCATCGCACTAATGTCAGTGTCCTCACAGAGTCCAACATCTTCAGTGTTGAGGCCCTGATTACCAAACACCAGCTGAGGTGGAGCAGGCACGGTGTGAACATTCCTGATGTACATTTACCAAAAGAAGAGCTGAATGCCAAACTCACCGAAGGAGAAAGTAAACTGGGATGCCAAGTGACATGCTTTAAAGACACTCTGAAGATAAACATAAAGAGATGTGGCATTGACACCACACACTGGGAGACAGTATCCCAGGCCAGGGATAATTGGTGAAGACTTGTCAGAGAGGGAACGTCCACTTTTGAGGAAAATGGCCTTGCCCTGGTCACAGAAAACTGCCAGAAAAGAAAGGAAAGACAACTGTCACGCGGCAATCGTGGCCCAACTGTGTCTTCCATAACTACCTCCAATGTATGCCAATGAGCCTGTGGCTCAAGGATCGGTCCCCAGTTACCAAAGGACCCATGAAAAATAAAATCTGTGACAGATATCATGCTCGACCCATGAGGGATCACCGACAATAGAAGAGTACAGCTTGTTCGTGAAGGACAGGTAAGGAAAAACAGAGAGGATATGTTGCCTCACATATCAAAGATATATACACTTGCTCTGAGGTTGAAATAGAAGTGAGAGGCAGACCTATTGAAAGTCTCAGGGTAAGGATAAAATAGGTAAAGAACAAGAATGATGTCATGGTAGCTGGATGAGGTTTTTTTTAAACTAACAAAATCATCCCAACCACAGTACTTGGTGGTGATGGGGCACTTCTACTACCCAGACATCTGTGGGGAAAATAATATAGCAGGGACAGATTATCCAACAAGATCTTGGAATTCATTGGAGATGACTTTTTATGACAGAAGGCGGGGAAAGCAACTAGGGGAAAAGATATTCTAGATTTCATTCTGACAGATAGGTAGGATCTGGTTGACAAATTTAAGGTGGAAGGAAGCTTGGGTGAAAGTGATAGTGAAATGATAGAGTTCATGATTCTAAGGCACAGTAGGAGGGAAAACTTCAGAATAAGGACAAAAAAATTCAAGAACAGAGACATTAGCAAACTCCGAGAATCGGTAGGCAAGATCCCACGGGAAACAAGTGTAAGGGAAAAAAGAGTTAAGGAGAGTTGGCAGTTTTTTAAACAGACATTATTAGGATTACAAGAGCAAACTATCCCAATGTATAGGGAAGATAGTAAGTGTGGTAAGAGATCAGTCTGGCTTAACCAGGAGATCTTCAACAATCTGAAATTCAAAAAAGCGTCATACAAAATGTGGAAATTAGGTCACACTACAAAGGATGAATACATAGAGGGACAAAAGCAGAAAAGACAAGGAAAAAAATGAGATTACACTAGCTAGGGAAATAAAGGATAAGAAGCAAACGTTTTGCAAATACATGAGAAGCAAGGCTAAGATGGAGGACAGGGTAGGCCCATTACTCAATGAGAAGGGAAAGACAATAACAGAAAAGGCAATAATGACCAAAGTGTTAAATACTGTTTTGTTTCAGTTTGAACATCAGGGCCTGATGACAGACATCCTAGAATACTTAAGGAACTCACTGAAAAGAGCTCTGAACCATTAGTGATTATCTTTGACAAAAGGGGAATAAGGACAAGACAGGATGATAGACCTTCATCTTAAATTCTTTACCCAGCAGGTTAATGAAGCAAATAAACAAATTTTAATCACCTTGAAGAAAATAAGGTGGTAATTAACAGTCAACATGGATTTTTCAAGAAAAAAACATATCAAACCAACTTAATATCCTTCTTTGACAGGGTAACAAGCTTTGTGGATAGGGGAAGCAATAGATATGATATATCTCAACTTTAGTAAAGTTTTTAATACTGTCTCACATGATCTTCTCATCAACAAACTAGAGAAATGTAGCTAGACAAACATATCAAAAGGTGGGTACACAACTGTTTGGAAAAGGATACCTAGAGTGTAATTATCAATGGCTCACAGTCAAGCTGTAAGGGGATACCGAGTGGGATTTCATAGCGATCTGTCCTGGGTCTGGTTCTATTCAATATCTTCATAAATGATTTGGATAATGGCACAGAGAATATACTGATAAAGTTTGTAGACAATATCAGTCTGAGAGGGACTGCAAGAGTTTTGGAGAATAGGATGAGAATTCAAAATGATCTTGACAAACTGTAGAAATGGTCTGAAATATATAGGATGAAATTCAATAAGGGAAAATGCAAAGTACTACACTTGGAAGGAATAATCCATTACACAAATACAAAAATGGAAATGACTGCCTAGGAAGGAGTACAGCAGAAAAGGATCTGGGGTTACAGTGGATCACAAATTAGATATGAGTCAAAATAAAATAATATTGCAAAAAACAACAACAGCAATCATTCAGGCATGTATTAACAGGGCTGTAATAAATGAAGGGAGGGGGAGCTCCCTTTTATTGACACCCAGCCAGCCAGTTAGCTATAAAATCCATTTTAGTAGCTGTTCTCTACTTGCTTTACCTGTAAAGGGTTAAGAAGTCCACAGGTGAAAGGAAAGGAGTGGGCACCTGACCAAAAGAGCCAATGGGAAGGCTAGAACTTTTTAAAATTCGTAAAAACTTTCCTTTTTCTGTTCTGTTGTTGCTCTCCGGAGAGAGGGGACAGAGCACTATCTGGAGAAAGCTTTTTGTCAGTATGGAAATCATCAGATCATACCTAAAACCTACTTATAAACTAGAAAACGTCTAGAAAGACGCAATTAGGTTTATTTCTCTTTATTTCTTATTGGCTTGTGGACTCCTCTGCGATAACCCCAAACATTTTTTTGTTTTACTTGTAACCTTTAAGCTGTGCCTCAAGAAGGTTATACTTGATGTTTAATTTTTGTAAGTGGGTTTTTAAAATCTAGCAAAAGCCTAACTTCCAGATGTATTTTCTTTCTTTTCATTTTTAATAAAATTTACCTTTTTTAAGAACAGGATTTGATTTTTTTGTGTCCTAAGAGGTTTGTGCATATGTTGTTTAATTAGCTGGGGCAACAGACAATTTCCTTTGTTTTCTTTCTCAGCTCTTCCCAGGAGGGGGTGTGTGAAAGGGCTTGAGGATACCCCACATGAAGGAATTGCCAAGTGCGCCTTCCTGGGTTCCAAGGGGTTTTGCATTTGGCTGGTGGCAGCATCTACCCATCCACTGCCAAAAAGAAGCTATAACCTTGGGAGTTTAATACAAGCCTGGAATGGCCAGTATTAATTTTTAGAACACTTGTGGGCCCCCACCTTCTGCACTAGAAGTGCCAGAGTGGGGAATCAGCCTTGACAAGGGCAGTTGTAATCAAGACATGAGACGTAACTCTTTCATTTTACTCAGCTTGATCAGGCCTCAACTGCCGTAGTGTATCCAGTTCTGAGTACCACACTTTGACACACTTTGGGAAAAATGCGGACACATTGCAGAGAATCCAGAGGATAGCAACTAAAATTAGTAAAGGTCTAGAAAATGTAACTTATAAGGAAAGACTGAAAAAAAACGGGTTTGTTTAGTCTGGAGAAGAGAAGACTAAGGGGTGTGGGGCATGATGACAGCCTCAGGTATATAAAATGTTGTTATAAAGAGGAAGCTGATAAATTGTTCTTAACTACAAAGACAGGGCAAGAAGTAATGGGCTTAAATTGCAGCCAGGGAGATTTAGGTTAGACATTAGCGGGGAAAAACTTCCTAAATATAAGGGCAGTTAACACTGAAAGACATTACCGAAGGAGGTTGTGGAATCCCCATCAATGGAAGTTTTTAAGAACAGATTAGACAAACACCTGTCAGGGGTGCTCTCAGTAGTACTTAGTCCTGCGTCAGATCAGGGGCCTGAACTAGATGACCTGTCAAGGTTCCTTCCAGTCCTACCTTTCTGTGATATAACTGCATGGAAACTTGAGTGATTTCCCATTCAGTCTCTGAATGGGTTGTGTTACTGTGAGATACTGTTTAATACGAAACATTATGATTTCATGCACGTGTGCTGAGATATCAGCATATTAATAGTATCATATTTTAAGACAATATAAAAGCTATAAAAGTAACATGTCATTTCTGTATATATTTCAGTATAGTTTACAATTACTTATTTAAACTGATGAATCTCTATCTATTAAAAATATTTGGTGAGTCAGGATGAAAAGACTAGTACGATGTCCTAAGCATTCAAGGGCATGTACTTTGATTCAAGCTAGAAGGCCTAACAAAACTAGCATGGCCATATGTTTTTACTGTTATACAATATATTTTAAAAAAAAATATATTGGATCATCTTCTTTCCTTCATAGTGATATAAGACTCTGACCTTTTAATTTTATTATCTAAACAGCATAAAATGACCAGAATTGAGACTAATAATATGTTTAATTCAGTATTGTATATAAAAAAACAAAGAGAATATTTTTTCTTATAACAATGGGATTTTGTAAATAATATGTTATGCAAAAAATAAACCTTCCATTCTAAAGGCAGGGAAATGCAATATATCAATATATGCTATAGGTAATTAAAAATATAGATGCTTAGACACAAAAATATCCTTGTGAGTAGAAAGGATTGGTACTGGCAAGTCTATCAGATGTAATTTATTTGAATGAATTTACCTGCAGTATCATTAGAGTTTATGCCTATTCATCTTTTCGGCTCTGAATGTAACATGAAAATACATCTACTTTTCATTGATAAAATAGACTGTCAGCATTCAGAAACAACAAAAAAATCAATGCTATAAAATGAGGAAAGTTATATTTTACCTTTTGTAGTGGATAAGAAACTAATGAAACACTCAACTACATTTCATTAACTGTAATCTTGCTGACCTAAGCAGATCCCTGGAAGCAGTGTAGAAATATATTAGCTTCTTGACTGGCAGAACATTGGTTGTGTATGAATACATGACGCTGACATGTAACAAATAAGACTTATTGTTAAGTAAATGATTTATTATTGAATTCCTATAAAATAAGAACTTCAATATTTTTAGATTATACTAGTTCTGGTTATTTCTCCCATAGACAAAAATAAAAAGATCATATGGTGTATTGAAATCAGAACAGTTTGTTGTCCTATTCTTTGGGGAAATAGCAAATCACCTGCTTACCAGGTATAACAGTGTATTTATATTGTTGTCCCTATGTTCCGTTATATTAACCTCAAAGTAAAAAGATTATTTTCAGCATAAATCACATCAGGAAGTATTCAAAACACTTTCTTCATATAATATTGAAAGGCTCTTACTTTTAATAACTTGTAGGGGATCTTACAGATATCTAATACCTTACACAAAAAAAGCATATCATTTTACATAGACCTTAATTTCAGCTTAAATTTTCAGTTTCTTATCATCTTAGTGTATTAACTTTTTGTCTTGCTGTGCTTGTTGGCAAGAAGTTGCAGAATGATGAAATAGCCTATGGTGATATTTCCCTTGAAAATGTTTTCAGCACATGTAGCGCTGTCAAAATGATTTAGGTCACTTTTTTTGAAAATGGTCAGACTTATTTTCTTTTGCTACCCAATCATTTGCATGATGAAAGGAATCATATTATGTATGTCTAGTACAAATGTTTGATCACAACTTCTTAAAACAATTGACAAGCCTCATACAGACTTATCTAATCCTCTCTGCAAGTCTTTCCTAAGAGAAAGCAAGCAAGCAACTTGTACATAATCAGAACATTTTTGACCTATGAGGAAGGACACTAAGAGGATATGTTGTTGTATAGACCCTGTTCCCTTGAAGGAATAAAAGGACTGTTGTTCTCAAAAATAGTGATACTTTGATAGCAAATTATTTATTATGATGAAGGGTTGGTTGAAATTTTTCCATTAAAACTGTTTTTCAATGGAAAATTGGGATTTGGACAAAATTATTTTTCCCCTGGAAAATTGCCTGCTAACTACAGATTTTTACTTGTTGTTGAAAAACAAATATATTTTGATCAAAACCTGAAATATTTTGATTCATAAAAGAGGTGGTGGTGCCTCATAGGAGTTGTAGTTCAGGTGATTCATGAGACTCCTATGAGCAGCTAAGCAAGAGGACAAATGGTGTGGTGTATTATGGGAGAAGTATTCTGGACCAGGAGCCCAGGCATTAGACAAGAATGGAAACATGAGGCACTCAAACTGGAACTCCCATGAGGAATCATGGTAGAATTTCCAAATAAAATAATTTGGATTTCCACCCAAATATTCTGATTTTCAGCCAAAATATTTGGGGTTTTAAAGATTTTTTGCCAAAAGGTTAAAATATTATATTGAAAAGTTTTAATTGAAATCTTGCAAGGCAGGGGGATATGTGGGGAGGGAACAATTTCCAATAAGCTATGTTATTCTGCCATAATGTGTTAAGCACATTAAAAGAGATAGTAAAATGTGCTCCCATCCCCCCCGGAATTTACAGTATAATTTAGACATGACACAATAAGTAAAACTAATAAATAACAAAGGAGGATGTGTTGAGAAAAGGTAATGATTATGGTGAGTCACATGGCTATATAATTTGTAATTTAAGACATATATATATATTATGCACAAAGATGTACATTAAAATAACATCAGGCTCCCCCACCAGCTTCCAATCCCAGTCTCATTGCTCATCACATCCCAGTATATATAGATATATATATATATGCCTTTCACCGTGCATTGGCTTCTTTCTACATTCCCCATTCCATCATGCTCTTATCAATCAAATCCCTCCTAAACCCTCATTCTGTGTCATAATAAATGTCTTAAATTACAATTTATATGACACAGAATGAGGGTTTAGGAGGGACACAGAATGAGGGTTTAGGAGGGATTTGATTGATAAGAGCATGATGGAATGGGGAATGTAGGAAGATGCCAATGCACAGTGAAAGGCAGCATATAAAAGGGCATGGAGGTGAGATCATGAAAGGAAATTATTCCAGGCTTGTTATTGCCAACTTCACTGAATTGTGGACCTCAGCTAATAGAGCAATATGAAGCTGTATACAAGTCTACAATATAGGGTGGTTTCTAGACACTGCAATACCAGAAAAGAGTCTGGTTCACTACTGCTAAAATACCTTATTATTTACACCTGTGCAGAGTGTAAAATGTTACCAACTTGGAATGCAGGCTTATTATGCCCACTTTACACTCTGCTCATGTGAAAATATGGAAAATCAGGTCCCAAAAGTATGACACTGGCACACTTGACCAAAGGAGTCTGCAAAGATTCAAAAGGATCAGGTGTGCAAGATATACTCTGAATGAGTGACAAGGAAGATGATCATGGTGGCAGCATTATGAGCAGTCTGGAGGTGATTATTTGGTGTACATGAAGACTGGACAGGAGATTGCAGTACTCTAAATTGTAGTTAATTAGGGTGTAAACAAACAATTTGTGTTTTTTAGTCTGCCACTATCATTCTTCAATTATAAGTCTCTACCAGTTTATTCTTTCACATTTGCTGTGAACTTCTGTATGCTATTAAAATATGAATGTCTCATGTCAATGGATTAGGTTGTTTATAGGATTCAACTCTTTAAAATCACAAAGCTTTCCTTCTTGCATCAGTCTGTACACAAGTACTTTATGAGCATATATTGTAGTTATATGATATGAGGACATCATGAAGCAACAGTAGCTTCCTAACAGTATGGTTGAGCCTAGCTTCTGATTTATTTTTAATTCACCCACCCAAGTTTACACAAAACAAAACCAATTCCCTTGAAATTACACTTTCCATATCTACCCAGAGGTAAAACTTTTCTAGGAAGCTTGGGGAAAAATTATCACTGGATTATTTTAAATGTATGGGTGTAGGATGAACTCCGCTGAAACACACTTTCAACCTTAACCCATTTTTAGTGAAGTTTTATGTTTGCAAGTGTACCAGATGAACTACCTTTTAAAACACACTAACGAAAGGTTTCCATTCATGGGTAATTTTCTCTCATTTCCTTGCAAAGAAAGCTACACTTATTGGGACAGTGCACTTCAGACTAGTCCATTGCACACTAAGACATCTCATCAAATCAATGAGCCAGTAGGATATGGCTGTTTTCCTGGCACCATTTCAGAATAGTAGGGAGCAGACAATCTGCTTAACATCCCAGAACAATACTCCTTGGAGGGTTTAGGTGGACTGGATCTGCTAGCAGATGATGTCACCGGACTTCCTATCTGGTGTCAAACTCCTTGAAAAAGGTCAGCAGCTGTCTTGTCAATTCCTGAAGGAGCACCCTAGTGCTGGAACAAGGTAGCAGCCAGTCTGCTGGGCTTCCTTGATAAGGCAAATTGCCATCAATTAAGAAGTAGGTGTATGTGTCTGTGTGTTCGGCCCTCACTTGCTCCTGGCTTTACTTGTACCTCCTCTTCCTAATTCCTTCTTTTCACACTTTTTGCTGCTGCCCTCTCCCCAGTCTGTGTCCCTTTCCCATTTAACAGGATGTCCAAGAGGTTTCTCAAGGCAGCTCATGAATTTGATGGGAGATTCTACATGATATCACACTGCTCACTCCTTCTGTTGAGCTGTCACTCCACAGAGCAGCAGTAGTTTGAAAGGGAAAGCCCTACCCTCAGGAGCTCTGATTAATTAAGGGGCCGGCAGAGAGGGGAGCTGGACCCAGATCCCCAGTTATATAAAAGAGGAAATCCCACCATTCACATACTCCATCTCATTGACACATGGAATGTTATTCCAGAGTGGGAACTGAGCCCTAGCCAAAGGCAATAGGGGCTTGACCACAGGCCACTTGATTATCTCTGGGCAAAACAGGTGGTGCAGGGTTGGGGTTAGGGAAAGCACATACATGGCTGAGGTCTGATCACTTCCTGTTTGCTGCTGCAAGCAAGCAAACCAACATTGCCTACAACCACACCCCACATAACTGCAGTCAGGCAGCCCCAGCACTGGAGTCCTGAGCAGCCCTGGGATTGTGGAGATGGACGCCAGTTGGTGTAGCAGAGCCCAGGATTCCACACTCTGAGCTCAGGCTGTGATCAAGCACCAGAAGCTGCCACAAGGTTTGGGATTAAGAGCGGGGCTGGAGGCTACTTCGACTCTTTCCCCATGAATAGTACTTGATGCTAACAGAGGGTATCTCTTCTCAGAGAAGTGTTTCTTATTGAGTACAGCATTTCTTTCTGGGGTTAATTCTTATCTCCCCAAGGGTTGTGAAAGGGAACCAAGAGGGTTTGGGCCTGGTCAGAGACAAGTGAAGTTGTCTCAAGCATGTGGTTGGGATTTTGGAACCATGTACCCAACCTTCTAGTGCCCCCACCACACCAGCAGCAAAAGGCATGGGCTGCTGCCACCATTGCTACACAGAGAGATTATGCTCTCCTGCTATGCACATGGGCAAAGCAGCACAGGCACACTCAAACTCAAGGTCAGGCCCCAGACAACTGCACCTGATGTTCCCCTTTTCTGAATGCTTATGAACAATTCTATTGAAAGATATTTGGAAAGAGCGACGATGCTGGTATTCTAACTGATAAGGCAAACATAGAGGAGAGAGAATTTTAAAAGCAAGTAAAAGTGAGATTTTATAGCATGGAAACAACATTTTACTTATCCATTATCTTGTCTCATTAACTCAGAGGAGAAGAAAGGAAATTTATTTTATTAAATTTTTTGACCATTTGGGATTGTCGCTTAAGATGCATGTCTCATTTTTGTGAAAAGGGACAGCAGTCATACACAGTTACTCAAGCATGCTTTAGTGCCATATAAAAATAATATAATGCAGGACAGTCAATCTAAAATAGGAGACAGCATTAAGCAGTCACATTAATATGAAGTGCCTCTGGGGATATAATTCAAAACTTTCTTTTCTGATATACATTCAAATCCTTCTTTTCAGAAGTGCATATATCTCCTAGTGCAGTGGTTCTCAACTGTGGTCCACCGCTTGTTCAGGGAAAGCCCCTGGCGCTCCAGGCCGGTTTGTTTACCTGCCGCGTCCGCAGGTTTGGCCGATCGTGGCTCCCACTGGCCACGGTTCACCGTTCCAGGCCAATGGGGGCTGTGGAAAGGGTGGCCAGTACGTCCCTCGGCCCACGCTGCTTCCCGCAGCAAATAAATTGGTTAGTCTCTAAGATGCCACAAGTACTCCTTTTCTATTTGCTATGTGGTATCTCCAAGATCTGGATTTTTTAAATCAGCCTTACTCTTTTATTACTAGAGCAAACCAAGCCTGGAGGGAAGAAGAGAGAAAGTGCTCTCTCTTGCTCTCCTCATATCAATGGCTTCCTGTATCATTTGGGAACCAGAAGCCCGTTGGTGGTTGTTTACCGCTCACCCTCCAACTTCTTCAAAAGACTCAGGACTTGGGAGTGACAGGTCCTCTACTGGGAAGGAGAAGTTCATGGTCGATTCTTCTAGCTTGTAGCCAGAGCTCTGTGCATGCTGGGAAACGGGGGATGACTAGATGATGATGCTGAACTGTCTGTGGAGGGGCTTCACCAGTTTTGACCTCTATTAAGAGCCAGATATTGTGTCAAAAATAAAAGTGAAGCTTCATGCACTTCTCAACCATATTTAAAATTAACAAATAGGTAAATTATGTTCCCATCTTTGCTTCCACATGATGTCCCAATTTTTTTCCTCCTTAAACTGTTGCTGATGTGCAGAGTATGGACCTTTGGCCTCTCAGTCTGGGACTATCAATTGATGACTACCTCATTACTCATATGCCTCTACTAGTTTGTTTAATGTTGTCCTCTTTTCTAACCTTCATATAGTGTATTCTACAAAACAGTGATTTTTTTAAATGTTGTTTCTCCAGGCATGTCAGCTTGTTCTGAGTTGTTTCCCATACTCAGCAATGTATTATGTAGGGCCATAGGAAACACACTACCTTTTGAGACACCAGTATAATATTTTCTTGCAAATATTAATGAACAGCATAGCTTTTAGTTTTCCCACAAAAGAATATGAAGACAGTACTTGGTATTCTGTTGGGAATTGGGAAACTAATCATATGATATACAAGTCATACTTATTCATTCCTCTAGGGATAGAATTCACATGTTCTCTTTCTATGGATATACACGGTGTACATTTTGTTTTCTACCTCACCTACTGTATTATCAGTTTGGAGGATCCTCCCAGCATAGTCCTTGAAGAGTTGCTCTGTTAATCGACTTTATGATGTATTCACCAGGATAAAAATTACCCAACTACTTATCAGCTCTTTATGAAATGGACTCTAGGTGGCTAAAATCCTGTTTCATCGTTTCATATTGCACATCACTGTTAACCAAAAACAGGAAGAAGATGCTACAAGAATTTATGCAAACTCTTTGTATGTGTTAATAGCCCTTCATCTTCTCTGTGTGCTAATCTTAGTAATACCATAACTTTAAAATAAGGTATTATATTCAACAATTATTTTGCTTTGATGCATTAGTGAGAAACGGTATTTTAGAATAGAGCTCCGTTAATTTTTATTTTTTCTACCTAATGTGTTATAGTGTAGACAACACTCTTAAAATATTCAGAGAGCAGAAAAAAAAATCAGTAAATATACTGCCTCCATGTCACACATGTAATTCCACTTCTATGACTCTCTTTACATGAAGAAAAGGAGTACTTGTGGCACCTTAGAGACTAACCAATTTATTTGAGCATGAGCTTTCATGAGCTACAGCTCACTTCATCGGATGCATACCGTTTCCACCGTTTCCACGGTATGCATCCGATGAAGTGAGCTGTAGCTCACGAAAGCTCATGCTCAAATAAATTGGTTAGTCTCTAAGGTGCCACAAGTACTCCTTTTCTTTTTGCGAATACAGACTAACACGGCTGTTACTCTGAAACCTCTCTTTACATGTTCGCTCAGTTTCTGGGCTCAGAACAAGTCCTCAGATTCCCAACTATACTGAATTTCAAGAGTTTGCCCCAGGATCTCTGCAGGGAAGCTGTGACCGCTGAGTGTCTGCACAACAGTTAGTTAGTTCATTCTCCCAACATCATTGTGTACTAGGGAAGTATTATCCCCACGTTCCAAATGACAAACTGGTATGATACAGGTGGGGACACAACAAGATGGCAGTGACTTGTTCAGTGTCACATAGGAAATCTGTACTGGAGTTGCAAACTGAACCCAATTTCTTGAGTCCCTACTAATGTGGTACCTTAACCCTCAGACCATTCTTTCTCTCTGTTGACACAATTGTATGTACTGAGTCTGGAGACCTGCCTGCTATTCCCTGCTCTGTCAATGACTTTGTGTGACTTTGGTGTAATAAACTTATATTTCTGATTCTTTTTCTCAATCTGCTAGATAGGATTCCATATCCATGGATGAAAGTGTAATGGCTGATGAACTAAAAGCCAACTGGCTGGTAGCTAAGGCTGTAGAGCAGACTCATTTTATCATTCTCTCTAAGTGGTCTTGGTGCCACTAGATGGGACAGAACACCACACCCAGGAGGTGTGTAGGTTACATAAGCACTATGTGTTGTTTCTTGTTTGCATATAGAACGATACAACAGACAAGATTTGAGAGACAGTTCCTTTAACCCTTAGTTATGTGTATAGCCCACTGACTACTTGTCTTGGCTTTAGCCCATCTCTTCCCCGCTCAAAACTCTCCTTCCACTATCACACACAGAAATCCCCTTTGGGTTGTGTTCTGAGTGGCGCAGATGGTGCCATACCCTGCAGGCTAAGTCATCTCCACTTCTTGCCCAGAATAATCTCTGCCACAGTACTTTCTGCACTTGTGGTAGAAGGGAATAGAATTGTTTAGGTCTGTACCTCTGTGCACTGTGCTTCTCCTTAAGAATTAATGCACTCTGGGTGAAGTTCAATTCTGTGGAGAGATCAGACAAGGCCTATACACCATTTACATCTCACTGAAGCTATATCTGCAGGGCTCAAGTAGGACTTAAATAGTGCATAGACTTTGTGATATCCCTCTGAATGCTTGTCCTTACAAAAGGATAACTCTATATGTGAGAGAATAGAAATATGTAGTCAAAATTGTTTTGCAGCTCTGACCTTCCAACACTCATCCTCAGGGGCTGTCTACACAGGGAAAATTGTCATTACTATACCAGTATAACTAAGTATATGCTGGTATAGCTCCCCCTGGTTAGTTGGAATAACTACCAAAAATACCACTGTTCTTATCTAAAAGAGTGGTTCTTCGGGAGTCATGCCAGTATCATATTAAAGAAGTTCTGTATTAAAATCACAAATGAGTTTGATTCCCCATAGTTTAAATTCCAGGATATTACTAATTAAGAGGTCTCTTGTTTTTTGATCTCTTGTTTTTACTGTTTCTCTCCCTCTCTGTGTGAAACTTGCAAGCTGCTAATTGTGTTAGTAGATTCTAAAACAGAATATGTTCTCAAAGCAATACTTTGTAACAACAACTACTCACACAGAGAGAGACTCAAAGTGATACTTTGTAACAACAGAAACAGCACCCAGGGACTCCCCGCTCTTTTGTTGTATTTATCTTGCTTTGTTAACAATTGTGATTAAAATAGAGATGGAGGATGTATGTGGATGGATGCTTGGTGTAGATAATAAATGAACGATCAGGGAGGTGCCAGCCTTGGAGTTCAGTATCGATTGGCCGAGGAATGCGCAGAGTGGAGACAACCAGATGACCCCCAGAGGGCAGACTGGAATCCACCCAAAAGCCTCAAGGATGGGAGAACCGAAGAATAACATGGAGCCTTCAGGAATGTGCCATCTGCTGATTGATTCAGCAACAGTATGATGAAGCAATTCCCATAGACTGGCATAGGAATAAATTCCTATAAAGATGGACTCTAGAAACTGAGAACTTGGGGTCTGATTCTGCAAACCAACTTCCAGGAGCATCAGATGTGCATCTGACAAGGCCCTGCTCCCTCCTTGCGTCCAGGTAGTTTGGTAGATCTCTCTTAGTAATAGGTGTAACTTAAGTCCTTGCTGGTTAACTGGTGCTACAGAGCCAGAGGTGACTTTGCTGTTAATAACACTACATTGGATCCGCTCCTGTTGTAAGCATGTACAACTCTGTTGACTTTAGTTGTTGACTTTGGTGGCACTGCAACCAGTTACGCAGGTGCTCTGGCTTGCTTCCTCTCTGTTAGATAGACATGATGTTTTCAACAAAAATCTTTACTCCTATTAAACATATTTTGTGGATTGGAGAAACTGATCTCTGACACAGAACCTTACATTTGTAGCTTACATTTGGTTTTCATAACAGCCTAAAAGTCCTACTACTTTCTTTTTGCCTAATCTATATATTTATAAATTGCAGATGGGCTAATTTAACTGATAAACTTGAATTTTAGTTCAGGGCAAATTTTCTTGGTTTTGCTTTGATAGTGTGTCAGGGTATAGTCCAAGAAACTATTATTTTGTTTTAGGGATGAGACTAAAACAATTTAAATGCATCAACTTTTGATCACATTTTGTAAATTCTATGCACATTTATTAAGGTTGCTAGGATTTCATAGGATTTTTTTCATCAATATTAAGAATCATTGCTTGCAAATTGGGAATGAGTGAGGAATTTTGTCAAATATTTTTTTCAGTGTAGTGGGAAATGGGGTCTTTGTTGAAATCTAAGAATAAGGCCCAGTTTGGGCTCATGTTTGCTAAAGTTGAAATTCATTCCAGGCAGAGACATTGAAAAGATTTTGTACCTCATAATTCCCACATAGACCATCAAACTAAGGCTTATGTGTGACTGGAGTGGTCCATAGGTCTTAAGATGGCCCTATGCATAGGTGTGTATTTCACCCTGAAAGCATAATAAAATTTAGATTTTGTCAGTAGTTTTCAAAGTGCTCTACATTTTACAAATGGGGAAAATGAGGCACAAGAGATTAAAGCAATTTGCCCAAGGTCACCCAGCAGGCCCATAGCAGAACTGGGAGTAGCTTCCAGATGTTCTGAGTGCAATTTCACATGGATAAGTGGTATTCTTGTTCATAACACATCCACCTTTCCAACTGTATGTACATTCTGATGTTAATTTCTTATTTTTAGTTACAAAACATGACATGGATGTTTATCGCCCATCATTCAGGGCACAAATCCCGTATGTCTCATCGGGATACATAAAGTCACTTGGCAATGTTTTTCATGCAGTTCTAGAACAAACTCACAGTGCAGTGCAAAAAAAATTTTGGTACAGCACACATATAGTATCTTTTGCTGATAGATATTGGCAGCATTATAATGTGGGGGGAGGAGCTGAGGAACACCTAGTGAAAAGTAATGATCATGTAATTAGTGGTCCCCGATCCCTACTGCATATAATAATGATTAAATGGATCCTTTTAATCTGAGATACTTAGTCTCAAACTTATAGTTGGGTCAAAGTGGGAGGAAAAAAGGGCTTTGCTCACTTTTAGTACCAAATTTCTTTTGGATTTCTAAAACGTTTGGAAGTGTATAGCTCTTCTATTTTTCCAGAGTGGATTAGAACCGGGAGTGCTGAAATATCACAAAGTAGCTATTCTTGTGATAAGTCTAGCTAAGATTAAAAACAGAAATATGGGATATCACACAAGAAACCCTGTACCCATGTACCTAATCCAAGTCTTCAAATGGAAGCGTTTTGAATAAAACTTCAGATACCTGTGGAGTTTTGGTGGCCTCTCAGAAGCGTCATCCTATTGATTGATGACCTCAAACAGATTTGGAGAAGAAATATTGCCTCATTTAGATCAGCATCTGGACTCTTGAGTTAACTGAGCCATCACATTTTTGAGGTTTAACTATTAGTAAAGGTCAAGAACCATGCTTTGTGAAAAATGCTAGATTGTAGTATAAATGCTTAATGGTTTTCCATTGACTGAAGCTGTTATTTACAGAAAGGTTAATATGCTATTATTTTGATTCATTGGAGTTCTACAAATCCCTTGGAAAGTTTTTTTGTTGTTGTTGTTGTTTTTAAGCTAAGAATACTAAAAAGAGAGGCATTTTGAAATTCTATATTCTTTACATTCCATTTTGTCAAATATTAAAATAATTATGGAATAATAGTCATTGCAGTGACCGGTCTAATATTGTCATAGGAATGGCTCTATTTTTTTAATTGATTTACTTCCTATAGATACATACTTACAGAAATTATCTTTAAAATTCAGTTATTTAGAGTTGATGTTCCAAGGGTTTTTGTTTTGTTTCTTGACAATGACCAGTAATTGTGAGGTATTTGCTTCTGTAATTTTTGAATCTCTATACAGAATATGAAGAAAAGAATGGCTTTCTTTCTAAATTAACTCAGCATCGAGCTATCATTCTTACATTGTATGTTTTTATTATGAAGGTACATTGAGTATGCTATGTCAGAGTATTGAAGATAAAATAATTTGATTTCTAATCTACAAAAGAGAATTAGTCCAAATATTTGTGTTGATATGGCTCAAATAATAGTTCATGTTTAAAGTAACTTATCAGATATAACCACACACTATGTAATGGGTGCATTATACATTTACAAATATTATCCATATTTCAAAAACCACCACAGTTGGCTGTAATTGGGAACATTTTTGTTAATCTCAGCAGAGATAATCTTGGAAAAGGAATTACACACCCATTCTCAGGAGATCTCCAAGGCAGGTTTAAATAATAACAGAGTAGAGCAGGGGTTCCCAAACTTGGTTCGCAGTTTGTTCAGGGTAAGCCCCTGGAAGGCCACAAGACACTTTGTTTACTGGAGAGTCCGCGGGTATGACCACTCACAGCTCCAAGTGGCCGTGGGCCAATGGGAGCTGTGGAAAGTGGTGGCCAAGTACTGTGTCCAATTCTGGGTGCCAAACTTTAGGAAAGATGTAGAAAAAATGGAGAGAGTCCAGAGGAGAGCAACAAAATTGATACAAGGTTTAAAAAACAAACAAACCTGACCTATGAGGAAAGGCTAAAAAAAGCCTGGGTATGTTTAGTCTTGTGAAAAAAGACTGAGGTGTTACCTGCACCATTTAGGGCACCCTACCTATACCCTGCCAAGGGCTCAAGGTGTGACCTGGTTAATTTAGGCATCCTTACCCTTTATAGGGAGTTTGTATATATGGGGCACATGGAGGTACCCTGGATACATTTAATCTGCTGAAGTTGAGGTTAATTTGTTCTAGAGATTGTATTGGTGTTACAATAATTTTCTTCCTATGATTTAACTTTGCCACATGTGATCCATTCAGTGGGTGTCTTCTTGGTTTTTTGTTTGTTTGTTTTGCTTTTTTGTATATTAGATTCAGTTGCAAGTACTTTAAAAATTAACTGTACCCAAATGCTTTGCAATGTTTATTTACCTTCTTGGTATGGACAATATGAACGATGGTTAGACACTAATATTATAAGTCAACTTTAGGCTGATTTTTCATACATTTATTGCCCTGGGTTTCTTTGATTTATTCTGGGAGGGTTTTACCCAATGTGACTGTATAGCGTTGCACATATATTTACATTTATATACAAAAATTCATGGCTACAAAATTGTTGTGACAGTGAGTGTTGTGAAGTAGGACCTATTCACCTGTATATATGTAGAAGGGCTACTAGGATGATCCGAGGAATGGAAAACCTGTCTTATGAAAGGAGACACAAGAAGCTTGGCTTGTTTAGCCTAACTAAAAGAAGGTTGAGGGGAGATATGATTGCTCCCTATAAATATATCAGAGGGATAAATACCAGAGAGGGAGAGGAATTATTTAAGCTCAGTACCAATGTGGACACAAGAACAAATGGATATAAACTGGTCATTGGGAAGTTTAGACTTGAAATTAGATGAAGGTTTCTAACCATCAGAGGAGTGAACTTTTGGAATAGCCTTCCAAGGGAAGCAATGGGGGCAAAAGACCTATCTGGCTTTAAGATTAAACTCAATAAGTTTATGGAGGAGATGGTATGATGGGATAAGATGATTTTGGCAATTAATTGATCTTTAAATATTCATGGTAAATAGGCCCAATGGCCTGTGATGGGATGTTAGATGGGGTGGGATCTGAGTTACTACAGAGAATTCTTTCCTGGGTATCCAGCTGGTGAATCTTCTGTAGTATCTGGCTGGTGAATCTTGCCCATATGCTCAGGGTTTAGCTGATCGCCATATTTGGGGTCGGAAAGGAATTTTCCTCCAGCGCACATTGGAAGAGGTCCTGGAGGTTTTTCACCTTCCTCTGTAGCATGGGGCACGGGTCACTTGCTGGAGGATTCTCTGCTCCTTGAAGTCTTTAAACCACGATTTGAGGACTTCAATAGCTCAGACATAGGTGAGAGGTTTTTCATAGGAGTGGGTGGGTGAGATTCTGTGGCCTGCGTTGTGCAGGAGGTCAGACTAGATGATCTTAATGGTCCCTTCTGACCTTAATATCTATGAATCTATGAATATCAGGAATGGTTTTAAAGATTCCTGGAGAAATCCAAGACCATGGTAATCTCAGCTGCTATAATAGCAATTGAACTGACCACAAATAACAAATACAGAACTGCAAAATTTGAATGGCCAAAGCCTGCTTTACCTTTCTCTGCATCCACTCATGTACACTGGTGACTTTCACATCCACCACTCTCTGTAGCAGAAACGATGCAGCTCGTGTGCAACTCACAGACTGGGCCTCATTTGCAAAAATCTACCTTTATGTCAACCCCAAACAACCAGGGACATTTTGCTCAGCCAAATGGAACACTGACAACAACCCAGACCCCTGCTTTCTGATGAAAGATAATAGCAGTGTTCCTCTGCAAACTTCACAAACAATGCTTGAAATCTTTCCTCACAGCCAACAGTACACATTATACTAAATGTCAGCTTTAGAGTACTTCTGATTGTATCAACACCAAAACCACACTGGAGTTTTCACAACGTAAACTGGGTTGCATCTGATGCAGAAGTTAAGACGGGGTACACCATATCAAGTCGATCCCAGAAAACTATGATAACATTTTTCACATTTTTCTCAAAGCTGCTGTGAAACATATTTCATGTGAGCATCTCAAGGTCTATACTCCTCGCTGATAGCCAGAGACAGAAGCATTCTTCAAACAGTATGAGAAGAACAGTTGATCGAGATGCAGCAAAAGCATTAATAGAGCAATTGAACTCTGATCATCAAGCAGATGAAATGAGTCAGTGGAGGGTCATGACTTCATTAATTCCAGTCATAAAGCCTGGGCTCGCCTCCATAGGATTGGAGTTGCTGACCCGGTAAAACATCACCAACCAAAAATGACAGCAAATGCTCTCACCTCACATCTTTTCTGTAATTTGAAGTCCAAAACTGACACGCTGACTAAGCAAAAGGTTCAGAAAGGGCTCTTTCTAAATGTCCAACAGATTCCTGCCACTTCACCACTATCATCACCATATTCTGTAGAAGACATAAAAAAGGCCCTCATAGTGACGAAAAGAAGGAAAGGATGGCTTTTATCCTGAATTCCTTAAGAATTTGGGGCCAGAAGGATAAGCATGATTTGCAGACCCATTCACTACTGTACATTGATGGAGAAGATTCCAAAAAGTTGGCATGGGGTGAGAGTTTTCATCCCTCCTTAAACATGGGAAACCACCAACTGATGCCACCAGCTATCACCCAACATCTTTCTTCTCCACAAATAGAAAGTTAATGGAGAAAGTCTTACTGGCCCATCTCGCCCCTATCTTAGAGGCCATCTTGTTAAAAGAACAGGCTGGTTTCAGACCAGAACAAAGTTGCTGCTGCCAGTTTCTCACCATTATTCATGCCACTAGTGCCAGTTTCTAGTGGAATTTAAAAACAGGAATTTAAAAATACTGCTTATGACATGGTACAGAGATATGGGCTACTGATCAAGGGTCATCAAATGCCATCACACCAAGTGACTCCTGGAAACAATGCATCCTTTTGAATGGGCAGATCAGCAAAACACATTCCCTCAGTGATGGTCTCCCTCAAGGATATGTGCTGGCTCCTTCACTGTTTCGCATCGACATCAGTGATTTACCTGATACAATTTTGTGTAAGTTTGTTTATGCCGACCACATCACTCTTGCGGCACAAGGCAAGGACCTCACCACAATTGGTGACATCCTCTCCACTCATCTCTAGCTAATGGCAGAATACTTTTAAGACTGGAAGGCCTGTGCTAATGCCTCCAAAACCTTGGTAATTGCCTTTCATCTAAACTATAAAACTGGGAAGGAATCACTCAGAGTCACCTTCTAGATCAGAAATGAAGTATCTGAAGTACTTGGGTTGGGTTGGGTTGAAGTACTTGGACAAAAGCTTGCTTTTCAGCTGTAACAGACATGTGAAAAGATAAAAGCAAGGACTAGTCCAGTCCAAAAACTTGCAAGCACTACATGTGATGCAGATGTGCACACACTTTGAACAGTAACTCTAAAACTGGTAGACTCAACTGTTGAATATTGCACACCAATCCGGGTAGGAGATCACAAACCAAATCTCTGAACATGCAGCTTAATATCACAATGAGAGTCAGAACTTGAACATTAAAATAAACACCAGTGCAATGGTTGCTCACTTTGGCAAACATACCTACGCCCACAACATATGTTACTACCATTTGTTTCTAATCCCTTTTCCCTGATCCCACAGAAGCTCTGCAGCAGCAAACTCATGTGGAGCTCCATTGACTTCTGTGGAGCTCCACTGCTGTGCAGATACCTTCCTGTGGAGTTCCATGTCTGTAGTTATTATATGCCATTTTATTTATTTCATCCATGCTAATTTAACTGATTAGCTCCCTATTTATTTCTGTTTTCTCCATTCCTCAGTTTCTCCTCTTTTATTGCATACACTTCTTTTTATTGTACTATAGGTTTTATTCAGTTTCTCCTCTTCTGAAACTATATAATATTTTTATTAAAAATGACACAGCTAAGGGAAAATTTAAACATTTTCTCAGAGTAAGTGGTTGCAAAAATTAAACTGCCTGGACTAAAACATATCATGCTCAGCTCTGGAACTCTCAAATATATTTTTGATTCAAAGGACCATTAATTTGTTAGAAATGAGCTATCAACCATATTTAAAATAGATAGAACAGATAAAAAAGGCCACATTTTCTTGATCAGGCACTAGTGTTGCAGTTATATATGTGTATAAATTTTTGGCAAGAGATTTCTTTGCTCTGGCAAAGAAGCCTGTTGTTCTATATTCCTTAAACATACATTAAAGATGAATATTGCAAATCCTATAGCACTCAGCTGTAATATGGAGGTAAACTGAGGTTTGAATTTTTGAGATTAAGAGAAATGGAAAGGAAAGAAATGGGAAGTGTGAACTGAGTAATGTGGTAGGCAATAAGAAGGTGGGGAAAATATAAACTTCTTTCCCCTTAAATTCTTATTTCCATTCTTTTAACATTTTACTGTGTTTCCTGACACAGCCAAACTTGAAACTAAACGTGTTGTGTTTGTTTGTTTGCTAATTAATCATGGTGCATTACAGAGATTCACTGTAATAGACTGGCTCAAAATATTCCCATGTCCCCAAATACTGCTGGCTAGGGAAGAACATCTTTAACTGAAGTGGTAATGCCTTATGGTTTAGGGGTTGAAGGGGTTCTAAATCAACCTTCTGTGTGATTTATTAGAAATTGTCTGTTGTCCTTATCACATGAATTCTTCTTTCTTTCTTTCTTTCTTTCTTTCTTTCTTTCTTTCTTTCTTTCTTTCTTTCTTTCTTTCTTTCTTTCTTTCTTTCTTTCTTTCTTTCTGTTTTGCTGTTAAATCTGGGTGCTATATAGTGAGATCATCATTCTGGCTTTTTGAGACCCTTTTTCTTCAGAGCTTGGAACTTCAAAACCATCATCTCTGTAACTTTATTTTGTTTCAAGGGTTACAGTGTGAAGCTTTCTGTTGGTAGGGTTAGAAGGGGTTGTCATTCTTTAATTCTCCCTCACTCCCACACAACCATTTTGGCTCTCTTTGTTTACTCCCTTTCCTTCTTGGTGCTTAGGACACCAAAATATTATTGTGCTCTCAGCTGTGCTCTCTGGTTCTGCTCCCCTGCACCAGAAAGTCACTGAAGATCATGTCAAGACATCAAAAAATGGACACACGGTGCAGCAGCCTTTTTTGGGCCTAAAATTTCATGAGTAATGCTTGCAAGTGGATTGGAAATGGCCGAAAATGTTCTATCAAAACTGTTTTTTTGAAAATTGGGTTCCTCTCCTGCCACCCCGGAGAGAAGTAATGTCAATGATGACTGCTATACTCCTTCTGTGTTGATTATTGTGAATATGATGCTTTGTGTGGAAGTATTTTTAATATGCTTCCACGTGTTTTGTTTCTGTAAGGTAGTCATGGCACTGAAAATCTGTGGAAAACCAAAATTCCATATGTATGAAATATCCTAAAGCAAATTAATGGAAATACTCAATTACATTTCAAAAACATTTCCCCTTCATTTTCCCCCTGCACTGGTCAGACTTATCTTGTCCCTATTTACCAATGTATAAAAATCAATCCTATGATATTGAGTGTTTATTTTCTTTTCATAGTTTTGAAAATGGAGGCAGTTTGGATTTATATCCTGGAGCTTGTTTCATAGACACGAGCATGATGACAGCACTCTTTTCCTCCTTTCTTCTACTCAGTAAAGGAACAGAATTTAACACAGTTGAGCTGATGCTAGATCTTCAGAAATATGAATATTATAATTATGTAATTACACATAATTGTAATTACATGTACGCACTTGCAATTATACATAATTTTAATGATACATTATGTAATTATTCATAATTGTAATTATATTACTATGTCAGAGAATTTAAAGATGAAAAAGACCTACTGTACTGGATCTCCCAGTCCATTCCGCTGCCTGTGTGGAATTGTTGATTACCGTATATTAATATCCTTCGCTGCTTCCTCCAATCCATTTTGAAATGACTTATATAAGGGAATTAATGCTTTGCTATTATAAAATCATAGATATCAACTTCATTAGACATTTCCTCATATTCCGCCATTGATTTTTCCCTCAGTTTCACACATTGATACTAGTCATGGCCCCAATTCAGCAAAGCTTTTAAGCATCGTGCACCATACCCAACTGAAGTCACATGCTTAAAAACATGATTACATTGGGGACTATGCTCCCTTGAATTTACCTTAAATAATTCCTCTCCTTCCTCACATTCACATTCTGCCCTTTGAGCTGTGGAGGATTCAAATCCCATTAAAAACAAATATTCAAAGGAAAACTTTGGCAGTCAAGGCTAAATTGTGTCCTATGTTTCATCAGTGACTTCAATGGGACTGCACACAAACATAACTGAAAGTGAAATAGTAGATCTCTTAATGTTCAAAATCTTCAATTACTTGCAGATAGTTATCATTATTTGGCCAGGCTAGAAATACTAAGAGCCAAATCCTGCTTGCCTTGCTCATGAGACATCCCTTTTAAATCAATGATACTACCTCTGTGAATAAGGCAAATCTCCTCTTAAATCAAGGTTGGACCTGTAGCCACAAAGGGAGCAAACTGCTCACCTCCTGCATCTAAGGCGGATTAATCAGACCTGATAAATTTTATATCTGGAAGGATGAACTCTTTACATTTTATCATCCAACAGGACATTATTTTTTTTCAAAATGTTGGTAAAATAACAGTGTGCTCTCTCTGGAACAGAAAGGCACAATTTCCACCTCTTTAAACCAGGCAAAGTAAATCTCTCTAAGATACCTATAAGGCGTTTATTACCAGAGTATCTGGGCACCAGCACTAGTCTGGCCCTTCATGTACATCACTTCAGATATAGATAAACATGATTATGTCTATGCTTATCCAGAAACATTAAAGAAAAGTCTTCCATGACTCAACTGTGACACTCTGAGAACATTTCCCAGACCTGAAGAACTCTGTATACCTCTAGAAGAACAGAAGTTGGTCCAGTAAAATATATTCTCACCCACCCTATCTCTCTCTCATATCCTGGGATCAATGTGGCTATAACAATAATGCAAACAAATATTACATGTGGGCGACCTGTTTGGATGGCAGAATAATTTTCAAGGTCCACAGTAACAAGAGTCTATGTGCACTGAATGAAATGTGTCCTGCAAAGATATGTTTAAAGCAATTGCTCTGCACAATGCATATTTATTCTGTGCTTTGTGACAGGGTAGGGCTGGATGGCTCCAGGAGAGTAATAGAAGGCAGATATATCAGCCCCAGGTCAAGTAGGTCCCTTTTCCCTGGGTAAGATAACAGGGAAGGTTACAGATCAGGAACCTTCTGGAGACAATTAAGACAGACAGGCTGATTAGAACACCTGCTGCCAATCAAGAAGCTGCTAGAATCAATTAAGGCCAGCTAATCAGGGCACCTGGGTTTAAAAAGGAGCTCACTTCAGTTTGTGGTGCGCATGTAAGGAGCTGGGAGCAAGAGGCGCTCGGAGCTGAGAGTGAGAATGTATACTGTTGGAGGACTGAGGAGTACAAGCAATATCAGACACCAGGAGGAAGGGCCTATGGTGAGGATAAAAAAGGTGTTGGGAGGAGGCCATGGGGAAGTAGTCCAGGGAGTTGTAGCTGTCGCTCAGCTGTTCCAGGAGGCACTCTAGACAGTTGCATTCCACAGGGCCCTGGGCTGGAAACCGGAGTAGAGGGCGGGGTAGAGGCCCGGGTTCCGCCCAAATCTCCCAACTCCTGGTCAGACACAGGAGGAGTCGACCTGGACTGTGCGTTCAGAAAAACAGCCAAGCTGAGGTCTGTCATGAAGCTCCAAGACAAGCAAATCCTCCAATAAGCGCAAGACTCACCAAAGTATAGGAGGAACTTTGTCACAGCTTGTATATGGTAAATACAAATTGAGGCCTCAGTCCTCCAATCAGATCCATACAGGGAGACACCTATCACTGGTCAAGCAGAAAACTAGGATGGAACTTGACAAGCTAAATTGAATTACAAGGTGTTACCCTGCACCTGCATTAGGAAAAAGGTCAAAGTTAGATCATACTTAGCTGAGGCAAAGCCATTAACTTCAAAGAGGGTGAGACAAGATCTACCCATATTAATTCAATTGCAAGACTGAGTCCATAGTGTTTTCTGCTTTGTTTGCCAACTTCATGAGAAGAGATGGTTGTGACGCTGTGTGTAAGAAAGGTGACCATTTAGATCACTGTTCTTACCATTGTTACATAATTTCCATAAATCTTGTACAAAGTATGTCATATGGTATCAATAGAAAAGTTGTGAATTATAAAGAATGATTATCCTGTTTATATGCAACTATCATCTTTGTACCTGAAGTTATGAATATTAGCTATGCATTTGTATTTCAAACATGTGTTGTGTTTCTGGGTGACACTACCCAGCTATATTTACATGAGGGCTAGACATCTATGTGTTGACGGCCCATTAAGGACACGCAGCTCACAATGTGTCAGACAGTGTGGGCCGCATGGCCACACCTGAGATTCAGCAAACCATGCAAGGACATGTGATGAGGATATGTGATTGAAGGCTCCATCTTTGACCAGTAACTTTCCATGCTCATGTGACCTTGAACTCCATACTGGGCTAGTAACTTTCCATGAACATGTGCTGGGCTATAAATTGCAAGTTGTGACATTGCTGCTTTGCCTCTTTCCTGCTCCAATTCTCTGAACTGTGGATTTACAACTAAAAGAAGTATTTTGAACTATGGAATTAGGACCGTCCAATCTTTTGGAAATTATCAGTCTTTTGCAAGCCAGCTGTCCATTCCGTCATTGCTATAAACATGATATAAGGACATTGAAATCACTTTATGTATATGATCTAGTAACCATTTATAACTCTCTTCTTTTCTTTTATTAAGAAATCTTTAGTTTGTTTACTAAGGATTGGCTGACAATGAGATATTTGGTTAAGGTCTGAGATACATATTGACCTGGGGGAAAGTGTCTGATCCTTTGGGATTAGTAGAATGTAGGTGAATTTAGTTTTCAGTAACCTCTCACTTATATAAGACCTGTTTGTCTGGATAGAAGCCAAGGGCTGGAATGCCTAATGGGGATTGTGTTCGGCTTCTGGTTAACCAGTGTGGTACTGCAGAAGATCTTTTGTAACTGGCTTGGTGAATCTAACTATAGAATAAACCACCAATTTGCGGGGATTGTCTGCCTGGATTCTTGTAGTCTTCCCTGAATGTGGCATTCTCACTGTAGACCATTCCAGGCACCCAGTCACAATGTCAGTCTTTACATATTTGTTCACCATTCAAAATTGTTTCACAAATATTTGTGAAATTTCAGCCAAAGGATCCCTTGTGAACTATTCAATTCACTGTCTGCTATTTGTGATCCAGTATCCAAGCCAGGTGATGGGCTGGTTTTATATTGTTTCTGTTTCTAAGCTCGTGCTTTAACCGCTAGATCACATGACCTCACTAAGTAAAGCATATGTTTTAAAAGTAATAATTTTCATCCTCCTTTTTTTTTCCAAATACTCATACTGGGATAGTACTTATCTTTCAAAATTTCAAAATGCAGAGGCAAAAATAATGGGTGTGGTTCTATTTTAAGGACCACACATTTTGAATGAAATGGTATAATGAAAATAGAATTAATATACCAAGGAATGTAATTCTTTCACTGGTTTATAGACCCAATGCCTACCTTAGAGTAATTAATATATCTCCAAATGTTATATTAAGCCTTAGATGTGTGACTGAACTGACAGATGTGTAAAATCACTTGTATTCAGGCACCTCTCTAATGACTGTGCATCTGTGGAGACTAATTATTCCATTAAGAGTGTGAAATGGATTATATGCAATAAATTTGCTCCAGAAACAACTGCTTTTCTTATTTAGAATCTTTATTCAGGATTATATATAACTAAACAATTACAACATTTAACATACAATTACAATGTACAATATCTATAAAATATAAATTCAAAATTAGGAAGTACACATCCCTTAAACTGAAAAAAAAATGATACACGTTACTGTCAACCTCCTTTTAGTTGTTGTTGGTTGGTTTTATATAATACATGTTTCATGAAGTGATGGAATTACATCATTGATGGAAGTAAACTTTAATATTGCCTTTCTTTCCAAGTATTAACACTATTTCTTTTTCTTCAGAGACAACATATACATTGTATGTTAATCCATTCACTGTATGTTTATGATTGCAGTTAATTCAATTCCCAACATGATTTCCATATAGAAAATGTCATCAAAAGTTTCTTATCTGTCTTGCAGCATGTATTTACACATATTTCTGATTTTTATATGGTATCTCAAGGACAGCATTCATTTTGTGATGATGAAGAATAATTAATTAAAAATTAATATATGTAATTCAATACAGCACCAAAACCAAACTCAAGATTTATCAGAGCTGTGTACTTTCAACACTACTTTATAGTGCAGAATGCTGGGGAATGAGAAAGTATAACGTGTCCAAACTGTCTTCATTCCATACAGCTTGCCTCAGAAAAATCCTCCATATCTTTTGGCCCAGAACAATCTAAAACCAAGATCTATAGACACTGTGCAGCCAAGAAGATATGAGCACCATCATTGACAGGAGGTATTGGAGGTGGATTGGTCATGTGCTTCAGATGGAAACTGATTCCATCACCAGAGTAGCAATAAGATAGACACTTGAAGGCAAGTGAAAACGAGGATGCCCGAAAACAACATGGCGAAGAGCTGTGGAAGCCGAGCTGAAAAACCTGGGGCACAGCTGGGGAACCATTGAAAGACTTGCCAGAAACAGAGAGGAGTGGAGGAGCTTCATTACTGCCTAAATGCCAGAGACATAATAGGAACACGATGATGATTATGATATGTAATGCATAGCTTTTCATCCCTGTAGTGTCTGCCAGTCATGACAAAACTCAGAAGTTTATCAGTTCCCCTGAGAATGAGCAACAAAGCTTCCATCCCCTTTTTCACAGATTAAAGTCAATTACTTAATAAGAATTGAATCCTGGTGTTTGTTTCCCAGAGCATGCATTGTTGGATAGACACTTATCAAGATGAAAAACATTGGTGTGGTAGGTTCATGACGGTGCTTGGGTCTCACCTACTTATGGAAGGTTTTCAAAATTCAAAATTTTTCAAAGGGGAAAAATGTGTGAAATTTCCTCAATTTTTTTTTAAGCAGCTATATTATGAAGACATGGTCCCTGACCTAAATAACTTAAAATTATAGCCCTTATACAGTGTCCATAGAAGTCAATGGGAAGAACCTACTGTTTTTCATGGGTGCTGGACTGTACCTTAAAAGAACTAACATACAAAGGATATAAGGAGATGGATGCAAAATGCATATATATATATATATATATATATATATATATTATACACTTACACATTTTCTCATTATTATTACAAATAAAAATAATGTCAATTGTCCCCACCTACCTCTCAAAACCTACTTATCTTTTAATTGACAGATTTTCTTATGGACAATAAAGCAGAAGTGGGTCTTGAGGAGAGAGTTGAAGAAGAAAAGGACAGTGGCCTTACAGATCTGATGGACTTTCTATATGTAATAGAAGTATGGGAGAAAGCATGGGATTGTAGCATCACTGACAAAGTGAAGAAAATGGAGGTGGACAATGTGAAAAGAGACAAGGACAGTCAAAAAGGCAGCTGCAAAACTATTAAGGGCTTTGAAGTTTAGGATAAATTCAGGAACTCAAATTTGATCCAGCTCAGATAAGTTCCTACAGATAGCTCTTGGACAGATAACCTTTTCTGCATGTTTTTTCTCCCAGGATATCCTAATGTAATATAATGTTACATTGTAATTAAAATATTTTTGTGATGCAAATGTTCACTGACTGCTCAGGTAAGTTCTAAATTATGTGTTCATTATACATTGCTTTTAAGGCAAATGTTTTGTTAACTCTTAAAAATGTCCCTTTATTTATACATACACTAGATTTTCCCCATTTTTGTATGTCCAAATTCAAAGCTTTTGAGATACATTTAAGAATATTTTTTATTTTTATTTTTTACTATTTTTCTTAATAATATCTAAACATTTTGAATTTGCATGTAGGAGCTTTTGGGAACCAGCCAAGTACTGAACACCTTGAACTCCAAATAACCTAAATTGGAGTTGTTGACACTGGGCAAAAGGCACTCAGTACCTTGCTGGAAAAAGGTCCTTGGGCCCTGATTCAGCAATGTATTTGAGCACATATGCTTAACTATATGCACCAGCTTAGTCCCATTAAAGTCAAAGTTATCCACCTGCTTTACTACCTTGCTAAATAAGGGCCTAGCGAGTTAAAGAATTCTGGTTTTGGTAAATGCCAAATTATTCCCTTTTTATAGTTTGGCATAATCATGTCAAAAGGCAAAATGACATAATTAGGCCAAACTGCTGCAAGAATCTTGGCCTAATTACATCACTGATGGAAGTAAACTTTAATATTGCCTTTCTTTCCAAGTATTAACACTATTCGTTTCTCTTCAGAGACAACATATACATTGTATGTTAATCCATTACTTTTACCAGTTTCTGGTGACTGGTGTGCATAGCATTGCCACTGAATGATGCCCAGGTCTTCAGCTCTGCAGGTGTGTCTATATGAGAATATGGTCTGCTCCTGAGGTCTTTTCCTGCTTTAATCAGAGGACTGGAGAGAGCTCTGTCAAACCCTGGCTTACATCTATAACTTGACACACATAAAAATATCTCCATAACACACCATTCTACCCAGTGTCCAGATACTCAGTATGACAAAGTGTGTCTTTATAAACTAATCTGTATGGACCTTAAGCGAATTTTTGTGTTCAAGGCTAATACATCAAAAAGAGCATGTATGAGATGATAGTTGCATATGGGGCAGAGGATGTGAAATTGCACTGATAAAAGGTGGGGTTTTTTTGGTTAATTTAAAATTGTTAAAAGATCAAAGGTTTTAAAAATATGGGGAGGGGGAAGAAAAGTTACACTGAATATCCCCCCTATCCTTATGCAAACAATCCATTCATAATAAACAAAATAAAATCTGTCTATGGCTGGTTGCTTCTGGGGTTTGTGCTGAGCTGTGAGATGAACTGACATAACTTCAAAGGATCTTTTCTCCCACACTGAGAAGTAACTGCAAGTGAAAAGACAAAAGGAAACAGAAAATTTAAAAGAATGAACTATAGGTCCAACTAGAGGGTCACAAGTTATGTATTTCATTTTTTCACTTGAAACCATTCAGTTCATACGTTAAAGCTTCTCATAGGCAATGTTAATTAACTAGTGTGGTCTGCACTTAGTCAGCAGATCCCTCTAGGGCTCATTGACCTTGACAGTGTTATATGGGTCATATTTTCACCATGGCTGAATTGTTTTTGTACATTATATCCAACTTATGAGGCACAACCACACTTCCCCTAAGAAGCAAACATGTCTTTTCTCTTTGCTATTTTTCTTCAATGACCATATCTATCATGCATGTTTGAAGAAAAATTCCTTTCTCTGCTCTGATGCAGAAAAGGACATACTTATATGTACATTTCGCTGAAATGATGCATTCTACATAATTTAAAAAAAATATCAGGCCACTTTTTGAGCCACAGGGGGCCTGATCCAAATCCCACTGTGGTCAGTGAAATGCCTCCACTTGACTTCAATGAGCTTTCAGTCAGAGCCACACTGTGTGTCTCCTCTACAACAATCCACTGTAAAACAAATGCGAAGGAGTGTCAGTCTCATCAGACAGCTGTGTCCTTAGTGATTTAAAGATGAAGTATACAGAAAAAGTTACATCGTGACGATAGCAATGGTGGAGCAGAGGATCTTGTTTTGCATTTATGTGCTTTGTAAGGTTGCCAATTTTGGTTGGACTTGTTCCCGGAGGTTTCATCACAAGACATAATCTTTAATTAAAGATTAATCTTTAATTCCTGGAGACTCCAGGACAACCCTGGAAGTTTGGCAAGCCTAGTGCTCTATCAGATAGTTCCCTTTTGACACACTGATCAAGGCAGAGCTATTGATGATAGTTTTTGTTTCCCCCTTCTGCAGCTGGTCCACTTTGGAGGGAGATTGGAAAAGACTGTTCTGGCTATAGTAAACTAAGCCCTTGTGCTATCTCAAGAGAATACTCAAGAAATAAGAGTAGGGAATGTTAAATCAATTGATTTTTAAGCCTGAGAAAGACAAAATAAGTATTCCGTGCAGGGGACAGTATGACAACATTTTCCCCTCCCCACTTAATGTCCTCTGAATTCTAGTGGTCCTGTTCATCGGATGCTGATTGAGGTTAGCACGTAGCCATATATTTTGATTTTTTTTTAGTTGAATACTATCCAATAACCAAAAACTTGCCTCTGAAATTTTATGCACATTATACCCTTCCTGGTTTGCCACCTTCTCTACAGTCTACCCCTTTTCTTCATTCTACAGATTCACTCCTGATGCCCACAAGATGTGAATCAAAGCAAGCATTAACCATCTCTAAAATAACCCTACTCTAAGTATTCCTTCCTTGAGGCTTCTAAGTCCAACCATTTCCCTGTTCCTGCCTATTAGATTTAACTGTCTGGTGGGTCTTCATTTTATACCTTCTTGCTTCTCTGAGCACGTGTTATCACTTAACAAATAAATAATAATAAAACAAAATAAGAACCAGTCTGAACCTCAGTTCAAACACCTAACTGAGCTCAAAACTTACATCCCTTCCACTTCTTAATTCCTTATCAGGTTTTTCTGCCATTGCTTATATAATACAGAATCTTCCAGGGCAGAGGAAAAGAGGTGATTAGTTGCAAAAAGACATTCTTTAAAAACTGGAAATCAAATATGAGTGAGGGAAATAGAAAGAAGCATAAACTCTGGCAAGTCAAGTGTAAAAGTATAATTAGGCAGGCCAAAAAAATAATGTGTAGAGCAACTAGCAAAAGACGCAAAAACTAGCATTTTTTTAAAAATACATCAGGAACAGAAAGCCTGCCAAACAGGCAGTGGGGCCACTGGATGAGCAATCTGCTAACAGAGCACTCAAAGAAGACAATGCCATTGGAATAGCCTTCCAAGGGAAGCAGTGGGGGCAAAAGATCTATCTGGCTTTAAGATTAAACTCAATAAGTTTATGGAGGAGGTGGTATGATGGGATAACTTGTTTTTGGTAATTAAATATTCATGGTAAATAGGCCTATTGGACTGTGATGGGATGTTAGATGGGGTAGGATCTGAGTTACCCAGGAAAGAATTTTCTGTAGTATCTGGCTAGTGAATCTTGCCCATATGCTCAGGGTTTAGCTGAATGCCATATTTGGGGTCAGGAAGGAATTTTCCTCCAGGGCAGATAGGAAGAGGCCCTGGAGGTTTTTCGCCTTCCTCTGTGGCATGGGGCACGGGTCACTTGCTGGAGGATTCTCTGCTCCTTGAAGTCTTTAAACCACGATCTGAGGACTTCAATAGCTCAGACATAGGTGAGAGGTTTTTCGCAGAAGTGGGTGGGTGAAATTCTGTGACCTGCGTTATGCAGGAGGTCAGACTAGATAATCATAATGGTCCCTTCTGACCTTAGTATCTATGAATCTATGAATCACTGGGAAGAAGGTACATGAATTATTTGCATGAGTTGTCACTTCAGAGGATATGGGGGAGATCGCCACTTGTGAGCCATTCTTCTTCGGTGACTAATCTAAGGAACTGTCCCAGACTAAGGTGAAAATAGCGGAAGTTTTGTAACAAATTGATACATTTGACACTAATAAGTCACCAAGACCAGATGGTATTCACCCAAGAGTTTTGAATGAATTTAAATATGAAATTGCAGAGCTACAAACTGTAGTATATAATATGTCACTTAAATCAGCATCTGTACCAGATGACTGGAGGGTAGCTAATGTAACGCCATTTTTTTTTGTTAAAAGGCTCCAGAGGTGATCATGTAATTACAGACTGGTAAGCCTAACTTCAGTACTAGGAAAATTGGTTGAAATGGTAGTACAGAACAGAATTATCAGTCACATAGATAAATAAGATATGTTGGGAAGAGTCAACACATTGTTTGAAAAGGGAAATCATGCCTCATGAATATACTAGAATTCTTTGAGGGTGGCAACAAGAATGTGGACAAGGTGGACTTTCAGAAAGCCTTTGACGAGTCCCTCACTAAAGGCTCTTAAGCAATGTAAACAGTCAGGTGATAAGAAGGAAGACCCTCTCCTGGATCAGTAACTGGTTAAAAGATAAGAAACAAAGGATAGCAATAAAATATCATTTTTTCACAATGGAGAGAGGTAAATAGTGGGGTCCCCCAAGGATGTGTTCTGGGACCTGTACAATTCATCATATTCATAAACGATCTGTAAATTTGCAGATGATACAAAATTACTCAAAATTGTTAAGTACAAAGCTGATTGTGAAGAGTTACAAAGAGATCTCACTAAAATGGGTGACTGGGTGACAAATTGTCAGATGAAATTGAATGCTGATAAATGTAAACTAATGCAAGTTGGAAAAAAAATAATCCCAATTATACACACAAAATAATTGGTAAATTAGCTGTTACCACTCCAAAAAAAAAAAAAAAAGATTTTGGAGTCATTGTGGATTGTACTCTGAGAACATCCACACAATGTGCAGCATCAACAAAAACAAAACAAAACCCTAACAGAATGTTAGGAATCATTAGAAAAGGGATAGATAACAAAACAGAAAATATCATAATGCCACTGTATATTCATGATATGCCCATATCTTGAACACTGTGTGTAGTTCTGGTCATCTCAACCCCCCGCCCGCCCCCCACGATATATTAGAATTAGAAAAAGTGCAGAGAAGAGCAACAAAATAAGAAGGATGGAACAGCTCATATAGGAGGAGAGATTAAAAAGACTGGAACTGTTCATCTTAGAAAAAGAGATGACAAAGAATCATGAATGGTATGGAGAAAGTGAACAAGGAAGTGTTATTTACCCATTCATCCCTTAACACAAGACTGGGATCACCCACTGAAATTAATAGGTGGCATGTTTAAAACAGACAAATGGAAACACTTTTTCACACAATGCACAGTCAACCTATGGAACTTGTTACCATGGGATGTTGTCAGAGTCAAAAGTATATCTGGGTTCAAAAAAGTATTTGGTAAGTTATGGCTATAAGCCAAGATGGTCAGGGATGCAACCCCATGCTCTGTGTTTCCCTAATCTTCCAACTACCGGAAGCTGGGACTGGCCGACAGGGGATGGATCATTCCTAACTGTCCTGTTCTATTCTCTCTGAACTATATGGAACTGGCCACTGTCAGAAGGCAGGATACTGGGCTAGGTAGACCATTGATCTGACCTACTATGGCCCTTCTAATGTTCTGGAGTCATGGCATATCTGGCAGACTCTGCTTCACTAGTTAATGTCTTTGGATCCTACATTATGTGATTTCCTTGGGTTCATGAAGTTTCATCATAAATTAATTAAATAAGGGTATTTTTGTCATTCTGTTATTCCTGATACTGTATGTCTAAAGAAGTACCAATGCAAGTAATATTACCAATAAAACCATGAAATACCCAACATTTACTGATGATACATGGATACAACACCATACAATCTTTTCTGGTGTTAACAGTAAACATGGTTATCAAGTCGCTCACGAGAACGATGAGGCTTTTGACAGCAACCACACTGTCCTTCTTTGATAAATTGCCAATTGCTAAATAATATGGTGAATGTATTTGTCCAAGTCAATTAAAATAAAATAATTAAATCTTCCAGATACTGTAGTATGGATAGCTGCAATATTAGATACTCTCTCTATCTCTACCATTTTATACCATACTCATCACTGTAATACTGGAGTTATAAAATCTCCTTTTGTGACAAAATTTATCACTCTCAGCAGAAGGATGGTAAGGTACTTCAAATACTCTTCAGCCAAGTTGCAGTATCTGCAAATGACCTACACATCTTTTAGTATGTGTAAAAGGTTTGATCCTATGTCCATGAAGTCAGTTGAAAGACTCTTATTGATTTCAGTGGGCTTTTGATCAGAACCAAAACAAAAAATGTTTCCTGCTTGGAAAGCTTATATTCAAATGCCCCAAATTTGTAGTGAAGGCTATACAGGTGGATTATTGGTCCCATGTGGTGCCCGTTTAAATCAATGGGGGTCTATGTCAGTAGAGGCCCACCCATATATTAGGTGGTAAAATGAAGCTAAAGACCAAAAGAGTAGAGAGGGAATGAGAGAGGAATGACAAGAGTGACAGCAATAAGATTCCTGCAGTGGAAATACATATGTCTACATGGTATTAAGGAAATGTGCCTGGAAGAGATTTACAGTATGTGATAGAACATGAAGTGAAAATTGAGTTGGATATGAAGAAATTGACAGACTAAAACAAAGAGTAATGTTTCACTATAATGTAGCAAATTAGGGGGGTAGGGCCCAGGGAGGGTCATCTGGGATTGGGATTATGTCTTACTTTATGTAATGTTTTCAAAGGGGGTTTTGTGTATAGGTGAGCATTATTGTTATTTAGCATAGATCAATCAATCAATCCATCAAACTATATATACAAATTATATATATATATATATATATATATATATATATATATATATCAATGCACGTACATGATTTTATAAATAGTTGTTTAAAACTAAATAGCACTATTGAATTATGTATCCAAGTTATGAACTTTGTCATACAAAGCTCTGTGTAGTGTATAATTCTAGTGTCCTAATTTATTTATTTTTAACATTGCTAATTATGGCCCTAATTCTAAAAAGACTTAAACATGGTCTTAACAATGAGCATATGAGCTTTTCCGCTTGAAAGGTTGTTCATGTGCCTACAGTTAAGCATATGTGTAAATCTTTGCAGGATCAGGTCCTTTGAAACAAATATGCCTCTGAACAACATACTAACCCACAGAGACCTTCCTACCAAGACTACAAAAAGAAGGATTCTGGGTGGACTCCTCCTGAAGGTCGAAACAACAGACTGGACTTCTACATAGAGTGCTTCCGCCGACATTCACGGGCTGAAATTGTGGAAAAGCAGCATCACTTGCCCCATAACCTCAGCCGTGCAGAACACAATGCATCCACAGCCTCAGAAACAACTCTGACATCAAAATCAAAAAGGCTGACAAAGGAGGTGCTGTCGTCATCATGAATAGGTGGGAATATGAACAAGAGGCTGCTAGGCAGCTCTCTAACTCCACATTCTACAAGTCATTACCCTCTGATCACACTGAGGGTTACCAAAAGAAACTATAGCATCTGCTCAAGAAACTCCCTGAAAAAACACAAGAACAAATCCGCACAGACACATCCCTGGAACCCCAACCTGGGGTATTCTATCTGCTACCCAAGATCTATAAACCTAGAAATGCTGGACACCCCATCATCTCAGGCATTGGCACCCTGACAGCAGGATTGTCTGGCTATGTAGACTCCCTCCTCAGGCCCTACACTCCCAGCACTCCCAGCTATCTTCAAGACACCACTGACTTCCTGAGGAAACTACAATCCATCGGTGATCTTCCTGAAAACACCCTCCTGGCCACTATGGATGTAGAAGCCCTCTACACCAACATTCCACACAAAGATGGACTACAAGCCATCAGGAACAGTATCCCCGATAATGTCATGGCAAACCTGGTGGCTGAACTTTGTGAATTTGTCCTCATCCAACACTATTTCACATTTGGGGACAATGTATACCTTCAAGTCAGCGGCACTGCTATGGGTACCCACATGGTCCCACAGTATGTCAACATTTTTATGGCTGACTTAGAACAACGCTTCCTCAGCTCTCGTCCCCTAATGCCACTACTCTACTTCCACTACATTGATGATATATACATCATCTGGACCCATGGAAAAGAAGCTCTTGAGGAAGTCCACCATGATTTCAACAATTTCCATCCCACCATCAACCTCAGCCTGGTCCAGTCCACACAAGAGATCCACTTCCTGGACACTGCGGTGCTAATAAGCGATGGTCACATAAACACCACCCTATACTGCAAACCTACTGACCGCTATTCCTACCTACATGCCTCCAGCTTTCATCCAGACCACACCACACGATCCCTTGTCTGCAGCCAAGCTCTATTATGCAACCATTTTTGCTCCAGCCCCTCAGACAGAGACAAACACCTACAAGATCACTACCAAGCATTCTTACAACTACAATACCCACCTGCCAAAGTGAAGAAACAGATTGCAGAGCCAGAAGAATACCCAGAAGTCACCTACTACAGGACAGGCCTAACAAAGAAAATAACAGAACGCCACTAGCCATCACCTTCAGCCCCCAACTAAAACTTCTCCAACACATCATCGAGGATCTACAACCTATCCTGAAGGACGACCCATCACTCACAGATCTTGGGAGACAGGCCAGTCCTTGCTTACAGACAGCCCCCCAACCTCAAGCAAATACTCACCAGCAACCACACACCACACACCAGAACCACTAACCCAGGAACCTGTCCTTGCAACAAAGCCCGTTGCCAACTGTGTCCACATATCTATTCAGAGGACACCATTATAGGGCTTAATCACATCAGCCACACTATCAGAGGCTCGTTCACCTGCACATCTACCAATGTGATATATGCCATCATGTGCCAGCAATGCCCCTCTGCCATATACATTGGTCAAACTGGACAGTCTCTACGTAAAAGAATAAATGGACACAAATCAGATGTCAAGAATTATAACATTCATAAACCAGTCGGAGAACACTTCAATCTCTCTGGTCACGCGATTACAGACATGAAAGTTGCTATATTAAAACAAAAAAACTTCAAAACCAGACTCCAGCGAGAAACTGTTGAATTGGAATTCATTTGCAAATTGGATACAATTAACTTAGGCTTGAATAGAGACTGGGAGTGGATGGGTCATTACACAAAGTAAAACTATTTCCCCCTGTTTATTCTCTGCCCCCCACAGTTCCTCAGAAGTTCTTGTCAACTGCTGGAAATGGCCCACCTTGATTATCACTACAAAAGGTCCCCCCCCCATCCTGCTGGTAATAGCTCACCTTAAGTGATCACTTTCATTACAGTGTGTATGGTAACACCCATTGTTTCATGTTCTCTATGTATATAAATCTCCCCACTGTATTTTCCACTGAATGCATCCGATGAACTGAGCTGTAGCTCATGAAAGCTTATGCTCAAATATATTTGTTAGTCTTTAAGGTGCCACAAGTACTACTTTTCTTTTTGCGAATACAGACTAAGACGGCTGCTACTCTGAAACATGCCGGGTATTGTAATTTTATTTATTTATTTTTATTTTGAGGCCCTATTGGAATAAATAAGACACCTGTGAGAGCGAGGGCGGAAGGGGGTGGGAAGAGAGTCATGTCCTACCACAGAGATTTGTAGTTGCTATGTGATGAAATATATTGTAGTTCAGTTATCTGGCATCCCATATATCAAAAATTAAGAAGATTCATTATATCCCTTCTTCATAGCAAGAGGCACGGGTGAGATACTGGCCTAATTTAAGTCAAGGGTAAAATCCATTAACTTCAATGAGACCAGGATTTTACCCAGTATGTACAATGTACCTTATAGTAGAAAGAGTCCAAGTTTATATACATTTTTTCTTTAAATAATCTGAAAGCACCATCATCTGCCAGCTACTAATTATTACATAATTCAAATACACTTTCAAATGTGTCACTTCTAAATTAGCAATGTTTTGTGAGATCCAGCGTGTAATAGAGAAATGTAACAAATGCTTTTTTCCTGTTTGTTTGTTTATTCCCATTTGGTAGAAACATTATAATATTCACGTTTCCTTTATTTCAAACCAAAAGGGGGAAAAAGAAAAAAAAAAAAAAACACGGATCTCCAACATCAATTCTGGGAAAAACATATATTCATGCAAGCTATATTTCTAAAATTATGCACCCCCTCAAAAATGTGTTTGACTGTAAAATGCATTTTAACATCTCTAAGCTGAAAGCTGTTGGAACAGCTGTGATGCATTAATTTGTGCTAACAACAGTACTTGGCATTCAGTCTCAAGCACTGATTGATTAGGTAAGGCTGAAATAAAACTAAACGTAGTATGGTTTGATGCATGGCATACAAATATTTTTTTTTTAAAAAGGCAATGTGTTGATGATCTTGGGCATGTTTCATTCCAAAAATCTTGTTGGTGTCACTACTTGTCAACTGGCATTGCAATAAATTTCAGTGTAGCTCCTTTTTATGTGTAAGTCACCTTTGCATGCCAGAAACACTACAGCCGCAGGTGCTGCCTTAAATGTAATGCACAAATGGATTTATGGTATTTATTGTATGCATGAATATATTTTTAAGATGTGTGCTTGAGTGAAAGAAAGCAGTGCTTGTCTCAGTTTCATTTAACCTTCTATATTCTAACATTGTAGACAGATTTTCAAAGGTACCAATAGTAATGAGATGCCCAACTCACAGTGACCTTCAGTGGGGAGTTGGGAGTCTGTTTTTGTGCCTTTAAAAATCTCCCCTTTCATGTGAATTTTTCCTATACATGCAGGTTGACTGTTAATAGATAAATGCAGAGATCAAGGGCTCAGCCCGTTTGTGTGTGTGTGTGTGTGTGTGTGTGTGTTTAAATGTCCCAAGGAACATGGTGGTTGCTGCATTCCAGAAGAGAGCACTCCATGATTACAGGAAGGTGGCATTTGTACCCTGAACAGTGCCCCTGCCCACCACCATCACTCTCAACATGTTTCTGTCCAGATACACATTCTGAAGCTGCCTATCTATTCTGAAAAGTTACTCTAAGCTATGTATTCCTGGAAGTTTCATGTTAGTTGTGTCTAGATAAAATTTGCTTAATTTTTGAGTAACAGGGTGATTTTTTTTTACTTTACATTCCAGCTCTGCAAACTCATCATGAGATCAGAAAATCAAGCTGGATTCCCTTCTCATCATCATCATCATTAGTAGTCATGATAACACAGGTCAAATTATTGACATCTGCTCAATCTGCTGTCACATACCCCTTTTATGAATCCTGGCACACTTTTCTCTATCATGCTCCTGAGATCATTCTGATGCTGTGATAACCTGAGAAAGAATCAAACTTGATTCTTTGCATCTTATTTGGAAATGACAAAATATTGGATGTAAATATAAGTAGAGAGGGGCACCCATTTCCTCTGAGGAGGAGCTCTGATCAGAGATTAAAGAAGAGATAAAGTCTTGTGTGTCATCACTGAGACAATGAGACTCCCCTACCAGAAAGTTTACTGAATGTGTAACAATTTGTTCTACCAGTCTGCTGTTCCTCCCCTTCTCTGAAACAAGCTGAATGAGAGAAGGAGAGGTGAGTAAGACAAATGAAGTCAAAGACAAAGAAAAATGGAGGAGACCTGCCCAAGAAATAGGGAGTTCTTAGAGAGCTCCCCACAGCTCCTCTTTAAATTAGTTTATACCATAGCCAAACTCTTCAGATTAGCTACAGTTTATCATCAGCACCTCTTCCCAGCAAAGATACTGAAATAATAAGCATTAATACCCCAGCTAATGTCCTTTTTCAGTAATGCTTTGCCCTGACCTCTGTTGGTGTTTGAAGCTGACCAGGACTTTCTTTTCTCCCTGTTCCTCAGATGTCTAGATAATCCACATCTACATTTTCAACAGCAAATATAGTCTGAATTCCCCTAGAAAATATCCACATCAGTAGGTGTGGCCATATTCCTCCTCCTGAGGCACTGACTCAACTAACAGTGCTAGAAACCCCTTCTGCATTGAGTTCAGGGATCATGGGCTGCTATGTCCTTGTGGGAGTGTCATATTGTGAAGCAGAGAAAGTAGCTCATTGCACCATTTCTTCCTCCCCAGTGAACTTAATCTTCAATAATTTAAGAATTGTCTACATGGAGACACTCAGAAAAAATAATCTAAATTAACTAAAGGTGCGAATTTAAAGTGGATTAAGCAAACTACATTAACCCCTTGTGTGGAGATTCAGTGAAGCAGCCCTAAATCAGTTTAACAAATCCACTTTAAATTCACTCCCTTAGTTAATTTAGATTAATTTTCCTAAGTGCTTGTCTATACTGCACCACGGTGTGGACTACTGGGGTATGAATCGCAGAGTGCACCAAAGTGTCCCATGTGGATGTTTTTATCCCAAACTAAAAGGTACCTAGCTGCATCAATGTGGTCCTCTTTCAAACAGTATTACATTAATGCAAACTAGGTTCCCTTTAGTTTGAGTCAGCAGTGTCCACACAGGCAGTGAGATCACAACATTTTGGTGTGCTCTGCAATTCGTACCCCACAGTCTGCACTGTGGCACTGTAGACAAGGCCTTAGCTCATTATATTTTTCATGACCTACCCTATTATCTGGGAAATACAATTAAACCACTAACCATTATTAATTCATCTCATTATTATATTAATAATAATAATAATAAGTAGTAAGTTTTGTTGGCTAACTAACCATATTCTTGTAGGTTAAATTAAATCCTTTCTCTGGTAAATATGTAAATAGGCAATATGTTTGAGGGTAAACTTATGTGAATATTGACACTACTTCGTATTCTTCAGCACATTTTCAGGAGTCACTCTTTAGATCCAGGGTTTGTACACTACAACGTGGGAAGAAAAAGTCATGCAACCTTTAGCACAATTTTAGCACTAGAATACAGATGCTGTTCTGTAGGTATAACTGTTTTGTTTTTAAAGAAATCCTTCTATTTAAGTATGCAAATAAATGCATAATTTTAAATAATTTTGAGTTAGAGAAAAGTCAGAGCCATCCGTGAAAGTTGGTGGCATTGACTACAAGTTTTATTTCTGAGTGACATCTCATTTTTTTACTGCCTGCTGTCATGTAGTCAAAAGCATTACTGAAGAGCATGTGCATTCTTTACCATATGTATCTAAGTAAACTCAGAATACCTTCAGTCAAGAGCTACATAAACAAGATTCAGATCTCTCTGATGCACCAAATGTGTGCGCATGTGCATACACAGGCCCTTCTCCCCACTTCCCCAATAATCTGCAAGAGAAATAAAATGTACAGAATTATATGATGCAACTGAACACAGCCTGATATCTTTCCAAACACTAAAAGCCTACTTTAGTGTCTCAAAGTGCAAATTAAATGAAAGCTGTTCATGTTAATTCTAGATAAATGTAGTAGATGTTGTCCATGGCCTCTTGTATTATAGGAAACACTAACAACATAACAATTCCATTATTTCTGACAGGTGTAGGTTGATAGGGGAGGGAGGGAAGGAAGAAAGAAGGAAAAAGAGGAGCAACAGCAAAGAAAGGTCAGTAACAATGACGTGCTGTGTTTACATTATGAATAACTGAATTGCACTGAAAAATCAGACTAAAACAAAAGTTTAAAAATGTACTCCTACATATAATCCATTTAAGTAATAAGTAAGACACTACAAGAATCACAGAATGATCTTCAAATAATTGCGGCTGAGTTACAGAAAAGATGTGAAAAATCCTGGGAAAGTAATAATGGAACTTTATTAATAACAGTAACTTGAAAATCCACAGTAGACCTATTTGTTTAAGAAAAAAATGCTGGAATGATGTAAACACTCAAGTATTATGTTATGCCTGCAAATGTTTTTGATAACCAGACAATTTAGTGCAACTACAGGGCCATAACCAGGGTGGAGCAAGCAGGGAGGCTGCTCTGGATACAAAGCTGGGGGTAAGGAGGTTGAAAAATGGAGCAGAAAAATGGTGAGAAAAAAAAGTAGGGGATAGAGCCTGCAACAGGCATAGTATTGCCACCCTTACTGCTCTGCTGCTTCTGGCCAGGATGCTGCCTTCAGAACTGGGC
The DNA here is from genome assembly GCF_965152235.1 of Eretmochelys imbricata. Lineage (NCBI taxonomy): Eukaryota > Metazoa > Chordata > Testudines > Cheloniidae > Eretmochelys > Eretmochelys imbricata. The sequence continues at coordinate 92,062,255 of NC_135572.1, read as the reverse complement.
AGCCGGAGAGCAGCAGCTGCTGAACAGGAGACCAGCTCTGAAGGCAGAGCCACCATTACCCTGAAAACAGAATTAGGGTAGCCCCTTAATATAATGGATCTATTGCCCTCTCCCAGGTTTACCAAAGGGTTCCTTCAAAACAGCACTTTTTTCAACCAATCTGTTTTCCGGAGGTATCAGTCTCCAGGGGTGGCTAAGGAAATACCTGGAGGACACTGGTACATCCTTCTGATAAATGATTGCCACAAAAACAACATTCTTTCAATTCTTTCAAAAACAAAGCTCCTCTTTATTGGCGCAGATCATAAGAATCCCTGATACAATATCAAAGTATCAATCAAATAATAAGAATCTCCTTATTGATATTTCAAACACAAATCCTTTATAAGCTAAAGAGCACCCCAAACTATATTGCCTTACACTTTGTGATGATCCTAAGTGGCTGTGCCTTGCAAACAGTGATCAGTCAGGGTGCTGAAAGCAGTATTAAAATGTGCCTTAAGTCTTACATATTCAACTCCTTTTAACATTGTTGGGGATGCTGGGGCATGGCCACTAGGTAACTCGAGGGGATAGAAGACCACGAGTGTCGATGAAGCCCCATTCACATTTACATAGAAATAATCCCTTCTCTCCAAGTTACAGGTACAAAAAAGAAAACAAGGAAAAAAAGTAACTAGTTCTGCAGAAAATAAACCTAATTGCCTGGAGGTTATCCTAGCATACAAAAGAGAGATTTACAAGGGCATTTGAGCATAGTATGAGGGGAAATCAGAGTGTCTGAATGGATTAAAAAAGAATGCTAGTTTGGGGATAGAGCAGGATGCTGGTGAAAGAGTATGGTTTGAGGAGGAGAAAGAGAGTGCCTTAAGAGTCAATAACACAAACACTGGAAATGAAAGAAATACGATAGAAGACAATAGCTAGAATGATTTTAGATAGATTTAGTTTTGGGGCAGAGGAGTATCTTGTGCAGTTGAGTGCTGCAAATTACTGATTAATGAAGTTTGAGACCTTCTTCCCCACCTACTCCCATCGTAAAGAGGGGGGTGATTACAGACAGAAAGAAGCAGAGGACCAAATATTGGACTAAGAATTAACAGTGACTAAAGAATGAATGTAACTTGCATTATTTTCTGTTAAATATGAATGTTTAAACTTTAGGGGACAGATCCTGTGCTGTAGGATCCCAAAGGAGCGCTAAAGCTACCTTCACTATGTAGCTAATTTAGAGTCGGTCCTAGCAGAGGGGCCTGCCCAGAGGGAAAGGAGTGTAGCTGGAGTACTGTTGCTCGCTGATGATTCCTGGCCTATGGAACAGCAATGTTAAAGGAAATCTGAGGTTGCAGTAACTTACATTACGTGCCGAAGCATCCCATGAAGCCCCAGAGTTCAACTATCTTGGTATTCTGTTCTCAATTTTCTCCCACACCCTCATGGTGGAATTCCCCTAGCTTTGCCAGGAGTGGAGCTGCTTGAATAATATGAAAAGTATTTTTCAATTACTTTCATGAATAAAGGGAGCAAATTTGCTCCCTTTATTTGCAGCGTCCTCTTAGTTTTTGTCCATTATTATTTGGATGATCACCTGTTTATTCATGGATATATTAATTACACTGGAAAGTTTCATAAATGATTATTCATCTGATAATTTGTACCAAAGTGCATATTAATAATGGATTATTCATTGTTTGCTACTTATCATTTGTTACTTCTCTCTTTTAAAAAGCTCCAGTTATCCAGTCAGGGAGCAGAACAAAGCTACATGATTTTGGTGACAAATAACACGCCATAGAGACAAAGAATCAAAATGAAAAATTCAAGAACAAACTCATAGAACAAATGTTGTTTGCATATTCTAGATAGTTGAATATTTATGAAAAACAAATACTTTAGGAGAAATCAGTACCAGTGTGCAAACAATTCAGAAACAGAAAAAACAGACCTAAATTCCCAACAAATTTTATTCACAGCAAATAATTCACCTAAAGGAATATTCTGTGCCTGTGCAAAATTCATGCAAATGCAAAACCTATATTTGCATGAATAACTAAGGCAACTAACTGTTTGTCTAACTGCCCAATTTGTGCATTCATTTAACTGTATATTCACATGCAAATGAAAGTTCAATGTGTCTACAAAACGAAGTCCCTTAGAAAATTTTACCTGGGGACTCAAATAAAATTCAAGTTTAAGGGTGACCTGTAGGCTACCTCTACATTTGAGCTAGGAGGTGTGATTTCCAGCTTGCATGGACATACCCACTCTAGCTCTCTAGCAGTGTGACCAGTGTACCAGTGGCAGCTTGCGCTAGAGACCCAGGTACATACTCAGGGGGTCTAGACTGGTTTGGATATGCTACCCCAGCCACACTGCTATTTTTAGGCACTAACTCAAGCAGAATAAGCATGGGTCCATCTACACAAGCTAGCAATCACATCTCCCAGCTCAAATGTAGACATAAGCGCCAGATTCACTGATGCACACTTGCTAGTCTACACCACGGTAGCAATACAAAATGACAGTAAAATGCGTTTAACTTGTTGCGGGGCAGGTAGGAAAACTCAGCAGTTTCTTCCCCCTACCACTGGAGCAGGCGGACGGGAAGTTCATGGAGCCTTGGCTTGCTCTTCACAACTCACTGGTCAGAAAAGCTGAGTTTTCAGGTGCTTTGCGGTACTGAAGCAGCGCAAAACAGCTGAAACAATCTGGTAAAATTCTTCATATAGCATAAATACAACGATATAAAATCAGTAACAATGCTGTCTGGATGTAATGCTATTCTAAACTTTTGTGGCTCTTTTCAATTTGTAAGAGACCTGTCTTTTTACAGTTATTATTTAATTCCATTGCATTCTTTTCCCTTCTTAGCTTATTTTAGAACACTAATTATCCTCAGTGTTAAGGGTTTGTTTTTTGGTTTTTTTGTTGTTTTTTTACATTCAGAGGAAGATAGGAATTGCTATGCTGGTTCATACCATAGCTCTATTTAGTTGAATGTCCTGTTTCCTTTAGTAGCCAGCATCAGAAGTTTCACAGCAAGGTGTAAGAACACCGCAGTAATTAGATATGGGACACCCTGCCTTCTATATTAAGACTCATCCTGATTTTTAATAGGTAGAGTTCGGTTTAAACCCTGAAGCATATTCATATTCACACAAGCATATTCCTTCTAATATTTGTATAATTATCTATAACTGTATATTCTTAATATCTATATAAAAGTCCAATCCCTTTTTGAATCTTGTCAAGTTCTTGGCCTCAATGACTCCCTGTGGCAATGTGTTCCACAGTTTAATTACGTGTTGTGTGAAGAAATATGTCCTGTTATTGGTTTTGAATTTTTCATCTTTTAATTTCATTGACTGTTTCCTTGTTCTTGTGTTATGAAACAAGGAGAACAAAAGTTCCTGATATACCTTCTCCATTGCATTCATTAGAGTTATCAGGTTGCCTTTTATCTGCATTCAAGGTAAACAATCCCAGTCTTTTCAGTCTCTTCATGAAGAGTTTTTCCATGCCTCTACTTATTGTTGTTGCCCTTCTCTGAAACCCCTCTGATTCTGCAATATTCTTTCTAAGGTGGGTCGATGAGTATGGCACACAGTATTCCAGGAGAGGCCACACTAAACACACACACACACACATATAATGGCTTTATTTTTCTCCATCTCATTCCTTATTCGCCCTAACATCGTGTTAGCTTTTTTGACATCAACTGTACATTGAGGATCGATGGGGGCTGCGGGAAGTGGCGTGGGCAGAGGGATGTGCTGGCTGCCATTTCCTGCAGCCCACATTGGCCTGGAACAGTGAACCGCGGACAGTGGGAGCTGCGACTGGCCGAACCTGTGAACGCTACAGATAAACAAACCGTCCTGACCTGCCAGCAGATTTCCCTGATGGGCCGAGTGCCAAAGGTTGCCAATCCCTGGTCTAGATAATATTTAATTCTGCCTCGAATGCAGGGGACTGGACTAGATGAACACTCAAGCTCCCTTCCAGTCCTACGATTCTTTGATTCTATGATTAAACAACGTGGGACCTAGCACAGAATCTCAAGTTAAACTTTTACCATGATGGAAAATGTGCATTTAACCCTGTTCTTTTATTTTTCTATCTTAGCCAGTTTTTGAATAAGGAGAAGATGTCTCTGACTCTATGGCTATTTTGGTTCCGCAGTAGCTTCTTATGAAGGACTTGTCAAAGGTCTTTTGGAAATATAAATGCATTGTCCACAGGATCTTCTTTATCCTTTATATTATTGATACATTTGAAAATTTCTAAGAGATTAGTAAAAAGAAAAGGAGTACTTGTGGCACCTTAGAGACTAACCAATTTATTTGAGCATAAGGTTTCGTGAGCTACAGCTCACTTCATCAGATGCATACTGTGGAAAGAACAGAAGATCTTTTTATACACACAAACCATGAAAAAATGGGTGTTTACCACTACAAAAGGTTTTCTCTCCCCCCACCCCACACTCCTGCTGGTAATAGCTTATCTAAAGTGATCAGTCTCCTTACAATGTGTATGATAATCAAGGTGGGCCATTTCCAGCACAAATCCAGGGTTTAACCTTGATTATCATACACATTGTAAGGAGACTGATCACTTTAGATAAGCTATTACCAGCAGGAGAGTGGGGTGGGGGGAGAGAAATCCTTTTGTAGTGGTAAACACCCATTTTTTCATGGTTTGTGTGTATAAAGTATACTGTACTTTCCACAGTATGCATCCGATGAAGTGAGCTGTAGCTCATGAAACCTTATGCTCAAATAGATTGGTTAGTCTCTAAGGTGCCACAAGTACTCCTTTTCTCTTTGCAAATACAGACTAACACGGCTGTTACTCTGAAACCTGTCATAAGAGATTAGTGAGATACATTTTTTCTTTTCAAAGTCATGATGGTTAGACAATCACAATCTTCCAAATATTTTGTTATTCTACTACCATTTCAACCAATTTGCCAGGCTTACTGTTTCATAATTCCCCAGATGACCTCAAGAGCCCTTTTAAAATATAGGCACAACATTTGCTACCATCCAGTCGTCTGCAACAGTGTCTGTTTTTAATTAGAGAGTTAATATTTTTGTTAGCAGCTCAGCCACTTCATACCTAAGCCCCTTCAGAACTCCTGGATGTACCATCTGGGCTTGGTGACTTGCTGCTTTTTAGCTTGGTGACTTGCTGCTTTCTAAATTATCCATTTGCTCCAGAACCTCTCCTTCTTACATCTCTGTTTGGTGATACCTCTGGTGATACCTCATTCTTTTAACTTATCCTAGATATATTTTATTCTCGTATATCCTCAATATCCTCTGCTACAATAAAGACTGATACTGACAAATAATTTAGCTTCTTGTCAATGACTTTACCTTCCTCAATTGCTCCCTGTAACCTCTAACGATCCAGTGGATCCACCAGTTCTTTCATAGTCTTCCTGATTCTGAAATACTTGATCTCTTGTTTGTTTTACAGTCACTAGGTGTTCTTCAAATTCTGTTTTGGTCCTTCTAATTTCCCTTTTACTTATTGCCATCTGTGATCAAAGTTTCTGTTTAATGGTATCACTAGGCATAAAATTTTGAAGGATTTCTGTTTTGTTTGACCAGCCCCTCAAACCTTGTCATTTAGCCATGACAGTATCCTCCTTGTCTTCCTGGTTCCTTTATTGGTTAGTAGTCTTCTGAGACTCTTTTATTAAGTAGCATCCATGCTCCCTCTAAATATTTCACTTTTTACTTTTCATGTTTTAGTCCTTTTGACTCACCTTCTCATTTTATTAAGTGTCACCTTTTTAAAATTGAGTGCCACGGTGTCACTTTTGGTGCCCTACCTTGTCCTTGGGGACCCACTAACTGTGAAGTGTTAGTACTACTAGGCTACATCATTGAATTATTGTCTTTTGGCCTATAGGAATGAGCTGATGCTTGTAATCCAGTTGCCAAATAATAGGTGAAGATATCACAAGATATTATCATCATGATTGGTGTTATTTGGCACTTTACTGGGAGAATTCCTGTACAGGATATAAAGGCTGAATAAACAAGAAGACTATACAACTGTGTAACTCATACAGGTGATTCCTCCAAATCAAACCTGAAGCAAACTGTCAGGAAACTAGGTAGAGACTTCTGTTTCTGCTGCCCACTATTTGTTCGTAATAGAGGACTATACGCTTCTGTACTTCCAATCTGGTACCTCTCACAAGCATGACATTCATACTAAAATTAAAGGAAAGAAAGAAAATCAATAAAAGAATAAAGTAATTCACACTTTTGTCAGTGTAAATACAAAACAACACATAAATTGACCATTAAATTAAAAGCAGCTGGAGTGCACAGTTAAAATTCTATGTTGACTGTTTCAGCATAAATAAAGTTTATGGTTGCACTGTAAATGTAATTGTTAAAAGCTTTCTTAATTGTAAATAACAGCTGAAATGACCCATTTGAGCTTTGATAGGGATATTTTGACCAAACATACTTTAAGCTTGATTTGTTTCAGACTAAAGCTATATCTAGTACAGCAAAAGTATGAAAATGTACTATAGCTAGATTGCCTCAAGGACTACATGCCCGTGCAAGGAAGTAAGGGGAAGTAAAAACTCTCCTTATTCTATCCTATTAAAGCTTTTTATACTGTTGCAATCACCAGAATAGCATTAAGTGATGTGACCAGAATAAGTTGCATGTGCTCCTTTCTTTTCACCTGCACAGAATACCTGAAACTTAGATTCAGATATGTAGAAGTAAGCAGGTGCTGCACCCTCAACTAGAACAGTGGGTGAGTAGGAGGAGGGACTGGATGCAACTATGGCTATATGCCCTGACCAGAGCAAAAGAGTTGATGGTGGGGTCTGAAGAGGTACTTCATAACTTGAAGATAGTGTAGGTCAGGACCAGATTATTCCTGCTTCCTCCTTGTTCTGGGGGAAATGTGTTTCATAGAGGTGTCTGAGTCACAATGCCTTCCAGGGCTATGATGATGCAATTTATGAACCAGTCCTTACTCAGGACTGCATCTACTGTTCCAATCTAGTTCTGGATTACTATGGATCTAATCCGAATTGCACTGAAGTCAAAGAAGACTCAAGTTAACATCAGTGGGCTTTGAATCTGGCCTTAGGAACGTATTTTTTAAACATGCTAACATGAAGTTGTGCATAAAAATGCCAACTGTAAATCAAAACTCTACTCAGTCCCTTAAAATGGTTTAGAAACTAAGCAAAACCTACCTGAGTTTCTCCAGAATCACCCATTCCCTAAAGAGGAAAAGCATCCCTCACCTTCCAGTGAAAAATAGAAACAAATTTAAATTGCATGTCACACGTAAGTTGGAGACAAACCAATTCACTTTATACAATAATTTTAGACGAGAAAAGAAAACGATTCCTAAAGAGCAAGGGTGGGTAATATTAGGAAAAAAAAGTTGCATGTAGGTTAAGGCTGACAATAGACTGGTAGTTTCTTCTAAATGAGCTGCCTAATGTTTCTTCTGACACATTCTCTGAGGAGGATGTGATGCTGTCAGAGCAGATGCCAGCTCATGCCAAGGCTCCTAGTCCTCACTGAACACTGACAAATGCATATAAGGAAACCAGATTGTCTTACCTGTGAGATACCGTGTTTAAAATAGATGTTAAGTTTATAAGAATATGTTTAGTGTTTAGACTTTATGAAGTGTTTGTCGGCTGCTGCATGTATTAATCTTACTGATGACATCTGTACCTCATGTTATAATAACAACAAGGAGTCCGGTGGCACCTTAAAGACTAACAGATTTATTTGAGCATACACTTTTGTGGGTAAAAATCCCACTTCAGGTGCATGGAGTAAAAATTACAGATGCAGACATAAATATACTGACACATGAAGAGAAGGAAGTTACCTCACAAGTGGAGAACCAGTGTTGACAGCGCCAATTTAATCAGGGTCATTGTAGTCCACTCCCAGCAATAGATGTGGAGGTGTCAATTCCAGGAGAGGCAAGGCCGTTTCTGTAATGAGCCAGCCACTCCCAGTCCCTATTCAAGCCCAAATTAATGGTGTTAAATTTGCAAATGAATGTTAGTTCTGCTGTTTCTCTCTAAAGTCTGTTTCTGAAGTTTTTTTGTTCAAGTATAGCTACTTTCAAATCTGTTATAGAATGTCCAGGAAGATTGAAGTGTTCTCCAACTGGCTTTTGTATGTTACCATTCCTGATGTCCAATTTGTGTCCATTTTGTCTTATTCTTTTATGTAGGGATTGTCCGGTTTGGCCAATGTACATGGCAGAGGGGCATTGCTGACACATTATGGCATCTATAACATTAGTAGATATGCAGGTGAATGAGCCTCTGATGGTGTGGCTGATGTGGTTGGATCCTCTGGCTTGGGTTAGCCCTAAAGGACATATAGAGCTTGCATATTATAGCAGATTCTATTTCCCTTTTGTAACAAAAGACTAACTCATTTGTGTGTGTATGTTTACCTGATTTAACCTTGTAAATAACTCTGATTTCTTTTCTTACTTAATAAATCTTTAGTTAGTTTATTATAGGATTGGGTACAGTCACTGTCTTTAGTTTGAGATCTGAGGTACAATTGACTTGGTATAAGTGTCCAATCATTTGGGACTGGGAGTAACCTAAATATTGTTGCACTTTTTGGTGTAAGGCACCATCTAATCACAAAGGCAAGCTCACCTAAGTGGCAAGACAGACCAAAATATCCAAGGGGACTGTCTATGTCTCCATGTTAAGGCTGCTATAGTTCACACTTGATGGTTGGTGAAATCCAGTTTGGGGTTTGTGCCCTGATTTTTAACAGTCTGTCCTGAACTTGTGTCACAGAGTTCACTCACCACTGGTGGTACCTCCTGCTGGATGTTGTGGGGATTAGCTCCGGCTAGGCTTTGTGCCCTCCCCCAGTGATGCCTGTCCCATCACCTTCTCATCCTGTTGACACATCTAATTCCAGGAACCACAGCCTCCTCATCATGTTTCAGCACTTTGGCTGGTTCATATGAGTTGCCCCCTTCCAGGGTATCAAAGTCCTTTTCAGCAAGTGACTCAGGCAGTCTCCCTGCTCACTGCCCAACCAGGGCCACTTCATCAGCAGCTGGTAGGGGAACCTAGGCCCACCCTCTACTCCAGGTCCCAACTCAGGGGTCCTCTCAGCAGACAAGGTTTGATCTATCCCAAACCTTGCTATTCTTTCCCCTGAGCCTTGCCTATCTCTCTGGCTCTCCCCTATCTCTGGACTTGACAAGCCACACTCCTTCCTCCCAGGGAGTAACTGTAACAGATATGCCTCCCTTCTCCCAGGCAGTGACTGAAGACTACTTCCCTCCAGTCCCTTCTGTTGCCAGCTGCCTAGCTTATATAGGCTCTGCCTGTTTCTCCCCAGCTGATCCTCTTCTAGATAAATACATTCTCCCTGTCTCCTTATCCAGGTGAAGCCAGAGCAATTAATTGGCCCACTTAGCCATCTTTACCCTTCCAGGTCCTGTTTGGGGCGAACACCCCGTCACAGGTGGGTACACATGCTCATGAGCTACTCTAAACAGCTTGACAAAGGAAATGAAAGGGTTTCTAATGACTAACGCCCCAATTCACCACCAAAGTGGGGCAGATCATGACTACTTTGTGGTCTGTTCTGTTGTGAACTCAGGCATAATCAATGTAATCAAATCAGCATCTGAACATTGCTAAATGAAGTCCTGGATTGAACAGCAATAGAAATAGCTACCCCTGGAAAAAGCAGCTCCTCTCAGAGCCATTTTAAGAAAAACATAGGCCCAGCTGTATGAATTTGCCAGTTGAATGAACCATTAAAGTCAACAGAGTACTCACGTGATTAAAATTATGCACCTCCTTAAGAACCTTGCTGAGTTAGTACTTTTAACTGATTAAAAGAATGCTTTTCTTGGGTAATTAAATGCTTATTATTCCTACCAACCAATTTCAAGCAAACACCAACAATATATCATTTTCTGAAACTTCCAAGGAACAGGAAATAGTGTATCTCGTAAGTTGGTTAATACATTACAACACTGTATAAAGTTACTTATGCTTTCCACCAGGCTGAGTTAATCTAAAACATTATTTGCACCTTGAGCCAGAAAGCCAGAAAGACTTTTTAGCTCTCGTAGCATTCTTAAAATCACAGATGAGATTTTCAAAGATGTCTAGGGGATTTAGCTACATGTGTTGATTTTTTTGCCAATAAAATACTTGATTACTTCAGGGTTTTTTTCATAGCAGAGTTGCACTATGAGAATAAATGGAAAAGGACTGATGTGTACTGTGTGTTTCAAGATTAAGGAACATTGCCACACACTTGACTTCCTATGTTTCAATTATGACATAATTTTCACCTTCCAAATATGTTATTAAATAGTTGCTTTGTGGTACTTCCAAAACATATACTTTGTTTAAACCAGAATTTATTAACAGGCATCTAAGAGCAGAAATTAGCCTTTACTTTTGTATCATTTTAATTTTTCACACCACAGAGTCATTACTTCCATATGAATTAATGAGTAGCTGCATATCAGTTATCTGTTCCATTAGATTCCTTTGTAGTGTACCTATAGCACTTGAAAGATAGTGATGAAAGTACTGTGTGTGTTATTTCCTGAGCTATAATTAATGGTAACTTTGAAACAAGAGCTAGAATATGCCCATCTGCTCTGTGAGTGCACAAGAGGAGAGAGAGGGTGCAGAAAATAAACACACATCCCCTCTGTACCTCAGTGCAGCAAGTGGGTACAGTTGTAATTCTGAACTTTCAGGAGTACAGGGAATATTGTGTACTTGTGTCTCCGAACTTAATACACTCTAAAGTGGCAAGGAGTGAATGGGGCTGTGACAGAGTAGGATATGTCTGTATCAAATTATGAACTCCAGTTGGTATTGTATGTTGAACACATGTATAAACCAGCCTGCAGACAATCCATTGTATTGCATCCCAGATAGTCACCCTGCCCTGTCTTTCTGGCAAGAAGTTTGAAACCTCATTGAAGGACTATCACTGAGAGCCACTAGAACTGTCATCTATCAATGATTGTCATCTGGTCCCCTATCCCCATGGAACAATGGATTTTCTACGGAGCTGCCTATAGTGGGATGGGGCATGAATGATGGGGTTGCGGGGGAATTCCCAATGGAACACATGGCTCAGAGACCCTTCTTAAGAGCAAGGTTCTATTCAGTGCAGAGGGGCTGACCAATATCATATGCAATCATGATATGCAGTACAGAGAGGGCCAACCTGAACACTGACAAACCTCAGACTCACAGAAGTGGTGAGATCAGACTAGGGGAGGTGCATATAAAGACTTTTGTTGTTTTTCAAAGATCTATAACTTTCAAGTGTTTTTAAAAATAAAGTCACAGTGGTTAAGAAAGTCCTTTGCCAAGGCTTTTGCATTCTTTTGTTGTTGTTGTTGTTGCTTCCCTGCCATGCTTTTCTTGAGGGGGTTAAGCTAGATATCCCAGGAGTGTATAACCTAGGTAGAGTTCTGTGGAAGTAACTGGGGGAGCTTGGGAAATATCATCTTAGACACTGCTTTTGGGTTCTAAGCTGACTGGATGGCAGCCTCCCAGATCCCAAGGAAGGGTGTCAGACAAGAAGTCTGAGCCTGGGGGCATACCCTCTAAACCCAGAGCTAGAAACAGTGACTAGCTTCTACCCAGACCCAGCTGACTTAGAAACATGTGAGCCCAATGAATGTGTCCACTAGCAACAAGCTGGTGACCACAAAAAATACAATGGCCCAGGTTGTAACAGGGGCTGTGATATGTATGCTGCACCCCTTAAGAATATACATCAATAAGTGCCTTCCTTCTATTTGCAAGGGGTTTCAGGTGCGTGAGGCAGCATTTTCCCCATAGCTCGGCACTACCCAGAAATTAGGCCAGTGCTTCTCATGTACAATTTAGTTATATTTAATTATACATTCCTTTATTTGTATTACAGCATATAAACCAGTCTTACACTAAATTAATTATCCTGGCTTACGTATCTGTCTCTTCTTTAATCTTTATTGCAGTTAGATATCACACTGCTACTTATCTCTGCATTTTGTTGTCTCCCCTGATAAAATAATCTGAGGGAGTTTTTTCAAAACATACTTTTCATCTTCACAAAAGTCCAGTTTTCCCATGCTTTGATATGTTCTTAGCAAATTGTTGACACAAGGCATCAGAAATATAAGTGACATTGTCCATGTGCGTAGGGGTTGCAGGACTGTGCCTTGTATCTGGGACAGCATGCAAGTTAATGTTTTCAAGCAGCTTCCATGCTCTACTATTGATTAGACAATTTGTTTTGATGTTATGTACATTGTCTATAAAATTGTGTTACTAGTCTGTTTGTTTAGTGAAATAGATTTGAGACACCCTAATGTTTAGTGAAATAGATTTGAGACACCCTAATGTTTGCTTATCTTATTATAAGTTTGGCTAAAGTTTTCCTTAAAATTTCTAGTCTTGGTAGCTTGATGATTTTGTTTACCATACTTTTCACCTCTAGGACATCAGTTCAAATACTGCAAAGCTTGGTGCTAAGTCCCTGGAATTTGTTCAGTATGATGGCTTTAAGTGATGTGCGCAAACTAAATGGGTAGTACCATTCCTATTCCAGGTGGATAAGTGTCCAAATAACCAACACACCACCATACTAACTCTAATTGGCATCATTGTTGAATTGCTGCACAATTCTCTCCCTGCTCTCTCACAGTATTAAAAAGCTGCTGGCATATACCAACACCAAATTATTTCCCTTCCATGCACCAGCTCAGCTCTACCAGCCTGTGGATTGGGTGGCTGAGCAAAAAGTCCACCCATTCTCTGTTCTTTCTTGCCTCCTCCTGACCCTCCCATTCCCGGAAGAGTAATGGATTTGTTCACCTCTTGTACACCTGGACCCAAGGTCTAGGTAGCTGTGAATAGGCATAAGAGGATTTTTACTTCCTCCCCTACCCCTGAAAGCCTGTGCAGACTCAGGGACAAAGATGCATTTGCTGTTAATGTAAATGGATATAAAATATACTTTATTTTTACTGCTTTTATTATTAATTATTATTATTTATTATTCCTGATTCACTGGTTTTGTGGAAAGTGCCATAGACTCACTTTATAGATTTTCCATTAAAGTGATTATTGTTGTGTAGAACTCTTTTCCTGAAAATAGAAGCAACTGACACTGGAATGTGTATGTAACTTGATGGAAGAGAAACAAGAAATGCCTCCTTACAACAAGGTATACAAGATCATTATGCATCAGCAGGACTAGAGAACCATACTTGGCAAATGGATGCTGCATGCAGTGGAACAAACAGAAGTCAAAATGAGGACAGCACATTTTAAAAATGGAAAGTGACAGTCAATCATTAATGCAAATTAAACACAAATGTTGATGTTTTTATTATACAAATTGCATGTGCACATTATGAGTATTTCTAACTAGGAATGGATGAAATGGTGCAGAAAAAGTAAAAACCAGCCCAAGCCTTCACCAGTTTCATACACTGGAGCTGAACATTTTCCCCAGTTCAGTGATGTTTAATTAAAGAATCCTCTCCAACTTCAAGGGTCCCAATGAGATTCTCATTCTCCAACAGCTCCTTTGTCTCTTCCTTTCCTGAAAATAACTAATATGTCCCTGTCTCCGTCCTGAACCTTGATCTTTAAACAGACCCAATTCTAAGGCTGTTCCACCTTTGAAGAGCAAAATGCCTTAGTTGATGAGCACCGAAATCTCTCTACCAGTCCTCAAATGCTACTGAATTTGAATATCATGCCTTCTGGTTTGGTAATGAAGTCTTGGACTTGTAGCCTCTGGGAATACAAAGTTTGAATTGTCCAATTGTACCAAAGTGAGCAGTGGAGTTGCTGGTCTTAATGATAGGATCTGCCTACTTCTTATGACACAATCCATCCCTTCCAAACATTCCGCAAATGGTTCTAAAGGCAATCAAACCACTTTCCTCTCCAGTTGAAGCTATTTGTCCAGCTAAATGATCCCCATTTCATTTCCCTTCCATTCCTAATCATTATCTATGATAGGAGTTATCCTTTTACCATTGCCCCAGTTCTCACATCAGCATTAATGCACCAGAGGAAAAAATATTTGGGACTCAATTAAGCACAGCCATGAACATGAAGTGTTCATAAGTTGAATCAGCACACAAGTAGCCCCAGGAAGCTTACTGCCTCAGTGACACAATGCCATCCCTTCTTCCCCTTTAGTTCATAGGGTGTAGGAATTAGTTATTGGCCTATCCCAGCAATTTCAGGATTCCATATTGGGGTCTGAACCTAAAACTAATCCCATCTCTCACCTCTCCCTGCTCATCTATTACATAGGAGAAGTGGTGTGTGCAGAGCCTGGTTACTTTGTGTGCTCAAACCCATATGAAGGTTCTTACATCTGTTGAGGAAGGGTATCAGTCTGGCTCACAGTAAGGTGAAAGTGCCAGAATTTGGCCTCAAATAAGTGAAAAGAAGGAACCCGGAGTTATAATATATAGTACACACAAGCACTGTTTCTAAATAAAATTATTTGAACATTTTAATGAGCTGTTTTTCTTTAAGTAGAGAGTGATAATTGGGATTTTACACTGAAAATATTAACTTGCATGCTCTCCCAGATACAAGGCACAGTCCTGCAACCCCTATGCACATGGACAATGTCACTGCGAGTAATTGTGCTATTTGTGTGAGTAAGGTGTACTCACATGAGTAAGAGTTACATGATTGAACCCTGAACTCCCAAGTATGTATTCATTTTCCTTACATACATCGTTTGGTATGTTAATTCCATTGTATTCTATGTTTTATATAGCTTGGAAGTGAAAGGGGTTTTGTGATCTCCCAGTGGCTTCTGAGCCAATTAAGAAAAAACTTTCTAGGTTCTTTTCAGCAGACTGGAAACTTTAAGGTTTTTGTGATCTCTTTTTTTCTGCTTCTAAGCCTGAAGCAAGCATTGGTAGTCTTAAAATTCCACAGCTCTAACTGCAGTATGTTACATTTTGTTTTTGACACATTTTAATGTCACACACAATAACATTTTGAAGAGGAAATGGCAGGCTATACATCAGTAGGAGCAGAAGGGAAAGAGCGGGAACTGTGTGCTGATATATGAATATTTCTTAGATTAGTGATTAGAAGAACAAAAGAAAAAACATCATAAATGTTGTGCTTTAGAGATCTGGGGCCACATTGTGCAGTTGTTGTGCACTCAGTGTTTCAGTGCTAATTTCAATTTGGGACACAATAGATTTGCAGAATCAGGCCCTGTAATATGTCTCAAAACTTGATTTATAATAAATGATATAATGGGTAGGGAGTAGCAGGAAGTGGGTGGAGCTTTGACTACAAACACCCAGAGTGCCATCCAGCCTATCTGAGATGGTGGAGAGAGTGTCATAATTAGCTGCCACTTTAGTCTAGTAGCGAATTACAAGTGTCTGAATTTGGCCCATGGTTAAACATAAAACTACCATGTATTATTTTTTAATGATTTTGGTGCCCTATGGACATTTGGCATAGGAAAGCCATTCAACCGTATGGATTTAAACCCAGTGTTCTTGTGTTGCATTAGAGTTGTGCAATATGAAACCTTGTGGGCATTGTGTTATTTGTGTTGCTACGGTTAATAGGTTTGCCTATGATGTTGCTTAGATACACAAAACTTTGAACAGAAAGCCATGCTAATAACCTCAGTATTGTTCTCTGGAACTAATCTGCTGTTGCAAGACAATCTATTTATTTTACACAATGGTAGTAGATACCGTTTAAATATAAAAATGTTTGGGTTTTAATGGTACAGTAGTATGGTATAGAAAAGTGGTTTTTGTCCTGGTTGTTAATTTAGACATACAAATGTAAGTTTCAAATTTGCTTACAAAACAAACTTACAGATACTTTCAGAAAGAAAATCACTGAAGCAAGTATGACAATTAAATACTCCGGTTACTGGCACGTACTATAGTAAGGTTACCTCACACACTGAAAAAAAGGCTCCACGCAGGCACCAACCGTATGTAACTCCAGAGTCTTGTCCTCATGTAGAGTCAGACTGTGATAATTTTAACAAAATAATTAGCCTAACACCTCTAATAAAAATTCAGAGAGATCAATGGTATTGTCTCTTGAAAACCAGGATTGAAATGCTGGCCCTGTTGACATCAATGGGAGTTTTTCTATTGACTTCAGTGGGCCTGGATTTCATCCAAATATTGAAAACTTGGAGACAAATTCTGCTCCGATTTCACCGGTGTAAATCTGCACCACTAATTCATTATGTTTTGTTCTATTGGTTATCACTTTGATCCAATGCTTAGTTGGCAGCGTTGCTCTTGGACAAAGGATTTATTTCCTTGTGAGTGGGCACAATGCCACCCAAAGAGATAGAATGGAATGTAGGCAGCCAAAGCACCCCGTATGTGTATTAAATATGTTTGTGAAGAGTAAGATTCTAATTTGGGAATGTCCAAATAGCTGTGTATACTGTGCAGTATTTGAATAAAGAATTTACCGTTTGTGGACAGAGGTCTGACCACTTTAAAAAAATGGCCTGTGAAGCTGAATAGAGAAATATTTTTGTCCTGTTATAACTAAGCCATTATTTGCCCTGGGGGATAATGGGAAAGAGGCAAAAAGAAGGATTTCCCTTTCTTTTCTGTCAGTGCAAGAAACTCTATGTACTGTGGGAAAAGTATCTTCTAAAACAGCTTTCACGTTAATAGGTGTTTAATCATGAGACTAGGTGCAGTGGTGACCTAAATGATTTTCAGCATTAGTGTAGCAGCATTAGCAAGTTAGAAAAAAACTTACGCACTCATGGAATGAGATGGAATCATCTGCTCAAATAAAATAAGAATCAATGAAAACCTGTAGTCAACTTTTATTGAAAACCTGTGATAACTATTTGAATAATTTTGATAATGTTTTCAATGCTGTTTTAAAATAAATTAACCAAAAATCAGCAAAATGAATGGGTGTGTTGAAAGCCATCTGATATGGAAACAACCTCACAGTTTCGAGATTTATTTATTATTTTTAACATATACACATTTCCAGTCTTCCAACTGGGCTGGATGTGCAGCTCATGTAAATCAGCATAACTCAGTTCGTTTCAGTGAGGTTATAGCTACTTACATTAGCTGAGGATCTGGTCCATGGTCTTCTGTATTTCCTGTTTCTAACCTGGCCTGGAACCAGAAGTATTGTAATCTAAAATTAAATGGATAGCTAACTTTGGAGGATGTGGCCAAACTGAAACACATTTTTCCTGAATTTCAATACTTGCCCTCTTCCTGCAGAATTTAGTAGAGGGGAGCTTTGCCACTAATTCCAATGATTATAGGATCAATTCCCCTGCCAAGTAGTAAGCATTCCTGCAAGATGCTGAGTTCCCTAAATGCTTATTGAATTTAGTGAGAATTTAGGGTGCTCTCCATCTTGTGTCAGATAATCAGCTTTCCAGAGGAACTGGTCCTAGATCATAGGTGTCATTCATTCCGATGGCAAAATGGGTGACACTCTGTCCCCATCAAAGGCAACAACAAATTGACCAGGGCCAGGATAAGTCTCAATTTTATGGACTTCAGTTAGAATATTTCCTATCTATCCATTTCCAAATCACCTACCACTCTAGTATCTAGAATTGATGAAAATAGCTAGAAATATTCTGAAAGGTAGTCAGCTTTCCCTTCTGCTATTAGTTTAACTGCAAGATACTGTCTTTTGAATACTCTGCCACTTTTTCCTCTGCTCTGGTTTCTTGGGAAGATACAGTAAATATATTTTATTCTGCAAAATATGATACAAAGCTGTAACATAATAGAAACTTTCACATACACAATGCTTACTTTGCAGTTTATGATGCTAATGTATATTTCATTAATGATATGATACTGCCACACCAATCTAGCACTTTATATCCTCAAAGCTCTTTACACACTTTTTTCAGGACCTGAGATGAAATCATTCATCAGTATCTAAGAATCATTAGGAGTGCAGCTGTGAGAATTCCCACCATAGATGTTTTATTTTCACCTTAAAACATTTTAATCCAAATGTTTAGATTGCACTCCAAGTGATAAACACATTTTCACTGCTTCACAAAGAGTTTTGCCTGAAAAACTCTGCAAATAGTGTAATCTCAGCTAGACTGCTAAGTAAATTTTATTCTTGTTAGGGGGAATATTTTAAGGAATTTGGCAGATCACACTCTTGGCACACCACCAATGTGATATCATATGGTATGTTTTGCCAAATGGATTTTTTACATAAAGTAAATATTTTGTAGTGTGTTGATTGTAGACATGGAGAAAGGGGACGGAGGGCAGGGGATTTTGTGTTATTATATCAGTAACAGATTAACTTCTTGCTTTTTTGCTACATTCAAAATTATAGATGAAGTAAGCAGTAAATGCAGCATCAAAAGTGATTTTATGCCATGAAAATATGCTGATGTCTACTAATATAAAAATAGAGAATAATAGTTGTCTTACATCTGGAAATGAGTGAGAATGTGTTTTACTCCAGCTGGCTAACAAGTTAGCAACATGGTGAAGTGCCAGTCAAAAATAGAATGTCAGGGCTTCAAACAAACAGTAAATTGGGTCCTGCTCCATTTGAAATCAATGGAGAAATGGATTACAATGAAAGTAGGATTAGGCCCTATGTGACAGTTTAAAACAAAAACCAATTAAATTTGTGACAAGCAAATGAGCTTATTTCAGTAGTGATGTTTTTTCTGTAAATTCTTATCCAGGGGAAATTTGTTATAATATCACTTCAGAGGGAACCAGCTGGTTTTCTGTAGAAGAAAAAGTAGAAGGAGAAAGACTAGATGTGCCTTGTCAAGTGTGGATTGTGGTGATGTCCCCTGATGCAATAATTTATCCCTAGAGTGCATATAAATGCAATAATCAGACTTAGTATGTGTTCAACATAGGTAAATCAGCAAGGATTGTAGTGAACACAGGAGTAGAGCCTAGAGTTCTTGGTTCCATGCCTGGCTCTGATACAGTCCTCTGGAATCAACTTGAGCAAGTTATATGCAGTGTAGTTGTAGCCTTGTTGGTCACAGATATTAGAGAGACAAGGTGGGTGAGGTAATATTTTTAATTGGAACAAGTTCTGTTGGTGAGAGAGACAAGCTTTCAAGCCCCACAGAGCTTGTCTGCAGGTCTGGAAAAGGTACTTCCAGCATTGCAGAACATACGTAAGGTGGAACACATTCAAGGTAGAGTTACCCATTAACACCTCTGGAGTCATAGGACAAAAAAAAACACACTTTCAAAAGAGGACTCTGGGAACCTTCATTCATTACTCTGCTAGACACTAAAAATCATGGACTAAACAGAGACACTTATTATAACAATCTGTAATCCACTAACCCCCACTTTCAGTCCTATGATTGCAGAAGTGTTAATGGATCACTCTACCTTGAATGGTTTCAGAGTAGCAGCCATGTTAGTATGTATTCACAAAAAGAAAAGGAGTACTAGTGGCACCTTAGAGACTAACCAATTTATTTGAGCATAAGCTTTTGTGAGCTACAGCTCACTTCATCGGATGCCTACCTTGAATGTTCCCTTACAATATGAGCTAACTTCTTATGCTAAACAATCTGTTCCACTTTGCATTGTGCTGTGATGCTGGGAGTGCCTTTCCCAAATCCAAAGAGCAGTCTGTGTGTCTCAAAAGCTTGTCTCTCTCACCAACAGAAGTTGGTCCAATAAAAGATATTACATCATTTGCCTTATCCATCTTGGGCAGTTATGTCACCTGTCTCTGCCTCAATTTCACCATCTGTAAAATAGAGTTAGTACTTTTTAGGGTTGCTGAATTCATTACTGGTTCTTTGATTCACAGATGTAATCCTGGGGAGTGCCATAGGGATATCCAGAAATAAAAATGGAAGCTATAGATATTACCTTATACACATGCACTCAACCCATTATTAGTTTTTTAAATGACAATTTTATTATAGTCACACCTACAGGACCCCGTCAAGATCAGGGCCCTGTTGCTTTCGGTGCTCTATATAAGCGCATAAGATAAGACAGGTCCTGCCCCAAAGTGCTTACAGTATAGCAAAAGGATAGAAGGAGAAACAAAGGCATAGAGAGGTGTAGTGACTTGTCCAGGTCATTGGCAAGGCTGGCAATAGGATCCAGATCCCCTGACTCAAGTCCTTTTTTCTGAATAGAGGGCATTATCATTAAAAAAAAGATTTTTAATTCCTACTTAAAATTTTCAGAAGAAAATGTGATTAAATCCAAGATGAAGGATTAGAATTTATTTGTTAAAAATATATGAGCATCTTCTTGAATGTTATGTGGGTATGCATGTTCAGTGTACTGTGATAAGGGCACAATGAGTCTTCCTGTGACTTTCAGATGCACGCATAAAGGCCAGGCACAGTCACAGTCTCCCCACTGAGACTGGGACCAAGATGGAAGATACAATATACTGAGATTCACAAAGGGGTGTAGCAGTGGGTGAACTCCCCTCACATGTCAGGGAACTCTGGGAGCACCCTCTCAGGCAGTGTGGTTCTGCACACACACACACAAACACATGGCCTTTTTAGACATTACTGAGCCCTTTGCTGAGGTTTTCATTGTAGGTCTGGAATTTTAGTCTTGTCACATCACACTGAAAACATACCAGAGTTTCAAGATGTTTGGATGTATGATTCTGAATAGGCACTGCTAATTGGAGTCAACAGGTACAGATGACAGGTACTTCTAGAAACACTGCATTTAGTCAACAGCAGCTAAAAACCAAAAGCTTTGTGCTGGAGTTATGAAAGGATGGAATATGGTGAAGCGGACAGCAGAAAAATGCTGGATATAATCTCACGGGTGGGATTAATAGGAATGCTACAACAGTCATAGAATATGATGTAGTAAAAAAGACCCAGGCGACAGAGTTTTCTGAAAACTGACTGACTAATCGTCAAGGACTGTACAAATAGTCCTTCATTCAGGGAACTATCAATGGTGCTTTCTTCAAGAACATTCATTTTTAAAGCACTCTTTACATTATGAAGCATTAGCACTGAAAGAAATATTCAGCTCTCCAAAACAGTTTCTATGACCTTAGGGAATGGCTGAAAGTGAGAGCAATTGTGGAGAAGGAGAAAAGGCATGAGGAAGAGAATAAAGACAGAAAGGGTTCATTAAAAACAAACAAACAATAAAATAATATCCCAGCTACTTCTTCCATATATATATATATATATATATAACAAAAAATTAATCGCAGAGAACATTTAGTACATTTTACTGCCACCAAATAACTCTTATTTTGTTTACAGACATAGAAAAGAGTTCTGGAAGGACCTTTGGGATTGAGATCTAATTTTCACAGTCCCCAGGCCATGTCACAAGAGTGAGTAACTGAACAGCAGCTAATAGCTATTGTCTAGTGGCTGTTGCCAGTATAGGACCCAGGTAGGAGGACACATATCCTGTCTATGATGCCTTTCCAACACCTCTGATCACTGAGAAAAGTGGTCAGACAGCAGCTGGGGTTCATTTGATTCTGCTGATGTGCCCAGCATACAATATTAATTTCCCAATAAATTAGTGTAGAAGAAAAGAAATATGGGGTGCAGAAAATCGAGGCCTAGTAATTATTCGGTATATGAGGAAATGGCATCAGGAACATTCCCTTCTTGCACAGCCTGATTAAGACCAAGGCAGAATTAAAACTCCCCTGGCACTGCCTGGTACTCCATAACAGACAGACACTAACAAAGGAGGCAGGGCCATTTCCACTCCCTCTTTATGCACAAATCATACAAGGTGGAGTAATCTATGATCCACAAACCGGTGTAGTAATAACCATGAAGTCTCTGTACAACTGAGAGTTGTGGGCATGATGTAGTGATTTGGTTAAGTAAAACTACATTTTAATAATGTCACATATTTTTTTCGTTATAGTTGTGTACAGCAGGGGTTCTCAACCTTCATTGTACCGTGACCCCCTTTTGACAACAAAAATTACTACATGACCCCAAGAGTGGGGACTAAAGCCTGAGCCCACCTGAGCCCCACCAGCCTGAGCCAGTGAGGTGGGGGCAAAATCTGAGTCCCGCCACCCTGCCGGGGAGGGCCAAAGCCAAATCCTGAGCCCCATCACTCCAGATGGGGCGGGGGACAAATCCAGAGGCCAAGGGCTTCAGCTCCAGGACAGGGGCCTGTTAACTTCAGCCCCGCCACCCAGAGCTGAAGCCATTGGGCTTTGGCCCTGAGTGGTGAGGCTCGGGCTTTGGTCCCGGGCCCCAACAACTCTAACAACAGCCCTGATGACCCAATTAAAAGGGAGTCACGACCCACTTTGGGGTCCCAACCCACAGTTTGAGAACCCCTGGTGTAGAGTCCAGCGAAAACTCCACAGCTTGACAGTATTTTAGATTATATTAGAGACAATGTTGAAAGTTCTTGGGAAAAAGAGGAAGTCAGCTTAGATGGTGTTGAGTTGTTATTGAAGTTTGATCCTGTTCCTTTTAAGATTAAAAAAGAAAAGATACACAAAATTGGTGACGAAAAGAGAATGTCAAAGATAAGATACAGCCTCTGTCACAATGACTTTCTTGCTTGCAACCTAAGTGCTAGGAAATTCAAAGCACAGCTGCTGGTTTTATTACCGAAGCCAGCACAACAAACTTTTATCTGTGTTTGGGTCATTTGAGCTTGAGTTCAATGACTTCCTCTGGTGTTTTTTTCTTGACTAGCTAAGCCAGGGACATAAGATTTAAAGAGGAAGACAGGAATGGGTAAAATAAGGTGGGAAAGGAAAAATGACACTTTTATGGGGACATAGCAAGAAACAGAGGTTCACTTTGCAGCTATTGTTCTTGATTTTGCTGAACTCAGCAGAGATATTCAGGTCATCTGGTTTCTTCCTTGTGGCCCAGTTTGGTCAGGACTGCTTTTGAGATCAAGACAGTAAAGGCCCAACAGTGGGATGGTAGATCTCAGGGCCTCAGAATGTAGTGGCAGCCACAACAGTGGAGTTCACTCCTTTTTTTCTGCAAGCTTTTCTGCTCAGGCCACCAGCTTAGCATAAATTAAGAAATTTATTAAATGACTTCGGGAAGGCATAGCCATCTCACCCCATTAACATTATCTAATCAAAATATGTATCTAGTGATTCCAATTATAGGTACTTCCTTCTGTTTCTGAAAAACCTGAGCTTGTTGCTATGCCAACCCTTGACCTTACCAGGTGCCCTGAAGATGCTTAATCATTTAGTTTAAAAACATATAATTTGTCCTCATTTATCTCCATCTCTTGTTTATTTCTATAAACAAACAGTTTTATAGAACCAGTAAAATTATTCTTTCGTAAACTTTCACCCACTTTGGACAATTTTGGCTCCCCAAGAGTGTTCCCAGCATTCCCCCTGTTGTGATACAGCTTCACACTGCCATTTGTTATCAGCTATTCTCAAAAGGCACAATTGAACTCTTGTTTTTTTTTTCCATTTCTGAGTAGAGAGGCCAGATCTGACAGAAAATGTGTGCTAGCAACAACAGCAAAATGAAGATTATCCAGATACAGATCTATATACTAGCAGGTATTTAAAACGAGCTCCTAATCAGTGACTGGCATTTTTAGTGGCAATGAAGTTCCTCATTCTGTGTCAGTAATTAAACAGGGGGATCTGCGCAATTACTGACTTTAAAAAACAACAACACACACACGTCGATTTGTCAAAGGAGCTGCTGAAACAAACCTTCGTGATATGTTCAGTTTTGGCATGCTCCATCGAGTACCACTGGAAATATTAGAAGTCAGACTTCACTTGCCAACAGACAAGAAGCATTCAAAGGAGGAGTCTGGCACTAAGACATATTTGGGGAGTTATTTGTAGATTTTTAGAAGTAATGTAAGGCAAATTAATTCCCACAAATTATTTACTGAAGGTTTTTTGTTTTGTTTTTCCTGAAAAGCAAGTATATTAGCTTCTGTTTATCAAAGACATATGTAGGACCAAAATCTGAACTGTTTTGTGCCTATGCATAAAGAAAGATAATAAATGGAAGTACTCAGTGACAGGAACATATTTTTAGAACCACAAACTATTGGACGTGTGTTCCATTTTTGAACATCAGAGCCCCCACATATACTGGATTTCTACTGCTCAGGGACAAAGTCTTAGGAAAAGTAGGTGAGTTATGTTCACAGGCTAATTGCCCGCATGGTGGCTCCCCTAGATATGACCCATTCTCAGACCCCTTACCCAAAGCAGAAAAAACCTGTGTGTTTGCCACCAATAAAGTAAGACATTGCTGTATGTCAGGATTATCACAAGTTCAGGATAACTGCACTTGTGCCTCTCTGAAAGTGCACAAATTTACCTCTAGGGCACCTCCTCATGTCCAAACATTGGATTTCAGGGAACTTTTCCTCTTGCACTCCCTCTGGTGGCTGCTACCTTCTCTGGACTGCCTCACCTGGTCTTCTGTGGCTCAGCCCTCTGACCAAATCACTCAAGAATTTGGTCCCCTGGAGGGGTACAACTTTAAACAAATGGTCACCTGTCCCTATTGTCTTGATTTCAGTTCCCTTACCCTTATAGACACTAGTGCAGGACACCTCTCAATCAGACAGACCTGTCACATCCACAATATCCCACAGCTGAATTCCATCAGTCTACTTATATGATTTAGTTCTGCATCCTCTATCCAGGAAGCAATTAGGTCTTTTCTCCCAATCCCACCCTCAGGTGCAGAGCATGCCTAATCTGGTCCTTTCCAATGCCTTGCAATTGGTGGGGGTTAAGCCCCATCATGCACATCTTCTAGGGTCCTCTTCAGGAGTTCCCAGTCAGGAAGGTCTGAAGCCATTACCTGTCTCTGGGTAGGGACCCTGGCCTCACTCCCTTCTGAACTGGAGGTTTTAAGGCTGCACATCTCCCTAAATTGTACTTCAATGTCTACAGCAATCCAGTTTACCTAAAGGCCAGCATCTGTGCTTTTCTTTTTCTCTGATGGGTATCTTTGGTATACTGCCAGAAGTTACAAATTACCACACACTCTTCCAAGCAAACACATTTATTCTTAAGGTAAAAAGCGTTACAGAAAAAAAACATAAAAATACTTCCTACATGCATGCTAAAACTTACCAGAGGTCACCTATCATTCTTATGGGGTATAAGCAGGTCAAAGCCTGTCCAACCCTTGAGCAGGATTGGGGACCCTTTGCACAAAAGTTCATGTCCATTTGTGGATCGGACATAAAGCCTTGAATAAGTTTAAATGAGGCCTTTTTAAGTCAAAAGCCCTCAATTTATCTGTTGGTCTCTGGGAAATCCAATTTGAACATAAATAAAATCCTTTATCATGTCCAGTATATGCAAACCACCCCACCTCTCTGAAGGCGGTTCACAACTTGAGTGAGTCACCTTACTCACCTCCCCCTGTTCTTTGTTCCCAGAAGAGCTGTTGCAACCCTCCCCCAGGAAGAGAATCTTTTAGGTAGAAGTGACTTGGGCCTCAGAAGTTGAAACATGGACACCCCTTCCACAGTCCCATAAAATTCAGCATGTCTAGGAATGGCTAGATGAAGAGGTGAATTTCTGCACAAGCATTACAGATGAGGGTTCTGCAGGTTTTTCTCTCACCAATTTGCACTTTCATAGAGAATTTCTACCTCAGTCTCCCTAGAGGCAGCTGGACCTTTGGAGTGGAAGTGTGTGACATTCTCCGGGGTACATTCTAGACTCTTGAACTGCTGTGTTGCCTTTAACTCTCCAGCCCAGGCTGCCTTTTACACTGCTTTGCTTGTTAAAAGCAGCCTCTCCAAGCTCTGCTCGCACACAGCCATTACTATGAAAAGTTACATGAATGCTTTTTCACCCATTCATGAATTACACAGATGGTAACACCTGCAAATTCTTAGCCTCAGCCTTGCACCCAGAGAAATATGTGCCTTGTATTGTCCAGCAAGGTACTGAACAATGCAAGCTCATTAATAATCCATCATTTCATCAAAGGAAATTATTATGAATCAGGGCTTGTTAACCTGAGTAGAGATTCCCCAAAAAATTCAACTCAAACACATTTGTTTACATAATACAATAAAAAAGTTCATTATCTAGAGACAGAAAGATTTTAAGTGATTATAAGTGGTAAGGCATACAAGTCAGAATTGGCAAAAAGAAAAGGAGTACTTGTGGCACCTTAGAGACTAACCAATTTATTTGAGCATAAGCTTTCGTTAGTCTCTAAGGTGCCACAAGTACTCCTTTTCTTTTTGCGAATACAGACTAACACGGCTGTTACTCTGAAACAAGTCAGAACTGGTTACAAAAGAAATAAATAGATGAAACTGCAATCTAATTCCTCAACTTTACCAAGATTTTGAGATCAAATAAGATTTGAAAGCAAAAAAAATTCTCTCACCCAAAAAACCTTCAGTAGTCCATATTAACTGGAAAGCCTTCAAACTAGGACCACTCTCTCCAGTTTAATGAGTAGAGATATGGGAGGATATCAGGGGATCACTGTCTCTCCGTTTTATACTCTGGCCCTTTGTACTGGAAAAGTCTTTGTTGGGTCATGGGGTCAGGCAGTTCCATGGCTCACGTGAGGTGCCAACTGTCCTTAAGGTGAACTGCAAAATTCATGTTTACCACTCCCCTGCTGGTGAATTTCTGATTAAACAAGTAATGGCCTCTTAGCACCTAGCTGGTTCTTTTGTCTCTGAAAAAACTAGTTTAAGGCAGATTTTCTAACTTTGTAACATGTTACAGTAAAATACTTGTTATATAGTACAGTGTCATAACTTTACATGTTTCAGAGTAGCAGCCGTGTTAGTCTGTATTCGCAAAAAGAAAAGGAGTACTTGTGGCACCTTAGAGACTCACAAATTTATTTGAGCATAAGCTTTTGTGAGCTACATCGAATGCATCCGATGAAGTGAACTGTAGATCACGAAAGCTTATGCTCAAATAAATTTGTTAGTCTTTAAGGTGCCACAAGTACTCCTTTTCTTTTTTAAAACTTTACATATAAAGTTACCAAATATATTTTTCCAGGATAATAATGTGCAGTAGGTTATGAGTTTTCAAATGATATCTCGCAAGGCATACATGGCACACAATATATCATAATCACATAAAAGTGCAGGTTTTTTACTCACCAATTTGCACTTTCATAGAGAACTTCTTCTTCAGTTTCCCTAGAGGCAGATAGACTTTCGGAGTGAAGGTGTTACAACTCTTCTTCACAGGAAAAGAACCAGATCTAGTGCAGGCCCAGCTTTGTGGGGACACCCTAAATCGTAGCACACTCGGAACATTTTAGGTGAGGGTGAGCTAAGCAAACTGAGAATGGGAACACATATAATGAGGCATAATGCAAGGGGCTATAGTGGACCCCCTTCCGTCCATTCTACGTAGTCCAAAAAGATCAGATTGGAAATACAAAAAAAATATTTTTATGGCTGCAATCATTAAAAAAAGAGATACAATCCAGGATACCATTAATAACATTACATCTACATCTGTTGTTTCTTCCTTTCATATCTAGGTATTTAGACAACACTCATGTATATCATTTGTATACTTAGTCAGGAATTTTCATGTATACTGCCTTTTCAAATATAGATTTTTATTATTATTAAAAAACTCTTTTTAGGTGTGTGATGATTTGAAACACTAGGTGAAGTCCTGACCCTAATGATGTCAATGCCAATGCTGCCACTGACTTCAAAAGGGTTAGGATTTTACCCATTATCTTTACTCCAGATTCATGGTCAGTTGCAGAATGTATTCCCTTGGCACATCTCCTGTGTGTGTGATCTGAGATTTAATCATGCAAATCAGGTGCATTAGAGAGTGACTTAACTTACAAAAGAATAAAAGACAACATGATTTGAATTCAAAGATATTTACTTTTGCTAGGGTTACACCATAATGCTACACGCTATTCCACTTCATCATTATTAGATGTAACCAGAAAATAGCTCTCTGCCTTAAGGGATTTTCACTGGGAACAATGTGGTTAAAACATGATAAAGGATTTTATTTAATTAAAGGTGGAGGATGCTTCAAAGCCATTACTCAGGAAAGTACTTGAAATCTCCCAGAGCTACTTTAATTTACATTTTAGTCTGACCAGGCAGTATACTACATGATAAGGAATGTAGCTTATTAAAAGAGAATAAAACCCTACAAAACAGAATGCCAAAAGGCAATATTTAGTACAGCCTGAATTTCAGAGGAAATGCTCAATACATCTCTGGAGCGTGAGACTGTCTAGTGTTTGATGAGAAAAGTAAAAATAATCTTATTCTGCTTCCTCCACAGAGTCCAAGAATACATTAGCATGATGGGGCACCCTACTTCTGCCTCCCAATCACAATCAGGAGAAGGCTAACAAGCTCATGTGAGCTCAGTGCCTACCAAATAGACACACTAGGAGAACCTGCTCCAGCTGGAGGAAGCAAGCTTAAAAAGCAGAGCTGGATTCAGGAAAGGGTGGCGGGGGGGGGGGAGAAGCAGGAAGAGAGCTGCTACAGAAGATCTGAGAGGGAATCAGTTAGCAAACCTCCACTGCCCGCAAAGATCTATCAAAATTCAAAAAGACCTTGGAAAGGGGGAAAATCTGAAATTGCCTGAGTGTGACCCCCAAGAAAGGCTCTGCCTACCACAATCAGGTATAAGGAAATGGAGCCCACAGCAGCAGGGGGGATCAGTGTGAACCCCCTTTTCCACACTCAAGAAAGGGAGCAGATGTCAACTTTCAGAAACAACAGGAGATGCAAAAAGGGTCACCTACTTCCCTGGAGGGGAATAAGGGTGGCAGCAGGAGATTGCCTAGGGCATTGCACATTTTTCCTCTCTTACTACATGTTGAGTTCTCTGCTGGGCTGATATAGGCAGGGCCCTACAGAGGAGTGGGCCTTGGAATTAACACTCCATTCAGATGAACTGGGCATTTCCCCCATCTCAGGCTGTCTGAAGGCTTTGCTAGATAACACCTCTTGGGTCACATTCTCAATGTTTCATTCAGAACTCCATGAGCATTTCTGCCTGCTAAAACCAAGAATGAGTTTGGTTCATTGCTTTTAAAGCATTTGACTTTTTGTAAAAATCTATATTACAAGGTGACATATTCTGTGGTTGGGGACCCAGGTTCTCAGCTGGCGTAAATTGGCTGGTTTAGCTCCACTGATGTCAATGGAGTTATACTGATTTATACCAAATGAAAGATATGGCTGTCAATTTTTAATACCCTAAACATTTTTCTCAGTGCATACAAATCACATTTAGCAAAATAATGAAACATATCTCTGAAATGATTTGGAGATCATTTGTAGAAGCACAATCAAATTGCATTCCACATGATGAGGGGCTTTCCTAAACAAAATTGTGTGTTTGGCTCCCAGTCACAGTCCAGGGATTGAAGCTCATGTCAGCTACACTGACCAGTAACACCACTGCTTTCAATTAACTTACTTCTGATTTATGCCTGTGGAATAAAGATCAGAATCAGACTCTGAAAGTGTGAACATATGGTAGCGAATATCAGAATTTTAGTTTCTGGTGAGTAACTTAGTTTTATGTGTATAATGCTAAGGAATTATTATTGATAGCACTACAATACCAGAAAACCTTTATGTATCATTTTATGTCTTTGAGAAGTTATAGAGGGCCTTTGCCTTTTTGGGATGCGGTAGTACCTGGAAGTGGTTAGAAGCAAGAAGATGGAGACCCTATGATGTGTATAGTCAGTCTTTGAGAAAAGAAGTCTGGCAGCCACTTGACATTGTTCAGAGCTCTAATGGGGTATATAGATAGTTAGGCCAGTAGATGAAAGCTTGGATCAGATAATAAAGAATAAATTCACAGAGCATACAAAGTGATGGAAGGAAAAGTTCTTGAACAGTACAACAAAGAGTTGGAAAATAACCTTCTTGTTCATTGAGCATTTCAGTTAATTATGTTTAGATCAGAATCTCTGGAATTCTTTTGTATTTTGCTACTAGTTTTTGGCTACTTCTGTCTCTACTGTACCTAGTTACAGACCAACTTAATCCCCCCAAAATGGCCTTTTTGTGATTTCTTCACCATCTTATCACTTACATTGTCCATGGGAAATATTATCTATTTTCTTATTCATTGATTAATTTATTAAGTACTGATAGCATGTGCAAGACACGGAAGACAGCCCTCAGAAGAAGACTGAGGCCAGGGTGTGAAAAATCCACACCCCTGAGCGATGAAGTTATACTGACCTAACCCTCAGTGTAGACAGTGCTACTGGATGGGAGAGCTTCTCCTGTCGACATAGCTACCGCCTTTCGTAGAGGTGGATTAACTACACCAATAGGAGAAGCTCTCCCGTCGGCATAATAGTCTTGACTACAGCTCTGCACTAGTACAGCTGTATCCCTGCAGCTTTTTAAATGTAGACCTACTCCTCATCTCTGGAAAAAGGAAATGTCACCTTAGAGAGTTTTTGCTGATGGGTGGGTGGGAGTTTTCATTTGTGGGCTTCCTTGAAGAAGGGAATGTGGGGAAAGAATATGAAAAGAAAGAGGGTGGATGGGTGGCATGCTGAGTTAGGAAGGGAGTTACAAGCAGAGTGGGCAGTATGGAAAACATTAAAAGGGATAGAAGAAACAGTGGTGAGATAAGCTGCATTAGTGGTAAGAAATGATAGCAGATATGTAGTTGTGAGCAGAGTTGTGTAGGACTTTGAAAAAGAGGCCAAGAGTTTCTTGTACATTTTACCATTGGAGTTGAAAGTTCCCTTTTCTGTGTCTGTACGTGCACTAGTTGGCCTTGTTAGAAAATTGGCAGAAGAAAGATCACAAAAAAGGCACAAACACTTAATAAATGTTTGTTTCAAAATGTGATTGAGACTTTGGATGAGATGTTAGTTCATTCAAACAAATTCACTGTTCCCTAACGTGGATAAGCACTGACATTTTGGGGGCTCTTCTAGCCCTTTTGAATTGTGTCCATCATCAGCATGATATAACAGTTGACAGTAGTCATTCCTCAGACAGATGGGTTATCAACATCTGTGCACTTATTCCCATTCGGTGAGTTCTGATATTTTAATGTTACAACATTATTTTGTTTTATTATTTTAATGGAAGAGTGTGGCCTGTGATCAATAAAATGATGCTTATCTTAATCATCAGTCCCTTAGTCAAAAATATGCAGATTTTCAGCATCCAGTTAACACTGGTTACGATTTTTAAAGTTATGGTAAAAATAGGATGAAGTAATTTTACCCTACATTAAACACTGTAAAGCCAATAGAAAAGTTATATTAATATTATAAGGACAGAGCATTGCTGTTGCATGTTTAAAAGCAATGTAGAAATGCTTTTCTGGCAGTGTGTGGGAGGAGGTCACTTTCCTTATAGAATTGTTTTGTCACTTACATTCAAATGCTCAGACAAATGCTATGTTGTCTCTTAGCTAGCAGCATGTGCCATTGAAATTAATGTAATTTTTGTGATCATCCACATGATAAATATATTTATGGAATTTTTTGCTAAAATCTTATACGCAGAGCTGGTGACCTTCATTTTTTGAAATTGAAGGCCTCCCAGATAGCTTCGCTGGGGCTAGGACTATCTTTAATTTAATTTAATTTAATTAATAATCATCGACTCCACTTGCTGAGTCCTGTAAATACACATAACAAAAAGATATTCCCTGCCCCCAAGAGCTGAAAAGAAAAATTAATATATATTTTGGATACCGTCACCCTTTAAAGTCACGAAAAAGCACTTGAATTGATATAATCCAATAAAAATGTCTGTCAGCCTTCTGTGACCTCTGACAGAAAGGTAAAATTGCAAAATTGGCCCATAGTGTACACATTTCAGGATTCATAGAATCCTGGAATCCTGATCCATGCTACCATGGAATGAATTGAGTCAGTAGTGAGTGACCCAGTTAAAGTATCTGTATTTACTAGATTATAAGTAATTTTATGTGACATCTAAAATAATGAGGTAAAGATAACTCTAACTGCAGTAAATGGAGCAAAGATTTCACCCTCACTATTTTTCCTATCTAAAACTTACCAGGTAGATGATCATTGACTTTGTCAAATGTAAGACACCTCACTTAGCGAATGTCACAGGTGACCTGTGTACAGTAGGTTTCAGATTTCTGACAACTTTCCATTATATGCATCCAAAAATAAGTGTCTGATATGCATTAAAATTCACACTGTTGTATATGACAGTCTATTTGACAACTGTGATGACTGAGGCTGAAAGGAATGAATGGTGTCCTACATTTTTAATAGGAGTTAGAACTGCAAAGGGACAGATGTAACTGACCCACATATTTCTGCTAAAATTCTGCAGAGAACATAAGTAACTTGTGTGCTTTGTCAAAGAACACCCACTTTCTTTGTTAGATGTTAGATTCTTCCCCTTTTGTTAGATATGCATATTCCTCCTCCTCCTCCGTTTCAATTATACTGAAAGCAGAGATGCATCGAGGGTATGTGACAGCAGAAGAGTTGGTGTCTGACTAATCCCACCCCCTCAAAGGATGTTATAGCAGATCATTGTGTCTGGCTTTTACAATGTGTCCAAAAATCATATAATTGCACAGGTCACGGGACTGACTGATCCCAGAGCTTTGACTCTGGCAAACATCCCATTGAATAAATAGGAGCTGCTGGACCAGGACTTTTGTGTAGTGATGTTAGGGATCCACTGCGTGAGTTAAGTATCTTGTATCTCATTAAGTATTCTTATAAAGATGTTGAGTTTTCTTTCTCTGAGTTGAGTCAAACCTCGTTGCAAGTTTAATTATTTTTTTCTGGTTTTATGAAATATAACTATTAATAAAAAGTTAGCAAAGAATTCAATATTTTGTAGTGTTGCAAGCAGAAAAAAAATAGGACCTGTTCTTTAATTGATATCAGTTAGTTTTCACTATGTTACTTACTATTCAAGTAGTGTGTGTGTGTGTGAATGGCTGGCGGATAGAACATGTAGAGGAGTCTGAGGTACCAAGCAGTATTTAGTCTGGCTATAAAGCAGCTATTCTGCACACTCCATTAGCCATGGACAAGAATGGTTAAAAATCTTATATTACTGTGATTTGAAACAATATTGAAAAGAATATTTTGATTCCTTATATTTCTGAATTATTAGTGAGTTTGACTTTCTTGTTCCAGGGTAAACCTCAATGGAGGTCAATGCTTCCTCAAGTAAGCATATTTTTGTGGATAAAGCATAAATGGAAGTAAGCATATACAACTTCTAGAAGGTGTATTCCAAGGTTAGTATATTCTGTTTAAAACCCTTAAAAAAGATTTCTGAAATTTAAGAATAATTGTCACAAAAATTGTGTTAAAATATAATTAAATATTTGAACTAACACATTAAGGGCTGGAAAAGCAGATTTATAGGAATGCTGTCAACATGCAATCTAGTCAGTTTACAAAGAAACAAATTAATTTTTTTCAAGTTCTTCATCTGCCATTCATGTGGGAGGAAATAAAACAATAACAACAACAACAAAACCACTGACCTCAGCATCCTGTATTATAGATGTATATAAAGATATGTATAGTACATGATGCTGAGATGTATTAGTATGTTATAAATATGGGGAGAGAGGAGGAGGAGGAGGACATAATTTGAAAAGTCATGACCTGAAGTGTAATGAGTTCATTCTGTTTTTATGTTTTCCCCATCATGGACCAGACTACTGCATCATTATTATTTATTACATGTATCATTGTATCACCTAAGCTCCCCATTCATGGACCAGGACCCCATTATGCTAGGCACTGTACAAACACAGAATAAAAAGAAAGTCTCTGCCCTATACAGTTTTATAATCTAAATATAAGACCATCAGCCACAGATAGGTACAGACAGATATATTAAGGAGCACAAGGAAACAATGAGACAATATTTGTCAGCTTGACAGGGATTTGACTCAGCACACCAGTGGTCTGACTACTTTCAAGTTTTTTGTAGGCACCACAACAAAAGGAGAGTTTAAAGGTGAATAATGATATAGCTTTGTAGATGTTTACTTGGGGACTCCTCCCAGGTGTTTGGGGCAACATGGGAGAAAGCACAAAGATGCTTATCTGAAAATTTACCAAGGAAGCTATAGACTGGCATTATTGACTAATCAGATTGACCTTCATATACTATATGAGACAAGTAGAGAGAGGACAGACCAGGAAGGGGCCTGGAGGTGAAGACAGATAGTTTACACGTGATGTGATAGAGGCAGTGGGGTTACATGATCAAAATAATGGGATAGAAAAATTATCTGTACAGATTTTAGAGTAGCAGCCATGTTAGTCTGTATTTGCAAAAAGAAAAGGAGTACTTGTGGCACCTAACCAATTTATTTGAGCATAAGCTTTCGTGAGCTACAGCTCACTTCATCAGATGCATTCTGAATGGATATGAGCTGTGAAGCTGTGATAAATGAAGGGGTGTAGCTTCCTTTTATGGACACCCAGCCAGCCAATTAGCTATAAAATCCCTCTTGGTAGCTGTTCTCTACTTGCTTTACCTGTAAAGCCAGCCTAGAGCCAAGCTGCCTGTCCAGTACAAGGGCTGGTCAGGAATATGGACTTTTGCAGTCTATGATGATTATCCCATTCCAATGCTGCTGAGAGAAGACTCAGCCAATCCTGTGAAGCTAACAAAATGGGTGGGTATAGTCACCCACAGCCAGGCTAAACAGGCCTACACACCTACCTCCATTCCTGAGCCTCCTACAGGGACCCAACTATAGGTGGTGAAACCAGACCCCAGGCCAAAGTCTATGGCAGCAGTTGTAGATCTAGTTCCTGGGACCCAGCCAGAACCAGCCCAAGAATCAGAGCTGGTGGAGCAGTCAGCACCAGATCCCATGCTTGCAACCCCACCAGAGTCAGGGGAGCCAGCATCAAAGGGTGCCACAGAGCCTGCACCTGCAGCAGCAGCTAAACTGGCGCAAGAAGCTCAACCGGAGCCTGAAATACAACCTAGCGCACCATCAGAAAGCAATTCACAATCGATGGAGACACCCTCATAACCTGCATCGCTTCCAGTGGGACCAAGCCCAAGTCCACAACCCAGCAAGGAAGTAATGTCTCCAGTATCAAAGGAGCAGTTCCAGGCAGAGCAGGAAGTG
This sequence comes from Eretmochelys imbricata, assembly GCF_965152235.1. Lineage (NCBI taxonomy): Eukaryota > Metazoa > Chordata > Testudines > Cheloniidae > Eretmochelys > Eretmochelys imbricata. The sequence continues at coordinate 92,027,097 of NC_135572.1, read as the reverse complement.
GATGAGAGCCTCAAAGGAGCTTGGACGGCAGCACAGAGTGACCCGCAGCCTCTCAGCTCTTACAATAAGTCCAGGTTTGTTGCACAAGGAGAACTCTTATACAAGGAAACCCTTTCTTGTGGACATAAGGAGGACTGGCATCCTCAAAGACAGTTGGTAGTTCCAACTAATTACAGGGAAAAGCGCTTAACCTTAACCCCAGCCACTGATCACCCCAGTAGCCCAAAGTGAATTCAACTCAGCAGCCTGTAACTAGACTCCTAATGGAATCAAAATTAGCTCTGACATTCCACAGTGGAGAGAGGAGGAAGTGCAATTAGCACATAAGGCCCTCACCGTAGGACTCATACTACCATGCATTAATATCTATCCCCAGGCTCTCTCCATTCACTGGGTTTTGAAACCCATGACCCTTGCCTAGCGAGTGCTGCTTAGTTGATGGTGAGTCCCTCCATCATAACAAAAGACCAAGTACATTTCCACTGTCCTTGATTCACATAATCAGGATAATAACTGTTTATTCCTGCCCCAATAACAGAGAAACTGGGGCTCCTACAGACGCCAAAGTGACCATCTAGGCAGGGTGGGTGTGCTTATGAAAATGAGATCAGCCCCTGAAGTTCTTTTCCACAACCCACCATGACTCGCCACCAGATGTCAGGGTAGAGCTCATCCTGAGTCTGCTTACATAAGGAACAAGACAAAGTCCAGGTGTTACTTTTCTTCCCTGGATGCAGCAAGACCTCCCTTAAGGTTAACCTTGTAATTTTGGATGTATTGTTATTTATTAATTAAGAAAGTTACAGGGTACAAGTGTGGTGTGTTGACGACTATTAGAATTGCAGGCCTTAGGTTCAATAGCAGGGTGGGAGGTTCTGGATCCTCTTAGCAGGTTACAGGGCTCTGTAGCAAAGCATTTTTGCTGATTCAGACTAACACGACTACCACTCTGAAACATGTGAGTAGAGTTAGTTTTCAGATAGACAGTTTAAAGCAAGGTGGGGTACATTGTGTCTCTATTTTAGGGAGCAGCCTGAGGTTTCGTGTGTTTGTTTTGTTGTTGTTGTTCTTTGTTTTTTTTTCTTTATTCAGTTTTTGGTTATTCTGAATTTTCAGAAATAATGTAGTGTTACATTGCAACCTTACAGCAAGTGTATTTGTGTGTTTTTAAAAAATCTTACTTTCTGTGTCTGCCATGATGAAACATAACATTTTCATTTATCTTTCTCTTCCCTCCAACACTCCCTACATTGGTTTAGATAGATGTTTCTGTGAATCTTGGTCATCAAAGAAAATATGGTATGTATTCTAATTTTCCAAGTAGTTCTTTATTTACTCATTATCAAGAGTTATTCTTAAAAAGACATAATTACTTTCAAATTGTATTCACTTTCTTTCTCTATCTTTTTCTATTGGACATAAGTTTTTAAAAAGGAGTTGGGTGCCAGTGACATTTGAGATACCATTAATTTCATCCCTTTCCTCATTCATTAGTGAAATAACTACAGCTAATAAGAAGCAGACCAGTCCCACAAAGACAGCAGGAGCACCTAGTGGTGAAAGTGATCTCACACTGTGCAGGGACAAGCTGTCAATCCTCTGGAGGCTTAGTAAGGCCAATGGAGGTTGAAGAGCGTTACATATTTGCTAGTGGTGCAGATTAGCTACTAGAATAATTTACCTGAAACAATAATTTTCCCTTATTAATATTGAGTTAGAAGCTTTAAATGTGTTAAACTCATTCATGAGCATGTTAATGTAGAAAAAAAATAATCTTTGATCTTTGCATCAGACTACCTGAATAATATGTCCCACACTGTTTGGCACGATACAAATACTTCGTGTAAAGAAGGACATCAATCTTGCTTAAGAGATTTCAATTGTACCAGCTACCTTTTCTGCTAGCATTTTTAAATTTTCTATGCCTGTTCTCTACAGGTTTCTGAAGTTGAAAAAAAAATCCGAGTTGGACTTTTCCATCAAGAATTTACCAAAAGATCATCAGTATTTCTTTTTGAATGTCAACTCTTCAAGCACCTTTTTCACGTGCAATCTTGCAAATCATGTGGTTAGAGACACAAATTCTCGGGTTTGTACAATTTGTTTTAAAGGGGCAAATATGGTTTGATTTTTATACTTCAAAAAGGGAGACTGGATCTCTTTCAGACAATATACCCCATTAATCTTTTCCTCTCTCTTTTTCCTCTTATTTTTATTCTTAAATACAGGAAAATTTAGTATCAAAATGTATGTGAATATAAATATTAGTTTATAATGTTGAACATTCAGAAGTTAGACATTACAAAAAATTGTTTCTCAAAATAAGAGTAATTACTGAAGGGTCTCACTATTGTGTATTTCAAAAGTTAACCGATCATGACTATAAATGTTTCAGTGGTGTAGGAAGGCATAGTGCATGATTATTCTAGTCCAGATGTGCCACAATACCTATGAACAACAGGGTGAATCCATAATCCACATGTGCTTCCTTTAGTAGTTTGTGACACAATTTGAATATTTGAACATATTTTTATGCACTGAAGTTCTCTGCTTAAACTGGGAATGGTATCCAGCTGTGTTTTCAATTAACTTTTTACAAGAAACTCTTTGCAATTTCAGCAGCAAGGAGTCCTATCACAGAGGAATAATATCAGCAATCTGTTTCTAACTTTATAATTACACTAGAAATCTTTTGACAATAGAGTGCTCATTTTACAGGCAAAAGACAAGACAACATATTCAGTCATTGGCACTAGAAATGTTAAAATGTTGTATTTAAGTTAGAGTCATCTTATACAATTATTGGCTATTTTTGTGTGTTAATCTCTATAGAATATGTGTTGCAGTTCCTGCCACTTACTGTCAGTTATTATAGATAATGTATTTATTTCCACTTTCACAAATTTGCTCATTTGTGTCTTTACATAGTTTTCTTCTTGTTCATGATTTTCCTTTCTGTTGTTCTCTCTCTCTAATCCTGAGCGCATGGTTCCAAAATGTGGATTCATCTATTTAATCTTCCCATTTTACCACTTTCTTATTTTCATGTGTTTCCTTGCCTCTCTCAGTAATTGAAATGACCTTTTAGAACACCCCTTTGAAACCAATCAGTCTTTCATACTCATCTGCAGAACAAGCTTAGTTTGAATAAAATCTTTTGAGTTACGCACGCCCAAATATCTGATTGGAATATACGGGAAAAGTGGGGTTTTTTCGAATGTGCAGAAGTAAAAATAAATGACTATGGATTTTACTGAAACCTTACACATGTTTGGGTTGAGTTGCATGATGTAAAATTTGGAAAAGATAAGAACAAGTCAAAATGCTGATATGGAAGATGCATGTCAACCTTAACATATACTAATTGCTAATGCTTCTTTCATTTGTGTGTATGTGTGTGGGTGGTCTATTCTGATAGGAATGCTTTATCAAAAAGGGAAGTTTTGTGGTGTACCCTAAATATGGTCAGACTTCAGATTAGTCTAGTCTCCTCTGGAAGTTTGTTCCAAGAGCAACTCTCTTGATAGAAAATGCTTCATCTCTGGCTCATGTGTGCTTCATTCTGTATTCTGAACTACTCTGTCCCTTAGCATCCCAGAGTCTTGTTGGGTTGTGGATGGAGATGTAGTTGCTGACATGGCTGGGCTGGGTGTTCATAGCTTTAGAAATCAAGATTGAATTCTTTCACAGGCCCAAATAAACTACACTAACAGAAAGCCAGTGTACATGAGAGCAGAACCATGATCAAAGTTGTTTCTGAGTGTGATGGGTATTTCTTCTTTTCTTTAAACAAATGCACTCTTTATTGTTGACCAGTTGCTCTCTCTGGCTCATTAATAATTTAATTTAAAAATAATAATACAATTATATTATAGGCCCTTAATTGCTTATTGCATTCATGAGTTATTCAAAAGAGAGTTAATGTTTCGAGAGACCATATGGACACAAATCAATATTCAGTAATGAACATAAGCATATTGCAGTTATGAAATGCAGAATATTTAGATATTGTAAATGCTTTAGCTTTTTTAAAAGGGACTGAAGTTTAATATATTTTTATTAACTAATTTATTAAGGAGCAAATATCCTACCATCATACACTTTGCAGAACTCCTCCATCATCTCTCTCCCTCTCAACTGGGCTGAAGAGCAGAAGGAGTAACTGTGCCAAGGGGTCTGCAGTAACTGTCCTCCACAATTTTAATAAAAAGAAAAGGAAAGGGCCAGATTTGGTTCCTGGTCATTTATATATAAATGGAACCTGATCTCACTTCATTGTAATGTGTTCCATCCCCAGTACTGAATATGTAGTTTGTTTAGGAGCTTTCAGACTGACAGAGATCTTAAGGATACATAGCTTAATTGCCAGCATCTGAGAATCTGCCCCTACATTGTTTCCTGGTTGAAGAATCTGATTCTCACATGTCCTGTTCCTCAACTGATGTCAGCCATAAAGTCTTTCTCCTGATACTGAAAACCCTTATTCACAGGAGCAATCTTTGCTTACATGAGTACTGCCACTGACTTCAAAGGGATCACTCAAATGAGTGAGGGCTACTTATGTGAGAAAGGATCAAACTCCTGATTGTCAGGTGGAAGGAACCTTGAAAAAGGCAGAACAAGCCTGCTGCTTAATCTGTATGCAACTGCTTCAAGTGAGTACATTGCCTATCAGGATATAGAGATGTCACAATGACCATGGAGACCACTGAGTCTGCAAAACTCCTAGCCAAATGTGGTGTCCAGGATTGGACCCAGAGTTTATAATTACATAGTCTTTTAATGAGCAAAATTATATCATCATGCACTTAATGTTATTTAAAATATTATTCCTCAAGAGAAGCTTTTCAATAATCTAATTGCCTTCTTGTGTTTCCTTTTAAATGATTCAATAATTCTAAATTAACATTTTTATTCTACAATGGAAATTAGAAGAATACATACGTGTTATTGATTAGGTATGTGCATTAATGTACTAATTCATTCATGCTTTGTTATTCATCCATTATTGGATCATATTGTTAGCCACTTTAAGCCAGCTGGCTTCTTGACCTCCATAGGGTACATACATAGTGTTCTACTCTGGCACTGTAAGTACTAACCTCTAAGAAAACACAAAGAATTACATGGATTAATTCACATAGTTACTGATTCAGACAACAGGAATCCACAGATATATATATAGACAAAATTAAACTCTTTTGAAGGAAAGAATCTGATAGCATTTCTCTGTATCTTTTTGTGTTTTTCCTGGTGCATTTCCTGAACTGGGTTCAGGCTTTATTTTCCAGTAACAATACAAGAGGCCAACCACCTTCTCTCTTCAGTAAAAATCCTGTCCTATATGTTTGTATCTCTGGCTCAACAATGTTACCAGGAGGGCCTCACATGATCTTCCATAGTTCAATAATGCTTCCTGTACAGAGATCAGTTAAGTTCCATTGAAGGCCCCATAACTTACATTGTACAGAGATTGAGTCAGTTATTTTGTAATAGATTTATTTATTTTTTTGTCAAATTGCTGAATCAGAGCCTAATAAAATGATGCCACTTTGGTTTTTGTCAGTGATCGCTATCCACTCACCTGGCAGTTTCCAGCTGCTCCACTTGGAACTAGTGAATGGAGAAACTCAAAAGACTGGGAAATTGATTTCCATACATATCCCCAAATTTGGATACAAAACTAAGTCTCATTGGATAATACTGAATTTCTAAGTTAGGGAATTCTCATGAATTTTTTCAGCCTGTCTTCCTGCTTTCCTTTAGAATTGTGGCACTTCTACTTTTAATCCCCAAAGAAGGAAGGAAGAACAGTTTTTTGAAAAGATATCTGAATTTTATCGAACATGATAAAAGAATTATTAGAAGTTTGGGCTTCACGCTCTGATGAATATTAATTTTATATAAACCAGTACAATCAACCCTATTTGGAAATGAATATTCTGGTTTCTACTAGAATTGCTTCATCTTGCTTCTTACCAATCTTAGAAATCTTCCTTGATATGATAATCTTGAAACATTGCTGCTAGACACTCAGCTTTAAAGATTTGATTTCTGACACAATTTTTTTTAAAAATCCTTAAATTGTATCCAAAGCTAAATGTGCATAAATGTGAATTGTTGTTTGTTAGACTTACTGTCTTTTGAAAATAATCTCTTTGTAGACCACACTAATTCTACTTATTATTTAATACTTATTTTCCTGGAGCACCCTATATCATTATTGGAACACCACTGTACCGGGTGCTATACAAACACATAAGATGCAGCCTCTGCTCAACAGAACTTAAAATCTAAATAGACAACACAGAGAAACTGTAATGGGCACACACCATATAAGCAACATGTCATCTTAGTTACATTATTTTCATTACCCCAAGCCACCATTTCCCACCTTCCTTTCTCACTTACATATTAGTTAACTGCCCAAAGCTTTCTGGCCAATAATATGTTTATTAGTGAGATATATGATGGTGGTCAGAGTGTAGTAAATGTTTGCCCATTAGGAACTGTGCTAGGAATCCCAGCCTATTTCACAGAGGATACTTCAGAGTGATCAGAGAGCATTAACTTTTACATACTACACACATAAACTAGATTCAAATGGATGACCTGGTGGTAGATGTCTCTATATCCCTATTTATCCCTAATGAATGGTGAACAATTAAAGTAAGATTGTGTTCTGATTATTCTGAAGTAACCATTTTCTTTCTAATACAGAAATGTGACAGCTACTATGGCGAGCATATGTTTAATTCATTATACTGTAATTGGGAAACAATGAATAGAAGAATTACCCTTAGAAAATGTTCAGACAGAATGTTGTGATGAGCTTGAATAATATAAACATAATAGTGTGTGATATTTTATATTACATCAGCTTGTACAGAAAACATGCTTGATTTATATTTTCAAATATTTACTTGCAGTATTGCAAAGATATGGTATACAAATGACAGAAATTGTTAGTCAGGCTGTTCAGTTATGAACAATGATCCAGGGATATTAGCTTCTTTTTTTTTTGGTCACAAATTTTAATGTTTAAATGTGCTGTCTCCAGTAATCCAAAGTTTTTACACATCACTGTGAGTGAAAGTGAGTCAAAGGAAGGTCTTTCAACACTACTTACATTGTATTCTAAGAATGTTCAATCTGCAAGCTATTTAGCTGATATGTACCAATCAAGGTTAAAAATCATGAACTCTCTATAAGTCCATTCTGATTGCAATCAAGAATCATGTAAGCAACTAACCAAAAGGATTGAAAATTAAATATATTTGTAATTCTATGAGAACTTACTTATGGTATGTGTAATTCCATTTCCAGTTCAAGACTGCAATTTTTCCGTCCCCACTTACAAAAGAACTTGGCCTTCTTAGGTGAAAGAAAATAAGGGGTTTATGTGTCCTTCATATTTAATGGAATGCTCACCACTTATTTAGCTGTGTGCATATTCTCAGCTATTAACAGGTCTGCCGAGACCCTGATGTTTCCTTTTCACATGCGTAGCTTTAGGATTAGCCCAGGTGTGAACCATTTCTTTCTCTCCAACCCACTTAGTTCTATCTCTTTCACAGACAGGGCTTAGGGAATACAGTTGGAAGATGGTTCCAGACACGGAAAGTCAAGGAGATAAATGGATAAAACTAATATATAGGAACGCAATTTACAAAATATAATGGAAGGAGTTAACCACCTCACTTGCTCCAACTTACCTCCCATATATACCATTGCATCCAACAACAACAGATAAGCATGTTCGCTAGATACACACATATTGAGAACCATTACCAAGTGTTTGGTACTAGTTTACGACAAGAGGTGTGATCTCCTGCCCAACAAAAGAAAGCACATAGACACACCAAACAAACCATTGTGGAACATGAGTAGACAGAAGACTTTGTTGGTTGCTTGCACAACATACACAAAGAGAAGACGTGCACAAACCCTTGTGCCATCACAATTTGAATTCCTGGGGAAGGGCCTGACCAGAAGGATCTGTATCACTATGCTGTCCGGAATCTGGAGAGTGCAATATTTCTATGCATAATCAAGGGATACGAACAGGTGTGCTGGAACAATTTTAATGCATGTGCTGATGATGGAAACCATGTATTTGTTTGTTATTTCTCCTTGAAGCCAGGGGATGTGACAGCACTCCCAGCACCCCTAGTTCCAGCACCACTATATTCAAATCTCTTCTTTTTTTTTTTTTCTGAACTGTGTTGACCGGATTGCTATCCTCAAGCTGCGGCCACACCCTTCCTTCTCCTTTGAATAATCACAAGAACACAAAATAATAGAGACCATTCTGGGGCATATATTTCCCACAATTCCAAAACACATCCAATGTCCTCTTGCTTTTTTCCTTAAAAGGGGGTACAGCATAATACCTCATATGTCTAAGTCATCCCATATTGCTGCCAGACACTTAAAAATTATATAATTCAAATACTGTAACAAATAATCCATTATGCTTTAATGCAGGAAAGGACTGAAGACTGTGAATGTTGCTTGGGGAAAAAAAAAAGAAAGAAACTGATTGTTTTTTATCCCCCAAATAGAAAACACAAGGTATTGAATTACTTCGGGCTCTCTGGTTGGTAGCAATCTAATGCAAATATGATATTGCTTTTAGCCTTCAGTGCCACTTGACCATTAGCTAGACTAATCAAACAGTGTGATCCAGCTTTGCTTAGGAGGCAGAGAATAAAGAGAAGGTATGAGGAGGTATGAAATTGAATTATCCCTTGGACAAGACAAATAATGAAAGTCTGTATTCCTTTGAGAGTTTTTTAGCATCAAGCCACAAAGATGTAGTGAGAACAAGCCTGCCTCATGTACTGTCTTTATTAATTTTCTTGCCAATAAATATTGGCACCCAGAAAGCTAATTTAAAGAGTTTTCAAGTTCTAAAAACCATATAGAATATTAAAAGGAATTCTGAAACCTTTCTGAATTTTGGTATGTGTAAATATTTGTTGGGATTTTTTCTTTAGCACACCTCTACCCTAATATAACTCTGTCCTTGGGAGCCAAAAAATCTTACCGCGTTATAGGTGAAAACACATTATATAGAACTTGCTTTGATCCACTGGAGCGCACAGCCCCGCACCCAACCCCCGCCCCCCCACCCCGGAGCGCTGCTTTACCGCGTTATATCCAAATTCTTGTTATATTGGGTTACTTTATATCGGGGTAGAGGTGTATTTAATTATGATAGATCCTTTGCAAGGATTCCTCCTTTATTGTCATTTTTACATTCTGCTGCAGCTGGGACCCCCACAAATTTCTGTATCTGTCTGTGTTCTTCCACTGTTGATTGTTGTATACTGAAAGGTCACCCACTTGGATTTCAATAACAAGAAAGGTTTCAGAGTAACAGCCATGTTAGTCTGTATTTGCAAAAAGAAAAGGAGTACTTGTGGCACCTTCGAGACGAACCAATTTATTTGAGCATAAGCTTTCGTGAGCTACAGCTCACTTCATCGGATGCATACTGTGGAGAATACAGAAGATGTTTTTATACACACAAACCATGAAAAAATGGGTGTTTATCACTACAAAAGGTTTTCTCTCCCCCCACCCCACTCTCCTGCTGGTAAAAAGTGATCACTCTCCTTACAATGTGTATGATAATCAAGGTGGGCCATTTCCAGCACAAATCCAGGTTTTCTCCCCACCCTCCCCAACAAACCCACTCTCCTGTTGGTAATAGCTTATCTAAAATGATCACTCTCCTTACAATGTGTATGATAATCAAGGTGAGCCATTTCCAGCACAAATCCAGGGTTTAACAAGAACGTCTGAGGAACGGGCAGGGGGAGAGGTGTAGGAAAAAACAAGGGGAAATAGGTTACCTTGCATAATGACTTAGCCACTCCCAGTCTCTATTCAAGCCTAAGTTAATTGTATCCAATTTGCAAATGAATTCCAATTCAGCAGTCTCTCGCTGGAGTCTGGTTTTGAAGTTTTTCTGTTGTAATATCACAACTTTCATGTCTATAATCGCGTGACCAGAGAGATTGAAATGTTCTCCGACTGGTTTATGAATGTTATAATTCTTGACATCTGATTTGTGTCCATTTATTCTTTTACGTAGAGAATGTCCAGTTTGACCAATGTATATGGCAGAGGGGCATTGCTGGCACATGATGGCATATATCACATTGGTAGATGTGCAGGTGAACAGGCCTCCAATATTGTGGCTGATGTTATTAGGCCCTTGATGGTGTCCCCTGAATAGATTTGTGGGCACAGTTGGCAACGGGCTTTCTTGCAGGATAGGTTCCTGGGTTAGTGGTTCTGTTGAGTGGTATGCGGTTGCTGGTGAGTATTCGCTTCAGGTTAGGGGGCTGTCTGTAGGCAAGGACTGGCCTGTCTCCCAAGATTTGTGAGAGTGTTGGGTCATCCTTCAGGATAGGTTGTAGACCCTTGATAGTGCGTTGGAGGGGTTTTAGTTGGGGGCTGAAGATGGTGGCTAGTGGCGTTCTGTTATTTTCTTTGTTAAGCCAGTCCTGAAGTAGGTGACTTCTGGGAACTCTTCTGGCTCTATCAATCTGTTTCTTCAGTTCCGCAGGTGGGTATTGTAGTTGTAAGAATGCTTGATAGAGATCTCGTAGGTGTTTGTCTTTGTCTGAGGGGTTGGAGCAAATGCGGTTGTATTGCAGAGCTTGGCTGTAGACAATGGATCGTGTGGTGTGGTCAGGGTGAAAGCTGGAGGCATGTAGGTAGGAATAGTGGTCAGCAGGTTTCCAGTATAGGGTAGTGTTTTTATGACCGTCGTTTATTAGCACTGTAATATCCAGCAAGTGGATCTCTTGTGTGGACTGGACCAGGCTGAGATTGATGGTGGGATGGAAATTGTTGAAATCATGGTGGAATTCCTCAAGGGCTTCTTTTCCATGGGTCCAGATGATGAAGATGTCATCAATATAGCGCAAGTAGAGTAGGGGCGTTAGGGGACAAGAGCTGAGGAAGCGTTGTTCTAAGCCAGCCATAAAAATGTTGGCATACTATGGGGCCATGCGGGTACCCATAGCAGTGCCGCTGATTTGAAGGTATACATTGTCCCCAAATGTAAAACAGTTATAGGTAAGAACAAAGTCACAAAGTTCAGCCACCAGGTTAGCCGTCTCCGACTCAAGGAATATTTCCAACACACCTCTGAACAACATACTAATCCACAGAGACCTCCCTACCAACACTACAAAAAGAAGGATTCTAGGTGGACTCCTCCTGAAGGTCGAGACAGCAGACTGGACTTCTACATAGAGTGCTTCCGCCGACGTGCACGGGCTGAAATTGTGGAAAAGCAGCATCACTTGCCCCACAACCTCAGCCGTGCAGAACACAATGCCATCCACAGCCTCAGAAACAACTCTCACATCATAATCAAAAAGGCTGACAAAGAAGGTGCTGTTTTCATCATGAATAGGTCGGAATATGAACAAGAGGCTGCTCGGCAGCACTCCAACACCACTTTCTACAAGCCATTACCCTCTGACCCACTGAGAGTTACCAAAAGAAACTACAGCATTTGCTCAAGAAACTCCCTGAAAAAGCACAAGATCAAATCTGCACAGACACACCCCTGGAACCCCGACCTGGGATATTCTATCTACTACCCAAGATCCATAAACCTGGAAATCCTGGGCGCCCCATCATCTCAGGCATTGGCACCCTCTCAGCAGGATTGTCTGGCTAAGTAGACTCTCTCCTCAGGCCATACGCTACCAACACTCCCAGCTACCTTTGAGACACCACTGATTTCCTGAGGAAACTACAATCCATTGGTCATCTTCCTGATAACACCATCCTGACCACTATGGATGTAGAAGCCCTCTAAACCAACATTCCATACAAAGATGGACTACAAGCCGTCAAGAACACTATCCCCAATAATGTCATGGCTAACCTGGTGGCTGAACTTTGTGACTTTGTCCTTACCCATAACTATTTTACATTTGGGGACAATGTATACCTTCAAATCAGCGGCACTGCTATGGGTACCCGCATGGCTCCACAGTAATGAATTAAGCCTTACAGCATCTCCCTGAGGTAAATATTATTATTGTATCTGTAAACTGATCCATTAAGTCAGATAAGATAAGTAATTTATCTGACCTCAGAGAACCAGTGTGTGGCAGAGCAAGGGAAATAACCCATTGAAGTTCTGTGTTTAACTATTAGAGCATGTTTCCTTATGGTAATTTTTTTGGCTTCTATTTATCCTAGGTGCTGAGCAATGTTTTCTTTGACATTTGGCCATTATACTCCATATAAGCTTCTGTTGATCATATCTAGATACTTCAAAAGGGACAGAAATAGTCTCATATAACATGATTGTGATGTACACTGATACAAATGATACAGGGTGAAATTCAAAAATTAAGATGGGTGAATACACACACACACACACACACACACACTAAAACAATACTTTTTTTTTACCCTTGGATGGAAAATTATTTTATAAAGAGAAGACACATTTCTCCTTTAATCCTGTGACAGCATGCCCCAATAGCAACCAAAAACAAAATTTTGGGTAATGGTTTCCTTCCAACTCTGGTAAAAATTAGGAATAGTTCACTGAAGTCAGAAGACTTACACCAATGAAAAACTTGCATGAGAGGAGAGATAAGCCCAGAGTAAATAGGCTCTGGTTTACCAGGAAAACAATTACTTTCATTTAAATCCTATAATAAGCAAGTGGCTAACTGAATCAAACATGGCAATATAAGAGTATCAATATTATTTGGAGCCTTCACATGTAATTCTGTCTCTCTGTGTCATTCTCTCATACATTTTATAAACTCTTTACATTGAAATGTGCTTATTTTTATCTTATAATTTAATCCTCAAACCTTCTTCAGTAGATTTCTAGACTGCACTATGTGTAGTCATTCACACCTGTGCAAACTAAGCACAAAGTAGAGTAAAACATTATCAGATCAGAATGGATATGTTTTACTCCCACTTCGCATGAATGTAAATCACTATGTAAGGTACAAGGAAATTGGGTTCCTTAACTCTAATTCCTTATTGAAAGGTTCAGATGGAGCTCTGACACTTTCACCCTCATTTTTGAGACAAAGGAATTGAAGCAAAGGTGTCTCTACTCTCCAGTATCTGCCAATCTAGATCATTCTCTTGTGGCTGTGAGATAAGCATAATTTAGAGAAGCCCTGAGGCTGATCTAAATTATTTTATTCTTCGGACAAGCATACTCTTCTTCAAGTATAACATGATTTTTAAATACTCTTCTTTGATCTGACATGATTTGCCAATAATGACAGCTACCTCACATTTAAAGTGATGTTACAGAGAGGTAACATCATGTCCTCAGTATTCTGAAGCCATCAGGGTAGGAGCTATCCCATTCAAGAGCCAATCAAATTCCTGGGACCATATATAATGCTGCTGGCAACTTCCTGAGGACATATTCCCTGGTAGTAAATGGCTTTATAGGAAAGAATGGAGATAAGTATTATGCAATAGCCATTTGCATCTCAAAGGGTGTAGAGTAAGTAGGGAAGGAAGTTGATATAATGAGCTTTACTCCTAAACCGAGAAAGTATTTCCTTTATCTTTTTGTGCAAAGGGCAAAATTAATTTTATAAGGTGCCTTGTAGGGAGAAAAATAGAAATCCTCACAAGTCATGTGTGATAAAGATAGGCTGGGCATAAATCAAGAATAATCTTTTAAAAATGTACACAAACTCTTTCCATTTGCAATCACATCAGAGCTGCTTTATCTATGAGGCCATAAACTGTACTGTATTGTGTGTCGCCAATAATGATTGTTCAGTCCTCTAACTGCTGCTGGCTGCTCATCAAACAGTGAAAGTTGTGCTGATGCTAATGTATCTCTCACAGCTCACATGCACATTTAGTCAGCTCTCTTTCATTTTGCCACAGATTGACTAAAGACACCCTACACAATTTCCCATAAAAATGTTAAATTGATTGATCAAAGCCCAGCAATGTCTTTCACCACATCTCCAACTAATTCCATTTGATGAGCAAGGCAATGAATCAACCTTAAGTTATTTTCAGGACTGTGCAAAGCCTTTTCTTGTATCCACTACCATTACCAACTTACTGATTTCTCCTCTGTTGTACATCAAACATATTTTTCTGACATCTTGCTAGATGTTAGAAACTTAGGAACAGGAGCAATTACATCCTCTACTATGCCTCTCTTCTGTCCATTCAGGACCTTCAGGAAGACAACATAGTTTTAAAACATTCTACTTATGAATTTTAGCATCTTTCAAAAATCAAAGACACGCACTAAGTGACCTAATGACATGAAGCAGAACAGCAATCAGGACACAATACCAAACTGACTCTCATTGAAGGCAATGGTCAGGCTCTTTATCCCTCATTCTCATTTACACTCAGATCTCTTTCTACCACTCTAGCAGTGGAAAGAGCCCTTAAAGTGGGCATATATTGAGACTCACTTTATGACCAATTTACACTTACAGAGCAGCCATGTTAAGCAGAATTAGTGTAAATGAAAATGACTTCACCATATATAAAGTGCATGGCCCTTTTTCTGGCTTGTTGGAGAAGGCATGTTGCCCATTTCAGGGAGATAGAACCAGAGAGTTAACTGCTATGTGGCAGGCAGCTCCATATCAAGTCAGTGTGGTGACATTGCCCCCTCCCCAGGTGACTGGAAGAATGGGGAGAGATTTTATGTCCATGTCTGTGCAGTTAAAGCCCTCTTTTTCACCAGGACCAGGTTGAGTAGTAGCAGCAAGAGCAGCAGCTCTGGTTTGGGAAAGGATTTAAAGGAGGTATACTTTAAAGGAGCAGAAACAGGGTTAGGGGTTGAGGATCCTATGACTGGTACAGCAATACGTCAACTGCTCACCTTCTTTATAGTCATTCCCCCTTAAACCTCATTTGAAGAGGGCAAGATCTCAGCAGGGGAAGTGCTGCCAGTATCCCCTGAGGCTATGCAAATTTATATTGAATTATCTTCACTGTACAGTTTCATCTGCAGGATACTCCCAGACTTGTGGGAATAAAACTGTGACCTAATTAAACCACATCCAGTGTCTCCTGTCCTTCTTCTGTCATAGTGGGCTCTTTATTGTCAAGCTGTTTCCAAGGGGAGCAGATTTGATTATGTCTAAATTGTTTTGCCATGTTCCCAACAAACCAAAACCCAGACCAACAAAAATAAAAGGCAGATGCATGCAAGTGTTCCTAGTACTAAAAGAACTAGAACATTTTTTTCTCATGTCCCCTTTCTTTGCTTTGTTGAGTTAGGGTTTAGAAAAAAGAAAATGTGTGTTATAGTCTACTTATCAACAGTGATAATGGATCTGACAAGAATCAAGTAAGTAGCTAGAGATGTGGAGCCATTGTCTAATTCAGTAAACTGCAATTTTATTATGAGCCTAGTTTCAGACCCAAGTTCTGCCTGCAGAAAGTGTTCAGCAAAACTTTCAATATGTGGAGAACCAATTCAGTGCCAATTTCTGCATGTAAACACTAGATCTTCATAGGGGCATACTATACTGTTGACTTAACAGCTGCCTGTACGTATTTGCAAGGTGTAAAATAGATAGCCCCATTAGAAAATGTAGCCTTAATATTTTAAGTTTTTTTTTTTAACACATTACTTTTTGTGCCCCTAATTGTGCAGTTGTTTAATGGTGTAATTTATATTCTCTGCTCATTCATGTACTATCCTGATAGTCTGACACAGTCAAGCACTTAGACATCTAAATTACCTAAATTGTACTCATAAGTTATTGTGGATGTAAAACTGAACCCACAGGTATTTTATCAGCAAAACTGTGAGCAAAAAAACAGAATGTTAGAAAAGCAGACTCACAAGGCCAAATTCTGCCCTTGGGTATATCTGTCTCACTCAGCATTGACTTCAGTGGAATTTGTATGCATATATTCAGTGAACTAGATGTTTAAAACACCAAGCAAGGTAAGAGTTGTGAAAACCTGGGATTCTTTTTCAAATATTTTCAAAGAAAAAATGGCAAATGGAGATATATTTTCTGTTTTATTTTACATACTTCAGGTTTAGCTAGTCTAAAATGAAGGAAGAGAGGGGAACCTTGTCATCCATAAAATTGAATATGGTATAATTAATAGACATGTAATGTATCTTTTGTATTTGTGCATTTACCTCCACACAATGCTTACTAACAAAAATTAGACAGCAGAGTCAGAGGCTAATGATCAAAAACAACAATAACATCGTAAAATTTTAAGCAGACAATCAACACCAAAATATTACTACATTTGTTTCAAGATTGGGTAGCATCTGAATTAACAAAAAATAAACACTTTTAAAAGAGAAAATTAAATATGATTCTTACATGTGATCAGCTTCAATTCCACTACTGTAGCTATACAATTAAGTTATTTTTAGCAATTGAACATGGAGTCCTAAAACAAGGCACACAGTTTTGTGTCTGCCTACTAAAAATTCTGTAGCATTTCCTTTTCTCCTTCTTTCTGACATTTTTACAATAGAAATGGTTATTGGGAATCCCAAAGCTTTTATATTTTCTGTCATTGTGATGTATATGTATTTTCTTTTTTCTTTCTTTGGCTAGGAGTATTTCATTTATCCAAACTGATGAATAATGAGTCATTCTTAACTTCTGCATAAGCTGTGCCTTAGGTATTTTTTGTCATAGTTAGTTATGGAAACTACAGTGCTCACTCTTTAAACAACTCTTTCTTCTTTGTGTATATGTCCATAAGAGTGCTCCACCAGAAGATGTATATGCACCTGTATGCTCTGGACTACAAAATACAAAAAAGTGCTGGCAGGCCCACACCTGGGCAATGTTGTGCTTCTTGCCTCTGTACAAGGGTATATAAGGAGGGACAGGCCTGATGTCAACAGTTCCTTCTCAATGGCCTGCAGCTCGAGACTGGGCATTTTGGTGTCCACTGTTTTCAGTGTTTTGGTTTCCATTGTATTTACTTTAACTTTAACACAGTTGTTCATGTGGTGGTGGTGGTGGTGGGGTTCCCCCCTTATAATTTTGAGTTGGTGTCTAGGTACACTTAGTTATTACTAAATCCTCAGTGTTTAAACCCTGCCCGACCTGACACAGGTCTTTTCACCATAGAGATGAACATCTGAGTTGCCTGAGTTGTTTGGCTGAATCCCAGATCCCTTCAAATGCAACATCTGCTCAGGATTCAAAGGTAGGTCCAAGAAAGACTGGGAGACTAGGCTTAAACTCCTCCTCAAAGAAATTTCCATAGCTCCAGAGGTTTCTGCTTCTCCCCCACACACTCCTCCAGTGTATATTGGCATTGATATCTCAGGCTGCTTCAATGTCTGCTGGAATCTCATCAGTGGCCCCAGAGACCAACACCTCCAGGAAAAAGAAGCATATTTCCAGAAATAGGGAAATGAAGAAGAGGGATAGGTCACTCCATAAGACTAACTCTCGGGGGACCTTGAATCTCTCAAAGGGTGCCAGCTGGTATTGAGGTGCTAGTACCACATAAAAAGTCCCACGTGGACAAGCCCTCTACTCTAAAGACACCAACTTCATTGATACTGTCTGATACCTTTCAACATAATGATGTACTCAGACCTATCCCACATGCTTTGATACTGTTGTTTTACTACAGCTCTGATGTCAGAGAAAATCCAGCAGCCTCTTAGGTACCGCATTCACCATCTTCCTTCCAATTGATATTCTCAGCTCCAGTACTGACAGTGACTTTGGCCATTGGTTATTATAGCTTTCCACTGCCCTCCAGTTTCCCGTTCATAGAAGACATCATATTTCCGGACAAACCAGAGTTCCCGCTTTTGAGGAAGTCTACCAGAACCCCTCCCCAGTTCCACCATGGCATCTGCAAGCCAATTATTGATTGAGCTCCACCCTTCAGTGCCAATAATGATATCTGAGGTTCCCGCTGTTAGTTCAGGGATGATACTTCAGACTCTGAGCTTTTGGTACAGGACTCCACTTCTGTATCATACCACCACACTCCTATGTGTCCATTTAATAAAGAAAGTCTCCCAGAATCAAACAGATTTCCCAGATCTTGTGACTATGAGTGTGCCTGGGGACCCCTCTCTTATTTCCTTCCCCTGGAAAGAAGCTTACTGTGAGCTTACTGGAACCCATGGGGCACCTTAGGAGAACATTTCTACAGGATGCTGTCAAAAAAGAAACATTAACACACAACGGTACCATATCATCCTCCCGGACCAATGGACCAGCCCCTAGCATGGCACACTTCCTTAGTACCAGATGATACACCAGAGAAGGAAGAACCGCAGACCAAAGAGGTCTTGCCTTCTTCAACCAGTGCTCTTCCTCTTCATATGAGACACCATCCTATGCCAATGACTTTAGGGCCTTCCAGGATCTCATGAAGCACCAAGCAGATTCCATATACATTCTGCTAGAAGAGGTCCAGGAGTCCCAGTACTCTGGTGGATATTTGGAACATCATCCTCCAGGTAAAGATTTTCCTTCCAATTAATGAGGCACGGCTATCACCCACTCACACTCTGTGGCAAACACCTGCCACAGTTCTGCCCACCTGTAAGTGGAAAGAAAAACAAATATTATATTCCACCAATGCAAATGGAGCACTCTTCCCATCCCATCCCTAATTCCTGAGTGGTAGACACAGCCAATGAAAGGAACTTTCTGGCTCACTCTAGACCTTTTTCCTGGGATAAGGAGTCCAAACAACTGGACTTACTAGTCAGAGAGGGCTGCTCATCATCTTCTCCGCAGTTTCAAATTGCCAACCATCAGGCCTTGATGTAGAAATATGATTTCAACAACTTTTTAAAAATTCACAAATTTTATTGAACACCAGCCACAAGACCAGAAAGATCGATTTCAGTCCCTCACCTTAGAAAGCCAGTTAGTCGCTAAAACCTCCCTTCAGGCCACTCTGGATGCTGCTGAGATGGCCTGTAAATCTATGACCATGGCTGTAGTTATGAGAAGAACATTTTGGCTTCAGTCTTCCAGCCTGCCTAGAGATGTGCAAAACATCATCAAATAATAGCTCAGGGTCCAAGACCTTCAGTGAGCACATGGAATCTTCTCTCCCTCCTCCACACTCTCCTGGGAAATGCTTCAATCTTTTGGAATGTATGTCTCTACACCAAAAAGGGATTTTTAGCAGTGATTTAAGCCATTTCAATAACATCACATCTTTCCCAAGCCCTTGGAGCTCTTCAGGAGGAGACAACACCCCAAAAGAGAAGTGCATCCCCCTTTACAACCAAGAACTTTGCACCTCCCTGTGGTGGGTTCCCCCCAGGGTGTCCATCCAAAGTGACAACTCTCTACACTTTGGATGGGCTATTACCAGCAGGAGAGTGAGTTTGTGTGAGGGGGGGTGGAGGGTGAGAAAACCTGGATTTGTGCTGGAAATGGCCCAACTTGATGATCACTTTACATAAGCTATTACCAGCAGGACAGTGGGGTGGGAGGAGGTATTGTTTCATGATCTCTGTGTGTATATAAAGTCTGCTGCAGTATCCACGGTATGCATCCGATGAAGTGAGCTGTAGCTCACGAAAGCTCATGCTCAAATAAATTGGTTAGTCTCTAATGTGCCACAAGTACTCCTTTTCTTTTTGCGAATACAGACTAACACGGCTGTTACTCTGAACTCCAGAAACAGACTCTCCAGATGTGCCATGGTACCTCAGAAGAGCCTCCCTTACATAGTGGAAGGACCCTCAAAAGGTTTGCTAGGGAACCCCCTTCTTTCAACCTCCACCAACAAAGATTCTGACAAAAGACATTTCTCTGTTGGGATGGGAGCTCACCAACAAGTGAATACTGCCCAGGACAAGTTGTCTGCACAGCTAGGTCACACTTCATATCATCATTCTATATGACATGATTGCCAACACTTTCTTCACACTATACAGGGCCATTCCATCAGTGCAATGCAGGACAACAGGACGGTAATGCATTACATGAATCGACTGGGCAGAGAAAGATCCTAGTCCTTATGCTTGGAGTCACCAAGGAACTGGTGTATCTCACATCAGATAGAAATCTCAGTCTATCTGCCAGGCGTCCAGAACACAATCACAGAGTCCTTGAGCAGACACCTCTGGGAGGAGCATAAATGAAAACTCAATGACAGTCTTCTACAGCATCTGCCAGACTTGGGGTATCCCAGGGGAGTAGACCTTTTTGCCGCTCTGTACAATGCAAAATGTCACCTTTTCTGCTCCAAGGAGAGTCATGCCCACAAAGCACTGTGACATGTCTTGATGACACCATGCCCACATACTCTTCTGACTGCCTACTCACCTCAACCTCTAATCCTCAAAATCATACTCCTACACTGGAGCACCCATAGGGACAAAACACCTGTAAGACAAGTAACTTTTCCTTCTTTCACAATATAGGTAATCTTTTATTGAGTTGTGGAGGCCAAGACCAAAAAAGGGTGAAATCCAACGTTGGTTAAGACAACTGTCACAGAGCTCCAGAAAAGGTCATGCAGCAGCAACCTCTGACCCCAGTATGATACACGCACTTCCTGCTTCCTGTTAGTTTTACTACACTCAAAGACTTCAACTCCCATCATACAATACTGGATCTAGCAACACCATTCCTTTATAGGTCTTTGCTACTAATTCCTTACTTGTATTGTAGTATTTTAGTTTATATATAGTGACAGAGACTGATTCATTACTTGTGTTGAGTAGTATCTGATTCTGTGAGTAATCCCATTAATCAAAGAGTGCGCAGCCCAGTTTCCATGGTGAAATATGAGGAAAAATGCAAGGATCAGAGTGTGCAGAATTTAGGGATGACGCATTATTAATTAGTTTGAAAAAATGCAACACAGAGAACAAGCATGTGTGAGAGAGAGAGGCATACGGACATTGAA
The DNA here is from genome assembly GCF_965152235.1 of Eretmochelys imbricata. Classification (NCBI taxonomy): domain Eukaryota; kingdom Metazoa; phylum Chordata; order Testudines; family Cheloniidae; genus Eretmochelys; species Eretmochelys imbricata. The sequence goes on along the minus strand of NC_135572.1, from coordinate 92,006,199 downwards.
ATCCATGTGACTATTAGCAGATTACCGTACTACTCAAAATTAGTAAGGGTGGCTGAATTTTAACACGTTGTTAATAATAACTACATCATGGGCCTGACACAAAGCCCACTGAAGTTAATGGGAGTCTTTCCATTGTCTTTGGTGGCATTTGGATCAGGCTCCATAAAAGCAAAATATCATAGTGCTTCCAACATATCAGAAATATGTCAAATTCTCATAAATGGAAATATATTCAATACAATTAGGATAACTTTGAATCAAAGCTTGCAGCTAGTTCATGGACCTTGGGGAATTGGTAAAGAGAGGAAACAAAGGAACTGAGAAACAAGGATAAGTGAAAGCAGTTCTGCAAATGCCAGAAGATCTTGATAACCAGTATTACTGATACAAAATGAAATTGGGAGTAATGGAAAAACTGCACTGTATCACTCTGGGGGCTCAGGAAAGGGTACTTAACCATCCACTAGCTAACAGAAAATCTACAGGGATAGAGCATATAGTTCTTGATTACTTGTTGTGCTATAGCTGGCAGAGTCTCCAAAAATATTGCCTCCAACAGTGTTTATTCTAACAACTCGTTGTGTTCCTTCATGGCCTTAGTCCAGCCATAATTGCCATTTATACTTCCTAAATAATGGAGAAAAACAAATCAATTGGTAATTCTTCCACTAGTTGGACAATAAATGAATTTTGTTCCAGCAAAAGTTTGTGTTGGAAGCTGTATCAGAAGCAATAGTAACAGAAACATAGTCTGAATGAAAAGAAGAGCCAGAATAAGTGCAACGAGAGGAAAAATATTTCTTTCTGTTCTTTGTGGTTTGTCTCCATAGGGTACCTCTTCCTGCCCACCCTAATTAAAGAAACTGGCATGTGAAATGTTATGCAGATGGATCAACAGCAGGGACTGTGCTGCTTCTCTTCACTAGCCTGATAGTTGTAGCAGTTAACACCAGCAGTAAATATGTAATGTTCTCTACCCTCCATTGGCCTTACTAAGCCTTCAGGGGACTGGCTGCTTGTCCCTACACAGTTTGTACTCACTTTCACCTCTACCTGCTCCTGCTGTCTCTGTATAGCTAATCTACTTCTTGTCAGCTATTTCTTACACAGCTTCCTCTTCTTGTGCCGTCTGGCCCCAACATTCTGCCCTCACCAAATTTCAATGACTGTGATGTCTTTCTAACAGCATGCCAACAGGTTTATTAAAGCCTAATAAATTACAGCCTTTTCCTCCCTTATGCAATATAAAAAGAGAGTTTACTGGGAAAACTAATCATTAAAAATGTCTATAATCAATATATGTTCACACTCCATCAGTGGCACAGATATCCCTTTGAATATTTGATTCTGAATATAGAAACTGGTTGGATTTCTTTAGGGAAATGTATGTGTCTTCTAGTCCAGTGATTCTCAACCATGAGGGTCCGCAGACTATGTCTAAGAGGTCCACGAAAAGCTGTCATTACCATAGAACACTAGTTTTTAGCCTGTGGTCTGTGGACTCCTGGGGATCCACAGACTACGTCTAAGATTTCCAAAGGGGTCCGCGGATCCATTTGAAATTTTTTAAGGGTCCGCAAATGAAAAATGATTCAGAACCACTGCTCTAGCCCTATTAATAGTTAATAAGTAATCCTGTTCCTTAACCAATATAGACGCAATCATGGAAATTAAAGCTGAAAAGCCCTACTGTATCACTATTAAGCCTATTGAGCCATATGACATAACCCTTTCTGTCCTTTTTCTAACTGAATTTCACTGGGAACTGATGTGCTCAGCATGTTTGGTAGACCTGGTCAAAAATTTCTGGACAGATTTTTTTTCGCCAGCAAAATGCCAGGTCATTGAAACATAGTTGGGAATGTTTCTCTTCTCCAGGGTGGCCCATGGCATTCACCTGAGATATGAGAGACCCAGGTTCACATCCCTGCTCTGAATCACGTTCTCTCTCTCTTTCTCTCTCTCTCTCTTTTGTTGGAACTAGTCCACTTTGTATAAATAACTAAATATTCTTTGGGCCAGAAAGAAAGGAATGGACCCCATAGCCTGGCAGTTAGAGCCTTCCTGTGGGACAGAAAAGACCTTAGTTCACATTTGGCATAACAGGGAATTGAAGCATGGCTAGTCTCAATGTGGTGCTTCATTTTTTGTTGGGATTTTTTGACAAAAATTTTAGAGAGGTCTCATTTTCATTCCAATGCAAAATCAAAACAAATTCTGAAACCTCAAAAAATTTAGTGAAATGGATTTCTTGTTTTCTGGCAAACCCTAGTGTTTGGAATCTTGCAAGATCAGAACTCTGACTGAGAGATTCTTGGCACTAGGGCTTAACTTTTCAAAGCACGTTTTGAAAGCATAACGGACAATGACAGAAATAATGTATTATTTGTTATCAAAATAAAGATATTTTGAATACATGTAACATCCATCATTTTCCTTTCTGTTGCAGGAAGAAAAAAAAAGGAACATCTCAGAAGATCCCAATACTTCATGCAAAATTAAAGCAAGATAGAAATAGTTCATATTTGTCTTGAACTTCTGAATTTTTCTCCTCTGAGGTTTCTTCATCCAGTGAGATCCTTCACACTGACTTTTTAGAATTAAAGGTTTTACATCTCAATTAACATGTTTGGAGAAATGTTTGCACCCTAAGATATTTAAATGTTTACACTATTTTACCATTCATGCTGAGTATACTTGAATTCCAACACTCCTGTAACCTATTCTATCCTTTTTTAATACCTTATTCAGAGGAAGATTATGAACATGTTCTATTTTATCTTTAGAGGTTCTTATAGCTCCCTCATCACCAGAGTGATGGTTTGGGAACCTTCCAGTCATGTCTTAGTGATGTGACTAACATCTATTAGGTTTGGTTCATTTTTTTCTCATGCTCTCCCCAGTCAGAGAATTGAGTGTGCAAGTATAGTATTTTGGTTTAGTAGGTATTGTTTTTGTATTTTGTTATTCTGATGTACATGCTGTTATGTGTTTATATTGGAGAAGAGAAGACAAGTGGTCTGTGCACTTGGAGCAGAAGGTGATGAGGTTTGTGATGACTCTTACTTCCTGGGGGAATTTGTTCCAGAGTCTCAGACCGGCCCCTGAGGAAACTTTGTTTCCTACACAGATGATATTTACCCTTATTGTAGAAACTTCCATTGTACCAGAGGTTATCAACCACAGTTCTCATCCCAGAGGCTTAGGTGGTCTTTTAGATATTCTGAGCTCAGGCCAATGAGCACCCTGGAAAGAAGGACTTAAACTTTGAACTTTATTTAATATTCTGTGGGAAGCTAGTGAAGAGAATAGAGGACAGATATGAAGTGATCATGGTAGCCTATGTTGCTGAGCAGATTACTTGTACTGTAGTCTACTAGCTGGAGTTTGCTCAGAGGTGGCTTCATGCCCAGGTGCTGTTTTTAAAACAAAGATATCCTTTTGGACTGATAGAAGATCCATTCTATTTTGTTTTTCCTCCCTCTCCAAAACATATTTTTTTTATATTGTTGACGTTGTTGTTTGAACATTTAGGGATAGATTGTGTTGCTAGGATACAACCCTTAGTAAGCAGTAGTGCATTACTATGTCACTCTAGCTGTGGAGAGAAGGAACTGAAGCTTGGGGATGTATCTAGGGCTTACCCTGATGTAAGTAATTAACATCTAGAGGGAGGCTTCATTTCTCAGGGGATAGAATTAAACAAGTAAACAGATCATTAGGCAGATAACAGAATGTTCCTGCTAAATAAGATAAGTAAATAGGTAGGTAGGGTAAAAGGATATAATGTTTGAACCAGCTAACATAAGAGGGATAACTCCAGAGAACCATTTGCTAACAATGGACAAGATAAGTTATTAATGTAGAGAAAAGGTTAACAGTATGTTGAGCATGAACAAAGCATGCTGCACAGGGATTGGTTTCAGCGAAGTAACCAATCCAATCCAAAAATGTATGGTGCAATCTACAGCAAATGCAATGCAATATGTAAATGCATATAAAGGAAGAGGTTTCTGTGTAACTCTGGATGTGTGCTATGCCCTATATCCACCCCTAAATTTGAATCTGATCAACTCAGTGTAGTTTTGCTGTATGCCTAAGAAAGGAATCTGAGTGATGAAATCTGGACTTCAGCTGAGTTTTTTTGGATGCCAGAGAACTGGATCAAGTGTTGTCCCAGAACTGGACAAGGTATTCTTGATAAGCCAAGTAGAAAAGGTCTTGGAGGGTGTGACATTATTGACATAATCTGGGACCGTATAGATCATTGTTGCAACCAAGGTCCTGTAGTGGCACCAAATCTTGTATAAAGCGGGTCAAATGAGGTGTCTAAGACAAAGTCATGGTTTGCTGATTATGATTATGCTGTCTATATGTGTGTATCATTTTTGTAGTTGAAGTTATGAATATTGGCTCTATACTGTCTGTATTTCAAATTTATGCTATGCTTCTGGGTGACACCCCAGACAAGTTGGTGTCAGCTCTGCCTAGCCTGCTTGATGGCTCATTAAGAACTATCAGCTATACAAATGACCCATTGAGAGAAGGCAGACACGCCTTGTGACTCAGCAAGTTATGTAGGGACATGCCTATGAACAGAACTCTGAGGTTTTTCCATGCCATGTGATGGACAGCTTGTCTTTGGAACAAAGAAAGAAAGACCACATGGCAAGAGACTATAAAGAGCTGCTGCACCTCCTCCATCTGGTCTTCAATCCTGCTTCATACCTTTGGAGGAACTTTGCTACAAAATTGAAGCTCTACACAAAGGAATGATGACCCATCCCAGCTGTGGATGTACTCCAGAGACTTGATTTGAACCTGCAGTTTATTCCTTCACTGCTACAAGCCTGAACCAAGAACTTTGCCATTACTGTATGTAATTGATTCCATTTAACCAATTCTAGCTCTCATCTGTATCTTTTTCCTTTTATGAATAAACCTTTAGATTTTAGATTCTAAAGGATTGGCAATAGCGTGATTTGTGGGTAAGATCTGATTTATATATTGACCTGGGTCTGGGGCTTGGTCCTTTGGGATAAGAGAACCTCTTTTCTTTTACTGGGGTATTGGTTTTCATAACCATTTGTCCCCATAATGAGTGGCACTGGTGGTGATACAGGGAAACTGGGGTGTCTAAGGGAATTGCTTGTGTGACTTGTGGTTAGCCAGTGGGGTGAGATCAAAGTCCTCTCTGTTTGGCTGGTTTGGTTTGCCTTGGTGTGGAAAGAAACCCCAGCCTTGGGCTGTAACTGCCCTGCTTTAAGCAGTTTGTCCTGAATTGGCACTCTCAGTTGGGTCCCACCAGAACCAGCATCGTTACAGAGGGAATCCCAACAGGGAAGAAATAAATTAATATATCCACCCTTGAGTCAGAAAGTAGTAATATACTGCTGTCCCATTCATCATTCTCTGCTCACCTACTTGGGGTAGGGGAGGGGTCGTGGTCACACCACTGTGAAGTCATGCAGCCAGCCCTGAAGCATAGCCCTTCGTGTTACAGTCTGGTAGAGTGAAAGCCATAAAAGAGTTCTTGTTTTTGCTTTTCAGGAAGATTTTGAAGGAAGAGAATGAGTTTACTATCCATTTCCACAGAAGAAGCAGGATCTTTCAGGAATAGGAGACTGCAAGGAAGTACATGTGGATTTGCAAGTGATGGAAGGAGACAAAAGAAGCAAAAGGAGGACAAAGTGTAGGTGCAGATTAAAAAGGTGATGCAGGCAGTGGAAGAATTGTGTGTTGAAGATTTGGACCACACAGAAGAGGCAGGAAAGCCATGGAGAAATGTGAGGGAAGTGATAACAATTGGAGGGGAAAAGAATGTTTTCCATGGCTGCATGTTGGCAGGATAGGGGGAGAATGAAGTGAAAGTCACTGAGACTAGAGGAGAAGTGGAGTTTGCATTAGGCAAGATGAGAGATCATTAAGGCATGAATGTTCATTTTAGCAGAGGAGATTAAGAGTTAGACATACTTTCTGAAGAGAAGAGGTCATACCAATAGGGTTTGCCGACAGCCAGGGTGTGGGAGATAAGATCATAAATAATTTCTTAATAATAATTCTAGGCACCCTAATCTATATCCGGGCGTCTGATTTAAGATCACCAAATAGAAAAAGGGAAGGGAAGGTTTTTTTTTTTTTTTTTTTAGAGGCAGAAAAACTTTGGGTACAATATACAATATATTAGATTTTCCCACCTAGTGCACATATAAAAGGCTAGGTAATTACACACAAGGGAAAGGTAATGTGTCTTTATTTCTGTTATATAAAAATAATTAAATGTGTCTGTGTGTTTGTTTCAAGTCAAAGTGTGGTGGAAGGCTCATTATGATGTAATATAGTTGTTATTGCATTTTGGAAATTCAATTTATGAAACTCTACGACATCTCTAATTAAATATCCAAAAGCACTGCCCTATGACCTCCAGGTCACAGGTACAGACTGGACAGGACTAGCACTAATATACCTTTCTGTGTAGTGGGCTTTGGAAAGGTTTTCACTCTCAAGTGTGCATGAATTTGACAACTGAAACATTTATGATTTAAAACGCATTCTGATATTCGGCTGAAGAACACAATATCCTGTACAACATTTGCTGCTGATCCCAAGCCTTCTTTCTCATTTTCATCAATACTCTGAGACAGTCCCAAATCAACCGTCCAGATTTGAACCAGCACAAACTCTGAAGCAGTTCCAGATTGAGGGCCAAGTACTATAACTTGGATCCATCTCTATGAATAATATTTGTTATTTATATTAGTCCCTTGAGTAAATAATATTAGTTTCTCTTTTTAAAAATTGCTCACTGTATTGTTATTAAGTAGCTTGTCACAATTTCACTCCCTCAAGGCAATTTTTGTGGTTGCTTTGCTCACTTTTTTAAAGTGAAGAACTTTAAATTTCTTCTTTAATACTGCTTCAGAAGATACATTATTAGAGACCCAACAATACAAACCAAGACACTGTCATATCTGTGGTACTTTGGTATCATATCTTTTTCCTTGAGTGTTTGTAAAATGGTCCCCTTTGATTGTCCCAAATGCTCTCCATTCTCCTAAATAACATTGGTCACCAGTTTTCTTTGCAAGCTTTTAAAGCTGTTTATATTCACCACAGGTATTTCTCCCTACTTTTCTGTCTCTCCACAAGCTTCATAAATGCAGGACTGTCAGTGTTTATTTATTATTTCAGATTATTTTCCCTAGGACTTTTCACTGCAAACCACACACTTTTAACACATTCTTTTGTTTTGCTTTTTGTTTACTCATTCACCACTGTACAGTTCAGGGAAATATTTTTCTGTTATCAGTAACACATTGCAATATTTCTTACATACCGGGGTGACACTGATGAAATAAACCCCTGCTAAATCTACTAAGAACAGCTAACAGTTTAAATAGTAGTTATTTGCCAATATTTTATCTCATTCTCATTAAATAATTGGTGGTTGTTTCTTTTGCAGTACCAAGATAAATATCTATTTTGTTTCCAGTTTATCCCAAACTTTGCTTTTAATAGCACATAAGTAAGTAGGCATTTACTGTATTACATTCTTTTAAATTTGAGCTGTAAATATGGAAAGGAATATTTCTTTCTTTCATATTATTAATCTAATCTATATTAACAGTAATTTTTTGGACATTGATTTGTGATGGACCTCTTTAATACAATGCAGCATTTTTGCTGTAAGCATTAGGAAGTTATGTATTTCTTTCTAAGAAGATCAGTTCTAGGAATTTGTGAATTGCCTGGTTCAATTTCCCCAAAAGCATACTGTGACCTTTCATTATGGTTTTTATATTTTACACATTGTCAACTGCTGGTATGGCTCAACTCCTGATATGTGTGTTAGCTGTTCCATATAAGAAAGGATAGTGCTGGGAGTAGAAAGACAGGCAATACAGTAGTGGAGAGGTCATTCAGTTAGGTGTCAGCAGACCGGGGCTCTCTTCTTACCTTTGCCACTCTTTGGGTAGGTCCCTTTAACTCTCTGTGCCATTGTTGTCTCTCCCACCCTTTATCTATCTTGCATATTTAGACTGGAAACTGTTTCCTGGGCATAGATTGTCTCTTACTTTATATTTGTAGTGACTTCGCAATGTGGCCCCGATCTCATCTGGAGCCACTGGGGCCTATTCCAATACTAATATATATAATAATAATGGAAAATAAATGTTCCAGTACTTTCACCTTATTCATTAGTGGTTCAGTGGATTAGCAGCAATATTCTTTGAAATGCTATAAGGAAATTGTGTGCACATTTCAATTTCCATTGCTGGGAAGGGGCACAAACTGCATCTGGGAAGTCAGAGGACACATTTTAGAATGCCTTCACAGAGAATTCACATTTGTGTATGTTGTGGACTTGAGTTCAGGTGTAAGTAGGAATCTGAGTCAGTTCTCCCCCGACATTTAGGATGAACTGGGGGAAAGGAATTCAGGACCAGGCTGTGATTGCATAGACATGCCTACTTTGCCTAGGTGTGCAGCAGATGGAGCTGCTTTGCCAAAATGATCAATTTTGGCTAGTTTGGGTTACAAATCACTCTAGTATTTGAATGCAGAGGTAACAAAATGATGTTATATTTATTCTATGAGTAAAGGGCAGTAGAACTGTGCTTAGCATGCAATTATTGAGGGGGTCACCATAAACAGACTTCACTTGCTAAGCAGGTGGTAGGGTTGCAAAATCCCAGTGAAGGAAAGAGTGGGTGGAGAGCAGTGTTCCTAACTGTTGGTGGAGGCTCTGCCTAAACAGTCCTAGGCCTTGTCTCACTAAAGGGAAAAGTCAACCTAAGCTACAAAATTTGAGTTACATTAATAGCATAACTCAGATCGACATAGCTTAGATCTACTAACCTCAGGGTCCATGCTATGCGACATTGACAGGAGATGTTCTCCCATTAACTCTCCTTACTCTTCTCAATCAGGTGGAGTACAGGAGTCGATGGGAGAGAAATTGGCCGTTGATTTAGTGGGCCTTCACTAAACCTGCTAAATTGACTGCCAATGCATTGATTGCCACAGCATCGATCCTCTAGTAAGTGTAGACAAGCCCCTAGATACCATTTGATCTACTCCTCTCCAGCATTTAGTGACAGAGCTGATTAGACTTAACTGAGAGTCCTTGTTTCCAGATGCTGATTCCTAGAGTTGCCCTCACTGGTGACTAGATCTGGAGGCTAAGCCTTAGATATTGTGCTGCGACAGTGAAAGGCAGTACAGACATAGTATTGGCTGTGAGGTACCCTACTACCTTCTGAAATCACTAAGGGCTGGGTTAAGTGGTGGAACCTCAGAATTTGATGTAATGGCAGCAGTGAGAGGCAGTGGCAGACCAAGGACACTGCAGTCTTCCTTGCCTTCTCCTCCATTAGATAGTTGATCAAGTCATCCCTTGTCAGTATCCTGCAGTTGTAGGTACACATTGAGAGGGCAGTCCTTTTTCTTGCCCCTAAGAATCTTAGCAGCCTCTCATCGATTGAACATCGCCACTGATGAATGGATTGAGGGACACACAGAGAACTGGGGTCCATTTTTCATATTCTTTTAGCCATTTCTTCAGCCATCCACTGACTATGCTGTCAGTGGCAAGTTTACTTCCTCAGCTTAGCTAACACCAATGTCAAGTAGAAAGACAACTGTCCCATCTCTGGGTTGGCAGACTGTTGTGACAACTTAATAGGATGGTAGGACCTACTGGAGAATACACCCCACTATCATCACTGTCAGACAAGCCAGGGTCACTGCTGCACCATTTTGAGGCATTGAGGTAGGATTTTGCAGCATTGTTAGTTATTTTACTAACATTAATTTACCAGCATTTCTCCCTTTTGTTTTCTTCCAACCTGAGCCATACAAAGACATATCACAAGTTTCATTACAAACAACAGAGTGCAATTTTTGCCTCAGATTTTCACAAATATCCATGAAAATAAAAGGTAGTTTTCATAATTTCAACTGATGTCTGAGAAAAGGTAGCAATTATAGAGTGAAGGCAGTGAATTTCTGCATTGGACAAATGGGTGAGGATTTAGAAATTTTGGGGGGGCAATAGTTGCCAAAATATGAGAATTTTGCATGTGAAAATTCACATCGAAAAAAAAGGCTGTAATTTTCCACAGCTCTGTATTTTATATAGCCAGGATACACACACATTAGCTGAGTGAATGTTTGATAAGAAGAGACACGTTTCCAGTGGTTTCTAATTTTCTACAAACTGACTTGAGCAGGTAACCTTGTGGGCGCAGTGGTTAGGACCTAAATGCCAATTGGCTTCAGAAAGCATAATTTAATGGACTAATTAGAGTCTGGGTCAAGATTGACTGACTGACTGACACCACACATATTTATCAGGACTGAATACAGTGTTCAGTACTAACACTTTTCCCAATGAAATGATAACACATTAGAAAAACCAAGACCCTCTGTTTTTAATCAAGAGACAAAAGGAGAGAGGAAGGTTTTTAATTATTAAGGATGATTCTGACAGTTGATCTGGCCTTCTTTTTGTCAGTAGAATTGCTCATAACTGAAACATGATAAATTATGTCAGAAAGAGGATAATCTTACCATGACACAGCTAACCCTTGCAGAGCCAATAGAGGAAAGGAAGTAACCACAGACCCACTGCCAGGAACTGTGCCTAATACTGCATTAGTGAAGATGTCACCAGTGGATTTATTCCCTACTCACACATACAGGAAAAGGAATTTGGGGAAGCATTTGATGCTTTGCAGTTCCTCATGCACAGGTACACTGAACCAGTGCTTTTCAGAGCCGTGATTTCACCATTTGTGTGTGATAGTCTCCCTCACTATGGTCATGTTGACCTGTAGGGAAGAAAATCACTGATATGTGTATGCCTGGTGAGTCAGCTTTAGCAGCAGCAGCAACACAGTAAGTCAGAATACAAAATTCCTCTGAGAAAGCCTGGAGGGCTTTGTGCTTGTGTGGCACCTGAAAGCTTGAGGATTTTGCAGAGGTTTGAGTGGCACAGAAGGCTGCCGATTATATTCAAGATGCCTCTGTGGTGTTCCCCAGTACAGAACTGCCACTGTATTAACAGCTCCAGTGGGATTTGTGGCCTGTGCTTTTTCAGGTATGTGTTTTATTTAAGCTGCCATCCTGATGTTTGTATTGTGAGTTGGTGTTTACATAGCAGATGTTATAGTAACTGTCAGACAAACTAGCCCTTCCATGGGGAATATAGGAACGCTAACTAGACTACAAAATTGTTTGCAACTGACAGTGATCTTAAGGATTCACAGGAATGCCTCTGTTGCCGCCTTTGCAAATGACTCACAGCTGCCACTACCTCTGTTTCTCTGCCACTGCTCTCTGCAAAACATGACAAAAAGTGGACGGAAGTGAAGTAGAGAGATGGAAGCAGCATCATGTTGGGAAAAGATGAAGGCGTGAGAACTGTTGGAGGAATCGGTTTTATCATCAACAAGGAATGGTCTTCAAAATCATCTCCTGCAAGTAAATAATCATGCAACGGGGTGCTGTACCTCCAACTGAACAAGAATAGCATTCTCAAGATTATCCATATCTACACTCCCACAAGCACAAGTGAAGAGGATGATGTGGATGAATTCTATCAGGAGCTTGAGGAAACCCTCACTCAAAAATGCAGGTGTACAATTGCAATCGGAGACTTTAATGTCAAGGTCGGGAGAGGGAAAGAAGGTGATAAGTTCATTGGAAGGTAAAGTACCAAAATGAAAGGCTCTTAAAGATAGCCGAAAATTCCAGAATCCTCAAAAATGTAAACCAGAATGGACGCTATACAAGTCGACAATAAAGGCACTGAAGAACAAGGACTGAAAAGCAGTACTTGACAGAAGAGGGATGGAAGTGGTCTGCAAAGATTTCTACACTGAGTTGTTCACATCTCAAATAAATATCCCACTACCAACACTTCAACAGACCAATGAACGCATACTCCTGATCCTCATCAGCGAAGTTCAACATACAATTTACAAAATGAGGGAAGGAAAAGCTCCAGGAAAAGATGGACTGACAACTGAAATGATAAGAGCTGGAGGCCATGACCTCTGGAAAACCCTTGCTCAGAGATTTAGCAGTTACTTGGAAATGCTGAAGATACTATCCATCTGGAAGGAGTCCAACACTATTTTCTGTACAAGAAAGGTGATCGTGAAGTGATCAGACAGCAGACAGCAAAGTGGAATGCAGGACGATGTTGAAAGCAGGTACAGTAAAATGTGATAAGTTGGGCATATTGCTAGGCTCACTGACAATCGATGAACTACAGCTTTTGCCGAGTGGTAACCACGGGAACTGAAATGACCATTTGGCCGACCTCCAAAGAGATGGGAAGATTTTATTGTGAAAAGACATGGCCTCACATGGAGAAGGAAGGCCAGGATAAGAAAAGAATGGAAGACATGTTGTGATCAGCACAGTCTATATGAGGGCTGAAGGACTGATCAATCAAGGTGATCATAGTGAAAATAAGAACCTTTGACAGCTACTGTATATAAAATTCTAAGTGGAACTGATGGTTAATTTTTTTGGAAAAATGAGTATTTTGGCTTGCAAATATTTGAGATTTCAACTGTTTGTCCTAATTCAAGATGGAGGGGAGGAAATAATGCTCTCACACAGCTCTAATTCTAAGTAACCTGACTCTGAAGACCTTTACAAATTCTAAACTGACGATTTCTTTGAACATAAAAATACTTCATACACATAAGCTTTCCTTTGTCATGATGAAAACAAAAAACAAAGAAAGTGTTCAAATACAGCACTGTTTTTTTTAATGTTGTTGATTAGTACTCTTGCTAAATAAAACCTAATATTAAACATTAAAGGCCAAATTCAATTTGTTAATCCAGTATAATCTGGAGGACCTCCACTGATGCCACTCGTCTAACTGAGTAGAGTCTTCTTCATACATCCCATAAGTGAGGATGAGTATTTTAATTCCTTATGCCATCATTTTTACATCTGTATCTAGGGAGTAAATGTGCATAATATTCATTTATGCATAAAAAAATAAAAATAAACTCTGAAATTTACCAAGGGGAAAATAATTGCCTACTTCATGGTACAGTATTCATTTCTTCTGAAGAGATAAAAATGAATAATTTATTTGTCTATTAATATGCATCCAATATATTGTTTTTACACAGACGAGGGCCAAGTAGTAACCGAGTGCTCATCTTTTGGATGAGGAATATATATTTTTGCCACATTATGAAAATAAGATGTCCCGTTTGTGGATTACTAGGGACATCAAGCATAGTGTTTACTTTGTTTTAATATTATACTCAAATGCAACCTTCTTGAAGAATATTTAAAGGGGACTTAGTTGTTACAATTTAGGAAAATTAATTGCTGTAATTAAAAACAAAACAAGGGTTTTACCAGTTTCTAGTTATTCTCTTCAGGCCCAGATTTAGAGCTAAAACAAATGTAGAGTTCATGTTATCCACACAAATGATCATAGAGGCATGGAGTTATCAATTTTGGAGCCAGACTGTATACACACACTGATGAGGAGTTAATCACACCAATAGTCTAACTGTAAATAGTATGAATAAAGGGTTCAAGATCTGGCTTGTGACTCACTAAGGGTCCAATTCTGTCACCCTTATTGTGCAAGCAGTTTCACTGACATCAGTGGAATTCCTCACTGAGTGAGTTACTTGAGAACGTACCACTGGCAGAATCTCGTCATAACATTGGCTGGCATCAACACAAAACAGCAGACACAGTGATCCACACTCAATTTGGCAGCCCATTACTCTTCAAGAAGTCACATTGAAGTAACTGGGGCTACTCCTAGAATCAAGTATTCTATCATCTTTATGAAGGTGGCAGAACCTTGACCAGAGTGACTAATTACTCCCCTTTAATTAAAGTAGTGCATTTTGAACTCTGTGCTCCCCAAAAAGGGCAGATTTAATAGCAACAGTTTACTACATATTATAGGCACCAGACCTCTGAAAGCCTATAGGCCAAGTATAGATATGGTCCCAGTTCCAGACTGAACAAAGGAATTCTGGGAGGTATAGTTCCCAGAAGGACCCTGGGAACTGTAGGCTGCAGCAAACTATACCAAGGATTGTGAAGAAAAAACATCACTAAAACAGAGGTGCCAAGAAGAGACTTGATTTGTTCTGGAGAAAGTGAGCCATAGAATGGCTTTCCTGGTTAGAAAGGACTAGAAGGAGGTTGTAGCCTGTAAAAGACCGTGGAAAAAGAGGCTTGAAAAGGTAGGAACCCTGTGGAGAAGTAAGTCAGTGGAAGAAAAGCCTGCTCTTGAACCATGAGGTGAAGGGGGTAGAGCACAAGAGAGGGGCTATTTGGCTGGGATGAGAGAAGTAGCGTGGGCTTGGTGTATGCACCTGTTTTTGTTTATGGGTCTAGGCTGTAACTTCTAGAGATGGTGGGAACAAGTCTTACCCTGTGCTCTTCTGCATCAATGGGAAAGATGCATGAGAAGAGGCCTCTGGTTTAAGGAGGAAACAGAACTGTTTGTGGGGTTTTTTTTGGACTTGTTACCTGGAAGGAGTGGGCTTTTAAGTTTGGGGGATTGTTAAATTACCAAACGCTAAGGTGGGGAATCTGAAGTGTATATTGGAATTTCCTGATCATGGAAAGGTTAGAGATCTGTGACACTGCATAACATTTATTACAAGAAGGATGATAGCTTCAAAATCTTCAAGTGAACATTGTCCACTCCAGTACATTCCAAATGGAATGGTAACATGACATGCTTTGTAACAGTGTTACATATCAAGCAAAAAGTGCACACAAGTTTACGTGAAATGAAACCCCAGTGTAGGATGGCACTAGATATGAATGCCAAGATAATATATGCCCCTTTAAAAAAGAAAATCATATCCAGTGAATCTGTGTATGCTTAGGAAAATACAGAGCTATGACAAGATGCCATAAAAAGTAGATGCTGCATTCTCTTTGGTAAAAGGACAGCCTGACATACATTCTTATATATATATATATATACACATCCACACACATATATTCTATTCTGATTTAGTTGGGGTCCTGCTTTGAGCAGGGGGTTGGACTAGATGACCTCCTGAGGCCTCTTCCAACCCTAATGTTCTATGATTCAGCAAAACATCTTTAGCACAGATAGGACCTTTGTCCTTAATAGATTCCCTTGGATGGATACAGGCCTAACAACCAGAGGGCAGTTATCACTTATGATAAAATTCCTGAGTGATGTAAGTAAAGTTGATATAAATTTAATCAGTCATGTATTTTATTGGAGAAAATGGCACTAAACTCTCCTAATTAACACTTAAGATCAGGAACTGACTTCAAGGGCGTAAATATTTAAAGAACTGATAAACAGGTGGTCTTTTCCTCTTTAGTGTCACAAAAAAAAAAAAGAATTGGGGACAAAGGAAAGATAAGAAATGAAGAAAAATAATCAGGATGAAGATTCAAGGACTGAAATGTCATTAATGTAAAGGAAAATAAAATGTAGAACTTTTCCAGGATTAATATGATATCATAATTCTCAGAAAATCATAAATCATGTTTCTTCTAAATCTAGTTTATTTTCTTCACAGTTTCTTTAATATCATGGAACACACAACATTTATACAGTTCATTTTGTATCATATAAAACACTGGTGAAACTTGATATACTTGTTCTTACGTGTGATCGCTCATCACTTCTGAAATTATAGGCATTTAAGTTTAAAAGTAATGGTTTGTTAATTTAATGCTTTGAAAAACAAATAATTTATTCTAAACTATTCTAAGGAAGGTGATTAAACACATGCATAACTTTTACTGAGCGGCACTATTAAGTATCCCAAAGTCTAATTTTTGACATAACAGTTAAAGGTGTTTCACTAAGTGCAGAGGGGATATATGACCTCTAGTTCAGGGGGTTCATGAAGAAATCTCTGAAGACAGAGAAAAATTGTTAAACTCTTCTCCTATAATTAAAAATGAAGGTAAATGTAGCTGGTTACTATACTGCTGAGTAGCTATATCACTAAAAATTGTTCTATTAATTTATTCAATTTTCAATTATTTTGGGGATGCAGGCATCGTCAAATTACAGTTAAAGAAAACTTTCCTGAAATTCTGGATTGTTTCTCTCCCTTCTCATGCTAAAAAAATCCCTTGTCTGAAAAGTACACACTTCACTAAGATTGTACACAATTCACTTTAGCATGCAGCACCCTGATTTCCTATTCTATATTCATGCAATCCCTAATTCTCTGTTCATGTTCTCAAGCTTAAAGACAGTTTTCAGGTGGTTTGAATAGTGTTAATAGCATTATCCTCTTACTCTAGTTATTCTAATATTTGAACGATGGCAGGGCTCTTCCATACCTACTGCTATGTTTAGAAGATAGTGAACATCTTTTCTTATATTTTGCATTCCACTTTCTGTTTTCAGCATAAAGTGTTCTCTGTTCTGCATATTTTATTTTCTTGTCCATACTATCAGACTTACTATTCCTGGGGGAGCAATGCCTTTGAGATCATCATTTTTGACAGAAGTATTTGAGGGTTTGTGATCTCCTTCCATATTCTTGCTATTGAAGTGCTGGCTGTCTCTCCAGCATAGTTAGTGGACCAGATACCCTGTTTTTTTCTGACTCATAGAGATATGAGACTCTGTGTCTTCCAGGTCTCTAATGTTTTATTTGCATAGAAATCTTTGATGGATTTTTTTTTTTAGTGAGACGTTGATAAAAACCTTCCCCCTTCCATCTTTGTTGTTTGAGATTTACATCTAAGCACCTTTAACTGATGGTTGAAATTCAGCCCTACAGGAAGGTTGGTCTTTTGGCTAAGACGTTCATCGGGGCTGAAGAAGTTTTGGGTTCAACTCCTGTTTCTGCTACAGCATTCATTTGTAACCTTAGGCAAGTCACTTCTCTCACATTTATCCCACTAGACATATTTGCTACTTAAGTGGTGTATTGGCCTTGGGCTGTAGTGATATACAACTATATAACTCCATTATAAAAATCAATGTAAATCTAGATCAGAATCTGGACGTCTATGGGCTCATTGGATGTGCACTGTAGTCAATGAAAATCCTGTTGCTGATTTCAATAAACTTTGATTAAGCTTTTGATGAGAGTCCCTGGCCAAGCGTAACTGGGGTGCTGAAGAGTAACATAGATTAATTGTCATTAATAGAACTATAAGGGAAAAGTCATGTAAAACCTACTCACTTTTGGCCAAAACCTGTTCCCACTTATATCAATGGGAGTTTTATGATAGACTTTGAGACTAGAACTTCAGCAGTTTCACCTCATCTTAGTCACTCTTATCTATCATTATTCTTTCTTTAACTAACAATCCATTTCAAAGTAAAAATAAAGTACTCATTGATTGAAATCTTATCATTTGGAAAAAAATATAACTGGTACAATACAAGTAATTTCAGTACACCTTGAACTAACAAGGATTTGGTGGTTTAGAGAAAAAAATTACTATGTAATTTTCAAACACATAGTAAGAAACATTAGTTGAAATTAAAAAAAAAACTATTCAATTCAAACAAGAAATGATTTCCATTAGCAATAATACGTATGAGAAAAAAACATGATCTGTAGGTGGAGAGATCTAATTTTAACCATGTTAGTGGGTCGGCATCAGTGGATGGAAGAAATACTTCTATTGAGTTGGTACATTTACAGAACAATCATCTGACAAGTTGTCAAGATAGCTGAGAGGAATTCCTGGAACTGAACTAAATTAAAATGAGGTAGAAGTTTAAACTAATTTTCTAACTGCATGAAAAGTAAATTGCAGACAAGGGTATTTTTATTTGACTATACATAAAAGTATATTGGAAAAAAAATTGTCTTTGCTGGGCTCGGAATTGCCTGGCCACCAAAAATATTACACAAAAATCATTACTAAATCAAATCAGCAATACTTTCCACCCCCACAACATATCTTACACCCCTAGATACTATTGAACATCTATCCCCATATACTATTCAGCATCTCTCCAGCTGTTTCATTCCCCTCCCTACGCCTTTCTTAAATCTTCCTAAATGCAGCAGATGGGCCTTCCATTGTGACTGGAGCATCAAGAAACTTCAAATCAGAAGAGTTTTAATATCTTGGTGTACTCAGGCCTCTAATATACCAGGAGAGCTCCATCTTAGATACCTCTTCTGCACTTCACTGTGGTAGTAGCCATATTTTATCATTTGTTCCTTCTCAATTTAATTTATCATGACAGATTGCTTTTCTCCCTGAATAATTTTTGAACCCAAATACACCAGCAATGACTGATGAGAGCAAAACACACCTTGGGAGCCTGGACTCCCTTCATCGTAGACCACTAAACAAACAGTATGAAATCTATACTTACTCCTTTTCATCTTCTTTGATGGTTTTTAATAGTTATTTTTTTTCATCCACTAAGTGGCATGTTCTTTACTTCTGTGCTGATGTATTTATAGGCTGTACTGCAGAGTAAAGCACAACACTGACTCATGCTACTGTAACTCTTGAGTTCATGTGACTGCTTCAGAGGAACCTGCTATCTGTCCGTTTCATAAGCAGAAACAGCTAGGTTAAACTTCAAAGGCTGTTATGCACCTGTAAAGATAGCAGGGAATGGCCCATCATGCAACATTCAATGTCGACTTACACCATTGAGAATCCGTCCCTTTTATGTGGTATACCAAATAAAAATATGTGTTTCTATACACATAGGGGTATTCTATAGTGTTAATTTAGTTACATCAGTATGTTCCCCCATGCCATTGCTGAACCGACAGACTTAACGGTTAGTCTTTCTGCATTTTCTTCAGAGGAGTCAAGGTTACAGTGTCACAGCAAAATATTTGAAAACTATGACTCCACTTATTTTGGCTGTGAAATACATATTCTTAGCAGTGGCTTCTAGCAATGTCTCATATCCTATGTCTACAATATATTTGCTTACTGTATGCCTCAAAAATGGCATTCCATATGGCCTTATGGATGCATACTATGTCATGATTTTGAAGTAACAATTATGCTTCTGTAAAGTATTGGGTAGAACTGGGAAATGGACATTAATGGACAGCTACACAAAGTGCATTTTAGTTCACAGCTAATGAGACAAAATTTAACTCATTGGTTTTCCAGAGAATGATTTAAATTGTCAGCAGAAATCACTTCCTTCAGTAGAGGATGAATTCACTGCAAATAATTGGGATTGTCAATTTTCAAAGCAGTATTAAAAGATACAGATTTCAGTCTTGAACTTCCAAGCAGTTAATATATAAACAATGGAGGTTTGGAAAATGAGACCACGGAAGCATGGCTGAATGGCAAGGGGACCTGGTGCACACACTCTTTGCCTTCTTACTCTTTCCCAACATTTGTGCTTCTCATTCAATCCAAGTGGTAAATACAAGTTGAGGTTTCCACTTGATCTGACTGAAAAATAGTGGTGAAGGGGAAAGAAGTAAACCTTAGAGGGTCCTACACTTCTGCTCCACCAAGTACATCTGCTGAATTACCTGATTTCTCACAGTACTCCAGCATCCTTTGGCTATTCAGTAAAAACTGCCAGAAGACCACATGAATCAGAAAGTTGACAAAATACAAACCTTGCAATTATAGTTGTGTGAAATTTAGCATTTTCATAATACAACAGTTCATTTTCTTTGGTTTTAATCCAGATTGATTTGACCTTCCTCTTCACAATGTGTTAGGTGCTTTCTATACACATGTCCTAAATGTCAAAGTTGTGAACCCCAACTTTCAAGGTGGAATTCAGTTGGAATTGTAGCATTTCATCTAGTTGAGTCTGGAAAACCTACTAAATCATGATTTCTGCATAATTTTGATGCAAAAAACCTTCCACACTGTCTCAGGCTCACCCATTATTGTGAGCTGTGGAAGACCAGCGTTACTGAAACTGTGGGCAGTTTTATTTAGGTAACTAAAAGTAAGGTTAGGCACCCAAATTTGAAAACACTGGCATTTTATAACCTGCTGAGCCAAACGGAAAAGTAATAGGTGGTTAAAAAAGTGACCCAGGGACAAATGAATAGTACATAGAGACCTCAAAGTATTGCCATGGTAAATCCCAAAGCTATTTATATTTGCAATTTTGATTAGATCTTTCATAGTCCCATATGGCAGCCCTACTCCTCTTACATTCACCCATTGTTTGCTGTCCTTTACGTTCAGCTTCCACCCTGCTCAGCAGGATGGTCTTCCACCATCAGCATCTCATTGACTCCATTAATTTTCTGCAACAGTATGTATTTTGGAAAAAATGGGATATATTAGCTTAGAAAGTTGAACTTCTCCCCACTGCACCATACCTTAATAGAAGTCCTTGAATCACTAGCTAGTCGAGCAATTAAAGTGCCAGTAACAACGTAAAGGAAAATGAAAGCCACACTCAACAAAGTGCGTTGTATACATTTGCTTAACTTTTAATTTGACTATCTTAGAATTTTTAAGTAAGACACTTAGTCATTTTTGTGATGTTGTGCTAATAGAAAGAGGTGGCAACTGCCAGCTGCTCTGGCACCTGCTGCTTTAAAGCAGGACAGGGCTAGATAAGCTATGCAGACAATGTATCATCTTTGCCAAACTTTTCTGAGTGAAAATAAGTTGTTGTCTTTATTAATAATAGATGCTGCTCCAGGTGGCTTGAAAGAAGCCTTAAGTGCTCTCATTTTTCATCTGAAAAGGGTTTCTGTCTGTTACCTGTTAAGAAATGGTACAACTAACTGCACAGCTTGACCGTACATGTTCAGCAATTATGAATCTGCAGGGCAATATATCAGCTTTGCATAATATCCTTGGGCTTGCCCATGGAAATGACTAGTGCAGATGAACCTCAAAAAGTTTGGACTTTAGGATTTGCTCATATTAGAAAACAGAAGTTCCAATACGTGTTCAAAGTTAGGTGAATGATCTGAACCACAACAGAATTTGAAATAGGAGCAATATTCTGCCATAGTAGAAGTAGGCTGGTAGGGGTAGGGGAAGTACATGTTGCTTATCACAGTTATTGGACAAGCTACTACTCTGTCCCCTCCTAGTCTCATAAGCAACTCCTCTAGGTCTCACACTTCTAGCCATCACCAGTCTCTTACGGTGGGATCAGGTAATTCTCCCACTCAAAGAGCAGATACTGGTTTGCAGTCTTCTGTGTATCAGTCATGATTACCTCAACAAGTCTGACATGTTCAGATGCAGCAATGACACTGGTAATCGGTGCAAATATAGTGCCCATATTTTAAAAAGGGAAAAAAGAGAACCCAGGGAACTACAGACCAGTCAGCCTCACTTCAGTCCCCAGCAAAATCATGGTGCAGGTTCTCAAGGAATCCATTTTGAAGCACTTGGAGGAGAGGAAGGTGATCAACATGGATTCATCAAGGGCAAGTCATGCCTGACCAACCTGATTGCCTTCTCTGATGAGATAACTGGCTCTGTGGATATGGGGAAAGCGGAGGATGTGATATATCTTGACTTAAGCAAAGCTTTTGATACGGTCTCCCACAGTATTCTTGCCAGCAAGTTAAAAAAGTATGGGCTGGATGAATGGACTATAAGGTGGATAGAAAGCTGGCTAGATTGTCGGGCTCAATGGGTAGTGATCAACGGCTCGAAGTCTAGTTGGCAGCCGGTATCAAGCGGAGTTCCCCAGGGGTCGGTCCTGGGGCTGGTTTTGTTCAACATCTATATTAATGATCTGGATGATGGGATTAATTGCACCCTCAGCAAGTTCGCAGATGACACTAAGCTGGGGGGACAGGTAGATACGATGGAGGGTAGGGATGGAGTCCAGAGTGACCTAGACAAATTGGAGGATTGGGCCAAAAGAAATCTGATGAGGTTCAACAAGGACAAGTGCAGAGTTCTACACTTAGGAAGGAAGAATCCCATGCACTGCTACAGGCTGGGGACCGACTGGCTAAGTGGCAGTTCTGCAGAAAAGGACCTGGGGATTACAGTGGACAAGAAGCAGGATATGAATCAGCAGTGTTCCCTTGTTGCCAAGAAGTCCAATGGCATACTGGGCTGTATTAGTAGGATCCTTGCCAGCAGATCGAGGGAAGTGATTATTCCCCTCTATTCGGCACTGGTGAGGCCACACATGGAGTACTGCGTCCAGTTTTGGTCCCCCCACTACAGAAGGGATGTGGAAAAATTGGAGAGAGTCCAGTGAAGGGCAATGAAAATGATTAGGGGGCTGGGGCACATGACTTACTAGGAGAGGCTGAGGGAACTGGGCTTGTTTAGTCTGCAGAAGAGAAGAGTGAGGGGCAGATTTGATAGCAGCCTTCAATTACCTGAAGTGGGGTTCCAAAGAGGATGGAGCTAGGCTGTTCTCAGTGGTGGCAGATGACAGAACAAGAAGCAATGGTCACAGGTTGCAGTGGGGGAGGTCTAGGTTGGATATTACGAAACACTATTTTACTAGGAGCGTGGTGAAGCACTGGAATGAGTTACCTAGGGAGATGGTGGAATCTCCATCCTTAGAGGTTTTTAAGGCCTGGCTTGACAAAGCCCTGGCTGGGATGATTTAGTTGGTGTTGGTCGTGCTTTGAGCAGGGGATTGGACTAGATGACCTCCTGAGGTCTGTTCCAACCCTAATATTCTATGATTCTATGGTGAAGAGCCTCCTTAAAGCAAAGTATCATTGCTATAGAGCAAAGACATTTAAGAGAAAACATCTCTTAAAATAATTAAACTTCCTATATACATGTCTGCTCGGCAGGTGACTAACCATCACCTCCACTGGGAGGACTAACTCCCTGTAGAATCCAGCACAGAGTCTCCATCTACATCATGTTATCTCCCTGTCAAATCTCAATGACATTCCCTGATCGGCCCTGGAAATTCACCTCCCCACCTTTGCAGGAGATGGTACTGGTTTGGGAACCACTGCTCTGGATCATAGCAGTAAACGGCCTGGCAGTCCTCCACCCGCACCAGGTCGTCTGTGTCCTGGACCACGAGGAGCACGTTGTCAGCATACACCAACAGGACCAGCTGCAGCTCCGGCTCCCGAAGCGTCAACCCCGTCAACCTCCGGCGGAGGAGACGGAGGAAGGGCTCGATCGCCAGAGCATACAGCTGGCCCGAGAGGGGGCACCCCTGCCATACTCCCCTCCCGAAGCTGACTGGCTCGGTCAGGGTCCAGTTGAGCCTGACCAGACACTCCATGGCGGTGTACAGCACCCGGAGAAAGCCCACAAACTGGGGCCCGAAGCCGAACGCCCGCAGGGTGCCCAGGAGATACCCGTGGTCCACCCTGTCAAATGCCTTCTCCTGGTCCAGGGACAGGAGGGCGAACGACAGACCATCCCTTCGCCCCAGCTCCAAGAGGTCCTGGACCAAATACAAGTTGTCAAAGATGGTTCGGCCCGGGACGGTGTAGGTCTGCTCAGGGTGGACCACGTCTGCCAGCACAGACCCCACCCGCAGCGAGATGGCCTTCGCTACGACCTTGTAGTCCGTGATGAGGAGCGAGATGGGACGCCAATTCCATAGGTCGCGGAGGTCCCCCTTCTTCAGCAATAAGACGAGCATAGCTCGCCTGCACAAAAGAGGGAGGAGCTCGCTTTGCAAAGACTCGGCCCAGACAATGACAAGTCCGGGCCGAGGACGTCCCAGAACATGCGGTAGAACTCCACCGTCAGCCTGTCCATGCCCAGAGATTTATTAGTGAGTATGCAACGGAGGGCTTCCGAGAGCTAGGCCAGAGAGAGAGGCAGCTCCAGCTGGTCCCGGTCGCCTGCGCTGACCATCAGGAGTTCAGTCCAGAGCTCCCTGCGGGCATCGGCGTCAGTCGGATCCGGGGAGAAAAGGTTGGCATAGAACGCCCTGGCCCTTCCACGCATCTCCTCCGGATCCGTGAGGGGGGTCCCGTCCTTCGCCGGAAGGCAGGTGACGTGCTTTTTGGCCCCCCTCCTTTTCTGCAGGGCGTAGAAGAAGCGGGAGCCGCGATCCATCTCCCGAACGAGGCAGATGTGGGATCGAACAAAAGCGCCCCGGGCTCGATGGTCCTCCAGGGCCCGGAGCTTCCTCAACTACCAATAAGGCAAACTTTTAAAATAACATTAGTATTACAACAACTCCTTTGTGCCAGTCATTGCACATATGCATTTTCAGACAATTCCTGCCCTGAAGAGTTGACAGTTAATATATCTCTAATTTTGTGTCCTTTTGATGGGGTTTACAAACCACACACTAAGGTTGAGGTAGGGGGAAGGACTAGAACAGAACTGAGCCTAGAAGGCCCTGCCCAGCATGCTCCTGGGGGAAGACAAGTATAAAGGGAGCTTCAGAAGCCCAGGCAAGGATGGGAGAAGAGAGAGAGAGAGGTCATTTCTTGGAGGGGCTCTGAAGCAAAAGGAGAAGAAGCTTCTACTGAGGGGATTTTAATGAGTCATTCCCTTTACTCCTGCTCCCCCTCCCCCCCCGCAACTATACCCAAGAAGGAGGGAGAACCACAAGAAAGGGGCACAAGAGGATTGTAAGCATTGACCCTAGACTGTGGAGGTTCTGAAGTAAAGAGTTTAAGTTGATCATAGCTCATATCACACTGAGACATAGGGTATGGTAGGAAGTCATCCGGGGAAAGTGGCCAAACCTAGGCTGTCTCATGCTGCTGCACTTTCCGAGCCCTGGGTTGGGACCTATGTGGGGTCCAGGTCCCCCTAACCACACAAGAACTACGACTGCTGGCCCCAAGAAGGGCAGCCCTAGGGGTTACCAGGGAAGAGGCCAGTCCAGGTGTGACCTCATCCTGAAGGCCAGGACACCCTGAACTCATAATCCAGGCCCCCAAGTCCAGTCTACTAGGCAACTTCCGTGTCCCTTTCTTCTTAATGTTGTTCATATTCTGTGACTTGGAAAATTCTCATTTCCTCATGTCACCAGGGATCAGCAAGATCAGATTGTGATATCCATGGTATTTCTGATATCTGTGGTTGATCATACAAAGGTTCCACTATAAATATTTAGAAGAATGGTGTAAAGTTAGTGCTCACATCTTACCTGACAAAGAGGAAAATTATTGGATGCTGGGAACCACTAGCCATGCAAAACCATTTCTCTGTATTGATACTCTGGCAAACATGGCCAGTAGATCAATATCACTGATGTGGACAGATATATTCAGACATATTGTAAAGTGAAGCAAATTACATTAAGGAAAGTTTCAGAAAATGGGTGTGGATCTTTTAGATCCACTGACTACAGTCCAGGGGGAAGGAAAGGGGAAATAAATGAATAGACAGAAAGATAAATGTGAAGAAGTGAAAGGTAATGGAAAAAACAACAAGGACAGTGGAAACTGAAGGTGCCTGTATTTCAATCTTAAGAGATTGTTTAATGCTAAAAATTTTAATTAAGATGGAGCATGAGTGTCCGTGAAAAGTTTTTGGTGTCAGACACTGCAGATAAGAAAATATGGAACATTTTTCCATGTTTCTCTTCAAAATTTATGACTTTTGAAATTTTTTCCAGACTTTTTTCTTCTTCTTTCCCTTGGACATATAGGTTATATATAACAGTCTTTCACTTGAAGTTGAAGTTTGCTTATGCTTAGGCTGTTATCTAATGCTACAATTACTTATATTTAAAATGTATTTTTTCTCCTGCATTTTTATATTATACAAATTGCTGATGCCTTTCTTGTTGCTAGAGAAGGAATAATCCAAGTTTTCACAAAAAATGAACAAGGAAATCTGGTGTTTTTTCTAATCACAAAACTGAAGCCTGGACCCACTCCCCTCAAAAAAAGACTAATTGACTGTTGGAATGCACTGTTTACTAATAGGGTAATGGATGTTAACACTAATGACTTTACACTGAAAATAAGTGAGACTGAAGCTAAATTTACTGTATATTGCAAACTGAGTCTCTCTGCTCTAGAGATAATTATGCTTTATTTACTATGCACAAAACCAGTCATCAGCGTGAAAAGTTGATATGAGTACATCACTCCTGTGCTTCATCACATCCTCCACTGGATTTTATAATGCAAGGCCTTGGTCTTGATCTTCGATACCATCAATGGCCATTGTCTGAGCTACCTCCGTGACCAAATCTCCGTCTATGACTCACCAAAACAGCTATGTTTCTCTCCTAATGACTGAAAAATAAAGTGTCTTAGCTAAAGAAAGATATATTGTGAAACAATCTGAGGACAGTAGGCTTGTAACATGTTTGGGGACCTACCTGTCAGCTGAAGAGTGCTTGGGTCAAAACTTCTCTTGGTTCTGTTGGCATCTCCCCAGTTGTTGGCCTGCTGCAGCCTGATGACAACACACCTCACTGAGAAGACAACTGTGCCCATGCCCCTTCAGCACATGCAGGTGACCCTCTAGCATCTCTTCTGTGATGTTGTAGGGATCAGTTCACCTTAGGGAGGAACTGGTTGTTTGTAACACCCACACAACAGCAGAATTCCTTTAATAAGCGTTAAGAACTGAGGAAATGGATTTAAGAGTTTACTTAGCATATCTAGACTTACTCTTCTCATAACCCAGTCTAGTTAAGGCAGTGTCAGTTTACGGACAGACAAAGAAAATCTTGCATGGCCAAAGAAGTAGTCCTAGTTCTGATCCCACTTGCAGTTCCATCCCTAGGCTATATCTATAGATAAATTGCTCAGATCACTCCCACACCTGACTTTTTAAAAATGTAATAAGAGTTCATTATTGTATTATGTTTTCTCATCTTTCTCCCTAAAATCATATCTGTGTAATCCCCAGAAGCAGTTGCCTCCACCCCACTGGAAGTTTCCCTATTTCTGAGACTTCAGTGTAGATTTTCACAGGATATCTTTCAAATATCTGTCAGACGCATCATTTATTTTATTTATTTATTTATTTATTCATTGGTGGCCCTACCTATTGTTCTTGAAGTAGTTATCTTTGGCAGGATGATGGAAGCTAAAATTCTCCTCCCTTGATTATTAAATATCAGTACAACAATAAACCTGATTTCTTGTCAGTTCATCACACCAGGTGGCTTTCTCACCACAAATGGAAAGTTAAATCAAAAACAAAAGAAAAATGAGTAGAGCATCCTAGAACCTAGCACAAAGGGTGAAGAGCAGAAGACTCCATGAAGCTTTCTCAGTACTGACCCCATTTTGAGGATCTAATGTACAACTCTTGGATATTAAGGTGATGGGGACCTATAGAAAACATCAAGATATAATCTATGTGTCTTCTGCATTTACCATAAGAATTTCACATATGCCACATTCTGTTTGTGCCACATATTAATTGAGCTTAATTTGGTTTTGTTTAGGACCTATAAATAGCATTTATTCTGAAAGATCCCTTATAGTTCTACTAACAACAATTAATCTCTCCTAGTTACCCCAAAAAGTGTTCCCAGAAGTGTGCTGGTGGTAAGGTGACCAGACAGCAATTGTGAAAAATCTAGAAAGGGGGTGGGGCGTAATGGGAGCCTATATAAGAAAGACCCCAAAATTGGGACTGTCCCTGTAAAATCGGGACATCTGGTCACCCTAGCTGGTGATTGTTTTTTTGGTTCCCCTCCCCTCTGTCAGCTTAGAGCCAAAATAAGTCTCATGGACTCCACTGAGAAAAAATATGTCATCTTAGCACAGAAGTGAATAATACAGAAGTTACCAATATAACAGGGACATTCAGAAATGCTTCTGACAAAGAGCAGACAATACAACGTAGCAGCTGGGCTGAAACACTTGGCTAGGTCAGAAAATATAGCTGAGGATACGTTTCTGGCTCATGTAACACCTGTGAATATGATTTTGCTCTTAGTAATGGTAGAAACTTTGTGTTGAGACATAAGAAATCAAAAATATATCAGCAGAATACAAATCATGCTGCAGAAAGAAGATAAATCAGTTCTTTACAGAGAATATCCAAGGAATGGGCAGAAATGAGCATGCAATTTTGCATTTTCTTTTGGACACATGCTTATTAAGAATATGTGCCTGGATGTAGTAGCTGTGAGAAAAATGTCTATAGGGCCACAAAAGTGAGTTCTGTCCAATCCTGGGCTTGGATTCATATCTGATGCTATATATTCAAGAATAAGTTGTCAGGAGAATCCCATTCTATGCATCTGTGAATCAACACACACACACAAGCACATTATAATAAATGCATGCAGGCATGCATGAATCAAAACAAATATTACTGTATCAATGTGTAACGCTTCTGCCAGGTGCAGCTGGTAGCAGCCAGGGCTGGGTTCAATATCTAGGGGTTACTGTTCAACAACATAACACAGAACCAGCTCAAGCCCCCACCCAGTAACCTGGGAAAATTACACACCACCCCGGGTGCCTCTTAATGGCAATATTTCCCCACTCGCAAGCACAGAATCTGAGTGTAGAAAATAAACTTTTAATGAAAGAATGGAAGACACCCACCATTAATTAGGGAAAATGCCACAAGCAGGATTCATAATCATGAAACTGTGAGCAGGACACCAACCCCAGAGTGTGTGGGGCAGTGCCTTCTGCCTCATGTTCTTGAGTTCTACAATCAAAATTTCATTTTCTGTGCCCCCCCTCTGCTCCCTCACCATACCCCATACACAGTTGTTGTCTTTGGTTAGTGAGGACCCAGAGTTCAGAAGTGCATCTGTGTGAGTTCACCTCCCACCCAGGGAAGAAGGCACCTTGCTTGTTCTGCCATCTGAGAACACGTACTGACTGGCTGCCCCACCAGCCGCTCATTCCACTCCCACCAGCTAACTGCTCGCCACTCCCTCCAGCTGCTTGTTCGCTGCTCCAGCCACTGTTCCTCTCCACTGGCTGCCAGGCCAATTGCTTGTTCCACTCCCGCTGGCCGCTCCCACTGGCTCGCCACTCCCTCCAGCTAACTGTCACTTGCCTCTCTGCTGTGACCTCTGCAGGTCAGTCTCTTTGTGATTTTTAGTTCTTAGCAGGTTTGGCAAAAACATGGTGCTACAAAAACTGATTTCAGCTTGGACTGAGCATTTAAAATAACGAAGAGGCTCCTAATGAAACCTATTTAGCTCTTTTTTTGAACAGTGGGGAAGAACAGTTTAAAACAGACTGGGGACCCTTAGGGAGAGTCCACACCTCCTGCCTGGGATACCTACCCCCTACCCTCTTACTTTCACAGGGCTCTGGCATTTGAGCCCCTGGCTTAACAAGGTCCTTTCAGTTGAGTGTTACCCCCTCATTTGGAACAGGTTAAACATAATTCTGGTCCCCTTTTTTTGTTCAGTAAAGACATCAACATTGATGACAGCATTTCACTACTCCTGCATTCAGTACTAAAGTGACTCAACGTCAGCCAAAGTTGATCACTTTGAGCAACACTGCTCTCTCTGCTGGATATCTAAGCAGAGTAGGTGTGTTCATGTAAATAAAGTTTGCTCCTGAAGTGTCTCCCCTTCCCAGCTAGCTGTCAGGGGGAGAGTTCATTCAGACCTACTTACAAATGCTTGTTACAATGTGGATGTTTGAATACTTCAGTACAAATTTAGAAATCAATTGCCAATACTGGATTTTTTTTAATATAGCACAGTGATCAGAAACTGAATAGGTATTGAGGAAAATGGTTTTCCAGACTGGAGAGAACAAATTCAGACATCATCAACAGTTCGTACAGCTGTCTTTTGGCTGATGTCTGTAGCAAATCAGGTAACTGAGGCGCTTTACCAGTCCAAATTGTTTTTCTGTCTACTGCTAATCCACTCGTATGCTTCCAAGTCATATAGGCACAAGCCACTAGAGGGATAAGGGGACAATGTCAGTTGAGTCTCTCTCTAAATGTAGCTGCAGGCCTAATGAATTCACAGTACTGTTCCCCACTTAATTTTTTTTTTAATATATAGTTGAACAACTCCCAAGTCACAGAAGCAACTACCATACTTAAGAAGCTTACCATGTTAGTTGTGGAACCTCCAAACTGTAGCTTTTCTACAAAAGAAAGGTAATAAAGTAGATGACAGGCATATGAAATAACCTGCAGTTGCATGTCTTGTCTATTGATTCTCACGCTGCTGAGATGGAATTTCTCAGCTACCCAATCAGAAAGTCAAAGAAATACACCTCTTTCTGAAAGATGCACTTAAACAACTGTGTCAGTTTAATCAAAATCTACAAGCTAGGAGAAAGGGAAGGATGATATGACACTACATGGTGAAATTTGCAAGCTTGTTGAGCTTGATGGCTGACTGACTACTAAAGAGCAATCTGCAAGGAAAATCCTGAAACAGTGACCCTGAAGTATTAGGCCACCAGAGTTTCTTTGATACAAACTGGGCCAGAAGTAGGGAACTGACTTTATAAATCTGAAGACAGTCTGTAGCACAATAGTGAAGTGAAAATATGTAGCGGAAATTAATTAAAGGCCTTTTCCTGCAGGGTGCTTAGAGTTAACTCCCATTTACTTCAATTTCAGCAGCATAGCATTTAATAGGAACCTAGTTAAGAGACGAGCTGCAAAGTGTGTCAGTGATTCTGAACCACTCTGCAAAGCTTCAAATATGTGACAAAGCTGTGACAGATCTGCCTACACAGGTGAGATTATTAATATTAGAGCTAATCTGTTTAATTTTCCCATATATCATTTTTCTGTTAACCAGGATCGTGTCATTCAAGGACTACAAGTGCTATGCGAGCACCAGCATGCTATATTTGGAGAAATGTATGGTACAGGACATGCCCAACAAAGAAAGTAACAGAACGCAACCAGCCATCACCTTCAGCCCCAAACTAAAACCTCTCCAACGCATCATCAAGGATCTACAACCTATCCTGAAGGATGACCCATCACTCTAACAGATCTTGGGAGACAGGCCAGTCCTTGCTTACAGACAGCCCCCCAACCTGAAGCGAATACTCACCAGCAACCACATACCACACAACAGAACCACTAACCCAGGAACCTATCCTTGCAACAAAGCCCGTTGCCAACTGTGTCCACATATCTATTCAGAGGACACCATCATAGGGCATAATCACATCAACCACACTATCAGAGGCTCGTTCACCTGCCAATACAGACTAACATGGCTGCTACTCTGAAACCTGTCATTAATGCTTAGAACACACTTAAATTTTCGAAGCACTCTTTCTTGATCTATGATCAGATAGACTTAATCTCTGAATTTCTGCACATACCCACCTATATGGCACCATTTGCTTACACCCAGAATCCATAACACACTGAATTACCAGGTGTTTGTCTGTCTGCTCAGGAGTTGCATAGGAGGGAGAGAAATGCCCTTCTGAATACAGGAAGAGAACCAATGTGTGTTGTGGCATGTGACTGCACAGCATCCTTCCCTATGACCCATTTTATCTGCCCACATGTATCCAAAGTCCAAAGTTTGCCTTTGCATAGTCATCTGCATGCTTGTATATAGTGCAGTGACAGAGAGTCAATCCCTGCATGCACATAGCAGTGCAGGTATAATATACTCTTCTATAATGGCAGAGTTGCAGCAGTGAACAGATTGTGATTCTCAGATTCTCAACCATAACAAGTACTAACAGTGCTGAGGTTTCAATTTATAACAATATGGTAGCCTTAAAGGGATACAGCATTCCATTATGCAATTGGGGAAGGGGCCTCTGACATTAAAAAAAATGTAGAACAAATAGAAACTGGTGTTCAGGTTACAAATGCATTCATTAGTGCACAACTCATGTTTGAAATTGTGTATAGATTGTAAAAGAAGGTTTTATTTACTGAATTGTTCCTTTTGGTAGATGGTCTGTCATTCCAGCATCACTCTTCTAGGTGTCAGTGATTAAGATGGAAATTTTTATTAAACATGCAATCGAGCTTTTTTTAAAAAAAAGTGAATTAGATTTTGTGCTTTTTTAAAAGAATTGAAGAAACCCAAGAAAATAATCTTCTAGTGGAATCTTGTGTAAAATAGGGCAGTTTGAGCAACTCACAGAAACAGATTGCAGTCAGATGCATACAGAATTCTAGAAAAATATATGGAAAATACTAAAGTTCAGATCTTGAGCTGGTGTAAAACAGCATAGTTCAATTGACTTCAGTACAGTATTGCATTAGTTTGTACTAGCAGAGTATTGAACTCTGTACATGTGCATCTGGATTTACCTTCGATAGAACTTCAGTGGAGTTATGCCAATACACATTAAAGGTTAGGTCAGCAGAGATATATTAGTTCATATAAGCCATTCCTAGTGCAAATACCACACATTGTGAGCTATTCTTTTAACAGAGCTGAGATCAAGAGAATAGTACTCTCTCCACCCTCAACTGCCCACATCCCTGTCACATGTAACGCTTAAGAGAAAAAACATACTGTATGGTCAACAATGCTAGATTCCCCATAAATATCAATCCATGAATCTCCATTCTGACATGGTGGAACTTTATATATAGATTATAAGATTGTTCCTTTCCCTTGTTTATTTAAATCTCATTTCCACTAGGAAGACAAGACTTCATGGGAAAGGGACTTTAAATAGTATTTTTACATTGTACATTTATAAAAGCTTAAGTAATAAATTATATTTTAAAATATTTAATTTCCTAACTTATTTCATGTGTAGTTTCCTAATATTTTGTAGGTGTACCATGCAAAACTACCATTGAGGTGTTCTTCCCTCTTTTTGAGTTCCCTTAACAGTGCACATACTGCAATATTCCATTTAGAGTTGAGCCTGGACTGCCAAAATAATCTTTTGTCAAAATAGGAGTGATTGAAGCCAAGTTTTTGGTTTCTATCTTTAGAGTTATAAAGGCTAGCTGTGCCATCAATGTCAAGTTTTGAATTCAGATTCCAAACACTCCACGGCTTGTGTGTGTGTGTGTTCAGATTTGTGCTTTTGGTTTGGGTGCACCTCTGATTTACTTATTTACATTAAGTGACACAGAAAAAATATTTAGTTAACCAAGAACTGTTGTTACAATCTTTCAAGAAGAACTATCTAATATGGATAAGATTTTCCAAAGCTACTACTGGATCTGGGTGCTCAGTTCTAACTGACTTTCAAAACTGCACCCTTGATTCACGCTAAAAAAACCCACAGAATTGTAGTTTCTTTTGATCAAGTAGCTGTTTCTCTAAGAGAGACGGTGTATTTGTAGTTATTAGTGATGTTTTAAAAGTGCTTCCCGATGACTCCAAATAACCCACTCCCCCCCACCAGTTCTTAGAAGGAGGTGGTTTGTTTTTACTGCCATTCACAGTAGACTGGTAAAAAAATATATATCTATATATGGATCCACAAGAAAACCATCAAAAAGTCACTGAGGAAGGATTGCCAAGCCCCCCTTTCCATTGTGGAACAGTATTTCATTTAGATCTACAGTGATCACTCCAGCTCGCCATCTGGAATGGAAGATGAATGGTTACAAACTGCTGAACTGGGCTTGGCTATTGGAGAAGGGATCAACTGACAATACAGAAACCCTAAGCTGCTGTCCAGATGGCTCAGATGTCAGGCAGATTTCTTAAAATCCACAGACTGCAGAGGCTGAACTCTTGACTAGAAGGGCAGCCCCTGTCATGATCTCAAACCAGGAATTTCAAAGCTCTGATCAACTAAGTCATCGACACTGCAAGTATATATTCTGTGATCCTGCAATTGGCAATGGCAGATTCTGTGGCAGTTTTCATTTTAAAAAACGAGTCTGATTCTGTTGCCCTACACCTGGTGAAGCTTTTTGCACTAGTGGAGCGGATCTCAAACAGTGGGTTGGGACCCCAAAGTCAGTCACGACCACATTATAATGGGGTCGCCAGGGCTGCTCACACCTGCTGGGGCCCTGGGCAGCAGGGCTCAGGTTACAGGCCCTCTACCTGGGGCTGAAGCGCTTGGGCTTCAGCTTTGGTCCCCCAGCCTGGAGAGGTGTGTCTTTGGCTTCCCCCCACACACACCCCACACACACACACAGTGTGGCGGAGCTGGGGCTTGGGCAGGCTCAGCCTTCAGTTCCCCTTCCTGAGGTCCTGTAGTCATTTTTGTTGTCAGAAGGGGGTCATGGTGCAATTAAGTTTGAGAAGCCCTGCAGTAGTGTAAATAATTATCATATTGGAATGGCAGCATTTTACATCCATTTGCACTCACTGGTGTAAAGGACTATATAATTTTCAGGGCAACAGAGAATTGAGAAGTATCCTTCTAACACTTATGCCTGTGAACACTAACTGAGAGTAAATCAGTGCACAATTGTCCTGGATCTGCAGAAAGCTTAAAAAAAATGTAGCTCTGAGTGGTGAACCTCCTACATCTCAGTGTGAACTTTGACATCTAAATGTAACATTTAAAGGCCAAAATTAGCATTCTATTCTACATAGGTTCTTATATCGTGCTCTTCATCTTCATATCTGAGCACTTTCCAATAGTGCATTATGCAATGTGACTAATATCTGCCATGTGGTGTTTATACTCAGCCTCTCACCAGGGGAGAACTGCATGCAGTGAAGTATCTTGATAAGGTTTTCTGTACACATGTTTTATGAAAGCAAGGTCAAAGAAATGTGTCTTGCATTTGAAGTGAAAGGTGGTGATTTTTGTGACTTATTTCTCAAGTCAGTTTATCCACAGTTTTGGATGTCTCCCAAGAAAGTTCCATTTCCTGCACAGATCAGCTTTATTCTTATGGTAGAGAGTTCTACTGTACCAGAGGAGTGATCTCACAATTTCAAAATGCCTCCCATTCCTCCTCAGATAGCAAAACCCGATCTTCTACCCCACCCCCACAGCTCCCAAATCCTCCAAATCCCCTCAAAATCTTTTGTGAACTAACTATGCATTCTCCACATTTTCCATATATCAGATTTCTATATGAACAGAGAATGAGTCCAATTAATATCAGAATAAGTAATTTTAGGACTACTGTACTGTACTGTACATTCATTAAAACTCTCCATTTACTAAATGTAAATGAAGCTGCTCCTGCATAATTCCTAGTCTGCCACTCAAGAGTACTCCCATATACAGCAACTGCTCAGTACAATTTAGCTCCAACTTTCTATAGATTATATGTCATAATTGCAATATAAAACTCAATATCATATAGCATTATACAATAGCCTGTATATGCTCAAGAGGCCTGAGTTAGGAATGATGTAAGAAACCATCATTTCCAATGTCTTAATTTCTATGCATGGAAGACCTCAAGGATAATACTGTTCCCTGTGCATAAGATGACCTTCCCCGTCATGATTCTAAAGTAACCTTCACACCCTGCTTTAAATCCCTCCTTCAAACCTCTCGCCATAATATCTAGAAATCATAACTGAGTATCGTTAGCTTACCTGGTGGCTACTTGTAACTACTACAATCTCTGAGACTACTTAATTAATACTTAATAGACCTGCTTTGCCGTTCTCTTCCCCACCATACACACCCACCCACATCTTATCCCCATTTGTCAATGTAACTATCGGTTCCATGTTTTCATATTCCTAGAGTGAGCTGTAAGGGGTAGGAACAGTTTTTGTTTTACTCCTTTATGCAAGGCTTAATGTAATGGGAACCCTGCCTATGGCTTTTGGTACTGATGAAATATAAATAATGGTAATGATAAATGACAAAACCTAATGTATTAAAGTAATTACAAGTGTGGGCAACAAAGGTTCTAGTTCTTAGAATAATGGGACTTAGATATGATGCTGTAAGTTCTTTGTCATGCTTAGACAACAATCCTGAAATCTGTGTGACTGATAATATTTTAAGAGTTTTGTATTGACTATTCTATCATAATGATTGTGTAAACCTTTAAAAGGGTCACTCAGGAGATACAGGTTACACCCCTCCCGCCTTTGTCATCACATATTATGATTTATTGATCAAGGCACCAAACAGGCAAGGATAGGTGCAACAAACAATTTATTAAACAAGGAACCCCAAAATAACTATAACAAGAATATAAAATCACACGGTTGTTAACTGAACAATAGTCTTTAAGCCCAGAACCCCCCAAACAAATGCACATAATGGGTGGGAAAAAGAAGAGGATAAGATTAAACACATCACCATTCTTCACAAGAGGACACGGTCACACAGACACCAGGGAAGACGATCAGGATGCCAGCAAGGATGCAGGAACCCAGGACACCACAAAGACTTCAGGACACACCGGGATTGGACACAGATAAGCTATTTTTCTATCTTTTCTCTTGACACAACATCTCTATTCTTCACACAATGTCTTGGCTGGGAGCAAGCACAGACACTGGGCTGCTGCTATGGTGGACAGCGACTGGTATTAGGTGAGCAAGCTTTATATACCCTGCTGTTACTGGGCGGATTACCAAGTCACCTGACCTCCACTTTCCTGCCACACAAGAAAAGGGTGCCAAACCTTTCATCATGAAAGGGTCTCAATATGGAAGGTAAGAACTTGTAAGAAACAAATGAAAGAAAAATTCCCTTACATTTGCAGTAATAATTTAGCATTTATATATGAGTGTATTCAGAGAACTGGAGAAACAATCTTGTTAAACCATTTTCAGTAATATTACTTAGTCTGACTTATTACATGCTCCATTGTGCATCAGAGCACCCAATGCTAGTAGCTTCAAAACATGTGCTTCCTGAACACCAGAACAGAAAGTGTATAGGTTTTTAATCACTTATTAGGTGCTCTAATTTTAAGACAGTGGAACTGCAGCTATACTTGCCGTTACTTAGCAACATTGAGAGAAACTCAGACAGACTTACTAGTGGATGCTTGTGCTGCTCTTTGCAGTTTAGAGACATGGCAATTCTGAACAGCTGTCTGAACCTGCCAGTGCCCAGATATGAGCCAAAAGCCAACAGGAGGTCTCAAGAAAAGTTAGTGAATATTTATATCTATATTGGGATTGCATCTACATAGATTGTCAAGTCAAGCGTATTAGTCTAAGTGTCTGAACTATTTGATCGCTTAGGGAAGAGCATTGTACAAGGCCATAAGGAAGCCAGGAAACTCTTGCCAATGGGGGCAGGATGCAAGTATATTGCTCACATCCTCTAGCTGGCTATAGTGGAAAAGGGAGGAGTCACAAAGGCTCAACTTATTGTCATTAGCAACATATCTGATCACTCCACATCTGAAGTGATTGAGCTTTACCTAAGATGGTATGAAAGGTCAAAACCACAGGGATGGACTGTTAGATTGGTCATCAAATAATCACTGACTTTGTTTGAAGCTTGTTCTTGCCATCTAGTATGCCACCTGGAGGTGATATTGAAGTTCCTTAGGGGAATTGTCCAGATTGGATGCCTTGACCAAAGACCAACTCAATGAGCTAGATGTGGCATATCTTGAAACTTAAGAAGCAAATTCTGCAAGGCAACTTGTTTTCTGATACCAGGAGGGGTGATGCTGGGTAGGACTGGCAGACAGGTCAGGTTGGTCAGTCTCATGGTCCCCATTACATGCATAGTGTCATTCAGCTGAGTGCCTAGTAATCCTTTGTGAAAAGAGCTCAGGCACATGAGGGAGCACAACATCACAACACACAACGCAAGAAATTCTGGGTTTGCCTTATTGTCTGCTCATTGGCTCCCCGTTGAGCAGAACCACTGAGTTTCCTAATCAAGTTGTTTGTCTTTATGTGCAGTAAGGTCTTGGTAAGGTGTTTCTTGAAAGTCAAGATACAATCCAGTGAAACATGCAGATATGCAGGCTTTGTCTTTGAGGAAGACGTTAAGCTGTCCCTTGGCATTTGTGTGATATTGATGGAAGCAGAAAGAAACTGTCTTTCTTGCTAGGTTTAAGACTCCATCTTTTACAATATGGACCTTTTTTTTTTTTCCATATGTGCATTCAGGATTCCTATACTACTGAAATCTTGGCCCTGTACTGCCAGACTGATGTTGTCTGCATAAATAAAATGCCTGGCAATGGTGTTGGGAAGGTCATTTGTGACAAGGTTTGAAAAATGTGCATGCTAGGACTGAGCAGTGGGGTAAACTGGTTTCAGAAGTCCAGGAGCTGTCCTTTTCTTTTTGTCCAAGTGAAACTTGGAGCCAGCAGCCTCTAAAATAGTTCCACAAATATGGCAACACACTTTGGTAGGACCAATGACAGTTTGTGCAGTAGGTGTGTATGCCAGATTGTGTCACATGAAGCGGTAAGATCTAGGAATACTGCATCTGTCTTTTGCCTGGACTTGAAGCCATTCTTTATGTAGGTGCCATGTAATCATGTGTATTGAAGTTTGTCCTGAAACCTGCTTGAGCTACGCTCAAGATATCCTTGATTGTGGGGGCAATTTGTGGAAGGATAAC
The DNA here is from genome assembly GCF_965152235.1 of Eretmochelys imbricata. Classification (NCBI taxonomy): domain Eukaryota; kingdom Metazoa; phylum Chordata; order Testudines; family Cheloniidae; genus Eretmochelys; species Eretmochelys imbricata. Next base: position 91,967,986 of record NC_135572.1, on the reverse strand, counting down.
TTGTATATGCAGCTTAGCAAAGAGATGGGGTGGTAATTTCTGATAAGTCTGTGTTCTTTCTTAGGTTTTGGCAAAATTATTACTTTTGCTCTACACCAGATCTTAGGTATTCTTTCTCCAGGATGATTCTAAATAAAAAGATGCGTAGCCCATTGTATGCTAGTTTTCCACAGATTCTTCAGGAATTCAGGGGTGATATTATCAAGCTGACAGATTTTACATGTTCTAAATCACCTTTTCTCTTTTATCTGCCGTGAAATGCTGAAGTCTTCTTCAGTTTCAGGTAGGCATTCTTTGTATTGTCACCATTTTTCTTCACCGGTCCCTCAAATTTTCTGTCCTTATCCGCTCTCCTGATATTTGTCAGGTAGGTAGCAATACTGTTTGGAAAAACTGGATAATAGAGCTGTGCAGCAATGCATTTTGTGATTAATGCCCAGGCCTTGCAACTGAATCTTGACATATTTGAATCCACAGTAGCCTTCTCCTATCTTGCTGTTCTACAAGTGTTCAAGCTGTGTGGCGATGGATGGATTGCTACTCTGCATATTGCTTGAGGAGTTCTGTACATTCCTCATCTAGGCAGGAAATGTAGATTTCAACTTCTTGGAACTGACTTGGTGTGGCAGATTTGTAAATCGCTTTTGTGGACCACATGCAAGCTTCTTCACTAGAGATGCAGTATGGGATACAAGAACTGTAGTGGCTGGTGTACTGTGTAAAGCTGAGCTAGTTTGCTTCCTGACAGTTCCAGCAAGGGTTCTTGCTGGTGCTCACAATTGGTAAAATCACCCTGACTTTGGTAAAAATCAAATAATGTTGATTATGTAGGAAGTTTTATAAGTACACTCCTTTTAGCTTGACATGGATTGACTACCTGAACTGGTGGTTCAGGTGAGGTCAGGGGAGAGTAATCTTGCTTCCATCAGGCAGAATGAAAAGTAACCCAGAGTTTAGGGTCATGAATGAGATGAAGGTCATGGACTAGGTCCAAGCCACATAGATCAGCTCCATTTTGATCTCACTTTCTGTATCATTAGATGGTATGGTGGCTCTTAAAATCGCCAACGCAGATTTCAAGGTGTGGGAGCTTGGGAAAAATATTTGGAGTAGGTCAAATTAATTATGGATCTTGTGCACATTCGCTACTCTGAAATGACTGAGTCTGAATTAGAGATCTGAATTAGACTAGGTCCATGTCCGTAAGAGCTATGTTAACACAAGTAGCATGGCCATATTTGCTATTCACTCAGAGGCTGCTCAAGAAAATCTGCTACCCTGGGGAACACTTCTTTCCCCCTCCACCCCCCCTGCCCCCTCCCGCCACCAGGTTTCCCTCAGATCAGCTGTTCGCGGGGAAGCCTGGGAGGGCTGAGAAGCAAGTGGCAGCTTCGCGCTCAGGCCCAGGGAGGCGGAGGTGAGCTGGGACGGGGAGCAGAGCAGGGTGGCACGTTCAGGGGAGGAGGCGGAGGCGGAGCGGAGATGAGCTGTGGCTGGGCGTGGGGCCGGGAGCTGCCAAATTTTCCCAGTGGGTGCTCCAGCCCCGGAGCACCCACGGAGTCAGTGCCTAAGGGGCCACTTTTGATGTGATGGGGGGGGGGAGCAGCCGCTCCCCCTGCTTCCCCCTAGCTATGCTACCTCACCCCTAGGAGCCAGAGGGACCTGACAGATGCTTCCTGGGAGCTGCCCCAGGTAAGCACCACTGGGACTCCCCACCTCACCCCCCGGCAGGTCCCTCTGGCTCTTAGGGGCGGGGCGGGGTGGGCACCCACTACGGTGGCCCATGAGACCCTCCTGCCCAGTTCTGGGGGCAGTCAGGGAACAGGGACGGGGAGTGGATGGGGCAGGAGTCCCGGGAGGGGACATCAAGGAATGCGGGGAGTTGGATGGGGCAGGAGTCCCGGGGGGTGAGGGTGGGCCACGACCCCTCATAGGGTGAGGAGGGAACCGGTTGTTAAGATTTTGGCAGCTCATCACTGCTCATAGGTCATGTTTTCTCGACCTTTAATCATTTTTGTTGCTCTTCTCTGGACTCTCTCCAATTTGTCCACATCCTTCCTGAACTGTGGCGCACAGAACTGGACACAATACTCTAGTTGAGGCATAATCAGAGCGGAGTAGAGCAGAAGAATTACTTCTCCTGTCTTGCTTACAATACTCCTGCTAATACAGGTAGCTTCAATGTGTTTATCCACATGCAATAGAAGAATCTTCCATTAATTTCATATTACATCCTCGAACTGGAGGGCACAATGAAATTTCAATACAGTTTAGAAAGTAAAAATCTCTTTAAAATTCTATTGTAAAACAAGCTACTCCCCAAACTGCATTTTAGTTTATCAATAAATTCACATGGAATATAAATTATACCTTTGATCCCATTTTACTCATAGCACATTACAGAGTTATTCTTCTAAACTTTATTCATAGTTGATCTTTTCAGTCAAATAGCTTTGTCTCATATCTTTCCATTTTAACAACAAGAAGAACATTTATGACTTCTATTGTGTAAATTCATCCAAGAATATAGGAAAACCACTTTCTAAACAAGAATTAAGACTATAATATTCTCATGAGGTGAGGACTGTATGAGGATAATTTTACATGCAAATCTAAATGCAACTACATTTGTGATTAAATGAATCAGATCTTCAACAATGCTTAGCATTATTAGTGATTTAGGACCGGAAGTAATTAGACACAGCCCTGGGCCAAAATAGTGAATCTGAACACGTCTAAATGTATAGAATGTCTATAATCCAAATTCAAATCTAGACCTGATTTTTTTTTCCACAAAGGGTCTTTAATTTTAAACCTGGACTAAATCAAGGGGTCAGTACTGTGCAGCTGTTTATTAGCTCAGTCATGCTCAGTGAGAATGGAGGCTATTCAACACTTTGAGATCAAACTCTCAATGGCTAGAGATGGTAATATAAGTGTTGCGATCTGCCCTCTGTTCTTTGAGGTGTAAGATTTTGCTCAGTCTGTAATGTAGTGAGCATTCTGATCATTTCTCTTCTCACAGTGAGTTGACTCTTGCAGCTTATTCCAGGCACTCATGTACCTTAAATATTGTTGCCCTTTGCAAACACTGTGGTAACTATCTGAACATTAAAAGGTGGTAACAGAGCATCAGAATGCCAAATAAGTGACACTGTCTTGCTTGAGCAATGTGCTCCTGGTCTGCATCTGTTTACTAATGTCCAGTGCTCTTTACATGCCTGAGTGTCTGAACAGCATTTTCCTAATGGCCTAAATCCTTCCCCCCAAGCACACCTGCAAGGAATTACTACTGAGTGACTGACAAGATAATGTTTATGGAACAATAATTTTAACTTCACAGAATCACACTTTTAAATACCTACATTAAAAACTTGCTCCATTCAATGGGTGTACTTAACATTTTGCTACTCTTTTCTCAGTATTCCTTCATTACATGCATTAAAAACCCTGTTAAACAGATGAACATTCAAGCTAGTGAAAATATACTTTAAGATTTACCATTGTACCCTTATGATGCTTTCCTCCCTTTTTCTAATCACTCAAAAGTGTCACCCTAGCATCTTAATAGCTGATACGCTTAATTATTGTAGATGCTATAGTATATGTATTCTTCTTCAAAATTAATGTATTTCTCCACTTTCTTATTTGCTTTGTGACATTCATTCCTGATGCCTCATAATTTACTAAGGCCCCAATTCTGCTAATACGTAAGTACATGCTTAACTTTGTTACCATGAATAACTACGGTGACTACACAGAGAAATGATGTTAAACATGTGATGTTTACAGGATTGGGGCCAATTCTCTCCCTCAATGCTAAGAGAATGTAGGAAGGAAAAACAACCTCCAAAAACTACAGTTGCTTAAGATATAACGCTGGAGTTCTCCAGTATCCCAAACCTAAAGTGCATGGAAGTGCTGCTTTTGACAGATTATCATAGGTTTCCCCATCCACAGATGCTGTACACACTGAGGCCATGTCTACACTATAAAGTTCAGCTGATGTAAATTACATTGACATATAGCTGCCATCTTTTGTGTATGACAAAGGTGAGTAAGCAGTTGATTCCTTGCATCAGTGCTGGGCATCCACGGAAAATCCAGTGCACCAACGGTAGGCATCCCTGCATCACCCACACTGTCACAATGCCTTGTGGGACATTTTTACAGTGTTTTGCAGGAGACCCGCAATTCACCTAGGGATTTCTGGGAACGAGGGGACAGTTGTCCACAGTGTCATTTTCTCCATTCCATAATGCTTGTTCCATACCATAATGTTCATGCCATTTTTAAAACTCCTACAGTTGTGCATGCTGCTTTTCAATCTCTGTCATTTCTCTGGGAGAAGTGTGGACCTTGCAGAGTTCAGCACAATTCTAATAATTGCTAATTCAAGGTGTACAATTCTCCTGTATATATGGAATTTCAACCGGGTATGTGAGGAGAAAGAAAAGATGTTTGACAGCAATGACTGGAGGCTGATGGACACAATGGAAAAAATGCCAGGTTACTGTCTGCATTCAGAGACCTGCTTCACACAGTCAGCATCATTTCTGGGACCAAGAAAAAAGCACTGACTGCTGGGATTGCATCATAATGCAGGTTTGCTTTGGGATGATGAGCAGTGACTGCATAACTTTGGATGCAAAAGGCCACATTCCTTGATCTCTGTGCCAAGCTTGCCCTAGAATGAGAGCTGCAATAACAGCAGAGAAGCAAGTGGTGTCCGTGCTCTAGAAACTTGCAATGCTGAATTGCTATCTGTCAGTGGGAAATCCTATGGAACTGGAAACTTCACAGTGGTGGCCATTGTCATCTAATTGTGTAGGGCCAGTAAGTGTATCCTGCTACACAGGACTGTGACTCTCAGCAATGTGCAGGAAATTGTACATATATTTGCAGCAATGGGATTCCAGAACTGCAGTGGGGCATTCGATGGGATGCATGTCTGCACTCTGGCACCAGCCCAACTTGCTATTAAGTACATAAACAGAAAGTGATACTATTCCAAGGTGATGCAAGCACTAGTGGATAACCTAGGTCACTTCACTGATATCAGTGTGAGCTGGTCCAGGAAGGTGCATGAAACTTGGATCTTTAAGAACACAGGACTCTTTCCAAAATTGTAAGCAGGGACAGTCTTCCCTGACCGGCACTTTTCCACTGGCAGTGTTGAAAGCCAATAGTGATCCATGTACCCTCTGATTTCCTAGCTTATGAAGCCATAAACTAACCGTTTTGACAACACCAAAGAAAAAGATTCAGTTACTGGCTCAGCAGCTGAAGGAGGACTGTTAAATGTGTTTTGGGTAAACTGGATCTCAGCCAGACAAACGTACAAATTGTTACAGCTGTGTGTTGTGTACTGCATAATATCCAAGAGACAAGGGGGAAAGGCTACCAGCAGGGAGAGGTGCGAGTTAGACAGGCTGTCTGCTGAGTTTGAAGAGACAGACACAGGGGCTACTAGAAGAGCCAACTGTGGAGCTCGAAGGGAGGCCTTCAAAGAACATTTTAACAGTCAGTCATAGCAGTTTGTGTGATCCTTTTACAAGAGTGCCTTCATGAGTACAGAACTTAAATAAGTAGGGTGCATTAATAACTGCCATTATGAATTTTGTGATGTGCCAATTATAGTTGATGTAAACTAATAAATATTCTAAGTTTACAAAAAAAGAATTGTGTGTGCAAAGGAACAGTACAAATTAAAGTACAAATACACAAGATAAAATATCTTACCTAGGGTTGCCACGTGTCCAGTTTTCGACCGGAACGCCCAGTCTCAAAAGGGACCCTGGCAGATACGGTCAGCACCGCTGACCGGGCCATTAAAGTCTGGTTGGCGGCACAGCGGGGCTAAGGCAGGCTCCCTGCCTGCCATGGCTCCACGCAGCTCCCAGAAGCAACAGCATGTCCCCTCTCCAGCTCCTACATGTAGGGAAAGCCAGGGGTCTTTGCATGCTTCCCCACCCCAGTTGACGGCTCTGCTGCTCCCATTGGCTGGGAACTGCAGCCAGTGGGAGCTGCGGGGGGCAGCGCCTGTAGAAGGGGAAGCACGCAGAGCTACCTGGCCATGCCTTCGCATAGGAACCAGAGGGGGGACATGCTGCTCCTTCTTGGAGCTGCTTGAGGTAAGTGCCACCTGGAGCCTGAACCCCTGCCCTTCTCTCATGCCCTCCGAACCCCCTGCCCAGCCCTGATCCCCCTCCCAACCCCTCAGTCCCTTCCCAGAGCACCCTCCTGCACCCAAATACCTCATCCCATGCCCCACCCCAGAGCTTGCGCCCCCAGCTGGAGCCCTCACCCCCTTGTACCCCAGCCCCCCCGCCCCAGCCTGCACACTGAACCCCTCATTTCTGGCCCCACCCCAGAACCCGTACCCCATCCCACACCCCAACCTCCGCCTCACCCCAGAGCCCCCTCCCATATTCTGAACTCCTCAGTTCCACCCCACAGCCTGGAGCCCCCTCCTGCACCCAAATCCCTCATCCCAGTCCCCACCCCAGAGCTTGCGCCCCTAGCTGGAGCCCTCACCCCCTTGTACCCCAGCCCCCCCACCCCAGCCTGCACACTGAACCCCTCATTTCTGGCCCCACCCCAGAACCCGTACCCCATCCCACACCCCAACCTCCACCTCACCCCAGAGCCCCCTCCCATACTCTGAACTCCTCAGCTCCACCCCACAGCCTGGAGCCCCCTCCTGCACCCAAATCCCTCATCCCAGGCCCCACCCCAGAGACCGCTCCCGCAGCTGGAGCCCTCATCCCTTCCTGCATCCCAACTCCCTGCCCCATCCCAGATCCCCCTCCCACACTGTGAACTCCTTATTTCTGGCCCCACCCCGGATCCCACACCCCCAGCCGGAGCCATTACCCGCTCCTGCTCCCAACCCAAGGACTACTAGAAGAGCCAGCTGTGGAGCTCTAAAGGAGGTGTTTATTGGGGTTAATTCCAAGCAAGCATATCCATAGGTCTACATGCTGGCAGAGTCTGTTTCCCAGTGTTCTGTTCCCAGCTCTGATGCTGCAGAGCCTTTACCCGTGTCCTTGTTTCCACCTTCTTCTTAGCAGGCATAATTATACCTGTAGTGCACACCCTTGGTTCCACCGCTTCCAATTTATGGTCATGTTCTGATTTGTGGAATCATGAGTCTGGGGTCTTGATACCACTTTGTTTGTATCCCATGGGAGGAATAGGGAGTGAGGTTGTGTACTAGCCAAGGCCAGGCTTTTCTTTGGCTTTTAGTGTTTTTTATGCCTTCGCCCCATCCCTCTCACCCCTCCTAACTGGTTGCTTGACCTTGGCTTGAGAGAAGAGCCTTCCAGTGTGTGATCATATATTACACTCCCACCGTACATGCCCTGTAACACTTTTAACTCTATTCCTCATATTTTCATTACACAAACAAAACCATCTGGCTGGGCAGAAGCAACACACAGTGTCTTTGTTGATTGTTCACACATATTAATAAAGATATAAAAGTATCAAAAATCAAACCCAAAATTCTATCTGAGGCTAACAAACAGGCTTGTATACTAACACTTTTTCTTTCTGTATATTTGATTGATTTATATCTTAACTTTTTTTTAGAATCTTTTTATGATATTAACAAAGAGTATGTTGAATTTTAAGGTCCAGAACACTGGTCCTTAACCTGTAAGGTAACCCTATTGAGGAATTCTATGCATAAGACTGTATCTAATAATCCATGGGGTCTCTATGTCTATAAAACTCCAGATACTTTTGGGAACCAACCCTTCTCTCACTCACTCTCTCTCACACACACAATGCTTACATAAGCATATATAAACTTCGGAAACTGATAAGGGATAATTGTTTCAGCAGATAGGGAAGAATGATTATGAGGGGAAGATCCACTGAAAGATATTGTCTTGAAGAATTGTTAGTCCTCTCACCTGTAAATAAGTATGCCTTCACACATAAATCAGGTAAACTGATGTAGCGCCCCTGTTCCACCCAGTTACCTTCTTTAATGCCAATCTGCTTACAGGTTTTGATGGACAGGTCTGGGTTCTTCTGGATCCCGCCACCCACTGAACAGGGTATATCTTCTTTATTTTTTCCTATGAATTTATTTTGCAGTGCCTCCACCCCGCTCGCTCCTTCCTGGCAGGGTCACCAGGGCAGCTTGGGAGGAAAACTCTAACCACAGGGTAATCCCCACTTACTTGCCAGGTAGTTGGAGGCTTCCAAGAAATAACACAGACACATACAATATATTCAACACAATAATTATATTAAACAGGAGACAAATATAACATAACAGGATAAAACACTGTTTTTAGGGTCTCCAGTGCCCACACTGAGAATACCCATGACTTTTCCCAGTCACGTGACTTGATGTAGCAAATGTAAGATTAGTGTCGTGTTGGTACATGTACTTTGTTGGGGCCCTTGGTGACCTATGACCACAAAATTCTTCTCTGCAGTGGTTTAGCAGTATGGCTGACTGGGTTCAGTACAGCCCAAAGGACTCACAAGTGGGAGAAGGTGGTAAATCCCTCCACAGTTTAATATACAGCAGGTTATAAAACCCCCAAACCCTTGCTCCCTGGCTTGAGGACACAGTTCAGGGAATAGGGGGTTCCCAAAACAAATTCCCTGACTGACTAACTAAAAGATGGTGCACTCACAAACTCCATGAAAAATCCTTAGGTTCAGAGATGACTCTGCACTCCTCAGTCATTGCAGAGGGGCTGATCTCTGCTGGCAGGTATCCTCTTCAGGCAGGAATCAGGCAGCTTCGGTCCCACGATTTACCCTCACCACAGAGGGGTGCAGGGCTCAAGGTGTGGGTTACACAACTGTACTAAAATCCAAACTGTAGCCTCCTAGCCCAGCATTCAGAACACACTCACAGCAGGCAGCAGCCCTGGACTAGCAGCCAGAGCAGAGCTGACCATGTGGTGACTGGTCTCACCTAGGGAGCTGGAGGGCGAACTCAACCTGTCTGGGGAAGTTTCCCAGCAAAACTCTAAAAACTGGGAATCAGGGGAGAAGGAAAAGCCCAGCGGATGGATCTTGCTTTCAGATCCCTAGAGGCCAGTTCTCAGTGGGAACCCTGCATGCAAGCCTGGTAGTCACCAGCTCCTCGCACAGCTAGTCCTGTCCTTGCCCTGGCTGGCTCAAAAATGGCTTCTCCCCTTTCCTGAACTCCCTTGGAGGGGCATCTTGCTTCCTATTGGTTACTGAGCAAACTCTGAGTCTGCCTTGGCTCCCCCGCCCTACCGGGGGCAGACAGAGCCCCAGGAATCTAGGTAATTTCCTTGCGGGTTACACTGAGAATATATAGAAATGACATCAGAATATATGTTTCTTTTGGCAAAGAGGGTCTCTGTGTTTGAAAGCCCTATATAATGACACTGGTGATGGAACTTAGATGGGGAATGAAACTTCACATCCCTCCAGTTACTATGAAGAAGAGATACAGAGCCAGCTCTTTATCCCATCATAAAGTGGTAGTGTATCTATTCTTTCTGTGTTCTGTACATGCTGTACTAATCTCTGATTGATAATCTTTGATTACATAATTCTAATTTAGCCTGTTATTCAACAATCTTGAGTTATCATTAACTCAGACACACAACATAAGAAATTACGCATTTACACACTTACCCAAACTCCCTTCCCTTTTCATCCCTGGGCTCATCTGCACTCACGTCCAGGTCATGGGGAACAAGACTCAGTAGTCAGAACCAAAGTTCACACTCACAAGACAGGAGTCAGCTGAGTCAGGATATCAGGAGGTCAGAGTCAGGAGGCAAACTGAAGCTCAGAATCACAAATCAGATGCTAGGAGTCACACAAGGTCTGGATGCCAAGAAATAGAGCCAGAGTCCAGCTGTTCAGACAGCTTCCTGGGCCTGCTGCTGCCTTAAATAGGGTCAGCAGGCCAATCAGCTTTCCTAGGACTGTGCCAATAGGATTGCAGGGGAAGAGCCTCAGACTGGGGCTGGGCTTCATGGGTCCCAAGTACACAAGCAACTGCAGGCTGTCAGATGGAGGGTTGAAGCATGACTGCTCCTCTTAAATCCTGCAGACCCAGGTTTAAGACCCAAGGGTTATGACACCTGGCTGGGCTGGCTTAGACATGGGTGTGTAAGGTCCTTCAGATCTAGAGTGCAGAGCTGCCAGGCAGCTAACATCTCCATGCTGTCACCCAGCAGCAGCATAACCAATATGTGCTTCACAACCTGCTGTAGACACAGATCATGAGAAGTTCCACCTCAAGAGGTCTGACAGGCGGCATGGCTCCTGCTTGGCTTCCTGTCCTGTGTAAACCCAAGGGACATTTCAGGAAGTATGCAGGCAACAGTGTGGATCTTCTGTTACTACCATGACCATTCCTGTTCTCTGCTCCAGAACTCCTGATCTGGACCTTTGCCTGAAAACTGACTCAGACTCTGACCCTTGGTATTTACCCTGGCTTGGAATCTGACTATGAACTCCTCTGCTACTCCCAGCCTCAGGTTTCCCTGCTCTGACCCTTGGTCCTGACTACCCTTGTTGGGATCCCAACACAGGTGAGTTTCAAACAGCTCCTAGATGCTGCATGACTTGCATCTTCTCCTCCTAACTGTACACTGTATGGGCTCGGCATCAGGCTCCCTTGTCCACAGTTGTGGGGTGCAAGTATGGCATGCAGTTCCTTGAAGAAGTAGCAGGTCTGTGGAGTGGCCCCAGATTTGTTGTTGGCCTTCCTTACCTTCCGATATGCCTACCATAGTTCCTTTGAATTCATGTGGAATTGCTGTCATGCTCCACCTTCAGCATTCCCTGTGCAACCTGCATGTAGATGTCAATGTTCCTTGAGTAGCTGTGCTTGCAGTCTCTTATCTCCACAGTCTGAGGAGATCCAAAACTCAGTTTCTTCTCCAGGGAGAAGTGTGTCTAGAAGCTCTCTTTGTGTGCATGGAGCAGGCGTGGTCAGATCCTCACAACCTAAGTTACCCGTAAGCTGAGTGGCCACGCAGCCAAGCAGCATGCTATCAAGGGCCGTACAGATGGGGAGAGGCACCCCTCCCCTGGCCTCGGTCTCGGAGCTGCAGTGGTGAGGCACCCCTCCCCAGCCCCAACCTTGGAGCTGTCATAGCCGGGAAGAGGCACCCCGACCGTGGCCCTGTTTTCAGAGCTGCCACAGCTGGGGAGAGGCACGCCTCCCTCAGCCTCAGAGTTGCCATGACCGGGGAGAGCCCCCCCACACACACCTCTCCATTCCTGGCTTCAGAGCTGTGGTGTCCAGGAAGACGTGCCTCTCATCCAGCCCCACACTTGGAGCTGCCTCAGCCGGGAAGAAGCACCCCTCCCCTGGCTCCAGGCTCACAGCTGCCATGGTCAGGAAGAGGTGCCTCTCCCCCAGCCCTGGGCTGTTGTGGTGAGAGAGGGCTGGGGGGAGTCCTCTCTCCCTGCCGCAGCCCCGGGGGCAGCCTGCACTCTAAACCCCACCCCACCCCAGAGCCCGCACCCCCAGGCAGAGCCCTCACCCCTTCCCCACACCTCCAACCCTCTGCCCCAGCCCTGAGCCCACTCCCACACTCTGAACCCCTCAGCCCCACCCCTGCCACACATTACCTCCATATTGGTGCATATAACAAAATTCATTTCACAAATGGGTGTAAAAAATTAGAGGGCTAGTAGTTGTGCTCATGAAGTTGGGAAACTTGGGGGAAAGCACTTCAAAAACATACCAGGGTTTTTAAAGCATGGGTGGGCTTCTGGTGTCTGAATTCTAGTACCTGGGGATTTTAATTGGGCTGGAGTGGCCACTGTCATGGAGACAGGATCATTGTGTGACAGCTGCTGGAGTACTATGAAGGTTGAGTCAGGTAACACAGTGTCTACAATATCACAGCTTCAACAGAAGTAGGTCCCCATGCCTCTGTCATCTGAGGAGATAGTGATATTGCATCATTGTAAAGGAAGCTTACAGTGGTGGGAGACAAATTTATGTGTAGACATGTGCACAATGCGGTCAAAACAAGTCGACTTAAGATGACCTAACTTTGTAATGTAGACTAGACTTGAGGCACTTACAGTATAACTTCCAAGATTCATGCTTTTTAAGAGGAAAAAAATATTATGAAACAAAGTTAAACCACAACTGTTACTTGGATTTGAGCATGAAAAAGCCTTGGTTTGATAAAGAGATCAAGATCATGCTTAATATAAAATCTGCACAAAGGCCAAGAAGCATATCTTCACTGACCCGATCTCTCTGAAGTTTCTTCTTTGATCAAGCTTCTTTGTGAATATCTAAATCAATATTTAAACAATACTCTAGAACTGATTCCTGCTGGGAATCTCTGCTTTGGAAACTGGCCTATCTTTTTTGAATCATGTCCTCAATTTTCTTTCACAGGCTGGGTTAGAAAGAGCAAAAGTTGACAGATAATGCTGTGTAATTGGCACGGGAAGGTAAAACGATCTGCCTCTGAAATGCAATAGGGGAATAAGGCTGGAAATATACAATATATATCTCTGTTATTGGAAAATAGTCTGGAACACTATTATATGCTTATCACAACCACAAGTTAAGTTTGGAAAATATTTTCCATTCTCTGTTATCCAAAATATTTGTGCTAAAATTTCCCAGTTTTGTTTTCTGTCTAAAATGATTTAAAAAATGAGAAATTTACACATTATGATATTTACCATTGCAATTATTTGTTATGGTTCTGCAGGGATAACTATAAAAGAAATCCAGACCCAAACAAACTTCCACTGAATTATGGAACTTCAAACTTCGTATTTTCAATACTTGTTCCTGAGGAACATGTGCTTTCCTAAGTTTGGAAAGTGTGTCTGTGTGCAAGCGCATGTATGTATCAGAACCGAGGTTAAAATGTTAGATTTTGCATTTAAGGCCAAATCCTAGTTCCACTGCAGTCAGCAGGTGTTTTCCATTGACTTCAGTGGGAGCAGGAATTGGCCTTTAGAGCTGGGGGATGGTGTAAACAAAGAAACAGGTAGATAACTGTGGAGCTATTTAATTACAGGAACGTAAAAAGTCAAAGCAGGAAGAGATTATAAAATAGACATGTTTTTGAGCAAAAGTGCTGGAGCTTGTAAATTCAGTGAACTGATTAGTTCTGGAATAAAGAAGTCAGGGATTGTGCCGCTATTAGAATAAGGACTTCTATGCTTTGCTGGCAAAAGTGGGAGAACTTATTGGCTGTGTCAGTCAAAGAGTGGCACCTAGAAGTGGTGTAGAAAGTTCATGGAGCTGGCATACAGGACCGTTGAGGTCTTCCAGACATAAAGAGCAACTATAGATACTCTGAACTAGGATAACACTTATCTTTATAATGGAAATTACCAAAATAAGCAAGAACACATGCTAGTCTCCATGAGAGAGAAGGCTGAATGTAGCAAGTTGCACCTTACCTCTACAGCAGGTAGGGGGGCTGTCTTTCCATTTAGAGTACACAGAAGACAGGGTATAACAAATGCAAGCTACAATCATGGTTCCATCTATTCCATATATCCTAGTCCTGATCCAAAACCTACTGAAGTCAGGGAGAGGCAGAGGCTTTCCTTTAATTTCCATGGGCTTTGGATTAGACTCTTTGTGCTAAAAAGTAGATGACACAAGGATGACCAGACTTCAGATGTTCTTCAGCATAATGATCTAGAGCTGTTCAGTACCAGCAGCCAGGTCTTCTAGTCTGCCCCATAATCTCCTAGTGTTTCCCTCAAACACTCTTCTCCTATAAATAGATTTCTATATTGTTACAATTTGAAAATTTGGTCTATTAGCTCTGGATGATAAAGCTGATACAGTCCACTGGGGAAACTGACTGAAGCTCTTAGGTGAGCAACCTACTGACAGCAACAAGCAAGTGTGAGTTATCGAAGGAACCAGTGCAGTTTATAAACTGTGCCAAATGATTATCTCTGAAATAAGGATATAACAAGTTCCACAGCACAGTAGTCTTCTACATCTCTGCCTTTATAAATCTTAAGAGTTTCTCTGGACATGAGCTTAGCCAAAGCTTGTATATTTTACTTTAGAAAACCAAAAGGTGAGGTTGAGTAGGATTCTAAACATCAGTCGTTGACTGTCTGTAATTCAAGGATTTTTAAAACTTCCACTGTCAAAGTCTAGTTCAGCATAAATTCATATATATGAATTGAATTGCTCTGCTAGGAAGAACATGCAGACTGCACAAATTAAATAACTCTGGATTTCTCTTTTTTCCCCAAACTCATAAGGACTTAACCATACAGTCCCTATATATTGCATAAGTAACATATAATGTAGAGTTTATTCTTGCAGAGCTACAGATGTGGCAGCATACATCAAGCAGCTGCCAAATATGTTAAGCACTGTGCTTAGTACTCCCAGTTTAACAAAATGGATTAAATATAATTCAGTTTGTGGAACAATTTTTGGACTGCAATTTATAAAAGTGCTGTTACGTTTCCTGCCACTTATTTCAGGGGTTATTTTATTAGTAACCCTCTGTCTCATGCACACATCAGATTTGCTTAGACAGATCAACTCTTACCAATGAGCTATCTCTTTGCAATGCATTCCCAAGTCTCTGCATGTTCTTCTGTGATTATTTGTACAGGAATATAAGCTGTACCTTAACAGATGTTGATCAAGAGTCAGAATAAAACATATGTACATTTTGAAAGAAATAACAGTAACTTGCTTTATCTACATGTTTTCAAATATGAATGTTTGCTTCTGGCTAGTGGTCGCTACACTGCCTTTACTGGGTCACCTAGACAAGCTAATTCTTTTTGCATGGTCATCTAAGATTTATCTAATTGAAAATAAGATATTTCTGCTAATGTTAGGGAATGGGCACAATTATTTGTCCTGAAGGGGATCACTGATAATGCTGATTTCCTTAGTATGTACAGTATTGAGACAAATATTCAAATACAAGTTGTTGAGGCTTTATGTTTGGTTGTTTTTTTGTTTTGTATTTTTTAGAGTTGTCTTTTTTTTTTCTGGATTTTTTGAAGAAATAGTTATTTGAAATGTTAGCTTTCCTTCATAGTCCTAACCTAGCAAGAGAGCCTAATTTTTCACACACATTTAACAGATTAATCCACCTCACCTGAATGTCCAAATTCAGAACATAGAGCAATCTGCAGCAAATGGAATACTTAAGAAATACTTCACAGATCTTCTCTATCTTAAATAGGCATTTGAGAGGCATTTTTAGCCTATCAAGAATTACCTTGACTACATGCCAATAAGACATGGAAAATGGTTTCCGAAGTAATTTATTCTAAATGGTAGCCACTATCCTCTAAAAAGTACAAATATGTATAGTGCATCTGACATTCAATTAAAATATCCAAAACCCACAACTGGTAGCCAGGAAGTTTTCTGTCAAAGTTAACCATTGCCTCATTCCCAATCTCTACCTAAGCCTCAATTTAAAAAGTACAAGTGTGTGTGTGTGTGTGTGTGTTCTATTCTTTTGGCCAGATTCTGATGGCCTTACTCATAGTGTCTATGGCTTGGTCTACTCTTAAAATTTACACCAGCATAGCTTCATTAGTCATAGGTATGAAAAAAAAAAAAACAGAACTCCTAGCTAACATAACTCTGTTGATAAAAATCCCAATGTAGATGCAGCTATGCCAACAGAGAGCGATTCTGTTCACATAGCTCATGTCATTTGGCGAGGTGGTGTTCCTATACCAGCAGAAAACATCCTTCTGTCAGCTGCATCTACAATGCAGTGTAGGCACAGCCTGACTCAATCAATAGTGTATAGCCTTACTCAATGAGAAGTCTCAGTACCCAACAGGAGTAAGGCAATCAGAATCTGGCCCTAAGGTGTTTTTTTTTTTTTTTAGCATTTCTTTTGAACTGGAGATTAGGGTGAAGAGACATGTCTTGGTTTAGGCAAAATCCCTGTATCTTTGTTTTGCCTTTACAGTGGTAAAAGCAAAGCTCTATCTGATATTGGATTAATGAACTGTAAGACTGTGAAGTATTTTATATTTTCCAAATTTCCTTCACACACTTGTGACATTGCCAAGCTAAAGTATAACTCTTCTTTTCCCTTTTTAAATTTTCCTGCTTCCTGCACTAGGAAGGAAAAAAAATATAAAGAAATGAAAGACCAGTGCTAAATGTTACACTACATAGATTTGTACAGGAGTGTATAGTAAATCAACCCAGAGCATTGTGAAAACACACATAGGACTATACAGTTTCCTAGCCCCCAGCACTGCCAGAATGTAGACAGAATCATGCAGTCAGTTGTCTTTTGGCATTACACACACACAAAAATAGGAGTAGACACTTGCTCAGATTTATTTAGAACAATTCAATAAATCATTCCCAACATATATACAACAAAATTAAATATAGGAGAAGGCAGGAAACTATCTCCAATAGTGCCAATATATACATATAACTGTTTGTAAACAAATCCCTATCTAGGGAGGCTATCTTCTGTAATCTGTGATAGAACATTTAGTTATAAAACAGTCAGGAAACAAGCTCCAACCTAGTCCCAAATATCCTGGCATTCTCCCTTCCTTTCAGCAGATCCTATGCATTATTGCATGCACCGGGGTGGGGATTTGAAGTTTTTTTGTTGTAATATCACAACTTTCATGTCTGTAATCGCGTGACCAGAGAGATTGAAGTGTTCTCCGACTGGTTTATGAATGTTATAATTCTTGACATCTGATTTGTGTCCATTTATTCTTTTACGTAGAGACTGTCCAGTTTGACCAATGTACATGGCAGAGGGGCATTGCTGGCACATGATGGCATATATCACATTGGTGGATGTGCAGGTGAACGAGCCTCTGATAGTGTGGCTGATGTTATTAGGCCCTGTGATGGTGTCCCCTGAATAGATATGTGGGCACAGTTGGCAACGGGCTTTGTTGCAAGGATAGATTCCTGGGTTAGTCGTTCTGTTGTGTGGTATGTGGTTGCTGGTGAGTATTTGCTTCAGGTTGGGGGGCTGTCTGTAGGCAAGGACTGGCCTGTCTCCCAAGATTTGTGAGAGTGTTGGGTCATCCTTCAGGATAGGTTGTAGATCCTTAATAATGCGTTGGAGGGGTTTTAGTTGGGGGCTGAAGGTGACGTTCTGTTATTTTCTTTGTTAGGCCTGTCCTGTAGCAGGTGACTTCTGGGAACTCTTCTGGCTCTATCAATCTGTTTCTTCTCTTCCGCAGGTGGGTATTGTAGTTGTAAGAATGCTTGACAGAGATCTTGTAGGTGTTTGTCACTGTCTGAGGGGTTGGAGCAAATGCGGTTGTATCGCAGAGCTTGGCTGTAGACAATGGCACAAATCAGATGTCAAGAATTATAACATTCATAAACCAGTCGGAGAACACTTCAATCTCTCTGGTCACGCGATTACAGACATGAAAGTTGCGATATTACAACAAAAAAACTTCAAATCCAGACTCCAGAGAGAGACTGCTGAATTAGAATTCATTTGCAAATTGGATACAATTAACTTAGGCTTGAATAGAGACTGGGAGTGGCTAAGTCATTATGCAAGGTAACCTACTTCCCCTTGTTTTTTCCTACCCCCCGCCCCAGACGTTCTTGTTAAACCCTGGATTTGTGCTGGAAATGGCCCACTTTGATTATCATACACACTGTAAGGAGAGTGATCACTTTAGATAAGCTATTACCAACAGGAGAGTGGGTTTGTGTGTGGAGAGGGGGGGAGGTGGGGTAGAGAAAACCTGGATTTGTGCTGGAAATGGCCCAACTTGATTATCATACACATTGTAAGGAGAGTGATCACTTTAGATAAGCTATTACCAGCAGGGGAGTGGGGTGGGGGAGGTATTTTTTCATGCTTTGTGTGTATAAAAAGATCTTCTACACTTTCCACAGTATGCATCCGATGAAGTGAGCTGTAGCTCACGAAAGCTTATGCTCAAATAAATTGGTTAGTCTCTAAGGTGCCACAAGTCCTCCTTTTCTATTTTCAAAACAGTCATAGCTGCAGGTGGACAACCTGCATAACACTGCATGCCCCATCTATTCCGTAGGTAATTTCTTCTTTATGATGGTAAACTCATAGTAGTAGCACATTTCGTTACCGTCAATCACATCTATTGACACTTATGTTCCAAAAATACAAATCCTTCTGCACCAAAGGAAAGAAAAACATAAAGTAGAAATATTAAAGCAGGTGCCTGTGAAACACCACTGAGAGCTCATGGAGTATCAGAATGTATGGAACATGAGCACGCAGTTTGCTGTTGTTTTGAGTAAAGGCAATTTCATGGCAGAGTAGTAGCACAAGGGATCACATTCAAGAGGAAATAAGCAAAAAGGAAACAAAACACAAAGTAATGCTTGTTACCCAAGAAGTGGGAAAACAGCAAAGGCATATCTTTACTATCTGGTCAAGAGCAAGGTATCAAGATGCAGCATGCACATGGTGTTCCTACACTGTATGTAAAAATACAGCTGATTGTATCAGGCATAAGAGTTGGATAGAAAAGTAGATAATCTTATTCTGTCTGTAGCAAGCAGGGTATGACAGATTTACAGTAACTACTTCTGAGCATGATGATGCACAGCTTCAATATCCAGTAGCAGGTGTGAGGGAGGAAAAAACAAGAAATGTGTAGGGGTTTGGGTTTATTTTACAGGCAATCAGAGGCTGAAGAATACATTGTAAGTGTTTAAAAATCTTACACTACAATTCAAATTCTGTATTCGCAAGAATAGTCTTGTAATTAAAGGGACTATTTATGTGAGCAAGGCAAATAATTCCCCCCAATAAGAAAATTTATTTTCTACTTATACATACAATTTAATATATGTTAAGGTTATTATAACTTGTAAAATATAGTAGTAATAGAATTGTAACAAATGAGTAATAATATTACTCATTTATTAAAATTGTGTGATGAAGAAATATGAATAGCAGAGAAAGGATGTTCAAGGATGTTCTTGTGGTTATGGCGGTGGACCTGGACTCAGGAAATCTGGATTTAGATCTCAGCTTTGCTGCAGACATCCTGTGTGATCTTGGGCAAGTCATCTAATCTTTGTTTGTCAGCTCCCCATCTGTAATACAGGGCTAATACTGGCTTTCTCCTACCTTTTATATAGTTAGGTTATTAGTTTTTGTAATAGGGCCTGTCTTTGACTATATGTGTATACAGGACCTATCATGACTGATCCCTGATCTGGCTAGGGGCTGTAGTTGCTACTGCAATCCAAATCCTTGTGAAAGTAGTAACCATCAAGTTGCAAGAACAGGTGACATCAGCTCACATTCTGAATGCCTAACAATCAAAGCTCAGATCAAGGCACAGCACAGACAGCTGTAGTGGCATTAAAGGGTGACCATAGACACAGGCAAGATTTCCACGCTCATATTGCTGTAATTCTTGCCTTTGATACAGTTCTCCACAGGGTACTGCCAACACAAGCACATTACATAGCAGGAGTCGGTAGCTCCAATTTTTAGAGTGATGCTAAGTAACTGCTCTTCTTCTTCAAAAGAACTCACACAGGGCTCCGAAATATCCCTTCTTCACTTCAATATCTGAATGGAACCACTGGGAGAGAGAATGACCTACTGCGAGCTCTATAGGCTGATTACATTCCACCATACATATTTCATTCCCAACTGATGAAACCACCAATACTAAAATGTCAGAATCCCTATAGGAAATCAGGTCTTCGATGGAAAGCAGCGGGCTCAAGATGAACCAAGGCAGGATGAGAGTAAAGTAGGTCAGAAAGGGTAAATGCTTTGAAGAACTAGAAGAGATATAGTCTCCACCTTCCATGGAAGGCATCCAGCCCCCGTTTGTCAAAGTGTCTCAAAGAGTCAGGATCCTGTTTGACCCCTCACCTAACCTGGCCACACTGATATCTAAAAATGCCTGCCTTCACCTACAGCTTGCTAGGGCAGGGCACTTCATTGTTTCCTCCAGGATGAGGTCCTGGCCATAGTGGCCAATGCATTTGTCAGCTCCAGGATGGATTACAGTGAAGTACAGTATCTTAAACTGAGTGAGAAGATATTGCGCAGGTTCCAGTTGGTACAGAGGGCAGCTCCCTGTTTTCTCCGTGGCTCAAGTCCCCTTGAGCATAGACCTGATGTGCTCAAGTCTTTCCACTCATTCCCAGGCAGATTCTGAGGCCAGAAAGTTTGAGTCTTAATTTTCAAAGCAAATAATGGACCAAGTATTAACTACATTAAAGAGTTATTTCGATCTATGAACCAGTGTGACAGCTGTGCTCCTCTGAGACAATGCTTTGGCCCCAGTTCTCACATGATTAATCCTGGGCTTTGTGATATACATTCTCATTCCTGGGAATGTAGCTATGGAATAGATTTCCAGAGGATATCAGGCCAAACCGCATGCTGATCATCCTTAGGAAATGTGGCAAAACAGTCCTCTTCACAAAAGTATTTCTACCATAAGCGTGACACTCAAAACACTGACTCTTTCTTCTACCTCCTACCACCCAACAAAAATGTGTGGGCTGAATTGATGGTAATCAGTGAATAAAATCCCTACCCCAATCAGTGTCAATGAAGACCACTAAGGACCTATTGCTACCTACTTTACACGTAAGGCACTTGGTATTATTTTGATTGGTGGCAAAGTAAAAAACCGAAAATAATCAAGAGAAATAATAGTAACAAAGACAATAACTCTGCTAAAATATACATGGCTCTAATACGGATTTAACAGGTATGATAGAGTTAGAAGACAAAGGAGGCCAGCTTCCCCATGATACACATGCAAAAAAATACCTATTTGGTGGCAGGTTAAAAGCTTCAGAAGGGGCTGCATTCAATCTGTGCTGAAAGGAGATACAGCAAGGTGAGCCTCTCACCATTCTCCCTGTCACACTTCCAACATTACAAATGCATGTATCCAGCCACTGCCATTCTGCACAGTGAGATTTCTCCTCTCTCTCAGCCTCATAAGAGGCAAAATATCATGGGCCAAGTCCCAAGTTGTGTTGAGAACCTACAAGTTCCTCTGAAGTCAAATGCAAGTGTCCCTCAGCTATCTGCATCATGTTATGTTTCATAATTATAGAGTGCATGTGTAATGACTTCCTATTATGATTTGGGAATCACAATTTAGGAACAATTTAGGAACTGTATGTGTCTGTGTCAGGCTGCAAATTCCATTTTGAATAGACAGTCTTTTGCCTTTTCTACTGCTTGTTTTTATTGCCATGTTGGACTGAAGTCCCTACATGCAGAGATACAGGGCTGCCAATAGAGTACCTAAGTCAACAGCTCTCTATCGTTAGAAATCTAATTGCTATAGACAAAAGACTGGTCTCTCCCCATAAGGAATGGTTTAGCAGGGGGGAAGTCACCTTAGCAACAGTTACCTGGCAGGCATTTGTTCTGTGCTGGGGCCATTTTCCTCCAGTCTGAGGGAGAATTATCCCACCATATGAAAGCCCATGAGCCATGCACTGAAACAGAAGAACCAAACAACCAAAGGGACTCTGACCCCAGTCCAAACATTATCCTGGGGCTCTTAGGATTTTTGAGGCAGGAATATGTGTGTAATGTATGTTCTATATGCTCTGTACTTTCCCTACACTTTACATTATTTAAAAAAGAGCATAAATGTGTTAGACTCTGTGCAAAGTGAGTGAGTGTGTTAACTGCTTCATGCCACTGAGATAGTTACACTGTAAATCAGCACTTTCATATCTTTGGGGTGGAGTAATGGGAGGGAGGAATGATTCAATAGAATGGAATCTGAGGAGCCCCTGTTGCACCAAGAGGGGTTAGGCAATTGGTGAGAGGATTTCAGCTTTCAGAAGGTCTGCTCCTTAAGAGTATGCTTAGGGACCCAAATATTCGGGCAATGGATGCACTCTGTTTAGGCTTACAACACAGCAAATCCAGAGCAGCAGAGGCTTGGATTAACATAAGAATGGTCATACTGGGTCAAACCAAATGTCCAACCAGCCCAGTGCCCTGTCTACCGACAGTGGCCAATGCCAGGTGCCCCAGAGGGAGTGAACCTAACAGGTAATGATCAAGTGATCTCTCTCCTGCCATCCAGCTCCACCCTCTTACAAGCAGAGGCTAGGGACACCATTCCTTACCCATCCTGCCTAATAGCCAATTGCAGTCCTGGTGAGTGTCTGGATGGAGGCACTTGGTAAGAACTATAACACTGTTACCCTTGGACACCACCAGGGATTGAAGCTAGGCCATCTAGTGCTAATAGCATGAGCTTCTACCACTTGAGCTAAAGGAATAACTCCTGCCAACTACTTGTATTAGACTCTAAAGGCCAATCCTTGGCTGGGGATGCATGGTGCACCTCAAGCAGCACGTTATACATGGATACTCCTAAAATGTGTATTCTTTTTTAAAATAATTTAACATTCAAATAAGTTAGGAACAGCCTTCTACTGCAGAATCTGCAGTTAAAACTGAAGCATTTTTTCTATGTTTTGCAAATGGTTTTCCTAAACTCCTCCCCTAGCTCTTAAAGGGAAGTTAACTTGAGATTCTGAATATTAGTCATAGGCACAAACAGAAACTATTTCCTCACAAAATTGAGTAAGGGTCACATTTTAAAACAAGACCTGATGTCTTAATACAAAATATGCGCAGTTGTGCACCTACATCTTTTCATGCAGTTCCTACAATTGTATACGCAAATGTATGTATTAAATGTCTAAATGGGCTGCATTTTGAAGTGGTGTTTGAGAAATTATGGTAATTACAGGTACAATTGTAGGCATGAGACTGAACAAATCGTGGTCCTTGTTCTTTAAAAATGAGTCAGAGTTCTCAGATGTGTTTTAATCTTACACTTTTATTATCTACAGATGCAATTCAGTAGCTGTAATTCCTCTTCCCTTTCTCTTACCACTGAGATACTTCTATATTGTTGAGGTACTTTTTGATTTCTATAATGGTGCTTATGACACATTGATGGCTGCATTGAAAAAGCATATGATGATATATCAGAGTATTCTACCATACAAAGAAATGTATACCAATATCAGCTCCAGCTGGATGCTTTTCCCTTATTTCATGTATTTTTTTCTTCCTTATGATGTAATAAACTGAAATGAATGTAGGAAACCCAGACAGGGAAACCCTCCATTACAGACAATAAATATTGTCATATAAATGTTTGACAATTGAGATTTAGATACTACAGTGGCTAGAACTTAAGAAATACATAGAAGTGAAAGACTTAACTTTGAAATATAGGAAAGTGTCAAAATTTGTTTATAAAAGTTACAATAGAAGCAATTAATTGTAAATTACTACTCAAATGTTTTGTTTCTGTGCCACCACCAAGCAATTCCCTCAGTGAGAGATACTACTTTTTGCACTTACTTTTCTGCAACTGCTACCAGAAACGTCTGATGTAGTTCAGAAGTGGAGGATGCACATTAACAGCAATGTTCCCTCCGTCCTTTCTCAGGAGATCAAAGACTCCATTCTCACTCGGTCTGCACAGCTCAGAGCCCCATGAGTCTTTATTTAATATCTGGTCCCTTAGTAACACAGTTTTCGTCACCATTGGACTGGCATGCAGCCTATAACAATGGTTCTGAGCTCTATTAAACAATGTCAACCACCAAAACCTTCAGTAAGCAATTGCTGTTACAGGATAACGTACTCACTGCAAGAAATAGAGACAATTTTCTGACTGATCTGAAAAGCTATGAGAGAGAAAAGTCTAAAGCTCCGGCACATCTGCACACTTTCTTCCTTAATTGTTCATGTACAGTTTAACTTCCACATGAATCTTTCAAAATATTATGCTTCAGTGAGCAGAGCTAGTGTAATTCCCTTATTTCATTCACTTCTTTGTCAAATAGAATATCATGCTAGAGAGTTTTGGGGGATGGAGGGAATACTTTTTCTTGCAGTTAATGTGCGACTTCTTAACTTAGTGAGCAAAGTGTACTCTACGGGTATTTCTGTTCCTACAATAAAACCATTACTGCTACGATTTTTCTTGTGCAAAGACTTATGTTATACTTGCATCGGTAGGAGCCTCTCATTTTTGTAGCTTTGATCTTCAAATCTTCAAATGTTTTATGCTATGCATATTAAATACTATTTATTAGGCGGCTGCTTCATAATAGCATGAGGAATCCCTGTGTAAGGACCTTAGCCATCTCCATTTGACATCAATGACAAAACTCCCCTGGACTTCAGTGAGAGCAAGATGGGGTCATGCACTTCAAAGCCTGAGTAGCTTCTGACAGCTCTCTGAGATTAGAAGTGACTTTTAGGAACTTCTTGTTTGTAGAAAATTCTGCTCAGGAGACACAAAGAGGATTCAAGAGGAGAGCCCTATAGTTCAAAAGTCTGTTATTGAAAAGTTCAATAGAATAAAATATTCAATCTTTTTCTACATATTTTTTTCCTGGACTATCCCATATAATGTAATGGTGAATTATATCCCTGTTACAGAATTGTATATGCTGCTCTGATTTGTACCAGCTAATTCCATTGCCCTAGTGGCTGTTGCACCAGCAGGGGATTGCTGGAGCATACATCACACCTAATCCATATGCTGGAGAGGGAGTAGAAATGTTGTGATGGGATTGCATACAGACATAGATTTTATAGCACCTGAACATTAGCCTATACATGGGGAATCTTCAGGAAGCCAATTCAGTCAGCTTTGAGATGCAAGAGAGACATATTTGGGAACATGACCTGGCACACATCCTGCACGATTGTGAGTATGAGTAACTCTGCATCCACATAGAATTGTAGGACTGGAAGGGACCTCGAGAGGTACCTAGTCCAGTCTCCTGCACTCATGGCAGGACGAAGTATTCTAGACCATCCGTGAAATGTGATGGTCTAACCTGCTCTTAAAAATCTCCAATGAAGGAGATTCCGCAATCTTCCTGGGCAATTTATTCTACTGCTTAACCCTACTGACAGAAAGTTTTTTCTAATGTCCAACCTAAACCACCCTTGCTGCAATTTAACTCTCTTGCTTCTTGTCCTATCTTCAGTGGTTAAGGAGAATATTTTTTCCTCCTCCTTCTAACAATCTTTTATGTACTTGAAAACTGTTATCATGTCCCTCTCAGTCGTCTCTTCTCTAAACCAAATAAACCCAATTTTTCTATCTTCCCTCATAGGTCACGTTTTTTAGACCTTTAATATTTTTTTTTTTGCTCTTCTCTGGACTTTCTCCAATTTGTCCACATCTTTCCTAAAATGTGGCACCTAGAACTGGACACAATTGTTGAGGCCTTATCAGCTCAGAGTAGAGAGAAAGAATTACTTCTCGTGTCTTGCTTACAATACCAATGCTAATACATCCCAGAATGATATTTGCTTCTTTTTGCAACAGTGTTACACTGTTGACTCATATTTAGCTTGTGATCCACTATGACTCCCGATCCTTTTCTGTAGTCTTCCTTCCTAGGCAGACATTTCCCATTTTGTACTTGTGTAACTGATTGTTCCTTCCTAAAGGCTTGTGTACACTACTGCATAAGTCGATGCAACTTATGGCTCTCAGGGTTATGAAAAACCCCATCCCTCTGAGTGGTGTAATTTACATTGACTTAAAGCAGTGCTTCCACCGCACTATGTCAGCAGAAGGCATAGCTGCCACCTCTCCTTGAGAAGGAGTAATTATGTTGATGGGAGAGTAGTAAAGATAAGCCCTATGTGGAATATTTTGCATTTGTCCATATTGAATTTCACCCTATTTACTTCAGACCATTTCTCCAGTTTGTCCAGATCATTTTCAATTATACTCGTGTCCTCCAAAGCACTTGAAACCCATCCCAGCTTGGTATTGTCTGCAAAATGTATAAGTGTACTCTTTATGTCATTATCTAAATCACTGTTGAGAATATTGAACAGAACTGGACCTGGAACTGATCCCTGTGGGACCTAACTTGATATGCCCTTCCAGCTTCACTCTGAACCACTGATAAGTACTCTCTAGGAACGGTTTTCCAACTAGTTATGCACCCACCTTATGGTAGCTCCATCTAGGTTGTATTTCCCTAGTTAGTTTATGAGAAGGTCATGCTAGACAGTTTCAAAAGCCTTACTAATGTCAAGATATACTACATCTACTGCTTCCCACATAACCACAGGGCTTGTTAGCCGGTCAAAGAAAGCTATTAGGTTGGTTTGACAGATTTGTTCTTGACAAATCAACGCTGACTGTTCTTATCATCTTATGTTCTAGGTGTTTGAAAATTGGTTGCTTAATTATTTGCTCAATTATCTTTCCAGGTACTGAAGTTAAGCTGACTGGTCTGTAATCCCCAGGTTGACCTTATTTCCCTTTTCATAGATTTTTTAATATATATTTGCCATTTTCCAGGCCTCTGGAATCTCTCCTGTTTTCCATGACTTTTCAAAGATAACCTCCTCAGTCAGCTCCTTGAGTATTCTTGGATGCATTTCATCAGCCCCCGGTAACCTGAAGATATCTAACTTTTCTAAGTAATATGTAACTTGTTCTTTCCCTATTTTAGCTTACCTCCTTTTCACTGCAATGTTAGATGTCCAATCACTACTAACCTTTTTGGTGAAAATTGAAACAAAGTAATTTAGCACTTCTGCCATTTCCACATTTTCTGCTATTGTTGTTCCACCTTTTTGAGTAATGGGCCTACCCTATCCTTGCTCTTCTTCTAGCTTCTAATGTATTTGTAGAATGTTTCCTTTGTACCCTTTATGTCTAGCTAGTTTAATCTAATTTTGTGCCTTGGCTTTTCTAATTTTGTCCCTACATACTTATGTTATTTGTTTATATTCATCCTTTGTAATTTGACATAGTTTCCACTTTTTGTAGGACTCTTTTTTGAGTTTCAGATTATTGAAGATCTCCTGATTAAGAGAGGTGGTCCCTTGCCATACTTTCTCGCTTTCCTATGCAGTAGGATAGTTTGCTCTTGTGTCCTTAAAAATGTCTCTTTGAAAAACTGCCGACTCTCTTGACCTGTTTTTCCTCTTGCTTCCCCTTGGGATCTTACCTTCCAGCTCCCTGAGTTTGCTAAAGTCTGCCTTCTTGAAATCTATTATCTTTATTGTGCTGTTTTCCTTCCTACATTCCTTAGAATCATGAACTCTTCCATTTCATGATCACTTTCACCCAAGCTGCCTTCCACTTTCAAATTCTCAGCCAGTTCCTCGCTAATTGTCAAAATCAAATCTCGAACAGCCTCTTCTCCAGTAGCTTTCTCCACCTTCTGAAATAAAAAAAAAAAAAGTATCTCCAATACATTCCAAGAACTTGTTGGATAATCTGTGCTCTGCTGTGTTGTTTTTCCAACAGATGTCTGGGTAGTTGAAGTCCCCCCCCACCACCAAGTCCTGTGATTTGAATGATTTTGTTAGTTGTTTAAAAAAAGTTTCATCCACCTCTTCTTCCTGGTTAGGTGGTCTGTAGTAGAGTCCTACCATGACATCAGCCTTATTTTTACCCCTTTTATCCTTACCGAGAGACTTTCAAAATGTCTGTCTTCCATTTCCATCTTAACCTCAGTCCAAGTGTATACATTTTTAATATATAAGGCAATACCACCTCCCTTTTTCCCTGCCTGTCCTTTCTGAGCAAGCTTTACCTTCTATGCCAATATTCCAGTCATATGTATTATCACACTAGCATTTCAAGTTCTTCCTGCTTATCCCCATACTTCTCACATTAGTATACAGTTACCTAAGATACTAATTTGATTTCTCCCCGTGGTCACTCTAGTATCTTCCTTATCCCTCCTATAACAGCCCATGCTCCCCCCAGACTCCAACCTTTCTTCTAGTTCTCCATGTTTTGGACTTACCTGTAGGATTTTGTCATCTGTCCCCATTGGACCTAGTTTAAAGCCCTCTCACTATGTTAGCCAGTTTTATCCAAATATGCTCTTTCCCTTCCTCAATAGGTGGATTCCATCTCTGTTTAGCAGTCCTTCTTTCCAGAACAGCATCCCATTGTCAAGGAAGTCAAAGCCCTCCTGGTGACATCATCCTTGCAGCTAGGCATTCATCTCCAGGATACAACTGTCTCTGCCTGGGATCCTACCCTTGACTGGAAGGATGAAAGAGAACACCACCTGCATCCCCCAACTCCTTCACCATTGCTCTCAAAGCCCTGCAGTAACTTATGATATGCTCAGGGTCATACCTTACAGTATCATTAGTGTCCACATGGCTAAGTAGCATGGGACAGTCGTCAGAGGGCTGGATGATCCTTGACAATCCTTCCATAACAGCTCGTTTCAATGAAGTCACACAAATGAGAGTCATTCTTGTCAGTCGCCAGCTTGTGCAGATCAAGGAGTGACTGGTTCACATTCTTTTCGAGGTTCAAGTCAACCCATTCTCCCAATCATCACGGTCTGGTTTCTTGATGTCCTGCAAAAAAATGCAGTATACCTCCAGGGATACCATGTCAGGAAGATAGATGGACCCCTCCATCCCCCTCAGGTTAATATCAGTAATTACACATAACTCAATAGAAGAAATAGTTTATTTGCTGAATTAGGGTAATCACTTGGGATGTGGATGACACATGTTGGGAATCTCCATGCCAGAGCAGTGATTTGAACTTAGGTCTTTCTTCTTCCAACTGAGTGCCCTAACCACAGAACTATGGAGTCTTTCACATGAGTTTCCTCTGGCCAAATGAGTATTCAGGTATTTTATATGAAGTGGAACAGCTCCAACAAGAGAGATAGTAAAAGCTGTACACCTAGAATACCCTATAGCCTTATGGTGAAGCTCCTGGGGGAAGACTTGCCCCAGTGTAGGAATTTTAAGTTGAGCCTCAAGGCTAGTGCCCAATGACTGAGGCATCAAGGGAGGGGTTCCTCCTCTTCCTCTTCCTTTGTGAATCTAGCCCTTCACTTATTTGCTTTAATAAAAAAGATGCCCAGAAATGAGACAAAGAATTTCGTTTCAGGTCAAAATAAATGTTTCATCAAACCGAAAATGGATATTTTGTTGACTTCTTGAAATTGCTGACGGTACTCCCCTAAAGATCAGTTTTGATTTGACTCAAATTGGTATATCTGTATCTCTTTGGAATTGCCAGTGAAGCAAAAAAAAAATCAATTATTTACCCAGCAATATTCAATAGGACTACCCACATGAATAAATGTTTGTGAGGCTGATGTCCTACATACCGAGCTCTTCAGGGCAGAACTTTTTATGATTCCATCTTGTCTTCTGCTTTAACATAGTTGAACAAAATAAATCTAAGCCTTCCTATACGGATAACTTTTGAAAGAAATATTAGCAAGAGAGGATCCAAATTGGAACCTGAATGCTATTCTAAAATTCTAATAAGGATACAAACAAATCAAGCAAGCTACCAAGTGACTCTAGAATGAACTCCCACAGTATCCAAAAACCACGTCAGATCTTAATATTTTCCATTTCAACAATAAAATTGTTGCGTCCAACAATTGCATACCACAGCAGACAAAATATTAATACATATTTATTAAAATGCACATATTTCCCCCCTAGGGAGAAACACAGAACCACACATGCCAGTCACATTGTTTAATGCACTCCTGGAAGGTGCTCAGATTCTAAGATGAGGAGGGTAGCATAAAGGAAGGAGGAAGGAGACCAAAGCCATGGGGTAAGTGGGGAAGTGGGATACCAGGAGGAAACACGAGCAGGAGAGCACAAGAGAGGTGGACTCCTGCCTCATATTGAGAAAGCAGGACAATCAGTGAGTTAGACTAAGTGCCTATACACAAATGCAAGAAGCCTGGGAAACAAGCAGGGAGAACTGGAATTCCTGGCACAGTCAAGGGATTATGATGTGATTTGAATAACAGAGACTTGATGGGATAACTCAAATGACTGAGCACTGTCATAGATGGATATAAATGGTTCAGGAAGGACAGGAAGGGCAGAAAAGGTGTGGGAGTTGCATTGTATGAAAGAAAGCAGTATGACTGTTCAGATCTCCTGTCATAAACATACAGCTAAGGGTATCATAAAATCCCTCCTTACCTCTAAAGGGTTAAGAAGCTCAGCTAACCTGGTTGGCACCTGACCAAAATGACTGTCATAAATATAAAGGGAAGGGTAAACCCCTTTGAAATCCCTCCTGGCCAGGGGAAAGCTCCTCTCACCTGTAAAGGGTTAAGAAGCTAAAGGTAACCTCGCTGGCACCTGACCAAAATGACCAATGAGGGGACAAGATACTTTCAAAAGCTGGGAGGAGGGAGAGAAACAAAGGGTCTGTGTCTGTCTGTATGCTGCTTTTGCCAGGGACAGAACAGGAATGGAGTCTTAGAACTTTTAGTAAGTAATCTAGCTAGGTATGTGTTAGATTATGATTTCTTTAAATGGCTGAGAAAAGAATTGTGCTGAATAGAATAACTATTTCTGTCTGTGTATCTTTTTTGTAACTTAAGGTTTTGCCTAGAGGGGTTCTCTATGTTTTTTAATCTAATTACCCTGTAAGATATCTACCATCCTGATTTTACAGGGGGGATTTCTTTATTTCTATTTACTTCTATTTTCTATTAAAAGTCTTCTTGTAAAAAACTGAATGCTTTTTCATTGTTCTCAGATCCAAGGGTTTGGGTCTGTGGTCACCTATGCAAATTGGTGAGGCTTTTTACCAAACCTTGTCCAGGAAGTGGGGTGCAGGGTTTTGGGAAGTATTTTGGGGGGAAGGACGCGTCCAAACAGCTCTTCCCCAGTAACCAGTATTAGTTTGGTGGTGGTAGCGGCCATTCCAAGGACCACGGGTGGAATACTTTGTACCTTGGGGAAGTTTTGACCTAAGCTGGTAAAGATAAGCTTAGGAGGTTTTTCATGCAGGTCCCCACATCTGTACCCTAGAGTTCAGAGTGGGGGAGGAACCTTGACATGGTGGCATAGTGGTGGGATTAACCTGAAATCATTTTGAGATCCAGTTGAGATTTTTTGAACTAGAAATACAGATTTTAAAAAGGAATTTTTTTTTCCTGTGGCTTTGAAGCAGCTTTGAAACTGAAAGCATCTTGGGTTTTCCCTGCTTTGTGGCCAAGCAGAGACAAAAGGGGATTATCTTGTGAATTGCAGGTTTTCTTTGCCTGGAGGCAGGGTACTTAACTCCTGCAGGGAAATTCACAGTCTTCCAACCCAGAGGTTTTTTTTTTTCTTTTCTTCCTAAAAGTAAATAGGGGGTGTGTGTTCTACCCATTTGCTTTTTCTTTGGGCTGGGTAAGCAGGTTTCCAAGTAGTTTGGAGGTTTTTTGCTTTAAGTTGGGCCCAGAACAGAGACAAGGGAATTGTCTTTTTCTGTAGGCTGACAATCACTATCAGAGAATAGGTATTCTATTCCAGCACAGCAAAATTTTACAGCCAAGTTTTGTTTGTTTATTTCTAAACCTCGGGTGTAAAGTTAGTTAAAAACAGAGAGGTTAGAATGACCAAATCCTCAGCTCGACTACAGCTGGAATTAGCCAAATTTCAGGCTGAGGAAAGACAAAGGGAACATGAAAGACAGATAGAACTCATGCGGCTGAAGAAGGAACAAGAAAGGGAGGCAGAACAACACCAAGCGGCTGCTCACAGGAGAGCTATGGAAGCGAGGGACAAAGAACTGGAGGAGAAGGAAAAAGAGAGGAAGTATGTGGAGGAGATGGAGAAGATAAAGGCTCAGCAGAATATCCCAACAAACCCTAGTAATCCTTCTCCAAGTACCACTTCCCATCCCAGAAAGTTCCCCACCTACAAGGCAGGCGATGATACTGAGGCCTTCTTAGAAAACTTCGAAAGGGCCTGCCTTGAGTACAACATCTCTACTGACCAATACATGGTAGAGCTGAGGCCGCAGCTCAGTGGACCCTTAGCTGAGGTGGCAGCTGAAATGCCTAAAGAACACATGAACAAGTATGAACTGTTTAAATCCAAGGCGAGAGTCAGAATGGGGATAACACCCGAGCAGTCTCGTCGGAGGTTCAGAGCCCTAAGGTGGAAACCAGACATGTCATTTACCCAACATGCCTACCACATTGTGAAACATTGGGATGCCTGGATATCAGGAGCAAGTGTTGAATCTCCAGTAAATTTGCCCTTCCTAATGCAAATGGAACAGTTCTTAGAGGGTGTTCCTGAGGAAATAGAAAGATACATCCTAGATGGGAAACCCAAAACTGTAATCGAGGCAGGAGAGATTGGAGCCAGATGGGTGGAGGTGGCAGAGAAGAAGAAAACTGGTCGCAGTTGGAGCGGAGACCAGAAGGGACCACCCCAGACCACACCCTATTACCGGGGGCCGCCCAAGGCCCCACCTACCTCCCAAAGAACCCTCCAGACCCCTTATCGTCCTGCCACCCCGTTCTCCAGCAACCCTCCTCGCCCCAGTGACCCGTCAGCTGGACGATGTTTTAAATGTAACGAGCTGGGGCATGTAAAGGCCAACTGCCCCAAGAACCCCAACAGATTACAGTTCATTGCACCGGAATCACACCAGAGGTCCACAGGCCCAGATACTTCCCAGATACCCTTAGAGCGGAGGGAAACTGTGAGTGTGGGCGGGAAGAAGGTCACCGCGTGGAGGGACACCGGAGCACAAGTGTCAGCTATCCATGCTTCCTTAGTGGACCCCAATTTAATCAACCCAGAGATCCAAGTGACGATTCAACCCTTCAAGTCCAACTCTTTCAATTTGCCTACAGCCAAGTTGCCTGTCCAGTACAAGGGCTGGTCAGGAATGTGGACTTTTGCAGTCTATGATGATTATCCCATCCCCATGCTGTTGGGGGAAGACTTGGCCAATCATGTGAAGCAGGCCAAGAGGGTGGGAATGGTCACCCGCAGCCAGGCTAAACAAGCCGTGAGGCCTAGCTCTGTTCCGGAAACTTCTATCAGGACCCAGTCAGAGGTGATGGACCCGGACCCCAGGCCAATGTCTGCAACAGCAGTAGTGGATCCAGTCCCAGAGACCCAGACGGAACCAGTCCCAGAACCGGAACCAGCCGAACAACCAACACCAGACCCCGTGCCAGCACTGAATCCAGTACTTGCAACCTCAACACCAGAGGGCCCCACTGAACCTGAACTGGCAGCAGCCGATAACCCTACACAAGAGGCTCAGCCGGAGCCTGAATCCCAACATAGTGCACCAGCGGAGAGCGGTTCACAGTCAACAGAAACAGCTCCATCCCCTATATTGCTTCCAGAGGGACCAAGCCTAGGTCCACAATCCAATGAGGGACTGATGTCTCCAGCATCAAGGGAACAGTTCCAGACCGAACAGGAAGCAGATGAAAGCCTCCAGAGAGCTTGGACAGCGGCACGGAGCAACCCACCGCCTCTCAGCTCTTCTAATCGATCCAGGTTTGTTGTAGAAAGAGGACTTTTATACAAGGAAACTCTTTCTGGTGGACACCAGGAAGACTGGCATCCTCAGAGACAGTTGGTAGTTCCAACTAAATACCGGGCCAAGCTCTTGAGCTTAGCCCACGATCACCCTAGTGGCCATGCTGGGGTGAACAGGACCAAAGACCGTTTGGGGGGGTCATTCCACTGGGAGGGAATGGGCAAGGATGTTTCTACCTATGTCCAGTCTTGTGAGGTGTGCCAAAGAGTGGGAAAACCCCAAGACCAGGTCAAAGCCCCTCTACAACCACTCCCCATCATTGAAGTTCCATTTCAGCGAGTAGCTGTGGATATTCTGGGTCCTTTTCCGAAAAAGACAGCCAGAGGAAAGCAGTACATACTGACTTTCATGGATTTTGCCACCCGATGGCCGGAAGCAGTAGCTCTAAGCAACACCAGGGCTAAAAGTGTATGCCAGGCACTAGCAGACATTTTTGCCAGGGTAGGTTGGCCCTCCGACATCCTCACAGATGCAGGGACTAATTTCCTGGCAGGAACTATGAAAAACCTTTGGGAAGCTCATGGGGTAAATCACTTGGTTGCCACTCCTTACCACCATCAAACAAATGGCATGGTGGAGAAGTTTAATGGAACTTTGGGGGCCATGATACGTAAATTCGTAAATGAGCACTCCAATGATTGGGACCTAGTGTTGCAGCAGTTGCTCTTTGCCTACAGAGCTGTACCACATCCCAGTTTAGGGTTTTCCCCATTTGAACTTGTATATGGCCGTGAGGTTAAGGGGCCATTGCAGTTGGTGAAGCAGCAATGGGAGGGATTTACACCTTCTCCAGGAACTAACATTCTGGACTTTGTAACCAACCTACAAAACACCCTCCGAACCTCTTTAGCCCTTGCTAAAGAAAACTTACAGGATGCTCAAAAAGAGCAAAAAGCCTGGTATGATAAACATGCCAGAGAGCGTTCCTTCAAAGTAGGAGACCAGGTCATGGTCTTAAGGGCGCTCCAGGCCCATAAAATGGAAGCATCGTGGGAAGGGCCATTCACGGTCCAGGAGCGCCTGGGAGCTGTTAATTATCTCATAGCATTCCCCACCTCCAACCGAAAGCCTAAGGTGTACCATATTAATTCTCTAAAGCCCTTTTATTCCAGAGAATTAAAGGTTTGTCAGTTTACAGCCCAGGGAGAAGATGATGCTGAGTGGCCTGAAGGTGTCTACTACGAAGGGAAATGTGCTGGTGGTGTGGAAGAGGTGAACCTCTCCATGACCCTTGGGCGTATGCAGCGACAGCAGATCCAGGAGCTGTGCACTAGCTACGCGCCAACGTTCTCAGCCACCCCAGGACTGACTGAACGGGCATACCACTCCATTGACACAGGTAATGCTCACCCAATTAGGGTCCAACCTTACCGGGTGTCTCCTCAAGCTAAAACTGCTATAGAACGGGAGATCCAGGATATGTTACAGATGGGTGTAATCCGCCCCTCTGAAAGTGCATGGGCATCTCCAGTGGTTCTAGTTCCCAAACCAGATGGGGAAATACGTTTTTGCGTGGACTACCGTAAGCTAAATGCTGTAACTCGCCCAGACAACTATCCAATGCCACGCACAGATGAACTGTTAGAGAAACTGGGACGGGCCCAGTTCATCTCTACCTTGGACTTAACAAAGGGGTACTGGCAGGTACCGCTAGATGAATCTGCCAAGGAAAGGTCAGCCTTCATCACACATCTCGGGCTGTATGAATTTAATGTACTCCCTTTCGGGCTGCGAAATGCACCCGCCACTTTCCAAAGACTTGTAGATGGTCTCCTAGCGGGATTAGGAGAATATGCAGTCGCCTACCTTGACGATGTGGCCATATTTTCGGATTCCTGGGCAGACCACCTGGAACATCTACAAAAAGTCCTTGAGCGCATAAGGGAGGCAGGACTAACTGTTAAGGCTAAGAAGTGTCAAATAGGCCTAAACAGAGTGACTTACCTTGGACACCAGGTGGGTCAAGGAACTATCAGCCCCCTACAGGCCAAAGTGGATGCTATCCAAAAGTGGCCTGTCCCAAAGTCAAAGAAACAGGTTCAATCCTTCTTAGGCTTGGCCGGTTATTACAGGCGATTTGTACCGCACTACAGCCAAATCGCTGCCCCACTGACAGACCTAACCAAAAAGAAACAGCCAAATGCTGTTCAGTGGACCGGAAAGTGTCAGAAGGCCTTTAACAAGCTTAAAGCGACACTCATGTCTGACCCTGTACTAAGGGCCCCAGACTTTGACAAACCGTTCCTAGTAACCACAGATGCATCCGAGCGTGGTGTGGGAGCAGTTTTAATGCAGAAAGGATCTGATCAAGAATTCCACCCTGTAGTGTTTCTCAGCAAAAAACTGTCTGAGAGGGAAAGCAACTGGTCAGTCACTGAAAAAGAATGTTATGCCATTGTCTACGCTCTGGAAAAGCTACGCCCATATGTTTGGGGACGGCGTTTCCACCTGCAAACCGACCATGCTGCACTGAAGTGGCTTCACACCGTCAAAGAAACTAACAAAAAACTTCTTCGGTGGAGTTTAGCTCTCCAAGATTTTGATTTCGACATCCAACACATCTCAGGAGCTTCTAACAAAGTGGCTGATGCACTCTCCCGTGAAAGTTTCCCAGAATCAACTGGTTAAAATCGTCCTTGAGATGTGGAAAATATTGTTAGTCTTTATGTACTTGGTAGTATATTTAGAGATGCATGTGTCTTATTAACTCTGTTTTCCTAGAGCTTCAGGAAGAAATCCCAGCCAGTGTTTCACCCTAGCTGAGATTTGGGGGGCGTGTCATAAATATAAAGGGAAGGGTAAACCCCTTTGAAATCCCTCCTGGCCAGGGGAAAGCTCCTCTCACCTGTAAAGGGTTAAGAAGCTAAAGGTAACCTCGCTGGCACCTGACCAAAATGACCAATGAGGGGACAAGATACTTTCAAAAGCTGGGAGGAGGGAGAGAAACAAAGGGTCTGTGTCTGTCTGTATGCTGCTTTTGCCAGGGACAGAACAGGAATGGAGTCTTAGAACTTTTAGTAAGTAATCTAGCTAGGTATGTGTTAGATTATGATTTCTTTAAATGGCTGAGAAAAGAATTGTGCTGAATAGAATAACTATTTCTGTCTGTGTATCTTTTTTGTAACTTAAGGTTTTGCCTAGAGGGGTTCTCTATGTTTTTTAATCTAATTACCCTGTAAGATATCTACCATCCTGATTTTACAGGGGGGATTTCTTTATTTCTATTTACTTCTATTTTCTATTAAAAGTCTTCTTGTAAAAAACTGAATGCTTTTTCATTGTTCTCAGATCCAAGGGTTTGGGTCTGTGGTCACCTATGCAAATTGGTGAGGCTTTTTACCAAACCTTGTCCAGGAAGTGGGGTGCAGGGTTTTGGGAAGTATTTTGGGGGGAAGGACGCGTCCAAACAGCTCTTCCCCAGTAACCAGTATTAGTTTGGTGGTGGTAGCGGCCATTCCAAGGACCACGGGTGGAATACTTTGTACCTTGGGGAAGTTTTGACCTAAGCTGGTAAAGATAAGCTTAGGAGGTTTTTCATGCAGGTCCCCACATCTGTACCCTAGAGTTCAGAGTGGGGGAGGAACCTTGACAATGACCAATAAGGGGAGAAGTTACTTTCACATCTGTGAGGGAAGGTTTTTGCTTTGTTCTCTTTGTTGGTTCTCTCTGGGTCAGGGAAGAATCAGGACCGGGAAAATACATCTCCCAAAATACTACTTGAACTAAGCATCTAGTTTACAAAAATTGTAAGTAAAGTAAGGAAGTGCATTGTTTATCTTTTGTTTTAGCTTGTGAATTTTCCCTGTGCTAGAGGGAGGTTTATCCCATTTTTTTGTAACTTTTAAGTTTTGCCTACAGGAAAATCCTCTGTCTTTTGAATCTGATTGTCCTGTAAAATTACCTTCCATCCTGACTTTACAAAGGTGCTTCTTTTACTTTTTTTTTCTTTATAATAAAGTTCTGTTTTTTTAAGACTCTGATTAGGTTTTTAATGTCCTACAAACCCAAGGGTCTGGTTTGTGCTCACCTTGTTTATTTTTCAAGCCTCCCCAGGAAAGGGGGTGTAAGCTTGGGGGGATATGTTGTGGGACAAGGAACTCCAAGTGGTCCTTTCCCTGATTCTCTGTCTGAATCACTTGGTGATGGCAGCATACCTCGGTCCTAGGACAAATAGAGATTTGTGCCTTGGGGAAGTTTTAACCTAAGCTGATAGAAATAAGCATAGGGGATCTTTCATGCGGGTCCCCACATCTGTACCCTAGAGTTCAGAGTGAGGAGGGAACCCTGACAGCTCCAGTATGAAACTGCAGAAAAACCTGGGAGTCTCTGGATTAAGTTTAGAAGTGTGAGCAACAAGGGTGAAGTCGTGGTGGGAGTCTGCTATAGACCACCAGTCCAGGGGGATGAGGTGGATGAAGCTTTCTTCTGGCAACTAACAGAAGTTACTAGATGTTAGGATATAGATATTGAGGCCTGTCTGTAAAGGCCTATACTCTAAGAATTTAGGTGTATTCTTATCACTTGGCTAGTTATAGAGGTATAAAAGAAAGAATCAAAATCACTGTCTGCCAGTATAAGGTCCTTCTCTTATTGTGACAGTCTGAGGCCCTGTTCTTAGGCTAAGGCCTTTGGCTAAGCAACAGAGGCAGCCATAAGCCGGGAAGCAACCCGTCACATCCTCACATTCCAAACTAGTCACATTGAAATAAGGTGCTATTGGGCTGTTAGGAATACAGTCCTGTCCCGATAATGCCTATTGCCTCCAGAGAAAGGAAAGTGCCTAGAAAATGTAAAAGGAAACTTTTAAAAGTTTGATAGCATCCTGTCTGGCAAGAACTCACTTATCGATAGCTGGGATGTGAAACCCTCACTTCTGTATTGTTTTGTCATTATAGATCCCATTTTGCTATTGTTTGTCTGTATAATCTGTCTGGTTCTGTGATTGTTCCTGTCTACTGTATAATTAATTATTCTGGGTGTAAACTAATTAAGGTAGTGGGATATAATTGGTTACATAAGCATGTTACAATATGTTAGGATTGGTTAGTTAAATTTCAGGAAAATGATTGGTTAAGGTATAGCTAAGCAAAACTCAAGTTTTACTATGTAGTCTGCAATCAATCAGGAAGTGGGTGTGTGAGGGGGAAATGGGAACAGGGAATGGGGGTGGGGAAATTGGAATCATGTTTAACTAAAGGGGGAAATGGGAACAAGGACACAGGTAAGGCTCTGTGGTGTCAGAGATGGGAAGGGGGACACTAAGGAAGGAAACTGGAATCATGCTTGCTGGAAGTTCACCCCATTAAACATTGAATTGTTTGCACCTTTGGACTTCGGGTATTGTTGCTCTCTGTTCATGCGAGAAGGACCAGGGAAGTATGTAGGTGAAGGAATAACTCCCTAACACTAGATCACAGCCCCTGGTTTTCATGGAAGACTTCAATCACCTAATATCTGCTGGGAGCAGTGCACAGGCAATCCAGGAAGTTTTTGGAAAGTGTAGGGGACAATTTCCTGGTATAAGTGCTGGAGGAACCAATGAGGGGCAGAGCTCTTCTTGACCTGCTGCTCACAAACCGGGAAGAATTAGTAGGGAAAGCAAAAGTGGATGGGAACCTGGGAGGCAGTAACCATGAGATGGTCGAGTTCTGGATCCTGACACAAGTAAGAAAGGAGAGCAGCAGAATACGGACCATGGACTTAAGAAAAGCAGACTTTGACTCCCTCAGGGAACTGATGGGCAGGATCTCCTGGGAGAATAACATGAGGGGGAATGGAGTCCAGGAGAGCTGGCTGTATTTTAAAGAATCCTTATTGAGGTTGCAGAAACAAACCATCCCAATATGTAGAAAGAATAGCAAATATGGCAGGCGACCAGCTTGGCTTCACAGTGAAATCCTTGCTGATCTTAAACACAAAAAAGAAACTTACAAGAAGTGGAAGACTGGACAAATGACCAGGGAGGAATATAAAAATATTGCTCGGGCATGCAGGAGTGAAATCAGGAAGGCCAAATCACACTTGTAGTTGCAGCTAACAAGAGATGTTAAGAGTAAGAAGAAGGGTTTCTTCAGGTATGTTAGCAACAAGAAGAAAGTCAAGGAAAGTGTGGGCTCCTCACTGATTGAGGGAGGCAACCAAGTATAGAGGATGCGGAAAAAGCTAATGTACTCAATGTCTTTTTTGCTTATGTCTTCACGAACAAGGTCAGCTCCCAGAATACCGCACTGGGCAGCACAGCATGGGGAGGAGGTGACCAGCTCTCTGTGGAGAAAGAAGTGGTTCGGGACTACTGAGAAAAGCTGGATGAGCACAAGTCCATGTGGCCGGATGCACTGCATCCGAGGGTGCTAAAGGAGTTGATGGATGTGATTGCAGAGCCATTGGCCATTATCTTTGAAAACTCAAGGCAATCAGGGGAGGTTCCGGATGACTGGAAAAAGGCTAATGTAGTGCCCATCTTTAAAAAAGGGAAGAAGGAGGATCCAGGGAACTACAGGCCAGTCAGCCTCCCCTCAGTCCCTGGAAAAATCATGGAGCAGGTCCTCAAGGAATCAATTCTGAAGCACTTAGAGGAGAGGAAAGTGATCAGGAATAGTCAGCATTCACCAAGGGCAAGTCATGCCTCACTAACCTAATTGCCTTCTATGATGAGATAACTGGCTCTGTGGATGAGGGCAAAGCAGTGGACATGTTATTCCTTGACTTTAGCAAAGATTGTGATGCAGTCTCCCACAGTATTCTTGCCAGCAAGCTAAAGAAGTATGGGCTGGATGAATGGAATATAAGGTGGATAGAAAGCTGGCTAGATTGTCAGGCTCAACGGGTAGTGATCAATAGGGATAGGATACAGAGGGACCAAGAAAAATGAGAGGATTGGACCAAAAGAAATTTGATGGTGTTTAACAAGGACACGTGCATAGTCCTGCACTTAGGATGAAAGAATCCCATGCACTGTTACAAACTAGGAACCGAATGGCTAGGCAGCAGTTCTGCAGAAAAGGACCTAGGGGTTATAGGGGATGAGAAGCTGAATATGAGTCAACAGTGTGCCCTTGTTGCCATGAAGGCTAATGGCATTTGGGACTGTGTAAGTAGGGGCATTGCCAGCAGATCGAGGGACGTCATCATTCCCCTCTATTCGGCAGTGGTGAGACCTCATCTGGAGTACTATGTCCAGTTTTGGGACCCACAAAGAAGGATTTGGAAAAATTGGAAGGATCCAACGGAGGACAACAAACATGATTAGGAGTCTGGAGCACATGACTTATGAGGAGAGGCTAAGGGAACCAGGATTGTTGAGTCTACAGAAGAGTGAGGGGGGATTTGATAACTGCTTTCAACTACCTGAAAGGGGGTTCCAAAGAGGATTGCTCTAGACTGTCCTTAGTGGTAGCAGATGACAGAACAAGGAGTAATGGTCTCATGTTGCAGTGGGGGAGGTTTAGGTTGGATATTAGAAAAATCTTTTTCACTAGGAGGGTGGTGAAACACTGTAAGGGGTTACCTAGGGAGGTGATGGAATCTCCTTCCTTAGAGGTTTTTAAGGTCAGGCATGAGAAAGCTCTGTCTGGGATGATTTAGTTGGGGATTGGTCCTGCTTTGAGTAGGGGGTTGGACTAGATGACCTCCTGAGGTCCCTTTCAACCCTGATATTCTATGATTCTATTATAAGCATATGAATAGAATAGAATTCCATAAAAAAACTTAACATCTAATAAAAATTCAACACATTGCAAACTTTGAAGGAAAAGTATTGCAAGTTTCGTGTAAATGCCTCAAAAGGAAAACTACAGACAGGACTGATCAACTTTGTGATAATGCTGAATCAGGATATAAGGAATGAAGACTGATGTTAGGAATTCAGCAATGTGAGAAGTAAAGACATGAGGTAAGGTGATATAGCATTGGACTCAGCACAGCCAGGAATGCAAACATTGTAAATAAGCTAGATGTGACTGCTGCAAAAAGGAGAGGTTTGAAAAAGGGTTGAAAGACCGTGAATAAAGAGACAGGAATTTTTCATCACTTTTCAGGGAAAAATGAAAAATTAATGTTAGATGAATCCTAGGCAGGAAAAAAAATAAAATTAAGAACTAACTGTAGATTTGGCTGTTGATTTCTCAGTGGATTTAAATGTGTATAGTTCCAAATATATGCTGCAAAGGATCTGCAGTCCACTATTATACAACGAGTATCTCGTTATGGTTTTTAATAAGTTGTTACATTTGCATAGATACTTTATAATATATCTAAATTATTTAAATCACATCAGTGGTCTTGATAAAGTTATCATTGGGACATTGTTTTAGGGTATGCATTATCTTTATAACCACATTGTTATCACTGTGGGCAATCATTCAAAATTCATATAATGTCTGCACATATAGAGAGTTCAATAAGAGAAATCTCATTTTATATTAGTTGGATTCAGGAAACCCAAATTAATGATGGGTTTATTTCTGGCTTTTCTCATTTTGTAGTAAGCTTAAATATTAGCTGGAATTGCTATAATTAGGAAACAATTGCACAGTCTGAGGAAATGGGACCAACATCCTGAAGGCAATTAATAATTCAGTTCAATGTGGGTCTTATGGTTTCATATTATTTGACAATATACTGAATGGCTTCTAGGAATAAAACATCAACCACCAACAAACTAATTATCAATACTTTTATGCTATTTTAATATACCATATTGACCTTCAGTCCAAAAATTAATATGACCTATCCCAATAATTAAGGTACACTTTACCATCTAACTGGAGATTTACCTTTTTACCTTTTGGTCTGCTGTAGTAGAAAAACACACACAAGGGACAAGTTTATTACAAAATAATAGTAAAGTGAAATCAGAAGGAGGCAATAGCCCATAGGCCATATTCTGCTGTGTTAAATCAGGATGACCCTTTTGATTTCAATGGAACTGAGAGAACAGTACTGGATTTAAGGGTTGGGAAGGTCAGCAGGTCTGCACAAATCAGGTAGTTGGCTGATGCAAATGCCTATATGTGGTAAGTATGTATTGTTTGAGTGAGCAGATGAGGCTGGATCCAAACCACAAAATGTCACTTTAATGATCTGAGCTAAACTTCTCAGCTCATTCACCATTTGTTGCATCCTATCCTACATCTTTTGTCAGTGTGTGGTCTAATTAAATTGTGGGGGGTGAAATCATCCCTGCATACTTCAGCACAAGGCTAAAATAAAACTCACGTGATGTGCAAGCCCTGTGTTGACCCTCTGCACAGGAGCTAATTTCACCCTCAGTACTTTAGGGCAGAAACCTTGTAGTTTCACTATCTGATCTATCCCGTACTGCCACTAAAAATTAAATCCAGGCTTGCTTAAACCAGGTTTGTCACAGTAATTGAGTCAGATTATTCCTCTGGTAGAGATCAAAGCCCTCTTTTTTTTACACTTGAAACAGTACTAGTTTATTTAGATTGTCATTGTGCCACAGAGCTCACAATCTCTTTCCGATGTGTTTTCATAGAACCCAGTGCAAGAATACCTGGATCCATGACTGCAATCTCTATGTGAGACGGCAGTACAAATAATAAATAATTAATAACTTGCTAGGTCTGGTGGTGGCAGTGATGAAGAGGGGTCTGTGGTTAAAAAGAAAGTGATATATCATCTGCAGTTTGCATTAAAGTGCAGGATAATGTTTCAAGTACAACAAACTTTGCTTGAGATGGGAAAGAAGCATATTTTAGAAACAATAGTATGGTGAACTGGGGGAAAATGTGATCTTCTAGAAACAAAATACGAAAGAGCTGCATATTTTATTATCACACAAATCCACTCAAAATATGGTATATGCCTTCTGGATTTTTTTTGCTGAAGATGAAAATTCATTAAAAACCTTAATAACTAGTGTATTCACATCATAGGACAGATGTTTACATGCATGCTTCGCTGCATTGTGAATAATGTGACAAATGCAATTGCTTTTCATGATGTTGGATTGCTTGCTATGCAGAAATTTAAACACATAATGAGATTTCCCCAAACTTACAGGAACATTGTTTGTTTCATGGGTGATAACATTTGTTAACTTCAGCTCCTTGTTTTCCATCATTATCTCCAGTTTTTTACTATCAGCAGCAGCAGCTGTTTTACCAAGCTTTTCTCAGGATCCTAATATTTTGTTTACATGGAAGTCCCTAGGCAAGTATTAAATTAATGAAGAAGTTACTAGCCTGTCTTCCTGGTGAAACTGTAGAACCAAAGATGATTCTTACATATTTACTTATTCATAAGTAAAAGAATGCATCTAATTTTTTTCTGCTATGCTTTTTCTTAATTATTTCAGGTCAGCATCTTGTAATCCTGCCTTGCTTCTGCATGGTGTTTTGCGAGGAGAAAAACTCCCTATTTCCTCTTCCTTCCAAAAGATGTTGCCCTTTATTATTTTATAGCTTCCTTAACAGAGATAGTAGGAACCCTAAACCAAAGGGAAGTTATAAAACAA
The DNA here is from genome assembly GCF_965152235.1 of Eretmochelys imbricata. NCBI lineage: Eukaryota > Metazoa > Chordata > Testudines > Cheloniidae > Eretmochelys > Eretmochelys imbricata. The sequence continues at coordinate 91,924,170 of NC_135572.1, read as the reverse complement.
TAATAAACATGAGTTCCCACCCCCAACTGTGGAGAGTCACAAAGACATAAGGGCAAGGTTGCATAAGTTGAGTTAATGAAAAAGGAAATATGAGGAACTTGACTGAGCAGAGATGGAGAAGAGACTAAAGAATAAATCAAACTGTTCTGAAGTTGCTGTGCTAAACTGCTCCTGATTCAACAGGGTGAAATAAAGTGATGCTATTCTTTTCAGTAGTTATGTAGGCCTGTAATTTTGGGGTGGTGAGAGAGCGTGCACATGCACACACAAACACTCTCTCTCGTTTGTCGGCTATGGACATGCCTGGGGACGCTTTTTATTTGCATTTTTCTCTTCTCCCCATTCTTTTCCTCTTGCTCCATCCTCTCACCACATGTTAATGCAAAGCTGCATGATCAAACAACATCAGGACCTGTGAAAACAATCAAAATCAGTCAGCTCTATCTTCGGGTCCCCCTCTCCGCCCATCTATCTTCCTTTACTTTAATCACTGGTGACAAGTGTGTGTAATTAGTGTCTGGAAAAATGTTTTAAAACTACTTGTTATTTGACTAGTGTCATATCCTTATATGAATCTCAGACTAATCAAGGTTCAACACAATCAGATGGCCCATAGTTATTTTGTCTAGCAAGTCTCCACCAAACGCAACATATCCTATCAAGTTCTTCAGTATGTTTCTCCCCAGTGCTGTAATGGGGAAGGATGCCCTATTCCATCTGAATGAACAGGAATAACTTGTTTCTTAGTTACGAATCCTCAAAAAAGTGGGGAGTTTCTTGCTCAAAGCCACTTTTGTCATCACTGGATTGGATCTTCTCCTTTAATGATTCTCTCTGAAAATACAAAAAAGACACTCAGGTTTATACTTTTACACCAGTGAAATGCATAGCCTATTGCACTTAATGCAGATGGAAGCTCCCCTGCAATGCAGGAGTTGGATAGTAATCTGCCAAATCAACACACCATGCAGTATACTTCAAGTTCAGGAATGCCACTTATTTCCCTGCAGAATCTCACAGACACTCACAACTATCCCCGCTGGAAATTTATCACTCTTCTGCAAGTTCAAAGGTATATGCAGACAATATTTTTCTCAGTAGGAATACTTATGAGTCAGTTGATAATTACATGCATCTATTTGTTTTGCACATGCCCAGCTTAGATATGCAAATACCCAGATATGAGAGCACAAGTGGAGGTCTGTGTGCACATATAGCTAGGCTATGGGTACGTTCAAAATCTGATTTTGTGCATGTGCATTGTGCACTGGTTTATTTGTGAACTTGAGGAACACAGGAATTGTCAGGGAAAATAATCCTCATTAACTAAAGGTGATCATTTCAAGTGAATTAGTTAAACTGTACAAACTCCCTGTATGGACACTCAAACTAAATTAAGGCCAATTTAGTTCTGAATGAGAGTGTCCATACAGGGGGTTAATGCAGTTTAACTAATCCAATTGAAATGTACATCCTTAGTTAATGAGGATTAGTTTTCTTGAGTGTCCCTGTGCAGATAAACCCTGAGTTGAGTTTCCACAAAAGTACATGCAATTTTCTATGTGCCAATGTCTAAAATTTGCTGTTAACAGTATAGAGTACATTGGGATTCTCTAACTTCGATCTGATTCTGACAACAAAAATTACTACAGTACCCCAGAAGAGGGAACTGAAGTCTGAGCGTGCTCAAACCCCACCACCTTAGTCGGGGGCAAAGCCAAAGACCCACTGCCCCAGCCTGTGGTGGGTAGAGGCAAAGACGAAGCCCAAGGGCTTCAGCCCCAGGCAGAAGGCCTGTAACCTAAGCCCTGCCACCCAGGGCTGAAGCCCTTGGGATTGGGATTTGGCTGTTGGCCCCAGCAAGTCTAAGCCAGCCCTGACAATGACATTCAGATGGGATCACGACCCACTTTGCGGTCCTGACCCACTTTTTGAGAACCACTAGAGTACAATAATAAAATGATATTGTGACTGAGGTGCCTTGATGGACCACACTGAGAATGCCTCACTCAGGGCAGACTGGAAGATATAGGGCAGACAATCTCCAAAACTGGTTGTTTATTCAATCATTAGATTCACCAAGCCAGTAACAAAACAGCTTCTGTAATACTACATTGGTTAACAAGAAGCCAAACACAGTCATTTAGGCATTCCAGCCTTTGGCTCCCATCTAAACAACCATGTCTAATAGAGTGTGAGGTTATTAAAAACCTATTCACCATAAATCAAATTATTCCAATCCCAAAGGATCAGTCACATTATTCCCCAGGTCAATGAATACTTCAGATCTTACCCAAATATATTCTTAAAGCCAATCCTTAATTAATAAATCTTAGATTTATTAATAAAAGGGGAAAGAGTTATATATGGTTAAGAGTTCAATATACATACAACTGTATGTAAAGGCCTTAGGTCAGTTTCATAGTAGAGATAGTGAGGCTGCTGATTTGTAAAAGTATTTCTGAAGTCAACTCATTGGGATGAGTCTATTAGAGTCTCCATGAAAATTCCAGGTATCTACGTGGACACCTCAGTCTTATGGCTTAGACCTTCGCTGTTAAAGTTTAAGACAGACTTGAGACGGCAGGGTAAGGCCCAAAGCTTCCTTTTTAGTTGAAGCATGCTGGGTGCTGACAGGTAACTCCACCACATGGGCTTTGATGAAAAATGAGCCAACAGTTTATGATCTCTGTTCAATGGGTCCTTTCTCAGCAATATCTTTAGCAATAGCAATTCAAACTATCAAGGCAGTTTGCAGGTGGCTTCTTTTGTAGAATTACAGGCTTCAAGGAGATATTAGGACAATAATATTATTACACAACAAGTCCCAACTAAATGATAATATCCCCTTTTGATCTCCAAGCCAGTAGAATACAATAACAAAGCTTTATATAACAGGAACAGGATTTAACATCTATGAGCTAATTAGATCACATTGCTAGATTCCTAACAGGATGCAGCTAAACATAGACACATTTAGCACTTACTCTTTGATTCTCTAACAATACAGGCAAACAGGTTAAAGATTCTAAACTATTTAACATGGCTTTGATAATTATCTGTAAAAGGAAAAGGAGTACTTGTGGCACCTTAGAGACTAACCAATTTATTTGAGCATAAGCTTTCGTGAGCAACAGCTCACTTCATTGGATGCATACTGTGGAAAGTGTAGAAGATCTTTTTATGTACACACAAAGCATGAAAAAATACCTCCTCCCACCCCACTCTCCTGCTGGTAATAGCTTATCTAAAGTGATCACTCTCCTTACAAAGTGTATGATAAATAAGTTGGGCCATTTCCAGCACAAATCCAGGTTTTCTCACCCCCCCACTGCTCCCCCCCCCACACACAAACAAACCCACTCTCCTGCTGGTAATAGTTTATCTAAAGTGACCACTCTCCTTACAATGTGTATGATAATCAAGGTGGGCCATTTCCAGCACAAATCCAAGATTTAACAAGAACGTCTGGGGTGGGGAGGTAGGAAAAAACAAGGGGAAATAGGTTACCTTGCATAATGACTTAGCCACTCCCAGTCTCTATTCAAGCCTAAGTTAATTGTATCCAATTTGCAAATGAATTCCAATTCAACCGTTTCTCGCTGGAGTCTGGATTTGAAGTTTTTTTGTTGTAATATAGCAACTTTCATGTCTGTAATCGCGTGACCAGAGAGATTGAAGTGTTCTCTGACTGGTTTATGAATGTTATAATTCTTGACATCCGATTTGTGTCCATTTATTCTTTTATGTACATGGCAGAGGGGCATTGCTGGCCCATGATGGCATATATCACATCGGTGGATGTGCAGGTAGAATCTTGGGAGACAGGCCAGTCCTTGCCTACAGCCAGCCCCCCAGCCTGAAGCAAATACTCACCAGCAACCACATACCACACAACAGAACCACTAACCCAGGAACCTATCCTTCCAACAAAGCCTGTTGCCAACTGTGCCCACATATCTATTCAGGGGACACCATCACAGGGCCTAATAACAGCCACGCTATCAGAGGCTCGTTCACCTGCACATCCACCAATATGATATATGCCATCATGGGCCAGCAATGCCCCTCTGCCATGTACATTGGTCAAACTGGACAGTCTCTACGTAAAAGAATAAATGGACACAAATCAGATGTCAAAAATTATAACATTCATAAATCAGTCGGAGAACACTTCAATCTCTCTGGTCACGCGATTACAGACATGAAAGTTGCTATATTACAACAAAAAAACTTCAAATCCAGACTCCAGCGAGAAACGGTTGAATTGGAATTCATTTGCAAATTGGATACAATTATCTTAGGCTTGAAAAGAGACTGGAAGTGGCTAAGTCATTATGCAAGGTAACCTATTTCCCCTTGTTTTTTCCTACCCCCCTCCCCCTCCTCAGACGTTCTTGTTAAACCCTGAATTTGTGCTGAAAATGGCCCACCTTGATTATCATACACATTGTAAGGAGAGTGGTCACTTTAGATAAGCTATTACCAGCAGGAGAGTGGGTTTGTATGTGTGTGTGTGGGGGGGGGGGGGGGGTGAGAAAACCTGGATTTGTGCTGGAAATGGCCCAACTTGTTTATCATACACATTGTAAGGAGAGTGATAACTTTAGATAAGCTATTACCAGCAGGAGCGTAGGGTGGGAGGAGGTATTTTTTCATGCTTTGTGTGTACATAAAAAGATCTTCTACACTTTCCACAGTATGCATCCGATGAAGTGAGCTGTAGCTCACGAAAGCTTATGCTCAAATAAATTTGTTAGTCTCTAAGGTGCCACAAGTACTCCTTTTCTTTTTGCAAATACAGACTGACACGGCTGTTACTCTGATATCTGTAAAAAATGGCACTGTCTACCATTGCAATACCCTTTTGATATGTCCTTAAGGGTTGCTTACAGGTCACCCAGCTTGCTAATTGTTTAACTTTTGTTGGCCCAGCATTACATATATATACTTGGCCTCAGACTTTCAGGAGTACTCAGCACCCAACACCTTCCACTGAAAACAATGGGGAGATGTTGTGTGCTAAGCCCTTTTAAAAATCTGACCACTGATGCATAATCATGATAATAATAGTAATATACTCTGAAGGATCTGTGTATAATTAAGTAAACATGAAATATGATGTAAGTGTGCTATGCTTTTTTTAAAGGTTATTATGGTGTGACTGTAGAGAAATCCTAAATCCATCTGGAGTTTCCTCATAAATGTTAACAGGAGGAGAAAATCCAGAACTAAAAAGAAGCAAACATAAAAATCTGTTATGCTTTAGAATGAAATGGGGTTTGGAAATGGAATGACGCTTTTTCATAATGAAAGCAATGTGATTTTAAAAATACTTGATTACAAATATAACTTCTCAAAGGGCTATTCAATTTTTATGCATTGCATTCTCCATGACATAAGATCCATGGATAGGTGCTGGACTATTTGTACAAGAAGATGTGTGGAATTCTATAGGCAGGATACATTTTGGTAGAATTTTTATTTAAAAGAATGTAATGAAAAAAAAAAGATAATAGATTATTGAAAAGATAGTTTGAATGTTTTGAACACCTAGTTTTGAATACCTAGTGTTGCATTGTATTAAAAAGAAGAATTTGAAAGGGTGCGGCAGATCCCTCAGGTGGTGTAGGAAATCATGGCAGGCATTTTCTAAAAGTTGCACATCAGCAAGCACTGGACTTAAAAGACAAAGAGATTGAAGCACAAAAAGCTGCCCTGGAACTTAGGCAGCTGGAGCTGACAAAGAAAAGGCTGCCCACTAGCAAACCCTGGACTTAAAAGAGAAAGAAATTGAGGCCCAGAGACAAGCCCAAATTGAGACCCAGAAGCATGAACTGGCTGTAATGGAGTGGAAGAGACAAAACCCTCCAGCAGCTGGCTCTACTTCCCCCAAAATCAACAAATGGGAATGGTTATGCCCACAGTATGATTAATCCAGTGATACTACTGAGTATTTCATCACCTTTGAGAGACTGTGCACTTCCAATGAGGATCCCTGAGGATCAAAAAATGACTACTTTGGTTTCAGAATTGACGGTGAGAGCTCTGGACATATTCAATAAGATGCCTATTGCTGATGCTTCAAACTATGGTAAATTTAAGGAACTGGTTTTAAAACAGTTCCAGGTTACACCTGTAACCTACAGGGTAAAATTCAAGAGTCTTAAGAGGGGATCTGGATTAAGTAATGTGGCCTAGGTAAATGAAATGAGAGATTTGTTAGGCAAGTGGGTGAGGGGAAAAGGCATTACAAGCTTGAAGAAACATGCGATCTGGTTACTCAGGAACAGTTCCTGAATATGTGCAGTGATGATGTAAAACAGTATTTGTGGACAAAAAGGCTGCAGTGGGTGATTTGGCTGGGTTTGCAGACTCTTATGAGCAATCTCAAGCTGCAATTAAGCATAAACCACTGGCAGAGGGGTACAAGGTTGGGGGACAGCAGAATCACCGTTTTACCCCCAGGAAAAAGGAGTCTGGGTGTTCACCTCCCCATTCCCCTGTTACTCCTCCCAAGTCTCCTGTACAACCAGAGGAGCCCAGAAGGTGCTATGATTGTACGTCTAATGAGCACCTGAGGAATAAGTGTCCTTGGCTGAGTGGGAACAGGTACAAGGTAACACATTAAACTGCTGCTTCTCAGAGCACAGGGGTATCCCAGGCTACTGCCTCTTACCACACAGGGTTTGTAAAGGTTGCTTCTACACAGCCAAGCAGTGAGCATATGCATGCTGTTAAGCTTAATGGCAATGTGCTCCAAGGTTGGAGGGACACTGATGCAGAAATTTCTGTGGTCAGGGGGGAATCTGATCCATAGGAAGGATTTGTTTCCAGGAAAAATGACAGAATTAGAATTGGTGGGAGATTACTAAATCCTTGCACCTTTAGCTAAGGTACACAAGGAAACTGGTGATTTGCAGACTGAACTAACTATTGCAGTGGTGGCACACACAATTTTGCACCGTTTCTACTGGGGAATGATTTTTTTGATGTGGCAGAATCTGTCCCAGGGTTTGTTGGCAGCAAGAAGGAATCTTGTGCTGAAAGCTCCAGAGGGGAAGGTGAAGTCACATGTGCTGCTGGGGAGAAATAGGAGAGTGTCTCTGTAATTTCTCGGTAGCAGTGGAAAATGGGCCATTGGGGGAAGGCATGGTCAAAAATCAGATCCTGTAGCCCCGGGGCTCAAGGCAGGTCCCTGTGGAAAGGGCTGGATAGAGCCAGCTCCAGTCCTGTGATCATCTCCCTAGGGGAGGGGGATGTTCCACCTTGTAAGGGGACAGACCCTGCCCTAGGGTGCACAGAGATATGTATCCTGGAGATGGAAATTGTGGTCCTGATGACAGCTGAGGTGGGAACAGACCCCAAGGGCTCTGTAGTTGGAAGCAAGCCCAACCTGAGTGAAAAGGGCGAGGGGATTCTTCTGGCCAGTGGAGGGTTTGTCATAGCTGGTAGCTGTGAGCCCACAGCTGGATCAGGGTCACCTTCCCTTTGGAAGACACGGGGGAGTCTTATTTGATATTTCAAAAATTTATACAGGTCTCTTATTTGATGGAATGTTAAAACACGTGTTATGGACAGCAAGAAAAGGAAGACACATTCTATCTGAACATATCTAGAATATATGACCAGTCAAACAGACTCATCTTGGGAACAAAACCAGGATAAAAAAAATTAGTTTGAAAATACTCTCTACATAATACTCAAAATAAACCATATCCTAAGCTGTGTCTCTCATACGTAGGATGAAAATGAAAAAGCTCAAGTAAAATACCATACAGAATTCTCTTTTCATGTGATTTTCAGATCAAATTTCTTACTGCACAGTTCTTGTGCTTCATATTGATACTTCAAGGAAGGTCTCACAGAAGGATGTTGATTCTCAGACATCACAGTATCTGACACTGTACAGACAGCTGTGAATTAGAAGCAAGTTTTAATTTAAGTGAAGACAGTGGTCCTTTCAAAGATTTTCCTCCTTTTATACCTTCAAGGAGACAGCAGAAGATACTATACTTAGCATCTTCAGATACTGGGCTAAATTCTGCCCTTGGTTACAATTATATCCCAAGAGAAGAATGTGGACCATTCTGAAACTAAAAGATAATGAACTGATACTAGTATCTGGCATTAACAAATAGAAATATTTAAGTGTACATTCTGCTAACTAGTCTGATGAGCAATGACCTAACAGATACCAAAACTGACACAGAACATCTTTTGCTATAATTGCTATTTGAGAAAAAAATATTAGCCAGCACTTGTTCTATGATCTAGGGACAAATAGCTTCAGATGGACCCTGGATTTATTATTCTGGAGGGGGGGGGGGGAGTCTGCAGTTTTATTTATGTACACAGAGCCAAATAATATCCCTTCTGATATCAGCTATGAAGGTTTTTTTAATGACATCTCTGGGGCCAATATTTGGCCATTTGAAAAAGGACAAAATAAATGAAAACTCTTTTTGCTTTGCACCTCCCATTGAAGGTGCAGACCTATAGCAGGGCAGTTTCTCTTAGCCCAGGTCTACACTACAAACTTACATTTGTATAACTAGATCACTTGGGGGGAGGGGGAGTATATGAAAAAATCCACCTGTGTAATGCGGTTATACTGACCTAACTCCCAGTACAGTGTTATGTTGATAGAAGGGCTTCTCCCATAGACATAGCTATCGCCTCTCAAGAAAGGCTTCTCCTGGCTGCATAGTGGCATGTTTACTGAAGTGCTACAGCATTTTCCAGCACTACTGCAGCGTTTCAAGTGTAGACCTGCCCTTAGTATTCATCTACAATGGAATAAGAAGAAATGTTTGTACTCATTTTTGTTCATGTCTGGTTGAGAAAGACAGTCCATTTTTTAAGTGTCTCTGTAACTGGGATATGACTGATTTGTGCTGTTAATGCTGATTTCCCCACTCTGGCACTTTGAGTGCAAAAGGTGGGGGCCCACAAGGATTTTAAAAATTAATACTGACCACTCCAGGCTGATATTAAACTTCCAAGGTTACAGCTTTTCTCTGACCTTGGGTTGGTAGATGCTGCCACCACCCAAGTGCAGAACCCCTTTGAGAGCTCAGGAAGGCACACTTGGGAATTCTTTCCTGTGAGGTACCCTCAAGCCCTTTCACCTCCCCCCTACGGGAAAGAGCTGAGAAAGAAAAAAAAAGGAGATCAGCTGTTGCCCCCAGCTAATTAAACATCTGCATAAATTTCCTAGGACACAAAAATCCAATTCTGTTCTGAAAAAAGGTAAATTTTATTGATAAAAAAAGGAAATACATCTGGAAACTCAGGCTACTGCTAGATTTTAAAAGAACAACTAAAAGAATTAAGCACTAAGAATAGCTTTCTTGAGGTCCAGCTTAAAGGTTACAAGCAAAACAAAAGCACCTGGGGTTAGCACAGAGGAATCCACAAGCCATAATGAAATAAAAGGAATAAACCTAATTGTGTCTTCTTAGACATTTCCTGATCTACTTACATATCCGGGGTTTTAAATGATTAGTTTCTAGGTATGATACTGATGATTTTTTCATACCTGGCCCAAGATTCTTACAATATAGCTCTGCCCTGTCCGCCTCTACCCAGGAGAACAACCACAGACAAACAAACGGGGAGTCTTATTTCAATTTTTAAAAGTTTTAGCCTTCCCATTGGCTCTTTTGGCCAGGTGCCCACTCAATTCCTTTTACCTATGCATAGCAGAAAGACTTTTTAACCCTTTACAGGTAGAGCAATTAGAGAAGAGATACTAAGAGGGATTTTATATCTACAGGCTGACTGGCTGTCCATAGAAGTGAGCTACCCCCCTCCTCCCTTCATTTATCACATGTGGTCTGCAGCTAAAAATGGATTTAGGTACTTAAATCTACATTTACCTGCCTAGAATGGGAAGTTAGGTATAGATTTTTCAAAGACACAGGCACCAAAGTGCCATGCACTTTGAAAATCTTCCCATTAGCTGCCTAATTTTATATGTCCAAGTCTGAAAAATGGGATCCTGAAAAGTTTCTTGTGATAAAACTTTAAAAACCCAATTAAATTAGGTTTACCAGTTTTCCTTTATCAATTATTTTCTTGATTTCCTCAAAAAAGTCTCAAAAGACTAAATAGACATAATTTTCATGTCTGATGATGATGAAGATGTACCCTTCATCATAGGTGTCTTCATTACATTCTGACTGGATTATTACAAAGTATTGACTTAAAAGCATCAGCCTTCCATAATGCAAGTCACAGGTTTTAGCATCTTACTGTCTCAGTAATGGAAGTTACTGAGTGCACATTATGCCTGGACACCACTCACTACACTAGCTCCCTGTAGCCGTTTGAGCACTCATTGACGCAGCGCCTCCCACTGGTCATCTGTGAATTAGCTCTTTTCCAGCCTCAGAGTGCCCTCTGCTGGCCAGTGTATTGCCTGCTCCAGGCCCCCATGTCCCTTCCAGACCCCAGTGCCCCTTACCTCAGGGTTCTGCCCCAGCAGTCCCCACACTCAGGGTCTCCCCTTCCATGGAACCCCCTCCTTCTATGCCCACCTTGCCTCAGTAGCTACTGCCAGTCATCATCTAGCCCCCTCTCACTGGGGCAAACTGCAGTCTGTAATGACCACTTATCATCCACAAGGGGGTTGGACCAGCTGCCTCTGCCTATCCCCAGGCTACACCTCTTTAGCCCCAGTACTTGTCTCAGGCCTTTAACAAGGCCTGCAGCCTGGGGAATCGCCAGGTGGAGCTCCCCAGCTCCTCTTGCCACTCCCCAGCCCTCCTTTACTTCAGGTACCCTTTTCTTCCAGGCAGCTAGATTCTTCTCCCTCCAAGACTGGAGGGAGACTGACTCAGGTCCTGGCTCACAGCCCTTTTATATGGCCAGCTATGGCCTCATTGAGCGTGGCCCCAGCTGTGACTGCTTCCCCAATCAGCCTAGATTTTTTCCACCGGAGCGGGGTAGGATGCCCCGCTACACTCCTATGGAATATCAAAACAAAATTTTCTAGGTAGAGTGGAGAGAATAGAGAGGAAACTTTATTTTGTTAAGATAAGACAAGCTACCTTTTCTGTTGCTTTTCTTTCATTTTGGCACATGCTTTGGTAATGTGGTTTTAAAAAGTCTAAAGTCTGAATTTACAGAAGGCATGCTGCTTTATTTCTATTATATCATGCTCATCTATGTGTTTCATAACTTTATCTTTAATTATTTACCTGGTCTCAAAGTATGACTTATTGGTGTGTAATTCTCAGGAACATCCTTAGTGCATATTTAGAAATAGATATCATATTGGCTATGTTCAAGTCTTCTTGTAAAGTAGTTGATTTTAATGAGAGATTGCATATTTTTGCTAGCAACTCAGCCACCTCATTTGTAAGCTCCTTCTGAGCTCTTGGAAGAATACCTTCATGTCCTAGTAACTTACTGCAATTTAAATTATTAATTTATTAAAAGGGGATTTACTAACTAGTCTAATAGTGGAATCACTCAAATTTGTCATTATAACTCACAATAAAAATATTTTGTTTTCAGAGCATTTGCATACCCGGCACATCATGAATTACTTATCTAAATTTCAGTACTTGTTACTTTACCAATTGATTATACATAATAACAAATCTGTCTTCTGTTTTTGTAATTAAACTTTCAGACTGATATTCATAAAAGGTTTACACTCAATATGTATGCCTATTAATTATGGCAAAATGGCTGAATACATGTGTACATGTTTTGGCTTGGGAAAGAGAGATACATATTGGAATGAATTTTAGCTCCTTATGCCAAAAGGCATTATATTGGGATATTTGTGGTTAATTTTGTTCTGTGATATGTGTTTGGTGGAACTGTCAACAGTGGTGCCATACTTTTTGTTTTAATGAGATTTGTAATGATTAAACCTATCTATTATATCTGATGTGTATAAGGTATGTGTTGGGTAGCTGAATAGAAAACATATTATTGCAGACTTCACACTTAACTAGTGTGATTGAGAGATGGACTAACCTTGAAGATTCATATTTTGGGTGGGGATTTTCTTCACTCATTACTGTATTTCCTCACAATAACACAAACACTAGAGTGACACACATTCTATGTGTTACAATATAGAAGGGGTTCTTGATAAAGTAGGAGTGCAGTTAGGATTGGAAAATAGTGAGGAAAATATATACACTGATATGGTCTGTAAATCCACTGTGTAATATGATTCAACTATGTTTGCATATGCTTGTTATAGAAAATACATAAAGAATACTAAGAACGCATTATCTAACACAGAACTAGAAGCTCGTAAGGCAGTCACTCCATAATGTTTTATCTTATGTAACTAAATGAACGTGTGATGCCTGCATCTGATGATGTTGCATTGATTCTGCACATGACTGGGAGCAAGCACTGCTGAGTTCTAGTCCTGACCCATCCCCTGCCTTTCTTGGAGAAATCTTTTAGGGCCAGATTTACAAGAGAGACTTAGGTACTACAATGCTCAACATAACTTTTAGGCACTGTGCCACCAAACAAAATCAACAACCTCATGTTAGGAGCCCAGGCTACCGATACAATTATTATTGGAATTATATTGGGGCAGTTCTATGGCCTATGTTAAAAAGGTCAGACTAGGTGATCACAGTGGTCCCTTCTGACCTTTGAATTTATTAATCAAAAGGGACAATTCATCGGGAGAGATAGGTGCCTAAAAAACGATTCACAGAAAGCAGCAAGTTGAGCAGGAAGCTACCACAGCTAGCCAGTAGTACATATAAATATGAAGGGTTTTGCCTAAGTCCCATCCTGCCAAAGGGAGTTAGGAGCCTTAGCCCAGCCTGCTGGGAAGCATCTCCCTCCACTCAGGATTCACAGCAATGAAACCACTACTGGTGCTTAAGCTAAGTCAGTCTTTTCACAAGAAAAACAGTGGTGGTGTCCCCTTTTGACCAATAGCCTTCCAGTTAGTGCACTCACCCAGAGGCTCTGAGATCAGGTTCAAATACCCTTTCTGCCTCATGTGAAGCAAGAACTAGAAGCCAGGTCTCCAGCATCCCTGGTAAGTGCCATGCCCACTGGACTGTGAGGTATTTGAGGGAGAGACTCTTTCCTGTTGAAGCTGTTCCATTTATAAAATACTTGACTATTCATTTGGAGAGAAAGGGGCAAGGGAGATTCTATAGCCTGCTGGTTAGGACACTCACCTAGAATGCTGAAAACCTTAGTTCAAGACCCTGCTCCATATGAGGTGGAGCATGGATTTGAATCCAGTCTTCTTCATCTTGCATGAGTGCTCTAACCAGTTGGTTATTTGGTAAACAGGGGACAATGCCCCATTTTCTGCAGGGCCCAATCTGGTAGACATGCTCACCATCACTCTTGTGGGAAAAATAGGTGGGAGAGACCCTACTTTGTAAATCCCACTGGGATTTAGGCTTGAGTTAAGTACCAAGCTATTTGGTGGTGTCAAGACTGAGACAACTGTGCATAAATCCTCTAGCAGAAATTTAGCTGCCTAGGAAATGTAGGTTCCTAAAAGGAATATAGGTGGCAGCTGAATAGGGAGTTTGAGAATCTAAATTTTGGACTTAGACACCTAAAGTAGCAGTTATGTGTATATGTCCCCCTTGTGAATTTAGCCCTTAATGCCTCATCCAGAGCCCAATGATGAAACTAAACTTCTAATAATTCAACAATGCAAATTTTAGTAAAAGGAACTAGTTTATTAAGGAGACTTTACAGCTGTGTTCTGAATCATTCTCTTTGCTTACATTGTTGAATTGGGCACTTCTGATGAAGCACCATGGTCTACTATATAATTCTCCAGACAATTACTGCTCTGGTGGTGATCAAAATAAAAGCAAATGATCTATTGCTACGATATATAACTCTCATATATATAAAATAAATTCAAAGTTTGTGCCTGAAAGAGTCTGATCCAAACTAGATTTGCTTTTGATCAGTCAGAATATTTCTATTTACTTCAATTAGCTTTTGATCATGGGTCAAACTGGTAAACATTTATTGTCTAAAGTGTGAGTTTGTAAGCCATGTCTTAAATGTTTATTACTCATGAAGAATGAAGACAATTACTCTGCCTTTGACAATGGAAAGCAAATAGTGGGTTACATCATTGTGATGTTTGGAGTGACAAGACTTAATATGACACAGTGCATTACAAACTTTGTGCAACTTAAAAAAATTGTTTACATCTGTTTAAGCACAAATTAAAAGTTATAAACACTCTTTGAATAAGTTGGCTGGAGGCAGTGAGGACAGTAACACGTGCATACCCAGAGCCATCCAAGTTACCGTATACATGATGACCTTTGATCAACTGGATTTGGTGAATGTCTTAATTAAATAATAACGAGAAAAATATATTGCATGCATCTCACTGTAGACTATAATTGAATTCCAACTAAATCTCCACTAAGGAATGTATTTTATTAGTGAGCTATACAAATACCAAATAATTCTATAAATCACTGCTTATTCTGTAACAGAGAATGCTAAGATTTCTTCCAGGCAACATCACTGAGAACTTCAGGGAGTTGCTGAGGTACTCTGCCTTGTCTTATAAAGTCATCACACATTGTAAAATTTTACTGCAGCTCTTTGTATTGTACTGTATAATTTTAAGGCCTTTGCTTAAAGGTGGATACACAATACAGAATATATTTACAGTTACAGTGAATCAAGCTCTGACTTGCCCTGTATTCCATGTAGCACAATGATTTTGTAATTTGAATGAATGCTGTATAGGCCTGATCCAAAACTAATTGAAGTCAATAGAAAGATTCTGACTGATTGAAAGCAAATACACTTTGGATCAGACTCTTTCAGCCACAGACCTTGAATTTATTTTCTACACATTATTCATTTGATAAATATTATAATTCCTCAATCTTACAAGGGGGATGAAGGGTGCGAAAGCTTCATGTAAATTGAGCTCAGTTGTAGCTTTAAGCCGTGCTTTGCACTGGGGGCTTTGCAGGGCCACATTGCCCCAGCAGAAGCTTCAGGATGCACTGTGCTTTAGGCAAGCACAATGCCTCTTGCAGCTCTTGGGAGCACAGCAAATGGTTTATTTTTTTATTGGAGCAGAGATTATGTGCTGCAGTCTTTGATGTGACACATTTGAGTTGAAACCACAAATGATTTCAGAATATAGTTTTAAATACATTGACACCCTAACAAATATTGTTTCATTTTTACATGACATAATCTACTATGTGCCCAATCATCTGTAGTCAAATAGTCTAGAGGAATCCCAATCTATTATATTCAGGATATGTTGGAAAGCAAACACATTGTGTTTGTGACGTGATCTGCTAACAGTTCTTATAACAGAGATTTATTCCAATCAGATTACAAAATGTCTTAGCGACATTCAGCATCATCCTGATGATGACTCTTCAGCGTATGCCTCCAGAATACATATTTAAGTAGATTGATATATTTGGGAAATGATTTTAATACATCCCTAAGTATAACGTGTACTCTACTGTATAGGAGCAATATGAAAACTTCCTTCATTTTAAAACTTGAGCATAAATCAGCACAACTGGCTCAGAAGAGTCTCCAATTTGCAATGACAGAGATATTTTAAACCAGTGAATTCTATAGTGAATTGAAAGAGCTGGGAAATTTGCACACTACCTGCCTGTATTCTGCCTAGTTTTAGCTATACCCATAATTCTTTCATATTTATAAATAATAATGTCACAGTTCACCAGAAATTTAGTTCCGTTCAGTGTGTGTTACGTGTCCCCAATCCACAGGGCATATGAGTTAGTTACAGACCACAGCTCCAAGATTAGTTCTCCAACTCAAGTGGCAAATGCTCCCGCTTTATCTCAAGAGACCCCTGCTTCAGTCCCTGGTCATGACCAAGACAATATTAGGCAAGCTTGATCATGGCCGGACACAGTACGGCAGCTTTTACGTTGTTATGATCAAATCCACAGAGTGAGTCAGTGTCAGAATTAGGATTAGTCTGTTGCTCTGAGGCTCTTTCTTGGTACATGAGCCATATAGCCCTTCATACTATTGAGTATGGAACCTCTTTGGTACAAGAGGTTGTGCTAGCTGCCCAGCAGAGGAGCTGGGTCAGCCTCAGGCAACCAGCTAGTAGGGAACTTCCTCCATTGGTAGCCTCTACATCTGTGCTTTTGATATGGAGGCTTCCCCAAAAATCAAGAGACCTACAGGTAGATTTTCAAGGCCTCAAAGACCAACCCCTAGGTGCTATGAGAGGGCTGTGAATAACCTATGTTATTTAGGAAAAATCAGTGACAATATTTTAGTCCAGGGGCCTGAGGAAAAAAAATCAGTGAAGCTTATTTTAATGAGCTATCTCAGCATCAGTCCCTCTGATAAAAAAGATTTGAGAGTCTGTCAGGTTTGGAGGCTGCACTTCCTTACCACATATCTGAGATCAGTCAAGAAGAGACCCACCTTTCTTGCAGAACTCATTTCAGGATCAAGACATTAAACTCTATTGGATACCACTGTAGGAATAGCAACAAAAATACAGTAAAGTTTCTACATCACTGTGTTAATATGATGTAAAGGTCGCCAAGCGTGGGGAGCAGTGAATTTAAATAAGCTGCCTACCAATGGGGTTTAACAATCGTATATGACACTTCTTCATTCAGAGTGTCTATGATTCAGAAAAATCACATGATCAGTTTCCTTTACTAGTCTTCCCTTATTAACACAGCTTTCCTCTTTCACCAACTGGTCCAAGGTCATATATTGGTATAGTTCTAACTGCAGCAAGATACTGCAGTCTGTAGTGGAGTAGTCTGATTTTCCATAACCTACCTTTTTAGATCAAGATTCAGAAACAAATAATTTAGGATCACTGTAAACATCTCACAATATCACTAAAGAACATATACATTGCAAATACATCCTCAAAAGCATTCCAGCAAGTGCCTTTCATGAATATTCAGTCACAACAATGCTAGCAATGTGTGTTCAGATGCCAAGAGTGTTTGTAAGCTGATATGCAGCCTTCAGCAGTGAACAGAAACCAAGATTTTTCTGTCCCTTTGTAAGCATTCTTACTATTTTTTTCTTTCTGGTTTCCCCTTCTAAATATGTGACCCCCATCAAAGAGATAAAGATACACATATTTTCTTTAAAATAAATCTTTATATCAGATTAATGTGATTGGTTTTAAATAGGAAAGATCCTTTGATCCAGCTCACACAGGGGCACTCCCGAAACATATGAGCTAAGGTAGTATCAAGGGAGATGTCAGCATTTATGAGACCCATTACCATTAGCCAATGTGGGGACCGTTATATTAGAAAAAGTGTCTTTTGGTGAATGCCTTTTGGTCTCAGGTCCATAGTTGCTTTTTCAACATTAGATACAATTTTGTTCCATTGGGTTGGAGATAGTCGTATATCCAAATTTCTGTTTGAAGCAACTCTCAAATTATCATTATTATAATTATTGGCAGAGTTTCTTGAGCCAGAAAATCTTAAAAGGATACTGCTAGCTGAGTAAATCCTGGAAGTTCCCTCCAAAATAATCAAAATTCTGGAGGTTATGGATCTCCCAATTCATCCAGTCCAAATACATGTATAAGTAAATGCTTTACCTGGAGATAGTTCCATGATCCAGAGCACAGCAAGCCAATTTGTGCTGAAGATCTACAAATGGTGTGCATTTATCATTGTCAATTAGCTGTGACACGGTCATAATTCCTCTCTCCATCGACATTAGGTTTTGCCACCTATTTTAACGATGGGATTGCTCCATATGACATGGAAGAATGGATGGAAGCAGAATTAAATGGATGGAAGCAGAACTCAATTTGTCTAAGTTTGTCTCACAGCCATTTTTCCACTGAAAGTCCCAATTTGAGAAAAGGACTTTAAGGGCATATTTGTTAATGTTTAGGATTTCTGATTTATCCCAATTAACTTTACCTCCTGAAAGGTGACCAAACTTATTAACAATGGTTAGCAGGTTAGGAAAGATACCTCATCCTTATATATAAATACAAGGGCATCATCTGCATAGAGCATAATTTTGCGCTGTTTGACTGATCCTGATACCAAGAGTATGTTCGTTTCCTCAGATGGCAATGGCTAAAGGAGGGACTGCCTATTATTCAATTTGTAGAGTGTGTAGCAGAGTAGGGCCTTATCTTGCTTGGTTCCTAACAATTGATAAACCAATTAAATCCAAGACTGCTGATTTTTCTATCAAACATCATGGGCATGAGAGTCTCATAATGTTTACATAGGCATATCTTGTTCACAAACAAGATGATATCTATAATTTGTAGGCCTGTCAAGCGATTAAAAAAATTAATCATGATTAATCACATGATTAATCGCACTGTTAAACAATAATAGAATACCATTTATTTAAATATTTTTGGATGTTTTCTACATTTTAAAATATATTGATTTCAATTTCAATATACACTACAAAGCGTACAGTGCTCACTTTGTATTTATTTTTATTACAAATATTTGCACTGTAAAAAACAAAAGAAATCATATATTTATATTCACCTAATACAAGTACTCAAGTATCATAGGGGTAGCCATGTTAGTCTGTATCCACAAAAACAATGAGGAGTCCAGTGGGTTTTTTACCCACAAAAGCTTATGCCCAAATAAATCTGCTAGTCTTTAAAGTGCCACTGGACTCCTCGTTGTTAATACAAGTACTGTGGTGAAATCTCCTTATAATGAAAGTTGAACTTACAAATGTAGAATTACGTACAAAAAATAACTGTATTCAAAAATAAAACAATGTAAAACTTTAGAACCTACAAGTCCACTTAGTCCTACTTCAGGCAATCGCTCAGACAAACAAGCTTGGTTACAATTTGCAGGAGATAATGCTGCCCATGTCTTGTTACAGTGGCACCTGAAAGTGAGAACAGGTGTTCGCATGGCATTGTTGCAGCCGGCATCACAAGATATTTATGTGCCAGATGCGCTAAAGATTCATATGTATGTTCATGCTTCATCCACCATTCCAGAGAACATGGGTCCATGCTGATGACAGGTTCTGCTCAATAACAATCCAAAGCAGAGTGGATCGACACATGTTCATTTGCATCATCTGAGTCAGACGCCACCAGCAGAAGGTTGATTTTCTTTTTGCTGGTTTGGGTTCTGCAGTTTCCGCATCAGAGTATTGCTCTTTTAAGACATCTGAAAGCATTCTTCATCCCTTGTCCCTCTCAGATTTTGGAAGTCACTTCAGATTCTTAAACCTTGGGTTCAGTGCTCTAGCTATTTTTAGAAATCTCACATTGGTACCTTCTTTGTGTTTTGTCAAATCTGCTGTGAAAGTGTTCTCTAAATGAACACGTGCTGGGTCATCATCAGAGACTGCTATAGCATGAAATATATGGCAGAATGTGGATAAAACAGCCCAGGAGACATACAATTCTCCCCAAAGGAGTTCAGTCAGAAATTTAATTAATGTATTATTTTTTAATGAGCATGGAAGCATATCCTTTGGAATGTTGTCTGAAACATAAAGGGGCATATGAAACTTTAGCATATCTGGCACATAAATACCTTGCAATGTCAGCTACAAAAGTGCCATGCAAATGCCTGTTCTCACTTTCAGGTGACATTGTAAATAAGAAGCAGTCAGCAGGATCTCCCATAAATGTTAACAAACTTGTTTGTCTTAGCAATTGGCTGAACAAGAAGTAGGACTGAGTAGACATGTAGGCTCTAAAATTTTACATTGTTTTGTTTTTGAGTGTAATTATATAACAAAACTGCTTTGTAAGTTACACTTTCACAATGAAGAGATTCCACTACAGTACTTGTATGAGTGAATTGAAAAATACTATTTCTTTTATCATTTTTACAATTCAAATATTTGTAATAAAAATAATATAAAGTGAGCACTGTACACTTCGTATTCTGCGTTGTAATAGAAATCAATACATTTGAAAATGTAGAAAAACATCCAAAAATATTTAATAAATTTCAATTGGTATTCTATTGTTGAATAGTGTGATTAATTATGATTATTTTTTTAATCCCAGTTAATTATTTGAGTTAATCGCCTGAAAATGTGTTTAATCAACAGCCCTAATAATTTGATTTTTATACTATTTAATTCAGTATATCAAATATAACAAGTTTCAGAGTAACAGCCGTGTTAGTCTGTATTCGCAAAAAGAAAAGAAGTACTTGTGGCACCTTAGAGACTAACCAATTTATTTGAGCATGAGCTTTCGTGAGCTACAGCTCACTTCATCGGATGCATACTGTGGAAACTGCAGCAGACTTTATATACACACAGAGAATATGAAACAATACCTCCTCCCACCCCACTCTCCTGCTGGTAATAGCTTATCTAAAGTGATCATCAAGTTGGGCCATTTCCAGCACAAATCCAGGTTTTCTCACCCTCCACCCCCCCACACAAATTCACTCTCCTGCTGGTGATAGCCCATCCAAAGTGACAACTCTCTACACAATGTGCATGATAATCAAGTTGGGCCATTTCCTGCACAAATCCAGGTTCTCTCACCCCCTCACCCCCCTCCCAAAAACCACACACACAAACTCACTATCCTGCTGGTAATAGCTCATCCAAAGTGACCACTCTCCCTACAATGTGCATGATAATCAAGGTGGGCCATTTCCAGCACAAATCCAGGTTTTCTCACCCCCCCACCCCCCTACACATACAAATTCACTCTCCTGCTGGTAATAGCTCATCCAAACTGACCACTCTCCAAGTTTAAATCCAAGTTAAACCAGAACATCTGGGGGGGTAGGGGGTAGGAAAAAACAAGGGGAAATAGGCTACCTTGCATAATGACTTAGCCACTCCCAGTCTCTATTTAAGCCTAAACTAATAGTATCCAATTTGCAAATGAATTCCAATTCAGCAGTTTCTCGCTGGAGTCTGGATTTGAAGGTTTTTTGTTTTAAGATAGCGACCTTCATGTCTGTGATTGCGTGACCAGAGAGATTGAAGTGTTCTCCGACTGGTTTATGAATGTTATAATTCTTGACATCTGATTTGTGTCCATTTATTCTTTTACGTAGAGACTGTCCAGTTTGACCAATGTACATGGCAGAGGGGCATTGCTGGCACATGATGGCATATGTCACATTGGTGGATGTGCAGGTGAACGAGCCTCTGATAGTGTGGCTGATGTTATTAGGCCCTGTGATGGTGTCCCCTGAATAGATATGTGGGCACAGTTGGCAACGGGCTTTGTTGCAAGGATAAGTTCCTGGGTTAGTGGTTCTGTTGTGTGGTATGTGGTTGTTGGTGAGTATTTGCTTCAGGTTGCGGGGCTGTCTGTAGGCAAGGACTGGCCTGTCTCCCAAGATTTGTGAGAGTGTTGGGTCATCCTTTAGGATAGGTTGTAGATCCTTAATAATGCGTTGGAGGGGTTTTAGTTGGGGGCTGAAGGTGACGGCTAGTGGCGTTCTGTTATTTTCTTTGTTAGGCCTGTCCTGTAGTAGGTAACTTCTGGGAACTCTTCTGGCTCTATCAATCTGTTTCTTTACTTCCACAGGTGGGTATTGTAGTTGTAAGAAAGCTTGACAGAGATCTTGTAGGTGTTTGTCTCCGTCTGAGGGGTTGGAGCAAATGCGGTTGTATCGCAGAGCTTGGCTGTAGACGATGGATTGTGTGGTGTGGTCAGGGTGAAAGCTGGAGGCATGCAGGTAGGAATAGCGGTCAGTAGGTTTGCAGTATAGGGTGGTGTTTATGTGACCATTGTTTATTAGCACTGTAGTGTTCAGGAAGTGGATCTCTTGTGTGGACTGGACCAGGCTGAGGTTGATGGTGGGATGGAAATTGTTGAAATCATGGTGGAATTCCTCAAGGGCTTCTTTTCCATGGATCCAGATGATGAAGATGTCATCAATATAGCGCAAGTAGAGTAGGGGCTTTAGGGGACGAGAGCTGAGGAAGCGTTGTTCTAAATCAGCCATAAAAATGTTGGCATACTGTGGGGCCATGCGGGTACCCATAGCAGTGCCGCTGATCTGAAGGTATACATTGTCCCCAAATGTAAAATAGTTATGGGTAAGGACAAAGTCACAAAGTTCAGCCACCAGGTTAGCCGTGACATTATCGGGGATAGTGTTCTTGACGGCTTGTAGTCCATCTTTGTGTGGAATGTTGGTGTAGAGGGCTTCTACATCCATAGTGGCCAGGATGGTGTTATCAGGAAGATCACCGATGGATTGAAGTTTCCTCAGGAAGTCAGTGGTGTCTCGAAGGTAGCTGGGAGTGCTGGTAGCGTAGGGCCTGAGGAGGGAGTCTACATAGCCAGACAATCCTGCTGTCAGGGTGCCAATGCCTGAGATGATGGGGCGCCCAGGATTTCAGGTTTATGGATCTTGGGTAGTAGATAGAATATCCCAGGTCGGGGTTCCAGGAGTGTGTCTGTGCGGATTTGAACTTGTGCTTTTTCAGGAAGTTTCTTGAGCAAATGCTGTAGTTGCTTTTGGTAACTCTCAGTGGGATCATAGGGTAATGGCTTGTAGAAAGTGGTGCTGGAGAGCTGCCGAGCAGCCTCTTGTTCATATTCCGACCTATTCATGATGACAACAGCACCTCCTTTGTCAGCCTTTTTGATTATGATGTCAGAGTTGTTTCTGAGGCTGTGGATGGCATTGCGTTCCGCATGGCTGAGGTTATGGGGCAAGTGATGCTGCTTTTCCACAATTTCAGCCCGTGCACGTCGGCGGAAGCACTCTATGTAGAAGTCCAGTCTGCTGGTTCGACCTTCAGGAGGAGTCCACCTAGAATCCCTCTTTCTGTAGTGTTGGTAGGGAGACCTCTGTGGATTAGTATGTTGTTCAGAGGTATTTTGGAAATATTCCTTGAGTCGGAGACATCGAAAATAGGATTCTAGGTCACCACAGAACTGTATCATGTTTGTGGGGATGGAGGGGCAGAAGGAGAGGCCCCGATATAGGACAGCTGCTTCTGCTGGGCTGAGAGTATAGTTGGATAGGTTAACAATATTGCTAGGTGGGTTGAGGGAACCACTGCTGTGGCCCCTTGTAGCATGTAGTAGTTTAGAAAGTTTAGTGTCCTTTTTCTTTTGTAGAGAAGCAAAGTGTGTGTTGTAAATGGCTTGTCTAGTTTTAGTAAAATCCAGCCACGAGGAAGTTTGTGTGGAAGGTTGTTTTTTTATGAGAGTATCCATTTTTGAGAGCTCATTCTTAATCTTTCCCTTTTTGCTGTAGAGGATGTTGATCAGGTGATTCCGCAGTTTCTTTGAGAGCGTGTGGCACAAGCTGTCAGCATAGTCTGTGTGGTATGTAGATTGTAATGGATTTTTTACCAACAACTCTCACAAATCTTGGGAGACAGGCCAGTCCTTGCCTACAGACAGCCCCGCAACCTGAAGCAAATACTCACCAACAACCACATACCACACAACAGAACCACTAACCCAGGAACTTATCCTTGCAACAAAGCCCGTTGTCAACTGTGCCCACATATCTATTCAGGGGACACCATCACAGGGCCTAATAACATCAGCCACACTATCAGAGGCTCGTTCACCTGCACATCCACCAATGTGATATATGCCATCATGTGCCAGCAACGCCCCTCTGCCATTTACATTGGTGAAACTGGACAGTCTCTACGTAAAAGAATAAATGGATACAAATCAGATGTCAAGAATTATAACATTCATAAACCAGTCGGAGAACACTTCAATCTCTCTGGTCACGCAATCACAGACATGAAGGTCGCTATCTTAAAACAAAAAACCTTCAAATCCAGACTCCAGCGAGAAACTGCT
This sequence comes from Eretmochelys imbricata, assembly GCF_965152235.1. Classification (NCBI taxonomy): domain Eukaryota; kingdom Metazoa; phylum Chordata; order Testudines; family Cheloniidae; genus Eretmochelys; species Eretmochelys imbricata. The sequence continues at coordinate 91,900,403 of NC_135572.1, read as the reverse complement.
GAATTGGAATTCATTTGCAAATTGGATACTATTAGTTTAGGCTTAAATAGAGACTGGGAGTGGCTAAGTCATTATGCAAGGTAGCCTATTTCCCCTTGTTTTTTCCTACCCCCTACCCCCCCAGATGTTCTGGTTTAACTTGGATTTAAACTTGGAGAGTGGTCAGTTTGGATGAGCTATTACCAGCAGGAGAGTGAATTTGTATGTGTAGGGGGGTGGGGGGGTGAGAAAACCTGGATTTGTGCTGGAAATGGCCCACCTTGATTATCATGCACATTGTAGGGAGAGTGGTCACTTTGGATGAGCTATTACCAGCAGGATAGTGAGTTTGTGTGTGTGGTTTTTGGGAGGGGGGTGAGGGGGTGAGAGAACCTGGATTTGTGCAGGAAATGGCCCAACTTGATTATCATGCACATTGTGTAGAGAGTTGTCACTTTGGATGGGCTATCACCAGCAGGAGAGTGAATTTGTGTGGGGGGGTGGAGGGTGAGAAAACCTGGATTTGTGCTGGAAATGGCCCAACTTGATGATCACTTTAGATAAGCTATTACCAGCAGGACAGTGGGGTGGGAGGAGGTATTGTTTCATATTCTCTGTGTGTATATAAAGTCTGCTGCAGTTTCCACGGTATGCATCCGATGAAGTGAGCTGTAGCTCACGAAAGCTCATGCTCAAATCAATTGGTTAGTCTCTAAGGTGCCACAAGTACTCCTTTTGTTTTTGGAAATATAACAAGAACACAAATACATAAAATGGCTACAGATAATTAAAAAAAAACAGGAGTACTTGTGGCACCTTGGAGACTAACAAATTTATTAGAGCATAAGCTTTCGTGGGCTACAGCCCACTTCATCGGATGCATAGAATGGAACATATAGTAAGATATATATATATATATGCATACAGATAAGTTGGAAGTTACCATACAAACTGTGAGAGTCTAATTAGTTAAGATGAGCTATTATCAGCAGGAGAAAAAAACTTTTGTAGTGATAATCAAGATGGCCCTCTGCCATGTACATCGGCCAAACCGGACAGTATCTATGCAAAAGAATAAATGGACACAAATCTGACATCAGGAATCATAACATTCAAAAACCAGTAGAAGAACACTTCAACCTCTGTGGCCACTCAGTAAAAGATTTAAGGGTGGCAATTTTGCAACAGAAAAGCTTCAAAAATAGACTCCAACGAGAAACTGCTGAGCTTGAATTAATATGGAAACTAGATACTATTAACTTGGGTTTGAATAGAGACTGGGAGTGGCTGGGCCATTACACATATTGAATCTATTTCCCTATGTTAAGTATCCTCACACCTTGTCAACTGTCTAAATGGGCCATCTTGATTATCACTACAAAAGTTTTTTTCTCCTGCTGATAATAGCTCATCTTAACTAATTAGCCTCTCACAGTTTGTATGGTAACTTCCAATTTAACTGTATATATATATATATATATATATATATGTTGCATTCTATGCATCTGATGAAGTGCGCTGTAGCCCACAAAAGCTTATGGTCTAATAAATGTGTTAGTCTCTAAGGTGCCACAAGTACTCCTGTTCTTTTTGTGGATACAGACTAACACGGCTGCTACTCTGAAACCTACAGATCATTGTAACAAATAAAATTAATGTACATCTTGTTATCACACATAAATAAATATAGTACAATTGTACTAAAATGACTGACTTATGATCCCTTTCCTGGACAGAGATCAGCATGTGTGAGCTGTAAAGCTTTTGGGTTTAGCAGGCAGCTGTAGGATTTATTTCCTAAACAATTTGATTCTTTACAAGTCTCCTACAAACTTTACACCCATCCATACTTGCTATGTATGGACAGCCTTTATGCCTTTTTTCCCTTCCCCTTCAAACTATCATCCAGCTACTGGGACACCATTCTAAAGAAATGAAAATGTTCTTAATATGGACACATGTCAATTAAAAAACAATCATTGATTTTTAATTCTCCTTCCTTACATCACTGTCACTTCTCCATACTAGTTCACAGACTGTATTTAAATATATTTTAGATATACCACCTGATTCTAAGCCTATTGAAGTTAATGGGCTCTGAATCGGGCACATATGTTGTAAACTCTGTTAGGTAAGACTGCCTTTTAGTATGTGTGTGTAAAATACCTAGCAGAAAAGAGTTCCAATCCTGATTGGGGCATTTTTGCACTACTGTAATATAAATAATAAAAATAAAAAGCTTATAGTACATTCTACTAAGGCAGAGCTGGACAAATTTTTGAGTGCAATTGCACAACGGGGTTGCATATAATGGTAGCTAGCAGGGCTCAAAAGCCCTGGGGCTCTCTTCCCATTTTTATTTTATGTTCCCAAAGCTCATGCTTCAGAGTTTCAGCTGGCCACCAGCAGGGCGGGGGTCAGGAAAGCATTCCCCTCCCCACATCTCTGCTTCAGTGTATTCTGGGATTTTTTTTTTAAATCTCCTTTCTCTGAAGTACGGCCATGGCTGGAGATGGAGCATTGGATGGGGAGAGTCAGGGCTCTGAGGCAGCACCAACCAGGTGCTTGGCTGGCTGCTTTTTGCTCACATGCTCAGCGTCTGACTGATTGCCATATGTGGGGTCGGGAAGGAATTTTCCACCAGATTGGATTGACAGTGACCTTTGGAGGCTGACGCCTACTGATGTGTGGGTTCAAGTCATATGCCAGGATGAGGTAGGTATATCTCACGTTATCTTTTCCCTGCCATTGCCAGGGCCTCATGCGCTGGTACACTTTAGTCTGTCATGTTCTCTGCCTGTGGCACAAAGTAGTTGAGTCTCCTGTGGGTTGTAATAATTTGTTCTCATTTTGGTTGTTTAATGTGTGGATGGTGTTAGTGGCTCGTGATGTGAAGGAAGGCAGACTAGATGATTCGGTGGTACATGCTGGCCTTTAACTCAGGCTCCATGACCCAAAATTTTTGTTTTGACTTTCAGGCATTTTGTCAAAAAGCAAGGCAAAGGAGGCACAAAAGAGACAGTGGAGGTGTGGCTGCAGCCCTTAAAAGCTTTGGCCCAATCACCTGGGATGGGGGCGATCGGGATACTGTTCTCCCCTCTGCCTGATATGGAAGAGGAATTTGAAATTGGGTCTCCTACAATACAGTCATGTTCCCTTGCCTGTATGGGATGATGATGTGATAGTTTGGTATGGGGCTTTCTCAATCTCTCCTCTTGAAACTGTTCCAATTTTATAAATAATTAAATAGTTAATGGAGTGGGGACTTGAATTTGGGTCTCCCAGCTCCTAGTTGTCTAACTACCAGGCTTTAGAATTATTCTTTCCTGGGCCCCAGAATTATTCACTGATAACAAGGATGACTAGGAATTGCCACTATGTATGAAAATGACTAATAATTGGGCCAAGGAAAAAGCATCGCAATGCTTCTACAGCTTGGTAGTCAGAGTGCTTGCCAAGCCTATTTTAGATCCAAGTTCAAGTCCCAGCTCCTATGATGTTTTTAATTATTTGGAAAACTTCTGCCAGGTGAAGTCAGCTGCAACAATGGCTGGGATCAATATCTAGGATTTCCTCTTAACAAGACAAAACAACCAGCTTGAGCTCTGACCCAGAATCTGGGAAAACGTAACTCCACACCCATTGAGTCTGTGTATAATTAAAAGGAAAAAGGAACACAGCATTAATTTGGTAAAAAAACACAACCACATTCAAAAGCATACAACCATAAGCAAACCAGACCTCACTGTGTGCTGGGTAGTGTTCTTTGCCTCAGTTCTTTGCCTGTGGTGGGAGAGTATGTCCCTTTAACACATCACTCCCCTTTCACTCTGTTGCACCCCATTCACAATTAGCAGTCCTTGGTTAGTGAAGAAGCAGAGTTCAGAGTTCAGGGGTGCTGTCACAGGTGGTCACCTCCCCTAGAAATGGGGGCAGATATTGAGCAATGTCTCTTTGGTCACCGTGTTCCTCTGCAATTGGCTGTTTTCTGCTGCCTCTACTTCCCCTGGACACTTGCAGCCATTTCTACAATGCCATGGTCTGAGGTTCTACCACTTGAACCATGTCTTCAGTGACTTCAACTGTTAGATTTCCTGCTACCCAGTGAAGTCACTCACTTCTAGTTCAGCCTCTGCATTAGAATAATAGAATATTAAGGTTGGAAGAGACCTCAGGAGATCATCTAGCCCTATCCCCTGCTCAAAGCAGGACCAAAACCAATCATCCCAGCCAGGGCTTTGTCAATCCGGGCCTTAAAAGCCTCTAAGGATGGAGATTACACCACCTCCTGAGGTAACCTATTCCAGTGCTTCACCACCCTCTTTGAAATAGTGTTTCCTAATATCCAACCTAGACTTCCCCCACTGCAACTTGAGACCATTGCTTCTTTTTCTGTCATCTGCCACCACTGAGAGCAGCCGAGCTCCATTGTCTTTGGAACCCCCTTCAAGTAGTTGAAGGCTGCTATCAAATCCCCCCTCACTCTTCTGCAGACTAAATAACCCCAGTTCCCTCAGCCTCTCCTTGTAAGTCATGTGCCCCAGCACCCTATCATTTTTGTTGCCCTCCGCTGGACTCTCTCCAGTTAGTCCATATCCCTTCTGTAGTGGGAGAACCAAAACTGGGTGCAATGCTCCAGGTGTGGCCTCACTAGTGCCAAATAGAGGGGAATAATACCTTCCCTCAATCTACTGGCAATGCTCCTACTAATACAGCCCAATATGCCATTTGCCTTCTTGGCAACAAGGGCACACTGCTGACTTATATCCATCTTCTCATCCACTGTAATCCCCAGGTCCTTTCCTGCAGAACTGCTGCTTAGCCAGTCGGTCCCCAGCCTGTAGCGGTGCATAGGATTCTTCCTTCCTCAGTGCAGGACTCTGCACTTGTCCTTGCTGAACCTTCTCAGATTTCTTTTGGCCCAATCCTCCAATTTGTCTAGGTAACTCTGGACCCTATCCCTACCCTCCAGCATATCTATCTCTCTCCCCAGTTTAGTGTCATCTGTGAACTTGCTGAGGGTGCAATTCATCCGATCATCCAGATCATTAATATAGATATTGAACAAAACTGGCCACAGGACTGACCCTTGGGGCACTCCTCTTGATACAGGCTGCCAGCTAGACATCGAGCCATTGATCACTACCGGTTGAGCTCAACGATCTAGCCAGCTTTCTATCCACCTTATAGTCCGTTCATCCAATCCATACTTTTGTAACTTGCTGGCAAGAATACTGTGGGAGATCGTATCAAAAGCTTTGCTAAAGTCAAGATATATCACATCCACCACTTTCCCCACATCCAGAGAGCCAGTTATCTCATCATAGAAGGCAATCAGGTTGGTCAGGCATGACTTGCCCTTGGTGAATCCCTGTTTGTTCCTCTCCTCCAAGTGCTTAAAAATGGATTCCTTGAGGACCTGCTCCATGATTTTACTGGGGACTGAAGTGGTTTTGTCTTGACCTGCCTATCAGTGATTTAACTCTGGTATCACTGAACAAAAACTAGGACTGGCATAAATATAAAGGGAAGGGTAAACCCCTTTGAAATCCCTCCTGACCAGAGGAAAAAACTCCTCTCACCTGTAAAGGGTTAAGAAGCTAAAGGTAACCTTGCTGGCACCTGACCAAAATGACCAATGAGGAGAAAAGATACTTTCAAAAGCTGGGAGGAGGGAGAAAAACAAAGGGTCTGTGTCTGTCTATATGCTGTTTCTGCCAGGGATAGACCAGGAATGGAGTCTTAGAACTTTTAGTAAGTAATCTAGCTAGGTACGTGTTAGATTATGATTTCTTTAAATGGCTGAGAAAAGAATTGTGCTGAATAGAATAACTATTTCTGTCTGTGTATCTTTTTTGTAACTTAAGGTTTTGCCAAGAGGGATTCTCTATGTTTTGAATCTAATTACCCTGTAAGGTATCTACCATCCTGATTTTACAGAGGTGATTTCTTTCCTTCTATTTACTTCTATTTCTATTAAAAGTCTTCTTGTAAGAAAACTGAATGCTTTTTCATTGTTCTCAGATCCAAGGGTTTGGGTCTGTGGTCACCTATGCAAATTGGTGAGGCTTTTTATCCAACATTTCCCAGGAAAGGGGGGTGCAAGTGTTGGGAGGATTGTTCATTGTTCTTAAAATGACATGATAGCACATCTGAAGAACTTTATAGAACATATTAATCAATACAAATGAGCACAGTAATCAAAAGGAACTCTGGAATCATAGTTTAAATCAGTCTTAAGGGCTTTTTCTTGATGGTTAGCACTTAACTTGATCGCATAGGTCCATTTACTCCAATGAAATTACTTCAGCAAGTAAGCGCTAACCAAAATAAGGAAAGGTTGCAAATCTAATCCTAAATGACAGTTACTCCAACTCTCAGATATATCCATTCTCAGTTTTGTATTTGTTTTTTTTTAAATATAAAATATTTACAACATTATGTTAATTAGCAGGAGTTTCCCATAAAAATTGTGGTGACCCTCTAATTCTAGCAACCAGGAATAATGAAGAATATACTGTGTGATCCAGAAACCAAGCTAGAAAAGCCATAAAAGATGAAAAAGTTGCCAATATCCAAATCTACATCAGGAAATTCATAACCAAAAAAATTCAGATAAAATCTTAACATTGTCTGTGAACAAAACTTAGAAAAATATAGACAATGGTCAAGTTAAAAAAAAGTCATTATCATCGGTTTGTTTACATGCATTCTTTAGAAGATACAGTAAAAACCTACTGCTAGCAAGTTGAGAAAATAGTCTCCATTTTATAGCTGCAAATCACTGTAGAGCTATATTTCACTAGGGATGATAAAAAGAGGGTTTTCTGATGCTATCAGATGTGAAATATAGCTGACTTCAAATGTAAGAGAAAATTAGGATCTTTTTTCCTTGACATTTGACATTTAAAGTGTTGTCCTTTTAAATGTCTAGCAGTCCCTCAGCTCCAGTTTTAAAATTAATAGTAGCAGTTTTTGTTTATAGTTCTCTGGATTTATAAGTACCCATGACCCTATCTGGTGCCTTAAAGGTTCGTTTTCTCTGTAAAATGACTTTTTTAATTGAGATAAGTAATTGATCAAATAATGCTGCTCATGAGTATTACATAAAGATGAATCTTTACATGAATGCAGGGCACATCCTTTTTTATATAAATAATTAATCTAAAAACTCTTCCCTCAAGGTACAGTGTATTGCTGGATAAATCAACCTTAGATATGTTTTTAATAGAGTAAGGCAGTAAGTAATAATACCGTGTAAAAGTAAGTCACTGAGGTCTAAATTGTCAAATCCTCACCCATGTTGGTGAGCACTGACTCTCATGAGCATCTTGTTTCTTGTTTGATTAAGCACTCACCTATTTGAATAAGGGTTGCACAATATTGCTAAATATATCACCAATTGCTTCACTGAATGTGCAGTTTGTTATTAAGACTGTTTAAGAGACCAGCTAACCAACTGTAGCCAAATGTAATGTCTACAGACAAAGCAGTACAATACAGAAAGGAAACAGTGAATGTGTTACCAATCCTTCTGGGAAACAGTCCTCATAGCATAGTTCACCTTACACAGAAGCTGTTCTCCAAAATATGCATTGAAAAAGCAACTATTTATAGCATGGTTGTTTATGAGTTAAAAACACTCTCTGATCCACCCAAGACTAAAATTTACCAACCAGCTAGCTTTGTACCTTTTTCTGGGACCATAGTATCTTCTTATCTCTGTTTTGGATACTGAATTCCAAACCAGTTGTCCATGAAGGTACATCCCAACCCATACCAGGACAGAGAATAAATATATCTCGTCTTCGGCAGGTTTTGTATTTTCCAGTGAAAAAGATGACTTCATCTTTGTAGGGTATTGTGAGATATATATATATATATCTTGACAGAAGCAAACATTTTGGGAAAGACATAATATACTTCCGTTAACATAATTACCCACATGCTGGGTATAATGAGTTGTGCACTATGTCTAACATATATGTATTGGCTCAGAACATTCTAGCCCTGAGTTAATGGGAGCTGAATAGGAACAGCAGGCAAGATCCTCAGCTGCTCTAAATCAATATAACTATATTGACTAAAATGGAGCTAGGTCAAATAATGCCAGATTGGAATCTGGCTTAGTGTCTTTAAATTTGTGAGCATCAGATCAAAAGTAAAGTTTATTACCTCAACCTTTAACTTGGCCAGATTGTGCATGCTCTGTTCGCTATGGTATGCGTTGAACAGCATAATCATATACAGTAGTAAGAAATACTGTATAAGTATCAGGAAAAATTGCCAATCTGTAAAAAATAAGTATATATAAATTGTGCAATGATGCTCAGGTAAGATTTTTGAAAGAACGTTGGATGAGACTGGCTGACCCTTTAAGGGTACGTCCACATGCCAGCTAGGGGTATAACTTCTGGCTTTTGTAGACTTACCTGTGTTAGCTTGGATCAAGATAGCATTCTAAAAATAGTAGCATAGCTGCTGCTATTTGAGTGTCAACATGGGCTAGCTACCAGATTACATACCCTGGATGTTGGGCAGGACTATACTCAGGTGGTTAGCTCATGCCAGCTCCTACATAACTGTAGGTAAGTATAATCCTGCCTGACCACCTGGGTATGTACGTGGGAAGCTAGCCTGAGCGACCATCTGTATAGCTGCTGCTACACTGCTGTTTTTACCGTGCTAGCTCAATCAGATCTAGTGTGCATATATCTATCTGAGACGGAAATTACACTTGTGGCTACAGCAAACTGTAGACATGCAGTTAGAGGGACAGACCAGAACAGCCCAGGGAGCAGAAGGTTATCTAAGGTGGCTTTAAGCCCCCATTGTGCCTTCCTAATGCTAGGTTTATCCAGAGACAATGTATTCCTGAGGGAATTCTGCACCAAAAAAATAAAAATAGTGTGCATAATATTTTAAAATTCGGCAAAATTCTGCATATTTTATTTGTCAATAAATAAATGTGGAGGCTCCAGCATGTAAGTGGTACCCCCCACTTGCCCCCACCCCAGGACATGGACTCAGCAGAAAGGGTGCAGCTGACCCTGACACAGTTCTGCTCCTCCACACCAGGTGTACCAAGATAGCAAGTGGGGGAACAAAGTTTCACGTGCACACCCAGCCCTGTCCTCAATTCCAGTGGGGCAGTCAGGCTCAGGATCCAAGTGTGGAGGGGATTGGTGTGGGGGCATCCAGGTGTGGGGTGACAGGGTTTGGTGTGGGGTAATCTGGTTGTGGGTGGCTTGGTGGTGGGGGGTCTTGGTGCAGGTGGCAGCTGGATGCACAGGGGCTTATTGGGGGTTCCAGGTACAGGGGGAATAGGACTCGCAGGGGGGTCCAAATGAAGATGGTTGGGGCGCAGCTGGAAGGGTCTGCGTATGGTTGACATAGACAGGGGTATAGGTACTAGGGGAGTGGGGTTTGGTGTGGTAGGGGTCCAGGTGCAGCTGGTTGGGGCTCAGTGGAGTGGTGTTTGGGGTATGGGGGCCTCGTCAGAGTGGTCCAGGTACAGGGTGGGTGGGGCTTGTGGGGGTTCAAGTGTGGAGGGCTCAGCAGGGAGTAGTTGAGATGCAGAGGTGGGGGTCTGGATGCTTGGGAAAGGGCTTAGCGGTGGGTTTGGGGCTAGGGTGTGTGCTCAGGGGATGGGTCAGGGTGCGGGGGACTCTGGCTGAAGGGGATCAGGCTTGGCAGGGTGGAGGTTTTTGTGCAGGGGGCTCAGAGAGGGCTGAGGCTCAGCAGGGGAGTCTGGGTATGGAGGATCCAGATGCACAGGGGAGCAGCTCCCCATACAGTGATACCTCCCTCTGGGGCTGAGGAGCAATGGGGGCAGGGAGTGTGGGGGAGGAAAGTAATGCGGAGATTCCTGAAGCCTTGGGAGGTTTCTGGGATTGGGCCTCAGCTGATCTGACTTGCTGAAATCCAGGTATATTATGTTCACCATATTCCTCCTATCCACCCAAACTAGAGAGCCCGTCAAAGAAGGAAATCAACCTGGTTTGGCATGATTTGTTCTTGGTAAATTCCTGCTGACTGCTAGTGATTCAGTTTTGGAAGCTAAATTGCCCCATCCAGAACAGAGAGCTAAACAAATGACTAACTGTACATTAAAATTGTTGAGCTGAATCCACTGCACCACAGGACCTATAGGGGGACAGACAAACCCACCACCAGCAGTCAGGAACTTCTGTGGTTGAAATGAACACTGAACTGCCACACTCCTGAGGCCTGTCAGGCCTGGATGCAAGTCCTTAAAAGGGAAGAATTCAGTGCAGCCTTCATGACACTGTGGCCTGGTCTACAGTGCATGGTTATTTCAGAATTAGCCGAGTTACCTCGAAATAAAACTGATTCCATCCACTGACCAAACTGGTTTTTTCGATTTAAAGGGCTCTTTAATCTGATTTCTGTACTCTAGCTCGGCAAGTGGACTAGCGCTAAAATCGAGATCGCAGTTCCAGGTTACAGGTACTGTGGACGCAATTTGACGATATTGGCCTCCGGGAGCTATCCCAGAATGCTCCCTTGTGACCGCTTTGGACAACACTCTGAACTCTGATGCACTAGCCAGGTAGGCAATAAGAGCCCCGGAAACTTTTGAATTTCCTGTTTGGTCACCATCGGCACAGGTGACCATCAGCACAGTCCACCATCACAGGCGACCATGCAGAGACAACCATCACAAGAGACTACGCAGTCCCGGATTCGCAGACGAGCTTCATCATGGTCCGAACGGGAGGTACTGGATCTGATTGCATGTTGGGGAGACGAATCTGTTATGGCAGAACTACGTTCCGAAAAAAGAAATGCAAATACATACGCTAAAGTCTCCAGGGCCATGATGGAAAGAGGTTACTCCAGGGACACAGAGCACCATACATGCTGCTTCTACCATGAGCTGCATGCAATTAGGGGGGGTGACGCCACCACTACCCCCACTGTCCGTGGACACATGCAAGCGGGGGGGGAGTAGCACGGAGCAAGGAGGATGAGTTTTTTGGAAGACAAAGAGGAGGAGGAAGAGGACGACAGTGCACAGGAGGCAAGTGGGGAATCTGTTTTCCCCCCTAGCCAGGAACTATTCTTAACACTGGAGCCAATAGCCTCCCCCCACTCCCAAAGCATGCTCCTGGACCATGATCCTGGAGAAGGTACTTCTGGTGAGTGAGAACTTGATCGGAGCCACGCGGTGGGGGCTGGGGAGAAACCCAGATGCTCTGGGCTGTTCACGTTTAGTTTAAAGGGCTCATCCCTGCTCAGAGCCTCATCGGAGCCCCGCGGTGTGTGTGTGTGCATGCGTGTGGGAGGGAGGGTGTTATGTGAAGTGATCATCCCAGGGAGCCCGCAGGCCCTCCTTTTATATCGCAAACCCACTAGGCATTGCTTGCTATGGGAAAGGGACCCGGCCATTTGAAAGCATTGAAATGAATGAGGAAGAAGCAGAACCCCACGTGCCCGTAGGGCTTACCATGGCTCCCTGCAAGCTGAATTCTGTTAGCTGGCCGCATGTGATGGCTTACTCACACCAAAGTGGCAAGCACTTCAGTATAAGAAGCAAAATGAGACCTTGTACAGAAAGAACATGTGCTGTGTACTATGAATTGCCTGTTTCACCGAGAAAGAGTGTCCCCTTTGTTCTCTAAAATGTATCCTTTAAAATACTACCCTCCCTTTTTCTCCTCCTGCAGCAGGTGCAAATGTTTCAACATGGCCCCTATCTACTCCATCCCAGAGGCTGGTCCAGATTAGAAGTTGGAAAAAACGAACTTGGGACAACATGTTTGCTGAGCTCAGGTAGTCCTCCCACACTGATAGGGCCCAGCTGAATGCGTGGAGGCAAACAATTGCAGAGTTGTGTAAAGCATTACGAAGAGAGGAGGGACGTGCGTGAAGAGAGCAGGCAAGATGCTATGGTCAAGCTTATGGGATCTAATGCGGAAAAAGAAGCAAGACCACAGACTGCTGCTGCAGCCCCTGAATAACTGCCCTCCCTCCTCCGCAAGTTCCATAGCCTCCTCACCCAGATGCCCAAGAACATGGTGGGGGGAAGAGGCTATGGGGACCCACACAGTCAACCCCAGAGGATTGCACAAGCAGCAGAAAGCTGGCATATCCTAAATTTTTATTTGGTTTCTGGACTTATCCTTCCCTCCTCCTCCACTCCCCTAACCCAATAGCCCCCGTCCCCCATCTAGCTTCTGATTTCTCTCAATGTTTTGTGCAACAAATACTAAAGAATGTTTTTTAAACAATTGTGACTTTACTTCCTTTCAAATATATATATATATACACACACACACATATATATATATATATATATATATATATATATATAGGGGGCGGGTAACTTTAAGAGAAACACACACAACTGTCACACCATACCCTGGCCAGTCATGAAACTGGCTTTCAAATCTTCTCTGACGTGCAGCACAACCTGCTGCGCTCTTCTAATTGCCCTGTTGTCTGGCTGTGCAAAACTGGCTGCCAGGCGAGTTGCCTCAACCTCCCACCCTGCCATAAATGTCTCCCCTTACTCTCACAGATATTGTGGAGCACACAACAAGCAGCAATTACAATTGGAATATTGGTTGTGCTGAGGTCTAACCGAGTCAGTAAACTGCGCCAGTGCACTTTCAAACGTCCAAACGCACATTCTACCACCATTCTGCACTTGCTCAGCCTATAGTTGAGCTGCTCCTTACTACTGTCCAGGGTGCCTGTGTACGGCTTCATGAGCCATGGCATTAAGGGGTAGGCTGGGTCCCCGAGGATAACTATACGCATTTCAACATCCCCAACAGTAGATTTTCTGGTCTGGGAAGTAAGTTCCTTCCTACAGCTGTTCAAACAGACCAGAGTTCCTGAAGATGCAAGCGTCATGCACCTTTCCCGGCCATCCCACGTTGTTGTCGGTGAAACATACCTTGTGATCCACCAGTGCTTGCAGCACCATGGAAAAGTATCCCTTGTGGTTTATGTACTGGCCGCCCCAATGTTCTGGGGCCAGGAGAGTGATATGCGTTCTGTCTATCACCCCGCCACAGTTAGGGAACCCCAACACATTAAAGCCATCCACAATGGTCTGCACATTTCCTAGAGTCACTACCCTTGATAGCAGCTGGTCAATGATTGCATTGGCTACTTGCAGCACAGCAACCCCCACAATAGATTTGCCCACTCCAAACTGATTCCCGACTGACAGATAGCTGTCAGGCGTTGCAAGCTTCCACAGGGCTATGGCCACTTGCTTCTCAACTGTGAGGGCTGCTCTCATTGTTCTTAAGATCCAAGGGTTTGGGTCTGTGTTCACCTATGCAAATTGGTGAGGATTTTTATCAAGCCTTCCACAGGAAAGGGGGTGTAGGGCTTGGGGGGATTTTGGGGGAAAGATGTTTCCAAGTGGGCTCTTTCCCTGTTATATTTGTTAGATGCTTGGTGCTGGCAGCAAAAAAGTCCAGGGACAAAAGGTAAAATAGTTTGTACCTTGGGGAAGTTTTAACCTAAGCTGGTAAAAATAAGCTTAGGGGGTTTTCATGCAGATCCCCACATCTGTACCCTAGAGTTCAGAGTGGGGAAGGAACCTTGACAACTTCTCTCTCCCTTGCATGAGGGAGGAGGTTGGGGAAGTATTTTCCTTTTGCTTATACAGTTTTCTATCCCCCAAGGAGGGTGGACTAGCTAAAAGGTGTAACCCTTCTGCCAGGTGGAGCTGGCAGCAACCAGGGGTGGGTTCAATATGGAGGGGTTGTATTGTTGAAAAGTAAAGTTACTTTTCAACAATACAACACCGAACTGGCTCAAGCCCCCACGCAGTAACCTTGGAAAATTACACACCACGCCTGTGCACCTCTGAGAGGCAATACTTCCCCACTCCCAAGCACAGAGTCTGACTGTAGAAAAGAAACTTTCAATAAAAGGAGGGAAGTCACCCAACATTAATTAGGGAAAACGCCACAAGCAGGATTCATAAAACTGTGAGCAGGACACCCACCCTAGAGTGTGAGGGGCAGTGCCTTGTGCCTCATGTTCTTAAGTTCTACAACCACAGTTCCTTTTCTGTGCCCCTCTGCTCCCTCACCATACCCCACTCACAATGGTTGTCCTTGGTCAGTGAGGACCCTGGGTTTAGAACTGCATCTGTGTGACTTCATCTCTCACCCAGGTAAAACGGCAGCTGGCTTTCTTTACTATCTGAGCACTTGCTCTGGCTGACTGCCTTGCCAACCGCTGTTCCTTGCCTCCTGGTCACCCCGCCAGCCAACTGCTCGCTACTTTCGCCGGCTGCTCCCACTAGCTGATTGCTTACCACTTTCGCTGGCCACCCGTCAGTCACCTTCTGCTGCCACCTGCCTCTTTGCTGTGACCTCCATCTCTTAGTGATCTTTAGCTCTCAGCAGGCTGGGCAGAAACCCTACCACACCACAGGTGATTTAAGCTCTTACTGAGTACTTAAAATAACGAAAGGCTCCTAATGAAGTAAATCCAGAGCACTGGAACACTGACCACACACTCTACTCCTCCACTCCCCTGGGGCTCCAACCCCCTACCAGATCAGAAGCCAGAGCTGGGCCAGAGCCACCTAGCCAGCTCGGGTTGCTGTGGGGCCCCCCACAGATTCTCCACCTACCCTGGGCAGGGGTGCCCAAGAGCAGCTCTCGGCCTGTGTCCCTGCTCCCTGGGACGGGTGGAGAGTCCAGGGGTTCAGGGGAGGAGGGTCAGGTGTGGGAAGGCATAGCCCTTTTAACAGAAAAAACCTTCTTTAGGGATAGGTGAGAGCTTGGAACAGCACATCAGCGCCAGCCCCTGCTCAGCCGGGACTGGCAGGTTTTGTGTGTGGCTGCAGCTCTCAGCCCTGGCTTGCAGGCAAGTCCCATTCTGGCTGAGAGGAGGGGGAGGTTTCAGTGTCAGAAGACTGGGAGGGGATGGATGTAGTTTGGGAAGGTCAAGGCAAGGCAGATGCACATGGGGTTACATGCTACTACACCCACTCCACACACATTTTTGCCAGCGCTGAGCAGCTCTGCTCAGCCAGTGAGGGGAGAGGGGAAGAAAGGAGAATGGGGAAGTGGGGGTTGGAGAATGTAGGAAGGGGGTGGGAGAAAGGGGTGGGGGGGAGAAGGGGAATGGGGGAAGGCAGGTGGGGCAAAAGAATGGGAATGGGGAAGCGAGGGGAGAGAATGGGGGAAGGATGTGGGGTGGGGGAAGAGGCAGTGGGTAAGGGGGTATGTGGAGAAGAGAAGGGGAATGGGGGGAGGAGGAGTAGGGCCCCATGGCATAGGGTGTGGGGGGGGCAATAAATCTTAATCTGCCTCTGGGGCCATCAGTAGGTGGAGTTGGAGTGGGATATAAAACCTAGTACTTAAATGTTATGCCACAGAATTAAATTTGCTTTGTTCTAGCTGTATTGTTCAGTAACAGTTACTTCAAATCTCTCTCCTTGCAGTAACTCATTGTACAATGTGTTCAGTGGCAAGAATGAGGTATTCTGGAAAGGATAAGTAACAGTACTGTTGTGCTGGAGTTTGGGTGAAACCTTATTGCCCCTGGTGGGCACAACAGCTGCCTTTCATTCAGGATAAATGTAAAAAAAAAAAAACTATTGAGCTCCTTTCTGAAATAGATAACTAAAACAATATGATCCTCCACACAAACCACAGGCCACTTGAAAGATGGAGTAGGATTTGAGCCATGTGGGTTTTTCCTGGGGTCTGAATGCAGAGGGCTGGGTATTGGTTGGAGCTGAATGCTTGGGGAAGTAGAAGCAGCAGTGCCAGAAATACCACTGAAGCACAAGGAAAAGACAGCAAGGAAGCCCCTGAGACTGTCAGAGAAAAACTTTGTAGCAGAATCCTGACTAAAATCTAATGGAAACATTTATAAGTTTGTGAATTACAGCTATCTCCAGTAGTTCTAGGTGTTTCAGCTTTCAGGGAAGCTTCATTGTAATTTCTTTCTATTTTTAGGTAGAGTGCTGGCTGGAAAGAGGCTTGGAACTATGATCAAAGAAACAGACTTCTGTTATTTGATCCTACTGTGTTTACGGAAACAGGACTTTGTATGTTTTGTAAATAAACAGGACTGCATCAAAGAAATACTTAACTTCATCATTAATTAGTTTCTCCTTTGAATGGAAACAACCCGCAGGACTCTGAAAATTTGCTTAACCACTTGGGCCTAAAGGAGTAGCAGGATGAAGGACAGCATAGGCAGTATGGAGATCACCAGGTTTAAGCAAGTATATCACTGTCTGAGATAGGATAGTAAAGCAAGTCCGCTCTTGTAATATTTTTTAAAGCAGACATAGTTTGTGTTCTGATTGATAAAGTGAGGTAACAGACATTACCTCAGAGTCCAGATTTTGCAAGTATTACATTTTTCATTTTTTCTTTTTCCTAATAACAGATTCAATAAATAATATTTCTCTTTTCACCCAGATCTATTCTTTCATGATTTAAATACTGAATAAAACTATTTATTTTGTATGCTCAAAAAAATCCTTAAGTAGAGAACTAAAAATCGCATAGAATTATTTCAAATTATGGGGAGGTCCTTTGTTGTACTAACAGGTCTCCTCCAGCACAACTATGACATATGTACATCAAATATGAGTTTATTATACTACGTAGGACTTTTTCAATATTCATACTAATATACTTACAATATATTTTAGTATTTCAGGATTCATAATTTGTCTTTGTGTGTAGTAGCCATGGAGGAAGAAACACTAGTGTAAATGTTTTAATTAATTTGTCTTTTGAACAATCTGGACAAAAATGCTCTTGAGCAAAACCCAGCCTGTTAAGAGTAAAGGAATTACACAGTTGGAAATGATGGTAGGTCAAAGAATATTAGGATTAAAATAATGTAGTTAATTTTACATTAAACACTACGGGTGTTATTGCTCAGCCCATTTCTTGCCCTGATTATCTAAAATGCACTGGGAAGGAAACAATAAGGTTGTGAACTACAACCACCTGCAGCTGCTTCAGGTGTTCCTTTTTATCTGTCAAGCAAGCTTCATTATAATTACTTTCTACTTGAAAAAAAGTTTTAGAATTGTAAAAGGCAATGCTAATGTGATATTAGGAACAAAGTCTTTCATTTTAATTAGGGACTGCATGCCAGTTCCTGGTTCTAATGTAGGCTTGCAACATTAGGGGGTCTTGTTTGATCCTTGGCTGTCCCTGAATGCTCAGGTCATAGTGGTATAGCCAAGCACATTTTTCTATCCCTCACTGACAAGAGGAGGTTCTGAACTGAGTACAATTATCTGTGCCTTTATCATTTTGAGAATAGACTACTGTTGTGCGCCCTACATAATGCTATCTGACCTCCTAATCAATGGTATGTGTTGAGACTATTTGGAAGCCAATGTTAATGGACAGTGCAGCTACCCATTTTGTTTCAGATCCTGCAATCAGATGTGCATGGAAGGACTCTTGTGCCCCATTGACTTCTGTCTGACACCAAGTGGGCATAAAGTTTGCCCACGCAGTGTCGAATTGAAGTTAATGGGTACATGGACATAATAATCTGCCTGCACAGATGTGATTAGAGGATGGGGGCCTTAACCAATGGAGAATTATACAGACAGTCCATTACTGTCGTGTTCCTTGGTCTGTGCTATCTGACTCTGATATTCCCACTTAAGGTGGAATTTAAGGTACTGGATTCAACTACCAAAATGGAATTACTACAAGTGTGACCAGCAAACATGTTTTAACAGGTGTCCCCTAACTTAAAAAGATATGAGAATCCTTGAATTTGAAACTCACTTCTTCCCACAATTTGCCAGAGCCTATGTTTGTTAAATTTCTGAACATGCTAAACAATTCATCTCTTCTTTTAAGTATTTGGGAGTGTGAGTTATAAAGTTAGGCCACTAACACATATATACCTTTAATTCACAGGTATAAGTGTTTACAGGATCAAGATCTTAAATATCAGACAACATGGGGGGATAATTTGTTAAGAGGTCAGTTTAAAAAAAAAAAAAGACAAACTAAAGTAGCCCCAATGGGTGGACCTTAGATCACAGCGATTATATTTTTTTATTCACCATAATATTTCTGTGTAGAATTAATTTAATTATGAGAGATATATCTACTCTAAAGGGGATTTGTTTTTATCCTGGCATGCGATACAATATAACAGAATATACATGTTTTCATAATTTTATATTTACAGTCTAACTTTAGGCCCTTATCCTGAAAAGATTTATGCATTTGTAGGACTGGCACCTTTTTTGTATTGTGTGTTTATTTAAACTTTATCTCAATCCTCTTAATAGAATTGTATAATGCAAGATACTACAAGTATGTAATATATAATATAAAGATGTAAACAGACTAGCTAGTGAGTGAATTCAAGTGTTCAATTGCAAAGCCCAAAGCAGAATACAATAGGGGTTTTGTTTGTTTCGACAGCAAGATGTGGAAAATATCCTTTGATAATAATTAATCAAGAGTAAAATAAAAAGGGATGTAATTACTAAGTTACTAATTTGGTGGTGTTTTTGTAGTAATTGAATTAGAGTTATGTATGTGTTATCAAATAAATTTGTTATATTAAAAATAAGAAAGATTTCAAATATTAAACCTACAAGTTTGACTCTTGCAAGCATATGTATGAAGGGTAGGGAACCCTGGATTCCTGGATACCCAAATATCAGTGATAGCTAAGTGACAAGCGAGCTGTAGCTCACGAAAGCTTATGCTCAAATAAATGTGTAAGTCTAAGGTGCCACAAGTACTCCTTTTCTTTTTGCGGATACAGACTAACTAACACACGGCTGCTACTCTGAAATAAGTGACCTGTGTTATCACTGGCTAGCCAAGAGCCTGCATCCTTTCTACTCGGATACTGAACTTTCCACTGTAACACATCTTCACCACATCTATGACAGACTTTGTAATGCACTCTATTTGTACCTGTCATTGAAGATCACATGAATGCTTCAATTAGTTCACAATAATGGATGCTTTTCTTTGTATGTAAGTAGATTAACAAGAGCATATTAAAATCTGTGTTCAAGAATCTCTGGTAGCTGAGTGCAGTTGAAAGTACCAAATAGTCTTTGTAAAGTATTCATAGATATTATGGTCAGAAGGGACCATTATGATCATCTAGTCCAACCTCCTGCCCAACACAGGCCACAGAATCTCACCCACCCACTCCTGCGAAAAACCTCTCACCTATGTCTGAGCTATTGAAGTCCTCAAATCGTGGTTTAAAGACTTCAAGGACCAGAGACTCCTCCAGCAAGTGACCCGTGCCCCAAGCTACAGAGGAAGGTTAAAAACCTCCAGGGCCTCTTCCAATCTGCTCCGGAGGAAGATTCCTTCCCGACCCTAAATATGGCGATCAGCTAAACCCTGAGCATATGGGCAAGATTTGCCAGCCAGATACTACAGAGAATTCTTTTCTGGGTAACTCAGATCCAACCCCATCTCACATCCCATCACAGGCCATTGGGCCTATCTACCATGAATATTTAAAGATCAATTAATTTCCAAAATCATGTTATCCCATCATACCATCTCCTCCATAAACTTATTGAGTTTAATCTTAAAGCCAGATAGGTCTTTTGCCCCCACTGCTTCCCTTGGAAGGCTATTCCAAAAGTTCACTCCTCTGATGGTTAGAAACCTTTGTCTAATTTCAAATCTAAACTTCCCAATGACCAGTTTATATCCACTTGTTCTTGTATCCACATTGGTACTGAGCTTAAATAATTCCTCTCCAGTATTTATCCCTCTGATATATTTATAGAGATTAATCGTATCTCCCCTCAACCTTCTTTTAGTTAGGCTAAACAAGCCAAGCTCCTTGAGACTCCTTTCATAAGACAGGTGTTCCATTCCTCAGATCATCCTAGCAGCCCTTCTCTGTACCTGTACCAGTTTGAATTCATCCTTCTTAAACATGGGAGACCAGAACTGCACACAGTATTCCAGGTGAGGTCTCACCAGTGCCTTGTATAATGGTACTAAAACCTCCTTATCTCTACTGGAAATACCTCGGCTGATGCATCCCAAGACCGCATTAGCTTTTTTCACAGCCATATCACATTGGTGGCTCATAGTCATCCTCTGATCAACCAATACTCCAAGGTCCTTCTCCTCCTCCATTACTTCTAATTGATGTGTCCCCAGCTTATAACTAAAATTCTTGTTATTAATCCCTAAATGCATGACCTTGCACTTCTCACTATAAAATTTCATCCTATTACTATTACTCCAGTTTACAAGGTCATCCAAATCTTCCTGTTTGATATCCCAGTCTCTCTCTAAATTGGCAATACCTCCCAGCTTTGTATCATCCGCAAACTTTATTAGCACACTCCCACTTTTTGTGCTGAGGTCAGTCATAAAAAGATTAAATAAGATTGGTCCCAAAACTGATCCCTGAGGAACTCCACTGGTAACCTCCCTCCAGCCTGACAGTTCACCTTTCAGTAGGACCCGCTGTAGTCTCCCTGTTAACTAATTCCTTGTCCATCTTTCAATTTTCATGTTGATGCCCTTCTTTTCCAATTTAACTAATAATTTCCATGTGGCACCATATCAAATGCGTTACTGAAATCTAGGTAAACTAGATCCACTGCATACCCTTTGTATAAAAAAATCTGCTACTTTCTCAAAGAAGATCAGGGTTGGTTTGGCACGATCTACCTTTTGTAAAACCATGTTGTATTTTGTCCCATTTACCATTGACTTCAATGTCCTTAACTACGTTCTCCTTCAAAATTTTTCCAAGACCTTGCATACTACTGATGTCAAACTAACAGGCCTATAACTACCCGGATCACTTTTTTTCCCTTTCTTAAAAATAGGAAATATGTTAGCAATTCTCCAATCATACAGTACAACCCCGGAGTTTACAGATTCATTAAAAATTCTTGCTAATGGGCTTGCAATTTCATGTGCGAATTCCTTTAATATTCTTGGATGAAGATTATTTGGGCCCCCCGATTTAGTCCCATTAAGCTGTTTGAGTTTCGCTTCTACCTCAAATATGGTAATGTCTACCTCCATAACCTCATTCCCATTTGTCATGCTACCATTATCCCTAAGATCCTCTTTAGTCTTATTAAAGACTGAGGCAAAGTATTTGTTTAGATATTGGGCCATGCCTAGATTATCCTTGACCTCCACTCCATCCTCACTGTTTAGCGGTCCCACTTCTTCTTTCTTTGTTTTCTTTTTATTTATATGGCTATAGAACCTTTTACTATTGGTTTTAATTCCCTTTGTAAGGTCCAACTCTACTTGACTTTTAGCCTGTCTCACTTTATCCCTACATGTTCTGACCTCAATAAGGTAGCTTTCCTTGCAGATCCCTCCCATCTTCCATTCCCTGTATGCTTTGTGCTTTTTCTTAATCACCTCTCTGAGATGCTTGCTCATCCTGCTTGGTCTACAACTCCTCCCTATGAATTTTTTTCCCCTTTCTTGGGATGCAGGCTTCTGATAGATTCTGCAGCTTTTATTTAAGGTAATCCCAGGCCTCCTCTGCCTTTAGATCCATAAATTCTTCAGTCCAATCCACTTCCCTAACTAATTTTCTTAATTTTTGAAGGTCAGCCCTTTTGAAATCAAAAACCCTAGTTGCAGATTTATTTTTGTTATTTATTTATTTTTGCAGATTTATTTTTCTTCCTTTCAGTTTGAACTGAATTAGCTCATGATCACTTGAGTCAAAATTGTCCCCTACAACCATTTCTTCTATGAGGTCCTCACTACTCACCAAAACCAAATTTAAAATGGCATCCCCTCTAGTCGGTTCAGCAACTACTTGATGAAGGAATCTATCAGCTATTGCATCTAGGAAAATCTGAGCCCTATTATTATTACTAGCACTTGTCCTCCAGTCTGGGAAGTTAAACTCTCCCATTATCACGCAGTTTCCATTAGTATTTACTTCACTGAAAACATTAAAGAGGGCTCTATCCATATCCACATTAGATCCCAGTGGTCTATAGCACACCCCAAGCACTATCCCAGGGGAGGCTCTCGTAGTTTTCATTCCCAATGTAATTTTTGCCCAGACGGACTCAGTCATATCCATTCCATCACTTCTTATTTCTTTACATTCTACCTCATCATTGATACACAATGCTACTCCACAACCTTTACCTTTATTTCTGTCTTTCCTAAACAGCACATACCCTTCAATACCTGTAGTCCAGTCATGACTACTATTCCCCCATGTTTCTGTTATCCCTATCATATCTGGTTTCACTTCCTGCACCAGTAGCTCTAGTTCCTCCATTTTGTTAGATAGGCTCCTCGCATTGGTGTACAAACATCTTAATTTTTGCTGTTTGGCCTCACTCACATTCTGGACCCTATTAGGCACGGTCATTCTACAGCCAGTATAATCTATTAGACTGGTATCCACACTGCCCTTCCTCCTTATATACATTCTCCTACCCATGGCTGTATCCTTTCTTACTTCGTTTTCTTCCCTCTCAATGCTAAATTCCGGTGTGGAGATTACCTGGACATCTCCCAACCATCTCCCCCAAATTCTTAGTTTAAAGCTCTCTTAATCAGTTGTGCCAGCCTCCATCCTAGAAGTTTATTTCCCTCCTTACTCAGGTGAAGTCCATCCCAAGAGAACAGTCCTGTCCATGAATGCCTCCTGGTGGTATCCCAAAGCCCTCCTATAGCACCACTGCCTAAGCCATCTGTTGATAGTCATAAACTTGTCACACCTTTTTTGCCCTTCTCTAGGAACAGGCAGAATCCCACTAAAGATCACCTGAGCCTCGATTTCCTTCAGCGTCTTCCCCAGCCTTGCATAGTCTCCCTTAATACTTTCCAGTGAGAATCTAGCCGTATCATTTGTTCCCACATGAAGGATAATTAAGGGATTCTTCCCTGCTCCCTTTAGGATCCTTTTCAACCTCAGGTCTACATCCCATATCTTAGCACCTGGAAGACAGCACACCCTTCTATTCTCTGGTTCAGCTCTCGTTACAGGCCTGCCTGTTCTTCTCAGTAAAGAGTCCCCGATCACATAGACCTGCCTTTTCCTGGTAACGGTGCTATTCTCCAGTCTTTCCCCTGTTCCCTCTGGCTGCAATTTCTTTCCATTCCTATTCTCCATTGTACTTCTCTTCAACCCATCCTGTATCCTCCTGGGGCTCATATTTCATGTAGTCTCCATTGACTCTTCCCCTTTTCCCATAGAACTAGCCGCTCTTCTCTTCTTCCTTGCCCTTCCACCTTCAGTGACTACCTGCTAAGCCCCTTCTTCATTTTTCAACTCTGCAAACCTGTTCTTGAGCTCTATTTCTCCTTCACTAGCCTTTCTTTTCCTCTGCCCAGTTCTCTCAGTCACATGCTTCCACTGACCACTTTTCTCACCCATTCTCCCCTCAGAATTCCTCAGTCCTGCTTCCATCTGCAAGTCTGAGCTTTTCCCTTCAGATACCTCATGTCTTTGCTCCATAATCTGCTTGAACCCCTTTCTAAACTCAACCAGACTTTCCACCTGCATCTCCAAACCTCAGATCTTTTCCTCCGTCAGCTCTATCAGACAGCATTTCATACAGACAAAACTCTTACCAGATACCTCCTCCAGGATCATGTACATACAACAGCTTCCACATCCAGTCATCTTTATTGTGTCTTCCACTACATGGGTCACTCCCACTGCTGCCTCTGTATCTGTCATAGCCTTGCCACCTAAATCCTGTTAATCTGGGAAACACAAACCACACCAAAACACCACCCCCCACAGCCACAGCAAAACCAAACCCCAAACAAGCACCACAAGACAAACTCCCCTGTTTACAGCTCTGTTTGCTAGCTCCTATGCTGGTACAGCTGTCTGTGCCACTGCCTGACTGGCTAGCTATCTTTATAGGACCCCTAGTAGAGAAGCCCCGCCCCCTAATCAGGGCTCAGCTTCTCTCCCAGCTCAAAGCCCCTACAAGCCTCTACACATAAAAATATTACAAATACAAAACCAAATACAAATACCTTCTCCTCCATCAGAACTCCCACTCAGACTGGTCATAGACCTTGTTATCTCAGTGGCTTCCTTTTCTCAGTTATCAAGCTGCCTGATTTATTTGTTTCTGTATGTGATATAAAAAGGCTGCTTCCACGAGCAGCAGTTTTCTCCTACTCGCGCTGTAAGTCTTCCCACACCCGATTATGCAGCAGCGTGTCTGACCAGGAAACTGATTCTGAATGCAGAGTACTTGTTCGCTTCTCTAGAAGTAATAGTAAAATGAGATATCTAATGCCGCTAAAGCATTTTCAAAATGTTGTACAAACATCATCTAATTAAGTTAACATTTTCAATATTAACCATAACACCCGAATAGCTGAGATTCCAAAATTGGTGGCTACTTTTGAAAACACTAGCATTAACCAATTAATATGTTAGCTAATAGTTGACTATGTAATATTAGCATTAGTTGATGCAGAATTAGTTAATGAACATTTTATTACATTAGTTAATTTTACTTTAGTATTGCAAATTCTACTGATTTTTCTCCAAAAATCTCCTGATATTTGATTTTTTCCCCTTAAATTCCTAGCTCCTGGACCCATGTGATTATGTGAGCATTTCAGTTTTCATATATAAGAACTTAAACAACAGAAGGAAAATATAAAGAACCTCACATTTATTTTTTAATCTCATTTTAAGGGTGGGAGCCTTGATTCAGGATTTTTTTTTAAACATATATGATGGGCAATAAAGTTACTTTAAACAATTTACATTAAATTAAATTAACACTATTGTAGATCTAAGGTGGGACAAAATTGTGTAAGCCCTGTTTTTGTTAGACTCATGGAGACCTAT
The DNA here is from genome assembly GCF_965152235.1 of Eretmochelys imbricata. Classification (NCBI taxonomy): domain Eukaryota; kingdom Metazoa; phylum Chordata; order Testudines; family Cheloniidae; genus Eretmochelys; species Eretmochelys imbricata. The sequence goes on along the minus strand of NC_135572.1, from coordinate 91,875,599 downwards.
TTTGCCCATCTTGTATTAATATAGAGGAAAAAATGCCCTATAAAAGAAGCAAATCCTTCATACATGCATCAACCTGCTAGTTTTAATTTTTTTCCAATTTCATGGCAAAAATGTGTATAGAGGATATAATCAAACAGCATAAAATAATAGAAGGAGGAAAATAATATTACCAATCCTCCTTCTTTCCCATGGTGGTAATTTCCAATTAACACCCTCAGGGTCAATTCAGAATTCTTACATAAATGAAAAAGGAAGGAGTTAACAATATTAATAACAGTTTCCTCTAGGAGAGGGCAAAACTTCAATGGATCCCAGAGTACAGGCTGTTCCAGCAGTTTGTCCTCATTAATGCTATACAGTTTATACATGTTTGATAAAATCCAACTGACTCTATACCATGAGAGATGGTGGATTCTTTTTTTTTTTTTAATCACGATCAGGATGACAGTTATATTTCTAGCTAAAAGTCAGTGATTTAGCTGGTTTATTCTTGCTTGTAGCCTCAATTTTCTGAGTTATGTCTCATGTTATCTATTATATAGTACAAGGATATTTTGCAATATATTTATCTTGAAGGTGACAAATATTTAGCACAGCAAAATATATATTAAAATGGAATTGGGTGAAATTCAGTTAAAGGGAGGGTTTTTTTAATGTAGTTTGAAACCAAACTGTATAATATTACATTTTTTCTTTTTTGCAAACTTTAGAGATAAAAATGTTGACAGCTGGTTTTGTTTATGGATAAATTTTCTAAACTGTTTTAAGTTTGAAGCAAATTCTGTTTTCTGGCAAAAAGTGTATCACCTTTCCTTCAGGTGCAAAATCTCTCTCTGAGAAATCTGATTATTACCTTGTCTTTTCAGCTATGTCCAGTGGCTTCTCTCTCTCTCTCTCTCTCTCTCTTTTTAGTTTTGATATTATCCATGCATGAGCCAATGCTGAATTCTAATGTTTACACTCACTCTGAAGGGCATATGTTTGTCTGCCAAAGCCCCAAAGCAGATGCAAACACCAAAAATGAGAGACCATATAAAATATTGGTGAAGGAAACTCCCAGTGTGGTGGGATTCCTATAGTGTAATTAACTCTGTCACCTCAGGACTAGCCTTTGATACCCATATGCTGATTAGGATCTTAAACAGTGAGTAGTTCTGAAGTCAATTGGCAGTATTTATGGAGAAAGGTGCTACACATTGTGGATAAAAGCAATACAATATGCCTTAGCCTCTTTATTTCTGATGTTGGTCATTTTCAGCAATAACAGTGAAAGTAAATTTATTCGGGGGGAACATAGATAACTTTAGGTCTAAATGTGTTATTCTTCACAACGAGGGACATTGTCTGGCTATGCCAAAAGAAGGACAAGAGACATTTGACATGGGTTTAATCAGGCCACAACTTTTTTATTAGATGTCTGGGACTATGATGGACTTACAGTTGGTATGGCTACTTCCACCTTTTCATATATATATATATATATTATTATTACTTATTAATATTATATATTACTTCTTATATATATTATATATATATAATATTATTACTATATGTTCCATTCTATGCATCCGATGAAGTGGGCTGTAGCCCACAAAAGCTTATGCTCAAATAAATTTGTTAGTCTCTAAAATGCCACAAGTACTCCTGTTCTTTTCTCATAGAAACATTGTCCCTGAAAAAATTCATGAATTACAAAACTGACATATCTCCTACAGTATATTCCCATAGCAGGAGTTAACCGTGTTAGCACAACCCAGCTGCTTTTGAGTGCTACAGGGCATTTGGATAACTTGAGCATTTTCTCATTACCAAAGAAGGGAAACTCAATCTGGAAAACTCAATCCAACTGTGAATATGTGTGGAATAAAATATATATGTATGAGAGTATCTCTATGATTTAAAATAGTAACAAAAAGAAAAATTGTAGTAGAGCTGTAAGATGTCATGGCTTTAAAAATCATTCACATTTTCAGAATTTCAATTTACACACCTTCAAAATTTTGCTTTTGGCAAAATGGAGGGGGTTTAAATTGGAACAAACAGCTTTTACTATTTCAGATAAAGAGATCTTTCTCCTAATAACCCTTGCAAATTTTAGATTAATGGCTCAAAACCAGAATAAGTTTGAACTGGAATTTGATTTAGTTTCAGTATAAATTGGTCCTGTTTTTGAGCAAATAAATCAAACTTTTTAATAAGAATTCTATTGCTGTTTGTTTGTGGGGGAGGAGGGTTTATGAAACTACTAATGAGATTTCTGGCCAACACTCATCTCTAACGACCCACCTGAGTTACTCATTTTATATTACTTTAATATGAAATGTAATGCTATTTTTCTCTTTGAAGTGTAAATAACATGAATATCTTTGAAACTTGATTCTATTTTTTCCCATTACTCTTGATGATACTATGGCATGAGCTTAGTCCCTAGGCACCACTTTTGTTACTATTATCAGTTAAAATTCAAGGTGGCTGAGCCCAAAGTTTCCAAGTGACTGAAGCTTCAGTCCTGCAGCAAGTTCTGTGCAGGCACATATCTACTGACTTCAGTGGGACTCCATGCCAGCCCAGTAGTCTACCTATGAACTACAGGATCGGGGCCTAAGTAAATGTCATTAATTTCCTGCTTTTTGTTTGCCTTGTCCTGATTTCTTTGGAATGTGATTTGTTTATACAGATAATTCATTCAGTGGTTATATGTTTGTACCAATTTACTTACTAACATATTTAGGTGTAGTACATTTTTAATAATATTTGCTTCCCAACATTTGAAAATGGGTCTGTTCAGATTTTTCTCATGCAATTAATAAGGGAGAATTTATTTTTTGAATTTAAAAAAGTATCTGGCATTGTAAACAATGACATACAATTGCTGTGGCCGTGACTTTTTGAAAAATGAACCAAGGGTCAAAATAAATATTGTTGCACAAGCTCATATATTATCTCTGAAATTATCTGATTCCCCATGAGTGATTTCTTTTTAAAATTCAATTTTGACATTCACTCTTTTGGGCAGAATCGATTGTCTTTCCAATAGACAAAGACACTGCTGTGACAAATGATTTGGAATTTGTTTTCAATTTTGCATTACAAAGAGGTAGTTTAGACCTTGAAGAGCTTCCAGCAAATTGAAACTTGATGATTGTCAATGCGTAAATCTTAACATAATGAGGCAAGGCATTTTTATAGTGTTCCTTCAAGTTGGGCTTACCTGCCTCTGTTTTAAAACTGACTTTTCAAGCAATTTTTCATCTTTTCCTTAACTGACACTCATATGACAGACAGTTTGAAAAGCTTAGTATGTTTGATCAAGGTCAATGGAAAAACTAACTGCCACAGTATTAATGTGGATTTGTCCTGTGACATGCCTTGTGGCATCCCTGATTGCTTGGAGGGACTAACACTGCCTCAGTATATTTCACTTCAAGTACTGATACTGATTTGACAGTTCTTGACTTCTGGGGTAACTTTGGAACACATGCCTGATCTCCTTTTTGCTTTTCTTAGACAATTTTTACTTTCTTCCCTTTCCTCTTTTTTGCCAGTACTCCCTTCCAAAGCCTTTCTTGTGTAAGTGCAAAAAGAGTAGCATTATGAATGATACAGGTACCTTTTCATGTGTTTTATATAGATTAAGTTTGATAAATCTTGCTTGCTCTCAAGCAGATCAACAAAGCAGAATGTGATTGTAGTTGGTTAAACTATTTTTTACTAGAGGTGGCTTGGGAAATTTTTGATGTTTTTCTGTGAAAAAAAATGATGATTTGTCGGGGGGAAAAACTGTGGTAAAGGGACAGACTCAACAAATTTCCTGTTTGTTTTTTTAAATGAGAAATTTTTAAAATTGTTGAAATGTTCTGTTTTGACATTTTGTGGGGGGAGGGGGAGTTCAATTCAAAATTATATTTACTTAAGAAATTCAAGTGCACTTACAGTAAATGAATAAATAAATTGTCTAATATCAAAACAAACCATTTTACAATTATCAAAATGAAAGCTTTTGATTGGCATACCTATTATTATTCTTTTATTTTTATTATTTTATTATTTCTTTATTTCTTTATTATTTATCTTATTTTTAGTTCATGAACATTTTGGTGATTTTGACTTTTCAAACCAAGTTGGAACTTGAAAAATGTTTGAAATCTCAAATTTTCCGAGGATGGGAAAATATTTTCCACCTAGCTCTACTCGTGAATAATATTTGTTGTAAAATGAGACCCCATTTTTGGTGAGCAAACTGACTGTGATTTTCTTCAAATGTATTTCGTTTTGTTCATAAATATTTCTAAATGTTATGGATGAGTAACTTACTCAGTGTAAGCTCTGCATCTTGTCAAAAGTGCACTCCAACTTTTACAGCAATTCCTCAGTATTTCAAGACCAGAGTCCACTTTTTTTTAACCACGTCATTCATCTCTCTCTCTCTCTCACACACACGCACACACACACATGCCACACAGAGGCCAGCATGATAAATACCACATCAATAGGACATCCATTAATGTTTTTATTAATAAACAAATATACAATTATTTATTTTTTTTCTTTTTGTTTCAAGTTCACTACTGGACTGAATAGTCATACTTCACTTGCAATTTGACATTGTTTGTGGACGGACTGCATTAAATATGAATTAGTTACCTTTCACATCTACACTCTACACTCTTTGCTCCAAAAAGAGCAAACATATTCTGTGAGCTGAAGGAAATGTCAACTGACATTTAGAATTATGATTTATATTACCTATAAGACATACTAAAATGTGCCATGATCACACCCAGTTGAACAGAAATGTAAACTGAATCTAGTAGAAGGCAGTGGCTAAGCAGAGCAACAGGTGACAAGGAAGAGAAGAGGTGACTAATTCTTACCCTACAACTGTGGAGCATGTGAAAGAGACATTTTCAGCAATCCTTGATAAAAGGTATTTTACTTCTAGAGAAACCCCATATGTAATCTTGTTTCTACAACAATAAATACTAATAAAAAGACACTGTTCTAGAGCTCCAGATAGAATCAGCTGCCAGATAGAGATGTTTACTTCCAGCAGCATTTGTGAAATCAGTAATACTTAAGAAAAAAATAGAACGGAAACTTCATTTTCTCTTTACAAAGGACACAAAATGCACAAAGGAAGATATTTTAGATAACGATTCTTGTTTAGCTTACGTTAACATGCCTTTAAGCAGGGCAGGGGGTGTTGCCTGGCTTGCCAGGGGAAGAGGTATAGCACTTTATGGGTGGGAGGTGAGAGAGAGCTACAGGAGCTCCTGAAAACATGGTGGATCAGCATGGTGATGCTGACTCATCCCCCAGGGACCAGAAGGCCTGAGGAGTTGATAAAGGGGAAGCCCGGTGGGAGAAACCCCTTTTCCCTGGACCAGGAGGAACACTAGCCACCCTCCCTACTCCTTGGAAGTGGTAAAATACCAGGTTTGGTTGGGACACGTTGTGGGCATTGTACTAGGCACTCCTTTCCTGGAGTGGTGGGAGGGGATTTTTCCCTCACCACCAGATTGGCTAAACTGGTATGGGTGGGTTTTTTTGTTTTGTTGTTGTTGTTGTTGTTTTTTTGCTTTCCCCACAAGTCTTTGTTATGGTGAATAGGGAAGGGAGATACGCTATGATATCGCAACTCATAATGTAAGTGTGGGGCAGATGTCTAGTGCGGGAACTCCATAAAGAAGGAATACACTGACCAGTTCAATTGCTTGGTAAAGGACTTAAAGGAGGTGTTTGTTAAAGGAGAGGAACTGGGGGTTTAGGGAGGAGGGGCTCCTATGATTGGCACAGTGGGGAGCCAGACCACCCCTTCCTTTATAACCCACCTTAATCCTCATACGAGGGGGAGAGATGGTAAGGTCCCAGCAATGGGTTGGCTGGGGACCAGGATGAAAAAAGGTAGGGTGGGAGGAAAAACTCCCAGGTAACTATTGAAATGATCATGGAGTTACCTGCACTGTACATTTTTGTCTGCTGGGTAGTCCCTGACATCTAGTAACAAAGTTGAGGCCTGATTAAACCATATCCAGTGTCTCCTCTCCTCCTTTCAGTATAGCTGGACAATATATAGTCCCCAATCCTGAAAATATTTAAGTAAAATACTTAACATTACACATTGTGAGTCGTCCTCTCACAGATACTCTTTCAGCAAACCACCAAAGCAAAGTACTAAAGATCACGCATTACAGCTGAGCACTTTTCTGAACAGAGATGGATTTAAGCATGTTCTTCAGTGTTTTACTGAGCTGGGGCTTCACTACATAGTGAATCATGGTACTAAGGTTCACAGCCTTACATTGTAAGCTATTCAGGGAAAGTTTTTTATGTGTTTGTACAGCAGCTAGATAAATGGGGTCTCAAATCAGACTGAGATCATTTTTCAAAAAATAAACTCCCAGTGAGAATAAAGCTTCTCAAGTACACTTGGCCTATTCTGTAAACAATGTTCACCTCTATTCAAACCCATTGCTGCAGTAGAGCTTTATTGCTTGTAACCCAAAAATAGAAACTTTATTTATACACGATAATTTTCTTACCGGAATATATATGAATTATCACATTTAAAACAAAACTCAGGTTGTATTTTCCTTTCATTTCTGTTTACGCTTATACACACAAACACATGTCTAATTTGTAATATCAGAACATCCAATGAGTAATGATAGAATAACTGATGGCAAAAGTATTTTAGAAAAGAAAATGGCGTTTCAGACCAACCATTAATATTGCAAGAAAGTTAATAGGTAAACTGAGCACTCTGGGAAATTTTATACATATATATTTATACATATACATATCTTTTATACTCAGATATTATATAACAGGTCTATGAACCAGTTTTAGCCAGTTAGCACACTATTATATGTTAAATGAATTAAATGTTGTCTTATTTGCATGGACAAATCTCTAATAATGATTAATGGAGACTTAATCAGATATAGTGGAGATTCAAAAATGTGCAACAATGAAGGGTGAATGTTGGACCATAATATTAAATGCATTCTCCACCTTTGCACTGACCATCCTATTGTTTACATATAAAAGGAGACTAATCCTCTCAAAGGCTAAATTAGAGCTCTGAAAGCATATAAATCATGAGGAGTTCGTGTTAGTAGCTCTTGTGCCTGGAGAGCAATAGAGGAAGGAATAATATCTGCTGGATGCAGAGGCAAGCATCACAACCCTAGGGATATGAGGGGAACACACTGAGCAGAGACACTTGCTACATTTTCAGAGATGTTCTCTTCACTCAGTGCCAGTCTATGAATACTAGTTGATCCACAGGTAACCATGCCCTAATCACCTGGTGGTGTTCCCTCTGGAGACCTTCATGCTCCTGGCTGTACTAATTTTCCCACATTCACTCAAGAAACTTTCACAGTTGCATTATAGCATCCTATAATTACTTTCACCACCACTTGGGGCAGCCGTAATACGGCACTAAATACATCTAATTTATAAACAACCTTAAGTATGTGTTACATTCTGAATGGAAGGAAGGGTTGGTAGGAACATACCGAGTGGAGCAGTCACTTAGTGTAATTTCTTTAGATACTTCTTTACTTCCCTGTCATGGGCTCTCCTATCTGTATTCTCCAATTCTGAGCCTTCATTTTGCTCTGAACCCCTTTAGGTTGTACTACTCTAACTGTTCACAGATACCTAAAAGTAAATGTTTAAGGGAACTAAGTATCTCCTCATACCCTCATTGGTCCTCTGCATTTTATTTGCTCTCTTCCTTCTTATTGAGCCAGATTTCCCTGCCTCCGTCCACACCTATACTTCAGACTGACATGGTGTTCTAAGGCAGAATGTCAATGAACGACATGAATGACCTGAAAATGCAATGTGGAAATATACCTCCCATATTAATTTTCCCATTAAACAAAACACTAAATTAAACATTTATTTAAAACATGCTTCTAGGATTCTAACTTTAGTCTATATAAATAAACCCCAATATTAAAAATATGTCCTCATTCTTCCATAGTTCTAGATATGGAAAACTAAATCCAGATACTTATACATTTTATGAGTCTGTGAGACTCAAATAATAATTCAGATTACAAAATACTAGAGCACTTCCTTAGCAGCAGAACTGGGAACGAAATATTATTTTTCCTCTTGTTTTTTTTTCCCCTCTATGCCTTCCCCATCTCCAGTTCTATGAAGGTCTTGCTTATTTCTGACTGATAAATAAGATTCATAAAATACAAAGAAACCTCTTCTGTCAATTTCTGGGAGAGAAGAAGGGAAAGGAATAAGCAATGCCAAAGGTTAACATGGGGAAACTAAAAATAAGACACCATCCAACTTCTTTAAATCTAACTCTATTAACGTTCATCTTTACTCAAAAGATATATGTAAAATCAGACCCATATGTGATGGTAGAAGGAGAAGTTCTAAATAGAAGGTGAATAGAGAGAGATTTTGTTCTGGTGCCAAGGAAGGAAACTTTGAAAAGACATGAAAAGATTTATGTGAAGACATGAGACATTTTTTCCATCTGGAAACTCTTAAGATATCTAACCCTTCCATGGCCTACAACCTAAAGTTATTTTTACTGTTTTGATTTTATTCACATTTTGTCAGTTTTTATTATGTTTATGGAACTTTCTTAAAGTTAATGAACTAATTATTCATTTTTATTGCCCAATGCTTTTCAGTGCTATGATGGGCAGATTAAGCAAAGGCCAATTATATTGCTGAGGTTTTGGTGGCGTCTAATAATTTCACTCTTATTCTACCTTTTTTTGAGTTAATGTTTGGTAAACTACAATAGTTGTTTTAATCTCTTTTTCCTTTACAGTTTGTAAAAATGCCAAGCCACGGTATTAGCCAACTAATTGTTTTGTAGGGGCTTTATCTCTTTTGTTGAACATTATTGAGAAAATATTACATATTTCCTCATTTAGATTGGTATTATGTACATTCTACAGTATCTTTCAATCTGACTAGAACATCATCTTGGGATCTGGGCTGCTTTTGTAGTTGTAATCTCTACTATATACTACAGTATCTTCCTAAAAGATGTGTGTGGGTGCGTTATAACTGGTACTTGGGAGAGCTCCCTGTGAGTAAGGTTGCAGAACAGTGTAAGTTATAACCCCTTATTTTCACACACTCAAATCTTTCCATTATGTTCCCCTTTGAATAAAATGTGCCATGCCTGTGAGCTGCATAGCTACTTAAGTGTGTATTTCATGGTTTAAACAATTATAATCTCTCCCGCATTTTGGTGTGAAAGATAGCTATGTAAATAGCAGTAGAGAAAGTAATTTATGAGGAAAGCTCTTTGCCATAAAGAAAAGGAGTACTTGTGGCACCTTAGAGACTAACCAATTTATTTGAGCATAAGCTTTCGTGAGCTACAGCTCACTTCATCGGATGTATTCAGTGGAAAATTCAGTGAGATTTATATACACACAGAACATGAAAAAATGGGTGTTTATCATGCACACTGTAAGGAGAGTGATCACTGAAGATCAGCTATTACCAGCAGGAGAGTGGGGGGGGGGGGCGAGAAAAACTTTTGTAGTGATAATCAAGGTGGGCCATTTCCAGCAGTTAACAAGAACATCTGAGGAACAGTGGCGGGGGAGGTGGAGAACACTTCAATCTCTCTGGTCACTCGATTTCTGACCGAAAAGTGGCTATTCTTCAACAAAACGACTTCAAAAACAGACTCCAATGAGAGACTGCTGAATTGGAATTAATTTGCAAATTGGATACAATTAACTTAGGCTTGAATAGAGACTGGGAGTGGTTGAGTCATTACACAAAGTAAAACTATTTCCCCTTGTTTATTTCCCCCCACCACTGTTCCTCAGATGAAAGCTTATGCTCAAATAAATTGGTTAGTCTCTAAGGTGCCACTAGTACTCCTTTTCTTTTTGCGAATACAGACTAACATGGCTACTGCTCTTTGCCATGTGATCATGGTAAAAGAATTACAGAAAGTCATTTTCTCCAGACATGGAAAAAATAACATTATGCCTTTATTTCTCTCTCTGCCTCACCGTGGAATACCTACCTCAAATCTTCCCCAGGACTTTTTTGTTGGGTTTACTGCTACAGATTAAAAGAGTACACATATCCTCATATCACCTACCCTAGGAGTTTGAGGTGAAAGTGGTGTTCTCGTCCATACTCCCTGTTGAATAAAAGGCCCAGGTAAGAACCATCAAATTGTGGAGGTAAATGCATGGTTATGTAGGTGGTCGGAGAGAGGGCTTTGGATTCTTTGACCATGGGATGTTGTTCCAGGAAGAAGGACTGCTAGGAAGAGATGGGATCCACCTAATGAGAGGGAAGAGCATCTTCACAGGCAGGCTTGCTAACCTAGTGAGGAGGGGTTTAAATGAGGTTCTCCGGGAGATGGTGACCTAAGCCCAGAGGTAAGTGGGGAATTGGGATATCAGGAGGAAACATAATTAAGACAGTGCAACTGTGGAGGCCTCCTGATTAATGCTGAGAAAGTAGGGCAATCAACTAGTTATCTTAGGTGCCCGTACACGAAAGCAAGAAGCCTGGAAAACAAGCAAGAAGAATTGGAAGACCTGGTAGAGTCAAGGAAGTATGATGTGATTGAAATAACAGAGACTTGGCAGGGTAACTCACATGACTGGAGCACTGTCATGGATGGGTATAAACTATTCAGGAAGGACAGGCCGGGGAGAAAAGGTGGGGGAGTTGCACTGTATGTAAGACAGCAGCATGATTACTCAGAGCTCCAGTATGAAACTGAAGAAAAGCCTGTTGAGAGTCTTCGGCTTAGGTTTAGAGGTGAGAGCAGCAAGGGTGATGTCGTGGTGGGTATCTGCTATAGACCACCAGACAAGGAGGAGGAGGTAGATGAGGCTTTCTTTGGATATCTAACAGAAGTTTCCAGATCACAGGCCCTGGTTCTCATGGGGGACTTCAATCACCCTGACATCTTCTGGGAGAGCAATACAGCAGTGCACAGACAATCCAGGAAGTTTTTTGGAGAGTGTTGGGGACAACTTCCTGGTCCAGGTGTTGGAGAAACTAACTAGGGGCAGTGCTCCTCTTGACCTGTTGCTCACAAACAGGGAAGAATTGGTAGGGGAAGTAGAAATGGGTGGCAACCTAGGCAGCAGTGATTATGAGATGGTTGAGTTCAGGTCCTCACAAAAGGAAGAAAGGAGAGCAGCAGAATACAAATCCTGGACTTCAGAAAAGCAGACTTTGACTCCCTCAGGGAAATTATGGGCAGGATCCCCGGGGAGGCTAATATGAGGGGGAAAGGAGTCCAGGACAGGTGACCATATGATTGTGGGATACTTTTGGCAGACTCCCATAACCCTAATCTGTTGGAGGCTGCATCAACACGACAAAGCAATAGGGCTTGAACAGTGGTTCCCAGGTTGACTTGAGCTTGAACCTTACACCCTCACTGGGACCTAGGAGCCTGGGTTTGAGCCTGAGTCCAAGAAATGTGTGTGTAGGCAAAAGGGAGGGTTGGGCACAAGTCTGAGTCTGAGCCTGGGCTTACATTGCAGTGTAGACATATTCTGAGTTATCTGAAGGAGATATAGAGTATGATTGGCATCTTGCTTTTATAGTAAATTATGGAGCACTGTAATTTCCAAATGAGAGGACATAAAGATTAGATCTAGGGAGAGAACCATTAGCTGAAATATAGTATGTTGCCATTTGAATGCTGGACTTAAATTTATATATTTTGAATATTTTATATTCTTCCTGAAAGTAATTGTATATTATATCATGCACAGAAAATGCAATATATTTTACATGGAATAAATAAATTGCTGTTTATATGGTATGTTTCATCAAACTTCCAGAGAGGTGTTCAGAATAACAACTACCTTGCACTTGTAGAAACACACTTTGTTACAGATGAACACACTGCTACTCACAGAGTAATGTGTGGCACATAATAGCACTACAGAGCAGTTGATTATTTTTTTTTCTGTGCCTGAAACCTTCTAAACCCTTGGATGAATATTCCATTTAGCAACTAAGTTAGGAAGCTCCATGCTTCTTAATGTAACTGAAATGGATTTGTAGACTATATTAGGCCTGATTTCTCTCACGTCAGTATAAGGTCTTGATTCTACAAGTTGCTGAACACTCTGCCTCCAGCAAAAGCACTTAAATACATGCATTGACCTATGTTTAGAGTAGTGAACATGACAACAATGGCAAATATTCATAGACGTCTTTTAGCTGATAAAGTTCTAATAATATTCTCCAACCCCATTTAACATTATTGGTTGCTTTATCTAGAAATAACTATATGTATTTATATTTTACTTTGAAATTATACACTCTGAAAAGAGTTTTAGGGCCTGGCTCTTAGTGGATGTAAAATTACATAGATCTATACTACTCACTGAGATAAGTTGATTTACCACAGCTATTCTATATAGACTTCTATAGTATACTCATGATAAATGTATCTGAGAACCTCAGGTCTGGCCCCTATATTAAGGACTAGAGCTATGTGAAGTTTTGTTTTGTGTTTTGTTTGCTGACCAAACTGAGAAAATTATTGAAAAATTGTTTCTTGTTGACCAAAACATTTTGATTCACAAGAAATTAAACATTTCATTTTGGTTCTGTTTTTTTCTTTAGCCTTTTTAAAGAGTAAAATTTAGGCAATTTTTGAAACATTGTTTCGAAATTTTTCATTTTGAAAATGTCAAAATGAAACATTTTGACTTTAAAAAATACGCTTTGTTTTTGGCCAAAACTATTGGCCAAATTTTACATGAATTCATGAATAGTTTCAGTCAACACAAACTGCAAAAAAATTACCCGCCTCTACTAAGTATCCACTCTTGCTCATGCTGTGTAATTGTCCAAAGAGCAGTCCCATTGGTTTCAAAGGGTTTCAATATTAGGATAGGAGAATTGGACCATAAATTATTTTTAAAGAATCCGAAAAAAGAATCACATTCTGATTTTAGTCAAACCACTGTAAATCTCCAGGTTACAGACCTTACTACAGAATTTGGCTCTGTGTCAGTCATATTGTACATAACTAGTTCAGGAAGATAGGGCTGCAGTAAGGCCTGATAGACTCAACTTTCAAGTCTGTCTTTTTTCCTCTTAAGAGTTATATTTTTAAAATGATCATTTAGCATTTACATTTACTCACAATATAAATCTACTTAATACATCATGAAAAAATAAGTCTAGTTTAGAAATTTCTTGAATAAAAATCAGTTGATCAGTTTGTACATGTTTTCATTATGTATTGATTAAACTATTATAATTTACCTATTCTGGATTAATTTTTCTATCACAAATAGCATATTGCAAATAGTAGTGAATTTTGCTGTTCATTTGTTGATATGATCAAAAGTGCCAGAACACATTTCTGCCGTTAATCAAACTTTCTTGGGACTCTTTTGTTTGTCATTAGTTTTAATATCTTGTTTTTAATCTGTAAAATACTGCAAAGTATTGATACAGAATATTTGCAAAGCAGAGATTCAAGCTTGCAATTTATTTTTATTACATATCTGTGCTAAGATTTAACCTTATTATATTGAACAGTGGAATAGTACATTATGTAACATTTCTGCCTAAGAGTAACTTAGTTTGCAGTATTGAAAAATTATTTCCTATGACAGAATTCAGAAAATGGGAGAAGATCATGATTTTTTCAAACAAAACAACAGAGAAAACAAACAAACAAACAAACAATGAAGCTAGAATGTTTGATAAAGGAAAATACTGTACTTTGTCCACTCGGACTGGCACTCTTAATTTTCTATTTTTGCAGAGAGGTCTTCTTGTTTAGGGATTGGATATACAGTGTAAAAGAATTATGAGGTTTATTTAATCTTTTCTAGTATTCTCTGTTTGAAATGAGTGATTGTACTGTTAATATGACATCTGTGTCTTCCAACCCCCCTGACTTTTTAAAACATTATGGGTAGGATTTTTGAAAGCACTTTGTGTTGACTTAACTCAGCCCCAATTATCATTGAATTCAATGGGATCCGAGTTAGGCCAATGGTGAATGCTTTTGAACATGCCATTCCAAGTTTCTAAAATAGAAATTGAAGCCACTGAGACTCTAATCCTGCAAGTGGGCCTCTGGACAGCTTACAGAATCAGAGAATAAATCTTTCCCTCTTTTTCTAAAAGTGAGTGAAAAATATTTCTACTAGAGTGAAAAGTATTTTGTTTACATTTTTAACTTTTACATTTAAACAGGTCAGCTTTCTGCAGGCAATTACTAAAAAACTGAAAATGATGCTAAAATAATGTTACACTCCTAATAGTAGAGCTTCAGGAATGCATAGCCTTCCCTTGGGTCCTGGATGCATACCTACACAAAGCCAATGTTGTCAAGGTTATTGTATTTATACTAGAGCTGTCTGATAAAAAAAACAGCAGGAATTTAACTTTTTTTGCTATTTTGCAAAAAATTGTTGACATTTTCCAGTTGTTCAGCCTCTACTGAGATCAGGTATAGCACAGTCAGCAGCAGCAAAAGCTTCCTCCACATCACCTTACCAATACACCACAACCAATCACAGGATATATTAAATGACATTTCTAAGAGTGAGGGGTAGTTGAGTCTTCATACCACTGAATCCTTAACCTCTCTGCTGAGACTGCCAATAAGGGTTGTAATTAAAGTGGTGGTTTCTATGCTAGAAACTAAGCTAAGACCAACACACAACTTTTGTCTTAAAGGAAGATCAGCCTGAGGTGAAGTTGCGAGGGAGTGGAATAAAGGAGGACAAATAGTGGGTGTTGTTAGGACTTTGAGCATCTCAGAGGACACTCTGTGAACTGAAAAATAAAACAAACAAACAAAAAACACCTATGTATTTGTGAACATGCCAAGAAAGAAACCCTTGTCACTGTTTGTATCTGACTTAAAAATAATGGATTGACATCACTATGAAAACAAAAGAATGACAAAATTAATGAAGATATTGATTTGTTATGCGTCAAATGAAACAAGATAAATTGGAGCAGGAATGGGACCAGGAAACAATTGAGAAATACAAATTAACTAACTGCTAGTCCTGTTGGGATGCTTGTCCCTTGACATACAATTACATTATGCGTTATTTCTAAAGAATCTTCTTGATTCCACTCACTTGTGAACTCTACATCTGTCTTCTCTTTTACACAAATGAGAACAAAAACATGTACGAAAATAATAAATGGATCATCAGTTCCCATAACAAGAGGGAAACCTGCTTTTTTTTAATCCCCAAAACTAAAGGCTGGAACACAGACTGTAATCAGCATTTCTCAGAAGCAACAAGAGCCTTCCTTCTATTCCTTTTAATTTGTAGACAATCACACATGTGCTTACATGCAAATCTACTGCACATGAATGTAGCAAAAAGAGATTGGCTAATCCCTGTGTTACTGAACTCAGCAGCATGAATTCACCCTTCTAGCTATGAGCAGTAGTGCTATGCTGCTTATGGATTTTTTTTCAGTTTTCTGGCAGTTCTGCAAAGTTAAAAAAAACATATTTTGGGTTGAAATTAAAGTTTCACTTTTATTTCAAGCTTTTTTTTTTACATTTTTTTTTTTAATTAAATTGAAGGAAAGTCCAGTACAAAGTCATTTGACTCAAAAAATTTAAAAGTTTTATTTTGAAAACATTGAAATGAAATGCTGTTTTTGGATGAGCATTTCAGGAAAAAGTAGCATGAATTTGCAAAATGTTAAGGTGTCACCAGAAAAATGTATTCCTGAGAAACATCAGCTCAGCTCTAATGTACAAAAGGCAAAAGTATTCAACATATAACAAAAACTGCTCCCTTTCCTGCATTCATCCTTTCCGCCTGCATTCATCTCCCTGCAGATGGATTTTTGCAGCATTCTACTATGGCTAGCCTATCCAGTTATTTCAAACGAAGAAGGGACAGAGGGCAAGTAACACACTGGAGGGCTTCTCATGGGAAACTCCCTAACAGCAGCCTCCTTTCTTTTAAACCTAAAGAACTCCACCTCATGCAAGTACACTGATCACAACTGCAGCAATATATAAAGGCAGGGAGTTGGTCTCTCATGTATTCAGGACCGAAGTCATTTAAGGTATTGCAAAATTCGAAAGACAACTTCAACTAAAGGAGCAGATCGAAATAACCTTTGTCATTTCTTCTGAGTAAGGTACTGTTACATGTACTGGGCAAGGTAAAATGGAGACATAGAGCGGGGTGTCGTCAGCATAGTAGAAGCACCATAACAGGTTTCTCTCCATTAGCTCTCCTAATAGCCCCGCTACACACTACAGAAGATGACAAGATGGAACTAAGTTGAATTATCACTTCCTGCAATTCTCAGTGTAGACCCAGCCCTGCAGTCCTTATATAGACAAAACTCAGATTTGATTTTATAGGACATCTTGTCTTAATAAAGACTGCAAGCTTGGGCCCTGAGTTTTCTTCCAGAATCACTAGAAAAATAACTCTACATCATTATTGCCATTGATACAAGATCATGCTTCTAGGGAATCTGAGATACTGTCCAAAAAGAACATGCAATTTCCAAAGGCCTAATCCTGCAGACCTGTCACAAGGCAAAACTGAATTCAATTGAAATTTTACCTTGGTGAAGACTGAAGATTTTTTTTTTTCAACATTTGCTCTATTTATGAAGAAATATATAGTTTTAAAATGTAGGAAAAGCCTTTTTATCTTTATCTGAAGCAAAATATATAAAAAATTACATCTGGCTTTTATATATGTTTCTTTTAGTATGAACTGGGGAGCACACTTTGATTCATCTTTATATTCTTTTTCTCACTGTATTTGTATTACATTAATGGGAAAATACAGATCTACAGTGGCCAAAATAAAATGTCTAGATTCCTATGGCTATTATTATCTAATGACTTTGGAGCCTAATAGATAAAGAGCCTGTTTGGTAATTCAAAGAGATTAAGTTCAAATCCTGTTGCAAGGTTGTACTTTTATTAAAATTTCTATTAACTTTGCTTCCATCAGTGAGATTATATATAAAGTAATTCCTGCCTTGAAAAAGAAAAAGAGAAAGAGTACTTGATTCAAAATAGTTCACATATAATCTTTTTTTTTTAAAAGTTGACTTGGAAAAAGAACAGTTTGGCCACATAAATAGCCTTTTTTGCAAAAAGGGTACAGCTTTGGAACTCTTCTATTTTTGCTACTCAATATAGTAGAGGATACCAGGGACCAAAAACAAATGAGGGAAAAATAGTTTTAATTTCTGCAGAACTCCACCAACAGTTACTAATAGATTTCCTACAGTTTTCTGTATGGTATACTAACAACCTTAAGAAAAGCAGTTTGGATCTTTATATGGTCCTAGCGTTTAAGGCCAAATGAAGGGATCACCAGATCCTATAATCTGACTTCCTGCATATCACAGACCATCAACACACCCAGCACCCAAACACTTCTCTAACAGACTAAATGGTCAATTAAACAAGATACAGTTAGTGATAACTTGGCTTCCTTTCTGTCGTTCACCAATCTTGAGTATTAATGTTTAAAGAGAGGAAGGTACACCTAAATTCTGTCTTATTTAATTTGATAATTACGAATTACTAATCTTTTCTCTAAATAGACTGTGTTTAACACAAGACTTTTGAAACTGTTTAGAGATTTTTGGGTGACTCCATGTTTGGGTATCCAATCTGAGACACCTTAGAGAGACCTGATTTTCAGACCCGGTATTTCCCAGTTGTAAGGTTTTAGGGCTGAATGCTGGGGACTGGATAGGAACCAAGATTTTCTTTGTAGTTGCCTGCTTTTGATTCTGTGTAGTAAAGTTGTTACCCTTGCCTTTACATTTATTATATATTTTGGACCCAACCAGGGCAAGGTGTAAATCTCTGTGGTTGTGCTACTCCAGTCCTTCTACCCCTCATGTTCTGAAACAAATCAATATTTTATGAGCCTCCCAGGCAGTGCTGCAGGACATTCCTGGGTGTCCTAACCAGTGTCAGAAGAAAAGCTCATTAAGCACATCCCTATCTCAGCATGTAGGCCAGGTCAGCAACTCTGCCAGCCAGCGTCCCTGTTGGACTCTGCTAATTTAAGCACACAAAGGTTCTTCCAGTTCCAGGGACCAGCATGGAAAGAGCTGGCCAGTAGGTGTTTACGTCCCTGCTTTCTCCAACACACTGCCCATTTCCTTCCTCTTGTGTCCTGTGTGGAGAAAATATGACTTGATGTGGCAACTTGCAAGGTTGGTCTACCACTCAGAATAGGAGTGCAGCTCTGAGTGCCACAGTGTTGAAGATGTGCTCCTTTCATCCAGAACTTTTTCCACTTTCCCTCATCTTCTCTTCTCCTCCATTCAGAGAGATCTAAAATTATTATTTTTATTTATTTGTATGTGGTGCTACATAGTCTCTACTAGCCCATTGGGCTAGGCACCATATAAAACACATGTTGTAGGAAATATTGTCCCTGCCCCAAAAGCCTACACTGAAAAGTCACAGTAGTGGAGGGAAGGGATACAATAAACAGTCAGCCGTTCCTGGCTTCCTGCAGCTCCCATTGGCTGGGAACGGCGAACCATGGCCACTGGGAGCTGCAAGTGGCCATACCTGCAGACACTCAGGTAAACAAAGTGTCTTGCGGCCGGTCAGGGGCTTACCCTGAGCAAGCCATGAACCATGTTTGGGAACCCCTGATCTAGCCCAGTATCCTGTCTTCCAACAGTGGCCAATGCCAAGTGCTTCAGATGGAATACATAGAACAGGGTAAGTATCATGTGATCTGTGCCCTGTCGTCCAGTCCCAGCATATGGCAGTCAGAAGCTTAGAGACACCCAGAACACTCCTGACCATCTTGGCTAATAGCCATTGATGCACCTATCCTCAATGAACTTATCTAATTCTGTTTTGAACCCAGTTATAATTCTGGCCTTCACAACATCTCCTGGCAATGTGTTCCACAGCCTAACAGTGCATTGTTTCTTTTTGTTTGACCTGCTGCCCTATTCATTTCATTGGGTGACCCCTGGTTCTTATGTTATGTGAAGGGGTAAATAACACTCCCTTATTAATTTTCTACACACAATTCATGATTTTCTAGACCTCTGTCATATCCTCCCTTAGGCATCTCTTTTTCTCAACAGTCCCATTCTTTTTAACTCTCCTAATAAGGAAGCTATTCCATACCCCTAATCATTTTTGTTGCCCTTCTCTTTACCATTTTTGTTACCTTCTCTTTACCTTCTAATATTTCTTTGAGAGGCGGTGACCAGAACTGCACACAGTATTCCAGGTGTGGGTGTACCATGGCTTTATATAGTGACATTACAATTTTTCCTGTCTTATTCTATATCCCCTTCTGAACGGTTCCTGACATTCAGCTAGCTTTTTTGATTGCCGCTGCAGACTAAGTGGATGTTTTCAGAGAAGTAGCCACAATAACCCCAAGATCTCTTTCTTGAGTAGTAGCAGCTAATTTAGACCCCATCATTGTATATGTACAGTTGGGATTGTGTTTTTCAGTGTAAATTACTCTGCATTCATCAACATTGGATTTAATCTGTTTTTTTCTTGTCCTGTCACCCAGCTTTTTTTTAGATCCCTTTGTAACTCATCATGTTCTGCTTTGGCCTTAACTATCTTGAGTAATTTTGTATCATCTACAAAATTTGCCACCTTACTATTTAACCCTTTTTCAAGATAAATTATGAATATGTTGAATAGATCTGGTCCCAGTAAAGATCCCTGGGGACCCTATTATTTACCTATCTCCATTTTGAAAACTGACCATTTATTCCTACCTTTGTTTTCTCTCTATATCCAGTTACTGATCCATGAGAGGACCTTTTTTCTTATCCCATGTGTGCTTTCTTGGCTTAAGAACCTTTTATGAGGGACATTGTCATAAATATAAAGGGAAGGGTAAACCCCTTTAAAATCCATCCTGGCCAGAGGAAAAAACATATCACCTGTAAAGGGTTAAGAAGCTAGGATAATCTTGCTGGCACCTAACCAAAATGACCAATGAGGAGACAAGATACTTTCAAAGCTGGAGTGGGGGAGAAACAAAAGTTATCTCTGTCTGTGTGATGCTTTTGCCAGGAACAGAAAAGGAATGGAGTCATAGAACTTGGTAAGTAATCTAGCTAGATATGCGTTAGATTCTGTGTTGTTTAAATGACTGAGAAAATAAGCTGTGCTGAGTGGAATGTATATTCCTGGTTTTGTGTCTTTTTTTAACTTAAGGTTTTGCCTAGAGGGATTCTCAATGTTTTGAATCTGATTACCCTGTAAGGTATTTACCATCCTGATTTTACAGAGGTGATTCTTTTATTTTTTCTTCATTTAAAATTCTTCTTTTAAGAACCTGATTGCTTTTTCATTGTTCTTAAGATCCAAGGGTTTTGGTCTGTGTTCACTTATGCAAATTTGAGAGGATTTTTATCAAGCCTTCCCGAGGTAAGGGGGTGTAGGGCTTGGGGGGGATTTTGGAGGGAAAGACGTTTCCAAGTGGGCTCTTTCCCTGTTATATATTTGTTAGATGCTTCATTGTGGCAGCAATAAAGTCCAAGGGCAAAAGGTAAAATAGTTTGTACCTTGGGGAAATTTTAACCTAAGCTGGTAAAAATAAGCTTAGGGGTTTTTTCATGCATGTCAAGGTTCCTTCCCCACTCTGAACGCTAGGGTACAGATGTGGGGACCTTCATGAAAACCTCCTAAGCTTATCTTTACCAGCTTATGTCAAAACTTCCCCAAGGTACAAATATTCCACCCTTTGTCCTTGGATTGGCCGCTACCACCACCAAACAAATACTGGTTACTGGAGAAGAGCTGTTTGGAAACGTATTTCCCCCCAAATACTTCCCAAAACCTTGCACCCCACTTCCTGGACAAAGTTTGGTAAAAAGCCTCACCAATTTGCATAGGTGACCACAGACCCAAACCCTTGGATCTGAGAACAATGAAAAAGCATTCAGTTTTCTTACAAGAAGACTTTTAATAGAAATAGGAGTAAATCGAAGTAAAGAAATCCCCTTTGTAAAATCAGGATGGTAGATACCTTACAGGGTAATTAGATTCAAGACATAGAGAATCCCTCTAGGCAAAACCTTAAGTTACAAAAAAGATACACAGACAGAAATAGTTATTCTATTCAGCACAATTCTTTTCTCAGCCATTTAAAGAAATCATAATCTAACACATACCTAGCTAGATTACTTACTAAAAGTTCTAAGACTCCATTCCTGGTCTATCCCCGACAAAAGCAGCATATAGACAGACAGAGACCCTTTGTTTCTCTCCCTCCTCCCAGCTTTTGAAAGTATCTTGTCTCCTCATTGGTCATTTTGGTCAGGTGCCAGCGAGGTTACCTTTAGCTTCTTAACCCTTTACAGGTGAGAGGAGTTTTCCTCTGGCCAGGAGGGATTTTAAAGGGGTTTACCCTTCCCTTTACATTTATGACAATGCAGGTCCCCACATCTGTACCCTAGAGTTCAGAGTGGGGAAGGAAGCTGGACAGACATTGTCAGAGGCTTTCTGAAAGTCCAAGTACACTATATCCATTGGATCACCCTTGTCCACGAGCTTGTTGACACCCTCAAAGATTGATGAGGCATGATTTGCCTTTCCAAAACAACATCTATGTGTCTGATAATTCTATTCTTTACTATAGTTTCAACCAATTTGCCTTGTACTGAAGTTATTTGGCTATATTGAAAGAAGGACAGGAGACACTTGATATGGTTTTAATGAGGCCACAAATCTATTATTCAATGTCTGGGACTACCCTGCAGATAAAGTGTACATACACCCATTTTCATTAAATAACTACCCAGGAGGGTGTCCGCCAGGCCTCTTTCTTTTTCTATCTTGGTCTCCTAGCCAACATATTGCTTGGACTTTACTTTTCCCCCCTCCCCCCCCGCACCACGAGTTGGAGGATTAAGGTGGCTAATCATCAACATAATCTTGGTCAAGGGGTCGGTATTATATTCTTACTGCTATACTCTTATTATTCAAACATGAAATTTCTATCCATAAAGATTCAATGATACAGTTTGATTCATTTAAGTTTTTCACTATATTTGATTCAATGCTTTCATTTGCCTATAGTGCAAATCCCCCACCACCATGACCTCCTCTGTCATTCCTATGTATTTTGTACCCTGGTATTACCATGTCCCAGTGATTAGGATTGTTAAGTGAGTTTTCATGATGCTTATTATATCAATATCCTCAGTTAATACCAGTAACTGAAATTCACCCATCTTAGTATTTAGTCTTTGTATACAAGCACTTATAAAATTTGTCAATATTTACTTGTCTTCCTTCATGTGATGTAATTGAATGGGACTCTTTCATTTGACTGTTTCTCTTCAACTGCTGCATGGATTTTATCAACTTCTAGCTTCTCCTATTTACTAAGATATAGAGACTCTCCAATAATAGATCTTTCCCTAAGGAATGTCTCCATCCAAACTGTGTGACCTTCCACTGTTGCTGGCTTTCCCCCAGCCCTTAGCTTAAAAATTCTTCTATCGCCTTTTTAATTTTACATGCCAGGAATTTGGTTCCATTTTGTTTTATGTGGAGCCCATCCTTCTTGTATAGGTGCCTCCTTCCCAAAAGGTTCCCCAGTTCCTAATAAACTTAAATCCCTCCTTCCTACAGCATTGTCTCATCCACACATCGAGACCCTACAATTCTGCCTGTCCAACTGGCCCTGACTGTGGAACTGCAAGCATTTCAGAGAATGCTACCATGCATGTCCTGGACTTTAATCTCTTAGCTAGCAACCTAAATGTGGCTTCCAGAGCCCCTCTTCTACTTTTTCTTATGTCA
Organism: Eretmochelys imbricata; assembly: GCF_965152235.1. Lineage (NCBI taxonomy): Eukaryota > Metazoa > Chordata > Testudines > Cheloniidae > Eretmochelys > Eretmochelys imbricata. Next base: position 91,852,798 of record NC_135572.1, on the reverse strand, counting down.
CTGGTACCTACATATGCCACGACCACCAGTTCCTCCCCAGCACTGCACATAAATCTGTCTAGATATCTCAAACAATCCACAACCTTCATACTAGGCAGTCAATTTACTATGACGTACTCCTAGTCATCACAAACTCAACTATCTATATTTCTAATAATTGAATCCATCATCATTACCACCCTCTCTCTTCCTACCAACTGGGGTATCCTCCCCTGAAGGGGTATCCTCAGTGTGAGAAGATCATCTGGAAGGAGGGTCCCAACTATGGGATCATTTCCTCCACTCCAGTTTGATGTTCTTCTTCCTCATGAGACTTTCATCCTCCTCAACAGCACAGAGACTGTGAGACTAAGGGTGAGACTGCTCTACTGTGTTCCAGAAAGTCTCACTTATATTCCTTTTTGTCTTCCTTAGCTCCTCCAGTTCAGCCACTCAGGCCTCAAGGGCCTGTACTCAGTCTCTGAGGGCCATGAGCTGTTTGCACTGAGTGCATACGTATGCCACCTGACCACAAGGCTGGTAATTATGCATGCTGCATTCAGTGCAACAAACTGGATATCCCCCATTCTGCTGCTGGACTTCTGCCTGCATTATTTTTACTCCTGCAGGTTTTGGTTAGGGTTTTTTGGTTTAGTTTGGCAGTGGGCGTTGGATGGCCCAAGTTTAGAGAATGTTAGCTATTCTGGTTTTCATGCTTCCTCTTAACCTGCCTCTCAAAACTCCTGTTTGCTGCTTCCGTTTGCTAGCTCCAATGAATATATTCAATGATCGACCAAATCTTTTCCATTGAGAAAGGTACCAAGAGGTCTATGGTTGGTTATTGGTTTAAAGGAGCCCAATCCACAGAGATATTTTCACATGCCCATACATTTGTTAGATACTCCTTTTCAATGTGCACATATTGCCTTTCTGGTTCTATAAAGTGTATGAAAGCAGAAGCACATATAAAGTGTATGAAAGCAGCTGGCTTCCACTCAGATCCATATAGCTTCAACGATGCAGCACCAAGGCCATAGCTACTGGCATCAGCATTGACCACTGTGAGTTTGTTTACATTGTAGAGCTTTCAAACTGGATCAGTTGAGACCATTTCTTTTACTGTTTTGAAAGCAGTCTCCTGATTTGGCCACCATAGCCAGAATATACTGGACCTTAATAGTACACTCAGTGGTTTTGTCACTGTAGTAAGATCTTGAAGGCATCTACCAAAATAATTTACCAGCCCTAGTGTGCATATCAGTTCTGCTACATTTGTTGGTGCATTCAATCCTCTAATTGCTCTTACCTTCTGAGAGCTGGGCCTAGATCCATCTTTGTTAATTATCTGACCCAAAAATTCAATTTGGTGTTGTCAGAAAGAACAACTTTCACTGAGGGTGTTCTTCCATTGACAACCCATGCACTAAAATATTGTAATTTTCTTAAGCAGCTCTACCATCTTTCTTTGGAACATTTTATAAGTGCTGGCAATGCCAAAATGTAATGTTTGATAGCAAAATCTTCCAGATGGTGTAAAGAATGAAGCAATCTCTTTGGCTCAAGGAATTTGCCAGAAACCTCATAAGGCATTGTTCCCTAGCCAATGGGAGCTGTGGATCCAGCACTCATGGCAGGACGGGGGCAGAGCATGGAGCCTCTGTGGCTGTTCCTCTTCCTAGGAGCAGCAGGGACATGTAACCGCTTGCGGGAAGCCACCTGAGGTGACAGCTGCCTGGATCCAGCACCCCAAAACCTCTCCCGCACCCCAACCCCCTGCCCTGAGCCCCTTCCCACACCCAAACTCTGTCCCAGAGCCCACACTCTGCACCTCCTCCTGAAATACCCATTTCTAGAGCTTTCTGGTGCATAAAGTGTTGAATAATACCGCTTTTACAGTATCTGGTTTTTGGAGGATTTCTTAAGCAAGTCAACTTTTTTAAATGAAAAATTTCCACTTTTAAAAATAAACTTTAATGAAAAGTATTAATTTATTTTTCTTTTTTTCAGTTATTCAACTGAATAAATGAAAAATTTGTTAGAAGTCAAAAACTGTAAACAACCACCAGTCAAAAAATGCCCATGAAAAATGTGATGGAAATTTTTTGGATTTTTTAGATTTTTTTAATTTAGAAAAAAATATTGATTATTTTTTGCTCTTGCCTATTTTCTATTGTTAAATACATTTTATAATTTTATGAGTACCCATTTACTGAACTTTTGTCAATTTGTTTTATTAGTTTTTAATTGTCTTTGCTTCTTTACTTTTTTTAAACTATGATTTTTCACTGTTAAAGTAGCAAAATTACACTCCAGTTCAGACAGATGAAATATGGCCCTTTTGCTCTATGTATCAAGACCGACATTTCCAAAAATATTTAGAATACACAGCTGAGAATGTAAAAATGGGGGGTTACTAGACAAATAGTTTGCAATTTCTTCTTGTTTAGGCATTATCTGGAGACATGCAGAGGTAGATCATTGATCACTTGAGTAGTTCCAGTTTAATGTAACTTCTCATGTGTGTAAAGTTACACGCTTCTATGTTTGCAGGATCAGGTCCTTAGTAATGCAACTTAGAGTAGATGCATATGATTGAAAATTTATACCCAAATGTAGGAGACGCGCTCTCCTACTGACTTGCTCAGAGCTTCTTTTTAGTTTGCAGCTGCCTTTCTGTGTGTTTTACATTAGAAAACTTCAGCAGGCTAACTTGACTGACAGCCAGCTAGTTACCATAGAGTTGAGGAAACATCAGAAAAAGACTAGTGGCTTAATTCAGTGATGTTTTAAAGCTGTAAAGACCACTTTTTAGAATTTATACTATACTTAAATATTTACCAGTTGTCACAAGGACAAAACAATCTGGTAATGTCTGTGGGAGGGGTTACAGTCACACTTACATATTTATCTGGTAAATTGTAAGGGATAGTCATTATTATTGATCAGTTTGATGAATTCAGCATAATCATATCTCATGACTAAGTACTGCACAAAGATAAAATAAGAAAAAAAATTCAAAAATACTACCTTAAATCCCAATCCCATAATAAACTCTGCATAGAAACACCCCTCTGTTCAGGGAAACCTCATTGAAGGATCGTTAGTAATTGCACAACAGCTTCAGACTATAATTCGGAAGATTTTTTTATATGTTAATAAACATACAACAGATGTAGTATGTTTTTTGGCTCGTGATTCAAGAATGGTAGGTTACATGATTCTGGTAAAATTCTCCTTTGTTTAATTAATCATCTTCTTATATTTCAGTTCCTTTTTTGTCCATTCTGTGGTTCTTCCCTTGATGTTTGTAAGTGGACATAGCATATGAAATAGCCCCCTTGCTGTTAATTCTGATTGCACAGGGTTTTTAATGTGGATAAATTATACAACTATTATGATTCAAAGACTGTATTCCTGTTTAGCTACTGCAGTGTAAGTTATTGTCCAATTGTAAAATAATGGAATTTCACTAGCTTGCTGCACTAATTTCTCTCAAGTGTATAACAGTTTTCTTTGTTATTGTTTCTTATTCTTGTTTTATAAAATAATAATAATCAGTAATAAATAATAAATAAGGTTTTGTCCTACTTCTCCCCAAAATATCCTCTCAAGCCTTTTGTTCAACCCCCGGCTAATGGAAACTTGTTTATGTAACTAAATTAACTTTCCCATCATTTTTCACACTATTGACATTATTAACAAAATAACGCATAATGATATCACTTAGTCTGATTTCACTTCTTTCACTTTAGTATGGTTGCTGCACTGAGCATATTAAAAAATGCAGCTCTTCTTCCTCTATAGAGCATGATTATTGGGTTTAATTTTTATTCACGGTCAGATAAGTCAAATCCCTCTTCCCTAAAGTGAAGATGTTTTTGCTCCCTTAAACAAATGTCCTGAGTACAAATATAGCAAAAGTCAGATTAAAAAGGGCTGTGTTTCTATCTGCACTGTTACTGAGATGCTGTAATTGCTAAAAACAATTCTCCATTCAAGCAGGTGGGAAAAGACTGATTTTAAATTTCTTATTAAAAACAAAAATGCCATGAATTAGAGTGTGAGCAAACCAGTAACTATTCTTTGGGGGCAGGTCAATATTAGTAGGATTTAATAGACCCTTCAGTTTCATCCAGAAGCAAAAGGTCAAAATGGCAGACTATATTTACAGAGCACTCTGCATAGGCCATGCTGCTTCTGACAAATTGGTGTCTCTTACTCCCTGTCAATAAAAGGAGTTAAACATCATAGTATTTGGGGAAAGAGAATGATAGATGCTTGAAGCAATTTAGCTGAAATAGCAAGCAAGCACACTATTGCTGTGACACAGAATTAAAAGTAAAAACAGTTCTCTACATGAAATTAATAAGACAGAGGAGCATAGTATTGCTGCGGGAATGCTTCACCCTATCGTTCATGGAAGCTGAATGACAATTTACTGCCCCCTCCACATATAAATCATTAAAGGAATAAAGAATCTGTGCCAGCATTAAAAGCAATGTAACCCAAACCTACTTGGAGATGAACCAGTAAGCAAAAATGACAGAGAAGAATTTACAAATCAATGAAAGTAACTTATGTATCACCCATATGGGAAAGATTTCATATTCATTCTTGGATATGAAAGGTCAGAGTCTTTCCTGTCAAGTACAGAAAGGTACAGAATAAGGGAGCCCAAAATATATCCTGCTGATTTAAGGGATGAGTCATCCAAATCTAGTGATAGCAACAACATATTATAAACAATGGGAGAACAAGAAGTCCAGCAGTTTGATTCTGGGGAGAGTGATAGCTTCCAACAAGCAAGATGGATGGTAGATGCCTAAAACAAACAAAAGAAATATGGAAAAGCAATACAAAGTTTTTAAAAAGACAGTAGAAGATAACAGTAGCCTTTTAGGGTCCAATCATAAAAAGGACAAAAAGCCTGGCAGTAAAGGAAACTCCATCTCAAGGGTGGCAGTTTATCGTTGCCCTAATGACAATATCAAGCATTATGTACTGAGTGTAAAATTCTTGTCAAGTAGAAATGGGCTCTATATCACAGTAATGCATAGGCTTTTAAAGAGAAACCATCAGCCAGACTTGTCATAGACAATACAGCTATAATGGGAAGCATGTCAATGTTATTTATTTTGTAGGAAAAATAAACTCTTGAGAGTTAAGGTCAAATTTCCAAGAGTTATACATTAGAAGGCAGATGGCGGCAGAAATCGCACAAAGATGCTTGCAGTTCTTTCATATCAGCTGGCACAAGACTCACATTGCACTTTGAATTAAAGTTAACAGTCAGTAATACCTTTATTGCCATTCTTTATTGTGTGTCAAAAATCAACTGAAACAGCTAGAGTTCCAAAAGGGCAAGAGCAAAGTAAACTCCTAAACAAAATAACTCTGTGGTTGCTCAGCAACCTGGGCTATCAGAACACAGGGCCTAAGTTCCCACAAATTTAATGTGCTAATCATTTAACTGCACTGAGGATGTTTGTGCACAGAAGTCCCTCATGTGATGAGGAAGATATGGGCTACAGTTCTGTGAGATGGATTGATGCCCTTCATAGCTGATGAAAGCCAGTGGTGAAATTTTATATCCATTATTGAAAGGATTGTTGATGATTCTCTACAGGAGGGGAGGATGCTCACCAACTTTAAACAATTAGTGGTTAGGCCTCTGCTTTAGATAGTACCTGTAAAGATTGTGCTCGATTCTACTGACATCTTGCATCTATATTGTTGTTTCATGTCTAGGTATGATATAGAATCAACTTTAGTATCCTTGGTCAAATAACAGGTGTCCCTATTTGCTTTATTAGTTCTGTTAGCAGTCTTTGATATGTTTGACCAGCAGGTGTTACTGACACACACTTAAATTATCTGGTGAGATAGTCTGGTTGTTCTACAATGGCCCCATCCTGTCTTTCCAAGATCTCTCACAGAGTGGTGTTGGAGAACTGCTCATTTACTTCAACGTCTCTCTGTCATTTTCCCAATTCAAGGGACCATATTAATTAGACTATTGATGTGACCAGCATAGGCACTGACTCCATGGGTGCTCCAGGCCTGGAGCAGCCACAGAAAAGAATTAGTGGGTGCTAAGCCCCCACCAGCAGCCAGCTCATCCCCTCACGACCCAGCACCTCCAGTTCGCTAGCAGCCCTGCTGATCAACTCTTTCCCCTCCCTCCCAGTGCCTCCTACCTGCTGCGATCAGCTGTTTTGCAGCATGCAGAGGTGCTGCGGGGAGGGGGCAAGGAGCCGGGATGGGGGCGTGCTCAGGGGAGGGGCGGAACTGGGCTTGAAGAGGTGGAGTGGGGGTGGAGCGGGGGCAAGAAGAGGCAGGTGGGGGTGGAGGCTTTGTGAAAGGGGTGGGGTGGGGGTGGGGCAGAGCAGGGGCAGAGCGGGGCAGGAAGAGGTGGGGAGGGATTGGGGGTTGCTGGGGGTGGAAAAGGGGGTTGAGCGCCCGTGAGGTCCAGAGGAAGCTGACACTTGTGGTGTCCAGTGCTTTCCAGGACTAGGACCTAGAAGAGTATTATCTGGTTGCAGCTCATTCATCAGTGGCACTTGGCATTCTCTCATTTTTTGCTTATTCATCTTTAGACAATTTGTTGAGTATTTAGGGAGCAATACCATAAAACTAATGGTAGTCTCTCCATTGAATTCAATGGACCCTAGATCAGGCCCTTAGTCAATTAACTGAAACAATCTCATGCCACATAATTAAATTTAGCTACCTTGCAGTATAAAAGGGCCAGGATAAATCTTCTGTTTTAGGCACAAAATATTGGTTTAATTTTTACCCTTTATTTATTTCTTTAATTTCTTTTCACTTTTAACTGACCCCTATATTTAAGTGCTTTCTACAATTGCTAAAACAAAAGTATATTGTGCTGTTGTTTTATGCTCTAGCCAGTGAATGAGGACTGATAAATATTGAACCCCTTTTACATCTTAAAAGGTAGTATAACCATTTGTTGCATGTCTGAGTTGTTGACTCAAGATTGTCAAATAACTGGCCCAGTTAGAATTATTTAATCAAAGGTTATCAGTTAGAGATTAGTACAGCACTATATAGAATACAGAAAGAAATAGATACATTGCCACCCTTTGTTGTCAGAACAAGAGCTGGCTCTTTGTTTGTTCTTCAGTGTATCTGGAGGTAAGTGCATTTATCATTCCCCCATCAAATTTCCTATACCAGTTTCATTAAATAGGGTTTTGAAACAAAGAAGATCCCTTTACCAAGAATATTCTCCCAGACACATATCTTTAGATGTCATTTCTATATGTTCTCAGTTTACCTGGTTTATGTGTAAAGGCATAATTATTTACATCTGAGAGGACTAACAATTCTTCAAGATAACATCTCTCAGTGGTCCTTCTTACCTCACACATTCTTCTTTATTGATTCTCCAACAGAGAACATCTGCTGTAACAATTATCCCTTATTAGTTTCCCAAGTCTATATATGCTTATGTAAGCTGAGTGTGTGTGTGTTAAGGAGAGCATTTCCAAGACTATCTGGAGTTTTATAGACATGAGGGCACCTAAGAATTATAAAATACTGCATAATGGATACAATTCCTGAATAGTTACACTCAGTCAAGGGCGAGTGTTCTGAGCCTTAGAATTAAGACATACTGTTGTTGAAGATACAGATTCTAAGGAATTGTTAATATATAAATGAACCAAATATACAGAAATAACTAAAAGTGTTGATATTTACTAACACATTTAATGTTTTGATTTTCTGTTACCTTTGTTGCTTATGGTAATACATTCATGCATAGCAGTGTACTTTAAATGAAGTCAATACTGTATGTTTTAAACATTATTATCCTATTTATAAACCTTTAAGATTATTTTACATTTCAGGTCCTCATTTCATATAAGTTTTAATATAAAATTATTCCAGAACTTGAAAATTAAACAAAATCTCACAGTTTGTTGCAGCCTACCTAACCACTGAATAGCTTTCCCCCCTTTGTTTTTATCTTGTCTTGCTACATATCTTCATTGTTTACCTGCTTTAAAATAAATTTTTCACACATTTTATTTGTTCCATCCGTTTAACAGAAACCAGAACAGCCAGCCGTAAATTGTACTTGCAGATAAAGGTTAATGATAAGTAGGTTCTTGTGCTCTGCTGCTTCTAAAGATGAAAAGCTGTTAACATTAAACTTTTTACTTTACTACTGTGCATCCAATGAATAATAGTAATTGTTACCTAACCCTACACCAATTCATTTGACCTCATTCATATGCATCATTAGAAGAGTTTTCAGGTAAATTTTACATTTTTCCAAGTAAAGAGTCTGACTCCATTAAACTGTTTTCCTTCTCCCTACACATAAGTGATAACCTCTGAATATTACACTCAAGAGTTGCAGAAGTCAAAAGAAGGTCAGAGTCAAATGGAAAACTGGCATGCTCTGTTCAAACAGCAATTTATACTATATATTCAGAAAAGAATGACCATTCTATTTGCAGTGGTAACCCCATCATCACAATGCATGCATATTGCATTTAATTTAAAACTCAGCACACATAATGTTCCCTTTCTACTGAAAACATAATACAGTGTATCATTCCCTTTTTATTCTGTTACTTCATTATTGTTTTCATAAAAGATAGTTATAGAAAAGGTAAGATGGGGGACAACAGGCTTAGAACAACACCACTCATAAACAAGGAATGTGTCTGAAGACTATCAAATAAATCACGTCTGTCTGCCCAATATCTGGTATCTCAGAGGCATCATCTAATCTATTACTACTTTCTGCCCTCCCTTGGGATGAATTCTTCTACAGCACTGGACAATTAGTTTATACAAAGGAAATGCATTTCACTTCTCTGTGCACCAGGTCAACCGAATCTGGTTCCAGGAACAGCAATATTATTGCAGAGATTCCTTTTTAAAAAAAAAAAAACATACACCACCTCAAGCTATTAAACTTTGTACCATTTGCAGCAATTCAACTCAAATTTTCACGTTTCAGGGGGGTTTTCTACATGAATTCCTCTATAGACTGTTTTACATAAGGCTTTTTGATGGTTCAAGTTCAACTCATATCACCCTAAATTTTATGAGCCTTTTTAAATCTTAATCATCTTAAGTTTTCAAAAACTACATCATGCAGAAGTTACACTCAGTGGGCACAATCAAGATAATGTAAAATATGTCAAAGCTGTGTAGGTAAAGTTACTCCAGTCGATTCTTCACAGAAAAGTGAAGATGTTTTAGTGGTGAGGAAATGCAGTCTGCATAGTTCCATCAAGACCTTACCTGCTTTTTTCAGCTTCTAATCAGGGTCAGAGTAATTGTTTTGTCTGTTAATAGTTCTTTGAGACATCAATGCCAGAACTAGCCAGGAACAGGTTTTGTGGGTGGGCCAGCAACACACATCCGCTCTTTACCACATGTCTAACCACATGTCTCCTACAATCCTCATCCCACACCACTAAGATCCATCTACAGGCCCTCAAGATGCTTCACACTCAGCCCACAATATCCCCTAAACACCCCTCCACAGCCCCAGAGCTTCTAATTTACTTTTCATCTCTTGAAAGGGAAGTCCTAATTACCTTTACACTGATTATCTCCTTGCACCCTCAGGGCACAGAAAGTGGCCAAATAGCAGGGGCAGGGCATGAAAACTCTTGCTCTTGAGCTAGTACTTTAACTGCATAAAGTCTGATTCTCCAAGAGCCCAAATGGGGCTGGCTGGTCTACTCAGACTTGCCATTCAGAGTTTCCTTTCGTATGAGACAGGGCCACCCCTTCACTGCAGAGAGAACAATAGTGACATCAGATGGCATGCTCATCTATTGCTTGAAGCTTCTCTCCAGCATTTTTTCTGAATATTTTGGTTCTGTTCAAGGGTTATTGGATTAACCAAATGGTCCTCTCCAAATTTCTTAATTGTTTGCAGGTATAAAGAAAAGGAAAAGGGGAGGAATGATGGGAACACTGAGCCTTGGGGTGGCTCTGGGGGATCAGAGTGTTGCTTTGGTGGGTGTACATAGAATCATAGAATCATAGAATATCAGGATTGGAAGGGACCCCAGAAGGTCATCTAGTCCAACCCCCTGCTCGAAGCAGGACCAATTCCCAGTTAAATCATCCCAGCCAGGGCTTTGTCAAGCCTGACCTTAAAAACCTCTAAGGAAGGAGATTCTACCACCTACCCTAGGTAACGCATTCCAGTTTTTCACCACCCTCATAGTGAAAAAGTTTTTCCTAATGTCCAATCTAAACCTCCCCCACTGCAACTTGAGACCATTACTCCTCGTTCTGTCATCTGCTACCATTGAGAACAGTCTAGAGCCATCCTCTTTGGAACCCCCTTTCAGGTAGTTGAAAGCAGCTATCAAATCCCCCCTCATTCTTCTCTTCTGCAGACTAAACAATACCAGCTCCCTCAGCCTCTCCTCATAAGTCATGTGTTCTAGACCCCTAATCATTTTTGTTGCCCTTCGCTGGACTCTCTCCAATTTATCCACATCCTTCTTGTAGTGTGGGGCCCAAAACTGGACACAGTACTCCAGATGAGGCCTCACCAATGTCGAATAGAGGGGAACGATCACGTCCCTCGATCTGCTCGCTATGCCCCTACTTATACATCCCAAAATGCCATTGGCCTTCTTGGCAACAAGGGCACACTGCTGACTCATATCCAGCTTCTCATCCACTGTCACCCCTAGGTCCTTTTCCGCAGAACTGCTGCCTAGCCATTCGGCCCCTAGTCTGTAGCAGTGCATTGGATTCTTCCGTCCTAAGTGCAGGACCCTGCACTTATCTTTATTGAACCTCATCAGATTTCTTTTGGCCCAATCCTCCAATTTATCTAGGTCCTTCTGTATCCTATCCCTCCCCTCCAGCATATCTACCACTCCTCCCAGTTTAGTATCATCCGCAAATTTGCTGAGAGTGCAATCTACAACATCCTCCAGATCATTTATGAAGATATTGAACAAAACCGGCCCCAGGACCGACCCCTGGGGCACTCCACTTGACACCGGCTGCCAACTAGACATGGAGCCATTGATCACTACCCGTTGAGCCCGACAATCTAGCCAGCTTTCTACCCACCTTATAGTGCATTCATCCAGCCCATACTTCCTTAACTTGCTGACAAGAATACTGTGGGAGACCATGTCAAAAGCTTTGCTAAAGTCAATCATCTTAAGTTTTCAAAAACTACATCATGCAGAAGTTACACTCAGTGGGCACAATCAAGATAATGTAAAATATGTCAAAGCATGGGGGAGGCAGTTACACCTTGTGTAAAATTAATATGGCGAATATAATGTAATGGAGGTTAAACTATATGGAAGGAATGTGCATTTTCCCAGAATGTGTGCAGAGTATATTCGAGAAGGGGTAAAAAAAAAAAAAAAACAAATAAAACATGGTACTTCATTAAAATCCTATTTGGGCTCCAAAAGGGCCACAATAGGTTGTGCTTTCTTTTTCAGATCTGTGTGTGTTTTGGAGCAGGAGATGAAAGTGGGAAGTAATCAGAACTCCAGTGGAAGTGGAATGTTTCCCTTTTAAGACAGTCTCTGAGCTGCTAACAGCTTTGGATCCAAAAGCAAGCTAGTAAGCCTCTGTGTGTAAATGCAAATTACCTAGCTGATGGGCACAAAGAAGCTGCAAATAATGAATATATCTGGTCAGCAAACAAGCTACTAGAAGACTCAGATTATGGCCCTCCAGGAAAGGGAGGTGAAAAAAACAAGTCAAGCCTGAAAATAAGGGGGACAGGTTAACCCTAGGGGGTGTGTGTACAGTGCTAAAATCTGAAGCTGTCTCTCAGCTATTACCTGAGAATAAACTTAATGCTTGTTACAACAGAGAAACTATTGCAAACTTGGTCTGTTGTACAAGAGGGGACACCTAGGTACACCACCTCATGAATTTCATAAATGACCCGTAAGTGGGGTAATTCACTAGCCTGACTATAGAACAAAATAAGGACAGCCTGGAGGTAATTCTTCTGTTTTTCCTGCAATTAGCAAGGAAATTTGTAAAAGAAAGTGATTTTATTATTACTATTATTAAGCAATAATCTGTCCCCACCAGGGGGGTGGAAATTGTTTCTTTTGTTTTTCAGACACTTTACAAGCAAGCTGGCGCCAGCGGAAGAATAACTCAGAATACCATGGATCTGTGTTTTGTGTTTGTCTGTAGTGTTTGTCTTGTTGCTAGCATTGTTGTGTTTTAATGAACAGAAAACCTCATGACATGGGTGGGGGATGGCTTCAAAAGGCTGACCTTGGGCGGGCGGGGTGAGATGTGTATGGGAATGCAAAATGCTCAACTAGGAGGCCAGCACCTGTGTAATAGCTACCGTGGTACCTGGAAATGGAATGGCAACTAAGGTGGTCCCCACAAGCCCTATGGAAATAATGAGAAGGGGAGGAGCTCACTGGGAATCAATGGAGGGGTGTGTAAAATAGTGTAAATTAACAGAAGATGTTTGGATGTGCCCCTCTCCTATGACTATGGAGGAGCAGGATCAATGGCCTATGCAAGGGGTGGACAATTGGGTGTACGGTGTTTGGCTGGGAATGTACATATTACTGTGGGCACAATTACCCCAGCCCATAACCAAACTACACACATCTACATGCTGCTATCTGGACTTTGGTGCACAAATGGATCTGTGAATCTTATTGCTGTGAATAATCAAACCAGGGCATACTGCCTGATTCCATACCAGGTGGTCAAGCTGTTTTGGACAATATCCCATTTCTCTGTGAACATTCAATGGACTTATGATATGGACAAAAGCAAGCAAAACCTGCAGGGGCAGCTTGTTGCAACCGCCAGCAACTGGACACATAAGATCGTGACCCTGTCGAAGGAGGAGAGGCAGTGTTTTGGGGATGTCTCGGATGTTGGACCATACTGCAGTGGTCAGGACTCGGTGTTGCTGTGGATTTTGTATTGTTAACTGTACTTGTGTTACATTGCATATGGAGATAACCTATAAGTAATGTAGTAATCCCTCCAAACCCTACAGTGTACTAGACAACCCGGATCCAACCTTCTCGGGCCCACTATAATGGGAAGTCTGGAACACTAATTGGAATAGGTGTGGTATGCCCATACGAGAGAAGGTGCAGGGCACTATACGACACAAGGGGCAGTGGGACAAATGGAATATCGACATCTTCCACCTTGATGCCTGGCCCTATCAGGAAATGTGTCGCCATATGTCCTATGCTTTTCCAGGGATACCTGGGCAGGAGGATCCCAAAAGAAAAAGAAAAAAAAATGGGTGGAGTGTTAGGAAATAGATATTCAGGACTGTCTTTAAAGGCCTATACTTTAAGAATTTAGGTGTATTCTTATCACTTGGCTAGTTAGCGGTATAAAAGAAAGAATCAAAATCACTGTCTGCCAGTGTAAGATCCTTCTCTTACTTTGACAATCTGAGGCCCTGTTCTTAGGCTAAGGCCTTTGGCTAAGCAACAGAGGCAGCCACAAGCTGGGAAGCGTCCGGTCACCTCCTCATATTCCAAACTAGTCACATTGAAATAAGGTGCTATTGGGCTGTTAAGAATACAGTCCTGTCCTGATAATGCCTAACGCCTCCAGAGAAAGGGAAGTGCCTAGAAGATGTAAAAGGAAACTTAGTTTGATAGCATCCTTTTTGGCAACAACTCACTTATCAATAGCTGGGATGTGAAATCCTCACTTCTGTATTGTTTTGTCATTATAGTTCCCACTTTGCTATTGTTTGTCTGTATAATCTCTGTCTGGTTCTGTGATTGTATAATTAATTTTGCTGGGTGTAAACTAATTAAGGTGGTGGGATATAATTGGTTAAATAATCATGTTACAATATGTTAGGATTGATTAGTTAAATTTCAGAAAAATGATTGGTTAAGGTATAGCTAAGCAGAACTCAAGTTTTACTATATAGTCTGCAGTCAATCAGGAAGGTATGTGTAGGGGGGGAGGAATGGGAACAAGGAATGGGGGTGGGGAAATTGGAATCATGTTTACTAAAGGGGGAAATGGGAACAGGGAATAGGGTGGGGAAATTGGAATCGTGTTTGGCTAAGGGCAGGAATGGGAACAGGGACACAGGTGTAAGGCTCTGTGGTGTCAGAGCTGGGAAGGGGGACACTAAGGAAGGAAACTGGAATCATGCTTGCTGGAAGTTCACCCCAATAAACATCAAATTGTTTGCACCTTTGGACTTCAGGTATTGTTACTCTCTGTTCATGCAAGAAGGACCAGGGAAGTAAGTGGGTGAAGGACTAAGCCCCCTAACAATGACAGAAGGGACAGAGGTTAAAGGCTAGCAACCCATCCCTCAGTAAAGTCCTGATGTGTGAGTAAAGGATGGTCTCCAGGTACCCTGTGGAAAAGTGTTAGGTTGTTTGGGAGTGTGATAAGTGAAGGGGGGGCGGGGGCGGCAGGGAGTAGATCTGTTTTATGGACACCCAGCCAGCCAGTTAGCTACAAAATCACTGTTAGCAGCCGTTCTCTACTTGGTTCACCTGTAAAGGGTTAAAAAAGCCCATAGGTAAAAGAAAAGGAGTGGACACCTGACCATGAGAGCCAATGGGAGGGCTAGAACTTTTTAAAATTGGGAAAAATCTTTCCCTTTCTCTGTCTGTTGTTATTCTCCAGAGAGAAGGGACAGAGCAGAGACAAGGCTGGAGCTATGGTGTAAAAGCTGTGGGACAAGTATGAAAATCACCAGATCATACCTAGAAACTACTTATTTGAAACCCCCAGATATGTAAGTAGATCAGGAAATGTCTAGGAAGACACGATTAGGTTTATTACTTTTATTTTTTCATGGCTGATGCACTCCTCTGTGCTAACCCGCAAATGCTTTTGTTTTGCTTGTAACCACTAAGCGGGACCTCCAGAAAACCATTCTTAATACTTAATTATTATATTTTCTCAATTTCAATCTAGCAATAGCCTAAGTTCCAGATGTATTTTATTTCTTTTTTGTTTTTAATAAAATTTACCTTTTTTAAGAACAGGATTGTTTTTTGTGTCCTAAGAGGATGGTGCATATGTTGCATAATTAGCTGGTGGCAACGGCTGATTTCCTTCGTTTTCTTTCTCAGCTCTTTCCCGGAGTGAGGCTGAAAAGGCTTGAGGGTACCCAACAGGGAGGGATTCCCAAGTGCGCCCTCCTGGATTCAAAGGGTCTTTTGCATATGGGTGGTTGCAGCATCTACCCATCCAAGACCAGAGAGATGCTGTAACCTTGGGAGTTTAATACCAGCCTGGAGTGGCCAGTATTAATTTTTAGAATCCTTGCAGGCCCCCACCTTCTGCACTCGAAGTGCCAGAGTGGGGAATCAGCCTTGAAAGGTAGGCTCTAATGGATCTGTTTAGATTACAAACCAAAATCTCTCAGATCAGTTTAAATCCCAGCAGCCCAAAAATGAGTTCAGAAAATGGCTTCTTTTTTGGCACAACTCTAATAATATCACAAACATGTACTTTTCTTGTTTTTCTAGCTAAACCTTTTGTTTCCAATATTTTGTGTTGATTTCTTTTTCTGGCTGAGAAACCTTAGCCCTTTTTCAACACATCACTGCTGCTAGGGGAACTAAGTATTCTTCCCAATTGCTATGGTTTTATTTTTAACATAAAACTAAAGTTTAGTAGAAAATTAAAAGTGCAATACAAAAATATAATTCAAGCAGTATATTGCCAAGTACACTTTTTATCTTCTGTTTTTGGAAGTCTAGTTTTTATATGTTACAAGAGAATTTATCAAATTTGGCAGGCTCTGCTACAAAGAGATCCCTGTAAATGCAAAATGCATTGCAATGTGCCAAGTAAAAAGGATTCCCCTAACATACGGTTATCCCTCAAACAATCCTTTACCCAAATTTATTTTTCCATCAGATGATCAACCAAAATTGACACAGGTGTTGACACTAAACTGGGTGGAGAGGTAGATACGCTGGAGGGTAGGGATAGGATACAGAGGGGCCTAGACAAATTAGAGGATTGGGCCAAAACAAATCTGATGAGGTTCAAGAAGGACAAGTGCAGAGTCCTGCACCTAGGACTGAAGAATCCCATGCACTGCTACAGACTAGGGACTGAATGTCTAGGCAGCAGTTCTGCAGAAAAGGACCTAGGGGTTACAGTGGACGAGAAGCTGGATATGAGTCAACAGTGTGCTGTTGTTGCCAAGAAGGCCAATGGCATTTTGGGATGTATAAGTAGGGGCATAGCGAGCAGATCGAGGGACGTGATCGTTCCCCTCTATTCGACATTGGTGAGGCCTCGTCTGGAGTACTGTGTCCAGTTTTGGGCCCCACACTACAAGAAGGATGTGGATAAATTGGAGAGAGTCCAGCGAAGGGCAACAAAAATGATTAGGGGACTGGAACACACGACTTTTGAGGAGAGGCTGAGGGAACTGGGCTTGTTTAGTCTGCAGAAGAGAAGAGTGAGGGGGGGATTTGATAGCTGCTTTCAACTACCTGAAAGGGGGTTCCAAAGAGGATGGATCTAGACTGTTCTCAGTGGTAGCAGATGACAGAACAAGGAATAATGGTCTCAAGTTGCAGTGGGGGAGGTTTAGGTTGGATATTAGGAAAAACTTTTTCACTAGGAGAGTGGTGAAACACTGGAAAGCATTACCTAGGGAGGTGGTGGAATCTCCTTCCTGAGAAGTTTTTAAGGTCAGGCTTGACAAAGCCCTGGCTGGGATGATTTAGTTGGGGATTGGTCCTGCTTTGAGCAGGGGCTTGGACTAGATGACCTCCTGAGGTCCCTTCCAACCCTGATATTCTATGATTTTATGATAATCAGATTCAAAACAGAGAATCCCTCTCGGCAAAACCTTAAGTTACAAAAAGACACAAAAACAGGAATATACATTCCATTCAGCACAACTTATTTTATCAGCCATTTAAACAAAACAGAATTTAACGCATATCTAACTAGATTGCTTATTAACCCTTTACAGGAGTTCTGACCTGCATTCCTGCTCTGGTCCCAGCAAAGGCAACACACAGACAGAGAGAGCCCGTTGTTTCTCCTCCCCCCCGCCAGCTTTGAAAGTATCTTGTCTCCTCATTTGTCATTTTAGTCAGGTGCCAGCGGTGTTATACTAGCTTCTTAACCCTTTACAGGTGAAAGGGTTTTTCCTCTGGCCAGGAGGGATTTAAAGGTGTTTACCCTTCCCTTTATATTTATGACAGGAGGCCACTTCCTCCTCTTCCCCCATCACCTTGTTTCATTCTAACCAAAAGCAGATTTTTTTGAGTTGCTGAAATATTTGGATTTGTTTTGACTAGAACTATTTTTCTGTCTCTCCCCACCCCATTGGCCTTCTTGGCAACAAGGGCACAGCGTTGACTCATATCCAGCTTCTTGTCCACTGTAACCCCTAGGTCCTTTTCTGCAGAACTGCTGCCGAGCCATTCGGTCCCTTGTCTGTAGTGGTGCATGGGATTCTTCCGTCCTAAGTGCAGGATTCTGCACTTGTCCTTGTTGAACCTCATCAGATTTCTTTGGGCTCAATCCTCTAATTTGTCTAGGCCCCTCTGTATCCTATCCCTACCCTACAGCGTATCTACCTCTCCTCCCAGTTTAGTATCATCTGCAAACTTGCTGAGGGTACAATCCACACCACCCTCCAGATCATTTATGAAGATATTGAACAAAACCGTCCCCAGGACCGACCCTTGGGGCACTCCACTTGATACCGGCTGCCAACTAGACATGGAGCCATTCATCACTAACTGTTGAGCCTGACAATCTAGCCATCTTTCTACCCACCTTGTAGTCCATTCATCCAGCCCATACTTCTTTAACTTGCTGGCAAGAATACTGTGGGAGACCGTGTCAAAAGCTTTGCTAAAGTCAAGGAACAACATGCCCACTGCTTTCCCTTCATCCACGGAGCCAGTTATCTCATCATAGAAGGCAATTAGATTAGTCAGGCATGACTTGCCCTTGGTGAATCCATGCTGCCTGTTCCTGATCACTCTCCTCTCCTCTAAGTGCTTCAGAATTGATTCCTTGAGGACCTGCTCCATGATTTTTCCAGGGACTGAGGTGAGGCTGACTGGCCTGTAGTTCCCTGGATCCTCCTTCTTCCCTTTTTTAAAGATGGGCACTAAATTAGCCTTTTTCCAGTCGTCCGGGACTTCCCCCGATCACCATTAGTTTTCAAAGGTAATGGCCAATGGCTCTGCAATCACATCCGCCAGCTCCTTTAGCACTCTTGGACGCAGCGCATCCGGACCTGCTCTCCTTTTTCCCCTGTGTCAGGATCCTGAACTCGACCATCTCATGGTCACTGCCTCCCAGGTTCCCATCCACTTTTGCTTCCCCTACTAATTCTTCCCGGTTTGTGAGCAGCAGGTCAAGAAGATCTCTGCCCCTAGTAGGTTCCTCCAGCACTTGTACCAGGAAATTGTCCCCTACACTTTCCAAAAACTTCCTGGATTGCCTGTGCACCGCTGTTTTGCTCTCCCAGGAGCTATCAGGGTGATTGAAGTCTCCCATGAGAACCAGGGCCTGCGATCTTGTAACTTCCGTGAGTTGCCGGAAGAAAGCCTCGTCAACCTCATCCCCCTGGTCTGGTGGTCTATCGCAGACTCCCACCACGACATCACCCTTTTTGCTCACACTTCTCAACTTAATCTAGAGGCTCTCAGGTTTTTCTGCAGTTTCATACTTGAGTTCTGAGCAGTCATACTGCTTCCTTACATACAATGCAACTCCCCCACCTTTTCTGCCCTGCCTGTCCTTCCTGAACAGTTTATATCCATCCATGACAGTACTCCAGTCATGTGAGTTATCCCACCAAGTCTCTGTAAGGTATTTACCATCCTGATTTTACAGAAGTGATTCTTTTACTTTTTCTTCAATTGAAATTCTTCTTTTAAGAACCTGATTGCTTTTTCATTGTTCTTAAGATCCAAGGGTTTGGGTCTGTGTTCCCCTATGCAAATTGGTGAAGATTTTTTTTTATCCAGCCTTCCCCAGGAAAGGGGGTGTAGGGTTTGGGAGGACTTTTTGGGGGAAAGATGTTTCCAAGCGGGCTCTTTCCCTGTTATATATTTGTTAGACACTTGGTGGTGGCAGCAATAAAGTCCAGGGCAAAAGGTAAAATTGTTTGTACCTTGGGAAGTTTTAACCTAAGCTGGTAAAAATAAGCTTAGGGGGTTTTTCATGCAGGTCCCCACATCTGCACCCTAGAGTTCAGAGTGGGGAAGGAACCTTGACACCTCCCTATAACTTTTGTTTCATGAATGTCTATGAATTGCCAGTATGAATGAAAATGAATAGTCACTGGGCCAGGGAATGTGTGTAAGAATGCCTTTATAGCCAGATGGTTTGAGTATTCCTTCTAAAGATGTGAGGCCCCAGTTCAAGTCCCTGTGCTAACAGCTATTTAATTATTTCTAAAAAGTGGAACAGCTTCACCAGGAGAGACCAAGGGAAATATGCCAAGGATATCCCTCAGCCCAGTGGCTAGGCCACCTCATACAGGAGACCCAAGTTCAAATCCCTTCTGTATTTCAGGTAGAAGGGGGAACTGAACCTGGGTTTCCTACAGCTTGGGTGGATGCTCTAACGACCAGGCTAAAGACTACACAAAAGGCTGCTACCTGGCAGCTAAGTCATAACAAAAATGTTCTAAACTATTTAGGAAATTCATGTCAAATTTGCCAATAGTTGCAGGTTGACTGAAATGGCATTTTTTGGCAAATAAACAATTCGTACAAAAATTTGCCCATCTATATCTGTGGAGCTCTGTTCACCATAATGCATAAGTACCTAGAAATCACAGAAGTTCACAGAAAGTTGAACCTGAGTCATAGGGTTTGGACCTGGAGACATGTCTTCCCCTCCCATCTCCCCCCGCCCCCCTCCCAAAAAAAAAACAAAAACAAAAAACAAAAAACGTTGTACAGTCTCAGAGCCAGTGTTTCAGGACACTCTATTTAATGAAGTATTCAGTTAGATGATTCACCAGGAAATTTACAATGGAACTGAAATTTCACAAATGATTGTAGAAGACAGTCAATAATCTTTTATGTATGTTCTTGTCAACCAACATTCACTGATTAAAAGTAAAAAAAAAAAAAAAAACCACAAAAATTTGATGTTCTGTGGACAATGCCTAATTCAGCAGTTGTTATAGATCAGGTCAAAATGAATTATCCTGCCAGTATACGGTCATTGATTTTACTATGATTGCTTTTTTTTTTAACTGAAATTCCCTCTTTCCCTCCTTTTCTCTTTTTGACTGGTCTCTGAAGTTCTTGGTAAATACTGTCTGTGTTGTTTAATTGTTTTAGAGATTTCCGAGCCTAATTGGCTTAATAGTGCTTGTCTGTCAGAATAAGAGAACTCTAGCTGCTGTCAGAAGTTTACATCTGAAATGAGCATTAATAGACATATTCAATGTATGTCCATCATAAGGAGGATATAGATTTGGGATTGAACTGAGTGAATTAGAAGTGCTACTATTAAGAAAATAAAGATATCTTTTCTTCTCAGCAAGGAATGGACTGTGGAAGTGCCAAGCTATAGGATTCCACAAAGTTTTCTCATCTGAAACCCTTGGAAAGTAATCCAATTTACTTTTTGACCAGATCTAGACTACCACATCACTTTGAGGAATGACTTAACTTAATCTGTACAAGTTTTTTCACGCAGTTGGAAACCTGTCATTATGCAAGGCACTGCATTTAGCCGTATGGAGTGGAAATCTATCAACTGCATGAAAAAACTTGTACAGATACAGACAGACATCATCTTCCTTTCCAAATGCAAACAGATGGACATCGTACCAAAAGAACTGAAGTATGCATCCGATGAAGTGAGCTGTAGCTCACGAAAGCTTATGCGCAAATAAATTGGTTAGTCTCTAAGGTGCCACAAGTACTCCTTTTCTTTTTGCAAATACAGATTAACACAGCTGTTACTCTGAAACCTATCTGACAAAGTTTCTTGAATGTGGATATTTCAGGATCAAGCTCAAGAATGTGCAAAGGGACGGGAAAGGGAATTAAAAAAGAAGTAGATATTGTGGATTGCTTTGGTTGGGTAGGCTTCTTGTTTTCTCCAGGTCTGAGTTAATTATTTTTTATAATTTTATAATTATTTTTATCATTTTAAAAATAGGTTTTAAACTACTAAAGAGTACATACTGAATGAAAACCCAGTGGTGCAACAAAAAACACATAGCGTCCCTGCTTCTACTAAATCATAGAAATTTAGATATGTAGGACTGGAAGGGACCTCAGTAGGTCAGCTAGTCCAGTCTCCTACACCCAAGGCAGGAATAAAAAAACCTAGATCAAGTGGGTGTGTTGTTACAAACATATAATACAAGAGCTCCACGTTCTGTAGGGACTAACTGTCTTCCAGCTATGATTCAATGTGTTTGATCTACAAAACTGCGCCTGGTCTGAGAAGATTATTGGAAAGATTGCCTCTTTCCTTATGCCATGTTGGGTTGATTAGAATATACTGAGATACTTTCAGTGTTAGCATATGGGAGTTCAAGACTCCAGAACTGGTAGTAAGGCATTCTCAGTAGTGGATCTGTACTTTTGAAATCTACTTCATCAGGCAGTCCAACAAAGCTTTTGATTGGTGAGTTGAAGTATGTGGTGTAAGATGTATCTGTTTGGTCAAACTTACATCTAGACCATTTTGGAGAAGAGTTTGCACAACTTTGCAGACAGAATGTTTTAACCCTGTATATTCTGAATTTTGTATTTTTAAATTCATGTAAAGCATCCAGGTACTGAGATGAAGGATGCCATTTACAAATTAGCAAGCATAATCCATGCACTGTAGAAGAGGTGACTACAAAGTCAGTGATGACAGTTCTGTTTATATCAAACGTACAGCCCAAGATATACATGATCAGCATTTACATTTAGATAGATATTTTTAATAGCATGATTTTAGAGGATCATTTTATGCTATTGTGTCTCTATACCTAAAAGAAAACTAGCACATTGAAAAATATTGAGAAGGATGGCATGGTAGAGGTAGACTTGTAGTAAACATGAACATTAAAAGGTTAATGAGATTTGGAGATGCAGGTGGAAAGTCTGGTTGAGTTTAGGAAGGGGTTTGAGCAGATTATGGAGCAAAGACATGAGGTATCTGAAGGGAAAAGCTCAGACTTGCAGATGGAAGCAGGACTGAGGAATTCTGAGGGGAGAATGGGTGAGGAAAGTGGTCAGTGGAAGCATGTGACTAAAAGAACCAGGCAGAGGAAAAGACGGGCTAGTGAAGGAGAAATAGAGCTCAAGAATAGGTTTGCAGAGTTGGAAAATGAAGAAGGGGCTCAGCAGGTAGTCACTGAAGGTGGAAGGGCAAGGAAGAAGAAAAGAGCGGCTAGTCGTATAGGAAAAGGGGAAGAGTTAATGGAGACTACATGAAATATGAGCCCCAGGAGGATACAGGATGGGTTAAAGAGGATTACAAGGGAGAATAGGAATGGAAAGAACTTGCAGCCAGAGGGAACAGTTGATAGACTGGAGAATAGCACTGTCAGCAGGAAAAGGCAGGTCTATGTGATTGGGGACTCCTTACTGGGAAGAATAGATGGGCCTGTAACCAGAGCTGATCCAGAGAATAGGAGGGTGTGCTGTCTTCCAGGTGCTAAGATATGGGATGTAGACCTGAGGTTGAAAAGGATTCTAAAGGGAGCCGGAAAGAATCCCCTAATTATCCTTCATGTGGGAACAAATGATACAGCTAGATTCTCACTGGAAAGTATTAAGGGAGACTATGCTAGGCTGGGGAAGACACTGAAGGAAATCGAGGCTCAGGTGATCTTTAGTGGGATTCTGCCTGTTCCTAGAGAAGGGCAACAAAGGTGTGACAAGATTATGACTATCAACAGATGGCTTAGGCAGTGGTGCTATAAGGAGGGTTTTGGGATGTATGGCCACTGGGAGGCATTCATGGATAGAGGACAGTTCTCTCGGGATGGACTTCATCTGTGTAGGAAAGGAAATAGACTTCTAGGATGGAGGCTGGCACAACTGATTAAGAGAGCTTTAAACTAGGAATTTGGGGGAGATGGTTGGGAGATGTCCAGGTAATCTCCATGCTGGAATTTAGCATTGAGGGGAAAGAAAACGAAAGTAAGAGAGGATACAGCCGTGGGTAGGAGGAAAGGCAGTGTAGATACAAGTCTAATAGGTTATAGTGGCAGTAAAATGACCGTGCCTAATAGGGTCCAGAATGTGAGTGACGCCAAACAGCAAAAATTAAGATGTTTGTACACTAATGCAAGGAGCCTAGGTAACAAAATGGAGGAACTAGAGCTACTGGTGCAGGAAGTGAAACCAGATATTATAGGGATAACAGAAACATGGTGGAATAGTAGTCATGACTGGACTACAGGTATTGAAGGGTATGTGCTGTTTAGGAAAGACAGAAATAAAGGTAAAGGTGGTGGAGTAGCCTGGTATATCAATGATAAGATAGAATGTAAAGAAATAAGAAGCGATTAAATGGATATGATTGAGTCGTTCTGGGCAAAAATTACACTGGGGAAGAAAATTATTAGAGCCTCCCCTGGGATAGTACTTGGGGTGTGCTATAGACCGCCGGGATCTTATTTGGATATGGATAGAGCCCTTTTTAATGTTTTTAATAAAGTAAATACTAATGGAAACTGTGTGATCATGTGAGACTTTAACTTCCCAGATATAGACTGGAGGACGAGTGCTAGTAATAATAATAGGGCTCAGATTTTCCTAGATGCGATAGCTGATGGATTCCTTCATCAAGCAGTTGCTGAACCGACTAGAGGGGATGCCATTTTAGATTTGGTTTTGGTGAGTAGTGAGGACCTCATAGAAGAAATGGTTGTAGGGGATAATCTTCGTTCAAATGATCATGAACTAATTCAGTTCAAACTGAAAGGAAGGATTAACAAAAATAAATCTGCAACTAGGGTTTTTGATTTCAAAAGGGCTGACTTTCAAAAATTAAGGAAATTAGTTAGGGAAGTGGATTGGACTGAAGAATTTATGGATCTAAAGGTAGAGGAGGCCTGGGATTATTTTAAATCAAAGCTGCAGAAGCTATCGGAAGCCTGCATCCCAAGAAAAGGGAAAAAATTCATAGGCAGGAGTTGTAGACCAAGCATCTTAGAGAGGTGATTAAGAAAAAGCAGAAAGCATACAGGGAGTGGAAGAAGGGAGGGATCAGCAAGGAAAGCTACCTTATTGAGGTCAGAACTTGTAGGCATAAAGTGAGACAGGCTAAAAGTCAAGTAGAGTTGGACCTTGCAAAGGGAATTAAAACCAATAGTAAACGGTTCTATAGTCATATAAATGAGAAGAAAACAAAGAAAGAAGAAGTGGGACCGCTAAACACTGAGGATGGAGTGGAGGTCAAGGATAATCTAGGCATGGCCCAATATCTAAACAAATACTTTGCCTCAGTCTTTAATAAGACTAAAGAGGATCTTAGGGATAATGGCAGCATGACAAATGGGAATGAGGATATGGAGGTAGACATTACTATATTAGAGGTAGAAGCAAAACTCAAACAGCTTAATGGGACTAAATCGGGGGGCCCAAATAATCTTCATCCAAGAATATTAAAAGAATTCGCACATGAAATTGCAAGCCCATTAGCAAGAATTTTTAATGAATCTATAAACTCCGGGGTTGTACCGTATGACTGGAGAATTGCTAACATAGTTCCTATTTTTAAGAAAGGGAAAAAAAAGTGATCCGGGTAGTTATAGGCCTGTTAGTTTGACATCTGTAGTATGCAAGGTCTTGGAAAAAATTTTGAAGGAGAAGGTAGTTAAGGACATAGAAGTCAATGGTAAATGGGACAAAATACAACATGGTTTTACAAAAGGTAGATCGTGCCAACCAACCTGATCTCCTTCTTTGAGAAAATAAGAGATTTTTTAGACAAAGGAAATGCAGTGGATCTAATTTACCTAGATTTTGGTAAGGCATTTGATACCGTGCCACATGGGGAATTATTAGTTAGATTGGATAAGATGGGGATCAATAGGAAAATTGAAAGGTGGATAAGGAATTGGTTAAAGGAGAGACTACAACTGGTCCTACTGAAAGGTGAACTGTCAAGCTGGAAGGAGGATACCAGTGGAGTTCCTCAAGGATCAGTTTTGTGACCAATCTTATTTAATCTTTTTATTACTGACCTTGGCACAAAAAGTGAGAGTGTGCTAATAAAGTTTGTGGATGATACAAAGCTGGGAGGTATTGCCAATTTAGAGAAGAACAGGTATACGCTACAGGAGGATCTGGATGACCTTGTAAACTGGAGTAATAATAATAGGATGAAATGTAATAGTGAAAAGTGCAAGGTCATGCATTCAGTGATTAATAACAAGAATTTTGGTTTTAAGCTGGGGATGTATCACCTGGAAGTAACAGAGGAAGAGAAGGACCTCAGAATATCGGTTGATCACAAAATGACTATGAGCCGCCAATGTGATATGGCCATGGAAAAAGCTAATGTGGTCTTGAGATGCATAAGACGAGGTATTTCCAGTAGAGATAAGGAGGTTTTAGTACCGTTATACAAGGCACTGGTGAGACCTCACCTGGAATACTGTGTGCAGTTCTGTTCTCCCATGTTTAAGAAGGATGAATTCAAACTGGAACAGGTACAGAGAAAGGCTGCTAGGATGAGCTGAGGAATGGAAAACTTGTCTTATGAAAGGAGACTCAAGGAGCTTGGCTTGTTTAGCCTAACTAAAAGAAGGTTGAGGGGAGATATGATTGCTTTCTATAAATATATCAGAGGGATAAATACCGGAGAGGGAGAGGAATTATTTAAGCTCAGTACCAATGTGGACACAAGAACAAATGGATATAAACTGGCCACCAGGAAATTTAGACTAGAAATTAGACTAAGGTTTCTAACCATCAGAGGAGTGAAGTTTTGGAATAGCCTTCCAAGGGAGGCAGTGGGGAGAAAAGATCTATCTGGCTTTAAGATTAAACTTGATAAGTTTATGGAGGAGATGGTAAGATGGGATAACATGGTTTTGGCAATTAAATATTCATGGTAAATAGGCCCAATGGCCTGTGATGGGATATTAGATGGGGTGGGATCCGAGTTACCCAGGAAAGAACTTTCTGTAGTATCTGGCTGATGAATCTTGCCCATATGCTCAGGGTTTAGCTGATCGCCATGTTTGGGGTTGGGAAGGAATTTTCCTCCAGGGCAGATTGGAAGAGGCCCCGGAGGTTTTTTACGTTCCTCTGTAGCATTGGGCACGGGTCACTTGCTGGAGGATTCTCTGCTCCTTGAGGTCTTTAAACTACTATTTGAGGACTTCAATAGCACAGATATAGGTGTGAGGTTTTTTGCAGGAGTGGTGGGTGAAATTCTGTGTCCTGGGTTGTGCAGGAGGTCAGACTAGATGATCATAATGGTCCCTTCTGACCTAAATATCTATGAATCTATGAAACAATGACATTAGAACAAATTTGTTGTAATTTCTCTCCTTCACTGTTCATAGGACTTTTTTTATTATTATTTTTAGCTACAGAATGTAAGAATTTTCCAAATAGTCAAAACTTCCAGCAATAGGTGATAAAATCCCAATGGAAATGAGCCCCAGAGTTCAAATGTTGAAGTTATGTCCATTTATGTTATTTTGTCACTAAAAAACTGTAGTAATTATACCTGATTGCTTTTTCCATTGTTCTTAAGATCCAAGGGTTTGGATCTGTGTTCCCCTATGCAAATTGGTGAGGATTTTTATCAAGCCTTCCCCAGGAAAGGGAGTGTAGGGTTTGGGGAGGCTTTTTTGGGGAAAGACGTTTCCAAGCAGTCTCTTTCCCTGTTATATATTTGTTAGAAGCTTGGCGGTGGCAGCAATAAAGTCCAAGGACAAAAGGCAAAATAGTTTGTACCTTGGGGAAGTTTTCACCTAAGCTGGTAAAAATAAGCTTAGGGGGTTTTCATGAAGTTCCCACATCTGTACCCTAGAGTTCAGACTGGGGAAGGAACCTTGACAAAACCAAAAACCACATCACATCAGGTTTCTCTCAGTCCCAAGAGACCAAATCACTTACACAAAATCAATTGGCATTTCAGATCTTACACCAAAGATGATGCTGGAATCCAATTATATAGTAAACTAACTATTGGTTTATTAGCTAAGTAAAACAGAATGAGAGTTATTGAGAGGTTAAAACAGGAAAAATATAATAGGTGAGTCAAATTTGTAAATCGAAAATGTTAGCAGAGATGTAGTCATTTGCCAGTTTCCAAAAAGTCTTTTCAGGGCTACTCGGAATAACTCTGGGGATCTTTTTTCAGAGTAACAGCCATGTTAGTCTGTATTCGCAAAAAGAAAAGGAGTACTTGTGGCACCTTAGAGACGAACCAATTTATTTGAGCATAAGCTTTCGTGAGCTACAGCTCACTTCATCGGATGCATACTGTGGAAAGTATAGAAGATCTTTTTTATACACACAAAGCATGAAAAAATGGGTGTTTACCACTTTTTGTACTGGTAAACACCCATTTTTTCATACTTTGTGTGTATAAAAAGATCTTCTATACTTTCCACAGTATGCATCCGATGAAGTGAGCTGTAGCTCACGAAAGCTTATGCTCAAATAAATTGGTTCGTCTCTAAGGTGCCACAAGTACTCCTCTTCTTTCTGGGGATCTCTGTCTTCTTGTTCAGTTATTCTACCCTCTTAGAAACCAAACTGTCCAGAGATAATCAGTACTTATAACTTCTTTTCACCTACAACAATCTGTCAAGTGACTGTACCCACACATAAAGGCCAATTGCTTTGAATTTAGCACTCTTCTTCATTTGCATTTGATGAGTTATTTAGGGATATACATAATGTAAATGCTGCAATTACATTATAATAAGAATAGATAAGTGAAAACAATAAAAGTAACATTTCATTAGTTTTAATGAAGTTTTAACGTCTGAATACACTCTTACATTAACACGTAATTTGATCTCGGGTTATTTAATTACTGGGCATGTATAATGCTAATATAGTGTAATCGTAAACAACAGGCTATAGATAGATGAAAACACTAATATTAACATTTCCTTTGATTTTGATAAACACCCAGTAAATTGGCCTGAACATATACTAATATATTTAACCCCTTTGATATTCACACACAAGAGAATTGGCCTATGACTCTGGTCTGAGCTGGTCTGTCAGCATCACAAAAGGAAAAGAGTGAACAAGTTGTACCACTGGTGAAAAGTGACTGTCCTGTTGTGCATCTGGCATGATCCATCACTTGAGTTTTAATTTAATTTAATTAATTTAATTTAATTAATTTTTAAAATATTTTTAGTTAAACGCGTAAATTAACTAATTTAATTAACGAATTTAAATCATTTAAATTATGACATATTCCATGTGAAACTTATCTATATATTATGTATGAAATCCTATCTCCATAGTCAACTAGACTGACTTTATATATAGGCCCAACTCACGTACCCAAAGATGTCAGCAGGAGCAGAATCAAGTGCATAATGAGTACTTATATGATATGAATTCATCCTGGATGAAGAGAGGTCATACACAGAACATACCTATTAAAAGATCATCCAGTCCATCTCTCTGCAAATGAAAGGCTGTTCCCTACAGTGCATTTTCAAGTGCTTTGCCCAATCTAGTTTTAAATGTTCAATTCAATGGGGTTTCCTGCACTTCTTTTTTGAGACTGTCCCCCTAGCATAATAGATCTGACAGCATAATAGAATGTGGTGTAAGTTAAAGTGCTACCACAAAACCTAATTCATAGCATGGGCTGGAATCACTGTAACAGGAGTAATACAACACCACAATTGAAAGAAAGTGTTCATCCAACATGAAAAAGAATTGAAACAATTTGTAGAACATTTAGAAAGTTTTATAGCTTTTTGTACAGGAGAGCTGCCCATGCTGTTCATAAAGCAGATTTAGCAGACTATTCATACAGACATGAAAGGACAGAAGTAGCCTGTGCTCACAGATGATTTCAGCAAAAAGAAGCAAATAAAGATGTGCTACATTGATAGCCATGTGTTAGAAACCAGTGACTTCTGTTTTGTTTAACCATGCTAAACACAAGGGTATGCTAAACATGAATTTCCACTACCTCTGAAAATGTTTGCTTTAGAGCTTGTTTGTGATTTTAATCAGTTGCTATGCCTCCAAGTTTAAAAATATTTAAATCTACTGCAAGAAAGCCATTTCAGTTCTAGAAAATCCTTATCTAAATGTGGTTTTATCCTGAACAAGTACCAGGTTTATTTATGGTGATTTTCAAAATTTCAATCTGTAAGCCTCTAATTTTTAACCCAGGGTCTGAGAGGTAGACTGCTCATCACCCCTACTAATAATGGTTCTGCAGATCATATGCTGCTCGACGTGACACCTGCATAAACCAATTGTTTTCAGGGAACTTCTACAGATGCAACTGCTTTGAATGTAGTAAACAATTCTGCTGATGATGCACAAAGAGAAATAAAATCCAGTTGTTTTAGCTGCATTGGCTCTGCAAGGGTAACAGGTATAAAAAAAAGTAAGAAAACCTTTCACTTACTAAAATATTCTGAATTCACACAACAAGCAGGTCTGTTAAATAAGAATGTACTATTTCTTCACTGTCATTTGTCAAAATGGAACCATACTATAAACAAAAATGGTCATTCACTAAAACTATTTTTAAAGCAATTATGCTGAATATAGTGAGATCCCCATTTTAACAATATTTTTGTACCTTTTTAAAAGCTTCTCAAGTTAAGACAAGCTTCTTCAAATTATGCTGATGTCGGCATCATCCAAAATTCAGAATTTGACATTAATTTTCATTTTAACTGGCTATGCAAATTTCATAGAGTCATAGAATCATAGACTTTAAGGTCAGAAGGGACCATTATGATCGTCTAGTCTGACTTTCTGCACAATGCAGGCCACTAAATCTCATCCACCCACTCCTGTAACAAACCCCTAACCTATATCTGAGCTACTGAAGTCCTCAAATCATGGTTTAAAGACTTCAAGGTGCAGAGAAACCTCTAGAAAGTGACCCGTGCCCCACACTGCAGAGGAAGGCAAAGAACCCCCAGGGCCTCTGCCAATCTGCCCTGGAGGAAAATTCCTTCCCGACTCCATCTAACATCCCATCACAGGCCATTGGGCCTATTTACCACGAATAGTCAAAGATCAATTAATTTCCAAAATTAGGCTATCCCATCATCCCATCTCCTCCATAAATTTATCAAGCTTAGTCTTGAAGTGAGATATGTCTTTTGCTCCCACTGCTCCACTTGGAAGGCTGTTCCAGAACTTCACTCCTCTGATGGTTAGAAACCTTCATCCAATATCAAGTCTAAACTTCCTGATGGCCAGTTTATATCCATTTGTTCTTGTGTCCACATTGGTACTGAGCTTAAATAATTCCTCTCCCTCCCTGGTATTTATCCCTCTGATATATTTATAGAGACCAATCATATCTCCTGTCAGCCTTCTTTTGGTTAGGCTAAACAAGCCAAGCTCTTTGAGTCTCCTTTCATAAGACAGGTTTTCCATTCCTCGGATCATCCTAGTAGCCCTTCTCTGTATCTGTTCCAGTTCGAATTCATCCTTCTTAAACATGGGAGACCAGAACTGCACACAGTATTCCAGGTGAGGTCTCACCAGTGCCTTGTATAAAATAGTACTACACCTCCTTATCTCTACTGGAAATACCTCTCCTGATGCATCCCAAGACCGCATTAGCTTTTTTCACGGCCATATCACATTGGCGACTCATAGTCATCCTGTGATCAACCAATATTCTGAGGTCCTTCTCCTCCTCTGTTACTTCCAGGTGATACATCCCCAGCTTAAAACCAAAATTCTTGTTATTAATCACTAAATGCATGACCTTGCACTTTTCACTATTACATTTCATCCTATTATTATTACTCCAGTTTACAAGGTCATCCAGATCTTCCTGTATGATATCCTGGCCCTTCTCTGTATTGGCAATATCTCCCAGCTTTGTGTCATCTGCAAACTTTATTAGCACATTCTCACTTTTTGTGCCAAGGTCAGTAATAAAAAGATTAAATAAGATTGGTCCCAAAACCGATCCCTGAGGAACTCCACAAGTAACCTCCTTCCAGCCTGACAGTTCACCTTTCAGTGTGACCCACTGTAGTCTCCCCTTAACCAGTTCCTTATCCACCTTTCAATGTTCATGTTGATTGCCATCTTTTCCAATTTAGCTAATAATTCCCCATGTGGAACCATATCAAATGCCTTACTGAAATCAAGGTAAATTAGATCCACTTTATTTCCTTTGTCTAAAAAAATGTTACTTTCTCAAAGAAGGAGATCAGGTTGGTTTGGCACGATCTACCTTTTGTAAAACCTTTTTGTATTTTGTCCCAATTACCATTGACATCACTGTCCTTAATTACTTTCTCCTTCAATTTTTTTTCTAAGACCTTGCCTATTACAGATGTCAAACTGACAGGCACAAGTTAGATCCACAAGTTCTTCAGTCCAATCCACTTCCCTAATTAATTTCCTTAACATTTTAAAGTTAGCCGTTTTGAAATCAAAAACCCCAGTCACAGATCTATTTTTGTTTATCCTTCCATTTAGTTTGAACTGAATTACCTCATGATCTCTTGAACCAAGGTTGTCCTCTACAACCATTTCTTCTATGAGGTCCTCACTACTCACCAAAACCAAATCTAAAATGGCATTCCCTCTTGTTGGTTCAGCAACTACTTGGTGAAGGAATCCCTCTGCTATTGCATCCAGGAAAATCTGAGCCCTATTATTATTACCAGCATTTGTCCTCCAGTCTATATCTGGGAGGTTAAAGTCTCCCATGATTACACAATTCCCATTAGTATTTACTTCATTAAAAACATTAAAGAGGGCTCTATCCATATCCAAATTAGATCCCAGTTGTCTATAGCAAACCCCAAGCACTATCCCAGGGGAGGCTCTAGTAGCTTTCTTCCCCAATGTGATTTTTGCCCAGACAGACTCTGTCTTATCCATTCCATCACTTCTTATTTCTTTACATTCTACCTCATCATTGATATACAATGCTGCTCCACCACCTTTGCCTTTATTTCTGTCTTTCCTAAACAGCACATACCCGTCAATACCTGTACTCCAGTCATGACTACTATTCCACCATGTTTCTGTTATCCCTATAATATCTGGTTTCACTTCCTACACCAGTAGCTCTAGTTCCTCCATTTTGTTACCTAGGCTTCTCGCATTAGTGTACAAACATCTTAATTTTTGCTGTTTGGCTTTGCGCACATTCTTCACCCGATTAGGCACAGACATTCTACCACCAGTATCACCTATTAGACTGGTATCTACACTACCCTTCCTCCTTATGTCCATTCTCCTAGCCACGGCTGTATACTTTCTTATTTTGTTTTCTTCCCCCTCAATGTTAAAATCTGACGTGGAGATTACCTGGATATCTCCCAACCATCTCCCCCAGATTCCTAGTTAAAAGCTCTCTTAATCAGTTGTGCAAGCCTCCATCCTAGAAGTTTATTTCCCGCCCTACTCAGGTGAAGTCCATCCTGAGAGAACAGTCCTCTTCCATGAATGCTTCCCAGTGGCCATATATCCCAAAGCCCTCCTCCTGATCTTGGTATCAATGAATCTATGATGTCTTCCACAATCTCGAATCGCCTTTCTGCCATTACATTCGTCAGTAGGTTAAATGGTTATCCTGATCCTTTCAGTGTTTTTTTAGTTTGAAGGGTTTTGGCCGGGTGGTCGCATACCGGTTGCCCCAGGGTGGATTCCCATCATCCCATCACGGTTTACATATTCAGGCATCTTGGGCAGATCCTTGGCGTCGTATGTCATAGTGGAGAGGAGGTGGCCTTGTTCAGGGCATTCTTGACAGCATTTTGTGGTGCTTTCAGGATCAGTGAGCTAGTACCTGGGTTTGGTAGGGGCTCTACAGGAGGGGCTGTGCAACTGTGTAATATACAGTGTCATGAACATTCAGTGATATTACACTTGCAATGGTCAAAGACGGATCAAATCAGCTGGGGTGAATCTGTTATCTGCACGCACGGTATTGTCTTTTGGGACACGTGTCCAGGTTGCCCAAGGGTTCACAGCTGGGCTTCAGTGATGAAGCAATACTCAGATGGCATGGAAGGAGAGGCATGTTATGGGATCTTCTAATACCCCTTCTGTATGCTGTGTGGGTTTGTCAGCAGCCCCAGATATAATTGTGGTGCATCTTGGGGAACACAATTTCAGACGTTTAAGGGGGTGGAACTACTGCTCAGAACAAGGGGCTGAACTTGGGGATGATCCTTGAACTTTTTCCAGGAGTTAATATTATTTGGTCAGACATGCTTCAGCACAGGGTCTGGCGGGGAGCCGTGAACTCCTCCTTCCTCCCCCAGAGTGGACAAGGCAAGGAAATATGTGAACAGGGAAGAAGCCAAATTCCATGGGACCATAGGAGGAGCAGTAATTTCACAACCTGGGGTTCACCTGACTGACTTAGGTATTGTCATGTTTTTAACTGATATAAAAAATGGCATTAGAAGATGTCTGGGAACCCGACTGGGTGTGAGGAGGAGGCAGCCAAGCTAATTTCTGGTGTCCCCTTGTGGCAGATGTCCAGTGCGGGTACTCCTTAGAAAAGGTATATAGCGACCAGATAAATTCTTGGAAAAAGAGGTGTTAATTAAAGGAACAGTTGGGGGGTGGTTGGGGACTCCTATGATTGGTATGGTAGGGAGCGAAACCCCCATTTTTATAGACCACCTTAACCCTCTTATGCGGGGAATGGGGGTGGACGATAAAGTCCTGGCAATGGATTTGTTGGAGGAACCTGGAGGGAAAAAGAGGGGAAGCTGGTAAAAGCCCCCTGTGTAATTATCGAATAAACATGGTGTTACCAGCACTGTACACTGTTATCTGCCGGGTAGTCCCAGACATCTAATAATAAAATTGCGGCCTGATTAAACGCATGTCACATGTCTCCTGACTTTCTTTTGGCATAGCCAGACAATGAATTATGGAGAACTTTGGTGTTGAGAATGAAAACTTTGTAGTTCAGATGGAAGGCAATGAAGGAATTTTGGGGAAGAAAATGAAATGGCCTGAGAAGTGAAAGGGGAAGATGATTTCAGCTGTGATATATTAGATCTGCTGGATAAGGGAGTGAAAAAAGGACAAACAGATGCATTGGCCAGATTCAACAGAATTACATTGGAGTTAAATTTATTCCTTTAACATCATGTTACTCCTGTGACAGTGACATCTGTCTATTTCATCAGTAACTGTCAGTTTGTAGTGCATACCTAATAACCTCACCATCTTCTCATAAATAGGAGAAAATAGGTAAAAACAAAATGCAGAAATAACATATGATCCTACATGTTTAAAGACTACATAACAATCTGTTGCTTAAATTCGAACACTTACTTCAGTATAGTTAAATTGGTGCTTATGTAAATTCTTCTTTTTACCAACCTACTCACACACTTACTTTTTCTATAATATTTTTTAAAAAAATATTTTAAAACGTATAGCGTATTTATAATTAAAAGAAAACAAACCAAACAAAATAACCCTCCCCAATTTAACTTAAGTTTATGAACCAGTGTCAGACAAGTCTAAGTAAATCAATAACATATACAAAAAGTTTACCATTGTATAGGATTCAACTTAATTATACTGTTATCAAATAAAATAAATTATCACACTGTGAATGCTCAGTAGCAACATCCAGTTTGCAAGTAGTTACTGAAGAGAGTTTTGAATATAGAAAATCACTTTTGTTTTTGAAAATCACTGAGTTGCCATTTTTTTACCATATGGCAGGGAAATGTGAATTTCTTCACATTCCAAATTGTTATGATTTTTGGTCATTTTATTCCAAATAAATATTAACACATGAGACATTCTCTGTAGAACTGCTTCATTAATGTACATTTCAGGCTTAAAACCTAAAAGTAAGCTAGCACTTTTACCAGGTTTCAACACAGAGAGATCAAGAGGATAAATATAAACTTTTGCCAGTTTTGAGGTCCATCATCACAAGATTATTTAAACCAGTAGCATTGGCAGTGACATGCTTTTTCCTGGCATACTCAAGAAGTGAACATTATCTATCACTGCCATCTTTGATGTATTTATAATAGTGTTATTCATGTTTTATATTCTAACCATATGACTGATCTTCATGTATAACCACAATTATGCTTTAGAAGTACAGAATTTCAAATCTGTAATATTTCTGCAGGAGAAGTGATGGGGAAAAACTGCTTGCCACTTCTATCCTGTTGAACGGAAGCATATATTTCAAATCTCATTTCCGCATAGTAAATGTTTTAAAATGGGATTAGCTGACAACATTCAGTATAATGGATTTTAATTTACACATTGCTGTGGAACTGCAATAACTCCAGAGAGTTGAAGGAAACAAAGGAGTATACATATTAGTAGTTAAAGCAATCAGTGTTTAGTTCCCTCCTTTCCCTATCACTATCTCAAAATAATAGAAAAAATGACAGTTATATTTTTCTCTGAATTCATAATTACCTGTCACCTAAAAAGTCTTCTATAAATCAGTCTTTTATAAATCATGAAAACACGGTATA
The DNA here is from genome assembly GCF_965152235.1 of Eretmochelys imbricata. Lineage (NCBI taxonomy): Eukaryota > Metazoa > Chordata > Testudines > Cheloniidae > Eretmochelys > Eretmochelys imbricata. Next base: position 91,817,190 of record NC_135572.1, on the reverse strand, counting down.
CTAGTTGCACAGAACAATTCTGGTATCAAAAGAAGGCATTTCAGACAGAAAATGAAGTATGTAAAACATTAATGGAAAATAGAATGTTTAATATTATCCACTGGATGAACATATTTCATGGACATTTTAAAGGCCTAATATTGTGAGATGCTATTACTGAATGCTGGAGTTGAAAGGAGTCAGTACTGCACAGAAGATGCTCAGAATCCCACAAGATCAACCCTTAATACTTTAGTGTGAGTGTGTAAAAACAAAGACGCACACAACTTCTTTGCAAGTAAGATATTACACAATCAAATTTTAGAATTCAGCAGACTGTCAATTCTAACGGTAGCAAGGTAATTGATTTGCACGTCTGGAAAATGATACAGTATGTCAGATAAGGGCAGATTGTTGATTTATCGCTATGTACATAAAAGGTAAGTAGCAAAAGGACACATTGTGAAAAGGTGTGAGTAGAATACCTCTGAAAGCACACTCAGATGCTGCATCTGAAAAATGGAATAATGATACTGATCATGTTTGTAAGGCGCTTTGAAGTCTACTGAAGAATAGCCTAATATAAGAGCTAGGAATTATTATTACTATCTACTACACTCTGTAGAAAAGTCCAGTGCTGGAATGTGGAACTTTGTAGGACTGTGGGAATGCTCTTGGCAAGAAGTTGTCTTTATGACACTAATTCTTCATCAGATGGTGCAATAGGTGACCTGCATCTGCTAATGATGTAGGACACTAGCTAAGTATAGAATAGGGCTTCTACCTACAAAAATGAAAGCAAGCAAATAAAAAAGAATCAATGAAGGGCCCCAAACATTTAAAATGAGTATTAAATATAGGCCTAGACTGTCCATTTACTCATTCTGAAACTTACTTTTTTCAGAATGCTGAGCTATACTTTAAAGTGAACTGCTCTGATATGATGGCCCGTTTCACCAAAATGAATTTCTTAAGGACACATATGAAGTCAGACCCTGATCCACAGAGGGACTTAGGTGTTGTGATGCTGAGCAACAAAACATCTAACTTTTAGGCACCTAGAAAAATCACAGGAACAATGCTATGATCCACAAAGCCTGAGTCAGATGATTAGGTTCCCTATACAATGAATGGAGAGACATATAGGCCTAAGAATGTGATCCACAAAAGCCAGAAAACTAGGCAGGACATGCTTGCTAATGGGAGATGTTGTCAAGAAGGGAGATAAGAGTCTATCCACGGCTGAGAACCCTTGACCTGGAGTCAGGTGGCTTAGTCACCTACGTTGTTTCTTATGAGAAAAATTCCACACAAAATAGTTGGAGAAATAGGTGGTGGAAGAACCCTCTTTATAAATTTTAGCCCACTGGTTAGAGCACTCACCTGGAAAATGTGAGACCCAGATACAATTCCCCTAATCTCTCCATCTGAAGCAGTTCCACTATGAATATAGTCATTGGAGCAGGGAGACTGGAGACTGGGTCTCCCACCCTCCCAGATGGGTGCCATAACCTCCAACCTATAACGTCATTTTCACACTCTCTCTCTCTGGCCCAATGACTCTAAGGGTAGGTCCCCACTTAAAACGCTGCATCAGTTAAGTTAAGACCAAAGTATACTGTTTTCCAAAATTACTGTGACTCCAGTCTTAGTGTCTTATAAGGTAACTAAACTGGGCACAATTGTTTAAGGGTAATAATAGCAGTATAGCCAGGGGTAGCATGGGTGGCAACTTGGGCTAGCCACCTGAGTACATATCCAGGGGACCAGGTGTGTTTGTCTGTCTATCTGTGCTGGGAAGCATGTTCCCAGCTGCAGTATAGATGTACCCTTAGTTTAACTTTCTCACTAATCCATGTTGAAATCTTGGGAAGCTGTTTCCTTGGGTTGGTAACTTCTTGTGGCTTCTCTGTTCTTAGCTATCTGTGACAGCTTGCATGTAGAGATAGTCAAGATGAGTTCTGTTGACTTCTGTGTTTGAGCAGGGTAGCAGGACATATGTGAGACAGATGCTCACTTCAGAGTTTTATACTCTTCTTCTTCCTATTTTCTCATCATTACAGGAAAACACACCTCTTTCAGGCTTTTTATATTGAAAGCTGGCTTCTGTCATCCTTTTATTGGCTCAGCACCTTAATGCCTTGTCCTTAGGAGCCTCTTCATCTTATGAATAGTAATAGTTTGTTAATACATATATGTGTTAGGGTTGTAGTTCTTTCTTGACAATTACATTTCCATTTGTTGTGGTGGTGGGAGATTCTCAGAACATCTTTAAAGTTAGTGTTTTAACGTTAGGGGTTTTTTCAGTCTATTTTCTGATATTTTATTTTTTCAGTTTAATCTGGATGCAGTTTTTAGAGTGATTATTTAAAAACAAAAATATTTCAACAAGGACATTTCTAGAGTTATTTCCATGGTTTTACTTGGAAATTTTTCTTGGAAGGGTAAAAAAAGCCCAGTTTACAATCTAGATTTATTGCTCTGATAACACAACCCTATGCTCCTTTTCACAGTCAGGACTTTTCCTAAATCGTGATGTTCTACATGGTTTGTTTTCTTGAAATAAGGATAATATTTGTATCAGACTGCAATCTTATACAAAAGGGGATGTCCTAATCTAGATAGCACACACTTTGGTTTATCTCTCTCTTGACCCAAGCTCCTTAGAGTTACCATCTGTTTGTATAGCAATTTAGATATTTTGTACAAAGCACAAGTTTCAATAACCAATACATCTTATAAACATAGCCCAAAGACAATTGTAAAAAATTAAACAGGAATGGAAAAAATGTCTTTTAGAATTTGGTTCTAGTTCCCAAACCAGATGGGGAAATACGTTTTTGCGCGGACTACCGTAAGCTAAATGCTGTAACTCGCCCAGACAACTATCCAATGCCCCGCACAGATGAACTATTAGAGAAACTGGGACGGGCCCAGTTCATCTCTACCTTGGACTTAACCAAGGGGTACTGGCAGGTACCGCTAGATGAATCTGCCAAGGAAAGGTCAGCCTTCATCACACATCTCGGGCTGTATGAATTTAATGTACTCCCTTTCGGGCTGCGAAATGCACCCGCCACTTTCCAAAGACTTGTAGATGATCTCCTAGCGGGATTAGGAGAATATGCAGTCGCCTACCTTGATGATGTGGCCATATTTTCGGATTCCTGGGCAGAACACCTGGAACATCTACAAAAAGTCCTTGAGCGCATAAGGGAGACAGGACTAACTGTTAAGGCTAAGAAGTGTCAAATAGGCCTAAACAGAGTGACTTACCTTGGACACCAGGTGGGTCAAGGAACTATCAGCCCCCTACAGGCCAAAGTGGATGCTATCCAAAAGTGGCCTGTCCCAAAGTCAAAGAAACAGGTTCAATCCTTCTTAGGCTTGGCCAGTTATTACAGACGATTTGTACCGCACTACAGCCAAATCGCTGCCCCACTGACAGACCTAACCAAAAAGAAACAGCCAAATGCTGTTCAGTGGACCGAAAAGTGTCAGAAGGCCTTTAACAAGCTTAAAGCGACACTCATGTCTGACCCTGTACTAAGGGCTCCAGACTTTGACAAACCATTTCTAGTAACCACAGATGCGTCCGAGCGTGGTGTGGGAGCAGTTTTAATGCAGAAAGGACCTGATCAAGAATTCCACCCTGTAGTGTTTCTCAGCAAAAAACTGTCTGAGAGGGAAAGCAACTGGTCAGTCACTGAAAAAGAATGTTACGCCATTGTCTATGCTCAGGAAAAGCTACGCCCATATGTTTGGGGACGGCGTTTCCACCTGCAAACCGACCATGCTGCACTGAAGTGGCTTCACACCGTCAAGGAAACTAACAAAAAACTTCTTCGGTGGAGTTTAGCTCTCCAAGATTTTGATTTCGACATCCAACACATCTCAGGAGCTTCTAACAAAGTGGCTGATGCACTCTCCCGTGAAAGTTTCCCAGAATCAACTGGTTAAAATCGTCCTTGAGATGTGGAAAATATTGTTAGTCTTTATGTACTTGGTAGTATATTTAGAGATGCATGTGTCTTATTAACTCTGTTTTTCCTAGAGCTCCAGGAAGAAATCCCAGCCAGTGTTTCACCCTAGCTGAGATTTGGGGGGCGTGTCATAAATATAAAGGGAAGGGTAAACCCCTTTGAAATCCCTCCTGGCCAGGGGAAAGCTCCTCTCACCTGTAAAGGGTTAAGAAGCTAAAGGTAACCTCGCTGGCACCTGACCAAAATGACCAATGAGGAGACAAGATACTTTCAAAAGCTGGGAGGAGGGAGAGAAACAAAGGGTCTGTGTCTGTATGCTGGTCTTTGCCAGGGATAGACCAGGAATGGAGTCTTAGAACTTTTAGTAAGTAATCTAGCTAGGTATGTGTTAGATTATGATTTCTTTAAATGGCTGAGAAAAGAATTGTGCTGAATAGAATAACTATTTCTGTCTGTGTATCTTTTTTGTAACTTAAGGTTTTGCCTAGAGGGGTTCTCTATGTTTTTTAATCTAATTACCCTGTAAGATATCTACCATCCTGATTTTACAGGGGGGATTTCTTCATTTCTATTTACTTCTATTTTTTATTAAAAGTCTTCTTGTAAAAAACTGAATGCTTTTTCATTGTTCTCAGATCCAGGGGTTTGGGTCTGTGGTCACCTATGCAAATTCGTGAGGCTTTTTGTCCGGCATTTCCCAGGAAAGGGGGGGTGCAAGTGTTGGGAGGATTGTTCATTGTTCTTAAGATCCAAGGGTCTGGGTCTGTAGTCACCTAGGCAAATTGGTGAGGCTTTTTACCAAACTTTGTCCAGGAAGTGGGGTGCAGGGTTTTGGGAAGTATTTTGGGGGGAAGGACGAGTCCAAACAGCTCTTCCCCAGTAACCAGTATTAGTTTGGTGGTGGTAGCGGCCAGTCCAAGGACAACGGGGGAATATTTTGTACCTTGGGGAAGTTTTTGACCTAAGCTGGTAAAGATAAGCTTAGGAGGTTTTTCATGCAGGTCCCCACATCTGTACCCTAGAGTTCAGAGTGGGGGAGGAACCTTGACAATGGGGAATTTTAACTATCCCCATATTGACTGGATACATGTCAATTCAGGATGGGATGCAGAGACAAAGTTTCTCAATACCATAAATGACTGCTTCTTGAAACAGCTAGCCCTGGAACCCACAAGAGGAGAGGCAATTCTTGACTTAGTCCGAAATGGAGCACTGGATCATGTCTAAGAGGTGAGTATGGCTGAACCACTTGATAATAGTGAACAAAATATAATTAAATGTAACATCCCTGAGAGGAGGAGAGGAACACCAAAGAAGTTGACCACGGTAGCATTTAACTTAAGAAAGGAGAACTACACAAAATTAGGAGGCTAATTAAATGGAAATTAAAAGGTATGGTCCCAAAAATGAAATGCCTGCAAGCTGAATGGAAACTTTTAAAAAACTTCATAAATAGAAGTTCAAATCACCCTGAATTTAAAACAAACAAACAAACAAACAAACAAACAAACAAACAAACAAAAAACACATTAAGAGGACCATAAAAAGTGCCACTAAGGCTAAACAACAAAGTAAAAGAAGTGGTTAGAGACCAAAAAGCATTCTTTAAATATTGGAAGTTAAATCCTACTGAGGAAAATAGAAAGGAACATAAACTCTGGCAAGTCAAGTGTAAAAATGTAATTAGGAAGGCCAAAAAAGAATGTGAAGAGCAACTAGCCAAAGACTCAAAAACTAACAGCAATTTTTTTTAGGTACGTCAGAGGCAGGAAGCCTATCTAAACAATCGGTGGAGTCACTGGACAATTGAGATGCTAAAGGAGCACTCAAGGAAAAGGAGGCTACATTAATTTTTTCGATCGGTCTTCACTGCTTAGACTCTGAGGTGGATTCCCACACCTGAGCATGCTCCAGCTTTCATCCAGACCACATCACATGATCCATTGTCTACAGCCAACCTCTAAGATACAACCGCATTTGCTCCAATCCCTCAGACAGAGACAAACACCAGCAGGATCTCTATCAAGCACTCTTAAAACTACAATATCCACTTGCTGCAGTGAAGAAACAGATTGACAGAGCCAGAAGAGTACCCAGAAGTTACCTACTACAGGACAGGCCCAAAAAAAAAGTAACAGAACCCCACTAGCCGTCAACTAAAACCTCTCCAGCACATCCTCAAGGATCTACAACCTATCCTGAAGGACGATCCCTCACTCTCACAGAACTTGGGAGACAGCCCAGTCCTCACTTACAGACATCCCCCCAACCTGAAGCAACTATTCACCAGCAATCACACACCACACAACAAAAATACTAACCCAGGAACCTATCTTTGCAACAGCCCTTGTTGCCAACTTTGTCCACATATCTATTTAAGGGACACCATCATAGGACCTAATCACATCAGTCACGCCATCAGGGGCTTGTTCACCTAAAAATCTACCAATGTGGTATATGCCATCATGTGACAGCAATGCCCCTCTGCCATGTACATTGGCCAAACTGGACAGTCTCTACACAAAAGAATAAATGGACACAAATCAGACGTCAAAAATTATAACATTCCAAAACCAGTTGGAGAACACTTCAATCTCCCTGGACACTCAATAACAGACCTAAAAGTGGCAATTCTTCAACAAAAAAACTTCAAAAACAGATTCCAACAAGAAACTACAGAACTGGAATTAATTTGCAAACTTGACACCATCAAATTAGGCTTAAATAAAGATTGGGAGTGGACAGGTCATTACACAAACTAAAAACTATTTTCCCATGCTAATTTTTCCCCCTACTGTTACTCATACCTTCTTGTCAACTGTTTGAAATGGGACATCCTGATTATCACTACAAACGGTTTTTTTTTTTCTCCTGCTGATAATAGCCCACCTTAATTGATTTGTCTTGTTAGAGTTGGTATGGCAACCCCCATCTTTTCATGTTCTCTCTGTGTATATATAGCTAAATATATCTATATATATCTTCCTACTGTATTTTCCATTCCATGCATCTGATGAAGTGGGTTTTAGCCCATGAAAGCTTATGCCCAAATAAATTTGTTAGTCTCTAAGGTGCCATAGTCTCCTTGTTCGTTTAACTGTAATTTGTAATTTATCATTTAAATCAGCTTCTGTACCACATGACTGGGGGATAGCAAATGGGATGTCAATTTAAAAAAAAAACTCCAGAGGCCAACCTGGCAATTAAAGGCTGATAAGCCAAACTTCAGTACCAGACAAACTGGTTGAGACTATAGTAAAGAACAGAATTATCAGACACATAGATTAACATTGGGGAAGCGTCAACGTGGCTTTTATAAAGCGAGATCATTCCTCACCAATCTATTAGAATTTTTTGAGTGGGTCAACAAACATTTGGACAAGGGTGATCCAGTGGCTATAGTGTACTTAGACTTTCAGAAAGCCTTTGACAAGCAAAGTTATCAAAATAAGCAGTAATATAGTAAGAGGGAAGGTCCTCTGATGGTTAAGTGACTAGCAGAAAGATAAGAATAAACGTTCAGTTTTCAGAATGGAGAGGGGTAAATAGTGTTGTCCCCAGGGGTCTGTACTGAGACCAGTGCTGTTCAGCTTATTCATAAATCATCTAGAAAAAGGGGTAAACAGTGAGGTGGCAAAGTTTGCAGACAATACAAAATTACTCAAGATAATTAAGTCCAAAGCAGACTGTGAAGAGTTACAAAGGGATCTCACAAAACTGGATTACTGGGCAACAAAATGGCAGATGAAATTCCATGTTGATAAATGCAAAGTTATATAGATTGGAAAACATAATCCCAATATATACCTACAAAATGATGGGGGTCTAAATTAGCTCTTACCACACAAGAAAGAGATCTGGGAGTCACTGAAGATAGTTCTCTGTAAACATCCATTCAATGTGCATTGGCAATCAAAAAAAGCTAACAGAAATGTTAGGAACCATTCGGAAAGGGATAGATAATAAGAGATAAAATGTCATAATGAGTCTATAATCCATGGTACACCCACATCTTGAATATTGTGTACAGATCTGGTTGCCCCATCTCAAAAATATATATTAGAATTGGAAAAGGTACAGTGAAGGGCAACAAAAATGATTAGGAGTATGGAAGAGCTTCCTGCCCAAGAACCAGGGGTCTCCCAATGAAATTAATAGGCGTCAGGTTTAAAACAAATAAAATGAAGAATTTCTTCAAAAAACATAGAATCAACCTGTAGAACTCTTTGGTAGGAGATGTTGTGGAGGCCAAAACTATCATGGGGTTCAATAAAGAACTGGATAAGTTCCTGGAGGGTAGGTCTGTCAATGATTGTTAGACAGGATGGGCAGGGATGGAACAGCATGTTCTGAGTGTCCCTACTGTCTGTTTACCAGAAGCTGGGAGTGGACAACAAGGGATAGATCACTTGATAATGGCCTGTTCTGTTCACTCCCTCTGAAGCACCTGGCATTGGCCACTGTTGGAAGACAGGATACTTGGCTTGATGGACCATTGGTCTGACACAGAATGGCCATTCTTGTGTTCTTACATTCTTAAGGCTTTTGCAAGGTCTTTGATCAGCTTGAGCATTTTATAACATAACTAACTAAACATATGCATTTTTTTTATATTTTAAGGCATCCCGACTATGCATATTCGTAGCTATATCTTAATATTAAATAAAGATCAAACAAGTTTAATGGCCTAACATTAAAAATATTAATATTATTTTTGACCAAAATTGAGGATTTCCCCCTAAAGATCACTCTCCTGAGAGACAAAGTCCCCTGTTCATATCCTTTCTCCCTATTAGAGCACAGGGGGAATTGAAACTTGGACTCCTATATCCCAGGTTTCAGAGTAGCAGCCGTGTTAGTCTGTATCCGCAAAAAGAAAAGGAGGACTTGTGGCACGTTAGAGACTAACATATTTATTTGAGCAAAAGCTTTCATGAGCTACAGCTCACTTCATCGGAAGCATGCAGTGGAAAATACAGTAGGGAGACTTTATATACACAGAGAACATGAAACAATGGGTGTTACCATACACACTCTAACTAGAGTGATCGGGTAAGGTGAGCTATTACCAGGAGGAGAGAAAAAAAAACCTTCTGTATTGATAATCAAGATGGGCCATTTCCAGCAGTTGACAAGAACGTGTGAGGAACAGTAGCTATAATCATTGGGCTAAAAGAGACAACTTGGGCACCATCACCTCCTCCTATTCCAACAGGGTTTTGAATGGAACCCAACCCCTTTTGGGGGGCAGTCTCTGAGCACATTTACGAGATTGGGTCCAGTGTGATCATTGGGACAAAAAAATTACCCTAATTGTGATCTGAAATGCAAAAAGTGTGTTAACATTCATAAGATGTTACCATAAACTGTAATAACAAATTTTGATGGGGTTGGATACAAAAGGAAGATAGCATGACTGGATTAGTCCAAACAAAAAAGCCTACTCAAGGACTGTGTTGAGATCATGCTTAGTAAACAAGAAAATGTTGGTCTGGAAATTAATCAACCAAAATTGGTGTGTCACAATCTAGCCCTAATTGGTGGACAAATTGATGACAGGATGGGCTATTCCACTCATCACTCCCTTTTTGGGTCCTTAAAGAAAGAAGCTTTGGGGTGAAAAGATAGAAGAACAGATGGAGGTTACTGGAGTGAGCTTCACTCTCATTGCTGCCACCCCCACCATTTGCTGGGACCCTCAGCCTTTGTCATCTTGATCCTGACCAAACCAGGCCAGAGAGGGGGATCCAGATGATATTGTCACCCCTAGCAGCTCCAGCTGAATCCCAAACACCTTCTGAGATGAAATGGGGTCATATTTTAACAACAGCAGCAACTGCAGCAGCTCCAACCCATCTTGACAGGCTTCTTTTCTTTCCCCTGAAAGGTCAGTTATTACCATCTTTGATGACATCTAACAGACAGTCAGCCATCGGTGGGTGGGGATATTCCTTCTAAAACTCTTTCCCATGAAAGGAAAAAGGAACAAGAAATGTTGTTAAAATGAAAGCCTTACTTAATAATTTATATTTTGAATGCTTTTCCTTCTTTTTTGGGTCTTTAATAAAAGGTTAAAATTATTTTAATGGTGATTTTCCCTGGTAATAAGTCAGCTGCTGTCTCTATATATCAAACTCTGAACACTGTTTAATATTGGACAGTGATTAGATTATGTCAACACCTTTAATATCTTTCAGACCCTACATATTATCTAAATCGGGCCCCATAAATGAGATAGGCCCACCTATCTTTCCCTGTTCGTGAATCACAGTAGGGTTTATGTGGAAGATAGGCCTGCGAATGCCTAGAGTGAGGGAGCAGCAAAACCTAGAAATAGAAACTTAGGCTTGTGAGGAGCTTCTACAGCTGAATTTTAGGTGCCATGGGGTCTTCGGCACCTACAAGGTTAGCTAGCAGATGACTGGGATTTTGTGGATTGCAATGGTGTCGAAAACTAGGACTTAAATGTCTAAGTAACTTTGTGAATCTGAGCCTCTGTCTTTAACATGGTTTCTCTTTGTGAATTTAGGCTGGGATCTTGGAAGGTGATCAACAACATCCTATGCTGCATTTAGAGAAAATAATATATGTATTGATGATGATTTGTTATGAAAAACACATTCCTAAAGTATGATATTACTTTCTGAGAAGAAATATATCAGCATGGTCATATAAATTGATTGGAAGATTTGCAAATTTTAATAACATACATCATGATGAAATTGATTAGTGTTTGAATTTGTGTTTTGGGCCCCAATTTAGAACATATCAAGACAATCTATCAACAGATTTGCCAAGGGCCCACAATAAAAGACTGATATTTATTAGAATTATACTATTGATATTTTAAAATTGAAATGATTTTAGGTATAACTCATTCTGTTCCATTTTCAGGTGCCCCAATTTGCTAATTATTATACATATTCATAAAAAGCCCAGGTAACTCATTGCGTTTGCTGTGGAAGCAAAGCAGGTACTAAGAGCTGCTCCTAATTTTCAAATGCTACATAATATATTTAATAATTATAAAGAGGTAACCAGAATCTCCCTTGCCTAAAGTGATATTATTGGAAAAAGTAGCTCAATTTGGCAGAAACAAGGTTCCCTCCATTAGTCAGTGACATATCTGTCAAGTGAGAGCTTGCATTCTTCATGTGATTCTGTTATTTTTCATTGTAAACCATAGTACACCAGGAATAGTATTGCTGTAACATTTAACTTGATTAAATAGTTTGTATGTGCAACCATTAGAAGATATATGATAACTTGAGAAATCTTCTGTATTTGGGTAGCTGTGCAATGAAATATTTTCTCCAGTGTCTGTATTTTAGTCATTTATATTTGAATATGGACAGTTGACTTTAGTGGAGAAGGAGGGGGCAATATGTAAAGATAATTTAAACACCACTCTTCTTGTAAATTATTGGGTAAACAATGATAAAGGAGACTCCTGGCATGATTATGTAAAAATATAAGATAAAGAGGAGGCCAATGGCAATAAATAATAAGTTCTGAGACTGCATAAGAAGAGATAATTATGGGGAAAGGGACAAGAAAAATCAATATATTACACCAATGATACAATGAATTATCAGAAAGAAATAATAAGATTCAGAGTTTGTACACTGCTAAAAGTATTCTGTGTTGGGGGTGGAGAGTTTAGTGATTAGAAAAAGTGATGAAGTGGTGTAAATGAAGATAATCATCCCTGATGATAAAATTTCAAATAAAAACAATGCTAACTGTTTTATTAAATTATTAAATCTATCTTGAAACTGAACACTTTAATTATTGGAGATGTTTGTATGTAGCACAGCTTATAATGAAGGTTGCTCCACACTTGCCATTATAAGACCATTTTCAATTATTTGCCAAACTCTTAACCATTTGGGCTTAAATTTTCCAGGCTAGATGCCTGCCTGTGGCTGAATATTTTGGGAAACTTTCAGCCAAAATGGTTTAGCTATTTCTGAGAAACTTAGGGAAAATTGTTGCTTTTTTCATGTTTAATTCTGGTGACCTTTTTGAGACGCTCTAGTGACTCCATGAGCAGAAGGCACTTGGATGGAGATGGATTTTTTTGTCAGAGATATGCCTTTTGCAGTCACTGAAAATCCACTCGAATTAGGCCAAGTTATAAACTTTTGAATAATTGCATATGCTCAGTAGAGACTTTCTAGAGCTTTGCAGCTAAAATCTCTGGAGATTCCATGTATATTGGGCACATTCCAACCCAGGGCTTCAACAGACTTTCCCTGTGAATGTCAGTCTGGGTAGCTGTGAGTGGGAACAGTAACTGGAACTAAGAGCAGGGCGACTGTCTCTCCTGTGGTTTTGACCTCCCTGCTGAACCCCTTCAACGGCTGCTTGATGTGAACATCAAGAGGACAAGACCTGGACCTAGGGATGGTGAGAAGAGTAGATTGAGACAAGATTGAGACCTGGGATTGGGAAGACTAGTGCATGTTGAACTAGAAGACTGGAACTGGGCATGTGAGGAAAGTGTGACTGGGATGAGGAGCCACGGGTGGGGAAGAGACAGGACTGATACAGGGACAGGTTTCAAGTAGGGGTCAGGTTTTGGAGAAATAGGCACATTACAGAACATTCCCCTCCAGAGCCTGGAACAGAAACCAAGTCTCTGCATTCCTCTGCTATCAACAAATGCCTGTGAAACTCCTTGGGAGTTCAGGTCTCATCCCCCTGTAGTGGTGGTAAACACAGAGAATGACAACCTACCACTGCTATTGGTTATTCCATTAATTCAAGTGTCAAAGGTGTGTGTGGTCTCTGTAGGTTCCAACCCTGCTGATAATTTATGTGGTTTTCAATATGGTGCCACATGATGGAATTTCTGATTATCTCAGTTTACTTTTTACAATAACACACTTCGAAATCATGTTAAAAACATTATTAGGGTTGCAAAATCAAGCACCGAAAAGTTAGGAAACAACAGAATTAAGGTTGCCTGTGCAACATTAATTTGCCCCTCTTGTGAGTATGCATTAAGAAGGTCTGATTAAAAGATCAAATTTTTTTTTTCCACAGCTCTGCTTCATTCAGTACATAGGATAAACCTTCTATGTGTATAAATCAAAGTTTTGTAATGAATGATACTGTTGTCTGTAGGACTCCTGTTTTATTTGTGGCAGAAGTTGGAAGGTGTGTACTATTTGGGGGTACTGGGACAGGTGAGTCTAGGCCCACCCAAAACTAAAGGCCCTCACCCTCAACTAAAGGGATGGGGAACTATTGGCCCAGGCCACAAGTGAGTATGTGGGACAAGGAAGAAGAGAAGAGGAATGGGAGTGAGGTCAAAGGTAAAAAATCAGGGAAACAGAGCGTGACACTGAGCGTGAACTCTGGACAGCGCTCACATCCCATCAATAATACGTAAGGATTCAGTGGACACTGCACAAAGGAACTCTCTTCAGAGACATGATTGCATAAAGGAGTGGAAATAGGTCCCACATTCCCAGAATGTCCTCTCCCAGCTTCCTCCTTCTGGTATGTTGGGTGGCCATCTTGTCCAGGGCCAGGAGGAAGAGGACGTTGACAGGGTCACACAAATTTGTGGGGCTGCACATGGCCTGTGTAAGAATTAGGAGGTGCTGGGAGAAGTGCAGCTAGAACCTCAGTAAGATGTTCTGGAGGATCTGTAAGAGAGGCTGTGATCTGACACACTCTAGATAGATGTATGCCAGGGTCTCCCTCTCACCACAAAAGGGACCAAGGGACTGGTATCTGGGGAGTTTGTGAATTGTGCCAGGTACATACCCATGCTCATAGTTCTATGGAGAAACCATCAACTAATATTCCCAGTGGACCATGGAACCAGAGTACAGTTGGAAGATGTGTAGTGAATAAGGATGGAACTGCAGGAAGAGAAAGAGTAATTGCATAATTAAGGCAGTTGAATGCCAGTCTGGATAACTGGATTCTATCTCTGTATCTGCCATACAGTATCTATGTGATATCAGTCAAATCACTTAGTCCAGGCTTTTCACAGGTGATCAGTAATTATGTACTCCTCATTTTTGGGTACCTGGCTTGAGACCTTTGGATCTGATTTACAGCAATCACAGATGCTACTGAGGTCAATGAGATCTGTGCTTTGAACATATAAAGTGGCATCAATAAGCTGTTTATTTGTACCCTAAGCTGTCCATTTTTGAAATTGGCAAGGAAGAAATTAAATCACTTGAACAATCACCTTTCAGTCTCAGAAACATATAGGAGTACATTTTAACATTTTGCTGTTGAATTCAATTAATGAGAGTTTCAGGTACCCAGCTTTCTACCCACAATTCAAAGACAAAGTGGCAAATAAATCTACAAATTTCACCCTCGAAAGGAAGGCTGTCCCTGTGAATAGTTAGTCCATACTATGTGCTCTTTTTTAATGGTGCTTTTTATGCTATTCATGCTATTATTACTATTGCCTATAGCATTTGCTTTATTGTTCTTTATTTTCTTTGTTTCTTTTTTCCCATTGTTATAAATGATAATACAATTTTATGAAATTACAGAAACTTAAATTTCATGTGGTACAGCAATAGGCAGCATAGCAGCTTAATTATGCCCTGTCTGTTTCATCTTAAGACTTTCCACACAACTCTCTTAGAGATAGATATTTCATAAATAGGCCCCTAAAGATTTTTTTAGCAGCGAATTGCAACACATTGAGCCAGGAAATGCGCAGAAAACCATATAAAATATATTACTGCCTTGGCATTGCTAAGAAAACTTCTTATAGTTTTGAAAAGATATTGACTTATAAAGTCATCAAGTTTATCTGAGCTTCAGAAGAGACCATCAGGATAACTACATGAACAGATTCATTGTAGGCACTTTGCAAACATGAACAAAAGATAATTTTATTTCAATAACACTGAAAATGATTGCAACTAAACTGCACAGGGATGCTCTTAATGCAGTGTAAATGATTTGCTGACAGAATGAACTGTTTCCCAAAGGCACTATAAAAATTGAGTCAGCAAAATCCATTTACCTTGGTGGGTAAGAAGTTGGAAATTTTCTGATAAAGGTTCTGTAGCTCCCTGTGTTACTGTATAAGAGCTAATTCCTTCCACTATGAGACATAAAATGGTAAAAAAACCAAAAAGCTAAAAAAAATAAAAAGAGAGAAAAATCCCTACTATAATAAATCAATTGTTCTACTGTACTTATATATACATACACGTATTGGAATGAATGTTAGTTAATTTTTCTTTAATTGCATTTTTATAAATGTAGTAGTATTGATAGCCTAGAGACTGAAATCATGTATCCACAGAACAAATACATCAAAGCATATCTTAAAACTGGACTGGAGTGATTGCATTTAGGAGTTAGAAGGTAGCTCAGTCTCCATGTTCTGTTATCCTTGGTCCCTTTGCTGAGGTGTCCAACAGGGCTACAAATTAGTGGTGACCGTGATGGTGATTATTTTTGTGATGCAGAAATTGTTCTGTAGAAATTGGATTGAGATCACCAACTCACTTTTAGAATTAGTCAACATTTCTTGTTTTTTGAATTTTTGATGATTTTCTCATAAAATATTTGATTTTTGATATAAAACAAAATATTAGAGGATAATTTTTGGAGGGTTGACTAGCTTTTGAGCTGCTCAAGAGTTTTTGATGATCAAAACTTTTAATTAAATAGGGACATTTTTCATTTTTTTTAAAGAAGTAGAAAAATCAGAACATCAATGCTGCTTTTATTTTATGTTTATTTTTATTTTTTACTTTTACTAGCTCTTCTCATCCCAGACAAGACACCCAACATGATTAGGTAATAACTCTTGGTTATACCCAACCTTGAGTTGCATTGGACTTTGAAGTTACAGTCTACGTATTTCTTCATCTTCCTCCTGAGTCATATCTTCCCCAAAGAATTAATATTGATTATGGGATTTTAAAATCTATTTCTGCCTCAAAGACATCTAAGCCTGTCTCTTTAACTCCCTATAAACATTAGTTCTAAAACCTTCCAAGGTTTATTCTCATATGCACAATTTTTTGTTCAAATTTATGCAACATACCTCTGTTATAATAAATCACCATACTAGCCACACTACCAGAAATATATGTAGCTTGAAAAAATTAGATAATGAGTGCCACCCATCTGCCTCAACAGGTGAGGGGATTTTATGGAGCCAGTGGTGAAGGTGGACAGTCCCAGTTGCAAGGGAGGGATACACTCACCAAAGGACACCAGGTAGTTCCTCCCCTCGGGAATCTCTGGCAACCTTTGTCCAGATGGTGAGAGGTCTCATTGGCTAGCATTCCCCAGCTCCCAGAATTTATCTTGGAGTGGGGACTATGTGGAGACTCTTTTGGCTCTGTTCTAGTAGCCCTACCCTACATCTACATTGTACTAGGAATCGGAGCCAGGCCTGATAGATACTGCAGAACTAGCTGATCACCCATTTTGGGGTCAGGATGGAATTTTTTCTCCCATTGGCCAATTGGCAGTCCAGGAAGTTATTTCTTTCCTCACAGCACCTTCAAGCCACAGTGGATTAAGAAGGGAGGAACTTAGGTTGAGTTGTTTATTTGTGGCAACATGTGGCTACTTTTCAGTGTGTTAAAAAGATAAAATGAATAGTCCCCAGATGTAAAAAACCTGGAATTTTGGTGGTGGTCTTTGGGCTCATGTGTGGGAGCATTTGGGCTTTGCGGGCAGAGGTCCTTCCTTACCCTTCTGCACCGTCTGTCTCCCTCATGGAGGGGAGGGTGTTAGGATTCAGAGAGAGCTGAGTCCTGGGGCATAGGCTGAGGAGAGCCTGCCCCAAATTATAGGTTGACACCATACTCACCCTGTGTAAAACTTCTGGTGTTTTGTTTTGTTTTTCCAAAAAGAAAAGATTAGTAGAATCCTGTAATGTAAATAACAAAAGTTACTTCAACAGTAATACACCATAGTCAGATTTTATGACATGCTTAAAATATGTTTCCTTACAGCACAAAAATGTCCATGGGAACATACACAAATTCTGAAATTCATACAGAGTCAACATGTCAAAATATTCCCTCCACCTCCAAAAGTACTGGCATGACCACTGGTATGAAATGGAGAGAGCTGGAATCAGCAAAAACTAAGGCGGCTGGAGTGGCCCCCATTCTCAGGGCTGTCCAACCAGTCATCTGGATGATCTTTTCCACTAGATTGGCAGTGCTGAAAAGTTAGCAGCTATGTTGATACAGGTTTTTAGCTCATGACTAAGCTCTCTAATGGTGGATCTGAGATAGTGCTTCTCCAAGAAAGTATCAATTTTTCACAATGTTTATTCTTGTGAAGGGAACCAGTTAGTCCAGCTCCTCCCATGCACCCCTAGCTAGGATTCCTGTTACAGCCAGCAATATAGCTGCAAGGAGTTTTTGCAGATGGCAAAAGGAGGCCAGAAGGAGTCACATCTATACATGACCTGCCAATGGTGTTTTGCTCCTCTCCACACTGTGCAGTTGACAGGGAATTTGCAAATCACAGACTACTAATCACCTGAAGACACAGACTTGCCCAAACTTAAATGCATATCTTGTAAAGTACAACTTGCCTCATTTACTATGCATGCATATAACACTTTTAAATTTCTGGCTTTGCAAAAGTGTGACCACATGAGTAGCCCCACTTTGCAAAACATCTCATTCTAATTCTCTCTCTCTATCTCTCTCTCTCTTATTAGATCATGCACATTTCTGAGACAGAGAGAGAGAGAGAGAATGTCACTTAGTTGATGAGATTTGGATTTGCGAAAGCAGGCAAGAATTCTAGTCACAGCTCTGCCACAAACTTCTGTTATAACTTTGGGCCACTTTTCTGGTCCAGAGTTTGCAAAAAATGAGGTGAGGATAAGATGTTTGCCACCTGTGGTGTGAATCCTGGTTAAATATGTGAAGTGTAGAACCAGTCAGTGGAAAAAGCTGGATTGTGACTCAAGGTATAAAAAACTGAAGAAATAAACATACAAAAAGTATGCCCCGGTAAATGATCAAGTAGAATTTGATAAGACTGTAGTATTTATGTGATATAGAGCACAGGCAAAACAAAGTGAATGAGACAATTCTATATTAGCATGAAATATATTCTCTGATTATTAATTTGATTATTGTTTAGTTGAATTATCTAAAAATATAGAGATAGGAAAAAGTCTTATATCCCAGTATGCTTGTGCCTTCTTATTTTAAGATATTATATTTTTTTGTCCTAAGATGTTGTTAGAAACATTAGGTTTACAAGTGCGGACATCAGTACCAAACATCTGCTGTTAATTTTGTCAAAGAAGTGAGATATTTAGAGTAGTCACCTATAAAATGTCACTATTTACTCAGTTACCACATGGTATTTCCTCCTCTAGGTACAATTTATCACTTTTTATCATGATTAACATTGATTTTATAATGACTAACTATATTAATGTGAGGAGGATTTGGATAAACAAAAACAGTGTGTCTCACCATAGGAAAACAAGATTCCCTCTCAGGACACAAATTAGAAGATAATATTTAACTACAAAAAGAAAATTGGCAAATTATGCTTCTCTTTGAAATACACCCCTCCATTTATACAATCAAGACTTCATTTAAAGTGATTCATTTTTTTAAAAAAAAGCTGTAACTCTTCAGTATTGATGAGTTCATTTCTTTTCTTTTGTAACAGAAGGTTGTTCTTAAACATAAGGAAGTAATAGGAAAAAATAGTCTGAATTTACAGTTCCTCAAAAATTCTTGATTTGTTTTTTATTAGCTTGATTTTTTTAAATATTAAATCCATTTGAAGCAGGAATTAAATTTATTCTACAATTCCTTTAAAAATTCTAATGTCCTTTTTAACCTAACACATCATTACAATCATATTTGGAGCTCTCATTTCTTAAACTATAGCCCATGCCTAACTTGAGTAATGAGGTGTGAGAGATAAAGCTATTAATTTAGGGACAAAGCCAGGTAGCTTTGTGTTACCTTCAGGAATGACCTTTTCATCTTTAACCTTTAACCCTAGTTGAAGTTATTATGACCCTACCACAGTTTTGTCAGAAGGACCATCTTTTTGACTTTTATGGGTTTTTTTAATAAAAAGTATGTTTTTGACTTAGAAATAACTATTACAAATGTTATTATCTATGAATTAGCAATATAATTATCAAATCAGAGTTTCAACTGGAACTAAGTTTAGAAATCAACAAATATACAATAATGTGGATGGCTTTAACAATGGAAAAAAATAATTAAATAAACAATCAAATCATTACAATATTAGCATAACATGTGATAAACTGGTACACAAAATATCCCTGGAAACACAGGGGCATTATCTACTTCCCAGCTCTTGGAAATAGTACTGAAGCCCTTCAAAGTTGTCACATTACCAGATGACTTTCACCTTTGCTCTTTTTATGCCTAATGTTTTCATTGTGATACAGGTGTATGATGAGGTATACAAACTCCACACCAGAGAGAAAGGGGTTAAGGAACAGCTCTGGGCCAAGGCAGCCCTACCCGCAGGGTCTGCACAAGATGGAGGCGGGGTTTAAAAAGTGAAGCAGAGCAGCTCAGAGGGAGGCAGGGAGCAGAAAGGAGCAGATGGCTTCTCTGAGGGGCAAAGTGATGCCCAGAAACTCATTGCCTGACAATGCAGACCTGCGCAAACCTACAAAGGAGACACAGTTGACTGAGTCTGCCAGTGAGAGACTAGACTGAAGATACTGTGATGCTAAAGGAGACTTGAGAAAGAAGTGGTTTGTGGCAGCTGCTTAGCATACAAAGGTGCTGCCCACTGTTGGGTCCCTGCCTGGAGCCTGGTGGAGAGAGCAGGCTTGAGCTTCCCTCACACCGAAGGAGGACATTACAACAACAAAAGCATTCACTTCAGGTGAGAACGCAGCTGGAAAAGATTTTGACCATTCAAGGGCACATGACCCAAAGTCCCCATGCATAAAAGGGAAGGACTGTAAACCCTTGAGGGAGAAGGGTGCTAAAGAACAGGACTGTGTTTTGAATGGGGAGATGACTTTGAATGGACTTCAGAAAAGCAGACTTTGACAACTTCAGGGAACTGATGGGCAGGATCCCCTGGGAGAAGAACATGAGGAGGAAAGGAGTTCAGGAGTGCTGGCTGTATTTTAAAGAATCCTTATGGAGGTTACAGGTTACAAACCATCCCAATATGTAGAAAGAATAGTAAATATGGCAGGCAACCAGCTTGGCTTAACAGTGAAATCCACAAAAAAGAAGCTTACAAGAAGTGGAAGATTGGACAAATGACCAGGGAAGAGTATAAAAATATTGCTCGGGCATGCAGGAGTGAAATCAGGAAGGCCAAATCACACCTGGAGTTGCAGCCAGCAAGAGATGTTAAGAGTATCAAGAAGGGTTTCTTCAGGTATGTTAGCAACAAGAAGAAAGCCAAGGAAAGTGTGGGCCCCTTACTGAATGAGGGAGGCATCCCAGTGACAGAGGATGTGGAAAAAGCTAATGTACTCAATGCTTTTTTTGCCTCTGTCTTCACAAACGAGGTCAGCTCCCAGACTACTGCACTGGGCAGCACAGCATGGGGAGGAGGTGACCAGCCCTCTGTGGAGAAAGAAGTGGTTCGGGACTATTTACAAAAGCTGGACGAGCACAAATCCATGGGGCCGAATGTGCTGCACCCGAGAGTACTAAAGGAGTTGGCAGATGTGATTGCAGAGCCATTGGGCATTATCTTTGAAAATTCATGGTGATCTGGGGAGGTCCTGGATGACTGGAAAAAGGCTAATGTAGTGCCCATCTTTAAAAAAGGGAAAAGGAGGATCCTGGGAACTACAGACCAGTCAGCCTCACCTCAGTCCCTGGAAAAATCATGGACCAGGTCCTCAAGGAATCAATTCTGAAGCACTGAGAGGACAGGAAAGTGATCAGGAACAGGCAGCATGGATTCACCAAGGGCAAGTCATGCCTGACTATCCTAATTGCCTTCTATGACAAGATAACTGGCTCTGTGGATGAGGGCAAAGCAGTGGACATGTTGTTCCTTGATTTTAGCAAAGCTTTTGACATGGTCTCCCACAGTATTCTTGCCAGCAAGTTAAAGAAGTATGGGCTGGATGAATGGACTATAAGGTGGATAGAAAGCTGGCTAGATTGTCGGGCTCAACGGGTAGTGATCAATGGCTCCATGTCTAGTTGGCAGCCGGTATCTAGCAGAGTGCCCCAAGGGTCGGTCCTGGGGCCGGTTTTGTTCAATATCTTCATTAATGATCTGGAGGATGGTGTGGATTGCACCCTCAGCAAGTTTGCGGATGACACTAAACTGGGAGGAGAGGTAGATATGCTGGAGGGTAAGGATAGGATACAGAGGGCCCTAGACAAATTAGAGGATTGAGTCAAAAGAAATCTGATGAGGTTCAACAAGGACAAGTGCAGATTCCTGCACTTAGGACAGAAGAATCCAATGCACCGCTATAGACTAGGGACCGAATGGCTAGGCAGCAGTTCCACAGAAAAGGATGTAGGGGTTACAATGGACAAGAAACTGGATATGAGTCAACAGTATGCCGTTGTTGCCAAGAAGGCCAATGGCATTTTGGGATGTATAAGTAGGGGCATTGCCAGCAGATCGAGGGACGTGATCATTAGCCCCTATTCGACATTGGTGAGGCCTCATCTGGAGTACTGTGTCCAGTTTTGGGCTGCACACTACAAGAAGGATGTGGAAAAATTGGAAAACATCCAGCGGAGGGCAACAAAAATGATTAGGGGACTGGAACATATGACTTATGAGGAGAGGCTGAGGGAACTGGGATTGTTTAGTCTGCGGAAGAGAAGAATGAGGGGGGATTTGATAGCTGCTTTCAACTACCTGAAAGCGGGTTCCAAAGAGAATGGATCTAGACTGTTCTCAGTGGTAGCAGATGACAGAACAAGGAGTAATGGTCTCAAGTTGCAGTAGGGGAGGTTTAGGTTGGATATTAGGAAAAACTTTTTCACTAGGAGGGTGGTGAAACACTGGACTTTTACCTAGGGAGGTGGTGATATCTCCTACCTTAGAAGTTTTTAAGGTCAGGCTTGACAAAGCCCTGGCTGGGACGATTTATTTGGGGATTAGTCCTGCTTTGAGCAGGGGGTTGTACCAGATGACCTCCTGAGGTCCCTTCCATCCCTTATATTCTATGAACTTCCAACCCCCCGTCTGGACACTAGGCAGCACTGTTAGTGGTTGTTCACTTTCTACAGGGTGGCTGACCATTTCTAACTTCTCCTTAACTGGCAAAGCAGTTCCTGCACTCTTCTATGACCCATATTAATACCAGGTAATTTGAATAGGATTTGTTTAAAATTTAAAGTTTGCACATGCTATTTCTTTTGATACTCACTCTCGCATTCACACCTTAAAACATGCAGTGTCCACAAAAAGATTATGGATGCCTCCACTAAAGAGAAAAAACATTAAAAAAGTATTTAGAGAACAATGTTGGCTCCTTGGTTTTTAGCTTCAAGGGCAGGATAGCAGTTCAAAGACTAAGTATTGTCTTTAAGGCAGCAAGTTTACTCGGGATCTCAGCTAGATCGGCTGGTAAAGCATGTGAAGTCTTGGACTCTTTCCTTCATACAGCTTTAGGACAGAAGGGATATGGTCTTCTTGATGTCATGGTGGCAGAAGAATTACCACATCCTCAGTGTTTCCTTGGATTGTTAAGGTTGCAAGTTCTGATTTGCTCCACCCTGTGGCATCTCTCCAGAGATTTTATGAGAAAATAAGGGGATTACAGGTCTCTTAGCTCAATTACATAGACTAATCAGAGCCAAGAGATGGACAGATTGAATTTTGATAGTCCAGGAAGCATCATCTCCTTACTGGCGGTACTTTGATATTAAGAATCATCAACCACAAGGACAGGTGTCCTGTGGATGTGAAATCAACAGTAGATGACTCCACAGCTGCAGTTTTCTGCATACCTCCTTTGACATGTCAGCTAAAGAGATAGCTGATCTGGCACTATTGGGAAACTATAATTTTAGCTGGGTGAAAAATCAGTGCTATTACTAAAAAGTATCTCATATTCTTACTCGAGGCCTGTTTACCTTACAGAAGAATGCATTACCTTGGTTGCATTGTGTCTCAGACAGGTTCGATGCATCTGGTAGTGATAAGGAGCACACTCAATAACAACCTAAGCATGTTGGGGGTGAATATTTTACTTGTCAAAAATGCAGTTTTGAGTTGACACAAAACTATTGGAAAATGTGTGAAAATTGTCTATTTAATTTTTAAAATGGTTTTAAAAAATCAAAAAGGAAATGAAACATTTAATTTCAGGTCAATGAAAATGTTGTGGTCAGCACAAAATGATTGTTTTTTTCTGATTTTTTTCCAGCTACTGAACCAAAAAATTTGAACGTTTGTGCAACACTACTCAGCAATGCCCACTGCTACATGCTTTATCAGGATCGAGAGTGCCCTCCATTGCTATGCCAAATCAGCATTATTGATTGGTGTGAAGTCTCAGCTCCTCCTCTCCATCTTCTGAGTTTTGAACACCACTGCCCGTGCTAGATTGTAACGTGTGAGCTATGGAATTCAAGCCCTTGGATTATGACTGGCACTTTCTATCTCTTATTATAGGACCAGGCAAAGAAATAGGCTCATAAGCCCCATTTTCAAAAGTGACTTAGGATATGTCTTTACTGAAGCTGAAAAATATAAATTCCAGTTCAAGGAGACATTTCCACGCTTGGTCTGATCAAGCTAGTGTGCTAAAAATAAAAGTTTAGCCATGGTAGTATGAGCATTAGGAGGGACTAGCCCAGGGGTTGGCAACCTTCAGCACGTGGCCCATCAGGTTAATCCACTGGCAAGTTGAGAGAATTTTGTTTATGTTGACTGTCCACAGGCACAGCTCCCCTGCAGCTCCCATTGGCCAGGAACAGTGAACCACAGCATCTGGGAGCTGTGGGGGGCTGTGCCTGCGGACAGTCAATGTAAAGAAAATCTCTCGTGGCCTGCCAGTGGATTACCCTGATGGGCCACGTTCCAAGGGTTGCCAACCCCTGATTGCCAGTCAACACTGCTGCACCTGTAGGAGGAGTTAAAAGGCAGGGGAGCAGCTCATTTGCTGGCAGACCAGAGAAGAGAGTAGACCTGCTGTGGGCAGCTCCAGGAGAGATAAGCTGAGGAAAGGCAGAATCTCTCCCTAAACT
Organism: Eretmochelys imbricata; assembly: GCF_965152235.1. Taxonomy (NCBI): domain Eukaryota; kingdom Metazoa; phylum Chordata; order Testudines; family Cheloniidae; genus Eretmochelys; species Eretmochelys imbricata. Next base: position 91,793,045 of record NC_135572.1, on the reverse strand, counting down.
GCTGCCCAAAGGTCCCTCTCTGAAGGAAGGCAGGGCCTGCTGCAGGGGCAACCTGAGAGGGAAGCACTCCCTCTCATATGAATTCTGGACTTGTTTGATCCTGCCTCCGCTTTTTTTGTTTGGACTAATCCAGCAGGGGAAAGCCCTGGGACTGAACTGGCCCCAGGAGGTTGGGTCATAGCACAGTAGGAGGCAGTTGCCACCCAAGAGGAAAGGAGAATGACTTTGCTACACACAGCCACCAAAAGGTCCCTTGGGTTCAGCAACATCCCTCATACTGCCTTACCGCAGACAGTGACTTTGGGATAATCACAGGGAGGTAGTAGAAAGTGACCTGGTGAGGGCTGCCTTAAATATCCCTGGCTGTCAGAGCACTGATAGCTCTCAAAGGGCCCTGGGTCAGAGCCCTGGGTCAGAGCCCTGGGAGGGCCCAGGGTCCCCTATCAAGAACCCCCCTGCATGTCACAGGCTGAAGCCCTGACCACTAGACAGTACTCCCTACCAACAATCCCCCTGCACATCACAGGCCTAAGCCATGACCACTAAGTGGCGCTTCCCTACCAATAAACCCCACGAAAGGGTCATTACAGGGGTATGAGTAAACAGAACTACAACTCCTGTGAGGTACTATAGCAGTATATACAAACCAAAGTATTAGGTTTGCAGCCAGATATTTTGGTCATCAGCTGAAAACCAAAACCTTTTTTTGTGGGGAGGGAATTTTTTTCCAACAAAAGAAAAATGAAATTTTCTGTGGAACATAGACACTCTGCAAAAATGTTTTTGTCAAAAAGCCAATTTTGCATTGAAAAACAGTTTTGACATAAAATTTTCTAGAAGAGATAATAAGGGATCATTATTCAGGATTTACCAGTTGAAAAGATGGATACACATCTGAAAACTGAAAACTATTTTTTCTCATGAATGTAATTTCTTGCAGACTTTTCCAATGGATAACTCCTTTTTGCCAAATTTAAGTTGGTTGGGATGTCTAAATATGGCTTGTAATAAAACTGTCAGTGCTCCTTTACAATAGATTCTTACCCAACATCTCAGACACATTTACCTTCTGGTTCCATTTTCTGCTATGTAATAACCAACTGAGCTTCAAGTTGATTCTCCAGTTCCTGGTCATTTTGTTAAGCAACTGAGGGATCTCTACCTATCACTCTTTTTTCTTCTCTTTCTTTTCTTCTTTAAACCAACTGTATTTTTTTGGAAAGTCACAGCCTAATGTTGTCTCAGTCATATCCATAAGAAAGGCCCAATGTCTCATGGAGCCCCTATGTTACTTATTGCATTCCTTCAGGCATTTTCCTTGGCTCTGCAGAGAAATTATTTTTAAGCCACATCTCTCCTCCAGCTGATAAACCTGTTGTAGGGCAGACTGGTGGACACAAGAAGATCAGGGATAAAAACTGCACAAAGATCTCATTGTAAACTCACTCTCCAAATGATCTATCAGGGCTTCACTGTTTATAGAGTAGGTCAGGGGTCGGCAACCTTTGGCACGCGGCCCGTCAGGGTAATCTGCTGGCAGGCCGCAAGACCTTTTGTTTATGTTGACTGTCCACAGGCCTGGCCCCCCGCAGCTCTCAGTGGCCAAGGTTCACCATTCCCGGCAAATGGGAGCTGCGGGAAGTGGCGCAGGGCATGGGGACATGCTGGTTGCTGCTTCCCACAGCTCCTTTTGGCTGAGAACAATGAACCATGGCTGCAGGGGGCCAGGCCTGTGGACAGTCAACGTAAACAAAATGTTTCGCGGCCCACCAGCGGATTACCCTGATGGGCTGTGTGCCGAAGGTTGCCGACCCCTGAAGTAGGTCTTATGCCATGCCTCCAAGTCTGGTAAATTAGCTAGCACATTCGTTTTTCCTTGCTGACAGGCACTGAGCAATTTCTACATTAGTGATACACCCAAGCCCTAAGCATAGTGGAACACTGTTTTGCTGCAGCTGTTTCTAAGTTATATATAGAAAAGCTTTATAAAACTCTACTCAGAGACCCAACTCCACCAGTTTAACTCACATTAAATAATACCTTACACTGAGAGTAGTCCTGTTGAAATGAACGAAGCTACTTGCAAATTAAAAGCTATATTGGGATTTTAAAACAAGCCCTGAGTAAGGATGTGGCGTGTTCTTGCACTCCTCCCACCCCCGGGAGCTGACCATGGGCCATGTTGTGCTTCAGGTGCCTTGGCCACTCCATTGTCAGGAGAGGGAAATCATGGCTCTAACTGCTCCAGGACCCTTCTGATAAACTCCCCAACCACTTGAGTGCAATGGGGAGAAGCGGCTCCTCACTCTTCCCTGAAGTGTGATCAACTATGCAGGTACCCTGCATAGAGTATTAAGAAGGTAATTTGTTCCCTTTATACCGCCATCAAGAGACAGAATACAGATGTCATGCTGTCTGGTATGGCTTACAGCTGACAGCACCAATTTCAGGTCAACAGAAATCTCAGAAAACAGGGCAGACAGCACAAGCTAGTGGTATAACCTTTAATTAGACTTCACCAAGCCAGTAACAAATGTGAACTCCTGGACTACTACATTAGCCTTAACATGGAGCCATGGACAGGCAGACTACCCCTTATGCCCTCCAGTCCCACTTCACTATCCAGACAAACTGGACTTTATGATGAAAGGTTATTCAAACCAAAATTCACCACAAATTAGGTTAATCCCAACCTCAAGGGCCACAGTCAATGGACACTCTTGATCTCACCAAAGTCAGTGCTGTAGCCAATTTCTCTAATAAACTAAAGATTTATTAGCTAAGAAAAAGAAATGAGTTATTGAGAAGTTAAACTAGGTAAAATACATTAAAGGTGAGTCTAAGTTTGTAGTTTGAATGATAGTAGAGATATAATTTCTATTAGTTTCCATAAGTCTCTCAGGGTTACCCAAAATGGCTTTGAGGACCTCTGTACAATTGCTCAGGATTCCCCATCAGAATCCAGCAGTCCAGCGATGCAGAATTGCTCCCATGGTTCCTTCTTATAGTTGAAAACAGCCTGGCAAGTGTTTTGAGCACAGCATGGGCTCTTGATTTTTTGACTAATTGTAGACAAAGTTTGTGGATTATCCATTGTTGAACACAAAGACCCATTCTTTGAAGTTAACATGCTCCTTCATACATAGTTCTGAGGTTCCCATCTGATTTATTGAGAATTTAGAGATAATGTATTTAGTTATAGCCATCAAAACAATCTTTCATTAGTTTACAGGAACAATGTGATAGCCAAAAACAGTCCTTCATTAGTTTTCAAGAAGTTTTACATATTAAGTGAACTCACGTCTAAATGCTAATACAGCTGTTTGATCTAGGGCTAACTCAGTACAGTGTAAATCAACACATTTCAGACAAGTGAAGACAATAACATTATCATTTCAAAAAGAATGAGGAGTACTTGTGGCACCTTAGAGACTAACAAATTTATTTCAGCATGAGCTTTCATGGGGTAAAATCCACTTCATCGGATGCATGCAGTGGAAAATACAGTAGGAAGATAGATATATAGATATATATATACAAACACACACACACAGAACATGAAAAATGGGTGTTGCCATACACACTATAATGAGAGTGATCAATTAAAGTGAGCTATTATCAGCAGGAGAAAAAATAATTCTAGGGATAATCAGGATGGCACAATTCCAAAAGTTGACAAGAAGGTGAGAGTAACAGTGGGGCGGGGGAGGGGGGGGCAAATAAGCATGGGGAAATAGTTTTACTTTGTGTAATGACCCATCCACTCCCAGTCTTTATTCAAGCCTAATTTAATGGTGTCCAGTTTGCAAATTTATTCCAATTCTTGACGTCTGATTTGTGACATTATCATTTCACTAGTTTTTAAGCATTTAGGGCAAGTGTAATGATCAGGCATATGACATGTACTTGTAATGTGATAATATGCCCCTTTGTTCTATTCTAACAAGTGAATTGGCTTGAACACACTATGACCTTTTAACATTTTGTTGGTTGCAATTAACATGCCAGTGAATTAGCCCCTGCTGCCTCAGTTTGAGCTGGCAGCCTGCTGGGCAGCATCACAACAGGTCAAAGGTGTAGTTTAAGCTGTTACTCAACAGGAGCAATGGTGAAGGAATCAGACCACAAAAAAAATAATGGTATGTTTGTACAGAACGATGTATTATTCTTTAGGAGGTAAGCTTTAATATTGATGCACAAATTGTTATTAATAAAAATATAATAATTTATTCTTATGCCAGGTTGTTACACATGTGCCTGTACCTTCACTAACTGTAAAAAAATAAAAGACTTATATATGGTACTTGAAGAATAATAGCTTATATATTTATATTTCTGGATGCGGTTTTATTAACTGAAATGTGCAGGCTAAGTAAATGAATTCCTAGAACATTTCTGCTTTCTCCCACTAAGGGTAGATCTAACATTTTGAGCTGAGGTGTGATTCTCAGCTTGAAGAGACATATCTATGCTATTCCTGATTGAGGTATAACACCAAAAATAGAATACAGCCACAGTGGTTTGAGCAACGGGAAGGGTTAGCCACCCTGAGTACGGACCTATCATAGATGCTAGGTGTGTGTTGAGAGAGCAAAAGGGTAACAGCAAGTAATATTTAAATCCAGCCAAGCACTAAAAGAGGTGTGTTTTATTCCTTCAATGAATCTCTGAAAGAAGAGTAAAAAGAAAAGGAGGACTTGTGGCACCTTAGAGACTAACAAATTTATTTGAGCATAAGCTTTCGTGAGCTACAGCTCACTTCATCGGATACAGACTAATACGGCTGCTACTCTGAAACCTGAAAGAAGAGTGTAAATCTCTCCAAATTAAGTATGCATCACTCTCTCATCTCTCAATTTCAACAGCATTCCTATCTCCACATTCTCATCTCAGTCTGTGCATTTCATCCCTTCCAACCAAGTAAACTAGAGCAATGAGACCAAGGAGCCAACATGTGGCATCAAGAAGAAGCAGTAAAGCACTACTTCTGTACATAATGACACCATCGAGACTTCAACATCATGAGTGAGAGGAAGGTTGCCAAAGCACTGCCGAGGAATTTGATTTATTATTTTTCTTATAATAATGTAATGGGATATTCAAATGCTATTGCATGCATCCGACGAAGTGGGTATTCACCCACAAAAGCTTATGCTCCAATAAATCTGTTAGTCTATAAGGTGCCACAGGAGTCTTTGTCGCTTTTACAGATCCAGACGAACAGGGCTACCCCTCTGATATATTGTAATTTAAGATAGTAACAGCTTCTCCTGTTAAACACAAAAATGATTTAGACAATGTATTCCTTGGTAAACATATAAATATTCAAATTGAAATTAATATTCTTAATATTCATTAATTTGCCTTTAATAAAACAGCTCCTTACATAGTTTATTTTAGGTAATTGAATTTGAATACTTTATTTTGGATTCATAAGACTTATTTAGGATTATTCACCTTTGCTGATTTATAAATGGTGTTGTTATCTAGGATACATTAATACAGGATTCACATCTAATTTTGGAAATAATATATTTTGCTCTTAACTACAGGAGGAAGCCTCACCTAAAGTTGACCCACTCTCAAAGGTGCAATCTCTGTTAAAAATTCTCCACAAAGAAACATAAAATATGGTTACTTGAGTTAACATTACACAGTGTTTGGTTTCTTATTTTTTTCTTCTTTTTAATCATAAAACAGTCATACTTAACTGTAGTTATTTCAGTTATTTTTAATTATGAAATCTTCTGAGATAGGGTAGAGAACCTGATGGGAGTTAAACTGTGGGTCACATCCCTGATTAAAAGAAACTATTATTAAGATTTTGCCCACCCTACCTTGTTTTTATAGACTATGTATTTTAGTAATTTGGGGAATAAAATGATTTGTCACTCAACAGTTTGAAACAGCTCTTTGTAGGACATGATTCTGGCAACAAATAATTCTCCAATGCTCCATGGTAAATATTTACAGTTATTTTGGTTTTGTGTTTTTTTAATAATATTGATTTATGGTAATTAGGACTGCATGTATGTGGAGGTTTGGTTTGGTCCTAAAGTTCTAGAAATCAGGAATAGGGCAACAGAGAAAAACAAATAAAAATATTCAATAGTGCTTTTCATCTTCTAGCATGTACACGTTAATTAATCCTCACCACAGCACTCTCAGAAGTAGGTTTTATTGTTAAAATATCCCCACAATCAGTAGCTTTTCCTAAGAATTGAATAAGCAAAAGTATTCAAAATACTAGAAACTAGGCATTAGCCAGTCAAAACTTTGTGTGTAATGTAGCAAAGGAACATACGTATACTGAAATAGATGTACTTTAAATACTGTTTGAAGAACAGTTTATAGGTGATCAAAAGTGAACTTTCTTTTTGATTGTGTGACCTTTCAAAACCTTGAACTTCTTTCATTTCTCCTAGTACCTGGACGGATTCTTCTGGTTCTTTGGTAATCTGTGTGGAAGAGGCAGGTTTATGGACAAATGATTCTTGACCACCAATATTTTTTGGAAAATGTAGAGGACTTCTGAGATGACTCACAGAGAAAGTTTTCTCTTGCCAACATTTGTCAGTGTTTCAGCATTAGATGAATGGAACATAGGGCCATCACTTGGGCCAATAGAATTCCAGCTCATAAACATACAAGTGTAGTTCTGAAAAAGTTCAGAGTTTTCAAAGTTCAGAAATTTTGAAGCATTCTCTGCCTCTGGCATAAAAATAATAAAACTCCAAACCAGATTACTTTGTGTTATCAGACTGGAGTCCTGAATGTTTTCTTTCAGCTCTAACAATAGCTCATGCTTGCTATTGGTTGAAAGGCTGTGGTACTGTGAATGGTTACTTGTAAAGTCAACAAACTGACAGATTACAGCATTTAAAAATTAACTGCTTTTACCTTTCATCTTTCAGTTCTCAAGTCATCAGAAAAAAAGTTGTATTGTTCATTGCCAAAAGCTACTCCTGTCCTCCAGCTAGAAGCTTCTGCTTGATCAAATTAATTTTTATGATAATATTTTGAAGACCCTTTTTAAAGACATGAGTTTTTGGTTCCTGAACTACATCAACCAGTCAGTATCTTGGTCCTTCTGTACCAAAACACTCCCATACAATTTTGAGTACTGTGACAAAGCTTTTTCCTCGTCTCAGTGGGTCCTGTGCTTCCTGGTGGATTTTGCTAGCCTCAGAGGCTCACTGTGACACTCCACGTAGCCCGTCTCTCTCTAGAGGCAAGGGTCAAAGACTACTGAGCCATTTTCATCATAAGCTAGAAAAGGAGGTCAGGAGAAGCCTCCCTCCCTCACACAGTCTCTGTTGTCTCCCAGTCTCAGTGATTAATCAAGGAGGGGTGGGGGGAGCCCCAGACCACACTCTACTCCAGGCTCCAGCCCAGGGACCCTAATAGTAGCAGCTATGGTAGCTGACTTTTTGGAAATAGAACATGTACAATTCCCTGGGCCGCTTCCCCACAGCAGACCCATTCAATATGTCCTTCACTGTTACCGCAGGGCCACCTTCCCTTGTGCCTGATATGGTTTGTACTGCTTATTTCCTCCAACAGCACAGCTTCCTCCTACAGATCCTGATACGTGCACCCAGCTGACTAACTGGGAGGCTTTTAACTAGTTTCAGCCATCCCCTAATTGGCTTCAGGTGTCCCAATCAACCTATCTTCCCTGCCTTCTGGAAAGATTTTAATTGGCCCCAGGTGTCTAAACTGACCTGGAGCAGCTGCCATTTACTTATCCTGGTAACAGGGATTTGTTTAGCCTGGGGCTAATATATCTGTCTCCCACTACTTTTCTATAGTCATCTGGCCTTGCCCCATCACAGTACACATTAATGCAGTATTAGGTACATAACTTGGAAGAGGTGGAGGATTCCTGTCACATCTTGTTCCTTTCAACATGAGTACAGGGTTCAGATGGTGGGGTTTCAGGGATCTCTGTTTTTCCAGCAACTTCTCTGTCGGTATGGCAGTGAAGCTATTGTTTCCCCCCTAAAAACATGCACAGAATGTATTTAGTTATTTCCTCCAGTGTTGCTGGGAGCTTGATTTTTGCTAATCCTAATTGCATTCTTTCAAAGAGGTCATTTTTTTTAATAGAGCTGGAAAGGGGGAATTTCTCTGGTAGGCTTCTTTTTTGCCCCCAGCATTTTCTGGTGTGTCTTGTGGCCCATATTTCAATTTTTGTAAATATATGCTATTATCTTTTTTCAAGTATGCAGTCTTTCTGTTTATTTTAACTGTATCTTTTATTTCATTTTCACTTAATAAACATGAGATGAGACAGGCAGAAATCTTAAGGAAAAGGATCCTTTTTTTCCTGTGATGGGAACACATAATTCCTACTAATATAAATAGAAATTACTCATGTGTATTGAAGAAAGAATGCAGCCTAAGATTTCTAGCTCAGTTATATACTATGCTTACTACTTAGCCTGCCATTTTTTCATGCCACCTCTCTGTGCCTTTTTATCTTTCCTTCTTTTCAATGCATTGTATTATGGGGGTGCAAAGGGGCGGGGAAACTTAACCAAAAGATCTATACAATAACAAATCCCTTTGAAAACTCTACAGAATATGACTGATGAGCAAGTCAACAATTATATGGAGTCATAAATTTGAATCATTTTTTTTGTCCCTGCGAAGAGTGGCCATTAGACTGTGGAAGCTACTCCATTCATTAGATTAGAGTTGCCTCTGTAGACTAGCTTTGCTACCACTTTGTAGTGTATCACACCGTTCTGTCATGGAGAACCACATTGCCAAGCCAAGTAACTCAAGCCCATCACTTAGGACAATGTCTTTCTAAGAGAATTAATGGCAGTTCCTTCAAAAACATGAGGAAAATTGAGCACTAGGTGTTGAAGAGCACCAGTTTACCTGATCAGAATTGAAGTTTAGGGACAGATTTTCAAGTGTTCATCACTCATATATGGGGCCAGATTTTCCAGACAGATCAACTTTCAGTCAGGTACTTCAATAAGAACCAGATTTTCTGTTTTCCAACTACCTGTGGTTCTGAACAAGTTTCAAAATTCTGGCCTAAGTGATCTTGTCCATGGTTTGATACCATAGGTGCCTCCTTTAAATGTTTAATTAATTTTATATTGAGTAGTAATATACAATACTATAAAAATTCCCCACACCTTAGACTGTCAGGAAACAACTTAAAAAGTGCTAATTTTAAAATATTTTCTATGTCAAAGTTATCAGACTTTTCACCAACAGAGCACGATAGAAAGGTCAAGTGACCCATGAAGAGAGTGTGTATGACATTTAAAAATTGTAAAGAAATAAATTTTAGTCTGGCAAATGTGATTACAGTTTTAACTATGGAGCTGCTAGGGGACCTTCATAATAACTTTTCTTCCTTCAGTTCAATTACTGGAAAATATAAATTAACACAAAATGTTCTTAGCTTGTTGTCCGCCGCCAATATATCAAGACATCAAAATCAAGACATGGAACCAAAACCATTATATATAGGCTAGTCAAACAGATGAAGAGCAAAGCCCTAATTCTGCAAGGTCCATAAACACATACCTAACTTAATCATCTGAATAATCCCATCAAAGTTAGGCATGTGACTATGGACCTTTCTGAAACACAGATTAAAATAGCATTTTAAAGATCATGGTTAATTTATCATTTTACTTGAGTTTTATATGGATGTAATTTTTTTGAGTAAGGCTGTAGTCAATCTGACCCAAAATTGGCATATGTTTTATACACATTATGAAAGTCACATCCTATCAAATTGGCCTGTATGTTATGGCATAGAATTGGCTTCTGTATTTATTGGTGAAATTAACAAATATGGTACATCAAATAGTAACAATTGTGTTTTGACGGGGAGAAAATTGGCTCACTGAAGATAGAAATGTAATCATTGTGGTCTGTCTCCTGTCCATAGAGACAGTTTCCTCTTTGACAACCAGGAATATATAATGTTTCCCAAAGCAAGCTAAATGAAACTTTGGGCTGATTACACTTAATGGGGTTATATGTTAAAATGCAGCAGATAATTTGCTGTCTTAACATCCAGAAGATGCAGTCTATTTTGTGACTTCCAATTGACTAAAATGGAACGGTCTGGGAAAAAAAAATATGCTGCCAATTATCTTGAATATTTTTATGTTCAAGAGATATACATTTATTTTTTGTCTTATGTTTACATTAAAAAATAAATAAAAAAATAACTACCAGAGCCTGTGTCAAGGTTCCTTCCCCACTCTGAACTCTAGGGTACAGATGTGGGGACCTGCATGAAAAACCTCCTAAGCTTATCTTTACCAGCTTAGGTCAAAACTTCCCCAAGGTACAAAATATTCCACCCTTTGTCCTTGGACTGGCCGCTACCACCACCAAACTAATACTGGTTACTGGGGAAGAGCTGATTGGATGCGTCTTTCCCCCCAAAATACTTCCCAAAACCTTGCACCCCACTTCCTGGACAAGGTTTGGTAAAAAGCCTCACCAATTTGCCTAGGTGACTACAGACCCAGACCCTTGGATCTTAAGAACAATGAACAATCCTCCCAACACTTGCACCCCCCCTTTCCTGGGAAATGTTGGATAAAAAGCCTCACCAATTTGCATAGGTGACCACAGACCCAAACCCTTGGATCTGAGAACAATGAAAAAGCATTCAGTTTTCTTACAAGAAGACTTTTAATAAAAATAGTAGTACATAGAAATAAAGAAATCCCCCCTGTAAAATCAGGATGGTAGATACCTTACAGGGTAATTAGATTCAAAACATAGAGAACCCCTCTAGGCAAAACCTTAAGTTACAAAAAAGATACACAGACAGAAATAGTTATTCTATTCAGCACATTTCTTTTCTCAGCCATTTAAAGAAATCATAATCTAACACATACCTAGCTAGATTACTTACTAAAAGTTCTAAGACTCCATTCCTGGTCTATCCCCGACAAAGACAGACTATAGACAGACACACAGACCCTTTGTTTCTCTCCCTCCTCCCAGCTTTTGAAAGTATCTTGTCTCCTCATTGGTCATTTTGGTCAGGTGCCAGCAAGGTTACCTTTAGCTTCTTAACCCTTTACAGGTGACAGGAGCTTTTCCCTGGCCAGGAGCGATTTCAAAGGGGTTTACCCTTCCCTTTAGATTTATGACAGCCTGGTATTAATAATTTATAAAGTATATGCATGTCACAAATCGATATTATTTCTTTCATTAGGCAGTTAATTATGGACTAATTTTATCTTTCATTATGGCAGTTAATTAAGGTATTAATTAATCAGACCTTAAATGTAATAGTGATAGTATTAAGGTAATTTATTATAGAAAACAGTTTTATAAAGCTCTTTAATTATTTTTTCACACATGTATTTAAAAAACACACTTCTGAACATATGCAGAATATCTGTCTGTTAATTTATTGAGAGAAAACAGATTTACACAAACAACAAATAATATTTATGTGAATAAATAATTTAGAACTGGACTGTCTCTGGAGCAAAGTAGTATCTAGTTAGAAGCCTGTTTAAATATCAGATACTGTTTATTGGAAGAAATATGAGAAAATGTTAACATGTAAACCAATAAAATGTTAGTTCTACAGCCAAGCAGACATGATATGGCAGCAGAGATGCACACAGGCACACCAGTCTACGATGCTGGCTGCTTACAGTATGAAAGGCATCATTTTACAAACCAAGGAAGCTGATAGTCCCTGGGTATGCCACACTGTGAAAGATAGCACCTAAGATAAAATTTTATGCATCTCACCACCAGAAAGATGTCAACAAATTGGAAGGAGTTCAGAAAAGAGCAGCAAAAAATGATTTAAAGCTGTAAGAGACAAGTGTAGAGGAGAGTTTGCTGTGGAATGAGACAGCAACCAAAGTAACTCAAAACCACAAGGAAGTTCTGCATGTAAGATTCACCCAAATACAACAGTGTTTTGAGTCAAATAAGGCATAATTAAACACATTATTGAAACAATCAAAGGCCTAATGTTACAAATGATTAAGATATTGTGTCTTTTAGGTATGTTCATAGATAGATAATTTAAGAAATGGTATGGAGAACCTAGAAATATTTGCATTAGTATCCACTGAGGTGAATGTAAATCTTTTAAAATCAATTACATACCTTGAGTCAATATATAAAAGGACAAGTGATAATGAAGGAAAAATATGAGAAAATATCTCCACATAAACAAATTTGAGAAGAAGACTTTTTCTCTTGCAGATTCATAGGTTTTATTATTGGATAAGAATTGTATCAGAAAATCAATTTATATTCTATTGAAGTGTGTATATTATCACATTAGGTACATGGGTATTTGTCTTTAAGTTAAGCTGTTATATTGGATCAATGAACAGAATCTGTGGAATTAATATATGACATATATTTTACTCCAAAATACTTTTTTTTTTCCTTTGGAGTCCATTTTGTGGGAGCAGATTAGAAAGGGCTGGAGAGATTAATTTGAGCATAGATAAAAATACATATTGCTTAACTAAGGAACAACTAAGGGTGGTCATGGAAACAATCTAAATGTCTGATGAAGAATAGAAGTTACACAGTGCGATGCAGAAGAGCTAACTAGAAGAAATGGTATAAAATTTAGAAGTGGAAAATATAGGTTAAGGGCCTGATTCTCCACTGCTTTTCAGTTTATGTAACCATTGGTAGGTATGCAAAATGCTACCATACTGATGCACTGGTGTTTTATACCCATTTTGCACGGGTCTGCCACACAAGACTGCACACACTGCAAAAACGTGGAGAATTAGGATGAAATCAATCTTGTCAATGAGATCCATGGCCAAAATGAGCAGAACAATCTCCCAAGGGAAGTGGTGAGAGTGCCATTGTGTCACAAATGTAAGGTAATATTGGACATAACTTTAGTAAATATCGCAAAAAATGGAGCATTGATACATCTGAAGGAGGAAATATCTGGTGATAAAATAGCTTTTCCCAATGCTAATTTCTATGATTCTGTGAAGGAGCTGAAGGTATTAATGTTTAAGGATGTCTGAAAGAATTAATATGTATACCTTAGCCAAATGGTGGCTCAGGAGGGGATATCTACAAGTATCATACATATGTAAATACTAAAGGGAGAGTAGAATTTGTAGGGTGGTAGAAGACAGTGAAACTAATAATAATGGTATGTAAGTATAAAAGGGAAAAAATATCCTAACAGTGAAATTCAAGATGAAGGCTTTTTTTTTCCCAATGAAGTTGATAAACAGGACACTGCATTAGATATTATATACCTTAAACTTTCACTGGTAAAAGATGAACTAGATCCATGGGTCTCAACCTCATCCATATCAGGGTCCCTTCTTCCCACTATTCTCTCTCATCTAGCTGGCATCAACCTCACATATATGTGAGGGAGCAGTATGTGGAGGTCATGGTATCATGATCCCCTTGTTGAAACTCAATGAGCTAACAACTTTTTCATGTCCATGATTCGTACACTTGGCAGTAGCAGAAACTATTAGTATTAAAAGGAAATGGGAAGTGAACAGGGGGAAGAATGGCCACAGAGCTGGTTCATTTGCATAAACTAGGGATGGGCAGAACCTCCAAAGGGGAACAAGCTCTCTGGCCCCAAGCAGAAGTATGGCCATGAAGGCAGATTAATTTTCTTTAGTTTTCTATCCAGAATTCTTCCACTGACACTTTGTGAGTTACCATAACTGTACATAAACTTGGAATTGGTTGGGTGGTGAAATGGAAGTGAGTGAGGGGAAAGGGGCTCCTATGTGGTGGTGGGGAGCAGCTTGTACTCTGTTCCAGAGTGTTACGCATCACTCATTCCATTCTACTAAGTATCCTATGCTAATGAGAGGTCTCTTTGCTGAACCTGCAGAGGACAGAAACAAAGCTGAGGGAAGTCCAGTGAGGGTCCTCCTATCCAGCTCTAAATAAAGCTGGAATTGCAATAGCTGGATGTAAAAGGCAGCACATTGTAATGGCCTGTAAATAGGCATTACCAAGTGTACCTTGTATCTCTGGAAAAGGAACATTTACCTATCGAAAGTTCACACTGGTAGGGGTAGAACGGAGTTAACAGACTACGGCTAAAGTCACTGTTGGACAATGTTTTACTTATCATTCATAAGGATATATTGTTGCTGTGTTTTGCCAAGTTGATGCTATATTCCTTTATATCCCTAATGAAGTTTTCCTTGTTTCATAAAGAGACTAAGTGATTTTGAGAAAGAAAGTATTGCCTATTAGGGGTTCCTTGTAAGGTTTTTACCCAGAATTGTAGGATAGTTAATACCTTAATTTAAAAACAAATACCCTTGTACCTAGTGTGGAGGGAAAGCTTAGAACTAATAAAAATGTTCATCACTTCTCAGATAATATACATATATCAATAGGATAGAAATTGTCTTTCTGAGCTAATAATAAAACCAATGAATCTGTGAGAAAAAAAAAACCCTGCTTCTCAAATGCCTTTATATAGATTTAATTTTCTTATTTTTTTTCATTATCTATTGTCCTTTTATATAATCGACTCAAGATATATAATTGATTTTAAAAGATCTACATTCAGATCAGTGGGTGTTAATGCAAATATTGTGTGGGTGGGGACTTGAGCTGGTGTTTTTGTTAGCTTGTACCCAGCCCTCAAAGATACCTGGCTAAACGCTTTCACGTATTTAGGCACTTGCATCATTTTCAGAAGTGTTGAGCCACCCAACAGCTCCCACTGTTAACAACTAAGGGAGCTGGAAACCCTACTTATGCCCAAACTCCCACATTGCAAGTCCTTCCCACTCCCGCATCTATCATCTGTTATTGACTTATTCCCAAGAAACCAAGGATTAAGTGCAGAACAAAACAGTTTATTAAAGAGCCCTCAACAATTATACCCAAATAACAAGCAGGGAAAACCACTTAAGTGTTAACAATACAAACAGACTTTAAGCCAAAGCCCTCAAACCATATAACACCAGGGGTGGATAAGACAAAATAAAAGGGTTAACACATCACCATTTTTCTCACTGTTTACACAGGCCACTGGATGCTTGGGAACCAAGGACACCACCAGGATCACAGGACATCAAGTGACAGGAACCACGAACACAAACACCAGGATACTCAGAACAAGAAGAGGTAAGCAATCTTCTATCTTCTCAACTCTTGCCATGTTGTCTCAGCAGGTAATAGATGTTAGCATTGGGTTGTCTCTATGATGGACAGCCCCCATCACAGGGTGCTGCAACCTTTTATCATCTCTACTTGCTGGTTAGAACTTCCCAAGTCACATGACCCTTTACCACCCAAACTTTAAAACAGGTGCCAACATTTCTCACCAAACTACTGTTACTTGGCAGAATTACATTCACAGGGGGAACAAGAAGGGAACACAAAATGGAGGGTGAAGAACTACTAACAGAAAACAAGATGGTGAATTGCAGTCACCTTATACCACTGACCTCAGTAAGTCATAACTATTTTAAATAATTTAATTTTGAGAGCCATTACATTCAGAAGTCACCACTTATATTTTCCATTTTGCTATATTAATTCAAATAAGATATTCAGAATTACATAATTTATCTAGAAACATTAACAATAATCTATATGTTACAGGTAAAAACTGAAATTACAGTTCAGTGTAATCTCTTAATTTATTTGAACCCAAACTTCTCCCTGAGTGTGACATAAATCCATATGTTATTCTTGAGTTATAGCCCCTGTATATAGATCACTGATTTTGTTGAAAGATGTGTAAAACCACACATAGCTGGACAACTCCCTACTGGCTCTACCTGTGGCTGTATGAGAGCATAAATTGTTCCTTGGAAAGCTAATTCAGTTATACTGACTAAATTGGCTTAAGGACTACAGATTTCTGAAATCTGTACTAGCCATTTTTTCCCCTGAAAATACTAATTTTGCTTCAACAATGCTCCCTCTTGGAGATCTGACCTCATGACCAGGGAGGGCCAGGGACTGTGGAGAACCACACTGTCTGGTTCAATGATTTTTGTAAAAAAAAAATAATGGTAATGGTTGATGTAAAGAAGAGAAAGAGAAGAAAATGTCAAAAGAATGGAGAAAGTCCATACTGATACCCATATACAAACAAAAAGGTGACATATATGACAGGTCCAAGTATTGCAGAATTAAATTGCTGTCCCACTGCATGAAAGTGTTAGAGAGAATCATAGATAGTCATATTCATTGACTAGTGGAGCCCATTTTAGGAAAGGAACAGTCTGGTTTTAGAAAAGGAAGAGACGACAGATGGTATGTTCATTTCTAGACAGTGGAGAAGAAGCAAGAGGGAAATGTCAAGCATGGATGTATTTTTTCCCTTGATTTGGAAAAAGTGTTTGACAAAGAATCAGGGTGACTGCTAGTGACTCCGATTCTAATTCTATGGGGACCCAGCAGATCTTGTCCAGCTAGTGGTAGGTTTGTATGACAGTTCCATGACTAAGATGTGGACATTCTTTGGTGTAACAGAGGGTTTTGAGGTGAAGCTTGAGCTCCACAAAAGATCAGCGTTTAGTCCATTACTGTTCATAATTGTGATTGACTTCATAAGAAAGCAAATCCAAATGGGAGGTGGTACAAAGTTGGATCTGTAAAGATTTGTAAAGATGATATTGCGTTAATGGCTGATAGCGAGGAAGATTTGGTCCAGATGACTCATAATTAGAACAGGAAACTAACTAATTAAGGCCACAAAATAATTTTAAAAGTCATGGGATGGACTCTGACCAACCCAACACCTGAATATCAGCATCTAGTGCCAGAGCCTAAATCTGGTATCTGCTTTTAAGTACCTGGTTAGCAGCAAAAGGAGAACTCAGCAGAGAACTGAAAACAGGGCTGCTGAGAACTGGGAATTCTGGTGCAATGTAAGTAGAATGATTTATGTTAAACAGATACTCAGATTACTTAAGGGACAACTATAAGAAAACATGGTGAGACCAGCTCTTCTGTATAGAGATAAACTTGAGAAGAACTGAAGCCATTGAAACAAGATGTTTGAGGACAGTGAGAAGGAATTCTATGTTTTCTTTTTTTATAGTTTGGGAACTCACTAATGGGTCTCCCTGTCTTCTATTTCAGAAGCCACTAATACTAGTACCATTTTATGTTTATATATAGTTAGGGCTATGATTATGTCACGGAGGTCACAGAAGTCATAGAATCTGTGACTTCCAGAGAAATCTGTGGCTCTGCTCTCAGCAGACAGCCCCTCAGCTCTCAGCCACTGCTGGCAGAGGCCCCTAGCAGCTCCTAGCCACTGGGCAGCAGGGGGACCCCGGAGATCCTTGAGGGTCTCCCAGAGCTCCCACTCAGCACGGGCGGTTGAGCTCCCCACAGTTGGCAGCAGGAGCCCCCGCTAGCCGCCCAGCCATGGAGGGTGGTGGGGGAACCCTCCTCAGCCCAGACATGGCAGACGGTGGGGGACCCTCCCCCCCCTCACTGCAGCAGACCAGATGTGGCGGGTGGCAGGGGGAATGCACAGGGAGCCTGCAGTAGTCCAGGCATGGCAGGCAATGGGGGATCCTCCCAGCAGCCCAGCCATGGCGATTGATAGAAGCACCCCCACAGAAACCCAGTCCAGCCCAGGGGGGTGGTGGGAGACCTCCCACAGCAGCCCAGCCCAGGGGGGCAGTGGGAGCCCTGCAGATCTGCCCAGCAACTGTGGGTACTGGACCCTCCTCCCTCCCCATTTTGTCAGGGATATTTTTAGTAAAAATCACGGACAAGTCATGGGCTTCCATTAATTTTTATTTATTGCCTGTGACCTGTCCGTGATTTGTACGAAAAATATCCATGACAAAATCTGATCCTTATATAGTAAAAGCTCTTTTATCTGGCACTTCACCAACCGACATGGTCTATAAACCAGCATTTCTGATCTGTACTGATAGTCCGGTTTATAGTGTGGTTGCTGTGGGGTCAGCAGGGGTCTGGGGTATGGGAGAGGCTGCGAGGTGCATTCTGGAAGGGAGTTTGAGTCCAGGAGGGGGCTTGGGGCAGGGAGTTGGGGCATGGGAAGGACTCAGGGTGCCGGATGTGGGGGGGTGATCACCTCCGGCAGCTCCCCATTCCTGCTGTTGCTGGCGAGGCGTGGCCAGGAGGCTCTGCAGGCACTCTGCCTCTGTCCCTCCTCCTCAAGCACTAGCTCTGTGGTTTCCAGCCCATTAGCTGGGAACCACAGCCAATGGGAATGACGGGGAGTGGTGCCTGCCGATGGAGGCAACATGCCAGACATGTCAAACTCGCGAAAAAAAATGCAGAAATTGGGCTTGTTTTTGGCTTAATTGGCTTGTGAGTTGCTTGTTGTCTAGTTTTTGTATTGTACCTTATTGCTTGGTTGGCTTGTTGCTTCTTTTTTTGATCGGCTCCTGGCAAGCAGAGATGAGGGGCAGCAAGCAGGGACAAGGGGGGTGGAGAGAGAGTTAGGGCTGATCTCCATTGGCAATTTACAGCACTGCAACTTTCTGGCTCAGGGGTGTGAAACAATACCACCCTGAGCGAAGCAAGTTTCAGCGCTGTAAAGCGCCAGTGTAAACAATGGGCCAGTGCTAGGAGCCGCACTCTCAGCACTGGTAGCTATTCCCCTCGTGGGGGTGGTTGTTTTAGAGCACTGGGAGAGCTCTCTCCCAGCACTGCGCCGTGACCACACGGCCATGTTAAAGCGCTGCTGCCCTCAAAGGTGCACAGCAGGCCCACCACAGTCCCAGACTGCACGCCGGGAGGATCTAGTCACATAGAGTGTTGCGATTCTTAGGATTGGCTTGTTTTGGCCTAGTTTTGAAATTTGATTAGCTTGATTTTTGGCTGATTGTGAAAGTCGGGGTGCTCATTTACCACATGAAAGTTGGCAACTGTCCAGCATGCCTGCTTGCAGAGCCTCCTGGCTGTGCTGCCGCCAGGAGCAGCAGGGATGGGCAGCCGCTTGCAGGGCTCCACCAGAGCTGAGGGACTCCCATCCAGCACCCCGAGCCCCCTCCCATGCCCAAACCCCCTTTGAGACCCAAATTCCCTCCAAGAGTGTACCCTGCAGCCCCTCCCATGCCCCTGCCCCTCATTCGCCTCCCACTACAAAGCTCTCCCTCTGAGTTAACCAGCACTTTTAATTTACCAGTACTTCCATTCCCCTAACATGCCAGTGAAAAAAGCTTTTATTGTATATAGTTACTAAAAGCAGTTATTTTGTATTCACCTGTGTCTGTGTGGTTTCCTTATTTTCTTAATATTGTGTGGAGAGTAGAAAACAGAACACTACCCTTCCTGTTTTATGTATTTATAGAATTGTAATAAATATGTATATTGATTTTTCTCAGGATTCATATACTATCCTAACTGTGCAATATGTTTATTTTCCCTGACATTTTATCAAAAACAATAAAAAGTTACATTTAAAAAATAAGACAATGCATAATTTGATTCTATGACACACAGTATTAGTCTTGCATTCTTCTAGAGAAGAAATCTATACGAATTTAGCTGTCATATTACCTAAAAATACCTTTTGTATTGAATAATAAACTGCACAGTTATAGTTTTAAAATAGCAAACCTTTATTGAATTTTCTCCTCAGAAATATCACAGGGGGAAATAGCACACTTATACAGGCTGTGCTTTTGGAACATGGAGTATATACCACACACTGGCACTAAAAAGGGTTAACTAGAGCTGGAGAGCTCAGTTAGTGCACCTGGAGATTGGGCAGACCCCACAGAAGATAAAGCTGAGCTGAGAGAGGAGTTGGATGATGAGCATAAAGGGAGGAAACCCTGATGAGAAGGAGGCTAAGGTCTGTGAATCACATGTGTGAGTACTCTGATACCATTGGGTGTGATATAGGTATCTACCAGAGAAATGCCTATCAATTTAAGGATGAAATTGTTAGATTTAACTTTTTAGGATATGGTTAATAGAAACAGTGGAGATAAGAATAATAAACAATATACAATGACTGTTGGGAATTAAATAAGCAAGATGTAACTGGACAGCATAAACTTCCACATGCTAACAGAGACAAAAGGTGGGTAAGTCTTAAGTGAAAAGGAAGGACTGGAAGAGATTAAAATTTTTAGTAATTGGAAATCAAATGATAGCTGGACGGTTGCCTCTGCAGTTACGGATTTGCAATTATACGCTAAAACAAAGGGAAGAGCAGGACCATCAAAGATGACAAATAAAATTTATGAGTTTATACATGGCAAATGGGTCAGCATTGCCAGATCAAAACTGGTGGATCTAAAGTTGGCACTGTGAGTAGAGTGGGAATGGCCTTTTGTATCCCTGGATTTGGAATAAATAGATCTATGAGAGTATCCAATTTTGTGGCCTTTATGATGTCTGGATTGGTGGGCACACTTCATGTCACTGACCTAATAAGGGATGAATGTCCAATTACTGTTGCTATCCTATCTGACTCATTATCGAGATAAAAGGCAATTAGAAAGGGAGCCTCAGAAAGCAGGAATGATCTAATCAATGAAAAATTGATCTTAACTATTGTGACAAAGCTCTGTCCTTGTCTCCGTGGGACCCATGTTTCCTGGCGGATTTCGCTAGCCTCAGAGGCTCACTGTGACCCTTCACTTAGACCTTCTCTCTCTGGAGGCAAAGGTCACAGCCTACTGAGCCATTTTCATCATAAGCCAGTGAGGGAGGTGCGGAGAAGCAACCCTCCCTTGCACAGTCTCTGTTGTCTCCCAATCTCAGTGATTAATCAGGGGACAAAGGGGGGAGCCCGAACCTGCCCTCTACTCCGGGCTCCAGCCCAGTGACCCTAATAGTATCAGCTATGGTAGCTGACTTTTTAGAAACAGGATGCGTACAATTCCCTGGGGGACTTCCCCACAGCAGCCCCCACTTCCTCAAACTCCACTTCACCCTTACCTCGGGGCCTCCTTCCTTGTGCCTGATATGGTGTGCTCTGCTCAGTCTCTCCAACAGCACAACTTTTTCTTACAGTTCCTGACATGCACCCCCAACCGGACTAAGTGGGAGGTTTTTAACTAGTTTCAGCCAGCCCCTGATTGGCTTCAGGTGTCTCAATCAACCTAGCTGTCTCCACTGCTTTCTGGAAGGATCTTAATTGGCCCCAGGTGTCTTGATTAACCTGGAGAAACTGCCATTTGGTTACCATGGTACCAGGGATTTGTTTAGCCTGGGGCTAACATACCTGTTTCTCACTACTTTCCTATAGCCACCTGGCCTTGCCCCATCACACTATGGAGATAGTACAATTAGGTATACATGTAGTAATAGCATGGATTATGGCACATGGCAATGAAAGGCAGATAAAGCATCAAAATATGTCCTAAAAAGGAGGAGGCTGATATAAGGATCCCTCTGAACACACAGGACATCACAAGTTTTGTTAAGAGGCCACTTAAGAAGGACTAGCAAGAAATACGGAACAAAGAGAAAAAAGGATTAAGATTCTATGAAATATGTCCTAAACTTGAGGATAACGTTATATTTCACAGTTATGATAGAAGAAGTGAAGTAATTATATTTAGAGTGCTAACAGGTTACTGTGACCTGGATCACAATTTATATCTACTAAATACACACAAAGACAAGTTGTGCAAAACATGCAAAATTAAGAAACAGTTGAGCATCTGCTATGGTAATGCATGGAGAAATACATAGAAGAAAGATTCTTTATGAAGAGTTGAGATGCCTCAAGATGAAAGAATATAGTATGAAAGGATTGGTGAAGGTACTGGGAAAGCAGGGTAGCATTAAAAAAGCATCACTGTGCTTTCTTTTAGGATACAGGACAGGGTGAAAGGTTATAGATTTTGATTATGCGAAAACTGCAGTAAGTGGCAGTCATAGCCTCACATGCTGAGGCCCTGTGCCATAAAATGACACAAAAGGAAAGGAAAGAAAGCGATGCCGGGAGTGATGTGAAGAACTCTGCAGTCCCTCTCTGGATGTCAGAGAGTAGTGGAAAGGCCTAGAGAGAGAGAGATGTACAGAAAGCCCTTGGAGCTATGGGAAAGGGCCTGAAGGAAGGCCAAGGTAAGAAGAAGTCCAGGGATGTAGTGAGGAGTCTGAAGAAGCAAA
Organism: Eretmochelys imbricata; assembly: GCF_965152235.1. Classification (NCBI taxonomy): domain Eukaryota; kingdom Metazoa; phylum Chordata; order Testudines; family Cheloniidae; genus Eretmochelys; species Eretmochelys imbricata. The sequence continues at coordinate 91,770,974 of NC_135572.1, read as the reverse complement.
TCTTATCTTCTCCTCACAGGGTCCCTGGCCTGGAACCCAAAGGTGAGCGAGGGCCTGTGTTCCCATATTGGACACAATGTTTTCTTCTGTGGAAAATATCATTGAAATGATATAAATGGGTTTTGGTTTTGGTCTATATATATGTTTTCAGCCTATAAATGTATATATGTTGTATCTATCTAATCTATCTAAGCTGAAAACAGAAATATTTTGATTTGGAAATGCTGCCATGATGCTTCATGGGAGGTGATGTTTGGGTACTTCAGACTCCCATTCTCCTATAGGGGTTGGGCTCCCTAGTCAGACTGTGTCTCCCATGATTTTAGTCTTTCCTCATGGAGAGTGGAGGTGGTTGCATCATAAGTGTCCCTGGCCAGGATTTACCATGGAAGATGTAGTCCAGCATGAGAGTCCAGCCAGCAGAGGGAAATGGGGATATGAAGCTGTTACCCCAGAATTTGATATTCCTGCGTGGGGCAGAATTTGACTGTGCTGCAGTCAGCAATTTTGTATGTTCAAACACTGTCAGCTAAACATCTAAACATCACATAGCTAGGAAAATCTTAGGCCCTGAGAGGCAAGGCCAAATAATTGCATGTTTGCAACCTCCCACTCTGATAGCAAAACTGCCTCAGAAATCTTACAGTGTATATTGGTGACAAGATTAAGCAGGCAAGTGAGAAGGTATAGGAGAGAATGAGGAAGGAATAAAACAAACATGTTGTTGCATAATAAGCAGTGAGTTCAGTTCACCTCTCACCTAGCCAGCAGTTGTATTTGAACAACTGAGCATATATCACAGATGATACATTGACACATCATGGAGAATGAAAATTGAACTTTCACTATTTAGTCAGTAGGCATTTGATTTTAAGAGCTAGACTGAGACCTTTAATATTATTCTATTGTGTGAGCTTGTAGTAACATTTCCTCCTGAAATTTCACTAGAGGTAAGAGAATTCAAACCACAAAAATATTCAAAATTACCTTGGATAGAGTTCAAGTTGAATCCACAAGACCACAATGGTTTGCTCAAAATTTGTTCTTCTCTGTGAATGAAATGCAGGAAGATTTTGGATTTGTTTGCCCTAAATAGATGTAGAAATTGCTATTGATGGTGTATTTCAAGTTGGAGACCATTTTGTTGGTGTCATGCACAAAACAAGTCATGTGGTATTTCTCATGTGTCTGTGACTGGTTAACCTATTTCATATTCATAAACTTGTTTTCCTAGTAAATGAGGATAGATTTCAGTTCAGCAGTCTGAGCCACCAAGAAAAGTCAGATTAAAACCACCCTTGTTCTGGGAGGCACTGGCCTAGTACATATATCACTTTTCTTACTACCCTACAGATATTATTTTATACTTTGATTCACGTAATAGTAATAGCTAAGTTTTAGAAAAGAAATATTATTTTCTTGAGATCAGAATTCTATTGCTGCATCACAGATGAGGTGTAGTCCTGCTTCCAGTTCTGGCAAACTAACAAACTAATACAGAGCCATAAAATAGCATGAATCCATTGAACCAAACCTCTCTTTGAAGTCTACACTGAGATTTCCTCATGAAAAAACAAGGTTTACTTTGACTCTGACTTGGTCTTTTTAAATTTAATTTCAGAGCCTGCGTATCATATGAACCAGTGCTCTCATAAAAATGTGTGAACCACTTTCAAGCTAACCACAAAAGAGATCAAATGCCTTAAATTTGACTCATTCACTTTTTCCTCAAGATAATTGCATAAGGTGAGCTATTACCAATACTGGTAATAGCTGGTATAGCTCACCTTACCTGATCACTCTCGTTACAGTGTGTATGATGTCAAAGTTTGACTCAGACTCACAATTTATCAGACCACTCTGTTTTATTAGCAAAGCTGCTCTGCTAATACATTTAGAAGTGAGCCCCCCGAGTGGGGCTTGTGTCTTTTAATTTATACATTTTTTTGGAGAACAAGTTACAGAGAAGTTACAGACAAAAGAAGAAAAAGATTTTAGTCACCACCCTTCGAGATCCCTGAGACCAGCCACATATCTTCAATTACCTGCCACCCTTAACAATCTCCTTTAACAGCTTCCAGTTAATTTAACTAAATGCCCTTCACACCTTCCATTCTGATGCCTGCTTCTTAGACGTGCTGGCTCTATCTTAATTGCTTCTCCATTCAAAAGTTAACTGTCCCTACTGTGCTCCCTCAGATACTTTGTAACATGTTTTGGCATGCCCTCTCATATACAATGTATCCAGCATGTCCCCTTATACAACGTTATAGTTATACAATGTTATACTTCCACAATGGTAACACCCATTGTTTCATGTTCTCTGTGTATATAAATCTCCCCACTGTATTTTCCATTGAATGCATCCGATGAAGTGAGCTGTAGCTCACGAAACCTTATGCTCAGATAAATTTGTTAGTCTCTAAGGTGTTAGTCTCACAAGTCCTCTTTTTCTTTGTATATTATGATTGTGTATTATTTGCATTACTGTAGCACTTAAGAGCCCTAGTCATGGATCAGAACCCAACGTGTTAGACACTGTTCAGACATAGAACAAAAACATGTTCCCTGTCCCTAAAAGCTTTATAAAGGAAATATATCAAAAAGAAGTTTAGCAATAATTGTAAATGGATTTATAGTCTTATGAAATAATATTTAGCACAATGCCTCAATTAAAATTTTACCGGCCCATTTCATGAAAAGAAAAGGCTTCAAGTCTATACATATGTAAATAAATACAGAGTAATTGTTAGATAGTATGTTTGTGTCACTCCTAATTTACAAAGAAAATTCAGCATGTGTCACGGTTCCTTCCCCACCCTGAACTCTAGGGTACAGATCTGGGGACCTGCAAGAAAAACCTCCTAAGCTTATTTTTTACCAGCTTAGGTTAAAACTTCCCCAAGGTACAAACTATTTTACCTTTTGCCCTGGACTTTTTTGCTGCCACCACCAATCATCTAAAAAATATAACAGGGAAAGAGCCCACTTGGAAACGTCTTTCCCACCAAAATCCCCCCAAGCCCTACACCCCCTTTCTTGGGGAAGGCTTGATAAAAATCCTCACCAATTTGCATAGGTGAACACAGACCCAAACCCTTGGATCTTAAGAACAATGAAAAAGCAATCAGGTTCTTAAAAGAAGAATTTTAATTAAAGAAAAATTAAAAGAATCACCTCTGTAAAATCAGGATGGTAAATACCTTACAGGGTAATCAGATTAAAACATAGAGAATTCCTCTAGGCTAAAACTTAAGTTACAAAAAGACACAAAAACAGGAATATACATTCCATTCAGCACAACTTATTTTATTAGCCATTTAAACAAAATAGAATCTAACGCATATCTAACTAGATTGCTTACTGACTTTACAGGAGTTCTGACCTGCATTAATGCTCTGTTCCCAGCAAAAGCAACACACAGACAGAGAGAACCCTTTGTTTCCCCCATCCTCTCCAGCTTTGAAAGTATCTTGTCTCCTCATTGGTCATTTTGGTCAGGTGCCAGCGAGGTTGTCTTAGCTTCTTAACCCTTTACAGGTGAAAGGGTTTTTCCTCTGGCCAGGAGGGATTTAAAGGAGTTTACCTTCCCTTTATATTTATGACAGCATGAAAGAAATCTGCATACATACAAGGATTTGGCTGGACATATACCCAATGAATTATTATAAAAACATATTATAGGCATTGGAAACAATCTTTTATGTACAAAGCAGGGTTATTTTCAAGTGGCCATGCAAAATGTCTACTTTACTGGCTTTCGGATATAATATTCCTTTAGTTCCATTTGTCCTGGAAACAATAGGGTACTAACATGCACAAATAGATCTAGTTCTACAAACATTGCAGATAACCTATAGTTGCTTCATTTCTATATGGTCAAAACATTTTGTTTTGACTTTATCATTTCTAATATATAATATAATACAATTAATAAAGCTGACACTTTGCATTTATATTATATTATAAAATGATATAGAATTGATATTTTACTTATATTATAAATTTATAACATGAAGTCAAAGAATATAGTCTAAACAAAATGATAACATTGAAAATAAATCTTTCAACCTTATTGAAATGAAACATTTCAATAATTTCCCATAAAAATTGACTAAATAGATAGATTCCCGTAAGTGCTTAAATTTCATTGAATCAGAATTTTACAATGGAAAACTGATCCACTGGAAATTTTTTGACCAGCTCCAAAAGCAGAACATAATGCATAAAGGTAACAACATTTTGGAAAAATCAAAAACTAACTGAAAATTTTACAGTCCAAACAAAGCTTAAGCAATGGAGAGAATGACCATCCTGCTGTATTAGCATACTGTCTCACTGAACAGGAGGCCTTTTAGATCACAAAAAAGATATATATTTGTAACTTCCTGTAGCTTTGAATTCTTTGTTAAAATAAACTTGCTGACCTTCTCAACACATTAAGAAATATAAATCAGGCCACCAGACAATCTGCCTGGGTAAAATATTGCACAGAAGAAAAATCACAGCTCTTTTGGAGTCTTAGGGCTCCTCTGACTTACAGCCCAATGCAGAGCCCACCAGGAGTTATTATGCCATTTGGGGTCGCTGGAGTGTAGCACATTCCAGCTATGCCTCTTTTCCTCCACAATGGGCTGCCTAAACAGGAGGCTATGAGCAAAGATGGTATAGAGGCAGCTTTGCTGACTCTCTGCTACCAAGGATTCCTCTATGCCAGTGGGCAAAACAGACTGATTTGTCTTGAAGAATCTGCAGTCTCATTAGAGATTTGGGTAAAAATAATTAGCTGTGAAGGGTACAGAGACAAGGCTAGTAATTTGTTAAGAAAGGACACATATGGCTCAGAATTATGCTTTTTATGCTGTGTAAATACAAATAGGTATGAACCTGCAACATGTTGAGTGCCCTTTTAACTCCCATTGATTCCATTGTAAATTGAGTGCAGATCAAGCGCTAAACTCCCTTGCATGGGTATATGTATCTCACACTAGCCCAGCAACCAAAGAATTAATACAGGCACTGCCGGCCGCTGCTGATTGGCAGTTGTACAGAAGCTGGGAGGATAAAAGGGTTGGGAAGGAGAAAGATGGGGAGGCTAACAGCCTGCTAGGCTATGTAAGCCCAGGGGCTGCACCACACTTGGCCAGAGAGGGCACCATTGCTCTGATGCATGGCCTCACACTCCCCCACTCATTCAATCAAAATTAATACACATTTTTCTCTGATACTGTTCAAATGCCCTGATAGGAGGAGCTTGGTTTTCCCCTATTTGGGAGAGATTTTCCATATTTCTCCAACAAATACTATGAAGAGTTCATTTATTTTTTAGAAACCAACTACAGAATGAATGCATATGGAGGATGATAATAGGACAAATCCTGCTCACCTTAGCCATGTGGATAGTCCCATTAGCTTCAGTTGCTTACAGTATATGCTTATTTGATATTGTAAATGGCCATAGGCTAAATTTTAGCTGTGCTACCAAGTATTCAACAGCAAAGGTGTGCAAAGATTTCATTAGTAAACCCGGAAAGTTTATGCAGATAAGGGTTTCATTACAAACTCAAAACTCAAACCTTATTTGCCAAATTTCATGAAACTTGGCTAAACTTTGGAGTTTGGATGGAAATAATTTGAAATTGAGTTATTAGATGGTTTTGCACCAAACCAATCTAACTTTCAGCTGAGCATTACTTTGTATTTTGGCATCTTTTCAACCTTGAATATTAGATTGAACTTCACTGGGTTGAAACTTACATGAATGGAAGTTGATGAGATTCAAACAAACCCATGTGAACTGAAACATCTTAGTTTTCCACATCACTTCTTATTATGCTGAGCCTGATTATCAAATGCTGATATTTGTCTTTTTTGGCCTTATCAGCAGCACTAATAAATTTAAAACCAAAAATGTATTAATCACCACTATGGGTTACAAAATGACGTGATTCAGTTGTTTCTTTCTCTTTGAATTCCACTGTCCATAGGTCATACTAAATACATTAACTTTCTACATATAATGAGTTGGGAATTATAATTATTGATTCACAGCTTCTCTACTTAGAGTGGAATACAATATTTTTTGTAATTGTGTAAAGGTGGCATTTGAATGCGTGAACTGAATAAAGTAGTATTCAGTGCAAGATGAATGTCTCAACTTCAAGATACTTTGCTTGGTTGAATTTTGTCAAATATTCTTCAGCTGTATAACCCTTTGAGACTATAGATAGAATGAAATGGAAAGGAATTTAATTAGAATGTGCTGGGAATGTAATGTGGGACATTACGCATTTATTAAAGAAAGCTGTTTTTGAACAACTGTGTTACACATTGGGAAATTATCATTACTGATAAACAAAATATATGTATGCACAGCTGAGCAGACCAAATATAAAGACAATGCATAAAATATTTAACACCATCACAAATTATAGAACTGATGTGCATGTGAATATTTTAAACAAAATACATTTATTGCACTTGCATAGTATGATATCCAGAGTGAGTATTTTGTGCAGCTTATGTCCCTCCTGATTGTTCATTTTTAAACTTCCATAAATGTACTGTAGTTTCATGCCAATTTTAGTCATTGAAATGCTGTGTAGCTATGATTAATTTCAAAGGCACATTGGTCCAGGGTTATTATTAGGTTAGTTTGTTAATGCACAATCTGTCATGAAAGCCTTGAAGTGGAAATATAGCAGATGCATAACAAGTTCCAGTTAAAAATTCCTTAAATTACAAAGACATTAATCATTTTTTTCAGTTTCTGTATAGAGCAAAAATATTGTATTCTGTTTAACACGGCTTATTTTTACAAAATCAATGTGGTAAGAAAATGGAATAAAAATTCCTCTGATATTCAGAAGTAAATTTTAAAGATTTGTGTACCAATATGCATGAGTCACATTTGTAGGCTGAGTCGGATCTCAATTCTGCCTGCTTTGCACTGATGTTACTCAGCTGGACTTGAGTTTGATCTCATTAACGCCTGTGTAAATTAAGGGCTAGATTCTCTCTGCTTAACTATGTTCTTTTCCACATCTTTATTCCTCAACTTGCCATGGATACTTGGAAGGTTCAGGGTCAGAGACACAGGGCCTGATGGTGGCACATCTTTCCAGAAGGGAGCCCCCCCACCCCCCCGATGGGTATTGTCCAGCCCCTTTGTGCTTCCTGAGTAGCATACAGGGGCCAGAAACTGATTAGATAATTTGTTTCCCAAAGGTAACTGCAGAACTCAGTGGAGTTACACTGGTGGAAACAAGATCAGTATCATTCCCTGTGTGTGTATGCTTGTGTTGTATATGGAGGATTGGGGAGAGATTCTGTATAACTTTTAACAAAAGACTTAGAAGAATGTTTGCATTTGCTTTCTGTGATACATGTCTGAAGAAATATTTCCCTCTGAACTGAGCCTTGCAGGAAATTGTCTCCAAACAAATTTAGCATCATAGGTGAACTATGTCTCTAACCCTCTTCGTACTCCTGACCCATTTCACATATAGGGTATGTGCGTCTACTCTGCAAGTGAAATGTGTGGTTGCAGCATGAGTAGGCATATGTATGCTATCTTTAATCTACCTAACATGGGTAACAATAATAGTTTAGGCATGGTGGCACAGGCTTCAGCAAGGCTAGCAATCCAAGTGCATAACCAGAGCCCTGAAGGATGTTCCCACATCCTCTTCCTTCTCATCACAGGAACTGTCAATGTCTTCATAGAGACGCTTGATGATATCCACTACAGTCATCCTCCTCCCCACTGTTTTCCCTGCTCTCCACAACATCTCCTTCTGTAATAATACAGAAACTTCCTGCTCTTCTCTAAGCACTGACCCTATCATCTCTTGCCTCCAGACATTCCATGCTTCCATTCTAAGCCCCTCAGACTATCACTGGCTCCCTCTCCTCACAATGTTCTAGTCTCCCCTATCCCCAAAAGGTATCCTTTAGCTTCACCTACCTCTCCAGCCATGACCCCATTTCTCTTCTTCACCTCACCTCCAAGTCACACAAATGCACAATCTAAAATTGTTACATTGTTGTACCCTGAAATACTTTACACCCTTCGACACCTTCTTGTTTCTTGCTTTTCCTGTTATTCTCCCTCTTCCATCCCCTCAGTAGTTAAATTAAGTGATTTTGCCCACCCACTAAATGGCAGATTGATCCAAGTTACACTGTGGTCTATTGCCACTTACATTCTTCAGTATTACACTTATACTCATCAGTTTACACTCAACATGTAAAGTAAACCACCTTTAAATCACCTTTCAGTTATGCCCAGAGATTCCTATGGGACTAGAGCCACCCTACAGAAGGGATGAATTTGGCCTAATATCAACAACATATTATATAATTGTAAGTGTAGTTATATTTAAGACAAAACCTTCTCTATATCTTATAGAGAACACCTTGATTATGATACTTTGATATAGATGACTAATGCATTTCCAATAAGCATTGGCTCTTCCACCTCATTAGCTTTGTTTTTAGCCACAGCATAGAATTCTACTACATACTAATACAAAACAGTTGCATATATGTTTTTTTTTCTATTTTCCTATTAGATTGATTTTTTAAACAATTAATCCTGCAAATAGATATGTCTTCATCATAGATCAGGGGAGCTGTTGGCAAGGAGCAAACCTAGACTCACTGCAGGAAGGATTATTACAGTACCGGAGGGGCTGTCAGGTTCATTATCTTCATCCTTTGCAAGCATATTCAAAGAGCAGCAATGGTCTCAGCTCCACAGAAAGCTCTGATGGTATCGTCAGTTCATTTGTCTCGTTCTGTGCCTACATTCATACCCTTTGAACCTTCCGTGGCACTGCTTCAGATGAAGTCTACATTGTACATTTCAATTTTCTGTCTTTCTTGACAACTGAGTTCAGTATATTTCAAGATAAAACAGTCAAAACCAATTTATCGTAGATTAAACAAACAAGTGTTTATTGACAGACTAGAGGGGAAAACAGAAAATAAAAGTCAGTTCAGTATTAAATACATGAGAGTAGGCACTATGGGAAGTTATCTCAAGTGGCTCTAGACTTTAATTACACTGGAAACAAATTAAAAGAAACCCAGATTACATATCATGGTTAAAGTTTTCTCTTTGTTTCTCAGCAATTATAAAGTTAAGCAGATGTTCTCAGTGCATATTCTGTTTAGTCTATGTTTGCAGGTATCATGTGGGTCCCTGACCTCAACTTGAAGCCACCCTCTTTAGACAGAAAAACTCCAGGGAAGGTGGTGGTCCAAATGCACTTTCTAGGGATCCTTCTTGGGATACAACAACCTCCATTTCTTCCATATATCCAATGGGTTGAGTAAACCCACAGTGTTCTGTTCCTTTGATCCCACCAGGAGATACAAATTATCCAATGTTTCAGATTCTTCCAAGTATATCACAGATAAATACACATTCATTTCAATCAGCATTTTCCCTTTTCAGTTGGGAACATCTGAAAAGGTTTTATCATTTACTACCATTATGTTTCTGTTTACACATTGTCTTGATTTATTTAGGTTTATTAAAAATGCTTCTATACATTTACTTTTGCAGTTTGGAATACAGCAAATTAGAGATGATCCCACATTAGAACAACTGATTCAAGTACCATAAAGTGTGACAGTATTTAGATCTAAAGTGTTATATTTAGATCCATCTTCCAAATCATTTTGGTTCTCAGTCCTGGAAAAGGATTAGTTTTCCCTTCTAGGATTCCCAAATGGAAATTAGATACTGCTTCCCTCACTCATGCTTGACTTGGGGCTCACTGGGGGTGTTGCAGTGATGTTGCAATCTGGAAGTCCCATTGAATGTAGTGCAGAGGAGATTGACCAGATGGCATGCCCATTGTTGATCCCAGGAAGCAAAGGAGTGGAAACCTTTTGGCGCTTCTCCCAGAAAACAATTATGCTGAATGGTACTCTTGAAGGAAATAAGAGAGATGGTGTGTGGATCTGGGAATCTCTCTGTGCAAATTTGTGAATTCTGGATGATAATATAAATTCTTACTATGAAGAGTGAAGTATTATGCATGCTTATGTGTATGTGGATCCACTATTGCTGACAGGACCTCTAGTAGGTAAACACCAGACAGAGACAATGGGGGATATTAAAAGTTAATGACTATACTTTGACAAGGCAAAAATTATACTAAAAAGCAGCTGCATCCTTGGAAAACCAATGTTTTTCTACTCCTCTGGAAGGAAGAAGGGACATAGAAATAGTGGTAATTTATCAGGAGTAGAACTAATACAACCAGGTGGCCAGAATAAGTGAGTGCACAGGAACAGGAGAGATGGGCAAGAACAAGGTAGATGTAAGACTTGTCCAGGGCAAAGGAAGCAAACTGACCTATGGGATAGAAGGTGTGGCACTCTGTACCTCCAAGCAGCACCCTGGAACCGCCATATTCACCCTTCATATAATTATGATATATTTCATACAAAGCATGTCATGTAAGATATCATATGAAAGGTCATGATCTGCTGAAACCCATTCTTCTCTCAAAATAAGTATATCATTAATGTGTATCAAATTATGAGATTTTGCTGTATGGTTGTTACTGAAATATGCTGTGAGTTTGCTAGTGATATACAAAGGAGGTGATCTCCACCCAGGAGAGTGTTTAATGACCATTAATCAGCAGGGGAGTTGTAATCAAGGGATTTACAATTCAATGAGAATTGCACAAGTCCACACCAGGGGGATTTCTCAACTCTGTGACTCAGCAAAAGCTAACCAGCACACGTTTGGGCTACTGTTTTCCAGACACATGGACTGAGGGTACAAAATAAGGGACAGTGGCATCATGCCTTTGCCTTTCTCCTCCTCCACTTATGCTGGAAGCAACAAGAATGCTGAAAAGACAAAGACTACAACTGACTATATTGGTCTAGGCTTCAGGGATAAGCCTGTGTATAAATAACTTTAACATCCATTGGGGTGAAAAAATTGCTTGATCTAAATACCTGGTGAAATAAGGTTTCACATTTAGATTGTGCACTTATCTTTTATTTTCTTTGGTAAGTATCTCTGATCTTTTGTGCCTACCACTTATAATCACTTAAAATGTACCTTTATGTGGAGAAGAAACCTGTTTTATATTTTACCTAAAACAGTGTTTTGGTTGAAACGCTTGGGAAATCTCTGCTCAGTTTACAGAGGCTTGTGCATGCCCCTTCCACATTGAGGGAGGGGTGGAATGGGTAATGAATTTACCCTGACCAGACTTCTGACCAGGGCAAGGCAATATAGCTTTGGGTGCAAGGCTAGGGAATTGGGGGAATTGGCTGGTGCCTTTCTTTGTGTGATTCACGAGTGGCTCTCAGAGTGTTCTTACAATCTAGCTGGGTGTGGGGCATCACATGCTGTAGTGCTGAGTGATAACAGTGCATGGAGGGATTTTCTGCTTGTCACTATCAAGGCATTGTGAGAGACAGTACAGGGTAGAGAGTAAAGGGGGCACATCCAGTTCCAGAAGATCTTGTAACAGAAGGCTCCATGTTCTAGTCTACAATCCACACACTGGTCAATGCAAGGACAGATGACAGATTTTGTCACCAAAGAGTCACCAAACCAACAAGATGTGATACCATTTTAGATTTGGTACTGGTGAGTAGTGAGGACCTCATAGAAGAGCTGGTTTTAGGGGGCTGGTTGCAGAGGACAATGTTGGTTTGAGTGATCATAAGCAAATTCATTTTAAACTAAATGGAAGGATAATCAAAAATAGATCTGCAAAGAAGTTTCTTGATTTCAAAAGGGAAAACTTTAAAAAAAATAATGGAAATGATTTTGGAAGTGGACTGAACTGAAGAACTCAAGGATCTGAAGGCAAAGGAGGCTTGGAATTACTTTGTCAACGTTGCAGAAGCTATCTGAAGCCTGCAACCCAGGCAAGGGAGGAAATTTGTAAGGAAGCATTGCAGACCAAGCTGGATATCAAGCATCTCAAACCGGTGATTAAGATAAAGCAGAAAGCCTATAAAGAATAGAAGATAGGATGGATCAGCAAGGATAGCTACCTCTTGGATGTCAGAAAGTGTAGGGATAAAGTGAGAACTAGAAAAAGCCAAGGAAAGTTGGACCTTGCAAAGAGAATTAAAACCAATAGTTAAAGGTTCTATAGCCATATAAATAAGAAGAAAGCAAAGAAAGAAGAAGTGGGACCGCTGAGGATCGGGTGGAGATTAAAGATAATCAAGGTAGGGCCCAACATCTAAACAAATATTTGCCTCAGTTTTTAATAAGGCAAAAGAATAGCTTGGGGCAGTGGCAGTGTGGCTAATGGGAATGAGGATATGGAAGTAGAAAGTACCGCATCTAAGGTGGAAATCAAACTCAAATATCTTAATAGGACCACATTGGGGTCCTGGATAATCTTCATCCTAGAATGTTAAAGGAACTGGAGCATGAAATTGCAAGCCCCATAGTAAGGATTTTTAATGAATCTATAAATTTAGGGGTCATGATCTATGACTGGAGGATTGCTAATATAGTTCCTATTTTTTTAAGAAGGGAAATCAAAAAGTGATCTGGGAAACTACAGGCCTGGTAGTTTGACCTCTGTGGTATGCAAAGTCTTGGAACAAATTTTGAAAGAGAAAGTAGTTAAGTACCAAGAGGTAAACAGTAATTAGGATTAAAATACAATATAGTTTTACAAAAGGTAGATCATGCCAGGCAGACCTGTTCCCCTTCTCTGAGAAGATAACTGATTTTTTAGACAAAAGAAATGCAGAAGATCTAATCTACCTGGATTTCAGTAGGGCATCTGATACAGTTCTATATGGGAAATTATTAGTAAAATTGGAGAAGATGGGTATTGATATGAGAATTGAAAGATGGATTAGGAGATGTTAAAATAGGAGATTATAAGAGATCATACAGTGGTGAACTGTCAGACTGGAGAGAGATTACTAGTGCCGTTTTTCAGGGATCAGTCTTTGGACCAATCTTATTCAACATTTTTATTAATGATATTGGCACAAACTGTAGGAGTGTGCTAATAAAATTTGTGGATGACGCAAAGTTGAGAGGTATTGCCAATATGGAGGAGGACTGGAATATCATACAAGATGATCTGGATAACCTTGAAAACTGGAGTAATAGAAATGGGATGAAATTTAATAGTTCAAAGAGCAAAGATCATCCCACGTAGGGATTAACGATGAGAATATTTGTTATAAATTAGGGTTTATCAATTAGAATTGACAGAGGAGGAGAAATATCTGAGTGTATTGATTGATCACAGGATGACTCTGAGCCACCAATATGTGGTGCAGCTGTGAAAAGGCTAATGCAGTCTTAGGATTCATCAGGCGAGGAATTTCCAGTAGAGATAGGAAAGTGTTAGTATCATTTTTCAAGGCATTGGAGAGACCTATTATGGAATACTGTGTGCAATTCTGGTCTCCCATGTTTAAGAAAGATTAATTCAAACTGGAACAGGTGCAGAGAAGGGCTACTAGGATGATCTGAGGAATGAAAACCTACCTTATGAGAAGAGACTCAAAGAGCTTGGCTTGCTTAGCCTAGCCAAAAGAAGTCTGAGGGGAGATATGATTGCTTTCTATAAATATTATCAGAGAGATAAATACCAGGGATGGAGAGGGGTCATTTAAATAAGTGCCAATGTGCACACAAAAATAAATGGATATAAACTGGCCATCAGGAAGTTCACCCTTGAAATTAGACAAAGGTTTCTAACCATCAGAGGAGTGAGGTTCTAGAGCAGCCTTCTAAGAGGAGAAGTAGGAGCAAAAATCCTAACTGGCTTAAAGGCTGAGTTTGATAAGTTTATGGAGGGGATGGTACAACAAGACTACCTACAATGGTATGCAGCCGACCAGCAACTACTGGACAGTGATGGGACACTAGATGGGGAGGGATCTGAATTACTACAGGGAATACTTTCCAGATGTGTCCCTGGTGGGTCTTGTCCACATGCTTAGGGTCTAACTGATCATCATATTTGGAGTTGGGAAGAAATTTTTTCCTGGGTCAGATTGGCAGAGACCCTGGTTTGTTTGGTTTTTGCCTTCCTCCGTTTAAACCTTCCTAGGTTTAAACTAGTGTAAATGGTGGTTTCTCTGTAACTTGAAGTCTTTAAATCATGATTTGAGAATTTCAGTAGGTTCTGAGACATAAGTTCTGGGTCTAATACAGGAGTGGGTGGCTGAGTGTCTGTGGGCTGCAATGTGCTAGAGGTCAGACTAGATGATGATGATGGTCCCTTCTGGTCTTAACGTCTATGTGTCTATGGGACTCTGACCCTAACCCAAAGAATTCCCTGGAGTGGTGAGGAAACTGAAGCAAGGAAATGTGCATAGGGTTTAGTGTTTTGTATGATCTGTATGCTCTCTGTGCTTTATGTGATTAAGTAAAAGAGCAAACGTGTTAGACTTCTGTAAAAAGTTTCTCCCTATTTCTCTCTTCAACTCTTCAACTCTCTTCAACTGTGTGCTTGCTGAGATATTTACGCTCTAAACCAGAATTATCACATCTTTGGGGGGGGTTTTGCAAGAGAGTGTGTTTAAGTGTGGGCGAGTCTGAAAGGTCAGCAATGCACCCAGATGGGCTAGGCATCTGGTCAGAGGGTTCCAGCTCTCAGGAGGGAGTTTTTGATTGTAGGTCTATGCTCTCAGAATGTGGTTTGGGACCCTGAAGCTGGGGCAGTGGCTGATTCGTTAAGGCTCTGGAGACTTAAAGCACCCAGGGATCCAAGGACACAGAGGCTTGGATTCACCTCACAGCAATCATAGTGAGTAGTCATGAGGGGGCACACAACAAGTTCTATGACAGATGGATGCAGAAAGTATGTGGGAATGTGATTCAGATGCAGAATCCTAAAATGGATCTAGGCCAGTTGACGTGCAGATGACAATTTGAATACTGAATTCCAACTTTTGTTAAAATTGGGTCCAGATTCAGATCCCAACCATGCAAAATAGCCCATCTCTGACCACAGTTATAACCGTTCCTTCCTGGTATGGATCAACATATATTCAGCTCCCCAAGTGTCTGCATTGTCCTTTCCCCTTTGGACAAGAAAAAGTTCAAGTAATCAAAAGTGCTATAAACTTTGGCATAGAACTGAAATCTTGCTCCTGATACTCAAAAGTCCTTGCAATATTTTCAATGAGCATTCTCTTGGCTGATTTAAAATTACCTCCAACACCTTTCTCAGGTCAGACTTATATAATGCAATTTTGGGGTTGTAATACAATAGAGAATTTGAAATGACCAATATAAATAGATCAGTAAAATTAAAGTTGAACAGGTTGCTCATACCTGTCACAATGATGATTTCCCAGTTGGGAGTAGCTAGGTGTTAAAATGTTGAAACTCCTGCTGACTGTAGGAGTAGGATCAGTCAGTATGATGGTAGATATCAGGTGAAGGAAAAGATATATGTAATCTGGATAGAAGAGAAAAGGGGTACAAATACCTTCCACAGAATCCCCTTTCCTCTTAAGTAGAAGACAGGCAGTTATTTCAGGTGCTCATTTTGGGGGTTATTAAGAGTATATACTGTATCCAGTTCTATGTAATTTTCTCTACAGTAACAAGGTGGTACTATTTCAATTAAATTCTAAGACCAGACCAAACCTGGCCTGATTGTTGAGCTTCAGTTTTTCTCTGATCTGTTCAGAGCTTTCGAAAGATTTGCAATATGGTTGGCCTGCATATCTTGCTATCTCTGAATTTATTCTTTTCATTGTCACAGCATTAGTAGATGCAATTTTCCATCAGTCAGGTATCTTGAAAATAATCAGTGCAGTGATATAAACTCCTGGTATTTTTACTTGGCTTGTAAAAAGAAGTCATTCCATTTTCAATTACATAATTAGAAAATCTTTATAGATGCACAGTAAGAGCTACATTTTCAGCAGAGTTTCTGGAGAATGGAGTCCCTAACCTTGTTCTTGTTGGTGTAATATTAGTCCATAACTTTTTCTGAAATGCTTTGAAAATTAAGCCCTAGATGTACACTTCAGAAGAAAAATAATATTAGAATAAAATTAGGAAATAAAAAGCAAATTAGTAGGCAAATTTCCAGAGAGAAATACAGAGCATCAGTAGCAACCTTGAATATAATATCAGTATCAGACTTGGTGCTTAGCTCTCAAGTTGATAGCATCATTTTTTTACCCCAGTGAAAGAGCTCCAACTAACAATAATCTTGCAGGTAAATTGATGACAAAAGAAAAGGATAAAATAATGTAAGAAGAACAATCTAAATCAAAATTAACCCTGAACAGAAGCAGCTATCATCATGAACAACATTTCAAAAGATACAGAAGCTAAGTTCAGAAATATCTGATATTGAAGCTTTTTTCAAGTTCAAACCTTAATGAAATCCCTATCAGCTCTGGCTTTGTATTTCATGGGGGAGCACGTTTTGAGGAAGAAGCCCAATTCCCTCCACTTGTACTCTTGTGGATAGCATGTTTCCAAAGCCGGGCTTGGTACCTTCATTCTGTATATGCAGGCAGTTATTCTTCAGGGGGGAAATCTGAAGTCTTCCCCAATTGTTTTTTAACAGCACTGGATGGACCACACATTTTGGGAGACATTTCTAGTAGGCCTTAAATTCTGATGCCACTGAAATTAAATTTTGTCCACTCAAGCAATGGCACACCCCAGAGTGTACTGTATACCTTGGAAGAGAAAGAAATAGGATTCAGCAGTGTTTGGGACACAGCAAAACACAATACACTACAATGAAAGAAAAGCAGTCAGAAGGAAGAAGAACTCTTACCTGATAGTTCAGGGAAGCCAACGAGAAGGTTGTGCAGTGTTAAGGGGAGTAAGAGCCACTAGAAAGGGTCACTTTAGCATTTTCACAGGTTCTCTACACCTATACAGTCAAAAGATACAGCATATGTCTATGGCTGATTTACAATACAGCGGAAGAATACCAGTCTGTATAGTTTAGGAGTTTAACAAGAGAGGGGCCTTAGTGAACTTTGGAATAGGAGGGCTGCAGCAACATCAGGAATATCTGTTTTAGGTTCACAGTGTGCTGCCAAGACAAAGCAGCCATATTTCAGGTTGCATAGGAGCAAAACTTCTCATCAGCTAGAATTAGGACTTCATTGAGTAGCAAGGTGTGCAGCTCTTATCCTGGGATGGATTATCTATTATCCTGGAGCAGTTCTTTCAGGGCTTAGGAGCTTGAAGGACAGGGGCTTTCCTCTACTGCAAAGCATTGGACTTGCCCTCTTTCTGCTTCAGTCTGTCTTTTCAAAGATAGCAGCATTGGAGCAGGACTTTCCCTAGTGTGGAAAATACAGAAAGACTCCCAGACGGAGAGGAAAGACAAACGGAGAGGTGAGCAAGGTACGGAGCAGGAGATTGGCAGAAAAATGGTCATTCTATGGATTAATGGACCCCAGAGATTCATATGCTGTTTTAGCAAAAAGCTACTGTAGTAGTAGTTATATGTGCACTGCTCCTTCTATGTGACGTGATGGGGCAGCCATTTGTGTTACGTTATATTTGATGAGTTGAAAAGTAGTTTTTTCCAATTGCATTTTTATAGTGCTTTCTCCTTGTGGTTTGAAAACTGTTTGGGAGCATTTCCGTGGTTCTCTGTTAATCTGAATCAGATAAACAATGACCGCGGATGTTTTAGGGTCTATTTAAATAGTACATTTGGTATTATTTTGACTCTATTCACAGTAGCTAACAGGTACATTATGAATGGGTATTTGCTAGCAGAAACAAACAGAAACCATGGTGATGGTTGTCCATGGTGGTGGTTGTTCTTTTCTGCTCTAGAACTACCATTAAATAACTCATTTCCATATCGATTTTGGAATGTTTCCGTGCCATGTGCAATTCTCATTTTTAAACCTATTAAAGGTAAAAGTGAATAAAATAGAGGGTATGCCTAAAACACCTGATAATTAGGTTGGTTACTTAACTGACATGTTCCTTTTCCCTGTAGTACAGATCATTATATTATGCTACATAAATATAAGGACAGCTGTGAGCAATGGCACAGAATATGACAGCAAAACAAGCAAACAAACAAACATCCCATAATTTTGGTATCTTCTTGCAATTTTAGCTATTTTCTAATGGTTCAATATAGCCCCATGCACTATTGTCCTGTTACATAGGATCATAATAATTGCCATACTGCACAAACCCTGTGGTTCATCCGGTTCAGGGTTCTGTCTCCAGCAACAAATGCTCAAAGGCAGGTGCAAAATAACTCATAATAGGCAGATAAGGGATAATCTGACCCCCGTATTAGGTCTCCTCCTAATCCTTAGTAGTTAGAAATTGATTTAAATCTTGCTAAACATGTTTAGGATCTCTTCTAAAATTATGTGAGCAGTAATTCCGGGCTATTCTTAATATCCAAAAAAACTATCCAATCATTTTTTGAATTTGCTAATTTCTTGGCCTCAGTAACTTCCTGTGGCACTGAGTTCCACAGTCTAATCATAATTTAATAGTGTTATGTAGAAATGTTTCCACCTTTTTAACAGCTTTTTCATTTATTACCTTTTAATTTAATTGAGTATATCCTTGTTCTTGTTACCTTTCTAAGGTAAACAATCCCCATCTTTTCATTTTCTCTTCACATGAGAGATTTCCCATGCCCCTAGTCATATTTGCTGGCCTTTTTTGAAACCTTCTCTTCCATATATTCTACACTATATTTTTTGAGGATTGGGTGACCAGTACTGCACACTGTTTTCTGGATGAAGTTGCACCATTGATTTATATAATGATAATATTACATTCCCATATTTTTTTCATGCCATTCGTTCTGCATCTTGTTAGCTTTTTTGAATGCAGCTCCACACTAAGCAGAGATTTTCACTGAGCTGTCCACAATAACATCTTTTAGAACCCTATAAGGCAGTGGTGGGCAACCTGGACCCTCAGTATGGTACTGTAGTAGTAATGATCACACTTCTTTTTATATGTTCACTAGTGCCACAACAACCATAAATCTCAATCTATCTTTGTCTGTATAGGAGAGAGATAAGATTAATATACAACTTGTAGTTGAATAAATAATATCTCTGAGTCTTAATTTTTTAAAGGCTGGCTTTCAATCAAGTAATATTTCAGGTCTCTATATATCAAGAGGTCTAAATCGGGGGGCTCTCAAACTGTGGGTCAGGACCCTCAGGGGGTCGCAAGGTTATTACATGGGAGGGTCACGAGCCGCTCAGCCTCCACCCCCAAACCCTACTTTGTCTCCAGCATTTTAATGGTGTTAAGTAAATTAAAAAGTGTTTTTAATTTATAAGAGGGGTCACACTCAGAGGCTTTCTATGTGAAAGGGATCACCGGTACAAAAGTTTGAGAACCACTGGTCTAAAGCCTCAGTCGAGCTGGTATCTTATGATGAAGCTCAAGAAACGGCAAAAGGATAAAAACTCACCTACAAAAAAAATCACAGTCATTATTATGTGATGGGTGTCATGAGAGGAATAATCAGTGAAATAATAGTGCCAAAGACACTACCAAGGTGTTCTACATAAATGTGGACTTTTGTGAATTATAAATACATGAGTGGTGACAACAAAAGAAATGTATCCCTCTGCAGACATAGAATATCAGGGTTGGAAGGGACCTCAGGAGGTCATCTAGTCCAACCCCCTGCTCAAAGCAGGACCAATCCCCAATTTTTGCCCCCCGATCACTAAATGGCCCCCTCAGGGATTGAGCTCACAACCCTGGGTTTAGCAGGCCAATGCTCAAACCACTGAGCTATCCCTCCCCCCAGACACCAGTAATGATTAATCTGGACTCTAATTTGGTACTGAAGTGCATTTTGAATGCTTGGGTAAAGCCTAATTTCACAGAAGACAGACATTTCTAGGATGTACAGTAACACTCACGCTCAAGAACAGAGATTATCAGACTGTGGCAAAGTACTTGCTCACGGTCTGGGGAAAGCTGGCTGGTTACACAATGCTGGTTTTCCTGCTTGAAACTGTGAGTGAACAGGAGGTTAGTGCATGTGCATCTGGGCCCATGGGTCTCAAATGCAGGTCTGTGCTCCATTCCTCTGCCCAGCAGCTAATAGACAGACCAGCTGGGACTTGGGCCCATGAAGCCCAACTGGGGCATGAGCCCCACCCCATGCTGTGATTGAGAGAGCCTCAAGGCTCCTGATTGGGCACAGCCCCTATTTAAGCCAAAGGGAAAAAAATGAGGTTGTCCATATAACTGGACTTTATCCTGCTTGGACTGCTAGTCTGGCATTTGCCTATTCCTTCCTTTTGATCCGGACCTGCTGGTATGCTCACTTGGACTGAGCCTTGTTAGTTGACTCTTGATCCTTGCCCTCGTCTTTCAACTCTGATCTCCTGGTGTTCCAATCTGGCCTGATCCCTGGTAATTGGCTCCCGAAACCTTGGCCTGTGCCTGATGTTAACCCCTAGGCTAGGCTACCCATGGCCCAGCCCTGACAGCGTGACTGTTAATGGGAGCGGAGATGGTGCACCAAGACCATTTCTTCATTAAAATGTGACACACACTGAAGACATGGTTCAGAACCCTGGCACTAACAGTACAACGTTTGTAATATTATTGGTTTCAAAGTAACAGCCGTGTTAGTCTGTATTCGCAAAAAGAAAAGGAGTACTTGTGGCACCTTAGAGACTAACCAATTTATTTGAGCATGAGCTTTCATGAGCTACAGCTCATGAAAAAGAAAAGAAAAGAAAGAAAGCTCATGCTCAAATAAATTGGTTAGTCTCTAAGGTGCCACAAGTACTCCTTTTCTTTTTGTTATAATATTATTTCCATAAACTTTGCTAAATGTTTTCAGACATACTTGCTAATGGTCTGTGGAGATCTGGCTGGTTACATGGGCATGTCTCTTGAGCAATCTGTGCGCACTTTGTAATTGAGAACTGTAAAAAATTTAACACCAAATCAATTCCCTATCTGAGGGTCGTAACCTTTTACTTTATTGCTATCTAACCCCATTTTAGCCTTACTCACATTTCCTTCTTTAAAAAAATGTACTCCCAAAGTTTAAATGATAACATGTTCAATGCTTTGAATCGAAAATATATACCTATTTACAGTCACAATGCAAAAACTATCACCGTATGTGATAGTTAAGGGCCATGTCAAAATGTCTCATTTAATGTTCTTTAGCAGGAAAAAACAAAGTGCTTCCTTAACAACAGAGACAAGGGTCAATGTTCCTGGAAATTATTTAACATGCTTAATATTAGATGGCTTGCATTTCATCTCGCTGACTTAAATGTTTAAATTTTTCAGTGGTTTTACTGTAGTGGATTGATGTGCTCCAGCAGAGTTAGCTTATCACTGCAAGCCACACTCTGTTGCTAGCCCTACCTCAAAGAAAATGTAAAATGCATTCAGACGCTTTGATATTTCAATGCTGATTCTGTAATGTGTATTAAAGAATAGAAAATACATTGCATCAGAGTGAATTTTATGTTTAACTCTATGTCAGCTGACAATCCTTACATGTGTCTTGTAAACATGGAAAACAGGAAAGAACAGATATTAGTGGATGAGGAATGAAGAAACTTAGCAAACACGAATAACTGAATAATTATTCTATCCATGTTACACCATTTCAGGTAATCTGCATTTTTCTTTCAGGAAAAATCAAGTTATATATTTTACAATGATCATAGATATCTAGTGCATTTCCTGCATAATCCTTCAGAAATTAGCAGTCAAATTCTTTATTTATTTTATAGTACATTTTTATTGACTTGTAGAGAATGTAAAAAAAGCATGAATTTAAAGTGTAAGTGCATTCCATGATCAGGATTCTGTCAAAAATGGGAAAAGTAGATTAATTCCACAATTCAGCCTGAATGCTTGAGGTTCATCTTTCATATGGATTATGACCCTAATTATTAACAATCGAAAATTAGGCATACATTGACTTCATCAAAAATCCTGGGTAAATGTCTCATTTTATGGACTATTTTCCAGAGTTATGAACATGTGCAAGCCATGAATAGATTCTCTTTTACATGGCAGTGATTCTTTATTCAAGTGCATCATTAAGGATCTCCTGGCAATGCAGATGGTGACAAATCGAAATTTCCCTTGATGTTTATCCAAAATTGCTACCTCGTCTTGCAGCTCACTATGCTGGTGCAAGACCCTGTTGATGGGTCCACATGGGCACAGTGAGCACATGGGCTTTTAGTGAATTGCAAGACTGGGCTCTTGTTGTGGCTAAGCCATTAGACTGTGCATTATGAATCCTGAGAATCTCCAAAATTCCTTCTTAAACAGCTGATCCTTTTGTATCCACTTCTCTAGAGTTCCCTTTGCTGATTGGGTTGCAGGATCACAGGGGGATGTTTATCTTCCCCATCACAAATATGTAAGAATAGAAAGACACTTTTTTTCAATGAAATCAAGTCCATGAGAAACAACAAAGGAAAAGGAACATCTAAAATGCCAGGTTGTCAAAGGAAACTACCAGCAATCATGAAAGACATCTGCCTGATTTTTTTTTCTTGTAAAAAGAAAAGGCTCAGTTTGGGAGCAGTAATCCTGAAGATCTGCAAATATTCACTGGTGGGGGGGGGGGGGAGGGGAAGGGGAATCACTATTCCTGTGGCTTTTAAAAATAAGCTCAGAGTGATTTCCCCCCCCCACCCAGTTCTCCTTCCTTCTCCCCTCCACATTACTGTGCTGCCCTACTGTTTCTATGGCAACAAGCAGCATTCTTTCACTCCCCCCTACACACACACACCCTCTACCTCCTGCCTGGCAACGCTCCCCTGCAGCAATGGGAATCCCAGTGTGTGAAAACAAACAAGCATAGATGTATGTACAGACTCTGCTGTGTGAAGCTGTCAGTGGCAATAAAGGGTTAATGCGCACTTGAATCCATCTTTTCTTGCACAGGTGCTCTGCAGAACATAATGAAATAGGTCAGAATAGGGGAAGCCAATCAGGTTCCCCAACAGGACAGCAGGAAACCCCAGAAAGGTGTCTACTTGGCAGAGGAAAAAGGGAAATGTCTTGAAGAGCTGCTGGTCAAGCTCTTCATTTAAAATAACATTTGTGATGAATTGTAGACTTTATTTTTTGGATTAGAAAATCATTTGCAAATCAGTGCTGAGGTCTGTGACTAAATGTGTTGTCTACCAGTTTCCCCAAAATAATTAAAATGAATCATTTGGGTTCATAGAATCATAGAAGAATCATAGATCAGGGTTAGAAGGGACCTCAGGAGGTCATCTAGTCCAACACCCTGCTCAAAGCAGGACCAATCCCCAACTAAATCATCCCAACAAGGGCTTTGTCAAACCAGACCTTGAAAACCTCTAAGGAAGGAGATTCCACCACCTCCCTAGGTAACCCATTCCAGTGCTTAGTGAAAAAGTTTTTCCTAACATCTAAAGTTCTTCACAAACTTTCATTATGACTATTTTTTTATTCATTGTTCATCATGTGATTAGTCACTTATGTCATATGGTATTGCATCTTCTGCTGTGGATGTCCAGAACTAATTATTAGACAAAAGTATAACGAATAACAATCATTGTGTATAAATTTCAGGATCAATAAATGTTTGTATTGAAATTGATGAAAGTTTTGGGATTTGCAAAGATTTTCACCAACATGCAGAAATCACTGGATTATTTTAATGTATGTAATGGATAACTTGACCACAAGATGTGTCTCTATTAATGTTATTATTAAATAGATAACATTAAAATAAGAACTTTCATCAGTAGTTGGCTGCCTCTTCATCCTTGAAAAAAACATACTCTAATGGTGAAAGGCAAAATTCACCCCAGTGTAATTCCAATGAAGTTGATGAATTTGGCCCAATTACTATACATTATGTGATATAAAATCAAAAGAGTGAGCATTCTGGGTCTCCCTTTTTAAAAAAAAAACCTTTACCATAATTACCCAGAACACTGTACAACCATAAAACAGTGTTTTGGAACATTACTATACATTACTACAATAATTTGTTATAAGGGTTCACTTTCCCCCAAGTAGCAATATTTATCTATATTGTCAACCGAAAGCATTCAGAAATCATAAGCCATCTCTCAAAAAAGCTTGAGATTTTGGGAGGTGAGAAAGTTGGCAGTTCATTTTATTTCTGTTCTGGTTTCTGAGCTTTCAGTGTGTACTCTGGTCCCATTTTTGAGCTTTTCTGCACAACCATTTAGGCTAGAAGCTTAATTTAAAAAGTAACAAGCTAAGATTCTTACATCACATGTCTCCAGGATCTGGGCTCTAAGAAAAACACTGGTTATCACAAGTCTTGTGATAAAATTGCAAGAGTGGGCACTGATTTAAGAGCTTCATTGTTGTTGCTGTTATGGAGTGTTTTATTGCTTCTGAGTTCTTTCCATTGATCTCCTCTAATTTCAAGACAATAGTATGTTTTTTCCTCCAACTAATGTCCAGATATTCCAAAGTGACTGCAAATCCTTTTCTTCAACTGTTTTTTTTTGCTTTTCTAAGAATCACAAACCTGATCTTATATTTTGCTTCACTACAAGTTGTTTGTCCACCTATTAATAAAATTTCATAAACTTTCACAATAATAAAACTTTTCCTTTAAAGCTTTAAGCTGCAAAGTAAAAAAATCTACTTCTTTACCATACTACTCCTTGTATTTTAATGCGGAAGCATTTATATTACCCCAGTGTGGGTACACAAGGTGGAGAGAATGTTGCAAGGAGCCTCCTTCACACTGGACTATGGTCTGATTACAGTGACAGTCCTTGTACTCCCCTGGCTCTACCTTCCAGACTCTTCTGATGGGATGGGAAGAGTCCCCTTCCTCCCTCAGTCAGCATAGCTGGCTATGCACAGAAGTGAGGGGACATTCTGCACTCTACACAAGGATAGTGCACCTCTCGTGCTCTTGTCTGCTCCTAGACATGTTGTGTAAGTAAGTCCTTGTCTATACTACACTGTTTTGCCAGCAAAAGGCATCACTACAATGCTCCTCCCACCAACAAAACTCTCCAGCTTTGCTAACAAAATAAAACCACCTCGACAAGAGGCATAGAGCTTTTTGCTGCAAACCTGGAGCTACAAAGGATCAGTGTAGACCAGGAATCAGCAACCTTTGGCACTCAGCCCGTCAGGGAAATCCGCTGGTGGGCCAGGACGGTTTGTCTACCTGCCATGTCCACAGGTTCGGCCGATCACAGCTCTCACTGGCCGTGGTTTGCTGTTCCAGGCCAATGGAGGCTGCGTGGGCTGAGGGATATGCTGGCCGCCGCTTCCCGCAGTCCCCATTGGCTTGGAACGGTGAACCGCAGCCACTGGGAGCTGTGATTGGCCGAACCTGCGGATGCTGCAGATAAACAAACCGGCCTGACCTGCCAGCGGATTTCCCTGGTGGGCCATGTGCCAAAGGTTGCCGATCCCTGGTGTAGACATTGTGTTTGTTACATTGCCGTAACTGGCCTCCAGGAGGTACCCCACAATGCCTGTTCTGCTCAGTGTTTTGAACTCTGCTGCCATGAATCCAACTTCACAGACATGCACCCCTTCCCTTTCAAAGCCTCAGGAATTTTTGTAATTCCTCAGCTTGGAGAGTTCTCATAACTACTGCCCAGCTTCTCATGGCTGCTCCTGGCAGCAAACACACTCCTGCCTGGACTACAGGGGAAGTGGATTTCCTTGGTCAGTGGAGGGAGAACTTGGAATCACAGAATCAAAACATTAATACAGAATCCTGCTCTCCCTGGCACTGGCAGAATCCTGCTCTCTCTGTCTACCTAAAACTATTTTCATTTGTCTACCTCCCCAGCATAACCATGGAGAAGCTTACAGTGTTAAATTGCATTTTTGTCTCCCTGGATAACTGGCGTGTTGACAGAACATGTGTGGCTCCTTGAACTCCAAGGAAGAGGAGGTAGACTTAAACGCTAGCAGCTAAACTGAGAAAGGAATTTTAACAGGGTGGCTTGCCCCATGGCCCACAGAGCTAGTGGTAAGGCAGCCATGATTACAGGATGAACCACACTTGCGCCAGGTGATCCCAGAATAAAAAGAGCAGGAAGCTACAGTAAAAGGAGGAAGCTTAGGTGAATGTAGCCACTGCAAGGAGTGAGAATGTTCCTGCATTACCCTCAGTCAGCAGAGGAAAAAGGTCTCCAAGCAGGGAGGTGTGGGAGAAACTCTGTCCAAACAAGAAAGAGACTGTAAAAATCAGCTGTAATGAAGAGTTTGTGTTTTGTTATTTTGGGTTAATAAGTAGAGAAACTTTAAACTTCTTGGGTGGCCTACAGGGCCAATATGTATCAGAAGATTAAACAAATGGGACCCCTTGTAGGGATTGTTTGAACTACCTTTGAACTCTAAGCCCTTAAAGGCCCCTGAAAACAGGGGGGGGGGGGGGAAGAAAGGCAGGGTGCTGCAGAGTGACTTCAAGCCAGGAGCGGGTGCATAGGAGGTGACTGTACAGTATTATAATAATAAAAGAAAAACAGAGGGAGGGGGAAACAAGGACATAATGCTGACATTTTAAAGCCCTCCTAATGCACAAGTTAGTCTAAGAGCCTGATCAGTCTCAGTTGTATGAATAACTTTATACTAATGTATTTTTGTAAATAGTTGCTAATTGGAAACATGCATGCTTCTGTTAACTTTAAGGTACAAAAACACTGTGATAAAATACTGGATTCCCTATTTAATTCAATACAGAACTTTTCCACCCTAACTGAATGGTACTTAAGCTTCCGACTTTCCTAATTTAAACAATAATCAGCATTACCAACAGATTTCAATTTAGGTGATTGGTGTTGGAGGTGTTCTCCCCCCTCCCCCCATACACACCCATTAATAGGATTTAAATCAACTGGATTGTTTTGCCTCTGTTCCCAATTGCTGCTGCCTGCCACCATGTAACTTTACCTACAGCCAAAAAAGGCAGGTGAATCAACAGCTATTCTACGTGATGGATCAGCCAGCAGGGCTGCTTTCAGATAGACAGCTGGTGTGTGCCTCAAGAGACACTGTGCCACCTGGCCTTGGGCCAGGCTACTTCACCATCTGCTTCTTGCAATGGATAGTGCATCATGCTATTTGTACTGTCCATCATCCAGGCATTTAAATGTTGTAAGTCATCATCTGAGCTGAACCAGGAATCTAATAGTTAATACACCGTTAGCATTGTCAGGACTCTCTGTGACTAAAATTGCCTTGTTGCCTTTGGGCCAGTTCTACCCCCTTGTGATGACTGCTAAGCCAGCCTTGTGCCTCTGCATCTGAAGTTCAATCTGCTTCAGATGCAGGGGAATCTGGATAGGTTTTCAACTACAGAAGGCAATGCTATGTTTAAGGGGATTGGAGTACCATGAGAAAAATCAAGAATTGTTTAAATTCCAGTTCATAAATGGTTCCTTTTTTGTTCTTTGTGTGGATTATTTTAAAAGATAGACCACCCAGATAAAAAAGTTCTGAAGGAGCACAATATCACCAAAGATGAAAATTTCCTCTTGGACAAAATCTCAAGGAGAATTCTCAAAACTATGCTGTATACTTCCTCCCCATACCAAAATCTGGTTAAAACTATTTATCTGTACTGGTGGTTAGACTTGATTCTTCAAGTAATCTTGTTTATTAAATAAATGTCAGTATAAGTGAGTTACATCCCTTGATCTCTTCCAAAATAAACAATCACAACTTGATCTTAAACAAACATGAATAATGATAATTTTTTCATTATAAAAGCTGGTGTAAAATTTTCAAATAAGTAATTTAGGCAGGATTTTGTTGTACATTAATTAAAATAGAAATCACATTTCAATAATTAGTAATATGTTTAACTCTAATAAATGCCTGATGAAGATGATGATGGGTCAAATCCCGAAAAAAATTGGAGTTGCTGGTGCTCAGTAGGTCTCTGGGTTTGGTCCACAATAATGAAATACGGAGATTTTGAATAGTAAATTATGAATTTCTGAGCCAATTGCAGCCAAGAGTTGGAACACTCTTTTCCCCTCATTCATACTTTTGTCATGAGACAGAGAGAGAGATTCTGACTCTATGACCAGATATATTATCTTAGAATATTAGGAATGGAGGATTGTGCTCCACCTGTGAAATGTGAATAAAATACTTCCTTTTTCTTACTCTGTCTGCCTTTTTCTATATAGTCTCCGGGTTTGCTTGGGTTGATCCCTTTACACACATGGCCCCCCCCCACTGATTTAACAGAACTCTGCATGGGGCCATATGACTCTTGTGAAACTCCTTGGGCCCTTAGATATTCAGCTCTTCAGGGATATAGAATGCCTTACTATGGTGCCTGCACATTATATAACAAAATTGGAGCCCAATATCATTTGGGGACTCCAGAAACTACTCACCTTCCCAAGAAATACGTCAGTACAATTTCAACACATAATACGCTGTCTTCTAGAGGAGGAGTATAAAGATGGACAGTGGGGTACTGTGTAGGATGCCTTCAAATGTATGGGTGGGTATATGCAGAAAGAATAACTTAGAAAACTTGGCAGATATTAATCATAAAACTGAAATTTTAAAAAATCAACTTTGTAACATTAATAAGTGAGAATCACATTCACAGAGGGAAATAGATGGAACTTCAGATAGAAGGTGTAACCCTCTTCTTTCCAAGCAAAAATGAACAGCTTCTTCTAGAGAACACAGTAGTCTTGAAAAGGGAAGAAATACAGGTATGAAAGAGTTAAATGGTTTCATCAAGAATATGACTGGGAAACTGGATGCACACCTCATGAAAAGAAAATGAATACTTGTGGCACCTTAGAGACTAACATCTGATGAAGTGATCTGTAGTTCACGAAAGCTTATGCTCAAATAAATTTGTTAGTCTCTAAGGTGCCACTAGTACTCCTTTTCTTTTTGCGAATACAGACTAACACGGCTGCTACTCTGACACCTGATGAAAGGGAGCAATATATCTTGGTTCTGTCTGATTCATTGCTGTATTACTCCAGTTTGATAAGTCCATTATCTACAATAGTTACATTGGTATAAAACTGGAGTAATACAGTGGTGAATCAGGCCCCTCATGTGAAATGTAATGTTAGCAGACACATGAGTAGATTGAGTGGTTAAGAAAAGGTTAAGAGAAGATTTCATCTTAGCATATATGTAACTACACAGGGAGAAGATTTCTCATAGTAAGGTTTCTAATCTAGCAGACAAAGGTGTAACTAGATCGAATGGCTGGAGGTTAAAGAAATTAAAAAAAAAAATCTGGATGTAAGGCACAATTTTTTAACAATGCCATAACCAATTAATCCTTAACAATTTACCAGGTGATGTGGCAGATTCTCCTTCATGTAAAATCTTTCAACACAGTTAGGATGGCTTTTGGAAAGCTGTGCTCTAGCTCAGTTACATGTCATTAGGTTTGTTGCAAGAAACCTTGTGTGAAGTTCTATGTCCAGAGTTATGCGGGAGGTCAGACTTGGTGGTCATAGTTATCTGCTCTGACTGTAAAATCCATGAATTTGATTCGCATAAATATGAATGTAGCCAAATTAAGAATGCATGTTTTTGTTAGAAATTAACCATTTACCATAATTATGTATGGTAAATACAGATTACTTAATATATATGTGCATACAACATATTCTTATGCAATAATTTCAAAGGTAGGTACTGTGGTCTGTATGCATAAAAAAAGTTAGGCACCAAAATCCCAGTTTCAGGATCACTGTGATGCACAAAGCTCCCCCTAAACCCAGCACATACTTAAACTCACTTGGTTCCTACTGATGCTGCCCTCTAGGGTGATGGACACCTGCATCCTACCTACACCCCAGCACAATTCATACACTGGGGGAAGGTGGGCATTCAGCTGCCTAAGCCAAGTGCTGAGAGGGTGCCTATGGGGTCCCTTGGGTGAGTTCACACAACAGGCTGGGCTGGGGGAAGGGGAAGAGGGGGGGCCCTCCCTCAGAACTTTCGGCCCAGTTGTTTAATGTACTGACCTGGCTGTAGGAGTTCCCCAGTTCAAGTCCCCCCCCCTGCTTGAGTGGGATGCGGGATTTGAACAGGCATCTGTCATCTACCAGTTGAGGGCCCTAGTGACTGATCTATGGATATTTGTGAGGAGGAGGGCAGAAAAAGAGCACCCTCATTCTCTCCTGTTGACCCTATGGCATTCTGGATAAATACTTGAGTTATTTTGATGAGAGAGAGAGAGAGAGAGAGAGAGAGAGAAAGAGAACACAAGCATGAGAGTGGCTATAGCAGGGACGGTTAAATCAGCACCCTAGGATCTAGTATCCATGCTCCAATGACTGTTCCCAGTTCAAATCTCTTCTCCCTTCAGGTGGAGGGGGACCAGATGAGTACCCTAACCACATGGCTAAAAGGTATGAGTGAGGTGATTGCCCCTCTCCCTGGCTTCTTAATGAAATGGCATAAGCACCTAACTCTAGGATAGAGTTCATAGCTGAGAATCACTAGGAGAGATAGGTGCCTCTTTACAGCCTGGACGTAGGCACCTATCTCCCTGAGAGGGGAGGGACTTAGCCCCCACCTCTCCAGTCAGCAACACCCCTTCCCTAGCTTAGGCAACTCCCTACCTAGCGTGCTGGCTTTTCTGAATCAGTCTATAGTGCCTTTGTCTCCCCATTAACTGTAAAGGAGCCTACCTCAGATTTTGTGAATTGCAGTGATTTTTCTAGGTGTCTATAAATTAGGCACTATAAGATTCAACATTGCCACACCTAAATCCTTTTGTGCACCTAGGACTTCATGTCCATTTTCAGAGTTGTTTAAGCTTACATTTTTTCATCTTCATATTCTAACATAGCCAGAGGTAGTTGACATTATGGATTAATAACCTGCAAATTTTCACTTTTAATCAAAGGGCTAAGAATTAGAAGCACATAAAGGTGTCTGATCTATAAAACACTTGCTTTCTGTACCCTGCTGAGTTAAAAATGAACAAAATGATTTTATGCTGAAGTTGTTAAAATAAATTTACTCCCATGCATAGTAGACCTTTTAGGCTACTTGTTAGCCAAAAGTGAATTTATATGGCAGAATTATAAATCTCTGGGATATGCAGCATTCAACTTGTTCAGGCTGTGTCTACACTGGATCTAGGTGAGGGGTGATTCCCAGCTTGAGTAAATATACTCACACAAGCTTTGCTTGAGCTAGTTTGCTAAAAATAGCCACCCACACCCGCCTGGGATATCTGCTTAATTCACTTTTTACTCTGTGCCTGAATTTAAGAATCCAGATAATTTATCAAATAGTTTTAGAGTTGTAATTTCCACATTGTTATAAATTAAAATCTTGATGTAAAATAATAATCCTCAATCCTGTACACCCAGGTGAGTTACAGATGTGCATATATAACCCGTTAGCTTCATGGCATAGAAGTTCTAGCCACAGCCAATTAGTGCAAACTTCTCCTTCAATTCCTCCAGACAGGTTGTTCCATAACTGTCCTAACTTTATGGAACATTAGGGCAAGTCCTGTTATTTCATCGCTACTGGTCTAGTTCTTGAACTGAAATACATGGAGACAAATAGCTAATAAAGAAGAAAATACTTAGGAGACATTGGACTGAATTTTCAAGAAGATTCTAGGGATTAAGATGCCTAACTCCCATTGAATTCCACTGGGAATTGAGCATCTAAATCCATTAGGCCCTTTTGAAAATCTCAGGCAGTTTCTTCAGTGAAATTTTGTGTTCAAAAGCAAAGAACCTTCTCCTCCTAATGAAAAAGATCCATATAACAGATACATTCACCAGTAGTCATCTCTACAGTATCTATTATGTAATCACGTGGAGGATGTAATGTTTAGGATCAGACATGGGCACTGAAATGTCAATAAATTAATCGAGTTCTATACCAGTGCATCCGAGATCAGAATCTTTGCCATTTACAAGAAACTAATTCAGTTGAGTGTTTGGGTGGTCATGATCTTTCAGGCAGCTGATGAATGCTTACAGAAATGGTGGAGATCCGCGAAATTTTATGAATCTTGAATGATCATGTGATGGCCAACCCCACAGGAATTGAGACTACCAGAACTAAAGATCATGAGCTGCTACAGTGGGAGCTAAAGAATCACACCTTTCTAAATGTTTGCTGTAATAATACACATCCTTTATGGATAAGATGTAGCAGGACACCTGTAATACACACTTACTAGTGGGTTATAATTGTGTGAAAATTCATTAATTCTTAATCTGTTTTTGGTGAAAAAGCTCCAATCATGCAGCAGAAACCATACCACGGGACTTAGGCAACGAAGCACACATCACAAATAACAACCCCTAGACTTCAAGTTGTTGGCATAACTATTAGACAAAGACTTTAAAATAGGGCTAGATTGTGGCTTGGATTCTGTAGTGGGTATGTGGAGATGTACCACCCCGTGAGGGCCATCAAAGAAGCTGTGCCTCAGGTGGAGGAGCTGCTCTGTACAGTTGGGTGGTTACCAGTCTGCTTCATCTTAAAGGTTGGGACAAAATTCTCTTCCCTACACCCCTACAATGCGCTAGCAGAGAGTGGGGATACTAAGGCACCACATTCACTTCTCTTTCTGCTGCTTGTTAGCATTTGATGAGGAGCAGGAATGAGCAATCTCTGAGTTCTCCAGTGTGCAAGGATTGCTATT
Organism: Eretmochelys imbricata; assembly: GCF_965152235.1. NCBI lineage: Eukaryota > Metazoa > Chordata > Testudines > Cheloniidae > Eretmochelys > Eretmochelys imbricata. The sequence goes on along the minus strand of NC_135572.1, from coordinate 91,738,344 downwards.
ATGGAAGCCCCTTCTACAGCCAAAAAAAGGGGAGGGAGGTTTCTTGTGAGTCCCTCTCTCTTGACAAGCCAGAGTCTCTCACCTTCTGATCCATTAACATAATCATTCTTGATTTTTATGATTATGAATGAGTCAGACAGAACAGGGGACTAAATCTGCAATAGATATTATTTGCAGTGAGTAATTCAACCATCTCAAGTCAGCTGTTGTAATTATATTAATTTACCAAGGATCCTTTTGGGGGGAAAATGAAAACATTGAATTGTTCCACTCAGCAAATAAGTTTTCTTCATTTGTGCCTGTACAACTTCTTTGGTACCAAGAACTGGATCTCCCTCTATGCCTGCCTCTCACCCCCCTGCACACTTCTGAGAGATAAAACTTTGTTCTCCTATTTTCTCATGAGGATCTGAGGACCTATTGAAGCTTATAAGCCAGTGCAAGAGACTGAACAAGTTATGGTGGTTGCTAAATACAAGAAAGATGTTCTGTATCAAAGCAGGCAAGGAGGAGGGAATATTTATCTTCCCCAACTTTAGCCCTGTGATGCAGACCAAAAGCAAAGAATTTGAAGAGTTAGAACAAAGCTTTATAAAAAGAAGAATAAAAACATTTCTTGTTTCTAGTGAAACTCGGTATTATTTATAGGAAAACTTGCTTGTTTGTGATCTTTCTGTGTGTACTACACTATTAAAAACTGAGAGACTCCTAGATGGTAAAATAATAAGTTGGGGCCAGAGACACTGAGTACCAGAAAAACCTGCTGAAGTCAATAGGAGATCAGCATGTTTGGAAAATCAGATCCTGGGGTTCACATAAGTAATATTTAAATATTAATTTCTATCTATTATACATGTTTTGCTAGTAGCCAACCCCATTTTGTGGTTATACACCTGTCCTTTAGTGTTGATGTAGAAGAGGGAACCATTCAGTGGAGGAATTGGGGCCAGCAACTAAGAACTGGATTCACAGAGTTCTCATCTGTTACTTCTTATAGGACATCCTGGAGGAAGATGATGTATTAGATGACTTGCTTGTAACAGGGAAGAAGAGGAGACACCTGGTTAGACTCTCTGGCATTAGGTTCTTTTCTGACCTACCATTTGGGGTCCAGGGAATAGAAATGCTGAATGTGAGGTACACTACATGGGCGAAGAAAGGGGGTTATTGAGCAGGTAGAGCCTTGCAAGTCCTACCTATATCAGCGGACTGTGTCCTATGACCAGTATATTCAGATTTGTACAGTGGCATATTTTCAGCAAAAATAGGCTTTTATCTGTATCCATTCTACTCCCTTTTTGTGGATTAAACTTGTGAATTAATCTCATCCTCTTGCCAGTTGTTTCTGCTAACTGGTGGCCAGTTAGTAGTCCCCCACCACCTGGTTGGAATTTCTGAGGATAGACTGTTGTAGATAAGACTCAAACATTGTGGTTTACTGGCAATTTATCTATCAGGTGAGCCATGGTTAAGCCACTAGAAGTTGTGCCAAGCTATAATCAGCCTCTTGCCTACATCACAGTGCTACAAACCCACAGTAGAATGATTGTGTAAGCAGCAGCTGCAAGTTAAAGCTGCATTAAAGACTTTAAACATATGCACTCTGCAAGAATCCCATCCACTTTTGTAAATGACATCTCCTTGTTAATTGGCAAGTTTTTAATGACACGGGGCTAAATCCATGTGGAAGAATTCCAAATTATCCAAATAATTTGAAAAGGATTTATTTAACCACACAGATAATCACAAAAAGGAAAGGAGTACTTGTGGCACCTTAGAGACTAACAAATTCATTTGGGCATAAGCTTTTATGAGCTACAGCTCACTTCATCAGATGCATGCAGTGGAAAATACAGTGAGGAGATTTTATATACATAGAGAACATGAAACAATGGGTGTTACCATACACACTGTAACAAGAGTGATCAAGTAAGGTGAGCTATTACCAGCAGGAGAGCGGGGGGCGGGGGGGGGGAGGGAGAAGGGGGAAAAACCTTTTGTAGTGATAATCAAGGTGGGCCATTTCCAGCAGTTGACAAGAACATGTGAGGAACAGTAGGGGGGGAAATAAACATGGGGAAATAGTTTTACTTTCTGTAATGACACATCCACTCCCAGTCTTTATTCAAGCCTAAGTTAATTGTATCCAGTTTCCAAATTAATTCCAATGCAGCAGTCTCTCTTTGGAGTCTGTTTTTGAAGTTTTTTTGTTGAAGGATAAGTTCCTGGGTTAGTGTTTTTGTTGTGTGGTGTGTGGTTGCTGGTGAGTATTTGCTTCAGGTTGGGGGGCTGTCTGTAAGCAAGGACTGGCCTGTCTCCCAAGTGATAGATCATCCTTCAGGATAGGTTGTAGATCCTTGATGATGCGTTGCAGAGGTTTGAGTTGGGGGCTGAAGTTGATGGCTAGTGGCATTCTGTTAATTTCTTTGTTGGACCTGTCCTGTAATAGGTAACTTCTGGGTACTCTTCTGGCTCTGACAATCTGTTTCTTCACTTCAGCAGGTGAGTATTGTAGTTGTAAGAATGCTTGATAGAGATCTTGTAGGTGTTTGTTTCTGTCTGAGGGGTTGGAGCAAATGCAGTTGTATCGTAGAGTTTGGCTGTAGACAATGGATTGTGTGGTGTGGTCTGGATGAAAGCTGGAGGCATGTAGGTAAGCATATCGGTCAGTAGGTTTCCGAAATAGGGTTGTGTTTATGTGACCATCGCTTATTAGCACCGTAGTGTCCAGGAAGTGGATCTCTTGTGTGGATTTGTCCAAGCTCAGTTTGATGGTGGGATGGAAATTGTTGAAATCATTGTGGAATTCCTCAAGGGCTTCTTTTCCATGGGTCCAGATGATGAAGATGTCATCAATGTCGCACAAGTGGAGTAGGGGCATTAGGGGACGAGAGCTGAGGGAAGTGTTGTTCTAAGTCAGCCATAAAAATGTTGGCATACTGTGGGGCCATGCGGGTACCCATAGCAGTGCTGCTGATTGGAAGGTATACATTGTCCCCAAATGTGAAATAGTTATGGGTGTCTGTGCGGATTTGTTCTTGTGCTTTTTCAGGGAGTTTCTTGAGCAGATGGTGTAGTTTCTTTTGGTAACCCTCAGTGGGATCAGAGGGCAATGGCTTGTAGAAAGTGGTGTTGGAGAGCTGCCTAGCAGCCTCTTGTTCATATATCGACCTATTCATGGTGACGACAGCACCTCCTTTGTCAGCCTTTTTGATTATGATGTCAGAGTTGTTTCTGAGGCTGTGGATGGCATTGTGTTCTGCACGGCTGAGGTTATGGGGCAAGTGATGCTGCTTTTCCACAATTTCAGCACGTGCACGTCGGCAGAAGCACTCTATGTAGAAGTCCAATATGTTGTTTCGACCTTCAGGAGGAGTCCACCCAGAATCCTTCTTTTTGTAGTGTTGGTAGGAAGGTCGCTGAGGGTTAGTATGTTGTTCAGAGGTGTGTTGGATATATTCCTTGAGTTGGAGATGTCAAAAATAGGATTCTAGGTCAGCACAGAACAGTATCATGTTCATGGGGGTGGAGGGGGAGAAGGAAAGGCCCCGAAATAGGACAAATTCTTCTGCTGGGCTAAGTTTATAGTTGGATAGATTAACAATATTGCTGGGTAGGTTAAGGGACCCACTGTTGTGGCCCCTTGTGGTAAGTAGTATTTTAGATAGTTTAGTGTCCTTTTTCTTTTGTAGAGAAGCAAAGTGTGTGTTGTAAATGGCTTGTCTAGTTTTTGTAAAGTCCAGCCATGAGGAAGTTTGTGTGGAAGGTTGTTTTTTTTATGAGAGTATCCAGTTTTGAGAGCTCATTCTTAATCTTTCCCTGTTTGCTGTATAGGATGTTGATCAGGTGGTGCTGCAGTTTCTTTGAGAGTGTGTGGCACAAGCTGTCAGCATAGTCTGTGTGGTATGTAGATTGTAATGGATGATACAGTTCTGTGGTGACCTAGAATCCTATTTTCGACGTCTCCGACTCAAGGAATATTTCCAACACACCTCTGAACACATCACTCTCACAGATCTTAGGAGACAGGCCAGTCCTTGCTTACAGACAGCCCCACAACCTGAAGCAAACACTCACCAGCAAATACACACACCACACAACAAAAACACTAACCCAGGAACCTATCCTTGTAACAAAGCCCGTTACCAACTGTGTCCATATATCTATTCAGGGGACACCATCATAGGGCTTAATCACATCAGCCACACTATCAGAGGCTCTTTCACCTGCACATCTACCAATGTGATATATGCCATCATGTGCCAGCAATGCCCCTCGCCATATACATTGGCCAAACTGCACAGTCTCTACGTAAAAGAATAAATGGACACAAATCAGATGTCAAGAATTATAACATTCAAAAAGCAGTCGGAGAACACTTCAATCTCTTTGGTCACTCAATTACAGATCTAAAAGTGGCAATTCTTCAACAAAAAAACTTCAAAAACAGACTCCAAAGAGAGACTGCTGCATTGGAATTAATTTGGAAACTGGATACAATTAACTTAGGCTTGAATAAAGACTGGGAGTGGATGTGTCATTACAGAAAGTAAAACTATTTCCCCATGTGTATTTCCCCCCCTACTGTTCCTCACACTTTCTTGTCAGCTGCTGGAAATGGCCAACCTTGATTATCACTACAAAAGGTTTTTCCCTCTTCCACCCCCACAACCCACTCTCCTGCTGGTAATAGCTCACCTTACCTGAACACTCTTGTTACAGTGTGTATGGTATCACCCATTGTTTCATGTTCTCTGTGTATATAAAATCTCCCCACTGTATTTTCCACTGCATGCATCCGATGAAGTGAGCTGTAGCTCACGAAAGCTTATGCTCAAATAAATTTGTTAGTCTCTAAGATGCCATAAGTACTCCTTTTCTTTTAGCGGATACAGACTAACACGGCTGCTACTCTGAAATAGATAATAACACTGATTCTCCTGTTGTTGAGATTCCTATAGTTAGGATGCAATTCTCTCAGAGTTCAGTTTGATGAATACTCAGGATCCCATTCTGAACCCAGTCCTGTTCCTCTTAAAGTTAATAACAAATCTGCCACTAACTTAAAGGTATGCAGTTGTGGAGTTGCTGTGTTTGTCCCCGGATATTAGAGAGACAAGTTACATGAGTTAATATGTTTTATTGGACCAACTTCTGTTTGTGAGAGAGACTTTTGAGCTTATACAGAGCTCTTCTTCAGGTCAGTTGGTCTCTCTCATGAGCAGAAGTTGGTCCAATAAAAGATATTATTTCACTCACTATGTCTCTCTAACTTAAATGGTCATGATCAGCTTTTCTTTGCACAGCAACTTAACCCAATGGCATTGTGTAAGTATAAACCAAAAGTGGGTCTTGTAGCTGAACACTGATTGTGGAAAGGGGAAGTGCAAACTTCCAAAGCCATCCTTCATTCAGATCTCCTACAACCATATTTATGGGGTGGAGACAAAGGAATATTCCCAATGAGATTGATTGGCCTGCTAATGTGCACAGATGTCTAAGCAATAAAGAACATACATAGCTGGATCTCCCTGTATGGTATATTTTAAATTTAGTTTAGTGTTCTAATACTCACATTGTCTCCCTTTTCTCAGTTATGAATCTTTCACACCAAATCCAACCATGGTCAGTCTCACAAGCCCCTATCCCCTGGCCCCGCCTTTTGCCCCCGCATCCCCATATACATAAAATCATAGGAATGTAGGGCTGGAAGGCACCTTGACAGGTCATCAAGTCCAGCTCCCTGTGCTGAGGCAGGACCAAGTAAACCTAGATAATTCCTAATAGGTATTTGACCAACCTGTTTTTAAAAACCTCCAATGATGGAGCTTCCACACACCCTTGAAAACCTATTCCAGTGCTAATTACCCTTATGACATAGACACATTCTACAGAGTAAAGCAAAATCACGTTACACTGATCTCATTGTGAACATTAACATTCTTATAAAAGGCTCTTACTTGCTGTGTCTGATGTAATCATTAGCTGGAGGCCTGATGCTGGGTAAATCACGTCATGTTTCTGTGCATGTATCTCCCTTTGTCTGTCTTGTCTATTTAGATGGCTAACTCTTTAGGCAGGGACTGTCTCTTATGTGTCTGTATCAAGGCCCAGCTGACTGGGTCCTCAGTCTGGGTTGGGTGTTCTAGGCACTACTGTAATACAAAGAATTACTGGAGTCTTAAGGCTCAGTCTGCACTGCAGACTTCGAAGGAGCACACAGGATTTTAGGAAAAGCCAGCATGTAAGGGAAAGTGCAGTAAAACTGTGAGCAGATGTTCTTAGCCTTTGAAGGGTTTCTTCAGCAGAGTCCCCAGAACAGTTTGCTGCAGCACTAATCTTTATTTGCAGCTAGTATTAACTGAGTCTTGATCACTGAAGATGATTAACTTGCTTGATTTTTCCCCATAAGTATGCAGAGTTGAAATGAGAAAAGCCTTTACTTTAGAGAAGTCATTGCTTCATTTTGCAATGAGCTGATAACTCCCAAGATTTCTGCCTCACCCTTTAGAAAGTGCTTTTATTACATAAGTTTATGTCCTAGCACTTACAATGTTGCTAGTTCTCTTGGCCTCTTATGCATAGTGCAGAGAGCGGACTCACATTGCAATGTGCATCACCATGTCAGTAGCTGCAAATGATACACGGCATCTTTGACTGAACATGATATTTTCCTCTGATTTCTCAAGGACTTTGGCTACTTAGACATCAAAAAGTTGCTGCCTCCCTGATTCTAATGTGAGGGAATCAGGGAGATGTGTGAGGGAGCTGAGCGATGATGGAACCACTTGCTGCCCTTCCCCCTACTCGCTTTTAGAGAGTGGAATTCAGAAGAAAGTCATTTTGTGTTTTGGTTGGGGAGATTAGATTTGGTGATTTGAAAGGGAGTCAAATAGGAATGGGCTGGGCTAGACTGGAGAGGGAGATAGGTAATGAGGACTGTTTAGAAGGCAATCTCTGGGGGCTGTGGGAGGAGAGAAGGTGGTTTGCACAATGATTTAGGATTGGTAATTTATGTAGGGTGAGGGGGAGTGTTCTGCCCTGCTAGGCCTTTTGCAGCTACAAGCTATTGCGGCTTGGCCCCATTGCCTATCAACAAAATTCAAACTTCAGTTAGGATCCAATATGCAGTAATTGATCATCCCTTTGGATACTCCCCCATATCCCTGCCCACAGAGCTCTCTCTCTTTCACTGTTGTTATAGAGGTACTGCATCAGCATTCTGCTACAATCTGTGTTAAACCCTTGTTAGGTGGTGAAGGCCAGCCAGGGGGGTGTTGGCTCCATTGTTGGGTGAGATTGTCCATATTTCCCTATGGGGGCTGAATGCCAGTGGTTCTTAAAGAAGACACTGATTCTTGAAGCTGACATTCTGACTAATGATCTTATGCAATTTCTCAATTTTAGGAAAAGTTATTAAGGAAATTGTCAGGGCAACTCTGTTGGTTTCTTAGATGGAGTCAAATGGGCCATGTGCCTCAGTGTAGGGTAGAAACTGTACTGGTTGCATTAGCTGATGATCACTGTGCCCATGCTAATTCTTTTAGGGGCTGTTTTTGATGCTGCTGATCATGAGGTTCTGAAGTCCTAGTCAATGGCAGGTAACACGTATACTGTTTTGTTGGCAAAGAAGAATCCTCGAGCCTATTACAGCAGTTGTGAAACGATCAGAAACTACATTGTAAGTTTTGAATTTAGGCTGTTTTGAACTCAGCATGCCTGTTTCTCAGATGTTTTGGGTACACAGCAAGTTAATTGAATCATTTTTGCAATACTGGTCTAACTACAGTTATGGCATAAAACACAGCTGCTATTATTAGTACTATACAAGATATAAAGACAAAAGTCAGCTAAGATGAGATATATAGCATCAATGCTCATGAAAATCTCCATTAAAGGAGCATATGTGAAACTCACAGCCCAAATCATTTTATTTAGGTAACCGTAACATGGAATTTGCTTGCATTTGTAGGTTGAAGATAAAAGGGTATATTCTTTTTAAGGCACAAGTAGCACAGTGGTGCCTAATTCTCATTGGCTTTCAATGGGAGTTAAGTGATTAAATACCATTTAAGCCTCTGAAAATATATGCCATATCCATGTGATTATTTTCACTTTGTTCTGGTATTGTGCTTTAAAAAAAAAAGGGGGGGAGAGGGAATGCACTAAATCTTACTTTATCTTCAAGCTGTTTTTTTGTGTTTTTTTTTAAAGTTCACCATAGCACACTGATATACAATGTAAGGACAATGAACACTTCTGTTGTACATAGTTGTATTTTGTTCTTTTCATTACATATTAAGATACTAAAGTTTTGTCCATTTCTTTCTGCAAACAGCAATGCTATAGGTTCATTAAATATGCTTTTGGCTGTTGTGTGACTGACTAAATATGAAATAGAATATACAATATACATGACATTTAAGCATTTTAACATCAGCTCACATAAAAAATACTCTCTCACTGTTCTCATGTAGTTTCATTACCATTTTTGCACAATCTTTTTTTCAATTGAAAAACCCATTTAAAATAATAGCTGTGAGAAACCCAATCATTTTACTAATAATAATGGAGCAACAGTTGGAGATATAGGTCTCCTACATATTCACATGTCATCTACAGGTCTCAGAGTAGCAGCCGTGTTAGACTGTATCCTCAAAAAGAAAAGAAGGACTTGTGGTACCTTAGAGACTAAATTTGTTAGTCTCTAAGGTGCCACAAGTCCTCCTTTTCTTTTTGTCATCTACAGTAGAAATTTGTTCAAATTTCAAGCTGACTATCTATCAGTTCTCTTATCCTTGACCTTGGAGGACCACACGCTCTAAGAATTTGAGGCAATTAAGTTTCAGTCCTAAAATGGCCTCCACTGAGCAGAAACTGCCAATTCAACCATATTGTGTGGAATTGCATAAAATGATGTCAAAGTTCTTCATAAACATTTTGTGTTTTTTTTAAAGAAGAATACATTTTGTACAACAAAAGAAAATTTCTGCCCAAAATGACATAAAAGAGTTGATTTTTTTCTGAATAAAAATGAAGAAAATCCTGTCAAAATAAGATTTTTTTTCCTTTAAGCCTTCAACGTGAATGTTAAATATTGCAGTAGGAAGAAAACGAAAAAAATGTTATTGAACCAGGATTCCATTTCAGCTTTATGTTCTGTATATTGCCAGTGGTGAATTTGGCTTTTTGGGTTTAAGTTGTTGGGGTTTTTTATGGCTTTTGTTACAATCATTTCTGCAATTTCTATCCCTATCCCCCAAAACTCTTACTTCTGAGAAACTTCTGTGATCCAGATCATGTTACCCAATGGCCATTTAAGTAGGATCAACAACTTCTTTTCCTAGCCTTCAGTCTTTTTTATGGTCACCCACTTCCAGTGAGCTGTGGGTTCAAATTAAACCAGTACAACTCAATCGGACCAATTCTTTGAGTTCCTTCTCTCCACAATCTTTTCCCCACCATCCTCATCTATCTCTTCCTTCCATCTATACTTACACAAATACTCAGCATAGTTGGGAAATTAGCTCCGGATTTAGGCAGCTAAGACTGTAGTTCATATCAACCTTTATTTTTAAAAATTCCCTCAATATAATTCCCTCTATATAATTCTTCTAACTCTTCACATTCATCACTCATGCTTCACTGTTCTTCCTTGGCTAAAGAGGAATAAAATGGTTTCCATTCATAATTTAATAAATGGTGCTTCTGAATATTGCGAGCTTATATTAATGTGCAGTGAAACATTTTTTTTTACTCTGCTCCCCAGCTGTTGAATGGGCCAGTCCTGGTTAGTAGCACACAACAAAACTTGGAAGCCACCAAGTAGGCAGCATATGATCAAATCCTATCCTGCCAGCTGAACTCCTATGAACGGCACAGGTAATCTATTTATGCTCATATCGGGGTCAAGAAGTGATCTTTGATGCTGACAGCAGCTATTATGCTGCCACTTCAGCCACAGAGCAAATGTTTCTTTAAACATGAGGTGGGGCAGGGGGCAGACTTGAGTCTATTTTCCTTCAATGACTTAAGATGAAATCTATATAGCAGTTTTTAAATCCAAAAAGAGGTTTATTAGACAGAAGAGGCACCTGCCTAATTGATGCAAGACAAACAGTGGAATGTACATTTGCCACCCCACAGAAGACTAGCACTATTATCTCAGTCTTCCTCTGTCACATTACACTTCGTCATGGGACATATGCATATGTTAATTACAACACAAACGAATTCATATAAATGTGCACACAAACAAAACCATAATACAACGCTAAGTCCCCAGAATTATTCAGTGACAATATAATACAAAACACTTGATTTATTTTTTAAATATGAAGGCTACTTCCTTTCCTAAATGAACATTACATTTAGACAAATATCAAATAGAGATTAATTGTGTCTCATTTCCTCAATAAAATATGAGGCAATTCATCAAGTTTAAAGCAGGCAAACTTTTTTCATGGAAAATGGTCTCTTTATAAATATTCTGACTTTCAACAAAAAATCTGCAGAACAAACTTTTTCAGTTATTGGTTTTCTTGTCTGAGTGTTTTAATGTTTGTTTGTTTGTTTGTTTGTTGTTTTTATATTCTTTTCTTTCTCTCATCCTCTTATATATTTTGCATCTGAAAATGGAAGGGAAAGGGTCTGGGGGAGAATACTTTTCAGATTTTCAGTTTTAGGCTTTGCTCATCAAAAGAAAAACTGAAAATGATTTTTTGAGGAAACATGTTTGTCATTTGTAATTCTAGTTGAAATGAAATCAAACCCAAAGCTCACACTAAATACATGTTGGGGCTCTTTTATTTCACTCACATAGTAAACATTTGGAATATCTTGCACTAATATTCAAGATAACAAATTGGACGTATCTTGCAAAAGCATACATATGGGCTTAACTTTATGCACTGTGAGTAGCCTCAGTGAAGACAGTCAGAATATTTAGAGTGCATAAAATTAAGCCCATGTGTAAGTCTTTGTAGGATCAAAGTCATGGATAGCAATGTTATATCACAGTAAAAGGGATTAGTGGGGATGCATGTAGAAATTATGATGTGTCTTGGTCAAATTACAAAGATCTAACTGACTGCCAAATGTGGATAAGGGAAAGGATATTTCCATAGTCAATATTTGTAGGGACTTCAGTTGGTTTTCATCTTCTTTGGAGAACTGAGGAGGAGTCATTTGTTAAGGTCATCTGGAGCCTGAGCCTCAGCTGGGACAAACTGGCCAAGATCCAGAGACATTAATGGAACTAAGCAGATTTTCCCCAGCTGAGGCCCTCACCCTAGATGAGCATATTCAATGCTACTGTTTCCTTGTGATTGAAAGGGTTGGCTTTGGTTTACCCAACACTCTCCATCTGTTTCTGCTTCTTATCTCAGGACATAAGTTTTAAAGCCAGTGCTTCCCAGGGAGAACAAATAAGAACACGCTTAGTTAACAGTTGTGCACAACTGTAAGTGAAAATGATACAACTCACTTGCAACCAATTTATAAAAATGGAGGGAAAAATTGTCCATGTTTCTCAGGCAAACTCACCCTTCACAGTCTACTGAGCTTTCAAACAGATGTCATAAATATAGTATTTTATGTACTTAAGACATTTTTCTTTTTTTCTGTTTAATTAGTTTGACACTACCTTAGGGTATGTCTACACTACGAAATTAGGTTGAATTTATAGAAGTTAGTTTTTTAGAAATAGGGTTTATATATTCGAGTGCGTGTGTCCCCACAGAAAATGCTCTAAGTGCATTAAGTGCATTAACTCGGCGGAGTGCTTCCACAGTACCGAGGCAAGCGTCGACTTCCGGACTGTTGCACTGTGGGTGGCTATCCCACAGTTCCCACAGTCTCCACTGCCCATTGGAATTCTGGGTTGAGATCCCAATGCCTGATGGGGCTAAAACATTGTCGCAGGTGGTTCTGGGTACAAATCGTCAGGCCCCCGTTTCCTCCCTCCCTCCGTGAAAGCATCAGCAGACAATCGCTTCGCGCCTTTTTACTTGAGTTACCTGTGCAGACGCCGTACCATGGCAAGCATGGAGCCCACTCAGGTAACCGTCACCGTATGTCTCCTGGGTGCTGGCAGACGTGGTACTGCATTGCTACACAGCAGCAGCAACCCATTGCCTTGTGGCAGCAGATGGTACAATAGGACTGGTAGCCGTCATCGTCATGTCCGAGGTGCTCCTGGCCACGTCGGCCAGGAGTGCCTGGGCAGACATGGGTGCAGGGACTACTTGACCAGGTCATTCTCTTTAGTCCTGCAGTCAGTCCTATTGAACCATCTTATGGTGAGCAGGCATGCGATACGGATTGCTAGCAGTCCTATTGTACCATCTTCTGCCGGGCAGGCAAGAGATGAAGATGGCTAGCAGTCCTATTGTACCATCTTCTCCCGAGCAGCCATGAGATGTGGATGGCTTGCAGTCCTTCTGCACCGTCTGCTGCCAGCCAAAGATGTAAAAGATAGATGGAGTGGATCAAAACAAGAAATAGACCAGATTTGTTTTGTACTCATTTGCTTCCCCCTCTGCCCCGTCTAGGGGACTCATTCCTCTAGGTCACACTGCAGTCACTCACAGAGAAGGTGCAGCGAGGTAAATCTAGCTATGTATCAATCAGAGACCAGACCAACCTGCTTGTTCCAATAAGAACAATTACTTAGGTGCACCATTTCTTATTGGAACCCTCCATGAAGTCTTGCCTGAAATACTCATTGATGTAAAGCCACCCCCTTTGTTGATTTTAATTCCCTGTAAGCCGTGTCATCAGTCGCCCCTCCCTCTGTCAGAGCAACGGCAGACAATCGTTCAGTGCCTTTTTTCTGTGTGGATGCCATACCAAGGCAAGCATGGAGGCCGCTCAGGTCACTTTGGCAATTAGGAGCACATTAAACACCACACGAATTATCCAGCAGTATATGCAGCACCAGAACCTGGCAGAGCGATACCGGGCGAGGCGGCGACGTCAGTGCGGTCACGTGAGTGATCAGGACATAGACACAGATTTCTCTGAAAGGATGGGCCCTGCCAATGCATGGATCATGGTGCTAATGGGGCAGGTTCATGCTGTGGAATGCCGATTCTGGGCTCGGGAAACAAGCACAGACTGGTGGGACCACACAGTGTTGCAGGTCTGGGACGATTCCCAGTGACTGCGAAACTTTCTCATGCATAAGGACACTTTCGTGGAACTTTGTGACTTGCTTTCCCCTGCCCTGAAGCACATGAATACCAAGATGAGAGCAGCCCTCACAGTTGAGAAGCGAGTGGCGATAGCCCTGTGGAAGCTTGCAACGCCAGACAGCTACCGGTCAGTTGGGAATCAATTTGGAGTGGGCAAATCTACTGTGGGGGCTGCTGTGATGCAAAGTAGCCCTCTCAATCAAAGATCTGCTGATATCAAGGGTAGTGACCCTGGGAAATGTGCAAGTCATAGTGGATGGCTTTGCTGCAATGGGATTCCCTAACTGTGGTGGGGCCATAGACGGAACCCATATCCCTATCTTGGCACCGGAGCACCAAGCCGCCGACTACATAAACCGCAAGGGGTGCTTTTCAATAGTGCTGCAAGCTCTGGTGGATCACAAGGGACGTTTCACCAACATCAACGTGGGATGGCCGGGAAAGGTACATGACGCTCGCATCTTCAGGAACTCTGGTCTGTTTCAAAAGCTGCAGGAAGGGACTTTATTCCCAGACCAGAAAATAACTGTTGGGGATGTTGAAATGCCTATAGTTATCCTTGGGGACCCAGCCTACCCCTTAATGCCATGGCTCATGAAGCCATACACAGGCAGCCTGGACAGTAGTCAGGAGCTGTTCAACTACAGGCTGAGCAAGTGCAGAATGGTGGTATAATGTGCATTTGGACCTTTAAAGGCATGCTGGCGCATTTTATTGACTCGCTTAGACCTCAGCGAAACCAATATTCCCACTGTTATTACTGCTTGCTGTGCACTCCACAATATCTGTGAGAGTAAGGGGGAGACGTTTATGGCGGGGTGGGAGGTTGAGACAAATCGCCTGGCTGCTGGTTACGCGCAGCCAGACACCAGGGTGGTTAGAAGAGCACAGGAGGGCGCGGTATGCATCAGAGAAGCTTTGAAAACCAGTTTCATGACTGGCCAGGCTACGGTGTGAAAGTTCTGTTTGATTCTCCTTGATGAAACCCCCCCGCCCCTTAGTTCACTCTACTTCCCTGTAAGCTAACCACCCTCCCCTCCTCCCTTTGATCACCGCTTGCAGAGGCAATAAAGTCATAGTTGCTTCACATTAATGCATTCTTTAGTCATTCATCACACAAATAGGGGGATGACTATCAAGGTAGCCCAGGAGGGGTGGTGGAGGAGGGAAAGAAAATGCCACACAGAATTTTAAAAGTTTACAACTTTAAAATTTATTGAATGCCAGCCTTCTTTTTTTGGGGCAATCCTCTGTGGTGGAGTGGCTGGTTGGCCGGTGGCCCCCTCACCGCGTTCTTGGGCGTCTGGGTGTGGAGGCTATGGAACTTGGGGAGGAGACTGGTTGGTTACACAGGGGCTGTAGCAGCAGTCTGTGCTCCAGCTGCCTTTGCTCAACCATACACTGGAGCATACTGGTTTGATCCTCCAGCAGCCTCAGCATTGAATCCTGCCTCCTCTCATCATGCTGCCACCACATTTGAGCTTCAGCCCTGTCTTCAGCCCGCCACTTACTCTCTTCAGCCCGCCACTTACTCTCTTTAGCCCGCCACCTCTCCTCCCGGTCATTTTGTGCTTTCCTGCACTCTGACATTATTTGCCTCCATGCATTCGTCTGTGCTCTGTCAGTGTGGGAGGACAGCATGAGCTCAGAGAACATTTCATCATGAGTGCTATTTTTTTTCTTTCTAATCTTCATTAGCCTCTGGGAAGGAGAAGATCCTGTGATCATTGAAACACATGCAGCTGGTGGAGAAAAAAAAGGGACAGCGGTATTTAAAAAGACACATTTTATAAAACAGTGGCTACACCCTTTCAGGGTAAATCTTGCTGTTAACATTACATACATAGCACATGTGCTTTCGTTACAAGGTCGCATTTTGCCTCCCCCCACTGCGTGGCTACCCCCTCAAACCTCCCCCACGCCATGGCTAACAGCGGGGAACATTTCTGTTCAGCCACAGACAAACAGCCCAGCAGAAACGGGCACCAGTGAGTGTCCCCTGAAGAAAAGCACCCTATTTCAACCAGGTGACCATGAATGATATCTCACTCTCCTGAGGATAACACAGAGAGATAAAGAACGGATGTTGATTGAACGCCAGCAAACATACACTGCAATGCCTTCTTGTACAATGATTCCCGAGTACGTGTTACTGGCCTGGAGTGGTAAAGTGTCCTACCATGGAGGACACAATAAGGCTGCGCTCCCCAGAAACCTTTTGCAAAGGCTTTGGGAGTACATCCAGGAGAGCCGCGAATGCCAGGGCAAATTAATCCTTTCACCTGCTTGCTTTTAAACCATGTATAGTATTTTAAAAGGTACACTCACCGGAGGTCCCTTCTCCACCTGCCAGGTCCAGGAGGCAGCCTTGGGTGGATTCGGGGGGTACTGGCTCCAGGTCCAGGGTGAGAAACAGTTCCTGGCTGTCGGGAAAACCGGTTTCTCCGCTTGCTTGCTGTGAGCTATCTACAACCTCCTCCTCATCATCATCTTCTTCATCCCCAAAACCTGCTTCCATGTTGCCTCCATCTCCATTGAAGGAGTCAAACAACATGGCTGGGGTAGTGGTGGCTGAACCCCCTAAAATGGCATGTAGCTCATCATAGAAGCGGAATGTTTGGGGCTCTGACCCGGAGCGGCTGTTTGCCTCTCTGGTTTTCTGGTAGGCTTGCCTCAGCTCCTTAAGTTTCACGCGGCACTGCTTCAGGTCCCTCTTATGGCCTCTGTCCTTCATGCCCTGGGAGATTTTGACAAAGGTTTTGGCATTTCGAAAACTGGAACGGAGTTCTGATAGCATGGATTCCTCTCCCCATCCAGCGATCAGATCCCTTACCTCCCGTTCAGTCCATGCTGGAGCTCTTTTGTGATTCTGGGACTCCATCATGGTCACCTCTGCTGATGAGCTCTGCATGGTCACCTGCAGCTTGCCACGCTGGCCAAACAGGAAATGAGATTCAAAAGTTTGCAGTTCTTTTCCTGTCTACCTGGCCAGTGCATCTGAGTTGAGAGTGCTCTCCAGAGCGGTCACAATGGAGCACTCTGGGATAGCTCCCGGAGGCCAATACCGTCGAATTGTGTCCACAGTACCCCAAATTCGACCCGGCAAGGCCGATTTAAGCGCTAATCCACTTGTCAGGGGTGGAGTAAAGAAATCGATTTTAAGCCCTTTAAGTCGAAATGAAGGGCTTCATCGTGTGGACGGGTGCAGGTTTACATCGATTTAACGCTGCTAAATTAGACCTAAAGTCCTAGTGTAGACCAGGGCTTAGGCTTCCAAATCATTTACATTTCAACCTCTTTGTTCAGACACTAGTTTGGGCAAAAAGGACACCAGGGCAACTTATGATCCCAAAGGTATGGTGAGTAGAGCTGGATATCCTATTCATAGAAAACAATTTGTTCAATGAGATTAACTGTTTTTTTTCTGTTCCCAAAAACACTTTGATATTTATCAGTTTGTGATCTGAAATTATTCTATAAAGGTTTTGGGTAAATCATATATACACAGGATCTGCTTTTATTCACTTTTCAATACCATTGTGTCTCTTTAGTCATGTATTATTTCTGTTCTCTGACTGGACGAATGTTGCTACAATAAAGGACAGGGTATGATCAAGTCACTGGGTCCTTTAGTCTCTCAGAGAGATGATGGAAGCAGTTTTAGGAGTTAGGAAAAGCTTCAAAGTTTTCCTTTCCAGGCCATTTCTTATCTTTTTATTGAGGGCATCTAATCCCCTTTTTAGCTAGATGTACTGATAGTGATGGAAACTCAGCTATGGCTGAGTGGGGTATAGCAGCAGCAGAAAACAGGTATAGCTAGAAAATGAGCAGGTAGCATCATCAGAGCAAACAGAACTGAGATTACTTTTCTTTAGTTTGTAATTTTCATGTGCACCTTCCCTTCACGAGGTAGCAGTACTAGAGAAATCCAGCAATCCTTGAATTGGCAATCCACAGCAATAACAGCACCAACATGGATTACATTGGAAACACTGAGGACCAGATCCATAAAAGACCTTCAGCATTGTGACACTGAACGTTGCAACAGTTTACTTTTAGGCACTTAGAAAAATCACAGAAACAACACTGGAATCCATAAAGCTTGAGTCTGGTGCCTAGGCTGCTATGAATGGGAAGAGACAGGCACTTTAGAAAAGCCACAAAAGGTGGGGAATTGCCTAAGTTAGCCAATGGGAGATGCCCATGAGAGGCATGTGTATTAAACCCTACACCCTCACAGATGGCAGCCTATGTCCAGGCAGCAGGGAGGCACTTATCTTTGCTAGTAATCCATGAATTAGGGAAAGAAAAGCATTCACTCACCTAACCCATATGCAGCACCTGATTTTGTAGGTGTCCTCAAAGGCCTAAATCCATACATGGAAGAAGGAAGGAGGACCTCCTTTAATCTTTAGCCCAATGGTTTAGGTACTACCCTGGAACGTGGAAAACCTCTGGTTCAGGTCCCCTCTGTATGATGAGAAGGGTTATGCTCTACCCACTGGACTATGGGACATTCTGAGGTTAGTCTCTCTCAATCTCTCCTAATAAAGTTGCTCAACTTTAATTGACTAAGTAAATATTAATTAGGACAGAGTACAAGTGAGAATCACACTTTAGTCCAGTGGTAGGGCAGCAGCAGATACCTTCTTCTCATCAGGTAGTAGGTGGACTTGAATTGGTGGCCTCTCATACCCCAAATCAGCGGGCTAAAGGTTATAAGGGAGATATTTCTTTTTCTTCCTCCCCAACCTTGGCTGCCTTGTGTGGAGTAAAGCAGCCTCTGAGCACACCTACTTTATTGGGTTCTGCATGCAAGTTTAATGGGTGAACACCAGCCTTCCCTGGTTCATGGATTGCTCTAGGACTTAGGTGGGAGATAGATGCCTGGATGCCTAGAGGGAATGAAAAACCTAGCTTATGAAAGAAGACTCAAAGAACTTTGCTTGTTGATCTAATTAAAAGAAGGCTGAGGGGAGATATGATTGCTCTCTATAAATACAGCCAAACATCTGATGACAGACAGCAAGATATATTGAAAAAATTCTCAGTAGTAACTCAGAGTCCTCCCCATTTAGTGTCCTGTCTCCAGCAGTTGGGATTTTTGCTACTGGCAGTTGCCAATAGACCACATGCCATTGTAGGCAGTCCAATCATACCATCCCCTCCATAAATTTAGGTTCAGTCCTGAAGCCAGTTAGGTTTTTTGCCCCCTTTACTCCCCTTGGAAGGTTCTTCCAGAACTTCCCTCTTTGGATGGTTAGAAACCTTTGCCTGATTTTGAGCCTAAACCTGTTGGTGGCCAGTTTATGGCCATTTCTTCTTGTGTCCACATCGGTGCTTAACTTAAATAGCACCTGCCCATGTATTTATTCCTCTGCCTTTTCCTAGTGATCATGTGATTCTCCAACTTTCCCCCTGTTCTTTCGAGCTGTGCGTCCTCTTATCTTTTATTCTCCCTTTCAATCTCCTGCAAATCATCCTATATCCTCCTGAGGCTCTGAACTCTTGGTATGTCCATTAGCTCTTCCCCTCGTCTTACAGGACTAGCCATTCTTCTCTTCTTCCTTGCCTGTCCCCTGCCTGCTGTGCCCCTTCTTCATTATCCACTCAGCAAACCTGTCCCTGAGCTCTATTTGTCCCTCTATTTGTCCCTCAGGTCTTTTTCTCTACTTGGTTCTTGTAGTCATATGTTTCTACTGACTAATTTCCTCACCCAGCAGTCTCCCCTCTCAGTTCTTCAGTTCAGCTTGCACCTGCAGGTCTCGACTTTTCCCTTCAGCCTCCTCTTGCCTTTGCTCCATCTTTGGTTTGAAACCCCTTCAAAACTCAACAAAAGCTTCCACCTGTATCTCCAAGCCTCAGATCTTCTCTTCCATCAGTTCTATTAAGCCTATTGGTATCAGTTCTATTCATACAAACAAAGCCTAAAGAGCCTATTGGTATCCTAAGTGCCTATAGGATTTGCAAGCTAGATTTCCCTTTGCAGAATTTAGTTTAACTATAATTACAACAGCCAATATTTTAATAGCATTCCATGAGCAAATTGATGTGTGGCTTACTCTAAGTTTATTGTCTTTAGTAATGGAGTGAAAGCATTTTAAATTGGAAGTACATCGTGACTGCTGCACCTCTGTTTTTCTGTTTGTTCTTTTAATCTGAAATACCTGACCTCCTTTGTCAAGATAATATCCAGTATTTATTGATTTATTTTGACTTTTATTGTGTGCCTGGTGCTATAAGCACTTTTTTTCTCTTATTTAAAACTACATGCTTTAGCAAAATGCATTAAATAAATATTTAAAACAGACCTCCAGAATTTCTTTACAATTCCCAATCTCTATTACCAACTGTATCATATTCCGCCTCCTTCCTCCCCCAGCTCATTCTTGCCCTCCAGAAAAAGCTGGGGAAATCAGATGAATCCAGTCTGTGATGATCACACTTCACCCTGGACTTCTTATAGAGAACAGCTTTCTACCAGCCCAGGAAGGTGCTAAAATATTACGATGATGCCTATATAATAACATACATAAGCCAATAGATAATAGCGTCATCCAATTATACAATGATGCTATTAGCTCAAGAGGCTCCTATGATCACAGTGTCACAAGAGAGTATATGTGGTGGTTCATGCTCAGAAAATGGGGCTTTTTTATTTTGTTTCATAGATGACTGGGGTCTCCCCATACTGGAGTGGGGGACAATCTAAAGAGGAGGACATGTGACCACCCCATGTGTTTCCACCTTGCCCCCAACTCAGGACCCCCGTGCTCTCCTCACCCCCTGTTACCTGCCCCGAGGGCATGTTCAGCCGCTCTTCCTGGCAGTCGGGCCCAAGCAGGGAGCAGGACAGTACCAGTGCCAGTCCCACTTGCTGCTCTGTGCAGTGTAGCCAGCTGCCTGCAAGACAGTCTGGCTCGGGGGAGGGGGCAGTAGCCTGCTTCCTGCTTGGGTTCAGCTTCCAGGGACGGAACCAAGCATGCAGGTTTGGAGAGGAGGGCTCCGGCTTGCTCGGCTGCTGCTCCCAGAAGCTGAACCTCAGTGTAACCCAAGTGTGTGGGTTACATAGGCAGGGGACAGCCTGCCACCACCATACCCAGGCAGCTGCTGTGCTGCAGTGGGCAGTGTCCCAGCAGTCAGAGTAGGCTCAGGGCCCACCCCTTCCGCTCCTGCTCTGGTTCTGCTCCTTCCACTCCCTGCCCAGGCCAACTAGTGGGGGGCCCTTGACCTCACATGGCCCCCTAATGCGACACCTCTGATTTGTCTATACATGGGACTAGTGTCCAGATCAAACCACACATCCAACTGTATTGAACTACATATATGAAGGGTTGTATTTTAACTCTGAAATATCTCTAGCTTGCCATTGTGCTTTCAATCAAGCCTCTGATTTGTATCACTGTTCAGCAGTCTTCTGGACAGTGAATAGTTCCAATTTCGTGGAGGTAAGCCAAAGTTATTCACCTTCACAACCATGAACTACAAACTGCTATTATAAGCAATAGCGAACAATGTCCCTCTTAAGATAATGGAGCCTATTGCTCATAAAGCTGATTTATGATGTGTTATCAAACATCACAAACATCAGATCAACTTTCATTTCTTCCATTCAGCTCTAAAAAAACACTGTAAACTGAACTCCAAAAAACAGCTTATGCTGCTCTTGAATCTTTTTATTCAGTTTTGAAACTAAATTTTAAAAAGTCTTTTGTTATCACCTGGGGTTTTAAGTTGCCACATAGTTCAAATTCTGTATCTTTAACTACTTTAATATAGCTGTTGATGGAAACAATTATAATTTTATGTTAGGCTGCTACAGCTGGAGTTCCCCAGAATTCTATTCTGCGGGTCATTGCTGTTCACGGTGAACATTAATGACCTACTACTTCATTGACAAGGGCAGGGACATGCATGTATGCAGATGACTTCAGGTTTCATAAAGCAAACTATCAGTTCCTTGAGCTGTTAAATATGCATTATGTAAGTTCATTGGATGTTGCAAACATGGTCTCTCTCACCTCCAGCTCCTACTCTCTTCATCTGATTATTTTGTTGTACAAGGCAAAAAGGGCAAGGCTAAAGGTGCCTGTACAGCACTTCTTTCCCAAAGCTATACACCAGTAATTAGCTCAGACAAAAAAATCTCTCCTCACATGCCCTGAGTCTTTTTTAAAATATCCATTTCACATAAGACCTGGATTAGTATGGGGTGAGAGCACAATATTGTATAATTAACAATGTATAGCACTGCAAGTAAGTAACCATTGAATAGATAACCACTTTGACTGAGTGGTAGAGCTGGTCAAAAATGCCAGTGGCAATATCTATACAAAATCTATGTTTCCCCATAATTTCTCACATCATTTTTTTCCATTGTAAAACAAAACAACAATCCTCATTTGTTAGGAAAATTCAGAGTTTACTGAAACTTTTCTGGTTTTCAATTTTCCTTCCAAAAACACCCCAGAAATTTTAAAGCAAAATGAAAATATCAGTATTTATTAATACAAGAGAGTACAGAGTCAAGTCCCCTCCTACTGCTGGTGTTTCTGCTACCTCCCATTTTGTTTTTGCCCAAAGCCAGGAAAGACACATCCCTGAACTTCCTCTCAGAGTTACTTCCTAATCCTAAAGAGGCTGTCTGCATATGCACCAAGGAGTCCACTCACCAGCTGAGTGTAGCAACTGTTACAATATTCACAAATACAATTTTTTTGCTATATTTCCCACTTTATTCATACATTTCAGAAATATTTCATCTTTCAAGCTGAAATTTTCTTTTCTTGGTTTGGTCTTAAGGCTTAATTTTTGGAAAGTTTGATCAAAATACCCTCATCATCCTTATTAGGCAAGCTGTGCCTTAGACCCCTTTTTTGTCCCCTTGAGTGCAGTTTCAAGTGGCATCAAATCAAAGTGAACTACAGAACTTTTTGGTGCATGGTAGTAGAGTCTATACAATAACTTAGTGCACAGCCAGTTCATATGATGTTGATTTGCCACAGACTAAATGTCCATATAGACAAGCCAACCCAAGGTGCAGAGCACACAGAGCAAATGATAGAGTACATTACACATAGTTCTCCTTGTCTTCTCCTTAATCTTTCCTTACAAGCACTGTAAATTCCTCTCAACAAAAATAAATTTAATCTCTGGCTGATAAAAGCAGACTGTCCTGCTTGCAGCATGATCTCTCTAGGTCTGTGTCATTCCCGGTCAGCCTCAGTCTGCTGATAACCGCCCCCCCTCCCGCCTACTTTAGACCAGAATCTTTAAGATTTTAGAATTCCCTTTGATCCTGGGGTTTTGGTTTGGGAAGAATACACTTCGCCAGACAGGTTGGATCCTGACAGGGGGTCTTCCCCCAGTTAATAGTTTCCCCGCTGTTTCCTCAAGGACTCTTTGTTTTTGTGGTTGTTTCCTTTCTCATTGAAACATGGAGGGGAGGGGATGGATAGCTCAGTGGTTTGAGCATTGGCCTGCTAAACCCAGGGTTGTGAGTTCAATCCTTGAGGGGGCCATTCGGGATCTGGGGCAAAAATTGGGGATTGGTCCTGCTTTGAGCAGGGGGTTGGACTAGATGACCTCCTGAGGTCCCTTCCAACCCTGGTATTCTATGATTCATTGGGTTCTCCCTTACATCTTCATTTGGTTTAACTCTATGCATTCCAACAGGGTAACAACACAGGTAACCTGAGGGAAATATGACATATAAAATAAAATGCACAAACTCCCTCATTCTCCACAGCCTTCAGCTGTTTTTTTTTTTAATTTAAAAGGGAAAAAATAAACACTGCCAGAACAAACTTACTTTTGCCAGGTCAGCTTGTGAGTTCTTGATTTATACAGCACCAGTTACCATGGTGTATCTTGAATGCTCAGCCTTAACACTGCAATAATGCCAGTTGATGTGGGGAGTGGAAACAAACTATCATATTTGCTTGTGTCTGTATCCTATCAAGCTTTGAAATCTTTATTTTCTTATTATTATTTTACAGAGGAAACTTATCTCTTACTCTAGCTCAGTACAAATTTTAACTCCTCCCCTTGATATGATCTATTCAAAGTAAATTCTATAGTTAAAGAAATGTTCCAGGTTTTTTTTTCCAATAAATGAGTAGTTCAAATTTTGCATCCCTGAATAAACTAACAGAACTCTAAAAGGAAGAGATGTATATGAAACCTATTACCCCTTCTATCACCCACCCCAAAAAAAAAAAAAGGCAAGGTGTTTAGCATTGAGGACATTTAAAATATGGTTATTAAATTAAATGCAATGTCCATACTTCTTTCCTATCGTACATTTAATGAAGTTCAGTGTAATGGGCTCCTGCCATGTGTTCCCTGGACAATTGACATTGCTGGACCACTGGTATAGAAGGATAGCCCTTGGTCAGGAAGGACAGACAGGGAAAAATGGGAGGAGGTGTTGCGTTGCATATCAAAGATGCACTGATGCTGAAGTAGGAGGGGGAGGCAGGTCTGTTGAAAGTTTCTGGGAAAGGAGAAAAGGAGGAAAAAACAAGGCTGATGTCATGGTAGGCATCTATTGTAATCTGCCTAACCAGGAAGAAAAGGTGGATGTGGCTTTTTTTAAACAACTGAAAAAAATCATTGAAAGCACAGGACTTGTCGATTACATCTGTTGGGAAAATAACACAGCAGGGCACAGATTATCCAACAAGCCATTGGAATGTCTTAGAGACAACATTTTTTTTTTTTTTTTTTTGTTATAGGAGGTAGAGAAAGCCATGAGGGAAGACTATTCTAGAATTGATTCTGATAAACAGGGAGAAGAGGGTTGAGAATTTGAAGGTGGAAGGCAGCTTGAGTGAAAGTGATCATGAATTCTAAGGAATGGTAGGAAGGAAAACAGTAGAATAATGACAATAGAATTCAAGAAGGCAGACTTTAGAAAATTCAGAGAATTAGCAGGTAAGGTCCTGTGGGAAGCAAATGGAAAAACAATTCAGGAGAATTGGCATTTTTTTAAAGAAACATTATTAAGGGCACAAGAGCAAACTATCCTAATGCATATGAAAGATAGGAAATATGGTAAGAAACCACTTTGGCTTAACCAGGAGATCTTCAATGAACTCAAAAAAGAATCATACAAAAAGTGGAAACTGTTCAAATTATGAAGGATTGATATAAAACCACCAACACAAGCATGTAAGGACAAAATTAGAAAGTCCAAGGTATGAAACACAATTACACTAGCATGAGACATAAAGAGTAACATAATGTAAAGCTGTCTTGTAGATGTAATCCACAAACATAAAATATTTAAGATACAAATGCACAGCAAAGATTCCTAACTTGGTATACAATGAAAATACATGTGCATGCATATACATAGGGAGGCATAGGAGGGAGACAAAAATATATTGTGACAGGGTCAGGCTAGATGGCTATAGGAGAATAATTTTTTTTTTTTGAAGCAAAAAAGGTATTTTTTTATTTGCATAACACACTTACAAAACAAAACAACAGCATATGCAATGTGTAACACAGCAACCAATCACAATTGTTTTCTCATTAGCTTCAGGGTAAGGAAGTGTTCAAGCTCGCCTGGCCCCAGAGTGGGGGGGCCTCCTCGACTCTCGTGGTCTTCCACCCTTCCGAGTTACCTGGTGGTCCAGAGCAAGGGGGCTTCATCGACTCTCAAGGTCTGCCACCCCCTCGAGTTACCTGGCGCCACACCCGAGTGTCACCAACAATTCCCTCCTCTGAAAGCACCCAACAAAAGGGGCAGGCTGTGGGGTGAACAACGCGGGGGGGTGGAGGGGCACGTGCACTCTCGTGTGAAAGGACCCCTCTAAGGTGGTGGTGTCCGCAGCAGCAATGGGTGGAGCTGGGGTCCCTAACTCTCTCCCCCAATCAAAGGGTCAAAACAAAGGGAGCCGGACGGAGACACCGAGCAGAGAGCCTTGGACAATGCCCATCGCTCCTCAAAAGCATCAAGGGAGTCGGTGGATGCCGCCCAGAGGAACTCCGCTCGGATACGTGAAAGGACTGAGGATTGGAAAATGGCCCCACAGTTACAAGAAACTCCATCGACCAACATCCTCTCTCTGGTTTTATAGATGGCCGTTTTAGCCAGGGCCAGGAGGAGGTTAACTTGGAGATCCCGCGACTTTGTGAGGTCATGGATGGGGAGTGCATAAATAAAAAGGTGAGGGGGAAAATGCAACCAAAAATATAATAAAAGATTTCTGAGGAGCCGGAACAGAGGCTGCAGCCTGGCAAACTCCAAATATACGTGTGCCAGGGTTTCCCTCACACCGCAAAAGGGACAAGTATCTGGGATGGGGTTGAACCGTGCCAAGTACGTGCCCGTGCTCACAGCTCCGTGAAGGAGCCACCAACTGATGTCCCTGACGGGCCTCGGAACCAAGGTGGAATATAGGCTGGCCCACAGGGGCTGCTCACCTTCCAAAGGTGGCAGAAGGTCTCGCCACTTTGTGTCGGGGCGAGACACTAGGGTGTGGGCGTGAAGGGTGTGGAGCACGAGCGTGTATAGATGTTTCCTTGGTGCGGTTTGGAAGCATACCGGCTGCAATTCATGCAGCCGGCTCACCATAAAGCGGTGAGGGGGCCAATTGG
The DNA here is from genome assembly GCF_965152235.1 of Eretmochelys imbricata. Lineage (NCBI taxonomy): Eukaryota > Metazoa > Chordata > Testudines > Cheloniidae > Eretmochelys > Eretmochelys imbricata. Next base: position 91,712,545 of record NC_135572.1, on the reverse strand, counting down.
ATCTACAGGGCAGGGGTCCAATTAAAAGGTCTGGCGGGCCAGGGGTAGAGGGTGGGCAGGGCATGCCCTCAAGCAGGACCAGATCAAAGTAAGCTCTAGCAGCAGGCAACAAAGCGGCCTTCACCTCCTGAAGTACGTGCCAGGGGGTACGAGGTCTGGAGAGCCCCATGTGCTGAGCGAGCGTCAGGGGATCCAGCCAGTCTCCCCGGTCATAGTCCAGGAGGTCTCCGACTCTCATCACTTCTGCCAGGATCAAGCTCTGGCGCACTGAGTGGGAGTCTGCCACCTGCACACAGAGCTGGGGTTGTGTAGCAGGGGCTCCACGAGGAGATCTGCCCCCTCGGTGGCCACCACGGACCTGGTCGTTAAAAACAGTTTCCAAGTCCGGAGGAGGTCCTGGTAGAAGACCAGCAGCCCCGAGAGGTCTCCCGGAAGACCTCCCGGACGGAGATAAAAGAGCTGCCGATCATATCGGAGCCCTCGGATGCGGTGCAGGATGGCGTGTGCCAGTGTGCTCCACGCCGAACTGCCTGCACCATAAAGGAGTCTCTATAGGGCCTGGAGGTGGAAGACACAGACCACAGTGTGCAGACACTTCAGACCCTGTCCTCCTTTCTTCAGGGGTAGATGAAGAACCCCTACAGGGGCCCAGTGCATTCCTGACCAAAAGAACCCGAGAATCGATGTCCGGAGGTTGGTCAGGAAACCCAGGGCCGGGACCAGGGTGTTGAGCCGGTACCAGAGCATGGACAGGACTAGTTGATTAAGCACCAGTGCTCTCCCTCGGAGGGAGAGACATCAGAGTAGTCCCGTCTATTTCCGGAGCCGCTCTATCACCCCACCCTCTAAGTTTTCCCAGTTCTCCGGTGGAGAGGGATGTGTGGCAGAAAGGTAAACTTTGAGGTAGAGCAGCGGACCCGCGCTCCACCGGACGGTCTGAAGCGCGGGTGGGAGGGAGCTCGCCTGCCACCAGTCTCCTACCGCCAAGCCAGAGCTCTTGACCCAGTTGACCCGGGTGGAGGAGGCTGCCGAATAGATGGCCTGGCAAGCCTCCACCCGCGCCAAGTCGCCCGGGTCCTGGACCACGAGGAGCACGACATCGGCGTATGCCGACAGGACCAGCCGCAGCTCCGGCTCTCTCAGCACCAACCCTGTCAACCTCCTGCAGAGGAGACAGAGGAAGGGCTCAATCTCCAGAGCGTACAGCTGGCCCGAAAGGGGGCACCCCTGCCTTACTCCTTGCCTGAAGTTGACCGGTTCAGTCAGGGTCCAGTTGAGCTTAACCAGACAATCTGCGGAAGCGTACAGCACCCGGAGAAAACCCACAAACTGGGGTCTGAAGCCAAACGCCCGCAGAGTGCTCAGGAGGTACCCATGGTCCACCCTATCGAAAGCTTTCTCCTGATCTAGCGACAGGAGGGCGAAAGACAGACTGTCTCTACGCCCGAGTTCCAAAAGGTCCCGAACCATAAATAGGTTATCAAAGATACTGCGTGTTAGGATATAGATATTCAGGTCTGTCTGCAAAGGCCTGTACTTTAAGAATTTAGGGGTATTCTTATCACTTGGCTAGTTCGAGAGGTATAAAAGAAAGAATCAAAATCACTGTCTGCTGGTGTAAGGGCCTTCTCTTACTGTGACAGTTTGAGGCCCTGTTCTTAGGCTAAGGCCTTTGGCTAAGCAGCACTGTGCAAGCACCAGGGTCGGTCGGATCCAGGGAGAAAAGACTTGCGTAGAAGGCTCGGGCCCTCCCGCACATCTCCACCGGTTCCGTGAGGGGGGTGCTGTCTTCTGCCAGAAGGCAGGTGACGTGTTTCTTGGCCCCCCTCATTTTCTCCAGGAAATAGAAGAAGTGGGAGCCGCAATCCATCTCCCGAAGGAGGCAGATGCGGGATCGAACAAAGGCGCCCCGGGCCTGATGGTTCTCTAGGGCCCGGAGCTCCTTCCGCTTCTCCCAGCACGCTCCGCAGAGGAGCAGGTCCTCGGGGCTGGCAGCCAGATGCCTCTCCAGCTCTAAGACCTCCCGTTCCAACTGCTCTATCGCCGCATTTCTCCGTCGGCTGGTGCCCCATGTGTAGTCACGGCAGAAAAGCCTAGCGCGCACTTTCCCCAGGTCCCAACATTGCCGTGCCAAGGGAAAGGCATGCCGCTGCCCTCGCCAGACCAGCCAGAATTCCCGGAAGGACATCACAAAGCCCTCATCCTCCAACAGGCTGTTGTTAAAATGCCAGTAGGCTGGCCCCGGCCTCTCTGCACAGAGGGAGGCTGTTATGGTGGCTAGATGATGGTCAGAAAATGGGGCCAGCCGAATGCTGGAGGAGTGGGCTCGTGAGAGATGGAAGTGTGATAAATAAATGCGGTCCAACCGGGTGTGGCTCAACTGATGGGCTTCCACCCGGACAAAGGTGAACGTGGAAGTGTCATCTGGGTGGTGGTCATGCCAGATGTCCACTAGGGAGTGATGTTCGATTATGTCCCGGAGGGTGTCCGTGGCCGCCAGGCTCTGCTTGGTCCCCGAGCAGTCCTGTTCCTCAAGGGTGGTATTAAAGTCCCCTCTCAGGACTAGGCACTCGTGAGAATCTAAGGTGCCGAGGAAGGCGGACGCCCGCTGGTAGAATTGCAGCCGCTCCGGGCCCAATGTCGGGGCATAGACGTTAATGAGGTTAACCACGAGCCCCTCCATATGGACCCAGAGATGCAGCAGGCAACACGGCACAGCCTCGGTGACCCCTAGCACCTCGGGCCGTAGGTCGGGGAAGAACAGGGTCTCCACTCCAACCTGTTGAACCGTGGCATGGCTAAAGTAGACCCTGTCCCCCCACTCCAACGTCAACTGTCTTTGGTGGTCGGGTCCGTATGGGTCTCCTGCAGGAAAACCACAGAGTACTCTCTCTCCCGAAGGAAGGAAAGTACCTGGGACCTGCGGAGAGCCATCCTACAACCCCAGGTGTTCAACATTGCGATGGTGAGAGGTGTCTGGGAAGGGTTGGGGGGGTCCTCACTGGCAGGAATGCTTGCATCTCCCAGCGGGCCGCGCAGCAGTCTGTGACCAATCCCGTAGGTGAGTAATTGTTCACGGAAGACGCGGACCCGACAGTAGGCCGCGGCATCCAGCTTCTCCGTCCCTTTACCTTCCCCCATGAGGGCCCTTGTGGCCCGGAGGATTTGAGAAAAGTCCCCCCATCGCTGGAAAGCAAGTTATACCTTGTTGCAGGAGCCACGGACATCCTCTAAAAACTTCCGCAGCTCTCCTCGCAGCTCATCGGGGGGTGGGGTTACGGTTTCCCGGTTGTTCCCTGGCAGGGCCCTTGGTGCAGCCCTGTGGTCCACTAAAACGGACAAGCAGGGTGCGGAGGGTACCTGATTGGCTGGAGCTTCTAGGCCCGCCTCAAGCTCTGGGGCGATAGGGGGCGGTGGAGGGAAAATAGCAGCTCCTAATGGGTCGGGGCAGGAGAACACAAAGGCCGCTCTTGGGGGTCATCAATTGAGAAAGGGAAGGAGACAGCCCTGGGGGGGGCAATGACATTGCAGGAGGTAAATTGGATAGGGGTAGGGGCAGGGGCAGAGGAGAAATTCTAGGTTTTGGGAGGCAAGGAGCTGGATGGTGGCGCCTCCCAATCAGGCTCAAGGGTTAAGAGGGTGGGGAGGAAGCTCTCAGTGACACTGGGTGCGTGCTCTGTGGTGAATTTAGCGGCCACAGTATCAGGAGGTGGCCTACCTTCTGTAGGACCCCCGCCTGGGAAGGAAATTGATTGCTCCGCACCAACAGGGGGTGCCCCAGCGACTCGTGTCCCAGCCATGTGGCGCCGACTGTCACCTGAGCAGGCTCAGTGGTCGTCAGCGGGGTGCCATCAGCGGCTGGGTCGGTGGAGGAGTCCAGGGGCTCCTCGGAGGTGGGAGTGGAAGCAGCAGTTAAGGGGAGGGAGCATGGGGAAAAGAGGGGTGGAGTGAGGTCGTCCAGATTGAGATTTGCTGGCAAAAGGTCGTCCTCCCCCTGGGCGACCAGGGTCAGATCTAAGGCCTCAATCTCCTCGAACATGGAGGAGAGGACACTTTCTGCTGCCCCGGGGTTCTCCCCATCTGCACCCGACATGACGGTTGCCTCGGGGTTCACAGGGTTTTGGGTAGTGTCAGGACAGAAGGGGTTTCCTCAAGGGTCTCGGAGGGGAGGGTCTCCCGTGGAGGGGAGACACTACCCTCCGGTGCTACCACGTCTTTCCCGGCTGACACTGGTGGATGGGACGCACTCGTGGGCAAAGGAGAAGGTTCGGTATCGGTGCCCCCCTTCCTGGTCTTCCAGGGGGCCTCCTCCTCGGGTAGATGAGGCGGAGCTCAAGCCTTCCGCTTGCCTCGCTTCCCCTGGACTAGGGCCCAGCCCTCCATGGCATCATCTGGGGGCTGATTAGCAAGGGTCGTGGCAGGGGGAAAGGTGATGGCTCAGGGACTTGGTGGGGGTACGGTGGAGCAGCATAAGGGAGGGAGGATTCTCTCTGGGGCAGGCTCTCTCCCATGCCTGGTGGTACCTCTGCCACACCCTCCTCCATAGGCCCCTCTAGATTGTCAGCAGCGAGGGCGGGGCTCTCCAGCTCGTCTGGGTGTTGTAGGGGAGGTGCTCCTTGGGCCTGAGTGGGAGTAGCGGTGGTCTGAAAAGAAGGGGGGGGGGGTTCAGGTACCGGATGGCCAGGGGCATCGGCAGTGACAGGGTTTCAGGGATCTCAGGTGCCCCTCCTTGCCGGGCTAAGGGGCAGTCCCTCCGGACATGCCCCGACGCCCGGCAGAGGTAGCACCGGGCTTCCCCCTGGAAAAGTACACCCGGTAATGGGCCGGGTGGGGGACTAGGAAGAACCCTTCGACCGCCACTCCGTCACACGCCGCCGATGGCAGTAAAAGTTGCACTTGCCGGCGGAAAGAAAAAATGTGATGGAGGGTGGGGTCCTTGCAGCTCAACGGGAGAGGGCTGATAACAGAAACAGGTTTCCCCAGGGTGGAAAGGACGGGTAGCAGGGCAGGAACTTTGTCACAATATATACATATATAAACAATATATGATAATATTGTTTAACAGATCATAACTTTTCCAATGATACCTTCCAAGGCATACTTTGTATAAAATTCATCATAATTATGCAACACTGTTGATACATCAGTGGTGATACCTTAGTGTGAGCATGGACATCTTTCTGTATTCATTCCTTTATGCCACTCCTGCAATATAAAGGAGTGAATACAGTCTTCTGTGGAAGTCCCTGACCCCAGCAGTAATATAGGGACACCAGAGGATATCCTCTTCTACCGGAAATGTATTGGTGTCATGAGGGGGCATACTTTAAGCCAGAGAGCTTTAAACTTGGGCTAGTCTGTATTGTCAAGCAAACAATAAGTAGTCACACAAGGAGGTTCTCTAACTTATTCTGGGGTCTACACCAAGCATCCCACAGACTGTTGACCACTCTTTTCTTTTCCTGCCTGGGTTGCATCTTCTGAAAGAATATGGCCCTTAAAGCTTTACTGTGAACATAATTAGATATTGGGATAGATTCACTGGCATGTTTCAGCTCTTTTAAATCACACTGGTGACACAAATCAGCTGTGAATATGGCTGTGTTGGCTGGTTAAATCAGACTTATAAATATTTTTCATCACCAGATAGGCAGAAAGTGGATAGAGCATTCAATGACTCTGGCCCACAATCACTGCCCCAAAGAGTTTACAATTGAGTGAACAGGCAACATATAAATGGAGGGGGGTTGGAAGAGGAAAAAGGGATGAAAATATAGAATCAATAGCTTATGTTTTGTGTGTGTGTGTGTGTGTGTGTCCATCCGCCAATCCTTCTACCTAATCACACTTGATTAGGAAAATTAGAAGGAGACACATGTAGTGACCATACAGATTAACCCAGGGAGACTTATTTAGACTTAGTCCTATTTTTTAAGAGCTTCCTTCTGAGAACAAAACAAAAATGACAGACCTATTGATCATGCAGATACCAACGATTTGGTTGCCCTAGCAACAGCACCAGACCCCCTTGGAATTTCCCCATCATTTATATAACTTTTTGAGTTATTCTAATGGTGCAAGATAATAAAGGCAAATGCTAAGTGCAGAATGCATATTTATTATGCTGGATGAAAACTATGGGAGTACTAATGCACCATTGCCACATGCAAGGCAGTCAATACCCCAGTTCACTGAATATCAAGATTATTTTCAGGCAATCTGGTATATTTTTATTCTAAATCCTATAGGCTGATGTACTTTAAATTACTGTTTCACTACTGCCAACCTAGTTAATATATTATAAATTGTTCCTGAGGGGAATAAGGACATTTCCTGCAATCATGTATACATAGAGTCTTAAGCAATATTTTGGATCTTGTCCAATTTGCTCCTAATTTCACTTCAAAAGAGTTTTCTGCTTCTGAATAGTTTTGACCTTTTTTTTTTCGTTTTATTTCCTAATGTGTAGTTTGCACTTACTATGCATGCATCTTTTTTTTTTTCAAAGTGTTTTTTCATTTTTCCATAATGGTAATAATCAGAGAGTTCTAGCATGCATTTGACTTTAGTCAATTAGGCATCTCTTTTGCATACTCTGTATACAGAGACTACAGGACAGTTTTATGGTCATGAGTTTTGGATGTCCACAATGGATGAAACCACTACTGAGCTGCACTAGTCATCCTGAACTAATACAAATAAAACTGTTGTATTGCACCATGTATTCTGTATAAGCCACACATTTTAAAAATGCTTGAAAGGGATTTTTAAATCTTTATTGATACTAGTGTTTGTAGCCCTCCCTACTAAAATCAGATTCCACTGCGTAGGAATACGAGGGAGAGGGGAAAAATCACATATTTTACAAGATCCTCAAAGTAAACTAAACTTATTTTCCCAGGCATAATAATACAACATCTTTGGTCTATTATCTTGGAGCTGACCAGGACCGTACAGCCAGTAATATCTCTCCTTTCCAACGTCATGATGAAGTTCTTATGTCTAGCTCTGAATGGATGCTTTCAGATTTTAAATCTCCTCAGGTCAGTGCAAAGTGATGGTGAAATGGGGCCGGGGGAAAGCAAAAGATTTTCATGGAAAGTGGATTCAAACATCAAAATGGAAGCTGTTTATACTTCTCAAAGGCTTAGATTATTCAAAGTAGCCCTTATAGATTTTACACAGCAGAATGTGTGTGTGGCATTACAAAGTGTACAAAAAATATAGTCTAGGTTCTCTGATCTATGTCTTGTTCTTACTGCAGCAAAGTTATCTGTACAGCTGTGTGAGTAATTCAAATATTATGTGAACATGTGTTATAATATTGAAATGAGTTCTGTGTGGTCATAGAATCATAGAAGATTAGGGTTGGGAGACCTCAGGAAGTCATTTAGTCCAACCCCCTGCTCAAAACAGAACCAACCCCAACTAAGTCATCCCAGCCGGGGCTTTGTCAAGCTGGGCCTTAAATCTCTAAGGATGGAGAGTCCACCATCTCCCTAGATAACCCATTTCAGTGTTTCTCCATCCTCCTAGGGAAATAGTTTGTTTCTAATATCCAACCTAGATCTCCCACAACTTTAGACCATTCCTCCTTGTTCTGTCATCTGCCACCACTGAGAATAGCCTAGCTCCATCCTCTTTGGAACTTGGAACCCCCCTTGAAGTAGTTGAAGGCTGCTATAAAATCCTCCCTCACTCTCTCTTCTGCAGACTAAATAACCCCAGCTCCCTCAACCTCTCCTCATAAATCATGTGCTCCATCCTCCTGATCATTTTCATTGACCTCTTCTGGACTCTCTCCAATTTGTCCACACTGTTTCTCTAGGGGGGAGGGGGGCAAACTGGATGCAATACTCTAGATGTGGCCTCACCAGTGACAAATAGAAGGGAATAATCACTTCCCTCGATCTGCTGGCAATGCTCCTACTAATGCAGTCCAATATGCCGTTAGCCTTCTTGGCAACAAAGGAACACTGTTGACTCATATCCAGCTTCTCATCCACTGTAATCCCCAGGTCCTTTTCTGCAGAACTGCCACTTAGCCAGTTGGTCTCCAGCCTGTAGCAGTGCATGGGATTCTTCCATCCTAAGTGCAGGACTCTGCACTTGTCCTTGTTGAACTTCATCAGATTTCTTTTGGCCCAATCCTCCAATTTGTCTAGGTCACTCTGGACCCTATCCCTACCCTCCAGCCTACATACCTCTCCCCACATCTTAGTGTCATCTGTCAACTTGCTGAGGCTACAATCCATCCCATCATCCAGATCATTAATGAAGATATTGAACAAAACCGGCCCCAGGACAGACCCCAGGGCACTCCACTTGATACTGGCTGCCAACAAGACATTGAGCCGTTGATCACTATCCATTGAGCCCAACGATCTAGCCAGCTTGCTATCCAACTTATAGTCCATTCATCCAATGCATACTTTTTTTAACTTGCTGGTAAGAATACTATTGGAGACCATATCAAAAGCTTTGCTAAATCAAGATATATCACATCCACCACTTTCCGCATATCCACAGAGCCAGTTATCTCATCATAGAAGGCAATCAGGTTGGTCAGGCATGACTTGCCCTTGGTGAATCCATGTTGATTGTTCCTGACCACCTTCCTCTCCTCTAAGTGTTTCAAAATGGATTCTTTGAGGACCTGCTCCATGATTTTTCCAAGGAGTGAGGTGAAGCTGACCAGTCTGTAGTTCCCCAGATTCTCATTCTTCCCTTTTTTAAAGATAGGCACTATATTTGCCTTTTTCCAATCATCTGGAACCTCTGGCTCTGTAATCACATCAGTCAACTCCCTCAGCACCCTGGAATGCATTAGATCTGGCCCCATGGACTGTGCATGTCCAGCTTTTCTAAATAGTCCTTAACCTGTTCTTCCACTACTGAGGGCTACTCACCTCCTCCCCCCACTGTACTGCCCAGTTAAGCAGTCTGGGAGCTGACCTTGTCTGTGAAGACAAAGGCAAAAAAAAAGCATTGAGTGCTTTAGCTTTTTTCACATAATCTGTTGCTAGGTTGCCTTCCCCATTCAGTAAGGGTCCCACACTTTCCCTGACCTCCTTTTTATTGCTAAAATATCTGTAGAAACTCTTCCTGTCACCCTTCACATCCCTTGTTAGCTGCAACTCCAGTTGTGTGTTGGCCTTTTTGATTACACCCCTGCATGCTCTAGCAATATTTTTGTACTCCTCCCTAGACATATGTCCAAGTTTCCACTGCTTGTAAGCTTCCTTTTTGTGTTTAAGCTAACCAAAGATTTCTCTGTTAAGCCAATCTGGTTGCCTGCCATATTTGCTACTCTTTCTACACATCAGGATGGTCTCTTCCTGTTCCTTCAATAAGGCTTCTTTAAATTACAGCCATCTCTCCTGGACTCCTTTCCCCCTCATATTAGCCTCCAAGGGGATCCTGCCTATCAGTTCCCTGAGGGAGTCAAAGTCTGCTTTTCTAAAGTCCAGGGTCTGTATTCTGCTGCTCTCCTTTCTTCCTTGTGTCAGGATCCTGAACTGAACCATCTCATGGTCACTGCTGCCCAGGTTGCCACTCCTACTTCCCCTACCAATTCTTCCCTGTTTGTGAGCAGCAGATCAAGAGGAGCATGGCCCCTAGTTGGTTCATCCAGCAATTGCATCAGGAAGTTGTCCAACACTCTCCAAAACTTCCTGGATTGTCTGTGCACTGCTATATTTCTCTCCCAGAAGATATCAGGGTGATTGAAGTCCCCCATGAAAACCAGGGCCTGCAATCTGGGAACTTCTGTTAGTTGTCCGAAGAAAGCCTCATCTACCTCATCCTCCTTGTCTGGTGGTCTATAGCAGATGCCCACCATGACACCACCTTTGTTGCTCTCACCTCTAAACTTAACCCAAAGACTCTCAACAGGCTTTTCTCCAGTTTCATACCAGAGCACTGAGCAATCATACTGCTCTCTTACATACAGTGCAACTCCACCACTTTTTATCCCCTCCTGTCCTCCCTGAACAGTTTATACCCCTCCATGAAAGTGCTCCAGTCATGTGAGTCACCCCACCAAGTCTCTGTTATTCCAATCACAGCATAGTTCCTTGACTGTGCCGTGACTTCCAATTCTTCCTGTTTGTTTCTCAGGTTTCTTGTGTTCGTGTACAGGCACCTAACATAACTAGCCGATTGCCTTACTTTCTCAGTATGAATCGGGAGGCCTCCCCTGTTGCACCCGCCTCCTTGTGTTTCCTCTGGGTATCCCAATTCCCCATTTACTTCAGGACTTAACTCTCCATCCCCAAGCCCTCCTCACCAGGTTAGCAAGCCTGCCTGTAAAGATGCTCTTCCCTCTCTCTTTGTTAGGAGGATCCCATCTCTTCCTAGCTATCCTTCTTCCTTGAACAACATCCCATGGTCAAAGAATCCACAACCCTCTCTCCGACACCACCTGTGCTACCATGCGTTTACCTCCACAATTCAACGGTCCCTTCCTGGGCCATTTCCTTCAACAGAGAGGATGGATGAGAACATGACTTGTGCCTCATACTCCTTTATCTTTCTTCCCAGAGCCACATAGTCTGCAGTGACCCACTCAAAGTCATTCTTGGCAGTATCATTGGTGCCCATGTGGCGAAGCAGGAAGGGGTAACGGTCCAAGGGCTTGATCAGTCTTGGCAGACACTCCATCACATCCTGAATTCTAGCTCCAGGCAAGCAGAACACTTCTTGAGTTTTCCGGTTTGGATGGCAGATGGATGACTCCATCCTTCCTACGAGAGAATACCCAACCACCACCACCCATCTCCTCCTCTTTGGAGTGGTGGTCGTGGAACTCCCATCCCTAGTATAATGCATCCCATGCCTTCCGGTCGATGGGGTATCCCTCTGATCCCTTCCCTCAGATAACTCTTCCAAACCATTCTCTGCCGTAATACCTGTGCAGAGAGCCTGAAAACAGTGTCTTACCTCTATCAGCATGGGGGTACATGGGTTCTCCTCTTTCTTCTTCTGAGGTCACATGCTGCCAATTTTCTTCCCCATTCTGAACTGCCCTCTCTGATTGTTCAGCATGCTATGCCTGCAGCACCAAACACTGACTTCTATCCAGAAAATCTTCATTTTATCTGATGTAACACAGGGTTGATACTGGGGTCTCTAGTCCTTTAGCCTTCTCTTCCAATATGGAGACCAGCTTGCACATCGTACCGACAAAGTCACTTCTATCCTCTGGGAGAAAGACAAACATGGCACATCCTGTGCAGGTCACAACAGCTGATTGCTCACTATCCATATCACATTCCTTCTAAGAGCCTCTTCAGATATTGTATTTACTGCTCACAGAAGCCTAAAAGACAAAAAAAAACAACACTCTGCGGGAACTCTCACCAGGCGAACTCCCCCTCTGTTTGCCTGTCCTCTTTTTGCCTATCCTCTGTTTGTTCACTCAGTTCACAGCTGACTGCTTTTTTGTAAGGCTTCTGGCTCGAAGCAGTGGGCCCAACTGAAAGCCTTCCCTCCAATCAACCACTCAAGGCCCGCCTGGAACAAAGCACTCCCAATTCACACTTTTCAAGCAAACAAACACATGGCCAGACAGTCCCTGTAACTAGCTCCATTCAAACAAATGTTCACAGGAGACAGACACTTGGCTATTCACCCCACCAGCTCACAACACAGCCTCCCTAATGCAGCATTCAGTGTAGCTCTTCTCAGGCAGTTCCCAGGCAAACTCCTTCTGTTTGCCTGTCCTCTATTCTCTGCTCTGTTCGTGGTCATTGTTATCCTATCCCTCCTCCCCACTTCAGTCCAACTGTTTGTTCTATTTACTAGTTGCATCTTTTCTTAATCATATTATAAACTCTTTCTGGGTGAGGACTATGAAAGTTTGTTTGCACAGTGCCTATTCCAATTGTGACCTAAGAGTGCTACCATAAGTGTGTATACATATATGAGAGAGAAATTAATATCTCTCTCTCTCCCTCTCTGATTCACAGTGTGGTCCCTGATCCGCTTCCTGGGGCCAGTGAAGCACATGCCGCACCTTACTCAAGGTTTGTGGCAAAGTCACAATATACCCATTGTAAATGAATAAGAATAGCCTTTTCACATCACAACATGCAGGAAGTCCTTATACTGTGTGACATATTGGGGAAAGCTACAGGATAGTCAAAGACAGTAGTGGTAATTCCAGGATTAGTCAGTCACACTTTCAATTTCAGAGTTCCGAGCACAACTGGAAAGTATAACACAGAGAAAAGCCCGCTTAGTAGCCACACTGGTGCCATCGATGAGTTTTTCACTTGGCTGAGACACCTGGGCATGCCTTTGTAGTTGATGACACCCTTGAAATTTGTAGCATGAATCAGGCCTGTGGATAGCTGAATGATGAGCAGTAGCAAGTATGACAGGTTTCAGAGTAACAGCCGTGTTAGTCTGTATTCGCAAAAAGAAAAGGAGTACTTGTGGCACCTTAGAGACTAACCAATTTATTTGAGCATGAGCTTTCGTGAGCTACAGCTCACTTCATCAGATGCAAACCGTGGAAACTGCAGCAGACTTTATATATACACAGAGAATATGAAACAGTACCTCCTCCCACCCCACTGTCCTGCTGGTAATAGCTTATCTAAAGTAATTGTCAGGTTAGGCCATTTCCAGCACAAATCCAGGTTTTCTCACCCTCCACCCCCCCCCACAAATTCACTCTCCTGCTGGTGATAGCCCATCCAAAGTGACAACAAAGTAGCAAGTATGATTATGACTGCATATAGCACAAGTTAGGCCTGCCTACACACCTCATCCCAGGGTACTGAGTTATGGCAAGTGACTTGGTTGCACAGAAGGCAGAGAAGCAGCTGCAGTAGATGATGACAGGGCTGCTGTAGTTGTTGCTCTGTGTTACTTTCTATTGTCTCATCATCATCTCTGATTGTTGATTAGTGCCACACTATAGCGATAGAATGGTGGACATTTCAATCAAAAATGAATCTCACAACACCCACCTACATTTTTTAACCAAGGTATGGTTTTGTTACTGTTTTCAATTACAGCATTTTTTTATACTCAGAAATCAAAGGGCCCCATAACTGTTCAAAGTGGCTTCCATAGGACACTTTTTGAAAACATTGTGCAGTGAAAGGTGAAACTTGCATGCAGTTTTAGAGAATGGTTTTACTGTCACCAAATGAAAGTAAATAGGCTTTTACTACATCTGTGTACTTCCATCTACTATAAACAAGTACAATGTAATAACAGGAAAGGAAGACAGCAGTTGTATAGTAATCTTCTTCCTCTCTGATTTTTTCTTGTTGATTTAACCAAAGCTTCTGCCTCTCTAGTATAACTGCTTTTATCTACTAATATCTGCTTTCGGAGCTTTCAGGGAAACAGCTCAATAATCCCAGCCTATGTCTTTTAGCCAAGAAAGATTGTAGTAATTACTCCATTGTGACACAGAGTGAAATTCTGTCTCCATTGAAGTCAACGGCAGAACTCCTTTAGACATCAATGGGGTTAGGATTTCCCCCACAGCATGTAAGGAGAGTTTAATCAGATGTAGTCAGGAAGACATCTCACACATTTGCCACATTTAGCAGTGCCCTGCTTGTGGACCACTTTCAACATCGGGGTGGCATTTTCAACAATGCTCAATGTTGCCACTGACTTCAGTTTGGCCAGAGTTAGCAAGGTAAGCACTTCTGAAAGCTCCTGGAATCAACCTAGGCTTTTGTACTGCCCCAATCACCAGAGATTCTGAATGTATTAAGGGAAATTGTATGCTTCATTGTCACTTTGAGAACTAAGAATTTAGTTTAATCTCATTTTACACATTTAATAGGGCTTCACACGTGATTCTTGCTGTTTGAATAGCTAAATCATGATGAGCACTGCATTGAAACTAGCCAAGCTTTGTGAAGCACTGTAAAGCAGAAAATCTACATGGCATTATAGGTTACAAAAACTAAAAACTAAAAAAATGTTCTCCTGTTCTTCCACTGCTAACTTCAGTTTGAATAAGTTTAATTTTTTTTAACTGTTTAAAAATCAGGTGTGTCTCTAAAGCTGCAATAAAAATTCAAACGAACGTAACATGGATGCTCAGAAAGATCTCTCTGCCACTTAATGTGAATTTTGACACAAGGACTTAGCATTAGGGTGCAGCACTTATGGAAATAATAGCACTAGTCAATATTTATGAAGCTCTAGTTTTCTCTAAATACAGCAAATCACTTGAACTACTTGTCACAATTGGAAAGTTACTACATTAATGAGAATGGAAAATATTAGGGGAAGAAAAGGTGTGGAGGGAGATATCAAAACTGCAACCTGTGTAGCTATCCTTCTCTAAGAATCTTTTTCCTGAGTGTTCAAAAGTGCAGTAACCAATTATTCTCCCTTGTCCAGAGGCGGCCCCAAGATAAGGCAAAAAGGAAGTGCAGATAGTATTGTCCCAAGATCAAGATTTTGGGAATGGATATAAAACAAATGAGATATACAGAAATCTCTTATCTTACACTGCAGAAAAAGTGGGGTGGGAGGTAAAAGAGATGGCGAAACAGGTACGTTTGGTTGAAAAAGGTCCAGATGGCCTGACCTTCCCAAAAGGATACGAATTAGAGTTAGGCCTCTTCCAACCCTGATATTCTGTGATTCTATGATTCTATGATGTAAAGGCCTGGAAATGTTTGAAATTCCTCTTCCTGTTTGAAATTCCAACTTCTCAGCTGACCATGCTGTCTTTATGTAGCAGATGCGCTCCCATGTGGAGCACACCAGAGCTGTTGGATCTGCTAAGCATATGGGGAGAGGAGGCTGTGCAGTTGCAGCTTCGCACCAGCCATAGCAATTTTGATACCTGTGGGCTAATTGCTAGTCACATGCTGGAGAAGGGGCATGAAAGGGACACCCAGGAGTGTCATGTTAAAATGAAAGAGCTGAGGCAGGTGTACCAGAAGGCTAGGCCAATCCTTGCTCTGGTGTGGCACCGAAGACATGTCACTTGTATAAGGAGCTTCACACCATCCTCTGTGGCGACCCCACCTCCACCGTCAAGAGGCCGATGAATACTTCAGGGGACTGGAGGCAGCGGCTAGCAGACTCACCCCTGATGTGGAAGTGATGGATGAGGAGGTGGAGATGGAGGAAGATGTGGAGCACACGGCAGAGTTGTCCGGTTGCACAGTGAGTCAGGACCTCTTTTCCACTCCTGAGGGATCTAGTCAGATCCAGCACTCTGGCTGTGGCGCACAGGATGCAGGAGAGGGGATCTCCAGTAAGTGCCCATTTTGCTTTGATACTGCACAGTGAGAGGAGATTGAGCTCTCATGTACTTAATTAACCACAGAGCCTGTCCATCTACACAGTGGGGTCACGGTGGAAAAGTTTGCTATGTACACAGGGATGTATCTGGAATCCTTCATAGTGATGTGTAGGAAACTTTCCTGTAGGTATTCTGCAATCCTCTTCCAAAGGTTCCTTGGGCAAGATGCCTTGTTTCTCCCCCTCACTATGGGAATCTTTGCCATGCCACCTGGCAGTTATTTCTGTAGGGACCAGAGTGGCACAAATTGGAGCCAGTCTCTAGCCACACACACGCAGGAGATTCACCTTTGCATCTTTAGAAGTGAGATATCAGTTTAGATTACCCTAGCCTGTGCCAATATTCAGAATAGGCTCCCTAGCCACTTTTAGTAACCCCCTTTAAAAGCCACCCTTTGTCCCGTCTTATCTTTTCCCCCTTGCCCATGCCCTCCCCACGAACTCACCATAATTGGGACCTGTGGCGACTTGTGTGCTAGCCGAGGAACAGTAAGAAAGAGGTGTGTATGTAACTTTTGTGATTCATGGCCGTGAGTACACTTACAATACTATCTCCCTTCATTGTTTCTTTGTCTTCTGCAGAAGTTCCTGTAGCAGGGTCACTGCAGGGCCCTCTTGGATCCTGCCCCTGCTGTGCTAACAAAGTCACTTGGAGACCTGGGGGATCAATAACAACTGGTGCCCTTTATTTATAGGTGTGCTCCCACCACCTTTTCACCAAACACAGCTTGGGTTTTAGTGTCTGCACTCAGGAAAGAAGAGCTATCACTTGACTTCTGCTTCCTCACTCCCTTCTCCTGGCTTCCTTCCTCCCAGGCTTTTCTATAGCCCCAGGCTAACTGGGCAGGCAGCTGTCTTCCATTCACCAATTAGGTGCAGGTTTTCTCTAGCCAGCTCCAATTTACTTCCTTAATGGGAGCTGCCGTGACAGAGGGATGAGTCAGAAGTTCCTTCCCAGCACCCTGTCACAATGCCCTTGAGAACAACACTTTCTTCCACACTGGCATAGCACCTCCGTCACATGAGGTGGTGACCCAGGAGGAGTAAGGAGGATATGTTTAGAGAAGTGCTGCAGTCAACAGATGCAGCACATAGCGAAACAAGAGTGTGGAGGGAGACAATTAATGAAAGACTGAGGCTGGATAGAAAGGAAATACAACAGGAGCAGGAGCAGAGGATAAAGCTCCAGGTGGAGTGGACAGAGATACTGAAGCCCTCATTAGTCTGCAATCAGAGTAAATCCCTGGCCAACTCCCCTTCCAGCCACTACAGAAATCCGGGTTTATGCCCTCCCCAAACTCCCTCACCACATTCATCACATGTTCCCTGTTACTCACAGTACCTCATCCCCCATGCCTGGGGACTGGTTTCCAATGAAAACTGGAATTACACCCAGCTGTGAAAGCCCTAACCATGAGACTGTTCTTCATTTTCATATCCCCGGTTTGTCCAAAAGTTTGTGTTTTATCCCATTGTTCAATTTGAATCTTTGAAGTAAAATGAGCCTTTATTTGTGGCATACATACATCACTCAATCCTAACATTGAATCACAGTGGCTTTAGGTAGGAATATTTGCTTCTTGCAATTAACACTTGAGAAGCAATCACTATAGGGGTAATTCTTGGTGGTAAGCAAATGTTGCCTGGCCGAATGCATCACATACAGACAGATTTTACTGTGCCCCTCTAACTACCATTGTATCTGACTGCTCAAAATCAGCAGCCAACTGATCAGCCTCAGCCATCACTGCGGAAACTTCCCCCCTTTGATTTGCAAATATTATTCAGAGTACAGCAGGCTGCATTGACCATCAATTTCTTCATTGAGGTTTAAGTGGCCAAAAAGACAGCACCAGCAACCTTTAATCAGCCAAAGACACATTCAGTGGTCGATCTCTCCCTCTAGTGTAGACCAGGACTCTGTTTCACAGCTCATGAGATACTGCAGAACCAGCTGCATTGTGTTCATAACATTCGTCACCAGAATGATCAGCAGTTCAGGATCATGCTGTCAAGCTGAGATGGTGGGCACACAGTTTACAAGGGCTGTTGAAAAATGGCACAAAATGAAGTAGAAAGCCTATGGAATGATGGGATGGAAAGAACTGCATCATGGGATGGCGAGCACATCTCCATGATGCACCATAGTCTGTTCCCAGAGCTGCCAGCGGCAGAAGGTGACGAGTTGCACTGTGGGATAGCTACCCATGATACAACGGTCTCTATGTCAATGCAAGAGCAATGACCATGGATGTGTTCAGCCAACACAAGGAGCATTGTGTGGACAAGCTCAACCAATGTTATTAAAGAGACTTATGATTGTGGACAAAACTTAAGTTGACTTAACTCTCTAGTGTAGTCATGATCTTAGTGTGCTTAAGTATCTGCTGTTAATGGCCCATCCAGTTCAACGGCACTTATTATCCTCAACCTCTGCTGTACTGGGTGCCCATCCTCCGGTGATTAATCATTTTCCACTGGGAGATAACATGTTTTTAAATAGTGTATTCTTATTTTAATATTGTCACCTGCTTTGCTACACAATATTATATTTGGGAGGTTTTATTTTGTTAGTTTTAAAGTCCCCTTCCTATGCCTTCTCTACATGCAGATTTCCAACATTTTAGCAGAAGGTTTGCTTTTAAACCAATTTAGTTAGACAAGAGCAAGTCTGTGGTTAAACACTGCATTTATTTGAATTGCAGTTGCACCTGCAGTCACGGACCAGGATTCCGTTGTGCTAGGTACTGTACAAACACAGCACAAAACGGTGGTCCCTACCCCCAAAAGTTTAACCTAAGTAAGCAACATTTAAAAATAAGAGTACATACATGCAACATTGCTTTGGTTTAAAAAAAGGGCTTCTCTATATGCAACAGTAGTAGCCCTTTAACTATGCTGGTACAGTAAAAGCAGTAACCACCCTCCCTCTCCACCACCCCTTCTCCCACCCACAGTGTGGATGAAGTTATATCAGTATAACTGTGCTTATATTGGCATAATTTATTACCATATGGGAAGGAGAATAAACTATAACTGTATAAGTCACCTTTATACTGTGTGACAGGGTCGGGCCAGATGGCTACAGGAGAGTAATTTTTTTTTGAAGCAGAAAAGAATTTTATTTGTGTAACACTTACAAAGAATCACTAAAAAGGAGAACTATGCAACAAAACAAAAGCAAACACAAGGTATAACACAGCAGCCTTCAGGAGGGAGAAGTGTTCAGGCTAGCCTAGGCCCAGAGCGGGAGGGCTTCCTCAACACTTGTGGTCTCCTACCCTCCAGAGTTACCTGGTGGCCTAGAGCGGGGGGGACTTCCTCGACACTCATGATCTTCCACCCCTCGAGTTACCTAGTGCCACGCCCAGTGTCACCAATTATTCCTCTCCTGAGAGTCCCAGACAAGATGGGCACGGCTGCGGGGTGGGTGGTTTGGGGGTGCGGGGGACGTACACCACTTGTGATAGGACCCCTCCTAGGTGACAGTGATGATGGTATCCACAGTGGCAACGGCTGGGGCTGGGGTCTCTCGCTCTTTCCCTCAATCAAAGGGTCAGACGGAGGGAACCGGACGGGGTCACCGAGCAGAGAACCTCGGACAGTGCCCACCGCACCTCAAAGGCATCAAGGGAGTTGGTGGACACCGCCCAGAGGAACTCCGCCCGGATATGTGAGTGTACTGAGGATCGGAAAACAGCCCTACAATCGCAGGATGCTTCATTAGCCAACCTCCCTTCTCTGGTTTTACAAATGGCTGTTTTAGCTAGGGCTAGGAGGAGGTTAACCAGAAGATCTCATGATTTTGTGGGGCCACGAATGGGGAGTGTGTAGATAAAAAGGTGAGGGGAAAAGTGTAGCCAAAAGCGTAATAAAATATTCGTGAGGAGCTGGAAAAGGGGCTGCAGCCTGGCACACTCTAAATATATGTGCACCAGGGTTTCCCTCATGTTGCAAAAAGGGCAAGTATCCGGGATGTGGGTGAACCGTGTCAAAAACACGCCCGTGCTCACAGCTCCGTGAAGGAGCCGCCAACTAATTTCCCCGACGGGCCTCGGGACCAAGGTGGAACACAGGCTGGCCCACAGGGGCTGCTCACCCTCCAAAGGTGGCAGGAGGTCCCGCCACTTTGTATCGGGGGGGGACACCAGGGTGTGGGTGTGAAGGGTGTGAAGCATAAGTGTGTATAGATATTTCCGTGGCATGATTTGGAAGCTGACCGGCTGCAGTTCATGCAGCCGGCTCGCAGTGAAAGGGTGAGGGGTTTGTTGGGATCTACGGGGTAGGTGACCAATTGAAAGGTCCGGCGGGCCTGGGGTAGAGGGTGGGCGGGGTGCGCCCTCGCGCAGGGCTCAGTTGAGATAAGCCCAAGCAGAGGGCATCAAGGTGGCCTTCACCTCCTGAAGTACGCACCTTCAGTACTTAAGGGGTACAAGTTTGGAGAGACCCATGCGCCGAGCGAGCATCAGGGAATCCAGCCAGTCTCCCTGGTCGTAGTCCAGGAGGTCTCCGACTCTTGTGACTTCCGCCAGGACCAAACTCTGGAGCACCGAGCGGGACTCCGCCACCTGCACACAGACCTGGGGGTTGTGTAGCAGGGGCTCCGCGAGGAGATCTGCTCCCACGGTGGCCGCCACGGACCTGGTCGTTGAAAATAGTTTCCAGGTCCGGAGGAGGTCCTGGTAGAAGACCGGCAGCCCAGAGAGGTCTCGCGGAAAACCTCTCGGACAAACACAAAAGAGCTGCCAATCGTATCGGAGGCCTTGGAAGCGGCGCAGGAACGCGTGCGCCAATATGCTCCACGTCGAACTACTTGCACTATAAAGGAGCCTCTGCAGGGCCTGGAGGCGGAAGACATGGACCCGAGTGTGCAGACACTTCAGGCCCTGTCCTCCTTCCTTCAGGGGTAGATGAAGAACCACAACAGGGGCCTAGTGCATTCCTGACCAAAAGAACTCAAGAATCAATGTCCGGAGGTTGGTCAGGAAATGCGGGGCCAGGACCAGGGTGTTGAGCCGGTACCAGAGCATGGACAGGACTAGTTGGTTAAGCACCAGTGCTCTCCCTCGGAGGGAGAGACATCGGAGTAGCCTCATCCATTTCTGGAGCCGCTCTATCACCCCGCCTTCTAAATTTTGCCAGTTCTCCGGCAGGGAAGGGTGCGTGGCAGAAAGGTAAATGCCTAAGTAGAGCAGTGGACCCGCGCTCCACTGGATGGTCTGAAGCGCGGGTGGGAGGGAGTTCACCTGCCGCCAGTCCCCCACCACCAAGCCAGAGCTCTTGACCCAGTTGACTTGGGTGGAGGAGGCTGCCGAATAGATGGCCCGGCAAGCCTCCACCCGCGCCAAGACGCCTGGGTCCTGGACCACGAGGAGCACGTCATGGGCGTACGCCGACAGTACCAGCCGCAGCTCCGGCTCCCGCAGCACCAACCCTGTCAACCTCTGTCAAGGTTCCTCCCCGACTCTGAACTCTAGGGTACAGATGTGGGGACCTGCATGAAAAACCTCCTAAGCTTATCTTTACCAGCTTAGGTCAAAACTTCCCCAAGGTACAAAATATTCCCCCCGTTGTCCTTGGACTGGCCGCTACCACCACCAAACTAATACTGGTTACTGGGGAAGAGCTGTTTGGACGCGTCCTTCCCCCCAAAATACTTCCCAAAACCTTGCACCCCACTTCCTGCACAAGGTTTGGTAAAAAGCCTCACCAATTTGCCTAGGTGACTACAGACCCAGACCCTTGGATCTTAAGAACAATGAACAATCCTCCCAACACTTGCACCCCCCCTTTCCTGGGAAATGTTGGATAAAAAGCCTCACCAATTTGCATAGGTGACCACGACCCAAACCCTTGGATCTGAGAACAATGAAAAAGCATTCAGTTTTTTACAAGAAGACTTTTAATAAAAAATAGAAGTAAATAGAAATAAAGAAATCCCCCCTGTAAAATCAGGATGGTAGATATCTTACAGGGTAATTAGATTCAAAAACATAGAGAACCCCTCTAGGCAAAACCTTAAGTTACAAAAAAGATACACAGACAGAAATAGTTATTCTATTCAGCACAATTCTTTTCTCAGCCATTTAAAGAAATCATAATCTAACACATACCTAGCTAGATTACTTACTAAAAGTTCTAAGACTCCATTCTTGATCTATCCCCTGCAGAAACCAGCATACAGACAGACACAGACCCTTTGTTTCTCTCCCTCCTCCCAGCTTTTGAAAGTATCTTGTCTCCTCATTGGTCATTTTGGTCAGGTGCCAGCGAGGTTACCTTTAGCTTCTTAACCCTTTACAGGTGAGAGGAGCTTTCCCCTGGCCAGGAGGGATTTCAAAGGGGTTTACCCTTCCCTTTATATTTATGACACACCCCCCAAATCTCAGCTAGGGTGAAACACTGGCTGGGATTTCTTCCTGGAGCTCTCGGAAAAACAGAGTTAATAAGACACATGCATCTCTAAATATACTACCAAGTACATAAAGACTAACAATATTTTCCACATCTCAAGGACGATTTTAACCAGTTGATTCTGGGAAACTTTCACGGGAGAGTGCATCAGCCACTTTGTTAGAAGCTCCTGAGATGTGTTGGATGTCGAAATCAAAATCTTGGAGAGCTAAACTCCACCGAAGAAGTTTTTTGTTAGTTTCCTTGACGGTGTGAAGCCACTTCAGTACAGCATGGTCGGTTTGCAGGTGGAAACGCCGTCCCCAAACATATGGGCGTAGCTTTTCCAGAGCGTAGACAATGGCATAACATTCTTTTTCAGTGACTGACCAGTTGCTTTCCCTCTCAGACAGTTTTTTGCTGAGAAACACTACAGGGTGGAATTCTTGATCAGGTCCTTTCTGCATTAAAACTGCTCCCACACCACGCTCGGACGCATCTGTGGTTACTAGGAACGGTTTGTCAAAGTCTGGGGCCCTTAGTACAGGGTCAGACATGAGTGTCGCTTTAAGCTTGTTAAAGGCCTTCTGACACTTTCCGGTCCACTGAACAGCATTTGGCTGTTTCTTTTTGGTTAGGTCTGTCAGTGGGGCGGCGATTTGGCTGTAGTGCGGTACAAATCGTCTGTAATAACCGGCCAAGCCTAAGAAGGATTGAATCTGTTTCTTTGACTTTGGGACAGGCCACTTTTGGATAGCATCCACTTTGGCCTGTAGGGGGCTGATAGTTCCTTGACCCACCTGGTGTCCAAGGTAAGTCACTCTGTTTAGGCCTATTTGACACTTCTTAGCCTTAACAGTTAGTCCTGCCTCCCTTATGCGCTCAAGGACTTTTTGTAGATGTTCCAGGTGGTCTGCCCAGGAATCTGAAAATATGGCCACGTCGTCAAGGTAGGCGACTGCATATTCTCCTAATCCCGCTAGGAGACCATCTACAAGTCTTTGGAAAGTGGCGGGTGCATTTCGCAGCCCGAAAGGGAGTACATTAAATTCATACAGCCCGAGATGTGTGATGAAGGCTGACTTTTCCTTGGCAGATTCATCTAGCGGTACCTGCCAGTACCCCTTGGTTAAGTCCAAGGTAGAGATGAACTGGGCCTGTCCCAGTTTCTCTAATAGTTCATCTGTGCGGGGCATTGGATAGTTGTCTGGGCTAGTTACAGCATTTAGCTTACAGTAGTCCACGCAAAAACGTATTTCCCCATCTGGTTTGGGAACTAGAACCACTGGAGATGCCCATGCACTTTCAGAGGGGCGGATTACACCCATCTGTAACATATCCTGGATCTCCCGTTCTATAGCAGTTTTAGCTTGAGGAGACACCCGGTAAGGTTGGACCCTAATTGGGTGAGCATTACCTGTGTCAATGGAGTGGTATGCCCGTTCAGTCAGTCCTGGGGTGGCTGAGAAGGTTGGCGCGTAGCTAGTGCACAGCTCCTGTATCTGCTGTCGCTGCATACGCCCAAGGGTCATGGAGAGGTTCACCTCTTCCACACCACCAGCACATTTCCCTTCGTAGTAGACACCTTCAGGCCACTCAGCATCATCTTCTCCCTGGGCTGTAAACTGACAAACCTTTAATTCTCTGGAATAAAAGGGCTTTAGAGAATTAATATGGTACACCTTAGGCTTTCGGTTGGAGGTGGGGAATGCTATGAGATAATTAACAGCTCCCAGGCGCTCCTGGACCATGAGTGGCCCTTCCCACGATGCTTCCATTTTATGGGCCTGGAGTGCCCTTAAGACCATGACCTGGTCTCCTACTTTGAAGGAATGCTCTCTGGCATGTTTATCATACCAGGCTTTTTGCTCTTTTTGAGCATCCTGTAAGTTTTCTCTTGCAAGGGCTAAAGAGGTTCGGAGGGTGTTTTGTAGGTTGGTTACAAAGTCCAGAATGTTAGTTCCTGGAGAAGGTGTAAATCCCTCCCATTGCTGCTTCACCAACTGCAATGGCCCCTTAACCTCACGGCCATATACAAGTTCAAATGGGGAAAACCCTAAACTGGGATGTGGTACAGCTCTGTAGGCAAAGAGCAACTGCTGCAACACTAGGTCCCAATCATTGGAGTGCTCATTTACAAATTTACGTATCATGGCCCCCAAAGTTCCATTAAACTTCTCCACCATGCCATTTGTTTGATGGTGGTAAGGAGTGGCAACCAAGTGATTTACCCCATGAGCTTCCCAAAGGTTTTTCATAGTTCCTGCCAGGAAATTAGTCCCTGCATCTGTGAGGATGTCAGAGGGCCAACCTACCCTGGCAAAAATGTCTGCTAGTGCCTGGCACACACTTTTAGCCCTGGTATTGCTTAGGGCTACTGCTTCCGGCCATCGGGTGGCAAAATCCATGAAAGTCAGTATGTACTGCTTTCCTCTGGGTGTCTTTTTCGGAAAAGGACCCAGAATATCCACAGCTACTCGCTGAAATGGAACTTCAATGATGGGGAGTGGCTGGAGAGGGGCTTTGACCTGGTCTTGGGGTTTTCCCACTCTTTGGCACACCTCACAAGACTGGACATAGGTAGAAACATCCTTGCCCATTCCCTCCCAGTGGAATGATCCCCCCAAACGGTCTTTGGTCCTGTTCACCCCAGCATGGCCACTAGGGTGATCATGGGCTAAGCTCAAGAGATTGGCCCGGTATTTAGTTGGAACTACCAACTGTCTCTGAGGACGCCAGTCTTCCTGGTGTCCACCAGAAAGAGTTTCCTTGTATAAAAGTCCTCTTTCTACAACAAACCTGGATCGATTAGAAGAGCTGAGAGGCGGTGGGTTGCTCCGTGCCGCCGTCCAAGCTCTCTGGAGGCTTTCATCTGCTTCCTGTTCGGTCTGGAACTGTTCCCTTGATGCTGGAGACATCAGTTCCTCATTGGATTGTGGACCTAGGCTTGGTCCCTCTGGAAGCGATATAGGGGATGGAGCTGTTTCTGTTGACTGTGAACCGCTCTCCGCTGGTGCACTATGTTGGGATTCAGGCTCCGGCTGAGCCTCTTGTGTAGGGTTATTGGCTGCTGCCAGTTCAGGTTCAGTGGGGCCCTCTGGTGTTGAGGTTGCAAGTACTGGATACAGTGCTGGCACGGGGTCTGGTGTTGGTTGTTTGGCTGGTTCCGGTTCTGGGACTGGTTCCGTCTGGGTCTCTGGGACTGGATCCACTAGTGCTGTTGCAGACATTGGCCTGGGGTCCGGGTCCATCACTTCTGACTGGGTCCTGATAGAAGTTTCCGGAACAGAGCTAGGCCTCACGGCTTGTTTAGCCTGGCTGTAGGTGACCATTCCCACCCTCTTGGCCTGCTTCACATGATTGGCCAAGTCTTCCCCCAACAGCATGGGGATGGGATAATCATCATAGACTGCAAAAGTCCACATTCCTGACCAGCCCTTGTACTGGACAGGCAACTTGGCTGTAGGCAAATTGAAAGAGTTGGACTTGAAGGGTTGAATCGTCACTTGGATCTCTGGGTTGATCAAACTGGGGTCCACTAAGGAAGCATGGATAGCTGACACTTGTGCCCCGGTGTCCCTCCACGCGGTGACCTTCTTCCCGCCCACACTCACAGTTTCCCTCCGCTCCAAGGGTATCTGGGAGGTATCTGGGCCTATGGACCTCTGGTGTGATTCCGGTGCAATGAACTGTAATCTGTTGGGGTTCTTGGGGCAGTTGGCCTTTACATGCCCCAGCTCGTTACATTTAAAACATCGTCCAGCTGACGGGTCACTGGGGCGAGGAGGGTTGCTGGAGAACGGGGTGGCAGGACGATAAGGGGTCTGGAGAGTTCTTTGGGAGGTAGATGGGGCTTTGGGCGGCCCCCGGTAATAGGGTGTGGTCTGGGGTGGTCCCTTCTGGTCTCCGCTCCAACTGCGACCAGTTTTCTTCTTCTCTGCCACTTCCACCCATCTGGCTCCAATCTCTCCTGCCTCAATTACAGTTTTGGGTTTCCCATCTAGGATGTATCTTTCTATTTCCTCAGGAACACCCTCTAAGAATTGTTCCATTTGCATTAGGAAGGGCAAATTTACTGGAGATTCAACACTTGCTCCTGATATCCAGGCATCCCAATGTTTCACAATGTGGTAGGCATGTCGGGTAAATGACATGTCTGGTTTCCACCTTAGGGCTCTGAACCTCCGACGAGACTGCTCGGGTGTTATCCCCATTCTGACTCTCGCCTTGGATTTAAACAGTTCATACTTGTTCATGTGTTCTTTAGGCATTTCAGCTGCCACCTCAGCTAAGGGTCCACTGAGCTGCGGCCTCAGCTCTACCATGTATTGGTCAGTAGAGATGTTGTACCCAAGGCAGGCCCTTTCGAAGTTTTCTAGGAAGGCCTCAGTATCATCGCCTGCCTTGTAGGTGGGGAACTTTCTGGGATGGGAAGTGGTACTTGGAGAAGGAGTACTAGGGTTTGTTGGGATATTCTGCTGAGCCTTTATCTTCTCCATCTCCTCCACATACTTCCTCTCTTTTTCCTTCTCCTCCAGTTCTTTGTCCCTCGCTTCCATAGCTCTCCTGTGAGCAGCCGCTTGGTGTTGTTCTGCCTCTCTTGCTGCCTCTCTCGCTGCCTCCCTTTCTTGTTCCTTCTTCAGCTGCATGAGTTCTATCTGTCTTTCATGTTCCCTTTGTCTTTCCTCAGCCTGAAATTTGGCTAATTCCAGCTGTAGTCGAGCTGAGGATTTGGTCATTCTAACCTCTCTGTTTTTAACTAACTTTACACCCGAGGTTTAGAAATAAACAAACAAAACTTGGCTGTAAAATTTTGCTGTGCTGGAATAGAATACCTATTCTCTGATAGTGATTGTCAGCCTACAGAAAGAGACAATTCCCTTGTCTCTGCTCTGGGCCCAACTTAAAGCAAAAAACCTCCAACTACTTGGAAACCTGCTTACCCAGCCCAAAGAAAAAGCAAATGGGTAGAACACACACCCCCTATTTACTTTTAGGAAGAAAAGAAAAAAAAAACCTCTGGGTTGGAAGACTGTGAATTTCCCTGCAGGAGTTAAGTACCCTGCCTCCAGGCAAAGAAAACCTGCAATTCACAAGATAATCCCCTTTTGTCTCTGCTTGGCCACAAAGCAGAGAAAAAACAATCTGCTTTCAGTTTCAACTGCTTTCTGGACTTCCTTTCCACAGAAAAAAAAATTCCTTTTTAAAATCTGTATTTCTAGTTCAAAAAATCTCAACTCGATCTCAAAATGATTTCAGGTTAATCCCACCACTATGCCACCATGTCAAGGTTCCTCCCCCACTCTGAACTCTAGGGTACAGATGTGGGGACCTGCATGAAAAACCTCCTAAGCTTATCTTTACCAGCTTAGGTCAAAACTTCCCCAAGGTACAAAATATTCCCCCCGTTGTCCTTGGACTGGCCGCTACCACCACCAAACTAATACTGGTTACTGGGGAAGAGCTGTTTGGACGCGTCCTTCCCCCCAAAATACTTCCCAAGACCTTGCACCCCACTTCCTGCACAAGGTTTGGTAAAAAGCCTCACCAATTTGCCTAGGTGACTACAGACCCAGACCCTTGGATCTTAAGAACAATGAACAATCCTCCCAACACTTGCACCCCCCCTTTCCTGGGAAATGTTGGATAAAAAGCCTCACCAATTTGCATAGGTGACCACAGACCCAAACCCTTGGATCTGAGAACAATGAAAAAGCATTCAGTTTTTTACAAGAAGACTTTTAATAAAAAATAGAAGTAAATAGAAATAAAGAAATCCCCCCTGTAAAATCAGGATGGTAGATATCTTACAGGGTAATTAGATTCAAAAACATAGAGAACCCCTCTAGGCAAAACCTTAAGTTACAAAAAAGATACACAGACAGAAATAGTTATTCTATTCAGCACAATTCTTTTCTCAGCCATTTAAAGAAATCATAATCTAACACATACCTAGCTAGATTACTTACTAAAAGTTCTAAGACTCCATTCCTGGTCTATCCCCTGCAGAAACCAGCATACAGACAGACACAGACCCTTTGTTTCTCTCCCTCCTCCCAGCTTTTGAAAGTATCTTGTCTCCTCATTGGTCATTTTGGTCAGGTGCCAGCGAGGTTACCTTTAGCTTCTTAACCCTTTACAGGTGAGAGGAGCTTTCCCCTGGCCAGGAGGGATTTCAAAGGGGTTTACCCTTCCCTTTATATTTATGACAACCTCCTTCTGAGGAGACAGAGGAAGGGCTCAATCGCCAGAGCATACAGCTGGCCTGAGAGGGGGCATCCCTGCCATACTCCTCGCCCGAAGCTGACCGGTTCAGTCAGGGTCCAGTTGAGCCTAACCAAACACTCCGCGGAGGCATACAGCACCTGGAGAAAACTCACAAACTGAGGTCTGAATCCAAATGCCTGCAGAGTGCCCAGGAATGTACCCATGGTCCACTCTGTTGAACGCCTTCTCCTGATCAAGAGACAGGAGGGCGAACGACAGACCGTCTCTACGCCCGAGTTCCAAAAGGTCTTGGACTAGAAATAGGTTGTCAAAAATGCTGCGGCCCGGGACAGTATAGGTCTGGTCTGGGTGGATCATGTCCGCCATCACGGACCCTAGCCGCAGAAAGATTGCTTTCACTACGATTTTGTAGTCCGTGCTAAGGAGCAAGATGGGATGCCAATTTCGTAAATCACGGAGGTCCCCCTTCTTTGGAAACAAGGCGAGCACCGCTCACCTGCACGAAAGAGGGAGGACCCCGCCCTGCCAAGACTCGGCCCAGACAGTGGCTAGGTCTGGGCCAAGGATGTCCCAGAATGCGTGGTAGAACTCCACGGTCAGCCCATCCTTGCCCAGAGATTTATTGGCGGGCATGCGATGGAGGGCTTCCGAGAACTCGGCCAGGGTGAGAGGCAGCTCTAGTCGGTCTCGGTCACCCACGCAGACCGTGGGGAGTTCCTCCCAGAGCACCCTGCAAGCGCCAGGATCGGTCGGGTCCGGGGAGAAAAGGATTGTGTAGAAGTCACGGGCCCTCGCACATATCTCCACCGGATCCGTGAGGGGGGTGCCGTCTTCTGCTAGAAGGCAGGTGACATGTTTCTTGGCCCCCCTCGTTTTCTCCAGGGCGTAGAAGAAATGGGAGCCGCGATCCATCTCCTGAAGGAGGCGGATGCGGGATCGAACAAAGGCACCTCGGGCCTGATGGTCCTCGAGGGCCCGGAGCTCCTCCCGCTTCTCCCGGCATGCTCCGCAGAGGAACGGGTCCTCGGGGCTGGCAGTCAGACGCCTCTCCATCTCTAAGACCTCCCGTTCCAACTGCTCTATCACTGCATTTCTCCGTCGGCTGGTGCCCCAGGTGTAGTCACGGCAGAAGAGCTTGGCGCGCACTTTCCCCAGGTCCCACCATTGCCATGCCAAGCTAAAGGCATGCCACTGCCCTCGCCAGGCCAGTCAGAATTCCTGGAAGGATGTCACGAAGTCCTCATCCTCCAACAGACTGTTGTTAAAATGCCAGTAGGCTGGCCCCGGCCTCTCTGCACAGAGGGAGGCTGTTATGGTGGCTAGATGATGGTCAGAAAATGGGGCCAGCCGAATGCTGGAGGAGTGGGCTTGTGAAAGATGGAAACGGGATAAATAAATATGGTCCAACCGAGAGTGGTGTGACCGATGGGCCTCCACCCGGACAAAGGTGAACGTGGAAGTGTCATCTGGGTGGTGGTCACGCCAGACGTCCATAGGGAGTGATGTTCGACTATTTCTCGGAGAATGTTCACGGCGGCCGGGCTCAGCTCAGCCCCTGAGCGGTCCTGCTCCTCGAGGGTGGTGTTAAAGTCCCCTCCCAGGACTAGGCACTCATGAGAATCTAGGGTGCCGAGGAAGTTGGACACCTGCTGATAGAATTGCGGCCGCTTCGGGCTCGTTGTCGGGGCATAGATGTTAACGAGGTTGACCACGAGCCCCTCCATATGGACTCGGAGATGCAGCAGGTGACCCGGCACGGCCTCAGTGACCCCTAGCACGTCGGGCCGTAGGTTGGGGGAGAATAGGGTCGCCACTCCAGCTTGCCGAATCGTGAAGTGGCTAAAGTAGACCCCGTCCCCCCACTCCAGCCGCCAGCTGTCCTCAGCGGTCGGATCCATATGGATCTCCTGCAGGAAAACCACAGAGTATCCCCCTTCCTAAAGGTAAGAGAGCACCTGGGACCTGTGGAGAGCCATCCTACATACCCTGGTGTTCAAAGTTGCAATAATGAGAGGAGTCATGAGGAGGGCAGCGGGGGTGGAGGTTCCTTGTTGGCGGGGGTGTTCGCGGCCCCTGGCAGTCGCACAACAATCCATGACCCATCCCGTAAGTGAGTAAATCATTACGGAAGCCGCGGGCCCGCCCGTAGACCGTAGCACCGTGCCTTCCTTTCCCTCTACCCTCCTTTATAAGGGCCCTTGTGGCCTGGAGGATTTGATCAAAGTCCCCCCATAGCTGGAGAGCTAGCTGTACCCTGTTGTGGGAGCCATGGATGTCTTCTAAATACTACCGCAATGCTTTTCGCAGTTCATGGGGGGGGTGGGGTTGCGATTTCCCGGTTATTCCCTGGTGGTGCTCTTGGTGCAGCCTCGTGGTCCGCTGAGGCGGGTAGGCAGGGTGCAGACCACCGACGGGGCGCCTGACAGGCTAAAGTTATTAGGTCCATCTCAAGCCTTGGGGTACAAGGGGACGGCGGAGGGAAAATTGCAGCTCCTAATGGGTCGCGGCAGGAAAATGCAAAGGCTGCTCCCTGGGGGGAATCCGCAAAAAACGGAAAAGAAATAACCCCAGGGGTAGCAATAGCATTGCAGGAGAAGTTGGATTGGGCAGGGACCGGGGTGGGGGTGGGGGCAGAGGCAAGGCTCTGGGCTTCGGGAGGCAAGCAGCTGAAAAATGGTGCCTCCTGAGCAGATTCGAGGGTTGAGGGGTGGGGAGGGGGCTTCCAGTGATGCTAGGTGCAGGCTCTGTGATGGATTTGGCAGCCATTGCATCAGGTGGTGGACCACCTTCTGTAGGGCGCCTGCCCGGGAAGGCGGTTAGGGGGAGGGAGCATGGGGAAACGGGGACTGGGGTGAGGTTGTCCAGATCGAGGCCAGCCGGCAGTAGATCATCCTCTCCCTGGGTGACCGGGGTCAAACCTACGGCCTCAATCTCCTCATACATGGAAGAGAGGTCATCTTGTGCTACCCCGGGGGCCTCTCCTCTGGGGCCCGCCTCAATGGTCGCTTCGGGGTTCGCCGGGGGTTCGGGTGGTATCCGGGTAGAAGGGGCTTCCTCAGGGGTCTCGGAGGGGCGGGTCTCCCATGGAGGGGAGATTCTACCTTCCAATGCCATTCTATCTTCCCCTCCTGACACCGGCAGATGGATCTGATTCGTGGGCATAGCGGAAGGCTCAGTATCAGTGCTTCCCTTCCTGGTCTTCCGGGGGGCCTCCGCGTCGGATGGGTGCAGCGGAGCTCAAGACTTCCACTTGCCTCGCTTCCCCTGGACTAGGGTCCAGCCCTCCATAGCGTCGTCTGGGGGTTGGTTAGCAGGGGTCGTGTCAGGGGGCAGAGGCGATGGTTCAGGGGTTCAGGGGGGTAACTGTGAGGCAGCATGAGGGGCGGGGGGTTCTCCTTGGGGCGGGCCCTCTCCTATACCCGGTAATATCTTTGCTGCACCCTCCTCCATAGGCTCTGGAGTTGTTGGATTGTTGATAGCAAGGGTGCGACTCGCTTGCTCGTCTGGGCGTTGTAGGGGAGGTGTCTCTTGGGCCTGGACGGGAGCAGCGGTGGATCGAGCAGGAGGAGAGGTGATGTCAGGTGCCGGGCAGCCAGGGGCATCAGCAACGACGGAGCCGACGTCCTGCCGGGTCTCGGGGGTCTTGGGTGCCCCTCTCCCCCGGGTCAAAGGGCAGTCTCTTTGGACATGCCCCGCTGAGCGGCAGAGGTAGCACCGGGCTTCTCCCATGGAGTAAAAGACCCGATAGTGGGCTCCCTGGTAGGGGACTAGGAAGGACCCCTCGAGGGCCTCTCCGTCATGCGCCACCGCCGGCGGTAGAAGTTGCACTTGCCGGCGGAATGAGAGGAC
Source organism: Eretmochelys imbricata (assembly GCF_965152235.1). Taxonomy (NCBI): domain Eukaryota; kingdom Metazoa; phylum Chordata; order Testudines; family Cheloniidae; genus Eretmochelys; species Eretmochelys imbricata. Next base: position 91,680,781 of record NC_135572.1, on the reverse strand, counting down.
GTGACGGAGGGTGGGGTCCTTGCAGCCCAACGGGAGAGGGCTGATGACAGAAGCAAGTTTCGCCAGGGTGGAGAGAGTGGGTAACAGGGCGGCATTGGGTAGAAAGGGAGGGACGGAGCTGAGGACTAGGCGAACGCCCAGGTCCTCTAGCGGCTCCAGGGGGACAAACACCCCCCCACCGCCAGGCCCTTCTCTACCGCCTCCTGGGCGGCAGCCTCCGATGCTAAGAAAAAGACGACCTTCCCGTACATTTTGGAGGCCGCCACGATAGCCGTGGGTCCTACCACCCTTGCCAACGCCTGCACGTATGTCTCCACGTGGGGCGTGGCAGGGACCAGGAGACAACGGACACCGTGCTTCCTGGTCATGGTGGGAAAGGGGCCCCGGGCACTATTGATGGTAGCGGAGGCGGTGGGTGGGCGAGATGACGAGGCGGCAGACACGGGGGGGGGCTGCCACCGCCTGGGCATGCGTCCTGGGGGCCGGGGGAGGAACGCTCACAGAGCTGGTGGAGGGAACAGCGGGAAGGGACGCCATGGTCGATGACGAGGCCACAGCGGTGGGGGCAGCCCCTGCCATGGAGGGCCTGGTGGTTTTAGCAGGGCCCTTTCCTTTCTTCACACCCTGGCCTTTCCGGCCAACTGGGGGGGGTTTCTAGAATCTGGGGGGCGGTGGAGGTAGCAGCGGCAGTAGTCGCCACGGTGTCTCCTACCGCCGATGCCCCAGCGGAGGCGGTGGCAGATGTTTTGACAGCAGTGGTGGGGAGGAAGGCTGGGGGGGTTGGGCAGGGGGGTAGGTGGGGGAGAGGCAACTGAGGTTGTTAGAGGGGCCTCACCCCTCTCATTCCCTGCCATTGTGAGCAGGGAGAGACGGGGATACACCAGAAGGAGGAGGGGGGAGGGAGAAGCAGATTAACCGCTCCTCCCTGCTGGGCTGCAGGCGGGGGGGGGGGGGGGCGTGCGAAATGGGTCGGACTGGATGGGGGAGGAAAACAGGAGTTAGGGTCCGGTAATAGGGGCAATCTGTGGGGTAAACAGTCCGGGGAGGGTGGAACATGGACCCACGCACGTTTGGCCAAAGAGTCTCGTTTGGTCGGCTGTTGTGTTTGGTCCAAGCAGCAAAATTCAAAGCAAACAGCTGAATCCAAAGGCAGATGGCAAGTTGCCAGCAGGGACGGACGGCGGGGGGGCCGTGACTGTCGTAGTAATGTTGGAGGGGGGACCGATGGATCGGGGGGGCAGCTCCGTGCCACACCCCCTGTGCCCCCACAAATGCAATTGAAACACAGTCAAACTCTCCCCACACGAGAATACAATTCAAAAGTTACTCAGTCTTACGGCCCCCTCCGCGATGGTTCGTAGCTTCCCTAGGTGATTTTTTTCTGTCGGCTATCTTCTCCTCTGGCTTTGTAATGAGGCTTTCAGCAGACCAAGAATGTTGCAGAGATAAGAAGAATCTTCTTAGCTCGGCATGGGTTTAGAAATAACAGCAAAACAGCTGGGTCTGGGGGCTTCCACTCCCCTCCTCTGGGTAGCGGGTCGGCAGTCCTCCCCCCCTCCTCCGGGGATTTCAGCTGGGGCAAAAGCGGCGTCCGAGAGCAGGCGTGGGGTGGGGGGTGGCAGCAAGCTGGCAACCGACCAGCACTCGAACGGCAGCAAAAAAACAGCAAAAAAACCACAAAACAAAACAAATAAAGCGTCTGGCCCGGTTGTGGGGGGAACTAAGCAGGGTCAAAAAGTAAGAAAAATCCAGGCCAAGGGGCTTTAGGAAAGCATAGAAAGCAAATAGAGTAGCAGCAAGCAAAGGAGGTCCATTTTCCCTGGGTAAGGGAACAGGGACGGTTCCAGAACAATCAGGAACCTCTGGAGACAATTAAGACAGGCTGATTAGAACACCTGCAGCCAATCAAGAAGCTGCTAGACTCAATTAAGGCAGGCTAATCAGGGCACCTGGGTTTTAAAAAGGAGCTCACTTCAGTTTGTGGTGTGCATGTGAGGAGCTGGGAGCAAGAGGCATTAGGAGCTGAGAGTGAGAACGTGGACTGTTGGAGGATTGAGGTTTACAAGCATTACTGGACACTAGGAGGAAGGTCCTCTTGTGAGGATAAAGAAGGTGTTGGGAGGAGGCCATGGGGAAGTAGCCCAGGGAGTTGTAGCTGTTGCACAGCTGTTCCAGGAGGCACTCTAGACAGCTGCAATCCACAGGGCCCTGGGCTGGAACCTGGAGTAGAGGGCGGGCCCGGGTTCCCCCCAAATCCTCCCCAACTCCTGGTCAGACACAGGAGGAGTCGACCTGGACTGTGAATTCAGAAAAACGGCCAAGCTGAGGGCTGCTGTGAAGCTCCAAGGTAGCAAATCCACCAATAAGCTCAAGACCCACTAAGGCAGAGCAGAAACTTTGTCACAACTGGTACAATTGAGTCCACATTAGTGGTTATCCTGATATAACTGTATTGGTAAAAAATCACATCCCTAATTAACAAATACAAAAATTGAGTGTATCAAAGGCTTAAACCAATTTTAAAACACACCTTTAGTTAAGCTAGTGTGTGCAGATAACCGCATAGTTTCCTTAGCAAGGATAAAAGAAGGTAGAACCTTTCCCCCATCCTTGCAGGTGACTGAGATCTTGGGGTTCTGCCTGTGGGAGTGGAGCTCATTTAGGGAAGTTAGAAGAAGCCTCCCAACCTGCAAAGACCCAAAAGAAGGATGAATATGAGACAAAGACCCAACTGGCATACATCTAGAGGGATCTGGATTTACCCCCTCATCCATCTCATTTAGAGAGACCCTCATTTTGTGTTAAGATGATGCTGCATATTTAGAGATAGCCCTCACAAACTTTCCTAGAGGTCATTCTCCAGGTACATAGCTACATCATCTACTTTCCTTTAGTAGCATCCTGTTGATGAATGAAATGGATGGGCAATACTGCCATCAGGATGTAATATAGATGACAGGTGAGGGACACCATTTCTAGGGGCTTGGGTTTCCCAGTTCCTGCTTTGATGGGTATAACAAGCATAAGGAAGTGTATCCTGATACTTTATTGTACTCATTGCTAACCATTATTAGCAGTAGTAAGTTATAAGCATGATTTGTGAATAATCAATCTGGAAAAGCAAGGCTCATTCATTCAGAAAAATACATTGACGTAGGCAAAAGTTTAATGAAAATTAAACAGCAGATACATATTCATAGAGTGAATAATTGAGGCTGACATGTGTGACTGCTGCTATAACTTTTGAATCTGGTCACAGGTCACTGAAGATAACGTATAGAAAGAAAAGGAAAAGGAACTATGCATGCAGAAAAAGAAAAAATGGACTTTCAATAAAATTTTTGTTACTTGGGAAAAAATTAGGACCACATTGTGTACTGATTTACGCCTCATCCAGCTCTGAATTTAAGTGGGGTTGTATGTAATATAAATTAAGGCAGAATGTGACCCCCAACAAGCACTTTACATCTTAGCACTAATCAGATGTTTCAGTCAAAAGAACACAGACAAAGGGATCCTGTCCCAGAAGAGTCTTGTAAGGACTGTGGTGGCATGGACATAAAGGAGAAACCTAAGGACCAAAGAGAAGATGTAAGTGGGACAAAGTAACGGCACAAAATATATTCAGTGTTGCTCATTATAATTTGTGATTTTTGGGACTATATGTGATCTATTTGCGTCTGTGGGTAGCTCTATCTGGGGAGATGTAGGTGGGTTTCTAGGGCTACAGTTAATCAAAATTTTATTGCTATAGCTGAAATAAGTGATGGTATAAATAGCAGAAGGGCTGGTTTGGTGTTATTGTGCTTATGCCAAAGAAATTGTTTTATCTTCGGGATTTCCTGAGGGTTTAAAATTGAGTTTTAGTTATGCTTGTTCTTCTAAAAATCAGAATGTTTTAGATAATATCTATGCAGCAATCAGAACACTTCAATAAATGTCAATATAAAAATCCACAAAGACTATGTACTGAACTGTCTGATATATGAAAGAAAGAAAATGCAAATGATTAACCAAACAGTCTTTGAATTGTGTTACAGTCAAAGACTATTCATTTCTATTTAAAGGTCTAGATCAGGGGTCAACAATCTTCAGCACACGGCCCATCAGGGAAAACTGCTGGCGGGCCACGAGACATTTTGTTTACGTTGACCGTCTGCAGGCACAACCCCCCACAGCTCCCAGTGGCTGCAGTTCGCCATTCCCGGCAATGGGAGCTGCGTGAAGTGTCAGCCAGCACGTCCCTGAAGTCCACACCACTTCCGCAGCTCCCATTGCCCTCCCCCCCCCCCCCCCCACTGTTCCTCAGACGTTCTTGTTAACTGCTGGAAATGGCCCACCTTGATTATCACTACAAAAGTTTTTCTCGCCCCCTCCCCCCCCTCCTGCTGCTAATAGCTCATCTTCAGTGATCACTCTCCTTACAGTGTGCATGATAAACACCCATTTTTTCATGTTCTGTGTGTATATAAATCTCCTCACTGTATTTTCCATTGAATGCATTGATGAAGTGAGCTGTAGCTCACGAAAGCTTATGCTCAAATAAATTGGTTAGTCTGTAAGGTGCCACAAGTACTTCTTTCCTTTTTGCGAATACAGACTAACACGGCTGCTACTCTGAAACCTGGTAAATAAAAGGCAGTGCATTTTCTTTTAGAAATCTGTCATTTTAGGATGATTTGTTGCAGAATATAGCACTTTATAACCTGATGGAAACAGTCCTTGTAATTCAGTTACTTCATGTATTGGCCTTTCACCTCTTCCATGAGCAAAATTAGTTTGATGTGCTCATCCTACTTTCCACTTTTGTGCATTACAAATCCCCCATATGTAAACATACACCCAGATTAAACAAAGAAGTTGCAGATCATCACCATAACTAGTTATTGCAAAACCACAGTCAGGACTTAGTGTTGTCACTTATTTCAAATAGTTTCTCATGGGTACAGGATATTGATGGGGCACTACATTGGGCAAAGGTTTGGGCAAAGGTTTGTCTAACCTCTCCACATTCATATTTGGATTCATTCTGCTTCCCTTTGGTTATGTTATCACAAGTCTTTGCTACACCAACTCTCCCTCAATTTAGAGTATAGCAGTGTTTTTCCTTGAGGTCAGTGCCTGGAGGGAGTTGTTCTGAAGGAGCCAAGTTCTTCAGGGTCATCTGCATTTCCCACAATTTTTTTTATTTTTTACTGTATGACTTCCACCATTGTATTTTGGGGTAAGGTATTTTCAGAGGAAAAGCTCTTTCTGGATTTCAGTGTCTAGGGTGGTGAAGTCTGGCCATGCCATGAACATCTTATTTTGTCTCTCCCTGTTATTGAGGGCATCCTGCCCCTCTGATGATGGGGCAATCCCAGCTAGCTAGTATAAGGACAATGTTGGAGTTGGTTTCAAAGGATTGTGCTGATCCTACAGGATTGATTGAGTTCAGTATCAATTTTGTATGCATGGCTCAATTGTGATTATACAGGGCGGATTATTCCACAGCTGAGCATTACAGGATGAGACTGGTTGCTCAGAGTGTTTTAGGGTTTGCTCCCCATTTTAAATTCGCCAGTTTTTGGAGTACACAGTTCCTGGGGTTCCATTTTTTTAAGCTTCTTGGTGTACTCTTTGGATGTCAGGGGCTGTTGACACTTATGACACTGACAACTGTCATGCACTCCTAGTGAAACTAGCAAGAATTCTGAGAAACATCAAGATGCCCAGATCTCCCTGCTCTAGAATCAATGTTTCTTTGTCAAGATGAATGTTCAGAAATGTTGATGAGAGATTCCATGGAATATGTTTCCCCAAGGATCAGCACTAGCACCCTTGTTGCTTAATGCCTACACAAATGACCAACCAGAATTTCCCAATGTGCAAAGAATCATTTATGCCAAAGATTTTTCATTGCCATGCAGTCAGAAGGATTTGAGCACATTCTAAATGGCTCCCTGCGTGTCCTTGGAGAATATTATTGCACATGGCTCCTGAATGCCAACCCTTCCAAGACACGTGTCTTCCATCTGAAACACTGTCAAACCCTGTAAAACTTCAGATATCACTCCTTGAGAACAATAACCATCTGGGGTCACACTAGACTGAATTCTGATAACAGTGAAGTGCATTGACAAAACTTGGGAAAAAATGCTATTTGCCTGTCTCACTTTGTAAACACCACATCAAAAATGTGAAACGAAAATCCATTACAAAATACTGATGGGGATCAAAAATTGTGGAAAAGCTATTTTTGCATATCCCTAAAATATTATTAACTCTGACAAACAAAGATAAACATTTAATATATTTTAAAGCAATTTTCTTCCTAGGAGCTGAAAAGTGTTTTATATGTAGTTGATTGTTCAGCCTCTAAGGAATTGTAAAAGCTGAACATTTTTCAAAAGTTCCTTTAAAAAAGTTATTTTGCCAAGAAGCATACTGAAATGTCTAAACAGCTATTTTTCTACCACGGAGTAGTTTTAAACATTCACTATATTTCACTGAAAGTTAGATATCTCTTTGTCATGGCATGACTCTACTGCCTGTAGAAGACATAGAAGTACAGAGAACACAGGCAACACAAAATAAAGTAGACAGCATATTGAAAGTATCTCAGATTTGTTAGTGCACTGAAAATTTTTACATGAAAAATAAATCACACTAGTGCATCAGAAATGAAGCAAAAATAGTAATTTTTCAAAATGCATTTAGGAGAAAACATTTTGATCATCTGTGTCATAATGCAGCACCTTCTCAGATGTGTCTCAAAATCCAGAGGTAAATACAACAGGAGAGAATACAGAAGTTACAAATATGTAAGTTTTTAGCTCTTAGGGGGAAGCTATGAGACAATAATTGCATGTAGCAGAGCATTCATCATTTAAGGCCTGATACAACATTCATGGAAGTCAATAGAAAAAAATAAAAATGACTTCAATGGAGTAAGATTGAACTTCAGATCTTAGTTGCTAAAATTACAGAAATGTTGTCCATAACAGAGAAGTAGCAAAACAGCATATCCACAATAAAAATAAAAACAATCTTCAGAAACAAAGGAGAAGGAGTCTCGTTAATCAAATTGTAAATACATTCCAGTGCATACATTTTGCACTAGTCCTGCCACCATTACTCATGCAAATAGTTCTATTGAAGTAAGGCTTGTAGGACTCAGCCCTTTTATTAATATTTATCAAAATTTGGTAATTTGAAAAGAGAGGCAACCTGACCTATGGGATGACACACTGGCGGTACAGATAGATTTGAACTGGGAGGGGTTATTCACAGCTTGTTTGAATGTATCCATACTAGCTCTTCTGCAGCTAGCATGCAAAAAAAAAAAAATAGCAGAGTAGCTGGGGAAGCATGGGTGTTGTCTTGGGTTTGCATCTTGAGTATGTATCCAGGGGGCCCAGGTGGGTTTGTACACAGGCAGCTAGCCAGAGCGCCCCCCTATGCATCAGAGATATTTTTAGCACCTTATCTGGAGCAGAGCTAGAATGGGTATATTCATGTGAGTTGGGAATCACACCTCCCAGCTCAAACATAAACGTACCCTTAGACCGTCAACTATTAAGTGAGGAGTCATAGGGAATTTTGAGCCTTCTTGTTGTACATACACTCACCCAATTTGTAATGTTCAGTTCATTTTCCCAGTGTATGCAAATCCATAATGATATGCAGATCATATGGAATGTTATGTTGCATCACAAAGCATCTGGATGGCAGATAAGAGAGGGAAAGAGACCCCACTGCAGTCTTCTTATTTATAAGCTCAAAACCACTCCCTACTTTAGGAATGTCCAGTCAGTCAGATGTCTCTGCCACGGTGCCTGGAGTGGCTCAACACTGTGTGTGCCTACCTCAGGGCACACTGTCAGAAAACAAGGTAGATACCCCACACTGGTGGTGTGTTCTGTAATTAGATTTCACCCAACCAGTAACACAAGTGAACTCCTGGATCACTATACCACTCTTGCCATGGAGTCACTGACAGTCCTCTTAGACTCTCCAGACTATCTTGCCACCCAGACAGACTTAACTTTATGATAAAAGGTCAAGTAAACCAAAAATCACACCACATCAGGGTGCTCCATGTCACAAGAGACCAGTCACCTATCCCAGATCAATTGGTCACATCTTACATCAAAGACAATGCTAGCAGTCAATTCTATACTAAACTAACTGAAGGTTTATTAGCTAAGAAAAGGAAATGAGAGTTATTAAGAGGTTAAAGCAGGTAAAATATATTAACAGATGTTATTAACAGTATATATATACACTGTAGGTAAAATATATTAACAGTTTGTAATTCCAAATGGTGGCAGTGATGTAAGAGCTTCCAGTTTCCCAAAAGTCTTTTCAGGGAACCTAGATTGTCTCTGGGGTCTCTGTTTTGATTCTGGTACACTTCCCTGTAAGGGTCCAAACAGGCCAGAAGGATCTTTCCGTGCATCCATACATAGAGCTTCTTCTGACAAAAAAGAAAGCTGACAGTCTCTCTACCAGGTGGGCTTTTCCTTTGATGACAATGAGTGACAGATGCGCTTTGAGTCTTTGACCTCCGGTCATCACACACAATGGCCACTTACTTTGAAATTAGCACTTTTCTGTTAAAGTTCTTAATTTGCATTTCACCAGGATTCTTTATTGTCTGAGTTTTTTTAGTTATGGGGCATTTACAATGTAAATGTAACAGGACATGGATAAATAAAAACAATGCACACACCATCCCATTAGTTTTCATGAAGTTAAACACCATATATACCGTAATACATTTGAAAAATTACTTTTATCTATACTAATACACAAGCAAATTGATCTTTATAGTCTCTAGACTGACCTAAAAATAACCAGCATCAGAGTCTCTTCACTTATTCAGTCTCTCTTAGGTGATTCCTTTAATATTACCCCAGACATTTGGTTCAGTGTGCATCAAAGTTGAGATACCATCATTCAGACTGTGGTGCCATCTCACAGCAGTTTACTAAAATATGCTCTCCACTTCAGTAGGGACCATATGGTCCAATAGATTTAGACCCTGAAATAATGAAAGACTCTGGCCTTTATTCTCCTCTCCCACTACACTGCACAGAGATCTAGGAGAACATATTTGCAGAAAAAAACAGGGGGAAATTGTTTCCAACTGCAAAACATCTGCATGACCCAAAAGTGGGCAAAGCCAGTGGTGAGGTTAACAAATACTCTCCAATAAAGCTGTAAACAAGCTACAGGAAAAGCTACTTAAAGTTATTACTGCTGAGTCAGCATTAATTACCATTTACACTCTTTGACTCATGTTTTTAAATTAGTTTTATTTTCCTTACACCTATTTCTAGATTTAGATGATTACCGAAAGGGAATGGTCTAAACTGTGTGTTTTAATAAATGTGTATTTACCTCTGCTTTGTAACAGAAAGGACATATCTCCATCCGTTGTAGATTGGACACTGGTGTCGATCTCGTGATGCTAATGGAGCCATATCGGCATACACCAGCTGAGGATCTGAACCAAAATGTCCACCTGTATCACAAAACCTTTTAATTAGGTTTTAGCAAAGCAATTTCCATACAGCCCATTTTATTTCCATGTTTGCTACATGGAGTTTTGTCCTTGTAAACAGTACAGATTAAATACCTGTTTAGTATAGTGAAAAAACCCACACAGAAGTTTGCCAATTTTGCCACATGGGGAAAAAAATCCTTCCAGACCCAAACAAACTTTGGCATTCAAACTTGCTCCATCAGTATAATAACAGACATACTAGATAAGGGTGGGTAAAAATCAGACTGGAACAGAGCCCCAAATGACCACTCAGCAGCAAGAGCAAGCTATAGCCACCCAGGCAATGTGCCCTGATCATGGCCCCACAGTCCAATGGCAGCAGGAGTGGGTATCCAGGTAATGGAGCCCCTCCCACCATGTGAGATACCCTGGCTGAACCTTCCTAGCAGCATGTGGAGAGGGAAACAGGGAGGGAACAAGAAAGAAGCAACAATCACCTCCTCCTCCTCCTCCTCCATAAGCACATACTGAAGGGAGAGGAAGGGGGAACCAGAGGAATCACACATAGCAATGCCCCAGCTGCTCTCGCTTGGGATCCCCCTTCCAACTCTTCCCAGGAGGCAAAGGGCATTTCCCCATCATCTCCAGACTCATCAAAGACACACCCTGACTAGTGAAGTGAGCATTTCCCACAATTGGCACAGCCCTGATGAACTGCAAATGTCTGCACTCAGGGTGCAGAACTGTGACTTACTCCAGTCACAGGAACAGCATTGCAATGAGGCTTTACCTCACAAAAAGGAATTATTAATTTGTACCACTTAACTAAAAAAAGACGGCAATATCTAAGGCAAGCCATTTCACGTGTTTTTAAAGCCACCCAGCCACTTCAGAGAAAACAGTTCAGTCATACAAAGCTGTGACATGAATATAATTTAAAAACAATCTTCTTAGAAAAGGTTAGCCATTCAAATGACCAACTTGTACTCCAAAGCACTGTTGACTACCTTAAAATATTTCAAAATATCTGTCCTTTGTTTTGATGGCAGGACAGATAACCATCAACATATTCAATGTTTTGTGATTAATCTCTAAACATCTTTAGAGTAGCAGCTGTGTTAGTCTGTATTCATAAAAAGAAAAGGAGTACTTGTGGCACCTTAGAGACTAACACATTTATTTGAGCATGAGCTTTCGTGAGCTACAGCTCACTTCATTGGATGTAAGTGAGCTGTAGCTCACGAAAGCTTATGCTCAAATAAATTTGTTAGTCTCTAAGGTGCCACAAGTACTCCTTTTCTTTAAACATCTTTAGCTTCTTTATTTTTATTTTCATTTTCATTTATTTTGTTTTTATTTTCCTCATGAGAGCTTTTACAGCACATGTTTTCCTACCAAGGAGAAAAGAGTCTACATCCTCCCTGGATATGTGCCTTTATGTCCTGTCTAACCCACCACCATCCTCTCATATTGCATCTCTCTTCATTAAATCCTCCTTTAGCATCATCTTTGTACCCAGAACCATAGCCATTTGGGGATCCTTACTGCAAACACTTACTTACATAAATAAGGCCATTGCATTCATTGTGATTCTATTAGTCACATGAACAAGAGTTCATAGGCTGAGGTTACTTGTTTCTAATCAGCAGGTGTGGGATGGGACTTGCTTTCAGGTAGCTCATCAGTGCTGTTCCTAAATCAGCCAGACTCCAGACGTAGTTTGGGAAATTACAGTTTGGTGGTGGGACTGAGTTCAGGACATAAAATAAAATAAAAAAAAACCCCACACTCAGCAATGAGTTAAAAAAACACAAAACCCTCAGCAATGAATCATTGCAAATTGACTTGTGCCTGTACATGGCTGCACTGTAAACGTTTTGCACGCATGCTCTATGTTCACATTGAAACTGACATTATCTCAATTCATATGACAGCACGTCCATGACCACCACAATGAACCTAAAAATAAGTTCTCTGTGAAAAGATTTGGCTGTATTTGGACACTCTTTTAGGCATTATTCACCAGTTTCTTTTCACACCCATTAAAATTTGTAGTTCAAGAGCATTGTTTCATGGGAATGCTGATTATTGTTATCTCTGTGGACAAATACACAAACAGAAATATTGCAGATACAGATGAATTTAGCTTTTAACTATTGCCTAACGTGAGATGGTCTTACATATTTATGAAGTTGTGCACCAGTGAATTACGATATGAATAATCTAAATACACTGCTGAACATACACATTTTAGGGAATGGCCCTTAGGAGTAGATTCAGCAGACTACATTCTCACTTGTGTTGGCTGGCGTAGCTCCATTCATTTCAATGACAGTATGCTGATCTGCAACTAGATCTCTTGAGTCTGCACAGTAACTCTTTGAAGTCAATGGGGATCCACCTGCCTGAATCTCTTTGTAGCACTACAGGAGCATGGGGTGGGGGTGGGGGGCAGCATGTTGACTCCAGAATCAAAGGTCTACATTCTGTTTGGGGGAAATCAAATTCTGTCAGTTTCATTTTGAGATCAATGAGGACTTAAGAAAAGAAAAGAATTTGGCAAAGATGTAAAATGAGAGTCTGCTTAAATTTAGTACAGCTGAAATCAGTTGTGTTCTGTAGACATGTAGCAGAGTCCTATAAAAATTACTGTATGAGCCTATAGAATTTAATAGTAGGTGACAGCCTGGGAAAGGAAAAAAGGAAAAGATGAAAACCCTTTGAAAAAAAGTGAACAGAGATCACAGCAGAAAGAGGGCTGAATTACCCTCTCCTGCTGCACAAACTAGGGCCTAACACATGGGAGATACATGAGTTAATGGAAACTTTAAAGCAAAGTGGTACAACATGTAAGACTTTTGACATCAGTGGAACAAAATGTGAGGTTTACAGGGATCAAAATCTGTGATTTAGATAATAAAATAGAAGGTATGGAGAATTGTTTAATCTGGGGTTGAAAAACAGGAGCAATGCCAATCTTCCAGAGATCAGGGGGCACCGTGGTCAGGGAGGGTGTCTTGGTCAAGAGGCAAGGAGCAGGGCATGCCTGGGATGAGAGGCTATGGAAAGAAACTCAGGCCAATGGGGGGCGGGGGAGGGGCAGGGGAGGCATCAGGGCCCAGGCAAAATGTGGGGAAGGCAGCAGGAGACAGAAGGGATGTATGGGGAGGCCAGGGAGGCAGTGAGGGCCTGGGGCCAGACATGCCAAACCCACAAAAAAAATGCAGAAATTGGGCTTGGTTTTGGCTTAATTGGCTTGTGAATTGCTTGTTGGCTAGTTTTGGCTTGTAGCTTGTTTTTTGTTTGGCATGTAACTTGCTGCTTGTTGCAGCTTGTTGTTTGGTTTTTTTTTCGTCAGCTCCCAGTAACCATGGGCAAGAGGGGAGAGAGTCAGGGGTGCACAGCAGGCCCACCACAGTCCCAGATGGCCCACCAGGGGGATCTAGTCACATAGAGTGTTGGAGTTCTTAGGGTTTGGCTTGTTCTGGCCTTATTTTGAAATGGGATTAACTTGATTTTTGGCTTATTGTGAAAGTCGGGGTGCTTATTTTACGTGTGAAAGTTGGCAACTGTTATGCCAGGGGTGCCAAAATACAGGTTCGCCCAGAGCGCCATTTTTCCTAAGGCAGACCCTGCCTGGAACTGCAGATGTTTTCTGCAAGCAACTGTTTCAGACTTGAGCAACTGAAACCTGGTCAAGAGCAAATATGTCAAGTGAAGTTTTTAGCAAAGAAATAGTTGATTTTGTGGAACAAAAAATGCCCACTGATTTGGGGCTGGACTTTCAAAATGATTTTCTAGATACAGACTACTGCTGAAGAATTCCAGTTATGTCAAAGCAGAAAAATGCAGATGGGAATATTCTGATTGAAGAGATAAAAGCAGAGGGAGACATTTTAAGGACTGGGAGAAAAAATATGACCTTGGTCTCCGTCCAGTTACCCAGAAGAGGAGGAAAAAGCTCACAACACTTGAAGCTTTTCAGCATGACAATATAATGGTAGCTGTGCTATCCCCTGCTAAATTCATGGCCCCCATGAAGAGAAAGCTTTCCTGTTTTGGGACACTGACTCTGTTTCTAATTTGCTGGGCTACTTCAAACAGCACAATGCCTGATCACTGGTGGAGTCTCAGGGGGACTCTTATTAACTTACCCCTATTTCTTCTTAGATTTTTGGCACATCAGTTTATAAACTGGAATACTAATTAGCTCATACATACTGTTTTCTCTGGAAGATAGGAATTGCTGTCAAACTAGTGAGCCATCTACCTCAGTATACAGGCTCTGATTGTGGCCAGTACCAGTTATATGTTACTTTTACAAATCACATAGTAGACAGCTATGGGATAATTTACCCATAGGAAAAATATGTGTATCCCCATCAGTTAGTGACAGACTTAAGCTTTAAATATAGGAATTTATTATCCCTCTTTATGATCAAATATGTATTTTCTCTTCCATGTTATTTTTCTGGTTTTGGGGTGTGGTTTTTCAACAGTAGTTGGATAAGATGGTTAGGAGTTTTGGATACTTAGGGGCTTTGAAAATGGACAAAAAAGAGGATGGCATGGGAAAGACTTGAAATGATTTCAAGGATTAGTATTTTGTTTAAAGCAAACTCTGATAATCTAGAAGGAATAGACTATTTTTTTCTCATTGCTAACTATAAGATAATATGTATTATTGTAATTGATTTTATTAAATTCATTAAAAATAAATCTAGTCTGTCTCACTGTGGCAGAAAAATATCCATGGGTTTGTTTACAGGATGGAGGACTATATTATGGTAAGTAGTGACTCTGAATAGTTCTTGAGGTTATTGTCAATCAGCTGAACATAAATTTCCAGTGTAATGCTGTGACAAATGGCTAATGTGATCCTTAGATGTATAAACAGGGGAATATTGTGCAGGAATGAGGAAGTGATATTGAAACTGTATATGGCACCAATGAAACCTCTGTTGGAATACTATGTCCAGTTCAGGTGTCCTTATATTAAAAAGGACACCTGAAAAATTGGAGAATGTTTACAGAAGAACTATAAGAATATATGTGCTTTGGAAAACACCTTACAATGAAAGACAATAGATGCTTACTTTACTTAGTTTGTTGATGAGAAGTACAAGGAGATTTTTCTAAAAGTACCTACAAAGGGAGATAATATTTGATGCTATGGGGCTCTTTAAATTAGCAGACAAATGCATAACAAGACCCAATGGCTGTAAGCTAAAGTCAATGAAGTTAAAACTGGAAACAAGATGAAAAAATTTAAACACTGACAGCAATTAACATTGGAACAGATTACCAAGGGATGTGATAAATTCTCCATCTCTTGGACTTTTTAAATCGTGATTGGACATTTTTATGAAACATACGTTCAAGTTCAACCACTAGTTATTGGGCCAGATCCAGGAAGATACCAAACTAGATAGTTATAATGGTCCCTTCTTGAATTAAAATCTATGGATCCGACAGTGAAGCTCTGTGACCTTGATTTTCGGAACATCCTCTGTGAAAGGCTATTTTTTCTCTCCACTTCCAGAATGTCTCTCTCTGCTTCTAAAATCCTCTTATTTGCTCATTTCTCTGCTCTGTGAGCCTGAACTTTTCATTGACTTCCACTAGCTTTTGAATTAGCCCAGATGACTCTCATGTTCTGCCTTCAGTAACCATTCATTTGCCTCTCTTTTTCCAAAGTTTCATCCATCTCTCCTATTATTTGTTTTCAAGAACCTAGTTTCAATTGGCAACCCAAAGCTTTAAATTTCTGAGCTTAACTGCTGAAAAATTCTCTCCTGTGGGTTAAAATCTGCCCTCAGATGCACATGTGCCATTCTCATAGATTAAAATGAAAGCAGTGCATTGCCAAGAGTAAAATGTTCTAAATGGAGCTCTTTAGTAAGGTATTTTTATTAAATAATGGAAGCACATTTTTCTCTTTTAGTTTTATTATCTAAACAAGTACATAAAAAGCTTTGTTGCAAAAAAGAAAAAAAAACCTATCAAAGGAACTCACTGAGCATTTCAAGAGCAATCAATGATTATCAAAAATAATTTCAGAAACAATCCACTATTTCTTTACTGTCTGGTTCTTGATAGCTGTGTTTTAATAGTATCCCAAGATAGTTTTTGTGGACTGGAGAATTTATATTGATTCCCACACTGATATTTTCTCTGCAAAAGAAACTTGGCATCTCTTGTTTCAATAACTACATGTGATTTGTTTTACCCTGTCCTCATCACATTCTTAATTACATTGAGTCTGAAGGTCCTTTTTAGATGTGGAGCTATGTAAGATCAGGTCTGGATAAAGACAATCTGATGTTTTAGGGAATGACTCAGAGCTCCACCCTTGGTGCCCTGTCTCTGAATAACTGCCCTCCCCCTGCTGAGAACTGAAGATACAGAAGCCCTCCTTCCATTCCAGAGTGTTGGGATACTAATCTGGAACTTCCTTTTCCTCCTCAGGAGTGGTAGCAGGACCTCCTAATATTTTCCCAGCACCTGGGATGTATCCTCATGGATGGACGGACTAGATCTGCTGCATTCTTCTCCTCCTGCCACACACAAAACCCTCCATTGGGGCAGTGCAGGACTCCTGAGATCAGTAGGTCCTGGAGCTAATACCCTATTTTGGAGCAGTTCACACCTCTCAAAACTGTTGTTTCAGTTTAACTACCTCATATTCACTTGCTTCATATTTTCAAGCTTTTCTCTGCAAACATGAGGGCAAGAAATAGATTTTTTTAAAATCAAATTTGAGATTCTGATGTAATCACATGAATCCAGGTCTGGGGAATGAGGTGCATTAATTTATTTAATGTGTGCATAGTCGTCTAGCTAAGCGATGGCATCTTCAGTGGTGTGATGCAGTTCTTCTAGGCCACCACGGAACCTAGTCAGCAGGCTTTCATCAACAATGTGCATCATTGTCTGTGTGGAGTTGCAGCTGCACAAAGGGCTGTCACGAAGGCCCCATCGATACTCGTTGGCTGTACAGAGACCTTGCCCAGTCCGGAACCTGTTCAACAGGGACCATTAGCAACGAGGCAGAGACCCTAAGCTCAGGTGGGCAAATTGTGAGGTTGGCAATGAGGGACTAGTTGGGGATTATAGCAGATATCCATTCCTCTCACCAGAGTGTTTCCACCCTAACATCCTGGCGTGGCAGATAAGACCATAATGGGCGACGTGACCACAAAACGTGCAGCTGGTGGTTTAAACAGGTCATTTTGCAGTGGCAGGTTTGAATTGGTGCATACCTTGTCCAGTAACTTGCCAGTGGCAACCTCTTGTCTGATATGAGGAGGAGCAATATTGTTCAGAACTGGAAGCCATAGGAGTGGAGTCAGACACTGGAGATTATATGCATGGCGGCATGTAACTGCATATCCACCAGTTTGATGTGTGACGATCGACTCCAAACTGGTATGCAGTACTCCACGACCGAATATGAGGTGGCAAGAGCTGGCATCCGCAAAGTTGGAGCATGAGCACCCTATGATGAACCTGCCAGTTTGCTAAGATTGTTGTGCGTCTTAACTTTAGCTGCTGTCTTCTTCAGGTGGGCATGGTAACTCAGTGTGCGGTCTAAGGTCACACCTAGATAGACCAGTTCTACTTCATTCTTCACGTTCTTACCATTCAGATAAACATTCAGTTCTCGGGTTGCACTCGCATTATGAAGATAGAACAAACTGGAGACCGTTTTTATGATGCTTGGCTGGAGGTGCCAAGTCTTACAGTAGTCAGCTAACTTTATCATGTCCCAGTTTAAAGTGGCATCAAGCTCATGAAACATCCAGGCCCGGATACTGAAACAGATGTCATCTGCGTAAATGAACTTTCATGACTCCGTTGTTGGCAGGTCATTAATGTAAAGGTTGAACAGGGTTGAAGAAAGGACAGAGTCCTGGGGTAACCCATTGCTCTGTCGTCTCCAAGCACTTGTCTTCTCCCGCATATGGACTCTGAACTGCCTATCACAGAGGAACAGTTCAATGATACCTGTGACCCAAGGTAGCAGGACCCATGATACCTTCACAAGCAGGCCAGTGTGCCATACCATATTGTACGCCACTGTTAGATTGATGAAAACTGTGCCTGTTTTCAGGTTTCTCCGAAAGCCATTTTCAACAAATGTGGTCAGTGTGAGTATTCGGTCACATGTGCTATGGCCTCGGCAAAAGCCAGCTTGGTAAGGGCTGAAAATTCTCTCCACGTCGGATGATATGCACTGTAGGACCAAGTGCTCCAGTGCCTTGAAGCACACCGACAGTAATGATATGGGACTGTAGCTTGATGCTTGACTTGGGTGCTTTCCAGGTTTTAGGAGGCCAATGACTCTTGTGGTGTGCCATATCTTTGGTAGCCTACCTTCACTGATGACCCTGGTGAAGAATTTCACAAGCCAAAGCCAAACACGGGGGCCAACATTTTTCAGGAATTCTGGAGATACGTTGTCATAGCCCGCAGCTGTTCCACATTTGATGCTGTACATTTGTGTCTGTTCCAGCTCTGTTACCCTGAATGGTTCTGGGCAGCTTCTGATCTGGTGTACATGTTTAAACATACGCCGTTCGTTCCTCACTTGTCTTCACATCTGTTTCTCCAAAGGTGCTCTGGCCACTTTAAGTAGGTGTCCAGCTACCTGGTTGGGTGTCACTGAGGATTGGCAGAGTGCAGGTGACTGCTGAGCTGCTCCAAGGCGTTGGAGCAGACTCCAACATTTGCGGCTGGAGTGGGTAAATCTCATCCCTTCGGACGCCTCCTCCTATCTGGCTTGGCAAGCAGTGTCCAATGATTCGATCAGATAGTCAGTGACATCTGAGTCACCAGATGCCTCATACTGCTCGAGCAAGGCAGTGCTCTCCTCATCAAGAGAGGGGATGTAGACCGGGTGGCAACTGTGTGGGATGGCTCTGCAGGCTGCTTTGTAGATAGCACCACAGAAGTGCCGGTAGGTCTTATTTACAGAGTTACGCCAGGCTGGTATTGTCACCACACTCTTCTTCAGTGCTTCCCAGTTTTGTTCCTGGTCAGCCTTTCAGAAGTCCACCGCTTCTTTTTGGAACTCTTGACAACTGGGAACTGTAGCCTGATATGGATCAGCGATGCTGTGTGTTGGCTGCATGGAAAGTTATCCAAGACTTGGCATGCTGCACGAGGTACAGACACTGTAGTATACCTTCCCACCCCAAAATTGAAAACACCTAAAAAAACGATCAAGTTTCACTTATTTATAATCTTCTGCTTTCCCTTGAATACTTGATGGTTTGGTTTGTATTTTTATAACAATACCAATTAATATCTGTCCACACCAGCACTTTCTTTAAAAATGACATCATTGGTATTTTTTAATATTCAGAACTGTTAATATCAAAATCATGCAGACCCTGACCATATGAAAATCAGTGAGCTTTTTATCATTTACTTCACTGAAAGCTGTATCAGGCCTGTAGTGTTTGTGATGTAATATCTTCCTGGATAAGTCAAAGATACCAATAACGTTAGGAAAGGAGAATTGTACTGTAGATCAGTGAGAAACTAGAGGTGGGCAAGAAAGACTTTTCCTGTCCTTTGAAAATTTGATATAAAAAGTTCTGCCTTCCCAATTTGGGGTGAAAAGTTGACATTGAAAATTTGAATAAAATGTAGTTTGGGTAAAAAAAAATGTTTTCCTTCAATAATTACAAAGTGTTTAGTTTCATTTTTTTCATTTTTAACCATTTGGTGTAAATTTACTATAATTCCAAAGCAAAAAGTGTTTGTGACTTAAAAGGACTTTGCATGTAAAAAACATTATGAAATGAGACAACAGCATTTGCATACCTCCCAGGGGTGCTGCCAGGCTTAATTTCAGTAATATTTGTGGAAAAGTTAAGATCCTCAGATGAAAAACATTATATTAATGAGAAGTATTGTTATTGATGTCCATAAAATGTTAGCTTGGAGCCTGTCGGGAATCTGAACTACTCCAGTTGGTTTGTGTGCTACAGTTGAGCCTTATTCTTTTACTATTCTGCTGGGTGATGGACAAAGCTATTAATCTTTTTCTTTAAGCTATTCCATTAAACCTTAAGTGTTTGGGAGCCTTCTTCTGAAAAGAACTGTACCTCATGTGTAAGTTACACAGAATAATAAGCATTATGCAATATTTGTACCTGTGTGGTGGACTGTACATAAGAGGACAGGTTATTAAAATGTCCTCACCCTGGCTTTCAATTTTATGGATCAAAATATTTCTGGATACAGTCAATAGCGTTTTGACTTTTAGCTACCTCCCTTGCAGGCACAACCTGCAAGGGAGGTAGTTAAACAAAAATGGCACTGGTGCCCATATATAGTTATACCCTTCAAAACTTTTTTGGAAAAAATGGTCTAAATAAGTAGTTAACAATGTGGCTTACCAAATAGCAGAATACTCATCTGGCTGTACAACAAAGCTCAATTTTATGAGCACCAATCTTACAAACAACAAGTTATATTAACCATTTTTCCCAATTGCAGAGGTGAAGGGTGGGGAATTGCATAATGAAAGTGGTGTTGATGAAGAACAAGACAACCTCCCTTTGCATTGCAAAGCCTTCAGTGAACTGCAAATTGTTTTGTCATGGCTTGAACAACAAGAAGAAAGTGATGCAGTGCACCATAGTGCAACTTTTGCACCGTACCTATTGTAATTTTGAGATGTTCAATTTTAACTCCTCAATCTCCAATTAGTTCACAAAATAGGGGTTCTTCCGTATATGCAAAAATATTGAGAACCCAAGGCAAATCCCCTCACAAACTATGCTTACATTGAAACGTATGAAGGCAGATTGACCCAGGCAATGTTATTGTTGAAAGAAGGAAGAATTTTCTTGGAATGACTTCTTTGCTGTATCAGACACAGTGCCTTTTTATCAAGAGAGAACATAAAATCCTTAATGTGCCTCCTGCAGGATGTAAATGGACCAGGATTTTATTTTTGAAGGATTCAACCTTTGAGGTTTAGCTAGACACATTGACAATACACCCGAAGTTTCATTCTAGATAGCAACTTTTTTTTTGGTAGTTTTTGGGTATGGCAACACTTAAAATGCTAGAGCAGAACCATTGTAGTGCTTCATTATAGACACTACCTATGCTGCCTTAATAGCTAGATTGACTGAAGAATTCTTCCATTGACCTAGCACTGTCTATAGAGGGATTTTTCACACCTCTGACTGATATAGTTAAACTGACTTAATTTTCTAGTGTAGACCAGGCCTTCATTTGTATATCATGCCACTGTGTAGTGGTACTAAGAGCGTTGATTTGGGCAGAGTAAGATATTCTACAGATTGAAAATGGTGCCAGAATCTTATATTGGAGTCTGAATAATTCTTCTGTAATGTGTAATGAAGCCAACTTTTTCCTGGTTCTGGCAAACTAGTGGAAAGTTGCCAAGTGCTGTCAAATGATCTGACATATATTTACTACATAATCCAAAAGAAAGTTGGCTTCTTCCTCTATATTTTGGCATGTACGGGCTCTTTTCTGCTCTCAGGTGCTTAATATTTTTGTTCCCTGGTTCCTAATTATATAAGACAATTACTTTAATTCTACTCATCATAACGACTCATTTAAATACATTCAGTATATGTGATGGTTCTTGGACTGTGAATCACCTTGTTACCTCTTGCCTCCAGTGAGAGGGAGTCTTTTATGGGTAGCTGAGTGTCATCTCCCTGACACTGCCAGCCCTGCAGCCACACTAGTTCAAAGCCAGCCTTTCCTTCACGAGACAGGATAACAATAGATGCAACCCAATCCCTGAAACCCTTCAAATCGTTCCTCTGTTCCTATCCAGCCCTTGACACTGCCTATTCCATAGGTGCCAACTTCCTGGCTGCTCCAGGCCTGAGCACCCACAGAAAATAAATAGTGGGTGCTCAGCACCCAGGAGCAGCCACCCACCAGTCAGGTAATCGGCAGGCCCCGCCCATCAGCTGTTTGGCAGGCCCTGCTGATCAGCTCCTTCTCTTCCCCCCCTTCCCCACCCCGGCTCAAGCGCCTCCTGCCCATCACCAATCAGCTGTTCAGTTGTGAGTTGGAGGCACTGGAAGGAGGGGGAAGAACTGGGTCATGAAAAGGCAGGGTAAGGGTGGGGCACACTTGGACGGAAGGGGTGGTGTGGGAGCAGAAAAATGTGGGGAGGGGACGAAGCCTCTGGAGAGATGGAGAAGCGGGAGCAGGAAGTGACCCAGGCTCGCCCACTACTCTGGGTCCCAATCCAGGAACCCTGTAGATAGCAGCCTACTGCTGCTCCTCTGTAACCTTATCTCCATGCTGCTACAATTCCCTGGACCACTCCTCCATGGACTTAGTACCTTTTTTGCCCTCAGGTTGGGGCCTTCAGCTGTCCAGTCTTAACAGCCAGCCAGGAGCTCCCTCTTTCTCCTGGTCCCTGCAAGCAGCTGCCTTGTCCAAGGTCCTCCAGCTCTTTGAGATTTCTAGGAACACAGTCCTCACTCCCTGAACTCCCAGCTGCCCACTTGCCCTGCAGCTCCTTTTATGCGAGCTTGCTGGGCTCTGATTGGCTGTTCATTGCAGCCTCTCTACCATTGGCTGTTTCCCTTGTAGCCTCTCTGTGGCCCTGGGTGGACTCACTTCCACTGCTCCACTGTAGAGCAGGGAACAGTTAATCCCTTCTACATCTGTGTGGGGCGGACACCCCATCACAGGGACATTTCAAGAAAATAACACTTTCTTTTTTATTAGATTTTGATTCTAGCCTTCAAAAGGAGTCTTAAGCAATAGTCTGTGCACATGTTCCTCAGCAATGCTACTATGACTCTGTTTCTGCAGATCCTCCTTCCCTGATTTTAAAGCCATAATGACATTATAATAGTTTATTAGTAATAATAATTAATAATAATAATTAATAATGCATTCGTAATATAATTAATACTTTTTATTCCAAAAAAACCTTATCACTGATAATCTCTAGGGCCCACATTTTCAAAGGTATTTAGATGCTTAACTCCCATTGAAATCAGTGGCAGTTAGGTGCCTAAATACATCTGAGGATCTGAGAAAATGTACCTTGCGCAAATTAATTAGCTAAACTTTGTAACACTACAATAAGGTAGCTAATATTTTCTTCATTTTATATATAACACCCCCATCAACCTGGCTACCTTTTTTAGTGCCAATCAATTGTGGGTTTTGATGGACGGGACTGGGATCTTCTGAATTTTGTCACCCACTCAGCAGGGTGTAACTTTTTTTTCTTTGCATATTAATTTATTTGGTGGTTCCTCCAGCCCCTTTGCTCTTTCCTGGTAGGATCACAAGGGCAGCTTGGAAGGAATATTCTAATAACAGGGTAACCCTCACTTACTTGCCAGATAATTGGAGACATACAATATATTCAACACAGTAATTATATTAAATGGGAAATACATTTACAATAACAGTGAAAAACATAATACCTGATAATACCTATAATAATACCCATTAATTTCACCAGTCATGTGTCCTGATATAGCAAAATTAGTGTCCAGTTGGTATGCATACTTTGTTGGGGCCCTTGATGACCTGTAACCAAGATAGTTCCTGTGCAGCAGTTAGCAGTGTGACTGACTGGGTTCAGTATAGTCCAAAAGACTCACATATGGGATAAGGTGCTAAGTCCCTCTGCTGATTTATTAGGCAGCAGGTAATAAAATCCCCAAACCATTACCTCTCAAGGAGTAAGGGGTCTCTCCCAAACAATTTCCCTGACTAGCAAACTAAAAGATGATGCACTCACAGCTCTGCAGTGGATCCTCCTCAGCTTCAGAGATCGCTCTGGACTCATCAGTTTCTGCAGAGGGGTTGATTATCACTGCTGGCAAGCATCATCTCCATGAGGGAGTCGGACAGCTTCTGGTGCCAGGATTTCCCCTCACAACAAAGGGGTGCAGGGCATAAGGTACAGATTACAAAACTATACTAAAATCTTTAATCTCCTACCCCAGCACTGAGACAGACTCACAGCAGGCAGCAGCACTGGCCTAGCAGCCAGGACAGTAGTGTCATGTGGTAACTGATCTCACAGAAGGCTAACTCAGCCTGGCTGGGGGAAGTTTTCCCAACAAAACCCTACAAACTAGGAGTCTTCTTGGAGAGAGAAAGGGCCAAGCTGAGGAATTTTGCTTTTAGGTCCCCAGGAGCCATTTCTCAGGGGGAACCCTGCATTCACACCCGGAACTCGTCAACTCCCCACACAGCTAACCCTGCCCTTTACGTGGCTGGCTCCAGACTGCTCCAAAATGACTTCTCCCCTTTCCTGAGCTCTAAGGGAAGTACATCTCACTCCCTCTTGGTTGCCAAGCAGACTCTGACTCTGCCCACCTGGGAAAGTGAGGAAACAGATTGACAGAGCGAGACAGAATTCACCTACTACAGGACAGGCCCAACAAGGAAAATAACAGAACATCACTGGCCATCACATACAGCTCCCAGCCAAAACCTCTCTAGCACATTATCAACGATCTACAGCCTATCCTGGAAAACGATCCCTCACTCTCACAGACCTTGGGAGGCAGGCCAGTCATCGCTTACAGACAGCCCCCCAACCTGAAGCAAATACTCACCAGCAACTACATACCACACCACAGAAACGCTAACCCAGGAACCAATCCCTGTAGCAATCCTCATTGCGTACTCTGTCCCCATATCTACTCTAGTGACACCATCAGAGGACCCTTTAGATATTATTTATTTATTTATGTTTTAGGATCACTGCTATTTTTTTTTAATGTTGTCTGTACATCTGATCATTCAACATTAAGTCCTGCATTACTTCATTACTGCAGATAACGTGGAAATACTTTATATCAGGCATTCTAAAAGTTGATCTCTGCTTTTTTAAGAAGATATCAATGCATTAGAAATACAGTAATTCAGTGTTTCCCAAACTTGGGGCACTGCTTGTTCAGGGAAACCCCCTGGCAGGCCTGGCCAGTTTGTTTACCTGCCGCATCCTCAGGTTCGGCCGATCACGGCTCCCACTGGCCGCGGTTCCCCACTGCAGGCCAACAGGGGCTGTGGGAAGCAGCACGGGCCGAGGGACGTACCGGCCACCGCTTCTACACATCCCCCATTGGCCTGGAGCAGCAAACTGCAGTCAGTGGGAGCCACGATCGGCTGAACCTGTGAACGCAGCAGGTAAACAAACTGCCTGGCCCACCAAGGGCTTTCCCTGAACAAGCGGCACCCCAAGTTTGGGAAACACTACAGTAATCTAATGATCTATGTTCTCAAATTCATGATAAAATTGTACAGATATCATTGACTGGCACTGTTCCTAAAACCGAAAATATGTTCATGCTCAGTTAAATTGGTTTCACTTCAAAACTGTGGCTTCGTCTTTGATATTTTTTATTTACTATACTTGTCAGTTCTAACACAATATTTTTCTCTTTATAAAGGTTTTCACAAATCTGTTCTTATATTTTCTTGAGCATAACACTGAGGCTACGGTGACTCATTTCTTTGTCCTCTCTGGAACTAGATTATTTAAGTTTTTCTCCAGTAGCTATCCTTCACATGAGCATAAATACATTAAAGTTGGTTACAAACACTGCTGCCTTACTACAAGTAGGAACTCAAATTGGTTTGACTAACTTTTATATGCACCCTATGTACCAATATATTTACAAAGTCATTAAGTATTTTATTAATAGTGTATTTTCCTCTTTTTCATATTCATCCTCTATCCTTTTTGCTTTTGTTTTCTAATATACCTACTAATAATTGCTTTATCTTTAAGGAGTATTGGGCATTTACAAACTATGAACCCAAAGTATTATGTAGAATTTGTCACGGAAAAGTGAATATATAATTAGGGAATAACTCATAAATTGCTAAGCCATGACTAAAACAAGTCAACTGAAAGAAGTGTTGATAAAGTCTTGCTACAATTCCATTCTCTCATACATTCTGTAGATCCAACGTAAGTTACAGAAAAACTGCTTTGTTGTAATATTCTGGAAATTTCTTTTTAAAAAAAAATGTTATTAGGCCTATTTTGATCCATCAATCTGTAAATTCACATGCCTCGGCAGCCATGAATTGAACAGTAGTTGGAGAACAATAAAAATCTCTAAAAATGACCTACATAGAGTTTTCTATATCAAAAAATATTGTGACTATAAATAAATAAAAAATAAGATATTTTGATAATAAATATTGCAACTATAACTTGAGAAAGTCCAAAGCTCAGCGTGAGTGCCATGTGTCCCATTGGGAAGAGCTCCTTTTTCCATTGCTAGAAAACTCCTGGCTTTAGCCCTTCAAGATTATGGAATATCAGATTTCAAATCTGTGACTTTTTTAAATTGAGGAAAGTTATTCCTCAAGCAGGACTCAATTTTCACCATCCTGAAAGTTGGACAGCTATCACTAGAGAGGAAAATTCCATATTTAGGGAAACCTTTCCTCTGGGAGATAGATTTTCTAAAAAAGATGGTGCTCAGAAGTTTGGAATATTAGAATAGGTCCCAGGGAAGATTAGATAGTGGGCCAAGAGCAGATTAGGTGGTCAACATTGCATTGTAAATGCACCCAGCACATAACTCTGCAGTTTAACCCATGGCTATAACCTCTTTATATGATCTGGAGGTGAAAGCTATGTACTATACATGCACTGTTCTCTGTTTATGACAAGGCTTAATGGAAAAGTCATTGAACTGAACACAGCAGCGGATGTAGCCTCGCTATTAACAGGTTGCACACCTCCTATACAGATGCTTTCACCTCCTCCTTGCCCTGCCAAAGGGCTGTCAAACACCTGCAGCAGGACCCTCTAGCCTGGCCACCACATTCCTATTCCTGGCTTGGGGGAGAGAGAAGGCCTCAGGCAGGATGAAGTGGGGAGCAAGCTAGCTCCTCACTCATCCAGCAGTGGTGGCTTTTGTCCCATGGGGTTGGGCCCAGCTCCCGTCTTTGGGACATTGTGGCCCCATGTGCCATACCATGCACTGAAATTTACTACCCCCCCACCCCCCCAACCCCAGTCATGATGCAGCATAACAGAATGGTGCTGTGACCCCATTTGCCATGTTGCACTGGAGAGAGGAACCAGATTCAGCCCTGCATTACAGGATCCATCACTGCCAACTGAGCACTAGCAGGGCTTCTGCACTAGCTCCTCCCCTCTGCACTAGGCCAGGATTAGGGCTCTGGAGGGTATATTACGATACTACTAATGTTGAGCTGAATAAAAAAAAGAAAGGTAGGGAGAGAAGGTGAGAAACCATAGCTAAAGTTGCTATGGGCAATAATAATTCAACCACATTATCTAGACTCAATAGAGATGACATAGGTGGCAGTGGCAAATAAGTGGAATATGGAACTAGTTTGTAGAAGGTACTTATACACACACCTAACTTTAAGTATGTGAGTAGCCCAGTTAACTTCAATGGGCCAACTTGTGTGTGCTTAGAGTTAAGTGTGTGCTTTCAGTGCTTTGCTGAATTGAGTTTCTAGAGAATAATTGCACCCCCTACCCATTAAAAGAGTAATTTGAAATGTTAATTTGCTTAATGTGCATTTTGTATTTTTAATTAAATGTTAAAGCCATACCACACAATTGTACAACTGTTGATAAAGGTGCTGAGTCATTAACCAGTATGATATAAAATGTGGCAGCTTTGTTATTACCTAACTAAACCCCATTTTGTTGACCATGTTCAGCCACTTAGTCTGTTGATTGCTACCATATTATTACAGGTATTATGGTCCAGATTGCATAAATTGCTTCTCCCATATTTAGAAGTATCGTAGCAACTCTCCCTCTTTCTCCTCTCCACTCTTCCATTTGACTTGTGACTCCAGTGCACATCAGCATTTCAGGGAAGCTGCATGATTTTTCTAATAAATTAATCCCCAATACACGGTCTTTTGCAGATGAACGTCAACCAAGAAAGCTAATTCTCCTCTGGAAACTTCAGTGTCAAAACACCATCTGAATAGAAAATACTGAACCATCAGGAAAAATAACCACAAACATAACTAAAAATAGGCAGTTGTGTCAGAGATTAAATCAGATGTACCACTCACTACGTGGCCAGATCCTCAGGCCAGATCCTCAGGTGATGTACATTTACACCAGTTGAGGATATGAAAGTTACATTTCCCCCCATAGCAGAGATGATACTTTTAAACTAGATAACGACACACAAGAGCTCATGGTTTGTTCGTTTTTTTTTATTCAGAAAAAGAGAACCAACAACACTTTTTGAACCATCTTTCAAACAAAAGACTATATTCCAATGACCATACTCAGGCATAATTCACGATTAATCTCAGTGAAGCTTCAATTCAGAAAAGTACTTATACATGTTTGACTTTAAGCATATCTGTAAGTAGTCCTATTGAAGCCATCTCCTGAAAGGATGACTTTCCTAGAAAGAAAACTCACTTTCAGGTTTGGATAATGAATTAACACAGTTTACTATCTTTTTAAGTTGAAAATGTTCATGAGTTTGCAAATAATAAGGAATTATATTTTTGTCTTACATGCATAGGTCTGGTGTAAGTGGTAGTTAGGCCCTATACATAAACAATTGAACACAAATTTGCAAAACTGTCTTGAAAGTTTGTGAGGCAAAATATATTCTACACAATTCTATGTGATGAAGCTGAATTTGATTTGCAACAACAACAATAACAATAAAACATCTTTCCTTGGGTGCAGAACATAATTTTGTAAGGCTATGTTAAGCGGGGGGTGCTTGTCATAAGCAAGAACATCAACTCAGATATATAATTATGGCAGCTTTATGTTAACAAATGCATAAGTCCTACTATCAACGTACTGGAAATAAGAAAGGTCTTGTGTAAGATCCAATCATTTCAATAGGATATGAACTTAAAATTTACATACATTTAAAAGAGAAAGAACATACCTGACTTGTCACATCACCTAATTTTGAATAATCTTCGTGTCAAGCCAGGTCCATATATCTTAGCCCATTCCAAATAACGTTATTAAAATATTTAAATGGAAGAAGTGTAGATGTAAATAATCTTGAAATGGATTATCCAGTGATATCTCAAACTAGAGCAGGCTTCCTTTCCTCTTTCTTTTTAAGCAACTCATCTTTAGTTAAAGTGTTAAAAAGAATCTCCTAGAGAAATACAGTTGAATATCAGAGAGGAAAACTTACTCTAAATCAAACTATTTTTGTTTTGTTCTTCTTTGTCTAAAGTGATAAAGAATGAGCTATGAGAAAACAATAGCCCTTTGATTGAGGATTGATTTCTCAAGCACTTCAATGAAAGACTCTAGACCCAGTTCCCCTGCCACTTATACCACTTTTACATTGGTGTAATTCTATTGATTTCAATGTAGTTAATCATGATTTACACTAGTACCTGATGTCAGAATCAGGTCCTGGATCCTTTCCAAGGGAACTGATTCAATCTCAGTGGAAAACTCCTAAATCAAAAATTAAACACTAAAATATAGGAATCTAAACCCACAAATCACTGCATTAAGATAATGTTCAAATACAAGGAAACAGAGAAAAGAGTAAAATTGCAAAAGGGGTGAAATCCTAGCTCCATTGAAGATAGTGGCAAAACTCCCATTGACTTTAATGGGTCCAGAAATCCATTCACTGACAAAAAAGGCTAAACCTGTTAAAACCTGGCTTAAAGGGGAAGTGAAAGCAGATATACTTTTATAAAAATATAGCAAATGTAAAAAAGGGACAGTTGACATAAATGAATACAAATTAGAAGATAGAAATTGTAGAAAATTGATAAGGGAAGCAAATGGACACTAGGCAAACTCTATGATCAGCAAACTTAAGGGCAATAAGGAGGATTTTTTAAAATGTTAAGTACAGAAGGAAACCTAAAAATTATATTGGTCCATTGCTAGATGTAAATGGTAGAATTGCCAATAAAATGCAGAGATTATAGAAGGGTTCAATAAATATTTATTTTCTGCATATGGGAAAAAGAATGTGATTCCTACAATAACTCAGGAGGATGTTAAACAACAGCTACTGAAGTCAGACATTTTAAAATCAGCAGGTCCATTGAGATAACTTTTATCCAAGAGTTTTAAGAGATCTGTCCATGGAGCTCACTGGACTGTTAATATTGATGTTCAATACCTCTTGGAACATGGGGGACATTTCAGAAGACTGGAAGAAAGCTAATGTTGTGCCCATATTTAAAAAGAGTAAACAGGACATCCTCGGTAATGACAGGCGTGTCATTATGACATTGATCATGGGCAAAACAATGCAATGACCGATACAGAACTTAATAGAGAATTAAAGGATGGTAGTATAATTAATGCCAATCAACATGGGTTTGTGGAAAATAGACCCTATGAAACTAACTTGATATATTTTATGATATGACAAATTTGATTGATAAAGGTAATAGTATTAATACAATATACTTAGATTTCTGTAAGATATTTAAACTAGAAATATACATAATCAACATGGCACACATTAAATGGATTAAAAACTGGTTGGGCTAACTGATTAATCTAAAAATATAATTATAAATGGGAATCATCACTGAGTTGGCATGTTTCTTCTGTAACACTGTGTACAGTTTTGGTGTCTACAGTTCAAAGACATTGAAAAATTGGATAGTGTTCAGAGGAAAGCCATGAGAATCTTGAAAGTATTGGAAAACCTGCCCTGGGGAAGACTCAAGGACAGTAAGCCTAACAAAAAGAAGGTTAAGGGATGACTTGATCACATTCATTAAGTACCTACTTGGGGAACAGAAATTTGATAATAGATTTGATAATGTCTTCAGTCTATCAGACAAAGGTATAACAAGGTGAAATGCCTGGAAGTTAAAGTTACATAAATTTAGACTTGAAATAAGGTGCAAAAGTTTAATAGTGATTGTCACGGCCCCTTCTAGACATTGTTAATCTCCCCATTCTAGACAGTCACCAGGCTGCTGTGTTTCAAACCCAACATGCAGGATATGTGTGATCTTAAGCTTCCCTTGGTCTTGGTAGGCTCCAGAACTCTCTCTTTTCTTGTCTTCTCTGGCACACTTCCTGGGCATAGCCTTAGTCTATTAAACCTACATGTAAGAGGAACCTCCTGGTCCAGCTACTCTAGGGCCCCAGGACCAATGCAGACCCCTCCCAAGACACTGCAATACCTTAAGAACACCTTTTCCCAGAGCTCCAAATTTGTGGTCACTCTTGTCTACAGTTTACCTCTCCAGGCACATGTGCTAGTTGAAGCCCAGAACACACAGGCTTTGCAAAGGATTCTAACACAATTACTCTTTATCTAGGTAAAAAAATAAAATAAACCATTTTGTGACCCAGACCCTTGGTGCTAACTGACAAAGGGTACAGGGGATGCACAAGATTTTTAAAGGGATCCCCTGAGTTGATATCTGCATAACAGTTCATCATAGGGTGGCATGTAGGAACTGTATTGTGAGAGTAAAGACAAAGGATTGATATGGTACATCTTTGGGGTCAAGAAAAAGCAAGGAATCCTTCACCAGAAAGGCAAACTGACAGCATTTTAATCTCCTGAAAGGAGGATCATAGCTAACTTGGCTTTAACACTTTGATTTTGGGTGGGAAATACTCCAAAAGACATGAAAGTATCTTGTTGATTAAGTCTAGATTCTAAAATGCTATGATGTTAGAATGTTATGACTTAATTGTATATGTAATCATTTGTTTCCAATATTTCTACTTGCTACTACTTGA
Organism: Eretmochelys imbricata; assembly: GCF_965152235.1. Lineage (NCBI taxonomy): Eukaryota > Metazoa > Chordata > Testudines > Cheloniidae > Eretmochelys > Eretmochelys imbricata. The sequence goes on along the minus strand of NC_135572.1, from coordinate 91,649,561 downwards.
CTCTCTATGTTTTCTTAAATAAACTTATACTTGATTTCCCTGTAAACAAATCTAAGTGCTGTTTATTAAGCATAGCTGTAATCTGACATGGAAGTGTATGGTTTATTGTTTCTTTGGAAGCAGGGAATCTGAGTGTACTGTGAGTGACAAATGAACCAGAGGCTGGGCATTCCAGGGAGATACTCGGAGGAGTCAAGTGTTGGGCTGTGCCAGTCACTAACCTGTATAACAGCAGGCCTGTAAGGCCTAGAGGGTAATGCTTGTGTTGCCCATGGGCAATGGAGTTGGGCAACTGACCCACAACAGGCACAAACAAGGCTTCCTCAAACTAAGGCAAGGTGATAGCGAGGTACTCCAAAGAAACAGCACACCTCTGTATTCCGTTCACTGCCTCAGTAACCTCACTCTTGCACATTCTTTGGGATTTGGTCAGAGTCCTTCAGTGTGTGTACAGGATTTCCCTCCTGCACCTGGCTTCTCCGCTGAATAATGGCTTCTCTCTGTCTCTCCCACCTCCGTTTGAAGCCATCTTCCTTCAGCTCTTTCTCCCAAAAAAATGGGCAATGAGAGTCTGTGATATTTGAAATTTAAATAGACTCTCAAGTAAATAAAAGAATATACCAGACACAGGTTATCAACAAACTCTTTCTTTACTATTTTTCTACAGGGTACACACACTTAAGAAACAAGCAGATATCCCATTATTTTAAGGTAGACTGCAAAAGCTAAATTCTCATTCTCTAAAAGCCACATAGAATACCCAGTTGTAAGAGGAACCAATTTAGAAAAAAATGTGAACCAGTCCAAACTCTAGCCCTTCTCTCTATCTGAATCAAATCTGAACTACTTTTTTCAAAAGTTGGGCTTCATTTCACCTGCCTGACTGTCTTTCCCAACCCTTCGTGATATTACAACTGTATCCCCAACTGATATCTCATTCTTTACAACCATAATTTAGCCGTATAGATATAAACCAATGGAAAACCCATGTGGTCCACTATGAATATTAGCTAAAATACAGAACATCCAAATTAAGATGTTTATTTACCTGCGGGCAGGACAAATGACTGCTGGGAAGACCGAAAATGCACTGGGCTGATCTCATGTTAAAACTCTTTGTCCAGAAATGGAAAGAATGTGCTCTCAACAAAATAGAATAGTGTGGCGTCGACTTGCGGTTGTGGATGGATGGACAAGTGCAAGCCGGCCAAAGGTGAAAGATTGGACTGATGACACAGTGTTAGTACCTAACGTGCTAACACGTAAACACATGCTTAATTTGAGTAATCCCATTGACGGTGTTGACTTTATTCAAACTCATAATATTATTTAGGTGCTAGTGGGGGAGATTTTCAGAGACCCAAATGGGAATATAGGACCTAACTATATTTTAATGGGAGTTGGAAGCCTATCTCCCTTTTCTACCTTTAAAAGTCTCCTCTAAATTTACTGGATCACATACTTATTTTGTAAAGGCTACCCCAATGTTTTTGTATTTGATATTATCAAAAATATGGTGATGAGTGCATTAAAATGCCAAATATAAATGAAAATATAATTATCTGCAATACTAAATCCCTTTAAGATATTATCTGCTATCCAAAATGCACTAAAGAGCACAGTAATTAACGTTTGAAATGCCAGAACTATATTTTAATGTGTTTTTGTTTGTTTAGTTTTATTTTATTTAAATATCAACTTACCATCCTTATATAACAGACGTATCATAATTTCTTCTTATAGATATCATAACAATTTATGTCACGCTAAATGATTCTGTCGTTAAAGTATTTGCTTGTGTGTTTAAGTCCTTCATCTTTCCTTTTTCTCCTGTTTATTTTGCTGTATTTTGCATTGTGTGTTTTGCTTTGCACAGCACATCAGCCCAATAGACTCTTTATGGAATCATAGAAATTAAAGAAGAAGAAAAAAAAAGGACTACCATGTTAGGTAATCTTGTCCGGCCTTCTGCCAATACAAGGATAATTCCGAGAATATATTTCTAAGTGTTTTCTCCTGTTTAGTCTTAAATGATAAATGATTCAAGAGATCCAATGCTTTCCTTGGGAGCCTAGTTCACAGTCAAATAGACCTCTCAATGAAGAAATTTTTCCTGATGTACAGTCTGAATTGTCCTGTGTTCAATTTCATCCCAGATACTCCATTCACAATATAACAACTTCTACTCAATCTGTCCACACCTCCTTGACATAAAATTGGGATTCTGCGTCTAGCTTCTCCAATCTATTTGTATAGAAGTTTAGATATTGTCATGGATTGGGCCTTGGGCAATCTGACCTAGAGTTTAGCACCGAGTCCAGCCTAGTAATTAGAGCCAGGAACAAGAACTAGGAGTCTGAACCAAGGGTCATAACTGGAATCAAGAGCCAGGAGAGAAGTTAGGGATTTGAGCTGGAGTTAGAAGCCGGGCATGGGAGTGAGGCTGGAGCAAACTGGATTGGACAGGAACAAGTCAAAGCAGGTATGGCTGGGAACAAAGCAGGTACAGGAGAGAGTGCAGCTGCGATGCAAGCATTGAACAGTCAGCAACCTGCCACTGCTGAGTTTAAATGCAGATCTGTTGTCTCCTTGCAGCAAATCAGGTGGGCCATCCATTCAGGTTATTCTACTGCACCCTAGCTGGGAACATTAATTGACCTAAGAGCTGAGCTGGCTATCTTGAGGCTCACCTGAGGGAATTCAAGCTCCAAGTTCCTGTCAGTACCCCTCCTTCCCTTTCAGGGTGACTTCTAGAGGCCTCAGCCCAGGATTCTCCAGATGGGCTCAATGAAAGTCCCATATTTACCTTGGTGCATGAGTGTTTTTGGCCTGATTCCACAACTGGTCATCAGGACCACCCAGTGCACCCAGTAATGAAGCTTGCCCTGAGCTTCCTTGGAGTCATGAATCTGTTGCATAAGGTATTCTTCCTGCCCATGGACTGTTACGGGAGGTAGCAGCAGGTTGGATTGGCCCAGAAATGGATTCTTTAGGTAAGGTTTAAGAGGGAGGTTTGGAACATAGGATGGGTTTTCATTGATTCTGGTAATCAAAGCATGGATATCATCTTAATCCGTTCGATAATCATTTATGGGACTAGATATCACTGATCTAACTTAGCCTGTGGTCAGGTGTATTTGAGATTCCTATTTGATAACCAGACCCTGTTCCCAACGCTAAAGTTAAGTGTGGCCTGGCAGCCTCAGTTGGCATGGTGCTTGTGGATTTCTTTCCCAGCCTATAGGTGTTCCATATGTTCTTGTTGCATGTGATGCAGATGGGTGACAAGGTCTGTCATAGCAGGGACTGGAGAGTCTATGTGAAATGCTGGTTGAAAGCAAGGGTGAAAGTCATAATTGGCTTAGAAAGGGCTCTGTCAGGGAAGCCGTTAAATTGATGTAGGCAAATTCAGTATATAACATCAGGGAGACCCAAATATCCTGGTAATCATTTAGGAAGCAGTGGAGGTATTGTTCTAAGGTTTGGTTTTCCATTCTATCTGTCCATTAGTCTGTGGGTGGTGTGGTGATGAGGAAAGGAGTTCTATGCCCAGGAGTTTAAAATCTCCTGCCAGAAACAGGAGACAAATTGTAGCCTCAATCCCACACAACGTCAGACAGCTGTCCAAGGAGCCGGAAGATGTGCTCTAGAAAGGGGCAGGCTGTTTGCGGGTTGTGGGGAGGACAAATTTTGCCTTCTTAGTTAAGAGGTTAACTGTGACTACACCACTGTTCAACCATGGGAGCAATATAATTCTACAATAGAGTCCAGGGACATTTTGGAGCAGGGCTGAGATGGGGAAAGAAACAGCTGGAGGAGACAGAGAGACTTCCAGTGGAGTTTCTTGGTCTGGGAACACAACTAATGGGAATTAATGTGTTTCATGATTTCAGGTGCACACCCGCCCATCAGAAGTCATTTGAAACTAATCTTGTTCTATTTCGGGGGTGGGGAACCATTCTTCTTTCATGGGCCGTTGACTCACAGAAAAAAATCAATCACAGGCCACACACAGCCATCCGAGGAGGGGGAGGGGGTTCCAAGGCTCATAGCTCCAGGCCCGTGGGGGTGCAATGAGGCTCGGGGATTCCAGCTCATGGCACCAAGACTTGCCACGAGCTGGATGAAATTAAGCAACAGGCCAGACCAGGCCTGCAGGCCATAGGTTTCCCACTCCTGTTCTAGTTTGACAAAAGTGACTATCAAGCAGCAAGTTGTGACATAATTTCAGAACTTCAAGCATAGGTTGGTGATCAGGGACATAAATTCATTCCCCATGGTAGAAGATCCCATTCCATAGTCAGAAACCCAAGCCAGGTTGGGCATCTGTAGTGCCTATGGTTTGGAAAATCTGGATGCTGAACGGATCATGAGGCAGCAGGGACTGAATGCTGGATATTATGTTCCTATCCACAGATCCACTGATAAAGTTAGACAGCTTAAAAGATGTCCAGAATGGTTCTTTGCACAATCTGATATATTCACACTTGCGTCTACTTTTCCATTTCTTGTACTTGGGTGGTACATTACAACAAACTTGAATTGAGAAAAATGACCGACGGATCTGGTTCTGGTTTAGGTTACTAGCTATGATTAGAGACCTTGAACTAGGAACCAGGCCCCTTTTAGTACTGCCACTCTTCAAAAGCTGATTTAGTCATTAGCAGCTCCTTGTCCCATATGTCATAGTTTCTCTCCACTGGGGTTAATTTTCATGAATAAAAGGCACATGGGTGGAGTTGGTTATGAGGTCCCATTTCATGAGATAATAGAAGGTCTATGGTGAAGTTTGATGCATTGGCCTCTATAATGAAGGGCTTATTGGAATCTGGATGGACAAGGATGGGAGCAACGGTGAACGCCCTCTTAATTTGGTCAAAGGCAGACTGTCAGGTGACCAGACAAACTAGACCCCCTTCCAAAAAAGTGCTGTCATGGGATAATGATAGCTACTTTTATTGCTTCAGACAAAACAAACATACACAGAAGGGAGAGGAGAGATAGACTAGTAAAGGTGGAGAAAATAAGGCTTTTGGTGATGTTGTTAGGACACAGGGTAGTTGGTTAGTCACGGACAGATGTTTTGGTTTGGCAGGTCAGCCATGACAACATTTACTTTGGACCCCACCTTACTTCCTTGGTTAGGGACATTGTTTGATTGGTGAGGTTCAGCGCACATAATTGGTGCAGTCGTAGGGCTGACTCACAAAGACTTTAATGGAGAGGGTATGTGTTACACTGCACCTCATTTTCAATTTGGGATTCTTTCCAGAAAATTCTAGAACTCAGGCTCTACCTGATGTTAGAAGGAAATAATTTGATTTAGCAGTTCAAAGTAACAACACTCTGAAGACACTAATAAAATGTGGAGCTGAAGAATACTTAATAAGTTCCTCTGTTTTTAATTTTATTGCAAATCCTTAACTCCTGGTGACTTTTCCTGAACAAGAAAATGTGCAGTTGTTATGCAAAATTTTGATGAGATAGTAGTGTTCACACTAGAGCAGGGTTTCTCAAACTTCATTCCACCACAACCCCCTTCTGACAACAAAAATTACTACATGACTCCAAGAGAGGGGTCCGAAGCCTGAGCCCGCCTGACCCCAGCTCCCTGGGCAGGCGGGGGAGAGGGGGACAAAGCCCAAGGGCTTCAGCCCCAGGCAGGGAACCTGTAACCTGAGCCATACCACACAAGGCTGAAGCCCTCAGCCTTGGGCAGTGGGGCTGGGGTTTCACCTATGGCCCCAGGTAGTGGGGCTTAGGCTTCGGCTTTGACCCCGAGTGGTGGGGCTTGGGCTTCAGCTTTAGGCCCTGGCCCCAGCAAGTCTAATGCCAGCCCTGGTGACCCCATTAAAATGGGGTTGTGACCCCCTTTGGGGTCCCAGCCAACAGTTTGAGAACCGTTTCACTAGAGTTTATTTTAAATTTGGTTTTGTGCTTCCAAAGTGTAGAGATTTCTCACCCTTTATATGTTCCTAGGAGCCCTACTGTCTCATATGAACTTCTCATAAATGACCTTGGGAAATACAACCTAGATTGAGCTATTATAAGGAGGGTGCATAACTGGTTGAAAAAAAAACATTCCCAGAGAGTAGTTATCAGTAGTTCACAGTCAAGCTGGAAGAGTATATCGAGTGGGATCCCACAAGGATCAGTTCTGGGGCCAGTTCTGTTCAATATCTTCACCAATGATTTAGATAATGGCATGGAGAGTACACTTATAAAGTTTGCAGATTATACCAAGATGAGACAGGTTGCAAGTACTTTGGAGGATAGTGGCAAAGAGTCCTGTGGCACCTTAAACTAACAGATATATTCGAGCATAAGCTTTCATGGGTGAATACCCACTTCGTTGGATGCATGCATGTATTCACCCACAAAAGCTTATGCTCCAATACATCTGTTAGTCTATAAGGTGCCACAGGACTTTTTGCCGCTTTTACAGATCCAGACTAACACGGCTACCCCTCTGATATTTGGAGGATAGGATTATAATTCAAAATGATCTGGATAAACTGGAGAAATGGTCTGAAGTAAATAGGATGAAATTCAATTAGGACACATGCAAAATTTTCCACTTAGGAAGGAACAATCAGTTGCATACATACAAAATGAGATATGACTGCCTACAAAGGACGACTACAGAAAGGGATCTGTGGGTCATAGAGGATCACACGCTAAATATGAGTCAATGATGTAACACTGTTGCAAAAAAAGCAAACATCATTTTGGGATGTATTAACCATAGTGTTGTAAAACAGAAGAAGTAATTCTTTCACTCTACTCTATGCTGATTAGTCCTCAACTGAAGTATTGTGTCCAGTTCTGGGCGCCACATTTCAGAAAAGGTATGGAGAAATTGGAGAAAGTCTAGAGAAGAACAACAAAAATGCTTAAAGGGCTGGAAAACTTGACCTATGAGGGAAGATTAGATTGAAAAAATTGGCTTTGTTTATTCTGGAGAGGAGAAGACTGAGTGGGGACATGATAACAGCTTTCAAGTACATAAAAGGTTGTTACAAGGAAGAGGGAGAAAAATTGATCTGCTTAAATTCTGAGGGTAAGAAAACAAGCAATGGGCTTACATTGGAGCAAGGCAATTTAGGTTGGACATTAGGAAAAATTTCTTAACTGTCAGCGTTGTTAAATACTGAAATAAATTGCCCAGAGAGACTGTGGAATCTCCATCACTGAAGATTTTTAAGAGCAGGTTAGACAAATGGTCTAGATAATACTTAGTTCTTCCATGAGTGCTAGGGACTGGACTAGATGACCTATCACAGTCCCTTCTTGTCCTATGATTCTATGATTCATGTTGTCAACAACATCTGCAAGGTCCCAGTTCTTTGCCAGTATTGCTGATGCAGATGTTGACTGAGAGTCTATTGTACTCACCCCTTCTATTACAGAACACATTCCCAGAGGCGCATGAGTTCTGCCTGTAGGGTGGGCACTGGATATTGGCTGGCTGGTGCCATTAAGATGGCCATCGGTTGAGAAGCCACCATCCTTTCTTGGTGGTTGTTCAAAAAGCAGTTGTCAATCTTTATGATTAATGGACAAATGCATCCAGACCAGTCAGGGGCTCTATTTGCACCATCTTATCCTTTATTTCATCATTTAGACTGAGCCAGATGGGATAGTTCTGAGCAGCTGCATTCCAATTTGGGGAGGAGGAGGGAAAGGGGGATCAAAGATCACTGATTTGGCCTGGACAGACACCTTCAACTGATTCAAGAGGGGACTTGATTTCTCAAGTAGCAGAGAGGCCTAGACCAACACTTCCCCAGACAGTAGACTGATGATGAGTCCTGCCCTGGTTTGGTCAAAGGGAAATGATTGTGAATTCACCAGAAGCAGGATGTTGCAGTGGTTTAAATTCCTGTGGACATTTTTATGGTCAACATCAAACTTGTCAGGTACTGGGATCTTCAGTTCTCAATGGACATGAGTCACTGATGGCATGGAATGCTGTATTCTGTGCCTGCAGAGCATTAGTCTGGTTTTGCAGATTCTGTAAGTATCTGACTATTTCTGCCAAAGAGTTGTTAACTTTAGTGGAGTCCATACATGCAGTGAGCTAGGTCCTCTCTATTGTTTGGGCTACTCAAATTGTCAGGGACGGTTAGGCCTCATCTGGAATACTGTGTCCAATTTTAGTCATCGCTGTATAGAAAGAGTGTAGAGAAATTGGAAAGGATCCAGAGGTGAGCAACAAAGTTGACCAAAGGCATGGAGTAATAATCATATAAGAAAAGGCTGAAGGAACTGTGTATATTTAGTTTGGAAAAGAGGAGATTAAGGGGGCAGATGATAGCAGTCTTCAAATACTTCAAAGACTGCCATCAAAAAGATGGAGAAGAATTGTTCATTCTTCCCACAGAGGGCAGAACAAGAGGCAATGGGTTCAAACTACAGAATAAAGGATTTAGATTAAATCTCAGGAAAAACTTCCTAACTGTAAGAACAGTAGGACAATGGAACAAACTGCCTTGGGAAGTAATGGAATCTCCTTCACTGGAGGTTTTCAAAAGGAGGATGTATAGCCTAGCCATCTGTCTTGGATGGTTTAGACACAATAAATCAGTGGTTCTCAAATTTTTGTATTTTGACCCCTTTCACACAGCAAGCCTGTAAGTGTGACCCCTCTTATAAATTAAAAACACTTTTTAAAAATATTTAACACTGTTATAAATTCTGGAGGTGAAGCAGGGTTTGAGGTGGAGGCTGACAGCTCACGACCCTCCATGTAATAACCTTGTGACACCCTAAGGGGTCAAGACCCAAAGTTTGAGAACCCCAGCAATAAATCCTGCATTTTGGCAGGGAGTTAGATTAGATGACCCTTGCGGTCCCTTCTACCCTATGGTTCTATGATTCTATGATCAAGCCATTGGCAGTCTGACCTAGTGGTTAGAGCCATGATCAGGACCCAGGAGACAAGCTAAAGGGCAGAATCGGAATTAGAAGCCTGGCAAAGAAGCCGGGCAGGAGCAAACTTGAGTGGACAGAAATAAGGCAAAAGCAGGGCTGAAACAAGGCTGGGAATGAGGCAGGACCAAGGCTGGAGCAGGACTGGGAACAAGGGAGGCACAGGAGAGATAGCAGCTGTGGGCATAAGCATTGAGCAGCTGGCAACCATTCACTGCTGAGCTTAAATGCAGATCTCTTGGCTCCTTGGAACAAATCGGGTGCGCCATTGCAGTGGGGGAGGTCAAGGTTGGATATTAGGAAACACTGTTTCACTAGGAGGGTGGGGAAGCACTGGAATGCGTTACCTAGGGAGGTGGTGGTATCTCTATCCTTAGAGGTTTTTAAGGCCTGGCTTGACAAAGCCCTGGCTGGGCTGATTTAGTTGGTGTTGATCCTGCTTTGAGCAGGGGATTGGACTAGATGACCTCCTGAGGTCTCTTCCAACCCTAATATTCTATAATTCTATGATTGAATCAGGTGATTTTGCCACAGCCCAGTTGGGCTTATGAACCAGGCTGAGATGGCTAACCCCATCTCAGGTGAGGGAACTCAAGTCCATAGCTCCTGACTAATGACTAAGAAATCCATTTTTTTAAACAAAGGAGGAAGTGCTGCCTATAGACAATGTGTTTGTTTTTTGAAAGTTTGCCAGTGATTAAATGATTTACACCAGTGTACATATCTCTAAGCTATGTGTATGAAAAATGTCATGGCACCTCTGTGAACTATTCTACAATTTTGGACCCTAACATAAATCAAGATAACTTCTTTGTAGTGAATAAATATATTCGTTTACTGTACTCTGACCATTGGTAATACATGCTCTTTTATTTGCCCAAACTTTGGTAACTAAGGACATAACAATCTGCTCTTTCCATTTTATTTGTCTCATACTAGCAGTTATTTTTTTAAAGTGGCATCTTAACAAACTCAGCAATATAAGAAAATTATGATTGTCATCTACTTTTGAAATATCAGCATTTTGGTTTGAGTGAGATGATATGGCTTTTGGGGCTCTTTTATACAACTGAGAGAATGCAACAGAACAAAAATTTTAAATAAACAATGTGAGGGGAAATCTGCCTTCATAGTGTATTGTACTTGTAGACCATGTGTAACACAAACCATGTTACACCATGATTTATGACTGGTGCATGCAATCTAGGCTGTGCTGCAACACAAGCAAATTCCTGTTTCTTGCTTTTGGCACTTACCCATTATCAGGAGGGATGAGTTGAAATAGGGGCAAAACACAACTCCACCTGGGATTCCATCTTTGGGTGATGTGTGTAATTTCTGGAGACAATTGTCTGGGAAAATCCAGATTAGAGAAACCCTTTTTGAATCTATTACAGACTTAATGCAAGCAAACTAACTTACTATATGTGCTTACTATATACTTTTTTACAGTTGTAATAAATAATACTATATAAATTATAATGTTGGCCACAGTGTTCAAACTTAGATATCTAAAGTTAAGTTGCTAAGCCCATTTTTAGGCACCTAAATAAAAGTTTCGGCTTGATTTTCAAAGGTGAGGGCTGCCTAATTCCCATTACTCTTCAGTGGGACTTGTGAGTGCTCAGCACTTCTGAAAATCAGGTTATTTAGGTGACCAAATATGGACTTAGGAACCTAACTTTAGGTACCCAAGTCTGAAAATGTTGACCAGCCTTACAAAAATTAACTAAGTAATGATCTTCTGTGCATCTTCAACTTGTAGACTAACTCAGCAGCCTATCAATATATACATTGGAGATACAACCTAGAAACAACATCTTAAACTAGCCCCAGTGTTTTGCCATAATTTCACATGTGCCCATAGAACTCAGCTTTAGAATTCAATTTAGCCTTCTTTTTATCTTAAATTTCTGAATTATCTGCACTTGTGAACACTTAAATTTTAAATTTTGTTTTCCTAGTAGCTCACACCAAGATACAGCAGTGGTCTAAACATTAATCACTATAGTATGCTGCCAGTAAGTCAGTCATGCTTGAAAAAGCCTGGATTAGAATTGGCCTTGGCAATCTGGATATTTCATTTTTCACTCTTTCATGTGTATGCTCAGTTATCTTCTAAAGAAAAACTTGCCCTGTTTTACAGACACTCGCCTTGTTTGTAGGTTACAAGCCTGTGTAATAATAATACTTTACATTTTACAACTATTTACACAAAGTACTATATAAATATTGTCTAATTAATACATTATATCCTGGTATTCAAGGGCAGTTTGCAAAAAGGAAGAGGTACGTTCTTTACCTTCTCTGTCTAATTTACATATAAAATCAAAATAAATATTGCTCATTAAATATGAGTGACAAGAACTCTGTGTTTGTAATTTTGTATCAAGGACACATGCACAGAATTCAAATATTTGGTGACATTTCAGGTTTTGCCTATGTACATGAAGCATGATATTTTCAAAATATATCAGTCTTATCTCATGTGAATAAATAAACAAGAGTGGCTAAAGAATTATGATTTAAATGCTTTGCCTGAATTTTAAGAATTTACTGTCTGTAGAGAAGTTCTAATGACTAGGATCAACTTAAATTTTTTGTTAAAGAACATTTGCTAAAAAGCAAGTGTACTCTGGAAAGAATTTATAAATTAAAACACAACTGTTCATCTGGTCATATTCTAATCTTTTCTTCATAATGCAGTTCATTGTACTTGTTTGCAAATTATTGTAACATTCGTTAGAGCCATATTTTAACAGATAAATTATTGGTAAATTCATCCTGGCAAGAGACACTTTTTGTTTTCTTTTCTTTTTTGGTCTACACAGAAAACGAATGTTCAGACCTTTTCAAAATCTCATTCGAGGGACTGTTCAAAACCACAGAATTGCCAGCTTCATTGTTCATTTGTCTATCATGGACTGAATACTTAAGAGAGTAAACAATGTTCTCCTTTTTTTCAGAAACAATGAGGTGGAAAGTGGTTTAGAGTGGTAGCTGAGGTCAAATAGTTTCAGTGCAGTTAGGGGCTGTTGCTGAATGGCTCACATTTATGTTGTGAAATCAGCCACTGTGATATATAATATACAGGGAAGGGGGGAGGGAAGAGAGTGGTTATTTAAATGTGCCAAGTGTTTATGGACTATTCAATAAATAAATATGTTTTTCTACATAAGAACATAAGAATGGCCGTACTGGGTCAGACCAAAGGTCCATCTAGCCCAGTATCCTGTCTTCCAACAGTACAATGCCAGGTAGCCCAGAGGGAATGAACAGAACAGGTAATCATCAAGTGATCCATCCCCTGTCACTGTTTCCCAGCTTCTCGCAAACAGAGGCTAGGGAAACCATCCCTGCCCATCCTGGTTAATACCCATTGATGGACCTATCCTCCATGAATTTATCTAATTCTTTTTTGAACCCTGTTATAGCCTTGGCCTTCACAACATCATCTGGCAAGGAGTTCCACAGGTTGACTGTGCGTTGGGTGAAAAAATATTTCCTTTTATTTGTTTTAAACCTGCTGCCTATTAATTTCATTTGGTGACCACTAGTTCTTGTGTTATGAGAAGGAGTAAATAACACTTCCTTATTTACTTTCTCCTCACCAGTCATGATGTTATCGACCTCTATCATATCCCCCATTAGTCGTCTCTTTTCCAAGCTGCAAAGTCCCAGTCTTATTAATCTCTCCTCATAGGGAAGCCGTCCCATACCCCAAATTATTTTTGTTGCCCTTTTCTGAACCTTTCCCAAGGTTCTGTGAAAAGTTGATGTACAATGTATTCGAACAAACAACTCTCCCTACTCCAAACCCAATGTACTAAATAAGCCAATTGCCAATTAAGGGACAGATGTAGCAGTACATTCTGGTTGTCTCATTGGTTTGGGCTGCTCTGGAGATAGAAAGCAACTGAAATCCCAGGTTCTCTAGACAGTACACTGCTTAGTACAGCTTCACTGTCTGCTTAGCGCAACGTCAGAGGAACAAATACCAGTGATTCTTGCAATAAAAGTGGAAACTTTCTTTAGACTTCAAATATACTTTTTAGTATCCATGTAAGGTAGCTAGGTTTATTTTCAGAGAGTATTCAAATCCAGTCTGTCACAAAGGAAAATTTTGAATAAGGAAATGTGAACAAGTGTCAGGTAAAGAAATCCCTTTGTCTCCATATATTTGCTAGTCTTCTATCTCTCTTTTGCTCTAAAAAAAAGAAAAAGAAAAAGAGAGAGCGAGAGAGAGAGAGAGAGAGAGAGAGAGACCTTGAGTACATCCTTAATATGTAGTGTAAGTGTATGTAAATGTTTCATAATCCAGGATGAGTCTTTCATATAACATTCCTGAAACATAGAAATGTTATAAATAAAAATACTTAAATACTGCATTTTAAAAAGCAGGTTTTATATAATATTTATAATAAGAAATCTTTTCTGACGCAGAAATGTACTAAAGTATACATTTCTGCTGAGTATTCCTCCATTGTAGCATAAATCCATGAGCTAAATGACATCATTCTGCACAGATTTGTCCATATTCTCCAAATCTTTCCAGATAGGACTGAAATACCAGCAATAACCATTCCTGCAAAAAAGCTGATATAGAAACTTGGGGAGAGTTATCGGTTTTGCACTGAAGTTTTGAAAATGTCCATCTCATTTCTTAGAATATGTTAAAATTGTCAACATTTTGAATAACTCATTTTGAATGATAATGCTAACTTCACTCTTATGCGTATTGCAGAAAAGCCGTGACAATAGCTAGATATTGTATACAATGTGTGGTAGCATACTGCAAATATGGGGTGCCAAATTCTGTCATTGGATGCATTCAGGACTCCTTTTTGGCCCATAAAATAAGCTGTATGATCCATTGTCATTTTCACTCTATTTCTTTAATGAATTATTGTGTATCTTCTGCTTTTGGTGATGGGAAATTTTAGAATGGAAGCATTTCTGCATAAGGTCTATATGTATGCTGATACCTTTTCAAAGAAATGCAGTGCACTGTTTATGAGACTTCTGTACAGTTTCAAGGACATTATGTAAGATTTATGCTTTTAAAAATTAGGAAAAACATTTGTAATGAAACTTGCATCTAGGTAACTTACACAGATGAAAATCACCCAATTTCAGGTTCGGTTTTGCTACAAGCCTGAAACTTGATTGAAATTCACCATAAGATTTGCCTAGCACTGCAAAACTAAGCCTTTTGAGGGGATTCATACGGTGAATTTCACCTATAGCAGGGACCATTGTGATTATCTGATTGACATAATAACACATAGAATGGAATATAACATCTCATAACACATAGAATGGAATATAACATCTCATTCTTCCCAAAGTCTGCTTTTACTCATTTTTATGGGACCCTAAAATATCTCTCCTGTGAAACTATAGGTCTTCCATCCTTCTCACATACAAAACAGCAGACCAGACTGAATTACTGAAACAAGTGGCCTAAATATAGCAGACTCCTGGGAGAATCACAGCAGGATTATACTGAGTAAAGACTACAGCTCAAGTCCATATTAATCCAAATCTACTGAAAGTTCAGTTCAGAAATATCAGCGCTGGCTGCTTTTACAGGGAATGGTTTTGAAGTTAGACTGGGAAAGAAATGTAAGCACAGCATAGAACATGAAAATTGGAATCCAGGCCTGCCTGAATCTTTATTTACAAAAAATACCACTTTCTATAGAGTTAAAGACTGAAACTAATAAAAAAACAATATCATGCTACACTTATTGTTTATGAGAACAAAGGGAGTTTGCATACCTCAGTTAAATTCTCTTTACATCCACTAAACTCCACAGGAACCAGACACTACTCTCTGCTGTGGAGTTCAGCCCTCTGTTCTCACCAGCTTGCACAGAACAAAGAAGTTCACTGTAGAGGAGAACTTTTTCACTGATTTGTCCAGCCACTTCCCAAAAGTTACCTTTGTGACAAAGCTGTGTCAATCTCAAGGGAACATCACCCCTATGAATTCCAGAAAACGATTTATGATTTGGGATTGAAACCAGGGAAATTTAATAGTTTGGGATGTTTTCCATTGAGATTGTTGGTTGTTGCTGCTTGTTTGTCTTTAAAGTAGATGGATATTTCCATTTTGTTTTTATTTATTTGACTTTGCAACTTGATTGTATGGACCAGATCTTTAGATTGTGTAAGTAGGTGTGGCTCCATCAAAATCACTGGATCCCTGATGATTGAAACAAGCAGAGGCCTTTTATGCCTTGAGGAAGGAATTTTACCTAGACAATTACTCAGTTCTCTGCCTTGTATATTACAACCATAGGAATGGTAAAATCCCATTTAAATTGACAGTTTATGCAGTTGAACAGTTAATCCATTCCTCTTAAATAATCTGAAAAAGACCATACATGTAAAAGTCCTCCACTGATATTCCTGATATGGACCTTGCCAAAATTTTCTTCTCTGTCTTTCTATATGTAGTCTACAGGGAAAACTGAAGCATCACTACACAAGTCTTCATAAGGAGAAAAGACTTATGATGTTCTGAAGAAGGTGCTAAAAACTCCACAACCTACTAATGCTCTCATATGCATGTCTAGAAAGGATGATGGAAATTTTTCAGATGCTCCCCTGAAGTATTGACTAACTACAGTTAAAGGGACAATTATTGAAGTAGTTTGGGCATATACTACTAGTGAGTGAAACACCTGTGCTTTCGTTACAGGAACTCTTCAAGCTTTCCATATCACTTAGAATTTAAACCATTATATGGTAAATATTATTTTCACTTACACAAAGAACAGCACTGATATCAGCATTTGGAAAAAAGATTCATGAACATTTTTTCTTTCATTTGTAGAGAAATAGGGGAAAGACTCTGTCACTTGCTAAATATGATATATATCATTGTATTATATTCAATATGGCCCTGATCCTACAAACTATTCTACACAGATCACTTTGCTGGATCAGGCCCTCTATTTTTAACAGGATTGCAATATGCTTCTTTGATATCCCAGTTTTGTACTGATTTTATAGGGATAGAACAGACTGAAGTGAAATTAAACAAAGTGCAGCCTATTGCAAGCTTTGCCATACTTAAAATGAGTTTATCTGAGAATAGCAGTGAGATATTTGGCAGATACAATAATTCTGCTCCTACTGCATCTTCCGGTGAATAATTGGATCCAAATTCTTTTTCCCCCCCCAGTATAAATAATTTCCTTAACTTTAAAAGATGATTGTTTTAAACCTCACCTTAACTCAGTTTTGTAGTTAGTCTTTTCGTTTTCAAATTGAACAGTTTGGCATATAGGATCATGGTATGATGACACAACAGTCACTGCTAAAAAGTCAGCTGTTACCAATACATACTACCCAATGATAACAGATGTATCACAATTGCTTCTTATATATAGAACAGGAAATAACTGTGATATCTCAGATACTACTTGTGCAGTAAATACAGTTGACAGTTAAGACTGACCACTTTAATTAGAAATGGAAAACAACTATTATTTCAGATATAAGGGCATCTACTAAAGCCCATTGAAGTCAATGGAGGTCTTCCATTTTCTTCAATGGGCTTTTGATCAGGCACATAATTCTCTAATATAGAACAAATATTTGCCAAAAGTTATAACCTATTGGTGTCTAATATTACCACTGATTTCCACTTTTAGTGAATCTAGCAAATGCAGTACCTGTGTGGTAATGATAAGCAAATATTGATTTTTAAATGACACTTTCAGTAATCTGAGTCAAAGAAATTTTAATGTGTCCTTTGGAGCTGTGCTATATTTTGTAACAAAATAGGACTGATGAAGTATTGTGTGATATGCCAGAGAGCAGTGTATGACATGAAGAATTCAGAGAAATTGATATTTTCTGTTGTTCGTTTGTTCATATTTTGTTGTTGTTAAATGCCTTCACCGGAACATGTGGGTGAGACAGTTGGGAGGTGAGGCGGCAATACTATCTCAGTAGAAGACTCAGCAGCGTCACCTTGGACACTGTCAGACCTGGTATCCCAGTTTGAGGGGGTTGCAGTAAAGCAGTCTCCAAGACAACCTGACTTAGCACAATAAAGTGCTGTGCTTTGATTCAGGAAATCACACAAGTATTTAAACATGTTGTCCTGGATTCGAGGGGTGTGTATACCCCAGAATGTGATCCAGTTAATTGCAACCATATTATTTGCATTCAGCCACCCTGAATTAATGAAATAGAACACTACATAGTTAAGGTTTAAATTGGAGTCAGCCTTTTAGATGCAAAGTCATATCTAGCTGGCAGTTTCTGCTGATCAGAATGGGAGGAGGGGACAGACAAGTAAACAACTGAGATTAAAAACCTTGGTCGTTGGAAAACCTTGAATCTAAACGCCCCTGATATTAAAAATGTATTCAAAGTTAGAAAAGTGATGCTCCAGCAGGGATCATTATAACCTATGTGTTTTGTAGAAGTTAGTTATATAAAAGATTAGCTAATAAAGTGTACTTTGGAGCAGGCCTCTGAAGCCATCTTGAGAGACTTTTTCCTGACACATTTTCTCCCCGGTGAGTAAGCAACTGGCCACTGCAAACTTGCTGTTAATTACTCAATATAATTCCAGTTCTTAGGTAAATATCTGGGATGTTCTAAACCTATTATATTTGTGTGCGCTTAAATCTAATAAACTGCAGTTTTACACAGAGCATGCTTACTTGCATGAATCTTATCAGATGGAATTGTTGTGTTCCTATTGATTCGTTCCTGACACCGCCTGGAGTGAAATAGTTAAGTTGCTCCTGCTGTGGGTTCTGAAACCCCCGGGTAACACATGTGTTTAAGTGTTTTGCTGAATCAAAGTAATAAACATTAGGACCAGGAGTGGGAGGTGAAACATGAATGCATCCCTGAACACTTGGACTTCGCTGATGTCCGACAACCAACTGTGAATCGAGTGCAGTAGCATGAAAGAGGAGTGGTGTATTAAAGGGACATTCATCCATTGGATTTTCACTGAGGCAAAGGACACTTCCCAAGCTACTACAATTTGAATACTTCTTAACCAATGCTGCAGTGTTTTCCCAAACTAATACTGGGTTCCCTTTCCCTTTAAATAAAAGTTTTCTTTTGTTTTACACAGACTCAGTGTTTGTGAGTAAGGAAGTATGCCTCTTAGATGCACCCAGGGTGGTGTTTGGTGTTCCCAGATTTCTGTGGGGGGACTCGAGCTGGTTCTGTTTTGTAATGTTGAGAGGAACCCCTAGACATTGAACCCAGCCTTTGTTGCTGCTGACACCACATTTATATTTTGTAAAACATGTTTTCAGACTCTTCAGCATAAAAGTTGTTATAAAAAATAAAGTCTTTATGTCACATACTATAGCAAATCAAATGCTTTCTCACGATAGCCAGTTTATTGAGGGAGGAGGAAAGAAGTAGAAAAATAAGGAATAACCAAAACAAACTCTCACCACCAAAAACAATGCACATTCATCCCAAGCCAACTCTCCTCTACCAGAGAAAGTATTGAAACAGAAGACTTATGAGGCCAGAACCCCACTTTTTGTAAATGAATATACAGTAGTGCTATGCTGATTTGCACCACGTGAAGATCTGTCCCAGGAAGTCCACCAGGGACCTCACCAAGCAGACCTAACATAAATGGGAAACATTTAAATACTTCAGTTAATGGACACAGTAGAAAACCCTGATAGAGCTTAACACTGTTCGCTTAAAAATGACATTTCTGCCTGAACTTTACTTATAACTATTATTATAGGTAGCATCCAGGATTACTTCAAGTGAACTGAAAGTGACTAAAGAAAAAATATTTTCCTCTAATTTGTTTAGCTTGTTTGCTTTGTGTGTTTCAAAGCACCTTCAATATAGTTAATTCTGTTACATACATGCTTATTTTCATTGTTTTCCTACAGGCATTTTCCATATAGTTTTATGTGACTTTTTCACACAGCAAGAGGGGGAAGAAAAACTTTTTTTGAAAATAGGACAATGTTCTTGTAAAAGCATTAAAACTGGCAAGTCGATTCTGAGGCAAATGTATCAATTCTGAAGCACTTAGACGAGAGGAAAGTGATCAGGAACAGTCAGCATGGATTCACCAAGGGAAAGTCATGCCTGACTAATCTAATTGCCTTCTATGATGAGATAACTGGTTCTGTGGATGAAGGGAAAGCAGTGGATGTGTTATTCCTCGACTTTAGCAAAGCTTTTGACACGGTCTCCCACAGTATTCTTGTCAGCAAGTTAAAGAAGTATGGACTGGATGGATGCACTACAAGGTGGGTAGAAAGTTGGCTAGATTGTCGGGCTCAACAGGTAGTGATCAATGGCTCCATGTCTAGTTGGCAGCCGGTATCTAGCGGAGTGCCCCAAGGGTCGGTCCTGGGGCCGGTTCTGTTCAATATCTTCATTCATGATCTGGAGGATGGTGTGGATTGCACCATCAGCAAGTTTGAGGATGACACTAAACTGGGAGGAGTGGTAGATACGCTGGAGGGTAGGGATAGGATACAGAGGGACCTAGACAAATTGGAGGATTGGGCCAAAAGAAATCTGATGAGGTTCAACAAGGATAAGTGCAGAGTCCTGCACTTAGGATGGAAGAATCCAATGCACCGCTACAGACTAGGGACCGAATGGCTAGGCAGCAGTTCTGCAGAGAAGGACCTAGGGTGACAGTGGACGAGAAGCTGGATATGAGTCAACAGTGTGCCCTTGTTGCCAAGAAGGCCAATGGCATTTTGGGGTGTATAAGTAGGGGCATTGCAGGCAGATCGAGGGACGTGATCATTAGTCCCTATTCGACATTGGTGAGGCCTCATCTAGAGTACTGTGTCCAGTTTTGGGCCCCACACTACAAGAAGGATGTGGAGAAATTGGAGAGGGTCCAGCGAAGGGCAACAAAAATGATTAGGGGACTGGAACACATGAGTTATGAGGAGAGGCTGACGGAACTGGGATTGTTTAGTCTATGGAAGAGAAGAATGAGGGGGGATTTGATAGCTGCTTTTAACTACCTGAAAGGTGGATCCAAAGAGGATGGATCTAGACTATTTTCAGTGATAGCAGATGACAGGACAAGGAATAATGGTCTCAAGTTGCAGTGGGGGCAGTTTAGGTTGGATATTAGGAAAAACTTTTTCAGTTTAGGTTGGATATTAGGAAAAACTGGAATGTGTTACCTAGGGAGGTGGTGGAATCCCCTTCCTTAGAAGTTTTTAAGGTCAGGCTTGACAAAGCCCTGACTGGGATGATTTAGTAGGGATTGGTCCTGCTCTGGGCAGGGGGTTGGAC
Source organism: Eretmochelys imbricata (assembly GCF_965152235.1). Lineage (NCBI taxonomy): Eukaryota > Metazoa > Chordata > Testudines > Cheloniidae > Eretmochelys > Eretmochelys imbricata. Next base: position 91,629,344 of record NC_135572.1, on the reverse strand, counting down.
TAGATGGCCTCCAGAGGTCCCTTCCAACTCTGTTATTCTATGATTCTATGATATTACTTTAAATTACTTTGGATTACAGCACTCCAAATTACATTTATCTCATTTTTTGAAAGTGTTTTGATTTCAAGTTGACAGTGTCCTTGTTTCCTTGTGCTTCATGTTCTAGAACTCAAGGACTAGATGGCCATGCATTTGTGTGGTTGGTATAATAGCTAACCAGAATCGTATTCTCTGTGTTTGGGGAAGCATAAATGAGATATTGCTCCTTTCATCCGCCACTGGGAGAAACTCAGTAGAACTGCAGTTTAGATGAGCAAAAAATAGACAGAGGCATGGCTCCACAACATGTCATCTAATGTAGCTGGCTGGCTACATGTGTTAATGGGAACATGCTGCAAGCCTTAAAGGGAATCAAAATTTACTCTCAATGGTGCAACCAGAGACGTCTGGGATGCAATCGGAGCAAAATACCTAATAGTCTTCCCCCAGGGGTGGTGCAGCTCCATGTCACACCTTTTAATGAGCTGTACCAAATAGGCATCATTTAGCTCAAAATGTTTTCAGGTGCCCCATCTTTGTTCAAGTTTGATATATGAGTGGGTCTAATTAAGAACGTAAGAATGGCCATCCTCAGGCAGACCAATGGTCCATCTACTCTAGTGTTCTGTCTTCTGATGATAGCCAGTGCCAGATGCTTCAGAGGGAATGAACAAAATAGGGCAATTTATCAAGTGATCTATGCCCTGTTGTCCAGTCCCAAATTCTGGCAGTCAGAGGTTTATGGACACCCAGAGTATGGGGTTGCGTCTCTGACCATTTTGGCTAATAGCTGCTGATGGACCTATCTTCAATGAACTTATCTCATTCTTTTTTGAACCCAGTTATACTTTTTTGGCCTTCACGAGATCCACAGGTTGACTGTGTGTTATGTGAAGAAGCACTTCCTTATGTTTCTTTTAAACATGTTGACTATTAATTTCAGTGGGTGACCCCATGTTCTTGTGTTTTATGCTTATTTACTTTCTCAACAACATTAATAATTTTATAGACCTCTATCATATCTTGTCTCTTTTCTAAAATGAATAAACCCAGTCTTTTTTAATCCCTCCTCATACAGAAGATGTTGATAGATAGATAGATAGATAGATAGATAGATAGATGTGATGACCAGAAAGGCACACAGTATTCAAGGTGTGGGCATACCATGGATTTATAGAGAGGCGTTATGATATTTTCTGTCTTATTATCTATCCCCTTCCTAAGGTTTCTTAACATTCTGTTAGGTTTTTTGACTGCTACTTCATATTGAGCCAATGTTTGCAGAGAACTATCTATGTTGACTCCAAGATCTATTTCTTGAATGGTAACAGCTACTTTATATCCCATCATTGTGTATGTATAGTTGGGATTATGTTTTCCAATGTGCATTACCTTGCATTTCTCAACACTGAATTCATCTGCCATTTTGGTTCCCAGTCACCCAGTTTTGTGAGACTAGGCACTGATCATGTCTTTCAGCCCTAGTCATACTGTGCAACTCATCTTTATCTTTTGTGTAACATTTCATGTAGACTTTCTCACAGAATGTCATATACATGTAACTAATACAGAATTTAATACAGTGTAGCATGGGGAGAGGAAAAATTAAGACACAAGAGAAAAAAGAAATCGGGTGTTTTCCCATGGGATTTGAAAAGAACTGGAGTGTTGGTGAGTCAGAAACATTAAAGAAAGAATGGCCCAAAGGGCAAGAACTGCAGAGGAGAAGGGTCTCACCTTAGCAGCAGTGAAGCTATGAGATTAAAGAGAGAAGAGACTAATGGTAGATGAGCAGAGGGCTAGAAAACTGTTCCTATTCCAACTGAAGTTAATGTGAGTTTGCCTCTGACTCCACTGACAGCAAGATCAAGCCCTATGATAAGCCGTATGAAGTGGACTGTTGCAAATTCATGCATGGCAGTTGTGCAGTGAATTCTAAAATTAAAGGGGAACCAGAAAATATATCTGAGAATCATGGTGATGTGGTCTAGGTAAGAACTTGACTTCAATGGAAACTATTAGAAACTGAGCACTTTTGAAAATCATGACCAGCATTTTCAAGGTGTTGTGGTCAGACTCCATATGTGTGTGTGGGAAAGGAGGGTGGGGAAGGGAGGGCACAAGGGCAGCATAACTTTCTTCCCATTATCCACTCCTAAAAAGGAATTTCTATAGCAACTCCTTTAATAGAGTCATTAAAATTTAATTTGAAATTAAAATCCATAACAGAAACCAAGCCATCACAAAAGCAAGGGTCATACGCTGACACAGAGATTGATGAAGATGTTGCTGCTGATTTTAGTGGTAGTGTATCAACTAATAAATATGATGACATTGAAGCTGACGAGGGGGGTCAAACAGTGAGGGTGATTAAAATTAGAAGGTGCAGAGGAGCATATTAGAGACTGAGCAGCATGGGTGCAATATATTGCTGGCCTAGGGAATTTATTGTCTCATGTTCTGGCATTTAGGAAGTGCTGCTTCTGCTGCCCCACTGAAGGCAAGTACCCCACTAAACTGAAAATTATTAATGGAAAGGGGTGCAGGCCAATAAGCACACTGCTAAAATATATGAAAATGCCAGAGCTGGAGTCCTGTTTCATACTTCTGCATGGAAATAATGAATTAAAAAATCTCTGCAGTTTCATATCATGTCAACCTAAAAGCAAATGTAACTCAGTTTGAGTTTTGGGTGTCATTCAAACCAAAACTAAGAGCAAAATTTGAGGATGGATTGAAACTGAAGAATATGTTCACTTAAATCCCTGCAAAGTAAAACTGGTTAATTTCATATTGCTCTTGTCATTTCTGAAAGATATTTAGGGCCAGTTTCTCATCCCCATACTCCACTAGTGAACCCATTGCACTCCTCTAGCACTGTACTCCACCAGTGAACCCATTTCACTCCACTAGCACCGTACTCCACTAGTGAACCCATTGCCTCCAATAAGACTACTCTTGGACTAAGGCACTATTGTATTCAATGAGATATTTTCCAGCAAGAAAAATCACAAAGTTCTTTACAAATAGTGGTCTTATTTCTGCCCCCAAGGACGCTGGCTAAATTCCCATTAATATCAATGTAAGTTGGGCTATTGTATCTGAGGACTGAAATGGGTCTTAAATACAATTTGCAGGAAAGGGATTTTAGAAACCAGTCAGTTAATCGCCTTTTTTTTTTTCCAATTTTGATTTTGTAACTTTTTTTTATTTAAATTTGAATTTCAGAAAAATATCCACAAAAGTTTTTTGTTTTTTTCTTTTTTTTTAAATATATATATATATATATGACTTTACTTTTTCTTAAGTTAATCGGAAAAAATATAACATTCAATTTAAACTAGAGAAGAAATTAAGATTAATTTCAAGTTGAGACGTAGATGATTGCCCTGATCTTTCAACAAATTCCACAGTGAATTATCAATGACTAGTTTAGCACACTGTAGAACAAATAGGCCTATAGTAATATAGACATTAAGTATAAAATTTAATTTGCTGTATTTTTAATAAATGTATATTAACAGGATTTAAAATGTAGTTTTTGAATCAGCTTGTCTATGAGTTTGGTAGTGTGAAATAACCTTTCACACCATTCTACAGTTTCACAGACAGAATGACAGTTCTGTAATTTCCTTCTGTAGTCATGAGATCTCAAGCAAGCATGAGCATGAGATGTGTTAATGAGTAGAAACAATGACAATTTTTCTAATTTAAAGCACAATGGGGCATAAATTATTACCAAGAAAGTGTCCTTATACTACATAAGAACATAAGAATGGCCTTACTGGTCATGACCAAGGGTCCATCTAGCCCAGTATCCTGTCCTCCAACAGTGGTCAATGACAGGTGCCCCAGAGGGAATGAACAGAACAGGTAATCATCAAGTGATCCATCCTCTGTCACTCACTCCCAGCTTCTGGCAAACAGAGGCTAGGGACACCATTCCTGCCAATCCTGGCTAATACCCATTGATGGACCTATCCTCCATGAATTTATCTACTGGTAGTTCTTTTTTGAACCCTGTTATGGTCGTGGCCTTCACAACATCCTCTGGTAAGGAGTTCCACAAGTTGACTGTGTGTTGTGTGACAACATACTTCCTAATGGTCCAATGTTAAATGTTGACTAATGGTCAACAACTTAAATAATTAACCCTGTTGACTCAGATAAGGGAAGTTGAGATAATATTGGGGGAATTATCTCTGTTATTCTCCTGTTATTGCTTGCTTAGGATAAACACAGATTTGTGGACAAGAGAAAGAACAGTCTCCTAGGAAGAAGGAGCCAAGAGTGGACCATGTCAGACTGACTTCATTTGAGCAGGTTTGGAAAATGCAGTTGGGGCACAAAACCTGTGACCTCCTGATTTCCTTATAAGATTGCTGGGGAAATCCTATTGGATGTTACCAGCTTGAATCTCAACCTTAAAAGACCCGGTAAATGCAGAAGAAATATACTCCTCCTGAGGTAACCATGATAACAACCAGATGGCTGATACTTCTATTTTCCCTGAGAAAAGTGTAGATGATGATCAGCCAGTTGACCACAGGACTACTCATGCTACCATGACAGTACCTGAGCCAGAAGACATTGTCTTGTTCCCCAAACTGGAGTTCCTGACTGACTCTGCAGCTCCACTAACCAAACAAGTCAAAGAGCTTTTTGACTCTTTTCCTGAGAAATCTTTTTGTTTCTTTAACAGAATACTTGAATACCTGCACAGGGATGCCTGCCGGGAAAGACTTGTTTTAGCCTTTTCAGGCGTGTGTTGTGTGAATGTGTATGTGTGGAGGGGCAATAATACTGCATTCATAAAAGCCCATAGTACAAAGTTACCACTGGACATAAACTGATGGAAATTCAAAGCAAGTCTTACCATAGATTACTATAGACCATCCCAGGGTACGTAAAGATTCCAGATTTAAACCATTCTTTCCAAAAGGAAAAGTATATACTACACAGAGAAAGAAGAATAAGTAAACTATTTTATCATTGGTGCCATATTGTTTTTGTGATTCAATTGCTGATTATGTTCTTGCAATGATTTGATCACTTGTTGGTCTCAAATTATTTCCTTGTCAATTAACTAATTTCAATTCATACAATTGTTAAATCTTTTATTTGATTAATTCAATTTCCACTGTAAACTCAATCTGATTTTTATATTGTTTGGTACTTAAGAGAAGTATACTAAATTAGTTAGCTTTATAGTTGTGTATGCTCTTAAATAAAATCCAAAAAATCATACTGAATTTGTTTTCTCTGATCCAATGACAATGATGTAATAACAACCTTAATTAAAGAGCCTTTAATTAAACATTAATAAAGCATTCAGTTCAGGTCCTGAAAACCTTATTATTATTACAACATCCAGGTAGAGTGAGCTTATAAAGTCATTAAAAAAAAAGTAACTGTGGTCTGAGGGTTCAGCTATTGCACTAGGAATCAAGTCTCACAGGCTTTGTCACAATTCCCTCTCTGATCTACTGCAAGTGACTTAGTTTGAGATTTTGAAAGTGATCTAAGGGAGTTAGATTCTCAGGAACATTCTAGCTGTAACCTTTTAGCTTCTCAGTTCTGCATCTGTAAAATGGGGATAGAAATATTTTCTTTGTCCTTTTTTTGAGGACAAATCCATTAATGTTCATGACATACTCATATGCTACAATGTTGAGCACATTGGAAAAACCTATAAATATTCTTCTATTATTTATAGAAATCTCCATTTGTATTTAAATAGTTTTACAAAGCAATAAGTGCAATTACTGACATGTTCTGTGCAATAGCACAATGACCTTGTCAATGTAGCTGAGGTAACAAGGTGATAATAAAATGATTTAACTGCATTCATATGTTATACTTAATAAATAGTTAACTTTCCAGAACCTATTATTCAAAAATAATATATTACCATGGATGTGCTAACAGCCCTCATCCTCTCCAGATGTTAGACTGTATTATAGACTAGAAATTAATGAACTACAGAGGGCACTGTTTAAACCGGTCACTCAGTAAGTGTTCATATTTTCAACTGGCTTAAAACGCAATTGGCTTTTTAATTTTTTTTCTAAAAAGGGGGTTGGGGGAGATGACTAAATGTCTGCAACTGTATCTCTTAGTGCTCAAGCTTTACAAAACTCCCAGCTGCCACTAAAACACTGGAGCTGAGATCCTGTTATAGTAAACAAAATATTTCCTGAAAGCTAAAAATATGCTGCTGCTTCTATTTCAGAGTTTGCTGAAAATATTAAATAAGATGGGTATACCTTTCCTAAATGTCAGGAATGGTTTCCAACAACATTTTTATACAATATTCTTCTTTCCTACCAATTATGCCACATTGTTGTAACACTGCAATGCCATGTCTACTGCAGTATTCCATTTTTACACATTTTAAAATGAAAAAGCAGAACTAAATTAAGAGAAAACCATTCTGCCACATTTCATATGTAACTTAAAAACCACCTAAATATCTGTAATGCTTGGTTTTGCTTTGTCAAAAAAATATCTTCATGGTTCCAAGAGAAAAGATACAAAAAAAATTATTTCCCACTCAGAATATAAATGTTAAGGCCTTGAAGCTGCAATTAGAGTCACATGAACAGATCCTTGCATCCATGAGGAATTTCACCAAGTACAAGGGTTCATTTTTGGGGATCTAATTGCAGGATAGTAGCTTCACTAATATGTATTCAAAAAGCATAGTTCTGTGGCTCACAGTTACACAATCTCCAGAAGTTGCTCCATCTGAGGTTGACATAGTCACAAAAGGTTATTTTACTATACTCATAGCGAAGTAATAACAAATTGCTCTGTATGCACAATTTTCCTATCTTCCAGTCCAAAGGTGACTGGAAGATACAAATTTGGTATAAATGAACCATCCATATATAGTTACTATCCATGAACACTTCTTATTGACTTTACTCACCCTTCTCTTCTGCAGTCTTGATACAGAAAGGCCCTGAGTTGGTGTGAATTTACTGCAGGACAACAGGTAATGTATGGGGTCAACAATCTCTCCTCCAGTGGCTTGAGATTCATATTACTTAGTAAAATGAAAACATGAAAAAAAATTGGAGCGAACAGGTGGGAGAAATTATCCCCAATGGCCTCTTCCCACTGGGTGAAATTCACCCTGAGCATGGAGACAGTACCAGGCCCATACAGCCCGTAAGTCACACTTAAACCATCAAACCAAGACTTAAATGGGATGCCAATGCTAATTAGGATCTGCAATACCTATGGTCACATGGGTGAATTTCACCCACCATTGTGAGCCCTTGACTATTCGCTCTTGGCTGAGGACAAAGGTTTTCCCCTGACATTTACCTCTCGGTCAATCTCAGGAAGGGAGAGGCAAAAGACTGATGCAAGTGTGTTTTCTTAGCTTACCACAGGACCAGACATGTGAGATACAGAGGAGTCCAACAACAGATTTTGGACTATTACTGAAATAAATTTCTATCACTTCTGATAATCTGAGTGAGAACAACTGAGTAAAGGCAGAACTTGCTGTATTCATCACCACTGTATGATGTCAGTGGGACTCTATGAATAGATCTGGCCAAATAATGGGAATCAAATAAGTATTTGATTAATTTTGCAATATTTTTATCTCATTCAGCAAATATGTCTACACAGTAGTAGCCGTAGCTGGAGGGCTAGGTGAGCAGTTCATGAAAATATATGTATTTTGCAAAATGTTCTATCTAAAATATTTATGACTATCTAATTTTTTGTGTCTACCCATCACATTTAGCCATGAACATACTCAACAGCAGTCTCCAAACAGTCCTCACAATAGCCCAGCAATAACAAAGATTTGGTAACTGGGTCTGGATATCCATATTGTCTTACCTTTAGGTCATTAATTTAAATACAAGCCAGGGTGTATTGCTACAGCCAACTGGTACCTATGTCAATAGCCTCAGCGAAGACATCAGGGCTTGAATAGACAAGGAGATAGAATTGCTAGAAAAGATACATCTAGCACAGGATGAGGTATATTGGCACGGCAGCATGGGAGGGTGTTGCCATAGTTCTTCTCTGGACATAGGATGGACTTCAGTTTCCAATACAAATAATAATTCAGTGCACTTCACAAGCACTAAATTAACATGTAATCTGATCCAAAGCCCACTGAAGTTGATGTAAGGTTTTTCATTGATTCCAGAGAGCTCTGGATCAGGCCCTTAAAATTAAGAGTATGACTGAAATATAAGGGAAGAGTAAGCTTTAAAGTAAATAGTAAGTCAAATTAATTTAATTAATTAACATTGCCAGATTATGTCATTTTCATAGAGTAATTCTTTATTTTAATTTTAGTAAATCAAACTGATCCTACAATGCTGATAAATGTTGTATAGGAGCTGATAAAAGGCTCAGGCTTTCAGGTTCAGACTTTTCAATGAAAAAATACTGAGTTTCTTGGTATTTTAGACACCATGTTTTTGATTTCATGCATCATTTCCCACAGAAAATATGGGAGATGATGCATGAAATCAAAAATGCATGAAATCCAAAATAAGTATGATTTAAGTGAACATTTGAAGAGGAACTCCACCTTTTATGTTAAAGGCTGAAATTTATTTTTCATAAGTGTGAAGCTCTGATTAGGAATCTCTCAAGTCAAAAGAGACATTAAAAAAATTACATTGGTTGAAAAGATAAATGTGTTTCTTTTCTGACTAGATCATTCATCATAGAAATAATAATCTCAGTGGCCTACATTGTCCCCCATCCCCTTGAGTCATACATAGATGAGACCCTCCACACACAAATCTTTCCTCTTCCATGTGCACATGCAGGGGAGGTTCCAGGGGTAGTCAATCAGTGCAGTCACTTTGACTGTCAGCTTCCAGGGAAAGCTGTACCACTGAGCTACTTGCCCTATTTTTTTTTTTGTTTGCTTTTTTAATTTTCCCTGACTGATTGGCTGGCCTTTTTGTCTTTTCTCTGCCACTCTGTTGGGAATATGGCAGTGGGAAGGCGGAAGGTGAAAACGTCTTCCATCCTGACTGGCAAAACACCTACGGCTGTTTCCGCCCATATAGAATGGTGACTCAACCAACTTCATAGTATTGGACCCTTTGGCAGTTCATTCATAATTTGGGAGTCCACACAGGGGAAGAGGACAGAAAGTATGTAGGACAAAGGGATGTGTGGGCAGGATAAGCGGTTTAGAAATATCCTTACCCTGACCCTGCAAAAATTAGTCAAAAATTGTAATACAGGATGGGGGTAATTATAGTCAGAGGAAATCCTGAGTATCACGACTCCAATACAGTCATGCTGACACAGAGCCAGGAGACTGGAACTGATCAGCTCTTGTGCAAAGTCACAGAGCCTCTGTATACACGGACCTGATCTCTTGTGGATCCCTAGAATTTGCCAGCATTGGGGACAAGGCCATGTGACCTTTCACTGGGGAAACTCCATCCAGTATGGAAGAAAAAAGCAAGAGCTCCTCAAGGGGATCCTCACAGAAATTTCCTCCATTAGGGCTACTTCTTATATTTTATGTCATAAGAGGGCTATTCAGGCCAATTTCTCTTTCTTTATCCCACCAATCTGAAGTGATTTAAATGTTTTATCTAACATGCTGAATATCAGCATTCTAGATATTTTACATTCAATCTCCCCAATCCTCTACTCTAATATTAAGTCACAGTTGCCTCATATTATTACAGTTACCACATCCTAATATCCTAAAAAGACTACTACTTAGATATCCTGTACAGACCAACAAGGACTTAGATAACATTGCCTCCTCCTCTGGCTCTGGCTAAATTCCAACCACCATCTGTGATGTAATACTCTATTAAACTCCCCACCCCCACCTCCCAACTGTGTGTCATTTTTTTTCCCCTTTACCTTTGGTTGGTTGGTCGGTTTGGTTGTTTAATAAGATTCTGGCTTAGTCAGTCAAGGCTGAATATTTTACAACAGCCCTGTAAGCCTGTGATCAGAAAAAGGCAGCTAAAAACAATGCCCTAAACAGCTTGACATTGGTACAAGTTTGGCAAGTCTCTAAGTGGTTGATAAGACCTGGTGCTGTGCTGGTGTTTTTCTAGCAGTAAGGTTAAGCATGACAGCAAACACCAGGGATGGATGCTGCATTTCTTTGTTATTTTTTTTTCATTTCCCTCTTGTATCTGTTCGTCCTGTTTTGTCTTCCTGGAAACAATATCAGACTTTAACAACAGAAACAATGACAGCTCCATCCCATCTCAATTAATTTCTTCACTTTTCTAAAAAAAAAAAAAAAAAAAAAAAAAGACAGTTATTACTATATAAGAGACTGTCACATAAAGGTTTCTCCCCTTCTCCCCCAACTGCCCCTCTACCCCTCTACATCTAAAGGGAAAAAGGAAGAAGGGATGCTGCATTTCAAATGCTTTCTAACTTTTATTCCTTCTTTTCTCTATCTTTATTAAAAAGTTTAAAAGGATTTTTAACGGTGTGTTTGTCATGGTACTAAGCAGCATAAGGTCTCTGTACACCAAATCCCAAACTTTGTTTAACACTGTTTAATGTTGGACAGTGATAGGGTCATGTTAACACCTTTGACTCCATGGGTCAGGAAAAGAAAATTAGAACATTATTAATTGTGTAATGTAAGTATGCATAAAAAGAGAATAAAAGATAAAACAGGAAACTAATTTCAAATCCAGCACGATATTATTACCATACAAACAGTTTGCCCACTAAGATGGCTACCCTCAGTAACAAGAGGAACAAGTGTTTCTACAAGTATATCGAGAAAGTACTAAAAAGAAAGTAGGTCCATTGATAAATGAGGAAAGATATTCAAGTCTCTTATCTGTTGAACTTATGAGCTTCTTTGCTAAATTTGCCTTTATAGCAAAATATAATGGCAGATGGAGCCTATCTCTTCTCACTCAGACAAGTTTTGCACCACTGTAACACTTCAGTGGAGCTATTTCTGATTTACATTGGTGTGAGGGGAGCATCAGGCCCTTGAAGAAATAGGAAATAGTGAAATTCTTGTAAAATCTACTAAAACAAAACAGATATGGTAATAGATGGGAAATCTGAAAACACACTAAAATCTATGTACTCCTACCATCAATTTAGTGCCCTATATAAAGCCAGATGACCATAACAACACTCTGGGTTCAGTATGACAAGAAATTACCAGCAGGAGAGTGGGGTGGGAGGAGAGAAAACCTTTTGTAGTGGTAAATACCCATTTTTTTCATGCTTTGTGTGTATAAAAAGATCTTCTATACTTTCCACAGTATACATCCGATGAAGTGAACTGTAGCTCACGAAAGCTTATGCTCAAATAAATTGGTTAGTCTCTAAGGTGCCACAAGTACTCCTTTTCTTTTTGCGAATACAGACTAACACGGCTGCTACTCTGAAACCAAGAAAGACCTGAGTCATTCTATGGCATCTCTCTTCACCAGTGACGATTTTTTGGAAGCAGGACTGAAGTATTTGGTGATTTGAAATATCAAATATCAGAGGCAGATCCAGTAGAATACGTAAGGATGTATTTTACTTGTCAATTGAGAGAATGTCATGCACCAGAACAATAAATTCGTTACCTTGCCCAGAGTTAAAGACTGTGTAGAATCCAGGATGCTAACGAATAGGTAGTGTTACAGAACATTTGGGCTTTTTTGTTAGTGACTTGTTTAGTTTGCTTCAAAAAAGGGTATTTAGGCAGATCATTTGCACTGTCTCTGGTGCTGAACAATCATGTATCTATTATTAATTGATCTATTGTATGTTTAGAGTGCAGGGTGGATTCCCATCGTCAAAGAGGAGTTGGCAGTCTTTGTTATCAGGTATTTTCTGTTCTTTTCCATTCAGAAAGTACACAGGTCAGAATGGCAGGTGTCAGCCATCAATGTTTCTCTGACTCACATTTATTTAAAAGGGCCACTTGGAATATTGTCATAAATGATACAAACAGAATATGTTTGCATCCACTCTTCTGAAATATGTACTTGCATGAAAAAAATAAGGACTCAGGGAATTTGAAATTAAAGGAAACAGTGCAGCAGCAGCAATGGTAGACAGCCTAGTCTAAGTTGCTCTCAGACATCAGTTAGTGATGATACTTCAATGTAAAAAGTTATGATAGTAAAGCAAAAATTACTTGATCCACGCACAAATCTACACCATACTTCCACCCAGAAAGTGATGGATTTTACACTGAAGGTGGTTAAACATGTGAAAGATTACAAAATCTCACTATTCTTTACCTCTATGATCGACCATAGCTTCATGGAACAGTAGAGCTAAGCAAACAATGAAAAAATATTAACAAATATGGAGTTCAATCCTCAGCTCCACCCAATATTCCTTGGATGAAGAAAGATGAATAGGTGAGGGGCTACTGCAAAGGAGCTTTTTGTGGTTCCCCAATCATGGGGCAAAGCCAGGGGCACATATAGTTCCCAGCATAATTTAAAGGAGCATGAGGACTGGTCTGAATTAGTTTCAGCTTGTAATGGAGCCATCTTCCAGCTGGAGGTTGCCACAGTGCAGTCCTGATCTGATCATCCTTCCCAAGAAACAAAATATGCTGGGACCTGGAGAGGAGTGATATAGTGGCCAATAAAAATTACCCTTTTTTAGCCAGAGATTCAACTGTTTTGGGAGGAATCCACAACCAGTGGCAAAAAGGAGTCAAAGAAAGTCTGGATGGATCTGATTATATTTTATATTTTAAAAAAATTCTTGCAATTTAAATATATTCATTAATATGTGTGAACTATTTACCCATACCTATGAACTGCAAGAATAATAATGTATTTGAAAATGATCTCAGCATTCATCGAGGAAAAAATAGTCAATTAATATTATTTGACTAGTTGTATAACAGAGTATCTTTAGAAACTATTGTCCAAGAGACTGCTGATTGAAAAACAGATTGACTTTAACAGGACCAAAATAAAGGGTGAAAACTGTCAGTGTAGCTGACATTAAGAAAGCCAATCAAATAATATGATGTATATATAGATGTGGCTAAGCATTTCATAATAAGAGCCACATTCTCCTTGCTTATATTGGTACTATCTCAGAGAAGTCTCAGAGGTGAATTAGGCCTAAAATTATTCAGTGAAGTTATTTACTGTGTTTCTATTGCACAAATCTCCCTTGTATGTAGGTTAACCTATTCCAGCTTGAGTCTTAAATAGACAAAAGTCCCACTGACTATAAAGGTTGGAGTAAGAATTTGGCATAAGATCATAGAAGTTAGAGGCGGAAAAGACCTAATTGAATAGGCCATATAGTCAATTCCCAGCCAATTAGGGATTATCCTTAGTATACATTTTCCAATGCTTTGTCTGTTTCAGTTTTAAAATGATGGTTTTCTGTGACTTTCCTTGGAAACTTATTCCAAAATTTAAGAGATATTACCATCAACATTTTTTCATGACTCTTAGTCGGTTCTTTTCTTAATTTAATCCTATTTATCCTAGTTCAGTGTTTCTCAAATTTTCTCAAATACTGCTGACTCCTTTCACACAGCAAGCCTCTGAGTGTGACTCTCCGCTTATAAATTTAAAAAAAAAAAGTTTAATATTATTATAAATGCTGGAGGCAAAGTGGTGTTTGGGGGTGGAGGCTGAAAGCTCATGACCCCCTCATGTAATAACCTTGAGACCCCCTGAGGGGTTGTGACCTCCAGTTTGAGAACCCCTGTCCTAGTTGAAATCCATGGTAACACATTACATATTTCTCTCACTCCTTAGTGATTTCACTTTTTCAGTACTAGTAGATATTTTTCCCTTGCCATTTACTTAAGCCATACATATTTAAATGTTTTTGTCTTTCTCCATAAATCAGTCCTACCAGACCCTTAATCATTTTTGTTGCTCTTTGAACTCTCTCCAGCTTGTCAACATCTCTAGTATATTGAAGTACCACAAATGATTATTTAATGATTTATGTATCACCTTTTGCAAACCTCAAAGCATTTTACAGAATTAAAAACTAGGCATGTGTAAAAGATCACCTCTCCAACCACTGAAATCTAGTCTGGTGCAACAGTCAGTACACACAGAAGGAAGAGGAGAAAATTATCCATACCAATTGTTTTAATAAGGCCTGACCTAAACTCATGGAAGTTAATGAAAAGACTCCCACCGACTTAAATCAATTAGTCAGATTCAGAACATAAATTGAATCTTCAGTAAATCTGATGAAAGCAATGATATTGCAATGGTGGGATTAAAAAAACCTCAGGAGGAAGCATTATAAAAAAGTAAAAAAGCTTTAAAGGTCAAAATAGAATAGTAAGGAGAAAATGGTATTGAACTATGCCATATCTAAGGGAAGGAAGGGAAAGATTCATAGCATTGTATGTTTGCTGATAACGCGTTAGATATCATACGTACACTTTTGTTAAGGAGCTGAAAACTATACCAATGCATTGGTTGGAGTTTTTATTTTCTAGATCAAAATAGCAAGAGTAGTGCAATCTGCTTGTAGGGTCACATATGGAAATACTTTAAATCACAAAGCACAGCATACTGAAATATGATCTCAGAACCCAGTTAAAACTGTCCATGAAATAACATGGTGAAAATGTCTTTTCCATGTGTCCCAGGCCACTCAGTACCATAGTAAGAAAGAGACATGAAGGTAGGAAGGGAAATGTCTCAAGCAAGACATTCACGGGAATGTGTTAGTGACAGACACTTTGAATGGGATAGTTTGTAGTGTCTCTTAGGGACAGCATTGTGATGGGGCAGGACACTGGCAAGTTGGGCACATAGTGTGATAAGATAACTTCTAATAAAGAAAGATGTAAAAGCACATCAAAAATATTCTATGGTCACAATACACATTTTTTTAAAAAGAATGGTCCAATACGGTTGAGATAGACATATAGAGGTCACTGACTCATGGACTATATAATCCTAACAGCAAATACTCAGCAGAAAAATATTTTCTGCCAAGCCCAGGATTCTACTACTTTCCATACAGCAATGTCTAGCCCTTTGTCAGTAAATTAGTTAAAAATGATACTTCTCCAAACAAAGACATGCTATGTATGGGACAGAGACAGCATACCACTGGTATTCATTTGTGTTGGGGGCAGGGAGGGTAAAATCACCAGATGTCTTTTTCTTCCCCCACCATCATATCAAGTGGAAGCTGATATTTCAATCATTGGCATGAATCCATCTGCCATGGGCTGTACAACTGTAAAATTTTTCACAGATCATTTCATATCATACATCAATTCCATAACACTGGTGTTCATTCCTTAATATTTTGTTTCTTCAGAGAATAGGATATTTGCAGTGTGAGCAGTCCAGGACACAGACTGTGTCCACTGCCTGGATTGTATTGTTTATGATTTCTTACATTAAACAAAATAATATCCAAAACCTAATGGACGTTAAATGAAAGGTCCATTGCAACTTCCACAGCTCCTTTGTTGGTTTCAAAACCTACAGAAGGAAAACAGCCTCCCCTATATCCTCTACTGTATACGTGTAAATGATATGGAGCCATATAAAGTGCATACTTTAAAAAATATATTCAAGCTCCTTATTAAAATCCTAGACAAAGCTTACATACTGTGGTGGGATCTTCGGAAACGCAATGCAAAATTTTTGAAAAAATGTCTGCTTGTTATCTTCTTAGTTTAAAGCTTAGGTTTTATTAAGAAAGAGATACTTTCATTCCAGAATGTAACCACAGAGCCACGTCATTTCTGTTTGGCATGCTCTTCAGTAATGAAATAATGAAGATTTAAACTAAGAAGAAAGTGGTCTCTTGTATTAAAGGCCAAATATGGTTACACATGGAGTATGATATAACTTTCTGGGAATCCATTTGAAATCAATGTAGGCATAAGATTGATGGTCTGAGGTCAGGATTTGACCCTATATGCACTTTTAGAAAAAGCCGCATAAGCATCAGTCCACCATGATAGTAGTTTCAGCCAGATCATCACTCTCATTTATTGCCGAACAAATGATGTGTGGGGTACACCAGACTATATGGGAATTTTGATTTCCCATATAGTCTGGTGTACCCCACACATCATTTGTTCGGCAATAAATGCTATTTCAATGAACTTGCTATTTCATACAAGTAGATTTCAGGAAAGCAAACTACAATTTACAGTCCAAAAAGGAGGTAGAGCATTTCCTCACTACATTTTAGATCCTATATTCAAAGACATCACAGCATGCATGCTTTTATACAGCAGAGCAGGGTTGGATTAGAGAAATATAGAAAGGATCTCACAGTTAAGTGAGTTCAAGTCAATTGCTTGTCAAATATCAGTATTGAGGAAAAAGTATTTCCTGAGCTGATGTGAGAGGTCAGGTGGGAGAGAATGCACAAAAAGTAATAAGAAAGAAAAAAAAAAACATCTGCCATAGAGTAAAATGCATCTAACCCTAACAATGCTTAAAGGTTTGGGAATATGATGCTATAAATATTCCCTTCAATGTGTATATGTTTGTGTGGGTGGGGTAGAGAGGACATTTTCAACAGAAATATTATCAATGCTACAGCAAGCTGAAGATTTGGTATTCTGTGAACATCAAGAACATTTTAATGAGAGAGATTTTGACAGGAAATTATTAGCAGCCTGTAATATCTGAAGGTCAACATTTTCAAAGTGACTTTAACCCTTCTTTTTAGTTGAGTTCAGGACTCGAGAGCAATTTTCTTACACAATCACTTGCACAGGCAAATGATAAACCTGTATACACAAACTGTGTGCTGTTTGCATATGTAGATTCTGACATTTGCATGAGTATATACGCATGTGCAGAGCTGTGTTCTTAAGTGATTGTGCAACCAAAATTGTGAGCACAAAATTCTTACCATTCCTCTATTCCTATAGCAGCATTCATATGTATAAATTTTCCTTCTGGATCCGAGTTGGTTCTAAATATTGGTCTTCCAAAGATAACAAAAATATATTTAGCACCAATAGGAATGTGTTAGCCCTTCATTTATGATTGTGAAGGACCTATATGTTGAAACAATTATCGAAAGTCTGAGCATATATTTTTTTAAACATCTAGCTTATCCACCACCAAGGGATTGCTTTAATTTTAGTGCCATTAGAATCACCATCAATGTCTTTTCAATCAACCGATCACATTAAGAGACTGACACTCATTAAAATGAACAACTACCAATCTGCACGTTAAAGGAAGAGAAAGGGAATATTCCCCAATTTACTTATAAAGTTAATGACATTTACCCTGGAGGATCAAAGCAATGCACTGCACCACATATAAACCACTCCTAGTCCTTCAATCCATGTGCACAGCACAAGGGGCTCTACAATGAAAACACATAGGGTGATACAGATGCTGGAACTTTTTATAGTTTCAGAGTAGCAGCCGTGTTAGTCTGTATTCCCAAAAAGAAAAGGAGTACTTGTGGCACCTTAGAGACTAACACATTTATTTGAGCATAAGCTTTTGTAAGTGAGCTGTAGCTCACGAAAGTTTATGCTCAAATAAATTTGTTAGTCTCTAAGGTGCCACAAGTACAACACTGGGGTTGCTGAAGGCAGAAACCACGTATTATTACTATTTCAAGCCAGGCAGCAGCACCCCTGGCACCAGGACCTATGTACGGAGGTCAGTGACGTGTGTGGGCTAGAGAAGGAGCCATGGGATTAGGGTTTGAACAAATGACAGGGGAAGCAGAGGTTACTATTGCAGGTCATAGGCTGGTGTAACAGCTGCAGTTGGTATGGGACCATGCTGCAATTCTGTGCACTGGCTTCAGTTGTGTGGACTTTAACCACATAAACTCTAATTACTTCAGCTTGATCTGGTGAAGTGATACTGCCATAGAAATTGTAATACACATATTTTAAGATCTGGATTTATCTGGATGTTAGCATATTTTAATAATACTAATCTAACTAGAAAAAACTGCTATTGCTCATTAGTTAAATGATAAGTGATAAAAATGCATCAGTCTTACACAATAGTTCTAGCTCCCTACTCTCACATTTGGGTTTGAAAAAAAAAAATAGCAAAACTCCAACACACATCTAGACTTGGATTTCCCTTCCATTTTGTCTACATTAATGACTTTTTTCACAATAGGCACACAGATCGCAGTGATATGATGTTGAAAGAAAGTCTGTGGAAGTTTAAGTATTGAACAAATACTTGAAACCTGTTAAACCACACAAAAATACTAAACACAATGACATTATTGTTATGGCTCTTATTTGTCATTATTATTCATAGTCACTAGTCCCCATTCAGGATCTAGGTTCTATTATGCTAAGCACTCCCTAGTGCAAGACATAAGAAGACAGTTCTTGTCCCAAATGGTTTAAAAATTCCAGTCTCCTTCAATTTAGTTGATATGCCAAATAAGTCTCAATAGCATAAATTAGATTAGCCTAAATCTAGTCTATAGATGTACCTTTAAGATTTTTTAGCTTATGATTTAGTATATCCATTGTAGCCTACACTTCTTCCTTGTTTGTTAATTCTCGTTTCCCTTTTGTTTGTGCATGCTCATCCCTTCTGCATTCTGAACAATTGACCTATTTCACACCAAGAAGCAGATTTATAAATGGTGGCAGTCTTACAGTGAATGTCTCCTCTAACGTACACTGATCCAAATCAGCATTAATTGCAAGAAAGCCAATTGCATTTACCAAAGCAAAACTGAGAGGAGAATCATAAACAAATAAATAAATAAAACAAACAAATGCAGGTGATCACTGTGTTAATTGCTTTTGTAAAATTAAAGAGATGTTCAGCTCATAGCAGACATAAAAAACATGCATAAGGGGAGAGTAATTGGTGTACCTGTCTTGGTATAAGATGTGGTGACTATTTTTGTTACTATTCTGGTAAAATCAACATAGAAAAAAAGTCATTTTTATTTTAAGAAGAGCAAGCACATTCCAGCTATTTACCCATACATTCATTTACACACATGCAAGCCCTCCAAAGTCAATGGAGTTGCATACATGTAACTAAGACCAAAATTTGGCCCTGTATAAAGAGTACTTATAGAGGGAAAATGTTAATATTACTTCAGTCTCTCTTTCTCACACACACATACAGAGAACACTTTGTCTAGTATGATTATATAGACTTGAAAATAACCACATACTTTACAATTGTGATAAGCAAAAATCTTTGGTATTAATTGGCATATACATGCATAAAATGGCCATTTCCTTACCCTTTAGCTCCTCCGTTTGTCTGCCTGCCATTTTGCTTTCCCTTTCCCTTTGTTTTGTTTTTCTCTATATTTTCCAAAGGAGCAGGTTTCGTTCAGGTCCTTGTGCTACTCCAGACCTGCAGATGAGAGGTACCTGCCACACCAGACTTTTTCTAAGAGAATACGGGAGAAATGGATCAAATCTGCGTTGGGGGAGGGGTGGAAGCAGAGGGAGATATTCAGAGATAGAGGAAGAAGATAGAGGCTTGAAGGAAGAGAAGCACCCTCATGCTGTCTTCAGTTTCTCAGTATACAAGCTGCCTTTCCCTGATGAACCTTTCCTAAGACACCCAGAGTTCTTCCTCAAGACATTCTTCATTTCCTGGTGCCCCTCATGTCATTGCATGCCTCACCTCATCCCAGCAGGTTCCACGATGCAAAAAGACTCTTCTCCTAAGGCCTACAGGAGTGTATTCCTCTGTCATAATGCAAACTAATAGGCTTTTGTTTGTATTTCCACTTGGTGGGACTTATTTTTTTAATTACACCAGTAACAATGAAGATTATCTAATGATTTTTAATTAATTAACTTTGTCACAGAATTCAGTGAAACTCTGCCACATAAATCATGGCATCTTGCTGTATAATTTAAGTCTAATGTGCTGTATAGTACAGAGGTCCTTGTATATACACATATAAACATATACAGACACCACGTACATCCATGATGCTGTATAATGAATAATATACATATAAATATAAACAGATGTAGAGCTATAAATAAATATTATATAGATATATATTGTTCCCAAATATTTAATATTGTAAATTAAAAAAGATTCTTTGGATTATTCTGTACGATAAACTCACTATATAGATGATGTGTTAGTGTTATTTGATCTCTGTACTTTATTCTTCTATAAAGAAAATTATTACAAAATGGGAAAATGTATTGTTTGTTTGTTTTTTTTTCATTCTAATAGCAAATTGTTAGGCAAAAGTCTATGACTCAATCCTGTGAGATTGAGAGGCCCAGTGATGTCTGCAGAAGTTTTGCCTGCAGATCAGGTGCGCAAATACTCATGACCTAAACCTGAAAACCCATAGACATGTGAGTAACTTTAATTCCATGAGTTACCGACATTGATAGGAATGCCTTACAGTAATGTAGTTACTTACATGCTTAAGTGCTTCGGCCCTAAACACCAGCAATCTGTATGCAATTGAAAAGTCGTATTTTTGCTACTGAATTGCACTTTAATGTACATGCTATTTAACATCAAACCATTTGAAACCATTGAAAGAAGCAGTATCACTTGACAGTCTATGTTCCTGAATATGGCTTTTTCTACCATACATAAAACAATTCTTAAAGGAATAATCCTTTAAATTTCAGTTTAATAAAAAAATATGTAGAAACTTTAATAAGATATTACATTGGCAAAAATGGATTGTTTAATAGTTTACATTAATGAGAAAAATGTGTGAATATAGTATGAAAATGTGGATTTTATCATAGTTTCTCAGGCTACTACTGTACACTAATTATGCTTTTACAGTATAAATGTGCAAATAATTAAACTAAACCCAATGTAGCTGGTTTCTAACTTTTTTTTTAAGTCCACTACTATACTAACTTTAGTTTTTTACATTAAAGGCAATATGGATGTCAAAAAACTATCAACAGTATGAAATTTTTGTCCACGTTTTTGAATTAAATAAGCCAGGTAACTAGTATGCAATATATATTTTAGATAACATTATATTTTGCATTCTAGCAAGATTTTTATTTATAAATTAAAATATATATCTGGAAAAATTCAAAACGTATAATTGTATAATTTTTCTTAGGAAATATTATCTTCTTCTATATTGAGCATGTGTTATTTCTATGCCACTTTATAATTCAGAAATTCATGTTTCCTGAAATGTTCACCTGTATGCTAATGACAAACAAATCATTCATGGAACTAAAGGGAGAAATGTTTCTAGAAAAGAAAAAGTATGTGCTATGCAGTAAAAACCTTACAACAAAATTATTAGCGGAGTAAACGAATATGACGCAGAGGCCTGAAGAACCTAATGTGTGAGCAAGGCTGGGCTTAAGCCAGGGCTGCAGGATTTGGCCCTAATCAGATATAATAGTTTTGTAATACAAGTTGCACATATCAGTTTCATATTGCATAAGTCACTCAGCCCTTTAATTAGCACACGCTGCACAGGATTATATAAATGAAATTATTTAAAGATTAAAGGTAAAATTTGCACTCCTTACTCAGGCAGAACTCCCTCTGATTTCAAAGAGGGTGTTCCCTAAGAAGTTCAAGTTCAGTTGTTATGTAAGAAATAACTAAAGGAAATGTAAAGATAAGATTCAATTACCATTACCCATAAAGTAATTCTGTCCTGAGGTTAAAACCTAATCCTATTTTTGACTCAAGTGCTAAATTCCTCCAGTTCTGAATCATCAATTAATGAATGTTTGTTTCCTCATTTTATAAAAAAAGATGTTTCAGTACCTGACTCTGCCATTTGATAGATGCTACAAACAACAATCTATTAAGGAAGTCCATGTCATAATAATCAGGATTTTTTAAAATATATTTATGAACTTAATATACTTTTTAGAGTTTTGTAAACATGTTTGAAAGAAAATAAGAAAAACATACAGTCCCTAATCTTAGATATTTCTGCACAACTGTCTGTACCTTTTGTAGATTTGATGCATTATATAGGGTTTCTGTTTTGCAGTTTTATCAATTTCATTTTTGGGGGTTATTTGTTAGCAATTTTGAGTTTTATGTAGATGTCCAAAAATCAGGAGGTTTGGGAGCTTTCTCTTTGTATATACCATAAAGAGTAATTTCTTTGTAATGTTCCCTAGTACACTTTCACATAGTACTGTTTCAAACAGCACTGTGTTAAAGTGCACCAGGGAACCTTTAGTGTGCAACAGCAAGGTCCATATTGAACAATTCGTGCACAACACATTTCTGCACTTTAGAAATCAGACCCCGTAGTCCGCAGTACTGCTCTTTGTTGACAAGCCCTTAGATATAAACAACCATTTCCAGTGCTTTTTCTGGGGCTTATTGAACAAACATTGATGGGAGGGGGGTATGGGGCGTGTTTTATTTGGTTAAAACCAAAAATCAGAAGTCCTACATTATATCTGAAAAAAAACAGACTGTAAAGAAATTTTCATCAGATTCTATAAGATTGACCTAACCAGGAAAGTTGGTGAAAAAACAGGAGCACTTGTCCATTCAACCCAGATTCAGTCTTTTCACAGATGTAATACAGGCTGTGGAACATTATAGTCCCAGTAAGGGGAGATGTTTAGTCTGTATTCCTAACAACTTGCCTACAAGACGGCCTCCATTAACACCGTCTTTCAAAGACAGCTGCTACACAGCATTGCTCCAATGATGCACTGGGGGTACAGTATGCCTTTGTGAAGCTACTTTAGCGCCTTGCATTCTGATGCAGCAGAGCAAAGGCAGTTCAATTACAAGCAGGAATTCTTTTGTATTTATTAAAGGTGACCTACAAATGATTATTTGAGAATTGAATTTGTGCCTTTTTTTCTTTCCCTCTGCTCATTTTTTTACCTTAGAAAGATCAGGGATGTCAAGTTTTACCTTTCATAGCTTTACTGGAGGATATCTTAGGGATTTCACAAAATCAGATTTTAAGGCCAGAAGACAGCATTATGATCATCTAGTCTGACTTCCTGCATAACACAGGCCAAAGGCTCTCACCCAATAACCTCTGTATCAAACCCACAATTTTCTGTTTGAGCTATCACATATATTTTAGAAAGATATCTAGTCCTGATTTAAAGACTTCATTTAATGGAGAATCCAGCAGATTCCTAGAAAATTATTCCAATGGCTAATTACTCTCAAAGCAGTTTATTGTGAGCTATCACATTCTGTAGCTTTAACAAAAACATCTTTTTTTTCCAAAACTGTATATTAATCATTAGATGTAAATAAGCGTTAACAAAAGAAAGCAAAAAGAAAAGGAGTACTTGTGGCACCTTAGAGACTAACAAATTTATCTGAGCATAAGCTTTCGTGAGCAGCCAAAGTACTTTATGAAGTCTGAGTACAAAATTATTCCTCCCTTAGCAGCACAAGTTTCACCTTTTGTCAGCTGTGATGTTATAATGTCACTTATTCTCCTGTCACCATCAAATCTTCCTTGGGTAATAAACCTAACATAAAAAAAAACAAACAAAAAAGGAGACTTTTTTCCCAACAAAAACATTTCAGGCCTTCTTTAGGGATCATAAAGATTCAAAATAGGGTATAAGCCCTTTTGCAATTTTGTGCTACCCTTTGCAGGTCACCTTTAGTATTCATGTAATTGTGACAAGAGATCATATAGAAGTACCTACAGTCTAAAAAAAATCAGATTGGATGGCATTAGGCTTGCTTGCAATTGGCAGCTGAAGCATGAAAAATGCAAATCTTGCCCTAAGCCTCTTCTGGCACCCATAGCATAATATATAAAATGCAGAAATCTATATGCATGTGCCAAACACTAGTTTGAACACTCAGTTTCCCTCAGGCACCAAAAGAAATGTAATCAGTCAAAAAGTATGCAGCGTTGGGAGAATTTTGTTTAATTGTATTAGAAAATATTTTTCCAGCATTCTTCAGATAGACTTGAAATTATTTAGCTTTCATGGCAGCAAAATATGTAAACCTGAGCCCAAAAAACTGGGTGTATGTCACTTTAAAGTCCAAAACATATTAGATGAACAATGAAAGTGACAACAAATTGATGAAAACTGCTGTAGCTAACAATTCCAATACATGTAAAAATACTACAGTATAGCATGTGTTGGGTGAATCCTAAAATGGAAGTCTTAACCAAGAGCTGGGATATTAACGCTAATATCTGTTCCATATTCCCATTTGAATAAATTATATTTTTCCTACTTAAATTCATCAAGCAATATCAAATGGATATAGTAATATTCACTTTCTATCCTACATTGTTGAATAGTGTTGCTATATATTGTTAAGCATTTCAGTGGTAGGTGAAGTGATCCTTATGCATAATTTTTATTAACTTATTAAGTGCCAAGTCTTGCTCCCATAGGCAGTGCTCCCATTGACTTCAATAAGCAGGAGAAGGCACAAATTTTGTAAGACAATTTAGAATCCTTTGGGATGAAAGGTGTTATGTGTATGCAAGACAGATTGTTATGAATTAGTTGTCACCAAACCCCTCTTGAAAATGTATGTTGTATTCATAGAATACCACATCTTAATTTCATACTTCAGTTTGCTGTAGCAATTTTAATACCTCTGATGAACATTTTTCCTGTCAGTGTGATTTTTTATGACACCATAATTCCAGCCTTTAAAGTACAGGATGTTCAAACTCATGTATTAAATGAGGCTGGATGGATTTTTATAAAGTTATGCAAAGATAAGATAGGCCAAAACAACCTCTTCCCCTTCTCTCCAGATGGCCAGGTTTTAAAAGCACTAACAGTAGCTAGACTTTTGATTTACATTACAAATGAAAACCTCTCTTACAAAGTAGATGTTTCTGTCAAGTATAAAGGATGCTGTCAACTTAAAATCATATTTTTATACAAACACATTTATCTGTGTTATTAATAATAACTGGAGATGACTAAAAATTAATGAATTGTAAAAGTCCAATGTGTCATTTTTGCAGTGAAATCCATGGGTGCTGCAGATATTCATCATCTTTAGAAATCAAGCAGACATTTTTATTTAGGTGCCTAAATGTGGATTTTGGAGCCTATCGTCAGCCACCAAAGTTGGAAAAATGTCATCTCTAACTGAACTTCATTCAGATCTTGCAGTCCTTATTCAAAGGTTTGGAAGGATTAGATTTTTATTGGTAAATATCACTAAATGTTGATGTCTCTATATACACAAAAACTGACTAAAACATATTTCCATTGATAATAATCAAAATTTATATGAAGGCAACATAAGAAAAATGTTGTTTGATAACTTAATAGAGTTTGACTTCAGGGAATTTACTTTGTATATTTTGACACATGATGTTGACAATTTGTATTTGAATGGTTATAAAGTTTTAACTTTTTGAATCTCAGTGTCTACAGTCATTAAATAATTATTGTCTGACCTACACCATTATCTGGCACCACCATAATTCCATACAACTGTGAAAATTTAAATAAATAAAAATAAAAAAAGAATGCTTAAAACCCCATAATTTTGCACAACTGTGAACATTTGAACTAATCAAAAATGTAACACATAAAATAAGCGTCAATATTATGTCAAAATTATACATATATAAATGAATTCTGCCAAGTCTAAATATGCATTAAAAATGTTAAATAAATAAAAAAACTCACTGACTTTGATGGGAGTGCTACCTATGTAAAGAAGCAGTTTTGAGTCCAATTGATGTTTAGCATTATACAGTGATTTGTACATTCAAAACACTGCATAGACATTGCCTAATTAATTAATCCTTACAATACCCATAAGGGGAAGCTGGATAATTGTTATCATCATCAGCCCCAATTAACAGACAAGCGCATTAAGAGAAAAAACAAAAAGCATGCCCTACAGTGACTAAAGCAGGATTCAAACTCAGGCTCTCCTGCCGGTCACCTTTGTGATCATTTCACTAGCCTACACCACTTTTCTCTTTGTATAAAACCTAATTGTACGTTTTAATGAGTACAAACAGAAAATTCTGTTATGCTACCATGAAAACCTTTTTGACATTGTACAAGATTCTTCTCTTCTTCATCATCAGGGAAGCATAAACTTTAATTATAATAGGCCTAATCCTGCACAGTTAGTGGGGCACAGTTCCCGAAGTAACAAACTGGAGTTCAGACAAAGGAGTAACTCAGCACTGTAAGTGCTGTCCCCATATTTTGGCTGGATCCTGAAAATACCACATACTTTACTCACAGAAGTAGTCCTAATGAGTCCAATGAGATTACTCACATAAATAGAGCTATTCATATACATAAGAAGTTGCAGGATTGGGGCTTAGGACTGGACTTTTCTTTTTTCATTGCTATGACAAATTCTCTTAACATTGTTTTTGAAGTAAAAATGAACTATAATGTTAATTAAGTGGTCAGGAGTTCGGCCTTATACTGACACTGAGACTAGGAGATAAGGTCAGCTAAGAAATGTAAAGCAATATGGAAGAGGGAAAGAATTTCATTAGACAACTACAAACTAAAATTACGAAGTGTCAGTCAATGCTGAAATTATGATCTCTCACATTAAGTTGATGATGAATAGAGATGGAAGTGACTAATTCTCAAACATTCAAATGATAAATGAGGTATAACATATACATACTGTACCTTTTCCAGATAATTCTACAATTCATTTGAGATTATATGATATAATAAACATGGAGGAAAATAAACACTTCCCTTTTCTCCATAATAATATCTTCAATCCTAAAATCACATCTAATAAAAAAAACTGTATGTCTTCAGAAAACTCCTGAGAGCCATTGGAAAAAATATGGAAAACATTCAGTATATAAATTATTACATTGACAAAGCATGATTAGCCAGTACAAACAAATTTAGAAAAGTTACTTTAGCTATCCCTAATATTTGTGGAAACATGTTTCTGGAAAGTTTAACAATTTCATTTATCTTAGAAAAATATTTCATTTTTGCATTTTATGGAAGATTTGATGTGTATAAATACACATTAGTAAAGACCACCATCATCTGAAACTCAGAGTAAGATATTGGACAATGGACCCAGTAGGTTTTACTGCTCCATTAGGTATTACTGTACCTGTTCATCTATTTTGCAAGCAACTATTATTTGTCCTGTCAAACAGTTGTAAAGGAATATTTTGGACACAATCCTACAATCCTTATTAGGGCCTTCTCTATAGGGATTGTCTTAGGGCCTTGTCTATAGAGGCTTTGCACTGGTGTAAGACAGTGCTTCTACTAAACGTTGAGGTAAGCTGCGTAAGCTAAAGCCTCATTCTTCAATGGTGTAGTGTATCTACACTAGGGATTTTTACTAGTAACTACATCATTGTAGCTACAACTATGGAAATTTCCCTACCCTAGACAAGTCCTAAAACAAAACTCCCATTAACTTCAAAGAGGATTTTGCTTGCTGTCACAATCCAATCTGTAAGGGCACAGGCAGAGTCCCATTAAAATCAATGGAGCTATGTGCAAGCACAAGTCTGCCTACATGGATCAGATCAGCATCAGAGCCTAACAAAAGGATTCAGTATTGATCCACATTTTTTTTTGAAGAACATTAGGTTAACAGCCTTCTGCAAATAACAGATAATGTATGTTAATCAGGCAGCATATAAAAAAAAGTTTATATTTAAAAATAAAAGCAATCACTGTGATTCATGTCTAATAAGAGAGAAAAAAACACAAAAATAACAGAAGACATCTGTTGTCTCCACTCTATGGAACTAGATGATTATTTTCAAAAATACAAGTTATAGAGCACTTCTAAATCTTTGCACGACCACTGACTCACAATATTTGAATATTTTAACCAAAATCAATATTGATTATATTACATACTAAATTTAGAAATAATTGAATAAATTCAGTTAAAAAAGACCAAAGTTGACTTGATTTGACAGAAAAAAGAGACAAAGGGAAATAAAGCAACCTCTAGAAACATTCAGGTGCATAATATTATAAGGTGCTGTTTTGTGGTTTTCCTTTTCACTATATACTGTAATTTGACAAGCAGTATTCATATTTAATGATATTGGGGAAAAAAACACCAGGGAAGAAAAAATCATCTATGTTAAAGATGGGACTGTTAGAATACAGTTTGATCAAAAACATTATAGGTGAAATCCTGGTCCCACTGAAGTCAATGGAAGTTTGCTATTGACCTAAGAGAAGTCAGAATTTCACCCTATGGTCCATTTTCCCTTTGATATACCTGAATAACCCTCATCAAAGTTAAGTGTACATATCAAGGGGACACTAGACTCCAAAAGAAATAAACACTCACAGAAAATAAATAGTATGTATGGCTCATGTTCTTTCATCTTATTTACTTTAAATTTAAGAAAGTTGCTGTGGTATATAACAAAATATCATTTTTACTTAAATAGGTCTGTTACATTACATGTGTATATGTATTTTAAGAATAATGTTAAACTCAACCCAAATTTAAATAAATTGCAATGTACATATTGAAATTTGCTAGATATAATCAAGTAAAAAGTAACTTTGCATCCCCCTTATAAAACATATAGCTGACAAATAGCTCTGAATGGTTTATAAACCTATGCAAGAACTTTTTAACACTGAATTATTATTAGTGCTTCTTTTAGGTCAAGGTACTGCCACAGCAAATTTAACAGAATGCTCTGCCAACCTGAAATTATATTTATGATTTTAATATTATATATTTAAAATGAAATTCACAATGAGAAAATTGAATCTCATCTAAAGAGTACTGTTACTGTAATCAACCTTGCTTTATGAGCTGTTAATGTTCTAGAGTATGGAGTAATTGCCATTAGTACCATAAACTGTACTGTGATTGTAACTAAAGCTGAAATATGTTACTGGATATCAGCACAGTACAAAGAAAGCAATTTTTGCCATCCAGAGATTATCATATCATGGAGTACAAGTTATTAAAAATTACAAAAGGTCTACAACTAAATTAAAATGTACCGTCCATCTAATATGGTCCCTTAAAATGACTGATTTTAGTTTTAGTATAGTTTTAGTTAAATTAATTAATTATGGTTACTTATTATTATTATTCAGTACAGCATATAGTCTGTTAGATTCTTTGGTAAAAAATGATCTGTAAAATATTTTACAGTAGAGCTGAATCTGGGCCATTGTTACTATATGTAAATATTTTCAAATGTACTTCTTCAAATATAAATACCTTATTTTAAGATGCAGCTGTTTTAGTGAATCAGACTAAATTAAGCCCAATCCTAACATACATATTCAGGCAAGCTGTCTATTTGCCTTGGACCTGATCTTACATTCTGTGTGCATCCAAACCTTTCATTGACATCAGCAAGAGTTTTGCAAAGGTAAGGCCTACAGGATTACATTAACTTCAGTGGGGCTCTGTGTAGATACAACAATCTACCCACATGCTACACTAGGGATCCCAAACTGTGGCTCATGAGCCACATGTGGCTATTTTACCATTAAAGTGAGTCTCGCTGAGCCCCAGCCTCCCCCGCTTCTCCACCTACCAGACTGGAGGGGGAGGCTCAGGTCCTCTTCCTTGCAGCGGGGTGGTGGGGTAGGGGCTTTTGCCCAGCAGGGAGCGGGGAATCTTGGGGCTTCAGCAGGAGCAGGGTTGAAGCCCTGAGCCCCATTGGGCGCCTCCTGGGGAGCTGACGGCCACCCTGAGCCACGCCCCCAGCAAATGTGCCCCGGCTCTTGAACTTCTGAAGATTGTCAGATGCTCCTCGGGGGGGCAGGGGGGGGGGGGTCAGTAAGTTTGCCATCCCTGTGCTATACAATGCTGGATCAGGACCTAAAAGTTTACATAAGAACTGAAAGCAAATTAGGCCTCATCCTATAGGCTTTAATTGCCAATGAAACTGCATTTGATAGTAAGAACACACCATATTGATTTATGAAGTCTTTATGAAAACAATACGTCTAATTTTGTGTATATCACATGCATGGCTTTACTGTTATAAACACACTGATGGAAAATGGGATGAAGATATGAGTACATTTGTATTAAACTTTCATCTTCTTAACCAGAAACAGTTGCTATATTGTTCTTTTTTGAAAGAAAAAAAAAATCAGCAAGGCCAAAAATGATACTTACTTCATATTAGAAATACTGGTGGTTAAAGTATCTCTCTAAAAAAAAAAAAAAAGATGAAACAGTGATGTGATGCTACCCCTCTTATCCAAATTATGAATGTAAAAATAAGCCCCTTCATGGTACTGTTACAATTATCATGATAGATAGTTAGCCTGACTTTCATAAGCCAAGTAGACTGTTGAAATCAGAATGAGAAGGAAATGTTTTATTACATGTCATACTCAAGTAGACAATATACTGCATCAACCGCTTCTCTCTCTTCCCTCCCCCACCGCCCCTTCTCAAAGCCCTAGTCTGACATTCCTGAAGACTAGCACAGGAACACATGACTTACAGCAGTGGTCACCGTTTGTCAAATAGAACGATGTTGCAGTGGAAGCTGAAATACTCCATAGTTTTCAAACAAATATAAATGTATTCTACATAAAAAGTGCAAAATGGCAATACATATTACATAGGGTCTGATCTTTTCTGCAGACCTTACACTAGCAAAACTACCATTGTGGGAGATTTTTCTGTAGTAGGTTTGCCTGAGTAAGGACCACAGAATTATTATTTTTTTAATTCATAAATCATTGTATCCAAGGTCCTTATCTGTCCATCCAGATTTAAACAGAACTCCCCTCTAAAATCAACTGAGAGTTTTGCTTTGAAAATGGTACGGGGGAATACGGACCCAAATTACATTTTAAAGTGCAATGCTAAAATACTGTTAATTAATTTTCCAGCAGATTGGAAATATATGCAATTCATTCATTCTGCTCTCTGCAAAACCACAACTGAATATCATACTTTATGTACCGAAATGCTTCCCTTTGCAAAATAACAATGCTTAGAATGGTTTATTTTAGGAATTCAGGGCCAAATTCTGCTCTCTGTTCTGCTGTTGTAAATCTAGAATAATTCCTTTGAAGTCAATGGTGTAGCTCCAGATTAACACATGTATAACCAAGAGAAGAATTTGGCCCATTATCTGTAAGTTAATTAGTAAATTTTATAACCATTTAATTACTACATTCATTGCACTTTATTCCCTTTGAAATCCAATTAATTAAATGCTTCTGGTTTCTACTATCTAAATGTGTCTTTGTGTTTTCTGACACTATTCCATTCAGTGTTTTAAGAATAAACATTCATTCTAAAACCTGTTTATACCATTTTTGCAGTATTGTCACAATACTAGTTATTATGAGACTCATCTCAATAATGAAAAAGTAAAATGAAAGCAATAAAAATTACAAAGATGTATAATATTTATATTAGGATGGATCACAGTTACACATAGATGAATTGACAGTAGGGTGACCAGACAGCAAGTGTGAAAAATCGGGACAGGGCGTGGGGAGTAATAGACACCTATATAAGACAAAGCCCTGAATATCAGGACTGTCCCTATAAAATCAGGACCTCTGGTCATGCTAATTGACAGATATGCTGAAGATAGCAGGGCTGGAGTGGAAGGAGGCTTAGACACACACTGTATGGGAGAACTCACACTTCACTGGAGCACAGTACAGAGATGCTTAGGACAGGGACCTTATGTAAATGAGCTCACAGCCTTTCCATCCCTTTCACAAGCCAACCTCAATTTGCCTCCTTTGGATTGTCGTTCCACTCTTCTCTATGCAGGGCCTACAGTTCCCTGTAGAACTGCTGCAGGAGGACAATGTGGGTGGAGGGGGGGTTCTCTAAGACACGTTAACTAAAGCAACCAATTGTAGCTTCGCAAGGCTGGTGGTGATGAGAAGGTGGGTGTCTTTGTCATTCACTCTCTACTACTCTATGTTGTTATTATTTGTTTCCAGTAGTAACAACAATGTTCTAGGAGCTGTACAGGCACAAGGGAAGACTATATTTTTGCCCTGGGCTCTCATCACTCCAGTGGTCCTATCTTCACCTGAGAACTCTTTTAGTCTCACCAGCTGTCAGGAAAATGAGGAGCACCAGCCTCCTCACAACAAACTCCGTGCTTGTCCTGGTACCATCTCCCAGTCTCCAGGATGCCATGGATAATTGTTTTGGGATGGATTCATGCACTTTGCCCCAAACAATGAACCCATATGAATTATGCAACCAATTCTGAGGGGGTCTGATAACTTCAGAGTCCATTTAAGCCTCTTTGAAGGGTGCGGATACTCAGATCCACCTAAGCTCCACTCCACACATCTACAGGACCAAGGTTTTGCTCTCCGTCATTATTATTTCATCAATGAATGATGACTTTCCCTCAAGTAAAAGTAACTACTTCTTCTGACAGATCTTTAACATGGCATTCAGTAAAATTACCAAAAAAAATTACTCTTAAATGACAGAGAGAAAATGTATTTCACTATATTTTATGACTGCTATGTAAGCTATTATAGTAATAACCTACCAATTAATTATAAAGTATTTACCCACCTAAAACTATGTTTATCATATTAGTATCATATTGCTTGACATTACATTAAATATTACTGCTTTCTTAGATTTTTTTTTCTATAATGTATTACATAGGGGCTAGATTCTAATATCTTATTCATGTTGAACAGTACCTTACCCTTAATTTCAATTAAATTAAACTACTAAAATATGACAAGGAGTATCAGAATCTGGTCTAAAAGGAATACCCCTGAGTATCGGTTATCTAGTTATATAAATAGATAATGGAAAATATATGAAACTGAAATATACCAGTCTCTAGGCACAATCCTACATGTTTTACTCAGCCACAACTGACATGAAAGTCACTGTGAGTTCAGCATGAGAAAAGTGTGCAAAAATAGGTCCTATAAATATAAAAGTGGAAACATCTTTTGTGTCAGATGTTTAACTTATGATAAAACTAACAAAAGTTTGGTGTTCAAAACAATCTATAAAAACAGCTAGAAATTACATGGGTGAATGTTCTGAAATTAATGTAAATCTGGACCACCAAAAAAGAAAATCTGTCCCAAAAGCACAATTATATAGTATATACAACATTGTATCAGTATTCTAAACAGTTGGCAAAATACTGAATATAGAAGATAGATAAAGAAATCTTTTGACTTGCTTTTATAAATAAATGTTATATATTATATTATCAGAATCCATGTGTTGATTCTAGCACTTACATTTTAGAAATTAGGGTTCACTTTTGCCTTTATTTCTCTTTTATAATGGATTTACATGAACTTTTGAAAGAAAATGTATAGGGTCTTTCATCTCAGGAAACTCAACGTATCTTGTCAAAAACGGCAACAATTGGACAAAAAGTGACCTAAATGGCCCCAGGAGAACAATTCTCAACTTAAAAAAAAAAAAGAATTAACACACTTTTTTCTCTGACACTTTTACTTCTTTGGTCATCACTAACTCAGCAGATCATCACGCAGATGGTTTCACTGATCCTGCTAGCAAAACAAAGGTCATATTTTCATACAAATAAATTGTTCCACAACCACAACTACCTCTGGAATCAGATATTCTATCTCCTCTTTCTACCTATAATTTTCTTCAGAAAATTAATCATTGTAGCCTCTGCATGGGTAACCCCATTTCTATTAAGGTCTGAGTTATCAAATGTCCCTTTTAGTTGTATTTCAGGATACTTAATGAGTAAACAATCTTTTTTGAAATCCATGTCTTTTTTTTAAGAATTCTTCTTCAAGACTATGCTGCTGGAGGTTAATTGATTATGTTTAATTTTCTTCTCCAATAATGGCTCTCCTAATATTTTAATTTTTTTGCTACTTGTAGTTGGTGTAGGGCACTGAAGAGGATTACACTAATTATTCTGATTTTAGCATGTGGACTATTAGAATGTTTCCTGGTCTCAACTATCAAGTGTATGCAGAGAATATGGAGGTAGCTGGCATCAGAAATAGCAGCATCAGGAACTCTGACATAAAAAGACTGTCCGGGCACTTCTGTCACCTAGGTCTCATAAATTCAAGCTGTTCCTGTGCATTTACACACTTGTGGATGCTGCCTCTTTGTGGCAGAATGCCATGTAAAATGTACCTTTCACATTAATGACCAGATCCTGCATTCCTACTGAAGCCACCCAAAACTCCCATTGACTTGAAATTTGGGTGCACAAGAAAAAAAAGTCTCACACCTGAAGGACCACATATTGCCCTGATCATTCAGGCGGGCACCGATCGATCCAGCGGGGATCAATTTATCGTGTCTAGCCTAGACGAGATAAATCGACCCCTGAGTGCTGTCCCATCGACTCCTGTACTCCAACGCTGCAAGAGGCGCAGGCAGAGTCGACAGGGGAGCGGCAGCAGTCGACTCACTGCGGTGAAGACACCATGATAAATCGATCTAAGTATGTCGACTTCAGTTACATTATTCACGTAGCTGAAGTTGCATAACATAGATCAATTCCCCCCCACCCCCCGCCAGTGTAGACCAGGGCTAAGAAAATTTCCTGTTGTGTCATTGTGCAAGCCAATGTGCTTAATCGCCTTCTCACTTGTAGTCATTTAACACCAGTGTAATTGCTGACTTTAATGATTATTCCTGATATACACCAGTGTAAATGAGAAGAGAATAAATCCCTTTGGCTTTGGCAATGGTTCAAAGGGAACTTTTTCCTCAATAAAGACCGCAAAATGAGACCTCAATCAGCACTTACATCTCTCATTGACTTCAATGACAGATATGCTACAGATCAAGAGCAGTATACACCATAACGCCATGTGTTGTTCCTTTTGCAATAAAACAAGAAGAATCTCCTGTTCACATTTAAAATCCATATTTCAGTACATTGACCAAACTCCCCAGAGTTATGTATGGTCATGCACATTTGATTTTGTTTGTTTGGGTAGAGGAGGGCATGGTGGAAGGGAAGTACACATCCCAACACATCATTCATCCTGAATTGCTGAAGGCCAGTTTAACACAAAAATAAAGACACATATTTTACATAAGTAGAAAAAGCAGCACAGAACAGAGCCCTTTTGCAAAACAGATGTTAGTAGCGAATCTTAGCCAGACAATACCAAATACAATAACCTAAGAGATAAAGGTAAAAAAGAATGTGAAATATCACTTACCCTGATCCATATAGTAAATGAAAACTTTAGAAAGGAAAAAAAAATGTAAATACGAAACTGTACTATTAAGAATGTTGGTGATTCACATAGCAATGTCCAGTTCTGATCCATGTCAGGTACCTTGATAAATTACAATATATTGTGTTTTGAAAATAACCTGAAGAACACATCAGATTATACTGTTAGTTCCTTTCTGTTCAGACTTGATTGCTAGTAAAGGCAGTTTCACATACCAAAGTATGATTTTGGCAAGATATTGTGAACTTCAGGTAATCATTACTTGATGTCCTTACATTTGAAATAGTTATCAAGTGTTTATTCAGAAAGTATTTTAAAAAATTACATGTGCTGGGATACATATGAGACACCAGTTGTCCCATCTTACAGTGATGCTGTATTTATGGATATCCTTTCCATTGCCTGATGCCCAAAAGGGTAAAGACATTATATAGAGATTTGTACAGTCCATCATTTGGTCTTTCAAAGTGCCAGTATACACATGGATCTGTACAAGTGCAATTGCATTTGACTAAACAATCAGAAATTGGCTACAACAGTAGTCAAATCATTATATTTTGGTTGAGTAATGAAAAGAAACAATTTTCCTGCTAAAATGAACCATTTCCACATGTCCCTCACTAGTTAGTCCAACTAGTTGCCCTAGCAGGAGGTTCTAAATACAGTATTATTTTATCCTGACCAGATTGCTTGTCTTGGATTGTCTTTTAAGATTTGGTCATAATTACTGTTAATTTTAGTGATTTAAAATGTCCTCCTGATACCACTTCAGCTTTGGAAATAAAGCTCTACATGTACTGCAACACTTCTGAGCAATTCACAGACTCTGGGCCCCATCCTGAAAAACAATTACACTTCCATGTAACTTTACTTATGAGAACAGTTGCACTGACTACGGCCCCAATCCTCCAAACTTTTGGGCATGTGGCTAACTTTACTTACTCACTGAAATCTATGGGACTACACACCTGAGCAAAGTTGTTCATTTGCCTAAGTGTTTGCAGGATGGGTGCCTATGCCAAGACTACTTTCATGAATAGAGTTACTTGGGTATGTAAGTATTTGCAAGACTGGGCCCTAAAATAGTGAAGGAAAGAGAAATGCTAATGCACATATAAAAATAGGTGCTACAATAAAATATCTGTATAGTTCATCAATAAGTTATTTTCATTAACCAGTTATGGATCATATATCTCTGCCCTCTTTAATGATTTGTCCACATCTCTGGTGATCTTTTTAAAGATTATATATATATATATATATATATATATATATATATATATATATATATATATATATATATGATTTTTAATTCAAAAGTCCAGAAAGCATACAAACACATCCTTTAAAAAAGGAAACCTTGTATTAAATTGGATGTGCAAATCTCTCCTTAAAAGCCATATAGACTCACTCAGAGCTAAAAGGGGAAAACATGCGCTGCACTCTTCAACCAAAGAGAAAATAAAACTAAGCAATGTCTGTCCAACAAAATGAAAGTGACCATGACTTTTGTACTTGTAACCTGCAGAATCTGACCTAAGTAAACCCTCTTTCCCCCCTCCCCAACACACAGACACCCAAACACACAAGGGCAAGTGTTGTGCCCAGTTTACACAATAGATTGTTTCCTACTTGTAAAAATAAAAATGAAACAGCACACCCTTTCAGTATCATTCCCCGAAGCTGAAAATCCTGTGCCAAGGCACTTCACCCTACAACAAAATGAGTTAAAAGGGGGAAGGGGGAGGGGGTCAGCATTTGTGTTTCTTTGTTTTGTGTGTGGTTGTTAAATACAAATACTCTAGAGGAGGAGGAGGAGGAGATGCTGTGGTTGTTGGGGGCGTTTCTCAGAACTGGCTAAATGTGGTCTGTTTTTCCAGCACTTCGAGGTAGTCCGGCTCTGCGTTTAGTTTTGCTTTTAACTCCAGATACTCGTTCCTGTTGGGCTCTACATAGACAGTACTCGGGGGGCTGTAGAGCACCGTCTCCCGGAGCCTGCTGTCCCCCGCCCCGGGGTGCAAGTACTGATGGGGCCGCATAAGGTCATAGTTGGGGGAGTAGGTGTAGGCGGCGGGGAACTTGGGGTAATCGGGGAGATTAGTGCCGGGGGTGCCCAGCGAGGAGGAGGAGTGTTTATCGGGCTCCAAAATGCCCCTGTAAAAGCGATCGGCGTCTTGCACCGGGGAGAGCAGCTCGTCCCGGGGCTCGATGGTGCTGACGCTGTAAGTGGGGCTCCGCAGGGGCTCCCCCTCCCCCGGGGGCGGCGGGGGCGGAGGCCCTTGCTGCAAGTGGTGGTTGCTGTAGGTGACCTTGAGCTCGTGCAGGTCTTTGTAATCCTCGCCCGCGTTGCCCTCCCGGGAGCGGTAGATGGGGTTCTTGCACATGTGGCCCAGCGGGTGCGGGATGTACTCGTACACGTGGCCGGCGGGGGTCTTTACCTTGGGCAGGGCCGGGCCGCCGCCGCCGCCGCCGCGCGGGTGGCGGGGCTGCGGCGGCGCCGGGTGGTGGTGGTGGCCGCTGCCGTAGACGCTGTACTGCATGTTGAAGGAGCTCACGTCGGAGTTGTTGGCGCTGGCCGGGTCGCCCGGGCCCTTCTTCCGCCGCTTCATCACTAGCACGAAGAGCCCCGCCGCCACGAACACCGACATGATGAACACCAGCAGCAGGCTCAGGATCAGCACCGACAGCGGCACCGAGGACGAGGGGGATCCGCCCCCGCCGCCCGAGGGCGCCGCGCCCCCCGCCTCGCCCGTGCTGTTGAGCCGCACGGTGGCGGAGAAAAGGGTGCTCCCGCCCGGCAGCTGGATGGAGGAGGGGGTGGGGGTGGAGACGATGATGTCGGAGTAGTCCGGGCACAGCAGCTCCGACCTGATGGTCCGCATGTCGCTCTGGCCGAACTTCTTGGGGGACTCGCAGATGACCTGGTCCACCAGCACCCCGGTGTTGAGCTGCTCCAGCCACAGCTTCATGCCCACCACGTCGCAGGTGCAATCCCAGGGGTTCTCGTGCAGGTCGATCTGCAGCAGGGATTTCAGCTGGTCCAGCACCCCGCTCACAGGCAGGTAGGAGAAGTGGTTGCTCCTCAGGCTCAGCCGGTAGAGAGTCAGGCCGGAAAAAATGTTGGCGGGCAAAGATCTCAGCAGGTTGTTGTTCAAAAACAAGAGCTGGAGGTTGGGGACTGATTCAAAGGTGCCCGCCTCGATGTCCCGGATGACGTTGTACTGTAGGAAGAGGTACTGCAGGCTCTGCAGCCCGTAGAACAGCTCCGCGCTCAGCCGCTCGATCCGGTTCCCGTTCAGATAGAGTCTTCTCAAATTAGTTAGATCCCCAAAGGCCCGGTCCTGAATGACCGAAATCCGGTTGTTGCCCAGGTGCAACAAATCCAGCCCGGTGGCGTCCAGGAAATCCGCTCTGCGCACCAGGGCGATGTAGTTCTCGGTCAAATACATCTTCTTGGGGTTGTAGGGTTTGGGCTGTAGCTCGGAGATACTTTCGATCTTCCTCTCCTGGCAATTGACATTGAGGCCCAGGTCGGAGATCTGCAGGTTGCAAGTGCAGGCGGTGGGACACTCCAAAGGCACCGGGGATTTGGTCTGGTAGGCGATGCTGGGGCCGTAGTTGCTGTATCCCAGATCTTTGGAGGGCAGGCGGGAGGTGGGGCGCACCCTGGTCTTGTTGGGTTGACGGGTCCCTTTAGGGGGCTTCAAGGGGGATTTGTAAACAGCCGAGGAAGAAGTGGCCACGGAGTTGACCGAGGCTGGGGTAGTGTGGAAATACCCTGTGGTGCTCAAAGGCGTCTGCGGCCGCATTTCATAATCCGAGATGAGTCTCCTAGGACAAAGCTCCTGCTTGGAGACCTCATCCAAGTCTCGGCCGTGCAAGCGGAAAGGGGTTTCACAAACCACGTCCCCCACCAGAGCCGAGTAGGAGATACTGTCTAGCCAATCCTTCAGAGCGATCAACTCGCAAGAACAATTCCAGGGGTTCTCCTCTAGCTGCAGCTCCACCACTTTATCCATGTGCTGCAAAAGGCCCAGGTAGGGCAGCAGCTTCAACCGGTTACCCCTCAAGTCCAGGTGAGTTAAGGGCACAAAACGGAAAAGGTTGTTGGGCAAACTGGAGAGGAGGTTATCATTGAGGATCAGCACCTGCAGCAAATGCAGTTTGCTGAAAGCATTGGGTTCAATAGTGCTGATGTAATTATAATCGACTTGTAGATACTCCAAACTCTCCAGACCAAGGAAAGTGTCGTCCCTTAATAGTTCCAGCTTGTTATTGTTCAGGTGCAGCCTCCTTAAGCCCCGCAGACCATGAAAGGCCCCCGTTTCGATGTCTTGTATGTCATTGCTCCCTAAATGCAAAATCGAAGCCCCAGTGTAATTAACAAACTGGTTTGGGTAGAGTCTGTTTAAAAGGTTCCCAGACAACAAGAGGTGATAAACAGGGAATCTTGGTGGGCTAATCTCGAAAAGGCTGATGATCCCTCTGTTTTCACAGCTCACCGTTAAGATGCTGTCCTTTTCCTCGCAAGGACACGCCTTATCGCAGATTTCCCCATAATACTCGATGCTTTCTGCCCACGACAGGACTAGCGATGTTAAAACAACCGCTATCGTCTGCAGCATCCAGATATGCATTTTTTTGTTGGGGTCCTGTTCCAAAGTTACTGTAGAGCAGCAAGCGTACATTTTAACTCCTGTAAGGGCAAGAAGAGAAAAGAAAACAACTTGATAGCATAAAGATTTAAAATATAAACCAGACACAAAGTTTTCATTTATTTATTTTAGAGTGTGGGGTATGTGGGTGGAGAAGGTTGCTATTAAAAATGAACTGGGCATTTCAAAATTCCAAGTGTTTTAAAAGCTGGATAACACCAGGTCTGGTTGAAAGGATGATGTGCAACTCCTAGTGAGTTAAACGTCTGCTGTATTTTTAAAAGCTAAGGTCACACTGGAAACTGTTCTGTTTCTATTCATATGTGCTACATTTCAGTGTTTCGTCGGATTTTTGTTTTCATGACCAGCCCCATAAATATACATAAAATGGCTGTCAGTTCGGTTTCACGGTTCTAATTTAAAAGAAAAGAAGCACCATTTTATGAGGTTTCCCATCTCAGCCCTGTTACCCACCCCGCTTTCTTCCTTTCAGAACCTCTTTAGCGAACAGCGCACTGTTAAGGTCTTTCCCCACTTTTACAGACACTAGCTGCTACCATGATTATTTTTAACCATTGCTGGAAATGTCCTTGTAGGAAATCCAAAGAAAAACGTGAGATATGTACATTAATTCAACACAAAGAATCCTGTTGGATCCCCCAAATCACCTCTTTCCTAAAACGGTTAATGTCTGTATATATATGCATATTTAAAAACAAAACAAAAAACACATAACTTTTGTGATGGACTTCTCAGGCAATGCAATGAAATACATCCACCGTGTAACTGAATGCACTTACTAGCTCTCTTTAGTAATGTATTCATGTTTTGCATCTTCACTCACATAGGTAATCTCACTCGGATGATATTTATGAACACACGTACAGCGAGCGCGAGAGAGAATTAAAGGGGACATTTGAGCCACTCACCCAAAATTTGTGAAAAAATATATAAAACGTGAAGATCATCTTCGCAGGCTCAGCCATATCTGGCATACGGTTTATTCCCAATGTTTTGTAAAACTAGCCTAATAGAAGTGGAGAGATCTAACTAGGTCTCATGGAAATATGTAATCGCCAACACTTCAAGCATTGGAGATGCTGATTATAAGCAACGATGGCTGTCAGTGCTCTTCATCCTTTAGGGGAGAAGACACCCGAGCTGATTGAAAGCCAACCGGGAAAAAAAAATCCTACCATTGACCTACGTCAGTGATTTAATACCCGAATTTCATCTAGCCGGAAACAAATCCGATTTTCTTTCTCTCTTGCAGTCTGTCTCCTTGCAGCTTTCTCCTACTTTTACTTGTCTAAAAATAATATTAAGAGACAGAATATGCGCATTTCTGTGTGTTTGGGGGTGTGTGTGGGGGAGACTAATAAGTCATTGAAACTGCATTTTCTACGGTCAACCTTCTCAGAGCGTCACTCCTCAAGGCAACACTCGTTTGGAGAAACGCACCCTAAAAATAAGTCTCATTACTGCAAGACATCTCTTGTTCAACGAGTTCAACACTGCAAACCCAGCACTTGCAGCACAGGGAGGGAAGTAGCAGGGAATCGGACGTCTTGGCGAATACATTAGATATATACAATTTCGACCAAACATCTAACGGATCGAAATTACTGAAGACAAACGGCTTCACTGCATCAAAGCAAAAAATCTTTCTAGTTACAGCATTTACCTTGCAAATTCTTTCTCAGCCCGATCAGATCTATTCATCCATTAACCGTCTGATCTTCAAACCAAACCAAAAAAGAAAAAAAGCCACTGCGAAACGTGCCCGGGCAGTACAGTATCAAACTCCCGGCGATTTGCAACTTTAATTCAGTTATGGTTAGTAAAGGAGATAAATACAGTTTCCCCTCCCCCCTTCCTCCTTCAAGAAAACAACGGGGGTGGAGATAAAGAAAATAAAGTTAAATCTGTGCTATACAAGGCTGCCATCCTGCCTGAGAAGCCGGTCTGTGATGGCTGTGCGCCGCTCCCTTGCCAGATCTCAGTGGAGGGTCACAGTTTGCGGGGGGGGTGTACTGCTTTCCCCCAAAGAGTTCAAACCCTAGCTCACCGCACTACGCGGCCGGCTCTAGGCAGCTTTCAGTACCGCCGACAGCAGCAGCCGCCGCCGCCGGACTCCGCCACCTAACTGAGCAGCACCCCGAGCTGGGAGAAATCCTGTTCCAAAGGGGGGAAGGGGAGGAGTTGCGGAGGAGGGGGGGCGATTGGGAAGCCACAAAAAGACACAGACAGGAAGGGGGGGGGGACTCAACCCCAATACTTACTGAGCCTGAAATCTCCAGGGCCCAAGCATTGTTGCAACCCATACAGATGCCTGTTTGGGGTGTGCGCTGCGTGCGAGCCGCCCGGGCGAAGGAGAGCGGCGGCGGCGGCGGGGCTCGCAGGCGGGAAGGTTGGAGAAGGAACGCACGCACACGGCGCCCCCCGCCCAGCCTGCGCCGAGCCCCCGCGGCACACACACATCGAGCGCGGCGGCGGCGGCGGCGGCGCTGCCAAGGGCTGGCTCCCGAAGCTGCTCTCAGCGCTCTGCCCGCGACCAGCGAGTGTGTGTGTGTGTGTGGCGGGGCGGGAGGGGCGAACAAGAGAGAGGGAGTGGGGGGGGGGGGATGGAGAGCGGGGGGCGGGGAACGGAGGAGCGAGGCGGGCAAGTGGAGGGTCCAGAGAGCGGAGCGAGGGGAGGGGAGAAGGGGAGTCAGGAAGGAGAGGAAGGGGGGCGAGGGGCGCACAAAGAGGGAGGGCAGGAGGAAGATGGGGGGGGGGATGTCTCTGCACTGGGGGCTAACGGAGGGACGAAGAGGCTGCTCCCTTGCCGCCTCTCGCTGCCAGGCTGCACACACGGACTCACATGCCGATACAAGAAGCCGCCGCGCCGCGCCTGTCCCCGGCGCGCACTCCCCGCGCTCCCGCTTCCCACGGGGAGGCACAACTTTCTCCCGGCTCCGCAGCCGCTTCCCGCTCAGCCCGCCCAGCCGAGACCCAGCCTCCTGATTTGCTCCCCCGCCTCACACCATTGTCCGCCGGCCGGTCCCCCCCCCACCCCGGCCGGCTGAGACCCAGACTGGCAGGGGCTGGTGCGCGGCGCCGCGCGCCCGGGTTTAAGCTTCCCCTTCTTCTTCTGGCGGCGCGCGCCGAACATGGTAGTGTGCAGCGGGGGAGAGCGGGGAGCCTGGCCCGCGCGGCTGCCTCCCGCAGAGCCTCCGCCGCGGGCCGGGCTCTGGCTGCGGCAGCTGCGTCTCTTGCTTGGTCTCTGGCCGCCTCCGCTGCATCCGCTTCTTTGGAAGGCAGCGAGGGAGTTGGGTCAGCGGACGGGGCCGCGGGAGAACCCGAGCAGCTTTGGCTAGGCACCGTCCTTAAGAGGAGGGGGCTTCCCCCGCGCCCTCCTGCCCCCCGCAGAAGGCAGGTGGGGGCACACGCGCGCGCCGACCTGCCGCAGAGAGCGGCCCGGCCTGTCTCCGGCACGAGGCGCTGGGCGAGCGCGGGTGATTCTGCCCTCTAAGGCATTTCAATGGCAGGAGGCATGGGGCCGGGGCTCAGCCACTTGCTCATTGTGGAGCTGCCGGTTTAGCAAAGCTGCGGCAGACATGGTGGAGCTGGGGGAAGACAGAGCAGTGAGGCCCCGCGGCCAATAGATGGCAATGCAGGGCGGCAGATTGGCTTTCTCCAGAATGCCGCGGAAGAAGCCAAAGCAACGTCTAAATATTGTTTCTGTGCGTGGGAATCAGCCTGGCAGTATACGTCCTGAACATAGCACAAGCATAAGACTTTGCAGCCAGCCCCAGAACTGAAGGAGGGAGGGAAGGAAATAATGTGCCAGCGATTCAACGATTGGTAATTTGAAGAGACAAACGACACACCGTTTTGCTGATTGCTTTTGCTGTTGTTGTTAGTTGGGAGAATTGCAGTTCACGTGCAATCTTGTTTTAAATAAAAAGAAGCTCCTTCACTTTGCTTTCAAGCTATCATAGTGGATCATGTTTAAGTTTAGCTGTAGGTATTTATTTTGCAGTGCAATTGGAGTTTTGAATGATCTCAAAACAAACGAAAATATATTTGCATATATGCATATATATTTAAATTATACATGTGCACAACCAGTACATAAAACATGTATATAATGTACAATTATACTCAGAATATAAATTGGACAACCCCATGAGATTGAAGGCAAATTAGACAAATTAGATGATTGGGTCAAAAGAAATCTGATGAGGTTCAACAAGGATAAGTGTAGAGTTCCACTTAGGATGGAAGAATCCCATGCACTGCCTCAGACTAGGGACCGAATGGCTCGGCAGCAGTTCTGCAGAACAGGACCTAACGGTTACAGTGGATGAGAAGCGGGATATGAGTCAACAGTGTGCCCTTGTTGCCAAGAAGTCTAACAGCATTTTGGGCTGTATAAGTAGGGGCATTGCCAGCAGCTCGAGGGACATGATCATTAACCTCTATTTGGCATTGGTGAGGCCTCATCTGGAGTACTGTGTCCAGTTTGTGCCCCCCCCCACCCCCCCCCCCCCCCACACACAAAAAGGATGTGGAAAAATTGGAAAGAGTCCAGTGGAGGACAACATAAATGATTAGGGGGTGAAACACATGACTTATGAGGAGAGGCTCAGGGAACTGGGATTGGTTAGTCTACAGAAGAGAAAAAGGAGGGGGGATTTGATAGCTGCTTTCAACTACCTGAAAGGGGGTTCCAAAGAGGATGGATCTAGACTGTTCT
Organism: Eretmochelys imbricata; assembly: GCF_965152235.1. NCBI lineage: Eukaryota > Metazoa > Chordata > Testudines > Cheloniidae > Eretmochelys > Eretmochelys imbricata. The sequence continues at coordinate 91,584,874 of NC_135572.1, read as the reverse complement.
CAGTGGTACCAGATGACAGAACAAGGAGTAATGGTCTCAAGTTGCAGTAGGGGAGGTATAGTTGGATGTTAGGAAAAACTTTTTCACTGAGAGTATGGTGAAGCACTGGAATGGGTTATTTAGGGAGGTGGTGGAATCTCCTTCCTTAGAGGTTTTCAAGGTCAGGCTTGACAAAACCCTTGCTGGGATGATTTAGTTGAGGACTGGTCCTGCTCTGAGCAAGGGGTTGGACTAGATGACCTCCTGAGGTCCCTTCCAACCCTGATATTCTATGATGATTCTGTAAATTCCATCTTTCAGTGAAAAACTAAATTCACATGAAATTCCAGCTTTAAGTGAAAAACTAATGCAACCTTAACTGAGAAATCAAGACTAATGATCAATAAACGTATCACGGACCTTTAACTGTCCCACTTGCTATCTGCCCACTGGTGGTATATCATCTCCTGGGATTTGTTTTAACATTTCAACCCCTTGAAAAGTTTCTGAGCCCTGGTCTACACTGGGCGGGGAGGGGGGGGGGGAGGGGGATCGATCTAAGTTATGCAACTTCAGCTACATGAATAATGGAGCTGAAGTCGACGTACTTAGATTGACTTACCATGGTGTCTTCACCGTGGTGAGTCGACTGCTGCTGCTCCTCCGGCCGATTCTGCCTGCACCTCTCGCGGCGCTGGAGTACAGGAGTCAGTGGGAGAGTGCTCAGGGCTCGATTTTTCGCGACTAGACTAGATGTGATAAATCGATCCACGCTGGATCTATTGCTGCCCGCTGATAAAAGAAATAGCTTTTAAACATCAGCCTAGCCCACAGATGTATCCTCTTCTTTCCAGATGTGGAATTTTTACCAGCAAATTGTCTTGCCTAAAGCCCAAAATGAACAAGAGCTGGTCCTGGACTCTGGTTAGCTTTCTAAACATAAAACAGGTTTCTTCCATTAGATATTGAAATCTAACATTTCCTGTGACCTTGTAGGGCTAGAAACAGAAGAAATATATTTTTGGAAAGAATCTCAGTTTCTCAGTGGGATCAAGTACTTATTTTTAGTGCCAAATGGGATCAAAGATTACAATCATGACATTTCTAGGTATAGACAATTTACAGGTGTTTAAAACTCCCTATGTACTCTGTACAGTGAGACATATGGTCTAATCCAAAGGCTACGGAAGTCAATGGAAGTCTTTGAATTACTTTGGTTGGCTTTCGATCAGATGGTTTCATAGGTGGAGGGATAAAAAAAATATCTAAAATATTCCTAACATTGCATGTAGTATTTAGAGAGTACGTGATGGCATCGAGAAGTATACATATTTTATTGACAGTAATTTGGAAGTGCCTACATTCCTTTCTTGTGACTTCACCATTTCTGAGGACTGTTGTGATCCCAAAGTCATGCTGGTACATTTTTTATACTGTACCATATTATCATTCATTGTATGTGTATCCCTCTCATAAACACACATCCATTTTTTTCTATATGAGAGGAAAATGTTTTGAATAACCTCAGAAGCTAGACACTACAGAGGTTAAATCTGTCAACCAAATCATTTTGAAAAAGTCAACATTCCATAAAACTAAAACAGTGCTTACAAAAAATAATGTTCAAATGAAATGGGTACAGTAAAAGTTACTACAGTTTAACTATTCTGCTTCTGTGCTACTGAGAGTATTTGAAGCAACTACAGTGAGTGGAAACCCTTCCTCCCAATTTTTTCTGAAAACTTACTTTTCAATATGTTAGATTGCTGGATTATTTTAGCAGAACAAATGTGTTTGAAATTATTATTAATGTAGAGAGATATCATCTGAGTGTTCTATTCATTATTACCTCATTTTGATTAAAACTCCATTTTGAATTAAGCACTTTTATTTGAATTCAGTAAGATTTTTTGTAGTATTTATCATAATTTGTATGAACAGGAATATAAGCCTCAGCTTTGCAGTTCTTAGTCAGGTGAAACTATCACCAACTTAATGAGGACTATGCTGTCTGTGGTGATTCATTATGTTGATACATTGTGTGTGAATTTCTAAACTGAAGCTGGGAATGTAAGTCGCTAGAGTGAAAACACCAAAAGTTTGGCTAACTTTATAAGCAGAAAAGGGAAATCAGTTTCAGAATTGTGTTAGTTTTTCTTTAATTTAGAGTTGTTTTTCCCCTTTATTTTAAACATTTGGGTAAATCGAGAGTTCATAAAAATAAATGACAAATATCCTTGCTTACAGGACCTATCATAGGCCCGATTCTATTCCCACTGGCATTAATTGAACACTATATGCTAATTTCAAAAGGAGCGGGCTTGGGTGCAGTGCAAGGCAAATACTATATAAACTTCCCTAAAAAGCTCTGCCATTATGTCTCCGTCCTGACCTTTCATCTGTCCTGTCTTCTTTTATATTGGTCATTATCCTACACTTTCAGAAAATGTCAAGCATGTAGGTCAACATTACATACCTAAATCTATCTATAGGCACTGCCATAAAAGTCGCCTCATTTTTTGTGGCACTAAGTGTCCACAGCTCCCACTGACTTCAGTACCTTTCATTGGTCCTTTTCACCACTGTAAATCAAGCCACTTTTATTTAGAATGTAGGCACTTAACTTCAGGTGCCAGCATTTTGGGGAAAATGGCCTTAATATATAGAATAATGTGATCACTTGTACTGTTTTGGAAACATTAGTCAAGCTAACACGTCTATATACACAGTAACTTCTTGCAAAATAAATGTAATAAGAATTTGAATAATTATAAACATATACTTACAAAATAAGGAAATAATGTGATAACTTAAAACAATTATATGCAAACATTTACCTAAATACTGTAGACAACAGTGATTTTCAATGAATAGTTCTGTCTTTTAGATAAATGAAATATGTAAACTATCTTTACATAGTAAACATATTCAAATCAAAATATGATTTAACACTTTGGTTTGTAATAGCCCGTATAACTGTATTATGTTGTACTAACAGAAAGAGAATAATGTTTGGCTTAAATTTGTTGGGAGGATCATGGTGTTAAAAAACCCCTACAACAAACCAAGTGTCTTAGAATGAATGCAAATTGTGGGTTCCACATACACAATGAAACATTCTGGATGTCATTCTACTGGTGTCTCCTCCACTTCTCCTGAATGGGAACTTATCATCAGTGACTGCCACTAGGTGTCCCAATATGCACCTATGCAAGGAACCGCTTAACAATGAAAATTAAAAAACTAAGCGGGAGGGGACATAATATTACAAAAAATAAGCAAAACCCTGGCTTACAATCTTTTCAGTTCTATTTGACTCTGACTCTAGAACAGTGTTAAACAAGAAGATGTACTAATAAATGCTGTGATCATTACAGTCACTGGATTTCATAACAGATTTTTCCAGTTAGGTACTAGTGAAGTGCTTCCGCTATTATATAACTATATAGTTCAAAAGCAGGAGAAAATGAAAACTACTAGAAAAGTTATGCCTGAATATTTTTTTTCTTAATGTCATTTATAATGAATTACCATATATTTTGTACAAGTTGGCATAAAAACACTGTTTCCTAGACACTGAAATCTTTTAACTCAATGTTTACATGTAACAAATACAAAGGAATTTGTGTGTGTTATGGGTATCTATCTCCATTATGTCAGGAAAAATAGGATATCACAAGAATTTTCATACACAAGGCATTGTGAAGACTTCAGTGAAATATACAGTCTTTTGACACTTTCATGCGTGTACTAACAGCCAGGTAGGATTGGAAATATTTTGGTTATACTCTAATTCTACTCATACTCAAGATGTTACATAGTACTATATAAATAATGTGCTCTCAGAGCAGCTAGCATATAGCCAACACAACAGCCATTATATCCTTAGTAGTAACTCATATGCATTGGGATACGACATTTCCTTTTTTGAGAGATAATATAATGACCATTAGCGTTTCTTCTACTCTGTTGTAATAAGTGGTCAAGGAATTTCCTGTTTGGACAGCCCCCTCAGAGTTAAGTTTTTACTTCCAAAAAAATTAGTTTGTAGCCCTTATGACTGCAAAGCATACCTTCCAAATGTGAATCAATGCAGAGCTGTCTTCCTGAGTCTGCAGACAGCCAACCTAAAATTATAATACATGTTTGTGGATTTTGGCTCTAATAATAATTTAGACATTTGATAATTTACTTGTCAACACTATTAAATATTTCAGTGTTGATCACTTTATCAGACACAATCAGATATTTGGGGATTATGTGCAAAGTTTTATATTTTGGTCCCATAGACTGACCCCTAGCATTATTGCATCACAGTATCTGTACTGGGTTTGAATTCAACTCCCGGAGAAAAAAAAATTGAACCCATGAATTTCCAACCAAGAGATTACTAAGTAAGACTCACTGATAATTCAGACAGTTGAGGCCCAGATTCTGATACCCTTATGCATGTTGAATTTTGCTCACTCCACAGGCACATGTTGAAGTAAATGTGACCATTTGCAAAGTAAGGTGCCTTTCAGATTAAGCAAGGGTGTCAAAATTTGGCCCTGAGAAAGGAACCATTATTATTCCAATTTTAGCTGGGAAACTGGGACATAATTACATTAAATGAGCTGGACAATGTCACACAAGAAGTTTTTAATCAAGCAAGGAACTTAATCCACTTCTCAAGAGTCTCACTCCAGTAGAGTAACCACAGAACCAAACCAACTCTCAGCATTTCTTCAACAAAAGTATGATATTCCTTTCTGACGTACTTCGTCTCAGCATTTTTCCCCCAAATGTAAATATCTCAATGAAGCTGTCAGCAATGTGGAAACTTCATAAATATTATATCTACACCTAAATTATGGACTCTATCCTGCCTAAAATTGCCACTGGACTTACAGAGCCTATGTAAGCTCCATTAGCCTCAAGCTCTGTAAACACAGCAGTCACACTCTATTACAAAATGATTCTTCTTGATAAAATGCAGCTATGCAATACTAAGTTACATTAACTCCCCCTTCCTCAGAACTTGCACAACTGCCTGATGCAGAGTGGAATATTTTTTTATTTCTCCTTAAACACTAAGGTGACTATTCCTGTAAACAAAGAAGCACAGTGTGCAGCCAGCGCACAAGGATTTCTTGGGCTTGCACTCCTATAAGGCCACATGCATTTTACCTAGAAGAGCTCTATCAGACAACACCACACACTCTGTATTTAAATGGAAGTTGTCACTTCCAATTTAAACCATTATTTTCACAGCACAGGAATGCAGATAAAAATGTAATCCCTTATTTTTTTACTGGTACTGTGAGCAGCAAATATTAAAATACATTTTTGAAGTTTTCACACTGTTCATATAATAACTCAAGAGCAGTTTCATTTTTACATCAATATTTGGAAGCAGTTAGCAATTCATATTTATTAAGGGCCAGATTCTGCCATTTTTATGCAGATTGAGTGAAACCTTACTGTGTGAGTACTCAGTGAGACGCACAAAATAATGCACTACACAGCATATGTAAATGTAACCTAATCTAGCTCTAAATGGATTATTAAAGGCCAGATTCTGATATGCTTATGTTGAATAGAACCTACAGTGTTATTGACCTCAGTGGGACTACTTTTGTAGATAGGTGCCACTCAGTGTGATTCAAGGTATCAACATCTGTCCCCGTATTAGCAAAAAGTATGTTTTAAAATAGCTCAGACAATAATAAAGGAGCTTCATCTTGAATTGTTTAAACAAATCTCATCTGTCTGGATACTGGCAAATGGCTGCCAATGTGCCTTTAAAAAACTAATTTTATTTTATACAGATATACTTTTAAAATTTAAATTTTGTATTGTCCTGCATGTCTACTGAAAAATGTGTTCCTACAACAACTGATATGGATGTGTATATAGTCATACACCATTGAAGATTGCCACTGGCTTCAGTGGCATAGAATCAGTCCCATGAAATCATTCTTTAAAAATCTCGTATTCTGTGACCAACTGGCTTGGTCCAAATGTTGCATAGATTTTATAACAGGAAAATATTTTTTTTTAGTTTCTTCAACTGAACAGAACGCAAATTTCCTTAGCAAAGGCACTGATAGCAGCACATCATGGTCAGTAAGCAGAGTTTTCTGTTGAGTCTCTCTTTACATTTTACATTTTTATATGAAAAAGATAAATGTAATTTTCTCCCAGTTTTCAGGGATAGTCTTTATAAACTCTGCCTTTTTTAAAATGCAGTTGGCACATGCCTCCATACAGTTGACCTTCACATCAGCCACGATTAGCCATGATAGACTTCATTGTTACAGTAAAAGGTACAGCAACAAAAAACATACAAGTACTCTGTAACAATCTGGCCAATGAAATGTACAAATATGACTTGATATTCAGAATAACTACAACTGCCACATGATTTATTGATTATGACTGGCTGTCAGCTACTCTATAATACAATTTGCTATACACTAATACCCAAATTGAGATAGCTTATATAATTTATTTTCTATTTTGGTCACAAATAGAAACTTCCTTTATATTCCTAGCTACAGGAATCTGATGCCACACTTCTAAATAACTTCTGATCTTCCTAGAGACCAAAGAAGCAGAACCTCTAGCTATTCACCATTCCAGGATCCCCACAGTTGTGCTCACAAAATATTCTTTTAGTTCTATGCATCAGCTGATAAAACATAACATGTATTACTACATATAGTATAAAAACACAATCCATACTGTGTATAATATTATTCATTATTAAAAAACCCAACCTTTAATCACCTATTTGTGAGTCCTTCCATTAACTGAATCATTAACCAACAATCACTTGTGTGTTGTATGTATTATAAATGGGACATTCTTTCTCCCTCCATTTATATTGTTCTGTCTGATCTTTATTAACTTGCAACCAGAGTTGTATTACATTATTTCTTTATGTATAATCTAAATATTTCCAGATTTGAGAATTCATTGTATTAATCTTTATTTTTAAAATGATTTTATCTTGAGTTTTATCCTAGGGCCCTCCTTGGTCCAGATTCTGATACCACATTGACTAGTGGTATCCTCCATGCCGCCTCAATGGGACTATTCATGGTGCGATTGAGGGCTATTTTAAACTACTGGTTAAGTCCATGTAACTTACGTGGCTCAGGGGTGTGAAAAAGACACCCCCTATACGAAGTAAGTTACATGAACTTAAGTGCTTTTCACACCAAGGTATGTTGGCGGGAGACCCTCTTCCACTGACATAGCTTCCGCCTCTCGCAGAGGTGGAGTAATTATGCCTATAGGAGAGCACACTCCCATTGGCATAGTGGGTCTTCACCAGGTGTGGTACAGCAGCACAGTAATATAGCATGGTAGTGTAGACTTGCCCTAAGTGTAACAGGATTTAGCTGTTCTTCACCCTTTTTCCATGGTGTCATTTCCAGTGAAAACTCATATTTTCACTCCCTCAAAGAATCATTCATAATGGTGGAATTCAAGCCAATGTGTAAGGCTGCATACCACTTGGAATTGAATGGGGCTTAAGCGATACAAAAGGCAGTTTGAGGACCGTCCAGAGTGGGGTAAATTTCCCCTTTTGAGTTCTCTCATGCAAAATTGTTTATTTAAGAGGTCTTATGCCTCAAGTAACATCTGTGGAAAGTCATATTAAGCAGGAGCAGATTTTCAAACACTTTCAAGACAAGGAAAACATTTTTTCTATTTTTTTTCCTGACATTCTTTTTTTGTGGTTGTGTAGGCATAAAGTTCATGTCACTGAAATATATTCACAAGAAAGAATTTCTGTAGTTATTACACACCTCCACTTCATTTCAGCATTTACTCCTTTACAAAAGTAATTTACTGCCTTGTATACTCCCATGGATAGCCTACGTTCAATATTTCTCACTGAGGATTCTGTTCAATTAAAACTATTTCTTGGTATACACAGTGTGGATGCTTCAGAAAATGGTTGTGCATGCACCAGACAAGTGCAGCAAGTAATCAACAAGCCCTGGGAAACTGAATTTTTGTTTATTATCGTTTATTATCATTTTATTATAGATAAATTTCATTAAAAGATAGGAAGGCTAAGAATAAGTTACACAAATATTGAGTCAATGCAGTTATTTCAGAGATACAACATAAATCCTGCTTCTAGCTAGTAGACTGAGAATATAATCCTTTCATCCATTTCACATGCAAACTTCCATTGACGGCCATTCACAAAAACTTATTTCAGTTATGATAATCAGTTATTATTATCATGCTAATTTTGCAGATGTCTTTCCATTTCTTGGGCCTGTCCCTGTATTGCTGGCGTGCCTTTGAAGTTAATCATTGTTTGTAGTTCTCAAACAAACAAATAACAGAACTACTTTTCCTGAAATGTGAGGTAGTTCTTATTAGTTAATAGAATAAGAGTTGAATAAGGCTATAGTGCCTACCACGGTGGAGCACCAATCTTGGTATATTATAATAATAACAACAACAAAATCTTGTGACTTTACAGACAACTGAGACTTAATTCTTGTAGCTACCATTATCATTAAAACCCTTTCATTTTTCTCTAAATAAACAGCTCATGGTTACCTTTATGCAGTCTGATCCTGCTCTCTTTAAAATCATGACAAAATCCTCATACACGTCAATAGGAGCAGATTGTGCTGATAGTATGCTCTCTCTCTCCTTCCACCCACACATATATAAGTCATTCATTTTTATGTGGAGAAAAAAACATCATAAGAGGCCAGATTCTGATCTCAGTTACAGCCAGGTAAATCTGAATTAATTACATTGATTTTAAAGCCTTTACTTGGATTTATATGGAAGCAACTGCAATCAGAATGTGGCTCACTGTAAGTCATTATAAGCTCCCAAGTGGTCATTCATTTTGGAACATAGTCTCTGTTTCAAAGCCAGTTCACTGAGCCTAAGATTCCAAAGCATAATCAGGGGCCCTTTAATTCAATAGCACTTCTGGACTCTGTTCTACAACATGAAATAACATGAAATTCATCAATTCTGTGACTGAATTTTGTGAGGAGGTTTGTCCATTACTTTGGTTACATGAAACCAGCATAATTACCCATAAAATATAAAGAAATAACTATTTTACTGAAATAAAAAAACAAAGTAGAATATTAGTAATAAATTACAAAATTAAAAACAAGTGGGATTCATTGTTAAATGCAGTGATTTATGCAAAATAACCAGATACTTTTGTCAGGAACATTTCTACACAGGAGCACCAACTTTCAGATATTATTATCTGCATCATGACACAGCCTCACGGTAAGGTGAGGTATAGTACTGAACCACCTCTCAGGGAGCCCCAAGAGGCATGCTACTATAGGGTAGCTCTCAGATGCATACACTCTGCATGTCCACTGCCACTTTATTACCCTCCTGTGCAGTGCATGGGAGGGAATACCACTTTGTCTGTTTTGTGATGCCGTGAAACACCTGGGGAGAAGTGAGGGAACAATCCCTGCTTTCCACAGAGAATAGGAGCTGCAATTCTGCTTTGTCCATATGTGGGCTGTGCAATGACAGGGAAAACTGCTTGCACTCTTCCATACCACATTGCACCCATGAAAGAATAAGACAGAATCTGGTTCTCAATGACTACAACAAGTATATTCAGCTTCAGTTGAGTTTTTCACACTGCACATGCTCTATGAAAGCATGTACAGTTAATCTGGGTACTATGATACTTTCATATTTCCAGAATAAATTCAGGCTACTTGATTTATGAATATATTTGAATACAATGGAGAGTTGGAGGGCTCTGGTGCAACCACACCTAAAATATTGCAGTCAGTTCCAGACTACATTATGAGGTGGACAAGCTGTAAGGAATTGAGAAAAGAGAACACAACTAATCAAATCTAGAGGAATTCATTAATATGGAAAAATTAAGAGTACTAAATATGAACACCTTGGGTAACTGATGACTAAGTGACAGGAACATAACTGTCTCCAATACTTTAAGTGTCATGACACCAAGAGGAGGGGGGATTACTTAACGTGGTACAATAAATCCCTTAGAAGTTACTAGGTTATAAAAAAGGGAAATAGGGTAAAATCAAGAAAGGAAAAAGTTAGGATGAGAAACATAGCTTGTAAAATTTTACCCTTTTCCCAACAAAAGGAAGTGGCCTTAACCCAATCAATTGAGGCTTTTTAACAAAGACTTGGCAAAGTACTACGAGATATATTGTGTCAGGAACAATTATTTGTAGGCAGGGAAATTGCCTGGATAATAACAATCAGTGTTTTCTTTTTCTAACTTCTTTGATTCTATGATACAGTTGGATGTGATTTGTCTGACAGTGTGCCTGGGTTCCTGAAACCTCAGCTAAACCTCAAATTAACTCAGTTGACATATCATTTCACTGTTCACTGTGGCTCTGACCCTACATTTCTTGGACACTCAAAACACCCACTGAAATCACAGAGTTTTGGGTGTACAAGGATTGCAGAGTCAGACCTACACAGCCATGTGTGGAAAAAAGAAAAATAACATTCTAGAAGAATTCAGAACTCTGCCCACTTTCAGATATGCCTACTTTGTCTGTCTCCTAACATAAACTCGGAGCACTTTGCAGCCACACTAGAGAATGTGTTTTGGAGCTTTTCCAGAATCTCAGCTTTGAGTCAAAGGGAGGGGACTACATTCACAAAGAACCATTCACAACTGTCAGAAGTTAGCTGTCTGTAGAACTCAAAGTACAGCTGCAGGGTTGTTGGTTTTTTTTCCCCAGAAGAGTGACAATTTCCGTGGCAAGCTGAACCTGTTCCCTAGTGCTGGGATTTCTGAAGATATGTCAGAAAAGATTCCCAGCTCCCCAGTCCTTGAGCTCTTCTTTCCCCCTCTAGACTTGGCATGCTACATATCAGGCCTTAAAGATCATAAACTTATTATGGTTAGATTATTTGAAGAAGTTTCCAAAATCACTAAATCGTTAATTACAGTTTTGCACTCTTTCTTTCTTTCTTTCTTTCTTTCTTTCTTTCTTTCTTTCTTTCTTTCTTTCTTTCTTTCTTTCTTTCTTTCTTTCTTTCTTTCTTTCTTTCTTTCCCGTGTGTGGCTTATGATGCTAATGCACAAGCATCATGGGATACATTCAGGGGAATGGAGGGAGGGCCCTTTCCTCAACTCTGCTAAGATCAGAGGGATAATTCCCTGGTGTCCTTGCTTGGGTAGGCTGCACTCCCTCATACATTCCCCTTCTTTATTGTCTGATGCACTGAAAGCTCCCCATTCTGTTTACAGAAAATTATTTTTTCTGTAAAATACATGGAAGAAACAAAGTAAATCTTTGTGTGGTGTAAAGGTTTTACTTTCATTCACTAGGTATGACTGTCAAAACCCCGTTGTAGCTTCACTATTCAGAAACAACTCCGTCACCCAAACTCAGGTCATTCAATCTTTGTGTCACAACACATCATCATGTATTCTCTTTCTTTCTCTGACCATATCATTAATAATTTTGTAAAATTAGAATCTAATTTAGAAGATAAACTCTTTTGAACAGGCCCTGTTTTCTTATTTCTTCTGTGAAATGGCTGGCCCATTTTGGGTGCTTTAAAACTGAACTACATCATCATCATCATCATTTCTTAAAGTATAGCCTGAAATGTCATTGTCAAGGAAATATCAAGTTTGAAATGAGAGAAACAATCTATTTTTGAGCAGTAGGGACCCAGTTAAACATCTGACAGTAGTCAAGACTTCAAATCGGGGTAATTTTTTTATGACCTGTGCTTTAAGTTTAAAACAGTTTGAACAATTTTCATTCAACTTTGCAGGAAAAAAAATCCTCTCCTTTGCCCTCAGAGTAAATCAGGCAATTTTCAGACCAGTTTTCTTAGTGAAAGTTATAATCACTAAAAATAGGAATTATAATGGAACTTCTTTGCAAGCTTAGTCATGGAACTTTGACCATTGCTCCATAATATGTATCTTCTTTTTCTCATTTCAGTTGAAAATAGCTGAAAGAATGTACCAGTGAACACGTTTTAAGAAAAGAAACTCTGCAGAGCCTTACAAGGAGTCACTGTTAAGAAGAATGGGGAATAGAGAAAAGAAGGGAATAGAAGAATAGTAGCTTTCTATTTTCAGAGGAAGGATGGTCATATGGTTAAAGCACTGGTCTGGTCTCAGGAAGTTTGCTTTCAATTCTCATTTAATTTCTGTACTGTTGTTCTCCCATCTCTAAAACTGAGATGATAACTCTTTCTATCTCCCAGCATTTGTTCCTCTTGACTATTTATATTGCAAACTCTTAAGGAAAGGACTGTCTTTTACCATGTGCTTGTACAGTGTTTTGCACAATTGGCTCTGATCTTGGTTGGGGCATTTAGACATTACTATAATAGAAATAAAAACATAAGCATTTGTGGGCTGGTACAGGTAAATTCCCTTTCTCTCCAAAGTCACTCTCCATCCAATTGTCACTATCCTGTCCTGCAAACAATTCATCTTCTTTTTCAGAAGAGAAATATGCCCTACAATAAAATATATAAACACGAATACATCTTAAAGGTTACCATCAAAGTTTTGAGTGTACTTCCCTGCTTTTGCCTATTTTTCCATTTTCTTCATTCCCTTCCATCTCCCACTTCTGTTCTCTTCCTTTATCTTTGTATCATCTCCCTCTTCTTTATATTATTCTCTTCCACTTTTCCACTCACTTTTCTGCTACCTCCTTTTCGCACCTTTCCCACCCATCTTCTTTATTCCACCTAATCTCCATACATTCCCGTGTTCCATGTCTCCCCTTCCAATACCACTGTCACTTCTTTCTTCCCTGTTCCCCACCTTGTGTCTGCATCCTCTTGCTACTCAGTATCCCTATATCTCTTTCATCTGACTGCCTCTCCCCAAGTGTCTTTCCCCTTTCATAGTTGCTGCACTCTGGACCCTGTCCTAACTGGATTAAGGATTAATCATATCTACAAGGATCAGAAGAACATAAGAATAGCCATACTGGGCAGGCCAATTATACACCTAGTCCAGTATCCTGTCTCTGACAGTGGCCAGTGGCAGATGCTTCTGGCATTTGGAAGTTTAGGGACATCTGGGACAGAGGGTTGCATCCCTGACCATCTTGGCTAATAGCCATTGGTGGATCCATCTTCAATTAATTTACCTAATTCTTATTTTGACCCAGTTATACTTTTGGCCTTCACAATATCCCATCGCAACGAGTTCCAAAGGTTGACTGTGTGTTGTGTGAAGAAGTACTTCCTTTTGTTTGTTTTAAACCTGCTGATCCCTAGTTCTTGTATTATGTGGAGGGTAAATATATTTCACTTTCCCCATAACATTCATGATTATATAGACCTCTATCATATCCCCTATAATCATATCTTTACTAAGATAAACAATCCCAGTCTTTTAAAACTCTTCTCATATGGAAACTGTTTCATCCCCCAATCACTTCTGTTGATCTTCTTTGTACCTTTTCTAATTGGAATACATCTTTTTTGAGATGGGGAGACCAGAACGATATGTAGTAGTCAAGGTGTGGGTATACCATGGATCCATATAGTGGCATTATGACATTTTATGTTTTATCTATCCCTTTCAAAATGATTTCTAACATTGTCTTAGCTTTTTTGACTGCCGCTAAACATTGAGTAGATGTTTTTGGAGAATTATCCACAATGACTCCAAAATCTCTTTCTTGAGTGACAGCAAGCTAATTTAGACCCCATCATAGTATATGTATAGTTGGGATTATGTTTTCCAATGTCCATTAATTTGTACCTATCAACAGTGAATTTCCCTAGTCTCTGTTTGTCAGAAGCTGGAAATGGGCGACTGAGGGTGGATTGCTTGATGATTACCTGCTCAGTTCATTACCTCTGAAGCACTTGGCATTGACCACTGTTGGAAGACAGGATATGGGCTAGATAGGCCTTTGGTCTGACCCAGTATGGCCATTCTTATGTTATTTTGTCACCCAATTTAATGAGATCCCTTTGTAATTCTTCACAGTCAGCTTTGGACTTAACTATCTTGAGTAATTTTGTATCATCTCCAAATTTTGCTTCCTCACTGTTTACCCCCTTTTCCAGATCATTTATGAATATGTTGAACATCACACATGCCAGTGCATATCCTCGGGGGCCCCCAATATTCATCTCTCTTCCTTATCCTTTCTACCTTCTGGTTCATGGACCCTGTCCTAACACCTTGGGACTTCTCTTGCAGTGCAGAAACATAGGAGGCTGCTAAAAATTACCCAAACTTGCAAAAGTAATCATTTTTGTAAGTGTGCCAGGCCACCAAATTGTGTCAATTTGGCATAATAACTGACTCTACCAGCTCAGTGCGAGCTCTTCTGGGTGATCAGTTTCTTTGACTCAGTTAACATTAATAGCTGTTATCCTACACCAACTTATTTTCTAAAATAAATGTATAGATTTGGCATGGGATGTATTCCTATAATGTAACCTATTAAGGCTATTAAATGTGCCTTTCCAATAATTTTGAAGAAGATTTATCCTTTTATTTTACCTCTCTGTGGTAGTAAGCCAATGCCATGAGCCAGCTCTCTGTTAGACACTGCTAATTTCAGACACAGGACAATTTTTCTCCTGTGTCCTGTCATATACTACGAGAAGGAGACCCCCTACAAGAATGAGACTGTTATATTGCCTAATGTCTGGAAACACTTTAAGAGCCTGGCTGAGGGGCCCATTTGCCAAAGGATGGTGGGGGAATGAAAATAGAATTACCGATGGGAAGATGGTGTCAGTTATTATTATTTGTATAACATAGCATCTGGAGGTCCCAACCAAGATGAGCACAACAGTGTGCAAGGTTGTTATGTAAATATAGTCCTATCCCTAAGAGCTTCCAATCTAAACAAACAAGAGAGAGACTAAGGGTGAGAGAGGAAATATTTTGAAATGTATTTTTATCAGTACCGAGACATTATTGAGTGGTGCAACAGTACTACATTGCACTGTTCATTAGGATACTGCTCTTGAGTGAAGATTAATTTTCCTCTTTTTCATTACTTGCTGGTTTTATATAATGTGACTTCAAATAGTGTAGCTTTTTTAAAATGTAAATTCCATTTCATAGGAAATTAAATCAGCCTTCACCACCTAATTACTCTCACCTCTGCAAAAAGTATACAAAATAGGTGATATGACCTGAATATATTAATTAGAAAAAACTGTCCAAAAATCACTGGACAACTTTGGGAAATCAGGCTACCAAAGAGTAAGTCAGCAAACAAGTTTGTGACAGTTTATAAAAGGTGACATGTTAATAAGTACAAGTCGTCTTCCCCTAAAAAAAAAAGAAGGGAGAACAGATGACATGGTAATAGAGTGATGTATTTGTTATTCTATTCCATAGAGTTCAAGAAAAAAAATTATATGAAACATTTTTTAGAGAAGTACATTATTATAGTACTACCATCGAGTTGCTCCAGGTTCCTGAGCAGCTTTGATGCATCCACATCTTAATCCACCTAGGACTGTTTGTCTCATAGAATTTGACATGCTTGATCTTTGGTGTAGGGAAGTATTCAAGTGGAGTTATATTTCATCATCTCCTGGCTCCTGAGTTGTAAAAGGACCAGGATGCCAAGGACCATATAAAAGGGCAGACACTTGTTGTCGTCTGGATGTCATATGTGACTTTGGCCACTGTTCATAGGAAATGGTAAAATACTACAGAAAAGAAAACCACCTTACAGTGACTGGTTTTGTAAAACCTATTCACAACTTTCTTCTTCGCAACCTGTCTCACAACACAAAAACAAAGGGTCATTCAATGTAACTGAAAGACAGCAAATTTAAAACCGGTAAGAGGAAACACTTTTTCACACAGTGTGCAATTAGACTATCAAATTTATTGCAAGAAACACCACCCAGACCAAGAGTTTAGCAGAATTCAGAAATAGGATTGGATGTTTATATGGATAACAAGATGACCACACCGCACCTGAAGCAAGGGGAACATTGTCTGGGTTTGCCAAAGGAAGGCATCTGTGCTTTATGGCAAGGGATGGGGCTGGAGGAGGTCAGAAACTGCTGCAAAAGGTGAGTGGTGGTCAGCTTTGTGGTGCTGACTCACCCCCTAGGAATGTGAGGTCAGAAGACTATAAAGATGCAAGCCATGGGTGTTGGAAGCCCTTTTTCCACACAGCAGGCAGAGCAGGACCCACCTTCCCTCCCCTAGAGGTGGTGAATCAGGTTAAGTTAGGACCTGCTGATGGGCATTGAGCTAGTCACTCCTTTTTAAGGGGGATGGAAAAGAACTTTTCCATTACCACCAGACTGGGTTCGGTGGAATGAGTTTTTTTTGCCTTCCCCACAGTGGGTGTCAGGGGGGACCTTTTCTGATAAGCCTATATGTCTCAACTTATTTTGTAAGTGTGGGGCAGATGTCCAAGGCAGGTACCTTATAGGGAAAGCATCCAGTGACCTGATAAATGGCCTGGTAAAGCAGTGGTCTCCAAAGTGGGGTGCGCACACCCCAGGGGGTGCACAAGACCATCCGTGGGGGTGCACGGCAGGAGGAGTGCTGCCAAAGGAGTGCAAGTATCCAAGAGTTTTGAAAAGGATATAAATCCCCATGCCTCAGGGATGAGTCAGCCTCTAACAATTAGGAGTAAGGAAGAAACATTTCCTGTGGGCAGATTATTTCATAACTACTTTCCTTCAAGGTGCCATGCACCTTTCTCTGAAAGACCTGATGGTGACCACTCTCAGGGACAGGATATTGTAATAGATCGACCATTGGGTTGATGCAATATGGCAATTGTTATATTTATATGTCTTAAAAGAGCTGGAGAATGAATAGCAGGGCAAGAGACTAGACTGTAAAATCTTGACTCATCAAAACTGTAAACAAACAAAAAAAGAGAAATATGGAATCAAAATGAGATCTACTGAGTCAAGGTCAGTTCTGAAACAAAGTTTTACATATATCTTCTCTAAAGCGCGTAGATGAATTAATAATTGTTATCCCCATCTGCATATTATTGACCCATATGCATATATAACAAAGAGGCACTGGAAAACAAAATCAGTATTAATGGAATTAAAAAAAAAATAAAAGCTTTGCCCTAGATAGTAATGTGACTACAATGGAATCCAATTGCACTGAAATCAGGACAGAATTTGGCCTCCAAAATAAACTAAAATTTAATAAAATAATACCTAATAATATATAACAGTTTTACTGAATGCTTCATCGGAATATGACAAAGCACATTTCAAAGGCAGATATGTATTACTCCTTCATTTTACTGATAGGAAAGCTATACACAATGAAGTTGAGTGACTTGTCCAAGGTCACACAATGAGATAGACACGGTTTTAGGAATTTCCCATGTTATAAAGAAGGAGGAGAAAAGAGAGAGAGATAAAAGTATTATAATTTATCCTGCAATGGTGTTTGTGGTATTTATATTGACAGAGTTATTTTTATCTCTTTGAGGTTGTGTGAATTATCATACAAGTCATTTTGACTCATTTTTTCCCCTTGAGTCTTTAACAACTGCTTATCCAATTGCAAGGACATTTGTTTTTTCCTATCTCTCCCTGAACGCAAGGTGAACCCTAATTTACACTTTCTGCTATGAAAAAAAAAAGACTAAACTGATTTATTCAGAAATTATTTGTGAAATTTGGAAAGTTAAATCATTGTGTTGCTGTGGATCTCTGTTGGGATCTTGAGACAATTTTTGTCTTTGAAGAAGGAAATGTTATCTATCTGTCTTCTAGGCGGTTGACTGGAATATCTAAACACTGTAATAATGGAATCAATAAGGATTTTTCCAATCCAACTGTATTTCTCCATTATGCTGTTCCTCTCCAGCTACTAGATTTGTTTTCATATTTTCAAGGATTTTTTTTTTTAATTTCCTTCCCTTACTATTTTTCTGTTCCACTTTTCATAGTGATATGGGATACATTAGGATTTGATGGAGAAACACTTATGTTGTTCAAGCCCCATCAGCCTTACAGTACACTCTGGTCTTAAGGAAACCATTATGGTCCTGATCCAAAGACCACTGCAGTCAAAGGAAAGTCTTCCATTACTTTCACTGGGCTTTGGATCAGCCCCATGGTCTTTAATAGGAAGTGCCTTTGAATATTCCTGTGAACACAGGTTTGTCCAAGTTTTGAGCCTTTGGATACTGTACTCTGCCTGTGAACATGAGCAGCTCCACATCAGCCAACGAACTATTTTAAACTGGAAATATTCCCTGGGGGCTGTTTCCATCTGGTTTATATGGAGCCAATGAGAGTCAGACGACCTATTGTTACTTGTTCAAATTTAAAGAATTAGCTCCCCATCTCAATAAGATGAACAAATGGTCTCCTTTGTTCATGGACATGAAAAGTTTAGGGACATCTCACACTTTCATATTTGTGGGTCTAATCTCCTGTTTAATTACTTTATTTATTCATTTGTACTGTATATATATTCAACATATTCATAAATGATCTGCAAAAAGGGTTAAACAGTGAGGTGGCAAACTTTGCAGATGATACAAAATTATTAAAGATAGTTAAGACCCAGGTAGACTGCAAAGATCTCTCAAAACTGGGTGACTAGGCAACAAAATGGCAGATTAAATTTAATGTTGATAAATGCAAAGTAATACACATTGGAAAGCATAATCCCAACTATACATATAAAATGATAGGGTCTAAACTGGCTGTTACCACTCAAGAAAGAGATCTTGGAGTCATTGTGGATAATTCTCTGAAAACATCCATGCAATATGTTCACACAAAAGAGTGAAGAGAATGTTGGGAATAATTAAGGAGGGGATAGAAAATAGGACAGAAAATATCATGTTGCATCTATATAAATCCATGGTAGCCTGCATCTTGAATACTGTGTGCAGATGTGGTCGCCCCATCTCAAAAAAGATATATTGGAATGGGAAAAGGTTCAGAAAAGAGCAACACAAATGATTAGGGGTATGGAACGGTTTCCGTATGAGGAGAGATTAATAAGCCTGGGACTTTTCAGCTTGGAAAAGAGATAGCTAAGGGTAGATATGATTGAGGTCTATAAAATCATGACTGGTGTAGAAAAAGTAGATAAGGAAGTGTTGTTTATTACTTCTCATAACACGAGAACTAGGGGTCACCAAATGAAATTAGTAGGCACCAGGTTTAAAACAAATAAAAGGAAGTATTTCTTCACACAACGCACAGTCAACCTGTAGAACTCCTTGCCAGAGGATGTTGTGAAGGCCAAGACCATAACTGGGTTCCAAAAAGAACTAGATAAATTCATGCAGGATCGGTCCATCAATGGCTATTAGCCAGGATGGGCAGGAATGGTGTCCTTAGCCTCTGTTTGCCAGAGCTGGGAATGAGCGACAGGGGATGGATCACTTGATGATTACCTGTTCTGTTCATTCCCTCTGGGGCACCTGGCACTGGCCACTGTCGGAAGACAGGCTACTGGGCTAGATGGACCATTGATCTGACCCAGTAGGGCCATTCTTATGTTCATATATACACATAGATATATATATAATGTTTGATCTCAGAATAATCAATTCAGCATTTTACATTACAATGCTTTCTTGAGTATTTTGAGAAAAAACATTTCTATTTTCAAGATTTTTTAATAATAGTGTGTTTGCATCTAATTCTCCTCAAGTGGATCCTTGCAAATGACTATTGTTTGAAAGGGATCAAGATTGCACTTAATTAAAACAAAACAAACATCAGTTCAAATAGCTTGTTAATGTCTTTTGGCCTACTGACTTTTCCAATTACTCTAGTTTATGAGAAGAAAAAATATAAATTCTGTATTATTAAATTGAATCCAGTTGCTTTGAGGATTATACTCTTATAAAATGAACCAGTATATTGAATAACCTGTAGAAACTAAAGTGATATGAACCCCAGCATGAATAATTCAAATGAAAAAAGAAAAAAAAATGATTCCCTTGCTCATGATAACATTTCCCTTTATGAGTACTGCTCTCAATTTCAACAGGACTTCTGCAAAATGGCAATATTCCATTTAAATATCAGAATTTGGTCCTATGTTTTAATTATTGTTTTCTAATATATTTTATTTTTTTCTTTATAGTAGGTTCCTTCCAGTATCTGAGAATATTATCCTGCTTACTGCTCCTCTCCCTGACATTATACTTTGTAGTTTGTTCATTTAACAACACCCAGGACGGATCTGATCACGTCCTTTCCTTCACCATAATCTGCCCTCATTCCATAAGCCTACCCCAGGATTCCTCCACCCCTTTAGTAGGAAGGTGACCGTTTTTATCCCTGTTGGATGTCTGCATTGGGAATTTTTCTGAAACAATCCTACCAGTGACTGGGTGACCAGACACCAAGTTTGAAAAATCGGGACGGGGGTGGAGGATAATAGGCACCTACATAAATAAGACAAAGCCCCAAATATCAGGAGTTTCCCAATAAAATCAGGACATCTGGTCACCCTAATCAGTGATAACATTTGTTCACCTGAATCTGTGTTAGCAATAGAGGCAGCCCTAATGTAGACAAGGCTTCATTTTTGAAAATATGATAGTTACCCCTATTGAAAAGCAGATTTAATTAGCATGGTGGTAAAAGAGGGCCTGACAGTGGGAACTTGTTTACACTGGTGATACCACTAACTTAGCTGAACCAGTGGTAGCATCACTGAGAATTTTATTTTTATTTTAATTCACCAGTGTAGATTAGGTCTAAAGTTCTTCAAACTTTACTTGCCGTGAACACATGACAATGAAGTTGGAACACAGCCTCACCTCTTGCTGTAATCTGGAGACCTGACACCTGTGTTACTTCATATACAGAATTGTAGAGGAATAAGAAAATACTCTTTTTTCCTAAGGAACTCAGAGATTATGGATCACTGTGATCACCTAGTCCAGGGATTGGCAACCTTTGGCACACGGCCCGTCAGGAAAATCCACTAGCTGACTGGAACGGTTTGTTTACCTGCAGCATCTGCAGGTTCGGCGAATCGCAGCTCCCACTGGCCGCAGTTCACCGTTCCAGGCCAATGGGTGCTGCAGGAAGTGGTGTGGGCTGAGGGATGTGCTGGTTGCTGCTTCCCACAGCCCCCATTGGCCTGGAACAGTGAACCATGGCCGGTGGGAGCGCGATTGGCTGAACCTGCAGACACTGCAGGTAAACAAACTGCCCCATCCCTCCAGCGGATTTTCCTGATGAGCTGTGTGCCAAAGGTTGCCGATCCCTAACCTAGTCTGATCTCTGATTCCCTGCATATTGGGTAATTATTTATGAATTATTTCTGAAAAGCAGTGTAAAATGCTATCATTATAGTCTGGTAGTGATGTATCCCCACTTTGTACTGGTGTAAATGACTACCGAAGGAGTAGGGCAAAAGAGAATCAAGCCCAACATTTCTAATATGTGCTGTTATTTAACCAACCAACCAACCAGGGGGATAGGATAGTCAAACGCACTTGTAGAATTGGATTTCACAAACGTGAGACTGTTGTCAAGCCATTGGACCAGCAAACATTTTAAGGGCTTATTTACACTAGGGGATGGGTCGTAATGCACACAACAGGGATGTGTTTTCTAAAGTGTGTTAATACGTGGCAAGTTATTCGATACAGATCCTGCTAGTGTGCACTAGGTTCCTTGGTGCACTTTAAGTGTTTCAAACAGCACTACATTAAGGTCCACTAGGGAACCTTTAATGCACACCAGCAGATTGCTTTGGGATATTGCATATATGAACATAACTTGTTAATATTATTTTAAATTTTCAGAATAAATAATTTCTCTTATCATTTACGTGACAGTTTAAATTAATAAAACCGTAAGCAGATAAATCTTTGAATTGTGAAGATTACAGATAATTTAAAGGTTGTCTTGTGTCTTCTAATTGGCACCACCCACGCAGGGGTGTTGTGCATTAGAGAGACACCCTAACATTCAGGGTTAGCCTAGCTACAAGAGGCCTTCATTGGGATGGCTAGCCTTGTTCAGTCCTTGCACTCCAGAGAGTATATAGACACAAGGGGGAGAGTCTTCTGAGGACCTCTACCCTTTTTGAATCTGTCAGGGGCAGGGCATAGTCCAGCCTTCACTGGAACTCCAAAGTTCTGTGATAAAATATGGTGATTATTTGTGGCAGAATTTGGCAGAAATTACTGCTGTTTTCCCATCTCCCAGAAGGTGACCCACAGATTTATAGGTGATATTAACACACTAAAGTGCTGCAGTAAAGACTAGAAGATCACAGGGGATCTGATCCTGCATTCGTTGAACACTCGCTAACTTTACCTCAGTTTCTGGGTATGCAAGGAATTCAGGCCAGGGGCAACATGAGCAAATGATCTACAAAACCAAACAGGTATGTGATCAACAGTATAATAATATGCATTGCAATCAGAGTGGGAGAATAATTACTACTGAACAATTTATTTGATAATTGTCTCCTCTTTTTTTGTACATAGATAATCCTCAAACAAATTGTGGGAAAAAATCATTTGTACATTTGACCATATATTTAAAATTTAAAAAAAATGTTAATGATCCTTAGCCTTAAGATCATTCACAAACAATTCACTGTAAATATTCAAAATTTGAACCAGTTTATAAGTCAAACCAAGTAGTACAGCGTCTGCTCTTTAATTGGATAATGTATTTAACCAATCAACAACGGACTAGACTGCAGTTTGTAAATCACCTTCTTGATTTGTTATGCAATTTTTCATTCTCTTAGACGCAACCATCAGATATCCAAAAAAAAATAATTGTATTTTGTGTTAGTAAAACTCCTTTGCTAGTATATTCATTGTAAGTGAAGACAGAATGATAACTAACACATTTAAAGTTAATTAATTTAAT
This sequence comes from Eretmochelys imbricata, assembly GCF_965152235.1. Classification (NCBI taxonomy): domain Eukaryota; kingdom Metazoa; phylum Chordata; order Testudines; family Cheloniidae; genus Eretmochelys; species Eretmochelys imbricata. The sequence continues at coordinate 91,562,053 of NC_135572.1, read as the reverse complement.
GTTTTTTTTTAAATGTCCACTCAAATTTCAGCATCATTTCCTCAGATCTGAGTATAATTTCTCTTACTGTACTACTTATTTGACATTGTATAATCACTTCTGATATGTATACAAATGTTTTGCTGTCTTTGATCCACATAGCAGTCTGCTTGTATAATCTAGGGATGTAAAATATTAACTGGTTAGCCGATAGCCGGAACAGTCCCAGCCCAAGGCTGCCCGACTGACGCCAGCCCTGGGCCAGCCAGCCAGAGCAGCCCCAGCATACTGGCTCTCTGGCCTCAGCCCCAGGCCGGCTGGCCAGAGAAGCTCCATCCCAGGCCCAGCCCGCCAAGTCCAGCCCTGCGCCAGCTGGCTGGATAGACTCCAGCAGCACTGGCCAGCCGGAACAACCCCAGCCCCGAGCCAGCCTGCTGACCCCAGCTGCAAGCCGGCCAGCTGAAGCAGCTCCAGCCATGCCGGCCAGCTGGAGCAACCCCAGCCCCTCTCCCTTTAATCGGTTAACCAATTAAACGATATAATTTTAATCATTTTAACGGTTAACTTTTAAATCAAATTTACATCCCTAGTACAAACACCAAGAAAAAATGGAAGAAAAACAACACCATTAAACTTCAGAAGAATTATAGATGAGCTTTCTTTCAGATCTTTTTGTTTTTATGGAGCCCATCAGACATTTTCATATGCCAGATAGAATGCTGGTTTGTTTCCTTATTTTATTAATTAAGTCCTTCATTTTGGCCTGTTGCCTAATCTGAGCTCTTCACTCTCTCTCTCTTTTATAGTTATCCTTTGCCAAACATTGATTGTTTCATAGCCACCTGTGCCTAGTCTTCACTTCCTTTCATTTTTTAAAGCAAAGCCTATATCTCCCTGCCATATGTCAAGCCTAGCAAGACATCAAGAGTAATACCCACCTCCTTAAGCAGAGCGTCTGTTTACTATGTTTATAGGGTTTCTAAATGTTTAATATCGAAAATTAAATTGTTCTGCTCATGAATACTACTAAGAGGTAGTTGCCTTAAAGTGAAGAAATATAGTTGAAAACTGAACATTTTTGCATTCATAATTAAATGATAAATAAAATATGAGATAAACAGCTATTCGGGTCTCATCCTGTCAGCTACTGAAAGCACTTGGAGAGTACTGAGTGCCTTTGGTTCCTATTGAATCCAACAAAAACTGAGGGTGCCAAGCACCTTGCAGGGTCAGCTTCTTAAAGGTCCAATTCTGCAAAACCTTACTGAGGTCAATGGAACTATTCACATAAGTAAGTATTTGAAGGACTGGATAGTAAGACACTGCAAACTGCCTTGAATTGCACCCTCCCACATGAAATCCTGGTGGAAGTGGTTCAAAGGAAGAAAATGGACATAAGGATCCATTCACAAAGTTCTTTGCCAGTTATTCTGTTGGTAACAGAGGATTGTCTCCATGGAATGGACCAGAGGGAAGTCCCCAAACCTAACTGATCTCAGGGGATCTATGGCAGGTCAAGTCAATCTGCATGGAGACCCTATACTTGAATCTGGCTGCTGAAAGCTCTTTCTGGATTCTTGACAGTTTAATTGGACCCATGATTCACCAGGAGTTCCACCAGGATGTCTCTAGTTGGACCTCAATAGGGAGGCTGTATTACCTTTTCTGAGGAATTTCCATGGGACCAGAAGGGAAACTGTGTGTGTGTCCTCAAGACCCTTCTCCCTTTTGTCTGCACTGTCTCTGCCTTTAACCACGTTGCTGATGAAATTATGATTACTAATGTCAATAGGAGTTCTGTCATTTACTTAACGGGAGACAGACTTTCACCCTTGACCTCCACAGAGGCCTCTTTAGTGTTGCAGAACTATCTGAACCTCTTGCTTTCCATCTTTTTGACAGGTATGTATGTGTGTGCATGAGAGAGATAAATCTATTTACAGAGAGAAATATGGGGAACTAACTGGGCTGTTATTTTGGGACAGGTACCATAGCCACTCCTTTTTAAATCAACGAAAATGTTGCCACTGAGTTCATTTGGAGCATGAATGGGCCCTTGATTTTTAAGAAGGGTTATTGTAACATTTAAATAACATGTGAACTCTATATCAGGATAACACATTTTGTCATCAAAATGTTATTGTATAACACAAATATCATTGTGCAGAGTCATGAATTCAACAATCTTATCAATCATGACATGACAGAATAACCTCTTTAAGTGTTTACTCAAAACCAACAAAATCTCAAAAATTACATTTTTCTAACTCTTTATATAAAAATACATTTCATATTATTTCCAGTCCCAAGCAGTCATGATATATTACTTCGTTCACCCAATGACTCACTTTCCATGATAGAATGTGACTGTATGAATAGTTGTCCTACAAACCTGATGATAAAAAAAAAAAAAAAATACAAAAAACCCTGCCCAGAATAACTAATGGGAAAAATAAGGTGTTGGTTATCTATCTTCAGACCAGTCTATGTGGTGTTTATTCTGGGCAAACTCCTAGAGCGGGATGATTATTAAATCATTGTAAAAGACAGCTAAAACTCAGTAGGCCAGATACTCAAGGCCAATTACAGCCCCTTTGTGCCATTCAGGTGATGTAGAGGGGCCATAATCCTGACAGCAATCATCAGCAGAGAATTACCGGGTGCAGTGGAACTCCTTGACGGTGTATCTTTTCTGCTGCCAGGCCCTGAACCTCTGTCTCGCCACCAATTCATTTTGGGGATAGAAGGGGGATGTCAGGGGCAGGGAAGACTGTGGTGGAGCTCTACTCTTCTATGCCGATCCCACAGTGGTGTAAGGTCCAGTAAGGACCTAAAAGGCACTGATGAATCATATTGCTGTCAAGAACCAGTGAGAAGTGACATTGACATAGAAGCGAACCCCAAACATTAGGGATAAGAGAGTTCTGGCACAGGAGATAATCTGCCCTAGTGAGTCGTAGACATCTCACAAAATTACTGTTTTTTTTTTAGCACCATAGCTTGGTTCCTTACCTTCAGTTAAGAACACAAGGCCCCTGCCTCAAGTACCTTACAGATAACTTTATGAAAAACAAACTGTGAGAGGAGGTAATACAACAGAAAACAATGAGTAATGGGAAACTATCCTTGGGAGAACATTATTTTAAAAAGATAGGAAAGGGATTTTGTTTCTCTTTCTGGGTTTTGTTTTGTTAGTTTTATTTTTAACATGATTAGTTGTAAGTAAGGGTGTGATAACTGTTTATCATCATAAATAGAATGAAGAGTAACAGTCAAATGAGCATGAGAAAAACAGAAATGACTAGCAGTATTGGTTAGTGACCTCCAAAAGCTCCATTCAGAGTAAAGATTTGGTTTGGGTAAAAAATGAGCATATCCCAGCTTTTTAGTCTTCTTGAATCTGCAAATGTTGACATAAAATTCCTATGAGCTAAGGCTTCTTCATATTTTTAGTACTTCCTGATTCTGGTTAGGCTGGAAATTCCACAGTATTTCTGCTTTTCCATTTCTGATCCAATCCAAAACTCAGAAGTGCCGAGCCAGGTGAAAATTTAAAAAGGGTGTAAATGATTTTAATTAAATATTCTGAACTTTAAAATCCTCCACATCCCAAATCTTTGCTTATTCCTATAATCAAACAGTTTTATTTATTGTTTCCTTACAAGACTGTTTTCTCCTGTTATCAAGTTCCCTTTAAAATAGATTAGTTCAATGATATTTCTCTGTGCAGGGGGAAGAGCAGTTAAAAACTAAACAAAAACATTTTTGTTCTAGCCTCCTCCCTTCATCCACAGAGGTCAATAAAGAAAATAATATTTAATTTACAAAGTTCAATCAAAATCAATCTTCTTAATTGGATACAATTTCACTTTCACAATAGCAAAGCTTTTAGCAGGTCCAGCATAAAACTGTTACCTGCTGAAATACAAGCTTCTTGAATTCGTTCTGCGCACTATGGTTCAGCGATCAGAAAATCAATCGGGGTCCATAATAATCCTGCTTAACATAAAACCTAACAGTGCAGAAAATACAATAGACCAAATTCAGGACTGGTGTAAAGTAATGTAGTATTATGCAGTGACACCAGTTTTCACCAGCTAAGAATCTGGCCTCATATCTCTCAATAATAAATGTTGACCAAATACTAATTTCCTTACTCTCAGTTATGTCAGGATATCCCTTAGGTGGTTTTAAAAATCCCAATCACGCTTTTTTATGTCACAGGGCTGTTTTACACTAGATGACATCTAAATACAAAGGACCCTGTTCTTCTGCTAGTTTATCCAGATTTAAGCCTATGAGACAGAAAAAACAAAATTGGAATTGCACCTTTGTAACTTAGGGTAGAACTGATCCCATTAAATTGTTTTTATTATATAAATATATCAGTTGTTGAGGGTTTCTTTCTTTCCATTTTTGTTTTGCCCATCTTCATAGCACAGTTTTGTAGTGAAACGTGCATTCCTGAATTTATTTTAGAGAGGCACAATAACCATATTTTCCTGTAACTCTTTCACTGAATTCTGTCAATTACCATTTTTTTTTCTTTAAAAAATCCCCCTTTTAACTTTTAAAGTTACAGGCATATAATGCAATTCAATACCGGTGCAAAATGTATATTAGACATTCTTATACACAAATACTATCACAACAGATTTTATGATTATAAGAAAAGGAACGTCTGAGAGCAGTAAAATAAGGACAATGGAATTCAGAAAAGCAGACTTTAAGCAAACTCAAAGAGCTGGATGGGAAGAAAATCTTAGGGAAAAAGGAGTTCAGGAAATCTGGCAGTTTCTCAAAGACAATATTAAATTCACAACAGAAAACTATCCCAATGGAAAGGAAAGATAGGAAGAATAGTAAGAGGCCACTATGGCTCCATCAGGAGCTCTTTAATGAGTTGAAAATCAAAAAGGAATCCTACAAAAAGTGGAAACATAGACAAATTGCTAAGGAGGAGGACAAACAATGGTACAAAAACACTTAGGGACAAAATCAGAAAATGAGTCACACCTAGCAAAAAAGGCAACAAGATGACATTCTATAAATATATCAGGATCAAGAGAAAGATACAGGATAGCATAGGTCCTCTACTTATTAGGGAAGCCAAGCTAATAACAGATGACATCAAGAAGGCTAATGCGTTTAATGCCTATTTTAATGAAGTCTTTACAAAAAAAGGTTAATTGTGACCAGATAATAAACACAATTAATATAAAAAACAGATTCAAGAATATTTAGATAAATTAGATATTTTCAAGTCAGCAGGGCCTGATGAAATTCTAGGGTATTTAAGGAACACTGTCAGAACTGTTAGCGATTATCTTTGAGAAGTCATGGATGGCAGGTGAAGCTCCAGAGGACTTGAGAAGGACAAGCATAGAACCTCTCCTTAAAAAAAGGAGGAAGAAAGAAGATCTGGGAAATATATAGACTAGTAAGCCTAACTTCAATACCAGGAAAGATACTGGAACAAATTGTTAAACTATCATTTTGTTAGCACCTAGAGGACACAAGTTATAAGTAATAGCTAACATGGATTTATAAGAAAAAATCATGCCAACTAACCTAATTGACTTCTTTTAATTCAGGTGCTGGTCTAGTGGATGGGGGGAAATGGTAAACATGATGGCTTGTAACACAGTCCTGCATGACATTCACACAAGCAAACAAGGGAAATGTGGTCTAGATAGAATTATAAGGTGAGTGCAAAATTGGTTGAAAGCCCATACTTAAAGGGTAGTTATCAATGTTTGGCTCTCAGAATGGGGAAACATATCTAGTGGCATCCTGCAGGAGTCTTTCCTGGGTCATTAATGACTTGGTTAATCAAGTGGAGAGTATGGTTATAAAATTTGCAGATAACCCCAGTCTAGGAAGGGTAGCTAGCACTTTGGTGGACAGGATTAGAATTCAAAACTACCTTGACAGATTGGATAATTGATCTAAACTCAACAAGGTGAAATTCAATAAAGGCAAGTACAAAATTCCCTACTTAGGAAATAACAATCAAATGGACAACTATAAAATGATGAATTACTGGCTAGACAGCAGTACTGCTAAAGGGATCTAGAGGTTATAGTGGATCACAAATTGAATGATGAGTCAACAAAGTGTCCAGCCCCCTGCTAATAAAAAAGGCTAACGTAATTCTGGAATGTATTAACAGGACTGTAAAACAAAGTAGATAATTGTCCTGCTTTAATCACCACAGGTGAGGCCTCAGATGGAGCATTGTGTCATACTTTAAGAAAGATGTGGACAAATTGGAGAGAGTCCAGAGGAGAGCAACAAAAATGATAAAAGGTTTTGAAAATCTGACCTATGAGGAAAGGTTAAAAAAATGGGGTATGCTCAGTCTTGGGAAAAGAAAACTGGGGTGGGGGGCCTGATAACAATCTTCAGTTATGTTAAAGGCTGTTCTAAAGAGGACAATGATCAATTGTTCTCCATGTCCACTGAAGGTAGGACAAGAAGTGTAATCTGCAGCAAATGAGATTTAGGTTAGATATTAGGAAAAACTTTCCAACTATAAGGATAGTAAAGCTCTGGAATAGGCTTTCCATGGAGGTTATGGAATCCCCATGATTGAAGGTTTTTAAGAACAGGTTAGACAAACACCTAGGTATACTTGTTCTTGCTGAAGAGTAAGGGGCTGGACTAGATGATGTCTCAAAGTCCCTTCTAGCCCTACATTTCTATGATTTCATAATGTATGGCACTGTCTGGTCCCCCTCTGAGTGAAGTCAATGGGGGTCTTTCACACTGACTTAAGTGGGAATTGAATTGGGCCTTAAAAGGCTATGTTACAATCCATGTGCATCATAACAAAGTTTCGCAAAAAGAAAAGGAGTACTTGTGGCACCTTAGAGACTAACCAATTTATTTGAGCATAAGCTTTCGTGAGCTACAGCTCACTTCATCGGATGCTGTAGCTCACGAAAGCTTATGCTCAAATAAATTGGTTAGTCTCTAAGGTGCCACAAGTACTCCTTTTCTTTTTGCGAATACAGACTAACATGGCTGTTATTCTGAAACATAACAAAGTTTATATTAAGTAACTAAATAACACAATGTTTGGACAAGATTTGTGAGTTTTCTCTAGAAGAAAGAATTTATTTATTATGGGAATATTAACTACAATCTCATTGAGAAAGATAAGGTGTGTGAGGTAATATCTTCTTTGTCTCTCTTATATCCTGGGACCAACATGGCTACAATAATAATGCAGACAAACTCATTGACAGTTCAGAGACTTCATATTTTATGCTCTGTTATTTGAACGCCTTTGATTCATGATTCACAGAAGTGCATTGTCACATCAGTTAATATGCACATTTGATGTTAATAACTGCTTTTAAGAAAATGTCTGTCTGTTATGGGAACAAAGTGCTCTTAGATCTTTATTTACACTGATTTAACTCCAGTGACTTTGCTGGAGTTACACTGATTTACGTCTGTGTAAGTGAGAAGAATCAGGTCCAATTATTCTGAAATAGTAATAATAATAGCAGCATAATTCTTCTCACTTCAGGAGAGAAAAGATGTTGACATATTCCACTTTCCAATTGTTTTCTTTTCAAATCATGGGAAAGTGGGAGCCAAGTACAGTAGTTCCTCTATGCCAGCCCTAGCAGCTATTGGCACTGTGGAAAGGACCTTTGAAGAAAACGATTTCACTAGTGTCATAGTTAGAAGACTTCCCTTCTGGGAGTATCCTAGGTAAGGTCACATATCAATTTGCCCTGCATCTAGATGAACACCCAATAACCTGTGGAAAAGGAAGGGGGATGTTAGAAGAGGGGGATGGTTATTTTAGGCCCCTTACAATGTATTGGCAAGCCTGGTAGCCTGGCTTTTAAGATGCTGGCTGCTGCTGGGAAATTTGAAGGCTTTTTATGCTAACTTTCCCGCTGCTGTGAAGTGGCCTGTAAGGTCTATGGCAATGCTGACTCCTACAAATGGTCTCTACTGTCTGTTTGAAGGGAAATTCAACATCTCCTTCATAATGTGATATCATACCTCTTCCCCTCCTTGCGGTTACAGCAGAGAATGGGAAAGGCAAAGCAGTTATAATGACCCCAATATGGGCTGAATCAAAACCTTGCACTACCTGAACCAGAGCTTTCACTTGCCCTGTGAGGATAATCAGAATAGTGGTAGACCTGTCTCCATGGAAGGCTGCTGCTCTGTGAGTGTGGGAGTGCCTGGAGTGGATTATAGGGCAGCAGGGATGCATGATTGAATGGCTGGCTAATTACAAAAAAAACACAACATTTGAAGCCATTCTCTATAAAGGGAGAACAGTGGGTCATAGGAGTAGGTGACTTTTTGGGAACCTGGAGAGATCCTGGTGAGGGAAACTTGTTTATATTTACCAAAGGCTTGTTTAGTATGGACAAGTGGTCAACCCTCCCCCCTCACCCCCAGCCCCAAAAAAGTGGGATAAGAGTTGGAGATGGCAGCGCCCTGATTGAAGGAGCTGAGTCTGGGAAGAGATATACTGTAGAATGACCAGTGTCTTTGCTGTTAAGATTGTGGAAAGGTGACACTTGGTGAGTTAGTCTCTCCATCTATAGCACTGACAAATAGTGTGGAGGGAGAGGAAAGCACAAGGGAGTTGGCTAAACACAGCAACTTTGGAGGGTGAAAGGGATCGACAGAGAAGTTTAATGTTAGCATAGCTAAGCAGCTACATGCTCTTCAGCTGTAAAAGGTTGAGTGCCACTGCCCTAAATGAAACTCGGGAATTATCTCCCTTGAATGGCCTCACTTATCAGTATTTTCTGTTTGTAGGGAAATTCAGTAACCTCATCAAAATGTGATACCATCATTAACAGACCATCATTAAATATAGTACTCCAACTGATTAATTTTTAAAATTCCCTCTGCTTTTCACAAAGGCAAACCAATGATGTGGCATTCACAGAAGGAGATCATTTGATCAGCTTGCTTTACTGTTAATTAGAAGTGAGATTAAATGATTACTTTTGAAGAACTGTATTACACTATCTATAAAGTGGCTTCTCTAGTAAAAAGCCTGATGTTCTTGAATGTTAAATTGTAGCTTCTGTCTGAGAATCAAAGAGAAAAGAGAAAAGGGGTAGACAGTGATTTTTCACTGTCTTTGTTATATTGACTAAAAATATTAACCATTCACATGCCAGGTAAATATTCATCAAGAAGATTTCATTTTTGCAACATCACATGTTTTCACTGAGTATGAATAATTTTTAAAAGATGCAGGACTATTCCTTTGCAATACTTTTTTTTTCTTTAATATTGCATTCAGAGTCTAAAGGATAGATCCACAAAGCTATTTAGGTGCCAACTGCAACTTTAGGTACCTAAGTCAAAAAATTTAGATCCTCACAATCATCACTCAGCTGGCACCTAGCCCTGCAGACAGCTAAACTCTCTAGGCATCGAAGTTTCTCCTGATGAAGTTTCCTAGGTGCCTTACACTCTGCCATTGAGGATGCACACAGCCACCACATTCTTGGCACCTGGGTTCTACCTCATGCCTGAGCCCCGTTGGGATCCTCAAACTTGGTGCTCCCCCCTCTGTCTTGCCTGTGGGATCTGGGTTGATAGGTGTTCTCAGAGGCTACCTAACAGTCTGCGCCCTGTACAAACACCGCTAGTGGTGGTGGTGCCCCTTTATAATTTTTAGCCCAGTGGTTAGAGCACTCATTCAGGATGTGGGAGACTAGGGTTGACTCCCCTATTTGCCTGATGTGGAAAAGGAACAAGGATTTGAATCCACTTCTTAGGATAGTGCCCTGTCCTGACCAGTGTGCAATGTGGTCATCTTGGGTGTGGATTTCTTGGTCTCTCCTGTTCTACTATGTATAAATAATTATTAGAGTAGGGACTTGAACTGGGGTCTCCCACCATTGTAGGGGAGGGCTCTAGCCATGACATTAGAGAGTCATTCTTACTCTCTCTCTTTTATCCAATGAATGGGGGCCAGAACTTCAACTCCCATAGGGCAACAAGGAAATGTTAAAATGTGGGTTAACAAACCAAAATAAAAATATTTCTATTTGGGGAATGGAAAAATGTTTTATTTTGATAAAAAATGTCTAAACAAAACACTTAGACATTCCCTTGCATTTGTCTGTATTAGAATGCATGTGGTTCAAATGAGCCTAATTTACCAAGCAATCCAGATTGTTCTGCATAACTGATCTGTCCTTAGCATTGTTTACCACTCCATCAATTTTTGTGGGGTTTTTTTTTTTTAATTTCTTCCAGATCATTGACAAAGATATTGAATAGTACTGGGCTAGGAACAGAACCCTGCAGGATCCTACTAAAACTACTCCTTCTGGATGAATATTTCCCATTTGAAAATACCTTTTTAGGTGTAACATCAAGTACATTTTAACCCATTTAAAAGGTGCTTTGATTTTTGTTTAGTGCTATGTTTTTAATCAGAATGTTCTGTGATAGTAAGATGACTGCCTTACAAAAGTCTATGTCAACACAATCACCTTTATCAATCAAACTAGTATCATCATCTAAAACTGGTATGAATTTTACTCATAGAACCTATTTTACATAAAACCATGTTGATTGACATTAATTTTGCTGCCAAATTTTAATGCTTTATTCAGTGCATCCTGTATCAGCCTTTGCATATATTTGCCTGGGACTGATGTCAGTCTAAGCAGCATATAGTTACCCAGGTCATCCCATGGACATTTTAAAAATATTAGTACATTCAGAGAGCTCTTTGGTCAATTCATCCATCTATCCATCCAGCTATCAAATTCCTTCATTTCTATTTATATAATTTCTGTCCTTGGTCCTATCCTCACTATAACAAGGCCATAATACCATTCAGTAGTTACTTCACTCAAATCAACAGAAATGAGCTCATATTCACAGTAGGTGGCTCCCAAATACGGGAAGGTTTGCCAGAACAAGCCTCTTGATCCCAGGGCTTGTCCTAAATTTGTATGTCTGTCTCTCCCTTTCCCTCTCCCCCTCCCCCCCCATACTTGAGCAACAAATATTTCCACAACACTCAGTAGCATATTTTTTCCCAATTTTTTAAAAGTCTGAACCATGAATCAGAAAGAACATGATTCTAAACTATAAAGCAGTTGAACAACATTGTGCAAGGCTGCCATTCCGTATTCTTTCCCCATTCATATTTTAAATGTTTTGCAAAGTGCATCAGTTTGCTGTGGCAACCATTCTAAGCAAATGACACTGATGCATAAATATACAGATGGCATGAACATTTCACATAATAAGCACCAGGTAAATTATAATGTAAAAATTCAGCAAGGTGGTCACAGTAACTATTATATTAGTAAACAAGGACAAAGCAGCCTGGTAATTGGTTTTCAAAATAGCTGCATCCAGATGCTTTTATTTTCTAAGAGAGACACAGTGACATGTACAGTAGGCTATAATTAAGATCTGAAATCTAATCAGAGTTAGCTGAAATAGTTATAGTCTTTTCTTCTGAATATAGTATTATTTTAATGAAATATGAAGGAGTAGGGAGGGTTTTTTGATCAGCTGTCACACGCATCTTCTGAAGGAAGATTCTATGTAACGAATGAAATGAAAGTAATTTTGAAAGAAATTCTCTGAGGAGGAATTTTCTTATCATCCACAATTCATGTTAGTAAAAGGGGAGGATTATCTTCTGCCACAAGCCATCCAATAATTACATTTAAAGGACATTGAATCCATGTCATTGTTGTGCAAGAGTCAAAACTCAAAAGTTCACTGACTTGCAAAAGCTGACATTCTAGGGGGGCAACCTGCACAAATTTGATCAAAGCTGCAGTCAGGAGGGGGGGAAAAAAGGATGAAAAAGAATAAATTATTGAAATAGGAAAATAGGCTGGATAGTAACAAATCATTTTAATGGAAAGCCAACCAAAATTATTAGACACAAAGCACAGGCAACTTGGGTTTGAGGTGCAGTTACAGAAAAGATCTAGAGGAGCTAATCAGGACATGAATTAAACTCATTTCAAAAAGCCTTATTCACCTCTCACAAAAATGAAAATTCTATTTTAAACCTAACTTCAGCTTACCACATACGTTAGGCAGTTATAGTCCGACTCATTATTTCTGAGCCCAGCTCTTCCCAAGTTAAGTAAAGACAACTTTTTCAGACTTAAATGGAAAATTTGATAAATATTCCTCTGCAAATTCATATTATATATATGTGCCATTTAAATGATTAAGTGGTTTTTGTTTTCAAATAATGTTCAGTAATTAAAAAATTAGTTTAAATGCAGGAATAATGGGCTATTACAATAGACAGACAGATGAGGTTTTTAACTTAATATTTCCATCAAACTTGTAAAGAAGGAACAACTTTCCACTTATGAGCATTTGGCTCAGGAGATAACAGGAAAAAAAAAATAAAACAAGCTGTTGGTATCCAAATAAGTAATTATTTCTTACCTCAACTTTCAGAGCATGCAGTAGGAGTAAATATCACACTAACTAGGGTTGTGCAAACTTTGAAACATTCTGTTCATTTGGGCTAAGCAGCTGGGAATTGGACATCTTGTTGAAACCTCGTGGGTCTGAAAAATTGGACAGTAAAGGTCATGAACATACGATCCAGTGAGATTTCCAGTATTTCCTGCATTCAGCTGAGCTAGAAATGCTGTAAAATGATCTTCCTTGTGGTATTTTAGCCATTTAGTTTCTGGCTGGGGATGGAACTAGGAAGTATAGGGGCACTGAGCACAGGCACAAAAATGATAAAGCTATCCAAACACTCTAGGGACTGCCACAAGAATTGGGGTCAGGTTATAAGTTCTTAATAAGTGACCTTTGTACAAGCGCAATGTAAAGGGCACTTAAAGTTGCCTTAAGCAAGCAGTTAAAGATTTCCCCATCAGAGGGGAATCCAATGGCATATTCCATATGATTCTTCATTTGGGGCAAATCAAGTGTGAAAAGGGTAAGGAGAGAACATGCAGCACTCTGTCTGATCCTCAGACAGTGGAGTTGGTCCAGGATTAAGGGAGGCATAACTGCGGCTTAGAGCCTTTTTCCCTCCCTGAAGCTGCAGTAGGCTTGTTCAAGTTTTGAACAATCGTTCAAATTGATTCATTATTATTAGGGCTGTCGATTAATCGCAGTTAACTCACATGAATAACTAAAAAAATTAATCATGATTAATTGTCCTGTTAATAGAATACCAATTGAAATTTATTAAATATTTTTTGGATGGTTTTTCTACATTTTCAAATACATTGATTTCTATTACAACACAGAATACAAAGTATATAAAGCTCTCTTTATATTATATTATTATTATTATTAATTACAAATATTTGCATTGTAAAAATGATAAACAAAAGAAATAGTATTTTTAAATTCACCTCATACAAGTACTGTAGCACAATCTCTTTATTGTGAAAGTGTAATTTACAAATGTAGATTTTTTTTTTGTTACATAATTGCACTCAAAAACAAAACAATGTAAAACTTTAGAGACTACAAGTCCACTCGGTCCTACTTTTTGTTCATCCAGTTGCTAAGACAAACAAGTTTGTTTACATTTACTGGAGCTACTGCTGACTGCTTCTTACTTATAATGTGAGAAAATGAGAACAGGCATTCTCATGGCACTTTTGTAGCCGGCGTTGCAAAGTATTTACGTGCCAGATATGCTAAACATTTGTATGCCCCTTCATGCTTTGGCCACCATTCCAGAGTACATGCTTCCATGAAGATGATGCTCATTAAAAAAAAATGAATTAATTAAATTTGTGACTGAACTCCTTGGGGAAGAATTATATGTCCCCTGCTCTGTTTTACCCACATTCTGCCATATATTTCATGTTATAACAGGCTCGGATGATGACCCAGCACATATTTGTTTTAAGAACGCTTTCACAGCAGATTTGACAAAAACACAAAGAAGGTACTAATGTGAGATTTCTAAAAATAGCTACAGCACTCAACCCAAGGTTTAAGAATCTGAAGTGCCATCCAAACTCTGAGAGGGATGAGGTGTGGAGCATGCTTTCAGAAGTCTTAAAAGAGCAACACTCTGATGTGGTAACTACAGAATCTGAACCACCAAAAAAAGAAATCAACCTTCTGCTGGTGGTATCTGACTCAGATGATGAAAATGAACATGTTTTCGGTCCACTCTGCTGTGGAAAATTATTGAGCAGAACCCATCATCAGCATGGACGCATATCCTCTGGAATGGTGATTGAAGCATGAAGGGACATATGAATCTTTAGCACATCTGGCACGTACATATCTTGCAACGCCAGCTACAACAGTGCCATGCGAATGCCTGTTCTCACTTTCAGGTAACATTGTAAACAAGAAGCAGGCAGCATTATCTCCTGCAAATTGTAACCAAACTTCTTTTGTCTAAGCAACTGGCTGAAGTAGGACCGAGTGGACTTGTAGTCTCTAAAGTTTTACATTGTTTTATTTTTGAATGCAGTTATTTTTTGTATATAATTCTACATTTGTAAGTTCAACTTTCATGATAAAGAGATTGTACTATAGTTTTGTATTAGATGAACTGAAAAATATTATTTCTTTTGTTTTTTACAGTGCAAATATTGGAAATAAAAATATAAAGTGAGCACTGTACACTTTGTATTCAGTGTTGAAATTGAAATCAATATATTTGAAAATGTAGAAAACATCCAAAAATGTTTAAATAAATAGTACTCTATTATTGTTTAAACAGCACAATTAATTTTTTAATCACCTGATTAATCACGATTAATTGTTTTAATCACTCAACAGCCCTAATTATTATTGTTATTACTCTAGCAGCAACTGCCGTTTCCCAGTGAGGATCAGAGCTCCACTGTGCTAGGTGTTGGAGTGACTCAGCTCACCAGGAATGAACTGGTACATTTATCTTCAGGTGTAACCTGAGGATTTCCCTAGAATGAAGTATAAATGTGATAGCAATAGTAAAGCAGAAAACACTTGAAGGTTAGTGAATCATGATAAAAATTATAAAAGCAATCCTTTCAGTTTAGAAGAAAGACAGCACAGTGATTTTAACTATGGTAAAAGGAGGATGAATTGCTATGGTAGTATCTTAACAGGAAGAAACCAAATATTAAAAAAGTGTATTAAATCACTAGAAATTCTGGGTAGCAATAATTTATCCCCTGTAAAGGTAACATTAATGAATGTAAATGTGCTATCTTTGTATATTGAAATTGTAATGGTACCATGCAAACTCTACAATGGACTTGTACTATAATAGCGTAATTATAATTTGAGATAAATCATGCTAAGCTGACAGTAAAGAGATACCCAGAGATGCCAGCTCCAATATCTCATTTGCAACTTATTATACAGTAGCTTCTCTCAGAAGCACTGTGTGAGATCAAAGTCTTTCACAATTTCAATGACAAACCCACTTTTCAGGGTTTAACATCTCAGTCATCACACTGTGATGGAATTTGATACATTGATGATCAGTAGGTGTGTAATTATAATTGAAAACCCTATTTAAATCTATTTAGCTGTGTTTCATTTAGTGAAGAGGATGGCTTGTAAAAATTCTTTGGCGTTTTTTTTAATTTCATCTTTAAATTCTAGACCAGAAATGACAAATACGCAGTATTTTTGGAAGTAGTCCTTAATTTTAATTATTTGGATGTGACTCATATTTGGATGTTTCAGAGTAACAGCCGTGTTAGTCTGTATTCGCAAAAAGAAATGGAGTACTTGTGGCACCTTAGAGACTAACCAATTTATTTGAGCATGAGCTTTCGTGAGCTACAGCTCACTTCATCAGATGCATACTGATGAAGTGAGCTGTAGCTCACGAAAGCTCATGCTCAAATAAATTGGTTAGTCTCTAAGGTGCCACAAGTACTCCATATTTGGATGTGACTCTCCTTGGCACCCAAAACAGAGCCATTAGAACAGTGGTGGGCAACCTGCAGCTCGTGGCTCTTCAGGGTAATCCGCTGGCGGGCCACAAGACAGTTTGTCTACATTGACCGTCTGGAGGCACGGCTGCCCGCAGCTCCCAGTGGCCGCGGTTCACCATTCCCAGCCCATGGGGGCTGCAGGACGATGCCACTTCCCGCAGCTCCCATTGGTCGTGAATGGCGAACCCCAGCCACTGGGAGCTGCAGGCGGCCGTGCCTCCAGATGGTCAATGTAAACAAACTGTCTTATGGCCCACCAGCGGATTACTCTGAGGGACCGCAGGTTGTCCATCACTGCATTAGAACATATTTCTATTTCCCCGACATTAATGCTCTCCTCACTGCAGACTTATTTCCCTCTCCTCTACAGTCCTTGAGGCCTTCTATTGGAACCAGCAATGTCTCAACTGAGGTGAACTGGATAGGAGGTCAGTTGAAGCTTAGTATCCTAAATTCAGCAAAAAATCCTTTATTTCATTCTTAATTAATTTGTTAGAGAGAGAAGGCATTTTTTTTTCCAATACAGTGCTGAAAATGCCACCTCTGCAGCTCATACTAGTGTTGTCAAATGAATTATATATTTAAATTTCAAAATTAAAATACTGAACAACATATGCAGCAGCTTCTATTCATATTTAAAGAAAAACCTATTAACTCTGCATTAAGCTTTTAATTGTGAAATAAAGTGTTAAAATCATCAGTGATCTGGCCAATAGGGTACATAGCTAAGCATGCAAATTTGTAGCCGTTGTTACATTTAGCATTTCAGCCATTATCAAAGAAGACAGCTGACTGAATGTGGGGGAAATGGGCTTAGAAAAATAGGGAAAGGACTCCTGGGCTTTTTCTTTGGTACTCTGGCACTCCGGGTGACAACAGTTTTTATGTCCCCTGCTCCAAATCCCCCTGGAATCGTTTGCATGGCTTCAAAAGGCGATGCAGTGTTTGTTAGATACATCACTTGACGATTATGAAAGTCATATAAAATGTTGTCGTTTTAACTTGAAATTGTAAAATTTAGTCATTTCAACTGAGTTTGCTTTTGAGCTTTTGGGTTCATACAAACACAAAATCAAAAGAGTGAAAACTCATGTGATTTAAAACCACCATGTTACATTCAGCACCAGTCAGCAGTTTGAAAGGAGACACTTACATTGAGTCTTATGACAAAAGTAGGGGCCTGTGAGTGGCCTTGGCTGTCTGTGGGCTTCTGGGTAGAATTCACGGTGATAGGATTGATCTTTAAAGCCCTATATTGTTTGGGGATAGGCTACCTCTCTCTTTTTACCATAATCTCTTGGGAATAGTACAAAGCCCATCTTTTTTTCTTTGCATCTGAAGAGAGGGTGTGTTGAAGATTGGATGGGATTTATTAATATGATTGCTGTTTTCTGATAGACATATATTAGAAGGATGAGATTTAAATATTGATACTCTAATTTATATCAGGCCATCCAGAGTCTTATGTCATTGGAATCTTTTGAATTTCATACATTTTAAAAAAAATTAGTTAGTCACTTACATATCCTGCTAGTTAAAGTATATACAAGTCTTCTAGGAGTCAATGTACAATTATCGACCAGGAAGAAAATAACTTCAGTTGTCTCAGTAATGTATCGTAGATCAACATGTGATGGTCTTAATCTTGATGTATTTTATTTCTCAAAGAGTAAAGCAATCCATGTTAATGAATTTTGTTAAATAAGTTTTGCATTATGAGTAGCAATGCCATTCAATTTTTCATTCTTAAATAACAATAATGACAAACCAACCACATCCTTTTTATTTTAATAATCAAAAGCAAATAATGAACTTGATTTAAGTTTCAGTTTCCCAGAACAGCTATATTAAATTGTTACCCCTTCTCAGTGCATTCATTTAAATTTAAATAATTATCACAAATAAGTTTCTGGGGCATCTGATCTGATATAATGAATATTCATTGAGCAGCTGTAAACTTACCTGAAGAAAAAAAAAATACACAACAGACTTCATTAAAAGCACTTTAATGGTCTGACTCAAAAACTCATTAAAGCAAGAAATGCTTAATGCTCCTTTTCATTGTGGTGGGAACCTAAACTAGGTTGAACAGGCAGGGGGAATGCAGAACAAGAGCATGGGCTCCATGCCATGCTACTTCCCATGTAGGACTCCACAAAAAGCCCTAGTTCACCAGATCTTGGCTGGACCCTGCAGAGGAGGGGTCAGCTAGAGGAGGTTTGAGGTCAACAGTAGCAATTGACAATGGCATGCTCTCTTCCAGACCCAGAGTGGGATCTAATCATGTTCAAAGCAATTTATTTTTTCTCAGTGCATCCAACTCTAAGCTAGACCTCCCGATATCCCCAAGCACATAAGGTTTGAAGACCCATGCTCATTTCCTTCTCAATAGCCTCCTTTCCCCCTCCAGGGAAAGCATATGAAGGAAACTAGAGGAAACACACACACGTACACAAATAAAATAACACTCTCATGGAACTTCTTGGGCCCTCTTATCCCTATCACATTTTTTTTTACAAGACATGAGACAAAAAGATTGACGTTACAAGTTCAGTTCACTCCTACTGGCAAATTATAATTCTCTGCCCTATCTAGGGCCAGTATTTCCCAGGAGGATTCACACTTGAGGGAAGACTGGCAAATTTTGCACTGCTGGCTTTGCATGGGCTCCCACAAATTAAAAATATTTTTAAATTATTGCTTGGTGCTGCATGAAACTCTCCTGATGGAGATAATCCAGCAGACAGAGTGAATCAGTGAATCCACCACATTCTATTTCCAGCTAGTCACACCTACTTTGGATGCTAGCTGGCGCTCCTAGTGGAGGGAAGGTTGTATTGCAGCAATCCTCTGCCCAGGTTGCCTTTCCAGTGACAGGTTTCAGAGTAGCAGCCATGTTAGTCCGTATCCGCAAAAAGAAAAGGAGGACTCATGGCACCTTAGAGATTAACAATTTATTTGAGCATAAGCTTTCATGAGCTACAACTCACTTCATCGGAATGCATCTGATGAAGTGAGCTGTAGCTCACGAAAGCTTATGCTCAAATAAATTTGTTAGTCTCTAAGGTACCACAAGTCCTCCTTTTCTTTTTCCAGTGACAGCAACCATGTGCTCTATGTTATGCCATCAGGCCAGGGCTGAATCTGGTTCCCAATTCTAAAGTGAACCTCACTGTGACTAGACATTACAGGATTATCATGATAATACGTGATCTACCGAATACGGAGTGTGTATTAACATGTACAGGGGATACAGATGCAAATATCTTTCTCTATCAAGTTAAGACTACCATTAATATTGTTATTCTAATTTAGTGTTTGGTATTTAATTTTGTAGGCTGTGATGTGTCATTATCCTTCCACATTAAATATTATAAAAATGCTGACAAAAGTATTTTTACTACATGACTTGAGTGCTTTTCTGAAGGACAATGCTTCATGCTTATTTTCAGGACGAATTTCTTTGTTGACTCAGTTGGTAGACTTAGCTAGATAAGTTACTGTTTTAGGCACAGTATCATTAGATACTTTTGTTGAGTTCATGGAGTTATGCAGTTGTGGTGGTGTGATGATGAATGTGTTTTTCTTAAGCAACTTCCATCCAGAGAGCTCAACATGTTTTAGAAACATTAATGATGCTAAGGGCAGTATGTATGGTTAATACTGCTATTCCCATTCCACAATGAGGAGACAGACAGAGTATGTGACAGAGATGATCACAATGGTCCCTTCTGACCTTACTGTCTCTGAGTCTATGTCTACACTGTAAAGAAACTCATGACACAGAGTATCACAGCCTGGGTCAACTGATTTGGGCTCGTGTGCTCAGGCTGCAGGGATAAAAATAGCAGTATAGACATTCCCACTCAGACTAGACCCCAGGCTCTGCAACCCTGTTAGTGGGGAGGGTCTCAGATCCTGGGTTTCAGACCGAGCCCGAACATCTACACTGCTATTTTTAGCCCCACAGCCCAAACCTCATAAGCCTGTCAATTTACCTGGGCTTGAAATTCAGCGCTGTGGACTGTCCTTGTAGTGTAGACATACCCAGAGAGATTGAGAGAATTGCTCCTGATCACAAAGGAAACATCTGACAGACCCAGACCAAGTTGGTCCTTGTGAAACATTGCAAAAGTGATTTTAGATGCCTCAGTTTTTGGGTGCCCAACTTGAGACTCCTTAAAAGGACCTGAATTTCAGAAAGTGCTGAACACCTGTCTTCTGAAAAATCAGACCCCTTTAATGTGTGTCAAGTTGGGTGCCCCAAAATGGAGGAACCGAAAACCACTAGTCAAATTTGAAAATCTTGGCTCCACTATTAGACACCTAAATAAGTGACCTGATTTTCAAAATTGCTGAGCATCTAATAGTTTCTTTTGACATCAATGAGAGCTGCAGGTATTCAACACTTTTAAAAATGAAGCCTCTAATTTAGGTACCTAAAAATAATATAGGTGTCTTTTATTAGGTACCCTTTTAAAAGCAAATCTTGGCCCAAACCTTCTTAGCCATAGTCCAGTGCTGTGCACACAGAATGTGGAAGACTGTCCTCTTTATGTTATTTTTAGAAAACTGCTATGCTCCCTTTGCTATCTGTGGTGATGCAATTAACATTAAAAATTATTCCCAAAATTCTGCTGTAGCATTGATGTGTTTACCCTCATTTATTATTGGTTTTAAGGTTCGGATTGGAAAATAATTTTCTTCGATGTTTTCATGGATGGGAGAGAATTATGCCCTTTTTTGCGTATAACTCAATTGAAGGTAAACAAATTTAATAGCCTGTGGGATTGCTAATTAGAGCTCATGGTGAGTTGATTGACCTATCTTGGCAATCAAATACCTAGCAGAACTTGCTATCTTCACAAGGTGAAGATTCACTTGCATAAATAACTTGAAGCAGTCTACCTCCCAGATGAAGTATATTTATTTCAGATTTGGCTGTGATTCTCTGAATTTTCTAATTTAAATTTCCTGATTCTTTACCTGATATGCTGATCAGGAAGAAACTCATACTAATAATTGCATATTGTACCATACATTTCTTATTCTATAGTTGTCAATGAAAAGAGAATTTCAGAATTTGTAGTGAATCAAGCACAGATTTAAGTTGTATTGCACCCAATCATGGAAAAAGTCTAGAGACCACATAGTCTCAAAAACTCAAATGTAATGTAGCTGTTCAGCCCAAATACTGGTTCTAGGATGAAATTCTGGCCTCATAGAAGTCACTGAAAAATGCTCATTGATTTCAGCAGAGACACTAATTGTGATGCTGTGAGAATTCACCACATGCTGGAAGATTGCTGAAAGACATGAATAACCCTATGCAGAATTCTGAACTTAAATTTGTTTTCCTCACATACTACACTGACTGCCAACTGACTGCCATAGAGAGTGCATACAAAGATAAAGCTGTGTCCCAGGATAGCATGTCAACTCCATAAATTTTGAGAAACAGACTTAAATTCTGTCAATGTAAATTCCATGTCCATAGAAAGTGATCTTTCACAAAACAGACATAAAGCACACAGGTAGGTGATGCTAGGAAGCACTGCAGAGCCACAGCTGTCAAGAACTGGAGGAGTTTAGAAACAAAGAGATTAGAACTGTAGCGAATGGAGGAAACACTTAAGAACCCGAGGAATGATACAACATGATTTGTGTTGTATCCTGATATGGAGTTTCTGATACTTGGACAAAACTTGATGAATTAAAAAGGTAGAGCTGTTCAATAAAAGGTACATACATTTCATGATAAATTATAAATGGAATTTTTTTTTATTTGTTCAAATTTTTGAATGAAAATTTTCATTTTTTCACAAAACTTTTCAAAACTTTTTTTAAATTAAATTAATTTTTTAAAGTGTTTGTTTAGTTTTTGTGGGAAAAAATCCCATTTGCCAACGCAAAAAGCGGAACTTTTAAAAATGAAAATGTGTATGGATTGGGAAGAGGAGGGTGAAAAAAAAAAGATAAAGTAGAATGGAAAAATATTCTGTTCTTTTTTCCACCCTTTGCTATTGGAAAAAAGTTAATATATAGAGAGGGTACATTTTTAAAAATTAATACCAAGGATTTTTCAGTTTTACTGGAATTTTTTATTTTGAAATTTCAATGAAATTTTTTTTAAAAATGTAATTTTTCAGAAAAACAATTCATTGTCACTGAAATCCAGGTGTTCTTCAAAAAGGGTTTAAAACTCCAATTACAAGGTCTGGAATTCTGTGACTTTAGCTAATTATTTTAACTTTCAATACTCTTCCAGGAAAGAAAAAAGTTTAAAATTAAGATACAGCATTCCTGCAGTCATTTTTATGCTTTGCTAGGTTTTGTACCATTGTTATAAACTCAATAAAAATACATTTATAGTTTAAAACAATACAGTTTGTATTAACAAAGGATACATGTGCACAACAGAAAATCAGCTAAACACATTACAAACTGGTGTCAGCTGTGAACCACCTGGCTTCAGCATAAGACTGGACCCTACTCTGGTATGAGAGAGAGAAAAAAGGTAGTTGCATATAACTTTATACTTTGTGCTTTCTCCTGAGATCATCTCAGAAATTAAGGATATATCTACTCTGCACAGTAAACCCAGATCTGTGGGACCCATGCTTGTGGACTCCGTTTCCAAATCTGTGCTTGATTGTCTAGGTTGCATTGTAAACCTGGGTTTAGAGTTGTTGAACCAAGGTCTCACAACAGTGATAAACACATCCATATTGCCCTACATATCCCTTCTCACTTGGGTCTGAGCCTGACCTGTGTTCACACTGCAAAATGACAGAGCTTGGACCCGAGTCACAGTGGGACTTGTACTCAGACCTACTCACTGAGTGGGTCCTAAAAACTGGGTCCTGAGTGCTTACTGAGTGAATTCAGACAGAATTGTGTGTGGATGGTAGGGGGAAGCTGGGCTCAAACTGGAGTCTGAGCTCAGATTTATAATGAAGACATACCTGAAAGAGTCTAATTCACTGCTAGCTGGCTGTATAAGTACTTGGATATCACTGGAATCTTAAAACTCTTTGTTGCAAAAATAAAAAAAAATAAAGGTGAAGATCAATAAAAAATCATTTGTAATATGCTGCCTGCATGTTTGGTTCTGAACTTGCTTAGACCATTAACTTCAATGGTATTACCCCTGATTTACACTGTGATAAGAATGAATTCACATATATGCAAATTTCATGTTGCATCAAGTTCAACAGAAAGTACAGACCTGGTGCAGTGTACTCATCCCCAGAGCAAGGGGGAAACTGTGACTAGAATATAAGTTTTGTTCCTAGAGCAGCAAAACAATGCAATGGTTTTATGTTGTGTCTTGTGCCAAAGCTGTGATTAAGCTCGTAGTGCATAATATATAATTTACTTAGTAAAAGATATAGTGTCCCATAACAATGAGGAAAACAAGTTGCCACAGGCTTATATATAGCTCAACTAAAGGAAGATTTGGGTTGTTCAAGTCATGTTTAAGAACTGCACAAGCAGAGAGATAAGGCTACCTATGGAGCTAGCTGTGGACCAAAACCTTCATGAGAGTACATTTGGAATGTAATAGGACCCATTTTAGTATTTGAGGGTGAGTTCTGGTACAAGACTGCACATCAATAAATACAGCTAAATTGTGTTTAAAATTTCTTCACTTGGCTTGATTTAAAATTTTTATAGCTCATTTCACACAGGGATTCGGAAACAGAAATACTTCCAGTATTCAGGACACAACGATTCTTGTGCCTTGTATCAAGAATTATAAAGTGACTATAGATTGCATAGATTGTTATAGGATGTGTATAACATAAAAAGTAGGTCTGAATTTCTGGATTTTGTCAGGTATGTGGTATATGTACATTATTTTCCTGCAACAGAGATAATGGCAAGATTATAGTTTCTGGATAATGTACTCTTACTGATTAACAAGGCCCCCGTTGGGTCAAGATTTCTGCAGAATGAGTAAAAATTTGAATTGGATGGATTATTTAACGTGTACTACTTTTCATCTTCCCGTGCAGTTAGCCCCAGTGGTACCATGTCGTATTGTACACTAATTGGCTCTTATTGATTTCAACAGCTTTCCTGACTGTTTGAACAGCCTTAAATATCACCAGATGCAGAGGATTCACATAAATCTTTTGAGTAAGGATGAACTACAATAAAGGAGGGACTTTATGGCTTCTCAATGAAAGGATTGATTGAAGAATACATCAATGAATGCAAATATCACATTTATAAAGTGCTGCCTATCTTGATCAGAAATTAAGGAGGCCCTGGTGACGTTACACCTCATATTCTTTATGGAAATATGCTTATGATATGGCTATGGCATAACTGAAATATTTTATGCAAGATGGGTCTTGTAAGGTATCATCGGAAAGGTTATAATGTACTGAATGTTTTTTTCCAATTTGTATGAATGTATCATTTCTGTATCTAAAGTTAGGAATATTAACTATGTAACAATTGCAACTGTGTGTATATTTGGGACACAACCACCAGATAACAGGTCATCAACCTTAAACTATTAGGAAGAAACAATAAGACTTTGAAGATACCAATCTTTCTCCTTCTTGAGAGGCATCCTGGGGCATAGCTGTGACACTACTAGGTCAGGTGGTCCTGTCACCTGGTACCAAACACTATCTTGAACTTCTAGTAATTTTCCACTAAAAGGAGGGGGAAGTCAAGCCAGGGAAATAAAAGATTCCCGCCTTATTATTTAAGGCTGGGGAGTAAGGCAAACAGGACTCTTCTCCGTTGTCTTCCTGCCCAAGAAGAAAGATAACTGAAAGTACCTGAAGAGAGAAAGGAACTGAGTGGTGAGAAAAGCAAGGGCTGAGTGCAGACTAAGAGAGGAGTTTAGTCTATCAAGAGAAATAACGAACTCTAAGCTACAGAAACTCTACAACTTGCCTAAAAGAACATTTAGGGTGAAAAATTTCTAGAAGTCAGTCTCTTTAGGATCTTAAGCTTAGTATGCATGTTTTGTTTTATTTGCTTAGTAATCTGCCTTGTTCTGTTTACTATCCCTTATGATCACATAAAATCTGCCTTTTATAGTTAAACTTTTTTGTTTATTATTAAACCCAGTTTATGCAATGTATAACTGTGTGGGGGCAAGAAGTTGTATATATCTTCCTCCACATTGAGGGAGAGGGTGAATTTATGAGCTTACATTGTATAGATTTCTCCACAGTGGAAGACACTATTCATTGGGGTGTAGTTTCCAGCGGAGAGTGGCACTTGAGTGCTTGGCAATTTCCTAGCTGAGTCTTCCATAAAGCTGTTTGCAGACTGTGTGATTCTAGAGCTGGTGTGAGTGTGTGTGCGCACTGCCAGAGGCTGGAGAGCCTAATTTAGCAAAACAGGGAGAGGGAGCCCAGGCTAGTGGAGCAGGCAGGCTCAGTGAAATCCCAGCACAGCAGGTGACATCCCAGATGCAGGGCGGGGGGGAGGGTTTAACCTGTCACAGTTCTTACTTGCATATGATCAGTGCTCAGTTAAACTGTCTCTGTGTGGTACTCCAAAACAGGTGTTAAAATGTGCTTGCCTGTGCTTGTCCTGGAGAAATGAACTTAATAGTGTGTATTACAAGAGTGCGAAGAGGAGTGCAGATACTGCTAGAGGATGTATCTGGAAGTTCTTGTTTATGTATTTGGATTTTAAAGCATCTAACTAAAAGCGCTTGGTTTCCTGACATTACTTAACATCTGACTTTATAGACTTCAGACAGCCTGACACCCTGATAAAATCCAGTTGCGAACAACCCCCCCATTCCACTTCAGACCACATTTCTCTATTAATTTCTTTCCCCAAGTTCCCCCCACCAAAAGACTAGCCTTGCAGCACGTCCTGAAGTCCAACAGATTTTTTGAACCAAGGAGACAGCGAATTCCAAAGCCAAAGAAAACTCACAGGGAACAGCCTCTTCTGGCACATATCTGTGCACTAAGTATCGTGTAATGGAACCTATCAAGCTTGTTTACGCTGCAAAATATTTATTTTAATTTTGTAGTACTTATTACCATATTTACCAAAATTTTACTTACAAGTTTAGCCACCAAAAATGAATGTTATGCTGGTTTTCACTCAGAGTATAGGCTCAGTTAGTTAAGGAACAGCACTGTATGGTGGAAATGTGGGCTATATAAATGTGCTATGTTCAAAAGCTAGCAGACTCTAGCATAAAGAATAACCATATTCCTATGAATCTGTCGAAGTCCTATCATGGAATTGTTTACATTGTTTATCATAATAAACAGATAATTATTGTGTGTAAATTTCTAATGGGCTTTGGCAAAGATATACTTGCTCAGGCAGTTCAAATATGGCAGACCTGAAATATTTATTTCAAGTATTATAGGCTTGTATGAAAAGTGCTCTTTGTGTCTGTCATAAATATAAAGGGAAGGGTAACCACCTTTCTGTATACAGTGCTATAAAATCCCTCCTGGCCAGAGGCAGAATCCTTTCACCTGTAAAGGGTTAAGAAGCTAAGGTAACCCGCTGGCACCTGACCCAAAATGGTCAATGAGGGGACAAGATTCTTTCAAATATGGGGGTAGGGGGGAGAACAAAGGGTTTGGTCTGTCTGTGTGAAGCTTTTGCTGGGAACAGATCAGGAATGCAAACCTTACAACTCCTGTAAAGTTAATAAGTAATCTAGCTAGAAAATGTGGGAGATTTTCTTTTGTTTAATGGCTTGTAAAATAAGCTGTGCTGGACGGAATGTATATTCCTCTTTTTGTGACTTAAGGTTTTGTCTAGAGGGATTCTCTATGTTTTGAATTTGATTACCCTGTAAAGTATTTACCATCCTGATTTTACAGAGGTGATTCTTTTACCTTTTCTTTAAATAAAATTCTTCTTTTAAGAACCTGATTGATTTTTCATTGTTCTTAAGATCTAAGGGTTTGGATCTGTGTTCACCTGAACTAATTGGTGAGGATTCTTATCAAGCCTTCCCCAGGAAAGGAGGTGTAGAGCTTGGAGGGATATTTTGGGGGAAGACGTCTCCAAGTGGTCTCTTTCCCTGTTCTTTGTTTAAAACGCTTGGTGGTGGCGGCAGCATACTATTCAAGGACAACGCAAAATTTGTACCTTGGGGAAGTTTTTAACCTAAGCTGGTAAGAATAAGCTTAGGGGGGTCTTTCATGCAGGTCCCCACATCTGTACCCTAGAGTTCAGAGTGGGGAAGGAACCAGGACATTGTCCTCTTCACACACACACACACACACACCACCTTCATCAGACTATCAGTAGGAAGAATGTCCTGACTTGTTGGTACTGTGTCAAGGAGTTGTCTGACTAGAATCTGCTCTTACTTTCATTTGTGCCGTCTTGACATCCTCTCCTAGTTGTTTATGCCATTGCTCATGCCCCAGTGATAGATCACAGGATACCACGGAATTATTATTTCCCAAAAGAGAGTCCTGTTTCCTTTCATTTTCAATAAAAGAGCAGTTAGTAAAGGAGCAACACCACACTTCCAACTGCACATGTCCCTAGAAGCTTTAAGGACAGATACTGAAAAGAACAAAGAAAGTGGGGAAATATTGATAAAAGGTAAAACAGGATTTCACGTTGTGTTAATGCTAAGAATATTGTAAATATTGAAGGGTAAAAGACAAAATCAAATAGATATGGAAAATGTTCTGCTTTCTAGAAAGAAGACAGTTGGAAGAATGGTCTTTTTTTGCTTTTCCTAGTCAGAAAAATGGCTCCTTTGTTGTACAGACTAACCCAAGTGTGTTGTTCCAGATGGTAAAAGTAAAAAGAAACAATCCATATGAATACAACACCTGCAAACAAAGCTCAGATGTTGACAGCTGTGTGTGTCATGCTTTATTTCATAAACAGTCAGATTTATCATAGTGGGACTGTCTGAGCAATAAGGTACATTTGAATGTAAAAGTGGTAAAACCTGGCCTGTAACGACAAGAGCCTCCCCTCCTACCTCAATACACAGAGCAGACTCCCCATGCAAGAATCCTTATGGTCTGTATAAAATGGGTGGGGTAGTACCCCCCACAGCCTTATCTCCAGGCCTTGTTGCCTAGGCAGAAGAGGCTTTGGGGAGTAGATTGCGGGGCTGAGAAGGGAACTAATTATACTCTGCAGCACCATTGCCTTCTCAGCTCCTAATTTTCCATACAGAAGCCTGGGAGGGTGTTAATTCATGGAAGATCTGTATTAGCTACTTGTGGGTTCCCTCTGACTTATCAGGTCAACTATTCAGTATACTGTAACATTTAAACAGCTCATGGCAATTTTTGAATTATGGTGATTCTTATTCACTATCAACAATCCCTCTCAGGTATTATTTGCAGCTCACACTGTAGTTTCATCCATACAAGGTAGTTCAGCTAAATAAGATATGTCTTGAATCACTGAGTGCATAGATGCCAAATAATGTGATGAGGCTGCTATACTAATTACTGGGTGTCGTTCCAAAAAGCATTGATTACAAGAACTGGCTGTGACCTTTGAGTGTAGTCTGGATTTTATCTAGTTTTTTTTTTAAAAGCAAGCAGCTACCAATGGATTATAAAGTTGAGAATGTATTTATGTACCTTAATGGGACATCCTTTTGGTCTTGAAGCACTGGCACTAAAATGAATATTATCATAGCAAAAGGAAATGGATCACACATTGTTTTCCTAAAAGGATTTTCTAATTCCAGGAGCCTACACTTTGTATAATGCATACAGTGACTGTAATTGGATCCTATAAAATGAAAAAAAAATAAGCAGAAGCATTAACACCCAAACATAAACACTAACTGCCATTAACTGAAATAAATGCCATGTGACTTAATTCTCACCATTTGAAAATGTAAATGCTAAAATCTTGCATTGTCATTCTAAAGTAAAAACTACCAAATTTGGATTTTCAAATGGATAGTATAAAACTTCAATTTGTTGTGTCTTAAATATTTATTCCAATATAACTAGGTCGAACAAAAAGAAAGAACAGCCCCAAAAATCAGTTGATTAATTCAAACTTCCAGTAATCTTGAACCAATATTTTCATTCCAATTAGAATCAGTCTCCCTATCCATGCAAGTCAAGTTTTTTTTGTACCTCAAATTTAGCAAATGTTCCAAATATCTTGGTGTTTCAGTCTTTCACACTAGCACAGACCAGAATGGATTTACAAGCTGCCAGAATTGAAAAGCTGCCTCTCACAAGCTGCCTGACCCTTATTTATTTCAGTATGAAAATTTGACTTCCAGTACCATATAGAAAATATGCTCATATGAATATATAGTAGATTAACTTATGATATGTAGGGGAAATACATACACATGTAATAATGCAAAATATGAAATTAATGCAAATTATTATTAAGAGTTTAACTGCACAAAAATCTAAAATGTATTTAAAGTATGTAGACCAAAATTTCAGGCTCCTAAATCTATACTAAGACATACACAAATCCCAACAATTTCAAGGGGAACTTCAGGAGCTCAGCATATTTAAAAGGGACAGAGTCTTACTCATGTGGAATATTTTAGTCCATGAGCAGTCCTGGGTCCAGTTGTGTTCAATATCTTCATCAGTGATTTAGAAAATGGCATAGAGACTACACTTATAACGTTTGCATACAATACCAAGCTAGGAGGGGTTTTAAGTGCTTTGGAAGATAGGATTAAAATTCAAAATGATCTGAAGTAAAGACGATGAAATCCACAATTTACTAAGGACAAATCAAAGTACTCCACTTACGAAGGAACAATCAATTGCACACATACAAAATGGTAAATGACTGCCTAGGAAGGAGTATTTCAGAAAGGGATCTGGGGACCCAGTGGACCACATGCTAAATATGAGTAAACAGTGTAACACTATGGGGGGATATCATTCTGGGAAGTATCAGGAGGAGTTCTGTAAGCAAAACATAAGCAAATATTTTGTTCTACTTCATGCTGATAAGGCCTCAACTGGAGTATTGTGTCCAGTTCTGTGTGCCACATTTCAGGAGAGATGTGGACAAATTGGAGAAAGTCCAGAGAAGTGCAACAAAAATGATTAGAGGTCCAGAAAACATGACCTATGAGGGAAGATTGGGGGAAAAAAAAGGGCTTTAGTCTGGAGAAGAGAAGACTGAGAGGGGACATAACAGTTTTCAAGTACATACAAAATTGTTACAAAAAGGAGGCAGAAAACTTGTTCACCTTAATCTTTGTGGATAGGACAAGAAGCAATGAGCTTAAATTGCAGCCAGGGAAGTTTAGGTTGGATATTAGTAAAAACTTCCTAAGTGTCAGGGTAGTTAAGCACCGGTATAAATTGTGTGGAATCTCTGTTGTGGAATCTCTGTCATTGGACATTTTTAAAAGCAGGTTAGACAAACACCTAGCAGGGATGGTCTAGTATCAGGGGGTAGCCATGTTAGTCTGTATTTTGTGGATGGTCTAGTTATTATTTAGTCCTGGCTTGAGTGCAGAGGAGGCCCCTTCAGTCCTACACTTCTATGGATCTATGATTCTATATGTGGTCACATTTACTTTAATGGGATTATGTGGACTAAGATACTACTCATCATAAAGCAGGATTTCAGAATCTGGTCCATAGTCAAGCTGCTTTTACTGAAATACCGAAGGCCAGATTGGAGCCCTCTTTCATTCTGGGAAGTATGTACTTACATTACTAGACCCACTGGCATAAATAGGACTTTTTTTTTGTGAGGAAGCGATCATCCACATGTATAAGGGTTGTAGGCCTAATATACATTTAGGATTCTAGCTTTCAGTACCTAGGTTGGACCATTTTGTCCATATAGCACATGCATTATAATAGGGTCTTGTACTCAAAGATCGCAAAAAAACTAGTATTCTCCGATAACACAATTATGGTTTTTTTTTTTTTTTTAACATCTTGTTACTGATTTTTCCAACAAGAGTGTTCTGACTTCCATCGTATTTTATCCCAGGATCAATTTCTACATTTACTTTTTTGTTATTTGAGTACAGGTGACAAATTTTACAGACAAAAAGTTATCAAATTAAAGATTGTAGATGCAAGGGGAAAAGAAAGTACCAGGTGAAAGGAGCCAGGTGTGACATTGCACTTCATATGATTCTATGAAAATATGGTAATGAGTGTGAATATAATGTAACTGGAATACGCTTCATGTAAAAGGTCTCTTGTAAGGTATCATTACAAAGATTATAATCTACTGAGTATAGTCATCCAATTTGTATAAATGTATCATTCTTGTATCTGAAACTAGAAATACGAAATATAACTGAGGTCCTATTGTAATTATGCAAAGTGTGGACCATTAATGGTGGTTTAGAATCTTGATGGCTCCCATCAACTAGGACAATTGAGTGTAGATGGCTCTGTTTACATGAAAGCCTTCCTTGACTCCGGCTGGGGGTCTCACAGGACATGTGACCATGTCACCTGGTACTGGAATGCATCTTAAAACTGGGGCTTTTCCATTTAGAAGGAGGGGTGGAGACCCAGAGAGACAAAGATTCCCACCTTATGCCAAAGCTATACAAGAGGGTGGAACAGAACAAAGGGGGCTGCAGTCATGAGAAGTTCCAGCTCAGGTAGTAGCTAGGGGATAAGGACTGTACCAGGGGAAAGGATTGGGCCCAGACTAGAAAGGAGTCTAGTCTGCAAAAGAAGCTTATTGGAACATCTGAGTGTGAGATTTACCTGGATTCAGTTTCTTAAATACATTAGGCTTAGACTTGCATGTTTTTATTTTATTTTGCTTGTCAACTTATTTTGTTCTTTCTGTTACTACTTGGAACCACTTAAATCCTATTTTTTACTTAATAAGCAAAAAATGATTTTTATTAATTGACCCTAAGTATTTAATTCCTGAGGGAGCAAACAGCAGTGCATCTCTCTCTATTAGTGTTATAGAGGGTGGACAATTTATGAGTTTACTCCGTATAAGCTTTATACAGAGTAAAATGGATTTATTTGGGGTTTGGACCCCATTGGGAACTGGGTATCTGGATGCTGGAGACAAGAGAAATTCTTAAGCTGTTTTCAGTTAAGCCTGCAGCTTTTGGGGGGATGTGGTTCAGACCTGGGTCTGTTTGCGCAGCAGGCTAGCATGTCTGGCTGAATAAGACAGGGTACTGTAATCCCGAGGTGCCGGGAAAATGGGCTCAGAGGTAGTCTCAGCACATCAGGTAGCAGTCCAAAGGATGTCCCGGTGATCCAACCCGTCATGCCAGGTTAAAGAGTTATAGAAACTTTGTTTGCACCACAAAAATCTGCAAGTCTGAAGGGTTGCCAGAACCAAATCACATTCTCCATGTTTGCAGTTACAACCTCAAGTAGAGCTGATCAGAGCACAGAGCATCTCAGAAGGAATGTGATGAATATTCTTTCTGTATCGACTTTGTGTTCTAATAATCATATTTGACTCATTTTTTTATTTAGCCAAATTGGGTTTTAGAGCTATCAAAAATAGCAAATAGTACTGTGGTGTTATCAGAACTTTACTTGCTTAACAGGAAAGTCAACCACATCAAAGCAAAATTAATGAAAGCAAGTAGAAGGACTACAAGTCAGCCAATCATGAGGCAGTAGGAATCCTCCAGTTCAGGAAATTTTCTGTAGGTATCAGCAAAAATAACCTTTTATACCCTAAAATGTGTAAATCCTCAATTGTGAAACCACAATCTGTCATCCCAACATTTGTGGGGCACAAGGGCAATAAT
This sequence comes from Eretmochelys imbricata, assembly GCF_965152235.1. Classification (NCBI taxonomy): domain Eukaryota; kingdom Metazoa; phylum Chordata; order Testudines; family Cheloniidae; genus Eretmochelys; species Eretmochelys imbricata. The sequence goes on along the minus strand of NC_135572.1, from coordinate 91,529,458 downwards.
TATTTAGTCTTATATTAGTTATTCATTGAATACCAAAAGTTATTTTGTTATTTCACATGGTGGAGTCTTCTCAGTAGTGACACAAACCTACCTTAGCGAAGTTAGGATATGGTGATATACACTTACACACAGGTTCTTTGTTTCAATCCCTCTCCTTACTAATGAACAGGAATAATTTATCCAGTGGAAATAACTTTCCTTTTCCTTGAAATATGTTAATATTTAGAAGTAATCTGAAGCAAAACCTTTTCTGAGATTCTGAAAAGTATAGATGGGTGGATTTTTGTTGTTTTTTCTGGTTTCCATTCATGAATTGAAATTTCTCATATTTATGGCTGATTCCTGAAGCACCATCATATCATATCGAGAGAGAGATCCTGCTTTTGTAAGATTTGCCACTCAATTTTACCAACTAAAGTATAGTTCATACAGGAATTCAAAGTTTTGGATGCCTATCTGAAATCCAGTCAGATAAATATTATAACTCATACCACACACTGTCTAAACTCTTCTGCATCCCCTTATCTTTTGCTGCCAGAAATTCAATCTTTACCTGAAGCCAGAAACATATTTGTGAATACATATTATATCATGAAAATAAATATATGAAAAATGAGTCATTTAAAATATGCTTAAATATAAAAAGCCTGATTTACAATACGCTGTACTATCTAAAATATTTTAAAAAGTTTAATATTGCTTTAGAGATAGAAAGTTCTCAACAACAAGTCACATGAACATCAATGAACGAGGGTCAAACAAGCAGAATAGTACCAAACAAAAGAAAAAAAAAAAAACATATTGAACTATGCTGCAGTGTATGGTAGATTTAGAAGTTAAAATTGTCTTAGAGTCAGGAGTATTGTCTTGAATCTGGAGAGTATTACCATAAGATGCAGAGTCTAGCATGATATTTTGCTACAGGTTGAGATGATTAGGTAATATGAATGTTCAGGGTGAATTAATGGATTAAAGACATTTTCTCTTGACACTAAATGCAAACTTAATTTAACCTAATGATGGTCACAGGCAACTCCCTGACTAGATTTACATGCTCTCCTTTCCTTGGAGGAACTAATCTTCCTATTGTTCATAAATCAAAATCTCAGATTTGGCCATCTTCACTAAATTATAATAAAAGCCACTCAGAGACAAAGTTCTGTTGCCATGGCAGGTTGTGACATCTCTATCACTGGAGACATCAGAGCAGGTTAGACAAATATCTGTCAGGGATGGTCTACATAATACTTAGTCTTGCCGTGAGTGCAGGGGGCTGGACTACATGACCTCTTGAGGTCCAGTCCTATGATTCTATTAACAAAGGATGAAGTACAGGAACATAATCTTGTCTCATTTTTTATAAAAAGTCCATAAATTATTTACTTGGGTTAATGTCTAGTTTCATGTTTTTCTAGGTGAAATTGTAAAATATAGGAAGAACATTTATCATTCCACAACTGGACTAGAGCCCTCTGGCAAACATTTTACTACAAGTCAGAGGTATCAAGATATAATGCATGCATCCGATGAAGTGAGCTGTAGCTCATGAAAGCTCATGCTCAAATAAATTGGTTAGTCTCTAAGGTGCCACAAGTACTCCTTTGCTTTTTGCGAATACAGACTAACACGGCTGTTACTCTGAAACAAGATATAATATGATATTAATAAACTATTTAAAACCCTCTAGTTCACTTGAGCTTGACTCTTGTACCCTAAAGAGTCAGACAGATTCAGAATATACATACCATACACTTCAAATAAAATCACAGATTGGAATTTCAGTTTCAACTGTTTTATTACAGTTTCTTTCTTCTCTTTCTCTAAATACCATGGCAATAAATGTGATAAATACCTAGACAGATACAAAGATGTCAGAGGATAATTCTTGTCATCCTTCAAATTTTATATTTACTTCTTAAAATATTACTCAAGAAAGTAATCTCATTTGAGCTCCGCATCAGGTAAGTGGTGATAAATATTGTTACTATCTGTTTGGATGCCAGTTGGCACATAGTACTCTAAACAATGGTGAGGAAAGACATCTTCACCAACACCACCAGAATATCTTCCTGAAAATAGACTAATAGATTTTAAGGTCAAATGTTAATCTAATCTGATATCCTGCATATTCCAGGCCACAGACTTTTACCCACTGATTCTTGGGGTGAAGGGAATTATTTTCTTATTAGAAAAATTGTTGCTAGTCCCAGCCCTAGTGTACAAATGGACATCTCAGGTACCTGTTGGACAGTTTGACTGCCAAACTAAGTAACCTAAGAATCAGCCCCCCTCAAGTCCATCTGAACCATTGCATCTAAAGTCATCTTTCCCTTCCAAAGCTGTGACCATGTTACTTTCCTCCATCTCACACTCCACACTTTAGTTCAATGGGCTTTACATCTTTCAGTCAACTGAAGCAAAACAAAATACTTCAGTATGAGGAAATGAGACAGCTGTAGAAACCATGCCTGCCAGTTTATTAACAGGGTTTGTTTTTGTTTAAGCACACACATCACGTCCATCTGTAAATAAAGGTCCTAGCCTGAAAAATTGAATCCTGGGTGATGAGCAAGTTTAGAAAGGAGTGATGCCCATCCTCTATCCCTACTCAAAGAGGGTGCAGAGCAGCAGCTTTTGCAGCACCATAGGTGTGGCAGCGCATCCAGGCTCTGTTGATTAATGCTGTGGCAGATAATGTGCTGGCAATAGACTCATTACAGAGAAAGCTAGTAGCAATCCCTCTATTTAGAATCCTGAATACTTTCCATTGTACAAGATTTTTGTGATTTTTCTGAGCAACTCAAACTTCAATGTTGTTTAGCAGAGAGAAAGGCAATAGGCTAGAGAATCCTCTCTTCCTTGTCCCATGAAATTCCATCAGGTTTAGAGGAGTCTTAAACTGCTAAAAATCACCATTTTGTTTCTTTTTTCTATTCTCTTCTATATAGGCCTTTATGCTGTGCTCATCATTGTGGTATATGAGCACCTTCCACACTATCATTTCTCAGGAAGATTTTGCCAGCATGTCAAACTAATAAGTAAACATGAATATTCAAAGGCCCATGCCACCATCAAAGCAGCAACAGCACATATTGTGCTGGGAATACCTGTAGAAGAAGGGAGGAAAGGGAGCTGGGCAGGGCACTCCACCATCTCAGTACCTTCCAGCTCCTGTACAAGGCCCTAACATGACAATCTCCCTTACAGGCCTTATATGGGGAAGGAGAACCTACAGCACTGGGGGTGAGGAGAGGATAGGTTGAGCCTGGTTCCTCAGATCATCCCATGGACCCAGTACTTTGTACTATCAGCTCATTCACTGCTCTGAGATATAGAGCCTTCTCTTGCAGACAGCTAACTGTGTTAGTATGTAAAACAATCTATGCAGCAGTGCTGAAGATTCAAATCCTGTTGATGAATGACAGGTTGTTGCCATTACACATAATATTTTTTTACCTGTTTTCTTTTAAAGAGGAATTTATTCTCCCAAAAACTATGTAAAGAACGCTATTTAGGTTGTAAAATCAAATATTTGAAAGTTAGAAAATGCCAGCTTTATGATTGCCTGTACAACTTTCATCCAGTCCCCTTGTAGATATGCATTTTGATACAATCTTTAATTACAGAGTCAAATATTGTTTGTCCACACAGGACCCCTGAATCATCCAGTGCATGAGAGCGCAGAATTAAGGTTGCATAGAAAAATCATAAATCTGAGACTTCCTAATTTCAAGTGCTTGACTTTGCAGCATTAAAAATTGTATGCCTTTTTAGTCTATTAGCCATAGGCTAACATTGTGCTTGGTGTAATATGAAGCCCTGGTGAATACATGGAGGAAAATTGTGATGAAGCTTTATTTTGTGGATCTGATTACAGGATTCAGAGGGACTTGTCTACACACTGGCACATCTGTGGGGTATGAGATCTAATGTGCACCAACTGACTGGTCTGTGTAGACTCTGCTGACAGGCACAAGAAATTCTGTAGTGTTCTTTCATATAGTCTCATTTCAAGCAGCACTTTGCTAACACTCACTGGAGAACTTTTAATGAGTGCCAGCAGGGTCTACATGGGCCAGTTAGTGTGCAGTGCATTGGTGTGTGTTTGAATTCATACCCCACTGATGGCACTACTTCACCATGTAGACAAGCCCTCTGCTGATTCTCCTGTTGCTGCTCCTCCTCCTGCATTTGACCCTGTATGGGGACTGCAGAAATTTGGCCCTTTTAGGTTTTTTTTAAAAACTAAAAGACATTGATTTTACATTTATCCAAATTAAATTTAACTAAGCATGATGCTATCATGCTTCCCAGTCCATCATTACGTAAGTCCATCTGGAGTTTCGCACAATTATCTAGTTTTTACCAGAGGTTACAATTTAGTGCTATCACTTCCTCCTCAGTCATTAAAGAAATATTACATAAGCCTTCAGTCCCTATACCTAGGCTCTAGTGAACCCCACTCTTGTGTCTCTCAGCTCTGAGGATCAGTCACTGAAAATGACCCTTTCCATTAACCAGTTTAAAAATCTGTGACAGGACTTAGTCTGTCTTGTAAAAGTCTACTAAGGATAACATCAAAAGCTTTTAAAAAATCCAAGTAAATTATATCCATTGGGGTTACATTTATCTCCCTTTCATTAACTTTTCAAAAAACTAACAGGTTAAAGGAGCCTAATTTTTACTTACATAAACTTGTGCCTTTATCAGGGGATACTTACCCAAGTGTTGTAGTAGTTTCACTTTAATTACACTCAGTCTATTATTAGAGCTGAGGTGCAGAACACAGATCTGTAATTTGCTTTCCTGTGGTTCTCTTGTTTTTGAAGACAGGCACATTAGCAACTTTACTGTCTTTAGAAACTGCTTGTAAGGACATAGCAGGAAATTCACTCATCTGCAGATGGCATTTATAAGGCCCTGCATGTAGCGTGTGGATATATCACTCTAGCCTCTGCAGTAGGTGTACAGAGAGAACTGCCTCAGTGGAGTTTGTGTACACCTAATAGGCCAGCACGGATTGGACACAGGTTGACAAGTGGATCCATGATCATATAGGTAGAGTTGCTCAACATTCCTAAGGGACAGAAGGGCAGCAAACAGTATTAAAACCAATACACCTGAATAGTCACCCTGGAAAGGTAATGCTGTGAGCATTGGGAAGTGTATACACCATCCCTAGGAGCCCCCTTTTAGTCCTCACTCAAAGTATATTACTTCGGCTTTTGTGTGGGAGGAGTGAATTTCACCAATAAAGCATTACCTTGTCACTATCACTGCTCTTTCACTTGTTACATTTGGATGTATGCAATCCCATGCTGGTGATTTGTTGCTCTTGAGTTTATCTGGATGTACACACTACTATGTCTATGGCCTGTTCTTGTTTCTACTGAATTCAACAGCAAAACTCCCATTGCCTTCAAAGAAAGCAAGATCAGGCATGCAAAGACCTACAAAGTCATATTCCTCAGTTTTTATCTGGGAAAAAAAATAATCTGTAGTTTACTTTTACAATCATGGCAATATTTTGGGGAATTACCTGATGGTTCTGAGTGCAGTTTTGCTTGCACTTTTTCACTGAAGTTAAAAGAGTTAGATTGTTGTTAAATACATAGTCTGTGACACACTTCTTTTGAGGTGGTGAGCATTTCACCTGTTCTGACTGCATTTCTTTTTCTTTGTGTTTGCCTCTGGATCTATGAAAATAAGTTTTGTTTATGAACATGCTTGTGTACACGAGGGTTAACATGTTTAAAGGTGTTAACTACTGTCTACCCTAGTGTTTAAAAATGTATTAGTTAAAATGTATCAACTAGCACATTATCTTCCTCCTGTAGATATGCCCTAAGTAACTGATTTATTTTCTTAAACCCAAAGCTGCTGCAGACAGATAATATCCATACAGGCATATCAGAGCATTAGAAGCATTTCCTGGAAATAGTTGGATTGGCCTGTGCCTTGGAGAAACCGCTTCTGACTTTAAGAAGTCAGAAGTTCAACAGTGGCACCCAAATAAGATGATGCATTATGGGTCATTATAAAGGACCTAAACCAGCTCAATTTAGGTCCTTCAGCTAGAAACTCCTACTGCAAAACAAGAGGACCTCAGGACAGGTTCTAGTATAATCCTCTTCTGCTGAAGCTTTGATTCCTGCTGCTCTGAATGATTACATAGAACATTTTTACCTCTGTTTACTACTTATATGACTCATAAGTGCCTTATAAATAGATTTGAAAAACCAAATAAATATTTACAATTTTATTTTGTTTAATACTTTTTTTCCATGCTCCCTGATTGTCTTGTTTGTGTTTTAACTCTGAAAGCCTAATATAGTCACCAGCCACTGATGAGCATATAAATTAATTACATGTAGTTCAGTATCATCAGTTTGAAGTTTGGCTTTTACCCATCTGCCTTTTAAATCTCTGGGCTGGGAGCAGACAGGGACCTTTAAAGTGTTTAGTGAAAAGAATGGCTACTACTTCTAAAATCATTTATGAGGGGAAGAATTGCTTCAGAAACCCAGTCTGTGGTTAATATTTGGGACTCTGTTTCTTCAATTATGTTTCTTGGAGAAATGCCAAAGAGGATTTAATAGGTTTTGGAAAAATAAAAGCTTAGGGCAAAAATCATGTATTCACAGCCAGTTTAGGCACATCTGAGGCCTCCTACATATCCATTCTATTGCCCTTCCTCCTGCACCCCTATGGAATAATTTAATCTTTCATGTTAAATGAAATTGTTGAAGAGGTGTAGTAGCTGGGACAAGCAGCAGTGCGGGCCAGGCAAAGATGGAGGATATATATCTCAGGGTTGGAAAGTAGGCAGCATGCAAACAGCAGCATCCAGGCAGTTCATAGATTTCAAGGCCAGAAGGGACCACTAGGAGGTCAGACGAGATGATCCTAACTGTGGCTGTAAGAGTGCAAAGCCCAGAGGTAAAATAACCTCTCTGTACTCCTACTCATGATTCACATTGGCCCTTTTGGCCACAGTGTCACACTGGGAGCTCATGTTAAGCTGATTATCCACCCCAAAACTTTTTCAGGGTCACTGCTTCCCAGGATAGATTTCACACACCCCCTTCACCACATCGTGTAAGTATGGTCTACATTCTTTGTTCTTAGATGTATAGATTTACATATAGTAGTATTCAAACACACATTGTTTGCTAACAAAGAAATCCAGATTGTTGTCAGGGTCAGCAGCAGTAGAATCCAGCCTGTCATCATTTAAAAATATATATTTGTTTTCTTTATAATGTAGAATTTAAGAGTCCCAAGAACTCTTGGAAATCTCTTATAAACATACTTCCTAAAATAAAGAGATATCCTCAGTTACCCCAATTACAATACTGCAGCGTAGTTAAGTATAACAAAAATGTAACAAACATATCAGAATCTCCCCCTTTCTTCCCATACCCAGCCTCAACCTTCTCCCAGCTCCTTACAAAGGAGAGGGAATAAGCCTTCCAGCATGGTCTAAAAGCAGTGGCTCTTAACCTGGGGTGCACACACCCCCTGGGGGTGAGAGATGCTTTCTGGGGGTGTGAAACATACCAGATTTTTTAGAAGGTAAATCATCAAAACACAAATTAAGCACATGCACATAAGTAAAACTACTTTGTTTCATCAAACCTATGTATTTATTAGCATTATACATTTAATGATTACTGTAATATACAAATAAAAAAATAGATTTATTTTTTAAAGAACTAACGTACTTCAATGATTTTTGATACAGGGTACAAGAACATATTGAGAACCAAAGGGGTGCAGGCTGAAGTAAAGGTTAAGAACCACTAGTCTAAAGATTAACCCACACAAGTTATGGAATAGCTGAGTCCATAAGGATGGTAGGGCAATTAGATGTAAGAGGTTCCTGTCCTCCCACAAGTCAACATCCCATCAACCCCCAACCTCATGTCTCACCAGGAAATTAGGGAAAATAGAAAGCTCTAAAATATCCAGGCTCGGTCTACGGGTGGACAGGGGCAGGCTGCCTTCTCTATTACTCACTTACTCATTGTCCAGCCTAGATGAAAGTTGATATAAGGGTTTCAAACATTTTCCCTACACCTACTTGTCTGGGAATTAACCTTGTAGCCTGGATGAAAACTATCTGCACTGCTTTTACTACAAACACTATATCCCCACATCCATGAATATTCTATTACCACTAGTCCATCTTCATTCACCTCTATAAATCAGTTCCATTCCCCCTACACCCCATTCTGTACCTGAATAATTCTAGAGTTTTCAGCTATCAAAATTTTATCACCAGTCTCATTATATTTGAAGGGATGGGGGATTTATACTTTTTATATGGTCTCCCAATTTATGGGATCCAACTTATTAATGTTCAACCTTATTCAAAACAAAAGTATTTCCCATTTCTAAAAATGGGACTGAATCCTCAGTCAAAATGGCTGCCATTTTCTTTCAATCTTTATATGTGCAAATATGGATGACTGTAATAGAGTGAGGCAAGATGGCCAATGTTAGTATGGTGGGTCCTGTGCTTTTCTTGGCAGGGGGCTAAGACACCACCCCTTACCCCTACTCTTGGGCCACTGAGGTCCCCAATAGTGGCCCAGGAAGGCAGTAGAGAAGGGGAGGGGTCTGGGTTTGCTGCTCAGTCTGAGCCCAGGCCCCTCTCAACCCCTGCAGGTTCTTACCCTCTTCCCCCTTGGGTGGGGAACCTTTGGTCCTTAGATGTTGGGGGAGGAAGTCTCCCTTACTTCAGTTTGCTGGTGGTGTGTGTGTGTGTGTGTGTGTGTGTGTGTGTGTGTGTGTGTGTGTGTGTGTGTGTGTGTGTGTGTGTGTGTGTGTGTGTGTGTGTGTGTGTGTGTGTGTGTGTGTGTGTGTGTGTGTGTGTGTGTGTGTGTGTGTGTGTGTGTGTGTGTGTGTGTGTGTGTGTTTTTTCCCCCCCCCCCCAATCTCACAACACACCTCCAAGATCCAGTCCTCTCCTCTTCCTCTAACTGCCTGAAGCAGGGGGTTTTATCAGGTTCCTGACAGGGCTTAATTGACTACAGGTGCTCCAATTAACCTGCAGCAATCTGCCCTAGTCTACAGGGAACCACACCTTAATTAGCCTAGGGTTTATATATTTCCCCTCTACCACTGCTCCTTGGCCTTCCTGTATCACAAAAGATGCCTGGTATTGCCTGCTATTTGTAATAGGACTGAAGCCAGATTTGCAGGAAGAAAGAAGGTCAGGCCCTGTAAGCTATCTTAAGAAAGTGGATAGGAAACTGAAGAGACAAGCGATTGTGGGGAAAAGGAAGGAGGCTGATGGGGAAGCTGAGGAGTGAAGAAGGGAGTATGGGGATATGCAGGGAAAGGAGGGAGACTGGTGTGGTCAGGATTGGCGTGTGTGTGTCAGGAGGATGATTAAGGAAGTGCAGGGGTGTGTGAGGTACTAGCCAGATACTGAGGTTGTGTGGTGGGATGGGGGAATCAGGAGAGAGACTGAGGGAATCTATCTGAGTTAAGGGAGTCTAAACTAGTGTAATTTGAGGGGTATTAACTTACATTGCTTCATACAACACTTCTGTATTTAGCTGTAGTTTCTTTTAGTTTTCTGTAGTAAACTGTTAGCACCTTCATCCATTTGAAAGAAGCAACAAGTCTAGCTCATCATTTGAGCATACCCTCAGTGTCTGTTCACTTCAGTTTGCACTGAAAATGTTGATGAGCAGTGTTTCAATAGTGCCTGCTCAGCTGTGATTATTAAACCTCATGAACCCTCCACAAATAAGACGGTAAGACCCCATTTTATTGTAAGTCCTTTTTCATGTGAATGGGATTTTTTCTGTTGTGGAACTAACTTTCAAAACCTCTTTCTATTTAGGACAATGCTATTTCAAAGGAAACATATTTTGCAGTAGATTTTTCCTTTGTTAAATTTATAATTGTTTTCACCTTTTATGAAACTGAAAATTCCATCTCTACTGTGTCCTATCATATCTATCAATATAATCCTTGATGTGCTGCTTTAATGATCTGTTGGTATTGGAAAAATGAGAACAATGACCTTTGTTCTAATTTGTTTATATGAAGAAGCTAGTGAGATGGAAAGTATAAGACTTAATGGTATCTTAGATTATACATTATAATCATAACTGTGAAGGTAATACTTAATGCTAATTATACTACTAAAATGAATTCAAACTGACACATTGTAATATACTTGTAGATTTAAATGCATTTCTCTTTTGAGGTTTATAATACCATGCTGTCTAATTATCTAATTAGTAACAAAGTATTTCTAATTTTTTAACTTTTCATGAGAAATCTTGGCAGTCTAAATACTATTTTCTTTTTCAGGAGAAAAATGTATGAAATGCAATTGCTATTCTGTGGGCAGCAATGTATCTAAATCAACTTATGAAACAAAATGTCAGGGCAACATATTAATGCTTATACTTTGCAGTAAAAATGCAATGAATATATAACCTTTTTGTTAGGTCAGGTGTTTCACAAGGAGCTATGGGACAGCTTCACGTGGCAGCAATATTTCCATGTTCACTTCCTCAGGGCATATCCTAGTAATCAAAATGGGCCAAGCCTCTTTCTCCACACTTTCACCCTAAAACACTGAGGTCCGAAAAGATAAAGAGTAGGAATTTGGCTTATGAATTGGTATCTTGTACTCCAGGAAGTCACAGACACTGAATCAGTTGTAGAATAATCAGACACATTAGTGTGGGCCCAATTCTGTCACCTTTACTCATATGAGTAATACCTCATGTCATAAATATAAAGGGAAGGGTAAAACCCTTTAAAATCCCTCCTGGCCACAGGAAAAATCCTCTCACCTGTAAAGGGTTAAGAAGCTAAAGGTAACCTCACTGGCCCCTGACCAAAATGACCAATGAGGAGACAAGATACTTTCAAAAGCTGGAAGGAGGGAGAAAAACAAAGGGTCTGTGTCTGTCTGTGTGATGCTTTTGCTGGGGACAGAACAGGAATGGAGTCTTAGAACTTAGTAAGTGATCATGATTTCTTTAAATGGCTGAGAAAATAGCTGTGCTGAATAGAATTAATATTTCTGTCTGTCTCTTTTTTGTAACTTAAGGTTTTGCTGAGAGGGATTCTCTATTTTTTTAATCTAATTACCCTGTAAGGTATTCACCATCCTGATTTTACAGAGGTGATTCTTTTTTACTTCTATTAAGTCTTCTTGTAAGGAAACTGAATGCCTTTTTCATTGTTCTGAGATCCAAGGGTTTGGGTCTGTGGTCACCTATGCAAATTGGTGAGGATTTGTACCAAACCTTCCCCAGGAAGTGGAGTGCAAGGGTTGGGAAGATTTTGGGGGGAAAGACGTTTTCAAACTACGTTTTTTCAGGAACCCAGATAAAGTTTGGTGGTGGCAGTGGAAGTCCAAGGGCAAAGGGTAAACTAGTTTGTACCTTGGGGAAGTTGTAACCTAAGCTGATAAAAGTAAGCTTAGGAGGTTTTCACGCAGGTCCCCACATCTGTACCCTAGAGTTCAGAGTGGGGAAGGAACCTTGACACCTCATGTCGTAGTAGTTCCCTTGAAGCCAATATACTACTAGTGGAGTAAGCTGCTACTCAACATGAGTAAGAATATTAGACTCTCCAAGGGATCAGATGAAGGAAAAGCAGAGTGAAGCAAGATAGCCAACAAAACCAGTTACCTCAACATATATAATATAATTATACATCCATTAAATTGAAAGCATAACAAAGGTATATTTATCAGGACACAGTAGTACTATGTGAAGGGAAACTTTGGGACTCCTGGGAGTCCTTTGCTAAAATTCTGCCACCATTTGAAAGGAAGGTTTGTATGATTTCCCTCTCTAGCACTCCTGCTAGAGATTACTTATCCCTGGAACTCATAAAAATACTTCTGAAATGTAACAAACAAATCAGATAGTACCAGGAGACAGGTATTTAAAAAAAAAAAAAAACTCGGGAAGGACATCCCAGATCCTCCTATGATGTCTTCTCCCTCACTACTTCATCACCATCTAATTGAAACTGCACAGCTGTACACAGGGCTATCTATCAATATACCCCATATCTCACTGATGCCATTGACTTCAGGAGGACTACTAGTTGGTGTCCAGGATCAGACTTGTAATAAAGTATTAACATTTACATCAAAATGCAGCTTAAACTGAATGGTTAGACTGGTGGTGTTGCCCCCCACATTTGGAGGCTTTTTCTTCTTTAACTGGGGGGGAGAAAAAAAGAACAGAATGTCCACCCTTTCACTCGTTCCTTTAGAAGAGTTACATGAACCCCCCAGGACATGGAGTTTAGCTCAGGCCAAGTAGGGAGGGAAATTGTTGTGGGAAACCCTTGCTAAAATAATTGTGGCACATCGCTGCCAGGAATCCAGTCTCTCAGTCCAGGTGGATGTGAATGGTGCTTGTACCTGAGACAAAGAAAAGTCACATCTAGAAAAAAACAGTCCCATTGGTGCATGTGCTGAGAAATTTATCTTGTGCGAGGAACCTTAGTTAAAGTGCAAATGTGGTGACATATGTAATTGTCTATTCACATCACTGACACTTTGTATCCTGATCTATGGACTTGAGAAAATTGAGTGTTTACTCCATTGATGACCCTTGTTAAAGAAATTTTGGCATAGAACAGATTCTGTACTTTTCACTTATTGTCTTGCTTAGATGTCACTGCTTACATTTTGTCCCCACATGTGCAAAATCTTTTGTTTAGCAAACTTCCTGGATACTGACATAGTTAATACAACCTGTTTCAAATAGTCTTTTCTTACAGTAAAATTTTCCCTTTTCAAAAGTCTAGCTGTCAGCTGCTGTCTTGATGCATCAAATTAAGCAGTGGTCCTTTACTCAGATGGACTCTCCTGGGTCGTATTTGAAGAAGACAGATGGTAGATAGCATCACTAAATCAAAGGAGTATGACCAATTAAGAGTTTGTAGGGCAATTAAAACAACATGAACTTTTCTGTGCTGAATTTCTCCGTTTGTGACTGAAAAGACATCAAGACACTGAAGAGATTTGGACCATTCTGTTGATGGTGCCTCTGTAATTATAGCATTAAAGTTTCCATGCCAAACAAAGACCATACCCTTTACTAAGAATATCCCCTTATGCTTAATTTCTTCTCTATAAATATAGGTATGTAAATCCCTACAGCCAGAGTAGGGAGAAGAGAAAGACAAGACCCCTGCCATATATCAAGGGTTCTCAGATGGACTCCTTTAAAGAAAGACAAAGTAAATCACTACAGAAACCTACCTAGCACAGATACCAATTTCCCTGAGTGTGTATTAGATCTCTTGATTCTGGATCTAAATGTGTCCAAAAATGAAGGGTATTCAAACACAGGGGCTTGATTTGGGCCCACAACAAAGAACAGAGAACACCACAAATAATGTTGCTATAAGCAAAAATATTTTAAAATGCAGGTAATTATTTACAGCATGCAAAACCATAAATGTCAGATCAATATAACCATAAAATCTCAGACATTTCTTGGCAGAAATTTCCTTTCAGAGTATCCTTCTTCCTATTGCTCAGTACACTGAGTAGTGTGTTGGGAAATGAAATTAATTCCATCCTCAGCCTCCTCCTTAGTCCTCAAAAACCCCTCCAGAAAATTGCAAACAATCAAATCTGAAACAAATACTCATAAGCAAGGTAATGTGGTGCAAATAGGTTGTATAAACACTGATGATTACTCTATTGCTTAATATCAAGTATCAGCTATTTTAAATGAATTATTTACAATTAAAAATTCCTTCCTTTTTGAATTTGTCAGTTTGAGGCACTACATATTGAGATAGAAGGCCAGAACTTGGCTGATATAAATCAGCACAAATGGGAGTATGCCAATTTACACCAGCTGAGATTGTGGGCCAAAATGTGTGTTGAGAAATGTACACAACATAATTTCTCTGTTTTAGGGTTTTTGACACTTCTGTCCACAATGACACATAGAGCAGAAGCAACAATACAATGCATCTTGTTCCCCTGTAGAACTGTGACATTTCATTAATAATGCCAACCCCCTCAAGGTCAGTTATATTCTAGTTCTCTAACCTCCAAGAACAAACTACTGTATAGAAATATATGAAAACACCACTTGGCAAGTTCTTAAAGACTCAAACTTACCATTTGATAAAGTGATTTTTTTATTAAAATAGCTGTTCATTCTCATCCTCAGGTGCTGTAGACCTATTTGCCTTTGTGGCAGAACCATGTCTGGTGAAACAGTTTGCCATTATCTGAGGAAAGAGACTGCATTTCTGAGGCCATCTACTTTTCTTTTAGATCATTAGTTTGTTTTTATATTCTATATTGGAGGCAGTAAAACTCTTTGGTGTATCTATCTATTCATTCAGCTGATAGCACATCACTTTCTTTTCCTAACGATACTGCTAAAAAAAACCAAGGACTCTCTCCCCCCACCCCCTCCCCCCACCTCACCTTCAAAATCTAAGGTAGCAAGAACATACAGCTCAGTAGTATACATTAGAATTGTCTCTTACTTCACAGAAAATTGGTTATTGACCAAATGGCATTGTGTTTTTTCCCTTAAAAAAAATTCTATTTTTTGTTGAAAAACTAAACATGAAAACCAAAAATATTTCTGGCAAAAGAACAAAAAATAAGTCTATGTTCAGGTTTTGGGGGATCCAAATGGTTCTGAAGCTCAGGGAAGTTTGAATCTGAATTTTCATTGAGATTTGACTAAATTTCTAAATTACATTTCAGGAATGTTTTAGGAATAAGGATGAGTTTGATTTCTACTATCATCTGTTTTGGTTCATTGGTTTTACACGTAATTATTTTCAAATTTATTTTAATTTACTTTGGTTACTTATACATTTACTTTTGTTAAATGGATTGGTCTTATAGTTACGACACTAACTAGAGTATGAAGTAAAAGATCTGTATTTATTCCTGAGCTGCCACAGATTTTCTGTGTGACCATGGGGAAAGTCACTTGCTCTGTGCCTAGTTTACAAGTCAATAAAATGGAGACAAAAACAATAGTTCTCTATCCTACAAAAGTGTTATGAAACTAAATGTATTAATGCTTGCAAGGTTCTTAACTATTGTGCAAAGAGCCATAGAAAAGCCCACAAATACATTAATTAAATAATTAATTTACTGTGAATAAACTGTCTGAAATGTGTTGACATTGGCTCATCGTGTTTTCTGGCATAATATTACACATTGTACTCACTTTTCTTATAAATGTTAATTTTTTTTGTTAGTCAAAGTTCTTCCCACTAAGGCAAAAGTCTGACAATGGTAGCCCTCCCTCTGCCAAGTCATAGCAGATGTTGGGCTCTTGCATGAGGGCTTCCCGTTTAAGGAGAAATCAGTGGCTTGGAGGCTATGCTCTTAATACAACTTGTTTATTTTACACTGTATACATGAGTCCTTCAAAACAGTTGTTACCTGCACACTGTTTGTGACCTCTTTGTGGGATCTCAGCCAAACACCAAGACCCAGGAAGCAATTCTACACCAAGTGTTCACTCTAGTTAGAGAAACTAAGGCAGAGAGCAAACATTCTTGTGGCTTGCCACAGCTCCCACCAAGATAACTGAACAACATGGTATTTTTTTCCAAGACTAAAATTCGGTCACATGTTTTTTAAAAAGGGCTTGTAAGACTGTGTAACAGCATCATCTGGTAACCCCTGCCATAGGGATAACTATACTAGAAAGGAATAAAATATAATGAAGAACTACCAATCAGTTTCAGAAGGATAGATATTTAAATGGAAGGTTTATTAGATGGAAAATGCTATTTAATGAAGACAACTGTATAGGCCAGTAACGACAAAGCATATTAGGTCTAAAGCCAATGACCAAAACAGAGAAGGGAGATTAAATGAAGTAGTTATAAAGTACTGACCAGAAAAGGGATTCAGAGGTTATAGTGAAAAAAATCCTTGAACTATTAGCTGGCATTAAAAGATAAACTATTACAGTAACCTAGATATTTCCATGTTTTACATAGAAAAGGTGAAGTTGGGGCTCATTCATTATTGAAAAGGCTACAATTTAGTCAAAGGTATTTATAGTACAAGTCATGGACAATAAACAGTCACATGACCTGTCCATGACTTGTACTATAAATATCGTTGACTAAATCTTAGGTGCTGGAGAGAGGAGTGGTCCAGAGACGGCTGCTGCTGCTCTGAAGGGGGGATTGCTCTGGCACATACTGCTGCTCCAGGAGGAAGGGTGGCTCCGGGCCCCGCTGCTGCTCCTGGGCGGGATTGGCCCGGAGCCCCACCACCACTGGCACCACTGCTGCTCTAGAGCAGCACCTGGGACCAGCTGCCTGGGGACGCCTGAGCAGTGGCTTGGGCAGCCCTGGGGTCAGCCACACCGGCTGCTGCAGAAGTCCCGGAGGTCCCAGAAAGTCATGGAATCTGTGACCTCTGTGACAGACATGCAGCCTTAATTATTGAAAAAGAAACAGTTGTGAGGTGACCTTGTAGCATACAGAAATATAGAGTTTGGTAAAACTAAATGAGACATACCAATCTTATTGGTGAATGGTTAAGAAACTTTATGTTAAACATCAAGGACAGTCTCCCCTAAACTAACATCAATGGAGTGGTGCAAAATAGAAGAGAAATAGGCAATATAAGCACATTAAAAGGAGAGGCAATGGATTTACATCCTGGTTTCCCCTTCATGTAATCACACATAAATCCTTCTGCCACAGAGACCTGGTCAAATGTACATTAAAGTCAATGTGAGCCTTTCCTATTACTTATACTTGGGCATTGGATCAGGCCTCAGATTTGCAGCATTTAGGAACTCCAGAGGCCAAGGTTGGAAGGAATAGGAATAGCGGTTTCCTGTGGTAACATGTTCTCCCCTCAAATTTGTCAGGATTTCTCTGCAGAAAATTATGGTGATGCTCCACAAATAAACCTCCATGAGGGGTGTTTGGATTGGAAGTCAGTGAGGTCATGTCAGTATAGCTTTAGAGGAAAACATGAGAATATATATTTTGACAGTTGATCTATTCATGCAAATTTTATATGTATCACATGTTGCTATAATTGTGTCAAGAACTTAATGTTCAAATAGCAAGGGAGCTCTGCACAGACATATAGGCATACACACTATACAGGCATTGAGATCAGTATGATTTTCCCCATGGAGCTCAGTAAAGATATCTTTGTTACAGGTAGATCTCGCCTCTGCCAGCATCTACGGGCCAGCCTCCAATTTAATGATTGGAAGGAAATGCCACAAGCTGAAACTTGCAATTTCCTGGTCCCTGTGAGACTTTCTCAGTAGGGACTGTTAGGACTGCTCGTGACAGTGTAGGATTCAGGCCTGCATTTTCTCCTGAGATAGAATGAGTCTTGTTTGCCTGTTTGACTTTTTTACATCCTTACTAATTTGTGTGAACAAAAACGATCCTTACTAATATGCGTAAACAAAGGACAAAGACACTGTATGTTCATTCTGCTTAGCCAGATGGGTTTTTTAGAATAATGGGAACAGATAATAACAGTTAAAGTGCTTTTGGGCATGGTGGGAGTATAATATATGAGCACAAACTTGAAGAATTCCTCAGCTCCTATCTCAAGGCAAGATTAAGCAACAAGTCAGGAGGGGAAAGGGAGGATGGGGTGGGTGGGGGAGAGGTATAAAACACTAAAAGGCCAAAGAAATGCCTGTCCCTGATCGTAGAACTCACTCCTCACCCCAAACATGGGATACAAAAGAGGTGGGACAAAGACCCCAGATTCACGACCCCCCAGAACGGAACATGACCATAAATTGTAAGGGGTGGGACTGAGGGTGTGCATTTCAGGTATAATTATGCCTGCTAAGGACACGGAGATTGGACACTGGGAAACAAGACTCTGCAGCATCAGAGTTATGGTATACATGCTTGCTGCAAACTAATCCCAATAAACATTGCATTGACTACACTTCAGACTTCTGGTCTTCTGCTTTCTGTCTGCATGACAAGAACCAGGGGAGAGGGTGAAGACAGAACGAGAAAGAATGAGCGAGAATGAAAAGCACATCATTGAGCCAAATAACACAGATACGTTTAAGAAATAGCTACAAAGTATGCTGTATGGTGGTTAAGAGAGGAGATTTAAGGATTCAGAGGGATTAATGTAGTTCAGTCAAGATTCTTGAGCCATATAATCTGTTTAAGAGTTTGACCAGAAATTCTGCTGTCTGGACACAGGGCAGACTGTCTAGTATATGCTACAGAAAACAGTGGGTTCTTTCATGTTGTAACACCTTTATTGTCTCTTTTCACCTAGTCCCAGGAAGTCAACAAGAATAAATCTAAAAGGGTATGGGGCTAGTTGACTCAAGTGAACTTCTATCCATAGCATCCTTATTATTCTCTTTTGCTAGATTTCTATAGCAACAACTGAAGGATGCAATAAAACCCTAAGCACATTTTCTCTACATCTTACTCTCATCCCCCTCAAAGGTCACTATTTACTTTTGTCAGAGTGGTAGCCATGTTAGTCTGTATCAGCAAAAAGAATGAAGAGTACTTGTGGCACCTTTGAGACAAATAAACTTGTTAGTCTCTAAGGTGCCATAAGTACTCCTCATTCTTTTTATTTACTCTTGTGTTCTTTGGGGATCAGGGGAGAAAAAATTGTTAGTTTTTTAAATAAATATTAATCAAATTAGCACAGAAATACCAACATGCCTCTTTAATTGGTAATCCTGTTCAATTAGAGCATTACAAAAGAGTAGGTCAAATTGGGGCTATAAAAATGCGTGCCCAAATTTAGCCTCCAAGTCCATATTTTATCCCCCAGAATAAGTGGCCTGATTTTCAAAGATACTGAGCACTTGAGCAGCTACAACTGAATTCAACCCTTGCAACTACAACAGCCTCAGAGTCCCCTATATTTACTCTATCACCCTCTGTCAAGGGAATTAGCAGATCCACCCAGTTATTGATCCACAAGCCCTGTCTCATCGAAGATCTGCTCTTCCCTCAAACACCTTGTGGACTGAGGATGTAGGAAGCCCAGAACGCAGTTCAGTGGCACACACAGGATGTAGACCTCGCCATGGACTTTGGCCCTGTCCTTCCTTGCACAGTGGAACTACACTCATTCTGCTGAAACCATAGGTTTCTGCATCCAGGGAGAGGAAGGGAAAGGCAAGATTAGCCCCGAATTAGAAAAATCATTTGACACTGTCTCTATTTACACAAATGTCATATGTATCACATCACACATGTTGCCAGACCTATTGTCTCTATGGAAGTTGGGGAAGAAATTTTAAAAGTGTGAAGGGGATTAGGAGCATAAGTCCCATAGAAAGTCAATGAGATTAATAAAACTCTCAATGGGACTTGTGCTCCCAAATCTCTTAGGTACTTCTGAAATTCCCCCTTTCTTATGCTAACAGTAAGAAGATGATGCACATACACCCCATATACACATACCACATCTGAGCACGCACATGTGCACACAAAACAAATCTTCCAAGCATCTGGGCATTGCTTCAATGGCATTGTGACTTTTTACTAACAGACTTGAATGCACGAAGACTTTAATTGTGGCAGCTGAAGGATGAAATTAATCAGTTTGTTCAAACTTCTTTCTGACTTTGTTCCTTTCATAACAACATCTGAAATTATCTGCTGTAAAATATATATCAATGGAATATGATTTTAATTTAACTTCTGTAAACAAGTTAATGAAAGAAATAAAACCATGTTTCGTGGAGCCCTGTAAAATACAAGTCTCCATTTCAGTACTGTTGATATTAATGAGTTTCACTATGTGTTTTCCCATAAAATCTCAAACTAATTTTTAAAACGTTCACATGATTATTCAAAACAAATTTATTTCACCCTCTAACAATCACAGGATACCGTGCGTTACATAACTGCTTATTTTCCATTAAGAGGAAGGATGATAACCATGCAATGTTTTCATTCTTAATGTACATTGCTCATCCCAAAAGGAAGGCTGAAAGGTCACAGGCTAAGCAGTAATTTGTTACTAGCAGCATGTATTCCTTAACAATATATAGATCTATGTCATCATCATTACAACTACTGATGCTGAAATATTTCAATACAGGCAAAAATATCATTATTTCTAACATAACTCCAGTATTCAGCCAAGGTATTTTCTTTATTTTCCCCACTTTTTAGTATGGCATCTGCATTTTCTTCTACCCATAACATAGTATAAACATATTTTGTTAATGCATGTAAAGTAATTTTATGTACACATCAGAATTCTGTATCAAATATGCCTGAGTTAGTCACGATGCAATTGAACTACATAATATCATACTGAAAAGAGATTTTCTTTTTATATTCACTTAAGAAATGCATAGTGCAATAACTATGAACTGAAAAATTCCTTGAAATTTCATCTTGGTGCAAACTCATCTTTGTAAAATATGTAAGGGTACATGACTATCCTAAATATATATTTATATTAGCTTCTGCCTAAGGTCTTTAAGGAAAAGGGGGGGGATGATTTAACAGGGTACTGCAAAACCACCTCTATTGGTGCTAGTTACATTTTCCAATAATAACAATAATAAAAAAAAAATCAACTTGAGGAACAAATCTGAAAGGGGAGAGAAATAAAATGGAAGAGAGCTTTTAATCTGTTACTAACACTGGTTCTTCCATAATATCCACTACAGGGCACTCTTGAGTGTCCTTTCCCTATCTCCCTCTGAAAGGAGCAGTGTTGCTACATGTTCCACAGTTGGCTACTGGCCTTGGATCACCCCAACCCCATAAGGATTTAGACTGTGAAGAGTGAACTCGAGTAAACTAATGCTAATTAGGCCATCATTAGATTACTCTGGAAATCCAAAGAAGATTTCTTCAAAGTTGGATGGACGGTTTAGGTTAGGTTATTTGTCATGCTGTCGGTTGGACAATGTAGAGACCACTGAATGTATAATATTCCTCCATGATCTGTCCTGAGCAAATCTGGCATGTTATGGGGTAGGATGCCTGTGAGGGACAGGTATCTATTTGTCATCCAGCCATCATATTTTAGGTCTTCTGGGGGGTCTTTTCCATCCTGCTTTCATTGGATCAAAGTCAAAGATGATTCTCACGGGGAAGTTACTATGCATTTAGAGCAGATGAACGTACCACCACAGAAAGCACTTGGCAAACATTTGTGAGAGTGTAACCTGTTCAGTTAGAAAATGGAACTTTCATTCAAATTGAGTTTGTACCATTTGATGTTTTTGATCATTTGGAGATGCTGTCCAAATTCTTTTCAATCTTGACAGTGGGGGGTTATTTTTCAACCTCACAGTTCAGAATATTGATCACCAAAGCATTATATATCATCAGCTTCATCTGTCTACTCATTAGGGTGTTCAGTTTGTAAAGACATTCTTGATGAGGTGCCCCATTAATGACGATGATTTGCAATGTGGGCTTCCATGAAGCAGATGAAATCACATGCAATCTCAAATGGGTGGTCACTCAATGAAATTCTAAAGTCTTCAGCATGTTCAAAATCACTGATCAGAAGAATTTTGATTTTCTCAATTAATTTTCAGGCCTATTTTAGTGATATTTCCAGAGCTTTAAGTGCTTCAATTAGCTAATCCATTGAGTTGATAACCAGTACTACCTCATTGGTAAAATTGATGTCGGTGAGATTCTCATCATCAAAGTGTATGCTTAACATGCCATTTACTTTGTATCTGATCAAGCAAGTACACTATAATGGCACTTTTCAGAGTAGCAGCCGTGTTAGTCTGTATTCGCAAAAAGAAAAGGAGTACTTGTGGCACCTTAGAGACTAACCAATTTATTTGAGCATAAACTTTCGTGAGCTACACTGCGGTTTAGGGGCATGCTCTAATGTGGGAGGCATTGTTGAGACATCCAGTCTCCCCACCCTTTCTCTTGCTGCCAGTCCCAGCCATCTTGTCCAGCTAATTGCAGTTCCAGTTGTTGTCCTCACTGCTCTAGATCTGTGTCACCAGACTCCTTGTCCTCACTGTAGTGGAATTAGACAGCTTCCTCCTCAGCACTGCCTAGGTGCCAGCACATGGGTCATTGAGAGCACTGGACAGATAAGCCCTCAGCTTTCATTTTCAGTGCCTGGCCTGGACCACCTGGAATGAGTTGTCACTAGGAAAGTCCAGCTTTGTCCCTATAACCCTGTATTGGAGCATGTGCAGTCACTCTGTGTGAATGGCACTTGAGCAATATGGCCAGTAGTAAAAGTTCTGAGGAAATGAAGCATGTTCAGTCATTTAGTGGGGATAATATATATTGCCTTGTTACCAGTGGGAGTTGTGAGGGGATGAATCATGCGCTGCAAGAATGGCATGTGTGAAATCTTGTCAACATTAGAGGGCTATGAAAAGCTTGAGTATGCTCAGTGAAGATAAAATCTCCAGTGATTTTATCTGCTAAATCAAAGAAGTCTCTAACAAGCATGTGCAAATTATGATTTTTCATAACTCAGACCTTGGACTAATTTGGCTGGATTTTCACTGGGACAGACCCATCCCTGACACAAAGGCCAATCTCCTGCTAAATTTCAAGTCCATGATCCAAGCATGGGGATGCTAGAGCTGTTCAAAGAAAAACTCTCCAGAACTGTTTAAGATGGGCAAAACAATGTATTTTTCCCCTGGCCTTGTTCTCAGAAAAGGATTTTTTGTCTTTTGGGGGAAGAAGAAGCCTGTAGCAGACATCCAAGAAAAAAAAAATCAGCCCCAAGAGCTAAAGTTTGGGAAAACTACGAGCAACTGAAAATAGGGTCTTATTAGTAATATCAAGCAACTTTAATAATAGATGGCACTACTACCAGCCAGTATAGAATCATAGGGCTGGAAGGGACCTCAAGAGGTCATCTAGTCCAGTCCCCTGCATTCATGGCAGGACTAAGTATTACCTCGATCGCGGCTCCCAGTGGCCGCAGTTCACTGCTCCAGGACAATGGGAGCTGCTGGAAGCAGCATGGGCCAAGGGACGTACTAGCGCCGCTTCCAGCAGCTCCCATTGGCCTGGAGCAGCAAACCACAGCCACTGGGAGCCTGCGGACACGGCAGGTAAACAAACTGGCCCGTCCCGTCAGGCGCTTTCCCTGCACAAGCGGCCGAACAAGTTTGGGAACCAGAGACCTAGACTATTCCTGACAGGTGTTTGTCTAACCTGGTCTTAAAAATCTCCAATGATGGAGATTCCACAACCTCCGTATGTAATTTATTCCAGTGCTTAACCATCCTGACAATTAGAAAGTTTTTCCTAATGTCCAACCTGAACCTCTCTTGCTGCAATTTAAGCCCATTGCTTCTTGTCCTATCCTGAGAGGTTAGGAACAATTCTTCTCCCTCCTCCTGATAACCTTTTATGTACTTGTAAACTGTCATCATGTTTCCTCTCAGTTTTCTCTTTTCAAGACTAAACAAACCCAGTTTTTTCAATCTTCCCTCATAGGTTATGTTTTCTAGACCTTTAATCATTTTTGTTGCTCTTCTCTGGACTTTCTCCAGTCTGTCCACCTCTTTCCTGAACTGTGGTGCCCACAACTGGACACAATAATCCAGTTGAGGCCTAATCAGCACGGAGTAGAGCAGAAGAATTACTTCTCGTGTCTTGCTTACATCACTCCTGCTAATACATCCCAGAATGTTTGCTTTTTTGCAACAGCATTACACTGACTCATATTCAGCTTGTGGTCCACTATGACCCCCCCAGACCCCTTTCTGCAGTAATCCTTCCTGGACAGTCATTGCTCATTTTGTATGTGTGCAACTGATTGCTCTTTCCTACATTGAGTACTTTGCATTTGTCATTATTGAATTTCATCCTGTTTACTTCAGACCATTTTTCCAGATCATTTTGAATTTTGATCCTATCCTCCAAAGCACTTGCAACCCCATCCCAACTTGGTATCATTCACAAACTTTAAGTGTACTCTCTATACCATTAATTAAATAATTGATGAAGATATTGAACAGAACCAGACCCAGAACTGATACCTGCCATACTCCATTCATTATGTTCTTCCAGCATGACTTTGAACCACTGATAACTACTCTCTGGGAATGGTTTTCCAACTAGCTTTGCACTCACCTTACATTACTTTCATCTAGGTTGCATTTCCCTACGATGTTTATGAGAAGGTCATGCAAGACTGTAACAAAAACTTTACTAAAGACAAGATGTACCATGTCTACTGCTTTCCGCCCTATACACAAATCTTATTACCCTGATTAATGGGACTACCCTGTACTTCGTCTTCCTGTTGCTTCTAATGTATTTGTAGAACGTTTTCTTGTTACCCTTATGTCACTAGTTAGTTTGATCTAGTTTGTGTCTTTTCTAATTTTGTCCCTACATACTTGTGTTATTTGTTTATAGTTATCCTTTGTAATTTGACCTAGTTTCCACTTTTTGTAGGACTTTTTTTTTATGTTTAGATCATTGAAGATCTCCTAGTTAAGACACGGTGGTCTCTTACCACACTTAACCACTTAATCTCCTTCCTTAGAGGTTTTTTAAGGTCAGGCTTGACAAAGCCCTGGCTGGGATGATTTAACTGGGAATTGGTCCTGCTTCGAGCAGGGGGTTGGACTAGATGACCTTCAGGGGTCCCTTCCAACCCTGATATTCTATGATTCTATGATTCCTATCTTTTCTATGCAGTGGGGAAGTTTGCTCTTGTGCCCTTAATAATGTCTCTTTGAAAAACTGCCAACTGTCTTCAATTGTTTTCTCCCTTAGACTTGCTTCCCAGGGGATCTTTACCTACCAACTCCCTGAATTTGCTAAAGTCTGCCTTCTTGAAATTCATTGTTTTTAATTTTGCTGTTCTCCCTCCTACCATTCCTTAGAATCCTGAACTCTACGATTTCATGATCACTTTCACTCAGGCTGCCTTCCACTTTCAAATTCTCAACCAGTTCCTCCCTATTTGCCAAAATCAAATCTAGAACAGCCTCTCCCCTAGTAGCTTTCTCCACCTTCAGAAATTAAAAAAAGAAGTCTCCAGTACAGGGGTGGCCAACCTGAGCCTGAGAAGGAGTCAGAATTTACCAACAATAATGTCAGCAGCCCCACATCAGCTCTGCCCCATCTCTGCTCCCAGTGCCTCCCACCTACCAGCAGCCCCACCAATCAGCACCTTCCCCTCGCTCCCGCATGTCTGGATCAGCTCTTTCCTGGTGTGCAGGAGGCTCTGGAGGGATGGGGGGAGAAACGAGGGCACAGCAGGCTCAGGGGAGGGGGTGAGAAGGGGTGGAGTAGGGGCAGGGCCTGTGGCAGAGCCAAAGGTTGAGCAGTGAGCACCCCCCAGCATACTGGAAATTTGGCGCCTATAGCTCCAGCCCTGGAGTTGGTGCCTGTACAAGGAGCCGCATATTAACTTTTGAAGAGCCTCATGTGGCTCCAGAGCCACAGGTTGGCCACCCCTGCTCCAATGCATTCCAAGAACTTGTTGGATAATCTGTGCCCTGCTGTGTTGTTTTCCCAACAGATGTCTGAGTAGTTGAAGTCCCCCATCACCACAAAGTCCTGTGCTTTGGATGATTTTGTTTTAAAAAAAGCCTCATCTAGCTCTTATTGTTGGTTAGGTGGTCTATAGTAGACCCCTACCATGACATCACCCTTGTTTTTTACCCCTTTTATTCCTACCCAGAGATTTTCAAGAACTGTCTCCTATTTCCGTCTCAACCTCAGTCTAATGCACTCAGTATATGTGTACATTTTTAATATATTAGGCAACACTTCCTCCCTTTTTTTCCTGCCTGTCCTTCTGAGCAAGCCGTACCCTTCTATACCAATATTCCAGTCATTGTGTGTGTGTGAGAGAGAGAGAACAAATGTTACCTTGCTTAATTTCTACATATGGATGGCTTAGAAATTAAACCTCATGCAATAAGGCAATAGATATCATTCTATTTGCCATTTGCAAAGATTTGGGCTCTGGAATTATATAGCTCCTCTGATGAACATATGTGGGAGATATTACCTTGCTTCTGCCAAACTATGTACAAATATGCCACAAAAATTAAAAAAGGTTATGCAGAATACATGTAATTTATCACATGTAATCTTTTTAAAACATGTATGTATGTCAATGAACTTCAAATCAATGGAGTAGATGTCTCCCTATGAAGCAGTGAAGTATATGTGAAGATTCCAGGGCACACTTAAAGAAAGAAGACTTCTGGATGTGAATGTTAAGAGTATAAATTGCTGATTCATTAAACAAATAAACTGGCAAAGAGAAAAACAAAATAACTCAGTGGTGTTGTCTGGGGAGATAATTCCTGAATCTGGGAGCTGCTTTATTTTACCTAGTCCCAGTCAGGCATCTTCCATCACTCCTGGATTAGGTTTGCATACCACTTGAATGTTGTTCATTTCTCCAATTAGCCATTTCTCCCATTCTCAAATATATCAGACCTGATGCACCGGAGGTGGTGCTATTCTGTGGAATCTTCCCTATAAATAAGCCATTTCTGGACAAATCTTTTCCTTTGAAAACAAATATGCTCTCAACCCTTATTAGATTTAACTCTAAATCAGTATGGTAAGTGGAGAAATCTTTCTTTCCCTCTTTCCTTGTGTACAGAAGCAACATTTAAAAAGTGCACATTCAAACAGAAGGGGGCGATCCCACTTCCACCAGCTTATGGAGGAAAATCCATACTCAGTCATCTGTGATCTCTTGCTGGTCCTTCCCCCTGTAGGGGAGAATATAGCCCTGTGTTTGTACAGGGGGAAAAATGTTTCTACTAAAGTCTTCTGTAAATGTGAACACCACAACCATTATAGCAGTGGCTGTAATAAAACTAAATGAGGACTTTGTGGAAAGTAGATGCGCTGTGAATGATGTATTTTGCAATATGTGTGGGAGAGCAGATGTACTTTTTTAGCCTGCCCTGAGGGCCAACATACTTTAAATGCATCATTTAGTATCATCTTTATTAATGATCTAGAAGTAGTAGTAAGCAAGTACATTAATTAAAAGTTACAGGTACTACTAAATTGGGAGGTGTTACAAACGCTAGGGAGGACAGAGAACAGCCAGGGAATCGGAAAGGTTAGATATATGGGCAGGATGTTCCTTAAATACAACTTGGGGGCAAACAAAGAACCATCAGGCACAATTTCTTGGTTCACAAGTGTCTAGGACACATTTTTCTTTTCTAAAAGCTTAAATACAAAAATGGTCCTGGTTATTTCAACACAAATTTGGTTACCTTTTGTAGAATTTGAACAAAGTAATCCCTGAATACAGCCAGGATACTGAATGTATCGGATTCACTGCTGTGCTCCTCCAGTTTTATAGTGTTGTAATTATATTTATTGACTAGATCACGGACATGTCAGAGGATACATTCATAAACTCAAATGGCTTCAGTGGAGTTACAGCAATGGAAAGCTGGCCTTAGAGAGGGGTGAATCAGGCTAATTTGAACTGTTAGTTAAGATGCATGTACAATCTCCATTGTATTTCTGAGCTCTTTTTCTTATTTTATTTTCCATTTATATGTATTTGCTGTATTATTATGCTATAATAATTCTCCTGCATCTTCTGTTTTTGTATTCTCAAAGGATCCTGCAAAGATTTAAGCATGTGCTTAACTTTGAACACTGAGCATAGTCAATGGGACTCAATATCACCATTTTTCAGCACACCAACGGATCAATTTTCTAAAATTTATTTGTTGAAAACTATTTGTCAAATATTTTGGTAAATAATTCTAAGTATCACTTTCCCATTGAATATCTAGTTTTGTTTTATTTTTCCTAAGAAGTAATAACTTTCATATTTTCCAAGTTGCATTTCAACTTATTTTTTGCCCATTTCTTTTGTTTCCTTTTTCTTTTATTTACAGAAA
Source organism: Eretmochelys imbricata (assembly GCF_965152235.1). NCBI lineage: Eukaryota > Metazoa > Chordata > Testudines > Cheloniidae > Eretmochelys > Eretmochelys imbricata. The sequence continues at coordinate 91,501,595 of NC_135572.1, read as the reverse complement.
TAACACATTTAACTTATGTCTTTTCAGGAAAGGTGCTTACCTTTACACAGTATGAGTACCTGCATTAACCACAATTTTTTTCAAATAAATAAATTCAACAAAACTGGGGTCTGCAAATAATATATATACCTTTCCTCAGATGTCTCTTCCTGCCCACATTCCACCTATCTTTAAAACCACATTCTGCTAAGTAAAGGAGCAGTTGCACAAAGACTTGGAACTTATTCCCTTTCAGTGCAGAATGCCATATATTTAACTTTGTGTCCGTGCATGGTCTTCACTCATAGATGGAACACAATAATGATACTTTCCCTACTGTTCATCACATCAAAATCAAGGATTAAGGGCAAAGAAGAGTAGGGGTAGGGATTTATTGGGAAAACTGGGATTATGTTGGCTGATAAAGTAAGGAGGGAATAAAGCTGAAACAGCCATACTTGTTAAGGACATATGGATGAAAAGTTCTTAAGGCAATGGTCATTCAGAGCAGTATGTTTATGTTAGTCAAAGAGAGTGAAGAGGTGAAAGGAGGGAGAACACATTTCACTATTATAAAATATAATAATAAATATCTTGGCATTGCACTGTGATAATTTGGCACAAACTGTATCCTGGACTAATAAACACCTTGGTCTTCATCTTAGCCCTGGATATAATTATTAATTTAGAAATAAGGAACACTCACTAATTGTCATATATGGAGATTGGAACCAATTTAATCCTTCTCTAGCATGGACTACTAAAATATAACAAAGACTTCCTATCTCTTAAGAAAATTTTAAAAAATCAACTATTTTTTCCTTAGTCCCCATTCACAGAGTTCCACAGAGTATGAAGTACACATATAATACTGAATGCACTTATAACTCATCAATATATCATATTCAGTCCAATAACTACATACAACAATTATTCTATACCATTATAGTAAATTATATTTAAATTACCAAAATCATCGTAAATTGTAATGTAGGCAAATATTAGTACTATTATTGTTGTCTTGATATTGTAATTTTGCTGTGTTAAAAATTAACCCAGAAAACATAATTGAATAGCTACTGGACACTTCACAGTATATTAATTAAAATAAAATCAAAATGAACAATAATTAGGAAAAACACAATTAAGCCTATCCTGTGATGTGCAGGTCTACAGAGAGGCTCCTGAAAGTTATGTTTTGCATTACAAAGACAACTCTGTTCATATTTATATCTAATTAAAAAAATAAAGTTATAATTAAGGTAGAAACAAAAGGATAGATAACTAGATTCACACAGAATTGTAGGTGTGGCAACACTCAATGTCACCATGCCTAACTTTTAGGCACCTAGAAGACACTGGGATTCACACAGGCTCAGTTCAGCATCAAGGCTCCTCGTACAATGAGAGGGGAGAGATAGACGCCTCTGCTTGGGATTCTCAGATACAAATGCTCTCTTGGTGTTAAGCACCTATGTCATTTTTGCAAGAGACTAGTGGGAGAGGAAGACGACAAGCTCCATCATAACTTTTAGCCCATTGGTTCAGGTACTCCCCTGGAATGTGGTTCAAGTCCCTCACGACATGAGAGGGAGAAGGAATTAGAAGAGAGCTCTGCCACATCTCAAGAGAATGCCCAAGCCACCAGGTTTTGGAATATTTTCATGCTGGGCTCCTGAATTCTCTACAGTTTAAGCTGTTCCACTGTAAATAACTAATGAGAGAGTCATTGGGCCAGAGAGAGAGAGAGAAAACACAAGCATGAGAATGACTCTCTAGCTTAGAACATTCATCAGTGATGATCAGCGACCCTGGAATTCAATTAATTTTAAATGAGGCATCAGTTTCACAAAGCATTTAAGCACCTGCTTAAATCAATCCCAGTTCAGCCTAGCAATTAAGCATTACTTATCTTTAAAAATCTGAGCCCATGTGCTGAGAGTTATGGTGTTGCTGCCCTCAGCATTGTAATGAGTAACTGATTTAGGAGTCTAAATCTCATTTTTAAATGGGATTGAGGCATCTAGGAGCCAAAATTCCATTGGCAGTTGATGAGATTTAGACTCAAGTGCCTAAATCCCTTTAAAAATGAGATTTAGGCTCCTAAATCAGCATTCCATTGCAATGCTGTGAGCAAGACCCGAGTCAGGGGGGGCTGCATCTACACTGAAAAGCAATAGAGCTTGAACCTTGGGTCCCGGCTTGACTCAGACTCAGACCCGACATACTGCAGGGCCCTGGGTCAAGGACAGCCTCTGAGAGATTTGTCTGTAGATAGAAGGGGGGTTTGGGCTCAAGTGTGAGTCTGAGCCCAGGCTTACATTGCAGAGTGGGCATACCCTAAATCAGTGTTAGTTCAATGTTGTTGTATGTGCACAGTTTGGGAAACTGGATGTATAAGTACCCAGTTAGAGGACATAACTCAGCCAGACGTTTAAGCACACTGCCTAACTTCCTGAGTAGTCCCATTTCCTTTGATTAGAGCAATCATATCCTTAAGTACATTATTGAATTGGAACCTGCACGCACAACACTGCAGGTAGAAATTTTAAAGTGGAAGGTAGGCAATGACATTTAAAAGATAGCACTGAAATCACTGTTAAATATCATGTGTTTTACCAAGACAGTCATCTCAAAAGGACATAGGATTACAGTGTCATTATTGCAACATTACAGTGTCAAAATATAAGGTGGATCTACAATTAAGAGAGACAGAGATATACATTGGGGCAATTTGTCATAAGAGTTAACCACAATCTATGACTAAATAGCTAATGCAGCGTATCTCTTTAAATACAGTAGTCACTATTTGCTTTCTGTTCCTTTCTAGCAGAGCATTTGAAATTATAAATTTTACAAATAATATTCAAAGACATTCAAAGATCATAACATTTTTGTTCCCTAAGGAGGGAGGAGTGGAGGATGAGAGAGAGAGAGAGAGAAAGAGAAACACCTGCAAAAAGAGAGGAAGTCAAAGATCACCTTTTTTTTCTTTTCCTCACATGTACTGGAGAATTCTTTGCTGCATCATGTTGGTGCAGTGTAAATTTATTCTTCTGTCAGAATTATTTCTTTTTCATACATTCATTCATGAAGATTTCACCATCTATATGACCTTAGCATAAACCAGCTACAGCAAATTTATTCATTTAATATGTTTATTCATTCAACATGCCTGTTAATCATATTTTACCTTTCCTGTGATTATCATTTATTGAACAGGTTATTTCTTTATGAATTATTCATTTAACGGTTTTACTGTAAATTAAATTTACAGCCAATGCTCTAATTTAACAGTTTAATCTCTTCTTTTTTAAATTTTAATCATAGTTCTGTGATCAACAAATTCTAGGTGTTCCCAAGCCAACATTTTAGCAAAATGATCACAATCACATCACTAAGGTAACTTATCAAAAATTAAATATTTATTGCATTTTAAATAAACCACACAAATAACAGAATACCTTTACAAAAGGAAAATGTGCAAGCTTTTAACAGTAATGTCCTTTATAGTGTAAGATAAAAGCATTACATATGGCATTACCCAACAAAGGGTCTAGTTGATTTCTAAAAAAAAGTGCCAAATTACTCATTTCAGGGTACATGCACTTTATTAAACAACACATGCTATTTGAAAAGACACTCACAGAATGAACTGGCTGCACCCTATTCTAACCCTCTTCATACCACTGAAGGCAAAGTTAAAAGAGATGGGTCTTGCACTCTGGATACAGGGCCTGTTCCAAAGCCCATTGAAATCAATGGAAAAATGCCCAGTTACTTCAGCAGTTTCTGGATCAGGACCTTAAAGATTAACAAACCTGGTCTTTGTCATCTCGTGGGAGCAGAAAATTGCAGAGCTGAGGGCCTTCCATTGAGAACTCTCATCTACCATCTCTCAGTTGTTTAAATCTAGAGGCTGTTAAACTGAAGTGTCCCAGGAGACTTCAGCAGCCATAGCAGCTCCTGGGGAGAGAGACAGCCTCTTTGACAGCGAAGGCCCAAACCATGTAAGGCTTTATAAATCAAAGTCTTGAAGCACTTTGAACTAGCTGTTAAGTTACAAAACTAGCTACAAATAAAACACTCTAGACACGACAACACCACAAAACATGCCAAAAACAAAATCATCCCAGCGAAAAACCTACAAAAGAGAGCAGACAATATTGACAATGTATCACAGATATACCACCAGAGTTTTCCACTGAAGCTGAAGAAAATTGGATGCAAGAGGATATCCACTTAAAGTGCCTGATCAATGTTTTTAAAATCAGCTGATAATAATAACCACAGAACAGAGCACTGCCAATGTCTTCCATTATTAATGAGCGTACAGCTCAATGAAGAGTTGCCATTCTTGTCCATATACATATGGAGTTTTACAAATGTGCATAAGTGACTCTGTTAAATTTAGCAATCTCTGGGAGCTATATCTGGGATAGATATTCTTATCCACAAGGAAAAAGATGATCCTCTTAGCTGCTAACATAGCTCTTAGAAACAGTCTCTACTCACATTGAGCAAAATCCTTTAATGACTAATATCTGCAAGACCGGCTGTCTCAAATGTAAGATGAAGTGCCTGATGCAATACTAAATTTAATTTAGTCAAAAACCTTCTCATTTTACTTCTGTTGGTGACCTAACTTCTATCCCTCTGTTAAGAGGACAATAATCATTTTTCTTAGGGCTGGGAGAAAAATTATACTCTTATTTCTTCAAAGCAGCTGCAATTTGGATCTGCTAGCAAGGTATTGTTAAAGCTCCATTTTCATAATAACGAACATCTTAATGAACAGCAGTGTGATATTATGAATAAAAAGTCTGTGTACATATGTCAGGTGTCAGAAGAACTACCAAATTTAAAAATCTTTAAAAAAAAAAAAAAGATGTGCCAGACATTCAAGCTTATGGTCATTGGTTCTTAGCTATTTATTGTAACGTAATTTGTGCTTGATTCTCTTCTCACTTACACTGACTGTATAATCCCAGTAAAGTCAGTGGAATTACTCCAAATCTGATAGCAATAAGGGAATTTAGAGAGTTTACTCTTATTTTAGAGGCTAAACAACAAGTTCACTACTAGGATTTGAAAGAGGACTTTGCAGCTAGCAAAGCATAGACAAAGAAAGTTGTGTTTAAAAATATGTTATCTGGTCATGGTCAATCCTAGACCAGCTAAGATGTTTTCAAACACAATGTAACGTGTCTACACAACCTGGCCTTCATGGGAGTTTTATCACTGACTTTCATCGGGTCAGGGTTTCACCCTTCTTTACAATTAAAAACAGCAGACACCAGGTGAAAGAATTATATGTAATTTTGATAATATTTTCATAACACTGGACATTTTCTTTAAGGAGTGATCACATTTCCTTTTAATTATTTGGCTACTGCTGATCGGAGCTAATATGTAGTACAGAACATGCATCATATGCTATTCCAAGAATAAGTTTTCACTATTAATTGCCAATGTTTCAAAGGAATAACCCTATACTGAAGCTGCAGTGAAACACAGAGTAGCAAAGGGATAAAATATGACAGATTTTTTTCACCCATGCTTTTTCTAAGTTTAAGAACAAAAACAGCAAATCAGTAATACCCAAATACTGCTAACAATAATTTCTCACCTTTAAGAGCAGTAAATTTTCTTACTAATTTGAGGAAGGGAGAGAGAGAAAGAGAAAGGATACTACTGGGCCAATGATTCAAGTTTTATGAATATTATGCAGTAAAATGTTATCTGAATATAAAGCCAGGTTGAGCAAAGAGCAACATACTAATATATTCTTCATAAGAATTAGAAGGAAAAAAAACTTTGTGCTTTTTCAAAAGCTCTCAATATGGTGATAGGCACAATAGAAATCTCTAGGACAGATAGACCCCAGATAGATTGCCTTGTCGGAAGAGAAGGATATACAAAACACAGCTTGATAAAGAACACTAAATTCAACTTCAAATAAGAGTAATTTGTGTATTTTCCATTCTCAGTATTACTTAATTTTAAAATTAAGTTTTATAGATTGACTTCTTTCTTCAAGTAATTCAAATTCTATCTGGGAGAGTCTTATAAAGTCCAGCATTCTCCCAGTTTAAGATTCACAGAAGAAATCAATCACATGCCAGTTATTGCACGATTACCACTTTATTTACTGAGAAAATAAACTGTGCTGAATGGAATGGATATTCCTGTTTTTGTGTCTTTTTGTAACTTAAGGTTTTGCCTAGAGGGATTCTCTATGTTTTGAATCTAATTACCCTGTAAGGTATTTGCCATCCTGATTTTACAGAGGTGATTCTTTTTACTTTTTCTTCTATTAAAATTCTTCTTTTAAGAAACCGAATGCTTTTGCATTGTTCTTAAGATCCAAGTGTTTGGGTCTGTGTCCCCCTATGCAAATTGGTGAGGATTTTTATCAAGCCTTCTCCAGGAAAGGGGGTGTAAAGGTAAGGGAGGATTTGGGGGGGAAGACGTTTCCAAACGGGCTATTTCCTAATAATACCGGTTAGACATTTGGTGGTGGCAGCATCTGATGAAGTGAGCTGTAGCTCACGAAAGCTTATGCTCAAATAAATCGGTTAGTCTCTAAGGTGCCACAAGCACTCCTTTTCTTTTTGTGAATACAGACTAACACGGCTGCTACTCTGAAATCTCACTTTTTTTCACTACTCTACAGAAAGAAATGGCATGTTAATGATTTCTGTATATATTTTAAAAGTCAAAGAACTGGCTTTGATAAAATTGCTTTTGAGTGGGAAAGAGAAGGTAGATGAGGAGTTAGGAGTCATTCTTCTTTCAAAAGAAACAAGTATTTTATTAATTATTATAATATTCTTTATTATTATTCATATTTATTTTATCCCCACTGTTTCTGGTCTGGGTGATATATATTAATTTACATCCAGAAAAAGTATATAGCATATGAAAATAAAGCTTAAGTTTTATTGATGATAAATCCTTTGAAGTCACTTATATGTACTTTATAGAAAGAAGTGGGGAAGAAGATGAACAATACAAAGCATGTCAATAGTTTGTGAACTGGAAGAGAAATGCATGCCTTATAGATGGATGGAATTGAATCAGAAAATGAAAGAAGGAAAAAGAGAGAGACAGACACAGAGAGGTCCAGATCCTTAGCCTGTCTTTCAGCATGACCTCTAATGACATCTGGACCCCATACTGAGATCCATTCAATGGATGAGTGACCTGATAGCTTTATAATTTAGTGGCACTCAGGGGTTCCCCACAACATACAATGTAGACGTCAACAATTTTACAAAGGAGGTGAGCATCAGAGGTGGATGAAATTTTTTGACCAAAATATTATTTGCTAGATAATGCAGATTCAGGTTGATCGAAATATTTAGCAAATGTGTATTGATGTTGGCAAATCTTTCAGTTAAAAAAAAAAAGTGTAGGGGGGGAATGCTGAGCTAGAGCTACAAAATAGTGGAGGTTGAGGTTCCCTTATATGCAATAGTTCAGTCGTTAGTGCCCTGATCACCAAAGTACAGAGTCAGTCTCACTCTCTGTCCCAGTGAATATTTAAATATTTCATTCAAAGTGGAACAGCTTCAAATGAGAGATTGAGGGAGGCCTACAGCAGCATATTCTACAATCTGGTGGCTAGGGCGCTCAGCTGGGAGAGGGGACACCTGGATTCCAGTTTCTGCTCCAGAATGAGAATTAAGACCTTCTTCTCCTGCATCCCAGGTGAATGCCCTGACTAGTTGGCATAAGGAGAAGGGCACACATACAAATTTCATTTGCTTTTATTAATAAAAAAAAATTACAAATGTTCTAAATCTCCATAAATGCCCCAAAACTATAATGTCATTGCAGGTCAAAATGTTTCATTTGATCCAAAATGAATCCCCCACCACTTTTCAATTAATAGACAATAAATAATAAAAAATTGAAATTGGTTCCTGGTTGACCTGAAACTATTGATTTCTTTCAATGTTTGGAACTGCCACCAAACAAACAGCTTAAGTCAGAATCATTTTATGATGGAGAAACTGAGGCAAAGAGAGGTGTAATGACTAACCCAAGATCACCCAGCAGTCGGGAAGGAGGGCTGGGAATGGAAGCCAGGTCTTCTGAGTCCCAGTGCAATGTTTTATCCATTCTCTTCCTAGCAGAAACCCTCTTTCTCCATTGACCTGATCCAAACCCTGGCCACAGCTGACTTTTTCATATGCCATGACTCCTACACTAGCCATCAATCCCCTGCTATAAGACCCCATCCTTGCTGCCTTCACTTCCTTGCCTTCCCCTTTTCCTTTCTGTGACCAATGATGAAGACTCTACAGTTCAAGAATTGCTTGTTTTTAGCAGGGCAAAGTCCCAGGGTAGATTCTGGAAAAAGTTTTTGATGGAAATCACTTGTGGATAATTTTGACACTCTATGGACTAACAGATAAAACTGTCAGTGACATTAAATGCTTCTAGGAGGACAATCAATATTGTATTAATAATGGCAGAAAGTCAGAGTGGTTTTATATATTCTTAGCTGTGTAGAAGATATTATACTCCTTGCTATCATGACCTTGATAATGTGACACACAACAAATCTAAAAGCAAACTGCAATGTAAATGATGCTGACAAAAGCACTTAGTCGGCTAGATTCACCCTGCCTGACACAAACAGGTATAAATTACACCTTTCTTCACCAGTGTGCCAAGGATGGTTCACCCAAAGGAAGTGGGGGAAATGTTGTTCATTTAGGGTGGAGAACTTGACGGAGGAGTAGAGGCAATTTTAAATTTCCACAAGTGGAGATAGATCAATTATTAATTATTATACTAAGTTAACCAAAACATGCAGTTTTCAGAGCACCAAACTATTTGAAAATTTGAGTTGAATTCAGCAAATAGTTTTGGATGAAAAAAACACTACAAATGTAAAGTTTGGAAACATCTAAATGGTTTGTTTTGGTGTTTGAATAGATTTTTTTTTTAATAAAATGTTGGTTGGAATTGACATTATCAAAATGAAGGAACATTTCATTTTGACATTTCGTTTTGAAAATGTCATTTCTATTCGGCATTTCATTTTGAAAGAAATGTCAGTTTGATTAAAGATTTTGCTTCATTTGATCCAAACAAATATTTTTTCTTCAGATTTACATTCAGTTGAGAAAAAAATAATAAACACAGTTTGGGTTGGAAATTAACTAGATTTCTTTTGGTTCAGCCACTGAATTAAAAAAAAAATCAATTATTCACTCAGCTCCATCCACAAGAAACCTGCCATTGGAAGCTGCATATTGGATATGCTGACCATAGTATCCTTTGGCCTTGTTGGTCACATTTCCTGCCCTCTTTACTGTTGAGTCTATACTGGCTTCCTATCCCCTATCCCCACCCCATCAGAGAGGAAGTTGCAGCTGTTTGTAGAGCTGAAAGTTGATTATACAGAAGCGTTCAAGGTGGAATTTTAAAAGCATTCAGTCAATATAGCTATTCCCACGTGAGCAGAATTAGGCCAATGCTAAGCATTTTGCAAATTCCACTCTTACCTCTCAGGGGACTATAACAAATTCCCAATCATCATTTATAACTGGGGTTCCTAGAACAGATGCCCAGCACAGAGTGTGTATAAATGCCATATCCACGGTTCATGTTCAAGCTTGGGTGCTTGAATACAGGTCATGTGATCAAAAATGGGAATAGTGACCCTCAGAAAGTTTTAAAATTGCAAGGAATATTTCATGGATTTTGTGCAGGAGGCACATGAAAGTCCATTTGCTGATATTGTCTTTGTTAATGTTATGGATTTCTACCAATTTTTAAACTAAAATGCATGCTATGATTTAATTAGGGCACGTTTTCACTAGCAATGTAAAAGTGCTAGTGTGGCAGGGCTTTAACATGGCTTGTGTGTGGTCACGGCAGAACGCTGGGAGAGAAGTCTCCCAGCACTTTAAAAAACCCACCTCTATGAGAGGAATAGTTGCCAGCGCTGGTGCACTGTCTACACAGGCGCTTTACAGCGATGAAACTTGCTGCACTCAGGGTTTCACACCCCTAAGCGAGAAAGTTGCAGCACTGTAAAGTGCCAATGTAGACAAGCCCTTAGACCATGTCCTCTGTAAACCCTAGTCTCTCCATCCTTTCCAGCCCTAGGCAGTATGACAGGAAAGTCCTGTTTTGGAAATCAAGCAAGTAGAGAGAGAGCATCCTGGAACAAACAGGAAGAAGAACATTAAAGACATTTATTTACTTAAATAAATAAATACATGAATAAGAGACTTGACTCCACTTGAATGTTAGTTTCTTAAACTATCATTTATTAATAGCACTAGCATTTCAGAGATTCCTAATGTGCTTTGAAATTAACACCGTACTGGGAAGTTAAATTCAGACTTTTGATGCTGGTTTTGGTTGAGGATATTGTTTTCTGCAAGCCTGGGTGAACAAGGCAATAGTGTATTGGTTTAGAATGAACCTACTATTCAAGAGAAAAAACTAGACCTAGTTAAGTACCCAGATTTAAGAATGTCTGAACATCAGACGCTTATTCGTGCTCTCTGAAGAGCACAGTAATTAAGCTCCACTGCAAGGATTACTCAGCTCAGCTGTTGAACTACTTAGATAACATTTCTCACACTTGTCTGTCAATAGTGGGGCTAGTAGCCAGCCTCCCAGACCATGTAGATAGACTCACACTAGCAGGGCTCAAGCTACCATGCTAAACATAGCCACCTGGGCATTGTGGCTGAAGCAGGAGCTCAAGGCTCTCAAGCCCAGGGAGGTTGGATGAGAATGAGAGCCTGAGCCACAAAGTCCACGCTACTATTTTTAGCTTATTAACTTGAACCCTGCTAGTGTGAGTCGGTCTATCCAGGCTATGAGGCTTATTCCCAACTGCAGATTTCTAAGGTATTTAGAAAGCTAAACATGCAGATAAGCACTTAATGGGATTTTTAAAAGTACCTAAGTAAAGCCTTGATTCTGTATCTATTATGTCAATGACAAAGTTCCCATTAACTTCAATGGAGCAAGATGAGGAACAAAATCTTTGTCATATCTGATTGTGCAAGTTGAACATTTTAGGGTTTATTTTAGGGTTCATTTTAGGGACATTTTAGGGTCCAAGAAGGGCTGTTGTGTTAAAATCTACAAAAGGCTAAAAAGGTTTAGTTGAAGTTTTTAAAAGCTTTGCTTAACTGATGGCAAGAAGTGTCTTAACATGCAACCATTATAACAATGGTTGATGAACACAAGAACAAAATGAAGTCAAACGTGATGGGTAAATTGAGTTTAGACTAAAATGTGACGATAAAATGGCCTTCAGGGATTTAGGATATCACTTTTTAGTGTAGCAATGGACTAGAAATTTCATGAAATAAAAGAAAATCCTTGTGTTAGTTTATCAGAAATTGTCATGATTGACAATTTTAATGTGTTAAATTAACAGAGAAAATCATTCTTATAAAGTATGAATTTTTTTTTTAATCTTGCCTCCAATGGAAATTTCAATGATGTTGCTATAACATTCCATATTAACTATGGAACTAACACAGGAGGAAGATAGTACTTAAATTTTCTTTCAGTTCCTGTGTTTTACCTTTATAAAAACTGATAATATTTTGTTCAGTCCCTTTAAAAGCATGAATATATATTTATCTCCAAAAATAATGATTCAGTACTGCACATATGCCAAATACTTTACTGGTCTAATCTGAATTCACTTTCAGTTTCTAATTAGACATCTGTTAAAAGTCCATAACAGGAAATCTAATAGAGTTGTGTTGCAATTTGTCAGAGTGATTAATGAATAACAGTGTTAAAGTGTCCTTAAATGGAATCTATTATTTGAAACTATACAAACTGAAATTAAACTCTTGGCTTTTATTAAGAGTCTTTCAAAACTTCTACATATCACCATCAGCTGAAAGAGAAGAAAATTGAAAAAACCCTCCAAGAAAATCAAAGATTATTTTTGTCTCAATTCCCTATTAAGAATCCCTTAAGAAAGAATCTTATCTTGCCAAATCAATTCTCTCTCTCTCTCACACACAAATACACACACACACACACACACACACACATACTCTCTCTCTATATATATATCTATATACTCTCTCTCTATAGAGAGAGAGAGAGCGTATATAGATATATATAAAATCTGTCTCTCTGGCATTCCGGAATATTTATGAAACTGTTATCAGATGCCTAAATTCTAATTCTCCAAATCGACTGTTAATCTTGTGAAGTAACTGTTATTTAATCAATTAAATAGGAAGTTCTTTTCCACCCAACATCTTCTCTCCAATGGTTACAATTGTACAATTTGCATTATTATTATTTTATTATATTAATTACCAACTTTACAGAGGGCCACAACAAAGCTTATATACCACCATGTCCCTCACTAATGGTGTGAGGGTTTTTTTCTCATGACCTCTATACTGAAGTACAGTATTTTGTGATAGTTGATAAAAACTATCTCCAACCTTGCTTCCAATTTCCCTGCATTTCTGAAGCATTCTAGACAATAGGAACAGGATGCTAGCTCTTCCAGAAAGCAATTATTACATTACACTTCAAATAGGACACACAGCCTCCAGTGAAACCTGTGATTAAACAACAGTTTACTGGGTGAAGACAACGATGGCAATCTGTTTCCTAGCTTCAGAGAGGAAGTCATTCACATATTCTTTCACGATTAATTCCCTTCACACCTTCTCCAAAGGCAGATGGCACACAATCTTTTCCCTCCTGCTGTTCCAGAAAACTCTGTTTACCCCATAGCACAGCAGCTCCTACACTTCAGTGCTTCCTCTCATTCCATGAGTAGACAGGAAAACCTTCTCAGACATTTTCCTGGTCATCAGTGTAGCTTTTTATAAAAAAGCACAAAAAATTGTTTCTAACTGCCCACGTGTTTGGTGAATCACTGAGAGTGTGGTGCTGAAGGTCAAAGTTCTGATTTGTTTCCAGGAGAACGCTAGAAATTCATGGCCTATTGCATAAGATTGGCAAGTTCCTTTTTATACTTGCCTCTGTTTTTCAGATGAAAGGAAACAGACATTCTTTTAGTAGTTTATACAACAAAAATAGATGCAGAAATGTGTGACCCTATGCAGGTTTTTATATATCTAGATATAGATGTGTGGCTCTGTGCATATAAACAGTGTTTATCCGAATGGCCTGGGGGACATCTGAAAGTTTTTGGATAACCAGAAGTGCTATTTAACCAACACAGGGGACATGTTATAGATTCAGATTTTTGGATAAAGGGAATTCAGATAAATTGAATTATGCTGTATATATATTAAATATGCTTCTCCAATGTACTTGAATAATAGTAATAAATTGGAAACTATGAAGTTTTGGCCCTGTATTTATTTTTTGTTTTATAACCGAGCACTTAAAAATGTCTCCATTGCTGACGAACACTGAGAGTGATTTGAAGTACTGCAGGTGATTCAAAAAGTTCAAAGACAAAATGACTGTTGAAATGTGAAGTGCATTTACTGAAATTAGATTACTTTGACAAATTGTTATACTCATATGTAATGTATTTCAGAACAGAAAGGTGCGTATTGGATATTGTACTAAAGATGGGTCCAAAGAATAACAATGTATAAAAACATGTGCCTAACTCTAGGAAAATTAATATTTAGAAACAGATCTGAAAGCAGAGACCCAGCTCTCATCTGTACAATAATAATGTAACAGACACTGCATTAAAATATTAGGGTAGCATTTTCTAGCTTTGGTTTCTAATGTTAGGTATCTAAATCTCTGGTCTGATTTTCAGAGGTGGAGAGTACTCGCCGCTTCCACTTAATTCAACTACTAGATCTGGTTATGAAAATGTTATCAACATTTTGCATTATTGAAAAATTTCAGCTACCATTAGGCACCCTAATGGTTGATGAGATTCAACAAGGACAAGTGCAGAGTCCTGCACTTAGGATGGAAGAATCCAATGCACCGCTACAGACTAGGGACCGAATGGCTCGGCAGCAGTTCTGCAGAAAAGAACCTAGGGGTTACAGTGGACGAGAAGCTGGATATGAGTCAACAGTGTGCCCTTGTTGCCAAGAAGGCCAATGGCATTTTGGGATGTATAAGTAGGGGCATTGCCAGCAGATTGAGGGACGTGATCGTTCCCCTCTATTGGACACTGGTGAGGCCTCATCTGGAATACTGTGTCCAGTTTTGGGCACCACGCTACAAGAATGATGTGGAAAAATTGGAAAGAGTCCAGTGGAGGGCAACAAAGATGATTAGGGGACTGAAACACATGAGTTATGAGGAGAGGCTGAGGGAACTGGGGATGTTTAGTCTTCAGAAGAGAAGAATGAGGGGGGATTTGATAGCTGCTTTCAACTACCTGAATGGGGGTTCCAAAGAGGATGGCTCTAGACTGTTCTCAATGGTAGCTGATGACAGAACAAGGAGTAATGGTCTCAAGTTGCAGTGGGGGAGGTTTAGGTTGGATTTTAGGAAAAAAACTTTTTCACTAGGAGGGTGGTGAAACACTGGAATGCGTTACCTAGGGAGGTGGTGGAATCTCCTTCCGTAGAAGTTTTTAAGGTCAGACTTGACAAAGCCCTGGCTGGGATGATTTAATTGGGGATCGGTCCTGCTTTGAGCAGGGGGTTGGACTAGATGACCTCCTGAGGTCCCTTCCAACCCTTATATTCTATGATTCTATGAACAAAGAAAAGAGCAAAATTCAAATTGTTATTAAACCATTCATCTTTGTGTCCTTTTGTATTGTGGTAGTGCTGAGGAGCCCTAGACACTGACCACGACCCCATTGTACTAGGCACTATACAAAACAAAGAACAATAGTTAGCAAACACTAGTAACAAAATGCCCATTTTACAAATAAAACTGCAGAAGTTACCTGATATGTTAGTGAAACTTAATATGTCTTGGATTGATTCTCAGACGCTGAGGGAATGTCTACCCTAGAAAAGCTACAGCAGCACATCTGGAGTGCTGCATCTTTACCACTGTAGTGTAGATACTACAACAAAGGATGGAGTTTTTCCACTGTTGTAATAAATCCACCTCTCCAAGAGGCAGTAACTAGGTCAATGGAAGAATTCTTCTGTCGACCTAGTTGTGCCTACACTGGGGCTTAAGTCATCTTAACTAAGTCTGTCAGGGGAGTGACTTTTCCCACAACCTGGAGCAACATAGCTAGGTAGACCTAACTTTGTACTGTAGACCAGTGTCAAGGTCCTTTTACAGAGCCATAGTGTCTAAAGGGGTCTTACTCTAAAAGAGAACCTGCCCCTATGACCTACATTCAGAGCTATTCAGACACTTGAATTAGTAAAGCTGGTACAAATGCTCAATTCAAATACTTTCCCCCGTCATGGAATTTTCTTATACAATGTATTTATCATAGAGCATGACACATTTGTCAACTGTTACAAGCTCTCTGGTGCAATGAGTGTCTCATAATAAAACCTTGCCCTTTTATTTTTTCAGACAATAACTTTTATTTTCACATTTCAATCATATGTTGATTGCTTTTCTTCAATATTTCTGTTATAAATGCATTTTAATGCCTTCAAGTTATGCTTTCAAAATAACTTACACATTACAGTCTTTTTATTCCAAAGAGTGACAATAATGTCAAAAATAACACTGTTTTTTTCATTATCTACAGTAACTTGCCACGTTCTATGAAGACCTGGATACTGGATTTTGTAGTGTACTGAATTGCTCAGCAGCAATTCAGACAGATGTAGTCCAAGATATTCTGCTTCAGGTCAAGACTGAAGGTGGCTTGAAGTGGCTTTAAGTCATCTTTGCAACCCTTTGTTCTGGCAACCATGGTAATGCCTAGGAAACATCTCACATTTTTCTGTTAATGTTAGTCTTCATGTCAGGGTGGTAAATATTTATTTCTGTTTAAAACAATTAACTGACAGACTTTTAACTCACCTGAGGCTGGATTCACAAAAGGACTCAGGTGCCTAACTACTGCTAAATTCACTCTCAGCTGCTGCTGAGCCCTTCAGGCACCTAAAGTTGTTTATGGCCTAAATTTTCACAATAAATGTTCCCTAGACACCCATATTTCTGCCTGTGCACACCAGGGGTCGGAAGGCCTAAGCCCTGGAACTATGCACAAACTAGGCGAAGACAGGCATTCATTTGCCTAGCTAGCCTCCAGGGCACAATCCAGTAACTGTGTTCAGAGATTGACTATTGGATTGGGCTCCTGTAGGTAAGTTTGCACAAAATGGCAGGGGAAGGAACTGCCTCATAACTTTTATTCCAGTGGTTAGGGTACTCACTTTAATCAGCAGTCTCCCACGTGCTCAGTCCCTCATCTGCCTAGAGGGGAGAAGGGATTTAAAGAGGGCTCTGCCACTTCTCAGGTACATGTCCTAATCACTGATCTATGGGATATTCTGATGTAGGCTCTCTCAGTATCTTGTGTTGAAGCTGTGCCTTTGTACATTGTACTTAACCACACTATTATTTATGATTTCTGGTAGCACCCAAGATATGCTAGTAGTTTTCCAAGCAGAAATGTAGCACAATCCTTGTGTGACCTTAAAAACCCCTCAGTGCCAACTGGCACAGAGTTTGTTGTTCTTAACAGCAACTCCTATCAGACCTGAGAAACTCACTACACTTAACACATTGTTGGCATAGTAGTGGTCTATAAAGAGGGTCATGTAAAATCTTAAATGAAAGCCAGAAACATGCTGGTAATTAATATAGTTCTGAACTGTATGTACTGATGGTATTTTTTAAAGTTTTTTCAATGTACTGAACATATGTCCTTATGGTTTGTATCAAGGTGTTACTCCTCAGCAGAGATGAGAAACTGGTTTCCTGCCAAACCAGAGGAATTCATCTAGCTGTTGAAATGTAAATTCAATCTTGTTTCATTCACAACCACTAGTCTGAGTTAAATGCAGATGTAACAGGAAGAGAAGAGCAGAAGGAAAAGAGCTTTGTTTGAGGGCACATTTCACAGGTTTATTTCAACTATAACAAGGGGACAGGGATATCATGTTGTCATCCTCTATTTGAGGACATAACCAGGTAGTGTGCTTATATTAATGAAAACAGAATCCCAGCTTGTCCAAACGCTGCAAGGAAGTTTTAGGTGAGAAACTCTTTAGACAAGGATTTTTGCCTGTTAAAGATAAGTGTGGACTCTAAGGAGTCTATTATATCTCTTATTTCATGTGTAATCACTTCTGTTTCCATTATCCTTTCTCAGTAACTCTTAAATTGTTACCTGTGATGATAAACTTATGATTGTTTCATTATAATTACATTTCTGTGTTGTGGTGTTATACAAGGACCAGAGCCTGAATTGTACCAATCAAGCTGTATATATACTGTTCCCTGAGGGTACCAAAGTTGGCAGTTACTGAGAGTGTCCACTGACAGGGGCTGGCCTTTACTGGCAAGGCAAAATAGGGCTGCCTGAGGAGATAGTTTGGGTAGTTAACAGACTGGGGATGTCAGAGAGCTGATACCCACTTTAGCACCATGAAGTCTCTTTCACTGATGCAGTGGTGTAACACAGTGACTCTCAGTCCTGAGCACCCTGAGAAAGTGTCACAGCATGCCACAAAGAGCTTGCAATGGAAGGTCAGATAGTTGAGAAAGCAATCGGTCAGAAGTTGGAGAGTAAGGCATGGCTACACTTGCAGATGTAGAGAGCTTTGAGTGAAACCAGCCTTCATAGAGCACAGTAGGGAAAGCGCTGCAGTCTGTCCACACTGACAGCTACAAGCGAACTGGCGGGGCCACATTAGCAGCTCTTGCAACGTTCATAGAGAGCAGTACATTGTGGTAGCTATCCCAGCATGCAAGTGGCTTCAACATGCTTTTCAAACGGGGGGGGGGGGGGTGGAGCGTGACAGGGAGTGTGTTGTGTGTATGTGGGGGGAGAGAGAGTGGGTTTCTGGGGTAGCCAAGGGCACGTCAGCATGCTGTCTTGTAAGTTCAGACAGCAGCAGACCCCCATCCCTCCCACCCCTCTCTTACACACACAGCATTCCACAGTAATGGTTGCTTTGTCTCGGAGCAGATAAGCATGCCGGCTGTCAGAAACAGAGCTTTCAAAGGGCATATCTGCATTCCTGAAGTATTCCTAAACAATGAGAAGAGTGGCCACTTGATTTAAGGGGATTATGGGACATTTCCTGAGGCTGATCAGAGCGCAGTAATGCAACACCTCATTCACACTGATGCCTGCGTGTTTCAGCCAAGGCACAACAAGCGTTAATCTTCTTGCTGAGGTGGCGAACCAGGAGCGCTCTCGCCATGGAGTCAGAGCGCTCTACGTGCCTCGCCACTGTGGATGGGTAGTAAGCTAGGGCATCCGGGGCTGCTTTACTGCTCTCTAACTCGCAAGTGTAGCCAAGCCCTAAGGGTACAACAGAAGTAGAGAGGTCAAGGTAGCACAAAGACTTCTAAATGCCTTTGTAGTTCAGATTATGCTTAAATTGTGAGTTTACACCTACAGTCTGAGGGATTTTTTTCTTCCCTTAATAAATAAAATGGTTAATTCCATTTGTCTAAATGTTTTCAGTGCCTCATAATCTTTTGCTTATAACAGACAAGAGCAAAAATCTCACTTGCTGTTCATACACCTTTGTCAGCTCAGGAAGACCAAATGACGTTTTGGCTGCAAGTGGTTTCCCCCATCCCTCACAAAGTATTTTCCTACCATATAGCAGAAATACATACTGCAGCTTTAGGATTTAGTAAGAAACTTTTTTTTTCCATTATCCCCATCTGTAGAACTATAAAGGTGTTGTCTTTAAATAAGGGCAGTTCATTGTTTAAGGAGTCAGATTTTCTTCCGTGGGAATTTTCCATACCATTTTGTCTTTTTCCAAGAATATTTTCTCTCTTTATATTCACATTTTTGAGAAAATCCCTCTACGTCTCCTAAGCTGACTAAGGTATACTACAGCTGTAATATATAACTAAAACCATATCAAACAGTTTTCTTAGATCAGAATTACTAGAATATGCTTGTCTAATCATTTGGTAAGGTCATTATATACAGTACTCGAATCAGCAGATTTCTCTTGGGAGCATTTAGATGCTGGGTGACTCTGAATTTTACAAAATCACCCAATGTAATAGCATGTATATTGCCACTATAATATCATCTGAAGCTTTTTTACTTTTAGCTTTCCTCCTCTCATTATAATGAACTTCCTTTTGCTAATGACTTTTCTTGGGCTATACTTGTACTTTCTACTACACGTGTTGTTCCAGTCAGGGCTTTCCAGTAAGCCTGTAACCTTGGATTGGGGAATACACATTGGCTGTAAAAACTGGCCCCAGACTAAGAATCAATATGAGAAAAAGTACAACTTGGTCACAGTATTTAAAAAAAGAAATACTATTAGTTTAGGATAAATTTTCAAACATATACAGTTCAAACAGTAACACCTAATTACATAGAAGAACAATGTTAAAAGAACATTAAGGATGCAAATAAATCATTCAGCAGTTAGGAAATGCCAGAATTAAGGCTGCCTATGCAAACTCATTTTAGCCCCTGTACATGTATTCATTATGACATAGTTATTAATTCCATGATAACATTATTTTTCCACAAGACCCCTGACTCCTTCAGTGAATGAATAGTTATTCAATGTATCTTTTCATCTTTCCCATTCAAAACATGGTCCCAGGCCTCATTTGCCTCACATCATCCAAGCCCTGCACTGAATGAAAAAATATTAATTTCCTCCTCAGCATTTCTATGATGTTCTCACCATAGTATATGACATTAATGGATTTATCTTTCTAATTCCCCTGTGAGACTAGGTAATATTATCCTCATTTTGTAGATGGGGAACAGTCACAAAAATATTAAGGCCAAAAGTGCCTACTAATTTTGGATGCCCAATTTGAGATGCCTAAACCTTGATTTCACAGAGTATTTAACAAGTTTATACAACATTATATGTTCTAAATCACAGCTCCAGTTAGCTTGCAGATAAGAGTACTCTGCACTTATCTAAATCTATCTTCAAATGTCTCATGGTACCCAGAAAATTAGAAACACACAATAAGAAGCCAAGTATGAAAATGTTGGTTTAAGGGATTTGCCCAGTATCACACAGTCACTCTATGGCAGAGGCATGAATAGAATCCAATTCTCCAGTACAGCATTCAGCTGCCTTAACTACAAGACCATAATTTCTCTTATGGCAATCTCCTGCCCCATTCACTATACACCTTCCAATTTATGCAACAAATGAGGCAAGGGTACCACAGATAGCAGCCTTCTTCACTACATAACCCTGATTCAGTCACTGGGCATTGTCCATCCTATACACTGAATAAGGCAGGGGTCCTGTGGAAAAAATATTATGTTATTATGTAATTAAAGACTAACACAATGTATACGCACAAGGGGCAGGGATGAAGGAGAATTACTTTTAAATGGGCAACCTAAGTTCTCAAATTTCTTAACTTTAAATCTTGACTTGCAACCTTAATGTTCTTTTAATATAGGTTTTTGGAAGTAACTTCCTGATGTTTAACAACAACCCAAAACCAAAACTGGAAACATAAATTCTCTTATGTGGTATATTGACACCACAGTAGGTCATCAGCCAGGTTTTCCCCTTTAGATCCACCATATTGACTTCTACTTGAGCTAGCAGTAGTAGGCTATTATCCAGGTAGGTCAGTAAATAGATGGGATCAGATGAACTTTGCTAGTGGGTTTCACAGATATTTTCTGTCAGCAGAGGAATGTAGAGACTCAGAACTCCTGGGTTCAATTCCAAGTTTTAGAGGGGAGTGTTCTGTAAGGGTATAGAGCATTCTGCTTCTTTGCCACCAGTCTGCCTCTGTACTCCTCAACTTCTAGACACACTCAACCACAGTTCCTGTCCCAGTCCCCCTCTCCTCATGTCCAGCCCACCAATAACCCAGCTCCGCTCCTCTCCTCTCCTCCATCCAATCCTGTCTCTTCCTCAGCTTTGGCTCCCTCCTTCTCCTCTGAAAGTATCTCCCTCCACACAACCTTTGGCTCTGGCTCCCTTCTCTGCACCTGTACAACCCCTGCCACACCCAAACAAGCTTCATCCAGCTGTATCCTGTCTCCCTCTTTTCCTGCAAATCACATTCTGCCAGGGCAAGCCTTTCCCTTCCTTCTTACTTTGCTGCATTCAAATCAGTGACTGTCCCCTCATCCTCTACATTGTCTGGGCATCAGAAGGGGGAGCCAGGGCCAGCCTTAGGGAAAATGGCACCCTGGGAGAACTTGTATTTTGACACTGCTAGCCCCTGTGGGTGTAGCACCCCCCATTGTCCTTGGTCCCTGTTGGCTCCCCACTCCCCCTTCACCTCTAACTCATCCCCACTCCTGTGACCCTAACCCCTGACTTCCTCTCCTGTGGCCACGTGAGGAAACTGACCTGGAGCAGCTGGCATGGCTGCACTCTCCCCTCCTGGAATGCTGCTCCTCTGTGCACCACTAGGAGGCTTTAGGTGAGGGGGGGAGGAAGAAGCAACATCAGGGCTCCCTGCATCCAGGTCACTTTCCCCATCTGGACTGTGTAAGGGGAGGGCAGGAGGGCAGCAGTTCCTGATGCTTACCTCACAGCACAGCCCAGATGGGGAAAGTAACCTGGATACAGGGAGCCTTGGCATTGCTCCTTGGTTCCCCATGCCACAGTCCCTTTGGGGGACACAGAGGAACATGGGGGGGGGGTGAGAAGAACCTGTTTGTCACCACTCCCCCCCCCCTTGGAGGAAGCAGGGAGAAATCTGGGTGCCTCCCCACTCATTGCCTCGGTAAGTCTGAAGCACTCTCGTGCCAGCCAGGAGCAGTTTCTGACACTACACCAGCAGCGCACACCTCTGTGCTGCTGCACCGTCCTCCCCCAACCACAGCACCCAGGGTGGTCACCTAAGGTCAGCTCTGGGGGGAGCATTGAGAGCACAAAAGAGGCAGCCTCCCTGCTCTCCATTCTCAGACTTGACCTCATAGGAGCCAGGTGGTGCAATTGCAAACAAAGTACTACAGAGTCCCTGGAGCTTGGGATGCAGCATGTTCTGTGGAGATAGCACACGTGCAGTCCAGTCATATACAGGAGCACTGAGACTGGAGCATTCCCAGTGCAAGTGGAACCTTGAGAGACTTTATCTGCCAGACTCTGTAAGTGGATAGAGTACTCACCTGGGATGTGGGAGACCCTGGGCTCAAGACTTCCCTCCACCTGAGAAAAAGAGATTTGAACAATGTTCTACCACCTCTCAGGTGAGTGACCTAGCCATTGGACTATGGGATATTCTGTATGGAGTCTTCCTCCGTCTCTCTTCTTACTCATAGAAGATGCAGCAGTTTGCTGTTCAAATCCCTTCTTCCCATCAGGTGTAGAGTGGAAACTTTTACTGAGGGAGGGGGTCTGTTGTAATAATTAGTTCTACACTTCTACTCTAATGGTGAGCTCAACTGTAGAAAGTCAGTGAAAGTTCATTAAGTTTCAAAATAACCTATAGCAATAAAAGTTGATGGGAAAAGGTGCAAAAAGAAGAGAAAGACAGAATTAGTAAAAACAAAAAGACCTATTGGTACAATTCAAGGACTGTGTTAAGACCTTGCCTGGTAAACAAGAACAGAATGGGACTGGAATCAAATAAAAATTGGTGTGCTGGAAATTAGGCCTTACTTCTGGATGAAATAACCAAGGGCTGGGCTACTGCACTCATTGCTCCCTTTTCAAGTTCTTAAGAAGAAAAGACTTTGGAAGGAAATGAGCAGAAGAGAACACTAATGCAACAACTACTAACTAAAAGAAGGGGAACAAATGAGCTTCACCATCTTGGCTGCCATCCCCACAGTCTCTTGGGACCCTGAGAACATACATAATACCACTGGGGCTTTGTTGTCCTGATCCTGAGAGATGTTATGACCAGGCTAAGCCAAAAAAGGACACAGATGACACCTCCACCAGTTCTGGCTAAATCCCAGACATCTGGGATGTGAGATTTTTGGCATTCTCCCTCCCACCCCCACTAATGTGTGTGTCCTCTTCCTTCCCCAAATTATTTCTTCTCTTTCATATCCCTCTCATTTTGCCTTCTGTCTAATAAACTGGCTGAGCCTGCCAAGACTGTATATTTTGCAATACTGCTTCGAGCCTGTTACCAGAAAGAGTCAGTTAAAAACAAAGCCCTAAACTGCTCAAAGCTGGTACTGGTTTGCCAGGTCTTGGAGTGGCTAATAAGACTGTGTGCTCTGCCTGTGTTTCCTCAACAGTGAAGTTCTAAAGCACAAGTCAACATCAGAGACAGAAGCTGCAATTTTCTACCTTTTCTGTTCTTTCCTTTCCCACTTTGTGTGTGTTTGTCTTGTGTCTTTTAGGCAATGGGATTGACTTTAACAGCAACAACAACTCCAGCCCCTCTCAACTAACTTCTCCTCCTCTTCCCCAAAAGGACAGTAATTACTGTCTTTAATACCAGCCAGGAGACTGTCAAATGATGGGGGGTTTCCTTCTAAAAACTCTCTCCTACTAAAAGGAAAGGAAACAAAGGATGTTAAAATAAAAAAGCCTTAATTAGTGCTTTATATTTCACATTTTTAACTGTTGTTCCTTATCTTTAATCAAAGTTAAAAACAAATTTAATGGTTTGTTTGCCATGGTATTAAGCAGGTAGAGCTCTCTGTATACTATAAAAAGAACAGGAGTACCTGTGGAACCTTAGAGACTAACACATTTATTTGAGCATAAGCTTTTGTGGGCTACAGCTCTCTTCATCGGATGCATAGAATGGAACATATAAGAAGAAGATATATATCTATATCTAAAGATATAGATATTTTTATCTATATATATATAGAGAGAGAGAGAGATACACACACGTACATACAGAGAACATGAAAAAGTGGAGTAAGAGGCTAATTAATTAAGATGAGCTATTATCAGCAGGAGAAAAAAAAAATGAAGTGATAATCAGGATGGCCCATTTAGACAGTTGACAAGAAGGTGTGAGGATACTTAACATGGGGAAATAGATTTGTCTGTGCCTTCCAGGGGACAGCTTCCCAACTCCACCAGCTACACGCAACACAAGCACTTCCTTCACAGGCCCCACTGTAATTGCATGTTAGCAATAAGCACATTCCAGTGATTGATCCCTCCAAGCATCTCCCTGGAATGTCCAGACCCTCACACTCACAATATTCACAGATTTGTTGCTTCCAAAGAAGTAGTACACACCAGCTTACCCATTCCACCTCAGATCACTGCTGCACTTAACATACAGCACTTATATTTGTTTATAGTGAAATCAAGTATAATTGTTCAGCAAAGCCTAGAGAGTCAAGTAGAAGTAGCAAGTAGAAGTATTGGAAATAAATGGTTACGTATAAAATAAAATCATAACATGGATTCCAGAGCCTAGAGTTAATTAACAAGATATTCTAATGTCTAATAAAGTATTGCTCACCCAAAATCCTAGCAGTGCTTTACATCCAGGCTGACTGTAATTCTTCTTTTGGGACAGAAACACGGTCAGTTTGCCTCCTCTGTGAAGGATCCAGTGTGTCTCTGCACTCCATGATACACCAGTCTAATCCTTTGTTTTATTCATGAACATGACACTCCTCTGCTGTTTGTTTCATCTTGAGATTGAAAAATCTACAACTCACACCGGGTTCAGTATACAAACATGCACATATTACATAATACACAAATAGCCAGACAGGGATAGTGGTGTCAGTTACCTCCAGGTGACCTTCCTTAACACCAAGATTTAAAAAGTATAAATTTTCAGTAGATACATTACTCCTTAATTATTATCTACATATATATCATAATGATTTTGTTGACTAGTGAGCTCCTGGCTCTTGGTAGAGACTTTACATGCCACCCTTTTGTCAAATATTATGCAAGTATTAGACCCCTGTAAAAGTCTATGCAGATGCTGAGCCCTCTGCCAATTGGCAGCAATGGGTCCCTGTGTCTTACATACCAGAGCCCAAAGCTTGTTTAAAACTGTTTAATGTTGGACAGTTTCAGGGTCATGTTAATACCCTGGACTTCTGGGGCCCATATATTCCATCTAAAAAATATACAACAGGTCTCCCACATCCTTGGTGAGTGCCCCAACCACTGTGCTAAAAGTTAAGGGAGGTGGTCCTCCTCTTTTAAGTGCCATCACCCCTAAATTCCTTTGTGAATCTAGCCCATTATGTCCACTGGAGCTTGCTGATTCTTCTTTAAGTGTGAATGAAAGGGGAATTATGCGCTTGTAATATCTGTTTTCTATTTAGATTTAAGTATCCAAATAAGTGTGGAGTGCTTCTTAAAAGGATGATGCATTTATGGAATCTGGAAACAGCTGCTGTAATTTATCCCATCATATCAGGTGCTGAATTTTTCCAGTGTGCTTGTTTGTATCCATTTTTTGGAAGGACTGATATTGAAAGATATAGGAGAGAAGACAACATCTTTTTTCTACTGTGAATCAGATTTAGATGCAGATGTTACTTTTTTTCTTGTAATTGTTAGCCTAACTTTCAGTGTTTGAAAATCTCTAGGTCTGCTTTCTGTAAATATAAATGTAAAGCTGTTTCTAATTAGTGTTTCTGGGAGGATAGAGTGGAGGGCATATGGGCAACACAATTCACCTTTGCAGTGAAGTCTATCATCCAAGTAGTAAAAAGAATAAAACATCTGACTTTCTTAGATGTTTATACTATTTCCAGCTCTCTTAAGAATAATAGTTCCTCTGAATGGCAATTTTGTTTCAGAATGGCTCTGTAATTATTTCAACCCTTTTTAAAACAATCCCCACTTCAGGTAAGAATAGCCCTTAGAAACTTTTAAGTTTTGTGTCACTTCTGCTGTAGTAGGTGTCTGTTGCTTTTCAACCTCACTCCTAGAATTCATTCTTCTGGAGGCACTGATTCATTTTTCCTGGAACATTAAGGACATGGTATTTCCAGGGACATCACTGTCGGGTATTTATAGGTACAGTATGTGTAGATACTGGACAATAAGAAGTCTTCACATACCTGCTTCAGAGAGAGGTCTTTATATTCTCTTGTTCATTGGAAATATTGTGTTTATTCATTTTCTATTAACTGCAGAAAACTCCTTGTCAATCCTGAAGTCAAGATCAAAAACTTGAGTGAAATTAACTTACCCAAGTTGTTCAGTCATAGAATAGAGGGTTCTGCCCCCCACCCCCAGACACTGATAATGCAATACCTAACCTGACGTTGGGTAACAGAAATGTAAGTTGTTTTGTTTTATGTATTTCTTTAGTTACATTTAAAGTTTGCATTGAAGCTGTAGGTTCCAGTATATATATTTCAAATGCATAAAAAGTAAATATCCTTCAGGTAAGAGGCTACATTGCCTAAAAGAATCAGCTATTTTTGAAATAACCAGCCCCCAAATCCTTCGGACTCCCCTTAAAAGACTGATAAAACAGATTTGCTTTGAATCATACCCTAGAGGTTAGCAGATTCAGGCTACAATTATATTATTGATTCCAGAGGAAGTTTATCATCTTAAAGGGCAAAAATCTAATGCTGCACTTAACTAGTGCCCGAAAACCAGGCACCAGGTAACCTTAAATGGCGCCTGGACACAGAAGCCAAAAACTGGACTGTCCAGGTAAAACCCAGACAGGAGGCAACCCTAAAGTACAGTCTCAGATTCCACTGCCGTCTGGCTGGGGCAAGCCACACACAATGCACAGGCCTTCTGGTATAGGGTGAATGAGCCGCCACCCTCAGGGTGGAGTCAGTGGCAGGAGAGTATGGGGACTCAGGCCCACCCTACTCCACCGTGTCCCAGCCCAGGGCCCTAGCAGTGGTGGGTGATCCTGCCATTGGGTCAGCAGAGATAAGGGTTACCGTGTGGCTGGTATTTGACCTATCTGGCTGTTTTTTTACCAGTTGCCAGAAAAATAATTTAATATGCCAGGGGTTTTTTTTTTTTCAGTGGGACTAAAAATTCAGATCATCACCACAATACACTAAGATATCTAATATTAAAAGTTCCTTTGTCCAGCTAAAGATGCTGAAGTGTTCCCACTTCTACAGTTTAAGTAAGAAAATGAGGTTTTCAATCTTATCTATAAGTGTTCTCTCTCTAGATACTATAAGTGGCTCTTGAAGATGGTGTTGCCTTGTGGTGAGCACTGTGGTGGGCTTGTCTTGTGGAGAGGGTGCCAGGTTTTTGCATTTCAAAGGTGGTAACCCTTGTGGGGCTCACACCACAACATGCTGACTCGTATTGTGACAGCACAACCGGACAAATATCTGGTTCCCCTGGGTTACTTCCTACCACTGTCCAATGGCATGGGTCCATTGATGGTGAGTCCTCAGCCTCCTTGGGGTAAACAGTGGATGTCAGTCCTAGCAGCTTCTCTCCGCACTGGGTTTCCTCCAAGGTCAGGGTGCTACACAGTTCAGCAGCAGGGTCAGAGTCTTGCAGTGGCCTGGAGATGTCTGGCTCTATTCCAGCTGAGCTGAAGGGCTCGCTCTTATACTTCTGATCCCATCCTTCTGCTCCAGATGTGGGGGGAGGGCAGGGCTGGCTTGTCTCCTCCCACCGGGGAAGTGTAGTGGTCCCTCCATGTCAGGCTCGGAGGGAGGCCACTCAGTCTCACTACAGTGATCTAGTGTAAGTGGGAATCTGTCTTTTTGACCCAGGTCACTTTGTAGGCTAAAGAAAATCTCAAAAAAAAAAAAAAAAAAAAAGAAGTACTTGTGGCACCTTAGAAACTAACACATTTATTAGAGCATAAGCTTTTGTGAGCTACAGCTCACTTCATTGGATGCATACAGTGGAAAATATAGTGAGGAGATTTTATATACACAGAGAACATGAAACAATGGGTGTTACCATACAGACTGGTTTCAGAGTAACAGCCGTGTTAGTCTGTATTCGCAAAAAGAACAGGAGTACTTGTGGCACCTTAGAGACTAACCAATTTATTTGAGCATGAGCTTTCGTGAGCTACAGCTCACTTCATCAGATGCATACCGTGGAAACTGCAGCAGACTTTATATATACACAGAGAATATGAAACAATACCTCCTCCCACCCCACTGTCCTGCTGGTAATAGCTTATCTAAAGTGAGCATCAGGTTAGGCCATTTCCAGCACAGGTATTGTTTCATATTCTCTGTGTATATATAAAGTCTGCTGCAGTTTCCATGGTATGCATCTGATGAAGTGAGCTGTAGCTCACGAAAGCTCATGCTCAAATAAATTGGTTAGTCTCTAAGGTGCCACAAGTCCTCCTTTTCTTTTTACCATACAGACTGTAACAAGAGTGATCAGGAAAGGTGAGCTATTACCAGCAGGAGAGCTGGGGTGGGGGGGAGGGCAGAGGGAAACCTTTTGTAGTGATAATCAAGGTGGGCCATTTCCAGCAGTTGACAAGAACAGTAGGAGGGGAAATAAACAAGGGGAAATAGTTTTACTTTGTGTAATGACACATACACCCCCAATCTTTATTCAAGCCTAAGTGAATTGTATTCAGTTTGCAAATTAATTCTAATTCAGCAGTCTCTCCTTGGAGTCTGTTTTTGAAGTTTTTTTGTTGAAGAATTGCCACTTTTAGGTCTGTGATGGAGTGACCAAAGAGATTGAAGTGTTCTCCGACTGCTTTTTGAATGTTATAATTCTTGACATCTGATTTGTGTCCATTTATTCTTTTACGTAGAGACTGTGCAGTTTGGCCAATGTACATGGCAGAGGGGCATTGCTGGCACATGATGGCATATATCACATTGGTAGATGTGCAGGTGAACGAGCCTCTGATAGTGTGGCTGATGTTATTATGCCCTATGATGGTGTCCCCTGAATAGATATGTGGACACAGTTGGCAACAGGCTTTGTTGCAAGGATAGGTTCCTAGGTTAGTGTTTTTGTTGTGGGTGTGTGGTTGCTGGTGAGTATTTGCTTCAGGTTGGGGGGCTGTCTGTAAGCAAGGACTGGCCTGTCTCCCAAGATCTGTGAGAGTGATGGGTCGTCCTTCAGGATAGGTTGTAGATCCTTGATGATGCATTGGAGAGGTTTTAGTTGGGGGCTGAAGGTGATGGCTAGTGGCGTTCTGTTATTTTCTTTGTTGGGCCTGTCCTGTAGTAGGTAACTTCTGGGTACTCTTCTGGCTCTGTCAAACTGTTTCTTCACTTCAGCAGGTGGGTATTGTAGTTGTGAGAATGCTTGATAGAGATCTTGTAGGTGTTTGTCTCTGTCTGAGGGGCTGGAGCAAATGCGGTTGTATCGTAGAGCTTGGCTGTAGACAATGGATCGTGTGGTGTGGTCCGGATGAAAGCTGGAGGCATGTAGGTAAGTATAGTGGTCAGTAGGTTTCTGGTATAGGGTGGTGTTTATGTGACCATCGCCTAGTAGCACCATAGTGTCCAGGAAGTGGATCTCTTGTGTGGACTGGTCCAGGCTGAGGTTGATGGTGGGATGGAAATTGTTGAAATCATGGTGGAATTCCTCAAGGGCTTCTTTTCCATGGGTCGAGATGATGAAGATGTCATCAATGTAGCACAAGTAGATTAGGGGCATTAGGGGACGAGAGCTGAGGAAGCGTTGTTCTAAGTCAGCCATAAAAATGTTGGCATATTGTGGGGTCATGCGGGTACCCATAGCAGTGCCGCTGATTTGAAGGTATACATTATCCCCAAATGTGAAATAGTTATGGGTGAGGACAAAGTAAAGGAAATCTGTTCCCTTTTTCCTAGTGCAGTTTCTTCAGTAATTCTAGGGAAACCTGCCTCAGGGCCAGATTATGAAATACTCACATTAGCAGTGCAAGATGTTCCTGGGAGAAGCTCAGTGCCCTTGGCTACCCTTTAAGGCCATTGGAACTCTCCACAATCAGGATAAAGCTCATTTGTGTGGGAGACAGAACTTTCTCAGAGGCTGGTCTGAGACTGTGGAATGAATTCCCCCTGGAACCATCACAAACCATACCACCTTCTGCTTCATATACAAGGCACATTTCTTTGATTTTGCCTTTTCTAACAAATACATAGCAACATGTATATTTACCAAAATAGCACACTCCACTGCTCATACTTCTCCCTCTGGGAAGAGGATGAAAGAGCAAACACGTGACAGATGTTAGTCATGCTGCTTAATACACTACTAGAGGGTTCAGATAATATTGTGATAAGTGCAGTACAAGAGCCTATTTAGAACAGAAGTGGAGGATCCTGAGCACTTGAAAGGATCAATCCCAAAATTTAAGATCACAAGAAACAGCAAATACATTATCCTTTTAACCTTATGCTACGAATTCTAAGTGAATTCATCTTCATTTTCTTCTTTCTGACTAATGGCTTCCTTTGATTATACTACTATGCACAGAGAAGGTTTGGTAATATTTATAAAAATGGTCATCAATTTTTCATTCATTTAGATTTCATTATGATTAATGTTTATACACAAAACTTCAAAGATGACATAAATTCTTGATCTTATCAGGATCCAAATCAAGGTAACTAGCTGATTTCTAAAATACTTTGCAAGGCTGGTCACAGTGAACGAATGGCACATATACAGCAGTTATTTGATGTCATATGTGACTCTTAAGCACAAAATAAATGAGGCAGGGGTCCTATAGAACACTGGCTCCAAAACTGTATGGCCTTGATTAATTCCCAAAGCAACATGCTTTCTGTGCACTGAATGGAACAGACAGACTTTGGAAAAAATAATATGGGATCATATAATTAAAGACTATCATAATGCATATGCACAATGAGCTCAAATTAAGGTTGTACAGGCAACACTGATTCTGGCTCTTCTAAAATTGTAAGTGTTTGACTTTGTAAACTTAACCTGCTTTTAATGTAGTTTAGTATACAGATATGTAAATCCTCATTTCAGTTATGACAATTCAATAAATTACAGCAAAATAGTTATTTAACAAACAGTGTTTGTTTTAATTATGATCTCCTAATGACATTATAATATTATAACAGATTGATTATGTAGCATGTGGAACATCTATCTATATATTTAATAAACTTAAATGATTTGCTTTGGAGACTTCTGTTAAAAAGCAAAATCTGCAAAGATACCTGCATAAATGGGTGGATCCCTGCATTTCAGTTCTTAGATATGTAGCTTTTACATACCTAGCTTTAAGCATCCCTGTTTATAAATTGATCTCATTGAGCCTTCATTGCTTTGCCATGTTTCAGCTTGAAATTTTAATCATCATCTAGTTAATTCTATGAGACAGTAAGGTAAGTGACTGAAGGGATTGGTTTCTATTTATAATATTTTACTCCAAGAAGCATAGAATTTAAGAACTGTGGATCTCTGATTTCACTGGAGTAATATGGCATTTTATCATAGACTGAAGAAAAACCATATAGGGAAGGCCATGAGAATTCAAAGGAAATAAATTTTTACTTAGTGGAAAATTGAGCCAGTGGGAAAGTTCAGAATAAGAAAAACCGGATGAATGGTACTGAAAAAATTGGAAAAACATAAGTCTTTATCAGAAATCCCAAGTAAAAAGTTTTCCCAACAAAACATCAACAGACAGGTATAAAAAATATGCAAAGAAGTGATGATGGAGACTGGCTCAGGGAATCACTATATTAGAAGTTATAGCATGGTTCAGCAATCACCACTGAAACCCAGAAGAACCAAATAAATGTAATCAACATGATAAATGTTTAAGGGCAAACACTAGAGAGTTCACACAGGAGAGAGAGCACATACTCATACAAGAAGTATGGGGAATAAGCAGGAAGAACTCTAAATGCTAGTAAATACACACAACTATGGCATAGTTGGCATCACAGAGACGTGGTGGGATAATACACAAGACTGGAATATTGGTATAGAAGGGTACAGCTTGATCAGGAAGGACCGGCAGGGAAAAAAAGGGAGGTGGTGTTGCCTCATATATTACAAATGTGCACACTTGGACTGAGATTGAGATGGAAATAGGAGACAGACTTCTTGAAAGTCTCTGGCTAAGGATAAAAGGGGCAAAAAAAAAAGGGTGATGTCATGGTAGGGGTCTACTACAGACCACCTAACCAGGAAGAAGAGATGGATGAGGCTTTTTTTAAACAGCTAACAAAATCATCCAAAGCACAGGACTTGGTGGTGATGGGAGACTTTAACTACCCAGACATCTGTTGGGAAAATAAAGCCGGGAATGGATCCAATAAGTTCATGCATGGACCATTTTTGGAGACCAAAATGGAGACCATTTTTTTCTAATTTCAGAAGGTGGAGCCTGCTACAAGGGGAGTGGCTGTTCTAGATTTGATTCTGAGAAATAGGGAGGAACTGGTTGAGAATTTCCAAGTGGAAGGCAGTTTGGGTGAAACTGATCATGAAATGGTAGAATTCATGATTCAAAGGAATGGTAGTAGGATGCATGCATCCGACAAAGTGGGTATTCACCCACGAAAGCTTATGCTCCAATACGTCTGTTAGTCTATAAGGTGCCACAGGACTCTTTGCACTTTTACAGATCCAGACTAACATGGCTACCCCTCTGATAATAGAAGACAGTTTTTCAATGAGACATTATTAAGGGCACAAGAGGAAACTATACCACTGTGATGTTGCACCCCATAATGGTTTATAGAAATATGCTTATAAGTGTAAATATGACATAACTGGAATATGTTTTATGCTAGATATGACATGTAACATATCATTGCAAAGATTATGTTCTACTGAATGTATTCATCCTATTCATATGGCTGTATCATTTTTATATCTGAAGTTATGATCATTGGCTCTATGATTGTGTTTAAAGTGTTTGCTGTAGGAAGCACATAAGGCAGATTTGGTCATATTCAGGTTACTGGGAGTGCTTAGTTAACAGTGCTTTTCTGCAGGAAAGGACCTAGGGGTTACAGTGGACGAGAAGCTGGATATGAGTCAACAGTGTGCCCTTGTTGCCAAGAAGGCCAATGGCATTTTGGGATGTATATGTAGGGGCATTGCCAGCAGATCGAGGGACATGATCGTTCCCCTCTATTGGACACTGGTGAGGCCTCATCTGGAGTACTGTGTCCAGTTTTGGGCCCCACACTACAAATGTGGAAAAATTGGAAAGAGTCCAGTGGAGGGCAACAAAAATGATTAGGGAACTGGAACACATGAGTTATGAGGAGAGGCTGAGGGAACTGGGGATGTTTAGTCTATGGAAGAGAAGAATGAGGGGGGATTTGATAGCTGCTTTCAACTACCTGAAGGGGGGTTCCAAAGAGGATGGCTCTAGACTGTTCTCAGTGGTAGCAGATGACAGAACAAGGAGTAATGGTCTCAAGTTGCAGTGGGGGAGATTTAGGTTGGATATTAGGAAAAACTTTTTCACTAGGAGGGTGGTGAAACACTGGAATGCGTTACCTAGGGAGGTGGTGGAATCTCCTTCCGTAGAAGTTTTTAAGGTCAGGCTTGACAAAGCCCTGGATGGGATTATTTAATTGGTCCTGCTTTGAGTAGGGGGTTGGACTAGATGACCTCCTGAGGTCCCTTCCAAACCTGAAATTCTATGATTCTATGAACAATGGACCTTGGAAGATGCCAATCCACATCTAAGCTTTCCTGGGAACATTCAAACTAATATGTAAACAACAGCAAAGCTGAATCATTCAAAGACGTGACTTGCCCAGGTGACTGCAAAACTCCATCTTGTCGAGGAGATTTTGCACAGGAGAAGAGAGAGGTTTCCACCCACAAGAGAGAGACTATATAAGTCCCTGAAAACCCCTCCATTTTGTCTTCAGCTGGCTCAAGAGATAGCCTCCCTACCCCAAAGGATGCTTGAAAGAAACTGGAACAAAGGACAATAACTACAGGGGTGTGAGTGATTGCTGCATCTAGGAGGAACTCTAGTTTGTGAAAGAAGCTAATTGGAACATCTCTGAGGGTGAAATTTACCTGCATTTAGTTTCCTGCTGTATCAGACTTAGGCTTGTGTGTTTTTGCTTTATTTTGCTGGGTAATTTACTTTGTTCTGTCTGTTATTACTTGGAACTGCTTAAATCCTACTTTTTATATTTAATAAAATAACTTTTTACTTATTAAATAACTCAGAGCAAGTATTAATACCTGGGGGAGCAAACAGCTGTTCATATCTCTCTGTGTTATAAGGCAAACAATTTATGAGTTTACTCTGTATAAGCTTTATACAAAGTAAAATGGATTTATTTGGGGTTTGGATCCCATTGGGAACAGGGTATCTGGGTGTTGGAGACAGGAGCACTTCTTAAGCTGTATTCAGTTAAGCCTGAAGCTTTTGGGGGACGTGGTTCAGACCTGGGTCTGTTTGTAGCAGGCTAGCATGTCTGGCAAGGTACTGAAGTCCCAGCTGCCAGGGAAAACGGGCTTAGAGGTAGTCTCAGCACTTCAGGTGGAAGTCCCAAGGGGGTTTCTGTGACCCAATCTGTCACACCCACTGCGTAGGAAAGATAGCAAGTATGG
The DNA here is from genome assembly GCF_965152235.1 of Eretmochelys imbricata. Classification (NCBI taxonomy): domain Eukaryota; kingdom Metazoa; phylum Chordata; order Testudines; family Cheloniidae; genus Eretmochelys; species Eretmochelys imbricata. The sequence goes on along the minus strand of NC_135572.1, from coordinate 91,467,177 downwards.
CAAGAGATCACCCTGGATTATCCAGGAGATCTTAAATGATCTAAAAATCAAAAAAGAGTCCTACAAAAAGTGGAAACTAGGTCAAATTACAAAGGATGAATATAAACAAATAAGACAAGTATGTACGGACAAAATTAGGAAGGCCAAGGCACAAAACGAGATTAAACTAGCTAGAGACATAAAGGATAACAAGAAAAAACTCTACAAATACATTAAAGGCAAGAGGAAGACCAAGGACAGAATAGGCCAGTTACTCAGTGAGGTGGGATGGGGGGAAATAATAACAGAAATGTGTAAATGGCAGAGGTGCTCAATGACTTCTTTGTTTCGGTTTTCACCAAGAAGGTTGGTGGTGATTGGACGTCTAACATAATGAATACTAGTGAAAATGAAGTAGGAACAGAAGAGGCTAAAATAGGGAAAGAACAAGTTAAAAGTTACTTGGACAAGTTAGATGTCTTCAAGTCACCAGGGCCTGATGCAGTGCATCCTAAAATATTTCCAGAGCTGACTCAGATACTCAGATATCTGAGCCATCAGCGATTATCTTTGAGAAGTCATGGAAGATGGGAGAGATTCTAGAAGACTGGAAAAGGGCAAATATAGTGCCCACCTATAAAAAGGGAAATAAGGACAACGCAGGAAATTAGAGACCAGTCAGCTTAACTTTTGTACCTGGAAAGAGAATAGAGAAAATAATTAAGCAGTCAATTTGCAAAAATATAGAAGATAAATAAAGTGATAAGTAACAGTCAGCATGGATTTGCCAAAAATAAATTGCATCAAAGCAACCTGATAGCTTTCTTTGATAGGGTAACAAGGCTTGTGGATAGGGGGGAAGTGATAGACGTGGTATATCTTGGGTTTAATAAAGCTTTTGATGCTGTCTTGCATGACCTTCTAACTAGGGAAATGAAACCTAGATGGAGCTACTATCAGGTGGGTGCAAAACTGGTTGGAAAACCATTCCCAGAGAGTAGTTATCAGTGGTTTACTGTCATGCTCGAAGGGCATAATGAGTGGGGTCCCGCAGGGATCAGTTCTGGGTCCGGTTCTGTTCAATATCTTCTTCAGTGATTTAGATAATGGCATACAGAGTACATTTACAAGGTTTGTGGACAATACCAAGTTGGGAGGGTTGCAAGTGCTTTGGAGGATAGGATTAAAATTCAAAATGATCTGGACAAACTGGAGAAATGGTCTGAAGTAAAGAAGATTAAATTCAATAAGGACAAATGCAAAGTACTCCATTTAGGAAGGAACAATCAGTTGCACACATACAAAATGGGAAATGACTGCTTAGGAAGGAGTACTGCAGAAGGGGACCTGGGAGTCATAGTGGACCACAAGCTAAATATGAGTCAACAGTGTAACGCTGTTGCAAAAAAAAACAAACGCCATTATGGGATGTGTTGGCAGGAGTGTTATAAGCAAGACACACAAAGTAATTCTTCAGCTCTACTCTGCTCTGATTAGCCTCAACTGGAGTATTGTGTTGAGTTCTGGTTGCCACATTTCAGGAAGGATATGGAAAAATTGGAGAGAGTCCAGAGAAGAGCAGCAAAAATGATTAAAGGTTTAGAAAACATGACCTGTGAGGGAAGACTGAAAAAATTGGGTTTGTTTAGTCTGAAAAAGAGAAGACAGAGTGGACATAACAGTTTTCAAGTACATAAAAGGTTGTTGGAGGAAGAAAATTTTTTTTTCTTCTGAGAAGCAATGGGCTTAAATTGCGGCAAAGGAGGTTTCGGTTGGACATTAGGAAAAACATCCTAACTGGGTGGTTAAGCATTGGAATAAGTTGCCTTAGGAAGTTGTGGAATCGCCATCTTTGGAGATTTTTAAGAGCAGGTTAGACAGAAACCTGTCAGGAATGGTCTAGATAATTAGTCCTACCACAAGTGCAGGAGACTGGACTAGATGACCTCTCAAGGTCCCTTCCAGTTCTATGATTCTATAAACCAGTGGTGGGCAACCTCCGGCCCATGGGCTGCATGCGGTCCATCAGGATAATCCGCTGGCAGGCTTCAAGACAGTTTGTTTACACTGACCGTCCAGAGGCATGGCTGCCTGCAGCTACCAGTGGCTGTGGTTTGCCATTCCCAGCCAATGGGAGCTGTGGGAAATAGTGGCCAGCATGTTCCTGTGGCCCGCGCCACTTCCTGCAGCTCCCATTGGCCGGGAACGATGAACTGCGGCCACTGGAAGTTGCGGGCAGCCATGCCTGAGGTAAGTCAATGTAAACAAACTGTCTTGTGGCCAGCTAGTGGATTACCCTGACGGGCCACCTGTGGCCCGAGGGCCACAGGTTGCCCACCACTGCTATAAACAGTTCTATCTAAAGGGTTTGCTGTCCCAAAGACGTTGTTAAACATCTTTTCCCCACAAACACACAATCATTTATCTGGTCAAGTTTGCTGATCCTAAGATCTAGCAGAAATCTATCTATCTATTCCACCTCCACCCCTGAGCAAGGCAGATACCACCTTTCATCTAAGTGCACTTCAGTGTTGTCATAAACATAAAGGAAGGGTAACCACCTTTCTGTATACAGTGCTATAAAATCCCTCCTGGCCAGAGGCAAAATCCTTTCACCTGTAAAGGGTTCAGAAGCTATGGTAACCCTGCTGGCACCTGACCCAAAATGGCCAATGGGGGGACAAGATTCTTTAAAATCTGGAGGGGGGTGGGGAGAACTAAGGGTTTGGTCTGTCTGTGTGTTGCTTTTGCCAAGAACAGATCAGGAATGCAGCCTCACAACTCCTGTTAAGTTAGTAAGTAATCTATTTAGAAATGCTTTAGATTTCCTTTGGGTTTATGGCTGGTAAAATAAGCTGTGCTGGATGGAATGTATATTCCTGTTTTTGTGTCTTTTTGTAACTGAAGGTTTTGCCAAGAGGGATTCTCTATGTTTTGAATCTAATTACCCTATAAGGTATTTACCATCCTGATTTTACAGAGGTGATTCTTTTTACTTTTACTTCTATTAAAATTCTTCTTTTAAGAAACCGAATGCTTTTGCATTGTTCTTAAGATCCAAGTGTTTGGGTCTGTGTTCACCTGTACAAATTGGTGAGGATTATTATTAAGCCCTCCCGAGGAAAGGGGGTGTAGGGCTTGGGGGGATATTTTGGGGGAAGACTCCTCCAAGTGGGCTTTTTCCCTGTTCTTTGTTTAAACGTTTGGTGGTGGCAGCACACAGTTCAAGGACAAGGCAAAGTTTGTACCTTAGGGAAGTTTTTAAATTAAGCTGGTAAGAATAAGCTTAGGGGGTCTTTCATCCAGGTCCCCACATCTGTACTCTAGAGTTCAGAGTGGGAAAGGAACCTTGACAAGTGTATATGGGAAAAAATTATGATCACGGACACAGTGCTTATACTACAGCAGTGCATCGACTCTGAAGAGACATCAGACACAGGAAATGCACTGATTGTGAGAGAAGCTTCTGGGAGGTGGGGGGAAAAACAACCTATGAATTCCTATCATATCAGAGAGTACACCCAGGAAAGAAAATGTATTATAGTAGCAAAAGAAAGGTGAGAGAAAGAATACATTAGAAAAATCAAATATGTGAAACAAGGATATCCACACAGGACAGAAAGATTGTGCATACCCACATACCCCTACTGATAGTGAGAAAAGCATTAGGAAGAAATCAAATCCTCTAGCTCACCAAAAGCTCACCTACAGGAGAGGTTATACAAATACAATGGCGAGAAAAGATTAGTCAGAATCAAGGATTATATCACAAAAAATAATCCATGCAGAAGAGAAAGGATATAAATATACTGAATGTGGAAAAGGCTTCTTTCATATATCAGATATTGAAAGACAGTAGGGATTCATAAAAAGAGTCAGATTTTCTCTCTCTCTCCACATACTCCACATCCACCCTTTCTGTCAAGTGTTGTCATCAGTAGCAAGGGCTGGGTTCAAGAAAATCACAAGACAAAACCATCTCAAACCCCATGCAGAAACCTGGAAAAACTAACACCTATTGGCAGTCATAATAGGCAAACCTACCCACTAACAAGAACAGAATCTGCGTATAACACAAAGAAGAAGGAACACAGCATTGATTTGTGGAAGATGCAGCAACAATGAATCAGTATGTGAATACATATCATACCCATATCACATGTCATAAAAGTGTGTTAACACATATCTTTGGCAATCTTCCTTCACCTCAGTCCTGCCTCCATTCCACTGGGAAGGATGTCCAATTAACAAAGATCCCTTTAACATGCTTCTTTCCCTCTTTCTTTTGGTGTACCCAACTCACTGTTTGTTGTCAGAGGTTAGCAAAGTCCCAGTGCATTCAGGTAGATTCATCTCTAATCTCTGAGGAAGGGGTGAGTGCTGCTTGGCTTCAGTGAAAGCTACCTTGTTTCCCATATCTCGTGATCTTCTGCTTTGCCGTTATAGATTTGCTGCTTCTTGACATGCCATTATCTGTTTCTGTGATGCCATCTCTGCAGTGCAACTTCTCACCATACCTTTTTGCCTTTCTGGTCTGGTGTTGCAGTGATGGGTCTGCTGCCCCAGCCTCCTAGCCCGGCTTTAGTTACCACAGTTCTAGGGTTGCTGTTGCTTCTGCTGCATCATCTCTCATCACCAGCTATGATGCCAAGCCCAGATTTTGACGCTCCCCTGCCTAGCCCAGCTATCTGTGATTTCAGCTGTCAGTAATTTCACTGGTTAGAGAGAACCTTGTCACTACTATCTCTTCTGCATTGTCTTTCAGCTCTAGTATTACACTCTTACAGCCCCACCAAGGAGCTACATGGGGAAGGGTTCAAATGGCATATAGGATCCTTAAACGATTCAACACAACCACACAGAAGTACCTGTTTCTGCTCACTAACCAGTGCTTGGAAACTGAAGCCTTGATTTGGGTTACCCCTTACTCCAGACATATTAAGTAGGGTTCTGATACCTTTTAGTCACACAATCACATTTCATTACTCCTACATCATGTCTTAAGTGAATTTTAACCAAAGAGCCAAAAATGATCACCCTGACATGGTGAGTGTCACCTATGCAAATGAGGTCTGCTCCTCAGTTCAACAATAGATGAAAAAGAAGCTCCTTCATTCTAGAGACCTGTCCACTGACTTACATCTATATGGCCCTATCACAATAGTATCTGAGGCCAACTCATGTTCTTATTTTGAGAGGTGCTTTAATCTCCCCAGAGAGCCCCATTGGCTTCATTTAGGTTCCAGGTAGGGCTCTGCCTATGCCTAGCAGCTTGCTGGCTTAACATATTATACCTCTCTGGAAACACACTGGACGCATACTTGAATAATTAACATTTTAAAAGAACTGATAAAACGGAAACTGCCAACTCTAAAGGATTCACATACAAGAAAAATAGGGGTGTAAGGAACAGGTTTTCAGAAGTCGGACCACTGATATTCAGGCATTTTGGGGGGGAAGGTGTGTGAGTGAGAGAGAGAAGTTTCCTTATGTGTTTCACTGAGCTATAATATCCACCTTTATGATTATTACCCCAGCCATTTGTGTGTGTGTGTGTGTGTGAAGGCAGGAACCCAAACCAATTATGAAAGGAGATAGAGCAGGATACAGAAAAGTGAAGACGGTCATGTGAGAATGATGGCTGGCTCCCTTAGCCAAACCCCTGCTAACAAGTCCATCATTCAGCCCACTGCTAAATCCCATTGCCCTGCCTCTGCAATGGCAAATGAAGGTAGAAACAAAGAGAAGCTTATACTGCAGGGATTTAAGACCTCCCCCCACGCTAACAGGGTCCACCTGTCGCTCTTAGGCCCCAAACTAAGGTTCTCCCAGGAGCTGGCTCTTTGGAGCCTCTTACAATTTACAGCCAGTGGTCAGCAGGGGTAACAATATTTACTGATGTTCATTACCTACCCCCTATTTTATCTTAATAAATAATAAAATAATATCCCTGCTTAGACTTCAAGGATGCTGAGAGAAAGGTAAGGTGTCTGGCTGGCTATTTAGCCTATCTTGTCCAGAGGGAAAAACTCCTTCCCAACACCAAAAGATTAGACCAACAGCAAGCCTGGACACCCATCTCTCTATACCATCCATGGGCAAGGGCAGCTTTCAGCAGCAAGAATGGCTTCTGTGCACTCAGAAATGCTTTACCACAGGGCAGGGAGGGGGGAAATCAAGTGTTACTGCAGCCTGTCAGCTCATTCGACCAGTGTGTGGCTAGGGGAAGTGGAGACTCTGCTCCACTCTACTCAGTTCCTGCTCCAGCCCACACATTGTGAGCATGAAACTGTATGAGAGCAGGCGCTGGTGCCTGAGAATAAACCCTGCCTCCAGCGAGGATGCTAGCCACGACTCTGTGGAGTAGTCATACTCCTATGGGTTTGTCATAAATATAAAGGGAAGGGTAAACCCCTTTGAAATCCCTTCTGGTCAGGGGAAAGCTCCTCTCACCTGTAAAGGGTTAAGAAGCTGAAGGTAACCTCGCTGGCACCTGACCAAAATGACCAATGAGGAGACAAGATACTTTCAAAAGCTGGGAGGAGGGAGAGAAACAAAGGGTCTGTGTGTCTGTCTATATGCTGGTTTTCTGCCGGGGATAGACCAGGAATGGAGTCTTAAAACTTTTAGTAAGTAATATAGCTAGGTATGTGTTAGATTATGATTTCTTTAAATGGCTGAGAAAAGAATTGTGCTGAATAGAATAACTATTTCTGTCTGTGTATCTTTTTTGTAACTTAAGGTTTTGCCTAGAGGGGTTCTCTATGTTTTTTAATCTAATTATCCTGCAAGATATCTACCATCCTAATTTTACAGGGGAGATTTCTTTATTTCTATTTACTTCTATTTTTATTAAAAGTCGTCTTGTAAGAAAACTGAATGCTTTTTCATTGTTCTCAGATCCAAGGGTTTGGGTCTGTGGTCACCTATGCAAATTGGTGAGGCTTTTTATCCAACATTTCCCAGGAAAGGGGGGCTGCAAGTGTTGGGAGGATTGTTCATTGTTCTTAAGATCCAAGGGTCTGGGTCTGTAGTCACACAGGCAAATTGGTGAGGCTTTTTACCAAACCTTGTCCAGGAAGTGGGGTGCAAGGTTTTGGGAAGTATTTTGGGGGGAAAGACGCGTCCAAACAGCTCTTCCCCAGTAACCAGTATTAGTTTGGTGGTGGTAGCGGCCAATCCAAGGACAAAGGGTGGAATATTTTGTACCTTGGGGAGGTTTTGACCTAGCTGGTAAAGATAAGCTTAGGAGGTTTTTCATGCAGGTCCCCACATCTGTACCCTAGAGTTCAGAGTGGGGGAGGAACCTTGACAGGGTTCAAACAAAACCTACCTACCCCCACCACGACAGGGAGGGAGTACATTATGCTCCCTACATTATGCCATGAAATGAGCAGGGTTAGGCTCTCCTAAAATCTTGCAAGATGCTTTAGTTGACTTTGAGTATAATTTTTATATCAGAACTTTCAAAAATGTTTGATATCTCAGTCAGGAGACTATTCCTCATGAAAAACTAGTTATGCTAAGTATTATTTTTAATTCAGCCATTTTGGAGTTATTGGTGAATAAAAACCCAACTACTTTTTTAAAGCTAAAGAAGTCAGTTGACCCGCACACTCCCATAACAAATAAGGAAATTTCCTTACAAGATATAAAATTTGAAATACAAATATGCATGAATCAGGTTAAAAAAAGAAGTGAAAATGGGGAGGCAAGTCCTATTTGTGGTGATTATTTTGGGGGTTGTAATCTAGCTCCAGCCACCTGATATAGTTTAAAGGGCAAGGAGATAATACATATGTCAAAGTAATATAGCACTTTTCTGGTTTGCAAAATGCATAACATTCAGTCAAAATAAATTTTAAAAGGCCATAAAATACACGTAAAATATTCTTAGCCCCCCCGCAAAGTCTCACAAATGTGAATTCAAAGTGAAATTACTCCTGCTAAAAGTTGAGCATTTCTGTAACTGTTGGCAAGATTGGGGCCTTGATTTGTAGTTGTTGGAAATGCCCTCTCTGACTTTTTACTGGGAAGTCAATATTAAAGTAGGAATGATAATGATGATAAATCACTGAACGTTTTAAGAACAAATCTTCACAAAATAGTTTCCCCATAAACAGTGCACCAGCATTTAATATACTTAATCTAACACAGGACATTCTGTTTCCACGTAAGCTTTCAAGAGCAAAAGATTTTTGGGGAAATTTCTCAAAGCACTCTAGAGAGAAGTCTCCCCATGATACACAATCCTTGCAAGTATAAAAGGGAGATTGCACACCTTTATTACTGCATTAGCTGAAATCTTCACTTCATATAATCTCTCCATATAAAACTTAAAACAAGCAAACAAACAACATAGCTGATGGAGTACTTTCAAACAATAGAATACAGAGATTTACAGAATTAATTGGGCACATTAAGTTATGAATGCTGAAATATGACTATTAAAGGTGTAAACTGAATCAAAGCAACTAAAGAGTTAGCGAAACCCCTATTAGGTTGGCCAGGGAAGCTTTTCATTTAGTTCACTTGTAGATTGTTGGTCTCTGAAACAGAAGGTTTGAAGTAGCCTGAATTTTGGCTGTAGTGGTTTACATTCTGCATATGACTATGATTGTGAGGAGTAAATATGACACTGTTTGGAAGGTGATGTTGGCTAGATAATCGGCACAACAATCAGCATCTCTTTTCAAAGCACTTTCCATTTCACATAGCTGAAATATGCTGGACTCTTCAGCATTTGTTTCAAGAAATGTTAGATGTGTTTAATAGTGTGTAAACAAGTCAGCTCTTCCATTGTACTCCAGAGAAGGTGTAAAGTGGTCCATCCTGGTTGAGTAATAACATGATTAACACCACATCATGGATTCATGGCCAGGCACATATATTTTGCTACAAACTTGTGGTATGTTCTAGGCTATCCTTAGCCTTTAAATAACATATAGAGAGATTGTTCAGCAAGATTAGTGGTCAATTCAGCAGGCTATTTAGCTGTCATTGAAAGTTGGGAGATTTCAGTACCTCAGGAGCTGATCAGTTTTTTCAACAAAACTGTTTGCTGCTGAGAAACCAAAATTTTTTGCAGGACTGTACCAGTTTCAATTAAGCTTTCATTGGAAAAGGTTTCTCAGGCCCAGGGTGGACTTTCTGTTCAACATCCAAGTAAGAGAATGATCAGAATTGCCCTGACCACATGGCTACTGAGTATCAGGTGGGAAATAGAAAACCTAGATTTGAGTCTCTGGTGTGCCTAATTCAAACCAGTGACTTGAATTTGGCTCTCCCATACCAATCAAGTGCCTTGCCAAGCAGGCTATTGACTATTCTGGGCTCACGTTTTTTTTTCAAGATTACTTTCAAGAAGGTCTTGGTTTCATCCTAGTGCAGAATGGGAATTTTTTTTAAATCTCAAAAAGTTTCCTGGGAAGGTAGACTGTTTCCAAAAAAATTCTATGCAGAAGTGCACAATATAGCTGGGCAAATAATTGATTATTTTTAGGTTTGCTGGCTGTCCAGTGGGGAGGAGGAGAATCAGTTTGGGTAGAACTGAAGCCAAACATTGGAAAAAAAAATTGTTTAACCTAAAACAAGTTTTTGTCCCCAGGAAGAAGTCTCCTTTATAACCTTAGGCCAGTGGTTAGAGCACTCTCCACCTCAGCCTAACACTGAGGAGAGATGTGAACTTGCATCTGCAGTATTGAAGAAGAGTGCCCTACCCAGCGGGCTAAGCTGAGACAGTGTGTTTGTCAGTTGTGGTGTTGAAGCTATTCCACTGTGTATAAATCATTAAATAAGTCATTGGGGCAGGGACTTAAACTAGTGTCTCCCAAACCCTAGGTGAGTGCTATAACTTTTAGCATAGTGCAATGATACTCAATAGGTGGCCCACAGGCCAAATTTGGCCTGCCAAGGCCTCCTGTGTGGCCCAACAGCCCTCACCTTAAAAAATGTTTATAAATAAATTCATGAACTGTGCTGCACTGCCTATCGTTTGCCTAGGGCCTCCTTATTAAGTAACTCACTGGCAGTGCTTAATCTGAAACGAAATAGGTGCTGAGATTCAGCTCTAGCAAGCCCAGGTACAAATTAAGTACTGGCTGGGAGGCTGGAGAGCAGTGGATGCTGGCCAGGCACCTACCTCTGAAGGCAGAGCCACCGCCAGAAACAGCACCGAAGTAAGGATAGCATGGTACGGTGTATTGCCACCCTGACTTCTGCACTGCTGCTGACTTTTTGGTGGAGATGAAAACAAAAGATGACATTGTCAACCATGTGAAACAAGTTCCCCTGGCTGATTCCACAGAATTGTGAAGGTTGGAGGTAATTTATGAGGATTGTTGGTCAGCATTGCTTTCCGATTTAAAAAACGCCAAATACATGTCTCTTGCAGTGGACGAATCAAGCAATTTAAGTAACACTGCCCAGCTATCGCTGTTTGTTAGATTTTATGATGAAATTTTAAAGGAAGAATTTCTGTGTTTAATACCATTAGAAACCTACATCACAGGAAAGAGAATTTTTGAAAAGGAAAAAGGCTTTTTGAAAAAAAATGGCTACATCTGCAGAAAGTAAACTTTCTTGTTACAGAAGGAGGTCCCTCCATGACAGGGAAAGAGAAGGGCTTTGATTCACGTTTGGTAGCAATGTACCCTTCATTAAATACACTTCACCGCATCATTCACCAGACTGCCATGTGCGATAAGTTGTCTGGGGACTTGAAAATTAAGAGTGTGATGAAATTAGTGAACTACCTACGCTCAACTTCTAGCTTGCAACAGCATCTTTTTAAAGCTCTTTTACAAGATGTTTCAGCTGAATACAGTAACCTGTTGCGGCCCTCGGACATTCTATGGTTAGCTAGGGGACATGTGTTAAAGAGGTTTTGTGCTCTTCAGAAAGAAATAATTTCTTTCAAACCACAAGACCAACAATACTTGCAAGTTCCTGGATTTATGAATGATGTCTACTCTGTCACAGGAAGCTTTTCTGTGTGATATTACTGGTCCCTTGAATTCCTGCAACTTGCAGCTCCAAAGCTGTGCAAGCAGTGTCAGGGATCTGTTTCAAAAAGTGTGTGGCTTTCAGAGGAATCTTAAAATCTTTGAGACAGACTTAACAAGAAAGATGTTGCACTTTCCCACATTGCACGTTGTTGCTACAGATAAAACTTTGATTAAAATAATGCAAAAATTCCTAAACAATCTGATTGGAATTTTAAAATTCTCAAGTCACATTTTAAAATTTCCAGAGGCTTTGTTTTTATTTGTTCATGATCCATGATCCATCTTCTCTGTTTCTGCTAATGGACCCTCCTGAAGCAAAGAACATTCTTGATTCAATTGATGAAGGGGCCATTCAATTAGAAATTGTAAGGCTCCAGAGTTCAGGTGTCTTGAAAGCAAAATTCAGAGACAATGGGACTTCGTGATTTCTGGACTCAATATGCTGACCAATCTCAGAATAGCCAGGTAACCTATTTCCCCTTGTTTTTTTCCTATTTCCCCCACTCCCCAGATGTTCTTGTTAAACCCTGGATTTGTCCTGGAAATGGCCCACCTTGATTATCATACACATTGTAAGGAGAGTGATCACTTTAGATAAGCTATTACCAGCAGCAGAGTGGGGTGGGCGGAGGTATTTTTTCATGCTTTGTGTGTATAAAAAGATCTTCTACACTTTCCACAGTATGCATCCAATGAAGTGAGCTGTAGCTCACGAAAGTTTATGCTCAAATAAATGCTCTAAGGTGCCACAAGCACTCCTTTTCTTTTTGCGAATACAGACTAACACGGCTGTTACTCTGAAACCATCCATCTTTTAATGATGTTCTGATCAATGGACCTCCGCGAATCTGGGTTTTCTACCACGAACATTAGAAAAACAACAACACTGCAGACGCCTGACAGATAAGAATCTACACCAGTGCACGCACCATGCCCTGACCTTCTAAAACCACTCTTCACAGAGCTTGCCAGAGATCATTGATGTCACTGCTCCCATTCGACATTGCCACAAACACAGGCAATAATATTGATTTATAAACTTTGCTAAAAGATAGAAACACTAATACTTATGTTGCAATCAAAGTCTTTATTTATAGGCAGAAGATTTTTTTTTTTTAATTTTGTCAGCCTTCTGTGCAAATGGGCGCCTCTTATAAAATTCTCAGATCGGCCCACGGGTAGATCTAATTGAATATCACTGACCTAGTGGTTAGAAGAGAGGCCCTTTCTTCCTCTGCTGCTGCCTGCATTTAATTCCCCAAGGGGTGGGAGTGGGGAAGAGGGAAAATAATGTTGATTAAAACTCTTGCCTGAGTCTCTATGGTAGTCCCATTCGGGGATATGAAGAGTTTTTTCTCTCAGTCCTAATAGATTATACAGGTTTCCTGTCCTACTAGGCAGAGTTAGCTAGTCCTTGTCCTCAGGGGGGTGGAAAGACCTTTGGGTTTTAAGTCTCTGTTGGGGGATCAGTAAGGGAACCCAGACCTTCCCACTCCTCTGTGTTCTGGCTCAGGGCCCTTAAATCAGGCATGCAGAATCAAGCCTAAGCAACTCCTGCTGCTGTGCCCTCAGCTCCTTCCTACCTCTCTTGGTTCTGTAGCCTTCTCCAGTATGTCCATCCAGTTATCCCTTCTCTGGGCATCTTCTCATCAGCTTGATGGCAGAATTTTCCTTCTCCAGCCTGCTTGCTCCTCTAGCAGCCACCCTGACTCTCTGCTTCTCAGCTCTTTTATTCTCCTAGCTGCTGTGGGATTGCCAATCAGTGCTAGCTAGTGGTTACTGCATTAACTCCAGGGTTGCCAGGCCAACATGTGGTTTATCCCCCCCTATGACACAGTGGTTTCCAAAGTCTTAGTGGGAAACCAGAATAGATCTATCCAAGATATTACAGTGTGGTCATTAGCTACAGGGGTGGGGCGAGGGTGGGGGGAATGATTGTAAAATATAGTGTTAATTCCTTTCCTTTTATAGGAAGGCTTTTAGAAAGTTAAGACATCTTTTTAAATTGCATTTCCAAACTGACACATCTACTGGATGAACCCTTCATGAACCCGAAGTTTTGTTGTGCTCCTTTATCTCAAGTAATATTGTGTGATATGGCTGAGGTTATCCAGCACAACCCATTTAATATGTCACCCAGACATTTGAACAACTCATTTTAAATAGCTAATTGAAAATTATTAAAAATAACACATTTCCAAGTAAAATATTGAGATGTTTAATTAGAAAGGACCTCATTTTATATGGGAAAAGATGGGGCATCTTTTATGTTCCTGCTCTGAATTTTCAAATGAAGGGATTGGTAGTTAGTATAGTTACAGTATTGTAATAGCAAATTACACATTTATTTGCTAGCTGTGAGAGCAAGTTATGAGAATTTCAGATTGGAATGTGTTTAATTCCCATGAAACAACAAAGTTAAAAATTATGACAATACTAATGCCTAAAGGCTGCTCTGACTTACACCAGTTGTTTATGGCTTCACTGGGCCCTTCTGGAAACCGGAGATCACTGCAGCTATGTCCCCTTTTCCACAGACATGCTCCTGGGCACTGAGAGGGTGGCATAGAAACCATTAAGATGACACTGCATTATGTGAGGATTCCCTAAATCTACTGACTTTACAGATGCTTCTGTGTTGCTGAAATCGTGCAGTCAGACCAGGGGCCAAGATTTAACCTAGACATTATTATTTTAGTGGCAGAATTGGTCCCTTGTAAGGGCAAAGGACTGCTGGTGGAATTACTAGCTTTGCTAGTCCATGTACATCTTCTTTTCCTAACTCAACAACCCCCACAGATGCAACAAAGCCAAACCCTCTCCTCTCCCAATCCCTGTCTGTTTCATATCTAGTTCTTGCTTTCATGGGTTACATAACATGTTGTAAAAAGAAAAGGAGTGCTTGTGGCACCTCAGAGACTAACCAATTGGTTAGTCTCTGAGGTGCCACAAGCACTCCTTTTCTTTTTGCAAATACAGACTAACACGGCTGCTACTCTGAAACATAACATGTTGTGGCTGCCATTCCCCTTTCTTGTTTGGGTAAAAGCAATTGTAAAGCCATGATGGAAATGTGCTGATGTTGCAGCCAATCCTATCCTTCCATGGAAACTTCAAGGCATGGCAACCATACTCCACTAAGTTAAAACCAAAAATATTAATAAAGTTAACCAATTATTTCAGTAATTATTTTACTAATTATTTAACAAATAGGTGATACACACAGCGTAGTCAGTTGTAGTATTAAAACTGAACGCTGTAGCGAAATTATCACTGCTTGCATGAGGGAGCTGTTGAAAGACTTTACAAAAATAAAGCTGTCTTTGGTCTTTCTCCAATCTTGGGCTTTCACAATAGTAAATATTTTGACGTCCACTACTGAAGTTTCTGCATCAGATTAAGTAGAATGTCTTACTTTTCACCAGTGCTGCAGTTGTTACAAGTTATCCAGTATCACAGTAGGCCTGCTAACACTTGTCCGCAGGGAAGCTATCCATCTCACACCTGGAAAGCCAAGTTGCATCTTTCTTTTCCACAGCTCACTGCCTGAAGAAACATTCTTAATTATCCTCAGAATTGTTGTCCAACCCACAGCAAAAACATACAGATTACAGATGACCTGCAAACTCCAAATAGTTGCCTTCAGCAGCAATTTGCTAGGGTAAAATCACTTACCAGAGTAAATATCCTTGGGTCATGTTCTAATAACCTTCCTCATTGTGAATAGTACCTTAGGCCCTGATCCACAAAGGTACTTAGGTGCCTAAACTGCAGATTTAGGTGCCTGAGTTCCAGTCTTAGGCACCACAGTGGTCCACAAAACCCCATTTGGCTGCTATCCCATAGACATTTATATTAGTTTGGTACCTAAAGTTTTGCTATAAAAGTTCCCTCAGCACCTATATTTCTTTCCCTGGGCATGCAAACTGCTGCCTTTAGATAGGTATCCAGGTGCCTATCATCCACCTAACCCCCTCCCCCACAATACAATCCACAAAATGAATGAGCGCCTGTCGCACCTGTGAGGCATGATCCAGTAGGTGACCTCAGAGGCTGCTTACTGGATAGGGTCATATTCAAAATCTGGACACCAAAGGATGAGGTGGTGATGGTGGTGTCCAACTTATAACTTTTTGCCAAGTAGATAAAACACTCACTTCAATTCCCCCGTCTATCAGATAGGGACAAAGGATTTGAACAGGGATCTCCTACCTTCCCAGAGAGTGCTCTAACTGCTGAACTGTGGGATATACTAATGGGGAAAGAGGGGTTCCCTCAGTCTCATGTTGAACCTGTTCCACTTTGGCCCACTAACCCTAAGTATGTAATCCAGAGTTTGTGAAAATGACTCTATAGTCCAGTAGTTAGGGCACTATCTCAGAGACCCAGAGTCCAGCCTCCCTGCACCACTGACTCTTTAATTATTCATACATAGTGAATAGTATTTTGTGAATAGTGAATTTCTAGGCACCTAAAATCTAGGGGCTGTGACACTGAGCATCACAAAGCCCAAGTCGCTCTGTGGATCTGGAACTTAATCCCCAAATAGTTCCAATGGAATTACTGGGACTACTTATGGAGTAAGGTACTAGTCAGAGTGAGTAAGGGTATCAGAATGTGGCCTCTTGAGTGTAGCCTCCATTCAATCAGTTATAGGAAAAAGAACTTGCCTGTTTCATGTGGCAGAGTCTACCACTTCCTAGGATACTTACTTTTTTGATGTGATGTCTTCTTGATTTGAATTATGCAAAGGAAATATTAATTTTCTGATGTTAGTATATACCATACTCTCATAACTATAAGGGTAGCCTAAAATTCCTCCTTACCTGTAAGGGATTAAGAAGCTCAAATAATCTTGTTGGAACCTGACCAAAGGAACCAACTGGGACAAAAGATACTTTCAAATCTCTGGGTGGAGGGTGGGTGCGAGGAGAGGCTTTGTTTTGGGTTCTTTGTTTCTGTGCTCATTCGCTCTTGGGCCTAAGAGGGACCGGACATCAATCCATGTCCTAAAAACCATTCTGAACCAGTCTCTCATATTACAGAAATTGTAAATACAGCCAGGCAAGATGTATTATTTTATCTTTGTTTTCTCAACTTGTGAATTTTCCCTTTGCTACAGGGAGGTTTATCCCTGTTTTGTTGTAACTTTGAAACTAAGGCTAGAGCCGGTTCCTCTGTGTTTTGTGCATCTTTTGTTACCCTGTAAAGTTATCTTCAAACCTGATTTTACAGAGGGGATTTTTACCTTTTTTTTTTTTTTAAATAAAATTCTTCTTTTAAGAACTGATTGATTTTTTTTTTTTCAGTGTCCAAAGATCCAGGGATTTGGGTCTGTGTTCACTTTGTAACCAAATGGTTAGGATATGATTCTCAAGCCTCCCCAGGAAAGGGGGTGTAAGGGCTTGGGGGGATATTTTAGGGGAACAGGAACTCCAAGTGGTCCTTTCCCTGATTCTTTGTCTAAATCACTTGGTGGTGGCAGCATACTGTTCAAGGACAATGGAATTTGTGCCTTGAGGAAGTTTTTAACCTAAGCTGGTAAAAATAAGCTTAGGGGGTCTTGCATGCGGGTCCCCACATCTGTACCCCAGAAGGAACCCTGACATATACAAATGCCATTTAAGAAAATTATATCAGTTTCCTGAAAGTGTCCTATACCTCTCCATTACCCATTACCCATTCCTTTGTGTCTTTAACGAGTCTAAATAACATGAGTCAGACTCTGATTACCATGTTATGTAGGCAGTTGCTCCCAGGCATTTCAAGGTGATAACTTGCCACCAACCACAAACAGTAAAACATATTATTCAGAGAAAACTATCAGTTAAAATGAACACTGGAACAAATGAGGCATTCCTCTTACAGATGGCTTTTCAGTATCTATGGTGTCTTATTAAACCTTCAGTATTACTTAGACTGATGCTCCCTTGTCTTTCACTACCACTCCCAGCAACAGCAGCACAATTCAGTATGGAGCTGCAGGCATAGAGTTATCTTGTCACAAAATAGCATGATGACAGCCTCTCTCTGAATGTATTTAGCGTGACTGCAGCTGGAAAACTGGAGTCTCTCTTACAGCCTACAGTTTGGGCTTCCTCAAGTTGGGGTTGGTTCTATATAATCCTCAACCTCATCATAGATTTTTGCAGCATCAGAACTATTCTAATACATGCTAGATGGCTCTGACCCCTACGAAGCCATTTGCCAGCAACCTTCTTGACCATCCCCACCCTGCCATGCCCCCTGTGATTCCTACTGGTGTTTGACCCATGGTTGAGGAATAGGCTGCTTGTACCACCACAGTAATGTAGATAGAACAAAGTGGGACAAAGAATCTGGTCCAAATTATTGTGTTCACTTCTGGGTAGCACATAAAAAGCAGGTATAAGGAGGGAGGGACTTCAAAGAAGAGAAATAAAACTGAACAGGGGTCTAGAAGGACTGATATGAGAAAAAAATAAAAGAACTAAATGTACATGGCTTGGCTAAACAAACTACTAAGAGGCAAAGGGCCAGATTTTCAAAGGTATTTAGGTAGAGCTGGATGAATAACTGAGTTAGGCTCCTAATGCCCTTAAGCACTTTTGAAAAACACCACTAGGTGACTATCTGTATCCTCAGAAACTTAAATATATTTGAAAAAACTTGTCCTAAGTGACTTGGGGTACTAAATCACATCAACCTCACTTAAGGCAAAATTTTGGAGGTATTTACACGCCCAATTTTAATTGAAATCAAAGGGACTTAGGCAACTAGATACCTTTTAAAATCTGGCCCTTTAGAAAATGGGATTTAGGCTCTTTTGAAAAATGTTACCCATAGTATATAAACATCTGAAAAAAATATATGTAATATCACCAGGAAGGAAGAGGAATTATTTAGGGTTGTACCAGGGACTGTCACTAAAAGTAATGGCATGACATTTAGAAAGGTAACATTGAGGCTGAATATCAAGAAGTATTTCCTTGTAATGAGATACTGACAGAGGAACGGCATCCCAAGGTAGAACCCTTGTACATACTTGGGTCAATTAAATTCACATAGGGGACAAACTTGTACTAGATGTGATGACTGAATAGGTCATCTTCATCTTTAATGTCTATAATTCACAAACATTACAAGACATGTAATTGTAGAAGTGACTACTTTGGTGTATTTTCTTGAAGTGAGTATAAATGGGAGACATGAAATTGCCAAAAAAAGTGGTAACTTTAAACCAAATGCATAGTAACTGTCAATGCCAAATAAGTGACGTCTGCTGATAGGAATGCAGGAATTATAAATGACATCTTGCAAAATTTTTTTTTTGCTTTTTGTCATTCACATTAAAATTATTTTGCTCTAGGTTTGGTGTGGGTGTGTGGGGGAAGGCATCCATCCCTTGTTTTAATATTCATTCATCTCAACCCATTCATTCTCATCTCCTATGTGAATAATGTAACTATACTTTGTGATAATAGAAATAGATAATGTCTTAAAAATTATTTTGTTGTGTGTACTATCTGTGTGTAACTGCAGCCTGCCAGCCACACTTGGCTTGCACCCTGGCTTTTGCCAGTCTTTGTTAACTCTGTTGAGTGACCCCAACACACTCCCAGGCCCAGATTCCCCGCCCCCCCCACCAAAAGTATGTCTTGTACTGTCCAGCCCTCTCCCAAACAATTCAAATGTATTAAGTCCATTATTCTTTTAAGGAATAATACACAAAAGCTTCTTACCTTAAATAGAGTTACCCAGACACTTATACTTAAACATACTGGATTAGATAAAACAATAAAACAAGTTTATTAACTACAAAGAGATCAATTTTAAGTGAGTACAAGCAATGAGGAATAAAAGTCAGAAATGTTTCTTTTTCTTGTAAAGATAAACCTTTTCTAGTGCTTAACTTAACAAACAGTACTGGATTCAAAGCAAAGTTTCTCACCACATGCTTCCAGCAGCATTATTGACTAAACTCTTTAGGTCAGGACCTCTCTCCCAGAGTCCAACAGCTGCTTCTTTTGTCTTCTCAGGTGCAAAGAGTGAGATGGACAGAAAGCGAGAGGAGGGGTCTCTTGGGGTGCTTGCCCCTCCTTTTTATAGTTTCATTCCTTGAAATCTGTGTGGAAGGATATTCCCTGCTGGGTTCCCCCCCCCCACCTGTGTATGCTTTCATGCAACGTTCCTTTTGTTTCCTTCCTTCCCTTTTTCTGCCTGATGACTCTGTTTACTGCTTAAATGCAAATTAAGTTCACATTCCTTTGTTTAGGACAGACCTCTTTGCTAGCTTCTTCTTGGGCACGGCTGTGTGGTTTTGAACATGTGCTAAGAACATCATACAGGGGGATTTCATAAGTTGAATATGCAGCAGGTTTAAAACTAAAAGGAAGTATTTCTTCACACAACAGTCAACCTGTGGAACTCTTTTCCAGAGGATGTTGTGAAAGCTAAGACTATAATAGGGTTCAGGGGAAAAAAAATAGATAAGTTCATGGAGGATAGGTCCATCAATAGCTACTAGCCAGAATGTGAAGGAATGCAAAACCATGTTCTGAAGTGTCCCTTGCCTCTGTTTGCCAGAAGCTGGGAATGGCAACAGGGGATGGATCACTTGATGAGTACCTGTTCTGTTAATGACTTCTGAAGCACCTAGCATTGGTCACTGTAGGGAGACAGGACAGTGGGCTAAATGGACCATTAGTCTGACCCCATATGGCCGTTCTTATAATGTTTCTACTATATGTCACCAGGATATTGACCTGCAAGTTATTAGTTTTCAAATTATATCTCAACGTACAAGACCACCAATGCACGACTGGTGAGAATACAGAGGGTGAATACAGGGGTGCTTTCAGTCACACCTAAAAGTTCTCCTCAATTGTATGTCTGTGAATGTATATGATTTCATTTGACTCTAGACACACAGTTCATAATAGTAATTAGACATATGTGAAAAGGGCCTTGCTTCACATAAAAGAAAAAAAAAAAGAGGCCTGGAGGATTCTTAAGAATTATGAATTCTAGCACATAAGCAGGCTTCCTAGACATCTTCTCTGGATAAGCAAATGAACTCACTGCAATTAACCCCTTAAAGTGTATAAATAATAGAAGTACTTCATATTATTTGAGAGTGTGACCTATCAAGAAGATTTTTAATAGCACCACACAAAAACGGAATATAAAAGTTATTTGTTCTCAGGGTTACAGATTCTCCTTTAACTTAAACTCTTACTAGTCTTTCAAATTTGGGATATACTTTTTTTAAAAATATATATTATTTACAATTACATTTCACAGACTATATAATAATCCCATGAGGAAATCTGACACCATAAATTGTGAGAAGTGAGGTCAAGTGGTTTGGTTTAGTCAATATCTATACAGAAGCCAGTAACTGGATATTAGTCTAATCTATGAGATTATGTAGCAAATGAAATGGCTGAACTTCTACAGTATCTTTCTTAGCAATGTTTGAATATACATATATTTTAAAGTATGCAGTATGGCAGGAATATAGGCAGTACCTTTCAGAACGTATCATTTAAACTGATATTACAAATAAAATAATAAGTCATTGTGCATTTTCAGAACACTGAAGTAATAATTTCAAAATTATTCCCACCTGCACTGGGGCATAACAGAGGCCAAAATAACATTTATGTAGATTTATACAAAATATTATAAAAATGCCTACCAAAGGTTCTAGATGTCCATACCATATACTACAAATATAAGGAATAAATAAGCAAGCCAGGAATGGAATAAAAATGCATCAAGTATCAATTCTGATCCTTAATGTACAATTCCCCACTACTGGTTTGAAGTAGACAGGCCAATTACAAAGATAAGGCCATTGCGGAGAAACTAAATGATTTATTTGCATCGGTCTTCTTGGCTGAGGATGTGAGGGAAATTCCCAAACCTGAGCCATTCTTTTTAGGTGACAAATCTGAGGAAATGTCCCAGATTGAGATGTCTTTAGAGGAGGTTTTGGAACAAACTGATAAACTAAACAGTAATAGGTCACCAGGACCAGGTGGTATTCACCCCAAGAGTTCTGAATGAACTCAAATGTGAAATTGTATAACTACTATCTGTAGTTTTAACCTATCATTTAGATCAGCTTCTATACCAAATTACTGGAGGATAGCTAAAGTGATGCCAATTTTTAAAAAGGACCCCAGAGGTGATCCCATCAATTACAGGCCGGTAAGCCTGACTTCAATACCGGGCAAACAGATTGAAACTACAGTAAAGAACAGAATTGTCAGACACATAGATGAACATAATTTGTTGGGGTAGAGTCAACATGTTTTTTTTGTAAAAGGAAATCATGCCTCACCAATCTACTAGAATTCTTTGAGGGGGTCAACCACCATGTGGACTAGGGGGATTCAGTGGATATAATGTACTTAGATTTTCAGAAAGCCTTTGATAAGGTCCCTCACCAAAAACCCTTAGCAAAGTAAGCTGTCATGGGATAAGAGCAAAGATTCTCTCATGGATTGGTAACTTGTTAAAAGATAGGAAACAAAAGGTAGGAATAAATGGTCAGTTTTCAGAATGGAGAGAGATAAATAGAGATGTTCTCCAGGGGTCTGTACTGAGACCGGGCCTATTCAATATATTCATAAATAATCTTGAAAAGGGGGTAAACAGTGAGATGACAACATTTGCAGATGTTACAACACTACTCAAGATAGTTAAGTTTTAAGCGGACTGTGAAGAGCTACAAAAAGGATCTCACAAAACGGGGTGACTGGACAACAAACAGGAAGATGAAATTCAGTGTTGATAAATGCAAAGTAATTCACATTGGAAATCATAATCCTAATTATACATATAAAATGATGGGGTCTAAATTTGCTGTTACTACTCAAGAAAGATGTTGCTGTTATTGGGGAAAGTTCTCTGAAAACATCCACGCAATGTGCAGCAGCAGTCAAAAAAGCAAACAGAATGTTGCAAATCATTAAGAAAAGGATTGATAAGAAGACAGAAAATATCATATTTCTTCTATATAAATCCATGGTACACCCACTTCTTGAATACTGCGTGCATATGTGGTCCCCCATCTCAAAAAAGATATATTGGAATTGGAAAGGTTCAGAAAAGGGCAACATAATTGATTAGGTTTATGGAACTGCTTCCATATTAGGAGAGATTAATAAGACTGGGATTTCTTAGCTTGGAAAAGAAACAACTAAGGGGGGGGAATATTATTAAGTCTTTTTAACTGAACTTTTCTACATTTAAGGGGACTGTTGCCCCCTTACTAACATTCAGTGGGGGTGTTTTAGTTGCTAGCTCCCAGTATTAAAAAGGGGGAAGGGTCGATGGGGAATCAGGACCCTGAGAGTGACACTCCCCAGGGACAATGGGGAGAGGCCAATGCTCCAAGTCAGCCTGAATAACAGGGCGGGCAGGCTAATCAAGGAGTCAGGAAGCCAGCGAGGTCCCGCCCTTTGTGTGAGCTGGAATTGCCTGGGTCAGACAGAGTGGGGCCAAGCTAAGGAGAATGCAGAGGCACAAGCTGAGCTGGGGAGCAGAGCCAGATCCAGAGAGAGCAGACCCTGTCCTAGGAGCAGAACTGCAGCCTGAAAGCCAGAGGCACGGCCCAGAGATAGTAGACTTGCCCTGGGAGGAGACCTGTAGCAACCAGAGCCAGAGGGGCCAGAAAAGCAGCCCACAAAGGAGGTCCGTGCTGGGAGCAGAGTCACAGAAGCAGCCTGCAGAGTAGACCTGTCCTGGGAGCAGAGCTGTAGCAACCAGAGGCAGAGGGGCCAAAGAAGCAGCCCAGGGAGCTGGAGGCAGAGCAGCAGCAGTGCTGAGACAGAGTGGTGGAGCTGGGACTGGAGCAATCCGGAGCTGGGTGTGGTGAGCAGCTGGGAAGAGCAAGGGGGACCCTGGGCAGCGGGCCCAGCACAGGGAGACGCCTCAGCCAAGAGGCTCTGCAGGCCAGGCTTGGATCGTAACCCCAACAGAGCAGGGGCACCACTGGGAAGAAGGGTCCTACCACTTAGAGCCTGAGAGCATGTGGCCACCGCCAGAGCAAGCGTCCAACCCACAGCATCCCTACAGCCCAGCCAGGGCCTGAGAAGAAGGCCTGGGACTTACAAGGAACAGACTGTGAACTGCCCTGACATTCCAGAGACACTGTTTGTGATGTTCCCTGCCACAGAGCGGGTTGATGTGTTTCCTTTAACCTTTCCCATTTTCCCTTATTCTTTTAAAAATTAAATTGATTAAATAACTTGCATTTGCTTTAACTTGTATGTAATCGTCAGAGAAGTGCCCAGTGCAGAGAGAGTACCCCGGAGTGGGGACACCCTAGCCCCTGTCCTAGGTGACCACAGCAGGGTTGGGGGTCGAGCCTTGTTGGGGTTACGAGGTCTCTGCCAGACAGGAGAGTGGAAGGGGAGTCCTCAAGGGCAGGGAGGCCACTGGGAGTGAGGACTCAGATCCTTTCGGTAACCCACTTCACCGGGGTAGTGCAGAAGCCAGGAGAATTCCACACAATAGCGGGACTATTCTCCTGCTTACATACAGAACCTAGTGTCAAGGTTCCTTCCCCACTCTGAACTCTGGGGTACATATGTGGGGACCCGATTGAAAGACCCCCTAAGCTTATTCTTACCAGCTTAGGTTAAAACTTCCCCAAGGCACAGATTCCTTTCTTGCCTTGGGATCGCTGCCACTACCAAGTGATTTAACAAACAATCAGTGAAAGGACCACTTGGAGTCCTATTCCCCCAAGCCTACACCCCCTTTCCTGGGGAATGCTTGAGCATATATCCTCACCAATTGGTTACAAAGGGACTACAGACACAAACCCCTGGGTCTTAGAACAATGGAAAAATCAGTCAGGTTCTTAAAAAGAAGGATTTTATTTAAAGAGAAAAAGGTAAAGGAATCACCTCTGTAAACTTAAGCTGGTAGTTAACCTTACAGAGTAGCAGAAAATTCAAAGAGCACAGAGGAACCCCCTTTAGCCTTAGTGTCAAAGTTACAACAAAACAGGGATAAACCTCCCTCTAGCAAAGGGAAAATTCACAAGTTGAGAAAACAAAGATAAACTAATATGTCTTGCCTGGTTCTTACTTACAAGTTTGAAATATGAGAGACTTGTTCAGAAAGATTTGGAGAACATGGATTGATGTCCGGTCCCTCTTAGTCCCAAGAGGGAACGGCCACAGAAAACAAAGAATCCAAAAAAAACCTTCCCCTTGAAGTAATGCAAGTTCAAATTCATTTCCCAGTAGAACAAAACCAAAAAAAAAATAAAATAAAATAAAATTTCCTGTGAAAACAACAAATGTTTTGCATTGATGAGAACATTTTGTTTTGATTAAAAAAAAAAGTGATTTATTCCAATCTTATTTTTAAAAAATGAAACTAAAAGTGGTTTTGAAAAAGAAAATCCAAACTACTCCTTCCCAACAGGCTGAAGCAGAACATTTCAGCCTCATCAAAATGTTTTTTTTTTCCAATTTTTTTTTAAATGAACTTTCATCAACATTGACACATTTCCACAAAACATTTAGCTTTTGATGAATCAGCATGTTCCAACTGAAAAATAATTCAGTCAGGAAATTTATAACCAGCTCTACTGTGGAGAAATGTCACAAGGAGAGTGATGACATTACTGTCATTTGGTACAACAACATTTAGACTGGAGAAAGCACAAATACTTTGGTGAAAAATCCCTCACCTACATGATCTAATAAGCCATTTCCGGCCTTAATATCTAATCAGCAATTATCCCAGCATTTAAGGGTTCTTTCTGTTCCTTTTGCAAAGGATTTTGTAATGAGAAACATTCAGCTCCTGAGATCCTCCTGCTGCTGCATGTAGCACTGGACTCCTTTTCCAATCCTGGCACCCCCTGTATGTTGGTGGGTTTTCAATGACTTGGTCCTCCAAACAGGCCACACAATCAAAATGAATTTCTTCCAGGGTAGCAAAGAGTCCAAACGAATGGTCTGTCTGTTCTCATGAGGGTCTCCAGCCCCAGTTCTAAGACTGTTAATTTCAGGCATTGGCTGGCTCAGGCTTCCAAACAAGCTTCGCCCCCTTCCTGGGGACTTTGCTGGTGGTCAGTGGGGGAACAGAGGCCCACTCACTACTCCAGATTCCAACCTAGCAACATTGTAAACAGCAGCCATGTATTGCTCACTTTGATTCATTGCTGCTTCTTCCTAGGCCTCTTCCCTCCAGGCCCCTTTATCTTCACCCCTTACCTCAGGGTTAAAGTTCTCAGATCCTCTCTCTCCCAGCTTCACCAAATGCATCCAGAGCCACCTCTGGTTGTTCCTTCATCTCCTTTGTCCACAGCAGCACACCCTTCATTGCCCCTCAGGCTCCAGAAGGGAACTGACCTGCTAAGGTCCTGCAGCTCCTTTTATCTGAGGCTGATGGGCTCTGATTGACTGCTTCCATGCAACCTCTCTAGGCAAGCCTGGAGGACCTACCTTGCTGCTTCTTTTTTGGGGCATGGTGTAGTACAGTGTTTTTCAATCCATGGGTTATGACCCAGTACTGGGTCGTGGCATGTGGGAGGGCGGTGTCTGCGGGTGAGAGTCACGTGGAGCCGCTTGCGTGCATCCACCTAGGAGCCAGATTTGCTGCTGGCTACTTTCAGGGCCCAGCCCGGACCATGGTGCACCACAGCTGCGCTGCTGACTGGGAGCCTCCAGAGGTAAGACTGTGCCCCAATCTCCTGCCCCAGTCCTGAGCCCCCCAAACCTGGAACCCCTCCCTGCACCCCAAACACATCATCCCCAGCCCCAGTCCAGAGCCCTGACCCCCTCCCACAGACCAATTCCCTGCCCCAAGCTCTCCCCAACCCGGAACCTCTTCCTTCATCCCAAACCCCTCATCCTTGGCACCATCCCAGAGCCTGCACCCCCAGCCCAGAGCCCTGACCCCATCCCACACCCTGAACCCCTCATTCCTGGCCCCACCCCACCACCCTCCTGCACCCCAACCCTATGTCCCAGCCCTGAGCCCCTCCGACCCCCGAAACCCATCATCCCCAGCTCCGTTGAGTCATGGAGATAAAAAGTTTTCTTCAACTATGTCCCCAGAAAAAAACTTTGAAAACCACTGGCATAGTAGGACCAAAGAGCCTCCAGAAGGGGACTGCAAAGGCCGTGTACACCCTGTCACAGATGTTGATGTGTACCTCTGAAGAAGAAAAAAATGTCTGACTCCAAATATATGAAATGTCAAAAGAAACTTCCATATACTGTTCATTTTAAGATTTGTTGTTTTAATAAAGAAAACCCAACCTCTCTTAGCCTTGGTCTACACTATGAGTTTAGGTCGAATTTAGCAGCGTTAGGTCGATTTAACCCTGCACCCATCCACATGACCAAGCCTGTTTTGTTGACTTAAAGGGCTCTTGAAATCGATTTCTGTACTCCTCCCCGGTGAGGGGATTAGTGCTAAAATTGACTTTGCTGGGTCGAATTTGGGGTAGCATTGACGCAATTCAACAGTATTGGCCTCTGGGAGCTATCCCAGAGTGCTCCATTGTAACCGCTCCAGACAGCACTCTCAATTCAGATGCACTGGCCAGGTAGACAGGAAAAGCCCTTGGAATTTTTGAATTTCATTTCCTGATCAGCACAGGTGACCATGGAGTCCCAGAATCACAAAAGAGCTCCAGCATGTACCAAACGGGAGACACTGGATCTGATCACTGTATGGGAAGAAGAATCCATGCAGGCAGAACTCCAAAAGATGAAATACCAATATATTTGCCAAACTCTCCAAGGGCATGATGGACAGAGGCTACAACAGGGACACACAGCAGTGCCATGTGAAAGTTAAGGAGCTGAGGCAAGCCTACCAAAAAACAAAGGATGCACACAGTCACTCTGGGTCAGAGCCCCATACATGCCACTTCTATAATGAGTAGCATGCAATTCTCGGGAGTGCCCCTACCACTCTCCCACCACTGTCCGTGGACACCTGCAAGGGGGGAGTCTCACGCAACAGGGATGAGGATTTTGTGGATGAGGAAAATGAGGTTGAAGATAGCACACAGCAGGCAAGCCGAGAATCCCTTCTCCCCAGCAGCTAGGAACTGTTTATCACCCTCGAGCCAATACCTTCCCAACCCTCCCAAGGCGGGCTCCCGGACCACAAAGCTGGAGAAGGCATCTCTGGTAAGCGTACCTTTGTAAATATAATATAGGGTTTAAAAGCAAGCGTGTTTATTGATTAATTTGCCCTGAAGACTTGGGATGAATTCATGGCCAGTATAGCTACTGGAAAAGTCTGTTAAGGGTCTGAGGATGAAGTGGAAATCCTCCAGGGACATCTCCATGAAGCTTTCTTGGAGGTACTCTAAGAAGGTTTCTGGGGAGGTCAGCCTTATTCCGTCCTCCATGGTAGGACACTTTTACCATGGCAAGCCAGTAGCAAATAGTCTGGAATCATTGCAGCACAAAGCATTGCAGCAAATTGGCCCAGGCTTTGGTGGCATTCAAGCAACATCCGTTCTTTATCTCTTTGTGTTAGCCTCAGGAGAGTGATATCATTCATAGTCACCTGGTTCAAATTTGGGAAATTTGTTTAAGGGGACATTCAGAGGTGCCCATTCCTCCTGGGCTGTTTGCCTTTGGCTGAAAAGAAATCATCGCCGCTGTTAGCCTCGCAGCATGGGGAAGCCCGTTCATGCTGAGCTGTTTGTGTTTGGCTGATAGGTATCTTCCCTGGTACTAGCCACGTAGTGGTGTGTGTGCATGTGTGGGGGAAGCAATCATCCCAGAGGACTGGGGGGCGGGGGGGGTGTTGGGTTGTGCTGCACATTCACCCTAAAACCGCAGCCCCTCCTTTTAAATGTCCAACCCAATGGGTTTTGCTTGGTGTGGGAAAGGTGGGCACTGCTGTTTGAAACCGTTCCCACATGGTTGAAGAAGCTGAAACCCTAGTTATAGAGGTATAAAAGAAAAAAAATCAAAATCACTGACTGCCAGTGTAGGGTCCTTCTCTTACTGTGACAGTCTGAGGCCCTGTGCTTAGGCTAAGCTCTTTGGCTAAGCAGCAGAGGCAGCCATAAACTGGGAAGCGACCAGACACATCCTCACATTCCAAACTAGTCACATTGAAATAAGGTGCTATTGGGCTGTTAGGAATACAATCCTGTCCTGATAGTGCCGATCACCTCCAGAGAAAGGGAAATTCCTAGAAGATGTAAAAGGAAACTTAGTTTGATAGCATCCTGTCTGGCAAGAACTCACTTATCAATAGCTGGGATGTGAAATCCTCATTTCTTTGTTGTTCTATCACCGTAGTCCCCATTTCCCTATTGTTTGTTTGTATAATCTCTGTCTGGTTCTATGATTGTTTCTGTCATATTGTATAATTAATTTTGCTGGGTGTAAAGTAATTAAGGTTGTGGGATATAATTGGTTAAATAATCATGTTACAATATGTTAGGATTGGTTAGTTAAATTTCAGTAAAATGATTGGTTAAGGTATAGCTAAGCAGAACTCAAGTTTTACTATATAATCTGCAGTCAATCAGGAAGTGAGTATGTATGGGGGGAAATGGGAACAGGGAATGGGGGTGGGGAATTGGAAGGGGAACGGAATGGGGGTGGGGAAATTGGAATCATGTTTTGCTAAGGGGGGAATGGGAACAGGGACACAGTTATAAGGCTCTGTGGAGTCAGAGCTGGAAAGGGGGACACTAAGGAAGGAAACTGGAATCATGCTTGCTGGAAGTTCACCCCAATAAACATCAAATTGTTTGCACCTTTGGACTTCAGGTATTGTTACTCTCTGTCCATGCGAGAAGGACCAGGGAAGTAAGTGGGTGAAGGAATAAACCCCCTAACAACCAGGACTACGTTTTTCAAATATAGCTGCCAACAGTTAGGCCTCTGAGTCCATTTTAGGCACCCAATAATTGAATTGATTCTCAAAAGTGTTGAGAGTCCAGCAGTTCCACATTAGGTTAAATTTTTAGGTGTCTAAATACAGATTAAAGAAATTATGTAGCCCTCCATTTTTGACAACTGTGGCAAAGCTTATTTTTAACAAATATATACACACACAATTCCCCATCTCAGTTCATAATGTTTCTATGCTGATTTTAGACATGCTATTTTTCCTTATAGTCAATCCCGATGTTATAGATTTGTATCCTTTTTATTGACTTTAGTTCTGATTTTCATTTGGCCTAATTTTGTTCCCTTTCAGTTATCTCTCATTTTATCTGATTTCTTTCCTGTTACAATTCTTCTTTCAAATGTAAATTACTCCCTTTTTGTCTTAATAACTTTGTATTTAATTCCCAGTCATTACAGATAACAAAAACAATAAACTCATAAAAAAAGAAGAGTTTAAATCAAGGGCTGACTCATCAGCAAAGAACTTCAGGCATTGAAAATTAAATCAACACATGATCAAAGGCAAAGTATATAACCACTTAGGGCAATGTGACAAAAAGAAATGTGTCCTAAGGATGTTATTAAAAGGTGTTTACAAGATAGTACAAACTTGGCAATAAGTAAGCTGTAGCAGAGGCGAATGTTCAATTACTTTGCATACCTTTGATGTATTATTAGACACCAGGATGACAGCTAATAAGTGCCTTTAATTTCTTGTGACTACTCACTAAGAACCAGATTGTGCCCTATTGCTCTGTGTATGTGCAAGGGGTCAAGTAGCAAGAAGTAACACCCCCTTTCCTTCTGCACCATCCACTAGAGCTGGCTCAGTATGCTAGAGAGCAAAAGCCGTACTGTCCTAGGGTGTATTGCAGAAGATGTGCTTGCCCTGTATGCCAGGGAGCTCTAGGGGTATCTCTAACTGGGGAGTTTCAGGAGAGCTGTGCACTATGTCTCAACCAATGCAATACCTCAGTGGCATGACTGAGGCCTAAGGGATATCCATCAGACACTGTAAAGTTATACGCGATGGGAAGGCTTCATCACAATTCCTTATGTCTGCCTTTAATCATTCGCCAGACTCAGGATCTGACAACTCCAACTTGCACTCAGTCAAATAATTACTCCTCAGTCCCATGGGAATGCGACAGTTGATCTATCTCCATATGTTTAGAGGATGCCCAAGTTCAGGGTAACATTCCTGCTGTAGCTATAGAACCCATAGCGACAGGGCTTCTATGAGAGGAGAAGATGTAGGCAGTAGTTCTGCCCTAGGAAAGGTGAAGGAAAGATCGTAGTTCTGAAATATTGAGCTTCAATGGAAATGCTTCATTCTTCAGTGGATGGCCCCAGCATTCCAGGATTTCCCTGAGGGCCTGAAACTTAAACTTCTCACTATTCTTGGGAGCAAAATTCTTGCTCTCTCCTTAGATAAGGATGATGTTCCAATTTTTAGAACTAGATTTTACTAAGATGAATCATTGCCATTTGTGCACCTATCCTCCAAAGCTTCAAGTTATTTATTAGACTAAAATGTTTTTTTATTCCTGATTTTGTTGAGGCTCAAAATTTCTTTATCTCATAGCTTCCAAATATTTCAAACAAGGGTCTTAGTTCTGCAGCTTCTAGTGTTTATGGAGTTTGTGCTGTAAGGCAATGACTACTCTTAACTTTACGCCAGGGCTTCGTTGGATCAGGGACAGAATGTTCAGCATCTTGAAAGAGTGTGCCGGATGATTGTCCTAACAATTCTTATTTACTAGATATTTCTTACCTGGAATCAATTTCTGTTGCACTGAATTTATTATAGTTTGGTAAGTTTGTTTGGGATGTATGGAAAATTGGTCTCACTGGGGTTCTGCAATGTATTTCACTCAAGTCCCCATTATTGAGCTTCTGTTTTAGGCAAAAAATATGTCATAATGTATCTACTGTCTCATGGTGATTTTAATTGTTCCTCTCTATTGTTAGCCATAGTATGTTAAAGTTGTCCATATACAGTCCTTCAAAACTAATAAAACTATTAATACTAATTTTGTCCCTGCTGTCTACTGCATTGATGAGCTATGGAGGAATAATGGTCCCTATACCATTTACCACATTGATGTCAATGCAGTGATCTAGCCATAATTTGCTTCTATATCTTTTTAATTTATTTGTCCTTAAACTTATTTTTCTTAAACAAAAGTCTTAAAATAGTACCCATACCCTAATTGCACTAAATATATAAAACTATCAGAGAAAAGCAGATTACTTGGCAGTGCTTCAAAGTAAAAAGGATACAAGAAAAGATCTTGAATTTTGGGGAAGTTTGTGCAAACATGCATACTTCTGCTTTTCTTTTTAAGTTCCAACATTATGATGCTGCTTTAGGTGATATGTGTTTCAAGTCAGGGCTGGACTACTGACAAATACACTATACATTAAATAAATGCCTTTATAAAGTGCCAATTTCATTCATAAGAGTAAATAAATGAAACTGTAAAACTCAATTTTTAAGTAACTGGGACACAGAAAACAAATGAATTTACTTAGTCGATTTCTTGGCATTAATACAAGCTATTTTATGTCTTAAAGCATATCATATCACCAGCAGCAGTAGCGTAGGCTATGTGGATGCTGTCAATGAAAAAGAGATATTGTCTTTCTCTAAATTAAACATATTCTTGGGTATCAGGGCACTTGATGCAGATTCCGGTGTTTAAATTGTAAAGATATTTTCTATTTTTGAAGAAGGCAGCCTTGATACATTCCTATTATGCTTCTCTGATAACAAACTAATAGGCATCATGTGCTCTGAATCACACTCCAGAAGGATTTCACATTAGTGCAAATACAATATGAAAGGCTCTAGTAAAAGGTTATTTATGTCAGCAAACATCTTTGTCATAAGAGAGACTAACACAGTATGTTGGCTAATATGAATTTAGAGATTAGCTGGCCTATCAACATAGATTTAGTCTGTTAACATTATAGGGCATGGAAAAATCTGAGTTTGGCTTTTGGTGGAAAATTCTCAAGCAAAAATATAAAAAATAGATATATAAATAGAAATAATTGTAAAAAAGTAGGAAAATACTTTGCGAAAACAATGGAAGTATAACATCAGTCATGAAGTAAATCAATGAAAATGTTACATATTAAGCCTCTGTTCAATGATACATGATTCTATTGGCAAAAAGTAAGAAGAAAATATAAAAGGGTTCTAGAGAGATTTGAATTAAAAAAGTATTTTTTCACTTTCTCACTAAGAGCTGTATTTAATAGTTATGTGTGAAATGCAATAACCTACAATAACTCAGCATTAAGGTTGCAATTTTTAACACTGAAATGTGAAAAAAAATGAAGGGTATTCTGAACAACCTTAACTCAAAATGTTTCATACATTCCACATATATTGTTAAAATATACCTTAACAGCCTGTCATAAATATAAAAAGGGAAGGGTAACCACCTTTCTGTTTACAGGGCTATAAAATCCCTCCTGGCCAGAGACAAAGTCCTCAGGTAAGAAGCTCAGGTAACCTGGCTGGCACCTGACCCAAAATGACCAATGAGGGGGCAAGATACTTTCAAATTTGAAGGGGGGAAAAGCTTTGGTCTGTCTATGTGATACCTTTGCTGGGAACAGATCAAGGATGCAAGCCCTCCAACTCCTGTAAAGTTAGTAAGTAATCTAGCTAGAAAATGCGTTAGGTTTTCTTTTTTTGGCTTGTGAAATTCACTGTGCTCGAGGAAATGTGTATTCCTGTTTTTATGTCTTTTTGTAACCTAAGGTTTTGCCTAGAGGGATTCTTTATGTTTTGAATCTCACTGCCTGTAAGATTATCTTCCATTCTGATTTTACAGAGTTGTTCTCTTATCTTTTTTTGTTCTTCTAATAAAGTTCTGGTTTTTAAGAAGCTGATTGGGTTTTTTTGGGTGTTAAAAATCCAAGGCTGGTTTGTACTCATCTTGTTTATTCTCAAGCCTCCTCAGGAAAGGGGGTGTAAGGGCTTGGGGGGATATTCTGGGGAAATAGGAACTCCAAGTGGTCCTTTCCCTGTTCTTTGTCTAAATCACTTGGTGGAGGCAGCATACTGTTCAAAGACAAGGCAAAGTTTGTGCCTCGGGAAAGTTTTTAACCTAAGCTGGTACAAATAAGCTTAGGGGGTCTTTCATGCAGGTCCCCACATCTGTACCCTAGAGTTCAGAGTGGGGGAGGAACCTTGACACAGCCTAATGAAAAAACACTGACTAGATGACTGGTGCACTTTTACATTTCTGTGCCATGCCATCAGGTGTCATGAAGGGGCCAGGTACTGGCTGTATCTCACCAATTGAGCATGCCTTTTGACAATAGGGAACCTTCCTCAATTGCAACTCAGCAGGCATAGCTACCCACCCCTTCCTTTGGCCTCAGCATAATACAGAAAGTCAGACAATAATATTAAGTACATAATAATCTCTGAAAAATGAACATAATGTACAACAATATCATTCCACTGATTAATTGTCCTGGGGGAAAATAAAATCTGTTTGTCATTTCTAAGATAATTTGTTTATAAAAACCTAATCTACCAGAACCATAAAATCGTTCAGAAATATATTCAAATATATCAATGTCAGTTTTACTGTTGTAACAAGACAAAAGAGTTCTATCCTATTTTCCTTTGTACACATAATAAACACCACTTCAGGTCATGCATACTTAGAGTTACCATCTACCATCTCTAGATGGTTACTCTACCATCTCTAATTTAAACAGTTTTTGCAGTTTTTCTCTGTGTAGACTCATATTTATCAACACCCATTTTACAGGAATAGATAGATAGATTTATATATATATATATATATATATGATCATGACTAATCTAATCTCATGCAGCAGGACTTCATCTGATTACCTGCAGGGGTCAGGGAAGAATTTTCTCACCAATGAACAATTGTAATCTTATGGTGGGGTTGTCCTTCTCTGGAGCATCAGAGTTCTGTCGTGCCTAAAGACAGAATACTCATTGGGGTGGGGCACCACTATGAGGTGGTGCAGAAAATCCTCTTTTAGATGTCTAGCTAGGGTATAGCTGATTGCCAGATTGGGGGTTGGGAAGGAATTTTCTCCTACATCAGACTGGCAAAAAACGTGGGTGTTTTTTAACTTCCTCTGCAGCATGGAGAATGGATAACCTGCTTGGATCACCTTGGCATATCTTACCTAATCAGTTCTCTGTAATCACAGGAGTGTTGGGAATTGGTGGAACCTCAGTGAGTTCTGATGACTACCTTTGACATACAACCGTTTGGTTTTCAGAGGACTATAAAGTGTTTGTTTAAATGAAGTCATTGGGCTCAACCTAAACGGATTTGGGTACAATTTTATGCAGGTGGTTATGCTAATTAATCTAAGATTCCTCCTAACCTCACACTCTATGAAGCTCTATGAAAATTCTTATTAATTGTATTAAAAATGAAATGAAATCTCTGTAAATAACGTGCAATCAAAACACCCAAGTATTAAACTATAAATTTTAAATGATAATTTGTCATAAATTGTATTTATAGTGGACAACTGAACCATTTTCCCCACATTAGACACTATTGTTGTATTTTATATCAAGTCATATTTTCGTGATTCTGTTCCACATTAATCACCTATAAATTGGATACAAAATATTTGTACTATAACAGCAGAGGCAGATACAATTCTTATCTAATTAAGCCTGCATAATGGTTTCCAGTCTAAACCTCTAATTTCAAACACTCATTTCCTTGTAACATTTTCAGCTTTAAAGCTTATATTTTTCAGACCTAATCTTTGCCAAAAGGTGAATTTTCTTGTTGAAAATTGGAGTTCAGTCATTTTAAGAAGAGGAAAGGGAAGGCAGCATTATCTAGTAGATAGGATGCTGGAGAAGGAGAGACTTTATTATTTACACTGAATTCATGTGTGTCAAGGTTCCTCCCCCACTCTGAACTCTAGGGTACAGATGTGGGGACCTGCATGAAAACCTCCTAAGCTTACCTTCACCAGCTTAAGTTAAAACTTCCCCAAGGTACAAATTAATTTTATCCCTTGTCCCTGGATCTCCACTGCCACCACAAAACTCTAACTGGGTTTAATGGGAAACGTAGTTTGGACACATCTTTCCCCCCAAAATCCTCCCAACCCTTGCACCCCACTTTCTGGGAAAGGTTTGGTAAAAATCCTCACCAATTTGCATAGGTGACCACAGACCCAAACCCTTGGATCTGAGAACAACGAAAAAGCATTCAGTTTTCTTACAAGAAGACTTTTAATAGAAGTAAAGAAATCCCCTCTATAAAATCAGGATGGTAGATACCTTACAGGGTAATTAGATTCAAAACATAGAGAATCCCTCTAGGCAAAACCTTAAGTTACAAAAAAGACACACAGACAGGAATAGTCATTCTATTCAGCACAGTTCTTTTCTCAGCCATTTAAAGAAATCATAATCTAACACATACCTAGCTAGATTACTTACTAAAGTTCTAAGACTCCATTCCTGTTCTATCCCTGGCAAAAGCAGCATACAGACAGACACAGACCCTTTGTTTCTCTCTCTCCTCCCAGCTTTTGAAAGTATCTTGTCTCCTCATTGGTCATTTTGGTCAGGTGCCAGCGAGGTTACCTTTAGCTTCTTAACCCTTTACAGGTGAGAGGAGTTTTCCTCCGTCCAGGAGGGATTTTAAAGGGGTTTACCCTTCCCTTTATATTTATGACAATGTGGAAGATACTACAGTGACAGGAGACAGTATAAAGCTATAAGAGGAATAAAAGAGTATAGTCTCTAATCAGTTTATGACAAAATTTGTGATTGGGGATACAATTAAGACTGCAATCAGACTGCACCATTCATGATAAAAGTAAATTGAGCAACAAAATCATAATTGGGTTACAAGCATGCTCAGAAAGCTGCCACTCACAATATCCTGTAACAGAAACATGCAAAGATTAATCAAAATAATACCTCATTTAGTATATTTGCATAGTCTAAAACCTTTTAAGTCCTGTATGGCAGCAGAAAATGCCATAAAGGTTGTTAAAAGTTTCTCACACTGCTAATTAATTTGTGTTTATCTATATATACACAGAGAGAAATAAAGTCCTGTGATTATATATTAGCTCTATGACCATGTTCACAATCCCAGGATGATTTTGCTGTTCAATTTACCTTCATGGAGGTGCTAATCCACCTATATTGACACGCATCACTTTATACCAATTTTTTCCTGATACAGAAAGGTATCCTCTGTATCTACCAGACATATATATTTATGTTTGTGTGTCTAAACATTCTCATCAGTAAAGCGCAAGTATTTCACATACTGTGTGTAATGTATCTGATATTTCCCAAGAAGTAGCAGAGATCCAGAAATGATATAACTCTTGCTGCATGAGTGGTAATAGAAGTTAATGGTTATTTTCCCCTCAAGAAAGATACATAGAAAGATTGTATTCATTATGCAAACAAACACACTAATGAGAATGTTGGGAAAGTATGAGTGATATCATTTTAATGACTGAGACACTGAGTGGAATCAAAGATTGACAAAGGTCACAGTGTATGCCCATGGGATTCTGAAGCCATATTCCACTGCTTCAGAACATACTGGCCTCACAACAAAAACAAATGTTTTACTTTGCCTGTGTCCTTTAGCCATACTATATGTATGGTGATGTCCCTGGTTTCTCATCTGGTACATCTAGAACTCCCCTAACTGTCCATACTTGAACCCCACCCCACTGAACCTCAACCCCTGTATCTTGAGATGCGCTACACCCAGACCCTCTGCTTCTGGACCCCCACCTCTGCAACCCCACTGAGCTCCCTGCACTCAACCCCCCACCCTGATGCCTCAACCTCTGCCTCACCCTGAGCCCCCACATCCA
The DNA here is from genome assembly GCF_965152235.1 of Eretmochelys imbricata. Lineage (NCBI taxonomy): Eukaryota > Metazoa > Chordata > Testudines > Cheloniidae > Eretmochelys > Eretmochelys imbricata. The sequence continues at coordinate 91,430,414 of NC_135572.1, read as the reverse complement.
GACCCCCATGCTACTGACCCCCAACTAGCTGCACCCAGACCCCACCCCACCAAGCTCCACTCACCGAGCACCCAGACTATCCCCCTGCTCATACCCCCGCACCACTGAGTCCCAACCACTTTCACCTGGAAGCTGCTGCAGAGTCCCATTACCGCTCCCCCTCCAATGACCCTCTGTGCATCCAGATCCCCCCATACCTAGACCTTCCTGCATCCAGATTGTCCCACACGTAATCCTCTCACCCCATACCTGGATTGTCTCACACTGATCCCCTCCACACTTGGATCCTGCCTGGTTGAGCCTGCCTGCTCACATCTGGTGCACCTGGTACACAGGGGCAGGGTCCCAGGCTGTTTCTGGGGCAGGCCCAGGCCTTGGCTGTGTCAGGGTTGGGTGCAGCCTCACCGCTGAGTTCGTGTCCCGGGGGTAGGTCGGCTGCAGGCCAGTGAAGCCAGTGGTTTGTGCTCCTCACTGCCATGCTGGAGCCTCTGCATTTATTTATAGACAAAAACTTTTAAAATACTGTGCACAGAATTTTTAGGTGCAGAATGCCCTCAGGAGTAATTGTGCTTACCCCCAAAATTGTTGCATTTTCATATCATTCGTTCCATACACTTTTAATACAAGTGTTCTCTTCCCCATTTACCACACCTCCTTTTCCTCTTACAGACAGCTGCCACATGCCCAAACCTTTGACATTTATAGTATCTCAAAGGGGCCAGGATATATGGTTTAACCCAGAAGAACTGATATCCTATTTTAATCCTATTGGGTAGTGTTGCACCTTTAAATTTTACTCACATGGCTGTGGATGGTTTGTGTTCTGCCCCTGCTGAAAATCATTTGCTTAACAAACCACACTTGGTCCTTGTCTGTACACTTTTTAATTGGATCCTCAGCCATGCCAAGTGAAACCGCATACATTACCACTCTTGCTTCTGTCATATAGTTAGGTAGTTGGCAAATTGCTTTTATTGTTCCTAAAACTGTAGTTTTAAGAAGTTTCTCAGTCCATTCTTTATGTGTACATACTCTGTTTATAAATCTCCACCCTGCATTCTTTTACCTCTTAATGTATCTGTGATACTTCACTTTCCATTTTGCTGTTTTCAAGAAAGTAACATCTCCTATCTTTACATCTTCAGTGAATTTACAATTATAATATGCCAATCCTTATCTCTTACTTTCTTTTCCATCTCTGTCTGCTCTCTCTTCTTCAGATAAACATTTCTATTCATATTTTATTTTTTCCTAATCTGAAGCCATTCCTCATCCCTTGCTGTATCTCTTTTATTTTCCAACATAACTTCCAGCCTCTCACTCTCAACCTGTATTTCCAGCTCAGCTCAGTTCTGCTCAGCCAGTCAGCCTGCCTGCCTGCCCCCTCTGCAGACCTTGTCAGCAGTGAGCTCAGCCAACAACCCTAACCCCCCAGTCACAGTCCTGAGGGAGAAAACAGTCTACATACTGCCCTCCTCCAGAGAGCTCCTCCCAATTGGCTGGAATAGAAGGGAGCCCTCCCCTCCCTCTATAATACAGAGCTCCTGATCCTGGACCCTTAAAAGAACGGGGTCCTTGGGGTGTGGGAGTTCAATCCAACTACTAATTACCCAGGATGGCTTCCTCCCTTCTGGTAAGGCTATTTTCTGAGCCTTTGTTTATTCCAACACCCTGGAATGGGGTTTTTTTGCCCCCTTTATTCTTAAATGCCCTGTATACCCTGCTACAGTGCTTCAGAGTTTTAAATTCAGCCACCAGTCTTCTAGGTTTACTGACAAATGGGTGTCACTTGGGCTTACTTCATTGGAAGCCTGAAATTCCACATTAGGCACATGAGCACAGGAAAGACATACTACCTAACTGACAGGGGGCAACTAAAATTCAACTTGCTTCTAATTACAGGAGCTATGTACGCTGCAAAGTAACAGCTAGAACAAGGTCAGAGTTGTGGATTCCTGGGTTACCAACCCTCAAAAATTGTTCTGCAGTCTCTAAGAATTAAAATTAATCGTTGATTAAAGCCATTATGTGATTAAAAAAAAGACATTGTGATAAAATCTCCAGGAATATGTCCAACCAAAGCTGGCAACCCTACCTGACCTCCTTTTAGACCTGGTGTCTGAGATGAGCCTAATTATTGATTATGGCCCCACCTCTGCAAACTCTTATGCCTGTGAATTACTTACACAAATGCAAATTCCACTGAGTTCAAATAAAAGTTACTGCACATGTGTGTTTGCAGGCTGAAGACCTATATTAGATAGATTAATCTGGTAAAGTGCTGATTATCTGCTTTGAGGTGTTCTCAAATCCCACAAAAGTCAAGGAGATACTTAATCACAAGAGGCACTCAGCATCTTGCAGGTTTTTCCCCCTCTCCCCACTCCCCCAAAAAGTATTTCCCATAACACATCCAAAGGCTAGAATGTTCATAAATCTGTACACAATGTTGTGCAGTGAGGTCACATATTTTTTGAATGTGTGCATGGGCAAGGAAAACATGCCATTGGTGACCTGCAGGCAAGACCTTACTTTGAGACAGCAAGTACACCATATGACAGTAGCAGACAGAACAGGCATACTGGGGTGTGTACAGAGCTCAAGCACTTTGAGTATTCTGTTTACAAAAGTTTCATCTATCCCAGAGTAACCAATAAGTCTCCTGGGTTCTGTAGCCATGTATGCGGGTTTTTGGCCAATTGAATTATATTACTTTGAAAGTATGGGAATATTGAGAGGATTCTGCTGATTCCTCACCTTCACTGTGGTTCACATGTGCAGGGATGTCTGGGTATGGGAGGTCCAGATGCATGGGGGCTGAGTGGATGGGGGAGCACCTCCCTGTATAGTGACCCCCTTCCCCTACAGCTGAGGAGCGATGGAGGCAGGAAGCAGGGGAGGATGCTGAGCTTCCTGCAGCTGGGGGAGGTTCTGAGGGTGAGTTTGACACAGCCCCTGCCACTCCTTGCATGGGAAGAGGAAGTCCCATTCTCTCCTGCCTCTAGCCCAGCTGAGACTAGCAGCTGATCCTGGCTCAGGGTAGGAGTCACTGGCTGGGGTGTCCCTAGCTCCGTGGTGATTTACCTCTCTGCCGGCTGCTCCCAGTGCCTGAAACAATGTACCTGCACTGCTAGGGAGTAGGGCATGACTGCTCTTGCAGCTTCCTGTTGCTTCCCTATCAGAAAGCCATATTTCTGTGGGGAAGCAAAGAAATCTGCAGGGGACATGAATTCTGTGCATTCACAGTGGTGCAGAATTCCCCCAGGAGTAGCACAGTGTAGCACATAAAAGGTGTGGCAGCAGAACAGACTTAGAGAGAAATCGAAAATTAAAACTTCCATAAAATATCCTATGCAGAACATCTAAAAGATATTCACAGTGGTAGGAGAAGAAGGAGGAAAACATCAATGAGGGAAAAGAGTTACTAGTACAACAAATCAAAGTTCTGGTCACAAAAGATAATATAAGGGGAACAGAAGATGATGCACTTCTTGTAGGCAAAGAGAAATTTAAAGTATTTCTGATAGCGGTCATTAATTGGACTTTATAGACACGGAAGGAGACTGAAAGAACAAAAGCCTCAAAAAAGTATTTGCATATATGCAATCTCTTGATAGGCTGCATTCATGCATTTTTAAATGAAGGTAATAATGTAGTTTAAACAACATGGTTCTAATGAGTTTTTGCTGGAATGCAGATAGTTTAATAATACACTGTCAGGAATTAAAGAAAATTGTGTTTGAAATGCAAAACAAACCTGTCATGATATGTGTACAAGAAACATATTTGGTAAGAAAAATTATGTTTAGACTTCCAGGATAAGATGTAATCAGATGTGACAGAAATTACAAGAGGAGGAGGGATCTGTATATTTATAAATATGAAGGCCTTAGTTACATTCCTGATAGTATTCCTTTCCTAAATATATTGTTTCATAATGACAGGTTTCAGAGTAGCAGCCATGTTAGTCTGTATCAGCAAAAAGAACAGGAGTACTTGTGGCACCTTAGAGACTAACCAATTTATTAGAGCATAAGCTTTCGTGGGCTACAGCCCACTTCATCGGGTGCATAGAATTGAACATATAGTAAGAAGATATATATTATATATATACACATATATAGAGAGATATAGATATATATAAATAATGTCCTTAAACTGCCTTCTGGTAGGTGTTTAATCTTTATCTGGGGCTGTATTCAGGGCTGGCCTTACCATGAGGTGAACTGAGGCAGCCGCCTCAGATGCCAGATTGCAGGGGAGGGGGGCACCATTAGGACCCAGAGTGTAGAAAATTATGTCTGCTGTTGGTGCATATGTATTCTCTCTGCTCTAGATGAACAGAGATGGTGGAGTGCTGTGCTGGAGGAAGGAGGGCACAAGAGACATAACAGGCAGGCAGGAGAAAAGGTGAGAGGGAATAACAGAAAGCAGCAGGAGCTGCAGGGAGAGAGAGGAGGAGGAGTCTCTTATGTACCTCTCTAGCAACCCCAGGAGCCTAGACTGATTAACACCAGCTTCTCAGGAAGCTTCCTGTTTCCTGATGCTTCCATGAACCCACTTGAGGAGAACAGGCAGTCAACTGAAGTAGTAGGAGCCAGTTAGGCCCTTAAGACGCTGATATCTTCCCTCACTCACACCCTGCTACCAGCCTGCTTATGTTTCCCCTTCAATTGAGTGTTGAGAGCCACTATAGCTGGCACAGAACAGCAGTCATGAGTGAAAGAAGAAAACACCCCTCTGGGGCAGCATTCAGAAAAAGAAAGAAAGCAAAGGCTTTTCTATCTAAGCAGGAAGGAGGTCTCCTGAGATACATAGACACAAATGTTCACGGTGAGCCTTCTTGCCCCAGTGAGGATGTGAGTGGTGAGCAGATGCCTGATATTCCAGTTAGTCAGAGTGCAGGTGACCTGGCAGCTATTGCAGCATCCATATCTCCATCTGAAATGGATGTAACCATGCACATTCCTGAAGAAAAGTGTAGATCAGAGAAGAGTGTGATGGAGGCACAAGAAACAGCTGCTGCTGAGTTTAGTTCCTTAAATCTAGATGATCCAGGACTGTGGAACCACTTGAGCAGTAGCCTGAGGGACTTCCTTCTACTGCATGGGCCACAGCAAGTGAAAAACTTCATGTTCCCCAAAGACAATGAAAATAGAAGTTTCCATCCAACACAATACTGGCATGAAATCCCCAATGGTAACAAAGTGGAGAGGCCATGGCTTATGTACTCAAAAACCCAGAATGCAGCATACTGTTTTTGTCACAAACTCTTCCAGTCTAATGTTCCAGCCACATTGGGTTCTACAAGAACAAAGGACCTGCAAAATCTGGCCAGAAATCTGGCATGTCATGAGAAGGCAGCAAGCCACCAGAGAGCATTCCATAGGTGGAAAGTGCTTGAGATGAGATTAAGGTTAAAGGCCAACATAGATGATCAGTATCAAGAGAAGATTGCATCAGAGTCTCTTTACTGGCAAAATGTTCTGAAAAAGCTCATTGCCATTGAAAAATGCTTGTTACCCAAAACCTAGCACTGCGTGGCACTTCAGATCAGCTGTATGTGCCAAACAATGGAAACTTCCTTAAAACTGTAGAGCTGATGCCTGAGTTTGATGCTGTACTCCAGGAGCATCTAAGAAGAGTCACCACCAAAGAAATGTACACACACCACTACCTTGGAAAAACAATTCAAAATGACAAAAAGTCCTGTGGCACCTTATAGACTAACAGACATATTCAAAATGAGATCATACAGTTACTGGCAACAAAAGTCAAACAGAAGATTGTGGCAGATCTGAAGTCAGCAAGATATTACTCTGTTATTCTGGATGACACACCTGACATCAGCCATACGGAACAAATGATTTTAATGGTGCGTTTTGTAATAACAACAGAACCTAGTGAAAATGTCCCTCCAATGGTGACTGTCAGAGAGCATTTTCTAGAATTTATTGACATTGATGATACTCCATACATACTGGTATGACAAATGTGCTTCTTAAAAAGCTGGAAGGTACGGGAATTGTGATAGCTGACATGAGAGGTCAGGGCTATGATAATGGTGCCAACATAAGAGGAAAGAACAGAGGAGTGCAGACACAGATCTGAGATTTAAACCCTTGAGCTTTTTTTGTCCCATGCAGTTCTCATTCATTGAACTTGGTGGTCAGTGATGCAGCATCAGCTTCTAGTGAGGCTGCTGAATTTTTTAATGTAATTCAAAGCATCTATGTATTTTTCTCTGCATCAACTCATCGATGGCAAATTTAGAAGCAACATCTGGGAACATCCTCTCTGACACTGAAACCACTGAGTGCCACATGATGGGAAAGTCGAGTGGAGGAGATAAAGCCTATCAAACATCAAATTGGGAAGATAGATGATGCCATAGTTGCCATTATGGAGGATAATGCTATGACAGAAACTGTTCATGGGAGAACAGTGGCAGAGGGAAATGGAATCACCAGAAACATACATCACTTCAAATTTCTGTGTGGCTTAGTGTTGTGGCATGACATACTGTTTGAAATAAATGTTGTAAGCAAGAAACTCCAAGGTGTTGACCTTGGTATATCTGGAGCAATGGAACAACTGGACAAAGCAAAGTCATACCTACAGTCTTACTGGTCAGATGAGGGATTTCAAAATGTTCTGAAGAGTGCACAGAAGTTGGCAGAGGAACTTCACATTGAAGCTATTTTCCCACCCATTCAAGAATACAAGAGTCACCGAAGAAGACATTTTGATTATGAGGCATGAGATAATTCCATAAGAGACCCCAAATAATTCAAAGTTGAATTTTTTAACCAGGTGCTAGATTATGCAATACAGTCAGTTGAAGAACGTTTCATGCAGCTCAGGGAACACATATTTGGGATGTTGTACAATATTCCAAAACTCCTCACTCTACCTGAAGAAGACATACATCAGCAATGCAGGGCACTAGAGACAGTGTTGACACATGATGACATGCGCAATATTGATGCGAGTGATTTAGGTGATGAACTGAAAGCCCTTTCAAGATACATTTCAGCAGGATCAACTCCAAAGGCTGTTCTGGAATATATGTGAACAAATAAGATTACCACCCTCTTTCCAAATGCTTTTGTTGCTCTGTGCATACTTCTAACACTTCCTGTAACAGTTGCCAGTGGAGAACGCAGCTTCTCCAAGCTGAAGTTAATAAAAACACATCTACGCTCTACAATGACACAAGAGAGGCTGGTCGGCCTTACAACCATCTCAATAGATCATGAGCTGGCCCAGACTGTGGACCTTCAGGAAGCAGTTCAAATCTTTGCAACCAAGAAGGCACGGAAAGCACTACTTTGATTATTCAAATAGATAAAAATGTCAGTGTTTACTATGCAGACAAGAAAAGTTACATTTGCTGTTCAGGTGTTTGAAAGTTAAGTGTTACTTAAAATTTTTGAACAAGGCATTTTAAGTTGTTAGTTCTCCTTTATTGGGGTAGGTAGCAGAGCAGTACCGTGAGAGGAGTAGAACAGGAAAAAGGCAGAATTTAGACCCTTCAAAGTTTTGGCCCAAGCGAGGGTCATTATTTGAGTTCCCCGCATCAGGGGCCAAAATGTTGTGGGCTGGCCCTGACTGTATTTTACTTTTGTCCATAGCTTTTTTGAGTTCCTGTATACTGAAATTTTCATTCAACACATCTTCTTTATAGGTTTCCCATCCATTCAGTACTTCACAGTTTTCTTCGGCAAACCTTTTTTTGTTCACAGAACTCTACTCTGATTGTATCACTGCTATCTGTTTGGAACTCTTGCTAAAATGTCTGCTTTTCCTACATTAGAACTTTCAACTTTATCATTTGCTATAAGACTAGGTATAAATTTGGTTTTTTCTCCGTATCCCATTCATTCTTTTAACTTGTTTATATATCTCTGAAACCTTGGAATCTTTGTTCATTTTTCCCACCGTACTTTCTCCAGGTCTTTCTTTGACTTTTTAATAAGTCTTTCTGCCACAGCTTTACATCTTTTATAGTTCATTAAGTCTTTGCTATTCATTGTACTTTTAGCTCCTTTTTATATGCCTTATTTCCTTCTTTAATTGATGTTTTACAATCTTCATTCTGCCAGGGAACTGGATTTCTAAGTTTGTAGAAACTCAATATCTTACATAAAGCTTGGTTAGCTGTTGCTACAACTCCCTTCATTATATTACCATGAAATTCCTCTCAATTATCACTTATACAACTGGTACTTAGATATTCAGCACATTTACTTTTAAAGAGTCCCCAATATGTTTTTCTAAGGCTCCAGGTAGGGATTCCTTCAGTGTTTTCTTCATTACCTTGCTCTTGATACATAGTGAGCACAGGGAAGTGATCACTTCCCATTCCATCTCCTTTATAGATTTCCCAGCTGCATTTACTTGCTATTATATTGTTTGTTGCAATTCCCAGATCCACATATGGAAAGGTTCCATCCACCAAATTATATCAGGTAGGTGCTCTGGTTTTAGCACAAGTTGTGCCTGTCAATGAACTGTTTCAGGTGTTTGCCATTATAATCAGTTATAGTTATGGAAGCAAGTGATGGTTATACCAATAGGTAAACCTGGCAAATAGCACACAAGACCTGATGCATATAGACCTATTGACTTCATGTCGTGTGTGGGCAAAATTATGGAAAGAATGATCAATGAGAGGTTAGTAGCATACTTGGGAAAAAGAAATTATGAACTGTGTACAAAGTGGTTTCAGAAAAGGAAATTGCAAAATAATATTGCAAGAAGAGAAACCAAAATACTAAAGGCATGAGGAACAGAGTTTATGATATCTCTATGAAGATAGAATTCAGGTAATTCAACATTTTGTATTCTTCGAAATACATTCAATTCTTAGTTTGATAAGAAAGTAACATGGAAGGGTCACATAGATAAAACCAAGACTAAATGTAAAGATAGGATGTATATGTTTAATAGTATTGCTGAGAAAAACTGCAGTGTATATAAAAACACATTGATGATGCTGTGTTTGTCACTAATAAAACCAGCTATAGATTATGGATTATAAACCTTCAAGTCATCTTCTAAATCACAATTAAAAATTTAAAGCTAATCCAAGCCCAAACTCTGTGAATTGCATGTGGTGTAAGTATTATGACACCATTGTGTGGGATACAGGTAGCTACCAGAGAAATGCCTATAAATATAAGGATGAAATTGTTAGATATAACCTTTTGGGCTAAGATTAATGGAAATAGCGAAGATAAAAGTACTAAACAAATAAATGAGGTCTGTTGGGAATTAAGCAGATAAAATCTAACTGGATGCTACAAGCTCCCACATGCTAATAAAATCAAAAGGTGGGTAAAAGACTTGAGTGAAAAGGAAGAACTGGAAGAGAGTAAAACCTTTAGTAATAGGAAATCAAACTATAGTTGGATATAGTTGTCCCCCCAGTTGTGGATTAAGAATTATATGGTAAAACAAAAGGAAGAGCAAGACTATCAAATATGACCAATACATTTTGTGAGTTTTATCCATAGCAAATTGAGTCAGCATTGCCAGTCTATACTGATGGATCTAAAGGAGACAACATGGGTAGAACTGGAATGGCCTTTTTAAATCCCTGAATTTGGAATTACAAGATACATGATACTATCCAATTTCATGGTCATTATGATGACCGATTTGATGGCATAGTGTTGGCACTGAGTTGGACAAGGGATGTATGCCCAACTATAGCTAATGTCCTATCTGACTCCTTTATTGCATTTAATGGTGATTAGAAAGGGAATCTCAGAAATCAGGAATGATTTAACAAAATATTGTTCTTATAACTAGATATACATGTAAAAACAGGATGGATCCCAATGCATGTTGGGACACCTGAAAATGAAATGGCAGGTTAAAACAGCAAAATATGTCTTAATATTAGGATATTGATATAAAGATCCATCTGAGTACACAGGACTTCAAAAGTTTGGTAAAGAGAGAACTTATGAAGGAATGGCAAGAAATATGGACCTAAGAGAAAAAGGGACCAAGGTCCTATGAAATATGTCCTAGTCTTGAGGGTAATGCTATACTTCACAGATATGAAAGAAGTAATTACATAACTATATTTAAAGTGCTAACAGGTCACTGTGTCCTGAATGGTAATTTTATCTACTAAATGTGCACAAAGACAGGTTGTTCAAACTATGCAAAGTTAAAGAAACAGTTGAGCATCTTCTATGTCAATGCAGGGAGACTTGTGAAGAAAGAAAGATTCTTTATGCAGAACTGAGATAACTTCAAGGTGAAAGAATATAGTCTGAAAGAAACTGGGAAAGTCGGGTAGCATTAAAAAAATCATTACTGCATTTTTTCTAAGGATATAGGCCAGGGTGAGAGGAAATAGATTTTAATTATGTGAAACTGCAGCAGGTTGCAGTCATAGCCTCACATGCTGAGGCTTCAGCCCCATAAAATGAAAGGAAAAGAACAAGGGAGACTGAGACAGGAGAAGGAAGCCAGGGCAGAAAGGGCTAGGACTTATTGGTTTGGATGGGGATCAATAGGAAAATTGAAAGGTGGATAAAGGAATTGGTTAAAGGGGAGACTACAACGGGTCCTACTGAAAGGTGAACTGTCAGGCTGTAGGGAGGTTACCAGTGGAGTTCCTCAAGGATCGGTTTTGGGACCAATCTTATTTAATCTTTTTATTACTGATCTTGGCACAAAAAGTGGGAGTGTGCTAATAAAGTTTGTGGATGATACAAAGCTGGGAGGTATTGCCAATTTAGAGAAGGACAGGGATACCCTATAGGAGGATCTGGATGACCTTGTAAACTGGAGTAATAGTAATAGGATGAAATTTAATAGTGAGAAGTGTAAGATCATGCATTTAGGGATTAATAACAAGAATTTTAGTTATAAGCTAGGGACGCATCAATTAGAAGTAACGGAGGAGGAAAAGGACCTTGGAGTATTGGTTGATCATAGGATGACTATGAGCCGCCAATGTGATATGGCTGTGAAAAAAGTTAATGCGGTCTTGGGATGCATCAGGAGAGGTATTTCCAGTAGGGATAAGGAGGTTTTAGTACCGTTATACAAGGCACTGGTGAGACCTCACCTGGAATACTGTGTGCAGATCTGGTCTCCCATGTTTAAGAAGGATGAATTCAAACTGGAACAGGTACAGAGAAGGGCTACTAGGATGATCCGAGGAATGGAAAACTTGTCTTATGAAAGGAGACTCAGGGAGCTTGGCTTGTTTAGCCTAACTAAAAGAAGGTTGAGGGGAGATATGATTGCTCTCTTTAAATATATCAGAGGGATAAATATTGGAGAGGGAGAGGAATTATTTAAGCTCAGTACCAATGTGGACACAAGAACAAATGGATATAAACTGGCCACTAGGAAATGTAGACTAGAAATTAGAAGAAGGTTTTTAACCATAAGAGGAGTGAAGTTTTGGAATAGCCTTCCAAGGGAAGCAGTGGGGGCAAAAGATCTATCTGGCTTTAAGATTAAACTCGATCAGTTTATGGAGGAGATGGTATGATGGGATAACTTGGTTTTGGTAATTAAATATTCATGGTAAATAGGCCCAATGGCCTGTGATGGGCTATTAGATGGGGTGAGATCCGAGTTACCCAGGAAAGAATTTTCTGTAGTATCTGGCTGATGAATCTTGCCCATATGCTCAGGGTTTAGCTGATCACCATATTTGGGGTTGGGAAGGAATTTTCCTCCTGGGCAGATTGGAAGAGGCCCTGGAGGTTTTTCGCCTTCCTCTGTATCATGGGGCATGGGTCACTTGCTGGAGGATTCTCTGCTCCTTGAAGTCTTTAAACTATGATTTGAGGACTTCAATAGCACGGATATAGGTGTGAGGTTTTCTTTGTAGGAGTGGTGGGTGAAATTCTGTGTCCTGCGTTGTGCAGGAGGTCAGACTAGATGATCATAATGGTCCCTTCTGACCTAAATATCTATGAATCTATGAGCAGGCTGACAGATGAAGAGCTCTGGGTGTGGCAGAGAAACCGGAGTGAAGTATGAATTGTTGGATTATGATTATGGGCTTTATGTTGGGGACTCATTGAGGATTTTTTGGATTATTTTGCATGAACTTGACTTAATATTAAACCAGCCCCAGGTAAGGATGCTGTGAGCCACAACAGAAGTTGTGTGGAGTGCTTAAGGGGCTCACAAAAGAGGGGTAACAGCATCAGGGTGTCTGCAAAGCAACCCCTTGCAACCAGGGGACACTTCGATAGTCCCCCGGCTACAAGTACTTTACCTCCCCCACTCCCACCAGATCTAAATAAGAAGTAAATACATTTGGTGGTAAAGTTGTTTCGAGATCTATAAGTCTGGATTTCTTTTCTTTGATAGTGATGGGAGGAGAAAAAGAAACTTAATTCATAAAAATAGATGGGGTCAATAATAAAGTTTTCTGAGAACTATTATCTACAGCAGTAACAAGCAATTAACAAGCAATTCACTCCATACTGCTGAAGTTAAAGACAACAGTAGTAGCTTGAAAGTATTGGTATTACATTAATAGTTAAAATTAATCAAGAATGAAACATGCATGGATTTATTTATTCTATTCAAATTTCAGTTTGTTTGAAGTTGATAATGAGATGAATTATTGAGGAGAGATTAGTAAGCAAACATAGCAGCTCAGCTGTACACACGGAACTCCTGCAGACCTCATTACATTTGCAGCATTACAGTGTCTGCACCAAAGACCCTCAGAGACACACAACTGCTAGTCTCCTTTTATTATAGTTATAAAGAGCTATCTGGACTCATAAAAACATAGCTGGCAGATTTGTAAAAACATAACAGCTTGTTTGTAGTGGTTCCTTCATTACTATCTACTATCTAACAAAACATCACCTTCCAAAATATAGCTAGCAGCTATTTATGTTACAGCTGCCTTATTTGTCACTGTAAACTGAGTTTCTACTATGTTCTAGATCATAAAGAGGAGAACTGTTGTCTTTTACCTGCTGCACAGTCACACGAAATGCAAAAAGTAGTGTGTCCATCACATTACCAACACTAAGAATGAGAATACTACAATGGTAACCTTCACAAGCATTTTTTGACATGATTTTAGCCATGTGACTGCCCTTTAACTTTCACATCTATGAATACTTTCATCAATGTATGGTGTTCACCCAATTCTGGGGGAGGGGGGAATGGCTGTTACACACACAACTATACATATCTGCTTGTGAAGAACAGCATTTGTGGTTCATTTGTTAGTCATCATTTGTTTGTTATGTGGCCGTTTTAAAAGCTTTGGACATGCAAGCACAAAGAAGAAACAATCCCATGTCACTTAGGTGATCAGTGATGCCTTGTGAATAACAAATGAGGAATAACCATAGTAAACAGTCTGAAGATACTTATAGCCTGCAGTTTCTTCATGGGAACGAATAAGTAGTATGTTTGCAGAAATCAATATTGTTTCACAAATAATTCATAAACAGGAGGGGGGAAATGGCTCAGCTTGTCATAAAGCTGATTCACAAGAAATATCTTGAGAAGTACCTGCTATATTATGCTTTCAATCATGGAAAAAGCTCCAAAACTTGACTTCCAGAATTTACTTTTTTTTTAACTAGTTAAAATCTCTCTCTATTTCAAGTAGCTTGGAAATAAAAAAAGGAAATATGCCCAGGAACCACTTTGTCACATCTACCTTTTTATTCACTTCTCAGCTAAAATGAATTTTTATGGACCCTTTATACAAACAGAATATTGTGCTAACTAAGTAGTAAAGGATCAAAGCCAACATGGCAGCCACTACTATCAAAGATCCTCATGTGCCTGCCTTTTAAAATCCTTGTATCTGCTACACTTGAAGATTAAATATGAAAATAAGGTACAAATAGTGAAAATCACTTTGGGCACATTATGCCCTTCCATTCCAGCCAGTGGGACCTCCTCACAACAGAAAAATGGGAGGTCCATTGAATAAGGATGGATGCTAAGGCTCTATAAACTATCCACACACCCTTATGGGGGTTTTATGCACCCCAGCTTGCTGCAAAGGGGCAGTTTGTGGCAAATCAGGGATTAGCTTAGGGGGTTTTAAGGACAGGATGGATCCACTAGTCTTTCCCTCAGAGAGGTTGGTATGTATAGCTGTAGGCTACTGCTGTCCTACACAGAGTGGGTTTCCATTGATATTTCTTGGCTTAGGAGGAGGCCAAGGGGATCCTTTATGGAATGTCCCAACACACAACCCAGTTACATAGGCCATGTGCTAAATTTAAGATTTGGTTCTTCTCCCCATGAGTTAGTGGTACCTACAGAAATTGCAAGTGATGAAAAGCTGTTATCTGTGCTCTCCACTTGGTTCAGCATCCAAATGGATTTCAGATGTTGTCCTCAGTGCAGTGCATTTCAATAGAACAAACTAGAGATCTTGGTAGAGAGGTCTGCATCTGTGAGGAAAGAGTAAAGCCTCCTGATTGGACACAGATGGAAACAGCTAGACCTGCCACTGCTGCTGTTTCATCACCTAGAAGCAGCTGGGAATTTGGATGTAAATTATGGAAGTCCACGTCTATGCAGAGAGGCAGATATTTTAGACAGATCCTTATTCTATTCATCACACATTCTCACCCTGAGTAACTGTTCATCCAATGTGTTTAACTATCTCACTGAGTAATATCAGTGAATCTTCTCATTATGCCTTACAGTGTCATGCTTTGTTACAAATCAGTTCTGATGAATCTGCTCCCTACCTTTCAGAGTAGTGGAATTCAGTCCACACCTGTGTCCACTGAACTGATGCTGATGATTGGTAGTCATCATGACTGCTACATTTTAGCTTGATATTGTATGGTAACAAAAGGCACCTTTGATACCATCATTTTGACCTACAGTTCCCTGATCACTAGCTATATTAAAATGTCCAAATCTGAAAACCTTACTCATCTTTAATCAGTTCTTACTTACAGATTTCAGTGAGAATCTTGCAAGAGTAATGATTTACAGATTTAGTCTCTAGCTTCCTTGGCAGGAACTCAGTGACCATCTGATTTAAGATCCACACCAGAATTCCAGTGCAAAGAACCAGTCAGTAGCTATACTAATCAGTTAGGTGTTTTGTAAAAGAAAAAAAAGCAAGGTATGAAAAAAGTGGTAAGGATCAAGTAAGTTCTTGCAGAAAAGTTACACTGGCAGGAGAATGGAAGGACACAGTGATGGGCAAGAGGAAGGTTACCAGTGCTTAGTGTCAATAAAAGATAAAAGCAAACAGGAGAGGTTTTTTTATGATGAGATTTGCAGAGAGGAAACAGAGCAGTGTTTTGGAGAGAGGAGGAGAGATTTGGAGATCAGTTGGCAGCACAGATGAAAAAGCAACCCTAACTATGGACACTCACAGAAAAGAGGCCAAGCTTGAAGCAATTCATTCAGTAGATGAGGAATAGGTTGGTATATATAATTATAGGTCTACAGAGTAGTGAAAATTCATGGGAAACAATAAAAATTAGGAGGAATTTTTTTCTGAGCAATCCCTTTGATATTATTTATGGGTGTATTATTATAGATGGACTTTGATTCTAGGAGCCCAGCTGTTGGGACAACTTGGACTGGGAAATGAGAGGACCATATGGCCAAGAATACTGGGTGGAGGGAAGAGATTGGAACTGGGAAGCCAAAGTGGAAAATTGGAAGAGGGAGCCTGGGGACAGAGGCAGGAATTGGCTAGTCAATGAGACTGAGACTGGAAGAAGCTATGGGTAGAGCGGGAGACTTGGATGAGGAGCTGAGTGGAGAGAAAAAGGACCAGCAGAGGAACAGCCATATAGAACATGGGCAGAAAGGGCAGACCTGAATGGGGAACAAGGGTCCTGTGGGACACAATAGTATCTGATATCATAGCTAAAGACTGTATCATAATGTATGTAGACATGGGAGCTGAATGCCGTTGTAACCTTAATTCTGGCATTTCCTGAATTTTGAGTTAGTTGGGCTTTTGTAGAGGCCCTAAATATAGTATCCCTATGACTGCTCAGAGATGAAAACTGGCCTTGACGTCCTAAAATAGGCAGTACAACACAACCAGTTCTGCTGACCACCATGTCCACAATTTGTGGCAGCAGGAACAGCACAGCTCCCCATTCCTGTTTCTCTCCTTTTTCCTTTATCTCAGCTCGATGGGGGTGTCTGCAACTGGAGGAATGCAAAAGACTCCACAACTGTGAGAGTAGGGAAAGGACATAGGGTCTGAGACCTCATTAGTGTGATCTGTGCTACCCCTTTCAGTACTGTCATGGGCTCCAACCAAAGTGGCTGCTGTGAAACCACTTTGCACCCTTTCCACACCATTCTGACAAGCCTGGCAATTTTCTCCATATACTGCAGTAAATGGCATCCATGCTTACTACTTCTATGCAAGTCAGGATGGAGACTGATCCTTAAATGAGTGTAATGGAGTCTACAAACTCCATTCTGAGCAGAAGCAGAAGGATGTGGGGAGTCTCTCCTGTCTACAGTCAAGCAGCCTGACCACACCCCTACGCAGCTACCACAACTGCCTATCATGGACAGGCACCCTCAGCTGCAACCTATGAGGGAAATAAGGCCTGCTTTAAAATGAGAGAGCTTAGAAAAGGGGGTAGGAGGATGGGGTAGAAAGACCCGGGACAGTGAAGAGGCAACACCCCTGCACCAGGATGCCTCTAGGAGTAAGGCGCAAAGAGACCAAAACAAATCCCTAGGCCTAATTTGAGGTCAGGGTCCCAGAATGGCGCTGGTCAGTGGCTAATCAATGGAAACCAGACAGGGAGCAGTAGAGACCCCCCTGCAAGACCACACCAAAGACTGCTAACAGTCAGGGTGAATCTCTGAGAGCAATCCTTTTGGAGGGGTAGGAGGAGAAATGGTAAATAGTAAAATGGATTTCTCATTCACAGCTAAGGAAGGTCACGCTAAATAAACTCTCAATTAGAAAAAGAGAAATATCCTGCTGTTTTGGAAATGCTGTTTTCATTCTTACTTGATTTCCTGTTCCTCCAGTCTCTAGCCATTAAAATTAATGGACAGTTATCCACCAGTGGACAGGCATCCACTTCAATGGGCTTTGGATCATGCTCTCAGTGAATACATTTACTAACTAAAGAAATCCACACCAATGATTTTCAATTCTGAGGATTCACTATATTATGATATTTACATAGGGTGTTTCACAAGTACAGGCTGGAGTTACAGTGCATATAAGTGACTGGGAAAAAAATCACTTTGATACCACCAACTTTAAGCACCATTGAATCTAGTATATTAACTTGAAAACATCAAGGGAATGTTTTACTATTAAATGTTGCAATTTGTCTTTCTCAAAATAGGTTAGAAGTCATGACTGCTGGGCTCTTGCTGACATAGTTACAAATACATGTACAATATAACGGTTGTTGGAAAAATCATTTTTGCTAAAATGCAGTTGAGGAGCTAGCATTTTTTGCATGTCTGGTATGGTATGCCGTCATAAATAGGAATAGGAAATTGTACATTTATTATGGCCGAGTGGTATGAAATTTAATATTGAAGATTTTTAATAGACTAATTCAAGCTTTCAGTTGTTTGTTTTGTTTTGTTTAAGTTCAGACTACACCTGATCACAAAGAAATAAAAACACTTGTGAATTTTTGATTGTTTTGTGACAATTTCTTTTTCATTTAGATGTTCTAACCAGTTGTAGTTAAATACAAGACACGCCATTTAAATCAGTTCCAAAGGAGAAAGAAGTGAGATTTAATCATCTTGAAGATGGGATTTATTTGATGTCCAAGCTGCAAAATTTGATTTGTAAACCAATTTTTGACTACTGCATAATATTTGAGTCTTCTGATGCAAAACCATCTGTATTTAAAATTGGGGGTGGGCAGATCAGTAGTTTTTTTTGTTTGGGGTTTTCTTTTGTGGGGGGCGGTCTGAGGGGAGATGTGAGAAACACTACAACCTTTCAAATCTTCATCGATCCTTTGTACCATCTCAACCCCAAAACTTCATACATTTTTGAAATTCAGAAGAGACTCAGCCCTTTCTCTCCTAGAGATCACATAGTTCCTCTTCCTTTACACACACTTCTTGTCTGGTAACAGGTCTTCTTGGTGAAACCAGAGAAATTCCTGCAACCTGTTACTATCTCGTATGCTCTTCAGATGGGCACCAGAGTCACAAAAGGACTCTTAGGTATTGCAAAACCTAACTTTTAGGCACCTAACTACCCAGTGGAATCTACAAATCCTGGGGCAGTCACCCAGGCTCCCTGTCCAATGTATGGGGAGAAATAGGCATCTCAGAATGAGATCCACAAAAGCCAGCACACCAGGTGGGCAGCTGCCTAAACTAGCCAATAGCAGATGCTGATGAGGGGTGAGTCATAAGTCCTGCCCCTTTCACAGATGGATGAGATGGTGGGGAAAGTGCCCATGTCTGCCTCAGATCCACATCCAGGAACTTTCTCCTAAACTGTTTCTTGCAAGAACAGAAGTGGTGCATGGGAGGGAAAAGAAGCAGCAGCTTCCACCCTCATGTCCTTCAACTTATAACCATGAGTGGTTAGGGCACTCACCTGGGATATGGGAGTCTCTGGTTCGTTTCCCACTTCTACCTAATAATGAGAAGGGATATGAACATAGGTTTCCCACCGCTCAAGTGAGTATCCTGACTACAGAATCATTCTCACACTCACTGTGCCTCAATGCATATTTGATTATACATACACAGTGGAACAGCTTCATCAGGACACACTGAGTATATTTCATAGTTCTGATGGGCTGTCTCTGATGATAGTTGCCAGTAGTATGTTAGATCACGCACATCCAGTCACATGGGTCATGCCCCTTCTGCTCCTGGTCAGCACTGACCACTTTTGAAGCTGTGCAAACTAGCTGAAAGCCCTTTAATACAGCAAGTTTTATGGAAGTATTGTACCATAACTTAATTCCAGGTGGATGGTCCTTAGCTGGGTTAAAGCAGTGGAATGAGACAGAGTGCAAAGGGCTTGTGGCAGCACAAGACAAATAAATGTATTAAAATGGCACAGGACATGCATTTAAAAAACATAGGTGTATACTGTGCATTGATATGGTGATAAAATCTTATTCTGTTTTCTAAAATATTTCACAATGTATTTTAATCTATTTAATATAATGTAATATTTTATGATAAAATATTATTTATCTGCACTACTTCTAGTATTTCCCATCTTCTCACAGAGGATCTTGTTTAAGAGGGGTGTGATAGGAAGCCATCCGTCACATAGTCTTATCTCTGTAGATAGAATTGTTTTTTTCATATAACTCCACTTTAGACTGACATTGTTGAGATGTTTTCTTATAGTTTCATTTTTTACACATGCTCTCATATACCCTCTCCCAATTGTTTCTGAATCATAAGATTTATACAGTCCACTGCTTTGTGACAAATGTGTTGCTGAAGGTGTAAGTGCCCTAGGAAGATGTGAATAACTTTCACATTCAAACTAAAACTCCCTACAATATAGATAGAGAGAGTATAGTTAAAGCTGCATATGCAACCTTGAGCACTGGCTTTTCCTAGCACTTTGCTTTGCTGTGCAACCGTAGCATTCTCTCAACCTATATATATATTGGAAAAGCCAGTGCTCAGGTGTGCACATGCAGCTTTAACTATACTCTCTCCTTTCTCCATGTACATACATATACACACACTCACAATTTTATTCATGTGAGTAAAGAGATTCACATTTTTTTCTTTCCACTAATATTCTTGTGAACAAAACATTGTGTATATTAAGTCCTGAAGAAAGTAACTAAAAAGGCTCAGAAATATAGTCAATGAAAATTCAAGTTATTTGAACTACTGCATGTAAAAACCCTTTTGCAGTCATTTCCTGGCTCTTCTTGCTTTACAATATGTTTTTTTCCCCATAGACTGTGTGTCTTGGTTACACAGACTAGTATATGCAGTGCTACAGATGTAAGCTTGCTGGAGGGGGGGCAAGGAAAGAATGATGTTATGATAACTGATTGAAAGATACTAAATCTTTTAAAACAAATTTTCTTTGACGTACATGAGATTTTAAAAAAAAATTCTGTGTGAAATAAAATATCTTGGAATTAAAGTCCTTATTGTAGTGCAAACACAAAGAGCAGCATTACTATGCTGAGTGCCACTTACACTTTGGTATTTCCTGACTTGTCCTTAACCGTGCCTTCTTAATGTAGATGTTTGCATGAAATTTTCCTAGGTTTCCTAAAGAGGAAGACAAAAGGAATGGTGGGGGGAGGGAGGAGAAGAAACAGCTTCATCTTTTGGGACTTTGGCGGACTGCTGGCTTGAAAAATTTGGCAGTAATGTGTATACATTCTGATATTCAGAACTAATTGGTTATTTGACACCCTGGCATGCCCTATAGTAAGTGTGACAAGAGATATGTGGGAGAAAGTCTCCCACATAATAATTCAGACTTCACAACTGGAGGAAGCACATTTTGGCTTCCGAAGCTGTAAGGTTTGAAACTGTACCAGTATGGCACCTGCAGCAAATCATTATGTACAGCTTCAATCATGGATGATGTATGATCATATAAATTGCAGAGAAACTTCATCTGGGAGCTGATTAAGACAGCTCACAAGTTACTACTGGGGTCAAATGGCACCTATAAAATCTCAGTGGTTTTCCAATGGCAGCTGTATATCACTTTTGGCATAGTTTTAAGTGGTTTTGTAGTTCACTGCCTGAAACAAAACAGCTTAATCTAATGGTGCAGTATATTTCTAATTTGATCTGAAAAATTGCTTTGAAAGGTGATTTAGAAAGACCATAAAACAAATTTAGTCTACAGTTCATTATAATGAAATGAAAACATTGATAATAGAGTTAACACTGACAACATACTGAAGTTAATTCAATAGTTTAATGACAGTGAATAAGATGACAGGTGGATTTATAGTACAGTTTACACTCAGAGTGAAGTTTTCCACATCAGTAAACACTAAAGTGAAAACTGGGGAAAAAAAACACATTGTGAATAAAAGATTTGTATAGCAATAATGCATTTCTGTAGTCTTGAAAGTGATTTAAGACTAGATATAAAAAGGTATAGGGTACTTTCAAACATCTATGCTAATAGAGAAAAAGTATACACCAGAGTTAGTTTGAAAGCAGTTGGAATTTTCATGAACAACTTTGCAGCTGTGAATGGACAGAGCTGTAATTCAGTAGAGTTTATAATAGCTCAGTTTTTATATGTATTTTGTTTTGTATAATTTATTAATTAGGACAAATTCTCAGAGATTGGGATTTGCAGTCACTTAGAATCAGTGTGAGCAGAGCTAGGTGTAACATATTAGTTCATTTTATCATCCATTTATCATTTCATTATGTGATGTTATGGTCAATTCATATGCTAGTTCATATCTAATCAATGTATGCTAAATAGATTTAAATTGTAGGATTGTATAAGTATAAGAATGACAGGTATTTAGGAGTGATGGATATGTATTGGGTATATAAGTAAAGCATGCCTGGAACACAAGGCCTACAGACTAAGACCTGTAAGATTTTAACATAGCCGTACGAGGCCATAGGTGTAAGAATGTTTGACATGAGTTGGTGACCTAGGAATAACCCTATGCCAGAAAGGTCACAAGGTTACTGCATAAGATGTGCCAATAGCAGACGTTATGGAAAAATGGATTGCAATAGATGGAAAAGTATTGTCCAAGAGAATGAGACACATGATGGTAACATCTTTGAATGTCTGTCCTGACTGCAGGTACATGTGGTGCATAGATTCTAATGAGAATAAGAGGAACTATGAACAACCTATGAAAAATGGGGCAAATTCATGAGGTGTGAAGTACAGATAAGGAAAAGAGGGCTGACTCCTTCATGCATGCATAGGTGTAGACAGAATTACAATTTAAAAGAGGGTTCCCTCGTTGGGTAAAAGTGGGAGAACACAACAGGAAACCCCGGAAGGAACCATCCTTCTCACGATGATTGTCTATTGAGAAGTCCACTGGACCTTAGAATATCTTTTAGGATGTTAGCATGACTACAGTTATAAACGTTGCAGAGGTTTCTGTAGGATTTCTCTATGCATCGGTAATTGTAACTTTACTTATTACTACAATAAAGCTTGAAGTACAGATAAGACTGTCCTTGTGGTCGTATCTGTGGTCATTATCTTTGGATTTTCTGTGTTCCTAAAGTTTCCAAATTTGAGACAAGTACCAGAGAAGCCAGCGCAGGAGCCAGCAAACAGAGCTGTAAACAGGGGAGTTTGAGTGGGAGTTTGAAGGGGAGTTTGGGGGGAAGCCTAAGACAGCCAGGCAAAGGAACAGAAAGGCTAGTGAAGGGAGTGTGTGGTGGTCTGGCAGTGTTTTGGTGCTCGTTGGGGGTTTGTTTTGCTGTGGGTGGTGGTGGTTTGGTTTGATTTGTGTTTCCCAGACTAACAGGACTTAGGTGAGAAGGCAATGACAGATACAAAGGCAGCAGTGGTAGTGACCTAAGTACTGGAAGACACAATGAAGATGACTGGATGTAGAAGCTGCAGCATGTACATGATCCTGGAGGGGGTACCTGAAAAGAGTTACATCTGCATGAAGTACCACCTAATAGAGCTGATGGAAGAAAAATTCCGAGGATTGGAGATGCAGGTGGAAACTCTGGTCGAGTTTAGAAGGGGGTTTGAGTGGATGATGGAGCAAAGACATGAGAAGGCTTAAGGGAAAAACTCAGACTTACAGATGGAAGCAGGACCAAAGAACTCTGAGGGGAGACTGCTGGGTGAGGAAAGTGGACAGTGGAAGCATGTGACTAAGAGAACCAGGCAGAGGAAAAGACGGGCTAGTGAAGGAGAAACAGAGCTCAGGAACAGGTTTGAGGAGCTGGAAAATGAAGAAGGGGCACAGCAGGTGGTCACTGAAGGTGAGAGGGCAAGAAAGAAGAGAAGAGTAGCTAGTCCTATAGGAAGAGGGGAAGAGTCAATGGAGATAACAACACCAAATATAAGCCCCAGGAGGATCACAGGATAGGTTGCAGAGGATTGCAAGGGAGACTAAGAATCGAGAGGACTTGCAGCCAGAGGTAACAGGGGATAGACCGGAGAATCACACCATCGCCAGGAAAAGGCAGGTCTATGTGAATGGGGACTCATTACCGAGAAGAATAGACAGGCCTGTAACCAGAGCTGATCCAGAGAACAGAAGGGTGTGCTGTCTTCCGGGTGCTAAGATGCGGGATGTGGACCTGAGGCTGAAGAGGATCCTAACAGGAGTGGGAAAGACTCCATTGATTATCCTTCATGTGGGAATAAATTATATGGCTAGATTCTCGCTGGAACACATCAAGGGAGACTATGCCACGCTGGGGAAGACGCTTAAGGAAATCAAGGCTCGGGTGATCTTCAGTGGGATTCTGCCTGTTCCTAGAGAAGGGCAACAAAGATGTGACAAGACTATGATGCTCAACAGATGGCTCAGGCACTAGTGCTATAAGGAGGGCTTTGGGATGCATGGTGTCAAGGTTCCTCCCCCACTCTGAACTCTAGGGTACAGATGTGGGGACCTGCATGAAAAACCTCCTAAACTTCTCTTTACCAGCTTAGGTCAAAACTTCCCCAAGGTACAAAATATTCCACCCTTTGTCCTTGGATTGGCCGCTACCACCACCAAACAAATACTGGTTACTGGGGAAGAGCTGTTTGGAAACGTCTTTCCCTCCAAAATACTTCCCAAAACCTTGCACCCCGCTTCCTGGACAAGGTTTGGTAAAAAGCTTCACCAATTTGCCTAGGTGACTACAGACCCAGACCCTTGGATCTTAAGAACAATGAACAATCCTCCCAACACTTGCACCCACCCTTTCCTGGGAAATGTTGGATAAAAAGCCTCACCAATTTGCATAGGTGACCACAGACCCAAACCCTTGGATCTGAGAACAATGAAAAAAACATTCAGTTTTCTTACAAGAAGACTTTTAATAGAAATAGAAGTAAATAGAAGTAAAGAAATCACCTCTGTAAAATCAGGATAGTAGATACCTTACAGGGTAATTAGATTCAAAACATAGAGAACCCCTCTAGGCAAAACCTTAAGTTACAAAAAAGATACACAGACGGAAATAGTTATTCTATTCAGCACAATTCTTTTCTCAGCCATTTAAAGAAATCATAATCTAACGCATACCTAGCTAGATTACTTACTAAAAGTTCTAAGACTCCATTCCTGGTCTATCCCGGCAAAGACAGCATAAAGAAAGACAGAGACCCTTTGTTTCTCTCCCTCCTCCCAGCTTTTGAAAGTATCTTGTCTCCTCACTGGTCATTTTGGTCAGGTGCCAGCGAGGTTACCTTTAGCTTCTTAACCCTTTACAGGTGAGAGGAGTTTTCCCCTGGCCAGGAGGGATTTCAAAGAGGTTTACCCTTCCCTTTATATTTATGACACATGGGTACAGGGAAGCATTCATGGACAGAGGACTGTTCTCTCGGGAGGGACTTCGCCTGAGTAAGGAGGGAAATAGACTTCTAGGATGGAGGATGGCACAACTCATCAAGAGTGCTATAAACTAGGAATCTGGGGGAGATGGTTGGGAGATGTCCAGGTAATCTCCATGCCAGATTTTCTTTTTGAGAGGGAAGAAAACTAACTTTAAAAAATTAAGGACATTAGTTAGGGAAGTGGATTGGATTGAAGAACTTGTGGATCTACAGGTGGAGGAGGCCTGGAATTTTTTCAAGTCAAAGTTGCAGAAACTATCAGAAGCCTGCATCCCAAGAAAGGGGAAAAAATTCATAGGCAGGAGTTGTACATCAAGATGGATGAGCAAGCACCTTAGAGAGGTGATTAAGAAAAAGCAGAAAGCCTCCAAGGAGTGGAAGATGGGAGGGATCAGCAAGGAAAGCTACCTTATTGAGGTCAGAACATGTAGGGATAAAGTGAGAAAGGCCAAAAGCCATGTAGAGTTGGACCTTTCAAAGGGAATTAAAACCAATAGTAAAAGGTTCTATAGCCTTATAAATAAGAAGAAAACAAAGAAAGAAGAGGTGGGATCACTGAACACTGAGGATGGAGTAGAAGTTAAGGATAATCTAGGCATGGCCCAATATCTAAACAAATACTTTGCCTCAGTCTTTAATGAGGCTAATGAGGAGCTTAGGGATAATGGTAGGGCAACAAATGGGAAGGAGGATATGGAGGTAGATATTACCACATCCGATCTAGAAGCCAAACTTGAACAGCTTCATGGGACTAAATCGGGGGGCCCAGATAATCTTCATCCAAGAATATTGAAGGAACTGGCACATAAAATTGCAAGTCCATTAGCAAGATTTTTTAATGTATCTGAAAAAACTCGGGGGTTGTACCGTATGACTGGACAATTACTAACATAGTTCCTATTTTTAAGAAAGGGCGGAAAAAGTGATCTACAGGCCTGTTAGTAGTAACTAACAGGCCTGTTAGTTTGACATCTGTAGTATGCAAGGTCTTGTAAAAATTTTGAAGAAGACAGTAGTTAAGGAGATTGAGATCAATGGTAATTGGAATAAAATACAATATGGTTTTATAAAAGGTAGATCGTGCCAAACCAAGCAGATCTCCTTCTTTGAGAAGGTAACAGATTTTTTAGACAAGGGAAATGCAGTGGATCTAATTTAACTGGATTTCGGTAAGGCATTTGATACGGTTCCACATGGGGAATTATTAGCTAAATTGGAAAAGATGGGGATCAGTATGAAAATTGAAAGGTGGATAAGGAACTGGTTAAAGGGAAACTACAATGGGTCACACTGAAAGCTGAACTGTCAGGCTGGAAGGAGGTTACTAGCGGAGTTCCTCAGGCATTGGTTTTGGGACCAATATTATTTAATCTTTTTATTACTGACCATGGCACAAAAAGCAGGAATGTACCAATAAAGTTTGTGGATGACACAAAGCTGGAAGGTATTGTCAATACAAAGAAAGACCAGGATATCATACAGGAAGATCTGGATGACTTTGTAATCTGGAGTAATAGTAACAGGATGAAATTTAATAGTGAAAAGTGAAAGTTCATGCATTTAGTGATTCATAACAAGAATTTCAGTTATAAACTGGGGACGCATCACTTGGAAGTAACAGAGGAGGAGAAGGACCTCGGAGTATTGGTTGATCACAGGATGACTATGAGCCGCCAATGTGATATGGCCGTGAAAAAAGCTAATGCGGTCTTGGAATGCATCAGGTGAGGTATTTCCAGTAGAGATAAGGAGGTGTTAGTACCGTTATACAAGGCACTGGTGAAACCTCATCTGGAATACTGTGTGCAGTTCTGGTCTCCCATGTTTAAGAAGGATGAATTCAAACTGGAACAGGTACAAAGAAGGGCTACTAGGATGATCCGAGGAATGGAAAACCTGTCTTATGAAAGGAGACTCAAAGAATTTGGCTTGTTTAGCCTAACCAAAAGAAGGCTGAGAGGAGATATGATTGCTCTCTATAAATATATCAGAGGGATAAATACCGGAGAGGGAGAGGAATTATTTATGCTCAGTACCAATGTGGACACAAGAACAAATGGATATAAACTGTCCATCAGGAAGTTTAGACTTGAAATTAGACAAAGGTTTCTAATTATCAGAGGTGTGAAGTTCTGGAACAGCCTTCTAAGAGAAGCAGTGGGGGCAAAAGACATATCTGGCTTCAAAACTAAGCTTGATAAGTTTATGGGAGGGATGATATGATAGGATAGCCTCATTTTGGCAATTAATTGATCTTCAACTATTAGCAGTAGATATGCCCAATGTCCTGTGATGGGATGTCAGATAGGGTGGGATCTGAGATACTACAAAAAATTAATTCCTGGGTGTCTGGCTGGTGAGTCTTGCCCATGTGCTCAAGGTTTAGCTTATCGCCATATTTGGGATCGGGAAGGAATTTTCCTCCAGGGCAGATTGGCAGAGGCCCTGGGGTTTTTTTTGCCTTCCTTTGCACCGTGGAGCACGGGTCACTTGCTGGAGGATTCTCTGCACCTTGAAGTCTTTAAACCATTATTTGAGGACTTCAATAGCTCAGACATAGCTTAGAGGTTTGTTAAAGGGGTGGGCAGGTGAGATTCTGTGGCCTGCTTTGTGCAGGAGGTCAGACTAGACGATCATAATGGTCCCTTCTGACCTTAAAGTCTATGATTCTATGATTCTACTAGGTGATTTTCACTCTGTTGAGCTTGAAACTTTAGCAACCAGCATTGAACCCATGGTGGTGAAATACAACATCACTAAATTCACTTTATATAAAATAAAAGGCTACATAGGCCAATACTGAGCACTTTTGAAAATCCCATCCATAATTCTCTGCACTTTTGTACTACTTGACATTTTCAAGGCCTGAAAAATGCCAGTGAATTATCACAACATACCTAGGAGGTACTGTAAGTGAATATTAGTATTCCCATGTTGCTGTTTTTTAATGAAGACAGTGAAGCAGAGAGGCTGTAACCTATTATACAGCAATTTGGTGAGAAAGCTCGATTAGAAGTTAGAATTTCTGAGTTTAGTCAATTGGGCCACACTGATGATCCCAAGATACCACCCATGATTGCTCATTGTCTATTCCATGAAAGATTGTATTGCTATCGAAAACAGATGTTTGGGACTTACAGGGATATAAAAGGCAATCCCATTGTGGAAACTAGGTGGTTTTTTTTTGTTTTTCTTGTTTATTTTTGTTTGTTTTACCTATTTGTGGACAAACATCTTCATTTTCTAACCTTTTCATCAGGAGAGGCCTCACCGTTTATCACTAGTCTGATGAAGAAAATGAATAATAAGATCTATTCCAGCTAATTACTACTATGTATGTCACGGATTGTATTTTGCTATATTATGTAGAAGACCAAGAGGATTCTCTCATGGCTTGCACCATTACTAGTAGTAGTTGTATTACAGTAATGCCCAGATACCCCAGCCAGGGATCATGGTACAGTACAAATAGATACCAAAAAACCCACAACCAAAAGCAGCTGCTGCCCAGGGAAGCTTATAATTTAAACACATAATGAGGAAAAACAGGCAAAGAATAACTAAGTAAACAAGAGAACAAAGCAACAGTGAGGACACAGTCAGTCAGCCTCTGACTACAGGCCAGTCAGCCTCACCTCAGTCCCTGGAAAAATCATGGAGCAGGTCCTCAAAGAATCAATCTTGAAGTACTTGCATGAGAGGAAAGTGATCAGGAACAGCCAGCATGGATTCACCAAGGGAAGGTCATGCCTGACTAATCTAATCGCCTTTTATCATGAGATTACTGGTTCTGTGGATGAAGGGAAAGCAGTGGATGTATTGTTTCTTGACTTTAGCAAAGCTTTTGACACGGTCTCCCACAGTATTCTTGTCAGCAAGTTAAGGAAGTATGGGCTGGATGAATGCACTATAGGGTGGGTAGAAAGCTGGCTAGATTGTCGGGCTCAACGGGTAGTGATCAATGGCTCCATGTCTAGTTGGCAGCCGGTGTCAAGTGGAGTGCCCCAGGGGTCGGTCCTGGGGCCGGTTTTGTTCAATATCTTCATAAATGATCTGGAGGATGGTGTGGATTGCACTCTCAGCAAATTTGCGGACGATACTAAACTGGGAGGAGTGGTAGATACGCTGGAGGGGAGGGATAGGATACAGAAGGACCTAGACAAATTGGAGGATTGGG
Organism: Eretmochelys imbricata; assembly: GCF_965152235.1. NCBI lineage: Eukaryota > Metazoa > Chordata > Testudines > Cheloniidae > Eretmochelys > Eretmochelys imbricata. The sequence continues at coordinate 91,401,756 of NC_135572.1, read as the reverse complement.
CCAAAAGAAATCTGATGAGGTTCAATAAGGATAAGTGCAGGGTCCTGCACTTAGGACGGAAGAATCCAATGCACCGCTACAGACTAGGGACCGAATGGCTAGGCAGCAGTTCTGCGGAAAAGGACCTAGGGGTGACAGTGGACGAGAAGCTGGATATGAGTCAGCAGTGTGCCCTTGTTGCCAAGAAGGCCAATGGCATTTTGGGATGTATAAGTAGGGGCATAGCGAGCAGATCGAGGGACGTGATCGTCCCCCTCTATTCGACATTGGTGAGGCCTCATCTGGAGTACTGTGTCCAGTTTTGGGCCCCACACTACAAGAAGGATGTGGATAAATTGGAGAGAGTCCAGCGAAGGGCAACAAAAATGATTAGGGGTCTAGAACACATGACTTATGAGGAGAGGCTGAGGGAGCTGGGATTGTTTAGCCTGCAGAAGAGAAGAATGAGGGGGGATTTGATAGCTGCTTTCAACTACCTGAAAGGGGGTTCCAAAGAGGATGGCTCTAGACTGTTCTCAATGGTAGCAGATGACAGAACGAGGAGTAATGGCCTCAAGTTGCAGTGGGGGAGGTTTAGATTGGATATTAGGAAAAACTTTTTCACTAAGAGGGTGGTGAAACACTGGAATGCGTTGCCTAGGGAGGTGGTGGAATCTCCTTCCTTGGAAGTTTTTAAGGTCAGGCTTGACAAAGCCCTGGCTGGGATGATTTAACTGGGAATTGGTCCTGCTTCGAGCAGGGGGTTGGACTAGATGACCTTCAGGGGTCCCTTCCAACCCTGATATTCTATGATTCTATGATTCTATGATTCTATGACACCAGTCTGTTACAGGCAGCTCCTTAGTTCATGCAAATTGTCATAGCTCCACTGACTTCAGGGGATAGAACTATGGCAATTTATACCAGCTGGGGATCTGCCTCTTAATGTTTAACCTAGACAGTGCTAACAATTGGAGCCAATTGTGAGCTCAACTGTGGGAAAGTAGACACAAGTTTATAAAGAGTTCTAATCACCTGTAAGAACAAATGTGATTGGATAAGGCACAAAAGGGAGACAGACTGAATTAGTCCAACTAAAGAGGACTACTGATATTACCCATGGGCTGTGTTAAGATACCTTGGTAAACAAAAGAAGTGTGAGACCAGAAATCAACCTACCGAACTATGTGTTGAAAATTAGGGCTAATGTGGGGACAACTTAATGAAAGGAATGGGTCATTCTGCCTCTCTCTCCCTTTTGAGGTCCTTAAAAGTCTTCAGGGGCAGAATCAACCACCTAGCTGGGAGAACAGTGGGGAGAACAGGAAAAAGTGAGCTTCAACAGCATGGCTGCTACCCCACCACCCCTTTCACCCTGGGATTCACAGTTACACTGTTGGGCCTCTGTTATCCTGAGACTAGGGTGATCAGACATGAAAAATCGGGGTGGGGTGGGGGGTAATAGGAGCCTGTATAAGAAAAAGACCCCAAAATCGGGACTGTCCCTATAAAATCGGGACATCTGGTCACCCTACCTGAGACTGTCCTAACCAGACTAGTCCAGAAAGAGGAACCCAGATGGCATTGCTACTTCACTGAATCTGGCTAAATCCTGAATCCTGGGAATCAAGACTTTGGTTCCTGATGTCACTCCTTACCTCACATGTCCTTTTCCTTCCCCACCTTATATCTTCTCTTTCCTCTCTCTCTTCTTTTGTCTAATAAGAGTCTGGCTTAGAAGGTCAAGACTATATATTGCAACATTGTTGTGAGCCTGTGACCAGATAAGCAGCTACAAGCTATGCCCAAACCAGTCTGAGGCTGGTACAAGTTTGCTAAGATGTGGAATGGTTGACAAGATCATGTGCTGTGTCTATGTTTTCTTTCCAGCAATAAGGTTATAAGCAAGCCCTGGTCTACACGACAAACTTATGTTGGTATAACTATGTTGGTCGAGTGTGGAAAATAGACACAATTATGCTAGCCTAACTCCCAGTGCAGAAAGCACTATGTTGACAGGAGAACTTTTCCTGTTGACATAGCTACCACCTCTAAGGAGGTGGAGCACCTACGCCGATGGGGGAAACTCTTCCATTGGTGTAAGATGTGTCTTTATTTAGCGCTTCAGCAGCACAAGCTGCACAGGTGCAGCTGCAGCACTGTAAGGCTATGTCTATTCTACAAGGTTAAGTTGATTTAAGTTACATCGATGTTCATCTACTGCTGTAATTAAATCACTTGTGCACGTCCACAAAACACTCTTTGTGAAAATGGACGGTGTTCACAGTTGGTGCTCTTGCATCGACAGAGAGAGCAGTGCACCAGGAGTAGATATCCAACTGTGCAACTCACCACCGTCTGCCCCTTGATGCTCTGGGAAGGGATCCATTCTTTCAGACAGAGATGGCACGCGCACAGTTTACAGGGGCTGTTGAAAAGCAGCACAAAACATAGTAGGAAGCCCATGGAATGATGGGATGAAGAAAACTGCATAATGGTCAGGGAAGGCGCATGACACGTGCATCTTCAGGAGCCTTGGCCTGAACAGAAAGTTTCAAGCAGGGACTTTCTTTCCAGAACAGATGATTGTAATTAGGGATATGGAAATGACAAATATGATCCTGAGAGACCTCGCCTACTCCTTGCTCCCATGGCTCATGAAGCCTTACACCAGAAACCGTGACAACAGCAAGGAGTGACTTGACAACAGGCTCAGCAGACACAGAATAACTATTGAATGTACCTTTGGCAAATTAAAGGGTCCCTGGTGCTGCCTTTTTCGCAGGCTAGACCTCAATGATGAAAATATTCCCATGGTCCTAGCAGCCTGCTGTGCTCTGCATAACATTTGTGAAAGTAAGGGGGAAAAGTTTCCTCAGGAGTGGAGCCTGGAGATGGATCAGCTGGTGGCTGCTTTTGAGCAGATCGCAGCTCCCACTGGCCGCGGTTCACCAATCCAGGCCAATGGGGGCTGCAGGAAGCAGCTGCCAGCACATCTCTCGGCCTGCACTGCTTCCCGCAGCCCGCATTGGCCTAGAGCGGTGAACTGCAGCCTGTGGGAGCTGTGACTGGCTGAACCAGAGGATACGGCAGGTAAACAAACTGGCTTGGCCCACCAGGGGGCTTATCCTGGCGGGCTGCGTGCCAAAGGTTGTCGATCCCTGAGGTAGATAAAGCAAGTCAGTTAGAGAAGGGTCTATCCTGATTACCACAGGAAGTACAGAATGTAAGAGTGCTTTTCTGTAGCCAAGTAATCAATGTGTGCAAGCGGGTCTTGGCCCTTAGAGCTCAAATGCAGTATCTGGAGAGCATAGTTGCTGAACTGGAGGAGCAGAGAGAGAGTAGGGTTCACTACTCACTTCTGGGGGTGCTCCCTTGTAGATCCTCTGGCGGTTAACACTCAACAGGTCCAACACTCCCTTCTTCGGTTCCTCATCATGTGGTCTCTGTCTCTCTCTTTCTCGAGTCAAGTTACTGTGTCTTCATGACTCAGTACTCCATTGTCATGGTTTGGCCTTCCAGCCAGGTCACTATAGTTTTCAAAGTCATACCAGACAAACTATCTCAGGCAATTTGCCGATCCACTGCTCTGACTATGCCACTTTGCCAGTGGTTAGTAGGGGAACCTGGGTCTGTCCACTACTCTGGCATCCAACCCTATGCCCTGCTACCACAGTATACAGAATCTGACCTTGTTTCTGTTTCCCTGGGCTCCTTCCAACATTTCCTACCTATCTTCTGCCTCCCAATTCCAGAGTTACACTGAAACTTCCTCTGCTCCCTGCAGCTACTTCATCTACACTAAGATTCTTGCCAGGGTCTGTATTCCCAGGAGGGATCTTAGGGCTTACTCCCCATAAAACTCCTCCTTGTCTGTTGCCAATTCCCCTCCTCCATCCTAAGTGACAGCAGAGTTCATTCCTGCCACCCACTCTTGCTCTCTACATCCTAGGTATATAGTAGGTCAGCCTCCCCCTGTCCCATTGGGCTTCATCATCAATTAGAGCTTATCAGCCCTGACTCTTCTCTAGGAGCAGACAGTCACAGGGCTAACTGGCCCTTTTTACCTTCTCAGGCCTTGTGTGGGGTAGACACCCCACCACATGAGGACCATAAGAACATCCAATAACATACCTACCCGATGTGTAAGTAGTGGATTTCACAGACATCTAGGATTTTTAGTGAGTTCTTGTGAGGAGCCTGTGGCTGTGGAATATATAGGTACCAATAATGAGGGAAGGTGCAGAACAGCAGTCCTGGAAGCAAAATTTAGCTTACTAGGGGGAAAAAAAGTATAAATCTAGGGCCTCTGTGGTAGTTTTCTCTGAAAAGGTTCCAGATCCACACTTGAGACCAGCCATGAAGCAGGATTTTGATAGTTTCAGTGCAAGAATGAGAAGATGGTATAGAAACAGAGCTTGCTACACATCATGCGGGATAACCTCTGTCTTATGAAAGACTGTCACAGCATCCTCCCCACTTGGTGCTAAAAAGAAAGCTCCAGAGGAATTCTATCTGAGAAGGGAAAGGTGTCAGATGCACAATTCCTTCCTGGTGCTCCTCCTAGATCAATGCAGCTATGTGCTGCCCCATATTGATGCCTTAGCTGAAAGGCTCAATCTAGCCCTTAACCAGCATGTTAGCAGGATGCAGAGAGTTAATTATATTTGAATTAGTATATAATAGTTTCTTTTTTTGTTGTTGTTGCTGGCATACTGTATGTGAATCCTTTTATAGTTATTTGTGAAAACAACAGGCATTTATAAGGAAAACTTTTAATAGGGTCTGAGTCAGATCTTTGGACACCACAGGAAAATCAACAAGCAGTATGTGTCTTAATCATTTGAATTATCATGTATTATGACTCATTTAGTGCTCAGAAGGAAACTTTACATATATGTAGGAGTAAATTTGTGGTTATCAAGCTTTAATTTTGTTATGGAAGGAGAGATTATCCACCATAGACAGATGTACCGTCTTTACTCCTCCACAGCCTGTGAATTGAGGACCAGTGGCCAGAGTCTGTCTAATATGTGCTAAAACTAAACTAATAGGAATTTAATGTCTTTCTTTAATATGTTAAGTTTATTCCTCTTTACATATATTGGGCGTGACTCACTTCAACGAGTTACTTTAAACCAGTGTGAGTCAATTGAGTTACACTGATTTTACACCAGTGTGAGATCAGGGGAAAGAATCCCTTTGCAACTAAAAAAAATTGAATAAGACAAGATTGATAAGATTCAATGTAAATTCCTCTTCCCTCTCCCTATCATTCACTCATCTTTCTCCCTTGTCACCACGTTTTCTTATTGTTTCCCTCCCCTAACTCCTCCACTTGTCCTACTGTACCTCTTCAAAGCCCACAGTGTCCCTTGCTCCTCTACCTCCCTCACCATTCTCCTTAGTTTCTCACTCTCAACAAATTCCTTTATGATACAATACAAACATGGTAACTTTGTGTCTAAATAAGCTTTTGACCCAATTTAACTTTTCAGGTACTACCTCATCTCCCTTCTACACTTCAACTCATAGACAATGTGGTATATAACAGTTGCTTTGATTCCTCTCCCCATGCTGCAGAATACTGCCCTTTCCACTGAAAGGATGATGTCTCCTGGCCAGAACCTTCTTCTTTATCATCTTTGATCTTTTGGCCACTTTTGACATGGTCAATCATGCCCTTGATATCTTGTCCTTCCTTAGTTTTCACATATCCCTCCTCTCTCCAGTCTCCTCTGATCTTGCTGGTTTCTCCTTCAACATCTTTCATTCGTCAGTTGTCCGATGGGTCTGCTGTGCCATTTGCTATGCTGCAGGCACAGCACTCAGTTGCTCCTTCCTTTTTTCATTCTACATCATTTGCCTGAGAGACCAAATACATTCCCATGACTTCAGCTACCATTTTTATGCCAATTACTCACAAATCTACCTGTCCACCCCAACATGATGATTTGTGATGTAAATTAAATACCCTCCTCTCCTTGGTGGTCCCCAGACCAATGTTGGCTCCTACACCTTCTATGCCCCCTATCATTCCCCACAGACCAGGCCCAGATGGTGCTCATCTTAAGTCTGTTGACTGGGGAAGCCTTGGCCTGGGCTTCCTCACTCCTGTAACAGTCCAGCCCCTTCTTGTGGAAATTAGAGGAATTCATTCAAGCTATGTCCATCATTTTTGACAACCCCAATAGGGTGTGGACCACTGAGGCAACTCTTCAGGCCTTATAGAGTGGGGCCAGCCTAGTACACTGCTGAATTTTGTCATTTGGTTTCTGACCCTGGGTGGAATGAGGGAGCCCAGGACCAGCATTTATGCCTGGGGTTAACTGAGGAGCTGAAGGATGAACTTGCCCTGGTGCAGCCTCCATTCAGTTTGGACAGTCTGATTCAATTGTGCATCAGAATGATTATCACCTCTCAGAGTGATGTTGTGAGCATACCTTGATTTTCCAGAAGTTGCAATTCCTTGGGCCTCTGATACCTGAGGCACCACAGGTCTTGCTCAGCATCAGAGCCCATGCAGGTCAATCAGCAATCCATAACTCTTCAACTCAGAAGCTTTGATGTTGGGCTTTAGGCTTGTGTCTATATTGTGGGGACCTGTCCATCTTGCCTTGATGTGTCCAGCAAATATGTGGGCAGAACCAGGGCTGGGAATCACCAGGTCACACTGAGCTGTTTTACTTCCCTCTCTAATGGTTCCCAACAGCCATGGGCCACAATTGGCACAGAAGAATCCCTGAGTCAGCTTCTGATGCAGATGTGGATACCTTTGTTAATTCGACTACTGATAAACTCTGAGATCCCACTAAGGCCCTAGTTGACTTTGGGGCCTCAAGTAACTTCATGGACTTAAACTTTGCTAAGATCCATGCAATTCCCACTCTGTGCAAGGACCCTCCAGATCTGGTTGAGACGATTGATGGATTTCTCCTCTTTTCAGGACCTGTAATCTGACAGACCATGCCAGTAGCAGTTATCACCCCCCAGGGGCAACAGAAAACCCTATAATTTGTGTTAATCCAGGCCACTCATGCTCCAGTTATTCTAAGTATTCCATGGCTTGCCATTCATGACACCCAAATTCGCTGGCAGAAGAAGGCCCTACACTTTAACTCCAACGATTGCCAGTGGTCCTGAATACCAGAATCCAATAAACAGACCAGTGCATTCTGTGGTTCATGTTACCCACTTAGAGGAGAACCTGCAAGAGGGTTTCATCCACCCATCCCCAACAGGTGCTCCAATATTTTTTTATGAAAAAGAAAGATGGCTCTTTGTGACCATGTGTTGACTATCAGACCCAGAACAATGTGACCATACAAAACCTCTACTCACTCCCCCTTATCAATGAACTCTTAGACCATCTCCACAGAACCTAAAATTTCACAAAGTTAGATCTGCATTGGACCTGGTGTGCACACAGGAGGAAGACAAGTGGAAGACCACCTTTTGTACTCGATTCTGCCATTAAATTGCTGCAAGGGAGGTTTCCTAACTGTCAGGGTGGTTAAGCACTGGCATAAATTGCCTCGGGAGGTTGTAGAATCTCCATCATTGGAGATTTTTAAGAGCAGGTTACACAAACACCTGTCAGGAATCATCTAGCTAATACTTAGTCTTGTCATGAGTTCAGGGGCTGGACTAGATGACCTTTGAGATCTCTTCCAGTCCTGTCATTCTATGATTATGAATATCTTGTCATCCCCTTCAGACTATGCAACGCTCCAGCAACCTTTCAACACTTTATGAATGATATATTCTGATATATGCAGGACCACTTTGTTATCATCTACCTTGATGACATTCTGATTTTTCTCCGAAGACCAGGCTCTTCATGACTATTGTGTGCATAGCATCCTTGAAAGGCTATGCCAGAATCACTTATATGCCAAGCCAGAAAAATGCAAGTTTGATCAGAACACTCTTGAATTCCTTGGATGTACATTTACCCTCGGGGCTGGAAATGGGACTCACTAGGTGGTGGCTGTCACAAATTGGGTGGCACTGAAGGATGTCCATGGAATCCAACTCTTCTTGAATTTTGCTAATTTTTATAGATGATTTATCCCACAGTTCTCTACCTTGGCCAGACCTCTTGCAGCCTTGCTGCAAAGGGGAGCCTGGTTTTCATGATACCCAGAAGCATAGGCTGTCTTTGATAACCTGAAACAGAAGTTCATCATAGCCCCTATCCTGATCCACCCAGACCCCATCGGACAGACGCAGACGCTTCAAACTTCACAATAGGGGCAGTTGTTTCCCAGCCTGCTGCTCCCAATGATCAGCTTCAGTGTGCCTTTCATTCATGAAAACTCACTCCCTGAGTCTAAGGTAAAATATGACATCCTGGACAAGGAGCTGCTGGTTATCAAAGCAGCCTTTAAAGAATGGCACCATCTGGAGGGTGCTAGATTCCTGGTCCAAGTCCTGGCAGACCATAAAAATTTGCAACCCAAAACCAGTGGCAGGCAGACTGGTCCCTCTTCTTCACACAATTTGAATTGTTGGTCACTTACCAGCCAGGGACAAGGAATGGGAAGGTAGATGTGTTGTCACAAAAGGAATAGTACCACAAACCCATTGAAGAGACTACATCCATGATACTCAAGCCCTCTAGCTTCATTTCTGGCACCATAGCCTCTGACCTGTTATCTTCCATCTGCTCTCAGTTACCTAGTGATTCCTTTGCTATCCAAACATGTCAAGCCTTGGACTAAGACCAGGCCCAGGCCCCGGCCCCCACAGACTTCACATTCCAGGATGAGATTCTGTACCATGAGGGATGTATCTATGTGCCTGAAGGAGTCACTTGGCTTCAAGTCCTACAACTCTGCCATGACACAATCCTAGAAGGCCACTTTGGCCATTCCAAGACCAAGAGGTAGTTTCCAGGAACTTCTGATGTCCTGCTGTTATGTATCTCTGTTGCATCTTACATACAGTCCTGTGATCGTAGTGCCCAGACCAAGATCCCCCGTTGAAGACCTCTGGGTCTCCTATAGCCCTTACCTTCTCCATCTCAGCCTTGGGCCATTATTTCCATGGATTTATTGTGGAATTACCACCTTTGAAAGGCCACACTACCATTCTAGATGGCAAATGTGTTCCATGCCGAACACTTCCCTGGGCTCAGGAGACATCATGCCTGTTTGTGAGCATCATCTTCCACCTCCATGATTTGCCCACAGACATGGTGTCTGATCAAGGATCCCAGTTTATTTCCCACTTCTGGTGAGAATTTCTACACTGCCTGAGTATTGAGACCCTGACTTTAATAGCCTATCATGCACCATGAATGGGCAGGCAGAGTGGGTCAGTCAGGTCCTCAAGCGATGTCCCCCTTGCTTCCTGAACTATCATTAAGATGATTAACTGTCCCTGATCCCTCATGCCATGTTTGCATACAATGACATACATGACTCCACTAAGCAGATTCTCTTCTTTGCTAACTATTGTTTCCATGTATGTGCTCATCCAGAGATCCGCACCAAATTATTAATGTCAGGTGTTGCTGAAGTCACAGCCCGCATCCAGAAGATACACCAAGAGCTCCAGAGACAGTTAGAAGTTGCCAAGGCTACCTACAAATGGTATGCCAACCAGTCACCTACTTACAAATGGTATGCTGGCCAACACCTAGTTTCAGGGTAAGGGATAAGGGTTTGTTTGTTTTTTGAGATTTTCAGCAAAAACAGTTCAGCTGTTTCCTAGGACTAGGTTGGAAAATACATTGTTGTGTTCTGTTTCTAAAAAAAAAAATCATACAGTTATTTTGCTGATAAACTCTAGTGCCTCTAGGTTTACATAAGACATTAAGAATGGCCCTACTTGGTCAGACCAAAGGTCCATCTAGCCCAATATCCTGTCTTCTGACAGTAGCCAGTGCCAGGTGCCCCACAGGGAATGAACAGAACAGGTAATCATCAAGTGATACATCCCCTGTCACTCATTCCCAGCTCCTGGCAACAGAGGCTAGGGACACCATTCCTGCCCATCCTGGCTAATACCCATTGATGGACCTATCTTCCATGAATTTCAAGCAGAGACTTTGATTTAGCAGGCAGGTTGTCCTGGAGTCAGAAATGTATATTGCACTATCCTATGAAAAATCCATCCACATTTGGTCAAATTACAAGGAGAGAGAGAAACACTTTTTATACATGCTCAGTACAAGTTTGTTAGAAGCTACTAGTCAAATTCTCCACACTTTCAATTTCCATTGAGCATGTCAACCCTACCCCCACAGATTTCACTAAGTGCGCTACAGCCCAGGACTGAGATGGAATTTTTTTCTGCAATTGCTCCTGCTTGCAGCCAGGAGGCCCCGTGGCACTGCAAACCACAACTGGGAGTAGGGTGTGCTTTCAGTGGCCCTGCTACTGGCTCCCAGGCAGCAAGAGGAGGAAAGAGTGTGATTGGAATGAAGAGGAGAGACTAGCAGGGTGCGTGGAAGGGAATAGGGTCGGGCTGGAGAAATGAGAAGCAGGAAGAAAAGACAGAAAAAGACATATTGTGCAGTGAGAGGCCTATAAGAGGAAAGGGACAAGGCTTTAGATATGGGACCACCTTTTTATTGTGCAATCCTTGTCTCATTCACTACACACTTTCTAAAGTCTGCAGCAGATGATGGTGGAGTCGTACAGACACAACCCTGATTCAGCCCTGTACACTGAATGGGACAGAGGTCATCCAGAAAAAAATAGTGTGTAATCATGTAATTAAAGACTATATTATAATACATATGTATAAGAGAAGTGATCTATGTCTGAGCGGGCAACCTGAATTCTGGAACTTCCTACCTTTAGAGTGTTTCACTATGCAAACTTAATGTTCTTTTGAAGTAGGATTTTTTAATTATTATTATTTTTACACAGAGGCAGACATAATATTGGTTTAGATCCTCAGCTGGAGTAAATTGGCATAGCTTCACTGAAGCCAGTGCAGCTCTTCCATTTTTCCACTAGCTTAAGCCGGTCCAATGTCTTTCCATAGTTGTGTGGAACCTCAGGTTAGATTCTCACTAAGGCTATCAAGAGCTTAAAAAAGTTAATCATGATTAAACATGCAATTAAAAAAATTGTGATTAATTGTGCAATGGATTGCACTGTTAAACAATAATAGAATACCATTTATTTAAATATTTTGAATGTTTTCTACATTTTCAAATATATTGATTTCAATTACAACACAGAATACAAAATGTACAGTGCTGACTTTATATTTATTTTTATTACAAATTTTGTACTGTAAAAAAAAGAAACTATTTTTAATCCCTCCATTACACGTTCTGTAGTGCAAACTCTTTATCATGAAAGTTGAACTTACAAATGTAGAATTATGTACAAAAAACCCTGCATTCAACAATAAAATAATGTAAAACTTTAGAGCCTACAAGTCCACTCAGTCCTACTTCTTGTGCATCCAATCGCTCAGACAAACAAGTTTGTTCACATTTGCAGGGGTTAATGCTGCCCACTTCTTGTTTACAATGTCACTGAGACTGAGAACAGGTGTTCACATCGCACTGTTGTAGGCGGCGTTACAAGATATTTACGTGCCAGACATGCTAAAGATTGATATGTCCCTTCATGCTTCAGCTACCATTCCAGAGGACATGCGTCCATGCTGCTGATGGGTTCTGCTTGATAACAATTCAAAACAATGCAGACCAATGCATGTCATTTTCATAATCAGAGTCAGATGCCACCAGCAGAAGGTTGATTTTATTTTTTGGTGGTTCGGTAGTTTCCGCATCAGAGTGTTGCTCTTTTAAGACTTCTGAAAGTATGCTCTATGTCAGTGGTTCCCAAACTAGGGGTGCTGCTTGTTTGTTTACCTGCCGTGTCTACAGGGTCCGCCAATCGCAGCTCCCACTGGCCGCGGTTCACCGCTCTCGGGCAATGGGGGCTGCAGGAAGCAGCGCGAGCCAAAGGCCTGGCCCGCCAGGGGCTTTCCCTGAACAAGCGGTGCCCCTAGTTTTGGAACCACTGCTCTACCCTTTGTCCCTCTCAGATTTTGGAAGGCACTTCAGATTCTTAAACCTTGGGTTGAGTGTTGTAGCTATCCTTAGAAATCTCACATTGGTACCTTCTTTGCCTTTTGTCAGATCTGCAGTGAAAGTGTTGTTAAGATGAACAACATGTGCTGGGTCATCATCCGAGACTGCTATAACATGAAATATGGCAGAATGTGGGTAAAACAGAGCAGGAGGCATACAATTCTCCCCCCAATGAGTTCAGTCACAAATTTAATTGACGCATTATTTTTTTTAATCAGCACCATCAGGATGGAACCATGTCCTCTGGAATGGTGGCTGAAGCATGAAGGGGCATGCAAATGTTTAGCATATCTGGCACATAATACCTTACAATGCTAACAACAAATGTGCTATTAGAATGCCTGTTCTCACTTTAAGGTGACATTGAAAATAGGAAGTGGGCAGCAGTATCTCCCTGTCAAGGATCCTCCCCCACTTTGAATTCTAGGATACAGATGTGGGGACTCTGAACTCTAGGGTACAGATGTGGGGACCTGCATGAAAACCTCCTAAGCTTACTTTTACCAGCTTAGGTTAAAACTTCGCCAAGGTACAAATTAATTTTATCCTTTGTCCTTGGAATATCCACTGCCACCACCAAACTCTAACTGGGTTTACTGGGAAATGTAGTTTGGACACGTCTTTCCCCCCAAAATCCTCCCAACCCTTGCACCCCACTTCCTGGGAAAGCTTTGGTAAAAATCCTCACCAATTTGCATAGGTGACCACGGGCCCAAACCCTTGGATCTGAGAACAATGAAAAAACATTCAGTTTTCTTACAAGAAGACTTTTAATAGAAATAGAAGTAAATAGAAGTAAAGGAATCACCTCTGTAAAATCAGGATGGTAGATACCTTACAGGGTAATTAGATTCAAACCATAGAGAATCCCTCTAGGCAAAACCTTAAGTTACAAAAAAGACACACAGACAGAAATAGTCATTCTATTCAGCACAGTTCTTTTCTCAGCCATTTAAAGAAATCATAATCTAACACATACCTAGCTAGATTACTTACTAAAAGTTCTAAGACTCCATTCCTGTTCTATCCCCGGCAAAAGCAGCATACCAACAGATACAGACCCTTTGTTTCTCTCCCTCCTCCCAGCTTCTGAAAGTATCTTGTCTCCTCATTGGTCATTTTGGTCAGGTGTCAGCTAGGTTATCTTTAGCTTCTTAACCCTTTACAGGTGAGAGGATTTTTCCTCTGGCCAGGAGGGATTTTAAAGGGGTTTACCCTTCCCTTTATATTTATGACACTCCCGTAAATGTAAACAAACTTATTTGTCTTAGAGGTTGGCTGAACAAGAAGTAGGACTGAGTGGACTTGTAGGCTCAAGTTTTACACTGTTTTGTTTTTGAGTGCAGTTATGTAACAAAAAAAATCTACATTGGTAAGTTGCACTTTCACAACAAAGATACTGCACTCCAGTAGTTGTAAAAGATAAACTGAAAAATACTATTTATTTGGTTATCATTTTTACAGTGCAAATGTTTGTAATAAAAAAAAACAATATAAAGTGAGCAGTGTACACTTTGTATTCTATGTTGTTATTGAAATTAATATATTTGAAAAAGTAGAAAAACATCCAAAATATTTAATAAATTTCAATTGGTGTTCTATTGTTTAACAGTGCAATTAAAACTGTGATTAATCATGATTAATTTTTGAGTTAATCGTATGAGTTAACTGAGATTAATTGACAGCGTTAATTCTTATGACTATTTTAATTATGCTAGCTAATTGTATTTTATGCAACATGGGTGAAATTCAGAGGCCCAACAGAAAGCCTTTACACCACTGAAACATTCAGAATAGAGCTGAAGAAAAGATTTAAGTTGTGCTGACACCTTGCATGGGAGTGAATTTCACCCAAAGTCCCTTCTCAGTTGATTTCTTTTAGTGTAATTACAGATTCACAGCAGATAGTGCAATGTGTAGTTAGATTATCCTAACTACTTTTCAGTACTTAACTGTAAAATGATCAGAAAATCACTGTTCAAGAACACTGTCATGCTCTAATCTTAAACTAACATGTATTAGTGTATCATTTTATTGAATTGGTGAGAGCCATTGCACTATGAAAGACCAACATCTGTAATACAAATCCGATAAAAGACACCAGCTTTACATACACACATGAAACACGCAGGGAGCTTTGCTTTCATTAATATGCAGAGGATTTGCATGGAGTACTGTCATTACTGAGTGTGACCAAGTGAAAACAGGAATCTTACCTTAATGTCATCCAACACGCTGTGCAGCTTCCTCAACTCTCATTCCTCCCAGAGATTTAAAGGACCTTTGACCTTGTTTTGTGTTCACCAGTGAGAGTGAATAAGAACTGCACTCCTCTGGAGGCTAACAAGACTCCAAATCAAATCATTTCTTCACATAGTCTGTCTTTCTCTCTGGGTTACATACACACAGGGTCTGTGCAAGACTTTAGCCTTTCCCCTTGATGCTTCTAGCTACCCTCCACCAGAAGCTATGCTTTTGGATGTCAAAAAAGGAAAAGAGGGTCTGATTCACACTACAAGCCCTTATATTCTAACTCGCATAAGTCCACTTCCCTCACTAGCTCCTAGTATTCTCCACACTTTCCAGACCTCCATAAGAAACGGTCTCAAATACCAAACTTCCCCTTTCAGGATTTCTTTTCCACCCATACAGCTTCTCACTCAGCTCCTTCAGCAGCCACAGATCCCACCACCATGCAGGCTACTTCCAAGACACTATCTGGAGAGACTACCTCTAGCTCCTATTTCTTCTCAGTTTTCCTCTCTGAGAGGATCTGGCAGGGCCCTTTTACAACAGAAATGCAGAGATCCTCATAGACACATAGACATTAAGGTCAGAAGGGACCATTATGATCGTCTAGTCTGACCTCTTGCACAATGCTGGCCACAGAATCTCACCCACCCACTCCTGAAATAAACCTCTCACCTATGTCTGAGCTATTGAAGTCCTCAAATCATGGTTTAAAGACTTCAAGGTGCAGAGAATCCTCCAGAAAGTGACCCATTCCCCATGCTGCAGAGGAAGGCGAAAAACTCCCAGGGCCTCTTCCAATCTGCCCTGGAGTAAAATTCCTTCCTGACCCCAAATATGGCGATCAGCTGAACCCTAAGCATGTGGGCAAGATTCACCAGCCAGATATCCAGGAAAGAATTCTCTGTAGTAACTCAGATCCGACCCCATCTAACATCCCATCACAGGCCACTGGGCCTATTTACAACGAATAGTCAAAGATCAATTGCCAAAATCATGTTATCCCATCATACCATCTCCTCCATAAGCTTATTGAGTTTAATCTTGAAGCCAGATAGGTCTTTTGTCCCCACTGCTTCCCTTGGAAGGCTGTTCCAGAACTTCACTCCTCTGATGGTTAGAAACCTTCGTCTAGTCTAAACTTCCTGATGATCAGTTTATATCCATTTGTTCTTGTATCCACATTGGAACTGAGCTTAAATAATTCCTCTCCCACCCTGGTATTTATCCCTCTGGTATATTTATAGAGAACAATCATATCTCCTCTCTGCCTTTTTTTGGTTAGGCTAAACAAGCCAAGCTCCCTGAGTCTGCTTTCATAAGACAGGTTTTCCATTCCTCGGATCATCCTAGTAGCCCTTCTCTGTGCCTGTTCCAGTTTGAATTCATCCTTCTTAAACATGGGAGACCAGAACTGCACACAGTATTCCAGATGAGGTTTCACCAGTGCCTTGTAAAACGGTACTAACACTTCCTTATCTCTACTGGAAATACCTCGCCTGGTGCATCCTGCCCCTCTAGGTCTCTCCGTTTTCTGAGGAGAGGGAGCTCCTTGTACACAGCACTCTGTCTTCCAGCATATCTTGCCTCATCACCTACAACTACCATGAGCCCTGGGATCTACAAACTGTAGCATTCCTCTCTTCTGGGCTGAACCTAGAAACTAACCTGGAATCTGTCTTTAATCTGTCAGAAAATAGGGATGACACCCCAAACTGGTGGTATAATCTATAATTAGATTTCACCAAGTAACAAATGTGAACTCCTGGGTCACTATATCAGTCTTACCATGGAGCCTGCCAGCCTGCCTTGCCACCCAGACAAACTGAACTTTGTGATAAAAGATTATGTAAACCAAAAATCACACCACATCAGGTTACTCCCAATCCCAAAGGATCAGTCACTTGCTCACTCCAGATCTTACCCCAGAAACAATGCTAGCAGCCAATTCTACAGTAAACTAAATAAAGGTCTATTAGCTATGAAGAAGAAATAAGAGCTATTGAGAAATCAAATCAGGTAAAATACATTAACAGGTGAATCAAAGTTGTAGGTCCAAATGTTAGCAGAGTTGTAGTAATCTGACAGTCTCCAAAAATATTTCAGATTTATGCAGAATAACTCTGTGGATCTTTGTCCACAGGCTCAGTATTTCCACCCTGTTGGAATCCAAACAGTTCAGAGATGCAGGATCATTCCTGGAAATCCATTTTATAGCTCTTTTACAGACAACCAGACAACAGTCACACTAACCACATGGGCATTTCTTTTGATGATGGCGAGTGAGGACTACGCTTAGAGTCTATGAACCCCCATTGTCCATAAAATGACCTTTGCTTTGAAATTAGCACTCTCCTTCATTTGAATTTTCCCAAGACATCATCTGCATTTAGTGTGTTATTTAGTTTCAAGGATATACATAATTTAAATGCCTGCCATTATGTTATTATAGTAATAGATAAGTAAAAATAATACAGGTAACATTCCATTAGTTTTCATGAAAAACCAGTAGAAAAAATAGACAAACTGGACTGTTGATGGCATAACCTATACAAGATGGGCTTCATTTTGCAATCTGAAGCAATGACACCAATGACAATGAAAACAATGCTAAAGTTGATGACTCTGAAATCTGCATAACTAGATCGGGGAAAAGCATTTTTCAATTTAATTTTTTTGGACGGATGTACTGTGTCAATTTTGCAGCATGGGACACTTAAAAGCCCTATGTGTTAATCAATCCATGGCACTTCTAACTGTGATGAGGTAATAGAACAGATTCACCACTTGATATTAAAATCATGTGAAGAAATCAAGACTATCAGGATTAATCAGACATGTTTTAATAATTCATGGGTTCTTGCTAGGAATAAGAACACTCTTGAAATTAAGACGTCTCATAGCTTGCAATGCCACTTGCTTTGTTAAGGGGATATTTCAATAATTTCACCTTTTTAATAGGCGTGAATGTCTGAACTACAATAAAAATAGCAATAATGAATTAGCTGAACTATAGCAAATATAAAAGATACATTACACCATAGGTATAACAAAGAATGCTACAATTATTACTTTACAAATAGTTGAAAACAACAAATGCACATATAACTATTTAAATGTTTAAATTACAAAAATAATAAATATTAGTGAATAAAGGATTGGGGTAAATATCAAATGCTCCAGGATAGTGTGAGAGGGCACATAACTCAGTTTTAGTTAAATTTTAGATTTCTCCTTTTTCAAGTATTTGAAGAACTATATTTCCTTTTTATTCCTTCCTGTAAATGCTGGCTTCCATCCATGTATGACTCTCTGGAATGCTGATTGTATTCTTCTGGTAATACTACAGTAAATATTTCCAAGGGGGTGAAATTCATTGCTGGGCAGAGGACCCACACAAAGCCAGTTTACCCCTTAAATTCATTTAAGCTTGGAATTTCACTAAAATGTAGGAGAATTAAGCCTGACTAATGGCAAATTAATCATTCTTTATCCCAATGCTCTGTTGTTTCTAAATTCCATTTTAATGGGGAAATAGTATTTACAAAACTTAATATCAATAGAAATATTTCCTTCTTAAAAAAATTCCAACTAAATACATTTGTTATTTGGAATTAAATATTCCCCTGCAGTGTTTGTAACCAAAATATCTCATTTTTATTGCAATATTGAATATTGCTATTTTTTTTGCTCTATAGTCAGAATGAAATTGACTAGAAACTGGCTATAAACACAGTGACACTGATTTGGCAATTATCATAGTTTAAACTTTGGGAAATGCAAAAAGGCAAACCAACAAGTTGTACTTCAGAATACAATTTAAATAATCTAAAATGTGCAATTTAGATCAGAACATTTTTTTAAAGAAATCTGATTCTGTACCCCTTGTAAGTTATTGTGCAATAAAAAATACTCAGAAAACAATGATGTTTAAAACAAAATTAAATTAAATTATAAATGTTATTTATCTCCTGTTCATTTTTTTTTTAATCTTGGTACTTGGGGACAAATTCTAACTCTTTTAAATTTTGATAAATAGTTTGTTTACCTCTAAATTCTGCATGACCCAGTTTGACAGATCACAAGGACAAGCAAGCCAATGCAGAAAAGTGTGTTTAGAGGAAGGAATCATAGACACACAGAATCACATAATTGTAGGACCGGAAGGGACCTCAAGAGGTCATCTTCTCCAGTCCCCTGCACTCATGGTAGGACTAAGTATTATCCAGATCATCCCTGACAGGTGTTTGTCTAACCTGCTCTTAAAAACCTCCAATGATGGAGATTCCACAATCTTCCTAGGTAATTTATTCCAGTACTTAACCATTGTTTGGCTATGCCGAAAGAATGACAGGAGACAATAAGGGCTTCCATCAGCTTCCTCCCCTGTTTTCATCCAGGTCCCTCCAGCAATTCCCTTGCCAGGACCTTTCCAACCACTCAACCTTGTAGGAGGTGTTAAGGTGGACTATAATGATGGGGAGTTGGCTCCCTGCTGTACCAACCAGAGGAGTCCCCAGCTCACTCAGTTACCAATGTGGTGGAAAATTAACCATGCGTTGCGTTTGGATCACAAAAAGCCTGAGGCTCCTTTATTGATTACAAGCATGGCGGGGTGGGGGTGGGGTTGGGGGGAGGGGTAACAGCTCTAAGTAGCTGCCCCCGATGCAAAGCACACACAGCTTTTTAAAGCTTAAAACCACAGACAAATTATACATACTTCCGTATTAACTACCTTATTTGGAATACATTGCAAAATTAACACTTTTCAAAAGCAAAAACAAGCATCTCCCCCACTAGGTCCTTCCTGTTATTCACTGTGTGTTCTTTTGTAGTCAGTGACCTTTCTAACACAACTGTTGCGGTTATATATTTCATAAGCTTGACTATTGCAAATTTGTTCTGTCTGGGGTCTTTTCCATCCTGCCCCTTCATGCCCATTATGCACAGAAAACCATTGTTCCATTTTGGGGACTTTCCACTGTGATTTCTCCTACCCCTTGACACACATAAGCAAGCAAGATCTCAGTTTATGGCCTGCAGGCAAGTTTAACCAAAGTCAGGGCCTTGACCTGAGTTTTATGTCCTGTTAATTTTCCCTCACACCAAGCACCTCTCCTTAATTCCTTTTCCAAGCCATTTATCTATTCTTTTGTGCTGTAATTTATGGGGTATCTGCAGTGAACATCCACTATACACTTAAATAAAAAGAGTTGCAACATATGGCCTACCACCCATCATGCTATGCATGAAGAGAGCCCACCTGAACCTGCTGCGAGGAAGGCAAAGAAAACCCCACTGCACCTGGCCAATATGGTGATAAGGGAAAAATTTCTTCCCAGCCCCCCTCAACAGGGCGGTAATGTCCACAGCGTAGTGCCCACAGCAGATATAGCTAAACACCCAGCATATCTGTGACCTAAATAAGGAGGGAGGGTGGGCGCTGCCCAGCCTGTTCCAAGTGAATGAGGAGAGGATCCAGGCCCAGGCTGACCTTTTAAAACCCCTCATTCCTAGGTGGTGAGTCATCCACCACGCTATTTATCCAGCAGTTTTACATCTCCCCTCCTCTCCCAAGCCAGACAGCATTGCCCTCTTCTCCTGTCCAGCCAGACAACCACCACCCCCTGCTTAAAGTGCAGGGCGGTGACCTTGACAATTAGGAACTTTTTCCTAAATGTCCAACCTAAACCTCCCTTGCTTCAATTTAAGCCCATTGCTTATTGTCCTATCCTCAGAACAATTTTTCGCCCCGCTCCTTGTAATGACCTTTTATGTACTTGAAAACTGTTATGTCCCCTCTCAGTCTTCTCTTCTCCAGACTAACCAAACCAAGTTTTTTCTATCTTTCCTCAGGGGTCATGTTTTCTAGACCTTTCATCATTTTTTGTTGCTCTTCTCTGGACTTTCTCCATTTTTCCACATCTTTTCCAAAATGTGGTACCCAGAACTGGACAGAATACTCCCATTGAGGCCTAATCAATGCTGAATAGAGTGGAATAATAACTTCTTGTGTCTTGTTTACAACACTTCTGCTAATACATTCCAGAATGATGTTTGCTTGTTTTGAAACAGTGTTACACTGTTGACTCATATTTAGCTTGTGATCTCCTAGATCCCTTTTCGTAGTACTCCTTCCTAAGAAGTCTTTTTTCCATGTTGTATATGTGCAACTGATTGTTCTTTTCTAAGTGGAGCACTTTGCATTTGTCCCTATTGAAGGACAGTAATACATCTGTTCA
This sequence comes from Eretmochelys imbricata, assembly GCF_965152235.1. NCBI lineage: Eukaryota > Metazoa > Chordata > Testudines > Cheloniidae > Eretmochelys > Eretmochelys imbricata. Next base: position 91,381,221 of record NC_135572.1, on the reverse strand, counting down.
AGGGGTAGGTAAAGACACACTTATAGATCAAGAATAATACAAATAATAAATTTCCATAGGAATGATTTTGTGATGGAAAATACAGTTTTTGCAAGATCAACATTTTCCCATCAAGGTTAATTGAGCTGATTGAAGAGAAACCCATTTGCCCCAATTTATCTCTGAAGTAAATCCTTTGATTTTACTAGAATTACACCAGCTATGTATTTGGTCCTTTCTTTATTTCTTTTAATTGATAATGACCTTTGCTCATGGCCCTTTCTTGCTACATGACTCATAGGCACTATGTCATCACTATTATATGGAAAAAATTAATACATCATAAGCCTATTAGATATATTTACTTTATCCCATAATAACCATAAATAAACTATACATAAAATTTAATATAGGTTCCTCAAATGTGAAGTACATTATACCTAATAAATATATTCCTTGTGACCTAGATTCAGCAAAGCACTTAAGAATGGGCTTGGGGAGAGGGGGAGGTATAGCTCAGTGATTTGAGCATTGGCCTGCTAAACCCAGGGTTTGTGAGTTCAATCCTTGAGGGGGCCATTTAAGGATCCAGGGCAAAAAATTGGGGATTGGTCCTGCTTTAAGCAGGGGGTTAGTCTAGATGATCTCCTGAGGTCCCTTCCAACCCTGATATTCTATGATTATCTTTGGACTTTTGCATGTGCTTAACTTTAAGCCTATACTTAAGTGCTCAGTGAAATTTGGGTCCTATGTTTGGGAACCTTACTTGATTAGGTTTCCTTAAATGGTTGTATCCCATGAAGATAAATGTTCCTTCCTGTTTCTTCCACAGAATATCTGCAATGGTTCATGTAACATTTCAGCCTATTCAGGCTCTAGTATAAAGCACTGGTAATATTTTGATATTTGAAATTCTGCTTTATAAACTGAACACTCCTGAAGGGAACAGTGAATATACTTTTTCATTCAACTAATTTTGGATGATGAAGTACAACTTGTTCACTATGGTTTGACCTCTCGAAAGCTAACCTCCCTAAATCCCTTACCAAAGTTTTGTTATGACCAGAATATGCATACACAGACTACTTTTCAAGTAAGCTACTGAAAAGCTGCTTTATGAGAGTGGATACTCATTCTGGTAGACCGAGGGAAACTTGGAAGCCTGAACTTGATAAAACATAAATCTGAACTGTTAAATATAAATCTTTGAATTCAATATTTTAGACCAGCTTGGCTTAATGGTGAAATCCTAGCGGATCTTAAACATAAAAAAGAAGCTTACAAGAAGTGGAAGGTTGGACATATGACCAGGGAAGAGTATAAAAATATTGCTCGGGCATGTAGGAATGAAATCAGGAGGGCCAAATCGCACCTGGAGCTGCAGCTAGCGAGAGATGTCAAGAGTAACAAGAAGGGTTTTTTCAGGTATGTTGGCAACAAGAAGAAAGCCAAGGAAAGTGTGGGCCCCTTACTGAATGAGGGAGGCAACCTAGTGACAGAGGATGTGGAAAAAGCTAATGTACTCAATGCTTTTTTTGCCTCTGTTTTCACTGACAAGGTCAGCTCCCAGACTGCTGCGCTGGGCATCACAAAATGGGGAAGAGATGGCCAGCCCTCTGTGGAGATAGAGGTGGTTCGGGACTATTTAGAAACGCTGGACGTGCACAAGTCCATGGGGCCGGACGAGTTGCATCCGAGAGTGCTGAAGGAATTGGCGGCTGTGATTGCAGAGCCATTGGCCATTATCTTTGAAAACTCGTGGCGAACCGGGGAAGTCCCGGATGACTGGAAAAAGGCTAATGTAGTGCCAATCTTTAAAAAAGGGAAGAAGGAGGATCCTGGGAACTACAGGCCAGTCAGCCTCATCTCAGTCCCTGGAAAAATCATGGAGCAGGTCCTCAAAGAATTAATCCTGATGCACTTGCATGAGAGGAAAGTGATCAGGAACAGCCAGCATGGATTCACCAAGGGAAGGTCATGCCTGACTAATCTAATCGCCTTTTATCATGAGATTACTGGTTCTGTGGATGAAGGGAAAGCAGTGGATGTATTGTTTCTTGACTTTAGCAAAGCTTTTGACACGGTCTCCCACAGTATTCTTGTCAGCAAGTTAAGGAAGTATGGGCTGGATGAATGCACTATAAGGTGGGTAGAAAGCTGGCTAGATTGTCGGGCTCAACGGGTAGTGATCAATGGCTCCATGTCTAGTTGGCAGCCAGTATCAAGTGGAGTGCCCCAAGGGTCGGTCCTGGGGCCGGTTTTGTTCAATATCTTCATAAATGATCTGGAGGATGGTGTGGATTGCACTCTCAGCAAATTTGCGGATGATACTAAACTGGGAGGAGTGGTAGATACGCTGGAGGGGAGGGATAGGATACAGAGGGACCTAGACAAATTGGAGGATTGGGCCAAAAGAAATCTGATGAGGTTCAATAAGGATAAGTGCAGGGTCCTGCCCTTAGGATGGAAGAATCCAATGCACGGCTACAGAATAGGGACCGAATGGCTAGGCAGCAGTTCTGCGGAAAAGGACCTAGGGGTGACAGTGGACGAGAAGCTGGATATGAGTCAGCAGTGTGCCCTTGTTGCCAAGAAGGCCAATGGCATTTTGGGATGTATAAGTAGGGGCATAGCGAGCAGATCGAGGGACGTGATTGTTCCCCTCTATTCGACATTGGTGAGGCCTCATCTGGAGTACTGTGTCCAGTTTTGGGCCCCACACTACAAGAAGGATGTGGATAAATTGGAGAGAGTCCAGCGAAGGGCAACAAAAATGATTAGGGGTCTAGAACACATGACTTATGAGGAGAGGCTGAGGGAGCTGGGATTGTTTAGTCTGCAGAAGAGAAGAATGAGGGGGGATTTGATAGCTGCTTTCAACTACCTGAAAGGGGGTTCCAAAGAGGATGGCTCTAGACTGTTCTCAATGGTAGCAGATGACAGAACAAGGAGTAATGGTCTCAAGTTGCAGTGGGGGAGGTTTAGATTGGATATTAGGAAAAACTTTTTCACTAAGAGGGTGGTGAAACACTGGAATGCGTTACCTAGGGAGGTGGTAGAATCTCCTTCCTTAGAGGTTTTTAAGGTCAGGCTTGACAAAGCCCTGGCTGGGATGATTTAACTGGGAATTGGTCCTGCTTCGAGCAGGGGGTTGGACTAGATGACCTTCAGGGGTCCCTTCCAACCCTGATATTCTATGATTCTATGACTGAAACCAAAATAGTTTCAGGGCAACTTGCTCATTCTTTGTGGTAGAAGCAGAATCATAATTCCCACACTACAGTTTTTAAAATGAGGTTAAGTTAGGTTCCTAAATCCACATGTAAACACCCACATAACTGGCCTGATTTTCAAAATTATTGAGTACCCACAGCAGCTCCCATTGACTTAAATGGAATTTGTGGGTGCCCCACACTTTTGAAAATCTGCAACATTAGTTGACATTTTTCTAACAGAAAGGTTTTTTAATGGAAATTGGCTTTTAGGACAAAATGGAATTTTTTTGTTAAAAAAGGTTCTTGTGAAACATTTTTGGGGTTTGCTGTTTTGGGGGGTCGTTTGGGATTTTAATTTTTCAGTAAAACCTGATAGTGTGAAGAATATTTATTGACAAAAACAAAAAAGAAACAGAAATTCTTTTGTCACAAACTTTTGCAGGAAAACAAGTAATTTTCTGATCAGCTCTGCAAATCAGGTCACATATTTAATTGCCTAAGTATGGACTTAGAACAATTTAGACATCCATTTTTAAAAATCTTGGCCATCGTCTTTCTTTCCATAACTGCCCACCTACCCTCCCATACACACACACACACACACACACATATGTTCACACATTCAATAGCTCTAGGATGAAATATTTTTAAGAAGTTTATATCAGCATTCATGAATAAGTATAATAAGTGAAAAGAAAAGGAGTACTTGTGGCACCTTAGAGACTAACCAATTTATTTGAGCATGAGCTTTCGTGAGCTACAGCTCACTTCATCGGATGCATACCGGGGAAACTGCAGCAGACTTTATATATACACAGAGAATATGAAACAATACCTCCTCCCACCCCACTGTCCTGCTGGTAATAGCTTATGTGGGGGGGTGGAGGGTGAGAAAACCTGGATTTGTGCTGGAAATGGCCCAACCTGATGATCACTTTAGATAAGCTATTACCAGCAGGACAGTGGGGTGGGAGGAGGTATTGTTTCATATTCTCTGTGTATATATAAAGTCTGCTGCAGTTCCCACGGTATGCATCCGATGAAGTGAGCTGTAGCTCACGAAAGCTCATGCTCAAATAAATTGGTTAGTCTCTAAGGTGCCACAAGTACTCCTTTTCTTTTTGCGAATACAGACTAACACGGCTGTTACTCTGAAACCTATAATAAGTGAAATTGATGCATTTTTCCTGTGATATGAGGCCACTTTGGAGAAAATTTCCTCCAAACTGATTTTAGAAGGATAAATGAAAGACACTTTTTTGGATAGTGTAAACACCAAGCTTCCTTACATTATTTATGTCTGAACAGCATCCCCCGCCCCCTTCTTTTTTTTGCTTTTAAATTGCACTTGATATTTTTTTCTTGTCTTGTTAATACAACAACATAAAAAAAAAAAACAACCTAAAGCACAAGACACAGCAGGAGTAGGCTGTTCTGCGGGCAGGGAAAGTATTCCTTCTGCCGGTAGACCTTGTTCTGTAACTGACTGGGGGGAGGAGGGAGGAAGGGCGGAATCCCACAGGGGCTCACTACTTCCAAAAGCAAAGGACCTTTGATATGTAAGGTAAGTTTTTATTGTATTTTATATTGTCCATGGGCCCTGTGAGGTCCTTTGTGTTCCAACCCAGGTTGTTATACCAATAAAATAAAAACCAGCAGGATCTTATTAAAGGGAAAAAGGCAAAATGCCACATTTATTGTGAATACAGAAAGAATCATAGTAAGCAGTTAGTTATAGTTATAACATTCCATTCAATCTCATATTTATTCACACATTCATTCATACAAACACACACACACAGGTTCTGCAAGGTTGTTATCAAAGTTACTAGCCTTAGAGTTGCTCATGCCAAGCCACTGGCCAGGTGGCCTGGATATGAGGAGGGAGCAGGGCCTTGTCAGATGCTCATCTGATGCTCCTGGAAGTTGGTTTGCAGAATCAGACCCCCCAAATTTCTCACTTTCTAGAGTCCATTTTTATAGGAATTTCTTCCTAGGCCAGTCTATGGGAATTGCTTCATCATGCTGTTGCTGAATCAATCAGCAGATGGCACATTCCTGACGGCTCCATGCTGCTAGATGTTATCTTGTTCTTTGGTTCTTCCATTCTTGAGGCTGTTGGGTGGAGTCCAGTCTGCCCTCCGGGGGTCCTCTGGTTATTTCCACTTGACGCCTTCTTCAGCCTATGGACACTGGATTCTTAGGCTGGCACCTCCCTGATCATTCAGTTATTATCCACACCAAGCATCCATCCACATACATCCTCTATCTCTATTTTAATCAAAATTGTTAATACAACAAAAGGGCGGGGAGTCTCTGGGTGCTGTTTCTGTTGTTACAGAGTATTGCTTTGAGTCTCTCTCTGTGTGAATTGCTTTGAGAACAGACTCTGTCTTAGAATGTACTAACGCAATTAGCAGCTTGCAAATTTCACACATAGAGGGAGAGAAACAGTACCAAAAACCAAGAGATCTCTTAATTAGTAATACCCTGGAATTTAAACTATGGGGAATCAAACTCATTTGTGATTTTAATACAGAACTTCTTTAATATGATCCAACAAGGTAACCTTCATTGAAGATAGAAAGGTACCTACCCACATCTTTTTAAGAGTGCAGTGTTACTAGGAAATTAATTTGTGAAGAAAAGAAAAAAAAAACTGTGTTCAAGGTAAACTTTTAATTTCATTTTTTAAAAGTGTGATTTACAGCTGTTAATGCTGTGAACATAGGCTCTGGCTTTAGCAATATCCCATAGAATTCTATATTTACTTTGCTAACAGTATATTATGTGAACTGGGCTTGCAGCCGTCATTTAAGTACAAAGAACAGAAAGACAGTAGGTTCATGCTTCTAAATTTATTCCTCTGAACAGTGGACTTCATTAAAGAGGAAAGTACATTAAAATATTCCAGCATGGTCCATGAGATGCTCAGATGAGCTGCCAGATGAGCCCAGAGATGAACCAGTCTTTTATTTTCAGGATTATACAGGTTGCTACCTTTACCGCACAGGTTATGAAGCTGAGTATTATTTAATAAATTCTTTTAAAAATCACTTCTTCACTTAAGCATATACTTTACATATCACAGATTACTTAATATAATTCATAGTGTTCCTCAAAGTGATCTGCATGTACAGTTGTATCGGAATGTACAAGTACTTGTCTGTGTGTTTGACAGGTTATAGCAATGTGACCTCCTGGATTAAGAAAAGTTAAATTCGCTTGTTATACATTCTTTTTAAATGTTTTAGTCTTTTTTTCTGAGACCTTAACTTGTTGTCAGTGGGAATAATACTCCCACAAGGTGTGAATCATGAAAATTAATCATATCATGAGGGTGAGTTCACCGCTTTCCAGTCTAGTAGCCTTGAGATTTGATTGAATGTTGAGTTTGCCCAATATTTCATAACTGTATCAGCTATTGTTTCCATTCACTTTCCAGCCTTGTGTCTTCTCTCATAGACTGCTAGGGTATATCTATACTGTAATTAAACAGCTTCTGAGTCTGAGCCCTGCAACCCTGAATTTACTGCCACAGGCCAGCTGTGGGTTTTTAATTGCAGTGTAGACATACCCATAGACTTTAAGGCCAGAAGAGACCCTTATGATCATCTAGTCTGACACAGAACCTCACCCACCCTCGATCTCAAAGATGGTATGCTCTTCTTACGTATAGAGTTTGCCATCTTCGACATGTTATCATTTGACCCATTCCTATGGTGAAACAATCTACTCATAATGTTACATTTTCTGTGTACTAGGAGGCAACATATCAGGTTGTGCTTTTCAGTGCCATGTTGCCTAATGTCTTTTGGGCCGCCTTTCCTTTCTGTGCCACTGGCTTGCCCTTTATTTATTTATTTTTCATTTGTTCCCCTGTTTCCCAGTGACTATTGACTATAAACCTTTTAACTTTCAACTTCAAAAATAAATACCAAAATTGTTTCTCTTATCTTAGGGTGAGGGCAATCTTGAAGAATAAGCTGCCCATTGAAGTGGGTGATCGAGGGCTTTGAGTCTACTCCAAAATCTGAATCCACATAAAATCTCTTTGCTGCTGCCACACGAGAACCACCAAACTTTTGACAATTATGGACATTTTATTTTTGAAATTTTGGAAACATATAAACAGAAGATGGGGAAAATCCACCCATGTGGCCATCAAGGAAATCTAATTGATGGGATACATCTTCCTTATTCAAATGGATGATCCCTGCCCAATGCTCTATAGGATTAAACAAGACCCACATCAATATATATAGAAGGAAAACTCCATCCTGAATCTAAAATCTCGTGGTCATTCCAACCCTCTGCATGTGAACAAGAACTACCATGAAACCCAGATTTAGCCAGTTATCCAAGTAATTGTTCAATCTTTCCTTGAATGCAATCACATATGCAGATGATTCACAGACACATAGCTGCAGATGCCTGGAGTAAAATATTTCCTTTAATCCGTTCCTTTTGCTGATATCTCCCGGGGTAGAGACTTTAACTACCGATTAACAGATCTAGGAGGGAAAAATCCTATATGCTTTAAAGCTAAGCACTTTTTCTCCTCTATTTCCATAATTGCCTAAGTTTCCCTGCTGCTGCTTATTTCAGTAGGTCCATCCTCAAGTTACTGTGATTCCTTAGAGGACACTGCAGGAAGTTCCCTCCTCTCAGTCACTAAGCTCAGCTCTTCTCTAGATTACGTTTAGGCCAAAAATTTCAAACCCAGGTGCCTAAATCTGAGCTTTTTCATTCATAATTAGGCAACTAAGAGCTTGCCTACATTGGGCAGTTGTCAGACTCTAAGTGTACCACACCAGTATAGTTAAAGTGGTGCAATTCCCCTAGTGCAGACTTAGTTATATCAGTATTATCATGAAACACACACAGTCTACTGAGGACTTTCCACCAGTCACAGTGACCATGACTGATGTCTTTACACCAGGCATCATATAGTGAAGTTCCCATCTCAGACTCTACCCTGCAAATGCACAGCTCTCTGGGGTCAGCTCGCAGGCCGTGCCAGGTATGGTCAGGTTGTGCACCTCTTCATGTGTCGATCAAGAGTCTGAGAGCATGGTGTTCTGTGGTCTGTTTGCCATCCTGATGACATGGCTGAGGAGAATTCAATGCCACTTTTGAATATAATGAGCAACTGAAGGAAGGCCAGATCTCTGTGAGACTGACATTTTGCACAAAGTCAGATTACTTTATGCTCAGAATTTGGTTCTGACAGCACATATGGAATGCCTCTAGCCACTCCTAGTCTGCCAGTAAGAGGATCCAGGTTTCTGACCTGTACAGCGGTATGGCAGTATACAGATTTGATGGATCCTGAACTTTGTCTCAGCACAAAGACATTTTTGTATCCATAAGCAAGGCAAGAACTTAATGAAGGAGGTGATGAGGCCTATTAATCAGAGAATATCTGGTTTGCTGCAAATGTTTGAACTCTGCTTGCAGCCTAGGTAAATTAACTCATCAACACTGTCCACGGTACTCAACCCCACCAACACCAGGGTTCTGGTATAGCTCTTCCCATCCAAGAAAGGGAATAACTATTTCAGTACAGGCCATTTTTAAAAACTGTATTCACACTAGAGCTTTACTAGTTTATCATTGCCCTAAACAAGATAGTTATACCAGTATAACTTCTAAATTTAGATCAGGCACAACTAAAATTAACCTGACTTTCCAAAGTGCTGAGCAACTTTAGGTCCCATTGATTTCAATGGAATTAATGCCCAGCACTTCTGAAAATCAGCTCAGACTTATAGTAAGGTACCCAAATATGAATTGTGAAAAGTTCCTCCTCTACTTTGGTGGGTCTTGCACTTATTGGCAGATTTGCTCGCCTTGGAGCTTCACAGCAGCCCTCAGTTTGGCTGTTTTCGTGAACCCACAGTCCAGGTCAACTCCTCCTGTGTCTGACCAGGAGTTGGGAGGTTTGTGGGGAACCCGGGCCTGCCCTCTACTCCAGGTTCCAGCCCAGGGCCCTGTGGAATGCAGCTGTCTAGAGTGCCTCCTGGAACAGATGTGTGACAGCTACAATTGCCTGGGCTACTTCCTCATGGCCTCCTTCAAACACCTTCTTTATCCTCACCATAGGACCTTCCTCCTCGTGTCTGATAATGCTTGTACACCTCAGGCCTCCAACAGTATGCATTCTCATTCCTAGCACCTCTTGCTCCCAACTCCTTACACATGCATCACAAACTGAAGTGAGCTCCTTTTTAAACCCAGGTGCCCTGATTAGCCTGCCTTAATTGATTCTAGCAGCTTCTTGATTAGCTGCAGGTGTTCTAATCAGCCTGTCTGTCTTAATTGTCTCCAGAAGGTTCCTGATTGTTCTGGAACCTTCCCTGTTGGGAAACGGAACGTCCTTTGCGTGCTCCTCAGTTATGTGCTTTCTATCCTTTTCTAAAGCCCCCTGGCCTGGATTTTTCTTTTTTTGAACCTGCCTTAGTCCCCCGCCCCGACTGGGCCAGACGCTTTTTTTGCTTTGTTTTGATTTTTTGCTATTTTATTTTCTTACCGTTTACGTGCTTGTCCAGCTCCTCCAGCTTGCTGCCAGCACCTGTCCCCCTCACGCCTGCTTTCGGGCGCAGCTATTTGCCTCAGCTGAGCCCCCCGGAGGGGGGGGGGGAAGATTGCTGATTTTGCTGTCCGGAGGGGGGAGTGGAAACCCCCAGACCCAGCCGTTTTGCTGGCAGCTCGGATTTTACAACATTCTCAGCATGCCGGAAGCCTTGGAACACAGCCAACACAGCTGGAGAAGAAGATTTCAGAAGACAGGAGAAATAATCCAGGGAAGCTATAAATCATCGTGAAGAGGGCCGTAAGACTGAGTAACTTTCTGAATTATACTCTCGTGGGGGGGAGTTTGACTGTGGTTTACTTGCATTTGTGGCTGCACAGGGGGTGTGGCGTGGAGCCCCCCCCGATCCATCGGTGCCCCTAACCCCCCGCACCATTACTACAACTGTCACAGCCCCCCCACCATCCGTCCCTGCTGGCAACCTGCCATCTCCCTTCGGACCCAGCTGTTCGCTTTGAACTTTGCCTTTCGGACCGGACATAACAGCCGACCAACCGAGACTCTTTGGACAAACGTGTGTGGGTCTGCACCCCACCCCCCCGGATTGCTTATCCCACAGCTTGCCCCTATTACTGGACCCCGATTTTGTCCCCCCCCCCCGAGTCCAACCCCCTCGGCATTCCCCCGCCCCCCGCCGCCTGCAGCCCAGCGGGGAGGAGCGGTTACTCTGCTTCCCCCTCCCTCCTCCTCCTTCTGGTGTCTCCCCGTCTCTCCCTGCTCACAATGGCAGGGAATGAGAGGGGCGAGGCCCTTTTAACAAAATCAGTTGTCCCTCCCCCACCTCCCCCCCTGCCCGACCCCCAAGGTCCCCCCCGCACCACTATTGTTAAGATACTTGCCACCCCCCCCCCGCTGGGGCACCGGCAGGAGGCACTGGGGTGATCGCTGCTGCTGCTGCGCCCACCGCCCCCCCAGATTCTAGGAAACCCCCCCCCAGCTGGCCGGAAGGGCCAGGGTGGGAAGAAAGGAAAGGGCCCCGCTAAAACCACTAAGTCCTCCATGGCAGGGGCTGCCCCCACCGCTGTGGCCTCGTCATCAACTGTGGTGGCCCTCCCTGCATTTCCCTCCACCAGTTCTGCGATTGTCCCTCCCCAGGCCCCCAGGACGTATGCCCGGGCGGTGACGAGCTCCCCCCTGCCTGCTGCCTCATCATCCCGCCCCCCCACTGCCTCCGCTACCATCACCAGCGGCAGGGGGCCCTTTCCCCACCTTGACCAGGAGGCACGGTGTCCGTTGCCTCCTGGTGCCCGCCTCGCCCCACGTGGAGATGTATGTGCAGGCATTGGCGAAGGTGGTAGGACCCACGGCTATTGTGGCAGCCTCCAAGATGTATGGGAAGGTCATTTTTTTCTTAGCTTCAGAGACTGCCGCCCAGGAGGCGGTGCAGAGGGGCCTGGCGGTGCGGGGGGTGTTTGTCCCCCTAGAGCCTCTAGAAGACCTGGGCGTTCGCCTCGTCCTCACCTCCGTTCCTCCCTTCCTACCCAATGTTGCCCTGTTACCAGCTCTCTCCACTCTGGGGAAACTTGTCTCTGTCATCAGCCCTCTCCCGTTGGGCTGCAAGGACCCCACCCTCCGTCACGTCCTTTCGTTCCGCCGGCAAGTGCAGCTTCTACCGCCAGCAGGGGCGCGTGACGGAGAGGCGCTCGAGGGGTCTTTCCTAGTCCCCTACCAGGGAGCCCGCTATCGGGTCTTTTACTCCACTGGAGAGGCTCGGTGCTACCTCTGCCGCTCAGCGGGGCATGTCTGCAGAGACTGCCCTTTGGCCCGGGGGGAGGGGCACCCGAAACCCCCGAGACCTGGCAGGACATCGGCTCCGCCGCTGCCAACACCCCTGGCTGCCCGGCACCTGAAACCAACCCTCCTCCTACTCAACCCATTGCTGCTCCCATCCGGGCCCAAGAGATACCTTCCCTACAATGCCCGGGCGAGCAAGGAAGTTCCACCCTTGCTAGTACCAATCCAGCAAGGCCTATGGAGGAGGGTGTGACAAGGATATTACCTGGTATAGGAGAGGGCCCGCCCCAAGGAGAAACCCCCGCCCCTCATGCTGCCTCACCGCTACCCCCCCGAACCCCTGAACCATCGCCTCTGCCCCCCGACACGACCCCTGCTAACCAACTCCCAGATGATGCTATGGAGGGCTGGACCCTAGTCCAGGGGAAGCGAGGCAAGCGGAAGGCTCGAGCTCCGCTACATCCATCCGACGCGGAAGCCCCCCGGAAGACCAGGAAAGGAGGCACTGATATTGAGCCTCCCGCTACGGCCACAAGTGAGATCCATCCGCTGGTGTTGTGAGGGGAAGACGGACTGGCATTGGAGGGCAGAATCCCCCCTCCATGGGAGACCCTCCCCTCCAAGACTCCTGAGGACGCCCCTTCTGCCTGGATACCACCCGAACCCCCCGCGGACCCCAAGGCGACCGAAGAAGCGGGCCCTAGAGGAGAGCCCCCCAGGGTAGGAGGAGCAGGCCTCTCCTCCGTGTATGTGGAGATTGAGGCCCTAGATTTGACCCCGGTCACCCAGGGAGAGGATGATGTACTGCCGGCTGGCCTCGAGCTGGGTAACCTTACCCCAGCCCCCCTTTCCCCATGCTCCCTCCCCCAATTGCCTTCCCGGGCGAGCACCCTGCAGAAGGTGGTCCACCACCTGATGCCATGGCCGCTAAGACCACCATGGAGCCAGTGCCTAGCATTATTGGGAGCCCCCTCCCTTACCCCTTAACCCTTGACTCTGCACAGGAGGCACTTTCCTTTAGCTGCTTGCCTCCTGAACCCCAGAGCCTTACCCCTGCCCCTGCCCCCACCCCTGTCCCTGCCCAAGTCCCCTCCTCCTGCAATGCTAATACCGCCCCTGGGGTTATTTCCTTTCCGCCTTTCGCAGATTCCCCCCAGGGAGCAGTCTTTGCACTTTCTAGTCGCGACCCATTAGGAGTTGCAATTTTTTCCCTGCCATCCCCTTCCACCCCAAGGTGTGAAATGAATTTAATAACCCCAGCCTGTCAGATGCCCCGTCGGTGGTCCGCACCCTGTCTACCCGCCTTAGCGGACCACGAGGCTGTATTAAGAGCCCCACCAGGGAATACCCCGGAAATCGTAACCCCACCCCCCCATGAGCTGCGGCATGCACTACGGAAGTTCCTAGAACACACCCGTGGCACTCGCGATAGGGCACAGCTGGCTCTTCAGCTATGGGGGTCTTTGATCAAATCCTCCAGGCCACAAGGGCCCTTATAAAGGAGGGCAGGGGGCAAGGAAGGCGCGGTACTGCGGCCTACGAGCGAGCCCGCAGCTTCCGATGCGATCTACTCACCCACGGGATGGGTCACGGGTTGCTGCGCAACCCGCTAGGGGTCCTGAATACCCCCGCCAACACGAAGCCCCCACCCCCCCAGCCCTCCGCATGACGCCTCTTATTATTGTGACCCTGAATACCAGGGGCTGTAGGATGGCTCTCCGCAGGTCCCAGGTGCTCTCTTACCTTCGGGAAGGGGGTACTCTGTAGTTTTCCTGCAGGAGACCCATACGGACCCGGCCGCCGAGGACAGGTGGCGGCTGGAGTTGGGGGGACGGGGTATACTTTAGCCACTTCGCGACCTGGCAAGCTGGAGTGGCGACCCTGTTCTCCCCCAACCTACAGCCCGAGGTGTTAGGGGTCAATGAGACCGTGCCGGGCCACCTGCTGCACCTTCGAGTCCGTATGGAGGGGCTCGTGGTTAATCTTTTTAACATCTACGCCCCACAAATGAGCTCCAGGCGGCCACAATTTTATCAGCAGGTGTCCGACTTTCTCGGCATCCTGGATTCGCACGAGTGCCTGGTCCTGGGAGGGGACTTTAACACCACCCTCGAGGAACGGGACCGCTCAGGGGCCGAACCGAGCCCGGCAGCTGCGAATATTCTCCAAGGGATAGTTGAACATCACTCCCTAGTGGACATCTGGCGTGACCATCACCCAGATGACACCTCCACGTTCACTTTTGTCCGGGTGGAGGCCCATCGGTCACACCACTCTTGGTTGGACCGTATTTACTTATCCCGTTTCCATCTTTCACAGGCCCACTCCTCCGCCATTCGGCCGGCCCCATTCTCCGATCATCATTTAGTCACCGTAATGGTCTCCCTCCGTGCAGAGAGACCGGGGCCGGCCTATTGGCACTTTAATAACAGCCTGTTGGAGGTCGAGAGCTGTGTGATGTCCTTCCGGGAGTTTTGGCTGGCCTGGCGAGAGCAGTGGCGTGCCTTTCCCTCGGTGCGGCGATGGTGGGATCTCGGGAAGGTGCGTGCCAAGCTCTTCTGCCGTGTCTACACTCAGGGCACCAGCCGACGGCGAAATGCGGCGATAGAACAGTTGGAACGGGAGGTCTTAGAGATGGAGAGGCGCCTGGCCGCCGATCCTGAGGAACCGTCCCTCTGCGGAGCGTGCCGGGAGAAGCGGGAGGAGCTCCGGGCCCTTGAGGACCACCGGGCCCGAGGTGCCTTCGTTCGGTCCCGCATCCGCCTCCTTCGGGAGATGGACCGAGGCTCCCGCTTCTTCTATGCCCTGGAGAAAATGAGGGGGGCCAAGAAACACGTCACCTGCCTTCTTGCGGAAGACGGCACCCCCCTCACAGATCCGGAGGAGATGTGTGGGAGGGCCCGTGACTTCTACACAAGCCTTTTCTCCCCGGACCCGACCGATCCTGACGCTTGCGAGGTGCTCTGGGAGGAACTCCCCACGGTCAGCGTGGGCGCCCGAGACCGACTAGAGCTGCCTCTCACCCTGGCCGAGTTCTCGGAAGCCCTCCGTCGCATGCCCACCAATAAATCTCCGGGCATGGACGGGCTGACCGTGGAGTTTTACCGCGCGTTCTGGGACATTCTCGGCCCAGACCTAGTCACCGTCTGGGCTGAGTCCTTGCAGAGCGGGGTCCTCCCTCTGTCGTGCAGGCGAGCTGTGCTCGCTTTGCTGCCGAAGAAGGGGGACCTCCGCGATCTACGAAACTGGCGTTCTGTCTCACTCCTTAGCACGGATTACAAAATCGTAGCGAAAGCAATCTCGCTGTGGCTAGGGTCCGTGATGGCGGACGTGATCCACCCAGACCAGACCTATATTGTCCCGGGTCGCAGCATTTTTGACAACCTCTTTCTAATCCGAGACCTTTTGGAACTCGGGCGGAGAGATGGTCTGTCGTTCGCCCTCCTGTCTCTTGATCAGGAGAAGGCGTTCGATAGAGTAGACCATGGATACCTCCTGAGCACTCTGCAGGCGTTTGGATTCGGACCTCAGTTTGTGAGTATTCTCCGGGTGCCGTATGCCTCCGCGGAGTGTTTGGTTAGGCTCAACTGGACCCTGACTGAACCGGTCAGCTTCGGGCGAGGAGTGCGGCAGGGGTGCCCCCTCTCGGGCCAGTTGTACGCTCTGGCGATCGAGCCTTTCCTCTGTCTCCTCCGCAGGAGGATGACAGGATTGGTGCTGCGGGAGCCGGAGCTGCAGCTGGTCCTGTCGGCATACGCTGATGACGTACTCCTTGTGAATCCAGGACCCCGGTGACTTGGCGTGGGTGGAGGCTTGCCAGGCCATCTATTCGGCAGCCTCCTCCACCCGAGTCAACTGGGTCAAGAGCTCTGGCTTGGCGGTAGGAGACTGGCGGCAGGCGAGCTCCCTCCCACCTGCACTTCAGACAATCCAGTGGAGCACGGGTCCGCTGCTCTACCTCAGCGTTTATCTTTCTGCCACGCATCCCTCTCCACCGGAAAACTGGGAAAATTTAGAGGGCAGCGTGATAGAGCGGCTCCAGAAATGGACGGGACTACTCCGATGTCTCTCCCTCCGCGGGAGAGCACTGGTGCTTTATCAACTAGTCCTGTCAATGCTCTGGTACCGGCTCAACACCCTGATCCCGGCCCCGGGTTTCCTGACCAACCTGCAGACATGGATTCTGGGGTTCTTTTGGTCAGGAATGCACTGCGCACCTGTAGGGGTTCTTCATCTACCCCGAAGGAAGGAGGACAGAGCCTGAAGTGTCTACACGCTCAGGTCCATGTCTTCTGCTTCCAGGCCCTACAGAGGCTCCTCTATAGTGCAGGCATTTCGGCATGGAGCACACTGGCGCACACCATCCTGCGCCACATCCGAAGGCTCTGATATGACCGGCATCTCTTTTATCTCCGTCTGGGAGGTCTTCCGTGAGACTTCTTGGGGCTACCGGTCTTCTACCAGGACCTCCTCCGGACTTGGAAACTGATTTTAACGACCAGGTCCGTGGCGGCCACCGAGGGGTAGATCTCCTCGCGGAGCCCCTGCTACACAACCCCCAGCTCCGTGTGCAGGTGGCGGAGTCCCGCTCGGTGCACCAGAGCTTGATCCTGGCAGAAGTCACGAGAGTCAAAGACCTCCTGGACTACAACCGGGGAGACTGGCTGGATCCTCTGACGCTCACCCGGCGCATGGGGCTCTCCAGACCTCGCACCTCCTGGCGCGTACTTCAGGAGGCGAAGGCCGCTTTGCCGCCCACTGCTTGAGCTTACCTCGACCGGGTCCTGCTCGAGGGCATGCCCCACCCACCCTCTACCACAGGCCCACCAGACCTTTTCATTGGACTCCTGCCCTGCAGACCCAATCGACCCCCTGACCCCTTCACTGCGAGCCGGCTGCATGAACTGCAGCCGGTACACTTCCAAACCGCGCCAAGGAAACATCTATACACGCTCGTGCTCCACACCCTTCACGCCCTCACCCTAGTGTCCCGCCCCAACACAAAGTGGTGAGACCTTCTGCCACCTTTGGAGGGTGAGCAGCCCCGGTGGGCCAGCCCATATTCCACCTTGGTTCCGAGGCCCTTCGGGGACATCAGTTGGCGGCTCCTTCATGGAGCTGTGAGCACGGGCACATACTTGATGTGGTTCACCCCCGTCCCAGATACTTGTCCCTTTTGTGGTGTGAGGGAATCCCTGGCGCATGTATATTTGGAGTGAGCCAGGCTGCAGCCCCTGTTCCGGCTCCTCACAAATCTCCTATTACGTTTTTGGTTGCATTTTTCCCCTCACCTTTTTATTTATGCACTCCCCATCCGTGGCCTCACAAAGTTGCGGGATCTCCTAGTTAACCTCCTCCTGGCCCTGTCTAAAACGGACATCTATAAAACCAGAGAGAGGAGGTTGGCCGATGGAGTTTCCTGTGACTGTGGGGCTGTTTTCTGATCCTCAGTCTGTTCACGTATCCAGGCGGATTTCCTCTGGGCAGCGTCCACCTACTCCCTTGATGCTTTTGAGGAGCGGTGGGCGCTGTCTGAGGTTCTCTGCTCTGTGTCCCCGTCCGCGTCCCTTTGTCTCACCCTTTGATTGGGGGAGAGAGTAAGGGGCCCCAGCCCCAGCCATAGCTGCTGCAGACACCACCACCTTAGAGCGGTCCTTTCACACGTGGGTGCATGTGCCCCCCCTCCCCCCCGAATTGTCCACCCCACAGCCTGCCCTTCTTGTTGGGTGCTTTCAGAGGAGGGAATTGTTGGTGACACTCGGGCGTGGCGCGTGTCACCAGGTAACTCGAAGGGGTGGAAGACCACGAGAGTCTAGGAAGCTCCCCGCTCTGGGCCCAGGCAAGCTTGAACACTTCCCTGCCCTGAAGCTAATGAGAAAACAATTGTGATTGGTTGCTGTGTTACACATTGCGTATGCTGCTGTTTTTACTTTGTAAGTATGTTATGCAAATAAAAAAACATCTTTTGCTTCACAAAAACATTACTCTCCTGTAGCCATCCAGCCTGACCCTGTCACAGAATGTATCGACCTAAAGATTGATGTAAGGCCCTGAATGTAAGCATCCAGATTTGAAAATCATGGCCTTTGGCTGTACTGTGGGATTTTTAAAAATGCCCAAGGGCTAGATTCACAAGGGGTACTGCCTCACTGTAGGCACCTAACTGCCTCTTTAGGTGCCTAAAGTAAACATTCAGGCATCATTGACATTCAAAAAATTTCACTCACCTGTAACCTAACCCTGAACTGTTAGGTGTGCTCAGAGCACACCTAATCCCCCAGCCCCTCTTTTACACAATAGCCCAGAGGTTAAAACAGTCACCCAGGATGGGGGAATAACTTGGTTCCATTTCCTCTTCTGCCTGATGTGGAGCAGGGATCTGAAGCCAGGTGCCCTGAGTGAGTGCCCTAACCACTATTCTCAGCAGCTCCTGTTGAAACTGTTTCACTTTCTATAAATAATTAACTATTCCTGAGAACAGGGATTTGAGTCTTCTCCCTCCTAGGCGAGTGTCCTAAACACCAGGACATTGAGTCATTCTCACTTCTTCTCTGTGGCCCAATGAGTACACTAGCTTAGTTGGCTCCCCAGTCAGTGTATTGGCTTGTGAGAATCCCTTTTTAGGCCCCTAATCCTCGCCAGGCATTATATAAGGAGCTGGGCACCTAATTCAGGGTTGGTGGCAGGGTTCCTAATAGTTAACCATTGCAACACATTAGTCCCCTGTATAAATCTAACCCTAAGTGATCTAGGAGCACAAGTCTCATGAAAGTCAATATGCTCCTAAATCTCTTAAACACTTTTGGATATCCTACCCCATGCTTTTTAATCTATCACCATTGCTGAACCTATCTAACAGGAAAACAAAATCAAGGACATTTTGGGCCCTATTCCGCTTCTATAGAAGTCAAAAGGAGTTTTCCACTGATTTCAATGGGAGAAGAATCAGACCCTAATTTGTTTAGTGAGACTAGGCTGAATAAACACTTATAATAAAAATAAATTTTATTATCCAATCATTTTTGGTTAAGAGCTTATTTTAGAATGCTGTCTTACAAAGTGCAATTGTTTATATGAAAATACAAAAACCAAACAAGTGATTGTTCAGAAGCAACATTAAAAGAGAAAGCTAATCAACACAGCTGTTTTTTAACTTAGGCCCTAAATAATACTCTGAGCCACCTTTGTATTTGAATAATTAGGTTTCATTAGGAGAAGGAAATTAGTTGAATTGTAAAAGAGGCTCAAACAGGAAATGTATTATCCATTGTTCTTTTTTCACTTCTAATCTGTTTGCCATGTATTCACTTTCTTTTATTTGCTGTTAGAGATTGCATTGCACTGGCTGATTCTATAACAGCCTGGACACTGTGACAGTTTCTCTTGTTTGGTATGTATGTATATACATAGATACAGATGCCTTAAGCACATCCTGTTCGTGTCTTCTCTCTATCTGAAGAAATCTCCATAATCCTGGTTAGCACTGTCAACATATATACTTTTATCACTTTAAATTTACATCAAATATTTTGGGGAAAATCATATTTGATTAAAAGAAACTGAGTTTTATTGCATTATGAGCATTTTGAATCAGATGTAACGAGCCAGAAAAACCTATAGTATCTCATCCTTCTCCCGACTTGAAATACATTTCTCGTACTTTAACAGAGAGAGTAGTTTCTGTCAACTGTACTAGAGAAGGTGGCATGCTACTAAGATGTATTTGTCAAAGAAGTGAAACAGAACATTTTTTTAGCGCCTCATGGAAGACTCAGGTTCAGAAGGTGCTTTTACCAGTGACGCCAGGTGACGAGCTCACAGCAATACTCCTTGGTGAGCTGTTTCTGCAATTATATATGGATTCCTAGGGCAAAAGAAATAATCAATGTCCAACCCCAAAGGATTGGAATGTTATAAAGTGCTACTTCTTAATGTTAACATTGTAAATTAAGAGATTTGAGTGAAAATATAAAACAGATTACAAGGCCGCATTCCAGCAGGATTCCAGTTGTACGGACTAACATGAATGGACAGGGGCTTTAGACATTTAATCAGTTTTTAAGTAGTTCTTATTAAAAGGCAGCAAATATAAATGATTGACATAACTGATTGATTGTAAACATAAAAAAGAGTCTAACTGCTTCCCTTTAAATAGATTAAACTGACATGTTTAATCTTAAACATATCACTTAACCTTTAAAAAAAGCACATTTTTAGCAAGAGATGTATCATAAAGGGCACTAGGTGTTTTCACTCTGACAGTAAATCTTGTTGCACAATTTTCCAGAACATGAACTTTCAAGATAACACAATAGTACAATTTTTTTTTTAAATGTTGACTTTTTTTATGCCAAAAGGATTGTTATGTTTAAAAGTTATATCAGATCCCTCTAGCCTGGCAGAGTACAGCCATACCTTAATGTAATATACTGTAACTTGTGAGTATGATTATGTTCTGTCTCTTTAAAACATAATGGTTGATTATGTATTTGAATTTCAAAAGGTGTATGTGCTATATCTATGCTTTCCAGGGGTAGTGAGTCTGCAGATAGGCCGAATCGGTCAGAATGATTTTGATAAATATTAGGTTTCAAAAAGTTATTTTTTCTACTTTTTTTCTGTAGGTGACTCTAAAATCACAAATATCCTCCCTGGGAATAATTAATCACAGTGGGAGAATAAGATATATTTTTTATAGAATGCTAAGACTGATAGTGATATAACTTGGATTACTTACTAATGTTTCCTTCATTTTGGTTCTCAGCCAATTTTATTCCCTTATACAAATATATCAGGTATAGCAAAAGTTTTACAAATATAGATGGATAAAACAATATATTTATTATTATTATAATAATGTGTTCAGTAGAGATGAATTGGAAAACTGGATCAGATTCCCTCCAGATTTCTCCCTGCCCAAATACAAATTTAAGGGAAATTCAAATCTGGATCTGAACTTTATAGTCCAGTTCTAATGTTAACTAAATATAAGAGACCTGTTGAGGCTCCCACTGACTTTAGCTGGACAGGAGAAGGCCCATTGACTAGTTCCTGCCGAATGTGAAATTAATTTTGTCAGTCTCCTGGAAATTGTATTTGAGATATTCAGATATTAAGTATAACCAGTAATCATTTTTGAAGCTTTTAATAAGTCCCATGATATCACCTGCATTGCTCTGTAACTGGGAACTAAACAGGGAGTGATGGAGAATGTAATCCTTTCCCCCAAACCAGAGACAGGTCAGAATTCTCCATGGCTAAAGAGAAGCATTTCTCAAGCCCGGGACTAGCAATGGTGCCAGCTATTGGGTCCACATAAGCCTGGACAGAGTGCCCTATGTAAACAAATCCTAGTGTTTCTCTTCACATTGCTATTTAGAGTTGGCCTGGATCCCTCCAGTCAGCATACAAGGAAAGCAAATGCTTTCTGTACAGACTTTCTGTCTCCATTCATTCTGGGACAGCATGAAGCTTTTACAGTGCAGAAGGCCTTGTGTGGGCTTCTGCTAAGGTGTTCATGTTGTCTATTTGAGTTGATCCTGCTGTTACTTCTCAGGCAAAACTCCCATTGAAGTCAACTTCATCTAAATAATGCTTGCTAATGGCAAGATTTTCAAACATCACACAGAATATTCTGGTATGTTATGTAGAAGAATGGTTATAATGACAGCATTCTTAATCCCCATTAAGTGTCATGTGCTCAACATTGATTTTGGGAGCAGTGAAAATTGTTGAAAGTTGTTGCAAAACAGGTACCTATTTCAGATAAGCAACCTTTTTGGTAATTCTTTCCTCAGATCATCAATGTTGAGAGTCTCATAGTGTTGTCAAATACGGCAAGTATCTATATATTTTTTTTTACTTTCATTTATTTTGAAAAATGAGATGTGCTAAAGTGTTCAATCCAGTTAAGCAATCATAGGCAGACCTTTTTGCTTTATGGTTTTGTTTCAAGAGGCATTTGATGAGATTAAGAAATCTCTAAAAAATATTAGACTGGCTTTGGAGTCGTCTGTGATTATTATCTGATTTTCGCAAGAATTTATTTTGACATGCTGCTCTATTAACTCTTTAATAACCATTTTAGAATTAAACATAAAAATGCATAGGACTCAGTCATGCAATCTTTGTTCAAAAGGGTATTACTCCTTATTTGGAAGTGTTTACAACACCTAACTCATTAG
The DNA here is from genome assembly GCF_965152235.1 of Eretmochelys imbricata. Lineage (NCBI taxonomy): Eukaryota > Metazoa > Chordata > Testudines > Cheloniidae > Eretmochelys > Eretmochelys imbricata. Next base: position 91,359,514 of record NC_135572.1, on the reverse strand, counting down.
GGTCCTGACCTAGATAGGGCTCTCGGCTTGATTGTAATAAAAATAGCAGAAATAGCACTTGATCCTGCAATCCTTGCAAATCAAATCTCCCCCCCCCAACCCCCCAAAAAAGGTTTGCCTGTGAAGGGATTACAGAGCTATTATTGAACACTAATAATAGACAATACAATTAAATTATAAACATATAATTATTTTCGATGTATTCAGTACTCTTTTACAATGACAATTTAGCTATCCCAATTTAATAAGAGAACAAGAGAATGTGTTGTTATTGATGTGCACTGTAAAGAAATTGCATTTAAATATTACATCTATTGCTGTTTATTCTTATAAATGGTACTCACAGTTGCAGCTAACCTAATTACAATTCAGACCTATATAATACTAGAGTAACTTGTATTTCCATTTTCTGAATATTTGTAATTAAGAAAATGACGGTGCATAGCCACCATATTCAGTTTGTTCTTTTTTTCCTTTTTGCTTTATTTCCAGCTCCCTTTTCTGATATGGGAGTGAACTGAAATTCATCTCTATTTTTTTCTTCCTTCTATAGCTTTTCCCCTTGAAATGTAGTAAAATGTTCAGAAACTGAAACAATATCCCTGTATTCTTTTCATCTACTTCTTGAGCATGCGAGCACCCCTAGAGTGTTTTCTGAAGAAGCTAACTGACACAATTACAGCACAACAGTCTTTTTCCAACTAACATATCCTATGTTTTGATATCTAGAAGTGGAACCTAACTTTATGTTTCCGCAGTACAAAATAAGAATTGCTCCTAAGTGAAGAACCACAGCTCTGCCCCATTCTTTCAGATTGTTTCTCTGCAGAAACCTAAAATCTTTGTAATCAGCCTTCTACACTTCTTCCATTTGCCAGCTATTTATTTAAAGAAACTGTGCTTAAGTTGTTGAAAAAGACATTGCAATGACATACATCCAGGAATCCCATCATTCACCTGAATACCTTATTTCCTTCTCTAGAAAGAAGAGAGCAGTTCTCTCCTAAGGTCATAGTACCTGTGAGTTCAGCAGCTTTCTCCCATTGACTATAATAGTCACATGCAGTATGTTTATGTGCTTTAATTAAAGCAGCAGTTTTTTGTTAAAGCATTTGGCGCTTTGGCTAAATCCTTAGGGTGGGATTTTCAAAAGTGTTCTGCATTGACTTAGCTCTGCTCTCACTGAAGACAATGGCAAAACTGCCATTAACATGAATGGAGGGAGAATAAGGCCAAAGCTGAACACTTTAGAAAATCCCACCCCATTCACTATTTACTCTTGGAGTCAGAGTCCAAGTTTGATTGTGATGGTGTGAATCTGGAGTGACTTCAATGGAGTTATTCCAGATTTAAACCAGTGTCAATGAGATCTGTCTTTAATTCCAAGAGTACATTATGAACTAGAGTTTTATCCTAAGTGCAAAATTCAATATACAATCAGAAAATATAGTATGCATATTTTCTATATTGTTTTATTCCAGAAATAATGTGCTTGCTTCTCACTTTTCCATTCTAGACCTCAGCCCAAAATCTGTTTAATTAGGGCTGTCGATTAATCGCAGTTAACTCATGTGATTAACTCAAAAAAATTAATCATGATTAAAAATAATAAAAAAATAAACTAAATAATAAATAATAAATAAATAAAATTAAAAAAACCCTGTTAATCACAGTTGTAATCAAACTGTTAAACAATAAAATCCCAGTTGAAATTAATTAAATATTTTTGGATGTTTTTTCTACATTGAAGTCAATACATTTGACAATTACAACACAGAATCTAAAGTGTACAGTTCTCACTTTATATTATTTTTGATTACAAATATTTGCACTGTAAAAACAATAAACAAAAGAAATAGTATTGTTCAGTTCATTTTGTACAAGTACTGTAATGCAATCTCTTTAATGTGAAAATGCAACTTACGAAGGCAGGTTTTTTAGTTACATATCTGCACTCAAAAAAAAAATGCAAAACTTTAGAGCCTAAAAGTCCACTCAGTCCTAATTCTTGTTCAGCCAACTGCTAAGACAAACAAGTGTTTTACATTTACGGGAGAGAATACTGCCCACTTTTTAGTTACAATCTCACCAGAAAGTGAGATCAGGCATTTGCATGGGACTTTTGTAGCCGGTGTTGCAAGGTATTTATGTGCCAGATATGCTAAACATTTGTATGACCCTTTGCTTCGGCCACCATTACAGAGGACATGCTTTTATGCTGATGATGCTTGTTAAAAAAATAATGCATTAATTACATTTGTGACTGAACTCCAATTGTATGTCTCTGGCTTTGTTTTACCTGCATTCTGACATATCTTGCATGTTATAGTAGTCTCAGATGATGACTCAGCACATGTTGTTCATTTTAAGAACACTTTCGCTGCATATTTGACAAAATGCAAAGAAGGTACCAAGTTGAGATTTTTAAAGATAGCTACAGCACTCAACCGAAGATTTAAGAGTCTGAAGTGCCTTCAGAAATCTGAGAGGAATGAGGTATGGAGCATGCTTTCAGAAGTCTTAAAAGAGGAACAGTCTAATGCAGAAACTACAGAACCTGAACCACCAAAAAAGAAAATCAACCTTCTGCTGATGGCATCTGACACAGATTATGAAAGTGGACATGTGTCGGTCCACACTGCTTTGGATTGTTATCGAGCAGAACCTGTCATCAGCATGGACATATGTCCTGTGGAATGGTAAGTGAAGCAAAGGGACATATGAATCTTTAGCGCATCTGGCATGTAAATATCTTGCGGTGCTGGCTGCAACAGTGCCATGTGAATGACGGTTGCACTTGCAGGTGATGTTGTGAACAAGAAACAGGCAGCATTATCTTCTGAGTGTGTAAACAACTTTGTTTCTCTGATCAATTGGCTGAACAAGAAATAGGACTGAGTGGACTTGTAGGCTCTAAAGTTTTACATTGTTTTGTTTTTGAGTGCAGCTACTTTTTTGTACATAATTCTACATTTGTAAGTTCAACTTTCATGATAAACAGATTGTACCACAGTTCTTGTAGTAGGTGAATTGAAAAATACTATTTCTTTTGCTTTTACAGTGCAAATATTTGTAATAAAAATACATATAAAGTGAGCACTGTACACTTTGTATTCTGTGTTGTAATTGAAATCAATATATTTAAAAATGTAGAAAACATCCAAAGTATTTAAATAAATGGTATTCTATTATTGTTTAATAGTGCGATTAATTGTGCAATTAATCACTTAACAGCCCTAATTTTAACATTAAAAGTTGGAGGAAATTCCTTCAGCTATTTCACTGTGTGTGGAAAAAAAATACACTTTTCCTATTTTAAAATGTTAGAACAAGTTCAAGGGCTACACATGTTTTGTTCTTGTTAGCTTTTTTTTAAAGTCATATTAGTGATGAATGATGAGGAGGTAGGTACAGCATGCTCTTGGCTTTGTTTAGAAATATCAATAACATTATAAAACTAATTTTGATGGCACCTGTAATATTTTCTTTAGTTAAGTTTGATCTACATGGTTGCTGAATTTAAAAATGATAAGTTGAAAGCTTATCACACCTTTCCCCCCCCAAAGATAGGAGTAGTGTGGGACATGTATGCCATTCTCAGAAGAAGCAAACTTTCTTCCACTAGTAAAAAGGATAATGGTATAACAAGACTTAGTACTTTTCAGGTTTTCCCAAGATTACAGTGGCTTCCACTAGCTTTCTGTGGAATATTTTGGGAAGGAAATCAGTTTTTCCATCTCATATAAATCTTGTATCATTACCAACTCTTGGCTCTGTCTCTTTCAAAGTCATATTCAATTTCTCTGTGTGAAGCACCCAACAGTAGAGTTGTAAAAATAACTGATCTTTCAATTTTCTGGATGTTCAGAAGAATTCAGAAAAAAGATCATTCAGGTTGACCATAATTTTTTTTTTTGTTTTAATTTCCAGCAAATTGAAAAAATCAAGCTTTTTTTGACAGAACAAAATTATTCATTTGACCTGACTTGATTTTTGGAGCTTTTTCACACTTTTAACCTTAATAACATTGAAATAAACTCCAAAAACAAACAAACAAATAAATTGAAACATTTCATTTTGAAAATGCCAAAACATTTTTAAATGGATTATTTTTTTAAAAAATGAACCAATTCAGTGAATTTGACACAAATTTGTGAAATGTTTCCATTGACTCAAGTCTGTATTCTCCGTAGAAAAAAAGTTTTGGCTGAAAAATTTTGCTTAGCTTTACTCTTCACTAATTGCCCCAGTGCAGAGAATACACAAGAACACAAAATCAGAGGGAAACAAAACAGGCTGCTCCCTGAAAGTCAAAGAAGATGCACAACTCACCTCACCTTGCTTAAAGCTGGCACTTTTCAGACTCTCAAGCTTACCTACACACCTCTCTAGCTTGCAAGTAGGACATGGAAAGCCTCCCACACTTAAAGCTCCAATAGCTTGTGATTCCAACACCGTCCACAATACACCCCACCACCTAAAGTTATCTATTGCAACACCTAAGTCCTTTTGTGGATCTAGCACCAATTTTGTAGCAATTTGGACAATAGGGATATCATTTATCTCAAGGGCCTCAGTCACAATATGTACGGAAACAACTAGCAAAGAAAAGAGAAAAAGTTCTAAGGAATGATTCCACAAAATAGGACATCCTATGCTTAACTGAACGGGGTCCTTAATCTTTGAGACACTTTTAGTCAAAAGATGACTTAAAAATATTATTTTCTACCATAAAGTGTGCATTAGATCTATGTACTGTGAATGGTAAACCTGTGTCTTTATGATAACCTTAACTTTTGATCCCAACTATGCTAGAAAAAGTCAGATATGTAATTCACCACTGGTTGCAGCAACAGTAGACAAACTAATGTAGACAAGGCTCATGCATTTTTACCCCTATGTAAAACATACAACTCAGTACATTGTACCAATACACATGGCTGCCAGGTCTTGACCCAGTGTCCACTGAAGCCAATACAAGGATACCATAGGCTTTATGGATTTTAAAGCAGGCTGTAGCTGATATTGTAATATTATGCAGGAATATGTGCCACAAATGCAGCTGAAGTTCAATAAAACAAATCTTCCTGTAATATAATTATTTAAAAGTGTATCTAAAACAATGAATTATATGATAACATAATTGAAGTGTGCCCTCAAGGAATTGTAATCAAATTAAAATGTAGGGCAAGCCACAGAGAATAAATCACAAAATTATCTGTAGATGGCTCAAAAGTTTGATGGACTCAAGCTGTTTCATACTAGAGAGTGTTCTGCAGATTTTGAGAAACCGAGGCGAAACATAATGCATTTTTTTTACATAATATTGACAAATATACCATCTACACTGGCTATGCTCTTTGTTACTTCTACCTTACTCCTTATGTAGCCAATGGTCCCAGTGAATCTCTATGCACAAAGTCACTGGGTACACAGATTTCTATTTGCTTTGGGCAGGAGTTACAAATTATATTGCTGTTGTGAGCATAGTTTTTTTTTTTCAAACAAGTATTTGGGATGGAAGAGGCCTCTGCTGGGCCATCTAGTCAGTCCCCTGCATTAAAGGAAAATTGATTTTGTTATATTTCTAAACCATTGCTCATAGACTGGGGTAAACTTTAGCTTTGAATGTGTCTACTGAGGCTGATTCCACAGCTACATTTGTCAGCTTTTCCCATTAGTCAACTATTCTTATCATTACAAGATTTTTTTCATAATACATAACCTCAGTTTTCTCTTGCTGCTTAAGCCAACACTTCCTTTTTCTGTTTTCATTTTCTCATCACAATAATAATATTCCCACATAACTAGCATATGAATGGCATTTGAATAAGGAGAAGTGTAAGGTTTGTCTGTGTCTTCTTATAATTAATATTATTAAAGATGAGAAAAGACATTTATTGTTTTAAAATGAAGTGACCAATCCAGCAACCCTTACTCAGGAAACTAGTCTCACTGAGATCAATGGAACTACTCCCATATAGATGAAATTCAGATTACAGTGCAGTGAAAATGCTTTCAGCAAATGAGTAGTGATCTTTGCACACTCAAGAAACAAACTCGATATTATAAAGCTGCTCTGTGAAAACTAAAAAGAAAATATTATAATGCACCATAATGTGCGCTAAACAAGGAGTTAACTCTGATTTTTCCTTACAACATCACTAAGTTTAGCAGCACTATTCAAAAAATAGCCTCTGAAAGCCAAGACTTATACCATTAGAGTTCCCCCCACACACACTCAATTTAGTGGCAAAGCTTTGTTTGTGTAATCCTAAATGTTTCAAGAGAAAGATACATGTGATAAGCACTGAGCTTATAACTAAAATAATGCTAGGCAGAAAGTATTTTGTCTACCAAAGATGTTATTAGCATCTATAAAATGTATTTATTCCTTGTTACTTAAAGGAAAGATCTTGTCTTCCTTGACATAAATGTTTTCTTCTAAGACAGTTGGCTCCAGTCACATTATTTTAACATTATCCAATTTCTAGACCTTGGTTATTTTCTTTCCCCCCACTCCCTAAATGTCAAAAATCAAATTGTCTCTGCTGCTTTCAGACAAGCTACCTTCATTGAATCATTTGTCCCTGGAAGGAGAAGTCTTTCTAAAAGAGCTAAACAGAAAAAAAAAAAAAAACACTTTAAACACAGTATAAATCTTCATAGGTAGAAGCCACCACATCTTACTATTACACGGAACACTTGGCAGTGTCCTACTTTTTACTTCTTTATACTGTACTCTTTTTTGGTGACCCCCAAGGTATACTGTCACATCATTCAAACATTGTTGACATGCAAAACAATACAGCAGATGCTCTGATATTATTGGATTTCCATACATTAAATAGATGAGAAAGTAAGAGAGATGTTGGTTTGATGCTTACAAAATAAGATAGATTTGCAGGAAATGAACATTTTGAAACTGACAGCTATATATTATTTGCACCCCATGAATCTAATCGGATTTACTGTTATTATCACTGTTAGCTGGAATAGGTCATTATCTCTCCTATTGTGATAATTCTTGGGGTCTTAAGGGAACAAGGAAATTTTTCTTTTTTCTCCCCCTTTGTCCCCCTGAATTTATGGCAAGATGAGTGATTTGGGTTAAGAAGGAAAATATGTATCTTATTTAAAAATAATGTCTGATCACAAAACTAGAGACTATATAAAAGTGCATGGGATATGGGACTTGTAGTGCTCAAAAATCTGAAAATCAGAGCCAGGTGTGCATGTCCACACTACACTTCTTGTGTCAGTGGACCGTGTCTTCACTAGCAGCACTTGCATTAATGCAGAAAGCAGTGGGTAGCTATTCCACAGTGCAACTCACCACAGGGGGTTTTGGGAAGGGCTTGCAATTCCTCATGGGACCAAAACATTCTCGCTGGGGTGACTGGGAACATGGCTTTAACATCCCATGATAGTTTTCTCCCTCCCCTGATTTCATCTGCAGCTTATCATATTTCACACCTTTTTTCAAAAGGCTGGCATAGCCGCTCGTAGTCCATCTCCGGAGAATCATGGACCCCCATGCACTATTGTGATGATCACTGAAAACATCACCTGCCTTATCCTGTAGTATTTCCAGAGCCATGAGAGAAACCGTCGTGTGGAACATGGCAATGTCCTTTAAGTATCGGTGCTGGAAGCCATGGAACGAAACAATTCCCAGTTGCTGTTGGCAGTCGCACAGCTTCTGAACATAGTGCAGTGCCTGTTCTGGTCCCAAGAAACAAGCATTGACTGGTAGGATCACATTATTATGCAGGTATGGGATGATGAGTAGTGGCTACAGAACTTTCGTATGCACAAGGCCATTTTCCAGGAACTGTGTGTGGATCTCTCCCAAGCCCTTCAGCTCAGTGACACTAAAATAAGACAGGCTCCTACAGTGGAGAAGCAAGTGGTGATCGCTGTGTGGAAGCTTGCAATGCCAGACTGCTACCAGTCAGTGGGGAATCAATTTGGAGTTGGTAAATCCACCATGCTGTGCACCAAGTATGCAGGGCCATTAATTGCCTTCTGCTAAGAAGGGTAGTGATTCTGGGCAATGTGCAGGACATACTGTATGGTTTTTCCACAATGGGGTTCCCTAACTGTGGTGGGGTGATAGATGGCACACATATCCCTATTTTGGCACCAGACCACCTTGCCAAGAGTACACAAAAGAGAAAAGGATACTTTTCTATGGTATGGCAAGCACTGGTGAATCACCGGAGGCATTTGCCAGCATCAAAGTGGGATGATTTGGGACAGTGGTGGGCAACATGCGGCCCGTGGGCTGCAGGTTGCCCATCGCTGGTCTGGGAAGATGCATGACGTGTGTGCCTTTAAGAACACTGCTCTGTTCGGAAAGCTACAAGCAGGGACTTTCTTTCCAGACTACAAAATCACCCCTGATGACACTGAAATGCCAACAATAGGCTCAGCAAGTGAAGAATGGTAGTTGAATATGACTTTGGCTGTTTGAAGGGTCACTGGTGCAGTTTGTTCACTAGGTTAGACCTCGGTAAAAAAAAAGTCCCCATGGTTATAGCTTCCTGCTGTATTCTTCATAATATCTGTGAAGCAAAGGGAGAAAAGTTTCCATGGGGTGGGGCGTGGAGGTGGATAGGCTATCTGCTAATTTTCAGCAGCCAGATACTAGGGCTATAAGAAGAGTTCAGCATGGAGCAATGTGGCTCAGGGAGGCTTTTGTAATGACCCACAGTAATGTGTGCTGCTTTTCTGTATTATTCATACCCATAGTCTGAACATTCCTTTGACTAATGTGTTTCTTTCTCATGCACATCCCCCCACACCTCAGTTTCCATATCCTTTACTTCCCACTACCCCACACTTTTAATTAATAAAGATGATTTCATTTTCAAGACATGGACTTTTATTGCACACAGATATAAACACTGAAAGATCTGACAAAGACTGGAATATAATTGGGAGGGAGGAAACCCATTCATTTTATTTTGAAAAGCACACTGACCTTGCCTGTCATACGTCAGTTTATGTGCGGCTGTTGTTTTTTGCAACCTTCCCCCAGGGTTGAATGGAAGTGATATTGCATTACCTCGCTCACCTAGGGAAACGTGTGTGAGCGGGACGGGGGGAATACAGCAATTTTGGAATGATGTTCTGCAGGGCCTGCAGAGTGAGTTCAGCCTAAAGGTGTTTCTCCTGAAGGTTAGCCAGACCCCTCAACATGTCTGTTTGTTCCTTCAGAATCCCCAGCATCTCCTGCTGCGTGCTGTGCTCCTGGGCTGCTCTCCTGATCATAATGTCCATATCCTTTTTTTCAGAGAAAGCAATCCTCCACTCCCTCTGCTTAGTGTTCACTGTCCCAGAGACATTCATTATCTCATTAAACATATCATGCATTCTCTTTTGCCTTCACCATTGGTGGGAGAGCCTCTCTGCTGGTGTGGAGGAAGAGCTCAAGGCCACTGTTTCATCTGTAAACCATGCAAAGCACAAAGGAACCATTGTCAGTGCAGACCCAGGATCTGCTGGAGAGATGCTATATAAAAATCACTCCTCTTCATCCACGCAAGTGTAATGCAGAACATTTTCATTTTTACAGGGTATTCACTGAACCAGTTTTCAGTCCCAACCATGGTGAGTGTGGCCTAGGGCTCCAGATCATCTGCAGCACTGGGTGGACAACCCACAGAAGAACTGGAAGTGGCTTAAAACCCTCCCGAGAGCTGAAGCAAGACAGAGATTTACAGTGGACTCTCGATGACCTGTGCACAGGGCAGAACTCTCGTCTACCCTTCCCCCTCTTCTTCTTATGTCACACCCAGGCTTGGACAGCCTTGGGTTGTCTGTGTGTAAGTATGAAAGTGGGTTAGGGCTTGGGCACTAATGCTTTATTCCTCCTTTTGAGTGAGGTGGGGCACAAACAGCACTCACCATTGTTATTTGGTTAATAAAGCTTTAAACTTAGTCACTTGGTGTGCGCCTTCATCTCCTCCCCTAAAGATCCTGTGGTCTCTGCCTGAAGCCCCAGGCAGATTGGTAACATAAATCTGTCACATATTGCAATGATGTCAGCCGAATTAATACTGGAGTGGCATGGGAAAATATCCTACCATGGTGGAAGATATAAGGCAGCCCTTCCTAGAAACTTTCTATAACAGATTGAAGAGTACCTCCATGAATGTTTCCTGGAGATCTCTATGGAGGATTCCTCAGAAATCCCTGTGTTCATATACAATCTTTTTCACAGGGCATCATCTGCATAGCTGGTGCTGCCACTGGGAAGGAGATAGTCACTATATCTCAACTGTTTTTGAAAAATAAAAAATAACGTAGGAACATGTGACCCCAGAATATTACTTGGAATTGTATGCTCACCAGAGGTTCCTTCCCCAGGATCACACTCATCCATGTTGCTGTGCTGCAACAGGTTGGATTGCTCCAGGGTTACAAACAGCTACTGGCTCCCTGGGACAATGGATCCCTGGCTTGTCTGTCTCCCATTCTCCTTCTACTGTTCCTCATCCAAGACCTCCTCCTCAGTGTTGCCTATGGTGGCCAAGGACTCTGACTCCTCAGAGGTATCCACGCTGGTCTTGGGGGTTATGGTGGGGTCGCCATTGAGAATAGCATGCAGCTCCTGATAAAAGCAGCATGTCTGGGATGCTGAACCAGAGCGACTGTTCGCCTCCCTTGCCTTCTGGTACACCTTCCACAGTTCCTTGATTTTCACATGGCACTGCTGCATGCCCTGGTGTATGCCTTCTCTCCCGTGTCTCAAGTGATCTGCTCATATAACAAATGGCTTTTCAACAAAAACCAAAAGTATTGCAACACATTTCCATTTTCCTTGAAATTTTACCATTTTTGGATAAAAAGCAGAAAGCCAAATCAGAATTTTATGTCAATTTTACGTAGAAAAAATGAGAAATTTTGGGAAAGAAATTAATTTCTTTTAAAAATGTCTTTCAAGAAATAGGCATTTTTCTACTAGCTCCTTAAGTAGTTCAAAAAAATTGCAAGCATTCATATCTAGATAGAGACATGGTTTAGGTGCACTTCTCTATTGTGGTCCTTGTTAAAGCCAGAGCCACTATTTGTGCCCAAAGTATCAATCCAAATAATATTACTGGGCAGAGTCCAAGAATGGTGAGATTTTCAGAAAGTTATAAAACATCAAAAATTAGGGGTTTGGATTCTTATGGCTCTTAAATGTAGCAGGCGCTATTAGCTTTGCCTAAAATACTCATTTACCTCATAGAAGTGGGAAGACCTAGTCTGTAATAATAATAATAATAGTAAAGTGCTTTGACACTGCTGGATGGAAGGTGTTTTATATGTAACTGTGAAGAATTACTGTTGGGACATAATTGGGCATAGTGAATTTTCATATTTAGATTTCTGGGTATTTTCCTTTGCTTATTTTCTAATTGATGATTGTGTCATTTTTTTTTACATCTTTTTTTACAGGAAAATGCTAGTCTTAAATGTTTAATGACTTACTTGAAGAGCATGGAAAAGCATGATCACTTTAGCTAAATAGAGAATGCATCTAAAAATTCTCCAGTGCATGTTCATCTCTGCTCACTAAGCTGTATTTGAATGTGTGAATTTGATAAATCATGTAAAGTAAAGAAGCAGATTTGGATTCTTTATTTAGTTCAGGTGAAGCAGGAAGTTTAGAATCAGGCTAAAAATGACCAACAGAGAATTCTTTTGCTGCAGTCACACTTTCTTTGCATAGTGGGCATGTTAGAGAAGGAGCGTGTCTGAGGTGGGGAGAGGGCATGGAGGAACTCCACTTGTCTTCTGCTGCCATAGGGACTGTTAAAGACCCTACATCAGTGGCCTATTGAAAGCAGCCCCCATTCGCTGCCCTAAGCATTATCAGGGCTTGGGTCTGCACACAATGGCCCTGGGAATCCGGGAACTGTAATAAACTTCTTAGTGAACTTCCTCCCCCCTGCATCTGAGCAGGACTGAATCTCAGTAATCAGCTAAGGAATTAATTTTAGCATTTTTCTACTATTCTTTGAAATGGCAGGTTGGCTACTGACTGACCTGCTGCTCAGTGGAAGAGCTGATTTGAACTTTCAGGAGCACTTGATTCCTATAGCTAAATTCATTCTTTTGCTGGGACAGGGGAGTAATGGTTTGTGGCTCCCCCCATTCAGAGGCTGTCACTGAAAATGTTGAGGCAGTGGAAAGTAGACAAGGGATGAGAATGTCCAGGCAATGCCCTTTCTTGTCCCTGATCTCTTATTGGGAGGCTGCTGCACAGCATACATGGTGCTGGTTCTGTAGACAGGCCTCTAGGTGCTATAGCAATTCAATAATAACAGATAACTTTATTGGAAGCTCCATATTTTTGTTGGAGTCACATAAATCTGGGACTGCATATTTGTTTTTTTTTGCCTGATCTTAAGACAGCTGAGCACCTGCAACTCCACTTGAAGTCCATGTCAGTTGGCCTGTGTTGAATAACTCCTAATATCAGTCTTTTAATCTTGTCACTTTAGGGCAGCGATCATCAACCTTTGGCATGCAGCCCGCAAGGGTAAGCCCCCTGGTGGGCCGAGCCAGTTTGTTTACCTACCGCCTCCACAGGTTCAGCCGATCGCGGCTCTCACTGGCTACAGTTCGCCGCTCCAGGCCAATGGGGGCTGCAGGAAGCGGCATGGGCCGAAGGATGTGCTGGATGCTGCTTCCCACAGCCCCCTGGAACAGCAAACCGCGGCCAGTGGGAGCTGCAATGGGCTGAACCTGCAGATGCGGCAGGTAACCAAACCGGCCCGGTCCACCAAGAGGCTTACCCTGGTGGGCCACATGCCAAAGGTTGACGATCCCTGCCCTACAATGAGCACTTTATCACCTCTGATATGGTTATACCCGTCTTTGCTCAAAAGCAATTTTACTTAAGGATTGTGTTTACCTAAGTATACTCACAGTTCAAACTAGAATATCTTCTCCCTACCCCACCTTCAGCTAACCTTCCATCTCTCACTGTGAATGAATCCAAAGATTATTTAGTACTCAAAGGTAATATCTTTATTACACTATAAATCGGTATATATAAACAGTAGGGATTTCATTAAATCAAATTGTGAAGTATAATCTTTTATGGTTATTAATTTCTAGGTGCCTCTCAAAGCACATAATATAACAAAAAACAGCTATGTAGATCCCATTTGTTTCAGAAGCCTTTTAGCATAGGTGAGCTTCTAGACTGTCATCTTGGGAACATTTCATATTCTAATAATAAATAATAATTATAAAGAACTGAATTTATAAAATGTGCCCTCCCTCTGTAAGGCACATGACTCCTGGTTGCTCATGAGGGTTGTAGACCCCATAGACCAATGCACAGCCTGTGGTGCGAGGTTCTCTGTCTGTGTCAGCTCAGGCTGCACCCTGCTCTGGTGGTATCTATCAGGCCTAGTTGCCCCCCTTGATTTTTTCCCTTTTAGTAGAGATCCCTCCGCTTCTTCATGTCTTCTAACTTGCACTTATGGTTTCTAAAAATAGTGAGAGTAAATATTAAATAGTAGTGTTCCCCAGGGGTCTCTACTGGGTCCAGTTCTATTCAACATATTAACAAATGATCTGGAAAAAGGGTTAAAATGTGAGGTGGCAAAATTTGCAGATGATACAAAACTACTCAAGATAGTTAAGTCCAACGCAGACTACGAAGAGCTACAAAAGGATATCTCAAAACTAGGTGACTGGGCAACAAAGTGGCAGATGAAATTCAATGTTGATAAGTGCAAAGTAATACACATTTCAAAAATAATCCCAAGTATACATGTAAAATGATGGGGTCTAAATTAGCTGTTAGAAAGAAATCTTGGAGTCATTGTGGATAGTTCTCTGAAAACATACATTCAATGTGCAGCGGCAGTCAAAAAAGCGAACAGAATGTTGGGCATCATTAAGAAAGGAATAGATAAGAAAATGTCATATTGCTTCTATATAAATCCAGGGTACTCCCACACCTTGAATACTGTGTGTAGATGTGGTTGCCCCATCTCAGAAAAAAATATATTGGAATTGGAAAAGGTTCAGAAAAGATTAACAAAAATGATTAGGCTTATGGAACGGATTCTGTATGAGGAGATTTTAATAAGACTGGGACATTTCTGCTCGGAAAAGAGACGACTAAGTGGGGATAGGATAGAGGTTTATAAAATCATGAATGGTGTGGCGAAAGTAAATAAGGAAGTGTTACTTACTCCTTCTCATAACACAAGAACTAGGGGTCACCAAATGACATTCAAAGTGGTAGCCATGTTAGTCAGTATAAGCAAAAACAACAAGGAGTCTTTGTGGCACTGTGGAGATTAACAAAATTTATTTGGGCATAAGCTTTTGTGGGCTAAAACCCACTTCATCAGGTTTTAGCCCACAAAAGCTTATGCCAAATAAATTTGCTATTCTCTAAGGTGCCACAAGGACTCCTCATTCCCCCCGCCCAATGAAATTAATCGACATCAGGTTTAAAACAAACAAAAGGAAGTATTTTTTACCACAGTGCAGTCAGTCTGTGAAACGCTTTGCCAGATGTTGTGAAGGCCAAAACTATAACAGGGTTCAAAAGAGAACTAGATAAGTTCAAGGAGGATAGGTCCATCAATGGCTATTAGCCAGGATGGGTAGGGATGGTGTCCCTAGCCTCTGTTTGCCAGAAGCTGGGAATGGGCGACAGGGGATGCATCACTTGATGATTACCTGTTCTGTTCATTCCCTCTGGGGCACGTGACTTTGGCCACTGTCAGAATACAGGATACTGGACAAATGAACCTTTGGTCTGACCCAGTATGACCACTCTTATGTTCTCATGTTATGCTAATGATACTTTTGTATATGGCCATGAGTGTGACTGGATGTGTAGCCAACCAATGTTCACCTAACCAGTCAAGTCCCTGAATTTTAATAAACACTCTTTTAGCTGGGAACACATCAGACCTGTTCCACTAATTTCTTGATCTTATATAATATGCAGTCTGGAGGTGGAATCCACTCCAGAAAGACATACAAGCAGACATGAGACGCTGATATCCCAGGCTAAGTCTAGAAGACTGAACTATGAAGTCACAATGACAAACACTGCTGTCAGAGAGGTGCAGTTCTTTTATTCCCATTTTCTCTTACCTTGCACTTATTTTCTGTTTCATGATGCTCTGTGTCCTCTGTCTCTCTCCAGCACCACTCTGTTTACATGTTGAAATACTTCCCAAGTCACAAGTGAAAATAACAGTCACAAGCAAGTCAGGAAAAAGAATATTGCCTTTCCTTCCTTGGTACCACCATCAAGATTATCTTCATTTTTCATATTCCTGTGAGGTGTGATCTAAAGCCCACTGAAGTCAATGAAAACATGTCAATTAATTTTAATTTGGCTTCTGATCAGGTCCATACAGCTCCAGCCAACATGGTATTTGAATATCTCAAAAAAATATATAGTGAAAACATGAAGATCTATTTCTCTTTCCCCTTCAAACAGCAGAGACTGGACTCTGATTATATCTCTCTTTAAAACCTATTCCAACTAGGAATTTTGCTGCAGAGTGGATGCTCGATGTCATTACACAAAATGTGACATGTCATGGCTGCATCATAGCAGTGCTGTTAGCTGAACTCTGGGAACAAAACTAAGGATGTGGGTATGCATCTGAATACACGGAGTTCTTTTCCATTTGTATTGATATGGAAAAATAGCTCATGTGTTCCTTTGTTTGGACTGCTGAAACTTGTACAGACTGATCACTGTTCCACAGTTTACATTAGCAGTTGCTGGATAAAAGGTTGTTATCTCCAGATTGAAGGTCACTGAACTGGCCGAGAGTCCTGGCACAAATGTCTTTTTAATCAAAGAAAACCATGCCAAAATTAAAAACAGGTTTGTAGCCAGCTCTTAAGCTAAAATCTTGTCACATGAAAGGGAAGATTAATGTGTTTTGTCTTGGGGAAAGTATTTTCTGAATATCAATTTGTTTATTTACTATTTTCCTAAAAAGGTCTGCAGAGACACCTTGTGGATTTGAATCTGTTTTGTCCAAACTGCTTGTCAGTGGGATGCACTGCAAAGTAGTCCTGCCAATAGTGTCACAGAGAGAGAATCTACTTTCTTATAAAGAAATTCTCTTTGGGTAATTAAGGACAGACAGTTGGCTTTCTGTTACAAGCTTTTGTAAACCAATGTCACACATCAAATGCTAAAAGTCTTGAAAAAAAAAGAAGTTGGAACCCAAATGTAGAGTTTTGTTAGGCGGAACAGAAAGACTGTTGATGTAGGCTAACAATATGGGACCAAATACATCCTTGAAGTATGCACACTGAAGTCATTGGATTTATACTGTGTGATGAATGGGATGAATTTGACCTGTAGCTCAGGCTTGTCAGGGAACATCAGACAACTGAGAGACTGAGGAGCTAATAGAGTCTTGATTTCCCCATGGATAACTAGCACATAGAAAATACTTCTGCTTTTTTTGTGCCACTGTTTGGTGTGGTTGATTGATGGATGGATTTCACATGCTAATCTCACTTACTCTCTCACTACCCAGGAGGCAGAAAGCATGAGATGAAAGAAAAAAAACATCCCTAGGGATTTTTAAATCACATAAAATATATGACAAATGATTGCATTGAGATTAGAATCTGAAATCCATCAGCCAGCACTATACCAAAGAATTATATATATTGTGATAGACCCAGGCCCGTTGGTACAGCTGAGTAGCCTTATTGGGATCCAGGAAATGGGAGGGCAAAGCCCGCCCACTGCTAAAGGATC
Source organism: Eretmochelys imbricata (assembly GCF_965152235.1). Lineage (NCBI taxonomy): Eukaryota > Metazoa > Chordata > Testudines > Cheloniidae > Eretmochelys > Eretmochelys imbricata. Next base: position 91,342,746 of record NC_135572.1, on the reverse strand, counting down.
CCGCCCAGCCTAAGAGGGGGGTCCACAGGACCTGGAAACTAAATAATTACAGGGCACAACTAATGAAATAATAGGGACAGGATTGCGGTCAAAGGGTCAAATGAAGGGAACCAGACGGGGACACTGAGCAGAGAACCCTGGACAGTCCCCACTGCTCCTCGAAGCCGTCAAGGGAGTCAGTGGACGCCGCCTAGAGGAACTCTGCCTGGATACGTGAATGAACGGACGGACGATCGGAAATAGGCCCCACAGTCACAGGAGACTCCATTGGCCAACCTTCTCACCCTGGTTTTATAGATAGCCACTTTAGCCAGGGCCAGGAGGAGGTTGACCAGGTGGCCCTGTGACTTACTGGGGCCACGGACAGGGAGTGCATAAATAAGGAGGTGAAGAGAAAAGTGCAACCAAAATCTTAACAAAAAGTTTGTAAGGAGCGGGAATAGGGGCTGCAGCCTGGCGCACTCCAGGTATATGTGCGCCAGGGTTTCCCTCATGCTGCAAAAGGGGCAGGTGCCTGGGATAGGGGTGAACCGCGCCAAGTACACGCCTGTGCTCATGGCCCCGTGAAGAAGCCGCCAGCTGATATCCCTGGCAGGCCTCGGGACAAGGGTGGAGTATAGGCTGGCCCACCAGGGCTCCTCACCCTCTGGAGGTGGCAGGAGGTCCTGCCACTTTATGTCGGAGAGGGACGCAAGGGTGAGTACGTGAAGTGTGGAGCACAAGCATGTATAGATGTTTCCTTGGTGCGGTCTAGAAATGGATCGGGTGCAAATCAGCACCGGAGTAGTCCTGTCCATTTCCGGAGCCGCTCATGGTGAAGAGATGGGGGGGGGGAGGGGTGTAGGGTCGGTCAGATCCATGGCGCAGAGGCCCGATGAACAGGTCCAGAGGGTCTGGGGTGGAGGGTGAGTGGGGTGCGCCCTCTTAGGACCTGGTCGAGGTAAACCCAAGCAGCAGGAGGCAAAGCGGCCCTCACCTCCTGAAGTACGTACCGGGGAGTACGAGGCCTGGAGAGCCCCATGTGCTGAGCGAGCATTAGGGGATCCAGCCAGTCTCCCCGGTTGTAGTCCATAAGGTCTCCAACTCTGGTGACTTCTGCCAGGACCAACATCTGGCGTTCTGAGGGAGACTCCGTCATCTGCACATGGAGCTGGGGGTTCTGGAGCAGGGGCTCTGCGAGGAGATCTGCCTCCACAGTGGCCGCCACAGACCTAGTCACTGAGAACAGTTTCCAGGTCCAGAGGAGGTCCTGGTAGAAGACAGGCAGACTGGAGAGGTCTCGCCAAAGACCTCTCAGATGGAGATAAAGGAGCTGCCGGTCATATCAGAGCCCTCAGAAGCGGCGCAGGAAGGCGGGGGCCAGTACACTTCAAGCCGGACTACCTGCACCATAAAGGAGCCTCTGCAGGGGCTGGAGGCAGAAGACATGGACCTGAGCTTGGAGACACTTCAGGCCCTGCCCTCCCTCCTGCAGGGGTAGATGGAGAACCCCTGCAGAGACCTAGTACAGTCCTGACCAGAAGAACTCCAGAATCGATGTCTGAAGGTTGGCCAGGAAACCCGGGGCCGGGACCAGGGTGTTGAGCTGGTACCAGAGCATGGACAGGACTAGTTGATTGAGCATCAGTGCTCTCTCTTGAAGGGAGAGGCTCTGGAGTAGTCCTGTCCTTTTCCGGAGCCGCTCTATCACCCTGCCCTATAAACCATGCCAGTTCTCTGGCAGAGACGGATGCATGGCAGAAAGGTAAACACCGAGATAGAGCAGCAGACCTGTGCTCCACCGGATGGCCTGAAACGTGGGTGGGAGGGAGCTCGCCTGCCACCGGTCCCCTACCACCAGGCCAGAGCTTTTAACTCAGTTGATCCGGGCGGAGGAGGCTGCCAAATAGATGGCCTGGCAAGTCTCTACCCTCACAAAGTCACCTGGGTCCTGGACCACATCGTCAGCATACGCTGACAGAACCAGCAGCAGCTCCAGCTCCCACAGAACCAACCCCGTCAACCTCCTACGGAGGAGACAGAGGAAGGGCTCAATCGCCAGAGCATACAGCTGGCCCAAGAAGGGGCACCCCTGCCATACTCCTTGCCCGAAGCTGACCGGTTGAGTTAGGGTCCAGATGAGCCTGACCAGACACTCTGCGGAGGCTTACAGCACCTGGAGAAAACCCACAAACTGGGGTCCGAAGCCAAACGCTCACAGAATGCTCAGGAGATACCCATAGTCCACCCTGTCGAATGCATTCTCCCGATCCAGGGACAGGAGGGTGAAAGACAGAGTGTCCCTACATCTGAGTTCCAAGAGGTCCCAGACCAGATACAGGTTGTCGAAGATAGTGAGGCTTGGGATGGTGTAGGTCTGGTCTGGGTGGATCACCTCCTCCAGCACGGACCCTAGCCACAGCGAGATGGCTTTCGCTACGGACTTTGTAGTCCGTGCTGAGGAGTGAGATGGCACACCAGTTTCGTAAGTCACGGAGGTCCCCCTTCTTCGGCAATAAGGGGAGCACAGCTCACCTGCACAAAAGAGGGAGGACCCCGCTCTGCAAAGATTCGGCCCAGACGGTGACTAGGTCTGGGCCGAGGACGTTCCAGAACACGTGGTAGAACTCCACGGTCAGCTCGTCCATGCCCGGAGATTTATTGGTGGACATGCGGCGGAGGGCTTCCAATAACTCTGTCAGAGTGAGAGGCAGCTCTACCCAGTCTTGGTCACCCACGCTGACTGCTGGGAGTTCGTCCCAGAACACTCTGCAAGTGTTAGGATTGGTCAGATCTGGGGAGACAAGGCCTGCATAGAAGGCCCTGGCCCTCCTGCACATCTCCTCCGGATCTGTGAGGAGGGTGCTGTCCTCTGCTAGGAGGCAAGTGATGTGCTTTTTGGCCCCCTCTTTCTCCAGGGCGTAGAAGAAGTGGGAGCCACGATCCATCTCCCGAAGGAGCGGATGCGGGATCTAACAAAGGCACCCCAGGCCCGATGGTCCTCGAGTGCCCGGAGCTCTTCCCGCTTCTACTGGCATGCCCCACAGAGGGATGGATCCTCAGGGCTGGCAGCCAGATGCCTCTCCAGCTCTAAGACCTCCCATTCCAATTGCCTTATTGCCACATCCCTCCATCGGCTGGTGCCCTGGGTGTAGTCACTGCAGAAGAGCCAGGCGCGCACCTTCCCCAGGTCCCACCACCGCCGCGCCAAGGGAAAGGCACGCTGCTGACCTCGCCAGGCCAGCCAGAACTCCAGGAAGAATGCCATGAAGCCCACATCCTCCAACAAGCTGTTGTTAAAATGCCAATAGGCCGGTCCTGGCCTCTCTGCACAGAGAGAGGCCGTCACGGTGGCTAAATGATGATCGGAGAATGGGGCCGGCTGGATGCTGGAGGAGTGGGCCCGTGAAAGGTGGAAACATGATAAACAGATGCGGTCCAACCGGGAGTGATGTTCGACTATCTTTTGGAGGATGTCTGCAGCGTCCAGGTACTGCTCAGTCCCCGAGCGATCCTGCTCCTCGAGGGTGGTGTTAAAGTCCCCACCAGGCACTCACGAGTATCCAAAGAGCTGAGGAAGGTGGACGCCTGCTGATAGAAATGCAGCTGCTGATGAGGTTGACCACAAGCCCCTCCATGCGGGCCCGGAGATGCAGCAGGCGGCCTGGCACAACCTCGGCGACCCCCAGCACCTCGGGCCATAGGTCAGGGGAGAACAGGGTCGCCACTCCAGCTGTACGAACTGTGAGATGGCTAAAGTAGACCCTGTCCCTCCATTCCAGCAGCCAGCTGCCTTTGGCGGCCAGATCTGCATGGGTCTCCTGCAGCAAAACCACAGAGTACCCCGCCCTCCTGAAGGAAGGCGAGCACCTGGCACCTGTGGAGACCCATCCTACAGCCCCGGGTGTTCAGTGTTGTGATGGTGAAAAGTGCCATGAGGAGGGCTTGGGGGGGATCCTCGCTGGCAGGGTCTCTCACGGCCCCTGTCGCGCTGTGCAACAAACTGTTACCTACCCCGTAGGTGAGTAAGGAGTCACGGAAGAGGTGGACCCCCTGGTAGGCCGCGGATGCCTGCTTCCTGGTCCTTTTACCCTCCCCCACGAGGACCCTTGCAGCCCAGAGAATTAGATGAAAGTCCCCCCATCGCTAGAGAGCAAGCTGTACCTTGTTATGGGAGCCACGGATGTCCTCAAGGCACTCCCGCAGCTCCTCTCGCAGCGTACGGTGGCCCAGGGTCACTAGCCCCCAGTTATCCTCCGGAGGGGCCTCTGACACATCACCATGGCCTACCAAGACGGGCAGGCAAGGGGCGGACCCCCGACGTGGCGCCCGATGGGCTGGCACCACGTGGCCCCCCTCAAACCCTGGCTCAATTGGGGGTGGTGGAGGAAAGATAGCAGCCCCTGGTGAGTCAGGACAGGGAAATACAGATGCTGCTCCCTGGGGGCTATCCTCTGGGAGTGTGGAGATGATAGCCCCAGGGGCGGCAATGGTATCACAAGAGGTGGAGGGGACAGAGATGGCGTTGGCATCAGGGGCAGGGATCAAGAGTAGGGCCAGGGCAGGGGTCAGGAGCAGAGTCAGGGAGAGGGGCAGAGGCAGGATCCTGGGCCCCAGTTGCCAGGCTGCTGGGAAGTGGCCCCTCTCAGACAGGCTCAGGAATCCGGGGGGTGGGAAGGGGGCCCTCTGTGATGCCAGGCTCTGGCTTTGTGGCCGGCCTAGGAGCCACGGCATTGGAAGGTGGACAGTCTTCAGTGGGGTCCCCACCCAGGAAGGAGGTCGGTTGCCCCACACTAATAAGGGATATCCCATGGGGCTCAGGTCCCGGCCGCGTGGCACCGGCTGTCGCCCCAGTAGGCTCGGCGGCCATCAGCAGGGTGCAACCTGCGGCTGGGCAGATGGAGGAGCCCAGGGAACCCTGGGATATGGGAGCAGAAGCAGTGGTTAGGGGGAGGGAACATGGGGAAAAGGGGGCCGGGATGAGGTCTCTCAGATCGAGGCCCGCTGGTAGAGGGTCGTTCTCCCCCTAGGTGACTGGGGTCAAACCCAGGGCCTCTATCTCCTCGTAGATGGAAGGGATCTCTCCTTCCACCACCCCAGAGGTCTCCCCACCAGCACCCAAAATGACACTCGCCTTGGGGCTCACAGGGGCTCCAGATGGTATCAGGGGCCTCGGAGGGAAGGGACTCCAATGGAGAGACAGTACTGCCCTTCCATGCTGCCACGTCTTCCCCAGCTGGTACCGGTGGATGGAACGCACCTGTGGGCAAGACAGAAGGCTCAGCATCAGTGCCCCCCTTCCTGGTCTTCCGTGGGACTTCTGCATCGGTGGAAAGGAGCGTAGCTCGAGCCTTCTGCTTGCCCTGCTTCCCCTGTACTAGTGCCCAGCCCTCCATGGCAACATCTGGGGGCCGGGGCGATGGCTCAGGGACTTCGGGAGGCAGCGGTGGGGTGACATGAGGCAGGGAAGATTCCCCCTGGGGCGGGCCCTCTCTCATGCTTGGCAGTATCCCTGCTGCACCCTCCTCTAGGGGCCCCGCCGGATTGCAGGCAGCAGAGGCGGGGCTCTCCTGCTCGTCTGGGTACACTGGGGGAAGTACCCCTTGGGCCCGATTGGGAGCAATAGTGGACTGAGGAAGAGGAGGGGCAGCTCCAGGCAGCCAGGGGTACCGGTGATGACGGGGCCGGCGCCCTGCCTGGCTCGGGGGTCCCGGATGCCCCTTCTTGCCAGGCCAGGGGGCAGTCCCTCCGGACATGCCCCATTGCCCGGCAGAGGTAGCACTGGGCCTCCCCATAGAATAATGCACCCGGTAACGGGCCCCCTGGTAGGGGACCAAGAATGACCCCTCGAGTGCCTCTCCATCACAAACCACTGGCAGCAGTTGAAGCTCCACTTGCTGGTGGAACGAGAGGACGTGACGGAGGGCGGGGACTTTGCATCCCAAATGGGAGAGGGCTGATAATGGAGATGGGTTTCCCCAGGGTAGAAAGAGCAGGTAATAGGGTGGCATTGGGAAGGAAGGGAGGGACAGACAGAGGTCAGGACCACTCGGATGCCCAGGTCTTCCAGCGGCTCCAGGGGGGACGAACACGCCCTTCACCACCAGGCCCTTCTCCGCTGCTTCCTGGGCGGCGCCTCCGATGCCAGGAAGAAGATGACCTTCCCGTACATTTTGGAGGCTGCCACGATGGCCGTGGGCCCCACCACCCTCACCAATGCCTGCATGTAGGTCTCCACGGGGGGTGAGACGGGCACCAGGAGGCAACGGATGCCGGGCTTCCTGGTCATGGTGGGAAAGGGGCCCCGGCTGCTATAGGTGGTAGTGGAGGTGGCGGGCAGGAGAGATGACGTAGCGGCAGGCGGGGGGGGGGGGGGGGGGCTGCTGCCACCTGGGCGTACACCCTGGGGGCCGGGGCACCCGCAGAGCTGTTGGAGGGAGCAGCAGGTAGGGACACCAGGGCCAGTGGCGGAGCGGCAGCAGTTTCTGCCATGGAGGGCCCGGTCTTTCTAGTGGGGCCCTTCCCCTTCTTCTCACCCTGGTCCTTCCTGCCGGCTGGGGGGCTCCCGCAGAATCTGAGTGGGCGAGGGACGTGGCAGCAGCAGAGGTCACCCTGATGCTCGCCGCTGTCGGCACCCCAAGTGGGGGCAGTGGCAAGTGGTTTGGCAGCAGCAGTTTAAGTAGAGGCTTGGTGGGGGGGTGACAGAGGGGCAGGTAGGGAAGGGGCCCCACCCGCTATGTCCTCCACCATAATGAGCAGGGAGGGAGGGGAAAACACCAGAGAAAGGAGTGGCAGGTCGACCACTCCTCCCCGCTAGGCTGCAGGCTGGGGAGGAGGGCGCCAAAAGGGGTGGGCTGGATGGGGGGGGGGCTATCAAGGGCTTGTGCAGGGCAGTCACCAACTCAGGATGGGAATCCAGCTCCTCTAGTTGCACTGGGGGAGGGGGGTTCCAACAACGTTGGGGGGGGTGTGGTGAGATGGGGCAAACTCAAACAGGGGAAAGGCACAAGTGCATGGGAGGGGGCATGGGCACGTTTGAGGGGAGGGGCTAATCAGGGCAAGGGGAACTGCGTGGTGGGGGAAAACAACCAAGCTGGAGGTAGGACAGGAAACCAAGGGGCTAGCTTCAGAGGCCAGGGCAGGGCAAAGAAACAAAAGCAGCAAAGGGAAAAGGGCGGACAGGCAAACAAACTGAAGCTAGTAAGGGGGGGGGCTGGGGTTAAGAGAAGGGGCAAAAGACTGCAAGTGGCAAAGCTGTTGGGTGGGGGGAGTCAGTCCAAGGGGGGAGAAGGGGGCATGTGCATCTGCACAAAAAGTCAGTGTGGGCTGGCTGCTGCTTCTGGCCCAAATGGTGGTGAAAGGGCATAGCAAGCCAGGTGAGCAGCTGAGTCCCAGAGGCAGGAGCTGAAGGCAGATGGTAAGTGTCCACTGGGGGGTGGTGGAGTGGGCAGCGATGATGGTGCGGGGGCAGGTGGGGGGCACACACAGATGGACTAGGGGGCAGGCTCCACACTATACTCCCTGTGTCCCTCCAAACACAGTCAAAACCCCCACCACAAGAGAACAGTTCAAAAGTTACTCAGTCTTAAGACCCCCTCCACAGTGGTCTGCAGAGTTCCTGGGTGCTCCCCCAGCAGCAGATGGTCCGCTTCTTCTCCTCCTTCGGGTTCCAGCAGCTCCCAGGCAGCAAAGGCAGCAGCAGCTCCAGGCGGCAATCCAGTGGCCAGGCAGGCAGAAAGGACCCCTCACAGGTGGTGGTGGTGGTGGTGTCCACAGCAGCAACAGCTGGGGCCCCTCACTCCCTTCCTCTGGGGAGTGGGCCAGCAGACCCTCCCCCAAAGGGGCTGTAGCAGCAGCAGCCAAGGGTTGGGGGGCAGGGTTCAGCAGCTAGCCAGCAACCAGGTAGCAGAGAAAGGAGTGGTGGTGGTGGTGGTGGTGTCTGGCCCAGCCAGAGGAGCAGCTGGAGAGGCAGTAGGAAGGGCCCAGTAGCAGGAGCAGCAATCTCCCTCTAGGCCAGTTGGGTTGAGCCTTATTAGGATCCAGGAAGCAGGACGGGGGGGGGGGGGCATATCTACTAGCCACTGGATTAACAGCTTTCTGTTCCCTGACTGACTAGAGCACGGGCTTCTCCAGGCTAATGAGAACACCTGACTCCAATTAACCTGAAGAGAGTCAGGTGAGGCCATTAAGCTAATGTGACCACCTGACTCGAATTAAGGTCCCTCTGATAATATAAAAGGGCTCACTCCAGTCAGGCAGAGAGGAGCTATGGGAGAGGAAGTGTGGCTGAGGGGCTGGTTAATGAAGACAGCCTCAAGTCATTAGTAAGGGAGCCCTAAGGTAAGGGTGAAGAAGGGAGAAGTAGGAGAGCTGTGGGGAAGTGGCCCAGGGAAATGTAGCAAATCTGGCAGTAAAAGGTTTGCTACCAACAGCTGTTACTATTAGGGTCCTTGGGCTGGAACCTGGAGTAGAGGGTGGGCCTGGGTTTCCCCCAACCCACCACTACAGAAACACCTTCTGGGAGGGGAAAACAGGCCCCTGTCAGGACAGGAGACTAAACTGTTTTGGCATGAGGCTGTAGGTGTAACAGAGACTCTGGGAATTCTCTCAACAACCTCCACTGCTGGCTTATGATGAAAAGGGCTCAGTAGACTGTATCTCTGGCCCTAGAGGGAGAAGGGCTACATGGAGGGTTGTAGTGAGCCTCTGAAGCTAGCATAAACTGCCTGGAAATGTGGGTCCCATGGGGATATGGTTTGAGCTCTGCCACAATATATAATATTGCATTAACACTAGTTTGTGTCTGTGTATGTTGGAAAAGAAAATCTAGTGTTAATACAATGTTAAAATTGGGAAAACAAGCACTGAAAAGTCAAGAAATATACAGTGTGGGTAGAAATGTACCCTTAATTCTGCCCTTAGGTGCATATGCCTTGAATTGTATATTTACTCTAAAAAAAATGACTGTTTAACAATGACACCATTTTGTACCCTCAGAGTTATTCCCTGAGTATGTTCAGAGACATATCAACTTACTTCTGTGAGGGAAAAATAGGTTTTACTACATGTTATTCCTTTAACCTCCGTGAAGCTGATGGAACACTGAATACAAGTGGCTTGTGCAGGTGTGACAGTCAGAATTTGGCCTACAGAGTCTTCATTACTGGTGATGACACAGGTATCAGTACCAGGGGGAAAAAAGGTGTTTATGTACCTCTGAAGCTAATACATGGTAACTAACACAAAGGTAAGATCCTAGTGAAGACAAAACGGTTGTAGTTTAAACATGTATTAGCTAGTTGAACTAAACCATAGGTTCCTGACTATGCTTTACGTAAACCTCTTAACGTGTTAAAGCTACAACTTCCTGGTCTTCACTAGGATTTTACCTTGTATTAGTTACCACATTTAACTAACACATGGTAATAAACACTTTTTTAACCTTTGTGAATAAAAGGCCAGAGAGTACATCCTAGCTTTCAATTCCCAGAGTGAATTTGTAGGGCTTGAAGTTTAAAAAAAAAACAAAACAAAACCTTGAGCAATTCTGAGCTGGCAGGAATTGGGAGACAATAAAAGAATTCCAACTCAGCAAGATACTAAAGTCCATGTCTCGATTTAAGCCTTTGAGTAGTCCCATGTTAGTGTGACTATTGATGTGCTTTAAATGAGGCACACATTTAAGTACCCTACTGAATTGTAGTCTGTGCCTTTATTTGTCAAAGGTAATATATTAATAACATGAAAGTTTTTTATACAAATTAAGGTTATTACCAAGTACAGATAAATATTTCTATTGCAACTGCACAAAGATTTTAAATGTCAACACTAATAACTTTAAAACTACTCAACCAATTATCTCCACATTGTGTTTATTTCTTAAATCTCAGTGAGACTAGCTTAATTTGAAGATTCTATCTTCATCCACTTTTAGTTAACCATGTGAAAAGCTTCTAATCAGAACACATGGAGAAGATTTTGACAAAAATACTCAGCAAAAATACCTTTGAGTCAAAAAGGAACTTGGTTTATAAAGCTATATGCAATTTTAAAAGATGGGTTAAAGGGAATTTCAAGAACACACTTATGTGCAGTGACTGATTAGATGACTGATTAGATTTAAAATAACTCTTTTTTTTTATTCTGCTCCATTAGAGATGAGGAAGATCTGGGAATGTGTGAAACTACTCCTATCTTAGACAACATATTGAACAACCTAATGATAAAAGGTATAATATAGGCCTTTTTGTAGGCATCAGCTGCTGTTCCTTGCCAGTCAGTCAGTGAAATTCAACACAACTAGATCTTAAGGTAAGTCTCACATGAACATAAAACTCAGCCCCAACTGGTCCTCTCACTGGGGGTAAAGGGGACAGGGCTGGAGTATGATGAACTCCACTAATACCCAGCCATCAGTACAGTCCCTAAAGGTCCATTTTAAGCAGTACAATTTAGAGCAACCATAGGACCCACAGCTGGTTTAGGAATGACAAGGGCAAAAAGATGGTTCAGAGTCTCTTTTGTTTCTACTCTGCACTTGAGGAGTGCACTCAATGTTTCTGCATTTCAAGAACATGATTTATAAAAGTTATTCACACATGGATGAGGCTACTAAAAGTTTTAGCATTTTAAAATGTTCAAATGAGGCAATGGAGAGAACACTAGATTGGGAGTCAGGATACTAAGCTTTCATTCTAGGCTCTGCTGATGATTAGCTGTGTGACCAGGGGAAAGTCACTTTAATCTTTGTACCTCTGTTTCCCTTCTCACTTCTGTCTATTTAGCTTTTAAATTCTACAGGGGAGAGACTATTTCTTATTGTCTGTTGCATAGTGCCTTGCACAATCTGAACTGATGTCTCCTGGCATTACAACTGTAAAATTAATAAAAAATAATCTGGAACTTAAGGAAAAAAAACATTTTAAGAGTCAAAACTATCACCTGAAGTGAAGTTTTTTGAGAAAGAATTGAGATCTGATTTATATTTACAATTATTACTTACATCCAGAGAAATCTGTTAATTATACTATTTTGGCTCTAGATTAGGTAAAACCAAATAAAATATTCCCTGTTTTGGGACTGATCTAGAACACAATTATGCACCTGCATAGTCCTTGGTTAATAAAACTACTCAAGTGAATGACATTTTGTAGGACTGGATGCTTATTAGCTTTTAAGCACATCTGTCTTGTATAGCTCAGAAGATACTATTAGCAGGACACTAAACAATTGTAACAATTACTGTTTTAGATTCCTATCTGTTGTAGATATCTTGAGTGAGATTTACTTAACTGTTAAAAGACATCTCTTCTGCGCTGTTAAAATATCTACATATTTCTAAAATTACTCTGTAATTAATCACTGTATCTTAAAGACAGACTAGAGTATTAGGCCACTAGTTTGGGACTTGGAAGATGTGGTTCAAATCTTTGTTCTGCCACAGACTATCTGGGCTTGGGCACATCATGCAGATTCTCTGCACCTCAGTTCTCTATCTAGAAAATGGAGATAATCATACTTTCCTACCTCACAGGGATATGATGAAGCTAAATACACTAAAGACTGAGATGCTCAGGTACAGTAGTAATGAAAGTCATATAAGTACCTAAGACAGAAGAATATTACAAACCTTGCCATTTTTCAGCCACATTCTAAACTCCAGATAGATATTGACTTTGTCAAAAATAGTTTGTCAGAACCTCCTGAACACTGATTAAAACCACTACAGAGAGCATACCTTTTGCTAATTTTAGCAAGTGTCAGTCAGTATACATCCAGAACCTACAGAGAAGCAATCTTATATTAATATTTGATTTAAGCTGTTTATGAAAATCATTTATTATACTAAAAGGTTAAGCACTGAGGTTTCCACAGTACCAGTTCTGATTAATTATGAATACTTCAAGCTTAATAATACAAAATTTGTGATCAGAATGATAGATAACATAAATTAACAGCCTTCAGCTCCAATGATGAGTCATTAGATTATATTTGTACAGCACTTTGAAAAAACAGAGTGCCATACACTTGCTAAGTATTGTAGAACTTTTCACTGTACATTAGATTTCACAGGGTGAATCAAACTGCAAAAGTAAACATACCGTATTTATTCCTAGTGGAGGAATTTGAAGACCCTCCTGCTACTTGTTGTCCTGCTCCTACATGACCCACAGCCAGCCCTTCATTGTAGGGAATGTTGTACCTAACCTGCTGTACTAGAGCCAGGTGGGAGAAAGGAGAAGGAGCAGGGGATAGCTGGTAATGAACATCAAATTGGGACCTGTATCCAACTGGATCCTAATAATAGATGATCAGTGAAGCATGGGCACCAAGGCGTAACTGTGCTCCTCTGCTGTTTTTCTTGGTTGCAGTTGCTAGTCCAGCCAAGGAAGGTAAGAAGGAAATAACTAACTAAAAGTCAGTCGATGTCCTCTCACCTGGTGCTTCTATTTGGGCCTGTGCTAGGAACATGAGCTGCACTAAATCTGACTGAACATGTAAAGGAGAGCTGCACAGTACAGGTAATGAAAGCACAGTTCTGAAGCTGCCCAGTGTCAATGCACAGGTCCTTCCTCCTGCTCATCCAGGTCAGTCGAGTTTTTTTACATTCACCTTTATTTATTTAATTTTTGTTTTTACATGAAACATGATCATGGCAAGTGCCCTGAGTTCACAAAATAGAATAAGAACAAATATGAAGTGTTATTACCCCCCTTACTAACACCCTTCTTCCAGCATTCATTCAAGTCCTATACATTTAAAGGAGAGGCTTGGAGCATCATTTATTAGGGTTACTTGTCACTTCCCATTTAAGACTGTTTTCAATTGCTTGTAACTTTGAGAAACTTTAGTTGTTTACCCTTAAAGTAACCTAAAGACATTAGATCGGGGTTCCCAAACTTGGTTCGCGTCTTGTTCAGGGTAAGCCCCTGGTGGGCCACAAGACACTTTGTTTACCAGAGCATCAGCAGGTATGGCCGCTTGCAACTCCAGTGGCTGTGGTTCGCTGTTCCTGGCCAATGGGAGCTGCAGAAAGCAGTGGCCCGGCCCACACCACTTCCTGCAGCTCCCAATGGCCAGGAACTGCAAACAGCAGCCACTGGGAGCTGCGAGCAGCCATATTTGCTGACACTCAGTAAACAAAGCATCTCGCGGCCTGTGGGGTTTACCCTGAACAAGCCACGAACCAAGTTTGGAAACCTCTGTGTTAAATAAATCTTTTAGTTTAAAATTGCTCAAAATGTAGTTATTATGCCATAATCTAAAAAATACGAGAGAACATTTTTGAAGTGTTTGGGAAATCTCATGTTTTCTAAAATAACATCATGATTCTTTGTGTCTGATTTTTGACTGTGCAGGTTACTGTGTAGGAAGGCAGGAAAATATGAAGGATAATGGAGGAAGATTGAAGAGGGAAGTATGGGGGGAAGCTGGGAAACTAGGAGAGAATCAAGACAGGTATAGGAAATGGATAGCAATTTCTGTATCTTAGGGGTGAGAGGAAGGTAAGTGGAGTCTCCATTTGAGCAACCAAGGAGACGTGTGCATTAAAGAGTGACTTTTCAACCTGAAATTATCACACACACTGGCCGAAGAGTGGAGGGAAGTTAAAAAGTCAAAATACAGACTAAAAACATGGTTTAATTTTATATATATGGCAATCTCATGCTGTTTCCTTGTCAAGGAATCTCCAGTATAACAAACATGAAGAGATCAAAAATGAGTCAAACCTCCTCATGAGATTAAAAATCATGAAGAAGACACCAAAACATCATGCACAAGGGGGCCAAATTAGGGTTGCACAGGCAGAGGTTACAGTACCATCCTGTAGTGAGGCAGAGTGGCCTTAGTCAGTTATAGAGGGGGTTAAGTCACATAGTTGGTCTCAGCTAACCCCATCTGTCCCCTTCAATGGAAGTATAGGGTTGGCACAACAAGTATAAGAGCAGGACCCTATAGCTCAGTTGGAGGCAAGACAGAGAAGGAACCTAATGTCCTTCACAGTGAGGTGAACTGCCAGCAGAGCCCTCAACTGGCTGTGGTCGACAATGACTCCCTTGAGCCAGCCTGGAGAGAAGGCCAGCCTCTGCCCCGGAAGATGCAGAGACCAAGAGTGGAGTGGAGAGTAAGCCACTCAATGCAGAGATGAGGAACCAGACCCCACTGGCTCTGGAGCAGTCACACCAGACACTGTTAAGAAGTGGCCCAGGGAAGCAAGACATTGACTCAGCTATGTTGTTGGGAGACAAGGCAGTAACCCAACACTTCCCTGCCGACCCTGTGCTGGGACCACCCATTGCTTCCCCTACGCACGATCCTGCACTTGGGACTGGATGAGCACTTCCCCGTAGGCCAGGAGGTCTGAGCCACAGAATGTTTGCCAGCTCAGCCCTCACTGCAAAGGTCTGAGCCCATGACTGTTTTTCTGTTTAGCCCTCAGGCAGGAAGCTTGAGCCACAGACTGCTTACTTGCTTAACCCCTGCCCAGGAGGTCTGATTGACCCAACTGACAGAAGCACCGATTCCCTGCCATAACCAAATGGGGCGCCTTGGCCCTGAGACTCAAGGAACATTTCACATGCCCTCACCTCAGAGGGATGTTGTGAAGATTGCTTGTGAAACCCATGAGGAAACTAACAATTCAATCTTCAAAGCAGTCTTTGAATACTGTACAATAAATAAGGTAAATTAATGCAAACTAGTTTTTAGTTGATGCCCTGCTAGTGCATGCTGCAATTCTCTCTCTCTCTCACACACACACACAAAACTGTGGGGCCATATAGAAAAGCCCATCTGGATACTTCTATCTCTTTGTTTCAACCATATAAATAATCTGTTTAAACTAGGGATCGTTTGGTGTAAGGTATTTCTATAGTATCCCAAGATAGTTAATAGATATTTGTGAAAATAAAAACTTTGACATTGAGTATGAGCACTCAGTATTTAATATATTTGATTTAAAATTTACTGAATTTGATTTTCAACTACCCTAACTCCTAAATTTGTATGATAAATATTTATCAAGAATGTTTGCTTTTATTGTTTTTTACCAGCTCTACTATTTAATATTACTTTCAGGGCTGGTCTAGACTACAGCTGTAAGTCTATCTAAGTTACATAACTGAAGTCAATGTAAGTTAGGTCAACTTACAGCGGTGTCTACACCGCACTGTGTCAATGGGAAACACTTTCCCACCGACTTACCTTACGCTTCCAGCTTGGGGAGCTGGAGTACAGAAATCAATGGCAGAGTGCTCTGCCATCAACTTAATGGGTCTTCACCAGACCCTCAAAATCAACACCACTGCATCAATTGTAGCAGTGCTGATCTAGCTGTAAGTGTAGACATTCTCTAAGACTAGGTAGAGTTACTAGTGATAGAAGGGGACAAGGTGTCAAAACATTTGGTTACTACTCCTTGCTGTTACTGAATCACTTCTGGGAAGACATTCAGCCCCAAATTTTAAAACATGGCTGCCTACAGTTAAGTACCTAAATCCTAAATATGACCTCAGAAAGAGCTGTAGAACATGGAAGTTTCTAAAACCATGGCAATTCTATGCTAGGTGATCCCAATGGATCTCCCATCATACCACCTTTGCAGCTTGTGTAACTGGCCTTTCAAAAATACAGTTTGAATTGGTCAATTCACCTTTTAGTAGATTGATTTATCTTTTGAAGAAAGTACATGTGAGTCTATACTTCTGTATTTAACTTGTTAGTGAAATGGGCAAATTGCTTCCCCACCCTGAGTCTAGGTAAAAGTAAGATTAATCTCTAGCCTGTAGGTTTTAATAAGCCTGTTGATACAGCTTGTATCGATCCATAAACTTATTGATTGTCTTCAGTAATTAAAATTAACTATCCCTTTTATGTAGGTTTCTTAAAAGTTACATCAGTGGAACAGTTTAGTTGGAAGTCTAGCCACCTCCTGCTGTTAAATGAAATTATTTTCAAGCATTAAAGCTAAAAAACTTCCAATCATTCAAGCACAGTAAATTCATTGAGACATTTTTGCACTAGTTTATTTTGGATACTGGCCAAATTAACTTGTAATTCTAAATAACCACAGCTGCCAATGCAAAGTAATTTTAAGTGACAACATATCCGTTTAAAGTGCGACCACAGCAGTAGCTGTTACATATGTAAACTCTGGGTTGGGCTGGACACTTCTTTTTAGCAGCTTCTGATTTTCAGAATGAGCAGAAATATTACCAAGGCAAATTAATATGTGGTCAAATAAAATACTTTTGGGGGAAGGAGGGAGATAAGATCGACATTACTTACTACTCCCATTTGTTTATGTTCTTCCAAAAAATCTTCTGGAATTCTCACTTCAATTTAAGTTTTGAAAAGAGTCTGAAAAAATCAGAGGTATGTACAGCCAGCATTACTAAGCATTCCTCTCCAATAGGCTGTGGGGGATTTCAGAAAGACAAATGTCCTGCATATTGTGCAGCCTAAACAAAACAATAAAGGCTGTCAAATACCATTAATCTGAGTGCAACCAAGTTCTCAACTGACATGTTCCTTTGCCAGGAACTATGGATTTTTAAAATTTATTTTGTCCATGATGTAGCATATTCCCCAACAGCCATTGTGCTATTGTTGTTGTGCCACTACATTATTAGAATTGTGTGTGTGTATGCCTCCCCTCCTCACAAGGCATCGTAAATGAATTTGCTTTGCCAATTCTGCAGCAGAGCCAATACACAGCAGTAAAGATCTTAGTCCCTGATGCCTGAGTTACAACAATGATATATGTATGTGTATATATGTTTATCGGTCTTGGAACTCTTTATCTGTGAGGCAGTGCTGTATATATTTTATACTCGATGGGATCATTCAGACCTCTCACACAAACTCATCAATGGGATGTGAAGAATAAGGTATGCAGGATCCGTTTCATCTTTTATGATCTGTTATGTAGGAGGTCAGAGTAGATCATCTTAGCTGTTCCTTCTGGTTTTGAAATATATGAATCTAAAAATTTGTGTTTCAGATCCTCAACTGGTTTAAACTGGTGCAGGTCAAATGGAGCTTAATGGAGCTATGCCACCAGCTGAGGATTTAGTCCTATATGTTACTTTGTGATGTTACTGTGGAAAGCACTAATGCCACAAATTATACTGCATACTGATATTTTTAAAGTATATCAATTCAATTTCTGAGCAATATAATATAACAGGATTGTAATTGATGTATATCAATCAAAATAGCTTCTTGTTACATGTACTGTAATCAAGGATGTTGTCATAAATATAAAGGGAAGGGTAATCACCTTTAAAATCCCTCCTAGCCAGAGGAAAAATCCTCTCACCTGCAGAGGGTTAAGAAGCTAAAGGTAACCTCGCTGGCACCTGACCAAAATGACCGATGAGGAGGCAAGATACTTTCAAAAGAGGGGAGGAGGGAGAAAAATAAAGGGTCTGTCTGTATGCTGCTTTGTCCAGGACAGAACAGGAATGGAGTCTTAGAACTTAGTAAGTAAGCTAGCTAGGTATGTGTTAGATTATGATTTCTTTAAATGGCTGAGAAAATAGCTGTGCTGAATAGAATGAATATTCCTGTCTATCTTTTTTGTTAACTTAAGGTTTTGCCTAGAGGGATTCTCTGTTTTGAATCTAATTACCCTGTAAGGTATTTACCATCCTGATTTTACAGAGGTGATTCTTTTTTACTTCTATTAAAAGTTGTCTTGTAAGGAAACTGAATACTTTTTCATTGTTCTAAGATCCAAGGGTTTGGGTCTGTGGTCAGCTATGTAAATTAGTGAGGATTTTTACCAAATCTTCCCCAGGAAGTGGGGTGCAAGGGTTGGGAGGATTTTTTTGGGGGGAAGATGTTTCCAAACAACATTTTCTCAGGAACCCAGATAAAGTTTGGTGGCGGAAGTCCAAGGGCAAAGAGTAAACTAGTTTGTACCTTGGGGAAGTTTTAACCTAAGCTGGTGAAAGTAAGCTTAGGAGGTTTTCATGCAGGTCCCCACATCTGTACCCTAGACTTCAGAGTGGGGAAGGAACCTTGACAGATGTGAATCCTGATTATTAAATATAAAACAAAATGAGTGTTAAGATTATAATAATACTTTGTTCTTGTACAGTGTTTTCATCCACAGACTTCAAAGGAGATCATACCATTCTCATTTTACAGATAGGGAAACTGAGTAACAGAGTAGTGAAGCAAGTTTCCCAACATCACCCATCAGGCCAGTGTCAGGACTGGAAAAAACACATGGTTATTCACTGTCTCATAATTTAACTTTTTTTATATTGCATAAATGAGGTGCACATGCCTCATTATACTAAGGGTATGTGCACCTCATGGACCAGTGCTGTAGTTTTCCCTGCACCATAGGTTCCCTCATCCCCTGATCCAAGGGTTTGAAGGGGTATAGCTCCCAATTCTTCAGTTCCTTTATGCTGGATTCAGAAACTATCATCTAAGATGTGCTGGGGAACAAGGGTGGGTCATGCAATGAACATCTTGAAGAACAAAGATTACCAGAAGGTGAATAAATGTTTCTTCCAGTTATTGCATATGTCTATTAGACTTGAGTCCCATGCTGTTTCCAGTGGAGGAGGTGCTAGCGGTCTCAGAAGTACTGCAGGAGTGCTTTCCCCACATTTGTACCTTTCCTTGATTTAGTAATAATCACATAATGTCTAGAAAAGGTGCAGACTGAGGACCACATTGCTGTAGAGATACAGATCATCTGTGCATTCAACCAGAGCACACAGCCCACAGCCTTTGTTGGAAGTGTCCTCATTATGAACATCTGCAGAGCAGCAATCTCCCACATCTGGAGTCACAATAAGTGGTGCATGGTTATTTCCCTCACTGTGACTCTGACAGCTGAGTCTTTCACATCCAGGGATGCCTGCAGAGCAAACCTTATGAGCAGCTGAACTTCTACCAGGAGGGACTGGAACTAGCCCTTTCAGAACTCAGGCAGCTTGCTGGGGAATTTGGATGCAGCATTCCAGTTCAAATTGTCGTAAGGGGACAAAAAGGCCTGATGATTCACTATTATACCTGTAACTCTACAGCTGAATAAACTTTTTCTATCAAAAAGGTCCAATTTCTATGCGTCCCTTTTTTGGAGTTGCTTTTGCTCTGTCTTGATGTCTGTCACTGCCACCACTAACAGGGAGCCTGATGTGTGGTCCTGATAAAACTGGTTGTACTCCTGGGATGGAATTTGGTACTTGCACTCTGTGCACTTTGCCAAAATGCTTTTATAGGATGCATAATTGCCTCCCTTATAGGGAGAGCAACTTTCCCTACTTATAAATGCCTATGAGAACCTCTGGGGATTCTCCTCCACAAGCTCTATTTATATACCTAGGGACAGGCATCCTTTTCAGGAGCTCTTGTTAAAGTCATCCAGTACTGGAGAAGATGTTTCCAGTACTAGTACCTCATCTGGGGACAAGGAGAAGGTGTTTGGAAAAGGTAGGTTAGAACATTCTGAGGCTGGTCTAGAACTGCCAGCGTAAAAGGCCTCTCCAAAGCAAGTAATAAGCAGTACCAACACTGAGTGGCCTGATAGTACTATATAGAGAATTTCTTCCTCAGGGATGTTTCTGAAGTGCCCAGTTCTGACTTCAGACAGCCTGTTGGTACCAGGCGAGTAAACCTCCCTTCTCAGGGATTGATTTCTGTAGTCCAATGGAAAAAATCTAGATGCTGGTGGCATCCCCCATGGTATCCAGAAGGGCCAGTGCTGGAGCTGGTATGTTACTGGAGCGCATTTGTACCTGGACAGGCACTCCATCCTTCAATCTGCTTGTGGTGGGATAATTCCTATGAAAGCAAGGACGATCTCAGGAGGATGCCACGGGAGACATAGGACTCCACTTCAGACTTTGAGGAGTACTCCAAAGACAAAGGTGGTGCAGTACTGGGCAGCATTGTCAGAGGTCAGGACTGTTATCTACAATGGACCTACAGTACTGTAGGTAACAAAGGGGACTTTCTGGGTATAGGTACTCTCTGCTGAGGTGTAACAATTACACTTTGGTCTCAGAGCTGGCATCAGGATCGATGGAAATAGACCCTGACATAGAAGCCAACATGTGCACCACATGTTCTTATCAGCCTGAATAACTGGAGAGGGCAGTACTGAAAGGCTCAGCTATGTAGGCCTCCGGAATAGCTGATACCTAAATTGGCCCTTGTTCCACAGGAGCAACAGCTCCACTGTGTTCACTGAAGAAGCAGCTGGACTCTACAGTTGTGACACAGGAGCCAGCTAAAGACTCTGGTTTGCTGGCCTCTGGCTTGCTGGCTGGGAAGTCCTTCTGCGAGTATGCTAAAAAGAGTGATTAAATGGCAAAAGACCTATCCTCTTTTTGCTGATTCTCTTCTGTACATACT
This sequence comes from Eretmochelys imbricata, assembly GCF_965152235.1. Taxonomy (NCBI): domain Eukaryota; kingdom Metazoa; phylum Chordata; order Testudines; family Cheloniidae; genus Eretmochelys; species Eretmochelys imbricata. The sequence goes on along the minus strand of NC_135572.1, from coordinate 91,322,388 downwards.
TGATGTGAAAGCTTTTCCACTATAGGAAAAGTTTTACTGTATGTTTTACTATTCCACAATTCCATAGGAGAAGTCAAATTTTTCCAATAATATACAATACTAAGTCTGTTGCTAGAAATAAAAAAGTTCATCTGTCATTCTGTATCAAATATAGATTCTTTAGTAGAGCATTGAGCAAGCAGGTCAGAGGATCTCTAGGAAGCTGGCATTTTGCTATAAGATGTCTAATAATTTCCTCCCAAAACCCAAATCCTGTTTTTTCTTCTTATTCTTATTTAGTGTCTACTCACTTTTGGGCCTGGTTTATACACAGATTTTGTACCACTATGACTGCATTAGTTGGGCTTGAATTTCTTTTAATAAACAGATATAATTATACCAGTTCAACCCCTAGTGTGCCACAATTATACTGATATCAAGGAGCCTCCTCCTTGTGGTGACTGTGTATAAAACCTGCCCAGAGCTCCCAGAAGGGACTCCTGGAAAGCCTCAGGGAAACTTCCCTGAAGAAGGTTGCATGTTGATCTTCCAAGGAGACAGCTGACTCTGGTATACTGACAGGGTAGGATAGGTTTTCAAGCCCCTATCTTTGCAAGGCAAGCTATTAAGCAGTCAGTACCAATGTCCTCAGCCCCTACTGCAGAAGCTGGGAGTACAGTGAAAGGACTGCTGAGTGGGAGTCAGGACCCCCACCTCTTCAACACAGTAAAACTATTTTGCTCAGTTTAGTAACACCAAGACTCTCTTGTTTATGCAGATCGAGGTGCTTGATGGATTTTGCAGAACTCAGACGAAAGAACCCCCCAGTAAAATGAGATAATTGACAAATGGTGGAGAAGGTGGGCAAGAGATCAGCTCTGGGATAAGGAGCAGCGTTTATTAAAAAAAAAAAAAAAAAAAATTACTTGGACTCATTGGGGCAGCCTAAGCACGATGGAGTTGGACAAGCTACTGGAATGGGTGACAGAAAGTCAATAAGTTCAAGCTGCTCAGCCTCCACAACAGCAACGTCAGCTACTACAACAAGTAGCTACATGGCAGCAAGAACAGATGGTGCAGCAGCAGCAACAACAGCTGCTCTGGGAAAAAACAGCATGGCAGCAGGCCTAACAACAACAGTTGGTTCAACAAATATTATTTTTTTTCAAACTGACTGGTGAGGATGTGGGGGCACCAATGAGCCCAAAAGTCTGACGATGGAAGCTCCATCTATACCAGTTAAGTTGGTGAAAATGGATTCTGATGATTACTCTGAGTCCTGCCTCGTAACATTCAAATGAACCTGGTAGCCACAGGAGCATTTGGCCATTCTGCTGGCCCCTTTCCTCACTGGACAAGCCCAGGCACTACACCAAGAACTTGATTCATTAACTTTCAGGATTACCTGACTGTTAAAATGACCATTCTTGACTATTTAGACATTATGGTGGACACTCACCACCAGTGATTCTGAGAGGAGACATATCCTCCATGAGCACAATGTCGAGTGGTGCCTCAGTGCTTGAGACATGCTGTTTAAAGCCAGAAGCCAGGCCGGGGGTACAAGTACTGGAAGTTGTGTTGGTGAAACAGTTCACTGGTTGGGAAAAGGGCCAAGGTTCTAAGACATTGCCCAGATATGTTAATGGAGAAGGTCCACCTCAAGGAAAATTATATGGCTTCTGATAGCCTGCTGATGGCACTGGGAAGCAGTACATGGGAACCTGAGGAACTGAACCTAGGAATGGTTGGCGAGACAGACCAGCTCAGCGTGGACCTCTAGAAACAGACTCAGGGGTTGCAAGGAAGCTGGGGTATGGTCAGGGGTCCCCAATAAACTATGGACATTTAGAGAGGCACTTGCTCGTGCAAAAATGGAGTCCCATCAGGAACATTGGGAAGACCAATTGGGAGCTCCTAAAGGCTTCTCCAGCACAAATTACAAACTCTTAGAACTTGGTGCTTCTACAGCCCCAAGGGTATGCTTTTTATGTGGGCAGCTGGGACACTTCCTCTGAGATTTCCCCTATATGAAATGTAATTGTGGACAAGTACGGACAACTGAGGCACAAACTTGGAAGAAGGGATCAGCCATATCCTGCTCATATGCTGCCCATATGAGTCAATGGGAAAAGGGTCAACAGCTTAGTAGACATTGGCTAGGGGCAGAGACTGGTATGGGAACAATTAGTCAGTTGATCCTCGATGAGGATGGGGAGATTGTCATGCTCCATTGTATAAACAGGGATGTGAAGTCCTATCCAACACAAAATATACATACAACTAACTGTATGTAGGCAGCCATACAACAATCTTCTTTTCAGGTTAGCCCCCACCTTAGCACCTTCTCTTACTAGGAAGAGAGAGACAGTATTTTCAAGAAACCCTAGCAAAGTGTGGGAGATAGCCCTGTGATAAGGCTCACCCTTCTCAGCAGTTTGAGACAAAGGTTGGCCAACATGAATTGATAGAGGTAGGTAAACAATGAGACTCAGGGGAAGGTTCTGCAGGTTGCAGGAGCCCACCACCCATCTAGCTGGGTCTCGGTCTTATAGGAGCTGACAATGCTGGCACTGATATTCTGGCCCAAAACATTGACTTTGTACAGAAAGAGTGGGCTGTCCCCACACTTAGCCAGACCTATGATCAGCTTGCTACATAGACAACAAAATGCTATAACTCCAACTACTGAACCAGCGGCATCATTTCAAGCTCCAGAGTTAACAGATCTACTGCACAGAGATAGAGAAACAAATGAGTGAAGTCAGGCCCCAACTCCTGGTCCCTACCCTATACAGGAAGGAGTTGATGAGACTAGCCCATGAAATACTGTGCCCAGGACACCTGGGGAGGAAGAAAACCCTTGACTGAATCACAGTCAATTTTTGTTTGTCCAGTATCCGTAAAGATGTGAGGGATTACTGTGGAGCCTGCCCAGGTGTCAGTTTACACGTCTTGGGGCATTTCCAAGGCATCACTCATCCCAATTCCCCTTGTGGATGTATCTTTTGAAAAGATAGGAACAGATTTGGTGACTTCCTGGAAGAGTGCTGCCTGCTTTCTGCACACCTTAGTCAATCTAGACATTCTGCTATGATTGACCAACACAGCCACCATAGGAATTGAAGTAATGAAACTGTTTTCTTGTGTGGCACTCCGTAAAAAAATCCTGATGGATCAAGGGTTTAATTTCGTGTCCTGACTGATGAAGGAACTATGTAATCTATTGAAGACAAGATGTGGTGAACATTGGTGTACTACACATAAACAGATGGCTTACTAGACCCCAAACATTGGGACCAACTATGCCTGTGCCTACTTTTTACCGTCTAGGAAGTCCTTCAGTTCTTCACAGGCTTTTTACCATTTGAGTTCTTATAAAGGAAACAACCTCATGGCATCTGTGACAGGTTTCAGTCGGTCCTCCGAGCCCTTGGGGGCGATGGAGAGCTATGATCCCACTGGCAGGCCTCAGTCACACCTTTCGGGCACTGGGGAATTAGCGGGGAAGGTGTGCCAGCCGGAGTCTGCAGCGCGCCCCTCAGGCAGGGGGGCGCCGGCACGAGTCTGCAGCGCGCCCCTCAGGCAGGGGGGCGCTGGCACGAGTCTGCAGCGCGCCCCTCAGGCAGGGGGGCGCCGGCACGAGTCTGCAGCGCGCCCCTCAGGCAGGGGGGCCGGGGTAGGAGAACTCAGGCCCACCCGACTCCACTGTGTTCCAGCCCCTGGGCCCGGTCAGTGGCGGGAGGCGAAGGTCGGGCCGTCCGCGCCCGCTGACCAAACACACCCACCCCACGGTGCAGTTCTGCCCCTGGGCTACTTCCTATTGGGTCTCTCTGGCGGGTCTCTCCGGTCCCTCCAGCTCGTCCGGGTATTCCGCTGCTGGCAGCTCCAGCTCCCGCTCTGTGTCAGACTCACGTCAGCCCGGGCTGCAGCCGGGCCCCTCCAGGTCCTCCGGGTATTCAGCGGCTGGCAGTCCTGGTTGCCACAGGCCTTCCTCCCGGTCCGGTTCCTCCTTGCCCAGGGCCTCACCTGGGTCAGCAGCAGGATCGCGAGGGAGCAGCCTGCGTCTATCTCCCTCCCTGGTGCTCTCCTCACTGGGCAAAGGGCCCCACCCTTTGTACTTCCTGTCCCACCCCTCCCCTTCCGGGGATTGGTGGAAGCTTGGCCTGGCCCCGCCCACTCTGGCTGAGAGGGTGGCTCTTTACCCTCTGGTTCAGAGGGGAGCCACCCTGGCTCCTTACATACCCCACCCCTCAAATCCAGCTCCCGATCTTCAGAGCTGAGGTCCTCACCCTCTCCGAGGCGGGATAGGAAATCTGCATTGGCGTTGTCTCGTCCCGCCTGATGGTGAATCGTGAAGGCATAGGGCTGCAGAGCGAGATACCACCGCATCAGCCTGGCATTATTGTCCTTCATCTTATTAAGCCACTTCAGGGGTGCGTGGTACGTAACCAGTATAAAGGGGGCTCCGAGGAGGTAGTTGTGGAGAGCATCGACTGCCCATTTAATGGTAGGGCCTTTTTCTCCACGACGGAGTAGTTCCGTTCTCTGGGGAACAGCTTCCGACTGAGGTAAACAATTGGGTGTTCCTCCCCATCCACCTCCTGCGAGAGGACCGCCCCAAGCCCGACGCCTGAGGCATCAGTCTGAACAATAAAGTCACGTAGAAAGTCAGGGCTGAAGAGTATTGGATCACTACACAGCCGTTCTTTGATGGTTCGAAAGGCCGTCTCGCACTTGTTGGACCAATGCACCCGGCGGGGACTGTCCTTGCTCAAGAGCTCCGTTAGCGGGGCCGTAATGCTTGCAAAGTGGAGTACAAACCACCGGTAATAACCAGCTAAGCCCAAAAATTGACGCACTTGCCTCTTCGTGGTCAGCACCGGACATTCCTGGAGTGCTTGGACTTTCCTGATGAGGGGGCGGACCTGTCCCCGGCCCAAGGTGTACCCCAGGTAAGTGGTTTCCTCCCGCCCGATTCGGCATTTTTTTGGATTGGCCGTAAGCCCGGCTGTGCGGAGGTCCCGGAGGACTGACGCTACTTGGTTAAGATGTTCCTCCCAGTTATTGCCATAGATGACCACATCGTCCAGGTAGGCCGCAGCGTACTTCGTGTGGGGTTGCAACACCCGGTCCATCAAACGCTGGAAGGTTGCCGGGGCCCCATGTAGGCCGAAAGGCATCCGGGTGAAATGGTATAACCCTGAAGGGGTGGCAAACACGGTCGTCTTCTTGGACCTGGGATCCAAGGGGATCTGCCAGTACCCTTTGGTGAGATCTAAAGTGGTGATATAACAGGCCTCCCCAAGCCAGTCGAGGAGCTCATCGATGCAGGGCATCGGGTAGGCGTCAAATTTTGAGATGGCATTTACCCTCCGGAAGTCAATGCAAAACCGCTGGCTCCCATCTGGCTTTGGTACGAGGACGACGGGGCTCCGCCACTCGCTCTGGGAGCGCTCAATAACACCCAGTTCCAACATCACCTGAACTTCTTCCTCTATGGCCTCCCGCATTGGCCTAGGCAATGGCCGGATTGTCTCTCGGACCACCACCCCGGGTTCCGTCTGGATCACATGGTAGGTGAGCATAGTCCGCCCGGGTTTCGTGGTGAACGTCTTGGGGAATGCCCTCACTAAGCAGAGTGCCTGTTCTTGCTGCTCGACGGTGAGTGTCTCTGCAAGCTGGGGCTCACCATTATCCGACTCCTCGGGCGGTTGGGGCCCCAGTTCTGGTTCGGGGGGATATGGGGCAACTAGGAGCCCTTCCCGGACCTGCCAGGGTTTTAAGAGGTTTACATGATAAATCTGTTTTTCCTTACGGCAGCCAGGTTGCCAATCTCATAAGTTACCGGCCCTACCTGGCGGAGGACCTCATACGGACCCTGCCAGCGGGCCAAAAGCTTTGATTCCTTCGAGGGGAGCAGGAAGAGTACTCGGTCCCCTGGCCCAAATGATCGAGCCTGGGCGCCCCGATTGTAGTGCTGCTCCTGGGCTCTTTGGGTGATGTTTAAGTTCTCCCTCGCGAGCTCACCCGCCCGCGCCAGCTGCCCCTGCAGTTGTAAGACGTATTGCAAGAGACCCTGTGTTGCAGACGGGTTGTGTTCCCAAGTCTCCCTCAAGAGGTCTAACACTCTGCGGGGTCGCCGCCCATAGAGGAGTTCAAATGGGGAGAACTTCGTGAACGCCTGTGGGACTTCTCGAATTGCCAGTAGTAAAGAAGGGAGCAGCTGGTCCCACTGGCGGAGGTCCTGGGTGGAGAAACGCCGCAACATTCCCTTCAGGGTTCGGTTAAACCATTCGACCAATCCGTCAGTCTAGGGATGGTAGACCGAGGTCTGCAATTTCTTAATCCCCAATAGGGCACATACCTGGCGGAACAGCTTAGATGTGAAGTTGGTCCCTTGATCAGTGAGTATCTCCCGTGGGAGGCCCACCCTTGCAAAGATCTTCACGAGCTCCACCACAATAGTGCGGGCGGTGATACTTCTTAAGGGGACGGCCTCGGGGAAGCGCATGGCATAGTCCATCAGGACGAGGATGTATTGATGGCCCGCCTTACTTTTTGGAAAAGGCCAGACCAGGTCCATTGCTACCCGCTCAAATGATACACCTACGACTGGTAACGGGACCAGGGGGGCCTTTCGTACCCCTGCCGGGGCGGCATGCTGGCAGTCTGGGCACAACGCACAGTAATCCTTCACCTCACGGTGGACACCGGGCCAGAAGAACCTGGCCAGGACCCTGGCCACGGTTTTTTCCTGCCCTAAATGGCCAGCAGCCGGGATGTCATGTGCAAGCTTCAGGACAGCCTGACGATGAATGCGGGGGACCACGAGTTGGGTCCGGAATTCTTGGGTCTCGGGGTCTCGGTCAAGGCGGTAGAGACGCTCATGGTTAAGTTCAAACCGGGGCTATTGGGTGGTGTGCCGTGCCTCCACGACCTCAGCATCCACCCGGAGCAGCTGCTCATGGGCAAACTGGAGCGTAGGGTCCTCCCTTTGATCCTGGCTAAAGTCCACCAGGTCAGGAGGGGGAGCAGCCATTTCCGGGCCATCCGGCGCAGGGGTGGGACCCGGGTCAGCTCCCGGGTCAGAGCTCGAGTCAGGTCCTGTCTTCCTCTCAGGCGGGGCTCCCTCGAATGCCTCTTTGGTGGGTAGGGAATGGAGCACCCCGACGAAGTTTGGCCAGTCATCACGGGATAGGCGAGGGATGACGCCACCGCCACATTCATTAACTGGGTTGCTCCATTCACCGTGATGGGGACCCAAACCGTGGGGTATGATTTTACGTCTCCGTGGATGCACTGAATCTGTACTTCCCCAATGGTCCACTTGGTGTCCGAGAAGAGCGCCTGGCAGACGAGGGTCTGCCCACAGCCCGAATCAACTAGACCCACCATGGGGACCCCGGCAACTTCCATGGGAGCTCTCAGTTTGGCCACGGAGGGCAGATGGGCCCGTCACTCCCCGGCGCACACCAGGCCAAAGTTGCAGTCCATTGCAGGACAGCCCCGTTGCAGATGACCATACTCGCCACATTGGAAACAAGGTCCTACCTCTGGGCGCGCCGGCCGCGTGGGAGCACCAGTGGGGCTGCAGAGTGGGCTGGGGCCCGGTGGTCGGGTTAAGCGTCCAGGGCCGGAGAGAGGCGTGGACTCAAGGCGTCGGGAAAACTCGGCCCTTCCGCCATCTGGTCGTTGGGTACGGCGGGGTGCACTGGTTTGGGTGGTGGGCCCCCTCCGTTCAAGTTTCTGTGCATTGGGTCCAGGGTCTGGGGGGTGGGCGGCCGGTCCTATCGGGGCCTCTGCCTCGAGGAAGTCCTCCATAAGCACGACAGCCGTGTTCAGACTTTGTGGCCGGTGCTGCAACACCCAAGCCCTCCCTTGAGGTGGGAGAATGTGCACGAATTGTTCGAGGATGACCTGTTCAGTCACCTCAGGTTCGGTTCGACGCTCGGGTTGGAGCCATCGGGTACCTGCGTCCTTCAGTTCCTGGGCCACAGCCCGGGGTCTGGCGCCCGGTGGGTAGACCTTTTCCTGAAACCGTCGCCGAAAAGTCTCCGGGGTAATGTCGAAGGCATCCAAGATAGCCGTTTTCACTCAAGCATAAATGCGGGCCTCATCATCTGGGAGCCCACGGTAAGCCTTCTGGGCCAGCTCTGTCAGATATGGGGCGAGGAGTGTCGCCCATTGGTCAGGTGCCCAACCAGCCACTGAGGCAACCCGCTTGAAGGTCACTAGATAGGCCTCCGGGTCATCCTTTGGCCCCATCTTGGCCAGATGGATCAGTGGGGCAGGAGGGGTCGGGGTGGCTGCCCACTCCGGTTGAGCACCACAATGGCCCGGCCACAGGGTTGCAAGCTTCTGGAAGCATTGGGTTTGTTGTTCCTGGTGCTGGGCCCCCAGGGTTTGAAGCAACTGCTGCTGGTGAGCACCCAGCTGCTGTACGAGTTGGTGCTGCTGCTGTTGCTGGCTCTCAGCCAGGAACTTGATAAGCCTTTCCATCTTCATCTTTCCAATAGGGGAGCTTCAGAGACCCCCTCGCACTAACCCCTTTCTGCAGGGATAGGGGTCGACTGCCTGCATTCTCCACCACTTATGACAGGTTTCTGTCGGTCCTCCGAGCCCCTAGGGGCGATGGAGAGATATGATTCCACTGGCAGGCCTCAGTCACACCTTTCGGGCGCTGGGGAATTAGTGGGGAAGGTGTGCCGGCCGGAGTTTGCAGCGCGCCCCTCAGGCAGGGGGGCGCCGGCCGGAGTCTGCAGCGCGCCCCTCAGGCAGGGGGGCGCCGGCACGAGTCTGCAGCGCGCCCCTCAGGCAGGGGGGCGCCGGCACGAGTCTGCAGCGCGCCCCTCAGGCAGGGGGGCGCCGGCACGAGTCTGCAGCGCGCCCCTCAGGCAGGGGGGCGCCGGCACGAGTCTGCAGCGTGCCCCTCAGGCAGGGGGGCGCCGGCACGAGTCTGCAGCGCGCCCCTCAGGCAGGGGGGCGCCGGCACGAGTCTGCAGCGCGCCCCTCAGGCAGGGGGGCGCCGGCACGAGTCTGCAGCGCGCCCCTCAGGCAGGGGGGCGCCGGCACGAGTCTGCAGCGCGCCCCTCAGGCAGGGGGGCCCCGGCACGAGTCTGCAGCGCGCCCCTCAGGCAGGGGGGCCCCGGCACGAGTCTGCAGCGCGCCCCTCAGGCAGGGGGGCCCCGGCACGAGTCTGTAGCTCACAGTTCTGCTACCCAAGGCAGGCTGGCCACCCGACTCCACTGCGTTCCAGCCCCTGGGCCCGGTCAGTGGCGGGAGGCGAAGGTCCTGCCACTGGGTCAGCGGGGCCGTCCGCTCCCGCTGACCAAACACACCCACCCCACAGTGCAGTTCTGCCCCTGGGCTACTTCCTATCCGGTCTCTCCGGCGGGTCTCTCCGGTCCCTCCAGCTCGTCCGGGTATTCCGCTGCTGGCAGCTCCAGCTCCCCCTCTGTGTCAGACTCACGCCGGCCCGGGCTGCAGCCGGGCCCCTCCAGGTCCTCTGGGTATTCAGCGGCTGGCAGTCCTGGTTGCCACAGGCCTTCCTCCTGGTCAGGTTCCTCCTTGCCCAGGGCCTCACCTGGGTCAGCAGCAGGATCGTGAGGGAGCAGCCTGTGTCTCTCTCCCTCCCTGGTGCTCTCCTCACTGGGCAAAGGGCCCCGTCCTTTGTACTTCCTGTCCCACCCCTCCCCTTCCGGGGATTGGTGGAAGCTTGGCCTGGCCCCGCCCACTCAGGCTGAGAGGGTGGCTCTTTACCCTCTGGTTCTGAGGGGAGCCACCCTGGCTCCCTACACATCTTAGACTTATTGTGGAAGTCCTGGGATGAACAATGCCCTCAGGGGTCCTATGTGAGCCAATGTGTCCTCCAGTTCTGGAGATAACTTAAAGAACTGGTGGTGTTTGCCAGAGAAAACCTTCCGCAGGCCAAACACAAACAAGCAATTTCCTAGAACTGTGGGGCTCAGTCACAATAATTTAAACCAGGTGGTTGTGTACCATTTCTGCTACCCAGCTCAGAGTCTAAACTGTTAGTCGCTGGCAAGAGCCCTTCAAAGTTATTAGAAAAGTACGGCCTATTGATTATGCAATCTGACAACCAGGGAAAAGGAAAGATACCCAAATGTATCATGTAAATCTTCTGAAGACCTAGAAGGTCAGGGAGGGGATTTTCATTGACTTCTGCCCCACTCCTCCCCTGAATCCAAATTAGGACCCCAGGCACGGATGGGAAAAAAACTGCAAGCCTGTAAGGATGGGTGTGACGTTATGAGTGTAATATAATATCTCATTGAAAGGTGACAGGGCCAAATAGAGCTAACTAACTCACAAACTGACCTGACCCATGGCCAAACTTTAGAGACTGGTTAGGAAGAGATGTAAATGAATAGAGCTTTGAAATGCAAGTCTGCATTGTTAGAGATAGAAGAGTAGATGTTTGCTCAAGTCTTGTGATGTAAGCAAACAAATCTTGTCTATGGCTATAGCTTTGATTCAAAGATCAAAAGAGGAATATTAACATTTAGGAAGACACTTGAGTGAAATAGCATTATTGTCTATGTCTCTTTGAAGGTTGTGATAACCTGTGTCTGAACTGTTTAATGGATAAATTATCCTGTGCTAATTGCCATGATGTTTGGAAGAAGGAAAGTCAAGCCCATTGTTTTCTCAGGCCAAAAGCCTGCTGGAAATGTATAAATACCTTGGGACACAATCCTTCTTCATCTCAGATCTGCTTTGGGTTTCAAGAAGGGGAAACCTTAAGCCATAAGGATTGAGATCCCCAGTCACTGACTGGAGTCACCCTGAATATGGACATTGGACTATAACCTATGGACTATTTCTAAAAGGACTTTTGGCAACTACAAGCTCAGCTCTGCTATGTATCTGAACCTCAAGAATTGAACTCAAGTCTGTATGTATATTGATCTTTTAACCATCACTCTCTCTCTTTTCTTTTTTGATAAATTTTACTTTAGTTAATAAAAATTGACTATAAGCATGTATTTTGGTTAAGATCTGAGTTATCATTTGACCTGGGTCTGGGCTTGGTCATCTGGGGTCAGGAGAACCTTTTCTTTTATATGATGAAATACAATTTTCAGAATTTATCATCATATGTTTGACATGTGTGTCTGGATGGAGGCCTGAGGCTGGGTACTTTAAGGGAACTGCATTATTTGGACTTCTGAGTAACCAGTGAGGTACTATAGAAGCTGTTTTGTGCTGGCTTGGTAAATCTAAGTATTGAAATATCCACCAGCGTTTGGGGTTTGTTTGCCCCATTCTGTTTGCAGTTCACCCTAACTGAGTGACCTCAGCTGACTCCCATGGGCAGCACCGTCACAATGGGTAAAACTTTACAACCCAAGCCACGGACACAAGTACAACTAACAAACTTATTCCCTATAGTGTTCTTGTCCACTTCAGGAAAGACCCACATGATCTTCCATCATATTTAAGTAGTGAGGAAAAACCCTTACCACCTTCCCTGGAATATGTGGGACATCATCCATCAGGAACTTCAAGCAATGTTATACCTGGGAGTTGTAGAAGTATCCTTCATTTTCCTGGTCCCTGGGATTGTGTGATTTTTGTATTGATTTCTGCAAAGTCAATGAATCATCTAAATTCAATGCCTACCCCACACCAAACATGGATGAGTTACTGGAGCGTCTATGAGTCGCTGACTATACAACTACCATTGACCTTACAAAAGGCTACTGGCAGGTTCCCCTCACTTAGTTTCCTGAAGTAAAAAATCAGCTATTTCCATGTCCTTCAGATTGTACCGGTTCTATACCATGTGTAAAGGGGTGGCTGCCCCACTCCTGGAGAACAGGGGTCAAAAGCAGCCACTCTAGGCTGATTGGGGAAGGAGCCACAGCTGGAGCCATGCCAATCAGGGCCCATCTGGCCCTGATAAAAGGAAACAGAGGTGTCTCACCCTAGCCCTGGAGTGGGAAGAGCTAGCTGCCTGGGAGCAAGGTACCTGAAGCAGAGCAGTGCTGCGGAAGGGCAAAAGGAGCTGGGCAGCTACAGCCTGGTAAACCCCCAGGCTGCAGGGCTTGTTGAAGGCCAACAAAAGGTACTGGGGCTACAGAGGGACAGCCCAGGGATAGGCAAAGGCAGGGGTCTGTGAGGGACAAAGGGGCCTAAGGCAACCAAGACACTGCCCAGCACAGGGCGCTCAAAAGCTGGTGAAGAGCTAATTCCCAAGACGACCAGCAGGAGGTGCCATGGTGGTGACTCTTGCTTTGCTACACCATGCCATTTGGACTCCATGGAGCAGCTGTGACCTTCCAGAGGTTGATGGATAAAATCTTGTGATCCCCGTGGACAATATGCCTCAGCCTATCTGGATGACATTGTCATCTATAGTTGACATTGGGGGGAACACTTCGAAAAGTTGGCAGCAGTACTTCAATCCCTCAAGGATGCCGGGTTAATGGCCAATCTGGTAAAACACAAAATCAGGAATCACAAAACTATATACTTAGGGTATGCATTAAGCTGATGCCATCTGTTATCCTTAGTGGACAAGGTCCAGGCTTTGATGAACTGCCCTACGGCTTCAACGAAATAACAAATGCAACAATTCCTGAGATTAGTTGTGTACTACCAACATATTGAACTAGGTTTCACCACAATCACAGAGCCCTAGACAGACCTCATAAAAGACAGACATCCCAGGAAACCTGAGACAGGGGCTTTCAGACACTCAACAGTGTCTAGATTTTTTAAACCTAGACTTTTTAAACTGGGTCCTGTCACAAACCACTGCCTTGAATGTTGGCCTAGTGGTGCTGCTCTCTCAAATGTTCAGTGGGGAAGAACATCCAATATTATATATCAGTAGGAAGCTATTCCCTGGAGAGAAAGTGTACTCAATCATAGAAACAAAGGCATTAGAAGTGAGGTGGTGCTGTGGACTCCACATGCTACTCATAGAATCATAGAATATCAGGGTTGGAAGGGACCTCAGGAGGTCATCTAGTCCAACTCCCTGCTCAAAGCAGGACCAGTCCCCAACTAAATCAGAAGTATTCCCTAATAATTGGGAAACCTCTTTTAATTTATTAGTGACCACACAACCATCAGAGTGATGAACATAATGAAGGAGACCAACCCTCACATGAGGCATTTGTGTTTTGTCACTTCAACCCTATAAGTGTCAGGTTTATCACCAAGCTGGCAAGAGTCAGCAGAATACAGATTTTTTTTTTCCTGCTATGGGTGAATTCCCCCCCTCCATTCTAACACATTTAACTCAATCATGAGGGGGAGGATATGTGATGGGGTGACAAAGAGATTAAAGAGCTGCTGTGGGCAGTGCTGACCCCTCCCATCTGGCCCTGTCAATCATGTCAGGAGTGGAGTAAGGATTTAAAGGCAGGAAGTTCCAGACAGTTGTTGGGTTGCTCTGGGAAAGACCAGGTATCAAATCTACAGCTCCCAAAGGAGACTCCTGAAAACCTTCAGGGAAATTGCCTTCAAGAAGTTCACATAGTGGCCCTGCAAAGACACAGCAAGCTCTGGTATACTAGCTGGGAAGAATAGGTTCGGCAAGCAACAAGACAAGTTGTCAACCTCCTGGGATCAGGGAAGCTGAGACTATACTGAAAGCACATGGAAGTAGGAGCCAGGAGCACCCTTCCCTTCAAATGCAGTCAGATTATTCAGCTCAATTTAGTATCACTGAGACTCCTGTTTTCACAGATGGAGGCAGTCTATGAACCCATCAATAACCCCAGAATTGTGACATTGGTAAAGCATATTCCCCTTTCCTGTATGAGAATAGCTATAATGGTGCAACTGTGTCAGCAGTAAGGGGATTGTACTGCTAGCCCGAGCCACTGCCTGTACTACCCCCTGCCACACTGCTAAATTTAGTGCTCCTAGCTCCAGCAGTGTGTCTGACTATCTGAGCTGGGAAGCAGGCTTCCAGCTGAAGTGAAGACATACTCACAAATACCACCTAGCCAAATTGCTGCATCCCATATGGAAAATAGGCGAAGCAAGAAAACTCCTGCTTGGAAGCTACAATGAGTGTTCTCAGTGGTTCTCCTGAGGAATTAAAAGGGAAAGAACTAGGATTTTTCTCTGGCAGGGGCTAGTCAATCAAAAAATGGACCAGGCTGACAGTCAGATAGCAATAGAATAAATTTTATAATAGTTATGCAGCCAAATGATGTCTCCCTAGCAAACAGCTCCATTATGCAAAAAATGAAGTACAATAATGGGTCCCTTTGGGATGTCTTGAAGTTCACCCAAGCCTCTTGCAATAACTAAAACCGTGTTTACACTTACAGCTAGGGATGCAATTCCCAGTTTGAATAAACATATGCTAGCTCACATTGATCTAGAGGGCTAAACACAGTACCATTGCCTCAGTACCACAGGCAGTGGTGAGTGGCAGCACAGGCTAGCCACCCTGAGTACATATTCCTGGGGTCCAGATGAGTTTGTGCTAAAGGTGGCTAGCACATATTGCTGTTCACCCCTGCTCACGCTACCACATCTACACTACAGGGATGACAGCTAGCATGCATCTGTATGAGCTGGACATCACATCCCTAACTCCAAGTGCAGACATACCCAAAGAGAGAGCCAACTGCCCACAGAAAGGAAGTGGTAAGGGCTACCTACTCTCCAGTGACATCCACAGCAAGAGACATATGTGACTGACGTCTCCTTTCCTACTTGTGAAGTATCTCCCACATGCTGTGTAGTCCTAATGTGGCGAGAGAAGTCCAGGATAGGCATTTGTGCTGCATGGACATTAGGGAGAATATTGAGCTCCCTGTACCTGTGCAGTAGTGCAGTGGCCAAGCTTATATGCTTTAAGGGTTCTCCTTTTCTCTGTGCAGCAGGCTTATTTGTCTCCTATATTAGTCAGTCTGCTGTAGAAACAGCAGAACAGTTTTTGCTCTCATCTACTGCAGTATAAATCCTGAGTAACTACAATGATTTCACTAGAGTTACTTCAGCTATACCTTGGTGTAACCAAGAGCAGAATTAAGCCCAAAAGACTTCATTTAAATAAGTGGGTCTCAATCTTTTGTACTGGTGACCCCTTTCACATAGAAAGCCTCTGAGTGCAACCCCTCCTTATAAATTAAAAACACTTGTTTATATACTGTAGTTAACACCATTATAAATGCTGGAGGCAAAGCGGGGTTTGGGGTGGAGGCTAACAGCTTGTGACCCCCCATGTAAGAACCTTGTGATCCCCTGAGGGGTCCCGAGCCCCAGTTTGAGAACCCCTGATTTAAATGAACAAATATGTATAATTCATAGCTATATGTTTACAGAGAACCTGATGCATTGTAATATGTCATAGGAAAGTGACAGATGCCCTGTAAAAGATTTACTCACTTTTAAATACGCCTTTTACTTAACCTACTAAATATCTAATTTGGTAAACATAAATATTTTGAAAATGTGTATAATTTACTTGATTGACAGTAATGGTTTCTTCTGAATCAGCATGGTCTAGTGAATCAATATATACACTGAATACATACATAATTAGGGAACTATTTAAACAGCTATTGAAATTTAATAGCTGCCATGCATGCACACCAAGTGCACATGTGCAGACTGTGAAAACTTTAGCTCCATACTAAATATCTCAGTGATGTTTTTCCCTTTACAAGACATTATTCCTCATGATAGACTAATGGCTCAATGATTTGATCCTCAATGTCCCCAATTTGACTGCAGTCTTTGATACTCTTGACTTTTCCCTCCCTGCTTCTCCTCACTTGGCTTTCTGGGACAATTCCTTTGTGCCTCCTCCTCTCTGTTGGATCTCTTAAAGCTCTGTTTGTGGACCTATTGCCTATCTTCCTCCTCCCATTCCACGTGTTTAACTTTCATCTTTATGCTAATGATTGTTAAATATACTTCTCCACTTCTGCTCCATCTCCAGGACAAGCTTGTAGATCTCACTATTTCTGTAACACCTCATCTTGGTAGCACACCATCATCTCAAATTCAACATAGCCAAAAAATATTTCACATGCTTTACACTATCCTTGATCCCTGCCTCTTAGACTCAGAAGCTGAGAGCAATCTTTGACTCCTCCTCCTTCATTTTCTCCAGTTCATGACCAATTCCTGTGGATTCTTCCTCTACAGCTTTTCAAAATCCCCCCTCATCCTTCCTGTCTTGATGGCTAATTCATCTGGTGACAATCTAATCAGACAAGGAATTGACAAAAGCAAGGGATCAAGACACAACACAGAGGCAAAGCAATCACTGCAATTATAGATGCAAATGTTTGCTTGTTTCACTTTTTTCTCTGCCCTCACAACAGTCAATATGGGTAGGATGCAGGAGAGAGAAGCAATCAGAATTAAAAATTGTATTAAAGCTAATGTTAAATATATATATAATACATAGGTTGGGAAAAGGGTGTCTGTACATCTGGATATAGTGCTTAGATTATCCACAAATATAAAGTTAGTTTTAAAAGTTGTATGATATGTAGAGTACATAATCAGCAATAACCCAAATTTAGGTAAATAGATTTAGTAATACAGTTTAGATATTAGAATCCGAATACTCAGGTACATCATTCATGAAAAGTTGTACAGAGATTTGGTGTGGAAAGCAAAATGTATCAATGAGTGGAGATTGTCCCTCAGTAATTGAGAATTAGGTTGTTTGTCCATTTAGAAAATACAATCAATGAGGAAAGTATTACTACATCACAAGTATGTCCAACAGCACTTCAGCCTAACCTGTTAGGTGAGTGATTTGTTGTAGACATCAAGGAAGAGGTATGTCCTGAGTAAGGATCTGAATAAAGAAAGAGTAGTGACCTCATGGATCAGTTCACTGATGATAGTCCATATGTAAGGGGCAGTGTAGAAGGGAGAATGAAGAAGTAGGTGGGAGAAACTGATTTAGACTTACATTATTATAAAAACTATTACACTTGTATTTTATTCACGAGACATTTAACTTGATAACACTGTTTTTTCTTCTTCTTTTTTTTCAAATTGAAAAAATATGCTTCCAGAACAAGTGTAAGCAGAGTCAGGATGAACTCCACCCTGACATCTGGTGGTGAGTTGTTGCAAGTTGTGGAAAAAAACTTCAGGAGCTGATCTTATTTGCATAGGCACACCCACCGCTCTTAGCATGAGCCCATAGCTTCCCAAATGGTCACTTTGGCTGCTGTGGGATCCCTGATTTCTCTGTTATTGGGGCAGGAAGAATAAATTGTTGTTATCCTGATTACGTGAATCAAGGACAGTGGAACTTGGTCTTTTGTTATGATGGGGGGACTCGCCATCAACTAAGTAGCACTTGCTAGGCAAGGGACATGGGTTCCAAAACTCAGTGAATTGAGAGAGGCTGGGGATAGGTATTAATACCTGGTGGTATTGGCCCCCTGGTGAGGGTCTTATATACTAATTGCATTGCCTCCTCTCTCCACTGTGGAATATCAGAGCTAATTTTGATTCCATTGGGAGTCTACTTACAGGCTGTTGAGCTGAATTCACTTTGGCCTAATGGTGCACCAGCACTGAGGCTCCACTACTACAAGCTGAAATCACTGAGTGTTGTGTTAAGTAGTGGGGAGGGGCCTGAAGATATATTGCAGAGCAGTTTGTGGGGGTGGCTGGTGGAGCGGAGCAGTCTGTGGGATGGCTGCAGCGGTTCATGGGGGCGGCTGGCAGAGTGGACCAATTCGTGGGACGGTTGGCGGAGCAGAGCCCCATGGAGAGGTGGGGCAATCGACTTTGAACCACGTAAGGTGCCCTCTTAGCACCCCCATCTCCACCCAGGTTGGGTGGTAAAACTGCAGATAAACGTTTGAACTCTGGCACTGCACTGATCAGGGACAGAGACTTTTGGGTTATTGGACTTTTGGGATTTTGGGTGACTTTGGATTGCTGGACTCAAGAACCAAAGGAAAAGGACATGCCCCAATTTGCTTGGGGTGGGTTTTTGCTCATGGGTTGTGTTATGAATCCTGTTGGTGGTGTTTCCCCAACATAATGCCACATTGTTTCTCTCTGTTATTAAAAGGCTTTTGCTACACTCAGACTCTGTGCTTGCGAGAGGAGAAGTATTGCCCCTTGGAGGCGCCCAGCGGGGGTGGTATATATTTGTCCCAGGTCACTGGGTGGGGGATCGAGCCGGTTTTGCATTGTGTTATTTGAATGGAACCCCTAGATACTGAAGCCAGCCCTTGTTGCTGCCAACTCTAACTGGCAGAAGGGTTACACAAGGACTGACTCCAGTATGCTACATGTCAGTCTTCAATTGAAAGAATTTTAGTTCTTAGTTATAAGCTTCCAAAAATGTAATGACAACGTTTTTTGTAATGGCAATGCCCCAACAGAATGTTAATTCAAGTGCTTTGAAGAGCACCACATTGTAAACTTTTACCTATGGTTTATATATGTAGAATATAGGATGTATCTATCTAAGCAATTGCATTAGGAAATTAATCATTTTATGCAATTATAAGCTTTATGTTGCAGGATATTAATTGAAACAAAATACATCTATATCTATATATATTATGGCACTGTTCTCACCCAAGTTAAGATTATAGCCATATTTCCTCAAAGAAAAATACTGTTTTGTAAATTTTAAGTCTTGATTCAGTAAAGAACTTTAGCAGGTGTTTAACTACTTTGTAGACCAGTTTTGAATGGGCTCAGAACTGTAGATTCACAAATCCCCTTCAAGGGCCAGAATCAGGGCCTTTAAGAGGAGTTTTCATAGAATCATAGAAGATTAGGGTTGGAAGAGAACTCAGGATGTCATCTAGTCCAACTCTCTGCTCAAAGTAGGACCAACACCAACCACATCATCCCAGCCAGGGCTTTGTCAAGCTGGGCCTTAAAAAACTCTAAAGATGGAGATTCCACCACCTTCCTAGGTAACCCATTCCAGTGCTTCACCACCCTGCTAGTGAAATAGTTTTTCCTAATATCCAACCTAAACCTCCCCCACTGCAACTTGAGACCATTGCTCCTTGTCCTGTCATCTGACACCACAGAGAACAGCCTAGCTCCATCCTCTTTGGAACCCCCCTTCAGATAGTTGAAGGTTGCTATCAAATCACCCCTCGCTCTTTTCTTCTGCAGACGAGTTCCAACGAGTTCCAACAAGCCCAGTTCCCACAGCCTTTCCTTGTACGTCATGTGCCCCAGCCCCATGATCATTTTCTTTGCCCTCCACTGGACTCTCTCTAATTTGCCCACATTGTTTCTGTAGTGGGGGGCCCAAAATTGGATGCAATACTCCAGATGTGGCCTCACCAGTGCTGAATAGGGTGGAATAATCACTTCCCTCGATGTGCTGGCAATGCTCCTACTAATGCAGCACAATATGCCTTTAGCCTTGTTGGCAACAAGGGCACACTGCTGACTCATATCCAGCTTCTCATCTACTGTAATCCCCAGGTCCTTTTCTGCAGAACTGATGCTTAGCAGTCAGTCCTCAGCTTGTAGCGGTGCGTGGGGTTCTTCCTTCCGAAGTGCACTACTCTGCACTTGTCCTTGTTGAACCTCATCAGATTTCTTTTGGCCCAATCCTCCAGTTTGTCTAGGTCACTCTGGACCCTATCCCTATGCTCCAGCATATCTACCTCTCTTCCCAGCTTAGTGTCATCCACGAACTTGCTGAGGGTGCAATCTATCCCATCGTCCAGATCATTAATAAAGATGTTGAACAAAACTGTCCCCAAGACCGACCCCTGGGGCACTTCGCTTGATACCAGCTGCCAACTAGACATCGAGCCGTTGATTACTATCTGTTGAGCCCGACAATCTAGCCAGCTTTCTATCCACCTTATAGTCCATTCATCCAATCCATACTTTTTTAACTTCCTGGCAAGAATACTGTGGGAGACCGTATCAAAAGCTTTGCTAAAGTCAAGGTATATCATGTCTGCCACTTTCCCCAAATCCACAGAGCCAGTTATCTTATCATAGAAGGCAATCAGGTTCATCAGGTATGAGTTTTCAACAGAGAGTTGTGGATGTTCAGAGAAGGAGCTTTTCAAAACAGATTTTGGAAAATCCATATTCTTTAGAATATGCTGTCCTGTCTCACCATCCAAGATGTTTCAGTGCTCAGGCCTTTGCTGGGTATGAAGCCCCTGTTTTTTTATACCTCTTTCTCATCCACTCGCATTCTTGTTTCCTTGTTCCTATGGTATTCATAGATTCATATATTTTTAAGGTCAGAAGGGACCACTCTGATCATCTGGTCTGACCTTGGCATAACATAGCCATAAAATTTCATCAGTAATTCCTGTATTTAGCTCTATAACATAGCCTGTCTTTTACGAAGCCATCCAATTTTGATTTATAGACTCAAGGTGATGGAGAACCTACTGCATCCATGGGTAAGTAGTGCCTATATTTAATTACATTCAATATGAAAAAATGCATTTTATTTTCAGTTTGACACTTCAACAGTCCTCAGCGTGGACTTCTATGGTCACTGGGACAGTAGTGAAACCTCATCTACACCAGAATTAACAAAAAAACCTCAGAAATAGGTGGGGAGAGGGGTGGGGTGCATATATGAACAATGGATACAGGGTGTGTGACAAAGTGAGGGTGGATGGTGTGGGAAGGCAGATATGTTAGCCCTAGAATGTTAAAGGCCCTCTTCCCTATAAGCTGAGAAGGGGTTACCTTAGATCAATTAGGAAAACCTGTATCCAGTTGAGACCTTTTAAAACCAGGAGGGAGAGTGAGACAAGCCACTACCAAGCTAGTGGCAGCAGGGAAGTAAGCTTCTCCAGGAGGGGAGGCTGTGCTCCTCCCCACAGGGGAAGCAGACAAGCCTGAGTGCCTGCTAGGGGAAGGACTGACATCCCAGGGCAGACTACAAGGTGACACCCAGCCCCAGCAAGGAGGCAGAGGAAGGTATCCACCTTTGTTTTTGTGCTTATGGGACTATTCCCTTTTTGTCTGGTGAAGGCTCATCCCATAGGCTACCCTGAGACCTAACAAAGGAGCACAGAATGGGAGAGGACAAATGCTGCCCAGAGCAGGGTGAGTTGATTTACCCCAGGCCTGCTATTGCCAGTGGGGGAAGTGGTTGGTCTGGTGAGACAAAGGAGGTGCCTTGACACAGGTGTTACGGATTCCTTTGGCTGGGGAGCTATGCAAATCAGACAGCATGTTGACTCTGCACTGAAGATGAATCTAAGCACCAGCTATCTTCCTGTATCATCTGTCCTCCATGATGTTCAAGTGTATTTTAACACATTATAATTGCAGAGCAGAGATCTGTTACACCTGATGCTCCACTGGTGTAAGTTACTTGTTCTGTGGCCAGGTAGCCCTGAATCAGGGGCTGTAATCAGGTCCCTACATGCCCCTTACTCCACTCTGTCCAAGTATCAAGCCCCGCATTTCCCTAACACATAATCTGTAAATGCTTCCTGATTTACCCTCTGATCGGATGTTGCTAAGTACTGTGCTGGCCAAGGAATGCTCTGATTGCAGGAGCACATGTAGAGGTGGGGTCCCGAAGGGCATGATGCCACTACTGGACAGTATCCTCAGAAATCCTGATGCAAATTTTTGACTGCACAAAACTGGGCATAAATGACCATTAGGTGTGCAGTATCAGATATAAACTTACAAGACACATACATTAATGAGGCCTGGATGCCTAGCAGTAAGCATTGTGACAGCACACTATTTTCAGACACCTTTCCAGAGTGGCCACATTACAGGTTTTAAAGCAGGGACAAGAGATAGGAGAGAAGGAGCAGAAGCTAAATCAGTAACTAATAGGCAGTCAGAGGTGATGGAGAAGATATAAACGTGTGAAGAGGGCAAAGTGGAAACCCACCAACAGTGCCCCAGAAACTGACAACATAGTTATCTTTCTTGAGGAAGAGCTACTGGTCAAGCACTCAGGAACCTTCTTTGCCAACATAAAGCAGAGGAAATGGGCTCAGGAGACAAATCAGGTAAATGCTGGGCAAGCCAAGCAGTTCAGTTCTAGCCATAGAATGCACTACACATTTTGCTGCCTCAGCCATAACAGATTCCAGTCTGTTAGCCTCACCCTGTGCATTCTGTTGTGATATTAAGGATTTGTGGCAAGTTAGCAAAGAGATTCTTGAGATACCATACAAAAATTTATAATTTTGCATATGAAGGGCTGAAATCCATGTGCTGTGAATGTAAAATCCTGACACAGGCAACTTTTCACAGGCCCAAAGTCCAGAACTTGATCAGAGGTCCAGAGGCCTAGCAAACAGTGAACAATATGAGCTAACAGAACCAGAACAAACAAGAGACAACTTTGCTTTTTACTAAGATAAGCATGGTCAGCAAAACGCCAAATGGGGAGCAGTAATTGGTACTCTTATCTGAAGCTGCAAACAGACCAAAGGATTGAAAGGGGCCCTGTGTTCATGTCCGCTCCTCTGCAGGAAAGATAGCCACATACCAACCTCGGGTTAATGGAAAGGTCCAAGCATATCAATATAAGATATAACATCCTCTCTCTCACAGATGCACACCCCTCTTCCCTTCCAGAACTCAGTGTCTGCACAATGGGCAACTTGAAAGACAATTTCTACTGCCACATACTTTTCAATGTATTTTTGCTTTAACAGGTATGTACCTGTTGGACAATCAGAGGAGCTACTTCATTCCTATGGACCCCAAATCAGAATTCAACATATAATATTTTATACTTATACACTTTATACATTGTTTAAAGGAAAACACCTGTTTACTAACAGTATGTTAAGCTGAAACCATGGGCGAAGACATTATGTAATCTTTAGACTATTGGCTTATTGTGCTTGTCTTGTTTGCTGCTAGACCTATCCAGGGGCTCGGGACCTCCTACCCCATCACTTCCCTCTGCCCATGAAAATTTCATATAATCCATTGTAATCAATTGATTGGCAGTGTCTCTGAGCCTAATAAGCAAAGTGACACTCCGCCAGAGCTGTGCATAGTAAACCCATGTTCTTGGATTCTACACGGTGTCCATTTTGTTCCTTCAGCATACTAAAGCTATTGTGTTTGCATGAGTGTTGCAGAACTTTAGGTATCTTCACACCTTTTCCTGCACAAATGAAGCCCAACTGTTTGTTCTTTTCAACCGTAGCAATCAGTTTGCATTAACCTTGAAAATGTAGTGACCTAAGCAATCTTCAGAAGTAAAATGGCTAGAAATTCTCTCTCTCTCTCTCTCCACATGAAAGATGAGAGTCTATTTCATGGGGCCCAAAAATCTGGCTATATTAATTAGGAATTCATGCAAACTTAGTCTAGCTCATCAGTGAATTAGGCCCATTATGTATAAAACAATGTACAGGAAATGGTGTACCAAGTGGTTCATACGATGTAAACTAACATTAACACTCATTATAAGGAATACAGTTTTTAGCCAGCCCTTTGCCTCTAGGTGGTGTTTATGCTCAAACATTTGATAACTGATGTGTCAAAACATAGCTTTTCTGTCCCTGAAAATCTATGACACTTCATTTTTTTATTGCTGTGCTGTTGATCTTCTATATGTGTTTGCTATTTTTGACTGTCAATATTGTCTATGATTTTTCTAATTTATATACTTCTGTTTATATGTTTATTTGATCCTATTTTTTTCATTGTTATAATAAGTGCCTGTGTGTTAGGAGCAACAAATCTTTACGTTGAGATTAATACTGGGTGAACTTTAACATACTTCTGCTATCTAAGACAAAAAGAATGTGTGCTGTCTGTAACATTTTCAGTGCCCTACACATTGCTGAGGTGTGTTTGAGTAGCCTCAATTCTTTTTAAAAAACAGAAGGAATCCAAGGTGCATTCTGTGGTATGCATTCTTTGCCCTGCTTGTATCTGGAACCCACTTGCTTGTACCAACTTTAAGCCTTGGAAGAAAATGTACATTTTTCATTGCATTCCTTGTGTTTTCACTTTCTATCTTTAGGACATACTAGTTGTTAGTGAGATAGTGGGTGGTGGGCTCCTTGCATGAGTTTTGGCAGGGGGATGGTATCATCTTGTCTAGTCCCATTTTCCTGCTCCTGCAAAGCTGGGTAATGACCAGGCAGAATCCGGCCCACTGTGAGTAATAACTTTGTGGTTCAGATCCTCAGCTAGTATAAATCCATCTAGCTCCGTTGACGTCAATGGGGTTATGTCAGGTTCCACCAGTAGAAGATCTAGCACTGTATTTATTAATTTCAGCTACCTACCTCAGGATTGTTAATTCAGTACTTGCATCCTTGCAAGTAATAAAACCAGAAAAGTTACATACTGGCAGATACTGAGTAATTTCCAGTTATTTGTAAGAAGAAAAGGTTATGGAAATCTGTCATTTTTCTTATTAACATTCTTATTCCAGTTCAGACAGAACTTAGCCTTGAAATACATACACACTATACACATAGTACAGTAAAATTTTATTCACTTTAATCTGCCTCACTGTAGCATTTGTCTTACAAATGACATGTGCTCTCCCGGGAGTATATAAGTTTTTAAGAATCAGTGTTTTGGTGTAATAAAATTATTATGGACTTTTTATGCAATATGCTACCATTGCTTAATTTCATCTGGCTAGGCAATGTGATTTACCCAATTTCTTAATAATTACATTATGAATAATTAATACTTATTCATTTTCAATGTGGGGAAAATATTTATCTAAATTACACAGAAAACTGCTTGTAATTATTTGTACGTTACCCAAGTTTCCTCTTTCCCAATTTCTGTTCATTTTAGAAATTCACTCAAGAAGATTCTATTATAACTAATATACCAGTAGTGCCTTTATTGGGGCCCCATTGCACTAAGGACTATAGAAAACACAGTATATGCCCCAAATACCTTACAAGAAGCAACAAGTAGCATACCCAGTAAGAAGAGGGGACAGAGACAATTATTATATTTTTTCAGCAGAATATTAGTATGCAAAGTTGAAAGTTCATTCCATAGTAAAATAATTTTACTTTTTTTCTTGATCCTTTGCCTCCTGGTATTTTTATTATGATTATTTATTTTACTGTTGGAGAATTTCTTAAACTTATTTTGAAAGACAGTGGATAACTTTTTCAGTAGCAACTGGTGATTTTGAAAAAAACAACGAGGAGTCCTTGTGGCACTTTAGAGACTAACAAATGTATTTGGGCATAAGCTTTAGAGGGCCACAACCCACTTCATCAGATGCATGGAGTGGAAAATACAGGAGCAGATATAAATACATGAAAAAATGTGAGTTGCCTTACCAAGTGTGAGGTCAGTCTAATGAGACAATTCAATTGACAGCAGAATACCAAGGGAGGAAAAATAACTTTTGAAGTGGTAATGAGAGTGGCCCATTTCAGACAGCTGACAAGAAGGTGTGAGTAACAGTAGGCGGAAATTAGTATTGGGTAAATTACGTTTAGGTTTTGTAATGACCAAACCATTCCCAGTCTTTATTCAGGCCTAATCTGATGGTGTCCAGTTTTCAAATTAATTCCAGTTCTGCAGTTTCACGCTGGAGTCTGTTTTTGAAGATTTTCGTTGAAGAATTGCCACTTTTAGGTCTGTTATTGAGTGACCAGGGAGATTGAAGTGTTCTCCTACTGGTTTTTTAATGTTATGATTTCTGATGTCAGATTTGTGTCCATTTATTCTTTTGCATAGAGACTTGTCAGGTTTTGGCCCATCTACATGGTAGAGGGGCATTGCTGGCTCATGATGGCATATATCACATTGGTAGATGTGCAGGTGAACAATGATGTGGCTGAATGTGTGGCTGAATGTGTGGCTGATGTGGTTAGGTCCTATGATGGTGTCCCTTGAATAGATATGTGGACAGAGTTGGCACCAGGGTTTGTTGCAGGGTTTGGTTCCTGGGTTGGTGTTTTTATTGTGTGGCGTATAGTTGCTGGTGAGTATTTGCTTCAGGTTTGGGGGCTGTCTGTAAGCGAGGACTGTCCCCAAGGTCTGTGAGAGTGAGGGATCGTCCTCCAGGATAGGTTGTAGATCCTTGATGATGTACTGGAGACGTTTCAGTTGGGGGCTGTAGGTGATGGCTAGTGGCGTTCTATGACCTTCTTTATCAGGCCTGTCTTGTAGTAGGTGACTTCTGGGTACCCTTCTGGCTCTGTCAGTCTGTTTCTTCACTTCCCTAGGTGGGTATTGTAGTTTTAAGGATGCCTGATAGAGCTCCCGTAAGTGTTTGGCTCTGTCTGAGGATTTGGAGCAAATGTGGTTGTATCTTAGAGCTTGGCGGTAGACAATGGATCGTGCCATGTGGTCTGGATGAAAGCTGGAGGCATGTAGGTAAGTATAGCGGTCAGTAGGTTTCCGGTATAAGGTGGTGTTTATGTGCCTATTGCTTATTAGCACTTTAGTGTCTAGGAAATGGATCTCTTGTGTCGACTGGTTCAGGCTGAAGTTGATAGTAGGGTAGAAATTGTTGAAATCTTGATGGAATTCCTCAAGGGTCTCCTTCCCATGGGTCCAGATGATGAAGATGTCATCAATGTAGCACAAGTAGAGTAGGGGCATAAGGGGACTAGAGATGAGGAAGCATTGTTCTAAGTCAGCCATAAAAATGTTGGCATACTGTGGAGCCATGCGGGTACCCATAGCAGTCCCGCTGACTTGAAGGTATACATTGTCTCCAAATCTGAAATAGTTGTGGGTGAGGACTAAGTCACAAAGTTCAGCCACCAGGTTTGCTGTGATGGTATCAGGGATGCTATTCCTGATGGCTTGTAGTCCATCTTTGTGTGGAATGTTCATGTAGACAGCTTCTACATCCATAAAAAGAAAAGGAGTACTTGTGGCACCTTAGAGACTAACCAATTTATTTGAGCATGAGCTTTCGTGAGCTACAGCTCACTTCATCGGAACATCCATAGTGGCCAGGATGGTGTTTTCTGGAAGATCACCAAAGGATTGTAGTTTCCTCAGGAAGTCAGTGGTGTCTTGAAGATTGCTGAGAGTGTTGGTAGCCTAGGGCCTGAGGGGAGAGTCTACGTAGCCAGATAATCCTGCTGTGGTGCCAATGTCTGAGATGATGGGGCATCCAGGATTCCCAGGTTTATGGATTTTGGGTAGCAGATAGAATACCCCTGATCAGGGCTCTAGGGGTGTATCAATGTAGATTTGTTCCTGTGCTTCTTTAGGGAGTTTCTTTTGGTAATCCTCAAACCTGGTGATTTTGAGTGACTAGCTTGAGATAATTTAAGGGGGCCTGATTTGCAGAAAGTGTTGATCATCCACTTTCTGAAAATCAGACCCCTTAAAGTATCCCCAGTTGGTCACCCAAAAATTGAGGCATGAAAAATCAGTGGACACTTTTGAAAATCTCAGCCAGTGGGTCTGATTTGTCATTCAATACTCATTAGCTTTTGAATTCAGAAGACTAGACTATTCTGTGTCACAGAATAAATGCTGACTGTGCAGCAGACCAAATTATTAAAAAGATTGGTGAGTTTGCTGTGTAAAGGGCAAAAATGATAGCAAAAACTATAGCCCAGTGAATCCAGTAATTATGGAGCTGCTTTGAGGAGAGCTCACGGACATCAGGGTGGCTAATAGAGTCTCTGAATCCTTCTCTCATGACAGGTTTGGTTACTTCACAATACTTAAATCATTATTATGCATCCACTAGGTACAGTGGAAAAACCATTACAGAATGAGCCATAAATAGTCTAGAGTAATGTTGATTTTTCTAGCACAACTACAAACTCCAGAACTGCAATACTCTTCCTCATTAGGTGTCCTGTTATTATGCAAATGCCACCTGAAGTGTGTGTTTCCATTGCCCCAAATCCCATTCTGAATATTTTCCTCTTTGAGTCAATGTTGCTTGTGCTTCGATAGAGAGAAACAAAAAATTATAAAATACAGCAAGAGGATGAAATATTCAAGTCAGATACTGGATCTTAGGTAGGTGATCAATTCAAGGAACACAGCTTAGAGAAAAAGGGTGGGGCGAAGGATAAGGGAGACTAGAAGGGAAATAAGAATAGATGGGTATAAAAGAAAGGATCTGGGGCACCCAAAACAGGATGAGGAATGTAAGTACAGAAAGCAGCAAATGAGTTCTGTCTGATTAAATGGAGCAAAAGCTTGGAAGATTTTATTATTTTGCCAAACTTTGAACCCATAATGTTTAAGCAGGTTCACAATTTGTCCAAAAGACTTCTCCCATTTTTGTTCAAACTGGTTTTTGTTTGTGTGTTTTAAGGGTTGTCGTGGAGTCACTGGGCGATGCTCTGGAACAACTCCATACAAAGCCAGTCAGGACTCTGAGGTAGCATGCCTCGTCTCTCTGAGCATACTGTCTCCAGGGCAAGAAGCTTACACAGCTTCAACCTTCCTGGGGCTGACCTTGGAGCATTCAGCTTCTCCTTTTCACAACGTGCGCTTCCCACAGCAAGTCCACACCGGTGGGGCTCCTGGGGAAGCCAGGGGGCCCTGCACCCCAACTCCGCAGTCAGATGTGACTCTCAGCCAGTGTAAAACAGAAGATTTATTTGTAGACTGGACCACAGCGTAGAACAGAGCTTGTTATTACAGACATCAGTGACTTTCAGCCAAGTCCATCTTGGGAATCCTGGGCCAGACACCCTGAATTCCCCCTCTTCCAGTTCCCCCAAGCAGACTGCCAGCCTCCAGCCACCTGACCTCCGACACCCTCCTCCTTCTCTTTGTCACCTGGCTGCACCCCTCTCCTGGGTCTGAGGTTACATAGCTGCAAATAGCTGGGCAGCCTCACCTGCCCGAAAGGCCTCAGCAAAATCACACACCCAATTCCCACCACCTAAATATTGGTGCAGTACACAGGGAAACTATGGTACACACAGTATTAGTATAGGACAGTAAGATTCACATGCAACATAGCAAGACGAATAAAACCCCCACTTTGTCACAAGGGTTTCTATCAAACAAAGAAATCAAATTAGCCAATCAGCAATATGTACACAACAATTTAAAAGGAAAAAGAGATACCCAGTTCAGATTGTAGAGTTACAATGGGATGGAAAGGAGTCAAATAAAAGTGTTAAAGGAGTAGAATAGAGTGACTAGATGACTAGATGCAGGTGATCTTTTAAATTTGTTTATTTATTTATTTAAAAAAGAACATCCAAAAGTAGAAGAACATGAAATGAACTCAAAAATCTGCAGGTACTGAAAAACCAGGGCAATTATTTAGTATTCTGCACTGATGACAATTGTTTCCCACTGGATTTTGTGTTTGTGAATTTGCTTCTGTGATGTTTTGAGTATTTTATCTAGCTATAGACATGTTTTAGTTAAGAACAAGGATGTTAATATTTTAATTGCACGTTAGTAGAAGATTCTATACAGATTTTTATTTTGTTCTGTGATGAAAACCTTATTTATGTTGCAAAGTCAAACACTGAGAAGTTAGAAAATACTTATGTTATTTACACAACCTTAATTCACCCCCATGTGCATTATGATAATGTTCAACCTTAGGGTGTTCCTTTAATGTACTTTGTGTGTGCAATTTCTGATATTTAAAATACAAAACAAAACTGAAAACATAATTCTATTATGTGGCATCCTATAGACAACCATATGGGTCATCTGAAGGAGAGGAACCTTAGATGAACTCCGACACAGGAGCTGACAGATTAATAGCTGTAGTATGTTGTCATTTTTTTTATGTGGACTAGAACTAGAAGGGGGTGAGACACTTTGTCAGTGGGTTTCACAGATGACAGCAAAGGAGTGGTGAGACTCAGGAATCTTGGGTTCCATTCCAAGCTATGGAGGGGAGTGTTCCCTAGTGACCGTAGACCACTCTCCCAAAGCTGGACCCTTTTTGTCCTATCCCCTCTAACCTATCCGTATCCCAATCCTGTCTCTTCCAATGCTGGCTCCAAGTCCTATACTTCTTACTTAGCCAGTCCTAGTCCCCGCCTTCTAGCCTGTCCAGTTGGTCTCTTCCCTGTCACCCATGTTCTCTGTGCCCACTGGCTCCTATTCTGAGGGTCCATTCCCAGGTTCCTCATCCAATCTCAATGTTCCCCCAACTCCTTGTCCTATGTTTTGTCTTCAATACTGAGGAGATCGACGCTGCTGCAATTGATGCAGTGGGGGTCGATTTAGTGGGTCTAGTGAAGATTCGCTAAACTGACAGCAAAACACTCTCCGGTCATCTCCGGTACTCTACCTCTCCCAGAAGAGTAGGGGAAGATGACTGGAGAGTGTCTCCTGTCAGTACAGCACAGTGAAGACACCATGGTAAATCGACCTAAACTATGTCAATCCATCTACATTATTCACTTAGGTGGAGTAGCATAACTTAGGTCGACTTACCCCATTAGGGAAGACAAGCCCCTAGTCCCTTTCTCTACTCAGTCCCAGTCCCCACACTGTGGCTCCTCATCAGATTTCTCTCCATTTCCCCTATCTCTTAATCCCACCCAACTGCTTCACAGGCCTGATCTCCTTGGCCAGAAAGTGCCAGTCTTATCACCCAGCTCTTTGTCTGGTCTTAATCATCCACCACATGCACTATTTCCCTTCCAGTGTCCTTACCAATCAAGACCTAGTCTCTTTTACTCCTTGCTGATGCCAGTCCCAGTCTCCTTTCCCAGTTAGTCCCAGTCTCCTTGTTCAGTCCTAATCTCCTTCTCCAGCAGAAACTTAGTTTTCCTCTTCCCTCACCAACCTCTAATCTGAATATTCATACTTCCCCTCCGTCTCCTTCTCCCAATCTACCCTTCCTCCCCATCACCACCACTACCTACCCAAGCCACGCAAAAGAAGAAGAATCTAATCTCCCTCACCACCACCACCTAGTTTGGCTCTTGTCCTCTCTGCACTGAAGCTAGGCAATTTCCTCATCCATTTTGCCTCGATGCCAGCAGTGTGGGGTCATTGAGAACACAGGAGAAACAAGCTTCCTGGTCTTAGTTCTAATGCCTGGTCCACAGTAGCCCAGAGCAGCAATTGCAGGGGAAGTTCTGCTCAGACCCAGACTGAATCATGCTCAGTGTGGACAGAATCTTTTGAGATTTTAGCTGCTAAACTCTATGAAGTATCTACTGAGCATGTATGAACTGAAATTTAAAATTTCAGCTCAAGTAGCTAAAGTTTTACAAAGTTACAAGCCACCGAATATAGGGTCTTATATTGGGAACGTTGGGCAACTGTAATATTAGGCATTGCCTATAATACAAATTGGTATTTTCAAATGGCTTTTTCATATTGCTTTTTTGAAAGGCAGCTTTCTCAGGTAGAACTTTATTGTGGCATAAAAAGGATATATACAAGTATTTGAAAAGGGGCATCAGGTTCCAGGAGTCTGAAGGGACTGACAAAACTAGCCTGAACAGAGAAAATGAGAAGGCATATGAAAACATTTGAGCCAAATTCTAGCCCAGATTAAGAGTGTATAAATCCCACTGAAGTCAATGGAAGTTTTGTTCACTTATTCCAGAGATGACTTTGACCTCTGCAAAGAGAGCTAATCTAGGACTGCCCTTTTTGAGTTTAAGTCCTGTCAAGGTTTCCTAAGCCCCAAACACTCCAATATCCCCAACTCCCCAAGACACACACTTGCTCATCCATTCTAATTCCAGTTCCCAGTTAGGTACAAATTGTTGTATTTTGAAGTATGAGAGAAGTTCAAGCTCATCCACCAGCTCATTCTTGGATTGGGGGAGAGCAATATAATAATGTAGTAGAAGTGGAGAAATTGCAACATTTTAGTGTTTGGGAGGACAGGAGGAAAAAATGACTGATATAAATCCATAAAATCTTCCCCAATAAAAACAAGGGTTTGCAGACATTTAGAGTTATGTCAGTGGCAAGTGGAGTGAACAATGTTATTATAAAGACAGGTTAGCAGAGTAAGATATACAACACAAAATCAGAGTGACAGTAAAAATTAAATTTGCTAGCCTATTTACTGACAAGTCTAATTACAACCTGCTGCACTGTATAAATACAAGAGCTTTATTTATTTTTGACAGTAAAGTTTTGTACATAAAATAAAGTTTGTTCAGTCCTGTCCAGATACATAATTTTATGCAAGTTTACAATATACTAACAAATGGGAAGCATGCAAGAGTAATGTCCAGAATTATTCTAACTGTTGATTTTGTAATTCAGCAAAAACATTAGACATTACAGCAGTAATATTTCAGTTTGTTTTATTTCCCCCCAAACGTCTATTTTCCTATGGCATTAGATGTGTGATATTCTATACTCTAAAACACATAGCCAGAACTTAAAGCGCATGGGGAGAGGGTGCAGCTAAGGTGGCTTTACACTGTCCCAATTTTGGATTGCTTCAGGGACTGGAGCAACCTCTAGAATAACCTGTATAACCATAGAAGGCTGCCTAAATTTCAGCAACCTGTCCCCAGCTGTCTAAGGGTAGGAGAGCTGCCAGAATATCTAGAGACACTCCATTCCCTCCACAACCTTGCCCCCAGCCCATCCCTTACCCTGAGGCATATGAAGGGATCTTGCAGCAGTCTTTCTGCACCAGGAAAATTCCTCTTTGGCCAGATCTGGAGCTTTAATAGTCTGTTCATGATACTCTGGCCCCTGCACTCAGTGTACAGTGGCTGGAGTACCTCTCTTACAAGTGCCTCTCTGCTTTTGCCTATGATTTCTGTTATGTGATACATATGCAGACTTATTTTTGTTATTATTATGGTAACAGGAACTGAAATAATGCTACCAACATCCCCAGATACACTAGAGGTAAAACTATGTTTACAAGAAGCATGTTTAAAAGTGGTTCTAGCTAAAAGATTGATAGTACCGCACATCAGATCCCAATGTGGGATCCCATGATCTAGGACTTAACTATGTTATGACATTGTTTAGGATTATCTAGGCTATGAATGTTATTCTAAACTATTTTATAGTACTTTCAGGCCCAGTCTATACTGAGATTTGAAACAGTGTTAGCACCAAGCAAGCAACTGTGAAGAACTACTTTTTTAAATATGCTCCAGCCTAACATCATTAGAACTCTAGAAAGGAGGAACCCAAAATGGATCAAGATGGAATAACAATTAGTCTTTGTACTGATCTGTACTACTAGAAGATGTAATAGAGACAAAGACTGACTAACCCTGCTTTTGTGAAACCAAATGGCAAGATCGAAAAAGTGCTATAACCACATTGAAGTTGGGAATTAAGAAAATGATCAAGGTTCTGTGCAACTCCGTCTGTAGAAAACACTAGTGCAGAATGAGACCATTTCTATTACTTTTGTTTATAGCTTGACTAAATGACAGAGCACTAGAAAGTGTATAGAGAAAAGTGTACTGGCAGGGAGACAGTAGTCATAGTAGTAGTCATTTAATCTAAACTTTTAGAACTTCATTGACCAGCTATACTGAAAGAAGGACAGGAAACATTTGATATGGGTTGAACCAGGCCACAACTTTATTATTAGATGTCTGGGACTACCCGGCAGATAAAAGTTTACAGTGCAGGTAACCCCACTCATTGTACTGTATTATTCATTCAATAACTACCTGGAGGGCTTCCATCAGCCCTCTCTCTTTTTTCATCCAGGTCCCCCAATCCAATCCATTGCTGGAAACTTACCACCCACCCCCCTCCTCATTGGAAGGTTAAGGTGGGCTATAAAAAAGAGGGGGTTGGCTTTCTGCCATACCATTCATAGGAGCCCCAACCCTCCCTTCTGTTCCCCTAACTAATGCGTCCTTTTAAAGTCCTTTACCATTTATCCGGTCGCTGTAACCTTCCCTATGGAGTACCTGCATTGGACATCTGCCCTGTACATCTATAATGAGTTGTGACATAGAGCCTAACTCCTTTCATGCCGTATGTCAACAAAGCCCGCACTAAGTCCTGTGGGGAAGGCAAAAAAACTAACTCTACCTAGGAGAATCTGGTGGTGAGGGGAAAATTCCTTCCCAGCCCCCCTAAAAAAGGGGCAGCTAGCGAAATGCCCACAGTTGGGGAGGG
The DNA here is from genome assembly GCF_965152235.1 of Eretmochelys imbricata. NCBI lineage: Eukaryota > Metazoa > Chordata > Testudines > Cheloniidae > Eretmochelys > Eretmochelys imbricata. The sequence goes on along the minus strand of NC_135572.1, from coordinate 91,288,452 downwards.
AGGGTTGGTGCTGCCTCGGCCTGCTCCATGTAAAAGGGGGCTTCACCTCATGGGGGTGGCCCTTTTAAACCCTTCCACCCGTTCAGTTCGAAGAGGATGAAACAGTGTTGCTACACTTATGCCTTTTCTTCTTTTGCAGCAATTTAACTTCTCTCCCGCACCGCAGCCATAAACCACTGTTCCCTTCATTCGGCCAGCCAGCCAAATTCTTCCCCACTTAAAGCTGTGGTGTGGCCATTTCATTTGTTTTGCATTTTTTCTGATTTTAAATAACTCAGTTCAGCAACTTCTTTTTTTCGTAATTAGGCATAACTACTTAATGCTAAACATGCTGGAGATCATAAAGCCTCACTCTTTTTTTGTTACTGTTCTAAGAAATTATTGCTTTAAAATATTTGAGCATTTTTTCACAATATTTGGCCAATATTTGACCTGTCAATTGACCAGTTATTTTGGACCAGTCAAATGCCAAACTGTGAACTTCCATATCTACGCTGTTAAATATTTAAGTTTAAATACAGCAAATGCGTAACTGATAGTATCAACAGAGAAAGGATTATTAAATCAAGGTGGTTCAACTCTGCAATCATTTCGGCTTGCTAAAAGAGGAGTTCAGGCTTTTACTAAGATTGAAATTTAGAGTTCCCCAAACTTTCAAAATTAAACAAAAATAATTTGAAAATATGGGGAAAGATTGAACAGAAATATATCTTCTGACCAGGAGTTCTAGTCAGGGTACAATGATCATGAATCTAACATATAAAAATAGGTGTCACAGAATCATAGAATATCAGGGTTGGAAGGTGTTAGGGGGCTTATTCCTTCACCCACTTACTTCCCGGTCCTTCTCGCATGAACAGAGAGCAACAATACCCAAAAAGTCCAAAGGTGCAAACAATTTGATGTTTATTGGGGTGAACTTCCAGCAAGCATGATTCCAGTTTCCTTCCTTAGTGTCCCCCTTCCCAGTTCTGACACCACAGAGCCTTACACCTGTGTCCCTTTTCCTATTCCTATTCCTGCCCTTAGCCAAACATGATTCCAATTTCCTTACCCCCATTCCCTGTTCCCATTTACCCCTTTAGCAAAACATGATTCCAATTTCCTTACCCTCATTCCCTGTTCCCATCTCCCCCACCCACACACCCACCCCTCACTTCCTGATTGACTGCAGACTATATAGTAAAACTTGAGTTCTGCTTAGCTATACCTTAACCAATTATTTTCCTGAAATTTAACTAACCAATCCTAACATATTGTAACCTGATTATGTAACCAATTATATCCCACCACCTTCATTAGTTTACACCCAGCAAAATTAATTATACAGCAGACAGAAACAATCACAGAACCAGACAGAGATTATACAGACAAACAATAGCAAAGTGGGAACTCTAATGACAAAACAATACAGAAGTGAGGATTTCACATCCCAGCTATTGATAAGTGAGTTCTTGCCAGACAGGATGCTATCAAACTAAGTTTCCTTTTACATTTTCTAGGCACTTCTCTTTCTCTGGAGGCGATAGGCACTATCAGGGCAGGATTCCGGCCCCAATAACACCTTCTTTCAATGTGACTAGTTTGAAATGTGAGGATGTGACCGGTCACTTCCCAGCTTATGGCTGCCTCTGCTGCTTAGCCAAAGGCCTTAGCCTAAGAACGGGGCCTCAGACTGTCACAGTAAGAGAAGGCCCTTACACCAGCAGACAGTGATTTTGATTCTTTCTTTTATACCTCTATAACTAGACAAGTGATAGGAATACACCTAAATTCTTAGAGTATAGGCCTTTACAGTCAGACCTGAATATCTATATCCTAACAGAAGGGACCTCAGGAGGTCATCTAGTCCAACCCCCTGCTCAAAGCAGGACCAATCCCCAACTAAATCATCCCAGCCAGGGCTTTGTCAAGACTGACCTTAAAAACCTCAAAGGAAGGAGATTCTACCACCTCCCTAGGTAACCCATTCCAGTGCTTCACCATGCGCCTAGTGAAAAAGTTTTTCCTAACATCCAACTAAACCTTCCCCACTGCAACTTCAGACCTTTACTCCTTGTTCTGTCATCTGCTACCACTGAGAACAATCTGGATCCAGCCTCTTTGGAACCCCCTTTCAGGTAGTTGAAAGCAGCTATTAAATACCCCCTCATTCTTCTCTTTTGCAGTCTAAATAATCCCAATTCCCTCAGCCTCTCCTCATAAATCATGTGCTCTAGCCCCCTAATCATTTTTGTTGCCCTCCGTTGGACTCTTTCCAATTTTTCCACATCCTTCTTGTAGTGTGGGGCCCAAAACTGAACACAGTACTCCATATGAGGCCTCACCAATGCCAAATAGAGGGGAATGATCACGTCCCTCGATCTGTTGGTAATGCTCCTAATTCATGTATTGTCACATTCCCATACTTAACTATGTCATTGTTGATTTTGAAAGAGGTAGAAGGGAATAGACAATGTAATCCACATGGCCCAACATATATTACAAAGTATGGAAATGTCCAGATTCTACAGACATATGTCCTGATTTTGCAAACATTCATGGATATGCTTGCATCATATATGTGCATCCTATAGGAAACTTTGATAATGGATTGTGCCATATGCAGAATACTACTCTCCCCATCCTCCAGGTCCCACCACCTTGATCATTTGGAGTAAATTCAGTTGATAATATAAATTAGGACTTTTATTATGTTTCCAAACTTGGAAGAAGCATCTTTATGCTAAGCTCTTTGTTAGAGCATTTGGGCTGGTATGGCTGATTTGCTAACACCATAGGTCAAGGTGCATATGACATATACCTCACCTTCATACTTGTCAGATCCTGCTGCTTTATGCAGGATTGATCCCCTGAAGCAAGTTAGAACAGCCCAAGAACTGCTTTGCAATATGCCAGCTAGCAAATGCACAAAAAATTATGTCAATACAGCCAAGAATTGGCATAGCAAACAGGAATCCCTGCCCCAGCTTTTTTTCTCCTCCAGCCACACTCTCTTTTTTCTCCTACCCCAGCAGCTGGGAGGAGGAACATCAACTGTGCAACAAGAAGATTTCTCCTCTACACGGGGGTGATCCTCATCAAACAAAATTGCTTTAGATGCAAATTCTGACTGCAGTGCAACACAAAATAGCTGCAGCACACCAGAAAATTGGACCCATAGACTTTAAGGGAATAAAAGAGTTTCCTACTTAGAAATTCTGAAGGTATACAAAACACATAAGAATCCATAAACATGATTTTCTATACTAAATGCAGTCTGGATAATACAGTACAATGGAGAGGTGTGTTTATTTTGTGTGCTGTGTATCTGTTATACTTACATTATTAATTGTACAGCACAAAATACCCAGATATAGTATTTTAAAAAAAACCTTCTTGTTTCCAAATCGTTAAAGAACACTCCGAAGTATTTTACCATATTAGTATGTCTGTGCCATGCTGCATACACTCTGGAGACATTATTCATGTATTGTAAATGTTAATAATAGCTAATATTCTGGACATCCAATAGTTTATTTTTTTAATTGAATGTGTAGTTGTAAAGATGGATTGAAAGTATTACTCTTCCTTGGACTCACAAGCAGAGAAAGCCTCCTCCCACACATCCAACACAATTTTGCTTTGTGATGTTGTATATTGGAATTCAGTTTCCTTTCATGTGTCTTGTTTACCAACCTCTTTGCAAAGCCTGTTGGCACAGCATTTAAGGTCTAGATCCAAAGCCATGTCAATGGAAAGACTCACATTGATTTTAATTTGCAAACTGGACACATTAAATTAGGCTTGAATAAAGACTGGGAGTAGGTGGATCATTACACAAAGTAAAACTATTTCCTCATGGTTATTTCCCTCCCACTGTTGCTCACATCTTCTTGTCAACTGTTGGAAATGGGCCATCCTGATTATTACTATAAAAGGTTTTTTTCTCCTGCTGACAATAGCTCACCTTAGTTGATCACTCTCATTATAGTTGGTATGGCAACACCCATGTTTTCATGTTCTCTGTGTATATATATCTTCCTACTGTATTTTCCACTGCATGCATCCGATGAAGTGGGTTTTAGCACATGAAAGCTTAGGCTCAAATAAATTTGTTAGTCTCTAAGGTGCCACAAATACATCTTGTTCTTTTTGCTGATACATTACCACTGATTGATTTCAGCGTTCTTTTCATCAGGCCTGAAATGCTACCGGGGCAATTTAGATCTGAAGGGAAGATACACAAAGGTATTTCAATGGGAGTTTGGTGCCTAAGTACCTTTGTGAATCCCTCCCAAGTGAATTTAATGGAGGCTGCTGCTTTTCTCTCTTCTTTGGTTAAAAGAGACACAGTTTAAGGCCCCATCAACACTGGCAATTTTTTGCACAGTAAAGCAGCTTTGAGCACTGTAACTCCTGAGGTGTACACACTGCCAAGCCACATAGCGCACAGAAACTGAACAGTTGCAGCTCTCTAAAAAATACACCCCGACAAGAGGCGTAGAGCTTTCTGCTCCGGAGCTACAGCACTGCGGTGCCAGTGTAGACAACATGGTGATTACTGCACTGTGATTGGCCTCTGGGAGGTGTCCCACAATGCCTGTTCTCAACTCTCTGACCATCGGTTTGAACTCTACTGCCCTCAGGTGACCAACCATCAGCCCCACTCCATACATTCCTTTGCAAATTTGAAACTCGCCTTCCTGTTTGCTCAGTGATGCATCCAGTGATCTCAGCGCATCTTTCCAGGTGACCAGGCCTGCTCCATGTGCCAGGCGATCCCCCGCTTGGAGCAATGCGGAGCTGCTGGACCTCATCAGCATTTGGGGAGAGGAGGCAGTGCAGTCCCAGCTGCGCTCCAGCGGTCAGAATTATGATACCTACAGACAGATTTATAGATGCAGGATAGAAAGGGGCCATGACTGGGACACACTGTAGTGCAGGGTCAAAGGGAAGGAGCTGCAGAACGCCCACTACAAGGTGCGGGAGGCAAACCGAGGCTTCGGTGCTGTACCCACAAGCTGCCGGTTCTACAAAGATCTGGACGCGGTACTCAGTGATGTCCCCACCTCCACTGCGAAGGACCCTGTGGATACTTCATTAGCTTGTGTGCCAGTCGAGAATGGACCAAGCCAGGAGAAGGCAATCTTGGATGAAGAGGGGGAGAGGGACCCAGAGGCGGAGAATGACACGGAGACCAGAGATGCATGCAGTCAGGAGCTCTTTCCTACCCCAGAGGAGCCTAGACAGTCACAGCAGTCAGATCTTGGCAAAGCGCAAACAGGAGAGGAGGCCCCTGGTAAGTGGATCTGATTTTTGGAATTGCTGAAGTGAGTTGTTGTGGGCAGGAGGGTTGTAGAAAACAGGCTTGTGTCCCACCTCATGCCTAGTCTGAGCGGGAGAACAGGCTGTTGATAGACTCCCGCACTTCACGGGAATCTCCCTCAGAGATCTCCAGGAAACTCTCATGGAGATACTGGGTAATCCGCTGCTGCAGGTTCCTTGGCAGAGCTGCTTTGTTTCTTGCCCCATTAATGGTAACTTTCCTGTGCCACTTTGCCGTCACAGGAAGGGGGGATTTTAAACAGCCAAATGAACTCTCCATAGTCATTCTGCACTTGCTCAGCCTGTTGTTGAATTGCTCCTTGCAGCTGTCAAGTTGCCCTGTGTATGGCTTCATGAGCCACAGCATTAAGTAGGGGCTCCTGGAATCACAATGGACATTTTGACTTCCCCTTATGGTGATCTTCTGGTCAGGGAAGAAAGTCCCTGCTTGCAGCTGCTTGTACAGGTCAGTGTTCTGAAAGATGCATGTGTCATGCACCTTTCTGGACCATCCTGCATTAATGTCTGTGAAATGCCCATGGTGATCCACAAGTGCCTAGAGAACAATTGAGAAATACCCCTTGTGATTAACATACTTGATGGCTAGGTGGTCTGGTGCCAGAATTTGGAATATGTGTGCCATCTATCGCCCGTCCGCAATTAGGGAAGCCCATTTGTGCAAAGCCATCCACAGTGTCACGCACGTTGCCCAGAGTCACAGTCTTTCAGAGCAGGATGCAATTAATGGCCCTGCACACTTCCATTAACATCACTCCAACGGTCCACTTTCCCACTCCAAACTGGTTAACGACTGATCAGTAGCAGTCTGGAGTAGCCAGCTTCCATGGTGCAATCTCCATGTGCTTCTCCAGTGACAGGGAAGCTCTCATCTTTGTGTCCTTGTGCCACAGGGCTGGGGCGAGCTCATCACACAGTCCCATGAAAGTGGCTTTCCTCATGCAAAAGTTCTGCAGCCAGTGCTCATCATCCCAGACATGCATCACGATGTGATCCCACCACTCAGTGCTTGTTTCCTGAGCCCAAAAGCGGCTTTCCACTGTGGTCAGCACCTCTGTGAATGCCACAAGCAATCTCGTGTTGTAGCTAGTATGCATGGTGAGATCAATGTCACACTCCTCTTGCCTTTTTAGTTTAAGGAATAACTTCACTGCCACTAATGACGTGTTGGTCAGTGTGAGCAGCATACTGGTCAACAGCTTGGGATCCATTCCTGCAGCCCGAAAGAGGCAGGGCAGGGCGTGCAGTACACAAACCCTTGAAAGATGGTGCCAAATGTGGACAGAAGCACAGGGATTGCTGGGATGAGGAGCAATGCATCACCGGGCATTGGGACAGGATGCCCCAAAACCCCTTCCGCCTTCACACAAGTCTTAGCAGCAAAAAGAAAAAGAGGTGCTCTGTGAGATAGCTGCCCAGAGTGCACTGCTCTGAATAGCACCGCAAGTGCCACAAGTGCGAACATGCTATTGTGCAGGCAGCTGTAACTGTGAACACACAACAGCGGTTTTCCTTTGGCACTCTCTGAGCAGCGCTGTAACTGCCAGTGCTGTAACTTTGCAAGTGTAGACATGCCCTCAAGTTCTCTCTCCTCATTTCTCTTCGCCTACCTCATAGGAGTGCCCTGAGGCTTAATCCATTAATGACTTTAAGGTGCTCTGAGATGCTCAAAGGGAAGGTGCTTTAGAAGTACAAATTGTGCTGTACAGTAGACACAATAGACCACTAGAACACTCCATGTCCTCAGGCTTCTTCAGTGGCGAGAGACTTGCCAATAATGAGACAGATTTGGGTTGGCCCATGTCATAAACATAAAGAGAAGGGTAAACACCTTTAAATCCCTCCTGGCCAGAGGAAAAACCCTTTCACCTCTAAAGGGATAAGCTCGCTGGCACCTGACCAAAATGGCCAATGAGGAGACAAGATACTTTCAAAGCTGAAGGGGGGGAAGAAACAAAGGTTCTTTCTGTCTATGTGATGCTTTTGCCAGGAACAGAAAAGGAATGGAGTCTTAGAACTTAGTAAGTAATCTAGCTAGATATGCATTAGATTCTGTTTTGTTTAAATGGCTGATAAAAATAAGTTGTGCTGAATGGACTGTATATTCCTGTTTTTGTGTCTTTTTGTAACTTAAGGTTTTGCCTAGAGGGATTCTCTATGTTTTGAATCTGATTACCCTGTAAGGTATTTACCATCCTGATTTTACAGAGGTGATTCTTTTACTTTTTCTTCAATTAAAATTCTTCTTTTAAGAACCTGATTACTTTTTCCTTGTTCTTAAGATCCAAGGTGTTTGGGTCTGTGTTCACCTATGCAAATTGGTGAGGATTTTTATCAAGCCTTCCCCAGAAAAGGGGGTGTAGGGTTTGGGGAAGATTTTGGGGGGAAAAGATGTTTCCAAGTGGGCTTTTTCCCTGTTATATATTTGTTAGAAGCTTGGTGGTGGCAGCAATAAAGTCCAGGGGCAAAAGGTAAAATAGTTTGTAGCTTGGGATATTTTAACCTAAGCTGTTAAAAATAAGCTTAGGGGGGGTTTCATGCAGGTCCCCACATCTGTACCCTAGAGTTCAGAGTGGGGATGGAACCTTGACAGCCCAATAATTTAAATCAGTTATATATTGAATGTATCCCCTACCCTTGCTATTTGGGCATTCAGAATATTATTGTTTGGTTGCTCAGATTCAGTTAAGCCTATCTTTACGTTGCCTAAAGATCAATGGAGCTGATGTACACTGAGTCCTGAAATAAAATGTTGACCAAAATGAGAGTGTGTGTGGGGGGTGGGGGGTGGGGGGGGAATGGAGGATAGAGGGGTGGTTTAAAATGTTTTTAATTTTATTTTACAATATTTTTACTTATTTGTGACTTTACTTTTAAAGGGACAGACTCTGCCACTAATTCATGTTGGGGATATTTGAAAAGTAAATAGGCTTTGTAGAGTTTGATTTTTATTTTAATAACTGATTAATTATATTGATATTTTAAGCTTTTTTTACAATGTTATCAATTTATATATTATGGGGAAGATTATACAATTATTTAATGATAGTAGACATTAAATGTTTAAAAAGTTAAAGCTTTGTAAACTGTTAAAAATATATTGACAACATCACATGTCAAAATATACAAAGTAAATATACTTAAATCAACAAATCATACCTGTTTCTATTATTCATTTGCTTGTTTAGTTATAACAAGTCTAATTCAAAAGTATAAATCACTGGATTTTGATTCTCATAAATTCTCAAGCAGCACTTTTCTTACTTTGCCTGTCTGTAAATTTCAATTATTATTGATGGAAATATTTGTCAGTTTGTTTGTGTACAGTCAAGTAATATGTACTGACATTTACCGATTAAAAACCTAATCTTTCTAAGCCTATGAATAAGGAACGACTTAGTGTGAATGATGGAATCTGGACCTAAATACTTTTAAAGTTTTAGGCTTCTAGTAAAAGTTTCAGTCATGCGGACCTACATTTTCAAAAATGACGAGTGGTTTTGATTGTCTCAATATTTTGGTGCTCAATTTGGGACACACTATAGGGGCCAGATTTCCAGAAGGCAGGTACTTAGCAGGATCTGAGTCAGGTCCCTTAAAAGTTTCTCAAATTGGGAAACCCAAAATTGAGACACTCCAAATCACTACTTATTTTGAAAATGTAGGCAATGGTCATTAGTCGGGTTAATAATAGCATTCATCTATGACAGTGTGTTTTATACTTGAATTCTTTGACTGGGGTGGAGGGAGAAAGAATAGTTAGTTCAGAAATTCTCAAGACTCTTACCTAAAAAACTATTTTTTTCTTTAAAGACCTGTTTATGGACAAAAACAGGGTTTGTGAATAGAATCTAAATATTTGAACTCAGACTTCCCATTCACAAAATTACCTTGTAAAGTTCATGGGTGTACAGATCAGAATCATTCCAACTTTTGGAAGAAAAAAAATGTTAGTATAATAAGATCTGTCCCGGAGAATTGCCAGCTTTCCAGTTTTTAAAAACTGGACATTACAGCCACAGACTTCCCCATCGCTCGCCTCCTCCCAACCTCCTCCCCCCTCCCATTGCTCGGTCCCCTCTCCCCCAGTACTCAACTGCCACCTAAAGAGCCAGGATGGGAGGAAGTGATGTGTAGTGTGCCTGCCTGCCCAATCAGGGCACAGGGTGGCAGGAATCAGTCCCAGATCAAGGGGCTGGAGAGAGCTGGGACCCTGGGAGCTGAGAAATCTGGATGGGCCATCATGGGTGGCGAGCCCGACTTCCGGCCTGCTCCTCAAATGCTGCACATTATCAGGATCCCTTCCCCGGGCAGTGCCGGTACCTAACTCTTTGCCAGAGCTGGTAGCCAGTTCCTCAAATTAAACTTCTCTCCATCAGCTGAGCTCCTCCAGTAACACCGGTTTTTTCCACCCTCCTGGCAGCATAGGCTGATTGCAGTTACTGTGGTAAACAGACTTTTGGTGTCCAGTCAGCAGTACTGATTGGACATTGCACAGGTCCCCTTTCAGTGGGACTTTCTGATTGAAAACCAGACACCTGGTGATACTATGTCCATGCCATAGAGGTACAAGAGGCAGAAAGAAAGCAGTATGGTGTAGGGCCAGCCAGAATCACTGATTCCCACTGCACTCAGGGTAGAACTTGAGTTGCTGCCAAGGTGCACCCAAGGAGGGGAACAACTGGCAGAAAGGGGATGAGGAGGAATAAAGGATAGACTAAGCCATGCACCCTGTTTAAAGACTGACCCTCTTTAAACAACAGCCAATAGTGCCAGCTGCTCCAGGACTACTCAAAATGATGTCACCATTTATTCTCACCCTAGTGCAGCTGGGAAGTCTGGGAGGCATTGTACCTCTCCAAGGCAATACACTTCTCTTTATGCTTCCTGGGAGACTGTGGCTCTGCACTGGCCCTTATTACTAGATCAGTGCCATCAACACCAGGATAGTTAAAGAGAAAAAGGGAAAAAATATAGTATACACTACAGTTCTTCTAAACAACAAGTTCATTGGGAGAAATAAAAACCAACTAATGATCTGCAATAGCACCAAAGAGACTAGACAAAATTCCTATATATTTAAAAAAATAATGGCCATTAAAGTGAGTTTTCCAGATTGAGCCTTTCTTTGCTTGTGACTAATTTTACAGACAATTACACTCCATTCATTATCAGCTCATCATTCACTAATGTACATCAATAAGTTTGTTTCTGCTGGCAAAAGAAGAGGCTGATTTATTTGCTGTTAATTCAGCTACCTGTAAACCTGGGCTGTTGACTGGGATATTATGTTTTCATTTTGATAGGAGAGAATGACATGAAGAGCATATTGACAATAATGAGGGCTGCGTGTCTGACTCCACAAGGACAGTTAAAACACTAGCCAGCAAATCAACATTTCTCCTCTCCCTGGCTGTGCAAACTTGCTATTGTGTTATAGCTGAGGCTAAAAAAGGTTTTAAAAGTAAAATACATAGTTACTAATTTTTAATTAACTAAAATCTATCACCTGTATGCTGTGGGATGGATAGATGGATAGATAGCCAAACCGTACATGGCAAATATCCAGTGAATATCAGTGTTCCTCCACATAAGTGCAACTGAATGTACTGTCTATCTATAATTAAGATCTCACAAACATTGCATGAGCCTGACAAATGTAGGAACAATATATACTGGGAATGAATTAGATTATAGGATGAAAAGCAAGAAAGCATCACAATCTTAGAATTAGAATATTCAGTACTAATCAGTGTTTGGATAAAGTGTGTATTGGAGAAATCTTCATATGATATGGCTAAATGGCAAAGAGACATATCTGGGAATAAGAGTGGGGTTTTGTCATTAAGATCCTGCTCTGGGACTGCAGAGATGTGGGTTCAATGGCTTGCTCTGCTACAGATTTCTTATATGACCTTGAGAAAGCCACTTATTTTTACTGAGATTCAGTTCCTCCATCTGGAAAATAGGGATACTACTGCCTTTGCCCACCCTCAGCCGGTCTTGTCTATTTAGACCATGCCCTCACTAGAAAATAAAGTGTATTTTTTAACATGTGATAACTAACATGCCTAAAATCCTAGTGTAAACAAGGCAGTTGTAGTTTTAGTATGTGTTAGTAGTTTGAGGTGATATCTGATGGGACCATAGGCCACAACATGACTGGCTACCCCCTGTTCAAACTACTGTATGAAAATTTGAAGGTAGATGAAACATGTTAAAATACACTGTTCTGTTAGGAAAAAGGAAGTATAGACTGTAAACTCTTCAGGATAGAGCCTATTTCTTACTATATGTTTTTAATAATAATTAACACAAGGTGTCCCTGATCTCATTTGAAGCCTCTAAGTACTGTTGTAATGCAAACAATAGGGTAAAGGTGTGCAAGTAAAAGGATACAGAAAAGGAAGATGAAAAGGACAAACTGTTGTACCCACTTAACATGTGGAATACAGTTTTATAACAATAACTGTATGCAATTATAAAATATTTATCAAATATACATAAGTTTTGGAATCATCTAAACACATAAATGTTCAGAGAATGCACTTTAGTTAATCTTAAACAATCATCACCATCAAAAAATATTCCCATTCTAGAATGTACTACACATGAACAGGGGTGCTCGAACAATTTGTATAGTAAGGGCGCTGAAAGCCATTGAACCAAACTGTAAACCCTGTATATGATGGAAACCACTTCAACCCCAGGGGGTGCTGCTGCACCCCAGCATCCATAGTTCCAAAACCTATGTAAATGAAAGAATCATGGAGAGGGCTGGGAATGACACAATCAGAGACAAGAATGGGTAAGTTGGTAAGGGAAGACTTGGGGAGTATCTTAAAGGTCAAAAAAGTTAATGTAGCTGCAGAGGAGCTATTAGAAGGCTTCAAAGAGAGGGTATGACCTGGTCAGAGTGTTGACCATAGCCCAAATCACTTGAGAGATTTTAGAGCCCTGTTCAAATCCCTTCTCCCACTCAGGTAGAGGGGAGACTTGAACCTAAATGCTGGGGTAAAAGTTATGAACTAGGTTGTCCTCCCTCCCCATCCCCTTGTTATGTATAAGCTCATCAGTAGTGAAGGTCTGAGCACGCTGACTGGATTATGCCCCACGGATGAGTTAGGTAGAGGAACAACTATCTTGTTCCAGTTTGTGCATCACACTGGGACTTCAGTGTCTGGACACATGGCATGGGAGCGCAGTGTGCATGCATGGAGGAAGAAACAAAGGTGGCTGGTAAATTTTAAAGGCCAAGCAATTTTAGGCGTCTAGAGGGCTTGGCAGCATCTTATTGTTTTTTTTCCTCCCAGTCTGGGCTGATTCTTGGATTTAGGCACTTTAATCCTTTTGTGCATCCATAGTATGCAATATTCTCCAGTTTTGTAAGTGCACTTAAACCTGCTGTTCTTAGCAAAAAACACCATTATACTAAAATGCTAAGTTAATTGTGTGGTGGATATGTGACCTTAACAAATTTCCTCATGTATTAGAATGGTGGTCAATCAATCAATCAGTAATAGCTATTTTATTTCCAGCTACAGGTAAAAGCAAATATAGCATCTGAAACATCTCTGGTACCTAGTGTCAGTTGTGATTTGAGGATAATACTATAATCAGCAAATCATGAAAACCAAGGAGCAGTTGCCTTTAATAATGCATGGACATTTTGCTGCAGCGGATGTTTTACTGTCTGCATAACTGTACAATACATGCCATCTCTGCCGTTTAAATTCCTGATAAAATTAAGCAAGCTGTGTGCAGATCTCCTCTGAACTTATGAACAACTTGTATACATGTGATTGGGGAAATATTGTGTTCAAGCTTTTTAATGTGTGTTGACTTTTATTAATGGGTTTAGATACATGACCTATAGATGTCCAGGATTCATTCATGTTATAATACTAGTTGTACTGATCTGTCAAATATAAAGCAATGTAATTTGTTTTATTTTAAAATACCCTTATTTTACGTAATTTTCTTTTTAATTTCTAAAATCCTGGGCCAAGTTTGAAGGGAAAACAAAGAGCGTAAAGTTCCCTTTCATCTCTTTAAGTAAGTCACACTTAATCAGTTGAATTTGATGTCTGAAGATGCTTGTCACATTGCTTAATGCACTTCACTACTCTGATGTGGACTGTATAAGAAACTGAACAGAACAGAATTATATGTATTTTTGGGGCCCTATATGGCAATCTTTATTCACTTAGGCTATGTCTACACTTGCACTTTTGTTTGTAAAACTCTTCGTTGGTTAGGAGTATGAAAAAAACACCCCCTCGACCAACAGAAGTTTCACCAGCAGAAGCCCCGGTGTGGACACCACTGTGTCAACAAGAGAACGTCTCCCATAGACATAGCTACCACCACCTTTTAGAGTTGGTTTAATTATACCAAAGGGAGAGCTCTGTAGTGGTACAGCTTTGCTGCTATAAGGCCAGTACTATAGACATAGCCTAAAATAATATAATTCACTTCAAAGGTCATAAGACAAATCTTACTTACCTTATTCACATAATTAGCTCCATACATTTTGACTTCAACAGGACTACTCTCACGATTAAGAACATCAGTGCTTGGCCTTGTAAGAATGGAGTGTGACAAAATAAGCAGTGCAAAAGGAGGACACAACTTTGGAAGCAAAGACAAAGACATTTACTATTCTTGATGCATTCCATGGTTTCACAAGTACATTCTCTGAATTTTCCAAAACACTTGGAAGTAGATCCAGACAAGATCCTCAAAGGTATTTAGGCACCCAACCTCCTTTGACAATCAGGGCCTAAAAGCTTTGCAGTGATTTTTTATGTTAATATTTTTAGCTATGTCTGTGTGTTAGATGTTAGGCATTGATGGAATATCTATTCCATTATTAGACATAATTCTCCTGGATCAATCTATTTAAGGCTGGATATTCCTTTCACTGATATGAAACACACATATATTTCTTCTGATGACTAAATTAATGGAGATAGAAATGGAATACAAGCAGCTACAAGAGTTTAAGTCAAGTCTCTTATTGCCTACACAGAAATGTTGAGGTTTTGCAGAATTTATCTATCTCTTCAGAGATAGATAAACACACTATAAAGAACAGCAATAAACAATGAAATGAGATAAAGCATATGTCTATAAAATTTGTATTCTTTATAAAAGATTAAACCAGCAACCTTGAGCCATCCTACCACTAAATAAATAGCAATGTTGTTTTTGGATTTGACAGTGTGAGTCCCTATGCATTTGTAAGAATTATTCAATTTTAAGTGGATCTGGAAGGGCTTTGGGGAGACTGTGGACGTGCCGAGGAAAAATCCCAAGGCCAATGGAACCCTAAATAGAAAGGTTGCTCTTAGTTGTGCTGAGTGCTGGCCCAGCCCACAGATTCATACATCTACATTTGCCTTCCCCTTGGTCCTGTGCTGAATATAACTTGATGAGACTCAAAGGGAACCCTGTGAGCCACAAGCTTGTGATTCAGGTTCACAGGGTTTGGGCTAAGGGGCTGTTTAATTGCCATGTAGATGCTTGGGCTTGGGCTGCAACCTGAGCTCTGGAACACTCCCACCTTGCAGAGTCCTAGAGCCTGGACTCTATCCTGAGCCTGAACATCTACACTGCAATGAAATAGCTCCTTGTCCCAAGCCCCGTGAGCCCAAACCAGCTGGCATGGGCTACCTCAGGTTATTAATTGCAGTGCAGATATACCCTAAAAATGCCCCTATGGTCTGTTTTCCACAGGAAGGGAAGATAGCCTTTTATTAATCAACACTCTTGTAGCACCTGGGTTTTGCTTAGTTGTGTCATAGTCTCTGGGTCAAAATCTGATTGGTTTATGAGGTTGGAGAGGATTACAACTCAAATGGGAACAGGATTGGGTCCCAAAGTAGCATGGCTATTGATGAACCCAATCCATCAGTGTTCTAAGTCTAAAGAACTAAAGGATTATGAAACTATTGTTTTATAAATTAAAAACAAAAAACAAAAAAGCTTTTCTCTGCATCTGAATTAGGTTCACACCAAGTCTTCACTTTGACATCTTTCAGTACATTGGTCAGAAATGGACTCCTGCACACTTTATTCATGTAAGCAATGACATTGACTTTAAGTGTTCCACATCTGAATATGGATTGCAGGGCTGGGCCTTTAATTTGCAGTTTCCTGCTGTCAGAAAAGATCAAGCGCACAAATCATTTCTGCTTAGGTGTAGAAAGTAAAATCACATTGCCTGTTTCCTGTAATTGTCCTGCGATTTTCCTGGATATAAAAGAGAATTCTGACTATTTCAATGTGCTTTAAGTACACAATAAAATTTTGAAATCCCTTAAAATGTATTCTGTAATGTATCACAGAATATTAATGAATGTTTTCTTTAGAAAACCTCTTCCATTTATAGCACCTGACAAGTCATAGTTAATTTTAAACCTTTTCAAATGGAAACTGCTTTTTGTACTACAATAACATATCAATCAAAGCTTTGCCAGAAGTGCTTAACATTAAAAAAAGGGAAAACTTTCATTTTATTTAGGTTATTTCTCAGACATTATGGGAGGGATCCAAAAAGGGACTTAGGCATTACGATGCTGAGTGTCAAGCTACCAACCTACCTAACTTTTAGGTGCCTAAAAATCTCAGGAACATCACTTCAATTGACAGAGCTGAGTTAGGTACCTAGGCTCCCGATACAATGAATAAGGAGAGATAGACACCTTAGAATGCAATCCACAAAAGCCAGCATGTTAGGCAGACACCTAAGTTGGCAAATGGCAGGTGTCAATAAGAGGAGTGTCTGTGAAGCCTAGGTCTGGGCTAACTAGCTCTGCTTAGTGATCTACAAATGGAAATCAGCCTCCTGGAGTCAACCAGCTTAGGTGCCTAAGTAGTTTCTTAGACAAAGTGGGTGAGCTAGTATCTTTTATTTGTCTTTCTCTGTTGTTGAGAGAGACAAGTTTTGAAGACTTGAAGAAGAGCTCTGTGTGGCTGGAAAACTTGTCTCTCTCAACAACGGAAGCTGATGGAAAAGCTCATGTACCTTGTCTTTCTAATATCCTGGGACTGACATGGCTACAACTACACTGCCTACATAAATAGTTTGTTGTAAGAGTGAGTTAGCTGCCTGCCTTGCTCCACACAAAATGGCCAAAGGAGGAGGAGGTGCCTCTGAGCACACCAACTGGAACAGGACCCACATACAACTTAAGCAGACAAACACCTACCCTCCTCTGGTTAGTGGATCCCTTTGGGGCTTAGACAGAAGATGCCTAGAGCAAAGCACCAGTGTGCATACCCAAAGGCAGCAATTTAGATGCCAAGATATTTTTTACCTTGAAAACTTAGGCACTGAATGAGTTTAGGTGTCTAGAGTGTTAGGTTGAAATTTTGTGGATTGCAATGGACCCTAAACCTGAGTCTTGGTCCCTAAATACCTTTGTGAATTTGGACCTTTATGGTTTATAAAAATTCTGCAAAATGACCATTTTCACATCAACCCCCCCGCCCCCCCTCCAAATGAAATTTCACAGGTTTTTCAATTAACCAGGATTTTTATCCTAAATTAATTTTGGTTTTTAATAGTAGAAAATTTCTAACTACAGAGCTGTTTTTCTTGAAAGAAGGACCATTTCTGAGTTTAGTTAATTTTCACTCAAAAATGATCCTATGTTTGAAAAATAAAATAAAAAGCACATGAGATTTAATGAAATTCAGCAATTTTAAAACTGTGAAAATCTTGGCTATTCTAGATTATTTTATTTCCACACTCCTCTTAATACAACTGTAACTTTCTGGTCAGCATATTATACATCTCACTCTGTGTCCAGTATACCTCCAGAGAATTTGGCTCTGTGTCTCATGCTATGGAGATGTTCTCATTTGACTTTGGAAGTCCTTAGGGTGTTGGCCCAATATGGTGATCATCACATAATTACATTAAGGGCAGTTTTCAGAGGAGCAGCCGTGTTAGTCTGTATTCACAAAAAGAAAAGGAGTACTTGTGGCACCTTAGAGACTAACAAATTTATTTGAGCATAAGCTTTCGTGAGCTACAGCTCACTTCATCGGATGCATTCAGTGGAAAATACAGTGGGGAGATTTATATACATAGAGAACATGAAACAATGGGTGTTACCATACACACTGTAACCAGAGTGATCACTTAAGGTGAGCTATTATCAGGGCAGTAAGGCTTTAATTCTGCAAATGTGTATGCACATGACTAATCCCATTGAACTCAAGAGATTAGTCACATACATAAGTGTTAGCAGGATCAGGATTTATGACAGTTGGTATTTAGAACTGCAAAAAGCAGTCTCTCTGTTTTATTTTTAAAGTTTTGCACAGCGCTCATATATTACAGAACTGAGTATGGGGGGGTGGGGAAGGATGGACATTAACACCTCCTGAGAAACCCTGGAGAAAGTGAAAATTTCCTGCACTGTAGGGCTGGGAAAGAATAGCTCATCTAGATCTGCATACTAGCAGGGGGCCTTCTAGTGCTAAAAGCCTTTCACAGACTACTAGATCTTGTTTACATACATACCAGTGTTAACATTTCAGTTAGGGATGTGATTTCGCTCACAAAATAGTTATAATAGTGGAACCCTTAGTGTGGGTGAAATTATATCAGTGTAAAGGTGCTGCAATAGGGTCTGTGATGGACTGGGTGGCCTAGTGATTAGTCTCCACCCAGTAGCGGGGGAATGATACACCCACTCCACCAGGCTCTGACCCTGGACAATAGGAGAGTCAGCAGCATTTGGCCTCCAAGGGGGGCACTCTGAGTTACCCTGTCTGGGTCACTTAGCCAAGTTGTAAGATACAACCACATTTTCTCCAATTCCTCAGACAGAGACAAACACCTACAGGATCTCTATCAGGCATTCTTAAAACTACAATACCCACCTGCTAAAGTGATTGACAGAGCCAGAAGTGTACCCAGAAGTCACATACTACAGGACAGGCCCAACAAAGAAAGTAACAGAACGCCATTAGCCATCACCTTCAGCCTCCAACTAAAACCTCTCCAGCACATCATCGAGGATCTATAACCTATCCTGAAGGACGATCCCTCACTCTCACAGACCCTGGAAGACAGGCCAGTCCTCACTTACAGACAGCTCCCCAACCTGAAGCAAATACTCACCAGCAACCACACACCACACAACAAGAACACTAAGCCAGGAACCTCTCCTTGCAACAAATTCTATTGCCAGCTCTATCCACATATCTATTCAAGAGACACCATCTTAGGACCTAATCAGATCAGCCACACCATCAGGGGCTCATTCACCTGCACGTCTACCAATGTGATATACTCCATCATGTGCCAGCAATGCCCCTCTGCCATGTACATTGGCCAAACAGGACAGTCTTGACGCAAAAGAATAAATGGACACAAATCAGGCATCTAGAATTATAACATTCACTTTTACAGACCTAAAAGTGGCAATTTTTCAACAAAAAATCTTCAAAAACAGATTCCAATGAGAAACTCCAGAACTGGAATTAATTTGCAAACTGGACAACATCAAATTAGGCCTGAATAAAGACTGGGAGTGGATGGGTCATTACACAAACTAAAAACTATTTCCCCATGATAATTTTTCCCCCTACTGTTACTCACACCTTCTTGTCAACTGTTTGAAGTGGGCCATCCTGATTACCATTATAAAAGTTATTTTTCCTCCTGCTGATAATAGCCCACTGTGATGGATTGGATCACAGAAAACACCTTGGGAACTGCCAACTGATGTGCCAAGACTAGTTCTGCCCCTGCTTTCCTGCCCTGGCAACTTGGGACTTCAGTGCCTTGCTTGGTTTGAGCCAGACCCGCTAGCCTGCTGCAAACCAAGATCCAGGTCTGAACCTCCTCCCCTAACAGCTGTAGGCTTAATTGAAAGCAGCTTGAGAAGTGTTCCTGTCTTTAACACTCAACTCCCAATGGAGTCCAAACCCCAAATAAATCATTTTTACCTTGTATAAAGCTTATACAGGGTAAACACATAAATTGTTTGCCCTCTGGGTGAGAGGAACCAGGATATCATACAGGAAGATCTGGCTTACCTTATAAACTGGAGTAATAGTAATAGGATGGAATTTAATAGTGAAAAGTGCAAGGTAATGCATTTAGGGATTATTAACAAGAATTTTTGTTATAAACTGGGGACGCGTCACTTGGAAGTAACAGAGGAGGAGAAGGACCTCTGAGTATTGGTTGATCACAGGATGACTATGAGCCTCCAATGTGACATGGCCGTGAAAAAAGCTAATGCGGTCTTGGGATGCATCAGGTGAGGTATTTCCAGTAGAGATAAGGAGGTGTTAGTACTGTTATACAAGGCACTGGTGAGACCTCACCTGGAATACTGTGTGCAGTTCTGGTCTCCCATGTTTAAGAAGGATGAATTCAAACTGGAACAGGTACAGAGAAGGGCTACTAGGATGATCCGAGGAATGAAAAACCTGTCTTATGAAAGGAGACTCAAAGAGCTTGGCTTGTTTAGCCTAACCAAAAGAAGGCTGAGAGGAGATATGATTGCTCTCTATGCATATATCAGAGGGATAAATACTAGGGAGGGAGAGGAATTATTTAAGCTCAGTACCAATGTGGACACAAGAACAAATGGATATAAACTGGCCATCAGGAAGTTTAGACTTGAAATTAGACGAAGGTTTCTAACCATCGGAGGAGTGAAGTTCTGGAATAGCCTTCTGTGACGTTATTGACGTAATCTGGGACTGTATAGATCGTTGTTGCAACCTAGGTCCTGTAGTGGCACCAAATCTTATATAAAGGGGGGTCAAATTAATTGTCGAAGACAATGTCCTGGTTTGCTGATTATGATCATGCTGTCTATATGTGTGTATCATTTTTGTAGTTGAAGTTATGAATATTGGCTCTATACTGTCTGTATTTCAAACTTACGCTATGCTTCTGGGTGACACCCCAGACAAGTTGGTGTCAGCTCTGCCTAGCCTGCATGATGGCCCATTAAGGACCATCAGTTATACAATTGACCCATTGAGAGAAGGCAGACATGCCTTGTGACTCAGCAAGATATGCAGGGACGTGCCTATGGACAGAACTCTGAGGTTTTGCCATGCCATGTGATGGACAGCTTGTCTTTGGAACAAAGAAAGAAAGACCACATGGCAAGAGAATATAAAAAGCTGCTGCATCTCCTCCATCTTGTCTTCAATCCTGCTTCATATCTCTGGAGGGACTTTGCTACAAACGGAAGCTCTAAACAAAGGACTGATGACCCATCCCAGCTGTGGATGTTCTCCAGAAACTTGATTTGAACCTGCAGTTTATTCCTTCACTGCTACAAGCCTGAACCAAGAACTTTGCCATCCCTGTATGTACTTGATTCTGTTTAACCAATTCTAGCTCTCATCTATATATTTTTCCTTTTATGAATAAACCTTTAGATTTTAGATTCTAAAGGATTGGCAACAGCGTGATTTGTGGGTAAGATCTGATTTGTATATTGACCTGCATTGTGGCTTAGTCCTTTCGGATTGAGAGAACCTTTTTTCTTTTACTGGGGTATTGGTTTTCATAACCATTTGTCCCCATAACAAGTGGTACTGGTGGTGATACTGGGAAACTGGAGTGTCTGAGGGAATTGCTTGTGTGACTTGTGGTTAGCCAGTGGGGTAAAACGAAAGTCCTCTCTGTCTGGCTGGTTTGGTTTGCCTTGGTGTGCATAGAAACCCCAGCCTTGGGCTGTAACTGACCTGATTTAAGCAATTTATCCTGAATTTCAGAGTAACAGCCGTGTTAGTCTGTATTCGCAAAAAGAAAAGGAGTACTTGTGGCACCTTAGAGACTAACCAATTTATTTGAGCATGAGCTTTCGTGAGCTACAGCTCACTTCATCGGATGCATACCGTGGAAACTGCAGCAGACTTTATATATACACAGAGAATATGAAACAATACCTCCTCCCACCCCACTGTCCTGCTGGTAATAGCTTATGTGGGGGGGGTGGAGGGTGAGAAAACCTGGATTTGTGCTGGAAATGGCCCAACCTGATGATCACTTTAGATAAGCTATTACCAGCAGGACAGTGGGGTGGGAGGAGGTATTGTTTCATATTCTCTGTGTATATATAAAGTCTGCTGCAGTTTCCATGGTATGCATCCGATGAAGTGAGCTGTAGCTCACGAAAGCTCATGCTCAAATAAATTGGTTAGTCTCTAAGGTGCCACAAGTACTCCTTTTCTTTTATCCTGAATTGGCACTCTCAGTTGGGTCCCACCAGAACCAGCATCATTACACCTTCCAAGGTAAGCAGTGGAGGCAAAAGACATATCTGGCTTCAAGACTAAGCTTGATAAGTTTATGGAGGGGATGCTACAATGGGATAGCCTAATTTTGGCAATTAATTGATCTTTGACTATTAGCGGTAAATATGCCCAATGACCTGTGATGGGACACTAGATAGGGTGGGATTTGAGTTACTACAGAGAATTCTTTCCTGGGTGTCTGGCTGGTGAGTCTTGCACACACGCTCAGGGTTTAGTTGATCGCCATATTTGGGGTTGGGAAGGAATTTCCTCCAGGGCAAATTGGCCAAGGCCCTGAGGGTTTTTTTGCCTTCCTCTGCACTGTGGGACAAGGGTCAGTTGCTGGAGGATTCTCTGCACCTTGAAGGCTTTAAACCACGATTTGAGGACTTCAATAGCTCAGACACAGGTCAGGGGTTTGTTACAGGAGCATGTGGGTGAGATTCTGTGGCCTGTGTTGTGCAGGAGGTCAGACTAGATGATCATAATGGTCCCTTCTGACCTGAAAGTCTATGAGTCTATAACACTGATAGAGACATATGCTCAGCTGTTTGCCCCCCCCCCCGGTATTAATACATACTCTGGGTTAATTAATAAGTAAAAAGTGATTTTATTAAATACTGAAAATAGGATTTAAGTGGTTCCAAGTAGTAATAGACAGAACAAAGTGAATTACCAAGTAAAATAAAATAAAACCCTCAGGTCTATGCCTAATACAGTAAGAAAACTGAATACAGATAAAACCTCATCCTCAGAGGAGTTCCAGTATGCTTCCTTTTACAGACTAGTCTCCTTCTAGTCTGGGTCCAGCAATCACTCACACCCCTTGTAGTTACTGTCCTTTGTTCCAGTTTCTTTCAGGTATCCTTGGAGGTGGAAAAGGCTCTCTCTTGAGCGACTTAAGACAAAATGGAGGGGTTTCCCAGGGGTTTAAATAGACTTCCTTTTGTGGGTGGATACCCCTTCCTTCCCCTGTGTAGAATTCTAGCTACAAGATGGAGTTTTGGAGTCACATGGGCAAGTCACATGTCTATGCATGACTCCGAACTTACAGGTAGCAGCCATGGTTCACATGCTACCTTGAATGTCCTCAGGTAGATTTCTTATGTGGATTGGAGCCTTCCAAGATCCATTGTCCATTAAGTGCTTCTTGATTGGGCACTCAACTTGCAAATTCATTTCTAAATTTCTTTCTAAAGAAGCTGACCAAATGCTTTACTAAGACTACTAAAAATCAAGCAAGTACATAGCCAATATTCATAACTTTGAATACAGAAATGATACATGCATACAAATAGGATGAATAGATTCAGTAGAGCATAACCTTTACAGAGATATGTTACATGGCATATGTAGCATAAAACATATTCCAATTATGTCATATATACATTCATAAGCATATTTCAATAAAGCCTTATGGGATGCACAGTCACACCCACTTTAGTTGATTTGTCTCGTTAGAGTTAGTAAGGCAACCCCCATCTTTTCATGTTCTTTTCATGTTCACATATCTTCCTACTGTATTTTCCACTCCATGCATCTTATGAAGTGAGTTTTAGCCCACGAAAGCTTATGCCCAAATAAATTTGTTAGTCTCTAAGGTGCCACAAGTACTCCTCCTTCTTTTTGCTGATACAGACTAACACGACTACCATTCTGAAACCTTCCTACTTTCTGCTTTCCTTCTTCAGCTTCTAGTCCCCGATAAGGGAAAGGGAAAAGAAACCAAACAATCAGCCCCAACCTGGCTCAGCATACAGTCCTATTCACTCAGGGAGGCTTCTCTGACCCCTTTGTCAGGAGCTTTTAGTGTAGGTGTGTCTTCCTCCTCAGTTTCCCTCCCTCTAAGCTAGGTTGCTCCCTTTTTAAGCCTGTCTCCAGTCACAGGATGCTCTGCAGAGCTGAAGGGGCCAGGCTATCTGAGCCCAGTACAATCCTTTAACCCTTTCTAGTCCAGTGTGGGGTTTGTAGACCCCATCACAGGTGCCTTATATTAGAGTACCTAATTGCCCTTCTCTACAGGTATAGCCACACTGATATAGGGCACCGTTATACTGATAAAATTGCATCCACGCTATAGAACATTGCACAAATTAAACTGCAGCACTATAATAAAATTAGTACAATTGCTGTGTGCAGACAAGGCCTTATTCCCAAAGAACCACACAAGGAAAGAGACACACTAACATGTCCTGGGTTGGGGGGAAAGACCCAGACCTTCCTGAGGCAATTACTCTCTTAGCAAAGGGTTCAGGATCAGTATTCTCATGCCCTCACACAAATACATCTACATTATGCAATTTATTGGTTCTATAGTTTTTCTTTTGAAAAAGCCACGTTAAGAGAATGTTAAGACTGTAACTTAAGCACTCAAACAACAGGAGTTGCCCAAGTCTAGTTGCATATACAACTTTAACTGTGCCTTGTTTGTATGTGTGTATACAGTGCATATGCAAACTTAGCTTTCGCGTTTCCTAACTTTTAAGTGATAAACTTTCAGACACAATTTTCCCTGAATGTACATTTTGATGAAATAATACTACTAATAATGAAAACAAGACAAAGACAAATACCTCTAATACTTGCAGAACAGAGAGATAACTATGGATTTGTGTGCACCTCCATAGACTTGCATAAACACCATTAGCATTAATGTGTTTTACACAGATACAGGAGAGAACAGAACACCAGGCACAGTGTAATTATTTTTATTATGTAAACTAGAACATTATAATAAGACGTGAAAACTTAACATTACATGGTAATTGCTGGGGAATTTCTAGCATAACTATGCAAGTAATTCCAGTGCCATTATGTAGTGTTCATCATATAGTTATACAATTTGAAGGTGCCTTGCAAAATTCTTAGGTTTGTGGTTTAATTTCTTTTTCTTTTAAACTATGTAAAGGTAGGTGAATTTTATTTGTCGTTTACCACTGCTTACACATTTCTCACAGAAACAGGTGATGATTATTTCTGAAAGAGTTTTTCCACTAGTAAAATAATTTATAAATAAATAAAGCCCCAATTTTCTCCTTTAATAACACTGCCTTCTTTTTAATTCTCAACTGTGCAATTTACACTGGAACTGTAAAAAAGCTATTTGCCACAAATTCAAATACTGGCAAACCAGCTCTTCCAAAGAGGTTTGAAAATTCTTGAAAACAGAGTTGCTTATCAATCTGATTTGAAAACGGTTCAATCAGTTTTCAAATTAGACCACTGCACACCCAGAAAATTCAACTCCTTCGAGGACAGGATTCACTGGCATTAATATATCAGTCCTGAACTCATTATCAATAGGTTACTTGGGTACTTATGTTTCTCTCAGCTGTACTGTGGAGGGTAGCACAGCTGTGGAAAAAGCTGTTAGGAGGAGGGCAACTTCATGGAGGAGAAAGAGGGTTTTGTATACAAATGTAATTTTACTTTTTCTGTTGTGTTCAGTTCCTAATCATAGCTCTAGGCCTCTCCCAAAACTTAAACACATCACAAAAAATGTAGCAGGACAACATTTTAATTCAAATTTCCAGTTACACAAATACAACTTTACTAATTCTTGTATAAAAGAAAATGCAAAGACAATTTATTCAGCCATTCCATAAGACCTTCTAATCAACCATAAGGTGAGGTGGCTGAGTAGTTAAGGTGATGGGCTGCTAATCTAGACTGTTCTTCTCATCGGTTCTCGGTCCAGCAACACGGAATAGTTCCTGAGTGAAAAGCTTCAGAGACTGTGGAATGAACTATCACAGGAACTAAGGGCTATCACCAATTTTACCATCCTCTGCTCTAAATCACAGAGTCACACCCCAGTGGGATTTACAAATCCGCTGCTCATCTGCCCCTTATCGTTGTTGGCACCTACATTTTTGCACTAAAAGTTCCCTATGTTACTGAGCCACATCAGATTATCCATAGTTAGGGCACTAACCTGAGAGATGACAGATTCCTGTTCCAATCCCTTCATCCCCTCTGTGTCCTACAACCTTTCCCTGTGGAGAAAATGAGGGAACAAACCACCTGTGACAGATTAGCCAGGATGCTTAATGCACTATTGAAAGGTGCTCCGAGGCTATGGTAATGACCACAATATGAGAACCTTGATAGATTAGATTGAAGCATCCTGTACTTGTTAGCCCTTCCACCTGTAGATCCACATCATTGCTAAAAGCTTGCAAGACAGGCTTTGCAGCATACCCAGAAGATGGGCAAATCCAAGGTTCTGGTGCATTTGTACAGGGAAGTGAACTCCAGAGTTACTCATTTATGTTGAGAAAGCTGCACCTTGAGAATCTCTGTCAATGTCAGTAAGGGATGGGGGAAAAGAACCCCTTGAGTGACCAGGTCACAAACGCTTTAGGGCTTTGTAGGTTCAGACCAGCATAATGAACTTCACCCAGAAACTTATTGAAAGCCAGTGTAGCTCTTGGAGTGTTGGTGTTAGCTCCTCCCTGCATGAAACATCTCTAATCTGCCACATTCTACATTGGCCTGTGCTTCTGACTAGTACTACTGTCCATTTGCATGTATAGTGCATTGCAGCAGTTCAGTCAAAGACATCAGTGACTGTGGTAAGTCCCTACATCAGAAAGAAAAGATCACAGGCTTTTAACCAGACTAAAATGGAAGATCTTCTAAAATCAGCCCTGATTCTGTTAAAACTCTAGGACTGCAAACTGGTTCACAACATCTTTCCCCGTGTCATACTGCCGCAACTGCAATTATCTGATGCACTCAAACTGGAATAATTTGAGTTTGAGGAAGGCGGCCAGTGATGGAGCATTCTCCAAGAGGGGTCCTGAGCTTTGGAACCTCTTAATACCCTTGTGTCTCAAAAGTGCAGGTTTCTTGACGTTCAGGATATGTTGTGAGATTTGTATACAGGCTTTTGACAAAGAATGATGTTTAGTTTTCTCAAGGGCTAGTTCTTGACAGAGGGTCAAGTTTTGTTGGCAGTTAGTAGCTCAGTTTGGTGGGATCATTTTTGTAAATATCTATCAGTCGTCCCTAGAATGATAGATACCTTCACTGTATTTCTGTTATAAATCTAAAAGAATAAAAGAAATAAGTAGCAGATGCACACTGTTAAGCGGAGCTGGCAACATTTCCAAATTCTTCTTCCCCCAGCCCACCAACATCATTTCAGGCTATCTTGATTAAACCTCAATCAGCCTCCATCTTCATACATTTAGCCTTGGTCTACACTACGAGTTTAGGTCGAATTTAGCAGCGTTAGATCAATTTAACCCTGCACCTGTCCACACAACGAAGCCTTTGCATAAGAAAGCATGGCAACGTGTGGTCCCGGTGTTTGCTGCCATTCAAGCACCATCTGTTCTTTATCTCTCTGTGTTATCCTCAGGAGAACAATATCATTCATGGTCACCTGGTTAAAATAGGGGAATTTTATTCAGGGAACATTCAGAGGTGGCCGTATCTGCTGGGCTGTTTGCCTGTGGCTGAAAAGAAATCATCCCCACTGTTAGCCATGCGGTGGGGGGAGGGATGAAGCAATCATCCCGGAGAATTGAGTCGTGGGGGAGGGGTTTATTTGGGTTTGTGCTGCACGTTAACCTGAAAACATCAGCCCCTCCTTTTAAATGGCCAATGTGTTTTTTTCAGTCTTAATCTCCTTTTTTTTCCTCCTACAGCTGCAAATGTTTCAACGCTGCGACTAGCATCTCCGTCCAAGAGGCTAGCGCAGATAAGAAGGCGAAAAAAATGCATTCACGATGAAATGTTTTCTGAGCTCATGCAGTCCACTCAAACTGAAAGAGCTCAGCAGAATGCATGGAGGCAGACAATGGCAGAGACCGGAAAAGCACAAAATGAACATGAGGACAGATGGCTGGAACAACAGGAGAGGTGGTGGCAGCATGATGAGAGGAGGCAGGATGCAATGCTGAGGCTACTGGAGGATCAAACTGATATGCTCCAGAGTATGGTTGAGGTGCAGGAAAGGCACAGACCGCCACTGCAGCCCCTGTGTAATCAACCTCCCTCCTCCCCAAGTCCCATAGCCTCCTCACCCAGACGCCCAAGAACGTGGGAGGGGCCCTCCGGGCACCCAACCACTCCACCCCAGAGAACTGCCCAAGCAACAGAAGGCTGGCATTCAATAAGTTTTGAAGTGCAGTGTGGCCTTGTCCTTCCCTCCTTCCCTCCTCCCCCACCCCTCCTGGGCTACCTTGGCAGTTATCCCCCTATTTGTGTGACGAATTAATAAAGAATGCATGAATTTGAAACAACAATGACTTTTTGCCTCTGCAAGCAGTGATCGAAGGGGGGAGGGGAGAACGGTTGGCTTACAGGGAAGTAGATTGAGCCAAGGGGATGGGTTTTCATCAAGGAGAAACAAACAGAACTGTCACACCGTAGCCTGGTCAGCCATGAAACTGGTTTTCAAAGCTTCTCTGATGCGTAGGGCACCCTGCTGTGCTCTTCTAACTGCCCTGGTGTCTGGCTGCACGTAATCAGCAGCCAGGCAATTTGCCTCAACTTCCCACCCTGCCATAAACATCTCCTCCTTACTCTCACAGATATTGTGGAGCACAAAGCAAGCAGCAATAACGATGGGAATATTGGTTTTGCTGAGGTCTAACCGAGTCAGTAAACTGCCAGCACACTCTTAAATGTCCAAATGCACATTCTACCACCATTCTGCACATCCTCAGCCTATAGTTGAACACCTCCTGACTACTGTCTAGGGTGCCTGTGTATGGCTTCATGAGCCATGGCATTAAGGGGTAGGCTGGGTCCCCAAGGATAACTATAGGCATTTCAGGATCCCCAACGGTTATTTTCTGGTCTGGAAAGTAAATCCCTTCCTGCAGCTGTTCAAACAGAACAGAGTTCCTGAAGATGCGAGCGTCATGTACCTTTCCCGGCCATCCCATGTTGATGTTGGTGAAACATCCCTTGTGATCCACTAGTGCTTGCAGCACAATTGAAAAGTACCCCTTTTGGTTTATATACTGGCTGCCTTGGTGGTCTGGTCCCAACATAGGGATATGCATTCTGTCTATCGCCACACCACAGTTAGGGAATCTCATTGCAGCAAAGCCATCCACTATTACCTGCACATTTCCCAGAGTCACTACCCTTGATAGCAGTATCTTAGTGATTGTGTTGGTTACTTGGATCACAGCAGCCCCCACAGTAGATTTGCCCACTCCAAATTGATTCCCGACTGACTGGTAGCTGTCTGATGTTGCAAGCTTGCACAGGGCTATTGCCACTCGCTTGTGAACTGTGAGGGCTGCTCTCATCTTGGTATTCTTGCTCTTCAGGGCAGGGGAAAGCAAGTCACAAAGTTCCATGAAAGTGCCTTTACACATGTGAAAGTTTCGCAGCCACTGGGAATCATCCCAGACCTGCAACACTATGCAGTCCCACCTGTCTGTGCTTGTTTCACAGACCCAGAATCGGCGTTCCATGGCATAAGCCTGCCCCATTGCCACCAGGATGGCCAAACTGCCAGGGCCCGTGCTTTGAGAGAAGTCTGTGTCCATGTCCTCATCACTCTCGTCACCGCACTGCTATTGCCTCCTCGCCTGCTTTTGCAGGCTCTGGTTCTGCATATACTGCATGATAATGCATGAGGTGTTTACAATGCTCATAACTGCTGTGGTGATCTGAGCGGGATACGTGCTTGCCATGGTATGGCATCTGCAGGACAGCAGGAGAGCAGAGTGGCAGCGGAAGCGGTCGTTCAATGACGATGGTTTCCAGACCTACTGCACCATCTGCTGCCAGGACACAGCTGAGAGGGCTGCACACTTGCTGTGTTATGGCGAGACAAGAGTAACCAACCAGAGTTGCAGCAGAAGCGGCCCTGCGAGACCACCAGGAGAGCAGAGTGGCAGCGGAAGCGGTGGCTGATGACCTGCGAGGTGGATTCATGAGAGCAGGAGAGCAGAGTTGCAGCAGAAGTGGTGGTTTGATGACAGTTAGCAGTCTTACTGCACAGTCTGCTGAAAGCAGTATGGTGCCCACACGGAAAAAATGCGCAAAACGATTGTCTGCCATTGCTTTCATGGAGGGAGGGGCAACTGACGACATGTACCCCAAAACACCCACAACAATGTTTTTGCCCCATCAGGCATTGGGAATTTAACCCAGAATTCCAATGGGTGGCGGAGACTGCGGGAACTGTGGGATAGCTACCCACAGTGCAATGCTCCAAAAGTCGACACTAGCCTCGGTACTGTGGACGCACTCTGCTGTCTTAATGCACTTAGTGGGGACGTACACACTCGACTGTATAAAATCGCTTTCTAAAAATCGACTTCTATAAATTTGACCTAATTTCATAGTGTAGAGAGACCCTTAAGTGTACCAGATCTTGGCCTTGCTGTAGCTGCTTTATTCAAGTTTATATATACTGGCATGCCCAGATGGATATGGCATGGTGTAGCAGGCCATTCCTGAAGCCAGCTGGACTAATGGTCAAGTCATGGCATCACAGCATCTTTCAGTCTCTCTGCTCTGGAGGGGCCTTGCCAGGTCATGTATATATAACTCCATCCCATGTGTCCCCTCTTCTCCCCAAAAGAATCTGCTGTGGTAGCAATGGGGAGTACCTGGGCACTCCCCCTCCCCTGGGCCCTGACCCAGGGTCCCAAAAGGGGATTTCAGTGTCCAGACCACTCATCAACCCACTCCAACTCATACTCTTCCCTGGGTCACCTCCTACTGGGCTGGAGACCCTCTGTTTGGGACATGGTCACAGTCTTAATAGTAGAAGTTTAGTCTGTCAGGGGGATAGCATTTCGTTCTTTGGGAACTCATTCGCTTCCCCCAGCTACAAAAGCAAGGGGAGAGGGGACAAAGAGATCACTGCTTTCAGCATGACCCCATCTGTGCTGTGGGCCCTCTTTCCCACATCATCAGATATCAGCCTTCACTTTTGGTGTAGCCACTTCTGCTTTCAAATGGTCCCTCCACCTGTAGCATGCCCTGCAGCTGCTGAGGGGTGGCACCCCCGTACTGCCCTATGACTTACTCTAAGTGTTCAGTCTTCAAATACAGTGTGACATGTCCTTGGTAACACCCCATGATATGATACATGACAGACATACTTTTCAGTTTGTAGAAAAATAATCAATATGCTATTATATAATCTGTATATATTATATAATCTATATATAACTACTTGCTTGCAGAAAGATTGCCTTCTCGTTAGTTGATTATCCATCCATCATTAATAAAGATAGGGAAAAAATTGAGAAATTGACCTCCATAGACACCATTCAGGATTAATCAAGCCTAGTATGCCTAGAAGGCAAGTAAAGTATTTATTCAAGTAGAGAAACCAATATACACATTGTCTTCCCAATATTTGAGACTGAGAATGATATTATTGATTGAAAAAGAACAAAAGGGTATAAATGTTCAATACTGGTAATAACATGAGCTGCTCTGGAAATAGAATATTTACTGGCAGGAGGCAGAGTGGACTTGCATTGATCAACCTACATCCCAGCAGCAGTTTACATTGATCACGGTTCATTTTAATGCATTTTGAAGCAGGGATGTCTATATTTTCTAGATAATTTAGTTAAATATCATACTCAGAGTATTATATTAATGTACGGGATTAGATGACTGTGACTTGGACTCTACATGCATCCATAAGGGAGTAAGAAACCTCCTTATACTACTGGTTTCAGAGTAGCAGCCGTGTTAGTCTGTATACGCCAAAAGAAAAGGAGTACTTGTGGCACATTAGAGACTAACAAATTTGTTTGAGAATAAGCTTTCGTGAGCGACAGCTCACTTCATTGGATGCATTCAGTGGAAAATACAGTGGGGAGATTTATATACACAGAGAACAATGGGTGTGACCATACACATTGTAACAAGAGTGATCAGGTAAGGTGAGCTATTACCAGCAGGAGAGCGGGGGGAGAAAAACCTTTTGTAGTGATAATCAAGGTGGGCCATTTCCAGCAGTTGACAAGAATGTCTGAGGAACAGTGGTGGGGGGGAATAAACATGGGGAAATAGTTTTACTTTGTGAAATGACCCATCCACTCCCAGTCTTTATTCAAACCTAATTTAATGGTGTCCAGTTTGAAAATTAATTACAATTCAGCAGTCTCTCATTTGAGTCCGTTTTTGAATTTTTTTTGTTGAAGAATTGCCATTTTTAGGTCTGTAATCTAGTGACCAAAGAGATTGAAGTGTTTTCTGACTGGTTTTTGAATGTTATAATTCTTGAAATCTGATTTTTGTCCATTTATTCTTTTACGTAGCGACTGTCCATTTTGACCAATGTACATGGCAGAGGGGCATTGTTGGCACATGATGGCATATATCGCATTGGTAGACGTGTAGGTGAACGAGCCTCTGATAGGGTGGCAGATGTGATTAGGCCCTATGATGGTGTCCCCTGAATAGATATGTGGACAGAGTTGGCAACAGCTTTGTTGCAAGGATAGGTTCCTGGGTTAGTGATTCTGTTGTGTGGTGTGTGGTTGCTGGTGAGTATTTGCTTCAGGTTGGGGAGCTGTCTGTAAGCAAGGACTGACCTGTCTCCCAAGATCTGTGAGAGTGATGGGTCGTCCTTCAGGATAGGTTGTAGATCCTTGACTGGAACACAGTAGTGAGTGAAGTTACTCACCTGCCTACTCCTCCTCTGGAGCTAGTGGGAGAAAGCAGGGATGAATGGGATGGGTGGAGCCATGATGCCATCAGATGTGAGCATACATAGGGATAGGTCATAATTAACTCTTGTGTAGGACAGTAGTAGTATATTACTATTACTGTATAATACAGTAGTATATTGTCATTCTCTTTATGAGAGCAAGGAGGAAACAGGGGATGAATTGTGGCTCATAGGTGTGCCTAAGTCATAATGCTTACCGTGTTGGTGCATTGCTCCTTGCACTGAGCTTCACCTAATGTCAACACTAGCCCAAAGTCTTTAACATTTAGAATACTAGTTGGGTAATGGCTGTATCAATGGAAATTCATTGCAAACTGATATTTGTCTTAGGTGAAAGGAATTGGTAGTCTTACTCCACTTTATTGTAACTGCAAGAACAGTATTTCAGGTCAACACACAAGAAATATAAATAGTGTGTTCAGTAGAGTGCAAAGGTCAATACGTAAGTCAACTAATGAAACGTAAAACAATGGAGCTATGCTGACTTATACCATCTGAGGTTCTGGCCCAATATCTGTTATTACTCCAAAGGTGACATTAACTATCTGATAGGTTTGCTCTAATGGAAGGTTTATTCCCTGATGGGAGCCTCTTCATGGTCAATTTCAAAGACATCATCCACTTGACTGGAGATATCCCCCTGACTCCAGAGGCACTGTGAGTGTCCCCAAGTGCCCAAAAGTGGTCACCAGAGGGATGATTTTAACTGGCATTGTAGTCATTCACATAACATTCAGTTAAAAACATAAAATATTTAGAATTTTTCATTTTCTATTTTCAAAGTGTCTTTAAGATTAAAAACATTTTACCAACATTTACCAGTGCCTAGGTTAGAGAATTTAAGAACAACTATTAGAAAATGGTGTACATCTGAGACTACAAAATTACCTTCCTGTGAACACTACAGAGCGGATGGTACCATTCATCCATGCTAGCAGAGAGAATTAGCTTCAGGCAGTTGAGATCAGTTTGGAGACCCAGAAGGGGAATAACAGCACTACATTTTCTTGTTTCTCCTCCCTTTGACCTTGTGAAAACCTTTCTGTCAGACCATTGAGTAGTCATTGCTCCATGACTTCAGGCTGGGAAGGAGAACATAACAGTGTGAATCTTGGGAACTGCCCGTGGCACGTTTCCTCCAAATTGGCTAAAAATATTAATGGCAAAAAACAGGGAATAGCATTACCTCCTTCTGTGTTTTGTCTTCCCTGAGAGGGGTAGGGTCTAGAAGGGAGGTTGTAAAT
The DNA here is from genome assembly GCF_965152235.1 of Eretmochelys imbricata. Classification (NCBI taxonomy): domain Eukaryota; kingdom Metazoa; phylum Chordata; order Testudines; family Cheloniidae; genus Eretmochelys; species Eretmochelys imbricata. Next base: position 91,254,924 of record NC_135572.1, on the reverse strand, counting down.
GGCAGCACAATTCCTTAGGGAGGAGATAGATTTCAGAGTAGCAGCCGTGTTAGTCTGTATTCGCAAAAAGAAAAGGAGTACTAGTGGCGCCTTAGAGACTAACCAATTTATTTGAGCATAAGCTTTCGTGAGCTACAGCTCACTTCATTGGATGCATTCAGTGTTTTTTTTTTCCACTGAATGCATCCGGTGAAGTGAGCTGTAGCTCACGAAACCTTATGCTCAAATAAATTGGTTAGTCTCTAAGGTGCCGCTAGTACTCCTTTTCTTTTAGGGAGGAGAGACTCACAGGGCAGCATGGATTAGCAGCTCCCCTAGAAGGTCCAAGTTTCTGTCTCCTACAGATCTCCAAGCTCACCAGTTTTGGAGATCATGGCCCCAGCCTCCTCCCTAGTTTCCCACGCTACTTCCACTGAGGGCATTGTTAGAAATTCTGCGAGGTGATCCTTGAGATGTTTTCTGAACTCTCTGCTCTCCTTCCAAGAATTTTACTGCAAGAAAGTATATTTAGCTTATGTTTCTCAACAACCATCATAAATGTTTTAATTGCTTCACTGGCAGTATGCTAGGTGTTTATGAAACCCAAACTAAGAAAATATGGGTCTCTGTCTCCCCCTTGAGGCAGGTACAAATGAAAAAGAGGTGTCTACCACACAAGTTGTAGTAGTAGTAGTAATACAATCTGTTTATTGGGCCTGATCCAAAGCCCACTGAAATCCACAATGAATTTTAATGGCTTTGGATCAGAGCTGTAGTGTAGGGAATGCCAGGTTCAATCCCCGCTGATAACCTAAACAGGACTGTTATACATTATATTACAGACTGTATATTAAGTAACATTACTATTAAGTCTCTAAGGTGCCACAAGTCCTCCTTTTCTTTTTGTGAATACAGACTAACACGGCTGTTACTCTGAAACTACTATTATATTTATTAATAAGCAATATGTATGTCCACAGATATGACTGTGCAATTATATATCCTATTTGATACAGTTATATACCTTTTTATTCACTTGGCGTATATTACTGACAGTTAGAAAACCTATGTGGAGGGGAACGTTAGTATGACAGATCTCTAAAGAAAGGCATAACGTTACTTTTTAATAATATATTTATGTATTTGTTACAGTGGCTTTCTTAATACAGTATCTAGGTAATTTATCATTGTTCATAAAGAATGTTGAATGAATAAATATGTTATAAATATGAAAAGTATTTGCACCTTGATCTAAATAAAGGGAATCAGAATGTGGTAGGACAATGCTATTTGATTTCAAGAAAGTGCTTTCTGCAGAATTCAAAATTTTTGTGAGTAAATGAAGATGAGTAAATTCCACAATAGTAGATAATTTCCCATGAGCTTCACTGGATTTTGGATCAAGCCTTTAGTTTTAATGGAAGTAATTATTAAAAACAAGTATCGACCCTGCGTTGCATAAGAGAAACTGAAGATTTCCTGGACAGACGTCAGGATATGTTTCTATGGGCACAACACTCTGAAGATTCAGAGCAGGCTGCGCAGCAGGGACAGAAGGATGGTGAAGAAATTTGGCAGCATGTGACCTCCAGAAGAAAAAAGGGGAGCGTCCATGTACTAGCAGTGCAGATACAGGTAAGCAACCATTTTCATGTTCTCTCAACAGGTACTAATGTGGAGAGTGGACTAAGCGATACATTTGAGGGAAGGGAGCAGAAGGAGACTCAGCTGATTGGAAGGCATGAGATGCACTGTCCTAAGGAAGGGAGTTCCACGACCACCGCTCCCAAAAGAAGGAGGTGGGTGGTGGTTGTTGGGGACTCCCTCCTCAGGGGGACTGAGTCAACTATCTGCCGCCCCAACCAGGAAAACCGAGAAGTCTGCTGCTTGCCAGGAGCTAGGATTCACGATGTGATGGAGAAACTTCCGAGACTCATCAAGCCCTCAGATCGCTACCCCTTCCTACTTCTCCATGTGGGCACCAATGATACTACCAATAATGACCTTGAGCGGATCACTGCAGACTACGTGGCTCTGGGAAGAAGGATAAAAGAGTTTGAGGCACAAGTGGTGTTCTCGTCCATCCTTCCTGTAGAAGGACAAAGGCCCGGGTAGAGACTGTTGAATTGTGGAAGTCAACGAATGGCTACGCAGGTGGTGTCGGAGAGAAGGCTTTGGATTCTTTGACGATGGGATGGTATTCCAAGAAGGAGGAGTGCTAGGCAAAGACTGGCTCCACCTAACGAAGAGAGGGAAGAGCATCTTCACAAGCAGGCTGGCTAACCTAGTGAGGAGGGCTTTAAACTAGGTTCACCAGGGGAAGGAGACCAAAGCCCTGAGGTAAGTGTGGAAGTGGGATACCAGGAGGAAGCACAAGCAGAAGAGTGCAAGAGGGGAGGGCTTCTGCCTCATACTGAGAAAGCAGGATGATCAGCGAATTATCTGAAGTGCCTATACACAAATGCAAGAAGCCTGAGAAACAAGCTGGGAGAACTGGAAGTCCTGGCACAGTCAAGGAATTATGATGTGATTGGAATAACAGAGACTTGGTGGGATAACTCACATGACTGGAGTACTGTCATGGATGGATATAAATTGTTCAGGAAGGACAGGCAGGGCAGAAAAGGTGGGGGAGTTGCACTGTATATAAGAGAGCAGCATAACTGCTCAGAGCTCCGGTATGAATCTGCAGAAAAACCTGAGAGTCTCTGGATTAAGTTTAGAAGTGTGAGCAACAAGGGTGATGTCATGGTGGGAGTCTGCTATAGACCACCAGACCAGGGGGATGAGGTAGACGAGGCTTTCTTCTGGACTAACGGAAATCACTAGGTCGCAGGGCCTGGTTCTCATGGGAGACTTCAATCACCCTGATATCTGCTGGGAGAGCAATACAGCGTGCACAGACAATCCAGGAAGCTTTTGGAAAGTGTAGGGGACAATTTCCTGGTGCAAGTGCTGGAGGAACCAACCAGGGGCAGAGCTCTTCTTGACCTGCTGCTCACAAACCAGGAAGAATTAGTAGGGGAAGCAAAAGTGAATGGGAACCTGGGATGCAGAGACCATGAGATGGTCGAGTTCAGGATCCTGACACAGGGAAGAAAGGAGAGCAGCAGAATACGGACCCTAGACTTCAGAAAAGCAGACTTTGACTCCCTCAGGGAACTGATGGGCAGGATCCCCTGGGAGAATAATATGAGGGAGAAAGGAGTCCAGGAGAGTTGGCTGTATTTTAAAGAATCCTTATTGAGGTTACAGGAACAAACCATCCTGATGTGTATAAAGAATAGTGAATATGGCAGGTGACCAGCGTGGCTTAACAGTGAAATCCTGCCTGATCTTAAACACAAAAAAGTAGCTTACAAGAAGTGGAAGATTGGACAAATGACCCGGGAGAGTATAAAAATATTGCTCAGGCATGCAGGAGTGAAATCAGGAAGGCCAAATCACACTTGAGTTGCAGCTAGCAAGAGATGTTAAGAATAACAAGAAGGGTTTCTTCAGGTATGTTAGCAACAAGAAGAAAGTCAAGGAAAGTGTGGGCCCCTTAGTGAATGAGGGAGACAACCTAGTGACAGAGGACGTGGAAAAAGCTAATGTTCTCAATGCTTTTTTTGCCTGTGTCTTCATGAACAAGGTCAGCTCCAGACTACTGCACTGGGCAGCACAGCATTGAGTGCAGGTGAGCAGCCCTCTGTGGAGAAAGAAGTGGTTCAGGACTATTTAGAAAAGCTGGACGAGCACAAGTCCATGGGGCCGGATGCGCTGCATCCGAGGGTGCTAAAGGAGTTGGCAGATGTGATTGCAGAGCCATTGGCCATTATCTTTGAAAACTCATGGTGATCCGGAGAGGTCCTGGATGACTGGAAAAAGGTTAATGTAGTGCCCATCTTTAAAAAGGGGAAGAAGGACAAACCGGAGAACTACAGGTCACTCCGCCTCATCTCAGTCCTTGGAAAAATCCTGGAGCAGGTCCTCAAGGAATCAATTCTGAAGCATTTAGACGAGAGGAAAGTGATCAGGAACAGTAAGCATTGATTCACCAAGGGCAATTCATGCCTGACTAATCTAATTGCCTTCTATGATGAGATAACTGGCTCTGTGGATTAGGGGAAAGCAGTGGACATGTTATTCCTTGCCTTTAGCAAAGCTTTTGATATGGTCTCCCACAGTATTCTTGCCAGCAAGTTAAAGAAGTATGGGCTGGCTGAATGGACTATAAGGTGGATACAAAGCTGAGTACATCGTCAGGCTCAATGGGTAGTGATCAATGGCTCCATGTCTAGTTGGCAGCTGATATCAAGCGGAGTGCCCCAAGGGTCGGTCCTGGGACCGGTTTTGTTCAACATCTTTATAAATGATCTAGATGATGAGATAGATTGCACCCTCAGCAAGTTTGCAGATGACACTAAACTGGGAGGAGAGGTAGATTCGCTGGAGGGTACGGATAGGATACAGAAGGACCTAGACAAATTGGAGGATTGGGCCAAAAGAAATCTGATGAGGTTCAGCAAAGACAAGTGCAAAGAAGAATCCCATACATTGCTACAGACTATGGACCGAATGGCTAGGCAGCAGTACTGCAGAAAAGGACCCAGGTGTTACAGTGGATGAGAATCTGGATATGATTTAGTTGGGGATTGGTCCTGCTTTGAGCAGGGGGTTGGACTAGATGATCTCCTGAGGTCCCTTCCAACCCTGATATTCTATGATTCTATGAAAACAAAAACAAGTGCTCAGATATTTTAGGTTAGAAATAAAGCAAAAAGAAAACTCTTCTGAAAATAGAAAAGAGTTGGCATAACCAGTTAAAGCTTGCAAAGAAAAGATAAGGGCAGCTGAAAAGTGCTATAACTTATACTGCAGTAGTGCCTAAAGTCTCCATTCAGAATCAGGGGCCTCATGTGCTGGACATACCAACACATGCAGAAACACAGTCCCCTGCTCTGAAGATTTTATAGTATAAGAGCTTGCTAACAGCTGGCTAATGGATCAGATGAAATACTAGCATTCAAGAGAATACCAAAGCAGACATGGAATTAAAAAAACCACAACACTTGGTAATGAGATTTTGCATTGCATATGGAGAGGTACCAAATTATGGTTTAGGGACATTAAAAATGTTTTTTTTTAATATAGCTGTGCTAAGACTGCACTTAGAATACTGCATCGGGCTTTAACTACTTCTGTCTAGAAAGATAATGACAGAGTGGTGGGAGTTCAGAGATGATTATCAAAACTGATTAGCAGGGTGGAGCAATTGCCTTGTGAGGAAAGATTTAAAAACTCAGGGACTGTTCCAATGCCTTTTGAAACCAGTAGGACCCTGTCAATGTCAATGGGAGCTGGACTGGGCCTTCATGTACATCAAAGACACCTGGCAGAGTCACCTATAGATAGAGTTGCCCAGCACATTCCATTATCAGCTCCTGTTTTCTGTTGCTTATATCTTTGCCAAATTGTAACAGTTTGGACTGAAGTCTTCATGCTTGGTATCTGCCTCTGAATGAAGCTTTTTTGGAAAGTATCAGCAAAAATGGTTCAGGCATTTCCAAGGACAAAAGTGGAGAAAAAAAACCATGTTTGCTTTGACATGTAAAAAATCCATACAACCGTTTCACTGAGAAGCTCTATTGCTTCCCTACTTTGGAATGGGGATTTAACATTTGATTGGCGAGGAGAGGGTGCCCTTGTCTCAGGCATGTGCTGTCCATGTTAAATTCTGCACAAATTTAGCCAAACTATTAACCTCTCCAAATCGAAGTTCACATATGCTCATTAGAGACTTAGAAATTGCAAGTTATCATGCTCTATCGCCACAAAGCTCCCACATACCACCTGACTGTGCGTGCACCATCCCCACAGAGGAATTGATCATGCATTATCCCTAAAATGTTCCCTAAACTGGTCCTTCAGGCTACCAGGGGCTTCAATAGGGACAAGTACAGAAAATGAGAACAGGGAGACTGTCTTACTTGTGCTCTCAATACCCTCAATACCCATGCCCAGGAAGCATGGACCTAATGGCATTAGCTTGGCTTGAATGCAGAATAGGAGGAGCTTGAGGCAGGGAGCTTGGGAAGGGGAGTTGATAAGAGGCTGAACTACGAGCCAGAAGAAAGGATTTGGAGGGGATTGACTTTGTATACTTAACATTTTTCTAATCGTATCTTTTGTACACAATATATATATTTCCTTACACATATCTCAGCAGGATGTGGGGAGGAGGGTGAGTTAATGTCAAGTTTCTGAAAGAAGTAAACTCTAAATATGGGTGGAGATGTCAGAATATACATTTGTATTTGAGTTTTGCAAACCATTACATTTTTATAAGAAATCTTCTAATTTTCAAACAGCATGTCCCCTTACATTATTTTTTTTTTAATTAAGAAGAGTTGTATTTAACTCTTTCTTCCCGAGAATCCCATACTTACCTACAACTTCTGTAAGCTATGCCTCTTCAGTGTAGTGCTCTTCCCTGTCTAGTGGTACATCCTTGGCTAAGAGAGCTGGCTCTTTTTAGCTCAGGCATTGCATTTTGACACTCATGCATTAAGATGCAGAGGTCCCAGATTCAATTGTGTCAGCTGATGATCCACTCGGAGGGACAGCATTGCATGTGATGACGACCCAACCAGGAGTGTCAGTACTACAGCTCAATTCAGCAAAGTACTTAAATACTGTTGAACTCCCACTGAAGTCAACAGGACTAGTTACTTGCTGAACTACAATCAGAGACCATTGTGTTTCATGTCCTGCCTTCAGCTGTATCTTATAGCTGATGGCAAATAACCCTCATAGTGAATCTGGTCAGTTGTGAAGTACTGTGCAATGGGAGAAATGTGCTCTTCACCCTAATTATGCCCTAAAGCATGAGAATTTAAAGCTCTTGTAATTTTTATCCTAGATAGTGTAAATGTAGATCACACCATATGTCTTACTGGCAATGAAATTTTTTGTGTGAAGTGATGATAGAGGTAAAATGAGCATGAATGTACATTTCAAAGTGACATTAAATTGATGTATAAAACTTATGCTCTTTTCATTTTTAAAAGATCTGCAGTGCAGAACATATTGTTGTGTTGTCACTGATGGAGTATATTCTGCCAAGTACTTAAATGTCTTATTAATCCTCAAACAGTGAATACAGTACAAATATATTTTATTATTATTGATCAAAATATTAAAGGTCAGATTCTGACATCCTTACTCAGATTGGCTATTAGCTTTCTGTGACAGGAGGCCCATAGAAGTCAGTTAAGACTAAAGTGTGTAAAGTATTACCCAATATGAGTAAGGTTGGCATAATCTGCTAAAAATGATGATAAAAACTTGCAAATACATAATTAGTGATAAAGGCCAGAGTCACTTCCACATGGGATTCAATTTGTCTATATTACTTGGAGATTCTGCACCAGTTGGTTGTTAATATTAGCAAGTAAAATAATTTATTGTAGGTTAACACAAGTCCTTAACTTCAAATTTAGCTCTTGACGAAATATTTTCTGCTTTGGCTCCGAGTTTAGAATCCTCTCGAATGTTTCTCCATTCTTTCAAGATGGTCCTGTGTCCTACTTTGACCCTGCCTCAGATTTACTCCTATTTCTCCTAGAGGCTTCTCTATTTGTCCCTCCTTGTTAGCTCAACTCTCATAAATGGTTTTGGACCCCCACCCCTCTAAGGCATAATGCCAGCCTTCACCAAGCCCCTTTCAGCTGCTGTCTGGCCATCCTAGACATTTATAATGTTATATAATCCTCTCTGATGCTCCTCTTGCCCACCTCCCCACTCCCTCCAAGTGCTTTCCTGTTCTTTCCAGTATGTTGTAGCTTTTGAGTTTCTCCAGTTCATATACAGCTCTGTGTGCCTTCCTTGCCAACTCATTTAGGCTTCAATGCTTTTGCAATGGCATTATTAAAGTGAATGACTACATCCAAGTTAGTGTCTTCCATGCTTAATATTGCATTTTTTCAAGAAAAAAAAATAAAATATTTTTCAATAAATAAAATGTCTTAGTAATGAGCCAAATTCTGTTCTCATTTACACCAGTGTGGAGGACTGGTGTAAATCCTCAGGCCATGTTTTGGCTGCTTGATTTGCAATCCCTTAGAGCTGCAAAGCATGGAAAAAGCTGCTTTAAATGGGTAAACAAGAATTTAATATTAACAGAGGTAGTGCAATACTGGATAAGTCTATTTATCTGTCTAGCCCAGCCTCTTTTCTCTGACAGTGGCCAATACTAGATGTTCCAGAAGAAGGTGCAAGAAATCATAAATAAAATGGGCAGATGTGGGATAATTTGTCCTGATGCCAAAGAGTTAGAAACTGGATTATATTCTGAAGCACATATCCCTTTTTATATCCCTTTCAAAAACTATGCTAGCATTAACTATTACTGACACTCAGATCTTTGGGAGGTAAAATGACAGAATAGCAGGTTCTATGTTACCTGTCCCCTGAGTCCAGGTGGAGGCTGGAGGCTATGAAGGAAAGAAATGCGAGTCCTGAGGATTGTGAGGGATGCACAGTTCCCCACCAGATCTATCTGGCACAGCATCTGGCTGCACCCAGCAGAATTTAGAATAATCCTGAGACTTTTCTGAATTACAGAGGGGATACTTTGGTCCCCAGTCCGCCCAGGTTTGGAGTACTGCAGGGGTTCCCAAACTTGGTTCGTGGCTTGTTCAGGGGAAGCCTCTGGCGGGCCACCAATCACTTTGTTTACTTGAGCATCTGGAGGTACGGATGCTCACAGCTCCCAGTTCTGGATCATCCCCTACAAAAAAATTAGTATTTAGACTTTAACCACCTTAAAAAGCTATAAGCTTTTACCACCTAGATGTATGCATGAAGTTCACCACAGTTCAGAAGGCCAGAACAAGGCCCGCACATTGTTGAAATCTCACTTAAATCTTCAAACTAGGGTTTAAGTGGGACTTAAATTTTACACAGTCCTTGTGCTGGCCTCTGCACTGAGGTGAATTATACCCACTCTCAACAACTGCATAAACTTATTTACACAATCCATATTCTTCCTCTCACTTCCCCGTCTTATACCTTATTGCCTGTCTGTTACCCCAAACAATGGATTTGGGGACGTTACTACAATAACCTGATTATTGCTCCCTTATTCTGTTCTTCCAGAGGTAAAAGTGTCCCGGGTTGTCAAGGAAACACGAGAGGACACAGATATAACCTTATGAAAAAGTGATTGACACAGGCAATACTCTTTCCAAAACAAAATATCTTTTTATTGATTTAACTAATAATCCCTAGTACAATATGATCTAAACATCCTAAACAAGGCACACAATCCCTGAAACACAATTTCTTATTGCAAGTTAAAGAGCACTTAAACTAAAATAGCATATAGTTTAAATGATTCTAAGGAAAGCAATTTGTTGCAAGTGGCCAGTTTGCAACAAATTGCTGACAGTAGATATTAAATTGCTTTAAAATTTACATAATTATATTGCAATTAATAACAGAATTGTATGCATTCTTATGAATGTGTGCACACACACACACACACACAATTCCTATTCAGCTGTCTTTTCTCTCTTCGCAGCAGTTTTTCTTTATCTTCTATTGCTGGCTTCTTGGCTCTTCCCAAACATCTCTCTTTTCCTCCAACTCAGACTCCAGACTCTGAAACTGAAAGGCAGCTGGCCTTTTCATGCTACATTGACCAGGGGGTTGGACTAGATGACCTCCTGAGGTCCCTTCCAACCGTGATATTCTGTGATTCTATGATTGTAGCTCTCGCTTAATATACCTTTCTCTTTTTAGAAGCAGGTACCTCACTCGCACATGCTCAGTCTTAACCATTACTTCAGAATTCTCATTGACAGCTCTGACCTATAAAACAAGTTGTGACTGGTATGAGTGGGCTCTGACCACCTAGCTGCTCAGGTAACTGACCTCTGTGTCACCCCTTACTGCACATGCTTACTGTTTCATTAACCTCAGAACTGTGATTCTGCCGATCCACACCCACACCCACTTGTCTGTTTGCCAGGGAACAATTTTGGAATTCCTAAATTCTTACTGTGCATGCTCAGGACCTTCAGCATTCATCTTAGAGTTGAGTGACTTTTGCTTATTCAGAATAAAGATTTAGGAAAGCAAAATGGAGATTGGAGAATTTATCTGGTAATATGACAAGCCCATCTTCTACATGCTTCACTGTTTCCTGTAAAGTGCCTAGCTCACTTGTGAGCACTAGAAAGTATTATAGGAAGAATCCTTTTTATTTATTATTCTATAAATAAAAATAATTCTTCTTCCCTGCCCACAGATAGAAATGTATGCATAGATATATGCCTCCAGTATGAGGTAATATCCAGGAACTCTCCAAAATTTAGAAATTCTTAAAGGAATTTATTTCCCTCTCATCACAAAAGTTTCTCCAAGAGAAAGAAACAAATAAGAAAACATCAGGAAATGACTCACCCCTAGAGTTACAAATTCACCTACCTTGTGAAAACCAAATAAATAAATAAAAAAAACAAATAATGGGTATTCTCATTATACCCACAGAAAGGTAATAAACACCGAGAATTATGGAAGAGTATTAAGAGGGCGATCCAGGAGTTATGATAGCCTTAGCCAGTAATAAAGAAAAATTAAATTTAATTTAAAAAATCCAGACATTTTATGTTCTACTGCTGGACTCAGTAAAATAGAGTATTATTCGACTACTTAGCCTCAGATAGCTGTGCACTGTTGAATTTCTCAGCAATACTGGAGACAAAGGAAGTGTTCATTGTGTGGATCAGCCCTGTCCAAACCTTAAAGATGTCTGTTATATACTTTTAGACAACACTCTATAACTCTACGACTTAAAATTGCCTCATATTACAGAGATACTGTAATTTATTTGAAGTAGTAAACATTTAAAGAATGAGACTGTACTGTAATAAACCTGAAAGCTAGTTGGAGAATGCAGGCAGGCTCACTATATAAAGTACAAAAAACAGATACAGAGAGGAAAACATGACCATATTTTTCATTATCAGCCCATGTCAGGAGTTCCCATTTTAGCCCACATTCGTCTAATGGCCATAAATCATCCACATATTACTCCTTATGAATTTCATTAATTGTCTGAAATGTTAATCTGGCATTATCATTTCCATTAACCTTTTATGTTATTTGTATTATTTTGAGGTATATGTCATTTTCTAATTTCCTGTGATAGCTATTGTATCTTCCTACATACATTCCTTTCATTTGAAAATTGTGGTGGTCTTGGAACACAAACTTCTAAATTAGGAAGTGTCTCATATATATATTGTGACAGGGTCAGACCAGATGGCTACAAGAGAGTGATAGAAGGTAGATATTTTAGCCCCAGATTAAGTAGGTACCTTTTCCTTGAGTAAGATCATGTGCTGTTCCAGAACAATCAGGAAGTTGCTGGAACCAATTAAAGCAGTCTAATTCGGACACCTGGAGCCAATTAAGAAGCTACCAGAATCAATTAGGACAGGCAGACTATTCAGGGCACCTGGTTTTAAAAAGGACCTCACTTCCGTTAGTGAGGCACGTTTGAAGAGCTGGGAGCAAGAAGCACAAGAAGCTGAGAGTGAGTAGGCATACTGCTGGAGGACTGATAAGTACAAGCATTATCAGACATCAGGAGAAAGGTCCTGGGGTGAGGCTAAAGATGGTGTTGGGAGGAGGCCATGGGGAAGTATCCTAGGGAGTTGTAGCTGTTATGCAGCTGTTACAAGAGACACTGTAGGCAGTTGCAATCCACAGGGCCCAGGGCTGGGAGATGTGGGGAACCCAGGCACACCCGGAGTAGAGGGTGTGCCTGGGTTCCCCACATCTCCCTCAACTCACTATTTGAGACAAGAGGAGGTGACCTGGACTGTGGGTCCCACCAGAGGGAAAGGTCCCTCGCCTGTCCCCCGACCCACTAGGTGGGTCAGCAGAGAATGCGGGGATTTTTCTCCTCCCTTCCCCCATGCTGGCCAGTGATGAGGTCAGCTGAGTAAATGGCAGGTTTGAGCCACTAGCAAAAGTGGCCAAACTGAGGGCTGCCGTGAATCTCTGAGGCGAGCAAATCCGCTAATAATTGCAGGACCCACCAACGCAGAGGAGGAATTTTGTCACTATATATATATATATATATATATATATATATATACAGATAAGAATGGTAGCTTTTTATATCCATTTTCTGCCTGCTTGGCACAGACATAAAAGGCTACACAAGCAGAGGACTGTATTAGGATTTTAACCTAATTTAACCCAGATGAGATTTGCATCAGGCACGTTGGGCCAGCATTTTTAAAGTATTCAGACATCTAAAATTCAGATAAGCAGCTAGTGGGATTTTCCAAAATATTTGAGGAGTGTATTAGGAGTTAGTCAGCAAGGTATTTTTTTTTAAAATCCTAAATCTAAATCTAGGCTCCTAAATACTTCAAAAAATCTGGCTCTTGGTGGTTTGTCTGGCTGATTTCACTTTGTTTTGTGATTAAGTAGTTACAATAGATCCATTTGAATTTCACATAAATATATTTAATTCCATTTTTTTAAAACTATGTATTGTATTTTCAGTTTTGGTCTGGAGAATGGACTCTTTATATGTATATTCTGCAGTCATTTCTGCAAACATCAAAAGTTTGAAAATTTAGATCAATATGCATTATAATGTTTGAAAGTGATCTACTTTTATGCTGATATTAGCAATACTAAATAATGATATTATTAATTTATTAAATGCATCTATATTTGCAGAAAATTTATAGCTTTAATAACTTTATCACATTAATGTGCATATTTTAATGACTTTTCAGGCAAAGCAAAAGTGAAGTAATTTTATATTACTGTGAAAAAAACTTTAAATATATTTTCCAACATTTTGATATATTGCTTTTAGTCCATGCTTTTCAACTAGACATTTCTTTTTAATGACAGCTATTTATACAGATTATAAATTCTTCATTTCACAATTTTATTTTATTAATTAATTAATTAATACAACATTATATCACACTGAGCTGCACATTTCCTGAAATGAAGAATGGTGAGGGAATCTTTGATTCAAACATGCTGTTTGATACCCAGAATTAAAGGAAAAGAGTAAAAAAATGTCCTCTGTTCTCAAAGTGCATGTAGATTTATCCAAGGACTTAGGTTTACTGGGCCCAGCAGACTTTTGGAAACCATTCTCATTCTTCCGGACAAGCAGTCAGTGCATGTTAGAGCTTGGAGATTTCAAATGCTGCACTTTGTGAAAGCCAGCAGCATTTGCATGGGAGGAAAAAAGTTTCTTGGTGATATTGGAAGGAACTTTCTCATTCCCCCATACCATGATGTATTGGTAAAGGTCAGGTGCTATTTAGTTTTAGAAGTCTAGACCACAATTTGCTAACCTGGAGACTAAACTTAAGCATCTCTACCCGTATTTAAGCACATACGAAAACTTGGCCTGTTTTTCAGAGGTGCTATTGATATTGTTGGGAACTGAGAACACTTCAGCAATATTTTAAATCATGCCACTTTAATCTGTGCATCTACATATGTATTTAGGTATGTAATTTTAGGCACCTAGTCTTGAAAATGATGACTTGAAAATGTTTAAAAGGTTTATTTTCCAAATGAGTCTTCTATTTTAAAAAGGCAAGATATATGGTTATAATATGCACCTATATGTCACTGACTAACTTGATGAAGTTTCTTGTCTATCAATACACTTGTTTCTTAGAAAGATGTTTGGCAGTGTCTAACTTTCCTTGTTGTCAGTGTTTCTTTGATTCAATTTCCTCTTAGTGATTCAGAGATGAGTGTCCAAAAGACACATACGCTCAGAGCTTGGCAAAAAAAATATATATATTGGCTAATAGTAAATTTGCCTAAACAATTGGTTTTGGGGACACTGAAACTATTCAAGAATTCAGGTCAAACTCAGCAAAGAGTTTCAGCCTAAAAACTGAAAATAAAATTTAAAAAATGTCAAAATAAATTTTCTAAGCAAATCAGCTCAACATTCTTGACACAAACAAAATGCTGAAAAGATTTTCAAAATGTTTCATTTTGACTTTTCAAAATTAAATGCCAATTTGGACTGACATTCAAAATGTTTTGTTTTGATCAGAGTGAATTATTATTTTATTATTATTATTTTCTTTTCAATGAGAAAAGAAAAATCAGTTTTAGTTCAAAACAAATCCATTTTTATTTTATTTTTTTTGGTTTGGCCACTAAATAAATAAATAGAGAGAGAGTAGAGTATATAGAGAGTACATAGTGTATATAGAGAGAGTGTGTATATATATATATATATTTGTTCACCTCTCCATATGATACTGATTAGCCTCATCTTTATTCCTGTCTTCCATGGAATATGATGTTCTACTTGAAATAAGACTGAGCGATATAGTTGGAAATAACGATGTTTAAAAAGACAGGCTAGCTTATCAGGGCAAGTTCACATTCAACTAGAACACATCAGCCTGTCTCAAACCCCGCAGCCAGCTATCCTCCCAGAAACTTACTAGCAGTTCATTAACGGGGTAGTGGCCCAAACCCTATCACTTTGCCCTTCGTTGCTCTAGGTGCACCTTCTCTTTACTGTTCAAGTGACATTGGCCAGACTCTCTCTCCCTATTTGCATATTCAAAGGGAGTTGGGAAGGTAGGACAATGTCCTTCACCTCCAAATCCAGTAATCATCTGCTGGAGAGGCAGGAAGCAGTTTATTTAACTTCTATATTATGGGCTATTATCTGCCCCTGCTACTTCGTCAGGCAGCCTGGTAACTTTAATCCATATGAAATGCATTCCCCAGGGTTTATTCCACTCTAGTTGAGACATAAGGAAAAATGGGTGAGATAGTAAACCTGGCTACTTTCTGTATTGGGAAGAAGGATTTTAGCATCTTGATCAGCTGAAAGATTAGGCTTGTGTGGAGGGGGGTTTGTTGAAGGGCAAATAATATCATTATAACCAGAAGTGCTTACTTGCAAACCATGAAGGCTACTTGCCTGAATTAAGGCGTTAGAGATGGTCAGAATTTTATTTTTAAACTGCAACATTTTTTGATATGACTTTTAAGAAAAAAAGGGATGTAATTTTAATTTAAAAAAAAATCTGAGAAATTTTATAACATTTGTCGGTATGTTCTGTTGGATTAATGAAGCCTTAACACCGTATTTGTTGTGAATGCTTTGCTGTCCAGTGGCCTGTGGCACCAGGAAGATTTTCTTTAAACAATAGAAGAAAGTGGATTTCTCTTTAAATCAGCCTACATATTTGTCCAAACTTTGGTTATAAGTCTTAAAGTATGTGTGTGTGCATGCATGCACGTGCGCATAATTATCAAAGCATATTGCCTCTGGAAGATGAAATCCTATTCTCCATTTGTGTTTCTCTGGGCACACCTTCATTTATATTTTACTTCCTATAGCATACTAATTACCAACTGATGTTGGTACAGGCTCATGGTCAGACAGTACTGTATCTAGTTTTATTTTATTTTTTTAAGTGCTAGTAATGACCACAAAGTATGTGGAAGAAAAATACTAAATCCTGCAAGAATTGCACTTGGGAATTACTGGGGTCAAGGGTGATGCAGCATTCTCAATGGAAGGCCCATATATGATAAAAAAAAACCTAGACCTTCACCCTCTCCATACCAAATACTTGACCTGATTGGGTATAAGATGGGAGTCCCCTAACCACCAGCAAATATTTGGTCTTGCATCACATGATGAAGGTAGTCAAATGTAGAATTTGGTAGACTGCAAAAAGGATCACTTTTCAAAGCAGAGGCCCTTCTACTAAGAACGCTGTGTCACATATTTCCCCCCAGGCTCTGGAAATTCAGCCTGAGTATAGACAGAAGAAACATTCTAGTTAATTGCAACTTCTGTGTTTTGGCATAGAGGAGAGGTGATAACTGATGGATGCCCCTTTTGCAGTGTTAGTGTTACAGAATAGATATATTTAGCAGAAACAAACACATTTTTGACATAATGCTGGTGATATTGAGGCATCATAATGCTAGTCTTGATCTGCTCCATTTCTTTCCTTCGTTGACTGAAAACAGCTCTGCCTATTGGTAGCATACAAAGAAGTAGAGTGTGCTTGTTGCCATTCTCTGAGAGATGCAGTGGCACACTCATCAGAAAATGGGCAAGTACTT
Source organism: Eretmochelys imbricata (assembly GCF_965152235.1). Lineage (NCBI taxonomy): Eukaryota > Metazoa > Chordata > Testudines > Cheloniidae > Eretmochelys > Eretmochelys imbricata. The sequence goes on along the minus strand of NC_135572.1, from coordinate 91,238,790 downwards.
GACTCTAAGGCATCATCAGTACGAAATTATCAGAACGAGCAGTTTCCAGCCAAATATACTGAAAATCAACTCATTCTACTTACTGCATGGTGTGGGAGTCTGTGCCATTTAAATGGAGAAATAAAGAGTTGAAGCAATTTCTTTATTAGTATACAGTTTTTAATACATTTTTAAAATACACATTTTCTTTTTAATGATTTTGCCCTTTTCCATTAGGAAAATGAGTGTTTCCTTGTGCTCCTGTGAAATGTAAGTCTTTAGAGACATTCTCATCTGTTCTGGGATCAGCACAATTCTAGAAGACAATCTGTGCTAGTTGGTTTGTGCTACCAGAGGCAGACGAGCACAAAACATGCACAGGCTCACCCTGCACTGCACAGTCTGTAGTCCCTGGCCTTCTTCAGTCATTTGTATGAAATCCGTGGGAAGTGGTTATAAATTGGGATCAGATCAGAGCAGTAGCACTTTACAGCTTATTTGCATTTATTTTGCCCAGGTAGTAGTAGATGTAATATAGCAGAGAATCCAGCCCTGTAATAAAGATATCATCTGTAAAGTTATACAGCCAAACATTTAAATCCTGGGTGGCTAAAGGTGGGCATAAATCTACTTTTTGACAGCTAAATAAGCAGCCTGATTTTAGGGGGGTTGAATACATTTAAGCCCATAGGCACTGTGGGTAATACTAGCCCTGCAAAGCAGGCCATTTACTTTGGTGCCTAACTTCTGGCCCTATCATTTTAAAGTTTCTGCACTGCCATGGTAACCAAAAGTCAAATAAACAATAGTCCTGTGGCCTCAGAACGAATCTCAAATCATTAGTCCTTCCATCCCTGGTCTCAGAGTCTTTTTTTTTTTGGCAGTGGTACAGCCCTCCCTATACTCTGGGGTAAGCAGGCAAGTTCCATGTGTTCAGGCCCCCTGTTCAGGTTCCCTGCTTCCTCCCTGGGCTTGTTTCCTTCTCACCTCTCCAAAGCCTTTCCCACAGCCACTTCCTGGTCCCATTGTACACCTTCACTCCTCTCAGGCTCCCTGAAGTCTCAGGCTTCATGCTTGCTTCAGGGCTGAGGTTCACAGGATTCTGACTTGGAGTTCTCAAAAAAATCCCAAGCCGAAAGGATACATTTAAGTCATTCCCACTCTTCAGGCTTCAGCTTTAGTATCCCCAAGTTTCCCCCGATATTCTACTCCTCGGCTGAATACCAAGACTCCAGTGACGCAGCCCTCAAGTCTTTTGCCTGTATTTTTAGACCAACAGCAAGAGCTAACTCCTCTCCTGTGGCTTTTCCCAGTTTTCTTCTGTCCTGACTCCTGTCAAACATTTGTAAGATGCAGACACTCCCAGCCTCTTCTCTTTTTCCAGACTAACTGAGCTTTCCCGTTCTTTTAAGGACACCTGACTCCTATCCAGGTGGACCTACCAATTAGGGTTGCCAGCTGTCTGGTTTTTGAATGAAATTCTGGTCAAAAAGGGACCCTGGCAGATTCAGTCAGCACTGCTGACTGAGCTGTTAAAAGTCTGGTTGGCAGGGCTGTCACACTCCCTACCTGGCTCGAAGCGGAGACGTGCCTGAAGCTCCAAGGTGCAGGGGCGGCCAGGGGGGCTCGATGCACTGCCCCCACCCTGTGCACTAGCTCTGCAGCTGCCATTGGCCGGAAACACACAGAGCTGCCTAGCTGTCTCTATGCTTATGAGACAAGAGACATGTTGCTGCTTCTGGGGAGACCCTCAAGATAAGCACCGCCCGGAGCCCTACCCCAACCCCCTTCCCCAGCCTTGAGTCCCTTCTTGCACCCAAACTCCCTCCTGGAGTCCACACTCCGCACCCCCTCCTGACTCCATGCCCCAGCCCTGATCCCCCTCCCACACCCAAACTGCCTCCCAGAGCCTGCCTCCCACACACCTGTCCCAGCCTAAGGTCATCTTCTTATCAGATGTGGAGCTTGCCAAGCCAATTTCCAGCCACTTTATCAGACAAGCACAGAGTGGGGGCAATGGACCAGTGTTCTCGTCACACACTTACGATCCAATCAGTGGGCCACATTTGAAGTCTGAATCTTGGTTATTTGCCAGGTGATATTACTGATGCAATTCCACCTCCTAATTTTCCAGCCACTGGGCTAGCCCTAAGAATACTGTAGTTTAAAGTTGAGGGGTTGTCAGCAGCCAGATACAGCATTATCAGTGTCAAAGTAATTTCAGGCCAGAGCACAAGTCCCATTGCAATTCAATGGGTTTGAAAATCTCACCCTGTAATAATAATTCCTATTGAGTAGTTTCTGTTGAATATGATTTTTCCCCCATAGGTTCAGATACCCATGTAAACCATGATAAAGAATATTGATACAATAATCAGAAAATTAAAAATTGTGCTTATTACAATTCATTTTCACACCATTAGTTTATTCTAATAGATCCATTTGTTGTTGTTCTGAGTGAATCATAACCTCTTAAAAATAAGTCTAGTAATAAATTTGCACCTGTTCATATGTGGAGAGAGTAGTTCCCTTCAAATTCAGAGGATCATACGTCATTAGATTATAACAGTTGATGGGTCTAATTTTGCCCCTTTATCTATTCTTTGTTATCATCAGCACATGCTTAGGAGATACTGTTTGTGTCATGAATCTGAAACAAACAAAAAGCTTCCCGTACAGCAGTTCTTGCAAGAACAAGCAATTTTCACACCATCCCTGCTGGAACCCTCACCCTGCTGCTGTGTTGTTGCTTTTATTTAATATCCTTTATGAGTTAATGAAAAATCAGGGCCTACAAGGGAAATTAGATGGCACAGGTGGTGTTCAATCTGGTCAGGAACTCAACCCTTTCATCTGAGCTCACCGGGCTTCCTTTACCACATATTTTAAGGAGTCCCACTACTGTCTGAACATTCATAAAGTGCAGGAGGAGAATTTTTAATATGTGAGATGGTTAGGATTTCAAAAAAAGACATTCCCTTCCACCATCATAATAGTTCAGCAGTGGCCATCCATTAAAATCTAATTGGTTAGAAATTTCCACTGTTTAAAATCTTTATAGCTTAATCTGGATGGAACCCAAATAGTGTCATTAGTCTAAACTATACTCTTCAGTGCACTATATGCCCAGCATTCCAGAGAAAGGCTGCATGGCATAGCTAACTTTTTGGATGCCACAATATCTAGCTTTATGTATTTATATCTATATCCCTTTCAAGATCACCGGTGCAAACAAATGGAACATTGATCATCTTTGCTTCTCTGAAAATGTTCTAAACGAGGGGTCAAACTTTTAAAAAGAGCTCAGCACAGCACCTGCATCTCTTGTTATTCTTTATGTTGAGTGCTGTCGAACTCTTTGAAAATCTGGCTTTTTTGCTTAGTAGATAGGGGGAGAATAAAGATATATATGGGAAACATAAAGTATCTGTTGACTTGTTCCAGGTAGTAGATTAAGACAGGAGATTTTTTCTTTAATCTTTCAGGAGACCATCTCATGTTCTGAAACATGAGGTTCAACTACTAATTATTTGGTTGTATGTTAATTTAGAGAGAACTTAAAATGTATACCTAGGCCATAATATAAATACACCATTATACATGGCCAGTCACAGCAACAGGTATATCACCCCTCACACTCAAATTTAGCTCCCCTGCTAAATAAACAGAAGCATCTTGTGTTTAAGGCTGCCAGCCTTGGGCTATGGGAGGTCTTTAACAGGAACAAATAAAGACAAGAGCAATCCACTGAGAATGCCCTGCTGCCACTTCCCCCATTTTCCTACCAGAAAGTTCTACTCTGTGGAATAACAGCAAGAGAATTTCAACTGTCTGCAACTAGTACAGTAGGCCATTGAGAAAGGCTCATCCCAGCTTGGCATCCAGTCATCCATGCCTCAGATTCTCCCATTATGCACCTCATTTTCCTTGAAGTCTGCAGTCTCCTCTTTTTGGTAAAGTGGTTTGTTGTACTTAGCTGACTTGGGCCTCTGGTTCCCCCTTCCAGGGACAAACAAAAGAGTTTGAACACAATACAAAAGAATTCTGTCACTCTCTCAATGGACCTCAATGGTCTTTCTGGCCCAATCCAGGCCCTAACTGTTCTTTGTGGCTGGGGTTTACCCCTTGGAGCCTCACTGCAAAGGATTTCCTTCTCCTCTTGTCTCAGGAGATTGGCTTTTGTGTCTTCTTTAGGGCTCGGTAGTCTTTAGAGCACTTTTTTGGGCTCAAGTATTCCTTCAGGTCTATTCCCAGGCTTAAACAGTCCCTTGGTGAACAGCTCCACACACAATCTTTCTCCCATTAGTACAGGAGTTCCTTGCAACCCTCACAATTTTCCCAACTGACATTATTTTATCATGGTGTCATGATATCTGGTATTTTTCTTAAAGCCCCAACTCCTGGAGTCACAAAATATGAAACTTTGGGGGGGAAAAAAGGAAAAAAAAAACAAATAAAACCAAGCCCTTACGTTTGTGGAGAAAAGCTTAAAATTGTTCCAAGTGCACCCTAAAAACCTCCAAACCACAAGCCAAATACCAGCCCCCCTATATCTTGATTTTAAAAATCTCATTTTTAAAGCCAATCTCATGATGTTTTGGGGGCCCAGCTAAAGATGACAGATATTACAGTAGTCACCTGACCATAGTTTCATGACCTGTCCCAGTAATGTGCTTCCTCTGATCAGATGTTTCATCTGAGGAATCCCTAATTTCTTGATTAAGTGAAAAACTAGGTGCATTTGGAACTGGACCCAAATCCCTCATGGGGTCATTCATTCTGTGACAAGTAGGCATTTGCCTGCAGGTTTCAGAGCATTAAGGAACCACAGAAGTTTGACAGGAACCTGGGAGGCTGTCAGGTAATCCCCATCAAGGCTTCTGATTTCTAAGTAATCTCTGAGATGCAGGAGTTAATGCTTGTTATCCCTTTCCTACTCTAGTATTGCATTTCACCCAAGCCTCTATTCTTTTCTATCCTACTTTTTGTTTCTTTGGCTTTTATTCTTCCCCAAAAAAGACATCTAGTTATCAGGGGATTTTAACTGAAAACCCTGATTTGGACACTATGCAAATGCAAAGGAAATAAAAGGGAACCTTTCAAAATGAATGCTCATTTTAAACCTTTGATTTTTCAGAATATTTTACCTGCTTCTTTTTCCCCTTTGTGTGTTAGTACATTTTTCAAGGATTCTTTTTATCAAATAGATTTTTTTTTAAAAAAGAAGTAGGCCAAGTCCCTCTGCACATTCCTATGAACCCAAAATTAACAGCTTAATGTTGTGACACTGAAAGAGTGATTTAGTGGGCTTTGATAGTCTTAAGAAGCTTTAATAGTCTTATGAGGAATTTTATATAAATCACTTTAAAAATCTAAATAAATTAGGTCCACTGGGTGACTTTTCTAAACTTTTACAAAGAATTCAAACAGGTTAGGGAGACAAACTTGATCCCTTTCAGAAACTATGCTGGCCTGATACCCATTAGAATGGATTTGTTAAGTGTTGTACAATGGCTTTGAATTTATTATTATTTTTAATTATACTCTTAACAGTCAATATTTTTAGAAATGTTAAGACTAAATTCCGGCTCCTGACTTCATAGTCAGGAGCCAAAATAAGTCCTTGTGTGATGCTGGGTACCCATAACTTTTGAAAATCATGTTGGATTTAGGGGCAAAATATGGTTGGGCCTGAAAGGGAGCTCTGGCTGGAGGACAGTGTATTGGGAGCTGTCCCTCCTTCCAGAGCCACTCATAATTCAGATGTCTGTGCTGAGCAGCAGAGGATAGGGGCAAGCGGCAAGCACTGTTGACTGCAGCATTAACCAGACCTACACTGAGCATGAGTGGACTGGTCCATTAACTTGCTTCCCCACCTAACCTTTCACACCAACAGAGCTGCATGGGACAAATCCCTTTTACAATGTATAGAAAGTCAAACTAACTGGTGTTGGCCAGATTTCACCCACCTATAGCCACTGAAGACAAAAGGGCATGATTTTTTAAACTCTCCCAGTTAGATGATGTATATCCTCCCCATATCTAGCACAAGACATGCTCTTAGCAGCCAAAATTGAGCCAATAAGTAGTTTCCAAGGTGCTCAAATTTGAATTTGTTTATAAAGATTTGCCCTTCATAATATTTTTGGTCTCACATGCAAAAACTTGAAAAACAAGATAAAAATGTAGTTGACCACTGTCAGTACAGCTAGAACACTAAACACACACTTAAAAAAAGAGCACTTCATCACCCTATCAGGCAAATACCTTTGTAAATTCATAGAATCATAGAATCATAGAATATCAAGGTTGGAAGGGACCTCAGGAGGTCATCCAGTCCAACCCCCTGCTCAAAGCAGGACCAATCCCCAATTAAATCATCCCAGCCAGGGCTTTGTCAAGCCTGACCTTAAAAACTTCTAAGGAAGGAGATTCTACCACCTCCCTAGGTAATGCATTCCAGTATTTCACCACCCTCCTAGTGAAAAAGTTTTTCCTAATATCCAACCTAAACCTCCCCCACTGCAACTTGAGACCATTACTCCTTGTCCTGTCCTCTTCTACCACTGAATAGTCTAGAACCATCCTCTCTGGAACCACCTCTCAGGTAGTTGAAAGCAGCTATCAAATCCCCCCTCATTCTTCTCTTCTGCAGACTAAACAATCCCAGTTCCCTCAGCCTCTCCTCATAAGTCATGTGTTCCAGACCCCTAATCATTTTTGTTGCCCTTCGCTGGACTCTCTCCAATTTATCCACATCCTTCTTGTAGTGTGGTGCCCAAAACTGGACACAATACTCCAGATGAGGCCTCACCAATGTCGAATAGAGGGGAACGATCATGTCCCTCGATCTGCTCGCTATGCCCCTACTTATACATCCCAAAATGCCATTGGCCTTCTTGGCAACAAGGGCACACTGCTGACTCATATCCAGCTTCTCGTCCTCTGTCACCCAAGGTCCTTTTCTGCAGAACTGCTGCCTAGCCATTCGGTCCCTAGTCTGTAGCTGTGCATTGGGTTCTTCCGTCCTAAGTGCAGGACCCTGCACTTATCCTTATTGAACCTCATCAGATTTCATTTTGGCCCAATCCTCCAATTTGTCTAGGTCCCTCTGTATCCTATCCCTGCCCTCCAGCATATCTACCACTCCTCCCAGTTTAGTATCATCCACAAATTTGCTGAGAGTGCAATCCACACCATCGTCCAGATCATTTATGAAGATATTGAACAAAACTGGCCCCAGGACCGACCCCCGGGGCACTCCACTTGACACCGGCTGCCAACTAGACATGGAGCCATTGATCACTACTCGTTGAGCCCGACAATCTAGCCAACTTTCTATCCACCTTATAGTGCATTCATCCAGCCCATACTTCTTTAACTTGCTGACAAGAATACTGTGGGAGACCGTGTCAAAAGCTTTGCTAAAGTCAAGAAACAATACATCCACTGCTTTCCCTTCATCCACAGAACCAGTAATCTCATCATAGAAGGCGATTAGATTAGTCAGGTATGACTTTCCCTTGGTGAATCCATGCTGACTGTTCCTGATCACTTTCCTCTCATATAAGTGCTTCAGGATTGATTCTTTGAGGACCTGCTCCATGATTTTTCTGAGGACTGAGGTGAGGCTCATTGAAATTGAAAGTGTTTACCCCCCACCATGCTACTGAAAGTAATTACACTAAGACTTTCTCAGCTCAATGTCTGGAGTTAAATTCTAAAGTCCAGGACTTTCCACTCAGAATGATTTACCCTCAGCTCAATAGATTTATGAAAGAGTGATTCTTAATTCAAGTAGCACAGCTGACCTTATCATTGTGGTAGAGCCGGGAGAGATGATGGTTTGTCAGATGGGCCCATACTACATAGAGCTTTATAGATCAATATCCGCCCATTGAACTGAACCTGGACATGAACATAAAAGCAGGGTGTTCTTTGCAGCACTGCCAAATCAGAAAGCTGCTTCAGCCTCTGAGGGGTCTTCAAGAGCTGATTGAGAGAAGCATACCCATTATAGAGGTGACATAAAGCACAGACATCTGAGAAAAGTCCCATACCCCAGATAACCATCCCACATATATCCAATCAGGATGGGTGTATGAGGGTTGGTTATACCATGCCTCTACTTGTCAAGGCTCCTGGCTGAATAAAGAGAAAAAGATTTTTTTGAAAAAGTTGGAGCACTTTTTCCCCCCTCTTAAATCAAGTACTTAGTTTCTGTGGAACAGAGGTGGAACTCACCAACCTTAATAATAGGAATTAGCTTTGATTCCTTGTAGGATAAATATGAAATTAAAGAATTAGGGTAGTCTTAAGAAAATATATACATGTTGTAAAGAAAGGCCCTGATTTTCAAGTAGAAGGAAGGCCTTGAGAGTAATAAGTTAATGAGTCAAAAGGCATGAAGTAGGAAAGATGTCCGGTTCAAAGAATAACTGATGAGATAAGGGGAAGTTTCTCAGAAGAAGGCTTCTGAGCGATAGGTATGGCTACAAATGGTTTTAAATTAAAAAAAGAAAAGAAACCTGTCTTGTGGTCCCTCGCACCCCCACATACCAGTTTTATCTCAAAATGTAGGGTCCATGTGAAACCAAGTGCAAAAGAAAAACTGGTGGTCATAAAGAAGGAAAGGAGGAAAGGTTTTGGGGAGAAAGTAGGTTGTAAATCTTATCTGGATTGAGATTGGAAATTGGTTTATAGCAGAATTTAGTAATTGGCAAGGACAACACTTGTTTTTTAAAGGGTATAAAAATAAGCTGTTAAAGGGTTCATTGCTAATATCTGCCTGACCATGTGGGAGCTGCCAATATGAGTCTAAACACCCTTGGGTTTAGCCCATTTGTAAGTCCTTGATCAAATGCTTATAAATGTTTTGTTACTGAATCACGTGTAGTGACTTGTTATATTTAGGCTGTTAGACATGCTTAAAGAAAATGTATAAAATACCATTTGGCCTTTAAACTTAATAAAGGAATGTATTATTAAAATTGGTGTTTGGTGGTTTCCAGTATCAATATTTATAATTTCCAAAATTATTAATAATTCTAACTCTCCTTTTTTGTTGGTAGTTAATACATTAATGACTTTCCAGACTGAAGAAGAAGTGGTGGAGGTGTGTGTATGCATGGGTATTAAAGATATATTGCATATCTTTATTAATATCTATGCTATATTGAACTGTAGTTCCATTAGAACTCTCAGATGAATACCATCTGGCAACAGGGAGATCCCCACAGCTCCCTGCCACTAGGTAGGGGGCAGGGGAACTCTGAAGCTCCCCTCCACCATGGGGGGTAGGGAGACCCTGCAGCAACCAAGACAGCGATGGAGGGGGACCCTGGAGCTCTAAGCCCCCATGGATATCATGGACATTGTTAGTAAAAGGCATGGACAGTTCATGGACAATAAAGAAAAATCATGGAAGCCATGACCTGTCCCGGACTTTTATTAAAAATGTCCATGACAAAATCTTAGTCTTACGTACTAACCATATTTTTTATCCTTTACATTCTCAATGTTTTAAAAAGCATACAGTCCATTCTTATTTCTGCAATTTTCATAATTCTTAGCTAAACATAGCATTTTTAAAATTAATTACTTCAATATCTTTGGTTAGGTGATCTTTGTATCATCTCTTTGACTTTTTCTTCTCTATGTGCCTGGCATAGATTGTATTCCGATTTATTTATTCTGTGCCATTTGAATAATTTTATTTACCTTTTAAAGACTGTTTTTTAACCTTCTTCAGCTTCAAGATTTTTTTTATCATAATTACAGAGACTAGGATGCTAAATGCACGAACATAACCTTGGAAATACATAAAATCTAGAGAACAGTTGGAAAGGAATGAAGAGAATAGTATTCACTCCTCCACAGTTTCCCTTTAAAAATAGCCAAGTGACATAATTATTTACAGTTTAGTTATTTACTAACAATGGAACAAATGGGTACATTAAAATATCCTACCTCCACACTCTTGTGCCAACCTCCACACTCTTGTGCCATTGGCCGGTGGAGACCAAAAATTGAGGCTCAGATTCTCAAAGGTATTTAAGCACCTAACTCCATTTCAATGGAAGTTGGATGCCTAAATGCTTTTGAAGAGCTGGGCCTTCGTGCCAGCACAAGTCTCATGGCAGTGTCTGGTATTTGTTTTGTGGACTCGATGAATCTTTTCTCTTCTAGCTACTTACCAGTGACAGTTAATATGTTGAGAGAAAGAGCTATGGGTAAAAATAAAGGGACACACTTGATAAAATGAGGACAGCATAACAAAGACTTTAACCCTTACTCATTTCTTTGATTTCTGTGTTAAGACCCACCAAAAATCTTGGCAAACAATTCAAGAGAGTAAAGGAAGAAGAGCTGTGTTGGAATGGGCTATTAACTATTTCAGATGAGTTTTGGGGAAGTACAGCAGATGCCACAAAGGATTGGCAGTGCTGTTCAGTGGAGAGGATGCTGGACTAAGTGCTAAGAGGCCTGGGTTCCATTCCCAGCTAAGTTGCTGGTCTGCTGTGTGACGTTGGGCAGTTACTGCTCCTCTCTTTGTTAGCCTTCCCATCCTTTATTTTGTCTTGGCTAAGTGTTTCAAACGGTTGGGGGTATCTGAAACAGTAGAGCTCTGATCTCAGTTGGGATCTATAAGTGCTAGTATATTACAAATGATTTCTGTTAATAATTAGATTTTCAACTGAGTTCAAAATTTTAGCAAAAACTGCAATAGAATTTGGGTTTTCTGGTATAGAAGGAGTGAGGGAGCAATGTAAGATTCCACACTCACATGGTGCATTCTGAGATGTGAAGTCCTGAGCATATTCTACATTTAAAAAAAAAGTTCAGAAGGATCCAAAGGGGGCTGATGGGTTGTTTTGGAATCAGCTGGGAGGGCAGCTTCTTATTTATCACCATATAGAAGATAGGGTGCAGGTGGCTTGCAATGCTGTGGGCCTGACAGACCATTTCTGATCACAAGGGTCATGAGAGATGTGTCTTTCTAGGCCATCTTTCAAAACACCAATGGGAAATCCTGGCCTCAATGAAGTGAATGGTGGTTTTCCCATTGACTTCATTAGGGCCATGAGTTAATTCCACAAGCTTAAGGAGTACCACATAACCCTTCACATATGAACCTAAGAGCCTGATGAAAGGGGGATGTAGCAAGCTACTAGCCCCCCAAGACCTCAAGAATACAGCAGAGAAGATTGGGGACAACAGACACTTTGTGTGCATATGCATAATAATTTGGAGAAGTCAGATAAATGTTTGATTTTGGATGCTTGACTAAACCAAACCCAAACTCCAAATTATTTGCAATTCCCCAATAATTAGCAGTCTTCTATTTTTATGGCACTATAATAAATAATGATAAATTATAGTAATTACTACATAGATTGCATTAACAAAACAAATACAGGGCAAAACCCCTGTCCTGGAAAGCTTAAAATCTAAGTCAGACAAGTCTGATACATGGAATTAATAATGTAAAAGTTATTAGGCATGAAGGCACAGTAAGTGAGGAGACCAGAATATAAGACTCTAGCCTTCGGAACTATGCCATTAATTGCTTTAGCTTTCCAGACAAGAAGTCTGAGGAGGATTTTTATTGTAGCAAGCCATGTTCTGTCATACAGAGGCAGTTGGAATTGGCCACTAAATAAAAAATAAACAAACAAGGATTTCTTTAAAGCACATTGGATCCAGTGTGAATACTGAATACCACAAAGGCTACTATACATTGTAAAAGACAAGAGATTTTTTAATTGTTGTTTTCCCACTATGTAACTTATGATGGTTTCCACGTTTTTCCCTAACAATGTTAACTTAATTTCTTGGTTTGTTAATGTGTGTATGTACAAAAACAGAAAATGTCCCTGTGATAGGTTTGGTCACAGAGACACGCCCCTCCCATGGGATCCAAACCCCAAATAAATCTGTCTGACTCTGTATAAAGTTTATACAGGGTAAACTCATAAATTGTTCACCCTCTATATCACTGATAGAGAGATATGCACAGCTGTTTGCTTCCCCAGGTATTAATAACTTATTCTGGGTTAATTAATAAAAGTGATTTTATTAACTATAAAAAGTAGGATTTAAGTGGTTTCAAGTAATAACGGAAAGAACAAAGTAAGTCACCAAGCAAAACAAAGCAAAAACACTCTAGTTTAAGCATAATACATTAAGAAACTGATTACAGGTAATATCTCACCCTCAGAGATGTTCCAATAAGCTTCTTTCACAGACTAGACTCCTTCCTAGTCTGGGCCCAATCCTTTCCCCGGTACAGTCCTTGTTAGTTCCAGCAGCCATCTCAGATGGTTAATTAAGGGTTTTCTCTTTGCCCTGCTCCATCCCCGTTTATAACTTTGGCACAAGGCAGGAATCTTTTTCTCTCTGGGTCCCCACCCCTCCTTCTAAATGGAAAAGTACCAGATTTAAGATGAAAAGGAATACTTGTGGCACCTTAGAGACTAACCAATTTATTTGAGCGTAAGCTTTCGTGAGCTACAGCTCACTTCATCAGATGCATAAAGTGGAAAGTACAGTGAGGAGATTTTATATACACACAGACCATGAAAAAATATACATTGTAAGGAGCGTGATCACTTAAGATGATCTATTGCCAGCAGAAGAGTGGGGTGGCGGGGAGAGAAAACCTTTTGAAGTGATAATCAAGGTGGGCCATTTCCAGCACATTTCCAGGAGTTAACAAGAACGTCTGAGGAACAGTGTGTGTGTGGGGGGGAATAAACATGGGGAAATAGTTTCACTTAGTATAATGACTCAACCACTCCCAGTCTCTATTCAAGCCTAAGTTAATTGTATCCAATTTGCACATTAATTCCAATTCAGCAGTCTCTCATTGGAGTCTGTTTTCGAAGTTTTTTTGTTGAAGAATAGTCACTTTGAGATCAGAAATCGAGTGACCAGAGAGATTGAAGTGTTCTCCAACTAGTTTATGAATGTTATAATTATTGACATCTGATTTGTGTCCATTTATAAATTTAATGGCTCCCACTTAATATGTTTACATCAGTAATACAAGTTTATATCTTATTCTCCTAACTTCAGATGTAGAAATAATACATGCAAACAAATAGGATGACCACACTCAGTAGATTATAAGCTTTGTAACGATACCTTACAAGGGACATTTTGCATAAAGCATATTTCAGTTACATCATATTCACATTCATAGGCATATTTTCATAAAGCATATGGAGTGCAATGTCACAGTCCCATCTCTTATTAATCTGAAGTCAAACTAGGGTCCTTAGTGCTTTTGATTGGTTACCGAGAAATTCAAACCTCTGGCAGTATATCACAAATTACATTAATAAAGAGGAACACATACATCTTATCAGCTATTGTTAACAAGGTAGTAGTGATTATAGACAGCATCCTTTAAACTTTGTTATTCTCTGGCATTTATATAGTATTTGCTGCTTCTCTTTCTAATTTTATGGTCCATTTAATACTTGTCTTTCTTCCTCCAGCACTCACTCACTCTCTCTACATCATGGTCTTTCTTTCACTGCACTTTGCTTCCTTCTGTTTTGTTTATAATAGTTAGTATTTACTTCAGTGTGGACCGCCCCGCCCCCCACCCCCATTATTTTTTTCTTGTGTCTCAGAGAATTCCCTTAAAGTTTATTTTACTTTTTCCCCCCTCTTCTTTCATAAATCTTCTCACCTCAATCTTTTGTCGTCTTGGTTTCTGTAGGTGCAGGTCTTGATCCTGCAAATTAAAGGGAGTTTTGGCAGTGACTTTAATAGGTAGAAGATCAGATCCTCAGATTTCAAACACTGGGATCATAATCAGATAGCCAAATCCCAACAAAATGCATGATATAACCACCCAAATACACATTTGATTAAGGACTTACATATAAGAATTGGACTCTCCATATTTACTTTTCTAGTTTTTGTTTCTTGCTCTTTATTTACTTTATCACACCTTTATTCCCCCCTTCATAGATCTTTATTCTCCTTCCCCTCTGTGTTGATTTCTTCCCTATCCCCACAACTGAAGAGACATTGGGAAGTGTTCACACTATAAAGGTTTCTTCCTTAGGTCTCTTATAAGTGATTTTTTTCAGATACAGCTCACTAGACCTTTCCCTTCAATTCAGTGTTCATTAGTATGTGGAAGTACAGTACTGTACATATCTCAAAGGACAACCCTCTGCACTGCAGCACAGTGAAAGTGGGTCATATTGGCACAGGTTATTTTAGTATCAATTTTCTTATCTAATTAATAGCTGATCTGGCAGATCCCTGTGTGACATCATCCTTTTCAGGGCTCATTGCTACAGTTGTGAGAATTAAAAAAAATATATAAATGTGATGAAATAATAACCAAATGTAATGATTTCAACTATTATAGAACCATCTACAGAATGTGCCAGTAGAAGTTATAGATAGAATCGACATAGGTTATCCAGTCTGTCTGTTTGCCAGTGAAGAAACGTTTACTAAAGCAAATTTCTATGTTGCTGATGGAAAAGGGAATTCTTCAAATATTCAGTTACAAAGAGCATATTGCAAACTGATATTAACAAATAATTTGAAATCATCTGGATTGGGAAGATTCCAGCAAGATTCATACAAACTACAGGAGTGGCTCTAGCCGTACAGTGATGATTAGAGTTATTTTGTAAGCAGATACTGAATGCAATGATATTTTGTGAGATAACTGCAAATATACAGCAATAGCTTGACTAAGGCAGCCTCATGGTAAAGTGTACTCATATTAGCCACACTATGGCTATAAAGTCAACAAGATGCAAGAAAGGGATGTTAGAAATTTGTTTTAAAAATTGAACTATCAGTAACAAACACTAAGACATGCAGTTCCACGGTTGGTCAGAAGAACGGGTAATAAAAACCACCAATATTGTAAGAAGCGTAGATCCATAAAACACATTGCATATTTTTTTTCCTATTACAGCCTCCCTTTAGGTTAAAATGTTAAAAATATCTGCCTGCTAGATTACCTTTAGCCTAGCCCTGACACAAACCAAGAAACTTTTCCACTGTGTGACAGATGGCATTTCAACAGATCCATGTCTGCCTCCTTGGTTCCAACAGTAGGTTTATAAATAAAGGTACATACACTTGGTGACCTACTGTCAGAGGTGCATATGCCAGGGAGAGTGTTAATTTGGACACAAAATAAGAATCCAAACTCGAGTGGGTTAACTTAGAAAATAACAGATTGAGTAAATAATTTTATTATATATTAATTAGGGCTGTCAAGCGATTAAAATTATTTGTGATTAATCACATGATTAATTGCACTGTTAAACAATAATAGTATACCATTTATTTAAATATTTTGGATGTTCTTCTACATTTTCAAATATATTGATTTCAGTTGCAACACAGAATACAAAGTGTACAGTGCTCACTTTATATTTTTTTTACAAATATTTGCACTGTAAAAACAAAATAAATAGTATTTTTCAATTCAATTAGTACAAGTAGTGCAAAGTCTTTATCATGAAAGTTGAACTTACAAATGTAGAATTATGTACAAAAAAACATTGTTTTATTTTTCAATGTAAAACAGTAGAGCCTACAAGACCACTCAGTCCTACTTCAGCCAATTGCTCAGACAAACAAGTTTGGTTACAATTTGCAGGAGATAATGCTGCCCACTTCTTGTTTACAATGTCACCTGAAAGTGAGAACAGGCATTTGCATGGCACTGTTGTAGCCAGCATTGCAAGGTATTTATGTGCCAGATGCTCTAAAGATTCATATGCCCCTTCATGCTTCAGCCACCATTCCAGAGGACATTCGTCCATGCTGATGAGGGGTTCTGCTAGATAATGATCGAAAGCAGAGTGGACTGACTCATGTTCATTTTCATCATCTGAATCAGATGCCACCAGCAGAAGGTTGATTTTCTTTTTTGGTGATTCGGGTTCTGTAGTTTCTGCATTGGACTGTTGCTCTTTTAATAAGAATCCTCCACACCTCATCCCTCTCAGATTTTGAAAGGCACTTCAAATTCCTAAACCTTGGGTCGAGTGCTGTAGCTGTCTTTAGAAATCTCACATTGGTACCTTCTTTGCATTTTGTCAAATCTGCAGAGAAAGTATTCTCAAAACAAACATGTGCTGGGTCATCATCCGAGACTGCTTTAACATGAAATATATGGCAGAATGTGGGTAAAACATAACAGGAAACATACAATTCTCTTCTAAGGAATTCAGTCACAAATTTAATTGATATGTTTTTTTAATGAGCATCATTAGCATGGAAACATGTTCTCTGGAATGGTGGCCAAAGCATGAAGAAGTATACAAATGTTTAGCATATCTGGCACATAAATACCTTGCAACACCGTCTACAAAAGTGTCATGCGAATCCCTGTTCTCACTTTCAGGTGACATTGTAAATAAGAAGCAGGCAGCAGTATCCCCTGTAAATGTAAACAAACTTGTTTGTCTTAGTGATTGGCTGAACAAGAAGTAGGACCGAATGGACTTGCAGGCTCTAAAGTTTTACATTATTTTTTGAGTGCAGGTATGTAAGAAAAAAATCTACATTTGTACGTTACACTTTCACGATAAAGAGATTGCACTACAGAACGTGTATGGGTGAATTGAAAATACTATTACTTTTGTTTAACATTTTTACAGTGCAAATACTTGTAATCAAAAATAATAATATAAAGTGAGCACTTGTATTCTGTGTTCTAATAGAAATTAATATATTTAAAAATGTAGAAAAACATTCCAAAATATGTGATACATTTCAATTGGTATACTATTGTTTAAAAGAGTGATTCATCACAATTAATTTTTTAAATCATGATTAATTTTTTGCATTAATTACATGAGTTAACTGAGATTAATTGACAGCCCTAATATTAATGTAAGTGAAGATCCATCCATGTTGGCTCGGCCTCAATGTGCCTTGTGATTACTCTTCGCTGCCTTGCGAATTATTTCATATGTATAAGATACCAATCTTTTCTGTGCAGGCGGATACCAGAGGTGAAATCCTAGCCCCACTGAAGTCAATGGAAAGATATCCATTGACTTCACATGGATGAGATTTCACCCCAGGTCTTATATCTTTAACTACAGTATGGTATGAGGACCACATTCTGATCCCCTTGTTCATGTTGAGTAGAATGCTGCTTTGATTTTGTCACCACTGAAATCAGTGGAACAACTCATGCAATAAATCACTATATGTAGTCCAAAATGTTTCTATTAATTTAACCAGAATATAGCTGTGTTTATTATAAAAATATGAGCTGCTATTGTATTTTAGGCACGACTCAAACACAAAATGTTCAAAAAGATCATTTTGAAGTTTTTTAAATATACAAATGAGAGACAGTAAATCCACCAGGACTAGTTTTAGAGAAATATTCTGAAAAGTTTTTAAAATATGCATTCTTATCTCCAAAATCTTCAGATGAAACATGCATATTGAGGAATCCTTGTATATTTATTTTCTTGTCAGCCTGCAATGGCAGCAATGTGAGTGGATTAAAGGAAAGGTTTAATTTCACAAAGCTACAGAATATTGCTTTGAATGCCTTTTCTCTTCTTTAAATACATGGTTGTTACCATCTTTGTTCTGAAGGAAAAAAAAACCCTCTAAATTACCTAGTGGATCAATAGAATATGTTTATACTGTGTAGGCAGGATAAGTAAGGAACTGACCTCTTTATTCATGTAACCATAAAATAAATTGCATTTGTTTGATACCTTTGACTTTCTCACCTGTATTTTGGAAACTAATTTGTCTCAGCTGGGACTATTGCTAAGATGCCAGACTTCTGATCATCTGCCAGACAACCATCAGTTCTAACAAAAAGACACAAAATATGTGTGACTTTTTCTTTTCACCAAAATGTAGCAGGATTCTTCCTAGTGATGACATTAAAAAGGGGGGAGCGGTGTATGTGTGACATATCAGGGTACAGTCCAAACTAATGAATAGCTTTGTCACCCCTGCCCTGTAACCTAGGGTGCCCTTTACAATGCCTTGCTGCTGAAGCTTCCCACCTAAACCGTTCAAAAAACAGCGTACAGAATGTAAATCACTCTCAGCTATGTCTGTGTGTGCTGCAGCCAGCCAGCCAGACCTTGGCTCTTATCAGCCTGGGTTGAGAGGAAGGTGATCAGGAACAGTCGGCATAGATTCACCAAGAGTAAATCATGCCTGACCAACCTCATTGCCTTCTATGATGACATAACTAGCTCTGTGGATATGGGGAAAGTGATGGATGTGCTATACCTTGACTTTAGCAAAGCTTTTGATACGCTCTCCCACAGTATTCTTGCCAGGAAGAAAAGTATGGATTGGATGAATGGACTATAAGGTGAATAGAAAGCTGGCAAGATTGTCGGGCTCAACGGGTAGTAATCAATAGCTCGATGTCTAGTTGGCAGCCGGTATCAAGCAGAGTTCTTCAGGGGTCAGTCCTGGGGCCGATTTTGTTCAATATCTTCATTAATGATCTGGATGATGGGATGGATTGCACCCTCAGCAAATTCACGGATGACACTAAAGTGGGGGGAGAGTAGATACAATGGAGTGTAGGTATAGGGTCCAGAGTGACCTAAGCAAATTGGAGGATTGGGCCAAAAGAAATCTGATGAGGTTCAGCAAGGAAAAGTGCAGAATCCTGCACTTAGGACAGAAGAATCCCATGCTACAGGCTGAGGACTGACTGGCTAAGCAGCAGTTCTGCAGAAAAGGACCCAGGGATTACAGTGGATGAGAAGCTGGATATGAGTCAGCAGTGTGCCCTCGTTGCATTAGTGGGAGCATTGCCAGAAGATCAAGTGATTATTCCCCTCTGTTTGGCACTGGTGAGGCCACATCTGGAGTATTGTGTCCAGTTTTTGGCCCCCCAATAAAGAAAGGATGTGGACATATTGGAGAGAATCCAGCAGAGGGCAATGAAAATGATTCGGGGGTAGTGGCACATGACTTATGAGGAGCTGCTGAAGGAGCTGGGCTTATTTAGTCTGCAGAAAAGAATAATGAGGGGGGATTTGATAGCAGCCTTCAACTACCTGAAGGAGAGTTCCAAGGAGGATGGAACTTAGCTGCTCCCAGTGGCAGTTGACAGAACAAGGAGCAATGGTTTCAAGTTGCAGTGGGAAGGTCTAGGTTGGATATTAGGAAACACTATTTCACTAGGAGAGTATTGAAGCACTGGAATGGATTATGTTGGGAGGTGGTGGAATCTCCATCCTTAGAGGTGTTTAAGTCTCGGCTTGACAAAGCCCTGGCTGGGATGATGTAGTTGGTGTTGGTCCTGCTTTGAGCAGGAGGCTGCACTAGATGACCTCATGAGGTCTCTTCCAACCCTAGTTTTCTCTGATTCTATGACCCCAACACCCACGCCCAGTCCCAGACCTTTCCCCCAGAAATGTATGACCCCTTCTGCCCAGCTCTTTAAGTTCATTATTCCTTTAAGGGAATAATACACACACAACTTGTTACCACAAATGGAGTTACCCAGATGCTTCAACCTGAACACACTGGGTTAGATAAAACAATAAAACAAGTTTATTAATTAAAAAAAGAGAGATTTTATGTGAGTACAAGTAATGAGGCATAAAAGTCAGAAACAATTACAAGAAAAATAAAGATAAAATTCTTACTGGTGTCTAATGTAAACTATATTAGATTCAGAATAAAGTTTTCTGACCATGTGCTTTCAGTAGTCTTACCTACCAAACTTTTTTAGATCAGGACCCCTCCCACAGAGCCCAACAGCTGTTTCTTTTGTCTCTTCAGCTGCAGTGAATGTGATGGGGAGCGGGTGTCTTGGGGTGGTTTCCCTCCTTTTTATAGTTTTAGTCCCTCTCTTGAAAAGCATTTCCAGCTGAGCCCCAGCAGACAAAAAACTATATGGAAGGATATTTCCAGCCGTTTTTTCCCACGTGTTTGAATTTCCTTTATTTTCACTAACTTCTTGATGACTCTGTTTACTACTTAAAAGCGAATTAAGGCAAGCATACATTGCTTCCTTTGTTTAGGACAAACCTGACTTCTGCCTGGGCAAGGTGGTGGGGTTTGGAACATGTGTTTAATATCATACAGAGGAATCTTATAAATTCACAAACAGTGTCACCACACGTATTTTACCAAGACAGTACTGACCAGCAGTTTTTAAATGGTACCTTGCAAGGCATACTTTGTACAAAGATTATTACAACAATGTGTAGGGTATGAATAAAGGGGTGTATTCTATCACAATATGCACATTATCATGTGTGATAATGAACATGACATACAAATCTAAGACAAGAAAAGGTGGTCCAAGTTATTGGCCTATCACTTTTAACAGAGTCTCTTTTAGTCATTCAGGAAAATTCAATCTTGGGATTGGAAAATATCTTTAAAATATATTTGAGATAAATAATTATTGTGATCCCCAAAATATTCCTGAAAACTGAAGAAATACTATAAAATATGAAAATATTAAAGGAGCTAAAATGACCTTGCTTATAAGGTTTATACTCTTAAAATAGATGTTAAGAGTAACTTCAAGAATATGCACTAATACACTACAGAAATTGCTTACTAATGACAACTTAATGAACTGCAGTTCATCCCAATTAAGCAACCATCCTATTTAAACAGTTTGAGTCAAAATTATCCCCAGCATAACTTCAATGATATCAGTGGAGTTACCCCAGAGATTAATTTTGCCTTTACTTAAATGTTACCTAACGTTATAACAGAGTCTCTGCAGCTCATTCCACTCCACTAAAGTATTTGTGACCTTTCCTCGCTATATTAACTCTTCTAATTGTAATTGACAGAAGAATTCCCTGCCTGCCATTATGTGGAACAATACTATCCATGAGCAATTTGTGACTTTTAACCACCATAAAAAGACCCCTAGTAGTAACTGGCAAGACAATGATACCAAAAATCATTGCAGCAAAATGGCTTAAGCAGGTATGATTGTCACCATTATGGTGACAAATGTTCATTGCACTTAATAATAATAATAAAAAAAAGGCTCCTTAAGATTTGATCCATCTTTCATTTAAGTGGTTTATGCTTGATTTACCTCTTCCAAAGATTTGTTGGGGCAAGGTTAAAATAGATCAGAGTGATTAAAGAAATACTGAGCCAAAACTTAACTTAAATTGGTTTTCATTTAAACAAAGACTAGTAAGCAATGCTGGTTCTCTGCATTAGAGGCAAATTTAAAATATAACATTTTGCTAAATGGAAATATTATTTAATGTGGTAAGTGAACTAATTCTCCCTACTGAGCTATTAGTCCAGACCACCATCTCCCTGTGTATGGGCTTAATATACTGAAATCAGGGAGAAACAATCAGTCTGAGTTTTTGCTTTCTTGAGCAATTACCACATGGAAATCCATGGGATTAAATTATGCTGAAAACAAAACGCTTTTTCAGGTACATCTTTAATGAAAAAAAGCGTAGGTTGTGACTTCTTTTCCTGCTGAAAATATTTGGTTTTATACCATGCTCATCACCATAATATGTTATAATGGTTCTTTTGCTATTTTGTTGACCTGCTGATGTTTCTTTGCACTTGATAGGGATTAGTACAGCATATTCAGTGAGCTGAGTTAAATACAGCACATATCTGATATAAAAATATTAACATAATCACATTCCAGAGAACTAGAAATTAGGGGCAAGATTCTCTCCTATGTCAAGTACTGCCCAAAGCAAACAAGAAGGAAGCTTCAGGAGTCTGGTTGTGGCTACCTGAAACTCTGAGCTGGTCCCGGCCCTGACACCATTTAGAACTGCTGCTAGGAAGGTCTAAGTTGTGCCACTGGCATATGGTCCTTAACAGACCTTATGTCACAGAAGAATGGTGTAGCATAGCAGATCTCCACAAACTCTGACACAGAGACAGCCTGAGGGGTCTGGTATGCACTATTACAATTATGATAATTCATAAATTGGATATTTTTGAAAAGTGGATAATCCTGAGGTATTCATGAACAGTTCCCAACTCCCAGATGTTCAATTCTGTCACGTCTGTTTGGAAACAACTGGCATAACAAGCTTTAAATTTTTGACCTTGATTTGCTTCTGACATGAGATCCTTAATTCCCTGAGGTAAGGCAATAGAAGTAACCTGAATTAGTGTTTCATAAGTTATCTTTACCATAAACTTGCCATTGTAAAAAAAACCCTTTTGTTATACAACTAGTGTCAGTCTCCTGACATAAATTACAGATAAGAGAAGTACTCCTTAAAAATTAGATGAATTTCAGTTAAAAATTACCACAACAATTGGCATGATTTATATTAAAGATCATGCTATGTTATTCATGCCTCAGCATAGTATAGTTGTCGTTTGAGAACTGAAAGGGATACCAGATCTTGGCTCAAGGGTGATGTTTTTAAACATAGTCATAACTTCGAAGATTGTATCATGATGCATTTTTGCAGCCAATCTTTAATTACAAGCTCACATACTATTTTTCTCACAGCACCCCTACCTTATTCAGTGCACAGGATGGATGGTGCTCTGGGGATGAATCAGGGTTGTGTAATGTGTGAGGCTGTTGTCTGTAGGATTCCTCTCTCATTTTTTGCTGAAGTTAAATGATAGTGTAGTGAATGAGGCAAGGTATTAAAGGAAGAGAAAAGATAGTCTCCTAGTTAAGGATACCACCCGGGAGAAATGGATTCTGCCTTTGCCATAGATTTTCTATATGATGTAGGGCAAATCTTTTAAATCAAAATTTTCATAGGTACCCACTAATTGTGTGTTTATTTCTGGGTGTTCAGCGTGAGACACCTGAGGCCAGATTTGCTGAGCACTCGCAACTGCAACTAAAGTTAACTGGAGTGTGCTTTGAACAAATGATTTACTATAAAAATGCTAAGTATTCTCAAAATCAGTCCAGAAGTGTCACAATTTGGGCAACCAAACTTAGTGGATACTTTACAATTTAGGTCTTAATCTCTCTGTGCTTCTATTCCCCAGCTATCAAATAAAGATAATAGTATCACCTACTCTCATAGGGGTGTTGTGAAGATAAATTCATTAATGTTTGTAAAACACTCAGGTAGTACTATTATTACTATTAATTAATTATTATTATTTATTATTTGCATTCTCATAGCACCTAAGATCCTCATTGATGGACCCCATTGTGTTAAGCGTATAAACTCAGAACAAAAAGACTGTCTGTGCACAAAAGAGTTTTCAGTTAAAGAAGACAAGACAACTGATGAACACAGACAGACAGATGGGAGAGAACACGGAACAATGAGGCATGATTGGTCAGTATGATAAGTCCTCTTTGTAGCCGTCACAGCAAAAGAGAGTTTAAAGGAGGAATGTGAAGAATAAATATTTAGCTTTCCCGATGTTTACAGGGTATATCCTGTAGGATGCAATGTGTAGAAGGTATATTTCAGGTGTTGGGACATGTTTTACCTGCTCAGGTAAACAACTTGTTCAGCAATTCAATCAGGTAAACAACTGAGTTAACAAACTAATCTTAGTTGTAGGCACAAAAGTGTTTATACAATATATAATAAATAACTATGTAACAATATATTTAAGGTGAGCACCTAAAAGTGGGTGTGCGCTTTCATTTAACCCTATGCTGTGCCCTGTTTCTGTAAACTAACCACTCACTAGAGTGGCAAATAAATGACATACTCTTCAGCTCAAGAGTTTGTCTGTAAACCTGTGCATTCTGAGTAGCAAGGAAAAGAACCAGTCAACAACTCCCAAACATGAAGGTTGGCATGGAAAAAAAACCATGAAATTGTTTATTTGAAAATGTAACAAGTGGACAATGAAGGCTGTCATCATTGGCTGATTAGAGGTGGGAGATGCCCTTTTGATAGTGAATGAGAGATGATAGGGAGGATGGGGATAGGGCAGTGATGGTCAACCTGCAGCCCATTAGGTTAATATGCTGGCAAGCCATGAGACAGTTTGTTTACATTGACCATCTGCAGGCTCCCTCCGCAGCTCTCAGTGACTGCAGTTTGCTATTCCCAGCCAATGGGAGCTGCGGGAAGCGGTGGCCCACCACTGGGATAGGGTCTGAAGGGCCTTGAAAGTGAAGAAATTGGCTTACATTTGATACAGCAGAGAAGAGGGAGCCAGTTCAGGGCTACAAAGGGACGGATTACATGGTCAAAGTAACGAGCAAGAAAAAAAATATCTTTGCAGCAGCATGCTGAATTGATCTGAGCAAGGCAAGATCTCATTTGTCAATATCAGAGTAAAGGATGCTGCAGCAATCGAGATGCAAGATGATAAGACACTCGATGAGAGTTTTAACTGTGCAGGATAGGAAAGTCCATATCCTAAAGCTGTTATGCAAAAAAGAAAAAAAATTCTGCAAAACTTAGATATAGCCTAGATATGAGGACCTAGAGAGAGGCCCAAGTCAGAAGCTGATACCCAGGCTAGAGGACTGAGTGACAGGCAGAGATGGTGGTGTTGTCCACAGACTCATAGTTCTACGTCTTTATTGTAGAAAATTCCCCTTCTGTCTAAACTGAAATCTCCTCAGACTGTCTCACTGACATCTCATCATGGATGTCTGGCCATCAGCTTAAGCTCAAATGGCTAAAACAGAATTTCTAAACTTTCCCTACAAGCCCTCACTGGTTCTTACTTTTTCAATCACAGCGGACCACACTACTATCTTGGCTGTCACTCAGCCCCATAACCTGGGTGTCATCTTTGACTTGGCCAGATCTCTGGATTCTCATGAACATCTCTGAGACACATCTTTTTCCTCTTCATCCACACAGCTATTTCTTTTCCCCACGCTCCCATCATCTCTTATCTTGATTATTTTAACATCCTCCTCTTTGGCCTTGACAGATGAAATTTTGCCACAATCATATTCATTCAAAAAGCTGATGCAAAGATAATTTTCCAAACTTCTTTCTTTAACCTCTTTTTGCATCCCTTCACTTGCTCCCCTTTCTCCAATACATTACATACAGAACTTTGGGTAAATTTTTTTTCAAACCTGATCCGATTTTTTTTTGTTCTGTTTTGTTCCATTTCCAGGTGTTTTTACACTTGATTTTTAAATTAATCTAGTTACATTTTATAAAGAAAACTCAAAATGTTTAATTTAAAAAAATGTCAAAATGAACCATTTCAACTTTTTTTTCCTTCATTCATTTGGCTGAAGATAGTCACTGACTTCAACCCAAATTCACAGATTTGTTCAATTAGAAAATGCATTTTTCAGCAAATAAGCTGTTTAAAATTGTCCAGTTCTAATCACACCCATAAGCTACTTGTCTTCATTTTCAAGGTCATATCCCCATGCCAACTATCATCAGTTACGCACTATCAAGTTGTCAATTGCTGCCTTGGATGAACCTGCCTGAAGCCAACCTTCATCACCCATTTGTTAAATTCATAAATGAGCATCTTCATATTTTCTCCCATACTACCCTAACACTTTGGAGAAGCTCCCCATCAACATCTTCAAAACTATCTTATTTTCCTCCTTCTTTAAACTCTCCTTTGTCATGAGGCCTACAAAACACCTGACATTGGTTAGGTCACTGGTATGCTGCCACCACCATCTATCATGCTCATCCATATTGTCCCATTGTTTCTTTGTGCTCCCCCATATCTGTCTATATTCATCTGGTGATTCTTGCCTTATATTTAAATTGTATGAGGGAGGGATAGTCTTTATGGTCAGTGTTTGTACAATGCCTAACACAATAGGATCCTTATCATAGAATCATAGAATATCATGGTTGGAAGGAACTTCAGGAGGTCATCTAGTCCAACCCCCTGGTCAAAGCAGGAACAATCCCCAATTAAATCATCCCAGCCAGGGCTTTGTCAAGCCTGATCTTAAAAACTTCTAAGGAAGGAGATTCTACCACCTCCCTAGGTAACGCATTCCAGTGTTTCACCACCCTCCTAGTGAAAAAAGTTTTTCCTAATATCCAACCTAAACCTCCCCCACTGCAACTTGAGATCATTACTCCTTGTCCTGTCCTCTTCTACCACTGAGAATAGTCTAGAACCATCCTCTTTGGAACCACCTCTCAGGTAGTTGAAAGCAGCTATCAAATCCCCCCTCATTCTTCTCTTCTGCAGACTAAACAATCCAAGTTCCCTCAGCCTCTCCTCATAAGTCATGTGTTCCCTAATCATTTTTGTTGCCCTTCGCTGGACTCTCTCCAATTTATCCACATCCTTCTTGTAGTGTGGGGCCCAAAACTGGACACAGTACTCCAGATGAGGCCTCACCAATGTCGAATAGAGGGGAATGATCACATCCCTCCATCTGCTGGCTATGCCCCTACTTATACAACCCCAAATGCCATTGGCTTTCTTGGCAACAAGGGCACACTGCTGACTCATATCCAGCTTCTCGTCCACTGTCATCCCTAGGTCCTTTTCTGCAGAACTGCTGCCTACCCATTCGGTCCCTAGTCTGTAACGGAGCATTGGGTTCTTCCATCCTAAGTGCAGGACCCTGCTCTTATCCTTGTTGAACTTCATCAGATTTCTTTTGGCCCAATCCTCCAATTTGTGTAGGTCCCTCTGTATCCTATCCCTGCCCTCCAGCATATCTACCACTCCTCCTAGTTTAGTATCATCCGAAAATTTGCTGAGAGTGCAATCCACACCATCCTCCAGATCATTTATGAAGATATGGAACAAAACCGGCCCCAGGACCGACCCTTGGGGCACTCCACTTGATACCGGCTGCCAACTAGACATGGAGCCATTGATCACTACCCGTTGAGCCCGACAATCTAGCCAACTTTCAACCCACCTTATACTGCATTCATCCAGCCCATACTTCTTTAACTTGCTGACAAGAATACTGTGGGACTCCAAGACTGGGGCTCTTAGGCGCTACAGTAATACAAATAAAGCATATGTTGATAGATGCAGTGCTTCTTTATACTGGTATAGAATCAGTGCACAGACCAGATTGTGATACTTTCTCAGGGAGTCCAGAACTGTGCGTTACTTTGTCACTCCTCTGTCTCAGCATGGAAAATTGTGTGTCAGTTCCCTAACACTCTAGTCTGTTAGCAAGCCCAACAAACTCCTCAGGACTCTCCCAGAACTTACATCACCTTGCAGGTTATATTTGTGCAGTTCAGTTCCCGAACCCCCTTGGTTAACATTGCTTTCAGTCCAGCCCAGCATTCCCCTGAAGTATCATTGGACATTCACAGAAATTACTAAGTCTGTTGTCTCCAAAGAGACAGGGTACACACAAGCATGATGGCTCAGTTAAGTATTTACACCTTATTGTAACATAATGCACTTAGATGAATTTATAGTGAAACCAAGAATAAGTTTATTAATAAAGAACAGAGATTCAAGTGATACTAAGTAAGGATAACAAACAGAAAAAAATTACAAATAAAACAAAAATATAAAACACTTTCTAGTGACTAAAACTTAACTAGCTACAATCCTTTTCTAAGGCAGTTTCTCACCAAAGCCTCCACTCAGCCGCACAAGACACACACACACCCTCTAGGCCAAGATCAAGCTTATTCTTGTACTTAACTATTCTTATAGTTAGAAAGTTTGTCCTCATATCCAACCTAAACCTCCCTTCCTGAAAACTAAGCTAATTACTTCTTTTCCTGTCTTAACATATTTGACTGCCAGGTCCCCACTGTCTTCTTTCTCAAGACTAAACATGACTAGTAGATTAGATTTTCTAAACCTCTTATCATTTTTGTTACTCTTCCCCGGACTATCTCTGATTTGTCCACAGGTGCCCAAAACTGGACCTACTACTCCAGATGAGACATCGCTAGGGCCAAGTAGAGCAGAACAATTGCATCCTGTGTCTTACACACAACACTACCGTTAATATATCCCAGAACAGGGGTTCCCAAACTTGGTTCACGACTTGTTCAGGGTAAGCCTCTGGTGGGCCGCAAGATGCTTTGTTTACCTTAGAGTCCGCAGGTATGGCCACTCGTAGCTCCTAGTGGCCATGGTTCACCGTTCAAGGCCAATGAGAGCTTCGGGAAGTGGCGCAGGCTGGGCCACCACTTCCAACAGCTCCCATTGGCCGGGAACGGGCTAACTGCAGCCACTGGGAGCTGCGAGCGGCCATACTTGCAGATGCTCAGTTAAACAAAGCATCTTGAGGCCCGCCACGGGCTTGCCCTGAACAAGCCATGAACCAAGTTTGGGAACCCTTGTCGCAGAATGATATTTGCCTTTTTTGCAACAGCGTCACACTGTTGACTCATTGTTTTATCCACTATAACCTCCAAATCATTTTCTTCAGTGCTACCATTTAGCCAGTTATACCCCATTTTTTATTTGTATATTTGATTTTTCCTTCCTAAGAGTAGTACTTTGTACTTCTCTTTATTGAATTTCTTCTTGTTGATTTCAGACGAATTATCCAATTTATCAAGATTTTTTTTGTATTTCTATCCTTGCCCTCTAAAGTATTTGCAACCCCTCCTAGCTTGCTGTCATCCAAAAATTTTGGAAGTGTACTCTCACTCGATTTTCCAAGTCATTAATAAAAATATTCAATAGCCATGGAACCAGGACTGACCCCTGCAGGACACCACTAGATACATCCTTCCAGTTTGACAGTGAACCATTGATAATTACTCTTTGAATATGATTTTTTTCAACTAGTTGTGCACACACCACATAGTAATTTAATATAGACCACATTTGCCTAGTCTGCTTATAAGAATGTCATGGGGGAATGTGTCAAAAGTCTTAATAAAATCAAGGTATATCGTATCTATTGTTTAGTTCGAGGAGTAGAAATATGAGCTTCTATTTGAACATCTGATTCTATTTGTTTCTTCCTCAGTGGTCACGGTGCCTCATGGTGCCTCACTGAAATATCAGGATCTTCCCTGTGGGGAGCAGTATTCTGAATCACCACTCAATGTACTGGTATTGGTGGATGCACCGAGGAGTACCTTAAAAAAAAAATCACTAAATTTAATCTAATCTCACAATACACTCCCAGAAACTTTAGAAATGATTTAAGATATTCCAATTTTTTCTGCCTTGGAGCATTTTCATTTTTAGTCAATAAGATTCCCTCACACGGGGCTCAAAATGAATCTTAATTGAAAGGATGATCTGATAGGTGGCAAAATTTCAGCTTTATAAAGTATTATGCAGTAAAGTGATAGACTGTTGTGATTTTCCTGTGGTGAAAAGAAAAAAACCCTCAAAACACAAGTATTTCTTGACTTTTGAGCCATCATTCCCTTTACTCTTGCATTCATTCTTTCATAAAAATTATCAGTTTATAGTTACAGATAGGAAAAGAACACTAAAATGCTGGGGTACTCTATTATAATCTCTCTGTTTGTGTGTCAATACATAGACATTGATATAGACACTATATTAGGTTTATGTAGTTTGTTTTATCCAAAAAGATCTCACAGTGCTGTACAAATTTTGGAAATAGGAAGGATTTCACTTACCACTTATATTCACTTACTTTTGGAATGGCACATAGTATCTAAGAGCTCACAAAAATACAGCACAGCAATTGCATTTAGCACAATGTAAAAGATCATCACATCTTGTGGAAACTACAGTGGGAATTTAAGGTAAGAAGAATGGAATTATCCAAATTAGATTTTGTATTAGGATGTTAGCATGTATCAATTTACTCGTGCATTAGATAGTATAGAATCTTTAAAGACCATTAGTGGTCAGGACATTGTTTTCATGTTTAAATCCAAAATGTGAAATTTAGAGAGACATCATGCAACTTATGAAATCACTTATGAAAGCAGTGGCCAGCACATCCCTTGTCCCGTGACACTTCCCGCAGCCCCCATTGGCCTGGAACAGTGAACCGCGACCAGTGAGAGCTGAAGTCGGCCAAACCTGAGGACGTCCAGGTAAACAAACCATCCCAGCCCGCCAACGGATTTCCCTGGTGGGCCGCGTGCCAAAGGTCACCAATCCCTGGTGTAGCATGTTCCCCACCAGATGTAAATCAGCTCAGCAAGACAGCATATTGAAAGGTTTAAGGATAATTAATCTGCTTTTTGCAAGATGCACAGGGGAGAGGTCTCTGCATTCCACCCAAGCGTGGACTGTGTCTGTCCCTGGCACGCAGGAGGATAGGCTTCATGAACCTTTCCTCCCCACCCCTCATGAAACCATGTGTAACCCACACATCTCCTGGGTGTGGTGTTCTGTCCCATTAAGTGGCACCAAGATCACTTACAGTGAAAGGGATTGATGAGTTTTCTCTACAGCCTTTGCTAACAGGCATTTGGCTTTTAGCTCATGGAGCAGAGGCTCATGCACTAAGCTCCAGAGGCCCTAGGTTCGATCCTGCCTGCTGACTTCCGGGTTCTGTCAGTGTTACACATGCACAGGCCAATGATAATCTGGCCCTTAATATTTCCTCAGATATCAGTCTTTCCAGATCCCCAATCATTTTTATTGCTCCATTTTGAACTTGTCAAATTTGCCAACATTTCACTGGTACCAAAAGGCTCAGAACTGAATGCAGAAGTCCACCTGCTGTCATATCAGAACAGAATAGAGCGAATTACTACAATCTGAGAATATGACAAAATACAACTGATGGAGACAAACAAATCTGAAGAAACAAACAAGCAGAAGTCAAAGTAGACTGACTGCCTAGCCATTGGATATATTGTCTCTGTATAATATACAGCTGTATAATATACAATTCAGAATTGTACTGACCTTTAACCTATAACTGCAGCCCTATTCCATCTCACACTCAGGTCTAGTTTACTATCCACTCCCCATTGTCACTAAGTATCTTTCAGTAGTATAGACTTACATGCTTCTTACTTCTAGTGCCTATATCTGTGTTTTGGATTTCCCCCTCACGTGTTTTAGCTTGCAACATTCCTCATTTGTATTTTGTTTAAAACAATGTGTCTAATCTCTCTTGGACCCTTTGAATTATTTTGCTGTCCTTGCTGGTGTCTACAACTCCTCCAAATCCAGCATCTTCTGTGTGTTTCATTAGCTTGTTATTTATTCATTCTCCCACATCATCAGATATTAAATGAGTACAGTACTCAACATGAATCTCTCCCGGACACATGGATTCATTCCCTAACTCTGTACTTTGAAGTATCGTTACCCTTTGCTAAACTCTTTTAGTTAAATTTCAGTCCACGTGACATTATCTATATCCAAGCTCATTTAAATTAATTTTGACTGTTTACCACTTCAGAGAGTGGAAGCTTTTAAAATTAACTCCTCATGAGTTTTAAATGTAGGTTATGGAACTCAGAACTTCCATTTTTAGTTATCCTCTGCTGCTTTCCAGAGTTTTGGAGTCATTCCAAGAAAACAGAGTAGTTTCAACCATTTCAACTAATAGGTGAGAGTAATCTCTCAAGTTGTTCTTAGCCTGGACCTGCCCCCATTTTTATATCTTCCTGATGTTTCTTTAGCATGTGTCAATATGAGCAATTGGAGACTCCCTGTCCATGAAGTCACTCTGGGTATGCCTACACTTCAATTAAAAATGTCAAATTGGGTTCACAAGGCTTGAGCTAAGGGGCTGTTTAATTGTGCTCATTGAGACATTTGGGCTCTGGCTGCAGCCCAGAGCTAGGATCCTCCCACCTCAAAGCATCTTACAGCCTGCGTCGAGCCTGGTCCCAAATGTCTACACTGCAATTAAACAGCCCATTAGCCTGAGTCAGCTGGTAGGGACCAGCCATGGCTTTTTAACTGCAGTGAAGACATACCCTCTGTCTTGAATTTGGAGGGAAAGCCTTGGAATACAGGAATACTTACCTGCAGGGTCTTCACAGTAAGCAACCAAAATGATTTCTCATTTATTTAAAACTCGGTTACATTGTAATTAATTTACAGTTATGAGAACTGAGGCTGTTAATGCTCGTTACTGTGAAGGACTGCATAATATAGTGTATCCTTTAAAAATTATTCCATTTCTATTGCAGAATTGAGCAGTTATGGCAAAACAACAGTTCTTTAAAGAGGAAAATGTAGAGGCAGGAAAAGCAGGTATCTTGTTCTGGATTCAGTCAGCCCCAAAATTGCTAGGGAAAAACAGAGCACATGTAGAGGCCTGACTGAAAAAACATCTCTCATCTTGGTGAGCATTTACTCCTAGGAGCAATCCCATTGAAGTCAATATTCAACAACACAAGTAATGGTCCCACAATTTGGGTATGAAGGAGGAAGGCTTCAGCTATATTTCATGTTGACACTTGAAATCTTCCAAGAGCAAAGAAACTTAAAAAATAAATGTAATAAATCAAATCAAGTATCACATGTAATGTAACTGCTGCTAATTTATGAAGCAAGGACCATAAACTTGAGATTTTGTATTTTTTTTGTCAGTTGAATTTAACATTGCAGCATAACTCAGGGATTATCACTTTATAAAATAATAAAATTAAACTGCAGAAAGAAGTTGAATCAGAGCCATTATGTTAATTAATGTAACTAGACAACACAACATTTCTATGACTCACCAGTTTTGACAAAAATAGTATTAAATCAGGCAGCAAATAACATTAAATCAGTTTGTTATTTACCATTGTGATTAAAAACCTCAGGGACAGAGGCTTTGTTTCTCTTAAATCAACAGGTTTTTTATTTTTACAAAAATATATATTTTGTCTTATCCTCAAGCACTTTGTACCTAATAAAAAGAATATTCACAGCAGTTTCCTTAGATTTAATGAGTATTTTCTTTTGAAAAATACTTTTTTAACAGATTGTTTTAAATGTTCAGTTCTTCTCTATGAAAAAAAAAAGTTTCCTATTTAAATCGGAGATCTTGCTTCTCAAGTGTATTCATAAATAATTAAAGCTCTAATCCATCAAAGCAGTTAAGCATATGCTTAACCTTAAGAAATAGCCCCAAAAATGTTCCTCTGCTTTTGTGGCTTGGGGCCTGATTTTCTGTTTGCATGGCACAGGAAATCAGATCATACAATGCCTCCAAGCAACTTAAATGAGCCACACTAAATCTGACAGCAAATATTAGTTCAAATTGTTTCAACTACTCTCAGATCTATTTTATGTTGCAAAAATTATTGTGCAAAATGTCTCAAATGCAAAAAAGAAACTAATCAAACGTTGCTTTTCAGCACTATTATACACAATCTATTACTCCACATTCATGAGTGAAACATATTTACACTTAGGAAATATTAAACTTCTGTCATGTAGTTAGAATAAAGCTGGAGGTCCAAGGTAAATGCTGTTTGCTGTGTAACATATTTTTGTGAGTTAAAGCCTGCTCAAAAATCTGGTATGTTTCAGACTCACAAAAGGAGGACTTCGGGAAGAAGATAAAGATGGGCAGCTTGGACTGCAAAATTCTGTATTGAAAAAAGGACTAGACTGATGTTGAAATGAACTATTACCTGGATTTTAGCATATTCTAGGATTGGGTTAGAAAAATACAACCAGGAAAAGAAGAGAGAAACCAGAAACCTTAGTGGAAGAAGATAATACATGATGGACTTTTTGTCAACAAGAACAAGTCCTCTTCTTTCTAATAGAAATGAAAAGAATAAGGCTCCTGTATTACTTCTATTATTTATGTGACAGGCGTGGCAATTTCCTTGAAAAACATTACTGATTTAAATTTAAATAGCTTTGGAGTCCATTCTATTAAATGCAAATATTGTGTATGATTGTGGGCCTGGATGATCAAAGGACTATATTGAACAATGTGGCAGACAAGAATGATTTTTGTCACAATACACGTGAAGTGAAATTCCTGGGAAATAACTAGGGGGAGGTGAATGTGGATGTCTGATGTCAGTTAGTCAAAAACCCAACCTTTTGAAGCTAGGCCCTGAACAGAGAACCACTGTCTACTGATTACCTGTTCCCAAAGATTGGAGAGGAAAGGGCCAAACTGTATAAATAAATATACTGATCTGTGTAGCATGTGTGTTAGTTCTGAACTGAGGCTATTATGAATTTGTAAGCTCCTTTGTGCGGTTTGAAGGACTGACTCCTACCAGAACACTATGGTAAAGTATAACAAAGCAGAAGCAGATACTGCAAATTACATCATTTTAGAGAGAGCATCAATGGCAGCAACTGCAACAGCAGCTGTATTAGGTTCTGTGTCTTCTTCCCCTTGAATCAGAATTAGCAATTCATTCTCCTTTAGATCCACCCCTTGCTCTGCAGCATACAGAGCTCTGTCTGCACTGCTGCAGGAAGCACACAAATCATCAGCTAATATGATCAGCTATAACAATAACCTCTGCTTACAGCGACTATAGTTGAAGAAAGTTTCTATTGCTAAAAAGAGATGGTGGGCAATCGGCACCATGAGTAAAAGTACTGCTCCTAATTAGCCAAATCTGGGAAGGAGCCAGACAT
Organism: Eretmochelys imbricata; assembly: GCF_965152235.1. NCBI lineage: Eukaryota > Metazoa > Chordata > Testudines > Cheloniidae > Eretmochelys > Eretmochelys imbricata. The sequence continues at coordinate 91,204,452 of NC_135572.1, read as the reverse complement.
TTTTAAACATCTACTGTTATTATTAAAATCTGTAATTTACCTGTACCTTAGTCAATATTACGGGCTTGATCATGCTGGCACCAGTGTTTGGCACACAGGATGACAAAGGTACATAAATACACTCGAAAAGCAGCACAAAATACACTAAAGGGCACATGCTGCCACGACCCCTATGTGCTCTCTGATATGTTGGTATGGCTCACAGGCAAGGTGAGTTATGTAACAGTGGGTGGATGTGGATGTGGTAAATGTGGATGTGGTGCAGGTAAATGATTCTGTGCAGGAGACTTTAAAGATGGGCATGAAAAAAAGAGTTCATAATAAAGTCAGTGTAAAATCCTAGCCCCACAGAAGTCAATGGGAGTTTTGCTGTTGACCTAAGTGGATCCAACATTTCACATTTAGATTGATTTAACTTCAACCTTTTGGTGTTCCCACCAGTGTTTGCAAGCCAGATTGTGTTGTCACAGCACCACAGCATGTGCCAATGTACACACGCATTTCCAGTTGCTGGTGTTTCTTAAGAAGGCACTCCTGAGGCAACATGCTTAAGAATACCTACAGTCACGTGCACAAGAAAACAGAGCTCATTCACAGACTTTAGTGTGCCAAGACGGCAGTGGGAGGATTATGAGAGAAGTTGTCCAAGATCAATTGCATTTCAAAGGAAGAAAGGCCCTTTAGTGGCAGCGTGTACTTTCTGCTATCTTGACTGGTGATTGCCATGCCACCACACTAAGTATCCCGACGCATTTAACTAAGGGAAAGGAAAAGGCTATCTTGGTGCTTCATCTTCATTCCATTTTCTGAAAAACATGCATGGCATAAAGACTACTACTGATGAGGAAGGGAGGACAAAGGGAACATTGCAACAGTCGATAATTGGAACAAGAGTGGTTAGGGTAACATTAGAAAATTCCTAAAAAGTGAAAGGCACATGGGAGCAGTGTGGTTCAGCTGGCACATTCTCACAATATAGTATCCCAGTCACCAACTTCAGATACCACATGTAATGGCCCTAGAACCCCCATACTCATTGACAACCTAAAATATGTTCTTTGTAAAAAAAAAAAAAAAAACTCTCCACACATGCACAGAACAAATACCTCTGAAGGTAACAAGCATGAGGAGAAAAAAAAATAGCACTAAAGCAATCCCAGCAAAAACCAAGTCACTACAATGTAGCAGAGCTATTTCTGCATTATATATGCACTTCATTTCAGCTCTTAAGTACTTTGGATTTCCCAATGTTCTGAATATCACTCCAACACAAAACAAGTTCCCCAACAGAAACATTTTTCTGCAAGTTGTGTTACAATATATAAAGCATCACAAGGAAATGTTTGAGACCCAGTTCCAATCTTGTTCCATGGTACAAGTAGTCCAATGGATGACTATATGACATCCACTGGACCCTTGGTGTCGATAAAACCTGACACTATCTAACTTTCCTCTGTCCTGTTTATGAAACTCTGAATGTGGTTATAGGACTAATATATTCTGAGTCCTGGTCCTCCCACTCCCAACTTTTTGCATGTGATATGTCTGTCAGTTGTTGGGGCTTTGCTGGACATCTTGGATTCATGTACGCTACTGTATTTTGTATGTATGCATTGCCTATATTATTTATATTACAGCTTGGTATATTACCTTCATTGTCTGATTGAGCTCCTTATTGTCTCACTTCCAAATTTTAGCAGGAAATAAAAGTTATCTTGCTAATTTGTAAGGTTTGCTTTATAGGTGAAGAAAGACAAAGTAAATTTGTATCTTACCAAACTGCACACTGTATAAATAGGCTTGGCAGAATTTGATTTTTTTATCATATCAGAAGAATTATTTATGTTAATATTAAGCATTGTTTACATATTTTTAAGTGTCTGCATGAAATTATGGGGGTCTCAGCCAATATGGGGGTCAGACAATTATTTAAGAACAGTATATGTTGAGATTCCAAAAGTTAAAGCTTTATAACAGTTAAAACAAAATTGTCAACATTACAAGTCAAAACATACAAAGTAAATATCCTTAAATCAAACTCTAATAAGAGCTCAAGCAGGATTTTTCTTACTTTGCTTATGGTAAATTTGGATTATTATCGATGGAAATATGTTTCTTCAGTTTGTATATGTACAGTGAAATCAATGTTTACCTGCATTTATCAATAAAAATGCCCTAATCCTTCCAAGCCTGTATGTATAAACAAGGATTAGAAATGGATTTAATAACAAAGAAACAACATAACATAAAATGCTGTTGAATTTACAGATTAATATACAAGTCCATCAAAAAATGAGGTCATTGCATTCACTTCTCTTGTTCAAAAGTAAGTTCAGCAGTGGTCTTTGATACCTAAGGCTACTTCTACTAATTCTTTTGTTTAAATTACTTTCTTGTGAAAGCTCAGAAATGGTTTATCATTATTCTTGTATATAAAGCCAAAAAGTGCCTTACTTTTTTTTCACCCCTTACCTTTTCAAGCTGCTAAAGAATGTGCTTCTGCAAAGCAAACCATTAGGGTTCAGTTCTGCAACCTCCACTTGACCATTTGTGTAGCCTCATAAAATTCAAAAGAACAACTCATATAAGGGCTACTCAGAGGCAGGGTCACAAAACCAGGCAGAAAGCCTGATAGTACTTGTCTTGCTTTAAATAAAAATGCCAGTTTAGCATAAAACTACACTTTGATGGTGTTCATAATGGACTGTCAACAGACCATCTTTTGTATGTGGAGCCCATTTGGAATTCCATTTTATAAAGAAACAAAATATAAGAGACAAGCTGTATAAAAGAGAACTTTAACAATATCTGAACATGTAGAATATAATTTTGTACTTCAGCATATTTAATGGCAATCAGTGGTAGACTGCTTAACATCCTCCGTTTGATTTTTAGAAATGATTGGTGTTAATTTTAGTTTTGACCTCAATGTTATGTAGGCAATTTAATCAAAATTAGGGTTAATAAAGTTTCATCCAAAAAAAAAAAATGAATTCTAGGATATTTTTGGATCCCTAAGAGAGAGAGGAAAAACCTTCCAATCATAGCATCCTTTAACTAATATTTGAATAGAATTTAACTTTCTTTGATTAAGGGAAATTTGGAGCATAAACCAGAGCTGGTCAGGAATTTCTTAGGAATGTTCTTTTGTTGTTGGTCAGAAAATGCCAATCAATCAAAACCAAAACTTTTATCAGAAATTTATCAGTGTTCATAACATTTTTTATCAGGAAGGTTTCTCAGGTCCAGAATAGAATTTCAGTCAACACCACAGAGAGAACACTATCCCTAGAATAGCCAATTGGTTACATGATTTACCTTGCAGCTGGGAGACCAGCTTCAGCTCTAAGTCAGGCAGATCAAGGACTTGAACCTGGTGAGTATCCTAATTACTAGGCTTATTGGCTGTTTTAGAGTGGGTCAATCGGTCTGTCTTTTTCCACAAACAATTTCACAAGTCCTTGGTTTCATTCCAAAGTGGACTGAAAACAAATTCTGAAAAAAAAAAAAATTGTTTTCCAGCCATCCCTGATGTAATTTACCTATCATTAGATTATCTTGGAGCCAAAACTATTTTAAATTAGGTTATCCATATTGCCCCCAATATTCCAGATGAGGTCTAACCAGTGAAATCATTGTCTCTGTTCATTTCAGTGTAATAGATATTCAGCATGTACTTGCATTTCTGCCAGTAACAGATCTGCTTTTCTTGCTGGATGTGCACTTTGATTCCATCTTCATGGTGCCATTCAGTTTTACCCCTTTCTTCATTTGTTCCTACTAGTTCAGCTCTGATAAGCATGGTCTTATAAGCATGATCTGATAAGCCCCCCAACCTGAAGCGAATACTCACCAGCAACCACATACCACACAACAGAACCACTAACCCAGGAACCTATCCTTGCAACATAGCTCGTTGCCAACTGTGCCCACATATCTATTCAGGGGACACCATCACAGGGCCTAATAACATCAGCCACACTATCAGAGGCTCGTTCACCTGCACATCCACCAATGTGATATATGCCATCATGTGCCAACAATGCCCCTCTGCCATGTACATTGGTCAAACTGGACAGTCTCTACATAAAAGAATAAATGGACACAAATCAGATTTCAAGAATTATAACATTCATAAACCAGTCGGAGAACACTTCAATCTCTCTGGTCACGCGATTACAGACATGAAAGTTGTGATATTACAACAGAAAAACTCCAAATCCAGACTCCAGCGAGAGACTGCTGAATTGGAATTCATTTGCAAATTGGATACAATTAACTTAGGCTTGAATAGAGACTGGGGGTGGCTAAGTCATTATGCAAGGTAACCTATTTCCTCTTGTTTTTTCCTACCCACCCCCTTCCTCAGACATTCTTGTTAAACCCTGGATTTGTGCTGGAAATGGCCCACCTTGATTATCATACACATTGTAAGGAGAGTCATCACTTTAGATAAGCTATTACCAACAGGAGAGTGGGTTTGGGTTTGTGTGTGTGTTGGGGCGCCGCGGTGGGGTGAGGGGAGAGAAAACCTGGATTTGTGTTGGAAATGGCCCACCTTGATTATCATACACATTGTAAGGAGAGTGATCACTTTACATAAGCTATTACCAGCAGGAGAGTGAGCTGAGGGGAGAGAAAACCTTTTGTAGTGATAATCACCCATTTTTCATGGTTTGTGTGTATAAAAACGTCTTCTGTACTTTCCACAGTATGCATCCAATGAAGTGAGCTGTAGCTCACGTAAGCTTATGCTCAAATAAATTGGTTAGTCTCTAAGGTGCCACAAGTACTCCTTTTCTTTTTGCAAATACAGACTAACACGGCTGCTACTCTGAAACTCGTATTATTAGACACAGAATTTTATTTCTCCCAGGTTGAGCTTCAGCCTGTTCAGGTTGTGATCTTAACTACTTTTGTAAACTAAACAGCATCAGTGTTGGATGGGAGTTCTTCAGAGAAAATGTATTAGTATGGAAGGAAGACGTGATATTCATAACTCACCAACTTTTCCTTTTTATGGTGAAAATGATACAGGATCCTCTATAAGGACAGAGACATACAGTCAGACAGCTGTAAACAAACAGCTAGAGAGGGAGAAAACATTGAGAAAAACTCAACTCCCCCAATTAGCATAACAAATGTAGCAACAGTATCATAATGCTTTAACTTGAATAACATTGCAGTTAGTTTTAGAATTAAGGCTTTAGATATAATAAATAGTGATAGGGATTGGGGGTTGGGGTGGGAAGGGATAGCTCAGTGGTTTGAGCTTTGGCCTGCTAAATCCAGGATTGTGAGCTCAATCCTTGAGGGGGCCATTTAGGAATGGGGCAAAAATTGGGGATTGGTCCTGCTTCGAGCAGGGGGTTGGACTAGATGACCTCCCGAGGTCCCTTCCAACCCTGGTATTCTATGATTCTGTGATAGTCTATCGCTAAAAATCTAAAATGGTGGTCAGAATGATTCGATATTAAAGACCTTAAAATGGAGGACACAGATTAAATTGACCAATATCAGACAAGAGATAGGGATCAAATAAAGTTCAGCAAATAATGACTCAGCATATTCCAAAAGACCTGAAGAGAGGAGCTAGGAGGAGAACTAGCTTGAGGGACAGGTGAAGCTAACTGGCTGAGCAGGTGTCACTCCACTTGCAGGATTCTATGCTAATGAGCTAGACTTGAGAAAGCAACCAATCAGAGAGAGGCTAGAAATGCTATATAAGCCTGACAGGCAGAAGGCTGGTGTGTGTGGTGAGTGAAGGAGTGGCGAGAGAGGGAGCATGAAGAAAGAGTAGCAAACGTGAAATGAAGGAGGAACGGGGAAGCTGAGGAGAACAGTGATGAACAGAGAAAAGCGGCAGCAGCAGCAAAAGCAGCCATCGTTGACAGAGCAGAAGGACCTCTTAAAATGTATCAGAGGGATTTAAGAAGAAAAAGAGTAAGTCTGATTTCTTTTCTAACTAAAAGAAATGTATGGGTATGCCTCTAAGTAAAGCTTGATGCCTGCATCTATGTGAGATTGACCCCACCCATTCCGTGACTGCTCGGCCAACACTCAGAGAATGTCAAGGTTAAATGGTAAATGTTTCTTTAATCTGTAATATTATAATCCTCTCTTGTAAATGTATAAAAAGTCATGTAGGCTATATTGTATTAGACACAGTACTGGATAGTAACATTATGTTAAGTCTTTATACATATGTATGCAGGGTCACCTTGTACCTTAAGTATTACATTGTAGCTGCTATATGATCTGTGTATTCTATTGTGCCACTTTAATATAGGATTTCTAAATTTAATGCAATTGTGCTTTACTATGTATTGCAATGTATTCTTTCTTGCTTTACTAAGTATATACGGAACCTGGACTTCAGAAAAGCACACTTTGACTCCCTCAAGGAACTGATGGAAAGGATCCCCTGGGAGAATAACATGAGGGGGAAAGGAGTCCAGGAGAGCTGGCTGTATTTTAAAGAATCCTTATTGAAGTTACAGGGACAAACCATCCTGATGTGTAGAAAGAACAGTAAATATGGCAGGTGACCAGCTTGGCTTCACAGTGAAATCCTTGCTGATCTTAAATACAAAAAAGAAGCTTACAAGAAGTGGAAGATTGGACAAATGTCCAGGGAAGAATATAAAAATATTGTTCGGGCATGCAGGAGTGAAATCAGGAAGGCCAAATCACACTTGGAGTTGCAGCTAGCAAGAGATGTTAAGAGTAACAAGAAGGGTTTCTTCAGGTATGTTAGCAACAAGAAGAAAGTCAAGGAAAGTGTGGGCCCCTTACTGAATGAGGGAGGCAACTTAGTGACAGAGGATGTGGAAAAAGCTAATGTACTCAATGCTTTTTATGTCTCTGTCTTCAAGAACAAGGTCAGCTCCCAGACTACTGCACTGGGCAGTTTAGCATGGGGAGGAGGTGACCAGCCCTCTGTGGAGAAAGAAGTGGTTCAGGACTATTTAGAAAAGCTGGATGAGCACAAGTCCATGGGGCCAGATGCACTGCATTCGAGAGTGCTGAAGGAGTTGGCAGATGTGATTGCAGAGCCATTGGCCATTATCTTTGAAAACTCATGGTGATCGGGGGAAGTCCCGGACGACTGGAAAAAGGCTAATGTAGTGCCCATCTTTAAAAAAGGGAAGAAGGACAAACCGGAGAACTACAGGTCAGTCCGCCTCATCTCAGTCCCTGGAAAAATGATGGAGCAGGTCCTCAAGGAATCAATTCTGAAGCACTTAGAGGAGAGGAAAGTGATCAGGAACAGTCAGCATGGATTCACCAAGGGCAATTCATGCCTGACTAATCTAATTGCCTTCTATGATGACATAACTGGCTCTGTGGATGAGGAGAAAGCAGTGGACGTGTTGTTCCTTGACTTTAGCAAAGCTTTTGACACGGTCTCCCACAGTATTCTTGCCAGCAAGTTAAGAAAGTATGGGCTGGATGAATGGACTATAAGGTGGATAGAAAGTTGGCTAGATTGTCGGGCTCAACAGGTAGTGATCAATGGCTCCATGTCTAGTTGGCAGCCAGTATCAAGTGGAGTGCCCCAAGGGTTGGTCCTGGGTTCAAAATCTTAATAAATGATCTGGAGGATGGTGTGGATTGCACCCTCAGCAAGTTTGCAGATGACACTAAAGTGGGAGGAAAGGTAGATACGCTGGAGGGTAGGGATAGGATACAGAGGGACCTAGACAAATTAGAGGATTGGGCCAAAAGAAATATGATGAGGTTCAACAAGGACAAGTGCAGAGTCCTGCACTTAGGATGGAAGAATCCCATGCACCGCTACAGACTACGGACCGAATGGCTAGGCAGCAGTTCTGCAGAAAAGGACCTAGGGGTTACAGTGGACGAGAAGCTGGATATGAGTCAACAGTGTGCCCTTGTTGCCAAGAAGGCCAATGGCATTTTGGGCTGTATAAGTAGGGGCATTGCCAGCAGATCGAGGGACGTGATCATTCCCCTTTATTCAACATTGGTGAGACCTCATCTGGAGTACTGTGTCCAGTTTTGGGCCCCACGCTATAAGAAGGATGTGGGAAAATTGGAAAGAGTCCAGCGGAGGGCAACAAAAATGATTAGGGGACTGGAACACATGACTTATGAGGAGAGGCTAAGGGAACTGGGATTGTTTAGTCTGCGGAAGAGAAGAATGAGGGGGGATTTGATAGCTGCTTTTAACTACCTGAAAGGGGGTTCCAAAGAGGATGGATCTAGACTGTTTTCAGTGGTAGCAGATGACAGAACAAGGAGTAATGGTCTCAAGTTGCAGTGGGGGAGGTTTATGTTGGATATTAGGAAAAGCATTTTCACTAGGAGGGTGGTGAAACACTGGAATGCATTACCTAGGGAGGTGGTGGAATCTCCTTCCTTAGAAGTTTTTAAGGTCAGTCTTGACAAAGCCCTGGCTGGGATGATTTAGCTGGGGATTGGCCCTGTTTTGAGCAGGGGGTTGGACTAGATAACCTTCTGAGGTCCCTTCCAACCCTGATATTCTATTCTATTCTATATATATATATATATATACTGATCATTGCCTTTAAATGTTTTCCAAGAATTAGTGTTTGAATGTCAATCCTTTGAGCGGAAGGCTGTATCCATGTCCTCCCATGGGTTAGCAGAACAAGTCTGTTCTGGGGAGTCTTCTACAAGTCAGACACAACCCCCCTGGTAAAAACCTCAGCAATTCCCCTCGGGTGAGCCCATTTGGGTGGACCACATTGACAATTGGTTTATGGTTATAGGCAAGCCAGTTTTGAGGTGCCTAGGGTCCAAATTTTGGGGTAACAAAAACTGGACCAGGGCTCAAGCAATGATGATGAGGAAGACTTCTGGAACATGTCTATTAAGAATAACTGACATTGCTAGCTATTGCTCTAGTATTTCTGAAAATTGTCTCTGTCTTAAAAGGCACATCTTTTGATTCCTTTTCTTCATTAAGGCCCTGATCCAGCAAAACAAATAAGCACATGTTTATCGTGAAACAAATGCATAATCTGATTGATATTGAATCCAACTCTTGAACAGAGAAGAGAATACATACTATTTTCTATTGTTCTTATAAAAAAAATAATATAGTCAATTTTTTTCTAGGCAGGACCTAAATACTGTTTTGTGAGAAGAACAGGTAACATGTGCAACAGACACCATTGGAGTAAAATCTTTTTATTCAGTCACAAACCAGATTGAGCAAATATAAAATTGAATGTTTCTTCACTATTGTGCTGAATCAGTGATGTTTGAGTAGAGTTTTATTTGAATAAACCCATCAGGATGCATCATGCACTTTCTGCTGTACTGAAATGAGAAATGTTTGGTAGATACTCTGCCAGATCTTTAAGTGTTATCAGTCAGTATGCAAGTATATGGTTTCAGATGAGGGTGTTGACACTATGTGGCATGAAAAACATGGGGCCAAATTAATACCTATTTAAATTTTATTTACTGTAATGAATTTATATGGGGGATGAATCTTGCATTTTTGCATGCTGGAACATACTCTGATTCTACATTATCATCTTGGTCTGCAGCCTGGTTTGTGATAAAAGCACAGCAGTGACTCTTTGGATTTGGCAGAGCAGTTCTTCTCAAAGAGCATGTTAATATTTCAGTAGTTTATCAATTAGGTGAAATACAAAGAAATCAATCACTAAATTGCATTCTACCATTGTTTATAGCTACAAACAGAGATCAATATCAAGTTTCAGTTTATTTTACATTGCTAGAATTCTAAGATACAATATACAGTAATTTCAGTACTTCAGAGATTTTAGCAAAAAAAGTATCATGTGGGTTCCACCCTCAGCTGCACCTTTGGGGAATTTAGGAATGTATTAATATCAAGGGTTGGGTGGGAGATGAAATGTTTTGTCAATTTAGCTAACGTTCTATTGAACAGGCAAAACACAAGTTAGCTTTTCAGCTCTTGTGACAGCTAGTTTCTACTCTGTGGATGACCAGGAATATTTTTTTGATCATGGTTTAAATTAAGGAAAATTTGAGTTCTACTGAGGGAAATCTGCACATTACCTGAAAAAGCTAAGCAAAAATGAAAATTGCTTAACCTGCATACACAATTAGCCAAGAGTGATCTGAGTAACTGAGATCTGATTTAACAGAGTAAAAAAAGGGTAAAGTGGGAAATTCACAAAGGGAGACACTGAGAGACTGAAGAGACAGTGGTGGAGGTACAGATAACAGAAGGCCAGTGGCGATGGATTCACTACCTCCTACACCAGCTGTCCAACAACACATACATTGCAGGAAGGGAGGGCGTGGGACTGGGAGATTGGGGCATGGTGGAGAAAAGCCCAGTACTGATGGTCCTTACACCAATGGTATAAATTACAGCTACTTCTCTACAGATTAAACTTTCTTTGGGGCTGCGAAACTGATGATCAGGAAGATTGAGCAGCGTTGAGAATGTGCCCTATTAAATATAGGATGCAAAAACCCACATCTAAACATATGGCATATATTTAAAATACCACAAAATTCAGATATTTAAAATATATAATATGGCATTAGAATATATATATACACTATACTTCAAAAATACATTTAACTTATAACTCATACAGTATTTAGATTCCATACATCCAATTCAAATATATCTCAGATTGTCATGCCTATTGCACATAGCTGTACACTTAATCTTAACAAATATAATAATAGAATATTAGAGGAAATGAAAATATTATTTTTTTACCATTAAGTAGATTACTTCCTAAACCTAAAAGTAAACATTCATTGACTGGATTTTATAGGGATCAAGTGACACATCAGTTCTCAATTCCATATTCTGTGAAAGAGTGGAGTCTAGTTTGTGGGCAAATTGAGAATTCATCCAATATTATTATATAATATTCCTGGGCAAATTAAAAGGTTATTTATAAGGTGGTATAAATTGCACATAAGTAAATGGCATTAAGATGTATGGGGGATAGTAGAGTCTAAGGTACCTGAAATCAGATCCATGTAGGCAGACCTCCCTCCCTCAAGAAGCCCCATTGACATCAAGAGTAGGGTCACCATATGTCCTGTTTTGGCTGGGGCAGTCCCTTTTTAAAGCCCTGTCCCAGTCGTCCTGGATTTTTGGGCAAAAGTGGGCATTTGTTGATCAGGAACAAATGCCCACTTCTTTTTAAAAAGTGGGGTGCAGGGAATCATGTGGGGGGGGAGTTAGTGGTGATACCAGCCCTGCATGCGGTGGGGAGGCAAGGGCTCAGGCAGAGGGCAGGCAGAGCTCAAGAGAGCAGTGATGTGAACCCCCGCCTTGCACAGGTGCCAGGCAGGACTTGGGCAAGCAGTGATGGCAGCCCTACCCAGGGAGGGGGAGCAGGGCTTTGGCTAGCCCCATGTGGCATTCTCTTTTCCCTGTGAGAAATATGGTCACCCTAATCAAGAGTAAAGAAGTCTAATGGCATTCACGAGCCAGATTACGATCTCAGTTACACCTGTGGAATTCTGTAGTAACTCCACTGAAAGATGTGGAGTTATTTTGTATGTACAGCAACATAACAAAGGTCAGAATCTGGACTAAACTGAAAGTGAACTAGTGTAGTTTATATGCTAATAAACCATAAAAAGGTGAAAACCTAATTTAATTTCGTGCACCTTTCTATTATGCGCTTATCCTGCTACACCCATTCATTTCTGACCTTTCAACAAGTAAATCACATGAACCAGAAACTGTTTGACTGTGAATTTGGCTGACTGAATCTAACGCAATCAAAGGAAGCCTAGTTGGTGTAACTTACAAGTTTAGGTGGTCAGAAGGTATACGTTACACCATCTTAGACTCCCTTGGACTATGAGCTGTCTTTGAATTTGGCCCAATACCTTAATATATATATTACAAAACACAAAACTGGTCACCTTCAAAAGAAGTGTCAGTTTCCCCATCTGTAAAATGAGGATAGTGATACTGACTTCCTTTTAAAATGCCTTAAAGATCTGCAGATGAAGATCTGCAGATGCAAAATTTACACAGCTATTTTTAGCGTCATTGTGTGAGCCCTGCAAGCCTGAGTCTGTCCACACAGATACTGAGACTTGCTGGGGGCTGCCATGCATTGTGTAGACAGACCTTTAGAGCCCAATCCTTATGTATTCCAAAATTTACTGGCTCCACTGGGAATTTTGGGTGCACAATTAATGCAGGGTCAAGCCTACTGTGGACGTTTGAGAGTGTTTATAAAAATGTGGATTTCATAGTCTTGTTGACTCTTCTTACAATCTTTCAGCTGGGGGGTATTAGGTATTATAATACCATTTAGGTATTAGAATTTATATACATTAATTTAGTGATATGATGACCTAGGGCCCCATGCTTACTCAATCTTTAATGAGGCAAAATACCCATATCATTCTATGGTGGTTTTTCATGGGTGGAAAAATACCTGGGCTCACAAGTAGGTAAAAAAAACAACAACCCAGAAACAACCTTGAGACATTTTATATCATGTAGAATCTTATCTGTAGTATTGTACACACATTATAAGACATTACATTTGTTATGTATGGTGCATGCCCTCTAAGTGCTGTATCACAACCATTTCAATATCAGACTGAGGCTTAGAGAGTAGTATACAAGCTGTCACTATGAGATTTGGAGTAATTCTGTAGTTTTCTAATAGAAAAATGTGTTCTTTTCTTGACATGGTTTAGCTTTATATGATGGCATTATTTTGCCTTGGGTGCAACCTAACAAAATAAATTGCTCAACATATTCATTAACAGCAAGAATTGTATCCTATTGTGATCCAGATTAGCACAATCTAGTAGATTTAGCCTGTAACTGCTTCAGGAAACTTGCCAGTGTTTTTTTTTGCTCCTAACCTTAAAAGCAAGTTTTTTTTTGTTATTTTGCTAGGACTATCTCAGTTAGTCCTACATTCTAAATAAGTGATTTATGTTTGTTATTTTAAATGGCTTTGATTGAGAGGACTGTCTTTTGATGTGCTTTACCTTGGGAGTTTCAAAAAAATCTTAAATGCAGAACAAGGCATATCCATGACAAACTTAGTAATGCAGTGAGAATATAAAGAGTTAACACTTGATTGACAACATTAGCTTCTATGCACCTCCATAAGACTTGTTTGCATTTAAAGGGCAAAGAATAAGCTGGATACTTGTTGAAAACAAATAAAAATAATGAGGTTCTGTGGAAGGACATTAGTGTTAGTGTTATATTTTTGCTGCTAACAGCTCTGAGAATGTATAAAAGAGAGACTCAAGTATACAATTCCAAATGTGATTTGAAGAGAAGGGGATAGCATCAATGAGGAATTGTGGGGTAAGAAAGATGTTTTGACTAACAGGAATGGTCAAAGAGAAGGCTTTCAAAGCAGCAGTAGTGAGGCTATATGTAGGGTACAGATGGACAAAAAGGATGGAGCAGGAAAGGAAACAAAGAGAGACAATGGTACAAATCCTGTTTTTCCTATGCATACAAGTAGTCTCAAATATAATAGGCCAAATTTTCTGCTCCTTTAAATGACAAATCTCCATGGACTTTATTAATGATTAAGTGATGAGGAGGATTTCACTTATTGACACTGGATCTGATTTTCTCTCTGTGGTGCAGAGAGGTAATCAACATCTGGAGAGGACCAGTGGAGAGTTCTACCTGGTCAGGAGAACTCTTTGCTGGTATAAATCAGGGGGAAGTGGTTCTGCTTCCTTTTGTAACAGTTGTGTCAGCACCCTTGGTAGAAGGGCAAGGCTGTGTATACTGGACTAATAGAAAAAAAGAAAGAGAAAGAAAGAAAGACTTGATTTCAAAGGGTTGGGCCTGGGCAAAATAGGGAGGGGAGGAGATATCCTTTCAGTTATATCTGCCTGTGATCAGGCCTAACTTGCTGTAGGCCTGGTGGCTCTGAATCAGGGAGCTGCCATTGGTTCCCTGTATTTAAGCACAGCTTAGAGGGAGTGGAGAATGAAGGCCTGATTCTTTATCTGCACACTTCTAGACTCAATGCTTCATCAATAAACATTGTCTTCATTCCTCCCCTCCAACTCCTTGATATCTACCAGTGTTCTAATTGTCACTGAAACTACTGTCACCAAAGTTCCCAAAGAAGAAGAGCCTCTATTTTCTCCTCAATAGTCTCAGGTTCTTTTGGCACTATTGATCTTAAAAAACCTCATCCTCAAGTCTTACTGTGATGGGGTGTATAAACCCCACACTGGAGAGGAATGGGTAAGGAGCTGCTCTAGGTCCAGGTGGCCAAGCCCTACCACACCTGCAAAGCCTGCACAGGCCAGAGGAGGAGTTTAAATATGGAAGCAGAGTAGCTCAGTGGCAAGCAGACAGTGGAGATAAGCTCCAATGCACTCTGAGCTCCTGGGAAGGAGTGCTACAGAAACATGTGTTGCTTGAGGCCTGGCTATAGTGATCTGACTAAGCCTACAAAGAAGGGATGTGTGATTCTCTGAAGGTAGAGACCGTATCTGTGTGTGTTAGTTATTTACTTTACCCTGTGGGAAAAGAGGGGACTGGAAGGAAATGGTCCAGGGTGGTAGCACAGCAGTGTAGCACCCCAAGGTGCAGGACTTAGTTGCCTACCTGTGGGCTTTGGATTGCAGCTCAGTGGAGCAGGTTGGCCTGGGCTCTTCTACCACCCCCTAAAGTACGACAACAATGGAAGTCTATCCCTTGGCAGGGAATCTAATGGGGGAAACCTTGTAGGTACAAGGGACTAGAGCATGAGACTCTGACCCAAGGGGAAAACCCCTATTCCGCTGTTGAATTCTGAAGACTTCTCCATTATTGGATTCTTTATATATACACCCTGAAAGGGGTGAACTTAACTTTTGTGTAGGGCGAAGTCACTGAAAGGACAGACGATTGCAGGGTGGAGCTTTAATTAAAAAAAAGCAGGAGGAAGACAACCTGTCACACTCTTGTCTGATCACTAGGTGGCACTGGCAGTGAGTGTTCCCCCATTACACTTTGATTTTCTCTGCATCCATTTCCCTACCTGTAAAATGGAGATAATGATTCTTACGACTTTTTTTAAGATGCCTTGATATCTAAAGCACTATATAACAGCTACATATTATTATTTTAATAAAAATCCAAGGTGATGGTAAAAATCTTCTCATTTTATTAAGACTAGTTTTAAGTAGTGGCTGCCTGATTTAATATTTAATAACACTATTTGTCTTGCTGACAGGGGTATGCTCATAAGTAGGCTGGGGTGCTGTTTTTCTGGTCCCAACGTATGCCTCACTATGATCTACTCCTCTTGACATTTATGTACGCTTTTGTTATTTTAGGAAACTTGAATGATAATTTCATCCTTCCTCCAATATTTCTACTTTTATCAGGAGGCACCACTCTTCAAAAATTCCATATCTGCAGTGTATGAAGACTCTTTTCACACCATAGAAAAACATTTGGTGACCCTCCAGAGGGAAATGATGTTCTTCTGCGGGGAGGAATCTTACATAGATTCAAAATTCCTCAGTGGGATGGAAAGGACAAATTCTTGAGGAGACCCAGTGATGAGTGAATTTGGCAGAGGGGCTTGTATAAAATATCAGGAGATCTTCAAGCAAATGTCCACTGACAGAAGGGAAAGAACATGTCAGGAGGAATGAAAGAAGAAATGGAAAGATGTTCGACAGGAACTCTCATAATTTTACATCTCATGGGAATAAAAGATCCAACATGGGCAGATATTGTATTCCTTACTCAGGCAAAACTCCTACCTAAAATGATGGAAGTTTGGCCTGAAAGTTTTCCTTGTGTTATGGGTGAAGATTCAATTCCTGAATTGGTACTCAATGTTCATTAGTGCCTCTCTTTCTTTACTATGCACAGCGCATGGACCACAGCAAAGACAATTTTTCCTTCACTTTTAGGAACAGCATGTAGCACACTTGTTTAGATTCACACTCAAGCAGAGTATTCAGAGAAGCTTAACACCAAATAAGGAGTGTGCTAGACTTCGTTTTGCCAGTCTCAGAATCCCAAAATGACTTGAAAGTATTGTTAGGATATAGATATTCAGGCCTGTCTGCAAAGGCCTGTACTCTAAGAATTTAGGTGTATTCTTATCACTTGGCTAGTGATAGAGGTATAAAAGAAAGAATCAAAATCACTGTCTGCTGGTGTAAGGGCCTTCTCTTACTGTGACAGTGTGAGGCCCTGTTCTTAGGCTAAGGCCTTTGGCTAAGCAGCAGAGGCAGCCATAAGCTGGGAAGCAAACAGTCACATCCTCACATTCCAAACTAGTCACACTGAAATAAGGTGCTATTCGGCTGTTAGGAATACAATCCTGTCCTGATAGTTCCTATCACCTCCAGAGAAAAGGAAGTGCCTAGAAAATGTAAAAGGAAACTTAGTTTGATAGCATTCTGTCTGGCAAGAACTCACTTATCAATAGCTGGGATGTGAAATCCTCGCTTCTGTGTTGTCTTGTCATTGTAGTTCCCACTTTGCTATTGTTTGTCTGTATAATCTCTGTGTGGTTCTGTGATTGTTCCTGTCTGCTGTATAATTAATTTTGCTGGGTGTAAACTAATTAAGGTGGTGGGATATAATTGGTTACATAATCATGTTACAATATGTTAGGATTGGTTAGTTAAATTTCAGGAAAATGATTGGTTAAGGTATAGCTAAGCAGAACTCAAGTTTTACTATATAATCTGTAGTCAATGAGGAAGTGATGGGGTGGGGGTGTGGGTGGGCATGGGCGTGTGGGTGAGGGAGATGGGAACAGGGAATGGGGGTAAGAAAATTGGAATCATGTTTTGCTAAAGGGGGAAATGGGAACAGGGAATGGGAGTAAGGAAGTTGGAATCATGTTTGGCTAAGGGTAGTAATGGGAACAGGGACACAGGTGTAAGGCTCTGTGGTGTCAGAGCTGGGAAGGAGGATACTAAGGAAGGAAACTGGAATCATGCTTGCTGGAAGTTCACCCCAATAAACATCGAATTGTTTGCACCTTTGGACTTCGGGTATTGTTGCTCTCTGTTCATGCGAGAAGGACCAGGGAAGTAAGTGGGTGAAGGAATAAGCCCCCTAACAAGTATTTTGTCAATATGCAAAACTTCTCAAAAAGAAGTAAATCATATTTTGGAAGTTGCTGGTGGTATTTAGCATACAATTGCAATAAATATATGTGTGAACGTCATAGGTAGTGGGTCTGGGAAAAGCTACAAATATAGCTGCATTAGTAAAATCTTGGCATTTGCAGAGTCCTAAACAGTATTTCAGCGAAGCCATAATTACTACATTCATGATTTTTAATTACAGTAGAGTGTGGTTTTGTTCTGAGTCATGCAGTTATTTCCAACATTGCACTGGTCCACCTGGCACTGTTTTCCTTCTGATAATGCCCCTAATATTGTTTACATAAACACAGTTCCAAAAAACTAGCTGGGTTAAAACAATTAATACCACTTGAGGCGGGGTGGGGGGCGGCATTTGAAGGGTCCCAAACTTTACTTTTGTGAAGTAAGCAGGATTTGGGGTCTTAACCTGTACCTACTAAGCCAAAGGAATTTGACTTCAAGGGGCTTGTTGCCCTGTGGGTGTAGGAAAGTGGTCACCAACTGATCAATATAGAGGATCTCCCAGTTGATCGCAGTCTCCGGCAGTGCAGCAGGGCTGCCGCTAAGACAGGCTCCCGCTCCGGCCCCACGCTGTTCCTGGAAGCTGCCAGTACGCCCCGCAGCCCAGGGGGCGAGGGAGTAGGTGTCTCCCTCCTATCTGCAAGCACTGCCCCTGCAGCTCCCATTGGCCAGGAACAGGGAGCTGTGACCAATGGGAGATGCAGGGACAGTGCTTGCAGAAAGGAGCAGCATACAGATCCATGTGCTGCCCGCCCACTCCCCGGGGCCGCAGGGGTACGTTGGTCCCTTCCCAGAGTAGCGTGGGGCTGGGGTAGGCAGGGAGCCTGCCTTAGCAGCTGCCATGCTGCACTGCCAACTGGAAGCTGCCAGCAGGAGGCCACACCCCAACCCCCAGCCCTGAGCCCCCTCCTAGTGCCAGCACCCCGAGCCCCCTCCTGCACCCCACACCCCAACCCTGACCCCCCCTCCCAGAGCAAGCACCCTGTACCCCCTCATGCACCCCAACACTCTGTTTCAGCCTGGAGCCCCCTCCTGCACCCAAACTCCCTCCCAGAGCCCACATCTCACACCCTCTCCTGACTCTCAACCCCTGTCCCAGGCTCAGCCCAGAGCCCCCTCCCACACTGTGAACCCCTTGGCCCCAGCCCGTGGCCCACACCCCCTCCCCAACCCCCTACCCCAGCCCGGTGAAAGTGAGTGAAGGTGGGGGAGAGTGAGTGATGGAGAGAGGGGGGACGGACTGAGTGGGGTGGGGCTTTGGGGAAGGGGTGGGGCCTCGGGGAAGGGGCAGGTAGATCCTGGGTTGCCCTTAAATTCAAAAAATGATCTTGGGCATAAAAAGATTGGAGATCACTGGTGTAGAACTAAAAGCTCAAAGAAGAAAATATGAACTTACAATAAACATATGGTTCCTAAATAAGAAAGTAAATTATTTACAAAATGACCACTTAGCAGCTTCAACTGACTTCTACCTAAGATACTTTGTTTTCAGAAGTCTTGAAAATTGACTCACCAGCATAGGTGTCTTAATGCGGATTTAAGGCCCATGAAAATAACCTATGAGGAAGGCAAATGTTACTATTAGTCTGTAAGTATCTTCTTCTTCTAACTAGCTAGGGTGTGGGTTAGTCTTCTTTCCAGGCTTGTGGGTCCAGCACTCACTTCATGTCCACTCTGTCCTCCCATACACAGTCTAGCCACCATTTTCTTGGCTGTCCTTTTGTTCTCCACCCACAAACTCTAATCTCAAATACTTCCCTAAACAGGTTTCCCTTCATCATCCTTTGTATGTGCCCATACCATCTGAATCTCCCCTCTTGCAGCTTCTCTGTGATACCACAGACCTTGGTCTTACTCCTGATGATGTCATTCCATACGTGGACCAGCAATGTCACATGTCTCTGGTTGAAATAGAAGAGCAGGATTTACCATGGTTTTGCAGAGTTGTCCCTGAACATCCATTTATCATAAATCACACCAGTTACTTTGCTCCAGACTTCCCATTGCTCAGTGCCTTGCTTGTAGTTCTGATGATTTCTCTGTTTATTGCTAAGTAGCTCCCAATGTACTTAAACTCAGAAATCTAATTTATGTACTGGCCTTCAATGTTGATATTCATCTGTCTTGGCTCTGTATAAGTCACCCATGTGACCAGTCTTTTCTTTACTCCTTTTTAGGCCACTGTTTGTTAGTTCTCTGTTCCAGGCATCAAACACCTGGACCAAATATTCCTCAGTCTCAGCTATTAGTACATTACTGATGGCATAGATCAACTTCATATCACCTTCCATTTGGATTTCCTTACATATATCTTTCAAAATTATACATAATAATGGACTAAGCGCTGGTCTCTGGTGGAGCCTAACCTTCACATCAAACCCCTTCATTGCACCAAAGTGCATCTGCAGATTGATGGAACTACTATATGGTGGGTGTACAACAGATTGGAAAACCATTCCCAGAGAGTAGTTATCAATTGTTCACAGCCAAGCTGGAAGGACATATCAAGGCCTGCAGGGATCAGTTCTGGTTCTGGTTCTGTTCAATATCTTCATTAACAGTTTAGATAATGGCATAGAGAGTACACTTATAAAGTTTGTGGATGCTACCAAGCTTGGAGGTGTTGCAAGTGCTTTGGAGGATAGGATTAAAATTCTAAAGTATCTGGACAAACTGGAGAAATGGTTGGAAGTAAATAGGATGAAATTCAATAAGGACAAATGCAAAGCATTCCACTTAGGAAAGAAAAAATAAGTGGCATACATACACGATGGAAAATGACTTCCTAGGAAGGCGTACTGCAGAAAAGTATCTTGGGGTCATAGTGGACCACAAGCTAAATATGAGTCAACAGTATAACATTATTGCAAAAAAAGCAAACATAATTCTGGCATGTATTAGGAAGAGTGTTGTAAGCAAGACACAAGAAGTAATTCTTCCACTCTACTGATTAGGCCTCAACTTGAGTATTGTATCTAGGCCTAGGCACCACATTTCAGGAAAGATGTGGACAAATTGGAGAGTCCAGAGAACAGCAACAAAATTGATTAAAGTTCTAGGAAAAAATATGACCTCTGAGGGAAGATTGAAAAAAATGGGTTTGTTTATTCTGGAGAAGAAAAGACTGAGAGGGGATATGTCAAGGTTCCTCCCCCACTCTGAACTCTAGGGTACAGATGTGGGGACCTGCATGAAAAACCTCCTAAACTTCTCTTTACCAGCTTAGGTCAAAACTTCCCCAAGGTACAAAATATTCCACCCTTTGTCCTTGGATTGGCCGCTACCACCACCAAACAAATACTGGTTAATGGGGAAGAGCTGTTTGGACATGTCTTTCCCCCCAAAATACTTCCCAAAACCTTGCACCCCACTTTCTGGACAAGGTTTGGTAAAAAGCCTCACCAATTTGCCTAGGTGACTACAGACCCAGACCCTTGGATCTTAAGAACAATGAACAATCCTCCCAACACTTGAACCCCCCTTTCCTGGGAAATGTTGGATAAAAAGCCTCACCAATTTGCATAGGTGACCACAGACCCAAACCCTTGGATCTGAGAACAATGAAAAAGCATTCAGTTTTCTTACAAGAAGACTTTTAATAGAAATAGAAGTAAATAGAAATCCCCCCTGTAAATCAGGATGGTAGATACGTTACAGGGTAATTAGATTCAAATCAGAGAACACCTCTCTAGGCAAAACCTTAAGTTACAAAAAAGATACACAGACAGAAATAGTTATTCTATTCAGCACAATTCTTTTCTCAGCCATTTAAAGAAATCATAATCTAACATGTACCTAGCTAGATTACTTACTAAAAGTTCTAAGACTCCGTTCCTGGTCTATCCCCAGCAAAGACAGCATATAGACAGACACACAGACCCTTTGTTTCTCTCCCTCCTCCCAGCTTTTGAAAGTATCTTGTCTCCTCATTGGTCATTTTGGTCAGGTGCCAGCGAGGTTACCTTTAGCTTCTTAACCCTTTACAGGTGAGAGGAGCTTTCCCCTGGCCAGGAGAGATTTCAAAGGGGTTTACCCTTCCCTTTATATTTATGACAGGATATGATAACAGTTTTCAAGTATGTAAAAGGTTGTTACAAAAAGGGCAGGCAAAAAAAATCCTCATTAACCTCTGAGGATAGGACAATGGGCTGAAATTACAGCAAGGGAGGTTTAGGCTGGACATTAGGAAAAACTTCCTAACAATCAGGGTAGTTAAGCACTGGAATAAATTGCCAAGGGAAGTTGTGGAATCTCTGTCATTGGAGATTTTTAAGAGCAGGTTAGACTCACACCTATCAGGGTTGGTCTAGATCAGGGATCGGCAAGCTTTGGGATGCAGCCTATCAGGGAAATCCACTGGCAGGCCAGGACAGTTTGTTTACCTGTAGCGTCTGCCTGTTTGGCGGATCGCAGCTCCCGCTGGCCACGGTTCACCATTCCAGGCCAATAGGGGCTGTGGGAAGCTGCGGCCAGCACATCCCTTGGCCCACGCCAGTTCCTGCAGCCCCCATTGGACTGGAACGGCAAACCATGACCAGTGAGAGCTGCGATCGATTGAACCTGCAGACACTGCAGATAAACAAACTGTCCCAGCCCACCAGCAGATTTCCCTGACTGGCCCGTGCCAGAGGTTGCCGATCCCTGGTCTAGATAATACTTAGTCCTGCCATGAATGCAGGAGACTGGACTAGAAGACCTCTCGAGGTCCCTTCCAATTCTACAATTTTATGATTTGCCAAGGAACCATCATACAAATGAAACACAATATAGACCAGATCCTCTGGTATCCCATAGAATCCTAGCAGAGGTACCAGGTCAAATACTACCTCCAAACTGTGGAAAACCTATCTGTGCTTGATGTTTCTAATTTATTTTCCACCAGTTTCCTAATGAAGAACCTGCTCTTTGTTGTCCCTTTTCCTTTTCTAAAGGCAAACTGTTCCATTCCTAAAATGGATTCTACCATCCAGCAAACATATCTATGATTCTCTCTAACAGTTCATATAATGGAACAGTAGTTTAATTCCTTATTACTCCAAACACTTATTATGTCACCTTTTTATTTGTATATCGGTACCAGAATGGATTTTATCCATTCTCTTGGGATTCTGTTCTCTCTTTCATGTTAGTCCATAAGTATAATTGTCCAAATTAACTTTTGATATGGTTCATTCCACTCAGAATAAAAAGTGAGCAAATTTCTATGCCTCTATAGGTTCTATTTACAATCAAAATTTCAACCTTCAAATGTCAATATTTTTTGCTCCTGCAATGAGTGGTTAATGTGTTTTGTTTTTGTTTAATTTTTTAAAGAAGTTATTCATCTTTCTCAAATTCAGATTGAACTATATTTCCTCAGCTTATCCACAATAAATAAACACATACAAAATTTAAAAAGTATCTTCAGGACCAATCCAACTTTGGATAAAGTTTAAGATCCAAAGGAACTTTTTATCAAAGAGCAACCGAAAGCATAGTGTTATTATTCTGTAGACCATTTTGCACGATGGTAAGTGGCTGTTATAATGAAATCCTGTGATAAGTAGGCAGAATGATAGCTGTTCCTGTCAGTCAAAGCAATTTTGTGGGCTTGATTTCCAAAAGAACTTGGACACTTTACTGTTCAGGCACCTAATCCCAGAAAGAGATCCCACGGGGGATCACAAAACCACTGCTCAGCTGCCCCTGGCCTCTTCAGGCACCTAAACTCTCCCAAAACCTGTTTTTGTGTGTGTGTGTGTGTTTGTTGTTGTTTTGTTTCTTTTTTTCAGTAAAAGTTCCCTATGTGCCTATGTTTCAGCCTCTGAGCATGAACACCACAGCCCCACTGATCTGTGGACTACTTAATAATGTACAAATATCACACTTGAGTTATGTCACTTTTGTTGGAGGAATTATTACTGGTATGAATTGTTTAACTGTTTTAGTACTTTCAATTCAATTCTATCTTGTTTGACAAAGGTCATTTCTGTCATGTTAATCCTTTAGTGATTATTTTGGCTAGTCTGTTTTTGTACCAAAAAATCCAAGTTTGAGTAAAAATCTCAAACATGAGCATCAATTATGTTTTTTTTTTCCTATTGACTTAAAGGAGATGTGGATCAGACCCATTTAATAGTGATATGTCACTCCATGAAGTCACTAAAGCAAACTTTTCAAAATTACATACACAAAATTGTGCACACCAGTATTTATGCTCACCGGAATGTGTGTGTGCAAACTTTGATTTGTACACACCTGTTGATATAGGCATTTATAAATCAGGTTTTGCCCACATTCACTAGAATTTTTATCTCTATAACTGCGGGCTTCCAAAGGGTGTGCACAATTTAGCACAGAAACTTCTAAAAAATTGGCCCTAGCTGAATAGTACTGACATGAATGTGTTACCATTTTTTCGCTCTGAGTTTTTTTCTTCCTACTGGCCTGTGAAATCTCAAGAAACTTTGTACAATTCAGCGATTATATAGATAGTCATATAAATTACTCTTGGTAAATGGGTATAAAGGGCTTATCTATACTTCCAGCTAAATCAGCACTGCTGCGATCAATGCAGCAGTGTTGATTTAGCGGGTCTGGTGAAGACAAGATAAGTCAATGGCAGAGCACTCTCCCATTGACATCTTTATTCCACCTCCCCAAGAGGCAGATGGTAAGCTGGCAGGAGAGCATCTCTTGTTGACACAGTATGGTGTTAGACACCTCTGTAACTCAACCTAAGTTATGCCAACATCAGTTATGTAACTTATATAATTGAAGTAGCATAACTTAGGTCAACTTACAGCTTTAGTGTAGACCAGCCCTCAGTAAGTGTTGAGTGTGTGACTGTGTAACTTACAAGGTGAGGAGATGGAAGGGTAGGAATGTATAAGGAAAAGTAACCAATAGTAGGATGAAAGAAACTGAATGATAAAATACCCCTCAATTTATTTCAAAACTTCATACTCCTTCTTATTAATTGCTTATCCTGTTACAACCACAGCACTCTGCCCCCTTAGAATGTAAATTGCACCAACTTACAGTCAAACTATCATGCATTCATTACTGATGTGTAACTTACTATTACTAATAAATGGACACAGATCTGACATCAAGAATTAGAACATTCAAAAACCACTAGGAGATCACTTCAATCTCCTTGGTCAGTCAATAACAGACATAAAAGTGGCAATGCTTCAACAAAAACACTTCAAAAACAGACTCCAACATGAAACTGCAGAACTGGAATTAATTTGCAAACTGGACACCATCAAATTAGGTCTGAATAAAGACTGGGAGTGGTTGGGTCATGACAAAACCTAAACCTAATTTCCTCCTACTGTTACTCACACATTCTTGTCAACTGTTTGAAATGGGCCACTTTCATTACCACTACAAAAGTTATTTTTCCTCCCTTGGTATCCTGCTTTTAATTGAATTGTCTTGTTAGACTGACCTCACACTTGGTAAGACAACTCACATCTTTTCATGTATTTATACCTGCTCCTGTATTTTCCACTCCATGCATCTGATGAAGTGGGTTCTAGCCTATGAAAGCTGATGACCAAATAAATTTGTTAGTGTCTAAGGTGCCACAAGGACTCCTCATTGTTATTACTATTGGTTACACCATGTATATCACTTCTGAATTTAACTTTCTATGTTCAGTATCTTGACAAATAGATTCCTTTTCAAACAATAGTTTATTTACAAGGATCTTAAATTATTTAAAAAGTCAAATGCATTAACCTCTCATGTGGCACCGTCTCATATACTCTCTCTACACACAGGCAACAGGGAGTTTTGAGATATTTAAACAACTGCCCTGGCTTAAACTGTGAAAAAGAAACTATAATGTCCCTCATTCACTCACTTAAGACTACCTTCCATAGTTGAAGGAATTCTCTGGAGGGCGCCAAACTCAGTTATAAGAAATTCTGTAATTCATTGTGATCCATTTTCTGATTAAAAAAATAAAGTTCTTCCATATCTGCCAAGTGTCACTCATTTGGAGTGACAGTCCCACATTTTCCTCCGTGGTTACAGTCATTCATGTCAGCTGAACTGTCATTCACATGAAGAGCTGCAGGGAGAGTGTAAGGTTTTTTAAGCTCCGCCTCCCAGCTACTAGAGAATACCCTCAGGCCTTCTGAGCAGGCAGTCAAAGCTTCCTCTCTATGCCCTCCACTGGATCCCTCATCTCTACAGTGCCTTTCAATACAGGAAGTGTAATATGTGGTCAACACTGTGTTTCCCTCCCTTTAGAAGCAGCAAATTCCACTCCCAACTGGCACCAAGGGCATGAGGGAAACAAGACCAGGGAAATTACAAAGAAATTCAGGGAAAGAAAGGACACAGAGGAAGCAGGAGGAAAGGGGGACTGGCACATGTTGGAAAGACAGTGCGGTGGTTGAGGGGAAAAGGACAGAGTGTTAAATAAAGAGGAAAAAAGTGAAGAAAATAAAATAGAGAGCGAATGGGAGCATATGAAACAGTATAGCTGCAAACAGAGAAAGCATGGCTTTCGTGAATGGTACACAGACCTGGGAGTCAAAAGTCCTTAGTTCCATTCCTAGTGCTGCCATTGATTCCTTATATGACCTTGGTTGGAATCCATCCCTATTTTATACCACCCATGGAGCTAATGATACTAACCTACCTCTCAAGGTGTTTTCACCCACCCGAGATTTGAGAATGGAAATATTCTCAATAATGTGTTATTATTAGAGAAGAGGAAACAGGCTGAATCAGAAAAAGCTTGCTCACTTCTCATGCTCAGAGCTGCAAAGATGTCACTCGAAGATCTATGCAGAACTTGGCAGCTGTGCCTCCCAGAGAGAACAAACTGTTGGAATACAGCCTTTTACTGAAGGCAGTCATTACACTGAGTGAGGGGGAAAGTGAAGCATCACTTCCACAATTCTCACTGTGTAAAAGCTACAGCTCCCAGCATATTATAGTCACAAACGGTCATCTAGCTTTTAAAAGCTAATACACATATCTGCAAAGGAAAAAACACACAGAATACCTAACTTACAATATTATTTGAAACCTCAAACCAAAAAAAAACCCTATCAATTTTCTCTTATCATGTTTTGTGTAGTGCAATTATACCACACTTTACTGTCAGGATGTTGACTGAAGAGTCAGCTGTAATCTCTAACTGCACGATAACACAAAGGCATTCATCAAAAAAATCCTGAAAGTCCACTGTCAAATCAGTACAGCAATAATGTAACAGGGTGGCTTGTCCTGAAGAGCTGGAGGACCTCGGGCTAGCCACCCTGATTCTGAAGGAACCACGCCTAGGTTGGATCAGCTGTTTCTACTAAAAGATGCAGCAGGAAGCTGCAGTGCAAGTGGGGTTTTATGAGGGTTTCTGAGATTGCCAGAAAGAGGAGACCTGGCAGTAAGCTGTGGAAGAGATATCCCTGAGGCCAGAACTCAGGACCAGAAGGGTAATCGTTATGATGTTTTCAATTTTGTTTTCCGGTACTGGGAAATTAAAAAGGAAGAAACTGGACTAGAAGGGCCTGTGAGACTGTTTGTTTGGTGAGAGTGTAAGAAGAAAAGGAATTGTTAGAGCACCACAGAGACACCTTTGGCCATGAGGGAGTGTAAGGGAAGTGGTCAATCCTACTACAAATAGGCTGAAAAAAGACAGAGTATATGCTCCATGAAATCTATGGGATTCCACATGGATGCAGGTGGTCACTCATAGGAAACAAATTGTTGGATCAGGGACACAGTTTGTTTTGTTTTTGTTTTTTTAAAAGGTGGCATTTTCTTCTGGTAGTGAAATGCAATTATGACTTCTATTTCTACAGTTAAGAAAAACTGATGTGAGTGAATGCAAATCAAATGGACAGTTGTCACTGTTTTCAACATTCAACTCTCTTTTTATCCAATAATTAATATGCATCTTTTCTGGTTCATGAACAGTTCTGTAATTTATACTTTCCAATTCGTTCAGCAGAATAGCCAGAAAGATAATTTGTAATCAACTGTATCATTCTTCTATCAGATGAGCTATTCAAACTCACCATCTGTATGGGATTCATTCAATTTAACTGAAATTTTAAATACTTATGGATACCAAGAGTGGTGGGATTTGTATTAAAGAAAGTGCATAAACAGGTGTCTTTAGTTCATATTTAGTATCAAGTAGAATATCCAGCCACAGTCTCAACTAGATAGTTGTTTTCTAGTGCTAAAAATGTAAGAACAAATCCTGTGCTCATCCTAACAAAGCTGAGAATTAGGGAGTCCATAAAGGGAATGGCAGTTTCCTTCTCAAACTGTGGAGTAGCATTGGGGCTGACTGGATTATAGCAGCCCTTGCAGCTGCTTTGCTCCCTCTCTGTGAATATAGGAAAGAGAACCCTTATAGTTGCTTTTCTGAAATCTGGTACCTGGCACCACAACGTTCTGTAAACTCATTAGTTAATAAGCTAAACTTAATGACAGGTTTCAGAGTAGCAGCCGTGTTAGTCTGTATTCACAAAAAGAAAAGGAGTACTTGTGGCACCTTAGAGACTAACCAATTTATTTGAGCATAAGCTTTCGTGAGCTACATGTGGCATCCGATGAAGTGAGCTGTAGCTCATGAAACCTTATGTTCAAATAAATTGGTTAGTCTCTAAGGTGCCACAAGTACTCCTTTTCTTTAAGCTAAACTTAAGTACCTTGTGATCACAAAAATAGGCCAGAACCACTTAAATCCTCTCTATCAATACCTCATGGAACCAAGATGACTTTTTTTCCAGTTGGATCGTATTTCTGTATCTTAACATTCTCTTTTATGTAGCTTAGGCCTAACCTGCACTACAAAGCTAAGTCAACAGAAGTCACCTTGGGTCAATCTGCTCAAATTTATTGCCTGCTGCTGTAAGAACCCCATTATAGTGATGTAGGAAAAGCACCTTCCAAAATGGTGTAGAGTCATGGTTCACCTACTGAGGTCAACATAGTCCAAGTGTAGACACTGCATGACAGTGTTGGCCTTAACAGCCCCATAATGTCCCACAATGCTCCATTTCTTGTGACAATGACCGCTCTGGTCACAACTGTAAACTTCACATCCCTGGGATCACAGAGATCAGAAGCCATTATCCTGCTTTAAACATCATGAACATTTTTGAAATGCCTTTTCCTAACTGCCCATCTTGGCAAGCACACCTAGCAGCTCACCCTCACTTTGTACAACTGCCCAGCTGAGCACGCCAGCTCCATGTTCTAGATGCACTCCTTCCTGGAGTAGACAGAAGGTGGTGAATCTCATTGGACTCTTCAGAGAAGAGGCTCTGCAAGCACAGGTATGGATCAGTCATGGAAATGTAGACATCTATGAAAAGATTGCACATGGTTCCAGGCAAAAGGCTATGACAGGGATCAGCAGCAATGCCATGTAAAAGAGAAAGAACTTAATCAGGCATACCACAAGGTCAAGGAGGACATCAATCAATCTGGTGCTGAGCCACAGACCACCTAAGTTTACAACAAGCTCCATGTCATACTCAATGGAGGCTCCACCAGAACCCCACAGACCACCTTGATACTGCAGAAGCCCAAGCCAGAGACACCTATTATGAACAGGGAGGAGGAGAAGAAGAGATAGAGAGTTCCAACAATGCCAGAAGCCAGGACCAATTTGATACTCCATCACAGTCTATATAGTCCAGCCAGTCAAGCCTGAAGGAGCCCAATTAAGGGAAGGGAACTCTGATAAGTGTGTGAATATATTTTTATTTAATGTTTAAATTTAAAGATGATGCCCAGCCCATCTGCAAGTTAACAAGACACGGGTATTGACTTTTCATTGTTCATCTCATATGAAAAGAGGTAGAGGTACAATAAACAGAGGTAGATGGCATCTGCTCTTCAGTTTCCTATTGGGTTAGATGTGGGTGGGCATATGCAGCAGTTTCTTTATGTACATAGGGATGTCCCTTGTATCCTCCTCAGTATATCCAGGAAAGTTTAATTGAGATCTGTCTGCAATCTTTTCCCAAAGGTTTCTAGGGATGGCTGACTAATTTCTTCCTTGATGGTAGGACACTTTCCCATGCCACTCTGCAATGAGTTCAGCTGGCATCACTGCAGTAAACAGGCTAGTGTCATGTGGGCCCAGGTGGCTTCAGGATGCCAGTAGCAGCTCTGCTTTCTGTGCCTTTGTTACCTTCAGGAGTGAGATATCTGCAAAAAATCACCACTGCCTGTGGAAAATCATGCTAATACTCAGTGCCATTGCCCTATATTTGTATCTATGAAATAGGGACAGAAATGTTATTGTTTTATATAACTAAAATTCCTTCAAACCCCCACCGCCTGCCCCTTGCTCTAGTAGGACATATTCACTATGGCTGGGAATGGAGAGCATTGCTGTGCAGAAACACTCAAAAGCTGAAGTGTCAATAAGCATGTTGTACTAAAAGTTTTTCTGGGAAGAAGGGAAGGGAGTTGTGAAATATATATCTTTGCCTTTCTGTTATGACTGTAAATACAATAATACATATGTCTGTCTTTTATCGGCAGCTTCTAATGTTGCGGCCTTGAGGGCTAGTTCCTTAACACCTGCAGAATTCCTGATCCTGGTGAGGAGGAGAAAGAACAGGGCTAGGAAGGGCACATTCAGCAAGATCCTGGAAGCCAGTGCTCCATCAGACTGTGAACAAAGGGGTGGTGGGCCAATATGGCAGATGGCATGGAGAAGAAAGAGTGGACAGGAGACAGGCACAGAAGGAGATACACCAGGACATAGTCAGTCTTCTTAGGCAGGAAGCCCATATGCTGCAGAACCTGACTGACCTACAGGTCCAAATATCTGGCACTCCCCACCCTTTACAGTCCTTGGAGAACTCCTTGGTAGCAGCTCCCTATAGCCCTCAACTTACCATGCTGAATCATGGGCTGCATCCTCACCTCTACCACTCCATGCCAGAGAATGGCAAGGAAAAATAGTTTCCCATACTTACCTGTGAGAACCATGATTGGTGGATGCATAGCCACAATGGACTATATTTGTGTACTGAAATGGACAGAAGTGTTTGCTGTCTTTCTAGTTTCAAAGTCCAATGCCACATTCAGTTATAGTTAATTTTTGTACTACACTGCTGGTTGGTTGGTTGGTTGGTTGGGGGTTTTTGTACATTGCTTTAGTAGTAAAATTTCTATTTTTGGACAATACAGCTATCTTTAGAGAATACAAATACCTTCAGCAACACTTATTACAGAATGCATAGTGGCATTCAAAGCACACAGTATTTGTACATGTACAGCAAACACTCTATAATCTATAGCTTCATGAAAACACACACATTTATAAGTTTACAGTAAGCATCACACAATTCTTAGCAGCCCCCAAAGAAGATCCGGGTTCTAGTCCCTTCATCCTTACACAGTCCTGTATAGCAGGAAATAATTATGGTCCTACACACTTGCATGGCAACGTGCTCCACTGTGGATTTCCAAACTCCAGAATGATTTCCCACTCACTGGTATAAATCCAGTGTTGTAAGCTTCAGGAGTGCAATCGCCTCTCTCTTCTCCACCGTCAATTCAGTTCAAATACTGGTGCCCCTGGGCTGGAAGGTTGGGGTGAGCTTGGCACATAGATCCAGGCATGTGGCCTTTCACATCTGAAAGTTCCATAGCTACTGCTTGTCATCCCAAACTCGCGTTACAATGTGATTCCACCAGTGAGTGCGAGTTTCTTGGTCCCAGAAGCAGCACTTCACCATCGGCACCTACTCTGTGAATGCCACCAGCAACATGGTTTCACTATTGCTCAGCAAACTGTTCTCTAAGAAATCATGTTCCCCGCTGTTGTGGTACTTCCTGTGGGCCTGCTAATACAGGAGAATCATGCATCCTGCATTTGCAACATTCATGAGAATAGTGCAGCACTCTGTAGGCTCCATGCTTCTGACAGAGATGACAGGTGCTGAAAAGTGCCACACAGTTTTGTGGGAATTTTTTTTAAAGGTGCAAAAGTTACAGCATATGACACTATGCGATGGAGAAAGTTGCATGTTGGGAACTTAACCCTAACTCCCAGAGATTCTGAGTGACACATTTATACCCCACAGCACATTGCAAAAAGTTCCCCAAAGGCATTGTACCTGATGGTGAAGGGTAACCTACCTGTGGTGTACCATACTTTGCATCAACAAAAACACTTCTGGTGAATATATGTAGTGCTGACACAAGCAGCTAAGTATGCGTATGCACAAGTGATGTATAAACTTCGGCAGCTGCATGCTGAGTTGATATGTCATGTAGACAGGGCCTTTAGAAACTTTTTGTTGCAATTCACATAAACACCACCCTATACCAGAAACCTACTGACCGTTATACTTATGTACCTGCCTCCAGCTTTCATCCAGACCACATCACACGATCCATTGTCTACAGCAGGGATCAGCAACTTTTGGCATGCAGCCAGTCAGGGAAAGCTGCTGGCAGGCCGGACCGGTTTGTTTACCTGCAGCGTCTGCAGGTTCAGCCAATCACTGCTCCCACTGGCTGCGGTTTGCCATCCCAGGCCAATGCGGGCTGCGGGAAGCAGCGGCCAGCACATCCCTAGGCCCGCAATGCTTCACGCAGCCCCCATTGGCCTGGGACAGTGAACTGCGGCCAGTGGGAGCTGTGATCGGCCGAACCTGTGGACGCTGCAGGTAAACAAACCGTCCCAGGCTGCCAGCAGCTTTCCCTGATGGGCTGCGTGCCAAAGGTTGCTGATTCCTGGTTTACAGCCAAGCCCTAAGATACAATCGTATTTGCTCCAATCTCTAAGACAGTCACAAACACCTACAGGATCTCTATCAAGCATTCCTAAAACTACAATACCCACCTGGGGAAGTGAAGAAACAGATTGACAGAGCCAGAAGCGTACCCAGAAGCCACCTACTACAGGACAGGCCCAACAAAGAATGGAACAGAACGCCACTAGCCATCACCTACAGCCCCCAACTAAAACCTCTCCAGCACATCATCAAGGACCTACAACCTATCCTGGAGGATGATCCCTCACTCTCACAGACCTTGAGAGACAGGCCAGTCCTAGTTTACAGACAGACCCCCAACCTGAAGTAAATACTCATGAGCAACTACACACCACACAACAGAAACACTAACCCAGGAACCAATCTGCGACAAACCCCATTGCCAGCTCTGTCCACATATCTATTGAAGGGACACCATCATAGGACTTAACCACATCAGCCACAGCATCAGGGGCTCGTTCACCTGCACATCTACCAATGTGATATATGCCATCATGTGCCAGCAATGCCCCTCTGCAATATAAATTGGCCAAACTGGACAGTCTCAACGCAAAAGAATAAATGGACACGAATCAGACATCAAGAATTGTAACATTCAAAAACCAGTAGGAGAGCACTTCAAGCTCCCTGGACACTCAATAACAGACTTAAAAGTGGCCATTCTTCAAGAAAAAACTTCAAAAACAGACTTCAACGAGAAACTGCGGAACTGGCATTAATTTGCAAACTTGACACCATCAAATTAGCCCTGAATAAAGACTGGGAGTGGCTGGATCACTACAAAAACTAATTTTCCCTCTGTTGATATTCACCCCCTCTTGTCAACTGTTGGGAATGGGCCACATCCACCCTGATTGAATTGACATCGTTAGTACTGACCGCCTCCCCCCCGACTTGGTAAGGCAACTCCCATCTTTTCGTATGCTGTATATTTATACCTTCCTACTGTATTTTTCACTCCATGCATCTGATGAAGTGGGTTATAGCCCATGAAAGCTTATGCCCAAATAAATTTGTTAGTCTCTAAGGTGCCACAAGGACCTCATTGTTTTTTCTTATACAGACTAATATGGCTACCCATCTGAAATTAATACCCTACTCGTTCTTTGCCATATTCTGCCCTATTTTAATGTTTAGCAAAAAAGTTATTTTTCTCTCCATTTCCTATTTTATTTAAAGGCTGCCTGACAGGTCATTACCCCTTTAGCTTTAATATAGACTACTTAACCCAAACTAGTTCTCATCATTAAAGGAATTTCAATTATCTGCCATTATTTATTATTTTAATTTAAACTAGCAGAGACATGGTCTGACTTTCCCTGAAGGCCTACACACCTCATTTGTAAAAGTGGTGCAGAGCTTCATTGTCCTATTTGATTCATCACTAAGCCTGGATGACAAGACAGTGTCCATAGTTAACGGCTTGTCTATATGGTGAGGTAGCGTGTGGCAAGCTGAGGAGTAAACCTGCAGCAGTCCATTAACTGTGTAGACCCTGCTGCTGAAACAACAGTAGGTAAGTGAACACTAGGGAACATTTAGAGCACAGCATCAGGGTTCACACAGACATTAGTTCATGCCACACTGGAGCACTATAGTTTTATACCCTAGCTTGTTGCTCACTAACTCACCATACAGTCATGTCCTTCAAACACCTTCTTTCACCTATAGATCACTAGAAAACTTCCTCCCTGGCCACTGTGATCATGCATTTGCCATCTCCAGGCTAGATTACTGTAATTCATTATATCTGAATCTGAGTATGAAGACAAAGAGCAGGCACCAGCTGATGTAGAATGTGGATCTCCAACTTTTCCAGAGCTTAGACCACCATGAGCATATCAAGACCATAATCAAATCCCTCCATTAGCTCCAAATCAGCTTCCTGTGCCAATTTAAGGCTTTGGTCCTATCCTTTAAAACAGTTAATGGATCATGCCTCAGCTGTATTAAAGACTGAATTTCCAACCTATGAACTGCTGAGGTAGTTGCCCTCTAGAACAATGCATTTCAAAAGACCAGGATAAATCATGTGAGAGTTGTGGACAGAGCATTTTCTGTTGATGCTATTTAGCTTGTCTTCTCAGGCTCCTTAAGTGCTTTTTCATTGTACAAACATTTCCTTCAGTGTTGTTGTTTGTTTCCACATGGACTATAATAAGTAGGAATTCCCCAGAATACATTTGGATAGATAACACCTTTAGTGTGATATCATTTGTCTGGACACGTGGAGGGCAACATAAACTGTACTGTATCGGTCTGTGGTCTTCTTTTAATGAGTTTCAAATGTTTCTGACCCAGATTACTAACTCTGGAGTCACCAATCAGGATTTCATGCCTCTTTTTTTTCTTTGTGGTGACTCCCTTTCAAAGCCTACAGCTTGTACTTAATATGCATGTCACCTTGTGAATGTTACATATTAAACTCCCTTATATATTTCAATAGCAATTCTTTGTAGCAGGTGTTACTCCTTGCTTCGGGATATCTTTTCAATCACTGAAAATGTCAAAGTCATCTTTTGATAACTAGTTAACTTTTAAAAATATTCTATATTTACTAGCTCCATCTCTCCTAATCGCTGTCATACTTTTCCTGCTCAGCTATTAACTCCTGCATAGCTATAACTCCCTTTGTATTTTGAGTCATTCTGTTGCTGTTCTATTTAATTATTGTTTGGTTCCCCTTTAGTTAGCCTCTCAGATGATTAGTGGGGTGTTAATGTAACAACTGTTTTACCTGATTACAAAATAAAATAATATAAATTATATATAAAAATATGATTGTCTTTCATGAATTGAACTCTGTCGCCGAGTTATTTCACACATGTGTGTAACTCAGTTTAAAAATTAAACTTTAACATTCCCTTTTATTTCAGCAATGAAACTATTTAGGGAGTGTTAAGAAGCTACCTTGAGATATATAATTTATAAACACTTAGGTCCAGATCAATCCCTATGTGGAGTAAATATCAGAATTATTCTATTTTTTTACTTCTGGTTTTGCTGAAGTATTTTCGTGAGTTACAGACTGAGGAACATCCCATAAATTCCACTTGAAAAGCACACTAGTGACTTCATGGAGGGTGTGGTCGCCTATTTGCTTAAATTGCTTGTGGTATAATGTCCTGGCCATGCTGCACAGCAACCAGTAACCCCTGAAAATGGAGATCATCTCACCTATTGTCTCACTCCAATTTGCCTCCAATTATGAAACATACATCTCAGCAGGTTGAATCTGTTTTCCCTCTTGAACTTTAATAGAGGATGTACAGCAGAACCAGTAGATTAAACAGAGAGACCTATCATGCCAGCTGGGGAATGCTCCGGATAATAGCAACTGTAGAAACAGCCTCTGCAAGGTGCTATTGACATCACTTAACCACTCTAGCCGTAAGGCCAATACAGCCTAAAGGTGTATTACATTGTTAGGATTTATAACTCTATAAATTACTCTGGATGTGGATGACATGATACGGTATTTCTTGAGAGCCTTTGTCACAGCCCTTCATTTACATACACTAACCAACTTTCCAGTGTGCCCTGCAGCTAATTCCTCATGCAAGAAAACAGGAAGAAAGGGAAACCCAGCAGGGACAATGCTGAGTAAGCCAGTCTGAGTGACTTACCTCTAACTTTCACAGGTATTTTCGAAGTTAATTTATTAAATCCATAATGCACAGTTTAAGCCATGGGATGCTCTAGCCCTTATATTTAACACTCAGGTTTAAATTGACAAGTTTAGTCCTCAAGTCAAGTCAAGTAGGATTATGTTCATGAGCCATCCATCTCTATGTCCCCTAGGAAGTATTTTGTATTTTAACATTAAGTTTAGATTTAGAAACAAATTATTGTACCTCTTCAGGCTGACATTTCACCATTAACTCAAGTCATCAAGGAAAAAGAAAAAAAAACCAACAGGGGTAGAGGGTGAGAGATAAAAGCACAGTGTTTTGATTTAAAGAGAGAGGACCCGGTTCTCCTCTCATACTGGAATCTCTAATAACTGTAGTGACATTTCTCCTCCTTTACAATAGTGTAAGGAAGATCAGCATCAGGGCTTAATGTCAGTCTGAACTTTGAATTTCCCATCTTTTGAGAGTTTGATACGATTATGGTTGCACAAAACAAACTGGAGATTTTGGGTCTTCATTTCCCCATTGTGCCCCAACATCCAATACAGATCTTGAAATACATGTCCTGTATCTCCAACCTCAATTTCTCAAATGCATTCATTTCTCTTTACACAGCATCAATTCTGCTGACATATAAAATGTACATAGGCTTCAGGTGTATTTTGACATTCCAAAAATCCCGAAAAGGTTAATTAGATTTATATATTGCACATTTTCTGAAATTGCACTTTCATAGGGTATATTAAATAAATATACTTGATTGTCAAAAAGGTGCTGCTGCAGCATAAATGAGCAGATAAAGAACCATTCAGAACTCTAAAGTGTGCAGCTGTAGAAACTTTTGCAAGCTCTTGACCAGCTCCTGCAAAAAAATCTTTTATAGCAATGGCAATTGATGTGCATCTGCAACAAACAATTTAACTTTCAAACAACTGAACAAATGTTACTCTCGGAAATGTACACATAACTCCAATCAAATGGGACTTTCATGAAGGGAACTGAAAGTAGAATTCAATGTACTGTAAGTGATTTGGTCAATCTATCAATTCTTCGCTAATTCACACACGTTTTCATCACAAATGTGGATATCAGAAGGACCTGTAGAATTGCACCTTTTATTCTATATCAGAATGGCATTATTCTGTCAGATCCTGAATTATATAAGAAAAGTACGTTTAGCCTTCAGTGACTTAACCCAAGAGACCAGTGGTTTTCAACCAGGAGTACGCGTATTCAGAGGTCTTCCAGAAGATATATCAAGTCATCTAGCTTTACAACAGGTGACATAAAAAGCACTAGCAAAATTAGTACAAACTAAAATTTCATACAATGACTTGTTTATGATGCTCTATATACACTATACACCGAAATGTAAGTACAATATTTATATTCCAATCAATTTATTTCATGATGATATGGTAAAAATAGGAAAGTAAGTGCTGTGACACTTTTGTATTTTTGTCTGATTTTATAAGCAAGTAGTTTTTCAGTGATGTGAAACTTTGGATATGCAAGACAAATAAGACTCCTGAAAGGGTACAGTAGCTAGGGAGGTTGAGAATCACTATAATAGAAAATCTGAAGTTATGCTGCTTTCTTCCTAAGGGCACAATTTGGTTGTCAATGCCCATTCTAAAAATCCTTTCGAAATTTTCACTGAAAATTCACTACATATGTGTGAATGGCTCAGTTTACAAATTAAATTAGTAGGAGCTTATTGGTTTTGTTTCGGAATTGTAACTGGAGCAAACTATATCCTTGGGATTGTGATTCCTTTCAAAGTTAATAATCAGTACATCCACCATCCAAAATTGGCCCAATATTGTTAATTTGGTTGAGTTTCTGATACTGATGTCCAGAAGTGTTTAAATAACAACCTCTTCGGAATAATCAGATCCATACCTGTTTAAAGACCTGATCCAAATCACTTTAAAGTGAACAGAAAGACTTTCACTGACTTTAACAGGCTTTGGATGAGGACCAATATGAATACAAATTGGGGTTTACCTCAGAGTATATAGTTAATACAGTACCCATTTATGTGAATGGGAAAAAAAATCACATTTTTTCTCTAACATAATATGAACAGGGAGTACAACAATGATTACTCTTCCACTGTGGAAGATACACAGTGAGACAAGCTATTTTTAAAATAGTTTCAAAAGTGTTTTTAAAATCCTTAGTCTGTTCATATTTCTAAACCATTTGAAGCTCAATGATATACCCATTGGCCACCTTTACATCTTGTATCAAATAGTCTAATTATCTTAATCAGGTCCTTAGCGGTTTAAATTTATCAAGCATCTTCTGGGAATTACAATGTTAGTCTTGATTAGATGACAAATCATCAGATAGTCTCTATATAAACTTCCATTAAAATGTACAATCCAAAAAAGATGGGTAACAATAAAAACTACACTCAATTTTTTTATGAGGATTATGGGATTAGAAATGGGATTTAAGGGGTTTCTAAGTGTTTTCCATGTGTACATTATTGTTGGCTTTAGAACTAGGGGGGATAAAGAGACTGTTTAGGATGGCAGTAACAAAAACTCAATCCAAGGCCTAAAAAATAAATTAAATCTGAATTTGTCAAGTTTAATATATGTTGGCCTTTTTGGCCTTTTAATTTGCATGTTTCAATGTGAGAATAGGAAAAAAATAGACCAAAAAGAACCTTCCTACTATTTTCACTTACATTCACTTTTCACTCTTTTTTTTTTCTATTCTAGTTGACCAGGTATTCATTCTATTGCATCACAATGAGGCCATACAGAGATACACTGCCCCAATAGGACCTCCAGGAGTTGAAAGATTGTGTCAGTTCCAAAAATTCCCAGAACCCCGAGATGCACAGTTGCTATAGTGTAGTTTTACAGGATGCAGCATGTGCTCCCCCATACTGGGGAGAGAAACAATTATTCCACCCTGTTATGGTCTTAGCTTGTGGGAAGAGCTGCATAGTGGTCAGGGGTTTAGGTCATTTGACCTGCTCAGGTTTTTTTTGTAGAGGACCTCCCACTCTACTTGACTCTAGCCCATGGCCCCCTGACGGGTGACAAAATGATCTGACACCCTGATCCTGGGCCACTTCTTATCACCCCACTAATGTCTACAATTCACAGTCTGTACAAGAAAACACGAAGGGGTGCAGCTTACCTCATAGCGCCTCTTCATGGCCCAGCATGACATTGCCTCTTTGAGCAGCAGTTGACTCCTCTTGTGCTTTGGCCTTCCAGCCAGGTTAGTTGAAACACAGGGAATCAACACAATTGAACTGGATTATTGTATGAGAGGAGGAAGTGCCTCCCACTCAGGGTCTTTCAGAAGCTGGTCCTCCCTTTCCTAAGGGAGGGACCTTCAGGCAACTGTGGAAGGGAGAGATCCTAATTTTCCTTAGTCCTTTCTTCAGGAGTTGCAAGGTAAAGGCCCTTTCTCTTCCCTATCCTTTCCACAAGTGAGCTGTTCTGCTCCTTTTTAACTCCTCCTGTAGTCTTTGCATCTCTTGCAGGTGTGGTGGGGCAGGGCTGTCTGAGCCTAGAGAAGTTCCTTAACCCATTTTTGCCAAGTCTGGGGGTTGTATTCCCCATCACTTACCTCCCCCTCAACATGGAACCCAGGGAGCCAGGGCGCACAGACTGTCTCCCCCTCCCACCCCCCGGCCAAGAAAAAGTCAGCATTTTAGGGGACTTTTCCTGCTCATTCTGAACTTGGAATGCATAGGGTTGGAGAGAGAGGCACCAGTGCATAAACCAAGGGGTGAGGGGATGGTGTGCTTCATGGCATTTAATCAGCTCATGGAGGCATGTTCGGTGACAAGCTTGAATGGATTTTCTAGGAAGTAATATCACAGAGTCCACTGTCCATTTCACAGTGAGACCTTCCTTCCCTATTATGTAACATACCTGTCCCCATGGGAACAGCTTATGGCTCACGTAGAGTACTGGGTATTCCTCTCCTTTTGTTTTCTGGGACAAGACAGCACCCAGTCCCATTTCCAAAGTGTCAGTCTGTAAAATGAATTATTTTGAGAAGTCAGGACTGGACAGGCTCTTTACACAGGAGTTCTTTCACTTTCTGAAAGCCCTTTTCACAGGCCTCAGAGCAATCCCCCTTCTTGGGGCTACTGCCCTTAACTAGGTGCATGAGACGTGCAGTTATTGTCAAAAACCCTGGCACAAATTGGTGGTAGTAACCTGCAATACCCAAAAACTTTCTGATTTGCTTCTTCATGGTGGGGCATGGACATGCTTTTGATGGACTGGACTTTAACTCTGAGTAGCTGGACTTGGCCCTTCCCCAAAGTATACTCTATGTCAGTGGCCTCTTCTTTCGTAATCTTACACTTCGTAGGATTTGCTGTTAGCCCAGCCTCCTGTAAGGACTGAAGCATGGCAGTCACTTTTGCTAGATGTTCCTCCCCTCTCGACTGTAGATGATCAAATCATCTAACCAGTTGGTTGCATATGAGCCATGTGGTTGCAGGACTCAATCCATGAGCTGTTGAAACATTCCTGGGACACTGTGGAGGCCAAAAATGAAATAGGCCAAATGGCATAGAAAAAATCAGTTTTGTCCTGGATTCGTGTATGAGTGGGATCTGTCAATACTCCTTCATTAGGTCTAATGTGGTGATTTACTGGGCTCACCCAGCGAGTCTAAAAGCTCATCTACTTGGGGTATGAAACTTGGAGATCATATTGATCTTTCTGAAGTCTTTGTAATACTGGACAGTGCCATCTGACTTTGGAACAAATATGATTGGTCTTCTCCACACATTGAGAGATTCTTCAATGACTCTTGGTTCCAACATCACCTCAACTTCTTGCTTCATGGCCTTTTGCATTTTTTTGGATGAGGGGTCAGGGGTTTTCTCGCACAAGCCGACCAGGTCCAATTTGTAAGTGGCAGTGCATGAAATGGATCTGCTGCAGCTACGAGAAGAACACAATTGAGAAGGCTTTTGTGAGGCTTCTCACATGGGCCCTCTGTTCTAGGGGCCCTCTGTTCCCCCACTGGTATAGAGCCTGGGGCCAGTGAGATGGGAACTTGGGGCCCCAGTTATGGCTCAGGGCAGTAAGGGGCAATAAATAAATCTTTTTGCTCCTTCCATGACTTTATAAGGTAAACATGATAGATCTGTATGGGTTTCCTCTTGTCGGGTTGCCTAATTTCATAGTTAACTGGCCTGACTTGATGTACCACTTCATAGGGTCCTTGCCATTTGGCAAGTAACTTGGACTCTGCACTTGGGAGCTGGAGTACCCCATCACCTGTCTTAAATATGTGTCCCTTTGTTTGTAGGCTCATGCCTCGATCCATTGAGCAGGTTTTCTTTAGCAAAGACTTCTAGGGTCTCAAGCCTCTCCTGGAGCTTAAGTGCATATTGTGGCACATTATCTGTCCTAGGAGGTTGCCATTCCCAATCTGATCCCAATGACAGAGGTCCCCAGGCATACACTTTTTTAACATTCACTTCAGGGTCTGGTTGAATTGTTCCACCAAAAGACTGAGGTGTGTAAGTTCTTTATTTTGCAAGATCACAGACCTGCTTCAGCAGCCGAGACATAAAATTAGTGCCTTGATCCATGAGGATCTCCTTAGGTACCCCTACTTGAGCAAAGATTTTCAACAGTTCCATGGCAATAATATATTCCTTGGTGTTGCACAGTGGAATTACCTCCAGATAGCAGGTAGCATAATCCATTATTACTAATAGGTATTTGTACCTCATTGCACTACTTTCCAAGGGGCCAATGAGGTCTATCTCAAACCTTTCAAAGGGGATGTAGACACCAGGATGTGGTATGAGAGGGGCTTTTTCCTCCCCTCCCATTGGTCCCACTAGTTGGCATTCAGGGCAGGAGCTGCAAAAGTTTAATTTCCTGGTACACTGCAGGCCAAAAGAAGCAATCTAAAATTTGGGCCAGGATCTTCTCATGTCCAAGGTGACCAGCTGAGGGGATAGCATGTGCCAGTCACATGATTTTGCACCTGTGTGGAGTTGCAACCAAACTTCCCCCATCAGCGGGCTTTCTCCAACCAATACAGTTGCTCCCCTTGGAGCTCAAACCAGGGGTACTGCACCACTTGTTGAGGGTCTATAACTTCACTACCAGCAATTTGTCATACACCCAACTTAAGGTTTCATACTTCCTCTGGCCCTTTATGAATCCCATTTCTCTGGTCAGGATGTCTCCCTCCTGTAGGGGGGTCAACATGGTCTTCTTGTTAGGGCTTCTTCTGGTGGAGCTTCCTTTTGACCAGATACCTCTTCTCCGGAGTCCAGCTCCTCACTTACACTAGCCAACATCACCAGCTCTGGGCTCCCATCTCCACAGGTCTCTTGGGATACTTTCTCTGGGGTCTCTGGAGTTGGTTTAAACCTCCTCAATACTTTGGAGAAATACTCCCAATCTCAAACCAATACAGCAGGATAGGCTAGTATTAAGGACTGTAACCTCAGTTTTGTTTATCTGTACAGAGACTGTTACTTTCGCTGGAGTGTGCTTACATGCACAGATTTCTGCCATTCATATCTGTCTATAGCCATACTCCATACAAGAGCATTTGTGATACTGGTGACCCAGGC
Source organism: Eretmochelys imbricata (assembly GCF_965152235.1). Lineage (NCBI taxonomy): Eukaryota > Metazoa > Chordata > Testudines > Cheloniidae > Eretmochelys > Eretmochelys imbricata. Next base: position 91,162,369 of record NC_135572.1, on the reverse strand, counting down.
ACTCACATGAAAAGCATGCTCCTGCACTTGGATTAGGAGCCGCTGGCTGGGGGCCTGATATTTGGGGGTGCCCTTCCCTATGTGCCTTGTCTGGCTACCTCTCTTGGCCTTCAGCTGTGGGAGCCCACAGGGGCCCCAGAGACCTTTTTCCAGGCTGAGGTTTCCTACTGGATCCCAGTCTAAGGCTTGATGGTTGGCTGGTGCCCTTAGAGGCTGATGCTTTGGTGGCCATCCTGTCTGCTCACCAGTTCCCCTGGTTGTGCTCTCCCTGGTTTGAGTTGAGGGACCCCTTTGGACTCTGTCAGCTGCTTGGGTAAAGCTGTTATGGCTGTCTGTGCTGTTGAATAATTCTCCATTAGCTTGACCGCATCAGACTTTGGCCAGTGTTTTATGCATCCAGTTCCCATCCCGGTTGGAAATATGTGGGCACTTCAACTCCAGCCTGCATCTTTGTCTTCAAAAACCACTCGTACAGGTTCCTTAGTTTCTGGGTAACCATACAGGACAAGGCTCCCCAATAGTATTTATACCCCATAACCTCTGTTGGAAGGCCTCCTCCATGATGTTGAGGTCCTCCAATATGGCGACTTTCACCTAGGTATACATTTGGACAGACACTGCATCCAGAACCTCATACATGGCTTGCAATGGTCCCATCAGGTACGGTACCAACAGGGTGATCCACTACTTAGGTGGTGTGACAGGGTTGGGCCAGATGGCTATAGGAGAGTAATTTTTTTTTTTGAAGCAAAAGATGTTTTTATTTGCATAACAGTCTTACGAAGTAAAAACAGCAGCATATGCCATGTGTAACACAGCAACCAATCACAGTTGTTTTCTCATTAGCTTCAGGGGAGGGAAGTGTTCAAGATTGCCTGGGCCCAGAGCGGGGGGCTTCTTCGACTCTCGTGGTCTTCCACCCTTCCGAGTTACCTGGTGGCCCAGAGCAAGGGGGCTTCTTTGACTCTCAAGGTCTGCCACCCCCTCGAGTTACCTGGCGCCACGCCCAGTGTCACCAATAATTCCCTCCTCTGAAAGCACCCAACAAGAGGGCAGGCTGTGGGGTGGACAATCGGGGGTGGGGGTGGGGGACGTGCACCCATGTGTGGAAGGACCCTTCTGAGGTGGTGGTGTCCGCAGCAGCAATGGATGGGGCTGGGGTCTCTTACTCTCTCCCCCAATCAAAGGGTCAGACAAAGGGACCTGGATGGGGAGACCGAGCACAGAACCTCGGACAGCACCCACCGCTCCTCAAAAGCATCAAGGGAGTCGATGGACGCCACCCAGAGGAACTCCGCCCGGATACGTGAACGGACTGAGGATCGGAAAACGGCCCCACAGTCACAGGAAACTCCACTGGCCAACCTCCTCTCTCTGGTTTTATAGATGGCCATTTTAGGAAGGGCCAGGAGGTGGTTAACTAGGAGATCCTGTGACTTTGTGAGTCCACGGATGGGGAGTGCATAAATAAAAAGGTGAGGGGAAAAATGCAACCAAAAACGTAATAGGAGATTTGTGAGGAGCCGGAACAGTGGCTGCAGCCTGGCACACTCCAGATATACATGTGCCAGGGTTTCCCTCACACCACAAAAGGGACAAGTATCTGGGATGGGGGTGAACCGCGCCAAGTATGTGCCCGTGCTCACAGCTCCATGAAGGAGCCGCCAACTGATGTCCCTGATGGGCCTAGGAACCAAGGTGGTATATAGGCTGGCCCACTGGGGCCGCTCACCCTCCAAAGGTGGCAGAAGGTCTCGCCACTTTGTGTCAGGGTGGGACATTACGGTGAGGGCGTGAAGGATGTGGAGCACGAGCGTGTATAGATGTTTCCTTGGCGCGGTTTGGAAGCGTACCGGCTGCAGTTCATGCAGCCAGCTCACAGTGAAGGGGTGAGGGGATCGATTAAAAGGTCCAGCGGGCCTGGAGTAGAGGGTGGGTGGGGCGTGCCCTCGAGCAGGACTCGCTCGTCAGAGGATCCAGCCAGTCTGCCCGGTCGTAATCCAGGAGGTCTCCGACTCTCGTGACTTCTGCCAGGATCAAGCTCTGGTGCACCAAGCAGGACTCCTGCACCTGCACATGGAGCTGGGAGCTGTGTTACAGGGGATCCACGAGGAGATCTACCCCCTCGGTGGCCGCCACGGACCTGATCGTTAAAAACAGTTTCCAAGTCCGGAGGAGGTCCTGATAGAAGACCGGCAGCCCGGAGAGGTCTCACAGAAGACCTCCCAGACGGAAATAAAAGAGCTGCCGGTCATATCAGAGCCCTCGGATGAGGCGCAGGATGGCGTGCGCCAGTGTGCTCCACGCCGAACTGCCTGCGCCATAGAGGAGCCTCTGTAGGGCCCGGAGGCGGAAGACATGGACCTGAGCGTGTAGACACTTCAGGCCCTGTCCTCCTCCCTTCAGGGGTAGATGAAGAACCCCTACAGGGGCCCAGTGCGTTCCTGACCAAAAGAACCCCAGAATCGATGTCCGCAGGTTGGTCAGGAAACCCGTGGCCGGGACCAGGGTGTTGAGCCGGTACCAGAGTATGGACAGGACTAGTTGATTAAGCATCAGCGCTCTCCCTCGGAGGGAGAGACATCGGAGTAGTCGCGTCCATTTCCGGAGCCGCTCTATCACCCCTCCCTCTAAATTTTCCCAGTTCTCCGGCAGAGAGGGATGCGTGGCAAAAAGGTAAACGCCGAGGTAGAGAAGTGAACCCGCGCTCCACCGGATGGTCTGAAGCATGGGTGGGAGGGAGCTCACCTGCCACCAGTCTCCTACCGCCAAGCCAGAGCTCGACCCAGTTGACCCGGATGGAGGAGGCTGCTGAATAGATGGCCTGGAAAGCCTCCACCCACGCCAAGTCCCCGGGGTCCTGGATCATGAGGAGCATGTCATCAGCATACGCCGACAGGACCACCTGTACCTCCGGCTCCCGCAGCACCAACCCTGTCAACCTCCTGCGGAGGAGACAGAGGAAGGGCTCAATCGCCAGAGTGTACAGCTGGCCAGAGAGGGGACACTCCTGCCGTACTCCTCGCCCGAAGCTGACCAGTTCGGTCAGGGTCCAATTGAGCTTAACCAGAAACTCTGCGGAAGTGTACAGCACCCGGAGAAAACCCACGAACTGGGGTCTGAAGCCAAACGCCTGCAGAGTGCTCAGGAGGTACCCGTGGCCCACCCTATCGAATGCCTTTTCCTGATCTAGGGACAGGAGGGCGAACGACAGACCGTCTCTACGCCCGAGTTCCAAAAGGTCCCGAACCATAAATAGGTTATCAAAGATACTGCTGTCTGGGACGGTGTAGGTCTGGTCTGGGTGGATCACGTCTACCAGCATAGACCCTAACCGCATCGAGATTGCTTTCATTACGATTTTGTAGTCCGTGCTAAGGAGAGAGACGGGACGCCAAGTTCGTAAATCGTGGAGGTCCCCTTTCTTCGGCAATAAGGCGAGCACAGCTTGCCTGCACGAAAGAGGGAGGACCCCGCTCTGCAGAGACTCGGACCAGACAGTGGCTAGGTCTGGGCCGAGGACGTCCCAGAACACGCAGTAGAACTCCACAATCAGCCCATCCATGCCTGGAGACTTATTAGTGGGCATACGATGGAGGGCTTCCGAGAACTCGGCCAGAGTGAGAGGCAACTCTAGCCGGTCTCGGTCGCTCGTGCTGACCATAGGGAGCTCCTCCCAAAGCACTCTGCAAGTGCTAGGGTCGGTCAGATCCGGGGAGAAAAGACTTGCGTAGACAGCTCGGGCCCTCCGGCACATCTCCGCCGGTTCCGTGAGGGGGGTGCAGTCTTCTGCCAGGAGGCAGGTGATGTGTTTCTTGGCCCCCCCTCATTTTCTCCAGGGCATAGAAGAAGCGGGAGCCGCGATCCATCTCCCGAAGCAGGCGGATGCAGGATGGAAGAAAGGCGCCCCGGGCCCAATGGTCCTCAAGGGCCCGGAGCTCCTCCCGCTTCTCCCAGAATGCTCCGCAGAGGAGCGGGTCCTCGGGGCTGGTGGCCAGACGCCTCTCCAGCTCTAAGACCTCCCGTTCTAACTGCTCTATCGCCGCATTTCTCCATCAGCTGGTACCCTGGGTGTAGTCGCGGCAGAAAAGACGGGTGCGCACCTTCCCCAGGTCCCACCATCGCCGCGCCAAGGGAAAGGCACGCCTCTGCCCTCGCCAGGCCAGCCAGAATTCCCGGAAGGACGTCACGAAGCCTTCATCCTCTAACAGGCTGTTGTTAAAATGCCAATAGGCCAGCCCCGGCCTCTCCGTACAGAGGGCGGCTGTCACAGTGGCTAGGTGATGGTCAGAAAATGGGGCCAGCCGAATGCTGGAGGAGTGGGCTCGTGAGAGATGGAAGCGTGATAAATAAATGCGGTCCAACCGGGAGTGGCTCAACCGATAGGCTTCCACCTGGACAAAGGTGAACGTGGAAGTGTCATCCAGGTGGTGGTCACGCCAGATGTCCACAAAGGAGTGATGTTCAACTACCTCCCAGAGGGTGTCTGTGGCGGCCAGGCTCTGGTCGGTCCCCAAGCGGTCTTGCTCCTCGAGGGTGGTATTAAAAGCCCCTCCCAGGACCAGGCACTCGTGAGAATCTAAGGTGCCAAGGAAGGCGGACGCCTGCTGATAGAATTACAGCCGCTCCGGGCCCGATGTCAGGGCATAGACGTTAACAAAGTTAACCACGAGCCCCTCTATATGGACCCGGAGATGCAGCAGGCGACCCGGCACGGCCTCGGCGACCCCTAGCACCTCGGGCCATAGGTTGGGGGAGAACAGGGTCACCACTCCAGCCTGTCGAACCGTGGAATGGCTAAAGTAGACCCTGTCCCCCCACTCCAGCCGCCAACTATCTTCGGCGGTCGGATCCGTATGGGTCTCCTGCAGGAAAATCACAGAGTACCCTCCCTTCCGAAGGAAGGAGAGCACCTGGGACCTGCGGAGAGCCATCCTACAACCCCAGGTGTTCAACATTGCGATGGTGAGAGGTGTCATGGGGTGGGCTGGGGGGGATCCTCACTGGCAGGGACGCTCGCATCCCCCAGCGGGCAGCGCAAGAGTCCTTGACCCATCCCGTAGGTGAGTAATTGTTCACGGAAGACACGGACCCGCCAGTAGGCTGCGGCATCCTGCTTCCCCGTCCCTTTACCTTCCCCCCATGAGGGCCCTTGTGGCCCAGAAGATTTGAAAAAAGTCCCCCCATCACTGGAGAGCAAGCTGTACCTTGTTGCAGGAGCCATGGACATCCTCTAAAAACTTCCGCAGGTTTCCTCGCAGCTCATGTGGGGGTTGGGTTACGGTTTCTCAGTTGTTACCCGGCGGGGCCCTCGGTGCAGCCCCGTGGCCCACTAAAACGGCCAAGCAGGGTGCAGACCCCCGACGGGGTGCCTGATGGAGCTTCAAGAAGCTTCTAGGCCCGCCTCAAGCCCTGGGGCGATAGGGGGCAGTGGAGGGAAAATAGCAGCCCCTAATGGGTCGGGGCAGGAGAACGCAAAGGCTGCTCCCTGGGGGTCATCAGCTGGAAAAGGGAAGGAGACAGCACCGGGGGCGGCGATAACATCGCAGGAGATAGACTGGATAGGGGTAGGGGCAGGGGCAGGGGCAGGGGCAGGAGTAGAGGTGAGGTTCTGGATTTCAGGAGGCAAGCAGCTGGATGGTGGCGCCTCCCGATCAGGCTCGAGGGTTAAGGGGGTGGGGAGGGAGCTCTCAGTGATACCGGGTGCGGGCTCTATGGTGGATTTAGTGGCCACAGCATCAGGAGGTGGATTATCTTCTGTTGGGTCCCCACCCGGGAAGGAATTTGATTGCTCTGCACCAATCGGGCGTGCTCCTGGCGACTCGTGTCCCGGCCGCGTGGCGCCGGCTGTCACCTGAGCAGGCTTGATGGTCGTCAGCGGAGTGCCATCAGCGGCCGGGTCGATGAAGGAGTCCAGGGGCTCCTCGGAGGTGGGAGCAGAAGCAGCAGTTAGGGGGAGGGAGCATGGGGAAAAGAGGGGTGGAGTGAGGTCGCCCAAAACGAGGTTTGCTGGCAAAAGGTCGTCCTCTCCCTGGGCGACTGGGGACATATCTAGGGCCTTGATCTCCTGGAACATGGAGGAGAGGACACTTTCCGTTGCCCCAGGGTTCCCCCCGCTGGCACCCACCACGACGGTTGCCTCAGGTTTCACAGGGGCTTCGGGTAGCATCAGGACAGAAGGGTCCTCGAGGGTCTCGGAGGGGACGGTCTCCCGTGGAGGGGAGACACTACCCTCCGGTACTACCACGTCTTTCCCGGCTGACACTGGTGGATGGGACGCACTCGTGGGCAAAGGAGAAGGTTCGGCATCGGTGCCCCCCTTCCTGGTCTTCCGGGGGGCCTCCGCCTCGGGTAGATGAGGCAGAGCTCGAGCCTTCCGCTTGCCTCGCTTCCCCTGGACTAGGGCCCAATCCTCCATGGCATCATCTGGGAGATGGTTAGAAGGGGTCGTGTCAGGGGGTAAAGGCGATGGCTCAGGGGTTTGGGGGTGGGACGGCGGGGCAGCATAAGGGAGGGAGGATTCTCCCTGGGGCAGGCTATCTCCAATGCCTGGTGGTACCTCTGCCACACCCTCCTCCATAGGCCCCGCCAGATAGTCAGCAGCGAGGGCGGGGCTCTCCCACTCGTCTGGTCGTTGTAGGGGAGGTGCCCCTTGGGCCTGAGCGGGAGAAGTGGTAGTCCGAAGAGGAGGGGGGGCGGATTCGGGTACCGGGTGGCCAGGGGCGTCGGCAATGACGGGGCCGATGTCCTGCCGGGTCTCGGGGATCCCAGGTGCCCCTCCTTGCCGGGCTAAGGGGCAGTCCCTCCGGACATACCGCGAAGCCCGGCAGAGGTAGCACCGGGCTTCCCCCGTGGAAAAGTACACCCGGTAACGGGCCCCCTGGTGGGGGACTAGGAAGGACCCCTCGAGCGCCTCTCCGACACGTGCCGCCGATGGCAGTAGAAGCTGCACTTGCTGGCGGAAGGAAAAGATGTGACAGAGGGTGGGGTCCTTGCTGCCCAAAGGGAGAGGGCTGATGACAGAAACAGGTTTCCACAGGGTGGAAAGGGCAGATAACAGGCCAGCATTGGGGAGAAAAGGAGGGACAGAGGTCAGTACCAGGTGGATGCCCAGGTCCTCTAGTGGCTCTAGGGGGACAAACACCTCCCCCACCGCCAGGCCCCTCTCCACTGCTTCCTGGGCAGCAGCCTCCGATGCTAAGAAGAAGACCACATTCCCATACATTTTGGAGGCCGTCACAAAGGCCGAGGGCCCCACCACCCTCGCCAACGCCCGCACGTAGGTCTCCACGTAGGGCGAGGCAGGCACCATAGAATCATATTATCATAGAATATCAGGTTTGGAAGGGACATCTAGTCCAACCCCCTGCTCAAAGCAGGACCAATCCCCAATTAAATCATCCCAGCCAGGGCTTTCTCAAGCCTCACCTTAAAAACTTCTAAGGAAGGAGATTCCACCACCTCCCTAGGTAACACATTCCAGTGTTTCATAACCCTCCTAGTTAAAGTTTTTCTTAATATCCAACCTAAATCTCCCCCACTGCAATTTGAGACCATTACTCCTTGTTCTGTCATCTGCTACCACTGAGAACCGTCTAGAGCCATCCTCTTTGGAACCCCCTTTCAGGTAGTTAAAAGCAGCTATCAAATCCCCCCTCATTCTTCTCTTCCGTCGACTAAACATCCCCAGTTCCCTCAGCCTCTCCTTGTAAGTCACGTGTTCCAGTCCCCTAATCATTTTTGTTGCCCTCCGCTTGACTCTTCTCAATTTTTCCACATCCTTCTTGTAGTGTGGGGCCCAAAACTGGACACAGTACTTCAGATGAGGCCTCACCAGTGTCGAATAGAGGGGAACGATCACGTCCCTCGATCTGTTGGCAATGCCCCTACTTATACATCCCACAATGCCACTGGCCTTCTTGGCAACAAGGGCACACTGTTGACTCATATCCAGCTTCTCGTCCACTGTAACCCCTAGGTCCTTTTCTGCAGAACTGCTGCCTAGCCATTCGGTCCCTAGTCTGTAGCGGTGCACTGGATTTTTCCGTCCTAAATGCAGGACTCTGCACTTGTCCTTGTTGAACCTCATCAGATTTCTTTTGGCCCAATCCTCCAATTTGTCTAGGTTCCTCTGTATCCTATCCCTACCCTCCAGCATATCTACCTCTCCTCCCAGTTTAGTGTCGCCTGCAAACTTGCTGAGGGTGCAATCCACACCATCCTCCAGATCATTTATGAAGATTTTGAACAAAACAGGCCCCAGGACCGACCCCTGGGGCACTCCACTTGATCGAACACCATGCTTCCTTGTCATGGTGGGGAAGGGGCCGCTGTTGATGGTGGCAGGGGTGGTTGGCAGGAGAGATGACGAGGCGGCAGGCAGGGGGACTGCCACCGCCCGGGCATACATCCTGGGGAGGTGAGGGAGGGATGCCCGCAGAGCTGGTGGAGGGGGTAGTGGGGAAGGACGCCATGGTCTGTGGCGGGGCCGCAGCAGTGGGGGTGGCCCCTGCCACGGAGGGCCTCATCGTTTTAGCGGGGCCCTTCCCCAACTCCTTGCTCTGGCCTTTCCTGCTGGCTGGGGGGGGCTCCCCTACAGTCTGCCCCGGTGCCCTCCATTGCGGATGCCCCAGCGGGGGCGGTGGCAGGTGGGTAACAGGAGTTGGGGTCAGGTAAAAAGGGACAATTCTCGGGGCGGGTGAGGGCACATGAACCACCGTACGCTTGTCCAGAGAGTCCTGTTTGGTTCGCTGGTGCTTCTGGCCTACACGGTGGAATCAGTGCGAGCACCTAAGTCCAGAGGCAAATGTTAAACAGCCAGCAATGACGATGGAGTGGGCAGTGAGGAAGATCGTAGTGTGGGGGTTGGGAGGACACAGATGGCTCGGGGGGCAGCTCCGTGCCACACCTCCGTATACCTACAAAAACAGTCAAGACACAGTCAAGGCTTCCCCCCACACGAGAGCACAGTTCAAAATTTACTCAGTTTTGGACCCCCTCCACGGTGACTTGTAAATTCCCCAGGCACTGTTCCTCCGGTAGATGGTAGATGGCTGTTTCTCTTTCACCCTGTTCCGGGCTTTCTCCGCATCTGCAACATTCCAGGGATGCCAGAGCAGATAATAAAAGTTTATCTCGGCCAAATACAGGTCTACAAACAAACAGCAAGTGGCTGGGTCCCTCCACTCCCCCACTCTGGGGAAGCAGGCCGGCAGGCCCCCCTCTCTTTCGGGGGGGCGGGTTTCAGCTGGAGCGGCAGCAGCATCCGAGGGCGGGGGGGGGTGGTAACAGCTGGCCAGCACTGTAGCAAAAGCAGAGAAAGAAAAAAAAAAACAACTAAAAGAAAAGAAAGCCGGGAGAGTGTCTGGCCCAGTTGGCGGGGGGGGCGGGAGCCGAAAGCAGGGGCAAAAAGCAAGGAAAGCCCAGGCCAGAGGGCAGCAGCAGGAGAGCAGGCTCAGAAGGTCCCTTTTCCCTAGGTAAGGTAACAGGGAAGGTTGTTTTTTTTTTTAATCCTTAAAAAAGGTTTATAGTTTAAAAACAAGGATTTTCTGGCAATTCTGGCAAGACATGCAAAGAAAACACAGGTATTACACATATTGGTCATTCTCACACATTTGGATTGCTTTTCTCAGAAACAGGCAGGCTTAAGGGTTGTCAGGTATCATGACAGGGTTGGGCCACATGGTTACAGGAGAGTGACAGAAGGCAGATATATTAGCCCCAGGTTGAGTGGTCCCTTTTTCCTGGGTAAGGCAACAAGGAAGGGTTTTTTTTTTTTTTTTTTTTAAAAACAGAAAAGAATTTTATTGTGTAACACTTACAAAGAGTTACCAGAGAAACAAAACAAACAATGCAACAAAAAAACGCAAACGGAAGGTACAACACAGCAGTTTTCAGGAGGGAGAAGTGTTCAGGCTAGCCTGGGCCCAGAGCGGGGGGGCTTCCTCAACACTCGTGGTCTTCCACCCTCCTGAGTTACCTGGTGGCCTAGAGCGGGGGGGCTTCCTCGACACTCGTGGTCTTCCACCCCCTCGAGTTACCTAGTGCCGCGCCCAGTGTCACCGATCCTCCCTCTCCTGAGAGTGCCCAGCAAGATGGGCACGGATGTGGGGTGGGCGGTTTGGGGGTGGGGGGGTAGACACCCATGTATTATAGGACCCCTCCTAGATGACAGTAATGATGGTATCCACAGCGGAAACGGCTGGGGCTGGCGTCTCTCGCTCTTCCCCTCAATCAAAGGGTCAGACGGAGGGAACCAGACAGGGTCACCGAGCAGAGAACCCCAGACAGCGCCCACCGCTCCTCAAAGGCGTAAAGGGAGTCGGTGGACGCTGCCCAGAGGAACTCCGCCCGGATACGTGAATGTACTGAGGATCGGAAAAAGGCCCCACAATCACAGGACGTTTCATGGGCCAACCTCTTCTCTCTGGTTTTATAAATGGCTGTTTTAGCCAAGGCTAGGAGGAGGTTGACTAGAAGATCCCGCGACTTTGTGGGGCCACGGATGGGAAGTGTATAGATAAAAAGGTGAGGGGAGAAATGAAGCCAGAAGCGTAATAGAATATTTGTGAGGAGCCGGAAAAGGGGCTGCAATCTGGCACACTCTAAATATATGTGCGCCAGGGTTTCCCTCACATTACAGAAAGGGCAAGTGTCCGGGATGGGGGTAAACCGTGTCAGAAACACGCCTGTGCTCACAGCTCCGTGAAGGAGCCGCCAACTGATGTCCCCGACGGGCCTCGGGACCAAGGTGGAATACAGGCTGGCCCACCGAGGTTGCTCACCCTCCAAAGGTGGCAGGAGGTCCCGCCACTTTGTATCGGGGCGGGACACCAGGGTGTGGGCGTGAAGGGTGTGAAGCGTAAGTGTATATAAATATTTCCGTGATGCAATTTGAAAGCTAACAGGCTGCAGTTTGTGCAGCCAGCTTGCAGTGAAAGGGTGAGGGGTTTGTTGGGATCTACGGGGTAGGGGCCCGATGGAAAGGTCCGGCGGGCCTGGGGTAAGGGATGGGCGGGGTGCACCCTAGCACAAGGCTCGGTTAACATAAGCCTGAGCAGCGGGGGTCAAGGCGGCCTTCACCTCCTGAAGTACGCGACGGGGGGTACGGAGGCTGGAGAGCCCCATGCGCCGAGCGAGCATCAGGGGATCCAGCCAGTCTCTCTGGTCGTAGTCCAGGAGGTCTCCGACCCTCATGACTTCCGCCAGGACCAACCTCTGGCGCACCGAGCGGGACTCTGCCACCTGCACACGGAGCTGGGGGTTGTGTAACAGGGGCTCCGTGAGGAGATCTGCTCCCACAGTGGCCGCCACGGACCTGGTTGTTAGCAACAGTTTCCAGGTCCGGAGGAGGTCCTGGTAGAAGACCGGCAGCCCGGAGAGGTCTCGCGGAAAACCCCTCGGAGAAAGATAAAAGAGCTGCCGGTCATATCGAAGCCCTTGGAAGCGGCGCAGGAAGGCATGCGCCAGTATGTTCCACACCGAACTACATGCACTATAAAAGAGCCTCTGCAGGGCCTGGAGGTGGAAAACGCGGACCTGAGTGTACAAACACTGCAGGCCCTGCCCTCCCTCCTTCAGGGTTAGATGAAGAACTCCAACAGGGGCCCAGTGCATTCCTGACCAGAAGAACTCTAGAATCAATCTCCGGAGGTGGGTCAGGAAACCTGGGGCCCAGGCCAGTGTGTTGAGCCGGTACCAGAGCGTGGACAGGACTAGTTGGTTAAGCACCAGTGCTCTCCCTCAGAGGGAGAGACATCGGAGTAGCCTCGTCCATCTCCGGATCCGCTCTATCACCCCGCCCTCTAAATTTTGCCAGTTCTCCAGCGGGGAAGGGTGCGTGGCGGAAAGGTAAACGCCGAGATAGAGCAGTGGACCCGCACTCCACCGGATGGTCTGAAGTGCGGGTGGGAGGGAGCCTACCTGCCGCCAGTCCCCTACCACCAAGCCAGAGCTCTTGACTCAGTTGACTCGGGCGGAGGAGGCTGCCGAATAGATGGCTTGGCATGCCTCCACTCGCGCCAAGTCGCCCGGGTCCTGGACCACGAGGAGTACGTCATTGGCGTACGCTGACAGGGCCAGCCGCAGCTCCGGCTCCCGCAGCACCAACCCTGTCATCCTCCTGCGGAGGAGACAGAGGAAAGGCTCGATCGCCAGAGCGTACAACTGGCCCGAGAGGGGGCACCCCTGCCGCACTCCTCGCCCGAAGCTGACCGGTTCAGTCAGGGTCCAGTTGAACCTAACCAAACACTCCGCGGAGGCATACAGTACCCGGAGAAAACTCACAAACTGAGGTCCGAATCCAAACGCCTGCAGAGTGCTCAGGAGGTACCCATGGTCTACTCTATCGAATGCCTTCTCCTGATCAAGAGACAGGAGGGCGAACGACAGACCATCTCTCCGCCCGAGTTCCAAAAGGTCTCGGACTAGAAAGAGGTTGTCAAAAATGCTGCGACCCGGGACAGTATAGGTCTGGTCTGGGTGGATCACGTCCGCCATCACGGACCCTAGCCGCAGCGAGATTGCTTTCGCTACGATTTTGTAATCCGTGCTAAGGAGTGAGACGGGACGCCAGTTTCGTAGATCGCGGAGGTCCCCCTTCTCTGGTAGCAGAGCGAGCACCGCTCGCCTGCACGACAGAGGGAGGACCCCGCTCTGCAAGTACTCAGCCCAGACGGTGACTAGGTCTGGGCCGAGAATGTCCCAGAACGCGCGGTAAAACTCCACGGTCAGCCCGTCCATGCCCGGAGATTTATTGGTGGGCATGCGACGGAGGGCTTCGGAGAACTCGGCCAGGGTGAGAGGCAGCTCTAGCCGGTCTCGGTCGCCCACGCCGACAGTGGGGAGTTCCTCCCAGAGCACCCCGCAAGCGCCAGGATCGGTCAGATCCGGGGAGAAAAGGCTTGTGTAGAAGCCACGGGCCTCCCACACATCTCCTCCGGATCCGTGAGGGGGGTGCCATCTTCCGCTAGAAGGCAGGTGACGTGTTTTTTGGCCCCCCTCGTTTTCTCCAGGGCATAGAAGAAGCGGGAGCCGTGGTCCATCTCCCGAAGGAGGCGGATGCGAGACCAAAGGAAGGCACCTCGGGCCCGGTGGTCCTCGAGGGCCCGGAGCTCCTCCCGCTTCTCCTGGCAAGCTCCGCAGAGGGACGGGTCCTCGGGGTTGGCGGCCAGACGCCTCTCCATCTCTAAGACATCCCGTTCCAACTGCTCTATTGCCACATTTCGTCATCGGCTGGTGCCCAGAGTGTACTCACGGCAGAAGAGCTTGGCGCGCACCTTCCCAAGGTCCCACCATCGCCGCACCGAGGGAAAGGCATGCCACTGCTCTCGCCAGGCCAGGAAAAACTCCCGGAAGGATGTCACAAAGCTCTCGTCCTCCAGCAGGCTGTTGTTAAAGTGCCAGTAGGTCGGCCCCAGGCTCTCTGCACGGAGGGAGACTGTTATGGTGACTAAATGATGGTCGGAGAATGGGGCCGGCCGAATGGCGGAGGAGTGGGCCTGTGAAAGATGGAAACGGGATAAGTAAATATGGTCCAACCAAGAGTGGTGTGACCGATGGGCCTCCACCCAGACAAAAGTGAACGTGGAAGTGTCATCTGGGTGATGGTCACCCCAGACGTCCACGAGGGAGTGATGTTCGACTATTCCTCGAAGAATGTTCGCGGCAGCCGGGCTCGGCTCAGCCCCTGAGCGGTCCTGTTCCTCGAGGGTGGTGTTAAAGTCCCCTCCCAGGACCAGGCACTCGTGCGAATCTAGGGTGCCGAGAAAGTCGGACACCCGCTGATAGAATTGTGGCCACTTTGGGCTTGTTTGCGGGGCATAGACGTTAACAAGGTTGACCACAAGCCCCTCCATACGGACTCGAAGGTGCAGCAGGTGGCCTGGCATGGCCTCAGTGACCCCTAGCATCTCGGGCCGTAGGTTGGGGGAGAACAGGGTCGCCACTCCAGCTTGCCAAGTCATGAAGTGGCTAAAGTATACCCCGTCCCCCCACTCCAGCCGCCACCTGTCCTCGGCGGTCGGGTCCGTATGGGTCTCCTGCAGGAAGACTACAGAGTACCCCCCTTCCCGAAGGTAAGAGAGCACCTGAGACCGGCGGAGAGCCATCCTACAGCCCCTGGTATTCAGGGTTGCAATAATGAGAGGCGTCATACGGAGGGCTGGGGGGGTGGGGGTTTCTTGTTTGTGGGGGTGTTTGTGGCCCCCGGTGGGTTGCACAGCAACCCGTGACCCATCCCGTGGATGAGTATAACTTTTTGGAAGCCGCGGGCCCGCTCGTAGGCCGCAGCACCGCGTTTTCCTTGCCCCCTGCCCTCCTATATAAGGGCCCTTGTGGCCTGGAGGATTTGGTCAAAGTGCCCCCATAGCTGAAGAGCCACCTGTACCCTATTGCGGGCACCACGGGTGTGTTCTAGGAACTTCTGTAGTGCATGCCGCAGCTCATGGGGGGGTGGAGTTACGATTTCCGGGGTGTTCCCTGGTGGGGCTCTTAATACAGCCTCGTGGTCCGCTAAGGCGGGTAGGCAGGGTGCGGACCACCGGCGGGGCGTCTGACAGGCTGGGGTTATTAAATCCATTTCATGCCTTGGGGTGGAAGCGGATGGCGGGGGAAAAAGTGCAACTCCTAATGGGCCGCAACTAAAAAGTGCAAAGGCTGCTCCCTGGGGGGGCGTCTACGGAAGGCGGGAAAGAAATAACCCCAGGGGCGGCAATAGCATTGCAGGAGGAGGTGAATTGGGCAGGGACAGGGGTGGGGGCAGGGGCAGGGGCAGAGGTAAGGCTCTGGACTTCAGGAGGCGAGCAACTAAAAGAAGGTGCTTCCTGAGCAGAGTCGAGGGTTAAGGGGTAAGGGAGGGGGCTCCCAGTGATGCTAGGCGCTGGTTCCGTGGTGGTCTTGGCGGCCATGGCATCAGGTGGTGGACCACCTTCTGCGGGGTGCTCGCCTGGGAAGGCAATTAGGGGGAGGGAGCATGGGGAAAGGGGGGCTGGGGTGGGGTTACCCATATCGAGGCCAGCCGGCAGTAGATCATCCTCTCCCTGGGTGACCGGGGTCAAATCTAGGGCCTCAATCTCCACATACACGGAGGAGAGGCCAAATCCTGCTACCCTGGGGGCCTCTCCTCTAGGGCCCGCCTCAACGGTCGCCTCGGGGTTTGCGGGGGGTTCGGGTGGTATTCGGGCAGAAGGAGCTTCCTCAGGGGTCTCGGAGGGGAGGGTCTCTCATGGAGGGGGGATTCTGCCCTCCAATGCCAGTCTGTCTTCCCCTCCCGACACCAGCGGATGGATCTCGCTCGTGGCCATAGAGGAAGGCTCAATATCAGTGCCTCCCTTCCTGGTCTTCCGGGGGGCTTCCGCATCAGATGGGTGCAGCGGAGCTCGAGCCTTCCGCTTGCCTCGCTTCCCCTGGACTAGGGTCCAGCCCTCCATAGCGTCGTCTGGGGGTTGGTTAGCAGGGGTAGTGTCGGGGGGCGGAGGCGATGGTTCAGGGGTTCGGGGGGGGAAGGTAAGGCAGCATGAGGGACGGGGGGTTCTCCTTGGGGTGGGCCCTCTCCTATACCCAGTAATATCTTGGCCACACCCTCCTCCATAGGCTCCACCGGATTGGTAATAGCAAGGGTGGGACTCCCTTGCTCCCCTGGGCGTTGTAGGGGAGGTGTTTCTTGGGCCCGGACGGGAGCAGTGGCGGGTTGAGTAGGAAGAGGGTTGGTTTCAGGTGCCGGGCAGCCGGGAGCGACGGGGCAGATCTCCTGCCGGGTCTCGGGGGTTTCGGGTGCCCCTTCCCCCCGGGCCAAAGGGCAGTCTCTGCGGACATGCCCCACTGAGCGGCAGAGGTAGCACCGGGCCTCTCCGGTGGAGTAAAAGACCCAATAGCGGGGTCCCTGGTAGGGGACTAGGAAAGACCCCTCGAGGGCCTCTCCGTCACGCGCCCCTGCCGGCGGTAAAAGCTGCACTTGCTGGCGGAACGAAAGGACGTGACGGAGGGTGGGGTCCTTGCAGCCCAACGAGAGAGGGCTGATGACAGAGACAAGTTTCCCCAGAGTCAAGAGAGCAGGTAACAGGGCAACATTGGGTAAAAAGGGAGGAACGGAGGTGAGGACGAGGCAAACGCCCAGGTCTTCTAGTGGCTCTAGGGGGACAAACACCACCCACCCCGCCAGGCCCCTTTCCACCGCCTCCTGGGCGGCAGCCTCCGAAGCTAAGAAAAAAACGACCTTCCCATACATCTTGGAGGCCGCCACAATAGCCGTGGGTCCTACCACCTTCGCCAATGCCTGCACGTATGTCTCCACGTGGGGCGAGGTGGGCACCAGGAGGCAACGGACACCGTGCCTCCTGGTCAAGGTGGGGAAGGGGCCCTGGCCGCTGGTGATGGTAGCGGAGGCGGGGGGGGGGGCGAGATGACGAGGCGGCAGGCAGGGGGGAGCCTGTCACTGTCCGGGCATACGTCCTGGGGGCCGGGGGAGGGACAATCGCAGAGCTGGTGGAGGGAAATGCAGGGAGGGGCGCCACGGTTGAAGACGAGGCCACAGCGGTGGGGGCAGCCCCTGCCATGGAGGGCTTAGTGGTTTTAGCGGGGCCCTCTCCTTTTGTCCCGCCCTGGCCCTTCCGGCCAGCTGGGGGGGTTTCCTAGAATCTGGGGGGGGGGGTGGGCGCAGCAGCAGCGATCACCCTGGTGCCTTCTGCTGCCGGTGCCCCAGCGGGGGTGGGGGGTGGCAAGTATCTTAACAATAGTGGTGGGGGGGATCTTGGGGGTCAGGCAGGGGGGGTGGTGGGTGAGGGACAACTGATTTTGTTAAAGGGGCCTTGCCCCTCTCATTCCCCGCCATTGTGAGCAGGGAGAGACAGGGAGACACCGGAAGGAGGAGGAGGGAGGGGGAAGCAAAGGAACCGCTCCTCCCCGCTGGGCTGCAGGCCGGCGGGGTGAATGCCGAGGGGGTTGGACTGGGGGGGGGAAACAAAATCGGGGTCCAGTAATAGGGGCAAGCTGTGGGATAAGCAATCCGGGGGGGTGGGGGTGCAGACCCACACACGTTTGTCCAAAGAGTCTCGGTTGGTTGGCTGTTATGTCCGGTCTGAAAGGGAAAGTTCAAAGCGAACAGCTGGATCCGAAGGGAGATGGCAGGTTGCCAGCAGGGACGGATGGCGGGGGGGGCCGTTACAGCTGTAGTAATGGTGGGGGGGTTAGGGGCACCGATGGATCGGGGGGGGCTCCTCGCCACACCCCCTGTGCCACCACAAACGCAAGTAACCACAGTCAAACTCCCCCCCACGAGTGTATAATTCAGAAAATTACTCAGTCTTACGGCCCCCTTCACGGTGATTTATAGCTCCCCTGGATTATTTCTCCTGTCTTCTGAAATCTTCTTCTCCAGCTGTGTTGGCTGTGTTCCAAGGCTTCCGGCATGCTGAGAATGTTGTAAAGTCCGAGCTGCCAGCAAAACGGCTGTGTCTGGGGGTTTCCACTCCCCCCTCCGGACAGCAATCGGCAATCTTTCCCCCCCTCCTCCGGGGGGCTCAGCTGAGGCAGATAACTGCGCCCGAAAGCAGGCGTGGGGGCGGGTGCTGGCGGCAAGCTGAGGGCCGACCAGCACGTAGACGGCAAGAAGAAAAAAAAAAAAACAAAGAATCAAAACAAAGCAAAAAAAAGTGTCTGGCCCGGTCTGGGGGGGACTAAGGCAGGTTCAAAAAGTAAGAAAAATCCAGGCCAGGGGGCTTTAGGAAAGAATAGAAAGCAGATAGCTGAGGAGCAAGCAAAAGACGTTCCGTTTCCCAACAGGGAATGTTCCAGAACAATCAGAAACCTTCTGGAGACAATTAAGACAGGCTGATTAGAACACCTGCAGCCAATCAAGAAGCTGCTAGAATCAATGAAGGCAGGCTAATCAGGGCACCTTGGTTTTCAAAAGGAGCTCACTTCAGTTTGTGGTGTGTGTGTGAGGAGCTGGGAACAAGAGGCACTAGGAGCTGAGAGTGAGAATGTGGACTGTTGGAGGACTGAGGTGTACAAGCATTATCAGACACCAGGAGGAAGGTTCTATGATGAGGATAAAGAAGGTGTTGGGAGGAAGCCATGGGGAAGTAGCCCAGGGAGTTGTAGCTGTTGCACAGCTGTTCCATGAGGCACTCTAGACAGCTGCATTCCACAGGGCCCTGGGCTGGAACCCGGAGTAGAGGGCAGGCCCAGGTTCCCCGCAAATCCTCCCAACTCCTGTTCAGACACAGGAGGAGTCAACCTGGACTGTGAATTCAGAGAAACGGCCAAGCTGAGGGCTGCCGTGAAGCTCCAAGGCAAGCAAATCCACCAATAAGTGCAAGACCAACATAGGTAGAGCAGGAACTTTGTCACAGTGGTCATTGGACTGCCATTGCCACCTGTTCAAATACTGCCTATGGGTTTTCCTCAGGGCTCATTTTTGTCATTTTCATGGGTATGGGCAGGGGTACCTGGGATCGGAGTTATTGCCTCTGGAGGGGAAGCCCTAGAGCAGTAGTTCTTAACCTGGGGTGTATGAACCTCCTGGGGGTGCGAGATGCCCTGTCTGGGGGTGCGAGACGTGCCAGATTTTTTTAGAACGTAAATCATTGAAAACACAAATTAAGTACAACTATTTGGTTTCATCAAACCTATGTATTGATTAACATTATACATTTAACAATTACTGTAATACACAAACAAAAATATTTCTAGGTTTAAAGAACTGACCTACTTCAACCATTTTTTTGATAAGGGGTGCGAGAACATATTTTGAGAACTGAAGGGGTGGAGGCTGCAGTAAAAGTTAAGAACCACTGCCCTAGAGGAACCCTGAGGCTGCATTAAGACCATGACTTGTTGGACTAGTCATTGTTCCTGCACCTGCTGTTGTGCCCTGAAGTCCTGTACCAGCTGTTTCTGCTGGGTAGTCATTTAGTGCAGGGTTTTTTTTTCCTGCTGATGGGCTGTCTATTACTGTTTCTGGTTCTCCATCATCCATTTAAGCAGACACTCTGGGTCCATTTAAAAACCCTGCTCCTAAGCGACCAGAGGAGCTAGCGAACTGGAAGGGCTAACAATGGAGTTCTGCGAGGGAGTTCTCCAGGTGAAGAAGGAGTGATTACATGACCCTTCGGCTAAGTTTGTTCTCTGTAGTGTCTGTGTTTGTAGTGTTCTTGCTGCACATGGTCTGTTTGGTTGGGGAACTGTGTGCTGACCGTGTGTGTGTGCTCAGCTGAGTGGCCTGATAGGCAAGGCTGAAAACTTCTTAATGAGGCTTTGATCCCTAAGCCTTTTAGTACCCATCAACCCTTAACCAGGGGGCAGGGATACTCAGGAAGACAAGGGCTTTAAAAAGCCCGCACCTAAGCAACCAGAGGAGCTAGCGAACAGGAGTGGCAAACTGGGGAGTTTTGTGAGGGAGTTGTGAGGGGGGGCTGGATAAACTTAACATTCTTTAAACTTAAAGCCCAAAACACCACCTGATAAAAAACAAAACAACAACAAAGGAACAAGCTTCAGGAGTAAAAAGAGAATGCAGGTAGAAGTCCAGCAACAGAGGGGGAGCTATCCAATTTATTGCACCCCATGCAGCATGTATGATTACCTGCCCTATGGGCAGGTGGCGTATATGTGTATTTGATGCAAAGAGTTCCTGGCCCTCAGAGACTGTGTACAGGCTTTAGAGACCAGAGTGGCTAAACTGGAGGAGCTAAGGGAGACAGAGAGATACACAGATGAGACTTTCTGGGACACAGTAGAACAGTCCCACTCCTGGGCTGACAGCCCCTGTTCTGTTGAGGAGGATGAAAGTCTCAGGGAAGGAGAACATCCAACTGGAGCACAGAGGGAAACAATCCCATACTTGGGACCCTCCTTCCAGATGATGTTGTGGCATCCTCTTGCACTGAGGATACCTCTCTGGGGGAGGGAACTCCAGTTACTAGGAAGAGACAGCTATTAGTAATGGGCAATTTGATCATTAGAAACTGGGTTTCATTAGATAGCTGGGTTTGCGATGACCAGGAAAACCACATGGTGACTTGCCTGCCTGGTGAAAAGGTTGTGGATCTCTCGAGACATCTATATAGGCTTATGTGTAGTCCTGGAGAGGAGCTGGTGGTTATGGTATATGTAGGAACCAATGACATAGGGAAGGATAAGAGAGAGGTTCTGGAGGCCAAATTTAGGCTGCTAGGTAAGAGACTGAAGTCCAGGACCTCCATGGTAGCATTCTCAGAAATGCTTCCAGTTCCACGTGCAGGACCAGTTAGACAGGCAGAACTGCAGGGTCTCAATGCATGCATGAGACAATGGTGTAGGGAGGAGGGGTTTAGATTCATTAGGAACTGGGAAAATTTGGGGTGGAAGGAGGAGCCTATATAGAAAGGATGGTCTACACCTAAACAAAAATGGAACCAGATTGCTGGCACTTAAAATTAAAAAGGTCGTAGAGCAGTTTATAAACTAAGCGCTGGGAAAAAGCCGACAGGTGTAAAGGAGCATGTGGTTTGGACAGAGACATTCCTTAGGGGAGTGCATATTAATGGAGATGCTCTATGTCCTAATAAGGAGGAGAGGATGGAAGATGATAAAATACGGATAGGATCTGATGAGAAACAGTCAAATGAAAAAAGTCCCATTCTATTACATCATGTAATGAGAGACGGTTAAAAAGTGACAAGTTCTTAAAGTGTGTATATACCAATGCTAGGAGTCTAAATAATAAGATGGGTGAACTAGAGTGCCTCATATTGTTGGAGGATATTGACTACTTCTTGGAGCAGCTAGTCCTTGAACCCACAAGAGGAGAGGCGATTCTTGATTTAGTCCTAAGTGGAGCACAAGATCTGGTCCAAGAGGTGAATATAGCTGGACTATTTGGTAATAGTGACCCCAATAAGATTAAATTTAACATCCCTATGGTGGGGGAAACACCACAGAAGTCCAACATTGTAGCATTTAATTTCAGAAAGGGACAATATAGAAAAATGAGGAAGTTTGTGAAACCGAAATTAAAAGGTACAGTGCAAAAGTGAAATCACTGCAAGCTGCATGGAAAATTTTTAAAGACACCATAATAGAGGCTCAACTTAAATGTATGCCCCAATTAAAAAAAAACATAGTAAGAGAATCAAAAAAGAGCCACCACAGCTAAACAACAAAATAAATGAAGCAGTGAAAGTCAGAAAGGCATCCTTTAAAAAGTGGAAGTTAAATCCGAGTGAGGAAAATAGGAGCATAAATTCTTTCAAGGGGGATCCAGTGAATATAGTGTACTTAGATTTTCAGAAAGCCCTTGACAAGTCCCTCACCAAAGGCTCTTAAGCAAAGTATGCTGTCATGGGATAAGAGGGAACGTCTTCTCATGGATTGGTAACTGGTTATAAGATAGGAAACAAAAGGTAGGAATAAACGGTCACTTTTCAGAATGGAGAGAGGTAAATAGTGGTGTCCCCAAGGGGTCTGTACTGGGACTAGTCCTTTTCAACATATTCATAAATGATCTGGAAAAAGGGGTAAAAAGTGAGGTGGCAAAATTTGCAGATGATACAAAACTATGCAAGATAGTTAAGTCCCAGGCAAACTGTGAAGAGCTACAAAAGTATCTCACAAAACTGCATGACTGGGCAACAAAATGGCAGATGATATTTAATGTTGATAAATGCAAAGTAATGCACATTGGAAAACATAATTCCAACTATATATAAAAAACGAAGGGGTCTAAATTAGCTGTTACCACTCAAGAAAGAGATCTTGGAGTCATTGTGGATAGTTCTCTGAAAACATCCACTCACTGTGCAGCGGCAGTCAAAAAAGCTAACAGAATGTTGGGAATTATTAAGAAAGGAATAGATAAAAAAACCCAGAAAATATCATATTGCTTCTATATAAATTCATGGTACACTCACATCTTGAATATTGCATGCAGATGTGGTCGCCCCATCTCAAAAAGATATACTGGAATTGGAAAAGGTTCAGAAAAGGGTAACAAAAATAATTAGGAGTCTGGAACAGCTTCTGTCTGAGGAAAGATTAAGAAGACTGGGACTTTTCAGCTTGGAAAAGAGACGACTAAGGCGGGATATGAAAGAGGTCTATAAAATTATGACTGGTGTGGGGAAAATAAATACAGAAGTGTTATTTACTCCTTCTCATAACACAAGTACTCGGGGTCGCCAAATTAAATTAATAGGCAGCAGATTTAAAACAAATCAACGGAAGTATATTTTTTCACAAAATGCACAGTCAACCTGTGAAACTCGTTGCCAGAGGATGTTGTGAAGACCAAGACTATCAGAGGTTTAAAAAAAGGACTAGATAAATTCATGGCCCATCAATGGCTATTAGCCAGGATGGACAGGAATAGTGTCCCTAGCCTCTGTTTCTCAGAAGCTGGAATGGTCGACAGGGGATGGATCACTTGATGATTACCTGTTCTGTTCCTTCCCTCTGGGACACCTGGCATTGTCCATTGTCAGAAAACAGGATACTGGGCTAGTTGGACCTTTGGCCTGACCAAGTATGGCCATTCTTATGTTCTTATTGTTAATATGTGAGAGTGGGAAATGCTTCTCTCTAAGGGTCTTATGGGAAACTGGTCCTCTCTTCCCTCAGAGAGGGACCTTGAGGCAGCTGTGAATGGGAGAGATCATGCCTTCCTCTCAGCCCTTTCTTCAGGAGCTGCAAGATAAAATTCCTTTTTCTTTCCTGACCTGCACACAAGTTAGCTGTTCTGCTCTCATTTAACTCATCCAACTTGTGCATCTCTTACAGACATGGAGGGGTACAGCTGGCTGAGCCCCGAGCAGCTCCTTAACCCTTTGTTGCTCATCATACTCATCCTTTGGAGAGTTTGGCACTGGTCCTGGCACTAACCTGTGTGTTATCTCTCACGACAAAGAGAGCAGTTGTGCCAAAATCCTATGTGGGTTGCAGTTGTGAGGCTTTTTGCAAGGAACGGTACAATTGTTACGTTCCCCTCTGCAGTTATCCAGACTGGTGATCTGCTAGGCCACTCCAATCCTTGATATCAATAAATTGATATGTACCAGGATTGTTATCGCAAGCGGAGCCTCTGACACATTTCAAACCAAACACACTGCTTCAGGTAGAATAAACAAACGGATTTATTAACTATAAAGATAGATTTTAAGCGATTATAAGTCAAATTTGGTCAAACGAAATAAAAGCAAAACATATTCTAAGCTGATCTTAACACTTTCTATGTCCTTAAAAACTTAGATGCTTCTCAACACAGGTGGCTGGTTACTTTTCAGTCAGGCTCTCCCCTTTGATCAGTGTTTCAGTCGCTTGGTGGTGGTGGTGGTGTCTGTAGATATAAGTGTAAGAAAGAGAGCATGGCAAAATCTCTGTCCCTTTTATCATGTCCTTTATTTCCTCTTGGCTTTTCCCCCTGACCCCCACCTTCAGAGTCAGGAACCTCATCACAGTTCCAAACTGACCAAAGGAAGGGGGCGACTCCGTGGAGGATATAACAGATTCTTTTGTTGTTGCCTAAGCCAGTGTCCATTGTTCCTGTGAGGCTGGGCTGGGTTTGTCCCATCCATGCCCTGATGAGGTGTGAACTGCCTCTCTGTTCTTGGAGAGTTTTTGCATGGGCTTGCTTTAAGCCATGAGGATACATTTTCAGCCTCATAACTATATACATGAAATTATAACCTATAACCTCACTATAACAATTACTATATCACCACTATAACAACCATGCTCGGTGCATCATGAGCCTTCCAAAGACACCCATCATGACAAACTTTGCATTGGATACCACACAATCATTTTATAAAGATGAACATGGGGGTGTAAGATATCCCCCTGAGGTACAGAATGTCACAACGGTCTAGCCCACATTTTCTTTTGGACAGATTTTGATCTCCTTACTTTTGCTGAGCAGCCTTTCATTCCATTGGACAACATATGTAATAAGGTTATCATATTCTGTACCTATGTTTCCACAGAAGTGCAAATTTGCCATGGAAACCTACAGTATGCTTTGAAAGATTTTTCATATAATTGTTGAAAAAATGAAGAGTGGTGTTAGGGGGCTTATTCCTTCACCCACTTACTTCCCTGGTCCTTCTCGCATGAACAGAGAGCAACAATACCCGAAGTCCAAAGGTGCAAACAATTCAATGTTTATTGGGGTGAACTTCCAGCAAGCATGATTCCAGTTTCCTTCCTTAGTATCCTCCTTCCCAGCTCTGACACCACAGAGCCTTACACCTGTGTCCCTGTTCCCATTCCTACCCTTAGCCAAACATGATTCCAACTTCCTTACTCCCATTCCCTGTTCCCATTTCCCCCTTTAACAAAACATGATTCCAATTTTCTTACCCCCATTCCCTGTTCCCATCTCCCTCCCCCCCCCCCCACACACACCCTCCCACTTCCTCATTTACTATATAATCTGTAGTCAAACTTGAGTTCTGCTTAGCTATACCTTAACCAATCATTTTCCTGAAATTTAACTAACCAATCCTAACATATTGTAACATGATTATGTAACCAATTATATCCCACCACCTTAATTAGTTTACAGCCAGCAAAATTAATTATACAGCAGACAGGAACAATCACAGAACCAGAGAGATTATATAGACAAACAATAGCTAAGTGAAGGAGTACTTGTGGCACCTTAGAGACTAACCAATTTATTTGAGCATGAGCTTTCGTGAGCTACAGCTCACCACAAGTACTCCTTTTCTTTTTGCGAATACAGACTAACACGGCTGTTACTCTGAAAAAAATAGCAAAGTGGGAACTATAATGACAAAACAATACAGAAGTGAGGATTTCACATCCCAGCTATTGATAAGTGAGTTCTTGCCAGACAGGATGCTATCAAATTAAGTTTCCTTTTACATTTTCTAGGCACTTCCCTTTCTCTGGAGGTGATAGGAATACAATCCTGTCCCGATAGTGCCTAACAGCCCAATAGCACCTTATTTCAATGTGATTAGTTTGGAATGTGAGGATGTGACTGTTCGCTTCCTAGCTTATGGCTGCCTCTGCTGCTTAGCCAAAGGCCTTAGCCTAAGAACAGGGCCTCAGACTGTCACAGTAAGAGAAGGCCCTTACACTGGCAGACAGTGATTTTGAATCTTTCTTTTATACCTCTATAATTAGCCAAGTGATAAGAATACACCTAAATTCTTAGAGTATAGGCCTTTACAGACAGTCCTGAATATCTATATCCTAACGAGTGGAATAT
Source organism: Eretmochelys imbricata (assembly GCF_965152235.1). Classification (NCBI taxonomy): domain Eukaryota; kingdom Metazoa; phylum Chordata; order Testudines; family Cheloniidae; genus Eretmochelys; species Eretmochelys imbricata. Next base: position 91,137,162 of record NC_135572.1, on the reverse strand, counting down.
ACTGAATGGGGAAAACTCAGTGACATTCCCCTCGAGATTTCTCATTATGACTAAACAAATTGTAGCTCTACCTTGAATGGGCCAAGATGTTGAGTAACATCATGAAGCGCGTCTCAATGATATGGCATTATCACTGATGTCAAACAGCACAAAGAAAATTATAGTCTGTCTCTGGATTCTTGATGTCTTAAGTGTTTCTTGGAATTTTTTTAAGCTTTGTAAACCAGGACTGCTTCAAAAGACAGAAGAAAACTTGCATTTGACTTTTCATAGATTTTTAAGAGTATGTGGCAATAGTTTAGCATTCATAGGTTTAACCTTTTGATAAGTAATTTATAGGGAGTATTTTAAACCTATTTTAATAGGTAATACATTTTTAAAATATCTCATTTACCAAATGAATCAATTAATAAATCTTTCAGGGCAAAAAGAAGCATAGATCATTTCAGGGTTAAAATAGGTATAATGGGGTGAAATAATTTTAATGAAAAATCAAAGCTGATTGAAATTCCAAATTATTCAAGGTTTGTTACAAAATTAAAAAAGAGGTGCCATTTTTCAGAAAATTTGGGTAATATAGACCAATTGTTCAAGCAAAACTGAACTTTTTTTTTATCAAAAGTTGATCATTTTCCAGAGAAGATGACTTTAAAGTCCAAAAAGTGAAATTTCACATTTACACACCTTTGATGCAAAGACATCCATTTTGCAAGTAAACAAAAGGGTCATGAGACCCAAGCCCACAAGAAACAACATGACCAAAACTTTGGAAATTATTTTCATATGTGGATGACTGCAGAGATCAAGAAAGATTCTTGATAAATAAAGAGAGCGCACTACAGTACTTGTATTAGATTAATTGAAAAATACTATTTCTTTTGTTTTTTTTACAGTTCAAATACTTGTAATCAAAAATAAATATAAAATGAGCACTGTACACTTTGTATTCTGTGTTGTAATTAAAATCAATATATTTTAAAATGTATAAAATATCAAAAAATATTTAAATAAATGGTATTCTATTCATAGAATCATAGGGTTGGAAGAGACGTCAGGAGGTCATCTAGTCCAACCCCCTGCTCAAAGCAAGACCAACACCAACTACATCGATAAACTAAATATATTATTATTGTTTAACAGTGCAATTAATTGCATGATTAATCAGGATTAATTTTTTTAATTGTTTCACAGCCCTATTTTTTATCTTTCTCTGGATCTCAAACTTACCGGTCTCATCTAGTATGACAAATTCCATGATTCTGTGCTATGTTCTTTCTTTTGAAGATTGAAAATATAGATAACTGTTTCTTTCCTTATCTGAGGCAAATCCATTCTCATCTTAAATTGCTTATTATAATATAGGGTCAAATCTTTTAGTCATTACCCAGTCCTCTTATTAGCATGTTTCCATTGAGTTATCTAGTAAGAACTGCAGTACTTGTCTCTAAGGGCACATTTACTTTAAAAAGAAAGATGTAATCCACACAAGCCTTTTCTCTTGACACTTATAAAGATGCATCCCTTTCTCTCTGTAACATCTAAGCAATTTTCCCATTCTTTTGAATAAGTAATTACATCCCACGCTGGTCAGGGGGATAAATAAAATAAAATAATTTATTTTCACTCCCCATTTAAAAATGTTGAAAAGAACCTCAGTAAATTTTATATATTGTGTACCGATTGTACAGACTCATAAATTATGTGGACTAACACACAAATGTTGACATGCAGTCCTTACTATTCAGTGTTACCCACATATAATTTCATTCCTTGTTCGGTTACTCGTTTAAGAGGGATTTGGCATTAATATTGTATAGTACTTCAGTCTGCAATACAAGCAATAATTATGCAAGTCATTTTAATTATATTTTATAATCTTTCCTCTTTTTGTTTGTCATAGATGCAGCTAATCCCTGACTAATAATTAGCAGGTGCTATAAAAGTGTTTTTGGAAATCCTCTTTTTTAACCAAGAGTTGTAAACATCCCTTACATTGTTTTATAATTCTTTAGAAATAGAATAAAAATGAAGGTATTACTATTTTCCAAAATTGCAAGTCAGCAAATACTGTGAGTCCATTCAATGTTTCTAACTTACTGGCACAAATTCTGATTGCAAAGCATCTGCTCACGGAACATTTTCCAGTGCTCTTTATATCCATCATAAAATTATATAACACTACAGTTGCACCCATGTATTCATTTTTTATGGCATTGTGTATGAGTCAGTACAGCAGGATTATCCATTAAGAGTTCCTATTTTGTTCCCCTTTTTCCATTTTGGATCCCAATAACAAAAGCTATACAGATACTTTATGCACAGTATATATGCCTATATTATGATGATATATTGTAGAGTAACTATAGTTTGAAAGCATGCTCAGCATTCCATTATAAACCGTTTTCAGGTTTGTTTTTCAGCTGTTTCAAATACTGTAGAATCATTTTAAAACTGAGCACATCAATTAACTTAGATTAAGCATGTGTTCAGTATTAAGCAATGAAATGGAAATCCTTCCCTGTTCATGCTTCCCCAAATTAGCAGCCTTCTTTTATGCTTTTTAACTATTGTGATCTCAGATAATTTTCTTGGCCTCTTCCATCTTCCTGATGCACCCCTCACCTTGGTGACCTTCTCTTGTAGCCATTACACTGCTCTCTACTTTTCACTGATAAAAGAATGCTTTTATTCTAACATTATTTAGCAGGTTAGACAAAACCCTGTCTGAGATGGTTTAGATAATCATTAGTCCTGCCATGAGTGCAGGGGTTTGAACTAGATGACCTCCAAGGACTTTCCAGACCTATGATTCTATTATTGTAATTTTATGTTTCCACAATTACCTTCAATATTCTTTTAGACATTTTGAATCAAATACATTGCTCCCCTAGACCTCTTCAGTTTTCTTCCCACTATTCCTTGTTGTTTTAATTGCTCCTCTTGTCACAAAGAATCTAGTGTTTAAAAATAATTCATATTTCATAACAAATTAAAAATTAGCAAGATCAATTTATGACAACACAACCTCCCTAATGGAGAGGATCACACAAGCCCTCTGCTATATCTTCCAGATGTTTCCCCCAATCTTTCCAGATTGAGTTTCAGACAGCTCACTTGTAACTCAGCTTCTTAGTTCTGACGTCAGTAACAGTGACTCATCTGTAAACTTCCTGCACCATTTTTAAAAGGCATGCCAAAAGAAACTACGTAGCCAGAGCTCCTTTGGACCACTAAGACTCTAGTGGAAACCCCTCCACTGAGCCATGTGGTCCTATTGGGATCCAGGAAGTGGGTGGGTGGAAGCTCGCCCACTGCCAAAGGGTCCCCCACCAGCATAAGGGGGGGGGGACACAGGACCTGGAAGCAAAGTGATTTTGGGGGACAACTAATAAAATAACAGAAACAGGAGTGTGGTCAAAGGGTCAAACAAAGGGAGCCTGATGGGGACAGTGAGCAGAGAACCATGGACAGCGCCCACCGCTCCTCAAAGGCATCAAGGGAGTCAGTGGATGCAACCAGAGGAATTCATAAGAGAACCTAAACATATAGAACTGTTTAAAATAAATTAACTATCATACTGTAAATTAGATTCAGTAACATACTGTTTGTGCCTGCCTAGCAGAACAATTACTATGTAGTACATAGAAGTTACATGTCCTATAGATTACTCTACAATTACCTGGTAATTGCAGTTCCTAATTCTCATAGTAACTTTTTCCCCCTCAGATGTACACCCATAACAACATCATGTTCTGTTTTGTGACTTGAAAGATAAAATACTACATAAAATTTTGAGAGAGAAATCAAAACCTCTAGAAAGTTCCACACATACCTTTCACATTGAAAAAGTGGATGCACTTAGCTAGCACACGAATAAACAAACAGTAAATACACAACTCTCTTCTATATGGAAACACAGAGTCTGTTTGTATTGTTTGCATTTCTAGGATACCAAGAGTAAGGTAATAGCACAAAGTATTCATCAGATATATTATGTAGTGAATTTCACTGGTATTTTTCAAAGAACATATTAATCAAGTGGTATTACATCAGCTGCAGAGCTGTTGAATACCACACAAAAGCATTAATTGAAAGCATTCATTGAACAAATTGTCTGGTGCTCTCATTTGTGATTCTCTCTTCAAATACTTTTGCAAAACCACATACTTGTACTGCTGTTTGCATAGAGGACACATATGTGTAGGTGTAATGTCTTACAGACAGAATTGCTTGTCATCTGAGTTCACTCCGGGGGGGGGGAATAGCCTCCATATTGCACAGTATGGCTGAGACAGTGGGACGCTGGTAAAGTAAACACTGTCCATGCTAGTAATAACAAGTATTGGGTAGTGGCTGAAAAAGACTGGTATGGACTCATATAACGTTATTTTAATTGGATTATGCTCTATTTCACTCCTAAATTTCCTGTGGTAATAAATGGAAATATTTGTGTCTTTTTACCATTTTTTAAATAATGTAATTAAACTATAAAGGCAGAGCAAAGCTACACTGCGGTTCGTATTTTAAGCTTAATATTTATGGTGGTTCAAATAATTACCACTATTGTGGTCTTGAAAATGCGTTCTTGGTAATAAATTTTAAAAAAAAAGTAGTAACAAAGATATGAATGCAATACAAGTAAAACTCCTCCAAAACTCTTCCCATTGCTATCTGCTCTGGGGAAGGAGAAAATGAGCACAAAAACCCCTCTTGCTCTTATGCTGCTGGTTCCAGCAACCAAATAGTCCATACAGAAATGTAAAGAGAGATTTTTGCTCCCCTTAAATCCTTGTGGAGTCATATAATCTGGGTCGCAATCTAGGCCTTGATGAATGCCAGTGATATTAAGCAAATACTGTGTTCAAATGCTATTCCACCAGCCTTACCATAAACCTAATTCAAATGCTGCATCTGATTTTTAAATAATAAGACAAAGCATTCATGCTGCTTTGCACCTCACATTAGTTAGTTATTATCCCTCATAACATCTCTTTGAGGGACACAAGTCAGTACTATTATCTATATTTTTCAGCAGGGAAAACAGGAGTAAGGGTTGAAGTAACTTCCCCAAAATGTAGGTGTCAGAGCCATGATTAGAATTCAGGTGTTCCTAACTTCCAACCCTCACCTTTTTTGACTATTCTACTTCTCAAGTAATTTAGACAGCTTCCCCATTGTGTGACACTACAACAAGTTACTGGTGCAACAGAACTTGTTTCTAAAAGACTTAGAAAGACAAAGTAGTTGAGGTAATATCTTTTATTGGATCAGTTTCTGTTAATGTAAGAGACAAGCTTTCAAGCCACACAGAACTCTTCTTCAGGTCTGGGAAAGGTAGTGAGTGTCACAGCTAAATATTCCAGAAAACTTGGCTCACGTATGAAAGGTTTGCATGGCTAATTGTTTTGTATATGTATACATTCTGGCCACTACTACTCTGTGGTAACAAAAAACCTTATGTGCATATTCTGCAAACATATGTGGGAAGTGGGAGATATCGTATGAGATGAGAGATTGAAACACAGAGGTATTTTATATTCCAATGCCCAACATAACAGAATGCAAGACAGATAACTCCTCAAACTATCATATATCATGAAAGACTTCTCATAAAAAAGTCATGAGAAGAAACTGCCTGATCATGGAAGAAAGGGGAGAGATGGCAGTGAGTAACAACCTGTCACTTGCTCAGGATGGAGGCTGTTGACAAATAAATACAAGGGCTCCAACTACAGATACTGCATAACCTTGTTCTGGGTAGGTATAACCATGGCAGATCAGCCATAGGACCGGATCATAGTGCATGATGATAGGTGTAGGACAACAGAGTTCTTCTATTTTGAAGGCGAGATAGCGAAGGCAAAAAAAGCGTCCATAGCCTAATCACTTTCCCTCATATTCTTGGTCAAAAGGACACAGACAAAGGTGTCCTCTCCCAGTGAATTGTGTAGCAGAAGGGTAAGATGGACACACACATACCAGGAGAGAAGAAAAAAGAGACAAGGAGGAAATGTGAGTTGTTGGAGGGGGTGATGGCTACAAGTATTTATCTGGCAATATTTTGAAGTTAAAAGTGGGAGTGCATATGTACAGTTCTGTATTTGTTTTTCCCCCATTGTGCCTGATGATGAATAAGTATTCATTACTTGCAGAGATTAAACGGGAAGTCAAAATCAAAAAAGTTATTTTCTTCAGTTCTCTTCCTAAATGGTCTTCCGCATCAACATTAATGTAAACCTCTAATATTTTAGAAGGCTAAAAGCTGAGACAACTTTCCAGAAACTCCCAAAATCAAATCTACCTTCACTAATTAATTTCTGACAGATTATAAATAAATAAATCTACAATGTAATGTACTTTCAATCAACTAAAAAAACAAATTTTGGGTTCTTCCACAAATAACACTGTTCATTCTTCAACTTGATTCACCCAAAATAAGTTACAATCAGCACTCCAGAACATAATGATTTCATTGTGCAGTGAGTTTTTCTTCCATGATCTCCAATGATATTTCAAAAGATATAAAATAGGGACATGAAAACAAATGTAACAGTTTAGGCTGGCACTTTACTGTGAATCAAATGATAGGAAGTAACATTAGGTTGGGTTTTGTTTGGTTAGTTTTATAGTTTGTTGTGTTGCCGAAGTATCAATGCAAACAATTTCCTCTATTTCAGTAGTTTCGATGGTTAAAATTAGGCTTTCTGCCAAAATATGAAACTTGTTGAGGTTCACAATAACAACTTCCACTTCCATAATGACATATATCATCTAAAATGAATGGGACTACATATTTGTGCCTGAATGACTGGCTGTTTTTAAATATCATTCCCAGATATGACTCTCTATATGAGCAATTATTTTTTTGGATCAGATGAATTGGAATGTACGGGTCTCTAGCTATCTCTTTTGTCTTTAGTAATTACAGCTTTTGAAATAATATTTTGAACCAGCTGACCTAACTAGCTAGGTTACTCATTATTTTGACCACTTGAAGTAATTATGTCCTCTCAGATAATCATCTATTTTTCAGGGTATCACTATGTCTGAGGACCATTCAGATTAAAGAACTGAGAGACAGAGAGAAATTTAAACTAGAAAATTATTTTGTATTAACTACATTCCAGGTACAAATTAGCTATTATTGCTGTGATTTGTTTGGTTTTAAAAAATAAAAAAGACAACACAGAACTGAAGTAACTCCCAGACATAAATAACCTTTTAAACTAGTTAAATCATTATTTTTACTTAGTGCAATACAAAAAATGTACAATGCTACTGATTATTTTTTGTCACTTAGATTTAAGAGTGTTTTATTTTTCATCATGGATTTTGGTAGAATTGGGGCCAGGTTTCTTTCTGATTTGGCATTTAGATCTTAGTACTAAAAAGTGAATGGATTTTTTTTTTCAGGTAGCTAATAAAACATTACTAGGAAGTATTTACTTAAATTAAAATGCGTGTGTGTGTGTAATTTAACATCTCATGAAATCAGCCATTTTGCTTCATGAATAGGGCCCTGCCAATTTCATGGCTGTGAAAAACATGTCGGGGACCATGAAATCAACCCTTCCCAATGAAATCTGATCTCCCCTAATGCTGGGAGCCTGGGGCTCCTAGCTGCTAGTCCAGCCACGCTGGGGAGGGGCAGGAGTTGTCCTTCCCCTGGATGGCTGCCCTTGGTGGGATTGGATCCACCTCCAGAGACAGAGCAGAAATGAGGGTGCTACACTCTCACTTCTGCCTTGCAGCAGCCCAAGAGCTGGGCTCCAGGCTTCCGTCCCCCCCCCCCACTACCCCCCGGCCACCTTTGTGGCTCCTGCCACAGCTCCAGGTCCAGGCACAGAGCTTGTAGCTTCCTCCCACAGCGGTTTCTGCTGGGCTGAGGGGGCTTTCACTCCTGGCTGTTGCAGCTGGGGCAGCCCAGGCTCAGGGCTTCTGTGCCCTGCCCTCACTGATCCCGCTGCAGCTCTGGCACCGAGCCCTGTGCTTCCTCCCTTGGGGGCTTCCGCTCCTGGCACTACAGCTGGGATGGGTGCAGTCCAGGCTTGGAGTTACCACATCCCCCCAACTGCTCCAGCCGGGGCTCAATGCAGCCCAGGCGTGGGGCTTCCGCCACCTGTGATCCAGACGCGGGTCAGGGCAGTCCGGGCTCAAGGCTTCCCAGGCTTGAGGCTTCTTCCCCTGCGGCTCCGGCCAAGGCTTGGGGTTACCTGATAGGGGTTTCCGCCCTGGAGCTTCTTCCAGGCCTGCGGCCTCCCAAATTGGCCGGGTGCCCCTGTCTAAATCTGTCTCTAGAGAGGACTAGCAGCTAGGAGCCCCTGTCTGGGATGCTCCCAGCAGGATGGGGGAGATCCTACCCACTTTCACCTCTGGGAACCTCCTCTAACTGCAGGAATCCAGGAGGTGCTGCCTTCAGAGCCCAGCTCTGAAGATAGCACAGAAGTAAGGGTTGCACTCTTGGGACCTCCCTACAGCAACTTTGCAATTCCCCTCCTACCTCCTGGTCCCATTTTGGTCAGGACCCCATGGCTACAACACCCTGAAATTTCAGATATACACATCTGAAATAGTGAAATTTACCAATTTTAAAACCCTCTGACCATGAAATTAACCACAATGGACCAAGAATTTGGTAGGGTCCTATTCATGAATAATATAACTTTTTCCCCATGAGAAAAAAAATTGAGCCTTACTCTGTCTGAAATTTGCAAGAAGTCAATCTCCTTTCATCCACTAGCTGTGAACTTCTGTCAGCAGGAATAACATGTAGAAAGACTAATGAAGTAGGAAAGCTGTAATGAAACTTAACCCTATTGGAATGTTTATTTGTTTATGTCCGCCATTTTGTTGAATCGCCACCTTGGATTCATACAAGTTGTTGCGTGGACTCCATTTTGAGTGTCCTTCTTGTTAGAGCATTGGTGGCTTTTTCTCTAAACAGCGGGAAGAAAGGGTGGGGAAAGGACACACGATTAGACTGCATAAATAGCCCGTGAACCCAGCACAGAGTGCTGTGCATCTAGGAGGCAGCTTGTGTCCTGTTTATTTGTGCATGTATCATGAGTCAAGATCCATCGCTGTTACCTGAAAGACCATCTCCTGTAGCCAGATCCATGTTCCTCCTGTGTCCCATCAGAGTGCAGTTGAAGGTCCGGGTTTGACTGGTAGCTGTGGCAGGTCTGAGACATGTCCAGCTTTCTGTTCATCTCCATCCATGCACCAGAAATCACCTGCCTACAAGTAAAGTTCTGTCAGTATGTCCATAGTGATTAAGGGTTTATAGTGGAACCATGGCATCATTGCCTATGAGAACAATGGCGCTATTTCACTCTTTTCCTGTTATACTGTTGAATTTGCCTTGTCTCTTAAATTTGTTTGCCTTGTTTGTCCAATAAATCCCTTTTTGGTTTTACATCTTAACACTGAGTTTGTGTTACTTACCTGTAACCAAGGTGATAGAGATACTATTCCTGAGTCCAGAATTTAGCATTCCATTCAGTTTAATTTCCCTTAACAACACTATGACTTCATGCCACAGTCTGTAAACTGCTTGTTATAAAATAAGGAACTGAAAATGACATAAAATAACCTTAATAAAATCAGTGCAAATGATTACATAGTGCTGATTACAATAATCTACTTTAACTTTGTATAAAATGGTACAAAATAGTGTGCATTTTGCTCTTTTAATTTGTCACTTAGTTAGCTGAAGGTAGCTAAGGTGTCACCATTTTATAACATATATATAAGAGGTAATGATGCTTCAGTGAAGAGTAAACGCAATAATGAGGAAATTGATTCGGGAATTAAAACAATCTATATGAAACATAAATGCTATATTTTCAAAAGGATATACTATAAAATATGTTTTGTAAGCTGGATGTTAATTAGAGCTCAGCAAGTTTTGAAAATTCCCACCCATAGCGTGCAATGTGTCCTACGTACTAATTTTAAGCCCAAACATAGATACCACATGAAAAAAACAAAACGCAAAACAAAAACAAACCAAAAAGTACAAAACCTGATCTAGATTAAGTCATATCACAGTCTATAATGCCTAAAGGTCCACTCATATTAATGTGGCTGGTGTCTCAGATTTTATATTATAATATTATATAATTATTATTATATTGTATTTCTAGACCTCATGGGTGCAAAGAAAAGCTTGAAAATATGCCCTGAGCATAACTGACATAGTGGTGTTTATCCCAACACTGCAGCATCTAGCTACTGAATAACAACAAGAAAGTAAACCTAATCAAGCTAAAACTAATAAAATAATAATAAATTATTAATAGCTTCCCCCTTCGATCTCAAATTATTAAAGTACTTTTAATCCAGATCCAAATAGGCAATAGGATATTTGGATGTGGGTCTCCCTCAAAAATAATTAAGTGTTAATTTGGCAAGAACATCACTCTATAGACCAATGGTAAAGCATTCACCTGAGAAAGGACCCAGATTGTTGTTCAAATCCCTTCTATTCATCAGGCAGAGGGAGAACTTGAACTGTGGGTGTCTTACATTTTAGGTGAGCCCGTCTTAACCGGAAACTGAATGTTATAAGGGAGAGCGACCTTCTCCTCTTGTCCACTGTTCTGTTTTGTGTAGAGCTAAGTGGTCTCTGAGCATGTCTCCAAGATTGTCTGCCAAAGACAAATTAGGTGGAGCCAGTCCACAGGCGCCGGCGCCGTGGGTGCTCCGAGTTGAAAAACCCACGGGGAAAAATTAGTGGGTGCCCAGCACCCCCCGGCACCAGTCAAGTGTTCGCGGGGCCCCATCAGCTGTCGGGGGGGGGGGGGGAGCAATCAGCAGTTTTTTGCAGAGCCGCCGCCGATCAGCTGTTTCCGGCTCTGAGCTGCTGCGCTGATCAGCTTGGCCAAAACAGCTCTTCCCGGCAGGGCTGTTTAGGGGGCACCAGCCAATCAGCCGTGGGAACTCTGCTCCTGGGGCAGGGGATGAGTGACCCCCACCGCCCCCGCCTCGCCTTGTCTCCTTCTTGTGGGCGGCAGGCTGCTTGCTGAGCGCTGCAGCTGAGCAGCTCCCAGCTCCCTTCGACCTCTCAGCCAACTAAAGGCAGTAGCAGCAGCAGCAGATGATTGCATTTCAAAGGGGGTCCTGGGGTGAGGGTGGCGGAGGGGGGGGGGGACTGAACCCACTTCCCAGGTGGCTGTGCTGAGAGCTGGCTGCTGGCGGGGTGGCCGTCTGCAGGGGGGCACCGGCTGCTGCTGCTGCCTAGCTCTCTGCATCTGGCAGGGGGCTCAGTCAGAGGCGTCCCCAAAAACATTCCCCTGGACCCCAGCAGCACAGAGAGACTGAGAGTGCCAGCCCCCGCCGGGTAGCTGGACCGGGACGGGCATGGTGGGTGCGGGGGCGTCTCCTGGGCTGCTGCAGGGTGCGGTGCCCCCCCCTGCTTGCCCTCCCTGCCCCGGCAGAGACACCTGCCTCTCGGGCCATGTTCGTGCAGTGCGCTTGGTCCCCCTCCCTGGAATCTGGGTGGCTGCCTCTTATGGGGGTGGGGTGGAAGGGATTGGGGGGGGAGAACTCAAGATATCGGGGAAAACCTTCCAAGTAGCCTAATCTCTGCCTTGGGGTGTGGATGGAATAGTCTCCCAAGGGAAGGGCTAGTGTGTGACCCTTGGGGTACAACCTGGGCTGGAACTATCTCCTGTTCAGTCCATGTGCTCTGGCAAACATAAGTCCAAGCATCATGTTGGGGGGAGGGGGGCATTGCTGAGTCCCAGGGTTGAGTAATTCTCTGGTGATGATCATTGAATTGCTAATTGTCATTCACTTGCTGCACAGTGGCTGGTGATGGTTGTGTAACATCCACCCAGCCATTTGGTCAAGTGCCTTGTTGTTTCTGGGGAGTTGCCTTCTGGGCTACTCCCAAATTTGCAGCATATTTCATTAACACCATACAGCACAATCTCATAATGTCATACACTTCAATGATGTACATATTTCGACAGTACGGTGGATTTCAGCAAATCATAACCTTTCCCATGATACTTTCCATGGCATGCTTTATATGAAATATACAAATGGTGAATATGGGGCTTACAGAGCACAGCACACCACTCCCCTGCGGTATAGAGTAGTGGCTCTCAAACCTTTTTACTGGTGACCCCTTTCACATAGCAAGCCTCTGAGTGTGACCGCCCCCCTTATAAATTAAAAAAAAAACACTTTTTATATATTTAACACCATTATAAATGCTGCAGGCAAAATGGGGTTTGGGGTGGAGGTTGACAGCTTGCAACCCCCCATGTAATAACTTCACGACCCCCTGAGGGGTCCCAACCCCCAGTTTGAGAACCCCTGGTATAGAGTGTCACAGCTAAAAACCACAAGGCTTGGGACTTTTAAAAGGAGACTGGACAAAACATGCAGTAAGGATCAGCCCTGCATGGGCAGGGAGATGGACTGAGCCAGGATGATCACAGAGAGCTTTTCCCCCAGGAACTTCTATAATTCCATCCCACCCTCCTGGGAGTACAAATTCTGGTCCTAAAAACCTGGTGCCTGGATCCCATATAGCCTTGCACTGTGATTGGGAATTAGTGCCCTGGCATGCCAACTCCTCCTATTGGGCCAGTGTAGAGCCTGCTGTTAGTACAGCTATTTGCAGGTGCCCTTGTGTTTAGCTGAACCCTTGGACTCAGTCCCTGAGCATAGCCCCAGTAAACTGAGAGCTAAACTGACACTATTATCCTGCTGTGTGGATCCCAGTGTGCTTGTACTGTGAATTTTTGGCATGCACACGTGGCTGTATTTATCTCATTGTGCTGGTAGTGCTACTTCCTTGGTGTAATGATAACATTATGCTAAGATGAATCCTGAAAATAGTGCCCTGGTGTGATGGTCACTCTGTACTGTTCATGTGAATTCTGCATTTTTGTACGCTGTGTTGTTGTAGCCCTGTTGTTCCCAGGAAATTAGAGAGACAAGGTGAGTGAGGTAATATCTTTCATTGGAACAATTTCTGTTACGGAGAGAGAGAAAAGCTTTGGAGCTTTCACAGAGTTCTTCTTCCTGAAGGTTTCAGAGTAGCAGCCGTGTCAGTCTGTATCCACAAAAAGAAAAGGAGGACTTGTGGCGCCTTAGAGACTAACCAATTTATTTGAGCATAAGCTTTCGTGAGCTACAGCTCACTTATGCTCAAATAAATTTGTTAGTCTCTAAGGCGCCACAAGTGCTTCTTCCTGAAGAAGAGTTCTGTGAAAACTCAAAAGCTTGTCTCTCTCACCAACAGAAGCTGGTCCAATAAAAGATATTACCTCACCCACCTTTTTTCTCTCATGTGAATAGTCTCCCTCCAAAACTGGCAGAGGTGCTTGGAGGAGGGGGTGGAGAGGAGCACGCGGTGGGCAGGCGGGGGAAGGGGCGGAGTGGGGGTGTGGCCTCAGGAGGGCACCCACCAGCAAAACCAGAAGTCAGCACCTATGAGGCAGTTTGTGGTTTGCTAGTAGAAACATGGGCCTCCCTGCAGCCAGATGCCTTTGCCCAGATAACCAGAGAGATACAAAGACCTTTTCTGTTGTGTGAGATGGGCTTGGCTTCCTCACCCCAGTCAGGTCCTCCATGGGCAGCTTGGCACAGGCTGCCTCCTGGGCTTTTCTGAGTTGTATTCTTGTATTTCTGCTACAGTCTGAAGGCTGCCTCACTATTATGTACTGTATGTATGTGTAACTGGCATCACAAAGCCCTCTGCCGACCAGATGCTTCAGGAAGATGATTTTGACCTGTGAGTCATTGTCACTGCCCCGTACAGCATAACAGGTTGTCACAAGCTCCTCCACTGCCAATCTAACAAGTCCTTCTTCTATTGGGAGGGGGGTGGGAGTCTAACGGTCATAACCAGAGTTTTTTTGGTTTGTATTATCCTTCACCATTGGATCCTTTTCATTTTTTACTACTTCCTGAAGAGCCTGTACATGTTTCCAGGGTACTCCTTAGGGACATTCTTCTGAGGTTTATTCCCCTTCATAGTTTCTCATTTCTTCACCAGTAATGCTTATCCCAGGGTACTGCCAAAGGGATTGAGTCCCTGTTCTGAGGAGCCTTCCTCACTCATCATAAGTAGATGAGGGCACTATCCTTTCATACTACAGGCACTGGTACTTACAAAGTCATCTGTGTATATTTACATGGCAGCCACCTGGTCTTCCAGGTTCTTCAACTTGTTATATTCTATTTAAAAGTTTCCTCTGTTTAGCTTCAGTGTTATTAACCCTTACTAGGGGTGATAATCAGGAAATACCTAGATCCCCCTCAGCCAGTCTTTGGATCAATTTGGTCATCCAGCCCATGGCCAGACCATCTGGCTTAGGCTAGAGTTGCTGCAGATCCACCTCCAGCAGGCTTTGCTAATTGATTTCTCTGCTGAGAGACATTGCAATCTACCAGCTCCCCATTAACAAATCAGAAGTCAAAGACTTTCTTCACCCTGCCTCCTATTCATCTCATTGTCTTTCCTCTCAAAACTACAATCTTTGCTTGTCTTGAGTCACATCAGTAACCTGCCCTTAAACATATCTTCAAAATCTATCCTTAAACATGTCTGCAGAAGCAAATGTCTAACAGTAAATAGAAAAAATTCTTCCCGACAAAGTTTATAATCAATTGCTACCATTCACAAAACATCTAATTTCAGTGGCAGTGGGATCTGATCCTATATTTGCTTATTTTGAATCAGTTATATTTTCAGTGTCACCTAAAAACTTTAATTTAGACCTGACTGGAAGATAAGAGTGCTGTAACACAAATATAGATTAAGAGCACTTTAACACGGGTACTAATGAAAGCTAATACATTGGAAATTAGAATTGATAGGGAATTGTATTAAATCAAATAATCTGGAGATATTACTTGATTACATTTGTGGATTCTAATAAAATTGTTTTGAACTCTGCTTAAAGAAAAGTTGGTTCCAAAGTTATCTGTTCGAAGTTCTTCGGGGCCTCCACCTTCTATCTACCAATTATTGTGGATTCCAATTAAACCCCTTGTATTAAATTACCTTCAGTGTCATCTCATCTATACCTATCAGTCCTACAGTTCAGTAATAGTGATTTTGCCTTTGTCATTTGACAGGGAGCATGTTGTGAATGTGGTCTGGAGTTCGAAAGGGAATGTACAGTCCTGGTATGAAAAGAGCTATATTTTCTGTGACATCTTTAGATCTGCACAGAATTGCATAAGTTATCTTTACACTTTGAGTCTCTATTTTTGTACTTTGAACTTCAGTATTGTTCCCTGTAAAATTAAGAGTAAACAAAGATTTAAAAATATTTTATATGTGTAATTTACATCAATGCCAAACTATATTTTGCGTCTCAGGCACTGACTCAAGTAGAAATTGAATTGTTGCTGAAAACTATTCTTATCAATGATTCTCCTGAACCGACATTTAAAATGGTGCCAATCTAGACCAGGAAAAAAAAAATCAATACTATTTTTTAAAATGCGATTGAGACTGCTTTGTAACAGAGGGTAGAAAATAGTCTTATCTGGGCTACTCTAACACTTGACCTATTTTCAGTACCCGGCTGCGTGGAAATGGTTCCATGTACTATTGCAGACTGGCCCGCAATTAAACAGCAAGATTTTTCACACAAATGAAGAATAATATGAAAGTCCTGGTGAAGATTATTAAATACCTCCTTGCTGCTGGACTATAAAAAAGAATGCATGTTATTTTCCCCATTAGAATACATAAAATTATTTCTGATACGCTTTCACTTGTACAAAGATTGAAATTTAACAGTAAAATATACTTAGATACCAAGGATAACTTCTTTTTCTTTTTTTTTTTTAAGATCAGCAAACTATTGTGTTTTGGGGAATTCTCTGAAATTGATTAATTTCTTATACATGGAAGAAAATGCAATGTCTGTCAGTTTTCATAATTAATTTTCCCCTCACCACAGAGCAAAGCCATCTTGTTGAGCTGGACTTTGGGGAGATGATGGACTGGGGGATAAGGAGTTATGTTAACCCATGTGGTGGAGAAAGTGCACAGGGATTCTGAATCACTTGAGCCCTGAAATAAAATATCTGAACTCTGCCTTGATCTCAATTATATTCTGCTTAGGTTCTTTCATTATGCTCATCATCATAGAATCTGAGTGCCTTCCAGTAATGCAGTAGGCAACATGACTAACATCTGTCATTGGTTTGTTCTCTCATCCTTTCTCCAGAGGGAGAGATGCATTCAGTGGAGAGTTTTGTACTGCTTTTTTTTTTTTTTAACACTTGTAAAATTTAACAGCCACTTCATACCCTTTTACAACCTCTTCACACTTGCATATAGGAAACCACCTAAATATACACTTTCCCCGATTTATTAGTTATATTCACAAATTGATCTCATATCCCACCTCACTACTGACAATACCCAAGACAAGAAGAAGCCAGTGTCCTGACACTGATACAACCTATACAATTCTGTATTGAAATGATGCAGAAAGGAATTTCAAGGTCTGTATATACCTCTTTCCTTTGAGAACACACACAGGCGGACTCAGACCCAGATTTCCTCATATCACAATCACAGCTCTTCCAAGCTGCTCCAACTTACTTCTCCTCCATTCTGCATCTACACCTAACATAGTGAATTCAGGGAAAGTGCGTTCAGATAATGTCCAGTGGCTATTGCCAGCTCCAGACAAGGCAGAGTTAAGGTTGTGTGGTCATTTATTTTTACTCTATTTCTTGGTTGTCAGAAGTTTGAGTTTTGCTGAACTCAAAGTTTTGGAAGGGCACAAGCTATCTCTGGGCATCCTTAACTTGTCATTAACAAAGATTTTGTGGTTTTTTTTATTTTATTTTATTTCTTTTACTGTTATATAACACATGCACACATTGTTATGGAAAGCAAGGTCAAAGAAATGCTCCTTGCACTTAGAGCAGAAGGTGTGAGGTTTGTAATGGTTCTTGGTTCTTGTGGGAGCCAGCCCTCAGGAAAGTGCTGTCTCCTGTACAGACATGCTTTACCCTTATTTACTCCTTGGGGAAATCAGTGCTACTGCACAATGCGGAATTTGTGCAGAATTAATGATCGCCACAGATTTTTTTCCCACTGCAGAATCTGACAGGGACGCTGTGGAAGGGCAGCAGTCCTGAGTACACGTGACAGTTCGGGTGTCAGGAGCAGCCGAGAGAGACATAAATCACCACCTTGGGAAGAGGGGGTGGGCACTGGGTACTTGTGTGAGACTGTCCCTCTTGTTCACTATCACAATTCACCTGCTACTGAGGGGCAGAGCCCAGGGTGTTTCTGAGGCAGGCTTGAGGCAGGCCCATCCTTTGTGCTGTGTCAGGGTCAGGTGCAACCTCACTAGCAAGTCTGTGTCACGGTAAGGAGATGCAGGGTGATCCCCCAGCTCCATGCAGCCAGTGTCCTGTGCTCCACACTGGAAGGCAGCCCCAGTGTGCACCCCTTGCCCCGTCACTGTACCTGCCCTGCAGAGGTGTGGGGTTGACAACAAGCAGCTGTGGGGAAGCTATGGGGATACCTGGCCAGCCCCTGCCCTTGTCTTTAGTCTTGCATGTCATCAAGTTGGGATCCGCGCTGAGCCTGGCTTACCACAGTTGGGCAGTAGAGCAAAGGAGCCTTCCCATCTTGCTTGTCTGAGCCAAACCAGCTAGGTCCTGAACCAATGTAAAACCCAGCTGCATAGGGGCCTACCTTGTTCATATGGTCAGTTGCCTTTTAAATAGTGCTTGGAAGGAAGGGGAGAAAGTTCTTAGTTGACAGATAGGGGCAATGCTATGTTCTGCCTCCCCCCTCTCCACCTTTGGGTCTCAACTATTATTAGTGTGCTTTCAAATTTAGTAACTTCATTTATTAGAGGAAAGAAGCAGGAGGCCTGAAACTAATCTGATGGGAAATTGTCCAGATTTGCTATGCTATGCTAATGTTCAACAGCATTAAATTTATCTGTTGGTTAAATTGGTTTGTTGGTAGATGGAAAAATAGCTAGCCAGAATTACTGGGTTTGAGGTTCCAAAGTACCCATTTTTCCTCAAATGCTAAAAAAGAACTTGACTGTTGAATGCCCTACACAACCCCCATCCTCCACCACCTCCACATACTGTGAATATGGGCCTGATGTTTTCACTGTCTGAAAATTATAATGTGCCAAATTCAACATGTATGGTGACACAAGTCACAGGCATTGTCTTTACATTTATTAAGTTGATTTGCTTCTGGGAATGGCCTTTCAACACTAGTACAAATAGCTTTGTAAAATTGTAATAAAAATTAACCTGCCTAGGCATGCCATATACATGACTTTTAACAGGAACATTCATAATGAAAAATATTTTACTTACCCATTTAAAAAAAAAAGACTTTGAGGACAAATAAAATGTTAGAATTATTAACTTGAATTAACTTTGATCTTTTCCCTCTTTACTTTATAAATGTCGGTAAGACATATTGTTTGATCTTTTCTTACTTAGTGGAGTAACTAAAGAGATGTGACCTATTCACATCCATGGAGGTTGTGCATATAAGGTGGGTGACTTTACAGGTGGAAGTACAGGGAAAATTCATCTTAATAAACTTGAATAACTATAAACGCTTTCAGAACTAGCTTTTCTGTAAAAGAGAAATGTAGAATCTTCATACTTACAACAGCGCACTAAGCTAACACAGTCTCTCAACTGACTAATCTGCTCTCTTCCTTACTCCCCATCTCTCCTACCTTAGAGTAACTTATATCTTGATCCTGCAGTGAGGATACACATGGGTGTAGGAGTCTGCCCACCTTGAGCTCATGCCATCATCAGGTCTATCGTGTATACGGCACTTCATGTAAAGTGCACTAACATGTTTTGTGCTCATCATCTTTGGTAGGAAGAACTGAGAATTATAACTACAGTTTTGGGGTGCTTACCCAAAAAGGACTTGTGGGGTGGTCACAAGGTTATTGTAGGGGGGTTGTAGTACTGCTACTGTTACTTCTGTGCTGCTGCTGGCAGCGGTGCTGCATTCAGAGCTGGGCAGCAGGAGCGTGGCAG
Source organism: Eretmochelys imbricata (assembly GCF_965152235.1). NCBI lineage: Eukaryota > Metazoa > Chordata > Testudines > Cheloniidae > Eretmochelys > Eretmochelys imbricata. Next base: position 91,118,130 of record NC_135572.1, on the reverse strand, counting down.
CTGCTGGCTGGGAGCCAAGTTCTGTAGGCAGAGCTGCAGCCAGCAGCAGTGCAGAAGTAAGGATGGCATGGTATGGTATTGCCACCCTTACTGCTGCCTGCACAGCTCGGCCATCAGTGAGCAGCCACTGTTCTCCAGCTTTCCGTCCCTGAAGGCAGCAGCGCAGAACTAAGGGTGGCATGGTATAGTATTGTCACGCTTACTTTTGCGCTGCTGCTGGCGGGGTGATGTCTTCAGAGCTGGGCTCCTGGCCAACAGCCGCCACTCTACGGCTGCCTACCTCTGAAGGCAGTGCAGAAGTAAGGGTGACAATATCGCGACCCTCCTAAAATAACTTTGCAACCACCCTGCAACTCCCTTTTGGATCAGGACTCCCCAATTGAGAAACGCTGGTCTCCTCTCTGAAACCTGTATAGTATAGGGCAGTGGTTTTCAAACTTTTTTTTTGGAGACCCAGTTGAAGAAAATTGTTGATGCCTGTGACCCAATGGAGCTGGGGATGAGGGGTTTGGGAGGGGCTCAGGGCTGGGGCAGAGGATTGGGGTGCAGGGGTGAGGGCTGCCCTGGGGGCTGAGAATGAAGGGTTCAGGCTGTGGGAGGGGCCTCTGGGCTGGGGCAGGAGGTTGGGTTGGGGGAGGGGTTCAGGGCTCTGGGGTGCAGACTCTGGGATGGGGGCCAGGATGAGGAGTTTGGGGTGCAGGAGGGGGATCTGGGTTTTGGGGAGGTCAGAGCTGGGGCATGGGGTTGGGGTGTTGGTAGGGGTAAGAGCTCTGGGCTGGGCAGGCTCTTGGGTGGGGCTGGGGTTGAGGGGTTTGGGGTGCAGGAAGGGGCTCCAGGTTTGAGGGTGGCTCAGGGATGGGGCAGGGGATTGGGGTTCGGGGTTGGGGTGTGGGCTTTGCTCAGGCGGCTCCTGGTCAGCTGTGCAGCAGGGGTGCTAAGGCAGGCTTCTTGCTTGTCTTGGCAGTGTAAACTGCACTGTGCCCTGGAAGCAGCCAGCAGCAGGTCTGACTCCTAGGTGGAGGCACGCAAGTGGCTCCGTGCGGCTCTCGCCAGCAGCCCCCCCTCACATCCCCCCCACTCCCATTGGCCAGTTACCGGCCAATGGGAATGTGGAGGCAGTGCTCGGGGCGAGGGCAGCATGCAGAGCCCCATGATCCCCCTTCCTAGGAGCTGGACCTCCTGCTGCCCGCATCCGGGGCGCAGCAAAATGTCAGAACAGGTAGGAACTAGCCTGCTTTAGCCAGGTAGCACCGCTGACGGCACTTTTAACGGCCCAGTCGGCAGTGCAGACCAGAGCTGCTGCGACCCAGTGACTTACATTCCATGACCCAGTACTGAGTCGTGACCCGCAGTTTGAAAACCACTGGTATAGGATAAAAGCACACAAAAGGTCGGATTTCACGGTCCATGATGCATTTTTCATGGTCATGAATTTGGTAGGGCCCTAACTATGATACACACAGCATAAAGAGTTGCCCAAAGTTACACAAGAAAGCTGTGATGGAACCAATGACAGAACCTAAATCTCATGTGTCCTACTGCAGTGGCAGGCCAGTTGCGTACATCAGAGTAGTTTTTTTTTTTTTTTTCGGAAGCTGCCCAGGGATGGCCAGCAGTGCAAGGATTAATTAACATGTCTAGCCAGTCAGGTAGCTGGTAAGACGGTGCCATGTGCAATTCCTCCAGCTGTTACCGAGCGACTATTTTATTCACAGAAAGCGTTAATGATGCTGACCTTCATTTCATATGCAACAAAAATCCCACTCTCTAGTACGGGTGACACTGGACCTTTGCAATAAAAGGATGCCGCATTGCCATGCAATTGACAAATATTGCTGTATAACAGAGGGGATGCAGTCAAGGTTATGTCTAGGCCAAAAAAAAAAAAAAATCCCTGAGGTACATATAACACTGGGGAGAGGAGGGAGGACTAGGAGGATTAGGCAGACCCAGAAAAGCTTGCATAGGAAGCTGAATGGGACTCTACTGCAACAAGATTCAAACCATCCCTGACAGTCACTTTTCCTGGTGACTCACCGGGGGCAGGTTCGCCTTTCTGCACAGAGCTCTTGCTAACTTCAGTTGCCCTGCACTTCCTTCAGTTGAAGCTTTACTGATCTCCAGCAGTGTAGCCAATAAAGCAGGAAGTCAGACTTTGCAAAACCTAAGAGTCCTCTCAGCAGCCTAGAGGAGCAGCGTCTCGGAGCTTTTGCACCCAAGCTTTTCTCCATGCTGCTGCTTGAAGCATCCTTCAGGGCACCAGCATTCCACTTGAATGCCAATACTTTGATGCACATGGCAGACAGGGTAGTGTTGGAGGGCCGCAGTGGTACTGCAGGCAAGAGACAGCAGTCAAAGACTGAACAATGACAGCCATGGTCAGAGCCTTCTTTCATATTTTAACTGGTAAAACACTAAGTAGAGTGACTTGGCAGAAATTCTCACTACCCCAGAGATCTGTCTGTCCAGCAGATGACATAGAAATATGGTCTTGATTTTCTTTCCTTCCTTCTTTCTCCTGGCAGGTGCAGTTTCATTATGTTTTACAGCTTCTTAGCATTGCAGGGAAAACTAGTTTTCAAACTGAAACCCATTTAGAGCAGCTTTTTAAAGATGCTGAAAGGCACTCATCATTGCCATCAAAGTCAATGGGACAGCTCCTCTGCAAATCTGGATATCATACCATTTTTTCTCAACAATTAGATTGATGTTTCCAGTTCTAAACTAGTTGCTGCTGGAATTCCCATCTCCCTGGGGCCACATATTAAATAAGCATCTGCAATTAAGATCATTCTATATGAGACTGACATGTCCAGTTCCAAACTAACCATGGCTGCAATTCCCAGCTCGCACCTCCCTGACTGCTGCAGTCACACACTTGAATCAGAAGAGATTCTTAGAGAGAGGCCTTAACCGCTGATGCTTGTTAATTCTGTGGCCCCTATTAAGCCCTTCAGGCTTGAAATAAACATTTTTTTTCAGTGCCTAGCAAAGCTAAACACAGTATTAAGCCTCTGTTCCCAACTGATTCCCATTTTAATTTCCCCTCTAACATTGCTTTTTTGTTTAGTTTGCTTGCAAACACCAGGCACTTTACTTGATTGCATGAGGGAAGTGTGCTGATGCTGGAAGAACCGGTCTTCCTTCTGGCTTCATTTCCCCAGTGGTCACAAGCATCATTTCAAGGCAGTTGCCAGCCAGGCTGGTGAATACAGGCAACAGGGCTTTATGCTGGAGATTTGTAATAGCTGTGAAAGGCAAAGGCAAGTTATACACAGTCTGCTTCTTTGGAGTCACATTGGTGAATGCTTCCAGTAGAGCTTGTGACAATGCAGACAATTTCCACGCGGATGAGAACAACAAACCCTGCTGGGCGGCATGGAAACCAGCTTCTGTTCCTCACCTCCATTGAGAGCTTCCAAGCCTGACACTGGCCACTGGATGAATAGTTTTCTGTTCCCTGAGTGACCAGAGCAGGGGCTGTGCTAGAGCAATCAGGAACCTGCTAGAACCAGTTAAGACAGGTAAACTAATTAAGATACCTGGAGCCAATTAAGAACATACTAGAATCAGTTATGGCAAGCAGACTAATCAGGACACCTGGTTTAAAAAGGACCTCCCATCGGTCAGTGGGGGGCACGCAAGGAGCAGGGAGTGAGAAGGCATGCTGCTGGAGGACTGAGGAATACAAGCGTGATCAGGCTTCAGGAGGAAGATCCTGCTGTGAGGATAAAGAAGATGCTGAGGGGAGGACTTGGGGAAGTAGCCCAGGGAGTTATAGCTGTCATGCAGCTGCTACAGGAGACACTGTAGACAGCTGCAATCCACAGGGCTGTGGGCTGGAATCTGGAGTAGAGGGTGGGCCTGGGTTCTCCCCAACTCCTTATTTGATATAAGATGAGTTAACCTGAACTGTGGGTCCCACCAGAGGGGAAGGTCTCTGGCCTGTCCCCCAACCCACTAGGTGGGCCAGCAGAGACTGCGGGGATTGTTCTCCTCCTTTTCCCCATGCTGGCCAGTGATGAGGTTAGTTGAGTGAATGGCAGGTTTGAGCCACTGGCAAAAGTGAGGAGGAACTTTGTCACTATATATATATATATATATATATATATACACGCTGTTTTCCTTTTCCTTCATAAGATGTACTGTGACCAGGGCCGGCTCCAGGCACCAGTGTTCCAAAGCAGGTGCTTGGGGGCAGCAGTTAGAAAGGGGCAGCAGTGTTTCTGTGGCGGCAATTTGGTGGCAGCTCCTCTGTCCCATGGGCCACGACGGCAATTCGGCGGCAACTTCTCTGGTCCGCCGGCCGCAGAGGCAAATCGGTGGCAGCTTCTCCCTTTTGCCATCCGTAGCGGCAGTTTTTTTCACTGCTTGGGGCAGCAAAACTGTAGAGTCGGCCCTGACTCTGACTATTCTGGGACATATATATATATGACAACAAGAATCCCAGAATAGTCCTAGTAGATCTTATGAGGGAAAAAGAAACCAGTAAAATCTCAAGAGGAATTGTAGATATGACTAACTTCATTGCAGCTAAAGGCTTTTCATTGAATAAAAATGAAGAATTTATTAATGCTTATGTAGAATGGCTTGAAATTTATTTCCTCTTTAATGGAAGTAAGGACAAAAACCTGTAAGGCAATATTTTGTATTATAATAGGAAAAAAGCTCAGATGTATTGACAGCTTTAATGTCACCACAAAAACCTAGTAAGAAGAGGGTTTAAGGATTTAATTGAGATTTTAAGGGGACAGTATGTTCCTGGAACAAACTGTTTGTAGGATAGTAGATGCTACTGTTGGAAGATCAGCAGAAAGAGGGAATATGATCAAAGAAACTCAGAAAATGAAAAGATAGAAATATTGTAGGAATAGTGTTAAGTGCCTGGAATATGTTATACTTTGTTTATTTACTTTAATCAGATCTCAGTAAAAATGGTTTACTAAAATCTGTATCTCCTCTTTTGACAATGTGCATCTAGCAAACTGAAAGGGATCTCCTATACATTTAGGGGACTATATTTGCCATCTGAAATATAATAAAAATAATAACATAGCCCAACAAAGATTTTTATTCTGGTGAAATGATACAAACATAGGCTTATAATTTTATTGAGGTGAAACACCACCATGCCAGTTAATAACTGTTTGTTTGAAACAAATTAAGATAAGAATTCAATGTGAAAAGAAGAGAATAGTATTTAAACAAAACATTCCCATCAAAATACTGTTTTGAAGAGGTAAAATTTTGCTCCATAGAAATTCTATATTGCTTTGTGAGCAGTCAAATAAAACTGAAAATTCCTTTTACATTCAGCATTGAACATGAAATGGCTGATAGCAACAACAAAGAAACTAAAATGCATGTATTTCAGACACAAGCAACAGCTGGTATAAAGTAGAAATAAAAGCAACTCTGCACACAATCCATAAATAGGAGCTGTCAATTGGCAAAATCTGCAGATGCTCTATAAGAGTGGTAAAGGCAAATGGTGGGATTTATACAATTTCCTGAGCCAATCATAGAATGAGTTTACTCCTATACATGGATAACTGTTTGTTTGTGTTTAGTACTTGGAGTCTTGCTTTAATAATTCTGTCAATGTAGTTCAAACCGCAAATGGACTAGGCTTTCTCATGCTGTTTAGATGAACCAAAACATGACAGCAATGTATCTAAACCATACATTAATGGATTCAAAGGCTATGAATACAGCACTGAATCAAGCTTCCAGATCACAACAAAAGAAAGAAAACCAAACATGTCCTGCAGTCTTGCCTTTTGAAAGAAGAAAGTAAAGACACAAACAAATGTAGGAATTTACTTTGCTCCATTTATGAAGTGTGATAATGCTTTAATTCTTTCTTAGTGTGAAGAAGTTTTCTAAGAGATCAGTCCATTTTACAGTTGCTTTATAATTAAGTCAAAAAGAACTGCTAAAGAACCCGATCTTGCTTAAACCAATGGGAATTTTGCTACTAACTTCTTAGCATCCCATCACCGGCTCCCCCTTCTCTATCTCACATACATGAGCTACTCGTCTTCACTTTGAGGACCCTTAACAACCTATTCTCATCCTACCTGTCACCTCTCATTCAGTATCAGAAGGTCAACTCCCACCTCCAATAGGCTGATAGTGCCCATCTCCATCACCTACTTGCTACATTTTAAAACAAGCACCTTTTGTGCTTTCCCCCATGCTGTCCCTCACACCTTAACGAAGCTCCCCATAAACATCTGCAAAACTAACTCATTATCCTCCTTCAAAACCCTCCTTACAACGCTTCTTTACCCATGATGACTACATAATACTTGACGATGGTTAAGCCGTTGCTGTGCTGAAACCAATGCCTGTCATGCTGACTAGTACTTTCTTCTGCTTCCTGCTCCATCTGTATCCATCTGTTGTCCTTTGTTTTATACTTAGATTCTAAGCATTTTTGGGCAGGGACTGTCCTTTTGTTCTGTGTTTGTCCTGGTCCATGAGTAGCACCCCTAGATGATATTGCAAATAATAAACAACAATAACTGCTTAAGAAAAGTGATCAGGACCAAAGAGCCTAATCCAAAGAACACGGAAGTCAACGGAAAGAATTCCATTAATTTCACCAAGCTTTGGATCAGATCCCAAATAAATAAATAATTATTGTGTAAAACAATGTGTGGGAGGATTTGGAAGATCAGGAGAGAGACAGTGGCTGTGGGATTTCAGTCATTCTGTAATAAAAAGGTAGAGACTGGAATAAGATTACACTTACTTAAAGGCATCTTATTTTCTTTTCCAGCTTGACTTGTTTCTTAATTGTGGAAAAAGCTTTGCTGACAGTATTTCTGAAGAAGTTATTCATTTCCTTTTCTTGTAGATTCCGGCTGCTGGCTCTTTCTGGACACAGGAGAGGGATTAATTGAGAGAAGAAATGGGTGATAACCACAGAACACGCAATGTTGTTAAATTGTAGTTTTTAAGAAATATACCTATATTTAGGAATGCACTCATATGAGCACTACATTTCTGTGTGGCAAACGTATATTAACCCCACATCATAAAATAAGAAGTAATCTGATCAATAAAACAAAAATAAGATATGTACTTATTTCAGTATGGTAAGCAAGAAGAACTGCAATTACCTTAGCAAAGCTTGAGTGAAATAATGGAGTCATTTCTGGTCTTTAAAGAAATGGTGGATCACCATAATCTGACTATTTTAGAGTTCAGTAAATGTACTATACTTAGGAAAGCACAATGCCACTCTGGATATAAACCATTAGGACACAATAAGCCAGAGTCATCCCTGAAGTTAATTCATTGAATTTGGGTGATTTACCCTCGGGGTGAATTTGGCCTGATATGTCACCAGTTAGGGGCCAGGCTGAACTCATATGAAAAGGGCGAAGGAACATATAACATCTACTGTTAAAGGGAGATCTTTTTCTTGTCAATGTGCTTGAATCGACAAGTAGAAATGCTTTGAGTGAACATTATTTACAAGTGACACAGGGGAATGTTCAATCAGTACAAGGCAAAGAAATAGAAATGAGTACATAGTGTAGCAAGCAGAGTCCACTGAGCAGTGAAACAGGAGGAAAAGGTTAGGCAGTAATAGCAGGCAGAGAATCAGAGGGTAGTGTAGTTGATTGTTAATGTGGCAGCGGGGACCTGCAGCAGGGTCACAGGGAGAGGAAAATGCCTGCTAGACGTATTAACATCTTATTAGTATTCTAAGTGGCCAGAGGCAGCGACAGGAGTAGGAGGGGGAAGAGCTAAAGTACTATTACAACAGCTAATAATGTTTCTGGCACTCTTTGAACACTGGTTTGCTCCATAGTACTGTACATTAGTGATCATAATGCACAGTTGTCTCTCAGTTTAATCCTTGTGAATCAGGTTGGCTCCTATATTAAGCCCAGGGTGATGTAGACTCACTTCAAAATAGAGGCATAATTTCCAGCTCTAGAAGACATACCCACACTATCTCTGATTGAGTTACTTGACTACAACAAGAGGGTAGCCACCCCAATACCTACCTGTCTGAGACATTAGGCATGTGTAGCCCCACCTAGCATGCATGCTGCTGTGGCTGCACTCTGTTATTAGTGTGCTAGCTGTTTCAGAGCTAATGCATGTATGTTTCCTCCCGCTGGGAATCACATTTTCCAGCTTCAGGTGTAAACATATTTTCACACTCCAGGACCCCCAACAAGCTGTTGAAATGTTCAGTTGGTTCCTGAAATCTGGATGTCAGGCTGCTCCATGGGTCAGTAATTATTCTGCTTAAGCCTGTGACCCATAGTGTGGCATTAGCAAGCATGTCCGGTTTATGACTGGGAGGAACTTAACCCTTCCTTTTCAAGAGGCCAAGCAAAGGAGGTTTATAGTCAGCAGGATTCATTGCACAGTGGCTTCCCACTAAGAATCTCAGAATGATTCAGGAGGTCTCAGAATAGTGATTGTAAATCCAACAATGCACTGGGCTTGGCTTCCTCAGCCCAGTCAGGTCCTCCATGGGCAGTTTGGCACAAGCTGCCTCCTGAGGCTTAGGAACCCTAGGAGAAGCAAGGGACTATGGCATCTGAGTCTGTGAGATAGGAGCTGGACATAGTCAGTAAGCTTGGATGACATGAGGCATAAGGGATATTCTTGAAACCTGCAAAAGTGGGGAAGACAAAAGCCAAGACCCCTGTTAATATACTGACCAGAAACATCTGGAAGAGAGAGGAGATTATCTAGAACTAGTAGTTCTGTCATGCTGCTCAGATGGTTGAAGATTCCTCTGTCAGAGGTGGGTTTCTGCTCCAGACTGTAGGAGCTGAAGAGGGGAGCCAGAAATGTCATGCCATCATAGAGGGAAGCAGATGCTACTCATTTGGGAGAAGAAGTAGGGGGGTCTGATCCAGAGAGCCCATATCAGCATTAGAAGTTTCATTAATAGCAGGGTAATAACTTAGATGGATATCAAGCATTTTTCCCCACAAAGGATCCTCCTGGAGTCACTTAGTGACTGAAATGCACCATTATCAGGGGAAAGAGGAAATTGTAGTCAAAGACAAAAGTGCTATTTTCTTATAAAAAGATACCCTTGGGATCTTTAACATCTAGGCAAAGCAGTTACAGGACCCTGCTTTATAAAAAAGTATCTCCACTATGTAAAATGATTCTGTAACGGTTAACACCAAAGGCTCCAAGTTCACCCTCTCTTTAATTACAAATCAGATCTGTCCTCTTTAGGAATATGAACAGGTTTTTTGGTTTGTTTTTTTTCTACAGAAACAGCACAAACTTGTCCTTCAAACTGAGAGTTAATCTGGTACTTTCTGATATATGCAAAATCCCCAGTAACCCATGCATTGTCAGGACTTCAGTTTGGCATTTCATGCCAAGGAGAGCGCTTTGAGAAGTACAGTTCATGCTAGAACTATGCTATTATACTATTTGTACTAGTTCAGTCCTAATTCTGGGGGAGAGAGAGCAACTGATGGAGGACTGAGTTTCCTGTTTCCTTTCATACAAATACTGATTTAGACCATCCCTAGCTGATACCTGAGGGGCATGATAGTTCCTGAAAGTGACCTTTTAACAGTGTCGGGTGCTGCTAGGTCCAGTCAGACCTTACTTCTAGGATATGTTCAACAGTTCCTGAAAGGAATATCAAGAGTGTGAAGTTCTCTTCGTTATCCAGAGTATGTTAAATTATCTCTACATGGAGATAATATCACTAATAGCAGAACCTGATAAAGACATATTCCTAGCAACCAGCGGACTCTAGGTTAGGCATCTGTACACACATCTTCTGGCTTCAGCAAAGGGTTTGTTTGTTTGTTTTCCAGGAGAAAGGGGGCATGGCCAAGAAATCCTTACACCAGGGAAGTCTCCAGCTGCTGGAACAGCACTTTAGGAGCTGCCGTCCTGCGCATCCAGGATTAAGGAGTCACAAAAGTAGCTTAAAGCCACATTTACACCTCTTCATCCAAACTGAGCAAAACGCTGAAATTAATTCCTGTAATTATGGCCCATAATTTTCACTATACACTGTTCTAGTAGCAAGAGCATTGGTTTGTGACATATTCCCAATCTTATTTACCAGCATAAATCCAGAATAACTCCAGTGATTTAATTGTCATCCATGAAAAGGAGAACAGGATTTGGCTCATTATTAGTACCTTTGAGGTTGCATGATGCCACTTTCACTAGTTATGTAGTTTACTTGAGAGATATTTAGACATGCTGAGAACAGGGGCGGCGAGTTATATCTCCACGTGGTGCCTTAGCACCAGCAATATTCAGAGCCCAAGGGCCCAGCTCCACCAATATTTGGGGCCGGGTGTCGTCCACCCCCCCGGCCTACCTGCCGCCCCCCGTTCCTCCCCCGAGTGTCCCCCAGCCCCTGTTGCTGCCCCTGTGCGCCTTCCCAGGCCCCGGAGCAGAGTGTCCCTGGTTGCCTCTTCCATCCCTGGCTGCCTCTTCTGAGGAACTCCATGCTGCCCCCCATGCTGCCGCAGGGTCCTAGTGCCCCCCACCGTCAACTGCCATGGCAGACTAACTCTGAGCCTGCCCTTCCACCTCAGACCCTTCCCTTCCCCTCCTCCCCCCCGCACCCGCAGTCACCATTCTGGGCAAGGAGGCAGCCCCATCCCTCACCCCCAGTGAGGCTACAGTGAGGGGCACCAGGAGGGGAGGAGGTGCACGCAGCACCCCCTGGCACCCACCACAGGGAAGGTGAGGGAGATTCCTGGACCTGAAAGGGGCCCTAGGAGCATGTGCAGTGACTCTGGTGGGGGTGAATGTGCTGCTAGGGCGGCGGAAAGGGGGGCTCCTCCCCCAGAGCTCTCTGCTGCTGGAAGGGAAAGGGCTGGGGGGAGTCCTCTCTGGCCCCTGTCCCGGAGCAGCCTGCCTGCACCCCAAACTCATCCTCAGCCCTGCCTCAGCCAGAGCTTTTGCCCCCCCACACACCCTCAACACTTTACCCTAGCCTTGATCACCTCCAGCACCCCAAACCCCTTATCCCGAGTCCCAGTCAGAGCCCTCATCCCCCCTCCACTTCAACCCCCTGCCCCAGTCCTGAGCCCTTCCAACACCACAAACCCGTCATCTCCAGCCCCAGACAGAGCCCTCATCCCCCTCCACTCCAACACTCTGCCCCAGCCCTGAGCCTCTCTAACCACCCAAATCCCTCAGCCCCAGACAGAGCCCTTACCCCCCACACTCCTGCTCTTACCCTGAGCCCCTCCCACAGCCCTCACCCCTACACCTTCTCTCTCTGCACCCCCTCCCATCCCCAAACTCCCTCGCAGAGCCTGCACCATGCACCCCAATCCCCTGCCCCAGCCTAGGGCCTGCACCCCAGACCTCCTCCCCCACCCAAACTCCCTCCCAGAACCTTGGGCAGGTGGGGGGCAGCGTTTGGGGGGGTGGAGTTTGGGCAGGGGCGGGTTCTGGGCACCTCCAAAAATTATACAAACCTGCCGCCTCTGGCTGAGACTGTTTTTATGGGGAATAGGTAAAAGTCTGTTTTGAGACAGGAATACCTTATGTTTTCCCATGTGGATTATACATAAATCAAGTGGAACCATTCATCCTTCCTTTCTTCTGCGCACTGTCTTTCTTCTGAGTTTTTCCCATTAAACAATTTCTAGCAATGGTCATTAACAAAAAGTTACCTAATACAAGAACAACATCTTTCTTGTTATGTTATGTTCTTATGTTATGACAACATCTTTTGTTCAAACAGTGATTTTAATTGGCCAGCATGTTTCCTAATATTCTATTTGGTTCAGTGTTCCTGTGCATTTAATATTCACCTGACTATTCAGAAACACAACACTGACATTTTTTAAAATATATTTCAGTGCCCATATTGCCCTAAGCACTGTTCTGAATACTAAAGTTCTCTTGGCTGTTCCATTACAGTCAGTTCAGACAAATGATCTGGCAGCACATGATTGTTTTAGTGTAATCTGGCATTTAGCAACACTGAGGACAGGGGCTGGCATCCTTTGTTTTGAAACAGCATTTGATTTAACACTGAGCTAGCTCCATTTGCAAGTTTAGTGAAGTAATACAGAGAGCATTTGGGCCCCAGACAGCACCCAGAATGTGGATGTCCTCCAAAAAGATCAAAAGAACAAACGTCTGATACCTTGTGGGGAATATTTTGGGATTGCTGTTGGTGAGGAGGGTGTTTTCCTCTAGCTGACCTCTGAGTACTTGGGGGGAAGGTATTGTGTCTAAGTGGGCTCCCTTTGAGCTCTCTAGTGGACAGCCTCTGTTGGGACCAGAGTGTGACCCTGAGAGGGGGGAAAAAGTGTCATGGCTACAAAAATCAACTCAAGATTACAAAAAAATAAATCTGTAAAGTATGATGAAATAATAGATGCAGGTTTTAAAAACATAATGTCTACAATATACCAGCAACAAATATCTGGTCTGGATGAGACTTCATCCAGAAAGAATGCCAAAGTCAGACACCACCAAATTCGAATCAAAGATCTGAAGTCCAAAAGATCTACATATGCCTCACAATCACTGGCACTTTGCTTTCATGCTTTCTTTTTGCTTGTTTAAATACCAATTCTATTTTCATTTCTGCATGGCTAATTATAACACAGAGTGGATGCACATTTATCTAAACACAAATGCTTCACAGTATCATTTGTACATGCAAGATGCTAAATACTATTAAGGCATGATTTTTATCAAAGAATGTTAATCAAATAATTTAAAACTATATGGGTAAATGTAAATGCATGGCAGAAGAGCCTGAGGTTTTTCCTTGATTTGTCCACTCTCTGCTAAGCCTTGGGACAACCTGAGGCTGAAGAATACATTCTAAGGCCAGTAGGGACCACTATTATCTTCTAGTTTGACCTGCTGTACAAAGCAGTTCGGAGAACATAAATTTATAGACTACTTCTGAAATGAAAAATATTTCAGGAGGATGTCAATCAAGTTATTTTTGTTGTTTTGTTATATGTTTGTGGAATACTGTCTACAATCCAACTACATAATTATCTTGTAGTACTTATACGATATTTACTAGCTTTTGTATTAATATTAGGAGTGATAATAATTTCAGAGAATTGATTTCTAGAAATATGAATATGGAAAAATAGGCAATGTCATTCAGACAGAAGCTGCATGAAGTCAAGGCAATCCTATTTTCCTTTACAAATATTTATTGGGACTATGAAAAAGTAGAACAAGAAGAGCTGGTTGCAAAACTTGTTCATAGGAGTGGTATATATTTACAAGGTTTGTATTTCATAACGACTGCATCGCTTGAATTTCCAAAAGGCAAAAATGGATTTTAAAAAATGAACTTGATCAGAGGAAATGTATGCAGTGCTCATTTTACAGTTTCATTAACTATTTGGAACATAGTACCAATATACTACATAAAAAGTTAGTACTAGGTACTGAAATTTACTTTGGGTTAACAGAAAAATGTTCCTGAACATTGTTTACAATCAATAGTGTACAACTTGACTTGCTTCCTTTCAAGTTAGCTGTAAGAAATGTAGGAGTATGTCACAGAACTGTACATGAAGGAGACAGATTGGACAAAGATTTTTATGCTGTAGAAAGGCTGCATCATATACAGAGGGGGCAGAATTATGGTTTGATGGGCTACCATAATATGACATTTTTTTAATTTTCAAATGCTTGTCTTTTCAATTTAAATAATGTACTTTTAATATCAATTTTTATATGTAACTTCCTAGGTACCCTAAAAAAAGGTAAAATCAAATTATATTACATGCAACTATAACAGCCCCCCCCCATGCATCATCATGATTTAAACTCTGAACCTTCAGCATTGAAACACAAACTGCTCCTATTTGAGTTACAGAATTAACTACAACAAGGGTCATCAGGAGAAGACTTTATTCCAGGGTGTGTGTGTGGAAAAACAGATTGGGGCCATGTTCTGGGTCCAGGAAATGGGGATAATCTATCCCAGCTCCCCACTCTCCCTTGGCACAGCTGCTTTAGTAGCAGCCAGGTTGTCTGCTTCTGTGGTTCCTTGTGAAATATGTAGTCACCCCAGGCCCAGCCTTTAGAAAGTGCACATTCAGTTATTATTTGGGGATGCTGCCAAAATTTTCCTGAGTAATTCAACTCATAGTGAGGAAATGGCAATTTTCAACAGCTTATATTTATTCAAAATCTGAGCAGAATTTCATGCCATAAAGAAAAGGTACTTCTCTAGCCTGAAGGCTTTCTCCCTGCTGAATTTCAGAAGCCAGTTGCACAAAATGAAGTGTTAGAACTTTTCACAAGAATATTATATAATGCAGCCCATGTTAGGTAAACCATGTTAACACACCCAAATATATCACTACCAGCGCCCCCATAATAGAATACTTACATGGTAACTTTGTATCATTTCCTACATAAACAGTGACTCATTGACTGTGCATTGAAGTGGATGAAATATGTACAGTGTTATATGAAGACAGTAACCAGTAGACAAACTACTGTAACTGATTTAGTTAAACAGAAATGCATAACAATTAAAACACAAAAGGTTTTGTGGTCACAAATATTTATGATCTGTGTGGGCCTTTCACCTTTTTTTCAATGTGGCTTTTTAAGAGGTTCCAAAAGTTATGTAGCAGATGCAGTATTTTGTGTTATACAGTTACTTCGTGTCTTTTATTGCAACTAGCAACTGCAATATTATAATTATTCTCTGATATCCAATACAATGCACTTTACTGCAGTACAACCCAAGTAAAACAAGTTATTTATTTATTCCAGTATGTAAGTCTTCACTGACAAAAAGCTAATACCTGTACAGGAAAAATTACATGTTGTGCAATACACCACCTATATCACATTGTGGAGCCATTACCAGGACTACAGTAATCCTATACACTCTCAGAAACAATCAGTGAAGCTAGAGCTTCCAGAATTAGTCTACATGTTCTCAGAGGGAAAATCTATAGCACATGGAATTGGGAGGGTCTCTATAAGCAGAGCAGCCACGTTTTATCATCTTCATCCTGGCCCGGGAAGATGGTGAGAAAAGTTGTGTCTGAGATCAGTTACATGCTGGAAAAGGATGTAGAGGGCAGTGACAGCTCCTTGATAAACTGCCATCTGCCATAGCGATTCGAGGATGATCTCTACCACGGATTTACATATGGGTCCTGAGATGACTCAGGACTCCGATCCTGGAACTGCAAATCTGCCCATAATAGCCACAGACATTTCATGATAGGTCAGCTGCCTGCTGGGAGAATATTCTTTCTTTTTCCTTCCTTCTCTCTCTCTCTTTTCATCTTCGAGGGCAAGGCGCTTCTCCTCGAAGCTGCCCACTGCCTGATTGAGGATATGGCGCCATTGGGGTCTGTTGGTGGCTTGCTCCTCCGAGTTTGTGATCTCCATATCAGTTTTCTTAAGATACGCTTTCAGTGTGTCTTTATAGCGTTTCCTCTAACCACCGTAGGATCTCTGGTCATGGGTGAGCTGAGAGCAGAGGACTTGTTTTGAGAGGCAAGAGTCTGGCATCTACTCACAATGTCCACCACAGTAAAGTTGGTGCATGAGGATCATTGCTTCAATGCTGGTGACATTGGCTTCAGCAAGGATTCTGGTGTTAGTGCAACGATCTTGCCACTTCATGCAAAGAATCTTCCAGAGGCACCGTTGGTGGTACCTCTCCAGACTCTTGAGGTGCTGTTGATAGATCACCCAGGTTTCAAATCCATAGAGGAGTGTAGGAACAACAATTGTCTTATAGACCTGGATCTTGGTATCCTGCCATAGGTCATGGTCCATGAAAACACGTCAGAGCAATTTCCCAAAGGAAGCACCTGCACACTGAATCCTGTGCTGGATCTCACTGTTGATTTTTGCATTTTGAGAAAGTTGGCTACTGAGGTAGCAAAAGTGCTCAACTGTCTCCAAAGTCTGACCCTCGCTGGTGATTTGTGGTTGGTCATGTGCAAAGCCTGAAGCAGGTTGATAGAGCACTTTAGTGTTCCCAATACTGAATGAGAGTCCGAGGCTTCAGTAAACTTGTGCAAGAAAGTGCAGTATGGACTGAAGGTCATTCTCAGTGTGCACGAGGATGACACAATCATCAGCATACTGAAGATCAGAAATGGATGCCCTGAAGACTTTAGACTTTGAGCAGAGACATCAAAGACTAAAGAGCCACCCATCTATTCCATATTGAATGTCACCTCCATGGAGAGATGATCTTTAAAGAGGACCCAAATGACTGCTAAATAGATGGAGAACAGTGTTGGGGCAATAACACATCCTTGCTTAACCCCAGTTTTGATGATGAAAGATTCCATCTCAAGGCCATTACAGAGAACCATGGCAGTCATCTGATCATGGAGAAGCCTTAAGACCTTAATAACTTTTGGAGGGCAGCCAAATCTGGCCATCACATTCCACAGGGCTTCATGACTGACAGAGTCAAAGGCTTTTGTCAAATCAATGAAGGTGATTTAGAGGTCCTGATTTTGCTCCCGAGACGTTTCCTGGATTTCACGGGCAACAAAGATCAAGTCATTTGTCCCGTGGGAAGGTCTAAAACTGCACTGAGATTCTGACAATATTTCTTTAGCAAGTAATCAGTTTAAGAGGATAGGGGCAAGAATTTTCCCTGCTGCAGATAGCAAGGCAATGCTTCAATAGTTTCCACACTCCGACTTATCTTCTTTCTTAAAGATTGTAACAATGTTAGCATTTCTCAAGTCTTCTGGGATCTTCTCATTATATCAGATATGAAGAAAAAGTTTGTGGAGCTTCCTTATCAGTTCTTCACCATGAAACTTGTAGACTTAAGCCGGTATGCCATCTAGACCTGCTGCCTTGTTGTTCTTAGTTTGCATAATGGCTCATGTTACTCTTTCAAGGGTTGGGGGGTCAGCAAGAGACACTCTTTCGGGTTGTTTAGGTATCGATTCAATAGTGGGATAAGAAACAGTTGTCTCAAGTTTCACGAGTAACTCAAAATGCTCCTTCCATCTGGCTTTGATGGCTTCACTGTCCTTAAAATATGTTGACCCATCTTGGGCTTGGAATTATGTGGATCCATGGGAGTATGGACCATAAATGTCCCTTACTGCCTGAAAAAAGACCCTCCTGATGTCATGCATATCAGCGTAAAGCTCAATCTCCTCGGCCTTTTCTTGCCACCACTTATTTTGATGTCACAGATTTTCCTTTGGGCTTCAGACTTGTGTTGCTTGTTTGACTCTTTCTTCTGCTGGTGTGATATGTCGTTTTGCCACATGCAGTGAGCTTTCCTTTTCTGGTCAAGCAGGCCCTGAATCTCAGCATTGTTCTCATCAAACCAATCTTGATGATGGTGAGTGACATAGCCAATGGACACAGCACATGCTGAGAGAATGGCAGTCTTTAATCCCTTCCAGAAATTTTCATTATCATCATCAGCTGTAGCATAGTAGCAAACTTCTCTTGGAGACACTGCTGAAGATTCTCCCGAGCCAGTATGTCTTCAAGAGACTTGATGTTGAATTTCTTTCCTACTGATTTTGCCTGCTTGTGATGCCTTGAGGTGATCTGGAAATTCATGATTGATCTAACAAGGCTATGGTCTGTCCAACAGTCCCTTTTTGGGGACTGTCACCATCTACCATAGCACTGCAAATAGGGTTACCATACATCTGGATTTTACTGGACATTGACTCTTTTTTTGAGGATCCTTCCTCCAACTGTGGGAATTTTTCAGTTAACAGGAAATATCCTGGATTTTTGTAGAGCATATATTGTAGCTCAGAAAGAGTTCCGATTGGTCTGTTTTCAGATTGGTCCCTCTCCTGCATCTATAACTGATTGGCCCATTCCCTTGCAGCCAAAGTTGCTGGATCCAGCCCACTTAGGCCACAGCTTCCAGCCTGGGGATGGGGTCCCACAGGGAGGTGCTGACTGATGGCTGTCACTGCATCCTGTGCCAGCCATCCTACCACCATGACAGGGAGTGACACTGCCTCTCACTTCCAGTGAGTACCCCCACCTTGAGCACACCCAACTGTATCCCTGCTCCAGCTTCCCCTCTCTCATTCCCTCCATTCCCCCCGCCCCCATCCCCACCCGGGCAGTGTTCTCTTTTGGGGAACCTGAAATATGGTAACGGTAACTGTGGGGAGGATAGGAATAATTTCTCTGCTTCAAAGGGACCACTCCTTCTCTGGGTAATTCTAAAAGATCCTTGCCAGAGATTACAGTCATGGGGCTCATGGAAATATTTCTGAAAAAGCAAGTGATTTACTTTCCAACTGCAAGAAATAATAATTTAATTTAAAAAATCTCAGGAGAGGATACAAGTTGCCAACCCTGATGATTTTTTTCATGAGTCTCACAATATTCATTTTTTTCTTAAAGCCCCAGCTCCTGTGGTATTATATTCATTTATTTGTTTTTGGGTATAATCCAGAAACCCCAATCAGGACTCAATCAAAATAGGCATTGTGAAAAAATAGAGGACAGCTTCTGTCCCAAGGAGCTTACAGTCCAGAAAGATGAACTAATCTACAGATCTAGACAAACAAATAAGCAACTTGTCAGAAATTATATGAGGCTAGACTGTCTAAAGGAGTCTGTGAACGTTGCTGGACAATTATTGTGATTATGAAATGCATCTAAAAGCAATACTCAGTTGAAAGTCAGAGATCACATTATCATCTTAAATTTTACAGATGAAGGTTATATGGTTATCTACATAAATAAAGCAGAAGGGGTTTTACGGTGGTTGAATTATTTTTGGGGTATGAAGCTCTGAAAGATGGTTGTTCTCAGAGAGTACAAGTTGGGCCTTATTCTTTAGTGCATTATATCACTTCCATGCTGATATAACCAAAAGGAATTCCACTAATGTAAAGGAGGAGTAACACTACCAAACACCTTATTCTTATAGTAATGGGACTAGTTTCAGTTATTACTAAAGAAGCATTACAGGATAATTTGTATTTAGTTTAAATAGAAGCTGAATACTTTTGAAAATCTGGCCCTTTAAATGTCAGGTATAAAATTCCTTATGTTCTGGTACTTAATTATTGAATTGTTCACAACTTCAACATTATTTAGAGTACCATGTTTTATTCCTATTTGGTTAAAATCTGTTTGAGCCAGAGTAAAGCAGCACTAATTATTCAGCTATTACTGAGGGGCTTTATATCGTACAGTAACTAAGCTTCAGCCCCACTGGTGGAATATCATTGTCAGATCAGTCCTGAACCTGTTCACTGTACTGTATATTGAATAAATAGTAAGTCTTAGTCTGTGGTTTACTTAGCAATGGTTTATGTAAGGACTTTGCTTCTTGGTCTCTTGTTGTGTGTTACTACTTTGATTATAGTAATTATAAACATTTCAAATGTAAAGAAACAGATCCTCAGTTAATGTAAAGTAGTGTACCTCCTTTGAAATCAATGAAGCTATAAAGACTTATGGTCCTAAATTGCCAGAATCCAATTATCTGTTTTCCTAACAAACATGCTATAGATAATGGATAGAAGGAACTGATGATTTTAATTTGGGTATGTGACACTTAGATACACCTTAGATAGATGTGATTATCTGTAAAGCAGAACTGCAAGCTAATTTCTGAACAGATTCAAAAGCACATTTCCATGATCATTTGTTTCTGGCTGTTTATTAATAGACATAATAGGACAAAATTGTACTCTGCCCCCACTTATGGAAGCATGAGGTGGTGCCTGGTTGTGTAGATGTTAAAACTGTTTAAGTGTGCACAGTAGTTTGTGTGACAGCCGTCATCTTGGCTGAAACTGAAGACTGCACTGAGGACATCCAGATCTAAAAGTATGACTCTCTTTACAGCTTAATCAGGAGAGCCAGGCTTGCAAGCTGAGAACTGTAACAGATCCATATCCTCTGTGTATCACAGAGGGAGACAGGTAGCACTATTCTGCTCTATTTGCACCTACAAACTTCAGACAAATGTCCTGTATATGCACAAGTAGAGGCCGGGGGCTTAAAATCAGGATCTACAAACCTACATTTATACCAGACTAGGTAATTATGCTCATGTCCAGTATTATGAATGTCAATGAATTAATAAAATATTAGAAATATTTGAGTTATTTCTTACATCTTACTTTAATTAAATTGTCACAAAACACAGCAATCTTCTAAACAAAGAGACTTCAATATAATGAAATATGTTGTATTGATTCAGTGGAAAAAAGATTTAATCTATATTGTATATTATACATAAGTGCTATTCTTTGATTTCAGATTCATTACAATTGGGACAGACTTGCTTAGGGTAATGCTATCCCTATTCAGAATTCATCTGTTCTGATTCCACATATATACACAGTAGCGCCAGATGTTTGTTTCTGAAAGCTGGTCTCCTCGCTTTCATCCTCAAATTGCAGGTGAATACAATTATGGATGAAACTATTTATGGATGTTATTAATTAAAGTGAACTGGATATTTAAATATGTGATTTACAGGTTCAATCAGTTGCATAGATGACAACTTATGCCTGCAAATAAATGTAGGCACAAAACTGTGGATGTAGTTATTTGCACCTGAGGTTGGATGCAAAGAGGCCATGTTGAGGCTGGCCACAACATCATACCCACAGCATAAAATTCTGCCCTTGGATGCCTGTCTGTGGTAGACTACACTAGTGTGCACATGTATGAGAAGTAAATATGAACAAGTAAAGAGAAACCAAAGCCAAGTAAGGGTGAAAATAAGGCTAAATGAGCCATAGTCACATTTATACAGACACTTTACTAGTTCTAGTGCAAAATGTAATTGGGTAGAACACACACATTAATAAATAATGGTTATTGGAACCAACTGATATTCAAAAGTCATCCTGAGCTCTAACGCCTCAGAGCTGATAGACATTCTATTATTTTGATATTATTTCCAGACATTCTAGACACCAGAAATTGTTACTTCAGGGAATTATGACAATCAGCTTTGGTAAGTACGGTATGTTCCAATTTGTCTGTGCAGTGCCTAATACATTTTGGTTCAATAAAATATTAAGTAATAATAATAATTAATAATAAATTAATGATAAATAAGCAATTGTCTCATTCACCGTGCACAGTCCAGTATGCAGGCACAAGTCCTACAGAGAATAGTACTGGATCACATAGTACTATATTGCAAATCAATATACACCACACAGAGATAAGTTTGCTCAGGCAACCTTACCTTGTGAATCATTGCACTTCCACATGTTTCACCACAAACCTAAAGATTTTTAACACTATCTTTATATTGAATGTTACAGAATGTTTGCTTGAAACACATTTCTCCCAAACAGTGTGATTTTTTTTTCCATAGCAAATCATTTTTTTAGTTACAAGAATATAAAACTAAATCCTCTGTCACATCTATTCGAGTGTATAATATACCATATGGTGTACTGAAACAGGAGATATCGCTCCCAGGTAGAATCTTGGATCTTAACTCTTTTTACAATGCTGCATTGTCAATATTGCAGGTCTAGCTGCACCTCTGTCTCTTTCCTGGGCTCTCTGAATGCACTCTGTTTTTTCCACCAGCCTTTTCAATATAACTCATTATAATCATACAGTGAACATCCCAATAACCAGGTCAATGTACAATTTTCATAAATTTCATAAATATTAAATAGTAGCTTCATGTCTGTCACATGCACATTCATCCAAATTTCATTCTTGCTAATGTGAGACCTTCCCAATTCTTGCAATGTCAATCATCTATATCTACCGGCAAGGATTGCTCTTCTCAGTGGGAGTTCTGGAATAATCTGGATCTTAATAAGGATGGAGTGTTTACACTAAACCAGTCCTTGCTGTCCCCTTTGCATAGCATTAAGTGCTCAGTACTAACCCTGCAGGGTCTTTGCACTGAATGAGCACAAGACCTATCACTGTGATTTGTACCTGCATGGATGGGCACAAAGACAGAGAGGCTCCTTGTATATTTTGGTTGGATGTGTATGTCAGGCTATCTGGAGTGGCTCACAAATAGGGTTGCCAGGTGTCCAGTTTTCAACTGGAATGTCTGGTCAAAAATGGACCCTGGCGACTCTGGTCAGCACTGCTGACCGGGCCGTTAAAAGTCCAGTTGGCAGCGCAGAGGGCCTAAGGCATGTGCCCTGCCTGCCGTGGTTCCTTGCAGCTCCCGGAAGCAGTGGCAGATGTAGCCATGGGGCTCCGCATGCTGCCCCCGTCCCAAGCACTGTCCCTGCAGCTCCCATTGGCTGGGAACTGCAGCCAATGGGAGCTGGCGCAGGGGCGGTGCCTGCGGATGGGGCAGAGCGCAGAGCCACCTGACCATGCCTCTGCATAGGAGCCAGAGCGGGGACATGCTGCTGCTTCCTGGAGCTGCTTGCTGCACCACCCGGAGCCTGCACCCCGGACCCCCCCATGCCCCAAATCCTCATATCCCCCTCCTGCCTTCTGAACCCCTCAATTCCAGCCCAGAGCACCCTCCTGCACCTCAAACACCTCATCCATGGTTCCACCCCAGAGCCCACACCACCAGCCAGAGCCCTCACCCCCTTCCACATCCTAAACCACTGCCTCATCCTGCAGCCTCCTCCCACACCCTAAACTCCTCATTTCTGGCCCCTCCCCAGAGCCCACACCCCTAGCTGGAGCCCTTCTGCTCCCCAACCCCCTGAGTCACCCCCTGAAAATGAGCAAGTGAGTGAGGGTGGGGAGAGCAAGTGACAGAGGGATGGGGGGATGGAGTGAGCGGGGGCAGGGCCTCAGAGAAGGGCTGTGGCAGGGGTGGGGCCTCATAGGAGGGGTAGGATGGGGGCGGGTCAAGGCTGTTTGGTTTTGTTCTTGTAGAAAGTTGGCAACCCTACTCACAAACATTTGAGCCAACCTCGTGACTGACTGTTACAAACCAGGACACAAACCCCAAATTGGCTTTGTGTTCTATAATTAGATTTCTCCAACCAAGTTACAAATGTGAACTCTTAAATCACTGTAACAGCTTTAACATGGAGTCACAGACATAACCGTTCGGCACTCCAGTCTATCTTGCAACCCATGCAAGCTTGCCTTTATGATAGATGGTCACTATACTAAAAATCACAACAACATTCAGGTTACTTCCAATTCCAAAAGAATAGTCATTTATATCAGCTCAATTGTACCTCAGATCTCACACCAAAGACAACACTTGCAGCTAATCCTATAATAAAGTAACTAAAGATTTATTAACTAGGAAAAATAAATTAGAGTTATTTATAATGTTAAAGCAAATGAACAAAGACACACCAATGAGTTACAGTTTTAGGTTGCAAAAAGAAATAAAAGCTTTGGTAAATATGCAAGCTCTATATGCCATTTAGGGTTAACCCAGGCTAAGCAGCTTGGGGATCCCTTGCTTGTACTTAGAAATATTACCCTGTAGAAATTCCAAGCAACATATTGATGACAATTTCTTCTTGACAGAGGTTTTTATTCCGTTCCCTCAGAGTTTCAAGCTCTGATGGGATGAATGTTTGTGCATGTCCCCTCTTCATGGCTGTGGGGGAAAACATTCAAAAAAGTCTTTTGTTCACTAAAGTTCCACAATGGTTTGTCTGGTGTCTATAGGCCTTCTTTTGTTGGGCAGGAGATGACATTTCTTGTGGTAAACTAGTATTTCACACAAGGTAATACTTCTTCCATTTCCAGTTTCATAGCAAACACTTTTATACTTACAGAGCAAACACTTAAATATTAACTTATGACTTATGGGATTCAGATATTATAAGTGAGATTAATGCATGCAGCAACTCACACACATTTCATAAAGTCCAAACACTAAACACATTTCTATAAATCTAATACCTATTGTAACAATACTAATACACACGTGAGCCAGACTGGTTTTCAGCTATGCATTTGTCATTGTTCAGTGAGGCCAGAATCATTGTGCACATTGGAACCTTTTTTATCTGAATGTAGGAGGGTTTCTGTTCTGGCTCTTATACTGCATCCTTCACCAAGGTATTTATGTCCTAGTTAAAATTTAAACTCATGATGTTCTGTCTACTTAAATTTCCCTAAATACCTCAGGGGAACATAGTACTCTTTAATTCCTTTCTTAATCTGTTGTGCAGCACTGTGCAAACTTAAATAGCATCCTCATCCATTCATTTGTGTTTTGTTTTCAGTGGTGGATAATCACACTGTATAATTTGTATATAAGCCTTAAATTGGCCAACTGTTGAATTCTTTGAATATGAAAGTACATTTGTTATTATACATTTGTTTTATAGTAGCTTTTAACTAATCTTGTTCTTTAATGCTGTTTTTTTCAGCTGTTTTCCAATGGAAAAAGGGTTTTCAGCAAAACAAAGTGCTTTGTGAAGCATGTCTACTTTCTGTGAAAATTTCAACTTCTAATAAAAAAACAACAAAAAATGGTGACTTTCAACTAAATACTGAAAGATTTTCCCTGAAAATTGAAACATTTGATTAGGACGTGCTGTCACAGTGCCTCATGGGAGTGGTAATTCAGGTGTCATGCCCCATTCTCTTATGTGCACTGGGATCCCCAATTGGACTACATCTCCCAGAATGCACTGCCACTGCTCAGTAACAGGAGAAGACCATGGTGCATCATGGGAGATATAGCCCTCGCTTTTTTCTTTTAAGTATGATAATGCCTCGTTCAAAAATGTAATTATTTATCTTTTGTTGTAGAATATTGTGTTAATAATAAATATTATTTACGTATGGTAGTTTATGGTAGTGGACCACACTTTCCAAATCCTGAAGAATTTACCAAGTGAATTTCTCCATCATTGGAAATTTTTAAATCACATTGGGATGTTTGTTTGTGTGTTTGTTTGTTTTTTTCTAAAAGATAGGCTCTAGGAATTATTTTGGGGAAGTTCTATGGCCTGTGTCACATAAGATGTCAGACTAGAGGATCACAATGATCTCTTCTGGCCCTGGAATATAAGAAGGAGGGCCTCTGTTTTAATGGGTTCACAATATAAGGGAGCACATCATTCTTTAACTAGAAAGCTCTTTATTTGTTCAACAACCTATCTTTTCCCTGCTGGTTTATACCCATTTTATGTTTTAATCCTAGAGGGTGATATCCCACCTGTCAGGCAATCTGCTAGAGCAGAGATAGTTGCCTAGTCAAATTACCAGTGTTCCGTGAATTCTGAACATGTGTCACTTCATTTCTTACACTGGTATTTTTTTTTCCACAATGTATTCTTGACCCTAGAAGGATAGCTCAGTGGTTTGAGCATTGGGCTGCTAAACCCAGGGTTGTGAATTCAATCCTTGAAGGGGCCATTTAGGAATCTGGGCAAAAACTGGGGATTGGTCCTGCTTTGAGCAGGGGGTTGGACTAGATGACCTCCTGAGGTCCCTTCCAACCCTGATATTCTGTGACAAAACTTATATGACTAACCAGCATGAAGCGAATTAATATTTGAAGGATTGAAGGAAATGGAGTGATGTTACTGGAGATATCTAAGGCTAGCTGCTATATACATTAACCAAAAAATATCATATTGAAGTAAAGGAAGTTTTGCCAGATTAAGAATAAAGAATCAGTCCTATAATGCCAATAAATGTTCTCATATTAAACACATTTGTAAAATGCTATAGTATTACATTCTTTGTGTGTATCCCAGGCATTCCTGCAAACAAAGATATAATATAGATGTATTTTTCCTCCTAAAATATTTTAAACAAGGAAAAAATGCATTCAAGATTATATGAAGGGGACTAATATATGACATCTGATTGGGAGAAATATGTTATTATGTAATATCTTTTCCAGAGGCATGTATATGAGGTAAAAGTATGTGGTGTGTCATTTATACAATATAAAAAGCACTAAGAAGAAATGGTCTGGACAGAATGGAATGTACTGTTTGGAGACTGCTTTCCTCAGGCTTCAAAAATTCACTTAGATTTTTCTTGTAGAAAATTATTTCAGTGATTTTCACTATGTTGATATACAGTAGCTGTCAATTTGTGCATTAGAATCAAGGTTTAAAAAATGTAAGAAAACAACAAGCCAAAGAGGTAAATTAATGGATTGTATACAGTGCTCCCTTAAGAGATTAATGTAAATATAAAATTAAAAGAATGATTGGATGTATTGGGGAGATTTTTAGTCCTTCTGGCTAGTGTGACCCAGAGAAAGAAATCAGTGGTTGCAATATCAGTGGGCCATTGTTTTTTTGTGGCAGAAGTTGGCATGAAATGCTCTCTGTTGGAACCAAAAGCTTTATAAGCTTTTGGCTTTGGGAAGTTCCTGCTTTTGTTTCACACAGCACCACAAACCTAAGCGTGGGATCTCTTCAGATGGATACCTCTAGAAAGCACAAGTATTTCTTAATCCACCCCTTTCTTAGTTGAAAAGTACATTTAACTAAAAAAAAAAAAAAAAATAAGTGCTGAATATAGCTGTTTCATTACTTGACACAGCCTGACAAAACCCACCTTTGCATTTGGATCCTGGCTTTGTCTTTTGCCACATTTAATTATTTCAATTTTTAAAGTGAGTAAGCATTCAAGAAGTACCAATTTTAAGGGTTTCTATCTTTAGAAGCAGCACTTCATAATCATCGTATGATTGGCACATCTCAGTGCACTTTTGTAAAATTCCTAGGATTTCATCTTGAGGAAAATTTCAGTAAGAAATTTATTTAAATGTTGAAGACAGCCAATTAACTTAAAAGAACTGATACACGATAATGGTTTTATATAGAGAGCATTATATCCTCCAAGAATTATTTTAGTCTCATGTAAGAACATAGACATCAGGGACTGAGCATTTGTTCTCCTGGATTTGGAACCCAGGAAATGCCATATACATCTAATCCAGCATCATGCCTCTGACAGTGGCCTATACCAAGTTGGGCAGAAATCCCTGGAATGTACAATCATGGACTAATATACCTGAAATATGCTGCTGGGAATAACCAGAGTTTTGAGCCACTGTGTTACCTATGCTGCAGCAAGAGGGAGTTTTGCTGGAGATTAGACTGTCTGTCAGCTCCCTGCCGCACAAGTCTGTCTTCCTCAGCAGCAGACTCCTCAAGGCTCTCCCAGCCCGAACCTCACCTAGAAGTTAACAGTAACTCCAGTCCCCAAGCACCTCAGAAATGTTTCTCTGAAATGCACAGCCCCCATCACTGTACAGTCTCATAAGATATTAAGTTTGCTGCTCTGTTAAAGAGTCAGTACATCACATCTTATTAATTTAAGTGGGGGTAAATAGACCTTTCCCTTCAAATCCATTGCTGATTTGGTTTATAGTAAAAGCAAAACAATCTTATTAACAAAAGAACATGGCTTATGTTATATTAATGAAGGCAGTGGTTCTCAGCCCAGGGTACATTTACCCTTGGGGGTACGCAGAGGTCTTCCAGAGGGTAATCAATTCATCTACATATTTGCCTAGTTTTACAACAGACTACATAAAAAGCACTAGTAAATTCAGCACAAACTAAAATTTCATACAGACAAAATAAGAAAGTAAGCAATTTTTCAATAATAGTGTGCTGTGATACTTTTGTATTTTTATGTCTGATTTTGTAAGCAAGTACTTTTTAAGGGAGATGAAACTTCAGGGTACGCAAGACAAATCAGACTCCTGAAAGGGGTACAGTAGTCTGGAAAGGTTGAGAACCACTGAATTAAGGAATAAATGGAAACATGGTTATAAGCAGGTGAACACACATCTAAAAGTCTAAAACTTAAATCGAGCAAGATGCAGTCTTTGTTCAAGAAGGTTTCTTTTACCCACAGTCTCCTTTCCAGCATTTTACTGGCAATCCTGGCCCAGCACCTATCACAGAGGTAAAATTACTTGATTACTTTGTCTCCTCAGGTGCTGGATAAAGATGGAGCCTCTCTCTATTCCTTTTATTCCCAAAGGAATTTGTCTTACAAGTCAGGAAGTACTTCTGAGGAGTCAGCCAGGTTGCTTTATTAAAGTTTTATTCCTTTCTCATTCACTGGTTTGTTATGTAATGAACCCCAAGATTGTTAAATGGTATCAGAAGTGCTAAATGAGAGGGGGGGAAACTGCAATCATTTTGAAGTTAACTCCTGTGTTTGCAACTGAAAGCAGACACAAAGGGAGGCACCAGAGGAGCAGGTGAAGCACCAGGCACAGAGATTTTTACATGTATTTGGTGAGCATAATAGTAGCTTGACTAGCTTAAGGAGGGGGACAAAAGCAAAAATGGATGTGTTGTAACCTCAATCCAGTCTGCAATTCTCAGGCAATGTTGCACAGAACTGGAAAACATTTTGAGAATTGAATTGTATTTAGCAGCCATGGGGTAGAGGAGAAAAATTATAATATGAAATCATCAATCTTTTTGAATGTGGTTGGAGAGGAAGCATTGGATATTTAGAACAACCTTAAGTTTGAAGAAGGTGAAAGCATCAAATTAAGTAAAATATTGACAAAATTTGAGGACGATGGCATGTCAAAAAGGAATGAAACCTTTGAGAGACATAATCTTTTACATGCAAGCAAAAAAACTGAAAACACCAGTGTATTCCACAGGAATTTAAATTAGGGGTTTGTTTTAAAATACACAAGCGGGGTGAGGACAGATGAGGGGTGAAACTATTAGGGTGAAAATGGGCTGTATGGCACCATAGTAAAAACTGAAAAATGTTTCTCTACAATTTTATGAGATTTAACTCATCTTTTTAAATCATCACACAAAGTTGGCTACACAAGCCTACTATGAAGCACTGTATCTACATCCTCTTTGGTTTCTTGTTGCAGTTTTGCACAATTCTGTTAATGAACTTCTTGAATGCAGTGCATCCATTTTTGGTGGTTTTTCCTTCATGATATGCTCGTGATCACGCAGAAGGCAACTTCTTTCAGAACACAAAATTCTATTCAATGAGGAAAAAGAACTGGGACTAGAAAGATGAATTCCTACTTCTTTCATCCCAGGAAACAGCACAAAAATTGGGTCAAACCACTAGTGATGATACAGAAAAAGTTGAAGTCAAATCTTCATTTATTTATCGTATGATATTGCTCTCTGTGTTCAAATTCTCTATTCTTTCCTGATCACATGGCAACCCCATTGCAGGTAGTGCCTCACTCCACTCAACTGTCAGTGTTTTATATGACAGGCATCTGTAAAAGCAATGTAGAAGTCGATAGAATCCAGAAGTTGCTGTTGTAGAGATGTAAGAATCAAGTCTGTGTACTTTACTTTTTCAGCTGGCTTAACAAACACTTCTTGTCCTCTTCATTTAAGGAGTCAATATCAGTGACCTAATTAGTCATCTTCAGAACTGAAATCTTTGCTTCTTCCAGTATGTTTTAAATGGATATATCTCTGATTGATACAAGTGTAGCTTCCATTGCTGGACAGAGATCTACTATTGTTGGATGGCATTGTTTCATAATTCATGTAGCTTCCACTGTAGATTTACGAAAGAGTGGCAATTGTCTTCTCTGGACTTAGTAGCAAAAGTAATCCACCAGACTCACTACTTAGATCCATCCCATCTCAGTAGATACTTTCCAAACCCAATAATAATAGTTGCAGTAATTTTAAGACAACAGCTAAGAATCACTCATGAGAAAGCCAGCGGGTTTTCCCAGGTTGAACTAATTTGAACTTCAGTCCCAGTGTATCTTCTAGATTTTCCAAGATGTTCAGTCCTTTTGGACTCTTGCTGAAAAAAGGTATAATGAAGACATTAAATTTATAGCTTTTAAAATGCCCTTTGAAGATTCTGCAACTCCTACTAGTGATAGTTGGAGTAGATGGCCTTTGCAGTATGTATAGGAGAGTTTAGAATTACACCTTTCACTGAGCAAAACTTGTACTTCACTATGTTTTCCAGAGAAGTGTGCAGCTCCATGAAATACAAAATCAGCCATCTCTTTGGGGTTCAATTTATAAGCATTTAACTCTTCTAAGATGTGGGTTGTCAGAGATGCAACTGATGTTTTTCTACAACCTGATCATCTAGAAATTCATCTACTGGCCTACCACTGACATCAAGATAATGTATGCAGTGACTTAATACTTGACATCTATTTGCACAAGTTCATTCATTGGCCACGTATGCATACTTTCCAAATGCAGTGAGAGCGTTCTTCACTTTTTCAACTGCTGAGTCTTTCACTGTTGCACTGCATGCTCCTAACCAGTCAGATGAGTTTCTTGCAGAAATGTAGTGAGCATTTGGTGGTCTTGGTCGGAACCAGTGCCCAACTTCAGGATTAACAAATGACAATACACTTAACATTTGCCTCCAGTTTGTGGTATCTCTTGCTTAAAGACAAAGTATGATGTGACAGCCATGGTGTTTGAATAAACTGTGTTGTGTCTCCAGCATTTTTAACAGCCTAGGTAAGTACTTCTAAAACTGGCTTTGACAATGACTGGCTTTTAAGGCTTTCTGCATGTTGATGCAGTCCGGGGATTGGTGTTTTGCAGCTTTTTCACATAGTTTGTCAGCATTGGCTTTGCTGAGTGGTCTGGCAAACCAAGCTCCTCCACTTTTCCTATATAAATCCATGGTATACTTATCATCTTGAATACTGCATGCAGTTCTGGTCAGCCGATCTCAAAAAAAGATATCTTGGAGTTGGAAAAGGTACAGAGAAGGGCAACTAAAATGATTAGAGGTATGGAACAGCTTCCATATGAGGCAAGATTAAAAAGACTGGGACTTTTCAGCTTGGAAAAGAGAGAGAGAGGAGTAAGGGTACAACAGAGGTCTATAAATCATGACTGGTGTGGAGGAAGTGAATAAGCTCCTTCACGTAACACAAGAACTAGGGGTCACTCAATGAAATTTATAGGCAGCAGGTTTAAAACAAACAAAAGGAAGTACTTTTTCACACAACATATAGTCAACCTGTGGAACTTTTTGCCAGGGGATGTTGTGAAGGCCAAATCTATAACATGGTTAAAAAAAGAACTAGATAAGTTCATGGAGGATAGGTCCATCAATGGCTATTAGACAGAATGCGCAGGATGTAGCAGCATGCTCTGAGAACCTCTTCTTGCCAGAAGCTGGGAGTGGATGACAGGAGATGGAACACTCATTAATTGCTCTGTTCTGTTAATTCCCTTTGAAGCATGTGGCATTGGCCACTGTCAGAAGACAGGGTACTGGGATCAATGGACCATTGGTCTGACCCAATATGGCTGTTCTTGTTTTCTTACACAAAATTAATTACAATATAATAAAATATTTAGTACAGAAACTCCCCAAAGTAATGACCTCTCGAGAAAGCAACAATGTGAGTTAATGACCTTGGGAAATGTGTTTTAAAAATCTAGAAAATGTATATTTATATAAGTTTCTCAGTCACAAATCTAGCTTGACAAAGCCCTGGCTGGGATGATTTAGTTGGGGTTGGTCCTGCTTTGAGTTGGACTAGATGACGACGTGAGGTCTCTTCCAACCATAATCTTCTATGATTCTATGTTTCTAAATCACAAGCCAAAGAGATGAGTTCACCAGAAGTTCATCCATGTACTAAGTACAAAAGAATATAGCCAGATTAGGTCAAATCAAAGAGTGGAACCACTCTCCATGAAAACTACTGCTAGGGGGAAGACTGTTTAAAGATGTTCATGTGGAAGTTATGGATCACAGCATGGCCCCAAACAGTGTGTTGCCTTTGGGAAACTCTGTCATAAATGTGTGAAAAATAATCATTTTGCAAAATTCTGCAGATCACAAATGCAGAAAAGTCAAGTGTATTCAGTTGAAGACAATCTGGTTGATGAGTTTTTTCACAGATCTAGCAAGCCTGATGACAGGTACTGGATACTGCCTATGACAGGGAATGTAACTATTATTCCACTGAAACTGGACATAAAAACATAACATCAGAACGGCCACACTGGGTCAGACCAAAGTTCCATCTAGCCCAGTATCCTGTCTTCCAACAGTGGCAAGTGCCAGTGCCCAGAGGGAATGAACAGAACAGGTAATCATCAAGTGATTCATCCCCTAGTAACCATTTCCAGCTTCTGGAAAACAGAGGCTAGGGACACCCTCCCTATGTGGGATGTTCAGGTTAATATTCTGTCTGAATAAGGTTATGAGAGACTAAAAATAAGACCAAAACTGGTACCAACAAAAATAGAACTTGTTATTCTGGATCAAATATACCAGTGACAGAGCGGTGCATTGCCAGCATCAACCATAAAACCACCAGTTACAGACTCCTGTTCATTGTAGTGCCAAAAGAGGTGACAACAATTTTAGGCCTGGCTCCATGTGATAAACTCAATCTGGTAAAATGCGTGCTCTCTCTACAAGATCTTACTGAATCTGGCTATGAGGCCCTCTTTCAGGAATATCATGACCTATTTCAAGTGTTGAGTTGGTAGCAGAATGAACTTACAATCCAGATAAACTACCGTGTCTCTCCAGTTATCCACTTCTGTAGAAAGGTGCTCTTTGAATTCCAGGGTAAATTCAAGGCTGCGCGTGCAAAGATGGAAACAATGTAAGTAATACAAAAAATTAAGGAGCCACAGAATGGGTGAGCTCCTTCATGATTGTGGAGAAAAGTAACAGTCAGCTATGCATCTGCTTAGATCCCAACGATCTCAACAAGGCTATAAAACAAAACAATTCAAACTACCAACCAGAGAAGAGATTATGGCTCAATGTTCAAATGTTTAATATTTCAGTAAATTGGATACATACTCAGGTTTTTGACATCAAAAATGAACTTAAGAAATCTCAAAGCTATGCACATTTAATACCCCATTTGGCAGATGGAGATTCTTATGGTGTTTGGCATAGTTTCACCAGAAGTGTACCACAAAACCATATATGTAATCTATGAACATATTAATGGTGTTGACACCTCAATGGATGGCATCATTATCTGGGGCTCAACAAAAGAGGAGCATGATCGTAGACTTTGGGAAGTCCTGGAGGCAACTAGAACTGCAAACTTTTATCTAAATTGGAGAAATGTGTTTTAGGGGTTACAGAACTGACTTTTGTTGGGGACATTATTTCCAACAAAGATGTAAAACCGGATAAAAGGAAGATTTCAGCCATGGAAATGATGCCACATCCCCAATCAAAGAAAGATGTCCAACGATTCCTGGGAATGGTTAATTATCTTGGAAAATTCATACCTAATCTATCTACCAAAGCAGCAGCTTTGAGAAAACTCCTAGAGAATAAAAATGAATGGTATTGGGGTGCAGAACAGGAGGAAACATGGGAAGGTTTAAAACAATAAGTGATACAAGAAAAAGTGTTGAAATTTTGTGCACCAGGAAGGCCTATTAAAATTTCAGCAGATGCTTCACAGTCTGGGTTAGGTGCAGTGATTTTACAGAAGCGTGGGGATTGTTGGCAACCAGTGACATATGTATCCAAATCACGGACTAAGTCAGAAGCCAGACATGCACAGATCAAAAAGGAGCTTTTAGAAATATTGTTTTTCAGTGAGAGATTCCATCAATATATTTATAGACAGACCGTGGATGTTGAAATGGACCACAAGCCCCTGATAGTGTTATTTAGCAAACCACTAAATGGCTGTACCTTAAGGATTCAAAGACTGATAAAAAGCTACAAAAAGTATGATTTTGTTGTGACCTATATGACCGATAAATTCATGTTTACTGCAGATGCACTTCTCCCACAAAATCAGAGAAGACTTTAAAGACAGATATGCAAGCCTATGTAGATTGGATTGTAAAGTCAATACCCATAGCTAAGAGGAAATGAAGAATAAGAGAGAAAATGGAGAAAGATGAATTGTTGGGAATCCTTAAAGAAGTGATAATTAAAGGGTGGCTTGAAGAAATAAGCATTTGCTGTCCAAGTATAAGATATGATTGGAATTGCAGACATTAACTTATTGGGACAGATGGGGTGATTTTCAAAGGCAGTAAGGCTGTAATTCCAACAAGCCTCTGAAAAGAATTGCTACAGAAAATCCAGGTTCATTTAGGAATTGAGAAGTGCAAACAATGAACACGAGACATGTTGTACTGGCCATGGATCAATCACAACATCACTAATGTGGTAGGAAACTGCTGTTCCTGCTGGAAATACAAGCCATGCCAACAGACAGAGCCACTGAGACTTTATCAAAGTCCACAAAGGCCTTGTGAGAAGGTAGACACCAATTTATTTACCTGGCAATCAAAGGATTATTTAATAGTCACAGATTATTATTCTCTGTATCCAGAAATTTGCACACTGCACAGTACTAATAGTAAGTCAGTGATAGCCAGCATGAAGGGAATCTTCTACAGACATGGAATTCCAGGTGAAGTCTTTAGTGATAATGGGCCACAATTTTCCAGTGCAGATTTTAGGCAATTTGCCCTAGATTGGGATCAAAAAATATTTTCACCACAAAATATCAAGTCTGAATTACCCCCAATTAAATGGACTTGTGGAAAGGTTATGAAAAACACTTTAGACAATGGGGGTGATTTGATAAATCTTTATTGGCTTACCGAAGCTCACCCCTGGAGAATAGCTTTTCTCCAGCTCAGCTGTTAATGAGAAGAAGGATCAGATCTAATTTACCAATTATTGATAACCTGCTGAAATATCATAACAATGAAACCATACAGAAGATGAAAGAAAATCAGAAGTGTAAACAGAAATATTATTTTGACAACAGGACCTGTGGTCTCTTATCTCTTAACCCAGGTGATGGAGTGTGCCTGAGGAATCACACCTCTAATACTTAGGGCCCGAAGGGTACCATTAAAGAACAACTGCATCCAAGATCTTATGTTGTTTAGACAGACCAGGGGACATATTTCAATGTAAGCAAAGGGATCTATGAGTAATCCCAGAAACTGTCAACACATTGACAGCTGGCGTGGACTCTGCCATTTCCCATCTGACGGATCCATTATCATCAAAACACAAAGGAGAAACTGCCAAGGAACAAGAGAACAACTCAGACTCTAATAAAAGCCTGGTACTGAGAGGATCAGAACTGGAGATTAAACATCCTGAAAGACTCATAGAGACTTGATAACCTGCCTGGAGAAGTGTATTTGAGGAAAGTGAGTGGTAAAGACTCATTCCAGAGTGATGTGCTCATAACCTAATCTCTCTAGGTGACTGACACATTGGATTTATAGAAATGTATTAGATGGTTTGAGAACTTAATGTATGTGTTATTAGATAGTTGTTAACTATTTATATGTAGGAATATAAGAGTTCAGAATATAAGTGAATGCATAGTTCTCTGTTTTTAGTATTTATATAGGAAGTACATGCCAGATTGTTGAATAAAATGACTGCTATCTCTTTCATACTGGTTTAAAGTGTGTAACAAGCCTTTCCATTTTTGAACCCTGGGAGGATGGTAACCCATCTGGCTAAGTGGCAGGCAATCTGCTGCCACTTAAGCAGATGGATAAACTGGGAATAGAGCTATAGTTATATTTTACTTTAATGTTAAATCGGAAGACTTTAATCTAATCAGTCTATCTTCGTATACAGAATTTGTACAGAGAACACTAGTTCCCAAATACTATGGAGATGGGTGACACAAAGAGGGGCAGGCAGAGGCATAATTCCTTTTCTGTATCAATCCTGGGTGCAGCAGATGCACATTCTGCTTTACACAGGGCTTGTATCAAAGCCATTATCTAGTTCACTGTGATTTGATGGATGTAAGCTCTATATTCTGGTAGTCCAATAAAATTTACTAATCCATGGTGAGTGTTCAAGAAATGTTCAAGTTCTTGTTACTGAATGCTATTTAAGTTACCTAAAAGGTTAATCCAACACAATCAACAAAAATTACACCTTTCCAAGATTAGACTGAGGTCAGGTCAGGCTGCATTATAACTTGCTATCATAATGACAATAGTCAGTACCATCTGCAACTGGCCAAAGTCTCAAGAATTGCTAATGGCTTTGGAGAGATCCACACCTGGGGAGCATAGTGGGATCCTCAATGGAGGAAATGTCATCAAAAAGTAGGAGAGTTAAGCCACAATTTAACAAATGACAGCCACAAAATAGAGGTAAGGCAATGGTAAACTAGTCTCTGTATTTTCTCCTACGAATCATCAGAGTAGGAACATGGAATATTAGAAGTATATATAAAGGGAATTGTTGCCAAAGAATTAGAAAGATATAAGATAGATATGTGTGGAATGTCAGAGCTGCAATGGAATGAGAGGGATTTCATGATGATGAATGGGTATGCAGTGTACTGCTCAAGTTTGAAGAAAATGACAGAAAATGGGGTTACACGTATGCAAGGAGACACCAGAGTGTGTGCTTGCATGCAATACATTCAGTGATATAATCACAGGTTTCAGAGTAATAGCCATGTTAGTCTGTATTCACAAAAAGAAAAGGAGTACTTGTGGCGCCTTAGAGACTAACCAATTTATTTGAGCATAAGCTTTCGTGAGCTACAGCTCACTTCATCGGATGCATACTATGGAAAGTATAGAAGATCATTTTATAGACACAAAGCGTGAAAAAATGGGTGTTTACCACTACAAAAGGTTTTCTCATCCCCCACCCCACTCTCCTGTTGGTAATAGCTTATCTAAAGTGATCACTCTCCTTACAATGTGTATGATAATCAAGGTGGGCCATTTCCAGCACAAATCCAGGGTTTAACAAGAACGTCGGGGGGGGGGAGGGGGTAGGAAAAAACAAGGGGAAATAGGTTACCTTGCATAATGACTTAGCCACTCCCAGTCTCTATTCAAGCCTAAGTTAATTGTATGCAATTTACAAATGAATTCCAATTCAACAGTCTCTCGCTGGAGTCTGGTTTTGAAGTTTTTTTGTTGTAATATCGCAACTTTCATGTCTGTAATCACGTCACCAGAGAGACTGAAGTGTTCTCCGACTGGTTTATGAATGTTATAATTCTTGACATCTGATTTGTGTCCATTTATTCTTTTACATAGAGACTGTACAGTATGACCAAAGTACATGGCAGAGGGGCATTGCTGGCACATGATGGCATATATCACATTGGTAGATGTGCAGGTGAACGAGCCTCTGATAGTGTGGCTGATGTTATTAGGCCCTGTGATGGTGTCCTCTGAATAGATATGTGGGCACAGGTGGCAACGGGCTTTGTTGCAAGGATAGGTTCCGGGGTTAGTAGTTCTGTTGTGTGGTATGTGGTTGCTGGTGAGTATTTGCTTCAGATTGGGGGGCTGTCTGTAGGCAAGGACTGGCCTGTCTCCCAAGATTTGTGAGAGTGTTGGGTCATCCTTCAGGATAGGTTGTAGATCCTTAATAATGTGTTGGAGGGGTTTTAGTTGGGGGCTGAAGGTGACAGCTAGTGGAGTTCTGTTATTTTCTTTGTTAGGCCTGTCCTGTAGTAGGTGACTTCTGGGAACTCTTCTGGCTCTATCAATTTGTTTCTTCACTTCCGCAGGTGGGCATTGTAGTTGTAAGAATCCTTTATAGAGATCTTGTATGTGTTTGTCTCTGTCTGAGGGGTTGGAGCAAATGCGGTTGTATCGCAGAGCTTGGCTGTAGACAATGGATCGTGTGGTGTGGTCAGGGTGAAAGCTGGAGGCATGTAGGTAGGAATAGCGGTCAGTAGGTTTCCAGTATAGGGTGGTGTTTATGTGACCATCATTTATTAGCACTATAGTGTCCAGGAAGTGGATCTCTTGTGTGGACTGGACCAGGCTGAGGTTGATGGTGGGATGGAAATTGTTGAAATCATGGTGGAATTCCTCAAGGGCTTCTTTTCCATGGGTCCAGATGATGAAGATGTCATCAATATAGCGCAAGTAGAGTAGGGGCGTTAGGGGACGAGAGCTGAGGAAGCATTGTTCTAAGTCAGCCATAAAAATGTTGGCATACTGAGGGGCCATGCGGGTACCCATAGCAGTGCCGCTGATTTGAAGGTATACATTGTCCCCAAATGTAAAATAGTTATGGGTAAGGACAAAGTCACAAAGTTCAGCCACCAAGTTAGCCGTGACGTTATCGGGGATAGTGTTCTTGACGGCTGGTAGTCCATCTTTGTGTGGAATGTGTGGAACTAAAACCCCTCCAATGCATTATTAAGGATCTACAACCTATCCTGAAGGATGACCCAACACTCTCACAAATCTTGGGAGAGAGGCCAGTCCTTGCCTACAGACAGCCCCCCAACCTGAAGCAAATACTCACCAGCAGCCACATACCACACAACAGAACCACTAACCCCGGAACCTATCCTTGCAACAAAGCCCGTTGCCAACTGTGCCCACATATCTATTCAGGGGACACCATCACAGGGCCTAATAACATCAGCCACACTATCAGAGGCTCGTTCACCTGCACATCCACCAATGTGATATATGCCATCATGTGCCAGCAATGCCCCTCTGCCATGTACATTGGTCAAATTGTACAGTCTCTATGTAAAAGAATAAATGGACACAAATCAGATGTCAAGAATTATAACATTCATAAACCAGTCGGAGAACACTTCAATCTCTCTGGTCACGCGATTACAGACATGAAAGTTGCGATATTACAACAAAAAACTTCAAAAACAGACTCCAGCGAGAGACTGTTGAATTGGAATTCATTTGCAAATTGCATACAATTAACTTAGGCTTGAATAGAGACTGGGAGTGGCTAAGTCATTATGCAAGGTAACCTATTTCCCCTTGTTTTTTCCTACCCCCTCCCCCCCCCGACGTTCTTGTTAAACCCTGGATTTGTGCTGGAAATAGCCCACCTTGATTATCATACACATTGTAAGGAGAGTGATCACTTTAGATAAACTATTACCAGCGAGAGAGTGGAGTGGGGGGAGAGAAAACCTTTTGTAGTTGTAAACACCCATTTTTTCACGCTTTGTGTGTATAAAAAGATCTTCTATACTTTCCACATTATGCATCCGATGAAGTGAGCTGTAGCTCACGAAAGCTTATGCTCAGATAAATTGGTTAGTCTCTAAGGTGCCACAAGTACTCCTTTTCTTTTAGTGATATAATCTTTACAATTCATCTTTGCGTGAAGCTAGTTACTATGTCAACCATACTGGTTTACACCCCTACAATAGCAGCTGATGAAAATGCAGTTGCTGAGTTCTCTGAACAGTTTGAAGAGACACTTGTTAAAACACTAAGCAAAGACATCACCCTTATAATTGGAGACCTGAACACAAAAGCTGGAGCTGTAAGCTGTCATAAAGAATTAATGAGAAACAATGGTCTGAGTTTACAAAATGAGAGAGGAAGGTGTTAGTTGACTTCTGCAGCTCTCATAATCTGGTCATTACAAACATCTTCACCAAAATTCCAAGGTTTATACAAATGGAGGTATCTGATGGCATCACAAAAAAAACCAAACAAAAAACAAAAAAAAAAACCAAAAGGACTATGCAATGATACAGGAACTCTTGAGATCAAGTGTCCAATAGATAAAGACTTTCCCTGAGTTCAGAGTTGGGTCACACCATTAACTTTTAGCTTCAAAGATAAAATTATAACTTAAAATAAAAGATATTCAGTGGGTCCAGTCTGTCTGAATTTGTCCAAAAAAATACAATTAAATTACATAACTTCTGTAAAGAAAAGGTTTAATTCATTGTCCCAGGTGGAAGAGAACAATCCAAATGAACTTTGGGGTAAAATGAAAATGATCACACTTGAAGCTGCCAAGGCATGCATTCCAAAAAAAGTCAGCATCAGACCATACCATGATTAATGGAGAAGGTGCTTGAGTGAAAGGACATGGCTTGGAGACTGAAGAATGCAAGGACTTGAGCAGGGAGATTCAAAGCTGATTAGATGAGACAAAAATGAGTACATGAGGGTAAAATGTGAGGAATTTTTAAAAAAAAGTAATACAGAAGTCATGTTCAGTGGTCAGACTTCTTAGTAAAAAGTTTTCACCATGACCAAGCATAATAAAAAATCACAATGACAGAGTTCTTAATGAAGGTGATGATATCCAATGCGGGTGGAGAGTGTACTGTGCCAGTCTGTATGCCTCATCAGAGCAATTTACAATACAGGATCACAGAAAAGAGAATACTGAGCCAGAGCCATCAATCCTGAGAGAGGAAGTGCTTTGCTATTATGAAAATGAAGCCTAGGAAAGCACTTGGGGTATAAAACATACCAGAAGAATTGCTAAAAGCAATTGGTGACCATGGTCTGTATCTCAAGTGGGAAGTTTGCCACACGGTATGGATGACTAGAAATTAACCAGATGAAGGGAATCTTTCTGCCTTTACCAAATACAGATAATATAACAGAGTGCAGTACCATACCAGCTACTTGCTGTTGCACTAGTAAATGCTTCTCTACATAATCCAGTATTCCAGAAAGAGAATGATAGAAGCAGAACTATCACCACAACAAGTTTGCTTCAAGGAGGGATGAGGCAGATGTGATCAAATCACAAATATCTGTCAAATCAGTGAAAAATTCAGAGAGTATAATGAAAAAAATAATCAGTAGGTGATTGACTAATCTAAACTGTTTGATACTGTCTGACATGACTGTCTCTGGAGGATACTGGCAGACTTGAGGATTCCAAAGCACCTAGTTGAACTAATTGCAAGTCTCTACTGTCAACAACAGACCATGATGTGGACAGCACTGGGTGGCAGAAAGTGTTTTTCCATTGGGCAGGGCGTGAAACAAGAGTTAATTCTATCCCCAAGTCTTTTCAACATGTATACAGAATTTATTATGAGACAAGCACTGGAAGGTTTTGATAAAGTGGAAGAAGCTGGGATTTCCATTGGTGGGCACTTCTTAATCAGCCTCAGATATATTGATCTTGATATGACTCTCTTTGCTGCAACAATCAAGGCAATGCAACAAAGTGCAATGTTGAAGTCTGTGAAAATAGTTAGTGAGGAATACAGATTATTCCTGAATTTTGTAAAAACAAAATGTATGTGCATGTTGATGTACTTAATAATAACAGAATGCAAGCATACAACATAATTAATGGGCAAGCTGTAGAGCCAATAGATTAATTTAGTTATCTGGGATCATACATATGCACCAAGAAGGCTGCTATAAAGAAATTAGAACATGACTAGCTATGTCTCTTTGATCCACGGCTTTCCATTAAGAATGTGTGGAAAAATTCTTGCATCTCAACATTCACAAGTGTTTTGTTGATGAAAAAGATTATTTTTTTCCATAGCAACTTATGGATGTGAATCCTGGTGCTGACAAGAAGAAAACTGAAGCCTTAGAGATGTGGCACTCATGAAGACTTTTGTGCATATCCTAGACAGAAAAAAAAGGCCAATATTGTATTAGAAATATTATTACTGGTGAGAAATGGACTCTGCTCTTGGATATCAACCTGCACAAATGTATCTGTTCTCGTCATATCAGGATAGAGATGGACATCACCTTGAGGAAGTTATTGTGGAAGGAAATGATGTGGGTCATTGCAGTTGGGGATGACCAGCTAGGAGATGGCTAGATCGTGTGCAGCAGATCACCAGGAGTTCTGTTGCTGAGTGTGTGCAGTTAGCAATAGACCAAAAAGGCTTCTTAAAATTCAGTTATGTTATTACTGCTATTCAGACATGAATACATGGACTTTACTTAGTTACTTATTAGATTGCATTTATTTTACCGATTGTCTATGACTATACTAGTTAATATTTTGATTCAACAACTATTTTCAATTTGAATTTAATTACTTATTTTTTGTTACGAAGAACTAGGTCAGAAGGGATGCAGAGACCATGCTGCTTCTTTGTTTCCTTGTGTTCTGTTGTACATTTTATAGCTACACTTTAATTAATTGAAATGTTTGTCAAGTATATCTGCCTGAATAATTCTTCCTCCACTACCAAAGAAAATACTGGGTAGAATATTTTCCAGAATTATATTTTGAAGACAATTCTGATAATTTCAGCATTCCTTGTTTGATTTAGTGATGCTGTCTCATTACAAAACATCTGCACTGTGTGTTTATCTGAATTCGTAACCTTTTTTGACTTTGTTGTCAAACACAGGGGACTGGTTCACCATGGTTTTACTTCAGTTTGACACGGATATAACACCACTGAAATCTGATGTAAAACCAAAATAACAGTGATGAATCATGTCAGTGACCTTTTGCCAAACACATTAATCATCTTATGAAACTACTCTGCTAGTCCTTCTTGAGTTACTTCTATTAACTCCACACATCACTTCTGATAACTCTCTACATCTGCTGGAACTCCTACTCAGAGTTTTCTTCCTCTGGAATTTTATTAGTTGTTGGTACTTCTCTTGCTTTGGCATATAATTGGTATTAATATAATCATTTTCTATAAACATTCTGTGTATGTGATAGTGTTTGGTTCACCTGAGTAGTTAGACTCAGTACTTATTATTCATTTGTACTGCAATGCCTACAGGCCATTAATCAAGGTACTGTACAAAAAAATAACAAAAATGGTAGTCCCCATCACAAAGATGTTACAATCTAATTCGATACTAGAATACTTGTATGAATTGACACAAGAGAATACCTCACATCCTGCTTGCAACATAGAGTTGCATTTATTATAAGGTACACATTTGCATATGTATTGCTGATAGGGTTTGAGCTTGTTTTAGAATATCCTGTGCACCCACTCTCTGAAAAATCAAGGTCCTTATGGTGTCTCAGATTCAATACCAAAAAATTGAGGCATCCCAAATCTCTACTCACTTCTGAAGGTGTTGAAATAGCTTGCCATGGTGTGTGGGTCATAATGGATGAGGATGGGAAGGAAAGTATCCTGTTTACCAGTGTAGGAGACCCATTCCTTTCACGTGTGAAATTTAGAGTACCTCCTATCTGATTCTGAATTCATATAATGGCCAATGTGCTAAAATCAGAGTTGGAAAAATATGTTTTTATTTCCTCAAACAACATTAGCAGTTCTAAATATCAAAGATATAACAGATGAATAAGACAAAGAAATTGAAGAAGAGGAGATATTGAAGATGATATAACAATAAAGTGAGAATAGTATTGTACAAGAATTAAGATTCAGCTCACCACCAACTTTGCCATTGTCAGAGAAACTGTTTTTCCATCACCCTGAACTCAAACTTATAGCTATGGAAAGTCCTCCTGGGTAACCTCACTAAATCTCTATATTATAAGGACTTTTTTGCTCAGAAGCATATGAACTATAAGCCATTCACCCTTATCAACTGGTAGGGGAACTTGATGGGGCCATCAGCAAAATGAGAACAGTCCCAGCAGCAAGGGAAGGAGACATGCCACAAGGGGCACAGTTACTTTCTTCCCCTGGAAGTCTCTGGCATTCACTGACCAACTGGCTTGGGAAGGGGTGCTGATTAGCCATCATTTCCCATTTCTCTCTTTCAGCTCCATTCCAGCAAAGAAAGCATAATTCACCAGCTTCCAGCAGCAGTAGAAGCAGTCTTCAAGATGCAGAGAGATGCTGGTAAGGATTATGGGGCTCATCTCCCTAGGGTCAGAGGGTCTGTGTATGGTGTGGGGTCTATGTCCCACTGCAGGGTTTGTATCTCTGCCCCACTGGCATGGGGTTCTGCCTGTTATCAGAACAGGAGCCCCCGTAGGAAGGATTCCATGTTGACTCCCATCCTACCGCCTCAAAGGTAGGGGAGGCCAGGAGTCTTATGGGGGAACTGCCTGATCCCAAAGTGGTGCAGTCGTGGTCAGGCTCCAACTGTGCCCCCCACTCACTTATGGAGGGGAAGCCTCGGAGCCACCTGGTGCCACAATGGTGGCTGGGAGTGGCACTGCTGGAGCCGAGTTTGTTGCCACATCCCCCCAAACCCCTTGCTCAAAACCTCATTGAATGCAAGAGGATGACAAGGAGTGGATGAGGACTTGGGCCTCATTGCCATAACCTGCCAAAAGTCCAGTAGGCATCCTTAGGATGCAGTGATGCGTTGTACAGTGGCGTGCAGATACTGACAGAGGGGATTACGTACCTTGTCACTCAGGGACAAGCCTGGCGGCCCACGTCAAATGATGGTAAAATCATTGTTATTGGTGGCTTATAGGTTGGGCAGCCTTCCTGACAAGAACGGATCCCTCTCAGATGAGGGGGTGACACTCAGGCTTTGGGTGGGACTGATATCCTGAAAAGGAATATGCCAAGTGGCATCATTCCTAACAAAACACACCCAGGAGACCTGGCAGCTAGCGCCCAGAGAGCTTATGCAGGATCTGTTTCTGGTGTGACAACTAAACTGTGCTTCATATTGTAAAGAGATAGTTGGCTAAGACTGCTTGGGTAATGAGGCTGGTCAGGGACTTTATTTTATACCCCCTATGGTTTAACATCCTTTTTCATAAAGTGGATGTCCTGGGAGAGGCTCTCAATTTCAGGATGACCGATACCAGGAACCTATCCTGCTGGTCAGCAGGGATCTGTGGAACTTGGCTCATGACAGCTGTAGGACTAGTAAACGACTCAATTGACCCATGGTTTATGTGGGCCTATAAGCTGTTCAGAATTCACAGAATTTAGGGCACAAGAAGGTCTTCACCATGAAAACAATGAGGAGTCTGGTGGCAAACGAAGTGTAAAAATACAATTAGAAAGGCCGAAAAAGAATTTGAAGAACAGTTAGCCAAAGACTCAAAAAGGAATTTTTTTAAAGTACATCAGAAGCAGGAAGCCTGCTAAACAACCAGTGGGGCCACTGGATGATCAAGGTACTAAAGGAGCACTCAAGGACAATAAGGCCATTGAGGAGACATTAAATGAATTCTTTGCATCGGTCTTCACAGCTGAGGATATGAGGGCGATTCCAAGACCTGAGCCATTCTTT
This sequence comes from Eretmochelys imbricata, assembly GCF_965152235.1. NCBI lineage: Eukaryota > Metazoa > Chordata > Testudines > Cheloniidae > Eretmochelys > Eretmochelys imbricata. Next base: position 91,073,407 of record NC_135572.1, on the reverse strand, counting down.
TTAGGTGACAGATCTGAGGAACTGTCCAAGACTGAAGTGTCATTATAGGAGGTTTTGGGACAAATTGATAAATTAAACAGCAATAAGTCACCAGGACCAGATGGTATTCACCCAAGAGTTCTGAAGGAACTCAGATGTGAAATTTCAGAACTACTAACTGTAGTCTGTAACCTATCATTTAAAACATCTTCTGTACCAGACGACTGGAGGATAGCTAATGTGATGCCAATTTTTAAAAAGAGCTCCAGAGGTGATCCCGGCAATTACATGCCTGTAAACCTGACTTCAGTACCAGACAAACTGGTTGAAACTATAATAAAGAACAATATTGTCAGACATATAGATGAACATAATTTGTTGAGGAAGAGTCAACATGATTTTAGTAAAGTGAAATCATGCCTCAACAATATACTAGAATTCTTTGAGGGGGGTCAAAAAGCATGTGTACAAGGGGGATCCAGTGTATATAGTGTACTTAGATTTTCAGAGAGCTCTTGACAAGGTCCATCACAAAAGGCTCTTAAGCAAAATAAGCTGCCATGGGATAAGAGGGAAGGTGCTCTCATGGACTGGTAACTGGTTAAAAGATAGGAAACAAAGGGTAGGTATAAATGGTAAGTTTTCAGAATGGAGAGAGGTAAATAGTGGTGTTCCCCTAGGGGTCTGTTCTGGGACCAGTCAACATATTCATAAATGATCTGGAAAAAGGAGTAAACAGTGAGGTGGCAAAATTTTCAGATGATACAAAACTACTAAAGATAGTTAAGACCCAGACAGACTGCAAAGAGCTATAAAATGATCTCTCAAAACTGAGTGACTGGGCAACAAAATAGCAGATTAAATTTAATGTTAATAAAGGCAAAATAATGCACATTGGAAAGCATAATCCCAATTATACATATACAATGATGTGTATTGGTTGTATTGTAATGAATTAGTTATTACTACTCAGGAAAGAGATCTGGGAGTCATTGTGGATAGTTCTCTGAAAACATACAATCAATGTGCAGCAGCAGTCAAAAAATGCTGGGAATAATTAAGAAAGGGATAGATAATAAGACAGAAAATATCATGTTGCATCTATATAAATCCATGGTATACCCACATCTTGAATATTGTATGCAGATGTGGTCACCCCAACTCAAAAAAGATATATTGGAATTGGAAAAGGTTCAGAAAAGGGCAACAAAAATGATTAGCAGTATATCTTCCGTATAAGGAGAGATTAATAAGACCGGGACTTTTCAGCTTGAAAAACAGACGGCTAAGAGGAGATATGATTGAGGTCTATAAAATCATGACTGGTATAGAGAAAGTACACAGGGAAGTGTTGTTTACTACTTCTCATAACACAAGAATTAGGGATCACCAAATGAAATTAATAAGCAGCAGGTTTAAAACAAATAAAAGGAAGTATTTCTTCACACAATGCACAGTCAACCTGTGGAACTCCTTGCCAGAGGATGTTGTGAAGGCCAAGACCATAACAGGGTTAAAAAAAGAACTAGATAAATTCATGCAGGATAGGCCCATCAATGGCTATTAGCCAGGATGGGCAGGAATGGTGTTTGCCAGAAGCTGGGAATGAGCAATAGGGGATGGACTGAAGGAATGTGCGGTTGAGCGCTTGTGACCCATAAAGGCAATGAGAGCCTTACTAAAAAATCCAGGGCCTGCAGCCAGGCCTGCTGTTTGCACACTATGATGGCAACTTCCTGACATGGTACCAATTCAGCGTGGTACTGTGAAAAACCTGATGGTACTGCTATCTTGGCCTGGGTAGATTTGGTATTCTGAATGATCTCACCAGGGGATACTAGTCCAGCAAGAGGAAGCCTAATGCCAAGTGTAAGGAGAGGTTTCTGAAGTCTCCCAAACAGAGCCACAATTCCCCTGAGAAGCTTTTGGACACCAGACAGGATGAGAGATGTGAAAGGGTTTTTCAAGAAATCATTAATTGCCTAATACTTGTTCCAGTCCTATACTTTGCTGATTCAAGCAAGCCTTTTATGCTAAGTGTGTACAGCAGTGGTGGGCAACCTGCAGCCCTCAGCCTGCATGTGGCCCATCAGGGTAATCTGATTGCAGGCCGTGAGACATTTTGTTGACCTTGACCATCCACAGGCATGGCCCCCCGCAGCTCCCAGTGGCCACAGTTCAATGTTCCCGGCCAGTGGAAGCTGCGGGAAGTGGCGGCCAGCACATCCCTGCGGCCCACTGCTTCCCACAGCTCCCATTGACACATCAGTCATTACACATATTGAATCTATTTCCCCATGTTAAGTATCCTCACACCTTCTTGTCAACTGTCTAAATGGGCCATCTTGATTGTCACTACAAAAGCTCATCTTAATTAATTAGCCTCTTACTCTACCTTTTCATGTTCTTTGTATGTATGTATATATATCTTCTTATTATATGTTCTATTCTATGCATCTGATGAAGTGGGCTGTAGTTCACGAAAGCTTATGCTCAAATAAATTTGTTAGTATCTAAGGTGCCACAAGTACTCCTGTTCTTTTTACTGATTTATGTGTTAACAAATGCCAAGCTGAATGCTACAGGGCAGAGATGGGCAGCCAGCTATGAGTTCAGCATTCATTACTAATCAGGAAGAAGCAATGTAGATGCAGATCATTGTTCTGGAGTGTCATTAAAAATTGCTGTGATTTCTACAGATGGAGTGACAGCTGTTTGCAGTATGACTCATCGGGAATCAGAGGTGCAGGACAGTCTTCATGGTTATGCTGCAGAAACTCTGGGCCTGCCACCTGAAAGTGTGCCATTAGTCTTAGTGAATTGTATTGTGTTGGACCAATTTGCATTGACTAGGCTTAATGCTGCTGAAAGGCACAACACAAGGCCTTTGTTTTACAATGCATGCAGTTTAACATAATTTTTCATGCAGTGTATGTCCCGGAATGGATAATGGTATTGCCGAAGCTCTATCTTGATTTCAGGATGACGGATTCTGGGAACTCACCCCACTAACCAGCAGGGATCTGCGAGTGATGCCCCAACAACTCAGAAAATTGGCTCATGACAGCTGTCGGACTAGTCAAGGACTCACTTTCTCTGTGGCCTCTGAGGGCCTCTATGGCCACCCATTCAGAGTTCATGGAATTTAGGGCACAGGAAGTGCTTAACTGGGGGGCCTGTACCTACCCAGCAAGTGGTGCAAAATATAAAGTCTTTGACCCATTGCGGGTTGGCTCCCTCCAGTTTCTCTGACCAGCTGTTAGGCAGGTTTCCCAGACCCACAGGGCATTTCATAATATGGAATCTTTTAGAAGGGTGACCAAGGAAGGGTGGCACCGGATGGATGACAGGTTACAGATAACAGAGGAAAACCAGCCAGGTTCTTAAAGTCTCTATCACAGGTTTACAGCTGTGGGAGGGAAGCCATTTTGCTGAGGGCAATTTTAGAATGAGTGAGCTGGTGCCTTTGGCAGCTGAGGACAGGTCCTGGCATGCATTGAACTTAAAGGATGTACGACTAGATGCAAGAGCAGTATACTTACATTTAAGTTACTCAAAAATGGACCAGAAGGGAAGTGGGGACTTGAAAGAATGTGCAGACAAACATTTGTGCCCAGTAAAAGCCTTATTAAAAATCAGGGACAGCTGCTGGGCCTGCTGTTCGTACAAGATGATGGCAGCTTCCTGACAAAGTACGAGTTTGCCATGGTACTGAGAAAAACCTTGAGCTACTGCAGTCTTGATCCAGGTAGATTTGGTATTCATTCTTTCAGGAAAAGGACAGTAATGGCAGAGGCTGCGGTGGGTTTCGGCTCATGGCAGGTGCAGGTAAAAGGGCACTGGAAATCAAGGTGTTACGGGACTTATGTATGAACTAAGGAACAGAATGTCTGTTAGTGGCAAAATGTAACTAACCGAGTGCTCTTATTTGTTTCAGAAACTACCCAGAGAGTATGCAATATTTGGATTTGCAGGCAGTCTGTAGTCCATTGAGCTCAAAGATGGCAGATAGATCTCAGCTGGACTTCAGGGCCAAAGATGTTTGCATCCAGAAGAGGCATGCAGTGAGATCAGCTCATACTACTTCTGCATTCACTGAAATGCAAGGGCTGGACCAGACCCAGCCTGTGTGGACACGGCTAGAAAGAAAGTAAATAGGGAGGTCACCAAGATATTCTTGGAGATAGGGTCTTCAGTGATACAGCATAGGGACGTCCATTACAATCGTCCAGAAGTTTTCAGAAATGATGGCATACAATTGTCAGATGGAGGTGCTGACATATGGCTATGGAATGCAATTGCATAGTTTGGCAGGTGTTGTGATACCAGGTATTGTGGTTGGATGGGGAGTGGTGAAGCTTGTCTCTGGCACCCCTGGTGGCTGGTTTCCAGTGCAGTTAAGAGAATAAAATGAACAGTTCCCAGATGCAAAAGACTAGGGATTTTGATGATGGGTCTTTGGCCCAAGTGATAGGGTGAGACCGTGTGGTCTTCGTGGGCTGAGGTCCAACCTTGTGACCCTCACAAGCCGAGGTTCTCACTCTGTTGCGCTCTCTATACCCTTGCTGTGGCGAGGCTGCTAGGACTCACAGAGAGCTATATCCAGGAGTGTAGGCTCCAGAGAGCTTCTCATGTTATGGTTTATATGATAAGGAGCCCTGTAACCCTAGCACTGGAAATGATTAAATGCCTAGTATAGCAGAGTATGGGTGTTGGGCAGGTTGCCCCCCACCCCCCTTGTGCTAAAGTTCAGTAAAAGTTGTGGCCAGCCACATAATTCTATGCAAGTGTCTGTCCTTGTTTTGCTGCTTTATCCACATCAATGTAATGTCCGGTGTAAATTTCTATAGAATAAATACATAATATGTATTTAAGCATGTGATTTTTTTTTAAAAATGAATGGTTTCATTTTGTCTTCAAGGGCCTTTCCTACTGGTTCTCATGTTGCCATCAATTTCCTACTCAGAGACTTTGATTATTAAATAAAATTGAAAATAAAAAGTGAGCCATAGATCTATACCAGCACCTAATTTGATGATTTTTCCTTCATCCTATTTACAAAAACATCATTTCGTATTTGTTTTACTTTTATGCCACTGTTAATTTAGGCTGTCCCCCATTTTCAATTAAAGTCAAGTGAAAGCTGCATCTCAGTGAGATGCAGTTGAATAGAGGGACAAGAATCAAGGTTAAAAGAGTCCCCGAAACATCTAGTTTGTTACAATCGCTTACTTTGCTTCTCTAAGATTATATTTTTCTGCAACAGACAAGGGGGAAAAATTATAGGTGTAATACTATACAAGGTAAGATAGTAGCTGTAAACTGCAAAATGATATTCAGAAAGCTAAATGTGCTGATCATTCAAAAATACAAGCTTTGAAGTTCTTAATATGAACAATTCCACTTTGCTACCTAGGGATTTTGCTAATAAGTATCTGTTGTTCTCCCTCTCCAAAAATGTTTTGTTTTTGTTAGAAAAGCAATTTTATTTTTAAAATGCCAATGAAAAGTAACTGGATCTGATTATGATGTAAGGCATCCACACAAACTGGGAAGTGGAAACCACATAGTGAACCTAAGTGTAATGATTTTTCGTAATATCAGCAGACCATATCCTGTTTCCGTGCTTGACAGTAGAACTAACAGATACTCAGCCAGCTTAAGCCCCAGAGTCATTCCTTTGTTCTAAATGGAGTTACATCCAGGCCCATCACGTTGGCCCATTTTTTGTGAATCAGCCCCTATGTTTTTATCTCCCTTTTTCTTGCATTTTGTCATTTCTGATGTATTGTTACTCTTAGTTTATAGAATTTTGTCATGCTTCATAATTTGCTGTTTCTGCACTGTCACAGTTTTCATCCATAACTGGAAGTGATTAATGTTATTTGGATATATGCTACAACATTCATACATATGCACTACTCCTGCTTTCATAAGTAATGTGTTCTCATTAATATTCTATGAACCACTGATCTATTTCAGCAGACATCACATATGTATATGCTTAATCAAACATCTATCAATTTGGAGGTAGGAAGGAGAGAACTATAGATCAAAATTAATTAGACTAATTGATGGGTGTAAGTAATTATTTTCCATGGTGATGAGCATGTCATAGATAATATTTTATTGTTTTTTCAGTGCCTACTGAAGCCAGCAGACTTTTGTAGGACCTTGGGTCACTGTTAACTATAGCTACCTTGGGGTTGTTTTGTTTTGTTTTTGTTTCAGCTGATGCATCATTGTCCCAGTTGTTGAGGAAAATACCAGACAGTGTTTCTATTTCTTAAGCACTGTACAAACATTAACTCATTAATCCTCACATCAGCCCTGGGAGGTACACAACTAAAAAGTACCATTCCCCCTTTAAGGAGAGGGAAACTGAATCACAGGGGTTAACTGACTTTTGGAAGGGTTGTGCCAGCAAGTTGTGAAACAGCTATGGAATTTCTGGATTTGAGTCCCATTATTCCCCTGAATAATTTCATTGATGCTAGTAAGTTTTACCTCACACACACACACATTTCTAAAGCAGGTGCACTCAACACCCAACCTGACCCAAACCCTCAAAAAAAGGAAATAGAAAGTTAAGTCACCTAAAAGGCACTTCAACCTTCCTTTCTCTACCCACTTCTGACCTTATTAGTTGTAGATGATTGTTGTAGTAATGTGCTGGGACAGAATAATTTTGCAAAGGGGTTGACAGTTTGATAGCTTTATGAAGAGAAACACAACAAAAAGTACATAAAAAATTCAGCGGGCATAAAATCTCTTTGAAATTTCATACACTAAACAACATACTTTCTGAGGAAAAATAAGAACGTATGGTCCATTTTAAGTCCATTTTAGAACGTTGTCCTACTGGGTGACACTATAAGTAAGTTCTCAGTTGTTCTTTTTGGAATGGAACCCTCTTTTTAGATTTATCAGTTAGGATTTTGCTGGGGTCATCAAGAGATTGTATTATTTGCTATGGGAATATTTTCTGCCTATATTTAGAAGTGATCATATCTTGCAACCTGTTAAGTATAGCAGGACTTTGATACTAAATAACGAAATAGCAGGCATAGATCTTTTTTCTTTTTCTTTTTTAAATTACTATTATTGAATGGGGATGAGGGAAGTGTTCAGGACTTGAAGTTGCACCATACATGGCGGGTACTGGAGCTAATGAATTCCCTGAGTGCTACTAAATGTTGTGGCTGAAGCATGTTTTGAATTTTGTTGTTGTTGCAAAGGAATAAGGGAACATTTTGTTTGAAACAAAAGGTTTTCAAGCTTATCTAAGAGTTTTTGATCTACTAAAGGTTTTTGATGATTATGAAGGAATTTATCACCATCCAGTTCACTGCCGATGAAGTGAGCTGTAGCTCACGAAAGCTCATGCTCAAATAAATTGGTTAGTCTCTAAGGTGCCACAAGTCCTCCTTTTCTTTCTGAAAAAAGTTACTGTAATGTCTCAGTAATATTCCTGTCTTTATTGAATGTTCATTTTCTTTGGTCAGGGTCCTAGTTTTAGCTATAGATTATTTGGTATATCAAACACTTGGCAAACATACAGCTCAAATGATTAATTTCACATTAACGTTTGCTAACATTTGTAAAGTAATGCACATTGGAAAAAATAACCCCAATTATACATACAATATGATGGGGGCTAACTTAGCTATAACTAATCAGGAGAAAGATCTTGGAGTCATCACGGATAGTTCTCTGAAGATGTCCACGCAGTGTGCAGTGGCAGTCAGAAAAGCATACGGGATGTTAGGAATCATTAAAAAAGAAATGGTGTCCCTAGCCTCTGTTTGTCAGAGGGTGGAGATGGATGGCAGGAGAGAGATCACTAGATCATTACCTGTTAGGTTCACTCCCTCTGGGGTACCTGGGATTGGCCACTGTTGGTAGACAGGATACTGGGCTGGATGGACCTTTGGTCTGACTCAGTATGGCCATTCTTATGTTCTTATGCTTGCAAATACAACAACAAATTGGCTGTCTTTCCACTAAAGATGGGGCATCCAATTCAGGAAAGCACTTAATCTTTTGCTTAAGTCCAGCCCTACTCAGGAAAAGCACTCTCCTGTCAGTACCCACAAGAGCAATCCATTCTTGTACTGCTGCCTGGCTGAACCACTAATGGATATTGCAAGATGTCTTGTTAAAGAAGCCATGCTGGCCTGACTTCTCAAATTTAACTTCCCACTAACAGATGTAAGTTCTGCATGGCTGTTTAGCACAGGAGGATATGCAGTCTTGAAATTCATATTGCTATCAGAAAATGTACCTACAGACACTGTTAGTGAATGACTAAAATAAGTTGCACTGTCTGTAAAGAAATTCCTACTCTAAACTTCTCATTCTCTGTCCCAGGGAGTCCCCATCATCATTTTTCCCACCAGGTCCCTATTTCCTAACAATAGGACAACAGCTGGAAACAGCAGATTGATGTGCCCACTATATCAGGGTCACATGGCATTTATCTACTCAGATGGTTATGTAATCCAAAATTATTTTTTTCAACACACTGAGAAGCAGAGCAGTTAAGCAATAATGTGTTCAAACCCCAGATCAAAGTTTTGCATGAATTTATTATCCATTCACTGGCTCTGCATGAACTAGTTCCCCTAACTTTAATGTTTCTCACATATCCCTGGACTACTGGTTTTGTGCTGTTTTGGGGCAAACAGAAATCTGAATGATTACTCCAACAGCTCAACACCTCTCACATTATTAGTGTGTGGGTTACTATGATGTTACACTCTATATGATTTTATAAAAATATGCTAATGAGTGTGAATATAATGTAACTGGAATATGCTTCATGCAAAAGGTCTCTTGTAAGGTATCATTACAAAGCTTATAATCTACTGAGTCTGGTCATCCTATTTGTATAAACATATCACTCTTGTATCTGAAACTAGAAATATGAAATATAACTCGGAAGTCCTATTGTAGTTATGCAAAGTGTGGTCCATTAATGGTGGTTTGGAATCTTAATGGCTCCCATTAACCAGGACAATTACCTGTAGATGCCTCTGTTTTACTTGTAAGTCTTCCTGTATATGTGTGGGTAATGAAGTCTTACAGTGACATGTGATCATGTCACCTGAACTGGAATCCATCTTTAACCTGGTGCTTTTCCATGGAGAAGAGGGGTGGGAACCCAGAGGGACAAAGGATTCCCACCTATGCAAAAGATGTATAAGTGGGTGGAACAGAACAAAGGGGTGGCCATCATGAGAAATCCCCTAGCTACCACCTGAGCTGGAAGCAGGGGAGAGGATTGTGCCCAGATTAGGAAGGCGTCCAGTCTGTGAAAGAAACTTATTGAAATATCTCTGAGGGTGAGATTTTATCTGTATTCAGTTTTATTACTGTACTAGACTTAGACTTTTGTGTTTTGTTTTATTTTGCTTGGTAATTCAGTTTGTTCTGTCTGATACTACTTGGAATCACTTAAATCCTACCTTCTGTATTTAATAAAATCACTTTTTGCTTATTAATTAACCCAGAACAATGGTAAGATGCACTGTTAAAGATTGGAAGAAAGCTAATGCATATGTAACAAAGAACTGCGTGAAAAGGGGCCCAAGTTGGAGAATACCATATGAGAAACTAAGGGAGAATACTGGACCAGAGACTGAGATGTTCATCATGAAGTGTAGTAAAGCTTCCCAATACCCTGGAACTTAGTAACTTCTACCTGTTCTATTTTATCTGATCATATATTTATGACAGACTATAGGTGACAATGATTATTTCTGAATATTTATAAATAAAGGCAAACATTGATTTTGGTTGATTTGGGTGGACTTGTGACTCAGTTTCCCAGCTTATATATGCAACAATTGAAATATAAGCTATCATCTCATTCTGGACAGTTTCCCAGTCTGTGAGGTTGGTTTGAAACTGTAGCATTGGTATTATGTTTGATTTAACTCTAGCAAAATATTTTGTTTGTGCATATGGAGTTACATATTGTTTTCTATGGCAGTCAATAGAAATTGTGTCACTATTAGAGAAATTGCTTCCTTTCAGGACATTCATTCTGCATTCAAAAGGAAGCATAAAGTGTGTGAGGAGTGAAACATTTATGCTTTAGCCTATAAAACAGACCTTTGATGTGAGTTTTTGTGGTGGCACATGTATTTTAATTTCAGACACAAAGAAAGGACTGAGGGTAAGTAAACTAGAGTAGATGAAGTCCCAAAACAACATCAGGGACAGATTATACAACAAACAGTCTAGTTGCCACAGTTATGGTTTTCAATCCTGCTTTGGTCCTTTTACATTTTTTTGTTTGGGCTCTCAAATAAGCATGGTCCCCTTGGGTTTTAAACCACTTTACCTGTGGCTGGTAAGGGAACCTGGGCCTACCTCCAGGTTTCCACCCTGTAACCAGGAGCCATGTACTGCTCAACGTCAGTCTGTCATTGCTATTTCCCGGGGCTTCTTCCTACCAGGCCTTTTATCTCCAGCCCCATCTCAGGGCCAGCATGCTCAGATCCTTCTTCCTCTGAAATCTCAGCTACATATATTCAGCCAGTCATGGATTTTGACTAATTACTGGGATCCTTTGATTAGAGAGGAGCACCCTTCTCCACTTTTCTGTGGCCAGTCAGGAACTAACCTGCTAACCCCCTGCAGCTCCATTTATCTGAGCCCGCAGGGCCTTGATTGGCAGTTGTTCTCCCCTCTAGGCCTTGGAGGACCAGGTTCCTGTGATTTGCAAATGCCTGCTCCAGGACTCCTCTCTGGGCAAGCCTAGAGGACATGTCTTTCCTGTTCTGTTCCTCTCAGCTTGCTGCTACATGGGACAGTGTGTGATTGGACCATGGGACCAGCAGTAGGGATCTGAATATACCACGTTACAGATGCAAATAGTATAGGGATGCTAATACAAGACTGAAATGAGTAACATTGTTAAACAAAATCACTGTGCTGCAGGGCATAAGCCAATTTCAAAATAGCAGAGATTTTAGGAGGAAGAAAAATATTCAAAACCAGAAGTTTTTGAATATCTATAAAATAAACAAACAGGCCATCTTGACATATGAATGTCAGCTCTTGGGAACTAAAATAGCTCAAGATTTTACATTGCTTTCTTTTAAAGAATTCTAGTAGATTAGTGAGGCATGATTTTCCTTTACAAAAACCATGTTGACTCTACCCCAACAAATTATGTTCATCAACATGTCTGACAATTCTGTTCTTTACTATAGTTTCAACAAGTTTACCCGGTACTGAGTTCAGGCTTACAGGCCTGCAATTGCCGTGATCACCTCTGAAGTCCTTTTTAAAAATTGGCATCACATTAGCTATCCTCCTGTCATTAGGTACAGAAGCTGATTTAAATGATAGGTTACAATCTACAGTTACTAGTTCTCGAATTTCACATCTGAGTTCCTTCAGAACTCTTGGGTGAATACCATCTGGTCCTTATTACTGTTTAGTTTATTAATTTGTTCCAAAATCTCATCAAATGACACCTCAATCTGGCATAGTTCCTCTGATCTGTCACATAAAAGAATGACTCAGATTTGGGAATCTTCCTCACATCCTCAGCTATGAAGACCAATGCAAATAATTCATTTTGTTTCTCTGCAGTGACTTTATCATCCTTGAGTGCTCCGTTTGCATCAGGATTGTTCAGTGGCCCCACTGGCTGTTTAGCAGACTTCCTGCTTCTGATGTACTTAAAAAAAGCTATTACTTTTTGAGTCTTTGGCTAACTATTCTTCAAATTCTTTTTTGGCCTTCCTAATTATATTTTTACACTTCATTTGCCAAAGTTTATTCTCCTTTCTATTTTGCTAACTAGGATTTATCTTCCACTTTTTAAAGGATGCCTTTTTGTCTCTCCCTGCTTCATTTACTTTGTAATTTGGCCACGGTGGAACTTTTTGGTTCTCTTACTATGTTTTTTAATTTGGGGTATGCATTTAAGTTTATCCTCTATTATGGTGTCTTTTAAAATTTTCCATACATTTTGCAGGGATTTCAATTTTGGCATGGTACCTTTAATTTCTGTTTATCTAACTTCCACATTTTTGTGTAGTCCCTGTTTCTGAAATTAAATGCTACAGTGTTGGGTTGCTGTGGTGTTTCCCCTGCCACGGGGATGTTAAATTTAATTATGGTCACTATTACCAGCCGGTCCAGCTATAACCACTTCTTGGACCAGACCTTGTACTCCACTTAGGACTAAATCAAAAAATTGCATCTCCTCTTGTGGGTTCCAGAAGAAGCAATCATTTAAGGTGTCAAGAAACTTTATCTCTGCATTCCATCCTGAGGTGACATGTACCCTAGTGAATATGGGGATAGTTGAAATCCCCCATTATTATTGCTTTTTTTAAAATTTTGTAGCCTCTCTAATCTTCCTGAGCATTTCACAGTCACTATCACCATCCTGGTCAGGTGGTCAGTAATATATCCCTACTGCTATATTCTTACTATTCAAGCATGGAACTACTCTCCATAGAGATTCTATGGTAAAGTTTTGTAAATTTAAGATTTTTGCTTCATTTGATGCTACACTTTCTTTCACATATAGTGCCACTCCCACCAGCACAAACTGTTCTGTCCTTCCCATATATTTTGTACCCTGGTATTACTCTGTCCCACTTATTATCATCATTCCCTCAAGTTTCTCTGATGCCTATTATATCAACAGCCTCATTTAATACGAGGCACTCTAGTTCACTCATCTTATTATTTAGATTTCTAACATTTGTACATAAACACTTTAAAAACATGTCACTGTTTAGCTGTCTGCCATTACATGATGTAATTGAATGGGCCTTTTTTTCATTTGATTGTTTCTCATGAGATCTTACCTATATTTTGTAAAAGAGGTAAAGAGTCCTGTGGCACCTTATAGACTTACAGATTTGGGTTATACACACCTATATTTTATCATCTTCCATCCTCTCCTCCTTACCAGGACATAGAGAATCTCCATTAATAGATCATCTTCTAAGAGATGTCTCTAACTGAAAAACATGCACCTTCACACCTGTCGGCTTTTCCCCAGCCTCTAGTTTAAAAACTGCTCTACTACCTTTTTAATTTTAACTGCCAGAAATCTGGTTCTATTTTGGTTTAGGTGAAGCCCATCCTTCCTGTATAGGCTCCCCCTTTCCCAAAAAAAGTTTCCCCAGTTCCTAATAAATCCAAACCCCTCCTTCCTATGTCATTGTCTCATCCATGCATTGAGACCCTGCAGTTCTCCCTGTCTAACTGGCCCTGCGCGTGGAACTGGAAGCATTTCAGAGAATGCTACCATGGAGGTCCTGGAGTTCAATCTTTTACCTTGCAGCCTAAATTTGGCCTCCAGAACCTCTCTCCTATCCTTTCCTATGTCATTGGTACCTACATATATCATGACCACCAGCTCCTCCCCAGCACTACACATAGATGTCTCGAGAGATCCACAACCTTTGCACCAGGCAAGCAAGTCATCATGCAGTTCTCCTGGTCATTGCAAACCGGCTATATATGTCTCTAATGATCAAATTGCCCATTACTAATATCTGTCTCTTCCTAATAACTGGAGTTCCCTCCCCCAGAGAGGTATTCTCAGTGCGAGAGGATGCCACAACATCATCTGGAAGGAGGGTCCCAACTATGGGATCATTTCCCTCTTCTCCAGTTGGATGTTCTCCTTCCCTGAGACTTTCATCCTCCTCAACAGAACAGAGGCTGTCAGCCCAGCAGTGGGACCGTGCTACAGTGTCCCAGAAAGTCTCATCTGTGTACCTCTCTGTCTCCCTTAGCTCCTCCAGTTTAGCCACTCTGGTCCACAAAGCCGTATGCAATCTCTGAGGGCCGGGAGCTCCTTGCACCAAATGCACACATATGCCACCTATCCATAGGGCAGGTAATCATATAGGCTGCATTGGGTGCAATAAACTGGATAGCCTCTACTCTGTTGCTGGACTTCTGCCCGCATTCTGTTTTTACTCCTGCAGCTCATTCCTTTGTTGAGGTTTTGTTTTTATCAAGGGGTATTTTTGACTTTATGTTTAAAGAATTTTAAGTGTATCTAGCTCCCCCTCACAACTGCCTTGCAAAACTCCCCTGTTAGCTGCTCTTGTTCGCTAGCTCCTCTGGTCACCTAGGAGAAGACTTTTTAAAGCCTTGGTCTTCCTGAGTAGCCCCACCCCCTGGTTAAGAGTTGATGGGTGCTAAAGAGCTTAGGAATCAAAGCCTCATTAAGAAGCTCTCAGCCTTGCCTAGCAGGCCATTAGGCTCAGCACATGGTCCCCAAAACAAATAGTTTGCACGATATATTTCAGTCAAGCAGCAAGCACACTACAAACACAGACACTACAGACAACAAACTTACCCCAAGGGTCATATAATCACTCCTCCTTCATCTGGAGAACTCTCTCCCTCCTTGTGAGTTATCTAACTCTTGTGATGTTTGACATGTAACTCATAAACTTTTATCATCATCATTTTGTTTATAATTAGCCTTTGAATAATGAAGAATTAAATAAACAATACATTGTACTTCTGTAATAATTTTCATTAGGTAAACTCAAAGTGCTTTACTAATAATCTACTATAAACCATCACACTTGAGTGATATCTTTGCATGATTGTTACAATCAGTACCTAAGATCACTGAAACCAAAAGGCTACAGAAAAATGGAGCTGTTTTAAATTTACATTGTTCATTTGACATCATTTTATTCATAATCAGATGAACTCTTTCCTTTGTTTGAAAGGTTAGTCATACAACAAAAATAAAATACAAGCTTTTTTTAATAAGAAAAGGATGATAAAACCCCTAAAAATAATAGTTGACCTTCAGGATATATGTTGTACTTGAAAGTACTTCTAACACACTTTCTGAAACTGACTCTATTTCAAGTTGTTAGTGTCCATCTAATTAAGTCTCCTAACACCCCAATTTCTGTATGCAAGTGTCACTTTGCCCATCAACAAAGTGAAACTACTTCAGGAGCAGAAAAGTACTGCATAGAACTACACAACATTTTCAGACAGAAAATAAACACTGCTCCTGTTGAAACTGCTGAGGATATTTAAGACCATTTCTCTACCATAACTCATACATTTATTACAATTCTATGTTCTCCTCATTCTTTTGATTCACTCCCCCACCCTTCTTATGGTTCACACATTGTATGAAGTGTGACAAAGTTCCTGCTCTACCTTGGTGGGTCTTGTGCTTATTGGCAGATTTGCTCACCTTGGAGCTTCATGGCAGCCCTCAGCTTGGCTGTTTTTCTGAACCCACAGTCCAGGAACAGTTCTCCCTCCTGAAAGCTGCTGTGTTATACCTTCTGTTTGTGTTGTTTTGTTGCATAGTTGTTTTGTTTCCTTTGGTAATTTTGTAAGTGTTACCAATAAACTTCTTTTCTGTTTCAAAAAAAAAAAAAAAAGTCCCAGTTGGGAAACGAGACGTCCCTCGCTTGCTCCTCAGCTATCTGCTTTCTATTCTTTCCTAAAGCCCCCTGGCCTAGATTTTTCTTACTTTTTGAGCCTGCTGTAGTTCTCCCCCCAGATCGGGCCAGACGCTTTTTTGTTTCGTTTTGTCTTTCTGCTGTTTTTTGCTGCTGTTGAGTGCTGGTCAGCTGCCAACTTGCCGCCAGCACCCCCCCCACCACGCCTGCTCCCGGGCGCAGCTATTTGCCTCAGCTGAAACCCCTGGAGGAGGGGGGGAAGATTGCCGACCCTCTATCTGGAGGGGGGAGTGGAAGCCCCCAGACCCAGCCGTTTTGCTGTCAGCTTATTTCCGCAATTTTTCTCGGCCTGCCGAAAGCCTTGGAACACAGCCAACACAGCTGGAGAAGAAGAAGATAGCAGACAGAAGAAATCACCAAGGGAAGCTACAAATCATTGTGGAGGGGGCCGTAAGACTGAGTAATTTTTTGAATTATACTCTCGTGGGCGGGAGTTTGACTGTGGCTTAATTGCGTTTGTAGTGGCACAGGGGGTGTGGCACGGAGCTGCCCCCCGATACATCGGTGCTCCCGCCAACATTATTACAACTGTCACGGCCCCCCCGCCATCCGTCCATGCTGGCAACCTGCCATCTGCCTCAGATCCAGCTGTTTGCTTTGAACTTTGACTTTCAGACCGGACATAACAGCCGACCAAACGAGACTCTTTGGACAAACGTGCGTGGGTCCACATCCCACCCCCCCTCCCCGGACTGTTTATCCCACAGCTTGCCCCTATCACCGGACCCCGATTCCTGTTTTTCCCCCCCTTCCAGTCCAACCCATTAGGTACCACCCCCCCGCCTGCAGCCCAGCAGGGCGGAGCAGTTAATTTGCTTCCCCCTCCCCCCTCCTTCCAGTGTCTCCCCGTCTCTCCCTGCTCACAATGGCGGGGAATGAGAGGGGCGAGGCCCCTTTACCAATATCAGTTGTATCAGTTGTTCAATATCAATATCAGTTGTTCAGCCTGGCACCTGAAACCAACCCTCCTCCTACTCAATCCACCGCTGCTCCCGTCCGGGCCCAAGAAACACCTTCCCTACAATTCCCAGGTGAGCAAAGGAGTCCCACCCTTGCTATTAACAATCTGGTAGAGCCTATGGAGGAGGGTGTGGCAAAGATATTACTGGGTATAGGAGAGGGCCCGCCCCAAGGAGAACCCCCCCGCCCCTTATGCTGCCTCACCGTTACCCCCCCGAACCCCTGAACCACCGCCTCCACCCCCCGACAGGACCTCTGCTAACCAACCCCCAGATGACGCTATGGAGGGCTGGACCCTAGTCCAGGGGAAGCGAGGCAAGTGGAAGGCTCGAGCTCCGCTGCACCCATCTGATGCGGAAGCTCCCCGGAAGACCAGGAAGGGAGGCACTGATATCGAGCCTTCCGCTATGGCCACGAGTGAGATCCATCCGCTGGTGTCGGGAGGGGAAGACAGACTGGCATTGGAGGGCAGAATCCCCACTCCACAAGAGACCCTCCCCTCCGAGACCCCTGAGGAAGCTCCTTTTGCCCGGATACCACCCGAACCCCCCGCGGACCCCGAGGCGACCGTTGAGGCGGGCCCAAGAGCAGAGGCCCCCAGGGTAGCAGGAGTTGGCCTCTCCTCCGTGTATGCGGAGATTGAGGCCCTAGATTTGACCCCGGTCACCCAGGGAGAGGATGATCTACTGCCGGCTGGCCTCGATATGGGTAACCCCACCCCAGCCCCCCTTTCCCCATGTTCCCTCCCCCTAATTGCCTTCCCAGGCGAGCACCCCGCAGAAGGTGGTTCACCACCTGATGCCATGGCCGCCAAGACCACCACGGAACCAGCGCCTAGCATCACTGGGAGCCCCCTCCCTTACCCCTTAACCCTCGACTCTGCTCAGGAGGCACCTTCTTTTAGTTGCTCGCCTCCTGAAGTCCAGAGCCTTACCTCTGCCCCTGCCCCTGCCCCCACCCCTGTCCCTGCCCAATTCCCCTCCTCCTGCAATGCTAATGCCGCCCCTGGGGTTATTTCCTTCCCGCCTTTCGCAGATTCCTCCCAAGGAGCAGTCTTTGCACTTTCTAGTCGTGACCCATTAGGAGTGGAAATTTTTTCCCTGCCATCCTCCTCCACCCCAAGGCGTGAAATGAATTTAATAACCCCAGCCTGTCAGACGCCCCGTCGGGTGGTCCGCAACCTGTCTATCCGTCTTAGCGGACCACGAGGCTGTGTTAAGAGTCCCACCAGGGAACACCCCGGAAATTGTAACCCCACCCCCGCATGAGCTGCGGCATGCACTACGGAAGTTCCTAGAACACACCCATGGCGCCCGCAATAGGGTACAGCTGGCTCTTCAGCTATGGGGGGACTTTGACCAAATCCTCCAGGCCACAAGGGCCCTTATAAAGGAGGGCAGGGGGCAAGGAAAGCGCGGTGCTGCGGCCTACGAGCGAGTCCGCAGCTTCCGACACGATCTATTCATCCACGGGATGGGTCACGGGTTGCTGCGCAACCCGCCAGGGGCCATGAACACCCCCGCGAACAAGAAACCCCCACCCCCCAGCCCTCCGCATGACGCCTCTCATTATTGCGACCCTGAATACCAGGGGCTGTAGGATGGCTCTCCGCAGGTCCCAGGTGCTCTCTTACCTTCGGGAAGGGGGTACTCTGTAGTTTTCCTGCAGGAGACCCATACGGACCCGGCCGCCGAGGACAGGTGGCGGCTGGAGTGCGGGGACGGGGTATACTTTAGCCACTTCGTGACTTGGCAAGCTGGAGTGGCGACCCTGTTCTCCCCCAACCTACGGCCCGAGGTGCTAGGGGTCACTGAGGCCGGGCCACCTGGTGCATCTTCGAGTCCGTATGGAGGGGCTCGTGGTCAATCTTGTTAACATCTATGCCCCGCAAATGAGCTCCAGGCGGCCACAATTTTATCAGCGGGTGTCCGACTTTCTTGGCACCCTGGATTCGCATGAGTGCCTGGTCCTGGGAGGGGACTTCAACACCACCCTCGAGGAACGGGACCACTCAGGGGCTGAGCCGAGCCCGGCCGCCGCGAATATTCTCCAACGGATAGTTGACCATCACTCCCTAGTGGACGTCTGGCGTGACCATCACCCAGATGACACTTCCACGTTCACCTTTGTCCGGGTGGAGGCCCATCGGTCACACCACACTCGGTTGGACCGTATTTACTTATCCCGTTTCCATCTTTCACAGGCCCACTCCTCCGCCATTCGGCCGGCCCCATTCTCCGATCATCATTTAGTCAGCGTAACGGTCTCCCTCCGTGCAGAGAGACCGGGGCCGGCCTATTGGCACTTTAATAACAGCCTGTTGGAGGACGAGAGCTTCGTGACATCCTTCTGGGAGTTTTGGCTGGCCTGGCGAGAGCAGTGGCGTGCCTTTCCCTCGGTTCGGCGATGGTGGGATCTCGGGAAGGTGCGCGCCAAGCTCTTCTGCCGTGAGTACACTCGGGGCACCAGCCGACGGCGAAATGCGGCGATAGAGCAGTTGGAACGGGAGGTCTTAGAGATGGAGAGGCGCCTGGCCGCCAACCCCGAGGACCCGTCCCTCTGCGGAGCGTGCCGGGAGAAGCGGGAAGAGCTCCGGGCCCTCGAGGACCACCGGGCCCGAGGTGCCTTCGTTTGGTCTCGCATCCGCCTCCTTCGGGAGATGGACCACGGCTCCCGCTTCTTCTATGCCCTGGAGAAAACAAGGAGGGCCAAGAAACACGTCACCTGCCTTCTTGCTGAAGATGGCACCCCCCTCACGGATCCGGAGGAGATGTGTGGGAGGGCCCGTGACTTCTACACAAGCCTTTTCTCCCCGGATCCGACCGATCCTGGCGCTTGCGGGGTGCTCTGGGAGGAACTCCCCACGGTCAGCGTGGGCGCCCGAGACCGACTAGAGCTGCCTCTCACCCTGGCCGAGTTCTCGGAAGCCCTCTGCCGCATGCCCACCAATAAATCTCCGGGCATGGAGGGGCTGACCATGGAGTTTTACCACGCGTTCTGGGACATCCTCGGCCCAGACCTAGTCACTGTCTGGGCTGAGTCCTTGCAGAGCGGGGTCCTCCCTCTGTCGTGCAGGCGAGCGGTGCTCGTCTTGCTGCCGAAGAAGGGGGACCTCCGCGATCTACAAAACTGGCGTCCCGTCTCACTCCTTAGCACGGATTATAAAATCATAGCGAAAGCAATCTCGCTGCGGCTAGGGTCCGTGATGGCGGACGTGATCCACCCAGACCAGATCTATACTGTCCTGGGTCGCAGCATTTTTGACAACTTATTTCTAGTCCGAGACCTTTTGGAACCCGGGCGGAGAGATGGTCTGTCGTTCGCCCTCCTGTCTCTTGATCAGGAGAAGGCGTTCGATAGAGTAGACCATGGGTACCTCCTGAGCACTCTGCAGGCGTTTGGATTCGGACCTCAGTTTGTGAGTTTTCTCCGGGTGCTGTATGCCTCCGCGGAGTGTTTGGTTAGGCTCAACTGGACCCTGACTGAACCGGTCAGCTTTGGGCGAGGAGTGTGGCAGGGGTGCCCCCTCTCGGGCCAGTTGTACACTCTGGCGTTCGAGCCTTTCCTCTGTCTCATCTGCAGGAGGATGACAGGGTTGGTGCTGTGGGAGCCGGAGCTGCGGCTGGTCCTGTTGGCGTACGCCAATGATGTACTCCTCGTGGTCCAGGACCCGGGCGACTTGGCGCGAGTGGAGGCATGCCAGGCCATCTATTCGGCAGCCTCCTCCGCCCGAGTCAACTGGGTCAAGAGCTCTGGCTTGGCGGTGGGGGACTGGAGGCAGGTGAGCTCCCTCCCACCCGCGCTTCAGACCATCCGGTGGAGTGAGGGTCCACTGCTCTATCTCGGCATTTACCTTTCCGCCACGCACCCTTCCCCACCGGAGAACCGGCAAAATTTAGAGGGCAGGGTGATAGAGCGGATCCAGAAATGGACGAGGCTACTCTGATGTCTCTCCCTCCGAGGGAGAGCACTGGTGCTTAACCAACTAGTCCTGTCCACTCTCTGGTACCGGTTCAACACCCCGGCCCCGGCCCCGGGTTTCCTGACCCACCTCCGGAGATTGATTCTAGAGTTCTTCTGGTCAGGAATGCACTGGACCCCTGTTGGAGTTCTTCATCTACCCCTGAAGGAAGGAGGGCAGGGCCTGAAGTGTCTGTACACTCAGGTCCTCGTTTTCCGCCTCCAGGCCCTGCAGAGGCTCTTTTATAATGCAAGTAGTTTGGCGTGGAGCATACTGGCGCATGCCTTCCTGCGCTGCTTCCAAGGGCTCCGATACGACCAGCAGCTCTTTTATCTTTGTCCGAGGGGTTTTCTGCGAGACCTCTCCGGGCTGCCGGTCTTCTACCAGGACCTCCTCCGGACCTGGAAACTGTTTTTAACGACCAGGTCCATGGCGGCCACTGTGGGAGCAGATCTCCTCACGGAGCCCCTGCTACACAACCCCCAGCTCCGTGTGCAGGTGGCGGAGTCCCGCTCGGTGCGCCAGAGGTTGTTCCTGGAGGAAGTCACGAGGGTTGGAGACCTCCTGGACTACGATCGGAGAGACTGGCTGGATCCCCTGTCGCTCGCTCGGCGCATGGGGCTCTCCAGCCTCCGTACCCCCCGGCGCGTACTTCAGGAGGTGAAGGCCACCTTGACCCCCGCTGCTCGGGCTTATGTCAGCCGAGCCTTGCGCGAGGGCGCACCCTGCACATCCTCTACCCCAGGCCCGCCGGACCTTTCCAATGGGGCCCCTACCCCGTAGATCCCAACAAACCCCTCAGCCTTTCACTGCAAGCCGGCTGCATGAACTGGAGCCGGTCAGTTTTCAAATTGCACCACGGAAATATTTATACACACTCATGCTTCACACCCTTCACGCCCACACCCTGGTGTCCCACCCCGATACAAAGTGGCCTGCCTGTATTCCACCTTGGTCCCGAGGCCCGTCGGGGACATCAGTTGGCGGCTCCTTCACGGAGCTGTGAGCACGGGCGTGTTTCTGACACGGTTTACCCCTATCCCGGATACTTGCACTTTTTGTAATGTGACGGAAACCCTGGCACACATATATTTAGAGTGTGCCAGATTGCAGCCCCTTTTCCGGCTCCTCACAAATATTTTATTGCGCTTCTGGCTTCATTTCTCCCCTCACCTTTTTATCTATACACTTCCCATCCATGGCCCCACAAAATCGCGGGATCTCTTGGTCAACCTCCTCCTAGCTTTGGCTAAAACAGCCATTTATAAAACCAGAGAGGGGAGGTTGGCCCTTGCGATTGTAGGGCCTTTTTCCGATCCTCAGTACATTCACGTATCCGGGCGGAGTTCCTCTGGGCAGCATCCACCGACTCCCTTGACGCCTTCGAGGAGCGGTGAGCGCTGTCCGGGGTTCTCTGCTCGGTGACCCCGTCTGGTTCCCTCCGTTGACCCTTTAATTGAGGGGAAGAGAGAGAGACGCCAGCCCCAGCCGTTACCGCTGTGGATACCATCATTACCGTCATCCAGGAGGGGTCCTATAATACATGGGTGTCTACCCCCACCACCCCTAAACCGCCCACCCCACAGCCTTGCCCATCTTTCCGGGTACTCTCAGGAGAGGGAGGATCGGTGACACTGGGTGCGGCACTAGGTAACTCGAGGGGGTAGAAGACCACGAGTGTCGAGGAATCCCCCCCACTCTAGGCCACCAGGTAACTCAGGAGGGTGGAAGACCACGAGTGTCGAGGAAGCCCCCCTGCTCTGGGCCCAGGCTAGCCTGAACACTTCTCCCTCCTGAAAGCTGCTGTGTTATACCTTCTGTTTGCCTTGTTTTGTTGCATAGTTTGTTTTGTTTCCTTTGGTAATTTTTGTAAGTGTTACAAATAAACTTCTTTTCTGTTTAAAAAAAAAAAAAAAGTCCCAGTTGGGGAACGGGACGTCCCTCGCTTGCTCCTCAGCTATCTGCTTTCTATTCTTTCCTAAAGCCCCCTGGCCTGGATTTTTCTTACGTTTTTACCCTGCCTTAGTTCTCCACCCCGACCGGGCCAGAAGCTTTTTCATTTTGTTTTGTCTTTCTGCTGTTTTTTGCTGCTGTTGA
This sequence comes from Eretmochelys imbricata, assembly GCF_965152235.1. NCBI lineage: Eukaryota > Metazoa > Chordata > Testudines > Cheloniidae > Eretmochelys > Eretmochelys imbricata. The sequence continues at coordinate 91,050,916 of NC_135572.1, read as the reverse complement.
GTGCTGGTCAGCTGCCAACTTGCCGCCAGCACCCCCCCCACCACGCCTGCTCCCAGGCGCAGCTATTTGCCTCAGCTGAAACCCCCGGAGGAGGGGGGGGAAGATTGCCGACCCGCTATCTGGAGGGGGGAGTGGAAGCCCCCAGACCCAGCCGTTTTGCTGTCAGCTTATTTCCGCAATTTTTCTCGGCCTGCTGAAAGCCTTGGAACACAGCCAACACAGCTGGAGAAGAAGAAGATAGCAGGCAGAAGAAATCACCGAGGGAAGCTACAAATCATCATGGAGGGGGCCGTAAGACTGAGTAATTTTTTGAATTATACTCCCGTGGGGGGGAGTTTGACTGTGGCTTAATTGCATTTGTAGCGGCACAGGGGGTGTGGCACAGAGCTGCCCCCCGATCCATCGGTGCCCCCCCAACATTATTACAACTGTCACGGCCCCCCCACCATCCGTCCATGCTAGCCACCTGCCATCTGCCTCAGATCCAGCTGTTTGCTTTGAACTTTGACTTTCGGACCGGACATAACAGCCGACCAAACGAGACTCTTTGGACAAACATGCGTGGGTCCACACACACACCCCCGGACTGTTTATCCCACAGCTTGCCCCTATCACCGGACCCCGATTCTTGCTTTTCCCCCCTTCCAATCCAACCCATTTGCCCCCCCACCCCACCTGCAGCCCAGCAGGGAGGAGCAGTTAATTTACTCCCCCCTCCCCACTCCTCCTTCTTGTGTTTCCCCGTCTTTCCCTGCTCACAATGGCAGCGAATGAGAGGGGCGAGGCCCCTCTAACAACATCAGTTGTCCCTCCCGCACCTACCCCTCTGCCCAACCCCCAAGCCCCGCCCCCGCAACACCACTGTCAAAACACCTGCCACCGCCCCCGCTGGGGCACCGGCAGCAGGAGGCACCGGGGCGATTACTGCTGCTGCTACTTCCACCGCCCCCCCAGACTCTAGGAACCGGAAAGGCCGGGAAGAAAGGAAAGGGCCCCACTAAAACCACTAGGCCCTCCATGGCAGGGGCTGGCCCCACCGCTGTGTCCTCGTCATCGACCATGGAGTCCCTCCCTGCTGTTCCCTCCACCAGCTCTGCGAACGTCCCTCCCCCGGCCCCCAGGACGTATGCCCGGGTGGTGGCGGGCTACCCCCTGCCTGCCACCTCGTCATCTCGCCCACCCACTGCCTCCGCTACCATCACCAGAGGCCGGGGCCCCTTCCCCACCTTGACCAGGAGGCACGGTGTCTGTTGCCTCCTGGTGCCTGCCTTGCCCCATGTGTAGACGTACGTGCAGGCGTTGGCGAAGGTAGTAGGACCCACGGCTATTGTGGCGGCCTCCTTTCCCCATGCCCCCTCCCCCTAATTGCCTTCCCGGGTGAGCGCCCCGCAGAAGGTGGTCCACCACCTGATGCCATAGCTGCCAAGACCACCACAGAATCCAGCACCTAGCCTCACTGGGAGCCCCCTCGTTACCCCTTAACCCTCAACTCTACTCAGGAGGTACCTTCTTTTAGCCGCTCGCCTCCTGAAGCCCAGAGCCTTACCTCTGCCCCTGCCCCTGCCCCCACCCCAGTCCCTGCCCAGTTCATCTTCTCCTGCAATGCTATTTCCTCCCCTGGGGTTATTTCTTTCCCGCCTTTTGCAGATTCCCCCCAGGGAGCAGTCTTTGCACTTTCTAGTCGCGACCCATTAGTAGTTGCAATTTTTCCCCCGCCATCCCCTTCCACCCCAAGGCGTGAAATGGATTTAATAACCCCAGCCTGTCAGACGCCCCGTCGGTGGTCTGCACTCTGCCTACCCGCCTTAGCGGACCACGAGGCTGCATTAAGAGCCCCACCAGGGAACACCCCAGAAATCGTAACCCCACCCCCCCATGAGCTGCGGCATGCACTACGGAAGTTCCTAGAACACACCCGTGGTGCCCGCAATAGGGTACAGCTGGCTCTTCAGCTATGGGGGGACTTTGAGCAAATTCTTCAGGCCTCAAAGGCCCTTATAAAGGAGGGCAGGGGGCAAGGAAAGCACGGTGCTGTGGCCTACGAGCGGGCCCGCGGTTTCCGAAAAGATCTACTTGTCCATGGGATGGGTCACGGGTTGCTGCACTACCCGCTGGGGGCCATGAACACCCCCACCAATAAGAAACCTCCACACCCCCAGCCCTCTGCCTGACGCCTCTCATTATTGCAACCTTGAACACCAGGGGCTGTAGGATGGCTCTCCACAGGTCCCAGGTTCTCTCCTTCCTTCGGGATGGAGGGTACTCTGTGATTTTCCTTCAGGAGACCCATACGGATCCAACCGCCAAAGATAGTTGGCGGCTGGAGTGGGAGGACAGGGTCTACTTTAGCCATTCCACGATTCGGCAGGCTGGAGTGGTGATCCTGTTCTCCCCCGACCTACGGCCCGAGGTGCTAGGAGTCGCCAAGGCCGTGCCGGGTCGCCTGCTGCATCTCTCGGTCCATATAGAGGGGCTCGTGGTTAACCTCATTAACGTCTATGTCCCGACATCGGGCCCGGAGTGGCTGCAATTCTATCAGCAGGCGTCCGCCTTCCTCGGCACCTTAGATTCTCATGAGTGCCTGGTCCTGGGAGGGGATTTTAATACCACCCTCGAGGAACGAGACCACTTGGGGACCGAGCAGTGCCCGGCTGCCGCGGACACCTCCGGGAGATAGTTGAACATCACTCCCTAGTGGACATCTGGCATGACCACCACCCAGATGACACTTCCACGTTCACCTTTGTCTGGTGGAAGCCCATCGGTCAAGCCACTCCCGGTTGGACTGCATTTATCTATCATGCTTCCATCTCTCATGAGCCCACTCCTCCAGCATTCAGCTGGCCCCATTTTCTGACCATCACCTAGCCACCGTGACAGCCTCCCTCTGTGCAGAGAGGCCGGGGCCCAGCCTGTTGGCATTTTAACAACAGCCTGTTGGAGAATGAGGGCTTCGTGATGTCCTTCCGGGAATTCTGGCTGGCTTGGCAAGGGCAGCGGCGTGCCTTTCCCTCAGCGCAGCGATGGTGGGACCTGGGGAAGGTGCGCATCCGGCTTTTCTGCCGCAACTACACCCGGGGCACCAGCCGATGGAGAAATGCGGCGATAGAGCAGTTGGAAAGGGAGGTCTTAGAGCTGGAGAGGCGTCTGGCCGCCAGCCCTGATGACCCGCTTCTCTGCAGAGTGTGCCAGGAGAAGCGGGAGGAGCTCCGGGCCCTCGAGGACCATCGGGCCCGGGGTGCCTTTCTTCGATCCCGCATCCGCCTCCTTCGGGAGATGGATCACAGCTCCCACTTCTTCTATGCCCTGGAGAAAACGAGGGGGGCCAGGAAACACGCCACCTGTCTCCTGGCAGAAGGTGGCACTCCCCTCACGGAACAGGCAGAGATGTGTGGGAGGGCCTGAGCCTTCTACGCAAGTCTTTTCTCCCTGGATCCGACCAACCCTAGCCCTTGCAGAGTGCTTTGGGAGGAGCTCCCTACAGTCAGCGCAAGTGACCGAGACCGGCTAGAGTTGCCTCTCACTCTGGCCGAGTTCTCAGAAGCCCTCCGTCATATGCCCACCAATAAGTCTCCAGGCATGGACGGGCTGACCGTGGAGGTCTACCGCATGTTTGGGGACATCCTCGGCCCAGACCTAGTCACCGTCTGGTCCGAGTCTCTGCAGAGCGGGGTCTTCCCTCTCTCGTGCAGGCGAGCTGTGCTCGCCTTATTGCCAAAGAAGGGGGACCTCCGCGATTTACGAAATTGACGTCCCGTCTCGCTCCTCAGCACAGACTACAAAATCGTAGCGAAAGCAATCTCGCTGCGGCTAGGGTCTGTGCTGGCGGACACGATCCACCCAGACCAGATCTACACCGTCCCAGACCACAGTATCTTTGATAACCTATTTATGGTTCTGGACCTTTTGGAACTCGGGAGTAGAGACGGTCTGTCATTCGCCCTCCTGTCCCTAGATCAGGAGAAAGCATTTGATAGGGTGGACCACGGGTACCTCCTGAGCACTCTGCAGGCGTTTGGCTTTGGATCCCAGTTTGTGGGTTTTCTCTGGGTGCTGTATGCTTCTGCAGAGTGTCTGGTTAAGCACAACTGGACCCTGACCGTACCGGTCAGCTTCGGGCGAGGATTACGGCAGGGGTGCCCCCTCTCAGGCTAGCTGTACGCTCTGGAGATTGAGCCCTGCCTCTGTTTCCTCCGCAGGAGGTTGTCAGGGTTGGTGCTGCGGGAGCCAGAGCTGCGGCTGGTCCTGTCGGCATACGCTGATGACATGCTCCTCATGATCCAGGACCCCAGCAACTTGGCACGGGTGGAGGCTTGCCAGGCCATCTATTCGGCAGCCTCCTCTGCCCGAGTCAACTGGGTCAAGAGCTCTGGCTTGGTGGTAGGAGACTGGTGGCAGGCGAGCTCCCTCCCACCCGCGCTTCAGAGCATCCGGTGGAGCTGCGTCCGCTGCTCTACCTTGGAGTTTACCTTTCTGCCATGCATTCCTCTCTGCTGGAGAACTGGGAAAATTTAGAGGGCTGGGTGATAGAGCGGCTCCGGAAATGGACGGGACTACTCCGATGTCTCTCCCTCCGAGGGAGAGTGCTGGTGCTTAATCAACTAGTCCTGTCCATGCTCTGGTACTGGCTCAACACCCTGGTCCCGGCCCCGGCTTTCCTGACCAACCTGCGGACATCGGTGCCGGGGTTCTTTTGGTCAGGAACGCACTGGGCCCCTGTAGGGGTTCTTCATCTACCCCGAAGGAAGGAGGACAGGGCCTGAAGTGTCTACACACTCAGGTCCGTGTCTTCCGCCTCCAGGCCCAACAGAGGCTCCTCTATGGTGCAGGTAGTTCGACGTGGAGCACACTGGTGCACGCCATCCTGCGTCGCATCTGAGAGCTCCAATATGACTGGCAGCTCTTTTATTTCCGTTTGGGAGGTCTTCCGAGAGACTTCTCCGGGCTGTCGGTCTTCTACCAGGACCTCCTCCGGACTTGGAAACTGTTTTTAATGACGAGGTCCGTGGCGGCCACCGAGGGGGTAGATCTCCTCGCAGAGCCCCTGCTACACAACCCCCAGCTCCATGTGCAGGTGGCGGAGTCCCGCTCGGTGCGCCAGAGCTTGATCCTGGCAGAAGTCACGAGAGTCGGAGACCTCCTGGACTACGACCGGGGAGACTGGCTGGATCCTCTGATGCTTGCCCGGTGCATGGGGCTCTCCAGACCTCGTACCCCCCGGCGCGTACTGCAGGAGTCGAAGGCCGCTTTGCCGCCCACTGCTTGAGCTTACCTCGAGCGAGTCCTGCTTGAGGCCACACCCCGCCCACCCTGTACCGCAGGCCCACTGGACTTTTTAATTGGACGCATGCCCCACAGATCCAATCGACCCCCACACCCCTTCACTGCGAGCCGGCTGCATGAATTGCAGCTGGTACACTTTCAAACCGCACCAAGGAAACATCTATACACGCTCACGCTCCACACCCTTCATGCCCTCACCCTAGTGTCCCACCCCGACACAAAGTGGCGAGACCTTCAGCCCCGGTGGGCCAGCCTATATTCCACCTTGGTTCCGAGGCCCGTCAGGGACATCAGTTGGCGGCTCCTTCATGGAGCTGTGAGCACGGGCACGTACTTGGTGTGGTTCACCCCCGTCGCAGATACTTGTCCCTTTTGTGGTGTGAGGGAAACCTGGCACACGTATATTTGGAGTGCACCAGGCTGCAGCCCCTGTTCCAGCTCCTCACAAATCTCCTATTACGTTTTTGGTTGCATTTTTCCCCTCACCTTTTTATTTATGTACTCCCCATCCATGGCCTCACAAAGTCGCGGGATCTCCTCCTGGCTCTGGCTAAAACGTCCATCTATAAAACCAGAGAGAGGAGGTTGGCTGATGGAGTTTTCTGTGACTTTGGGGCCGTTTTCCGATCCTCGGTCCGTTCATGTATTCGGGCGGAGTTCCTCTGGGTGGCGTCCACCCTTGATGCTTTTGAGGAGCGGTGGGCACTGTCCGAGGTTCTCTGCTCGGTGTCCACGTCCAGCTCCCTTTGTTTTGACCCTTTGATTGGGGGAGAGAGTAAGAGACCCCAGCTCCAGCCATTGCTGCTGCGGACACCACCACCCTAGAAGGGTCTTTTCACACGTGGGTGCACGTCCCCCCCCCCCCCCCCCGGATTGTCCACCCCACAGCCTGCCCCTCTTGTTGGGTGCTTTCAGAGGAGGGAATTGTTGGTAACACTTGGGCGTGGCGCCAGGTAACTCGAGGGGATGGCAGACCTTGAGAGTCGATGAAGCCCCCTCGCTCTGGGCCATCAGGTAACTCAGAAGGGTGGAAGACCACGAGAGTCAAGGAAGCCCCCCGCTCTGGGCCCAGGCAAGCTTGAATACTTCCCTCCCCTGAAGCTAATGAGAAAACAACTGTGATTGGTTGCTGTGTTACACATTGCATATGCTGCTGTCTTTACTTTGTACGTGTGTTATGCAAATAAAAACATCTTTTGCTTAAAAAAAAAAAATACTCTCCTATAGCCATCTGGCCCGACCCTGTCACAGAAGATACAAAATAGACTAATCTTGAGGAAAATAATGGAAAGTCCCAAGATATTTTGCTATGGTTAAAACATGCTTTGACATTCAAAAGGGCAAAAATATGGACAGCTTATCCTTTTGTTTGTGTGCATTCCAATTATTTGAACTGGGGCCAGCTGCTACTTTATATCAGATCAGAATAAGCAATTATAATAATTATAATATCTAGATAGAATCATTTCATATCCTCTCAATGTCTCTCTACATTCTCAGCATGAAAATGAAATGGATTATGGCCTCCCCCCCACCCCTTAAGGCTCTGTTTTATTGCTTTCACTCTAACTCTGATAAAAATATTGTATGTTAACTTTTTTGTTGCTGCTAGAACCTGCAGATAGGGATGTAATATCATAATATAAATGTAAATTAATTCTGTGTGTATGTTATGCACCACAGACATTTTATTTATTTAATCTTGCTAATATTGTAAAAATAAGCCTTGTCTCACCTTTTAGCAAAACTTGAAATATTTTGCAACCAGAGATGTTGGAGCAGAATCTAATCTCAGTTACATGGCTGCACATCCAGAGAAACTGCTTTGAAGTCAATGGAGTGTGATGCATGCAGCCTTTGGCATCACCTGATTTGAGAGTTTAAGCACAAACAGAGTCTTTCTCTCTCTTAAGAGGGATTTTTAAAAGGACTTTTACAGAGCATGTGCATCTAATGTAATGGTTATATGTCCAATTACAATGAAACAAAAGAACCCCAAAACAACAAAATATTAAAAAAATAAAGCAAACACCTCCAGAAAATAATCCTGGCACTCAACAGAGGGAGAGTGACCTTTAACCATACCCCTTTAGTATGTTTGTTCTGCTATTCATATAGGTCATGTTTCATAAGTAGTTATCACACACCATGGTGTCTGAGGTAACTGCAGTAGCTTACCTAACACCATATTTTCATAAATACTGAAGGAAAAATCCTGCCCTTATTGAAGTTAGTGGGAGATTCACTGATCTCCCTCACTGCCCTCCCCCATAATGCCAGGGGGAAAAACAATCAATACCCCCCCCACACACACACACAAAGGCAACTCATGCAGATGCTCTTCTGCCCCAACTACACTGCTCTCTTATATAGGCTGCCACCATACAATATAGTCTTTGACCCCAAAGAGCCACAGACATGGGCTCTAGACAAACTGAGGAAGGGAATGTAAAAAAGAAGACAACCTGGAGAGAAGGTAAGGAATGGGAAAGTAGTGGAAAGAACTCAATGGGGGAAGACTCCTTTTGCATATTACCTTCCTTTATCAATGTCCACCTATTTTTCTCTGCTTGTTTTCTGTTCTGTCTTTTCGTGTATATAACTTGTGACTAGGATCAATTAAATAATTGTTTTTTTATTGTGCCGACAAACTGAAAAATCAGAAAAAATATTTTGTTCAATTCCAAATATATTCTTAATTTGTCAAAAAATCAGAAAAGTCTGTTTGAATCTCCACTCTGGAGAAGGGACTTGAACTCAGATCCCCATGTGAGCATACTGACCACAAGGCTAAGCTTAATCTGGGATAGGTTGCTTTCAATCTTTCCTGTTGAAGCTGTTCCATTTTGCATAAAAACTTAAATATTCATTGGACCAAAGAAAGAGAGAGTGAAAATTACTTTACAGCCTCACGATTAAGGCTTTTATCTGGGAAGTAAAAGATGTGGATTCCAAGCTTCCCTCTTTCTGATTCAGAGGGTAGATTTCAGTCCACATCTCCTATCCTCCAGTAGAGTGTCTGAATCATAGAATCACAGAATTGAAAGGGACTCAAGGGTCATCCAGTCTAACCCCCTACCAAGATGCAGGATTTGTGTCTAAACCATCCAAGACAGATGGCTTTCCAGCCTCCTTTTGAAAGCCCCCAGTGAAGGAGCTTCCACAACCTCCCTTGGCAGTCTGTTCCATTGTTCTACTGTTCTTACAGTGAGGAAGTTTTCCCTGAGATTTAATCTAAATCTGTTATGCTGCAGTTTGAATCCATTGTCTCTTGTCCTGACATCTGTGGCAAGAGAGAACAGCTTTTCACCATCTTTTTATGGCAGACTTTCAAGTATTTGAATACTGCTATCATGCCCCCTCCCCATTTAACCTCCTTTTTTTCCAAACTAAACATACCCAGTTTCTTCAGCATTTGCTCATATGCCTTGTGTTCTATCCCATTGATCATCTTTGTTCCTCACCTCTGTCTGGATCCTTTACAGTTTCTCTACATCCTTTCTATACATTTGTGACCAAAATTGGACACCGTATGCCAGCTGAGGCCTAACTGGAGCCAAGAAGAGTAGTACTATCACCTCCTGTGACTTGCATGCTCTGGATCTGTTAATGCAACCAAAAATTGCATTTGCTTTTTTCACAACAACATCACATTGCTGACTCATGTTGAGGTTATGATCCACCACAACTTCCAGATCCTTCTCAGCAGTGCTGCTGCCAAGCCAGTTATCCCCCATTCTGTATTTATGCATTTGGTTGTTCTTCCCTATGTGTATCCACTTAATGGTTGTTCCACAAAGCCCACATTTCTCCAGCTTACTTATCAGAATGTCATGTGAGATTGTGTCAAAAGCCTTGCTGAAGTTCAGGTATATTATGCCCACTGCATTCCGCCTATTCACCAAATCAGTTACCCTGTCAAAGAAGGAAATCAAGCTGGTTTGGCATGATTTGTTCTTCGTAAACCCATGCTGGCTGCCAGAGATTACCCTTCCTTCTCCAGGTATTCCTAAATAGAGTGTTTTATATATTGCTTTAGTAGCTTCCCAGGTATCAAAGTCAGGCTGACTGGGTCTATATTTCCCTGGCTCCTCCTTTTCCCCCTTTCCTTAAGATGGGTGCTATGTTAGCCCTTCTCCAGTCTTTCAAGGCCTCTCCTGGCATCCACGAGTTTGCAAGTATTATTGTCTGTAGCTCTGAGATTTCTTCAGCTAATTCCTTCAGTACCCTTGGGTCAATAGCATCTGGCACCACTGATTTTAAGTCATTCAAACTGGTAAGAAGATCTCTACATATTCTTTACTTATACTGATCTATGGCAACTTCACTAGTTATCGGGCATATGTTATTTTTCATGAGAAGACTGAAGCAAAGTAGGCACTGAGCAGCTCTGCCTTCCTACCATCTTCTGTAACCAGCTAAACTTCTCTATTGAACAGTGGACCCACACTATCCTTGATCTTTCTTTTCTGTCTAACATATTTGAAGAACACCTTCTTCTATTTCCATGTATACTTTCTTGGTGACATGTCCTGCGTTCCATTTCCTGTATGTATCCCTTTTGGTTTTTTAGGTAGCTAGAAGATAATCACAAGACTATGGAGTAATTCTCTTTCACTCTGTCTTTGGCCCAATGAATATTTATGTTTTTGTTCAAAGTGAAATAGCTTCAACTAGAGAGAATGAAAGTAGAAGATCCTGTAGCCTGGTGGTTAGTCTACTACCCTGGGATAGAGAGTTCCTTTTCTAAAGTGGGGATACAAACCTGGATCTCCCACATCCCAGACAAATACCCGAACCACTGGGCTCAAGGTTATGAAGGATGCATACATGCACTATGTTTTTCATCTAAACATTATAAAGCACTGTCACTCTCTAACTTTTCTGTAGCTGGCTCCAAAAACTTTTTTGCCAGTCAAAATTAGTTGGACCAAATTAATGAATAGTTTTGGGTTGACTGAAACTATTTTTCAGTAAATACACTATGGAACCAAAAAAATTCACCCAGCCCTAATTTGATAGTGTGTGATAGGTAAAATTACACATCCTCAATTAAAAAGAAAGAAAAAGTGGGAGGAAACATAAGTGGTATTTCTTAGCTGAAGAAAACAAAGATACAGCCAACAGCTATCAATTACAAAATGGCTAGTTAGTTTACAGGTACAGCTGTTTTGCATTGCCAAATTTAAAGCACAGACACTAGAATGGCTTGCTGGAGAGAATAATCAGTATAAAAAGGAAACCCTTTTCTAGTGAGGGTTAATAGGGAAACTGAAGTTTTGTTTGGGCAGTGGGTGCTTTTGTGTTAACTTAGAGGCTGCTCATATATACTGGGCTTGACAGTTTGACCCAAACTACTTGGTCTGTGGTCTACTTAGGAGACATTGTGGAGTAAAGAAAGAAGACTATAAAACATCACAAATACACACACAAATATGTCATATGTCAGGCATAGTGGAAAAATAAATTCAGAGAGTCCTTGATCAAAAAGAGGGAAAGAAAGTGGAGCGGGGTAGTTACCCCTCTCCTGTCTTGAAGGGCTTAAAACAGCCCTGGGAGAGGGCTGTGGCAGGGGAAAAGCTGGGCTGATTGGGGGAAGCAACCACAGCTATTGCCCTGGGCCCTGATTGCCCTGGCTCTTATAAGAGGTCAGTGGGGCAGGAGCAGAGATCCTCTCTCTCTCCGCCTGTGTGTGCCTTTAGAAGGAGAGGGGCCTGGCTGCTGGGGAGCGTACCTGGGTAACTAAGGCGAAGCAGAGATGGGGGAAGGCCAGAAGAGCTGAGGAGCTCTGGCCTGGAAACCCCCCAGGCTGCAGGGCTACGGGAAGGCTAAAGAATGGTATTGGGGTTGCAGAGGGCAGCCCAAGGGTAGGCAGAGGCAGCAGATCCAAATCCCCCTTGCCAGTGATGAGTGGCTTATGTACTGCAGTCTGCCCCAGTGAATGGGGGCTAGATGGTGACTAGCAGTAGCCCAAAGACCGAGGCAAGGTGGGGATAGAGGGTGGAGGTTCCCCTGTGAGGGGAAGATCCAGAGTGTGGAAGTTACTACAGGGGGCAGCACCCCAAGAGAAAGGGGCACCAGGAGCTAGCGGCAGCGAGACACTGGCCTGCAGAGGGTGATCCGGAGGCTGGAAACCTAATTCCCTGGACAACCAGCAGGAGGTGCTGCAGGGGGTGAGTCTCGCCCAGTCACAGACAAAGAGAGGAAAATAGCAAAATAGATATAGAGTTCAATAAATGATCTCCCTTCCTGCCAGTCTTGTTTTTGGGATGTTATGTTCTTAATATATAGTAAATTGTTTCTTTTAACCAAAATATACCTTAGCTGAATGCTTTATGTTGAAATAAGGATGGAAGTTAGTTGCTGGAAAAAAAATTCACAAAATTAAGCAATTTTTACCAAAACTGTGAACCCTGCAAAATAGTTATCAGTTTTCAAAATATTGAACTTCATGAGATCCACAGCTTTGATGCTTGTCTCTCCTTACTATTAAACTGTGTGAGATTAAAAGAGGTGTTAGGAAGATGGACTACTGTGAAGACAGTTGGTTAATACCTCCTATCCTCGCTGCAAAGATAATTACTATAATCTAAATCATCTGAAGAAAAAGAGTAGCCTGGTGTTATCAATTTGTCCATGAATCTGAAAATGTCAGCCCTAGTTATTAATAAAACAATTTACAGTAACAGAGTCCAGTTTCACAAAGGGATCTGAACTATTTCAACTACTAGAACATTTTTTTTAAAGCACAGATTAAATTAGACGTTCAGAGTCAGATGAAGAAAGGAAGGGGCAGGCTGTGCAAGTAAGAGACTGTGTGTGAAAGGAAAACATTATCCTTGGATACACAGAAACTCGTTTTTACCAATTCCAGATTACACCCCTTTTTCTTGCAGGGATTCACAGTAGAACAGAATACATTCTATAATAAATTGCACTGGCATTTGATGTTGATAGAGATTTAAAGAATGTGCTGTCAAATCTGTGTTATTACCCACCTCTGTTTCTTGGGCAATAAGGAATAAAGTGAAGAGAGGATGGTCATGAAACCATGAAAATATGTGTAAATGATGAAAACATATTGCATTTAGTATTTCTCCTTAAATGGGAGAGTAATTTTAGAAGGCATCTGCAATAATCTTCCAGCCTCTCTGGAACATATGGCTAAGATATGTTCCAATTTAAAGAATAAGACATTTGAAGTTGTAATTCCCCATGAAAAATGAAACTTGAAGAGAAAGTTGGTCAAGAAGAAGCAGCAAGGGATGGAATAAGTGTATTCAAGACCAGATGAAGGTATATTGCAAAACTTAAATAATGCCTGTGTAGTCTAGGTTAAGACTCTCTTTTATAACCAGGTCATATTCTATGTTTGGGAAAAAAAAGCCATTTAAAAAATAAGCATGCTGTGTCTATTTAAATGCCTAATTGTGGGTTTAGTCATTCAAGTTTCTAGGTGCTCATGTTTTAAAACTATATGAAAGACAAATAAAATGAAAATAAATTATACAGGAGGTTAGATTACATAATCTTCTGCCCCAAACACCTATGAATCTGAAAAAAGTTGGAAAATAAACTAGAAACAAACAAACAGCCCACGGACTACCAATCATTCCATTATTTCAGTTCCCCTTCTTCCGTTCAATCAGTGAGAAAAGATCAACAAGGGAACAGATTTCCTGCAATTCAGTTATGATAGATGCTCAAAAAATGAGGGACATCATGACACTCTTGGGAATAGAAGAGATACACAGATAGTGGGTTCTGGCCTTCTTTTAGATACTCTTAACCAGGAAACACACAAGAAGTGGGAAAAAATAGATTAGGTTATTTTGTGTCTTTGCTAATTGTCAGGTACCACATGTGGGTCTTTTTAGCCCTTTATTATCTAAATCACCAGACAAAGAGAGGGCTTGTCTATTTCCAGGTCTCACTATGTCAGTTGTGGTCATCTTGCACTCTACATTTAATAGAGTCCTGCTATAGACTTATCAATAGCAGGCTAAAAACTCTTCAACGTTCTTTCAAAGGAAAGGGTCCATAGACATACCACTTTGTGCTGTGCTCTTGTCAGACCTAAGCAATATCAGAATTTGACTAGAAGACCAGAAGTAAATAGCTAGCTGCTGCATTAAATGGGGGTGTTGATCCTTTTGGTGGTGCTTCTCCTCTGGTTTAATATAATGTCACAACATGATGTGCCAGCATACCATGCATCTAGTTCTGCTATGTGAGCAGGACTTTGGACTTCAAACTTGTGGAATAGGTAGGAGAGTTTGCCAAAAGTGATAGAAAAGGCTTGAGAGGAAAAAAAAAAAACAGACAATATCTATGAGCAAATTTGCATAAATAGATTCACTAATAAGTAAACAGAGTTTGATTTTTACAGCTTCACTCCCAGTAGCTAGAGGATTTCTTTGCTATTCAGAAAGAAAGTTACCGTCAAAGTTCATTTCTTCATGTGCATCTAATCCATGGAGCAAATTGTAGTATGGGGGATTCTCGAGGCAGTAATGCTATTTCCTGTGTAGTAAATTGATGTACCTCCTATTGGCTGCACACAGTGCTTTATCGAAATAGTAGAACAAGCTTGCTCAAAATGTGTGAAATATTTTTGCAGCTCCTGACTTGCAGGGGCTCTGTTTCTGTCTCACATACACTTGCTTTTTAAAATGTGCTTGGAGTATTTATTTTTTCTTGGAGAATTTTTGAGAGGCAGTTTATATTAGTATTCAGGGAGTCTTCTATCTATTTTTAATGAGTCACTCACAGGAACAGAACAGCTTGCATGAATTTTATTGCAAACATTGGTTGGTTTTCAATCAACAGAATTGTAGATATTTTATATGAGAATACAGAATAGCCAAAGCCTTCCTAACTAAAGCATAAAAGATTTTCTATAAAAAAAAAGAAATAAACACATATTCGTTATAAAAATGGAGCCCATAGAATATAGAACTTTTTTGGACTACTTGAAGATGAATCATGCTTCCTACATAAGATAGTGCTAGGCAATAGAGGCTGGTAAAAAGAACTTGGGTGTGGGGGAAGAAAATACAAACACAAGAGAGATGAAAATGGGAATACAAATTTGCTGTAATTTAATTTTGAGGTTTAAAACAGCAAGTTAACATTGAGAAAATTCAGTTGCTTCTGAATGATTCTGAAATTTTCAGTTGAACCATATATATAAATTTAAAAATTCCCCTTGAAGTTTACTGATTTCCTTCATACCTTGTGAGAGACAGATGATCTATAGGCAAGATCCTCAGCTGCTGTAAATTTGACATAGCTCCATCCAATGTAGATCCAGTTGAGAATCTTGCTTTTTATGTTCAAGTCACCTTTTTTGGTACAGGGAGGGGAAAGAAATGTTAGCAGAACTGCAGAGTCCTGAGTACAAATGCAGTTGAGCAAATTCAAATACAAATGTGGGTTTTTTAATCCCTTCGGTCAGATGGATGCAATGACACTGCTGACTGAAATGACATTGGTGAAGACATATTTTTAGGTTTGCATTTGTACTCCAAAAAAAGAAAAGTAGTGTAGTGTCCATTCAAGTAGCTTAGTGGAATAAGCAAAGCTTGCAATATATTAACTCTACTAATTCTTTATTGCAATGTAGCCACTTCATACTTATGTACAGCAGGAATTACAGCACACGCTTCCCAAATTAAACTTCCTTCCATTTTACAGTCTCTCACACAACCTAGTTATGTATCAATGAACTCTAAAGGAGCCAACATAATTCACCTGGCTACTTGATCCAAAAGGATCATCCGGAAACAGCAGATAAGGCACTATGTGGCTAAAGATTAAACACATACACCATAGTAAAGATGAAGAGACACATAGACAATGTCTCAGTAGCTTCTCTAGCCCCCTTAACCGCTCAATCTATGGTCTTTTTGGAACTCCACCCCTGAGCCTCAGTCTACAGTGTCCCATAGGGCAGCTGGGCATCTTTATGACTGCAGTAATCATCATATCCTCTGTAACACCAGTTGAATCCAGAGAGAGGGTTGGGGATAAGCACAGACAAGATTAGGTAGAAAACATACGGAAATGAATTGCTCCCCATCTAAACAACCACCCCATACCAACTACACACGACTATCCACTCCCCTTGCACATCCAGATCAACTCCCCTTGGGATCTGTTGGCTCAGTGTGCAGTCAGTTTACAATTCCTGATGGAATTGGCTCATAGTATGGAAATGTATGATATTTTAGCTTTTTACGGTTAGTTCAATTTGGGGGGATAGTCAAACGGCATATATCAATATTGACAAAATCCACCATTTCTTGAGTTAGTTTGCTAAGGTCCATTTCAGAGTGTATAAACTTCCTAAAATAGGAGCTGATATATGATATCTGTCTTTATTAAGCTGCCTGCTAACAATATGAAGGAAAGGAGGGGGGAGAAATCTTGTCATTTATACTGACATATACAATATATAATGGATCTTACTGACAAGCAGTGTTTGCAATTTTTATTTTTATTTTGCTGACAGTTGCCAGTAACAATACAGCTCTCAATGTCAGTATGACAAGGCCAATCAGGTTACTGTGTTGGTTAGAATGAAGCAACATAAACTCTTGACAGGAGTAACATAACTTTAACGGATTCAATTTAGATCCCAAAATAAGTCAGTTCTATATTGTGTGGATAGATAGCTTTCATACACTATTTAGGTAATACACTAAATATTAGAGAAAGAGTAAGGCAATTTGGGATCTGACTGAAAACCCAAAGAAGTCACTGGAAAGGGTCTTATTCATTTCAATGGCCTTTGAATCAGGCTCTGGGTTTATATCTCTGTCAATTTCCTTACCTTTCCATTGTATTATTTATTTTGTTCTCCATCATACCATATCTTTTTTTCAACTTGAGACAAGATATGGGAAATAAAATAAACAGTTATGTTTCTGAAATGTATCCATCTTAGAGCAGCGTTAAAGACAATATCCAAATGCATCCAAAGTGTTGACAATGCAGGGTCAAATATAGGGAGTATTGGGTTTTGCTCTCTCCAAATTGTAAAACAAACCAAAGGAACCCACCTCTTTTCTTTGTATAAGACATATCTCCTATCTGTATTCCTTGCACTGAAAGACAACACATTTACAGAAACTTGAATATTGCTGTTTCAAAGCCCCACTGCCAACCTTTTTAACCAGGATCTTGGACTTCTCCTCTTTCCTTTCAAGCCTCTCTTGCTTTTGGAAAATCTACCATCCTCCCTTTTCTACAATCTTGCTACGTTGGTGTCATTTTGAGTCTCTTCTGTATTTTATACCACACTGTGAATACCACTGAATTCACCTATGTATTTTCCCCCCTCAATAACAGCTCCAAAATCCATCTTTTCCTCTCCATCTCCACTGATCTAACCCTTTGATCCCCACTTTCCTTGACTGCTTCTGCCTTCTGCTCTTGGACTCTTCTTGGCTCTCATCCTGTTCGTCTTCAACGTATCTGTCATAAATATAAAGGGAAGGGTAAGCACCTTTAAAATCCCTCCTGGCCAGAGGAAAAACCCTTTAACCTGTAAAGGGTTAAGAAGCTAGGATAATCTCTCTGGCACCTGACCAAAATGATCAATAAGGAGACAAGATACTTTCAAAGATGGAGGGGGGAGAAACAAAGGTTCTCTCTGTCTGTGTGATGTTTTTGCAGGGAACAGAAAAGGAATGGAGTCTTAGAACTTAGTAAGTAATCTAGCTAGATATGCGTTAGATTCTGTTTTGTTTAAATGGCTGATAAAATAAGCTGTGCTGAATGGAATGTATATTCCTGTTTTTGTGTCTTTTTGTAACTTAAGGTTTTGCTTAGAGGGATTCTCTATGTTTTGAATCTAATTACCCTGTAAGGTATTTGCCATCCTGATTTTACAGAGCTGATTCTTTTCCTTTTTTTCTTCAGTTAAAATTCTTCTTTTAAGAACCTGATTGCTTTTTCATTGTTCTTAAGATCCAAGGGTTTGGGTCTGTGTTCACCTATGCAAATTAGTGAGGATTTTTATCAAGCCTTCCCCAGGAAAGGGGGTGTAGGGTTTGGGGAGGATTTTTGGGGAAAAGACGTTTCCAAGCGGGCTCTTTCCCTGTTATATATTGGTTAGACACTTGGTGGTGGCAGCAATAAAGACCAAGGGCAAAAGGTAAAATAGTCTGTACCTTGGGGAAGTTTTAACCTAAGCTGGTAAAAATAAGCTTAGGGGGGGTTCATGCAGGTCCCCACATCTGTACCCTAGAGTTCAGAGTGGGGAAGGAACCATGATACAACTACTAAAATAATATACCATGCCTATCCTCTTTAAATCCATCATCACCTTCTGTCTTTAAGCTTCCTATCTCTTGCATTCAAGATCCTGCATAATTTTGTCCCTGCTTCCTCCATACTTTTCTCTTCTTGTTGCCCAATCACTGCCTTTGTTCCACCCATGCAAGACTAGCTACTGTGTCTTTTTCATGTTATTGTCTGTGTCTTTAACCATGCATCCCCTCCTCAGTCTGGAACCCCTTCCTTGTGTTGGTCTACCATACCTTCACCTAGAAACCCCTCCTTAAAACATACTTCCAGGAAGCCTAATACTAGCCCTCATCTCAAAATTGTTGTAACATCTGAAATGCAAGATTTTTTGTGTTTAAAAAAACTGGAATTACAGGAATACAATGGGCAATTAAATATTACTACTCAATGATTTTCTCAATCCTCCAACTATTTGTTGCTCTTCAGGGCAAGTTGTATCTTGGAATCTTCTTATGTTTCTGTAAAGTTCCTAGTAAACTTTGCATGGCATATAAATGTAAACAAATAAAATGAATAAGAAGATACAATAAATAATAAAGAAATGAAGGAATGTCAGTAGGAATTGGTGCATACAGAAGTGACATGAGATGGTTGTCCTCCTGCAACAAACAATCCTCCAGAAGAGAACAGTTCAAAAATTTAAGATTTTCTGACAGATGTTACCTCATTCTCTATTTAGTTTCAGTGCTAAATGAAAAAATAGAGCACACAGATTTTGGTTATGTTCAGCATCTGTAACACCATAACCAAGGACATCAAAGTAACTTTGTGAAGCTGGTAACCCTGTAATATACTCACCCTCATTTTCTGGAAGTCATTGGAACAGATGTTAAACTATAGAATACACAGCAATCACAGGAAGAAATGTGTAAGAAAAGCAACAAGACCATTATTATTTTCATTCAAAACTATTTGAAAAGACGTGCTTGTAAAATCTGAAGTAGAGAACATTGTGGTATTTTGTATCTCTGAAAACAGTAGTGCTTCAATATGTGAAAGCAGGTTTTCTATCCACTGTGTATTTTTTTCATTAGGTCTCCTAAAGTATTAACGCATGCGTGCGTGTGCGCACACACACAGAGTATATTTCCTGAACTCTTTTGCATAACTGCCACAGAGGACAGCCAAAAGCAGAGTCATTGTAATTGTCTGTAATACAATCAGACATCTCCATTTCTGACTAAACAGCAATTTTAATGGACATTGGTAACAAGAATAAGCTTTTATTCAAACAAAGGTCAATTGTAATGACTGTGAATTATATGTCCAAAATCTCTTATTTGGTCTGATGAGTAGATCTCAGGGTGGGGGGTGGGGGGAAGTGCTATTACGGTTCCCCTTCTTGTTTCACATGATTACTCTGAAGAAACCTCAATAAATTCCATTGGGTCCTTATCCCACAGCTGTTGTACTAATCTGGAATTGAGATAGATAAAGCATCAGCATCCTATAGTTAAAATAATCCTTTTATTTCAGAGACTTGCTAACCAATAACAAGGATAAGGATTTTACTCCAGTTACATTATATTATATATGTCAATGTATAGGTACACTCTAGCATTGTCTATTTAGCACACAAGGAAATTAACATTACCACTTTTACCCCTCCACACCACTTGATATTTCCTTATAGCTCACAGAGTCTCTCAAGTATGACATTTTGAAAAGTCCAAGTTGCAGTAGAGATCTGAAAATTCAGGCATCTATTTTCTCTATCTTATAGGCGTAGAAAATATTGTAATTTAATAGGATGCTGGAGCACATTCCTCTTATTTGTAGGCTGTAGCCCAGATTCAGATTCAACTTGCTGAATATGGTAACACCAGGAAGGTCAGAGATGTATTCTATGGAGAGTAATATGCCACTCTTTTTTTTTTTAAATATGCACTGTCTATAAAACTGCAACTTTTCTGACCCATCTAAAGTCCAACATAAGCTCTGGCTCACTAATATTTATCTCTGGAGATTGTTGAATGCAATGCTATATAATTTGCATCCTGAGCTCACAATCCACACTAGTCTATTCAAAGTTGCAAGTTGATGTAACTGAGCACGAAAATTGGTCAGTTCTCTATCTGGTTCTGGTCATGCTTGTGTAACGACAAACGCTTCAGGTGCTATGTTTGTTTGTGTGTGTGTGTGTATATATATATGTGTTTTTGTTTGTTTTTTTTTGAGAGAGAGAGAGAGAGAGAGTAATTCAAAACTATAAGGGCTTTCTCTAGGGTCTTGTTATCTCAGTGAGGTGTTTTCCTGAGCAATAAATCATAAGTATCTTTTACCTCCTCATCCATTCAGTTTAGCAACATTTAATATTATGATTTTGAACTTTCAATAGCAAGTGCATTTTATATTTTACCTACATTTCTCAATCTGCTTGTTTGTTTGTGCCATCACTGCAAAACTTTTGCATCCTCATGTGCATTAAATGCTGTTTATACAGGTAGTGCAAACATCATGTTGCTCTTAATTCTTTAACTCCATTAATCTATTTTATCTTATTGTAGTTTATTTTATTCTCTTTTAAATGTTTACATAATGTATTGCAGCTATATTCCTGTTTAGTTTTGTATACTTTTGTTCCTGAAATGCTATGAGATGTTCTTTTTTTAACTGCTTCCTATAACTCTTAACAAGAGTTTGTACTGTTTCTGTCAACCAAGAGGGATATCACATGTATCCTGTTAGCCTTTTTTCCTTCCCTCAACAAAGCTGACCACAGTTCTAAAGCCAAATGGGGATTTTACATTAGCTTTATACATGTAGAAATGAATAGTTTTCTCACCTTGTCTCCTTGAAATTAGGGTATTTTTTTCTTTGTTGTGGTGAAAGTCTGAATGCAGATTTGTGATGTTGTACAAGATTTCTTCTGGTTTATTACTTTGTTTACTTCTCAGTATGCGTTTGTTTTTTTGTTTTTTTTTGTCATGTTTCCTTTTCTTAGAACAGTTAAATAACCTTGACTTTGACAATACCACATAGGAAGGTAAGGCACATAGGAACAGGTTTAACCATTCATAATTAGGCGAGCTGCAGCAGCTTGATGGGCACTCTAAAAGATAATTCTAACAAATTATCTACCAACAATATTGGCTTTCTCAGGTTACAACAGTAAAATAAATTCCTTTCACAATTACCTCTTTCTTCCTGGCTCCCTATTCTACTCTCAGCCCCTTCAAGGACACCAGATATTTCACCCTCTCTCCATCACATCTGACAATCACTATTCCCCTTCCGAAGGTATCCTTGAAATCAAATTCCTCTCCAGTCCCTCAAATCTCCCTCAGTATTAATAGAATCATAGAAATGCAGAACTGAAGGGACCTCAAGAGGTCATCTAGTCCATTCTCCACATACTGAGATGGGATCAAATATATCAAGACCATCCCTGACAGGTTTTTGTGTAATCGATTGTTAAAAACCTCCAATGACAGGGATTCAACAACCTCCCTAAGTCATCTATTCCCGTAGTTACTTTACTTAGCCCTGGTCTACACTAGGACTTTAGGTCGAATTTAGCAGTGTTAAATCAATGTAAACCTGCACCTGTCCATATGATGAAGCCCTTTATTTCAACTTAAAGGGCTCTTAAAATCGATTTCCTTACTCCACCCCTGACAAGTGGATTAGCGCTTAAATCAGCCTTGCCAGGTTGAATTTGGGGTTCTGTGGACACAATTCAATGGTATTGGCCTCCGGGAGCTATCCCAGAGTGCTCCATTGTGACTGTTCTGGACAGCACTCTCAATTCAGATGAACGATTGTTTGCCATTGCTCTGACGCAGGGAGGGGCGACTGATGACACGGCTTACAGGGTTGGCTTCAGGGAGCTAAAATCAACAAAGGGGGTGGCTTTACATCAAGGAGTATTTCAGGCAGGACTTCACAGAGGATTCCAATAAGAAATGGTGCACCTAAGTTATTGTTCTTATTGGAACAAGGAGGTTAGTCTGGCATCTGATTGATACATGGCTAGATTTACCTCGCTACACCTTCTCTGTGAGTGACTGCAGTGTGACCTAAAGGAATGAGTCCCCTAGACGCGGGGGGGGGGAGCAAATGAGTACAAAACAAATCTGGTATATTTCTTGTTTTGATACACTCCATCTATCTTTTACATCTATGGCTAGCAGCAGATGGTGCAGAAGGACTGCATGCCATCCATATCTCATGGATGCTCGGCAGAAGATGGTACAATAGGACTGCTAGCTATCCTCATCTCTTGCCTGCCCGGCAGAAGATGATGCAATAGGACTGCTAGCAATCCGTATCACCTGCCTGCTCACCATAAGATGGTTCAATAGGACTGACTGCAGGACTAAAGAGAATGACTTGATCAAGTCACTCCAAATTTAGTCTCTGCACCCATGTCTGCCCAGGCACTCCTGATCAACCTCACACAGGCGACCAGGAGCACCTTGGACATGACGATGATGGCTGCTTGTCCTATTGCACCGTCTGCTGCCACAAGGCAATGGGTTGTTGCTTCTGTGTAGCAATGCAGTACCGTGTCTGCCAGCACCCAGGAGACATACGGTGACGGTTAGCTGAGCGGGCTCCATGCTTGCCGTGGTATGGCGTCTGCACAGGTAACTCAGGAAAAAAGGCGCAAAACGATTGTCTGCCCTTGCTTTCATGGAGGGAGGGAGGGAACGGAGGCCTGAGGATATGTACCCAGAACCACCCGCAACAATGTTTTAGCCCCATCAGGCATTGGGATCTCAACCCAGAATTCCAATGGGCAGCGGAGACTGCGGGAACTGTGGGATAGCTACCCACAGTGCAACTCTCCGGAAGTCGACTCTAGCCTCGGTACTGTGGAAGCGCTCCGCTGAGTTAATGCACTTAATGCACTTAGAGCATTTTCTGTGGGGACACACACACTCGAATATATAAAACCGATTTCTAAAAAAATGACTTCTATAAATTCGACCTAATTTCGTAGTGTAGACATACCCTTATAGTTAGAAAGTTTTTCATAGTATCTCAACGGAATATCTCCTACTGAAAACTAAGCCTTTAACTTCTTGTCCCTCCGTGGACACAGAGAACAATTGATCGCTGTCATCTTTATAACTGTCCTTTATATTTTCAAAGACTGGTATCATGCCCCCTCCTCCCTCAGTCTTCTCTTCTCTAAAGTAAACATCTGCCCATTCTTTCAGCCTTTCCTTATAAGTCTTGTTTTCCAAATCTCTTATTTTTGTTGCTGTCCTCTGGACTCTCTCCGATTTGTTTACTGCTTTCATTGATAAAGAGGGAAGGGTCAATTGTTCTCCACTTCCACAGAGGGACAAGAAGTAATCTGAAGAAGAAGAGCTCTTTGTAAACCCAAAAGCTTGTCTCTCTCTCCAACAGCAGTTCATCCACTAAAAAATATTACCTCACCCACCTTGTCTCTCTTACATCCCAGAATGACAGCTGCAATAACATCACACAGTTGACTTATTCAATTTCTGATCAGCGATAACCCCCCATTTGATTTTTCATCTTGTTGATTTCAGAATAATTCTCCTATTTATTAAGATCATTCTGAATTCCAGTATTATCTAATATTCTAATATTAAAGTGCCTGTAACTACTCCCAACTTAGTGTTTTCTGAAAATTTTATAAACATACTCTCCACTCCATCAGCCAAATCATTAATTAAATTATTGAATAGGACCAGACCCAAGATATACTCTACAGGACCCTAGCTAATTTACATCATCCTATCTTGATGATAATTAATCTTTTGGTACATCGACACTTATGGTAACATGTAGAGTACAGACACTGCATGCACAGCTAACATGGGTATAAATAGTTATGTAAACAATGAGGCATGGCTTAGACGAATAGAGGAGGGTAAAGTGTCCTAACGCCTGAATCCCCATAGTATATACCCAACGCAGGCTAGCTACATGCCCAGGCAGCACCTCCCACATCTTTGCTGTTATTTTTAGCAAGATAGCCAAAGTCTTTCCCTTTCACTGCGAAAGGCTCTGGCAGGGGGAAGGCAGCAGTGAAAAGCTATGGCAGTGGGGAACTGCCTGAGTCTTTTCCCACTGTCCGAGCCCTTTACGGTGGTGTGTGGCTACGCGTTGCAGTGACAAGTGTGGATGCAGCCGCATGCCTTTCACTATGGAGTGTAGCTATTGCATGTAGTGCCTCTACTCTAGACACCGCCAGAAGTGTAGACATAACCTTTGAATACAGTCTTTCAACCGGCTGTGCATCCATCCACCTTATGGTAATTTCTTCTCAACCGTATTTCCTCAGCTTGCTTATGAGAATGTCACGTAGGATTGTGTCAGAAGTCTTGCTAATGTCCAGATATATCACTTATACAACATCTGACCTATCCATTAGACTGGTTACACTGTCTACACTGAAGGAAATGAGATTGGCTTGACATAATTTATTCTGACAATTCCATGTTATCTATTACTTATTATCCTCCAGGCTTGAACAATCTGATTGTTTAATAATTTGTTCAGTATCTTTCTTGGTGTTGAAGTTAGGATGACAGGTCTATAATTCCCTAGCTCCTAATTTTCCCACATTTTGAAAATAGCTACCATGTTTGCCCTTCTCTGGACTTCCAACCTCACCTGTCCTCTGAGTTCTCCTAGATTATTGCAAATAGTTCAGAGATTGCTTTGGCTAGTTCCTTAAGTATTTTAGGGTGAATTTCATCAGGCTGTGCTAACTTGGAAACATTTAACTCTAAATAAACTTTAATCTGTTTTTCCCTATTTTGGCCTGAGCTCCTTATTCCTCATTTATATTAATTGTGTTAAGCATCTGGTCACAATTCATTTTTTTTAGAGAAGACTGATGTAAAAAAATATTAAACACTTCAGCTTTAACTATTGTTCCTCAATTGTTTTCCTTCCCTGTTAAATAATGGACTTACACTCTCCTTCATCATTCTCTCACTTCTAAGTTATTTATTGAACCTCAATTTATTGCATGTTATGTCTCTTACTAGTCAGAGCTCATTTTGAGCCTTAGCCTCTCTGATTTTGTCCTTACATGTTTGTATTATTCTTTTATATTAATTCTTAGCTATTTTTCTTTGTTTTCACTATTTGTACAATTCCTTTTTGATTTTTATATCCTTTCAGCCATATTGGTTTCTTGCTATTTTCTTATCTGTCTTCTTCATTGGGATAGTTTGCTGCTGCACCTTTAATATTGTCTCTTTTAGAAACTGCCAGGTCTCCTAAACTCTGATTTTTCCTAAGATTTCCTTCCCATGGAACCATATTTACTAGTTCCTTGACTTTGTTTAAACCATCTTTTTTGAAGTCAATTATCTTTATTTAGCTGCTCTCATTCCTTCCTTTCCTTAGAACCATAAAGTATCATTTTGTGGTCACTTTCACCAAACTTGCCTTCCACCTTCTGATTCTCAACCAGATCCTCCCTATTAGTCAGAATTAAGTATCAGATAACTGTATCACTCCTTACAACTTCCACCTTCTGAAACTAAAAGTTGCTCCCAGCATATTCTAAAAAAATGTTGACACTATGTGTCCTGCAGTATTGTTTTTCCAACAGATATGTGGCTAGTACATGACTACCAGGTCCTGTCGTCTGGATACTTCCATAATTGGGTCTAAAAATGCCATCCATCTCCTTCTTCTGATTTGGTGGCCTACAATAACATAGCCCTTATTCCTGCAACTTTGTCCTCCCCCTTCAGCAAACAGACATTAGAAAAAACAGACTCCGTTATATGTCTCCAAACACAATGTTAATTTCTCCACTATTATATGTCACTTTCTTTACAGGAGTCCCTGAAGCATTTACTAAATAGGTCAGAAAACTGCAGTGGAAACATGATTGTGGAACTTTCTTTTTTTTGCTTGCTAGAAAAGAGCCTTTAGCAGGAATACAAAAGCTTTTGCTTACCTTGTTGGAATTCTACTTTCTGGATTCATCTGGCATGTGCTACCTCTACAGGTGAATAGTTCAGTCATCAAATATCTTTCTATTTTTAATAAGTGATGGAATTTAGCCTGCTAGAACACACACTTTCTCTACGCTAAGATGAAGTACAAGTAATAGCCTTTCATAAATTATTGCAGACTGATTTTCCTACTAATTGGTCTCTAAGCATTTTATTTGTCTTCAAGCCAAATTCACACACATGTATTAGAGCGCAATGAGTTGCCATGTATTAGACCAAAAGTTTCATCAGGCCTTTGGTCACACTGTTAGAATCTCTTGCACACAGGAATTATACTTCTGTCTAAATGGTGCTTTGGATGTTATAACATCAGAGACGCGGGAAAATATATATGATCTATCATAAACCCAAGTAACATTAGCAAAACAGTCACTTCTGTGTGTGAGGCCCTGTGTCTGAGGTTTGCCCTGGAGCCTCACCTAAAAATAATTCACTACTATTTTTATCTGTGTAGTAAAGAAAATTACTGAATCTCCTAGGAAAAGAACACAAACAAAACTAGGATTCCTGTGGCACAGAAATAATTAGCTTTGACTATGGGTAAACTTTTCAGAAGAACCTGGGGGCTAGATTTGCAAAGGTCTTTAGGTACCCAGTAGGATTTTCAAAAGTGCCTAGTTGCCTCACTTCCATTGATTTAAACAAAAATGACCTTATCAAAATGAAATTCTGGCAAAATCAATACAGTCCCATGAAACACTTTGATTTCTTCAAATCAGCATTTGAAGGAAAGGAAAAAAAATTCTTTGAGGAGGGGAAAGAATAACAAACAAACAAATAGGTCAGGTCTATTGTATATGTTTACAAAAACTGTGGCAGCTGTGGCAATACAAACTTCTTTGTATTGGCCTGCCAATGAAGCTTAACCCATACCTAGAAGGACAACATCTAGGTTTCGAGGGTATGTCTGCGTCAAATTGTGAACTTCAGTTTTGTAACTTTCACTTCAACTTCCTGTGTACTGTAACCTGCATGCTGGGTTAAGACTAGATCTGTGTGAGTAACTGATTCTTCTGTTGGGTCAACAAATAAAAATAAAATAGGAAAAATATTTGGTTCAGTTCTGAAAATGTTCAGAATTTGTCATCAAATTAGAAAAGTCAGTCCAGTAAATTCTCTCTGTGTATGTGTTTATAACCTTTAGCCCAGTGGGCTTTACTGCCACATTATTTCTGAAGGGTGTAACTCAGAAACTAGAGCGTCCACAGTTAGGTGGTCTCTGTGGGTCTGTAGGAACTCTCAGGAGCCTAAAAAAGGCAATCAGGAGCAAGGGTCAGAGCTGGGTCAAACCGGAGGCTGGGAGTAGAAGAGGCATTTGTAGTAGGGTTCCAGGGCAGAGGCAACACAAAGAGTCTGAGCCCAAGTCAGGTTTCGAGATCTGGGTCAAGAGGCAAAGTCCAAATCAAGCCAAGTTTGAAGCCAGGAGTTCAGGAGCAGGAATGGTCATGACAGCTACAGGCATTCTGTATTGTTGCCTATCAGAACCTTGAGGCAGGACTTTCCATGGGCTGTGTCCACACCAGGTAATGGGCAATGGAGCACAAGCTGGTTGGCTGCTGCCGGGTGGCAGCCTGTAGACATCAGATACCTAGCAGTTCTGCTGGCCCATGGTGTAGACCCACAGGGCCTTACAGGAACTTGTCTGAGCAACTCGGGGGGGAGAGGGGGGGGGGGAGGAGGGGGGGCAAGGGTGTCAGGAAGGATGTTGGGATGTTGTACTTGTTTTGGGATGTAAAGTAGCTAAAGTGCAGGGTATGAAGCGTGTCAGGGTGTTCTGCAACTGAGAGAGTACCCAAGAGACCCAGAGCTAGAAATGGTGCCCAGTCACTGTAAGACCCATGGGGGATTATAAGCACAGGAGCTGGGTTCATTTATAACAAATTGGAGTCTGCCCAGGGGGAAGACTGGGCCAGCGTGTAGATAAATCTCTCTGGATGATTCAATATTTGGCCTTTCTGCTGAGATTGTCAGTTATGATGATGTTGCTACCGAGAAACATATATCCATGCAAGGCAGATTATTATAGTAGTATTGGGGTGAGAAATGGAAGACTTTAATGACTTCAAAAACACTGTGTGGTTTTAGTTCTTTGTCAAAGTCCAATTTCTACAGGTTTTGGCAAGATGTAATCTTGATCACTTTGCTTTGGAATGTTTTTAGGGACTCACCCAAACAGCCTTGGAAGTGGTGTGCCATATTATATTCATTTAAGACAATTAATTTAATGTAATTATTGCACACAACTATAAAGTTCATAAAATCTGAGCACAAAATGAACATATACATGATAAAACAGTACATTATATCTATGTATATAAACTCAGTTTGGAGAGGGCATAAATCATTTAGAGTCCTTAGTGGCAAATTCTTCTGTAGGATCTGCACTGCAGATCTCTAAAATGTAGCTTTATTTGTTTTTTTAATGTTTATTTAATGGAGTATCAACAGCCTTTGCTGCTGGTATTCTCCCATCTTCCAAAAGGGACTGAACTCCAGAACTCCAAATTTCTTGTGCTCTTCATGGTAAACTACACAAGAAGAAGGGTGGGAGGGTCAAAAGTTTTTGAAATCAGAACAAAATATTCATTGTTCTATCAGGTGAAATGTGAAGATATAGGGGATTATCGAGCTACATGCGATTTTGTAAATGAATTAACTAAATCAGAGAACATGCAAAATTCAACAAAGAAGAATACCCGCTGCATATGTGATACCATCTGGAGGAATCAGGGACCATATAAAATAATGGATTCCAAGAGGTATTAATATAGTATTTCAATCTCTGGCACATATAATCTTGTTACAATATTGTTCATGTTACTTAAAGGAAAAAGAGTGCCCATTTTCCTCAGACCAGTACACTGATCTCCCTGCTTCCTCCTAGGTTCTCAGAAACTTGTGACCCCTTACAGCCCTGTTCTGAAAATGCCACGAATACCAGAGGGATAAAACCACTAAGGGCTTGGCTACACTTGCAGTAGAGTGCCTTGGGTTAAACCAGCCTTCGTACAGAGCAGTAGGGAAAGCGCTGCAGTCTGTCCACACTGATAGCATTTACTTTTCTAACACAAGGTCTAAGGCAGGGGTGGGGAACCTATGGGCCGTGGGTCAGATTCAGCCCATTGCTTAATTTCAGCTGTCCCGCAGCAAGTCTTGGCGCCCTGTACCCACCGCAGGACTGGAGCTCTGAGCGCTGGGGCACCCCACCGTTGGTGGGAAGCCCTGAGACTTGACACCCTCCAGCTGAGAGAGTTGAACATTTTATATTTCTCTCTCTAAAAATAAACCTAAATTCAGTTGTTTTTTTACTTGTGCAGGGCCTGCAATTTGATTTTTTTCTGTGGGTCAATGGCCCATGATAGAAAAAGGGTTCCCCACCCCTGGTCTAGGAGTTAGCCCTAGACTTGCTCAGCAGTGATGTCATCTCTAGGAATCACCACGTAGAAAGAATAATTCTTAATTGAATCTAATCAGCTCTCACTAAACACTGGAGAAGGAACAGTCAAATGGTGCCTAGAACATCTAAGCAGAATCCACACCACCTGTACCTTCACTGGGATTTGGCATCCCTACTTCCTGCTTAGCAACTGAGGGTCAGTTTAGGGTGACCCCTTCAATCAGGGCCTGCTAAGCACAGTTCTGTTGACCTTTACTCTTAAAATAAGGATAACAACAATGCATTACCCCTGCATTCCAATATTAGAGTTATTTGTAACCCAAACAAGCCAAAATTGATTGCTTTGGTCAAGCAGCTTCATCTGCTTTACATACACACACCTACTCAACCTAGATGTTTGCTCCTGAAGTCTTTTCCCCCAGCTCATCTCAAGATGTCGGGGAGAACTCATTCAGACCATCCTTACAAGAACAAAGAGCCAGATGAGGAGCACAGAGAGGAGATATGAATATCTAGAGAGGAAGAAGGTGTACAGACAACAAAAGGCTTTCTGGAGCTGGCAGATGAATGATCCAGAGATACATGTTCGCCATATAATCCGTAATCTGTGTGAAGGGTCAATGGGGGCCTGGAAAGTCAGATGTAGCATCGCCATGCAAAACTGGTCATAGTTAAGGTAAGGACTGCCTCACAGTTTCTGGTAATGGAATTGTTATACTGGTGGAAAATCAGAGACACTGTTATCAGCCACCTCACAGTGTATTGATCAGTTTCTCACTGCTGTCCTCAGGAGAGCTAGTTAGCGTGTTAGTTTTCCAATGGGATGACAGCACAAAGAAGAGATCATAAAACAAGTTTTATGACACCCTGTGTATTCTAGACTGCACAAACATCCCCCTGAGGCCACACAGAAAAAACAGACAGTTTACGAGCCATAAATCCACATAGATCATGAATATTATGGCAACATGCATTTTGATAAGCAGCATCACAGATCTAGTCACAAAGTACCCAGGGACATATCATGACTTCTACATACTTATCTCAGACAATCTAGTCTAGCTAATCTCTTTGGCATTGATCAAAAGATCGAGTGAGGTTGGCTATAGGGCTATTATCAGTAGCTGCTTCTTACATGTTCAGTAGGAGCCAATCAATTTAAAATGGTAGAATCAATTGCAATTCCAGGGCACAGTTCTTTCTCCCTAAAGCCCTGGCTAATAAGTCAGGTTCAACCTCCCTGGAGTTCATAAGAAGAAAAATATAATGAAGCCTTATTTGTTCACAAAGCATGTCATAGGTTCTTGGTATATCAGGTAATACCTCATTACACTGCCCTTGTAAAATCAATTGTTTCTGGCTTCTTGCACATATTGCCATACAACATGCAGCACCTTAAAGGAAGGAGACTGATACAGAGCAAGAAGATGATCAGATTTTCTGTCTCATTTGTGTCCTGATCACAGTGACCTGTGTCAGGATGCTAAAGATATGGAGAGTAAAATTTAAATAAATAAACTGGGTCAGAGAGAACTGATGCTTATTTATTTCTATCAGACAAGGCAATGAGTATTAGTAGATCTGGTTAGAAATTTTTTGTTGAAATTTTTTTTGATGAAAGATGCCATTTTTTTCTACATTGAAAAGTTTTGTTGAGACAAAATATCATTTTAGAAAATAAAATGAAACTTTTTGATGTCATAACATCCTGCTTTGATGTTTTCCAAATGGAATTATTTTATTTTTTCTTTAAAGTGACTTTTGGAAAAAATATTAATTGTTTTTTTTATTTTAAAAGAATAAAAAAATGTTAAAGGTCAAATTTGGAACAAAATGTTTTGATTTGATCAGCTGCTCCGAAACACTTTTTTTTTTTTACTTTTTTTTTTAATTTCATTTGCAGAATAAATTGAAAAGATTTGTTCTAGTTCCATTTCAGAATGGAGGGGAAAAAAAATTGCAGAATTTCCTGTGAAAGAGAGAATCGAGTTCCCACCCAGCTCTAGTTTTTAGTCTGGGTTTACACACTTTCATTCTGTTTTGTATTTCCCCCTTAAGGGGCAAGGGAAAGTTGAGATGTATCAGGTGCACCAAAGAATAAAGTGACCTCTTTCTAATGGTTAGGATATACAAGATACAGTACTATAGCAAGAGAAGCTTGACAGATGCTGTTTAATATGCCTGCCCATCAAGTTGACCACACGTGTATTCAGAAGGTCAGCCTGCAGGACTGCTACTGTGCAGGAGCCTCTGCAACTGCATTCCCAGCCACAGGTCCCAGGCTATTTCATTTATTTCTAAATCTGGTGCAGAAGTCTATATAATGATGCAGAATATATGGTGGGAAAAGAGCACTCCCGCAGGAAGGGCTGAGTCAGCTGTCTTGGCAGAGGGAGAGAGAGGAGGACTGACAGAGTTCGAGAACAGCAGAAATCATGGGAATGTGGTATGTGTTACTTCAATGGCTGAAAGGATAGGTGATTTTTATGGTCTACTTGCACTGGGTTATAAATGGACTATGTTTTGGAATATTTGCACAATGTTTTTGGTAATAAACTTGTCTCCAGGAAGGGTATTAGTGAATAAAGAGAGTGTAACATGGAGTTCTTGGGTTACCTGTGAGAGGAAACTGAGGCAGGTGTGCTGTATCCTGCTGCAGGAATGGACACCCTCTGACGGGGTCATAGGACTAATTACCAGATGAACAAAAGGTCGTACAGATCCAGAATGTTGCTAGGACAGTGGCAAAATCTAGGTCCATATATTCAGCTAGACCAACACAATTTTTTCTGACTGAACAAAGTGCTAGACAAGAAAATATTAGTGATCACTTGTGATAAAGAACCCAACAACATATACCTTCCATCATTCTAAGCCTCAGACAGAAGGCTTGGGAGCAAAATTTTAGGCAAGGAAGGAAGTGAGGAAAAGTTGTCAAGAAAGCATTGGGCACAATCACAAAGAAAGGGAGAAGTAATGAAAAAGCACACTGACAGATGTTACAGGACAAAACTCAGAAAGAGAAAATAAATTGAAATAGAAGCTGGTGGCCCTGTAATTACTGTCAAGTAAGGAAAATAACTGACTTTTACAGGCTTGAAAACATAAATGAAAATGTTATGCTAGAAAGTGAATCTCAAAGGGGAGATGAGGAATGGGAGGAGAAACAAGTGCCAAATGTCCTCTTGACAAGTATCCTCCTCCTCAGCATAAATGCAGACACCCACACTGCTAGACTTAGTTTTGAAATAAATTAAAGGGGAGGAATGTGGTGTATGTGGTGATGAAGCTGTGATGACTTGGTTTTCTGTATGATTCACCTTTATGGTTTAAGCACTGTATGTGGTGTGCGTATGTACAGCTCAACAGCAGTCATGTCCTCAGAGTTCAGTTCAGAAGGTGAGAGAATAAGCACTTTCCATGCTTTTTCATAAATATTTGTTTGTTCTTTCACATTTTGTTCTCTGAATATAACATAAAGACCTATCTTGCGAAAAATACCTATATGTTCTTTGTGTCTGAAAAAAACATAGCACAACCTAATACTAGCAAACAATGAGATCAATATTAAGCAGACTATGAAGTCTAAGATATGGGCAGAGCATAAAAGGCCTGCCTTATACAAGGACAAATGGATATAAACTGGTCATTGGGAAGTTTAGACTTGAAATTAGAGGAAGGTTTCTAACCATCAGAACAGTGACGTTTTGGAATAGCCTTCCAAGGGAAGCAGTGGGGGCAAAAGACCTATCTGGCTTTAAGATTAGACTCAATAAGTTTGTGGAGGAGATGGTATGATGGGATAAGATGATTTTGGCAATTAATTGATCTTTAAATATTCATGGTAAATAGGCCCAATGGCCTGTGATGGGATGTTAGTTGGGGTGGGATCTGAGTTACTACAGAAAATTCTTTCCTGGATGTCTGGCTGGTGAATCTTGCCCATATGCTCAGGGTTTAGCTGATCGCCATATTTGGGGTCGGGAAGGAATTTTCCTCCCAGGCAGATTGGAAGAGGCCCTGGAAGTTTTTCGCCTTCCTCTGTACCATGGGGCACAGGTCACTTGCTGGAGGATTCTCTGCTCCTTGAAGTCTTTAAACCACAATTTGAGGACTTCAATAGCTCAGACATAGGTGAGAGGTTTTTCGCAGGAGTCGGTGGGTGAGATTCTGTGGCCTGCGTTGTGCAGGAGGTCAGACTAGATGATCACAATGGTCCCTTCTGACCTTAATATCTATGAATCTGTAAGTCCTGGATCCTGCAAGCATATAGGTATTTTACCCAAGTGAGAAGTCCCATAAGGCACTGGGAAAGACAAGAGAAACATAGAACAGTGTACGAGGTAGCACTTATGTAGAGAGACAGTACAGGGATTACTGATAATGAAATATTAAGTACTATTGCTGATTGGATTTTAATGAGAGATCTGAAAGAGAAGAGAGGGCTCCAGGCACAAAAGAACAAGGAGACCCTTCCGTGTACTTTTAGACAGCACACTGGGGATCTGAAGCTCAGAGTGGGGATATAAGACAAAGGGGGCAATAAGGCAAAAGAGTTGGTTATAATGAATAGCACCTAGTCATTCGTAGAAGATAAGGACATATTTTAGCACCAGTAGTTAGGGCTACACAAGATAATCCCATTTCCTGGGTTTACCTGGTACTGTAGGTTGATCCTTATCAGAGTTATATTCTATTACACTACATCATCCAAAATTATACAACTTAAAAACAATCCTCATACATGAGCCCCAACATAACAATGAGCTCCATGGGTGCCAATCCACACAAAACCACACTAAAACAATGCAACACTATGCGAGTGTAATACCGAGAGACCCCAGTCATCAGCAGGCAGGATTGAACCTTTGAAGCTTAGTGCATGAGCCTCTACTGCATGAACTAAAAAGCCAACTTCCTCTTATCTAAGGCTGTAGAACAGACTCATTTAACTCTCTAAGTGGTCTTGGTGCCACTAGATGAGACAGAATACCACACCCAGAAGGTATGTGGGTTACACAAGCACAGAATCTACTCACAAAGACCTCTTATTGAACAATCAGGGGTATAAATTCTAATGCTCAGTCTTTTGTCTGTCCCTTATCAACATTTTGATACATGATACAATCAGGTGCTTTATGTAATGACTAGTTAGAAGTCAGGACAGTAATTAAATCAACTGGACTTCCTTACTGTGTTAAATAAACCCTTTTGAATTAATCCAAGTATCAAATCATCTAATTTAAAACACCTCCGTGAAGATTAGAAAACAACGTTTAACAAGTGAAATAATTTAAGAGCTGTAGGCTCATGTGCATATATAACATTGTGACAAAATTGTTCAATAATATATATATATATATATATATATATATATATATATATATACACATATATACACACACAATGCAGTGAACAACTCTTATTAGGCAACTGATTATTAAGGTGTCCAGAAACAACTCTCAGAAAGTCAGTTATTAAAAAATCAATAAATGTGCAGTGAAAACCATCAATTTTCCAATCCAGAAATACATATTAATACTTTTTTGTTAAAGAAAAGGAAATTATAATTTTACCAATTGTGCTTTTCTTTGATTGGCTGAAGTGTTTGTCATAAGAGAAATCAAAGTGTCACTGATCTTATTTTGTCCATGTGTGGATAGAATCTCAATGGCCATTTCAGAATATTTAAAAGGTTCATCTACAATCCTTCAAAAAGCAGGTTTCCTTTTTCAGGACCTTCACATTGAGTTGCTATGCTTAGTCCTGTTAGACCTCCATCCTCATCTTAACCATGAGGTTATCCTAGATTTCTATTGGATATAAAACAGTATCTGAACTTTTCTTAGACAGGGATAAATCCTGTCTTGTAAAAGCCAAAGCAAATGGGTCTTGCACAGTGATTCTCTGTCAAGATTTGTGGGGTATAAATATTGCTGTTAGAGATATGAAGCATCAGAGATGTTGCATCCTCAAGGCTTTGCTAGTATCTTTTGCCCTGTGATCATTTGTCATTAGGATTAACCAGTGCATCTGCAGCTTTCTGTGCTCCACTGTTTCTTAATGCCCAGATAATAATACTTAATTAATAATGTATGCCGTACTTTTTCTTTCTCTCCCCCACTGTCATCTGTTCTCTATGAATACAGCTGCAGTGATACCCAAAAGTTGCAACTGCATTAGGGATGCATTGTGCTAAGATATGTAGAAAAACATGAAAATATTCTAGGTGTGGGTGAAAATCCGAATTTCCTTCCCATGGGAAATTCTGATGTTTCAACATTGTTGTGGACCCAAACAATGAGATCATAACAGGGTTAAATGCAGAGGCCCCAGTTTTATTTAAAACTTTACCTAACTATGGTAAGCACCCCAAATTACCTACACAAAGACAAATGTTTCCACACTTTAAAAAAGAACACTCATTACAAAAGAAGATGAGGATGATGTTGCCCATGACAAGCATTGTATCACGGTTCATAAATGCATCCAAAATTTAGGTGAGGGCAACGAAAATTCTTGGATCCTTATAAATATTTTGCTTTGACTTGAATATATTAAAATTAATGTAGGGCAAGATTTTGATACTCCTGCTCACAATTAATAGTTCTTAGCATCATAAGCAGCCTCACTGAAGTCAACGGGACTGCTCATGTAGTATCAGATTCTAAATTATTTCTTTTTTTGGGGGGAAAGAGTGGTGATTATAAATTAGCCTGGTAGAGCTGATGGAAGAGAAGATCTGAGGATTGGAGATGCAGGTGGAGACTCTGGTTGAGTTTAGAAGGTGGTTCAAGTGGATGATGGAGCAAAGACATGAAGAGGCTGAATGGAAAAGCTCAGACTTGCAGTTGGAAGCAGGACCAAAGAACTCTGAGGGGAGACTGCTGGGAGAGGAAAGTCGACAGTGGAAGCATGTGACTAAGAGAACCAGGCAGAGGAAAAGACAGGCTGGTGAAGGAGAAACAGAGCTCAGGAACTGGTTTGCAGAGTTGCAAAATGAAGAAGGGGCACAGCAGGTGGTCACTGAAGGTGAGAGGGCAAGGAAGAAGAGAAGAGAAGATAGTCCTATAGGAAGAGGGGAAGAGTCAATGGAGATAACATCAAATACGAGCCCCAGGAGGATATGGGATGGGTTGCAGAGGATTGCAAGGGACAATAGAAATTGAGAGGACTTGCAGCCAGAGGAAACAAGTGATATCAAGAGAATCACATCATTGTCAGGAAAAGACAGGTCTATGTGATTGGGGACTCATTACTGAGAAGAATAGACAGGCCTGTAACAAAAGCTGATCCAGAAAACAGAAGGATGTGCTGTCTGCCGGGTGCTAAGATAAGGGATGTGGACCTGAGGCTGAAGAGGATCCTAAAGGGAGTGGGAAAGACTCCATTGATTATCCTTCATGTGGGAACGAATGATACTGCTAGATTCTCACTGGAACATATCAAGGGAGACTATGCAAGGCCGGGGAAGACAGTTAAGGAAATCGAGGCTCAGGTGATCTTCAGTGGGATTCTGCCTGTTCCAAGAGAAGGGTAACAAAGGTGTGACAAGATTATGATGCTCAACAGATGGCTCAGGCAGTGGAGCTATAAGGAGGGCTTTGGGATGCATGGCCACTGGGAAGCATTCATGGAGAGAGGACTGTTCTCTTGGGATGGACTTCAGCTGAGTAAAGAGGCAAATAGACTTCTAGGATGGAGGATGGCACAACTGATCAAGAGTGCTATAAACTAGGAATTCGGGGGAGATGGTTGGGAGATGTAAAGGTAATCTCCATGCCAGATTTTCTCTGTGAGAGGGAAGAAAATGAAGTAAGAAAGGATACAGCCATGGGTAGGAGAATGGACATAAGGTGGGAGGGCAGTGTACATACCAACCTAATAGGTAATATTGGCACTAGAATGTCTGTGCCCAATTGGGTAAAGAATGGGAGCGAAGCCAAACAGTAAAAATTAAGATATTTGTACACTAATACGAGGAGCCTTGGTAACAAAATGGAGGAACCAGAGCTACTGGTGCAGGAGGTGAAACCAGATATTATAGGGATAACAGAAACATGGTGGAATATTAGTCATGACTGGACTACAGGTATTGAAGGGTATGTGCTGTTTAGGAAAGACTGAAATAAAGGCAAAGGTGATGGAGTAGCATTGTATATCAATGATGAGGTAGACTGTAAAGAAATAAGAAGTGATGGAATGGATAAGACAGAGTCTGTCTGGGCAAAAATCACATTGCGGAAGAAAGCTACTAGAGCCTCCCCTGGGATAGTGCTCGGGGTGTGCAATAGACCGCCAGGATCCGATTTGCATATGGATAGAGACCTCTTTAATGTTTTTAAAGAAGTAAATACTAATGGGAATTGTGTGATCATAGGAGACTTTAACTTCCCAGATATAGACTGGAGGACGAGTGCTAGTAATAATAGGGCTCAGATTTTCCTGGACACGATAGCTTACAGATTCCTTCACCAAGAAGTTGCTGAACTGACAAGAGGGGATGCCATTTTAGAGTTGGTTTTGGTGAGCAGTGAGGACCTCATAGAAGACCTTGGTTTGAGTGATCATGAGCTAATTCAGTTCAAACTAAATGGAAGGATAAACAAAAACAGATCTATGACTAGAGTTTTAATTTCAAAAAGGCTAACTTTTAAAAAAAATAAGGAAATTGGTTAGGGAAGTGGATTGGACTGAAAAACTTGTGGATCTAAAGGTGGAGGAGGTCTGGAATTCCTTCAAGTCAAAGTTGCAGAAACTATCAGAAGCCTGCATCCCAAGAAAGGGGAAAAAATCATAGGCAGGAGTTGTAGACCAAGTTGGATGAGCAAGCATCTCAGAGAGGTGATTAAGAAAAAGCAGAAAGCATACAAGGAGTGGAAGATGGGAGGGATCAGCAAGGAAAGCTACCTTACTGAGGTCAGAACATGTAGGGATAAAGTGAGAAAGGCCAAAAGCTATGAAGAGTTGGACCTTGCAAAGGGAATTAAAAGCAATAGTAAAAGGTTCTATAGCCATATAAATAAGAAGATAACAAAGAAAGAAGTGGGACCGCTAAACAGTGAGGATGGAGTGGAGGTTAAGGATAATCTAGGCATGGCCCAATATCTAAACAAATACTTGCCGGAGTCTTTAATGAGGCTAATGAGGAGCTTAGGGATAATGGTAGGACAACAAATTGGAATGAGGATATGGAGGTAGATATTACCACATCTGATCTAGAAGCCAAACTTGAACAGTTTAATGGGATTAAATCGGGAGGGGGGCAGATAATCTTAATCCAAGAATATTAAAGGAACTGGCACATGAAATTGCAAGTCCATTAGCAAAGAATTTGTAATCAATCAATCAATCAGGAGTTGTACCGTATGACTGGAGAATTGCTAACATAATTCCTATTTTTAAGAAAGATTAAAAAAAGTGATCCAGGTAACTACAGGCCTGTTAGTTTGACATCTGTAGTATGCAAGGTCTTGGAAAAATTTTGAAGGAGAAAGTAGTTAAGGAAATTGAGGTCAATGGTAATTGGGACAAAATAAAACACAGTTTTACAAAAGGTAGATCGTGTCAAACCAACCTGATCTCCTTCTTTGAGAAGGTAACAGATTTTTTTTAGACAAAGGGAACAGAGTGGATCTAATTTACCTCTATTTCAGTAAGGCATTTGATACGGTTCCACATGGGGAATTATTAGCTAAATTGGAAAAGATGGGGATCAACATGAAAACTGAAAGGTGGATAAGGAACTGGTTAAGGGGAGACTACAGTGGGTCACACTGAAAGGTGAACTGTCAGGCTGCAGGAGGTTACTTGTGGAGTTCCTCACGGATCGGTTTTGGGACCAATCTTATTTAATCTTTTTATTACTGACCTTGGCACAAAAATCAGGAACGTACTAATAAAGTTGGCAGATGACACAAAGCTGGGAGGTATTGCCAATACAGAGAAGGACCGGGATATCATACAGGAAGATCTGGATGACCTTGTAAACTGGAGTAATAGTAATAGGATGGAAAGTAATAGTGAAAAGTGCAAGGTCATGCATTTAGGGGTTAATAACAAGAATTTCAGTTATAAACTGGGGAAGCATCACTTGGAAGTAACAGAGGAGGAGAAGGACCTCTGAGTATTGGTTGATCATAGGATGACTATGAGCCGCCAATGTGATATGGCCGTGAAAAAAGCTAATGCGGTCTTGGGATGCATTAGGTGAAGCATTTCCAGTAGAGATAAGGAGGTGTAGTACAGTTTTATACAAGGCACTGGTGAGACCTCATCTGGAATACTGTGTGCAGTTCTGGTCTCCCATGTTTAAGAAGGATGAATTCAAACTGGAACAGGTACAGAGAAGGGCTACTAGGATGATCTGAGGAATGGAAAACCTGTCTTATGAAAGGAGACTCGAAGAGCTTGGCTTGTTTAGCCTAACCAAAAGAAGGCTGAGAGGAGATATGATTGCTCTGTATAAATATATCAGAGGGATAAATACCATGGAGGGAGAAAAAATATTTAAACTCAGTACCAATTCGGACACAAGAACAAATGGATATAAACTGGCCATCAAGAAGTTTAGACTTGAAATTAGATGAAGGTTTATAACCATCAGAGGAGTGAACTTTTGGAATAGCCTGACAAGGGAAGCAGTGGGGGCAAAAGACATATCTGGCTTCAAGAGTAATCTTGATAAATTTATGGAGGAGATGATATGATGGTATTGCCTAATTTTGGCAATTAATTGATCTTCAAGTATTAGCGGTAGATATGACCAATGGCCTGTGATGGGATGTTAGATGGGGTGTTATCTGAGTTACTACAGAGAATTCTTTCCTGGGTGTCTGGCTGGTGAGGCTTACCCACTTGCTTAGGGTTTAGCTGATCACCGTATTTGGGGTCAGGAAGGAATTTTCCTCCAGGGCAGATTGGCAGAGGCCCTGGGTTTTTTTTGCCTTCCTCTTCAGCATGGAGCACAGGTAACTTGCTGGAGGATTCTCTGCACCTTGAAGTCTTTAAACTATGATTTGAGGACTTCAATAGCTCGGACATAAGATAGGGGTTTGTTACAGGAGTTGGTGGGTGAGATTCTGTGGCCTATGTTGTGCAGGAGGTCAGACTAGATGATCATAATGGTCCCTTCTGACCTAAAAATCTATGATTCTATGAGCTCCTTTTTTGTCAGTGACAGGAAAATCCTACCATGGGAATGAAACCTAATGATCTGGGCTGATATAACAAGTTTTCCTTCTTCCTAGTTGTGAAGAATCTTAGACTGTCAGTTTTCCTTTTACTGACTACCTGACATAGCCAAAAGGACTCCAGCTTGTCTCTGACTTTGATATTTTCTGAAAAATAATTTGAGAGTTTTTCTTATTTAATGCCACAGATATGTGCTGGTTTATATCAAAGGGCATCATTTTATGTGGTAGGAGTGTGAATCATTCCTGCTCATTCTGTTTTTAATTTCTTTCTTTCAAAATCAACACATTATGCTTTTAAATTAGTACTCTAATCTCTCCTAAGATTCTCTTGCTATATTTACAGACAAATTACAACCAATTTTGTATACAAATAAACCGAAAAATGCAGGAAAGAATACATCCTCATCAACACACACCTAATGAAAAATACAGGTAAGTAACTGTCAATCAAGCAGATAGTCAAGTTGATTATTTCAGAAATTACCAATAATTGACATCAGCTGGAAATGTAAAATGTTAGGAGCTGGAGAATATATGAAAATA
Organism: Eretmochelys imbricata; assembly: GCF_965152235.1. Lineage (NCBI taxonomy): Eukaryota > Metazoa > Chordata > Testudines > Cheloniidae > Eretmochelys > Eretmochelys imbricata. Next base: position 91,010,228 of record NC_135572.1, on the reverse strand, counting down.
TAAGAAATATTCTACATTGTCTGGAGCACTGAGTGAGGAGATGAATGTTTACACTGACAACAAGCCTAATAAATATATGGAGAAATTGCAGCATAATCAAAAGTTATATAAGAACATAAGAACAGTCATACTGGGTCATACCAAAGGTCCATGAAGACCAGTATCCTGTCCTCTGACCATGGCCAATGTCAGGTGCCCCAAAGGGAATGAACAGACAGGTTATCATCAAGTGATCCATGCTCTGTCACCCAATCCCAGCTTCTGGCAAACAGAGGCTAGGGACACCATTCCTGCCCATCCTGACTAATAGCCATTGATGGCCCTATCTTCCAAGAAACTATTGAGCTCTCTTTTGAACTCTGTTATAGTATTGGCCTTCACAACATGCTCTGGCAGGGAATTCCAGAGGTTGACAGTGTGTTGCTACCTATTAATTTCATTTGGTGGCCCCTTGTTCTTGTATTATGAGAAGGAGTAAATAACACTTCCTTATTTACTTTCTCTATACCACTCATGATTTTATAGACCTCTATCATATCCACCTTTAGCTGCCTCTTTTCCAAGCTGAAAAGTCCCAATATTGTTAAACTCTCCTCATACGGAAGCCGTTCTATACCCCTAATCTCTTTGTGGCCCTTTTCTGAACCTTTTCCAATTCCAATATATCTTTTTTTTTTTTAGATTGGGTGACCACATCGGCACGCAGTATTCAAGGTGTGGGCGTACCCTGGATTTATATAGAGGCAATATGATATTTTGTCTTATTATCTATCCCTTTCTTGATGATTCCCAACATTCTGTTGGCTTTCTTGACTGCCGCTGCACATTGTGTGCATGATTTCAGAGAACTATCAGCAATGACTCCAAGATCTTTCTTGAGTGGTAACAGCTAATTTAGACCCCATCATTGTGTGTATATATATAGCTGGGATTATGTTTTCCAATGTGCATTACTTTGCATTTATCAACATTATATTTCATCTGCCATTTTGTTGCCCAGTCACCCAGTTTTTTGAGATACTTTTGTAGCTCTTCGATGTCTGCCTGGGACTTAACTATCTTGAGTAGTTTTGTATCATCTGCAAATTTTGCCACCTCACTGTTTACCCCTTTTTCCATATCATTTATGAATGTTAAATAGGACTGTGCCCAGTACAGATCTCTGGGGAACACCGCTATTTACCTCTCTCCATTCTGAAAACTGACCATTTATTCCTACCCTATGTTTCCTATCTTTCAACCAGTTACCAATTCATGAGAGAACCTTCCCTCTTATCCCATGACTGCTTATTTTGCTTAAGAACCTTTGGTGAGGGGCCTGTCAGAGACTTTCTGAAAATCTAAATACACTATATCCACTGGATCTCCTTTGTCTGCATGCTTGTTGACCCCCCCCCCAAAGAATTCTAGTAGACTGGTGAGGCATGATTTCCCTTTACAAAAACCATTTGACTATTTCTGAGCAAATTATGTTAATCTATGTCATGACAATTTTGTTCTTTATGATAGTTTCAACCAATTTGCCCAGTAATGAAGTGAGGCTTACTGGCCTGTAGTTGTCAGGGTCACCTCTGGAGCCCTTTTTAAAAATTGGCGTCATATTAGCTATCCTCCAGTCATTTGGTACAGAAGCTGATTTAAATGATAGGTTACAAACCACAGTTAATAGTTCTGCAATTTCACATTTGAGTTCCTTCAGAACTCTTGGGTGAATACCATCAGGACATCGAGACTTATTACTGTTTAGTTTATCAATTTGTTCCAAAACCTCCTCTAATGACAAATCAATTTGGGACAGTTCCTCAGATCTGCCACCCAAAAAGAATGGCTCAGGTTTGGGAATCTCCCTCACATCCTCAACAGTGAAGACCGATGCAAAGTATTCATTTAGTTTCTCTGCACTGGCCTTATCATCTTTGAGTGCTCCTTTCACATCTCGATCATCCAGTGGCCCCACTGGTTGTTTATCAGGCTTTCTGCTTCTGATGTATTAAAAAAAATGCTATTACTTTTGGAGTCTTTGGCTAGCTGTTCTTCAAATCCTTTTTTGGTGTATTTTTACACTTTGTTTGCCAGAGTTTATGTTCTTTTCTATTTTCCTCATTAGGATTTATCTTCCACTTTTTTAAAGGATGCCTTTTTGCCTCTCACTGCTTCTTCTACTTTGTTGTTTAACCACCGTGGCTCTTTTTTGGTTCTCTTACTATATTTTTTAAATTGTGGTATACATTTAAGTTGAGTCTCTATTATGATGTCTTTAAAAAGTTTCCACGCAGCTTGCAGGGATTTTACTTTTGGTACTGTACCTTTTTAATGTGACAAACTTAGTACTACATGCTCCTCTTTACCACATTGTACATGCAGGAATGGAGAAGAAAAGTCCTAGATCTGTACCAGAGAATGTCCATGTCTTCATGTCCTGCCATATCTTTTTTTTTACTAAACACAATGGAATTCCCTCCTTGTTAAATCTGGATAGCCTGCAGCTAGATGGGCATTCTGGGGACAAGGAATAGGAAACTGAGAGCCCACATTGGACATCACATGCTTCTCTCTTCAGAGCATAGATTTCTCTGTGGACTTTCTCTGTTCTTGCAAGTCCACTCAGAATGAAAATTCATGATGCAGGTGTGCGACGAGAAATAAAGGCAATGCAGCTACATAAACAATGAGACTGTTATATAGAAAAAGAATAAAGGACTCATGGGACGGGGATAGGTCCCTGTGAAGCTAGTCTAAGGTCCACACTGTTATACGCAGACTTCTCAGCAGATCCACAGTTCATACTGGCTGTGCCTTTCCACAGTCTTACCTTCTCCCACAAGAAGGTGTACTGTATACTTCCATTCTGGAAAGGAGGTGATACACTTAAAATAAAATGAACCCTTGGATTTTAACCTAACCTCACTTGACTGGTAGTTATAAATCTAGCAATGACTATCAGTAGAAAGGATATAGTATTTCTTGTTGTTCACTGCAGTACAGCTGAGTAAAATTCAAGTTTCATTTCACAGTGATTCATGTGTACATTCTTTTGTTTGTGATCAATATGTTTTGAGTTTAAGGTTTGACCAAACCAAAAAAATCACATTTGGAACTCAGGCAAAACCATGGAGAATCATCAGGTCTAGTGTCAAAACCAGCCAGTTTCAATTGAAACTGTGCCCAATTTTTCTCCCTAACTAATTCATGTTTGCTTCAAACTATCTAAGCTCAGTTGAAAGCATGGAAATACTTAAATATACAAAGTTCTTGGGCTGGCTTTTTTTAATTATTATTTTAACTGGATAGTTTCCTGTGGCTTGGAATTTTACTTTGAATATTTTGTACTTCTTTACAGTATAATAAATTAACTGAAATTTTGGAGGCACACTTTATTATTTTTTCATTTTTCAGGCATTATTGGTACACTAAGTTTGCCAGCACAGCAACCATGGTCAGTCTAAGCAAATAACATTGATTTGGTAATGTATGGAAAAATCTTTTAATTTGGGAAAATTGAGATTTTTCTCTTTAACTGCAAGTGAAGTTTTCATTAAATTATTTCCTATTAAGATATTGATTACAAAAAAAGAGGATTGTTTTGTATGTTAGCTTTGATTTCAATTAAATGTTCAATTGGATGTTTTCTATAAATGTCAGGTTTCAGAGTAGCAGCCGTGTTAGTCTGTATTCGCAAAAAGAAAAGGAGTACTTGTGGCACCTTAGAGACTAACCAATTTATCTGAGCATAAGCTTTTGTGAGCTACAGCTCACTTCATCGGATGCATCCGATGAAGTGAGCTGTAGCTCACAAAAGCTTATGCTCAGATAAATTCGTTAGTCTCTAAGGTGCCACAAGTACTCCTTTTCCTTTCTATAAATGTGTTACTTAACAATATGGTATTACAGACCATTCAAATTTTGTTATTGAAATACAAGAATTAATAAAACTAACACAAATCACAACACTTAAAAAAGCTTTCAAAAACAGATAGTGCAGCATGTTTAAAGCACCAGAAGTTTAGCTTCTAAAGATCTGGATTCATAACACATCAGTGAAAAGTAGTTTGGTAGCCTCATTCTAATTTGTGGTGGGTTATTTTTGGCCACTTCACTAAAATGCCTCACAAACTTGGGCTGACTCTCTTCTAGGTCTGTCAGATTTTTTTAACCCCATTAACCATGATTTTCTCTTGAGATACATGAGGGTGGAGGGGCCTTATTCCCCTATGCCATTCACATGATGCAACCACAGTCTGCCCTCTTGATATTGTATTATCGTAACACTCTCTACATGAAACTCCAGTCTGTTTATCTATGTACATATGACTTCCATCATCCTGATCTCTGAGCATTTAAAAATTTAAAAACAGCAGCAGTCTCTCTCTCTCGCTCTATCTCCTTTCCCAGCCTGTGGGGAAAATAGCTTGACTACTTTATAATTTTTTGTGGTATGTTTGCTTTGTGTATATTTGTTTATATATGTGAGTAATTGCATGTGGTTTGTGTGTGAAGAATTTACTGAGGAAGAGCTAAGCCAAAAAGATTTTCAAAAATGCAAAAAGGAGTTAGGTGCCCTTGACACCTTTAGTCTTGAAGATCATAAAATACATAGTCATTCTTATATCTTCTGGAAATGAGTTTTATAGTCTTCTTGAGCACCTGGAAAAGTTCTGTTTCCTCAGCTGATAAACTATCTCCTGGTGGGCAACATATTTATGGCTCTGCTCAGCCCCTCCCACTCTCTTTCCCTCCCATTTTTCCCCACCTGCTTTGCAATAGCTAGCACTGGAAACTGGGGTAGCCCTGCAGAATAATTGCACTCCCAATTCTCCTTTATGTTCACATAGAAGATATAGGGACTCTTTGCACCTTCTCCTTGGTTGGTGCACCTATGCAAGGGCCGGACATGATATTTATCTAAATATTTTTTTAAGGATATCAAAAGTACTAGTCCTTATTCAGGAAAACTAAACAAGCTAATACCTTTGACGTTTTAAAACAAACCACAATTTGAGTTATCTGAATGCACAAATAGGGAGGACAAGTCATAAATGATTTATTTTCATTCCTGGATAACTCAAATAGGTGGACCAATTTTTTAATTAAACTGCCAAAAGAAGTTACTTTAGGGCTCAGACCGAACATGAGAAAATTCAGAAGATTTTTTTTAAAAGAATGTACAGTTTTGTAAGGGTATAACTGACTGAAAATAGGGAGTTATAGATGAAGTGCCATCTCAGACTTATTCAACTATGGTGTGTTTTTGGTTGAGGTTCATAACCATGCAGTAAAAGATACATAAAAGTTGTATATATTTTATAGTTGGACACGGACATTGAATTCAGTTTTATTCACCTAAACCTTCAGAAGCTGAATCAATGGCAAAATTCTTATTAATAATTTCTTTATATAGCAGTCCTTTCCAAAGCAGGGATTAAGTAGAATATTAAACAAAATAAGAATACAATAAAATAACTTTAAAAAAACCACAGTATTAAAATTAAATTAATTGAAAGCATATGGAGGAAGCCAATGTGAACATTTCAATTGAGCAGACATATAACAAGATCCATTGGTTGAAAGTTGAAGCTAGAGAAATTCAGATTGGAAATAAAGAGTAAATTTTTAACAGAGAGAGTAGGTAGTCATTAAAACAACTTACTAAGTGTCGTGGTGGATTCTTTATCACTGGCAACTTTTTAAATCAAGATTGGATTTTTGTTTCTAAAATATGCTCTAGTTCAAACAGGAGTTATTTAGGGGAAGTTGCTTGTCATGTACAGAGGTATCTTCTGACCTTGATATCTATGAATATGAAAGAAGAGGAAAAAAAGAGAAGCAGGTAGCTGAATTGTAACACACATAAATCCAATAATGGTCTTAATGAAAACACACTCCCTTGCAATAAGACATAAGTCTTGTGGCTTTTTTTATAACTGGACAGAGATGATGTCACCAAAGAGCAAACGGTGCCACAAGTACTCCTTTTCTTTTTTCATACATTAGATTTCAATGTACCAAATGGTAATCACCTGTCATATTGAGGGGTGATGATGAGATCCCTAAATAGTATGCCTTGTCTGTGCAAGTGTTCTTGGAAGGACAAGGCTTTGAGAGGAGGTATCTTACCGTAACCAGCATCCACACCACTCAGGGCTTTAAAAATCAAGAGTACAAACTAAAAATGATCCACCCCTTCACTGGCTGTCGATAGCAAGACTGCAGGGTAAGTTTAACCTGATCATGATTGCTTAAGACAAAGAAAGTACATTCTGAATTAGTTACAGTGCTGCCTGCTGTAACCCTGTGTGGAGGCCATTCTAGTTATTAAGCCTGATACTTCCCTATTAGCGTTAAGAGGTCATCATGGGATAAACTAGGTTGCTGTTTGTGCAGTGTGGAAATGAAATGAATAAACAAACATTTTCATACTATATCTAATACATGGCTTAAAGGGATAGGAACATTCACAGCCTAATTCACTGCTTCTGAATGAATCCCTTCAGCAAGCTTGCACATGAAGAACTGTGCATTTTCACATCAATAGCATGTACAAAACAGAGAGACTTCCCTTATGGTAAGGTTGAGAATAAGGCAGTTCCACAACAGGTAATATTGTGTAAGCATTGTTCTAGATCAGAGACTGAAATGGCAGAATCCACAATGAAGAGATATGCAGCTGTGTGTCCTCAAAATACTGTTCAAACTCTGTCTTGTGTTTAGAAATGATCTTATGAAGAAGTCTCATTAAATATATTAAATAACATGGGAAATAGCCAGCAAAGTTCCTTTCAGATTCCTCAGTGATTAAAGCAATTGTTAATCAGCACCATTTAACTCATGATCTAGTGATGACTGAACCACTGGAGAGTTGCTTGAGGTATGCCAGCAAAGTCTCTCAATATCTGAACTAACAACAAACACGTATCTAAACCTACTAGGTGGTCCAACATGATCATTTAGTCTACTTGGATCATTTCTAAACCAGCAGGAGATATTTAATGAATGACAAATACATTCTCATCTCAAAGGGAAGAATGGAGCCTAGGATGTGGTTGATGTCCAAGTGCCCCTGAAATCCCACCAGCTATTGATTTTGCAGTCTTCCTACAAAAATGGGATGTTTGAGAAGAGGAGGTAATTGGCAACACTTCAGCATCAAAAATTGGTTTCATGAGGATCTCTGCTTAAGGATGGCTAGCAGAAGAGTGTCAACCTTTTACAGAAAGATCTCAGATTACAAAATTAAGCACTCATGGAGGAAGAATCTAAGCAAGATTCCACATTCAGAATATAAGTGTTTGGAAAGCCAAGGGATCCTAAAACAAGGAATCCTATTGAGTGTCACCAGAAATAAATAAATTGTCGTAAACCCTGAAGAGAAACACCAGTTTCCCCTTAAGCTTAAGGGAAACTAAAATCAGATACAGATTCAAATTTGGCTCTGGTCCAGTATCATCAAAATTTTTGTAGTGTAAACCACATCTTATTAGGAAGATTATTAAAAGAACTATCTCCCCCATACCCTATTAATAATTGTACAACATCCTCATGTCAATCACAGCAACAGAACTTATGGAAAATAATATTAATCTTTACACTAGTGACTCCAGTCTAAGACTCCTTTGTCAAACAGCCACTATTGGAGACACTAAGTGTTGCTCATCCAAATTATTTCCAACTGCTTTGAAAGTTATTATAATGAAGAGCTGGGCATCTATAGTAGAAGATGGAAACAAAAACAACTGAATGAAAAACCTGTAATTTTTAAATGAAAATATAATAAAAAAAAATCTAGAATTTTGACTAGCATCTGTTTCTGAATGTGAACTCAGGACCATGTTTAATGCTAAGGATATCATCAAACTTCCCAGATCAGGTTCCCTTACCTCTTGGTTCACATGTCCCATAACTCTGGGACTCTCCATAAATAATGTAATACATGTTTGGTGATTTTCAAGACCAACCCACTCTCTGTAATACTGTGTAACACTGAAACAAACCTGCAAAATTAAAGCCCACCCACTCCATACTGTGTTACATAAGTTATGGACAGACCCTTCTCATGTTGCATTCACACAAACAGAGGGCAACACAGACCTAACACAAAAAGAACTGTAACCTTCACTCACTCCATTCAATACACTTAAGGAAGAGAGAGGAAAATTCTCAGTAGCTTCCCCACAATCAATTCACCCTCATAAATGCACAAAGTAAAAACAAATGAGTAAAAGAGAACACAAAGTAAGCAGATGTATTTCTACTTTTGTTAAGAAAGTTGCATTTTTGGCTTGAGGGGGCAGAGGTATTATTTACTATAATATCCTTTTATTGTATCACAAGTTACATTTAAGTACTAAGTGAAAGCTACCTATAACAGTCATGTAACCACCTCAGCACCTTTTCATTTCAATTCTTCACACATTTGATTTTAGGTTTCTTTATATTCTATACAACAATGCAGTTTCATCTCTTCAGTTCATTGCCCCAGGCTCTGTACACATAAAAAAACTCAGTTTTTGTATAATGTGTAATAAAAGAAATGAAGAACCACAATGCAGGTTTCAACTATTATTATGATTCTAATAATAATTAACAAAAATAATGTATATTTGTCTATTCTAGTTAAGCACTTATTCTACATCTGTCACTGCTGTATCTGAATGCCTGAGTGAGATTTATACTAAAATGCTTCACAAACTGCAGATGGTAGTATAGTCAAGATCCAAATGGACAACTAGCATGCAGTGTCCTGAATACAAGAAAGCAAAAGAAGATTACCAGGACACAAGGGCAAATCACCAATCTTATGAAAAATACAGACGAGTTTTTAAGGGCTCATATGAAAAGCCTGGAAGCCCTGGGATCCCCAACTCTGCAGCATCCCACGAGGCAGGCTGCTAGACTCTGAAACCTTAGGAGCTCACCTGGTGGTCTGCCATGGAACCTAGATGTTTGGGATTCCCAGCACCTGCCAAATAGAGCCAGAGAGGTGAGCAGGTGAGAAGAAACTAGACAGATTGTCAGAAAACACCCTGGCTTCCACTGAAAATTTGTCATAATCAGAGCAGGGGGGCAGAAGTTTGCCCAAGAAGAGAGGCTGCTAGGGAACCCAGTAGCCGGGGATCCCAGGCCAGCCCAAGGCAGTGACTAGCCTTTCCCACCACCCCAACCTAGTTTAGGGTAGACAGACACTGCAGCCCTAAGGGGGGCTCTGGACATCTGATCTCTGTCAGTGCCTTGTAGCTGTACCTGGGGAACAGTGCCAGCGACTGGAGATAGTTAGTTAGTTAGTTAGTTAGTTAGTTAGTTAGACTCAAAAGGACACCGGGTGTGAGCTTAACACACCCACAGGAAACAGTGAGTTCTAGGGGAGACCCAGGAACAAAATGTAAAGACCTGATGGCTGAGATCTGGCCAACTTCACTTAGTTAACTCCCTTTACTTCTGGCAATACATGGTCTAATTTGCAATATTGTTATTAGCTATTTTTCCACCCTTCATTTCTCTATCCCTCTGCAATGGTACAACTGGCAAAACTCTCTCTCTCTCTCTTTCTCTCTCTCTCTCTTTCTGCTACTTTTTTTTAATATGGCCTCACCACTTTAATATCTGAGTGCCTTCTAAAAATATGGAAATCACACAAAGATATATTTATGTCTCAGGCATGAAGGTCCATGCTCACATTGATCTCTTCCTGTAGTGAGTTCTACATGTATGGGCTAAACTACATTAATGTCTATACAGATGTTGAACAGGATGGGGGAAGAGGATGGATTTCTGGGGACTACACAGATGAGAGCTTTGGGGGTGCAGAAGCAGGTACCCATCAAGAGAAATGACTGGAGATATCTCACTATGATCCTGCTAACTCCTGATGCATATCTGAAAAACAACAGCAACATTTCATGATAGATTGTATCAAATGCATACCAGTTCACCAGTCTGTATATGGATGTATGACTTCCATCTATGACTAAAGGGTGATTTCTATTCCCCTCATGCACCCAGCCAGCTCTGAAAGCTGACAAGTAAGGGGTCATGAACATGGACCCATACCTCTCTGCCCACCCTGCTCTCTTTGGGGTGACTCTGTCACCTTTGAGAGCAGTAGGAGAGAGTAGTACCTTTTGTCCTTTCAGCACAGGGACTGCTATTGTGTCGTACCCTTCTATATAAATGAAGGTAATTCCCTTGTGTCCTCCACATTGCAAATCACGTAAGGCCTGTCACAGATCTAGCCAGGAATTCCCTTCCATCTGTCCATCAGACAAGCCTCTGTGTCCCTTGGTCTTCTAGTGTTTTAAGCCCCTAGCTTCTCAGCAGGGGCTGTTTCCTCTCTTGGCCTCTCTGGGACATTTCCTTGGCACTGACTCTTCACAGTCCAGAGTCCTGCAGCCCACCTGCCCTAGGCCCTCAGGACCAATTCTGAGCCCCAAAATATCTCTTATGTAAACACATCCTTTTCCAGAACTCCACCCCAAAGGTGTGAAGCTTCTGGTTTATGATGTAATGCTCTCAGGGACATACAGTAATTTTAAAGTATGGAGAGACACTTTGCCCAAAGTCTAACACTTTAATGAGTGCTTTTTCTTAATATCTTAAAGGATCAGAGATAGTATAGATCATATAAAACAATTAACACTATTTGCATGTCCTTTGCTAGCTCATCCATCTCTTGGGAGGCCTTATGGAACATTGGTGCCTAAGAAGGCAGGCAGGCAGGCATGGTGTCCCCTGCCTAATGCAGGCTGTTATCTTGTTGGTTCAGCTCCTCCTCCTCATGCAGTCTCTTTCCAAGATTGTGTGGACTTTTTCTCTCCTGCCCCACATTTCTGATTCCTGTCTGGCTCCACTGTTCCTGTATGTTATCTTATTTAAACTCATCCTGGTTACCTGCTGTTCTACTCCTGGAAAATTTCCACTGCTCCAACCTTCCCTCCAGAGGGGTAATGCAGCAGTGTTTATTTTTTTTTAAATATGTAATTGCTTTTTATCATAGGACCAAAGAATTTTTATTAACCTCAAATATTCCTCATTGTCCCTCTCTGGTGTATATCCATTTTCAATGGTGGATCCAAATACATACAGGCACTCAAGATACGGTAGTTTTTCAGAATACAGCTTCACAGTACCAACCAGAATTCACAATTAACACAGACATAGACCCATGTCATCACAAGGCCATATTCATTTTCTTTTTCAGCTAGAAACAAAATAGATGTTGAGGGAAGATCTCTTTCCTCAAGGCATTTTTAAGACCCAACATCACTATTCCTAAATAAATTTTAGAAGACACTGGAGAAATACACAACCTCACTGCTTCTTATCAATAATGGATTCCTGTTTTTATTTCTCTTCAGGATTTCTTGTTTGGGAAACAATACCATTGGTTCAACATATAAATATATATTTAGAATGTGTTGCAGGAAGAAAAGATAATGGGAGCTTCACTCTTTCTTGATCAGCTACTGCCAATAGTTTCTCACAGATTTCATGATCCACACATCCCTGGTATCTTCCTCTAAGGTCCTCATGACATGAGCCCCTTAATCTAAGCTTTACCTACTGTCAGTCATTCAAGATGCCCTACATTTCTGAATGCAGATCCACCAACAAGAGGGTGAAAGAAAAATAGGCAAATAAAAAGAAAACTATGTGATAAATAATATAATATCAACACCAAAACAGCAACAACAATCTCCTGTAATAAAAGAGTGATTTTCACCAAGGGAATTTCCTGAAGTCTCTGAAGAATGTAAGGAACTATTGCTAGCAATTGAAATGCAGAGATCATATGGAAATAGATTTTTTTGAAAGATCTAAGAAATGTTTTCTGTTAAAACGTTACATTTGATCATTATAAATGTCTTTATAAATGGAAATTTTACTAATCTTCTTGGATCAGGATATCCATTTATAATGGTTAAGCACTGTAATAATAGTTTGGTAGCAAAACCATCATTCTTACTGTGCTAACATGATGTCATTTGTCATTACACAAATACAAGTTTTGAGGTAATTATCAGATTGCAGCTATATTTTTGTGTTTGTTGTTAATGGACATTTATTTTAATGCTAATTAAAATGTCAATAATTGGCAATAAGGACATTTTGTTTTAGTGTTGTCTCAAAGGTTTTGAAGGAATAGCAGTATTTATAAAATTGATCTTTTGCACAAAAGGAAAGCACTAAATTTAACAAAAAGCCTCTTGAGTGGGTTTAGCAGGTATTATGGATCAAATAATTAATATTCCCCTTTCAATTTCTTTTTAATGTTCCTCTTACTGTCAAGTGATTTAATAGAACTCTACTCTCACTTGCTCCAGATAATTGCCCAGGTTACCTGTCCTTGAGTCTCTAATCTATTTCTTGTCACATAATATTGTAGGTAGCTGTGGTTAAACAGTTCATCTTGAAACATGCACAAGTTGTGGTGCCATTATCTGGAGTGAACGTGGCTATATATCAAAGTGATCATTAGCCAGCAGATGGAAGGGAAGAGATGGCTGACTTATGACTTGGTGCTGGCTGACAGCATGCAGTAGAACAAAGTTAGTTTTGACACAGGTAAGATGTTGTATTTAAAAACAAGTAACCTTTTCTGTTGTTCCTTAAAGTCTCTCACAGCTATTCCATTTTATTAACTCTATGCATTACATATACAAAAAATCCATTCATATGCTAGTAGCAAAGCTGGTAATATTATCCATTAGACTAATATCCATTGTAAATATGATCTTTTTTTCTGCAGCAAATCATTCATTAACCAATCCAGATTTATATTAATGTATTTTGTTATATTAATGTATGCTTTACACAAGCAATCTTCAATCTATGAGTTATTTGCTAGTTGTTCACTCCATGTAAAATTTTCAAAAACTAATCATGGTAGACCATAACATTAAGGTGCTTAAGTTAACAATTAAGCATATACTAAAGAAATAAGGTGATGTTTATAACAGGGGTGTGGCCCATCAGGGAAATCTGCTCGTGGGCCGGTCTGGTTTGTTTACCTGCAGCGCTGCAGTGTTGGCCGATCGCAGCTCCCACTGGCCATGGTTCACTGTCCAGGCCAGTGGGGGCTGCGGGAAGTGGCATGGGCTGAGAGAGAGTCTGGTAATTGTAAGTGTGTGTACAATGTTGGCACACAGACAAGGACAGTAACTTAGTAGTTCCAAGCAGTTCATTTTATAGCTGCTGTCTTGCTGGGCTGGGTGTGGACTGAGATCAGGTAAAGGTCACTCCAAAACTGCAGAGAGGGGTCAGTCAGGTATACTCACTAGGTGAAGGTCACCGTCCCATAATAGTCAACATCACATAATACTAAGACTTGTTGTGTAACAACTTTGATAGTTAGATTTAGCAGTTATGATTGGTCTATAAGTATGGATCAATTAGAGAGGGGCTGAATGTGATTGGAGGGTAGGTATGCTAATGTTAATATTGAAAAATAAGCCAATCAGAACAGGCCAAAAACTGTATATAAGGCAGAGAGCAGGAAGGTAAAAGTTAGTTGAGTTAGGAGAAGAAGAAGGAGAACCAGAAAAAAATAATAAAAAAAACTAAAAAAGGAAAGGAATCAGAAGAACCAGCAGAAGCAACCTCAGGGTGGCAAGACCCTCCAAAACGGAACATGACTATAAACTGTAAGGGCTGGGACAAAGACCATACGCTACAGGTATAATTATGCCTGCTAAGGCAGGGGAGGGGCACATGGGAAAGTCTCTGTGTTGTATAAAACTGTGGAGAGACTTGCTTGATTAACCCTAATAAACATCATGTTGCCTGCGTTTTGGGCTTCTGGGCTTCTGCTTTCTGCCTCCATGACAAGAAGTAGGGGTGGGCAAAGGGAAAGCCCTTAACAAGCCATTCTAACTGTATGACATTAATCTTGGGTACTTCAGCTTGTATACCTGTGCTAAGAGATTTATGTTTGTTTTAATTTAGGTTTAGATTAATTGTATTAGGAATGTTTGGTTACACTAAATAAAGAAAACACTTTGTTTTGGAAAAATACTACCTAAGAATACTGCCTAGGAATCCATCCTTTGAGCAGAAGGCTGTATTTGTGTCCTCTCAAAGGAGAACAGATTTAGTCTGTTCTGGAAGGTTTCCTGAAGGTCATAGGGAGATCCTTGGTAAACCATGGCAATTCTACTTGGGTGAGCCCCCTCCTTTCATCTTGCAGGAGTAGATGAATAGGTCAACATCTTGGGAACTCAGAAGTAAACAATAGGAGGGCTACCCTGTGATCCCTGAGTCTGTTCTTGAGATAGCAGGATGTGATAAGGTATTTTTTGTTAAGTACTGACTTTTATTACAGTGATCTCTGTATATAATACATTCCACTTTTGGAACAATTATTGGCACCAAATTTCTCCCTATGTGCTTTTTATGTGAGCTGGGCGTACATTTGTGTATACAAAACCTTTATAAATTAGTTTGCCACTATACTAAACCTGTGGTTTAGAGACAATTTGTCTTAAGTTACCTGAATCTAGGAATATTAAGTTTCAGGCAATGTCTTTAGCTGTTAAAATAGGTAATGCCCAAATAAAACTACTTGCCCAGTTCACTGGCTTTTTCCTTCATTTACTGGAAACTGGAAAATCTACTTCAAGGGGTACATTCAAGTTAAGGTTAGTATATTTTGCAATGATTGCTACCTATTTATGAGGCTTATGATATCGCACAGTACACAGACTGCAGGGCTTAAATTTAGGACTTTCTTTGATTGACAGAGGGCCATCATTATGTACTGAGTGTGTGCAAGGAACAAGGTACATCAAATTCACCTTCAATTGACTGATATAACCACAGGCACAGGTCAGGAGTGCACGAAATAGCATATTCTTCTCACAGCATTTCAATCAAATACAGTTCTTTTCTCCACCCCTAAACAAGTAATCAAGATGAAGGAATTCAGGCCTGGGAAACGTTGTAACTGACATTTCAGTTAGAATGAAACAAAATATCTTAAGTTTGGCTAATGGTGAGAGAAGCTACCATACTCTCATATGCCATTTTTCATGATCTACTAGCTAACATTCATAGTTTCAAGAAAGTTTAAGTTGTAGGGCAATGGGTCACCAGGGTGTGTAAAAAATCAGTATGAAAGCAGCTCTCAGTTTTGACAATAGGACACTGTACTAAGATATGGCAAGGGAAATATAGTCTAGATGGATCTACTATAAAGTTGGTGCATAACTGGTTGGAAAACCATTCCCAGAGAGTAGTTATCAGTGGTTCTCAGTCAAGTTGAAGAGCATATTGAATGGGGTCCCACAGGGGTCAGTTCTGGGTCTGGTTCTATTCAATATCTTAATAAATTATTTAGATAGTGGCATAGAGAATACACTTGTGAAGCTTGCGGTTGATGCCAAGATGGGAGGGGTTGCAAGTGCTTTGGAAGATGGGATTAAAATTCAAAATGATCTGAACAAACCTGAGAAATAATCTGAAGTAAATAGGATGAAATTTAATAAAGACAAATGCAAAGCACTCCACTTAGGAAGGAACAATCAATTGCGCACATACAAAATGGGACATGAATGCCTAGGAAGGAATACTGTGGAAAGGTATCTGGCAGTTATAGAGGATTACGAGCTAAATATGAATCAACAGTGTAAAACTATTGCAAAAAAAAAAAAATGATGAAATGCACCAGGATTAGTTTTCTTAACAAAATCCTTACACGGTACTAATTTCTGTTTCTATGCCTGGTAATTATTTCATTTTTCACACAACTTCACGACAACAGCCATGTGCTATACTGATGCACCTAAAATATGCATATATTTTGAAAATCGCTATCCAAGGAAGACACATTTTCCCCCTCATGCATAAAATACACAGAGAAAACTATTGATAGTGATTTCCCACTCAGGATCATTCTTTTTTGGGTTGGGCTCATCTATATAACAAAATGGTATAGCTAGGAGCCAGAGACCTAACATACCTTCAGTGCTTCTAGGTGCTCCTACCCCAAGTTCATAGCTGCATGGTTCCCTTAGGCCATGCTGATACTACTGTTCTGTTTGCTACAACTCCTGAATTTTGCCCCCTTATAGGGAGTTCACTTAACAAAAACAGCTCAGAAACTTAAAATAGTGATGACAATGTCAGCATTGTTTGCTTATGTATTCTTATTTTGCATGGCTTTTGTTAAGTCTATGTACTTTGTGAAGAAGCGTTTATGTAACTGATCTGCTTTTTTCATTTATTTCTGTTTCTTTGTGTTTAAAAGATTATGCTATCTTACTTGAATAATTCCAGGAGGTTTTCAGGGGGTGGTGTGACAGGAATCAGCTATCACTATAAACTCACCATATCCATACTGAGACTTGTGGCAACTATGAATATTCTTTTGGAAAGCTTATGCTGTGGAGCTAACACTTTGTTGTATCCTTTTGTCCATTCCTAGAATAGTTATCAAAACGAAAGAAAAAAAAAACAGTCCTGTGAAATGTAGTAACTGGCATTCCCATTAGTTTGTCACTAGAGGTGTTCAAAAAATTTCTGACAATTTTCTTGCATTGGAAAATGGTCTTTCATTGAAACTGAAACTGTCCACAGGAATGTGTCAATTTGGAGGAAATTTTGTTTAGAAAAAAATCATAATGAGGCATTCTGAAAATGTCAAAATGGAATATTGGGGGGGGGGCTTAAAATTACCTTTGTTTCAAAAAATATTTTATATTATAAAAAATGTAAAAAAGTCAAAATAAATAAATACATTCCAGTTTTGATTGACTTTTTTTACATTACTATAATATAAAATATTTTTTTTGAAACAAAGGTAATTTTAAGCCCCCCAAAATATTAGAAGACATTATTTCATTAAGTGGATGGTGAAGCACTGGAATGGGTTACCTAGAGACGTGGTGGAATCTCCTTCCTTAGAGGTTTTTAAGGTCAGGCTTGACAAAGCCCTGGCTGGATGATTCAGTTAGGGTTGGTCCTGCTTTGAGCAGGGAGTTGGACTAGATGACCTCCTGAGGTTTCTTCCAACTCTAATCTTCTGTGATTCATGATAAAAAGGAATAATTCTTGCTTAACAATATCTCATATGGTATTAAATGTCTTTTCTGGGAATAGAGTGATTTGGAGGTGGCAGATTTCAGGTCCTATTAAAATCCTATCCTGGTTTCTTTTCTTTTTTTTTTTTTCTTTAGATAAATGCATCTACTCTGTCTTACAGGTGTTTAATGTAATTCAAAAAAAAAAAAAAAAGCTTGAACCTTAGTGAGTAACAAGGAGGTTAATTTATTCAGAGAAACTTATATAGTGGCACTTGACTGTGGATTCATTTCATTCTGCTTCTGGCTGTGGCTTATGTGTCTGTGCATCATAGAAAGATGAGATCATCAGGGTGGACCGTCCTTGTGGTATTTCTGGACAGTGAGTTTTAAAGTATTTATTAAAAAGAAAAGGAGTACTTGTGGCACCTTAGAGACTAACCAGTTTATTTGAGCATGAGCTTTCGTGAGCTACAGCTCACTTCATCAGATACATACCGTGGAAACTGCAGCAGACTTTATATATACACAGAGAATATGAAACAATACCTCCTCCCACCCCACTGTCCTGCTGGTAATAGCTTATCTAAAGTAATCGTCAGGTTAGGCCATTTCCAGCACAAATCCAGGTTTTCTCACCCTCCACCCCCCCACACAAATTCACTCTCCTGCTGGTGATAGCCCATCCAAAGTGACAACTCTTTACACAATGTGCATGATAATGAAGTTAGGCCATTTCCTGCACAAATCCAGGTTCTCTCACTCCCTCACCCCCCTCCAAAAACCCACCCCCATACACACACAGACTCACTCTCCTGCTGGTAATAGCTCGTCCAAACTGACCACTCTCCAAGTTTAAATCCAAGTTAAACCAGAACATCTGGGGGGGGGGGAGGAAAAAACAAGAGGAAATAGGCTACCTTGCATAATGACTAAGCCACTCCCAGTCTCTATTTAAGCCTAAATTAATAGTATCCAATTTGCAAATGAATTCCAATTCAGCAGTTTCTCGCTGGAGTCTGGATTTGAAGTTTTTTTGTTTTAAGATAGCGACCTTCATGTCTGTGATTGCGTGACCAGAGAGATTGAAGTGTTCTCCAACTGGTTTATGAATGTTATAATTCTTGACATCTGATTTGTGTCCATTTATTCTTTTACGTAGAGACTGTCCAGTTTGACCAATGTACATGGCAGAGGGGCATTGCTGGCACATGATGGCATAAATCACATTGGTGGATGTGCAGGTGAACGAGCCTCTGATAGTGTGGCTGATGTTATTAGGCCCTGTGATGGTGTCCCCTGAATAGATATGTGGGCAAAATTGGCAACGGGCTTTGTTGCAAGGATAAGTTCCTGGGTTAGTGGTTCTGTTGTGTGGTATGTGGTTGTTGGTGAGTATTTGCTTCAGGTTGCGGGGCTGTCTGTAGGCAAGGACTGGCCTGTCTCCCAAGATTTGTGAGAGTGTTGGGTCATCCTTTAGGATAGGTTGTAGATCCTTAATAATGCGTTGGAGGGGTTTTAGTTGGGGGCTGAAGGTGACGGCTAGTGGCGTTCTGTTATTTTCTTTGTTAGGCCTGTCCTGTAGTAGGTAACTTCTGGGAACTCTTCTGGCTCTATCAATCTGTTTCTTTACTTCCGCAGGTGGGTATTGTAGTTGTAAGAAAGCTTGACAGAGATCTTGTAGGTGTTTGTCTCTGTCTGAGGGGTTGGAGCAAATGCGGTTGTATCGCAGAGCTTGGCTGTAGATGATGGATCGTGTGGTGTGGTCAGGGTGAAAGCTGGAGGCATGCAGGTAGGAATAGCGGTCAGTAGGTTTCCGGTATAGGGTGGTGTTTATGGACACTACAGTGCTAATAAACAATGGTCACATAAACACCACCCTATACCGGAAACCTACTGACCGCTATTCCTACCTGCATGCCTCCAGCTTTCACCCTGACCACACCACACGATCCATCGTCTACAGCCAAGCTCTGCGATACAACCGCATTTGCTCCAACCCCTCAGACAGAGACAAACACCTACAAGATCTCTGTCAAGCTTTCTTACAACTACAATACCCACCTGCGGAAGTAAAGAAACAGATTGATAGAGCCAGAAGAGTTCCCAGAAGTTACCTACTACAGGACAGGCCTAACAAAGAAAATAACAGAACGCCACTAGCCGTCACCTTCAGCCCCCAACTAAAACCCCTCCAACGCATTATTAAGGATCTACAACCTATCCTAAAGGATGACCCAACACTCTCACAAATCTTGGGAGACAGGCCAGTCCTTGCCTACAGACAGCCCCGCAACCTGAAGCAAATACTCACCAACAACCACATACCACACAACAGAACCACTAACCCAGGAACTTAGCCTTGCAACAAAGCCCGTTGCCAATTGTGCCCACATATCTATTCAGGGGACACCATCACAGGGCCTAATAACATCAGCCACACTATCAGAGGCTCGTTCACCTGCACATCCACCAATGTGATTTATGCCATCATGTGCCAGCAATGCCCCTCTGCCATGTACATTGGTCAAACTGGACAGTCTCTACGTAAAAGAATAAATGGACACAAATCAGATGTCAAGAATTATAACATTCATAAACCAGTCGGAGAACACTTCAATCTCTCTGGTCACGCAATCACAGACATGAAGGTCGCTATCTTAAAACAAAAAAACTTCAAATCCAGACTCCAGCGAGAAACTGCTGAATTGGAATTCATTTGCAAATTGGATACTATTAATTTAGGCTTAAATAGAGACTGGGAGTGGCTAAGTCATTATGCAAGGTAGCCTATTTCCTCTTGTTTTTTCCTCCCCCCCCCCCCCAGATGTTCTGGTTTAACTTGGATTTAAACTTGGAGAGTGGTCAGTTTGGACGAGCTATTACCAGCAGGAGAGTGAGTCTGTGTGTGTATGGGGGTGGGTTTTTGGAGGGGGGTGAGGGAGTGAGAGAACCTGGATTTGTGCAGGAAATGGCCTAACTTCATTATCATGCACATTGTGTAAAGAGTTGTCACTTTGGATGGGCTATCACCAGCAGGAGAGTGAATTTGTGTGGGGGGGTGGAGGGTGAGAAAACCTGGATTTGTGCTGGAAATGGCCTAACCTGACGATTACTTTAGATAAGCTATTACCAGCAGGACAGTGGGGTGGGAGGAGGTATTGTTTCATATTCTCTGTGTATATATAAAGTCTGCTGCAGTTTCCACGGTATGTATCTGATGAAGTGAGCTGTAGCTCACGAAAGCTCATGCTCAAATAAACTGGTTAGTCTCTAAGGTGCCACAAGTACTCCTTTTCTTTTTGCGAATACAGACTAACACGGCTGTTACTCTGAAACAAAGTATTTATTATTTTTTCTTACAGTTTATCTTGCTAAAAATGTAAACCAGTTCCTTATTTTCTCAGTGAATGTTTATTCCATCTACCTATGGCTGCAGCACAAACTGCAGACAATAGAGTGATGCCTTGTACCATAGAAGTCATAAAGACAAAAATAACTAAAAGAAGCCTACAAGATACATCTTCAGTTATTTCCCCCCAATTTCTATACTTGTTGAAATGATTAACACTACAAATTTACCCTAATTGTAAGATCAATTTTGTAAAAAGTAAGTAAAAGTTCATAAAATGACACAATAAACGTTACTAGGAAAAGGTGCAAAAGGGAGAAAAAAAGATTTAATTAATGTAAATGAAAAGGCCAACTAATATAATTCAAGGACTTTGTTAACATTATGCCTGGTAGACAAGAGAATGTGGGACTGGAAATGACTGAACCAAAATTGGAGTGTTGGAAATTAGGCATAATTGGTGGGTAAAATAATGAGGGGATAGACTAATTACTCCATAACTCCCTTTTGGGGTCCTTAAAAGAAAAAAACTTGGAGAGGACAACTGCATGTGGACGCTGGTTGACTGAAAGAGGGAAGGAGTAAGTTTTCCCATCATGGCTGCTATGCTGCTTTCTCCTGGGACTCTGGGATCTACCCTAACACCACTGGAACTTTTTTGTCCTGATCATGATGAATGTTCTGACCAGACAGAGTCAGAAATAGGGAACCAAATGACATCAACACCTCCACCAGCTCTGGTTACATTCCAAATATCAGCAGGGTTGCAAGTCTTTTTTTTTTTTGCCCACCACCCACTTTTCCCTTTCTCACCTTATTTCTTCTCTTTCCCACCCCTCTCCTTTTGCCTGCTCTTTAATCAGAGTTTGGCTTAGATAAACAAGACTATAGATTTTGGAACACTGTTGTAAGCCTGTGACCTAAGAAGCAGCTAAAGTGATGTCATAAACAAACTCAACAATGGTACAAGTTTGCCAAGTCTTGGAGTGGAACAGTGCTTCAGAACTGGACTTCAGAAAAGCAGACTTTGACAACTTCAGAGAACTGATGAGCAGGATCCCCTGGGAGAATAACATGAGGGGGAAAGGAGTGCAGGAGAGCTGGCTGTATTTTAAAGAATCCTTTCTGAGGGTACAGGGACAAACCATCCCGATTTGTAGAAAGAATAGTAAATACGGCAGGCAACCAGCTTGGCTTCACAGTGAAATCCTTGCTGATCTTAAACACAAAAAAGAAGCTTACAAGAAGTGGAAGATTGGACAAATGACCAGGGAAGAGTATAAAAATATTCCTCGGGCATGGAGGAGTGAAATTAAGAAGGCCAAATCACACCTGGAGCTGCAGCTAGCAAGAGATGTTAAGAGTAACAAGAAGGGTTTCTTCAGGTATGTTAGCAACAAGAAGAAAGTCAAGGAAAGTGTGGGCCCGTTACTGAACGGGGGAGGCAACCTAGTGACAGAGGATGTGGAAAAAGCTAATGTACTCAATGCTGTTTCTGCCTCTGTCTTCACGAACAAGGTCAGCTCCCAGACTACTGCACTGGGCAGCACAGCATGGGGAGGAGGTGACCAGCCCTCTGTGGAGAAAGAAGTGGTTCGGGACTATTTAGAAAGGCTGGACAAGCACAAGTCCATGGGTCTGGATGCGCTGCATCTGAGAGTGCTAAAGGAGTTGGCGGATGTGATTGCAGAGTCATTGGCCATTATCTTTGAAGACTCATGTCAATGGGAGGAAGTCCCGGATGACTGGAAAAAGGCTAATGTAGTGCCCATCTTTAAAAAAGGGAAGAAGGAGGATCTGGGGAACTACAGGCCAGTCAGCCTCACCTCAGTCCCTGGAAAAATCATGGTGTAGATCCTCAAGGAATCAATTCTGAAGCACTTAGAGGAGAGGAAAGTGATCAGGAACAGTCAGCATGGATTCACCAAGGGCAAGTTATGCCTGACTAATCTAATTGCCTTCTATGATGAGATAACTGGCTCTGTGGATGAGGGGAAAGCAGTGGACGTGTTGTTCCTTGAGTTTAGCAAAGCTTTTGACACGGTCTCCCACAGTATTCTTGCCAGCAAGTTAAAGTAGTATGGACTGGATGAATGGACTATAAGGTGGATAGAAAGTTAGCTAGATTGTCGGGCTCAATGGGTAATGATCAATGGCTCCATGTCTAACTGACAGCCGGTATCAAGTGGAGTGCCCCAATGGTCGGTCCTGAGGCCTGTTTTGTTCAATATCTTCATTAATGATCTGGAGGATGGTGTGAATGCACCCTCAGCAAGCTTTCAGATGACACTAAACTGTGAGGAGAGGTAGATACGCTGGAGGGTAGGGATCGGATACAGAGGGCCCTAGACAAATTAGAGGATTGGGCCAAAAGAAATCTGATGAGGTTCAACAAGGACAAGTTCAGAGTCCTGCACTTAGGATGGAAGAATCCCATGCACCGCTACAGACTAGGGACCGAATGGCTAGGCAGCAGTTCTGCAGAAAAGGACCTAGGGATTACAGTGGACGAGAAGCTGCATATGAGTCAGCAGTGTGCCCTTGTTGCCAAGAAGGCCAATGGCATTTTGGGATGTATATGTAGGGGCATTGCCAGCAGATCGAGGGATGTGATCGTTCCCCTCTATTTGACATTGGTGAGGCCTCATCTGGAGTACTGTGTCCAGTTTTGGGCCCCACACTACAAGAAGGATGTGGAAAAATTGGAAAGCGTCCAGCGGAGGGCAACACAAATGACTGGGGACTGGAACACATGACTTATGAGGAGAGGCTGAGGGAACTGGGGATGTTTAGTCTGCGGAAGAGAAGAATGAGGGGGGATTTGATAGCTGCTTTCAACTACTTAAAAGGGGGTTTCAAAGAGAATGGATCTAGACTATTCTCAGTGGTAGCAGATGACAGAACAAGGAGTAATGGTCTCAAGTTGCAGTGGGGGAGGTTTAGGTTGGATATTAGGAAAAACTTTTTCACTAGGAGGGTGATGAAACACTGGAATGGGTTACCTAGGGAGGTCGTGGAATCTCCTTCTTTAGAAGTTTTTAAGGTCAGGCTTGACAAAGCATTCCTGTCTGGTATGATATAGTTGGGGATTGGTCCTGCTTTGAGCAGGGGGTTGGACTAGATGACCTTCTGAGGTCCCTTCCAACCCTGATATTCTATGATTCTATGATTTTCAAGCAGTGAGGTTGCAAGAAAAAGCCAACACGAGAGACAGAAGCTGCATTTTCTATCTTTGCTTTACTTTTCTCTCTCATCTTGGTTTCTATTCTAGTAAACAAGCTCAAACTTTATCAGCAATAACAAGAGCCTTAGTCCACTTCAATGAACTTTCTCCCACTCCTCCCCCCCCAAAAAAAAGGTATCAACATTTTTAATAGCATCTAAAAAAACTGTCAAATAGGGGGTTCCTTTTAAAATCTCTCTAAAAATCAGATTATTTCTTGTGTGTACATTAAAATTACTTTTATTTAGAGTAATTTAATGTCCTAGTTTTGGGTTGTATGTTCAAAATCCATACATTCAGCAGCCTTTTAAATATGGATAGAGATATGGCCAAAAGATGTAGGGGAAAAAAATCCTTGCAGAAAGATTAATTGCATGAAAACTGACAAAACTGGAAAGATGACCAAAGAATAATAGTTTATAGAAAGGAACTAGGGTCCCAGTGAGAAGGAGAGAGAATTTTTTGGGCATCAGCATCCTTTCTTAATGAATGAAATAAATGTTTTGGCTGTGCAAATGGAGTTTATTTTTGCATATCAGAGTGCATTGTGTGTAAGCACTCACAGACAGAACAAAATACAGTTCCTTTCGGAAAGGAGAACTGCCACATAGAAACCTGTTGCCTGGCAACAGGAAACTACTCACACCTGTCTTCTCTAAACCAGCCAATGCTTAACTATTGGCCTTTTGGGAACTGAATTATCAGCGGGGGCAACTTTACTGTTTTCAGCCTCAGCTTTAAGAGCTGTCAACTATATGCGATTGAACTAAGATGTTTAAAACTTATTTCTTCCACGAGACCTACAAACTATAGACTTTGCCACTAAAACTGCTGTTGCCAACCCATTTAAAAAAAAAAAAGACAGAGATGCTCTAAGCTAGCACTTAACATAGTGATTTTGTTTCCAAACTTGTCTGTCTGTTTCTATGGATTGTCTCTCTGTGTCAGGTACTACATGCTCCATGGTGTCATATTCAGCACTGAATATGCAGTTGGCAAGTAATAAAAAAATCAAAATAATGCCTGAATTATACTTTAACTTATCCCTAAATATGCAGTAGCTGGAGTACTCGTGAGAGCTATGGTTAAAGGCTGCCTACACGTTTTCATTGTAACTCTCCCTCTTGCACTCTCTGTCTTAAAGAGTCATTTTGACCAGAGACAAAGAGAGTTCTCCAGTATGGTTTCAGCCTCAGATGGTGGGTCTGAAGGAGACTTTGTTCCTCCAGTAAGTTCTTTGAAATGTGACGATAGAAGAGTCTTTTTGTTTGGAGATGGATGAAGAAGATACTGTCTACAGACTGGTGGATCCTGTGGCACTAACTGTTGACATTATGATCTGGTACCTGTGGGGAAGCTGACTTGGGAACTGCACTGCGGGGATGGGAAAGGATTTGGAGTGAAGGGAAAGGTAATGCAGTATGTGTTCAAAAAGGAGCACATACTGTTGGGGAGCAGCTGCCGGAGAGAGCCCCTGGTATGGAGGAGGTGGAACTTAGGTCCTCTTACTTTGGGAAATGGCTTAAGGGCATATCTTCTATATCCTCTTTTGCATGGGGTCTGGAAGAGGGTCAGGAATAAAGCGGAGTTTTGCCACAGTTGGGCTGTATTGGAAATGTAATGGTAAAGGTCAGTTCAGTAGCCAGGCCTGTTGTGCCCCCTTCCCTTACGAGTGGAGAGGGGTGTCGTACTGGGATTCCCTCTGTAATATGAATCAACCAGAGAGAAAAGTGGCCAAAAAGAAACATTTTTGCTTGTTTGTCTAGAATCTTCAGAGATTTAGAATCTGTTTTTTCTTGGCTGAGAGATTCCCAGCAACACAAAGGGAAGTCCCAATGCTGATGAGGGAGCACAAAGGCATCTCATGATGGAGGAACAGTGACAATAAGGAAGGACCTTTCCAGCCATGGGTCCCATGAGGGGCTGCCTAGGAAGAAATCCTATGTGGCAGGCACAGCCAGTGAGGATCAGGTTTCTGAGACCACATCCTCAAAATGGCAGCATTATCCCAAGATGCCATGGCAGCAGTATCTGATTCGATTACACTACACAGGGGATATGGACAAATGTCCCACTTGGGATTTTCCTGTTGGAACTCCTGTTAAAATCCCAAAATTCTTTCCTGCACAGCTGACAGCTGTGATATAGCTGGCAAGCAGCAGAAAATTCAATGTGAGCTTTTACTGACATTCTGAAGTGATTTTTTTTCTGGGAACAGTTTGGAATTAGGAAGGGGACTAGGAATTGGGATGATACAGTGGTCATTTCTTTACTTCAACCTCCTATTCTTTCTGTGACTATTTTCTTCCACAATGAAAATAACACAGAAAATAGATGTTTTCAGTTGGTCTCATGCTATATTAAAGTATTGCAGCCTCCAGATGAAGTTTATGATTGATTTAGGGTTTGGAATGATGAATTTAAAGGCAACATTGAATTTTTCAAAGTAAATACAGTATGTACTCCCCAATTTGTTTAATTTAGGTTCTGAGAGGGGTTACTGTAGGTATCACAGGCAGTGAAGCATTTGTTTTACCTTCAGCTCTACAGAGTATTGTAGCAAGAGCTGTGGTGGGAGGAAGTGCATGTGCTGTCATTCCAATGCACACAAGACTGAGGATTGTAGGGACTTCATTAAATGCAGCATAGGTGGGAAAAGTGGACATGTTTATAGGCAGTGCCCAGAGGCATGCCCCAGTAAAGAAAAGTACCCAGCCTTGTAAGGGCACTTCCTCCTTCCCTATGTCAGGGAGTCAGAGTATTCCAAGCAGTCGTGAAAAGACTGATGCAAGCCTGAGTTTGTATGGCAAGGCCTCCCTACTTTGTGTGGAAGGTCAGACCTTCATAATGTCTCGGTATACATCCATGGTATGCCCACATCTTGAATGTGTATATATCTGGTTGCCTCAAAAAAGATATATGGGAATTGGAAAAGATACAGAGAAGGCCAACAACAATGATTAGGGGTAGGAACAGCTGCCATATGAGGAGAGATTAAAAAGACTGGGACTTTCCTGTTGAAAAAGAGACAGCTAAGGGGGGATATGATAGGGGCCTATAAAATCATGACTGGCAAGGAGAAAGCGAATAAGGAAGTGTTATGTACTCCTTCACATAACACACAAAGAAGGGGTCACCCTATGAAATTAATAGGCAGCAGGTTTAAAACAAACAAAAGGAAGTATTTCTTCACACAATGCACAGTCAACCTGTGGAACTCCTTGCCAGAGGATGTTGTGAAGGCCAAGACCATAACAGGGTTAAAAAAAGAACTAGATATGTTCCTGGAGGCTATTGCATCAATGGCTCTTATGCAGGATGGGCAGGGATGCAATTCCATGCTCTGAGTGTCCCTAGCCTCTATTTGACAGAAGATGGGAGTGGATGACAGGGGATGGATCATTTGAGTGCCTGTTCTGTTCATTCCCTCTGAAGCATCTGGCATTGGCCCCATTGGAAGACAGAATACTGGGATAGATGGACCATTATTCTGACCCAGTATGGCTGTTCTTATTTTCCTGTGACCTTGCCCTTTACTAATAGATTTGAGAAGCAGTCAGGTGAGGGAGTGGGGACCCACTGAAAGTCAAGGTGATGCAGTTGAGAATATAAGCAATGATAAAATGGGGGAGATTAGTGGGGGGAAAGAGAAACTGGGAGAGGAACATCCACAGGCACAATTAATTATGTAGCAATCCCAGTCAAAAAGGAGGGATTGAAAAGCTATGGTTATGGCAGCCCCTATAGCTAGGAATCAGGTTTTGGTATACTCAACTTCAGGAACAGAAGAGTTTCTTGAAATCAGACAGGGAAAGAAATGATCCAAGGAGAATGCTAGGGTTATTGTAACTGAGGGTGGCCTACAATAGTCCAAAACACACTGCATTTTTACAATTCAAATATATAACAGCTTTTCTGTATTAGTTGCTGTTACGGATGAGGGAAAGCAGGGACTTGAGCCTGTGCATTCATTGGGGAAAGGGACCACGGGGTTATTATGTTTGAGCAACTTCAGAAAAATCTGTCAGCGTTGGGATCACCATCTTGGAACTCAGAAGACCTCTCACCTGAGAGTCAACAAAGAAAAAGTGGCTAAAAGAAAGGAAAGAATAAGAGAGACGGGTAAGGCAGAGGGTTTAGTATCAGCAAGAAGGCAACTAGAAAGGGATTACAAGTGTCATTGTTTCAGGGTATCTGCACCTAGATTTCCCCTCCATGGCACCCTATGAAAGGTTTCTGGCTCTCAGCCATCACCTCTCTGTGTCAAGCTCCCTCCTGACCAGGGTTTTTTAAGACTGCAAAGTTCCTTGCTTACACTGTGAAACTTCCAGCAAGCCAGATTGCGTGAACAGGCAAATATCTTTGCTTTGCTTTCTCTCAGAATGTTATGAACAGCACAATTGCCTGCAGCTATAAATTATCACACAGCTGTTTCTAAGCAAGCACATTCATTCTTAAGGTGAAAGCATTACAGTGAAAAAATATTAAAAGCAATAAAAG
Source organism: Eretmochelys imbricata (assembly GCF_965152235.1). Classification (NCBI taxonomy): domain Eukaryota; kingdom Metazoa; phylum Chordata; order Testudines; family Cheloniidae; genus Eretmochelys; species Eretmochelys imbricata. Next base: position 90,982,147 of record NC_135572.1, on the reverse strand, counting down.
AACCTGCACACATGCTAAAAAAAACTTACCAGGTATCACAAAAACTCCAGTCTTGGGCTCTGGTAGGTGTCAGTCCTTTAAATCCCAGAACTGGGTTTTCCCTATGGTTACAAGTTCATAATTGTCTCTGAGTCAGAACCAGAACAGAGAGTGAGCAGTGCACCCATTTCTTTTTAGACCTTGGGCATCTGATCTCTGGTCTCTAGGAACAGGTAATCAGCAGACAGTGACCCATTCCTCACAGCATAGTCTTTAGAAGGCTGGGTTTTTACATAACCAGAGGTGGGTTGTTCATATTAACCTCTCCCTAGGTCCTCCCCAGGAAATCCACTCAACATTTATTGTCCCCAAATGTCCATTTTTGTCCAGCACATTTTAAACATAGTCCTTTGAACTCCCAAGTCTCCATTCTGTTACATCTCCCCCCTAGAGAGGTTACACTCTGTCCTGTCCCACAGTCACACATAAACCATTCATTTAATACAATGAGCCCCAAAGATATTATACTTAATTCAGTAAGGTCTTCAGGGATGTGGCAGGATATTGCTATGTGTGTCACATCTTCCCCCTAAAAAGGTTGATATAACTAGGGTGCTTGATCGGCATCCTAGGGGAGCCCATTAAATTACTTCCTGAGAGGTTTATTCCCTGGATGGTATTTCTTTGTCACATTTCATCTATTCAGATAATAAATATTCTGCTAGCAAGCCTGCATACATCCTTCAAAAATCCATGCAAAGTTATTTGACAACCATACTATGTAATTTCGTCCATTACAACCAATGAAATGAAGCTCTTGCACCCTCCTCCCCTCACTATAAGGACTTGGCCCTGAGTCTTTATACAGATGGGACTAAAATTGAAGTGTGGAATGCTCATTCCATCCTGAGCATGTGCCTGAGGCAAATGATTTTTTCTGTTATTGGTGGGGTAAGATTTAGATCTAATGGGGATCCAGGAAACAAGACAATGTTGTAGGCATAAAGTTTTGGGAGCTCAGAGGGATTGGAGAAAGAGCAACTCATTTTCGGTCACAGGGCTTGATATGTATGGTGGTGTAGGGGCAGGGGTTTATACTTAAGCAGTGTCAGTGCAGAAGGTAACAGTATTACAGCTGGGAAGGGGTTTATTAGTTGATTTCTCTTATTTGAGTGTGAGGTATTATTCTGTCACCATCTGTGAACCAGTGTCACAAGCTGAGGGAAGACCTTTTTTTGTAGAGGTTGTTCCCTTTTTATTGATGTCTTGACAGGTTTTTTTCTTAATTGGGGGATTTTAATTCTTTAGCTTCAGTAACTGACGGAGCGAAGCAACCAAAAGGGTTACAAGCTGCTAAAACTTACTTATAAGTAGTGTGTGATGTTGCTGTGTTAAAGGATGTTTTTGATGTCCTTCCTAATTTAAGGAAGGAAGGGGACATTTACATTTTCTAAAGGGGAATCAGATAGTTGATTGGACAGAGTGTATGTGAAATCTACCTCGGTGATCAGATGACATGTAGTGGAGTCTACAGAGTTTTCTAACTGAGTTGAACTCAGGGATTACAGAACAGGGAGTTTTGGCCATGGTTATTGCAAACTATATCCTTGTTTACTTAATAATGCAGTTGCAGTTAGAAAGGTTGAAGGCATCTTTAAGGAATGAAAAAAAAATAAAAGGTTTTATGCATCCTAGATGTCATGGTGGGAATTGATAAAGAGGACTCAAGTGACCTCACTACTCTGCTTTCCAGGACATCTATATACATTTGATTACAAATATTATTTAGCACTGCAGGGTCAGTTAAGAGATCTTCATAGTTTTCAAGCCGGGGAACACATAGAAATAAGTGTCTCGGATGATGTTAAGAAGGAAATTGGTTCAGTACCCAAGGGGAAAGCTAAAATCAACTAAAGTTTCAAAGGATTCCAAGCCAAAAGATGGGACAGCCTCCTCTGATATATTTGCAGGATGTCAGGAAAACAGATTGCAGCAGGATATGCTGAGGTTATGGGATTTTAGCACTGGGAACTGGAGTATGTACATATATGCATATCATAGACTATCTTGCAACTAAGTGTCTGACTGTGAAATGAAGATGCACAGCAACAAATATCTGCCATTTTCTCTGTGCTAATGTTCCATACAGATTTTCATTCTTTCTACTTCATTCAAGAAATAGTGGCTAGAAGACTACAGGTTTCAGAGTAGCAGCCGTGTTAGTCTGTATTTGCAAAAAGAAAAGGAGTACTTGTGGCACCTTAGAGACTAACAAATTTATTAGAGCATAAGCTTTCGTGAGCTCCAGCTCACTTGCATCCAATGAAGTGAGCTGTAGCTCACGAAAGCTTATGCTCAAATAAATTGGTTAGTCTCTAAGGTGCCACAAGTACTCCTTTTCTTTTTAGAAGACTACAGTTATTTTTAAAAGCAGAAAATATGAGTTGCCTTGGCAGCTCAAAGTTTATGAATGTAAGCTATTGCCTCTAAGGTCATCATTATTAACCAGAGTCTAGTGTTTACAATATATGTCTTGACCTTTTATCACCTACTCATGGGAGTATTTCGACTGAGTTTACCAAATATGACCACACCCTCCCCAAGCACACATTTCCATTAGTAAGTGTGGTTGAACAGGACCATTACCATTAGATAGTGGAGGAAAATGAAACAGATAGCCTGGTTTCTTTTTGTTTTTAAGGTTTGAGCATTTTAATTGCTTAACACATTGAGAAATTCTCCGAGCTATGTCATACAAGGTGAAATTGTTTTTCAGCCCTTGAGTATTTCAAGCTGAATCAATTTTATTAGGACACATGCACACATACACAAGATAGCCTTGAAATGTCTATGGTTTAGTTTGTAAACTTCAATGACTATCTTGAAGACAACTGTAACTGTTAAGTATGATATGGTTTTGTAAATAAAATGTTTGATAAGGTTTTGTAACTATTAAAGATGTGAGGAGCTATAAAGTAACCTCTTATACTAAATGGTCATTACACTTGATTCTTCTTCATGGCCATATGTTATAGTCCATGTTTTACATCAGTTGCAGCCAAGGTAGGGTTACCATATATTTGGGTTTTCCCAGACATTTCCTCTTTTTTTGATCCTATGTCCTCTGTCCGGGCAGATTTTTTCAAATAAGAGGAAATGTCTGGGATTTTTTGTAGAAAAGATGTTGCAGCTCAGAAAGAGCTGGCTCCAGTTCCAATTGGTCCCTCTGCTGCCGCCACAGCTGCCAGATTCTTCCCACCCAGGACCCGGCTCCCTGCACTGGGAGCGGGGAGAGTAGGGAGGTGCTGATGGATGGATGGCGCTATGTCCTGGGCCTGCACCAGCTACCCTGCCAGCATGACAGGAAGCAATACTATCCCTCCACCTCAAGAGTGAGGATGCAGGTACCCTCTCCAACACCCGCCAAATACTCCTCCCAGTACACACACACCTCCAGCAATGTCCCCCCACCCCTTCCAGCCGTGTCCTCTTATTGGGAACCTGAAAGATGGTAATCCTAAACCTAGGGTATAGTGCATCTTCTTCCCTTTTTAATGTGTGCTGTGTAACCAAGAAATTCCAACATGTATTTAAGTTTCTCAAGACAGGCTTCATGATGTTCCTGAATAACAGTCTGTCAGAAGGATGATTTACTTTTAAAAAGAGAAAAAAAAAACATAAAATAAACAGTATCAAACATAACCGATCATAATTTGGTAATCAGTTTAAATGGGCATTAAAGGCAAGGAATCAGAAAACGTGTCTGCTAAAATCTTTAGCAGCTTGTGCTACTCTGTCATGGAATGCCCAAGTCTGAATTCACTCTCTAGTACACTCTGGGGGCCAAACAGTCACAAGCTACCTCTAACTATGAACACACTGGAAAGTTACAATCTAGCCATCAACTTTCTTTATCTGCTAAATGTGCAATAACAAAATCATGAGCATAAACTAGCCAAGACAATATTGTTTCCCCTTCATCTTTGATTGTTTATTTTTAGAATAAATATATGTATACATTGACAGATTCAGTTTGAGCCTGAGCCAACAGTCACTGCAGACACTGGAGAGACCCCCATATTCCCTCCTCCCAATTTGGCTTCTCAACTCTAGATCATGCTCCAAAATTACCTGCATTAGGATATTTTTTTTTCACCATAGGTGTCAAATGGATTATATGTTGATGGAGTGTCTCATTATTTGTTTTGTAGATCCTCTGATCTTCCACAAGTGACAAATTATTCTCATGTTTTCATAAACACTCAGTGTTGGTCTAGTTGCTCCTATTAAAATGAGAGGGACCACTGTGAAATTCCCCCCTTAATGCTTGTACAGAAAACTGAAATAGATGTAAATATTACAAATACTAATGTTACTTAAAGTACATAAAACTGTTAAACTACTATTCAGACACAGTGACTGTGATAACGAAGGTGGCCGGGGTTGGGGGGGTGGCTCCTTTGATGGACACCCAGCCAGCCAGTTAGCTGTAAAATCCCTTTTGGTAGCTGTTCTCTACTTGCTTTACCTGGGTTAAAGGGTTAAAAAGTTCCCCAGGAAAGAAAAAAAAAAGTGGGCACCTGACCAAAAGAGGCAATGGGAAAGCTAGAACTTTTTAAAATTGGGGAAAAATCTTTCCTTTTGTCTGTTGTTCTCTGGGTTGCAGGGACAGCAATGCTATAAGCAGGGATTCTGTGTAAGGTTTGAACCAGGTATGAAAAAATATCTTCCATACCTGGAAGAAACAATTTTGGACAGGGAATGTTTAGTTATACGCTATCAGATTTATTTCTTATTTTGGCTTGTGGATCTCTTCTGTGCTAACCCCTGGTGCTTTTGTTTGCTTGTTACCTTTAAGCTGAACCCCCAGGAAAGCTAGTTTGTGTACTTAATTTTTGGAATTGCTCTTTTAAAATCTAGCAAAAGCCTAAATTCCAGATGTATATCTTTTTTTCCATTTTGTTTTTAATACATTTTTCCTTTTTTAAGAACAGGATTGGATTTTTGGTGTCCTAAGAGGTTTGTGCATGTTGTTTGATTAGCTGTTAGCAAGCTAATTTCCTTTGTTTTCTTTCTCAGCTCTTCCCTGGGGTGGGGGGGTCGTGAAAGGGCTTGAGGGTACCCCACATTGAGGAATTCCCTAGTGTTCCTTCCTGGGACCAAAGATCTTTGGGGTTTTGGGGTTTTGTTTTTTTTTTTTGCATTTTGGTGGTGGCAGCGTTTACCAAGCTAAGGTCAGAGAAAAGCTGTAACCTTGGGAGTTTAATACAAGCCTGCAGTGGCCAGTATTAATTTTTAGAATCCTTGCAGGCCCCCACCTTCTGCACTCGAAGTGCCAGAGTGGGGATTTGGCCTTGACAGTGGCAGATATAATCAGTTTTGTGAGTACACACACACATACATTTTTATTTTGTTACAATTTGTGAAGAATTATTTTTACTGTTCTAATTAGTGTTATATTATCTGATAATATTGTCATTGTCAAGTTGAAATGCAATGCGGCTCTGATTATATTTTAGAAGAAAATGTATCATTCTATGATCTGTATGTAATTTAAGCATAACAGTGGTTTTATTTTTTTTATTTTTAATTGCTGCCTTTTATCTTAGCAAATCCCTCAGTTTATTTTTTGCCAATATGAAAACAAGTTTTGTGAATGAAAATGACTAGCAACCATTTTGGAATGCAAAATCTAGCTGTTTTGCATAAATCTAGTCTTGAAAGCACAAATTATTGCCTGGAGGAAAGACTTGCTATAAGATCATCTGAGCCATATTAAAGGTCGTAATGTTGACAGTTCTGTTGCTTTTAGATCTGCTGCCTTCACATCCTGGACTGGTAATGCTATGACACTCTCTTGAGCAATGAGGCAAAGAACATGCTTTGTAATTTTACATGTTAAGAATGAAGAAATAAATGTCTTTCCCCAACTGACTGAATTGTTGGTGCAAATGTGTCACTGACTATTAAAACAGCTGGTTAAAGTTTTATCTATCACACTTCTGTTAACTTAAATGGCAGTCATGAGGCATAAAATCTAGAATACATTTTTGAATATTTACCCATAAGAGTTGCTTTATAATGCTGGAGATTTGTAAAGGGAAGAAACAAAGAAAACAGTTTTATAAAAAAAATCCTCTGTGATATTGCTCCATTATGAGGTTATATGGGATCTTAAATATAAGTGGAAATGGGATTTTTTTCCAAGCAGTACAATGATAGGGTTTTTTCTACATTAAATGGGAGGGGCGCTGCATGCTGCCACATGCTTTAATTTTACAAAATGAGCGGCATGAACTCGAGGGAGTCCCAAGACTACATTACTATTTTTTGTAAGCTAAGCTTAATGAGCATCAGAACTGCTGCATGGAGATTCTACACCAGGGGTCGGCAACCTTCCGGAAGTGGTGTGCCGAGTCTTCATTTATTCACATTAATTTAAGGTTTCGTGTGCCAGTAATACATTTTAAAGGTTTTTTTTAGAAGATCTCTCTCTCTAAGTCTATTATATAACTAAACTATTGTCGTATGTAAAGTAAACAAGGTTTTCAAAATGTTTAAGAAGCTTCATTTAAAATCAAATTAAAATGCTGATCTTAAGCCGCCGGCCTGGGATTCCGTTCACCTAGGCCAGCAGCGGGCTGAACGGGGCCTGCGGCCAGGACCCTGGCTGGCAAGGGGCCAGCAGACAGAAGCCCAGACTGGCAGTGGGCTGAGTGGGGCTGGTGGCCGGGACCCCAGACCGGCAGTGGGCTGAGCAGCTCACCCCGCTGCTACTCAGCCCGCTGTTGGTCTGGGGTTCCATTTTCCGGCTCCTGACAGCCAGGGTCCCGGCTGCTGGCCCCGCTCAGCTCGCTGCCAGTCTAGGATCCCGGCCCTGCCCACAGAGTGGGTACCTACTTTCTCCCTGGTACTAGCCCATTCTCTTCCTCTCTCTGCACTGAGCTGAGGGTGGGAGTGCACTGAGCACAGGGCTGCAGGTGAAGGAGCAGGCTGGGGGTTGGGGTATGGGGTCTGGCCAGGAGCTAGAATGAGGGAGGGGGCTCAGGGTTGGGGTTTGGGTGAAGAGTTTTTACCTGCGCAGCTCCCATTTGGTGTGAGGGTTGCAGGAGCTCCCGTTTGGTGCTCAGGGTGGGGGTGGGAATGTGGGGATGCAAGAATCAGGACATGGGATGTGAGGGAGCTGGGTATGTGTGGGGGGTGCAGGGCTCAGGGCAGAGGGCTGGGGTGTGGGGGGGGGGGTGCAGGGGACAGGGTAGAGGGCTGGGGGTGTACGCTGGGGTTGTGGGGGTGCTCCCAGCCCTCTGCCCAGAGTGGCTCACGGCAGGGAGCTGTAGGGGATTATGCCCTGATTCCACCCCCCATCTCCACAGCCCCGTCCCCGAGGCGGGGGAAAGGGGAGCTTGCCAGCTCTGCAGCAGCAGCCGGCAGGACCAAGCTTCTTCACCCTGCCTCCGCGGGCAGGGGCCGAGAAAAGCAGGCCGGGGCGGGCAGGATTTTTAATGGCACACTGCTGTCTGCCAGGGTCCCAGTCTGGATTCGGCAGTGGGCTGAGCGGGGCTGGCAGCTGGGACTCGGCAGGCAGCTGCGTGCCATTAAAAAATGGCTCGTGTGCCGTCTTTGGCACACGTGCCATAGGTTGTCAACCCCGTTCTACACAGAAAGTATCTCAATCTGTGCCTTTCTTAGTCTAATGAAATTAGTTCTTTGCTTTACATGAGCTCAGAACTTATTCACATCTAAAAAACAAAGAAAATTTACACTTCAAGTGAAAATGATGATTTAGGCATTCTTGGTCTTAACAGAATGATGCTGTTTTTCTTGACAGAATGTTCAAGAGCACTTGTAAAAAATATTACCCTTGCAATCCTCGCAATGTTAGTACCCTCTTAGTTTATCTGATACCTCAGATATGCAAACAGATCTCCCCAGTGCCTGGTTTAACTTGTGCCTCTGGATTTTCAAAAATACACAAATAGTCAGCAAGCTTTGTCAATCAATCAACATTCTTTACCACATGGGGATAGTTATATTTCCTGTATATTTCTTCATCAATTTTACTTGTACCAATTAGCTGATATTTAGATGGTCTAATCCAACTCCCTTTAAAGTCTGAGAAATTTGGCACTGACTTCAATGGGAGCATGCTCAACCCTGTAAATACATGGTACCTTTTATCAAAAGAATCTCAATATGCTATACAAACAGTTATTAATTCTTATAAAACCTCATGAAAGTATTATTATTAGTCCCAAGGCTGGATTTACTCACCCCTAGGCACAGCATCTTCAGTGCCCCCTCCATCCTGCCTACAGCTGACCTTCATGGTTTCCATAAAATATAAAATGAAACAAAATATAAATGATTATTTAAATACAGTAGAACCTCAAATATACAAACACCAGAGTTACAGACTTACCCATCAACCAGACACTCTGTGGAAGTCCTCAATCAGGCAGCAGCGCAGACAAAAAAAATACTGTACTTGGAGCTTTAGCCATAGGGGATTGGTGCTGCAGCTGCAGGGGGGTGGAGAGGGGTCAGGACTCCGGGCTTCTGACCCTCAGGAGCACTGGGGCTCAGGGCGTTAGACAGGAGGGGAGCACCAGAGCCCTGACCCCTCCCACCCTGCAGGAGCAGGTGCAGCTCCAACCCTCCATGTGGTTGAAGTCCGTAACCTCTTCTTCAGCGTTACGGAACATTTCAGAGTTATGGAAAACCTCCATTCCCCAGGTGTTCATAACTCTGAGGTTTTACTGTATTAACTTTTTAACTTTTAACCCACTTTTAACTTTTAGGTGCCCCTAGGCACATGCCTACTGTTGAAATTGAAATCCGGTCCTGATTAGTCTTGTTTTACAGATGGGAAACTGAAACAAAGAGTGGCTAACGATAGAGTTTTCAAAAAATGTCCATTGAAAATGCATACAAGGCTGTCCCTAGCTATTCTGGGGCCCTACGCATCCCTCCCTACTCCCCCCCCGTGGGGTGGGGGTGGGAGCAAAGGCCTCCGGGGGGCGGCAGGCTGGCCCCAGGCCAAATTTTCTGATGCCCTGCACAGCTGCGTACTTTGTGTATGGGTAGGGAAGGCCCTGGATGCATATCTAAGTTTTAGGGTATGTTACTTTCTTCAAACATTGGTACCCTTCAAATTTAAAATCAAAAACTGATGTTATGTACCTAAAACGAATGAACACATTTGAAGCTTGAGTGTCTTCTCAGGTTCACCAAGTACATCAGTGGCAAGGCCTAAAGAAAATCCCATATATCCTAAATCTTGATGGGGGCTGTCAAGGTTCCTTCCCCACTCTGAACTCTAGGGTACAGATGTGGGGACTTGCATGAAAACCTTCTAAGCTTATTTTTACCAGCTTAGGTTAAAACTTCTCCCTGGTACAAACTATTTTCCTTTTTCCCTTGGACTTTATTGCTGCCACCGGCAAGCGGCTAACAGATATATAACAGGGAAAGAGCCCTCTTGGAAATGTCCTTCCCCACAAAATCCTCCCCAAACCCTACACTCCCTTTCCTGGAGAAGGCGTGATAAAAATCCTCACCAATTTGCATAGATGAACACAGATCCAAACCCTTGGATCTTAAGAACAATGAAAAAGCAATCAGGTTCTTAAAAGAAGAATTTTAATAGAAGAAAAAGTAAAAGAATCAGGATGGTAAATACCTTACAGGGTAATTAGATTCAAAACATAGAGAATCCCTCTAGGCAAAACCTTAAGTTACAAAAAGACACAAAAACAGGAATATCCATTCCATTTAGCACAGCTATTTTATCAGCCCTTTAAACAAAACAGAATCTAACGCATATCTAGCTAGATTACTTACTAAGTTCTAAGACTCCTTTCCTGTTCTGTTCCCAGCAAAAGCATCACACAGACAGACAGAGCCTTTGTTTCTCCCCCCTCCATCTTTGAAAGTATCTTGTCTCCTCATTGGTCATTTTGGTCAGGTGCCAGCGAGGTTATCCTAGCTTCTTAACACTTTACAGGTGAAAAGGTTTTTCCTCTGGCCAGGAGGGATTTATATTTATGACAGGGGCCAAAGCCCAAACCATGTGAAATTGATAGTGTCTCATTGATTTAAATGGGCTTAGGATCAGGCTATTCCACACCTTGATCATGTTCTCTTCTACTCCATATCAATTCAATGCAAAATATATAATATGAATATATATTCTCCTCATACTGCCAACAATTTAAGGTATGAAAGTAGATTTTAAACACAAATGTAATATGTAATAAAATTAAATATTCAGGTTTGCAGTGTTGTAGGTGTGTTGGTCCCAATATATTAAGTATTAATATCATACCATATATTTTGCATGATTTTTTTAGTAAATTATAGATTTTAAACTTTGTGCTCTTGTACAGGTATTGTGTTGTTTCCATCCTTCTTCACCTCATCTTTATCCCACTTATAACCATTTCCCCCCTCTGAACATTAGAAAAAATCTCATAAAATACGAACTTTTTTTAATACAAATTTCACATAAATTACACAGAAGCATCAGAGATTTTTCTTTTGTGTATCATGCATAAAATATTAACTCAGATGGGATTTATCTGATGATATTGATTATATTAATGCAAGCTACCAAATATTTTTCACATTTCACAAATACCATCTTCAGACAAAGATGAATCTGAAATGTTATGTGTTTTTTTTAAAAAAAGGGGAAACTCATGAATAGTTAGAATATAATATAACAGTTGGAACCCCTCTTCAGATAGTTGAAGGCTGCTATCAAATCCCCCCTCACTCTATTGGAAAATAATTGTATCTGGTACTTCAATAAATCAGTCTCAAGAACATTATTGCTTTGAAATAACTGATAATAATTACAAAGGCCCAGATCCTCCAAAATATTTAGGTGACAAATTCTCTTTGATTTCAATGCAAATGAGATGCCTAAATATCTTGGAGGGCCTGGTCCAAATAGATTAAACTGCTGTCTTTGAAGTTTCATGTTAAAACGTGTGTCCTTTTGTAAATTACTGCACAGTAGTACATCTTACACGTTACACTGAGATAACACCGTTGATCCAGTAAAGAAATCCATATATTCCCCTAGAAAAGATGTGAGTGCTTTAAAAAAATTAAATCAGTTTCTATGTACTCGTGCAATAAAATTACCATGCTCCTACCATTGTTAATTATTTAAATATAATTTAATGGATTCCTCTTGAGAATGTGAAGTGTCAGGCAACACTTAAAACTGACTGCATTTACAATTAAAGAATAAACAATTGCACAAGTAAGGTTTCTTGCAATGCTTTTGAAATAGCTGAATTAGTTGATTTCTACTTTAGTGATGCTTCTCCCTATAAATTGGTACAGCCATAAATGTACTTATAAGTTGTTGATTTTTTTAAAAAAATATTTTTCACTTTAAGTTCAGACTGAAAGTTTGACATGGTTCTACAAGCTGAACTGATAAATGTAAGGCTGTGGTGTTAAATGGCTATTAATTAAACTTGTAATTGAACAATGCCATGTCAGAGCTTGCAAAGATTGTGCTACATATTACTTCTTTTAAAACAAATCCTTCATTTTCAATATGGGGTTGATACTATTCTCCTTAATCAGTCAATGGGTTGCCACTAAACTAGCTGACAAAGGTTCAACTGAAATGCTAAAAAAATCCTTGACTGATATGTATGTAGCCATATTTTCAATGGGGCTACATTTAGTACACAGGATGGATGATGAATGAGGCAGAATTATGTAGTCAATGAGAATGTTCATCTGTAAGATCCCCTGCCTCATTCATTGCAGAAGATAGAGGGTAGGAATATGACAGTGACTGCATGAAGAGATGATCATGTGACTAAGCACTAGAGTAGAGCCCAGAAGAAAAGGGGTGACATTATCTGATTAAAATATGACCATGTAGATCATTGTTGCTACCACTGTTACATAATTGCAACAAATCTTGTGCAAAGTATGTCAAGTAAGGTGTCCATGGGAAGGTTATGATTTGCTGAATATGATTATGCTATTTGTATGCATTTATAATTTTTGTATTTGAAGTCATGCATATTGGCTTTATAGTTTTATTTCAATTATGTTTTCTCCTGTGGTAATGCCCACAAGGTATTTACCCTGCACATCTTGAAGGGACTATTCAAGTTAAGTGGCTCATCAAGGAACATTTAACTCACAATGGACCACGGGAAACATCTATCTACACTTAATGGACTTTCCTGTGAAAGTTCCATCCGAGTATAGATAATAGCTTCTGCTGTGACTAAGTGAAATCATGCATGGACATGTGACTTACCCATGTGACCCAAAACACCATCTTGTTCCCTGTAATTGTCCAAAGTGAGAACAATGGGATTCCCTTCACTTGGCAGAACCTATAAAAAGGCCCTGGAAACATCTCAATTTTGCCTCTTTCTTGCTGCAGCCTCTGGACTCTGAGGATCTTCCAATGATTTGGAAGCAACGAGAGACTTAATAAGCCAACGGTTAATTCCATCACATTACAAGTCTGATTCAAGCACTTTCCATTTATTGCATGTATTTGATTCTTTTAACCAATTTTAACTCTCACCTTTATTTTTTTCTCTTTATAAATAAACCTTCAGATTTTAGATACTAAAGGATTGACAATAGCATGTCTATTGGTTAAGACCTGAGTTATATATTGACTTGGGTATGTGGCTGGTCCTTTGGGATCAGAAGAACCCTTTTGTTTGATTAAATTGGTTTTAGATAATCACTCATCAAGTCTAGTATTTTCTATGGTGATTCATGGATTGGAATGCCTAAGGAGACTGCTTTTCTAACTTCTTGTTAGCCAGTGTGGTGAAACAAAAGTTTACTTTTGTAGCCGGTTTGGTATATCTTATGGGAGAATAACCACCAGTTCTGAGGTGTGTCTGCCCTATTTTTCAGCAGTTTGTCCTGTATTTGGTATTCTCATTTGTGACCCACAGAGGCAAGGTTATGAGAGGTCTATCCCTGACTGTCACAGACCTTCTATATAAAGTTAAACAGGTCAATACCAAAAGTTTCAGAAGAGCTCACCCATTTTATATTTGCCTAACTTGAGGTGCCCTGGGTATGACTTCTGAAGTACTGAGTGCTCACAACTCCAGATGAAGTTAATGGGATCTGTAGATGCTCATCATCTTGAAAATTTCTTATTTTTTGAACATATGATAGCTCACACCCAGAAAGTTAAGCAACATTATTAATGAAATCCTTTCTGTTTATTGGAAGGTATGTGGAGAGAGAAGATACCCACCACAGATGTGTGAACTATGTCCAAGCATTGAAGAGTGCATCTGACTCCATTGATTTTCTTCTGAGGTCTTTACCATTTCTGGCAAGTTTAAGTTATTGAGTGCCAAGTGATTTTATTCCCCCAAACTACTAAAATGTTATAATCTAAAGCAGCTGAGCTCCAGGCCCTTTATATCTACGCCTGAGCCCTGCTGCCAGAGCCCTGGGGTAGCAGCAGTGGCTGGGGGCTCCGGCGGTGATTTAAAGAGCCGGGGCACCCACCTGCCGCTACTGCAGCAGAGCCCCGGGCCCTTTAAATCACCACTGGAGCCCCAGGAGTCCCGGCTGCCGCCGCTATCCCAGGGCTCCAGTAGCGGGGCTCTGGTGGCAATTTAAAGGGCTCAGGGCTCCAGCCGCTGCTGGTAGCCCCAGGTCCTTTAAATTGGTGCCCGGGGAAGCCGGTCTGGTGTGGCATATCAGCTCTTGCCGGTATGCCGTACCGAGGCAAACTGGCTTACTTTCACCTCTGGTCTAAAGAAACAAGAAATGGCAAGCAAATCTCAACAGTTGTCTCTGTTACTGCCTATTCAGGCATTGACTCCTGTTATTTTAGTGTCATCTCCATGCCTTAGGGGATACTGGGATTAAGACAAGCAAAACAATCTTATTTAATAGCTATGATTATTTTATTATTAAAGAAATGGAAAAGGAAAGAAAAACAAAACACAAGCGAGCAATAAATAATTGTTACTTAGGTTACAATCTGTTAAATCTTAAAGAAACTTAAATCCAAATTAAATCCCACTATTTCTCTCTGTCTACCAAAATTATCTTCTGTCTCCTCTTTAGGAATATATTGCCTAAGCCCTCTGGTTTTTAACAGATAAGCTGTTGTAATATCTTTAATTACAATGAGCATTTCAATATTACATTAAAATCATTACAAGAAAAACGTAAATGTAACTTCTTGGTAGTGCTTTTGCAAACTCCATCACACCAATTGATATTGCAGAAACAGTGCTGTAATATAAGGTTGCTTCTTTTTATTCTACATGCTGGCTCCTTTTTGTTTTGTTCTTAGCTATGTGATTGCTGTTGCTTGCTTGCTTGTAAAGAGGATGCATTGACATGAGAGTGCTGTGAAGTTGAGTGATGGGAGCAGACTGTTACTTGTTCAGTTCAGATAAATTTATATTCTTCTTCCACCATTTCACTGGAGGAGGAAGGCATTCCTCTTTTTGGGGCTCAGCTGGATTTAAATATCAGCTGCTGTCACCCATTCATCCTCTCAGCCACTTCATGGAATAGTCTTAGGAGAATCTTCAGCTCATGCCTATGCAGTCTGTTACTGCATATGCTGCAGAGTGGTAACTGCCTTTTGACCTTGTGTTTGAAAACTCTCAGCATCTTTAAAGTTTAGAGTTTTAACTCTTTCCTTTATTTAGCCCATTTTATGAGATATTTGTTTAGTACCATCAGTGTTTAATAGGAGCTGAAATATGTTTCCAATGAGTCCTAGAACCCTTATTTTCTATACAAAGGTATCTCCACTCTCAAAATATTACTTTTAAATTTAATTCTTAGAGAATATTTAAATTGTATGCCTATACCAAAAGAAGGACAGGAGATGCTTGGTTTTAATCAGGCTGCAACTTTATGCTTATATGTCTGGGACTACCTGGCAGATAAAAGTGTACAGTGCAGGTAACTCCATGTTCATTCAATATCAACTCAGGAGGTCCCCCAGGCATTGCAGGGACCTTACCAGCAACTCAAACAAGAGTTAAAGTGGGCCATAAGAAAGGGGGGTTGGCTCCCTGCCATAACAGTCATAGGATCCCAAACCCTGCCGCCGTTCCTCTCCTTTAACCAACACCTCCTTTTTAAGTCCTTTACAAAGCCATTTAGCTGGTCACTGTACACCTTCCCTATGGAGCACCTGCAGTGGACATCCACCCCACACTTACATAAGGAGTTGTAACATCATAGCCTAACTCCCATCCCTACTCACCATAACAAAGCCCTCTCTGAACTTGCTGTGGGGAAGGTGAAAAAAAAAAAAACACTCCAACTTGGCCAATCTGATGGTGCGGGACAAATTTCTTCATAGCCTCCCTAGAAAGGAGTGGCTAGTGTGATGCCCTCAGCATGTCCTGACCAACCCTGGTATTTTGCCACCTCAAGGGGAGGGAAGGTGGGTGCTGCTCCTCCTTGTCCAGGAAAAAGGGACTTCTCCCAACAGGCTTGTGCTTTATCCACTCCCCAGCCTTTACAGTCCCTGGAGATTAGAGAGCATCACCATTCTGACCCACTGTCCTTTTTTGATTCAGCTTCTGAGCCTCTCTTTCTCCCCCACACCAGTAAAGTGCTATTCCTTCTCTCCCAGAAAGCCAGACAATGGCCTCCCTGCTTAAAAGTGGGGCACAGTAATTTACACCGTCTTCAAAAAAGGCTTGTCTTTTTTTTTTTTTTTTAATTTTAACCAATCTTTGGAAAAGCAATTCTTGACTTTTGGGGTTTGTTGAAAAGTTGCTTTAGCATTACCATATAATTAATTAATTCCTCAACCCATGCCAGTAATTTTATACTTAAATGACATCTTACATTAGTAACCAGTTATAGTATTATATGACCTTGCTATATTTGTATAGAAACATTTTACAAGCCATGTAACAATGGTAGCAGGTATTTATTGTGGAAAGGTTTGCATTTAGATACAGAAAACTTGTAAATAAACATCTCAGAGTAAACATATGCCTTCTTTAATAAACATATGCCTTCTTCACCTTTAAGTGGAAAAATGGAGTTAGATGTAACCAAAATGACTCCCAATGATACATGTTTTCTTTAAAGTTAAATGAATGGAAACTTTACAGCAGGGATCGGTAACCTTTGGCATGTGGCCTGCAGGGTAAGCCCCCTTACTTCTAAGCTCCCCCCCGGGAAGCGGTGGACAGCACATCCCTCAGCCCTCGCCGCTTCTCAAAGCCCCCATTGGCCTGGAGCTGCGAATTGCAGCCAGTGGGAGTTGCAACTGGCCGAACATGTGGACGTGGCAGGTAAACAAACTGGCTTGGCCTCCCAGGGGGCTTATCCTGGAGGGCCACGTGCCAAAGGTTGCCGATCCCTGCTTTAGAGTGACTGTAGAAGAAATTATTTTCACATATTTATCTAACTCTTTGTGGAGATTTGAAACAGAAGGTTTTTTGTTTGTTTGTTTGTTTTTGTTGTGGTGGTTGTTGTCCTACACAGAGAGAAGACAGTGGGAAAAGCCCATTTTTATGACTTGGATTTATTACTCAAAACTAGAGGGAGCAGTCCTTGTCTTTGATAAGACAATCTCGGAGGTTGTTTGCTGTTCTGATCAAATGGTCTTCACCATTTGCAATACATCTACAATATTCTATGCAATACATGAATCACAAAAAATAACATTTGTCTTCCAAAACAGAATCTAAAAGAAAATCGTATAGCATGTTACAGCAAAACAGAAGTTAAAAAGCTGCATTCTAGAGTTTGTGTAAACATAATTAGGGGTAAATAAACATGGGGTTCACCTTTTTGAAACTTGGGGTGACAGAATTCTTAGGGATTTCTTTAGCTTGAACATTTTGTGTAATTTAATAAGCAAAGTGAAAAGCATGTGAACTACTTCTCTCCAACCATCATGTATTAAAGTAATGGTAAATATCTCTTAGAACTAATAAAGGCACAGACAATTGTCTAATAACCTAAAATTAGAATAAATGATAATGTAATTGATAAAATTTTTTCATAAATATTTAAATGTATCCCTACACCTTTATACTTCATGAACCACTGTAGGGTGCTTTGTACTTTCCTGATTCTAGCCATGTAAAAAAAGAAGCATAATTGCAAAGGCTTAAAAGAATTGCACTCCTCCAACATAAACTGTGGCTTGACAGCGTGGTTTCTGGTAGTCAAGCACAAATTCTAACTAAGCTATAGCACAAATTACAGAACACTGTCATTAACTGTGTTGTACTTGGCTCAATAGACAAAAATAGGAATTAGTGCTCCAAAGCATGTAACCAGACACCTTTTATATGCAGAAAATTCACTTCATTTTTTAAATTAAATATTGTAGGCACTTAATGCCTCATGTTGATTGGTGCCTCTCATAGTTTAGGAGAACTGCACCTGTCTTTCCCTCTTGTGGTCCAGCAAGGACACCCATTCTTATGCTTCCAGCTACCCAGACATCACCTTTCTTGAGTATAAACCTGCATCTCTCTCCCTTCTGACCAGGTTATTTCAAGGCTGCACAGTTCCATCTACACTGTGAATCCCCCAAAAGGCAAACTGCCTCAACAGAACTATTTTCCCTTTCCTCAGAGTTTGTAAACAGTGCAATTGCCCACAATTAAGTTATCACAATTAAGTCACCACACAACTCTCTCTAAACAATCAGAAAAAAAATGTTAAAAATAATTTTAAAACCTACATTCATGTTAATAAACTTATCAGAGTAAACAGTCCTTCAGCCCTCACCAAGGGTTTTTTCTGCGATTATAAGTTCATAACTGCTTTGGCTCAGAACAAGCACCCCCATGAATTTGAGTAATTATTTTATACAGTTTAGTCCTTTTAAATATGTTCTCATGTAACAGTGTGTTTGATATTTTCTCTCATATAATTTTATTCAGAAGAAAATGGTAGATATTGAAAATATTATATAATATTAAGACAAATACAATTCTGGGCATAAATGTACAAATCATAACAACATAATCCATCAAATTCCATTTGTATTTCCATAGGGCTATTTCTACCTTGTCAGCTGAGAAAGAAGAAATGATAATAATTTATTGTAACTAATGCAAACATAATTCCAGAAATAATAAATTAAAAATAAACTAAAATCAATAAATGACTATTAACTGTATGCTATATATAAAGCTTACCAAAAAAAAGACAAAAGATGACAAAGGCTTGACAAAGCCCTGGCTGGGATGATTTAGTAGAGGTTGTTCCTGCTTTGAGCAGGGGGTTAGATTAGATGACCTCCTGAGATCTCTTCCAACCTTAATCTTCTATGATTCTATGACACTGGATGATAGCATCTATTTCAGTTGTCCCCAATTAATTTTTTGAATTATATTAAAGCAACCTGTTATTTGAATTAATAATCATAAAGCCTACCTATAACATTTCTTGATGTCAAGCATAAATATAGACTCAGATTGCTGCTTTTTAAAAACAATGAATTTCCTTTGACTTTAATGGAACCATGCCGATTTACATCAGCTATAGTTCAGAACCCAAATGATTATTTTATCACTTGTTATTAGAAAAGTGAAAATACATACACAGACACACACACATTTCTTTAAATACACTTTACAGGGACTCAGACAATCTGGGTTCTAATCTGGGATTTGCCACTGGTCTGTTGGGTGATGCTGCTTCTCAGTTTTCCCATCTGTAAATGAGGCTATCGATACTGACTTTCTTTGTAAAGGGATTTGAGATCTACTGATGAAATGCCCTCTATAAGAGCTAATGTTGATAACAAAAATCCCTTACCAATGTCCCTCAGACTTTATCTGGAGATAATCCCTCAGTGCATGAAAGGGTTCTTCACAGATACATTTAATCATAGATTTTAAGAACAAAGAGACTATTATGATCATCTAGTTTGATCTCGTGCATAACACACTCTACAGAATTTAAGTGGTTTGGGACTATTTAGAAAAGCTAGACGAGCACAAGTCCATGGGGCCAGATGTGCTACATCCGAGAGTGCTAAAGGAGTTGGCAGATGTGATTGCAGAGCCATTGGCCATTATCTTTGAAAACTCATGGAGATCGGGGGAGGTCCTGGACGACTGGAAAAAGGCTAACGTAGTGCCCATTTTTAAAAAAGGGAAGACAGAGGATCCAGGGAACTACAAGTCAGTCAGCCTCATCTCAGTCCCTGGAAAAATCATGGAGCAGGTCCTCAAGGAATCAATTCTGAAGCACATAGAGGAGAGGAAAGTGATCAGGAACAGTCAGCATGGATTCACCAAGTGCAAGTCATGCCTGACTAATCTAATTGCCTTCTTTGATGAGATAACTGGCTCTGCAGATGAGGGGATAGCACTGGATATGTTATTCCTTGACTTTAGCAAAGCTTTTGACACGGTCTCCCACAGTATTCTTGCCAGAAAGTTAAAGAAGTATGGGCTGGATGAATGGACTATAAGGTGGATAGAAAGCTGGCTAGATCGCCGGGCACAACGGGTAGTGATCAATGGCTCCATGTCCTGGGTCGGGTTTTGTTCAAAATCTTCATAAATGATCTGGACGATGGCGTGGACTGCACCCTCAGCAAGTTTGCAGATGACACTAAACTTGGAGGAGTGGTAGATACGCTGGAGGGTAGGGATAGGATACAGAGGGACCTAGACAAATTAGAGGATTGGGCCAAAAGAAATCTGATGAGCTTCAACAAGGATAAGTGTAGAGTCCTGTACTTAGGACGGAAGAATCCCACGAACCACTACAGACTAGGGACCGAACGGCTCGGCAGCAGTTCTGCAGAAAAGGAAGTAGGGGTTACAGTGGATGAGAAGCTGGATATGAGTCAACAGTGTGCCCTTGTTGCCAAGAATGCTAACAACATTTTGGGCTGTATAAGTAGGGGCATTGCCAGCAGATCGAGGCACGTGATCATTAGCCTCTATTCGACATTCGTGAGGCCTCATCTGGAGTACTGTGTCCAGTTTTGGGCCCCACACTACAAGAAGGATGTGGAAAAATTGGAAAGAATCCAGCGGAGGGCAACAAAAATGATTGGGGACTGGAACACATGACTTATGAGGAGAGGCTGAGGGAACTGGGCTTGTTTAGTCTGCAGAAGAGAAGGGTGAGGAGGGATTTGATAGCTGCTTTCAACTACCTGAGAGAGGGTTCCAAAGAGGATGGATCTAGACTGTTCTCAGTGGTAGCAGATGTCAGAACAAGGAGTAATGGTCTCAAGTTGCAGTGGGGGAGGTTTAGGTTGGATATTAGGAAAAACCTTTTCACTAGGAGGGTGGTGAAGCACTGGAATGCGTTACCTAGGGAAGTGGTGGAATCTCCTTCCTTAGAAGTTTTTCAGGTTAGGATTGACAAAGCCCTGGCTGGGATGATTTAGTTGGAGATTGGTCCTGCTTTGAGCAGGGGGTTGGACTAGATGTCCTCCTGAGGTTCCTTCCAACCCTGATATTCTATGATTCTATGATTAACCCAATAATTCCTGTAACAAGCTTCATGATTATATCTTTTCAGAAAGACATCTTATTTTGGTCGTTAAATACTTCAGGTAGAATCATTCCAAGTGAGGGAAATCCATCACATCCCTTGGTAGAATGTTCCAATGATTGGTCACTCACGGTTTGTAAAAATGTTTACCTTATTTCCATTTTGCCTCTAGCTTCATCTTATAACCATGGATCTAACAATGCTTTTGTCTAGTAGGTTTAAGAGTTCTCTACTACCAGAAATCTCCTCCAAATGTTAGATTCTTATAGATTATGATCTAGTTAACCTCATAAACTTTAATAATCTAAATACATTGATCTTAAATTTCTCACTGTAAGGCAGGTTTTCCAAACCTTGAACCATTCTTGTGGTTCTTTTTTAACCCTTTGAAATATTTCCAAAACCAGAAATGGACTCCGTATTCCACTAATGATCTTACCATTTCTGGGAGAAAAGGAAATACCACCTCTCTACTCCTACTTAATATTTCCCTGTTTATCCATCCAAACATTATGTTAGAACTCTACACCATGGCATTGAGCTATGAGCTCATGTTAAGTTGGTTATCCTGCAAAACCCACAATGGCTAGATCCATAAAGACGCCTAACTGCCACTTTAGGCACCTGAATCCAAAATTTAGATTCTCAAAATCCCTGCCTAATCCTAGGTACCTTGCTGCTAAATTTCCAGTAATAAAATCCCTTAGGCACGTACATTTCTGATGCTGGGTGTGCATACTGCTGCCTGAGGTCTAAGACTTGGGAGCCTAAGCCTTGTCAGGAGCCTCAAGCTGAGTGTTGCCCCATCTATCTTGCCATTGGAGGTCTAATCTGGTAGGCATTCTCAGAGGCTGCTTACCAGGTCTTGCCTCTCACATAATTCCAGAGAAGGACGTCCCTGCTCCCTTGTAACCTTTAGTCTAGTACTTAACCATGAAACAGTGGACTAAGGTTCAAACTGCCCCTCTATCAGCTATGGAGCAGAGACTTGAACTTTGGTCTCCCATAGTGTCAATGAGTGTCCTAGCCACGGGGATATATGGTCTTCTGGGATGAGTCACTCGATCTTTGCTGTTGAACCTGATCTACTTTTTATGAATAATTAAATATTCATTGTGTGGAGAATGTGGGGAAATGACTCTATAGCTTGCTTGTTAGGGCACTAACCTGGGATGTTGGAGACCTAAGTCCTTGTTTGAATGACTATTTAATTATTTATACAAAGTGGAGAAGTTTCAACAGAGGAAATTAAGGGAGCTCCACCCCCACCCCACTATACCATAGTCTCGTGGTCAGGAAACTTTCTGGAGATGTGGACACAAATCCTTCCTCCACTTTGCGGCAGAGGTTGGGGGAATTTAACGTAGATCTCCCAAAAGCTTGGTGAGTGCTGTAACCACTGGGTTATTAGGTGTAAGAGGAGCACCCTCTGCTCGTGCCGGTGGGTGCTCGATGCCCCTCTGCTTCCTGCACCCATGGAGTCTGCACCTATGCCCACCCTCTTTCTCTTTCTTTTTTGCAAGAAAGAGCGTAAGCAGCACATATACCAGGAGAGAGTTTACAGCTGTGAATCCCAAGTGGAGATAGGTAACTCCCTTTAATATGGAGTTAGATGCTTAAATCCTTTTCAGGAAAGGGGGTTAGGACTCACCCCTTTCCTCGGCATTTCCTATTGACTAGCTTAGGTACCTCCCTGCTCTGATTCCTGATTTTTGTGGATTCCTTTCATAGGCATCTAAGTCATCCCATGCATTATATAGGGAGTCTGGGCACCTAACTAAGGGCTGTGGATTCCACTAGACATGAGGGCAATAAAAGTTAAGAGATACAATGCTGTCTCTAAGTCCCCCTTTGTGGATGTAGCTGCAAGTCCTTTGCAGAATACAATCCCCCACTTACAGGAGTGATCTACTTTCTTTATGCCAGAGTGTGTTCACATAATATTTGGCTTATTAAAATGCATGTTGCACAAAGTGAACCCAGCTTGCCAAGGGATCCAGATAGCCTTGTAGAACTGACCTAGACACGTTATGATTTACATCATAAATATTTGTGGCACCTACAGAGTTTCCTAGCAATGATTTTCTATTTTATTCCTGATTAATTGTAAAGAGCCAGTGAAAGAGGAGGAGTTGCAGGCTGTTTCATTTTGCAGGTGCTTAAATATGGGAAAGTTCTAATGTGAATATTTCATTCTCCCTTTGGAAAGTTTAACTGTCTTCAGAACGTTACAATAGACCATTACATAATTATATTAAACAAAGAAGCAATGACATCCTCTGGGATAGAAGACATACGAGTCTTTTGTTCTACTCAAACGTATGTGCCACTGATGGCCCAAAAGACAAACTCTTTGTTGTCTGAGATTTTTCTTTTGTGATTTGTAAACAACTCCCATAGACTTTCTGTCATGGAATAAATAATGTGTACTTTAAGTACATTTTCATGTAAGCAGTTGTTTTGGAATGAGAACAGAGCAAATGTGGAAGCTTAAATCTACAAATCAATTTTCCAACTGAAGGGTTTGGATTCACATATAACTAATGAAAAAATGCAACAGAATTTATAATACTGAACTGCAGGCTTTCTTCTTTCTCTATAGCAGTACAATAAAACCTGTCTCTGAGAGAAAACCCAGGGGAGGAAAAAATTGATTGCCTACTGGAGGTGGTCTTTAACTAAAGGATGAACAAAATTTTGTTGGAAACTTTGGCATTCCTTGAACTAGTCTCTTCAGACCAGGAGTTGCCTGTTGAGATGGTCCTCAGTAAAGATTTCACTATAATTGTAGTTTATCATTCTTTGCACAGGATTGGAGACAGAATTCAGAGACAGAGTTGAATAGGTAAAGATAGCATTAGAAGTTGACAAAATAATAATTGGGTTCTGTGGGGACTGTGGCCTGCCGCGTCCCGCAGATCCCATTGGACAGGGACGGCGAACTACGGTCACTGGGAACTACGGTCTCCTCATATGGGACCCATTCCAAACCCCTAATCATTTTAGTTGCCCTTTTCTGAACGTTTTCTAATCCACATCTCTATGCAGTATTCAAGATGTGGGCGTACCATGGATTTATATAAGGGCAATAAAATATTCTCCATCTTATTCTCAATCCCTTTTTTAATGATTTCTAACATCCTGTTTGCTTTTTTGACTGCCGCTGCGCACTGCATGGACGTCTTCAGAAAACTATCCACGATGTCTCCAAAATCTCTTTCCTGATTAGTTGTAACTAAATTAGCCCCCATCGTATTGTATGTATAATTGGGGTTATTTTTTCCAAAGTGTGTTACTTTGCATTTATCCATATTAAATTTCATTTGCCATTTTGTTGCCCAATCACTTAGTTTTGTGAGATCTTTCTGAAGTTCTTCACAGTCTGCTTTGGTCTGAACTATCTTGAGCAGTTTAGTATCATCTGCAAACTTTGCCACCTCACTGTTTACCCCTTTGTCCAGATCATTTATGAATAAGTTGAATAGGATTGGTCCAGGACTGACCCTTGGGGAACACCACTAGTTACCCTTCTCTAATCTAAAAATTTACCATTTATTCCTACCCTTTGTTCCCTATCTTTTAACCAGTTCTCAGTCCATGAAAGGATCTTTCCTCTTATCCCATGACAACTTAATTTATGTAAGAGCCTTTGGTGAGGGACCTTGTCAAAGGCTTTCTGGAAATCTAAGGACACTGTGTCCACTGGATGCCCCTTCTCCATATGTTTGTTGACCCCTTCAGAGAGCTCTTATAGATTAGTAAGACATGATTTCCCTTTACAGAAACCATGTTGACTTTTGCCCAACAATTTATGTTCTTCTATGTGTCTGATAATTTTATTCTTTACTATTGTTTCAACTAATTTGCCCAGTATTGACGTTGGACTTACTGGTCTGTAATTGCCGGGATCACCTCTAGAGCCCTTTTTAAAGATTGGTGTTACATTAGCTATCTTCCAGTCACTGGGTACAGAAGCTGATTTAAAGGACAGGTTACCAACCATAGTTAATTGTTCCACAATCTCACATTTGAGTTCTTTTAGGACTCTTGGGTGAATTTCATCTTGTCCCGGTGACTTGTTACTGTTAAGTTTCTCAATTAATTCCAAAACCTCCTCTAGTGACACTTCAATCCATGACAATTCTTCAGATTTGTCACCTACAAAAGACAGCTCAGGTTTGGGAATCTCCTTAACATCCTGGGGAGTAAGACTGGGGAGTAAGTCGAACAGGACTCTTCTCCATTGCCTTCGTGCCCAAGAAGAAAGACAGCTGAAAGTACCTGAAGAGACAAAGGAACTGAGCTGAGGGAAAGGCAAGGGTTGAATCCAGACTAAGACAGGAGGCTAGTCTGAAAAGAGAAATAACCAGAACTCAAAGCTACAGAAACTCTGCAACTTGCCTAAAACAACATTTAAGGTGAGAAATTACATTTTGTAATCTGTGTCTTGAGTGTATTAAGCTTAGTTTGCATGTTTTGTTTTATTTGCTCAGCAATCTGCGTTGTTCTGTTTGCTACCCCTTATAATCACTTAAAATTTACCTTTTGTAGTTAATAAACTTATTTATTGTTTATATTCGTAACTGGGTGGGGGGAGAAGCTGTGCGTATCTCTCTCCAGATTCAGGGAGAGAGCAAATTTTGTGCAGATCTTTCTGTACAGTGAAAGACAATATTATTCTGGATTTACTCTCCGAAAGGGATGTGCACGTGAGTGCTGGATGAATCCCCAAGCTGCTTCCTCCCACACAGAGCTGAATTCAGTCTGTGATTGCAGCTGGATGTAGCCTTACCTGTGGGAGTGCCAGAGAAGGCTTGAGGGCCTGGTACAGCTAGGATAGGGTGAGGAAACCCAGGCTGGTGGAATGGGCAGAACCAGTGGTTGTCACAGTCCCAGTCCAATTTACCTGGCACTGAAATTTCTAGCTCCCTAGAAGCCAGGGCAGCAGTTACAGGTGAAATGGCTTGAGCCTGTAGGACTGAAGTTTTAACCTACAAAATATAATCTGGCCCTTCAGGGCCTGTAGGATTCCCACAATATCCAGCAGGGACAAAGCTGCCTCTGCAGAATCCATCTGAAGAGCAGCCCAGTCACTTAGTCACCCTTGTTCAATCTTTTGGGCTGCTCAAACTGCCAGTGACTGAGTTATGGTCTGGCCTAGTGGTTGAAGCAAGAGTCCAGCCTACCACTTAGAGATGAATCCAGAAGGGCCAGGGCCAGGAGAGAAGCCAAAGATTATACCCAGGAGTCAGAGACCAAAGACTAATCTGAAGGGTTAACCAGAGGTCCAGGAAGAAGGAAGAGCCTAGGTTCTGATCCAGGAGTCAGAAGTCAGGAAGGAGCTTGGTGCTGGAGCAGGTACAGGCTGGGGCAGGGGCAAAGTTAGAGGCAGTGGAGGCAGGTGCAGGAACAAACACTACTGCAGGATAGGAATGTGTTGAACAGCCACTGAACTGCTGTTGCTACAGACAGCTTCTATTAGGGCCAGCTGGACTCAGTGGATTGCCAGGAGACTGACTCTGCTGCAGGCTGGCCCCAACATTTACATACTGTAGTCCATTCTGCCGTTTAATTATTACACTCCCAGAATGTGTTCATGCCAGTCTTCCATTGAATTCATTGGAAGTTCGGCCTGAGTTAAGACGGCATTATCTGGACCCTGCTTTATACCTCTAGTGGCGTAAATCCATATAACTCCATTGACTTCAGTGGTCTAGATAATACTTAGTCCTGCCATGAGTGCAGGGGACTGGACTAGATGATCTCTCGAGGTCCCTTACAGTCCTACGATTCTATGATTCAGTGGAATTGGATCAATTTCCACCAGCCAGATATAGCGCCCTATATGTATATATTTATACATCAAGTTCTGAAGTCCCAGCTAAGGTCAGAGAAAGCTAGATGATCTAGAGAGGGAGAACGGTTCCATGATTCTGAAGAAAAAACATGATTTTCAGGAAAAGAATCCTGGGCACCCCTATAGTGCTCTGCTCAAGCCCCAAAGAGATCTCCAGGGTAGTGAGGAAACTGAGGCAGAGAAATGTGCATAGATGTGTGTTTTATTTTGGCTAGATCTGTGTGTCTTGTTTGTTAAGTAAAGAATATTTGTATTCTGAATCCTGTGTAAAGTCTGTGCAACAGTTTGCTTTCATTGTCACATGCCCCCGTAGAGTTAAACTGTAAACTCAGAGCACCCACTTATCTGCAGTCCTGGGAGAGAGTATGTTTATGTTCCGGAGGGATCTGAGAGGTCAGCACGAGTCTCAGGGTCTACGAAATTGAACCTCAATGTCTCATAAGGAGTTGCAAGAGAGGGTGCCTAGAAAATCCACCCCAGTGCAGTGCCTGGACTCCTTTCAGATTCAGGGGACTTCAAGAACACATGTGGCATAGTAAGGTGGGTAGAGCTCAGGGAACCTTTACCAGGACTTTGTGTATGTGTGTGACATTAGCATATGGAACACAGCAACTGGACCATTGAGATGTGAGTGCATCTAATGTAAGAGAGAGCACCATCCACAGAGTTCATTGTCAATGAAAGCTAGCAAAAGAGAACATACATTAGAAATCAGTACAGCAAATGGTATGATTTTATAATGGCTTGAAGGTAAGCATAATAAAGCTTTAAATTTCCCTACAGTCTTGCTGCTTTGAATATATTATTCAAGCTGGGCATATGTTCACTATCAGCAGTGCTTTCTAAAGAAACCTACAAAGTACATCACAAGTCACAATCTGATTGGTGAATTATGAAGCAAAATGAATGAAATGCCTTTTAAATACAAATCATTTTCATGGGAAGAGAAAACTTTTAAATATACAAACAGCTAATATCTTACTACATCCACTATTGAATAGCTGAGGCTAAAGAACACTTGCCAAATAATTATACATTTTGCACACATAGTACTGTTACAAATATTCAATCTAAAATAATGCTCAGTGATTCAATGCTGTATGAAGTATACTTCATTCTGCTTTATACTGCTTCATGCTGCTTTATGTTACAGTTTGAATAAATCTATTTAAAATTCAAAATTTTAAGGCTGATATTTCCAGTGCAACATAAGGGGTTTACATTAACTTCATTGACACCTGTGTCTAAATCCTCAAGACAACACAGAAAATCCCAGACTAACTGTATATTTGTATATGATGATATCCCTATCACATGCATATATGGTTGTAACTATTGCTTAATAAAAATGAAATTTCCTTCACACAGAAAATGCCAATATTTCAACATCTGTTTTCATATCAAATTGGGATAAAACATTGAAATATTAGTTTTTTTCATGGAATAACAAAATAATAAATTGCATGTGATCATGTAATTAGTTACTCTATCATTGTGACAATCTATACCCTAATGTTCACCTCTTTTACAAGACTGATACATTTTGAACAAAGTATGCCTTGTGAGGTATCATTTGAAATCTCATAATGCTCTGATCATTATTGTCTTGATAAAATGTTTGTGGCAACATTGTATGACAATTTATAAGATTCTACTGTATGATATTACTAAGACATATCCCAAGTCTGCAAAAACATCTACAAATCAGAAACAAAAGGCAAACCCTTGCCTCAGCCAGGTATCAACAAGGTCAAATGGATTATCACCAGGTCAAGTGGCCATTCTTTGGTAGAAAAAAAGGGTGTGAGTGAGAAATTTATACCTTAGCAAAGAGACAGCTGGAGGTTCCAGTCGCCACAGACTTTCTGTCTTCTGACCCTCAGCTGGAGATAATTTTCAAAGAAAAAGAGAATTATAAGAAAGGGGAACAGATACTCAAAAAGACTCCTCCCTTTCTCTATGCCCACAGCATTAACAACACTTGAAGGACAAGGAAAGTAACACTAAACTGGGGGAGGTGTCATATCTGAAAGGAATCCAGCTAGTAAGACTGCTGAAGTATGTAGCAAGAGAAACTTTTGCTTTGAATTCACTTAGCTTGTTAAGTTAGGTATTAGTTGTTTTTTACCTTTTATCTTTTTTTACCTTTCTTTGTAGTCAAATTCTGATTTTATGCTTCATTCCTTGTAATCACTTAAAATCTATCTTTCTCTAGTTAATAAACTTGTTTTATTGTTTTATCTAAACCAGTGTGCTTGGATTGAAGTGATTGGGAGACTTCATTTGGTATAACAGGATTTATGCACACAATTTTCTGTTAATGAAATGACAGACTTTATATGAGCTTGTATCATCCAGGAGGGTGCTGGGTAGTTCAAGACCTACATTTCCGGGGGAAAGTCCAGAACTTGGAGTTTCCTGGTGTTGCTCTGCCATATAATTAATGACAGGTTTCAGAGTAGCAGCCGTGTTAATCTGTATCCTCAAAAAGAACAGGAGTATTTGTTGTACCTTAGAGACTAACAAATTTATTACAGCATAAGCTTTCATGGGCTACAGCCCACTTCATCGGATGCATCGAATGGAACATATAGTAAGTGTGTGTATATATATATATATATATATATATATATACAGAAGGCGGAAGTTACCATACAAACTGTAAGTGGCTAATTAATTAAGATGAGCTATTATCAGCATGAGAAAAAAACTTTTCTAGTGATAATCAAGATGGCCCATTTAGACAGTTGACAAGAAGGTGTGAGGATACTTAACTTAGGGAAATAGATTCAATATGTGTAATGACCCAGCCACTCCCATCATGTACCAACAATGCCCCTCTGCCATGTACATTGGCCAAACCGGACAGTCTGTACGCAAAAGAATAAATGGACACAAATCTGATATCAGGAATCATAACATTCAAAAACCGGTAGGAGAACACTTCAACCTCTCTGGCCACTCAGTAAAAGATTTAAGGGTGGTAATTTTGCAACAGAAAAGCTTTGAAAACAGACTCCAACGAGAAACTGCTGAGCTTGAATTAATATGCAAACTATATACCATTAACTTGGGTTTAAATAGAGACTGGGAGATTGTACCCTGGATAATGGCACAATAATAATGCATACACACAAAGGGGCCACATTACGTTTGCACAGGCAACCTTCGTTCTGGCATTTTCTAACTCGACTGAGTCCTTGACTTTGCAATGTGAATCTTAAAGAAAGGTAGGTTTTGGTCCTGAAGGGGCAATATCAATCTGTAAAAGATTTAATATAATCCACTTAAATGTATTCTAAATACAAGGAGTGAAAGCCTAGCCCCACTGAAGTCTATGGAAAAACTCCCATTGACTTCAGGGGGACAAGGATTTCATCCTAGAATTCATTATTCATGACTAAGTGTGAACATATTTGGGGGGAATTATATAACACTGGCCTGATCCTGCAAACACTTACTACCATAGATTAATGTCAATAATCCCACTTGCACAAATGCATAGTGCTTCAGTAAACACTACCTGCCAGTAGTTTTTTGTAGGTTTGGCTCTAGGTGAATAATAAACCTAGAGCATTGCCCAAGGAACTAAGTTAAACAATGCTTTAAAAAAGATAGAGGACCCATTTTGAAAAATATGTCCAACATGATGCTGGTAGACAGCAAATATGGAGTTAGTTTGTTGCAAAATATAATACTAGGCATCATACGAAAAATGTTGGGTTAGGGCTCAGAACAGCTTGACATAAAATACACATTGAATGTCAGTGCTTTTGTAAAATGAGATGTGTAAACCTCAGGTTTGCTACAGTAATGGAATCTTTACAGTGAAAACAAAACTTCCCAACCTTCATTAATATGTGGCTTATAGAACAGTTTGTGTACAGCTTGCTCAATGAGCTTTGCAACCTCAGGCAAAACCAATACTCGTCTGCGATTATGAGGATCTATTGTTAAATCTTCTCTAAATATGGGTATAATTGGAGCCTTTTTCTGCTGAGGGAAAGTAAGGGTATGTAGGAGCAGGTTTATTATGTGTGAAATGGGATTTCAAATCACAGATGCAGCATATTTATACAATTTTGTATTAATTTCATTCAGTGCAATGGACCCTTTTTGATAAGTAGTTTAATGGTTCATAATATACAAAGTTGAATTTTGTTACAGGATCATCATGGACTATTAGAAGTGCCAGAATGACTGCCCCGAACCTTTAAGTGGGGACAGAGAGTATTTGGCTGGCAGGCTGAATGAAGGGAACAGTGCTTTATGGAGGGGGAGGGCGGAGGTAAAAACTGTCGCAAAAGAGGACAGTGTTAGGGAAAAAGGTTTCCCCTCCCGTCTAGGGTTAGGAGGGTAGCCTTCCCTGGACTTCTGTATTAGACAAACAAAACACAGAGTCTTGGCTCTTTGATAAAGTGAGGCACTTTAATGCTAGCAAGTATGACAGCTGAAGGGCTCACCAATTCCTTTTCAGAGGAAAATGGTGAAGCCCCGAACAAAGAACAGAGATGGGCTTTTATAGCCTGGTTCAACATACAGTGTGATATCTCTTCCAGTTCAAGCCGGTTAACCCAGGCTGTCTGAAGTTCTGGGGTAGGTATAAACATGGAGGCTTATCTTTATAAGGAAGTCTTTCCCCAAAGCGGGGAGTACAGGTTACACACAGTTCACATTCCTTCTACCCATAACCTTAGAGAGAAGACAGATAAGCATAGAAAAAAGACAGAGGCCTAGCTTTACATGATTACAGGGTTGTTTTCTGGTTCTTTTCTTTATCAACAGGGTGGTCGCTGACTCATCCCTTACCAATGCAGGGCTTAAAAGGGGCAGCCCTGCACCCGAAGCTCCCTTTTACAGGAAGCAATCTGAAGCCAGAGGAGGCAACACAGCACTTCAGCACTTCTCAGCTGCATGGCTCCATAGGGAAGCAGATCAGTAAGAAACGGAGAAGGGGAGCAAGGTAGGGTGAAGCAGGCATACAAGAGTAGGTCCGCAAGGAGAGGGGGATATGGCTAGCAAAGCAGCCAACTGTCTCATTCATTCCCTGGTAGGGACACAAGGACAGGGAGTGTTCTCCTCCCCGCCCCCCGGCCACAGCTGTGCTGTGTGTAAAGGCATTAGTAAATCAGGTTTCAAATTTCACTGCTAAGGTCAGGGAATTACAGGGGGCAATTTTGTTCAGCTCGGATCCCTGTGGAGGCAGGACTGTAAGCAGTGAAGGGGGAGACAAAGAGGGGAAAGGAATCATGTTTCCAGTTTTCCCTGCTAAGTACAGAGGACTGCTGGCTCCCTGTGGAAGCAGAACAATAAAAGGGAGGGGAAGCTAACTTGTTAGGCAGCTCTAAGGAACAGACTAGCCTGGGGTATAGGTAAGAGGATGAGAAGGGACACAGCAAAATCCCCCCCCCCCATAACAACAGAGCTGTGATAGGTTAGGGACTGTTTCAGGTTTTTATTTTGGGGCTCACCCAGGGAATTTTCACTTCTCCCTTTTCTGCCAGGCTCAGCACTAGCACTGGGAGGAGCGGTGGGATTCAAAGGCTGTTGTGGGAGTCAATGTGCAGTCAGGGGTACTAGTCATGCAACTGGGGTATGGGGCTGGTATTAGGCCAGGGGCGGATGGGCCCTGGGCATTTTCTGTTTCATTAACAAAGACAGCCCCCAGCTCCTCCTCTCCAGGTTCAGGTCTTGGGGGACTCCAAGGGAAGTAAAATTCTACCTTAGTCAGCAGGAATTTTCATGCAAGTGGTTAAGACTGTTGTTTCTATGGCTACACTACAAAATTAGGTCAATTTCATAGAAGTTGATTTTTAGAAATCAATTTTATACAGTCAATGGCGTATGTCCCCACTAAGCGCATTAAGTCAGCAGAGTGCGTCCTCACTACTGTGGCTAGCATCGACTCATGGAAGCTATCCCACAGTTCCCGCAGTCTCCACTGCCCATTGATACAGTGGAACGCCGATTCTGAGCCCGACAAACAAGCACAGACTGGTGGGACAGCATAGTGTTACAGGTACGGGATGATTTCCAGTGGCTGCAAAACTTTCGCATGCGTAAGGCCACCTTCCTAGAACTCTGTGAGTTGCTTTCCCCTGCCCTGAAGCAAAGGAATACCAAGATGAGAGCAGCCCTCACAGTTCACATGTGAGTGGCAATAGCCCTGTGGAAGCTTGCAACACCTGACTGCTACCAGTCAGTCGGGAATCAATTTGGAGTGGGCAAATCTACTGTAGGGGCTGCTGTGATGAAAGTAGCCAGTGCGATCACTGAGCTGCAGCTATCAAGGGTAATGACTCTGGGAAATGAGCAGGTCATAGTGAATGGCTTTGCTGCAATGGGTTTCCCTAGCTGTGGTGGGGCAATAGATGGAACGCATATCCCTATCTTGGCACTGGACTACCTTGCCAACCAGTACATTAACCACAAGGGGTACTTCTCAATGGTGCTGCAAGCACTGGTGGATCACAAGGGATGTTTCACATACATCAACGTGGGATGGCCGGGAAAGGTGCATGACACTCGCATCTTTAGGAACTCTGGGCTGTTTGAGCAGCTGCAAGAAGGGACTTACTTCCCAGACCAGAAAATTACTGCTGGGGGATGTTGAAATGCCTATAGTTATCCAAGGGCACATTGCTTATTGTAGCCACACTACAAATCAAAACTGTTTGAATGACAGCCTTCTGTTGCTTGGGCCATCCTCTGGACTGGAGTGGCTGGGTACCCAGAGCCTCCCTGCGTTCTTGGGCGTCTGGGTGAGGAGGATATGGAACTTGGGGAGGAGGGCAGGCGGTTGTACAGTGGATGCAGCGGCAGTCTGTGCTCTTGTTGGCTTTCCTGCAGCTCCTCCAGATGCCTGAGCATTTACTCCCCCGTTAGCCTCAGCATTGCATCCTGCCTCTTCTCATCATGCTCACGTAATGCTTTCTGGACTCTGCCACTGAATGCCTCCATGCATTCAGCTGTGCCCTATCAGTACGGGAGGACTGCATGAGCTTGGAATACATGTCATCGCGAGTGCGTTTTTTTCGCCTTCTACTCTGCAATAACCTCAAGGACGGAAATGATAGGGGGAGCATAGAAACAT
Organism: Eretmochelys imbricata; assembly: GCF_965152235.1. NCBI lineage: Eukaryota > Metazoa > Chordata > Testudines > Cheloniidae > Eretmochelys > Eretmochelys imbricata. The sequence goes on along the minus strand of NC_135572.1, from coordinate 90,948,725 downwards.
TTGCACCTGAAGGGGGATAAAAAGGGAGAGTAAAATTTAAGATTATACATTTCTGAGAACAAAAGGGAGACTCTTTCACAGTGAATCAAGCAATTCACAACAGACAGCACATGTGCTTTAGGTACAAGGTCGCATTTTGCCTTTTATATTGAGCACCTGCCCATATCACACATGGCTGGGCAACAGAATTCAGTTTCCAGGCAGCCCTGGTAAGCCAAAGGGTATGTGGGTTTGGCTTCTAATGCTTTCATAACATGTGGGAATATTTTCAAACTGCAGCAATCTTCTTTCCCATAGCAAGCAATGCTGGTTGGGTTTGCCATTTAAAAGGAGGGGCTGGGGTTTTTGGGTGGATGTGCAGCACACACCTCCCCTCACCTCTTCGTGCCGCTATTTGGGATGATCCCTTCACCCCTCCCCCCATTGCGTGGCTATTCTTAGGGGTGATCCTTTTAGCCAAATGCAAACACCCCAGCATGAACAGAGTCCTTTTACTATTCCCTTAAAAAAATTCCCCTATTTCAACTAGGTGACCATGAATGATATCACTCTCCTGAGGCTAACACAGAAAGATACAGACCAAATGTTGCTTGAATGAGACCAAAACCCAGGACCATTCGCTGCCATGCTTTGTGCTGCAATGATTCCAGACTATGTGCTACTGGCTTGGCGTGGTAAAGTGTCCTACCGTGGAGGACAAAATAAGGCAGCATTCCCCAGAAACCTTCTGCAAAGGCTTTCAGAGTACCTCCAGGAGAGCTTCATGGAGATGTCCCTGGAGGATTCCCACTCCATCCCAGACACGTTAACAGTTTCCAGTAGCTGTACTGGCCGCGAATGCATCCCACGTCTTCAGGGCAAATCAAACATTAAACACTATTGCTTCTAAAGCCTGTACTGTAGTTACAAATGTGTGTTCACCACAGGTGCCTTCTCCGCCTTCAGGGTTGGGGGTCCCACCTTGGGAGGGTATTGACTCCAGGGTGATAAAAAGGTCCTGGCTGCTGGGGAGACCAGATTCACCACTTGCCTACTGCGCATTCTCCTCCTCCTTCTTGTCCTCATCCACAAAATCCTCCTCTGTGTTGCATGAGACTCTCCCCTTGCAGGTGTCCACGGACAGTGATGGGGTAGTGGTAGGGTCCCCCTCTAGAATGCCATGCAGCTGATCATAGAAGCAGCATGTATGGGGCTCTGACCCAGAGTGACTGTTTCCCTCCTTTGTCTTTTGGTAGGCTTGCCTGAGCTCCTTGACTTTCACGCAGCACTGCTGTGTGTCCCTGTTGTGGCCTCTGTCCATTATGCCCACTTTGATTTTGGCATATATATTAGAATTTCTTCTTTTTGATCAGAGTTCTGTCTGCACAGATTCTTTTCCCCATACAGCAATCAGATCCAGTGTTTCCTGTTTGCACCACGCTGGAGCTCGTTTGTGATTCTGGGGGGCCTGCATGGTCACCTGAGCTGCTGAGCTCGCCACGCTGACCAAACAGGAAATGAAATTCAAAAGTTCCTGGGGCTTTTCCTGTGTACCTAGCTAGTGCATTGGAGTTGAAAGTGCTGTCCAGAGCAGTAACATTGGAGCACTCTGGGATAGCTCCCGGAGGCCAATAACGTCGATTTGCATCCACATTACCCCAAATTCGACGCAGGAAGGTTGATTTTAGTGCTACTCCCCTCGCCAGGGAGGAGTACAAAAGTCGATTTTAAGAGCCCTTTAGGTCGAGGGAGCAGGGTTGCTTGTGTAGATGCATGCATTATAAAATTGACCTAACATGGCTAAATTCGACCTAACCCTGTAGTGTAGACCAGGGCTAAGGTTGTCTTCACAGCATTTCTGGTTTCCAAAGTATACAGGATCGCCCGGAGCATTGATGTCCATCCCAACTGATTACAAGCCATGAAGGCAACGCTGAAAGGAGGGGTGTATCAGGGCAGCAACAAATGTATGTGGCATTGGGTGCAGACTTCAGAAACGTGTACACATCCATCAGGGCAGGCCTGTTTGCGGATTACGTTTTGGGGCATATGCAGCTTGTTCATGCCACAGCAGTAAGGAAAGAGTACTGGGGGAACCAGAATAAGGATTAAATCCAGTGCCACTCACAGGTTGGCAAGGTCACCATTTCCAGTTCAGCTGGAGATGTTCAGGTTGCTCATTTGGAAGTACCTTAATAAGGCAGATGGGGGCACATTTGAATGAATTCTGCTAGCTACCTGGAATGTGGGGGGTAGGATAGTTAGCATTGTATCATGGAGATCCACTGCATCCTTTCACATGGCAGAGCTATGGGACAAACCTTAACAAATTCGTGCAATTACAGGAGTGGTAAGGCTGGTCATTGAATGGCACATTACAGAGCGGTACACAGGGTCCAGCTGTGGTACACAGGGTTGCGGGTAACCTGTCAAATGGCATTCTCAACAATCTTGGAATCGTCTCCCAGCTGTTACATTTGTCAGGGGGATAAATGGTCATCCATATCCACACAGCAGTCTTAACTCAAAGGTTGCTGGCTGGGTGGTTGTATTCCAATGGCCCATGTAGCAGTCATGCAGGCACATCACAGTTAACATTCTGAGGAATCTAAGCGGCCTTGCTCAAACCTTCTGTACTATGGAATTTGATTCTCAGTCATTCGCAGTCAGGGGCCACAACAGCAGTGGTGCAGCTGTGTACAGGGGCACAGGCAGTTCTGACAATTGGGCTTTGGCATTTGAAGCATACAATACGGTGTGCAACTTCGAGTGGCCAATCTCCACAAATGTGTTGTGATTCCATTCCAGATGTTGGCAGACTGGCAATGGAGGCGGTGGTGTGAATCTGTGTGCACAGGACCAATTTTCTTAGGAACATAGGCAGACATCCTAATGGCCTGAGAGTGGACAACTGGGGTCCAGTGATGGGGTAAGGCTGCGTTGGAGAAGCATGTTATCGGACAAGCTCATAGAATCATAGAATATCAGGCTGGAAGGGACCTCAGGAGGTCATCTAGTCCAACCCCCTGCTCAAAGCAGGATCAATCACCAATTAAATCATCCCAGCCAGAGATTTGTCAAGCCTGACCTGAAAAACTTCTAAGGAAGGAGTTTCTACCACCTCCCTAGGTAATGCATTCCAGTGTTTCGCCACCCTCCTAGTGAAAAAGTTTTTCCTAATATCAAACCTAAACCTCCCCCACTGCAACTTGAGACCATTACTCCTTGTCTTGTCATCTTCTACCACTGACAATAGTCTAGAACCATCCTCTTTTGAACCCTCTTTCAGGTAGTTGAAAGCAGCTATCAAATCCCCCCTCATTCTTCTCTTCTGCAGACTAAACAATCCCAGTTCCCTCAGCCTCTCCTCATAAGTCAATCTGCAATCACAGCCGCCAATTCCTTCAGCACTCTCGGATGCAGCGCATCCGGCCCCATGGACTTGTGCAAGTCCAGCTTTTCTAAATAGTCCCGAACCACCTCTTTCTCCACAGAGGGCTGGCCACCTACTCCCCATGCTGTGTTGCCCAGCGCAGCAGTCTGGGAGCTGACCTTGTTCATGAAGACAGAGGCAAAGAAAGCATTGAATGCATTAGCTTTTTCCACATCCTCTGTCACTAGGTTGCCTCCCTCATTCAGTAAGGGGCCCACACTTTCCTTGGCTTTCTTCTTGTTGCCAACACACCTGAAGAAATCCTTCTTGTTACTCTTAACATCTCTTGCTAGCTGCAGCTCCAGGTGTGATTTGGCCCTCCTGATTTCATTCCTACATGCCTGAGCAATATTTTTATACTCTTCCCTGGTCATCTGTCCAATCTTCCACTTCTTGTAAGCTTCTTTTTTATGTTTAAGATCAGCAAGGATTTCCCCGTTAAGCCAAGCCTGCCATATTTACTATTCTTTCGACACATCGGGATGGTTTGTCCCTGTAGCCTCAATAGGGATTCCTTGAAATACAGCCAGCACTCCTGGACTCCTTTCTCCCACATGTTATTCCCCCAGGGGATCCTACCCATCAGTTCCCTGAGGGAGTCAAAGTCTGCTTTCCTGAAGTCCAGGGTCCATATTCTGCTGCTTACCTTTCTTCCCTGTGTCAGGATCCTGAACTCGACCAACTCATGGTCACTGTCTCCCAGATTCCCATCCACTTTTGCTTCCCCTACTAATTCTTCCTGGTTTGTGAGCAGCAGGTCAAGAAAAGCTCCCCCCCTAGTTGGCTTCTCCAGCACTTGCACCAGGAAATTGTCCCCTACATTTTCCAAAAACTTCCTGGATTGTCTATGCACCGCTGTAGTGCTCTCCCAGCAGATATCAGGATGATTAAAGTCGCCCATGAGAACCAGGGTGTGTGATCTAGTAGCTTCTGCGAGTTGCTGGAAGAAAGCCTCATCCACCTCATCCCCCTGGTCCGGTGGTCTATAGTAGACTCCCACCACTACATCACTCTTGTTGCTCACGCTTCTAAACTTAATCCAGAGACACTTAGGTTTTTCTGCAGTTTCATACCTGAGCTCTGAGCAGTCACACTTCTCCCTTACATACAGTGCTACTTCCCCACCTTTTCTGCCCTGCCTGTCCTTCCTGAACAGTTTATAACCATCCACGACAGTACTCCAGTCATGTGAGTTATCCCACCAAGTCTCTGTTATTCCAATCACGTCATAGTCCCTTGACATCACCAGGACCTCCAGTTCTCCCTGCTTGTTTCCAAGGCTTTGTGCATTTGTATATAGGCACTTGAGATAACCTGCTGATCGCTCCTCATTCTCAGTATGAGGTAGGAGCCCTCCCCTCACAGACGTTCCTGCCTGTGCTTCCTCCCGGTATCCCACTTGCCCACTTACCTCAGGGCTTGGTCTCCTTCCCCCGGTGAACCTAGTTTAAAGCCCTCCTCACTAGGTTAGCCAGCCTGCTCGTAAAGATGCTCTTCCCTCTCTTCGTTAGGTGGAGCCCGTCTCTGCTCAGCACTCCTCCTTCATGGAACACCATCCCATGGTCAAAGAATCCAAAGCCTTCTCTCTGACACCACCTGCATAGCTATTCATTGACTTCCACGATTCGATGGTCCCTACCCCGGCCTTTTCCTTCCATGGGGAGGATGGACAAGAACACCACTTGCGCCTCAAACTCCTTTATCCTTCTTCCCAGAGCCATGTCGTCCGCCGTGATCCGCTCAAGGTCATTCTTGGCAGTATCATTGGTGCCCACATGGAGAAGCAGGAAGGGGTAGCGATCTGAGGGCTTGATGAGTCTCGGCAGTCTCTCCGTCACATCGTGAATCTTAGCCCCTGGCAAGCAGCAGACTTCTCTGTTTTCCCGGTCAGATAGATGACTCAGTCCCCCTGAGGAGAGAGTCCCCGACCACCATCACCCGCCTCCTTCTCTTGGGAGTGGTGGTCGTGGAACCCCCAAACTCAGGACAGTGCATCTCTGTCCACTGAGGAGCCTGTTAGCAGTCACCGACATGATGTGAACACATTGGAGAACACTATTTTGGAGTTTGTAAAGGAGTTCAGTTACTGCCCAGGACAAGAAGTGTTGGACATGCATTCACGCGGGGTCTGGCTGAGAGCCGTAAAGAGCCACCTGCATGGACAAGACTCAACATATTCTAACAGGGGGGTGGCCAAATCACTTGGGGTCATAAAAGGCTCAGCAATTTGGGCATCCAGGACACCAAATTATTCAGAGAGTATGGGGTCCCCCTGTAAAGCTTTGGAGCCCATTTGTTTTGGCCAATATAAAAGGGGGGCACTATAGATGTGTGGGAACCCAACTGAGTTTGGTGGGGAGGCAGCCAAGCTAATTGCTGGTGCCTCCTTGTGACGGATGTCTAGTGCAGGTACTCCATAGGAAAGGTATACAGTGACTGGATAAATGGCTTGGAAAAGGATTTAAAAAGACGTGTTCATTAAAGGAACAAATGGTGTGCGGTTGGGGACCCCATGATTGGTACAGCAGGGAGCCAACCCCCCATTCTTATAGCTCATCTTATCCCTCCTACAAGGGGGGGTGGATGGTAAGGTCCCAGCAATAAATTTGTTGGAGGGTGTCATAAAAATAAAGTGAAGGGTAACCACCTTTCTGTATACAGTGCTATAAAATCCCTCCTGGCCAGAGGCAAAATCTTTTCACCTGTAAAGGGTTAAGAAGCTGAGGTAACCTCACTGGCACCTGACCCAAAATGACCAATGAGGGGACAAGATACTTTCAAATCTGGAAGGGGGGAAAAGGCTTTTGTCTGTCTGTCTGATACCTTTGCTGGGAACAGATCAAGGATGCAAGCCCTCTAACTCCTGTTAAGTTAGTAAGTAATCTAGCTAGAAAATGGGTTAGGTTTTCTTTCTTTGAGCTTGTAAATTCACTGTGCTGGAGGAAATGTGTATTCCTGTTTTTGTGTCTTTTTGTAACTAAATGTTTTGCCTAGAGGGATTCTCTATGTTTTGAAGCTGACTGCCTGTAAGATTATCTTCCATTCTGATCTTACAGAGTTGTTCTCTTATCTTTTTTTGTTCTTCTAATAAAGTTCTGTTTTTTAAGAAGATGACTGGGTTTTTTAGGTGTTAAAAATCCAAGGCTGATCTGTGCTCATCTTGTTTATTCTCAAGCCTCCCCAGGAAAGGGGGTGTAAGGGCTTGGGGGGATATTTTGGGGAAATAGGAACTCCAAGTGGTCCTTTCCCTGATTGTTTGTTAAATCACTTGGTGGTGGCAGCATTTTACCTACTCCAAAGGCAAAGACTTTGTGCGTTTGGGAAGTTTTAACCATAGCTGGTAGAAATAAGATTAGGAGGTCTTTCATGCAGGTCCCCACATCTGTACTCTAGAGGAAGGAACCTTGACATGGTGGCAGAGCGATGGGATCATTTTGAACCAGAGATCATTTTGACCCAAAAGCACAGAACCCGAAGAGTTTTTTTTTTAAACTGAAAGCAATTAGAGTTTTTTTCTGTCCCTTTGCCTGGAGACAGAGGAGTTAGTGGTTTTAACAAAAGGATTTTTCTGTAGGCTGGGAACAGCTATCAGAGACAAAGGTATCAGGTTAGAGCACAGCAAATTTTACAAGTCAGTTTTTTTTTCTTTCTAACTCTCGGGTATAGCTAGGTTAAAAACAGAGGGGCTAAGATGTCAGAAAGCAATGTCCAACAGAAACTGGATTTAGCCAGACTGGAAGCAGAAGAGAAAGAAAAGGAACATCAGAGATGGGTCGAATTAAAACAACGCAATATAGAGGCAGCGAAAGACGCAGAAAAAGCTAGGCCAAAGACAGAGGAGGTTGCCCAAGAGGCTGCCCACCAGAGAGCGAAAGAGGCAGAAAAACCCAGGGAAAAGGCAGAGGAGGCTGCCCATGAGGCTGCCCACAGCAGAGCTATGGTGGCAAAAGAAAAAAATGGAGGAGAGGAAAAAAGAGATGAAGCATGCACTGGAGATAGAGAAGGCAAAAGCTCCTCAGAATATACCGAATAACCCTAACAATCCTTCCCCAACAATCCACAAATGGGAGTGACTATGTCCACAGTATGATAAATCCAGAGATAATGCTGAATATGTTCTCACTTTGAGTGACTGTGCACACTCCATAAAATTCCGGAAGCTCACAAGATAACCACATTGGTCACAAAATTGACTGGAAGGGCTCTGGACATATTCAATAAGATACCTATTGATGAGGCTTCTGACTATGATAAATTCAAGGATTTGGTTTTAAACCAATTTCAAGTTAGAGCTGAAACTTACAGAGTAAAGTTTTGAACCCTTAAGAGAGGGCCTGGACTAAGTAATGTGGTTTATGTAAACCAGATGACAAATCTGTTTGATAAATGGCTCAAAGGACAGGATGTAACTAGCTTTGGAGGAACGTGGGATTTCATGATACAAGAGCAATTCCTGAATATGTCCAAGGATCACATAAAACAGCATTTATGGGATAAGAAAATGGACTCAGCAGGAAGTTTTGCTTCTTATGCTATCAATACGAGCAGTCGCAGACGGCCAGAGAGGCGGGGCAAACCGGAACAAAACAGGTGGAGGGAGAGATAACCCTGGTCGCAGTTTGAGCAGATACCAGAAGGGACACCCTCAGACCACACCCTACTACTGGGAGCAACCCAAAGCCCTGATTACACCCCAAGAAAAATCCCAGACACCTTATCGTCTCACCACACCATTCTCCAGCAACCCACCTCGCCCCAGTGACCAGTCAGCTGGGTGATGTTTTAAATGTAACGAGCCGGGGCATGTAAAGGCCAACTGCCCCAAGAACCCCAACAGATTACAGTTCATTGCACCGGGGTCCCACAAAAGATCCTCAGGCCCAGATGCCTCCCAGATACCCTCAGCGCAGAGGGAAACAGTGAGTGTGGGTGGGAAGAAGGTTACAGCGTGGAGGGACACCGGAGCACAAATGCAGGCTATCCACGCTTTCTTAGTGGACCCCAATTTAATCAAACCAGAGGTCCAAGTGATGATTCAACCCTTCAAGTCAAACTCTTTTGACTTGCCTACAGCGAAGTTGCTGGTCCAGTACAAAGGCTGGTCAGGAACGTGAACTTTTGCAGTCTATGATGATTATCCCATCCCCATGCTGTTGGGGGAAGACTTGGCCAATCATGTGAAGCTAACCAGGAGGGTGGAAATGGTCACCCGCAGCCAGGTTAAGCAAGCTGTCACACCTTGCTCTGTTCCGGAGACTTCTACCAGGACTCGGTCAGAGGTGATGGAACCAGACCCCAAGACAACATCTGCAACAGCAATAGTGGATCCAGTCACAGAGACCCAGACAGAGCCAGTCTCAGAACCGGAACTGGTGGAACAACCAGCAAGGATGTTTCTACCTATGTCTGGTCTTCTGAGGTATGCCAAAGAGTGGGAAAACCCCAAGACAAGGTCAAAGCCCTTCTCCAGCCACTCCCCATCATTGAGGTTCCATTTCAGCGAGTAGCTGTGGATATTCTGGGTCCTTTTCCGAAAACAACACCCAGAGGAAAGCAGTACATCCTGTCTTTCATGGATTTTGCCACCCGATGGCCAGAAGCAGTAGCTCTAAGCAACACAAGGGCTAAAAGTGTGTGTCAGGCACTAACAGACATTTTTGCCAGGGTAGGTTTGCCCTCCGACATCCTTACAGATGCAGGAACTAATTTCCTGGCAGGAACTATGGAAAGCCTTTGGTAAGCTCATGGGGTGAATCATTTGGTTGCCACCCCTTACCATCGTCAAACAAATGGCCTGGTGGAGAAGTTTAATGGAACTTTGGGGGCCATGGTACGTAAATTCGTAAATGAACACTCCAGTGATTGGGACCTAGTGTTGCAGCAGTTGCTCTTGGCCTACAGAGCTGTACCACATCCCAGTTTAGGGTTTTCACCATTTGAACTTTCATGCAGGTCCCCACATCTGTACCCTAGGTTTCAGAGTGGGGAAGGAACCTTGACAGAGGGGCTTGGATGGAAAAGGAGGCGGAGCTGGTAAAAGCCCGCTGGTTATGGTAAGGTCCCGGCAATAAATTTGCTGGAGGGACTTGGGTGGAAAAGGAGGGGGAACTGGTAAAAGCCCCACCGCATAATTACAGAATAAACATGGGGTTACCTGCACTGTACACTTTTATCTGCTAGGTAGTCCCAGACATGTGATAATAAAGTTGCGGCCTAATTAAACCCATGTCAAATGTTTCCTGTCTTTCTTTCGGTATAGCCATATAACTATATTTTGAAACTGATTCTCTGCTGCCTTGCAACTTGAATAGTTACATATGCACTTGCAAAACAGATGGTATCATTTACATGTACTTTACACAGGTGTAAATAATTACACAACATGCAAGACTGCAGAGAATAAGGCTCTCTGTGTTTTCTCTGTGGATTTTTACAAATATTGAAAAATAGCTGCCTAACCAATGAGGGAAAATAAATCTCTTCAGAACATTTACTGTTTTAGTAGTGGGAACATAAACCCCATCCTTTCATTTTAAGTCCACTATACCGCTATTTATATTTGTCTGCAAAGTTTTTGTAATATATAGGAGACAGCCATATCTCAACTGAATATTTTAACACATATGTTTTCCTATTTTTTCTATTCTCCCCCCATCCTCCCAGCTATTTGTATCAAGCCTAGGTACAAGAGAGATAGGATTTTTGTATTATTTTATTTTTGGTCACATCTAAAAATGTTGCTTTACATTTCAGTAAATTTGAAAATTGTCCATTGTTGATGTCCCCTTTACTGTGAAACTGAAAAAATCTACCAGAGGTCCCATCTCTTTTCTCTGCTTCTGACACGAGCAGGAATCCTGCTCCTGCAAAGCTGTCCTGGAGGGAGAGGGAATGCCATGTCTGTAGTATCTCCCCAACTCTCTGGGACTCATAAACCTATCTGATACAGTGTCATAGTGTTGAAATGCTAGAGAATTTAACAGACAAATCTAGGACAAGGTGGCACATGTGTTATCGTTTTCAACCGCACTAAAATCCAATAGCCTCAGATTTCTCTTTGGAAATGTAGTCAGGATTATCATTAACTGGTCACCATTAACTCCAATTGAACAGCTACATGGGGACTTTGCCATTGGCAGAATAGCCTCTGAAAGGAAGGAAAGGCAGATATCCATTGGGTTCCGCATGTTCCTGGTTCCTCTGCTGGGTCCCCAGATCTTCTCTTTGAGGTGTCCAAAGCAGAGTTCTTATATAAACTCTTAAATAACCTATTTGCAATTGATGAAAGAAACTGTGACTATACTATATAAATCAACCACTTTACCACTCATAAAAACATTGTGAAAAAAAACATTCAGAAACATATAGGCATGTCCACTGCCAGAGCCTTTCCCTGTGCTAGAGCCTTTCACAAGAATGGGGTAAGGCTCCAGCAGCGGGGAGGCAGGGGGAGACTACATTGCTAAAAATAATGTATCTTCAGGTTCTGAGGTGTCTTTTCTCTACTTGCCTAAGCAGTGTCTCACCGTAATGCTGCTGTTGATATCTATGCTGAGGGGATGCAATGTACTTACTGGCCACAGAAAGTATAGACAGCCTTACCTGTATTGAATAGTACTATATTCCACAAGGAATCTCATTAATTTTAATGGGACTATTTGTGGTGTAAGTTACTATTTAACATGAATAAGAATATCAGAACCAGGTATTCTGTGACGTAGATGACTAATCACTACAAATAATGAATAGCCGAGTTTCAAACTAAAGAGTTACTAAACAATGTATAGGCTGAAACTTATTCACCTAGTGTTAACAGAAGATTTGAGACCAATTATATTAAGCCAATGATGTTGCCTATGAATGCTGCTTTTATTTAAAACCTTTAATGTTAATTTATCTATTCCGGTAATTAAGGCTGTGGCCCGCTCTAAAAGAATTTCCAGGGAAAGCCGCAGTTAGCTACCTTCCCTTTAAAGGACACGGATACAGCCCTCCAATCAAGAATAGACAGCCAAGCAGTAAATCTTCGATAACAAAAATAATATTTATTTAGAAGTGAGTGGTTACAGTAAAAGAACAGAGATAGATAAAATAGGGTTACAGTTAAAAGGAGAATGAAGCAGCACAGCAAATAAAGACACAACGCTACAATAATAATTTCAATTAAAGTCTGTGGCATATAACAGTATTATCATTCACTTAATATACTATAACTTATAACAATATAACCATTAAGAATATAACAATATATTAATTAAACATTTAATATTAAATACTTAAAACTAAGCATCTAGTAAGCGCTGGCCTGGCAGTTACTAAATGGGTAGGAGAAGATCTCACTCAGACCACAAGCATCCAGCTTTATTTACACTTGAAACTCAAACATGTCAGGAATAAATGGGTAAACAAAGATTAGGAGTAAAGCAAACTTCCTTTTAATCCCTCTGAGATTCCTCTGCTCTGTCTCGGTGCTCAGGAGCGTGGTTTGCAGGTTGCTGGCATGGAGCGGTTATGTTCTGCTACTGCTCAAGCGGCTGCCTGATTCCACGGAGGTGAAGTAGCTACAGAAGCCTGCTTGGCAGCTGCTGCAGTGCCCTCCTGCTGGCTAGGTGGCAGAAATGGCCATTGCCCAGGGCAACCTTGGAACCCTGGGTGGCCTACTGTTACTGCTGCTGCAAGAGCTGCTTGGGAGCAATGCTGGTGAGTGTGGGTTGCAGCTGTTGTGCAGCATGGCTAGAATGGAAAGGCCGTTAGCTACTTACGGAAGCCATTGCTACGGCTTGTGGTGCTGCTGCTGGCTGCTTTGTGAGTGATGGACGCTAATGAGTGTTGTCTGAGGCTAGCGAGCGTTCTCGATGCTTGTGATCATGGGTAGCTAGCTACTCTGCTGCTGTAAGGCAATAGTTAGCTTTCTTACCCAGCAGCGTTCCACTGGTGTGGTTGCTGCAGGTCTGCAAGTGTCTTCCTTCTTCCAGGTGTCCTACAGCGTTCCACTCTTCTTCAGGTCCCTGTCCCCTACAGGTTTTAGCCCGCTGGCTGTTGCCTTTATATACAATTTGCAACTCATTCGCTATAATTTATTATCATAATTCAGCCAATCAGCTTTCAGGGATTTGCTAATTTATGTTACATGTACCAACATGTGACGCTCGAGTTCAGCCAATCAGCTTCCATAGTGTATGTGTATGTGATTTATATGGTAATTAGTCATGTGTACTAGTAGCTTCTCCTCCTCCTATAGACTTCTGTGGGCTCAATGTATTCCTATGGAGTTTTTCAGCTGACCTTGGGATGAACCCTGTTTGAAAGCCCCATGTATGGGCTTCAATGTATCTCTATGGAATTTTGCTGAGTCATTCCCCACACGAAGTGGAATTTACCATTGCATCACAGGAAGTGGAATCATTACGTCATAGGCAATGAACACCGATGTGCCCTAGAAATGGGATCTTCCACTATATTACATCACCCTATAGCCGACATTACTAGATTTTTCTAATTTAAGCTATTCTTAATTTTTATTTAATTAAAGATTTATTCAAAAAACTAATTACTGTTCTAAGCATTCCAAAGGTTCCTACTAACTAACACTACTAACACTCCTCATTTTATGTCCAATTTTTTCCTAATTTTAACCCCGTCCTGAGTTTTTTTTCTCCAAATTTCCAATTTTAATGTGCTATAAGCACTTTGGGCAACTGAGGCAAAATCTCTGGTCATACTAGGGCCACCATTCTGATTTTGTGGCATTTTATACCTACCATGCACTTACTTTTGCACTGGTGTAAACGACTACACAAAAGATAAGGCTGCAACGCACAAAGTCTTACAACTCTGCACTGAATGCACACAAATAAGTACACTAATACAAATAAGGATTAGTCCCTGAAAAACTGCTCTAATATTGTTTTTTATTTCATCCCCCTTCCACACATTATTAGGATAAGTTCAAAAAACAAAGTGTGAAACTTAAATAAAAAGAGTGTTTTTGAGCATATTTTTGAGACCGTTTAATTTCTAGTCTTCTTTGAGGTAAAAAACAGTTTTCTGGAGAAAAAAAATGAAGTGGACAACACAAAAACCATGTAATTAATCTCTCTCCAAGTACACCTGGCATAAAATCATAGGGTTAGAAGAGACCACAAGGATCATCTAGTCTAATTCCCATTTAGGAAGAAAAGTAGTTTTGTCTGGTTTCTGGACAGACGTGGCACATTAGTTATTTGCAAAGACAGAAGATGCATGAATATTTTCAGCCAGAATGACTGGAAATACATCTTCCTAATACAGAATTGAGCATCAACACCCTAAAACTCTCCAGCTTTCAATATTACTCCAGTGTTTTTGATTATGACTGTAACAACCCACATACAAATTACTAAATATTATATAATCCAACTTTAAACCCACACACTGAGTTTCAGCATGTATGCTTTGATGTTGTTTGAAAGCTGCTATTTCAATTGGCCCATATTTCATCATTTCTTCCTATGTGTTATCCCAGCCCAATTCTATTCTGTTTGTTTAACATTAAGGATATCAGCAATTTTGATTTGTTCTTTGATCCCCTTGTTTTGTTTATCTTTCTTAATTTTCACATGCTGCCCTTTTAATGTTCATTCAGTTTTGGCTGCTGTTTCCTAAGTTTCTGTTTCATATATAATTCATTTACAGTTTCATACAGATTTAATATGTTTCTCTATTGGAGTGTATTGGTCTTTATCAGCAAATCCACCATTTAAAATATCTGCCTTCCAACAAGACTCACTTTTTTACTTTTAGACTGTTTAATCATGTACAAATGTCACACTTTATACGCATGGCAGCATTTTATGGTATACAATGAATACACCTGAATATAAATATAAGACTGCAGGACAAAAGACTGCAGTTTGAGTTAAAGCTGTAAATACACCATAACAACACAAAGGGGGCAGTAGTATTCCAAAACATAAATGTTGGAACGCTAGTAAAATGGAGATGCAGGAATGCATATTTAGGTGCCCTAAATGACCTCATGGCCCTGCTAAACCATGCATTGTATAAGGTAGGAACCTACCTAAAACCTATCACATCTAGTTAACATGGCAAATCCCAGATACACTGATGGTCTGGCCAGGAACCCTGGTGACTGTATACATCATAAACCTCAAATACTTTGAAGGTTTCCCTGCACACAATAGAAACCAACCCACAGTGCCTTATACAGAAGTACAGTGTATATGTAGCACAGTTTTTCAACTTTGCTCTAGGGAATACAATAAAATAAATTGAAAAATTGCAGCCATAACATCAATTTCTGAAGTATCCATGAATGACACGTTTCAAGGGTGACCCTAGCATTATTAACATTTTGTTCGCACCTATTCAGCCATTTATTTATTCAGTTAATATACCTACATTCTATAAGAACATAAGAATGGCCATACTGGATCAGACCAAAGGTCTATCTAGCCCAGTATCCCGTCTTCTGACAATGGCCAGTGCCAGATGCACCAGAAGGAATTAACAGAACAGGTAATCATCAAGTGATCCATTTCCTGTTGCCAATTCCCAGCTTCTGGAAAAACGGAGGTTAGGGACATCATCCCTGCCCATCCTGGCTAATAGCCATTGATGGACCTATTCTCCATTAACTTATCGAGTTCTTTTTTGAACCCTGTTATAGTCTTGCCTTCACAATATCCTCTGGTAAGGAGTTCCACAGGTTGACTGTGCATTGTGTGAAAAAATACTTCCTTTTGTTTATTTTTAACCTACTGCCTATTAATTTCATTTGGTGACCCCTAGTTCTTGTGTTATGAGAAGGAGTAAATAACACTTCCTTATTTACTTTCTCCACACCAGTCATGATTTTATAGACCTCTATCATAACCCTCCTTAGTCGTCTCTTTTCCAGACTGAAAGAAGTCCCAGTTTTATTAATCTCTCCTCATACAGAAGCTGTTCAATATCCCTAATCCTTTTAGTTGTCCTTTTCTGAATCTTTTCCAATTCCAATATATATCTACCTTGTCCTATCTAAGAAAGAAGTGTTTGTATGGTGCCTTTCAAGAACAATTTTTCTAAATTCCTAAAACAATACCATACTCAAGAATCTCTCCCTAACCTGGTTATTCTGCAGATCTAGGAGCATGTAATTTCTTCATACACTGCTGTTTAAATTTTAATGGGAATCACTTCATTGGAAGTAAATGTGCCAAAGGAACAGACCTTTCTCATATTTTTAATATTCACCATCCTGACTAGGGTCTGCACATTTGGATCCCATGGAGCTGTAAATGAGAAAAGGCTATGAAGAAAAGAAGGGCTATTCTATCTTTGAAACTCTTAGTACATGATACTCTCATTGAAATCAAAGGGAGTGCCACAGGCAGATGGCTTGCCAGACTAGGCCCTATGGCTCCAAACCTATAAAGACCGATGCACATGAGTCACTTTATGAACATTAAGTTGACTCATTAAATTCAATGGAACTACTTACATGAATGTATATAAGTGCTTAGAGGTTCAGATTCTGAGCTGTAGCTCACGAAAGCTTATGCTCAAATAAATTGGTTAGTCTCTAAGGTGTCACAAGTACTCCTTTTCTTTTTATGTCAGTGTCACAAGTTTTCATTATTTCACATGTTGTGACAGCAACATCTCATATGATGGTTCCCTTTTGATCTCACCCTTTTGTCTGCATGTGGTGGAGAGGAGCAGGGTTCTGCAGTCCCAGGTCCCTTCTGGTTCATGTCTTATATTTCTAAAATCTCATGTTTCACAGCTTCAGCCAGCCACCAGTACAGGTCAGGAAGTGATTCCCTGCCCAATGTATTTGGTGGATGGGGCTTTTTGTCTTCTTCCTCTGAAGCATCAGAGATAGCCACAGCTGGAAATGGGACATTGGATAGGTTGGCTGGTGCTCTGAAGTGGTACTGAGAATTCTCTCTCTCTGGGCTTGGTTGGCTGGTTCTTGCTCACATGCTCAGGGTCTAACTGATTGGGAAGGGGTTAGGAAGGATTTGGCAGTCACTTTGGGGTCATTTTACCTTCCTCTGCAGAGTGGAGCTTACCAGGTTGCTTGCCAGGATTTTCTGGTTATATCTCACTTAATATATTCCTTGTCTTTGCAGGGACCTTAGGCATTGGTGCACCTCAGTCCTAATCGCTGCCTGTGGTACACAGTAATTGAGTCTCCTGAGGGCTGTAATATTTTGGTCTGATTCTGGTTGTTGGGTTTAGCATGTGGGTGGCTGGTGGTATTGGTACCCTGTAGTCAGATTGGGTGATTGGTGGTTCTGTCTGACCTTAGGCTACAATACTGCTGATTCATACTACCATCCTAACCAGTTGATGAGCAACCTGGATCCTCTTCCCTAATTGTGTCATCAGCTGTCAGTTCATAGCTGGCTTCACAGATGAGGGTGACTTCTTAGGCAAGGAACAAGCAGAGTAAGGTGACCTCATTCAAAGACTATCTGTAGTGTCCAGGATATGTGGATACAACCACAGCTAGGCTTGGAACTACTATTATTTATAAAAAAAAGTAAACAAACACCCACCCACTCTATGAGCGGTGCTTTCGCTCTCGCTCATCACCATTTGGGGGCCCTCCATTTTTTTACTGTTACCCTAGCACACCTTGGGTAAATAAAATGCACAAATTCTTGATATCCAGATTCTAGTTTCATGTTTCATATTTTTAACTCATTCTTTCAGATGCCTCATTCATTCTGAAATACTTCCTACAGCAGCCCGTCCAAAACTATACAGGCCTCTTCTGCATGTGGATGGTTTCTTGGACCATCTCCTGTAGGTGGATACATTCTTGTTCATCAGGGAGTGTCACAAAAAAAAGGGAAGGGTAAACACCTTTAAATTCCTCTTGGTCAGAAGAAAAACCCTTTCACCTGTAAAGGGTTAAGAAGCTAAGATAACCTCGCTGGCACCTGACCAAAATGACCAATGAGGAGACAAGATACTTTCAAAGCTGGGAGGGGGGGGTGGGAACAAAGGGTCCTCTCTGTCTGAGTGATGCTTTTGCCGAGACCAGTGCAGGAATGCAGTTCAGAACTCTGTAAAGAGTGAGTAAGCAATCTAGTTAGATATGCATTAGGTTCTGTTTTGTTTAAATGGCTAATAAAATAAGTTGTGCTGAATGGGATGTATATTCCTTGTTTTGTGTCTTTTTGTAACTTAAGGTTTTGCCTAGAGGGATTCTCTATGTTTTGAATCTGACTACTCTGTAAGGTATTTCCCTTCCTGATTTTACAGAGGTTTTTCTTTTACTTTTTCTTTAATTAAAATTCTCTTTTAAGAACCTGATTGCTTTTTCATTATTGTTAAGATCCAAGGGTTTGGGTCTGTGTTCACATATGCAAATTGGTGAGGATTTTTATCAAGCCTTCCCCAGGAAAGGGGGTGTAGTGCTTGGAGGGACATTTTGTGGGGGAGACATTTCCAAGTGGGCACTTCCCCTGTTATTTTTGTTAGACACGCTTGGTGGTGACAGCATAAGGTCCAGGGACAAAAGGTAAAAGTTTGTACCTTGGGGAAGTTTTAACCTAAGCTGGTAAGAATAAGCTTAGGGGGTCTTTCATGTAGGTCCCCACATCTGTACCCTAGAGTTCAGAGTGGGGAAGGAACCTTGACAGGGAGAATAAAACATGCCATAAATATCCTGATAATAGATCAAGGGCAATATTATAGTATGTTACTGTATGAATGAATACTCCAATGGCTTTCTCATTGTTTTCTGGTGGATTTATGTGCAGAGTTATAGAATCGTAAGACTGGGAGGGACCTCACGAGGTCATCTAGTCCAGTCCCCTGCACTCATGGCAGGACTAAGTATTATCTAGACCATCCTTGACAGGTGTTGTCATAAATATAAAGGGAAGGGTAAACCCCTTTGAAATCCCTCCTGGCCAGGGGAAAGCTCCTCTCACCTGTAAAGGGTTAAGAAGCTAAAGGTAACCTCGCTGGCACCTGACCAAAATGACCAATGCGGAGACAAGATACTTTCAAAAGCTGGGAGGAGGGAGAGAAACAAAGGGTCTGTGTCTGTCTGTAGTCGTCTTGGCCGGGGATAGACCAGGAATGGAGTCTTAGAACTTTTAGTAAGTAATCTAGCTAGGTATGTGTTAGATTATGATTTCTTTAAATGGCTGAGAAAAGAATTGTGCTAAATAGAATAACTATTTCTGTCTGTGTATCTTTTTTGTAACTTAAGGTTTTGCCTAGAGGGGTTCTCTATGTTTTTGAATCTAATTACCCTGTAAGATATCTACCATCCTGATTTTACAGGGGGGATTTCTTTATTTCTATTTACTTCTATTTTTTATTAAAAGTCTTCTTGTAAAAAACTGAATGCTTTTTCATTGTTCTCAGATCCAAGGGTTTGGGTCTGTGGTCACCTATGCAAATTGGTGAGGCTTTTTATCCAACATTTCCCAGGAAAGCGGGGGTGCAAGTGTTGGGAGGATTGTTCATTGTTCTTAAGATCCAAGGGTCTGGGTCTGTAGTCACCTAGGCAAATTGGTGAGGCTTTTTACCAAACCTTGTCCAGGAAGCGGGGTGCAAGGTTTTGGGAAGTATTTTGGGGGGAGAGACGCGTCCAAACAGCTCTTCCCCAGTAACCAGTATTAGTTTGGTGGTGGTAGCGGCCAGTCCAAGGACAACGGGTGGAATATTTTGTACCTTGGGGAAGTTTTGACCTAAGCTGGTAAAGATAAGCTTAGGAGGTTTTTCATGCAGGTCCCCACATCTGTACCCTAGAGTTCAGAGTGGGGGAAGAACCTTGACAGGTGTTATACCATCTTCTGGAGGTATTGTGAGGGTGGACAAGGAATATAATGAGTCAGGGTCAGAGGAGATATCCTCTGTCTCCTGTGAAGACAAAAAGTTAGTTGAGAAGAGAACACATGTATCAGTTTATACAGCTGTTATTGCAATAAAGGGGAGAGGGCTTGATGTGGAATGGGGTATGGTTGTAGTGGAAAGGATATATGGGTACAGGTTTGGTTCGGATGAAGGGAGGGAGAATTTCTTACTTGCATAGCCAGCCCTCCAGGAAATTGTCAGCAATGAAGCACCTGGATAGCCAGACACTGGTCAGCTGTAGGAGTCATCATATCCATAAATAGGAGTTGAGCATTGCAGACAGCCATCACATTAGTCTGGGTTTTGGTATATGGAGACCTCAGCCTGCTTGATACCAGAGCAAACACACCATTAAAAATCCTTTTAAACCTTTTATTAAAGATAAAGGAAAGTAGGAAAAACAGTTAAAGCATTTTAGGCTTTCATTTCAACAGTGCCCCTTGTTCTCTTTTCTCTTTATCTGGAAAGAGCTTTAGAATGAAAAAACAAAAGAAAAACAAAAAAATCCTTGTTTGACAGTCTCTTAAATGTTATGAAAGATGATCACATCTATCCTTTTGGATAAAAAAGAATAAGTTAGTTGTGATGAAATGGAACTGCTGTTGTTAAAGTCCAATCATGTTTCATCCCAGTGGTGCTTGGGATTTAGTTGGAACTTGGGGAGGTAACAATGTTATTGCCCTCCCTGCCCCCGGTGTTATCTAGTCTGGACATCTCTTAGGATTAAGATGAAGAAGGTCTGTGGTCCTAGGAAACAGTGGGGGTGGCAATCATGATGGTTAATCTTGCCTCCACCTTTTGTTGTTTGTTGTTGTTATTATTAATGTATTTATTCTTCTTCTTTCCAAAGTCTCTTTCTTTAAACATGGGTGGCATAGCTCATTCCATCATGTTGTCCACCAATTAGGCCTAATAACTGACAATAATAATTTTGGTTTATTAATTTCTTGTTTCACATTTTTTTTATTTTTATGAAGAATAATTTTAACCTAGTTCTTGAACTATATTAGTAGGGCCTTTTGTTCAGACTATTGAGTTTTTCTGTCTTCTTTTCGTACCTTTTCCCATCAACATTTGTTATTATAGGTTATTGTGATATTTTATGAACTTTCACATACTTTTTACAGTTGAACTCACAATTAGGGTAAATGTTTAGGCACAATTATTACAACATAATCTCCTAGCTTTGCAACCTAACTGCCCTAGTCCCTCCCTATCTATCTACCCACTGTCTTCCTGTACTCTATTCCAAACCATTCTATCTGCCCCATTAACCGTTCACTAACCCCATCCCCATCCCTTACAAGCCCCATGTTTCAGGCCCATGGTAGAAGAAAAGACATGTCCATTCCTAATTAAGAAATTAGGGGCTGAAGAGCTTTAGTTCTGGAATCTGGGCTAAAAAATGGACAGAACATTGTCATATTTTGACAGTAAGGACCGCAAATGCCCCCAGGTGCAGAGCGAGAATCTTATGAGCATAGCCACATATCACAATATTCCAGCACAACTTAAAGTGCTCCGAAAATGCTTATAGATGCCCACGGTCTATAACATAAACACCTGAGTAAAAAAGGTTGTGGAGCAGGTTTAGGTGATGCCTAATTATCCTTGTAAAATGTTAAACATGCCTACATAATTTGATTAGGTATTTACGTACATATTGAGGCAGCTAAATTGCTTTATAAATCTGGCCCAATGTCCCTGGAAGAAAACAGGTCTAAGAGACAAAAATTAAACTTTTATGGTAAAACAAAGAAAAAACTGCAGGTCTTAATGAGTCCTCCTTATTTAATGAATGATTATTTGAATGTGTACTGAAAAACATACTTCGTTGGTGGTGTCATCATGCCCTATCCTGCTTTCACAAGCTTTCTTATGTTGAAACCATGTTCACTGACAGTGTAACTCTTTTGTTTCTATGTATTCCTGTGGATATAGATGAGAGATTTTCTTTAACAACTTAAAGTCACACAATAGCAGTGAGTACCACTGATATTTTAACAGCTTAATACTTAATTATGAATGAGTGCATGACCTCACCAGTGTAAAAGGCATGATTCATAGACAGTTATGTTCTAAGGTACTTTATGCCAAAATCAACCAAATGTATGAAGTCCGGAAATTATAAAGGGTCTCCTGCCTCATTGTATTTTTACTAGTTTAAATATAAGAGAAGTCTTCAGAAATTTAAATTGCTTTAGTAGAGATGTAATATTCTTTCTTTAATAAGTTTCATACAGAGCTGAAGTCCATCTGATGAACTGTAGGATCACTGAGAATATAGGTAAAACGCACGTGATCATTATGATTTGTGGGCTAAAGTAATCTCTGGTGCAAATATATTGAAGTCAATGGAATTACATCCTGATTGAATTTGGCCCATTTTGTTTATAAAATAGATTAGCCGTGAATTAGTCCCTGAGGGAAAAGGAAATTGAAGTAGGTAGTATTTAAAGGGATGGATAAGAAACTCACCCTCAGCAGAAATTGTGCTCCAGAGTTGACTCATCCTGTAGGTGGGGCAGGGCATTCATTTTTGAATCACATGAACAGCTTCTAATTGAAGCCCTCCACTGGTGCCTGCCTGTGGGAATGCACTGAAACAGCATATCTTCCACCACTCTAACTACACTGTTCTAATTTTAGCCAGCATCACCTATTCTTGGAGGTGTGTTGGCCACATACAGTTATCTAACAGATCTAGATTTGTGGGTGCCTTACATTGACACAGACACCTTCAAACACAGGTTTTCCAACTATCCATGATAGTGGCCCAAAATATTTTGTTAATAACTAAATGACTTACTACGATTTGACTTACATTGTCTTTGTTATTCTAGTGGTAGCTGTTTCATTATGAGAGCCTTGATTTTTTGTATTCCTTTTGCACCTACATTAACACTCATGTAGGGCTGGTTGAAAAATTCCCATCACTTCTGTTCCTTGACAGAAAGCTGGGGTTTTGACTAAACTAATTTTGTAACTAAAGGTGTCTGGCTTTCTATAGAAAATTTCAGTGTTACATCAAAAACAAACCAACAAACCAACAAAACAAACAAATAACCCTCCTGTGACGGGTTCTGGGCATTGAGCTAAGGAGCTCTCATTGGCCCAATACGGGATTAGTGCACTCTGTCACTTCGTAAATAATCCATAATCTCTGGATGGGCAAAACAGACCAACCATCTGGAGCCCTGGAGCTCCTTGGTTGGGTGAAAAGAACAAAGAGTCCTATGGTCCTGCAGCCTGGGGCAGGCAGTTACACTGGCGATTTAGCCCCCTGTGAGGGAAAAAGCAGCAAACAGACTGTAACCCCTGGGTGGGGAAAGCAGACAAACAGGCTATGGCCCTGCAGCCCCCAGGCTGGGGCAAAGCAGACACACAGTCTTATGGCCCTGTAGCCTATGAGCTGGGGCAAGCAGTTGCACTGAGGGGTTAACCCTGTGGGCAGGGCAAAATATCGGTCAGTCTAAGACCCCTGGGTGGGGTGAAACAAACGAGCCATCTAAAGACCTTACTTCCCTCTGCTTTGGGACGTAGAAGAGGCAGCAGCTTCCTCAGAAGGTGGCAGCTCAGCTTCCCTGGCAGTCTCTGTCTTTGGTGAGTCACCTAGAGAGTAGTCCGGGTCTTTGGGTTCTGCTGGCCAGGAGTGTTGCAGGAGTCAGCAGGGTACATCCTTCCTCCCCCATTGCCCACCCCAACTGATATAGGCTGCCTCCTTTTATGTGGCTTCTCCACCTGGAACATGTGCGGCAGGGCAAAGAGGGAGTGGTTGCCTGGGCCAACAATGATTGATCATCCCTTGGTGCACCCTGTCACACATCTGCCCCATCAAGTCCGGCCAGGTGGGTGGTCCCCTCTCCTCTCCCCATTCGCTATCCAGGAAAAGAACTCTGTGTTTGCGTGGGCTTGGCATGGGCAGTGAAGTAACTCAACTTTGTAGGGTTGGAGGGCAAGGTACCATGTCATAATCCCAGCTTTAGTGTCTTTCATAGAATGGAGCCATCAGGGGGTGCATGATCTGTGGTGAGTTGGAAGTGATTCCCTTGTAGGTAGTATTGCAGGGCTTCAACGCCCATTTCACAACTAGCACCTCTTTTTCTTTTGTGGAGTACCTTTTCTCACAAGGGAATAACTTTCTACTCAGATAGAGCACCAGGTGCTCTTTCCCGTTATGTTGTTGCGACAGGACCGCTCCAAGGCCTACCTCTGAAGCATCGGTCTGGAGTATAAACCTTTTTGTAAAATCTGGGTGAAAAAGGACTGGCTCCTGATTTAACTGCTCCTTCAAGTTCTGGAAAGTGTATTTGCAGTTCCTGGACCACTGTACTCATTTGGGTTGAGAGTTTCTCATCAGGTTTGTTAGGGGTGCTGCTAATGTGGCAAACTCTGGAACAAAACATTTGAGTAGCTGGCCAGGCCCAGAAACTGTCTCACCTGCCTCTTGGTCATGGGGGCTGGGAAGTCTCTTAGGGCTTGGATCTTATCCACGAGCGGGCGCAGCTGCCCATGCCCCACCATGTATCCCAGATGTATTATTTCCTTTTACCCTAAATGACACTTGGAGGGCTTGGCTGTAAACCCGGTTTCTCCCAGGGCTAGTAGCACCACAGTCAGATGTCTAAGATGTTCCTCCCAATTAGTACTGTATTTCACTATGTCATCGATATAGATTGCCACGTATTGCTTGTGTGGCCACAGTAGCTGGTCCATAAGTCTCTGAAAGGTCGCAGCAGCCCCGTGTAGCTGGAACGGCATGGTCGTAAATTGGAAAAGGCTGAATGGTGTAGTGAAGGCTGTCTTCTCCTGGGAAGCTGGAGTCAGGGGAATTTGCAGCATCCCTTTGTTAGATCGAGTGTAGATATGAATTTGGCATTCCCCAACTATTCCAGTAACTCATCTACTAGTGGCATTGGGTATGCATCAAACTGGGAGATCCCATTTACTTTCCAAAAATCTATGTAGAACCTCGTGGACCCATCTGGTTTTGGAACAAGGACAATAGGATTTTTCCACTCACTATGGAACTTTTCCACCATCCCCAAGGATAGCATCGCCTCAAGTTCTTCCTTGATGATCTCCCACATCTTCCGGGGTAAAGGCTGGTGATGATCTCATACCTTCTGTCCCGGGCTGGTAGCTATGTGATGGTACACCATCTTTGTCCATCTGGGGTAGGCTGATAAAACGGCCGGAAAGGACTGGGTCAGTCATTGTAGTTGTTGCCATTGCTCTTCATTGAGTTCTTGCCTGATGGTGACCGTTGTTGTGTTGGCAGAGGCAGGGGTTCAACGAATCTGAACCAAATTCAGGGTTGTCCAGGTAAGGGGCAATTAGCATGCTGTCCTGGGCCTTCCGGGCCTTTAGAAGGTTGTCATGGTACATTCAGGTATCGTGTCACCATCCAGGCAAATGGACCTTGAAATCTACCAGTCCCACCTTCGGACCACTTTGAATGGCCCCTGACATTTGGCTAACAATTTGGACTCAGAAGAGGGAAGTAACAACAAGACATGGTCACCGGGTTCGAAGACCCAGAGGCAGGTGCCCTGGTTGTATCCCTGCTCCTTGGACTGTTGTGCCTTCACTAGATTTTCATGGGCAAACCCTCCAAGCTTCTTAAGGTGCTCCTGCAGCTGTAATATGTATGGAACTGACCCTGTAACTTGGGACTCTTGTTCCTTCCAGGTCTTACGAAGGCAGTCTAGGATCCCCCCGGGTTGCCTCCCATGCAACAATTCAAAGGGGGAGAACCCTGTGGACACTTAAGGTACCTCCCGTATAGCGAACAGCAAGGTCAGTAACAATTTTCCCTCTGTTGCATGTTGTCCTCTACTAATTTACGGAGGATCTTATTTTAAGGTCCCATTAAACCTCTTGACTAAGCCATCGGTCTGGAGATGGTAGATGGAAGTCTTCAGGTCCCGGATGTTTAGTAGCTTGCATAGCTCCCCCATTAGTTGAGATAAAAATTTGGCGCCACAGTCCGTCAGTATGTCTTTTGGTATCCCAACTTGGGCAAACATTACCAAAAGTACCTTTACTATGGTGGTCGCTGTTGTCAAACTCAATGGGGCAGCCTTGGGGTATCAGGTTGCATAGTCTACCACCACCAATATGTAACAGAACCCCGATCCGCTCTTCTCTAAGGGCATGATTACGTCCATGCCTATCCTCTTGAATGGCACTCCTACCACTGGGAAGGGGATCAGTGGTGCCTTGGTTATCCTTTGGGATTGGCACTTGGGACAGGAGGCACAGAAGTCACTCATTTCCTTATGGATACTGGGCCAGAAAAACCTAAGGGCCACCCAGTGTAGGGTCTTCTCCCACTTCAGGGCACTAAGTGAGCCAACCGCAGCAAGTCACATCGGAACTTATATGGCACCAGCAGTTGTTGGATCACTTCTTGGGTTTGTGGGTCCTTGGTCATTTGGTATAGTCATTCATTGTGGACCTTGAAGCAGGATCCTTAGGGTGTCCATGAGTTACCATCCCCTTCCTCCTCGGCTGAGGTCAATTGCTCCCACACATGACTCAGGGTTGGGTCTTCCCTTTGCTCTATCAGAAAGTCCCCATCAATCATCAGCCATTCACAGACCACTTCGAGCATCTCCCTTCCCACAGGATGTGGTCCAGGGCTTTCTGCGCGGTCGAAGTGGATCTCTCCTCCCATCCTTCTTCCTCCTTCTGGCCTGGGAGTCCCCGTGCCAGGGCATGTGGTTCATTTCCACTGGCCGCCAGTGACCCCATTCCCACATAATCTCCCCAAACCAGTGCCAGTCACAACCTAGGACTGGGGGGTACACAAGTTTTTTGGCCAGTTTGACCTGGCATGACTTCTCATTACCGCCCACTGTTAGTTTTACCTTAGTGGCGGGGTATGGTAGTACTTCTCCGTGGATGCACTGGAAATATATATGGGCTTCTGTCCAGTCTGGTGACTTCACCAGGTCAGCCTGTCTGAGGGTCTGGCTGCAACCTGAGTCAATAAGACCCGATATTGGGGTGCCATTGACCTACATAGGGATTATCACTTTTGGTGAGCCCCGTGCCTGGGCCCAAGAACCGTCTACCCAGTCCTGGCCATAATTGCAGTCCATGAAGGGGTAATCACAGCTGAAGTGTCCCTCCTGACCGCACTCATAACATCAACCCTTCAATGCATCTGCTTCGGAGTTTTGTGGTGTTGGCCTAGGCCCACCAACTGAGGCCTTTTCCCCTTGGGGCCTCCTGCTAGTCTCTGCATGACTCCTGGGTGGGAGGTTGACCCTCGCAGCCCTGGCCTACTCCGAGGTCCCTCCTCCTCTTGTTTGGCTGGTCTCTCACTTGGGTCTCTCCTGCAATCCCTGGGACTCCCTGCTTTAGGATCTTGGAGTTGGGGGTCCCTCTGCAGCCAGGTAATCATCCATCAAGAACACTGCCTCAGCAAGAGCCCTAGGCCAATGTTCGAAAACCCATTTCTTCACCCACAGGGGGAGGATCTGTGTAAACTGCTCCAGGACAATGGAGGCCTGGTCAACTTCTTGGGTTCCAACCACCTCCAGCATGACTGCACCACCACCCTATGTCATGCTCCCGGGGAATACCTCTCCTGTTGAAACCACTGGCAGAACATTTCAGGGCTCATCCTAGTGTGGTCTTAGATGGCAGCCTTCACTTTTGCATAATGGAGGCCTTCTGTAGGGTTTAAGTTCTGGTAAGCAGTTTGTGCGGGCCTGGTTAGGTATGGGGTCAATAGAGTAGCTCAGTGTTCTTGAGGCCAGAAGGCCACCATGGCGACCTGCTCAAATATTACCAAGAAGGCCTCTGGGTCATCTCCGGGTCCCATCCTGATCAGCCTTACTGGTAACCCGGTAAGAGCGTTCTCTGAACTCTGGCTCAAACTGGGGAGGACCTGACTACTGCCCACACTCTCCACCATGTGTGACATGTCATGGGTTCTGTGTGTTGAGCTAGGGAGCCCCATGCTGTTTCTGTTTCATCCACCTGCACCTATATCCAAATAGAGACCATGGATGTCTCTACCCAGATCCTGGTGTGGATTTGCAGAGACTGTGGCCTTCATTTCCCACTCTAAGAAATCCAGGCTGCGGGAATCAGCCAGTGTGAAAGGTGTCTGCTAGTGGAATCACTCAGGAAGCAGATGGGAAAGCTACAGGAGGAAGTGACTAGGCTGAGGAGCATCCATGCACATGAGGAATTCATTGAGAGTATTCATATGGAGATGTCTAAGGCTGAGGAAGTTATCTAGCTGGAGAAGACTACTGTCATACCCCCATGGGAGGATGATATGGCTTTGTCACAGGGAGGACATTGGCTGCTGGTTACTTCTACCCCTACTCCGAACTCAACCACCATAGTGATAAAGACCCGTTATGCTGCCCTGGCAATGAAAGCAATGAGGAATTTTCCCCAAAGGTGGAGGAGGAGAAGCCATGTATCCTCAAGCCTGGGAGGATCACAACCACCACTCCCAGGAGGAAATGTAGGGTAGTGTGGATTGGTGACTCTTTTCTGAGGGGGATGGAGGCACCCATCTGTCGACCTAATATGGCATCCTGGAAGGTATGCTGCCTGCAAGGGGCCCATATCCAAGATGTTGTGGAAGGATTGTAGTATTCTACTACTTCATGCTACTCATCCATTTGAGCACTAATGATACCGTGGGGTATGACCCTGAGTAGATCAGAAGTGACTACAGTGCTCCGGGAGTAAGGGTGAAGGAGCTGGGGGCACAGGAGGTATTCTCTTCTATCCTTCCAGTCAAGGGTATGGACTCAGGCAGACAGAGATGCATCCTGGAGGTGAATACCTGGATGCAAGGATGGTGTCATCAGGAAAGTTTGGGCTTCCTTGACCGTGGGATGTTGTTCTGGGAAGAAAGATGGCTAAGCAGAGATGCGGTCCATCTATCAAGGAAGGGGAAGAACATATTTGGATACAGACTGCCTAACCTAGTGAGGACAGCTTTAAACTAGGTTCTATGGAGGTAGGAGACAAAAAAACCCAACTACTCAAAAACATGGAGACCAGGGAGAAGGGTTGGAATCTAGTGGGGGGAGCATGGGGCATTATAGGAGGAATAAGGGAGAGAGAAGAGAGAACACAGAGGTAATCAAATCAGTATCTTAGATATTTATATAGTAATGCAAGGAGTATGGGAAATAGGTAGGAAGAAATAGATATGCTAGTTAATTAACACAATTATGACATAGTTGGCATCACAGGGAATTTATGTGATAATATGCATGACTGAAATTTTGGTATAGAAAGGTACAGCTTGTTCAGGAATGACAGGCAAGGCAAAAAAGGGAGGAGGTGTTGTCTTATGTGACCAGATGTCTGGGATGGTCCATACTGAGAATGCCACACTCAGGGAAGACTACAAGAAACAGGGCAGACAATCCCTCAAAACTGGTGGTTTATTCTATAACTAGGTTCACCAAATCAGTATCAAAAGAGCTTCTGTAGCAACACACTGGTTAACAAGAAGCCAAATACAGTCCAAGTTAAACATTCCAGTCCTTCGTTCCTAACAAGCCAAATACAGTGTGAGGTTACTGAAAACCCAGATCACCATATGTGAGGTTCTATTAATCCCAAAGGATCAGACACTTACCTTCATGTCAGTATATATTTCAGATCTCATGCAAATATCATCCTGTCACCCAATCCTTAGTAAACTAACTAAAGATTTTATTATTAAAAGTAAAGGAGAGTTATTGAATTCTTAACAGATCATATACACACAAATGATTGCTAAGTCCTTATATCAGGTTTGTAGCAGTGATGGAATAGATTGCTGGCTTCCAAAAGTCTCTCTGGTAACTTCCAAAAGATTGGAAGGTCCTCAGTCCATAGTTCAAAATACTCCTTTTAGTTGTAAATCCACAGTTCAGAGAATTGGAGCAGTAAAGAGGCAAATTGGTGATGCACAGTTTGCAATTTATAGCCCAGCCCAGGTGCATGGGAAGTTACTGGTCCAATATGGAGTCCAGGGTCACATGAGCATGGAAAATTACTGGTAAAATATGGAGTCTCTGGTCACATGTCCTCATCACATATCCTTGTATGATTTGCTGAATCACAGAGACTGACATTGGCCCCACATTGTCTGAGGCATGCACAGGAATGGCTTACTGGGTAGGATGAATTTCTTCAAAAACCCATTGTGAGCTGAGTGTCCTTAATGGGCCATCAACACATAGATGTCTAGCCATGATGTAAATCTATTTGGGGGTTGTCACCCAAGCATACAACATTTTTGAGATACATATACGTAGGCAATATTCAGAACTTCAGATACAGTGATGATACATGGATTTAACCAGGATAATCATAATTGACAGATTGTAACTTTTCCATCAACACCTTACATGATACACTTCGGTATAAGATTTGTTGCAATTGTATAACAGTGGTAGAAACAATTATACAAATGGAACAAATGTTATAACAAATGAGATTAAAATTCAAATAATCTGGACAAACTGGAGACATGGTCTGAAGTACATATGATAAATGCAATAAGCACAAATGCAAAATACTCTACTTACGAAGGACAATCAGTTGCACAAATACAAAATGGGAATTGATTGCCTAGGAAGGAGTACCACAGAAAGAGATTTGGGGGTCATAGTGGATCACAATATAAATATGAGTCAACAGTATAATACTGCTGCAAAAAAAGCGAACATAATTTTGGCATATATTAGCAAGAGTTTTGTAAGCCAGACACAAGAAATAATTCTTCCACTCTACTCCACGCTAATAAGGCCTCAACTGGATTATTCTGTCCAATTCTGGGTGCCACATTTCAGGAAAAAATATGGACAAATTGGAGAAAGTCTAGAGAAGAGCAACAAAAATGATTAAAGGTCTAGAAAACATGACCTATGAGGGAAGATTGAAAGAAAAGTTGGATTGGATTTGTTTTGTCTAAAGAAGAGAAGACTGAGAAGGGATAGAACAGGTTTCAAGTATAAAAAATGTTGTTACAAGGTGGAGGGAGAGAAAGTGTTCTCTTTCACCTCTGAGGATAGGACAGACACAATGTGCTTAAATTGCTCAAGGGTGGTTTAGATTGGACATGAGGAAAAACTTCCTAAGCGTCTGGGTAGCTAATCACTGGAATAATTGTCAAGGCTCCATTATTGGAGATTTTTAAGAGCACATTAGACAAACACCTGTCGGGGATGGTCTAGATCAGTGGTGGGCAACTTGCGGCCCATCAGGGTAATCCACTGGCGGGCCACGAGACAGTTTGTTTACACTGACTGTCCGCAGGGATGGCTGCTTGCAATTCCCAGTGGCCACGGTTCACCATTCCCTCCCAATGGGAGCTGCGGGAAGCAGCAGCCAGCACGTCCCTGTGGTCTGCACCTCTTTCTGTAGCTCCCATTGGCTGGGAACTGTGAACCGCAGCCACTGGGAGCTGTGGGTGGCTGTGCCTGTGGACGGTCAATGCAAACAAACTGTCTCGCGGCCCACCAACGGATTACCCTGACGGGCCGCAGGTTGCGCACTGCTGGTCTAGATAATACTTAGTCCTGCCTTGAGTGCAGGGGACTGGATTAAATGACCTCTTGAGATTCCTTCCTGTCCTACAGTTCTATGATTCTATGTCTATTATGATTAAGACATAAACTGGAGTTAATGCTTTTTCCACCATACACTATGGCTGCTATAAATTGACATACATCCATTGAAATGAATGTGGCATTGCCAGTTTACATCAGTTGCAGATCTGACCTACTTAATTTATCCTGGAATAACATCTTCCTTAATCCATGCTACATATCTGCAAAAGATTTAAATAATGGTAACAATTTATTCTTATGTTTTATTAAAATATCTAAGAATCTACCATAGTTTTCAAGGAACATATCTGAAAACTGAAAAAAGTGATCCATGGGACTTTTAGAGGACTTAGAATAGTTAAACTGATTAAGTTGCAAAAGCACTGGGAATGTTTGTGGGAATTCTAAAGATTTACTGTCAAAAATATTGCCTGATGGATCTTCAGTAATTTTTCATACTTGTCCATTGTCTTCAGCTTTATCAAACAGAATAGAATGGCTAAAGAAAGCTTCATTGACTTCAAGGGCATCAGCACTGACATAAATACCTTGCAAGCATGTTGTAACTTGTTCTCAAGAATTTCAGTTTGAAAACAAACTAGTTAAACAAACCTTTGATGGCTGCTTCAATTTTGAATGAAGAGATTAGTGTTTTGAGAATGAAAGTTGAACGCCAGCATACTAGGTAAACTATGCACGTGTTCTAAATCCCATTCTTCTTCAAGTGCTGTCCCTGTGGGTGCTCCACTCTAGGTGATAGTGCATCCCGGCACCATTAATCAGAGATTTTCGGTAGCAGTGCCTGGTTGGGACCCAGGCGCTCAGTTGGTATCTCCCGTCTCGTTAGAATCTCAAAGAACTTCAGTTACTGCAAGATGAGTAACTTCCCGTTCTGTTCCAGTTAGCTGCCTCAATTAGAGAGTGTCAGACTGTTTGATACTGTGGAATTTCAGCTTTTGTCTCTAGTTTGATAAACCAGAATCCTGATCTCAATGAACCTGCAAATAAAAATATGCCACTCTTCTGTTTGCCCTAACTTTGCTGGATTTCTAATAAGAAATTGCTAACTCTTTGGAGAAGCTATTTGATTTGATTTCATTGTCTGAAATTATTATCCAGATCCAAGTCATATGATTTTGAATTAACTGCCCAGTAATAGGGACATTAAGTTTTATTTAGCTCAAAATATCTAAAGTAACTGTGTGTACTTACAAGTTTAGTAGCACATACTTTTCATATAGATTTGTAAAATTTGATTTCTCTTGCTCCTAGAAGTAGAAATGTAATGGGTCAGAGGGAGGAATACTGATTTATACTAGTTGAGGGCTTGCCCCACATTTCTTTCCTGGTCAGCTTTAGCTTTTTCTCCTTTTACTATTTGGCAAATGTATCTTCTCCCTTCCACAGTGTTTCAGATTAAGTGGATTTTGTTTGCTTCCCATGTTGTTGGGTTATATTTAATGATATCATTACAGTTCTGAGAATAGTGGTTACTAGTTAACTACTTCCATCCTGTATTATTTCTTAAGTACACCTCCATCTGAAGTGTCCACATTGATCCATACTGGCACTTCAAAGAATGCCACCACTGCAGAGGAGTTGATGCAGTGATTTACATAAAGGGATTGATGAATGGCTATTGCAGAACCCTCTCATTAAGTGGGACAAGTAAACATAGTTGCTATTTTAAACTAATTGAAGTCACCAAGACTAGCAAATGGAACTTACATTTATTTCAACAAGAAAACATGGTGTTACTGATCCATCTATAATTTAAATTCTGGAAGAAATTTCCCCCTTTTGTCTAATGGGAAAAAATTTTAAATAAAGGAAAGAACAGAAAAGTAGTACATGCAAACGTACAAATTAATGTGGAATTTCCAGTTTGTGTGGGCATGATACACACATTTTTCAGGGACAACTTACATTTTATAGGGCCATGGATAGTTAGTTAGTTAGTTGCTTAAGGTAAATACACAGTAAAGCATAATTTATGCTTCATCAGCCAGATTTCCTGGTGTCCCTGAGTGAAAAGCAATTTGCTGAATCATGGTCGCGAGATGGAGGTGGTTTTGGTTGGGGGAATAGCATTCTGAAAAACTGGTTAAGCCTGTAACATTTACCTCAAAGGAGAGTGTCTCTTTTGCTTGTGAAGATGGCATGCAGTCTGCAGTCTACTCTGAATTTTCAACTGCCCCTGGATATTCCTATAATAAAAGTTATCTTCTTTGTCTGGCCAGAAATCTGCACCACTTTATGAGGTGTGAATG
This sequence comes from Eretmochelys imbricata, assembly GCF_965152235.1. Lineage (NCBI taxonomy): Eukaryota > Metazoa > Chordata > Testudines > Cheloniidae > Eretmochelys > Eretmochelys imbricata. The sequence continues at coordinate 90,915,591 of NC_135572.1, read as the reverse complement.
TGTTGATCCAATGTTAATTTCCCTCAGATTTAACTATGGTGATATGCTGTAGAAAATCCACCTGGTCCATCATGCAACAACAAAGGATGACAAAAATACATCAATCCCATGATTCACAGCATGTTAAATTGGCTATTAAATATTGGTCTGATATAAAATTAATTTCTCGATCCTACTTTTGAACTCCTAGACTCTCAAAGACAATGGTCTGGATAACTAAGGTACTACCTCTCTCCACTAGCTCATAGCTAGGAAATGAATTTCCACCAGAAATTAAATTAAGGTTTTTTCTACCTTTTGAGAGAGATGCGGTAGCTTTTGCAGTAACTCTATTTGTAACAGCTTTTTCACAACAACAACAACAACCACAAAGAATTTCATCTAAATAACACTTTCCTGAAGAGATCTACTAATATAATAAAAAATAATTAAAGACATTTATGCATTCTCTCACAGCCTAACATGAGGAGATGGTTTAGAATGCAGTCTGTTAAATGGGTTGCTATCTATCTATCTATCACTCTAGCTAGCTTGCTAGCTCTCTAATCGCTGGTGCTCAGTTTGATAGATTCCTAATATTTTGTCTTCCTGCCGAATCCAGGATAAGGCACAATAATGGAAAATGAGCACTATCATCGGGCTTGATGATGTCTATAGCTTCATTTTGCCATTAAAAAAAATAAAATCTATATTAAATTTCACACTCCTAGGAGAATATTTTCAAAAATGGGAGTCTTATCAATTTAAAATCTCATCCTAAGTCCATATTTCAAACCCAGTTTCACAAAGCATAGTGCATGCGTGACAGATATGGCAATTTCCTGCAATATCCTTGAAAAAAGTTGTTTTGAATTAAGTTTAAATATCTTTGGAGTACATTGTGTTATTATGGGATTAGAGTAACTTCTCTAGAGGGGAGACATGACCAATGTAAACCTTGGGAAGTCAAAGACTATTTTAAATGATGTGCCAGCGAAGAAGGAAATTTTGGGACAAACAAAGTTAAATGAGATTGCTAGGTAATACCAGTCTGCAAGTGATACAGGTTAAGCTGGGCCAAAATGGCAAAGAGAATGCTTCCGGACTGAATGATGTGCTTCTTTGAATGAACCATTTGCTCCTCTCTAAGAAAATATTTGTGATTCAATGGTACTAAATATTAGGAAATCTCCAGGAAAATTCTTATAGTTCACATATACTGAGTTATTGTCACTGCTTTAGGATTATCTCTGGTGTTGCTGTTGATTCCAGAGAAGTCTGCCCTGAAGCAAATGTTATTGGCTGCAGAGGCATTCTGTCTGTTGGATTACTAAATCAAGCACATCCCTAGTATAGTCTTTCCAGCTTGTTCACACCTGGAGATTTTAAACTGTGAGGTAGCAAAAATAGAAAGAGTATGTTTAGGATAGATTCTAAAGATGAAGGTCAAAATGGGAATCCGTGAGGTGAGAGAGTCTGAACATGTCCATGACCCTGGCCTATTTGTCTTTCTTTCTTTTGGAGGACACCATGGTAACAGGCCTGTACTCAAACTTCTGGTTTTTTGCTTATGATTGGAGCTGAGTTCAAACACTGTCCCATGACAAGACCACTCATTTGTTACAGAATTCTGTTAGGATGTAGATATTCAGGCCTGTCTATAAAGGCCTATATGCTAAGAATTTAGGTGTATTCTTATCACTTAGGTAGTTCTAGAGGTATAAAAGAAAGAATCAAAATCACTGTCTGCCAGTGTAAGGGCCTTCTCTTACTGTGACAGTCTGAGGCCCTGTTCTTAGGCTAAGGCCTTTGGCTAAGCAACAGAGGCAGCCATAAGCTGGGAAGCGACCGGTCACATCCTCACATTCCAAACTAGTCACATTGAAATAAGGTGCTATTGGGCTGTTAGGAATACAATCCTGTCCTGATAGTGACTTCACCTCCAGAGGAAGGGAAGTGCCTAGAAAATGTAAAAGGAAACTTAGTTTGATAGCATCCTGTCTGGCAAGAACTCACTTATCAATAGCTGGGATGTGAAATCCTCACTTCTGTATTGTTTTGTCATCAAAGTTCCCACTTCGCTATTGTTTGTCTAATCTCTGTCTGGTTCTGTGATTGCTCCTGTCTCCTGTATAATTGATTTTGCTGGGTGTAAACTAATTAAGGTGGTGGGATATAATTGGTTAAATAATCATGTTACAATATGTTAGGATTGGTTAGTTAAATTTCAGTAAAATGATTGGTTAAGGTATAGCTAAGCAGAACTCAAGTTTTACTATATAGTATGCAGTCAATCAGGAGTGAGGGGTCGTGTGGGGCGGAAATGGGAACAGGGAATGGGGGTGGGGAAATTGGAATCATGTTTGGCTAAGGGCAGGAATGGAAACAGGGACACAAGTGTAAGGCTCTGTGGTGTCAGAGCTGGGAAGGGGGACACTAAGGAAGGAAACTGGAATCATGCTTGCTGGAAGTTCACCCCAATAAACATTGAATTGTTTGCACCTTTGGACTTTGGGTATTGTTACTCTCTGTTCATGCGAGAAGGACCAGGGAAGTAAGTGGCTGAAGAAATAAGCCCCCTAACAAATTCTACTCTTCTTTATTTATGTTTACATTTCCATTTTTTTCTAAGGTTAAAGCAAAGTATTGGCCCCGGGGATTTTTTTTTTCTTTAAAGCAATTCTAATAATATTCTCACTGTTGATATTTAGCAAAATATTTGCTTTATTTACTGTTTTCCACATTATTTTACACCCTGCAGTTCCATTTTGACATAATTTGTATCAAATGGATAATCTCTCTCTCAAAACAAAATGAAGAACAACTTAATTGTGATGGGATGATGTAGTTGCTGTGAGAGGAAACTTACATTACTGAACTACTTTACAGAGCCCAACTTTCCAGATGGAGACCAAAAAAAAGAAAAAAAGAAAAAAACACCACTGTCATAGCTGCCTTTTGTTTGAGGTATTAATGCTGGCCAATAATTAGATTTTCATGGCACAATGTCCTTCACTGGTATTACATGCATTGAAATGACCATCTGTAAGAAAACATAATTTGCAAGAATCTAAGAGAATGAATCTCTGACTCCAACTAGTTAAAACACCAACCTTTATATACTGATTGAGAATATAACAACATAAAAGCATTTTTGACTCAGTTTTAAAGAAAGATTCAGAAGGTTTTGATTCTGTGCACCTGAACAATGAACTGGTGGTGATTACATGTCTAGACACTTTGTTAGCAAAGCAGTGTATCCATTATACTCCTACCTGAATCCAAATTAGCTACATGTGAGGAATCATGAGCTGTGCAAACTGGCTACTATTTGCATGGCACTGTTGTAGCCGGCATTGCAAGATATTTACATGCAGATGTGCGAAAGATACGTATGGCCCTTCATGCTTCAACTACCATTCCAGGGGACATGCATCCATGCAGATGTGGGTTCTGCTCAATATCAATCCAAAGCAGAGTGGACCTATGCATGTTCATTTTAATTGTCTGAGTCAGATGTCACCAGCAGAAGGTTGATTTTCCTTTTTGGTGGTTAGGGTTCTGTAGTTTCTGCATTGGAGTGTTGCTTTTTAAGACTTCTGAAAGCATGCTCCACACCTCGTCCCTCTCAGATTTTGGAAGGCACTTCAGATTCTTAAATCTTGTGTCGACTGCTGTAGATATCTTTAGAAATCTCACATTGGTACCTTCTTTGCGTTTTGTCAAATCTGCAGTGAAAGTGTTCTTAAAATGAACCTGTGCTGGGTCATCAACTGAGACTGTTATAACATTAAATATATGTCAGAATAAAGGTAAAACAGAGTTGGAGACATACAGTTGTCCCGGAAGTTCAGTCACAAACTTAATTAACACATTTTTTTAACTAGCGCCACCAGCATGGAATCATGTCCTCTGGAATGGTGGCCAAAGCATGAAGTGGCATATGAATGGTTAGCATATCTAGCACGTAAATACCTTGCAATGCCAGCTACAAAAGTGCCATGCAAATGCCTGTTCTCACCTTCTGGTGATATTGTAAATAAGAAGGCAGCATTATCTCTTGTAAATGTAAACAAACTTGTTTGTCTTCGCGATTGGCTGAACAAGAAGTAGTACTGAGTGGACTTGTAGGCTCCAAAGTTTTACATTGTTTTGTTTTTGAGTGCAGTTATGAAATGAAAAAAATCTACATTTGTAAGATGCACTTTCACGACAAAGAAATTGCACTGTAGTACTTGAATGATCTGAATTGAAAAACACTATTTCTTTTGTTTATCATTTTTAGTGGAAATATTTGTAATAAAAATAATATGCACTTTGATTTTAATTACAACACAGACTATAATATATATGAAATGTAGAAAAATATCCAAAATATTTAATAAATTTAAATTGGTATTCTATTGTTTAACAGTGCAATTGAAACGGCAATTAATCGTGATTTTTTTTTGAGTTAATCACATGGGTTAACTGCGATTAATTGACAGCCCTATTTTTTACATATTACAGCCCATTTCATTATAATTCCACAGGAATCATTTCAGCACTCTTATCAAGCTTTCTGAATGTTTGTTCTGGTGAGATTGAATAGTTGCAGTTTGTCACACAGCTGGCTTATTTTCCAGCAGGACAAATCATTTGTCTGTGTCAACCTGTACATCTACAAAACATGACATTTGCTTTCTGTGCAGAAACTGCTTATACTGGTGTGTGGCATTCCCCTCACCCTCCTTCCTTGATGAATGGGGGAGAATGCAAGCAGATGGTCACTCTGAAGACATGACAAACTTGATACCTTTATAATTTTCCTGAACATACAAAGCTGAAGGAAATTTGACCTGAGATTTGTTATTTTTGTCTTAAAAATGTTATTTTATGCTACCAACAGTTTCCTCAACAAATTAGAGAAAAAACGTATGAGTGTAGTAAAGCCCCAATATGCTCTTAGGCCATGACTCATATAGGACTATTCACATATTGGGTGCTTTTGCTGGGACTAGGCCATAACAAGTGCTCAAAATTGAGATGGAGCTTTTTTCAGGCTAGAGGGGGGTTACCAGTGGAGTTCCTCAGGGATCAGTTTTGGGACCAATCTTATTTAATCTTTTTATTACTGACCTTGGCACAAAAAGTGGGAGTGTGCTAATAAAGTTTGAGGATGATACAAAGCTGGGAGGTATTGCCAATTTAGAGAGAGACTGGAATATCATACAGGAAGACTTGGATGACCTTGTAAACTGGAGTAATAGTAATAGGATGAAATTTAATAGTGAGAAGTGTAAGGTCATGCATTTAGGGATTAATAACAAGAATTTTAGTTATAAGCTGGGGACGCATCTATTAGAAGTAATGGAGGAGGAGAAGGACCATGGAGTATTGGTTGATCATAGGATGACTATAAGCTGCCAATGTGATATGGCCGTGAAAAAAGCTAATGCGGTCTTGGGATGCACCAGACGAGATATTTCCAGGAGAGATAAGGAGGTTTTAGTACCGTTATACAAGGTACTGGTGAGACCTCACCTGGAATACTGTGTGCAGTTCTGGTCTCCCATGTTTAAGAAGGATGAATTCAAACTGGAACAGGTACAGAGAAGGGCTACTAGGATGATCCGAGGAATGGAAAACCTGTCTTATGAAAGGAGACTCAAGGAGCTTGGCTTGTTTAGCCTAACTAAGAAAAGGTTGAGGGGAGATATGATTGCTCTCTATAAATATATCAGAGGAATAAATACCGGAGAGGGAGAGGAATTATTTAAGCTCAGTACCAATGTCGATACAAGAACAAATGGATATAAACTGGTCATCGGGAAGTTTAGACTTGATGTTAGATGAAGGTTTCTAACCATCAGAGGAGTGAAGTTTTGGAATAGCCATCCAAGGGAAGCAGTGGAGGCAAAAGACCTATCTGGCTTTAAGATTAAACTCAATAAGTTTATGGAGGAGACGGTATGATGGGATAACATGGTCTGGCAATTAATTGATCTTTAACTATTCATGGTAAATAGGCCCAATGGCCTGTGATGGGATATTAGATGGGATGGGATCTGAGTTACTACAGAAAATTCTTTCCTGGGTATCTGGCTGGTGAATCTTGCTCATATGCCCAGGGTTTAGCTGATTGCCATATTTGGGGTCGGGAAGGAATTTTCCTGCAGGGCAGATTGGAAGAGGCCCTGGAGGTTTTTCGCCTTCCTCTGTAGCATGGGGCACGGGTCACTTGCTGGAGGATTTTCTGCTCCTTGAAGTCTTTAAACCACGATTTGAGGACTTCAAAAGCTCAGACATAGGTGAGAGGTTTTTCGCAGGAGTGGGTGGGTAAAATTCTTGTTCAGCGTTGTGCAGGATATCAGACTAGATGATCATAATGGTCCCTTCTGACCTTAATATCTATGAATCTATGAATAGTGCTTGTTCAAAGATGGTCTTTCCCCTATGGAAAGCTGTGACTTTGACTTTTCAGGGGAGAAAAAAAAATGTGTGTGTGTATATGTATGTAAAACTTTCAGATGAAAACTGAAAATGTTGATTTGAAAATGCTGCCATGGTGCCTCATGGGACTTGTAGTTCCAATGGGGGCCTTATGCCCTCATTCTCCTCTATGGTTCAGGCTCCCTGGCTGGACTAAATGGATTCATAGACTCCAAAGTCAGAAGGGACTGCTGTGGTCATCTAATCTGACCTCCTGTATAACACAGGATGCAGAACTTCCCCCAAATAGTTCATAAAGCGTATCTTTTCAGGGCGGGAGGGGGGGAGGAAGGGAACCATCTTGATTTAAAAATTGTCAGCGATGGAAAACCCTCCACAGTCCTTGGTAAATTGTTCCAATGTTTAATTCCTGTCACTTTAATAATTGTAGGACTTATTTCCAGTCAGAATTTGTCTAGCTTCAACTTGTGGCCATTGCATCCTGTTATACCTTTCTCTGGAGGACTAAAGAGCCCATTATCAAATATTTGTTTCCTCTGACCAAGTCACCCTTCACCTTCCCTTAGCTAAGTTTAATAGATTGAGTTTTTCATTGTATCACTGTAAGGCATGCTTTCTATTTCTTTAATAATTCCTATTGCTGAGCCATGGGATCATGCATCATGGGTGCTCGTGGTACATCACTGGAAATGTAGAGCATTTGGACTATAGAGAAAAATGGACTCAGGAGGCACCCACACTACAACTCCCACAAAGCATGACAGATGGCAGTGTTTCTTTTTCTTTTCTTTTTTTTTTCTTAACTGATTTACTTTTTCAGGTTCCAGATTTTGGACAAAAAGTCAAAGTTTTCCATGGAAAACAGAAACTTTGCACAAAAAAATTATTTAGTTGAAAACCCAAATTTCCATTGGAAAATGCTTTCAGTGGGAAATTTTCCACTAGGGCTACTTCAGAACATTTTAAAAAGTATATTAAATTCTTTACTTTGACATTATTTCAATAATAATCCATTAATAAATAACTTAAAGGCAAAGACTTCCAGGGAAAGTATGCATGAGTCTTAGGAGACTAAGGTTTGCTTATGTGGAAGAAATTGAAAAGGTAATTTCAGAATTAGGAAAAAAGCATAAATTCTTCTCAATAGTTTTTTTTTTTTTCTGGCTCCCTACTCAGTGCTGTCAGAAGAAGGGATCACAGGGAAAGGAGAAAGACATCTGACCTCAGGTGCAGGTGATGCACCGTGCCAGTGAGAAAATCCTTTTCACTTGCCCGTCTCTAGGTTTAGTTGAATGCACATTGGCAGTAGGATATTTGCGACTAAGATAGGTTAATCAGTTATGAGATACAACGTTGTTGAGGGCAGGTACATTTGTAGTTCATCACAAATGAGAACAGAACTCTTTTTTTCTGGAAATGGCAATGACACCACCCGTTGCTTAAAAATACTGCACAAAAATAGTTATGCAAACTGTAAGAATCTTGGACAGTGAAAGAGGAGTTTGAGCCCCATTGCTTAGTTAATGAAATGCACCAAATTACAACTTGAAATTTATTAGAGAATAGCTCATTTGAAGCTGATTTTTCCTTTTGACATGCATGTTTAAGGCCAACTGTGGTCCAATTAGGAAATTGCAATTGGCTGATTACTTCCATTCAAAAGGCAGTTCTGAATTATAATGTGGGGTGTTTTTTTTTTAAATCTTTTATGACCATTAATGCATTTTTCCCGGGTTGAGTCTACTCGACTTTGCTCATTTGCAGATTCTCTGATTGTATTGATGTTTTTATTTGTTGGTTTGGGAATAAGAGAGTTAAGACTATTCCCATACCCATGATCATAATGATGATGGGTCATATTGTGCACTTCTGCTTCATGTGAAACATTCTTCAGGGATTTTTATGGTAATAAGATAAAACATAATTTTCCATTCTGTGAGTATATAGATATATATATATATATAGTTTTTTTTTCTTTTCAGAATTTTAAGAACACAGAACAATATATCACTTTATGCATTTCAATGTTCCAGTGTTAATGACAGAAATGAAATAACATGGAAGGGAAATCCACAGGAAAGCTTGCCTGTTATTGTCTTGCAGTTTTAAAAGTGACTATAAATCAAGCCAAAATTGGGAGTATTTTGTTAAATCTTAGAAGTTATGTTTTATTTATTGTATACTTTTTTTTAAGTATACACCTCCCCCCACAACCAAAAACAAATAAATGAGGAGAAGGAAGATAAGGCAATTTCCCAGCATTTAATTAAGCACAAATGTGCAGAGACCGTGTAAACCCAAGCACACAGATATTACACACAATCCTCAGTCAAACAAGATTTTTTTTAAAAATACAAAGAACTTAATAACAAATTATAAGCTTTCCTCAAATCACCTATATGTTTCCATAAAGATTCTACTATTGTCTGATCAATTCTTCAGTGGACTCTGCTAGGAAAAGATAGGCAAATTTTTCATTAAAAGTAACTTCAAAGGGAATTGCAGGTGCTCAGTACCTCTGAAAATCAGCCCATTTATATAATTGGCCAAATATGGATTTAGGGCCCATATTTTCAGAAGTGCTTAGTGATTTTGCATGCCTTAATTTTGCTGTGTCCAACTTGAAACACAGTGAAGGGGACTAATTTTAAGAGGGTAAGTGTTCAGCCCCTTCTGAAAAAAAATCAGGCTGATGTAAGGTGTCTCAAGTTAGGCAACCAACAAATCACTAGCTGTTTTTGAAAATTTTGTGCCTGATATTAGTCACCCAGATTTGGAAATGGTGACTTTAATAAGTATTTCCAAGACAGGTTTAAAGAGTAGGCTGAGCAAATACTGTAATCAATTATTTGCTGACAATGTTTTAAGTAATTAGAAAGTTGCTTTCTTAGCCCTGGTCTACACTAGGACTTTAGGTCAAATTTAGCAGCGTTAAATCGATGTAAACCTGCACCCGTCCACACGATGAAGCCCTTTATTTTGACTTAAAGGGCTCTTGAAATCGATTTCCGTACTCCACCCCTGACAAGGGGATTAGCACTTAAATCGGCCTTGCTGGGTCAAATTTGGGGTACTGTGGACACAATTTGATGGTATTGGCCTCCAGGAGCTATCCCAGAGTGCTCCATTGTGACCGCTCTGGACAGCACTCTCAACTCAGATGCACTGGCCAGGTAGACAGGAAAAGAACTGCAAACTTTTGAATCTCATTTCCTGTTTGGGCAGCGTGGCAAGCTGCAGGTGACCATGCAGAGCTCATCAGCAGAGGTGACCATGATTGAGTCCCAGAATTGCAAAAGAGCTCCAGCATGGACTGAACGGGAGGTACGGGATCTGATTGCTGTATGGGGAGAGGAATCTGTGCTATCAGAACTCCGTTCCAGTTTTTGAAATGCCAAAACCTTTGTCAAAATCTCCCAGGGCATGAAGGACAGAGGCCATAACAGGGATCCAAAGCAGTGCCCTGTGAAACTTAAGAAGCTGAGGCAAGCCTATCAGAAAACTAGAGGGGCGAACGGCATCTCTGGGTCAGAGCCCCAAATATGCCACTTCTATGATGAGCTGCATGCCATTTTAGGGGGTTCAGCCACCACTACCCCAGCCATGTTGTTTGACTCCTTCAATGGAGATGGAGGCAACACGGAAGCAGTTTTTCGGGACGAAGAAGATGATGATGATGATGATGATGAGGCTGTAGATAGCTCACAGCAAGCAAGCGGAGAAACCGGTTTTCCCGACAGCTAGGAACTGTTTCTCACCCTGGACCTGGAGCCAGTACCCCCCGAAACCACCTAAGGCTGCCTTCTTGACCTGGCAGGTGGAGAAGGGACCTCTGGTGAGTGTACCTTTTAAAATACTATACATGGTTTAAAAGCAAGCATGTGAAAGGATTAATTTGCCCTGGCATTCGTGGCTCTCCTGGATGTACTCCCAAAGCCTTTGCAAAAGGTTTCTGGGGAGGGCAGCCTTATTGCGTCCTTCATGGTAGGACACTTTACCACTCCAGGCCAGTAACACGTACTCGGGAATCATTGTACAACAAAGCATTGCAGTGTATGTTTGCTGGCGTTCAAACAACATCTGTTCTTTATCTCTCTGTGTTATCCTCAGGAGAGTGAGATATCATTCATGGTCACCTGGTTGAAATAGGGTGCTTTTCTTCAGGGAACACTCAGAGGAGCCTGTTCCTGCTGGGCTGTTTGCCTGCGGCTGAACAGAAATGTTCCCTGCTGTTAGCCACGGGGAGGAGGGAAAGTTGAGGGGGTAGCCACGCAGTGGGGGGAGGCAAAATGCGACCTTGTAACGAAAGCACATGTGCTATGTATGTAATGTTAACAGCAAGGTTTACCCTGAAAGAGTGTAGCCACTGTTTTATAAAATGTGTCTTTTTAAATACCGCTGTCCTGTTTTTTTTCTCCACCAGCTGCCTGTGTTTCAATGATCACAGGATCTTCTCCTTCCCAGAGGCTAGTGAAGATTAGAAAGAAAAAAAAACGCACTCATGATAAAATGTTCTCTGAGCTCATGCTGTCCTCCCACACTGACAGAGCACAGACGAATGCGTGGAGGCAAATAATGTCAGAGTGCAGGAAAGCACAAAATGACCAGGAGGAGAGGTGGCAGGCTGAAGAGAGTAAGTGGCGGGCTGAAGACAGGGCTGAAGCTCAAATGTGGCAGCAGCGTGATGAGAGGAGGCAGGATTCAGTGCTGAGGCTGCTGGAGGATCAAACAGTATGCTCCAGTGTATGGCTGAGCTGCAGCAAAGGCAGCTGGAGCACAGACTGCCACTACAGCCCCTGTGTAACCAACCACCCTCCTCCCCAAGTTCCATAGCCTCCACACCCAGACGCCCAAGAATGCGGTGGGGGGGCCACTGGCCAACGAGCCACTCCACCACAGAGGATTGCCCCAAAAAAAGAAGGCTGGCATTCAATAAATTTTAAAGTTGTAAACTTTTAAAGTGCTGTGCTTGAAGTGCTGTGTGGCATTTTCCTTCCCTCCTCCACCACCCCTCCTGGGCTACCTTGGTAGTCATCCCCCTATTTGTGTGATGAATGAATAAAGAATGCATGAATGTGAAGCAACAATGACTTTATTGCCTCTGCAAGCGGTGATCAAAGGGAGGTGGGGAGGGTGGTTAGCTTACAGGGAAGTAGAGTGAACCAAGGGACGGGGGGGTTTCATCAAGGAGAAATAAAGAGAACTTTCACATCGTAGCCTGGCCAGTCATGAAACTGGTTTTCAAAGTTTCTCTGATGCGTACTGCACCCTCCTGTGCTCTTCTAACCGCCCTGGTGTCTGGCTGCATGTAACCAGCAGCCAGGCAATTTGCCTCAACCTCCCACCCCACCATAAACATCTCCCCTTACTCTCACAGATATTATGGAGCACACAGCAAGCAGTAATAACAGTGGGAATATTGGTTTCGCTGAGGTCTAAGCGAGTCAGTAAACTGCACTAGCGCGCCTTTAAACGTCCAAATGCACATTTTACCACCATTCTGCACTTGCTCAGCCTGTAGTTGAACAGCTCCTGACTACTGTCCAGGCTGCCTGTGTACGGCTTCATGAGCCATGGCATTAAGGGGTAGGCTGGGTCCCCAAGGATAACTATAGACATTTCAACATCCCCAACAGTTATTTTCTGGTCTGGGAATAAAGTCCCTTCCTGCAGCTTTTGAAACAGACCAGAGTTCCTGAAGATGCGAGCATCATGTACCTTTCCCGGCCATCCCACGTTGATGTTGGTGAAACGTCCCTTGTGATCCACCAGAGCTTGCAGGACTATTGAAAAATACCCCTTGCGGTTTATGTACTCGCCGACTTGGTGCTCCGATGCCAAGATAGGGATATGGGTTCCGTCTATGGCCCCACCACAGTCAGGGAATCTCATTGTAGCAAAGCCATCCACTATGACCTGCACATTTCCCAGGGTCACTACCCTTGATATCAGCAGATCTTTGATTGCATGGGCTACTTGCATCACAGCAGCCCCCATAGTAGATTTGCCCCCTCCAAATTGATTCCCAGCTGACCGGTAGCTGTCTGGCGTTGCAAGCTTCTACAGGGCTATCACCACTCGCTTCTCAACTGTGAGGGCTTCTCTCATCTTGGTATTCATGCACTTCAGGGCAGGGGAAAGCAAGTCACAAAGTTCCATGAAAGTACCCTTACGCATGTGAAAGTTTCGCAGCCACTGGGAATCGTCCCAGACCTGCAACACTATGTGGTCCCATCAGTCTGTGCTTATTTCCTGATCCCAGAATCGGCGTTCCACAGCATGAACCTGCCCCATTAGCACCATGATGCATGCATTGGCAGGGCCCATGCTTTCAGAGAAATCTGTGTCCATGTCCTGATCACTCATGCGACCGCGCTGACGTCGCCTACTCGCCCGGTATCGCTCTGCCAGGTTCTGGTGCTGCATATACTGCTGGATAATGCGTGTGGTGTTTAATGTGCTCCTAATTGCCAAAGTGAGCTGAGCGGTCTCCATGCTTGCCTTGGTATGGCGTCCACTCAGAAAAAAGGCGAGGAACGATTGTCTGCCGTTGCTCTGACGGAGGGAGGGGCGACTGACGACACGGCTTACAGGGTTGGCTTCAGGGAGCTAAAATCAACAAAGGGTGTGGCTTTACACCAAGGAGTATTTCAGGCAGCACTTCACGGAGAGTTCCAATAAGAAATGGTGCACCTAAGTTATTGTTCTTATTGGAACAAGGAGGTTAGTCTGGCCTCTGATTGATATGTGGCTAGATTTACCTCGCTGCACCTTCCCTGTGAGTGACTGCAGTGTGACCTAGAGGAATGCGTCCCCTAGACAGGGGAGGGGGGGAAGCAAATGAGTACAAAACAAATCTGGTCTATTTCTTGTTTTGATACACTCCATCTATCTTTTACATCTTTGGCTGGCAGCAGACAGTGCAGAAGGACTGCAAGTCATCCACATCTCATGGCTGCCCGGCAGAAGATGATGCAATAGGACTGCTAGCAATCCGTATCGCCTGCCTGCTCACCATAAGATGGTTCAATAGGACTGACTACAGGACTAAAGAGAATGACTTGATTAAGTCACTCCAAATTTAGTCCCTGCGCCCAGGTCTGTCCAGGCTCTCCTGGCCAACGCGGCCAGGAGCACCTCGGACATGACGATGACGGCTACCAGTCCTATTGCACCGTCTGCTGCCAGAAGGCAATGGGTTGCTGCTACTGTGTAGCAATGCAGTAACACGTCTGCCAGCACCCAGGAGACATACGGTGATGGTTAGCTGAGCGGGCTCCATGCTTGCCGTGGTATGGTGTCTGCACAGGTAACTCAGGAAAAAAGGCGCAAAACGATTGTCTGCTCTTGCTTTCATGGAGGGAGGGGGGGAACGGGGGCCTGATGATATGTACCCAGAACCACCCGCGGCAATGTTTTAGCCCCATCAGGCATTGGGATCTCAACCCAGAATTCCAATGGGCAGCGGAGACTGCGGGAACTGTGGGATAGCTATCCAGAGTGCAACACTCCGGAAGTCGACTCTAGCCTCGGTACTATGGAAGCGCTCCACCGAGTTAATTCACTTAATGCACTTAGAGCATTTTCTGTGGGGACACTCACACTCGAATATATAAAACCGATTTCTAAAAAAACGACTTCTATAAATTCAACCTAATTTCATAGTGTAGACATACCCTTATTTATTGGTATTGTAGTCAGACCGGAAAATCTCATTGAAGATCAGGGTCCATAAAAGCATATGGTAAGAAACAGTCCCTGCCCTGAAGAGATTATAATCTATATAGATATGGGGTGAGAAGGAAAACAGAGCACAAATTAGTTAAATTACTTTCCCATGATCACACACAAGAGTGATGGCTGAGCCGGGCATGGAACCCAGGTCTCCAGAGTCTCATGTTTATTAGTGGGTTTTTTATTCAAAATTGTTTGGATATTTTCTGAGAAGATATGTCAGTTGTTCACAGCATACTTACTTTGGCTATGTCTTCAACATATTGTTGTTCATTATTCATGATGTTTGGTCACCTAATTCAGGGATATTGTTTCTGATTGAATGAGACGTTACTGGACTTAGACTCTGGAGACCTGGATTCCATGTCCAGCTCAGCTATCACTCTTGTGTGTGACCATGGGAAAATAATTTAACTAGGCACCCAGATAGCTTTCTGGACTGGCAGACTACAGAGTTCTGGTTTGGTTTCATAGTCTGCCATTCCAGAAAGCTATCTGGTTGCTTAGAAATAATATAGTAAATCAGAGTTTACAGTGATGGAACTTAGAATTACTGTAAGTATAGGACTAGTGAGACCCGAGGACTCCAGATCGCAGTCTTGACTCCATTAAGGACTCCTATTCTGACACCTAATCTGACTACACCCTGATCTGCCTTTCCCTTTAGCAATCTATAACTTTTTCAGAACCTGTAACAAGCATTTTTTTTTCAAAGAAGGCATGCTGGAAGTCAATGGGGCTACTATTGTAACTGCGTGAGCAAGGAGTTCACATTATAGCTTTTCTGTAACAGTTATAGGAATGCATATATGTAAACAAACTATTACCAGTTCCGTTACTTAGAATGTTTCTTTTGCGCAAAGAGGGAATGTGTCTTGCATCCACATGGGGTGTTCTTCTGTACCCTCGATTATTTTTCACCCAGCTTTGTTTTAAAAATATGGAAAATATGGAAAATGGTATGAATTATAATCATTCTATGCCAGCTATCACAAGTCATTGCTGCTCAGCATGATTCTTGTTAATTTGTCACAAGTGAGTTCTAGTCAAAATTCTATTTCCTTACCTTTTGTTTCAGAAATAATGTCAGGGGATGTGCATTGTTATATGCAAACCTTAAGTTTGGGCACATTGTTTTCAGAAAACAGTTTGAAATGGAGCTGGTGTCTTTCACTTCAATTAATTCACTGAACATTTGATTGACACATTTAAACAAAATAATGCCTTCCATATTAAATTGCTCTATTATGAAAAAGAAATGTCAGAAGAATTTCAAAAGCATGATGCAATAAATAGATAAGGCATAAAAATGCCTCTTGAGAACTTCAACGCTCCCTGCAGAAACATACCCAAATATCTCGTCAGAGAAAGAGGCTTAATATGGACAGAAACTATTCAATTGAAGGCCCTTGGTTCACTGTGCTGTGTTTTCATTCAAGTTGCTGTGTCAGGGGACATAGCTGCTGTGACCTAGCCCTAGTTGGAGCATTTATTTTTATTAGTTTGATCAGCTCAGGGACTTGAGTTTCTCAAACAAAAGGAAGCATTTTGATTTACATTTTTACATTTTCAAAAATTTAAGCCAAATCACGTTCTTTTAGTTTATGTAGGGAATACTTTTGCATAGTTCTGTTACCAGCTTACCTAGTCAGATTTCGGATGTTTTCCATCTGTTGCCCCTCTCTGTCTCCCTGCATTTTAGCACTTTTGGTGAAAGACAAGGGGGAATGGTAAATTCAAACACACTTCCTTGGGATGCCTAGGTTAAGGGTAGAGGTTTAGCCATAAAAATTGTTAGATTTCATGCCTAAACCATTTCTCATTTCAGATTCACAATATGAAATTAAAGTCCACCAATCCAACAGGTTCAAAGAGCGGAGCAACAAAGGACTGGCAAGAGAGTTTGGATTTCTTGTCCCTCTTCCCACATCAGCAATTGTCTCATTATGCAGCTTTTATCACTATGGGAATATATCTCTGCTTCAGTTCTGTTTGGATGCTTTTATAGCTGATCTGATAGCCAAAAGCTCAAACAAATGTATATTCCTTGAGGCTACCAGTGAGGATCACTCATCTAAAGCCACCTTATTCCCTAAGTGTGCCTGTGATGGGGTGATCACTCCACACTTGCCCTGAAAGGGTTAATAAAGACTAAGAAGGGAACTAATTAACCTAACAGGCCACAGCTAAGAGCAATCAAGTGGCCAGGTAATCCCCTGACTGAGTGAGGGAGCCCAGCTGAAGAGTAACAAGCTGGGTTGGGGCTATAAAGGCAGGAAATTGGCAGCAGAAAGGGGGGCTGGTTGGAAAGTCTGTAGTCACTCCCTGGGAGAAGAGAAGTGCATTAGGGCTGGCAAACCCAGGGGGATCCAGGAAAGTAGGCCAGAGCTCAGGGAAAGGCAGTAAGGTCTAGAAGGGAACAGATATTGATTTCTGGCTAGCGGGTCCCTGAGCTGGAACTTGGAGTAAAGGATGGGACCGGTTCCCCTGCCAGGCATTGAGGGAATGGCACTACGAGGCAGTGAATGGGAAGACTGCCTAGGACTGCTGATGAGGAAAGATTTTGAAACCCCAGGAGAAACCATTTGGTGACCTGGCTGGAGGGCCAAATTACAAAGAGGTGGCAGCAGCAGCTTGTGGGGTAAGAGTGTCCATAAACCCAGACAGTGAGGTGGAGGATGGCAGGCAACCATGGGAAGGGATGTCAACCTGACAAGCTATTACCCAGCGTGACCAGGAGGAGATAACACCCTACCAATGAATGGATCATCCCGTCAGAGTGCCCTTCATCCAAAACAGGCTTATATTTTAGGTTCTTGCTTAGCTCCTAATCCAGCACATTGGGCAAGGCCTTAAGTACTGAAAGGGAAATAGCGAGCCCCATCACAAATCCTGGTCTTTCTTTGGCAGAAGAAGCATAAGTCTTTCTTGACATAGTATTGCATTTGATTTGGGCAGTCTGGGCACCTTCTGGCCTCTTATTTAGGGATCCTCTTTGTATAAACCCTGCAAAGCTGAAAGGAGTGACTCAGTGTCTCAGGATTGCCTCTCAGTACGACAGAGTTCTGCCCAAAATTGTTAGAAATGCCTTAAATTTAAGGCTACAGCAATCAAAGCTGAGAGGGAAAAAGGCAGAGTAATAAGTAGATGTTGTAGCAACCAGGCAAGCTACTAACAAACTTAAACAGCACTTTATTTTTAAAGTGTAAACCTCTTTACCAAGCTGCTGCTGCACCCTTGGTAGCTCTCACTCCGCCTCCTTAACTCCCCCTCCCCTCCTGTTTCCTGTCCTTTCAGACTCCCAACAGCCAGTGCTACCAGTTCTAATAATTACTAGCAGCATTTAAACACCAAATTCCCTCCTCTCTTAAGAAACTCTCCCAATTAAAATAAACATTGTTGTTCTAACCACAGGAACAAATATGAAACAAGACACTATACTGTTGGCAGAAATATTACACTGAAAACACTGTAGATACTGCATAAAATCGTCTCTAGTCCAGACAGGTGGTCCGCTGGGTCTGACAGGCTGTCTCTCAAGCCCTGGTTCCAGTGCAATGTCTTGTGTTGATATTACGGTGAAATCATCCAATGCAGACTGGGTGTTGGCATAATCTTCATATATAAATGTTCTATATTTGACTTATCACTTAAAGGTTAATTACAGGATGAAGAAAGCAATTGTGAGGGTGATAAGGATTTTTTATTAAACCATGATGATACATTTAACGTAGAGGGTGGTCATTAGTTCTCTCCAAATCAGTGGTGGATTGCACTTTTGGAAAATGGAGATGGATAGTCCAATGGACTTGCATGAATTCTCACTCTCTGGTTCATAAGGCAGTAAGTGATGTACTGTAAAGGAACATGCTGTGGTTTAGTATCATATTCACAGTATTACAATTCGGAAATTTAATTTTCCATTTTAAATCTCATTATTTGTGGCATGTTTAGAGTCACTCTGGAATGAAACAGTCATATGAGTTCACAGTCTAGCAACGACGACCCTCTTTCCTTTTTACGCTCTCCCCCCACTCGCAAAATATATACAAATACCAGTTAGAAATTCGTTTATGATTTGAAAGTTTCATTTTTCATTTTAAACACTTGCATGCTAGCCAAGAGAATAGTAATTTCTTAAAGATGCTATTGAATTTCACAGTCTGTGCACTTTCACTTTGTCGTCCCCCCGCTCCAGATTTGAAAGTATCTTGTCCCCTCATTGGTCATTTTGGGTCATGTGCCAGCGAGGTTACCTTAGCTTCTTAACCCTTTACAGGTGAAACAGTTTTGCCTCTGGCCAGGAGGGATTTTATAGCACTGTATACAGAAAGGTGGTTACCCTTCCCTTTATATTTATGACAACAACCAACCTTTTTTGTACCTGGGCTAGGTTATTTGCAGGTGTTTGTCACTTGAAAAATATCCATTATATTGTTGATTTTTATTTTATTTTTGGCATTCTCATTGAGGTAGAGAAGAAAGAAAAACCAAGGGTAGAAAAACTAGAAGGGTAAAATTGCCGATCTGAATTTATATATTAATGGTAGTTACCTCTGTAGAAGTAAAAACTAGATCTAGTTTTAGATAAGGGAACTTATGAATTATAAAAAGCCACTGCCAGTCAAGCACGAATATGAATATGCAATTGGGGGACATTCTGATTTACTTTAAAAAAAATCATAAGCTCTAATTTCTTTATTTCATGGTGCATTTTCGCTACAATCATTAGGTACTTTCATTAGGTGCAATTGGCTGGCGTGGTTGGTCCCGGAAGTGATAGATTCGTCACTTCTGCCCCGGGCCCCACGTTCCTCTAGAGACGGCCTTGCCTGTGAGACACCACAATTTACTTCTCTCCATTCTCAAAACTGACCATTTATTCCAACCCTTTGTTTCCTATCTTTTATCAGTTACTGATCCATGAGGGGGCCTTCCCTCTTATCCCACGACAGCTTACTTTTCTTAAGAGCCTTTGGTGCGGGATCTCATCAATTTTTTTCTGAAAGTCCAAGTACACTATATCAACTAGATCACCCTTGTTCACATGCTTGTTGGCTACCTCAAAGAATTCTAACAGATTGGTGAGGCATGATTTTCCTTTTCAAAAGCCATTTTGACTCTTCCCTAACATATTGTGTTCATCTGTGTCTGATAATTTTGTTTTTCACTATAGTTTCAAATAATTTTCCTGGCACTTATGTTAAGCTTGCTAGCCTGTAATTGCTAGAGGGTCAATAGAGGGTCAGCTCTAGCCTTTTTTTAAAAATTGGAGTTACATAAGTTGTCCTCCAGCCATCACATAGTGTTAAGCATTAGATTCCATACCAGTTAGTAGTTCTGTGATATCATATTTGAGTTCCTTCAGAACTCTTGGGTGAATTACATCTGGTACTGGTGACTTATTACTGTTTAATTTGTTGATTTGTTCCCCAACTTCATTGATTGACACCTCAATCTGGGACAGTTCCCCAGTTTTGTTACCTAAAAGTAATAGCTTAGGTTGAGAATCTCACTCACATCCTTTGTTGTGCAGACCAATGTAAAGAATTCATTTAACTTTTCCACAATGGCCTAGTCAGGTGGTCATGAGTATACTCCTACTGCTATACTCTATTATTCAAGCATGAAATTTCTGCCCATAAAGACTGTATGGTTCAGTTTGATTCATTTAAGATTTCTACTATATTTAACTCTGTTTTCTTTCACATATAGTGCTGCTTTCCCTCCAGCACAAGCAACTCTGTCATCCCTATATGTTTTATACTATGTCTCATTGATTATCATCATTCCACCAAGTTTCTGTGGTGCCTATTAGACCAATATCCTCATTTAATACCAGGTACTCAAGTTCACCTGTCTTAGTATTTATATTTCTAGCATTTGCATATAAGTACTTAACTAAATAATGACAAATTTTATATCTCCCTTCATGTGATGTACTCGAATGGGACTCTTTTTCGTTTGACTGTTTGTTTTCTATACCTGTACTTTTTCAGCTTCTGTCCTCTAATCTTTACTAGGATATAGAGTATGCCCTTTTATAACTCTTCCCCTAAATGGTGCCTCTATCCAAACTGCATGCTCCTCTTCATCTGTTGGTTTCCCCCCAGCCCTTAGTTTAAAGACTCCTCTGTGATCTCTTTCATTTTACTTGCCAGCAAACTGGTTCCAGTTTGGTTTAGGTGGAGCTCATCCTTCCTGTATAGGCTTCTCCTTTTCCAAAAGGTTCCCCAGTTCCTAATAAACACTAATCCTTCCTTCCTCTCAACTCTATCATCTCATCCACACATTGAGACCCAGAAGTACTGCGTGTCTAACTGGCCCTGCACATGGAACTGGAAGCATTTCAGAGAATGCTACCATGGAGGTCCTGGACTTTAATATCTTACCTAAATCTAAATTTAATCTAAATTTGGCCACCAGGACCTTTCTCCTACCTTTATTATGCCATTGGTACCAACAAGTACTATGACCGTTGGCTCCTTCCAGCACTGCACATAAATCTATCTAGATGTCTCAAGACCAGAGATGGGAAATTTGCATTCACCTCCCCCAGCAAACCACTTGAACCTGTTTGTCACAAAGTTCATTCTCATCTGTCACATTGTTCAATACAGCCCTTTGAAGCTCATTAATCTTCCGTGGGTTCACATCCATGGAGAGGATACATACAGTCCTGGCCCAGAAAAATACATAACCTTTGCATTTAGTACAATGGTTTCTACAGATCCTTAAACTTAACTCAATAAGATTTTTAAAGGATATTGGAGGAAATTGCCTTATCTGTCATACATGCACAGTGCTTTGCTAAAATGGGTTTGAAATAGGGACTTAGGAAAAGATTTTAGATGGATAAAGACTCCCATTTTTGAAAATATTCTTGCAGTATGGAATTTAATATACATTTTATTTTTTTTAAATGATAAAATAAAGCTCTAGGCATCATCATGCCCAGTGGTAGTGCTCATTTTCCAGTATTGTGATTTATTCTGTAAACTGCTGGAAGAAAAAAAAAATTAGGAACAGGGTCCTAGTGGCTGCATGAAACTTCTGGAAACTATCCAGCCATAACTCATCCAGTGCAGGTCACCCTTCCTTTATAATCCATTCCACCTGATGGAGGGCTGCCATCACTTCCCCACCCAATTAACCAGGTCTCAGCACTGTTTCTCAGACTCCACCACCCTCCCTCATCTGAGGATCAAGGGGGTGGGGAAGAGTTTTGCAGCTAAGACCCTAACTCAAAGAGGGGAAACTGGGGCATTTAAGAAGTATTGCAGAGAAGATTCCTATCCAATGTACTTTCCATTGATACCTTGACAATCTCTGGTGCACCCCAGTATTGATTTCCAGACAGTCCTTCCTGGGACATGAGTGATAAGCCTGAGGCTTCTGGGGACCCCTAATCATACATAGGGTAGACTGTGTCTGTGCATAACTGCAGCTGGCTCCCCTGCTGCCTCCTTGCTCTTCTTTCCATGCAGACTAGTCCCTTGGCCTGAGGGAATAGTTTATAAACTAATCCATTAAGTACATGGGAGCCAATAGGATTTGCTGTGGCCTTGTGTCCCACCAATCAGTCCTCTCCTCAAGACCACAAGGGGGCTAAATGCCCACCTGGATGGGTGCCGTATATACTTCTTAAAACAGGAACAAGGGGTTTCTTTCCCTGCTGTTCCAAAGTCTCCCACATCTCTGAGGACATGGGGGAGGAAGCAAAAGGGATATTTTGAACAGATGTTTTAAATTCAGAATCTGTCAGATTTAATCTGACTATTGATCTTCCTTGGAAAATTATTTTGATGACCCAGCTAAGAAAAAAAAAAAAGCAGTAGAGTTATTTATTCTAATGAATAGCAATTGGAAAACTCCCAGTCATAAGCCAATTAGAATGTAAAGCAAACAAAACAAAGACTTATAGAGGTTGGTTTGTTCTGTTCTCTCCAGGAATAATATTTTTGCATCCTTCAGAGAATTCATTATCACAAACCACTGTCTACAAAAGGCAGTGAAATTGCTGTAAGTAACACATTTCCTGAAAACATATCGTGATAACATTCTAGAACAGCTGAAATGTCTTGGATCACCACACAGTCTAAACTGAGATGAACAGACAAGGGCAGGGATAAGGGCAGAAGCAGTTAATAGCTTAACTCTGTCAATTTCTCTTTAGAGAATAATATCTACTCCATAAAATAAAAACAATACTTTCAGGTGACAGGAAATTTAAGTTTTGCTTTATAATTTTTATGGTAAAAAATGAAATAGCCTTGAAATTCACTTGCTGGAGGATTCTCTGCTCCTTGAAGTCTTTAAACTATGATTTGAGGACTTCAATAGCACAGATATAGGTGTGAGGCTTTTTGCAGCAGTGGTGGGTGAAATTCTCTGGCCTGCGTTGTGCGGGAGGTCGGACTGGGTGATCATCGTGGTCCTTTCTGACCAAAATATCTATGACTCTAAATAGCCTGCAGTTTCAAAAATAATTTCTAATGTAAAATGTCATGCTATTCCACAAATTTTCCAAATTCACCATATTTGTTTAGTATTATATTCACTTTAAGAATTGTGATTTTTAGTGGAATGCATGTAGGTATATTTTCACATCAATCTTGTAATCAACAGACCTTTGCAGTTTTTGCTAATGGATCAGGATCCAGTCCTATATTCCTTATACAGTCAAAGCTCCTTCAGATGGTAATTTTCTCTGAATAAGAAATACAAGATAAAGACCCAAGGCTGCATTCACAGGAACATAATATCAGAACCAAAATTGAATGGTATTTAATGGTCTTGTTCTGATAAATTGTTTGAGTGGTTGGATCTTTACAGAATCATCATCATGAGGTCTATTCTGAACCCTTTTTGTGTATTTGTGAAGGCTTGAGATTTATGATATCAAACATATGTGTACTCTCATTGGCTTTCTGGCTCAGTGTTTGTTTTCACAGCTGTTAGCAAATGACATGGTGTCATAAAAATAAAGGGAAGGGTAACCACCTTTCTGTATACAGTGCTATAAAATCCCTCCTGGCCAGAGGCAAAACCCTTTCACCTATAAAGGGTTAAGAAGCTAAGATAACCTCACTGGCCCCTGACCAAAATGACCAATGAGGAGACAAGATACTTTCAAATCGGGATGGGGGAGAAACAAAGGGAACAGATCAGGAATGCAGTCTCAGAACTTCTGTAAAGTTAGTAAGTAATCTAGCTAGAAATGTGTTAGATTTCCTTTTGTTTAATAGCTGGTAAAATACACTGTGCTGAATGGAATGTATATTCCTGTTTTTGTGTCTTTCTGTAACTTAAGTTTTTGCCTAGAGGGATCCTCTATGTTTTGAATCTGATTACCCTGTAAGGTATTTACCATCCTGATTTTACAGAGGTGATTCTCTTACCTTTTCTTTAATTAAAATTCTTCTGATAAGAACCTGATTGATTTTTCATTGTTCTTAAGATTCAAGGGTTTGGGTCTGTGTTCACTTGTACAAATTGGTGAGGATTTTTATCAAGCCTTCCCCAGGAAAGGGGATGAAGAGCTTGGGGGGATATTTTGGGGGAAGACATCTCCAAGTGGTCTCTTTCCCTGTTCTTTGTTGGACATGCTTGGTGGTGGCAGCATGGGGTTCAAGGACAAGGCAAAGTTTGTTCCCTAGAGAAGTTTTTAACCTAAGCTGGTAAGAATAAGCTTAGGGGGGTCTTTCATGCAGGTCCCCACATCTGTACCCTAGAGTTCAGAGTGGGGAAGGAACCTTGACACATGGTATTTATAAACTGGGAATTACAATACTTATAATCATTGTCCAAGATCTCATTTTAAGTGTTGATCCCCAAAGGGGCTTGGACATTGCAACTCTCACTGTTTCAGCTTCTAACTTTTAGGTGCCTTGCTATACAGTGGAATCTACTGTCCTGATGCCTGAGGAGAGCTAGACACCTAAGAACAGATCCATAAAAGCCAGCACAATGAGAAGGGGCCACCTAAGCTAGCCAATAGGGAATGCTGAGAAGAGGGGTGGAACTAAGCTTCATCCCTCACAGGTGCTCAACATCATATCTCCACTCAGAATTCATATGAGTCCTTTCGTGGAATAAGGCACCTCAGATGTTTCTTGCAAAAGCTATTGCTAGAGAAGGAAAGGAGAATGATGGCAGTGCCTCCCTTGTGGTCAGAGAGAAAAGGAGAATGACACTACACTCCCATGGTTAGGGCACTCTCCTGGGATGGGGAAGACCAAAGTTCAAGTCCTCTTTCCACATCAGGAAGATGGAAAATTGAACCAGGTCTCCCACATCTTGGGTGAGTTCCCTAAACAGTGGGCTGAAAGTTATAAGGGAGACATGACCTCCCTCTAGTTGGTCTGTGTGATCTTAGAATGCCTACTAGATCCAGGAAACTAGACGGAGGAATGCACAGGTTAAGGAACCCACTGGGATGTAGGTGTAAGATAGGCATCTGGGTTTCTAAATGGAGATGGCTGTGAGTATGCGCAGAGGCAGAAACTTAGGCACCTAGCGGACTTTAAATGAAGAAATTTAGATGCCTACACAATTAGATGGCAGCTGAGTGGGGGCATTGAGGATTTCAGTTGCACCTAAGTAATGGATTTAGATGCCTACAATGGTAATTAATTGCCTAAATTCCTTTGTGGATGTAGCCTTTAGTGTGTATCTTTCATCTTGTAGCAAAAAAGAAAATGTACAGTTACAGACATTTTCTAATTAGATTATAATGCTAATAATTCCTCAACAGCTGTTCAGCTATGTTATAGCCCTCAAGCCAGAGCACAACATTGCAGTTTTAAACTGTAGATATTACAAACTGTTAAAATGCTTTAAATTGCAATAATCATTTCATAATCATTAGTTTCAGTGTTGCTGGTTTCACAGAGCATTAACCTTGGAGGGTTTTTTATTTTATTTTTTTTAATGTTACACTGACAATAAGGCAGACTTATTCACCCAAATCTCCTACTGAAGTCAATGGAGATACCAGCCTAATATGTACTGAAATAGATTAACTTTTTATGACAGATAGAAGAATGGCGTGATATCACACATAACATTACTGAAAATAACATGAGATTATACAGTTTAAAACTATATGATAATGCATATACATAATGCATATAGGGAACAAGAGATTACACAGTTAACTTTAATTCTGATATCTTGTAACAACTGAGTGTTTAACATTGCAACCTTAAAGGTCTTTTTATGTAGCTTTGTGTGTAATTTACTAGTTTTTTTTAAAAATACAAACTGAAAGAAAACCCCATAAATTCCATCATGTGATATTGTACTAACACACATCAATCGTTAACAAGGCTGGAACCTTTATATCCAACACACACAGACTACTGTCAGTTGTGCTAAGAGTATAGCAATAGTGAACTGTCATCCTCAATGAGGACCATCACTAGAGTCAGATAAAACATAGTTTGCCACAGAAGGTGAGAGTAAGGAATATTGGATTCCATTCCAGACTAGAGGTCACTGACTCTTCTGCCCATTCCCTTCAAACATGGGCAGTTCTGTTCCATCCCTTACAATCTATCCCTGTCCCAGTCTTTTCTTCCCCACCCCTGGCTCCACATCCTAATCCCATTCTCCTCATCTAGCTAGTTCCAGTCTCCACTACTCAGACCCTTATTCCAGACTCAATATTCTTGCCCAGAAAGTCCTAGGGTCACCCCTCTGGCAGTCCCAGTCTCCTTGCCCAACCAATTCCACTTTCCCCTCTGCCAGTGTTTCAGTCTGTCTCTCCCCCACCTGGACTCTAATAAGCAGAAGAGTGAGGATAACATTTGCAGTCCCCCTCATTCCCAGATACAATTTCCCACCCTGGGCTCCTTGTCCAGTCCCAGTGTTCCCTGGCTCCTTGTCCCAATTTCTTTGCCCAGCCAGTTCAATTCTCCCCAGGCACCCTGTCTCCTAGTCAGCTCTCTCTCCCTTCCCCTCTCACCTCTGTAGCTGATTCTCAATCTCTTTCTCTGCCAGTCTTGCCCCGGGCTCTTCATCCAATCTTAGTTCCCATCCCCAGGTACTGACTCCCAGTCACCACAGCTGTTTCCCAGTCTTCTCCTTTTCTAATCAGTCCCAGTTTCCCCTCTATTCTAGCAATCAATACCAGTTTCCCTCTCCACACACACACACGGCTTTTTGCTCCTATCTACTCTTTCCCCTTCTCTGCCATCTGGATCTTGCTCTCTCTGTATTTGAATCAGGCAATTTCTTCCCCGTATTGCTTGGGCCAGGTAGAAGGGTGATCAATGAGAGCACAGGAGAGATAGGTTCCTTGTTCCTAGTTCAGATGCCCAGACCAAGACTCAGCACATCACAATAGCCCAGAACTGTGATTGCAGGGAAAGTCATTCTCAGACCAGCCTCAGGCTAGTCTACAGCATGCCCACTGCATACAGAATTTTCAAGGAATTTAGTTGCTAACATCTAAGTCTCTGTTGAGCATGTGTAGACAGTGACTTTCAAAGGCCTATAACTTGGCAGAATTTCAGCATATTTCTACTGGACGCTAATGGCACATCCCTGACATAAAGGCAACCTCCTGGAGTATAAGGATGTGCAGGTGGTTTTGGTGTGTCCAGAACCCAGGGCTCTGGGGGCCCTAGATCTCTTACACTCCAGCATTGCCACCAAGTTACAGCCCCACCTCAGTAATCTGGAAAGT
Organism: Eretmochelys imbricata; assembly: GCF_965152235.1. NCBI lineage: Eukaryota > Metazoa > Chordata > Testudines > Cheloniidae > Eretmochelys > Eretmochelys imbricata. The sequence goes on along the minus strand of NC_135572.1, from coordinate 90,888,755 downwards.
CAGGCCTCACAAGAAGTCCTATCAGGATGCCCAATGCCTGGGGCATCTGACTGGCTCGCACCCAAAACTTAAGCCAGGAAGTGACTTGCGTGGGTTGTCTGAGCAAATGTGCATGCTCCCTGCTGCTGCTGCTGCACAGGCCTTTGCTCTTTCCCTGTCTTCTGTGATCTGCATCCAATCCTGTTTCTACTCCACTTCTGTCCCGTTCCTAGTTCCTGCCTAGGTCCTGCTCTGTGCCTGATCCCTCCCTTTTCTTTGGTTCCTGCCCCCATGCCTTACTCCTGACTGTTGGTTTTGATCCTTGGCTCGACTTCCAACTCCGAACCTTGGCTTGATTCCTAACTCCTGATCTAACCACTTCCCAGTTCCTAAAAGGTGGTGCTAGAACTTTGCAAAGAAAAGATTGTGAGAATTTTTTTAAATGAGTAAAAGAATATACTTTTCCTTAGTCTAATTCTCAGTAATAGTGACACTGTTTTGAATGAAATTTTCCAAATTAATTTCATTCATGCAATTTTTCAGGCCAAACAGTTAAAGTTTGGCAAAATTATAGATAACTCAATACAGACTCTTGTAGGGAGAAGTGTTGGGCAAACTTACTAATAGGTGGTGCTATCAACCTTGTATATCAAAATGATTACACCCCCTCCCCCCATAACCAATGATGTGATTTAACCATGAAATTGAAGGCAGCCTTGAGGTGATTATACTACCTCTTGTGGAGTTCATGCACTCTCTGGATACTGCTCAACCCTTCCTACAAGAAATGACAATTAGCCCTGGAGCTCATGAAGAACTTTTTCTTTTTTAACCTTTGGATGCCCCACACTACATGAAGTATCAGGTATCAAAAAGATCACCATGCTTTAGACATGATCCCGTGCCCACTGAAGTCAATTACATAGGAACAGATTCTCTCTCTGAGGTCTCAGCTGGCACTAGCAACTCAATTCCTCAGGAACAATGGAATTATCTACTGAAAGAGTGGGGCTTTTTTGTTTTTGGGAAAGGGCCCACGAGTGTAGGACTCATTCTCATAGGAAGTAAGGACTAATACAAGCCGTGCGAATTCCAGTTACAAAAGAAAGCATACTTCACCTTGGCCTTCCACATAACACCACACAGTACATCAGGTAATTAAAAATACACACACATACACACAATGGAAAAGAAGACCCAATTTGAAAGATGTAGGCTACTGTGTATAATTTTTTTAAATTCTGGAAGGAGCTCAGATACAGTAAAGTGTAGGTCATAAGGAACAACATGGAATCTATTAGAAGTTAATATTTTAAAATATTTCCTAGGACAAGACAATGCTGAACTGTCCACAGACTATGCCACCTTTATACAAAACCATTTCGAATTAAAGCAATTACAAGATTGTGGTCAACTATTAGTATATTCAATATACTTTCAATGAACTAAAGCAGTAATGTGTCTGTACAAATTTAACTTGGTTAGCCAAGTGGTGTTCCCCATTTCCTTGGCAGCGCTTATGAGAATGTTTTGTTTAAATTGGGAAAACAGATTATCCTGCTCTTACCCTTTTCATCTGCAAAATCCTTCCACCCAGGATTTCTCATATGTGAATAGGGAAGGGACTGAATCTCATTTACACTAATGCTCCTTTATCTCAGAGTGATATGAGGAGACATTAGTGTAAATGAGAATCAGTCCCTCATATTGAGTAGGTTCCCTTTGTTATGGGAGATTCAGAGATTTTTCATACATATTAAAGTCAGAAAACCTATAGTTGCAACACTCCACTTATTGGATCACTGTTTACCCAGTAGGTCAACTCAGCTCTCCTTGACACTTTTTACTATGTGAAGCTCTATGGCTTTTCACATTCCTCCCCTCATGCTTGAAACACCTTCCGTGAGATTGCAGTCTGTGCAGCCGCACTCCTGTCTTTCCAATCATGGTTAACCACACTGCAGACTTCCAACTTACCCTTCACTCTGGAGTCCCAATTTCATATATATTTTTAAAGGAACTGACAAGATGTGTGTGTGCAGAGTCACAGGCTTATCTTTCATTCTTGTAGCCCTCATCCTCTATATGCATTTCTTTGGCTATTCCAATTGGTTTGTCTGATTAAAGGCTAAATTGTGCACTAGTGAGACAGCTTGACCAGTGCACAGGGTGAGTGTGCCCACACAGACTACACCCCCCAAATGGATGTAGTGTGAGGTCCTCTCCATGGTTGTCCAGCTATGGCAATTACAGAGGAGTTGGGAGGCCTTCTATGCAGTACTGTCTATATTTAGAATATAACCATTATAAAATGTAGTACAATAATCTCAATCATGCAAAACAAGGTAGAATGCTATTATAACTAACAACAGCAGTACCATTATAATAGACAAATGTAGCATTTTTTTTCAAATAACACATAGCACAATTATCCCTGTGTATGAAACTACAGTACAATGGCTACTTTTGACAGTTATGAAATATAAAGGAAATGTAAAAGAAAGACATTCAATGATTCTGTTTCTTTCAAAAAATTCCTCCTTGCCAAAACATCATTGTCATTTGATAAAGGTGACTTTTCTAAAAAAAAAAAAAAAAAAGAAATATTTTATGAAAAAAATATTTTTGGAAAATAAGCCAAATATATAACAATTGTACTGCTATCTATCTATCTATCTTAGGGCTGTTGATTAATCATGATTAATTGCACTGTTAAACAATAGAATACCAATTTAAATTTATTAAATATTTTGGATGTTTTTCTACATTTTCAAATTTATTGATTTCAATTACAACATAGAATACAAAGTGTACAGTGCTCACTTTATATTATTTTGATTACAAATATTTGCACTGTAAAAATGATAAACAAAAGAATTAGTGTTTTTCAATTCACTTCATACAAGTACTGTACTGCAATCTCTTTATCATGAAAGTGCAAATTACAAACTCAGTTTTTTTGTTTGTATATATCTGCACTCAAAAACAAAACAATGCAAAACTTTAGAACCTACGAGTCCACTCAGTCCTATTTCTTTTTCAGCCAATTGCAAAGAGAAACAAGTTTGTTTACATTTACGGGAGATAATGGTGCTCACTTCTTAATTACAATGTCACCTGAAAGCGAAAACAGGCATTTGCATGACTCTGTTGTAGCTGGCATCACGAGATATTTACGTAGATTCATATGCCTCTTCATGCTTCGGCCATCGTTCCAGAGGACATGCTTCCATACTGATGACCCTCTTTAAAAAAATAATGTGCTAATTAAATTTGTGACTTAATTCCTTGGGGGCAATTGTATATCTCCTGCTCTGTTTTACCCACATTATTCCACATATTTCATGTTATAGCAGTCTCGGATGATGACCCAGCATGTGTTGTTTGTTTTAAGAACACATTCACTGCAAATTTGACAAAATGCAATGAAGATACCATGTGAAATTTCTAAAGATAGCTACAGCACTGGACCCAAGATTTAAGAATCTGAACTGCCTTCCAAAATCTGAGAGGGACAAGGTGTGGAGAATGCTTTCCGATGTCTTAAAAGAGCAACACTCTGATGTAGAAACTACAGAACCCGAACCACCAAAAAAGAAAATCAAACCTTCTGCTGGTGGCATCTGTCAGATAATGAAAATGAACATGCATCAGTCTGCACTGCTTTGCATCATTATTGAGCAGAAACCATCATCAGCATGGACGCATGTCCTCTGGAATTGTGGTTGAATCATCAAGGAATATCTGAATATTTAGCGCATCTGGCATGTAAATATCTTGAGACTTCGGCTACAACAGTGCCATGCAAACACCTGTTCTCACTTTCAGGTGACATTGTAAACAAGAAGCAGGCAGGCAATCTTCCGCAAATGTAAATAAACTTGTTTGTCTGAGCGATTGGATGAACAAGAAGTTGGACAGAGTGGACTTGTAGGCTCTAAAGTTTTACAATGTTTTATTTTTGAATGCAGGGGTTTTTTGTACATAATTTTATATTTGTAAGTTCAACTTTCATGATAAAGAGATTGCACTAGAGTATTTGTACTAGGTGAATTGAAAAATACTATTTCTTTTGTTTTATACAAAAATATTTATAATAAATAAATATAAGGTGAGCACTATACACTTTGTATTCCGTGTTGTAATTAAAATCAATACATATGAAAATGTAAAAAACATCCAAAATATTTAAATAAATAGTATTCTATTATTCTTTAACAGTGTGATTAATCACAAATTAATTTTTATTGCACAATTAATCATGATTACTTTTTAAATTGCTTGATAATTAGGTGAAGAGGAAGGTCTTGTAGTTTAGACACTAGATTTAGATTTGGGTTCAATTTGCAGCTCTTCCAGAGTCTTCCTCTGTGACCTCAGGAAAGTCTATTTATCTTTTTGTACCTCAATTCCCAGTCTGTAAAATATGAATTGTAATACTTCTATCTTGTCCTATCTGTCTATATTTTGAGCTCTCTTGAGCAGAGACTGCATCTTGGTACATGTATGAACAGCACAATGAGGTCCTGATCTTAGCTGGGACCTGAGATGGGTGTATTCCCCAAACTGACCCTGAAAGAGTTAAATTATGCCTGGTGGCCCAATCAACCAATTACGCTGCAAACAGGGGTGAGGGAGGGAAAAGAGGTGGAGATGTAGACTGTGTGGAGGGTGCTAATTAGAAAGAAGCTCACCTGTGATGGAACAGGTGGGGCTTCTATAAAGCCTGGAGGCTGGCAACAGCGTGAAGGAAGGAAGCCTTCAGTCTCTGTCCCTGAGGTGAGGGAGAAGGAAAGGAAGATACGAACCCCAGAGATAAGGAATAGAAACAGAGGAGGAATGGTTTTCCTAGTAGATGTAAGGGGTCTGACTAAGAAGGCTGGAGACTGAAAAGCTTGGAGAAGTGTGATAGGAAGTAGTCAAAGGGCAAGATCAGTAAGTTTGGTGTGGATGCAGAGGGCAGGCCTGGGTTCCTCTACTATCACTGTAGAGTGATATTGCATGGGTCAGTGAATGGGAAGACTGCCTGAGTCACTGTGGGAGTCACATAGTCAGGGTAGCAGGTGTGAGGATTGCCTGATGTTGCTTGTGTGGAGGGACTTGGGAAGACTCTCCCAGAAAGGAAATCACAGGACCAAGTCATGGAGCAGCCCTACTGCAACTTCAGGTGTGGCAGGAGAGTTGCCACAATGGAAAAGAAGAATGGGGGTGCTGTACCAGATAGAGCTAATCACCAGGAGGAGGCACCACCCAGAGGTGAGTGAGGGCTGTGACAACAACCCTAAGTAGTACTTTTTATATAAATAATTAAAATATGCATAATATGCATTTTCTGCAGCAATTTAAAGAGTCATTTTGAGATATTGGGGACCAGATCCTCTGCTGGTGAGGAGGTCTACCGATGAATAGAGATCCCCACCTGAACTTTGAAATTGTGTTGCATACAGTCTACAGTAATCAGGTGTGCTGTGGTATCATAGAAACAGGGAAAAATGTGTCAGCTGTTTGAGTGAGTTACATGTTTTTGTTCCAACTGGCAGGTGTTAATCAAGCACATTCCAAGGCAAAATGTTATGTTTCATTGTTAGGGATGGCTCTTATTGAAAGAGAGAAATTAACTCCACCAGGGAAAGCCTGGCACTAGATGTTGGAAAAATATGCTGTCTCAGAGGTCCCTTCTTATGGGACCTAGTGGATGAGCATTCTCAGTGCAAGCTGCCAAAATTGCTTGTGTCTTCTCGGTGAGACAATACGATGTTTAATGTGTCTTCCCTACCTCCAGGTTCTAATTTTGGTTTTGAAGGTGGTAGGTGTGGAGATTTAGATAAGTAGGATCTGCACCGGAACAACATCTGGCTTTCATTTTGCAAAGCTGGAAAATAATTTTCTATTCTTCTGGCTCAAGCTCTATGGATGGGATATTTAGCTTACCAATGTCTGATTCCCCTCTTCTGTCTACACCTATTCATCACCCACCCATGTACAGTGAATGTAGTGTTCATGTTTGTATAAATCAACACAGAGCTACTTTTCCTGGGGTTTCAAAATATCTTCAGGTTTCAGACAGAAGGTTGCAGAAATAAAACAGTAACAAATAATCACCACAGAACCTTCAGTGTCCACCACAGAGTTGAATGTCAGAATTAACACAGGGACAGCATGCACAAAGCAACTAGTACCCCACAGTATTCATCACCTAAATATAAACAGTAAACATTACACTAAATATCCACCTGTTTTGTCATAGGGTGGGGCCATCACTAGCTGGAAAGAACCTTGCCATTGCAGGTTTAGGAGCATTCCCTGATCCAGCCCTTTCAGCCAGTCTATTTTATTGATGAATATTCTTAATTTTTTTCAGAAGGAAGCCCAGCTATTTAAAATGTCTTCCTGTAATAAACTTTCAGTGCCCTCTTCCCTCATTTGCAAAGCTCTAGAGAAGAGAAGATTTCTTTCCAAACCTCCATCATAGGGAAAAAAATCCAAAACTCATTAAAAGAGAGGAAAAACCCAATCATTCCTACCAAACAAGAGACTTGGATTCTGTAGTGCTGGGCATTATAGAATCATAGAATATCAGGGTTGGAAGGGACCTCAGGAGCTCATCTAGTCCAACCCCCTGCTCAAAGCAGGACCAATCCCCAAATAAATCATCCCAGACAGGGCTTTGTCAAGCCTGACCTGAAAAACTTCTAAGGAAGGAGATTCCACCTCCTCACTAGGTAACGCATTCCAGTGTTTCACCACCCTCCTAGTGAAAAAGGTTTTTCCTAATATCCAACCTAAACCTCCCCCACTGCAACTTGAGACCATTACTCCTTGTTCTGTCATCAGCTACCACTGAGAACAGTCTAGATCCATCCTCTTTGGAACCCCCTTTCAGGTAGTTGAAAGCAGCTATCAAATCCCCCCTCATTCTTCTCTTCTGCAGACTAAACAATCCCAGTTCCCTCAGTCTCTCCTCATAAGGCATGTGTTCCAGTCCCCTAATCATTTTTGTTGCCCTCCGCTTGACTTTCCAATTTTTCCACATCCTTCTTGTAGTGTGGGGCCCAAAACTGGACACAGTACTCCAGATGAGGCCTCACAAGTGTCAAATAGAGGGGAACAATCACATCCCTCGATCTGCTGGCAATGCCCCTACTTATACATCCCAAAATGCCATTGGCCTTCTTGGCAACAAGGGCACACTGTTGACTCATATCCAGCTTCTCGTCCACTGTAACCCCTAGGTCCTTTTCTGCAGAACTGCTGCCGAGCCATTTGGTCCCTAGTCCGTAGCGGTGCATGGGATTCTTCTGTCCTAAGTGCAGGACTCTGAACTTGTCCTTGTTGAACCTCATCAGATTTCTTTTGGCCCAGTCCTCTAATTTGTCTAGGCCCCTCTGTATCCTATCCCTACCCTCCAGTGTATCTACCTCTCCTCCCTGTTTAGTGTTATCTGCAAACTTGCTGAGTGTGCAATTCACACCATCTTCCAGAGAATTTATGAAGATATTGAACAAAACCAGCCCCAGGACCGACCCTCGGGGCACTCCACTTGATACCGGCTGCCAACTAGACATGGAGCCATTGATCACTACCCGTTGAGCCTGACAATCTAGCCAACTTTCTATCCACCTATAGTCCATTCATCCAGCCCATACTTCTTTAACTTGCTGGCAAGAATACTGTGGGATACCGTGTCAAAAGCTTTGCTAAAGTCAAGGAACAACATGTCCACTGCTTTCCCCTCATCCACAGAGTCAGTTATCTCGCCATAGAAGGCAATTAGATTAGTCAGGCATGACTTGCCCTTGGTGGATCCATGCTGACTGTTCCTGATCACTTTCCTCTCGTCTAAATGCTTCAGAATTGATTCCTTGAGGACCTGCTCCAAGATTTTTTCCGGGGACTGAGGTGAGACTGACTGGCCTGTAATTCCCAGGATCCTCCTTCTTCCCTTTTTTAAAGATGGGCACTACATTAGCTTTTTTCCAGTTGTCCGGGACTTCCCCCGATCGCCATGAGTTTTCAAAGATAATGGCCAATGGCTCTGCAATCACATCCGCCAACTCCTTTAGCACTCTCGTATGCAGCGCATCCGGCCCTATGGACTTGTGCTTGTCCAGCTTTTCTAAATAGTCCCGAACCACTTCTTTCTCCACAGAGGGCTGGTCACCTCCTCCCCATGCTGTGCTGCCCAGTGCAGTAGTCTGGGAGCTGACCTTGTTCGTGAAGACAGAGGCAAAAAAAGCATTGAGTACATTATAGCATTATAGAAAGCCTTATCATGACAGATGTAGAATACAGTGCACAATGCCTTGTATCTTAAATGTTATGATCCCACTTCAGATACAACCAATCAGCAAATAAAAGCTGCTCAGGTCTAGCAATCCTCAAATCATCCATGACCCTATTTCAAATTGGTAAGAAATTTACTGCCTGCTTTTCTAGAACCAATCGTTGCACTTAGTCTAAGAGGTGGGCCTGCAGCCTTGCTATATTTCCATTTTCACTTTAACAACTCCAGTTATGTAATGGGATATTTTGTGGGTATTTTTTTTTTTTACATTTAATGGCAGAAATGCATTGTGGGCAGTTGTCACCCTATAAAGACTCTGGTATTTTTCCATATTTATCAGTTGTTTTACTGCTTACATGTTTGTCATGTACACATGATAGGCATATATGTGGAACATGCCTGTGGTTTCTTATATCTTTTTTACAAGTGGGCTTGTTCCTAATTAGTATTTATATGGTCAATAATGTATCTAATGTAGACTTCCGTATAGAGTTGATAAATCTTGTTTTGCTTGTTTTCCAATAATGGATAATTTAATAATCAACTGCTGCTGACTCCAGTAATGAAATACATCACACTGATTAAACCATATCACACTGAAAGAAATAATAGCAGATTGTTAAAGTATTAGAATAAAGGAGAATAAGCACCATATGGCTGAATCCATAAAGAGGTATAAGGAGAAACAAAATAAATATGGTAAGATAAATAAATATCTGATTGTGGTGTAATGGCAATTGAGACTCTCTAATCAACATACAGGTTTGGTTTCAGAGCAGTGGTAGCTTGGATTGATATCTCTGTAGTGCTGCACTTTTACTGGACAGAGGGATTGCTGTTGGTACTGCCCCTGTGCCAACCCAGAACCTGGCAGGCCTACACTCCACTGTGTTGTCTCAATTTGGCATAAGTGTTTAATCAGGACTGACTATATACACTCATTTTTTATATACTAAAGGAACACACAAGTCCTGTACAAAAGGACAGCCTGTGTGCCAGAAGGAGTAAAACATATTTGCAGAGCTGCTCAATATATTCTAAATCATGTCAAATCACACATTGTGCAATTACTTCAAAAGTATCTTCCAGCTTTCAGCCGTGGTGTAGAAACTGCAATAGAATTCATCAGCAAAATAGTTACAATTATAGGGGCCAAATCTATCACTGTCCAAAGCAGGAGAAGCTTCTTTAGTCTCAAAGCAGACTGCTTATACTGATGGCGAATTTGGCTCCGTTTGACATATTTTTTAGAAGAGCTTGGGTAGTTCACAAAGGGCTTTGTTTTAAAATTTCAAACTTGGCATGTATGGTATGGCCTTGGGATGTCCTGTGGAAAACGTCAAATTTGAAACCAATTAGTTGAGATTCATAAAGTGGGAAGGAGGAGGCTAGAATTAAGTGGAAGTACTTATTTTTCCTCAGATCCAAACATCATAATTGTTAACCCATGTTGATAGTCCTGATTTTTTTCAGGCACAACACTACATTTTGTTACTGTTTACTTTTGGGGCTAGATCCACAAAGAGATTTAGGCGCCTAACAGCCACTTCAGAGACCTAAGTCCAAAATTCTTATCTTCAAAACCTCCTCTCTTTTGCCTAACCCTGTAGGAACCTAAACTCCTTACGTGCCTAAATTTTTGTTGATGAGCATGTGGACAGTAACCTAAGTCCTAGCTTTGCTTAAGCACCCATGGGATCCTCAAACTAGGCATTGCCCCTTCTATTTTACCTGTGGGGTCCAGTCCACACAAGACACAGCCAGAGAAGGAGGTGCCCCCATCACCTTTAGTTAGGCTTGGAAGGATTAGATTTTTATCATTAGGTGTCAGTAAACATCTATTTCTCTGTACCCACACAAACCGCTGAAAAAATATTTCCATGGATGATGATCGAAATTCACAAATAGGCAAAGTTAGAAAAATGCTTCTTGAGAAATTGCAGTCAAAATCCCATTAAGCTTTTAAATTAGGCTTGTTAAAATGGAGTAGTGAATGAATAGTAAAAACAGGTATATGTTGATTTAAGGATATTTACTTTATATATTTTGATGTATAATGTTGACAGTTTGTATTTTTGATGGTTTATAAAGCTTTAACTTTTTTAATCTTACTGTGTATTTCATTAAATAATTGTCTGACACCCCACGTCCCCCCCACACACACTTTCTTGCAACAGTGAAAATGTAAACAAAATGAAACAATGCTTAAACATAATCAAAACTACAGGAAAAAGAAAAGCAAACACTGCCAAGTCCAGTGGCTAGAGCATTCAACCAGGATATGGGAGACTCAGGCCTAAATCTCCCCTCTGCATGATATGGAGTAGGGATATGAACTCATGTGACTCACCTTTCTGGGGTGTGCCCTTACCATTGGGCTGTATTCCTGAGACTCTTGGTGGTTGAGGCTGTTCCACTTTATATGAACAATTAAATAGTCATTGCAATAGAGACTGGAACCCGGGGTTTCCATATCCTTGGTGAGTGCTCTGACTACTTGGCTAATTGTTAAAAGGATGACACCCCACCACCACCACCTCCATTTTTTTTTTGCAAGAATCAATTTAGCTCTAGGAGAGGGTTCATAGCTGTGAATCCCAAGCAGGGGGAGGTAGCTCTTTCTAGTCCAGTGTTAGGCATCCAAGTTCCTTTGACAGCATGGCCTAGGACATACTCCTTTCCTTGCCATTTCCGATTGGCTATCTTGACTTGTTGGATTAAAAGTAATAATTCTTAACATTATGTTGTGGAAAATATTAGAAAGAATGATTCCAGAGCAGACCCCGGATTTGGCCTGACCATTAGAAAGAAATGTCTCTCAGCCTGCTCTCTCTACCTGCTGAGTTTGTGTTAATTGAAACAGGCCTGCCAGTTTGCAAGGTCTGTGCTAATTGTAGAAAAACATGTAGAGACAAAGACTTTACTGGTACAACTTTCGTTTTCCTGAACTCCAGAATAAGATTTGTAACTCCCCACCTCCCCACTTTTGCATGCTTATCTTGTTTGTTTCCTTTTAGATGTAACAAGTGGGATGAATAGACTTATTGAAGTCTGCCATGTCTCACTGATTTTAGAAAGATTATGTTAAAGGATGGGTACGTGATAAAATGCAGTTGTGACAGGATATACGTTGAAGTGTGAGTGTGATTGTATGTATGATTAAATGAAAAATGAAAGATTAAAGGTTGAGGTGCCAGTCTTAAAATAAGATCGTTTGGCTGAAGAAAGCAGTGGATGAGATAGCCCAATAACCCTGACGGCATACTTGCCCCAAGGACAGGAAGGACGAAGAACTGAAGAACAGGATAACAACATACTGTCATTTCATCATTGCTATGCCAGCTCCATGATTGACTATCACCTCAAACATGAGAACAGTGATTGATTATCACTTCAAACATGGAGAACAGCATGATGAAGCGAACCCTATAAACTTGTATGAGGATAAATCCCTATAAGAACAGACCCTGAAGACTTTGGGTCTCATTCTGCAAACCAACCTTCAGGAGCATCAGATGTGCATCTGACAAGGCCCTGCTCCTCCCTTGTGTCCAGGCCACCTGGCCAGTGACTTGGCATGAGCAACTCCTAGGCTGGTAACTATAACAGTTTTGCAGAACTTGTGTGTGTATGAGTGGATGAGATGGTATTGCTATAAATGATTGCTTACTCTGATTCTTTCTGTATTCACAATAAATGTGGCATTTTGCCTTATCCCCTTTAATAAGATCCTGCTGGTTTTTATTGTATTGGTATAACAGACTCAATATAACACCCAATATTTAGGCACCCTGCTGCCTTGTCGAAACTACAGCCATATGCTGGCCCCCCAGAAGGCCTATACAATGCATGAGGTGAGTTAGGAGCTTAACAGTGTGATCCACAAAAGTGGGCAGCTGCATCCAAGTCCCTGTTATGTTATATGCTCACCACCAGCTCCCGTTTGTGTCAGGATGTAATGTTGCTGGGGTTCTTTCACTATATCTCCTCTTTGTCAGTCCAGGTTCCACCACACACTGCTGCTTCTGTTGCCTAGTTCTCAGGCTACCTCAGTCCATTTCCCCATTTGGGGTTAACAGCAAAGTCCAAAATAAGAAATCCCAGAGTTTAGCACCCTCTAAACCTGGCCCTTGGCCTCCTTCTGGGACTTGTAGTTCTTTGTATCTTTCACTCCTGGTGCCTGTACTTCCCTTCTTGGTCTGGGGAAGAGGTAGGAGAACCCAAGCCCACTTTCTTCTCTGAGTTCCAGCCCAGGAACTCTGTTTTAGGCAGCTAAAGACAATTCCTTTAATCCCTTCCCCACTTCCCTAGAATTCCCCTACCATTGACCTGCTTGTTGGCTTCTGCTCCAAGTCTGAGCACCTCACTGTTACCACCTTGGATTTATGTCCCTCATGGATTCTTCATAGCTAGCTTTGGAGGCACTTCCTCACAGCCACTCCCAGCCCCTCTGGCACCAGCTGGGCTATATTTGAGCAATCCCTCTGTCTCTTGCCTTAAGGCAGTCTGTGTCTCCATCCTTCAGACAGGAGTCTTCCCCCAGCCTTCCTTCTCAGTTAAGGGTTGTATTTCAGGCAGTCCGTCTGCCAAGGTTCCTCCCCCACTCTGAACTCTAGGGTACAGATGTGGAGACCTGCATGAAAAACCTCCTAAGCTTATCTTTACCAGTTTAGGTCAAAACTTCCCCAAGGTACAAAATATTCCACCCTTTGTCCTTGGATTGGCCGCTACCACCACCAAACTAATACTGGTTACTGGGGAAGAGCTGGTTGGACGCCTCTTTCCCCCCAAAATACTTCCCGAAACCTTGCACCCCACTTCCTGGACAAGGTTTGGTAAAAAGCCTCACCAATTTGCCTATGTGACTACAGACCCAGACACTTGGATCTTAAGAACAATGAAAAAGCATTCAGTTTTCTTACAAGAAGATTTCTAATAAAAATAGAAGTAAATAGAAATAAAGAAATCCTCCCTGTAAAATCAGGATGGTAGATACCTTACAGGGTAATTAGATTCAAAAACATAGAGAACCCCTCTAGGCAAAACCTTAAGTTACAAAAAAGATACACAGACAGAAATAGTTATTCTATTCAGCACAGTTCTTTTCTCAGCCATTTAAAGAAATCATAATCTAACACATACCTAGCTAGATTACTTACTAAAAGTTCTAAGACTCCATTCCTGGTCTATCCCCGGCAAAGACAGAATATAGACAGACACACAGACCCTTCGTTTCTCTCCCTCCTCCCAGCTTTTGAAAGTATCTTGTCTCCTCATTGGTCATTTTGGTCAGGGGCCAGCGAGGTTACCTTTAGCTTCTTAACCCTTTACAGGTGAGAGGAGCTTTTCCCTGGCCAGGAGGGATTTCAAAGGGGTTTACCCTTCCCTTTATATTTGACACCCTCTCATTCTTGTCTTAGAGCAGTCAGTACTTCAGACAGGCATTCTCTCAGCTCTCCTCCTTGGAGCTGGGGTAGGGGCTTAGCCAGCTTCTCCTTCAGTTGGACACTTTCCTCAAAATATCCCTCCAGCATGCATGCAGGCAACCTTCTCCTGCCAGCGTTTGCCCTGCTATGAAATAGGAGACCGTAAATATGTTGGTTCCCGCCTAAAGCTCATCCCTGTTAGTTGGGACAAGGGAATCTTGCCCCACTCACTCTGTAAGTATCTGGATCCCAGGTCCTTAAAGAGATAACAGTGATATTTCTCCCACCCACTACTTATTCCCAGGAATATTTCCTCTCTCCCAGTATCTCTTCATTCTTTATAGATGAGAACTCAAAATCTTATCAGGGTCAAACCGTGTGCTAGGGATTTTGGACCTCTAAGCACTGCTACCCTTAAGGGGTACACCAGTCATGGATCCCTTTGTGGATCTAGGCCTTGCTATATACTATCAGTGCGGTGTGTGTGTGTATATGTTTCAATAATCACAAATTAAGTATACAGTTGTCACACTTTTAGAGAGGAGCTAATTTTACCTTAAATAGTTACCTCAGCAATTGCAGTACTCCCTAAACTTTTTGTATAGGTAATACCTAGAATACTACAAATACTGAAGTTAATGTAGTTATTAAAAGCATTATTTAAGGCAATTAGTGATCACCTTCAAAAACGTACCAAGGGTAAATCTACATAGTAGCTGGAAAATGTTGAGTCTGAAGTTATACATACACACACACACACTAGCTCTGCTCAAGCTAGCACCTAAAAATAGTAATGTGATGGCACTGGTGGCAGCTCAGCTCAGGCTATCTGTTCAAGTACATACCCAGGGAGCTGGCCAGGATTGTACCTGACCAGCTATCCTGAGTTGCTGCCTGTGCCACAGCCACACTGCTATTTGTAGGTGTTAGCTCAAGTAGAGCTAGCAAGTATGTCTACCTGAGCTGTGAATTTTAGCTTTTAGCTGCTGAGTAGATGTACCCTAAGGAGGTAGATGGCTACTTCTCCATTTGGGCCAGGCATCTTACCTTCCTCTAGATTTGTAGAGCGTCTTGCATATTGTGTCCTCTGTTGGAAATACGTTAACAATAATAATAATATATAACCATCCTAACAATAATACCACTAACCAATATATTCAGCATATAAAATCACAAGTTTCAATTTTTGTACATCAGTTTAGATGTAAGTTTCTTGCATTAAGAAGGAAACCATATGTTTAAAATATAGTGCTATAGTGATGATGCATTGATTACAATATTTGCCAATTTTGCCCATAGACTTTTCCATTTCCATTATCATGTCCTCAGGTTTAACGGTGTGTCATTTCCAGCTTCTCATCATAGAACTTCAGTAGAAATTTTACAAATAAATAATTTAATAGAAATGAAAATATCTGTGTCAGTCAGGCTGGGTTTACTGATGCAATATTGCAAATGAAAAGCTTTTAGACACTAACTATACGTTACAAGTCTACCTGATAAAAATTCAGCAGAGCGCTGTAGTGATCACACTTCAAATTAACCATCTCAAATGTGCATCTAATTTAAATGTAATAAGACTGTTCAAGCAATATATGACCATCAGCTGCTTATTCAGAGTTCCGTTACTGAAAGTTTTTTTTTTCTGGCTTGTGACTCCAAATTTTCTATATTTCTCTAATTTTGATCAAACATTAGCCTCTTTTACATGTTTATGGAAGCTAATGCCACCAACTTCTTACTTTTTTCTATTTGTATATTCCTCCTTTCAGGGTGACAAATATCAGTGTTTCCATAAATTAGACAGGCTGGAATTTTCAAAGCCACAGGCACCCAATTCCTATTAATTTCTAATGGGAACTGGACATCCAAACACCTCAGGGGGGGTTGAAAAATTTCATGCTTCAGTGAAGATTTATGGGTAGATGTAATTAAAGCAAATGTTATAGAATATAGCTAATTCCTAATTATAGGCACCCCTGCGTAATACTGAAGAAAAATTACATACTGCGTGTTGAGACAGGAGCATGTTAATCTACAGCAGAGGTTCCCAAACTTGGTTCATGGTTTGTTCAGGGTAAGCCCCTGGCTGGCCGCAAGACGCTTTGTTTACCTAAAGCTTCTGCAAGTATGGCTGCTTGCAGCTCCCGGTGGCTGCAGTTCACCGTTTCCAGCCAATGGGAGCTGCGGGAAGAGGTGGCCTGGCCCGCGCCACTTCCTACAGTTCCCATTGGCCAGGAATGGCGAACCATGCCACTGGGAGCTGCGAGCAGCCTTACCTGTGGACGCTCAGATAAACAAAGCATCTTGTGGCCTGCCAGGGGCTTATCCTGAACAAGCTGTGAACCAAGTTTGGGAACCCCCGATCTACAGTGATCCCCAACATTAAGTATACTCAGGAAGTATCCTAGAGAACAAAGCAGAAGATGAGGAGGAGCAAATTGCAAATAGGTCAAAGACTGACAGTCATCCAAGTGGTGAGCAGGATAAAGGTGTGAAAGGAAGCCACCAGAAGGCAAGCAAAGGCAAGCTATCCTGAGCTGTGACTCCACTGATAAGATCTTGTGTTGAATCATCTGTGGCCAAGATAAAGAGAATGGGATGTTGGTAAACCCTCCTTTATCACAGGGCTAATGATTACCATGTAAGAGAAGAAACAACTAATCCTTTTAGTACTGATCATGAACAGATTGAAAAGCAGAATTGAAGGGAAGTATGGAGTCAGTGACCACAGTCTAACAGAACTCCACAAAGGAATGAATTCACAGATAGCTATGGTATAAAGGTAGTATGTTTAATAAATTCTGGGTAATTAAATTTAAGGGCAAATCCTGCACCTACATTAATGTCTGTGGGGATACCTGCCTGCATTAGAACACTCTCTACAATTTCACTGGGAATGGTAAAGATTTGCTTTAGGGAAACTGGGTAGATCACAGATCCTGGGCCATGGGATTCATCTCTGTGGGGCCATAGAAGAAGGGGGTCAGAGAAAGGGTGGACTTGGCAAAAGCAGCAGCGGTCACTGAATCCAACACTACCTGAATCTACTGGCCATTCTGCCTGCAGAACAGTGGTACAAGAATATTCAAACTACTGCAGCTTTAGAGCTCCAGTAACAGTCACAGACTAACTACATTGTTACTCCTCATCACAGAAGGGACTATTCCTTCCTTTCTTCCAAAAAGTCTACCTGCACAAAACCTTCTACTTAAGCTTCATACAAGTAACAACATTTATCCTCTATTGAATAAGGTGCATTGGGAATAAGTATTATAATTCACCATCACAGAAAAAGAGCGGGGGATCAAAATATATTGTAACTAATGGACAACAGACTACAACACCTCCTGTAAAGAAATTATGCAAGGACCGTGAATGCAATGATCAAATTAATAAGAGGAAGGCAATCTAACAACAATATTTATTCCTTTAAGGCTTTATCAGAAAACAAGAAGCTGCTAGGAGGAAAGAGTATCTATTTTCATTATGGACATGAAAGTAACAACTCCAAAATGAATTATTTTTTTAAGATTTTTTGTTCAACAAGAAATATTAAGAAAAGGGTCATTGTGACTTCTATAGTTACAGAGAACTGCAAAGAATAAGTGAATATTGTCTGTAAAAGGCCACCAAGTCTGAATGGTAAGATTTTATGACCGCTTTATACATGTGTATAATTACACAAGGTGTAAGTTATTATACACAGTTGAACAATTAAGGACTGTCTTTAGCAAGTCATAGCAGTTTAACTAATATTTGAAATGTAATTAAATTGGTGACACCCTCTTATTTTGATTGAACAGTGGCTTATTTTGATTTTGCTCCTGTTGATGAGGGACCTAAATGAGTGTAAACTTATGTACAGAAAAGGTCTGAGAAGGAAAACTGTATTAAAAGTGTGTTAAAGAGGAGGTTAGACTATACTAGGAAAGTCCTGATTATGTCTGTAAAACTGGTCCTGATGTTATGCATATGAGGAAATGTAAGGACATTCTTATGAGATCATTTTACATAGGTACTAGTTTGAAATAGTGAGGCTTTTGTAGCACTATAACACAGAGCATTTAAGAGGAAGGCCAACTTGTTCCATGTGGTTCTGCTTGTTGCACATTAGGGTGACTGCTCACTGGAGCTGGTTCAGTAATTTGTTATGAATAATACTGATTGCAAATGTTGGCATATTTTCTTTGTACTCTTATTCTTCAATACATTTCAATTACTCAATCAGCTCTATAGACTGTAGAATAATAGTCTATGAATAATAATTGTGAACTCTGGCATTTATTCTCATCATTCAACCTACTCTACTATCAACTACTCATTGCAGAGAATAAGGAGATGATCAAATAAACTTATTCTGTGAATGGCAGTTCTTTCTGAGAAACGGTGGGGTTTGGGATTACTGCAGAAAAGCAAACAAAGTACCAATTACTGGAAATGTCAAGTAACTCTGACAATTGTCATGCTGCACAATAAGTCCAACTATCATCCTTTGTTTAAAATCATGAAATAAAAATATGAACAAATGTATAGAAAATAAGTGGCTAAATATCTTGAGAATACCAGAGTTATGAATAGTAAGTACAATTAATTTACAAAGAATATATCTTGCTAGATAAATACATTTTAGCATCAGAATTATGGTGTCATATTTGGATTTTAGCAAAGAATTTGAGACTAGGTTTCCTGAACTCTTTACTTGAAGATTTGGTTCAAATTGGTTTGGACAAGAACACTGCCAGGTGGATTCAAAATTGATTGATTGAAAGCTGTTTGTTAATAAATCTTGAGTCAGCAGCTATTGCTTGGGGAATTTCATGTAGGCCATTCTAAAGAGAGAAAAACACCTCCAGCCTCTACAAATAGGTTTTGGAGAAAGGGTTGAAGACTAACCTGCTTTGGAGGGGTAGCACTTTCAAGAGTGCCCTTCAGGAATGAATTCATGAAGAGTTAAGGCAAGTTCCATCCCCTCTCCTAAAATTGTCACCTACAGACACCACTACAGATAATACTACATTGGGAAATGATGAAACTAAGTCAGGACACAGAGAAAATATAAGGCAATCTTAGATGGGTTCAGCGATGACCACCACGGAATGGAAAATAGAAGGGCCTCTGAAAAACCTTGTTCAGGGTTTAAATCTCAGGGTCACAGTGACCCACTGAACTACCTACCAGAAAATATCCAAGCAAAGATTCTCCTTTGGTGTGTAATGAGCAGCTTGTTTCTTTAAATCTTGCAAAGAGACAAAGAGGCTTCTCAGCATGTGAATTCCTTTAGGGTACCACTACAGCTTCCTCTCTAATAGTGCTGGGACTGCTGAAGCAAGAGCCCCAGCATACATTGCAGGAACCAGCAGGAAAGGGAAGAGATTGTCAGTGCCCTCTTCAGAGAGGATCTTTCCAATAGTCCTCCTACACCTACATTAATTTGGAGAAAGCTGAACTAAAGCACAGGTATTGAATGAACAGGAGAAACTTGTGTTATGCTTATAAGAAGCACATGGGATCTTTCTGAGGGGAAAAGGCAATATGCTGCACTTATTGAAGATACAACTAAAAGCATATACATTCAATCACCCCCCCCAAACACACACACACACACATACACAGAGTCCCGCCAGTCGATGTTATAGTTATCAGTCTAGAGTCTGGATCAACCTAGTGTTCAGCTAGGTTAATCACTGGTTGGGAGGAGCCGGGTTTCATCAGTCATGACATGATGCTCCGGGGAAGTCTTGGCAGGACAAACCCAAAGTTTCATGGCAAGGCACCTTGTTTTATATAGTGATTTTCCTTCATTGGGACCAATGAATTTTTTATCGTCATTCTGTAATCAATAGTTTGAGTGTTTGTTTTCTTAAATTGTCCTTCTCATCCTTTATCTTGCTCTTTCGTCAAGTTCCTCAGGGAGTTATCCCATGCTGATTTTGATCACAGCTGTCTTGTCCCCATTGATAGTCTCATCTTTAGAGTCATCAATCTGCCCTCCTCTGACATTTCAATAGGGGAGTGTTGCAGCCTCTTGGCACCCTTGCGTCTGTCTCCGGTTCCTCACTAGACCATCTGGTTCAGCGATGGCCTACACACTTATCTCTTAACACACACATTCCTCATTCACATACAAAACAAAATTAATTTACACAGAACATTTTGAACAGGAACATCAAATTGCAGTGCAAAAGAAAATAATCATGGCATTCTTTTACTTATTTTAAAATGCTAAACCTACAACAAATTGACCCTCAAAAGTCAGTCACTGCCTTGAAATCAGCACAGAGACAAATTCTGGCTGATGTATCTCTATCAATGGCCCATTTTGGCCATTCCTTTCTGCTATTCAAAAAGGGTGGCTGGCAGGATATGATCAAATCATACACCAATACATTTCATACATGCTACATTATTATTCTTTATCCTTCATTCTAAATTATATAAAATACAAACATAAAATCCTACTACTACACTTGAACAACAGTAATGAGTTTACAATGCAATATGGGCTGATACACAAAGTAGAGAGGTAACAGTGACCATATTGATACAAGAGTGGGTTTTTTAACTGCTCTAGTCCTATTTAACAACCGGCAACACCCAGGACAGCGACATACGACTGCATCTGCAGCAAGGAAAAACCTTGGAAGGGGTTTAAAAACATAAAAATTCACCTCTCCAGATTGACATAATAAAGGTGGTTACAGTAGCATAATGCTTTGGCTTGCCTAAAACTGTAGTTAGTTTTACAATTAAGGCTTTAGATAAATAATAATGATAGTTTGAAGCTAAAAATCCAAAATGGTGGACATACTGATTTTCTATTAGAAAACATGTAAGATGGAGGACACAGACTATATTGACCAATAGCAAGTAAGAAAGAAAGGTTGAACAAGTTCGGGAAGCGTGACTCAACTCACTCCAAAACAGCTTCAGGGAAGAGATGGAGTAGCTATAATGTCAGGGCAGAGCTGATTGGCTGAATGAGTTGCTACTCACGCAGGAAGCACTCAGCTTAAAAAGTCAACCAATCAGAGGAAGCCAGAAACTGAATATAAGGCTAGCCAGAAGCACACTTGGTGTGTGGGTGTAAGCGAAGAAGAGCAAAGAGAAACTGCAGCAGAAGGAAAAGATTGCAGGCAGTTACAGAATACTGTACAGAGCAGAAGAACTGCCATAAATATAAAGGGAAGGGTAATCACGTTTCTGTATACAGAACTATAAAACCCTCCTGGCCAGAGGAAAACCCTTTCACCTGTAAAGGGTTAAGAAGCTAAGATAACCTTGCTGGCACCTGACCAAAATGACCAATGAGGAGACAAGATACTTTCAAAGCTGGAGTGGGGGGGAACAAAGGGTCTGTCTGTGTGATGCTTTTGCTGGGAACAGATCAGGAATGCTCTTCAGAACTCCTGTAAAAAGTTAGTAAGCAATCTATCTAGAAATGCATTAGATTTCCTTTTGTTTAAATGGCTGATAAAATAAACTGTGCTGAATGGAATGTATATTCCTGTTTTTGTGTCTTTTTGTAACTTAAGGTTTTTGCCTACAGGGTCTCTATGTTTTGAGTCTGATTACCCTGTAAGATATTTACCATCCTGATTTTACAGAGGTGAGTCTTTTACCTTTTCTTTAATTAAATTCTTCTTTTAAGAACCTGATTGCTTTTTCATTGTTAAGATCCAGGGGTTTGGATCTATGTTCACCTATGCAAATGGCTGAGGATTTTTATCAAGCCTTCCCCAGGAAAGGGGGTGTAGGGCTTGGGGGGATATTTTTGGGGAAGACATCTCCAAGTGGTCTCTTTCCCTGTTCTTTGTTTAACACGCTTGGTGGTGGCAGCATAGGGTTCAAGGACAATGCAAAGTTTGTACCTTGAGGAAGTTTTTAACTAAGTTGGTAAGCTTAGGGGGTCTTTCATGTAGGTCCCCACATCTGTACCTTAGAGTTCAGAGTGGGAAAGGAACCTTGACATGGTGGCAGAGTGGTGGGATGATTGAAAATTTTGGGGGGGATCATTTTTGAACCAGAAGCACAGCAAGATTTTAAAAGGTTTTGTAAAAGAGGATTGCAGCTATAAATTCTATGTCTCTGCCTGGGGGGGACAAAGCAGCAGGCATAACAAAAGGGATCTTCTTCTTCTTCTTTTTTTTTTTTTTTGAGCTGGAGTTTTCTCTACCTAAAAGCAGGGTAGTTAATCTCCTGCAGGGAAATTCACAAATTTTTCATAGACCTGAAGGTTGTTTTTTTTTAAGCTGAGAACAACTAGAGGGTTTTTCTGTCTATTTGTGTGGAGACAAAGTATTTCTCTGTAGGCTGAGAATAGCTATCAGAGAACATAGGTATCACATTACAACACACAAATTTTACAAGCCAGTTTTTTTTAACTGTCCCGTGTAAAGTTAGTTAAAAACAGAGGCTAAGATGACAGAACCCAAGGCAGAAAAAGCCAAAGAGGCTGCCCACAGGAGAGAAATGGAGGTAAAAGAAAAAGAATGGAAGCATGCTGAGGAGGTAAAAGAGGCTGCCCACGGGAGAGAACTGGAGGCAAAGGAAAAAGAAATGGAGGCAAAGGAAAAGGAGCTGAAGCATGCACTGGAGATGGAGAAGGCAAAGGCTCAGCAAAATAGCAATCCTTCTCCAGGTACCGCTTCACATCCAAGGAAGTTCCCCACCTACAAGGCAGGCAATGATACTGAGGCCTTCTTATAAAACTTGGAAAGGGCCTGCCGTTGGTATGGCATCTCTACAGACCAGTACATGGTAGAACTGAGGCTGCAGCTCAGTGGACCCTTAGCAGAGGTGGTGGCTGAAATGACTAAGAAACACATGAACAAGTATGAACTGTTTAAAACCAAGGTGAAAGTCAGAATGGGGCTAACACCTGAGCATTCCTGTTTGAGGTTCAGAGCCCTAAGGTGGAAACCAGACATGTCATTTACCCGACATGCCTACCACATCGTGAAACATTGGGATGCCTGGATATCAGGAGCAAGTGTTAAATCTCCAGAAGAGTTGCCCTTCCTAAGGCAAATGGAGCAGTTCTTAGAGGGTGTTCCAGAGGACATAGAAAGATACATCCTAGATGGGAAGTCCACAACTGTAATCGAGGCGGGGGAGATTGGAGCCAAATGGGTGGAGGTAGCAGAAAAGAAAAAAAAACTAGGAGCAGTTGAGGCGAATATCAGAAGGGGCAAACCGGAACAAAACGGGTGGAGGGAGGAGAGAGGAACAATCCTGGTTGCAGTTGGAGCGGAGACCAGAAGACAACCTCCGATCTCACCCTACTACCGGGGACAGCCCAAGCCCCAACTACACACCAAGGAACACTCCAGACACCTTACCGTCCTGCCACAAGGTTCTCCAGCAACCCACCTCGCCCCAGTGACCTGTCAGCTGGACGATGTTTTAAATGTAACGAGCCATGGCATGTAAAGGCCAACTGCCCAAAGAACCCCAACAGATTACAGTTCATTGGACCGGGGTCCCACCAAAGGTCCTCAGGCCCAGATGCCTCCCAGATACCCTCAGAGCGGAGGGAAACTGAGTGTGGACGGGAAGAAGGGACACTGTGTGGAGGGACACCGGAGCACAAGTGTCAGCTATCCATGCTTCCTTAGTGGACCCCAATTTAATCGACTCACAGATCCAAGTAACAATTCAACACTTCAAGTCAAACTCTTTCAATTTGCCTACAGCCAAGTTGCCTGTCCAGTACAAGAGCTGGTCAGGAACGTGGACTTTTGCAGTCTGATGATTATCCCATCCCCATGCTGTTAGGGGAAGACTTGGCCAATCATGTGAAGCTAGCCAGGAGGGTGGGAATAGTCACCCGCAGCCAGGCTAAGCAAGCTGTCACACCTAGCTCTGTTCTGGAAATTTCTACCAAAGGAATGGAACTGGACCCCATGCCAACGTCTGCAACTGTAGTGGATCCAGTCACAGAGATCCAGACAGAGCCAGTCTCAGAACTGGAACCAGTGGAACAACCAGCACCAGAACCATTGCCAGCACTGAATCCAGTACTTGCAACCCCCAACCCCACCGAACGTGCACTGGCAGCAGCAGGTAACCCTACACAGGAGGTTCAGCCGGAGCCTGAACCCCAACATAGTGCACCAGCGGAAAGCGGTTCAGGCTCTGGAACAGTCAATGGAAACAGCCCCATCCCCTACATCGCTTCCAGAGGGACCAAGTCCAGATCCACAATCCAATGAGGAACTGATGTCTCCAGCCTCAAGGGAACAGTTCCAGACCGAACAGGAAGCAGATGAAAGCCTCCAAAGAGCTTGGACGGCAGCACAGAGCAACCCACTGCCTCTCAGCTGTTCTAATCGATCCAGGTTTGTTGTAGAAAGAGGACTTTTATACAAGGAAACTCTTTCTGGTGGACACCAGGAAGACTGGCATCCTCAGAGACAGTTGGTAGTTCCACCACCGGGTAAATCTCTTGAGCTTATCCCACGATCATCCTAGTGGCCATGCTGGGGTGAACAGGACCAAAGACCATTTGGGGAGGTCATTCCAGTGGGAGGAAATGGGCAAGGATGTTTCTATCTATGTCCGGTCTTGTGAGGTATGCCAAAGAGCAGGAAAACCCCAAGACCAGGTCAAAGCCCCTCTCCAGCCACTCCCCATCATTGAGGTTCCATTTCAGTAAGTAGCTGTGGATATTCTGGGTCCTTTTCCGAAAAAGACACACAGAGGAAAGCAGTACAGACTGACTTTCATGGATTTTGCCACCTGATGTTTGGAAGCAGTAGCTCTAGGCAACACCAGGGCTAAAAGTGTGTGCCAGGCACTAACAGACATTTTTGCCAGGGTAGGTTGGCCCTCTGACATCCTTACAGATGCAGAAACTAATTTCCTGGCAGGAACTTTGGGAAGCTCATGGGGTGAGTCACTTGGTTGCCACTCCTTACTACCATCAAACAAATGGCCTGGTGGAGAAGTTTAATGGAATTTTTGGGGCCATGATATGAAAATTCGTAAATGAACACTCCAATGATTGGGACCTAGTGTTGCAGCAGTTGCTCTTTGCCTACAGAGCTGTACCACATCCCAGTTTAGGGTTTTCACCATTTGAACTTGTACATGGCCATGAGGTTAAGGGGCCATTACAGTTGGTGAAGCAGCAATTGGAGGGGTTTACACCTTCTCCAGGAACTAACATTCTGGACTTTGTAACCAACCTACAAAACACCCTCCGAACCTCTTTAGCCCTTGCTAAAGAAAACCTACAGGATGCTCAAAAAGAGCAAAAAGCCTGGTATGATAAACCCTTTCAAAGTAGGGGACCAGGTCATGGTCTTAAAGGCGCTCCAGGCCCATAAAATGGAAGCGTCGTGGGAAGGGCCATTCACGGCCCAAGAGCACCTGGGAGCTGTTAATTATCTCATAGCACTCCCCACCACCAACCAAAAGCCTAAGATGTACCATATTAATTCTCTAAAGCCCTTTTTATTCCTGAGAATTAAAGGTTCGTCAGTTTACAGCCCAGGGAGCAGATGATGCTGAGTGGCCTGAAGGCATCTACTACGAAGGGAAAAGTGCTGGTGGCGGTGGAAGAGGTGAACCTCTCCATGACCCTTGGGAGTATGCAGTGACAGCAGATCAAGGAGCTCTGCACTCAATACGCGCCAACGTTCTCAGCCACCCCAGGACTGACTGAACGGGCATACCACTCCACTGACACAGGTAATGCTCACCCAATTAAAGTCCAACCTTACCGGGTGTCTCCTCAAGCTAAAACTGCTATAGAACGGGAGATCCAGGATATGATACAGATGGGTGTAATCCGCCCCTCTGGCAGTGCATGGGCATCTCCAGTGGTTCTAGTTCCCAAACCAGATGGGAAGATATGTTTTTGTGTCTACTACCGTAAGCTAAATGCTGTAACTCGCCCAGACAACTATCCAAGCCATGCACAGATGAACTATTAGAGAAACTGGGACGGGCCCAGTTCATCTCTACCTTGGACTTAACCAAGAGGTACTGGCAGGTACCGCTAGATGAATCCACCAAGGAAAGGTCAGCCTTCACCACACATGTCGGGATGCATTAATTTAATGTGCTCTCTTTCGGGCTGCGGAATGCACCCGCCACCTTCCAAAGACTTGTAGATGGTCTTCTAGCAGCATTAGGAGACTATGCAGTTGCCTACCTTGATGGTATGGCCATATTTCCGGATTCCTGGGTAGAACGCCTGGAACATCTACAAAAAGTCCTTGAGCGCATAAGGGAGGCAGGACTAACTGTTAAGGCTAAGAAGTGTCAAATAGGCCTAAACAGAGTGACTTACCTTGGACACCAGGTGGGTCAAGGAACTATCAACCCCCTACAGGCCAAAGTGGATGCTACTCAAAAGTGGCCTGTCCCAAAATCAAAGAAACAGGTTCAATCCTTCTTAGGCTTGGCTGGATATTACAAATGATTTGTACCGCAATACAGCCAAATCACTACCCCACTGACAGACCTAACCAAAAAGAAACAGCCAAATGCCATTTCAGTGGAGGGCTATATCTGTGTTCTTCCAATGGTTACTAGGGTTAGCCTGCTCTGGGGTCTCCTCTGCGGTTTGGAGACAAAGCCCCTGACAATTCCTCTTGGGCAGGTCATCACCTTTCTCCCCATTTGGACATAATAAATTAGCTATCCATTTATAATTATAGGCAGGCCAGTATTGGAATGCCTTGGATCCAAATCTTGGGGTAATAATATGTGGAATACTACATTGAATTCTGGACATCTTATTAATACAAAGCTATTGACAAACTGAAGGGAGTTCAGAGGAAAGCACCCAAAAATTATCAGAGGGCCACATGGACTGATTTATTAGGAAAGATTAAAACAGCTTATTATATACAATTTAGGGGAAAACAAGACAACTAAGGGGAGCCGTGATAACAATCTACTGATATTTAAAGTGTAAGATCAAGGTTGGAAATGAGTTAACCTGAGTAGCGCAAGGGAGTATAATTGGGGTCAAATTAAGAAAGGTAAATATAGGTTTCATATCTAGAAAAACAAATCCATCATCATGACATTAAGATTTATTCGCCTGTAGCATAATCTCTTCAGGGAAGTGGTCTGTTTATGTCAAAGTGTGCTTCTTTACATGAGGTCCCTACACAACCAAATTATGCTCACCGTGCTCCCATGAAACAAGCATTGGCCCCTTCCTACTCCTGTTCCTCATCAGAGGTGGCAGTACTCAGGATTGGTTAGGGAAGCCCAGACGCATCAAACATATTAGTAAGAAGTTTTTACACTACTTATCGCTGTGAAATCAGAGGTCAAGATTTGACATAACATGAGGATCAGAAAATACCTGAGACATTATATCATACCATTACATGCATATTTTTGGGCACAGATCATTTGTTGGTTGTTCCACTAATGTGTTCACTACTTTTCTGCAGACCTGCTGTGCAGTTGTGATGTGGGACTATTGATCTTGTAGATCAAGTCTTCAGAGTACCAGAGTTTTGTGTCTGACGATGTAATATATGCATGAGTAATTAGTTACTATGGGATACTTATTTATCATCTAAATTCCTTTATTTTTGTTACACCCTCATTAACCTATGTTCTTTGATAAAACAGTGCTGTTAGAAGGATTATTAATATAGAGAGTTATATTTTAATCACAGAGTGACTGAACTAGCTGTTAAGAAATGAGTGAGCTAACTAGGCCAAATAATGGGAACAGAAACTAGGGAGATCTAGCCAAATTTAAATAGAAAATGTTTATAAAAACATTTTTGAAAGTGAACCTTTTTCACATTAAGCTTCTGATTGAAGATGAACTTCTAAAATAGCTCCTCTGAATATCTAATGCTAATTCTATAGAATATTGTACGCATTAATACACAGAGGAGAAATTCTAATGCATACCTGAGGGATATGAAATTTTACATCAATTGTGAGAGCTTCATAATGTATTTTTAAAAATCTATTTACCCAAAAGTAGGGTATACCTGATGTCCCGCAGGACCTCATTATGCTGTGTGTATGTATATTTACACATTACTCACAGCTTTTTAATTGTGTCCCTTCTAAACTGATGGATTAAATATATTTCATTATAAAAATGGTTGAAATGAGTAGGGTTAAATTGAATAATATTGTAAAGCCTTTATATTTTCTCTATTAATGCAAGTAATTATTTGGTACTGGAAAAAAAAATTAAAATTATACTCCTAAAATATCTGTTTGTATTCTTAATGAACTCGATACTACTAAGCAGATATTATGCAGATAAATGTAAACCTCTAAAAAAGCCCACTATATATTTTGTCGCCAACAAAAAACCTTTATAAAATTTAAAAAGCAAGAAGTCTCTCCAGGAAACGGTATTAAGCATCAACAGATTAATATTCAACACTAACTGATTTGAGTTAGCCTCCCAGGGAGACTACAACTTACTATCATCACTAGACATCACATTTGAAATCACTACTGTTCCTTCTCATTTGAGTATCATCTCATTTTCGAACATTTCAAATTTTGAAGCTTGCCACACTGGTGGGATTTGACAAGGAGAGGCTGGCAAAATCTATCACATGCCAGAGTTCCAAGAAAGACAGCATTTGTTACACACAGAAGTGTGCACTTCCGGTGGTTGTGCCATGCTCTTTGTACTGCATGTATACCTGACCCCACTTGGGTCAACAGTATGGTTGGAACATGACTCTTAGCACTAAAGGCATCAGCTTCTATTTCTTAAACTTAAAGACTAAGTATACCTTAACTGGAATCAGCAGCAAACTCAAAGCCTCTTATTTGGACTAGATTCTACAGAAGAACAAAGATCCATCTGGGGAAGCCTGCCCCAAGTGTTTGAAATCTACTAAAATTCAAGCTCGACATGACATCCCCACTTTTTTTAACTGATTGCACTTGGGCCATTTACAGGGTTTGAACCCAGGACCTTAGCCTAAAAGCAGGAAGCATTAACAACATTTCAGGTAAGAAGCTAAGCTAAGAGTTTAGGTGGGGAGGGATAGCTCAGTGGTTTAAGCATTTGCCTGCTTAAATGCAGGGTTGTGAGTTCAATCGTTGAGGGGGCCATGTAGGGATCTGGGGCAAAAATTGGGGACTGGTCCTGCTTTGAGCAGGGGGTTGGACTAGATGAGGTCCCTTCCAACCCTGATATTCTAAGTCCTACTTTGCTCCCTTATTGAAGGTTGCTTCGATGAGGAGGCATTGCCTTTCTACTAGCTTCCTGGATGACTGATCCTGCTCTGCAGGAACACTTATACAGTGTTGCCCCTCCTGTTCTACCTACAACTTTATAGTGTGGTCTCATGATAGCAGACATCAGGAGCCCAGACACATTTAAGTAGCATATGGACCACATGGTACAATGTCATTAATATAAGGACAAATATTTGGATCATGTTTTCAGTCCATTCAGAAATTGCACTCGGTGAGTATTGCTTCATGTCTCCAGCACTAGTAAAAGACCAGACTCTTAGCCTGCCATAAGAAATGTAAGTATGTTAGGGATGAAGATTGGAGTAGTTGGAGAATGGCTGCCTTCAGGGCCTCCTAAACAAAGTGGAGGCCCTCAGAATCTTGCGCCACAAAACAAAACAAAAAAAGAGTTCTGGAAACTATTGATGATTCATTCTACCTCAGACACTTGCTTGACAGATTTTTATCAAGCAAAAGTTCCAAGAGTGCTCCACTAAACTCCACAAAATGATGAAGCATTCACCAAGATGATGGATATGCTGTGACAGAAGGTCGTACTCTTATGCCCAAGCTTCATTCAAACCTTCTTGCTCTATAATGAAACCTTAGGGATCAGAATAGGAGGCTTTAGCACTCACTGAGTCAGAAACTCCTGCCCAGTGATTCTACATAGTCACAATAGAAAATAAATGCCTGATTTCCCTAGAGGCCAATATACACAAATTCTTCTTGTTAATTGGGCTTTTCAATGTGTTGATGTTTTAAGCCATGTACATTGGATGTATACAATGAAAGGTTTCAGTGCTTGGCTGATATGTGGTAACTTGCACTGCCAGCTTACACTTTCCAGTTCCAACTGTTACAAGGGAAGCAGCACCTGAATGTAGGCTTCTTTTGATGAGGGGTTATCAATACAGACAGATGTTAGACACTGGACTCTTATCTGTGACATCCACTCCCAACAAGGCTTCAAAGGCAGCTCAGGGAGTTCCACCTAGCTGGGAACTAATATGTTGCAGATGAGGCATAGCAAAGAGGCTAGGATACTCCGGGAGAGGGAGCTAGTCCTTTGCCCTGCAGTCAAAAGCTATGGAGTTTTGATGAGAGTTACCCTGTTTATATGGGGGAAGGAGGTTGATTTGTGTGTTTGGAATTTACTCAAATTTGCTAAATCTGTAAAAGCAGAAACCCTGAAATAAACCACCAGTCCCAGAGATGGTGGTTTGAAGTTGATTCTGTAGTGGATTCTTGTTCTCTGCTTCAATCCTGGCCTAACAGAATATGTACAATAAATTTCACAAATATTCTAACTATACTACTTGGCTGGTGATAGCCAGGCCTTTGTACCAGTCAAAAAACCAAAAACCCAAACAACCAAAAACCCAACCACAAATAAACAGGTAAAACCTCTTTACCCCCAAGGCTATAATCATATGGTAACTGTAATTACATTATAATTGCAATATAACAACATTGTAATTACACTCTGATTTTTAGTTCCTATTAAGTAATTTCCATGCATCCATATAGCTACATGTCTGACTCAGTTATTACTATTGTTTTAATCTTGTACTTATTCATATTAGAATATAACTTTATTTACACTGTAATTATTCTCAATCATGTAATGACCTTTCCTTAATGAACTAGTAGCAATTATAGGTATAAAAAAGCATAGTTATAGTCCAAATACACTGAAATTGCAGTGTGATTGGGAGTGTAATTACAGCTATGTAGTATAACATGACCTATTAACACTATAGCATTTCTGGCACTCTAACATGCTAATAATCTTCTGATACAATTTCTTTTCTTCCCAATCTTTGTAATTCAAAATAAGATGAGGAACATTTCAAATTAGACAGAATATTTGATTAATAAAACAATTGGCTTTATGAAATATTTCAATGAGATTTTCATTTGCTGGCCACTCAGATCTATGAGATAATCAAAGACTACAAGGTATGCTTTTGAACTTCAACTTTCTTTTTAGTTTTAAATATGTTTGGAATATTTGATCTGAAACACAGTATTCACCAGTATATAAGAAGGTTTCCCAAATCTGCTTGTTTTTACAAAAAACAAACATAGAAATTAGGGAGTGAAAGAACAATTAGAACATCCCTGTCCACCTGGGATGTTTGTTCTCAGTGAACAGACTGCATAGCTGGTCAATGGGCCCCTGAGTAACAATGGTGCCTTGCTAAAGGCCATGAGGCTCTAACCCCGGGAGCTTTGATCAGCCCAACTGTGTGAGATCACGAAGTGTTTAATCATTTATTGGTGGTGAGGGGTGAAGATGTGCTGAGCTAAGCATGGAAGACTTGGTATAAAAAGTCACTTGCAAGATGAACTCAAGAACCACAAACAGATGTGGATGGCAGCTCAGCCTAAATGTACAAAAATCAAGCTTGCCCACAAGAGTTTTACAACTTTCCAAGGAGATGATATTTATTGGAGATTCAATACTCAGAACAATCAAAAGAACATTCTGCAAGGGACAGGTACACAGAAGGACAGTGCTGCCTTCCCCGAACCAAGACATGAGACATTTCTAAGACTGGATAGGCTTCTTAAGTCAATGGGCAAGGATCCCTTGCTCATGGTTAATATCAGCACTGACACTGCATCACAAGATACCTCACAGATAGTAAATTACTTCAGGGAACTCAAAAGTATGCTGAAGAAGAATACCTAAGTGACCTTCTCTGAACTGTCCCACAATCTTAGGAAGAAATTAGAATATTCTGGAAGTGAACCTATGGGTAGGTAAGTGGCGTAGGGTAGAGGGTTCTGTTTTTTTGGAACATTGCTCCACCTTCTATGAAGATAGAGAGTTGTATAATTTGGATGGCCTCCACCTCAGTAGAAGGGACAAGCTGGATAAAGAAGTCAGGGAAGATAGGAGGACTTAGCACAAAATTGAGATGAGAAAAATATTAATCCAGGAACGAAAGAATATGAAGAAAAGAAATTCTTGAACTGACTGTATACCAATGCTAGGAGCTGGGTAACATACAATGTATTGGAATTTCTCATTAATTACCATAAATTCAATCTAGTTGGTATTACTAAAATCTGGTGGGATGATTTGAGCAATTAGATTAGTTTAACCTATAACCTATAGTTATAACCTATTTAGGAAGGATCAAGTGGGCAAAATGTAAGAGCGAGTAGCACTCTCTCAAAAATGGCATTATCTGTTTCCGAGTCACTGAAACTCAGAAGAAAATATCCTGAATGCTTATGGATCAATATCTTAACAGATAAAGCACAAGATGTGTTTTTAGTTGGTGACTGCCACAGACCACCAAATCACAACAGGGAACAGAATGTGTAGGGAAAAGAATCTCATGATCATAAGGGATTTCAATTTGAGTGACATATGCTGGGGGAATCTCATGCTGCCAGTATTAAAACATCCTTGGAATTTCTAAACATTATTGATGACAATTTTCTTACCCAAAAGTGTTGCAACCAACACAGAGGGATTCTATATCAGATCTTTTTCCAAAGGTAAAAAGAAGCTGATCACAGAACTAAGAATTAATGTTAACGTAGGCACAAGTGATCATGACTTGTTCACATTTATAAAGTACACACAAAATAGATTCCAAATCAGTAATATACAGTAATTAATATAAGTCAGAAGCTAGGAGTTGTAGAAAATAGATAAGGGAAGCAAAGAGAGATGAAGAGACATCTATGTGCAGCAGAGTTAAGGATAATAAAAAGGATTTTTTAAAAAAATGTATTCGGAACAGAAATAATTCTGATGATAGTACTGCTCTATTACTGGATGGAAACAGTAGAATTCTTAATAACTTAGAAAAGACAGAAATATTCTATAAATATTTCTATTCTGTCTTTGGGGAAAAAAAATGTCATAGTCTCATAGACTTTAAGGTCAGAAGGGACCATTATGATTGTCTAGTCTGACATCCTGCACAACGCAGGCCACAGAATTTCACCCACCCACTCCTGTAATAAACCCCTGATCTATGTCTGAGCTATTGAAGTCCTCAAATCGTGGTTTAAAGACTTCAAGGTGCAGAGAATCCTCCAGCAAGTGACCCATGCCCCACGTTGCAGAGGAAGGCGAACGCCCCCCCAGGGCCTCTGACAATCTGCCCTGGAAGAAAATTCCTTCCTGACCCCAAATAGGGCAAACAGCTGAACCCTGAGCATGTGGGCAAGACTCACCAGTCAGACACCCAGGAAAGAATTCTCTGAAGTAACTCAGATCCCACTCCATCTAACATCCCATCATAGGCCATTGGGCATAGTTACCGCTAATAGTCAAAGGTCAATTAATTGCCAGAATTAGGCTATCCCATCATAGTCCCATATATAGTCCCACCATACAGTGATGATAATACTCCATCCAGACACTAGTATCTCTGGAGGATGTTAAACATAAGTTATTAACTTAGATATTTTTAAAGCAGCAGCTCCAGATAACTTGCAGTCAAGAGATTTAAAATAACTGGCTGAGGAGCTTGCTGGACCATTAACGCTGATTTTCAATAAGTCTTGGAACACTGGGGAAGTTCCAGAAGACTGGAAGAAAGCTAATGCTGAGCCATTTTAAAAAGGGGATGGTCTGGGTAATTATAAGCCTGTCAGCCTGACACTGATCCCGGGCAAGATGATGGAGCAGCTGAGACAGCACACAACTAATAAAAGAATCAAAGGAGCTTAATGGAATTAATGCAAAACAACATGGGTTATGGAAAATAGTTCCTGTCAGACTAACTTGATATGTTTTCTTGATGGGATTACAAGTTTGTTTGATACAGGTAATAGTGCATATGTAATTCATTTTGCAAATTTGGAGATTAGGCCTGTCAAACATGCAGTCCAACAAGCTACAGGCTGTATGCAGTCTGGCCAGTAATAACAGCTTGGCAAGTCGTAGTTTTTTTCAAAAAATTCAAATGTGCTATAAAATTAAAATTAAAATGTGCTGTTCTTTTTTCTTGATATTAGGTGGTATAACATTGTGAGCAATTCATGCAAGACTCTGCTTGTCAAATGGGTTATTGTCAAACCCATCTCCTGGGGCCCAAACTTGCTTCCCTTACTCACACATAGAATCATAGAATATCAGGGTTGGAAGGGACCTCAGGAGGTCATCTAGTCCAACCCCCTGCTCAAAGCAGGAAAAATCCCCAATTAAATCATCCCTGCCAGGGCTTTGTCAAGCCTGACCTTAAAAACTTCTAAGGAAGGAGATTCTACCACCTCCCTAGGTAACGCATTCCAGTGTTTCACCATCCTCCTAGTGAAAAAGTTTTTCCTAATATCCAACCTAAACCTCCCCCACTGCAACTTGAGACCATTACTCCTTGTCCTGTCCTCTTCTACCACTGAATAGTCTAGAACCATCCTCTCTGGAACTACCTCTCAGGTAGTTGAAAGCAGCTATCAAATTCCCCCTCATTCTTCTCTTCTGCAGACTAAAGAATCCCAGTTCCCTCAGCCTCTCCTCATAAGTCATGTGTTCCAGACCCCTAATCATTTTTGTTGCCCTTCGCTGGACTCTCTCCAATTTATCCACATCCTTCTTGTAGTGTGGGGCCCAAAACTGGACACAGTACTCCAGATGAGGCCTCACCAATGTCGAATAGAGGGGGACGATCACGTCCCTCGATCTGCTCGCTATGCCCCTACTTATACATCCCAAAATGCCATTGGCCTTCTTGGCAACAAGGGCACACTGTTGACTCATATCCAGCTTCTCGTCCACTGTCACCCCTAGGTCCTTTTCTGCAGAACTGCTGCCTAGCCATTCGGTCCCTAGTCTGTAGCGGTGTATTGGGTTCTTCCGTCCTAAGTGCAGGACCCTGCACTTATCATTATTGAACCTCATCAGATTTCTTTTAGCCCAATCCTCCAATTTGTCTAGGTCCCTCTGTATCCTATCCCTGCCCTCCAGCGTATCTACCACTCCTCCCAGTTTAGTATCATCCACAAATTTGCTGAGAGTGCAATCCACACCATCCTCCAGATCATTTATGAAGATATTGAACAAAACCGGCCCCAGGACCGACCCCTGGGGCACTCCACTTGACACCGGCTGCCAACTAGACATGGAGCCATTGATCACTACCCGTTGAGCCCGACAATCTAGCCAACTTTCTACCCACCTTATAGTGCATTCATCCAGCCCATACTTCTTTAACTTGCTGACAAGAATACTGTGGGAGACCGTGTCAAAAGTTTTGCTAAAGTCAAGAAAAAAATACATCCACTGCTTTCCCTTCATCCACAGAACCAGTAATCTCATCATAGAAGGCGATTAGATTAGTCAGGCATGACCTTCCCTTGGTGAATCCATGCTGACTGTTCCTGATCACTTTCCTCTCATGTAAGTGCTTCAGGATTAATTCTTTGAAGACCTGCTCCATGATTTTTCTGGGGCCTGAGATGAGGCTGACTGGCCTGTAGTTCCCCGGATCCTCCTCCTTCCCTTTTTTAAAGATTGGCACTACACTAGCCTTTTTCCAGTCATCCGGGACTTCCCCCGTTCGCCACGAGTTTTCAAAGATAATGGCCAATGGCTCTGCAATCACAGCCGCCAATTCCTTCAGCACTCTCGGATGCAGCGCATCCGGCCCCATGGACTTGTGCAAGTCCAGCTTTTCTAAATAGTCCCGAACCACCTCTTTCTCCACAGAGGGCTGGCCATCTATTCCCCATGTTGTGATGCCCAGCGCAGCAGTCTGGGAGCTGACCTTGTTAGTGAAGACAGAGGCAAAAAAAGCATTGAGTACATTAGCTTTTTCCACATCCTCTGTCACTAGGTTGCCTCCCTCATTCATTAAGGGGCCCACACTTTCCTTGGCTTTCTTCTTGTTGCCAACATACCTGAAGAAACCCTTCTTGTTACTCTTGACATCTCTCGCTATCTGCAGCTCCAGTTGCGATTTGGCCCTCCTGATTTCATTCCTACATGCCCGAGCAATATTTTTATACTCTTCCCTGGTCATATGTCCAAACTTCCACTTCTTGTAAGCTTCTTTTTTATGTTTAAGATCCGCTAGGATTTCACTGTTAAGCCAAGCTGGTCGCCTGCCATATTTACTATTCTTTCGACACATCGGGATCCCTATGCTTTCCAAAAACTTCCTGGATTGTCTAGCCACCGCTGTATTGCTCTCCCAGAAGATATCAGGAAAATTAAAGTCACTCATGAGAACCAGGGTGTGCGATCTAGTAGCTTCTGCGAGCTGCCGGAAGAAAGCCTCATCCATCTCATCCCCCTGGTCCGGTGGTCTACAGCAGACTCCCACCACTACATCACTCTTGTTGCTCACACTTCTAAACTTAATCCAGAGACACTCAGGTTTTTCTGCAGTTTCATACCGGAGCTCTGAGCAGTCATACTGCTCCCTTACATACAGTGCTACTCCTCCACCTTTTCTGCCCTGTCTGTCCTTCCTGAACAGTTTATAACCATCCATGACAGTACTCCAGTCATGTGAGTTATCCCACCAAGTCTCTGTTATTCCAATCACGTCATAATCCCTTGATATCACCAGGACCTCCAGTTCTCCCTGCTTGTTTCCAAGGCTTTGTGCATTCGTATACAAGCACTTGAGATAACCTGCTGATCGCCCCTCATTCTCAGTATGAGGCAGGAGCCCTCCCCTCACAGACATTCCTGCTTGTGCTTCCTCCTGGTATCCCGCTTTCCCACTTACCTCAGGGCTTTGGTCTCCTTTCCCCTGTGAACCTAGTTTAAAGCCCTCCTCACTAGGTTAGCCAGCCTGCTCGCAAAGATGCTCTTCCCTCTCTTCGTAAGGTGGAGCCCGTCTCTGCCCAGCACTCCTCCTTCATGGAACACCATCCCATGGTCAAAGAATCCAAAGCCTTCTCTCCGACACCACCTGTGTAGCCATTCGCTAACGTCTGCGATTCGACGGTCCCTACCCAGGCCTTTTCCTTCCATGGGGAGTGGAGTTCACTGCAGGCCTGTGAAACTGGCAATGCATAAGTGCCCTGTCCTTAGGGGGACCTCCAGGAAGAATTATGCTTCAAAAACACACCCTCAGACATAATTCCTCTTGGGGCTCCTGGCTGTGCTGCAGGAGAGTGTTTTCTTACAGCTCTTAAAACCTCTTAATACCCTTTCCTCACCTGAGCAGTGAGCTCTGTTCACTGGCATGTGGGGGATGGAAGGGACAAATCTGGAGCCGTTCTAATCCTGCACATTCCTCCCTCATTTGCTCTGTGAGGAATTACCCACCAGTACACAAAGCTAAAATCCAGAGAGCCCTAATATAGCCTTCTAAGGTGAAATCCTCACTTCTCCTTTGTCTCCTGTGTGGCCACATTATGGCTCACAAGTAGTTTCAATAAGAATACTCCAACAAATATTGCTATAAGCAAAGGGCAAGGGCAAGGGACAATGTATCTAGTGGAGGGGATAATAAAGGGACAAATTCTACTATCCTGACTCACAATTAGTAATCTCCTATTCAGCAAGTAGTTCCACTGGCCTAGATTGTGTCCTTGTTGACTGAGGTCAAGGCAGGTAATAAGATATCTGTACACCACTCTCAGCATACACAGACCTTGAGTCCAGGTGCAGTGTGGAGCATAACTGCTGGTTTATAGATATTCCCCATTGAGAGAAAGGGGGTAGGAAAGGGATGGACAGTGAACGAAGCCATGACTTTGCTCTCCTTCCATGACTGGCCAGAGTGACAGAGCAGATGTGAGCAAGGAAGTAAGATACAGAAGTGCAAGAATTGTAACTTACAGATTGAATTGGACTATAAATCACAATTCCTTCTTGAAGCAGAGCAGTTACCTACTCATGGCTGAGTTTAAAGTTTCAACCTAGGCCAGAGGGATTATTTGCAGTGTAAATGACTATTGAACATGAGTAAGTAAGTGTGACAATCTGGGTCTCAGTGACTACACACAAGGCCCTCAATGAGTGATTGACAGACTAAGGAATAACCCACCATCTCCTCATTCCTAACCACTAGACTGTTGCCTCACACACACAACATATAGGGTCACATTCTGGATGACTGATGCATGTTGTGCATCCTAGCATTACTTGGAAGTTTTCACCATTTCAATATGAGAAATGTTTAAATTGATCCTTTAACCTATATTTTGCTATATTGTTGTGAAACTTTAATCAAGCTTTGGGAACTTCAGAGCTAAATGTCAGCAAATTTCCTAGTCAATAATAAGTTCAGGTATATTGTTTGCAATAAGACATGGAACAGCTTCTGTGTATGTGTATATTTTTCTTTCCTTCCCCATTTCCTTAGCTTGAAAAGATATATACTCTGTTTGTGTGTGTAACACACACACCTTATTAAAATCTCTGCAACTTAATGTACGGTAAGTACTCAGACACACCCTTATCTGTACTCACTGTTTGTCCCTTCCTTAAATTTTTCCATTTTCTGTTATTTAAGGTTTATTTTTTTCTAAAGCTGCTAATAACATCAAGAAATAAAATGCATAACTATGGTGCACTTTGAGA
This sequence comes from Eretmochelys imbricata, assembly GCF_965152235.1. Taxonomy (NCBI): domain Eukaryota; kingdom Metazoa; phylum Chordata; order Testudines; family Cheloniidae; genus Eretmochelys; species Eretmochelys imbricata. The sequence continues at coordinate 90,850,360 of NC_135572.1, read as the reverse complement.
TGTCTATAACATAGAAACAGTCCTGTCAATAAGCATGTTGGGAATTGAGACAGCAGTGAATAGACCTATTTGTGAGAAGACTTTGCTAACATCTTTGCCAATGTGATGCAAGCTAAAATATGTATGCTTTCTATGGGTTCGTTGAGAAAACAACATTTAAAATCATTATGAGAGTAGAATACTTATTTGTCCACATGTATAAATTCAAGAGACAATCAAATAAAAAGAACAGAAGACATTAAAATTAACTGAAGAATTAAGTATAGGCTGACCTATAATGGACAATGGGAATTTGATGTGACACTTTATAATATTAAACACAGGCTCAGATTCTCTGCTGGAATCCAATAGATCCACTCAGTAGGGCTGTTTGAAAATTTTCTATCAACACTTTTCATTTAATGGAAAATGGAAACTACATGTTTCATGGTAAGTGCTTTCCACAGAATTTTGTTTTTTCATTAAAATAAATTAATGGCCAAAAAAAAAAAAGTCTGAAACCCATAACAATTTGATTCTGAAATACTGCTAATATGCATCATAGGAATTTTAGTTTGAATGCCTCATATTACCATTCTCCTCTATGGGCTGGGCTCCTGAGACAGATATCTTCCATGGTGCGCTGTAGCCATTTTATAGCCATGAAGCTCTGCACCTCCATTGTGGTGCATCGTGGAATATGAAGTCCAGTCAGGGAGCCAGAAGAGAATGGAAGTGTAAGGCACATAAACAACAACTTCTATGTGTCTCTGTGGCCACATCTCAGAAAAAATATTTTGGTTTTTAGGTCAAAAATATGTCAGTTTTCAATTTTTCACTCAACATTTGAAATTTTCCACAGGAGGGGAAAAAAATATGACCAGCTCTATCATCAGTGCAGCAGACGGGAGGCAAACCATCAGGAGGCTGGCTAAAGACACCTGAATGTCTGGCCTTTTCTACACTATTTCTGGTCCCAAAGTAATTTAAATATAAATGAACCATGTTATTTGGCAACACTCCCAAGTGACTAGGGACAGGCTGGTTTGGCTACCTGAAACCCTCCCATTTCAGCTGAGAGTTTCTCCATTCACAGAACTCCTCTGTAGGAGAGATCCAATGAATATCCATCCCCTTTTTGCTGCTGGAGTAACACAAAAGGAGTAGAATGGAGAAGACAAAAACTTTTATATTGTTTGAATATTTCTGGTGGTTGTTGTTGTTGTTTTTGGGGGTTTTTTTTGTTTGTTTGTTCAGTGGTAGTATTTGAAAAAAAAAATTAGTTTGAAATCAAATAGAAATGTAAAATTTGGGAGGTTTAGCCATTTTCTTATCCTGGTTTCTACCACTACCACTGAAGAAAGTTCTCAGAATTCCTGATATTTTTAGTTGCAAATCTTTTCATTCAAACATTCTTGAAAATGTTTACATCAATCAGATTTTTCATTTCTTTTAAAAAATTTAGAGGAAAATAATGTCTAATTTTCAGCAAGCCTACATTAATAGATTAGGACCCTTTCAGACCCCAAATTACCTCTATGACTGCATGATGTTGTTCATGGAATCTCCATTCAACTCTGTTGTCCTGAAACACAGAGGCTACTTTCTGTTCCAAAGAGAGTGCTCTCCCATCTTAAGTATGGTCAGATAATTAGATTGCTCAGATGCTGAATATTTAAGTGCCAACAATATGCCTGGTACTGTAGAAGACACACACAATCCACACAGAATGTTCCTTCCCCAAGATCATAAATCTAAAATCCATGATACGGGCACCCACACTTGAGATGGAGTTACAGTCTGAAAAACTGGCATTCCTTAATGTATTTAGTCTCGCAGCACTCATATGAAGCAGGGAAGTGCTATTATCCCCATTTTACAGACAGAGAACTGAGGCGCACAGAGAGACTAAATGACTTACCCAAGGTCACACAGGAAGTGTGTGGTAAAGCTGTGCTTGTATTCAGGTCTCCCACAGTCTGGCTAAGTACTAGATCATCCGTCAGCCCCACAGAATGCTATCAGAGGAAGCACTGATAATGCATAATGCCTATCCTGAGCTTCTCATAGTGGGTAGGTTCTTAACTGGCTTTCTGATTGATCCATATCACATAGACTTGCTTGACAGCTCTAAAATTTGGGTAAGCCAGTTGGATAGTCAGGGCCCATTGAGCTGAGATTTCTTTTCCCCAATGACAATTGAGTGATGGGTTACTGTACAGGCTCCTCTCCCCCACCCATTAGGAAGGACAAACCAGCCACAATAGCAATTTAAGGATGGAGTTTTCCACTATTGATCTGTAAAAAAAAATATGCCCTAACAAGCAATGTTACGGTGATGTATGTTATGATAAGTAGTTTCCCAATGGAGGCACAATAATATGATTATGTCTAGGAACTGAGAGAACTATATTTTTATGCTGTTTGCTCTCATAAAGCACTTCATTTCATGAGAGGAGACTAGCATAGGTGGAGGGAAGGACTAAGGGTGAAAGTTTCACTAACTTGGCTCTTTCCCTTTCTATGCTAGTAAACTGAACAATGTAGAAGGCTCTCCCGTCTGCATCCAGTCGCCTTGTTTTACTTTCTTTAAACAGAAAGACAACCTGATTGGTACCTCTATCATTTTACTCCCATACAATGTAGCAATGCAACTTCACCATAAACATTTCTGCATCCTGCAAGTCCACAGGGATTGGCCAAGAATAGGTTGCTCTGTACCTAGGATGTGGGGAGCTCATCTGCCTGGTTTCCACACCCCTTATCCATTATTCCTCCCTATGCAGTGAAGCGCAGGGTGTATTATTATTATTTATTTATTTGCTCTAAGGAAAAGTGCATAGAGAAAGACAATTTCACTGCAAACATGAAAATAGAGACAGGTCAGTCAAACGTTTTTCCCAGGGTTCCAAACCTGATCTACTTTATTGTTTTATGGAAATTCATGCAAATCACAGTGGTTTTGTCTGTCTGACTAGATTTTTATATATAAACACAAATAGGAAAGATGCAAATTAAAACAAATGGTATGCATGAAACCCTTGTGTCCCGAGTTTCATGCAGCTGTAGTTATATTATTCAGCTGAACACCCAATCTGGAAATCCGAAATAAAGTATTATGGAAGCAGTAAAATATAACTAATCCATGCATTCTGAGGAGATGACAGAAATTAGTTTGAGGATGAAAGGTAGGAGCCAAGCTTTGAAATGGAACAAGACTTAATTGGGACAAAACATTTTAAAGAAAGTAGCAGGAGACAATTGGTAAAGAGGAAATAAAAAGATTTAAAGGGAAGAAATATACTGAGCAATCTGAGTCCCTATAAGAAAAGAGCACAGCGAGTGGTAGAACAAAATGCAACATAGTAATGTGAAATACTTTGAGAAACCCAGGAGTAAGTGTAGCTAAAGTTAAGAAAATAACTGCTAATGGAGCAACAGAGATGTTTTTTACTTCAGAGAAAAGATAAAATATTTATACCTATAGCATTCTGTGAAGAGGAGAAACATTTTATTTCATCTTAGCTTGTATTTTTGCAATAATGTACGGTTCTGTGAAACCTGTCTTAAGCAAAACTCAGTGGCCCAAAGAGAGAGTCTTTAATTAAAGGTCAAATATTTTTGCGACAGGATACTTTCCCAGACAAAGAATAGTCTATTGGAGGTAGATAGACCAAGCATGTTGCTGGACAAATTTTGATCTGGATTCTGTATAATTTCAGGGTGAAGCTTAGTTTACAGTATAAATATGAGCTTGAATTCAGCTTCAGTGACATCAAAGTAAAATGAGCAAAAGAAATAAGAAATAACATTTTAAATAGATATCGGCAAATACTTGATTTTTGTTTTGTTTTGTTTCAGTGGCAGTTCTCAAAAAAAAAAAAAAAAAGGTTCAGGTTGAAGCAAATCTGATTTTTTTGGTGACTCAGAAAGTTCATTCCACAGAGGGCATTCGGACACAGGCCTCTCACATCTCAGGCGAGTACCCTAAGCACTGGGCTAAAAGTTACAAGGGTAGGAGGAACAGTTACAACAACAGTAACTCTTCTCCACCATTTACTTCTTCTTTGACAATTTTGTGAATATTCAGAACTATTTGTATCAAATTCCTGATTAGTTTCAGGTCAGCCAAAACCGCATTATTCCTAGAATAAACTATTTGTCTGAAAAAATTCACATTGTGAATTGTAATTGTAAAGTCCCCTATTAGGAAACCCAGGATACAGTCCACAAATCCATCTGTCACCCCACACACTTACAACAGTCCTCTCCTCCACTTGTCATTGTGTTTTTTTCCTTCCCTCCAGACATTTTCTTCCTCCCGCATCTACTAATTTCTCTCTCCCATCAATTCTATCCCTTCTTGTCCCAACAATCAGTTCTTTTTCATTTACAGTCCGCCCACTCCTACTAGTCTATAGTCCTCTTCCCCTTTTTGGTGCCTCAGTTTCCCCCCCTCCCCTAATACCTCACATACAGGCTGAGGTTGGTAACCTGATCAGCAACTTCTGCACCTCCTTACCCTTCTTCCTCCCTTGCCACCTGCACAGAATTACTCACTATGGGATCATCCTCCCCCAGATCACTGTGGTTAGAGAAGATGGGGGAAACTGAGGACAGGGAGGCAGTGTGATTGGCTGGCAGGGACAATGAAAGGTAAGAGTCTCAGTAACCAGCCCCACCACCCCTCTTTTTGTCAGCTGGCCAAAAAAGAAAAAGCCAGCGACACAGAAGGAGAGACCAGGGAATGAGATAAAAGATCTGAAAGCCAGAACCTCGGTTAAAAGCCACAGGTTAGGCAGGTCTGCCTTCCTTCTTTCTCTTAATCTGTATGATGTTGTAGGACTAGAGGAGTCACCCTAACATCAAAAAATAAAAGGGGGAAAGAAATTGAGGCAGAATGTGAGAAAAGGTGAGGACCGGAGAAGGGATTTTGGTGCAGGAGGAGAGTGGGATACAGTGAGGAGGGTAAAAAAGGTGGATGCTAGAGAGCACAAACATGTAAAACTGAGGCTCAAGTGGCTCCCTGCCTGTAGAGTAGAATAGGGTGGATGGGGGAAAGGGACGACTGGGATGGAGAGAGGATTATGTGAGAGATTGGAAGGAAGGTGGGATTAGAGACAGGATCTCTCCTCTCTCCCCCCTGTCCTATTGCTCCCTGGCCTCTGTGAGGTTGTCAGTACTGGACAGCAAAAATTCTCTCTTGCCCCCTCTGCCCCTCCTCCTGATCCAAGGGTGAGGAGTCTTTATTTTGGTCTCTGCCCTGCCATGAGCTTTACTAGATTCTCCAGCAAAATGACTGCCTGGTGCTTAATACTTACTCATAGTTTCCATATTTTATTCAGGATCCCAGTTACTTATCCAAAGACTGAATTGTTTAACATGGACATATATCAAAGATCTTCTACACTTTCCACAGTATGCATCCGGTGAAGTGAGCTGTAGCTCACAAAAGCTTATGCTCAAATAAATTGGTTAGTCTCTAAGGTGCCACAAGTACTCCTTTTCCTTTTGCGAATAAAGACTAACACGGCTGTTACTCTGAAACCTTTAAAATTATAGACATTTATCGGATGGAAATCAGATGGAAGGATAAAATTAAGAAAGCAAATTATGTTGGTTCATGTTTTTTATGCATTTTTTGGAGACTCAGCTAAGTTTCCTGCTGCGCACACACACCTCCCCATTCCACACTGTGCAAATCCTTTGGTCATCCCAAGCATCCAATCATTTTTAGTCTTGCACATTTCTGAACAACACAGGGCATGCTGTTCCCCAATCTGCAGCTTTATTTCTACACAGAGTCCTGCCCTGTGTCAGACTTCTCCAAACAACCATGTGTTTGAAAATGTTCCTTCACTAAGTAACTGGACTTAGAAAAGGTGGAAATGAAAATAAAATATTAAGTATAATCTTCACTCTGAATGTCCTTGGTTTTATTTTATCTATCCATCCATCCTCTATCTAAACCTTTAACTTAATGAGATGGACTCTCAAGACTAACTCCAGTTTTTTGAAAGTGGTGGGTTTTTTGGGCCTGGCAATATTGTATTGCCTTTTACTTGGCTGCAGTAGTTTTACTGTAATGTGATATGACTGCTCCCAATTTGTATAGCACATGTCAAATAACAAATTAAATGTTTCTGCATCTGCTAAAATGACAGGAATGTTAATCCAGTGATAATGAGGTCTTGATCCTATTACAGTTTCTCAGCCAAAGCTCCTGTTGCACTCAATGGAAGTTTTACCTGAGTAAATGTAGGATCAGGCCTTCAGTTGCTACAGACATCCATATTTTAGCTATTAATGTGATAACTACAAAAATGAATTTGTCCTTCATAGATTGAGTAAAAAAGCAGAGGTTTGCAGCAACAGGACTCAGAAAAAAAGTCATGATAATATTCTCTCTCCCTTTGTATTGCCCTTATGATTTGCACATTAATTAGTTTGAATTTGTTTTAAGTTTAACTAATAATTTTAATTTAACTGCATTGTCCTGATTCACTCTGAATAACTGTCACGCAGCAACAGAAACAAAATAATATATTCTATTTCTCCTTGACTACTTTTTCTACCTATAGAGTGAAATGTATTATTCATCTTTAGTCACTATGTTTTGGGGTCTGTCATAAAAATCACTATACATTTCTAAAGCTACAGTAAATCTTTAAAGAATATGTCACAAGAGACTATGTGCCCCAGTTTTACTGGTTGCAGTGTTCAACTGTGCTGGTCCCAGGATATTAGAAAGAAAAAGTGGGTGAAGTAATATCTTTCATTTGTCCCTTTCACCAACAGAAGTTGACGCAACAAAAGATATTACCCCTCACCTATCTTGTGTCTCCAGTTTCCCTGGGACAACCTTTTTTTCCATATGATGACCTGTGTCTCAAGAACTTTTACTAGACTCCTGAAATGTCCTGGTTTTTCATTTAATCCATCAAAATTCTCTCTCTCTCCTTTTTTTTTTTTTTTTTTTTTTTTTTTTTTGGTAACTACAAAATTTGTGCTCAAGACATGTTTCTGTGCTGGTGTAAAATATTTCTTACAGCGTTGTTTCACTGACATCATGAAGCAGTTGTAACTTTCACCAAATCATTGTACATGGCAAAGCTTGTCTTAACATGTCAGTGACAGCTCTGTAATAAGAGCTGATGAATAAGTCTTGTCCATGTAAAAGCCCTGCTCTGACCTCTCTGGGGACATGTGTGAAAAAGGGTTTTGGGAGGATACTTGACAGTTCTGCTGACCCTCTTTTGTGCTCCTCTCTATAGTCACCAGAACCACAGAAAGAAGAAAAGCATTGGACAGAGGGGAATCCGTTAATAAGATCAGTCTTTCTTTGATCTACTTCCAGCAAATGGAACAGAAAACAAAGCAAAACAAAAAGACAACCCACAGAATATAGCAGTGGTGGGCAACCTGCGGCCTCTGGGCTGCACGTGGCCCGTAAGGGAAATCTACTGGCAGGCTGTGAGACAGTGTTTACATTGACCTTCCATAGGGACGGCTGCCTGCAGCTCCCTTTGGCTGCAGTTCACCATTCTCAGCCAATGGGAGCTGCGGGAAGCAATGTGGGCCGCAAGGACATGCTGGCCACCGCTTCCCACAGCTCTCATTGGCTGGAAATGGTGAACTGCGGCCATTGGGAGCTGTGGGTAGCTGTGTCTGTGGACAGTCAATGTAAACACTGTCTCATGGCCCGCCAGCTGATTACCCTGATGGGCCGCTTGTTGTCGTGGGCTGCAGGTTGTCCATCACTGAAATACAGAGTACGGGAGGATTTTGCGACTCTAAAATATGTTGCTAGAAAAGTGTCCTAGCTTTTGATTTTGAAAATACAGTCACCTTAATTATATGTACAACTTACATTTGCAGATATGAGCCCTGTGGCCTGAAGCCTGAGATGTAAGGAGCTTTCTGTTCCTATCTGTTCATGAATAGAGAGAAGAATAGCCACAGAGCTGCTACATTTGTATAAGCTATTTACCCAGAACTCCAAATGGACAGAAGCTCCAGAAAATGAGGTTTCTGTCCCCATGTATTGGTGAACATGGGAAATACAGCTACAGAAATAACTTTGTTTGCATAAGCTTTATATAGATAATTCCTCCAGTGACACTCTGGGAGCCACTATAACTGTATACAAACTTAGAATTGGTTGGTAGTGGAACTGAACTAAGATGGGGGTGGGAAAAGATTCCTACCTTGTCAGAAGCAGTGTGTTTCTTGGAGGAAGCACCCTGCATAAGTGTCATATATGAGGATCATGTGATGTTGGAAGGACTCTCTGTTAAAACAGAAGAGGATTTTGGATGGTGTGCAATGTGCAGAAGGCTCTTCACTGATGAGCGTGCACAAAACAACAGCAGAGCTAAGTGACTTTTGGTGAAGCCCCTTCTACCGAGCCACAAAATGAAGTTCAAATCACCATAATTAGGTTAGGTGGTGGGGCCTTAGGACAGGACCAGGCATCATTTCTCATGGGACTGGAGACAGGCCTATCGGCATACACCTCAGGATTCTGGCATTGCACTATGCACTGACACCAAAGTGTGGGTGGGGGTTAATAATGGAAAAGGGGAAGTGATGTAGTAACTGAAGGTTTGTCTATTGGTCATAGTGCACCAGAAGCTAAATATGAGTCAACAGCGTAACATGATTGCCAAAAAAGCAAACATCATTCTGGGATGTATAAGCAGGAGTGTTATAAGCAAGACACGAGAATCAGAGGGATAGCTGTGTTAGTTTGTAACCATAAAAACAACAAGGAGTCCAGTGACACCTTAAAGACTAACAGATTTATTTGGGCATAAGCTTTCATAGGTAAAAAAAACCCACTTCAGAGACACAAAAAACCCACAAAATCTTATGTCCAAATAAATCTGTTAGTGTTTAAAGTGCTGCCGGACTCCTTGTTGTTTTTGAAGACATGAGAAGTAATTCTTCTGCTCTACTCTGCTCTGTTTAGGCCTCAGCTGGATTATTGTGTCCAGTTCAGGGTGCCACATTTCAGGAAAGATGTGGACAACTGGGAGAAAGTCCAGAGAAGAGCAACAAAAATGATTAAAGGTCTAGAAAACATGACCTGTGAGGGAAGATTGAAAAATTGAGTTTGTTTAGTCTGGAAAAGACAAGACTGAGAGGGGACATGATATTTTTCAAGTACATATAAGGTTGTTACAAGGAGGAGGGAGAAAAATTGTTCTCCTTAACCTCTGAGAATAGGACAAGAAGCAATGGGCTTAAATTGCAGCAAGAGCAGTTTAGATTGGACAATAAGAACAAACTTCCTAACTTCCTAACAGGGACATGATGGTCACCGCTTCCCACAGCTCCCACTGGCTGGGAACAGTGAACCGTGGCCACTGGGAGCTACGGGCGCGCCTTTCAAATGTAAACAAACTGTCTGGCAGCCTGCCAGCGGATTACCCTGATGGGCTGCATGCAGCCCACTGTCTGTAGGTTTCCCATCACTGGTCTAGATAATACTTCGTCCTGCCATGAGTGCAGGGGACTGGACTAGATGACCTCTCAAGGTCCCTTCCAGTCCTATGATTCTATGTTCACTCCAATGGGTGGGGAACCAGGTTAATGGACTACTGCCAAAGGTACATTGGGGAGTGTTTTATCTATTATTCATATAAATATATCGCATTATGTTTTCCCCAGTTGATGCTGTGTTCCTTTTTCCCTAATAAAGTTTTCCTCGTTGCATACATTGACTCAGTGTTTGTGAGTGGGGATGTATTGCATGCTAAGAGTACCCAGGGAAAGCATCTAGTGATCCCAGAAGTTCTGGATGAGGGATTCAAGTCAGTGGCGTTTGTTAATTTTAAGAGAGACCCCTAGCTATTTCTACCCAGCTATTGTGGCTGCAATTAACCATCTACAGAAGGGTTGCATGTAAATAATTAAAATATTCCATGAGGCTACTGAAAAGGATGAATTAAATTTAATTAGACCTGCACCATCATCAAATAGTCTGATATTACCTACACTGGCCCTCCTGCATATGCAATATTGGATAATGAATTTTTTTGGAATTCTATTTTCTCCTACCACAGAAGCAGCTCCATGTGGTGTGATGGAATGTGAAGTCTAAACTGTATTTTCAGATATATTAAAAACGTTGTTTTTTTTTTTTTTTTAAGATTAGTCACCTCACCTTTAAAACTGTAAATACATTTTTATGAATGAGGTTGTGCATCAGCCATGCTGCTGGCACAAATATAATAATTGTTAGAATCTGATCAAAAATATGGTATAGACACGGCTCCACATCAGATCTAAAACTGTCTTGCTTACAAATATTGTTTTCCTTAAATAAAATGCTAAATTAAACTGGATGATTTGAGGGAAATATTTGTACATAGTAGATTTAAATCACTTATAATCATGAAAAAAAGAGAAAACAAGTTAATTTTTTTTATTTTGTTATTTTTCCCTTAAATTGTTTTTCAAGCATCTTTTTAAATTCCTTTTCAAGCATCTTGCAAACCTAAATTAGTGTAAAATGACTGTTGATAAGATAATATGATTATATATAACAGGTGCATAACACCTGTGCTATTATCTTTACAAAACAGAGTATAGATCTACACCTGCAGTTGTTTACAACAACTCTTTCAGCAAACAATTTTGTGTAAGTGAACTTATCCTTCTGAATATACTGTTTTATTCATATCTATATTACCACCTACACATCAGCTGGTGACTACCTATAATAATACTTAGCTCTTATATAGCACCTTTCATCCATAGATCTCTGAGTACTTTACAAAGGAAAGCTACTATTATCCTCATTTTTCATGTGGGTTAATAAGACATAGAAACCTACCCCAAGCCACACAGGAACTTAGTGGCAGAGCCAGGAAAGAATTGAAGCCACCTGACTTCTAGTTCAGTGCCCTAGTCATTGGACCACATTGCCTTTATGTAAGGGTACTGTTGCCCCCCTACTAACATTCAGTGGGGTGTTTTGGTTGGCTAGCTCCCAGTACTAAAATGGAAAGGGTCTCTGGGGAATCAGGATCCTGAGACTGACAGCCCCCAGGAACAATGGGGAGGGGCCAATGCTCCAGGTCAGCCTGAATGACAGGGCGAGCAGGCTAATCAGGAGGCCAGGGAGATCCCATCCTTCATGTGAGCTAGGTTTGTCTGGGTCAGACAGAATGGAGCTGAGGTAAGGAGAAAGCAGGGGCCTGAGCTAAACTGGGGAGCAGAGCTGGGCCAGATCCAGAGGGACCAGAAAAGCAGCCCAGAGAGAGCAGGCCCTGTGCTGGTAGTAGAACTGCAGCCCCAAAGCCAGAGGCACAGCCCAGAGAGAGCAGACTTGCCCTGGGAGCAGAGCTGCAGCAACCAGAGCCAGAGGGGCCAGAAAAGCAGCCCAGGAAGCAGGTCAGTGCTGGGAGGAGAGTCACAGAAGCAGCCTGCAGAGCAGAACTGTCCTGGGAGCAGAGCTGGAGCAACCAGAGCCAGAAGGGCCAAAGAAGCAGCCCAGGGAGCTGGAGGCAGAGCAGCAGCAGCAGCAGCAGCGCTGCAACAGAGTGGTGGAGCTGGGGCTGGAGCAGTCCGGAGCTGGGTGTGGTGAGCAGCTGGGAAGAGCGAGGGGGACCCTGGGCAGCAGGCCCAGCACAGGGAGATGCCTCAGCCAAGAGGCTCTGCAGGCCAGGCTTGGATCGTAACCCTGACAGGGCGGGGGCAACACTGGGCAGAAGGGTCCTACCACTTAGAGCCTGAGAGCGTGTGGCCATCACTAGAGCGAGTGTCCAACCCACAGCATCCCTACAGCACAGCCAGGGCCTGAGAAGAGGGCCTGGGACTTACAAGGAACAGACTGTGAACTGCCCTGACATTCCAGAGACACGGTTTGTGATGTTCCCTGCCACAGAGCGGGTTGATGTGTTTCCTTTAACCTTTCCCATTTTCCCTTATTCTTTTTAAAATTAATTGTTGATTAAATAACTTGCATTCGCTTTAACTTGTATGTAATGGTCAGTGGGTCAGAGAAGTGCCCAGTGCAGAGAGAGTACCCCGGAGTGGGGACACCCTGTCCTAGGTGACTACAGCAGGGTTGGGGGTCGAGCCCCACAGGAATCCTGGGCCCAGCCTTGTTGGGGTTACGAGGACTCTGCCAGACAGGAGAGTCCTCAAGGGCAGGGAGGCCACTGGGTAAAGGAAGTGGGAGTGAGGACTCAGATCCTTTCACTAGCCCACTTCACCGGGGTAGTGCAGAAGCCAGGAAAGTTCCCCACAAGAGCGGGACTATTCCCCCGCTTACATTTATAACATAATCTCTTTTCTGGAGATAAGTATTCTGACCTTTCTTACCTTTCCACAGAATACTTAAATGATGTATGATGATATTTTAATACTTAAATGTTGTATTAAAATACATTTCCATCTCTTATATTATGTAGGACAAATACTGTTCCCTGCCCCCATCTCACTGAGGCTGCACTTGGAGAGATCAGGCTCAGGTACACATCCTTTGTATGCCATGGAGCTCACCTCCATCAGTGTTTGTCTACATGTTACAGTAATGCACCCTCTGGGAGTGTGATTTCCAAAGTGCACTAACATGTTGCACGTTAATTGGTGTGTATAGACCCTACTGGTGTGCACTAAAGGTTCCCTAGTGAGCTTTAATGTAGTACATTAGCGTGCATTAGAAATCATACCCCCGTAATGTGCATTACCCCTCTGTTTAGACAAGCTCAGGCAGCTCTACAAAGTTAGTTTGAATGTGAGGAAGAGGCAAGCTGGGAAAAAGGGTAAGGATTGGCTGCTTTATCTGCCAGTTGATCTGAATCCACATGTAAGTGGGCAGTTCATAGTCTATTCCTTGTAAGTCCCAGGCCTTCTTCTCAGGCCCTGGCTGTGCTGTAGGGATGCTGTGGCCTGCAGAGCCTCTCGGCTGAGGTGCCTCCCTGTGCTGGGCCCGCTGCCCAGGGTGCCCCTCTCTCTCCCCACACCCAGCTCCGGACTGCTCCAGCCCCAGCTCCACCACTCTGTCTCAGCGCTGCTGCTGCTCTGCCCCCAGCTCCCTGGGCTGCTTCTTTGGCCCCTCTGCCTCTGGTTGCTACAGCTCTGCTCCCAGGACAGGTCTGCTCTGCAGGCTGCTTCTGTGACTCTGCTCCCAGCACTGACCTGCTTCCTAGGCTGCTTTTCTGGCCCCTCTGGATCTGGTTGCTGCAGGTCTCCTCCCAGGGCAAGTCTGCTCTCTCTGTGTTGTGCCTGTGGCTTTGGGTCGGCAGCTCTGCTCCCAGGACAAGGTCTGCTCTCTCGGGATCTGGCACAGCTCTGCTCCCCAGCTCAGCATGTGCCTCTGCATTCTCTCTGTCTGACCCAGGCAATTCCAGCTCACAGGGAGTATGGGACCTCCCTGGCATCCTGACTCCCTGATTAGCCTGCTCGCCCTGTCATTCAGGCTGACCTGGAGCATTGGCCTCTCCCCATTGTTCCTGGGGACTGTCAGTCTCAGGGTCCTGATTTCTTCCCATAGACCCTTCTTCCCCTTTTAGTACTGGGAGCTAGCAACTAAAACACCCCGCTGAATGTTAGTAAGGGGGCAACAGTCCCCTTACACACAGGACATTGGTCCCTGTGGAATAGGAGCACTGAAGCCCTGGGGATTACTACGGCTTCTCAACAGTTTGAGGTGGAGGTTTTGTTTCTTTTCTGGGCCTTGAAGAACTCGAAATGCACAGCCCTGCTCGTCAGATGGTGCATTACAGTAAAGATTTGTCCTAAGTTAGTAACTGAAACTTCATTTTTAACAAAATAGCAAATCACAGTAGAAAGTATTTAAAACAAAGGATTATCTCCTTTGCCTGCAGCTCAAGCAAAGGTTTGTACGAGGAGCATAGTATGATTTACCTTTCGTGTACTTTTATCCTTTCTCTTTTATCTCCTCATTTTATTAAGAATTCTCTCTTTCATTGCTTTATTAATATATAAAGTGAGAGCATCACATCACATTAGTAAATGATCAAGAAAATTATTACAAATTAAGGCTGATAAATGCTTTTTCATAATAAGGAACAAATCAACACACCAACACATACTCCCTCCCTCTCTCTCTCTCTCTCTCTTTCTCTAACAGAGAAAATAGGATTTGTATAAAAACATTTCCCTACCCATTAGTGTCCTTTTACAGAACCATGACAATAGAAAAGAAACTCTGTGGGGCGAATAGAACAGTAAATAATTGTTTATAATTATTAAACATACTTACAATTGCCATGGAGAGATTCCATCAAAATCTCAAAATTCAACATCAAATTCATATCTAGATTTAGGAACTTGTAACGTGGTCTAAATTAAGGAGAGTGGGGGAAGGAAATAAAAAAAAAAAACTATTAGGTAAGCACTTTTTAAATATTCCACTTACAGGCTCTTTGGATACAGCGAGACAGATGGATACCTGCTGCAAGAACCTGTTCTGTCATATTGTCCATTTTTCCCCAGTGGAGTTACTTCTGCTTTATACCAGTGTGAGATCAGAATGAGGGATAATGATTCTAAATAGCAAAAATTTTGCAAAATTCATGAACAGTCTGTGATGGGGTGCATTTGACCTTTGTCATTCCCTGCTGGAGTTCTATATAACCCCTCTCCCCAAGAAGCAGGGAGCTGAGAGGAAAAAAGCAGTAAAGGTGAGTCATCCAAGCTTGCTTAGAGGATGCTCTGCAGAATTTGGGAAACCACAGAGCGATGGTCCAAAGGATAGAGGGGCTAGAAACAGCCAATCAGGGCCCTGCTGACTCAAATAAAAGGATCAGGGACTGTCAGTGTGAAGAAAGGGCTTCTCTCTGTCTGAAGGAGCCTGACAAGAAGCAAGAATTTATAGCTGGCTAAACTTACATAGCTGGGGTTGCGGAGAGAGAAGTACATGAGCATATTGGCCCTGAAATGGGGTTGGAGATAAAAGGGCCTGGTGGAAAGAGGCCCAGGGAAATAGCAGCAGGTGATTGGACTTAAGTAGTATGTGGCTGTTGTTTATGGGGTCCCTGGGTTGGAACCCAGAGTATTGGGCAGACTTGAGTTCCCCTGCTGGTCGCAGGTAGTAGTGTAAACTTCAAGAAGGAGACAAGGCTTATTTGGAATACCAAATCAAGGGTTGAAATTACAGGTGCCAGTGCTGAGGCTGAAGACCTGCTGCTCCCGCAGCCCCCATTGGCCAAGAACAGTGTACCGCAGCCACTGGGAGCTGCGGGGGGCCATGCTTGTGGATGGTCAATGTCAGCAAAATGTTTTGCAGCCCGCAATCAGGTTACCCTGATGGGCCGCATGTGGGCCGCAGGTTGCCCACCACTGCCCTAATGAGTGCAAATCGACTATGAAAGTATTAGACTCCTTATTCCCCCAGAAGCGGTTCATTCAGACTTTGTGACCTAAATGGAGGCCAAGCTACTGAAGATCTGTCATGGTCAGTTGGCAGCTTGTAGGGGGGCAGCAAGAAAAACACTGTGGTACCACACCCAGCTGCTCAGCGGTGCTCAGAGGGTAAGTGTCTCTTCACACAGCCATGTTTCGGTCTAATACAAATTCAGTGAACCTGAATCAATATATTGTACTTGGAAAAACTTGACTCCTCTGCATAAGTTTTGTGGAGGAATGGGAATAAATTCAAGTCTTAAAGTTGTCGAATAACTTAAAAGTTGTCATATCACTTAAAATCGTATTTTTCTCTCCAATCAAGTTGCAAGCTGTCAGAAAAATTCTGGGAAGATTGGAGTGCTTAGGTATTGTTTCCCTCACGTCTCCCTAGATGATCTTCTAACAGAGATTAGGTCATTTGATTCTCATTCCTTCCTCCAGTTTAAGATGAAGCCACTAAGGTAGAAAAGTCTTTAACCTTCCTTTATTTGACACTTTCAGGTAGTCTCCAAAATCGCAGATTTCTTTTCTCTCTCTTTTTTTTTTTTTTTTTTTTTTTTGCTATAATACTGAATTAATCCATTTTGCCTTGAAAAGCTTTATTTTTTTTTTAACAGAGAAGTAAACACACCTTATGTCTTGAACAGGAAGTTTCCCAAAGAGTTATCTGTGGCTCTGACCTCACCAAGCACTTAAGCTCATGAATACTTCCATTAAAGTCAATTCTCGTGGTTAAAGTTAAGCATGTGCTTAAGAGTGAGACTAGGTTTCAGTCTCATTCTAGAAATCTTTGGAAAAAGGATTCTGTCTGTGTATCAGTTCCTGTTCCAATGCTATGCATAGTGTCCAACTTCTTAAAGATTAAATCTACACTTGTAGTCAAGGAATTATTTAAAATATCTGCTAACCCTGGTTCCCAACCAGGAGGACAAGCTGCTGTGGGAGCAGTACCAAAAAGTCACCTTGGCCAGAGATCCCATCGGCAAAAAAATGGAAAGAGGGACATTTTTTTGTAATGAGGCATAATTCCTGCCCCCGAACGGTTAACATACCCCAGTTGGGAGCAATGAAATCCAAAGAAAAAATTGAAAATCAAACAAAAATCCCAGTCACCATGGATTCACCAAGGGCAAGTCATGCCTGACTAATCTAATTGCCTTCTATGACGAGATAACTGGCTCTGTGGATGAGGGGAAAGCGGTGGACGTGTTGTTCCTGGACTTGAGCAAAGCTTTTGACATGGTCTCCCACAGTATTCTTGCCAGCAAGTTAAAGAAGTATGGGCTGGATGAATGAACTATAAGGTGGATAGAAGGTTGGCTAGATTGTCGGGCTCAACGGGTAGTGATCAATGGCTCCATGTCTAGTTGTCAGCCGGTATCAAGTGGAGTGCCCCAAGGGTCGGTCCTGGGGCTGGTTTTGTTCAATATCTTCATAAATGATCTGGAGGATGGTGTGGATTGCACCCTCAGCAAGTTTGCAGGTGACACTAAACTGGGAGGAGAGGTAGATACGCTGGAGGGTAGGGATAGGATACAGAGGGCCCTAGACAAATTAGAGGATTGGGCCAAAAGAAATCTGATGAGGTTCAACAAGGACAAGTGCAGGGTCCTGCACTTAGGACGAAAGAATCTCATGCACCGCTACAGATTAGGGACGGAATGGCTCAGCAGCAGTTCTGCAGAAAAGGACCTAGGGGTTACAGTGGACGAGAAGCTGGATATGAGTCAACAGTGTGCCCTTGTTGCCAAGAAGGCCAATGGCATTTTGGGATGTATAAGTAGGGGCATTGCCCACAGATGGAGGGACGTGATTGTTCCCCTCTATCCGACATTGGTGAGGCCTCATCTGGAGTACTGTGTCCAGTTTTGGGCCCCACACTACAAGAAGGATGTGGAAAAATTGGAAAGAGTCAAGCGGAGGGCAACAAAAATGATTAGGGGACTGGAACACATGCCTTATGAGGAGAGACTGAGGGAACTGGGATTATTTAGTCTGAAGAAGAGAAGAATGAGGGGGGATTTGATAGCTGCTTTCAACTATCTGAAAGGGGCTTCCAAAGAGGATGGATCTAGACTGTTCTCTGTAGTAGCTGATGACAGAACAAGGAGTAATCGTCTCAAGTTGCAGTGGGGGAGGTTTAGGTTGGATATTAGGAAAAACTTTTTCACAAGGATGGTGGTGAAATACTGGAATGCGTTAGCTAGGGAGGTGGTGGAATCTCCTTCCTTAGATATTTTCAAGGTCAGGCTTGACAAAGCCCTGTCTGGGATGATTTAATTGGGAATTGGTCCTGCTTTGAGCAGGGGGTTAGACTAGATGACCTCGTGAGGTCCCTTACAACCCTGATATTCTATGATTCTATGAAAATGAGGCCAGTATGACCAGATAACCTGTGAGAACCATCTGTCTCAATATGTGTAACTGCACCCCTGTTTCTCACAAATCTCTGGAAGTTTTGTAACGCTGTAGGTATTCATCAAATAATTCTTAATAGACACAATTCCTCTATGGAATAATCCTGTTCTTTCAATGACTTCTAATGATATTTAAGTCAGAGAATAATTGTCTCTTTATCCAGATGCTTTTATCAATAATTAAACCCCTAGCATACCATAAATGTCAAGATTTTTTTCCATTACATGAAATACATGTGTCTAGAACTTAATATAGTATGAAAAGTTAAAGGAATGTGCTCCAACGGCCATAGAAAAATTCCCAAACTTAAAGTAATTTTTTCACTTGCTTGTTAATTTTTCTCCGTTGTCTACACAAGCTGAATTTTTATATAAGACTATTCAGCAACTATTAAGGATTTATGATGATAAGGTCTGTATGTCAAGTGCAAACATGAAACAGTAGAACAGCAACTGTAAGATGGTGATAGACCTAACATTAATTACAGCAGATTGTGGTTCCACTGTAAACAAGCTGTGGCACCATGTCTCTTGGAGCTCCCACTTGGCTTCTGGTCTGTTGTGAGCAGTGATTTAATGCCACAGTCAAACTCTGTACAGTAAGTCAAATGACATATGACCCAGTTCTCCTCTGGTATAACTCCACTGTAGTTAGTGGTTTCTGGGTTAGATGCCCATTTAATTTTTGAGATTTTTCTCCTCAATGTTGAAGAAAGTAGAAATCATGGTCATGGTGGAAAGGGGCATTTGGGGTGGCAAGCCTGACCCAGCAGAACGACCCTAAGTCTGTATTAAATGTACGCTGTGAGATAAACCATTCCCTGGTTGACTCCAAGTTGTTTGTGGGAGGGAAAGTTGTAATACACCTCTACCCTTCCTTGCCTTCTGTGTACCAAACTCAACATAAGCACAATTGAGGACTGAGCCCTCTGAGTTTATCAGTGCTCTAGAGTAGTCACACTATCTTATTTTCAGTTCCAACCTGCATCAAAATGTACTGTTGATACATAATTTAGTAAAGAAAAATGCTAAAGACTATTGCAAATGCCATACTTAAGGCCAATTTCAGTTTGCAAATCTTGGGTGAATACTGAATATTCTCAAAGTACTTCATGACTCATGTGGATGGGATCAAAGTCAATACTGTCCTTGCTTTTTGAGATAAACTCTAGGAGTATTCTAACTGGGTGCTAGAGAACATGGGACAATGTCTGCATGACATATGCTGGAATGGAAAAATTTCTTACAGGAATAGGCTTTAGATTTAGATAAGCATTAGTAATCCATACTGATCAACACAAGCAATTACTGGGGAAGCGCGAGGGTCAATTATAAACAAAATAAGTGGCCCCTTAGGGTCCTTCAGTCCAAAATTCTGAAACACGTTTGCCAGCCCTATCTCTCAGTCCAGCAGAAGAAAAGATGGGGTAGGAAACATTCATTTCCTGTCCGAATCACTATCTCTGGCAGCAGAAATGGAGCAGGAATTCAAGGAGTGACTTGGTCCTCTCCTAGGCAGAGTGAGGCCCCACGAAAAAGCTGCTTTGGCAAAGAACTGTTCAGGAGTAGCACAATGACAGATAAGATCCTCTGCTTCTGCTGAAGTAATGAGATGAAGAAGCAAAACAAAATTGTTTCTTTTCTCCTTCCAGACCCTCCTAAGAGCATCCCAGCAGAAGAAAATTCTGCTCCCTTTATATACAGCTCTTCTCCCATAGGCACCATATAGGAAATTGACTAAGATAGTGTCAGTTTGATTCCAGTTCTGATGGCACCAATAGGGAAGCACTGTGCACAGGAGTGAAAGCACAAGTGTGCTCCTTCCTAATGTAGAATCCCACAGGACACAACGTGGTGCAAGGAAATGCAAGACTCCGCAGTTTGAATGAAAAGGAACTATTGTGAAATCCATAAAACCAGGGCAATTAACCAAAAATACATAATTTTTAAATGTCAGAGTTGTCCTGGCATTATGTATTATCTGGATATTAGTAAGTGATCACTTTCCCACTACAATACTGAATCTCCAAGGTGACAGTGTGTGTGCATATGCTTGTGGGAGTATTATGTTTCATTGCATACAGTGTAGCGAGCAGCAAAAAATCTGTAAAGAAAAGCAGTTCCTTATTTTATCAGCTGCAGAGAGAGAAAGAACACAGATTAGAACAATGTGTTCCCTTTCTCAAAACTCCATCCAAATGAAAGTCAAACATTTTTTTTTTTAAAGACCAGCCAAAAAATAAAAAGACAGGATTAAAAGAAGCACTACTCTCCTCTTCAACCATGTTTAGAATCAGGCTTGACATTAGCAGAAGACACAGAACAACAGCCACAGGAAACAAAGCAGAGACTGTTAAACTGTTGTACAGAAAGAAGAAAATAATTTGCTACTGAAAAATGGGTGACGCAAAGCCCTTGGTGTTGGAAATACACATGAAAATGGACTTGGCAATAGCTGTAGCATCACATGAAGAATGCAGATATCTAAATGTCAGTAACGGAAGCGTCTTCAACCCATGTGATCACTTGGCCAAAATATCTATTAACACAAATGTTTCAGCGTACACCGTATCCATAGGTTTCCCATTTTGAAATTACCCTCACCATCACTTATCACTGTGTGTCTTGGACTGAGCAGTAGCACTACGGCTGATGATGTTATATATACATTAGGGCTGTCGATTAATCACAGTTAACTCATGCGATTAAAAAAAAAATCACAATTAAAAATTAATTATGATTAATTGCAGGTTTTATTTGATTTCAATTACAACACAGTATACAAAGTTGACAGTGTTTTATGTTATAATTTTGTATTACAAATATTTGCACTGTAAAAATGGCAAACCGGAGAAATAGTATTTTTCAATTCATCTCATACAAGTTCTACAATAGAATCTTGTTATGGTGTAAGGGCAATTTACAAATGTAGATTTTTTTTTTATTACATAATTGCACTCAAAACAAAACAATGTAAAACTTTAGAGCCTACAAGTCCACTCAGTCCTACCTCTAGTTCAGCAAATCGCTAAGACAAACAAGTTTCTTTACATTTAGGGGAGATAAAGCTTCTTATTTACAATGTCACCTGAAAGTGAGAACAGGCATTCACATAGCACTTTTGTAACTGGCATTGCAAGGTATTTACATGACAGATATACGAAACAGCCGTATGCTCCTTCACGCTTCGGCCACCATTCCAGAGGACGTTTCCATGCTGATGATGCTCATTAAAAATATAATGCATTAATTAAATTTGTGACTGAACTCCTTGGTGGAGAATTGTATGTCTCCTACTCTGTTTTACCTGCATTCTGCCATATATCTCATTTTATAGCAGTCTTCGATGATATGTTGTTTGATCTAAGAATACTTTCACTGCAAATTTGACAAAACAGAAAGAAGGTTCCAATATCAGATTTCTAAAGATAGCTATAGCACTTGACCCAAGGTTTAAGAATCTGAAGTGCCTTCTGAAATCTGAGAGGGATGAGGTGTGGAATATGCTTTTAGAAATCTTAGAAGAGCAACACTCTGATGCAGAAACTACAGAACCCAAACCACCAACAAAGAAAATTAACCTTCTGTTGGTGGCATCTGACTCAGATGATGAAAATGAACATGCGTTGGTACACACTGTTTTGGATCATTATCGAGAAGAATCCATCATCAGCATGGTTGCATGTCCTCTGGAATGGTGGTTGAAGCATGAAGGGACATATGAATCTTTAGCACATGTGGAACGTAAATATCTTGCAACACTGTCTACAACAATGCCATGCAAACACCTGTTCTCATTTTCAGGTGACATTGTAAACAAGAAGCGGGCAGCATTATCTCCTGCAAATGTAAAAAAACCTGTTTGTCTGAGCGATTGGCTGAACAAGAAATAGGACTGAGTGGACTTGCAGGCTCTAATGTTTTGCATTGTTTTATTTTTGAATAAAATTTTTTTTACATAATTCTACATTTGTAAGTTCAACTTTCATGATAAAGAGATTACACTACAGTACCTGTATTAGGTGAATTGAAAAATACTATTTATTTTGTTTTTTACAGTGCAAATAATCGTAATAAAAAAAATATAAAGCTAGCACTGTACACTTTGTATTCTGCATTGTAATTCAAATCAATATATTTTAAATGTAGAAAACGTCCAAAATATTTAAATAAATGTTATTCTATTATTGTTTAACAGTGCGATTAATCACGCAATTAATCACGATTATTTTTTTAAAATTTTAATCACTTGACAGCCCATATATATCTATAGACATCTATAGATATATATGTACAGATGTTTTCTGGGAAACTACTATGCTACTTAGGCAATGTTCCCTGCTTCCTCCAACTGTCTCCTCACTGATGGAAGTATTCTAAGGAAACTCTGTGAGATGAACACTATGATGTCTCCTGGCTCCTCTCATCCTTTCCTACAAGTTGCAGAAGGAGAATCTGTATGATCCCAATTTTTTTTATTTTATATCTTAGTTTCCTTACAACTGTAATAATGCATCTAGCCAGTTAATCTTGAAGTGCATTAGATCAGTGGTTCTCAAAGCTGGTCTGCCACTTGTTCAGTGAAAGCCCCTGGTGCACCAGACCGGTTTGTTTATCTGCCGCGTCCGCAGGGTTCGTCCGATCGCGGCTCCCACTGTCCGCAGTTTGCTGCTCCAGGCCAATGGGGGCTGCGGGAAGCGGTGCAGGCCAAGGGACTTGCTGGCCGCCCTTCCCGCACCCCCATTGGCCTGGAGCAGTGAACCACGGCCAGTGGGAGCCGCGATTGGACGAACCTGCGGATGCGGCAGGTAAACAAACCAGCTTGGTGTGCCAGGGGCTTTCCCTGAACAAGCGGCGGACTGGCTTTGAGAACCACTGTATTAGATTATCAAACCATGATGAAGAAAATATCTTTTACTGGACCATTAGCCTCTGACAACAGTTCTGGATAGAGATTTAGGAGAGGGTAGTGTTCAAGTTGATTTCCTTATATATTTTGCTCTTAGCTAACTTAGTATTGTGTATGAAGCATGTGATTACATTTTCTGTTGTGTTTTTTTAAAAAAAAATCAACAAATACGCATGCAAATATGAGAATATTTTAAATATTTGATTCTGTGTATCAGTCTTCATTGCAGAGGATGTAAGGGAGATTCCCATACTTGAGACATTCTTTTAGGCGGAAAATGTTAGGAATTGTCCCAGATTGAGGTGTCAGTACAGGAGAGTTTGGAACAAATTGATAAATTAAACAGTATTAAGTCACCAGGACCCAATAGTATTCACTCAGGAGTGCTGAAGGAGTGCTGAAATTCCAAAACTACTAAATGTTGTATGTAGCCTGCCATTTAAATTGTCCTCTGTACCAGATAACTGGAGGATCACTAATGTAATACAGATATTTTTTTTAAAAGGTTCCAGAGGTGATCTTGGCAATTACAGGTCAGTACATAAGAACGGTCCTACTGGATCACACCAAAAGTCCATCTAGCCCAGTATCCTGACTTCTGACAGTGGACAGTGCCAGGTGCCCCAGAAGGAATGAACAGAACATGTAATCATCAAATGATCCATCCCCTTTAGCTCATTCCCAGCTTCTGGCAAAAAGAGGCTAGGGACACCATTCCTGCCCATCCTGGCTAATAGCTACTGATGGACCTATCCTCCACAAATTTATCTAGTTTTTTTTTGAACCCCGTTATGGTCTTGGCTGGGATCATAACCTTTGACATGCAGCCCACCAGGGTAAGCCCCCTGGTGGGCTGGGCCAGTTTGATTACCTGCTGCATCCACAAGTTCAGCTGATTGCAGCGCCCACTGGCTGCGGTTCACCGCTCCAGGTCAATGGAGGCTGTGGGAAATGGGGGCCAGCACATCCCTTGGCCTGCACCACTGGGGGCTTACCCTGGTGGGCCGCATGACAAAGGTTGCCGATCCTTGGTCTTGGCCTTTACAATATCCTCTGGCAAGGAGTTCCACAGGTTGACTGTACGTTGTGTGAAGAAATACTTCTTTTTATTTGTTTTAATCCTACTGCCTATTAAACAACATTTACTTATCTACTATCTCTACACCAATCATGATTTTATTGACCTCAATCATATCTCCCCTTAACCGTATCTTTTCCAAGCTGAAGTCCCAGTCTTATTAATCTCTCCTTATACCGGAGCCTTTCCATACCGCTAATCATTTTTTTCCCTTTTGTGAACCTTTTCCAATTCCAATATATCTTTTTTGAGATGGGGCGACCACATCTGCACACAGTATTCAAGATGTGGGCATACCATGGATATATACAGAGGCAGCATGGTATTTTATGTCCTATTATCTATCACTTTCTTAATTATCCCCAGCATTCTGTTCACTTTTTTGACTGCCACTGCACATTGAGTGGATGTTTTCAGAGAACTGTCCACAATGACTCCAAGATCTCTTTCTTTTTGTCAAAAAATACAGACTTAGTGACACTGAAATGTTTTGTGAATTCATATTGATTTTAACAAATTGTTTCTGTCTAAAATAACCTAAAACAATCTGAAAAAATTCACATGGACATTTTCAAAATGAAATATTTTTTTTTTGTTTGAAACAACTTTCCATTACAACATTTCCTTTAATTTTATTTTTAAAAGCAATCAAAATATTTTAAAATGGCTGAAATTAAAATGAAACATTTTGATTTTGTTGAACAAAATATTTTGTTTGACCCAAAACATTTTTTAATTTTCAGTTCACCAAAAGTATCAAAAAATTGTTTGCAGTTCAACCCGAAACAATTTCTTTTTGATATTTCAGAATTGTCAGTGACCCCAAAAAATCTGTTATCTGACAGCTTTAATCCTGAGTTTTGAATGTTTTCACACTGCAACCTTAATGTATTAACATTTTATTAGGAATACCCATATACTAGCACAGTTTGTACAATTTTTTGTATAAATGTGTGCAAAATGATGGCACCACTGGCAAAACAGAGACTCAGAAGTAATGATCACATCTCCATACAAGAAATTGTTACAATGGAAAAAAAATGTTCTGGGAAACACTAGTTGAAGCTGAAGTGGAATTCCTGAACAAGAGTGTGTCATTTTTTCCTAAGCTTACTTTTTACTTCATAGCTTAGAAAGCTAAAATGCATCTAGGATTGTTAGACAATTTAGGTGAGGTAATATTTTTTATTGGCCCAAATTATGTTAGTGAGAGAGAGACAAGCTTTTGAACTTACACAGAGCTCTTCTTCAGGTCCAGTTCAATAAAAGATATTACCTCACCCACCTTGTCTCTCTAATATCCTGGGACCAACAAAGATACAACAATATTGAATACAATTTAAAAATGATGCACAAGTGTTTTCCTGCATATCTAGAAATCTCAAACCCTGTATGAAGTAATACAGATAGCTAGGTTTCTTCTTATCTGGCATTTGTTTGAAAACTAGTTTTTGTTAATGTTTTATTTATTTTATTATTTTACTTTTATTATTTCTTTCAAATGTCTCTGAATCCCAGCACAGAGTACTACCAGGATGGAACACCCTGATAACTATAGCTTCTGACTCTCTTTTTTTCCCTCATTGCCTCAGTGGCAAGTGATTATAATTGTTTCCAACTGTAAGAAGTGGTTTTATGTGAGAATTTGTGACCGAGGTACGTCTGTCATGGTCTGACTATCACCTCCCAAAATTTGAGATCAGGAATCAACTTGTGCTCATCAGTGTAGAGGGCCTATTTCATCAATCTACCTGTGGAGTGTAATGGATCCAACTGGAACATAGATTTTGTCATATCTAATCAGACCTATGGTTGATCTAGGCCAGAATACTTCCTTTTACAATTGTCAGTTCTAAATGTGTCAGTAGAAAATATAAAACCTTCACAATGAACAATTATGTAAAGAATATACCTGTGGGGAAATGGCTTCTTAACCCCACTTAGTGGCTGGATTGTTCCTTAAGTATCTGAACTAGTGTAACTGTGCTTTATATTTTTATTTATGTAAATGTCTGTGTGTATTCTAAAGGCATGTAAGCCTGGAGTCCCGTCGGACTAAATCTCAAAAAGTAAGAATGGTTTTCAAAACACATGCACAGGTAGCAGAGGGTTATAGCACCATTATGAAAGATACTCATCTTGGCCAGAATTTGGGGAGGACTGTGTCTCAGTTGTATTCAGCCACTGTGGCTCCCTACTGGTGGTCCCATGGTCCTACTACACGTGGTCTCAAGTAGCATTGAGCTAAGGGGAAAAGAGCAGTGAAAGTGGGTCCTCCAGGCTTGCCTAGAGAGGACTGTCCAGAGCAGCCATTTTGAAAACCACAGAGACATGTTCCTCTAAAGGCTAGAGGGAAGAGTAACAAGCAATCAGGGTCCTGCTGGCCCAGATGAAAGGACCATTCCTAGCTGGGTCCAGAGGAGAGAAGAAGCGTGCTCCTCTCTGGGCAAAGGACCCAGGTAAGTAGCCAGAGTCTACGTCTCGCTGAACTTATACAGCTGAGATTGGGATGGAGAAGGACAGGAGGATGCTGGCTCTAAGATAGGGCTGGAAATAAAAGAGCCTGCTAGGAAGAGGCCCAAGGAAATAGCAGTGATGGATTGGAGTAAGCAGTAGGTGGCTCCTGCTTATAGGGTCGCTGGATTGGAACCTGGAGTGATGGGCAGGCCCCCAGCCACTGGTAAAGGAGTGTAAAACTCCAAGAAGGGGGATGCATATACTTGGGAGCCAAGATAAAGAGCTGTATTTAAAGGGAACATAGTGAGGGATAAAGACCCTACCAAGGACAAATAGACTATTTACTGGACTCTTTAATACCCCAGAAGGGGTTTATTTGGAGATCCAAGACACTAAAGATGCACCAAGGCCAGCCAGCAGTCTGCTGGGAGCACCACAGGTGAGAAAAAGACTGTGGTACCACATCTAACTGCTTGAAGGTGTGCAAGAGGTGAGTGCCCTTTACAGACTGCTATCAATGTTGCAATAAAATATTCTCCAATGGAAAGGAAAGAGAAGAAGTAAAAAGGTCTTAAAACATGCAAGAGCTCAGAATGCAAACAATGATCCTCCAATGGTGAATGCAGAAAAAAGGAAATGTAAAATGCTTTTAGTGGAATTCTGGATGTTAGTTGACAGTACAATAGAGAAAAGAAAAAATCAGTAAGACTTCATACCTCCTGTCTTCTATTCAGTATAATGGGCACAAAAAATATATTTAGGGAAGAAAAGATTATACAAACCACCGTAATTCCAGGAACATAGTAAGGGGAAAACCCCCACTACAACTGTGGACCACAATAGTGGTGATTTTGATTATTACTGGGGCAAAGCTGGAGGCCCTTACTGGTTTGTGAAGAATTGGGAAAGTGATGTAATGGTATGCCTCTTTAATACTACCATATTGTTATAAAGTATGAATCTCAGCACTGCTGATAATGAAATTTAGTGCAAGAGCTGTGGGAGTCCATATTAGATGTTGCAATTCAGGTAGTAAAACAAAATTAAAATTACACCTTCTACATAAGACAGTACACCCACTGCTGGTTAAACCTGACCCAAATAGAGGGACTTTGAAGTGCTCCCTGCATTAAACAAATTGAATTACTCCAGAGCAGGAAGAAGCAGCTTTCCCTTTATGACACGAAAGTGAACAGTTTAATACAAACATTTTCATACAGCTGTGCTTCAGATTCATGTGACCTGCAGACCTACCACTGTGTGCTGTATTACCATTAGATCTCAAGCTACTACAAGCAAGGATGAGCCAGGCTAGCATTTGGACAGGACACTTCCAAGAAACACCTGCTCCAAGAAATAATTATGGTGATTCAGAAAGGGGTATTCTTTCAATCAGCCTTCATATGAGACATAACCCTAGGTCCTGATTACTTGTGGTCATTAGTGTTCCCATGATGTCTTTCATAATGCTGCTAATGAAACCTGCTGCTATAGGAAATGTTTTTGGCAATTCAGTATATATCATGCTTCTTCATGAGTCAATATTAAACTATTAAACTTTAGCATAGGGTCACCATTCAAATGAGAGAGCCAAACTTTTTTGTGGATGGATCCTGTTATGCGCTTAGTACCCAGTACTCCCATTAACTGACTTGCTTGAGATTGCTCAGCAACTTACAGGATCCAGGAAATAATTATTTAAGAGACTCTGTTGGTGTTTGCAAGACTAAGGCTCCTCATTTTTCTGGACAATTTCCAACTCAGGTAATTACATTCCACTTAGCAAAATTTTCCTTATATCTCAGTTTGGTGTAATATTCTTCTTCATTACCTGGTCAAAACTCTCAGGTAATATGTCTATGAACTTTTTAAACGGCTATGTGTTCCATGCCAGAGGTACTTCAGTGGTGGATGATGTGATATCTCTATAGCCCTACCTTTCCTCTGTAGATTGAAAGAGCTTTACAAAAGAGGGGAAGTATCACTATCCATATTTTACAAAAGGAAAAATGTGGCACAGACTACCTACTTTATTCATCTCTCCTGGTGAGGCATCCCTGTACGTTCTTCCTGAGAGGTTCTGGAGGATGCTACTCCTACAGTTACTAGGGCCATCTGTGGTAGCACCTTTATGCTGGAGGGCCTTCGCTGAACCCGGGATTCATTGGGATTTGGAGACAGTGGAGGATTTCAGTATTTGTTAAATCCTGTGATGGATCCTGTAAGGGTCATCCGTGACTTAAATATTAATGTTTTGTTGGCAAGACTAAGATATCTCTCTGGGGTGATTGCTGCCTGGATGCTCATTTCTTATAGGTTATGTTTATTAGCAAAAGTTGCAATTACCATTCAACCATGTAATTTGTGTCTGTGTATCTTTAACTTCCATGCCCATGCCCGTGATGAAGAGCCTTGTCCAAGGTCACGCAGCACATCAGTGGTAGAGCCAAGAATAAAATGCAGGTCTCTTTTCCAGTCTTGCTCCCTCTGGACCTTGTTACTATAGAATTACAAAGGATTAGTAAAATGGTTTTGCAGAATTCCAGGCTTTGATGAAACTGGGAAATGCTAGCTGTCTGATTAGAGATCCCATTACTTTAAAAGGACTAAAAAGGGTAGAAAAATCCAAATTGAAGTCTAAAATGAATATTTGACCAACAGATTTAGTTTGTTTTGAGAGCTTAACATTTCTTTTTTGAGAGAGAGAGAGAAAAATCACCAAGTCATCCAGTGAAGGAAAAATGAAGAACATGCATCTCAGAACTACACTTTTATTGTTTAGGATTCACATTTGTTATGGTTTGTTGAGTCTTCAAGAAAATGAAGCATGAAGTGTGAAAAAACACAAATCTTATTTATATGGTCATTATGTATAAAGCATAAAACGCTGCAAATATGCACTCTGCCAGTTTTCAATCCAGAAAAAAAAAGTGGGTTTATTTACAGCAATCTGAAGAATATTTTGCCAGATTTGTTGATCTTTCATGTTACAAAAGAATAATAAGTTTTAAATATTTCCCCTGTGAGAATGTGCGCTGGTTCATTTCCTGAGGTCATGCCAGTTTAATTTATAGCAATTTAATTAAATCTGAAAGGTAGTGGAGAATAAGAATAGGTAATGGTGAATACAAGTTTTAGGTGCAGATTAAGGGAAAATACATAGATACATCTATGTATCTAGAAGGAAGAAGGATAAAGGAGTTTGAGGCACAAGTGGTGTTCTCGTCCATCCTCCCCGTGGAAGGAAAAGGCCGGGGTAGGGACCGTCGAATTGTGGAAGTCAACGAATGGCTACGCAGGTGGTGTCGGAGAGAAGGCTTTGGATTCTTTGACCATGGGATGGTGTTCCATGAAGGAGGAGTGCTGAGCAGAGACAGGCTCCACCTAACGAACAGAGGGAAGAGCATCTTTACGAGCAGGCTGGCTAACCTAGTGAGGAGGGCTTTAAACTAGGTTCACCGGGGGAAGGAGACCAAAGCCCTGAGGTAAGTGGGCAAGCGGGATACCGGGAGGAAGCACAGGCAGGAACGTCTGTGAGGGGAGGGCTTCTTCCTCATACTGAGAATGAGGGGCGATCAGCAGGTTATCGCAAGTGCCTATATACAAATGCAGGTTTCAGAGTAACAGCCGTGTTAGTCTGTACTCGCAAAAAGAAAAGGAGTTCTTGTGGCACCTTAGAGACTAACCAATTTATTTGAGCATGAGCTTTCGTGAGCTACAGCTCACTTCATCAGATACATACCGTGGAAACAGTTTCCACGGTATGTATCTGATGAAGTGAGCTGTAGCTCACGAAAGCTCATGCTCAAATAAATTGGTTAGTCTCTAAGGTGCCACAAGAACTCCTTTTCTATATACAAATGCACAAAGCCTTGGAAACAAGCAGGGAGAACTGGAGGTCCTAGTGATGTCAAGGGATTATGACGTGATTGGAATAACAGAGACTTGGTGGGATAACTCACATGACTGGAGTACTGTCATGGATGGTTATAAACTGTTCAGGAAGGACAGGCAGGGCAGAAAAGGTGGAGGAGTAGCACTGTATGTAAGGGAGCAGTATGACTGCTCAGAGCTCCGGTATGAAACTGCAGAAAAACCTGAGTGTCTCTAGATTAAGTTTTGAAGTGTGAGCAACAAGAGTGATGTAGTGGTAGGAGTCTGCTATAGACCACCGGACCAGGGGGATGAGGTGGATGAGGCTTTGTTCCGGCAACTCGCAGAAGCTACTAGATCGCACACCCTGGTTCTCATGGGCGACTTTAATCATCCTGATATCTGCTGGGAGAGCACTACAGCGGTGCATAGTCAATCCAGGAAGTTTTTGGAAAATGTAGGGGACAATTTCCTGGTGCAAGTGCTGGAGGAGCCAACTAAGGGGGGAGTTTTTCTTGACCTGCTGCTCACAAACCGGGAAGAATTAGTAGGGGAAGCAAATGTGGATGGGAATCTGGAGGCAGTGACCATGAGTTGGTCGAGTTCAGGATCCTGACACAGGGAAGAAAGATAAGTAGCAGAATACAGACCCTGGACTTCAGGAAAGCAAACTTTGACTCCCTCAGGGAACTGATGGGTAGGATCCCCTGGGGGAATAACATGAGGGGGAAAGGAGTCCAGGAGAGCTGGCTATATTTCAAGGAATCCCTATTGAGGTTACAGGGACAAACCATCCCGATGTGTCGAAAGAATAGTAAATATGGCAGGAGACCAGCTTGGCTTAACGGTGAAATCCTTGCGGATCTTAAACATAAAAAAGAAGCTTACAAGAAGTGGAAGATTGGACATATGACCAGGGAAGAGTATAAAAATATTGCTCGGGCATGTAGGAATGAAATCAGAAGGGCCAAATCACACCTGGAGCTGCAGCTAGCAAGAGATGTTAAGAGTAACAAGAAGGGTTTCTTCAGGTGTGTTGGCAACAAGAAGAAAGCCAAGGAAAGTGTGGGCCCCTTACTGAATGAGGGAGGCAACCTAGTGACAGAGGATGTGGAAAAAGCGAATGTACTCAATGCTTTCTTTGCATCTGTCTTCACGAACAAGGTCAGCTCCCAGACTGCTGCGCTGGGCAACACAGCATGGGGAGTAGGTGGCCAGCCCTCTGTGGAGAAAGAGGTGGTTAGGGACTATTTAGAAAAGCTGGACGTGCACAAGTCCATGGGGCCGGATGCGTTGCATCCGAGAGTGCTAAAGTAATTGGCGGCTGTGATTGCAGAGCCATTGGCCATTATCTTTGAAAACTCGTGGTGAACGGGGGAAGTCCCGGATGACTGGAAAAAGCTAATGTAGTGCCCATCTTTAAAAAAGGGAAGAAGGAGGATCCTGGGAACTACAGGCCAGTCAGCCTCACCTCAGTCCCCGGAAATATCATGGAGCAGGTCCTCAAGGAATCTGTCCTGAAGCACTTACACAAGAGGAAATTGATCAGGAACAGTCAGCATGGATTCACCAAGGGAAGGTCATGCCTGACTAATCTAATCACCTTCTATGATGAGATTACTGGTACTGTGGATGACGGGAAAGCAGTGGATGTATTGTTTTGTATTGTTTCTTACCTTTAGCAAAGCTTTTGACACGGTCTCCCACAGTATTCTTGTCAGCAAGTTAAAGAAGTATGGGCTGGATGAATGCACTATAAGGTGGGTAGAAAGTTGGCTAGATTGTCGGGCTCAACGGGTAGTGATCAATGGCTCCATATGTAGTTGGCAGCCGGTATCAAGTGGAGTGCCCCAAGGGTCGGTCCTGGGGCCGGTTTTGTTCAATATCTTCATAAATGATCTGGAGGTTGGTGTAGATTGCACTCTCAGCAAATTTGCAGATGATACTAAACTAGGAGGAGTGGTAGATACGGTGGCAGGTAGGGATAGGATACAGAGGATTGGGCCAAAAGAATTGGAGGATTGGGCCAAAAGAAATCTGATGAGGTTCAACAAAGATAAGTGCAGGATCCTGCACTTAGGACGGAAGAATCCAGTGCACCGCTACAGACTAGGGACCGAATGGCTAGGCAGCAGTTCTGCAGTAAAGGACCTAGGGGTGACAGTGGACGAGAAGCTGGATATGAGTCAACAGTGTGCCCTTGTTGCCAAGAAGGCCAATGGCATTTTGGGATGTATAAGTAGGGGCATAGCCAACAGATCGAGGGACGTGATCATTCCCCTCTATTCGACATTGGTGAGGCCTCATCTGGAGTACTGTGTCCAGTTTTGGACCCCACACTACAAGAAGGATGTAGATAAATTGGAGAAAGTCCAGCGATGGGCAACAAAAATGATTAGGGGTCTGGAACACATGCCTTATGAGGAGAGGCTGAGGGAACTGGGATTGTTTAGTCTTCAGAAGAGAAGAATGAGGGGGGATTTGATAGCTGCTTTCAACTACCTGAGAGGTGGTTCCAAAGGGGATGGTTCTAGACTATTGTCACTGGTAGAAGATGACAAGACAAAGAGTAATGGTCTCAAGTTGCAGTGGGGGAGGTTTAGGTTGGATATTAGGAAAAACTTTTTCACTAGGAGGGTGGTGAAACACTGGAATGCGTTACTTAGGGAGGTGGTAGAATCTCCTTCCTTAGAAGTTTTTCCGGTCAGGCTTGACAAATCTCTGGCTGGGATGATTTAATTGGGGATTGGTCCTGCTTTGAGCAGGGGGTTGGACTAGATGACCTCGTGAGGTCCCTTCCAACCCTGATATTCTATGATTCTATGATTCTATCTCAGATGCATCTCAGTTTGTGAATGCTGATGCTGTGTTAAGGCCTTTTCAAAACTCTTTTGTCAACATAATGCAGATTATTGGGCAGAATTTAAAAAGAGTTATTTGGGACTGTCTGAGTATAAAGTAATTAATAATGAAATTGCTTATGAGAAGCTGTTGCCAAGCAGTCATTTAGAGAATGTATTACAATATGAGATTCAAAGATATTTCCATTCATCTCCAGTTGTGAAATGTAAGTTAAGGAATCCAACAAACAAACAATACTCCCTCCACCCCACTCCACCTCCCAAAAAACAAGGAAAGTAAATGTATCTTTTTTTTTATTTTGCAGAGTTAAAATTTCACAGCTAATATCCCCAAACCAGGAAATAGAAATGTAGATGTTCCAATAGTAATGTTAACATTAACAACTTTATTATACACCTCTTATTTTGTTATGTAAAAAGCAATTGTCCAGTACTGATCTGTCACCTTCATCTTGTGCCAAATTCTAACATGAGATCTACATATGCATAGAAAGAAAAATATTGAAATGAGATGGGTTCAAGGGTACTAGCAAACTTGTTTTGAATAGACTTGTCCTATTCAACTATAAATCATTGCACTGCAGGTCTTACTGAAATAAAAGTATCAGAAATCATGGCACATACACAAGGTATTGTGCAAGTGTGGAGCAGAAAATAGGGTGGATGGGCCAAACTAAAATAAGGTCATCCCATTAGGGTTTGCCTAAGCAGCAGACAGTTCTGTTCACCCATAAATCATTCCACCCCTGACATGTAATAAAGCATACAAATAGATGTATGTAAATGATTCACCTGGGGCACATAGTTTGTAACAGATGAGGGAATGAACCATCTGTTGACTCTTTAGAAGTTTGCAGGTTCATGCTTCTACCTAATTACACGTACACAGATGGCTGGGACTGGGCAAAAATCAGCAATAAACTCACACTAATTTTGCTTTTTTATATTTGAATTATTTTTCTCTGAGATGCATGTTTGTCCACTGATAAACTGATTTTTAAAAAATCTGCTCTGATTTATAGAAAAGAATACCAGACATTTTGATTTCTAATTTCTGAATTTACTCTTGTTCATAGTAATTAAGTATGTACCTTTCCAAATATAAATACAGCTATACACATATGTAGATAAGAAGGAATAATATTTTTCAGTTATTTTGATAATGTTCATAATTAATCATTCAATGTTTCTGATAAACGATACATTAATTAATAAGCTAATTTTGGAAAGCCCAGATTTTATGATTTGGAATCCAGTTATTGGATTCTAAAATTAGGATTCTATGATCAGCAGAATTTTAAGTAGCACGCATGGTTCTTTGGAAGTTCAGTAAGGAAGAAAAAAGAGCACAGAGCAGGGAGTTGGGTCCCAGCTCTCCACTCATAAAAATCAGTGAGAGATTTGTCATCATCTTAATGGGAGCAGGACAGGATCTAGTGAGCAGTGGTCTACACTGAAAACTTACATTGGCATAGCTATATCTCTCAAGGGTTTGAAAAATCTATACACTTGAGGGATGTAGCTATGCTGACCTAACCTCCAGTTTACACAGGGCTAGGTCGATGGAAGTGTTCTTCCATTGACCTAGCTACCTCTCAGGAAGGTGGGTTAACTCCAATTGTGGGAGAACCTCTCCCATCACTGTAGTGAGTGTCTAACCTGAAGGGCTACAGTAGCACAACTGCAGCACTACAGCTATCCTACCATTGCACTTTACATGTAGACATGACCAGAGTTAAATTTATCCCTGGTGTAACTCTTCTGATGTGAATAGAGTTAAACTATGTATGAATTTGCCCATTGGTTTTAAAATGTTGCCAAAATACATTGTTTTTTTATAAGAATATCGTCTAATGTACCTTTGTCAAGGTTCCTCCCCCACTCTGAACTCTAGGGTACAGATGTGGGGACCTGCATGAAAAACCTCCTAAGCTTATCTTTAGCAGCTTAGGTCAAAACTTCCCCAAGGTACAAAATATTCCACCCTTTGTCCTTGGATTGGCCGCTACCACCACCAAACTAATACTGGTTACTGGGGAAGAGCTGTTTGGACGCATCTTTCCCCCCAAAATACTTCCCAAAACCTTGCACCCCACTTCCTGGACAAGGTTGGGTAAAAAGCCTCACCAATTTGCCTAGGTGACTACAGACCCAGACCCTTGGATCTTAAGAACAATGAACAATCCTCTCAACACTTGCACCCCCCCTTTCCTGGGAAATGTTGGATAAAAAGCCTCACCAATTTGCATAGGTGACCACAGACCCAAACCTTTGGATCTGAGAACAATGAAAAAGCATTCAGTTTTCTTACAAGAAGACTTTTAATAAAAATAGAAGTAAATAGAAATAAAGAAATCCCCCCTGTAAAATCAGGACGGTAGATATCTTACAGGGTAATTAGATTCAAAACATAGAGAACCCCTCCAGGCAAAACCTTAAGTTACAAAAAAGATACACAGACAGAGATAGTTATTCTATTCAGCACAATTCTTTTCTCAGCCATTTAAAGAAATCATAATCTAACACATACCTAGCTAGATTACTTACTAAAAGTACTAAGACTCCATTCCTGGTCTATCCCCGGCAGAAACCAGCATATGACAGACACACAGACCCTTTGTTTCTCTCCCTCCTCCCAGCTTTTGAAAGTATCTTGTCTCCTCATTGGTCATTTTGGTCAGGGGCCAGCGAGGTTACCTTTAGCTTCTTAACCCTTTACAGGAGAGAGGAGCTTTCCCCTGGCCAGGAGGGATTTCAAAGGGGTTTACCCTTCCCTTTATATTTATGACAACCTTGTGTGAGCAGAGAGATGAAGTAGTCCTAAATATTTGCCTTTCAGAATAATTTCCTATTACATTTACTCTAGACTAGAACATTTTCAAAACATGATTGGAAGAATGTCCTGTAAGTGTTATCTTCTCATCCTCTGTCATAACGGTGCCAGCAGTGACTGCTAACAGCAACTGGGGTCAGGGTCTACCTGAGCTCCCCCATGTATTCTCCCCCCCCATATCACCTACTCCAGGTAGTCAAGACTTTGGGGGCACATGGCCTCATGAGGCCTCCCCCTTTTCCTTTAGGAAACAGTATGTGGCTTGAAGGCTTGCACAGAATTCCCCAGGGGAAGTAGCTGTTAGGGAAGATACCTGAATCCTCCAGGAAGGAGAGATTCATGCTATTTTCAGTAGTGGAGGAGAAAGCACAAAAAATCCACTGATCTTCCCTTTGTGTAGAAAACATAGAACCAAGAAATAGATAAAAGGGCAAAGTGGAGAGTCTTAAAACTCAAGGTGCCTCTTATGGTTCAGGGTGAGCTTCATCTGTGATCTTTCTGTTGCATCATGGGTTTTTCTTTCAAGTGACAAGCCTACGCCTGCATTTTTCGCATAATAGAACCTTGCAGTTCACCCTGCTTTTAGAGTGGGTTACCAGGAGCCCACACCGCCTGTTTACCTACCATATTTATCTCCAGTAGGTTCAGCTGGGTTTGGCCCCTGCTATGGAATCTTCTTTGGGAGTTACGACCAGCTAGTAAGAAGTGACATAAAACAGCTTATTTAAAACAGAGTATGATTTATTTATCCATAGGAGTATCACATACAGAGAGAAATGGGTCACAATAACAAAAACCTGAACATGCAACGTGTTACCTAATTTTTGTATTTCCTTGTCAATTTAAAAAGTTCTGCTAATCCAGACACTCCTCGTGTATTAGAGCTGCATTTTGGATAGTCTGGCAACCACGCCCCTCCAAAATGTGTTTCTCTCCCTCAGGTCATAGGCTGTTTTTGATCCATTTCAAAAGTCCTTTGTTTGAAATGCCTACCCAAGGATCTCATAAGGCAGAGATCGGCAACCTTTGGCACGTGGAGCGGTTTGTTTACTTGCTGCATCTTCAGGTTCAGCCATGGTTCACCGCTCCAGTCCAATGGGGGCTGTGGAAAGTGGCATGGACTGAGGGATATGCTGGCTGCTGTTTCCTGCAGCCCCCATTGGCCTGGAGCATCGAACCCATTGCATTAATGGGTCTGAAGCAAATACATAACTCCTCCAATTTCCTAATGTATATATCTGAGATTACATAACAAAACAAGTCTCTTGTTAAACTGGTCTGTCAGCTCTTCTGTGCACTCCGAAAACCAAAAAGGTCCGTCAGTGTTCAAGAATAGACCAATAAAATAGATTCTATAAATTGAAGGGTACAGAGGTGAGCCCTGAATTATTATGAAGACAACGGGTCAGACAATGCATGACAAATACGTGGTGACCACACCCTCAATCTCCAATTATAGAATGCAAATGAGATCTGGATTATGCTCACTTATGTGTAAACATTCCACTACATACCTGGGATAGTCCTATGTTTGTCTTGTTAGCCTGGATATACTAAAGTAACTCAACAACTGTAACTTTATGAATCTTGAAATCACCCACAACATTAAGTATTGGTGACTCCAAAATCATGCCTGCTTGAACAGGAATGGTCAGACAAAGTGGAATAATGTGTATACCACTGTAGTTCCCATTTTCATTCTACTCAGAGGGTGAACTTCTAGACCCATTGAATCAGTGGCAAAACTCCTATTGACTTCAATGATGGAGCCAGGATTTTATCTGTGGATATTCATCCAAGTGGACTTACTCAAATGTATCAAGTTCTGGAGTGAATGACCTCTTGTACTGGAGGTTAGATTAAAAACAAACAAACAAGTGACAGCTACAACTATGTACCTGCCTCTGACTTGACTCATGTTGAAATGGTCAATCTGGAGACAGCTAGACCAACAATGATCCAGCATCTGCATCAAGGGTGATCATGGTAATAAATGCAAAAGTCAGGAATTGTGTTCTGGAAGGCAGTAACTTTACACAGACCTTATTTGTGCATCTTGTTAAGAATGTTGCTGAAGAATGTTGTTGCTACTGTCAAGTTGTTAGTATAGCTCAGTGCTCCTGTTTCTGAAGCTCCATGGGTTATTAGCGCTTGCAGAGAATGTGGCCTGCTAATTCAGCAGACCTCGATGTTACTAATACGGAAGGACCACAGGCACAGTGTGGTGATAAAGGCAATAGGCCAGGTTCATTGTCCTCAGGGCACAGTACTAGCACCTTGGTTCCATGGTTACAGGTGCACTACCGTATGAGTGCCCAGTGGCAAGGAGTGGCTCAGACAGCAGAGAGAGTCTCTGGTGTCCCCTAGGCCACACAAAGGTGAGGTACCCCAACATTTATAGACTGAGACAAACAACGTATGTACCGCCTTGCGTGTTTCATGACATCTGTTTGTTACCTCCCCTTGTACCTTACTCCAGATGTCTAGGACAAAGATCCCTGTTCATCACTTCTGTCAAACCTTGTATCTTGTGTTTATGGTAGGATGTACCCGGACTAATCTTTTGGAATGTGTTCACACACATACCCAGTATCTGTAGCTTCTGAGAAGTGCCTTGGTTTAGCAATACTAGCAGTGCCACATTAATGTATTGGACAGTAAACTTGTAAGCATCTGTTTTAACACACAGCCTGACTTTGGTTCAAGGCATGGCCTGACATTGCTGCTTTGGATTTTGGCCTCAGGTCTTACACCAGGCCCAGTGCTCCAGGTTCTCTCTCTCTCCTACAATGAAGACTGAAATCCAGCAAAGGATTGAGTAAACTGTACATTAGGCATGGATGGCTAAATTGTATCTCCCCCAGTCCAACAGTTTTCTCTCTGGCTTCCATCTCCAAATGATTTATATTTCAAATGAAATGTTCTGCTGCCAATTTCAGTGCATTGTCACCTGGACTTATGGACCTTCACTAATGCTTTACACTTTTCAGATGTCTGAAGCAACAAAATTTTATCCAGTGGGAAAGAGCATTTCCCAGTTGACATATCTTTAGACTATCAAGGCTAACTTGCTGCTGAGTTAAGGTCAAAAAATGGCAGGTAGCAGAAGCAGCAGCAGATCACCATGAAGCAATTACAGCAGTTACTGCTGAGGACTAAAATTTGCCATGTATGCTTTCCTATTACTTCGTCTAACAACACCACTTCTTTTCAATTATCTAAAATGCCAATGCAGTGTTCAAAAATAACTCTCTCACCCACTAAAAAAATACATTCATTTATTATACCTGTTACGTATAATACAACAGTAAAGTCAATTCAGAGAAAAAGAAACAATGGTGTAGACAAATAGTAACATAAAGCGAAACTTCTCAGGTAATCTAGGTGATTTTGTTTGGTTTGTAACACACAATAGGCACTAAGTTCTCACAGAAACTAGATACTTTAAGTCAACAGGAACTTATTGCCATCTTCCACTGAAAAGGGTATTGTATTGAAAGGAAGATGCAGGTGGCATTTTGTTTGCCAAAATAATAATAATTTTGAGTAGCTTTTTCAGTTACTAGTTTGACTAATTCCTTTTTGTTAAAAACAATGGCATTATGATTAGTTCATATGGTTCTGGCGTGGGTCTTGATTAAGGGGAAGTCCTTAGTCCTTCCATATTAACAATAGTTATTACAGTTCTACTTTATAGTTGTATAGCATCTTTCAAGGCTCCAAGTTCATGTCAAGTCACAGATTTTCTGTGGCTGACTAAACTACTGAAAAATAGGCAACAAAAGGTTTATCTCACTTCATCAGATACTCTGGGAAACTTTCATCTGGTATATGGTCCCAGCAACACCATCTGTGGTATGGTACATTTGCACAGACTAAAGTAGCCACCAGTGGGTTAGTATTGGGCAGAGAATCAAGGAGCCAATGTCAGCTTCCTAGCAGCCCTACAGCTCTGCTGAAACCCAACTCAGTAAGAAATTGACAAGCCAGGAAGGAGAAAACTGAATGATAACAAAGAAAAACAGTGAAGACAAAATGGCAGAGAAATTAATTATATCTAGCTGTTAGTTGAGGCCACTCTTGGAAGTCAGGTGCGTAAAGGGAGATCAATTCTTGAACAAATAATATGTGAGGGAAAGAATAAAGATAGTGTTGTACTGTCTTACTTAATGGCATGAACATTTGAATGGTCCCAGCTATGCTTTCAAGTTAACAGCTCATTAAGATGATTTTTTTATTGTGTTCAGAATTTAGCTATTGTTGGGTACTAACTATACTCTACCACCCTGGGTAAACATGGCAATAATTTAAATAAAAATAACTTTTTTTTTTCAAATAGAAGTGGCTAGAAATTCCATGTCATGATGAAACATTGAAGTCAAATGGAATAAAAATTGTTGGACAAATCCTAAGGTTTTCTCTCAGGGCCTCAACGTGTCCCTAAATGAAAGGGAGGAAAACCTACATGTGCAGATCCCAAAGGCACAATTTTCTTCAGTGTAAGATTTGGCTGAGTAAAGTAGTGTAAAAACCTCAATTTGCAAAATATGTGTATGCATATAGGTGTCTGTGTGTCAAAGGTTCAGGGAGTAGAGTGAACTTCATCCATAACTGTTCAATGGCTCTTAAGTAATTAATGTTAAAAGGACTGTATACCAAATTTTATCATACTCTCTGCAAAATTATATTATGAATGATTTTTCCCTGTAAATTAACTCTTCATCCTAAATCTTCTATCTTTCAGCATTTATTTGGTGGCCATACTCTGAGTCATCTCCAAGAGATGCATATAATCCACTTGACATAAAGATTTAAAGATCTTTTCCATAATCTTGTTCACATCTCCTTGTCAAATAAGTGGAAGAAATAAAATCCCAGACATGAACCTGCAAATGTATTTGTTAATATAGGTCATGTCTGTTTCATTTTCAGGGAGAATAAATTTCTCTATTCATAACAGATGTGTTCAATGTGCTGGGATTTATTCTGATTCCTGTACTGTTCTCAGAGATGACGACAAATCTTTTCACACCTTAGTTTTACTGCTAAAAATAAAATGGAGACCTTTTGTCTGCCAGAATTCCCTCTTCATATCTTTCCAAAAAAGTAATAATCAAAAGGTGAAAAAGTGCATTCAAAAATATTATCATTGTAGTATAAGGATCTATTCCAACACCATTGCAACCAGTGCAAGTTTTTCCTCATTACTGAGTTTGGGAGAGATGGAAACATGTCTCTTTATTCATAATAATATATGTGTGCCATTATATTTTAATGTCACATAACACTGTGCCAATGTCAAGACATGAAAAGTTTTTTTTTGTATTTTCAGGAAAGCAAATAATAAACAAAAAGTTAGAGTTTCCCAGATCGGCAGGTAGTGATCGATCTATCGGGGATCAATTTATCGCGACTAGTGTAGACACGATAAATCGATCCCCGATAGCTCTGCTGTCGACTCCAGAACTCCACCAGGGCGCAAGGCGGAAGTGGAGTCAACGGGGGAGCGGCGACCATCGATTCTGCGCTGCGAGGCTGAGAAGTAAGTGATTCTAAGTCGATTTAAGATACGTCGACTTCAGCTATGCTATTCTCGTAGCTGAAGTTGCGTATCTTAGGTTGATCCCCCTCCCTAGTGTAGACCAGGCCTTAGTTTATGACATTATTATCTGATCTCATGAAGTACAGGAGATGTCTAGATTCATAATCACATGAAATTACATGGAACAAGCAGGAATCTTTGCTATTGCAAAGCTTCCATATTCATTATTTAGGGTATCACAAGTGTCAGAGCTAATTACACACATCACACAGATGATGCTTCTTATGAAAGCATGAAGCCAATAAAAATTTTTCTAATTTTGAAATTGGTGAACTGACTAACATCAAATAAGAACCAAGTCAAACCTGCATGCCAAATCTGTACACAACTCTTTGGAAGTTTTAAAAAGTTCATTTAGTTTTGTGTTTCTTTTATTGCTTGCCCCTGCACTTCAGATTTAAATATGAAAAAAAGAAACCTATACACAGAGGGTTAGGTGACAACACTTAAGGATATTCTATTTTAAGTCAGAAATTGGAGACACACACACATAAAAATGAAACTTGAATGTGCCCCTTTAAATATTCACAAATCTCTATAGATTAGGTGCAATATTTTGCTCTCATGTACATCTGTGCAATTACCAGGGTGTTACATAGATGAAAAAGAAGGCTGAATTTGGCCCAAGCTCTTGCTAACTGTCATAGTAATTCAACAGCCAAAGGTCAATATATATTAGTCTTTCCTTTACCATCACAGCTGATAACAAACCTCTTCTTTTTCTCTCTTTGGCCCCTGCACACAAATTAACAATATTCTTCATCTGTTGAAGGGGGAAAAAATCTTGTCTAGGCAAATAAGCAAGTAGAATATTGCAAGGTGGTATTAGATCTTGACAGGTTTTGCGTTACAGCTTATACAACATAGGTGTTCTGTGGTGTTGAACCCACCAGAGAATGGGTTGGCTAGTCCACAGACCTAAATAGGAGACCTATCTGAGCAATGCTCTGACATCACAAACATCTGGGCAAGAAAGAAGTCTACCAAGAAGAGAGGGCTTAATCACCTCTATATTTTTGGGTGTTAATCCCAGTACTTCAAGCATGTGTTTGCTTCCTTGCACACAAATTTACTGGAATTGGGGGATGCCCCACAGTTGGGTGCTGGGGAGGAGGGAGTGTGGGTGTCTGAGACTGGGGGGGCAGAGTTTTCCCACAAGATGTCCCCAGCTACTGTATGTGACATACACAGACTGAGGGACCCAACAAAAGCATAACAGAGAAAAATGAACTGGGTTATTGTAGGGGTTTCCCTAACTCTCTACTCCTGGGAGAAACTTTTTTTCCTCTATACTGTTATAGATATATTTGCTGACACAAGTTTTTAAATAAATTATCAAAATAACTGAAACT
This sequence comes from Eretmochelys imbricata, assembly GCF_965152235.1. Taxonomy (NCBI): domain Eukaryota; kingdom Metazoa; phylum Chordata; order Testudines; family Cheloniidae; genus Eretmochelys; species Eretmochelys imbricata. The sequence continues at coordinate 90,807,615 of NC_135572.1, read as the reverse complement.
GCTATGATTATATTATGTTATTTTGCCAAATAAAATATGCAGAATTTTAAAGTACTGTACACAGAATATTTAATTTTTGATGCAGAATTTTAAATTTTTGGTGTAGAATTTTCTCAGGAGTAACTATGTGTGATACATCTAAATGTAAATGTATACATCTAGGAACAAAAAATACTTACATGATAGGGGACTCTATCCTGGGAAGAAATGACTGAAAAACATTTTTTTTGCTGGGGGTGGGGGGACACAGACATTCTTGAGTGAGCACAGAGAAGTTGTTTTACTTCTTTATTTGGCACCAGTGCAACCACTGGTGGACTAATATGCCCAGTTCTGGTGCCCACAATTCAAGAAGGATGTTAATAAACTGGAGTGGTTCAGAGAAGAGCCACAAGAGTTATTAAAGGATTAGAAAACTTGATTTATAGTGATAGACTCAAGGAGCTCAAAGTATTTAGCTTTCAAAGAGAAGAATAAGGGGTTGACTAAGAGGTTACAACTACTTGATAATGGGCTCTTCAGTCTAGCAAAGAAAGGTATAACAGGATTCAGTGGCTAGATGTTGAAACTAGACAAATTCAGATTGGAAATAAGGATTGCATCTTTAACAGTAAGGATAATTAACCATTGGAACAATATATCACAAGTTGTGGTGGATTTTTCCATCACAGACCATTTTAAAATCAAGACTGGATGTTTTTCTAAAACATATGCTCTAGGCATTTTGGGGGAAAGTTTTATGGTCTGTGTTACACAGATCAGACTGGATGGTCACAATGATTTCTTTCTGGCCTTGGAATCTATGAATCAGCTTCTCTATAAGAAAGGGAGATGTAACTTTCTATTCCTCCTGGGTAAAGGGGTGGCAGAGGAGGAATTGTGTCTCTGAATCACAGTTAATCATCTCCTCTGTTTCACACAGTTCTTGCCCTCTGATTTTATTTTAGACTGCAAGTGATTCAGTATCCAGCACGTGTAGTAACAAATTGGTAACCCAAGCTCTTTTTTTATCTTATTTTCTTGGAAAACTGTGATGAATGTGTCTCAGGTTAACCCCATATTTAGTGAAGAAATACATTTAGAGCGTGACCACAGAAATATTCTTTTGTATCAGAATCTGGCCCTTATTAATATTTATTAATGGCCCTTACTAAACCCGAAATACCTGGCACAAAGGGTTATACAAATATCATAGATATAATAGCAATTAACCTTTTAATGTTGCCATTTTACTATTTTTAAGGTCTTTTTTTCACATATGAGCTACAGTAGCTTGAAGAGTAAGATGGTGATAACTGTGGTCACTTGTTCAGATGGTATTTGATCTATCTCATTATTATTTATTAGACTGGAAGACTTTTCTTTTCATAATGTACAATTTATGGTTTGCTGATTCTCTTTTGGCATTGGCTTGTGCAGCTGCAGTATGGAATTAAATTTCCTCTCAGTCCAGTACAACATGCAATTTTAAGGATTTCTGTTTGTGTCAAGGGATCTTAAAAAGCAATCTCTTTGTCTTGGACTTTATTCAATGCTTTTGGAGCTTGCACACTTCCTGAAAGTAGCATCACTGATGATGTGTGTGACAGATTGCATTTTGGCAGTCCACATTCCCCTTGGACAAAGTGATACTTTTCTGCATCTAAGGAAGAGCTTGTAGCTCTTTGAAATATACTTAGACTTTTCATTATACATTTTATTTTCTGGCAGTTTGGCTGTGTTTGGCTATTTTTTTCCGAAAAGTTTATTTAATCCCTTTTCTCTGAGACTGGTGCTTTTAAATACAGTGAGTCACTTCTTAAATCCAACTGCTGGGTTTTTTTTTTTTTAATAATTTCAAATTTCTTGTCCACATAAACAGTTTTTCCCCTAAGGTTACAGCACCACTGAGTTGTATTTTGTAAGATATTCTGCCTCTCCAGGTCATCCTCAGTGTAGTAGGATTGTTTGATAAGGGACTACTCATTATAATATTTCTAACCACAAGCAGGAAGCAACAGAATCAATTCCTTCAAGTGAAACTGCCATGGAGTTTTCTTGATTGGGGATTGCTGGATTAGGCCAATGGAGGTGATAATTATCCAGTACATATGTTTCCTTCTTTTAGAAACTCAACATCCAATCCTCCCTTTTCTGGGATGGTACAGCACGTCCTGGGTTATATATATTAGGGCTGCCAAGCAATTTAAAAAATTAATTGCATGATTAATCATGCTGTTAAACAATAATAGAATGCCATTTATTTAAATATTTGTGAATGTTTCTTCTATATTTTCAAATATATTGATTTCAGTTACAACACAGAATACAAAGTGTACAGTACTCACTTCATATTTATTTTTTATTACAGATATTTGCACTGTAAAAAACCAAAGAAATAGCATTTTCCAATTCACCTAACAAATACTGTAGTGCAATCTTTTTATCATGAAAGCTGAACTTACGAATGTAGAATTATGTACAAAAAACTGCATTCAAAAATAAAACAATGTAAAACTTTAGAGCCTTCAAGTCCACTGAGTTCTACTTCTTGTTCAGTCAATCGCTCATACAAACAAGTTTTTTTTTTTTTTTTTTTACATTTGCAGGAAATAATGCTGCCTGCTTCTTCTTTACAATATCACCTGAAAGTGAGAACAGGTGTGTCAAGGTTTCTTCCCCACTCTGAACTCTAGGGTACAGATGTGGGGACCTGCATGAAAACCTCCTAAGCTTACTTTTACCAGCTTAGGTTAAAACTTCCCCAAGGTACAAATTAATTTTACACTTTGCCCTTGGATTTCCACTGCCACCACCAAACTTTATCTGGGTTTACTGGGAAACGTAGTTTGGACACGTCTTTCCCCCCAGAATCCTCCCAACCCTTGCACCCCACTTCCTGGGGAAGGTTTGGTAAAAGTCCTCACCAATTTGCATAGGTGACCACAGACCCAAACCCTTGGATCTTAGACCCGTGAAAAAGCATTCAGTTTTCTTACAAGAAGACTTTTAATAGAAGTAAAGGAATCACCTCTGTAGAGTCAGGATGGTAGATACCGTACAGGGTAATTAGATTCAAAACATAGAGAATCGCTCTAGGCAAAACCTTAAGTTACAAAAAAGACACACAGACAGAAATACTCATTCTATTCAGCACAGCTCTTTTCTCAGCCATTTAAAGAAATCATAATCTAACACATACCTAGCTAGATTACTGACTAAAAGTTTTAAGACTCCATTCCTGTTCTGTCTCTGGCAAAAGCATCATACAGACGAACACAGACCCTTTGTTTTTCTCCCTCCTCCCAGCTTTTGAAAGTATCTTGTCTCCTCATTGGTCATTTTGGTCAGGTGCCAGCAAGGTTATCTTTAGCTTCTTAACCCTTTACGTGAGGGGATTTTTCCTCTGGCCAGGAGGGATTTTAAAGGGGTTTACCCTTCCCTTTATATTTATGACAAGATGTTTACATGGCATTGTTTTAACATGGAAGCATGTTCTCTGGAATGGTGGTCGAAGCATGAAGAGGCATACGAATGTTTAGCATAACTGTCATGTAAATAACTTGCAATGCCAGCTACAAAAGTGCCATGTGAACGCCTGTCCTCACTTTCAGGTGCCATTGTAAATAAGAAACGGGCAGCATTATCTCCAGTAAATGTAACCAAACTTGTTTTCCTAGTGATTGGCTGAATGAGAAGTAGGACTGAGTGGACTTGTAGGCTCGAAAGTTTTGCATTGTTTTGTGATGGAGTGCTGTTATGTAACAAAAAAAAATTGTAAGTTGCACTTTCACGATAAAGAAACTGCACTACAGTGCTAGTATGAGGTGAAAAATACTATTTCTTTTGTTTGTCATTTTTACAGTTCAAATATTTGTAAACTAAAGTAATATAAAGTGAGCAATTTACACTTTGTATTCTGTATTGTAATTGAAATCAAGATAATTGAAAATGTAGAAAAAACATCCAAAATATTTAATACATTTTAATTCATATTCTATTCTTTAACAGTGTGATTAAAACAGTGATTAATCATGATTAATTTTTTAAATCATGATTAATTTTTGAGTTAATCACATCAGTTAACTGAGATTAATCAATGGCTCTTATATATACTTATTCTAAAACTCATGCTTTATGACTGTACAATTCTCTTATTACCTGCAAGTTACCTCCACTATATATCACTCAGCCCTGAGATGCTTATCCTGACCTATGCATGAATGCTATCATACTGATATGGTACTATTCTCACGTTATTGCTTGTGTAACCTATACATTTTTAAACTAACCTGGATTTTATTATAGAAACCTTTTGATAACAAAAGTAAAACAAAATCTGAAACAATTGTAATAGTTATTTAAAATTATAGTCTCTTCTTTCATGTTCCAAGGGACTATGCTCTGTGAGGTCACTGTTTATTCCTTGTTTCTTTCTCAGAGAGTGCAATAGAGCTCTATGCAAAAGATCAAGCCTTCTGGTGCTTGCCTTGCCCTATAGTTTCACTGCTAGGAGGGGAAACTAGGCTGAGACCTGCTTGGGGAAGGATATACATGTGTGGGTCTGAGCAATTACTTAAAGACAAACTTTGCAAATTGCAAAGGAATGTTGAACTAACCCTGAGATTTTGTTCAATATTGCAAATAAATTACAATGGTCTTCATTACACAAAAACACATCATTAACTTCTCAAAATTATTTTCGCCTCTGAAGAATCCACTGATGCTTTCTGTTTCACTAAAAAATCCTAATATGTATCATTCTTTTTCCAGTACTGATACCAATGTGTGGATGAGACTTTTGATATCAAAGATGTTATGGAATAATGCATTTTGTAGAGAATGCAGAAAAGCAAAGAGATGTCATGAAAGGGGGAAAATATTTTTAATGAAGTATTTTAAAACTTATTTATGCAATAGATGTTCTGGTTAGTGCAATATTCAAAATATACACCTGGAATTAACTTTTTTCTCACTGTAATACATGTTGTGCTGGTAACACTGCCAATTATTAAAGTTGCCCAGCACTTCGCGTTCTAAGACCTTTTTTTCATCTGCTAATATTTTTGTCAAACTTTAACCATTTGGATTTAAAAACCCTAAGAAATTCAATGTCAAAAAGCTATATTAACATAGTTAAGGTTCCTTGGTAGTATGTCATCCCCTTTTTCTTTTTGTCCTTTAAATGGACAAAGTGTTAAATGGACTCCTGTGGGTAAAAGTGAATGGGTTGTAAATTAAGCTGAAGAGATTGTACACTTCAGCAACTGTGTGGTTGGCAGAGCAAAGGTATTTGTGTTAATGGGGTTTATTGGGATATTGCTGAAAGAGAGGAAAGTTAAAGTTGCAGGTGCAACCTTAACTCTGCCCACTTTCATCAATGAGCAACCTTAACTCTGCATTTCCTGGTTTTCAGAACTGTCAGTTTTGCTCACCTCAGCATTCTGCAAGGGGCCGACATACCACCTAGTAACCTTAACTCAACATTTATTTATTGCCTTTGAGTGTGAGTGCACTTGTGTATATATGCATAAGCCACACATGTCCTGGGTGTGGTGTTCTGTCCCATCTATTGGCAGCGAGATATATATGAGGGAGAGAGAGAGAGAGAGAGAGAGAGAAAAGTCCGCTCTACAACCTTAGCTAACAGCCAGTTTACTTTTAGCTCATGCAGTAGAGGCTCATGCACTAAGCTCCAGAGGCCCGAGTTTCGATCCCACCCACGATGACCAGGGTCTGTCAGTGTTATACATGGAGAAAGCAGCACCATGATCAGAGAAGGAAAGACTATGCTGGCCAGGAACACAAACAGAACGGAACCTCAACCATGAACATTTACTGTTGTCCAGAGTAAACACTTATCAGAAAACTCCAGGACATAAATCAAATATTTTTCAAAGATAGGAAGAGCGCAGGAAGATGTCAGTGAAAAAGCTTGATTAATTTATGATAAGAAGCATTAATTTTGGAAAAGAACAAAACACTGGCTATTGAGTTGGACAAGATTGATTTTATCCAAAAATCACAATGTGTGGGGCTAATTTTGGCCACAGCTTTTGAAACATATGGCAAGACTATAACATATTCTACAACAGCCTACTCATGACATCAGTTGACTATGTTGGATTTACAACAAAAGCAGGCAGAATATGGATGTAAAGCACCATTCTGTAAAATGCAAAACTAAAGGCATTTCCTGCTTACTAACTGAAACAAAGACAAAGGGATGCAATCAGAAGAGAAATGTTTCAGAGTAACAGCCGTGTTAGTCTGTATTCGCAAAAAGAAAAGGAGTACTTGTGGCACCTTAGAGACTAACCAATTTATTTGAGCATGAGCTTTCGTGAGCTACAGCTCACTTCATCAGATGCAACTGATGAAGTGAGCTGTAGCTCACGAAAGCTCATGCTCAAATAAATTGGTTAGTCTCTAAGGTGCCACAAGTAATCAGAAGAGAAAGGGAAGGAATGTGCATATGCACAAAGAAAGCAATCAGTTACAAATAATCTAGGCTCCTGTTCAGTTAAGGTGTACATGTAAGCTGCATTATGCCATACAAGGAAAATTGATATCTTTTGAAAGAATATATAAGAAAAGTTTGTATTTATGCAGCACCTTTCAACTAGAGGCTTCAAAGACGTTTGCAAAGCTGGGTATTGTTATGTCTGTTTTACAGATAGGTTAGCTGAGACATTAAAGTACACATTTGTCAAAGATATTTAGGTGCCTCAATATGCTGATAGGCACTTAGTTGGATTTTCAAAAGTGCCTAGGTGCATAACTCCCATTGATTGGAATTTTGGCACTTTCATGCTTTGAAAATCCACACTAAGCATATATTTGCATCTTGAGATGTCTAAATACCTTTGAAAATCTAGCCCTATGGCCTTATCCTCATCAGAAGAAAAGGTATATGTTTTACCTCTAGTTAGCTAACACGTGGTAATAGCATGAGGTTAAAATACTTGTGACGAAAAGGCAGCTGTACTTTTAAATCTAGTTAATAGGCCAAGTGAAACACTAAGTTCCACTATAGCCTTTACCTTGAAACTGCTAAGGTATGAAAACTAGAAACAGCCTTGTCTTCACTCAGATTTTACCTCATTAGTCGTGTTTTATTTAAAGCTACATAAGAAGACACTTTTTTTTCCCGATACAACCAAATTAGTTAATGTCAAAATTTTCAAACTTTGGTGCCAAAAGATAAGTAACTATATCTCTAGGGACCTACATTAAAATGACCTAATTTTGATTTTTTTTTTCAATAGGAGATCCTGTTGACTTTCTGTTTTGCTCCTCAGCACATCTGAAAATCAGAAAAATTAGTTCAGTGCCAAAATATGGATTTTTCTGCCTAACCCAAATTTGAAAATGTAGGTCTTAGAAGTTTGCCCAGTGCCAGAAAATAAGCTAGGGATATAGTCAATCCTAAGTGTCCTTGATTCCCAGTCTTCTGCTCTACCTCCAGATTTAGTTGTTTTCCATGTTACAGTAAAGCTAAAGTCAGCAAGCTCTGAGGAAATACAAGGGAACGTCACCTGAAGAAATTACAGCAGAAACCAGCGCTCTTTTTTGGGGCATTTTGGTGATGTATTTTGGTTTTAAAGATCATATATAGAGATAAATATAGTGATAATGTTACCCCTTTTGACTCGAGCAAATATTCGGGGATATGTACTTTGTTTCCATTAGGAGGAGAAATGAATGGTGGAGTCAGGTATTTCTTTGATACAATCTTCTTTATATACAAAGATTGTACAATGTTCTATTTCCCTCAACACAGTACAATCAAACAGCAGGAGACATTTTCTTTGTGCACAGTTCCAAAAGTTCTCTAGCCAGCCAGCACTCTGCCTAGATCACGCTCTCTCAACTTTTTTCTCAGTCAAATGACAAGTGCTGTCTCTGGGACTTCCTGGTTGCCTTCTCTGTATGCTTCTGTAGCATTTCTGTTGCTTATGTTTTACACACACATAGCTTCCTCAAACAATACCCAGCAGTGTGTGCTTTCATTCAATCTCCAGTCAAAGCCTTCTGTTCACACTGCTAAGATTCCTAAGATTCATAACCATCCTTACAAATGGCATGTGTTTTGGATGGTGGCTCTTATTGTTTCAGTTATCTACTTCATAAAGAAGCAAAATTGCTTTTTAAATTTATCCTTAATGAAGGGCTCATCTTATGCTCCCCTTCAGCTTCAATGAGGTTTCACCTAGCTCCTAGTGTGTGTGTGTGCTCTGGATGTTTCACTTACTGAACATACTAATTATATCATGCTCCTGCAGATTACTTTGTTGATCCAAAATTAAATGACATATAACTTGTACTCTGGTTTGAAAGGGGAAAAATCCAAATAATTATCATAGAATAAGTAGTGCTTCAATGGGACTATTTGTATGAAAAAAAAGTGTTTGCCGTTGTGAGCAAAGTGGTGACAGTCTGGCACAGATTTATCATGTAGTAGAATGCACTTCAAGATGCTTTGCGGGGTTGGTCTGCATGCTTAGGATTCTCAGAAATTCTTGAAAACGGTGGCCCAAATCTCAGAATCATTACTGATATGCACTGAAGTCAAGGAGAGTTTTACCTGAGTAAGAACTGAATAGAAACTGACTTGGCTGATCCTGTAAGTCTTACGCTATGTCTATGCTATCAGTTAGGAGTGCCATTCCCTTGCTCATCTACATGTTTCCTTGCCCTCATCAAGCTGTCACAGGTATAAACAGCAGGGTAGCATGGATAGCGGCAGTGGAGGCATGGCTGAGACATGCCGAGTACAAACCTGCCTGAAATTGGTGTTTATGCACTTAGCACTTCTCAGCTGTGCCTTTGTTGCTGCTACCCATGTTACCACGGCTACAATGCTACGTATACTTGTGCTAGCTTGAGGAGAACTATTGCAGCTATCAGCGTAACAGCCGTGTTAGTCTGTATTCGCAAAAAGAAAAGGAGTACTTGTGGCACCTTAGAGACTAACCAATTTATTTGAGCATAAGCTTTCGTGAGCTACAGCTCACTTCATAGGATGCATACTGTGGAAAGTTTGGAAGATCTTATTATATACACACAAAGCATGAAAAAATACTTCCTCCCACCCCACTCTCCTGCTGGTAATAGCTTATCCAAAGTGACCACTCTCCTTACATTGTGTATGATAATCAAGGTGGGCCATTTCCAGCACAAATCCAGGGTTTAACAAGAACATCTGGGGGGGGGGCGGAGGTAGGCAAAACCAAGGGGAAATAGGCTACCTTGCATAATGACTAAGCCACTCCCGGTCTCTATTCAAGCCTAAGTTAACTGTATCCAATTTGCAAATGAATTCCAATTCAGCAGTTTCTCGCTGGAGTCTGGATTTGAAGTTTTTTTGTTGTAAAATAGCGACTTTCATGTCTGTAATCGCGTGACCAGAGAGATTGAAGTGTTCTCCGACTGGTTTATGAATGTTATAATTCTTGACATCTGATTTGTGTCCATTTACTCTTTTACGTAGAGACTGTCCAGTTTGACCAATGTACATGGCAGAGGGGCATTGCTGGCACATGATGGCATATATCCAATTGGTGGCTGTGCAGGTGAACGAGCCTCTGATAGTGTGGCTGATGTGATTAGGCCCTGTGATGGTGTCCCCTGAATAGATATGTGGGCACAGCTGGCAACGGGCTTTGTTGCAAGGATAGGTTCCAGGGTTAGTGGTTCTGTTGTGTGGTATGTGGTTGCTGGTGAGTATTTGCTTCAGGTTGGGGGGCTGTCTGTAGGCAAGGACTGGCCTGTCTCCCAAGATTTGTGAGAGTGTTGGGTCATCCTTCAGGATAGGTTGTAGATCCTTAATAATGCATTGGAGGGGTTTTAGTTGGGGGCTGAAGGTGACGGCTAGTGGAGTTCTGTTATTTTCTTTGTTAGGCCTGTCCTGTAGTAGGTGACTTCTGGGAACTCTTCTGGCTCTATCAATCTGTTTCTTCACTTCCGCAGGTGGGTATTGTAGTTGTAAGAATGCTTGATAGAGATCTTGTAGGTGTCTGTCTCTGTCTGAGGGGTTGGAGCAAATGCGGTTGTATCGCAGAGCTTGGCTGTAGACGATGGATCGTGTGGTTTGGTCAGGGTGAAAGCTGGAGGCATGTAGGTAGGAATAGCGGTCAGTAGGTTTCCAGTATAGGGTGGTGTTTATGTGACCATCGTTTATTAGCACTGTAGTGTCCAGGAAGCGGATCTCTTGTGTGGACTGGATCAGGCTGAGGTTGATGGTGGGATAGAAATTGTTGAAATCATGGTGGAATTCCTCAAGGGCTTCTTTTCCATGGGTCCAGATGATGAAGATGTCATCAATATAGTGCAAGTAGAGGCTGCTGAGCAGCCTTTTGTTCATATTCCGACCTATTCATGATGACAACAGCACCTCCTTTGTCAGCCTTTTTGATTATGTCGTCAGAGTTGAAATAAAAGAACGACACTAGCCGTCACCTTCAGCCCCAAACTAAAACCCTCCAACGCATTATTAAGGATCTACAACCTATCCTGAAGGATGCCCCAACACTCTCACAAATCTTGGGAGACAGGCCAGTCCTTGCTTACAGACAGCCCCCCAACCTGAAGCGAATACTCACCAGCAACCACATACCACACAACAGAACCACTAACCCAGGAACCTATCCTTGCAACAAAGCCCGTTGCCAACTGTCCCCACATATCTATTCAGGGGACTCCATCACAGGGCCTAATAACATCAGCCACACTATCAGAGGCTCGTTCACCTGCACAGCCACCAATGTGATATATGCCATCATGTGCCAGCAATGCCTCTCTGCCATGTACATTGGTCAAACTGGACAGTCTCTATGTAAAAGAATAAATGGACACAAATCAGATGTCAAGAATTATAACATTCATAAACCAGTCGGAGAACACTTCAATTTCTCTGGTCATGTGATTACAGACATGAAAGTCGCTATTTTACAACAAAAAAACTTCAAATCCAGACTCCAGCGAGAAACTGCTGAATTGGAATTCATTTGCAAATTGGATACAGTTAATTTAGGCTTGAATAGAGACTGGGAGTGGCTTAGTCATTATGCAAGGTAGCCTATTTCCCCTTGTTTTTGCCTACCTCCACCCCCCCAGACGTTCTTGTTAAACCCTGGATTTGTGCTGGAAATGGCCCACCTTGATTATCATACACAATGTAAGGAGAGTGGTCACTTTGGATAAGCTATTACCAGCAGGAGAGTGAGTTTGTGTGTGTGGGGGTGTATGTGAGAAAACCTGGATTTGTGCTGGAAATGGCCCAACTTGATTATCATACACACTGTAAGGAGAGTGATCACTTTAGATAAGCTATTACCAGCAGGAGAGTGGGGTGAGAGGAAGTATTTTTTCATGCTTTGTGTGTATATAATAAGATCTTCTAAACTTTCCACAGTATGCATCCGATGAAGTGAGCTGTAGCTCACAAAAGCTTATGCTCAAACAAATTGGTTAGTCTCTAAGGTGCCACAAGTACTCCTTTTCTTATTGCAGCTATGTGTATGTGAGCTTGTACTGTAGACATAGCTTTAGTCACATGAGCAATCCTAGTGTCTTCAACTTCTGAATAAATGGACGCAAATCTGACATCAGGAATCGTAACATTCAAAAACCGGTAGGAGAACACTTCAACCTCTCTGGCCACTCAGTTAAAGATTTAAGGGTGGCAATTTTGCAACAGAAAAGCTTCAAAAATAGACTCCAACAAGAAACTGCTGAGCTTGAATTAATATGCAAACTAGATACCATTAACTTGGGATTGAATAGAGACTTGGAGTGGCTGGGTCATTACACGTATTGAATCTATTTCCCTATGTTAAGTATCTTCACACCTTCTTGTCAACTGTCTAAATGGGCCATCTTGATTATCACTACAATTTTTTTTTCCTCCTTCTGATAGTAGCTCATCTTAATTAATTAGCCTCTTACAGTTTGTATGGCAACTTCCACCTTTTCTGTATGTATGTATATATCTTCTTACTATATGTTCCATTCTATGCATCCAATGAAGTGGGCTGTAGCCCATGAAAGCTTATGCTCTAATAAATTTGTTAGTCTTTAAGGTGCTACAAGTACTCCTGTTCTTTTTGTGGATACAGACTAACACGACTGCTACTCTGAAACCTTTCAGGATCAGGCCTTTTGCAAACTTCAGGATTTCATCCTCTCACTGTGACAGCTGGAGACATATTTTTTTTTCCTTTTCCCCTAAACAGAAATGAAGCACTTCAAACTGTATGCAAGTCTGACTTCCCTGAAGGCAGCTATCTAAAAAACAACTGTCTCATTTCTCTTTAAATGAACCATTGGCTGGCAATGATCTTTTGACTGTTATAGAAGATCTTTCCCTGAAGGAAACAATGGATGAGAACAAGCTGTTTAAAGATTACTCAGTCATCAGACCTTTCCTACTTGAGCTTATAAAACAGGATTTATCACCAGTGGGAAAGTGTCAGGAGGTTTTCAACGGTGCTCACAGACTTTCAGCTCGGTATTATCCTATATTCCAAATACTGAACTTGTTTCTGAAGAAAGAGAATTCTTCTGCCTTCCAGAGCCCTCTCTACCCATACACAAAGGTAAACTATTTCAAAACATGGTTTAATTTAATACTGCATGGTTAGATTGGTTTTCATACAGTATCCAATATAGCTTAATCCTAGATCTTATCCGCAAACCTTTACTGGGCTAGTGCATCTACTTTTTCTCATTAAGTGTTGCTCCCTTTAATTTCATTATATGAGTTTCAATGTTCACATAACAATTAAATGAACTTGAAAGAATTAAATGAGGGATAGCTCAGTGGTTTGAGCATTGGCTTGCTAAACCCAGCGTTGTGAGTTCAATCCTTGAGGGGGCCATTTAGGGATCCCGGGCAAAAATTGGGGATTGGTCCTGCTTTGAGCAGGCATTTGGAGTAGATGACCTCCTGAGGTCCCTTCCAGCCCTGATTTTCTATGGTTCTTTATGCATTGGAAAATCAGTGTCAGTGTTGCTTAATCAATTATAACAATTCAAGGAAAGCTTTTCCTATCACCAAAGTTAAAGGAATTGATGTGTTAGCAACCGGGGATTTATATGTAAATATCAGCATTCTACCCTCTCAATCATTAGCTACAGAACTGTATCTCTACATTGCTTTGTCATTTTTTTAATAGGTATTGGTTGAAACTGCGTGAAAAGTAATTACATAATATTTTTCCAGAGTACTAACTCTGAAATTGTAACTACAGTGTTTATGAAGAATGATGCAAAAAAAAAGGAAAATTGGGTTTAACTGTGGAAAGAAAGGGTTTTTTTCCCACCCGTGTGTCATATGTATGTGTAACCCAGTTGCTTCTACTGCAGCCGTTGATTTTTTTTTCTTGTTTTAAGTTAAGAGGGGAGCGAAGTAGTGGGGTGGAGACATAGACATGTGTTGGAGCCTCTGTCTTTTCACATGTGCAGACAGCAGGACAAGACGCTTAGGGCTAGATTCAAATAAGGATTTAGGAAGCTATCTGCCACCTTAGGTGCTTAAATCCAAGAATCAGGTCCCTCTGGGATTCACGAAACCCCGCACTTCAGCTGCCTCTGAAGCCTAAAATCTCTTGATGCCTATATTCTTGTAGTAAAAGTTCCTTAGGCACCTATGTTTCTCCTCTGCTCATGCACACATCACTCCCACACCAGGTATCTGGGTGCCGAGGCCCCAAAGCAATTCACAAACAGGAAAAGACAAGTGTTCCTCCACCTAACTTGCCTGTGGGGACTGATCCAAAATGAATGCTCAGAGCTTGCCTACCGGAGTGAGCCTTTATAGATGAGTTTAGACCAAATGGCCTGGGTCAGGGGGAAAGATAGCTTTTATTTCAGTGGTTAGAGTACTAACCGGGATGTGGGAGACCCAGGTTCCAGTCTTCCTGCTCCATTTTTAAAAATTATTCATCCACAATGAAACAGCTTCAACTGGAGAGCTTGAGAGAACCCCACATGAGAATGTTCCATAGCTCAGTCATTAGGACACTCATCTGAGAGACAATAGTGCCCTGTTCAAATCCCTTCGATCACTCTGGAGGAGAAAGATATGAACCAGGCGAATATGCTAATGATGGGGCTGAAAGTTATAAGGGAGATCATCCTCACACCCAGCTTCTTGCAAATGTGGCATAGGCAGCAAACACCAAGAGAGGGTTTGGAGCAAAGGAAGTTGCTTCCCTGCAGCCCAGACTTAGACATCTATCTCCAAGAGAGGGACTGAGATTAAGTTACACCCCCTCATCTTGGCATCTTCCACTCGCTAGCTTAGTGAGGAGCAGCCAGCAGACTGGCTTTTGTGAGTCCCATTCTAAGATGCCTATTCGTTGTATAGGGAAGCCCAGATGCCTAACACAGGCTTTATGAATCCCAGGACATTCTAGGCTCCTAAAAGGTAGGTATAATAATGCTGAGCACCACCATATCTAGGCCTTTGGGGAGGGGTGGTGGGAGGAAGCATGGTAGTTACTGAGCATGTTGTTTACTAGACTCCAGTTAATGTGAGAATATCCTCAGTGTCACAGCCTGCTTATTTCTAAGCAGGTAAGTAAGCATGTGCCAAATGCAATTTCCCCTGCTTGTGACATCCAGAATCAGCTGATTAACAACTAGACCTAATTCTTTTTTTATGCTGTGCAGTTCAGAGATAGTTAAAGAAGTATTTTTGCAATGGTGACCAACTTCTGATTGACTGTGACTGAATGTGCCATGAAGAGTTATTTTAATGAAGCATTGGTGAAGGAGCACTTCAATGTACTTATGAAGCTTCTTCAAGCGGTACACATTGCAGTCACTGAAAGGCTCTATTATGCTATGTCCATTATCTCAGGGCGCCCTGCAGGCACTATCTTTTGGAATCTGTCATTTTTGCCAAGCAAGCCAATAAATGCTTCTGAAATATTGGGCCCTATCTCTGTTTACTTTTGAAAGCCTCTAAATGCAGCACAATTTTTGTTTCGTGTTCTGTATCTGAGAACAGTGAGGACACCCTCAGTTAGCTTTGGAAGTAATTATTTAGATTCGAGTTCTACAATTGTGAAGAGAATGTTAACAAAATCATGAAAGGGTTATGGAGGATTACAAGAGTATAGGAAGCAGGAAGGAAATGAGCAAGTTCAATAAATATTTAAAGCTTGTCTATACAGACATGTTAAATCAAATTAACTTGAGTTTGCTCACCTTCGAGTGCCATGAAGGTCTTACCAGGAGGTGATTTATCTGGGCAGCCAAAAGCCATATAACAGAGCAGATCTGGAGATTACACAGCCTATGGAAAGCCTAATTTTGGAGGACAGCTATACCAGAAGCCAGTCTGAAAATGAAATGAAAGGGAGCTCTACCAGTAAGTATTATTAACTGTATTACAATATAACTACATAGGGGGATTTAACCAACCTTTTTCTTTGCATACTGTTCATCACCCAGTGGTTCATCACCATATTGGGCAGAGTTAGGAACCTCTCTCCACCTGCTCATCATTTAACCTCCTCCTCCCAAACATTCTCAACATGTCAGTCTGCTCCAGACATTTAAATCAATACAGCAAATTTTGTTTCCCCACAGTATCAAATTCTACACTCATTGGTCATGCTTTTCTCCTCCATACCCCCTTCTCAACCTGGTTTCTGCTCCCTCTCCCTCTCTACATGCCTATCCACCCACCATACTCCTCCCCATCCCCCAGAATTCTCCCCAATCAAGATGTCAACACCACAGAGGATAAAAAGCCAAACATTGCTGGACAGGCATGTTTATTGTAGTAGCAGATACAGAAAGAGAAAAAGCAATAGCAAAATACTTTGGCTCACACTTTCATTAAAGCATTCAGGTTTGAGCTAAATTGAGATTTGTATAAGAAAAACAGCCCAAGTCATGCTCGGGGCCACTCATATTTTTAGCAGTAACCTTCAGAATAATCAATTTTAAAGGCTCACTGGTCTATAAGATGTTGGGGCGGGGGGCGGGTTGCAGCTGAATCTCAAGTAATAAGCAAATAAATCAAATGTCTGTCTACTAGATTACTGTATTATAAAAGTGTACAGAATGAGGTATGTTGTGAAAGCAAATGACACATTAGTGATTAATATCACTGTGAAATGTATGCATAAACACTATATGAGGAAATATGGATACTTAATTATACTACATCTTAAAGTCTGTGCCCAAACAGGGAGAAACATACAGTAACTCCTCACTTAACATTGTAGTTATGTTTCTGAAAAATGCTACTTTACACAAAACGATGTTAAGCAAATGGGGGGGGGGGGCTTAGGTTCCAGGGCAATTTTTTTTGCTAGACAAAAGACATTACACACACACAGTATACATTTTAAACAAACAATACACACACACACAGTATACATTTTAAACAATACACACACACACACAGAGTTACATTTTAAACAAACAATACACACACAGAGTATACATTCAAACAAACAATACTGTACACAGCAATGATGATTGTGAAGCTTGGTTGAAGTAGTGGAGTCAGAGGTGGGATATTTCCCAGGGAATGCCTTGCTGCTCAATGATGAACTAGCACTTGGCTGAGCCCTCAAGGGTTAACATATTGTTGTTAATGTAGCCTCACATTCTATAAGGCAGCACAAATGGAGGGAGGAGGCACAATAGACGCATGGCAGTGGCTGTAAACATTTTCTGTGGAAACTGACTGTGATGATGAACCCACGCTATCCCATTGGAGTGCACCATCTCTCCACTTTCCAAAGCGCTGGGGGGGGGACGGTGCATGTGTGCGTGAGACAGAGACACACACCATGTGTGTGTGTGAGAGAGAGAGCTGCACATTGCCTCTTTAAGTACACTGACTCCACTCTAAGTTCTCTGCCTTTTTAAGTGGATCAGCAAGTTGAGACAGCAGCTGCTGCCAGCAAGCTCCCTCTGTCCTGAGCCCTGTCATGTCCCCCACTGCTCTGTGTAGATGGGGGAGTGGAGGGTGGGGGACACCTTGACATCAGCATCCCTCTTCCTTCCACTACCTGCACAGCAAACAGGAGGCTCTAGGGAGCAGCTCCAAGGCAGAGGGCAGGAGCAGCACATGGCAGTGGGGGAGGGACAGCTGAACTGCAGGCAACTGATAGCCTGCTGGGTGACTGGCGCACCGGGAACTTAGGGGAGCAGGGAGCTGATAGGGAGGCTGCCGGTCCAAGCTGGTTCCAAGCCCACACCAGCTAGCTGCAACGGGCTGCTCTTACTGCAAGCAGTGGACAAAGCAGGCAGCTGCCAAACAATGTTATAGGGGAGCATTGCGCAACTTGAAATGAGCATGTTCCCTAATTGATCAGTGATGTAACAACGAAACAACTTTAACCAGGATGACGTTAAGTGAGGAGTTACTGTATTCCCTCCCAGACGGGAGAGAAGGCAGCTATCTTGCTGTCTTCTATGTAAATTTAAGCATGGTGGACTCAAAATAATGGAAGCTCCATTTACATACAGAGGGATGGGGAACCCACAGGAAGGGAAGAATAGCATGAGGTCATCCTGCTTCTTGAACGTTGGAAGATATATAAGCCAGGTGAGAAGTCATCTTTGGATTCCATGACTAAACAGACACAAGGGAACAGAGTTGTTGCAAGCTGAGAAAGATGGGTCCTTCAATCAAAGGTGGGTGGGGGAGTATCTGGGAACTGAATAGAAGTGAGAGTCCCACTTAGGCAAAGATTATACCTTAGTAATTAAGCTTCAAACTTTTAGATGTGTGGTTTCACTTTTATTTTACTTGTAATCTTTTCTAACTTTACTCCTTTTACCTGACATCACTTAACCGTTGTGCTGTAGTTTATTTTTTTTAATATAAACCAATTCAGTGATGCATGTAAATGGAAGGGTTTATTTACTCCAGTTGATTTAATAAGATGTGATGTGCTTTTGAGTCTTTAGCGGGACAAAGAAACATTATTTCTCTAAACTCTCCATAAACAGGCTGGACATTACAGAACATACAGTTTGGGGAAAAATTGGAACTGGAAGTGTGTTGGGGACACCATGTTCGTTGTTAACAAGGCTGGTGGAAGCCAGAGGCAGTTGTCGGGTTGTAGACAGGCTGCTGGAGTCAGAGATGCTAAACCAGGGCTTTCTAGCACACAGACACTCAGGCTGTGACCTGTATGCTTGCAGGCTGATCGTGAGAATCCCAGGTTGGGAGTTACAGCAGCAAAATATGATACCCAGGGTTTCAGGACAAGGGATGATATGAACCCTCACTGATCTGGATTGCACTCTGAACATCATCCCCTTCTCCCCAACCACACAGCCATAGTGACAGGGGTCCTAGATGAGAGGTAATTAATTTAGAAGATGAGAATGGTGTCTCACAATTGTGGGAAAACAGACATTTTATCAGTGTCAGCATGGAGACTAGGATTGGGTCAACAACTACTTGAGTTTTTCTGATTTCCCTCAGCACTTGAAATTCCATGGCCTGCATGACACCAGTGGTTATCACCCACAGAGAGTCTGACAAATCTCCAGTGTGTGTGTGTATGTTGGGGGGTGAAATGAGAGGATCTGTTTCAGGAACAAATGAACAGAGGGCCGCAAAGGCAGAATTGTGGAGGGATAGTTTCCTGGGGTATTCTCAAAGGATTGAAAGCACCAGGAAAGAGACATGATGCAGATAGTGCAGAGACAAACATCCGTTATGGAGCAACTTTTGTTACAAAGGTCCAGCGCTGCATCCCACCCTTCAAAACTCTGCAAACTATAAAGAACACACCATAGTGGGATTACCATTCCAAACACTTATAGGACCTTGCCACAACAAATCAACCCCCCAAGACATGAAGGAGAATCCTTTTGAGTTCATCACCTACAGGGCTTCCTAATTTGGTCATGCCTCAGTTCCATTGGCCTTAAATTTGCATCACATTATTAGTTAATTGTTTTTATTCCTGAAGTACTGTGTTCCCTATCTTGCTTGTTAACTCAATAACTGAATTTTTGGGACAAGTGGACAAAAAAAATTCAGTAAGCTACAGTTCAGCTGATACATTATATGACATCCCCCTGTACAATATATTCATCACTCACAACTACTCCCTGGCGTCAAAGTAGGGGTACAATGCATACCTAACCCTGTTTCTCTGACCAGTCTGAGCATTTTTTCAATGTTACCCTCTCCAGATGTTCATAATATTCAGAAAGTCTCTCCAGCTCCTGCTCCCACCTATCCTCCAGGCTCCCTCCCTTGCTCTCACAGATATTGTGCAAAACAGAGCAGGCACTTACCACACGTGGCACATAATGAGAAACATCCCACCTCATTGTGAACCACTGCCACCTTCCCTTCACTCCTCCAAATGCACTCCACTTATATTCTGCAATTAGCCTCCTTTCTCTTGTCCAAGTGGCCAGCGAAAGGCTTCCTAAGGCAGCGAAGAAGAAGGTAATCTAGGTCTCCCAGAATGCCAGGAGGAATCATAACTCCACTAATGTCCAGAGTAATCTGTGGAACAAAAGTCCCTTTCTCATTCCAGCAAAGATCCTGGCATCCTGAACCTTTCCAGACTACCTCATATTAATATCGGTAAATCTTCCAACCAGGCCTTGCTGTGCTATGGAGAAGTACCTGTTTCTGTGGATAAAGTCTTTGGCCTGCTGTGGGGGTGAAGAATATGCACGTGTTCTTCAGTTCAGGAACCCTATCTATGGAAAGTTGTCAATCACCTGAAGTGCACTGACAATTTCTATGACATGGCGTAGAAGCATTCTCCTCAAAGCATCCCAGGCCTCCTTGACAACAGCCCCAGTGGCTGATCTACAACACCAAACTGGTTAGCTAGTGCCCGATAGCAACTGGTGGTGGAAAGCTTCCAGATGGTGATGGCCTCATGCTTTTCTCCAGTCAGGGGAACTCTCATGTCCATGTTGTGCTAGCTTCAGCTGTGGAGTGAGCTCTGCTCAGATTTCTAGGAAAGTGGCCTTTGCCTGAAGTTCTGCTGCCTCTGCTGATCATCAAGGTTTTGCCTCACTACCCTTTCCCACCAGTCAGTACTAGCCGACTGAGCCCAGAGTCTGTGCCACGTAAACCTGTTCCAGATAAACACGGTGCAGAGGTACTGCCCCATATCATCCTTCTGCTCCTCCTTCTGTGGCTTTCTTTATATTAATGTTCATATTCATGATTGTCATCATCACAACACTAAGGTGGCCTCCATGCTTCCCGACAGCAGTTGAAAATTGCCTGGCAAAGTTACTGGATACCAGAAGAGCAATGATGGGCAATGAGTTTGTCAGTTTGACCCCTGGTCTCAGAATTCCCGTAGTTTCTGGTACACATCTCTCAGTGTACTGCAAGACAAAACGCAGAGTTTACAGCTGAACAGCAGACCATTGTGCCATGGAATATATGCCCAGATTGCTGAGTGGTTAATTTGATCAAATTCAAAGCTATGTGACTGAAATGATTAACAAGGAACATCCTTTCATCTGGCATAACAATGTTGTATGGATGCACTTCAGTTCATTATAATTCAATTGCTGCATTTAGTGTGAAAAAACCAATACAATAACATTGTATTATTCTGCTGGGCTAGCTAATGCTAAACCGGATCTTTTATTTTGCTTTGGAGTACAATACAGTTGGAAGTGTACACTGGAAATCCTAACAACTCTTTGTGGATTTGAATGTCATCCAATCAGAAAGAAGAGCTAATACAATATTATTGAATGATCACTCACACATTGCAAATAGCCAACACCTGAAGAAAAATTGTTGCAAATAGTTTGATTTCTTTTCCTTTTTCAAATAATTTCAAATTTGGGGAAAATAACTTTTTGTGGATATTTCATTAACAGAAAAAAGTTGTTTATTAAATAAACTGTTGGTTGTGAATAGTTCACCCAGATTTAGATTACAATCAATTAGGAGTCAGGAAATCAAGAAGGAAGAAATGGACAGGAAATGTACTCCTGTGGGATTTTTGAAGCCACATGTATCACCAATTACTACAGATGGTCAATACAGCACAAAGGCAGATGTCAGCAAGATGATGATTTACTCACACAACAGTTGTCTTGCTGTCTAAAGCCATGGAGGACAATAGTTATCAGTGCACAGGTACCGCAGTCATTGCATCACAGCCACCTTTGTCCATGGAATAGAAATTGTTGTCATTACATTTACCATGGGATAGGGTTTTGATAAAAAGAATAAGAAGCAGCTAGCAGTGTTGCAGGAATGCATCCATCTGATCCAATGCTTTGGCCAGTAGCGACAGATGTACTTTGTGAATATTTTATTAGTAACAAAACTTGTCAAAATATTGGTGATTTCTCCAAATCTGTATAAATTATGAAGACATCAAGTTTCAGAGAAACAGCCGTGTTAGTCTGTATTCACAAAAAGAAAAGGAGTACTTGTGTCACCTTAGAGACTAACCAATTTATTTGAACATAAGCTTTCGTGAGCTACAGCTCACTTCATCGGATGCATACTGTGGAAACTGCAGAAGACATTATATACACAGAGACCATGAAACAATACCTCCTCCCACCCCACTCTCCTGCTGATAATAGTTTATCTAAAGTGATCACTCTCCTTACAATGTGTATGATAATCAAGATGGGCCATTTCCAGCACAAATCCAGGTTTTCTCACCCTCCGCCCCCCCCCACACAAACTCACTCTCCTGCTGGTAATAGCCCATCCAAAGTGACCACTCTCCTTACAATGTGTATGATAATCAAGGTGGGCCATTTCCAGCACAAATCCAGGTTTTCTCACAACACAAATCCAGGTTTAACCAGAACGTGGGGGGAGAGGAGGGGAGGAAAAAACAAGGGGAAATAGGCTACCTTGCATAATGACTTAGCCACTCCCAGTCTCTATTTAAGCCTAAATTAATAGTATCCAATTTGCAAATGAATTCCAATTCAACAGTTTCTCGCTGGAGTCTGGATTTGAAGATTTTTTGTTTTAAGATAGCGACTTTCATGTCTATAATTGCGTGACTAAAGAGATTGAAGTGTTCTCCGACTGGTTTATGAATGTTATAATTCTTGACATCTGATTTGTGTCCATTTATTCTTTTACGTAGAGACTGTCCAGTTTGACCAATGTACATGGCAGAGGGGCATTGCTGGCACATATCACATTGGTGGCTGTGCAGGTGAACGAGCCTCTGATAGTGTGGCTGATGTTATTAGGCCCTGTGATGGTGTCCCCTGAATAGATATGTGGGGACAGTTGGCAACGGGCTTTGTTGCAAGGATAGGTTCCTGGGTTAGTGGTTCTGTTGTGTGGTATGTGGTTGCTGGTGAGTATTTGCTTCAGGTTGGGGGGCTGTCTGTAGGCAAGGACTGGCCTGTCTCCCAAGATCTGTGAGAGTGTTGGGTCATCCTTCAGGATAGGTTGTAAATCCTTAATAATGCTTAAGTGGCTAAGTCATTATGTAAGGTAGCCTATTTCCCCTTGTTTTTTCCTACCCTCTCCCCCCCCCCCCCAACCCGACGTTCTGGTTAAACTTGGATTTATGCTGGAAATGGCCCACCTTGATTATCATACACATTGTAAGGAGAGTGGTCACTTTGGATAAGCTATTACCAGGAGGAGAGTGAGTTTGTGTGTGTGGTTTTTGGAAAAAAAAAAGGGGGGTGTGTGAGAAAACCTGGATTTGTGCTGGAAATGGCCCACCTTGATTATCATACACATTGTAAAGAGAGTGGTCACTTTGGATGTGCTATTACCAGCAGGAGAGTGAGTTTGGGGGGGGGGGGGGGAAGGGTGAGAAAACCTGGATTTGTGCTGGAAATGGCCCAACTTGATTATCATACACATTGTAAGGAGAGTGATCACTTTAGATAAGCTATTACCAGCAGGAGAGTGGGGTGGGAGGAAGTATTGTTTCATGGTCTCTGTGTATATAATGTCTTCTGCAGTTTCCACAGTATGCATCCGATGAAGTGAGCTGTAGCTCATGAAAGCTTATGCTCAAATAAATTGGTTAGTTTCTAAGGTGCCAAAAGTACTCCTTTTCTTTTTGCGAAGACATCAAATAAAATCTGAGAGTAGATTTTTTTTAGTGACAAAAGAGGCTTGTCTATTCTCCAGCAAATGGTTCAGTTCACTCAGATGTTAACAATTTTTTTTCAACATCTCTGAAGTACAATAAGTCCCACAGCTCCACAAGATAATAGAACTGATCATCTCAATAATTGGAAGGGTTGTTCATCTCTTATAGGCAGGAAGATTGCACCTGTCCTTGACCATGTATTAGTGCACTGATTGTAAACCACTTGAAGTATGAAGATGGATTTAGCTACTTATATACAGAAGTGGAGAGACAGGTCATATTTATACAATAGTTTGGTGCAGAAAGGTCTTCATTTTTCTGGTGACAATGAATATCTTCATTCTTCTGAAAAAAGATAAAGTATTTTGGTAGACCCTGAATTAAAAATGCTATTTCAATGGGAAATCATAAAGTAAGATAACACTCAATGTGAGAATTGTGTCAGAATTCTACTCATAAAGTTCTGAAGATTGATTGATATTGATATGAATTGGTTAAGCCTCACACTCCCCTGGTACAATATTATGATTCTCATGTGTAAAATGGGGAGACCGAGGGTGTGTCTATCCTGCAATGGGAAGTGTAATTTCCAGCTTGGATAAGCACACGCATGCTAGCTTTGATCAGGCTAGTATGCTAAAAAATAACAGTGTAGCTGCAGCCTAATACAGTCCTGTCCAAGACTCTAAGTACTTGGGTGCTTAGATCATGTTACCACCCACATCTCTGTGGCTACACCATGGTTTACCACACCAACTCAATCAAAGCTCAGCATGTGTATGGCTATCCATGCTCTAAATTCCACCTCCCACTGCAGGATAGATATACCTTGAGACAAAGAGGGGTCACACAAGATCAAACACAAAGTTTATGGCAGAATTGGTAATGGAACAGAGATCTCTTGGCTCCCAGTCTTGTGTGTCACCCACCTGACTAGCCTTCCTATTTAACAGTCTTCCATATCTTTTGTTATAGTTTGGCATTAACATTGGTGATGAGGGGGTAACGGTTATGGGACAATTCAAATCATATAGCTGGCAAGTATATGGGCCTGCAGATGTAATGGGCAGGGAAATTTATAAAACAAACAAACAACTACTTATGAAAATGAATTTATGAGGTATTACTATGAGTTTCTATTGTGTAAAATGAGTGCCATGGACACTCAGGGACCTCAGCTGAGCTGAAAACAAACAAACAAACAAAACAGCAAAAGGTGGGAAAGCCAGAGAATGTAAAAAACTGAAGAGAGAGGAGTGAGAAAGTGAAATCTGAATGTAGATATTGTTTTGGTGAATATATAACCACTTCCACGCTCTTTCATACACCTCTTAACTCTTCCCTAAAGCATAGGCCAGAGTCCTATCTTTTCAGGATCTTTCAGAAATCATTACTCAGAGTTAAAGCTCAGGGCTACTGTATATAAACCTTGCAGGTAGCTTTAATAATAGTTCCCAGTCAGCTTCAAAGTGACAGTACCATACAATTTATTAGTAAACAAATGTTTAATACTCACAGAAAACATTGTAAATAGTATTTGGAATACTTATAACATCTTAAACAAAAGCTATTAGATAGTAAATCTACTGGTGTTCCTTATTCAGACTTTTCCACTTTGTTGCTGTTACATATTTTGAAATGTAAGCTTTCCACATAATTTACACGTCTCTCCTTTAGTACATGCATATAAACACATTCCCCTCTAATTTACTTTCAGAGATGATTTTTCACTCTCTATAATGTGGCCATGATATGTAGCATGTGTAATCAGGACTCTTCAGAC
This sequence comes from Eretmochelys imbricata, assembly GCF_965152235.1. Classification (NCBI taxonomy): domain Eukaryota; kingdom Metazoa; phylum Chordata; order Testudines; family Cheloniidae; genus Eretmochelys; species Eretmochelys imbricata. The sequence continues at coordinate 90,782,778 of NC_135572.1, read as the reverse complement.
CTTGAGAAGAATGGCAGCATCTCAGTTCATTTCCACACTTCAAAGTCTTGTCAGTAAAACAAAAGTCTGGGGATCCTTACAATTGGCACCATTCCAGCCGTTGGGTTAATAGTTGACTGGTCTCCTCAGTTGCTGGTAAGATAGGAAGTCTATAGCCTGTATCAAAAGCAGCACAAGTGTTGGGATAAGCATGTCAAACATCCATTCCCTAGATTTCTAAAAGGCTCTCACTATCTTCTCAGTTCATCTATCTTAGTCCGGCTAAGTCATGTAAGAATTTTCAAATCTTCTCCTCACTGAACTTTTCCCTAAGTTCTCTACATAATTGGTACAAAATAGCTAAATGTATGAATTCAGCAAGCTTTGTATCCTTTAGGAATGAGAAATGCTTCCCCTCCTTCCCCCAGTTCTCTCTGTAGGTCCATACAAGACAGTGTGGTGAACCAAATGTTACCCTAATTAAGGGCTTTCCCAGTAAATAAAGCTGGAATAGCACTCACCTGTATCCAGTGTGGTACAGGGATTGGGACCCAGTCCTCAGAGCAGACACATCTCTTGGTCCTTTGTGGATCAGCAGGTGAGTCCACAGGGCTGTATTTGGGTATGTCTGTGCTGCAGTGTATACCACATACTGGCTTGTGGACATGTGGAAACATGTTAGCAAAGCCTGCCTCAAAGAGTCCACATTGCAGAGCTACACATGACCGCATCCTGTATACCGACTGGTGCTGCAGTTACACAAGTTTGGTGCTAGGATTTGTGGGGACATATCTGATGGTCCTTAGCACCAGGCCAGCTGTAGCTGCTCTAGGAATTGGTTCACAGAGTATTGTGGGAGACCTTGTCAGTTCTATCTGCACTCCTGTTTGAAGATGGATTTAAACCAAAAAGCCATTTAGCTGAGGCACTTCCAACTCTACTTACTCCTTACTTCTGTTCCAACCAGGGGACAAACCAGTAGTATAGTCAAGGGTAAACACAGGTAAACACGGATTATCCATTTCTCATTTGGGGAATATGGAGTTTAGGTTAGTTTACCCACTCTTTTTTTTATCACTGCATCACTGGGACAAGCCAAGGATCCATTGAATGAGTTGCTCCTATAACTCTTATATTTGTTAACCTCTGAGCTCTGATAGGTTCTGCTCTCAAAACGTGTGGGATGTGCACGATTGTTTGACATAAATGAAAGCTTATACATCTTTAGAAACAGCTACCGGGCATGTCTAGTAACTGTCATAGATGTTTTGGGGCTCTTCTAGTTGAGCCCTGCACACTGCACATGTGCAGAGATCGTTTCTACCAATTCATGTATTCAGATAAAAATCCATCTCTCTCTTTCTTTGGACTTAAAAAAACCAAACATATACTACAGTATAAAGCAAATGGGAAGGATTAAAGACATAACACCAGTGGATGATTATGTTCCATATCTGCCCAGTCTCTCAGCTTGGTCTGTTTTCACATGGCTGAACTATGACCCTATGGTTTTTCATTTTTCAGTATGCTTCAAACTCTTTTTTCTTTCTAAACAGTGAGGAAAATCCTAATGAAAGAGCTAGAAAAGGCAAACTGGAAGCGAGGATTGTCTCTGACATAAAGTAGGCTCATGAGGAACAGCTGAAACTGATGCCAGAAAAGCTTTAAAAAGGAAACAGAGGGGTTCAAAAAGCCCTTGAAGAGTGCCAATGATCCACCTACAGTAAGGAGCATAATAGAACCAAAAGAAATATTAGGATGTCTCAAAGCAAATGGTAGAGAGGGAGAAAACAACCTCTAGACTTTTCCCTTAGGTGTTTTCTGCCTGTCTCAACTCCTTACTACTGTCTTCTCCACCATTTCCACAGATCCAAACACTTTTAACTATTTAGACGAGTGTCATCCTGATTCCCATGTTCTTTTTTATGTATTCTGTCACCCTTTTCTTGGTTGTTCTTGTCACAAACCCACAGGTCTTGAATCTGGGTCCACAGCATTCCCAGTTGACTGTTGCCTCCTTGCACCTATCCAGCAGCTTACTATGAACTAGCGAAGCAGGCGAGACCATGAAACCTGAAGTTACATTAGGGAGTGCTTCCCTGGGCCTGACTTGAAGGAGACCTGATTGGTCAGGGCTTCCTATTTAAATCCTAAGAGAGGCACAGGATTGTGGGATGTGTGTCAGTTACTTTGAGTTGTGTGTGGTGCATTTATTACAATACCTATGCGCATGCTACAGATCACTTCTAGTGAAATGCCAGTTACACTACGAATTAAACTACCAGACCTAATTTTCTCAGCCAAAGTTAGTGAGAACCACAGTGATGAACGTATCAAATAAATATATGAGGAATGTCAGGAATTCAGTCGGTGAACTGTAGCACACAATGTTAGAATGCCAAACACTGTTCAAGTTAAAGTGCGGATGAAGGAGTTGAAAGATAAGGAAAAGCTGAACAAAGTCAAAACTTTTAGTCATGTAACAATTAGTTATGAATGGAAAGTTGAATGACCAAATGTAGATTTAGATTTATTTTATAAACCTAAGGATACAAAAGAGACAGCATTAAAAATAAAATGTACCAGTATATAGTGGAGTCAGTTTTGTCAAATATATACAGATGGGCCCAAAAAAGCAGGGGGGGGGGAAAAACAACAAAAACCAGGAAGAGTAGAGATGGCAGATTGTATACCAAAATTGGGTATTGCTCAACGGCTCGATGTCTAGTTGGCAACCAGTATCAAATAGAGTGCCCCGAGGGTTGGTCCTGGGCATGGTTTTGTTCAACATCTTCATTAATGATCTGAATGATGGGATGGATTGCCCCTCAGTAAGTTTGCGGATGACACTAAACTGGGGGGGGAGAGGTAGATATGCTGGAGGGTAGGGATAGGGTTGGAAGTGACCTAGACAAATTGGAGGATTGGGCCAAAAGAAATCTCATGAGGTTCAACAAGGAAAAGTGCAGAGTCCTGCACTAAGGAAGGAAGAATCCCATGCACTGCTACAGGCTGAGGACCGACTGGCTAAGCAACAGTTCTGCAGAAAAGAACCTGGGGATTACAGTGGACGAGAAGCTGGATATGAGTCAGCAGTGTGCTGACAAGTGTTGACAAGAAGGCCAACGGCATATTGGGCTGTATTAGTAGGAGCATTGCCAGCAGATTGAGGGAGGTGATCATTCCCCTCTGTTCGGGACGGGTAAGGCCACACCTGGAGTATTGCATACAGTTTTCCCTCCCCACACTACAGAAGGGATGTGAACAAATTGGAGACAGTCCATCGGAGAGCAACTAAAATGATTAGGGGGCTGGGGCACATGACTTACAAGGAGAGGCTGAGGGAACTGCGTTTGTTTAGTCTACAGAAGAGAAGAGTGAGGGGGGATTTGATAGCAGCCTTCAACTATCTGAAGGGGAGTTCCAAAGAGGATGGAGCTCAGTGGTGGCAGATGACAGAACAAGAAGCAATGGTCTCAAGTTGCAGTGGGATAGTCTAGGTTGGATATTAGGAAACACTATTTAACTGGGAGGATGGTGAAGCACTGGGATGGGTTACCAAGGAAGGTGGTAAAATCTCCATCCGGTTTTTAAGGCCCAGCTTGACAAAGCCTTGGCTGGGATGGTGTTGGTCCTGCTTTGAGCAGGGGATTGGACTAGATGACCTCCTGAGGTCTCTTCCAACCCTAATATTCTATGATTCTATGACTAATGAAGTGATTTAGTTTGGAGTGCTAACTGGCCATTGTGGCTTAGACAAAAATCTTTTTCAAATAAAAGACAAAGATGGACTCTGTGTACTACGTAAGGTGGAAGAAACAATTTATCACCTTTTATCGGTGTGTAAGGGCTTTGATAAAGAAAGAGAAAAGCTTTTTGAAAAGTTCAAACATCTTAATGTAAAAAAAATGTTATTGAGTAAAAATTTCAGGGAAAAAGATTATTATTAAAAAGGCACTGTTACATTATCTGCAACGTTAGAGAGAAAGGATGTAAGCCACTAAGTATTGAGGAATTATAGTTGGTGGTGGGTATAGATTATTGGGGTAAATCTGCTTCACCTTAAAAAAGAGAAAAATAAAAAGAAAGGAAGGTGTCTGCACAACTGGGCTTTTCCTGGCTGGTATATTGGACCCTGTTTTCTCTCCTGACTCCTAAAACCAGTTTGCCTGCCTTGCTTCTGGTTCCTGCTTTTCTGTCTTGTTCCTGATTCTTGCCCCTGGTCTCCAGCTTTGACCCTTGGGTCAACTCTCAATGTTCTACGCTTTTGTATCAGATTTCTTTGGGGTGTTTTCTTTTTACTGTCACCACTTTTCTTCTGCTGGATCTTGCCCCCACCCTATAATCTATACTCCCCATTTACTCCTACCTACATCTGACCCTGCCTATCTTCTCACCACTAAACATTGGTGGGTGTGTCTTTCTGCTCCCATGCCTCACCCAAATGCCTGTCAACATTTCTTTGTCTCTCTGACATTAAATCTATATGTTTCTCTTTCTGTCCTAACATTCTCCTTGGATCATGTAAAAGCCCCTGAGCTGGACCTCCAAGAAATTGACTTCATGGAATTTTGGGCACTTGAGGGGTTGAAACAGGGTAAAAGCCACTTTTTACAACAGTATTATTCCTTGCAAACCACATGTTTTTTTTTTTAATCCATACAGGAATTGATGAAGCTTCAGAGTTTCCTCTGTGGCATCCCTTCCTACTAGCGTCACTGCACCTTTAGTTCTGCCTCTTTCCTTCCCCAGACATCCCCAGATCAACAGGCAGACCTTACCTCTGCCCACTATATAACTACCCACGCAGAAGGGGTAAGTCCCTGAAAACTTCACTCTTAAAGCACTTTTATTCTGAGGTGCTATGGAAACATATAAAGGGTGCCTTGTTAGTGAATTTCTCTTTTCCTCTCAATCCCCTTTCCCCCAGATAATAAAATTAAAATTTTACAGTTTTTGCAACATTAAGACTGAGAAATTAAGCATGAAGAATGCAGAAAGCCAAAAAGTTAAGGTTCCTACAGCAATACTCTCTTGGTCGCATTACACAAATATCATATTTTCTATTCCTGCTTTCCTGTTAAATTAGTACCTTGATATATCCCTGATTCTCTTATTAAAGGTATACCACCAAATAGATGTGTAGTGCAATATGGCCCCAATAATGTTGTTGTAATTGGAGTTTTGACACTGATTTCAATGGACCCAGGATTTCACTCCCAGGGTCAGTACAGTCCACTTGAAGGATTTAGTGTGTATGTGTGTATGTAGGGGGTAATAATGAAAATATTTCATAGTTTGCTCGTCAATGCAATTTAACGTCAACTTGGGAAAGCCACTAAACATGTGCGTAAGTCCATCCCTATTCAGAACATGCTAAAAGGTAAGCAAGTGCTTTACTGAATAAGGATACATTCCTGAATCTTGAGGCCCTTGTTATTATGTACTAAACTTTTTTTACTATGCAGTAAATCTTAATATTCGATATTAAAGTTTCAAATCTAATCAGATTTAATTATTATAATCACTACACTCTCATCAAATTATTAAACAAAGGGATTAAAAAGAAATTAGTACTTATGGAAATTAATTTATGAGACATTAATATGAATTTCTATTCTGTAAGATGAGTGACACAGACACTCAGTGACGCTAGGCAAGCTAAGAACACAGAAACAGCAAAAAGCTGGGAAAGCCAAAGAATGCCAAAAACTGAAGAGAGAGGAGGGAGAAAGTGAAATTTGAATGTAAACATCAATTCAGTGAACATATACAGGTTACCCATCTGTTCTCTTGAAGATGGTGATGTGAATGCTAATAATACACTTCACTATTTAAAAACAACAACAACAACCAAACACTTTTTGTGACTGATACATATCTGTATCAAATGGTGATGCTCAACTGACATCGTAAACAACATTTTGAAGAACATTACGTATATTTTGAGCATGTAACTGTAGCTGCCTAACACTGTTATGGACTGACCAAAAGCAGTTTTTTGTAATACCTGACACTCCCTGAAGGGCCAACACAAGAGTCAGGAGCTGTGATTGTCTGGCTAGGCCGAAAGAATGACGGGAGACGTTAGATATGGGTTTAATCAGGCCACAACTTTATAATTAGGTGTCTGGGACTAACCCAGCAGATAAAATGTGCAGTGCAGGTGAAAACCATCACAATTCACCGGGGCGGAGGGGATGACAGCTTTTTTCAGCCCCAGCCTCCCCCCTCCATTTCCGTTCATGTCCCTCTAGCAGATCCACTGCCAGGAACCCCGTGTGTGCCAACTGAGTAATGCTTCACCACCGAACCCCACATGAGAGCCCTCAAGCAACCTGGATGCATGCCTATGCACCCAAAACACAATACTGTGCCCACAGGTCCACACCCTCGTGTGTATAGCCGGCTGTCTCGTATCTGAAACAAGAGCCCAACCGATTAATATTGATTTTCCACCTGCGGTCTTACATACATTCAATATGCATTAGACTGCCAGCGTTCAATTGCCTGAATAGCCTCTGCTTCCATACCTATCTGTGCTGCTGCTGTAGCCACCCCTATTCTGAATGAGTGAAACCCAAATTTATGGGCAGGCTGCCCCTACCTCGTTAGCCCCCATCTCAACATGGTAATCAGTTAATGTGCTGTGAGGGGTCTCCTGTCTCCGTGTACAAAAAGGGGGCCTTCTCCCTTCCACCTTACTGCCATGTAGGCCCTCAGATCCTGAACAGGGCAGACCCCAGGCTCACCACCCTCCCATAGGGTAATGAATGAACCCGGAAGACTTGATCAGTCTTTGACCTTCGCAAGTGTGATATCACTGCATGCTTGTGCCGGCTTATGTCATGAAATTCCAAAGCCCTTCCCATAGAATTCTGGATGGACCCAGGCACTAGCTCAGTGATCCTGACAGCACCAAAAAGTGCTGTCAAGAATGCTACCCTGAATAGGGACACCTCCTGTGCACTATGGCATATGACACCGAAGATGTGAAGGAAGTCTCTGAGCATGAAAACCCTGATGGGACGACGGGAATCCTCCGTGGATCCACCACTACGTGACCATCCCGCCAAACACCTTTGAACTAAGAAACCCCGAATGGATCTGGGTAGCCATTTAGCCTACTGACAAATGTAATTACCGAAAGGCAATTCGCAATTATGGAGGATGCCAATTGACAGGTTGCCAATGACAGCATGTACCGCAGCACCTGTTCCTCTGTAATGGGCTACATTGCTGGCTGGCCTTCCTGCTCCTGAAATACTATGAATTCATTAAAACTTTTCTCGTAGCTGTGCCACGTGTGTGGTGCCACTGATCTCTGGACCACACTGACAACTGTCCTATGCCAAGGTTCCCTACCATGAACAGCATTTGTCTGGGTTTGTGGATGGTGATCCCTGTCCTGTGTGTCTACCATTGCTCCTGAAATCACCGGAGCGGGATGTTCTGATCTGCGTGACCTGTTCTGCTTTGTACAGCCTGTAGTGCTGTGGAAACAACCTCATATGCAATATATTTAATTAATCATATCAGCTGCATGCTAATTGGCCCCCCATCAGATGCTGCTAGCTCAGTTGGGTGAGCGAGAGCTGCACCAGGAGCCCCCACTTCCCCAAGCCTGATAGGCCGTCTGTGATAATCCAATGCACTCGGGTGAGCAACTGCTGCTCCTGGTGCCCCCATTTCCCCAAGCTTGATAGGCTGACTTTGATACTCTGGTGCATTACCCCAAGTGTTCTTATAATATTTGTCAAATAATAACTTACTATTATTCAGCAATGCATTTTTTATCTGTTGAGTAGTCACAAATTATTTTTCTTCCATACCAGTTGGATTCTTGGTTAGTACAGAAAGAAGAAAAAAATCCCAACCCTGAGAATATTTTTTTTCCCAGTTTAAACTGTATTGTGTATTTTAGCTATTTTCTTCCAAGTTGATATTTTAAACACATTTACCTGAAGAAATTGTTTCAGTATTTATAAAAATCTTCTTTGAGATTCTATCCCATGTTTCTGTCATTTTGAATTTGTGACCAAGGAAAAGTGTTGCATGTCTGGATACCTCTTGTTTGCTCTCACTTCATGTATCATCATTCTACCATTTACACAGTCTAAATCCTTTGCCCAGCCCTTGAATAGGGAAGTTCAAAGGAACCTCTCCTTTTCAAGATGCTATGAAGGAACTGAGCACAGTCATAGTCTGAGCACTGAAGTATGATTTCATGCTTCTAGTGTTATCAGCTAGCACAATGGGAGTAAGGGATCAGGGCTATAGCCCAGCCCTTCTCTTCACATCCACTATTAGATCTGACAAGCTAAAGAATGGGGTTCACACTCTACCCCCAATATGCACTAGATAACTCCATATTGATGTACATCCTCAATCTGCCTTTCTTTCCATTCTGTAAAGGCTCTTGAGCTTTATTTTCCCCTCTCCTGAGATCATTATTACTAGCTCCAATTACAACGATTTACCGGGTCCCATAAGATGAGCGTGGGAATAGAACTCTTCCTTTAACAACAATCCTAAATTAGGCTGCATACACTGGTCAATGGGATGGTATTAGAAAAATGGTTTAATATACATTCTGAAATTTCAGACTCCCCCTCAACCCCTTCTTTACACCAAAAGATATTGACAACCCCAGATTTCTTTCCAAAGACAGGTCTATTACAAGGCGCCATAATAGGGATGGATGGATAGCTTTAGTTACAAATAAGAAACCTTCTAAAGACTTTCCAGAATGTATTTATTGCTAATTATTTATTATTCATTATGAAGCACCGATAGTTTCTAGGTGCTTTTGCAGACTAGTATGAAGGCAAGGCATGAACTGAATCCATTCTGAGCCTGACATCCCATTTTCTACTGATCTCCCTGTTTTGCATTTTTATACTATACATACTCTTTCCAGGCAGACAAACAATGTCTAATGAACTGAAATAAATTGAAACTTTCATAATCTCTTTAAAAATGTATACAGTGTTCTCTTTCTGAATGTTTGATGACCTTCCATTTCACAGAAATTGAAAGAAAAATGTTTTAAAAGGTAAAAGTATTATAGTATGCAAAAATGACAGGTTTCAGAGTAGCAGCCATCTCAGTCTGTATTCGCAAAAAGAAAAGGAGTACTTGTGGCACCTAAGAGACTAACAAATTTATTTGAGCATAAGCTTTCGTGAGGTACAGCTCACTTCATCGGATGCATTCAGTGGAAAATACAGTGGGGAGATTTATATACATAGAGAACATGAATCAATGGGTGATATCATACACACTGTAATGAGAGTGATCACTTAAGGTGAGCTATTACCATTTAAAAATGTATACAGTGTTCTCTTTCTGAATGTTTGATGACCTTCCATTTCACAGAAATTGAAAGAAAAATGTTTTAAAAGGTAAAAGTATTATAGTATGCAAAAATGACAGGTTTCAGAGTAGCAGCCATCTCAGTCTGTATTCGCAAAAAGAAAAGGAGTACTTGTGGCACCTAAGAGACTAACAAATTTATTTGAGCATAAGCTTTCGTGAGGTACAGCTCACTTCATCGGATGCATTTAGTGGAAAATACAGTGGGGAGATTTATATACATAGAGAACATGAATCAATGGGTGATATCATACACACTGTAATGAGAGTGATCACTTAAGGTGAGCTATTACCAGCAGAAGAGCGGGTGGGGGGGGGGGGAAACTTTTGTAGTGATAATCAAGGTGGGCCATTTCCAGCAGTTGACAAGAACGTCTGAGGAACAGTGGGAGGTGGGGGGGGATAAACAAGGGCAAATAGTTTTACTTTGTGTAATGACCCATCCACTCCCAGTCTTTATTCAAGCCTAAGTTAATTGTATCCAGTTTTCAAATTAATTCCAATTCAGCAGTCTCTCATTGGAGTCTGTTTCTGAAGTTTTTTTGTTGAAGAATTGCAACTTTTAGGTCTGTAATTGAGTGACCAAAGAGATTGAAGAGTTCTCCAACTGGTTGTTGAATGTTATAATTCTTCACGTCCGATTTGTGTCCATTTATTCTTTTACGTAGAGACTGTCCAGTTTGACCAATGTACGTGGCAGAGGGGCATTGCTAGCACATGATGGCATATATCACATTGGTAGATGTGCAGGTGAACCAGCCTCTAATAGTATGGCTGATGTGATTAGGCCCTATGATGGTGTCCCCTGAACAGATATGTGGACACAGTTGGCAAAGGGCTTTATTGCAAGGATAGGTTCCTGGGTTAGTGGTTCTGTTGTGTGGTATATGGTTGCTGGTGAGTATTTGCTTCAGGTTGGGGGGCTGTCTGTAAGCAAGGACTGGTCTGTCTCCCAAGATCTTTGAGAATGATGGGTCGTCCTTCAGGATAGATTGTAGATCCTTAATAATACGTTGGAGGGGTTTTAGTTGGGGGCTGAAGGTGACGGCTAGTGGCGTTCTGTTATTTTCTTTGTTAGGCCTGTCCTGTAGTAGGTGACTTCTGGGTACTCTTCTGGCTCTGTCAATCTGTTTCTTCACTTCAGCAGGTGGGTACAGTAGTTGTAAAAATGCTTGATAGAGATCTTGTAGGTGTTTGTCTCTGTCTGAGAGGTTAGAGCAAATGCGGTTGTATCGTACAGCTTGGCTGTAGACAATGGATCATGTGGTGTGGTCTGGATGAAAGCTGGAGGCATGTAGGTAGGCATAGCAGTCAGTAGGTTAGTAGGATTCTGGTGTAGGATCAGAGGGTAATGGGAAAGATTAAGAATGAGCTCTCAAAACTGGATACTCTCATAAAAAACTAACTTTCCACACAAACTTCCTTGTGACTGGACTTTTCAAAAACTAGACAAGCCATTTACACACACACAGTTTGCTTCTCTACAAAAGAAAAAGGACACTAAATTATCTAAACTACTACATGCCACAAGGGGCCACAACAGTGGTTCCCTTAACCCACCCAGCAATATTGTTAATCTATCCAACTATACTCTTAGCCCAGCAGAAGAATCTGTCCTTCTCGGGGCCTCTCTTTCTGCCCCTCCACCCCCACAAACAGTTCTGTGGTGAACTAGAATCTTATTTTCGACATCTCCAACTCAAGCAATATTTCCAACACACCTCTGAACAATATACTAACCCACAGAGACCTTCCTACCAAGACTACAAAAAGAAGGATTCTGGGTGGACTCCTCCTGAAGGTTGAAACAACAGACTAGACTTCTACACAGAGTGCTTCCACCGACGTGCACGAGCTGCAATTGTGGAAAAGCAGCATCACTTGCCCCATAACCTCAGCCGTGCAGAACACAATGCCATCCACAGCCTCAGAAACAACTCTGACATCATAATCAAAAAGGCTGACAAAAGAGGTGCTGTCGTCATCATGAATAGGTCAGAATATGAACAAGAGGCTGCTAGGCAGCTCTCCAACACCACTTTCTACAAGCCATTACCCTCTGATCCCACTGAGGGTTACCAAAAGAAACTACAGCATTTGCTCAAGAAACTCAAGAACAAATCCACACAGACACACCCCTGGAACTCCGACCTGGGGTATTCTATCTGCTACCCAAGATCCATAAACCTGGAAAACCTGGACGCCCCATCATCTCAGGCATTGGCGCCCTGACAGCAGGATTGTCTGGCTATGTAGACGCCCTCCTCAGGGTCTACGCTACCAGCACTCCCAGCTATCTTCGAGATACCACTGACTTCCTGAGGAAACTACAATCCACCAGTGATCTTCCTGAAAACACCATACTGGCCACTATGAATGTAGAAGCCCTCTATACCAGCATTCCACACAAAGATGGACTACAAGCCGTCAGGAACAGTATCCCCAATAATGTCATGGGAAACCTGGTGGCTGAACTTTGTGACTTTATCCTCACCCATAACTAATTCACATCTGGGGACAATGTGTACCTTCAAGTCAGCGGCACTGCTATGGGTACCCGCATGGCCCCACAGAATGCCAACATTTTTATGGCTGACTTAGGACAAGGCTTCCTCAGCTCTCGTCCCCTAATGCCCCTACTCTACTTGCGCTACATGGATGACATCTTCATCATCTGGATCCATGGAAAAGAAGCCCTTGAGGAATTCCACTGTGATTTCAACAGTTTCCATCCCACCATCAACCTCAGCCTGGACCAGTCCACACAAGAGATCCACTTCCTGGACACTATGGTGCTAATAAGTGATGGTCACATAAACACCACCTTTCAGAGAACAGACGTGTTAGTCTGTATTCACAAAAAGAAAAGGAGTACTTGTGGCACCTTAGAGACTAACCAATTTATTTGAGCATAAGCTTTCGTGAGCTACAGCTCACTTCATCGGATGCATACTGTGGAAAGTATAGAAGATCTTTTTATACACACAAAGCATGAAAAAATGGGTGTTTACCACTACAAAACGTTTTCTCTCCCCCCACCCCACTCTCCTGCTGGTAATAGCTTATCTAAAGTGATCACTCTCCTTACAATGTGTAAAAAGAAAAGGAGTACTTGTGGCACCTTAGAGACTAACCAATTTATTTGAGCATAAGCTTTTGTGAGCTACAGCTCACTTTATTGGATGCATACTGTGGAAAGTGTAGAAGATCTTTTTATACACACAAAGCATGAAAAAATACCTCCCCCCACCCCACTCTCCTGCTGGTAATAGCTTATCTAAAGTGATCACTCTCCTTACAATGTGTTTGATAATCAAGTTGGGCCATTTCCAGCACAAATCCAGGGTTTAATAAGAACGTCTGGGGCGGGGGGTAGGAAAAAACAAGGGGAAATAGGTTACCTTGCATAATGACTTAGCCACTCCCAGTCTCTATTCAAGCCTAAGTTAATTGTATCCAATTTGCAAATGAATTCCAATTCATCTATCTATAAATTCATATCTATTCAGGGGACAGCATCACAGGGCCTAATAACATCAGCCACACTATCAGATGCTCGGTCAATGTGATATATGCCATCATGTGCCAGCAATGCCCCTCTGCCATCTACATTGGTCAAACTGGACAGTCTCTATGTAAAAGAATAAATGGACACAAATCAGATGTCAAGAATTATAACATTCAAAAACCAGTTGGAGAACACTTCAATCTCTTTAGTCACTCGATTCCAGACCTAAAAGTTGCAATTCTTCAACAAAAAAACTTCAAAAATAGACTCCAACGAGAGACGGCTGAATTGGAATTAATTTGAAAACTGGATACAATTAACTTAGACTTGAATAGAACTGGGAGTGGCTAATTCATTATGCAAGGTAACCTATTTCCCCTTGTTTTTTCCTCCCCCCCCCGCCCCGCCAGACGTTCTTGTTAAATCCTGGATTTGTGCTGGAAATGGCCCACCTTGATTATCATACACATTGTAAGGAGAGTGATCACTTTAGATAAGCTATTACCAGCAGGAGAGTGGGGTGGGGGGAGGTATTTTTTCATGTTTTGTGTGTATAAAAAGATCTTCTACACTTTCCACAGTATGCATCCGATGAAGTGAGCTGTAGCTCACAAAAGCTTATGCTCAAATAAATTGGTTAGTCTCTAAGGTGCCACAAGTACTCCTTTTCTTTTTGCAAATACAGACTAACACGGCTGTTACTCTGAAACCTTACAATGTGTATGATAATCAAGTTGGGCCATTTCCAGCACAAATCCAGGTTTTCTCCCCCCCACCACACACAAACCCACTCTGCTTTTGGTAATAGCTTATCGAAAGTGATCACTCTCCTTACAATGTGTATGATAATCAAGTTGGGCCATTTCCAGCACAAATCCAGGATTTGATTATCACCTTGATTATCATACACACTGTAAGGAGAGTGATCACTTTAGATAAGCTATTACCAACAGGAGAGTGGATTTGTGTGTGTGCGGGGGGATTAAACCTGGATTTGTGCTGGAAATGGCCCAACTTGATTATCATACACATTGTAAGGAGAATGATCACTTTAGATAAGTATTGCCAGCAGGAGAGTGGGGTGGGGGGAGAGAAAACCTTTTGTAGTGGTAAACACCCATTTTTTCTTGCTGTGTGTGTATAAAAAGATCTTCTATACTTTCCACAGTATGCAGCCGATGAAGTGAGCTGTAGCTCACGAAAGCTTATGCTCAAATAAATTGGTTAGTCTCTAAGGTGCCACAAGTACTCTTTTTCTTTTTATAAATACCACCCTATACCGGAAACCTACTGACCGCTATTCCTACCTACATGCCTCCAGCTTTTATACAGACCACACCACACAATCTGTTGTCTACAGCCAAACCTTCAGCCCCCAACTAAAACCTCTCCAACGCATCATCAAGGATCTACAACCTATCCTGAAGGATGACTCATCACTCTCACAGATCTTGGGAGACTGGCCAGTCCTTGCTTACAGATAGCCCCCCAACCTGAAGCAAATACTCACCAGCAACCACACACCACACAACAGAACCACTAACCCAGGAACCTATCCTTGCAACAAAGCCCGTTGCGAACTGTGTCCACATATCTATTCAGAAGACACCATAATAGGACCTAATCACATCAGCCACACTATCAGAGGCTTGTTCACCTGCACATCTACCAATGTGGTATATGCCATCATGTGCCAGCAATGCCCCTCTGCCATGTACATTGGTCAAACTGGACAATCTCTATGTAAAAGAATAAATGGACACAAATCAGATGTCAAGAATTATAACATTCAAAAACCAGTTGGAGAACACTTCAATTTCTTTAGTCACTCGATTCCAGACCTAAAAGTTGCAATTCTTCAACAAAAAAACTTCAAAAATAGACTCCAACGAGAGACGGCTGAATTGGAATTAATTTGAAAACTGGATACAATTAACTTAGGCTTGAATAGAGACTGGGAGTGGATGGGTCATTACACAAAGTAAAACTATTTGCCCTTGTTTATCCCCCCCCCCACCTCCCACAGTTCCTCAGACGTTCTTGTCAACTGCTGGAAATGGCCCTCCTTGATTATCACTACAAAAGTGATATTTTGTTGATAATATTGATTATCACTTCCCCGCCCACCCGCTCTTCTGCTGCTAATAGCTCACCTTAAGCGATCACTCTCATTACAGTGTGTATGGTTTCACCCATTGTTTCATGTTCTCTGTGTATATAAATCTCACTGTATTTTCCACTGAATGCATCCGATGAAGTGAGCTATAGCTCACGAAAGCTTATGCTCAAATAAATTGGTTAGTTTCTAAGGTGCCACAATTCCTCCTTTTCAGTATGCAAAAAGAAATCTTGTTTCTACACTAAAGGTTGTCAGCTTTCTACTACACATGGGAGACATGTAGAATGGGGACACAGCTCAGGACTCCTGCTTCACTGGCAGGTGAAGACCACTGCCATGTTGAAGATGAAGTGACCTATATTTTTCTTTTAAGCCAGAGACTATTTCACACAAAATACTCCAATTTATATTCATATCAGCCTCAGTGAATGACAGAGGTATTGTATAATGCTACTAATGGTAGCTATTTAATGGAGGGTAATGGAGCAGAAAATATGTTCATTATTGAAGAGGTGGAGACGAGATGCTTTTATGCCTTTAGCCTCAACTTCCCAAATAGAATGACTAAAAGTAGTTTTCTGCAGTGTGCAAAAAGAGAAAAAAAAAAAAAAGAAAGCTTTAAGGCATTTGTTACTGCAAAATGACTCTCTTATTACTGCACTTTCCCCTGTCTCTTTTTCCTTTCTTTTCTCTTTGATTGGCTTAATATTTTTTTTAACAATGTATATAATCATTTGACTCCAGGACAACACTCGGTACTCACGCATACTGCCAATATCTCCACATAAATATAATTAATCATTAGCTGCCAATTTATTATGTTTAAAGTATAAAAACAAAATTAAACTGCATTTATTATTATTAAATTTATACACAGAATATTTATAGTATAGTTTGAATATTCAATATCAGTTTTGTGCTGTAGACAGCACCAAACCCTGAAAATATAGATAGCCAACAAAAACAAAAACAAAATAGATGTAAAAACATTTCCCCCTCTCTTAATTGATGGTTGTTACATCCAGTTATAGCTAGTTTCTGACTTCTAGAACGTATATAATACTTTCTTCTTTTGCAGCTGTTAAGGAGAACCAAATATGTCCATGTTAAAGTGAGCTCCCTGCCAAAAAAGGGAGCATGTAATAGACTTTGATGGAGTTGTAAGTGAGAATATGACATAACCTTGCTACACCGTCTATCACTAAAGTTGTCTAATGAAAGGGCACTATAATGTGTCTAGTTTCTGTCCTTTAGATCCTGCTTTCATTCACTTAATTAGGAACAGGATTGGGCCTTATATGTTTTTGACGGATAGTTGAGCCTGTTTATGTCAGTACTACTAATCCAGAGGCAGCAGTTTTCTGTGCAATGTTGTCTTAATCGCTTTTTAAAATCTTCTTTAAATGACTGTGGCAAGATACTTGCTGATGTCTCCCACAAAGATATATTAGCTCAGCGATCGTAGCAAATTAAACTGCCATCTTTTATGTTTGATGCAATTAACTGTGCTTTTCCTGCTAACATTTTGATGCTCAAAGGAGTCATTGAATATCACCACTTGTGTTCACCATCTCACAGCCATCATTAAAAATAAAGACTACATATGGAGACATTCCTTTCTCTTCCTTTAACAGCTACTAATAGAACAAAAATATGCAGGTCTAAAGAAAGCTGTAAAATAACTAATACAAGAAAATTTATTGCATTTGTTGACCCTGAGCCAATTTTTAGATGTATTTGTTTAATTTCTGTCTAAACTTGTGCACCTCTGTTAGTGTGTTGATTAGCACACATTAATCAGATAATAAATAAAAGTTAAATTCTAACATTGTACCAGTTTATGAGGCTCTGTGATCAGGTGTGTACCTCCACACAGGCACTGAAAGGGTCCATATGGGCCTGAGGCTAATTGGAGGATGGGCCAGATTTAATTAAAGATGAAGCCCAGAGGGGAAAGGTGCTGAGTCATGAGTATAAATAAGGGAACTACAGGTTGGAAAGGGGGTGCAGAGAAAAATTCTGAAGTCACTCTCTAAGACTGGAGAGGAGAGTGGCTGGCAGGATAAAGAAGAAGCTTGAGGGAGAATTGGCCCTGAGATCCTCTCCTTAGTAGCTGAGTGTGGCAAGAGGCCAAAAGAGACTTGGAGCAGCCAGCAGGGAGGAGGAAGCTCCAGTGGTGAGCCCTGATAATAGGGTAGTATCTGGCCTTCCAGGGAGATATTCAGCGGGGAACTGAGCAAGCTGGAAAGTTAAGCCTGAAGAGGGAAGAAGTGGGTTCAAGTTTGTATTTTTGTTTTGGGATTTCTTTATGGATTCCAGTGGAGAGCCCTGGCCCTGCGAGAAGGGTGAACTTAGAGAGGCTCTGGGAGAAGCCTGTTGACAGGCTATAGTATGAAGAAGTCCAAGGAGGCAGCATCAAGAAGACTGGAGGAACAGACCTTGGCTGCTGGTTATAGACTGGAAATCAGGGTAGTGGGAGTGCCTGGGTTCCCTCTACCAGCCACTGGGGAAGGTGATGAGAGGCCCCTAAAAAGGGAATAAGAACAAAGCCTTGAGAGAAGGATGTGGGGATCACAGGGACCAGAGCTGGTGGCTGAAGAACTTTTGTAAAAGCCTTAGTCTTGTACTGTTACACTGATATGGGTGGAACTAAACATAACCTAGCCAGAGGGCTGAGTCATGGAAGAGGTAGACCACTGTGGGGTCAGAGTGGCCCTCGGCAGGAGATGCTAGAGGAGGAGAGTTTGCTAGGCCACACCTAAAAATGAGGGGGTGCTCCAGCAGTGAGTATACTCTTCCACTGTCTACCATGGTGGGAGAGGTGAGTGTGAGACGCCTGCATTAGAGACTTAATTGATTATTATCCTTTCACTACGGTTCATATTTGGACCAATCTAATTCCCACTAAAATCAGTGGGAGCCTTTCCTTTATCTTCAGTGAAAATTGGAATGTGCTCATGGTGCGTATTGCAATAGATTGTAAACTGCCCATACTGGGACTTCTGAATGCTGCAACACCAAAATAATAGTAAGTCTATTTATGCTGAGTCTCTTTCTTTCTCTTTCTCTCTGTTTGTTTCAAAGTTTTCCTCTGTTTTGTGTTTTACTTTGGAAGTATGTCTGGTCTTCTGTTTTGCTAAAGGGAATTTGTGGATGAGTCACAAATAAACAATGGTCACATAAACACCACCCTATAGCGGAAACCTACTGACCGCTATTCCTACCTGCATGCCTCCAGCTTTCACCCTGACCACACCACACGATCCATCGTCTACAGCCAAGCTCTGCGATACAACCGCATTTGCTCCAACCCCTCAGACAGAGACAAACACCTACAAGATCTCTGTCAAGCTTTCTTACAACTACAATACCCACCTGCGGAAGTAAAGAAACAGATTGATAGAGCCAGAAGAGTTCCCAGAAGTTACCTACTACAGGACAGGCCTAACAAAGAAAATAACAGAACGCCACTAGCCGTCACCTTCAGCCCCCAACTAAAACCCCTCCAACGCATTATTAAGGATCTACAACCTATCCTAAAGGATGACCCAACACTCTCACAAATCTTGGGAGACAGGCCAGTCCTTGCCTACAGACAGCCCCGCAACCTGAAGCAAATACTCACCAACAACCACATACCACACAACAGAACCACTAACCCAGGAACTTATCCTTGCAACAAAGCCCGTTGCCAATTGTGCCCACATATCTATTCAGGGGACACCATCACAGGGCCTAATAACATCAGCCACACTATCAGAGGCTCGTTCACCTGCACATCCACCAATGTGATTTATGCCATCATGTGCCAGCAATGCCCCTCTGCCATGTACATTGGTCAAACTGGACAGTCTCTACGTAAAAGAATAAATGGACACAAATCAGATGTCAAGAATTATAACATTCATAAACCAGTTGGAGAACACTTCAATCTCTCTGGTCACGCAATCACAGACATGAAGGTCGCTATCTTAAAACAAAAAAACTTCAAATCCAGACTCCAGCGAGAAACTGCTGAATTGGAATTCATTTGCAAATTGGATACTATTAATTTAGGCTTAAATAGAGACTGGGAGTGGCTAAGTCATTATGCAAGGTAGCCTATTTCCTCTTGTTTTTTCCTCCCCCCCCCCCCAGATGTTCTGGTTTAACTTGGATTTAAACTTGGAGAGTGGTCAGTTTGGACGAGCTATTACCAGCAGGAGAGTGAGTCTGTGTGTGTATGGGGGTGGGTTTTTGGAGGGGGGTGAGGGAGTGAGAGAACCTGGATTTGTGCAGGAAATGGCCTAACTTCATTATCATGCACATTGTGTAAAGAGTTGTCACTTTGGATGGGCTATCACCAGCAGGAGAGTGAATTTGTGTGGGGGGGTGGAGGGTGAGAAAACCTGGATTTGTGCTGGAAATGGCCTAACCTGACGATTACTTTAGATAAGCTATTACCAGCAGGACAGTGGGGTGGGAGGAGGTATTGTTTCATATTCTCTGTGTATATATAAAGTCTGCTGCAGTTTCCACGGTATGTATCTGATGAAGTGAGCTGTAGCTCACGAAAGCTCATGCTCAAATAAACTGGTTAGTCTCTAAGGTGCCACAAGTACTCCTTTTCTTTTTGCGAATACAGACTAACACGGCTGTTACTCTGAAAAATGTGAACTGGAAGCTGTCTCAGCCCTTAATTGAAAGCATGACTGCCGCAACATTAACAAAGGCATCTTTTGATACATTGTTTAAGTTAAAATAGATGTTGACACAACAACCACAAAAAAGAGCTTTAACAGTTTGACTAAAAGCCTCACATTCTCCAGTTGTCCATTGCATTTTCTAATACTAAAAATATAAAATAAAAAACAAAAACAATATTTTCAAGACTTTTTACATGTAAATGAAGCAGAAAAGGGCGCATGGTTTTTTTTTTTTCCTTTTTTATGTTTTATTTTTATTTTGCAGATCACATTTAAAATCCTCACATACTTTCTTTCTGCATTTCTTGTGTCTTTGGTTTTTTTTTTTTTTTGTTTTTTTTTGTTTTTGTTTTTTTTTTACATTGTATTTTTGTAAGAATGTGTGTAAACTAAACATCAGTGTCCCATAAGCCTTGTGTGTGTTCTACCTAACCCTGGATTCAGATTTTGCAGTTGGTCGCCCCCCACCCCCTTTTTTTTACAGTGATAAAAAACTAAACCAAAACCCAGGATTCAAATTCCCCTAATTTTAATGGACTTATGATTCAGATTTATACATTGAAGCCCTTGCCCATCCACACATGAGACACATCTTTTCAGACTCCTTTCATAAATGAATTTAGAAGAAATAAATGAAAATATTATAATGCATTCTTTCCTATAAGCATGAGAAATAGTTAATTCAAGGTCCCTTAGGTCTATCTGAATGCTTCCTCCAGTGATTTTTGCTTCTTTAACATATATATATATATATATATATATATATACTGCTCCTTCGTCCCTATGTGAGAGGAATATTTCAGGAGTTCCCCTAAACTTTCATTTTTCCATAGATTTTCCATAGATTTCCAAGAAGTCAGCAACAATCATCTAAAAATAGTATATATTATCTACTTATTCAAGCTGAATTCCCCATCTGATTTCAAAAGTTCTGCTTGAAAGTGAATGGCACAATATGCCCCAATATTAGTGTGTTAAAAAAGAAGGGGGGGGTCTAAATCCTGTCTTATTCTTTAAAATGTTCTGGTCCCAGACATATGAAAACCCATTTGCTGCAAATATATGTTGAATGGGTATTTGTTTTTTTGTGATTGTTTCTGAATAGCAGAAATATTGTAGGTAGAAGCTCTGTGAAAGAAAACATTAGAAATCAATTTTCTTTCCAGAGAAAAGGACTTAGCACTAACAAGAACAATTCTGAGCTGAAAGAGACTTACATAACTACACACAAATGAAGCAATTCTGAATTTTATAGCTCTCTGAACATGGTTGATTTGAGTATTTTTTAACAACTCGACTTTCGCAAGCTGCTTTGCTCAGTATGTTTGTGTGTATCTCAGTATGTGTGTATCTCAGTGTTATCGGTTATGGGTTTAGACTCTTGCATACTTCAAGAGGTAATTTGGCCCTTCCATGTGAGCTTGTATATTCATTTGCATCAAGTTCCATTCCATGAGTTGCATATCTTTGCAATTTCTCACTCATTTGTTCTTTCTAATATCAGGATATTTTCCATATCCATTTTTGTTAGCGGTTGGTCACTTATTTAGCTATAATTGCATGAGGAAAACCAGCTAGTCTAACATTTATGATAGAATTTCTTCTTAAGCAGTGTATTTCTACTTTATCACAGCTATCTGGTACTGCTTATCAAAATGAATATTGTTGTCTTTTCTATGCTGCTTTTGCTAAAGTAGTATTTCTGATCCACAGAAAAGTACTCGCAAATATATTACATGCAATCTCTAATCTACTAGTTGATGTGTTAACCAAAGGTCCTTGATCCTTTGTTTAGAGTGGTGTCTGCCTATTACATAGCTGTCATTTATTATAGCAGCTAGGCATCCTTGTCATGGACTAGGACTCAATCGTGCTAGGCACTGTACAAATGTAGAACAAAAAGATGGTCCCTGCCCCAAAGAGATTAAAATCTAAGTATAAAACAAGAAACAACAGATGGGTGCAGACGGAAGAATACAAAGAAACAATGAGACTACAGGTCAGCAGAGGCTGTGGTTTTAGCATGCCAGTGACCTAATCTCTTGCAGGCATCATGGCAAAGGAGAGATAATGAAGTAGCTTTGCAGATGTTAATGGGGAGTTTCTCCCAAGAGTAAGGGGCAGCATGGGAGAAAGCATGAAGGTTCTTTGTTAGAAAAGCTAACAAATGGGAAGTGGCATCTGGCATCACTGGCTGATTGGAGGTGTGAGTTGATAAATTGATAGTGAATGAGAAATGATGAAAACAGTGGGGATAAGCTGTGAAGTGAAGACCAGTAGAGCATGTTTAATACAATGGAAAAAGAAGAGCAAGCAGAGGGATGCAAAGGAAAGGATAACATGGTCAAAGTGCTGGGTTAGGAGAATGATTGTTGCAGCAATGTTCTGAATGGATACAAGTGGAGCAGGATTGCTAGACTCTTGGTCTTTGGACCAATTAATATTAAATTATTTGATACAAATTAAAAATTAATTATGCCAGAGAGCAAGACTGGTTTTACAGGCTAGTGGTAGGGCACTCACTTGAAAGATGGCAGATCCCTGTTCAAATCCCTTCTCATCATGCTGAGGACAGAATTGAACCAGGATCTCCCACACCCTAACTACCGGGCCAAAGATTATAGGGGGAGAGTTCTCCTGCCAGTAGGGTGACCAGATGTCCCAATTTTATAGGGACAGCCCCGATATTTGGGGCTTTGTCTTATGTATACATCTATTACCGCCACCCCCTGACCCCAATTTTTCACACTTCCTGTCTGGTCACCCTACCTGCCAGCCACTTTGCATTGATTTAGGCAGGTACCTAAGCCACTCTTGGAAGAATGGATTTGGCACCTGACTCCAGTCTTGGATCCCAAGCAGAGATAGCCACCTAACTCTGAGATGGATGGGACTTAGCAGCCTAAACTAGCCCAGTGTGAGATGCCCTTTATGCTTTGCTTACAGGCTTTTGTGGATCCAATTATTAGGCGCCTATCATTTCCTGTGCATTGCATAGGGAGCCTAGGAACCTAACCCAGAGTTTGTGGATTCCAGTGATCTTTTTTTTAAATGTGCCTAAATGTTAGATATTGCAACACTGATTAATGTTTAAACCCCTTTTGGATACAGACCATATTATGTATACTATCCATTTTCATATCCCCCTTAAAATGTATAAAATAAATAAAAAGAATATTGAATAGAAGTAAAGTTATACAGGTGGTCTTTGTTTAAAATTAGATTTGAATCTGTTAATACCATTTGAGCAAAAAACATGTTTAAAGCTGACTTTTAAAGTCAATAGGAGTTGGGCACCCAATTTCCTTAGGCCTGTTTGAAAATCCCAACGTAAGTGATTACAGAACATTGTTTAATATCCAAAGGTACATCAGGCAAAAATTAAATCGGAGCCCTGAAAAGTGCCTTTGTGGATCACTCCAAGCTTCCATTTCACCACGCTGGGACCTGTCATAAATATAAAGGGAAGGGTAAACCCCTTTGAAATCCCTCCTGGCCAGGGGAAAGCTCCTCTCACCTGTAAAGGGTTAAGAAGATAAAGGTAACCTCGCTGGCCCCTGACCAAAATGACCAATGAGGAGACAAGATACTTTCAAAAGCTAGGAGGAGGGAGAGAAACAAAGGGTCTGTGTGTCTGTCTATAGTCTGTCTTGGCCGGGGATAGACCAGGAATGGAGTCTTAGAACTTTTAGTAAGTAATCTAGCTAGATACGTGTTAGATTATGATTTCTTTAAATGGCTGAGAAAAGAACTGTGCTGAATAGATAACTATTTCTGTCTGTGTATCTTTTTTGTAACTTAATGCTTTGTCTAGAGGGGTTATCTATGTTTTGAATCTAATTACCCTGTAAGGTATCTACTATCCTGATTTTACAGGGGGGATTTCTTTATTTCTATTTACTTCTATTTTTATTAAAAGTCTTCTTGTAAGAAAACTGAATGCTTTTTCATTGTTCTCAGATCCAAGGGTTTGGGTCTGTGGTCACCTATGCAAATTGGTGAGGCTTTTTATCCAACATTTCCCAGGAAAGGGGGGCGTGCAAGTGTTGGGAGGATTGTTCATTGTTCTTAAGATCCAAGGGTCTGGGTCTGTAGTCACCTAGGCAAATTGGTGAGGCTTTTTACCAAACCTTGTCCAGGAAGTGGGGTGCAAGATTTTGGGAAGTATTTTGGGGGGAAAGACACGTCCAAACACCTCTTCCCCAGTAACCAGTATTAGTTTGGTGGTGGTAAATCCAATCACCCGGCCAATCCAAGGACAAAGGGTGGAATATTTTGTACCTTGGGGAAGTTTTGACCTAAGCTGGTAAAGATAAGCTTAGGAGGTTTTTCATGCAGGTCCCCACATCTGTACCCTAGAGTTCAGAGTGGGGGAGGAACCTTGACAGGACCTCACCCAGTTTTGTCCTTCCAGCACTGTGATATTTAGCTGCTGTGCTTGGCTGTCACTTCCTTGCCCCTCGTTCATTCACTTCTATTCACTACCAAACTGAAAGGGTAGCATTTGATACCCATGCTGCACAAGGGCCTATAAAAGCTGCAAGGGAGTGAAGAATCAGGTCCTTTGAATGTATTGAGCCTGATTCTTCATTCATTACACCAGTTTTAAGCCAATGTAATTCACTGGCTTAAAACTGGGCCAGATCCTCCGCCTGTGTAATTGATGTAGCTTCATTGATTTTCAATGATGGAGTCACACTAGCCTGAAATTGGTGTAATGTGGTGGAGAAACAGGTCCATCATCCATTTTTTCCTATGCTGAACCATTCTGATATCATCTACACTTTTAATCCTTGTGTTCCTTCTTCTTTAATTTTTTGCACTGTGCTTACAGTAAATGTTCATCTGATTGGAATGGCCCTACCAAAACTGCTAACAGGAGGATGTAATGGAAGCATAAAACTCTTACTATACCCAGCACAATAACATTTTTACCCACTTGTGAAGTGTTAGCATGCTTGTGCCTCAATACAACACATGTTCCTGTCTGGCTCTAGACAACTGCTCGGGCAAACCGGAAAACCACCTAGCTTTGTCTACAGTTCAAAAAATTGTAACAGCTCTTCTAAAAATTGATGATCATTTATATTCCACTACCCCTATAATCTGAAATATTAAAAAAGAATCGGAGGATTAAAATGGCACCAAATTGCCTGGAAATTAGAAGTGGTTACAGTGATAGAGATTTGGAATACTTATAATTGTTTTAGTGCCTGGTTTTTATTCAAGACTGTCTCCTCCCAGATGAACACAGCTTTCCACATCCATTTTCCTGCACATACACTTTTCATGCATGAATACTTATGTATAAGGCTATGTTTTAGTCACCGGTATTTTTAGTATAAGTCATGACTTGTACTATATAACCCTAAATAGAACTTGGGCAGGGGAGCCATGCATGCCATATGTGTGTGTGGCATGCAACCCCTGCTGGTGCTGGGTGGGACAGACGGCGGTGTGGGGCCCAGAACCCTGCTGGTGCTGGGGGCAGGCTGGGTGGCAGCACGTGGCCCGGGATCCTTGCTGGTGCTGCGGGGGAGGGCGGAAGCATGTGTCCTGGAACCCCCGCTGGTGTTGTGGGGTAGGGGGGAAGGGTTGGCGGAGCTGGCAGGTTTCCGATCCGGCTCCATGTGTCCCTGCAGTTCCTAGGGGAGGGAAAGCCAGGGGGCTCTACGTGCTGCCTCTGCCAGGAGCTGTGGCTTTGCAGCTCCCATTGGCCAGGAACCCTCTGGCCCCTCCACCTAGAAGCTGCAGGGACATGCCAGCCACTTCTAGGGAGCCGCCCCTCCAATGTAAGTACCGCCCTGCACCCCAACCCCCTGCCCCATCTATGAGCCCCCTCCCACACACAAACTGCCCCAGCAGTAGCCGGTGCAGCTGGCCAGGGGCTGCCTGATCTGTTCGGGCAGCCCCAGAGTCAGCTGCACCGGCTGCTGCTGAAGTCATGGAGGTCACAGAAAGTCACAGAATCTGACTCCTGTCACCTCCATAACAGACGCACAGCCTTACCTATGTGTATATATGATATACAAAAGCAATTTGTCCAAGTGTCCATTTGTCTAAATTGATGCTCCACTGAAAATCTGGCTTAGGAGTGTTATCACTAATTTTAAAATTCGGAATCAGTTGTTGGGAAGAATGAGGATAAATCAAAGAAGCTAGTGTCCGCTGATAATCTGCCACATTGTCAACTTCTGCTGTCAGTCAGGTGCAGCATTGCAAACTTCCTCCTTCAGAGCTAGTCTCCTTTTGTTGTCGTTCACTCATATTGCATGAACTTCTTGACTTCTCTCTTCTCCCTTGACTTGCTTTCCTCCTGAGACACAGAGACCAATTCTGAGGTCCTTACTTATTCCTCTCTCAGAAAAACTCACTGGGAATTCAATAGTTTGCCTGAATAATAACTGAGGGCCAGACTGTAACCGGCAGAACTCTGTGAGGAAGAGATATGAGATTGATTTGCCATGAGTGATTCATCTACCTCCTTTCCAATAACTTCCTATCAGAGCCCCCTCTGTGCTGTGGAACCTCATTAAATATGGTGTAGCGAATTTCTAGGGGTTGCACTGGTTGTGGAGTCCCTGGCAATACAGTTCCATTGAAAGAAAACAAGAATAGTTGTTGCACTCACCATACAAACCAAATGCATACCATACAAAACCACAAACATATCTCGCCTTAGCTAGAACTTTAATAAGATTTACCACAAATTCAATATCCAACCCTACATTTCCAGAGTCACTACGTTCCATGGGGTGAAGCATATGTTGGCTCTTACTGTCACACCCATAGTAATGGAAAGAGTGGAAAATGACCGGGGATGTTGGTTGCCTGGAGAGATCCAGTGCTGCAGACCTAAATTTAGCCATCTGGATCCCCTACAAATGGGAAAGCAGAACAGCAGGGTAAAGAACCAAGGTTACAGTCACACCGATCCCAAATTCATAATCAACACAAGATTTTGGGCTTAGGTACATCCCAAAACACAAAAAGAAAATGCATGATGGAAAAATGAAATAGCACTATTAAAAAAAAATCTCTCAAGAAGATGCCCCAGTGAACAGAAATTAACATCAGATTTTTTACTGTAATCTAAAAGTTGTTTATTTGCTGATTAATAATACAAGGGTGAATTTTGTATTAAAATCCACTGCAAATAAATTCTGACCTAAAGTTATGCAAATACCAATGCTATCCCTTTTATCCCAAAGGTGATTCTATGGTTGACCAGATTCTTAAGACAAACAATCCTTTGCCAAGACAGTAAGGGGGAAGGACTGGTTTTATAGCTAAGGCATAAAAATCTGGGTTTAATTTTGCCAGCAAATTCCTGTATGATATAGAGCAAGTCATTTGTTTTCTGTGGGCCTCAGCTGCCCATCTCTAAGTTGTATAGTAATACTCCTTACCTTTTAAGGTGGTTGTGAGAATAAGTCCATGAATACTTGGATGGTGCCAGCTATAGAAACAGTAATTAAATAGGTTAAGACAACATCGATTGAACAAAAGTATCTTGGTGCACTTCACAGTAATAATTAAAACCAAGTAGTCTTAGAATATTCAAATATGATGTATATAACATGATTGTGAAGCACAACTCTCCATTAATTTCTATGGGGGGGTTCTTTCTCTAAACATCAGTACTATAATGCTGCCTTGAGATACTGTATGTTAAGAGGATGTTGAACATATGACTTCCAAAGTTTGTTGGCTGCAGTCTAGCCCACTGGAGTGAGCAAAAGGCATTACGATGTGGCAGCTGTTTGGTGGCTTATGTGAATGGAGTGATGCTTTTTTTCCAGTGGCCAAGGGTCCACATCACAAAAATCACTATCAGATTGGCACCCGTTTTGGTAGTCTCAAAAGACAAGTCAAGAATTAAGTGGGAATGGGGATTAAATCATTCTTCACTTCAGTGGAGCTAAGCTGATTTACAACAGCTGAGGAACTGGCCGTGTAGTTTTACTGTAGAACAACTGATGGCTTCAGATAAGACAGCTGTCAATTTGGCGCTTCTTGTGCCCAATTATTGCACTTTATAAAAGCAAAACAGAAATATACGAAAAGACTGAAAAAATACTAGGCATTATAGCTCTCAAATTTATCCTGTAAATCTGAGTTATGGTAAGAAAATATAAAAGACAGTGCCAAAAAAGAGGCAGAGCATTAAAAAAAAACCTTACAAATATTCAAAACCCTTGAGTCATAATTCTTTTTTTCCATTTGAAAGGAACAAAATTCACAAGACATTGATCAGAGGGGTGAAATTGCTGGTATGGTATATGTTTTGCTGGAAGTTCAGAGATATACGGGGATTCAAGTTCATTCAATGACTTAAAAATAGAATTAATACCTTGTAGATAATTCTACTTGAAACAGAAAGCTAATATAAATCTCCCAGGATAAAACTAATATGCTGTCTCTTACCAGTGAAAGTTACAATATGAGCCAAGGAGTTTTGGACATGCAGTAATCTGGAGATAGCCCTATCCGGCAAGCTGTAAATGAGAGAATTACAATAATCTGTTCTTGCAGCTAATAGGATGTGAAATAAACTGTACAGAAAAAAAAAATACAAAAAAGGGAGAGAGTAAAGTGCTCAGATGGCAGAACAAGCCAGGTGCCTTCTTTGCCAGATGGGAGATGAACTCACACTTCTGAACCCTGGGTCCTCATTGACCAAGGACAACCACTGTGAGTGGGGTATGGTGAGGGAGCAGAGAGGGGCACAGCAAAGGAACTGTTGGTTGTAGAACTCAAGAACATGAGGCAGAAGGCACTGCCCCTCACACTCTGGGATGGGTGTCCTGCTCACAGTTTTATGATTATGAATCCTGCTTGTGGCATTTTCCCTAATAAATGTTGTGTGACTTCCCTCATTTCATTAAAAGTTTCTTTTTTGCACTCACTCAGACTCTGTGCTTGTGAATGTGGAAGTTTTGCTTCTCAGAGGTGCCCTGGGGTATGGTGTAATTTTCCCAGGTTACTAGGTGGGGGCTCAAGGCAGTTCTGTTTTGTATTGTGGAAAAGGAACCCCTAGATATTGAACCCAGCTGTGGTTGCTGCCGGCTCCACCTGGCAGAAGAGTTACACATGTATTTCCCCTGCCTTACTCTACCTCCTTGAGCTGTTTTGCCTTGCTTTTCCTACCCTCTCCACATCCTCTCCCACCATACTGGGAGTACACGTTGGCCCCTGACTTCTGTCCTGTAGATTCCCCTTGTATCTTTGCTTTGCTGACTCCTGATTGCTTTCTCCCCACTTCCCCAATAATTCCTCTGCCCTTTGACCCTCTATACCAGATTGCTTGTGCCTTGCTGCTCCTTTAGGGTGATCCCCCATCTTATCCTTCAGACAGCTGTCTTGCTTTTCCTGTCCCCATCCCCTGCTTTCTTTTGTACTTCTGACTTACTGAACCCTTCTCAACTCCCCATCTTCCACCTCTGCTTTACTGTTCTTGAAAACCACCTTAGTCTTTCTGTCCCCTAAAGAATAACTTATTCAGCATACCCTTACTCCATAGAACTACTACCCTTGGCAATAGTGCCTGTGGAAGGAAAGACAGAGACAAGTAGGGATCCAGGGTGAACAAGGAGGGTGCATTAGCTCATTGCTTCTTTCTGAGTCTCTGCAGATCATAGCTGCCCTTTACCACCACAGTCTGATAATCCTAAGGATCAGTCATACTGTTGCTGAGCACACTTGTCATGGAGTAAGAGACCTTTATGTCCCAAAGCATTTGGTCATTTGAGAAGATTATTTGTGTATTATCCCTGCACTATCCCTGTTCTAATGGTTGTTGAGAAGGGGAGTGGGATCATTACTGATATTAGATACCTCTTGACTTTATATGCCACAGTGAATGTATCCAAGTTTGCACACTCTTCCCCCATCCAACTACCATTTTAACTGATACACTGGGAACTGAACCAAGGAACTCCATGACTAAAAAGCATGAGCTGGAACAGACTCATATCCTCAGCCCAGGAGGGAGCGGCAACACACACTCAACCAGGGGATTACACATTCATGTAGGGCCAGATACAATTTATATAGTTTTTTTTAAAAAAAAAATGAATGTTTTATTTTAAGTTTGAAAGTGTATTTAAAATATTTAACCCACTCTAACTGGAAACATCTGAACACAATTCTGGATAATTAAAAAAAAAACCCAACAGGTTAGCCCATATGTTATAGCTAAGATTTTATTAAGTTTGTGTTATCATTCATATACTGAGAAATGGATCTTCTCTTAACTCTGCTGTGAAACTGCTTTCTTTTTGTTTTTTTTCTGCCTGTTTGGGGAAATCATTAACTTCAACACTAATGTAATTGCACCCTAAAATGCAGTTCTGTTGGCTAAATGTCTTTTCTGTTGAATACCAAATAATTCTGTACAGATTGAATGGAGAAAAAAAGGCAGTCCAAGGGTGGGCATGAAGTGGTTTGCAAAGAAGGCAATAGGGCGCTCAGTAACACACACAGAGAAAGAAATTAAACATAAATGAGTACAATGGATCCCTTTGTGTAGATTAGAGTGATGGACTGATATCCTGATCTTGCACTTGAATCCAATTTCAGACTCTCCTTTCAGAATTAAAACATGAAGAACAGAATCTGCCTAAAACTAATTGTGGGATCTGTATGCCACTTCCATACTGAGCAAAGTGTCAATAGAGCTTTGGCATACAGATCCCACAATTTGCTTCAACCCAATTGCTATAAATCAAATATTTTGACACAAGTTTTACATGCTGCACTCTTTACTTAGGCGACGCTCCAATACGCCTGTATATAATGCCACAATGTTTATCCAGATATAGATCTTGGTAAATCTTTTCACATAATTTTTAATAACATTTACATGCTGTTATAGAACACAAATTGTTCATTGTCAGAGTACCATACTATTAAAGCCAATAATAATTCATTTTTGCCTAATCAAGATAACAGTATGTAGTTACCTTGTAGTACTAATCGTGTATCATAGCAATGCATATAATTGATGTACTATGTTACATTTGTAGCTGTGAGTGAAAGCAGTGATATCCTTTTCACTAAAGCTTGAGGCTATCATTATAGAACTGTGATTTTTACAAACACTGCATTTGGAAAGAATTGAGAGAGAATATAAAATGTAAATAGAAAATATTTTAAAACTTCAGAAAACATGATTGGATATATTTCTCTAAAAGTCTTTTTAGTATTAATTTTTAAAATGTTACAGAACTTTCCTAGGGTATGGTTGGTCAGACCTTTTGATTTGAAGATGTGCTTTGCTTTTTTATTTTAAATGCAATGCTTGTGTCAAAATATCTTAACAATTGGAAGCAGTGGAAAACAGCTGACAGTACAGTGCCAAATTGATGTCTATATAAAAATAGATGTATTTGAGAAATGAAGTATGACTAATTGCACAGCAGAACTGCTTACTAGAGCCAGTGAAAGCTTGGAATTTCTATCTTATAAGAAATTCTGATATTTCAAAATTTCCATTTCTCCTGATTCTGAATAAGGAGTCAAAATTTTCCCAGAAATGAAATTTTATTTCCAAAATCACTGAAACTTGTTAAAAGGAAACATTGATTTTTGTTGTTGTTGAAATTTTAAAGAAAATCTATATGTTCCCAGGAAATGTTTTTATTTAATTGAAGCTGTACTCTAGAATACTGCTCTTTTGGAAAATTGTTGACCAGCTCTTCTGTTTACTAATGATGCTGATTTGGGCGGGGGGCAGTTTTGTGTCATTAAGGTATGGGCCTATGTTGGGGTTGATATGCAGGCATATTGTGCTGCATGTATTTCACAAGATATTTTGCCTTAGAGAGCTGCAAGGATTCCCCGAGCTCCCAAGTGAGCATGGGGAATGCTGTCCAGCTGTATTGAAAGAAGGCCAAGAGACACTTAATATGGATTTAATCAGGTCACAACTCTATTAGATATCCGGGACTATCCAGTCGATAAAAGTGCACAGTGGAGGCAACTCCATGTTTCTGCAAATAACTATCCTGAGCTTCCACCAGCCCTCCTTCATTTTCCATCCAGGTCCCTCAGTCAACCCATGACTTAGACCTTACCATCTACCCTGGGGACTATAAGAAAGGGGGATTGGCTCCCTGCCCTAACAATCATAGCAGCCACACCCTCGTTCTGTTCCTTTAACCAGCATCTCCTTTTTAAGTCCTTTATCATGCCACTTATCTCGTCACTGGATGGCTTATCTATGAGGTACCTGCACTTGACATCTGCTTGGCTGCCTCCCTCCCCACAAACCCAGTCAGGTTGCCAGACATATCCTAATGGCCACTTTTATAGCAGCCAAAAACATGTCAGCCCCCAAGTCTGACAGGTGAACCCGCATCCTCCCAAAAGAACTCAATTGTCCCTTGCACTATGCCAGGATCATTGAGGATAACAGCAGCTGGGTTGCCTCATATACCTCATATACTACCTCAAAGATCATATACCACAGCACCCGCCCCGCTGTGATGGGCCATATCGATGGCCAGCATTCTGGATCCTGAAATTGGAAGAACTCATTAAAACTTCCTTCATAGCTCAGCCATGTGGCCAGAGCCAAAGATCTCCATGCCAGTAAGAACATCATACACCGAGGCTCAAAAGCACCAGTGGTATCCACTCAGGTTCTTTGCTAGCTCCTGATGTAAGTGCCTCAAATCTGTCAAACTGAAAACAAGACAAGACATCTGCTATGCCATTATCCACCATGGGAACATGCTTGGAATAAACAGATGTTAAGGTTTAAACATTTTAGCACAAATGCCCTCACTAAATTCATAATCCTGTGTAATCTGGATGTTTGGCAATTAATAACATGAACCACCACCATGTTGTCACACAAGAAACACACCCTTTTTATTAGCCAACTCAGGTCCCCAAATAACCCCTGCAAATAAAATGGGAAAAAGTTCCAGAGAAGTCATGTCACACATTACCCTGTTTTACATCCAGATGGTGGGCCATTTCTGGGCTCACCACCCACCTTGGTAAAACATCACAAAACCCATATCCCGTGAAGAATCTGAATGGATTTTCAAACTCACCTCTAATAAGCATTCTTTCCTCTATAACAACACCACACTAAATTGATTCAAAAACCATTCCTACACCTTCAGGTTTTCCTTCATCTTTTTAGTAACTTTTATGTAATGGTGTGACCTGGCTATTCCCACTGTTGCTGCCACAAGCCAGGTACAGAATACCTGCCCCAGGGCAACAACCCTGCAGGCATAGTTCAGGTGCCCCATAATAGACTGAAGAATTCGTACCATGAGTTTCTTGGCTCCTACAGCTCTCCCAAGCCCTCCCAATTGTTCCCGAAGCTTATCCTGAGGGAGCTGCGATATAGCCGCCCTTGTATCCAGCTCAATCCACAGATAGATCAATCAAGTGGAAGGGCCCTCTGTCTTCTCTTTCACTAGGGGTACCCCTAAATGTTTAGCCAGGGCGTAAAATGTGTCCAACAGCTGAACACACTCATCCAACCCTGCTTGTCCCACAAACAAAAAGTCATCTAAATAAAGCAGTACATGGCATAGTCCAGCTGCTTGTACCACTGCCCAGTGCAACATTGTACTATATTTTTCAAATGCTGAACAAGATTTCAGCCCATGGGCATAGCCTTGTCAATTGTCCCTCAAAAGGGAAACCCAAAAGGTTGAAGTCCAACGGATGCTCTGGCAGCAGTCAAAAAGCAGATTTGATATCACACTTAACCATTAATGCCCCTGGGCCACAAGACCTACCCATTCAAATGGCTTAGTCAGCAGAGGAATAGCGCACAAAACACAGCACTGGTCCATTCCATCATTAATAGAGTCACCTCGTGGGTATGAAAGATGATGAATTAATAAATATTCTCCTGGAGTCTTCTTGGAGATGAAACCCAAGGGAGAAACCCATAAGTTATCTATAGGTAATTGATTAAATGGCCCTGCCACACTACCCTAATTCCTGTGCAATCTTTTTTTGACCAACATGGCCCATCCCAACTAAAGACTTCAATTTTTTTCATGTCACATAAACCCTACTTCCCGAAAAGGGGATCCAAAATCCCACAGTAAACCCCTCCCACAAATATGCCCCATCAGCTTTGTTAGGGTAAACCCATAGGAGAACCCTTAACACCTCCAGCCTAACCGACGATCTGTGCCCCCAGCTCTCCCCACTCTGTTGCTTGCATTCCATACCAAGCTAAACCTGTCGTTGGCACTTGCTCCAGCTAAGCTAAACCTGCGGGTGGCACCTGATGCACTCCCAATCCTGTTTCCCCCCTTGCGACTGTCACCTATTTCTCTGTCAAGAACAGGCTGACTGGGTCCCAAAACTCATCTCACAAGTGTCCTTATTTTACTGGTGCTGCCAAAAACAAAATGCTGTCATTACACGATTCAGGCCCTTCCTGGGCTTGGTGTGGAATGAACAACGCACTATCCATGTGAACTCCTGGTTCCCATGGAGTCATCTACTCCAATCACAGCATGTGCTGAGGTATGTTCCACTGGATCTCAGTTTGTGTTGCAGCCCTCAATCAAAACCATTCATCGTAATTAAACCAAAGCATGCCCCTGAATGTATTATAAGTCCACCTGATTATATCCATATTCTTAAACATCACCTGCATAGATAAGGAAAGCAGCCTCCCAATTTCAACAAATTCTAGGTACCCTTGGCCACTTGGGCAGCTCCCTATTCTGTTTGCTCTGCCCTGGATTACTATCGGTCAACACCTCCCTATGCAACACAGATAATATGTCCACATATTCACCTCTCAGGATTTTATCCATTCTTAGTTGTATTGAGAAGGTGAACTCCCATCAGGTCAGCCACCCCAGCATAACTTACTCCAGACTGGGGCATCCTCTGTGCCCTGTTGCCCCACAGCCTTCCCCCTCCCCCCAGTCCTCAACTCTATCCCAGGACCAGTGAGTTGAAATGTGCACAGGGGTTTCATCCCTGCTGCAGGCTCTCATACCCATGCGCGGGGGGAGCGGGGGGGTTGCCCCATCTGCCCATCTCCTGCCTCCCAAATTCGTGCCCTCCTGTTACCCCATCCAGACTGCATCACACCTGAATGTTCGAAGTTGTTGCAACATGTGCATATTAGTTTTCAGAAGCTGTGTAATGCCATTAGTGTCCCTACCAGGGGTGACACATACCCTTCCACTCCGATGGGTCTGATACAGCTTCAGGGACTCTAACTCCTAGTCCTGGCCTATTTATTACCCATCCAGGACCACTCCTGTCCCCTCCAATTAAAGTCCTAGGGGGGCAATTTGAGCTCAGACCTGCACCTTACTGAGGTCCTGTCAAGGTTCCTCCCCCACTCTGAACTCTAGGGTATAGATGTGGGGACCTGCATGAAAACCTCCTAAGCTTACTTTTACCAGCTTAGGTTAAAACTTCCCCAAGGTGGAAATTAATTTTATCCTTTGCCCTTGGAAATCCACTGCCACCAACAAACTCTAACTGGGTTTACTGGGAAACATAGTTTGGACATGTCTTTCCCCCCCAAATCCTCCCAACCCTTGCACCCCACTTCCTGGGAAAGGTTTGGTAAAAATCCTCACCAATTTGCATAGGTGACCACAGACCCAAACCCTTGGATCTGAGAACAATAAAAAAGCATTCAGTTTTCTTACAAGAAGACTTTTAATAGAAATAGAAGTAAATATAAGTAAAGGAATCACATCTGTAAAATCAGGATGGTAGATACCTTACAGGGTAATTAGATTCAAAACACAGAGAATCCCTCTAGGCAAAACCTTAAGTTACAAAAAAGACACACGGACAGGAATAGTCATTCTATTCAGCACAGTTCTTTTCTCAGCCATTTAAAGAAATCATAATCTAACACATACCTAGCTAGATTACTTATTAAAAGTTCTAAGACTCCATTCCTGGTATATCCCCGGCAAAAGCAGCAGATAGACAGACACAGACCCTTTGTTTCTCTCCCTCCTCCCATCTTTTGAAAGTATCTTGTCTCCTCATTGGTCATTTTGGTCAGGTGCCAGCGAGGTTACCTTTAGCTTCTTAACTCTTTACAGCTGAGAGGATTTTTCCTCTGGCCAGGAGGGATTTTAAAGGGGTTTACCCTTCCCTTTATATTTATGACAGGTCCCTGCAACCACCACCAGTTGCCACACCTGTGGCACCTATGCTCCTGTAACCGTGCCTCCATGGGTTACAATTGAGAATATAAAATTCAGGACAAACTGCTAAGAAATAGGGCAGATACACCCCAAAACTCGAGGTTATTCTCCCATGAGATATACCAAACCAGCAATAAAAGTAAACTTCTGTTTCACCACCCTGGCTAACAGCTCAGAACAGCAGTTTCCTTAGCCATTCCAGTCCTTGCATCACCACCAAAAATACTAGATTTATAGATGAGTGGTTCTTTAAAACCAGTTTCATCAAATAAAAGGTTCTTCTGATCCCAAAGGACCAGCCATATACCCAGGTCAATATAAAACTTGGTTCTTACCCCAAAAATCACACTGTTGCCAATCCTTTGGTATCTAAAACCTAAAGGTTTATTTATAAAAAGAAAGAAAGAAAGTGAGAGCTAAAATTGGTTAAAGGAATCAAATGCATACAATAAATGCAAAGTTCTTGGCTCAGGCTGGTAGCAGTGATGAAGTAAACTGCTGGTTTAAGTCAAATCTCTGGTTGCTTCCAAATCATTGGAAGATCCCTGATCCCTTGGTTAGAATGCTCCCAATTAGCATAAGTCTATAGTCCAGAGGCTTGAGCAGGAAAAAGGCAAAATGGAGATGTTTCCTGCACCTTTTATAGCTTCTGCCATGTGGACGGAAATCCATTGTTTCAAAGAAAGCCCTCAGCAAAGCAAGTGGAATATAACAGGTAAAAGATGGAGTTTGGAGTCACATGGGCAAGTCACATGTCCATGCCTGATTCCGCTTAGTCATAGCAGGAAATCATTACCTATACCTCAAACAGCATATTCACAGGAAAGTCCATTCAGTGTAGGTGGGCGTCTTCCATTGTGAATTAAATGTTCTTTCGATGGGCCACTCAATTTTAATAGTCACTCCAAGATGTTCTGGCTAACTACCTAGTGGGAGCTACCCAGGAGCAAACATTTTGAAATAAAGTTATAGAACCAAGAGTCCTAACTTCAAATACCAAAATGGTACATGCATACAAATAGTATAATCATAACCAGCAAATCATACCCTTTCTATTGACACCTCACTTGACACTCTCTGAATATGATTTGTGGCAATTATAAATTATATAATAGTGGTAGCAACAATGATCTACACGGTCATATTTTAACCAAATAATGTCACACCCCCCAACCTCTGTCTGTTGCAGATTACTCACCCCCGCAGTCAAAGTCACCCCCATCTCCTGAGTTCAGTGGAGTAAGACGTCCCATTTCTGAGGGACCAACTATGCTTCGGAACCCCACAATTTTGTTGAAACAACCTCAGAAACCACATCACTGACCACTTGCAGCAAATCACTGCTGACTGTCCCACTAGCAAACATAGCCAGCTCACCTGCATGTGTGGTTGCTTCCCTTGGAGCATCCCCATCCTTCAGTCTATGAGGCTGCCTTGCAGGATCCAACACACTGCCCTGGGAATCCACCAGCCCCAACCTGGTAATAAGCCCTTGCCCCTGTTGCAATGATCCTATCCCTGAGTCACCATCTGCCTCTTCAACCCCACTTGCACTACCCTGTGCAGTGTTTGTCCCACCCCCCACCCTGTGAAGGTACTTTCCTCCCAGCCCTAATCTGCCACATCTGGAGAAAAAGTGAAACCGGATCCCTGGTGCCTCTGTTCACAGCAGGATTGTGAGGCGAGGGAGGAAAGCTCCCTTCCCCCTCCCTGGGGATCATAAACCACACCTGCAATCTTACTTGCTGACTCACCATCCCTGTCTCCTTCTTTTACCCAGACTTTGCCTGTCCCTCCCCAGAGAAGGGGGAAATCCCCCCTTCCTTTCCCTTCCCTACTTTCACCGTCCTGCATTCATGTGGTA
This sequence comes from Eretmochelys imbricata, assembly GCF_965152235.1. Taxonomy (NCBI): domain Eukaryota; kingdom Metazoa; phylum Chordata; order Testudines; family Cheloniidae; genus Eretmochelys; species Eretmochelys imbricata. The sequence goes on along the minus strand of NC_135572.1, from coordinate 90,745,073 downwards.
CCATGCTGCCTAAATTTGCCTGTATCCTTTGCTCCCTGCTGCTTATTGCTTCCTGCCTGCAGAAAGGGCTTCTAATGCCAGGGCTTGCATCTTTTCAAATCTTCCATCCTTAAGTTCCCTGGGGGTGCAACAGTGTCACCGAGCTGACCCCACCCACCTTTTTGCAGCAGTTTCTGACCTCCTTCCCCCACACCCATAAAGCACTGTTACCTTCCTCTGGCAAGTCCGGACAATATCCTCCCTGCTTCAGGTGCAGTGTGGTCATTATTGCTGCTGCACCTGTAAAGAGAGTGCTCCTTGTGCAGAGGGGATCAGAGCCATGGTTCTGTCCCCTCTCTACATTTCTGTTGAGTTGTTTTTGACCCTAGAGAGTGTTAACTTCATATATTTCTAGGGTTTAAAGCCATTGTGGTCTTCTAGACTGACCACCTATGTAACAGAAGCCATGGAAAATTTTATCCTGTGATTTCTGCATCTAGCTTAATTTCTAGAACTTGAGCTTGACCATATCTTGAAGAAAGAAATCAAATCTTGATGTACAGAGAAGAAGACACAGATAATTTACCTCACCCCTTGGTAATCTGTTAACAGTATATATTATTTTCATTTTAATAAACAAGCTCATAGGCCAGGTACGAACAAGTGGTCTTTTAACCAAACTTACAGTTACAGTTTCTGCAAGGTGATCAACATTTACCTGGTAAAATGGAGACATATAGAATGATTTTAAACTACAACTGTACTTTCCCCCAAAATCCTAGCTCACTAAAGATTTTTGAAAATGCTAAGATTCAATTTTGTAACATAAAGCAATTTTTAATTAGTGGTTAAAATAAGAAGAAAAATCAAAACCTATTTTGATCTATAGCAAAAATGTAGTTTAAACATTTGAGCCATTTTAGTTGAAATGCATCAAAATTGACAATTATGCCAAGTTCACTTCAATATTTTGAAATTTGTAAAGATATTCTTTTGTATTTACCCTCTGATAATCAGTTTATTGAAACACCTGAGTCCCTAAGCAATACCAGTGATAGTGAGTGTCACTAATTTTACTACAATATATTCCCAATTAATTAGAAGAAACTGTATTGAGTATATATTGCTGTTATATGCAACAAGCCAAGGAACTAAGTCACTATGTTAGTTTGTTACTTAAGAGTAGCTAGAGGTATTTTTTCATGTACAGATCTGAATTGGGCAGGGTGACAGATCTCATGCATAGGGGGATATGAAAATAAACTCTTTTTTCAAAATGTAAAAGTGTTTTTTATCATGCCACTAGAAATCTGAACAAAGTTCTGGGAAACTTCTGTATAGCTTTTCACATGGATTTAATGTACAATTTGAAAAATCTGTGGAATTCTTAATGGTAATTATTTCAGAATATACGTGGAAATACTGTTCCCCTTTTTGTACAAAGTGATTAGCCAATATTTGTGGAGTTGCTGTGTTGTTTCCATTAGAAGGAGAAACTGGTTACATGAGCCCTCTATTTCTTTGGTGAAATCCCGTTTATTTACAAAGAATGTACACAAGGTCCTGTTTTCCTGAACACAGTAAGAACAAACAACAGCAGGCAGTTTCCTTGATCAGACATCCAAGTATGACTTTCCAGTGTCTTCTGTGACAAAAGTAGTTCTATCTCTAAGCTTTGTTACTGGCACAGAGTGCCCGAGGCAAGCAACAGTTGGGTTCGTTGCCCGGTGTGCGTCGCACCAATGACCACTTCAGATAGGGCGCAGGGAGACTCAACTGTCTCAAATCCTGCAGCCCCAAATGCAGATTACAGTATACAATTTATACCTTTGCCTATTTCACTACACAAGCTTATACACAAGCTTCAGATAGGGCGCAGGGAGACTCAACTGTCTCAAATCCTGCAGCCCCAAATGCAGATTACAGTATACAATTTATACCTTTGCCTATTTCACTACACAAGCTTATACAACCAATTACCTGTTGCCCCATACAATACCATAGCCAATCAGCTAAAGGAGCCAGTTATGTTTTTCCTCATTAGCATTGCCTGAGCCTTGCCTTATTTGGTTCTATTTGTTACTAGTTTTTGCTAAACATTTCTGCCTTATCTATAAGTTTACCAGGCCGAAGCTGGTTTGGCTGGCGAGCCATGTGAAAACCTGTCTGTTTGTGTGCTAGCTTCCTCATAATTTTGCAGGGTCACAGAAAGTTCAAGGAGCGGAGGGGCTTCAGTTTGCCTGGGCCTAGAGCAAGAGGGCTTCATCGACACTCGTGGTCTTCCACCCTCCTGAGTTATCTAGAGTAGTGCCCAGTGTCACCAACAGCTTCATCCCAGGGCCACACTCATGACTGCTTCTCTCAGTGTATCTGTTCTGCTTCTCACACACACAGCTGCAACCAATCATTCCCCCAGTCTCTGTGTTTTAAAATCAGTCACAGGGAACCCATTCAGCCCACATGGCTCAACATCACTATATGTCCTGTTGTCTTGGGTGGTGGCTTACTATTGTTTCCAACTATCAGTACATAGATGGACATTTAATTGCTCCTTCCATTTAGTCTCTAAAGAAGCTTGACTAGTACAACCATCAGTTTTAATGAGCTTTGTGATTGTCTACAGATGAAAGACTCCCTTGATGATAGCCATTAACCTTCCAACATAACAATACTAATGAATAGCTGTGTAATTATTGGTACGTTTACTGAATAGCTGAAATAAAACTGATTTTACTTCATGTTTTGTCTTTCTAAAGCAAAATAGATATATATTCCCTCACCTCTCTGAAGCCTTTCATTGTCTTTCATGGCAATTAGCAAGATAGTAACATGCAAATCATATAGATCCAATGGTCAGAGGTACTGAGCACTCTTGTTTTCCACCAGAGCTCTCTTCAGAGCTTACCTTTTTCTTGATGGCTCCAGAACATTACTTCCTGGCAAAGGCTAAGCAAGTGACAAATTAAGACTGCTGATCATGCAAATACATGCTCATTTTACTGTTATCTCATCTTTCCCCTCCCTCTTCCTTCTTCCATTGTATCTTGGCATGAATTAAATTGCAATGTCTCTGCAGTAGGGACTTATGTTTATTACTGTTTGTATTAACCAGTACAATGGGGCCCTGATCAGTTCACCTATGCACTATTGTAATCTAAATTAAAAGTAATAATAAACTTCACTTGACGTTCTCCCCCAGCCCTGCCATTACTTGACTATATTCAAAGCTGAATTTCCACTACTTCACATCAATTTTAAATCAGCAATAACATCAATATTTTTGCTGGCAAGAGGACAGAATTCAAATTAACAGATTCTGAAAAACCCAGAAACTTGAAGAGGCCTATTCCTGACCTCTCCATAAGGAAAATGTGCTGCATTTTACTGGTCAGACAGCCTCCACCCAAAAGTAAATGTATCATAAATTTTAGCTTGAATAAAGCCTAAAAAATAAACCAACATAATACCATTGGAAGTACTTTCAATGCCTCTGCCTTTCTCCATGCCATAGTTTTCCATCATCCTTGTGGGCTTGGAATCTCTGTGGGTTACACAGTTGTGTAGCAGAAGCTTTTCAACCATAGTAAGTCTTTATCCTCTCAGGTACAGCTACACAACGATTCCTTATAACCTAAATAGGACATCATGAAGAACACATTTTCAGCTCACTCCCATCTGTAGAGACAAATCCATATTCATTCATTTTCTGTCGGCTATTTTTGATTTTCCTTCACAGGTCTTCTGCATTTGTGTTCTTCTAACTATTTTCTCTCTTGTGTGCCAGTTTCTAAAAATGGGGTGAACTTGTGGGTCTGTTAAAGTCAATGGCAAAACTCCCATTGACTTGAAAGTGGAGTCAGAATTTTACCGAGTCTCTTTTGTGATTACAAATATGTTGTGATGGGTTGGATCACAGAAACCCCCTTGGGAACTGCCAACTGATGTGCTAAGACTACTTTTGCCCCTGCTTTCCCTGCCAGCTTGGGACTCCAGCACCCTGTCTTGCTGAGCCAGGCATTCCCATCTGCTCCAACCCAGACCCAGGGTCTGAACCATGTGCCCCAAAACTGCAGGCTTAAACTGAAAGCAGCTCAAGAAGAGTTCCTGTCTTTCACACTCAGGTGCCCAACTCCCAGTGGGGTCCAAACCCCAAATAAATCCGTTTTACCCTATATAAGCTTTATACAGGGTAAACTCATAAATTGTTCACCCTCTCTAACACTGATAGAGAGGTATGCACAGCTGTTTGCACCCCAGGTATTAATACATACTCTGGGTTAGTTAATAAGTAAAAAGTGATTGTATTAAATACAAAAAGTAGGATTTAAGTGGTACCAAGTAATAGCAGACAGAACAAAGTGAATTACCAAGCAAAATAAAATAGAGCATGCAAGTCTATGTTTAAGAAAACTGAATACAGACAAAATCTCACCCTCTGTGGTGTTACAGTAAGCTTCCTTTTACAGACTAGTCTCCTTCTAGTCTGGGTCCAGCAATCACTCAGAACCTCTGTAGTTACTGTGCTTTGTTCCAGTTCTCTTGAGCCAGCTGAAGACAAAATGGATGGGTCTCCCCGGGGTTTAAATAGACTTTCTCTTGTGGGTGGACACCCCTCCTTCCCCCTGTGTAGAAGTCCAGCTACAAGATGGAGTTTTGGAGTCACACCGGCAAGTCACATGCCCATGCATGACTCAGAACTTACAGGTAGCAGCCATGGTTCACATGCTTCCTTGAAAGTCCTCAAGTAGACTTCTTATATGGATTGGAGCATTCCAAGATCCATTGTTCATTAAGTGCTTCTTGATTGGGCACTTAATTTGCACATTCCTTTCTGAAGAAACTGAACAAATTCTTTACTAAGGCTATTTAAAAATCAGCCAATATTCATAGCTTCGAATACAAAAATGATACATGCATACAAATAGGATTAATATATTCAGTAGATCATAACCTTTACAGAGATATGTGAAATGGCTTTTGTAGCTTAAAACATATTCCAGTTATGTCATGTATATTCATAAGCATATTTCCATAAAGACTTATGGGGAGCACCGTCACATATGTGTCTCCGTATGTAATTGTAAAATTGTTTTTACGCTTACCGATAATCATGAAAAGAGCGTTCAAGCTCTTATTGTGCTGGAATTTCTTAAAAGGAGAGGACCTTGTGTTTTACCCTGAACAGCAGCACCAAAAAACTTATCTCCCATGCTGGCCCATTTACCAACTAAATTACTGACATTCTGTTGTGTTTTCAATAGCCCTTTCTTTAGCATAGAAACTTCAGTAAAGGCCAGCAGGGATGCCCTTAAAACACCTAACATTGGAGAAACAAGAAATAAGGAATGAAAGCCAAAACAGAATTATAAATAGAAAAGAAGGTTCAAAGGTTTTCATCACTAAATGGTGGGTTAAAAATGAGCTGAATGCATTTTTGCATCCCAAGTATAAAGTAATCCTGACATAAGACGCTAATAGCAAAGTTTGTGCTGGATGAAATTATAAGCATGCTACATAATTATAGTTTGCAAGAAACTCCACATGATTACAATCTGAGGACCTTAAAAGAGCCAAATCAGTTTGTCACATTTTATGAAAAATCTTTGCTGAATGAAAACTGACTTTCTCTGACCTTTCAGAAGACAAGGTGATTATAAATGCTAAAGCATAAGTGATGGAAAAATGTCATACTAAGGAAAAAGTCTCTTAAATACAATAATTTTTATTAGTCACACAATTCTTAGTATCCCAATACTATTAACAAAAATCAAAAATTCACATAGCAAAAGTACTCAATTTACTTAATTAATGACTTTCAATGAGATAATATACATTCCCCCCCCCCCCCTTCTTACAATTACAATTGGTTTAATTAAGTGCAGCACTTCATTACTAGGGAGGACAGACTTGTGCTGGAGTAGCAGCCTGGCCTACAAATTTAGGTCAACAGAAGCTGCCTTATGTCAATCTAATAATGTATGCATCTACACTACCAGGTTCAGCTGACCTAAGTTGAATTTAATGTTGACTTCTGTACTCCATCTCTGAGAGAGGCATAGCACTTACTTCACTGTTCACGGTGTTCAGAGGTAATGTAGATGCAGCGTTGTATAATTCGACTTAATTGGCCTCCTGAAGGTTTTCCACAATACTCCACTGTGACCACTCTGGAGAGTCTTTTCAACTCTACTGCACAGCATCCAGGTACACAAGAAACAGCCCCTCCACTGGGAACTTTTGGAATTCCATTTTCTGTTTGATCATCATGGGGAGCTCACCAGCACAGCTGATCATGGAGATTCAATACCCCAAAAGCGCCCCCAGCCTGGAGTACTCAGGATCTTATTGCTGGACGGAGAGAAGAGTTTGTGTAGACATAGCTGCAATCCAGCAGAAGAAACACTGACAACTATGTAAAGATTGTGCAGAGTATGGGGGAGAAGGGCTACAACAGGGACATGCAGCAGTGCTGCATGAAAATAAAGGGACCTCAGCAAGTCAACCAGAAGACAAGGGAGGTGAACAGTCATTCTGGTTCTGCTGCACAGACATGCCTTTTACAATGAGCTGCCTGCGATTCTCAGCGGGCACTCCACCACTAGCCCTAAATGCAACACTGATTCCTCCCAGGAGTCTGAGTCCTGGGCCATGTCAGGCAACAGTAAAGAGGACATTTTGGATGAGGAAGAGGAGGAGGAGAATGGGAGACAGGTGAGCAGTGGATCAATTCTCCCCCAGAGCCAGAAGCTGATTTTAACCATGGAGCCCAGCCAGTTGTGGAACAGCATGGTGGCAGAGTGTGATGCCAGGGAAGGCACCTCTCATTAGTTTACATTTACAATCAAACTGTACATGCTATTAGTTTTTATGTTTAATCAGAACAAAAAATGAGATGTGGTGGGTATCTGCTTCCCCATGGCCACTCCAGCTATGCAGAGGGTGCCCCACAGAAAAGACTGTTTATGTACACATGGTTGCCAGGAATCCTCCATGGAAATCTCTAGGAAGTTTTCATGGAGGTACTCTGCAATCCTTTACAGAAGGCTTCTGGGGAGGGCTGCCGTATTTCTTCCACCATGGTAGGACATTTTGCCATGCCACTCCTGTATTAACTCTGCTGTCATCATTGTGGTACACACAGTGGCAGATTAGCCACTGGGCCAACGGGACCCATACCCAGGGGCGCCAGCCAATTGGGGGTCCCTGGAAAAATGGGCCCCCCCACAGCCTGACCTGCTCTGCCCACCCACCCAGCGCTCCTGCCGGGGAATGGGGTTGGGGCTCAGGGGCTTACTCCACCCACCTGGCCGCCCAGTGCTCGAGCCAGGGAGCAGCAGGAGCTCCAGCCAAGTGGAGCAGGACAAGGCCCCATGCCCTGACCCTGCTACCTGGCAGGAGCATTGGGTGCGTGAGCGGAGCAAGCTCCTGCTCCCTGACCCCATTTCCCCAACAAGAGCATGGGAGCAGGGGAGGAGACTGCAGGTGAAGGGGTTGGGGACGGGCTTCCACTTGCTTTGGCTCAGGGCCCCACAAAACCCTAATCTGCCCCTGGGTAAACAGCACAGCATCATAAGGACCAGGTTTATACCCAGATGCTTGCAACATCTGCTCCTTTGCGGCCTCTGTCACCCATAGGAGACTGATATCACATAATATCACCTAGGGAAAACGTGGGAAGTTCTCATTACAAGTGCTTTCACTGCAAACAATAGAGCATATGATCCACACACCCCTGCCCACACACACACACACACATTGAATTCTGGGTCTCTCAACCATGATTTCCCTAACATGCCATTGCTTTGGTTGGCATTGATCTATTACGAGCAGCATAAAGGGATGGGCTGGGAGGATTTGCTGTGTCTTCCCCTCTCCTGCAGAGCTGCCTTGGAAAAAGATAGCAATTTGGGAGTCTAAATGCTGTTCCCTGTTTTCAAGTAACATCCATGTTGCTAGGGGGAGGGGACATTGTTCAAATGCCCAACTGTACTGCTGATGCAGGTTTGCCACAAATTACATCATAAGGCCTGTTGGCCGTGCCTCGGGGCCATAATCACGATGGCTGAAACAGAAAACCAGTACATGGAATAGCTAGGGATTCTGATTATGTTCTGGCTTGCAGTGGAGTGTAGTAAGGGATTTTTTTTTTTAATGGCAACCTTAATGTGTTCTACATGAGGTAACTTTTTTAGACCATTACAACAAACTAATGCAGAATAGGGCCCACAGTTTAGTATACATAGTAAGATCAGTTTTAAGAAATATCAGTTCATTTCTATATACTTAAAGTAGGCTGCATAATATTCCTGAAATAAATTAACCTAATTTTCCTGAATCATTTTCCTGAATCATTCATTTGATCAAAATTTCAGGAATAAACTGATGTTTTCCCTCCCAGAATTTAAAGAAATTACCAAAAACTAATGAGCTAAACACTTGCTCAATCCCAAAATTACCTGGAATAATCCCACTGTTAATTATTTTTACAGGGAAACAGAGTTTTCATCAAATTCACAAATGGGTTAATTTTTTATCCTGCATATTTTTCAAAAAAGAGAATTTTTTTGGTAAGAATATTCCTTTCCTGATGCCTCTTTAAATCCCCAAATTGCCGTTTTATGACTTTAAAGTTATCTAGTAAAATATCCAAGTATGCCTAAAATCTATCTCCATCCCCCCTTGAATAATTTTCATGCAACTATCATATACATATTAAAACCATTTTTGAAAACTTAAGGGGAGTTGATGATACCTGAACATAAATTGGATTTAAAGCACAGGTTAAATAATTACATTTTGGGGGGATCATTCTCCCAGCCTTTCATGAAGGAAAACCATGTTTGCAATTGTTGTCAAAACTTTGAAATGTGCTTCATTTAACCTATGTTTTAAATCCTAATACATCCTGACCATGTTACACAAATCAATTAAGAAAGAGTAGGTCTTGGCCCCCAAACAAAAAAACCCCAAACAAACAAACAAACAAAAAAAACCCCTGACAGACAGTGCAGACACACAGTTCCATAGGCAATCAACAACAGAAAATAAAAAAGTCAATCTTAACCATCTGTCAAAAAATGAAAGTGAAATGGCAAGAAAAAGTAGTCAAATCTGGAAATTGTAAAGAAGAAAAGAAGCATACAACAGGTCAAAAACCAAAAAAAGCTTCACTAAAATTTGTGCTTTTTTTTTTTAATTTGGTCAACATTTCAAAAACTCTCATCTACTCTAAAGTGGCATGATAGTAGGAATTGCTCAACAAGCCTATCTTGCTAACAAAAAAAAAAAAGCCCACCAAACTATAATTAACCAAAGATATATCTACCAAATGTCAGGGTTTTTTTAATGTTGAGCTTTCTTATCTTCAGCTCCAAAGGGTGAAAAGTTTCTGCCGAGGTGGGGCGTGGAGGCAGATGGGTTGGCAGCTAATTTTGAGAGCCAGATACCAGAGCAATAAGAAGAGCCATGCAAGGCGCTCTGCATCTCCGTGAGGCTTTAAAAACCTGTTTCAGTAATGAGTCACAGTAATGTGTGAGGCTTATCTGTGCTGTGCCTTCCCATACCATCCCTCCATTGGATCAATTTCCATGTAACCCCCCTCCACCTCCAACCTCTGTCAATGGAAAAAAATAAAAAAGCATTTATTTCTCAAAGCATTTACTTGTATTATGCACACATGAAGAAACTGAAAAGAACAATTCTCCCCAAGAGCCAGAAGCCAATTTTAACCATGGAGCCCAGGAAAGTTAAGTACTGTAACAAGTTATCTAGGAAGGTTATCTAACCTGTTCTTAAAAGCCTGCAATGACAGGGATTCCATGAACATCTGCCCAGGATGGTCCAGGTGCACTTCATCCTGCCTCAGTGCAGGGAGGTGGAACTGGATGACCATGAACCACCCAGCTTTACATTTCTATGATTTCCATAGACAACATCCTTATTAACTATAGAATCCATATTCATTCCCAGAACACAGTTTATCTGTGTACTGCACAATGCAGGGATCCTGTGAAAAAAAAGAGTATGATCATGTAATTAAAAACTATCCACTCTTCAGTAAGAATGTTTTGGGTATTTTTTTTAATGGAGAGGTTCTGGAGAAGAGTCACAAGAATGATAAAAGCGTTGGAAAACATGTCTGATCGATTCTGCAAGCTCCATCTACTTAACTTATCAAAAAGAAAGTGAAGGAGTGATTTGATAAACCTCTATGTCAGTGGTAGGCAACCTGTGGCCCGCAGGCCGCACGCGGCCCGTCAGGGTAATCCACTGGGGGATCATGTGACAGTTTGTTTACATTGACCATCTGCAGGCACGGCTGCCCGCAGCTCCCGGTGGCCGCAGTTCACCACTCTTCGTCAATGGGAACTGCGGAAAGCATTATGTACCTATTTGTACTGCTCTATGTACCTACATGGGGAACAGAAATTTGCTAATGGAGGATTCTCCAATCTAGAAAACAAAAGTATAACATGGGGGGTTTATATATAATTTAATATATGTATTAGGATTCGGGCCTCATTTTGCTAGGTATTGTAGAAACACATCTGATGGCATGGACCCTGCTCTGAACAGCATAATATGTCAGTGATACTTGATGTGTCAATGATACTAACCTAAATTTCCTACATTAAAATAATAAATAAAGATCCTGTAAATGTAAAGGTGGTGGAAGCACCAGGACTGTACTCTGTAGAATCCATTTTCTCACATTGCTTTTTCACTGAAGCTAAGACGGCTAAATATGCCCACACAGTCATGTATAACAATAGCCATACCATTTGGGAAGAGATTACTTGTCACTTTAATTTAGGAATTACCAAATGATATCGGATATAATTTACACAAAGATTATGTGTCACTTGACTTCTAAAAATGCCCTCGTTCAAGAGTTTAAAAATGTTCTTTTTGGATAAGAGCTCACCATTATTTCTGACAGCTTTCCTGATATCAAACAAGTATGTCAAGTAAATGGCAAAGGATAATTTAAAATCTGAAAAAAAGAAATAATAATAATGCCAATCTTTCCCAACATTCTCTCCTCTACCCCCAGAGACACATTCTGACTAGAACTCTACACTTGTAAGAATCTGAGCACTTCAAAAGTAAGGATACACAGCACTTTGCAGAATCAGCCCCCTGATCACTTCACAATAGTCTAAGATGTCAGAGGGACGTTATATTTGTTACTGAAGGGATGGAATATTTTAAGATAGTGATGTGCTGCCAAATTTCTAACAAGGGGATGCCTCAAAAGCTTTTCAACTCAGCTTCCAATACATGTGATATAAAATATCTTCCTCCTTCCAAATCCATCAATTCCATATTTTCCCACAAGATTGTCTATTCTTTATTTCCTCTCCCTCCACACACACGCATTTCATTTAATTAATTCCTCACTGTCATCTATGTCTGAAGGGGGAGACAATTTCTTATTGCTGGTGTTGAAACTTGCATAGAAGCAAATGTCATTTGGCTGGGGGCAGTGTGTCAGAGGGAGGGAAGGTTGTATCATGTGTTTAGGCTACAGTTTGTCAAAAAACATTTTCCATTAAAATATTGCTGAAACTTTTTGACCAACTGTATCCAGAGCTTAAAATGACCACCAGATAAGGCCAGAAAGAAACTTCACAAGACTCTGGATAATGTAGGCTTTCTAGTGCTTTCTACTGAACAATTTCTGCTGGGCACTGTCAAAGGCTAAATAAGCCATTATACTCTGATACATCAGCTCCTATGATCCTGGATAGAGAGGTGGTCATGCCTGGAGGGAGTGAGATTCGAGACTGTCTGTTATTGCTAGCTTCTCAAATGCAGAACTGGACCTACAAAGGTAATTTTTCAGTTGAGGTATTCACAGCTATGATATACCAGTGAGGCCAAAAGTTAAGCACGTTGCAAATATAAATAAATAAAAATTGGCATTCGTACGGATAATAAAAACAGGCACACTTGAACTGTAGAAGGTAAACACTGATATGTCATTCAAGATGGCAGCAGTCACATAATTATGGGTTCATCCGGGACTCAGACAGCTCAGGATGAGCTTCCATTGAGTAGAGGTAGCATGTATCCCACTGGCAGATGTGTTACAGGGCCTCCTCTGTGCCAAATCACTGAGGTTCTGAGTTTCTACAGTCAGCAGCTTTTGAGCATTAGGTCAAGCTGCAGTGGCTTAGGCTTTTTTTTAACTCTGCAGGTTCCTGATTCAGTTTCTGGTGTATTGACCAAGATAATGGCCATCATGCTAGCATTTCAACTAGTTCCTGGAGGCATGAATCTCTTTCACCAGGAGACCTCTGCTGCTGAATATTTGACAACATTATGTCTGTGACAAAGCTCTGTCCTTGTCTCTGTGAGTCCCACATTTCCTGGTGGATTTCGCTAGCCTCAGAGGCTCACTGTGACCCTCCACATAACCCTTCTCTCTCTAGAGACAAGATCACAGTCTACTGAGCCATTTTCATCATAAGCCAGTGAGGGAGGTGGGGAGAAGCTATCCTCCCTTGCACAGTCTCTGTTGTCTCCCAGTCTCAGTGATTAATCGGGAGGGGGGGCAAAAGGGGGAGCCCGGGCCCTCTACTCTGGGCTCCCCCTTTAGCTGACCTTTTAGAAACATGACATGTACAATTCCCTGGGCTACTTCCCCACAGCAGCCCCCACTTCCTCAAGCTCCACTTCACCCTTACCTCAGGGCCTCCTTCCTTGTGCCTGATATGGTGTGTACTGCTCAGTGTCTCCAACAGCACAACTTCCTCCCACATCCTGACATCCACATCCACCTGACTAACTCAGCATTTAACTAGGTTCAGCCAGTCCCTGATTGACTTCAGGTGTCCCAATGAACCTAGCGTTCTCCCTGCCTTCTAGAAAGCTCTTAATTGGCCACAGGTGTCTTAATTGACCTGGAGCAGCTGCCATTTAACTTATCTTGGTACCAGGGATTTGTTTAGCCTGCAGCTAATATATCTGTCTCCCACTACTTTTCTACCTTGCCCCTTCACAGTCAAGTAGTCCTAATGTAAACAGTTGAATGAGGATGAGTCAATGTCCGTTAGCCTCTCCACCAGATTACTTGTGTTGTTTTTTCTCAAAAATTTCCAATAAAGGGGACAGTATTGTATTTTTAAAATATTTCTGCTGTAATCATAGCACATTCAAGTAGTTTGAGATATTGAGTACTTAGCTCTTGTCTGTATGGCAGCTTTGTTCTTTTGCAATTATCTATTACCGCCCTGGCTTTCACTTCAGTATCTGTCCCATTTCTATGAGTTGTCAAAATAGCACTTGCAAAGAACTTTTCTCATCAGTTTGTACAGCTGTTAAGTCATTTGAACTTAACATGGTCCCATTTTGATTCATGTTAAGGACTATATACTGTAGCTGGTTATTTCTAGCTTTCAATGGCTTGATACTACGTATTTGGACAATTTCCTGGTCTCCTTTCCAGTTTTAATACTATTCTCATCTTCTCAATTTTTTCATCTCTTGTGGTATTTGGCATATTTCTTAAGGCCCTAGCCCAGGATCCATGAGAATATCAGCTTTCATTAAAAATAAAATAAAAGAAAGTAAGTTTCTAGTCCTCATGGTTGTAGAGAAAAGCTTTAAAATGTGTCAAGTGCACCTAAAGTTTCAAATACAGAAGGTAAATAAAAAGAATCTCAAATGTAATCTAATATCATAATTTTTGAGCCAACCTCATGATTTGGAGGGAAGGGGGGAGGTGTCAGACAAAAATTTTGAATGCTTAGGGTTGGCAGTACTTGGTTTCTCTAATTTGTGAATTAGTATTTGGGTTGCATATTTGCTTGTTTATTGATGGATGTTTACTGATGTTACTTGAGAGGTCTTAGATAGATAAACCATATAAATAAGATGGCTTCTCTGACAGAGCAGCCACCAGTGCACCACTTTATGTGTTGCATCTTACTATCCAACCCCTCATGTGGATGGCCAACTTTGGGAGCAAGAATATAGGAAATAACAGAGCACTGCCTCCTGCCTGTTGTTTCATTTCCTAAATCACAGGGACTGCAATTGTGACTGGCCCTTCTACAGATCCTCAACTGAAAGGCATTATATAAAGCCAAATTTTTGTAATCAGTAGTTTTGATTCCTCAGTAGTCAGCTGTTTTTATTTCAACACAGCATAATATTATTTAACATATATAGATTCCATGCCTTGCAACATAAATATGATTTTGCTAAATGCCATTTTCCCTCCAAACACCTTCCCTTCCACATTTACACCACAAAAGCTTAAGGGAAATAATGCTGGATTGGCAGAATAACTGTCTGTATTTGAAAAGCAAATACACCTTGCACTGTGGGAAAGGTGTCTCCTTCCTCACATCTTCTGCTTGTGTCATCTTGATCTGTATGTATATCTTTGAATTTAATTAAACCCTGCACCTGCAAGCATGACAAAATGATACAAATATCTATGTATCCCTATTAAATAACTAATACCAAGTGTATTAAATTGAACTTTCAGTCAGGAAACAACTTCCAGGCCCCCAAAAGGAAAATATATACATAAAAACACATATTTATCCTGTGGTTCTATCAGTTAAGATTTTTCATTGCTAATTACAAGTTCTATAACATTAGCAACTAGTTTTCTCTAAGGCATAAGAGGCAATAAAACTAAGGAAATCAGACAATTACTTAAATTGTTCATAGGATATCTGTGATTTTCAAACATGGTTGAAAATTAAGGTTGGATCTCAATACTTCATGTTAACAAAAGAATGGATTAAAAAACATCCTAGAAAGTCAGCCTTAAGATGAATGACAGCTTGCCTTTTCTCAATGAAATGAGTTGGGTTTTCCTGGTGTGACTGAGAGGAAAATATGGCTTGAAAGGTAAAAACCAAGCTAAATCTGTTTTATTGAAACAGTTTTATTGAAAACTTCAGATTTTGGTTTTTCAGTTCCATTTTCAGCAGTGGGGAGAGAGATGATCTATTTTATTTTAAGTGCCATTATTAATCAAATGAAGTTGGCAAGAAAAAATCTTCAGTGTACTTAACTATTTGCATTTCTTTTACACATCTACATCCATTTATAACTTAAGTGATCTTGTAGTAGAAAAACTAATCTGCCATTAATCTAGAGCATGGTGGGTGGCAACAACATGAATAACAAACTTGATTTCATATTTTTGGTTATTTTTGGAAAGGAAAACCAAAGATAGATTTTATATTCTGACTTCAACTTCTCTGAAGCAAAACAAACCAAATAGACCCATAATGTAACCAGTCCCATTGCATTTTGAACAGTGATACTTTTGAATAAAATATGAGCTTGTAAACTTGGTGATCTGTGATTGAATTTGAAAGGACAATGTGTGGCTGTTTTTATATGTGAAACTGTTAGACCATGTGGCTGCATTCTAACTGGAATACGGTATGCTGTCAGTGTTAAATAATACATCCACATGATTGAAAAAGTGCCTGACAGGCCTGGCTTGCCAACCTCCCTTATTATCACTGAATCAAATAGGGTTTTGTGTATGGAACAGGTTAACTATCTAAACCTAAGCAGTCATGGTAAATTTGACTGAGACCAAATATTATATATGTTTAGTTCAGAGCAGGCATTAAACTCCTTTAATTATTCAAGAAGTCATAGAATGACTATCTATCTAAAGTGCCCAACCCCTATATATATATATATATATATATATATATATTAACATCATAGGGAATCCCTCAATTTGAGGATGATCTCTACCACAGATTTACATATAGGTCCTGGAACGACTCAGGAGTCCGATCCTGGAATCACAGATCCACCTGCAGTAGGTACAGTGATACAGCATGGCCAGAAGGCAGCAGGAGAGTGATATAGGAGAGATATGTAAGTCCCAGGATGAGGAGAAGCCTTATGCCCTGTAGAGGGAAGAAAGGTTTCTATAGATTAATTAAAAGCACCCAAAGCCAATTAGAGCATCTGAAGCTAGTCACCTGATAGAAAACCTCTGCTTCAATGAGCCAGGGGAAGGAGTTGGAGCAGAGTGGTTTGGAACTGGAGAAGAGTGCAGTTTGGAGGAGTTGAAGTAGAGGAGAGTTTGGAGAAGTGCCATAGCTGGCTAGAAGACCAAGACCCTAGGTAAAGAGACACCTGGCTTGTGCAGAGAGAGAGGGCAGGAAGCCCCACAAGCTGAAGAGCAGAAGAGGAAACTAGCCCAGGGGAAGGAAGCACTAGTTCAAGTGGTTTACCACTATCCCTAGGGCCCCTGAGGGTGGGACCTGGAGTAGAGGGCGGGCCCGGGTCCCTCCCTCTCCAGTACCCTTCTCTAGGTTATGAGTGGGACAGTAAATACCCTAGTTCAGGGGCAGGAAACTGCGCCCTGAACCTCCCCCCAAGAAGAGGAAGCGTGGGACCCATCTTAATCGTATCACAATTTGCCTCAGTACAGACATTTCCTGATGTGTCAGCTGCCTGCTCAGAGAAAGTTCTTTCTTTTTCCTTCTCTCTCTCTCTCTTTTAAGCTTTGAGGGCAAGGGGCTTCTCCTCAAAGTGGGCCACTGGCTGATGGAGGATGTGGTGCCATTGAAGTTGGTTGGTGGCTTGCTCATCCCCATTTTTTGATGTCCACATCAGTTTTTTTGAGATCCTTTCTTAGTGTGTCTTTGTAGCATTTAATCTGACCACCATGGGATCTCTGACCATGGATGAGCTGAGAATAGAGGGTTTGTTTTGGGAGGTGAGAGTCTGGCACCAACACAAAATGTCTAGTCCAGCAGCATTGGTGCATGAGGATCATTGTTTCAAGGCTGGTGATGTTTACTTCAGTAAGAATGCTAGTGTTAGTGCAGTGATCTTCCCACTTGATGCAAAGGATCTTCTGGGGGCCTGGTTAGTGGTACCTCTCCAGACTCTTGATGTGCTGTTGATAGGATACTCAAGTTTCGCAACCATAAAGGAGTGTAGGAATAACAGTTGTCTCATAGACCTGGATCTTGGTTTCCTGCTTTAGATCACGATCTGTCAAAATATATCAGAACAATTTCCCAAAGGAAGCACTTGCACACTGGAAGCTGTGCTGGATCTCACTGTTGATTTTGCATTTTGAGAAAGTTGGCCACTGAGGTAGCAGATGTGCTCAACTGTCTCCAAAGTCCATCCCTTGATGGTGATTTGCAATGGGTTATGTGCAAAGCCTGAAGCAGGCTGATGGAGCACTTTAGTCTTCTCAAGATTGAGTGAGAGTCCTAGGCTTTGGTAAGCGTGTGCAAAAAACTCCAATGTGGACTGAACGTCATTCTCAGTGTGCACGAGGATGGCACAGCCATCAGTATTCTGAAATCACTAATGGATGTCCCAAGGACTTTAGACTTCGAACAGAGATGTTGAAGATTAAAAAGCCACCCAACCATTCTGTATTGAATGTTAACTCCACCGGGGAGTCAGTTTTTAACAAGGTCCAAAATGACTGCTAAATAGATGGAGATCAGGGTTGGAGGCAATAATGCATCCTTTCTTAACCCCAGTTTTGATGATATCTCCAGGCCATTACAGAGAACAGTAATAGTCATCTGATCATGAAGAAGCCTTAGGACCTTAATAAATTTTGGAGGGCAGCACCTTCCACAGGCCTTCATGATTGACAGAGTCGGAGACCTTTTTCAAATCGATTAAGTCCATGTACAGGTCCTGATTTTGCTCCCAAGACTTTTCCTGTATTTGGTGGGCAACAAAGATCATGTCAATTGCCTCACAGAATTGTCTAAAACTGCTCTGAGATTCCAGCTATATTTTTTCAGCAAGGGGAAATAATCGGTTTAAGAGGATAGCGGAGAGAATTTCCCCTGTGGTAGATAGCAAGGCAAGGCCTCAATAATTTCCACATTCCAACTTATCTCCTTTCTTAAAGATTGTAACAATGTTGACTTTTCTCAAGTCTTCCAGAATCTTCTCATCAAACCAGATATGTAGAAAAAGTTTGTGGAGCTTCCTTAACATTCTTCACATCCAAACTTTTAGACTTCAGCTGGTACGCCATCTGGCCCTGATGCCTTGTTGTTCCTGGTTTGCATAATGGCTTGTGTTACTCAAAATGCTCCTTCCATCTGGCTTTCATGGCTTTGCTGTCCTTAAAAGAGAAGTGTAATTCAGTGACCTGATGTGTTTACCTGGAATGTTCCTGTTCCTGTTTTTAGTGTCTTCAGCTAATGTGCATCTTTTACTGTGATAAATATGATTTCAGTCTCCCTTTGCAATGCTCATTTGAAAAACAGAAATCCTGTTTAAATTAAGGATAAATAGTCCTCAGGAGTCCAGCAATATTCCAGCATATAAAGACAAAAATATCCCTAAAGACCCTCCTAATACATTGTGGCTTTCCTTGGGAAGCAATTATTCTGACCTTAGAGCAGAGGTGGGCAACCTGCAGCCCATGGGCCGCACGTGGCCCATCAGGGTAATCCACTGGCGGGCTGCAAGACAGTTTGTTTACATTTGCATGGCTGCGCACAGCTTCCAGTGGTCGTGGTTCGCTGTTCCCGGCCAATGGGAGCTGCGGGAAGGGGCGACCAACACATCCCTGCGGGCTGCAGGTTTCCCACCACTGTCTTAGAGCTTCCCGCATGCTTTCTGATTCTATACCTAACATGTGGGTTAGAGCTCACTGTTTCTGTATGTGCCATAAGAATATTGAAATACTGCCCTGTGTTTAAAACTACTTACTACATTATCTGGACACTATATAGAACACCTATTTCATTTAAAAATAATATTGAACATCAGTAATTACTATCACATGTTCAGTGACTTATTAAAGCATCCTGCTATGTCTCTAAAGTTATTTTCATGACACCATCTTAACAAATGGAAATTGATATCTCAGCTAAAGTGTCATAAACAAATGTTGGCTCACTGGACTACTGAAATCTGGCAAAAAGCAAGGAGACAAGAAAATCCATAAAATGAAATATTTGAAAGATAATCCATAGAGACTGAGGTTGACTTTCTAGCTTTTCATTATTGACATAAAGGATTTGAATGATGGGATATAAAGTGATATTTTTCAGTTTTTATCATGCTATTCATATTTAAAACTACATTGAAAAAAATACAGTTGTAGTTTAAACTTCCCAGAAGGATGAGCATTCAGTTAAGCCTCAAATATTCATTATGTAGCCACAATGGAGCACAGTAGAGTATATGAGCATTTCAATAATTTTGAAATAGGTCCTGGAAATGAGATATTTAACAGAGAACTCTCACCTGTCAATGATTTTCCTAAATTGAGAGTTTTCCAGGTGAATTTCCTTTTTTTTAATTTTAAAGGAATAGCACACATTATTATGCTATGTAGTGATAAATTAAATAAAATGCAAAAAAAAGCTCATCCCCTATCACCTTATAAAGAAGGGATAGAGATATAAGAAAGACAAGGTAAATATGGTAATAGCTTTTATTGGACCAACTTCTGTTGGCGAAAGAGACAAGGAAACACAGCAATTAACATGAATAAGGATTTGCAAGATATAAGCTCTTTAGTGTAGGAGTAAATACATTTTCTTGTATACGTTGGCTTTGTTGACTCAAGAGACCTTTCCAATCCCTATTATCTATGGCTTGATAGGAAGATTATAGGTTTTTCAAAGATTTTTTTTTTCAAAAACAAGACACATTTAATATTATTAACGGTGAGTATTACTGCAGGACGTAAAGGCCCCAGTCAAAATTAGGACCTTGTGCTAAATATTGTACAAATATGTACTGATTCTTGCTGCCCTATAATGCTGACAGTAAAAAAATGAATGGGAAGGAAAACAAGGACACACAAATTTGTATTGACTTGAACAGGTCTGTGACAGAACCAGGAATAGAATTCAGGTCACCTGAATCCCTTACCAGTACCCTATCTGCTACACCACATAGAAAATATTTTGTAATTTAGGGTATCGCTACCCTCTACAAATTCCTATCTTTGATAAAAATCACTCCAAAGCCGTTAGTTAAAGAATCCAACCATACTCTAAAAGTAAAGAACCTTCAATTAAATAAAGATGGAAGAAAATATGTATTGAATTCCCAATCAACAGGGTCTCACCGCAGGTTTGTAATAAATATAATATAATATAATATAATATAATACATGTTCAGCATAGTATAGACTATTTTAGTAAGTGTAATCCATAAAAGGCACCTCCATAATTACAAAACATAAAGAAAATATTGATACACTGACAGAGATGTCTGTCAATTTCAGTTATTACACTGAGATACAAATACCATAGTCAACATAAATGCTTGAAAGATGCCAACACTCACCTTTTTTAGACTCTTCCTATCTAGTTTCTGAACTGAGTTTGGCATGAATAATATGCTCTGCATAGTGACCAATTATTCCCTTAATGGTATGGACAAAGGGTATGACTTCCATGGAGTTATCACAATTTGTACCACCTGAGGATCTGGCACCAAATGTCCATGCTAGTGTTCTTAGACCTACTGGCACACTTTGGCACTGTCTATCACAAAGTTCTGCCTATACCTCTTTGCAGTATTGGCAGAGTTGAGAAATACTGCATTGGTTTCAGAGAGATAACTGCAGGGTAGCTGCATCCACAATTGAGGATAACAAAGATCTTAAATTGTGGATGCAGCTACCCTGCAGTCCCAATAAAGGAAAGAAATAGTGATTTAGATGAAAAATAGCAGGCTCATTTACACCTAGATGATACAAACAAAATGCTGGTGGGCAGGGAGAACCACTTGGAAGGACCCCATATGGTGTTTTTTAGGGGTGAGGGGAAAGTACATTTCCAGGTTAACCCAAAAGTCAGGACTATTTTTTTTTCTCTTTGTTTAATTTCCGGTGGCATGAGCCTGTACTTTTGGAGCATTAAGATTTGATTTCTGTCTATGCTAGAGTCCCAGGTAGCGAGAGTATGAAGGATAATGACAATCAATAAGTTGCTATATGGTCATGGATTTCTTACACTAATTTAAAATCCATCTTTCTATTTGTTACTTTCTCTTTCTGTTGTATGGCAATGAAACCTTCTTTCACATTTTTACTGGTTTTTTTCACCACCTTCTCCCATGAGTATTAATACATTTCTTAACATGGGAGCCAATTTACAGGGCTTGTGTTTATTAATTTAAACCTTGCCTAGTTTGTGTCTTTTTCATTGGAGAACATACTTGCAGATTTGAAAAAAATGTTTTAAAATAACTTTAAGATTTATTCTCCCTGCCCCCACTTTTATTGTCACCCTCTTTTTTGTCAGTGAGATTGCCTGCCATACTGAGGTCATAGTTCTAACATCTAATGCTGGAAGCCAGGCTGCACAGCTGGGTTTACATCTCGCTTGATGTTACCTGAAGGCGCAGTAACACAGACACCACACAGGCTCCTCAACTTGCATTAGTGCCATAAGCATCTCTTCAGACTGCTTTGGGGAGAAGGATCTTTTACAGCTAGAGTGAGTATTGTGATCTGACTTCGTGGGTTGATAAATGCTACTGTCTATTAAGCTGAAGCTCCTGTCTTCGGTGGCTTTCTGCCACCCTGCAAAGTGTTGAAATGCTCCTCATAGCTATAACAGACCGTTGCAGAATGCATCTCACTTATGTAATCTCTATTTTTCTGCCATGCCCAAAGGATGATTGACTAGTATTTCAGTAACAATTCAGGTTAAAAATAAAATCCCACTTCATTACTTGAAATGTGAAAATATTGCAATTAAAAATGCTGAACTTATATTCATGGTAGTGTGCCATCTGAAAATGAATGAGATGTCCAAAACTACAAACAGAAACCTACTTTAAAAATCATTAGGTATTCTACCTTTGCATATATTATCATGTCAACCCTCCACATGAACATTTATTACAAAATATTATAATCCCTTAAAATGAATTCTCATTTCTTATTCTCTTACCTATCAGTGGGGATTAATGCCAATCAGATTTTAATTTTAGTTAGCTGAAAGAATGAAAGAAGTGATACTTGTTGTTATGTTATCCGCAAGATAATTCAGAAACAATTTGTGATGCCAGACTGTTTTTTTCTTTTATATTCTTAGTCTATCTCAGTTCACAGACATTAATTTGGGAATAAAAAAAAAAACACAATCAAGGTTGAAAAGGCATTGCTTAGATTGTTTGTGAGATGAGAGTATATCTCATGAGTATAATGATATCTAATGAGATCCAAAACTCATAAAGACACAGCAATCTAGCTAATTCACAGCTGGAAGAATTCACTTGCTTAAAGGGAAATCATGGATGTTCAGGCACCTCCAGGGGAAAAAAAATACAGTAAATCATCCCATAATGTTATAACTAGAGATTAACATGCCACTCATGTCATCTAACACAGCAAGTAATTTGAAAGAAATGCTTACTCCTTATATATAACTGAGGGCAGCTATATTTATTTAATCAGGGTAGATTCTGAAGTCTTGTCTCCTGTTTACCTGCTATGGGTATATCATAGGGACACTGGTACTTTAAAGGCTCAGCTACAACTGGTGGAGTACGTACAACCACCATTCTTTTGGCTAAGAAAGAAAAGTCACACAATTTAGTTGCGCTTTTACTATTTTTAGCATTCTTTATTTGATAATATCCATGTCTAATCAGAATCACACAATTCATGTTATGAAAATCATACATATTACCATAATGTTAACATTTGATTACCTCTCCAAATTACAAATATGATTGTACAATACCTGTATTAGGATAATTAGGTATTACAGATGCTTAAATTGTAGGAGTATTAGTGTGCAATTATTAATCATTTTAATTTAGCATCCGATATTTTTGTCATTGTAAATTCCATGACTGGTGCTAAATAGTAATGACCAGAGACCAAATCGAGAAGGATTTATGGGGCTAGATAATTATCTGATTAAGTCCATCAAATTCAGTAGAGCTGTACTGCCATATACCTGCGGAGAACCTGGATCATGTAATCTAATTCTCTTTGGTAAATATTGGCATTTAAGAGAACTTTATACTGCAAATAATTTTACCAGTTTTCAAACATTATAGTGGGCTCAACTGATTCTTATTATTGTTAAGTTTGTATTAGGTCTATCATCAAAGCTCTTATATGTGGTAAATGCCATTTTGTAAATCATTTAGCCTCCCTGTCTTGCTGCACCACATAGTCAATGTTTCTGAACACAGGAGCTTGAAGCCTGCAGCTCTGGGTCTCCTCTATGTCACTCCTCTCCACCACCAGTAGTAAAGAGAGACCTCTGAGAGAACTGCCCAGGAATTCATAAGAGATTTCAGATAGGGAATGGATGAAAAGGCAGAACTCAGAAGGCAGGGATGGAGCTGGAGGGAGTGTCTGGCCCTGGAGATGCTTTCTCTTCCTCCTCCCCAACTCCCTCCTGTGAAAATCAGCAGGGACACCCTCTCTCTTTGAGAAGACCAGGCAGGATTCTCCATCCCCAAATGTCGTACCCTCTATCTGGGCCCCAAATGTGCATAATATGAAACATCTGGGTTTCATTGTGCTAATGGACAAGTTATATCTTTTTATGTATAAAACCTGTTTAAGTATTTTTTTTTATTTTGTGTATGAATCAAACCAGGTTTGGCATCTGTAACAGATTAATGGTCGAGGTTGGAGAGAAGCTCAAGGGAGGGAGCATGATGTGTTACCAATTCTAGTACTGTTTTATTTTATTAATGCAATGAGAAAATGTCCTTAACAGGTAAAACCCATTATAATCTGTTAATTATTGCCTGATGAACAAGAAAACATCCTTCTATATTTTGGTCAGTTGGCACATATTTCAACATCTTGTGTCACACACATTGGCAGGTGTGAAGGTTGAGATGTAATGACTGTCATTATAACCTCCTTTGTTCAGTTGCTCAGATATAGAGTTAGTTGAATGCAAAATTATTCACAAATACTGTCAGAAATGTAAGTAACAAGCTGAATTTTCTTTTATTTGTGGAATCACATTATTCACCATTTATGAATACTGGTATGTCTGCTGGCTGGTCATGAAACTGTTCACAACTCCCCCAAGTCTCACAACATTTAGCATGATGACTATTAATTCAATCCAAAAGAGTATTATTCCTTATTTGGTTTTAATTGCTAATCATTTGTTATTTTTATCTTAAAAGTTTCTTTTATACACTCAGTATTACTTAGTTGACCAATCACACACTACAAATAATAAATAGTGAATAGTAAAAGGGAATAACTTTCTTTTTTTTTAGGAAACAAACACAAAACAGAATGCAAAATAAATAAAACAAATGTAAATAACCCTTCAGTTCATAGAGAAATGTTGCAAAAGTAGTGTTGTTTATGCACTATATAATGTATGGAGGATAAAAGAGAAGGTGTTGTTACCCCAGAATTTGACATTCCTGCATGTACCCCGGAACTTGACAGTACTGCAGTCAGTCATTTTGTATATTCAGCTACTGCCATCTAAAAAAACAAACATCACATAGCTAGGATTAATCTTAGGCCTTTGTGAGACAAGGCCAGACAACTGCATACTTGCAGTTTTCTATTCAGAATGGAAGGATGGGATAGAAAGTTATGGAAGAGAGTGAATGAATAGCAACCTTGGTTTTAGGTACCCCTGACATATTGTTGATATTGCTATAAATATTAGAGATGTTTTGAGATAATGAGTAGTTTGCTGAAATTAGGAGAATTGGTGACCCAGTCGAGGTTGTTATGCTGACCCACTAGGAGTCACTATAGGTTATGTGCTTTGTTAGAGTTAGCTATAAAAAAAATTAGGTGAAAGTAAATACCTTGGAGCAGTCCGAAGGAGCTTTTGTTGGGGCAAGGAACTGTCATCTAAACTTTCCATCTGCTGAATGGAAAGAAGGCCCCTGGAAGTCCAGCTGGTGATCACTAGATCATCTCAGACTGTGGGCAACTATATATGGGATGTCCTAAACCTATTGTACACATGTAATAAATATTAGTTTTAGATAAGTGCAAGCTTGCTTGTATCAATCATTTATCAGACAGAAGTGCTGTGTTCCCACTGATTCATTCCCAATACTGCCTGGAGAGAAACAGTTAAATTACCACTGCTTTGGGTTCTGAAAAACAGTGTCAAATTCTTCTTGAAGTCTGTATTTAAAGTGTCTTTTGCTGTACTTTAGTTCTCAATATGTTTTTATTAAATCAGCACTTAGGTACCTAAATATGGAATTAGGTAAGTAGAGTGCCCAAGTGTGATTTACTTACATTTGTAATATATTTAACTGTCTCCGGTGATATAGCTATTAAATTTTGTATGTATGTGTGTTTGCTAAAACTCAACTTTCAACTGCACTAAGCTGCAATATATTATTTAAAATTAAAATGTCCTGCAACAGATACAATTCTCTATAGAGGGAATTCCAAGGCCTGTATCTACTAACTTAAAATTCTGAGTCCAAGAAAAGTCACTAATGTAGTACAGGGCCTATCTATGCCTTAACAGTATATTCTGTCAATAGCCTCCACAGCTGAACTTCATTATAACTTAAATATATTGCTAGCGGTAGTCCATTCTGTTGGCAGCTTTGTAAATCCTATTTTAATTTAGGTCAAACAGTTTTCATAAGACTGAAGCCTTTCTTTTCACTCCAATCTGCTTTTTCTTCAACATATGGGAAACAGCAGACACTCTGAGAATACTTTTTTTTATTACAAATACAAACGGAGGCATATGTGCACTTTATTTACTAATTTTTAAATTATGCTGGGAAATTCACATCTGTCATGGACACCAAATTTCTTATTTTTTATGTTTTAAGAAAGTATCTAACCTTTTTCACACTTTAAAATTTGCGTGCAGGAGAGTGGATATAATAATGGAGTTCACTCAATTTATTCGCGAGACCAGCACCTGGAGAAAAAATGTTCTTCTGCTGTAGGCACTTTGTTATGAGAAAGATCTGTATCTCTATCATAGAATTATCGAAATGTCAGTCTAGAACAGACCATCTAGTCCAGTTCCCTGCACCGAGTCAGGACTAAGTATTATCTGGACCATCCCTGGTCATTGTTTGTCTAACCTGTGCTTAAAAACCTGCAATGATGAAGATTGCACAATATCACTAGGTAATTTTTTCCAGGGTGTAACTACCCTTACAGTTAAGAAGATTTCCCCAATGTCTAACCTAAATCTCCCTGGCTGTAATTTAAGCCCATTACTTCTTTTCCTGTTCTCAGTGGATATGGAGAATAGTTTGTCAATCTTCTCTTTATAACAACCTTGTATGTTATAACCTTGTATGACAACCCCCCCCCGCCCCACCCCCCTACATACGTCCCTCTTAGTCTTCTCTTGTCTAGACTAAACAAACCCAGTTTTTTCACTTATCTTTAGGTCATGTATTCTGGACCTTTAAATATTTTTGTTGCTCCAGTTTGTCCACATCTTTCCCAAAGTGTGGTGCCCAGAACTGGACACAGTACTCTAGTTGAGGTCTTATCATTGCTGAGTAGAGTGGAAGAATTTCTTCTCATTTCTTTCTTGCAACTCTCCTGCTATAACATCCCAGAAGCATGTTTGCTTTTTTTTGCAACAGTATTACATTGTTGATTCATATTTAGCTTGTGATCCACTATAACCCCCCGATTCTTTCCTTCAGTACTTTTTCCTAGGCAGTCATTTCCAATTTTGTATGTGTGCAATTGATTATTCATTCCTAAATGTAGTACTTAGCATTTGAATTTCATTCCATTTATTTCAGACCATTCCTACAGTTTTTCAAAATTTTAAATTAAAATCCTCTCCTTCAAAGTGCTTGCAACCCCTCCAATCTTGTATTGTCTACAAAGTTTATAAGTGTACTCTCTATGCCATTATTCAAATCATTTATGAAAATATTGAATAGAACCAGACCCAGGACAGATCCTTGCAGGACCCCACTCGATATGCTCTTCAAGCTTGACAGTGAACGATTGACAACTACTCTCAGAGCATGGTTGTCCAACCAGTTGTGCACCTACCTTAAAGTAGGTTAATCTAGGCTATACTTCCCCAGTTTGCATATAAGAAGCTCATATGAGACAGTATAAAAAGCCTTTCTAAATTCAAGATATATCACATCTGCTGCTTTACAGTAAACACAAGTCATGTTACCCTGTCCAAGAAGGATATTAAATTGGTTTGAGATGACTAGTTCTGCACAAATCCATGTTGACTGTTATTTGCTCCATTATCTTTCCAGGGTACTGAAGTTAAGCTGATTGTTATATAATTTCTGTGTTGTTCTTATTCCCTTTTTTATAGACAGGTACTATTTTTGCCATTTTCTAGTCCTCTGGGATCTCTCCCATCCTCCCTGAGTTCTCAAAAATAGTAAGTGAATAAATAAAATGATAGTGGATAGTGCTCAGGAACATGTAGCATAGTTCTATGAGATTAATGAAACCTGTTCTTGAAATCTGCAGTGCACATGGCTTCCTCTGTGCATCTCTTAAGGTCAGGGAAGGAAGGAAGGTCAAATGCTTAGGGTGCTAGACTTGGGCTCAGGAGACTTGGGTTTGGGTCCCAGCTTTGCCTCAGACGTCTTGTGTGACTTTGGAAAAGTTGTTTCATCTCTCTCTATGACTCTTTTCCCTCTCCATAGAATGAGGATAAGAATACTTCCGAACCTCACAGTAAATTAAATATTTGAGAGGCACTCAAATGTTAATTTATTAGGGACCATATAAGTCCTTTAGATAGTTCTCAACAATGCTGGAATAGGACTCAGAAGATCTGGGTTCAGTTCCCCACCAACGATCAGGATCTGTCAGCATTACACAGGAATTGTGTAGGACAGCCATAGATAGCCCTGTAGAGACCCTCCCGTGAGCCCTGGTGCTCAGAGCATACTGGGAACAGAACCCCTCCCGAGCAGCCCAAAAGCAGGGAATGTTAAAAGGTGACTCTCAGTATTTAGGCATGACTATGGTGTCTCTAATGACTCTAATAAAAGTAGAGATTCCCTTGTAATCACATACCTCCAGATTCTTTAAGGAAAACCCCAAAATCACACGTTTCTAGATAAAATTGTGAGAGTTCACAGCACTACTGAAGCCCACTACTGAAGCCCATTGTCCTCTCTCCACCAGGACTAGCAAAAATGCCTCTTTATTAAAAAAAGCCCATGCCTCCTTTATTAATCAAAAAGGACAAAAAAGTACTCCAACCTGTTCTTTTAAAATGACCTTTAGGTCACCTCTCAGGGTATATTGCCTTACAGGATTTATATTTATAACTTTAGGAAGGAAACATGGTCCAGTTGTTAGGATACTCCACTGTGATTTGGGATACCTGGGCTCAAGTTCCTGCTCTTCTACAGACTTCCTGTGTGGTGTTGTGCTAGTTATGTAATCTGCCAGGGCACCATCTGTAAAATGGGGATAATAGCAGTGCTATACCTCACAGGGCTGTTGTGAAAAGAAATACATTCAAAATTGTCAGCGGTACCAGGGTGATGGTATTCTAAATAGTATAAGTATTCTAAATAGATGAATGCTTGTTTAACTAATTATTTTGTCTGGGAATGTTCTATTTTACTCAGTCTCCCTGCTATATTGTCGTATAGAAGACTGGTCCTGAGATTATCAAAATAAACTGCCTCAGCTGACACTGGACCAATGCTCATCTCTCTGCCCCTTTATAGTGATGGGAGCTTGTGGGTGATTTTTTTTCTGTAGTGTGTGTGTCATTTACTATGTGTGGTGTGTGTTTGGCTTTTGTTTGTTTGTTTGCTTTATGTTTGTTTCTTTTTGAGGAGAAAATGCTTGTTAGCAAGAATAACTTGTAACATTATCTAATGATGTGGAGACTTGGGCAGGTTGTTCCTCCTTAATGTAAATGCGGTTCACTCAGTGCAGTGATTTGTTCTGGATCAGCATTTTCTTATATGGGGATCCCTTATAGGTGTTGAAGGAAAAGAGTCTGGAGAGATGATGCTACAAAGTCTTCCCTTATTCCTTGCTCACAAACAATGGTCCCAAGCTCCTTTAAAACAACTGAGGAGGAGATTTCATGGAGTTGCAAAGGATGAAGCCACGGCTTAAATGTTGTCCAGTTCTGTAGCTCCCTTCCCCAAGGTCCCCTCCCAAGTGTATAACCACTAGATCTGGGATCCATTTGCTCACAGAAATGAAGGAATCTAGCTCATAGAAATGAGAAATTTCATCTTAATTAATCATGCCTAAACACAAGGTCTCAGATCCCTGTTGTTTCATTTAGGAAACAATGGCTCACAGTTAGCATAAACTATTTCAGGAAATTGGTCAAAAAGCTCCTATTATCCTACGGTTGGTAGACTGTTCATGTGGGTTGCCATGATAAATCTTGCACTAATAAGGGTATTATTAAGCACTAGTCAGGACAGGATAAGGTATAGAAAATTATGAGGTGAAGAGACACTACATGATCAGACTTGGAGAAATCACTATTTGGAAAAGCTGAGCTTACTTTTCTGTGTTCACGGGGAGGCAGATCAAGGCACAAAGGGAATTTAAGAGAGACATTAGATTTGATTAAAACGTTAAATGCCATTCAATGTCTCGCATCTCTCAGGATAAGCACAAAATGGATTCATTCAGTGCTCTGCAAGTTATATTACTGACACAATTGAAAGTCAGATAATGCATATCAAATGTATTGTGGCTTTAGCCAATATGTTTTGGCCTATTTCATGTCAGGCACAAATCAGTATTTGTGTCAGATATTGATTGATATCTGGTCACTTAGGACTCTCTACAAGTCTCTGTCAAATTGTTTGAGCTGGAAATAAACAGGCAGCAGTGATATCATCAAATGCTAGATCTTTAGTGTTTGTTAGCTCTGCAATAGCTTAGCCTTGGCCTTTTTAATAGTTTGATCATCTGGTCAGAAGAGAACTGAGAGGTACAGTAGACACTTATAACTTTTTAATTAAATGTAAAGCTAGTGGCATATTGTTCCCAGCAGACCTCTGACTCCTAAGTGAAGATGTATAAATATGACACCGGTTCACAAGGGCTCACTGTTTCAAAGATGTGAAGATGGTGTTGTCATACCCATGGTATTTTTTCCAAGACAGTCTAGAAAAAGTGACACGCGTTAGATTATTAAGTTGGCATTTCTGTGTTTTTTGCTACCCAGCAGGCCCAATCCTAAAAGATGTGCAGCATAAATGGGCCCAAAATGCTGTATGCACTTACCTTGCAGTGAAATCAAATGGGAGTTGAAGATGCTTAGTGATTTATTGAGCCCTACATGAAACAACAAGATATTGAGTAATATTAAATTGTATCTTGGCTACATGTATAAACAGAAAATACTGCAGTAGTAATAATCAAATCACAGTGCAGATAGTAATGGTCTTTAGAGCTATCTCTTTTGCAGGAAATCAAATCTCTTTCGTAGGAAATAACTGACTTTTTAAATTTTAATTCATGAAATAAATTATGGATTTAAAAATCAATTTATATATTTTGAGTATATAGAAATTTAAAATAAGAAATTTCAAAGATCTGAATATTTTCATTAGATTTAGAAATAAAATCAAATGTATTTACTATCCAAAATATAATTTGGTTAATGTTTGGTTAATTTGGTTATAATTTGGTTAATGTTTATCCAATGTTTATAATGTTTGGTTAATGTTAATCATTGTAAATGCTGTTACTACTGATAGTGAGTGACTAGCAGCACTGGACAGTGTGGGCAGGTATTGGGTAAGCGCCTTGGACATTTTCCCCCAAACCTCTCATTCCTGATCAGCAATGATACCCAAGCTATTCAAGTCCAGGGGCACTGTCTTGTACAAAATGGTGCAGTGGCTTTATGATGTGAAAAATGATTCACTAGAAAGAAACCTGAGACCATTACATTTACTTTTACTTGTCACCTAAATCAGATTTAAACTCATGGTTCTAGATATGACAGACAAGTGCCACAGGGCTGTGTGCTTCCATGGCTTTCATGCAAAAACAAGTGTAGCAACTTACTACAAATTCCCCATATTCTATGCACAAGCCCAAACTCCTATTCGTTCTATACATTTTGCCTTACACATTATCCTCCTTAAAACCCTTCTGCTGTGATGCTTAAAAAAAAATTGAAAATGATTAGAATGTTGGCATGCTGAGACCACTGCCTCTCATACTGACCAATATTCTTACATTTGTTCCTTGTAGTCCCATGTCTGTGGTCTCTTCTCCTGTACTTAGAATGTAAGCTTCTTAGGGCAGGGACCATCTTGTGTTCTGTGTTAGCACAATGCCTAGTGCAATAGGGTCTAGATCCTTGACTAGGACTCCTAGGCACTACGGTAAATATGCAAATAAATAAAAATAAATAAATAAATAAAATACCTAACTTTCACATAGTATTTTTCATCAGTAGATCTCAAAGCACATCACAAAGGGAAGTAAGTAGCATTAGTATATCCCAATTTTACAGATGTGAAAACTGAGACATGGACATTATTAATGATAATAATTATGTAAAGAGGAAGAAAAGGCCTATTCAGGAGTTATGAATGCTCAGGAAAATAGAGCCTGCTTAAGAGAATGGGGGACAAATCAGGGCAAAACCATAAAATAAGGTTCTGATCCTGTGCTGTATTGTGAATGGAACCCTCATATATTTAATGTTATTCATATAAGTGTTTGTAGTGTTGGGGCCTTAATATTTAGCATTAGAGATAATAAAATATATATGTTGTTTTTAGTAACTGATCACTAACTTAAAAAAAATAATCATGCATTTATAAAAGGGAGGGATTGGCATCTCTCCATTATACCCCCTCCATTGTTAATGTTGAAGCTACCTCTTACTGGCCTAATGTTTTAATTTCCTTCTCCCCCTTCCAATTTTACCACAAACAAACTGAACCTCCACATGCCACATATCAGGGTAGAATAGTTTAGGAACTGTCACAAGCCACTGAGATTGCTTGCATTCATGAAATTACCCATGTGCATAGGTGTTTTCAGATCAGGCCCCAAGTGTTCCCTGACTAATGGAAAAACAAACAGGATATTATAGTAATACAGTAGGTAAGTAATATAGGATATTATAGTAATATAGGTAATATAGGATATTATAGTAATACAGCAGTAGGTAAGTTGCTAGTTTTTTTGGGGGGGGGCGGTGATTTTTTTTTGCATGCCAAGGCAAGCTAGACTAGTTACGCCAGGGTTAAACCTGATAAAGTGTGTGCACACTAGGCGTTTCCATCAACTTAACTACACAGATTTTTTAAAATTCATTTTTGCTAAATTTAGCCCTTTTCTAGCATAGACAAGACCAGGGGTTCTCAAACTGGGGGTTGGGACCCCTCAGGGGGTTGCGAGGTAATTACATGGGGGAGGGCAGCAAGTTGTCAGCCCCCACCACAAACCCCAATTTGCCTGCAGCATTTATAATGGTGTTAAATATTTTAAAAAGTGTTTTTAATTTACACTGTGTGGGGGGGGTCCGCACTCAGAGGCTTGCTATGTGAAAGGGGTCACCAGTACAAAAGTTTGAGAATCACTAGAAGAGACCATGTTAATAGATAGTCCTTGTTCTGAAGGTCTTTTACACTCCTAGTAGATAAAGACAAGGAGGCAGGGGGAGGTGAAGTGACTTGCTTCCAAAATTACAAAGCTGGTTACTGGTTCAGTGAATAGAACCCACGTCTTCTGAAACCAAGTGCAATACCCTACCCACGGGACTACAACCCTTTCTTTTAAATATAAGTGTTCATGTAACAGTTGTGACATTAAAAAAAATATTGAAAAGGACATCTAAAATAGCAATGAAGACCTAAAATGCACAGATGTTTAAATATTTCTTTTGATATACACTAAGTGAAAGAGTAATGTGCTAACTTCTGATATTTTAAAAAAATGTATCTGAATACATTTAGAGAAATTTTCTTTGTTCCATAATTTATTTTTATTACAATACTGTGCCTAGTTAATTACCCTTCTTATACACAAATACTTGACACTATATAGAACAACCTTTCACAAAAATGAACTGAAATTAGCAGTGAAATATCTATTTTAATATGTATACTGCATATATACCTTGAAAGCTTTTCACCACCAGTAAAATACCAATGGGAAAAAAAAAAATTCTTTCAAACAGAAACAAAAAAATAATCCTCCCCCCCACCCCTGCACATTATGGTATTAAACAAACAAGTATTTCTAGTCCATCCATAGAAAGGAAAGTAGGAAAGTATAGGCAGAACTCTTTAAGCAGACATTAAGATGTTTAGCCTTTGGGATCCCTTTCTTGGGTCGTACACTTGTTGCCACATAGACCTAGTTTAAACCTCACAATGTTCAATGACAGCATGTCAAATCAATGTTCACCATTGAATAATGTTTTAGGGCATCCAGAAGATCACATTCCCTTGCAATTTATTGAGCATCTCATTTAAAAGTACTACAGGAAAGTATATTTCTTACATAGGGTTTTTTTCTTTTTAATGTAACCTGCATATAAGATATTCAATATATGGAAATAATGGGTATAGATAGTAATAGATTATCCTGCTAAAATATGTGACATCTCAAAGGGCATGCTTGAAGGATAAAGTTAAATTCAGTTTATATGGAAGGCTTTGCTTACATGATTGAAGGATATTGTTGTTGTTTTTTTGTTTGTTTGTTTTGTTTTTCTTGTTTATGGTTTTAAGAGTGGATATCATACTATGGTTCAGTGCTGGGGCAGAATATGGTAATTTAAATGTCATCGCTTTGTGTGCTTAGGGTGAAATTCCTCCAGGTAGGGACAGCCTGTGCATTGATGTAAGATCAATGGGGTGAAATGAGGAAGGAGTAGTCCCTCAGGTTAGGTGAGTAGTGGAGGGTACTGACATCCTTGCTAGCCCTGCACAGGAGAACATGGGAAGCTGAGAGTTAGAGACAGATAAGTTGAGTGGAGGCTGAGTGCACTCAATTTCAAACATAGTGACCCTAACACTCTGTGCTATTGATACAGAGTGATTGGGGTCATTACTCCCATCTGTATTAGGATCCATGGGGCTTCGGAAGAGGCAGAGCTTGTGCTTCAGCCCCATATTCTCGACCTGGACAGGAATGATAGTTTCCTTCCCCCCGCAGCCATCTCCAGGGCACTTACCAATATAAATCCTAATTACTTCAGCTTTTTGTATGAGAAATAAATTATGGTAGAGCTGGGATATCACATACCAGCAGAAGTTAGTGTAACTTTATATACTCTGGATATAGAAGAAGGGCCTGAACCAAAACTCGAGATCAAAACGTACATATAAATGGTTCAACATAAAGAAATTGCCAACAGAAAAAGGAACTAAACACAGGCAAGAAGCAGACTTAATTCATCTCTCACGTCAGACTTTGGGTCCCATCCTGGTGTTGGACACATACATATGATGCTGACTGCCCTCAATTCCTATCGATTTATGTGGGAGTTCAAGCTGCTCTGAACCTTGCAGGATTAAACCAATATTTGTTAAGACATAAATATAAGTTCTCTTCCATATAGGTATTTCAACAATTATTTTGGAAATATTGTTAGAAACAGTGTATAAGTATTGCTATCAGTGAAACCATCAAATTGGCCTTTGGCAATTAGCAGAAGTTCTTTAGGGACTGCTGTCAACTCCAGGGGACATAGTCAAACTTTTCCTTGTTCCCCAGTGATGCCTGCAAACCAGTCTGGCACTAGACCAAAGTGGAGCAGATCTGATAAAAGGAAGAACTGTTAAGCTTTCAACCAGGGCTAAGTGGTGTAATGAAAAGCCTATTAAAGACAGGAGGAAAGGATACATGGGGATTGGAAGAAATAGATTTTACACATGCCTTCCAGGCCTTAAATTAAAATATGAAATCAATAGCAAGAATTTTGTGACTTCAGCCTTGCAGTCACATATCAAATTTCCATTTTTATCATAATTTCCAACTTGTAAAAGAAAGACGTGTTATAGTCTACTGTAATTATATAAGTTATATAATTATCTATACAAACTAACATGAGAACTATTTATAAAGCACCTTTAATTTCAAGACTCTTGAGGTGTTTTACAATTCAATAACAGGTTTCAGAGTAACAGCCATGTTAGTCTGTATTCGCAAAAAGAAAAGGAGTACTTGTGGCACCTTAGAGACTAACCAATTTATTTGAGCATGCTCAAATAAATTGGTTAGTCTCTAAGGTGCCATAAGTACTCTTTTTCTTTTTACAATTCAATAAATTATTCAATCACTGAATTAGTCATTTAATCCTGATATAATAAAGCAACCCTCTTAAAGCTACACTATAGGAGGAGATACAACACAGGAAAAATGAAGGACAGCAGGGGTGCTGGAACAATTTTTATAGTGGGGTGCTGATGATGGAAACCAAGGAAACCATGTATTTGTTATTAATACTTCAAGCCAGACGGGAAGAGGGGAGCAGTACCATTGAAGGACAGATACTCTAAATAAGTGGTCAATGGAGCCCATAATAATCAATACCTTTGCAATAGGGTTCAGGTGTTGCTCAAGACAACACACTTGAGTATGTTCAGGTCAGATACACTGCCATTTCTAGTTAATACATATTTCTGTATGGATTGGCATTTTATTGTAGTCAACATTTTATTTTTTAGAAGCAAGGAATGACAAGGAACTTTTTTCTCTTATGGAATAGGGTCCAATTCTGGAATGTGTTGCGCTCCTTCAGCTCCTCTTCAGGTTAATGGAAGTCAAGAGGATTCACATCTTTGGGGGGTCAGATGCAAAAATACTGACTGCTTGAATATGTAGGTAAAGAATCACAAGTTGAACAGATAATTATTCTTGGTATCCTCAGATATAGGCAAATGATTGTATGGCTACCAAAAAAGTGGATAATTTTGAAGCTTTCCCTAGAAACTTTTTACAAAAACCTGCTTTTGTATTATCAGTTGTTTCTCTTTTGTTTATTCTTATATCCTGTTAATTTCTGTATATGGTAACCATAAGAAATAGAAGTAAAAGAGGTCAAAGAAACATCAAGATTGACTCCCACCTCCAGTTATGCCATGGTTCCAGCCTCTATCATCACTTGTTAAATTTTCAGAAAGCATCTTCATGCTTTGTCCCATGTTGTCCCTAATGCTTAGGAGACGCTCCCCATAAACGTCCACAAAACTGACTCATGATTCTCTTTCAAAACCCTCCTTAAAATTCTCCTTTGCCACGTTGCCTACAAAAATCCTGATAACTATTGGGCTGCTTGTGTGTTCAGACCACTGCCTATCATGCCGATCAATACTGTCTCATTGTTTCCCTGTATTCCTCCATGTGTCTATATCCATCTGTTTTCTCTTGCCTTATACTTAGGTGGTAAGTTCTTTTGGCAGGTACTGTCTCTTTGTTCTGTATTTGTACAGCACATACCATAAAATCCAGGGTTCTTGCTGAATAATTTAGGCTCAGCTTGCTGGAGAGTATGTGGGACCTTGAACATATCACTTAAGGGTGCTTATCACTTCCATCAGATTGCTGTGCAGCTTGAACTCCAATCGACATCACTGAGAACTGAGGGCACCCAGACCCTGTGAAGGGAAAGCGTACTGTGGGTAACAATTCTATCAGCTTTTACGTTTTTTCTGCCCCTGCAGTATCTGAGTTTTGGCATTTTTATAGTTGAATTTGAAATATAGTGAAAAATTATTAATAAATCCATTTGGCTCACACTCCCTCTGGGCTTTGTGGACCGTTTCTGGCATTTTTGTTTTGTTGAAGTACTGCTTTTCAAATTTACTGAACTGGAGTTGACTAGCATCCTCCTGGGCTTGGTCTATATCTGGAGAAAGGAAAAGTCTGAAGACACTGGGGAAGAGAGCATGCATTTTTTCCCATCCTCTGCCTTTTAATGTTCCTGGAAATTGCAAAATGCAAGGTGGAGAAGTCGAGGAGTTATAGCTTGTGATGGGTGTCAGCCTTTTTGAGATTTTCTTTGGCTGGAAACACTTTGCCCTGATTCCACTATTGAGGAAAACAGGTCAATCCTATAAATGGCACAGCGAAGTATAAAGGCCAACTGTTGCTTGCAGGGAATCCATGTGGATTGATTCATAATCTAGATCCCAGAAGGCTCATGTGGGTCCCTGGGAGTGAAATTCCAGTGCAGAGGGAATCCTGAGGGGTAAATAGCTATGCGTCTAGCTGAACTATTCATTTGTAGGTAAATGACTTGCATTACCCTGATAACTTATCATGATATGTAAATGGCTGACTTCTTTTCTGGCGGAGGAGGACCAGAGCATGAATAGACAGGCTTTTGAGAAGAGAAGCAGTGCTGCCTTCCTCTCCCACCCCCCAACGCCTTTGGTGTGTCTTTGAAATGGAAGGCTATTGGGGCACTCACAACAATTTACTAAAAATATAGTTTTGTTCAGAAGAGTGAAGCAAGCAGCCTGAGGAATCCCCAGTCAGCTACACCACACACCTGCACTCATCTTGTAAGTATGGTGATTTTGTGGCTGCTACTGTTAAATAAATCTGTATTGAAGAGAATGAAACTTATGTAGAAAAATTACTTCAATATTATATACCAGTTGCACCTGCCAGATATAGACCTTTTGAGGTATGTATCAGTTATAACAGTCTAATTACATTTCAGATTGTAAACGCCTTGTTTCTCAGCAACATAACAATGATCTTGAGGGTGGAGAAAGAGGCTTTAGATATTGAGATGCTCATTTTTATAGTGTCTTCTATTTGAGGATTTCAAAATGCTTCCAAAACATTAATGCAGAGTTTCGCAAACTTAATATAGCAAGTTCCACAAGGACTACATCCCCACCCACTTAAAAGAGAACATCATCCCACCCACTTGCTAGTTAATTATGGTACTAGAGCCGAAAGCTGTAGTCCTTACTCAGGCAAAACTACCTTTGAAATCAGTGATGTTTTTGCCTGAGTAAGGATTGCACAATTTGACCTTTAGAAAGTTGTTTGACACCGCTGCTTCATTTGGTGATTTATTAAGCTAAAAGTCTAGACACAAATGTGAATGATGGGACAGATTGTGATACAAACAAGGTTACACAATATTTACTTGCCTTCAAACTCTTTTATGGCAGTGAAATGTTTCCCTAGAGTTTAAAAACCCTATGCTCTGCCAAGCCATTTGTATTAATAGTTTGTATGGAAGGTGTGAAGCCAGCCTGTCATGTTTATTTCTAGGTATATATTTCAAAGAATCATTATTTCACTATGTTTTGTGAATATTTAGTTGATTTACCAAAACACATCTTGACACTGTTTTACAGTGATGTTAGGTGTCTTACCATAGTCTTGCACTGATACCTTTCTACTCTTGTCCTGACATCAATGTTATGAATCATAAGATCTGGGTTCTAGGTCACAGATTTCCTGTAGGACTAGTAAGTCACTTAAAACTTTCTCTGCCTTAATTTCCTCAACTGTAAAATGATAATTCCCTGTTCACAAAATGTATGATATAGCTTAATCATCACATTCCGGAAGGCAATCCAGACCAGAGAAGGGCTGTGTCACCACCTTCCCTGCAATCTGGGATGCCTTACAATGCGTTGCTGCAGTAACTTCCAATCTGGGCTCCTCACAAACAGCTGCAACCTGCCAGCAGTGACCCCAGCAGACAAGGTTACTACCTGCAGAATGACCCCAACACACTCCCACTTTTGAATTTTCCAAAAAAACCCCATGTTTTCTGCACTGGCCAGCCCTCTCCTGGACAGTGCACGCATTGGAGGTCTGTTGTCCCATAAAGGCTCAATGTACAACAATTTGGTACCTTAAATAGAGTTAGCCAGA
Organism: Eretmochelys imbricata; assembly: GCF_965152235.1. Classification (NCBI taxonomy): domain Eukaryota; kingdom Metazoa; phylum Chordata; order Testudines; family Cheloniidae; genus Eretmochelys; species Eretmochelys imbricata. The sequence continues at coordinate 90,706,333 of NC_135572.1, read as the reverse complement.
CAGTTCAGTTTAAACACAATACTGATTAGTTTTGATTAAAGAATAACAGAAATTTATTTAACTATAAAGATTTAGATTTTAAGTGAGAACAAGTTCAAGGCACAAAAGTCAGAAATGGCTGCAAAAGAAATAAAGATAAAACACTTTCTAGTGCTGTATCTTAACAAATTGGACTTGGTTCAAGAGAAAATTCTTAAAACATGCTCCCAGCTAACCAGATAGGATAACCAAATTTTAAGCTCAGAATCTCTCCCAAAGTCAAATGTCTTCTTCCTTTGGTTTCTTAGGTGAAAGAGAAAAAGAGCTAGATGGGGAGAGATATCTTTGGGTGTTCTTGCCCTTCACTGTTAAACATCAGTCCCATCTGAAATACATTTTACTGGGGGTTACCTCTAGATAAAGTTCATTCCCACTGTGAGGTCGGAATCATGTACAAAGATTACTACAACAGTCTGTAGGATGTGAAGACAGGATGCATTCAGTCACATCTATTAAAGTTTGCAAAGCTCATTGAGCACCCTGGATAGAAGACACTATAGAAGTGCAAATTATTAAGACAGAGTTTCATTGATAAAACTTTGCAGTCCTGGGAGATCTCTTTTCACATTTCCACTGATGAAAATAATTTCATTTTATCTTATAATTATGACATTCTTTCAACTGACTTTTATTTACATTATAATTGAGACATTATTAAGCTCCATTTTAGGTCAGGTCTATGCTAAATAGTTAGGTCAATCCACCTATGTCCCTCAGGGGTGTGAAAAATCCACACCATGCACAACATAGATAAGCTGACCTAACCCCCAACGTAGACAGGGATATGTTGGCAGAAGAATTTTTCCATCAACCTAGCTACCACCGCTTTGGGAGGTGGATTAACTACAGTGATGAGAGAGCTCCTCCCTTTGCTGTAGTGAGTGTCTACATTGAAGTGCTATGTTGACGCAGCTGTGCTGCAGAATTTTAGTGAAGACATAGCCTAAGTGAGTGGTAAAGTACAGTAATTTGGGGGATGGGAAGAGTCTATATGCACAAAATGGATGTGTGATAAGGCCCTTAGTGACAGGCAGGTGTTTTTGGTTTTTTGTCTGTACTGTAAAACATGTCTTTAAAAAAATGTAAGATAATAGGCTTCTTAGTCATTTTTAGAATATAATGATAATGTGACTGTAACAAAGCAACAACTCTCAGGTGCGGCGCCTCCTGCTGGTTGTCCTGGGAATTAGCTCTTGTCCAGCCCAGAGCACGCTCTGCAGGCCAGTGTCTTGCCAGCTCCTGGCCCCATGTCCCTCCCGGACCCCAGTGCCCTTTACCTTGGGGTTCTCCCCCAGCAGTACCACCTTACTCTGGGTCTCCCCTTCCAGGGGAACCCCAACCCTCTAAACCCACCTTGCCTCAGTGGCTACTGCCAGTCATCAGCTAGCCACTGCTCACTGGGGCAGACTGCAGTGTAACGGCCACTCATCATTAGCAAGGGGTTAGGGCCAACTGCCTCTGCATATTCCCAGGCTGCTCCTCTGCAGCTCCAGTACGTTTCTGGGCCTTCACCAAGACCTCAGCCTGCGGGTTTATCAGGCTGGAGCTTCCCAGCTCCCTTTGCCCTTTCCCAGCACGGCTCCACTTAAGGTACCTCGCTCTCAGGCAGCTAGACCTTCCCACTCCAGGTCTGGAGTGAGACGCCCTCAGTTCCTGGCCCTTAGTCCTCTTATAGGGCCAGCTGTGGCCTGATTGGGGCGTGGCCCCAGCTGTGGCTGCTTCCCCCAATCAGCCTAGCTTTTCCCAGCAGCAGCCCTCTCCAGAGCTGCTTTTACTATTGGCTTCCCCAGGCAGCCCTCTCTCAAGACTGATTTAACCCCTTCAGGGCCGGAGCGGGGTGACCACACCACTACAGTGACCTACAAAGATATTTTCTGAAGTTAATACTATTTTAAAGCCATAACAATGAACTCACTGTTTGTTTTAATTTGAATTCAGGCTAAAAGACGCACAAAAGGGATCCCTGAAACCCAAACACAACTCACAATTTATATAAAGTGTTTAATTACAAGGTGATGTAGATATATTAGATATAACAAAGGACTGGCTTTCCCGCTGACCATGTCTTTAAAAAAGTGTTATTACAGTCCTGTATATAACAATAAAAGAAAACTTGAGGCCATAGAAGATAAGAAGTAGGATCTATAAAATAGCAACACTAAGTCTCCCATAAGATTTCCAAGACACTTATCTCATTCTGTTCTTTGAGAAATGAAACTGGAGATTCTGTAAATTGAAACAAAACAAGAAAGCTTAAAAGCTGCATACTGCTCCTTCACAGTGTGGCCTTAGAATAATGAAAGGTCAAGACCAGTGATCATCCGTCTCCATAATTTCAGTAGCAATTGGCAAACACAATTTAGAAACTGCCAAGAAATGAAATTGATCTCACTCCTGGAGAAAAGAGTCTCTATCTCTTAAGATTTCTTTACTTTGGTATAATGACAACAAAAAAATTCAACCACATTCATTGCTAACTTTATAAAGTCCACACAGCTTGTACTACACCCTACATTTCAGTGAATGTCACCTATCCAACCAAAATTTTAATGATGTTAAACTTTCCTGTGAGAAACCTAACAAAAGCAAGTAAAGTTACACTTGGGAATGGAGTTCTATCACTGAACACAATACAGATAATGTGGTTGAATTTGTGGAGTGGATTCATAGCAACATTTAATTATTTTTATCTGTGAATAGAGCTTTTTGCTACAAACATGGTAAAATTTCACCATAGACAAGAAGTAAGCATTTTCCTGTGAATTGCCATGTTTTGCAAAGAAATGTTGCTATTTTAATGACAAATTGATAGCTTCTAGAAACCATTTTTTTTTATTATTTTCAAAGAAAACCCATTTGAAAAAAAAAGTTGTCCATCACATATTTTATGGTCATACTACATAGTGAGGAGTTGTGGGCGAGTGCACTTGAAATGAAAGAAGGGCAGAAAAATGTCTGGAGTCTATGTATGTATTATAGGTGGAGATGGCAGTAGTGGGTATATTTAAGGCTATGCCTTAGCTATGGAAACTCTGCCCACGATAGCTATTTTGGCTTAGCTATGCTAGTATAACCCTGTAGTGTAGACCCAGCTTACACTGTTAGAAGAGGTATTTCCACTGGAGTAGGACCACCATTGCCTCAAACTAAGGCTATGTCTACACTTAAATTGCTACAGCAGCACAGCTGCAGTGCTGAAGCTGCAGTGCTGCAGTGTAGGACTCCTGGGGGAATTTTGTGCTACTTCGCGCACACATAATTAATGAGCCATAGGGGGGTGGCTGAGTGGGGGCACAGAGACACATGGGCACAGGGGAGGGGGTGCAGGGCCACATGGGGATGGGGAGCGTGGGTGTCTGAGTGGAGGTGCAGGGACATATGGGGACGGGGGATGGGGGTACAGGGACATATAAGGACAGGGCTGTGCCTGGGTGCAGGCACAGAGACACATGGAGACAGGGGAGGAGGATACAGAGCCACATAGGGACATGGGGCGGGGGTGCAGGGCTACATGGGTATAGGGGGAGTGGATATCTGAGTGGAGGTGCAGGGACACATGGAGAGAGGTTGCAAGGACACATGGGGGTGCAGGGACACATGGAGATAGGGCAGATGTGCCTGACTGAATGGAAAAGGCAAGGGGTCAGTCAGGGTCTGCATGGGGGAAGATTCCTAACGATCCCTATCCCCCCAATTCCCCAAAAAACCTTTTCCATACTTTTCCCACCCATACCCAACAACCCCCCAAGTTCACACCCAGGATCCTTCCCAGAAATTTACTTCCCTTTCCCTCAGCTCCTGCATTACCCCTGACTCCCTGAGCCTTTGCCCTGCTTCTAAGGGGTGCCAGAAATACAGTTCTGTATTGTAGTTTAAATTAATTATGACTCAGAGTTCTGTATTAATATGCCTAGTAAGGAATATATTTGTCAAAAAACATTTCCTGAATCTTTTTTGTTGTTTGTATTGTCACAGACATACTTGCAGACCAGTATTTTGAAATAAATGACCAAAAAAAAAATTGAAACTGGTGTTCTGGTCTGATGCTTTCCATTGTAAGACAATGCTTTCAGTTGCTTTTCACTTCTCCAAACTTTAACCATTCAGGCTGCAATTTTCCATGTGAGGTGTGTACCTCAGGCTGATTTTTTGGGGGACATTTTAGTTCAAATGAGTCATTAAAGAGAATGATATTAAGGAAAAATGCATTGTTTTACCCATGAAAAAGTTAAATCATTATTAAACATTAAATGTTTCTATGAATCATATCCCCATGTCAACTCTATTTTTTTTCATACTCATCATGAAGCTCTCACAGCTTCCGTCTCAATGGTAACTTTCTTTTATTTGTGTGTGGATGATAGCAGAGGAAGAGTGGGGAAGGAGCTGGGTTTGGTGAATAAAAGACAAGGGAGAGCAAGGGACTGTGTGTGTGTGTGTGTGTGGAGGGGGGGTGATAGGAGCAGAAGGGGAGGAAACAGGAGCCATGAATGGATAGAGATAGGGGTGGAAGTAGGGAGGGGCCTGGGAGATTCCTCAAAACTACACAAAAACTTCAGTTAGACCATAAGTGTGCTCAAGCCACTGCTTAACATGGTGACTAATATTGTCCCATTGTTTCCTTGTGCTCCTCCATCTACCTGTCTGTATCCATCTGTGCCTTTTCTTATTCCCAAGAGTGTAAGCTCTTTGGGAAAGGTCCTTCTTTTTGATTTGTGTTTATACAGTGCCTAGTACAATGGGCTCTGGTCCATAACTAAGGCTTCTAGGTCTTACAATAATACAAATAATAAATAAGTGTTATGGTAAACAGATACCTACTTGGGGGATGAGTAACAAGGGCAGAAGAGTCTGTAGTCAACTACAGCACACTCCACTCTAGAATCTGGAATTGAACCCAGGAATCCCGAGTCTTTATCATCCTCTGCTGTCAGCACATAGCTATGAAATCCACTACCAAATTGTGTGTCTTTTTCCCTTCTAACACTGTATTGTCATACTCAGCCAACTACTGCTATTAGTTACCTCATGACACAGAGGTCTGTGCTATGGGAAAGAATTCTCAGATTGGCTACCATTGTATTCAGCCTCATCATACCATCCCTTCCATAAACTTATCAAGCTCAGTCTTAAAGCAAGTTAGGTTTTTTGCCCCCAGTGCTCCCGTTGGAAGGCTGTTCCAGAGCTTTAGTCCTCTACTGATTACAAACCTGTGCCTAATTTCAAGCCTAAACTTGTTGATGCCCAGTATATATTCACTTGTTCTTGTGTCAACATTGGTGCTTAACTTAAGTAACTCTTCTCCCTCCTTGGTATTTATTCCTCTGATGTATTTATAGAGAGCAATCATATCTCATGCCAGCCATCATTTGATTAGGCTAAACAAGCCAAACTCTTTGAGTCTCTTCTCACAAGGTAGGTTTTCCATTCCTCTAATCATCCTAGTAGCCCTTCTCTGCAGCTGCTCCAGTTTGAATTCATTTTTCTTAAACATGGCGGATAAGAATTGCACACTGTATTCCAGATGAGGTCTCACTAGTGCCTTGTATAATGTTATTACAACTTCCTTATCTTTACTGGAAATACCTCACCTGATGCATCCTAGGATTTCATTAGCCTTTTCACAGTTATATCACAATGGTGGCTCATACTGTGATCAACAAATACACAAAGGTCTTTTGCCTCCTCTGTCACTTTCAACTGATAACTCCCCAGCTTATAGAAAAAAATCTTGTTGTTAGTCCCTAAATGCATGACCATGCATGTTTCAATACTGAGGCCTTAACTGCAGTATTGTGTCCAGTTCTGAGTGCCACATTTCAGGAAAGATGTGGACAAATTGGCAAAAATCTAGAGGAGAACAGCAAAAATGATTAAAGGTCTAGAAAACATGACCTATGAGGAAAGATTGAAAAAAGTGGGTTTGTTTAGTCTGGAAAAAAGAACACTGAGGGAGCACATGATAACATTTTTCAAGCACATAAAACATTGTTACAAGGTGGAGGGAGAAAATTGTTCTTAACCTCTGAGGATAGGACAAAAAGCAATGTGGTTAAATTGCACCAAAGGTGGTTTAGGTTGGACGTTAGGAAAAACTTCCTAACTGTCAGGATACTTAAGCACTGGAACAAATTGCTGAGGGAGTTTGTGGAATCTCCATCACTGGAAGTTGTTAAGAACAGGTTAGATAAACAACTGTCAGGAATGGTCTAATTATTACATAGGCCTGCCTTGAGTGCAGGATACTGGGCTAGATGATGTCTTGATGTTCCTGCCAGACCTACTCTTCTTTCATTCTTTTATTCTATTTCTCATGCAAAGTGTATATGGAGTAGCCATACAGGAGAATACCCATAATGTGAGCGGACTTCCAGATGGATGCAGAGGCATCTCTGCATCACACCCCAGAGGGTTACCTAGCACAAGTAATATTCTGGATTAGGAAGGATATTGCTATGCCCTGACCTTTTCTTGGCTGCCACAGGACCATAAGGGCCATGTTGTGAGGGTGGAAGTTAGGGCTGATGTTAGGATGAGACAGGTAAAATCTGCCTTACCTCTGCCCTGGCACTAGAATCTGTGCTACTGCAGGAATGATTTAGGCCCTTAGTGTCCAGTCAGTCCACTTTTTGGGTGTTCTGCTAACTAAACATTATATTTCTTCAGAGATATCTGAAATTGAGATAGTTCCATCCGCCAAAAACAGATTATTCAAACATTCCTTGGTACTGAAAAACATGTGTTCTCACTTCAGAAGAGTGTTCTAATAATTACTAATGAATGAAATAAAGGACTAGATGAAAACAGAGTAAGATCAACTACTGTATAGATCATTTTTCATCCACATTTCTCCTGCACATTAAACTACCTCTTACATCTTATTTATTACTTTGGATTGCTATCCTCTGGAAGTGCTCAACCCAAAATAAAAGGAAAAAGGGTAGAAAATGACTGTCGACTTGGGCTGCCTATTAAGTGTAATCAACTGGTGGTCCTCTTGCACTACGTCATCCAGTAGTATGTCAGTGAACTACAATCCCCAGCATTCTTTGCATAAAAATACTATAACTCCTAGCTGTTCCTGAATCCCATAGAAACGGGGCACAGAGAGGTAGGTATGTTGTTCTGTGCTTCCCTCTCTTCTTGAGCAGGAGATATACTTCACAAGACTATGCCACCCCTCTGCTTGCTCCAGTAACCTTCACTTACATGGTGGACCTATGACCTGGTAAAAATTATTGTGGGGAGGGGCTTTGTGAGATACATTTTATTGCTTTTCCAAAAGGTGCACAATGGGACTAGTTTGCTATTTCACAAATTTTTCATACCATGATTCAATATTACGACAGGAACCCTCCCTCCCTCCCCCACAAACCAAGATTCCCTTCCCATCTTGGTCCCACCTCCCACCTCCAGGCCTGATTCACATCCCATGTTTTGAACCCATGTACTAAATCATAGTCTTTCACACAATATATCGACTTGGGGAAATGCTTTGGCCAATGGAAACTTAATGAACACCTGTGATGGGTACTGTCACAGAGACCCCCTTGGGACTGTCACTGACGTGCTGAGACTACCTCTGAGCCTGTTGTCTCTGTCAGTTTGGGCCTCTAGAACCCTGCCTTGTTGAGCCAATGCTAATCTGTTGCAAAACTGACCCAGGGTCTGACCCATGCCCCCAAAGCTACAGACTTAACTGAAAATGGCTTAGCAAGTGATCCTGTGTCTAGCACCCAGATACCCAGCTTCCAATGGGATCCAAACCCCCAATAAATCCTTTTCACTCTATATAAAGCTTATACAGAGTAAACTCATAAGTTGTCTGCCCGGTATAACACTGATAAAGACATATGCACAGCTGTTAGCTCCCCCAGGTATTAATTACTTACTCAGGGTTAATTAATAAGCAAAAAGTAATTTTTTGAGTATAGAAAGTAGGATTTAAGTGGTTCCAAGAAATAACAGACAGAACAAAGTAAGTTACCAAGCAAAATAAAACAAAACACGTAAGTCTAAGCCTAATACATTAAGAAACTGATGACAGATGAAATTTAACCCCCAGAGATGTTCTAATAAGATTCTTTCACAGACTGGACTCCTTCTTAGTCTGCGCCCAATCCTTTTCAGACCAAAATTGTGGTTTATGGTCTGGGTCCAGCAATTACTCACACCGCCATAGTTACAGTCCTTTATTCTAGTTTCTTTCAGGCATCTCTTTAGGATGGAGGGGCCACCTCTTGAGCCAGCTGAAGACAAAATGGAGAAGTTTCCAGGGCCTTTCATATTCTTTCTCTTGTGGGCGGAAACCCCTTTGTTCTCCTGTGCAAAATCACAGCAACAAGATGGAGTTTGTAGCCACCTGGGCAAGTCACATGTCCATGAATGATTCAGCTTTTTGCAGGCCAACGCCATTGTTTACACGTTAGTTTGAACATTCCCAGGAAAGCTCAGATGTGGATTGGCATCTCCCAAGTACACTGTCAGTTAAGCACTTGATTGGGCACTTACTGGGAATGACCCCTTCTCACGAAGCTGACCAAATGCTTCACTGAGGCTACTTAGAATCAAATATATTGAGCTACAAGCACATGGCCAATATTCATAACTTCAAATACAAAAATGATATACATATACAGACAGCATAATCATAACCAGCAAACTACAACCTTTCCATAGACACCCCACTTGACCTCCTCTATACAAGACCTTGTGCAACCATAGGACCCTGGTTGCAACAATGATCTATATGGTCACAGTTCACGTCAATAACATCATATCACCAATATGCAATGTAGAAATAATAAATACAACTATTTTAAAGTTTGTTTTTAGTTGCAAGCAGTGAGTAGGCAGGTTTTGTCTAGACCAGTGGTGGGCTACTTGCCCACCCACAGTTCCCAGTGGCTGAAGTTTGCCTTTCCTGGCCAATGGGAGTTGCGGAAAGCGGCGGCCAGAACGTCCCTGCAGCCCACACCACTTCCCACAGCTCCCATTTGCCAGGAACAGAGAACCGTGGCCCCTGTGAGCTGCTGTGCCTGTGGACAGTCAATGTAAAAACTGTCTCACGGCCTGCCAGCGGATTACCCTGACATGCTGCGTGAAGCCCACGGGCCACACGTTGCCCACAACTGGTCTAGACCTCAGGAAAGAGGAGTGCTATGAAAAGTTGTTAAAATGTAATCCAGAGGGAACAGAATAATGAGAGAAATGGTATTATATCTAATAATATAATCAAGTGGAGTACAAAGAAATCAGCTAGTATGGAGGATGGTAATCCTAAAGATGCTCTCTGTGGTAATGAAAAACATGAAAGGATACCATTGTTGAAAAAATGGATGAAAATAAAAATAGCTATAACAGACACAGTGGTGCAGAGCTGACTGAATTATTTGAAAGAGAAATAAAATAATAATGTAGGGTTTCTATTATTATTATTATTATTATTACAGGAAATACATTAAATCAAAGGCAAAATAAACATATTTTTCTTTAGGTTTTAAGAGGTGTGAATCTAAACCAGTCTAAATGTATGCAAATGTTAAGGTAATTACTTGCTCAGAGCAATCCCTCACAAAATAGTTCATCAAATATGCTCACCAATAATGCTTCCATAACATAGTCAATATTCATATTCTTAAAAGCTGCTAAGGACTCAATTTTATGATAATTAGTGTTGCCTAAATTGGGAGTGAAGAGTAGAACCATAAATGTGGCTTTAATTCCAAGAAGGTCTCTCCTCAAAAGAATTCAGACTACATAATCTAATATGATACCCTTGTCGGGAACAGATCAAGGATGCAAGCCTTCCAACTCCTGTAAAGTTAGTAAGTAATCTAGCTAGAAAATTCATTCGATTTTCTTTTGTTTTTTGGCTTGTAAAATTCGCTGTGCTGGAAGGAATGTGTATTCCTGTTTTTGTGTCTTTTTGTAACTTAAGGTTTTGCCTAGAGGGATTCTCTATGGTTTGAATCTGATAACCCTGTAAGGTATTTACCATCCTGATTTTACAGAGGTGATTCTTTTACCTTTTCTTTAAATAAAATTCTTCTTTTAAGAACCTGATTGATTTTTCATTGTTCTTAAGATCCAAGGGTTTAGGTCTGTGTTCACCTGTACAAATTGGTGAGGATTTTTTATCAAACCTTCCCCAGGAAATGGGGGTGTACGGGTTGGAGGGGATATTTTAAGGGGACGACGTCTCCAAATGGTCTCTTTCCCTGTTCATTGTTTAAATCGCTTGGTGGTGGCAACGTATCAGGTTTTTAACCTAAGCTGGTTCCCAAGGCAAGAAAGAAATCTGTGCCTTGGGGAAATTTAAACCTAAGCTGGTAAGAATAAGCTTATGGGGTCTTTCATGCAGGTCCCCACATCTGTATCCTATAGTTCAGAGTGGGGAAGGAGCCTTGACACCTACCTTCTCATATTAATGAATGAAACTTCCAAAACATACAAAACAGGAACAGGACATCAAGTTCATCTGATAATTAGTCATGATAGGACACTAAATGTTTGCTCCCTGTCATAAATATAAAGGGAAGGGTAAACCCCTTTAAAATTCCTCCTTTAAAAATCCTCTCACCTGTAAAGGGTGAAGAAGCTAAAGGTAACCTCACTGGCACCTGACCAAAATAACCAATAAGGAGACAAGATACTTTCAAAAGCTGGGAGGAGGGAGAAAAAGAAAGGGTCTGTGTCTGTCTGTATGATGCTTTTGCCAGGGACAGAACAGGAATGGAGTCTTAGAATTTAGTAAGTAATCTAGCTAGGTATGTGTTAGATTATGATTTCTTTAAATGACTGAGAAAATACCTGTGCTGAATAGAATGAATATTCCTGTCTATGTGTCTTTTTTGTAACTTAAGGTTTTGCCTAGAGGGATTCTCTATGTTTTGAATCTAATTACCCTGTAAGGTATTTACCATCCTGATTTTACAGAGGTGATTCTTTTTTTACTTCTATTAAAAGTCTTCTTGTAAGGAAACTGAATACTTTTTCATTGTTCTAAGATCCAAGGGTTTGGGTCTGTGGTCACCTATGCAAATTGGTGAGGATTTTTACCAAACCTTCCCCAGGCAGTGGGGTGCAAGGGTGGGGAGGATTTTGGGGGGAAAGACGTGTCCAAACTACATTTTTTCAGGAACTCAGATAAAGTTTGGTTGTGGCAGTGGCAGTCCAAGGGTAAAATAGTTCGTACCTTGGGGAAGTTTTAACCTAAGCTGGTAAAAGTAAGCTTAGGAGGTTTTCATGCAGGTCCCCACATCTGTACCCTAGAGTTCAGAGTGGGGAATAAACCTTGACACGCCCTCAATAGTAATGCTGTACTTGATGTTTTATTTTACCTGAATAGTTAAGGAATCAATTTGCCTTGCATTGTTCTTGTAGTTTTATGTTGTCATATCATTCTGATATGACTGAGATAGACATATGGATAGACTCAAACCTGTGAAGGATGGTGATGTCATAATATTATTTCAGGACACTGCATGGCACTGCCATATTTGTTTTTATATGGTACAATAGTTGTGCATTCACCTTACAAATAAATAAGAAATCAAAGACCTTGCCCTGAAGATTTTATAATCTAATTTATACATGTAACAAAAGGCCCAGGTCTTTAACTGAAAGTCCACAGTGCACTTCATGGTCGCCTGAGGAGAGATGGCTGGTCACTTTGTGCTGGTTGTCCTCCTTAGATGCTCAAAGGTAAAATTCTATGAATAGCTTTATCTCTGCCTTATGCCCAACAACAACAGAAATATCCACGTAATATAAACATCTGTAAATAATAATTTCAAAAAATTGAAAAATATATGAAATGTCAAACAAATATATTGTAAGCAAATGTCAACTTCTTTCTAAGATCTGGAGGATGGGAAGTAGTAAGGTTGTGGAGAATTAAATAGTCTGTGGTTTTCAAAGAGGGAATACAGATTAGATGTGGTCAAAGTGCTTATCCTAACTGCACTTTGGTAATGGGATTTTGGACACATGTAAGGAAGGTGAATAAGATAATCATGATGGTGTTTTCAGTCTGTGTAGAGGATGTGGACCAGAGTGTAAATCGCTCCTCCAAAATTAGGAATATCTGCTATATTTCAGATATGGTATTATGATGAGCTAATCCTCGATCATATTATATTAATTATAGAAATAATAGTGAACGTAAGTGTCTAAAAAACTATGGTAAATAGTAGTTTAGTCAAGAAACACAGTAGAATAGAAAAGAGGGGAGGGGACTCTAAAAAAGTTATTAGTTGCTTTTGACAATGAATTTGTATACATTCAGTGTTTTAGCGCACAGTGAAAAGAAGAGAGAAGTCATCAGCTAGGCCGGAGTTCTTAAACTTCATTGCACCACAACCCCTTTCTGACAACAAAAATTACTAAAGGACCCCAGGCCAGGGGACCAAAGCCTGAGCCTGCCCAAGCCCTGCCACCCTGGAGTGGGAGAGGGGGGAGGGGGGAAAGGATGGGAGCCAAAGCCCCACCTCTCCAGGCCAGGGGCCAAAGCCCAAGGGCTTCAGACCTAGGCAGGGGGCCTGTAAACTAAGCCCTGCCACCCAGGGCTAAAGCCCTCAGGCTTGGGCTTTGGCTTTGGCACCAGGCCCCAACAAGTGTAAGCCAGCCCTGGCAACCCCATTAAAACAGTGTTGCGACCCACTTTGAGGTCTTGAACCACAGTTTGAGAACTGCTGAGCTAGACCAATTGTTGAACATGGGAGCAGTGAAGTTCATTCCAAAATGAGGCTGTGTCTTGTCCACTTTCCTCAATAACTGCAATGCTTTCTCCCATGATGATCCTATTTCAGAGTAAAACACCAAAATTCATAATTTTCCTGCCTTACCATCATTTAAATTCCTCCTTCAAACCTATGTCTTCTCTGCTGCCTACAAACCAGGACTGTTTGGCATTGTTTGGGTAAGGGCTGAGCCAAGACTAGCTGTTTTCACTAAACCCTTATCATTTTACTATGTATTCAACTATCCCCACCCAATTTGGCTGTTGAAGCCTATCTAACACCTAAACTAACCCCTTTTGGCAGGAATTGTCTTTTTATACTTGCCTGTACAATGCCTAGCACAATGGGGCCCTGACCTTCATCAGAGTTCCTAGGTGCTAATATTCTACTGATAATAGGAATGACCATTGCAATTGGGATAAGCACAGTGAATAATGAAGGAGCTGCAGAATGGCAAAGTCACTATGAGTGAAAGGTACTATTTTCAGACCTTGGGCACAGAAGATAAGAAAACTATGAATGTCAGGATAGGAGGGAATTGAAGAAGCCACGAGTCAGTCTGTCTCACTGTCCCAGATACTTTACTAAGTCTATAGTCAGTCAGAGGAGGTTGTACTTGGATTTATCATCTTACACAGAAAGTCTAGTGGATCTCACAAGATAAAGATGCATGGTTGGGTTCACTTATTGGATGGGAGGCTATCCAAGGTAGGTGCTTGTAATGAATCTATCTTGCCTAGTTTTTGAAGTAGACAGGAAAAAAAAAACAATTTACATTTTTATGACAGGATTAACAAGATGGAAAGAAGTCTCCAGTTCACCCCAGAGATGGAGGAGGAATTTAGTTTGGGGTTTAGAGATCTAGTAGAAGGGAATCTGGCATTGATCTCCTGTTCCTTCCGTTGAGTATTGCTCAGAATGGGGCTTCTATGAGACAAGCTTGTTTCTTCCTTCCCTAGAGTAAGTAAGAGGTTGCAAGTAGACCCTACCTAGTAGTGTGCAAAGATAATGTGAGCAGAAAATACTGTGAATATGTTCTGCCTGGGTATTGAGGAAAACAGGAGAGATAATAGAGATATGATACAGATTTCTACAAGAAAATTCTGTGATGTTGGAGACATTGCCTAATAGCTCTCAAGTTGATTAAAATATCTCTTGCTCTTTGTCCTTTGTGTTACCCAGCCTAACTCTCCTCCCTCTCCCCTGCCCTGCATCCTTCTGGGTGTCTGTATTTCCTAAGTTAATATACATGCAGATAGCAGTTTGGTGTGTTTGCTATGGCTCAGATTCAGGAAAGCATTTAAGTTCATGTTTAACTGCCCTTCCGAAATAAGAATTCTTTCCTAAGCTAGAGCCTGTACTGGTAATATTACACACTTTAGGTGAAACTTGGCTTCACTAATGTCAGTGGCAATAGTTCTATTGAATTCAGTAGGGCCAGAATTTCACCCTGTTAATTGCTCACCCCTACTGATAGCAATGTGGGCTGTCACCTCTGTCAGAGTATTGCTGCATTTATCTAGAAAACCCTTACTGCTTCTCTTGAGCATTGCTGTACAGAGCACTTCAAAAACACTTACTTAAATCTGAGAGCAAAGTTCCTACATTTTGTCTAGGATATCTGGAATTATATAATTTTGTGACAAATAGGAACCTTAATTAATGACACTACCGACAGGCTAGTTCCACTCAGAGTTCTGTGCATGAAAGTATATGTGGATTGGCAAGTTCCATCTCCAATAAGAAATTATCAGTATTGTTTATTAAACTCAGAAAATCAGATGGTGTAGGGTGTTCTTTTTAAAAAAAAACACAACACCGATATCAATCTTAAATATAGTGGTGTCTGGAACATGCAATAATGAATAACTTTAATAGATAAATGTCACGTTGACACATGGAGGTAGTAATAGATGCATTGTGCAAAAGTATATTTCATCTGCCAGAATCAAAGTTAAAAGGATGAACTGTGTACGTTACAGGCTTAAGTAAAAGAAAGAATCTGTCCCAATTCTTAATGGACATCACCAGAGGTATTACAGCTCCAAGTGCATGATGAATTTAGTGCTTTGGTAGTTACAGGAAATTGTACGTTACCACCAGAAATAAAACGTACTATTTTATTAGATTGATACTTGGTAGAGTTTTAAATAAAATTGCCAAGTTCCCTTTCTGCATTAGCACTTTAGACCTATCTACTTGCTTCAGGGTAGTGTTTCTAATAACAGAGAGATGATTTTATACATCACTTGAATCCCATTTCATAGGTTTTGCAATCTAACATATAATATTACGTATCTGCAAAGGTTCAGAGAATAACATTGTTTAGGGAGGTTCAATGTGTAGTGCATGTAGTGGCATGCTGTTCAAAGACCACCTTAAAAATGATGAGCCAGGTACAAATTTCCAAGAGAGCTGAGAATTGGAAACTCTTTTAAAAACAGGATTTTTAAAATAGTAATATGTTCAAGGCCCCAGTATTCAGGAAGGTACTTATGCACGTGCCTAACTTTAAGCATGAAAGTAGCCCATTGACTTCATTGGAACTATTCATGTGTTTAAAGTTACATCCAAACTTAGGTACCTTCTTCAATTATGGTCAAAGTTAGTTTTCAGGGACTGACAACGTAGTATAGGAAAAACACACACACACATTTATCAATCTGGAATAAATATAAGCATATCATGGAACCTGTCATAAATATAAAGGGAAGGGTAAACCCCTTTAAAATCCCTCCTGGCCAGAGGAAAAATCCTCTCACCTGTAAAGGGTTAAGAAGCTAAAGGTAACCTCGCTGGCACCTGACCAAAATGACCAATGAGGAGACAAGATTCTTTCAAAAGCTGGGAGGAGGGAGAGAAACAAAGGGTCTGTGTTTGTTGATATGCTGCTTTTGCCGGGGATAGACCAGGAATGGAGTCTTAGAACTTTTAGTAAGTAATCTAGCTAGGCATGTGTTAGATTATGATTTCTTTAAATGGCTGAGAAAAGAATTGTGCTGAATAGAATGACTATTTCTGTCTGTGTATCTTTTTTGTAACTTAAGGTTTTGCCTAGAGGGATTCTCTATCTACCAACCTGATTTTACAAAGGTGATTCCTTTACTTCTATTTACTTCTATTTCTATTAAAAGTCTTCTTGTAAGAAAACTGAATGCTTTTTCATTGTTCTCAGATCCAAGGGTTTGGGTCTGTGGTCACCTATGCAAATTGGTGAGGATTTTTACCAAACCTCTCCCAGGAAGTGGGGTGCAAGGGTTGGGAGGATCTTGGGGGGAAAGACGTGTCCAAACTATGTTTTCCCGTAAACCCAGTTAGAGTTTGTTGGTGGCAGTGGATATTCCAAGGACAAAGGATAAAATTAATTTGTATCTTGGAGAAGTTTTAACCTAAGCTGGTAAAAGTAAGCTTGGGAGGTTTTCATGCAGGTCCCCACATCTGTACCCTAGAGTTCAGAGTGGGGGAGGAACCTTGACAGAACCGCTGCTCAAAAAGAGAAAATATTTGCATAGTATACAATGCAGTAGTTAAGATAGAAATATTACCTAGTTATTTCGCATTGTTGAGATGCTATGTAGGTAAAGTCATAGCCAGGAACTGAATGTGGCTCAACTACTTTGTTCATCATAGATAATGACTATGAGTATGTCTGCACTTCACCAGGGAGTATGTTTTTCCAATCATGGTGCATGTACAGCTCTCATTGATGATAATGACAACATCATGTGTTCAACACATTTGAAAATCAGGTTTCTTAATCATAATGTGTGGCACAGAGGACCATATGTGGTTCACTAATCTGTGTCAGCAATTCTTGACAGGCCTGACATACTCAATATACCTAACACACTGTCGTAATCTGTATCTAAAAGGTGACATGCAAGATATAATTGAAAAATAAATAATTCACTGATCATTAATAATCTTGCTTTATGTGTGCACCCAGTGTGTACAAAGAGGTATTAATATATGCTAGAATAATGTTCTTAAAATGTGTTTGAAAAGCAATCCATAAGCCTAGTCTGCCCTTGACAAAGGAAAGTGTATTTGTTTGTTCAATCTGGTCGTCAGGCACAGATAAGGAAGTTCCATTTACATATAAGATAAAAAAGCCATCAAGCAGGGGAGATGACAGGAGAGAGAAACATTATCTAGGCTATAAAGAAAGGGGATCTGAAACTCAAAATCAACTTATTGTGTACATTGCAGGCCACAGATCCTCACCCACCCACTCCTGTAATAGGCCCCTAACCTCTGGCTGAGTTTCTGAAGTCTTCAGATTACAGTTTAAAGACTTCAAGGTACAGAGAATTCACCATCTACACTAATTTAAACCTGAAAGTGACCAATGCCCCATGATGCAGAGGAAAGCAAAAAAACCCTCCCCCAGGGTCTCTGCCAACCTGACCCCAAATTCCTTCCATACCCCAAATATGATGATCAGTTAGACCCAGAGCATGTGGGCAAGACCCACCAGGAAGATACCTGAGAAAGAATTCTCTGTAGTAACTCAGAGCCCTCCCCATCTAGTGTCAGCAGAGGGGTGGGAAGTCCACAGGAAAGGAAAAACAGTATGAGGTCATCCTGAGTCTGGGGACCAACAGTAAGTGTGGGAAGATATAAGGAGAGAGGAGAAGTTGTCTTGGCATCCATCACTAGACAGACATAAGGGAACAGAGCACACGGTTTTGGGAAAATCTGGGACTGGTAAATGTTTGCTTACACTTGGAAAAATGACCCTCAGTGGGGCTATTGTGTTGTAGTCAGGCTGCTGGGGCCAGAGTGCTGAACCAAGGCATAACACATAGACGCTAAGTGCATGCTTCTATGCTGGCTGGAAGCATACAGACAAGAGAATCACAGCAGCCAAGCATTTTGAGGTACTTAGAGTTACAGGGCACACAGTGACAAAAACCTGTGCTGCTCTTTATTGCATCTGGGAATGTGACAATATGTCACAATTAAGTATTTAGCAACTTTAAATTTAGGCACTGAGAAATTAAAGTGATAGGGATCGTATACGTACCTAGACTGATAAAATGTTGATGTCTACATAGTAGTTTTCATCCTGGAACAGGGAAATATCAACTACTCTGAGGCTCCAGGTGATGTTATTTTCCTCATTCTAATTGGTGTAGAGTTCTTGGACCAGAGGAACTAGTCAAGTATTGAAAGAGTTTGAAAATGGACATGATAAATCAGGGGTCATATTTTGATTTCAGTTGCATTACACTGGTGTAAATCCAATGGCTCTAGACTATTCTCAATGGTAGCAGATGACAGAACGAGGAGTAATGGTCTCAAGTTGCAGTGGGGGAGATTTAGGTTGGATATTAGGAAAAACTTTTTCACTAAGAGGGTGGTGAAACACTGGAATGTGTTACCTAGGGAGGTGGTAGAATCTCCTTCCTTAGAGGTTTTTAAGGTCAGGCTTGACAAAGCCCTGGCTGGGATGATTTAACTGGGAATTGGTCCTGCTTCGAGCAGGGGGTTGGACTAGATGACCTTCAGGGGTCCCTTCCAACCCTGATATTCTATGATTCTATGATTCTATGATTCAATGCAATTCAATTGACTCTGAACAGTAGCAGAAGGAAATTCATCTCTTCAGTGCTGTGGATAAGATAAAAAGAATAATAATCACTTGACATTTAAACTATTTTAAAATACTTCTTTTTTCACTGTTTTAAAATATGTAGCATCTAGAGGAAGATTTTATTCTTTGCAAGTTCCGACTTTCTCTTGTGCAGAACAGGGAGTGAGCAAATAAAAAAAATAGCTAGATAGCTAGATAGAAATACCTGAAATTATGATTAAATCAAACCACTGGCGCAGATTTCCTACAGTTTTGCACCTTGTCAAGTCATTTACATGTATACATATGTGATATAGATGAAAAATATTTCTAGATGAGAATGATATATTACATACCCTTTTTCACAGGTGTAAACAATTACACTAGGTGCAATGTAGGATTCATACGGGGTTCATGCACTTGGCAACATTCAGGGCACACCCGGAGTGTTGTGTAGGAGCAGTGCACACACAGCTCCTCTCAAGGGCATAAACCTTGGAATCTCGCCCAGATGACATGAACCGTGGAAAGCCTCCCAGGACTGGGCTCAAGGCCCGAGAGCAAGGAATGCGGTAGATAGAAATTGGTAAATAAGAATATTAAACAAAGCCAGTGTATTCCTTTTATCTGTTGGAGTATGTAATCCGCAGGAGGAGGGAGAGAAATAAAAGAGAGGGTGGAAAGCTGACAGGCAGACCAGCCCGTCGGCAGACCAGCCTGCTTGCTTGCTTAAAGCCTTGTTCTGTCTTGTATTTGAACCACAACAGTGCAAGGTAACAGATTATCAGTTGCACTGATATAACCTTGCAGAAACTCACCTTTCTTAAGTTTGACGTTTTTCAAAATAACCTCTGTAGCAGAGGCTCCCATCTCTGCTAAGCTTCTCCTTCGCTCATCTACCACATTACTTCTCTCTGTGTGCTAAACAACCTCAATTTGTCTCTGTCATCAGGCTTCCTTTTTTCTACATCTTATTTCTACCACCAGATTTTTATTTAAGCTGGGTTGCTTCATATTTACAGTGCCATCATTTTTGCTACCTGCTATGTTTCTTATCACCTTGATTAAGTAGTTCAGGTGAAACACCACCTTTTGCCAACCTAAATGCATAGTATTTTTAAACAAATTCAACAATAATAGTTTAATTAATTTGGAACATTTGGTGTCCCTGGTGTTGGAAGGATTTGTGATATTTCAGAATGTGTTATTTAACCTTATCTGGAATGTGCCATGTGTTTAACTATGATGAAAGTGGACCTTTGATGTATTGAGGATGAGACTTTGGAACAAAGCAATTAATGAAGTACAAAAAGGCAAAAGGAGAAAGATCCAGTTTGTGTTTTAGCAATGAGGCTGACACAAAAGAAAATTCAGTGGTAGGGAAGTCAGCCAACAAAGAGGGAGTTACAAATCTGTCATCTTGAGACTCAACTGCACTTGAGGAAAATAGAGGATATTTTTAATGTGTTCTTATGTGCCTGGAATTGAAAGCTAAGCAAGGGAAGAATGTGTTCTTTTACTTAACTTTATTGATTTAATCAAATTTGTGTTTGTCACCAACAACTGTAACTCATTCTGACTCCATTCTTATGTTGTGATCAAGTAATATCACTATATCCTCAAAGTTTAACCTTTTTGAGAGTTACCTGTATGACCAGTATTAGCCCCCTCCATTCTCATTCTGTATGTGAGATTTCTTGAATTGCAAAACTGGTGTTGGGTATAGCATACGTTCTTCACACAAAAAAGCTTATTATTCCCCTACCTTCTCATTCATCCCAGACATACATGAATGCACACTATATATAGGTTTCAGAGTAGCAGCCGAGTTAGTCTCTATCTGCAAAAAGAAAAGGAGGACTTGTGGCACCTTAGAAACTAACAAATTTATTTGAGCATGAGCTTTCGTGAGCTACAGCTCACTTCATCAGATTCATGTAGTGGAAAATACAGTGGGGAGATTTTATATACACAGAGAACATGCACACTGTAATGAGAGTGATTAGATAAGGTGAGCTATTACCAGCAGTGGGCTTCAGACATGCTAGCTGAATTGTGCCAGCAAAAGTATGTATGTACTATTTATCTATTTGTATTGTGGCAGAGCTTAAAGTTCAGGTAGGACAAAAAAAAAAACCTTTCAATATAACTTTAAAATGACAGGTGGGTAGGACAAAGACACTGGAAGCACAAGGTAAAAATGAGATGACCAGGAATGTGATATATTGTGGTCACAGTGGACTAGTGGGCCTCTGCAGTGTCTTACAAATTCACAGGTGAGGTGTTTGCCATGCTGTGGTGGCTAAGCAGAAGTTCTAGAAAACTTTGGGAAGGGCATTCAGTTAATTAGAGGCTCTACTTGTGAATTATATTAAATATGGGATAAATTCAATGATACAAAACCAACTGCCACTGAAGGACGTAATCTAGGACTGCAGCACACACTCTCCAAAATCAGAAATGCCCACTCTAAAGCACTTACACTAAATTCCATAGTTACTGCTTTAATAACAGTAATAATAGTAGTAGTAATAGTTAATTATAAACCCCAATAGTCTGAGACCTTCTAGACATACTTGTTCATAAAGTGCCAAGAACACTATTGAGTCTATATAAATAATCATACATCATGGCACCAATACCTTTCTCAAGTTGTAAGAGCCACACAGCTATCATTTCTTTTTCATTGGGAGTAGCAGATCATATATACTTACCATTTCTCCAGTTAGGTCATTTGCAGAGATTGAACCTGGGGCTTCTATAACTTGAGCTGGAAGGCCAGCTCTACTAGCTTGATGGCAGTAGTAGATCCATAAATCTCAGCTGACTAATAGTGCTGACGTATGCCACTGGACTTAAAAACAATCTCTAGTTTATTATCCCAGATAAAATCTACATTAAGATTAAGTTAAAGTTAAAAGTATATATTAATAATTTAGAGTCAAATACATTACAGCAGCAGTTCTCAAACTGTGGGTCGGAAATGGGTTGTGACCCTCTTTTAATGGGATCGACATGGCTGGTGTTAGACTTGCTGGGGCCCCTGGCCAAAGCCAAAGCCCAAGCCCCACTGCCTGGGCTGGTGGGACTCTGGCTTCAGTTTCAGCCCTGGGCAGCAGAGCTCAGGTTACAGGCCCCTTGCCTGGGGCTGAAGCCCTTGGGCTTTGTCCTCCCCTTGCCCAGGGCAGCTGGGCTCTATCAGGCTCAGTCTTCGGTTCCCCACTCCTGGGGTCGTGCCATAATTTTTGTTGTCAGAAGAGGGTCATGGTGCAATGAAGTTTGAGAAGTGCTGCATTATGGAGTTGTTGTAATTAACCCTAAAACCAACATCATGCACCCAAGAGATTGGGCACAGTAAGTGTGCATTAATTGTGCATGAACTTTAACTTGTTTCATTTTTATGGTTATTTTTTCTCTCAAATAGCCTTAACCTTCCCTGTATTGACCCATGAAATAACCATACAATTATGATTAGTGCCATGGTCAAACTGGGGAACTGAAAAAGACGGTAATATTCTTCCAGGTTCTAAATACAAAATAAGCACTCCCCCCTCCCTCCCTACCCAGGGCATCTTTCACAAAGGAGATGTTCAAAATATCATCATGCATGTTCTCTGGGCTCTTTCGGCTTGGCTCACCTCCCATTCATTAGTGTCCATGTACACCGAGGGTCTCTTCTATGTTCCCCTTCCTGAGCTTCACTCCCCCTTGCAGGGACTCAGATGCACCCTTGGGCTCTGCTGGCTCTTCTTGATTGAGAGCGCTCTCCATAATGAGCTGTCACCAACAGAAGGCTGTTTAGATCTTCCTAGAATGATCCTCCCTCTTCTTTACATGCTGTGATGAGCTGTGAAAAAGTTACCAGTGCTGACATTTAAATTATTGTCATTAGAACTCTGAGTTAGCCCCCCCTGATATGAATGGGGCAGGTCACACCTCTCAAAATCATTTTTGTTGGTTAGCAAACACAATCAAATGTCACTAAATTAGTTCTGCTTGTCTCACAGTTTTGAGATTGTCTCTGCTACTATAAGAGACAGAGGACAGGTCAACACCACAACTTTGCATTGGAGCAGCAGCTTATTAAACACAAACTGCTTATTAAAACTGAAGAGATGAAGAGACATAAGGAGATATGCTATGCAGCACACACATCTGAGGGCTAACCAGCTAGGGGGCCTATAGCAGGCTTAGGTGAAGAATGCAATTAGTAACATCAACAACAAAGTCCTCTGATAAGCCAATGCCTTTGGAAATCCCAATTTCTGGAGCAGAAATCCATAATGCTATGACAGGTCTCCAAGTAAAAAGTCCCATGGGCTGGATTGTGAAGCTTTATAAAACATTTGAAACAATCAGTTTTCTTGCTGGTTAGTGTATATTGCAAGGTCTTATATCTGATATAACAGATTCTGATTTCAGTTACACCTGAGTAAATAAATGCAGACTAGCTCCATCAAGATCAATCATTCTATTATTGATTCTTGATAAGAATGATAATTCTTTTCATAGAGTATCTATAGAGTACTCTTGCTATTAAACAATCCTTCACAATGTTGAATAATTTTTTCCTATTTGCTTTGACCATTCATTTTAGCCCCCAATTCAGAAAGCATTTAAGCAAGTGCTTAGGTCCACCTATACTCTATTAACTGTTAACTTGAAGTGCTATAAGGATGCATTCCTAAACCAGGTTTTATGCTCTGTGGGTTTGCTCCATGTTTGGATTACTTTGAGGGAATATTAAATAGCTGGCAACAAAAATTGTACTTTGATTAAAATATTTAGATAATTATTTGTGATAAAATTAGTGAAGTTTGTGGGACCAGCAAATATTTTGTCAAATGCTTGTGGTTATTCAAATATATAAGAGTAACAAACATGACAATACCAACTAGATCAGACTGAACTCAGTATTTTATTAAGAAAACAATCACAAATCATTTAAACTATTTGACCAGCTCTATTCTCCCATATTAGACTCTGAGACGGCATTTTACAATATGGATAGGATTGCTTATTTATTTTGCATTAGCATATTAATTGCCATATACTGAGGGGTTTCTTTAAAGCTCTTTGCAGAGAACTTAAGGCTAGATTGTGAATGAATAATACTTTGGGAATATAGGAGAACCAAAGAGGTATATTATCTGCAGGCTATTTTCCGTTTGTTCTTTTTATAGCGGCACTGATTTCAACTTTGATGCCTACAACTGACTTTCCGAGGTTGAATATTGGAGGAAAGTTATTTGAACACAATATGGCATTATGCGCAGATATCATAGAATCATAGAATCATAGAATATCAGGGTTGGAAGGGACCTCAGGAGGTCATCTAGTCCAACCCCCTGCTCAAAGCAGGACCAATCCCCAATTAAATCATCCCTGCCAGGGCTTTGTCAAGCCTGACCTGAAAAACTTCTAAGGAAGGAGATTCCACCACCTCCCTAGGTAACGCATTCCAGTGTTTCACCACCCTCCTAGTGAAAAAGTTTTTCCTAATATCCAACCTAAACCTCCTCCACTGCAACTTGAGACCATTACTCCTTGTCCTGTCCTCTTCTACCACTGAGAATAGTCTAGAACCATCCTCTCTGGAACCACCTCTCACGTAGTTAAAAGCAGCTATCAAATCCTCCCTCATTCTTCTCTTCTGCAGGCTAAACAATCCCAGTTCCCTCAGCCTCTCCTCATAAGGCATGTGTTCCAGGCCCCTCATCATTTTTGTCGCTCTTCGCTGGACTCTCTCCAATTTATCCACATCCTTCTTGTAGTGTGGGGCCCAAAACTGGACACAGTACTCCAGATGAGGCCTCACCAATGTCGAATAGAGGGGGACGATCACGTCCCTCGATCTGCTCGCTATGCCCCTACTTATACATCCCAAAATGCCATTGGCCTTCTTGGCAACAAGGGCACACTGCTGACTCATATCCAGCTTCTCGTCCACTGTCACCCCTAGGTCCTTTTCCGCAGAACTGCTGCCTAGCCATTCGGTCCCTAGTCTGTAGCTGTGCATTGGGTTCTTCCGTCCTAAGTGCAGGACCCTGCACTTATCCTTATTGAACCTCATCAGCTTTCTTTTGGCCCAATCCTCCAATTTGTATAGGTCCCTCTGTATCCTATCCCTGCCCTCCAGCGTATCTACCACTCCTTCCAGTTTAGTATCATCCGCAAATTTGCTGAGGGTCCAATCCACACCATCCTCCAGATCATTTATGAAGATATTGAACAAAACCGGCCCCAGGACCGACCCCTGGGGCACTCCACTTGACACCGGCTGCCAACTAGACATGGAGCCATTGATCACTACCCGTTGAGCCCGACAATCTAGCCAACTTTCTACCCACCTTATAGTGCATTCATCCAGCCCATACTTCTTTAACTTGCTGACAAGAATACTGTGGGAGACCGTGTCAAAAGCTTTGCTAAAGTCAAGAAACAATACATCCACTGCTTTCCCTTCATCCAAAGAACCAGTAATCTCATCATAGAAGGCGATTAGATTAGTCAGGCATGACCTTCCCTTGGTGAATCCATGCTGACTGTTCCTGATCACTTTCCTCTCATGTAAGTGCTTCCGGATTGATTCTTTGAGGACCTGCTACATGATTTCCCTATATAGTAAGGAACACACATTACAGAAAGAATACCATCAGCTTCCATTATCTTCTCTTTGATGGCCAGCTGCTTGCGTCTCACACAGAAACTTTTGGTGTTTAGTGGAAATAGAGGGAATTCTTTAGCAATGATCCTGAGCTATGGTGTTATCTGTGACTGATATCAGGGCCCGATTGTGCTAGGTGCATAATCTCTGCCCCAAAGTTTACAATTGAAATAACCTAAACAAAGGCAGGATTATTACCTATAGTAGAGTCAGGAACGGAACCCAGAACTCTAGTCCTGTGTGTTAACCCACAAGACCATCTTCCTCATGTTCTTACTGTAAGCCAGTGTCACTCATCGGACACAAAGATTGTGGCCCAAGTCCTAGCCACTTACTCACAGAAGATGGTCTTATCAACTTTTAAAATCTTTTAAATCCCTATGCTAGAAAAACCATTCATACTCTATTCAAGCCGTGGCTAAGTCATTATGCAAGGTAACCTATTTCCCCTTGTTCTTTCCTCCCCCTCCCGCCCACTGTTCCTCAGAGTTCTTATTAAACCCTTGATTTGTGCTGAAAATGGCCCACCTTGATTATCATACACATTGTAAGGAGAGTGATCAATTTAGATAAGCTATTACCAGCAGGAGAGTGGGGTGGGGGGAGAGAAAACCTTTTGAAGTGATAAGCACCCATTTTTTCATGGTCTGCGTGTATATAAATCTCCTCACTGTATTTTCCACTTTATGCATCCGATGAAGTGAGCGGTAGCTCACGAAAGCTTATGCTCAAATAAATTGGTTAGTCTCTAAGGTGCCACAAGTACTCCTTTTCATTATGCAGTTGAGAGGAATCACATTTAATCCAAAACACAGCTGCTTAGAAAAGAATTCTGGTGGGTCAGATAGATATGATCATATTGATTATACCTGTCTAAAATAATATTATATTTATTCAGATTATGGTTTCAAAAGGGAAATGGCAAATTCTTTCTCCTTCCAGTTATTCTCTTGTTTACACATGACAGCGTACGATGCACACACACACACACACACACACACACACACACACACACACACACACACAACACAGACAGAGTAGTTAAGTATGAAAAAAATACATTGGCTTTCTCTGTTAGGAGATTTGAAACAATGTTAACAGCAGCCTCCTGGAGAATCATGTTGGTTGGAGTAGAAAGGTTAAATGTTAAATTAACGTTAATCTTAAACCAATACAAAATTTAAAGATTTCTTTCATTAACATTGTGGTGTTCAAGGAAATAATATTTAAATAAAATTACCAGTGCTCGTTACTGAACCATAATTTTTTAGTTAATGTTTTGAAGGAATGACTGCAAGTCAATGAAAGTACATGAATACGAGAATGACAAATTAACTGGTTGACCAAGTCAACAACATTGACCCTGAGTAAATTCAGAGCTCAATGCAACTATAAAATTAGAAATTCCACTAGCAACTAGGTAACATGATGTCTTTTGGGGAGTAAATTATGTGTCCCTGTGGATCCCACTCAAGGTGTGCATGGGTCCTGTCAAGGTTCCTCCCCCACTCTGAACTCTAGGGTACAGATGTGGGGACCTGCATGAAAAACCTCCTAAGCTTTTCTTTACCAGCTTAGGTCAAAACTTCCCCAAGGTACAAAATATTCCACCCGTCGTCCTTGGATTGGCCGCTACCACCACCAAACTAATACTGGTTACTGGGGAAGAGCTGTTTGGACGCGTCTTTCCCCCCAGAATACTTCCCAAAACCTTGCACCCCAGTTCCTGGACAAGGTTTCGTAAAAAGCCTCACCAATTTGCCTAGGTGACTACAGACCCAGACCCTTGGATCTTAAGAACAATGAACAATCCTCCCAACACTTACACCCCCCCTTTCCTGGGAAATGTTGGATAAAAAGCCTCACCAATTTGTATAGGTGACCACAGACCCAAACCCTTGGATCTGAGAACAATGAAAAAGCATTCAGTTTCTTACAAGAAGACTTTTAATAAAAATAGAAGTAAATAGAAATGAAGAAATCCCCCCCTGTAAAATCAGGATGGTAGATATCTTACAGGGTAATTAGATTCAAAAACATAGAGAACCCCTCTAGGCAAAACCTTAAGTTACAAAAAAGATACACAGACAGAAATAGTTATTCTATTCAGCACAATTCTTTTCTCAGCCATTTAAAGAAATCATAATCTAACACATGCCTAGCTAGATTACTTACTAAAAGTTCTAAGACTCCATTTCTGGTCTATCCCCAGCAGAAAACAGCATATAGACAGACACACAGACCCTTTGTTTCTCTCCCTCCTCCCAGCTTTTGAAAGTATCTTGTCTCCTCATTGGTCATTTTGGTCAGGTGCCAGCGAGGTTACCTTTAGCTTCTTAACCCTTTACAGGTGAGAGGAGCTTTCCCCTGGCCAGGAGGGATTTCAAAGGGGTTTACCGTTCCCTTTATATTTATGACAGGTCCTGTGCATGCAAGATTGAAATATTTGAATATTAGTGTCTGTTGGGTCATGCCTATGCTGTGCATATCCTTGTATACTGCCACCCAAGGACATAAAGGAAGGAGTGGCCCGATCTGTCCTTCAGTTCCTTCTTATCACTTGTGGCAGAGAGAAAGAATGAATGGTGTTCTCCTGCTACTCCTTAGCAGAACATACTTCTATGAAATTAGGTAGTTACATCATGTTAATTACCTTTACATTTCTCCTTTGTTTATTTCTGTTTTATAATAATAATAAAACTGGTTTAAATTTAGTTTTTCCCCTTGGTGCACCATGCCACTACCCAGGCCTAATATGGGAGGTTCAAACTGTGCCTGTCCTGTGACAGACTCACTCTTCTCACAGATAGCCACAGTCACTGTTTGTTTTACCTTGATCAAAGACATATGCCAGACTGCTGCTCAGGGTGTCATTCCTTTTCAGTGAGGAAGAGAAAATCTAGGAACACTCTACTGAAGTTATAGATCCTTGAACAATCAATGAGAAGGACTGCAAACCACAAAGAGTGAGGATCAACTTGCAAGATTGAATGGTCTCTTTTAAGTTCCAATCAGCCAGTTCCACTGATAACCAATATGCAAGACCCAAGAACTGTCCTGACAAAAAATGCTCATCACCATCTGAAAAGGCCAGGACCATCAAAGACCACCTCAGTATTGACTGCCATCTGCCACCGAAAACTGGTGCTGTCCCTTCACTGAGGCAAGGAATATCTGGACTCCAGGATAGAGATAAAACATTATACATGTATGACAACTCACCATGGAGAGATGAAAAATGCTTTTTGCACTCCTACGCCCACTGCACCAAGCAAAAAGCCCCCACCTGCAAACATAATACACCACAGCCAGCCAATCAGAGCAGAACAAAATGGACTTTCAGTTGTGGGGGTGGGGGGGAAGCACAGGAGTATGCCAACTCCTGGAAGTTAGCACCTTGGGCAACTGCCCTGCTCACCAACTCCTAGAACTGGCCTTGTTAGAAACTAACATACCCTAAAGCAGTCACAATGGTGTGTGCGAGGGGGAGAGTAACCATTCTGCAACTCATGAACATGGAAGGGCAAAAAGTTACCTATAAGTCACTTTTACTCCCTTCCTCTGCATCGAGCATAGCTCACCTGGGCCCAAGGATCTTAGCCATAATCTTTTGTACAAATACCTGCTGCAGTGAATCAAAATCATGCAGGAATAGTACTCAGACATAAGCCCATGTGCTTCATGACAAAGCATTATGTCTGTCCCCTACCTCCTAGCCCTTTCTTCTTCATTCTTATTCTTCATACCACCTTTATTGCTAACCATTTTCCCATGTTTTTTTTTCAATTTCTTACTGTTTCTCCTCTGCTAGTTTTTATTTTCATTCCTCCATTCATCTCAGTGTGCCTTCTTTGTTTATTCTTTGTTTATTTACTTCCAGGACTATATAAATATAGAGCTCATGGAAATGATGCAGTAAATTGATACTAGTACGGGTTAGTTTTAAAATGAAAACATTTAGTTTACAGTAGTACATGTTTCTTGCTGATACTTACTTTCAAGCTGAGCAGTTGGAAGCTGCCATACAGGCAAGTTTTTCTGATGATGCTATGATAGACATGTAATCAAGCATTTGACAACTAGTCTATATATTAGTGGAGATGCAAATGTGATGGCCAACAGCTTTCTTAAGATAGCACATAACTCTTCTGTGTACTATTTCACGAAGCTATAGGAACACTTTTTTTCTAAAAAGGAACTTTCAAAATGATATAGGCTAATATGAGTCAGCTGTATCCATAAACATGAAAGAAAGTTTATTTGCTTGCAAACATATCCAGTAACATTACCAGATATCCATTGTGTAACTTTTTTTATTATTATTAGTAGTAGTAGTAGTATTCCAAGCCTCTACATTGCTAATATTCTTGACTTTCATGGACACTATTCCAAGCAGTCCCACTTACGGTGCATCCGTATCATAAGACTTGTTGTATTGGTAAGCTTCTCTGGTTAATAATTTATTGTAATTTATTTGGTACTGTGATTGCTTTTCAGAGTTAGCCTCATGAGGGTCAGCCTTCTGGATACTGCTTGACCATCATTGTGTCAACATTGACAACACTTCCTACAAAAAGGCTCTTGTTTGCCTATCCATGAGCTTGCTCAACATGTTTTCAGAATAAATGTAAAATATTACTATTATTAATTTTATCTAATTTGCTATTGCCCTCCTTCCATGTATATAGAGATAGCAAGTGGCATCATCAGTAAATAAATTGAAAGTTTGCAGATTTTTAGGCAAATAACTTTGGAATACAAAATAGGAACATATTATTTCTGTTCCAGAGCATATTATAGTGGTCTACCTACTGTGATGCATTAAACTTTGTAATTTACCCATTAATTGTCCAATACAAGTAGAATTGTTCCCTTTCTGTTCCTTTTGGGTAGAAGGAGCAAGTATCAGAGATATCATCATAATAGAAATGCATAGTTCTTCACCACTGGCTTTTAACCCTTTTGGTTTCACCAGTTTTCCTTGTGTTCCAAACTGAAAACATCATGTTTTATTTGTTTTCTTGTCTCCTTGAAATTACTCAGAAATGATATACCATGGCTTAGAATTGAAAACGTGTGCCAAGATTTTTAAAAGTGACTTGAGTTTTTTCAGTGCCTCAATTTTTATTTCCAACTTGACAACTTACAGGGCCTGATTTTTATAGTGTTGAGCACACAAGCTGTAATAATATATGCTATACATTCTCTTGTTTAGATTGGTGAGAGAATATCAATTTCTGTGGTAATACTGTCTATGGAATAGCGGAGAATTTGGTACATTGTTCAAGGCCTTTCTCTTGATGTATCTGGCATCAGGCACTGGTGAAGACAGGACACTGGACTAAGGACCAGCTTTGGTGTTGGTTCTGATAGTGCTACAAAAGGTGCAGCTGCAGGTTACCCTCAGGGCATGTGGACCCCTTCTCCTTGGTGTCACAAGGAAATACTAGTGTTCATGCTTCACCATTCTATGATGTACTGTAAGAGCAGTGGAGTGAGAGTGTAAGGCTGTGATGCTAATAACATGAGCCCCTTTTATGTAGCAGCCCTGACTGGGACACATTACAAATTTCCCACTTCCTGACCCAGAAAACTCCATTCTCTTCCCATAACTTCTTGTAGGGACAAATGCATCACTTCTAGAAAAGAAAAAAAAAAGATATTACCCCGCACCTGAGTCAGACTGAATCCTTCCTTCTCCTCAAATAGTATAACATAGGAACACGAGAACGTAAAATTGGCCATTCTGGGTCAGATCAATGGTCCACCTAGCCCAATGTCCTGTCTTCTGAGAGTGACCAGTGCCAGATGCTTCAGAGGGAATGAACAGAACAGGGAAGTTATTAAGTGATCCATCCCCCGTTGCCCAGTCCCAGTTTCTGGCAGTCAGAAGTTTAGAGAAACCTAGAGCATGGGGTTGTGTCCCTGATCATCTTGGCTAATAACCATTGATAGACATATCCTCCATGAACTTATCTAATTCCTTTTTGAACCCAGTTATACTTTCGGCATTCACAACATCCCATGGCAACAAGTTTCATGGTTGGCTGTGTGATGTGTGAAGAAGTATTTTCTTATGTTTGTTTTAAACCTGCTGCCTATTAATTTCATTGTGTGACTGCTGGTTCATGTGTTATGTGAGGGGATAAATGACACTGATTTATTCACTTTCTCCATGCCATTCCTGATTGTATAGACCTCTATTACATACCTGAGTTGTCTTTTTTCCAAGCTGAACAGTTCCCATCTCTTTAATTTCTCCTCACATGAAAGCTGTTCCATATCCCTAATCAGTTCTGTTGCCCTTCTCTGTACCTTTTCCAATTCTAATATAACTTTTATGAGATAGGGCAACAAGAAACTCATGCACTATTCAAGATGTGGGCATACCATGGAATTATATAATGATATTATGAAATTTCTGTCTTATTATCTATCCCATTTTTAGCGGTTCCTGACATTCTGTTAGCATTTTTGACTGCCAGAGTTTGAGGATGATAGTGTGGTGGTTACACATTGATCATGCAGCCAGAGGATTGTCCCTCCTTAAAACTGACCTTTGCTATGATGTATACAGAAAAATGTCATTTGATAATGACAAGGCAGGTCGTGAGATGTGATTTATGCTTCTGGTTGGCTAAGTCCTCAATATTTAGCTATTATATGCTAACCAGCCTATTTTTATTATCACCCCATCAACCATCCCATCCTCTGCCTGCTAGTTTGTCTCATCAGTTAGGGGGCTTGTCATAAATATAAAGGGAAGGGTAAACCCCTTTAAAATCCCTCCTGGCAAGAGGAAAACTCCTCTCACCTATAAAGGGTTAAGAAGCTAAAGGTAACCTCGCTGGCACCTGACCAAAATGACCAATGAGGAGACAAGATACTTTCAAAAGCTGGGAGGAGGGAGAGAAACAAAGGGTCTGTGTCTGTTGATATGCTGCTTTTGTCGGGGATAGAACAGGAATGGAGTCTTAGAACTTTTAGTAAGTAATCTAGCTAGGTATGCGTTAGATTATGATTTCTTTAAATGGCTGAGAAAAGAATTGTGCTGAATAGAATAACTATTTCTGTCTTTGTATCTTTTTTGTAACTTAAGGTTTTGCCTAGAGGGATTCTCTATGTTTTGAATCTAATTACCCTGTAAGGTATCTACCATCCTGATTTTACAGAGGGGATTTCTTTACTTCTATTTACTCCTATTTCTATTAAGTCTTCTTGTAAGAAAACTGAATGCTTTTTCATTGTTCTCAGATCCAAGGGTTTGGGTCTGTGATCACCTATGCAAATTGGTGAGGTTGTTTATCCAACATTTCCCAGGAAAGAGGGGGGTTCAAGTGTTGGGAGGATTGCTCATTGTTCTTAAGATCCAAGGGTCTGGGCCTGTAGTCACCTAGGCAAATTGGTGAGGCTTTTTACCAAACCTTTTCCAGGAAGTGGGGTGCAAGGTTTCAGGAAGTATTTGGGGGGAAAGACGTTTCCAAACAGCTTTTCCCCAGTAACCAGTATTTGTTTGGTGGTGGTAGCGGCCAATCCAAGGACGACGGGTGGAATATTTTGTACCTTGGGGAAGTTTTGACCTAAGCTGGTAAAGATAAGCTTAGGAGGTTTTCATGCAGGTCCCCACATCTGTACCCTAGCGTTCAGAGTAGGGGAGGAACCTTGACAGGGCTTATTCCTTCACTCGCTTCCTTCCCTGGTCCTTCTCACATGAACAGAGAGCAACAAAACCTGAAGTCCAAAGGTGCAAACAATTTGATGTTTATTGGGGGTGAACTTCCAGCAAGCATGATTCCAGTTTCCTTCTTTAGTGTCCTCCTTCCCATTTCTGACACCACAGAGCCTTACACCTGTGTCCTTGTTCCCATTCCTGCCCTTAGCCAAACATGATTCCAATTTCCTTACCCCCATTCCCTGTTCCCATCTCCCCCACCCACACACCCACCCCTCACTTCCTGATTGACTGCAGACTATATAGTAAAACCTGAGTTCTGCTTAGCTATACCTTAAACAATCATTTTCCAGAAATTTAACTAACCAATCCTAAAATATTGTAACATGATTATGTAACCAATTATATCCCACCACCTTAATTAGTTTACACCCAGCAAAATTAATTATACAGCAGACAGGAACAATCACAGAACCAGATAGAGATTATACAGACAAACAATAGCAAATTGGGCACTATAATGACAAAACAATGCCGAAGTGAGGATTTCACATCCCAGCTATTGATAAGTGAGTTCTTGCTAGACAGATGCTATCAATCTAAGTTTCCTTTTACATCTTCTAGGCACGTCCCTTTCTCTGGAGGTGATAGGCACTCTCAGGACAGGATTGTATTCCTAACAGCCCAATAGCACCTGATTTCAATGTGACTAGTTTGGAATGTGAAGATGTGACCGTTCACTTCCCAGCTTATGGCTGCCTCTGTTGCTTAGCTAAAGGCCTTCATCTAAGAACAGGGCCTCCGACTGTCACAGTAAGAGAAGGACCTTACACTGTCAGACAGTGATTTTGATTCTTTCTTTTATACCTCTAACTAGCCAAGTGATAAGAATACACCTAAATTCTTCGAGTACAGGCCTTTACCGACAGGCCTGAATATCTATATCCTAACATCATCCAGCTGTTATCTCTTGTCTTCTGGACAACAAGCTCTTTAGAGAAGGAATTTTCATTTTTATGGACCTGAACCAAAGACCATGGATGTCAATTAAAGTCTTTCCTATGACTTGAAACAGCTTTGGTTCAGATCCCCTGGGACACACTCAAGTCCCATTGAAGTCAATTCAGGTTTTGCCAACAGCTTCAGTGGGGCCGGGATTTTTCTATATGTTTTTGTATAATACCTAGCACAAGTTGGGCCTGAGTCTGGTTTATGCCACTAAGCACTACTGAAATATAAATGTATATATTTTAATAATAATTTTAGGGAGGCTCAAGATTTGCATAAATCAGTGTAAATAAGGAGAGGAATTAACTCCATTAATTAGTTAATACTAGTTAAGTTAATAATTAGTTAATAATTAGTTAACTGCATACACTAGTTCTAATTAAATACAAGTTTTGCTTATAGAGCTTGAATCTGACTTCAGTTACACCAGTGTAAGTGGCATCAAAATCAGTCTAATTATTTTTTTTGTAATCATCACTTGAAAGAGCACTTTTATAAGGGTAGAATATCAAAGAAGCTATTAATTATGCATCTGTGGTGGATAATTTGCCCCAGAAATAGACATGAAAGCAGGTATCATGCTTCAAGCAAATGCCTACTGAAAATATTTTGAACAAAATGACAGAGAAATAAATGTATTCATATTTATTCATGTTTGGACATTCTGTCCCTTTGATACAAGTTTTTAAAACTATTTATTTTTATCACTGAAAGGGTAATGTACTGTATTAGGTAGAATTAGTCACACCAGCAATTTAATGCAACAGAAACATGAAGCAGAGTATTAATCTATGGCCCTTTGTTGGTGTTCATCATACCATTCCCCTTAGTGCAGCCACTCACTGCAGACATATTTCTATTAAGTCTTTCAGTTTTGTTTTGCTGCTGATTAAAGCATGTTTTCTCATAGATAGATTCTCCTGTGAACCTTTGTTTGATAGTAGTTATGTTATATCCATCTTGTGCAGTTGTGGGTTAATCTGTGCTATTTCCTAACGTTTTGCATGGATGTGTCTTCTTAAATCCTGGCATTGTGGGCACCACTGTAAATAAGGAGAAACCAGAGAAAGTAAATGGACTTATTTCAGTGTTACTGACAAAATGAGAAAATAATCGTTCCCTGGGTTTGTACATTGCTAGAAAGCAATCTTCATGCTACCTGAAATATTCAACTTTTGGCATGGCAGCTTAAATTACACTTGTGTTATTTCTAACACCAGAATACTCTGAAGAGTGTTCTATGCTGGTCAAGCTGGAAAAGCACAATTTTCCACCACACCAGAATTTCAAATAGGGTAGAAAGTGTTTCCCTCCATATAACAAGAAAACAATACTTGGAAAGAGTGTGGGGGGGTTATTTCTATTTATTTCCCATTTGTGCTTTCCTTTCAGAAATGAGGTATATACATAACATTAAACTTCCATGCTGCAATTTTTATCCTCAAAGTCCAAGCCCGCAAGCCTGAGTCAAGGGACCCAGACTCTGAGGCAGTCATGTTTGTTTGTTTTTGCAGTGTAGTGTAGGCCTATTACCCTATGTAGTATAATAATAGAGGGAGTGAAAGCCTTTTCTTATAGAGACAATGTTATGAATGGTTTCAGAGTAAGAGCCGTGTTAGTCTGTATTCGCAAAAAGAAAAGGAGTACTTGTGGCACCTTAGAGACTAACCAATTTATTTGAGCATAAGCTTTCGTGAGCTACAGCTCACTTCATCGGATGCATACTGTGGAAAGTGTAGAAGATCTTATTATATACACACAAAAAGCATGAAAAAATACCTCCTCCCACCCTACTCTCCTGCTGGTAATAGCTTATCTAAAGTGATCACTCTCCTTACAATGTGTATAATAATCAAGGTGGACCATTTCCAGCACAAATCCAGGTTTTCTCACCCCCCCCCCCTTTTTTCCCACACACACACAAACTCACTCTCCTGCTGGTAATAGCTTATCCAAAGTGACCACTCTCCTTACATTGTGTATGATAATCAAGGTGGGCCATTTCCAGCACAAATCCAGGGTTTAACAAGAACGTCTGGGGGAGGGGGGGGGGTAAGAAAAAACAAGGGGAAATAGGTTTCAGAGTAACAGCCGTGTTAGTCTGTACTCGCAAAAAGAAAAGGAGTTCTTGTGGCACCTTAGAGACTAACCAATTTATTTGAGCATGAGCTTTCGTGAGCTACAGCTCACTTCATCAGATACATACCGTGGAAACTGCAGCAGACTGCTGCAGTTTCCACGGTATGTATCTGATGAAGTGAGCTGTAGCTCACGAAAGCTCATGCTCAAATAAATTGGTTAGTCTCTAAGGTGCCACAAGAACTCCTTTTCTTTTTAAGGGGAAATAGGCTACCTTGCATAATGACTAAGCCACTCCCAGTCTCTATTCTCGCTGAGAAACTGCTGAATTGGAATTCATTTGCAAATTGGATACAATTAACTTAGGCTTGAACAGAGACTGGGAGTGGCTTAGTCATTATGCAGGGTAGCCTATTTCCCCTTGTTTTTTCCTACCCCCCCCCCCCCGCCTGCCCTCCCAGACGTTCTTGTTAAACCCTGGATTTGTGCTGGAAA
The DNA here is from genome assembly GCF_965152235.1 of Eretmochelys imbricata. NCBI lineage: Eukaryota > Metazoa > Chordata > Testudines > Cheloniidae > Eretmochelys > Eretmochelys imbricata. Next base: position 90,670,055 of record NC_135572.1, on the reverse strand, counting down.
TGACCCATGCATTCAAAATACACTAAAGATATGTATCAGAAGAAATCATTGTTAGCACTGTTTAGAATATGTAGAATTTGAAGATCTGTTTGTTGAATTAATTTGCAAACTGGATACAGTTAACTTAGGCTTGAATAAAGACTGGGAGTGGATGGATCATTACACAAAGTAAAACTATTTTCCCATGTTTATTCCATCCCCCACCCCATTCCTCAGACAGTCTTGTGAGCTGCTGGAAATAGCCCACCTTGATTATCACTACAAAAAGTTCCCACCCACCCCACCCCACCCCACCCGCTCTCCTGCTGGTAATAGCTCACCTTAAGTGATCACTTTCCTTACAGTGTGTATGGTAACACCCATTGTTTCATGTTCTCTATGTATTTAAATCTCCACACTGTATTTTCCACTGCATGCATCCGATGAAGTGAGCTGTAGCTCACGAAAGCTTATGCTCAAATAAATTTGTTAGTCTCTAAGGTACAACAAGTCCTCCTTTTCTTTTTGTAGAATTTGAAGACCATTCTTAGTAACTTGTCTGTCCTTTTGTACTTTAAATATTAAAGCACATACTAAAGTTCTACAGTTTGACAATTTACAACATTGTATTTCATACCGCAATACAACTTTGTTTTAAAGCTCATTTAGGATCACTCGCTCTCTCTTGCTTGCTTTTCTCTATCAGCACAATTACAGGAGGATTTATTAAAGATGGGGATCCATCAGATTTCTGGGGGTCTTTTTTTGCCATGCATCCAATAAAAAGAAGAACTAATAGTCTCTGAGTAGCTAAAGACATACTGCCATCAAGACTGTCGCAAATTAATCTTATGGGAATATAGTTGCTAGTACAATTGATACATTAATTATGAAAACAAATTGCTTCATAAGACTAAACTCCTAGCGCAACTTTTAACATGCTCTAAAGTACTTTGGCTGATCTAGAACACTAGGTCTGATGCTCCCCTCGGTTACACCCGTGTAATTCTGAGTACCTCAGTTCATTTCCTTGGAGGTACTCCAGATCTACTCATGTGGAAGTGAGAGAAGACTTTGGTCTGCTGACAACTAGAAAAGATTAGTAATTTTTCACTATATGTGTGTAAATGGAAGTCTAAATTTGTAGAGCTCCTTACTCAGGAGTTCTGGAAAAATAATATGTTAAAAAAGATTTGAGAAAACAACATCATCTTAAAGAATATATTTATCTTCAGTTTATGGTATCAGAACATCAGAACATAGGGCTATATTTTACTAGAAATGGGTCAATACCTTGTATGCAACCTACTTATTCTAAAGCAAGAGATATGTTGAATATTTTAATTATCTTAAAAATAAACCACGTGAAATTCTTACCTTGAGCTCTTTATGTTGGCACTTGGCTCCCAATAATCAAATGGCCTAACCATATGCATGGGAGATGTATTGCAGCTGAAAAGCGCTGCCCAGAGAGGAAAATGGGGCCTGAGATATTCTAACAATTTCAGTGGGGCATCATAGGAGCCTTGCTGAATGGTTTGGAGATGTTCAGTTTTTCAATGAAAGGCAACATTTTCTGTGGAAAGCAGATACTCTTTATGAAAAATTGTGCTTAATTGAAAACCCAATTTTCTATCAAAACATTTTTTGACAGAAAATTTTCAACCAGCCCTATTGTTCTGGTTGAGTAATGGTGGCAGAATCTAGTCCTAACTACTATGTTGGTGTAAACCTTAGAAAACTATTTTGTTTCTTCCAAATTTAAAAATTGCAGTACAGAAGCCCGCTAAAGAACTGCAGCAGATGTTCTGTTCTTGGCTGAAGTGAGCTGTAGCTCACGAAAGCTTATGCTCAAATAAATCGGTTAGTCTCTAAGGTGCCACAAGTCCTCCTTTTCTTTTTGCGAATACAGACTAACACGGCTGTTACTCTGAAACCTGTTCTTGGCTGTTTCTATGGAAACAGCATACCTGGTAAGTATACTGAAGTTAGAAAACAAACTATTCTACATGGCATGCATATTGAAATATACTATTAGGTTTGTTTATGAAATCCACATGCAGCTCTAGAGGCATGTGAGTGTATCATTGGATCAGATGTTTAATGAGACCAGCTTGAAGTCTTTCTCTGTCCAAAATAAAGCCATGGTCATTCCATGCAAAATATATATTCTAAAGAATATGTGCTATGACACTAAATGATGGGTTGAAGAAACACCTGAGGACTGAGTACAGAAGAGAAAATTACACCTTGCTAATTTACCACTTTCTCTTTCTTCAAGATCACAGAAAATGAAAATAAAAAGCAACTTTCAAATAGTTATTGGAATATTTAGCATCCCACAGATTTATCCATCAGTCAATTCTCTTTTTCATGGAATCTACTGTATTTGTATTTACTTTGGATAAGAGGCTGTCAGTTCTCTCTTTTAATACAGCACCTAATACAAAGGAATGAAACTAATGACTGTACCACACTTACCATTTCATTGTCTCTCGACTAGAGTCTAAACTAATGAAGGTAGAGAAAGCAATGTGTATGTATATAGATTTCCAGCTTTCCTTGAAGTGTTCATGATTAAGAAATAGGCTGAGGCTGAGGGTAGTACCCTTGGAGAACCAGCCTCCAAATTTTACCATCTCTATTTACTCGCTCTCATGTAATTCATCTAAAGCAGTCCCCTCTTACTTTAGTTTGTGTGCTTTTAGGAGTGTCATAATTACTTCAGATATGGTAACTAATGAAATATACAAACAAAAACGTTTATTCTCATGATTGGTTTTTCCTTGTTGGCTGTGCATGTCATGGTTTCAAGTCTGTCTTTATCCTCCAGCTGTTGTGCTCTTTTCAGTAATCAGTTAAACATTTTAACGTTGTTTGAAAGTTATTAAGAAGTTTTATTTGTTGGTTTGTTTGAATCATATCTGGTCTGGAAAGGACAAAAACCCCTTCTTTGTGGCAATATGGTACAAGAATATAAGAATGTACATACAGGGTCAGACCAATGGTCTATCTAGCCCAGTATGCTGTCTTCCAACAGTGATCAGTGCCAGGTGCTGCAGAGGAAATGAACAGAACAGGGACATTTTACGTGTTCCATCCCCTGTTGTCCAGGCCCAGCTTTTCTCAGTCAGAGGTTTAAGAACGCCCAGAGCATGGGGTTGCATACCTGACAATCTTGGCTAATAGCCATTTATGGACCTATCCTTCATGAACTTATTTAATCCTCTTTTGGCCTTTGGCTTTTTTGGTAGTAGTTTTGGCCTTCACAACGAGTTCCTTAGGTTGACTGTAAGTTGTGTGGTGCCACATGTACTTACTGCAACAGAAAATATAGCCGAGGTACACCATTGCACTAAGATTAAACCTGATCCTCTACTTCAAAATCTCTGGTGGCAGCATTTGCAATAGAACTTTACCCCAAAACTCATGCTCTCTGAGAAGATTTAGCAAGGAAAAAAAAAACATCTAGGGGTTAATGCACAGGATATGAGAGTCAAGAGAGTCAGTTGTATAGGAATATACTCTCACTCACAGATTTACTGCATGATCTTGGGCAATTTGCTTACCCCTTATGCATGTCAGTTTTCCCATCTATAAAATGTAAATATTTATCTCATGAAGTCAGTGAAGATGTCACAGAGATCAGTGGATATCAGATCGGGCAATATGCCATTAATTGTTGAGCTCTGCAGATGGAACAGTATATAGAAATACAAAATATTATTATGTTAAGGAGAACTAGGGAGAAAAACTTCAAATGGTATTGACATTCAATTTGGTTAAATTTCCAAAAAAGTTATTTTAACTTTTCCAGATCTTCTTGGTCTAAAAATCAGCCTATTAATCTTACAAGAAAGGTTTCTCACAAGATTTCTCATTATTAGCAGGTTTCAGAGTAGCAGCGGTGTTAGTCTGTATCCAGAAAAAGAAAAGGAGGACTTGTGGCACCTTAGAGACTAGTACTCCGTTTCATTATTAGTAGTATGGATTGAGCTATGAAATTGTATGACCTCTCCTAGTTTTCTTGCACATTTGCTTCTGGCCAAAATCAGGAAGTGCAAAGATTAATACTTGGGACTTGATGACCTCTGGGGCTCCCTTTAAGTCCTAAGATTCTATTATTCTATGCACATACATGAACAATACATAAACTAACTGAAGCCCCAAATAAATAGCCAAATCTTTTCAAACCACAACTAAGTTTCAGAATTCAGTGGAAAGGTTCAGATTGGCTGCTACTTTCTGTGAGCCACTTGGTCCTACTTTAATATATTCATTAGACATATATTTTAAAAAGCAATATTTGTCAAGTATATGGTCTCTGACATTACTGTATTATATGTGAAATTTCTTAATTTAAATTGAATACCAGAAACACTGTGGCAAAGGAAAATGCAAAATGCAGAGGTGACATAAGTACAAAGTATCTGTGTGTGTGTATTTGCCCTCCCTATTCTTTTATCTTCCTTCCTCCTTTGAAATGTTAACTTCTATTCAGATTTTCACTTAATATAAACACTACTGATTTTCTTTTAATATTTTATTTTTGTTATTGTTGGCAAATTTCAAATGTTGACTACTGTTTTAGTTATCTAAGTATACTTCAATAAAAAGCTTAATTAAAATAGAATACATGGGTTATCCCAAAGGGAATATAATTTATTCAAAGACAGGCTTTTAAGTTTTATATATTTTCAAAGACATATTCCCCAAAGAAGGATGGTCCAGGAATGAAATAACTAACCTGACCCAGTTGTTAGTGGGTGATTCCCCACTTCCCAATAAATAGCTGACTTAACTATCAAGAGTTGACTTAAGGCCCTATAATGTTTCTACATCACTTCTGAAAGTGTTTTGTATTATACTGGCTAGTGTGCATTTGTGCCACTGTCTCCTTCTGGATGGCATGTCAGATCTGATCAAGTGTATATGATATGCCAATCTAGCAGTTAGCCCACAGAAGAGACTTTGTAAGTATTGAGAATCTTGTGACCCCAGAAACAAAAGCCACATTTATGAGGTAAAGGACTATTTGCACACACAGAACATGCAAGTGTGTTTTCATTTGCATGCCAGTTACACAAGTGTGTGCACACATTAAGCAATTGCATGTGTGGAAAAAATAGCATATTTTATCTCTTTTTTTTTTGGTGCAATTTCCCTTCTTATGTTAAGTATTACAGAAGTCATATAATGTGGTCGCATGTTCATGTTTTGCAGAGAGACCCCCTCTTTCTTTCTTTTTCAAATTTGGCCCAAGTTAGGAATAAGTAGGAAAACAAAATGTGCATACAATGCTTCATTCATTATTTATTATCGTAACATCTGCATTGTCCTAGGCACAGTACAAAAGCAAAACAAATAACAGTGCCTCTTCCAAAGTACTTAGATAAGATACAGTTTGAAATATATATTACAAAGAGACCCCCTACTGGAATTCAACATTTCTGAACACAATTGCAAAAACTGAGTTTTTAGAAATATTTCACCTGTGAGAATGCCTTTTGGGTTCCATCTGTGGTTCAGATTGTAACAGTTTTGTTGTCATACTTCTCATGGTTTTGGGATTTTTTTTTAGATTAGGATAATTTATGTGAATCCTCATATCCTATTGACTTCCATGGGATTCAAAGACAGAATTTTTTTCTCATTTGAGGTCTCCCTTCTGTTTTATTTTTTGGCCTAAAATATTGAGATGATCTTGAGTAGCCTCTACACAGTAGTATAGACAACTGTTCTTGCTTCTGACAGTGTTTTTTTAGGGAAACAGTTGGGAGGAACAACATTTGATTTTGCTCAGATGCCATAGTGATGGATGCATTAAAAATCATTAAAATAACTAAATAAATACAAAAAAATAACATGATAATAACCATCTCACTGAATTGAAAATTTTCCATTATCTCATAAAATAGGTTGATGTTTACTTTTGTTTCTATTGATTGCATATGGTAAACAATTGCACTTCCTCATATCATAATAATCATATAATAGAAATGGAAAACAACAGCTATATTCTCATCCACATGAGATTTCCTATCTTTGTATCATGCTTTAATCTCCATGTATTTGACTTAGTGTATTTTTTGTGAAATCTGACTAATTTGCTGCTATTAAATTTTAATCAAATGTTCGTGCCAAAGGGAGCACCACGTGCAAAGAGAAGTGTGTTTTCTTTGGAGATGATTCTAAAAAGTATTTTTTCAACAAATAATAAATATACTGATTTTTCTTTCTATGTTGACGTTGGGAAGTTGCCAGTGTTAAAACCATATTTTCTACATGAGAACTGATTGTGGCTGAAAGAGTAAATTATTGTGCTGATTGCTTTTTGAAATTATTGTTGGGGTTTTTTTTGTTTTTTTTTTAGATTAGTCAATAATTATATTTTGAATGAATATCGAAGGAGATGAACAGTGTTGAATAAATAATCAAAACTGCAGGATAAGATATTTATTGATTCATCTGTGGTCATGGTTGTCTTTGGGACTAATTCTCATTCCACTAATACCAAGAAGCAACAGCAGAATGTAGGTATTTATGTAAGTCCCTGCCCCCCAAAAAACAATTACTGATTTAATTTAGTCTCCCTACAATCTCTCAGTTGGATTTCTCAATAACAAAACATGACTTAGCCAGCCATGACAAATCTAATCCTGCCAAACATTGTCTCATAGCAAGCATAACATTATTGCTGAGTAGTCCCATCCCTGAACTCTTGTCAAGAGAAAAACTGGAGCAACCTAGAGAGATGTTTTCCAGAGCGAGGAAAGTGAAACCCGGGTCCAGTGGATAGTTAGGTCATGTCAATGGTCCAACAGTCTTCCAGCACTTGACTACAAGCCAGAGACAGAATGTCTATTGTGTATCTTAAGTTATTCATTCCTCTCTCCCCTATCATAAGCAACTGTCTTCTTAAGTTAATACACAAGATGAGATCTTAACCACAGAATCTGAGAGCATCAAAATTAACTCCGTCTTTTGCCCAAGAAGGAGATTTATATGCTATTTCCAAACAAGGGCTTTCCCATTTAAAATCTCTATATAAAGAGGAGGACGAGGAGGATAAGTATAAAGAAGTTTGATTTTCCTTAGATTTAATATTTTGATTTCACATCCCTTACTGTGGGCTATGTCTTTAAGGTTCGATCCATCTGTTGAAAATCACCTGATATTGTATCAACCATATCAATTTAATTTTCTATATTCTGAACTCTTAACTAGTAATAACAATTGATCAATATATGCTTCATCATTGTGTTTTCCATTTATCTCAACAGGATATATCTCAGCTCCCCCAAATCCACATTTCTATCTGCTTTTTTCACACCAATACCCTTTGATCTAGACATAAATATCAGGGGGCCATATGTTGTGAGTTTCTTATTCTGTGGTGTTTTTCATATAGTTACTTTGCTACGTATGCTCGAAGCAAACTTAACGTGATTAATAATTGACATTTAAGAAGTAATTCTGCTGGAATTTCTCTGTGGTCTATGGTGTTGACATGCATGATTAAATCTAGTTTGCAATCCTCTATTGTAGGGTCTTAGACTCATTTTTTTCTCTAAATACTCTTTGTAATTGTCTACATAAATCATTTTCATATCCCATTTTTTGCAGGATGATTGGTGGTGACCACCATTTGTCTTGAAAGACAATGGTAGAAGCACCAAAAATGCTCAGTTGTAGCATCATGAGTGTCTTAAAAGTCTAATTCTTGAGTGACAGTCCTTGCCACAGATAATACAGGCATAAACTGCATTGACAGAAGATGCAGCCAGTGCAATACTAATGCTTGAAGCCTATTGCACTTTCTTCTTCTCTCTCTTTGCTTTCCTTTCACTGAACCATCTCTTTAAGCCTCTTTGGGTATGTTTACACTGCAGTTGGACACCTGCAGCTGACCTGTGCCAGCTGACTTGTGATTGTAGACCTATGGCTGTTCAACGGCATTGTAGATGTCTGGGTTCAGGCTGCACTCTGAGCTCTGGAATCATCCTGCCTCACAGGGTCCACGAGCCCAGTCTGTGGCCTCTACATCTACACTATAACAGGGTTCAGAGTAGCAGCTGTGTTAGTTTGTATTCGCAAAAAGAAAAGGAGTACTTGTGGCACCTTAGAGACTAACAAATGTATTTGAGCTCACAAAAGCTTATGCTCAAATAAATTTGTTAGTCTCTAAGGTGCCACAAGTACTCCTTTTCTTTTTACATCTACACTGAAATCAAACAGCCCATTAGCTTGAGCCCTTTGAGCACAAGTCAGCTGTCATGGACCAGCCCTGGATGTCTAATTGCAGTGTAGATATACCCTTTGGCTCCCTGGTGCAGCACAGCCTTCCAGTGTAGCCTGTTGCCAGCTGCATCTTCCCAGCTTGCAGAGATGATATTGAAAGTTTTCAAATCCCTCTTGCCAACATCCATGAATCTGAACCTAGGTCATCCAAGTGGCCTTGGAGCATCTACAATTTCTCCATAGATAAACCCTTTGGAATCTGTCCATTGTCCATTCAGTGCTGATGACCAAGCTAGTGGACATGTCTATGCATGAGAATAGTGTTTAGACATGGCACATTTGCTGTCTCACGTACTTTGGTGTCAGGAACTTTGGTTTCTCACATAATATTTAGAATACAACAAAGATAGAAGGTATAGACGGTGTTTAGCCTTCTCTCATGCCCTCAGTAGGTCATCCAGGTCTCACCACCATACATCAGCATGATCAAAACTCATGTCTGGAAGACCAATATCTTGGTGTTCAATGTCAGCTTCCTGTTACCCCCCCACACACTAGTCCTGTTGGCTGAATGTGGTAGTTGCCTTGCTGATGCAAGAATTAAGCTTGTTATCTAGAGACACGTTAACTGATGCATTTGATCCTATATAGCAGAACTTGTGCATAACTTCTAACATCATTCTATCATTAATTATTGTCATTTCTGGTGCAATCAACACACCTTTTTAGTCTAAATTCATCACAAGCTAGTGCAATTCTATTTATTGCAGTTTGTCAGGATGGGGATGTGTTCAGTCTGAGTTAGTGGGAATCTGTTCAGTTGGAGCAGGGGAAGTCGAGTCCAGTGGACAGAGCCAGTGTCCAGGCCAGGGGTCAGAGCCAGAATCAGAGTTCCAGGACCGAGCCAGAGGTCAGAGCCAGAACGAGGAACCCAATATCAACAAGAGTCAGGTCCAGCACAGTGGCCAGTTGGAAAGTCTCTTAGGTGGTCTGACAATATCATGTGCCTCATTCTGACTTAAACAGTCTGGTCCAGCCAATTGGTGGAGTGAGTAATTGTCCCCCAATCAGGGTCCTCTTGGGTGGACCCTTTGTGGAAGGGGTCAGAGTTGTGCTAGCCCCTCACTTCTAGGAATTCTGGGTGAGCTGCTCAGTAGTGTCCAGTGTGAGAAGTTTGCCTGTGAACCCATGGACCTGAGAGTGAGACTCATGAGCCCTTACATCACGCTCTCCCCAGCTCTCAAGGCTGCCTTGGGCCTGATTTCTCAGGATGAGAGTCATAGAAGGCTCTCACTAGGTTGGGAGTGTGTCTACAGGCTCCCAGGAATGTTCTTCTGGTCTCTAGCTTTCCCAGTTGACCAAATATCAAAGTATGCTCTGCTGTCTTTGGCGTCAAGATTTTATGGAAAATATATTCATTGTTTACCTCCTCAACTTAGCAGCACCCAACCTCAAGAAGGAGGACAGCTGTCCTCTCCCTGGGTTGGTAGTCTGACACCTTAGTAGCATGGTTAAACCCTTGCTGTCAGACAAGCTGTCAGACAAGCCAGGGTCACTGCTGCCCCACTTTGAGGCGTTGAGGTAGGATTTTGCAGCAGTTGAGGAGGTAAATGTGCCACTGACAACATAGCCAGTGGGTGGATGAAGAAATGGCTAAAACAAAACAACTCCTTGTGTGTACCACAAACCATTCTATGAGTGTGGTGGGGAGTTCAGGCAATGAGAGGCTGTTAAGAATCTCAAAGGCCAGAGAAAAGACTGTCCTCTCAGTCTGCACCTATAACTGCAGGACACTGATAAGAGACGATTCGATCAACCATCTAATGGAGGAGAAGGCAAGGACAGCCTGTGACAGCCTTGGTCTCTGCGAAACACGATGAAGAAAGGAGTTGGAAGTGAAGTGGAGAGATGAAAGTACCATCATATTGGGGAAAGGAGAAGGCATGAGAACTGTTGGAGGAATCGACTTCATCATCAACAAGGAATGGTCTTCAAAAATCATCTCCTGCAAGTTCAAGTCATCGCGCATCAGAATGCTACACCTCCAACTGAACAAGAACAGCACCCTCAATATTATTCAGATCTATGCTCCCAAAAGCACAAGCAAAGATGATGATGTGGAAGAATTCTATTAAGAGCTCAAGGAAACCCTTGCTCAAAAATCCACATATATGATTGCGATGGGAGATTTCAGTGACAAAGTTGGAAGAGGGAAAGAAGGGGGAAAGTTCATTGGAAGGTATGGCATCAGAGAACAGAATCCATGATGAGAGCGACTGGCAACTCTGGCAGAAGTGAAAGAAACGTTTGTAACATGGATCATGCCCAATGCAAAGAACAAGAACAAAACTGATTATATACTGGTCGATAAGCAGCACATTGTACAAGACATCTCAATAGTCCTTAATTTAACACCAGTAGTGACCAAAGCTTGCTCAGAGCACACCTCAACTTCAACAAAAAGGTGGAGAAGAAAAGTCTACAGATGGCAAATCAGAGACAGCAGCCAAAAATATTTGACAAGGCAATCTTGAAAGCATACATTTCTAAGGAAGACTGCAGTCCTTTAGATAACTGTGATGAGGGTTATACAAACTTCACTGATAAATTGAGGCAGAAAGAAAGACTGAAAATAGCAAAGAGAAGAATATCAGAGGAAACATGGAACTTTCTAGAGAAGTGGAGGAATATGAAGTGAGATGATGGTGACAAACTTGACTACACCTTCCTCTGCAAGTTGATAAGAAGAAGACTGAAGGAGGATTTTGAGAATTTCTGAAATGAATGGATCTTAAAGATGGCTGAAGATTGCAGAAGCCTCAAAAAATGCAAAAGGCAATTGTACAGGTCAACAATAATGGCGCTGAAGAACAGGGATGGAAAACCAGTAATTAACAGAACAGGGATGGAAGCAGTTTGAAAAGATTTCTACACCAAACTGTATGTGTCTCAAATAAATGTCCCAGTACCAACACTTCAACAGACCAATGAGCATGTACTCCCAGTCCTTGTCAGCAAATTTGACATGCAGTTCATAAAATGAAGGAAGGAAAGCCCCAGGTAAAGATGGACTGACAATCGAAATAACATCTGGACACCAGGACTTCTGGGAAACCCTTGCTCAGAGGTTTAGCCGTTACTTGGAAATGCAGAAGATACAATCTAGCTGCAAGGAGTCCAACACCAGTCTGCTGTTCAAGAAGGGTGATCGTGAAGATCTAAAAAAACTATCCAATATGCCTGATCTCACATGTCTACAAGCTGTTCACCAAAATAATAACAAACCAACTCTCATAGAGTCTGGATGAGCAGCAGCCGAGAGAACAAGCGGGTTTTTGAAGTGATTTCAGCATAATGGACCATATTTTCACTATAAACCAGCTATTGGAATGCTCAAGGGAATACAAATTCCCTTTATGTATTGCCTTTGTTGGCTATGAAAAAGCATTAGACAGCGCAGAGATCAATGCAGTGTTGAAAGCTCTTGCAGAGCAGGGCATCAACACAAATGATATAAAACTATTAAAGGAAGCAAATTCTGACTGCACTACAGATATAACTTTATTTGTTACCCCCTTCACATCCCAGTTAAGAAAGGTGTGAAACAAGGAGACACAGTTTCACTGAAATTCTTCACAGCCTGCCTCAAAATGGTAATGAGGTGGATGAACTGGAAGGGTGGAATCAACATCAACGGAGAGCAGTTAAACCAGCTCAGATTTGCAGACGATATTGTGTGAATCACAGAAAATACTATCAAACTACAGAAAATGCTGCGAGAACTCAACACAAAAAGCAGCCAAGTTGGACTGAAAATTAACTGCTCCAAAACGAAATTTATGCAGTCTGATACCTTGACAAAAGCCCAAATACCAGTCAATGGAGAACAAATAGAAGAAGCTGAGCAATATGTCTGTTTGGGCTAAGAAATTAACATGTGCCATGATCAGGAAGGTGAACTCTCATGAAGAAAGAAAGCAGGTGGGTGCACATTCAATTCTGTCAAAGACGTCCTCTAAGGAAAAATCAACAAGGCAAAATGTGCCAGCCTCTTCAACTCAACAGTACAGCCAGCAATGTTGTACGGCAGTGAAACATGGGCGCTGATTAAGACAGTGGAGCAGCAACTGTCTGTCATTGAGAGGGTGATGGAAAGTAGAATTCTGGGAATTTTAATCCGTGACCGAGTCCCCAATGAAGTGATCAGACAGCAGAGTGGAATGCAGGATGTTGTCATTGAGAGCAGGTACAGTAAAATGTGATGGGCTGGGCATATAGCAAGGCTCACTGACAATCGATGGACTGCAGCTGTCACCGAGTGGTACCCAAGGGAACTGAAATGTCCACTCAGCTGACTTCCAAAGATATGGGAAGATTTTATCATGAAAAGATATGGCTGCACATGGAGAAGGAAGGCCAGGATACGAGACGAATGGAAGACATGTTGCCATCAGCACAATCTATATGAGGGCTGAAGGACCGATGGATCAAGGTGATCAAGGTGATATTCATTATGGTCTCAGACACTCACTGGAGTGTTGGTGGGAGTTGGGATCAGTCAGGAAAATAAGTCTTACATGCAAGGCTTCAGCAATGCCACATGGAACACTAGTTGTATGCACAGGGATCAAAGTAGGTGGAGTTTGAAAGTGACTAAATTGATTTGACAGTGAATTCAGTAGGGGCCAAGGAACTGTTAGTCTAGTTTGTAGAGTGTGTGTAGGTGTTTGGTTGAGAGCCAAACCTTCTGGCCTACAGAGAAGACAGTACCTTGCTGTTGATGCTGTTCCACATCATACTGGTAACTCCTCTTAGCATCCTCCAGATGGGTTTTCAGCTCCTTTTTGGGTCTGTTGTACCCAGTCTGCAGCTGCAGACATGGAGGAAGTTGAGGGCAGTTCTTGGTGAAAACAAGAGTGAAACCCATAATTTGAAAAGAAAGGACTTTGCCATGTGGAAGCATGTTCCACATTGTTGAAAGCAAATTCTCCCAGGTGTAGTAGAGAGGACCAATCTTTCTGGTGATAATTAATATAGGGCTACTGTTCCAGAATTTGATTTGTTCTCTGTTTGTGGCTGTTTATCTGGGGTTGGAGGAGGATAAGGGGCTGGAGCAAATCCCTAATATTCAGAGGGCCTCCTGACAGAAGCAGGACGTAAATTGTAGGCCATAATAGGAGATGATGTACTCTGGAGACTATGAATGTGAACAACCTGGCTAACCTCTGGGCGGGCATTTTCCTTGGAAGAGTAGTCCATCTTGGAGAAATGGTTTACTATGGTCAAGATTGTCATAAAGCCATTGGTTTAGGGTAATTTCACTATGAAGTCTAGATTGGCAACTACCCAGGGTGTGGATGGTACTTCTGGATGCTGCTGGAGTCAAAGGGTTTTATTGTGTGGCACCTTGGCCCAGGCCCAGATGTTGCAGGAGATTATATAGGTCTGTATTGCGGCTATCATGCTGGTCCACAAAAAGAACAAAGAAAGCTGCTGGGTCTTGGTAAGGGTAAAATGCCCTGCCAGGGGAAGAGCCATGGCAAACTTGCAGAACTGCAACTTTTGGGGTCCCAGGGGGGACACAGGTTTATTCTTTCACATAGAATATCCCATTGTTGACACTGGAGGCCCCTTGTTTAATGCTTCCTTCTTATCGGGGGACTCCTGTGGGTTAAGGCTGACTGGATCAAGACAAGCAGGTCTTGATGGGGGAGCTGAACCAAGAAAGTTCTGGGGTTTGAGGATTCGTAGATATTAAGGTCAGAAGGGACCATTATGATCATCTAGTCTGACCTCCTGCACGACGCAGGCCGCAGAATCTCACCCACCCACTCCTACGATAAACCTCTCACCTATGTCTGAGCAATTGAAGTCTTCAAACCATGGTTTAAAGACTTCAAGGAGTAGAGAATCCTCCAGCAAGTGACCCATGCCCCATGCTATAGAGGAAGGCGAAAAACCTCCAGGGCCTCTTCCAGTCTGCCCTGGAGGAAAATTTCTCCCTGACCCCAAATATGGCGTTCAGCTAAACCCTGAGCATATGGACAAGATTCACCAGCCAGATAGCCAGGAAAGAATTTTCTGTAGTAACTCAGATCCCACCCCATCTGACATCCCATCACAGGCCATTGGTCTTATCTACCACTAATAGTTGAAGATCAATTAATTGCAAAAATCATGTTATCCCATCATACCATCTCTTCCATAAACTTATCGAGTTTAATCTTGAAGCCAGATAGGTCTTTTGCCCCCACTGCTTCCCTTGGAAGGCTATTCCAAAACTTCACTCCTCTGATGGTTAGAAACCTTCGTCCAATTTCAAGTCTAAACTTCCTGATGGCCAGTTTATATCCATTTGTTCTTGTTTCCACATTGGTACTGAGCTTAAATAATTATTGTTTGAGACTTCAGGGACTGGGTCTTTTGGGCCAGGAAGATGATCTCCTTTCTGTGACAGCACATTGGCCTTGGTATTTTTAGGAGCTAGAAGATAGCAAATAATAAAATCAAAGTGTCAGAACAAGGACCACCAAAGCTGTCATTGATTAAGAGCCTTGTCCCTATTCAGATATTCCACGTTCTTATGGTTGGTATACACCTGGACTGGGGACTGGGCCACCTCGAGATAGTGGAACCATTCTCTAAAGTCATCCTTAATTACCAGGAACTCCTTGTCCAGGATTTCATAGTTTTGTTCTGTGTGGAATGGTTTCCTGGAGTAAAAGGCACACAGATGCAACACTTCTTAGGGGCCTTGTGTCTGGGAAAGCACTTCACCAATCTCCATGTTGGTGGAATCTGCTTTCCTGGTGAAGGCTTGTGTGGGATCAGGTTGGACCAGTACAGGGGCAGGTTTTTTAGAAGGTAAGCCTGCCAGGCAACAAAGTTGGGCTCCAACATGGCATAAATGCACCCAAACGGAATCTTCGTCTTGATTGAAATTCTGTGTGGCAGTTGTACTCCCGACGTGGTGATAAGGAGTCTACATTCTTTTTTAAAAATACATTCACATAATAACTGTGCTGCGTGGGGATTTGGTGTTCAGTATCTGGTCAAGCTGAGTACTCTTGCTTGAGGTCCCCAGAAAACAGTTGCATGCTTCCCACCCACTGCAGTCTGGCACTACTACTGACAGAACCCTGAGGGGAAGTTGACCTTCAGTTCCCTCCACTTGATGTATGGGCTATGGTAGAGCAGACAGGAGATACCCAGAATCAGAGCGATATGTATGGAAAGCATGATATTGAATTTCCACATCTCCTCTTGTCATTGGATGGTAGCCTCCGAGGGTGAGGATTGCGTGGCATGGGCTCAAAAGACAAGAGGGATCCATCAATTGTCATCCTAGGTCTGGGGTGGATTTTGGCTGTAGGGGAATCTGCAGGTTCAGGCTATGTCCATGATGATGCAGTTATCTGTGGTGCCTGAGTTGATGACTGCCAACTGCAGGAGTATTTGCCGGGGATACACAGGTATTTGTAACTCAAATAGAACTTGTAGGTGTGGTGTCACTTGCTTTGTGTTAGTGTGAGTTCCAGTCACGTTGTTCAGGATTCACAGGTACACTTTGTTAGGGCCACCAGGCCAGTCCCCCTAACTGGGCCCACACTGTCTTGTTTCCGGGCTCCATTTGGGCTGGGCTTCAAGTGGGGCTTCTGGAGATGACACTACCTAGCTCATCACAGTAAAAACACAAGTTGATATGTTAATGATGCTCCTTTTCCTCAGAGGTGAGGTGCTGGAAGGTGAAGTCTACCTGCATCAGCTCCACCTGCAGAGCTGGGTTTGATAAACAGGGACACATATGTATAATTCCAATTATTTTCTCTTGTCATTCCCACAGTTGATTATTGATCTGTCCAGGTCTGCCAGGGTCTTGATCTGGGCCAGTTCATTCTTTATTTCTTCTCGCTGGCCCCACTGCAACTGGCCTAGTTGGGCCACCTCCTTCCAGGCTGCATCTGATGTGAGCCAATGAAAATGTGCTGCATAGGAGGCAGCTGTACCTTGCTCCCTGCCAGAGATTACGCACAGTAGCTTCCACAGTGCATTCGTGACTGGAATAATCAAAGATAGCTGATATTGCCCCAGTTTGACAATACTGGACTCTCAGTATCAAATAAAGAGGAAGCCCAATTGCAATGCTTCTCCAGTCATAAGGCTGACTACTAGGCCTACCTTGGGTGCCTCAGAGGAGTATGTCTGTAGATGAAGCAGGAACTGGAGGCAGCACTGATTCACAAAAACTTGAAATCTTTGGTGATCAGGGTGGTGGTGCAGAAGGCCAGGGTCAAAGTGCAGAGTTCTCAGTGCAAAGTTACAACACTTGTTCTTGCAATATTTGGTTTTCAGTGGCCTATTCTGTAGCCATGCATGCATCTCTTGGTTGTTTGCCAGAAGGTAGGCTACCTGCTTGTGCAATGTCAGTGCTCCTTAGGACAGAAAGTGCTCTATCAGATCCATGCCTAGAACAACCTATCCCTCCAAGGGGTTAGTAGTCTGAGCAACCTGTTAGGATCACAATGTGGGTTGTCTAACCTAGTGGTTGGAGCAAGGATGGTCACATCTAGTGGTCAGAGCCAGAGTCCAAGGCGAGGGTCAGAGCCAGAACCAGGAACCAGGGACAAACAAGAGTCAGATTTGATATAGCAGCCAGTCAGGAAGTCTTTCAGTTGCTCCTCTGTCTCCTTATGGCTTAAGTAGTCTGTCAATTGGTGGGGCCAGTCATTGTCCCCCCTGTTAGGATCTTCATGGGCGGTACCCCTGGGAAGGGTCAGAGTTCCATTACCCCCTCTTTTTTTGAGTTCTGTGTGAGCTGCCCAGTGGTGGCCAGGGTATGAGGGCTGTCTAGGATCCCATAAGCCCTGGTGTGAGATCTGTAGGCCCTTATACTGAAGCTCCTCTTCACTGTGTGTGTCAAGCAGTGCATACTCAGAGAAAATAAGTTGTCTTATTAGCAGGTGTTTAACTTTGCTGTTAGATAGGCAGTGTTGAAGAACTTTCATCTGACCTTGTATGGCATTGACATAAGTGATAAAAGTAAATTTTCAGAAACAATATTGTAGGGCGTAAGCCCCATTTTCCTCTAAAAACTCTTTTTAAGGGTCTACACAAAGCATTTTCCTAATCCATTTGATGCAGGGGGATTAGCAGATGATACCTGCTATGGTATTTGGTATTTATAAAACATATGTACTGCAAAATTTCAATTGTAGAAAAATTGAAATTCCTAAACAACAGAAATATGGGTTCCTCCAACATGGAGAATTCCCATTTGCTCATGTTCATGTCAGCATGGTGATTTCTGTGGAACAAGTGTGTCATATATTATAAAAGTAGTCTTTCATATTGCCATATATTTCTCTTGGTGAACTCAGACACTTACACACTATTCACCACTCTTTTCAGGTTGAGTTTCTTCTTTATTTCAGTATGGAGTTCTGCTAGCAATGGCATAAAGTGTTTCTAGGTAGTGGGTTAGATTGCACTTATTTAGATGACCTTACAAGAGGATAGAAGAAGTTATGGTCTCATTGTTTTCTTATTCTCTTTCATCTGTCTGTCTCCATCTGCTGTCACTTGTCTTATACTTAGATTATATGCAGTTTGCGTAGGGTTTTCATTTTGTTCTGCATCTTTACAGTGCCTACCAGAGTGGGGTCCTGGTCCATGTCTGGGGCTCCTTGTTTCTGCTGCATACAAATAAAAATAGAGCCATTGAATAACTTCCCATGGGAAGCTAAGGAAGCCCCATCACTCATCATGCAAAATGAAACTGGAAAAACGGCTAGAAAATGGACTGCAGGAAACAAAGGGAATTAAAACCACAATATACTGGATAGATTAGCAATGTCAAAACAACCAAATAAAAATAAACATACAAATAAAAATGTAGTGTATGCAACTGTAAAGAATGAATAAAGTTAGCTTGGGTACGAGGTAAATAAAAATGGAGCTCTTTGGAAACTGGTACTTTCCATGAAAATTTTTGAAAGAAACAGAAAATACTGATTTTTAATGGATTTTTAATAACCCCTACATTTTAAAAAGCAGCAAACATTTTCATTAAAAAGGCATTTACAAAAATAAAAAAAAAATGTTTTAGCTACAATATTTCAACCAGCTCCAATAACACATACATGTAAATTTGAGATAAATCAGTATGGAGCAATCCAGAAATAAGTCACTTAACGTACTAAAGGCATGAGTTCCAAGGATATTGATTAAAAATAATATCAGTCACAACCAATCAGAAATTATTCTACAGACTATCATGTAATTAAATTATCCGTTCCTCTGGAAAATACCTTTGACTGAGATAGACACTTGAATAAAATTTTAAAAAAACAAAACAAAAGCAAATAAAGCCATCACTCTGCATCCTCCCATCTGTGCTGTGGAGATGAGAAATCAGAGCAGCTCAGGCTAAGGATCTGCTAGAAACACGGGCTGAAATCCTGACCCCATTGACAGCAGTGACAAAACTCCCATTCTCCTGGACACACAGGAAGAAATACAAGAGACAAGGCTTGTGGTTTAATTAGACCACAATTTATTAACTTACCTGGGAGCGGCAATAACTCATACAGTACAGGTCATGATTCCTTCTTAAATCTTTTCTTAGATCTATCAGCCTCCAACCCTGCATAGTCAGACCCCAGTTCTCCCCTCAAATGAGTGGTAAGAGATTTGGGGAAAAGAGATTATCACTTATCTGTACCAGTCATTAGGCATCCCATCCCTGTCCCCCAGCATTTTAGAGGATGTTTTATAATCCTCCTCCAGTCCCAGTTATCAGGGACATATCCTGGATGCCTGCTGTTAGGAGGTGCAAGAGAGGGGTTGAGGGGGTCTTGGCTAGAAGGACAGTGCTTATATACAGCCCCCTAGATGCACAGGGGCTAATGGCTTACCTGACCCCCTTATTGGCTAACTCACTAGCTTAGGTGATGACCAAATTGAACTTCAACAGGAGTTGGGTATTTAATTCCCATAGGTATCTTGGAAAATCCCCCCAAACTGACATTAACCTCTAGAGCTTTTTTGCTGTATATTTTTTTCTCTTCTTTCAAGGGTGCATGATGTATATGGTGGCTGGTACCATAGTTTGCCACCACCAGTACTGGACATATCATCTCTAGTCTTCTGTAACCCAGCCCTATTTTGGTCCTAATGTTCCACAGATCTCATATCACCCTTCTGAAGCCTTGACCTTGGTTTCACACACATATATTCCAATCCACCATCAGAAGTGAATAGAAGGAAATAACCCAGAGGAGAATTAAAGAAAGGCCTGGATATGTTTGGTGTTAGAAATCACCATATAAAAAGAAAAGAAAAATGTTTGTTATTGGAATAAATTTCCAAGGACTATGCCAAAAATATAGGGTACTAAATTAATAGATAGGTTTCAGAGTAGCAGCCATGTTAGTCTGTATTCGCAAAAGAAAAGGAGTACTTGTGGCACCTTAGAGACTAACAAATTTATTTGAGCATAAGCTTTTGTGAGCTACAGCTCACTTCATCGGATGCATTCAGTGGAAAATACAGTAGGGAGATTTATATACATAGAGAACATGACACAATGGGTGTTACCATACACACTGTAACGAGAGTGATCATTTAAGGTGAACTATTACCAGCAGGAGAGCGGGGGTGGGAGGGAACCAGTTGGAGAACACTTCAATCTCTTTGGTCACTTGATGACAGACCTAAAATTGCAATTCTTCAACAAAAAAACTTCAAAAACAGACTCCAAGGAAAGACTGCTGAATTGGAATTAATTTGAAAACTGGATACAATTAACTTGAATAAAGACTGGGAGTGGATGGGTCATTACACAAAGTAAAACTATTTCCCCATGTTTATTTCTCCCCCACCCCCCACTGTTCCTCAGAAGTTCTTGTCAACTGCTGGAAATGGCCCACCTTGATTAACACAACAAAAGGTATTCCCTCCTTCCCCGCTCTCCTGCTGGTAATAGCTCACCTTAAGTGATCACTCTCCTTACAGTGTGTATGGTAACACCCATTGTTTCATGTTCTCTATGTATATAAATCTCCCCACTGTATATTCCACTGAATACATCCGATGAAGTGAGCTGTAGCTCACGAAAGCTTATGCTCAAATAAATTTGTTAGAATTAATAGATGAAACATATAGTAAATTTAATTTCAGTGACTGGTTAAAAGAAAATGGATAACACTTCAAAGTTAATGTTTCAAATAAGCAGTTAATTTTCATTTAGATTTAATACAGCAGTAATTATGGAATGATCAATTATTAAAAGTCAACTACTTAAGGATTACAATTAAACTGAATAATACAGTTGCCTAGTGAAGTTAATGATACATTTCTATTCAATTTTGTAAAGTTTTTCATTCACCCATGTTGAATTGTTTTGATTTTTTTTATTTCATGTTTTTCTAGAGAAAATCAGCAACATAAAAATCTATGGAAATGTGTGTTTTCATTTCTTTCTTTCTCTCTTTCTTTCTTTCTTTCAAATAATTTCTGTAGTTTGTAATACAGTCTGAATGCTAAGGGTAATGGTACTCAAACTGGTCTCTAGGTCTTCCTGCAATTCTACGGCTGCAGTATCTTCCCACTGGTCTTGCATATTCACTCCATGAGTAGCAAAGATGGTGGATCTACTCATATATGAACCTATCATTCTTGCCTTATCATTCCCGCCTTCTGCCTTCTCCCAGCATGCTACTGCACACGAGAACTTGAGGAACGCCCATGGAATAGAATTCCATGATCTGCAGGGTATACCCATTCTTTGCATGGACTTGCCAAATCCTCCTGTTTCATGCAGCGAGACAAGGTTATGCTGCATCTAATATCATCTTGGCACAGTGAGGTGGTTGATCAGTCACAATTTATCTACTATGAAACTACAATAGGTAAATTGATTTAATGCAATTCATTCTTGGCAGTGGAATTTTATATTATTATTGCATATTTGGCTTTTTCTTTCCAGACTCTTCCTACTGAAAATGTGCAATAATTTCTGGGAAGCAATTTCTGGGTGCAATATCAGAAGTGTCTGGAATCCTGACGTTGCAGTCCTTGTTCAAGTAAAACTCCCACTGAACTCAATGACTACTGAATAGGAGGACTACAGCACTAAGTCTTTCTCTATGGTTTATTATAATGAAACTGTATTTAAATCTAAATAGGAAGATAGTTTTTTGAACAGAAACCTACAGAAAAGAATATTCCTGTCAATGGAAAAAATTTAGATGAAAGGCTACAGAGGTAGGCATGTATGCTATATTCTGTTTTATTATCGCTCTAGTTTAACTACAGATATTGTACATAAAAAAGGAATTAACTGGGGAAAGTCCTATAACCTGTGTTATGCAGGAGGTCAGACTAAATGATCACAGTGGTCCTCTCTAGCCTAAGGATCTGTGAATCCATGAATTATGTATAACACTGAACTGTTTCCAGGAACGACATTGTAGTTGCATTATTTGCTGTACTGAACTCTTCCTGGAAAGGTAAGAGAATGTGGAGGATCATGATTCTAAGAAAAAGTGAAATTTACACTAGTAATCTTCCTTCTGTTTTTCACTGGTTGTTTAGGATATTTTTTCTACGTCTGTCTTTCGGTTATCAGAGTAAGCCTAGGGTGGTCACCCATTTGTTATTGTGAGGAATGGCTATTACTGTACTGTAAAGTACATTGCTTGTTTATCAGTAAATTACCATGCCTGTATCAAGAGATTTTAAGACTGCATAGTAACTTTTTGAGTAATAAACACATTGTCATTGCCTCACTTTTATTTCACATACAACAATTGCTTTCTTCTGCTACTTACCATATAGGAACTACACAGAGAAAGTAAAGGATGCTAGATCTCTTCCCTAGGGGAAAAAAAAATCCCTGATGCACACAGTAAAAGGAGATAGAGATATTTCTCTTTGCAATGAACATAGGCCAGGCAGTACATACAGGAGTGATAAATTTAGCTGCTTAGTGGATGTATATCTTTTCAGAGTGCAGTAAATGCCAAGTTGGGAAAGTCATTTAATTTTTCCCTTTAACTTTTAGAATTTTTAAATATTAAATTCCTTTCCCTTTATTTTTTCCATTTAATTCTTCAATTGTATGTGGTATTAGGCCACTGAATCCATAGACACGAAAATTTAGCTTTCTCCTTGCCAGACCCTAACCTGCCCATATCAAAACCTTCTGTTCAGGCCTACGTGGGGCTCAGACAAAGATTTGGAGTGACGTGCTAAGAAAGATTCAGGGCTCCTGAAACATTGCTTGATTATAGAATATTCTAATGCTGTCAAATAGTGAATAGAGTGTGATGGAATTTATTTGTTACTTTCTTTGTTTCTTTAAAAAAAAACGAGGAAATTCTGTGCAAAAGCTACAATAAGAGAAAATTAAGTACAAAGTGAAGCACATAAAATTAAAAAAAAGTCAAAATAAGGGTTCTGCGTTCAACCTTAACTCCACCTACTTTTGTGTATGCATTGTAATTTAGTGTTCAATTACATGGCAGTGCTAGTCTGTTTGTTTTTTTTTTTCTTTTGCTTAAGCAGGTAATGTAATTTTCCTCTTTATTTTGAAATCCAACCCAGATTATCACAATATTGTATTGGTTATTTGGGCTAAGTGAGTTGACCAAGCTAAGAAAGCATAACATACTGTCCTGACTTCCAAGCTATCAGGAAGATTTAGCCTGAAGGAGTGAGTTATTTCCTTGTTGGGAGAGAAATGAAAGGACATAGACACGGGATCAATAATTTGTCCTACTCGCTTTTTTGTTTTTTTTTTGTTTTTTTTTTAATTCCAAGATGTATAGCTCTTGCTGATGTAGTTTTGAGCAGCAGCATTAGACAAAATAAGCAAGCATAGTTTATGACTCAAAACTGCAGGTGTTACCAATTCAGAGATAGGGATGACTTTATATATATTGTTGTTATAGGGAAAAACGGGGTGTCAGCATTGACTACAGTTTAAAAATCTATAAATCACTTTATTGAGAGCCATCTTTAAAATATAGGCTAGCAATTAATAATATGCTGAAGGAAAAAAATCCCCATCATTCTTCATATTTTTATCCTCCTCTTCACTTTTTAATGTGAGAAATAATGATCTAGCATATAGGGTATTAGTTTGGAATTTGGTTAATCTAAATAACTTTGAAAATCTAGCCTTTCGTCTCTCTCTGCCTCTGTTTCCTACCTGTGTTTAAAAATAAAAACAAACAAAGCATAAACAAACAAACAAAACAATATGAATGTCTTGCTATAGCATTCTGTACATTTTGAAAAAAAATCCCAATTGATAGAAATTTGCATTCCATTTTTGTTATAATTTATTTCATTAAATGCAACTTTTCATATCATTGCCACTTTTCCCACAGTATCAATGTAACAATAGTTTAAATGATTTCAGGGAGATCTTGTCAGACATTTCAGATATCTATGATCAATCAGTTTTCATTTACTTATTTGGGTGTCTATGTCCTATATTCAGGTTGTGATTAAGGGTTCAGTAGTGCAAGGTGTTGAATGCTCTGTTCCCAGTCTCACAAAGCGCTAAAGTGTGTGCTTAACTTCAAGCAAGGAAGTAGTCTTTTTAAAATTAAAGAGTTTATCAGCAACAGAGGTTAAACTAGCCCCCCTGCTCTTCAACTTCTACCAGGATAAGTGACTTGAAATCTGGGAATCACCACTGCCCCTCTGTGGATATCTCACTCTACTACATTCAAGCACAGATCAACTGTAGTGGAGAATTGGGCCGGAAAATGCAGAAAAGCTGTAACTTCTTAACACAGAAAATGTGTATAGTTCTCACAAGCAAACCAGGAAAATGTGATCTAGAATTTAGTATAAGGTGGATGCCCAACTGGTTGAAAACCCATACTCATAAATGAATTATCAGTGGTTTCAAACTGTCAAACTGGTATGGTATACCTAGTGAAGTCCATCAAGAATCTGTCCTGGATCTGGTCTATTCAATATTTTCATTAATTACTTGGATAATGGAATAGAGTATGCTTATAAATTTGTGAATGATGTCAAACTGGGCGGGATTGCTAGCACTTTGGAGAACAGGATTAGAATTCAAAACAACCTGGACAAATTGGGGAATTGGTCTGCAACCAACAAGATGAAATTCAATAAAGACAAGTGCATAGTACTACACTTAAGAATCAAAAATCAAATGCACAAACACAAGACGAAGAGTAACAGGCTAGGCAGTAGTACTGCTCAAAAATATCTCAGTATTATAGTGGATCACAAATTGTATGAGCCAACAATGTGATGCAGTTGTGAAAAAGTCCAATGAGAAACTGCTGAGCTTGAATTAATATGCAAACTAGATACCATTAACTTGGGTTTGAATAGAGACTGGGAGTGGCTGGGTCATTACACATATTTAATCTATTTCCATAAATTAAGTATCCTCACACCTTCCTGTCAACTGTCTAAATGGGCCATCTTGATTATCACTACAAAAGTTTTTTTTCTCCTGCTGATAATAGCTCATCTTAACTAATTAGCCTCTCACAGTTTGTATGGCAACTTCCAACTTACCTGTATGTATATATATATATATTACTATATGTTCCATTCTGTGCATCCGATGAAGTGGGCTGTAGCCCACAAAAGCTTATGCTCTAATAAGTTTGTTAGTCTCTAAGGTGCCACAAGTACTCCTGTTCTTTTCGTGGATACAGACTAAAATTGCTGCTACTTTGAAAGCTATCATTCTGGGGTAATTGACCCACTTTATTTGGCATTAGTGAGACTCCAGCTAGAGTACTGTGTTCAGTTCTGGGCACCACATTTTAGGACAAATTGGAGAGAGTCCATAGGAGAGTGTCAAAAATAAAAAAAAAGATTTAGAAAATCTGACCTCTGTGTAAAAATTAAAAACAGCAGGCTATGTTTAGTCCTGACAAGAGATGATCAGGAGGTGGAGAGCAAAACCTGATAGTATTCAGATACGATTTTTATGATTCTATGTGATAATACAAAATGAATTATAAAATGTAACTCTCAAAATACTGAGCTGTTAAGACAAAAAGGTGTACCAGAGATCTTTATAAAACAAAACCTCAGCATCATTCTTAATGACAATGCCCTGTGAAAATGTTTTCTGCAATGGGTGAAGCAGATTTGGTCATTAAAATGCAGTTTGGCAGTCTCAGCAGTTAATCTATGAGGCAGAAGAATGTTCACAAGTATGTATAAGTGAGTTCAGTAATTATGAGAGACAACCTATGGGTAATTGATGTTCATAATGGATCTGAAAAGCATTAACTTTAATGGACAGATAGAGGTGCAAATGCCAAAAGGAAGCATAGTTCTCTGGTTATTTCACTCACATCTTCTAGAAAGGTACACCCAACTTTCCATTCACTGGTACAGATCAGTGCTGACACACGACAAAAGCAGCTGCAAACCCTATGGAATGTACTTGTGGATACTCATGACCCTAAGATATTTCAGCAGCCACGTATCAGTGGACTTCAACTATATTCTGTCTATCTCCTTTTTCACCCCTATTATGAGTTCAGGGGACTAGAAGAGGAGTAACCCTATGCCATTGGCCTAAATCTACAGGGTTTGCAACTGCTTTGCACAAGTGCATCAGTACTGATCTGGGCCAGTGAATGCAAAGTTGCGTGTAAAACAGTACTACTGGCTGAAGTGTAAAATTCTGATTTGGAAGCATATTACAATGATTTTGCACTCACTGGGCACAGATACATGCAAAGGAGTAGAGAATCAGTCTGTTGTTCCTCCCTTCTCGTCCCCACCCCACTGTGTTGAACTGGAATCGATATTATCATGACTTTTACTTTGTTTCCCTGATGTACATCAGTACAGGTAGATTTAGGCTTGCTTGCAGTTTTTTCTGAGGTTGACACTCTCCTCTTGTATATTAAGTCTGTCTTGAAATCTTCAACTATACTTACAAAGGTTTATGACCTTTTTACCTAGTAATTCATACAAAATGGATGACCAGGGTTTAAGTTTTCTATATTTTTGAGACTGAGATTTCTTTGGAAATGTCTTCCTGGAACACTAAATTACACAAAATCTTGAAGGATTTGATTTGCATTCATTTTATCAAAATGCTGCTTTTTATGGGCCAGATTCTCTTTTTAAATGTGGCATTTTATTGCACCCAGGGGACACAAAGTAGTCGGATTCTGGTCACAAATCACCAACAGAGAATTCCCCTGGCGCAAGGGGATAATTCAGCACAGACTGAAATTCTGGGATCAGATTAAATTAGGGTTCAGGCATTGCAAACAGTGGAGCAATCTTGATGTGCATACACACAAAGAGGAGAAACACAGTATCAACCTGATCAGGGGAGTCATTTCCCCTTTAAAGAATCAGGCCATTTGTTACCATAATGACACTTTCTCCTATGCTTTAAAAATATTCCAATACTTCCAATTATTGATTTTAAAAAAACAATTTTTGCACATTAACATTATGCTGGTTACAGTTGCTGTACCTAGAACATGTTTGTCTATTTTTTAAAAACATAAATACATAAATGATAGCCATTGATTTCACCTTCACATCAGTTTGCAATGTTATTTTGATTTATCTGTAATATTAAAAACATATCTAAATTATATATATTTTTAAAATAAAATATATTAAAGACAAACCACTTTGTAAGGTTCAAAAAGGATTTGATCCTTACAAATTAGGAGAGCATCGGCATTTGTGTTAGCTATAATAAATCTGTTTTCATGGCCCATAAATCGTCATGACTTACACCATTCATCAGCCACAGTCAGGAAAGAAATTTCCTTCTTTTAGTACCTAAGAGCTAAATCTTGATCCCAATTATTTTATCTCAAATTTGATCATTGATATAATGATTTGGCCTCCAATGTTTTATAACTAGAGATCTGAACACAAGTCTGGGAATCACACACTACTGAATTCTTAGTATAGCTCTACAGTACCACTGGCTTGTTGTATAGTCTTGGGCAAGTCACTTAACTTCTCTCTGTTTCCCCATTCTTTTGCTATGCCTAAAGTCTACTTGCAGTCCTGCAAAAAAGTTCACTTGTTCTTATATTCAGTCTGCTTAATGCACACAGAATGGTAGTATAAATACTAATTATGAAAATTTGCATAATTTATGTGATAGAAGTTTCAAGACTGAATGTTATAAACATAGTGAGCGAGTGTTTTTCTTTTAAACAGTTCTCTAGTAGATTGTAGCTGTGGGCAAAAACTTCTTTCTTGTCTTTTTAAATTGATCTTTTGTGAAAAATAACTTGCATAAATTTCAATAGTTTTACATAATTTTAATATTGCAGTGGAAATGTGAAATCTTATGAGATGCTTTTTTCTAGCTTGCAAGTATGTGTAAAAATATTCATGTATAAATCTGATGCATGTTGTTCATCACCTAACAGGTGGTAAAATAGGTAAGTATGTAAGCTTTTTATCGTCTGAGACCAGGGTTCATGGGATCATCAATCAAAATGAATTTATTATCTTTCTCTGAGGTCCTATAAGACATTTGTCTATATCCAAGGAACTTCTGTACCAAATGGCAATCTCTGTTGAAGGAAGGATCTAGAATATTGTTGGACAGCTCTAGGTGCAGGTTTGTGTGTGACAGCCTCATCCATCAGACATAAAAAATACTGTAAAGTTACATTACTTACAATTATCCAGCATTAACACTGTAAAAAATCAAGTAATCAAAAATAGAGGTAAAAGACTGAGGAGTCTTTTGTAACAGTAAATAGATCCTATTGTAACCATGTTTCATTGTCTATTGTTATTTTCCTTGTTAATAAATTAACCTGAATTATTATTTAGTGGACCCCAATTCAGTCAAGCATTTGCTTAATTCTATGCCTATACGATAAGCACATACTTACGCACATACTTAAATTCCACTGAAGTAAATAAAAATTAAGCATGTGCATAAAGTTAAGCATGTTCTTACATGATCTGATGAATCAAGACCTTGCTGATTGGGGATTAATGTTGTTAATGCATACAATAAAATATATAGACAAGTTTCATTTTGTAGAATTTCCTGGCATTTGAGTTTTTGATTTGGCAACCCTGGCCAAATGTTGTGTTGTGTTTTTGTGGTGGTTTTGGATTGTATTGTTTTTATGTATATAAAAACTATATCAACAAAGATGGTGGGTTTTTTTTTGGTTTTTTTTTAACTTCCAACCGTATAACATTATTTATTTATTTTATAGATATGCATTGTTTAAGAAAATGTCTTGATACATGTGCTAGTTAATTTGAATATTGATTCACCACCACTTAAACTCACCATGGATAGCATCTCTTAACTGTATGCTCACCACCATTTGGAGGAAAACTATTAGTCACCCAGATTTTTTTTACTTTACTTCAGTATTTATTTTTATTAAAACCCTTGTATGACTTAGCATTTACCTGTATTTGTTTCTGTGTCTGATTGTTTGATTTTGGAGTATTTGATTTTATTTGATGTCTAGAGGTTTATTTTAAAATGTGCATCAAAAGTTTATTATATAAAAGTATAAATATTAATATGTCTGTCTATGCATACCAATTTACAGTATGTAGCTTGTTAATCAAATCCACAACATATGTATAATTACTTTAGCCTGATTCTGTCTCCATTAAAATAACGGGAGTTTTGCCATTGCCTCAAACTGAAGCAGGGTAGGATTGTTTGTGTTCTGTTGCTATTTGTCTATTTTCTTGAATATTCTATTAAAATATATAAAAAATGTAATCTATTAAACAATTTCTACAGTTCATTAGTAGTTAAGTTAATTATTTACATTCATTGTGACCTTGTAACATTAGAACCTAGTAAATGTTCTTTTATTGCAAGCTATTAAATCTCTCTCTTCGAGACTACTGCTTTACATTTGCTTATAAAAGAAAAGGAGGACTTGTGGCATCTTAGAGACTAACAAATTTATTTGAGCATAAGCTTTGGTGAGCTACAGCTCACCACTACGTGCATCTGATGAAGTGAGCTGTTGCTCATGAAAGCTTCTGCTCAAATAAATTTGTTAGTCTCTAAGGTGCCACAAGTACTCCTGTTCTTTTTGCGGATACAGACTAACACGGCTGCTACTCTGAAACCTTACATTTGCTTATGTATCAGCTGCTGAGAGAGCACAAGGATGAACAGTTTAATAATGGATGTCTTGATGTAAGTACATTCTGTCATGGGGATGTGAGTAAGGGGAAAGTCAAGATGTGATTTGGTATGTTTGATTTAAACCAGCATCATGACAGAGGTCATAATGCTGTTTTGACAACGAAGTACTAAATCATTCATTGCCTTTCCCTTTGCTCACTTCCTCCTCACAACATGCACTTATAGCTAGACAGTCATCTTTGGGATTCTTGTCAAAGTAGTTAGATAGGAGGAAGGAGGAAGGCTTAAATGAGAAGCCAAGGATTGCAAGATTACTTTTTTTCTGTGGTGTAGGATGACCACATTTCAGTTTTCTATGCCCCTATGATGCTATTAGCAGAATTGTAAATATCTCTGTTTCACATTGGGTTGTTGTTGAATAACTAGCTTTAAAAACAAAACCTTGATTTTCTCCCTCACATTGGACGTTCTATTCATATTTGATTTTTTAAAATAATACCCAGATTTGTTTCTGGAGAGAGAAAGTGTTGAAAAGTTGGAAAAGAAAGAAGGATGAAGGCATTGCAAGTCACAAAAAGTTGGTCTAGATTATAGGTTGGGATTTTTTGCATTGTTGTTCTTAATTTTTTTTATTTTAATTTTAATTTGTAATCTATGTAGCATACAATTCTACTCCCATTAGGAGTTCACTATTCAATTCTTTGGGAGCAGATTTAGGCTAATCCAGAGTGCTTATGAAAATTGCATTACAGAATATACATTTTAATGGCCTGTGTATTTGCTTTTATGCATATAATGAGACTTCATGTAGGATTTCCTTCTTCTTTTATTTCTCATTGGTATTTATGCATGATAACACTCACATGCAATGCTTTAACCATGTCTTAAAGAAGCAGTTACCTTAACATTTAGGGACTAATTCTGCTTTCACTTAAATTGTTGTAATTCAGGTGTAACTCTGTTAAAGTCAATGGAGCTGCACTGGTGTAAAATAAAAAGGTGTCTCATGGCACTGAGAGGGCTTGATTAATGTGGATGGAGAAACATCTCTTGACGATGAAGAAGTTCTGTTCTTGCTGCTATTGTTGGATCCACAACAACCTTTGATGCATTTGATCACTTATGCATGTCAGCAAAAGCAGTCTTTAATGCTTGTGTTCAATGGGAAATCTGAAAGTTGGGTTGCCACAAGGCTCTATGTTGTCTACCTACTTCTTTGGTTTTTGTTAATTGATTTTGCCCCTTCCCCCCAAAAACAAACAAACAAACAAACAAACACACACACACACACACACACACACACACACACACACAACCTCAAGCCATTTATAAGGCTGATAGGGGAGATAAGTGATATGGATCTAGATATCAGCTATGTACTTCTGCAGTTCAGCATCTCATTGACTATGGAACTGCTTTAGACTTTAGCTCTACAGTACCACTGGCAGATGTTTTTTGTTTTGATGAGGGGCAGTTTGGTAAGTCTATCTGAATAAGACAAAATTAATCCTTGTAGGAATTTTGAAAAATTTATTAGCAGCTTATGCACTCTTCTTATTAAGATGGTGAGCCCCTGTTTCTGGCACAGGTCTGGAACTGTCACTTTGGGTTGCTTTCAGCACAGAACCCTGTTCTGCTTGTTACATTAGATTCTCTGAAAACTCTTTTCTTTTTACCCTTTTCTATTATTTAAAGTTTAACTAAGGGTCTCACAGTGTCTTAGAGTCTGAGTGACTGACCAAGAAGCTCATTCTTCCTTCCCTTCCCAAATCCAACATCAGCTGCAGGATGTATGAAGTCAGCTGAAATGTCCTCTTTCTGTATTACAAGGTTCTATTTGAACCAGACTTGGGGTTGGGCCTTCTCCTCCAACTCCTAACATGAATATGTCTACTGGGCTTCTTTTACGTTACGGTCTTAATGGATCCATGCAAGATATTTTCTTTTCTGTTTCTCTCCAGCTCTTTTTTAAAGAGAGGCATGCTATCTGGCTTTTCTGGGCATTCTGCCCAGTTTTTATTTTTATTTTTGTAATTTGGTATATTATCCCCTTTACTGTGTCCAGAGATAAGAACTTAATTAATAAATAAAAATGTTATCTACTGCACTGGTGCAGCACTTTAAAAAATGCATACCCAAGAGTGACAGCAACTTAGCTGTTAGGATGTATGTGTGTGTAAGTGTTCGCCTGCCCTACTGCCATTTCTCCATCTGCATGCATGTATCCTTTCACTGCCTAAAAACATTCTCTATTCCCATTTCTTCTTTTATAGTCCTTTGCATCCTTCTTTTATCTCCCTCTCCTTTCTGTCCTTTCCCTCTGCTCATAATTTGAAAAGTTGTGCTCCCTTTTTTTCATGATCTGTGTGTATATATAAAATCTCACTGTACTTTCCACTTTCTGCATCCGATGAAGTGAGCAGTAGCTCATGAAAGCTTATGCTCAAATAAATTGGTTAGTCTCTAAGGTGCCACAAGTACTCCTTTTCTTTTTGCGAATACAGACTAATACGGCTGCTACTCTGAAACCTTTTTTCAGTTATTGTTGAGTACATTGTCTTGGGAAGCATCTTTTCTCTTCCATTTTGTGATTGTGTTTCTCTTTTTCTTCCTCCCCTTAATTCATCCATGCTCCATTGTTTCTGTCCACAGGATACAGTTTCTCCTTCCTTTCAGTCCCCACTTTTCTACGTTTCCATTCTTGCTTCATCTTGCTATGTTTTCCCCAAGACTGCCTTCTTGCTCTTCCTTCCTGTCTATTTTTGCTTCCCTCATTTATTAGGCTACCAATTCTTTCCCCTAGCTACTCAACGGCTTAGTAACCAGCTGAATAATGACCCCTGTGGGGAAATGAGCAGGTTTTTTTTTTTTTTTTTAAGTAAGGAATTAATGGAACAATGTTCCTATTTCACTGAAATGCAGTTACTCCTGGGGAAATTCTGCACCAAAAATTAAAATAATATATTTTAAAATTTTGCATATTTTATTTCTCAAAATAATGCAATATAATCATGCTGGTTTCAATTATTTAGGTAATTTATTTAAACTATAATACAATGGATGGAGAATGGGAGTGTGAAGTATTGCAGGAACTCCCCAAATCCCCTTGCCTAATAGTAATGTAGCTAAGTTTGACATTTCTATTTATTAGTCAATAAATATATACAGCCATATTCTCAGTGTTACATCAAAGGCAACTGAAGAGCAACTGAGGGCTGGTAAATCAAACTCACAGTTTATATCAGTTACTGACCATCTCTAGAAAGGTCACTAGCAAACAGTTCATGGAGCACATTTTGATAGAAAACTTTGTCAGTCCAAAAATTTAGACCAGTTCTAATCACTAAAGCACCATAAGTATTTATAAGGCCATATTGTCCTTTGCACTTCTCTGGCAATGTAAAGGAGTCTTAAAACATTTACACCTGTTTTATACTCCTGGTGGGGGATTCACAAAGACAATGGGAACAATCACTAAGCAGGCAGGCTGCTACTTTCTGCTCTGCCTCAGGGGACAGAGCCTGCCCCATGACTACCTAATCAGAAACATCCCAAAACTCTGCCTCTCCATACCAAGCATGCCGCAATACCAAGAGAGAGACACAGAGTGTCTCT
This sequence comes from Eretmochelys imbricata, assembly GCF_965152235.1. Classification (NCBI taxonomy): domain Eukaryota; kingdom Metazoa; phylum Chordata; order Testudines; family Cheloniidae; genus Eretmochelys; species Eretmochelys imbricata. Next base: position 90,637,075 of record NC_135572.1, on the reverse strand, counting down.
CTTTGTCTCACGCACAACTGCACAGCTCCCCATCCCATGATTTATTTCTCTACCAGCTGCTCCGGGCACCTGAACCAACCTGACAGAGAGAGGTGTCTGACCGCTCGTGCTGCTTCCCTTTACTTCCCAATCAGAAGTCATTTTTCTACTCCTTGCAAATTGAGTTGACTGGGATCCTATTTTTAATAATTATTCAGACCCAGGCTATCTTGTGCCTCCACTGAATAGTATAAGACCTATAAATCCTATGGCTCTAACATGACTAAACAGTTCTTGAATCCAGTTTTTTGGAATTACTACAAACATTTGCACATGAAATTGCCACTGTAACTGCAGTATTGTGATTACTCACACAAACAGGTAGTTAGACTTCCAAAAGATCACTGGCCCCTGTAGTTATCAGGTTCGATAAATTATGTGTGTGTAGTTGTGATAATTTGGGCCTTGGTCTCCTCAACTTCAGAAAACACATTGGAATAGTATATGACCATTAATGGTGAATTTAAGGAGCCTCTTGAGAAGAGTTTCTATCTAATACTGGCAAAAATGTTCTCTTTGCCTTGGAATGTACAAATAAAATAATTTTCACTGAGCTAAACCTCATGCTTTCTAGTTCCAATTCTCTTTTTTTGCTGCCAGAAAGAAAATTTACATCAGATATAATATTATTACTTTATACAGTGCTGTTCACACAATATTTTTAAGAAGTGTTCTTCATCTGATAACTTACTTAAATTCTCTCTGCAATTTCAGTTAGAAGTATATTCTTCTTCATTTCCTGTATTCAACTTTTTTTCCCCTTTGACATAAGCTGATTAACCCTGTAGGTGGCTGCAGTGAAGTGATCACTATAGATCATCTGTAAAGTGCTCCTAAATCCTATAAACATTTTATAGTTGCCTTAGATAATTAAATAACATTACCTCAACATTTGCAATATTCTTTGTCATAAGTGTAGAGAAATAAAGGGAATATTGAAAATAGAGAGTTAATATTAGTTGCAATGGACACCTTTAAAAACATGTGTCTTTCTGCTTTTGCTATTGCTGCCACAGTATTATGGCCAGTGGTGTAGCTTTACCAGTGAACACAACTCTTCACAGTGCTGTAAGCCTATACATACAAAACAAGGCCTCCATCTGTGTAAGTCCTATAACCTACCACAAATGAGGCTCTAAAACTCTCCTTCTCTTCAAACATTCCCTCCCTTACTCCTCCTTTCAAATTTCTGCCTCTTACCCCAAAGCACTCCCCTTTCTCACCAAACCTTTCATTCCCAGTGATGTCCCCCCACAAGGCTGAAAGTTGGAAGGGAGTTGTCCCCACTTCCTCTCCTAAAATTATGCCCATTTTTATAGCAGTTGTGGTATTTCCTATTCTTAGAAAGGTGAATTATCTCAAATAATGCGTACATTGTTAAGTATATAAACGGCAAGTTTGTAGCTGCAGCAGGCATTTTCTTGTAGGCAAAAGTGGTAGTGCTGGTTATTATTGAAGTTGCCTGACACTTCCCATTATAAGACTCTATATTAAGTTGCTTATAACTTTGCCAAACTTTAACCTTTTGGCCTGAAAAGTTTCATGCCATTTGTCTACCTGTGGCTGAAAGTATTGGGGAAATTTCAGCCAAAATGGCACAGCTGTTTCTGAGAAAGAGGCTGGAGAAAAATACATTGTTTTACCCTTGTTGAATTGTGGTTACTTTTTCTTTGATAAATTCTAGTGCCCCCAGGCTGTGGAGCAATTTGGCAGGGATGTGGTCTTTCTGTCCAGGATGGCCCTTTTGCCACCCCTATTAATTTCTGTCCAAATTTAGACATGTAGTAAGTCTTTCAAAAGTAGTTCACATATGTTCATTGGAGATTTTCCTGAACGTGTTAGCTAGGTTCCCTGAGTATTAGACTCAGGCACTGAGGAAGAGGAGGCTGCCTGATCTGGAATAAGAGCTGGACCTGGGAAGAGACTGTAAATTTAGACAAGAAGCTGGAGAAAGACTGAGCTTACTCCCCTCTCGAACCTGGAATGGAATCTAAGTTTCCTGCATCAGACTATTTAATCTTGTTATCACTGAGTTGGAAACACATATAAAATAATTACTGATAAAGTTTGTAGAAGATGCAAAGATTGTGGCAGTGGTAAATAATGAAGAGGACAGGCCAATATAGAATAATGGAGTTGCAGAAAGATCTGCATTGTTTGGTAAGCTTGGCAAAAGCTAACAATATGTATTTCAATACGACCTCTATAACAATATGACCGCTGTAAGATCACACATCTAGGAGCAAAGAACATAGACCCAACAAGATAGTGGGGGCTCTATCCTGGTATGTACAGGACAGGGAATCTATACTGGGAAGCAGTGGCTCTGAAAGGCTTGAGGGTCATGGTGGATAATCAGGTGAACAGGAGCTCCTTCTCTGATGTTGTGGTCAAAAGGGCTAATCATAGAATCATAGAATATTAGGGTTGGAAGAGACCTCAGGAGGTCATCTAGTCTAATCCCCTGCACAATTAACACCAACTAAATCAGGGATTTCAAACTCAATTTGCCTTAGGGCCAGTCCGCAAATCCTCCCAGCGGGCCAATAATGTCTCTGAAGATGGTGTTCAGAAAAGAAAACGTTTATATTGTATTTTTAATTTGAATCTCTTAGAAATAATAAAGCTGCCATACAACTTTATACAATTCTTCGCCTGTCAGAGAGTTTTTAGTGTTTGCCAGACACCTGGCAACACTTCAGTTCTGTCACTTTGTTGATGTTTGGCCTCCGTGACTGAGCAGTTGAAACCTTCAGGATTGCAGCAAGGTGTGAATCAAGTAGTTGTGTTTGGTATTTTGACTTGTTTATATTCATTGTGGAAAAAAAGTGATGCTGCCTCCATGGCTGACTCTGCCTGGCAACTAATCATGATATCTCTCTCCCTTTCCCCCAGCCAATGGGAGCTATGGGGGGTGGCACCTGGAGCAGACATTGCTGGAGTTTGAGACCCCTGAAGTAAATTATCCCAGCCAAGGCTTTGTCAAGCTGGGCCTTAAAAACCTCTAAGGATGGAGATTCCACCATCTCCCTATATAACCCATTCCAGTGCTTCCCCACCCTCCTTGTGAAATAGTGGTTCCTAATATCCAACCTAGACCTCCCACACTGCAACTTGAGACCATTGCTTCTTGTTCTATCAAATTGGAGGAGAGATTGTATTACCTCTTGACAATGATGCAACCACTACTGGGATATTGTGTCCAATTCTGGTGTCCACAGTTTAAGAAACATTGAAAAATTGGAGAGTTCAGAGAAGAACCACAAAAATGATTAAAGTATTGGAAAACATACCGTATAGTATTGAAGGAGATCTTTCAATTTAGCTTATCAAAGTAAAGGCTAAAGTGTGACTTGATTGTAGTGTATATGTACCTGTTAGGATATAGATATTCAGGCCTGTTGGTAAAGGCCTGTACTCGAAGAATTTAGGTGTATTCTTATCACTTGGCTAGTTAGAGGTATAAAAGAAAGAATCAAAATCACTGTCTGACAGTGTAAGGTCCTTCTCTTACTGTGACAGTCGGAGGCCCTGTTCTTAGGCTAAGGCCTTTGGCTAAGCAACAGAGGCAGCCATAAGCTGGGTAGTGAACGGTCACATCCTCACATTCCAAACTAGTCACATTGAAATCAGGTGCTATTGGGCTGTTAGGAATACAATCCTGTCCTGATAGTGCCTATCACCTCCAGAGAAAGGGAAGTGCCTAGAAGATGTAAAAGGAAACTTAGTTTGATAGCATCCTGTCTGGCAAGAACTCACTTATCAATAGCTGGGATGTGAAATCCTCACTTCGGTATTGTTTTGTCATTATAGTTCCCACTTTGCTATTGTTTGTCTGTATAATCTCTATCTGGTTCTGTGATTGTTCCTGTCTGCTGTATAATTAATTTTGCTGGGTGTAAACTAATTAAGGTGGTGGGATATAATTGGTTACATAATCATGTTACAATATGTTAGGATTGGTTAGTTAAATTTCAGGAAAATGATTGGTTAAGGTATAGCTAAGCAGAACTCAAGTTTTACTATATAGTCTGCAGTCAATCAGGAAGTGAGGGGGTGGGTGTGTGGGTGGGGGAGATGGGAACAGGGAATGTGGGTAAGGAAATTGGAATCATGTTTGGCTAAAGGCAGGAATGGGAACAAGGACACAGATGTAAGCCTCTGTGGTGTCAGAAATGGGAAGGAGGACACTAAGGAAGGAAACTGGAATCATGCTTGCTGGAAGTTCACCCCAATAAACATCAAATTGTTTGGACTTTGGGTGTTGTTGCTCTCTGTTCATGCAAGAAGGACCAGGGAAGGAAGCGGGTGAAGGAATAAGCCCCCTAACAGTACCTACATGAGGCATTGAAATCTGATAATAGAGAACTCTTCAATAAATCACACAAAGGTATAACAAGAACCAATGGCTGGAAGCTGAAACTAGATAAATTCTAACTGGAAATAAGGTATACATTTTTAACATTGAGGGTAATTAACCATTGCAACAATTTACCAAGGGTTAAAATCATAGAAATGTAGGACTGGAAGGGACAACAAGAGGTCATGTAGTTTATCTCCATGCATTGAAGCAGCATTCATTATATCTAGACCATCCCTGGACTGGTGTTTGCTGGACTGGTTCTTAAAATCTCTAATGATGGGGATTCCACAATCTGCTCCAATGCTTACCTACCCTACTATTTAAAGACTGTTATAATGTCCCCCTCAGTCTTCTCAAGACTAGCTATGCCCATTTCTTTTCAGTCTTAGATGTTTTCTAAGCATTTTATCATCTTTTTCCTCTCCTTGAGTTGTTATGGATTCTCTGTCTCTGGAAATCTTAAAATCAAGACTGGATTTTTTTTTCTAAAAGATATGTTCTGGTTCAGCTATAATAGTAATAATAAATAATAATAATAATAATTAATAACAACAACAACAACACATAGGAAAATTATTACATATTATTATTACATAGGAAAAGGAAGAAAAGGGAACTCAGTGTAATGAATATAAATTAGAATGTGGGAAATGTAGAAAATTGATAAGGAGAAATCTATAGGCCAGCACAATTTAGGAAAATAAGAGGGAGCACTTTAGCAATAAAATTATTTTGAAAATGGTTTAGGGGGCTGTCCATCAATTATGGACACATTTTTGATGATTTTCAAGACTCACTTTCCCTTTGTAACACTGAAACAAACATGCCAATTAAGGGCTGAGCCACCCCTTAATATGTTATGTAAACTATGGTCAATCGTTTGTTTCATTACTTCATGGCACTGGTAGAATTATCAATAATAATGAAGAAAAGGCAGAAGTGTTCAATAAATATTTCTGTTTTCTATTGAGGAAAAACAGATGATGATGTATCACCATATGATGATGTTAATATTCTTTCTATTCTAGTAGTCCCTCAGGAGAATTTTAAAGAGCTTCTACTGAAGTGAGACATTTTAAAATCAGCCAGTCTGGATATCTTACATCCAAATTTTAAAAGAGCTGGCTGAGAAGTTCACTGAACCATTAATGCTGATTTTCAAGATATTTTGGAACACCAGGGAAGTTCCTGAAAACTGAAAGAAAGCTAATTTTGTGCCAATATTTTAAAAGGGTAAATGGGATTACAGAGGTATTGATAGGTCTGTTAGTCTGAGATCGATCCCAGGCAAGATAATGGAGCGGCTGAGACGGGATTTGATTAATTAATGCCAATCAACATAGGCTGATGGAAAATAGATCCTGCCAAACTAATTTGTTATTATTTATTAGCTCATATGTTTGGGCTGATAAAAGTAATAGTGTTGATATAATATACTTTGACTTCTGTAAGGCATTTGACTTTTTGTATGACATTTTGAGTAAAAACGAGAATGATATAAAATTACCATGGCACTTATTAAATGGATTAAACACTGGTTAAATGATAGGTTAACTGCAATTGGTTAACTGGTAGACTGTAATTGTAAATGGGGAATCATCTCTGAGGGGGGGTGTGTTTCTTGTGGAGTTCTATAGGGATCTGTTCTTGACCCTGCACTATTTAGCATTTTTACCAAAGACGTGTAATAAAATCATAAAATCATTTTATAAAGTTTGTAGGTGACACAAAAATGGAAGGAATGGTAAATAATAAAGCGGAAAAGTCACTAATACAGAGCTATCTAGATTGCTTGGTAAATTGGGTGCAAGCAAATAATATCTTTTCAATATGGCTAAATATGTATGCTTTTAACAGTGAAGGTAATTAACTATTGTCACAATTTACTAAGGGTTGTGGTGGATTCCCCATTACAGGTAATTTTTAAATCAAGATTAGATTTTTTTCTAAAATATATGCTATAGGATTTATTTTGGAGAACTTCTATGGATAGGTGATTACAATAGTCCCTTCTGGTCATGGGAATTATGATTGCCTGTGCAACATTAATTTGGCCCTCTCATGAGTATGCATTATAAGCCTTTAATTAAATGATTACATACTATTTTTTCCACAGGACCACGGTTTAGTTTTCTGATACCTGCATTCACTGATTTCTTGGTTTTCCATTTAAATGCTCAATTTTCTTTAAAGTCATACATTCTTTTAACATTTTAAGTTTATCAGAGATGAGTAATATATAACCTATAAAGAATTTTTTTTTCAAAGTCCCATTGAAATCAAGCACATACTTAAGTACTTTGCTGATTTGCAGTGTAGACCATTGTTCATTTGAGTTTTAAAGTTCTGGGCAAAATCCTACAATCACAGGGTTAAAAGGAACCACAAGGGTCATCTAGTCTTACCCCCTGCCAAGATGCAGGATTCATTGTCTCTTATATATTCTCTTCTGGTTTAAATAAGCATAGAATCATAGAATAATAGAATCATAGAATTTCAGGGTTGGAAGGGACCTCAGGAGGTCATCTAGTCTAACCCCCTGCTCAAAGCAGGACCAGTCCCCAACTAAATCATCCCAGCCAGGGCTTTGTCAAGCCTGACCTTAAAAACTTCTAAGGAAGGAGATTCCACCACCTCCCTAGTTAATGCATTCCAGTGTTTCACCACCCTCCTAGTGAAAAAGTTTTTCCTAATATCCAACCTAAACCTCCCCCACTGCATCTTGAGACCATTACTCCTCGTTCTGTCATCTGCTACCACTGAGAACAGTCTAGATCCATCCTCTTTTGAACCCCCTTTCAGGTAGTTGAAAGAAGCTATCAAATGCCCCCTCATTCTTCTCTTACCGCAGACTAAACAATCCCAGTTCCCTCAGACTCTCCTCATAAGTCATGTGTTCCAGTTCCCTAATAATTTTTGTTGCCCTCCGTTGGACGTTTTCCAATTTTTCCACATCCTTCTTGTAGTGTGGGGCCCAAAACTGGACACAGTACTCCAGATGAGGCCTCACCAATGTTGAACAGAGGGGAACAATCACATCCCTCGATCTGCTGGCAATGCCCCTACTTATACATCCCAAAATGCCATTGGCCTTCTTGGCAACAAGGGCACACTGTTGACTCATATCCAGCTTCTCGTCCACTGTAACCCCTAGGTCCTTTTCTGCAGAGCTGCTGCCTAGCCATTCGGTCCATAGTCTGTAGCAATGCATGGGATTCTTCCGTCCTAATGCAGGACTCTGCAGTTGTCCTTGTTGAACCTCATCAGATTTCTTTTGGCCCAATCCTCCAATATGTCTAGGGCCCTCTGTATCCTATCCCTACCCTCCAGCGTATCTACCTCTCCTCCCAGTTTAGTGTCATCTGCAAACTTGCTGAGGGTGCAATCCGCACCATCCTCCAGATCATTAATGAAGATATTGAACAAAACCAGCCCCAGGACCGACCCTTGGGGTACTCCACTTGATACCGGCGGCCAACTAGACATGGAGCCATTGATCACTACCTGTTGAGCCCGACAATCTAGCCAGCTTTCTATCCACCTTATTGTCCATTCATCCAGCCCATACTTTAATTTACTGGCAAGAATACTGTGGGAGACCGTGTCAAAAGCTTCGCTAAAGTCAAGGAACAACACATCCACTGCTTTCTCCTCATCCACAGAGCCAGTTATCTCATCATAGCTCGGAGTGGAGTTAATGGAAGCATGTTGATTTACAAAAAGTGAGGATCTGACTCCATATTTTTTTCCATTATTGCTTCTAATTTCATATTGTGAGGAAAAAATTAATAGTTGTATGGTGACGTTAGTTCATATGTGGTTTTGGGCTATGATGTAACTCAAGCTATTTATTAAGAATTAACATATAATAGAATTGCCTACTCTATATTATAAAAGACTGGCTATCATTCTTTTAAACACCCTCAGGACTGCAGCAGTATTAAAACATAATTATCCTGTTACTCCACAGGGTATGTATTGGCACATAGATACAACTACAGATCAGAATGAAAAACAAAGATAATTCCCGTAATGCTAAATTAATAGTTTTAGACCTGGTCTACACTAGGACTTTAGGTCGAATTTAGCAGCGTTAAATCAATGTAAACCTGCACCCGTCCACACGATGAAGCCCTTTATTTCAACTTAAAGGGCTCTTAAAATCGATTTCCGTACTCCACTCCGACAAGTGGATTAGCACTTAAATCAGCCTTGCTGGGTCGAATTTGGGGTACTGTGGACACAATAGGATCCCAGAGTGCTCCATTGTGACCGCTCTGGACAGCACTCTCAACTCAGATGCACTGGCCAGGTAGACAGGAAAAGAACTGCAAACTTTTGAATCTCATTTCCTGTTTGGCCAGCATGGCAAGCTGCAGGTGACCATGCAGAGGTCATCAGCAGAGGTGACCATGATGGAGTCCCAGAATAGCAAAAGAGCTCCAGCATGGACTGAATGGGAGGTACGGGATCTGATCGCTGTATGGGGAGAGGAATCCGTGCTATCAGAACTCCGTTCCAGTTTTTGAAATACCAAAACCTTTGTCAAAATCTCCCAGGGCATGAAGGACAGAGGCCATAACAGGGATCCAAAGCAGTGCCGCGTGAAACTTAAGGAGCTGAGCAAGCCTACCAGGAAACCAGAGGGGCGAACGGCCGCTTCGGGTCAGAGCCCCAAACATGCCGCTTCTATGATGAGCTGCATGCCATTTTTGGGGGTTCAGCCACCACTACCCCAGCCGTGTTGTTTGACTTCTTCAATGGAGATGGAGGCAACACGGAAGCAGGTTTTGGGGACGAAGAAGATGATGATTATGAGGTTGTAGATAGCTCACAGAAGCAAGCGGAGAAACCGGTTTTCCCGACAGCCAGGAACTGTTTCTCACCCTGGACCTAGAGCCAGTACCCCTCGAACCCACCCAAGGCTGCCTCCTGGACCTGGCAGGTGGAGAAGGGACCTCCGGTGAGTGTACCTTTTAAAATACTATACATGGTTTAAAAGCAAGCATGTGAAAGGATTAATTTGCCCTGGCATTCGCGGCTCTCCTGGATGTACTCCCAAAGCCTTTGCAAAAGGTTTCTGGGGAAGGCAGCCTTATTGCATCCTTCATGGTAGGACACTTTACCACTCCAGGCCAGTAACACGTATTCGGGAATCATTGTAGAACAAAGCATTGCAGTGTACGTTTGCTGGCATTCAAACAGCATCCGTTCTTTATCTCTCTGTGTTATCCTCAGGAGAGTGAGATATCATTCATGGTCACCTGGTTGAAATAGGGTGCTTTTCTTCAGGGGACACTCACAGGAGCCCGTTCCTGCTGGGCTGTTTGCCTGCAGCTGAACAGAAATGTTCCCTGCTGTTAGCCACGGGGAGGGGGGAGGATTGAGGGGGTAGCCACACACTGGGGGGAGGCAAAATGCGACCTTGTAACGAAAGCACATGTGCTATGTATGTAATGTTAACAGTAAGGTTTACCCTGAAAGAGTGTAGCCACTGTTTTATAAAATGTGTCTTTTTAAATACTGCTGTCCCTTTTTTTTTCTCCACCACCTGCATGTGTTTCAATGATCACAGGATCTTCTCCTTCCCAGAGGCTAGTGAAGATTAGAAAGAAAAAAAAAATGCACTCGTGATGAAATGTTCTCTGAGCTCATGCTGTCCTCCCACACTGACAGAGCACAGACGAATGCGTGGAGGCAAAAAATGTCAGAGTGCAGGAAAGCACAAAATGACCGGGAGGAGAGGTGGCGGGCTGAAGAGAGTAAGTGGCAGGCTGACGAGAGTAAGTGGCAGGCTGAAGACAGGGCTGAAGCTCAAATGTGGCGGCAGCATGATGAGAGAGGCAGGATTCAATGCTGAGGCTGCTGGAGGATCAAAGCAGTATGCTCCAGTGTATGGCTGAGCTGCAGCAAAGGCAGCTGGAGCACAGACTACCACTACAGCCCCTGTGTAACCAACCGCCCTCCTCCCCAAGTTCCATAGCCTCCACACCCAGACGCCCAAGAATGCGGTGGGGGGGCCACTGGCCAACCAGCCACTCCACCACAGAGGATTGCCCAAAAAAAAGAAGGCTGGCATTCAATAAATTTTAAAGTTGTAAACTTTTAAAGTGCTGTGCTTAAAGTGCTGTGTGGCATTTTCCTTCCCTCCTCCACCACCTCTCCTGAGCTACCTTCGTAGTCATCCCCCTATTTGTGTGATGAATGACTAAAGAATGCATGAATGTGAAGCAACAATGACTTTATTGCCTCTGCAAGCAGTGATCGAAGGGAGGAGGGGAGGGTGGTTAGCTTACAGGGAAGTAGAGTGAACCAAGGGGCAGGGGGTTTCATCAAGGAGAAACAAAGAGAACTTTCACACCGTAGCCTGGCCAGTCATGAAACTGGTTTTCAAAGCTTCTCTGACGCGTACCATGCCCTCATGTGCTCTTCTAACTGCACTGGTGTCTGGCTGCGCGTAACCAGCAGCCAGGCGATTTGCCTCAACCTCCCACCCCGCCATAAATGTCTCCCCCTTACTCTCACAGATATTGTGGAGCACACTGCAAGCAGTAATAACAGTGGGAATATTGGTTTTGCTGAGGTCTAAGCGAGTCAGTAAACTGCGCCAGCGCGCCTTTAAACGTCCAAATGCACATTCTGCACTTGCTCAGCCTGTAGTTGAACAGCTCCTGACTACTGTCCAGGCTGCCTGTGTACGGCTTCATGAGCCATGGCATTAAGGGGTAGGCTGGGTCCCCAAGGATAACTATAGACATTTCAACATCCCCAACAGTTATTTTCTGGTCTGGGAATAAAGTCCCTTCCTGCAGTTTTTGAAACAGACCAGAGTTCCTGAAGATGCGAGCGTCATGTACCTTTCCCGGCCATCCCACGTTGATGTTGGTGAAATGTCTCTTGTGATCCACCAGAGCTTGCAGCACTATTGAAAAGTACCGCTTGCAGTTTATGTACTCACCGGCTTGGTGCTCTGATGCCAAGATAGGGATATGGGTTCCGTCTATGGCCCCGCCACAGTTAGGGAATCCCATTGCAGCAAAGCCATCCACTATGACCTGCAAATTTCCCAGGGTCACTACCCTTGATATCAGCAGATCTTTGATTGCGTGGGCTACTTGCATCACAGCAGCCCCCACAGTAGATTTGCCCACTCCAAATTGATTCCCAACTGACCGGTAGCTGTCTGGCATTGCAAGCTTCTATAGGGCTATCGCCACTCTCTTCTCAACTGTGAGGGATACTCTCATCTTGGTATTCTTGGCGATTCAGGGCAGGGGAAAGCAAGTCACAAAGTTCCATGAAAGTGCCCTTACGCATGCGAAAGTTTCGCAGCCACTGGGAATCGTCCCAGACCTGCAACACTATGCGGTCCCACCAGTCTGTGCTTGTTTCCTGATCCCAGAATCGGCGTTCCACAGAATGAACCTGCCCCATTAGCACCATGATGCATGCATTGGCAGGGCCTATGCATTCAGAGAAATCTGTGTCTATGTCCTGATCACTCACGCAACCGCGCTGACGTCGCCTACTCGCCCGGTATCACTCTGCCAGGTTCTGGTGCTGCATATACTGCTGGATAGTGTGTGTGGTGTTTAATGTGCTCTTAATTGCCAAAGTGAGCTGAGCAGCCTGCATGCTTGCCTTGGTATGGCGTCCGCTCAGAAAAAAGGCGTGGAACGATTGTCTGCCATTGCTCTGATGGAGGGAGGGGCGACTGACGACACGGCTTACAGGGTTGGCTTCAGGGAGCTAAAATCAACAAAGGGGGTGGCTTTACATCAAGGAGTATTTCAGGCAGGACTTCACGGAGGGTTCCCACAAGAAATGGTGCACCTAAGTTATTGTTCTTATTCGAACAAGGAGGTTAGTCTGGCCTCTGATTGATACACGGCTAGATTTACCTCGCTGCACCTTCCCTGTGCGTGACTGCAGTGTGACCTAAAGGAATGAGTCCCCTAGACGCGGGGGGGCGGGGAGCAAATGAGTACAAAACAAATCTGGTCTATTTCTTGTTTTGATCCACTCCATCTATCTTTTACATCTTTGGCTGGCAGCAGACGGTGCAGAAGGACTGCATGCCATCCACATCCCAGGGCTGCTCAGCAGAAGATGGTACAATACAACTGCTAGCCATCCTCATCTCTTGCCTGCCTGTCAGAAGATGGTACAATACGACTGCTAGCAAACCATATCGCCTGCCTGCTCACCATAAGATGGTTCAATAGGACTGACTGCAGGACTAAAGAGAATGACTTGATCAAGTCACTCCAAATTTAGTCCCTGCGCTCATGTCTGTCCAGGCGCTCCCGGCCGACGTGGCCAGGAGCACCTGGGACATGACGATGACGGCTACAAGTCCTATTGCACCGTCTGCTGCCACAAGGCAAGGGGTTGCTGCTACTGTGTAGCAATGCAGTACCGCGTCTGCCAGCACCCAGGAGACATACGGTGACGGTTACCTGAGAGGGCTCCATGCTTGCCGTGGTATGGCGTCTGCACAGGTAACTCAGGAAAAAAGGCACAAAACAATTGTCTGCCCTTGCTTTCACGGAGGGAGGGAGGGAATGGGGGCCTGACGATATGTATCCAGAACCACCCGCGGCAATGTTTTAGCCCCATCAGGCATTGGGATCTCAACCCAGAATTCCAATGGGCAGCGGAGACTGCGGGAATTGTGGGATAGCTACCCACAGTGCAACGCTCCGGAAGTCGACTCTAGCCTCGGTACTGTGGAAGCACTCCGCCGAGTTAATGCACTTAATGCACTTAGAGCATTTTCTGTGGAGACACACACACTCGAATATATAAAACCAATTTCTAAAAAAAGACTTCTATAAATTCGACCTAATTTCGTAGTGTAGACATACCCTTTGTTTATCCCTTTGCACAGGAATGAAGATCCAGGATATTAATGGCAAGATATTTCCATTTGCTTTGTATTAGTGTGTTTATCAATAAGAACAATAAAGTAAAATGTTTCTTTTTAGAGATAATTTATTTTGAGATCTATCTATCTATCTATCTATCTTTGGAAGTTATTGCAATTATTCTTATAATGTAAAAATGCATTACACCTTTCTGAGAGATCAAATTTAATAAATCCTCTGTGTCCTTCCCACATTGGTTTCTGTGGCTTTAATGAACTGGAGTTGGTGTTGTATTATTGTTAAACTACCATAGCCCAGTGAACTCAACTGCTGTTACAGTAAAGATAGCATCACTGATGTATTAGCGTTTGGCAACAATGAGCAAATCAGTATCTGGGACAAACAAAGGGGTCTGTTAATAAGAAGATTTTCTCCAAGGTGGTAGGGGTGATAAAGACCTATTAAATTGTGTGAAAGCTCCAGTTCAGTAGCAGAAAGTCCTTTAAGTCTGTGAACTGACTTGAGCAATTATTTAAAGGTACCTGGTAATTGGTGAAGATACTGATCATTTTTTGTCATAAACACTGTGAAAAAGTTCCTGCTCTACCTTGGTGGGTCTTGCACTTATTGGCGGATTTGCTTGCCTTGGAGCTTCACGGCAGCCCTCAGCTTGGCCGTTTTTCTGAATTCACAGTCCAGGTCGACTCCTCCTGTGTCTGACCAGGAGTTGGGAGGATTTGGGGGGAACCCGGGCCCGCCCTCTACTCCAGGTTCCAGCCCAGGGCCCTGTGGAATGCAGCTGTATAGAGTGCCTCCTGGAACAGCTGTGTGACAGCTGCAACTCCCTGGGCTACTTCCCCATGGCCTCCTCCCAACCTCACCATAGGACCTTCTTTATCCTCTTTATCCTCACCATAGGACCTTCTCCTGGTGTCTGATAATGATTGTACACCTCAGTCCTGCAACCGTCCGCGTTCTCACTCTCAGCTCCTAGTGCCTCTTGCTCCCAGCTCGTCACACGAACACCACAAACTGAAATGAGCTCCTTTTTAAAATCCAGGTGCCCTGATTAGCCTGCCTTAATTGATCCTAGCAGCTTCTTGATTGGCTGCAGGTGTTCTAATCAGCCTGTCTTAATTGTCTCCAGAAGGTTCCTGATTGTTCTGGAACCTTCCCTGTTACCTTACCCAGGGAAAAGGGACCTACTTAGCTTGGGGCTTATATATCTTCCTTCTGTTACTCTCCTATAGCCATCTAGCCTGAGCCTGTCACAACACATAGCAATAATACTTTTAAAATAAGACATTACTGTACTTTTCCACATAGAATCTTATATTCAGACATGGACATATTCCACTTCTGTCAGCACATGTTCACAATTGGGTACCACTGCCTAATATTCAAACAACCAATTAGAAGCACATGATGCTGCATTGCATTACTGCAGGTTTACGGAGTTGTGTTAAATCAATGGGTTTCAGAAAGCTGGAGAGATACAGTCATGAATCAGACCTAGAGCATCTAAATATAGGATTTGTTTCTCATATCATTGTGTCATTATTGCTATGTGTTGTGACAGGGTTGGGCTAGATGGACTCTGGAGCCTGGTGTTTAGGGCACTCACTTGGGTAGTAGGAGACAAAGGATACCAGCTTCCACGATTTTTTAAAATCATTTATCCACAATGCAACTGTGTCAACAGAAGACAGTGAGGGAGCCCTGTTGTGGAATATACTGTAGCCCAATGGTTGGAGCATTCACATGAGTGATAACAGATCCCCGTTCAAATCCCTACTTATCCTCAGGTGGGGTGGGAGAGACTTGAAGTGGGGGTCTCCTACATCCCAGGTAAATACTTTAACCAATGCACCAAAAATTATGAGGGAGTTACCGCTCCTTCTCTCCCCTCAACCATGTTCTGCATAAGCTTCTCTGTACGAGCACAGCCTGGTAGGTGACGAGCCAGCATGTTTACCGTATTGGGCCATGAAGGTGAGTTAGATTGAGGAACACTTATCTTCCCCTGGATATGAATTGTTCTGAGATTTAGGCATCTGGACATGTGGTGTCAGACTGCATTGCACATGCTCAGAGGCAAAAATATGGGGGGGAGGGTGAGAGAATGTTTATTGAAACAAATTGGGTGCCAAATGAGTTTACGTACCTCCACGAATTCTGGAGTAGGTGAGGGAGGGCTTTGTGAATATCAGTGGGACCCTATTCTAGGATTTAGGTGCCTAAAGTGGCAGTTAGGCTCTTCACACTAGGGATGATGATAACATACAGCGTTCAACGTAAAAGAAATCAATGTTTAACACCGAAAATAACAGCAATACCTCATATACAACTGCATGGTAACTGGAAGTATTTTTTTTCCCTTAAATGGTAGCCTCTGTACCTAACTCTGAATCCACTGATGAATGCAGTGACAGCTCTGACCTCAGACAAGTTCTTAGTAGGTAGTATTAGTTAGCTTAAATTAATAAGTATGTTACAAGTACCATTTCCCAAACAATAATGTAGACTCTGATTCAGAACAGCACTTAATCACATGTTTAACTTTTAATTCAGTGAAGATTAAACACATCCTTAAAATTAAGCACTTGCTTAATTCCTTTCCGGAATCGGGCCTTGATTTTTTTTTTTAAATTGCAGGGTGAGGCCTTTGTTATTTGCAGACAACTCTGCATGTACTCAGTTTCACACACCTGAGTAGTCCCATTGACATCAGAGGGTCTATGTCAAAAATTCAACGTGTGCTTAAGTGTTTGCAAGACTGTGAGTAACTCTAGAAGACATACATGTTCTGATTTTGTAAACACTTTGACTCCTTTGTTAACATGACTCACTTAGTATCTGGTTTGGTTTTCAGAGGCAAGTCCACTAAATTTGTCCTAATACTTCAAAATATATTTGATTAAACATATTGTCCATTATACATTGCATGAAAAAATTGTGATTTTGTAATTGAAAAAATTGTGTAGACATAAATGATGGCAGAAATGTGCTCTGTATTTCTCAAAAATTGCACACTATGATAGTTGCAGTGCTGCCCTAGCAGTACTTCAAAAAGCAGGCATACTTTCCTATAAATAATAATAGGGGAAAGGGGAAAAGCATACTTGCTACCTGATTAGTTATGAATACAGTCAGAGGGCATAACTTTTTGCAATCTTAACAGGTATTTAGAAAATTTCTATTGAATGTGTTGTCCAGTCACAGCACAATTCTTTTTAAGTTAAATCAAGCTTAGGTTGTTTTTTTTTTAAAGTCTTGAATCTATGGTAATTAAATTTCCTATTGTATTCTGGATATACACACACAACAAAAGACATTGAGTGCTTCAGTATGTCTGTTACAGTTACAGACTGGTTTTAAATGAGGAAACAGCCACTCCAAACCAGTTTTTTTTTTTTTTTGCAATAAATATAACATTTAGTACTTCTTTCCTATCTGGAGGTCAATGAAAAAGGGAGCACAACTCCCCATTCTCTGCTTTTATTAGATAGAGGGTGGGAGAGAGCTATTCCTTTCCAGCTCTATGGATGTAATCTTATACCCATTGAAGTCAATCAGAGTTTTACCATTGATTCAATGGAGCCAGGATTTCACCCATTGGCTTTGGTGAGTGCTGTCCTTATGGACCTGAGCTAAAGCCTATTGAAGTCAGTGGGAGTGTTTTACAGCAGGCCATAGAGCTCTTTCCTGTGTGACTGCTGAATTGAGGGCTCACCAGTTAGGGGAATCTGAAATGGGAGGAGCAGGAGAATCTAGTGACTGGCTGAGAAATTTTAGGGCCATCCATCCTTTCCTACCAGTGAGTGAAAGGGCAGCTGATGGGAAAGACGTGTCCTGGACAGAAGTTCATCTCTTTTCCTCAATAGGAAGATATTGTCCTTTTGGGAGAGACAGAGAAGACAGCTGCTAGTTGCTCCCTATTCAGACAGATACATAATTTATAATAGATTTTTTAAAAAAGTCTTAAAAAGTCTAAAATGATCTAAAATTCAAAAAAACTGAATTTGTATTTCAAAAGATTTTAGGGACATATATTGGATCGCAAGAGCATGTATCAAAAAGAGCAAACAGAAAATCTGTGTGATATATATTGAGAAATACTCTTTCATTTCCAACTTCTAAGGAACTTAATCCCTTTCACATTTAATTATGTATAATATCTGACCTGAGATGTTCTGTGATAGTCTGTCATATAGTAATTGTACTGAAAATTGGTTCAAACACAGGGCATATGTGCTGGCCAGCATTAGTTAGCCTGCAAACATATCGCCATGGATGTGATCTTGGCAGATCTTCTTATAAAGTAAGTAAGGTTAGGCCTAGTACTTGATGTGTGATTGTGTAGAAAATCACCAAGGAAAGCCCAACTGCTACAGTATGATACTCAACTCACCATTGACCACGCACTGTTGCCTTAAAGATATTGGATTTGAGGTTCAAAAGTGCACACACAAAGAGGTCTGGATGCTGGAAGTTGAATGAATTCAAAGTCTGACATGCAGATTCAAATCCCGATTTGTATGTGCAAGGTTGACTGCACCTCACCTTTAAGTCAGGTGCAATTTGTCTGGCTGGCCAAATAAAAGGTCCAGTGTTTTATGGCTGGCAGGCGGGAGGGAGGTGGGGGGGGGGGCTAGGGGAGGGGGAAGAGAGGAAAACTTCTGCAAAAGGGGACAAGGGGCCAGCATGACAATGCTCATATGTGTCAACTACATGGGTGCTCCGGGCACCGCAGATCAGCCAATAGGTGGTGGCACCAAACACCTGTTTGGCAGCTTGGGGAGGGCTTGGGAGAGGGTAGAGACAAGTAGGATGTGGGTGAGGTCCTCGGGGATGGGGCAGGAAGAGATGATGGGGCCTTGGAGGAGGGGGAGGGGTAAGGGCAGGGCCTCAGGGGAGGGGACAGAGCAGGGATGGGAAGAGGTGGAGCAAAGGTGGGGCCTTGGGGGAAGAGGCAGAGTGGAGGAGAGGCCTCAGGGTGGAGTGGGAGTGGAGCACCCCAGGGAAAAGTAAAAGTTTTGGAGTCTGTGGCAACACTGATTCATCCTCTGGGAACCGGATGGGTGGGAAGGTTTAAAGGGGGAAGCCCTGTGCCTGAAGCCCCCTTTTACATGGAGCATGCTGAGGCAGCAGCAGGGAACAGAGTACTTCAGCACCTCTCAGCATGTCTCCACTTGGACAATGAGAAAGGAAAGGAGGAGTGTTGATTCAAGCAGGCAAAGGAAAGTAGCTCCACAAGGGGAGGGGGAGTTGGCTAGCGAGGCAGCCCAGAATTGGATTTGGTCCCTGAGAATAGGGACAACGAAAGGGAGTATGACCCCCTCTCTTAGTAGCTGTGCTATGGGTAGAGGGGTAGGGGACCGGTTTTCAGGTTTTCTCTGCTGTGGGCAGGGGACAGCAGGGGGGAATTTTGCTTCTCCCTCCAGGTTGGTCTTGCTGGGACAGAGAGTAGGAGGGGGATCAAACCCTATGCAGGGCAGACAGAGTGGGATTGTGGGGGCCAGTGGTGAGCCAAAGGCAGGGTCGTCACAACAACGAGGTGGGGCAAGTGGAGCCCAGGGTAATTGGTTTGATTACCAAGGATAGCCCCCCCCAGGCTGATGGAAGTGTGTGGGGGGGGGGCTCCAGGTGAAACAAACACCCACACAAGTGAACTGGCTGCACATGTTGGTGGGTCAGCAGGAACTGTATACAAGTGGCCCGGGCAATTGCATCTGAGGTTGTTTCCAAAACATTACAGGGCTGACACAGTGTAAGGGGTTGTCCAGAGCCAGGACGTTCAACTCAGGTGACTGCAGAACATGATGGGTGCACTGAGGGTAGGGGTGAGTTGAATCAGCAACAGATAGATGTTCCTGACATGCTTGGACCTGCACTGGGTGGAGGTTGCAGGGACAGATGGTAAAGGTGGGCCCTTACCACATGACGTGGCAACAGGTGGGGATGGGCCAGGGCAAGAAGTGTAAGTCTTAGAAACTATATCAGCTTAGAAACTATATCTGGGGGAGGCTCACCCCTGTAAGGAGGCTTATGGTATTGCATGTCTGATACAGACTAACTTGCTGTTGTTCCAACAGCTTGGAACAGCCATGGGAGAGGTGTCTTGCCAGGGTAGTAATGGAGGCGTACAGAGGGCATGAGTTGTGGAGACAGGCAATAGGCAGGTGCGGCAGACTCTTGGTGCTGGTGTGGGAGCCCTCTTCGGGGTGGGGGGCCCTGGGAAGCCTTCTGCTCTTGCACTATCAAGGACTGGGGGGCTATGCTGGGGTGGCTGATGCTACTGGAGTTCATCTTCTCAATATTACTAGGGATAAAACCCTTAGAGGTGAATGAATGCATTGAGTAAACAGAACATAGAGATTCCCAAGCGGCTGAGGGTCCCTAGAAAGTGGGGAAATTGCAAGGCTGTCTTCCTTAGCAATGCAGTTTTATAGCTGAAGTTTACCAAGGGAGAAGCCCAGCCTTGTTTAGGTATATGGATATAATCAGGCAGGCATACAATACATTCAAGGACATGTCTTGCTTTCACTATAATGAGCAGTTAAGATTTAGAGTGACAACACACACTGGGATTTTGTTGGGACATGCCACATCATATGTTGTAGTTAAAATTTATTATACTGCGGGAACCTGGTGCCCACACGGATAGTGGCCTGTTCATTCCACAGTAAGCCTGGCAGGGGCCTGGGGCTCCATAATGATATTTTCTAGGCATTTAATGATAGCAGTTGTTTTCTCAGCATATGCAAATTCAGGCATGTTTGAGAAATATATTTTGGGGCTCAAATGGCACATTGATGCCAGAATGGTGAGGACAGATTACGCTTGGGAGGAATGGGATACAGGGGACAGAATGCAAGTGGGGGCAGGGGATGAGCTTCTTCTTCTTCAATGCTTAGCCGAGCAGCTGACCATAGCGATTGCTCACCATTTGGTCCATTCCTGCGCAGCCGCAAGGGCTTGATGGCCTGGGAGTCCAACATTGGAACAGACTTAATGAACCCTTTTAATACGGGGTCTCCCTTAGTTGGTGGAATTTTATCCCTGAAGTTACAGGCCACCCAGAGAACAGTGTTCACTGGAACATCTTGTGGCATTCTCACTACATGCCCAAAGAGCATAAGGTGCCATCTGCACACAATGTCCCTGGTAGTCTGTAGACTGGAGAGACCATAAACATCTGCATTACAAATTAGGTCATTCCACTTTATGCCCAATATACTACGTTGTAAATTTGTGTGGAGAGCCTCCAGCATTGGCCAGCCTGAGCAGCATAGTGTCCTTTTTTTGCAGCCATAGAACAGTATGCGGAGGATACAGCTCGAATAGATCCTGAACTTGGCTGTTGTGCTGAGATGATGTTAATTCCATATCCATTGTAAACGATGCTGCAATGTTAATCTGATGAAGAATCTCTATGTGAGAATTGGAGGAATTGGTGAGTATAGAACACAAATAGAAAAAGCTGGAGACTGCTTCAACAGTTTTATTATTCAAAGAGATTGGAGTCATGAGTGGACCTGGTCCTAGATTTTGCAGCTTTGTCTTTCAGGGCTCTGCGCTAGAAGAACAATGTCATCAGCATAGTCAAGGTCTGAGAGATAGATCACCAATTTTAATGCCTATGGACCTGGCTGCTGATTTATGAAATCCATTGCCATAGAAAAGAGTGCAGGGGCCAAGATGCAGCCCTATTTGACACAGATACTGATTCAAAAAGTGCTGACATCTGATTCCTCAGATGTACATTATGCAACTCTCTAATCAAGTCCAGCAGAGTGGTAGGGACACCTATGCCCTTGAAGGCCTTCCATAGCATGACACAGTCAACTGAATCAAATGTAGCCATAAGATCAACACATGCTACTTGCAGGGGCTTCCTGAACTCACGGTGTATCTGACAACAAGCGGAGCACCAAAATGGCATCTAAAGTGGACCTGTTCCTCATAAAGCCTGACTGTTGGGGGTGACACTTCTGATATAGCAGAAGCTCTAAATATGCCAGCTGAACATGTGCAACCAGCTTTCCTGGAAGTGACAGCAAGGTGATCAGCCGGTAGTCTCACATTCACTGCACAGTACCTTGCAATACCATCATTCCAGGCTGTTGGCAAGGTTCCAGTTCTCCATACCCGATGAAAAGTGGCCAGAAGTGATTCCTCTATAGGATCAATAGCATGTTTTAGCAGCTCTGGGGGATGCCATCAGTGCTGACTGCATGTCTGTTTTTCAGTTTACAGATGGCGAGCTTCACTTCATTCAGTGTTGGTGCATCAGTACAGGTGTCTGGGTCTGGAACTAAAGTGGCTGCCAGATCATCCAGCTCAGAGAAAGCACGGATCGCCTTGGCTGTCATTCAGGATGCCACTCATAGCCACTACTTCTTGACCGCTGAGGTTGTGGCTTGTGCAGATAGCTGGCTTTTAGTCTTCCTTGCCTAAGACAAATTCAACATTATACGCCACTTGGTTATAATATGTCTCACGATTGTGGAGTGCCAGGGTGTTAAATTTTCACTTCAGCTGATTACGAGTGCATTTATCACCATGCTGGTGAGCTGTGGCCTTCAATTTAATTATCTGGAGGGCCTCCTCTGATACTCATGTTCGGCTTGCTGAGTGCCTATAGCCAATTGTATACTCAGGAGATTGGTGGAAGATAGAAGTGAACAGAGACCAGGCAACCTCCACGTCATCCAGCAGGTTGTCTAGAGCCAAGAATCTATTGCTAATGTCAATACAAAACCTGTTGACTAAATCTGGCATGCAAAGTGCATCAATGTCAAACTTCTCCATTGTTGCAGAAGGCTTACCTGCTCGTCGGAGTGTCAACACCATGTGGGCAACCACGAGGTGGTGATCTGTATTAGCCACTCATTCCACACCATGATATACTCAACAGAAGGTGAAGAGACACCTGTCACATGTGATGATGTGTTCCAACTCCTTCTGAGGAAGACCACTGTGGGAGATTCATGACATCTGGAGTATGTGATTTCATTTGAATCATGAGCCAAGAATGGAAAGATTCTGGGAGGTGCAGAATGTGAGTAAGCAGCAAGAGTTGTCATTGGGTATACTTGAACAATAATGACCAATGACCTGTTCAAACCCAGTTTGCAGGGAGTCAATAACTACATTAAAGTTGCCCAGGATCATGAGATTATCATGTGGAGAGATTGTGCGTACTAGAGATTCCAACTGATCGTAGAAATGATCTTTAACTGAATCAACATATTCCTCTGTCAGATCATAGACTACTATGACAGTGAGGTGACTGTGCCAATGTTTATGATGTGCAATAAGTAGTCAAGAAGACCCGGGCATCCAGGTTATCAAGGAGGCCCACACTAGTAGTGGTAACCGATGTAAGTGGTTGGGGCCACCAGAATACAGAAGTAAAGAATCCTTCACCTCGTGACATCCATGATCTATCAGCCTTGCTTCCATTAGGCCTGCAATTGATATGCCAAGACAGTTCATTTCACGTGAGACAGTGACCTGAAAATCACACCTATGAAGAGTTGCAAAATTCTAGGTTGCAATTTTGATGGACTGGCGGAGATCCCAGCTACGACTGGATGCATTGTCATGGTATATTGCAGATGTGCCTGCTGACATCAGAGGACGTATGTCCTCAGGTGGGCTTTGACATGAGCCTGTCATATTTGCACCAAGGGAAGCCGGCACCAGCAAGGCATCTGCAGCTGAGAGTAATGTAAGGGCTTTAACCCTGGTGCTGAGTGCTAAGTTATTCATGCTGGTCAAAAGCAAGAGCTGAAACCAGTGGAATAGGCAAGGGCACCATTTCCAGTTAAGCTAGAGGTGTTAAGAGTGCTTCTGGGGGACTACTCCAGCAAATTTGATGGGGTGGATTTGTGGGGCAGGGTTTAATGTGGGTTTCTGATCCACACCATGGATGTGATCCATCCCTTTCTGATCCACTCCTTTATGTTTAAAATAAAATAAAATAATAATAAAATAATAATAATAATAATAATAATAATTAATAATTAATTGAAGTCAGGGGCAGAGTTTGGCTATATTGTTAAGACAATGATTCTGCAGGAATGAATTGAGGGTAGAGTGGCAGGGCCATTCAAGCAATTGCCTATGTGAAAGTTTGGGTTTTTTTCCCCGAGGCTTGGCCCCCAGGAAGGCTCCAGGAAATATAAATGTCTTCATCATCTTTCCGTGGTTAATAATGGCAGAGCAGATTCCTTGTCTCATTTTCAGATGCACAGATTTCTGAAGCTGGCACAAGGAGCCAGCTAGGAACCCAAGCAGATGCTTCTAGCGCTCTGGAACCTTTGCATAGGATGGTCGTCAATGTGGTGCAGAGATCAGTTGCTCCACACACATGGCAGAGCTATGAGAGAAGTTTTAATGATTTCATGCAATTTCATGATCAGGAAGGCCAGTCTACAATATGGCCCATTAGAGGGGAACAGGTACTGCGACACATGCTGTCGCTGACAACCCCTGAGGATGTCGCTGGCATCCTCAGCAATCTCAGATCGCCTTTCTGCCATTACAAATGTCAGTAGGCTAAATGGTTATCCTGATCCTTGCAGTGGTTTTTTAGTTTGAAGGGTTTTGACAGGGTGGTCACATACCAATGGCCTCATGGCGGATTCACGTTATCCCAGTTTACATGCTCAGGGATCTCGTGCAGATCCTTGGCACCTTATGTCATAGTGGACAGGAGGCGGCCTTGTTCAGGGCAGGATTCTTGATAGCTTTTTTTTTGTGCTTTAAGGATCAGCAAACTCGTATGTGGGTCCGGTAGGGACTATACATGAAAGACTTTGGAACTGCATCATGTACAATGGCATGAGCATTCAGTGATATTAACCATGTGAAGGTCAAAGATGGATCAAGTAGGCCGGGGTGAATCTGTTATCCTACGGGAGGGCGGTGAGCCTGAGGTCTGCCTGTGTGGGGGTGGGGGAAGGGCCCCTTTTATACACAGTGATGGGATTCTCACAACATAGCAATTCATTACAGTGTTGAGATGGGGATTGACAAGGTTGGATCTGCCAGCCCATGAATTTGGTTCCCACTCAATCAGAATTGGGCAGCAACAGTAGCAGCACAACTAGGTAGGGGAGCAGAGGCAATTTATAGGGCACTGACATTCGGAAGCATATCAAACGTATGTGAAACCTCACATGGTCAGTCAGCATTAATTTGTTTTAAACTCATTTCAGATGTTGGATAACTGGCCATGCAGATGGTGGTGTGGATCTGCTGGCACACTATTGTCCCTTAGGTGCATAGGCATGTGTGTAGGTTGCTGGAGGGTTTGGAGCTGGGATTCAGAAGTGAAGCAATATAGAATCCTAGAATCATAGACTTTAAAGTCAGAAGGGACCATTATGATTGTCTATTCCAGTGGTTCCAAAACTTGTTCCGCTGCTTGTTCAGGGAAAGCCCCTGGCAGGCCGGGCTGGTTTTTTTACCTGCCGCATCCACAATTTCAGCCGATCGCGGTTCCCAGTAGCAGCGGTTCACTGCTCCAGGCCAATGGGAGCTGCTGGAAGTGGCGTGCGCTGAGGGACGTACTGGCCGCCACTTTCAGCAGCTCCCATTGGCCTGGGACAGCAAACCACGGCCACTGGGACCCTCGATCGGCCAAAACTGTGGATGCAGCTGGTAAACAAACCGGCGTGGCCCACCAGGGGCTTTCCCTGCACAAGCAGCGGAACAAGTTTAGGAACCACTGGTTTAGTCTGACCTCCTGAACAATGCAGGCCACAGAATCTCACCCACCCACTCCTGTAACAAACCCTTAACCTATGTCTGAGCTATTGAAGTCCTCAAATCATGGTTTAAAGACTTTGAGGTGCAGAGAATCCTCCAGCAAGTGACCCATGACCCATGCTACAGAGGAAGGCGAAAAACCTCCAGGGCCTCTGCCAATCTGCCCTGGAAGAAAATTCCTTCCTGACCCCAAATATGGCGATCAGCTAAACTTTGAGCATGTGGCCAAGACTCACCAGCCAGACATCCAGGAAAGAATTCTCTGTAGTAACTCAGATCCCACCCCATCTAACATTCCATCACAGGCCATTCGGCATATTTACCTCTAATAGTTGAAGATCAATTAATTGCCAGAATTAGGCTATCCCATCATATCATCCCTTCCATAAACTTATCAAGCTTAGTCTTGAAGCTAGATATGTCTTTTGCCCCCACTGCTTCTCTTGGAAGGCTATTCCAGAACTTAACACCTCTGATAGTTAGAAACCTTCGTCTAATTTCAAGTCTAAACTTCCTGATGGCCAGTTTATATCCATTTGTTCGTGTGTCCACATTGGTACTGAGCTTAAATAATTCTTCTCCCTCCATGGTATTTATCCCTCTGATATATTTATAGAGAGCAATCATATCTCCTCTCAGCCTCCTTTTGGTTAGGCTAAACAAACCAAACTCTTTGAGTCTCCTTTTATAAGAAAGGTTTTCCATTCCTCAGATCATCCTAGTACCCTTCTCTGTACCTGTTCCAGTTTGAATTCATCTTTCTTAAACATGGGAGACCAGAACTGCACACAATATTCCAGATGAGGTTTCACCAGTGCCTTGTATAACGGAACTAAAATCTCTTTATCTCTACCGGAAATACCTCGTCTGATGCATCCCAAGACTGCATTAGCTTTTTTGATAGCCATATCAGATTGATGGCTCATAGTCATCCTGTGATCAACCAATACTCCAAGGTCCTGCTCCTCCTCTGTTACTTCCAAGTGATGCTTCCCCAGTTTATAACTGAAATTCTTGTTATTAACCCCTAAATGCATGACCTTGCACTTTTCACTATTAAATTTCATGCTGTGACTATTACTCCAGTTTACAAGGTCATCCAGATCTTCCTGTATGATATTCCAGTCCTTCTCTGTATTGCCAATACCTCCCAGTTTTGTGTCATCTGCCAACTTTATAGCACGTTCCTGCTTTTTGTGCCAAGGTTAGTAATAAAAAAGATTAAATAAGATTGGTCCCAAAACAGATCCCTGAGGAACTCCACTAGTAACCTCCTTCCAGCCAGACAGTTCACCTTTCAGTGTGACCCGTTGTAGTCTCCCCTTTAACCAGTTCCTTATCCACCTTTCAGTTTTCATATTGATCCCCATGTTTTCCAATTTAGCTAATAATTCCCCATGTGGAACCATATCAAATGCCTTACTGAAATCCAGGTAAATTAGATCCACTGTATTCCCTTTGTCTAAAAAATCTTTTACCTTCTCAAAGAAGGAGATCAGGTTGGTTTGACACGATCTACCTTTTGTAAAACTATGTTGTATTTTGTCCCAATTACCATTGACCTCAATATACTTAGCTACTTCAATTTTTTTTCCAAGACCTTGCATACTACAGATGTCAAACTAACAGGCCTGTAGTTACCCGGAGGATCACTTTTTTTTTTCCTTTCTTAAAAATAGGAACTATGTTAGCAATTCTCCAGTCATATGGTACAACCCCTGAGTTTACAGATTCATTAATTTTTTTTTTGCTAATGGGGCTGTAATTTCATGTGCCAGTTACTTTAATATTCTTGTATGAAGATTATCTGCCCCCCCCACACCCCGATTTAGTCCCATTAAACTGTTCAAGTGTGTCTTCTACCTCGGATGTGGTAATATATACTTCCATATCCTCCATCCTGTTTGTCGTCCTACCATTATCCCTAAGCCCCTCATTAGCCTCTGTCAGGGTTCCTTCCCCACTCTGAACTCTAGGGTACAGATGTGGGGACCTGCATGAAAACCTCCTAAGCTTATTTTTACCAGCTTAGGTTAAAACTTCCCAAGGTACAAACTTTTTCCTTTTTCCCTTGGACTTTATTGCTGCAACCACCAAGCGTCTAACAGATATATAACCGGGAAAGAGCCTTCTTGGAAACGTCTTTCCCCCAAAATCCTCCCCAAACCCTACACCCCCTTTCCTGGGGAAGGCTTGATAAAAATCCTTACCAATTTGCATAGGTGAACACAGACCCAAACCCTTGGATCTTAAGAACAAGGAAAAAAGCAATCCAGTTCTTAAAAGAAGAATTTTAATAGAAGAAAAAGTAAAAGAATCACCTCTGTAAAATCAGGATGATAAATACCTTACAGGGTAATCAGATTCAAAACAGAGAATCCCTCTAAGCAAAACCTTAAGTTACAAAAAGACACAAAAACAGGAATATCCATTCCATTCAGCACAGTTTATTTTCTCAGTCATTTAAAGAAATCATAATCTAATGTATATCTAGCTAGATTACTGACTAAGTTCTAAGACTCCATTCCTTTCTGTTCCCGGAAAATGCATCACACACACAGACAGAGAGAGACTTTTTCTCCCCTCACTGCAGCTTTTGAAAATATCTTGTCTCCTCATTGGTCATTTTGGTCAGGTGCCAGCGAGGTTATCCTAGCTTCTTAACCCTTTACAGGTGAAAGGGTTTTTCCTCTGGCCAGGAGGGATTTAAAAGGTGTTTACCCTTCCCTTTATATTTATGACAGCCTCATTAAAGACTGAGGCAAAGTATTTGTTTAGATATTGGGCCATGCCTAGATTATCCTTAACCTCCACTCCATCCTCAGTGTTTAGTGATCCCACTTCCTCTTTCTTTGTTTTCTTCTTATTTATATGGCTATAGAACCTTTTACCATTGGTTTTAATTCCCTTTGCAAGGTCCAACTCTACATGGCTTTTGGCCTTTCTCACTTTATCCCCACATGTTCTGATCTCAATAAGGTAGCTGTCCTTGCTGATCCCTTCCATCTTCCACTCCTTGTAGGCTTTCTGCTTTGTCTTGATCACCTCTCTAAGATGCTTGCTCATCCTGCTTCTTCTACAACTCCTGCCTATGAATTTTTTCCCCTTTCTTGGGATGCAGGCTTCTGATAGTTTCTCCAACTTTGACTTGAAGTAATTCCAGGCCTCTTCTGCCTTTAGATCCAAAGGTTTTCAATCCAATCCACTTCCCTAACTAATTTGCTTATTTTTTTAAAGTTAGCCCTTTTGAGATAAAAAAAACCTAGTCACAGATCTATTTTTGTTTATCCTTCCATTTAGTTTGAACTGAATTAGCTCATGATCGCTCGAACAAAGGTTGTCCCCTACAACTCTTTCTTCTATGAGGTCCTCACTACTCATGAAAACCAAATCTAAAATGGCATCTCCTCTTGTCGGTTCAGCAACTACTTGGTGAAGGAATCCATCAGCTATCACATCCAGGAAAATCTGAGCCCAATTATTGTTACTAGTACTTGTACTCCAGTCTATATCTGGGAAGTTCCGTTAGTATTTACTTCATTTAAAGAGGTCTTTATCCATATCCAAATCGGATCCCAGAGGTCTAAAACACACCCCAAACACTTTCCCAGGGCAGGCTCTAGTAGCTTTCTTCCCCAATGTTATTTTTGCCCAGACAGACTCTGTCTTATCCATTCCATCATGTCTTATTCCTTTACAGTCTACCTCATCATTGATATACAATGCTACTCCACCACCTTTGCCTTTATTTCTGTCTTTCCTAAACAGCACAAACCCTTCAATACCTGTAGTCCAGTCATGACTACTATTCCACCATGTTTCTGTTCTCCCTATAATATCTGGTTTCACCTCCTGCACCAGTAGCTCTAGTTCCTCCAATTTGTTACCTAGGCTCCTCACATTAGTGTACAAACATCTTAATTTTTGCTGTTTGGCCTCGTTCACATTTTTTTAACCTGATTAGGCACAGACATTCTACCGCCAGTATCACCTATTAGACTTCTATGTACACTACCCTTCCGCCTTATGTCCATTCTCCTACCCACGGCTGTATCCTTTCGTACTTTGTTTTCTTTTCCTCAGTGTTAAAATTTGGTGTGGAGATTAACTGGACATCACCCAACCATCTCCCCCAGATTCTTAGTTTAAAGCTCTCTTGATCAGTTGTGCTATCCTCCATCCTAGAAGTCTATTTCCCTCCTTACTAAGGTGAAGTCCATCTCAAGAGATCAGTCCTCTGTCCATGAATGCTTCCCAGTGGCCATGCATCCCAAAGCCCTCCTTATAGAACCGGTACCTGAGCCATCTGTTGAACATCATAATCTTGTCACACCTTTATTGCCCTTCTCTAGGAACAGGCAGAATCCCATGGAGTTGGCATGGAAAGAGAAGCATGTTATGGGATCTGCTGATACCACTGCAGTAAACTGTGGGGGCTCATCAGCGGCCACCCCAGATATAATTGTGGTGCACCTTGGGGGAAACAATTTGGGAATGTCCAGACAAGTTGAATTAATGTTCAGAGCAAGGAGGGACTTGAGGCTGATCCTTGAACTTTTTCCAGGAGTTAAAATTGTATGGTCAGACATGTATGTGTACAGGGGGGTGGCCAAATTCCTTGGGACTTATTAGGGGTGGTAATATCACATCCTGGCATTGTATATGGGGCACCTGAGTTATTTCTGATGGTGTGCACCTGTCAGACTTTGGTGCTGACATGTTTTTGACTAATACAAAAAGAGGGCATTGGGAGATGTCTGGGAACCCAACTGGTTTTGGGGAGGAGGCAGCCAAGCTAATTGCTGGTGCCTCCTTGTGCAGATGTCCATTGCAGGCACTCCATAGGGAAGGTATACAGTGACTGGCTTGGAAAAGGACTTAAAAAGGAGATATTTGTTAAAGGAACAAAGGGATGGGTGCGGGATTGGTGTGGCAGGGAGCTTACCATCCCCTCTCTTCCCACTTTTTATAGCCCACCTTAACCCTCCTAGGGGAGGGGGAGAAGGGAGATGGTAAGGTCCCAGCAATGGATTGGCTTGAGGGACATGGATGCCAAAAGAGGGGGTGCTGGTGGGAGCCCCCCTGGCTAATTAGGGAATAAACGTGGGGTTATCTTCACTTCACTTTTATCTGCCAGGTAGTCCCAGACATCTAATAATAAAGTTGCAGCCTGATTAAACCCATATCAGATTTCACCTGTCCTTCACTCAGTATATCTGGACAATAGGCCTTGTGTGTGTAATCAAGTTTTGTTCTTGCACAAAGCTTCTGGCAGACATTTGCAAATAGGTCCACTGTCTTTCAGAAGTGAACTTGTGGCCCATTATAAAATGTTCATATTGGTATCTTCCTTCCTCCTCACCCTTTTTCATTTGAAAATGATGTAGAAATATGTGCATGCCAACTTCCCTTTGACCTATGGAATGTGTGGGTTTTGCTTCTTCACTCTGCTGGTAGCTCACTAAATAATTTATATCTGTATGATTAATTAGTATCACTCATGTTTTATTCAAAGAGTTGTAAATGGTTGTGCAAAATGATGTATCATTATGAATTTCCCCGTGTATGATACATCACACCTGGCTATGTCAGCACGCATCATTATATTGAATTATTGGACTGTTTTGCCTCATTACATTGAATTGTTTTTATAAGCTCTCACCGCTGTTCTCTTTCTTCCTTTTTTTTTTTTTTTTTTTTTACTGTGTCCCTAGATGCCTCTAAGAACATTCCACGCACTGGCTAGACCTAAATGTAAGTGTACATTATTTCTGGGTCTATCCAATGGTAATTTCCCTCAAGTGGCTTCAGTCTTCTACCCTTCTCCTTTCTTCTTGGCTGCCTCGTTTAACTTTGCTGTTCTGGCTATTCCAATTTGTGTGACAGTGAGCATAATATACTGTTAGGCTGGCACCTCCTCCAAGAGCCCTTAGCATTTTAACAGTTCACTTGATCTCTGTTGTTCCAGATGGCAAGAATCCCAAGGTGCAAGATCTTTCAACCTTTCCTGTTTCCAGAGTATTCTGAAGAGAGCTCCTGATGTAATGGAATTTATCATATTATGGATCAGATGGATTTTACTGCAAAGTAACAGTGAACTGTTGAATAGGATTCCAGTTTAAGATCAGAATTGTGCTGTGTGACATTTCATGATACTGTTAACATGAGCTCTACATAAATATTTTACACAATGTTATTAGTATTTGACTGGGTTCTGAAATTATATTTCAGATAAGGATGTATTGTATATAATATTTCAAATATATCACATGTACAAATAGCAAAATAACAGTTTGGCCACACACAAAAAAGGTCTTGTCCAGAAACACAGAAAACCTAAAGGGATAAAATGGCACTGCTTTTGAGATTCATATAAATCATCTGTAATGAACAGTGCACAGGACAAGTTAACTGTAGCTTTGTCATGGAAATGTTTAACTTGACTACTTACACAGCTAAACCTCGTTTATTTTTAATGTGGCTTCTTGCTACCTTCTTCTTATCACTTAAACTCACTGATGGAACAAAGTTAAACCAACCATTCAAATGAAGGTAATTTAGGAATGACAAAAATAAATCACTGAATACGTCATTTATTTCCATTATTTTTATATGTGATAGTGTTGTTAAGTAAAATTCAGATCCCAAATAAAGCTGCAGTGCTTAGTGTTGTCAGACTACTGCACTAGATATTCCATTGCCTGACTTAAATGGTACTATTTCAGATGCCTGAAATAGTACAGCTGGACTCTACATACATACAGTCCAATGGGGGAAAAATTCAACTTTGGGGCAAAAGATCAAAAGCTGTATATCCTTGGTCAACCCCCCAGCAAAAAAAATCCTAAAACCTGTTTGAATTAAAACTGAAAATTTCAATTTGGAAATGCCCCCAGGATGCCTCAAGAGAGCTGTAGTTTAGGTGCCTCATGCCACCATTATCCTGTAACTCTCACTGTCCAGGCTCTTAGCCACTCTTCCATGAGACATCACAAGCTCTCCTTTCGCTGAGCTGCTATGGTGCATCATGGTGTGTCAAGGTTCCTTCCCCACTCTGAACTCTAGGGTACAGATGTGGGGACCTGCATGAAAATCTCCTAAGCTTACTTTTACCAGCTTAGGTTAAAACTTCCCCAAGGTACGAACTATTTTACCCTTGCCCTTGGACTTCCACTGCCACCACCAAACTTTATCTGGATTCCTAAGAAAACGTAGTTTGGAAACGTCTTTCCCCCCAAAATCCTCCCAACCCTTGCACCCCACTTCCTGGAGAAGGATTGGTAAAAATCCTCACCAATTTGCATAGGTGACCACAGACCCAAACCCTTGGATCTTAAGAACAATGAAAAAGCATTCAGTTTCCTTACAAGAAGACTTTTAATAGAAGTAAAAAAGAATCACCTCTGTAAAATCAGGATGGTAAATACCTTACAGGGTACTCAGATTCAAAACATAGAGAATCCCTCTAGGCAAAACCTTAAGTTACAAAAAAGACACATAGACAGGAATATTCATTCTATTCAGCACAGCTATTTTCTCAGCCATTTAAAGAAATCATAATCTAACACATACCTAGCTAGATTACTTACTAAGTTCTAAGACTCCATTCCTGTTCTGTCCCCGGCAAAATCATCACACAGACAGACACAGACCCTTTGTTTTTCTCCCTCCTCCCAGCTTTAGAAAGTATCTTGTCTCCTCATTGGTCCTTTTGGTCAGGGGCCAGCGAGGTTACCTTTAGCTTCTTAACCCTTTACAGGTGAAAGGATTTTTCCTCTGGCCAGGAGGGATTTTAAAGGCAATTACCCTTCCCTTTATATTTATGACATGGTGTAAGAAAGATAGGGTATAAAACAAACCTTCTTTAAGCAACTATTTAAGTGATTGCCTTTCTTAGGGTTCTTTAATTTTGATTGATTAACTAAAGAAAAAGGACTCAAGCATTGACACTAGTTTTATGGAGTTTATTAAATATTCTTAACAATAGCAACACATAATATAAGATATAAGAACAAAAAAATGGTATTGGACTATGATTTGGCTACATAAATTGGGAAACTGGCTGATATAACCATTTAGTCTTTTAGGATCAGATCACACAACCACAATAAAAAATAACACTTTTATTCAATTACTATCTTGGGAAGGTGACTTTGTTTAGATTTTTGACTTAGAGGCCCTCAAAATAAGGCCTCACTTATTTCAGTTGGTTATTAAATCCAGTACTGCTAAAACAACAGAGGAACAATAATCCAAATTTAGATCACAAAACAATTTGGTATTACTTACATGCCAATTCACCAAAGTCTCCTTCCTAATGGATCAGTAGTTGGTAAGCCTTTTAATGTATTTACCAGTGACTGATATTAGCCTCAGGATCAGACTAACACTCCTAGCTACTTAAAATAAATGTCTGCATTTATGGCAGACTATACAGACTTAGTGTAGTACAAGAGGCTTGCTCATTTGATCTCATTTTATGTCTAGAACTTGAAAGGTAGTTTGAAACCATTAACTATCATAGACATATGTACAGTGTACTATAATTCTAGTGAACAGTAACTTGTTCAGTTTTAAAGTTATTTTACAGCAAGCTTGATTAGAACCTGTTACAAAACAAACACACACACTGCAATTCTGTGACAGTCTTTCAAACACATATATAAGCATGTACACTTTCTTACTAATTCCTTACTAATTAGGTAGTCAGTTTCAGGAATGGTCAATTGACTCATTTGAGTCATCACTCAAGAGAAAGCCCATGTATTACTAGTCACTAGATCTTTGCTCTCAGCTCAGTTATCATGGCCAGAAGATGACCCTGTAAACATGGGTGGAGTGAAGGATATACATAATCATAATCACTTCCCCGAGTGCTGGTGGACAACCCAAACTGCAGGAAATTAGAAAAACAATTAAATATGTCAATCCAAGATATGAACTTGATGTCAACAAGGAGGACTCCCGGGTGGCCAGTCCAGGACCTCAGTCTTCTCCCTTCAGCTTTCAGGAAATGATGTGCTGAAAGCGACAAGCCATTTTATCCTATTTCTGCTGGGTGGTCTAACTTGCTTTCTATCTTGGTGCTGGCATGGACTAATTAGATGGTGACCCATACTTTTTCTGAAGATTCAAAATGTCAAATCAAAATGAGAGTGGTCTTTCTCACCATTCAATCAGGGAAGATACATCAGTTTTTGAGTTCTTGAAACTGAGATTGCAAGTTTCCAATCTCTTTGTGCAACACATTTTGTCACACCAGCTTATGTAAGACAAGTTAGGCCATAAAAATTGGTACAACCATCTTGGGACACACTTTGAACACCAGTTGGTTTGCTCTTGTTAGCAACTTACCTCCAGAAGGCCCCATTGTGGTGCATCCCTTGGCAAATTTTGCAGTTATGCTTGCTCTCAAGTTTATTTTTCCCAATCAATACTCTGCTAGCTGCTGAAATATCCAGTTTAAGAATATAAGAATGGCCGTACTGGGTCAGACCAATAGTCCATCTAGCCAAGTACCCTGACTTCTGACAGTGGCCAATGCCAGATGGTTCAAAAGGAATGAACAAAACAGGATAATTAACAAGTGATATATCCCCTGTCAAACAGTGCCAGCATCTGGCAATAGAAAGCTTATGGACACAGAGCATGGGGTTACATCCCTGGCCATCTTTGCAAATAGCCATTCAACTTATCTAATTCTTTTTTTAACCCAGTTATAGTTTTGGCCTTCACAACTTCCCCAGCAATAAGTTCCACAAGTTGACTGTGTGTTGTGTGAAGAAGTACTTCCTTTTGTTTGTTTTTAAATCTGTTACTATTAATTTCATTGGGTGACCCCAGAGTCTTGTTTTTGCAAAGGGGTAAATAGCACTTCTTTATTCACCTTCTCTACACCATTCTTGATTTTATAGACCTCTATCATACCCACCCCCCTTACTCATCTCTTCTCCCAGTCTTTTTAATCTCTCCTCATATGGAAGCTGTTCCATGCCCTTAATTATTTTTGTTGACCATCTCTGTATCTTTTCCATTTCGAATACATCTTGTTCGAGATGAAATGCACACAATATTCAAGAAGTGGACATACCATGGATTTATACTGTGGCACTATATCACCTGTCTTTTTATTTATCCCTTTCCTAATGATTCCTAACATTCTATTAGCTTTTTTGACTGCCACTGCATGTTGAACAGATGTTTTGTTTTCAGAGAACTATCCGCAATGACTCCAAGATCTCTTTTCTGAGCGGTAGTAGCTAATTTAGACCCCATCATTTTGTATGTATAGTTGGGATTGTATTTTCTGATATGCATTGCTGTACACTTATCAACATTGAATTTCATCTGCCATTTTGTGCCACAGTCACCCAGTTGCTTGAGATCCCTTTCTATCTCTTCTCAGTCAGCTTTGGACCTTGAGTAATTTTGTATCTTCTGCAAACTTTGCCACCTCACTGTTTACCCCATTTTCCAGATCATTTATGAATATGTTGAACAGCACAGGTCCCAGTACAGATCTCTAGTAGACACCACTATTTACCTCGCCCCACTGTGAAAACTGACCATTTATTGCTATTTTTTGTTTCCTGTCTTTTAACCAGTTACTGATCCACAAGAGTATCTTTCCTCTTATCCCATGAATGCTTTAAAATTCACATAATTATTCAAAGTCCCTCCATATTTTAGATGCTCTTTACACTTGTGTTAATAGTCTATTATAGAGCACAATGTCACTTTAAGAACCATTGTCTTTCAGCAGGCCAGAACAGCTATTTAAATCTTCTATTTATGTTCTCCTTGTTTTAGCAACACTGGTAGGACCTGGTATATATGACTGAGTTGAGTCCATGCATTAAATAAACAGTTACATTTCCACTCTATTGTCAATAGAAACACACTATTTGTGTTATTTCCTTTTGTTTACTGCCTTTTCAGCACAGCCATATTTCACTAACTTGATAGCATGAGCTTCCTTGATTGCAAACATTAGTTTTACTTCTTTACTTTATCACTTAAACTAGAGAAATCAGTATGAATGCAACTTCTTTCTTTCCTAACAGGATTGCCCATGAGATAAACCCTGTAATTAAAGTTTACAGTATTTTGCCCAAAGCTGTGTCACTTACAATTGACTTTTCTTTTACATACATTTTAATTATAATATTAGATTCCATCAAGTTCCACATTTTACTACTGTTTCGGCCACATTCTAAAATATCAGTGTCTGACATTAATTTAGAATGATTTTTAATTAATTCATTCATGGACAGGGTAAAAAGGGTCTAGCTACACCAGTATTACACTCTTGTGAAAGGGTGCAACAAATCTAGCCTTTAGAACTTGGGTTTTTATTCTCTCAGCCATCTGTTCTATCTTTTCTAGGAATTTAGAGCAATTTCTAAATAGTAATAACACACAATGTAGGGGTCTTAGTTACCACAATGGTGTTGTAATAGCCAGGCAAGGTACTAACAAACTTCAACAGGACTTTATCTTTTAAAGTGGAAACCTCTTTTCCAAGCAGCTGCTGCACCCTCAGTAGCTCTCCCTCAGCCTCTTCAACTCCTCCCCACTCCTTCCTGTTTCCTGTCCTTTCAGACTCCCAACAGCTAGTGCTCCCAATTCTAATAATCAACATCTAAACACCACATTCCCTCCTCTCTTAAGAAACTCTCCCAACTACAATAAACATTGTTGTTCTAACTACAGGAACAAATAGGAAACAAGGCACTATACTGTTGACAGAATTATTACACTAAAAACACTATAGATACTACATACCAGTCTCTAGTCCAGACAGGTGGTCGTCTGGGTCTGACAGGCCGTTTCTCAAGCCCCAGTTCCAGTGCAATGTCTTGTTGTGTTGATACTATGGTGAAGTCATCCAATGCACACTGGGTGTTGGCATTATCTCCTCTTGGTGCTTAGGCAGGTGCAAGATAAGAAGCGTTCCATACCCACCCATCAGAAAGTCGATAGGTGTAAGGGGACTTCTTCTCTATGATTTTAAGAGGAACTGTGAACTTATGGTCCCCTTTGTGTAAGATTCCAGGTTTTCGTATTCTAATGAAAGAACCACACTCAAACTTTGGTTCCTTAGCACCCAGGCGCTTGTCTGTGAAATCCTTATATTTTGCTTTGTTCTGTTCAACTGTTTTTCTCACATCATCCTCGGTTGGGGCCTCAGGTCATGCCTTTAACAATCCAGCAATGTTCAGTTTAGTATTCATCTGTTTCCCATGCAGTAACTCTGCGGGTGATCTTTGCATTGTGGCATGTCATGTAGCCCGCTATGCTTGCAAGAAATCAGTAGTGAAGGTTATCCACAATCGCCCTTCCAGTTCAGCCATTTGCAAACTCTCTTTCAAACTTCTATTAAACCATTTGATTTCCCCATTGGCTTGAGGGTAGTATAGGGATGACCTTCTGTGTAAAATGTTCCTCTCTGCTAGAAACGTTTCAAACTCCAGAGAAGTAAATTGACTACCATTATCTGAAACCAGGTATTTAGGGTTACCTTCCCAGCTAAAAACTGAAGAGAGGAACTTAATTACTGTAGCAGAAAAGATTTGCGATGTAAATACTACCTCAAGCCATTTACTGAAATAGTTTATTAAGGTGATGGCATAAGGACAGTCAATTGGAGCAGTATCAAAGGGTCCTACAATGTCAATCGCCACTTTTTCCCATCCAGATTCAGGAAGAGGAACAGGCTGTAATGGTGGGGTTAATGTCATTGCTGTCTTATCATGCACTTGGCAAGTGACACAGGATTTTATGAGTGCTTCAGTTCGAGAGCCCATCCCTGTCCACCAATACAGATCCATAGTCATTGTTTGGTTCTGACAATTCCTTGATGATTATCACGTGCCAGGTGTATGAGTTTTGACTGTAATTCTTCTGGCACAAGTAGCTGGTGTGTACCTTGTAGCACATAGCCATCAAGCAAAGAAAGTTCATCCTGAACCCTAAAATAAGACAGCAAAACTGGGTCAAGGTTTTTAGGGTGACTGGGACATCTCTTTGTCAGAAATTCCCATAGTTTTTGTTGAATTGGACCTTGTTTTGTTGAACAAGCACCTTGAAAGTGTTCTCTTGTAACTGCAGTAAGAGTGCTTGTAATAAGCACAACTACATCCTCAACCTCTGGTGGACCATCTGGTGAAGGCAAAGGCAGGCGAGAAAGGCAATCAGCTACCACATTTTGGTTTCCAGGCTTATATTCCAGTTCATAATTGAAAGAGAGTAGTCTTGAAGACCATCGAGCAATACAATATCCTGCTCTTCCCAGTCGTTTCGTGGTGAGCAACGTCGTCAAAGGCCTGTGGTCTGTGCGCAACTTGAACATGCAGCCCCACAGGTAAGTTCTCCATTTTTCAGTAGCCCAGACACAAACAAGTGCTTCTTTTTCAACTGTAGAATATTTCCACTCCGCATTACTTAGTGTCCTTGAAGCAAATGCAACAGTCCTCTCTCTGTTGTCCTCATGAAGTTGTGTGAGGAGAGCACCAAGTCCATAATCAGAAGCATCAGTAGTTACAATTGTGGGCAATGCAGGAGTGAACAGTGCAAGTACTGGACTATGTACAATCAAGTCTTTCACCGCTTCGAAACTAGCTTGTGCATCCATTGTCCATGCAAAGGTTGAATTTCCCCATAGTAATTCTCGTAACAGTTCAATGACAGAAGCATAATTTGGAATGAATTTTGCATACCAGGAGGTAAGACCCAAAAAGGAACAAAAGGTTTGCAAATCTGTTGGAGGAGGAGCATTTGAAATTGCCAGGATATGATCTGGATCAGGCTTTAGTCCAGCCTGTGAAATTGTATGCCCCAGAAAGTAGAGTTCAGGTTGTCTAAATTTGCATTTGGACCTATTGAGCTTGAGGCCTGCTTTGCTGATGCAGTTTAGTAGAGACTGCAGGTTATTGTCATGCTCCTCAGAAGTATTTCCAAAAAAGATAATATCATCCAAATAGCACTGAACTCCATGTTGATTCTTCAAAATCAATGACATCATTTTTTGGAATGCACTTGGGGCTGATGCGAGACCGTATGGAACACATATAAAATGGAATAGTCCCTCATGTGTAATAAATGCTGTGAGGTCTTTGCTATATTCATGCAACATAGCCTGGTGGTATGCGCTCTGCAAATCAAGAGTAGAAAACATCTTTGTTCCATGGAGTTCTGCAAATACTTCTTCTATGTGAGGAAGAGTATGGTTGTCAATCACAATAGCTTTATTTGGCTCTCTTAAGTCCACACAAAGGTGAATGACTCCACCCTTCTTCTGCATCACTACTATAGGTGAAACCCATTCTGAGAAGTTAATCCCTTCAATAATGTCCTCTTGAAAAAGTTTTCTAAGTTCCTCAGAAACAGCTTCCCTGACTGAAAATGGTAAGTGCTGTAATTTCTGTCATACAGGCATAAATTTATTCCACATTTTAACTTTATTCAGTAACACATAAGCACAGCAAAGTTTCTCCTCAATCTGGTGTTGTGTCCCAGTTGAAACTGGTGTGTGTACCGCAAGAGTGCTTTGCTGAGGAAGATCAATTCATCCATGAACTACCCTGAGATTTAAAGCAGCCAATAAATCTCTGCCAAGGATAGGAGTGCCATTGTGGACAATGTAGAACTCTGCAGTTACAAAGCAATCACCAAAAGTAACTATTGATGGCAGGCAGCCACGTGCTGGAATATGTTTTTTCAAACCAAGTGAAGTTTGGGTTCAGTGAGAGGCACATCTTTAAAGTAATGCAAATAGAGGGAAACAGGTTGTATAGATACTGCTGAGCCAGTGTCCAACATTAGCTGAATAGAGTATGATTTGCCTGAGGGTGTGGCAGAAACATTTACCATGCACTTTATTTGTTCTGGAATATGTGCAGTAGTGATTTTGTCCATGCTCAGCACAGTAACATCTGTCATTGTAACTGCATGCACCTGTTGATTGAACTGGCTGCTGAGACATACTTTAGCAAAATGCCCAATCTTTTTGCAATGATTGTACTGAGCTACTTTTGCCAGACATCCTGTGTAGCTTGCAAGGTGTTGTGGGGGTCCACAGCGAAAGCATGCTTGTACAGTATTTTGAATTTTCTGATTTGGTGGTTTCTCATTAGTTTTCCTCTTGTAATCATTTGTCTGCAGTGATAGTGAACTTTTCTGCAAAGGAGTCACAGCCTGGACTGTGTCTCCTGTGTCCATGCTCATTATTTTGGCTTCAGCTGTAGCTTACTCAATCTGGGGAGCAATGGTTATTGTATTTTCTAGTGTAAATTGTGGTTCTAGAAGTAAACGTTCTCTTACATGAAGCATGGTTGTTTTCTCAATGAGCTGGTCTCTAATCATCTCATCTGCCATATTCCCAAAGTCACAAGTTACAATCAGACTCCTCAGGGAAAAGAAATACTGCATTATAGTCTCCCCTGGTTTCTGCTCATGCTGGTGAAATCTGTAGCGATTAGCTTCTACATTCACTTTTGGTACAAAAAGGTTATTTAATGCAGTGAGTGCAGTCTCACATTTATCGTCTGCAAGTGGAAAAGTGTAAAATATACGCTGCCCTTCTGCTCCAAGGCAGTGGATTAGCAGAGCACACTTTCTTACTTCAGAAATCTCTGTAGCACTGATTGCAAGCAGATAAGTCTCAAACATAGGGATCCAGACACTAAAAGCAATTGGAGGTTCACCTGGGCTTTGCAGAAAGGGTGCAGGTGGGTTCAGAGGCAGAAGATCCATCCTCTTCACCAAAATGTTGTAGTAGCCAGGCAAGGTACTCACAAACTTCAACAGAATTAATTTTTTTTAAAGTGGGAACCTCTTTTCCAAGCTGCTGCGGCACCCTCTGTAGTTCACCCTCAGCCTCTTCAACTCCTCCCCCCTCCTTCCTGTTTCCTGTCCCTTCAGACTCCCAACAGCCAGTGCTGCCAATTCTAATAATTACAAGCAACATCTAAACACCACAAATGGACATACCTGGCCGTTGTGCATCATGAGAAATGTTGTCCAGCTCTGGAACCTGGCCCAAAGAGAAGAATAGAGGGATGAGGTAATTCTGAATCACATTTTGTATTTTTTGCCAAAAACTAAAATTGTCAGTTTTTGAGTGTCCCATTTTTCAACCGAAACTCAACATTTACTATGGAAATCAGACACTTTTTGTGAAAAAAAATGTATTCAAAAATTTCCATTGAAAAACAGTTTTGATGGAATTTTTTCTACCAGCCCTACTGATCAAGCTCCAGAATTGGTCCTTTCATAATAATGATATTTTTCTAAAATGACTTCACATTCACTATAGTGTCTCTCCTTTTGTAAAGACATCTATACCTTTGCATCATCATGTTTATTTTTACCCAGCATTATCATAGATCATGATCCTTCATGTCCTTACTCTCATGAGCATTCCTTACTTAAATAGTCTTAATGTTCTGTCTAGGTTTATTGACAGGCTCAGTAGAATTAATGTACACACCTCTGATTTTCAGAAGCCTTGACACCTGTACTATACCCTTTATTTCTATTAAATTACCAGATATAGACCCTCAATATATTTGTGATTTGGAACTGTAGTGCAACATTAGTTTGTTGCAGTGAACGACATTTAAAAAAAATGTGAGTTTGACATTGTTTACAACAATGCAGGGTGTGATTTTCAAAAACTCTCAGCACTGGCCTATGTGTGGTCCCATTAACTTCAGAGGAAGCAGAGTTAGGCCAATGCTGAGTGATTTTTAAAATTTCACCCATCATTCTTTCCCCACTTATCTATGGTGAAATAATTGTACTCTACAGTAGTTATTCAGGAAAGAGAAATTAACTTGGAAGAGACAAATCAATTTAATTAAACCCAGCATGTTGTTTTGGGAGTCAAATGACCAAATGACAAATATGAAGCTGGTAAGTCCTATAGCTATAAGAATTAGGATTTTTACATTCTGCCTGAGACTAACTTTGCATTGTGGACAGTCATGGTTATATTAAAACCTCTGTTAGCATTGACATCAACAGTTCAGCAATGCTTTATGCTTCCCTTTGGGGACAGATT
Source organism: Eretmochelys imbricata (assembly GCF_965152235.1). Lineage (NCBI taxonomy): Eukaryota > Metazoa > Chordata > Testudines > Cheloniidae > Eretmochelys > Eretmochelys imbricata. The sequence goes on along the minus strand of NC_135572.1, from coordinate 90,594,963 downwards.
CACTGAATAGTTACTGCTGGCATTCATATACCAGCAGTAAAAGTAACAACATTACTAAAAAGCAATATATAGCTCACTAACACCCTATTTTTCTCTTCAGAATTACCATAATTTACAGCAAAAAATTACTTAAGCAAATTCCTTGTACTGTAGGGAGTATTTAACTGGTGAATACATGTCTCAGTATCATCCCCAAGACAACAATTCAACAGAAAAACAACCCATTATGCTATGTAAGGTGTTTGAATTAATATTGTTATATTACAATGTGCACTGTATATATGTTGTGTGTTTGTAATACAGCATTTGGGCTAGCAAAAGTTGTGATGTAATCTTCATTATAAACCACAGATTTTATTGGTTACATAATGCCCATTTTGCCACTGGGACTATTCACAGAGAAACTGAGTAAAGGTGGCAGTATCAGGCCCAAAATAACTTTTCCCCAATTCCTCCCTTTGGAATATATGTTTCCATGCTTGGTCCCATAACAAAGAGCTTTTTAAAAAAATTTCCTTGTAAATCTGAGCAAAAACCATTTGGCCACTCTTTATTTATTAGTGTATGGGGTATGAAAAGGGTGGGCGGGGGGGAAGAAATCACTGGTTAAAAAACATTACAAGTTGAATTGTCCATGGCATGGCAATGCAGGGTGGTAAGAATAATAAGAATTCCATTTATATCTATGCTCTGGCTACCTGGAATTTGGGTCCATGTGTACAGGAGTAAGTGGGCACTGTATTTCTGTTACTCCCCCAGTTGAACAGGTATCTGGGGAGCTACGAGGAGTGGGTGAAGCCAACACCCCAGCTGCTGCAGGTGAGCAGGGTGTAGTTTAAAATTATCTAAGCAATATTGAACAAACTTTTTGCAGTTATGTCTGTTAGTAGTGGACTGTTAGAGGCCAAAATTCAAAACAGTCTCCATCTGTGCATATGCAAATTTCTTCTGTGTTTTTGTTCATGGTTATTTGTGCAATGCAAATTGATTGCAAATGGATTTTGCACACATAAAGTTACATTTTCTGAAGCACTCAACTTTGTCCTGAGACGTTCTACTGAATTCAATTAAGTTATTCTGGATTTACACTGGTGTTACTGAGATCAGAATCTGGCACATGGAACCATACAATGCAACATTTCCAGAAGAGGATTTTGTTCATGGAAGAGAAAACTCCATTAAATAAAGCTTAGTTCCTGTAAGGAGGAAGAAGTGGAAAAAAAATCCTCCCTTTTTACAGAATAGGTGGAATGTTAAGGCTTCAGGACTACCAGTTAAAATCTGAATGAGCCATTGAAGAGCCATATTGAAAGATCCATCAGCAGTAACTAAATGCAGCTGTAGTGTGGCAATAAGACAAGAAAAGAGATCCTTGCAAACAACTGTGCAAAGGATTCACTTGCCAAAAGAGGCATCTGCAGAATAGGGTTGCCAACATTCTAATCTCACAAAACCAAACACCCCTGGCCCACCCCCTGCCCCACTCCTTCTCTGAGGCCCAGCCCCCACCCGCTCCATACCCCATCCCTCTATCACTCGCTCTCTCCCACCCTCACTCACTTTCACTGGGCTGGGGCAAGGTGTTGGGTTGGGTATAGGAGGGGGTGAGGGCTACAGCTGGGGGTGTGGTCTCTGAGTGGTGATCAGAAACGAAGGTTTTATTGTGCAGGAGAGAGCTCCAGGCTGGGGTAGGGGGGTTGGAGTACAGGGGGGGTGAAGGCTCCAAATGGGGGTGTGGGCTCTGGAGTGGGGCTGCAGATAAGCAGTTTGGGATGCAGGAGGGGGCTCCAGACTGGGGCCAATGGGTTTGGAGTGTGGGAGGGTGTGTGTGATCCAGCTGGAGGTGTGGGCTCTGCAGTGGGGCCAGGGATGAGGGGTTAAGGGTGCAGGAGGGGGCTCCGAGCTGGGGCAGGGGGTTGGGGTACTGGGGGAGATATGGGCTCTGGGCTGCATGTGTGGGCTCCAGGTGAGGCCAAAAATGAGGGGTTCAGGGTGCGGGAGAGGGCTTCAGGCTGGGGTACAGGGGGTTGGGTGCAGGAGGGGTGATGGCTCCAGATGGGGGTGTGGACTCTGGGGGGCGGGGCTGGGGAGGAGAGATTTGGGTGCAGGAGGGGGTTCAGGGCTGGGGCAGGGGGTTGGGGTATGGGGTGGTAGTGGGGTGCCTGCTTCAGGAGGGAGTATGGGTGTGGGATTAGACACCGGACTGGCGTAGGGGGTCGGGGTTCAGGGTCCTGGCAGCACTTACTGTGCCTCCCAGGAAGTGGCCACCATGTTCCCGGCCAATGGGAGCTGCAGAGTTGGCACTCAGGTGGAGGCAGTGCATGGAGCCTCTCTGGTGGCCCATGTGCATAGGGACCGTAAGGACCCTGCGGCTGTCCTGGGAGCCACGCAGAGCCAGGGCAGGTAGGGAGCCTGCCTCAGCGATGGGCCCCCACTGCACCTCTGACCAGACTTTTAATGGCCTGGTTGGTGGTGCTGGCTCCATTTTCAACCAGGTATTCCAGTCGAAAAACAGATGCCTGGCAACCGTACTGAAGAAACATGCTCATTAAATCTGCTTTACCAAGAAGGGAAGCCAAAAGATGGCCATAAATTACAATAGGCCATTCCAGACCATGAGGTGGCAAGCTCTCATGTCAAATGTACAAAGATAGCTAAAAAGTGTTCTTTGTTCATGACTGAGTAGGCCTCTTTGATGCAATTCATCACAAATCTGACTAAATATATCAGAATTCCTCTATAGGATGATCATCTGATCAGAATTCTTGATATATGCATAACTCATCAAAGAGAATGCGATTCTTTCTCTTTCCTGGGACATGAGCATATATATATATATATATATATATATATATATATATATATATATCACAAAACTTTTAAATGCCATGGAAAAATTCCAAATCCAAGAATAAAACCTCATGCCATTTATATTTTTCCTTGAAAAGAACAGTAATAAGGAATGAACACTGTGCTTGTCATTAATATGCAGCAGAGAGTAAACACTCAGCACTGCTTTATGCACAGCAGAGAAATCCTGAAAGTTGTAATGAAAGGACCGAAGACAGAGAGACAGACACTGATGAATAGAAGATATTTCTAAGATACATCACATTTTAGAGAAAAAGTAGATAATAAAAGTACATGATTTTTCAAGGCAGAATTATCAGAATAAAGCCTTCTATCATCACTAAGCTGACAGCACTATTAGAGCTCAAAGCAGGATATAATTAAATCATCAGTTTTGTATATGGTAAATCCAACCTATCAGTCTATGAACCTGCTTATTTAGTTTATTACTCAATACATTTTTCTTTCAGGTGAAATCTCTTGTAAGGCCAATTGACAAGAAACCTTGTGTGTGATTTTTTTTTTTTTTGGACTCCTAAATTTTGTTCTGGCGAGAGCAATGCATTTTAGAACATTTCACAAGGGTCCCTGTCAAAATGAAATCAAGAAAATACTCTCCATAGCTCTGTGGGCCAGCCAGGAGTGTGCCAGGGCACTGCCATTTGGTCCACACATGGTCATATATTTGCCTCATTAGCAGGGAGAGGATGAAGATGTGCAGCCACCATTACTACCTGCCTTCTGAATCTGGTGTAGGCAAAAGGTGTTGGATAGGCATCTGTGGAGAGTGAAGTCTTCTATCCACCTAAAAGCCACATCCTGCATAATAGTCATGCAGCTTCTCCACAACACTTTGCACGAAGAAGCTGCGGTCACTGCTTCAGTATATGGGCAGGAGTAGGGAAAGCTCTGGGCCCTGTGTGGACCATTAGGCAATTAAATGGTGGCAAAGCCTTGTCATGCCATACTGGCTCACAATTCCTCCCCCCACCCCTCCCCCAGTTAATGGTCTCATTTAGAGCTGTTCTTGGAGTTAAATGACCCTTTGTATTAGCCTTTTTATAGTCTGCCACTAATAAAAAGGGAACCTGTCATTCCTGCTGCATATTATATCTTGCGTATCATGGAATAGTGACAGTACTCAGTCTGTAAAGATTGTCTATTAGCACGGAAGGTTCAGATCACTAAGGGTATGTCTCCTCTGCAATCAGAGGAGTGACTGCATGTGACAGGGTACAGTGTGTCACATTGCAGCATGTGTAGAGATACCTAAACTAGCTTTCACTTAGCTAGATCACACAACAATAGCAGTGAAGCCCTGGCAGCACCGGGTAGTGACACAGGCCAGCCACTCAAATAATTACCAAGATTCCTAGGCAGGGTTGTACAGCCTGAGATGCCACCATGCCACTGTATTTCCACTGATGCTCTTATCTGAGCTAGTGAGATCAAAGCTAGCTTGGGCTTGTCTACAGGTACTGCAGGCATACCTTTGAGTTCAGTATATGCATATCCTACAAAACTGGCATAAGATTTACAATAACAGCAACAGGTATATTATTTGCATTAGGCTTGTAATATGTAGGGAATATATTTTGATGTGCTGTTGTGTAAAAGTTTAGTTGATGTAAGTTTAGCATGGCACATTATTTACTCTTGACAAAGCCATGAGTGAGTCATACAGGTCCTCTCAAATGAGGCGTCTAAAACACTTGTACCACATCAGACCATGACATACACTGTATGGTGCCACATTTTATGACAAAAACTATTTTAGGAATATTAGAGAGATTTTTTCCATCTATTTATATGAAGCAAAATCCCCTTAGTACTATGAATCTAACTGTACATTATTTTGATTTGTATTGTATCAGGGCCTTGAGGCCCCAATCAGGAATAAGAGTCTGTTATATTTGGTGCTGCATATTGAATAGACAGTTACTGTAGCTTACAATACTATTTGTATAGTGCTTTGGAAATATAAAGTGCTATGTTATTGCTAAGTATTATTATTTTCCAAAAAATAGCTCATTGTCATTCTTTTGTCAATTGTCATTGAAATTTGTCATTCTTCTAAGACCAGACTTTGTATTATGTTTTGTTGTGGTTTTTTTGTTTTGTTTGGTTTTGAAAGCTTCAAAAATGTTATTTATTTCTTCATAAAAATATTTGCTTTTAAGAAAGCCGGAGAATTAACTCTAAAAGAGTGATTTCAGCACAAGTGCAGTATGTATTTGTGGGTTTCTGACTGATAAGAAATTTTGTAAAGGATGAAGCAGCCTGAACTAGAAAACCATTAATTAATTTATCACTTTAAAATGTAAAGTGAAATATCAAGCTATTACAAATTGAAGCAAATTAACATATTCACCCACAGTACTGATTACTATGTTGGTTACACTAATTGCCAATAAAGTAAAAAATTACGAGTTTATGTGGAGTTTTGTAAAAGATACTGGTTTATTGTTTCTTGGTGCTCTGCTGTTCGCCATGTTGCCTTCGCAATCAGACATACTGTACAAATAAAACCAACTCTCTAAACATCAGACTTATTAATTTTATTTCAATTGACTACATCCCTCTTTCCCTTTTGACTAGTGAAGAAGTAAAAAGTAGAACATCACACTCAGTAATGAAAAGAAAAACATGCTGGATTCCCCTTCTCTGACCCCCTCCTGCTGTTACTCTGTGGATGAAATTTGTATTTTAGGAAGGCAAATTAGGTGGGATTGAGTAATATGTAGGATCTGATCCTACAATCCCTTGTTCATAGAATTTGTTTTAATTTGGGTGAGGAGTCCCAAAATGCTTGGAGTATTCTGCTGCATAAGGAACATTCCTAGGAATAAGGATTTGCATTGATAGATAGTGATCCAGAGTTGTGACTCTCTTCTGCACTGCTAAGGAGGGATCTGCCCAGTTAAGGAGCCATTGCTGAAGAGTTAGAGGTACAACAGGGTCATTTGGTTCAGTGAATACATGGTCCATTAGGTCATGGCTCTGGGAAGGATTTAAAATATTATGTTTGAGCAACTGCAGGACACACAACACAGCAGAGATCTTGGCTTAAGAAGGCAGTTTTTAGAAGGAAAAAAAGGGCAATGCTTCCTTTTCTATAAGGAACATATGCTGTGCAATTAATAGGACAAGAGAGTGATAGGCAATGTTGACAACAGGAACATAATGAAAATATACAACTTTAAAAAATGACAGTGATTTTCATAGCAGTAGCTGTTCTCAAATAGGAGAACTTAAAATGACCTTCACATGACACTAGCTTGTGATAACTTTCAAACCAAATATATCTGTTTGCTGAACACTGAATATCTGAGCATTATTTTAACTCTTATATCCATCTCTTTCCACAGCTGGCCTATGTCTATGTAGTATCATCCGATTTTGTGTTGTCTGGTCTTATAGCTTTGACAAATTGTAAAGCCATGTAATTCTATAATTCTGTGGGAGCTCCCGGGAAGTATGCAGTATTTGGAAATATATACAAGCTAGTAGTCATTTATGTTTTTTTTACTTCTCATTGTCTGTTTCTCAATGAAAATCAATGAAAAATTAATCTATACACTTAAAATAGCAACTGTCAAATACTATTAGGACAGAAAGACAATTGGCACAGGTGGCAGGGGAGCCTTTAATGCACTACTTTAAAAACACAAGTCAGGTCTGAGCAGCTATCTGTATTGTGAGAACAAGGGTGTATCTGGTAGAGGATTCCTATTAAAATGTAAAACCTTGAATTTCAAATAAAATGTCACGTGTGTAAGAATTATGCTATCAGCACAGCCAGATTAAAAGGGGCAGAAGAACCCACTTTAAAAAAAACACTTTCCAAAAAAACAGTTTATGATATATGTTTTCAGGCAAACTGACAGATAGAGCTGCCCAACACATATACAGAACTTTTGTTTATTATTGTATACACTGGGTCACATTTTCACTTGACAAAAAACCCCCCTCACATTCAACAATTAGCACCCACATACACACAGAATAAAGAGTAGGCATGGGTGTATCTAAGCCTGTCTCAAAAATATACTGAAGGTTCAAGCCAGAAGAAATAATAATAACAACAATAATAACAACATATCTTTCAAAAGGATCTATTGTACTTTTAGCTGAGCCTCTTTGACATTCTCACTCTGGGTACTTTCATGAACCCATCCACTTTTCTTGGCCACCCACTGATATTCTTTTCTAGCTGACAGTCAGTAATAGATAATATATTTGATAGTCTGGATGCTTCTTTGAACTTTATATGAATCTCTCAATTTTAAAACAATCAAACAAACAAAACAACTTGCAAACATTGGTTTTCTTATGAGCTTCCCACTACTTTCAGCATGAAGTTGTCAAGGTTCCTTCCCCACTCCGAACTCTGGGGTACAGATGTGGGGACCTACATGAAAAAAAACCCTAAGATTATTTTTACCAGCTTAGGTTAAAACTTACCCAATGTACAAACTATTTTAGCTTTTGCCCTTGGACTTTATTTCTGCCACCACCAAGTGTCTAATAAATATATAACAGGGAAAGAGCCCACTTGGACACATCTTTCCCCAAAAAATCGTCCCCAAACCCTACGCCCCCTTTCCTGGGGAAGGCTTGATAAAAATCCTCACCAATTTGCATAGGTGAACACAGACCCAAACCCTTGGATCTTAAGAACAAGGAAAAAGCAATCAGGTTCTTAAAAGAAGAATTTTAATAGAAGAAAAAGTAAAAGAATCACCTGTGTAAAATCAGGATGGTAAATACCTTACAGGGTACTCAGATTCAAAACATAGAGAATCCCTCTAGGCAAAACCTTAAGTTACAAAAAATAAAAAAAAACAGGAATATACATTCCATTCAGCACAGCTTATTTTATCAGCCATTGAAACAAAACAGAATCTAACGCATATCTAGCTAGATTACTTACTAAGTTCTAAGACTCCATTCCTTTTCTGTTCCCAGCAAAAGCATCACACAGACAGAGCAAACCTTTGTTTCTCCCCCCCCGCCAGCTTTGAAAATATCTTGTTTCCTCATTGGTCATTTTGATCAGGTGCTAGCGAGGTTATCCTAGCTTCTTAACTCTTTACAGGTGAAATGGTTTTTCCTCTGGCCAGGAGGGATTTTAAAGGTGTTTACCCTTCCCTTTATATTTATGACAGAAGTCATGTGGTCATTTATGTGGAGCAACATTTCATGCAGGATTTTGACATTTTAGTCTGCAGCTGGAAGCAGGTACTGCAAAGGTGCATGAAAAGAAAAAGAAAAATAATGGAGGGAAAGTTATCTCAAGTTTCTTACCATGTATGAAAAGTTCAATATTAGTTCTGATAAACAAGGTTGGCTGGTGCTGTTTCTTATGTCTTATACCATTGAGTGTGTTCACTTCAGGACTGAGGGCCGTTCATGTAAATGTATTGTTCAGCATCAAAAACCTGACCTTTTTAAGAGCCTGCCTCGTTCAACTGATCCTAATATGTCTGTGCACCTAGGCACTTCAGTTCTTGTTCTCTTTGCTTATCTGGCTCTTGTTTCCTTTCTTCCCCCCCCTTTTTGCATTATTCGGGCCTATTATTTTCTCTTATTTTCAGCCTCCAACAACCAGCTCCTAGAAGCACTACACACCGTGGCCTGTTTCCTGAAGTATAATGAGCTTCTGTAGCCTGCCCTAAGCTGATTTCTTCACATGCTTTCCTGGATGTTGATGAGCAGGATCTAGCCTGACCTTTTGATTCTGAGGTAACTATGTGCCACTTCTCCAACACAAGTCACAGGGAGCCTCTCTTGGGTAAAGTAGGCAAAGTACACCTTGCCTCCTGAGCTGGAGGGAACTTTTATTACACAGGCCTACCAGGTTTCTATCTCCATAGTTAACTCTGCTCACTAGAGATCCTCTTTGCTGCATTTCTAGTGTGGGAGGACGGTGGGACAGGGAATCATATTGTTTTGTTGGGCACCTCTCTTTTATCCTCTATATTCACCTACAGACCTGAAGTTTAATATGAAAAAAGTTTCCCATGGAGGTCTATGGTTCTCTTTCCTTCGGCCCAGGTTTCCACACCTTTTCAACTCCTAGGCCTTCCTTCTCTAATTGTGTCACATAGGATATTATACTATAGCTATAAAAAAGTCACTATAATATATAAATGACTCCCAATTTAATTAGAGTGGCAATAGTAAGTCTCTATTATTCTCCCTTTGGGGGTTAGAGAAAGCTCTATTCTCCCCACACCTTTCATTTCATGAGAGATTCTGTGAAGGTTTGTATTGTCTCTATGGTGGAAAACCTTTATCAAATAGGAAGAGTTTTGTTTTTTTCATCTATCTATCTATCTATCTATCTATCTATTGATATAGATAGATATTTCCAACATAAATGATATGAAGACAATGATAGCAATCATATTCAGATCCACCCATCTCCTCCCACCTTCATTGCTCGGTGTGTACATGTCTGCAGCAGGAACAGCCCTTTGTGTAGCTGTGATGAGTTTGAGGACACTGCACACCTACTGAATGGTTGCTCATCTCATTCTGGTCTGTCAGGATCACTTTCCAGACTTCATAGTGCTGTCCCCAAAGCCACTGAATGACAAAAACTTGTAATGTCTAATTCAGCCCTTTTGATACTTTTCTTATTTATATATTTCTGTTTTATCTCCCTGCTTTTTCTGTCTTAATTGTACATTTTGTGCATTAAATAATAATAATAATTATAATGACAATAATAATAATTAATAATGTCAGCCTACTGCCTATGTGTTTCAGGTTTGCTGGTGCTGTTACTATTCTTGCAATCCCTGTGTGAGTACCTGGAAGTGATCTTTTTATATACATTGAGCAATGAATGGAAGTGATGTCATGCAGTGAGACACAAAGTGTAGGTCACCTTCAACAAAAAAGTGAAATATCTACATGTAAAGTCCTGGCAATTGTACAAAATAAACAACTTGGGGAAAAAAATTCCCCCCATCTCTTTCAGCCATAGTAATCCTATGTGTTACTGTTGGATGAAAACATGTGTGTTATGTGCTCTATGATGTTTTAGTACTGTTTGCATTAATAGTTATGACAATTGTTCAATGTTGGGGTAAAGTTATGTCGTCTTGGACATTTTCACACACTTTGTGCTAAAGGTGGAAAAAGCTGACAGACTCTCCTGTGAAATCCAGTTCCAGCCGAAGTCACAGTGGAACTTTGGTGCTCTGGTGCTTTTAAAAAGGATTCAACTACTGTTAGCTGTCACTGTCCATCTGAGAGGCAGTCAAGAGCAGTTCCTTTGTGCAGTGACAGACCAAGAGACTAGCCTTGTGAAGGATGGCATATACCATCTAACCAAACTTATCTGTCCAGTATCCTGCGTATCCAGAGTCACCAACTTACCTGGTTCTGGATGCAGTCCGATACTGTGTTCCTCTCGCCTTGGTCCGAAATCAGTCATCAGGCTGTTTGAGGTCCAGTGCCCTCCAAACGCCAGCTATGAAAGAAACAGCATTTTAACATCTGCCCAGAAGCCTCTATCAGAGTAGAGTATTAGGGTATTTTGGTTTCCTTTATTTTACTTTGTTACCACGGGAGGGGTTTTTGGGGCCCGTGGTTAATACCCATAGGGACAACCACAACTGTTTGTTTTCTGTTTATGGTCAATAGTTTCCCCCTTTTCTATCTTTGTTGCTATTCCCAAATAAACTGTTTGTGTTTTCAAAGAGCTTTGTCTCTCTCCTCTTCTTTCCCTGCATACACACGTACATAGGTGGGAGGAGTGGACCAGAGAGACATTTCACAGGTGACAGATCCTGGGTGCCGGTGAAAATTTTTAATTTTTGTCTACTGTAATTTCAGGTATCTCTCCTATTCCCCCTTACTCCCTTTTATTTCACCACCTCTTTTATCCCTGTTACATTACTTGTAGACATAACATTTTCAGATGACAATGTGATGTTCAGGATGGCAGTACTTCTTTAAGCTCCAGGTATGTGCTCACTCTGCCCATTAAATCATGTGCCAGAATTCATGAGCTTCTGCTGTGAAACAGAATTCAAATGGTTATACAGCATATTTTTTCTCATATTTGCCACTCCTGCTGAGCCTGCAAGATTGTATTCCTTATGTTTATTTGAAGCAGCTCTTTTATTCTTCTATCTAAGGTTATATTCAAGAGCAGCAGGCTCACTGATGCAGAAGTGGATTGTAGAGTAGAATGATTTTATACCCCTTACAGAACACCACAGTCAGTGTGGAAAAGTGCCATAACTGATGTGGAACCAAAATTTTGACTTGTTCTGTAGCAGTTGTAGAGACACATGGTATGTCATTGTAAATATATTAACACAGAAAAGCCTTTGTATTAATTTGTTACAAGTTAGAACATAAGAACGGCCATACTGGGTCAGACCAAAGGACCATCTAGCCCAGTATCCTGTCTTCCAATAATGCCAGGTGCCCCAGTGAGAACGAACAGAACAGGTAATCATTAAGTGATCCATCCCGTCGCCCATTCCCAGCTTCTGGCAAACAGAGGCTAGGGACACCATCCCTGCCCATCCTGGCTAATAGCCATTGATCTATCTATCCTCCATGAATGTATCTAGTTCTTTTTGAACCCTGTTATAGTCTTGGCCTTCATAACATCCTCTGGCAAGGAGTTCCATAAGTTGACTGTGCATTGTGTGAAAAATACTTCCTTTTGTTTGTTTTAAACCTGCTGACTATTAACTTAATTTGGTGGCCCCTAGTTTTTGTGTGATGAGAAGCAGTAAATAACACTTCCTTATTTACTTTCTCCACACCAGTCATGTTTTTACAGACTTCTATCATATCTCCTCTTGGTCATCTCTTTTCCAAGCTGAAAAGAGTCTTATTAATCTCTCCTCATGCAGCAGCCATTCCATACCCTTAAACATATTTGTTGTCCTTTTCTGCATGCTTTTCAATTAAATATATATCTTTTTTGAGATGGGGCGACCACATCTGCATGCAGTGTTCAAGATGTGGGTGTACCAAGGATTTATATAGAGGCAATATGGTATTTTCTGTCTTATTATCTATCCCTTTCTTAGTGATAGATGACCCCCTCAAAGAATTCTAGTAGATTGGTGAGGTATGATTTCCCTTTACAAAAACCATCCTATTACCCAACAAATTATGACAGGTTTCAGAGTAGCAGCTGTGTTAGTCTGTATCCCCAAAAAGAAAAGGAGTACTTGTGGCACCTTAGAGACTAACAAATTTATTAGAGCATAAGCTTTTGTGAACTACAGCTCACTTCATCTATGTTATGTTCATCTATGTGACTGACGATTTTGTTCCTTACTATATTTTCACCCAGTTTGCCCAGTACTGAAGTGAGGCTTACCAGCCTGTAATTGGCGGGGTCTTCTCTGGAGCCCTTTTCAAAAATTGGCATCACATTAGCTCTCCTCCAGTCATTTGGTACAGAATCTGATTTAAATGATAGGTTACAGATGACAGTTAGTAGTCCTGCAATTTTACATTTGAGTTCCTTCAGAACTCTTGGACAAATACCATCTGGTCCTGATTTCTTATTACTGTTTAGTTTATCAATTTGTTCCAAAACATCCTCTAATGACACCTAAATCTGGGACAGTTCCTCAGATTTGTCACCTAAAAAGAATGGCTCAGGTTTGCAAATCTCCATGACATCCTCAACTGTGAAGACCAATAATAAGAATTCATTTAGTTTCTCCGCAATGGACTCCTTTATCATATCGATCGTCCACTGACCCCAGTGGTTATTTAGCAGGCTTTCTGCTTCTGATAAACTTAAACAAATATATTTTTTGCTATTACTTTTTGAGTTTTTGGCTAGCTGTTCTTCATTTTTTTGCTTCCTAATTATATTTTTACACTTAAAATTGGGTATTCTAACCCACAGTAAATTCCCAAATGTTAATATTGGTTAATTCTGAATTGGAATGAAAAGCTGAAATTTCAGAACTGTTTGTGGAATGAAATGGTCTGAAAAAATTTAATGTGCAAATATCAAAACACCCATAAGGCACCACAATGGCTCAGCTACAGAGGGAGACTGCAATGCATCATGGGAAATATAGCTCAGATGGAAAGCATGGCCCATAATAGGGAATGTGATCAGAGAGACTCTGAACTACAAATCCCAATAGATGCATTGGTGGTTAAGGCAGACAAAGATTAATGTTGACTGAATTGAAATATTTCATTCTGGGCTGTTAAAATGAAATTACTTCATGTAGATTTTCCTGTTGGAAATTTCCACCAAAAAAGATATTTTCCTGTTGATGGGAATATGTTTAGTCCAAACATTTTCAAACAGCCCCATTAGTAACATATTCAGGTGACTATAATTGCTGCCACCGTTGAAATCAATACACATGCAGCTACACTCCAGTATACCGAGATACAGGTGTTGTCAAAATAGCTGACAGTGAAGTCAAATATTAGTTTTTGACATCTTACACACTCAACAGATTACATTTACCAGAGTGGCAAAGGTTATTGAAAGGTTTATTTGAGTTATTACAATGTTCTTCCCACAAAATTGTATGAGACACTATGCAGCACTACATCTGTATGGACCCACCTACACTACAAGCTACCTTCAAAAGCAACCTTCTTTGTTAAGTGACCACTCTAAGATAGCTACAAGATTGGTTGTGCAATTTTGCTTAACCTTTACTTTCAAGATTACGTCTGCAAAGAAATAGCTTTTGTTGTTCTCTTCGGTGGTTTGCCCCCTGTGATTGAAATTGGTCCAGCTCTTCTGTGCGAGAGAAAGTACTCCCAGTTGAACCAATTAAGCGTGAGGGGGAGAGGGCAGAGCTATAAAGTATCAGAGGTACTTCAGTGAAGGTAGAGCTAGAAGGGGAACAGAAGAATGAAACTGTAGGGAGAGAGGGTCTCCTGTAGTGATTTTTGAAGAAGGGATTTGGGGATGGGTAAGAAGATACAGCTGAAAGTTTTGTTTTTCCTTTGGGAGAAGGCAAAGAAGACAGGCTAGGTCCCGCATCTCCTCCAGCTGCCCAGACAGTGGGAAGGTACAGTACCTCAGGGAGGAGGAGCTGTGCCCAGCTTAGGGTTGGGTGGAAGATTACTTTTTGGAACTTTGTGTTAATAAAGAAACCAGACCTCCAAGAAGGGCTGTGGTTGGAGGAACAAGATTGTTTGTAGTTTTGTTTAAAGAGCCCTGAAAAAAGGATTGCTGTAGGCATTTAGTTAAGATGAAGATTATTAATTATAATTATTCTTTATTTTAAAATATAAGAAGCTCTCCAAAGAGTGGGAAAAAGAGATAATTAAAAAGTAGGGTTTTAATGCACTTCCCAAACTCTTGCGTGCTAAAAACAAATGACATTTTTCATTTTATCAGTGTCCTAACCAAGAACCTTTATGCGAGATGGGAGTACATGACAGCTATTTTTGGAAATAACCTTTAGTTAATGTTAAATGTGTCTGTCATATTCTTTATCTTTTCAACTGGAAAATACATACATTTTTTATGAACACTTTGTTTTATTAAGGCTCAGCCAAGATAATGAACTAGTATTAGTATTTCATTTCTGAGGTGCCTGGTTCCAATCTGTGACAGCTTTAAGGAAGGCTGTTTGTAATGGTATCTGTAGCCAGGAATTTTAATGCCGAAGCCTGAAAGATTCAGAGATATTATTTTAAATCCAGTTTGTCTTCATGCTTTAAAAATGCACAGAAGTGAGTGATATTAACTTTAAAATCCCCCAAATCCTCCCTTAGAGGATATTGGTATAAATTTTGAATCTGATGCTTTTAAAAATGCACTATTTGCATTATTTTAAAAAGGAGACACATACATTACTTCCCCTCTATGATAACACATTTCCCTTTAACCACGCACATACCAGAAAAGCTAATGAAAACTACATGCACACATGAAAAGCGGGAATAGATAAACCCTATTAGATAAAGTACTGAAAATTTACTTCATAGTGAGAGATTTTTGCCTATTTTTTCCTTCACTCTGTTTGTATTTCTCATTACTTTCATATTTTATATTTTTTCTGCTATTTATTTTCTTTTTCTGGCTGCTTGTTTTATTCCTTCACTTTCTTAAGTACATATTTATCACTGAAATTTGGATAAAGCTGTGAAATGTTTTTTTTTTTTTTAAATAATGGAAGCCACATGGGCACATCGAAGGGAGAATTTGGCACTGCTCAATCCTGACCTCCCTACTTCGGCAAAACTCCAAACTACGTCAATGGGGGTTTTGATAGCATAAGAAATAGAAAAGAGCTATTAGGTCATCTGGTTTATCTTCCTGTCCCTACAGGATTGCTCCATGTTGCATTGTTACTCTTTTGTTTTACAATTTAAAGATCAAACCGTTGCCAGGATTATGCACACATGATTCTTTTTTTCTTCAATGGGAGAAGCACATGTGTAATACAAAGTAGTTTGTAGTATTTGCTAAATAAAATTGACATTTGTCCTTTCTTTTTGATTGCCACCATACTGTGACTATACATGTTCCTTCTTTAGTCATTTCAATTCATTTAAATTAAAAAAACAGCTTCTTTAAAATCATTAAAACTGGTATTTCCCTTGCAGAATGTTGTGTACTTTTCTGGATAAGTATTTCAATTGGGTAGATGTGAGGAAAACTGAAGTACTGTACCAAGCAAATTACATGTCTGCTGCTTTTTTGCAATTGTAGTCTGAGAAATCTTAGACTCATTCTGTGCATAAGTTGATGAACTCCACTGGAAGCTTTCGTTTAGTTTATGTAATTAGCACATATGCAGTCTGCACTTTTTGAACTTTCCTTTATATGTTTCCTTATAAGTTCCAGTGCCAGATATTGACTGCCAGAGGTTATTTCTCTTTTCCAGAAGTAAAGTTGTTTCATTTTAAAAGAAATGAAAGTTATAATCCTCATCTTGGAATGTAAGGATACCAGATATGCTTCTTGCCTGATATTCCAGTACTGTGAATTGGCACAAACAAATGAATATGTAGAGGTGGCAGCTTCTTGGCATCATAAATGACTGCAGCAAGAGGCATCAAAAATCTAGGATTGTACTCATGTCCTTTTCCTTTTTAATACAAGCAGTTTATTTTAGAACTTAGGATAACACCTTCGTTTTGCTCAATAAAAACTTCCCATGAAAACTGGAAAATCACACCAATTAAGTGTAGTATTACCCGAGACATTGCAGATTCATGATTCAAATTTTCTGACAAACACATACAAGGGGTTTAGAAGCACAGATCCCCCATTGACTGTTAAATCTTTTTTGTTCAACTAGTCCTTCTATGATAGATTCACAAGGGACATTATGCCATTGTTCTGGTGCACTGACTTGGAATACACAACCTTGAGTTAGGTGCTCAAGTGCCCTATAGTGGTTCTCAACCAGGGGTATGCATACTCCTGGGGATACTCAGTGGTCTTCCAGGGGGTACGTCAACTCATCTAGATATTTGGCTAGTTTACAATATATAGAAGGCTACATAGAAGCACTAGCAAAGTCAGACCAAACTAAAATTTCATACAGACAATGACTAGCTCTATATATTATACACTGAAATGTAAGTACAATATTTATATTCCAATTGATTTATTTTATGATTATATGGCATAAATTAAAAAGTCAGCAATTTTTCAGTAATAGTATGCTGTGAAACTTTTGTATTTTTATGTCTGCTTTTGTAAGCAAGTAGTTTTTAAATGAGGTACGCAGGACAAATCAGACTCCTGAAAGGGGTACAGTTGTCTGGAAAGGTTGAGAGTCACTGTCCTATACAATGCCTGAAGAGAGTTAGGTACCTAAAAAGGGGATTCACAAAAGCCAGAACACTGAGTGAGAAGTTGCCTAAGCTAGCCAATAGGGCATTCTGAAGAGAGGTGTGTGGCTGAATCCTTTTCCCTCAAAGAGATTTAGACATCTAACTTCTGTATAGGGGGAGGCACTTATCTTTGCTCAGGATTCATTTTGTTCCCTCTCCTAGTTAGGTTCCTAAAGTAGGTCAGTCATTTCTCCAGGAAAAAAACAAAAACAAAGTGGAAGTGTTGTTGCCCCACTTACACCATATAACTCACAATTAACTACTCACCCACACTACAGAACAAATGGATTCAAATTCTTTCTCCATCTGATTCAGAGCAGAGAGCTGAAACCAGGTCTTCCACCTGCTAATTGAGTGCCTGTCATAAATATAAAGGGAAGAGTAAACACCTTTAAAATCCCTCCTGGCCAGAGGAAAAACCCTTTCACCTGTAAAGGGTTAAGAAGCTAGGATAACCTCGCTGGCACCTGACCAAAATGACCAGTGAGGAGACAAGATACTTTCAAAAGCTGGGAGGAGGGAGAAAAACAAAGGGTCTGTGTCTGTCTGTGTGATGCTTTTGCCAGGGACAGAACAGGAATGGAGTCTTAGAACTTAGTAGGTAATGTAGCTAGATATGTGTTAGATTATGATTTCTTTAAATGGCTGAGAAATTAAGCTGTGCTGAATAGAATGGATATTTCTGTCTGTGTGTCTTTTTGTAACTTAAGGTTTTGCCTAGAGGTATTCTCTATGTTTTGAATCTGAGTACCCTGTAAGTTATTTACCATCCTGATTTTACAGGGGTGATTCTTTTTTACTTTTTACTTGTATTAAAATCCTTCTTTTCAGAAACTGAATGTTTTTTCATTGTTCTTAAGATCCAAGGGTTTTGGTCTGTTCACCTATGCAAATTGGTGAGGATTTTTACCAAACCTTCCCCAGGAAGTGAGGTGCAAGGGTTGGGAGGATTTTTGGGGGAAAGACGTATCCATACAAAGCTTTCCTAATAAATAAACCCAGATAAATGTTTGGTGGTGGTAGTGGAAGTCCAAGGGTAAACTAGTTTGTACCTTGGGGAAGTTTTAACCTAAGCTGGTAAAAGTAAGCTTAGGAGGTTTTCATGCAGGTCCCCACATCTGTACCCTAGAGTTCAGAGTGGGGAAGGAACCTTGACAGTGCCCTACCCACTGATCTATGGAGTCATTCTTACTTGCTGTCTGCCAATGACTATTTAAGTATTTCATACAAATTGACCCATCTTCAACAAGAGAGAGCCCTACTCCAGATTAACCTCAAATAGCCCAGTGGTTATGTAATTAAACTAGGAGGTGTGACCTGGGTTCAGGTCCCTGCTCTGAATCCAGAGAAAGAAGGATTTGAACCAAGGTCTTCTACATCCTAGCTGCATGCTCTAACCAGGAGACTCCCAAGGGGCAGTTGCTCCACCTTCTTTGGCCACCTTTTTGTGTGGGTCGGGCATGCTTTGAGCATGTCTACCAGCTTGGGCTCTACAAGGGAGCTCCTAATTTGTGAATCCCAGTAGGGTTTAGGCATGAATTATGGCTGATCAAATTGGTGGTGTCAGGATGTAAGCAGTTTTGCACATGCCCCCTGGCATAAAAGTTGATGTCATGGAGAATTTACAGATGAAAAGCTAGGTGCCTGCTGGGTTAGGCTGCAACTGAATGGTGGTTCTCTGAGTGCCGGTGGCACCTACATGTTAGATTAAGGTGCTTAAAGTGTCAGCTAGGTGCCTAAGCCCTTTTGTGCATCTAGCCTGTTGACTTTATTGGAGTTACTTGAATAAGGAAGGTTTATAAGATCAAACCCAATATTACTGAAAGTAAACATGTTTCCGGTAACAGTAGAAAATATTTTCATAGTTGTGAGAATGGAAGAGTTTAGTATATGGAAATATGTTCCCTCAAATTGATTTTTTTTACCAGTGTAATATACAGAAATCCAGTGCCTATGTACTTTATAAGTATTTTATTTTGTGTGCAGTACATGCATTGTCCTGGACTTTGTAGTGTTCCTTCACACAAAGTGCACTCAGGAGTATGCTGAATAGTAATTTAACATGAAGCCAGTATATCCTAAATTGCATATTCTCCTTAGATAGTCTTCCATATATCAGCACCAATGAAATATGCTGACAGTCACACATGTTTTTTGATAATCAAAATATATAGTAAAAGGTGATTAATGCTGAGCAGATGTTTTTGTTTTGTTTCTCTTGCCTTAAAAAAGAAAGAGAGAGAGAGAGAGAACTAATGCTGAGTGGACACTTCACTTACGAATAAATACAGATAAAATAGCTGATGAATTTCAACCAGATGTTTCACTCACAAAGACAAATGGAGAGTTCTAACCTATGTGCTAAGCTGATATTAAACTTAAAAAATCATATGTGTAATGCCTATGTACGAGGATAAAATATTTCAGTTAAGAGGGCTGAGAGTACGCAATTCCATGCAGTTTACCTGTATCTATGAATCTCAGAAAATTGAGAGGTGATTTCTGTAATAAAGACTCTAGAGCATAATTAAGCAAAGCTAGTGCTCGCATCTGTAGTCCTGCACCCACAGAATCCAAGGTTACAGCAGTGACTTCAGTCAAAGATAATTGATTTCATAGTTTTGTAGCTAATGACCATAAGGAACTATGGATTTTACGTAAATGAATGTAAATTTTCATAGGAAGACTTTACTGGGAACTTTACTGTAATTAAAATATGCAATATCAAGAATAACATCAACACAATAAATACATATGGAATTTCCAGGTAATTTATAATAACATTCCCCCAGCTAAGATAACTTCTCAGACCACATCTTTCCCAACTACCGGCTGGACATAGTCAAGGTTTTGGTCAAAGAGAGAAAGAAAGTTTCAAAGGCTGTTACATCCCGCCCTAAGAAACACTCTGCCAACAGCCCCCCTTGTATGTTAATGAGATCTTTGCCAGCTCATGTTCCTCATTGGTCTCATCTGGATTGGTGTTGCTCAAGGGGAGATGTAATCTTTTAGATAGCTTGGTCTGAAATGATTTAGATCTTTATAAATTAAGCCCAAACTTCAAACTCTAGCCAGATATTTCCAGACAATCAATGCAGATGTGTATCACTACTGGTGATATACACCTTGTAGATGATGCACCAGTTAATAAATAGGAAAAGCACTATGCAATAACTTCAGCAATTTTTGTTTTAACGAGTGTCAGTTGGTCATAATAAATCCAGGTCCCTCAAAGAATTTACAGTGATCAATTGATATGTGTTAAAATTGTAATTTGACTTGTCTACATTACAATTTTAACATTCATCAAATAACATGTGTTTACTAACATGTTAAAATCCACCTTAAGTCTGAGTGCAGCATGGCGTACAGTACTGATACTAGAGACTTTGGAGCTGAAAGCATTGCTTTGCCACTAGTAACTGAATATAGCGGAAGAACTAAAATAAAATTAACTCAATTGGCTGGAAATAGGGTGAAAACAGCAGACCTTAACATTATAATGGATAAATTAACAACTGGATACACATTAAAAGGATAAGGTAATTGTTTACAGTTTGATAATTTGGTATGTATGGAATACTGGCCCACAGCCAAGAGGAATGAGTTAGCAGTTTTCAGTTCAGCACATAGCTCCTATGTTGGCAGGCAGATAAATGTAATCTAGGGCAGTGGTTCTCAAAGCCGGTCTGCCGCTTGTTCAGTAAAAGCCCCTGGCAGGCTGGACCAGTTTGTTTACCTGCCGCATCCTCAGGTTCGGCCGATCACGGCTCCCACTGGCCACGGTTCGCCACTCGAGGCCAGTGAGGGCTGTGGGAAGGGCTGCCAGCACATCCCTCGACCCACGCCACTTCCCGCAGCCCCCATTGGCCTGGAGCGGCAAACCGCTGCCAGTGGGAGCCATGATTGGCCGAACCTGTGGACACGGCAGGTAAACAAACCGGTCCGGCCAGCCAGGGGCTTTCCCTGAACAAGCGGTGGACTGGTTTTGAGACCCACTTATCTAGGGTCAAGTAAAGGTCACTCCTACGCCACAGGAAGTGGTCAGTCAGGCATTCTCAGTCCAAAACTAGGACTAGGACCATAATAGTAAAAAGACCACAATACTAAGATTTGTTATGGAAAGCTTTGATTGACAGCCATATTTAGCTGTTGTGATTGGACTATAAGAATAAACCAATCACAAAGGGTCTAAATTTTATTGGTGGATAATGAAGGATTGAAAGGATAGCCAATCAGAACAGGTTGAAAACTGTATAAAAGAGAGTTTAGACAGTAAGGAGCAGGACAGAAATTTAGAGCATGAGGAGAAGAAGGAGAAATCAGAAGAAGGAAGCAGAAGAAGCAACCAGAGGGTGACAGCAGCAACAGCGGTGCTGCTAGGACAGACCACAAAAGGACCCTGACAGAAGAGAGGGAGAGAAGACAATGGAGAGTAAACATGAAAGTTATAGTGTAAAATATAGAAACAAATAGGATTTATGTGTCTGTATATTCGGATGAATAAAGATAGGTCTCTGTGTTGTGAACGTAACTTTGTTTTTTTCTTTATAAAGTTTAAGATTTAAGATTGCTTTCAGCGACTGCAGGTGACTGATCACCACAAGCAGGATGTAACCATTTAGTATTGCTCTAACTATATGATTATGGTTCAGGTACTTTTAGCCTGTATCCAAGAATTGTGCTAAGGGATTTATGATTATGTTTTGATTTCTGTTTAGACTTATTGTACAGGAAATATTAGTTCCATTAAATAAAGAAAATACTTTATTTTGGAAGAATACTGCCTGGGTGTTAATCAATTATATTGGAAGGCTGAATCTGTGTCCTCCCAAGGGTAGCAGGTCTAAGATGTAATGGGAAGTTTGTCCTAAAAGTGTTTCCTGCAAAATCCTGGCAGTTTCTCTAGGGAGGGCCCCCTTTCACTTTGCAAAAACAGATAAATGAGACAACTGAAGGGAATCTTTGGTAAACCCAGGAAGGGACAATAGGCAAGCTATTCTGAAAGTGTCCTGCACTTGTTTTGGGGGTAACAGTATGAACACAGTATCACCAAACACATATATCTGTAATGACCCTAACAAGAAATGGCACCTGTCCTTAACAAGGCCAGCAAAACCAACCAAATGTCCATACCACACTTTTAAGTGTTTGAGTGTGGAGGGGCAGGAGAGGGGAGGGGGGGCATTTGGCTAGCTTGCCAAAGGAAGGGAACAGTGCTTTATGGCTGAGTGGGGGGAGATGAGCATTTCTGCAAAAGGGTCAGGGTTGGTTGCTGACTCATCCCCTGTGAATGCAGGATTTAAAAGGGGCAGCTCTGCACCTGAAGCCTCCCTTTTACATGGAGCAGGCTGAGGCAGGAGGGAACACAACACTTCAGCACATTTCTGCATAGCTTCACATGGAAGTAGAACAATAAGTAAGGGGAAGGGGAGTACTTCCTGCCTTCCTCTGGTCTGGGCAGGGTGAAGCAGGCATAGCAGAGTAGCTCCACAAGGAGAGGAGGATATGGCTAGAGAGGCAGCCTTCAGTCTGATTTAATCCCTGGGTAGAGAGACAAAGAGAGGGGATGTCCTCCCCCATCCCATACAGCTGTGCTGTGGTTAGAGGCATTAGTGAATCAGGTTTCAAGTTTTCAGGATAGCAGGGGGCAATTTTGTTCAGCTTGGCTCCCTGTGGAGGCAGGTTGGTAAGCAGTGAAGGGGCAGACCAGGAGGGAGAGGAAACCCCCTCCCCTTTCATTCCCTCAATCCATGCACAGATAGGCAGGAAAACACTGGCAATGCCAAAAAGGGAAGGGGAGTTACCTAGTTAGTTAGCTCTAAGGAGGAGAAAGGAGACAGAAAAATCTCCAGCAACTGAGCTGTGACAATTGAGTTAGGGGCTGGTTTCAGGTTTTTGCTTGTTGATGGGCAGGGCAGACCCAGGGAAATTTCACTTCTTCCTTTTTTGTCAGGTTCAGCACTAGCACTGGGGAAAAATAGTGGGGGGGAGTTAAAGGCTGCACAGGGCATATGTAGTGGGGTTGTAGGACTCACTGGCAGTCAGGGGTAGTAGCCATGCAACCGGGGCATGGGGCTGGAGCTAGGCCAGGGGTGGATGGGCCCAAGGGTTTCTGTTTCATAACCAAAGGCACACCCCTCTCACCCCCAAGTTCATAGCTTGGGGGACTCCAAGGAAAGCAAACGTCTACCGCGGTCAGCAGGAATTTTCATGCAAGTGGTTAAGACAGTTGTTTCTAAGGTTGTCTTCACAGCATTTGGGGTTTCCAAAGTATTCAGGATCCCCCGGAGCATTGATGTTCATCCCAAATGAGTACAAGATGTGAAGGCAATGCTGAAAGCAGGGGGGTGTCAGTGCAGTAACAGATGCATGTGGCATTGTGTGCAGGCTTTGGGGAGGTGCAGGCATCCATGAGGCACCCATTTGCAGATCACATTTTGTGGCGCATGCAGCATGTTCATGCCACAGTGATAAGGAAAGGGTCCCGGGGGAACCAGCATAAGGATTAAATCAAATGCCACCCACAAGTTGGCATGGGTACCATTTCCAGTTCAGCTGGAGATTATAAGGGTGCTCTTTTGGAAGTACCTTAATATAGAAGATGGGGGCAGATTATTGTGGGTTTAGGATTCTGTTTATGAGGACTATAAATAATATACTGTCAAACAAAACCTGGGGATAGGATAGTTAGTGATGTAGCATGGAGATCCACTGCCTCTACTCACATGGCAGAACTATGAAAAAAGTTTTAACGATTTCATGCAATTACAGGTTTGGGAAGGCTGATAATCAAATGCCCATTACGGAGCAGCAGGTGCTGCGGTACACAGGGCCCTGGGCAACCTGTTGACTGGAGTCCACAACACTTTTGGAATCGCCTCCTGGCTGTTACATTTGTCAGTGAGCTAAATGACTATCCATATCCACACACCACTTTTAACTCAAAGGTTGCTGGCTGGGTGGTTGTATTTCAATGGCCCATGCAGCAGCCATGCGGGCACATCACAGGTAACATTCTCAGGAATCTAAGCAGTCTTGCTCAGAACAGCATTCTTAAAAGCAATGTTGGCGCTTTTGGGATCAGCAAGCTAATGCCTGGGTTCTGTAGGGTCATAGGGGCAGTATGTGTGTGTGTGGGGGGGAGGGTTGGAATTATGTGATGTACACCAGGAGGGGCAAGCAGGGATATTAAACTTTTGATGGTCAAGACTCATCAACGATGCTGGGGAGAATCTGTTATCTTCCGGAAAGGCTATGAGGTTTGGAAGTCGGGGTCCATTGACAGGAGATCCTGTGTTGGCATGGAAGGAGAAGCATGTTCTTAGACCAGCTAATGCCACAACTGTGTGCCATAGAGGCCCATCAGCAGTCACCAACGTGATGTGGCACATCTTGGAAAACACTATTTGGGAATGTATAAAGGGGTTCAATTACTGCCCAGAACAAGAAGGGATTTGATGCAGATCCATGTTGTCAGACATGCATTAATCTAGGTGGCTGGGAGCTGTGGAGCGCCACCTGGGTGGAGAAGGCATGACAGATGCCACCGGGGACGTGGGGGATGACCAAGTCCCTTGGGGTCATAAAAGGCTCAGCAATTTGGGCATCCTGGGTCACCAAATTATTCAGGGAGGGTGGGATTCCCCTGTAAAGCTTTGGAGCCCATTTCTTTTGGCCAATATAAAAGGAGGCAGTAAGAGATGTCTGGGAACCTGACTGGGTTTGGGGGGACAGTAACCAGATAAACGGCTTTGAAAAAGGACTTAAAAAGAGCTGTTAATGAAAGGAATGAATGGAGGGGGGCAGTTGGAGACTCCTGTGGTTGATATGGCAGGGAGCCAAGCCTCCGTTCTTAGAGCCCACCTTATCTTTCATAATAGAGGGGATGAATAGTAAGGTCCTCACAATGGATTTTCTGGAGGGACATTCATGGAAAAAGAAGGGGAGCTGGTGGGAGCCCC
The DNA here is from genome assembly GCF_965152235.1 of Eretmochelys imbricata. Lineage (NCBI taxonomy): Eukaryota > Metazoa > Chordata > Testudines > Cheloniidae > Eretmochelys > Eretmochelys imbricata. The sequence goes on along the minus strand of NC_135572.1, from coordinate 90,570,325 downwards.
CGGGGTATTGTTAGGTCCCCAAAATGGATTTACTGGAGGGACCCAGATGGAAAAAGAGAGGGTGCTGGTAAAAGCCCCCTGGCTAACTCTGGAATTAATATGGAGTTACCTGCACTGTAGACTTCTATCTCCCCAGACATCTAATAATAAAGTTGTGGCTGGATTATACCCAAATCAAATGTCTCCTGTCCTTCTTTCAGTATAACCAGACAGACTGGGGTTTGTAGACTAAACCAGTTTGGAAATCTGAGCCAAATATATATATATATATATATATATATATATATATATATATATATATGAAACATTTTGAGAACTGTCAATGCAGGAATATTTTTAAACACCATACAGTAACTTGAAAATTTCCAAAATTCCACCCTGAGAACAGATGTGAGGTACGAAATTTCAAATTTCAAGGATATTATTGCAGAGGTTCTTAATTCCATGTTTTGGGTTTAGGCAGGAGCATATAACATAAGGTGCTTCATTAAAGATATTCAGCATTATTTCCACATGTAGTGAGACCTACAGCTAGCTCTTTCACTCCCTTGTAGCACAGTTGTAAACCTGGCTAATGATTGGAAACTAGCTTCAACCTCCTTATTTAATATTTTAAAATGGAAACTTTGGGAACTGTTATTTCAAAAGTTCTGTCAAGGGAGTAGATTTCTGAATAATGTTTATATTCCTTAAAGAGTTTCACATGGGATTTCTATGGTTTGTACTTAAGAAAACACATTTTCTATATTATCTCCCATTCAGCTTGTCATGTTCTCAACAAGGTATTAGTTGTCTGACAGTTCATTTAAAAAAAATAAAGGATACATGTTCACAAAAATGTCGGTGACATATTGATATAGACATCATCAGCAGAAGTTTCTCAGACCAATATAGACAAGGACACTCATCTATTTGAAAAGTTAGATGGACCATAAAGCTTCTGAAAAGCTCCAGGAAGAGTGTCTTTGACAGAAACTTGGCTAACAAAATTCAGTATACTAACAAATGTTGTACCAATGCCTTATGACATTTCAGAATTACATGAAGACTGAACATTATGGTGTCATGTGTAATTCCAGATGGGCATTATTTCCATGGTGCAAGGTATAGTGGATTTCCAGAGGTCATAGAAAAGGCAAGAGCCTGTTTCATAATTATAGAGATTAGATGTAATATACATGAGTATTCCATTTAGGACTCCACTCTGGCGGGGAGTGGTGTGGGCCGGGCAACTGCTTCCCACAGCTCCCATTGGCCAGGAATGGCAAACTGCAGCCACTGGGAGCTGTGAGCAGCCATACCTGCGATGCTCAGGTAAACAAAGTGTCTCGCGGCCCACCAGGGACTTTCCCTGAACAAGCCACAAACCAAGTTTGGGAACCCCTGACTTATTATCAACAAATAGTCACGTCAAATAGTGACAGCTCTGAAGGATGAAACTGACACATGTTCATGCCACAGCTGGACTAGATGGCACAGCACTAAAAGATTCCCAATCACTCCTTAACCAGGGCTTCCTGAATATTCAGAAAAATATTCCCTTTAATTGTTTTTTAATCTCTGTATTAAAAGACAAGGTGTTGTAATACACAAGCTCTCCAAGGTCAATTTTAAACAAAGTCTCATCCTGCCTTTCTTTTTTATTCCTGTAATTTTATAGATACAAATAATTACAAACTTGGTTTTGCACATTCAGTTATCTGAATGTGGATATTTAGTTGTAGAAGGACCAGGTATGTGAGCACAATTGGGTAATTAGATATCAAAATTACATCACTTCAGCCATCATGTAATAATTAAAGCATGTCAATTCACCTAACATGTGACACTGTTTCCTACTAAGCAGATTGTTATGCAACTTAACGTCAGTGGTGCAAGTAAGCCGGTACAGGCAGCTACACCGTATCATTAAGACATTTATTGCAGATACGCCATAATGGAAAAACACATTTTCAGAACTGCAGGGCTCTCCCGGGAATTGCAGAGGTGAAAGGAGCAGAACATGGGGTCACCACTCAGAGGAGCCAGTGCCTCACACTGGCAGCCACTCTGGCATGGCTGTATTACCCCCAGTCCAGCCCCCAGCCCTTCCACACAGCTGCATTTCCTGTCTGGGGTCTGTACAGCCCCACCAGAAGACAGGGCTGTGAGCGGGGCTGAGGGTGGTACAGTCGCACCGGAGGAGCTGCTGGTGCGGAGCACTGGCTCCTGGGAGTGGCGGCTCCATCTTCTGCTCCTTTTGCCACTTCAGTTCAGCAGATACCGATTTCTATCCATGGATATCAGCATTCACGGGTATAAATTTGTATCTGCACAGGGCTCTAGTCACAAAACATTTTTTGTGAGGATGGCAGGGTTGGCGGGTCAGTTCCGTACCAGTAAGGGTTAAAATCTGGTTGCCCTGCTGCTTAAAGTTTAAGTTGAATAAAAATATTTAAAAGGAAACCATATAAAATATGCATGAAAAATGTTGTCTCTCAAGACATCTTATTCTTGAGCCCATTCTCTTCAAACGGAGCCTGTTTCTCAGAATTTAGAGAAATCTACAAAAGAATCCACATTTCAGGAGAAAAGAAACCAAATGATTCTTGAGTTATACACATGCAGAATTTCTCATTTGGAACATGTAGGAGTTTTTTGTTTATTCTTTCAAACGTGTCTAGATAGGTTTTCCTGATACTCATCTATCACCTCAAGGAAGAAACTAATCATAGAAAATTTAACCCAGAAGACATTTATTTGAGGAAGTTCTTAACAACTGAAAAAGGAGGTTTATATTGGACATTGCATTTCAGTCTTACCCCACCTGATAATATAATATCAAATATTAGCAGCTTTATTTTTATCAGAAGATCTTAGTTAAACATGTTTTTCTTTATTCCATACATATGCTGGATTTGTATGGTTGCCTAAGTACAATGGTCAGCAATCGCTTATTTGCTGTATTTTTGAGGATTGTTCATTGAAATGGGAGTATTTAAATGTGGAAAGAGTGTTATTATTGCTTTTACGTGTAATCTGATTAATTGCCTTTGTCAATTATCTGATTACACTTACAGCATTCCAGAAACAAATATTAAATGACACAACTGACAGGTGTTAGGCTAATTACAATAATGAAGTTCAGTATCACTGTTAACACCAAACTGTGATACCTACTAATTGAGTGAAGACTACAGCTTCCAATGGGTAATCTAAGTTTATTTGCTATAATTCCCCTGTTGAGAGATCAGTCTTTATACTGTTTTCCAGTTCATGCTGATATTGAATAGGGGTGAGAAAATAAAAAAGGCTGGATTTATATTTCTTTCACCTCCACTATACTACATATGCCCTTGGCTGGCTTCAAGACGTCCCTGTTTCCTAGTTAAGGGCTTCAAGGATATCACCAACCATAATTACTTCTGCTATCCGCAGGTGTTAGAAAAACTTGTGTTATTACTTTGTTGCTGTGGATGTTATCAGTGCTCCTGTTTCTCTTCACCTTTGAATAAAGCAGGTTTATGGAACAAAAAGTCCATAAGGACAAATTCTGTATTTTCCTTCTCTCTTTACTTCCTTCTTGCTGTGTCCCCTAATCCCACTTGCCCCTTTTAATCCTCTCCCTCTTTCTCACCATTTGACTAACTTTGCCAAATGGGCAGCAGGAATGAAGCAAGAGTGATAACCTTGTCTACATCATTCAGCATTAAGTATTACTTATCTTCTGTGTCAGTTTCAAAAGAAATACTCTTATTAAAAGAATATCTGAAAAAATAGGATTTTTTAATGGGGACCAAAGCAGCTCCTCCTAAGCCAATCAATAATTAGTGTGCTAAAGATCTCATTAGAATGCTGGACCTCATTAAGAAAAAAAGGTTCACATAAAAATCTCCTTACAGCAGCCTTATTATGTACCCTGATCCCTCAAAAACAAACAGGCTATATATCATGGTGGGCAGATGTTCACTTAATTCTGTTTGCTGTGTTTCTTAAGTGTAATAGAGAATAAGTCTAAATGCAGAATGGTAGGTTCAACGCATCTTTAGTAGGGCTAAATTGGTCACATTCTGCTCTTGGTTACCTGGCTAAAACTCCTATTGAAAACAATGGGATCAGATAGCTCCCTCTAGAATTTGAAGCCCCCAGTTTCATAGCTACCTATTTTGGAACATTCCTGATGAAGACAAAACAAAAATGAAAAACAAACAAACAAACAAATCAGGAGTGGGTCTTTGAAGGTCTAGGGAGAAGAATTCCAGAATTGGTAGGAAATTTGGAGAGGCATAAGTCATTCATTGGAGAAAAGACTGTGTGAGAGTCCTTTAATAGGCTTCATCTTAAAACCTGTAGTGAAAGTTGAAGATGGAAATGGCCTGTGATGAGAGAAGCTATGTTTTTGGGTCCATAACTGAGTTTTTAAAAGAGTGTAGGAGGAAGCTCCCCTCTGCATCTGCAGGATTTGGGAGGAAGAGCTTATGGGTCTAGAGAAGAGTAGTATGGTCTGGGGAGAGTTAAGGACTGTCTTGTTTCAATGACTTTTCATTACTCTAGAAGAGTAATGTTTTATCCCTCTAAATGAACCATAATCTAGTCACCCTATCAGCAGAAGGACACTGTGGACCAGTGATGGGAAAGTGGGACATGAATGGCATGAGGTAAGAGGTCTGTGAGTTCAAGACTCTGTTATTTCATCTTATTTTACCGTCCTTTTGGTTTATATCCACATGTATATAATAGCATTAACTGTGGATATACATTGAGGGCTATTACCTGCCCTTTGGCATCAGAGAACTGGATATTTAAGATGACTAACTGCCTGTAATAACTCTGAGTTAAAACAAAGTTATACAAGATTGTCAATATAAAATTATGCAATTAAGTTAACCCCAAACTGTCATCACTCAGTTGGGGAAGAGGGGGAGGAAGGAAAGGGGAATGGAATGATGGGAAATTCAGCTTTGAGGCTGAACATTGGAGCTGCACCATTATGGCATGCCACAGATGTTTTTTTGTATCAGTTACTACCAAAATCTGGGTCCTCCCTTGAGTCTAATAAGTCACCCTGAGACAGAAAGACCAGGTAATTATATCAAGGATGGAATCCTTAACCGGGGTCCTGTGAGTCTTGAAACATCATGATCTGGCCCTTCCCATGTCAAATGTTACCTATGAAGTAGCTAAACCCAGTTCAAGTTGTACATGTCAGGGAGGTGGCAGATATTGGAGGTCTTTAAATATTTTGTAAAGCATTACCTTAATCCCACTACCTGAATCCTTTCCCAGGCTTCGCCCCTTCTCCATTACATCAAACATAAACCAATTGTCCTAACTCTGAAAGCTCTTCACTGCTAAGTCCCACCCTCTTGATCAAATCTAATATGTTGCTGAGACTTCAAGCTCTACCTCTGCTCTTTCAGTAATGCCAGTCTCCATTTCCCATTAGTCCAATTTCTTCTCTTTTCTCCATACATTTCCTTATGTTTTGGAAGAATTTCTGCAGAAGACTGTGCATTATTCTTCTTTAAACCTCTATAAAATCATCACTGCTGTGATACATACAAAATGCCAGTTATTAAGCCATTGTCAAGTGTGCTAACCATGGTATTTCTTACCATGACAGACATAATTTATTTCACTATTAGACAGTTTTTTTCCTCTCCACCTTTATTTTCTCATAACATTCTAAGAGTACAATGTCACGGTCAAGGATTGTCACTCTTAATGCAAATGTGTACTATGTCTAACACAGTGGTGCCCTGATCCCTGATGGGGGTTTCTTAATTTTACTTCAACAGAAAGAATAAGTTTTGGGTTAGGTAATCAGTTAGCCTCAGATAACTTTCATATACCAAAGCTTTTTCTGTGAGGATGGGTTCACCTGTACAAAACCAGTGCTTTCATGTTTGTGGCAAACCTTTATTTTTAGTTGGGTCAGACCTGATTACCCAGTGGGGTTGTGCTGGTAAGAGATATGATTAAACTAATGCTGATATTATACAACAGTCCATTGTGGACTCTGGAGTGCTTTTATTTTTTATTCTCCCCCTCCCCCCCCCTCAACTCACCAACCCAAGCACAGGGTCAAGAATAAATATGACTAGGGATATTCCCTATGTTATGGTCTGGGATGGAATTTCACTACTGTGCATAGATTTAAGATTTTCCAATATCTTTGTATGTGGAAAGGGCAGGATGAGGAGACCTCAGTTTGTCAGCCCTAATCCTAATTTGATCAGCGAAAATAGTGGCACTTTATCTTGGAGGATTGAGCCGTGAAATGGAACGTGACTGAAACTGAACCAGATGAGTTGTTAAATAAAGAGTTTTTAGTTTAGTTGTTCAATAAAGTTCTGGCCATTGCTTAAATCAATCTAATCGTTTGGAGTCTTGATTTATATTATGCTGTCTCTTCAGCAGCAACAGCACTGTTGTACACCCAACCTCCTGTGCAATTCTAAAAAAGAAGAAACCTCTTGCATTTATACAAGTGCAGATAAGCATACAGCAAGAATGCCTTTCTCAAACCAAACCTATCAATAATCTTGTAAAATGAATTGTGCCCTCTGGCCATTCGGAGATTATCTGAAGAAGATAAATGCTATATAAGGTTATGCTATCTTTGCCTCAAAGCTGCATACATAACCCAGTAGTCCTGCGGACCACCATGGACAGGGATTGTCCCTGGTAATGTGGATAATTTGGAACTTCACTGCCAGGAAGTCAAGGGAGAAGGCTATATGTGATGGCCACAGGATTGCCAATGCGTCCTGAGGATTTCATAGTTTGGGAGTGAAACCTCTGGCCTTTTGAATTTGGGAAGGACAAACTCTATAAGAGAATATAGGATATCTCTGAGGCTTCTTCCTGCATACCCTAATGTGATGAGCTTTTGTGTGTGTGTGTGTGTGTGTGTGTGTGTGTTGCCTGGGGGGGGGGCGAAGGGAAGGGACTTGTTCTGTGCAGCTGATACCTTGTCCTATGAAACTTGCTTTGAGGCCTTCTGCATTGGTATGCCTTGCCTGGGGTACAGCAATACTGAAAAGATTTGCCAAATTTACCTAAGACACATAGGTACCTTAGCATTTGAGTATTATATTCTTTCCTATATTTTCTCTAGCAAATACCTCTCATCTGCAAGAAAAACAAGAACTAATTGGAAATCTTATTTAGGAAACTCCAGCTACTGGCAAGTTCTTCAGTACCACCATTGTGCAGATTTGGGGTACCATTAAAAACAACAAATTTGAAGGTCCCAAAATTGAGACACCCCTTCAAAGTGCATTCTATGAGAAAATTTCTTATGAAGATTCTTAATAATAATTTCCAAACAAAACTGGCCTTTCAATGAAAAATCCACATTTAAAGAAGATAAAAAATGTTGACATTAAAGATAGCATGTTCTCCATAACTTCTCCCTGCCCCACACATTTCTAATAGATTAAAAGGGTAGCACATATAACACACATATGCTGATTTATAACATTGAAATATAAAATTGGAGGATTGCTAATGATAAGATTAAAAGCTTTGCTAGCTATATTTTAATGATTTGTAATTTTGGATAGCGAATGAGCACAGGTGAAGTGGAACTTAAGCAAAGGTCTTGCTGGCATATTTTTGGTTTTGTCAATTCTTCTTTTACATAGAATTGCTAATCTGCTTAAATTATATTGTTGCTGACAGAACCAAGGTAACATGTTGGGTTGCAAGATGTAATGAAGAAGTACACACACATAATTATAAATTAAAAACAACAAAAACAACAACAAAACTGTTTCAAGAAAGCTGGAAACCAGGACAATTCATTGCAGAAAACTGAAAATTTAGCAGAAAAAAAGGTAGAAGTTGGATAATTGAAACTTGCATGTGCATAATATATGGGTTACCTAAAACCCAAAGGCTTTGATATGTTAAAAGCCAATTGGATAAAGATTAATCTGCAATGTAAATGTATAAAAAACCTAAGTGAACATGGGAAAAACTGGAGAAACTATAGACCAGAAACTGAAGGACAGAACTGAAGGACAAGACAAAGGGATCAAAGCAGTCAACAAATATCATGGAAAGTGGAAGGGCTTCCCGGTGCCTGGTGGAATGTGGTAACTTGGACCCATTTACCAAATCTGTTTTGTCTGTTATTATCTGTCTGGCATAAATGTATGTACAGACACTACAAGTGGCAATAATTATGTATGAAATTTTATAAATAAAAGCCAAAAAATTAAGACTAAATTGAGTGGACTTGTGACTGAGTTTCCCAAATTTTACCCCCAACATGCAATAATGGAGGATAATATCCGAATGGACCACTTACTGAATTAAACTATTTGCTTTAGGGTGAAATTTACCCCTGTATGGCAACCAGCAGAAGGTTCATCTGTACACTTAAATCCCCTATAAACCATGAGAGTTCATCGTTGATGTAACTGAAGTGAAACCAACTAAGATGAACTGGATCCGTAATTTTGATCAAGTGACACTATTCACCTTCCTATTGCCCAAAAATTGCATTATGTAGGCTTATACTATAATAAAATAGTCTTTGTTTCTTCTTGCGTTTTGTTTTGGGTTTTTTGAAGGTAACTTCAAGGTAGACACTGCCTATGCTGACAGAAGTAAAGCTTCAGGGTAGACACTGTCTATGCTGACAGAAGAAGTTCTTCCATTGGTGTAGGTAATCCACCTCCCCAAGAGATGGTAGCTAAGCCAATGGAAGAATTCTTCCTTACACCTAGTGCTGCCTACACCAAGGTTTATGTTGGTTAAACTGCGCTTCTCAGGGTTGTGGATTTTTCACACCCTGGGGTGATGCTGCTGGGTTTACAAAGCATTTTAGTGTAAACCAGGCCTAAGAGTCACCTGGAATCATTCAGGTTTTGATACAAGATCAAGTGTGGGAAATGACATGAAATGTCTTCCAACAACTCCTTGGAAGAAAATTCCCAAGAAGCAAACTGCTTTCTGTTAGAGCTTTATAATGTCTGTTAATTTACAGTACCACATGGTGAACTCATAGAATGATTTTATAGTCATTTCAGGCAGGGGAAGTTGAAAAATGTCATATCACATTTAGAAATGATCATGTGATGAGACTGTTCCTTCACTTCTCCAGATTGCTAGCCCTAAGGTTCCTGCAGTGATCAAAGCTATTTTAGTAGCAAAACCACCACAGTTCATAAAATGGTTCACTTTGACATAGATTCATAGATACCAAGGTCAGAAGGGACCATTATGATCATCTAGTCCGACCTCCTGCACAACGCAGGCCACGGAATCTCACCCATCCACTCCTGTGAAAAACCTCACCTATGTCTGAGCTATTGAAGTCCTCAAAACATGGTTTAAAGACTTCAAGGAGCAGAGAATCCTCCAGCAAGTGACCCGTGCCCCGTGCTGCAGAGGAAGGGAAAAAAAACCCAGGGCCTGTTCCAATCTGCCCTGGAGGAAAATTCCTTCCCGACTCCAAATATGGCAATCAGCTAAACCCTGAGCATATGGGCAAGATTCACCAGCCAGATACCCAGGAAAGAATTTTCTGTAGTAACTGAGATCCCACCCCATCTAACATCCCATCACAGGCCATTCGGCCTATTTACCATGCATAGTTAAAGATTAGTTAATTACCAAAATCATGTTATCCATCATACCATCTCCTCCATAAACTTATTGAGTTTAATCTTAAAGCCAGATAGGTCTTTTGCCTCCACTGCTTCCCTTGGAAGGCTATTCCAAAACTTCACTCCTCTGATGATTAGAAACCTTCATCTAATTTCAAGTCTAAACTTCCCAATGACCAGTTTATATCAATTTGTTCTTGTGTCCACATTGGTACTGAGCTTAAATAATTCCTCTCCCTCTCCGGTATTTATCCCTCTGATATATTTATAGAGAGCAATCATATCTCCCCTCAACCTTCTTTTAGTTAGGCTAAACAATCCAAGCTCCTTGAGTCTCCTTTCATAAGACAGGTTTTCCATTCCTCAGATCATCCTAGTAGCCCTTCTCTGTACCTGTTCCAGTTTGAATGCATCCTTCTTAAACATGGGAGACCAGAACTGCACACAGTATTCCAGGTGAGGTCTCACCAGTGCCTTGTATAATGGTACTAAAACCTCCTTATCTCTTATCAGGAAATACCTCACCTGATGCATCCCAAGACTGCATTAGCTTTTTTCACGGCCATATCACATTGGCGGCTCATAGTCATCCTATGATCAACCAATACTCCAAGGTCCTTCTCCTCTACAGGGCTATATGTAGATGGCATTATTGGGGATATGTTGCAGACATCCAAAGGAACAAAAGGAATAATAGGGTTCTCTGCAATTACAGATGCATCGTTTACTCCCATCCCACAGCTACATTTAACCCTCTAATGCCATGTTTGAAAAGTATACTTTTCTCATTCCCAGCAAGACTGTCTTGATGTGGAATTTAGTGAGAGGGAATCAATTGTTAATTAGTTATATACAGAATATTGTAAGTGAAGTTTCTTCCTGAGCTCTTGTAATGGAAACTGTGATACTAGAGATGCTGCTATCTAGGCCCGTTGAAACTGAAAGCCATTATTTTTGAAAAAAGAAAAGGAGTACTTGTGGCACCTTAGAGACTAACCAATTTATTTGAGCATAAGCTTTTGTGAGCTACAGCTCACTTCATCGGATGCATGCTGTGGAAAGTGTAGAAGATCTTTTTATACACACAAAGCATGAAAAAATATCTCCCCCCACCCCACTCTCCTGCTGGTAACAGCTTATCTAAAGTGATCACTCTCCTTACAATGTGTATGATAATCAAGTTGGGCCATTTCCAGCACAAATCCAGTCATTATGCAAGACTAACACGGCTGTTACTCTGAAACCTGTCATTACGCAAGGCACTGCATTTAGCCGTATGGAGTGGAAATCTATCAACTGCATGAAAAAACTTGTACACAGACAGACATCATCTTCCTTTCCAAATGCAAACAGATGGATATCATACCAAAAGGACTGAAGGTAAAAAATCCATTACAATCTACATACCACACAGACTATGCTGACAGCTTGTGCCACACACTCTCAAAGAAACTGCGGAATCACCTAATCAACATCCTCTACAGCAAACAGGGAAAGATTAAGAATGAGATCTCAAAAATGGATACTCTCATAAAAAAAACAACCTTCCACACAAGCTTCCTCGTGGCTGGAATTTACTAAAACTAGACAAGCCATTTACAACACACACTTTGCTTCTCTACAAAAGAAAAAGGACACTAAACTTTCTAAACTACTACATGACAAAAGGGGCCACAGCAATGGTTCCCTCAACCCACCCAGCAATATTGTTAACCTATCCAACTATAATCTCAGCCCAGCAGAAGCAGCTGTCCTATCTTGGGGCCTCTCCTTCTACCCCTCCACCCCCACAAACATGATACAGTTCTGTGGTGACCTAGAATCCTATTTTCAACGTCTCCGACTCAAGGAATATTTCCAACATACCTCTGAACAACATACTAATCCACAGAGACCTCCCTACCAACACTACAAAAAGAAGGATTCTAGGTGGACTCCTCCTGAAGGTCGAAACAGCAGACTGGACTTCTACATAGAGTGCTTCCGCCGACGTGCACGGGCTGAAATTATGGAAAAGCAGCATCACTTGCCCCATAACCTCAGCCGTGCGGAACTCAATGCCATCCACAGGCTCAGAAACAACTCTGACATCATAATTAAAAAGGCTGACAAAGGAGGTGGTGTTGTCATCATGAATAGGTCGGAATATGAACAAGAGGCTGCTCAGCACCACTTTCTACAAGCCATTACCCTCTGATCCCACTGAGAGTTACCAAAAGAAACTACAACATTTGCTCAAGAAACTCCCTGAAAAAGCACAAGATCAAATCCGCACAGACACACCCCTGGAACCCCGACCTGGGATATTCTATCTACTACCCAAGATCCATAAACCTGGAAATCCTGGGCGCCCTATCATCTCAGGCATTGGCACCCTGACAGCAGGATTGTCTGGCTATGTAGACTCCCTCCTCAGGCCCTACGCTACCAGCACTCCCAGCTACCTTCAAGACACCACTGACTTCCTGAGGAAACTACAATCCATGGGTGATCTTCCTGATAACACCATCCTGGCCACTATGCATGTAGAAGCCCTCTACACCAACATTCCACACAAAGATGGACTACAAGCCGTCAAGAACACTATCCCTGATAATGTCATGGCTAACCTGGTGGCTGAACTTTGTGACTTTGTCCTTACCCATAACTATTTTACATTTGGGGACAATGTATATCTTCAGATCAGCGGCACTGCTATGGTTACCTGCATGGCCCCACAGTATGCCAACATTTTTATGGCTGACTTAGAACAACGCTTCCTCAGCTCTCGTCCCCTAACGCCCCTATTCTACTTCGCTATATTTATGACATCTTCCTCATTTGGACCCATGGAAAAGAAGCACTTGAGGAATTCCACCATGATTTCAACAATTTCCATCCGACCATCAACCTTAGCCTGGTCCAGTCCGCACAAGAGATCCACTTCCTGGACACTACAGTGCTAATAAACGATGGTCACATAAACACCACCCTATACCGGAAACCTACTGACCGCTATTCCTACCTACATGCCTCCAGATTTCACCCTGACCACACCACACGATCCATTGTCTACAGCCAAGCTCTGCGATACAACCGCATTTGCTCCAACCCCTCAGACAGAGACAAACACCTACACGATCTCTATCAAGTATTCTTACAACTACAATACCCACCTGCGGAAGTGAAGAAACAGATTGATAGAGCCAGAAGAGTTCCCAGAAGTCACCTACTACAGGACAGGCCTAACAAAGAAAATAACAGAACTCCACTAGCCGTCACCTTCAGCCCCCAACTAAAACCCCTCCAACGCATTATTAAGGATCTACAACCTATCCTGAAGGACGACCCAACACTCTCACAAATCTTGGGAGACTTGCCAGTCCTTGCCTACAGACAGCCCCCCAACCTGAAGCAAATACTCACCAGCAACCACATACCACACAACAGAACCACTAACCCAGGAACCTATCCTTGCAACAAAGCCCGTTGCCAACTGTGCCCACATATCTATTCAGGGGACACCATCACAGGACCTAATCACATCAGCCACACTATCAGAGTCTCGTTCACCTGCACATCCACCAATGTGATATATTCCATCATGTGCCAGCAATGCCCCTCTGCCATGTACATTGGTCAAACTGGACAGTCTCTACGTAAAAGAATAAATGGACACAAATCAGATGTCAAGAATTATAACATTCATAAACCAGTCGGAGAAAACTTCAATCTCTCTGATCACGCGATTACAGACATGAAAGTTGTGATATTACAACAAAAAAACTTCAAATCCAGACTCCAGCGAGAAACTGTTGAATTGGAATTCATTTGCAAATTGGATACAATTAACTTAGACTTGAATAGAGACTGGGAGTGGCTAAGTCATTATGCAAGGTAACCTATTTCCCCTTGTTTTTTCCTACCCCCACCCTCCCCCCTCAGACGTTCTTGTTAAACCCTGGATTTGTGCTGGAAATGGCCCACCTTGATTATCATACACATTGTAAGGAGAGTGGTGACTTTAGATAAGCTATTACCAGCAGGAGAGTGGGTTTGTGTGTGGGGGGTAGGGGGTGAGAAAACCTGGATTTGTGGTGGAAATGGCCCAACTTGATTATCATACACATTGTAAGGAGAGTGATCATTTTAGATAAGCTATTACCAGCAGGAGAGTGGGGTGGGGAGAGGTATTTTTTCATGCTTTGTGTGTATAAAAAGATCTTCTACACTTTCCACAGTATGTATCCGATGAAGTGAGCTGTAGCTCACGAAAGCTTATGCTCAAATAAATTGGATAGTCTCTAAGGTGCCACAAGTACTCCTTTTCTTTTTGTGCATACAGACTAATACGGCTGTTACTCTGAAACCTGTCATTATTATTGAAGGAAAGTATCACAAACGGATGCATTAAATATGCTGATATAATAAAAACATCATTGTATTACCTGGTCAATGCCAAAGACAAAACACGTGAAACACTATCTCAGGGTCTATTTTCCATTCTAAAACAGCAATGTGAATTTATAATGAATCCAGGCATTATAAGCCATTTTCTAAACAGATTTAATTAGAGGTAAGCTCAAACCAATGCCCTGGATCCAAATTTATGTTTGAGTAGGGAACTTAGATTTGAACCATTCTCTTGTGAAATACAATGGTGTCTCTGTGATAATGTTATGAAAAGTCTCAAAACGCAAGAGTTACATATTAATGCATAGTTTTCATTCTGCCCCCTAGTGTATATGTATTCCTTTAAAGCCTTAAAGTACATGATCACATACAATACTATAAAAAAAGAAAAGGAGTACTTGTGGCACCTTAGAGACTAACAAATTTATTTGAGCATAAGCTTTCGTGAGCTGTAGCAGACTAACACGGCTGCTACTCTGAAACTATAAAATACTATAGTATGCCCAAATAATAAAGAATGTTTTACAGGGTTTTATTTTTCTGTTGTATTACAGTGGCTTAACTAAGCTCACCAGAAACAAACAGACATCAATTCAAAATTATTTTTAGTTAAATCTTTCAGGAAGTTCTCTCTGTGTTTCCATTGGAATCTGTCTACAGTTGAAGCTGTATGTAGATGTCACCAGATGCTGTTTAATCTGTGTCAGCTGATAATGGCTACTTGTACAACTCCAGTTAATCTTTTTTCAAACAATAAAAGTCTATAATCTGCTGTGAAGAGTAGCAATCCTGAAAATTTCTAATTATAAAACTCAGCCATTTTTATTTAAAATTAAAATCTTAAAATTAGAACAGTTTTTCATTCTTCCAAAACTCAAACCAGCTGATTGCCCCTTGCTTACACTTTTCAGACTAATTTTACTTCTGAGATGAAACCCCTTTTTATGGTCTAAATGATTTAAATACAACCATCCACCTTCTCCCTTCCCTTACACTTCACAAAAATTGGGGAATGTGGTTTCAACCCCCCGAAATAAGGGTTGTTTGGATCCAGCATTTTGACTCTCCCTGTCATATTAAGTTTGAATCCAGCATTGTAATTCAGATTGGGGCTTTTAATAAGAGGCCATTTTTGTTTAAACACTGTAAAGATTTTTTATTTAGCTGAAAATATTTGCCTTAATATGTATTGACATGGTATTTTTGGCTGACAACAATATAGTGAGCCACAGGTAAAATCAGGTTTCATACAGAGAACACTCTTCTAAAGTTTCAGTATATATTTATTTTCAGAGCTCTTCCAGAGAAGCTCTTTCTTATGAAGATGTACATTATAAAATCTAAAGCATTATATCATTACATAATGCATTTCAGGTTGTAATATTATAATACATCAATGAGGCTATTCTGAAAATCGTCATCTTATTTAGTAGACACCTATTTCCAAGAATTTACTTTGTGGGGGAACGAGTGGGTTGGGGAGCTCTTAACATATAATGTTGCCTACTCTTGCAATGTTTTTATTATGTCTCAAAATGTTGGGGATATTTCTTAAAGCTCCAACTCCTGTAGTCAAGTGATTATGTGAAAATCTTTACTCTAATTTTCGTAAGGGCCTAGCTCTCAGTTTGATGCAGAAACATTTAAAAACATGAGCCCTAAAGGCTCAGAAACCAGAAAGTGACATTTCAAAGGTAGTTTCATGATTTTCCAGAGTCTGACTCATACATTTTTGAATACTTGGGGTTGATAATCCATAAATATTGCCATTGAAATTATATAATAAATCTAAAAACTTTAAATTTAAAAAAAGGGCTTAAAGTGTGCTGGATTTTCAGTGAAAGTTCCATAAAGATGTAATATTATGAAATTGTAGGCTCCTCAGAAGCTAGTTAACATTTGGTGTTAAAATTAGAAGAGATTTCTAAAGAGAACAAAACACAAATAAAAACTGTAGTTTTTATACTTCATAGAATTCCATAAAAATAATTATAACATAATGTTTTAAACTGCTGAGACTGTTCTGGTAACAAACGTTAAATGAAGTGAATGCAAAACAGTTCTAGAGGGCCTCTAAAGGGGATGAGTGGAAGAACATTGGAAAAAGTTTAATTTAAAAGATATTCCATGAACAAAGGAGGATACAGATAAACTTTTTCATGAACTTTGTAGTACCACAAGTTATTGTGGCCATGAGTTATGCATTACAGACTAACATGGCTCCTTCTCTGAAAGGTATTACTGTTCAGAACATCTATACTCTAGTCATGCTTATATGCTTACATTTTTATCTAGGTACCTAATTTCAGGCAAAAAGAAAAGGAGTACTTGTGGCGCCTTAGAGACTAACCAGTTTATTTGAGCATGAGCTTTCGTGAGCTACAGCTCACTTCATCAGATACATACCGTGGAAACTGCAGCAGACTTTATATATACACAGAGAATATGAAACAATACCTCCTCCCACCCCACTGTCCTGCTGGTAATAGCTTATCTAAAGTAATCGTCAGGTTAGGCCATTTCCAGCACAAATCCAGGTTTTCTCACCCTCCACCCCCCCACACAAATTCACTCTCCTGCTGGTGATAGCCCATCCAAAGTGACAACTCTTTATTTCAGGCAGTTACATTTGGAAAATCTTGCCCATGTTTTTTAATGAAACTTATTTTTTTTTATCACAACTTTGTTTCAAAAGGTGGATTCCTCAGCAAAATCTGCATCCATATCATTGCAGATACCCAAGACTCTGCTCATATGGCTCTAGGCAGAACCATTCAATTCTGAGGATAAAATGTATGCATTATAATTTAGACAGAGACACCCTATCAGTTTTATGAGTTTTCAAAATGTCAAAATTTTTCACTGGATATTTGACTGGAGATGATCATAAGCAAATGAGCAGATTTTGAAGATCTGTCTATTGGCATCGTAGCCTTTTTTGACTTACTACCTAATACCCAGTGTCAGTTATCTACCTCTAATGCAGGGCAACCCAATTAAGTTGGATGCACTGGAGGAATGCCCTATCTGTCAAATTTACCTAATAGCCATTTTAAAACAGGAAATATCATATTGAATACTGCATGCAGTTCTTGTCACCCCCCTTTAAAAAAAGGTATATTGGAATTGAAAAAGGTACAGAAAAGGGGAACACAAATAATTAGGGTAAGGAACAGCTTCAATGTGAGGATAGATTAATAAGATTGGGACTTTTCATCTTGGAAAAGAGACAGATAAGGTGTGGGATGCGATAAAAGTCTAGAAAATCATGACTGGTGTGGAGAAAGTAAATAAGGAAGTGTTATTTACTCCTTCTCATAACACAAGAACTAGTGGTCACCATATGAAATTAAAAAGAATCAGATTTAAAACAAACAAAAGGAAGTATTTCTTCACACAACACACAGTAAACCTGTGGAAGTCTGTGCCAGAGCATGTTGTGAAGGCCAAGATTATAACAGGGTTAAAAAAAGAACTAGATAAATTCATGGAGGACAGGTCCATCAATGGCTCTTAGCCAGGATGGGCAGGGACGGTGTCTCTAGATTTTGTTTGCCAGAAACTGGGAATGGGATTACCTGGGATTACCTGTTCTCTTCATTTCCTCTAAAGCACCTGGCATTGGCCACTGTCAGGAACAAATCTACACAGACACACTGCTAGAGCCCTGACCAGGGGTATTACTGAGAAAGAAGGACAATCAGCGAGTTACCTCAAGTGCCTATACACAAATGCAAGAAGCCTGGAAACAAGCAGGGAGAACTGGAAGTCCTGGCACAGTCAAGGAATTATGATGTGATTGGAATAACAGAGACTTGGTGGAATAAATCACATGACTGGAGTACTGTCATGGATGGATATAAACTGTTCAGGAAAGACAGGCAGAAAAGGTGGGGGAGTTGCACTGTATGTAAGGGAGCAGTATGACTGCTCAGAGCTCAAGTATGAAACTGCAGAAAAACCTGAGTGTCTCTGGATTAAGTTTAGAAGTGTGAGCAACAAGGGTGATGTCGTGGTGGGAGTCTGCTATAGACCACCGGACCAGGGGGATGAGGTGGACAAGGCTTTCTTCTGGCAACTCACGGAAGTTACTAGATCGCAGGCCCTGGTTCTCATGGGAGACTTCAATCACCCTGATATCTGCTGGGAGAGCAATACAGCGGTGCACAGACAATCCAGGAAGTTTTTGGAAAGTGCAGGGGACAATTCCTGGTGCAAGTGCTGGAGGAACAAACTAGGGGCAGAGCTCTTCTTGACTTGCTGCTCACAAACCGGGAAGAATTAGTAGGGGAAGCTAAAGTGGATGGGAACCTGGGAGGCAGTGACCATGAGATGGTCAAGTTCAGGATCCTGACACAGGGAAGAAAGGAGAGCAGCAGAATACAGACCCTGGACTTCAGAAAAGCAGACTTTGACTCCCGCAGGGAATTGGTGGGCAGGATCCCCTGGGAGAATAACATGAGGGGAAAAGGAGTCCAGGAGAGCTGGCTGTATTTAAAAGAATCCTTATTGAGGTTACAGGGACAAACAATCCCGATGTGTAGAAAGAATAGTAAATATGGCAGGCGACCAGCTTGGCTTAGCAGTGAAATCCTTGCTGATCTTGAACACAAAAAAGAAGCTTACAAGTAGTGGAAGATTGGACAAATGACAAGGGAAGAGTATAAAAATATTGCTCCGGCATGCAGGAGTGAAATCAGAAAGGCCAAATCACACCTGGAGTTGCAGCTAGCAAGAGATGTTAAGAGTAAGAAGAAGGGTTTCTTCAGGTATGTTAGCAACAAGAAGAAAGTCAAGGAAAGTGTGGGCACCTTACTGAATGAGGGAGGCAACCTAGTGACAGAGGATGTGGAAAAAGCTAATGTACTCAATGCTTTTTTAGCCTTTGTCTTCACGAACAAGGTCAGCTCCCAGACTGCTGCACTGGGCAGCACAGCATGGGGAGGAGGTGACTAGCCCTCTGTGGAGAAAGAAGTGGTTCGGGACTATTTAGAAAAGCTGGACAACCACAAGTCCATGGGGCCAGATGCGCTACATCCGAGAGTGCTAAAGGAGTTGGCAGATGTGATTGCAGAGCCATTGGTCATTATCTTTGAAAACTCATGGCAATCGGGGGAAGTCCCGGAAGACTGGAAAAAGGCTAATGTAGTGCCCATCTTTAAAAAAGGGAAGAAGGAGGATCTGGGGAACTACAGGCCAGTCAGCCTCACCTCAGTCCCTGGAAAAATCATGGAGCATGTCCTCAAGGAATCAATTCTGAAGCACTTAGTGGAGAGGAAAGTGATCAGGAACAGTCAGCATGGATTCACCAAGGGCAAGTCATGCCTGACTAATCTAATTGCCTTCTATGATGAGATAACTGGTTCTATGGATGAGGGGAAAGCGGTGGACGTGTTGTTCCTTGACTTTAGCAAAGCGTTTGACATGGTCTCCCACAGTATTCTTGCCAGCAAGTTAAAGAAGTATGGGCTGGATGAATGGACTATAGGGTGGATAGAAAGTTGGCTAGATTGTCGGGCTCAACGGGTAGTGATCAATAGCAGTTCTTACTTAGGCACAACTCTTGCTGAAATCAGTGGAACTATTTGCAGTGCAAGCCACAAACCACCATGAGTCCTTTGGGATCCTGAAGGTTTAAAGACAGTCTTTAAATGTTAAGTATTCTTGATGTTATCCTGTTTTTTCTTCTCTAGCTATACAAAACAATTTTTTAAAAACATCATGTGCCGTAAATTTCTACCTGTATGTCTGAAAGAAAGAGAAGTACTTTCTTGGTCCCTGGGGAAAGCTCCCTTTCTATTTTTCTATCCAAGGTTCAGGATTCATTAACCATCCTTTTAGAATAAAGGGAGAGAGAATAGTTGCTGAAGTATTCAGAGCAACTATTGAGCAAACAGAGCAAAAGTTTGTTTTCAAGGGAAAGTAAGATTTTTTTGTAATGTACTGTGTCTTCCTTTTCCAAAGCACTCGTGGAATCTTGAAGTATCTTACTCTATAACCTCGTCCAACCAAAAAAAAAAAAAAAAAAAAACAAAACCTACACAAACAAACAAGCAAGGAAGCACCCCCCACCCCAAAGTAAGATCTTTCTAGTTGTAAAACTGTTAGTGGCAATCTGAGAAATTGTAGCTGATGTTAAACTGAAGCTTTTTCTGAATCACAAAGATATACACATGGTAACTTGGACTGTTTTCTTATTGGTATAACTCCTTCTTCCACATACTCTCCCTAGATAGCACTGGATCATACCCATTAAGCACATCTGATTGCGCTAACACATTCCTGGTTCATAGATGATATAAGAACTGTGTCATAGAGAGAGTGCTTCTCAACTGCTGGACATGCAACGGGAGAACACTTACTCCATTTCTTACTGCATTATCACCACCTGCATATCAGTGCAGTACCTAGGTGAAAGGGGATGGGGCTATGAGCTCAATTTTAGGTACTTATGGCTCCCATTACTATAGTATATGAGTACTTCATAATCGTTAATGTATTTATTCCTATATCACCCTTGTGAGATAGGGAAATATTCCCACTTTACAGATGGGGAACTGAGGTACAGAGGCAATGTTACTATCTCAGGGTCCCCCAGGAGATCTGTGGCAGAACAGAGCACTGAACTTGGATCTCTTAAACCTCATGCCAGCACTCTAACTGCTGTTGCATATTTATGGAACTTAGAATGTGTGGTGTTTCCTGCCCTCTAAGGAATTGCAACTGCACACTCTCTAGAGGCACTGTCCATTGGTCTCAGGATACTGCTGAATAGACAGATCCTGAAAAAAACAAATTTTTTTGAGCTGGAGCAGTTTCAACTTTCTTGTGAGAGGATTCTGTGGAACAACAGAAGAAATAATAAGATCAGGGAAGCAGAATTATCGGTGAGTATTCCTTCTATCACCACTTAAATTAGGATGAGTAAAATTCTAGCTTTCTTTGGTGGAGCCTTTCACATGTGCTTGTTTGCAATCAGGTCTTCATATATCATAACATAATCTAGCCTCATAACAAAATCTGGCCTCCCTGAGTTTAGGTCTGGTCTGAATTTTAGGGTCAATATCTGCTTCCGCCAATGATTTTTCAAGGAATGATTTTCTAGTTTTTTTTTAAATTATTGAATATCAACCATGTAGTTATCACTGAGCAGCTATTCATCTAAACAGCCTCTGGAGTACTTCCCTCTCCCCCATGCCAGCTGCTTAGTACTTATATAAGTTTCCCATAGCCAGGTTCCTAACAAATGGCTACTGCCAATGACCATCACTTATGGAGAAGATTCATGTGCAGAATAGTACTGCTAAGAAATATTCATGTAATTGTCCCTTTGTCCAAAAATGGCCCCAGTATCACCAACTAAATATTATCTGTGGATCAAACACTGAATGTTGAATGGCCCTACTTCTAATACAGATCATCCATGTTGCAGCCACCACTGGCTGGGTTAGCGCCACCAAACACTCCTTTGGTTAACTGCTTTAGTTGAATAATGTGACTAATGTCACTGTTTGTGAGCTTTGCTCACAGTACTTTCATTTAATGCATTCAGTCTAGGCTGGGAAAACAGTTCTGCATGACAAAAGAGAAGTAACAGCAGTGATTCAGTGCATAATCAATTTTTATTGCCTCAAAACACATTTTCCATACAAGACAGTCCTTTGGAAGTGTGTGTGATAAGCCTACAGCTAAGGGAGGGTAGGCTCACTTTTGAGATTGTGAGACTGGTACTATTCCAGTGGCTAACATTTAGATCTGAAATCAAAACCACCCTCCCTGGTAGTATCATAGGATAATGGATCTGACCATATTACCTAAAGTAACAGCTTTTTAATTCTTTTGCCCAAGGAAAAGTGCTGATTGTACAGATTAGAATGACTTGACACTGAAAGTCTAATTTTTCATTGAAGGTAGCCATTGGCAGGGATCCACAGCTGGAAAGTTTGAAGAATATTGATATTCTTGTTAAAATATGTTTTAATAGCTTTGGCCTCCATTATGTTCTCTATGGGACTTGGGGTTCAGTTAGGGTGACCACATGTCCCGATTTTATAGTATTTGGGGATTTATCTTATATAGGTGCCTATTACCTCCTTTCCCCCCATCCCCTCTCCTGATTTTTCATACTTACTATCCGGTCACCCTAGGTTCAGTAAGGGGTTATGTCACCACTTGCCCTGCAACCCGGAGTGTCCTACAATGCTTTGCTGCTGTAGCTCCTCGCCTGGGGTGTTCACAGCTAGCATATAGGCATGTCAGTCATTCCCTTAGTGTCCATACAGCAGCTCTGACCCCTGAAGCCTCTCTACAGCCCACACCTCCACCCTGGTTTCCACCAACCTCGGTTACAATCAGCAAGGTGTTCCCAGCACAAGCCTAGTCCCAAATGTTCCCCAACCTGTGTACTTGGCAATGTCTAGCCATCTCCTGGACAGTTCGAGGAAAAATATTAGTTTGTTCCTTTAAAGTGATAAAAGCACATCACAGCTTATTAACTTATTAACTGTGGTAAATACACCCTTCCCTTGTAGTAAAAATAAAACAAATCTATTAACAACAGAGAATAGGTTAGGTGATGCCAATAAAAAGGAATAAAGTTAGCAAGGGTTACAACTGAATAAAAGTGAAAGCACACATTTAAAGGGCTAAAACTTAATCTAGCAAGGTTCAGACATTGTTCAAGTTTGCTTATCTCACAGGTTGTTCTTCCCAGCCATTGCTGACTATCCTCAGTTAGGGGCTTCCACAGAAATACAAGATGCTGGTTTCTCTTGTTTTCCTGGAGATAGGTTTTTGCCTAAGCAGATTTCTCACCTATTTCCAAAGACTTCAAACCCCTTTTGGTTGAAGGACTTATCTTTCTCAGCTTGCAAGAGGTCTGGCCTCTTTTGCCCAACTAGTGGTGGATGCCAAAGATGGCTTTTCTCTTTGCTTATATCTGCCAAAATTCAATGACTTTGTTTCAAGAGGAGGAAAGGCCACAGGATGTTTTTCCTTCCTGTGGGCTTCCCATCCCCCATATGTGAATAGGGTTTCCATTGTTTTGATTGTTCTAATTTAGATAAGAGACAAGTAGTAGTTGAGACATTCTCTCCTTCTGGCAGAGACATTTTTCTCCCTTTTTGATCACAGGTTTTAGAGGATAATATCATGAAGTATCTATATGTCCTAATATAGTGTTAATAAATTACATTAATCACCAGTGTGTCATTAGCTTTAATAACACAGTATATTGTATACAATCAGTTGATTCAATTGTTTATCACTTGAAGTTCAGCTACCCCTTCCCTCTCTTTATAGACCAGTAAACCATTCAAATGGATTCTTCTGAAAGTTACCCCTCAAAGTAAAGTTTTTCTATCTGTGAGGAAAGCAACATAGAGTCTGGTAGTGAAGGAAGCTCCACGCTTTCTTCCCACTGGTGTTTGCTAAAATGTAAATTGTTCTGTTTCTTGAAATCTCCTCCACTCTTGCTAGTTTGATGGTGCTCTTTACTGCTTGTATGTAAACTGATTTAAATCTACAGTTCTTTGTCTAAAGCAGACAGTGCTTATGCATTGCTTGCCAAACATATTTAAGAATATAATTCTAGCACATATTCATAACATTTTGTATACACCCTGTATATACATCATACAGTAATATTAATAATCAGTGAATTGTTTGTTTCCCAATGATATCTTCCATACCACCTTTTTTATACAGATTATGACAGCAGCGTTTAAGGTGTAGTGAGCATTTCAGGCCTTACAAGTGCTGCTGACACTGAGTAGTGAACCACAAATGGATCTCTTTGTCATACCTTCACAAACTACTGCTGTTTTGGGAGCTAGAAACTTATACAAATCTGCACTGACCAAAAGTATTTTGAATGGTTCTGCCATTATCAGAGGTAGCTTGTTTCTTTTTTCAGAGAAAAACAGCCGGAGAATTGACATTTACCTCCAAACGCCCGAGGATCCTCAAGACATATGAACATCAGGCAGTCCACAGAGGCATGCTCCTATACGTTAGCTCCAAGGTCCCTTCAGCTTCGGAGTAGTAGGTCTTTTATAGGAGTTGACAGGGATTGTCCTGCTCACAGCTATCCCTGAAGGCCGCATTCAGAATTTGATATCATGGTTGGGGAAGGGGGGTGGATGAGTAAACGCTTTGGATTTTGAAATGGAAAGGAATCCATACCACAGAGAGGGCCAGGGAGGCAGCCAATCTCCACCGACAGAAGGCAAAGGGGAACCTTTGTATGAGAATGTGGCTATCCCCGGACCTGAACTTTCTTTCTGTAAATCTACAAACCATTTGGCATTATATGGATCAGTCCAAGAGCAAAAAAAGTTCTTCAGAAGCATCTCTCTACTGAGGTGGATATGTCTCATCTACTGCAAATGCTGTTTGCTTCCTCAAATCTTCCCCAGGTGGTGACCTTTCACTTGAAGTATCTTTTCTGAAAATTTATATAAAATGTAAAACTAACATCTTACAAGTTTGAAAGTGGTCTCAGGTGACTAAAATTGAGTATCTAAAACCTGTTTTTTGAAACTTGGTGCATGCAGAGCCATGAAAGTCAGTTGTACCACTAAGGTCAGGTAAGTAGTTCCTTTATTTACTAATGGCTGTGTTTGCCACAATTATTCAAGTGAAAGCTACCTTAGGTCATGTCTACACTGCCCTGCAATTCAGACTACAGGGGTGTGAATAGCAATGTACACTGAAGTACCACTCTGTAACTCCCCTTTGTGGATGCTAGGGGCATGAATTAAAAAATTCCTAGTTTGCATTAATATAGTCTTGTTTAAAGAAGATTATATTAACACAAACTAGAAACCTTTGTTTTGCTCCTACAACCTCCCCATGGGGACGTTTCAGCACAGTACTTTTGTGTGCACTGCAATTCATACCCCCCTCATCCAAACTGTGGTACAATGTAGATAAGCCCTTATTCTTCAAGCAGACCCACTCAGATGAACCTCCTTGTGAAGTAAGGTACTGTCATGGATCTACTGGGCTTCATTATTGTGATTAATATAAACAAAAGTATTGTTAAACTAAAAATGAACAAAGGTATTGTCAATGTTAGACCCCAAACTTCCGGAAGTTTCAAAAAGCAAGCTCTGCAAAGTTAAACTGAAACTTGAGGTCAGGATGCGCTGCAACCAGATAACACTTTAGGCTGGCTCATATGTGTGAAGATAAACTATGCACCCGAGCATAGCTTATAATATTAAAGCAACCACATTTGAGATAATTGGCTACATGAAGATAAACTATGCACATGCGCACAGTTCATAATATCAAAGTAACCACACTAACCACACTAAGAATTTGGTCCACCCTGATTGTTCGGTCTGTTTTAAAACACAGCTGACAGATAAGATAAAAAGTACCTGAAGACACAGGACTAAGGTGTGTGTGTGTGTCTGATCATAAGAGGACCCCTCTTTCATCGGGAAACCTGACCCACACCCCCTGAACCGAAGGGACATGTACTTCTTGACTGTCTGTATCTGGCCAGTGCAGAAAACGGCTGACTGAAGGGTAATGTATTTTTGGACAAATGGAGTAAAGAAGTCTGGTTGCTCAAGCTGAATTGATCTCAAATTTGTATCGATACTATAGTGTTAAAAATAGCACTAGGTAGTTGATGAATAACTTTACATGTATTCGTGCTTGTCTTCAGTATAACTTGCCATTTCTATTAATCATTATACAGTGCTGGACTTTAATCTTTTTTTCTTGTTTTGTCTGTGTTACTTTTATAGCTGGAAATCATTAAAAACCTTTTTTGAGGAATAATTAGTAGTTTTAATGTCTCTTATATGGGCACTACTCAGCCTCATTACATCTTGTTAGGTGGTGGGAAGTAGCGATCACCCAGGGCACAATTAGGGCCCTGATGCATGTCCCCTTCTTCTTTCATCTCCGCAATTATGTGTGGGCCTTTATGTAGACTCTTGGGAGTACCCCTACCTGGCTAGATCTAGAAGCTTTTCACAAGGGTCATTTACATGATCGTGACACTTCAGCTTCAGTTTCAGCACCCCCTGTTTTTCATCTTGTGCTTCACTGGAGGACCAAATGAGCTCAGATTTCTGTGGAGACTTCTACCTCTTCAGAGAGCAAAGTATTCAGTAAGTATTTGCAGTAAGCATAGCCTTTTCAAAACAAGATAACATTATTCATAAACTTAAAGGCAGCACCTGAGAGTCCTTAGGTCAGCATGAAAAGATAAGCTTAGATAGAGTTTGTAATGACAGAAGCAACTGCCCCACTATTCTATGAGGGAAGGGAATCCTATTAAATGATTTTTCAACAAGCTCTAATGTTGGCTTATTTTTTGTTCTTAGAATCTGGATGCAGCCCAAGAACTGCAGTAGAAGCAAGCTTGGGTTTTTGAGTTATCCAACAACATTTGATATCATCAATCCCATATCAACAATCATCCCATATAATCACAGGCAGCTACTATGTGTACGAAAGTACTATTTGGTAAGAACCACTTAGAGGGAGAACTAACCCAATTAACATAATTATGTTGATATAACTAAATCATTGATATTGGCGTCTAGACCTGCATGAAATCTTTGACTGAACTTTTTGGATAAGAAATACAATTTGGAAACACAAAAACACTCCATGAATTTGTGAAGATTTTGCCAAATTGTTCAGATGAGAAATACGTATTAAAAAAAAAAAACAAAAAACAAACCAAATAATTTCAAATAAAAAAAAAGAATCAATATTTTTATTTCAAAATTCCCTTTAATTTTATTTAGAAATTTAAAGACATGAAAAATTCACACAAAAATAGTTTAGGCCTAACAAAATGTTCCACATAACCCAAAACTATTGTTTTCAATTTTTTGTAATTACCAGCAAACCAAAAAAATCCATTATTTACCCAGTTTCCCTGATGACAACAGAGGATAATAATAATAATTATTAATAATAAAAACAGCGTCTATCTCTTAGAAGCAGGGAACAAGTACACAAAAAAGGACTAACTGGCAGGGAAAGCTGTCTTCTGTTTTCTAAGAGGACAAACACAATAATGTTGTGGTGTGCATTACTGTAAATTTACCAGCAGATGTCTTTACAAATGCAAGCAGAGTGCAAAACCATGATGGGAAAAGTGGTCTCGAGGATTTCATTATTCTGTTTATTTTGTCATTGGATGGAAGTATGGTCTGGATGAATGACTACAATTTTGGCAGTTCTAATCATGATTCCAACATCAACTCACACAGACAATGGTCAAGTCACTTAACCTGTCTGGGGTTTCCCATCTGTATTATGTGGGATGATACAGGATTAATATCTGATAATAGTACTGGATATGTTCTAAGGATTCATTAACTAGGCTCCAATTCAGTAGCTCACTAAACTATGTATTTAAAAAATAGATGAGTAATCCCATGGAAGTCAG
This sequence comes from Eretmochelys imbricata, assembly GCF_965152235.1. Classification (NCBI taxonomy): domain Eukaryota; kingdom Metazoa; phylum Chordata; order Testudines; family Cheloniidae; genus Eretmochelys; species Eretmochelys imbricata. Next base: position 90,542,911 of record NC_135572.1, on the reverse strand, counting down.
TAAGATTTAAACACATTAAAATCCTTTGCTGAACTGGGGTCTTTACCACACACTCTTTTGAACGAATGACATGGTATAAAATGTATAGTGTGTCTAGGGTCATACTACACTGTGGGTACTACAGTGGCACAGCTTTGGTGCCATAGCTATGCCATTGTTGTGCTGTAGTGCAGAAGCACAGTACAGCAATGGAATGGGTTTCCCCATTTTTGTAGCAACTCTACCTCCCCAAATGACAGTAGCTAGGTCAACAAAAACATTTTTTTTCAACCTGGCCTCATCTACACCAATGGTTTAAATCAACATAGCTACAGCACTCGGTGGTATGGATTTTTTATACCTCTGAGTGATGTAGCTACGTAGACCTAAATTTTAAGTGTAAGACCAAGTCTAGGATATCCATCACCCTAAAAACTAAGCACCAAAGGATATGTGTTCCAAAGCATTATAGGTAGACATTACTACAATTGATAATCCTGTATGAACTCAAAAAAAAATGATCACTTTGAGATGAAATAACTAAAGTAGGGAGTACTGGCAGTTTACACTGTCTCTGGGATATGGATTAATAATGGACTTTAATATTCAATATCTATAACTCATTTGAAGTATTAGAATTATTCACCAAGACATGGTGGGATTTGCATTATGATTACCTAGTACCATACCTTGGATATATTACGAAGCATAAATTATGCTGAAATTATTCATCTTTATCTATATATGGGATTATTAATATAAATACATCCAGCTCCTACATATAAAATTAAAGTATAAAATGTATTTACTGCCTTAAATAAAATGAGTATTGTTATTTATCTTCAGGTTTTGAAATCAGTCATTTGGGTGGAGTGTTAGTGTCGCTGCTTTAATAAAACAACTCCAGGCGCTGACTTCTCAGGACCTGAAAGCATTGCTCTCACATTGTTGTCTTTAGGGCCATAAAACTTATTTCATAATCCATTCCTTATAGTGATCCCTGGCAGTGGTAATATAAAAACGGGTTATTGGGGTTCCTATGTTAAAATGACTTTTTTAAAGTATTTGTAGAACTATTGCATGGTCATTTCAATTTGCATATTATTTACAGACTACTTTCCCAAGAGTATGCCAGACAGTTGCCATAGAACAGAAGAGGCTGCAAAGCAGGGAAGGTAGGGAGTTAACATAAACTCCTAACAAAAATCATTTCTCAAAGTTTATTGCCCAAATTTACAGGACCTGTAACACTTAACAGGATTATGACTCACACACTTTTGTTTTTTTTTTCAAATTCACCAACCCCCTAGTCCAATCAATTATTCTACCACTTTCTTTTAAAAGATGTCTACTCCAGGCAACTTTACAAAAACAAAAACAACAAGCCCTCCCCCTATCACTAGTTTATCTAAGCACCCACCAGTGAGAGCCCTACTTTAGATATGGCATAGGTGGCTTTTAGTGTTTTTTATCACTGTCAGTTAAATCTGCTACATCATCATTTATGTCAATGCTATGACTGGCTCAGCTGAACTGGTGATAAGAATGGTGGAACATGTAATCATAGGTGCCAACTTCTCCTGTCGCCGCTGGGTGCTCAACCCCCCCACCCAGGGCCCGACTTCATCCCTGCCCTGCCTCCATTCCAAACCCTTCCCCAAATCCCCACCCTGCCCCACCTCTTTGCTACCTCCTCCCCTGAGTGTGTTGCATTCCTGCTTCTCCCCCTTCCCTCCCACAGCTTGTTATGCCGCAAAACAACTGTTTTGCGGCAGCGAGCACTGGGAGGAGAAGCCGGGACCTGGTGCACTCAGGGGAGGAGGAGGAGGTGAGCTGAGGTGAGCTGAGGCAGGGGGGTGGGGAGCTTGGCTGCTGGTGGGTGCAGAGCACCTACCAATTTTTCCCTGTGGGTGCTCCAGCCCAGGAGTACCCACAGAGTTGGCACCGAAGCATGTAATTCCTTAATGTAGAGCAAGTCTTCATGTTTACGATGCCAGGACAGTTTCTGAAGCTGTGAGAAGGCAGTTGCCATAGATAGATCAAGAGGGTTTTCTAATTCAAAAGAGTGGCAGTTTAATTTTTGTGGGTGGAGAACTTTGTCATTTGGAGAGGCCCTCAAGCTTTTCATTGCACAGTATTGAATAGTCTGGGCAGTGAGAAGCTGGGGACACACTGTGGGCCCAGAAGAAACACACTGTGGGCCCTACACAAACAACTATTTCTTAAAGGTTTTCCAAATTTGGCAAAATTCCTCTTTTGACGGAATATCCATTTGAAGTCTTAAATCATCATTTTAAAGAGGTGTATTGAGAGCAAAAACTTGACTTAATAATATTTCTCATTTTATTTTTTTTTTGTAACATTTCATGTAATGGTGCCAATGCTGTTGCCAGATTAGGCAGAAATTTACAATAGTAGTTAACCAGTGCTAAGAATGAACATAACTGTTACATATTCATTCAATGTGGTTTTTGAAGAATCACCGTCTCTTTTTCTGGTGATTTCCTTTGGCCCTTGGAATCAATTACATTTCCAAGGTATTCAGATGAAGGTTTGAAAAACTCATATTTTTCTCAATGTGCTTTCCATCCATGGTCTTTCACGAGTTGTAAGGCAGCATCCAAATTTCAAAGATGGTTCTCTTGATCCTTTCCAGTAACAAGGAGGTCATCCAAATACTTTTAAACTAAGTTCAGTCCCTTCAGGAACTCATCCATGGTGTTCTGGAACAGGGCAGGTACTGATGAGATACCAAACACTGAAACACTGTCCTTCACTAAGGGTATGTTTGCACTGCAATTAGAGACCTGTGGCTGGTAATGGCCAGCTGATTTTGGCTAAGGAGATTTGGCTTAAAGGGCCATTTAATTGCCATGTAGATATTCAGGCTTGGACTGCAGCCTGAACTCTGGGAAGTTCCCCCCTCACATGTAAATATTAAGAATCTGAATAATGTAAGTTAAGCTATTTAATTACTGAAATAAATGTATGTAGATATAGAGTATTCTCCTGGTTAGCAAAAAGCAGCACCATATATAATTGAAAATCAACATGTTTTAATGATTAACCATATTATGCAAAATCAACCTTTCTTTAGGAAAATAACAAAAGTACAAATGCAAAACACTATTAAAATTGATTATTTAATTCAAGATGTTCTGCTTGCTGATTTACATCATGATTAAAATAAATCAGTTCACCCTGACTAGCACTTTGGCTTGGTATTCCGAAATGCTGACACAGACAGCTCCACTTCATTAGCAGGAAAAAGATATGAAAATAAAAGGTCTGATTTTAGGCACCTAAGCTTAATTATTTTTCCTCTTAATGCACCAGAAAGAGACGGAGGGAGGAGATGTGGTTCTGTGGGTTTAGTTAATGCCTTTGAGTCAAAACATACCTTCAACTCTTTTGATATGTACTTCATCTTTACAGGCCCAAGCCATATACCACGCAGATCTGTATGAACTGTGCTTTTACATGCTGTAAAACACTAAAGTAGAAGTATTCTAGATGTTATTCCTGTAAAGTGCTTCAAAGTGCCTCTGGACAAAAGCCTTAGCATACAGAAGGCACATTTTTCTTCAGATTCTTTAAGTCTGACATTTGCTATGGAATCCACAGCTGGCTGTAGATTTTAGGTCGTTCATGGAAAGTAGAACAAAACTGTTAGTGCTGTATTGCCAGTCTCACAGTCAATGGGGATGGATCTTCAGCCAGCCGGTGTAAGTTGTCATAGCTACAGTGACATCAATGGAGCTATGACAATTTAGACCAACCAATTTACACAAACAGTTTTTATTTCTTAAGAACTCAGCTCCTGAGATGATATGATGACATGAGAATCTCAGCTTTAAAACGTAGAAGCAAGACTCTAGACTTCACAGTTGCAGAAAAGAGTATGAAATCATGAACATTAAAATGCCCAAAATCTCAGAAGTCCACTAACTAAAGCAAACCCAAATGTATTTTGTTTAAAATCATGATTTGTAGCATGACTTTTGAATGCTTTTGGTTGGCAATACTGCTATCAGCAAGGCTTTTTATTACGAGAAGTTTAACACTTTGTTTTAAATTTTTTAAAAGGAAGTACAGGCTTTCAGATCCTCTCAAGCTGGATAGACACATTGGAATCCATCGCTAGAAAGTCAGAAACTCTACCTCATTACTGATTGAATTGCTTTTTACTTTATTTCTGGTTCCACATCATTTCCAATATCTGTAGACTGACTCAAATTAATCCCTTGGGTAATTCAACTGAAGCTTAGAGCATTCCATCAGGGATTTATTTGGCACATTACCTGGAATTAATGCCATTTTTAACTTCTTAAAAATATTTCAATCCATAACTATGACAATATAGACAAAGATTATCACATTAAAAGCTACATACACTAATTGACATTGTCATCACCTTAGCTATTAGACTAATTATACAGGATGGGGAAGTCTACACAATTTTCACTGTCTTACTGTATGAAACTATTTGCTGTGAAAAAAGTCAAAAATGCAATGTCTTTCCAAAAAAAAAAAAAAAAGAAGTGGGATGCTTCCAAGTGTTTTCTGAACTGCCAATCCTCCAAAAGCAGTGAGAAATAATTTTCAAGAACAATTCATTTGATACTATATTGATGGTCTTTCCATTTTGAAGGCCAGATCTTGTCTCCAGCAGTACACCTCACATACAGCCTATAGAAGCTGCACACCTCATTTGGGATTCCTCTGTCTCTGTTGCTTATATGGCTTTTGGGTATATGTTTCATATGTTAGGTGTACATGCTGAGATAGGTGTTTACTATTTAAATTGCTACTCAATAACCCCCATTCTCATACACTGAATCAAAGATTTCATCCAGCCCCAAATAGATACGTATGGAAACTGGACAAGAGATGAAGTCAGGGGAAGCACTGACTATACATCCGAAATGTTAAAGTGTGAAAAAACAATCAGGCAAGGACAAAACTGACAGTGAGTCAGAGAGAATAATTGGGTAAGAAAGCTGGAAATGACTTTCACTGGTTGATCACTTTGAGACACAGGCTGACAAAAGTTCATTGGGATGAAGAGCCCTCCACCCTGGAAATCAGAAAGAGAGAGAGAGAGAGAGTTCTTTGGGTCAGAGGAGGGAATAGCGATGAGACCTACAATAACATTCCACACCTTAGGTCCCACGTCTCTTTTGTGGAGAATAGTCTTGGATCATATCCACTCCTACCACCTGCCCATTACCTGGGAGTGATGCTGAAATTATTGCAGTCCAAGGTATACAGTAACTCCTAAGGTTTATACAGGAAGGAGAGAGAGGCCAGCACATCTGTAGGGCTGGAGAGCTCATTGCTTACGTCAGAGCACCCATGTAACACAACTCTGGTTCCACCTCACTGTGGAGATGACACATTTAGGCTTTGTCCACCCTAGAACCTGAATGACAACACTTGTTAAAAAAACACTCCCCCCTAACGACAAGTTTTGCCGATGAAAAGTGCTGGTGTGAACTGCACTTTGTCGTCAGGAGAGCTCAGCGCAGCTGTATTGGCACAGCTGTGTCACTAAAAGATGTATACATATGTAGACATAGTTTAAATCTTTTCCCTTTAGGCACTGGGCTGATTGTCCTTCGGATTGACTGGATCAGTATGCAGCTGGTCTGTGGGGTTTACATGCTCATTTGATGAAGGCTCCTCTTTTCAATTACTAATAGCTGTTTCAGAAGATTTGAGCCGATAACATTTCCCTACTCCAAGAGGGTTCATTGAGGACCATTTGAATAGAATCCTTTATCACCTTTCCAAAATAGAGTTGCCAGGCCTCCAATTTTCGACCCAAACACTTGGTCAAAAAGGGACCCCGGGAACTCTGGTTGGCACCGCTGACGGAGCCATTAAAAGTCCAGTCAGCAGAGCAGCGGGGGCCTGGGGCTAAGGCAGGCTCCCTACCTGCCCTGGCTCTGCACTACCCCTGGAAGCAGCCACCAGGTCTCTGTGGCCCCTAGGCACTGGGGTGGCCAGGGACTGGGAGGCTCTGTGCACTTCCCTGCCCCCAGTGCCAGCTCAGCAGCTCCCATTGGCCAGGAACTGTAACCAATGGGTGGTGCAGGGAGCAGCGCCAGTGGGCACAAAGGCAGCATGCACCTCTCAGAGACGTCTGGCAGCCCATGCACCTAGAGGCTGCAGAGACCTGGTGGCCGCTTCCTCGGAGTTGCAGTAAGTGCCTCTAGGTCCCTGCACCCTCTCCTGCACACCAAGCCCCTGGCCCAACCCGGAGCCCCCTCCTGAACCCCAAACTCCTCATCCCCAGCCCCATCCCAGAGCCCACACCCTCTTTTGCAATCCCAAACCCTCAGCCCCACCCCATAGCCTGCTCCCCCAGCTCAGAGCCCATATCTCTTCCTGTACCCCAACCCCCTCCCCAGCCTAGTGAAAGTGAATGAGGGTGATGAAGAGTGAGCGACAGAGGAAGGGGGGATGGAGCAAGCAGGGGGCAGGGCCTCAGAGAAGGGGCAGTGCATGAGAGGGGTCCCAGAGAAAGGGCAGGGCAGAGGATGGGGCAGGGGTGTTTGGTTTTGTGTGATTAGAAAGTTGACAACCCTATTCCAAAACCTATTAAGTCATTTTTTTTTTGCATTCAATACACCTCTTTAAAATGGTGATTTAAGACTTCAGATTATTCACATGAATATTCCTTAAAATGAGGAACTTTGCCAACACTGGAAAACCTCGAAGAAAACTCTTCTTGCATCTGAAGAAGTGGGTTTTTTTTAACCCACGATACCTTATGCCCAAATAAATCTGTTAATCTTTAAGGTGCCACCAGACTCCTTTGTTGTTTCTCTAAGAAATAGTTATTCTATAGGACTTGTCATAAATATAAAGGGAAGGGTAAACCCCTTTGAAATCTCTCCTGGCCAGGGGAAAGCTCCTCTCACCTGTAAAGGGTTAAGAAGCTAAAGGTAACCTCGCTGGCACCTGACCAAAATGACCAATGAGGAGACAAGATACTTTCAAAAGCTGGGAGGAGGGAGAGAAACAAAGGGTCTGTCTGTCTGTCTATATGCTGGTTTCTGCCGGGGATAGACCAGGAATGGAGTCTTAGAACTTTTAGTAAGTAATCTAGCTAGGTATGTGTTAGATTATGATTTCTTTAAATGGCTGAGAAAAGAATTGTGCTGAATAGAATAACTATTTCTGTCTGTGTATCTTTTTTGCAACTTAAGGTTTTGCCTAGAGGGATTCTCTATGTTTTTGAATCTAATTACCCTGTAAGATATCTACCATCCTGATTTTACAGGGGGGGATTTCTTCATTTCTATTTACTTCTATTTTTTATTAAAAGTCTTCTTGTAAGAAACTGAATGCTTTTTCATTGTTCTCAGATCCAAGGGTTTGGGTCTGTGGTCACCTATGCAAATTGGTGAGGCTTTTTATCCAACATTTCCCAGGAAAGGGGGGGTGCAAGTGTTGGGAGGATTGTTCATTGTTCTTAAGATCCAAGGGTCTGGGTCTGTAGTCACCTAGGCAAATTGGTGAGGCTTTTTACCAAACCTTGTCCAGGAAGTGGGGTGCAAGGTTTTGGGAAGTATTTTGGGGGGAAGGACGCGTCCAAATAGCTCTTCCTCAGTAACCAGTATTAGTTTGGTGGTGGTAGCGGCCAGTCCAAGGACAACGGGTGGAATATTTTGTACCTTGGGGAAGTTTTGACCTAAGCTGGTAAAGATAAGCTTAGGAGGTTTTTCATGCAGGTCCCCACATCTGTACCCTAGAGTTCAGAGTGGGGGAGTAACCTTGACAGGACTCTTTCCCTTTTCTTTTGGGTCTCACTCCCAAACTGATCTAGTATTGTGCAATGAAAAGCCTGCCATCCCTTCCCATTGACAAAGATCTCCACTCACAGAAACTGAACTAGTACTTTCTCGAGTGGAAAGGAGTAAAGAATGTGAGTACACATTTCAGGAAGCAAAGAAACTGTTGGAATCAGTGGGTGCAATTCTTTCTCACATTCTTCCTGATGGCATGAAGAAACCAATTGCCTTCAAGTCATGAACACTTACCCCCTCTGAGAAGAACTATGCACAGATAGAGTAAGAAGCTTTTAGCATTACTTTTGGGATTCAGAAGTTTACAACCTATCTGTCTGGCAGACATTTTATCTTGTTGGTTGACGCGGACTACAAACAGATTAGTGGAACACTTTTTTAGATACGCTTAAGTATGGCTTAAGAGCTAGCATCTCTATATTGAATCACCAGCAGAAACTGGACAATTTCTTGCTTGTCTAAAGGAACACACCATGTGTTATTACCCAGGAGTCCCCTGAATCTCTTTTTATGAAGCAATCTTTAAGGATCTGTTTGGACCTGTAACCTTTTCATGTTGCTTCACATGTAGCCAAATCCCAAGCCAAACTGATTGACAACGTGAGACTCATCACCATTTTTTTTTCAAATAGGAAATTTAGTGTGGACTTGCAACTATGATTGTGGATTGAAATAAGTACCTGGAGAACTTGTAAAATACAGATTGTTTTGTTCATTGTCAAACTATCCAACACTACTTTATGGAAACAACATATGGACTGGTTGCAGCCTTGACAAGTAGCAATGTCCGGCGATATTCCAGTAGGACTTTCTGTACCTCTAATCAAACCTTCTTCCATTACAACTCCTAATTCCGTTGGCTTCTTGGAAGAAACTTTGGTTCCAGATCCAGCTGATTCCTTACCACCAACTGCTCCTGTTGTTCAGGACAATACTTCACCATCATAACCATGTTATCCAAAGAGAGTGAAAAAATCAGTGCTATGCTTAAGCTTAAACTTATAAATTGTTTAACTAGTAAGTTGCTAGAACAGGGCAGAAAAAATCCCTTGTCCCTTAAGAGTCTGCAGTAGTCCACATGCAGCTTTAAGTTAGGTTATATAATGCTTTATGTTAGCCATGTAAATGATTATGTGAAAAAGATATCTATAGAGAGAGAAAGAGTGGAAAATATGTCATTTTCCTTTAAATGATGTGCATTCTGTACTCACCATTCCCAGTGCTGACCTTCACTTTTGTTTGCTTTCTGTTTTGCTATCAGAACATCAGTCACCAAAGCAGATAGCTATATTCAAATCAGATCCCCCTCTGTCTATCTTTTTCACTGCTGTGTCCAAATATAACAAACAGAATTTTATTGTTTTGGTTAAATCTATCTTAAATGTTCTGGATTCATAAACTTTTTGATAAACTTTCTTTCATCTTACCAAAACATGTTTTGATTTTGAACCTAACTAATTTATTAAACAAAGGAAGTTCTGTGTTAGTGAATTAACTGATTGTTTTGAGTCACTGTGTCAATCAAGATTTTAGAAGTGGTAGATCTCATCTCACACCTGATTTTTGTTCATATAGTAAGTTTAGGCCTTTAACATAGGTTGTCAATTTCCAGTTTTATATTAAATCAGTTTAATTGTAAAAGTAAACTTGCATTTTACTTAAATCAAAATAATCCAATTTAAATTTAAAAATCTATTTTTTTCATTTATATTTTAAAATAATTACTTTTTACCCTCTCTGATTCTAGTACCTTAATATAGATAGTACATGCCTCTCTGTAGGCACCCAAGTATAAAATAACCAACCAAACAAACAAAAACTTTAGGTCTAAACCTATGTGAACCTCCTAACCTCCTCAGGATCTTTCAGCCAAAACTAAATTCCTTAGGCCCTTTGCAACTACACAACCACCTTTTCACAACTTCTTTTTCCTTCCTGTTGGGTCCCGACAAATTGTACTCTGGACCTTCCTTTTAACTGTGCTGTAGAATTTATTTCAGTTGGGCTAGGGAAACAAGAGCGCAAGATTTTCCACTCTGTCATGTAATCTGGATCACAAAGCAGGGATATCTCTCAATGCACAGAACTGTACAGAAGGATACCCAGAAAGGTGGCCACTGTACATGTTGTTTAATGTGTGGTAGTGAGGAAGGTAGGTGAGGGTTGTGAGATGAAATGAGGGTCTCCTTAAATAAAACTCAAGAATGGTTGCCTCTGGGCTTCAGATGGGGGCACATATGGAGGAAGTCTTTTATTGTTTATGTTATTCTGCATTTTGGTTCTTCCAGTGTTAAATCCAAAACAGTGTATTGCCTTTATTCATTGGAGCAATTTTGAAATTAATCAGATATTTCACAAGTAGCTGTAAAATGAATCACTTTCAGGACTGGAGTGACATTCTGAGTTGCTTGGAGTGAGTTAAATTCTAGCTTCAGCACTTTAAATAAGCAGGGGTTTATGCAGGTTTTTTTTTTTTTTTTCAGGAAGCCATAAAGTAAAACATTTTAATAATCTAATCCAAGGCACAGCATCAGCCAGTGACAACATTAATCTACATTCTAACTGTGTTACAGTTCTACAGATTTTAAACTTCACCTCTTGCAGATGATTTTTCAACTGAATAATACAGTCCAATAAAACGATGTCCTCCCTTCTTCCAGGGCAGATGGAATTTGAAGACTCCTCTAACATATGTACTCAATATTACAATTAATTGTAGATCGGCTGACTGTCAGAGGATGGAGCACATGGTGTGGAATCCACACAAATTTGTAAAGGAAAATTTGTAAAGGAGGGTGAGAAAACCTGGATTTGTGCTGGAAATGGCCTAACCTGACGATTACTTTAGATAAGCTATTACCAGCAGGACAGTGGGGTGGGAGGAGGTATTGTTTCATATTCTCTGTGTATATATAAAGTCTGCTGCAGTTTCCACGGTATGTATCTGATGAAGTGAGCTGTAGCTCACGAAAGCTCATGCTAAAATAAATTGGTTAGTCTCTAAGGTGCCACAAGTACTCCTTTTCTTTTTGCGAATACAGACTAACACGGCTGTTACTCTGAAACCTTTAAATATTTTGTGACTTAAAGACAATCACTGCACTTTTGATTGCATTTATTTCACTACCCAAAATGATATAGGTGGTTGTGGGTCTTATTTTGCCATTCCCAGCAAAGGCCCTGAAAATTGGGAACAGCCAAGTGTCTCTGCGGGTGGGGAATCTAGACCCACCCCCATTGTATGAAACAGAACTGCTGTGGTTCTGTTGCACAGTAAGCATGGACTCAGATAGCCTCTGTGGAGTGTGCAGCCCTTTAGGATGTCCTGGAATGCATAGGTCTTTCTATGATGCAATGTGAACAAGGATTTAAGGGCAGGACTATTAGCTCACCATCTTTGTGGAAGCACAGGCTGCTCTCCTCTCCTCAATGGCTCTGCTACAACGTTGCAACCTGATTCTTAGATTCTGGTCTTGGAATGAGATTTGCCTTTATAGGAGAAACAAAGGCTGCAGAATATATTGGAGTTAACTGAATGTTTTCATGGTAATGTCACATAAGCAGGTTTCATAGTATTGTGATTTGTCATTGCTGTGACTTCTCTACCATTTGGCTTTGATTCTAGTTAGCCTGTTTTTTCTGCTTTGTGGGAGACCTATACTTTGCAAGGTAGTATAATTTCTGGCATTTTAATGAACATGTCTTGCAAAACTACCTGACCTTAATATTTTTTGTAATTGCCTTACTAACTATAATAAGGCTTTGCGATATGCTTTCCCTTTTCAGTGCTGTGCTTACAATGCTTCTACACACAGACTTTATTGCTAAACAGAGCACTCTGGAGAAGACTAAACGAGTGTTTTCTCTTAGCTATTCTTTGGTCTTGTGTATCATTACTTGTATGCGTATCATTACTTGACCTAACCCTAAGCAAAGATAAGTAAAGAAAACAGCAAACTCTAGAAATTACTACATGCAGAAATGATTGATGTTTGGTTTTGGCAAGCATAGCTGCAAATAGAACCTCACTGGAACAGGTTTAACTAGAACTTAGGGAGATTATGCAAAGAGACTTCAAAGCGTTCAAAGTCAATAAAGCAGTTTTACAAAGTTAACATGAGAACTTACACATACAGGCACAAATCAGTCAATCCTTACCGTAAGGTAATGCTGATAAGAAGTACAGAAATTTTATTTGCCTGCCAAGACTTGTCCCCGGTGAGTGGACCAGTGGAATTCTGAAAGGATGTGTAAAAATAGTTTAGAAAATATGAACATTATGATGAAGCCGTGTGACATAAATAGCAAAATATTCAAATGTAATAGTTGTGCGGACTGATCAAAGTCCTGCATTGATTTTTTGGGGGGGAAAATAGACTTGGTAGCAGTATAATGTGTGAAGCAAATTTGTCTCCAAATTATTACAAAGCTTAACTGTGTACTAAGCATGGGTGCTAGATTTTTTTGTCCCTTCATCCTATTTGAACTACTACCAGCTACTGCTGCCTTTTATTGTGATACACTAACTAGTTTATTAGTGCAATGAGTCTGTCTTTGCATTAATTCAACATATTATTGTCTCAGACTCTACTTCTTACCAGTAAAAATTTGCCTTTGTCAAATCTAGTACATTGAAATGGGCATGCATCCTAAACAATCTGGGATGCCTTGGTGGAAGCAAGCTCCTCAATGGGTTTCCTTCTGCCCACAAAAAGTTGCCATCAAACATTTCTGGTAAGACAATATCCTAGATTCTTTACAAACTGCTGACCAGCATTTAGTAGTCCTGAGGGACAATCTCTTATTGTCCATGAACAACAGGCAAGTATGTGTGCACAAGTGATGTCCATAAAGATTAAAGTCTTCCCAAAAGTCTGATACTTTTAAAGCTGCAGAAAAAAAGATAATGGTCAGAGGACATCTCCTTTGTACACCTAAAATCCTGTGGTATCTTCTACCTAGCTATTAGGACTATCTATCTATCCAGTAATTTGGATATATAAAAGATACAAAATATAAATTGACAAACTTTACCACATTATATAATACCTTTTAATTTCTAGGTTTCCATGCCTGAGGGTGTCTGACGAACAGTAAAGAAAATTAAAACATAATTAAATTTAATCAGCAAGTATTACTTTTCATGGCAACCTTCCTATCCCTGTCAGACATCATCTAAATCAATAGAATGTGAGATAAACATATTGTACATTTCAGCTGGATTATACCCAGTTTATTTAAATAAGAGTGCTCTTGAAGAGAAGAAATATAAATCCTGCCTCTATCAAAAAACATGTCCTTCCTAAAAATTTGTTGAGAGAAATAATCACAGAAGACAAGATGTACTCATCTACATTTTTACCCACCAAAACATATAAAATCCACAATATAAATAGATATTCCAGTCACAATGGGACACAACTGACCTTTCACAACTATAAAACTTGAATATCATGGGAACTTTAAAGGTGACTTAGTGGAGTTTTTCTAAAAGTAGAAACAAAGATGCTTAAATAAAGGGCAGTCTGCATGAGTGTCCTAATGGAAGAGTGTAAGAGTAGATATGACCTTGTGATACTTTTTCGTTCTCATGCAGATCCAATATCCATTGACTTACAGTTCCTGTTCTTTTTGGGATCATTCCAAATAAAATGATAACTTACATTAAGGTGTCACAGCAGATATGGTAACTATTTAAATAGCACTCTTTCTCAGCAAGAGAAAGCTAGATTGAGTTAAAGGCATTGTGTAATATTTGCTTTCAGTTATGAAGAATATAAAAGCCAGGACTTTCAGAAAATGTTTGAATGATGCAAAAGCTCACTTTACTATTATGTAATTAATTTATACTGAAAAACCCATCTAATTCTGTCTCCAACATATATTAATTACATGTAGCTATGTGGATTCTCAAGTGAAAAATCTTGAATGGCTACATCTGACAAACAGGAAAATATAATCTAAAAATCTGCCATAAAAGGCAAATATCCTGATAATTTGTGTGACTAATGTAAATTGGAAATAAATATGTTGTTAACATTGTGAAACACAGGTAAAAGTCTCTTAACTCGGATGTACTGTTGATCTCTTATTGGCTGTATGGATTCTATTACATGTTCAGCATGCAGCTACCATTTGATGTTTTTTTTTTCTAGAAGATATGCTCTAGGGATTATTTCAGGGATGTTCTATCCATAATACAGAAGGTCAAATTAAATGATTAAAAGTGGTCCCTTCTGGCCTTGAAATCTTCTAAGACTATAGTAATTCTTCATGTGAAATACAGAGGGTGAAATGCTGTCCCATATGAAGACAATGGTACTCTTCCCACCAACTTCAATGGCATCAGAATTTCACCAGAATATTCAAAAAAAGATCTGCAGAGGAATCTGCTAAAACAGAAAAATATTGCACCAATAACTCATCAAATTATTCTATAGAATAGATCTAGGCACGTTATTCTATCTGCTCATTTTGGCCTTTTTATTTCCTGTTGCTGGATCATTCATGAATGATTCTGACATCTGAAAATCTAATCTTCTAATAGAGCTTATCAAAAAACTTTCATCAGAATACTATCTGATTGAAATATGCAGTTTTCTCAAAATAAAACATTTTGTGGGAATATTTTTCATCAAATGTTGATGAAGGGGAGAAATTGTTTTGACTCTCCTTTTGATAATATCAAAATGAAACATTTGACTTTTTAATGTATATTTTAATAATAAAGTTCAAAATGACAAATGTTGATACTTCTTGGAATTTTCATTCCATGGGGAAATACTGAAACTTTGGCTTTCCATTGCTATTCAGAATTAAAACAGACTTTGAAACATTGGAATTTCCATTCTGTGGAAAATTCTAATTTCTGACAATCACCAACTTTTAAAATTTGAGGGAACATTCTTTATCCTGAGTTGTTAACAAGCTGTTCCTTTAACTTATCCTTATTTATTTGTGGTGTGTACTTATTCACTTAACTTTGTATGACTTTCTTTCTCGTCCCTCAGCAGAATTTTCTGAAGAGTAGACTAATAAATCAAGAATACTAAATAGCCAATAATGAATATAGTGATGAATATTTCTGTTTGTATACAAAAAAACGTTCATTTGCAATATCCATTCAAACCCTGCTCCTGCTCCCATTGAAGTGAATAGCAAAATATCTCTAGACTTCAGTGGTGAACAAATGTGTGATCTAGCTTCTTGAATGACACTGAGTGGATTAACACAATGAAAGAATTTGTGTCTGACATAAAACTACAGAACTATGGCCAGTTTAATGGGGGGGATTGTAATTTAATTTCAATTTATTTAATTTAATTTGCTTTAAAATGGTGTAAGCAAAAAAAGTTCTCAATTAACGTTTAAAGTATGGTATTTTTAAGTGACAATTGAAAAATATATAGAGAAAAATTAAATGTAAACAATATCTTGCATTTAAGTTATAGAACACATGAAAAAATCAAAAGTTTGCAGAATGTGCAAGCAATATTTCCAGTATTCAAAACAGGAAAAATATGGTACAGTTGTATAAAATCCTGCATGTTAAATGTGAAACCCTTCTGCCCATCAGAGTTGGCAGCAACAAGGGCCGGGTTCAGTATTAGGGGCTCCATTCCAATAACACAATGAAAAACCGGTTCGAGCGCCCACCCAGTGACCTGGGACAAATATATACCACCCCTGCTGGGCGCCTCCAAGAGGCAGTACTTCCCCTCTCACAAGCATGGAGTCTGAGTGTAGCAAAAAAGCCTTTTAATAACAGAGAGAAACAATGTGGCATTATGTCGGGGAAACACCACCAACAGGATTCATAACACAACCCATGAGCAAAAACCCACCTCAAGCAAATTGGGGCGTGTCCTTTCCCTTGGGTTCTTCAGTCCAGCAACCCAAAATCACCCAAAGTCCCAAAAGTCCAATGGCCCAAAAGTCTCTCTCCCTGGTCAGGGCAGCCCCAGAGTTCGAAAGTTTATCTGCAGAGTTTTACCTCCCAACCTGGGTGGAAATGGGCGGGGGGGGGGAAGGGGAAGAGGTAAGGGGCACCTTACATGATCTGAAGCTGACTGCCCCACAACTCCATAGGACTCCGCTCCGCTCCACCAGCCAGTCCACAAACTGCTCTGCATCCCACAAGCAGCTCCCACCGTCCCACGAACTGCTCCACTCGGCTCCGCATCCCACAAGCAGCTCCCGCCGTCCCATGAACTGCTCCACCAGCCGGTCCACAAGCCGCTCCAGCTGTCTCACAAACTGCTCCACAATATATCTTCAGGCTCCCCCACTATTTAACAGAACACTCAGTGATTTCAGCTCTTAGTCAGTTTTTAGCTCTTTTGTGATTTCAGCTTGTAGTAGGGGAGCCTCAGTGCTGGTGCATCATTAGCCCAAAGTGAATTCAGCTCAGCAGCCTGTAACTAGACTCCTAGTGGAATCAACATTAGCTCTGATATTCCACAGTGGAGAGAGGAGAAAGTGCAATTAGCATGTAAATCCCATACCACCAACTATAAATATTTGTCCCCAGCCTCTCTCAATTCACAGAGTTTTGGAACCCATGCCTAGCGAGTGTTGCTTAGTTGATGGTGAGTCCCTCCATCATAACAAAAGGCCCAGTACAGTTCCAAGCACAGTTCCCATAATCAGGGTAATAACAATTTATTCTTTCTGCCCCAATAACAGAGACACTGAGGATCCTACAGCAGTCAAAGTGACCATTTGGGCAGCTATGGGCTTATGCTAGGCGGGGTGAGTGTGCCTATGCAAATGAGATCAGCCCCTGAAGTTCTTTTCCACAACTTGCCACACCTCACCACCAGATGTTAGGGTGGAGCTCATCCTGACTTTGCTTACAAATACACTCCATTTCCACTGGAGGAGAGGATACTCAGCCCCATAAAGAATTGGGTCCTATGTGTCTCTCCTAACTCAAGTGCAGTATCCAGACTTCCAGCACTTTTACTAATCATTAGACCATAGTGGCTTCATATTTGCTGCAAGTTATCAATTTCAGCCTAAAACCAGGAACTTCATGTTATATTTCTTCTGCCAGTTACAATATGACCACATAGAAATGTTGGTTGTGTTTAACCAAAATGAGAATTGACCAACATGAAATTTCATGAAGTAGGCAAACCTTTAATCTAACAAAGAATTGATTCTTCCAAGCAGTATCTATAGTTTAGGTGTCACTTCTGAATGACTAGATTTACAGATAGATAAGGAATCCTTAGGGCTGGATCCCCAGCACCCATTCCCACTTTTGATAAAAGTGGAATCCCCAGTTGCATAAGGAAATTTCCAAATAATATATAGCTGGTGTAGCCAGAGACAGGGTAGGACCACCTCCTGCCTTTCCCCTTCTATGTTGCCACAAGAAGTCTGTGAGTATACATATCATATGATGTTGGACGTCAAATTAATATTGCACAACTGTTACATTCTTGTTTGGATTGGAGAATTTGTGTTTTTACTAACAATGTTAATAAAACTATTGAAAATTTGAAATTAAAGTGTGAGTGTTGCAACTTTATACACAAGTTCCAAACCAAACAGTAATTCTACTTCTGCTATGCCTGATGCTGGGACTAGAACCTATCAAATTTCACAAGTCTAATTTATTAGTTAGGGATTCTTAAGTAATCAGTATAGCCAATATACAATAAGTAGATCAGGCAACAAATGGTTCAGTAAATTTGGCATCAAAACACTTTATTATTCTGAAGTTTCAGAAGATTGTTCAACTCCTTTTTTGTCACTACTGCCAATTTTGCTTTTCTTCCACTAGTAATGTTAAAATGGACTCTCACCTAAAATCAGCTAATTGTGACTCCATAAAAATACTTACCCGTCACGCTCCTAGCATGCAGAAAAAAAAACCCAGTTTTGGTGGCCTTCCTCCATATCCATTACCACACGTGGTGAATTTCAACCTATTTGTTTTTGGAACTAACCCCTACCTTCACTTTCCCCCCTAATATCCTCATTTGCTCCCAAAGGCTTCTTTCTATCTTGCAACATTCTGACTTCTGAATCTGTATAATGTCCTCATGATGTTATGATTTAAAAAAAAATATATGGGGCAAAATTCTTAGGTCCTTACTCACCTTTCTCAGGTTTCAGAGTAACAGCCGTGTTAGTCTGTATTCGCAAAAAGAAAAGGACGACTTGTGGCACCTTAGAGACTAACCAATTTATTTGAGCATAAGCTTTCATGAGCTACAGCTCACTTCATCGGATGCATACTGTGGAAAAGACAGAAGATGTTTTTATACAAACAAATCATGAAAAAATGGGTGTTAATCACTACAAAAGGTTTTCTCTCCCCCCACCCCACTCTCCTGCTGCTAATAGCTTATGTAAAGTGATCACTCTCCTTACAATGTGTATGATAATCAAGGTGGGCCATTTCCAGCACAAATCCAGGTTTTCTCCCCACCCCCCACCCCACCCCCACACACAAACCCTGGATTTGTGCTGGAAATGGACAGTTAACAATATTGTTAGGTTAACAATATTGCTGGGTGGGTTGAGGCAACCATTGCTGTGGCCCCATGTGGCATGTAGTAGTTTAGAAAGTTTAGTGTCCTTTTTCTTTTGTAGAGAAGCAAAGTGTGTGTTGTAAATGGCTTGTCTAGTTTTAGTAAAGGCCAGAACACTATCCCTGATAATGTCACGGCTAACCTGGTGGCTGAACTTTGTGACTTTGTCCTTATCCATAACT
The DNA here is from genome assembly GCF_965152235.1 of Eretmochelys imbricata. Taxonomy (NCBI): domain Eukaryota; kingdom Metazoa; phylum Chordata; order Testudines; family Cheloniidae; genus Eretmochelys; species Eretmochelys imbricata. The sequence continues at coordinate 90,524,392 of NC_135572.1, read as the reverse complement.
ATTTTACATTTGGGGACAATGTATATCTTCAAATCAGCGGCACTGCTATGGGTACCCGCATGGCCCCACAGTATGCCAACATTTTTATGGCTGACTTAGAACAACACTTCCTCAGCTCTCGTCCCCTAACGCCCCTACTCTACTTCGCTATATTGATGACATCTTCCTCATTTGGACCCATGGAAAAGAAGCACTTGAGGAATTCCTCCATGATTTCAACAATTTCCATCCCACCATCAACCTCAGCCTGGTCCAGTCCACACAAGAGATCCACTTCCTGGACACTACCGTGCTAATAAACAATGGTCACATAAACACCACCCTATATCGGAAACCTACTGACCACTATTCCTACCTCCATGCCTCCAGCTTTCACCCTGACCACACCACACGATCCATCGTCTACAGCCAAGCTCCGCGATACAACCGCATTTGCTCCAACCCCTCAGACAGAGACAAACACCTACAAGATCTCTATCAAGCTTTCTTACAACTACAATACCCACCTGCGGAAGTGAAGAAACAGATTGATAGAGCAAGAAGAGTTCCCAGAAGTCACCTACTACAGGACAGGCTCAACAAAGAAAATAACAGAACTCCACTAGCTGTCACCTTCAGCCCCCAACTAAAACCCCTCCAACACATTATCAAGGATCCACAACCTATCCTGAAGGATGACCCAAAAATCTTGGGAGACAGGCCAGTCCTTGCCTACAGACAGCCCCCCAACCTGAAGCGAATATTCACCAGCAACCACACACCACACAACAGAACCACTAACCCAGGAACCTATCCTTGCAACAAAGCCCGTTGCCAACTGTGCCCACATATCTATCCAGGGGACACCATCACAGGGCCTAATCACATCAGCCACACTATCAGAGGCTCGTTCACCTGCACATCTACCAATGTGATATATGCCATCATGTGTCAGCAATGCCCCTCTGCCATGTACATTGGTCAAACTAGACAGTCTCTATGTAAAAGAATAAATGGACAGAAATCAAATGTCAAGAATTATAACATTCATAAACCAGTCAATCTCTCTGGTCACGTGATTACAGACATGGAAGTTGTGATATTACAACAGAAAAACTTCAAATCCAGACTCCAGCGAGAAACTGCTGAATTGGAATTAATTTGCAAATTGGATACAATTAACTTAGGCTTGAATAGAGACTGGGAGTGGCTAAGTCATTATGCAAGGTAACCTATTTTCCCTTGTTTTCCTAACACCCCCACACACCCCATTCCTCAGACGTTCTTGTTAAACCCTGGATTTGTGCTGGAAATGGCCCACCTTGATTATCATACACATTGTAAGGAGAGTGATGACTTTACATAAGCTATTACCAGCAGGAGAGTGGGGTGGGGGGAGAGAAAACCTTTTGTAGTGATTAACACCCATTTTTTCATGATTTGTTTGTATAAAAACATCTTCTGTCTTTTCCACAGTATGCATCCGATGAAGTGAGCTGTAGCTCACGAAAGCTTATGCTCAAATAAATTGGTTAGTCTCTAAGGTGCCACAAGTCCTCCTCACCTTTCTCAGTTTTTACATGGACACACTTCCATTGTACTCATTCAGAATTAAGAACTGAGCATAGTAAGCAAAATGAGAGTTAGGATCTCAGGATAAGTTTCTACTTTTTGCTCTTTTAAAAATTGTTTTAAGAACTGAACACGAGCTAAAGCTCAAGGTGAACTTGTTGATTTGTTTTGTTCCTTGCTATAAGTTTATAAATTTTGCATCCTTTTACAGTTTGTTAATGGAATTTCCTTGTTACATCTGACTTGAATAAGAAGTGATAGCTATCTTAGTGGTAGGTAGGTCAATCTCTGACCACAATTTTATGCATCATTAAAATATTATAGCAACTGCCATAATTCCCTCTCTCTTAAGTAGTCAATCTACAGTGCATCTGCTTAACATAACTGGTTGGTCACTTGCTCTCAAAATTTATTGCAGGTTGTACCTTTCCATCATTTTTTGAATGATCAGTGTTGCAATCTAATGAAGTTACATATTGTATTAGCCACTTTAACAATGTTTCTGAAAAATGCACCACTACACAAATTATCCACATATGGTTTATTTTAATGATTGTTTTATCAGTATCATTCTCTCTCCCTCCCCCGACCTAAGCCGCTAGTGAACTTTCAGGGTGTAGGGGGTTATTTCTATTAGGAGACATTGTTGGATTCAGTTTTTTTTGCTGCAGTCCCTGTTTGTTTATAAAGAACATAGACAGTGCTATTTCACTCCCAGTAGGAATCAAAGAGCAGGAGACAGCTTCTTTCCCCACAGCCCCAAGCCTCTTTCCGCCAGCACTTTATCCAAAACCTCTTAGCTCTTTTCTCAGGGACAGGCTACCAGGGATCCTGGGCTCTTTTACTCCTTCTCTTTGTTTCTTCTACTTCTTTCCCATACATATATGCACAGCTCCACCAACCAATGTCCCAGTGCCTTTGTTTGCTATATCAGTTTCCAGGTAAACTCCCTGGGCCACATGGTTCAGCTTCAATTCAACCCTTGTGCTTATCTCTTGCGAGGTGGCTCCTATTGTTTCAGTTATCTTGTTCCATAAAGGAGCTTCATTATTTCCTGAATATATCCTGATTGAATGGGGGATGTCAGTAGGATAGAAGTTATTATTATGTAACACAAACATAGAATATGGGAGAAATCTAAATCCATCAACATACATGCACGCTACTGTCTATGTTGTGTTGGATAATGATTCGAGCTGTCTGAAATTGACACACACACACATATGCACACACACATAAAAACCTCCGCAACACTAAGAAACACTCAGACATTTTCATTGCTCTATTCTGGGCAATTAATTTTGTAACTCTGAGGTGCTGGGAAAACTACACTCTTAACCAACAAGCGAAAGGACTTGACTACATGGGCCATCTCTATCCTGGGGTTGCAGCATGAGAGCAAGGGAGAGCAGCCTCTGCAAGGCCCTGCTCCCTCTTCCAAGGGAATGGGAATACTCTTAATTTCCTTTCCTGCAGAGGTGATCTGAGAATGGTTAAATTGGACTGTGAAATGGGTGGAGGTTTCACTTAAAATGAAACACTAACATGATTAATGTTAACTGCATGTTTCACTGGGGCCACAGTCACAGAATTTTATTTACCATATGTTGAGTAAATGTCTAACTACAATAAAAGAACATGTCAGTAGAGCTGGCTGGGAGCTTTTGTATGGCTTTTAAATTAAACACTTGGAATTTATTTTTTTTATTTCCAGTTTTTCATCAAAACTGAATTTGTTTGTTGATATGAAAATGTATTTAATTTTTTATTTTGCTTTAACTTTCTACAAAGTTTTAATGAAAATATTTCAATCAGCTCTACATTGCATTTTGTGAGTACTACAGTCTTTCTCCTCTCCTCCCTCCCCAAGTTTTCATAAGTGTAAAATTTTGACAGTATGATTTTAAAACAATCATATGCTTCATGGAATTCGGAACCCATAACCCAGAACTTTCCTGTTTATCATGAGCTGATTACCACATACTCAATGCTGCTTACAAAACTTATGACTGTTCATGATTTATGCTGTCATCTAAACTTCCTGATAGAGCTATAAACCTATAAATCATTTACCTCTTTAAACTATGGAAAATATTTTGCTCTTTGTGTTGCACTGCTTGCTCTGCATTACTGCCTTGTCCCCATCTAACTCTTCCCATACATAGTCCTGTATAAATCATACTTTTCTTCTCACACTTTTCTTACCATATCAACCAAAGCACTTAATGCTTCACAAACTGTCTCTTTCACACACAAGCCTTACTCTTGTCATAAATAATTCCAATGTGCCTGAGTAGAGTTGTCAACCATAGACTGCAACTTGGAGCTTTAGGCAATCGCATATCCTGAGCCTAGGCCGCTGAGCATCTTGAAGATAAGGACCAGTACCTGGAACTTGACTTGCTATTTTATGGCAAGTCAGTGAAGACAGCAGAGGGTAGTTTGATATGCTTGTGGTAGCCTATATTTCTGGGGATATGTGCAATAGCACTCTCCACTAGACCTGGAGTTTCTTTAGGGCTGATGGTTTCAATTCCAGGTACGCTGCATTGCAGTAGCTCAGACAGCAATGTGCAGCCAAGGACAAGTCATTGTTTGCCAGAGTGGGGCAATTTTCAAGGCAATCACCAATGATATAAAGCATTACTTCTTGCTATTGCCATATGAGAACTTAGTGAAGAACACAAAAGAACTCTTACAATACAAATTGAAATGGCCAATTTGTGGTTATGTCCTTTCCTCCAAAGGAAACTACACCATGGCTGAAAACTTCTCAAAATTCTTGTCCATCATAACTTTCTTCTTGCTCAGGTCTGGCTTCAACCAGCTGCTCATCCATGAGCTGATTTTTTTCAAAGCACTGTGTTATCTGGGTGGTAGTGGTATGGCCTTATGTGGTGAAGTATAAGTAGAGCTGTGAGTCATTATAATATTGCTGGCTTTTGAGTCCATGTTGACTGACCAGTTCATTTGATAGGACCAGAGACTGAACTGAGATTCCAAGTGAGGAGTCTGGTGGTGAAGGTGCAATTTCCCATCAGTCTTCTTTGAGTGTGTCCCTCGGGGAAGGTCTCAAACCACTTAGTACATTCCAGGGGAATGCCACTTCTCTCAGGTGGGACAGCAGTATCTCATAGTCAGCAGTGTCAAATATTGCAGAAGTTCATCAGGATGAGAATGGATGCTGCCCATCATTCATTGACAGCTGGCAATCATCCATGTCCTGGTCTGATTCTACATTGTCAGATGTAGGGTATGAGCTTTAGTGAATTTATTAGGATTGCACTGCTGTAACTGACAGCAGAGCTCAACCTTCTGTGGTCAGGATCAAACTATCATTGGCAATTTTTTGTGTGTGTTGAGGTAGGCAAGGGGAAAAATACATGTAAATGAATAAGGAACAGGGTTCCTCACTGCAGTCCTTTATTCACAAAAAGGAGGTGGAGACATGAGAAACGTATTGATCAGACAGTTCACATTATTCCAGGATTAAGTACCGTTATTGAAAACTCACCGAGATATTCCCTGGACCTCACAAGTTTTTCCTATTTGGGGAGTAATATTATGGGACAACAAAGCAGAAATGAAATTTTGGATGGAGAAAGAGAAAGGAGATATGAGGTAGGAAGGAAACAGAATTTTGAAGAGACCGCTAGTAGAAACTATAATTTACAATGAAGAAGTAGAAAGTATGAATGAAGGTTTTTTTTTTTTTATTTTCAGAGACAAGAAGAATAAAAACAGGAGCATAGTGACAGGAAAAGACTAATACATACATGGTCTGTTGAGTCTTGTTCAATTAACCTTGGGACACTTTTACGTAAATTATATCAACTGAATATTACTAAACCTGCAAATATTGCTGATGCTGGAGAGTTTCTGTCCCTCAAAATGATTCTCACTCTTGAGCTGTTTTATACTGGTTTCAGTTGACTGCCTCTGTAGCTTGTTCAATATTGCAACAATTGTTTGAGAAAAGAGATTCTAGCTGGAATGTTTATATACAAGTCCACTACTTTAAATTCAATTCATGAACTTGTTAGCAGAAGGTGAAACTAAAGACTTACGCAGATACAGTTAGACTTGAACTTATTTCCATAGCTCCTCAGTGGAGTATGATGGGATACAAAGGAGACATGGATATAATGTGAAGTCAGTGGTTCTCTGTGGTTGGTAGAGGGTAATGAGGAAAGAACACAAGATAAATGTGTCTTGTAAACAGTTCACATGGAAGAGATTAAAAAGAATGAATGGTATTGAACGAATGAGAAGAGTACCTTAGTGCAATAAGATGATATTGTTGATATTGAGAACATACAGGGAAGGGTGTCTATTCTGAAAATCATTATGATTAAAGAGTAATAGATTATGGGCCAGATTCTGAGACAAGTTAAAGTGATTTACTCAGTACTAGAGAAATGTAAATTTTAGTCCACACTAGTGTTGTGCAGTAACTGGCTCTTTTGGCCCTTGCTGGCACTCACTAAAAGTTCCTAGTGCACATTGGGTCCACATGGGTTAGTTAGTACATGCCACACTAGTGAGGACTAAAATTGATATCCCTCTGGCATGGACTAAATCAGTGTGTAAACAAGTCATCAATCTAATTGAATATAGAGGGAGACAAGTTGGTATAATTACACAACCCCCCCCCCATTTCAGCATAAACATTGCACCATTTTAGACATTTTTATTTCAAATACTTTATATTCACCTCCATTTACTAACATATAATTTAACGTCCCCACCAAAGTCACTACTCTTTAAAGTGACAAATCAGTGAGATCTCTCCATCTATAACCCATTTTAGCTTAGGCAAACTGGACTTTCCTGATCTCCTTTTAATTCCTTTGCTTCACAAGGTCCTAACATGATTGCCAGAGTGTTAATCAGGAAGAATAGATTGAAGTCATCTAAGAAAAATCTCCCCATAGCTGTACAGCTATACCACAGTAGCTTCAATAGCTGATAGCAGTCACTGCAGAGTGAGGCAAGGTCTCCTATTCCCAAGGAAAATCAACCTCTGAAACATCACTGCAGCTCTTCCAACACTGCAATCAAGAAGTGAAGTTTCCAGAATAAAACATACTAGTATGACATGCATGACCTCCAGGATGGCTTAAAGTGGAAAGCTTAATAAAACTTAATATACAGCAAAAAGAAAAGTACTTGTGGCACCTTAGAGACTAACAAATTTATTAGAGCATAAGCTTTCATGAGCTACAGCTCACTGCATCAGATGCATCACGAAAGCTTATGCTCTAATAAATTTGTTAGTCTCTAAGGTGCCACAAGTACTCATTTTATTTTTGCGGATACAGACTAACACGGCTGCTACTCTGAAACCTGTTAATATACGGCAGCAATCACAGTAGTGGAGCAAAAGGTTAACATTCAAATTCTGATTCATTCAGCTTTACCACTTGGTCTCAGTATGAATCTTGATCTAGTAGTCAGCAATACTTTCACTGACAGAGCGAAGAGATTTCAGAAAGGGGAGATAAGTCACACAGATTATATACTCAGGATTGATCCTGCAATTCTGAGGCAGGCAAAATTCCTATTGACTTCCACAATAATATTTAGGTAGAGAAGAAGCTATTTTGGGAAGCTCAGGGGAAATGCATTAACATGTAAATCAACCTTGTGTTAGGACTATCTCTATCATGATGTAGAGAATATTGGATTAACGTGTCCATTTTTAAAATGCCAAACTCTCAGAGCTTTGTGAAATATTCAAAATGGCATGTTCTCAAAATTCAGCTTTTTGAATTTCATTTCAGCCAGGTGGGTAGGTGAATAAATATGGACATTTTTTTCTGTAAATGTGAGACTATTGTCAAAACTGGATCCATTGACACTTGCATGACAACTGAGAACTTCAGTTTTCTTGAACCTGAACCACCAAAATAACCTAAAATCAGCCTTCTTCTGGTGGCATCTGACTCAGATAATGAAAATGAGCATGCATTGATCCCCACTGCTTTGGATTGTTGTCGAGCAGAACCCATCATCACTTTGGATGCATGTCCCCTGGCATGGTGGCTAAAGCAGGAAGGGACATATGAATCTTTAGCACATTTGGCACATAAATATCTTGTGATGCCAGCTACAACAGTGCCATGAGAATATCTGTTCTCACTTTCAGGTGACATTGGAAACAAAACATGGGCAGCATTATCTCCTGCAAATGTAAACAAACTTGTTTGTCTGAGTGATTGGCTGAACAAGATGTAGGACTGAGTGGACTTGCAGGATCTACAAATTTACATTGTCTTATTTTTTAATACTTTTTTGTACATCATTCTACATTTGTAAGTTCAACTTTTATGACAGAGATTGCACAACAGTACTTGTAATTTGTAAACTGAAAAATACTCTTTCTTTTGTTTTTTTACATTGCAGATATTTATAATAAAATAAATATAAGGTGAGCACTGCACACTTTGTATTCTGTGTTGTAATTACTATCAATATATTTGAAAATGTAGAAAACATCCAAAAATATTTAAATAAATGGTATTTTATTATTGTTTAGCAGTGCGATTAATCACGTGATTAATCATGGTTAATTTTTGTAAACACTCAATTAATCGTGAATATTTTTAATTGCTTGACAGCCCTAATATAATGCAATATGTACTGGTTACTATTTCATAGTAACAAAACTAACTTTGTACAGTGATAACAAAAACAGAGGGAGGCATTTTTCAAAAGAAGTGCTTTGATTCATAATACATAGAGATTATTACATGCTTCTTCCTAAATAGTAACTCATTTGAGATATAAATGTTTTTTTTTTAATATGAGCATATTGAGATCACCTTTGAGTAATATGTACTGTGAAGAGTGAAGAATGATACTAAAGTGATGGGCATACTGATTTCCAATATCCATTTGAATCTTGATATCCAAAAAGTAACCTTTGATTTCCCCCTAGTATTTTATTATGCAGGATGGTTTCTTTAATTTAATTCTTCCACTGAAGCATTAGAAAAGTAACATTTTACTTGTATTTATACAGCTCTGTAAAGTTCCTGAATGGAAGATATTGATTCAAATTTGTATCACATTTCATTCCCAACATTCCTCTTGCCATATTAGCACATTTTCTATTTAACTACCCATGGATTTATAATCTCCCCTGGAAGTCCAATGGGAATTTTACATGATTATTCAGAGCAGAACTTGGCCCTTAATTAAATCTTTCTTTCTTTCTTTCTTTCTTTCTTTCTTTCTTTCTTTCTTTCTTTCTTTCTTTCTTTCTTTCTTTCTTTCTTTCTTTCTTTCTTTCCAAAGAACTGAAGTCAGGTCCCCAAATACTGGGAAACCGAGCAATCAGACTGTATTACATACTGTACCAGCCTGATCTCCACTGGATGAGTAAAACCAATGAGAAGGGCCCTCCCTGTGGGGGAAGGTTATCTGAAATGAGCTGTAGGATTTACCCCATAGATTTTAGGAGACTATTGGATCATCATTCTACTTGAAAAGAAGCAGGTTTTCCTTTTTCCTGAGCTTTCCATATCTATTTGTTTTCTACTTGTTGGTGAATCATAAATCCAACCTCAAAGGGGGAAAATTCTTGAAAAGTTTAAAGCATAGAAGTGCTCTTATGAAGCAAGAGACTGCACTTGCGTGCATGTATGAAAGGGTAGAGTTTTAGCCATAAGTTAAATAGGAAAGACTTACTGGGTCATCTTATCCATGCCCAAAACAATGAAGGACTAGTTCTCTAATTTTTAGTGTTTGTCGAAGTCTACATTTACATGTCCCAAGAATAGACTGATCATCACTTTGTTTTGGTGACAGTACTACGATAACAAACAGGAAACAAATGAGTGATACAGGTCTCTTTGAAAGCTAGAGCCTGCCTTGTGACAAATCCTGCTACTAAACAGCTTACATCTAATCACATTGTATTTAAATTTATGACTTTACTTAAGCAAAAAAATTAAGTGGGAATAGTGACTGTATAAGAATAGCTACAGTTCTTGTTTGAAAGATATTGGATTGGCAACATGACCCATAGTGCAGTCAATTAGCAAGGACAATATACCATACATTTTTTTCTCCTGTGTCTTATTTCTAATTGCCACATTCATGTGATGCAACTGACATTGCCAGCTCAAAAAATCATGCCTTCCTCCCCCTCCTGCCCTAGCAATAATGATGCAATGATCATGGGTGAGATTCTGTGCTGTGCCTCTGAAAGACACAACTTACAGCCCAGGGGAGGCTGGGACTAAGGTCACTTTAAGTTGTCCCAATCTTGGTCTGCTCAGTGGCCCCTAATGTATACAGCAAAGGGGGCCTGTTCCTGTCTATGGCTGTCTATGTACTGAATTGTTGCCAGGATCTCGGCAGCACTATGTGCTATTTGCCTATGCTTGACATTCACCTTATGTCAGGGCTTGTAAGGGCTCCTCAGAAGGCTGCTTTATGGCTGTCTTAATTTCTATGAGGGAGAATCCTCCCCCAGGAAGAACAGGGGATAGTAGGACACTTTATGTCATCTCAGCCTTCTTGCCTAGTGTAAGGGGTCCAGAGGATCTTGCCCAATTAGACTTTAAAAAAAATACATTATAGAACTTTTATTTGCCTTCTGGTTTTGAACGTATATTAATCACTTTTTCAAGCTTTTCTCTATAACCATGACAGTGACAACTTTTTCAATTCAAATTTACTTTTTCATCCTAGTATTTAATATTGTTGATGGGTGAAGCTCATATTACATATATCTGAAGCTTTTAAAATAGCTAATTCAGGATAGGAAGGCAAAAAAAATAAAACAAAACCATGTTTTTTAGCGAGGACTAACAGTACTATGTTCTTCAGCTAGTGGTTTATCCCTATTACTCTTGGGAAGAAGCCTCAGTTAAGATCTATAATGGATAAGATATTTTTCCCTCCATAAAGCTTGTATCTATACTTTAAACTATAGATTCAGGACAGTGAGATGGTTTAATTAGGTCTAGGGGGAGAATAAGGACTGGGCCAAAACAAGCAACCTACTCATGGGCACATTGTGTCAGGTTTTTATGGAAAGGCCATATTGTAAAGTCAGGTTGTATGCAGAGAATACAAGATACAATTAAAGACAAGTATTATGCATAGAATCATAGAAGTGTAGGACTGGAAGGGACTTTGAGAGGTTATCTAGATCAGTCCCCTGCACACCAGGCAGGATAACGTAATAACTAGAACACTCCTGACAGGTGTTTGTCTAACCTGTTCTTTAAAACCTCTAATGACGGAGATTACACAACCTCCCGAGGCTACTTGTTCCAGTGCTTAACTACCCTGACAGTTAGGAAGTTTTTCCTAATGTTCAACCTAAACTTCCCTTTCTGCAATTTAATTCCACTGTTTCTTGTCCCATCGTCCGAGGTTAACATGAACAATCTTTTGCCCTCCTCCTTGTAACAAATTGTATGTACTTGAAAAATATTACCATATTCCCCCCTCAATCTTGTCTTCTCCAGACAAAACAAACCCTTTTTTTCCCCCAATCATTCCTCATATTTTCTAGAACTTTTATCATTTTTTTTGCTCTCCTCCAATCTTTCTCCAATATGTTCATATCTTTCCTGAAATGTGACACCCAGAACTGGACACACTACTCCTTTCGAGGCATTATCAGCATGAAGTAGAGCACAAGAATTACTGTTTGTGTCTTGATTACAACACGCCTGCTAATTAGGGTGAGCAGACAGCAAAAGTGAAAAATCAGGATGGGGATGGGGAGGGGGGTAGTAAATGTCCCTATATAAGAAAAAGACCCAAAAATCAGGACTGTCCCTATAAAATTGGGACATCTGGTCACCCTACTGCTTATACATCCCAAAATGATGTTTGCTTTTTTGCAATAGCATTATACTATTGACTCATATTTAGCATTTGATCAGCTATGACCCCCAGATCCCTTTCCACAGTACTCCTTCCTGGGCAGTCATTTCCCATTTTGTCTGATTGTTCCTTCTTAAACAGTGGCACTGGATCACTTTTAATAGTGAGGATGCTGAAAGAAAGACCCCTTGCCCCTGTCCACCCCTTCCCCCGAGCTAGGACCAGGAGCAGGGCCGTATTTCTGGGAGGTGGGGACCCATATAGGAGTAAGGGGAGCAAGGCTGGGGCTATAGATGGGGGTGCACATTGGGCCACTAGTGGATTCCTGGGCATGGGCCAGGAATCAGGACCCCACATAACACCTGGGGGTGCTGCAGCACCCCAACCCCAATAGTTCCTGAGCTTAAGTTCCTAAGTAGAACTTTGCATTTGACCTTATTGAATTTCATCAAATTTACTTCCGAACATTTCTCCAGTTTGCCCAGATCATTTTGAATTTTAGTCCTATCCTCCAAAGCCCTTGCAACTCCTTCCATCTTGGTATCGTTCACAAATTTATAAAGTTTGTTAACTTATGCCATTATCTAAACCATGGTAAAAGATAAAGTGGCCCCGGTTCTCATCTCATACTGACATAATTCAAGAGTAACTCCACATAAGTGTTAAAGGAGTTACACTAGTGTAGGTGAGATGAGAATCAAACTTACTCTATGCATAGTGAAAGATCAATAACCACAGAAAATCAAAGATTGCCTTTTCCCCTTTATTATTGGTTACTCACCGATTCCCATGCTAGGTTTCAGTAGAGGAATTGATTTTGTCAGTCTGGCTTCATCAAATCACTTATTTTAAAGAAAACCCTATTTAAGACATAAACACAATAGGACAGGGTTGAGGTTTTCAATGTGAACATTCTTTTTTTTTTCTCTAATGCTTGACTTATCATTTGTAACATAAAATATTTTGAGATTTTTTACATGCGATATAATATGTGCAATTGATCTTATGTTCCTACAAGGGATTTACATTTCTATTGTCTTATTCCTTTGTAGTTCTAGAACTAGGGCAAGATTGTTTTAACTTCATACTGTCACAAGGGAGTAGGGGAATAATTAAAACACAACCTCAGCAGGCATGTTTTTTTTTAATTATTAAATTTGTCAAAGAAATGCAGTAATCATATATATAACAACAGATAAGGGAATAGTAAACAATTGACAGTCACTGACTTTACAAGAATATCTAACAACTGGGAACATTCTGGACAACAAGCAAAGTAGGCTACAAGTGTTCTCCTGACAAACAATAGTGCTACACACTTTAACTTTCATTAAAGTGTGTAGCAAAACTCACACTGACTTTACTAGGAGCATAGACTTTAGTGAGAATTGAGTGTTCAGGACCTCACGGGATCAGGCTTTAAATGAATAAGCATATTAAGTGTTTGCATTAGAGTGCCCCACAACAGTGTTGAGTTGAATTCAACTCTCTCCCATACCTCAACAAAGATGCTACATAAGTCACTTCTTGTCAAGGAAGCTTCTAATTAAATGGGATCCATGGCAATATTCCCATGTTTGTCCAACCTAGAGTAATGTAATCAAATAAAACCTAATGATTGCCAGCAATGGATGCAAAATCATCTCTAACAGTACTTATCATTTACAGGGTGTTGTTACGTCCATAAAACTCACAGGGAAACTGAATATAAGTTGTAATTTGTTTGGTTTAATGATAACTAAGGTTCATTATGAATCGTGCCCCTGAAATTGCAAGTGAATGTGTAACCTTAAATGCCCCTTTGTACTTGCATGGGGCCCCATTAACTTCAGCAGATCTTTGCCTCGGCACAAGATATTGCCCACACAGATCTGACTGGAAGATCCGGACCTGCATTTTTATTATGGTAACTCATTTTGAGTGCCCAATTCCAGATACCTTAAATTAGCCAAGTTTCCAGGCAGTGTGCTCTGAAAAATCAGGACCATTCAAGGTGTCTCAAGTTGGGCGTCCAACATCACTATTCACTTCTGAAAATCTTGGTCAAAATTATCTTCAAATACATCCATTTTCTAATTTACACCTGTTTAGTTGTCACCTGAAAAATAAGGAAGGTTTTTGCAGTGGTTACCGTAATTAGAACTAACAAACAATCTTCAAAATTATTTTTTTAGGGGCTACAAGTGTGCTAAGACATGTACTAAGAAACTATTGTTTAAATGATGAAACTTCCTGAAAAGGGAAAATGTAACATAAACTAGCAAGGGTAAGGACAAGAAATATAAGGCACTGATGCTGCAAACACTTACACATAAGTTTATCCTTACTAAAGTAAATAGTCTCATTTAAAGTAAATAGTCTCATTTATTTCAATGGGATGATTCACAACACTAAAGTTAAGCACATTCAAAAGTATTTGCAGGATCTGGGTTTAAATGATTATTTGGTACTCATTTAGTCTTGCATACATCTTGATGGTTCAAACATTTTGTTTCCCTGCAGTGTAAATGCAATATTATTTTGTAAGGAATGCTGTACAAATGGCGTTTTGGGAGTGATGTGGTTAGTGTAGAAGTTTTATGAACAGATTTTCATAGATTCTAAGGCCAGAAGGGATCGTTGTGGTCATAGAATCATAGAATAACAGAGTTGGAAGGGATCTCTGGAGGCCATCTAGTCCAACCCCCTGCCCAGAGCAGGACCAATCCCAACTAAATCATCCCAGCCAGGGCTTTGTCAAGCCTGACCTTAAAAACTTCTAACGAAGGGGATTCCACCACCTCACTAGGTAACGCATTCCAGTGTTTCACCACCCTCCTAGTGAAAAAGGTTTTTCCTAATATCCAACCTAAACCTCTCCCACTGCAACTTGAGACCATTACTCCTTGTTCTGTCATCTTCTACCACTGAGAATAGTCTAGATCCATCCTCTTTGGATCCACCTTTCAGGTAGTTAAAAGCAGCTATCAAATGCCCCCTCATTCTTCTCTTCCGTAGACTAAAAAAATCCCAGTTCCCTCAGCCTCTCCTCATAAGTCATGTGTTCCAGTGCCCTAATCATTTTTGTTGCCCTTCGCTGAACTCTCTCCAATTTCTCCACTTCCTTCTTGTAGTGTGGGGCCCAAAACTGAACACAGTACTCCAGATGAGGTCTCACCAATGTCGAATAGAGGGGAATGATCACGTCCCTCGATCTGCTGGCAATGCCCCTACTTATACAACCCAAAATGCCATTGGCCTTCTTGGCAACAAGGGCACACTGTTGACTCATATCCAGCTTCTCGTCCACTGTCACCCCTAGGTCCTTCTCTGCAGAACTGCTGCCTAGCCATTCGGTCCCTAGTCTGTAGCGGTGCATGGGATTCTTCCGTCCTAAGTGCAGGATTCTGCACTTGTCCTTGTTGAACCTCATCAGATTTCTTTTGGCCCAGTCCTCCAATTTTCTAGGTCCCTCTGTATCCTATCCCTACCCTCCAGCGTATCTACCACTCCTCCCAGTTTAGTGTCATCCGCAAACTTTCTGAGGGTGCAATCCGCACCATCCTCCAGATCATTAATGAAGATATTGAACAAAACCGGCCCCAGGACCTACCCTTGGGGCACTCTGCTAGATACCGGCTGCCAACTAGACATGGAGCCATTGATCACTACCCGTTGAGCCCGACAATCTAGCCAACTTCCTACCCACCTTGTAGTGCATCCATCCAGCCCATACTTCTTTAACTTGCTGACAAGAATTTAACTTGCTGGGAGACCGTGTCAAAAGCTTTGCTAAAGTTGATGAATAACACGTCCACTGCTTTCCCTTCATCCACAGAGCCAGTTATCTCATCATAGAAGGCAGTTAAATTAATCAGGCATGACTTTCCCTTGGTGAATCCATGCTGACTGTTCCTGATCACTTTCCTCTCCTCTAAGTGCTTCAGAATTGATTCCTTGAGGACATGCTCCATGATTTTTCCGGGGATTGAGGTGAGGCTGACTGGCCTGTAGTTCCCAGGATCCTCCTTCTTCCCTTTTTTAAAGATGGACACTACATTAGCCTTTTTCCAATCTTCCGGGACTTCCCCCGATCGCCATGAGTTTTCAAAGATAATGGCCAATGGCTCTGCAATCACATCCGCCAATTCCTTTGGCACTCTCGGATGCAACACATCCGGCCCCATGGACTTGTGCACGTCCAGTTTTTCTAAATAGTCCCGAACCACTTCTTCCTTCACAGAGGGCTGGCCACCTCCTCCCCATGCTGTGCTGCCCAGTGCAGTAGTCTGGGAGCTGACCTTGTTCGTGAAGACAGAGGCAAAAAAAGCATTGAGTACATTAGCTTTTTCCACATCCTCCTTGTCTGACCTCCTTCATAACACAGAATTAATTCCTGTTTGAACTACAGCATATCTTTTAGATAAAGTCCAAAGCATTTTCATTTATTTCGTGTCTGTATCACAGTAGCACCTAGAGTCGCAAGCCCCATCATGATAGGTACTTTACAAACACATAGACAGTCCTTGCCTTGAACAGCTCACAATCCAAGCATAAGATGAGACACAACAATGAAGGGAACACAAGGGGACAATGTGATAATAAAGATCAGCATAATAAGCTGCAGTCACAGCATACAGCTGTGTAATAATGATGACTCTTTTCTGTAAGCATCATTTCGGAGGAGAGCCTTAAAGAGAGATCTGAAATAAGACACTGGGTAGTACTGTAGAATTTGAAATGGAGCATGAGTGATTGCATGAGAGAAAGCACAAAGGTGCTTGTTGGAAAACTAGCATCACAGGTGGCACAGTATCAAAGCTCTACATTTTCTTATGATAAGAGATAGGGAAGGGATAGGCCGCATAGGGTGTTAAGAGAGAAGAGAAGTAGCTTGTCTTTTTAGTGAAGGGGGAGCAGGTGGAGGGACACAGCAGTATTTTGAATGGATATATGTAAGGTAAAATGGGATTTGATGAGGTCAGAAAGGAGGAATAGCAGTAGTTCAGAGACACGAGATCAAGATTTGGAAGTTCTAGCTGTGTGGATAGAGAGAAAAAAGCCATATCTTAAAAATGTTGGTCAGGAAGAATAAGCAAAATTTAGAGATAGCCTTCATGTGTAGATTTGAGAAGGCAGTTAGACAACAACTCAGTTATGGATTTGCATGATAGGGAGGATGGTAGTGATGTCCACAGATACTGAGACTGAGCAGGTTGTTGATCAAGAGCTATGTTTTGGCCCTGTTGAGTTTAAGATGACAAATAGAAAGACTGGGCAGTTTGGACAGAAAAAAAAAAAACAGGTCTGGAGTGGGGAGGTAAACTTCAGTTATCATCACAGGAGGCCACAGAGTGAAACTTGTGATATCCTACAAACTTGGAAAGAGCATGTGGAGGATTGTCCAAAGGAAAAATTGAAGGAACAATTAGAGACATGCATGGGAAAAACTGGAGGTGTGATACTGGTATCAATGATCTAAGAGAAGATGAAGAGAATGATCTAGGAGAAGATGATTAAGGTACTATCAAGTGCCTTTTCCATCATAAAGAAAGAGATTGGTTTTAAAATGTGGAAGAAGTGGTGACAGGACTTGGTAATACCCTTGTGTGGAGGGAAAAGGATAAGGAGGCATGAAAGATCATCCCCCAAATGACCTATAACATGACTGAGAACATAGACAGTTTTGGGGAAGTAAAGAGTAAAGTAAAAGTAAAAGCTTTGCTTTTCCTTTCTTGAGTTTCAAACAATCCTGCAAGATGATGAAATATGTTAACTATTTAGATATAAATGGGATTTCTCAGTTTCTCTCATCTAATCAATATGTACACTCATCCTGTCCCATACCTAAAAGAACATAACCATGCAGACATACATTTTAGGATGGATTTTATAATATATATACGCAATGGGCAGGAGGTCTGTCATCCTTCATCTTCACCTTCTGCTCTCTCTGCTTGATTTTTTTTTCTTGAATGTCCTTACAACAAGGTTGGATAATTATCCTAGAATATATGCTAAAGGGGCCAATTCTGTGTTAAGGAAAGGGATATGATAACCTAAATGATCTCTTCCATATCTTTCTGTGATTCACAAAGGATGCATGATGCTAAGAGGATCAGGGAGTAGGCAAAAAATTGCTAGATCATTACATATTAAAAAAAATTGTTAGAGTAGTAATGCCACCACTGAGTGCCAAAGTTAATAAAAGAGAGAGTGGATATTAATTTGTGTTCTTTTACTCACATATTCAGACCCAGGACTCTGTGCACATGATTATTTTCTTACTTATTTTCTTATCAGCATCTTAGATTTATTGTTTAGAATGTTATTTGTACAAAGTATAACAAATAGGACTCTAAGTAGACATGCAATTCAGTTTTATTACACTGTTGATTCATTTCACATATAACTGTTACCACTTGTGGTGATTTGTATTAATTGGAGTACAAGGTATATAGAATCTTTAATTCACACCTACCAAGTTACTATTAAGAGTTAGTGATTCCTTATTCTACTAGTTACAAGCTGAAGTCCACTTTGAAGTAGAACTGGGAAATTATCTTATAATTAGTATTTTATTCTGTGATTTCACAACTCTGTTCTTGTTTGTGAATCACTGAGAAGCAACTTGCATTTCCCCCCTCTGTATTTGTGATTCAAACATTTCTGAAGAATTTCAGTGAATAATTCTTGGTATATGTAAGGTATTGGACTGAGAAACAGAGGTTCACCGAATGGTCTTTCTGTGGATTTAACAAATTATAGGACGCTTTTGCATTCTGTTCTTCCTGCTTTATGTTGATTGTATGTTTCTTATAATACATCTTTGCCAGGCTAAAACAGTTTGCAGATTGTTTGTAAGTACACTATCCAAAAATATGTCTGTTGGCTAGCTATGTTCCTTCAGTGGATAAGCAGAACTCTTGAAGTCTAGTTTCTGTTGAGAATATTCACACTTGAGTTCAAGATTTACATTGTGTGACCATTATACCAATATTCTGTTACCATTCAAGTTCTATGAATAGTCCTGCCAGTAATTTCATCCACTAGAATAATCACAAAGTGAATATAAAAGACATGGAGTCAAAATATATTAGTTAAAAAGGCAATCCGTTTTGTTTTGTTTTTTAATTTGCTTGCATTCAGATAGGCCCCTGAGTTTTTTTATGAGGCCTGGGGCAAAATCTGAAATTGAGACTCACCGCCCTGAAACTGGTGCCTGGGAAGGGAGTGGGGTTGGAGAGTAAGCACTCTCTTCATAGCGGGACAGCTCCTATCCCACAGAGCTGGGCAGGGCTCCTCACTCTGTGTGTTATGGCCTGGCGTACTGGGCCTCAGAACCATTTGGGTTTGTCTCAGCTGTCCCTCTTCCATGAAGAGGAAGAGTGGGAGGTGACTGGGCAAAACTAGAGTGAGTGGCATTAAAACCTGGTGCTTGGGGTTGCAATGCTGCTCAGCTCCTACAGCAACTAGTCCGAACACAAGTAGTGCTGAGACTCTGTACACCAGGTTCCAGCACCACTCACTCCAATTCCACAGATTTGGGTGCCTTGGGAAAACTCACCTTTTGACCAGAAGGTGGCTATGCATTAGCTCACGAAAGCTCATGCTCAAATAAATTCGTTAGTCTCTAAGGTGCCACAAGTACTCCTTTTCTTTATGCATTCAGAGTGCAGTTTTAAATCGCAGACCACTCTGGTTTAGGCAGAGCTGGGAACTGAACCTGGTTTTCCCGCATTATATGTTAGAACCCTAACCTCTCTCTCTTTCTCTTCCCTCCACCAAAAAACACTGCTCTTTCCCCAAAAAATTATCTCCGGAATGTTTGGACTTAACCTGAATTAATCTAAATTTCAGTCATGTAAATTTCAAGATGATGCACTCAAGGACTAATAAGAAAGTCTGCTATAAAGCTGAGACTCATGAGTTGGAAACAAGAGAGGAGGAGAAAGACCTGAGTCTATTTATTGATCACAATGTGATTCAGCCATGAAAAGGCAAATGTAATCCTAAAATATATCTGGTGAGGTATTTCCACTAGAGGTAAAAAAGTATTAATGCCATTGTACATAGTACTGGCAATATCTCATCTATAATATTGTGTACAATTCTGGTCACAAGGGTCAAGACAGGTAAATTCAAGCTTCGATATGTAGCAAAGGGCTACTAGGAGGACCAAAATAAAAGATTTTGGCTTGGTTAGCCTAGCAAAACAAAGACTAAGGTGGGATATGATTGTTCTCTATAAAAAATGAGAAAGAGAGAGAGAAGAGCTATTTAAGCTAATGGACAATGTTTGCACAAGAACAAATTTATGTGAACTGGTCATGAATAAACTTATGCTGGAAATTAAAAGGAGGAGTGAGGATCTGGAAAAGTCCTCCAAAAGAAGTAGTGGGGAAAACAATGTATCTAATTTTAAGAATGCTCTTCATAAGTTTTTAAACATGATTATATAATGGCATTACCTGGGTCATCAGAGGACTGGATATAATGTCAGGAGGTCCATTCCAGTCCTGTGTTCCTAAGCAACTTGGGAGAGGGGAAAAAATTTAAAGCTC
The DNA here is from genome assembly GCF_965152235.1 of Eretmochelys imbricata. Classification (NCBI taxonomy): domain Eukaryota; kingdom Metazoa; phylum Chordata; order Testudines; family Cheloniidae; genus Eretmochelys; species Eretmochelys imbricata. The sequence goes on along the minus strand of NC_135572.1, from coordinate 90,504,449 downwards.
AAAAGGTTCAGCTAAAGTTGTGGACACTTGTTTGTACAGGATTAAACACATTATCCCACTCACTTCAGTCTTCCCTAATTATAAATCAAAATCTGATCTTGATCTGACATTCATTGCACACATCAGACTCCCAATGAAGTCAACAGGAGTTTAGAGAATATGCTAGGAATGACTCACTAATAGACAAAATATATGTAAGATAGAAACAAACTGACAAAATCCTGACAATAAACTTTAAAGTTCAAATGTTAACTTGTACTAGTATAATAAAAAGGTCACTGCAATGTGAAAGGGAAAAATATATTGAATATCCTTGTACAAAAAAAGGCAAGAAAATAAACTTTGTTACACAGTGGTTAACTATTAAGGCTAGTTTCTTCCACCCCACCCGCCCGCCCCCTCAACAAATGTTGACCAATAGTCCCATTCATTTCAAAGGGATTACTTGCATGGCAAGGCACTAGTCAATGTGTGTAAGGTGGGAAGAACTAGGCCTTTTTTAGACATCAGTAGCCTTTAACCAAACCTACAGAAAGATTCTATCTGCCCCAAGGAGCACAGAATCTTAATAGTTGTCAGAATGTGATTCTAATATATGCAAGGTTCCATGATGATAACATAAGAAAGGCAATAATCAGTCAGACCAATGGTCCGTCTAGCTCAGTATCCTGTTTTAAGATAATGGCCTATGTCAGATGCTTCAGGGTGAACAGGGCAATTATTGAGTTATCCACCCGCAGTTGTCCAGTCCCTGCTTCTATCAGTCAGAAGTTTAGGGACATCCAAAGCATGGGGTTGTGTCTCTAACCATCTTGTCTAATATCCTCCATGAACTTACCTAATTATCTCTTGAACCAAGTTCTACTTCCGGCCTTCACAATGCCCCTTGGCAATGAGTTCCACAGATTGATTGTCTGTTGTGTGAAGAAGTACTTCCTTATGATTGTTTTAAACTGCTGCCTGTTAATGTCATTATATGTCCCCCTTATTCGTGTGTTATGTGAAGGGGTAACTAATACTTCATTATTCACTTTCTCCACACATTCATGATTTTATAGACCTCTATCTTATCTCCCCTTAGTCTTCTCCTTTCCAGGCTGAACATTCCAGTCTTTTTAATCTCTCCTCATATGGAAACTGTTCCATAACCCTAATAGTTTTTGCTGCCCTCCTCTGTACTTTTTCCAATTCTAATATATCTGTTTTGAGAGGGGGCACCCAGAACTGCATACAGTTTTCAGGATGTGGATGTATCATGAATTTATATAGTGGCATTATGAGATTTTCTATCTTATTACTATCACTTGCCTATTGTTTCCTAACAATCTGTTAGCTTATTTTTATCTTCTGCTGCACATTTAACAGGTGTTTACAGAGAACTATCCACAATAACTCCAAGATCTCTTTCTTGAGAGGTAACAGTTAATTTAGCAATATATAGCTGCACGTTGGAAAACATAATCCCAATTTTTTGTACTTATTAACATTGAGTTTCCTCTGCTATTTTGTTGCTCTGTCATCCAGTTCTGTGAGACCCCTTTGTAACTCTTTACAGTTTGCTTTGGATTTAATTATATTGCATAATTTTTTTATTGTCTGCAGACTTTGCCACCTCAACATTTTCTCCTTTTTTTCCAGACCACTTATGAATATTTTGAATAGCATAGGTCCTGGTACAGGTCCTTGGGGGACCCTGCTACTTAACTCTCTCCACTGTGAAAACTCACCATTTAGTCCTACTCGTCCGCCCCCCATATTTTAACCTGTTACTGATCCATGGGAGGACCTTCCCTCGTATCCCATGACAACTTACTTAGCTTAAGCGCCTTTGGCGATGGACCTTGTCAAAGGCTTTCTAAAAGTCCAGGTACACTATACCCACTGAATTACCTTTGTCCACATTCTTCTGAACACTCTCAAATCATTCTAATAGATTGGTTAGGCATGATTTCCCTTTACAAAAGTTGTGTTGATGTTTCCCGAATATCATATTCATCTATGTGTCTGATAATTCTGCTTTTTACCATAGTTTCAAATAATTTGCTTCACACTGCTGTTAGGCTTACTGGTCTGAAATTGCCAAGATCTGGAGCCTTTTTGAAAAATTGGTGTCACATTAGCTATCCTCCAGTCATCTGGTAAAGAGGCTGATTTAACCAATAGGTTACATATCACAGTTAGTTTTGCAAATGATGAAACACTCAGATTCCCCAACTAGGAGTCAGAAGAGATTCAAAGACATCGAGTCACTCTTTTTTGTTAATTTTGATTAGTCACATATAGATAAGAACTTGATAGCTATTCTAGTATTGTGACTATATACAAAACAAAACAAAGGTTTATTTTTAATTTGTAGTAAAATAACCATAATAACTGTGGCTTAAAATTGACACCCTTATTTTTACCAGAACAATATCCTATGCTCATGCTGTAAATCAATAAACAACACACTTATAGTGCAAGTCCTAATGCTATAGAAAAGCTTTTTCATTAAAATTACAGAAGGATAAGGCATCATTATCTTGTTGCATATATATATGTGCATATGTGGAGATATATATATATATATATATATATATATATATATATATATATATATATATATGGATTGCCAAAAAATCTCCAGGGAGGGTATTTTATTATTTATAAATAATTTATAAATAATTTATATTTTATTATTTATAATATATTATTTATAAATAATAAAATATCCTCCCTGGAGATTTTTTGGCAATCCATTCCATTTGTCTGTGCAACATAATTTAAGAGGTATTTTATTTCTTTTTCTTTGACACTGACAAGTTTCATTTTCTTGCTAAGGATGAAAACACTGCATCCAGCACCTATAGAGGTAAACTGTACTGTACATATAGTAAAATAATTTATTGCATCAGTTGATATACATTAATGCCAAAAAAATCATTCAACCTTTCCTTTCTAAATGTACCTTTTCCACTATTCTTTTTGGCAACTAGTTCAGTTGATTAGTCTTTTTTATAATTAGGACTATAGTATATAGAGATTATCCAGTAACCTTAGCTGCAAGTGAAATCCCAAGAAGATCTCATCAGCTTCTTTGGCTGGTATATTCCCCCCTTTTGAATTAAATTAACACAATGAAGCCGATCAGGCCCCATGTATCTTCTGCATCTTGCATAACATTGGCACATATTCTTACTTTTTACTTTTGAATAAACAACTCTCTTGTAATAGCCTATTTTGTTAGTCTCTTTGTGTGCACCTATAGATCCTGCATTAATTCTGCCTAATGCCCATTTATTATTATAAAAATATTTATTGCCAAGTGCACTTGCAGCTGTATATGACACACAATGAGACTACAATTTTTAAACTTGGGCACCTAAGGTAAGGCATCTAAAGCCAGCTTTTGGTTACCTAAAGAAGGGCTCTGATTGTCAGAGTGCTTCATCACCTGCTGACTTCAATAAGAGCTGTGAGTGTTAATTGCTGCTAGAAATCCAGTGACTGACTGAGGTTGCTAAATCCATAAATAAGCATCTACCTTTGAGCACCAAGTTCAAACTTTTGGTTACAACTCTCTTCCCGAAGAGCTAGCAATTTAAGGACCTGCTGCTGTGAGGTGCTGAGCATCTCCTGGTGGAGTTTAGGTGCTCACAACTCCCAGTAATTTTGATGGGGATTGTATGGCTTCCCTTCACAGGAGACAATCAGAACCTTAAAGGAATGTAGGTTTGAGGGCTAATGTCCCATTTCTCCCATTTCCAAAGAGAAATTCTGCTTTGTACTTAAATGTAAGAATAAACAGGCTCTAAAAGACAGATTAGGAATGGGGGGAAATGATGTGAAAGCTGGAAAATGGTTAAAACTTAAAACCTTGTTTATGTAACCCTTCTGCCAGGTGGAGCCGGTAGCAACCAGGCCCAGGTTCAATATCTAGGGGTTTCTTCTCAACGATACAACACAGAAGTGGCTCGACTCCCCACCCAGTAGCCTGGGAAAATTACACACCACCCCTGGGCACCTCTGAGAGGCAATCCTTCCCCCTCGCACAAGCACAGAGTCTGAGTGTAAAAAAATAAACTTTTTAATGAAAGGAGAGAAGTCACCTGACATTAATTATGGAAAATGCCATAAGCAGGATTCATAAACATAAAACTGTGAGCAGGATACCCATCCCAGAGTGAGTGGGGCAGTGCCTTCCGCCTCATGTTCTTGAATTCTACAACGAAAAGTTCCTTTTCTATACCCCTCTCTGCCCCCTCACTATACCCCACTCACAGTAGTCCTTGGTCAGGAGGACCCAGGGTTCAGAAGTGCATCTGTGTGAGTTCACCTCCCACCTGGGGAAGAAGACAGCTGGTTTGCTCTGACATCTAAGCACTTGCTCTGGCTGGTCACCTCATCAGCTGCTGCTCCTCACCACCTGGCCATGCTGCCAGCTGACTGCTCACCACTTTCACCATCCAACTGCTTGCTGCTCTCACCAATCACCTATCAGTCACCTCCTGCTGCCACCTGCCTCTCTGCTGTGACCTCTGTACATCAGTCTCTTAGTGATTTTTAGCTCTCAACGGGCTGGGCAGAAACACTGTCCCACCACAAGTGAGTTCAGCTCTCAATGAGTACTTAACATAACATTGTTTCAGAGGTAATTCCCAAAATGCAACATCAATTCCAAACAGAAATCTGGGAAATTAAGCAAAGTAAAGTAAATTATAATTTAGAATGCTAGAGTAGTTTCTCATTACACAGAGCTTGGGTCTTATTGTGAAAATATGTACAAATCCCTGTGATTTTCGAAAAAATAGTCCACTAAAACATACCAGATTACAGGGTGTGGTATGTCAGAGTTAATTACAACTCAAGATTGTCAAATAGCAGGTTCATTTGGAATGATCTAATCAAAGATTATCAATCAGAGATTAGTACAGGACTATACAGAATCCAGAAAGGATAGATACATTGTCACCCTTTGTGTCTGACCAAAAGCTGGCTTTGTGTCTCTCCTTCACTGTATCTGGAGGAATGCGGCGGAATTCATTCTACAACTAAGTTCCCTTACCAGTATCATTATAAACAAACAAAGAAAACCTCTTTTGCCAAAAGAAACATGTCTTGATGTCATTTCTGTACATTCGCAGTTTACCTGATTTATATGTGAAGGCATCATTATTTACAACTGAGAGGACTAACATGATAATATATTCCAGTCAGTCTTTATTCCTCCATAATTATTCTTTCCTATCTGCTGTAACAATTATCCCTTATCAGTTTCCCAGGTTTATATAGGCTAGCTAGATATAACTATTCCCTTAATGTTAAATATATAACATACATAATATTAAGGGAATGGTTTCCCAACTATCTGGAGTTCTATGGACACAGCGGTGCCCAAGCAAATTAAATACTGTCCAATACATGGAATTCCTGAATAGGGTTACCTATTGGTCAAAGAACAATGTTCTGGGCTGTAGAATTCAGCATTCTCTTTGTTAGTACCCTAAAGATTCTAAAGAATAGTTAAAATATAAATCAAATGTACAGAAAATAAAGGACTAAAAAAGGTTAATATTTACTAACAGGTACTAACAACTTACTATAATCAGCTACAGGATGCATCAATCATATTTTGATATTTCAGTAAAGAATCAAGCATTTGATATAATACATGGCACATGTACGATCAGAAGCAAAGAACTATTGATAATATGGACCAAGGAACTTTTTCAATCTTATTAGAATCATTTAATGAAAATGCACCACAGAATAGCTATATTTATTGAGCAGATAGCATGAGTTTCACTATGTCTTCAGGATTTGCTGCTGAGCTTGCACAGTGCAGTGAGTAAAGATTTGTTTGTCATTATCATCATATATAAATAAACAACCTCCTAAATCCTATCTGAACTGCAATTTCTCTGATGGAAATAAATGCTCAGTGGTAGAGTAGAACAAAATGTCATCTTAAACAAGTTGCAATTTCTTGTCTGGTGATTTATTGTCATGATGCCAAATGAAGCTTATACCCTGTAAATTCCAACATGTGTTTATCTTCCAATACTCATTTACCTTCTATCACATGTCAAAACAATTTCCTTATCTCTGTCACTGACTTACATTAAAATTGGAATTTATTGCTCATTCTTCTTTTCCTTTTTGCAGACAATACAGTATGCTTTAAGGATCAAAGGGATAAAATTATATATAGTTATAATATAATAAAGGGATAAAATTATATATAGTTCAGATCAAAACAGCTTAGCAAATACATTGTAATGGACTCATGGTGATAACGGAAAGTCACAATTAAGGTAGTTTACTGTTCTGCACAATAATTCGGGGGCAAAGCTTATGTTTACAAAATGACACTAATTCAAATTCAACTGTGTTAATGCAATATTAAGTCTGCATAGCTAAAGTTACATCATGTTGGTAGAGAAATAAGTTTGATGCCAATTGTAACTTGGCAACAGTGCATTGTGTATCCTTTATGTTTTATGGTGTACTCTTTATTACATAAATAGTAATATATTAAGAAGTGGGAAAACACTGCAATCCACTTCTCAGCAGTATTTGCTCAAACTTTTAAATGAACTTGATTGTGTAATACACTAGTCTACCATGTGTGATCATGACTTCTGCTAATGACAATTATTTAGCTTGCTGAAGGGTCAATCCCTGCTGAAGACTAATATTTCGAGACTTACTAGTATGGCTCAGATGCTTGGTCCCCTCAGTGTTCTCATTTAAAGTATATAGCAAAGGAAAAATTAAAATATTCGGGTAGCCTATAGGAATTGGGTAATAATCCTTTAAACAGCTTGAATTTTAAAAGAAAGCTACCCAGTTCTTATACATTACAGTGCTATAAGTGTATATCTAACTTTGTAGACATAAAGCATCTGATAACATTCTATTTGGGAAATATTATTCACTGACATATCTACAGACTGTCAGAATCTATACACAAGGGAGCAGAATTAAAGCTAAACATGCAGCTTTAGCTCATACCATTCTGGACCTTCTAGTATTTAACCAAACAACATTAACATCTTTTAAAGTAGGGTTTTTTAGTATGGATGTTTCCCAGGTATTTTTAATTAATATATTCCAAAATATTGCCAAAACAATTGAAAATTGCAACATTCAATTACTTTGCCCTCAGCACTTTTAAATTGAATTTAAACTGTAGCCTGATCTTTAGATTATGGTCTAATTATATTGATTACTTAAGAATCCCCAGTTATTACTTTGAGGGTTGACAGGTTCTTGTCTCAAGATCAGGCCAACTATTATTTAAATTATTATGTAGTTGGGAACCCGATGTGCACAGTTGCAACACTCACACTTTTATATTTACAAATATCATTTATTAATACATTTACCATCCCCTGTGGGTCCGGGGACAGAATAAGCCCACTGCTTCTCCTGCATGTTTTAAGAGGCGACTAAAAGGGGGCTGCCTGGAGAGGGATGGGCTCTGTCAGGTTAGAAATTTGCTTAAGACACACCATATGATGAGCAAGTCAACCATGTCCATACCGGATTGATTGTAGCCCAGGCTAATAATGACCACGCCATCCGTCTCGCACCGGGGCAGACAGAACAATTATACTACTGGTGTAACCCCAACAAAGAGGATCCATGGAAGAGATAACATCACCATAGCCATGTGGAACGTAAGGACATTGAGACAAATAGAGAGGTTGAAAAAACTCAAGTACGAAATAGAACAATACACCTGGGACCTCCTAGGAATCTGTGAGGTCAGATGGAAGAACTTTGGAGAGGTATTAATGGAAGAAGGCCATGTACTCTATTACAGTGGAGAGGACAAACATGTCAATGGAGTAGAATTTCTTGTGCATAAAGATATCAAGAATTCAGTATTAGGATGCCACCCAATGTCCAGCAGGCTTACTTCCATCCATCTAAAGGCAGTACCATTAAATATTGCAGTGATACAAGTCTATGCCCCTACAACAAACTATGATGATGAACAAATTGAAGATTTTTACAATCAGCTCCAAGACATCATTGATAAGGTACACAAGAAATATATCCTGATTGTACAAGGAGACTGGAATGCTAAAGTGGGTACTGTCGCACAGACAGATTGGCGAGATTATTGTGGCCCTTTCTGTAATGCAGTAACCAATGAGAGAGGATTGAGACTTTTGGAGTTAGCCAGCTATAACAATCTGGTTCTTGCAAACACATTAGGAGCACATAAAGCATGCAGATGATCAACATGGCACGCACCTAATGGTCTACATCACAGCCAGATCTACATCATGCTGCAAAACCAATTTCGTTCTGGAATTAACAGAGCTAAAACAAGGAGCTTCCCTAGTACTAATATTGGAAGTGATCACGACCTTGTAGTGCTAAATTTTTGGCTGCGGCTAAGGAAAAGCATCAGGCCAAAGTTCATCAGAACTAAGTTTGACTTAGAAAGAGTCAGAGACCAAAACATTGTGGAGTCATTCCAAGCAATGATCGGTGAAAAATTTGCTCCGCTGCTTGCTCTAGAGTAAGATGTAGAAACAATGACCATCAATTTCAACACTGTAATGAATGAGGCAGCAATGGACATTCTTGGGAAACATCATAAGAAGACAAAACCATGGGTCACAAATGAAATACTACAGATGTGTGACATTAGAAAAGAATTTAAGAGAGACAAGAACATCACTGAGGGAGATGATAAATACAGAGCAACTAGCAAAAAGATGAAGAAAGGAATGAAGGTGGCCAAGGAGATATGGATTGAAAAACAATGCTCTAAAATTGAAGAGTGTATCAATAATAAAAATAGCAAATGAGTCTTCCAGGTTGTAAAAGATCTGATGAAGGAAAGATGGACCAAAGCTAATGCAATTCAAGTCAAAGAAGGGAAGTCTTACAGGAGAAAGAGAAATCATCAATAGGTGGACAAACTACTGCTCTGATCTATACAACCACTAGACAAATGGAGACCCTAGTGTCTTAGACAGCCCAGACTCAACAGAGGAGGATGACTTTCCAATACTACGTGAAGAAATGGAGACAGCTGTGAAATCACTCAAGAACGGAAAGGCTACAGGTATTGACAACATCCCAGCCAAATTGATGAAATTCAGAGGTGAAATAGTAATAGATGGACTCACCAAGATCTGCAACAAGATCTGGCAGGCTGGTGAGTGGCCCTCCACATGGACACAGTCACTAATCATCACTCTGCCAAAGAAAGGCAACCTGCAATTGTATCAAAATTACCAGACCATAAGCTTAATTAGCCATCACAGCAAAGTGATGTTGAAAGTTATATTGAACTGATTGAAGCCACAAGCAGAGAATATCATCACTGAAGAACAGGCTGGCTTTCGTGCTGCAAGAAGTACCACAAAACAGATTTTCAACCTTTGTGTTCTGAGAAATACTTATAAAACCAACAGGATATCTACCACATCTTTGTTGACTACAAGGACGCGTTTGACAGAATATGGCATGAAGCTCTCTGGGCAACCATGGAGAAGTACAATGTTGGTCATAAGCTTATTCTTACCATTAAACAACTGTATGCCAAGGCCAGCAGTAAGAAGAAAAGGATGACTTGTGGCACCTTAGAGACTAATACATTTGTTTGAGCATAAGCTTTCGTGAGCTACAGCTCACTTCATCAGAAGCATTCAGTGGAAAATACAGTGGGGAGATTTATAAACACAGAGAAAATGAAACAATGGGTGTTACCATACACACTGTAAGGAGAGTGATAACTTAAGGTGAGCTAAGACCAGCAGGAGAGCAGGGGGTGGGGGCGGGAACCTTTTGTAGTGATAATCAAGGTGGGCCATTTCCAGTAGTTGACAAGAACATCTGAGGAACAGCTGGGGGCGAGAAGGGGGGGAATAAACATGGGGAAACAGTTTTACTTTGTGTAATGACCCATCCACTCCCAGTCTTTATTCAAGCCTAAGTTAATTGTATCCAGTTTGCAAATTAATTCCAATTCACCAGTCTCTCATTGGAGTTTGTTTTTGAAAGTTTTTTTGTTGAAGAATTGCCACTTTTAGGTCTGTAATCGAGTGACCAAAGAGATTGAAGTGTTCTCCGACTGGTTTTTGAATGTTATAATTCTTGATGTCTGATTTTTGTCCATTTATTCTTTTATGTAGAGACTATCCAGTTTGGCCAATGTACATGGCAGAGGGGCATTGCTGGCACGTGATGGCATATATCACTGTGGTGACCTAGAATCCTATTTTCCATGTCTCCGACTCAAGCAATATTTCCAACACACCTCTGAACAACATCCTATCCCACAGAGACCTTCCTACCAAGACTACAAAAAGAAGGATTCTGGGTGAACTCCTCCTGAAGGTCAAAACAACAGACTGGACTTCTACATAGAGTGCTTCCGCCGATGTGCATGAGCTGGAATTGTGGAAAAGCAGCAACACTTGCCCCATAACCTCAGCCGTGCGAAACTCAATGCCATCCACAGCCTCAGAAACAACTCTGACATCATAATCAAAAAGGCTGACAAAGGAGGTGGTGTTGTCATCATGAATAGGTCGGAATATGAACAAGAGGCTGCTCGGCAGCTCTCCAACACCACTTTCTACAAGCCATTACCTTCTGATCCACTGAGGGTTACCAAAAGAAACTGCACCATTTGCTCAAGAAACTCCCTTAAAAAGCACAAGAACAAATCTGCACAGACACACCCCTGAAACCCCGATCTGGGGTATTCTATCTACTACCCAAGATCCATAAACCTGGAAATCCTGGGCACCACAACATCTCAGGCATTGGCATCCTCACAGCAGGATTGTCTGGCTATGTAGACTCCATCCTCAGGCCCTATGCTACCAGCACACCCAGCTATCTTCGAGACACTACTGACTTCCTGAGGAAACTACAATCCATCAGTGATCTTCCTGAAGACACCATCCTGGCCACTACGGATGTAGAAGCCCTCTACACCAACATTCCACACAAAGATGGACTACAAGCCATCAGAAAAAGTATCCCCGATAATGTCACGGCAAACCTGGGGGCAGAACTTTGTGACTTTGTCCTCACCCACAATTATTTCACATTTGGGGACAATGTATACCTTCAAATCAGCGGCACTGCTATGGGTACCCGCATGGCCCCACAGTATGCCAACATTTTTATGGCTGACTTAGAACAACGCTTCCTCAGCTCTCGTCCCCTAATGCCCCTATTCTACTTGTGCTATATTGATGATATCTTCATCATCTGGACCCATGGAAAAGAAGCCCTTGAAGAATTTCACCATGATTTCAACAATTTCCATCCCACCATCAACCTCAGCCTGGACCAGTCCACACAAGAGATCCACTTCCTGGACACTACGGTGCTAATAAGCGATGGTCACATAAACACCACCCTATACCTGAAACCTACTGACTGCTATGCCTACCTACATGCCTCCAGCTTTCATCCAGACCACACCACATGATCCATTGTCTACAGCTAAGCTCTACGATACAACCGCATTTGCTCCAACCCCTCAGATAGAGACAAACACCTACAAGATTTCTATCAAGCATTCTTACAACTACAATACCCACCTGCGGAAGTGAAGAAACAGATTGACAGAGCCAGAAGAGTACCCAGAAGTTACCTACTACAGAACAGGCTCAACAAAGAAAATAACAGAACACCATTAGGCATCACCTTCAGCCCCAACTAAAACCTCTCCAACACATCATCAAGGATCTACAAGCTACCCTAAAGGATGACCCATCACTCTCACAGATCTTGGGAGACAGGCCAGTCCTTGCTTACAGACAGCCCCCCAACCTGAAGCAAATACTCACCAGCAACCACACACCACAGAACAGAACCACTAACCGAGGAACCTATCCTTGCAACAAAGCCCATTGCCAACTGTGTCCACATATCTATTCAGGGGACACCATCATCGGGCCTAATTACATCAGCCACACTATCAGAGGCTCGTTCACCTGCACATCTACCAATGTGATATATGCCATCATGTGCCAGCAATGCCCCTCTGCCATGTAAATTGGCCAAACTGGACAGTCTCTACGTAAAAGAATAAATGGACACATATCAGACATCAAGAATTATAACATTCAAAAACCAGTTGGAGAACACTTCAATCTCTTTGGTCACTCGATTACAGACCTAAAAGTGGCAATTCTTCAACAAAAAAACCTTCAAAAACAGACTCCAACAGAAGACTGCTGGATTGGAATTAATTTGCAAACTGGATACAATTAATGTAGGCATGAATAAAGACTGGGAATGGATGGGTCATTACACAAAGTAAAACTATTTCCCCATGTTTATTCCCCCCACCCCCCCGAGCTGTTCCTCAGATGTTCTTGTCAACTGCTGGAAATGGCCCACCTTGATTATCACTACAAAAGGTCCCCCCCCACTGCTCTCTTGCTGGTAATAGCTCACCTTACCTGATCACTCTCGTTATAGTGTGTATGGTAACACCCAGTGTTTCTTGTTTTCTGTGTTTATAAATCTCCTCATTGTATTTTCCACAGAATGCATCCAATGAAGTGAGCTGTAGCTCATGAAAGCTTATGCTCAAATAAATTTGTTAGTCTCTAAGGTGCCACAAGTCCTCCTTTTCTTTTTGCGGATACAGACTAACATGACTGCTACTCTGAAAGGCCAGCAGTGCAGTTCTCATCAATGGCAGAATAGGAGAGTGGTTTCACAACACTGTTGGCATCTGGGAAGGCTGCTTTCTTTCACCCACACTGTTCAACATCTTCTTGGAGTGCATAATGACTGATGCCCTAGAAGATCACATATGCACAGTGTGATAAAGTTCCTCATCTACCTTGCTGGGTCTTGTGCTTATTGGTGGATTTGCTCACCTTGGAGCTTCACAGCAGTCCTCAGTTTGGCCGTTTTCATGAACCCACAGTCCAGGTCAACTCCTCCTCTGTCTGACCAGAAGCTGGGAGGCCCACCTTCCACTCCGGGTTCCAGCCCAGGGTCCTGCAGAGAGCAGCTGTTTAGAGTGCCTCCTGGAACAGCAGTGTGGCAGCTACAACTCCCTGGGCTACTTCCCCATGGCCTCCTCCCAACACCTTCTTTATCCTCACCATAGGACCTTGCTCCTAGTGTCTGATAATGCCTGTACTCCTCAGTCCTCCAACAGTATGTCTTTTCACTCTCAGCTCCTAGCGCCTCTTGCTCCCATCTCCTTAGACGCGCACCACAAACTGAAGTGAGCTCCTTTTTAAACCCAGATGCCTGATTAGCCTGCCTTAATTGATTCTAGCAGCTTCTTGATTGGCTGCAGGTGTTCTAATCAGCCTGTCTGTCTTAATTGTCTCCAGAAGGTTCCTGATTGTTCTGGAACCTTCCCTGTTACCTTACCCAGGGAAAAGGGACCTACTTAACCTGGGGCTAATATATCTGCCTTCTATTACTCTCCTGTAGAGATCCGGCCTGACCCTGTCACAACAGTCATCACATGGGGGGCGAACAATCTCAAATCTTTGGTTCACTGATGACATTCATGGCCTGGCAGGCAGCAAAGATAAACTTGCCAACCTTATGAAATTATTGGATGAAACCTCTGGAAAATATGGCATGGAAATCAGTGCAGAGAAAACCAAGCTGATGACAAACAAACATGATGAGATCAGCTCACATATCACTGTCAGTGGACAACAGCTGGAGACAGTGAAACAGTTCAAGTATTTGAGGGAAATCACCACTGATGAAGAATCCAAGGCAGAAATTCAGACAAGAACTGCAGAAATAACAGCAGCAGTGGCAAAGCTAAAGCCAATTTGGAGGAATAAGAACATCTCCCTGGAATCCAAACTGCACGCATTGGTCATCTCCATTTTTCTATATGCATGCGAGACATGAACCCTTACGGCAGAACCTGAATGGAAAATACAGGTAGTAGAGATGAGATACTTCCGTAAAATCCTGGGCATCTCCTACTTCGACCACGTCAGTAACGAAAAGGTCTGCAACATCATCACCCAATGCGCTCGGTCTTATGAAGACCTCCTGACAACTGTGAAGAAGTGCAAGCTGAATTGGTATGGCCGTGTAACAAGATCATCTTTCCTATCCAAGATAATCCTCCACGGGACAATACAAGGGAAGAGAAGAAAAGGTAGACAGAAAAAGAGATAGATTAACAACATAAAAGAGTGGACAGGAATGGACTTTGCAGAGACTCAAGCACTGACACACATTCATCAGGGATGGAGCCAGTTGGTTGATTGCTCATCAGTGATAGTGCCCCAACGACCAATGTGGTTATGGGAGTGATGATGATGATGATGATGAATATATTTAGCACAGTCACAAACACCCCAACTCAGTAAGGTAGATAGAGATACGACAGAATGTACCTCTGCACATCTATATACTCACACCATCCCTGGTAGAACAACCTGAAATGTTAGCCCTCATCTTCTTCGTCATCACCATCTTCTTCGTCATCACCTGCCTCATCATCACCAGAGGCTGTCATCCTGCCACCACCTAAGGACTACATCTCCTTCTCCTACTGCCACTAGACTGGGATACATCTTTTATAATATGATACGCTGACAACACCATGTTTAATGTATCTTCAGTAGAGGTATTTCCTTTTTTCCTTATTTGTATATCCTCACCTTCTTAATTTTGGAGTGTCTTTCTTCTCTAGGTTAGTATATCAATGATCTCAACTTACCATATATGTCAATTCATTACAATGACCCTTTTGGGGTTAGATATCTGCCCATGTACCTGTTATATACGTTAGTTCTTTGCCAGGACACTCTCGTGGTTGGACCATGCTCCTGTGATCAGAAATTCCCTTAAACACTCTATTTTCAGTTCCCCAATACTTGGGGTTTTCCATTGGGCCATTTATCTGTGCAAAGTTCATAGGCCTCAAGCCTTATGCTAACTTGCTGAAGCTAACGTCTTACAGGATACAGGCCTGTAGGTTCCTTGCATTACTGCTAAATATAATGCAAAGCAGAATATAATGGAAAACAATGAATATAATAAAGGCAAGCTAGCCCACTGGGCTACAAAGCTTTCATCCAATTGAAGGTGTTTAGCACACACTTTGTTTACCTGTACTTGCGTCCTCACCCATCCTGGGAATAACTCTAATAATGCTACAACAATATGTAGTAGAAAGGCCCTTTCTTGGACTCCTACAAAGTTAGCCTGAGTCCTTACCGTAACCCCTTACAAAGTTCACTTGAGTCTTTCTCATCAGCCTGACTAGCCATTTCACTGAGAAGTTAATTTAGCTGTACACAGATACAGTGATGTTCTGGGTCTTGAAACCAGGCACCGGAGTGCTCAGACAGCTACCATATACTGGCCTTCACCCAGTGGCTACTGATACCAGGTGGGCTGAGAAACTACTAGGACTATAGCTCCCGCTAAGGAACAATCCACAGGAACTGTGATTGGAGGATTGCCCAGTTCACTGTTTGGTCCAACTATACTATTTAAGCCAGGAGGAGGAACAAGAAATTTCTCTGAGCAACAAAGTGGTTTTCTGTTGTGCATGCTTCCTGCACAGAACCCTGTTCCTGCTCCACTCCTAGCTCTTGTCTTTCCCTGTTCCCACTGTGCTTGATCCTTGCCTTTCCTCCTGCCTTCTGTCTCACCTCCAGACCTCAGGGACCACTCTTGGCTATGACCCTGGCCACTGACTTCTGACCCTGACTCTGGCTTACCCCTTGGCTCTGGTAACTGTAATATGACGCTGGTGCCTACCCTTGGCTTTGTTCCTCAACCTGTATTTCTGCTCTGCCCACTAGGCCTGACTACCTACATCCCCCTCCATAAAAATGCATAGCAACTTACCTTACACTTTCTAGTATGCCTGTCAAGAAATTAAAAACATTGATCATAATTAATAGCGAGATTAAAAAATGTGATTAATCACAATTTAATTGCACTGTTAAGCAATAATAGAATACCATATTTTAAAATATTTTGGATGTTTTCTACATTTTCTAATATACTGGTTACAATTACAACACAGAATACCAAGTATACAATGCTCACTTTATATTATTTTTATTACAAATATTTGCACTGTAAAAAGGTAAAATAAAGTATTTCAATTCACCTCATACAAGTACTGTAGTGCAATTCCTTTATAGTGAAAGTGCATTTTACAAATGTAGATTTTTTTAATGAAACTGCACTCAGAAATAAAACAATGTAAAAGTTTTAGAGCAGTGTTTCTCAAACTTTTTGTGCTGGTGATCCTATTTGGGCTTAAAAATACAATCATGACTCTCCCCCCTGCACAAGAAAAAATTGGGATCCCATATTTTTAGCTTGCAGGGCTTGGAGCATCCGCCTTCAGCCCCCCTTTAGAGACAGGACTCCAACTCCCTGCTGCCTCTGGAGCTCTGTGGCTCAGGGCTTCAGCCCTCATCGGGTCTCCATGCTTCAGCATCCCCTGGGGTGGGGAATCCGGTCTTCAGTCTCATCCCCCCCCACCTCCAGGGTTTGGGGATTCAGCCCCCCTTGGGTCTCCAAACCTCAGACCCGCTCGGGGCACAGTTCACCACTTCAGATCTGCTCAGGGCGCAGAGTTCCAGCCTTCAACCCCTCTGGGGGTGTGAGGCTCAGGGCTCCAGCCCCCCTCCTGCCACAGAGCTCCAAGTCTAGGGCTCTAACCCCCCTCCCTCCACTCAAGATTTGAGGCTGGAGCTCCAGCCCCCACCTCCTCTAGAGTGTGATTAACTCATTAAAAAAATTAACACATTAAGTATGCTGTTAATTAATCCTTAATTGACAGCCGCAGTGCAAAGTGAAAGGTCGTTGGAAGTAACAGAGGAGGAGTAAAGCCTCGGTACTGGTTGATGACTATGAGCTGTTGAGATGTCGCTTTAAAAAAGGCGAATTCAGTCTTAGAATGCATCAGGTGAGGTATTTCCACTAGAAATAGGAAAGTGTTATTACCATTGTACAAGGCACTGGTGACATCTCATCTGGGATACTGGGTGCAATTCTGTTCTAAAAAGATGATTTCAAATTGGAACAGGTTCAGAGAAGGGCTGCTATGATGATCAGAGGAGTGGAGTAACTGTCTTACAAGAGGAGACAAGAATGCTTTTTGACTTGTTTAGACTAACAAAACAAAAGGCTGAGGAAAAGTATGATTGCTCTTTATAAATACATCAAAGGTATAAACATCAGGGAGAAAGAGGTGCTCTTTAAGTTAAGGGCCAGTGGTAGTACAAGGACAAATGAATATAAACTGACCATCAACAAGTTTAGGCTTGATGTTAGATGAAAGTTTCTAACCATCAGAGGAGTGAAGTTCTGGAACAGTCTTCAAAGGGGAATAGTGTGGGCAAAATACCTAACTTGTTTATAGACGGAACTTGATAAATAAGGCTGTCAAATTATTTTAAAAATTAGTCAGGATTAATCACAGTTTTGATTTCACTGAATAAAAAGAGAGTATAGGTAGCTATTGCAAAGCTAACTTCCAATATCATCAAAGTACTTCAAGTCAGTAGTATCACCTACACACTAAACATGCTTTCACCTCCAGTTCTTGTGCTACTGATAACCCACTGACAGCAAACGAATCCCATCAGCTGTGACAGAGTACGCTTACAGAGTTTCAGGATTGCTAGAAGCCCATGGATCAAACAAAGTACAACAGCTTAACCAATGCTATTGCAAAGTGAATAGCTATGAACATCAGACCACTCAACATTCTGAATGACAGAGGGCTAAGAGATATTATTCAAATTGCATCTTCCAATCAGTTATATTCCTTGCCCTTCTGAGGAACCATTGAATCACGAATACATGACCTATATCACAATGAGAAGGCTACAAAGTTGGAGCTTCTGAAAAATGCACTAGCTGTTGCTTTAAATGGTGATCACTAGACATCCTTGAGCTATCTTGGAGTCATGGCACACCTGAGTGATGCTGCATGGACACTGCAGTTATTTCATGGGCAGCGGGTATACTAGGCCAGGGGAAGGTGGCACAGCTGACACAGACCAGCTCCTGGACATCTGGGCAGTGGTGTCCCCCACTCTTCCCCTCTGTGCTCCGCTCCTTCCTTGAGGTCCCCACTTCCTGCTGCTGCTACCTGGTGAGTCTTCCTCTCTCCTCCATTCCACTCCCCCACCCAGAGGTCCCCACCACTGTTGGTGAGGATGCGAGCAGCAGGCAGGCAGTGAAGTGAGTAGGCGTACTGGACAGGAGGGTGAGGAGATAAGCGGCGAGCGGGTGGGGGAGTGAGGAGGTGAACAACGGTTTAGGGGTGAAGAGGTGAGCAAAGGGAGAGGATGTGAGAGACAGGTGGGGGATGAGGAGTAAGTGGCAGATGGGTAGACAGGTGGGGGGTCTCGTGGCAGACAAGGGAATGAGGAGAGATGCACTAGGCCAGGGAGTGATGAGGTGAGTGGTGATGGTGGGGTCTTGCACCTGGCTGGGAGGAATGTGGAGGGATGCAGTGGGTGGGGGGGTGAAGAGGTGAGCTGCGGGCAGGAGGGGGAGTGAAGAGGAGAGCAGCAGGTGGGGGGGGTTCTCGGTGCGGGTGGCAGAGTGAGGATGATGCTAAAATCATTTTTTTGAGTTACAGATATAAGAATTAAAAATCCTTACCTCATAGAAGCACTGTGCAGAAGTCCACATTGATGACTGATGATTGATGTGATCCCTTCTAACCTTATGGTACTATGATTCTGTGAAATGATATATTATGTTGTTTGTCTTAATAGTTCATTAAATTCAAAGGTGTCAATCTGGGGGTCAATTTCCATTTAGATCACATGGGAAAATGTAGCCCAGGATTAGAAACCAAACTTTTTTTACACGTCACAAACCTCCTAGGTAATTTTACAGGATTGCTCAGCAGGGTGGCAGTTCTACTCAAGAAAGACCTAGGGCTGGAATGTGGAGGAAGGGAAAGCAGCAGGTTGTACGACAGGATGGCAGATGTATTGATAGATCGGTTGTATATCTGGATGCCTGCACAGTAGCCACCCACACAACACTTTTGTCCCCATTTGTCTCTTCGTTTTATGAGTACTGAGTTCATTATAAATTGTAAAGGAAAATAGTTTCAAACAGAAAATAAAAGTAGAAAGCATTCTTAATGGCTATAGTATCTTCTACCCTTTCAAAATTTCCCATGGAAAATATGTCCATGCATGTCTTAAACATACACAAACGTCTTTTTAAAAACATTTCTGAAGGGGCTTAGTGGATCAGGAGACTAGGGGCTAGTCTACACTACTGCTTAAGTCTATATAACTTATGTCACTCAGGGATGTGAACAAGACCCCCCCCCACTCCAAAGCAACGCATGTTACAGTGATCTAAGTGCTATCCACATCTAAGTGCTATCTGCTTTAAGATGTACTATGCCAATGGGAAAACACTCTCCTGTCAGCATAATTACTCCTCCTCCACAAGAGATGGAAGCTATACAGCGCTATAGTATAGACTTTCCCTGGGCATAGACAACTGAGCCTTTCAGTACTAAAGTTCCAGTTCACTTAATGTGAAATTTATCCCTGTGCAGAAAGAAAATAGAAAGTTGATGCATCTTAAGGTCTACATAACAGGTTTTAAGTGAGAGAAAGTTAAGATTACAGGATATCGGCACAGTGTAATTTTGGACTCATCTGATGCAAAACCTGTTGACCAAGTTGCATGGTGCATTGAACTGTGGGATATGTGCCCCTTCAGGGAAGCCAGCCCAGAGGAGAGAATTGTGACGTGAACTATAATACCAAAAAGCCAATGCACTCATGAAATTCAGTTTAATGTTTGTTTGTTTTTAGAACTGATTTGAAATAGAATGTTTTGGGTCATTTCTTCCAAAAACATTCCAAACCAGTCTGAAACATTTTATTTTGACTCCTGACAAATCAAAAATATTTTATTGTGTGGAAACAAGATATTCCAGAAGAAAAATCATTCTGATGGAATATTCCCAAAGAACAGGTAGGGGTATCCTGGTGAAACATTGTGGTGAGACAATGCTATGGATGTTCTGCAGACAGGATGGTAGTCTGGGAGACAATCAGTGTGAAATCTTTGGCAAGCACTACATTCACTATATTGCTTTTAATGTTTCTTGTTAGGCTCCCAAAACAGAAGAGTCATCCCTTGATTATGAGTTGGTAATTGCTTGGGTGCGACTGAATGGGATTGCACTTATTCTTTTGAGGTGATCACTTTCAGCTGTATTGCTTTTGGTTTGGTGGCTCATTTGTGTCTGTATCTTTCTTTTAATTGTATTTATAAGTTTATTTTAACTAGCTGCTAGAACTCTTGAACAGATGCTTTCTAAACTGATATCAATACACATATTTAATATGTGGTGTCATTAATGTATAAATATAAAATGGCTTCCACCAGAACTCCAAATTGGAGCACCACCCTTCACTAAAGTTTTGATCAGGATTCAGATTTCCACAAACCTTAGAGCTTGGACCATCTACTATAAACTAATGTTGGACACTTCTTTAGCATATGTGGCACACTTTCCCAAGTCCCACAGACATCAAACTCCTTGTTCTTCCTTTATCCAGGCTTGGAGATCTGCAGTTAAGGTTGTTACAGGCTTTAGAACCCTTTGAGTCCTAAAACCTGACATTTACTACAATGTACTTAAATTGCAAACATAGAAAAGCACATAAAATCAAAGAATATACATTTTAACAACTTTGTTCTACAAAACTTTTTTTTCTTTCCTCCCTTTTTTGAAATTCCCTATGCTCAATTATTTCATTTGCAAAGCTAAATATACTTAATATGAATTTAATAGCATACAGTCAGATTTTGTCTGGCCTGCATATGAGTGTGCTAGGCAGGTGAAGCCACAAAGCATTTCCTCCCAACACTTGCATGATCTATACAAGACCCAACAGAATAATAGTGCTTTTGCAGATATTGTCATTGCAAGGGCATCTCCATTTCCCAGTCTGAACCTCAAAATCTTACTGTTCTCTCTGCCACATTAATTCTGCTTAGCTACATGATTTTATATGATCTCAATCAGAGCATGAAGTCACAAATGTTCTGAAAAACTACAAAAAGTTTGCAATTGAGAAAAGAGAGGGAGAGACCCCGCCTCACAGTAGAGATCACCACTATTCTTTTGTGCATCTCTACATCTTCCATTCAAGTGACAAATGTACCTCCAACTCTAAAAGACTGAATACCGATGACAGAAATAGTCAAACAGACAGTGGGCATTTAGTTGCTTTATTTCCATGGTTTTTATTTGGAAATGAATAGCCAAATCCTCAGGCATGTACTGACTGGAAATTGTAAAAGTTATTCATGCTTGAATGCCCATATTAACTTATTAGTTTACTTTGGTATGAAGCATAGTATCATAGTCAAACAGTTGGAAATATGAGACCAAATACTGAGGTCCTCATTCAGGCCCACTCAAGCACATGCTGAGGTACTGCCCTGAATCAGGATGTGAGTAAATTAAAACTCTCAGGATTCAGCTTGTAAATTAGAAAGAAAATACATTCCCCCTCCCTACGTTGGGGAGCTTGATCCTTGTCTTATATTTTGTCTAGTTGCACTTTAAATTATTCAAATGCTGTGGCTTCTACCCTTGGTAGACTATCCCACATGTCAACACTTCTCAGTGATGGGAAGCTTTTCCTGCTAGCCTGCTGAAATTTTCCTTCTCTTAATTTCATCCCACTTATTTCTAATTTCCACTACCACCAACTTAAGTATTTAGTTTCTCTTAGTGGTGTTTAAATCTTTCATATGTTTATAGACCCTTTATACCCTTTCAGTTAACCAAGCTATAAATATGTAGCTTACCTCACAAATGAACCCCTCTTGCTCTTGATTTCCTGAATTCTCTCCAATGTGTCAGTATTATTTTGAATAATGTCCTGTCCAAAAGTAAACAATGCGTTCCAGGTTCATTCAGCTGGAGCCATAGAGGGTAACTAACACCTCCCTGTTCTGATGTGATTATTCTGAATACCTGGATTATATAATGTGTGTGATTATATAATTTATTGGTGGGTGTTCTTTATATTATTCATGTCTCAACTGTCAACATTTTGATACTAGAGCTTGTCAGATTTGTCAGTATATAACAAAGGCACCTAAAGCTCTTATTCAACACATGGTAATCATATATCTAAAGCAGTCAGAAAAGGAGACATTGGAAGCATCAGATAACCTGAACAAGAAACATCCTCTTCTTCAGAATTTCTTGGAATAATAAATATTTTGAATTTTCAAGTTGAGGGTATTAAAAATAAATTCCATCTGCTGAATCTGATTTCTAATTTCCTATCTTACACTGAATTGTATTACTTGCTCTAAGGTCTAAATATCGGCTTTCAAAAAAGAAATGAATTTGGAAATTTCAGTGAAATTTCACATTCTGGGAATCAGAGTAACAGCCGTGTTAGTCTGTATTCGCAAAAAGAAAAGGAGTACTTGTGGCACCTTAGAGACTAACCAATTTATTTGAGCATAAGCTTTCGTGAGCTACAGCTTACTTCATCGGATGCAAGTGAGCTGTAGCTCACAAAAGCTCATGCTCAAATAAATTGGACAGTCTCTAAGGTGCCACAAGTACTCCTTTTCTTTTTCCTCATGGACTGTAACCCCCTTAATGTGGAATCACAGACAGTTGCCTTGGGTACTCTGCTCTGCCTTGCCACCTCTGTGATAGATGGTCCCTTACACTAAAAATCACAATGATATTCAGGTCACTCCCAGTCCCAAAGGATCAGTCACTTACACCAGGTCAATTGCACCTAAGATCTCACACCAAAAACAATACTAGTAGCCTATCCTATAATAAACTGTATAAAAACATATTAACTAGGAAAAATAAACAAGAGTTATTTTCAATGTTAAAGAAAGTAAACATATATATATATATATATATGTTTACTTTATATAACATATATATATATATATATATAAACATATACATATACATACTTTCAATGTTAAAGAAAGTATACATATATATATGTATATATGTATATGTTATATAAAGTAAACATATGAAAGTAAACATATATATATATATATATATATATACACACACACACAAATGAGTTCCAATATTAAATTACTAAAATCAATAGACACTTCTATATTAAGCAAGCTCTATATGTGCTTGAGTGTTAATCCAGGCCAAGCACTGGAGATCTCTTGCTTATGCTTAATAATCTTGGACTAATCAGAGTCTAGGCAGCATAAAAGATACAGTTCCTTTTTGTTCCTTCCCTCCCACTTCTGCTTTAAACTGCAAATTCAACTGTTGGAAAGGAATCCATTTGCACATCTCCTCTTCATGGGTAGGACTGAAAATCTTTTGTTCCCTGATGTTCTACAATAGTTCCTCTGTCAGTGGTCATGGTACATGTAGGTACCAGTGACATACAGAAAGGTAGAATAGAGGTCCTGTGGGGAGAAATTTAGGATGCTAGGGTAAGAGATTAAAGTCCAGGACCTCCATGATAGCATTCTCTAAAATGCTTCCAGTTCCATGACAGGGCCACTTAGACAGACATAACTGTAGGATCTCAATGCATGACCGAGACGATGAGAGGCGGGGTTTAGGTTTATGAGGAGATGGGGACCTTTTGGGGAAGAAGGAGCCTATAAAGGAAAAATAGGCTCCACCAAAGCCAAAACAGAACCAGACTGCTGGCATGTAAAATTTAAAAAGGTCATAGAGGAGTTTTTAAATTAAGGCCTGGGGGAAAGCTGACAGAGGCAGAGGAATAAATGGTTCAGAAAAAGACATCTCTAGGAGAGAATCTATAATGGGGAATCCTTATATCTTAGTAGCGAGGAAAGGTAAGAAGTTGATAAAGCACAGGTAGGAACTAAAGAAACAGTCAAATGAAAAACGGTCCTATTAGGTTACATCATCTGCAGGCAAACAACTAAATACTGACAAATTTTATAATTGTTAGTATACAAATGCCAGAAATCTATATACTTGAATGTATTAAATGAGGATATTGATATAATAGGTATCACAGAAACTTGGTGGAATGATGACAATCAATAGGACCTAGTAATACTAGTGTACACAATATATAAGAATGACAGAGTAGATTGTGCTGGTGGGGAAGTGGCATTATATGTCAAAGTAAGCATAGAGTCAAATATCTTAAAAATCATAAATGAATCAAACTGTATCATAGAATCTCTATAAATAAAAATTCTATGATTGAATAATAAGAGTCTGTCATAAATATAAAAGGAAGGGTATCCACATTTCTGTATACAGCGCTAAAAAATCCCTCCTGGCCAGAGGCAACATCCTATTACCTGTAAAGGGTTAAGAATCTCAGCTAACCTGGTTGGCACCTGACCCAAAGGACCAATAAGAGGACAAGATAGTTTCAAATCTTGGGGGCGGGGGAAGGCTTTTGTTTGTGCTCTTTGTTTACGTGGTTGTTCTCTCTTGGGACTGAGAGGCCAGACAGAAATCCATCTTCTCCAACCCATCCTAATCCAAGTCTCCAATATTGCAACCAGTATAGGTAAGCCAGGCAAGGCGGATTACTTTATCTTTTGTTTTATGTGAATTTTCCCTGTGTTAAGGGGGAGGTTTATTCCTGTTTTCTGTAACTTTAAGGGTTTGCCCAGAGGGGGATCCTCTGTGTTTTGAATCTGAATAACCTGTAAAGTATTTTCCATCCTGATTTTACACAAATGATTTTTACCTTTCTTTTTTTTTTTAAATAAAATCCTTCTTTTAAGAGCCTGACTGATTTTCCCATTGTTCCAGGATCCAGGGGTTCGGGTCTTTGATGATTTTGTAACCAATTGGTTAGCATATTATTCTCAAGCCTCCCCAGGAAAGGGGGTGTGCAGGGCTTGGGGGATATTTTGAGGGGCAGACGTCTCCAAGTGGTCTCTTTCCCTGTTCTTTGTTTAAATTGCTTGGTGGTGGCAGCATACTGTTCAAGGACAAGGCAAAGTTTGTACCTTGGGGAAGTTTTTAACCTAAGCTGGTAAGAATAAGCTTAGGGGGTCTTTCATGCGGGTCCCCACATCTGTACCCTAGAGTTCAGAGTGGGAAAGGAACCCTGACAGAGTATAAAGGTAGTAATTTATGACCAAGCACCTGACCAGGATGGTAATGGTGATTATGAAATAATCAGGGAGATCAGAGAGGCTATACAGATAGAAAACTCAATAGTAATGGGGGATTTCAACTCTCCCCAAATGGACTGGGTATATATCACCTCAAGATGGGATGCAGGGATAAAGTTTCTAGATACTATTAATAGCTGCTTCTTGGAGCAGCTAGTCCTGGAACCCACAATGGGAGAGGCAATTCTTGATTTAGTTCTAAATGGAGCACAGGATCTGGTCCAAGAGGTGAATATAGCTGAGTCGCTTGGTAATGGCGACCATGGTATCATTAAATGTAACTGTTTTTCAGGGGGAAATATCAAAGAAGACCACCACAATAGCATTTAACTTCAGATTGTGGAGTAGCATTGTATATCAATGATGAGGTAGAATGTAAAGAAATAAGAAACAATGAAATGGATATGACTGAGTCCATCTGGGAAAAAATTACATTGGGGAAGAAAACTGTAAGAGCCTCCCCTGGGATAGTGCTTGGGGTGTGCTATAGACCACCAGGACCTAATTTGGATATGGATAGTGCCCTTTTTAATGTTTTTAATAAAGTAAATACTAATGGAAACTGTGTGATCATGGGAGACTTTAACTTCCCAGATATAGACTGGAGGACGAGTGCTAGTAATAATAATAGGGCTCAGATTTTCCTAGATGGGATAGCTGATGGATTCCTTCAGCAAGTAGTTGCTGAACCGACTAGAGGGGATGCCATTTTAGATTTGGTTTTGGTAAGTAGTGAGGACCTCATAGAAGAAATGGTTGTAGGGGATAGCCTTGGCTCAAATGATCATGAGCTAATTCAGTTCAAACTGAACGGAAGGATTAATAAAAATAAATCTGCAACTAGGGATTTTGATTTCAAAAGGGCTGACTTTCAAAAATTAAGGAAATTAGTTAGGGAAGTGGATTGGACTGAAGAATTTATGGATCTAAAGGTAGAGGAGGCCTGGGATTATTTTAAATCAAAGCTGCAGAAGCTATCGGAAGCCTGCATCCCCAGAAAGGGGAAAAAAATCATAGGCAGGAGTTGTAGACCAAGCTGGATGAGCAAGCATCTCAGAGAGGTGATTAAGAAAAAGCAGAAAGCATATAGGGAGTGGAAGAAGGGAGGGATCAGCAAGGAAAGCTACCTTATTGAGGTCAGAACATGTAGGCATAAAGTGAGACAGGCTAAAAGTCAAGTAGAGTTGGACCTTGCAAAGGGAATTAAAACCAATAGTAAAAGGTTCTATAGTCATATAAATAAGAAGAAAATAAAGAAAGAAGTGGGACCGCTAAACACTGAGCATGGAGTGGAGGTCAAGGATAATCTAGGCATGGCCCAATATCTAAACAAATACTTTGCCTCAGTCTTTAATAAGACTAAAGAGGATCTTAGGGATAATGGTAGCATGACAAATGGGAATGAGGATATGGAAGTAGACATTACCATATTTGAGGTAGAAGCGAAACTCAAACAGCTTAATGGGACTAAATCAGGGGGCCCAGATAATCTTCATCCAAGAATATTAAAGGAATTGGCACGTGAAATTGCAAGCCCATTAGCAAGAATTTTTAATGAATCTGTAAACTCAGGGGTTGTACCGTATGATTGGAGAATTGCTAACATAGTTCCTATTTTTAAAAAAGGGGAAAAAAGTGATCCGGCTAATTATAGGCCTGTTAGTTTGACATCTGTAGTATGCAAGGTCTTGGAAAAAAAATTGAAGGAGAAGGTAGTTAAGGACATTGAAGTCAATGGTAAATGGGACAAAATACAGCATGGTTTTACAAAAGGTAGATCGTGCCAAACCAACCTGATCTCCTTCTTTGAGAAAGTAACAGATTTTTTAGACAAAGGAATCGCAGTGAATCTAATTTACCTAGATTTCAGTAAGGCGTTTGATACCGTGCCACATAGGGAATTATTTGATAAATTGGATAAGATGTGGATCAATAGGAAAATTGAAAGGTAGATAAGGATATAGTTCTTGATAGCTCCAGCTCAGGTGGTAACTAGGGGATTTCTCATGACTGGAACCTCCTTTGTTCTGTTCCACCCTTTTATATAGCTTTGGCACAATGCGGGAAACTTTTGTCACTCTGGGCCTCCACCCCTGCTTTTAAATGGAAAAGCCCCAGGTATAAGATGAATTCCAGTACCACGTGACAGGTGACCCTAAGCCTTCATTCCTCTTCGCCTGACTCACAGGAAGGCTTGCAAGTAAACAGAGCCATTTATAACCAGTTGTCCTACTTGATGGGAGCCATCAAGATTTCAGGTTTCAGAGTAGCAGCCGTGTTAGTCTGTATCCACAAAAAGAACAGGAGTACGTGTGGCACCTTAAAGACTAAGAAATTTATTAGAGCATAAGCTTTTATGGACTACAGCCCACTTCATTGCATGCATAGAATGGAACATATAGATAGATAGATAGATAGAATGGAACATATAGTAAGCAGTATATATGTATGTATGTATATATCTTCTCACTATATGTTCCATTCTATGCATCCGATGAAGTGGGCTGTAGCCCATGAAAGCTTATGCGCTAATAAATTTCTTAGTCTCTAAGGTGCCACAAGTACTCCTGTTCTTTTTATCAAGATTTCAAACCACCATTAATGGCCACACTTTGCATAATTACAATAGGACCTCAGAGTTATATTTCATATTTATAGTTTCAGATACAAAAAGGATACATTTATACAAATAGAATGACCACACTCAGTAAATTATAAGCTTTGTAATGATACCTTACAAGAGACAATTTGCATGAAGCATATTCCAGTTACATTATATTCACACTCATTAGCATATTTTCATAAAATCATATGGAGCTCAATGTCACAGTGGGATACAGATATTATAAGTATGATTAATGCATACATTAATTTATAAACATTTCATAGAGTCTAAACACTAAACACATTCTTATAATACTAATACCAACACACCAGTGAGCAGATCTGGTTCTGGCTGTGTGTTTGCCAGTGTTCGATTGATACCTAGAGGCCTTGGCATAAGTTGGCACCTGGTCTGCCAGCGTCACAATGATGACGGGAGCAACCCTGAAATGGAAATGCTGATTATGAATGGCATCAGTGTACAGCGATGTTTAGTTCTCACCCTGAAAATGCTAACAGAACATCTCATTCAGAAGTGCGAAAACTGCATTGGTTTTCTTTAAAATCAGTCATAAACAAAAAGGCAGAAGAGACCCTGTAATTAGTAATGACTTCCAATTAATTTCTGGCTGTAAGGGAAAATTACTGTTTTTGACATTTCAAACTCTAAATAGTAATCAGTCTTTAGAAAATGTTAGCATATGTGTAATCTCTAGCTGACTTTTAAAAAATAAGGATTTACAGATGCTCAGTTGTGTCCTTTATTAAGGTCAAAGTTTGGAATAGCCGAAGAGATGGGACAAACTGTATTTTGCACAGTAAAAATGGTCTGCGTTATGTACCGTTCAGCCTGGACTTGCCAAATGCTAAGGAATTTAGTCTCCATCTGGTTTCTATGATGCTTCCATTAATATCTATGGGTATTGTGTTCCCACAAGAAGAGGAAAATAAACTCTTCAAAAATGAAGGTTCATAACTTAAAAAATTGAGGAAAAAAGTCTAGGGCTCATGAAAAACACTCTACTGACCACCCTGAAGATTGGAACAGATACAGCATGGAAAGTGGCAGTATAGTCTTGCTCAAACTAAGTAAAAAGTCAGCAGCAGGTAGTAACCATTTGGATAGTAACTTGTGCATAGTTTGGTCTCCTAATAATTCTACTAACTTCCCGGACTGCTGTTAGCATTAGCTTAAAAAAAAACAATGGCAAATCGTGATTTTTGTTCAGGAAGTCTGCCTAAACTCCCTTGTATATAGACATTCTGAACTCTCGTAAATGAAACACAGCACAATGCTACACAGTTCTATACTTACCAATAGACTTTGTCAGTGCTAATCTGGCTAATGGCCAAATAATAGCATAAAAGGTTCTCTGAGAGATTAATGAAAATGTCATGCACACCAGGAGACAAGTGAATGTCCCAAGTATTTAGCAATTTTAGAATTAAAGACCCTGCCAGCTGCTTATCACTCCATGTATAATTAAATTGATTTAAATTAAGAGGAAAGATAAGGAGTTCAATTTGTCTCACATTTGCAGAGATCAGACCTGAAGAAATGTACTTTATTCGAGAAGCACCATTTGCTGTTCAAAGGGGTATTTCACAGTAAATGAGACATTCTATACCATTTCTCTTCCTTATTTGTTCATAGAATTATTTAACACAAATCTTTTTATAGTTTGAGTACTGTTACTTCACACCATATTATTCTCATAGCCAATATATCTCATTGAGCAATATAGGAATAACTGTCTCACCTCTTTAAACAGAATAATAAACTTACATTTTGTAGGTATTTATAGCCTCTGAAACTAAGTCATTGTAGTAACAAAAAATCCTGAAAAAGGAAGACTATTTTTTGATACACCAGAAGCATTTTAATTTTTATTTTTTTATAGGTCATGGGACATACACACCACATATTAGGTTGTATAGGGCATATTAGGGCAACTTGATAGACTTGTGATAAATACACCGGGTGGGGATTCAGAAAATCTGGGTTCAATTCCTAGCTTTGCCACAGCCCACCTGTGACCTTGGACATTCATAGATTCATAGATTCATAGATATTTAGGTCAGAAGGGACCATTATGATCATCTAGTCTGATCTCCTGCACAACGCAGGTCACAGAATTTCATCCACCATTCCTGCAAAAAACCTTACACTTATATCTGTGCTATTGAAGTCCTCAAACCGTAGTTTAAAGACTTCAAGGAGCAGAGAATCCTCCAGCAAGTGACCCGTGCCCCATGCTACAGAGGAAGGTGAAAAACCTCCAGGGCCTCTTCAAATCTGCCCTGGAGGAAAATTCCTTCCCGACCTCAAATATGGCGATCAGCTAAACCCTGAGCATATGGGCAAGATCCATCAGCCAGATACTACAGAAAATTCTTTCCTGGGTAACTTGGATCTCACCCCATCTAATAGCCCATCACAGGCCATTGGGCCTATTTACCATGAATATTTAATTACCAAAACCATGTTATCACATCATACCATCTCCTGAATAAACTTACCAAGTTTTATCTTAAAGCCAAATAGATCCTTTTTCCCCCACTGGTTCCGTTGGAAGGCTATTCCAAAACTTCACTCCTCTGATGGTTAAAAATTTCTAGTCTAAATTTCCTAGTGGTCAGTTTATATCCATTTGTTCTTGTGTCCACATTGGTACTGAGCTTAAATAATTCCTCTCCCTCTCTGGTATTTATCCCTCTGATATATTTATAGAGAGCAATCATATCTCCCCTTTTATCTCACCTTCTCACCTTCTTTTAGTTAGGCTAAACAAGCCAAGCTCCTTGAGTCTCCTTTCATAAGACAAGTTTTCCATTCCTCGGATCATCCTAGTAGCCGTTCTTTGTACCTGTTCCAGTTTGAATTCATCCTTCTTAAACATGGGAGACGAGAACTGCGCGCAGTATTCCAGGTGAAGTCTCACCAGTGCCTTGTATAACGTTACTAAAACCTCCTTATCCCTACTGGAAATACCTCTTCTGATGCATCCCAAGACCGCATTAGCTTTTTTCATGGCCATATCACATTGGCGGCTCATAGTCATCCTATGATCAACCAATACTCCAAGGTCCTTTTCCTCCTCCGTTACTTCTAATTGATGCATCCCTATCTTATAACTAAAATTCTTGTTATTAATCCCTAAATGCATGACCTTACACTTCTCACTATTAAATTTCATCATATTACTATTACTCCAGTTTACAAGGTCATCCAGATCCTCGTGTAGGGTATCCCTGTCCTTCTCTAAATTGGCAATACCTCCCAGCTTTGTATCATCCGCAAACTTTATTAGCACACTCCCACTTTTTGTGCCAAGGTCAGTAATAAAAAGATTAAATAAGATTGGTCCCAAAACCAATCCTTGAGGAATTCCACTGGTAACTGCCCTCCAGCCTGACAGTTCACCTTTCAGTAAGACCCGTTGTAGTCTCCCCTTTAACCAATTCCTTATCCACCTTTCAATTTTCCTATTGATCCCCATTATCCAATTTATCAAATAATTCCCCATGTGGCACGGTATCAAACGCCTTACTGAAATCTAGGTAAATTAGATCCACTGCGTTTCCTTTGTCTAAAAAATCTGTTACTTTCTCAAAGAAGGAGATCAGGTTGGTTTGGCACGATCTACCTTTTGTAAAACCATGCTGTATTTTGTCCCATTTACCATTGACTTCAATGTCCTTAAATACCTTCTCCTTCAAATTTTTTTCCAAGACCTTGCATACTACAGATGTCAAACTAACAGGCCTATAATTAGCCGGATCACTTTTTTCCTCTTTCTTAAAAATAGGAACTATGTTAGCAATTCTCCAATCATACGGTACAACCCCTGAGTTTACAGATTCATTAAAAATTCTTGCTAATGGGCTTGCAATTTCACGTGCCAATTCCTTTAATATTCTTGGATGAAAATTATCTGGGCCCCCTGATTTAGTCCCATTAAGCTGTTTGAGTTTCGCTTCTACCTCAAATATGGTAATGTCTACTTCCATATCCTCATTCCCATTTGTCATGCTACCATTATCCCTAAGATCCTCTTTAGTCTTATTAAAGACTGAGGCAAAGTATTTGTTTAGATATTGGGCCATGCCTAGATTATCCTTGACCTCCACTCCATCCTCAGTGTTTAGCGGTCCCACTTCTTCTTTCTTTGTTTTCTTCTTATTTATATGACTATAGAACCTTTTACTATTGGTTTTAATTCCCTTTGCAAGGTCCAACTCTACTTGACTTTTAGCCTGTCTCACTTTATGCCTACATGTTCTGACCTCAATAAGGTAGCTTTCCTTGCTGATCCCTCCCTTCTTCCACTCCCTATATGCTTTCTGCTTTTTCTTAATCACCTCTCTGAGATGCTTGCTCATCCAGCTTGGTCTACAACTCCTGCCTATGATTTTTTTTCCCTTTTCTTGGGATGCAGGCTTCTCATAGCTTCTGCAGCTTTGATTTAAAATAATCCCAGGCCTCCTCTACCTTTAGATCCATAAATTCTTCAGTCCAATCCACTTCCCTAACTAATTTCCTTAATTTTTGAAAGTCAGCCCTTTTGAAATCAAAATCCCTAGTTGCAGATTTATTTTTATTAATCCTTCCGTTCAGTTTGAACTGAATTAGCTCATGATCACTTGAGCCAAGATTATCCCCTACAACCATTTCTTCTATGAGGTCCTCACTACTCACCAAAACCAAATCTAAAATGGCATCCCCTCTAGTCAGTTCAGCAACTACTTGCTGAAGGAATCCATCAGCTATCACATCTAGGAAAATCTGAGCCCTATTATTATTACTAGTACTCGTCCTCCAGTCTATATCTGGGAAGTTAAAGTCTCCCATGATCACGCAGTTTCCATTAGTATTTACTTCATTAAAAACATTAAAAAGGGCTCTATCCATATCCAGATTAGATCCCAGCGGTCTATAGCACACCCCAAGCACTATCCCAGGGGAGGCTCTTACAGTTTTCTTCCCCAATGTAATTTTTGCCCAGATGGACTCAGTCATATCCATTTCATCGCTTCTTATTTCTTTATATTCTACCTCATCATTGATATACAGTGCTACTCCACCACCTTTACCTTTACCTCTCTATGCCTCTGTTATCCCCCTATAAAATGAGAATATCACTACCTTACAATACAGGCACATTCTATGAATAAATTAATTAATGTTTGCAAGACAGATAGTGACAAGTGCCATATAAGGAGACAAATAAATTGGTATCCCATTAGATAAGAGAGAAATAGTATATTACATGTTCCATTTTGTACCAGAGAGCTATAGATTCCAAGGCCCGAAGGCATCTAGTCTGACCTGCTATATAATAAAGACTATAGAATGTCCCCCAAATAATTCCTAGAATATATCTTTGAAAGAAAAATACCATTCCATCTTGACTTTAAAACTGTCACTGATGGAGAATCTACCACAACCCCGGTAAATTGTTTCATTGGTTAATTACTGTCATTGTTAAAAATGTACATCTTACTACCAGTCCGAATTTGTCCAGCATCAACTTCCAGCCATTGGATTGTGATACACCTTTTTCTGCTAGATTGAAGAGCCCATTAGTTCTCTGTATTGATACTAATAGACTGAAATCAAATCACCCCATAAACTTCTCTTTGTTAAGCTGAAGACTTTGAGCTCCTTGAGTCTACCACTATAAGGAATGGTTTCAGAGTAACAGCCGTGTTAGTCTGTATCCACAAAAAGAACAGGAGGACTTGTGGCACCTTAGAGACTAACCAATTTATTTGAGCATAAGCTTTCGTGAGCTACAGCTCACTTCATCGGATCTTTGAATTATTTCCATGGCTCTTCTGTAAACTCTCTTCAATTTATCATCATCCTTCTTGAACTATGGGTATCACAACTGGACACAATATTCCAGTAGTGGTAGCACCAGTGCCAAATTCAAAGGTACAATAATCCAGGGGTGAAAGCAATTTAACGATTTACCGGTATACAGGGTGGCTGGGGTCCTGGGCCAGGTGGAGGGGGCAGCTCCTGGCCCCTAGAAGGGTTGCAGCCAAAATCCCCCAGCCAGCCCTTCAGCACTCCCCGGTCCATGCTGCTCGGGGCTCCGGTGGCGTTTTAAAGAGCCCCTGGCACTTTAAATCACCGCCAGAGCCGTGGGGTAGCAGCAGCTGGGAGCCCCGGGGCTTCGGCAGCAATTTAAAAGGCAAGGGGACCCAGGCCTTTTTAAATCGCCAGGTCCCGGGGCAGCTGCTCCTTTTGCCCCTCCATCAGCTTCCCTGCCAGTATGGTCGGCTGACGGGCGGCCACTTTTTAACTGGTACACTGTACCAAGCCGGCTTATTTTGACATCTGCAATAATCCCTCTACTCCTATTCAAGATTCCCCTGTTTATGCATCCCAGGCTCACATTAACTCTTTTGGCCACATCATCATATTGGGAGCTCATGTTTAGCTCATTATCCACCATGATGCCCAAATCTTTTTCTGAGTCATTGCTTCCCAGAATAGAGACCCTGACAGGCTAAGTATGGTCTACATTCTTTGTTCCTAGATGTATAAATTTAGCCATAATAAAATGTAAATTATTTGCTTTCACCCAGTTTATCAAGCAATCCAGGTTGCTGTGTATCAGTGACCTGTCCTCTTCATCATTTGCCACTCCCCAATTTTTGTATCATCTGCAAACTTTATCAGAGATGATTTTATGTTTTCTTCCAGGTATTGATAAATATGTTAAATAGCATAGGTCCACAAAATGATCTCTGTAGGATGTCACTGGAAACACACCCTCTTGATAACCATTTCCCAATTACAACTTCATTTTGACACCTATTAGTTAGCCAGCATTTAATCAATTTAATGAGTGCCATGTTAATTTTATACTCCAGTTTTGTAATCAAAATGTCATGGAGTACCAAGTCATATGTGTTAAAGATGTCTAAGAGAATTATGTCAACTCTATTACCTTCATTAATCAAACTTACAATATCATCAAAAAGATATCAAGGATCTATTTTCCATAAACCTATGATGATTTTCATTAATTAAATTACCCTCCTTTAATTCTTTAATTAATTGAATCCTGCCTCAACTGTTCCATTATCTTGCCCAGGATCGATGTCAGGCTGACAGACCTGTAATAACTCAGATCATCCATTTTATCCTTTTTAAAATTGACACAAAATTAGCATTCTACAAGTCCTCTGAAACTTACCCAGTTCTCCAAGACTTAT
Source organism: Eretmochelys imbricata (assembly GCF_965152235.1). Taxonomy (NCBI): domain Eukaryota; kingdom Metazoa; phylum Chordata; order Testudines; family Cheloniidae; genus Eretmochelys; species Eretmochelys imbricata. Next base: position 90,469,481 of record NC_135572.1, on the reverse strand, counting down.
TGAAAAGCTACAGTAAAAATCCAGCAAGCTCCTCTGCCAGCTCTTTTAAAACTCTTGGATGCAAATTATCTGGACTTGCTGATTTTAAAATGTTTATTTTTAGTATTCTGAAGTTTGTTATTGCCATATGATGAGATTTTATTTTGTATGTGTTCTGTAAACTATTTTTTAAAATGTGCAATATATGAAGAGCAACACTGAAATGATCTGCTGTGGCTATAATTATGTATTTTAAATAAGTTTGCAGCAGTATGTTTTTGTTTTTTTTTCACTGAGGTGCAAAGTAAGCATCAAACACAATTCTTGAAAATCAAATATTATCTGTGAACTGCAGTACAATAGCTGCAGATTGTGCCTTAAGTTACTGAGCCCACTGTATGGTATACGTTACACTGGCACTTCCAATTAGATTCAAGTGCCATTGTGATTTAACAGAATGTGGCCATCTTGGGGCCAGATCTTGCGGTCCTTACCCACCTATAACTATTTCATTACATTTTGCTGATCCATTTAATACAACATGCATTATTTTTTAAAGCCATGGAATCTGAACTTGATAATTTCTGTAGCTTGTTAGAATCATCTCTGTAGATATCACTTTGCCTTCTGAGCACTGTCCTTACAGTTAAGCTACTGGTCAACAACTTCATATTCCTGACCATGTGTCCAGTTGTCTTTTTCTAAAGAAAGGATCAGAGTGGCTATCATACGAGAAAAGAAATCAGCATAGAACCTTATTTGTAACATTAAGAGTAAATAATAAACTATAGTTGTAATAAGAAAAGGAGTACTTGTGGCACCTTAGAGACTAACCAATTTATTTGAGCATGAGCTTTCGTGAGCTACAGCTCACTTCATCAGATGCATACCGTGGAAACTGCAGCAGACTTTATATATACACAGAGAATATGAAACAATACCTCCTCCCACCCCACTGTCCTGCTGGTAATAGCTTATCTAAAAGCCATTTCCAGCACAAATCCAGGTTTTCTCACCCTCCACCCCCCCACCACAAATTCACTCTCCTGCTGGTGATAGCCAGAGATTGCAGAGCCATTGGCCATTATCTTTGAAAACTCGTGGCGAACCAGGGAAGTCCCGGATGACTGGAAAAAGGCTAATGTAGTGCCAATCTTTAAAAAAGGGAAGAAGGAGGATCCTGGGAACTACAGGCCAGTCAGCCTCACCTCAGTCCCTGGAAAAATCATGGAGCAGGTCCTCAAAGAATCAATCTTGAAGTACTTGCATGAAAGGAAAGTGATCAGGAACAGCCAGCATGGATTCACCAAGGGAAGGTCATGCCTGACTAATCTAATCGCCTTTTATCATGAGATTACTGGTTCTGTGGATGAAGGGAAAGCAGTGGATGTATTGTTTCTTGACTTTAGCAAAGCTTTTGACACGGTCTCCCACAGTATTCTTGTCAGCAAGTTAAGGAAGTATGGGCTGGATGAATGCACTATAGGGTGGGTAGAAAGCTGGCTAGATTGTCGGGCTCAACGGGTAGTGATCAATGGCTCCATGTCTAGTTGGCAGCCGGTGTCAAGTGGAGTGCCCCAGGGGTCGGTCCTGGGGCCGGTTTTGTTCAATATCTTCATAAATGATCTGGAGGATGGTGTGGATTGCACTCTCAGCAAATTTGCGGACGATACTAAACTGGGAGGAGTGGTAGATACGCTGGAGGGGAGGGATAGGATACAGAAGGACCTAGACAAATTGGAGGATTGGGCCAAAAGAAATCTGATGAGGTTCAATAAGGATAAGTGCAGGGTCCTGCACTTAGGACGGAAGAATCCAATGCACCGCTACAGACTAGGGACCGAATGGCTAGGCAGCAGTTCTGCGGAAAAGGACCTGGGGTGACAGTGGACGAGAAGCTGGATATGAGTCAGCAGTGTGCCCTTGTTGCCAAGAAGGCCAATGGCATTTTGGGATGTATACGTAGGGGCATAGCGAGCAGATCGAGGGACGTGATCGTCCCCCTCTATTCGACATTGGTGAGGCCTCATCTGGAGTACTGTGTCCAGTTTTGGGCCCCACACTACAAGAAGGATGTGGATAAATTGGAGAGAGTCCAGCGAAGGGCAACAAAAATGATTAGGGGTCTAGAACACATGACTTATGAGGAGAGGCTGAGGGAGCTGGGATTGTTTAGCCTGCAGAAGAGAAGAATGAGGGGGGATTTGATAGCTGCTTTCAACTACCTGAAAGGGGGTTCCAAAGAGGATGGCTCTAGACTGTTCTCAATGGTAGCAGATGACAGAACGAGGAGTAATGGCTTCAAGTTGCAGTGGGGGAGGTTTAGATTGGATATTAGGAAAAACTTTTTCACTAAGAGGGTGGTGAAACACTGGAATGCGTTGCCTAGGGAGGTGGTGGAATCTCCTTCCTTGGAAGTTTTTAAGGTCAGGCTTGACAAAGCCCTGGCTGGGATGATTTAACTGGGAATTGGTCCTGCTTCGAGCAGGGGGTTGGACTAGATGACCTTCAGGGGTCCCTTCCAACCCTGATATTCTATGATTCTATGATTCTATGATTCTATGATAGCCCATCCAAAGTGACAACTCTTTACACAATGTGCATGATAATGAAGTTAGGCCATTTCCTGCACAAATCCAGGTTCTCTCACTCCCTCACCCCCCTCCAAAAACCCACCCCCATACACACACAAACTCACTCTCCTGCTGGTAATAGCTCATCCAAACTGACCACTCTCCAAGTTTAAATCCAAGTTAAACCAGAACATCGGGGGGGGGGGGGGGTAGGAAAAAACAAGAGGAAATAGGCTACCTTGCATAATGACTTAGCCACTCCCAGTCTCTATTTAAGCCTAAATTAATAGTATCCAATTTGCAAATGAATTCCAATTCAGCAGTTTCTCGCTGGAGTCTGGATTTGAAGTTTTTTTGTTTTAAGATAGCGACCTTCATGTCTGTGATTGCGTGACCAGAGAGATTGAAGTGTTCTCCGACTGGTTTATGAATGTTATAATTCTTGACATCTGATTTGTGTCCATTTATTCTTTTACGTAGAGACTGTCCAGTTTGACCAATGTACATGGCAGAGGGGCATTGCTGGCACATGATGGCATAAATCACATTGGTGGATGTGCAGGTGAACGAGCCTCTGATAGTGTGGCTGATGTTATTAGGCCCTGTGATGGTGTCCCCTGAATAGATATGTGGGCACAACTGGCAACGGGCTTTGTTGCAAGGATAAGTTCCTGGGTTAGTGGTTCTGTTGTGTGGTATGTGGTTGTTGGTGAGTATTTGCTTCAGGTTGCGGGGCTGTCTGTAGGCAAGGACTGGCCTGTCTCCCAAGATTTGTGAGAGTGTTGGGTCATCCTTTAGGATAGGTTGTAGATCCTTAATAATGCGTTGGAGGGGTTTTAGTTGGGGGCTGAAGGTGATGGCTAGTGGCGTTCTGTTATTTTCTTTGTTAGGCCTGTCCTGTAGTAGGTAACTTCTGGGAACTCTTCTGGCTCTATCAATCTGTTTCTTTACTGCCGCAGGTGGGTATTGTAGTTGTAAGAAAGCTTGACAGAGATCTTGTAGGTGTTTGTCTCTGCAAATTGGATACTATTAATTTAGGCTTAAATAGAGACTGGGAGTGGCTAAGTCATTATGCAAGGTAGCCTATTTCCTCTTGTTTTTTCCTACCCCCCCCCCCCGATGTTCTGGTTTAACTTGGATTTAAACTTGGAGAGTGGTCAGTTTGGATGAGCTATTACCAGCAGGAGAGTGAGTTTGTGTGTGTATGGGGGTGGGTTTTTGGAGGGGGGTGAGGGAGTGAGAGAACCTGGATTTGTGCAGGAAATGGCCTAACTTCATTATCATGCATATTGTGTAAAGAGTTGTCACTTTGGATGGGCTATCACCAGCAGGAGAGTGAATTTGTGTGTGGGGGGGTGGAGGGTGAGAAAACCTGGATTTGTGCTGGAAATGGCTTTTAGATAAGCTATTACCAGCAGGACAGTGGGGTGGGAGGAGGTATTGTTTCATATTCTCTGTGTATATATAAAGTCTGCTGCAGTTTCCACGGTATGCATCTGATGAAGTGAGCTGTAGCTCACGAAAGCTCATGCTCAAATAAATTGGTTAGTCTCTAAGGTGCCACAAGTACTCCTTTTCTTTTTGCGAATACAGACTAACACGGCTGTTACTCTGAAACCTATAGTTGTAATGTTACAGGTGTTTATTAAGAAACAGGATTGTCATAAATATAAAGGGAAGGGTAACCCCTTTTCTGTATGCAGTGCTATAAAATCTCTCCTGGCCAGAGGCAACATCCTTTCTCCTTTAAAGGGTTAAGAAGCTAAGGTAACCCCACTGGCACCTGACCCAAAATAGCCAATAAGGGGACAAGATTCTTTCAAATCTGGAGGGGGTGGGAACAAAGGGTTTGTACTGTCTGTGTGATGCTTTTGCTGGGAACAGATCAGGAATGCAAGCCTTACAACTCCCGTAAAGTTAGTAAGTAATCTAGCTAGAAAATGCGTTAGATTTTCTTTTGTTTAATGGTTTGTAAAATAAGCTGTGCTGGAGGGAATGTATATTTCGGCTTTTGTGTCTTTTTGTAACTTAAGATTTTGCCTAGAGGGATTCTTTATGTTTTGAATCTGATTACCCTGTAAAGTATTTACCATCCTGATTTTACAGAGGTGATTCTTTTACCTTTTCTTTAAATAAAATTCTTCTTTTAAGATCCTGATTGATTTTTCATTGTTCTTAAGATCCAAGGGTTTGGGTCTGTGTTCACCTGTACCAATTGATGAGGATATTATTATCAAGCCCTCCCCAGGAAAGAGGTGTAGGGCTTGGGGGGGGGTATTTTGGGGGAAGACATCTTCAAGTGGTATCTTTCCCTGTTCTTTGTTTAAATCACTTGATGGTAGCAGCATACTGCTCAAGGACAAGGCAAAGTTTGTACCTAGGGGAAGTTTTTAACCTAAGCTGGTAAGAATAAGCTTAGGAGGTCTTTCATGCAGGTCCACACATCTGTACCCTAGAGTTCAGAGTGGGGAAGGAACCTTGACAAGGATACATTAAAAAAATACTGCTACTTTACTTCTCTTTGGGCAGTACTCCCTTTTCAGTCAATGCAAGCTTTGCTTGAGCATGTATTGCAACTTACACCATAGTACAACAGCAGGATTTTAACCCAGGACTTTAAGCACTGCAATCACGCTTCTACTACATGATAACTAAGTCTGTCAGCGAGATAATTAAGTGTGTGCCTAATGTCCATTAGCAATGTGGTCTTGGGTTCAATGTGGGAATTACTGGATGAAATTCAATTGTTTGTGTTACACGGGAGGTCAGACAAGATAATCATAATAGTCCCTTCTGGCTCCAATTCTATAAGTTTCAGTAATAGACAGCTATCCCTGTGACAGATCAGCCATTGAGAAGGGATATGTAACCCAGTGAACAATGAGCATTATAAACAACCACTATAAAGAATACAGAATCAGGGCAACATGAAGAGAGCAAGTATCAGAATGAAACAAATATTTTGAGTCATTCCAACACAACCAGTTTTCTTGTCTCAAAATAATTTTACTATTCAATAGATTGTGAAACTATTTATTTACCTAAAATAATAAAGTCAAGGGGTAAGTGCGGAAGACTGGCAATTGTTTCTACAAGCAGCTGCTTCCAATCAAACAACAGAATGTATACACAACACAATTGGTTGTTTATAATGTTCAACCATTTCTCATTAAACAAATGGGAAAGCATCTAAAAGGTAAAACCCAATGGTTTGCCAGTAAACTGTTAGCAATTAGCATAATTAGATTGGACACATACAGAGGAAAGCTTTTTTTTTCCTTATTGAAACTGCCAATGTCATTCAAACACTAGGCCACAAAATTTTTCAAATAACTCAGCATTGTCATCACATTTTAAAATCTCCAGATGTCTTCCAGCTGGGTGTATCAAAAGTCTTGTCATAAGAACATAAAGCAACTGAGTTCTGCTAAATGAAACTTTTTCACTGCTTTATTCTCAACAAACTGATTGTTCAGTTGCAGTGCTGCACAACTTTTGCTACTTATCTAAAAGGTAGAAGGAAAAAACCCTTTTAGATTAGTTGTTGTCTTTCATATCCACTGTCTTTAAGAATTTTGTATCCCACAACATATGTTCTTTTGTCTTTAGCAAATTAAAACTGAGAAAAAAACAGAAAAGTTGTTTGCTGTTACTAACACTAATCTTTCTTTTAATAAGCATTCTGAACATTGAGACAAAACTTGTATTCTCAAATGCTCAGCAGAATTTCAAATTTAAAATATACACATAAAATTGAGATTTTCTGTATGCTTACAGATCTTCAAAAATTCGTTCAGCCTTATCTATTTAATTCCCTCTAACTCCAGACAGTAATTTCTGAGCTAATTTGAATCTCTTAATAACAGTCTATACTCAGATCATTTGTACACTGACCTTATGGCCTGCAAAACATTTCTTAATGAGGCATTATAATAGTGGCATGTTATCCACATGGAACTTTATCACTAGCTTTAAAACTTTGACTTTGACTGTGAATTAGTTCACTGTGGAAAGCCATCAAAAGGTTCTGGATATCACAGTTTGACTACTCTAATATTAAATGTTAAAGCTGAACACTTTTCAGTGTTTGTAAACAATTTGTAAATATTTGGTTTTCATTTTAATATTCTGAAGAGGCTGTCTTGCCAGTTTTGTTTATCATAGGACAGTTTATGCTTTCTATCAATCCAAAAACAGATTCCTGCATACAGGGGGACTGCCATTGCTGTATGCTACTGGGAAGTCTTAAGTGTGTGATTAGAGCTCCGTTTTCTTCCCTTCTTTTGTTTTCCTAACTGTTTCTCAGTGAGGTTGATCTGGATGACTGGACTTCAAGTGACCTCAACAGAAATTTAGCACTCAAGTTAGTTGGAAACAGAATTTCCATTCCATTTAAAAATAAACTGTTCCAAAATGGGCCAAAAAGTCAAAATTTCTCATGTAAGAAAAAAATTTGCTTTGAGATAATGAAATAATTTTATTTTGATAAAGTAAACATTTGTTATGTCAAAATATTATACTATTACATATAATGTATGATTTTAAATTTTTTTGGTATTATATTGTGCATGTCAAAATTAAATTAAATTAAACAAATGTTTTACCTTACTGAAATGCAATGAAAAAAATGAAACAACTGGCTTAATTTTTCCCCATCAATTTTCGATATGTTACTGCAAAATATTTTGATTTTCACAAAACTGAATTTTCCATGAGAAAATGACTCAATTGAAATAATGTTGACCAGCTGCACTTGACACCAAGCTAATAGCAGTGGACACATGTACACAGACTCCCTCAGCCTCTTTTCATGCTAGCAGGGATAAAAAAAAGGCTGCCAGTGGGGACATGAGCCATTCTTGGTCCCTTACTGATATCCCTAAGTGCTTTCTCTGGATGCACCTCTAACCTATGTGAACAGAAAAAAGGTTTTGTATGACAATTGCTTGCATGACCTTAAATCAAAGTCACTGAATATGGATTTAGCTAACAATAAGCACTCAAGATTTAAAACCACCCAAGTATAGCAAATATTCCAGTGAAAATCTATATACTCTATATTACTCTGACATCTTCCCTGAGTTCTATTAATATACAGGTCTACTTCATTTTTCTACTTAAATGCTGATTTTTTTTTTCTGTTCAAAACTAACCTACTAATACCTTTAGTGAGTTCTCACATCATTTGTGCTTCCTGCCTTTGAATTTCTGACATATATTCCAGACAAAGCATGATATAAACATAGCCAGTTATTCTATTCACTTGTTAGTCTTGCTGTGTAGTGCCAAGTTCCACAAGGTTTCAAACAAATGTATAAAACAGATTATAAATTTTCCAGTAATTGAAAAAGATTAAATTTATTGTAACTTTGCACCACCTTCCAAAAATGATTCCTTCCCCCTCCCTCTTGAAATATCCACTCTATGAACTATGAAAAAGTAAAACATTTTAATCCCCTTCAGTAACTGGGAAGATTATAACTATAGATCAAATACAAATATAAAACAGTATTTTTTAAAAGTAAATAAATGTCAAAGTATAATGGTAAATTTATACACTTAACCCTGACCATCCAGTTATTTGCATAACTTTTTTTAACTCAGTAGGACAACTCAAATGTATAAAGTTACTCATGTAGATACTTGAGGGATTTAGACCATAGCCAAGTGCAGAACATATCATTACTGATATATGTTTCTAAGTAATCCCAAAATGCAAAATACTAAAAGGGAAGCAATGTTTCTTTCCTTATTTTTTAAAAATATTACATACTTGTTTCCTATTTGCTATATATCACATAACTTCAGTTGGACAGAATATATGATTTGTTCCAACATTAAATAACCCACTCTATGTTTAGAGGAGGAAGCAATAATACTGTCCAATCAAAAAATAATGTGATTCCACAAATACAAAGTTTGTTTTTCAAAGTTATATGATACATAGAGTACACAATCAGCAATAACCAAAATTTAGGTAAATTAAATAGATTTAACCATACAGTTTAGGCATTAGAATCTGAATACTCGGGTACATCACTCACGAAAAGTTGTACCGAGATTTGGTTGTGGAAAGAAAAACATATCAAAGATTAAACATTGTCCCTCAGTAATTGAGAATTAGGTTGGCTGTCCATTTAGAAAATACAATCCATGAGAAAAGTATTTCAGTTACTTTCCTGACTGCGCTTCTCATTGGCACTCATCTCTCCTGGTATTGCCGATGACCGATGATGTGTTCTATGTAGATGGCCCTCGACCACCTGATGGTGTCCAACACCATGATTTGCCCCATCAGCTGAGCATTGTTGGTGATGTCCAGTCACAGTTGGCTGTCGGTTCCTGGGGTGGCGGATGCCCACAAATGCACAGACAGGTACAAGAAGTGGACAAAGTCTTAGCTCTGCCCCTCCTCAGCATGCCCAATATTGAAGCTGAATCTGCTTGGAGGGAGAAGCAAACTCTATAGCTTGCTTCCTGTATGGCCTGAGGGAGAAGTGGGGATCAAGTTATGACTTCCAGAGTCAATTTGGTCTTTATTTTGTTCCTGGGTCAGTGCAGGTATGTACTTCTCCTTACTTGGGATTGATTTCAAAGTATCAGTCTTCCCTATAACGAGTTAATTACTAGTTCAAAAGACATATGAGCCATTTTGAAAATATTACCACCAGCTGTATAATTTGGACGGTCCCCAAACTTTTTTTGTCATTAAAGACACGTTTTCCAATGGTAGACAACGTATTAGAACTAAGCATTGCTCACATTTTTTTCCCCAAAATTCTCACATAGCTTTTTTTCTCTCTTTTCTATACAGTGGACACAAATTATACAATTTAGAGAGGGATATGACTTCCTGTTAAGTCATCTATTCTATCCTCTTGCTAATAATGCAGTATAATTTATCACAGCAGATTCTTCTGTGTCATGTTATGTATTCTCACTTTGTTATTTCCTCCCCTTTTTTTTTAATGTGTTGCCTTGTATTTCACTTTTCTGGCAAGAATTTAAACCACACAATTTAATATTACCAATGGACTTAATTGGCATACCCTTTGTATGCTTGCCCTTGTACTTAAAAATTCTGTTGTAAATGATCCAGTACTCAATATTAATGTCTGCAATGCCCCACTGGTCACCTTTACCTAATACAAATATTAGGGAAACCTACAATTAGGGTACATAACCTTTCCTACAACACTGTTAGTGCAGTCTTGAAAGCCCTTTTAATGTACAATATATACATAATTTTTAGTAAGTATGAAACTCAGAAAAATGACAAATCCTAAATTTAAAATAGACAATCTTCTTAAAATCAAACTTTTCTTTTAAAAAGGAATAGAGAAATTATCCTGTGATGTTATATACACTTAGCTGCAAAATTAGTGCTATGAGGTTACCTGTTAAATGATCTGTGGCACTTTTGGCAGATTAGATATCTCACTTAGACCACCTATGTTCAAGGATGAAGTGCCTTCCTCTGTTTTTGTACTCAACTACACAAAGGATAAAATAACAAATGATTATTTGTTATTTGTAGGTTGAAAAGGATTCAATTTTCATTTGTAAGTGTTGGTAAATGTTGATTTCAACATACATACACAAACTGACATACAGTTTTTCCATCAATGATATCTAAAAAAAAATAAGAAAAATTCTACTTGAGAATGTAGAATTTGATTTAAGGTTATTTACTTTGTGTATTTTGACATGTGATGTTGACAGTTGCTTTTAACAGTTACAAAGCTTTGACTATTTGAATCTCAACATCTACTGCTATTAAGTAATTGTCAGGTGCCCCACTGTCTGACATCCCCATAACTTTCCACAACTGTGAAAATTTAAATAACTAAATCAGGGAAAAAAGACAATTATCTAATAAACATTAATGTTATCAGTCAAAATTATATTAAAATCATATTCTTCTACATTATTTGGTAGGGGAAGAGGAGTTGGTAGAATGAGTAACATGTAAAGATAATTTTAAAAAGTCAATTGAAACTCATAAGAGCACAGACTAGTGCTCTAGCCACAAGTATTTTGCTAGTTGTGAGAAGAAAAATGCTTTTTGGTACGTTGTCACTGTCCAACACAGATATGTACTTCTACTGCTGTTTTGCTTCTCCATGGATCTTATAAGTGCAGTGTCTTTCTTTGTTTTCCTAAAAAACCCTACCAACAAAAAAACAAAAACCAAAACCCACAAAACCCCATATGTTTTCTGAGATGCATCTAGAGAGATAGATTGGTGTCAGAATAGTCAGAAAATTATGCCCATTTGAAATTCTCACTGTACATTCCTGATCACATACAGAGGAACTGGTGATCTATATTACTCAGTCAACATATGCTATGCATTAGGGGAATGATTCAGGATGGGCTGTACAATGAGAAAGTTAACTTTCATATTTATTTCAAACTTCTTTCTTCAACTATTATGGTTCTCTTAAAACCACATCCAGTACAATAAATTACTTATCAGGCCTGTATTTGAGAATTAACAATTATATTTTACATTTCGTAATTATTTTCTAAAATGTGTGTAAAATTTATTATTCTAATTATTTATCCCTAGTGCAACAGCTTTCTCAGAAAAGACTGAGGAAGGCCCACGTTATATTATCCCATGGTCCAGTGACCAGGATGCTTACCTTAGAGGTGGCAGATCCTTCATCAAATCCTTTCTTCCTCTTAGGTGGAGTGGAATTAGGGGACTTCCACATTCCAGGTGACTGCCCTAATCACTGGACTAAAAGTTATGAGGGAGGTTATCCTTCCCTGCGTCCATCCCCAGCTGTTTTGTGTAAGCTTGTTTATAGGGGCCCGATCCTGCAGATGAGGTTTGAGCACAATTACCAGATCATGAAGGCAAGTTAGGGGGAGAAATAGCTATCTTCTCTCAGTTTGTGTTTCATTCTAGGGATTAGTTGTCAGAATATCTGGCCTGGGGCTGCAGTGTGTATGATCAAAGGCAGAAACATCGGTGTCTGGGGAACTTCACAGCAAAAATTTAGGTCCCTAGTGAGCTTAGGCACTACAGAGTTTGGGAGCACAAATAAACACAAAGAAAGTGAATTGTTTGACTTGTATTGTAAGTGACACTCCTTGCTCTGCCTTTTAACTCTGTTGGGACCAATAGCAAATCCCAATGGCCAATCTTTCAGTCAACATGCACTAGCCAGCACATAGCAATGACACTACATTTAGAATTAGGGTCTCCCTACTCAAAGGATTAGTAATTTCTCCTAACAGATTTTCTTTTTCATTTGTTGGGGGAATGTGGAACTCCTCTGACATCCAAATGTACATGGCCAGATCTAAGAAGGCTGAATTAACCATGGCTTATATTAATCATAGTATGCCACTGAGAGGGAATGGTAAAATTAAAAACAAACTTTAACAAAAGATACCCTAAATATTATCTATATATTTACTAAATGGTATTGGAGAGCCATGTGATAAATTGTGATGTTGTCCCTTATGGGGAAAAATTCCTATATAACTGAATAGAAAATGATAACGCTTTTATGGCAAAATGGGAGGAGGGAAGAACAAGTGTGACTTGATTCTCAGAAGAAGAAAGAGAAGAGGGACTGCAGAAGAATACCCAATATGATTATTGGTACAGAGGACTAGCCATGTCACAGTCCCTCTATTGGGATAAGAAGTTGTATTAAGGAAGATTTTAAAATGTGACTTGTCTATCAAGGAGGACGAGGTCACACAAGTAGTTGTATGGATAAATACAGGAGATCCACTATTTGGATCATGGCCAAATAACTGTATAGCTTGGAATCCTAAGCACTAACTGCTATTACTTTCTCAATATATTAGTCAATATGTCAGGTTGCTTCACAGCAATTAAAGGAATGCCTGCTTCTGCTGATACCATTATCAGCCACAAACCCAGCACTATGCATGGCAAAGATGTTTCACATCAGAGATGTTGGCTATGATTTAGACAATGAATTGCATCCTGGTTTTCCTGACTCTTAAGGTATGATCTGACTCTTTTCCCATTGTTTTCAGTGAGTATCATTTCAGGCTGGATTTTTACAGCATTCAGAAAAACGTGAATTCTTCCTCTCCTCTTACGGAATATCCACATTCAAGGAAACCATATGCACTAATTCTTGCTCACATTACAGGTTTATGTGGATGTGCTGGGAGAAGAGGGAGGTGCTTACATTTTCCTGATTTTCAGTAATGGTAGGAACGTTGACTTGCATAGTTTTTGATGATCATTTTCCTTTTTATTTCTCCTAAGGTCCATTTTATTATTTTTGTCTCTGTACAGTTTCTTTGTTCCTTTTCAGCTGATGGTTGTTCTCATACATTTCCATTTCGTTCATGTCATTTATTTTGCTTTAATTGTACTGAAAAATTCTCTATTCTCTTCTTACCTTTCATTTTATGTACCATACTATTTTAAATTACAGTTTTGTGAACTCTTATTGACATATCGTTTATCCTGTTTTATTTTTTTGACATAGCTTCAGCTGTTTCTTCCGCTACTTACATGGTCTCTGATTGTGCTTCTGCTCAGTAACTAGCAAACTGACTGCAAAAGAAAGTAGGATTTTCTGATCACACGTCTCAGATTGTTCCATTTTTAAATGTACCTTTAAATTTATTAATAGGCCTCTGTATAGCTGTAGTTTCTGAGAGCATCCACAATTTTAAACTAATCTGTCAAGTAATATATTAAACATAAACTATTAGTATATTTTTGTTAATCTTACCGTTGTTCCTTGCACAGGAGGAGGTATGCATAAAATGGAATATAAACCTCACTCCACAAGTTATAAGAACATAAGAACACAAGAACGGCCATACTGAGTCAGATCAAAGGTCCACCAAGCCCAGTATCCTGTCCTGACAGTGACCAATGGCAGGTGCCCCAAAGGGCATGAACAGACTGTTAGGATATAGATATTCAGGCCTGTCTGTAAAGGCCTATACTGTAAGAATTTAGGTGTATTCTTATCACTTGGCTAGTGATAGAGGTATAAAAGAAAGAATAAAAATCACTGTCTGCTGGTGTAAGGGCCTTCTCTTACTGTGACAGTCTGAGGCCCTGTTCTTAGGCTAAGGCCTTTGGCTAAGCAGCAGAGGCAGCCATAAGCTGGGAAGCAAACAGTCACATCCTCACATTCCAAACTAGTCACACTGAAATAAGGTGCTATTCGGCTGTTAGGAATACAATCCTGTCCTGATAGTTCCTATCACCTCCAGAGAAAGGGAAGTGCCTAGAAAATGTAAAAGGAAACTTAGTTTGATAGCATCCTGTCTGGCAAGAACTCACTTATCAATAGCTGGGATGTGAAATCCTCATTTCTGTATCGTCTTGTCATTATAGTTCCCACTTTGCTGTTGTTTGTCTGTATAATCTCTGTCTGGTTTTGTGATTGTTCCTGTCTGCTGTATAATTAATTTTGCTGGGTGTGAACTAATTAAGGTGGTGGGATATAATTGGTTACATAATCATGTTACAATATGTTAGGATTGGTTAGTTAAATTTCAGGAAAATGATTGGTTAAGGTATAGCTAAGCAGAACTCAAGTTTTATTATATAATCTGTAGTCAATGAGGAGGTGACTGGGTGTGGGTCGGGGTGGGCATGTGGGTGTATGAAATGGGAGCAGGGAATGGGGGTAAGAAAATTGGAATCATGTTTTGCTAAAGGGGGAAATGGGAACAGGGAATAGGAGTAAGGAAGTTGGAATCATGTTTGGCTAAGGGTAGGAATGGGAACAGGGACACAGGTGTAAGGCTCTGTGGTGTCAGAGCTGGGAAGGAGGATACTAAGGAAGGAAACTGGAATCATGCTTGCTGGAAGTTCACCTCAATAAACATCGAATTGTTTGCACCTTTGGACTTCGGGTATTGTTGCTCTCTGTTCATGCGAGAAGGACCAGGGAAGTAAGTGGGTGAAGGAATAAGCCCCCTAACACAGACAGGTTATCATCAAGTGATCCATGCCCTGTCACCCAATCCCATCTTCTGGCAAACAGAGGCTAGGGATACCATTCCTGCCCATTCTGGCTAATAGCCATTGATGGACCTATCTTCCATGAATCTATCTAGCTCCCTTTTGAACCACGTTATAATATTGGCCTTCACAACACCCTCTGGCAAGGAATTCCAAAGATTGACAGTGTGTTGCGTAAAAAAATACTTTATTGTGTTTGTTTTAAACCTGCTACCTATACATTTTATTTAGCGGCCCTTTGTTCTTGTATTATGAGAAGAAGTAAATAACACTTCCTTATTTACTTTCTCTATACCACTCATGATTTTATAGACCTCTATCATATCCCCCCTTAGTCGCTTCTTTTCCAAAATGAAAAGTCCCAGTCTTATTAATCTCTCCTCATATGGAAGCCGTTCTATACCCCTAATAATTTTTGTTACCCTTTTCTGAACCTTTTCCAATTCCAATATATCTTTTTTGAGATGAAGTGACCACATCTGCATGCAGTATTCAAGGTGTGGGCATACCATGGATTTATAAAGAGGCAATATGATATTTTCTGTCTTATTATCTTATTATTATCTATATTATCTATCTAAGTCACTGCTGTTGTCAGACAGTACCAAAAGTGCAGCCTTCTGCTGTTTAAGATTCTGATTCAGCAAAGTACTAAAGCACATGCTTAACTTTAAGCATACTCTTAAATTAGGAAATTAAATATGTGCTTTTCCTGAATTAGGGCCTAAATAGTCTAAATAAATAAAACCCATTCAGAGTTATCGTATGCAAGTTTATGAACTCTGACGGAAACAGGAGAGGTAACAAGTAGTCTTAATTGTGCCTTATTTAACTTGTCTGTTAAATCACTTATTCCTTTCATGACTAATCTGTTTTTCTAGGCATTATGGCCTACAGTTTCAAAAACAATTAATGATTTTTAAATCCTCAAGCTGATACACCTTAACTGCCTGTTTTTCAGAGGGCAGGTATTCAGCATTTTCTAAAAATCTGACCCTTCCCAGTGTCTCAAGCTAGGTACTCAAATTCACTTGTCACGCTAAGCTTTCAGCTTGACATGGATGAACTGTTCTTTTTCCGCATGAACAATAAAAGATTAGATAATTAAATTGCAGTTGGATCTGAGCCAATGTTATTTTCCCTATAAAAAATCCTGCTCCAAGGTTCTCTGAAAAGATGCTGGGCATTTCAATGTACTTGAAGTGGTGGGCAGTAATTTTACTTGGTGAATTATCTATTGAATCCTTCTCAGTTCCAGTAAAACCACTTCTGATTAATTCATAGGAGTTTATCATCTTATAGATAAACGAGAAAAATTGATTTTATGGAAGGATGATTCATTTTATTCAAGTAGCAATGTATTGCTTTTTTTGAAAATTGTCACGTGTGCTGCTGATTTGTTTATGGTAATTGTTTTTAATATTTAGGTATTGGGACATTACAATATCATAAGAAAATGTAGATCAAAAATTGCAGCTCCTATTACTCTTTCTAGAACTTTTAATCTTTAGATGTCTTTATTTTTTCTAAATATTCTCCTTGACTTATTCTTGTGTTAATCTCCCACCAATATTTGATAGATGTCTGGGGCCAAATTTTCAAAGGGTTTACAGAAATGTGTTCAAAGAATTTGTAGCACATCCACTTATGTGTACAAATAAAGCTTCAATGCTTCATACATTTCAGTGTCCCATGGGACTGTCCATGCATGTAATGTTACATTTGTAAGTTTTTGGAGAATCAGGACCTTAGTATTTATATATGCAGAATCCTATTTTGCACATTTGCAAGCAAAAATGTGGTGCATTTATAAGTTCTTCAATAGGTTTTATTGTGCTTAAAGTTAAGCATGTGCTTACATGCTTTGCTGGATTAGGACCAGAATGTTTTGCACTTGATAGGATCAAACTCCAGTTTTACATTTGTGAATGTGGTTTATTTTGTTTGTTTGTTTTTTTGTGTTCATATGTTTGTTTGTTTGTTCATTTGTTTTTATGATGCCTGCACTATAGGTATTGTGTTAATTTGGTGGAATCATCATCACAAGTCCAAATATCCTAATCTATTTCAATGCTCAAGTCTTTTCTCCCAAAGAAGAAATAAACTAGAGCTGGTCAAAAACATTTTGAACACAACATTTTACTACTGGAAAAAGGGAGTTTCTTGAAATTGACATTTGCCCTGGGAAAAGAACAACTTAGTGGAATTTTCTGTTGGGGGAAATTGAAATGTTTCCGGTTGACCATATATTAAATGTTTAGTCTGGGTTTATTGACTCAAAATTATCTGTTTTGTGTTAGGTCCATGTAAATATCTGTCTCTGCCTCAACTACAAAGGGATTTCATAGAAGCTGTAGTTATGGGAATGAGTATGTGCTCACTCTCCCTTATGGGCTTGTCCCCTGTCTGGACTACATCTGCCACAATGAACAGTGATCTCTCCCTGTGGTTGATGTGTCATGATGCAACATATTGTTCCAAGTCTACAAACTGAATTATTTTAATTGGGAATGTTTTGTTTTGGTCAAAAAAGTTGAAGTGAAGTGTTTCAGCATTTCCAAATCAAATTTGATTTGGAACTTTTCATTCCAAAGAAATAGGCATGATCATTTGACTTTTCACTTCAGTTTGGGATAAAAATAAATATGTAAATATCAGAACTTCCTGTAGGATGGATATTTAATTGTTTTATCAGCTCTAATGTATACCATGTAGACCCAGGCAAAGATGGAATGTGTTTAAGTAACATTTCTGAATCTGGAATTTGGGTCTGCTTCATAATGGTTCAGTATTTAGGGGAAACATTACTGTATTGATCTGAAATAAGATGTAGCTTTTCTGCCAGTGAGAGAGAAATTGAGACAAGACAATCCCTATTTACATTACTTTGGCCTAACGTACCAATTCCAGTTTTGTTGTAGTTTTATCTCAAAAAAGCACAAATTGTGATATTACTTAGCAAAACTGGATGAAAAGATTTTAGAGGTTGGGGGTTACTTTTATCTTGATGGTGGTAAGCTTACAGAAACATTTTACACATTAATGGTATTGTAGCCAAAGAGGTTCATCTAAAATGTGATTATGCAAATATCTTCTAATACATTTTGTAAGTATTTCAAATCCAAGATGTAGTGTAGGTACTTTGGACTTGATCCTGCACCCCTCACTAACACAAATAGTCCCAGTAAAGCTATTTGGGCGGCTTTGAGGAATAGGGTTTATGAATAGTGAGAGTTGCAGGATGTGTCTGTCTGAAACTCATGCAAAGGTATTTGTCCAAATACTTTAGTCATCTTACCCTTTACAATGTGATTCATTTCCAGTACGTTTCATCCCAACTTTGTCCTTGAAAACATTTTCATTAGAATCATTCCCATGCTTGTTGTACTGTACATAATATAAAACCACTTCTCAAACCAGGGGTGAGCAAACTACAGCCCGGGGGCTGTATCCAGCCCTTCAGATGTTTTAATCCAGACCTCGAGCTCCCACCGGCAAGTGGGGCTAGGGGCTTTTCCTGCTCTGTGCGTGCCGTGGCTCTGCACAGATCCCAGAAGCAGCAGCATGCCCCCCGTTCATCTCCTATGTGTAGGGGCAGCCAGGGGGCTCCGCGTGCTGCCCCCACCCCAAGTGCCATCCTGGCAGCTCCCATTGGCAGGGAACCATGGGTGTGGCACCTGCCTAGGAGCCGGAGGTGGGACATGCCACTGCTTCCGGGAGCTGCTTGATTTAAGCACCACCCGAAGACTGCACCCCTGACCCCGTTCTGTGCCCCAGCCCCCTGCCCCAGCCCTGATCCCCCTCCCACCCTCTAACCTCTTGTACCCAGCCTGGAGCACCCTCCTCCACCCCCAACTCCTCATTCCCAGCCCCATCCCAGAGCCCCACACTCAGCTGGAGCCCATCACCTCCTCCCCCGCACCCCAAAATTCTGTCCCAGCCCAGAGCCCCCTGCTGCACCCTGAACTCTTCATTTGTGGCCCCACCCCAGAGCCCGCACCTCCAGCTGGAGTCCTCACCCCCTCTTGCACCCCAACCCCCAATTTTGTGAGCATTCATGGCCTGTCATATGAGTTCCATACCCAGATGTGGCCCTCGGGCCAAAAAGTTTTCCCACCCCTGTCTTAAGCCTTTCTTTGCTTAAGGTCCTTGAAGAGGACAGATTTCTCACTTTTGTTCCTCTTTCTCTCTACTGCAAAAAAGCAAACAAATTTCCCACATGGTTTTAAATTTTAACAATCCATTACTCTCAGCTAGTTTTACAGGAATGTTCATTCTTCAGGAGACCTCCATTTATTTTATTGATTGTTTCATCTTCAAACAAAAGTATTTAGGTCTTATAGTCAAAATGAATATCCACAATTTCTGGAAGAACCTCCACAAGGCTCTTGTACTTCACAGCCACAGAGGCTAATCATGATGTTTGGCATATCACGCACCATATTAGTCATTCTATGCTTCATCTTTCCCAAGATCTGAGCCTCTGATCCCATTTGACATATCTGCAATATGATAATGATCAGAATGATACCAGGGAATTCCACTGAGCATGTGGGGAGTACCATAGAGATCTGTCTGTGTTTGGGAGAAGAAGAGCTGTTCTCTGGCTGCTTGCCTGTGTTCAGATATGGGAGAACATTAAAGGGGCAATAGTCCAAAATTTCCCAGTTGGGCTCTTGCCAGACTGAATGAATGAACCATTCCTGAATCAGACAGCAACAGCTGTGCCTTTCAGTGGTTTTAATAGGAATTTAGGGATGGAAAGATAGCATTGTGGGGCTGGTTACAAAGCCCCTTGATTTCCCCATTTCCCCACGTCCTGCTACTCTTTGCAAACTTGACTTCCTGGATTGGGTAGTGTCTGTCCAGAACAAGGACATAGAATAAACTATGGACAAATTGGAAGGGTTTGAGGCAATGAACAGACAGGGGAGGGGAAAGAGAATAAGCCCAGGAAGATTTGAAGAGAGAACAAAGAGAAAGCTGAGAATCAGCAGTGCTGAGCTGGGGCTAGGGAGGCCACTTTTCTGGTTTTGAACTGGACAGTCCTCTTTTGGGATTATTTGTCCCCCATCCAGTACTGGGACAAAACTGGATGTGCTTTTCTCTGGTATCGGATGGGGATGCCATCTTTAAGAGGGCTGTGCTCTGCCCCCCCCCCCCAAGTGTGACCTCACACATATGGTACATTCGAGGCCATGCTCGTGTGTCGGGGGGAGTCACACCAGCAGGGGTGTGCCAGCACCATTCCTGGAAGTACCAGAAATTCCAGTATTCCAGGAATCTATGAGTGGCCACCCTCGCTAGGACATAGAGCGACACACCAGGATGCAGGAGTAAAGTCTGAACTAGGTGCTGCTTGCAGAAGAGCTGGCTACTGCACTGGTGCTTTCAAAAGGGGCTCTTACAGATACACAACCTGGAGCTAACAGGATACCTGAGACCACATAGAAAGACCCAGCATTCTGAGCTCACAATGATTGCCAACATCAGACTTCACAGAAAGGTTACACTGACTGAAAGGGAGAGGGCTACACTGGCATGCGGCAGAAAATATGTGTGTATCTAGCCATGTGTGGGAGTGCGTGTTATTTGCCGTGTGCTGTATGCTGTATTGGGACAAGGAAGTCTGTGTAACAACTCCTGCTAGAGATCCTGACCTGGGTCTATCCTGGCTTTGCCTGGGCTAGATGAAAATGTTGTTCTGTTGCTAGTTGTGGTGCTTGTTGCAGGGGTAAACTCTGACCACAAAAGGAAGGAAGGTTGGTATTTTTGCAGAGGTGAGTGGCTGGGATCTGGGACCCTTTCCCCAGTCCTGGGAATCCCCACCTGACAGCATAGATATATTTCTAGGGAATGCTTTTGTCAATAAAGGCAATACAGAGAACTACACTCTTCAAAGATTGTATCCTCCCACAGCTTCCATCTCCCTGTTCTGGTGTCTTTCCCCACCTGTGACATGGATGAATATACAGAATGATCGGGGTCCACATGTAGCTCATAGCATTGTTGGATAGGCAGCTGAGTAGAGCTGAATAAACATTGCTGGGGAAAGTGTATATGAGGTTCGTACCAGGCCAGCCTTGGCAGATTCACTAAGAAATTTGAATTCTATAGAAATGGCCCCTCCTTCCAACTTCTCTGCCACCAGAGAACACCCTTCTTCAAAAACCATAACTTTCTCCTGATTGTTGAGGATGGACTACTCTCACCTCTAGAGCTGAGTGGCCCCATTCCAATCTTGGCTTCCTCTTCTCTTTTTTGGAGAAAGGGAGCTTTATGTAAAAAATCCCTGAGGCCTAGTGGGGAAGGCAAGCTCCTGTTTCTGGTCCTGTCTTACAGTATTGAAGTCAATGGGAGCCTTGACATTTACTTGCCCCACTGAAAGAAAAAAGGAAGACAAAAGCTTGAACGAAAAGCTTTGGATGTATTTATTGAGGATTTTTTGTGGGGACGGTGAGAAGGGGGAAATTGTTTACTCAGTCCTTCCTTTTTCAAAACTCTATTTAAAGAAAACCATTCTAGGTTTTCACAGATAATACCTTTTTTGTACTGGTGCATCATTTTCATTCACTAGTAATAATTCCACAGCTCCAAAAAGATGCACACTGTAACCCATCAACTAGCTGTACTTCTGAGTGACATCTTTAACAAAAATGTCTCTTTGCATTGCTATTAATGTCTGATACATTCATGCTCTGTCTCAATTGGCATCACTTCAAGCCAGAGAGCCAGACCTGCAGCTGGTGTAAACTGGTGTAGCTCCATTGAGGCCAATGGACCTATGCCAATTTACATCAACTTAGGATCTGGCCCAGAAGAGAGAGATTTCCATAATAGGAAGTGCTGTTGAATAGATTCTGACCAAACAAAAAACAAAAAACCTTTTTTTTCAGCACTCAATGGGCCAAATTCAGCCATTAGTTATATTCATACAACTTCATTGGAGGCACTGAGGTTTCAAGTGTATAGCTGATGTCAGAATTTAGTCAATTATTACTCAAATTACAAAAACTTGTTTCTCTTTTCAAAATAATTATGCCTTTATGAGACACCTCCTGTATATTTTTTTCTTTACATAATTATGCTGCTTTCTTTCCAGATGTGGAAAAAAGTAATGAATGTTTCATGTCTTCTGACATTCACACTGACATTCACAAATACAAATATTGTGAGGTCTAATTTTTCTGGGAAAAGGCAAGTAATTGTAGTATTGTTCCCGAAATAGATGAACTTTCAATTATCCCAAAACAATTTTTCTAGATTACAGTCTAAACTTACATTCATATATTTTATAAATCAGTATTAGTATTTCCTCAATCTTCTATAAATCAAATACATTTGTAAGAATTTGTTTTTTAAGGTGGGGTAAAATAATTCCAAGAAAAAAATTAACAGGCAATAACCTGGGGCAAGACAGTAATGTGTGAGGAAAGGATGCAAAGAACGTGGGAAATAATGATCAAATCTGAGGGGGGAGGGAGAGGAGGGGCTGATGTAGATTCATACATTATAATATTACAGTATTTTGCATATGAGATCAATGAATACAGCAATTAAAACTTTTAAAACTCTTGGTTTATTAGAATAAAACAAAAAAAAAATCTGAGATGAGTTATATTTTGAATTAATTCTCTACTTGCCTTTTTTTCCACAGTAATTCCCCCCAGAACCTTGGTGCAAAAATGGAATCTCATCATAAATTTTTAAATGCGTTTTCCCAGGAACATGATAGAGGCAAAACCACATTCATCTAGGAGATCATTTTCAATAGCCTGCATTCTCCAGTGAGTTTTTGGGCTCAGGTCAAGAAAAATCACAAATTAATTGTCTTCTATTTTAATCTCTCTTCCTTTTTTACAAATTGCTACTGCCGAAAACCATCTTTATTTCAAGTATCTGATAGATAAGCAACCATGATACTTCTGAAAGCAGTGCATCCATTATTAGCTTTTTGTGGCAACTTGAAGCAGTGGTCCATATACATATAATCCTCACTTCTTGCCTAAATAGTCCTAGATAACAAGTTGGTTTTTTTTCTAAAAGTTCCACTAATTGCTATTTAAAAAAAAAGTAAAATAAAGATTCAAGTGACTCATACATTTGAACAGTGATATTATATTATTTTGAATGGTTACAATCCCATATTGTAGATGTGTGAGGCGGGATGAGGACATGTTTGATTTTACAAGAGAAGTATTACACAACTGGAAAGCAACAGCTTTTAAAGATTTTACCTCTGACTTGATTTCCTTCTATCCTGGAAATCTTGTTCAGGAATCTATCTATGCTCTCCGTCTGTTCCGTTCAACATTCCAACTTTTCTGGGGATTTATGAAAGAGTTTTTATTTTATCACTTTCCTTTTTCTGTCTTATCTACTTACACTGTAATTAGGGGCAGGAATTGCTTCTTAATATATATATTTGTATAGCACCCAGCTAAACAGGAGCTCACTTTCAGTTGAATCCTCTAGGCACTCTTAAAAAACAAATAAGATTTAATAGGACTCAATGTTAATTTTACAAAGGTATTTACATTTCTTAGTCTCCTTTTATTTTTGTTTATATGTTCTGTGGTCTGACATACATTTGTGTATGTGAATAAATGCTAAAAGGCTAGCACCCAGAGGTAAATGAGACTGGGATATGGCTAGTGGATCTTTTGTCTGTAAGGAAAAGGGGAGGCATGAAATCTTTGTAGATTGAGATCCCCCTTGACACTCTCTACTCCTCTTATGGCAGGGGGTGAGGGTGAGAAGATTCAGAAATGAGCTGAGTTACTCTAGGTGTTAACTTGAAGAGGGTCTAGCCCCAGTTATTCATTATATATTATATAATGACAGCCCAGTAGACCAACCCTACACACAGTTAAATGTCAGGTGTGTGACAGGTGTGCGTGGACAAATAGCTCCCCTATGATTAAGTTCATAAATTTGGGGCCTGATGCTTAAATCCATCCTTGTGTCCATTTTCCATTCACCTGAATGTCCTGATCAATAGTTTCTTTGAAAAAAAACAAAAACAATCACAAAGGACGGTTTCTGTATGTCAAATAATCATTTGGGGGTACAAGAAAATATGTTTATGGGTGAAAAGCCAAAATCATATGTGAAATTTCAACCTGGGATAATTTTCAAGAATGTGTTTTTTATGGCATGGCAAAATGTCACTTCTATTTTCAGGGAGAAGCTGTTAGCTGTATGAATGGTCAATTTTTTCCTTGGGTACACCTAACAAATTCAAACAATGTTTGGTTTCAGAGTAGCAGGCATGTTAGTCTGTATCCACAAAAAGAACAGGAGTACTTGTGGCATCTTAGAGACTAACAAATTTATTTCAGCATAAGCTTTCATGAGCTACAGCTCACTTCATCGGATGCATGCATGTAGCTCACCAAAGCTTATGCTCAAATAAATTTGTTAGTCTCTATGGTGCCACAAGTACTCCTGTTCTTATAACAATGTCTGATACTTATAACCTAAAATTTGGTGGCTTGCTTGACTCTAACCAACAGAGTTTGATTTTTGTAGTGGCTGGGGGGAAATAAATTCACTTATTTCAATAAGTGTAAATTAAGAAATGCTGTCATGCCAGTAACAAAGATTGCATCATAAAAGAGAACAGACTGAAAAGTGGATATAGTCACAAAGAAAATAGAAAACATAAACATAAATTTCATACAAAATCCTGTTAGTTGCCAGAAATTACAAGTAATAAATGAAACTAAATCCTTATGTATGAGCACAGATACCACAGTTTTTTACTGTTAATCCAGCAGTGTACTGACTCAGTAAATATTATATAAATTCCCAACTATGATAACCAAATATAGCTATATATCTATATCTATATAGATATCTATAGATATAGATAAAAGGAAGATACCACATATTGATATAAAGAAAAAAACACACCTTGTCACAGTGTATGCGAGGACTTTAATACAGAGAAAATGAATGAAAAATGACATTTCCATTAATTTGCATTACATGAGCTGGATGGAGCACCAGCAACAATGCCTTCAATAAAATAATATTCCAAGTTTCATCCCCAAATAGCTTTCCATCTACATCAACAACTTGTACATCTCATAGTTCATTGAACCTGGAACCCATTTAAAAATGGATTGTTGCATTGCTAATGTCAAATCACTGCAATATTTGATATTGCTATTCATACTAAGTAGTTTATTCATGTGTGGATGCATCTTGAAATATATAAAGTATGGAATATTGTTACAATATTTCAGATTTATTTTTGATTGCACAGGCTACAATCATCCTAATACTTGCTTATACAAATTGTCACATTAGCTTGACTTCAGTGGCTTTAGTGGTATTGGACCTTTATTATATAATGTGCATAGAAACTCCTGTAAACTTTACGGATATGAAACATTAGTCCTTATGCCAGGGGAAATTCATCCTTGTTCAGAGGGCCAACACTATGCCAATACATTGCTTAAATCTAATAAAGCTTATTTTGAGGGCTCAAATGTTGTTTAAGGGGTACACCTCACTAATATTGTTCCTCTCTACAGCAGATAAATTTCACCTGTTAGTAGTAATGGGACACGTGTGGGAATAAACACTGCTGGATGAAGGTATTTAATACTAATGATAATGACAGTGGCTTTACATAAAGTCAATTGTGGTTGTAGGTGATCAGCAGCATCATGATTTGGCCCATAATGTGCCAGAATACATTTCCTTCTTTCTTGTGCAACTTGTCTCTTGTTCGAACATAGCAGTGTTCATGGCAAAATTGGCAAAGCCTACTCTGCCTTCCTGGAGGATGCGCTAGAGGGCAGAATGCAGCCCCGGGTAGGAATTACAAGACTTATTATATTGTGTTCCAAAACTTGTAAGGATTAGATTCAGTCCTTGAACGCATCCAGGAGTAGTACCAAAACACCTCAAGAGAGACTCTTATTGGGTTTTTTCCAGCATAATTGGAATCCCTCATCTTGGCAGGGGTTTAGGCTAGATGACCTTTGCGGTTCCTTCTAACCCTATGATTCTATGATACTGTGATTCTAAATGAGAACACAGTAATCTTAGGAGAGATCCGTTTTTGTGAGACTTCCAGCCCAAGTCCTGCACCAGAAAGGTACAAACAAGCTTGGAAAAGCTTCAGATAAACTTTGCAGAACATTCAAACTTTCCGAAATTTACCTGTGACTAATATTAAATCCCTACTTTAAATCTAGTTCTTAGTTGCGACAAAAGATGCAGCTAATACCCAGGTTTCTGTTGATTCATTTCCCAGTTTTCAAGTGGTAAATAAGGGGCTTTTGATAAGAAAAAGAGAGAGAGAGAGTTTATAGCTCCTGATTGGGTAATATTGAGTAGGATACAAGCTTTGACCTGCTTTTCCTCCCTCCCTTGCTGAAAACCCCTTATTTTCCATCAGCATATCTTCCTGCAATAACCTGCCTCTTTCTACTGCCACTAGCAAACACCTGTACCTCAAACCAGCAGCAGGGAAGATGGGTCTTTTGGGAGAGAAAAAGGAGGCAAGGTGGAATTAATGTAGAGTTAATAATGGGTCATGGAAAGGAGGCTGGGACATTTGGAATGCTGGGAGCAGAAGGTTATCATTGCACTGCAATAGAATCACAGAATCACAGAATCTGAGGGTTGGAAGGGACCTCAGGAGGTCATCTAGTCCAACCCCCTGCTCAAAGCAGGACCAATCCCCTGATCCCTAAACGGCCCCCTCAAGGATTGAACTCACAACCCTGAGTTTAGCAGGCCAATGCTCAAACCAATAGCATCTTCTAGTGTTTCACAGGGATGACTAGGGAAGGCCCTCATTGATCTCAGGAATCATGTTGAGGGAAATGCTGCTCTGGTTCATCAGAGGATAGGTGTCTGTGTTCTAAGGCTTCATAAAAATAAAGAGAGGGCGAAATTGCAGCTGGTGTAAATAATTAACTCCACTGAAGTCAGAGGGGCTGTGCCAGTTTACACCAGCTGAAGATCATTGCTTTAATTCTTTTTGATCCCCGTTTTCCTTGATTCATTGTCAGAGCTTCTCAACCAGTCAGATGCAATGTATAGATTAGATGGCCAGAAGGAAAAATGTGATGATCTAGACCAGAGGTGGGCAAACTATGGCCCATGAGCCACATCCGGCCCGTGGGACTGTCCTGCCCAGCCCCATAATTCCTGGCCTGGAAAGCTAGCCCCTGACCCCTCCTCCGCTGTTCCCCCTCCCCCGCAGCCATGCCACCATGTGGGCAACGCTCTGGGTGGCAGGGCTGCATGCTCATGCAGGGCAGGGCGGCAGCGTGTCTGGCTCCAGCCGTGCAGCACAGCTGCCAGATATGCTGCTCTGAGCTGCATGGTAAAGGTGCCAGGGGGGTTGGATAGAGGGTGGGGTCCTGGAACAGGGCGTTCAGGGAACAAGGAGCAAGGGGGGGTTGGATGGGTGGGAGGTTCTGAGGGGGGCAGTCAGGGGGCGGGAAGTGGGAGGGGGCGAATATGGGGTGGGGGCTAGGCTGTTTGGGGAGGCACAGCCTTCCCTACCCGGCCCTCCATATAGTTTCGCACCCCAATGTGGCCTTTAGGCCAAAAAGTTTGCTCACCCCTGATCTAGACTGACCTCCTATATAACACAGGCCATAGAACTTCCCCAAAATAATTCCTAGAGCATATATTTTAGAAAAAAGCATGCAATCTTGATTTTAAAATTTTCAATGATAGAGAATCGACTATGTCCCTCGTTAAATTGTTCCAAAGGTTAATTATCCTCACTGTCAAAAATGTACACATTATTTCCAGTCTGAAATTGTCTAGCTTCAGCTTCCAGCCATTAGATCATGCTATACCTTTCTCTGCTAGACTGAAGAGCCCATTATTAAATATAACTTGGGAGTGAGTTACACAGTACTGACTGTGGAATAATTATTGGGACATTGGATCATCCCTCTGCACACGTAGGATTTTTTTCCTATACTACTACTATGAGTAGCTTGTCCAGAGTAATTTTAAATTATTTTAGTATGGTTTCCCTGGGAATAATATTTCCTATATCATTGTTTGAAAAGTTTTGCCTGATTCCCAGCCAAAATTATTTATTCAATTCAGGTCATTCCTTCTCATTTTAGCTAGTGTTGTCCAAACCCTGCAAAATTAAGTTCACATGCAGTTCAGAAACTGAGCAATGCAATTTGGTTTGCTGAGCTTTGTAGCAAGCAAGCCCCTGAGCTTTCTTTTGGAAGATTGGATTCTATCTGAATCTGAACCACAAAATAAAAAGAAAGAAAAAAATCTCCCCCTTAACCTGTATCCCAGATATTTTTTGCAGAGAATGTCTACACAGGACTCGCCGTACTGGATCTGAACCATAGTCCATCTAGTTCACTATCATGCCTCCAACAATGGCCAGCAGCAGCTATTTCAGAGGACAGTTCAAGAAACCCTGCAGTAGGCATATGTCAGATAATCTGCCTTCCATATAAATCATATTTTAATCCTTACTAGTTGGAATTTGGCTTAGGCAGTGAAGCATGAGCTTTTCCATCCCTTTCAGAAAAATATTTTTCTATATATTATTTTTTAGTGTTAACTGTTACAACTCTGGGTGCTCACTATCCCTGTTTATGTCCACTGATCTCTCCTAGGCCCTAAGATCCCAATATCTCCTTTCTTTTTGATGTCTTCAGAAAATGCCCAGTGATTTGCACCCCTTACCTCCATCAACATGGGATTTGAGGGTTCCATCCGATTGTGATAAAGTCAGTGACAATCTTCAAAGCGACTATCTTCAAAGGGACATTTAATTGACTTTCTCAGGCCATAATGATACATCTGATGGGAAAGAAATAGCTTCCCTTTCCCATTAGCGTACTGGGAATGAGGGAAACACTCCTTCTCCTTTATAATGAAACTCCTCTCCTACAACAATGCCTGCATCCTGGCAGGTTTATGGGCAAGCACATTCCCATCCCTAGTACTATCGTTCGGGATTATGATGCTTCTGTTCTCCAGCATTGTTTGCTAAATTGTTGCCTGGGTGTACGGGTTAAAAAGCGGTTGTGCAAACTAGATTAAAATTTTGAACATTTAAACAATTGGTTTCAGTAATGTAGCAGATGAGGAACAGAGTCCAGATTCAGTTTAGATATCCCAGAAACGATTGCAGGGTGCTTTATTTTCAGGGAATGAAGTGTCAATTCTTATTAAAAGCAGATGAAGTGCTTGGTGCTGGACCAGGCATAAAATACACACACTCAAAGAGCTTAGTCTAAAACAAAATGGAAATACAGCAGATAACATGTACTTGGAAACCCAGAGGAGGGAATAACTAAGTTGGTTTCTATTATTTTTGTTATGTTATTGTTATAATGTTGACTCACTTCTTGCAAGCAACACAGAAGTTGGTGTTTGGCAAAGATCTGAAGGAGCAAAGATCTCTGGCTTGGTAGCCTGGCATTTTATTGTTAGAACCTTTATGCTTGCATTCCTGGCCTTTTGAGACTGTTGAAGATGGAAATATATCATTATATTCACTACAACTTGTTTACATTAAATGTATTTGGTATAGGTTATTGAATTTACATTTGAAGTATAAATAGAGAGAACACATGCAATAGCGAATTGTACAATAGCACGGGTATCGTGAACAGAAAAGAGACTGCTTCCCTCTTGTGTATTCCGATGTAACTGCATTGGACATCTGAACATTTGAGCCAAAGTCACGTACTGCAGATTGTGTGAAGGATTCTGCAGGAAATGAAAGATATGTTCAATAACTGGTTGTTTGAACTGAATGTCCTCCAAATCTAAAATAGAAATGGCAGTCATACAGGTCAGGGTATTCACCTGAAATAAACAGGTGCATTTTTTGGGTGGCGGGGAGAGCAAGATAAACAACAAATGCATTGCAAAAGCGGGTAATTTCAGATATCAGACATTCATTTTTTGTGCACTGACTTCTCATGGCAGCTGTTTCACTGCGTTCTATGAGATGGGTCATGGCATAGCTGTAACAGGCTGTCGAAGCCTGAAATTCAAGACAATCTCAGAGGACGACATCAAACAAAACATGTAGACTGGCAGATGTGATTCTGTACAAGAGTTTTGTTGAACATCTACTTATATTTCCCAATGTATGAAAAACATGCTTGATTGTAAATATTTTTGGCTGGATGGTTTTATTTTGTTATTTAGTTTTATTGTACAACTGCAATAGTCTGTTGGTTACTCATGGGACTAGCAATACATTCAGTTTTCATTGCTGTTATCAAACAAAAGTATATTGTCAACTTATATAATATATCAACTTTGGGCAATCTAGTCATACTTGGTAGTTTAAATTAAAATCATAGGCCAAAATTTTCAAACATTGGGCCACAAATCCAGACACTTACATTCATATGTAGGCATCTAAATAAGTGACCTCATTTCCAGAGTGTTGAGCATCTGCAGCTATGGTTCACTTTCATGGAAGCTGCAGGTTATAAATCAGAGACCAGATTTTCAGAGTTGCTTAAGTACAGAAGGGTAGGATTTTTAGAAGGGCCTAGTATTGGCCTAACTCTTCTCCCATTGAAGTAAAAGGCCTAATTCTGTTCCTATTTAAATCAATGGAAGTCTTACCAATGATGAGCACTTTTGCACATTCTACGCCAAGAGCCTACTTTTAGATATCCACCTTTGGCCAACATTAAGTGTGTAATACCTTTACGTAGCAGCATAAATTCCATATACTTTTATCTTCAAACTCTGACAGTTTTAGAAGATAATACAACATACTAAGTAGAGATGGAGGCAGCATAATAGTCAAATGCTCACCATGTTATACATTTCACATTATGTATATTATTTGATATAGCTCCCATCAGTACGTACCTGGGCAATGAACAAAATGTTTAAAATATCTAAAATCAATCTGGACACAAAGGGACTGGTCCTTCTTTACATTCTGGAGAAACCCTACTGTAAAAAAACTGGGTATTGCAAAACAAATGATAAAGAATAGTAATAAAGCAAAGGAAAAAAATATAAAAAGGAAGAGCTGGTGTTATGAGGTTAAAGCTAAACTGCCCAGGAGAACACAACCCATCCCAATATGTGTCCTAGGTTTGTCTGTTGAATTTACATGGTTTCATTGTTTCCCCAGTCATAGTTCAGTATGTGTCCCCCGGCTCATCCTAATAATGCCCGTCTGTTCTCCTGTCACATACCAGAGTTATGTCACTGTGAGCCCCAACCATGTAGAGTCCTCTTCAGGAGTAACAGGGGGGCTTTACAAATAGATCTATGCTCCAGAGAATGTAGATGCGAGCCCCCATACAGGCCCTATTCTGGAATGTGCTGGGTTATAATCCTCTTCTTCATGTAACTAAGATGCAGGGGACGGTAACCTTCTGCTCAAAGGGCAAACTGGCATGCAAGTGGAAGGGGCAGATAATAGGTGCCCCTCCATCCTTGTTTACTAGGAATATCATACGAGGTAGCATTAGCAGCTCTGGTGGGCTAGAGACAAAGGTCACGGCGACCTGCCTGTTGAAGGGGTGAAAATGGCAGCAGCAACCTCCTTCCTCTCTGGCTGTCCAAAGAAAAGAAATGGTGGTGGCTGAGGGAGGCCAGCACAATGAAGCAAGGGGTAGAAAGGCACCTCCTTCATTCCTTGCACCAGTGTGCCATAGTACTTCTTTCAGAAAGTGGGGCTTCAATGAGCCACTCCCTTCCATCCTCACAAAAGGAAGTGGGAACTTGTGGCAGGAATTTGGGAGCGGACAGAGCTTCGGCTCCATTCCCCCAACATATCCAACAACACAGTGACGCTAGCATGTCAAGGAATGTACACTGTGCAGAGTGCAAACCCAGTGAGGTTTACTCCTTCCCACCAGCAGCACGGGTACTTGGAGACACAATCTCCCTCATGACAACACACTGTCCCTTATGCTGAGGAGATCACATACTGATGACTTAGTATTAGACTGAATGCTCCTTGCAGATTACAGGGAAGCACTGTGTGTTTCTCCAAATCGCTCTGTCATTGCACACCTATTGACCCACAACACCTCTCCTATTCTTGTCTTAGTTGTCTGTTGAGCAGTCAGTCATGTCAAACAGCGTAGCAAGGCTGACAAAAGAGGACCAAGAGGAGACCACAAAAATCACTTTCACTGTGTACTAACACTGTGTGGCGGGGGGAGAGAGATTGAAGTCTAATCAATAGATCCAGTACTGCCTCTGCTGATTTCATTCAGGGTTGGATTCAGAAGAGATTGTTTTTGTTCAAATATGTTCAAAACAACTATTTCTTGGTTCAGATATGATCAGAATCGTGGAAAATCAGCTGTTTTCTTGAGATATCTGCTATTTAGAACAAAAGAAATATCATCAGATTCACTGATCTCTGATACCAACTGTTCAGTTGTTCACTTGATCTCATGAGTTTTCCACTATTTGAAGTTGACTCCTCATGAGGTAATAGCTTAGAATAAATCAGAGCTATTGAATCTAAACCAAAATTCTAACCTAGCCGTGATATAGCCTCAGACTTGAACTCTAGGCTAAACCTGATCCAGATCTGAATCCATGTCCTACTACCGTTAAGTTATATTTCAGGTGTCCAAAATGTGCTATGTTCCTCACAAACCAAACATAGTGCTGTCTCATCCCTGAAGAGACTACCATCTACCTTCAACAAGGCACAAGTGGGAAACATAAACAGATAAGAGGAATTGGGAGAGGAAAGAAGGCAGGAAGGAGACGATAGTAAGATGGTGACTTGGTAGGGCAGATGAAAGTTGACCTCTCAGAATAGGGTTATTGTGTTTATAATATGAAATGTATCACCCCAACCCTAAACCACTGACAAAGATTTAATAAATTATACATGGTATAAATTACTTAGCAGGTGAGAGCTCGAGGAAGGGATGAGGGGATGTGCCATATCATGATAAAAGGTTATTTAATGGTAGACAAGATAATACAGCTGATTGTCAAAAAAAAAAATCCCAAGGATTTTATTTAAACTGGATCAAAAAGAACTGGGTTCTACCTATCTGCAAAAATATTAAACATATGAAGAATATATATATAGTAAAAAAAACAATTTGAATAAACACACATACACAATATCTTACTAATAAGTACACTAGATATAACCCTCTAAATGTTGTTGTTATTATGATTATTATGATTATATTAGAGTTCAAGGTTCCCCTTTCCCCAAATCTCTGCTGGGTTCTATCAAATCCAAGGTCAGTCTTTGAGTCCGAAGTGCCTCTCGTGACTTCCTGAAAAGATGGACTTGATTTCAGTGATGCTTGCTTACAGAGGTACACATTAGACCAGACTCAGGGACTCTGATGAACCTTTGGTTCTCCTGTTCTGGACTGCTGGAATCATATGCATCCATGAAAGGAGACAACTGAAACCAGTACTCAGGAGCATATAGGTATGGATACTCAGGAACATGCCATCAAACAAAGACTGACTTGACCAGCCAGATTTAAACTGATGGGGCCCTTTCCTGCACTTCTGTCTGTCCCAACCTCAGCCTCTCCACTCACTCTTGGTTTCTCTCAATCCTGGTTTCCCTCAGTCCCTCTGGCTGCCACCTGCTCTGCCCCGTCCCCACATCCCTCTCTCAAGTTACTCCCAGACTTTGTTTCTCTCTGAGTCTCCCTGCAGACTATATCGGTCCCTAAATTATCACTTCCCCTCCCCCTGAGGGGAAGGGCCATCTCTTCTCACTATCCTAAAGGGAGGGGCTATGTCCTC
Source organism: Eretmochelys imbricata (assembly GCF_965152235.1). Taxonomy (NCBI): domain Eukaryota; kingdom Metazoa; phylum Chordata; order Testudines; family Cheloniidae; genus Eretmochelys; species Eretmochelys imbricata. The sequence goes on along the minus strand of NC_135572.1, from coordinate 90,436,193 downwards.
TCCATAGGACAATGACAGCACTTTCACCCTGAACACACCTTAAATAATATATCCCTTTTAATCATATTCACACATTTATCATGTTTAAGTTCTGAGGGGTGAGGAAGGTTATTTTTTGAATATGTTTATGATGACTAATACTCAAGCAACCAGTCTTGTTTGGTCTTTGACATATTCTTCCCTCTATTGTCTAAATAGCATAAATTAATCAGTTCATTTCTTCTGTTCATTAATATCAACTGATCTGAGGGTTTAAATCCTAGAACTTTTACATTTATAAAATTGGCTTGTAGTCTTCCAATAATTATTTTACCCATTGCCAGCTAGCTGATAATTAATTGAGTTTCCATAACATTTTTCACCCAATTTAAATTAACACAGATCAAATTACCTGATGTCAGCTATAATTCACAGTTGGTCAAATATGTTGTGGGTTTTTTTACTCTGGGATTGTCTGTTGTCTATTGTTTTGTTTTCACTTTAAATATAACTTTCAAGAGTGAGATCTATAAGGGCCATAAAGACATATTTCCAGTGAGTTTTTAAGCATATGGTCCTAAAGTAAAAGAGTGAGCCTTCTTTTCATTTTCTAATACTAACAGATTCAAAATAGATGTGTGTTTTCACAAGGAAAACAAAATAATGTTGTACCTGCAAGAAATTTCAGAATACTTGCATGAACATTGTTCCTATGTTCCTGAATATTTGTTTTTACTGCCTTATTTCTAATCTCATATTTTTTTTATATAATGGCTACAGAATGAAGCATGTCATTAGTGGTATGTTTCTGCCTGACAGGTAAAAATAAGCTGATAAATTCAATGAAGTTGACTCAACTGTAATTCATAACTTAAATACTGTGTTCAGCTTAATTGTTTGAAAGGACTATTTTTTTCACCTACAACTAATAAGAAGGGATGAACTTGCCAAATAATTTACATGTTCTTGATGGACTGTGCCACCACAGATGGGGAAGATTCAAGCTAATAGCTCTGTGATAACAGCTTCCCAGCTCAAAGAGACAGTAGCACCTGGACATATTGCTTTCCATTTTGAGTGTCTTAGTCTGTTAAATATTCCAGATGGTCTGAGGGTAAACAAAAGAGCTATTAACTTCTTAAGATATTGATTCATAGTGTTGACATTGTGATACTTAGTGTACTCAATTGTGGGTGTAAATAAAGCTTTTCACATATTTCACAGTGAAGGACTTGGTGTACATCTGTTCCATGAATAGCAAAGTCTGTAGTCTTTGGATTGTAGTATGCTGCTTCTCCCTTACCTTCAGGTTTAATTATATAGATAAACTAGTTTTATGTGTCACATTAGCAAATTAAATATAAATATCTATTTAGAACAGTAGATAATAGAATTTTAAAAGATTCATATCAGCAATTGCTACTTCACAAATAAAACTTGCAAATAATTAAAGTTCATCAGGTTACGTAAATACTCCAGTTTTCTTTCTGGAGAATATGAATCTGATTAAGTTGCATGGGTGCTGACTTGTGATAACTTCTGTCTAGTTCTTTATGTGAACAAAGGGCCAGATTCTCAAAGGGGCTTAGGTGTTCTGATGCTCAGCGTCACAACACCTAACTTTTAGAAAATCATTGGGATTCACAAAGCCTGGTTTCAGGATCCAGGAATCCTATAAAACGAAAGCAGAGAGAGAGATAGGCACCTAAGCATGGGATCCACAAAAGCCATCACACTTGGCCGGGAGCTGTCTAAATTGGCCAATGAGAGATGCTGAGCCCCGCCCTTCTTAGGGAGTTAGGCACCTAAACCAGGAAGGTACCTATCTCTACTTGAGATTCACAGCCATGAACTCTCTTCTGGAATCAAGCTGAGAGAGCAGGAAGTTGACCTCCCTGATAAGCTTTAGCACAGTCACATGGGTACTCACCCAGGATATGGGAGACACTCCAAACCACATTTCATGTCCCTCCACTGCCTGACAGGGGTGGCGAGTTATATGGGCCCATGGTGCCTGTGCTCCAGGAATATTCAGGGCCTGGGTGCCCAGTTCCACCAAAGTTTGGGGCCGGATCTCTCCCACAGCCACACTTGCAGCCCCCACATACTTCCCCCAGAGTGTCGCCACTCCCGGGCGATTTAAAAGGGCCCAGAGTCCCCCAGACACCACTGCCACCACCAGCAATGCAGTGGGGTTAAGGCAGCTTCCTGCCCGGCCTTGATTCACGCTGCTCCCAGAAGCAGCTGGCATGTCCCTGCAGCCCAGGAGGTGGGTGTCTCCGTGTGCTGCCTCCGCCCCGAGCGCCGACTCTGAGGCTCCCATTGGCCAGGAACTGCAGCCAATGGGAGCTGCGGGGACAGTGCCTGAGGGCAGCGGTGCATGGAGGCACACACACACACACACCAGCCTAGGAGCTACTGCCAGAGGGATTTGTGGGGTCGCTTTTGGGAGCCGCCTAAGGTAAGCACCACACCCCTCACCCTCTCCCACACCCCAAACTTGCCTGAGCCTAGAGCCCACACCCCGCACCCAAACTCCCTCCCAGAGCCCGCACCTCACACCCTCTCCTGCACCACTCCAGCCCCAGCCCAGATCCTGCACCCAAATTCCCTGCCAGAGCCTTAGGCTAGTGGCAGGCGTGGGACTTGGACCCGTTTCAGACACCAGCAACAATTTTACAAACCTGCCTCCCCTGATGAAGAGAAGACATCTGAACATGGATCTGCTATCTCTCAGATGTGTGCTCTAACCACTGGGCTATGAAATATTCTGAGGTGGGTCTCCCATAATCTCCTGTTGAAGCTCTTCCACTTTGGCATCTGAGCTCGCCTACCAGATCAGTCCCCATAATGATTTATGTGCTCCCCTGCTTATCTTCCCCTGGCTTATGGATATCATTGGAGCTTAGACACCTGGACACCTGGAAGCAGAAACATAGGTGCCTAGGGAGCTTTTAAAGTAAAAACTTAGGTGCAGATTGAGTTTTGGTGCCAAATGATTAGACAGCAGCATAATCGGGGTGTGGACTGGGTGCGAGTGAAAGCCATTGGTGCCTAAATCTCAGATTTAGGCACAGAAGTAGCAATTAGGTGCCGAAGTCTCTTTGTGAATCTAGTCCATACATCCCATGGATAGTAACATGTCAAGGCATGAGCTGAAATGATCTAATGACATCTCAAATAAAGTAATAGTGTGTTTATTGTGTTGACTGCTTGTACTTGCACATGGTCTTTACTTTAGTAAATGCACTTCCAGCTCCTTAGCAGTTAACATGTATGGAAGTCATACAAAAGCAGTGGTATATGTGCCCTTTCTTTCTTCACAGGCACTTTGTGATTTATCAGAATCTCCACAATATAAAATGGCCTTTTCAAGTGATATGACTTAACAGCTGATATCTCCCTGCACAGCTCATTAGTTTCCAAGTCACCTTACTGCAAAAAATTATGTTGAAATGTAAAGGTATTAATGATGACATTTAAACACAAATACTTTGAGAGTCTTCATACTTGCTTTTGACACTTTCTAAGCTTTCAGAAAATTAGTCTCAAAGTTGTAACTAGGGCTTAATTAATTTCAATGATGAATCAGTTAAACACTCTATTTGCTTCCTTTAAAAATTACAGTATATGATAGGAAAGCTATTGTAATACTTCTGAAATTTATTTCAATCTGTTGTCAGTATTACCTCTTCCATGCAACGTTAATTATTTAAATGTGAATTATCACAGCTAAACACAAATTCACCAACAGTGTCAAATTCTGCTGTATGTTTTTTTTTTTTAACCAGCAAGTGATAAATTATGTAAGATACATACCTTTTGGGATAATAGTGTGATGTAAGGCTGTAATATCATAAGCAAGAAGGATGATCAAGTGAAAGAACAAAAAAGGTAATTATAATTATTCTATGTTTTTGTATAAAGAGTTGGTTTACACATTTTATTGTTGCTAATGCCATGGATTCTCACTAAGGACTAGATTATGCTAGTGTTCAGTTATACCTTAGCCTCGAGTATTATTGATTTCAATAGGATACTATTCTGCAACAGGTCTTACTCAATGTGAGTAAGAGTAGCAGAATATGGTCCTAAATCTCACTTCATTAATTCAAAAACCAATAATTCTCATAAGAAGCAGGTGTTTTTGGCTCTCTTGTCAAAGATTTAATAGCAGAGTGCAGAGGCCCAGTAGTGTTTGTTTGTTTTTGTGTGTGTTTGTTTGTGTGTTTGTTTGTTTGTTGCTAATTTGCAAAGTTTAATAATCCCAAGTAGGTCTCCTAGTTATTACTGCAAATTAGCAGGGTTTTAGTACAGACATTTTTGAAGGAACTGTAGGAATGGTTTGTACATCTGAAAAATAAACAACCACTTCACCAATTAGATATCTAGCAATCAAAAGACTGCATGAAGTGACACTTAATCAATTAAAAATAGGTATTAAATTGCTAAATCTATGTGCTAGTGAAGAAAAATAAAGTCTTCTGTTTCTTCCCTTAAAATGTATCCTAATGTTCACCCCTGTACAAAACTTACCATTTCTCCTGGCCCTAGCTCCTGAAAACATCTGTTGTCTTCTGCTGTATTGCATTGGGAGAGCTTTCAAAGGGGAGAATGAACCACAATGCTGCAGTGCTTCTTCCTCCAGTTCCACAGCAGGCAGAACTGGAAAGACTAGGAAGCACTAGGAGGTAAAGTGAGGTGTGGAACAGATGTGAGAGCATGGGGAAGTCAGTGAGGCTGAGGAGAGGAGCCTGGGGTGGTAGAGGAGACTGAGACAAGCTCAACCAAGTATAAAAATATGGCATTTTTTTTCCAAACAGCCCTATAGTCTCAGAGTTCAATGACCAACTCTAGAAGTGTTGCCACTTCATAGAGTAAGCATTTCACTGCCAACACCACAATGACTGTTCAGGAGATGTTAATTTTTGTTATTGTTTTATTATCATTTCATTGATTTGTGTGCATAGCAAAACCCCCTGAAGGCTCCCTTCAGGGTCAGGTCCTTACATTAGGATGGTACAGACACAGAACATACAACAAAAACATGGTCCATGCTCCACAAAACTTGAAATCAAAGCATATGACCAGATATGAATGGTGGAAACAGGCAAGGTCACAGTGAGATGGTAATGGGGTTCTTAAAAACCTCCAATGACAGAGATTCCATAGCCATCTTTTGTCAATTTATTGCAGTGCTTAACTAGCCGGACAGTTAGGAAGTTTTTCCTAATGTCCAACTTAAATCTCACTTGCTGCAATTTAAGCCCATTGTTTCTTGTCCTATCCTTGGCGGTGAAGAAGAACCCTTTTTTTCCCCACCCTTCTCCCTGTAACAACCTTTTATTAGCTTGAAAAATGTTATAATATCCTCCCCCACCCCCACTCCCTAGTCTTCTCCTCTCCAGACTAAACAAACACATTTTTTTTTCAATCTTTCCTTATATGTCATGTTTTCTACCCTTTAAAAAAATTGTTGCTTCTCTGGACTTTCTCCAATTTGTCCACATCTTTCCAGAAAAGTGGCATCCAGAACTGGACACAATACTTCAGTTGAGGCCTTATCAGTGCTGAGTGCAGTGGAAGAATTATTTTGCTTGTATTGCTTACAATACACCTGCTCATACATCCCAGAATATTTTTTGCTTTTTTCACAATAGTGCTACACTGTTGACTCATATTTAGCTTGTGATCCACTATAACCTCCCAGATCCTTTTCCACAATATGCCTTGCCAGGCAATCATTTCCCATTTTGTATGTGTGTAATTGATTGTTCCTTCCTAAGTGGAGTACTTTGCATCTGCAAAATTTATAAGTGTACTCTCTATGACATTATCTAAATCACTGTTGAAGATATTGAACAGAACTGGACCAAGAACTGATCTCTGAGGACCCCACTCAATATGCCCTTCCTGCTTGACTGTGAACTACTCTCTGGTTTTCCAACCACCTTACAGTAGTGCCATCTAGGTTGTATTTCCCTAGTTTGTTTATGAGGAGGCCATGTGAGACAGTATCAAAAGTCTTTCTAAAATCAAGATATACTGCATCTATCACTCCCCCAGCCCAGCCACAAGAATTGTTACCCTGTCAAAGAAAGCTATTAGATTGGTTTGACACAATTTGTTCTTGACAAATCCATGATGACTGTTACTTATCACCTTATTATCTTCTAGGTGTTTGGAAATTGATTGCTTAGTTATTTGCTCCATTATCTTTCCAGGTACTGAAGTTAAGCTGACTGGTTATTTAATTATTTAATGCTGAAAAGATCACCATTCCACAGTACCACTTTGCCTTCTCCTTGAGTCTTTGCATTTGCTTCTCTTCTTCCCCATATATTTAATCTCCTCTTCACCTAAAAAGCATTCATACCTCCAGTGACACTAATATTTTTGTCCTCATTTTATGTTCCCTCCCATTTCCTCAGTCCATGCTAACTCTACTCTTGACTTCCCTCTTTATCTTTTTTTACCCATTCATGCCTGTACATGTCTCCTGCCATCTTCTACACATTAAACAGTTCCTTAATTACACCTCCATCATCTACTTCTTCAAAATATTCATAACAGCTACAAAACATTCCAGCAATAATGACAACAGCCCACTCTGTTTTCCTATATAGCACCAGAAAATGTATGTTATGCCTATGCCTTTCAACTATCTTCTCTTCAAGTCAGAGATACTATGTACTTTAAATAATAGTATACTTCTATCATGCTGCATAAACAATAACAAATACCCATATCTGCTACCATTTTAGTATGCTTTTCTAAAATATTTAATTTCCATGTCTTTTATTGTTCCCTCTATAAGACCAAATATTATTTAAGTCTCCTTTGAAATGTCCATAAGTTTGCCTATTCATGCTCTTCTGAAATATTTTCTTACTCTTCTCTGCTTTTATTTGTTTCTCAGTTTTCTTATGCCCCCCACAACTTTTTATATATAATTTTGAATTGTTACCTAGAATTGTGCTTCATGTTGCATTACTACTACCTTAACATTCTGCATTTTGAAAATCCTTAAGAAAGCAGAAATAAATAGAGTGTGTCTGCAGAGGACACCTTGAATGGGACACAGTATTCCAGCGATGTTCTCATCAACACCATACACAAAGGTAAAACAAATTATATTATGTACAACCCTTGGGTCCCTCCTCAGCTGTTATGCATCACCTATAGAGCCTGAACTCTGAACTTTCAGCACATTTCGGTCATTTCCTATTTTGTATGTGTGTAATTGATTATTCTTCCTTAGTGGAGTACTTTGTATGTGTCCTTGTTTTATTTCATTCTGTTTACTTCAGACTGTTTCTTCAGTTTGTCCAGATCATTTTGAATTTTAATCCTGTCCTCCAAAGCACTAGCAATCCTTTCCAACTTGATATCTCTGCAAACTTTATAAGCGTACTCTCTACACATTATCTAAATCATTGATGAAGATATTGAACAGAAACCAATTCAGGACCAACCCCTGTGGGACCCCACTCAATACGCCTATCCACTTTGAAGGTGAACTATTCGGAACTACTCTCTGGGAATGGTTTTCCAGACTGTTGTGCTCCCACCTTATAGTAGCTCCATTTAGACTATATTTCCCTAGTGTGTTTTTGATGAGATCATGCAGGACAGTATCAAAAGCTGTACTGAAGTCAAGATATACAAAAACTACTATTTCCTCCCTCTCCACAAGGCTTGTTACCCTGTCAAAGAAAGCTATTAAGTTGCTTTAACACAATATGTTCTTGACAAATTCATGTTCAATGTTACTTATCGCCTTATTAGCTTCTAGATGTTTGCAAATTGATTGCTTGATTATTTAATCCATTATCTTTCCACAAAGTTTAGCTGACTGGTCTGTAATTACCCAGGTTCTTATTCCCTTTTTATAGGTTGGCACTATCTTTGCCCTCTTCCAGTCATCTGAAATATTTCCTGTTTTCCATGAGATTTAGAAGATAATTGTTACTAGCTCAGCTATCTCCTCAGTCAGCTCCTTCAATATTCTTGGATGTTTTTCATCAGGCCCTGCTGACTTCAGGACATATAACTTGTCTGTATAATTTTTAATTTGTTCTTTCCCTATTTTAGCCTCAGATCCTACTTCATTTTCACTGGTGTTCACTATGTCAGATGTGCAATCACTGATAATCTTTCCAGTGAAAACTGAAACACTTCAGCCATGTCCACTTTTTCTGTTATTGTCTTTCCTCCCTCATTGAGTAATGAGCCTACCCTGTCCTTTGTCTTCCTCTTGCTTCTAATGTATTTGTAGAATGTTTTCTTGTTACCCTTTATGTTCTTAGTCAGCTTAATCTCATTTTTGTGCCTTGGTCTTCGTAATTTTGTCCCTACATTCTTGTGCTGTGCATGCATCACAGCCAAGGTGAGTTTTAAGGAGGAATTTGAAATAGGATAATGTAGTGACCTTGCAGCTTTCTATGGAGAGAGCCTCCCATGCATATGGGGGCACTGTAGGAGAAAGCAGGAAGTTACACAAGGGAAAAAAATGTGAGCATCAAGGAGTAACAGCTTCAGCAGAGCAAGGGAAGAGATTTTCAGCTTGATACAATGATTGTATTGTAATAACACTAGTAAACTTAATAGAAACATTCTTTATTAGACTGATTTATATATGTATATAAATGTAATGCAGGAACTAAAATAAAGAATTCATCATTACTCTAATTATATAGAAAATAAACAGTTCAGGACAGTGGAGGTCAATGGTGCTATGTCAATTTATACCAGCTATGTCTTTGATAAAACGATTATTTTGACTTGTTATACAAATTGATCTTTTATCTATCTACCATCACCATGACACCTGAATGCTTGAGAGTATTTAAACAAATAAAAATATGTAATGTGGAGACTAAATAGTACACCTTAGAGACCAAATTAGTTTGTGATAAATCAATTCAGATAGTCCCTCTGACCCTCTTGTTTAGTCCTGCATAAAAATAAGAGGTAAAATATTACTATGAAAACACCTGCATATTCACAGCCTCATATCCTGGGCAGGATGGGGTTGGCATCACTGAAAACAGGGTAAGGATATTACCTCCAAATTATGCATTTGTAATTTATGGGAAAAGACAAGCGGCCCTGCATCCATCTGTATTCCTTTTAGCACTCATCCTTCCTGAATCTGTCAACATGACCAAGTTATCTTCCATATTGCTATTAGGCTTCAGGCTGCAGAAGCACTCTTGTGACTATTCTAATGTGAATCAGACAGTACAGAGAGGAAGTTATTGCTTCTCAGAGAAATAAAAACAGTCTCTGAATCTGATACTTATTCTTAACATTTACTATGGAAGTGTCTAGGGAACAGGAAAGAGTGGAGCCCCATTGTGCTAGGCACTATACAAACAAAGAGTAGCAGGCAGTCCCCTGGTCCATAGAGCTTACACTCTAAGTAGACAAAACAGGCGGTGTGGGGAAAGGGGTAGAATATACAAGCAGAGGGAACAATGTGATGGTAGCAAACATGTTAGCTCCTCAAGGTTTTTTGGAAGTGGGAGTTCTGGGTTGGGATTTGGGGATTTAATTAAGAGGGAATGAAGCTGGGAAGGAGGCTGCAGAAACAGGACATCAAGAAGAGGGGAGGGATAGCTCAGTGGTTTAAGCATTAGCCTCCTAAAGCCAGGGTTGTGAGTTCAATCCTGGAGGGGGTCATTTAGGGATCTGGGGCAAAAAATTGGGTATTGGTCTTACTTTGAGCAGGGGGTTGGATTAGATGTTCACCTGAGGTCCTTTCCAGCCCTTATTTTTATGATTCTAAGAAGAGAAGATGTTGAGGTGAAGAGATTGTGAGTGTTACCTCAAGGGGAATAAGGCAATGCTTCAGAAAGGAAAACTTTAGAAATGGTAAAGGGGAGATAAAAGGAAAGCCTCTTTTCTCAAAAGGTGCAGATTCGACTCCCTCCTGTATCTGTCACCAGTGGATTTGGCTTACAAGAAGGGTGTCCCTCCCTCCTTGTGTAACATAAATTAAAAAAAATAGAAGACAAGGTGATATGGTGCAAACAAAGGTAAGTGTATTCAGGATAAAGATGGAGAAATGGGGGGGAGGGGAGAAGAAACACAAACGTAACCAATACAATGAAACAGTGACTGGCTTTAGGAGCTTGAACTGAGACCCACAAAACCTCCCTTTTTCCAGAAAAATAATAAATTAAACCCCACTACAGCAACCTCTCCTACTATACTCAGGCACAGTGGATGCTATGCACAGACGTGAGGCCCAGGATCTTCAACTCTCTGGCTGATTGGGAGCCTTTGAGGAGGACCACTGGGGAGTCCTGGCAACTGGTGGACTTTGTCGCAGGTGGGAAGACCCTCTGGGATGATGGACACCAGGAAAGCTGCAGGATTCCTTCACCGGTAAGATGGTTTCGCTGTGGCGGGAATGATGTTGATGACAGGTCTCTCCTTTCTCTGTCTCGCTTCGGGATAGATGATATTCTTCTCGCTAGCTCTGGAACGCTGGAATGGACAGGACTGTGCAGGTGCTGAGAAAATCTTTAAGGTGGGAAAAGTTTTGATGGAATAGAGTGCTGGGGGTTGGTTTTGGTGGGAAAAAATGGTTCTGTCCGGTTTGAGCCAGGGTACTCCAGTGTCTAAGTTGTAAACAAATTTGCTTACAAAATGGAGTCCAAGGGTCACAGATGATATACTCCATATTGGATTTCATTAGAGCCAGTGATTTACATAACCTTTATCTTATATACATTATTAAAACAACTAATTAAACACATTTAAAAATACCAATACAACATTTTTTCTAACATGAGGGAGGGGAAGGGAGAGAATTGGAGTAAACACCTAATCAGCACAGGCAAAGAAAGTCCAAACAAACTGATACAAAGTTGCCTGAACATCCAAAGTTCCCTGCTTTGGTTATTTCTGCAGCTGCTCCAAAGGACTGGAGTCTCTGACTGATTTTTCTCTACAGTTTTTCCCCAGCACCACATGGCAGTGTCCTAGTTTCCTCAAAGTGGGACTCAGTAACATAGATGGAGAAAGTGACATGTTGAGTAGCTGCCAAGATGCAAAGGGGAATATTCGAAGAGCAATCACAGGTTTTCCATGCATAGCCCTTTTAACATGTAGAGGGGAGGTGGGTGGGACTTATGGCAGCTACAGTATGTGATTTTCTACAGTATAGTATTGAAGTGGCTATGTATAAGCATGTTCTTGCTACGGAGTTTTGTAACCCGGTTCATGTCTGATGCCTATTCTTTAGCCACCCTGCAAAGCTGCCAGCTGATGAGATTGGGGGTTCCTGTGTCTGTCCATTTTTTTTTGAGAAAGTGGAAGAATTTTTTTTTTAAGACTACTTAACTCCCCGAGGTAGTTCTTCTTTACTATGGTATCCCTTTAATGCCAGCCAGATACCTCTGCAAGTCTCCCAACCAGTCTCCAGGACTACTGAGCTGAACCAGTCTGATGATAATGATTTTTTGCCCTTGGCAGCCAACCAAGTCCAAAATGCATTGGTAGTTCAGTTCATTAGAGCTGAGGTAAAAGAATCAATGTCCTTCAACTGGATAAGGCTTTTTATTCCTTTTAGATTCAGAGGAGTTACCCATTTGTCTTGAACCTTTCCTCAGTCAGTTCTTCAAAATTTATCATAGTGACAGTGCCAGACATCACCTGGGACACCACAGAGGATCATTTTTGTTTGTTTGTTTATTGTTTGTTTTATGGGAAGTTGTATTTTAAAAGCATAATTTCTACAACTTGCTTCCTACTTTGCAATGCTTATGACAAAACTGAAGTTATCTGTCACACCTTAAGGCCAAATTAGGGTGAAATGTAAATCTGAAAAATATATATTAATATTTCTTGTTAAATGGAAGTCTGTACAATGCAAACAATAAGAAATCCTATCTGAAAATATGTATTGCCTCCTTTAAGTGACTACCAGCTGAATATTTAAAAAACAAACAAACAGAAAAAAAAACACCATGGGTTTATATAGAAATCACATTTTGTTAGAGCCTAAAGTAATGCAAGTATATTTGAGCTTTCTCCTCAAGAGTTTTTTATCATGTTTTGAACTGGGTAAAACAAATTCATCCATCCCTAGAGCTATCTTTCCAGAAAATTTTGAGCTAAAGTTGACTACATTAACCATTTGTACAATCTGTATGAAACTTTTAATTTTTATTTGAAGTAGTTTTGGGGGCCACTGATTCCTGAGACATAATAACATATACCATGGAATGTTAGTTCAGGAGATAATTTTTGATCATATAAATTGGCAAGAGAAAATGTAGCTGTTTAGTTGTCCTTGAACTGCCTTCATTAAGAATTTGGAGTCTGAAAATATTTGCATTACAGTCAATATTCTGTGAAATTAAAAAAATAAATAAATAGCCTACTCATTTAGCATAGCTTCGTGCATTGTGCTCTGTATGGTTTGCAGCATCATTTGGTAATACAATGTATATTCAACAGTACCTTAATAATTTAAATAATAATGCATCAGATCTTGCCAATATAAACAATAATGGGTTAGTGACATATTTGTAGATTTGTGCTAAAAGAACCACAATATGGCATAGCCCATAAATGCTTTGTGTCGCTATAGTGCAGGGGTGGCCAAACCGTGGCTTGTGAGTCACATGACACTCTTTTACAGTTAAAGTGTGGCTTGTGAAGCACCCTACACTTCCTCCAATTCTCTGCCTACCAGACTTGGGGGAGGGGAGTTCAGGGCTTAGATACGCCCGCTGGGCATATCTGCTGGGGCTTGGGCATCAGCAGGAGTAGGGCTGGAGTCCCAGCAGGCGCCTCCTTTGGGGCTGAAGCCCCCAAACTCCCCATCCTATGGGTCTGAAGCCCCTGCAGGTTCATGCCATGAGTCTGAAGCCCTGAACCCCGGCAGGCGCACCCTGGCTCTCAAACAGCTCAAGATTGTCAAATGCAGCTCAGAGAGTTTGGCCACCTCTGCTATAGTGACTTCTGTGCAAGGATTTCAAAACACTTTACAAATATTTGGTTTAATCATGTGAAGTGCAGAGCATCCTCAATTCTCACTGATTTGCTTCCTCTCATGAAAATTACTCACACTGTTTTAGACTCAGTAATACAAACATAGGATTAAAAATATTTGATAATTTCATCTGGCTGTAGGACATAAATCTGAGTAACAGAAATGTATACTATATGTCTGATTCTCATTTACACTAAGTCCTTTTTATATTGCTCTGTCAATATAAAAGAGCCTTAAAGTGATGGTAAAATGTAATTTATGCCTTCAAGTCCCTTCTACACAGCCTTAAGATGGACATAAACTACATTTGCCATCACTTTAAGGTTCCCTTACACTGACAGAGCAGTTTAAAGAGGTGTGTGTTTGTGTGTGTGTGTGTGTGTGTGTGTGTGTGTGTGTGTTTATATTTTTCAGTACTCCAAAACTGACTGGTTGGTGAGTGTCAGAGAAGCTAATTGCATGTGGTAGAAACTGGGATCAAGAGTTGTCTGATTTTTTAATGTTTTTTTTTCCCTTCTAACTTCAGCTCCTAATCAGCAGACTGTTAATTGTACATATACATGTGAAGCAGTTTTAAGAAAGGAATTTTATTCAGTACTGGACCAACATAACACCTCTTGTTCATTTTGAAACATCTGCTGTGAAGGTAGGCATACAAGCAGCAGGGATCAAGAGAACAGATAGGAAGAATTCAAACTCTTTAAATGATATTGTGTACTAGAACTTGCATGATCAAAAATCAAAGAAAAAAAGTGTGTTAACGGGATTGTTAAGTTCTGCTTACTTTTTCTGTGTTTTATTTTTTCACTGAATATATTGGATGAGCTGGCAAGTGGCCTACCAGAGCGATGAAGAAACTCAGCTATTTATTATTGAGAGGAATTTGAAAAATGCTGTAAATATGGACTTCAGTTGGGGATATCTATGTACAGTATCAGGATTCTTTGACAGGGGAGGAGAGACACAGGCAGACTCCACTCATTCTACTAATCAATATCCTGTTTTACTTCAGATGCCAGCAAACCCAGCTGCCATCACTGACTAACAAGGAAAGAAAGATTTAGTAACTCCACAGCATATCTTTAAAAGCTGGTATATTTTGGAAGAAGACAGTGTAAGCCAAACCCACATTGAGGCAATTCATAGATGCACATATCCTATAAGCCAATTACTACATTGATCAAATTGGATTGAGGGTAAAGCTCCAATAATATGATAGGGGATTACTGAGCAGTGATAAGTGGCAAAATAGGCCCCACTCCTGCAAGTTGCCATGTGGGCAGACAACTGTGTTCAAATGGGGCCTCAGAATGTCTTGACAGTAAATTGGTTGGCAAATTGTTTTATTTCAACACACAATATTTGGATAAAATTGTGAATAAAATTGTTTTAATGAAAAAAAAAAAATCTACAATGATTTTGGTGTGAGTTTAGCTGAGAAAACAAAAGCCCCAGATGTGAATACTTCACTTTTCAGCAATGAAAAACACACAAAGCCCCACAAAAAAGCCAGTCGGGCAGTTTTACTGAATGTTTTGGTTCTCAATTTTTTTTTAATTAAAATAAATCATCAATCATCATCATCATCACAAATTAACATTTCCTATGGAAAGTGGTGAGGGTTTTTTGTTGTTGTTGTTGAAAGAATGTTTTGAATGAACACTTGTAACCAACTCTACCTGACAGACATGGTAGCCGGGCGTCTGCCTACTACTGCCTTAAGTGTTAGATGAGAATCTTGCTCTGTTGCTGTGCAGGTGCACTTGTGCTGAGTGGTTTGGAATAGAAGCTCTAAATTCCCTCTTCCCAACCTCCTAAATGCACCTCTAAATGTGCAGTGCAATATTTTGGCCTTAATGTGCAATATCCCTTCAGTAATGTCCCAAGAGTATAACAGAGTATGCACTCTTATAGAAATCATAAGTTACAGCATCTATTCTACAGTTATTTGGAAGGGAACATTGCACCTCATGACAGAAAAAGGAACTAGAATTGTACACAAATAATTCTATGAGTTATAGGCAAATGTTAAGTGTCATGAAGTGGTGAATGAGGTCTTTAGCCTAGTACTCATCCTTCCCTCCTGCTCACTAAGATATGAGGAGAAAAATTGTCTATGAGGAAAAATATCTGCTACTTAAGTTACATTCTTATCAAAGATCACTATTCAGGTATCCAATATCTTGAGAGGGTTCCATGGCCAGGAAAGGTAAATAGGGACATCATAGAATCATAGAACTGGAAGGGAGCTTGAGAGGTCATCTAGTCTAGTCCCCTGAACTCAAGGCAGGACTAAGTATTATCTATACCATCCCTGACAGGTTTTGTCCAACCTGCTTTTAAAAATCCTCAGTGATGAAGATTCCACACCCTCCCTAAGCAATGTATTCCCGTTCTTAACCACTCTGACAGTTAGGGAGTTTTTCCTAACATCCAACATAAACCACCCTTGCTGCAATTTAAGCCCATTGTTTCTTGTCCTATCCTCAGAGGTTAAGAAGAACATTTTCTCCCTTTTCCTTGTAACAACCTTTTCTATACTTGAAAACTGTTATTATGTCCCCTCTCAGTCTTCTCTTCTCCAGATGAATGAAACCAATTTTTTTCAAACTTCCCTCATAGGTCATCTTTTCTAGACCTTTAATTATTTTTGTTGCTCTTCTCTGGACTTTCTCCAATTTGTCCACATCTATCCTGAAATATGGTGCACAGAACTAGACACAATACTCCAGTTGAGGCCTAATCAGCGTGGAGTAGAGTGGAAGAATTACTTCTTGTGTCTTGTTTACAGTACTCCTGCTAATACATCCCAGAATGATGTTTCCTTTTTTTTCAACACTATTACAGTGTTGACTCATATTTAGCTTGTGGTCCACTATGACCCCTAGATACCTTTCCGCAGTACTCCTTCCTAGACAGTCATTTCCCTTGTTGTAGTTGCAACTGATTGTTCCTTCCTAAGTTGAGAACTTTGCATTTGTCCTTATTGAATTTTATCCTATTTACTTCAGACCATTTCTCCAGTTTGTCCAGATCATTTTGAATTTTAATCCTATCTTCCAAAGCACTTGCAATCCCTCCCAACTTAGTATCATCCACAAACTTTATAAGTGTACTCTCTATGCCATTACCTAAATCATTGGTGAAGATATTGAACAGAAGCGGACCCAGAACCGATCCCTGCGAGATGCCATTCGTTATGCCCTTCCAGCATGACTGTGAACCACTGATAACTACTCTCTAGGAACAGTTTTCCAGCCGGTTATGCACCCACCTTATAGTAGTTTCATCTAACTTGTATTTCCCTAGTTTGTTTATGAAAAGGTCATGCGAGACAGTATCAAAAGCCTTACTAAAGTCAAGATAGAGCACATCTACCACTTCCCCCCATCCACAAGGCTTGTTAACCTCTCAGAGAAAGCTATCAGGTTTGTTTGACACATTTCTTTCTTGACAAATCCATACTGACTGTTACTTATCACCTTATTATCTTCTAGGTGTTTACAAATTGATTTCTTAACTATTCTCCATTATCTTTCCAGGTACAAAAGTTAAGCTGACTGGTCTGTAATTCCACGGGTTGTCCTTATTTCCCTATTTATAGATGGGCTCTATATTTGCCCTTTTCCACTCTTCTGGAATGTCTTCCTGTCTTCCATGATATTTCAAAGATAATTGCTATTGGCTCAGATATCTCCTCAGTCAGCTCCTTAAGTATTCTAGGATGCATTTCATTAGGCCCTGGTGATTTGAAGACATTTAACTTGTCTAAATAATTTTTAACTTGTTCTTTCCTTATTTTAGCCTCTTCTATTCCTACCTCATTTTCACTGGCATTCACTATGTTAGATAGCCGCCAACCTTCTGGTGAAAACCGAAACAAAGAAGTCATTAAGCACCTCTGCCATTTCCACATTTTTTGTTATTGTCTTTCCCCCCTCATTGAGTAATGGGCCTACTCTGTCCTTGGTCTTCCTCTTGCTTCTAATGTATTTGTAGAATGTTTTCTTGTTACCCTTTATGTCCCTAGCTAGTTTGATCTCTTTTTGTGCCTTGACCTTTTCCAATTTTGTCCCTACATACTTGTGTTATTTATTTATATTCATCCTTCGTAATTTGACCTAGTTTTCACTTTTTGTAGGACTCTTTTTTTGATTTTTAGATCATCAAAGATCTCCTGGTTAAGCCAGGGTGGTCTCTTACCATACTTCCTATCTTTCCTACCCAGTGGGATAGTTTGCTCTTGTGCCCTTAATAGTGTCTCTTTGAAAAACTGCCAACTGTCTTCAGTTGTGTTTCCCCTTAGATTTGTTCCCCATGGGATTTTACCTACCAACTCCCTGAGTTTGTTAAAGTCTGCCTTCTTGAAAACCATTGTTTTTATTGTGCTCTTCTCCCTCCTACCTTTCCTTGGAATCTTTAACTCTACGATTTCATGATCACTTTCACCCAAGCTTCATTCCACTTTCAAATTCTCAACCAGTTCCTCCATATTTGTCAGAATAAAATCTATAACAGCCTCCCCCCAAATAGCTTTCTCCACCTTCTGAAATAAAAAAAAATGTCTCCAATACATTCCAAGAACTTGTTGGATAATCTGTGCCCTGCTGTTTTATTTTCCTAACAGATGTCTGGGTAGTTGAAGTTCCCCATCACCAAGTCCTGTGCTTTGGATGATTGTGTTCGTTGTTTAAAAAAAGCCTCATCCACCGCTTCTTCCTGGTTTGGTGCTCTTTAGGATACCCCTACCATGACATCATCCTTGGTTTTTACCCCTTTTATCCTTACCCAGAGACTTTCAACAAGTCTGTCTCTTATTTCTATCTCAACTTCAGTCCAAGTGTATACATTTTTGATATATAAGGCAACTCCTCCTCCCTTTTTTTCCTGCCTGTCCTTCCTGAGCAAGCTGTACCCTTCCATACCATATGTCTAATAAAAAAAAATGCTAAAGTTTTAAAAATTAACATTAAAGACTTTCATTGTACCAAACATAGAAATATTCAAAGCAATATTATTTTCTTTGTTATTCACCTTAAATTTAATATAGGGCAATTATATTTATCTAAACATATTTCAAATATGGTTTGTAAAACATAATATTTATGTGGTGCTTATTAGATTTTCTTTTTATATGAAAACAGCTCTGAAAACTCAGGGTGCATTTATCCCAATGGTAACAAGACTACAGGCAACCACAATGAGACATTTTTATCTTTATGGACTGCAGTGCTAATGAACACAGATTATGCAGAGTGAAATATCCACAATAACAAAATGCCTGTAGATACAGAAATTACTTATTTTTTCTCATGAATATCAAATGTGAACTAGTAACCCGCAAACACCTGGGATAGATGACCATTTCCTGGATTATTTTACATATAGTATTGTGGCAGTGTGAAAGGGATTTTTTTTTAATTTTATTTCAGTTGCTTTTTTGCAGGAGAACAGAGTGAAAATGAAATGAGTTGGCATTGGAATGTGAAAACAATATTTAGAATGGTTTGATCTCTCAATGCATTCTCAACAGCTTTCACTATTCAGGTCAAGTGAATGTGTCAGCTGTAACAAAAACGAAATATAATGTAAAAGGAAAGAGTCAAGGAAAAAACAATAAGAGGCTGATGATAACGTTTTGACGATAGTGGTCTGCTTTATATAGACATGTTGCAGTAATCATGGATGTGTTTGAAAATGCAGCATTATTCTTATTATATAGGGTTTGATCATGTTCTTAGTCACAGCCTTGAATAAGAGGTGGAATGTAAGCACATGACCTCTGGATGAACATTTGGAGGTACTGTGCTTCAGAGACAATCCTTTGAGGCACAATTCCTCTCAGGGCTCTCCTCTTGTGCCAAAAGGGAGTAGTTCATAACATACATTTAAGGGGTACAGCATACTCCCTGACTGTGCTTCCTGTCAGCTCTGTGGCCTGGCACATATGAATATAAATACATGGCTATGACTACTTTATCTCTCCCACTTTCTCATAGCGGGCATCTCTGCCATAGACCCATTGCTCTCCTGAGTACTGGGAACTGTAATGGAGATAGCCCTAACTTGGCCACAGAAGGTGGGAATCCTTATTTAATCTCCTGCATGGCCTCATTAGTGACAGTCTAGCACTTAATATTTACATTACAGAAGTGCCCAGAGGCTCCAGTCAAATTCAGTGCTTAATTATGATATGTGTTGTTCAAACACATGAAAACACTCACTTGTTGAAGAGCATGCATTAATTTCCCCACTAAAACATCCAGCCTGTACAGGAATATATGAAAAATCTGGAATGCTTGTGCTCCTGTAAATGTTAATGTACAGCTTATACATATTGACAGGAGGCTTAGTGACACAGATTATATTTACATATGTAACACCAGAACAGTAGTTGATGTTTACCAATAGATAAGAGGATAAGGATTTTTTTCACCTCAAGGAACTTATAAACTATTTTTTATTATTATTTTTATGACCTGAGTGAAAATCATACAGAATATAAATGACCCTCAACTGAATGATATAAAACAGTATCTTTGGGATGGTTATTTCTTGAGACAATGACCTGTCTGCTGATACTATTAAAAATGGTTTGAATTGATGAGACTCAGAATCATTTTATATACAGTCAGGGAACAGGCTCTTTAATTGAATACATACAAAAACAAATAGCTTTTCTTTTCAAGGCATTGAATTACTTTATCTGTCAATTTCATATATTAGAGTTACCATTAGTACATGGAGCTACTCCAGAATGTTCATCTTATTACTTCTTGCAACATTATATATAGGTATCTTAGGTATAAGTTTATTTAAATTCCCTTTTTGCCTAAAATTGATCATGTGTAATGTACTTCATGTTAATAACATTGGTTCCAGATGGTTACATCCGCATTAAAAACAGTCATTTCTAGAGTGATTTATAATGTATCTTTTCTTCTGGGAGGGACAGCAAAATATAGTGATTCTAGATCATGAGGGTCAGACAAAACAATAAATATAAGTAGGATTTTTCAGGTAACACATGTATTTTTGTATTTGCTTCACATATCCCAAATGCTACTTCCTCACAATACAAACCTGAAAACATTTAAACATGTGAGCATCTTTTCCCATTGGTTTTACTGAGGCCACTCACAAGAGTAAAGTTACACCTGTGCTTTATTGGACCAGCTGAAGTTAGGCATTCCTCTGCATAATTTGCCTCTGGCCCTGATCCCAGTGAGAGTGTCGAGAGCTCGCTTACCAAATCAGGCCCTAGTTTATGAGCTTACACAAAATGGTAAGAGGGGTAAGGAACAACCTTGCTCATAATTTTTAGGTTAGGGTACTCACCCAAGATGTGGGAGGCCCTAGTTGAAGTCCCTCCCCAACCTAAGGGGAAGAAGAGAACTGAACAGAAATCTACCACCTCTCAGGTGAGTGCTCTAGCCATTGGGCTATGGGATATTCTGATGTGGGGTTCCCTCTGATTGATGGTTAGCACACTCACTTGGGAGGTGAGAGACCTAGGAATCCCTCCTCCTATTCCAATTACAGTCTTGCCTGGCACAGTCCTAAGTCAGAATAATTTTCTTGTTCTGAGTTTATCTTAATCTCGGTGTTTGTCGTTATTGTGTTTCTTTGTTTTTGTTTTGTTTTTGTTTCTTTTAAAATAAGGGGTGAGGTGCTGAGTGGAATATATTCAAAGTGTGATTTTGTTTCCTGCATATTATATGGAATATTTTATTTTTGTGTGGTAGCTGTGTGAGTATACCTCTTGTTCTCTATGAATGCCTTTCTACAACAAGAATTCATATAAACATTGATGTCCTCAAGAGGGCAACTCACCAATAAATCCCCTGAATAAGTACTTAATGAAATCTCATCCTTGTTAGTAGCCACTTTACTAGTTTTACAAGTAGAACCCCACAGTATAAATATGTGCTGCTTTTACTGATGACTATTAGTTTGTACAGCAACAAACTGTGTCACATTTATTATAAACTGCAGTGTCTGCTCTGCAACTAACAAAAAACATTGTGTCTTCAGCACACCTGGTTTTTGCTCTTAAGAGTATAGCCATTCAGTCTTTTGTAACAAAACCTGAAATTAGGAGAAAGTCACTTGGCTTTAATCTTTGTTCCTGAAACTTGGTCCAGGTTTGAAAGCTTTTGTGTCATAATTCTCTTTGAATCAAAATTTGAGCTGTATTTCTTATGACATGACTGAGAGTTTGACTCTTAAATCACTAATTTTCTCCTTTTTCCCAAGGAATGCTGTGGATGGAATCAAAGGTAGAAAAGCAAGATACAGTTAAAGTGATTATTATGATAGACTATGTGCTGTAATATAAATGAAATAATTAGTAGTCAAGTTGCCTATAGCTTGCATAATTATACTTACTGCCTCTTGTCAGAGCAGGTGGGAGGAAGTCTACTTTGAGTAAGAGATGGGCTGTATTAGGTGGGTTTTTTTCTCACCACTAATTAATTCAGTGTAATGTCTGCTCTTTACATGACAAAGAATCCCAGTATTTTAAAATGTATGTTTTATTATTCTTTCTGTACCAGGAGGTTTGTTGCTTTTTTAAGCAAAATTCCCTGAAATTAGCCTTGACTTAAAGGCTAATTTGCTTAGCTTTGACATTATCAAAATATTTTTAATATTAATTAATTATAAATTACCACTGTGAGGATTTAGGTTCCTCTGAAAGGAGAGGAGATGGTGATCTCTATTTTCACTTGCTCTTTTTGCTGAACACTAACAATTTATGAAGGCTGTACACTAATTAAGATTAAACATAATATTTATGTGACATGATAATTCAAGTAAACTCAAAGCATTTGTGAAGTGGTTCAGCATAAATAAGAAAATATTTTTTGCAGATGCAAAATATTGGATCATGAATTGATCTCCTCCAGGGCATTGCATGCCATGAATAAAATAGGAATGGAAATCCAAGTTAACTTCCCATCTAACTATAGTAGTTTTCACACCTTAGAAGCCTGAATTTAAAAACTTGACATAGCCAACGTTTCTAAAATACCAGGAAAGCATACACACATCTCAGTTTGGGCCAGTTCAACAATGAACTATCATCACAACTCACCCCTGTATACTGATCTGATAGGTTCACACAGACTGACTGCTTTGCTCATCGTCTTCTGGAGCTAGAATTATTGTGTCCACACTGTTGGAGGGAGACCTTACCTCAGGTTAAGGAGATCTGTTGTCTTTGGGATAGGAGCTTCTGTTAATATGTTCATTAATGTACTTAGCTTTATTTTTTGTGGTTTGTGGGTTGTTTGTTTGTTTGTTTGTTTTCAAACATAGTAATATTTGCTTGGATCTTGGAAAGAACTTTTCTTCTGACTTTTGTCCTAATTTTTATATTTATCTGCCTCAAATGTACTATAACTTTCTGAATAGTATTGACTTAACCACAAAGGAAAAATAAGCAGATAGCACAGTCATGAAAGGTATTTATGTTTGGGGTGTGTGTGTGTTTTTGTTTTGGTATTTTTTTTGCTGGAATAATGGACAAAGTCACCACAATTTTTCAGATATGAGTGCACCAAGATCCATACTGGTGCATCTGTGTAAAAGTATCCACAGTTGGAGGTGATGAGCACTGACGGTTTACAAAGGGTAGGGTAGGAAAACGTTGTAAGTTTCCAGTCTTACCCAGGTTCTTTGATTGGCCTGATTCCCCAGCCAGGTGCTGATCTTCCACTGTGGTCTGTGACCCTTTGATTTTCTTCTGCAGTTAAATTTTACTCTGTAAATCCTTACTGCAGCTCATCTCAATTAATAAGTTCCAAATTGGCCATTTCAGTGAAAAATGTCCAGTATATGGCAGTCAGATTGCTGGCCAAATCTTCTAACTGCTTTACTATTGCAGCCTGGATATTCTGCAGCTGGGTTTTCCAGTCTGTCTGGGCACTTGTAGTTGCTTTCCAACAGTGATCTCATCTCAACCTTCAAGTCATCTTCCAGCCCTTTCTGGGAAACTTCTAGATTTTTTTCTAGGTCTTGTCATAATTCCTTGCAAAACCCCCAGCTCTTGTTTTAGGTCTTGTTTTAAATCCTTTTGTCATCTTGGATTCTGCAACCATTTCCACCATCTTTGTTCAACAGAAATACTAGCTTGCACTATCTCTCCTTGGAAACTAGATCCCACTGTTGATAGGAGTGTTGAGCCTTTCTGACCTGAGCAGCTTGTCAAAGTTCAGGGCCTCAAAGATGTTCCAGCTGGGAGTAGAAAGTGATGGAGTCTGGTATTTTCTTTGATGTAATCATGTTTGTTTACAAGGTATGTACAAAATTGTGCTTCTGAAAACAAAGAAGGGACCACAATAACGGGAATAGTCACACTGACCAGACTCAGAACCTTCCTCTAGGACAGTGGTTCTCAAACTAGGGCTGCCGCTTGTTCAGGGAAAGCCCCTGGCGGGCCGGGCCAGTTTGTTTACCTGCCACATCCGCAGGTTTGGCCAATCGTGGCTCCCACTGGCCACAGTTTGCCACTCCAGGCCAATGGGGGCTGCAGGAAGCGGCGCAAGCTGGCCGCCCTTCCCTAGCTTGAGAACCACTGCTCTAGGATTCTCCAGAGTCACATAATTTTTCAGGTTGCTGCTTGGCTTTCTTCCTCGTTCTGAATCTCACTTTCATATCTGCCCCTGCCACACCCACCTCCACTCACTCACATTGTGCTAGTTTCTGGACAGACTGTATTAGGACTTGTTTTAGATGTGGTCCCTTAACTGTATGTTATAATTATCTCAAAGTTTCATTTACATATTATTTTCAATGAGGTTTTAAATTGACCCTTAACAAGGCTTAACCCAGGTTATAGCAATAACAAGAGTTTGCCAGCCTTCAGGGCACTCTGGAAGGCCCACCTTTTTCTTCCATGAGGCGCATGGGGACATGGGCATTGAGCAGTGATAGTGAAAGATATTGGAACTCACCTGGGACCAATTCACTTCAACTATATTTACATTGTTGCTCTGTATTTGTATTGAGCTGCAGGACTGATAGGTCTGTTTATTTTCAAAAGTTGAAAAGGGTGCGAGAGCATTGGACGGACATCTTTGTTACTCTGTATAAATCTAAAATAATTAAAACTATATTAATGTATTCTGCAAGCTAGTTCAGTTGGGGTTTAGGCCTTCATTTGAAAGAAATTAGCCATTTGAGGTCACCAGATGATTTTAGCCAAGAAAAGGTCCATAAATATGTTTATGAGGTATGCAATTGCAAAAATTGCATTACTAATTTCAGTGCTACATGCTGCCATCTGAGACACAAGGTATTTGCTCATGGGCAGTTGTAGGTTAGGGCATGTTTGATCATGGTCTGGAATTAGATCATTAGTGATAGACCAATGCTGTAAGAAAGTGACCACCTCCACACACTGCCAGTAAAGCACTTCTACAGATCTTATAGAGGCACCAGCAATAATATTTCCTTGTGATATTAATATAACCTGTCTACCAGTTTTACAGAGTAAGATAGGGTGAAAGTATTTCATCCCGTTTTACCACACATTGAAAAACTGTAAACAGTGTCAGCAGGTGAAAAAATTGCATATTTATGAATAAGGATCAATTATTAACATAAAAGCATCACTTTATTGATCACAGGCCACTCTCCTTAATTAAAATAATAAAACTAAATTATGTTGCAATATTTGAAGGTTGAAGCTCACTGAAGGTGAGTGAGTTTGCCTCAGGCACCAGTGATGACAGCTGTGTCTGCCTGAAGAGAGGACTACTGGCAACTAGTTGGACAATCCACTTTGGGCCTGATACAAAGCCGATTCAAGTCAACAGAATGAATTCCATACACTTCAGTGGACTTGAATCTGGCCATTAAACAGGATGTTTATCCTTTGTCACAATGTCAAGACAGTATTATGGTTTATACCAAATTACAGGAGTTTTAACTGTGTAGCAGGAGGTTAATACATTGTTTAAGAGAATGGTTCATTAAACCCTCACACTCTTCTACTGAGCTTCACATTGCAAGAACCATTGAAAAAATATGGGGAATGAAATGCTGAAACAGCAGTTTGATTTTCTTTTTGCAGTACTAGATTTGGTTATAAATTTGTGAAAATCTTGTGGAAGATTCTTAAGATAAAATCATTTTACCTTAACAGCAATATTTGTAGCTTGAATCTTAAACAAATTTGTAAATGTGGAAGACAACTAAATAGGAGACAATTTTCCCTTGTTTGTGGGGATGCATGACCCTCTAAATGCAGGTAAAAGGTTTTTCTATTTGAGCCCTTGTTCCTGGATTTAATTGCTGTCAGCTGGATACTTTGTTTTCTAGGATATATGGGGAGAATAAGAGAGACCTGTTTTACTGTAGAGATCATGACACAATACCACTCCTTTTAATTTGATGTCCTGATATCTTGCTCACCATCCTCTTTATGGGATGAAATTATTTATGCTTTATTGACAGCAAAGGACAAAACATTTGAGAGCATGTAGCTCTGGAGATATTTCATTCATGGGAAGAAGTTATACTGATTAAAAAAGAATCATATGCTTGGACTGAAGTTAATTGTTTTAAGACTGAATAGAGAACTATATTTCATATTTGTGATGAAAATGTAGTTTCTGGATATAGAGATTGTGCATCAGCTAATTTTCCTAAAGAGAAACAGAAAATAGCTTTGAGAGAAAAGTTAATAAAGTAAAATATCCAGAACATGAAGGTCATTACAAATTGTCTCGGGAGCAGGGAGGGCATTGATGGGACTCTTATCATCTGTCCTTTTGATGCCCTGAACAGAATTTATACAGCTGACATAAGGACAAGTGCATATTATGATGCTTATTTTGTATTAGTGTTAGCTGCCATTGTACTTTGTTCACCTGCAGCTAAGGGACAGCACAAGTGGTGGCATAGCTCTTTGATATACTGGTGATTCAGTGAAACTTTAAGTATCTCTGGCTATCTGACTGTCAAAAGCCGGACTAGAAAAATGCAAAGTATTAAATCCATTTTGCAAGCTGTAGAAAGTCAATTCCTATTATAGTGCCATGGGAGTTTAGATGGATAATATGAAACAATTTACTGCATGTGCAGAAATATGAGTAAAAAGTATACACAGAGAGTAATAATATAGGGCTAGAGCAGGAATGTGGCACAGCTGGACAGAGCACCTGAACTCTTTTGCACTTTTCTCGTCATTGCAGAGCTCTAGGCAAGGCTGTTTCCCCTTTGCCATGTTAGAGCAGTCTCCAGGCTGCTCTAATTTACATGAGTACAATGACAACAAAGGGTTGAAAGCAAGATTGGTATATCACAAAGGTGTCTTATCCATGTCCTTTTTCTTCCAGCCTCACCCTCTTTTCCCTGATATGCCAGCAGCCTTTCTTGAACATAAAATTTATTATTATTATTATTATTATTATTATTATTACCATAGTGCCTAGAAGCCCTAGTTAAGGACCAGGCCCCGCTGTGCAAGGTGCTTTTCAAACACACAACGAAAAGGTTATGTGTTATGTGATCTTTCTTGGGATGGTTAAACTGGTTTTAAGGCTAAATTACACAGATACAGTATAGCAAAGCAGAACAGCCACATTGCATGAGTGAATCTGGCCCAAAAATATACCGCCCCTCAATTGTGAATTCCTTTTTTTTATTTGTATTGAGGCAAAGTTGTAATAAAATGTTATCATATTACATCATACATTACTTACTTATTTATTTAAGATCAGGTTAATAGTCAAATAACCTGGCTAAAACTGGCTTGCTGGCAAGAGAGCCATCCTCCTCTGAGTATACTAGAAAGGGTGACCAAATTTCTAAATGCCTGTTCTCTTTCTGGTGCTTCTCTTCTGTACATACTTGGTATGAAAACTTTTCCATTACAAGGACAGTCCATATTTTCTTGTTACACAATTCCATAGGAGAAGTCATATGCAATACAAAGTCTAGCTGCTAACAATAGCAAATAAATTAATTTATAATTCTGTTTAAAGAGCAGATCCTACACTGGAGCTTTAAATAAGCAGGTCAGGGGCTTTTGAGGAAGCTGGCTTTCTGTCATAAGATGAATGTCTTTGATAAGTTCCTCCCAAAACCATCTAAAGGCAAAGAGTGCCGCTGGTTGAAAATCTAAATTTCATCCTGTAGGAAATTCTGATATTTCAATATTTTTCATCCTGAGTCATAAATTATCATGTTAAAATGGAGTTTAAATTTGCATGTGTCTTTTAATTATTGTATTGTTATGCAACTAGAATAAATAAAAAAGGTACAGAGTAAAACTAAGCACCTCTGTCAACTATTTTTACAGGTTTAATGACCCTTGCCTATTGGTTCAATAGCAAGGCATAAGCAGTTAGCTGCAGCAACACACCTTCTTCTTCTCCTTCTTCTTCTTTTTCTCTGCTTGGCCAAATGATCGGCTGTAGTGATCACTCATCATTTGGTCCGTTCCTGTGTAGCCACGAGGTCTTGATGGGTGGAAAGTCCAACGTTGGAACAGACTTGATGCACCCATGTAATAGGGGGTCTGCCTCTGCACCACCTCCACCCATCAGTTGGTGAAATTTTATCCCAGATGTTACAAGCCACCAGGAAAATGGCATTAGCCAGAATGTCTTGTGGCATTCTGCTAACAAGTCTGAAAAGCGTAAGATGCTGGTTGTGGACAATGACCTCAGTGGTCTGTAGACCAGCGCAACCATAAACATCTGTGTTACAAATAAAATCATTCCACTTTATACACAATATACAATGGTGGCATTTTGTATGGAAAACCTCTAGCTTTTGCCCAGTCTGAGTGGCAGTGTCCATGTTTTGGAGTCCTACAGCAGTACAGCTGGGATATATGCTGAACTTGGTTGTCTTGTCAATATTATGTTGATTCCATATTCATTGTAAACAATATATGGCCACTATGATGCCAATCCAGTGAAAAACCTCCCTGTGAGAGTTGGAGGAGCTGGTGAGTATAGAACCCAAATAGCAAAAGCTGAAGACTGCTTCAATAGATGTACTATTCAAACAGATTGGAACCATGGGTGGACCTAATCCTAGGTTTTGTAGCTTTGTCTTAGACCACAAAACATGGACATGAAGCTTATCTGGCTCCTTATCCATTTGCTGGAGTACCTGTAACCTGTCAGGGTTCTGTACTAGAAGAACAATGTAATCAGTATAGTCAAGGTCTGAGAAATCACCATAGTTCTATGGACCAGACGGAATGCTGCATTATAAAATTCATTGCCCAACAAAAGAGCTCAGGGGCCAAGTCATAGCAGTGCCTGACACCAGATATTTGATTTAAAAGGTGCCAACATCCAATTCCCCACACATTCATGGGAAGTGGTTCCATTATGCAGCTCACTAATCAAGTCCAGCAGAGTGGTTGGGACACCTATGCCCTTTAAGGCCTTCCACAGCATGACTCGCTTAGCTGAATCAAATGCAGCCTTATGATTGATATATTCTACATACAGGAGCTTCATGAACTCGCAGTGTATCTCCAACAACATAGGGCCAAAACGGCATATAATGTGGACCTGTTCCTCATAAAGCCTGACTGTTGAGGGGGACATTTCTAATGTAGGAGGGGATCCAAACACATCAGCAGAGCATGCACAAATGCCTTCCCTGGCACAGACAGCAAGGTGATAGGCCTGCAGCTCTTACATTCATTGGTTGACTCAAAACCATTTGTGAATTTGACCATCTCGGGGGAAAAAGCCATCTTCAGAAAAGTGAGTTCACATGTGTTCTTCTTTCCTTTACAACCTTTAGCCCAGTGATGGGTGTACTTGTGTGGCATGTGGAAGAACCAGATTTGAATCCCCACAGTAGGGACTGTGTTTCCTCTATGAGTGCTCTAACCTCTAGGCCAGTGTTTCTCAAACTGGTATCCCAGGACCCCTGGGGGGGGGGGGGGTCCGTGAGGGTACTCCAGGGGGTCCGCAGGCCCCACTGATTAACTGCTCTCCCTCCGTCCCTCAACTCCTCTCCCTCCCTCCCAGCACCTCCTGCACACCAGGGAACAGGTGTTCCCCGGCAAGCACAAGGTTCTGGGAGGGAGGGGAAGGAGTGTGGATGGGGCATGCTTGGGGGAGGTGAAAAGAGGCAGGGAAGGGGAGGGATGGGACCTTTGGGTAAGGGGTGGATTGGGGGCAGGGCTTGGGGCTGAGTGGGGGGTTTGGAGGTCCATGGCAAAATTTTAAATCAAAATGGGGGTCCTCAGGTTACTAAAGTTTGAGAACCTCTGCTCCAGGTTATAGGCTGTTCTATTCTTGAGCTCTCCTGTTGTAATCCTGTTCTTCACTTTGTATAACTGCTTAAAGATTTATTGGTCCAGAGAGAGACCAAGAGCGAAAATGACTGTGTCACCTGGTGTTTAAGGCACTGACCACGGAGGTGGGAGATGTGGTAGATTCAAATGCCTCCTCTGACCTATGCAGACAGAACCTTTGAATCCATATTTTTACATACCTGGTCTGTGTCTTAATTATCTGGCTATAGAGTTGGTCTCACACTTTCTCTCTCTGGACCAATGAATATATAAGTATTTATTCAAAGTGGAACAGCTTCAACAGAACAGCATGAGAGCAGAATTGCCAGTAGACTGGCTAGGCTATTCATCAGGGAAGGGAGAGAATTTATTCAAAACTCTGATCTTGAGAGAACATTCAGACCTGGATTTCCCATATCCCAGGCAAGGGCCCTACCCACTAGGCTAAAGATTATAATGGAGGGGGACAGGTGCATATGCACACACAGTTTTCTGAAGTTGAATGGAATAAAACAGTTCATGTGAACTGAAATAGACTTTTCCAATGTGCTTACAAATTCTAAACATTTTCAGAACCAAACAAAATATTTTTTTCTGATTTTTGTTTGTTTGCTGGCCAAAGCAATGATTCACCCAACTCCAGTGATTAAACAGTACCTCCTCTGTAGTGACACATTCACATTCAGAGCCTTAGTTTACCTTACTCATTGTTTTTTTTTTTTTTAAAGTACTATAATTCATATTTATAATCTGACCCTTTATATGCCAACTGCTAATGTGTTCATAGGATCACACAGCTGAAAGGGAGACTACTAATCTGTAAGGAATGGGTAAAATGTATTGGCAGGATGTATTCATTACATTCCTAGAGCACTGTCAGGTATTCCATGCTGAATATCCTAAAGCAGTGAGGAGTTACGTAAGTAATTATACTTTCACATTAAATAGGATACCTGACAAGATTTAATCTGCTCCTTGTATTTTAGCAAAATGCTTAAATTTTATATGAATTAGCTACAAATAATTATCCCATTCCTTTCATTCATTAGGCTAATGACTTCTGCCAGGCTTTCACAGCACCCCTTTAAACTCCTTCTCAAGTCTACTCTGACTAACAATTAGCTGGCAAAGAGCTCACCATTATGGCATGATATCAGCATAGATGCTGAACAGTTCCTGTTGATGATGCACCAGCATATCTCTGCTGATAGCTACAGGGACAAAGGGAGAATCTGCTACAGAGGAGGCCCCTGCCACTCTTGGTCCTGCATGGAGAGGTTTAGTGAGTGGCGATATTAGGATACATCTCCACTGCAAGGCTGCTGAAATTATGCTGCCGTAGAGTATATGACAAATATGACAAGGTCCCGTAATATCCTGGACAAACTTTATTGAATTAAGTCTTATATCTATGGAGTTGATTCTATTAAAAATGCAGTCTGTATGTGTTATTGTGAGATTATGTGTGAGTTCTCAAGGAAGAGGGGGATGCAAATTTAATGGGGAAGGGACCCACTGTCTGGCTGCTGACCTATTCACAATCTCTTCAAAAGTTCAAACCGGATTCTCTAGACACCAGCAGTCAAAGAAAGGATGTCGGGATATATAACCTGTTGGTGTACTGACTCAGGGCTTTTGTTCTGATCCAACAAATGGATCTGGGCCCTAATGGATCTAGGGCCCACAGAAGGCCCTAATCCTTAGTGAAGGCTTGGACGGGCTTTGGCCTTCTGATGCCCCATAAAGACTGTGTGCTTTTCCTGAGCTGAAGCTCTGATGAACTTCAAACCACAAGAAAATCCCTGGATGGGGTTTCGAAGGACTTCTCCTGCCAGAGCCCATGTTGGTGTTGGGGTGATCTCTGGTAAGCTTATTAGCATGTTTGTAGGTTCTTTTATTATTTTCGGTATGTTTTCTCTGTAATGCTTTTACAATAAGAATAAATAGGCTTACTTAGCCCTGGTCTACACTACCAGTTTTTAGGTGAAATTTAGCAGCACGAGATCAATTTAACTCTGCACCCGTCCACACAGTTAAGCCATTTTTGTTGACTTAATGGGCCCTTAAAATCAATTTCTGTACTCCTCCCCGACGAGGGGATTAGCGCTGAAATCGACATCGCTGGGTTGAATTTGGGGTATTGTGGACGCAATTCAACGGTATTGGCCTTCAGGAGCTATCCCAGACTGTTCCATTGTGACCATTCTGGACAGAACTCTCAACTTGGATGTACTGGCCAGGTAGACAGGAAAAGTCTCTCGAAATTTTGAATTTCATTTCCTGTTTGGCCAGCATGGCAAGCTGATCAGCACAGGTGACTGTGCAAATCCCATGAGCAGAGGTGACCATGGAGTCCCAGAATTGCAAAAGAGCTCATGCATGGACTGAATGGGAACTACTGGATCTGATCGCTGTATGGGGAGACGGATCCATGCTATCATAACTCCATTCCAAAAGTCGAAATGCCAAAATATTTGAAAAAATTTCCAAGGCCTTGAAGGACAGAGGTTATCACAGGGACCCGCAGCAGTGCCGCGTGAAACTTAAGGAGCTCAGGCAAGTCTACCAAAAAAGCAAAGAGGCAAATGCCCACTCGGGGTAAGAGCCTCAGACATGCCGCTTCTATGATGAGCTGCATGCAATTCTAGGGAGTGCCCCTACAAATACCCCACACCTGTACGTGGACTCCTGCAAGGGAGTCTCACGCAACAGGAATGAGGATTTTGGGGCCGAGGAAGATGATGAGGAGGGGGAGGTTGAAGATAGCGCACACCAGGCAAGCAGAGAAACCGTTCTCTCCGACAGCCAGGAACTGTTTATCACCCTGGATCCAATACCCTCCCAACCCTCTCAACCCGGGCTCCCAGACCTTGAAGGTGGAGAAGACACCTCTGGTGAGTGTACCTTTATAAATATAATAAAGTTCCGTGAAAGTGCCCTTATGCATGTGAAAGTTTCGCAGCCACTGAGAATCATCCCAGACCTGCAACACTGTGTGGTCCCACCAGTCTACCCTTGTATCCCGGCCCAGAATCGGCGTTCCATGGCAGGAGCCTGCCCCATTGCATCAGGATGGCCAAATTGCCGGGGCCCGTGTTCTTACAAGTCTGTGTCCATGTCCTCATCACTCTCGTCACCGTGCTGCCATCGCCTCACCTCATGTACTATGTAATATATTCCACTGACATTTATATTTATATTGCCCAACACTTTCCATTATCAAACATTCTATAACTTTATTTTAACACTCAACTGTGATAAATATAAAGGGAAGGGTAAACCCCTTTGAAATCCCTCCTGGCCAGGGGAAAGCTCCTCTCACCTGTAAAGGGTTAAGAAGCTAAAGGTAACCTCGCTGGCACCTGACCAAAATGACCAATGAGGAGACAAGATACTTTCAAAAGCTGGGAGGAGGGAGAGAAACAAAGGGTCTGTGTGTCTGTCTATATTCTGTCTTTGCCGGGGATAGACCAGGAATGGAGTCTTAGAACTTTTAGTAAGTAATCTAGCTAGGTACGTGTTAGATTATGATTTCTTTAAATGGCTGAGAAAAGAACTGTGCTGAATAGAATAACTATTTCTGTCTGTGTATCTTTTTTGTAACTTAAGGTTTTGCCTAGAGGGTTCTCTATGTTTTGAATCTAATTACCCTGTGAGGTATCTACCATCCTGATTTTACAGGGGGGATTTCTTTATTTCTATTTACTTCTATTTTTATTAAAAGTCTTCTTGTAAGAAAACTGAATGCTTTTTCATTGTTCTCAGATCCAAGGGTTTGGGTCTGTGGTCACCTATGCAAATTGGTGAGGCTTTTTATCCAACATTTCCTAGGAAAGGGGGGGTGCCAGTGTTGGGAGGATTGTTCATTGTTCTTAAGATCCAAGGGTCTAGGTCTGTAGTCACCTAGGCAAATTGGTGAGGCTCTTTACCAAACCTTGTCCAGGAAGTGGGGTGCAAGGTTTTGGGAAGTATTTTGGGGGGAAGGACGCGTCCAAATAGCTCTTCCCCAGTAACCAGTATTAGTTTGGTGGTGGTAGCGGCCAATCCAAGGACAAAGGGTGGAATATTTTGTACCTTGGGGAAGTTTTGACCTAAGCTGGTAAAGATAAGCTTAGGAGGTTTTTCATGCAGGTCCCCACATCTGTACCCTAGAGTTCAGAGTGGGGGAGGAACCTTGACGTCAACTTTCCCCGGTGAACATTCCAGAATATCCAGGGATAATAGGTTTCTTTGATAATATGATTGTTTGTACACATTACTGTTATCAGATGACCAGACTCTGATCAGAGTGGTGACTTTTGAGGTGTGCCATACCAAATAATGGATTCTGTATGGATGTGTATGGGACCAGCACACTAACTTCCAGTTGGAAAACCTATACTGTGGTATAGGTAAGCATTGTCACGATGAGTGAAACCATGGCTCCATTGAGATCAATAGGAGTTTTTCTTTTGACTGCAATACAGCCAGGATTTCACCATAAATGTCCATCCTGGACACTTATAAAGACCACGGAATTGCCATGTTTCAAAATGGTTTCAAAAATGGATCTCAGATATACTTCTATCCATGTCTACATACCAACCAGACCTTATTATGGCAGAACTTGAGTCTACAGTGCAAGAAGTAGCCGAGAAACTGGTAGCTATCTCTTATGATTCAGCTGTGAAAGATGAGCATTGATAGGTAAGCAGAAAATGTCATAGATTTGGATATATGAAAGACTACTGATAGATCTCATAATATCAGCATTGATGCTTGACCTCTGTCTTGACCACAGCCGTGAGGGTCTAATTTTTCAGTACAACCACTGTCCTCTCCTAGATCAATAACTTATGGAAAATCACCATCAGTGGTCCAACCCTCTTGTCAAGGTCCCTCCCCCACTCTGAACTCTAGGGTACAGATGTGGGGACCTGCATGAAAAACCTCCTAAGCTTATCTTTACCAGCTTAGGTCAAAACTTCCCCAAGGTACAAAGTATTCCACCCGTGGTCCTTGGAATGGCCGCTACCACCACCAAACTAATACTGGTTACTGGGGAAGAGCTGTTTGGACGCGTCTTTCCCCCCAAAATACTTCCCAAAACCCTGCACCCCACTTCCTGGACAAGGTTTGGTAAAAAGCCTCACCAATTTGCCTAGGTGACTACAGACCCAAACCCTTGGATCTGAGAACAATGAAAAAACATTCAGTTTTTTACAAGAAGACTTTTAATAGAAAATAGAAGTAAATAGAAATGAAGAAATCCCCCCTGTAAAATCAGGATGGTAGATATCTTACAGGGTAATTAGATTAGAAAACATAGAGAACCCCTCTAGGCAAAACCTTAAGTTACAAAAAAGATACACAGACAGAAATAGTTATTCTATTCAGCACAATTCTTTTCTCAGCCATTTAAAGAAATCATAATCTAACACATACCTAGCTAGATTACTTACTAAAAGTTCTAAGACTCCATTCCTGGTCTATCCCCTGCAGAAACCAGCATATAGACAGACACAGACCCTTTGTTTCTCTCCCTCCTCCCAGCTTTTGAAAGTATCTTGTCTCCTCATTGGTCATTTTGGTCAGGTGCCAGCGAGGTTACCTTTAGCTTCTTAACCCTTTACAGGTGAGAGGAGCTTTCCCCTGGCCAGGAGGGATTTCAAAGGGGTTTACCCTTCCCTTTATATTTATGACACGCCCCCCAAATCTCAGCTAGGGTGAAACACTGGCTGGGATTTCTTCCTGGAGCTCTAAGAAAAACAGAGTTAATAAGACACATGCATCTCAAAATATACTACCAAGTACATAAAGACTAACAATATTTTCCACATCTCAAGGACGATTTTAACCAGTTGATTCTGGGAAACTTTCCCAGAGACTGCATGGGAGAGTGCATGGGAGAGTGCATCAGCCACTTTGTTAGAAGCTCCTGAGATGTGTTGGATGTCGAAATCAAAATCTTGGAGAGCTAAACTCCACCGAAGAAGTTTTTTGTTAGTTTCTTTGACGGTGTGAAGCCACTTTAGTGCAGCATGGTCGGTTTGCAGGTGGAAACGCCGTCCCCAAACATATGGGCGTAGCTTTTCCAGAGCGTAGACAATGGCATAACATTCTTTTTCAGTGACTGACCAGTTGCTTTCCCTCTCAGACAGTTTTTTGCTGAGAAACACTACAGGGTGGAATTCTTGATCAGGTCCTTTCTGCATTAAAACTGCTCCCATACCACGCTCGGATGCATCTGTGGTTACTAGGAATGGTTTGTCAAAGTCTGGGGCCCTTAGTACAGGGTCAGACATGAGTGTCGCTTTAAGCTTGTTAAAGGCCTTCTGACACTTTCCGGTCCACTGAACAGCATTTGGCTGTTTCTTTTTGGTTAGGTCTGTTAGTGGGGCAGCGATTTGGCTGTAGTGCGGTACAAATCGTCTGTAATAACCGGCCAAGCCTAAGAAGGATTGAACCTGTTTCTTTGACTTTGGGACAGGCCACTTTTGGATAGCATCCACTTTGGCCTGTAGGGGGCTGATAGTTCCTTGACCCACCTGGTGTCCAAGGTAAGTCACTCTGTTTAGGCCTATTTGACACTTCTTAGCCTTAACAGTTAGTCCTGCCTCCCTTATGCGCTCAAGGACTTTTTGTAGATGTTCCAGGTGGTCTGCCCAGGAATCCGAAAATATGGCCACGTCGTCAAGGTAGGCAACTGCATATTCTCCTAATCCCGCTAGGAGACCATCTACAAGTCTTTGGAAAGTGGCGGGTGCATTTCGCAGCCCGAAAGGGAGTACATTAAATTCATACAGCCCGAGATGTGTGATGAAGGCTGACTTTTCCTTGGCAGATTCATCTAGCGGTACCTGCCAGTACCCCTTGGTTAAGTCCAAGGTAGAGATGAACTGGGACCGTCCCAGTTTCTCTAATAGTTCATCTGTGCGGGACATTGGATAGTTGTCTGGGCGAGTTACAGCATTTAGCTTACGGTAGTCCACGCAAAAACGTATTTCCCCATCTGGTTTGGGAACTAGAACCACTGGAGATGCCCATGCACTTTCAGAGGGGCGGATTACACCCATCTGTAACATATCCTGGATCTCCCGTTCTATAGCAGTTTTAGCTTGAGGAGACACCCGGTAAG
Source organism: Eretmochelys imbricata (assembly GCF_965152235.1). Taxonomy (NCBI): domain Eukaryota; kingdom Metazoa; phylum Chordata; order Testudines; family Cheloniidae; genus Eretmochelys; species Eretmochelys imbricata. Next base: position 90,399,812 of record NC_135572.1, on the reverse strand, counting down.
GTTGGACCCTAACTGGGTGAGCATTACCTGTGTCAATGGAGTGGTATGCCCGTTCAGTCAGTCCTGGGGTGGCTGAGAACGTTGGCGCGTAGCTAGTGCACAGCTCCTGGATCTGCTGTCGCTGCATACGCCCAAGGGTCATGGAGAGGTTCACCTCTTCCACACCACCACCACATTTCCCTTCGTAGTAGACACCTTCAGGCCACTCAGCATCATCTTCTCCCTGGGCTGTAAACTGACAAACCTTTAATTCTCTGGAATAAAAGGGCTTTAGAGAATTAATATGGTACACCTTAGGCTTTCGGTTGGAGGTGGGGAATGCTATGAGATAATTAACAGCTCCCAGGCGCTCCTGGACCGTGAATGGCCCTTCCCACGATGCTTCCATTTTATTGGCCTGGAGCGCCCTTAAGACCATGACCTGGTCTCCTACTTTGAAGGAACGCTCTCTGGCATGTTTATCATACCAGGCTTTTTGCTCTTTTTGAGCATCCTGTAAGTTTTCTCTAGCAAGGGCTAAAGAGGTTCGGAGGGTGTTTTGTAGGTTGGTTACAAAGTCCAGAATGTTAGTTCCTGGAGAAGGTGTAAATCCCTCCCATTGCTGCTTCACCAACTGCAATGGCCCCTTAACCTCACGGCCATATACCAGTTCAAATGGGGAAAACCCTAAACTGGGGTGTGGTAGAGCTCTGTAGGCAAAGAGCAACTGCTGCAACACTAGGTCCCAATCATTGGAGTGCTCATTTACGAATTTATGTATCATGGCCCCCAAAGTTCCATTAAACTTCTCCACCATGCCATTTGTTTGATGGTGGTAAGGAGTGGCAACCAAGTGATTTACCCCATGAGCTTCCCAAAGGTTTTTCATAGTTCCTGCCAGGAAATTAGTCCCTGCATCTGTGAGGATGTCGGAGGGCCAACCTACCCTGGCAAAAATGTCTGCTAGTGCCTGGCACACACTTTTAGCCCTGGTGTTGCTTAGAGCTACTGCTTCCGGCCATCGGGTGGCAAAATCCATGAAGGTCAGTATGTACTGCTTTCCTCTGGGTGTCTTTTTCGGAAAAGGACCCAGAATATCCACAGCTACTCGCTGAAATGGAACTTCAATGATGGGGAGTGGCTGGAGAGGGTCTTTGACCTGGTCTTGGGGTTTTCCCACTCTTTGGCACACCTCACAAGACTGGACATAGGTAGAAACATCCTTGCCCATTCCCTCCCAGTGGAATGACCCCCCCAAACGGTCTTTGGTCCTGTTCACCCCAGCATGGCCACTAGGGTGATCGTGGGCTAAGCTCAAGAGCTTGGCCCGGTATTTAGTTGGAACTACCAACTGTCTCTGAGGATGCCAGTCTTCCTGGTGTCCCCCAGAAAGAGTTTCCTTGTATAAAAGTCCTCTTTCTACAACAAACCTGGATCGATTAGAAGAGCTGAGAGGCGGTGGGTTGCTCCGTGCCACCGTCCAAGCTCTCTGGAGGCTTTCATCTGCTTCCTGTTCGGTCTGGAACTGTGCCCTTGATGCTGGGGACATCAGTTCCTCATTGGATTGTGGACCTAGGCTTGGTCCCTCTGGAAGCGATATAGGGGATGGAGCTGTTTCTGTTGACTGTGAACCGCTCTCCGCTGGTGCACTAGGTTGGGATTCAGGCTCCGGCTGAGCCTCTTGTGTAGAGTTATCGGCTGCTGCCAGTTCAGGTTCAGTGGGGCCCTCTGGTGTTGAGGTTGCAAGTACTGGATTCAGTGCTGACACTGGGTCTGGTGTTGGTTGTTCGGCGGGTTCCGGTTCTGGGACTGGTTCCGTCTGGGTCTCTGGGACTGGATCCACTACTGCTGTTGCAGACATTGGCCTGGGGTCCGGGTCCATCACCTCTGACCGGGTCCTGATAGAAGTTTCCGGAACAGAGCTAGGCCTCACGGCTTGTTTAGCCTGGCTGCGGGTGACCGTTCCCACCCTCTTGGCCTGCTTCACATGATTGGCCAAGTCTTCCCCCAACAGCATGGGGATGGGATAATCATCATAGACTGCAAAAGTCCACATTCCTGACCAGCCCTTGTACTGGACAGGCAACTTGGCTGTAGGCAAATTGAAAGAGTTGGACTTGAAGGGTTGAATCGTCACTTGGATCTCTGGGTTGATTAAATTGGGGTCCACTAAGGAAGCATGGATAGCTGACACTTGTGCCCCGGTGTCCCTCCACGTGGTGACCTTCTTCCCGTCCACACTCACAGTTTCCCTCCGCTCCAAGGGTATCTGGGAGGTATCTGGGCCTGTGGACCTCTGGTGTGATTCCGGTGCAATGAACTGTAATCTGTTGGGGTTCTTGGGGCAGTTGGCCTTTACATGCCCCAGCTCGTTACATTTAAAACATCGTCCAGCTGATGGGTCACTGGGGCGAGGAGGGTTGCTGGAGAATGGGGTGGCAGGACGATAAGGGGTCTGGAGGGTTCTTTGGGAGGTAGGTGGGGCTTTGGGCGGCCCCCGGTAATAGGGTGTGGTCTGGCGTGGTCCCTTCTGGTCTCCGCTCCAACTGCGACCAGTTTTCTTCTTCTCTGCCACCTCCACCCATCTGGCTCCAATCTCTCCTGCCTCGATTACAGTTTTGGGTTTCCCATCTAGGATGTATCTTTCTATTTCCTCAGGAACACCCTCTAAGAATTGTTCCATTTGCATTAGGAAGGGCAAATTTACTGGAGATTCAACACTTGCTCCTGATATCCAGGCATCCCAATGTTTCACAATGTGGTAGGCATGTCGGGTAAATGACATGTCTGGTTTCCACCTTAGGGCTCTGAACCTCCGACGAGACTGCTCGGGGGTTATCCCCATTCTGACTCTCGCCTTGGATTTAAACAGTTCATACTTGTTCATGTGTTCTTTAGGCATTTCAGCTGCCACCTCAGCTAAGGGTCCACTGAGCTGCGGCCTCAGCTCTACCATGTATTGGTCAGTAGGGATGTTGTACCCAAGGCAGGCCCTTTCAAAGTTTTCTAAGAAGGCCTCAGTATCATCACCTGCCTTGTAGGTGGGGAACTTTCTGGGATGGGAAGTGGTACCTGGAGAAGGATTGCTAGGGTTTGTTGGTATATTCTGCTGGGCCTTTATCCTCTCCACCTCCTCCACATGCTTCCTCTCTTTTTCCTTCTCCTCCTCCACATGCTTCCTCTCTTTTTCCTTCTCCTCCTCCACATGCTTCCTTGCCTCCATTTCCCTCTTGTGGGCAGCCTCCTGTACCTCCTTCTCCAGCTGCATGAGTTCTATCTGTCTTTCATGTTCCCTTTGTTTTTCCTCAGCCTGAAATTTGGCTAATTCCAGCTGTAGTCGAGCTGAGGATTTGGTCATTCTAACCTCTCTGTTTTTAACTAACTTTACACCCGAGGTTTAGAAATAAACAAAACTTGGCTGTAAAATTTTGCTGTGCTGGAATAGAATACCTATTCTCTGATAGTGATTGTCAGCCTACAGAAAAAGACAATTCCCTTGTCTCTGCTCTGGGCCCAACTTAAAGCAAAAAACCTCCAACTACTTGGAAACCTGCTTACCCAGCCCAAAGAAAAAGCAAATGGGTAGAACACACACCCCCTATTTACTTTTAGGAAGAAAAGAAAAAAAAACCTCTGGGTTGGAAGACTGTGAATTTCCCTGCAGGAGTTAAGTACCCTGCCTCCAGGCAAAGAAAACCTGCAATTCACAAAGATAATCCCCTTTTGTCTCTGCTTGGCCACAGTTTCAGCTTTCAGTTTCAGCTGCTTTCCAAAGGAAAAAAAAATTTATTTTAAAATCTGTATTTCTAGTTAAAAAAATCTCAACTGGATCTCAAAATGATTTCAGGTTAATCCCACCGCTATGCCACCATGTCAAGGTTCCTCCCCCACTCTGAACTCTAGGGTACAGATGTGGGGACCTGCATGAAAAACCTCCTAAGCTTATCTTTACCAGCTTAGGTCAAAACTTCCCCAAGGTACAAAGTATTCCACCCGTGGTCCTTGGAATGGCCACTACCACCACCAAACTAATACTGGTTACTGGGGAAGAGCTGTTTGGACACGTCTTTCCCCCCAAAATACTTCCCAAAACCCTGCACCCCACTTCCTGGACAAGGTTTGGTAAAAAGCCTCACCAATTTGCCTAGGTGACTACAGACCCAAACCCTTGGATCTGAGAACAATGAAAAAACATTCAGTTTTTTACAAGAAGACTTTTAATAGAAAATAGAAGTAAATAGAAATGAAGAAATCCCCCCTGTAAAATCAGGATGGTAGATATCTTACAGGGTAATTAGATTAGAAAACATAGAGAACCCCTCTAGGCAAAACCTTAAGTTACAAAAAAGATACACAGACAGAAATAGTTATTCTATTCAGCACAATTCTTTTCTCAGCCATTTAAAGAAATCATAATCTAACACATACCTAGCTAGATTACTTACTAAAAGTTCTAAGACTCCATTTCTGGTCTATCCCCTGCAGAAACCAGCATATAGACAGACACAGACCCTTTGTTTCTCTCCCTCCTCCCAGCTTTTGAAAGTATCTTGTCTCCTCATTGGTCATTTTGGTCAGGTGCCAGCGAGGTCACCTTTAGCTTCTTAACCCTTTACAGGTGAGAGGAGCTTTCCCCTGGCCAGGAGGGATTTCAAAGGGGTTTACCCTTCCCTTTATATTTATGACACCTCTTAATCAATTTATGTTTTTGCAAGCTATTTCTATAACAAGAAAGGCAAGAAGCTTCCTTTGGAAAAAGAAGAAAAAACTGAAATGATAACACACACGAAGGGGTTTGAAAATCAGTGACCTATAACTGCAGGATATTTGGGCTTTTAGAAGCCAGTGCACTAATCAGTCTGACATGTATTAAACAACATAACAGTCCTATGAAATTCTTAACCTCTTTTAGGCCCTGCTACTGAGTGGTAATATGTTGCTCCTGGGAGTCCTGAGCTCTGTCAGCTTCCACTGAAATGATTAATTGCAGGTGCTGTGTATTATTAAGGTTGCCCAAAATGTCCCATTTCCCTGTTTTCATTTGCTTATAGCTTTGCCAAACTAACAGTTGGAGCCACAATTTTACATGGCAAACGTCTGCCTCAAGCTGAAATTTTTGGGGAAGTTTCAAGAAAAATTGGGGGTTCAGCTATTTCTGAGAAATAGATTGGGTAAAAATATATTGTTCTGCCCCGGTTGAAAATAAAATCTTATAATCATTTTGTTGAGTAGATCTAGCATCACTATGCTCTGGAACAGGTTCTTGAATTTTTCCTAAAAATGACCTTTCTGTCAAGCACGATATCCCCATGAAAAATCAAACACAAATTACACCAATTTGGCCAACATATAAGTTTTTGAAACAATGCCATCCACACATGCTCAGTAGCTTTTCCCTATATGTCCATCTCTGGGCTGCTGTGGCAATTCAACGGTCCTGGCTCCCCAGGTTCCACCTTGAGGCAGAGGGTATGTGATATGGTATGCAAAGCCCACACAGATTCACCCCACCACACCTGTAAGAGATGCACATACTGGATGTGGAGTGAAAAGAGAGCAGAACAGCACACCTATGAGCAGGTCAGGGAAGAGAAAGGACCTTTAACATGCAGTTCCTGAGGAAAGGGCTGAGAGAAGGCAGGATCTCCCATCACCATCTACTTTGAAGGTCCCTCCCTAAGGGAAGGGAGGACCTGCTACTTTACAATGAGAGGGCGGCATATTCCCCCCTCACATACTGACTCAGTTTGTTTGTTTTAATTCCCCTTGTTTTATTCATGGGCTACCCTGGAAGGGGAAAGACTTAGACCTAACCTGTCTGGAGGACCAAGAGCGAGAACTGCTGTGCCACAGCCCGACATGAAGCTGTGGCATGGCAGCTGACCCCTTTCCCACCTTCTTTCTACAGACAGCGAACTTTGGACAATAGAGGGCAGGTAGGAATTGGCCCAGGGAGGGCAGCCTTAAGGTGCTTCTGGTGTCAGAACTTTGGAAGCCTTCACAGGGCCCTGGGCCAGAGCCTGATGGAGTGGGAGAGCCTGGGCTCTACTGCCAATCCACCCCCTCTGCATTTTGAAGAGCTTAACCCCCTGACCACTAGGCAACACTCCACCTGAGCATTGACCGTCACACAGGGGAAGACTAATATCAGATGAGGACTAATATCAGATGAGGAAGAGTAGAACTGGCTGGCTAAAAGCCAGGGTTCAGGGGAGGAGATTAGAAAAGGAACCTAGGGAGGTAAACTGAGTTGGAGCCAGTGGGGATGGAGAATGTTGGCAGTGGGGTGAGTAGCTAAGAGGGACAATCAGGGCAAGTGTACACTATGGCGCTACATCAGCACAGCTGTACAATGCAGAATTGACACCATAGCACACCTGTTGAAGACATTCTATGCCAACAGGAAAGTGCTCTCCCATTAGCATAACTGCTCCACCTCCAGGAGAGGTGGAAGCTATTTTGGCAGGAGAGGATCTCCTGCAGGCATAGTGCTGATGTGGACAGCGCTTACGTTGATGTAATTTGTGTCACACAGAATGGTGTCTTTTTCATACCCCTCAGCAAGGTAAATGACATCGACTTGAGCCGTAGTGTAGACCAGACCTCAGACTAGAAGCAGAAAGATTGGGAACTGGGACTGGCTGAGCAAGAAGACTGAGAGTGTAAGTGTAAGGGGACTGACTGGAGGGGATAGAGCAGAAAGGGATCAGGCTTGAAGGGAATGAGCAGAAGTATCTATGCCCACTAGAATGCTCTCCTCTCCAGAGCATGGAATGGAACCCAAGATTCCTGAGTCTCACCATTCCCTTGCTGTCAGCAAATACCTGACAAACTCACTCACAGAGTGCCTCGTCTCCCTCTTGTACTGGTTGATAACAAGCTACTATCACTATCAATTATTGTCTTAGCTCAGATGGCACAAGTCTTTCCAGTGGTTCAAAAATTTTCACCCCTTTGAGTGTCTATGATGTCACATGATAAAATATGTTTCTTCAGTTTTCTTTAGAAAAAACTAAGAAAATAAACATCAAAAATCTCATTAAAAGAACATTATTAATGTAGTACAGTCAAGCTCTCAGAAGATAGGAAATGCCAGAATTAAGGCTGCCTGTGAAATCCTAATTGAGCCCTCTTGTGACTATGTTATCATTCACTCTTTAATTAGATAACCACATACTATTAGATTGTTTCATCCCCAGAGCAGGCGTGTGCTTTCTACTGAATGAGGCAACAGTCCTATAGGGGAGAAAAGGTCTGTGATCATATAATTAAAGACTATTGAAATGAATACAAACAAGGGGGGATGACGTAAGGTTTCACAGGTGACCTTAGTTTGAGCATTTCCTAATTTCTGAGTGCTTGATATTGCAACCTTAATAATGTTCTTTTAGCATAGTTTTCCATGTGTAATTTTTGTATATATGAGTTACTTAGCATCCTGCAGGACTGTAATCTGAGTTCAAAATTTTTGAAAAGTGACACTGATTTTGGGTGCTTTGAAAGTGGGCACCCAAAATGAACTGGGCACCCTCAACTAGCCGCCCCTTCTTAGTATAGGGCTGCAAGTGACAGAACACTTCTTGAGCTTTCATTTGATTAAAAGAAGTGATCTTAACAATGATTCAAAATTAAAGAATAGCACCAAATAATCTAAAAAGATAATGTATTACAGTCATTTAAGCCTTAAAACTCAAGTGATCCAAACTGGAACATCACATAGAAAAATGCTCATTATTTATAAATCCACAGCCAAAATACATTTTTTCTGGAAGAAAGCATCTGAGATAGCAGCATGGATAAAAAGTTAAGAGAAAAAAACAAATGAAAACAAACAACAACAACAAAAAACCCACACTTCCTGGAAGTAAACTGAAATTAAAAACAACACAATGGACAGCAAGGAAACACTATCAACTTTTCAATCATGTATATTAGAAGTTTCAAAACATTTTGGCAAGAATGCTAGATATTGTCAACAAGATGAGATAATTTAGTCACTGTAGTCAAATGTATAAATTATTTCTGAAAAACTGGCATTAAGCAAGTATCAATAATTGTGCTATAATAAATAATTAAATGACTTCTTGTTGCTAATTTGTTTTGGTTCAGTTTGCCATTGTACAACCACATAATCAGCCATGCCAACCTTTCTCTTCAAGGTTCCTACATTTTGAATAGTACAGTTCATTAGACACAACTATGAACGCAGTCAGCTGGGATTCTTTCGCTACGTATTTCTTTAAATATTAACAATAGCAAGAGAAATAACCAAGGAGAAAAGCAGGAGGAAACATCTTATATTTATTAGACTGTCTTGCTTGACTTCTTTTGTCTTTTTAATATGCTGGCAGGAGCTGTGATTATAGTATAATACTTTGTCCTATTTTATTAGCCAGAGGTTTCCAGTTGTTCTTTCTCCTCTTTATAGTTATCATCACTTCCAGTTTAGTTAGTTGATGTAATATATATTTCTTAGGCTTTATCCATTTGTTCTGTTAGCAAAAATAATCATCTGCATATTTCAGTAACAGTAATGTAACAAACTGACTTAATTTCTTATAAAAGATAAGTGTCCAAAGTAATTAACATGAATTAGTATAGGACAAATCCTGCTCTCATTTACACTGATGTAAATCTGTTGCAAGACCACACTTTCCAACAGTTGATCAGAGTGCAGCTGTTCACCAGTTTTCAGGATCAGGCTCTTACCTCTCACATGAGTACCCAACAATCATGGTCAATGTATTTTATTCAAGTCTAAACAAGTATAATTCTCTCTACTTGGGATGGCCTGATTAGCTTTGAAAATAACGTTAGCTAATTGAGCAGCATGGTACTTACATAAAACCAACTAGTAAAAACATTGGACATCAGTGTATTGAATCTTCTACTGAGACCTTGCCTGCTTCTAAGTCCAATTCAGGGTCCTGGTCCTGCTCTTCAAGGTTTTGGATCAACTACTTCAAAGATCACATGTCCATTTGCAAACCAAAGCAACTGCTCTTGCTGGGATCATGGAAATTACCAGTGCCTTCAGAGAAATTTAGCAAAAGGAAAAGGAGTACTTGTGGCACCTTAGAGGCTAACCAATTTATTTGAGCATAAGCTTTCGTGAGCTACAGCTCACTTCATCGGATGCATTCAGTGGAAAATACAGTGAGGAGATTTATATACACACAGAACATGAAAAAATGGGTCTTATCATACACACTCTAAGGAGAGTGATCACTTAAGATGAGCTATTACCAGCAGGAGAGCGGAGGCGGGGGGGGGAGGGGGAAGAGAAGAAAATCTTTTGTAGTGATAATCAAGGTGGGCCCCTTTTCTTTTTGCGAATACAGACTAACACGGCTGCTACTCTGAAACCAGAGAAATTTAGGTAGCTGGAGGAAAGGCCTCTTAGTGCTGGGCCATAGAGTGTGGAACACACTACCAAAATGACCATTAGTATGACAATTTTCAGAGCTTACTGTAAAACTCATTGGTCTGTCCTTTAGCTATATTATTACCTTATGTTACTCCATAAAGTTAAGCAAGGGTATGACTCTGCAGGATTTGGGTCTGATGTAGTATTCTTAAATATCATACTGAAAATTGCTTTTACAGAATTTATCATGGCACATGTTGCATGCCATCTCATCGCCTTCCTCTGTTTTAATAAAATATTTTCTTGATTTTTTTTTTATGTTTAAAGATTCCAAGGCCAGAAGGGATCATTTTGATCATCTATTCTGACCTCCTGTATAACACAAGCCATAGAACTTTCCCAGAATAATTCCTAGAGCATGTTTTTTTTAGAAAAACTCCCATCTTGATTTAAAAATTGTCAGTTATAGAAAATGTACCACGAACCTTGGTAAATTATTTCAGTGGTTAATTACTCTCACTGTTAAACATTTATGCCTTATTTGCAGTCTGAATTTGTCTAGCTTCAACTTCTAGTCATTGAATCATGTTATACCTTTCTCTGCTAGATTGAAGAGCAAATTCTTAAATATTTTTCCCCTTGTAGATATTTACAGACTAATGTCAAGTCATCTATAGTAAGGAGGCCTAGTCTCCCTCAGATATCGACAAGGAGGGACCACAACTCTCCCCTTGGGTTGCAGATCCAGGAAATCCCTGCACACCCCACCAGAAGCTGAGGGGTGGGAAAGGAAGCAGAAGTATAAAAGGCAGACCCTGCATCTCAGTGGGGCTGGAGCTGCTGAGGGAGACACATGCTTCTTCTCAGCTGCCAGAGCGAGATGCTGAATAGGACCTCTGTTGCCCGAGGAGGCTCATAGACCCTTTGCTGCTCTGCCCTAATTGTAGACCAGAGCTTCCTAGCTGTTTGCTGTCCCGCTCTGACTGACGGCCTGGACTCATAGTCCTTACTGCAGTGCCTAATTTCAGGCCAGAGCCCCTAACTGGGTGGTGCCCCGCCTTGCCTGAGGGCCTGGCACCTAGACTCAGTGCCGCTCGGCCCAGCTCAGGTGGCCTCAGACAGCTAATTCCCTGCACAGTGAGCACTACAACAAGGGTGAGACTGTAAGGAGGTGTGGCCTCCCTCAGAGATTAACAAGGAAGGACAGCCATGCATCCTTATGCACCCTTTATCCTTCTCTTTGTTAAGATAAATAGATTGAGCCCTGTGAGTCTGTCACTATAATGCATGTTTTATAATTCTTCAATCATTCTCATGGCCCTTTTCTGAACCCCCTTCAATTTATCAGCATCCTTCTTGAATTGTGGTCACCAGAACTGGACACAATATTCCAGCAGTGGTTGCATCAGTGCCAAATATAGTGGTAAAACAACCTCTCTGCTCCTACTTGAGATTCCTCTGTTTATGCATCTGTGACAGAGTGTACAAACACTGAACAAGATGATAAAAAGGTTAAAGAGCTACTATGGGCTAGGCTGACTCTACCCCATCAGTCATGCCAGGACATGCCAGAGATTTAAAGGGGTTTAAAAGGAAGAAGCTCCAGCGAGTTGGTGAGCAGCTCTGTTAGACGACAGTAGCTCTACAGTTCCCGAGAGAAACCACTAGAAAGATTCAGAGAAATTGTCCTCAGGAAGGACACTCACCAATCCCATGCCACTACAAGGATGCAGCAGGCCTTGGTATCCTGACTGGACATGTTATGCCTGGCAGGCCCCACAGCAAGCTGTTAGGCAGAAAAACAAATAAAGACAAAGACAAATAAGGAACTCAAGCTGTGGGGAAGCCTTTTAATATTGTGCTGTTTTTTTTTTTAATAAATGCCTTGCGATTAAGATGGAATTTAACTGTAATTAGTTATATAGCTCAAATGGTAGAAGTCTATGCCATAGTACTGAAAATTCAGGGTTCAGGCTCTCCACTTTATGCATAATACATGAGGAGGGACCTTAGGGTTGTACATAATATAATTTGTTTTACCTTTGTGCATGGCATTAATGAGAACACTGCTGGAATCTGTGTCCCATTCAAGGCATCCACACTTTAAAAAGGATGTTGAAAAATTGGACAGTGTTCAGAGAAGAGCTATACAAATGATTTGGGGTCTGGCAAACATACACTACAATTAGAGAGTGAAGGAGCTCAGTCTATCTCATAGATCAAAGAGAAGATTAAAAGAAGATTTAATGACAATATATAAGGCCCTAATAAAGAGAATTTATCTCATTCTAGATGGTCCTTTAATCTAACAGACTAAGACATAACAAATTCTTGTGGCTGAATGCTGGAGTCAGAAACATTCAAATAGGAAATAAAAGATTATTTTTTTTAACAGAAAGGGTAATTAAACATTGGAATGGTTTACCAAGGGATGTGATAAATTCACAGTCACTTTAGACTCTTTAAATCAAGATTAGGCATCTATCTGACAGATATGTTCTAATTCAGCCAAAAGTTTCAAGGAATGTCTTGCAAACTTGGCCTGTGAAAGCAGAACTCCTACCACTGTTGTACTCATATGGGGTAATGTGGCTTTATTAATGAAAGTGTATTTTGAAGTTTGAATACAGAAGTATAGTAACTTTTTTCCATCTACAAATGCACTATTCATTTCTGCCTTCTTAAAGATAGATTAGATAGATAGATAGTCACAAGGGCCTAAATTTTCAAAATTCAGAATGTCAATGTAGTAATTCAACAAGAAGTATAATTCTAGATAAATATTCAAAATTATATATCAAATTTTGAATATTTATATAGAATTGTGCTTCATGTTGAATATATATATATATATAAAGTTGTGGGGACATAAGAAAACTGAGAAACAAGTAAAAGCAGAGAAGAGTAAGGAAATATTTGAGTAAGAACATGAATAGGCAAACTTCTGGAAATATCAAAGGACGTTTTAAAAAAAAGTTGGTCTTCTAGAGGAATAACAAAACATATGTAAATTAAATAATTTAGAAGAGCATACTTAAATAGTAGCAGATATGTGCATTTGTTATTGTTTACAGAGCACCATAGAAATATAATTTGCTTAAAAATAATAGTATCTCTGACTTGAAGAGCAGACAGTCAAAAGGCATAGGAATAAAATATAGTATAAAACAAAAGTGCATGTGTTATACAGGGAAACAGAGTGGGTTAAGATAATTATTTCTGGAATATTTTGTAGCTGTTTTCATGAATATTTTGAAGAACTAGATGATGGAGGTTTTAATTAAGGGGCTGTTCCATGAGTAGGAGATGGCAGGAGACAAGGTGTATAGGCATGAATGGGTAAAAGAGATAAAGAGAGAAGTCAGGAGTAGAGTTCAGGTGGACTGAGGAAATGGGAGGGAACACAAAATGAAGCAAAAAATATTGGTGACACTGGAGGTATGAAAGCTTTCTAGGTGAAGAGAAGATTAAGTATTTGGGGAAGAAAAAGAGAAGCAAACAAAGAGACTCAAGAAGAAGGCAGAGTGGTAAGGTGGAAAGGTAATCTTGTCAACATTATATAATTTAATAACTAAGTACCCATTGGTGATTATCTTCAAAAAGGTGTGGAAAATGGGAGAGATTCCAGAGAACTGAAAAAGTGAATATATAGAGCCAATCTATAAAAAGTGGAATAAGGACAATCCATGAAATTACAGAGCAGTCACCTTAACTTCAGTACCAGAAAAGATAATGGAGCAAATAATTAAGCAATAAATTTGCAAACGCCTAGAAGATAATAAGGTGATAAGTAACAGTCAGCATGGATTTATCAAGAACAAATTCTGTGAAACCAACCTAATAATTTTCTTAGCAGGATAGCGAGCACTGTTCCCGCTAAGCTGTGCGTGTGTGCACACAGCTCCTAAATCCCATGCACACAGCGAAACACCATGTGCAGAAAATTTGTAAAGAAGCACAACAATTTGCACAGAAGAAATTTTTTACTCACATGGCCTGTCAAAAATTAGAGGGAACATTGGTAGCAGGTCTTTTGGATGGGGGGAAGTGACAGATGTGGTATATCTTAACTTTAGTAAGGCTTTTGATACTGTCTAGTATGACCTTCTCATAAAGCTACTAGGGAAATACAGCCTAGAGGGAGCTACTAAAAATGGGTGCATAATTGATTGGAAAACCATTCCCAGAGAGTAGTTATCAGTGATTCATAGTCAAGCTAGAAGGGCATATCAAGTGGGGTCCTGCAGGGATCAGTTCTGAGTCCGGTATTTTCATCAATGATTTAAATAATGGCATAGAGAGTACACTTATACATTTTGTAGATGATACAAAGCTGGGAGGGGTTGCAAGTGCTTTGGAGGATAGGATTAAAATTCAGAATGATCTGAACAAACTGAAGAACTGTTCTGAAGTAAGTAAGATGAAATGTAATGAGGACAAATGCAAAGTACCTCCACTTAGGAAGGAACAATCAGTTGCACACATACAAAATGGGCAATGACTGCCTATGAAGCAATACTGTGGAAAGGGATCTGGGGGTCCTAGTGGATCACAAGCTAAATATGAGTCAACAGTGTACCACTGTTGCAAAGAAAGCAAACATCATTGTGCATTAGCAGGAGCGTTGTAAGCAGGGCACGAGAAGTAATTCTTGTGCTCTACTCTCTGCTGATAAGGCCTCAGCTGTAGTACTGTGTCCCATTCTGGGTGCCACTTTTCAGTAAAAATGTGGGCAAATAGGAGAAAGGCCAGAGAAGAATGACAAAAAGAAGAATGACAAAGAATGACAAATGATTGAAGGTCTAAAAAACATGAACTATGAGGGAAGGGTGAAAAAAAATTGTTTAGTCCGGAGAAGAGAAGACTGAGAGGGGACATAACAAAAATTTTCAGTTCATAAAAGGTTGTTACAAGGAGAATGGAGGAAAATTGTTCTCTTTAATTTTCTAGATAGGATTTTTAAGAGCAGGTTAAACAAACACCTGTGAGTTGTGGTCTAGATAACACTTAGCCCTGCCTTGAGTGCAGGAGACTGGACTAGAAAACTTCTTGAAGTCCATTCCAGTTCTATGATTCTATGATCATGGCTGCCACCCCTGCCTTTTCCTGGGACCCTAGACCTTCTTCATCCTAATCGTGAGTTATGTCCTGACAAGAATGGGTCAGAGTGAAGGATCCAGATGAAATCACCACCCCTATCATCTCCAGTTGAATCCCAAATGCCACCTGAGATGATATGGGATTGGGTTTTAACAACATCAGCATCTACAACAACTTCAAGTCATCTCAGATAATTTCTTCTCTTTTACCCCAAAATGACAGTTATTACCATCTCTGATACTGACAGAGAGACTGTCAAACAAGGAGGGGGGTGGGGGTGTTCTTTCTAAAAACTCTCTCTAGCTAGAGAAAAAGAGAACAAGAAATGTTGTTAAAAGGAAAGTCTCATTTAATACTTAATATTTCTAATGCATTAAATGTTCATCCTGCTTTTATGTATCTTCAGTAAAAGATTAGAAGGATTTTTAATGGTGTGTGTGCCATAATCAGGCTGAGGTCTCTGTATACAAACCCCCTACACTTGTTTAACTTTGTATATTGTTGGACAGTGAGTGGTTTATGTTAATACCTGATGGGCATTTATTCCATCTAAATTACTACAACAGCTCCCTATCAAAATTGGGTTTAAGTAATTTTGAATTGCGCCACATCTCATTTTTTTGATTATGAGATGAGTATAGTGCCCACTTAGGGCTTGGACACCCTCTTTACAAAAGAGAGTCCACATATCATCAAGACCTGATTGATTTCCCCAATTTAGCTGTGCCCAAAACGGAACATTTACCACACACCTGAGAATATATTTCTCAGCCTTGCGGCCAGCTTCATGCAGCCAGCCCACTTTGAAGATTCTGACCTGAACCTAATTTGAGCCACTTTGAAGGTTCTCTAAACCAGGATTATAAAAGCCATAACAGTGACCTCACAGAAACAAAATATGTAGCATTTGGGAGTCTGAGACTTCCTTCCAAATTAGAAGTATGAGAAAAATGGACAGTCCCCAGCTTACAGTGTCTGTCATATGTGCTGAATACTACACTTGTAGATACTGTGCTGAAATAGTATAATCTCTTGTATTTGTAAAGAAACTACTATTGCCCATTCTAAATGCTCCTACATTATGTGGCTAGAAAAGTTTTTATTACCACAATAAGAAATATGGACTTAGTTTAGCAAACCTTCAGTTACCTAAATCCAAGAGGATTTAACATTCTCTTTATTCTGTTCTGTAATTGGGCCTGTCAGTATAATAATATTAGGTTTTGGCTGAATTACTTTCTGGACAATATCTTCAGGGACATAAGTTGTCTTTTGCTGTCTATATAGACAAACCTTTGCTTAACTACACTATAAAATGAACATTATGAAATAAGGTATTTGATTTTTCATGGCAAAGGTTAGGACCATAGCGAATCCTGTATAAACATTTGGATCAACAATTGTCAGTCCTTTACTCTCTCTTAACTCATTATGTCTATGAAAGGAGAAAAGTGTTTTTCTTACTGTTTTTTTTTTTTTAACAATCCAATTTTAAAACACTATGGACTTTGGAAGACTGTTGGGCCCTAAGTCTATGTAATTTGAAAAATAGCTTTAAAAATACTCTGCCTGCAGCCACAGTTGAACTTTACAGGAATTCTCATAAGTTATCTGAAAAAAAACCCTGCTTCCATTCTTCTTGTAATTGCAGGTTTGCAGGTTGGATACCTGAACGTAAGCAAGGTGTTTTAAAAGAGATATGATTGGAGTTGGCACAAAGAGTTTGAGATATGCTAGCCTGAAAGCAACAGGTCCTTCAACTTAAGAACACAGCAGATCCCACTTGAGAAGAAGATGGAACATATAATGTGCTGGATGGGGAAAGGGAAAGACTCTGGCATGAATAAAGGATGGAGTCCATATTGAGGATTGGTGCAGAAGCAGAGACAAGTTATGTCCTAAATAAGATTATACCTGGGTTTTCACATGGAAATCAAGAGTTTTCAGCCACATGTGTCATATACCTATTTCTGAAGACAAAGGGCCGCATCCTCAGCTGTAGCAAAATGGCATATTTTACAGCAGCTGAGGATCTGGCATGGAACGTTGACCAGCAAGTATCAATAGATATCCTACCTCCTTCATCTATATTGATACTAAAACTTTGATGTGATGGGTACATAAAGGTAACTGATGGGATATATACAGATACCTGCTGAGGGCTACATAAATAATGATAGGATTAGGTTAGATCAATGTTTCTCAGCTTTTCAGGTTGGCAAGCCCTTATTCAAAGGTGACAAATTTACATTTCCTATAAAAGGTAAGAATAAAAAATGTAGGAATGCTAACAATTAAGCCTATATAATTCATTTGTGTATGTTTTGAGTATTTTGAAGGAAGCTTTTGACACGGTCTCCCACAGTATTCTTGTCAGCAAGTTAAAGAAGTATGGGCTGGATGAATGCACTATAAGGTGGGTAGAAAGTTGACTAGATTGTCGGGCTCAACAGGTAGTGATCAATGGCTCCATGTCTAGTTGGCAGCCGGTGTCAAGTGGAGTGCCCCAGGGGTCGGTCCTGGGGCCGGTCTTGTTCAATATCTTCATAAATGATCTGGAGGATGGTGTGGATTGCACTCTCAGCAAATTTGCGGATGATACTAAACTGGGAGGAGTGGTAGATATGCTGGAGGGCAGGGATAGGATACAGAGGGACCTAGACAAATTGGAGGATTGGGCCAAAAGAAATCTGATGAGTTTCAATAAGGATAAGTGCAGGGTCCTGCACTTAGGACGGAAGAACCCAATGCACAGCTACAGACTAGGGATGGCTAGGCAGCAGTTCTGCGGAAAAGGACCTAGGGGTGACAGTGGACGAGAAGCTGGATATGAGTCAGCAGTGTGCCCTTGTTGCCAAGAAGGCCAATGGCATTTTGGGATGTATAAGTAGAGGCATAGCGAGCAGATCGAGGGACGTGATCGTCCCCCTCTATTCGACATTGGTGAGGCCTCATCTGGAGTACTGTGCCCAGTTTTGGGCCCCGCACTACAAGAAGGATGTGGATAAATTGGAGAGAGTCCAGCAAAGGGCAACAACAATGATTAGGGGTCTGGAACACATGACTTATGAGGAGAGGCTGAGGGAACTGGGATTGTTTAATCTGCGGAAGAGAAGAATGAGGGGGGATTTGATAGCTGCTTTCAGCTACCTGAGAGGTAGTTCCAGAGAGGATGGTTCTAGACTATTCTCAGTGGTGGAAGTGGACAGGACAAGGAGTAATGGTCTCAAGTTGCAGTGGGGGAGGTTTAGGTTGGATATTAGGAAAAACTTTTTCACTAGGAGGGTGGTGAAACACTGGAATGCGTTACCTAGGGAGGTGGTGGAATCTCCTTCCTTAGAAGTTTTTAAGGTCAGGCTTGACAAAGCCCTGGCTGGGATGATTTAATTGGGGATGGGTCCTGCTTTTGAGCAGGGGGTTGGACTAGATGACCTCCTGAGGTCCCTGCCAACCCTGATATTCTATGATTCTATGATTCTATGATTCTAAGTGTGTGGGGAGTGGGAGAGTGAAATTTTCTTTGCTTTAGATTGTAATAAAATTTTCAATGCCTTTTAAAACCACACTCTCCACCTCTATTGCATTTTGTTCCCCCTGTGGTCACAACTGTTGACAAGAGGGGGCACTACTAGCCCTGAAATGGATCTTTACTGGCTTCTGGTGTCATACGAGTGAAAAAGGTCCACATTAATTATTTTCAGTGCACAGCAGTTTATTGAGAAGGAATTACGTAAGTGGTAAAGGGTTACATTAAACACATAACTCCTATATTAAAATTAAGAGCTATACATTAAGAGCTATACATTCCTCTTAACGAGTCTCCCTTTCACAAACATACACAAACAAGCCCTGCGCTAGCCTCACTCAGTTCCTGCTTGGCAAACAGAGAAGTTGGTTACCAATTTTATAGACGTCTTTTTTCCTCCAGGTCTGTTCTTTTCAGCTCTCTGGTTTGTCTCAGATTCCCTCGAGACAAGACCTTGGTTTCCTTGAGACCCCTCTGGTTCATATTCCTACTTGAGGCCACAGAGCAGAGTTTTGGCTATGTTGTCTTGCAGTGTTGCTTCTTTAAGCATCAATTAAGGAAGTCCAACTACAGTAATTTACTTTGCTTGATTCTTATAGTCTTTTTCCTCAAAGGAGTCACATGTCTTCAGAGCATGCCCAGTGGGTCTGTGGTTATAAATTGTACCTGATCATGGGTGGTACTGAACAAAGATCACCCCACATTTATTCACTCATCAGTTATTCACTCTGGCTCTTTGTGTGGTGTCCTTGTTGTAAGGTTACTATAACAAGGTCAACCTGTGCTCCATGCTGGAACTTTATATATGTGATATTTACTTTTGCATGGGTCCATATTTGCCAACCAATAGGTTCAATATCGATCGCACATGTAGACTTTGCCAGTCCTTTATCAAATCTGCTTCTGCTTAAAGGGACCCTGCTCCCAGGATCCTCTGCAGCCATTCAGCCATGTTTAAGTCATGTCAATTTATGCTCACACCACTCATTCAGTATGGCCACACCAATCTGGCACAATCCCAGCAATGATCATCTGGTGGTATACTGGATTAGATAATTAGACCATTAAAGGGATACTGTCAGGTGATATACATCCCAAATATTAAGTTTTGCAAAAAGCTTTTACAAAAAATAAGTTCTAAAGGAGTATTTTCATGATCACTTTATAAACACTAAAACAGTTTTCTCTTACAGTGAAATTGACTCAAAATTCTATAAACAAAAATGAAGATGATTAGTCCATTTTCATTGTCCAGGCTTAGACAAATATATGTGTGTGTGTGTGTAAATTTACACATATATATATTGTACATATTAGTGTGTATATATATATTGAGAGCTACTTTATATATACTATATATATACACACTAATATAGTTTTCAAAATATATATATTTTAACTTGAAAAAAATTTAATATGGTATTTTTAAAACTGTAAACCTGCAGGAATATTTTTAACTACAAAGTAATGTAATAAATGAAGATGATACAAAAAAGTGTGACCTAATATGTGACAGCAAGATTACTACAAATTAGATAAACCTAAGAAAAGTAATATGTTACTTAGTGCTGGGTAGATTTATATCCAAGTGTAAATGCAAGGTAGATTTATACTCCAGTATACCACAAACTTTATGTGTAGACAATCCCCTTATTCTCTTTAAAATGTTTATATATATGAAACACTACCCCGAATAATTAAGGCTTAAAAATGCCTTATCTTTTTAGATATCAATTTGGGAGATGTAATGAATGAGGGAGGCTAAAAATGCTTTTTTTGACCTTGGATTTCTTCAATCTGCCTCTTAAATGTTTGTATCTATCCAGTGACCTTTGGAACACAAATTTATTTCTACAGAGAACATTGACAGGCACTGAGGAAGCAACCATTACCCATGATTTGTTATGACCTCAATCATGAATAAACCTTTTCATTAACATAAAGTAGCTCTCAATATGTCATAAAAAGCAGTAGTGTCTCTAGAAGAAAAAAAAAAAAAGAATGATGCAATTGCTTTAATGACACTCCCTAATGTTACCAGTCATTCCCAGGGAGCCTGATTCAAAGCCCATTGCAGACAGCACATTGACTTCAATGGACTTTGGATCTGGCCCTATCTGTCCCTCACTCCTCTAAATCTCCGCAGTACTACTTTAACCATCCTCCACTGCTTCTGGGCATGAGCTTTGCTCAGCATTCCTATATATAACGTGGCATTCATCCAGCATAGCTAAATGTCAAACAGAATTGTACCTGGCACAGCACAATGTGGGGCTACTGAGCCTTCCTATCAGTAAGAATAAGTAAAGAGAACAATCAGGGATGCTGCAGGCTTTAGTCTGACATACAGGGACCAATATGAGGGTGCTCATAGAAATCCGTACTCTGGATAGATAGTTTAGGTAGATCGTTTGGATGATTGGTGAATAGTCATAACTTTACTCTTTTGTTTTACTCTTTAAAGTAAAAATTCAGCAGGAGTCTTATAAAATGAAGTTATGTCAACCAAATGTTAAAATGATAACGAAAATCCTCAGAACTGACACCCCGGACTGCAAGTGGGAAAATTTGGATGTGAAAAGTCTATGCTTTGCTGGCCCCTCAGAAGTAAACTGACATTTTTACACTAAAGGTTAGATTAACAAGGTCTTGAATCATTGATATTGCTCAAAGAATAAACATCATGCAGATTTGTACTTAACTTACCAGGACTGAGAATCTGAGACAAGATGTGATGCTGGAAGAGAATTTGCTGCTAATTTGCATGTCTGAAAGACCATTAGTATGAAGCATAACTGATTGCTTACAATTATGGGAAAAGCAACTTTACCTAATGATAACATTTTGCTTTTATCTTGAAGTGCAGTATAATAAAGATGGAAATGTGTAACTGAACTGAAAAAATTCAAAATGTTTTCACATTAAAGGAATTAAAGGTTAAAGGAATCTCATTGCACTGAAACTACCTCAGTAATGTTTATTGCAGGATTTTGTCTGTATTGTTCTATTTAATATAATTTATCAATTACTTCAGCAGATTATATAGAGTCTCTTTTAAATAGAAAATGTATAAGGAGACAGATTCTCAAAAAGTTAAAAAAGGCATCATGCAACTTTCACACACTTTCAGACAGATACTATCACAGGAAAGGTTTCAGCCCTGGAAAAAAAATAGAATTTCATATATGATGCTGCATGTATCTGAATGAGAATATGATTTAATAATACAACCATTTCAAGTCAAATAAATAAATAAAGGGCCAACCTTATCACCTGAAAAGAAAGGGACTAATGGGGAACAAAGCTCCACAGTAAGCCCCTCATGGTGTTCTACCCTGACATTTCTGTTGAGGATGGGGAGGAGGATTTTCAAATGATCCAGGGGATCTGCCCTTGAACCTGGAGGTATCCTCTAGTATCTACAGACCTATCCATGGGAAGGCCCTATGCCTTTGTCTTGTTTCCGGAGTGACATGCACTTTCACAAGCTGAGGGCTTACCCTGAGGATCTGGCCCTATCTCTCCAAGGTAGAGCCTTCACATGCATTAAACTCATTCCTCATAGATAGTACAAAAAGATATTTTTTTCTAATATGCAAATTCCCAAATTAAGAGGAACAGCAAGGGGGGAAAGGCCTGAGTGTGAATTATTTTATCCATCTTTTTTTCCCTCATCTACACAATGTATAGTATTCTGAGCTCACGATACAAATACAAATCTATGATTCCAAACCAATATTATGAATATCAAAAATGTGTGTACGTTGGATTTGTTTCAATATTTTTATTTAGAAAGTCAAATTAGCAAAAACAATATAAAATATTTTAGGTCTTTGTGGTCAGGTTCCTCAGCTGGTGTGAACTGAGTTCATCTGGAACATTGACTTCTAAGTAAATATTGCAATTCTTTTGTGAGAAGCAGCAGTTATTTTATTTAACCTGTATTCAATGCACGCAATAATTATAATGAGGTAAGAGCTTATAATATCTAAAGTTCCAAAAGCTGAACCCATAATAGTTGTCAAAATGAGGTGAACTCTCACAGTGACTGGATAATACTTACAGTAAATTACACCAGTGTTCTGCAAAGTCTGTGGCAGAAGGCAGCTATAATATTTACAATAATATAATACGTTGCTTGTTAACTTTGTCTTTGTTCAATCTGGACATTGTGACCTTTAATCTTTTGAAGGAAGAAGGAGAAGTTGGTTGCTCTTCAGAGAGTCAGAGAGATCATAGTGTGCCTGAGGAGCCTAATCATAAGCTACTCTTTAGTTTCATCTCCCTAAAATAAAAGGTTGTTCACTGAAGTCAAAGACCTTTATCATTTCAGCTGGTTCCCCTCAGGAAGCAGTGTGCTGAGTGGGGAAAGGAGATGGTACTGATGTGACAGGTGTTCCTATATTTCTGTTCCCTTGACGGAGGAGTTTCTGGGCACTTTGTGTATTTTCCCTCCAACACAGGTCAGCTCAAATGGTGGGTCTGGCTTTCATAAAATAAAAGTCACAGGGACATTTCTCTCTCTTGTGAATTAAATAAAAGCCTGCTATTAAATAAAAGCCTCCAAATTCTAGCTCCCAGAATAGGATGCTTCACTGTCCCAGCATTCAGGTCCAGTCTGTCTGAAGCTTCCAGTGTTTAAAATGCCCCTACTCAAACTCAGGAGCTTCCTCATCACATGATGGGATGCTGATGAGGGGCAGGGTGAGGAGGCAGGAGGGACTTTGGAGGAGGTCATGGAGGAAGCCCTGGAGAGGAGCATATGATTCTGCACCTCTACCCATGGACCTGGTTGAGGAAGCACCCATAGAGGAACCTGAGGAGGATTCTGAGATGCTGCAGGAACCAGAACACCTTTAGCTATTGCTTTCTCCTACAGAGAGTGCATATGCCCTTTCATGCCATCATTGAGAAATGTGGGTGTGTGTGATGGCTCTGTTTCAGGGTGCATAATGGGGCATTGTTAAAGTATTTTAAAAACAATTCTGTAAGGTTTTGGGAGGGGCTTCAACCAATTCCTTCCTCATAATGTTTTCTGACACTGTTACTCACAATGCATGTAAGGTGCTATGCATGAGCATTCCCATGGTTATTTTTGGAAGGGGGTGAAGGAGAAGGTGTTGTAAAAACTCCATTCCATGTCAGATATCTTCACTGTTAGATTACTTTTGTTTCCTTTATCTGTATTGTCAATTAAGTTGTTAACTGAAATGTCTTTATGGATTTGCTAACTTCTCTTCTGGTTTCATTTTCCTGCTTTGGACAGAAATGGTTATTTCACAATTTAGTTCATTGTCATGAACACTTTTTTTTTTATTTATTTTTCTTTACAGTAGGAAATTCATGGCTGGGAGGGAAGGGGCCATAGGAGGGACATATTCATTGCATTTCCTTGGCACCACACATTTACAGAAATCACAGTCTTGTGTTGTGAATCCTGTTGTCCCATCCCAAATGTGTGGGAAATATGACATTGATCATACTCAGAAAGCAAGGTGCACACAGAAAGCGAAGTGAACAGTGACTTGTTTACAGACATACATAGTACATAGAGCTAAGACAGTTTGTAACAGGAACAAATGAACAAAACACCCAGTCAAATTCCCTGAGAAGTGGGCAAACATTACTGTCTGTGGACAAGTTGCTTTGCCCTGACCCTCCCCATCACGCTGACAAGGGTGGGGAATGACTGTGGAATATTGTGCAGGAGGACAAACAGGGACATCTTCTGTATAGGGTTAGTGGGCTGAACAGAGGCTGGGTTACAGGGACTGGATTGGGCTCATTGTTCCCTTCCTGCATGCTCTGAGGTGGTTTCACTGTGGGGGGTTACAGGTGCCAGCACAAGTTGTTGTGCCAGGTGTCCAGCATGTTTCTCCCTGGCAGGGGTGGTGGTGGGATTCATTACCTCAGCAGCAGCCTGGGTGGCAACTACAGAGAGGAGGAAGAGGAAGAGGAGAAGGTGCTGCCTTTTCCCAGAGAAGAGCAATGGTCATGGCAGCAGGCAGGTTCTGAAATTTTTCTTCACCAGTTGAACCAGAATCTGTATAAGTGTGTGGTCCTGTTCCCTCTGGGCATGCTCCTGCTCTATGAACCAGTACATCAGTTCCTCCTCCTTCCTAATAACCTGATTGTCCTTTACCCTAAGGAACTCAAAGTGCTCCTGACTCCTTCTGTCAATGCCAATAAGCAAGTCTTTTCCCTCTCCTATCTCTGCAGTTCAGATCCTGCCCTACCGGTGGAATGTTTTCCCTGTTGGCATAGGAATGTCTTGGCAAGTCAAAGACAAGACTAGCATTATATTTCATTTCACCTTTGAAGTAACCTATAAAATCCACCCCCCACATAAGTTTCAAATATTGATACTTCTTAGCATTCCAGGAATGCTACTGTTACAGCCTCCTTCCGTCTGACTACTTTTGCATCCCATGAAGAAGGGGCTGAGGGTAAAAATTGTTCAAGATTACAGTACTGTTATCAAAATATTTCACTGTTTACAATGCATCCAGGTGCCAGCAGGAGTGGGTTTCGGTTCCTTTCAGGGATTATACTACTTCTGTAGTTACCTAGCTCTTCATTAAAGAGTGGCCATCATTGGAGAACATAGCAATGTTCAGAGAACCAGACTGGAAAAGAGAAGTGACTTTCCAGTCCTGAGTAGGATACCCAGCTACATATTCCAGAAAGATGCTTCATATTGCTGAGTGGAAACATTTTGTGATTTATGAAGGTGGACTAAACACATTTGCCCTGCCATTAAATCTGAAGAACCAGTTTGAATTTCTAATACACCCAAAATTTGCTCAATTATGTTTACAGGACTGAGAGACAATTTGAGACTGTATGCTAAGCTATAGACAGCGTTCCCATGGAAAAGGAATAGAGAACAGAAGAAAACATCCATGCACCACTTAGCTCTCCCTGCCTCACCAGAAAATCTGGCCCATGTATCCAGTGAACAGTATTGAAAAGGATAGGGAAACAGAAAGTCACTTCAGAAGTTTATTTTCTTCCCTGAATTTTTGGATTAACTCCACAAGCCTGTCACCTCTACACTGATAAAGAACATGGCATTATGTATGTGAAGCTACTGGGACTGATGTTTTACCCACCTCCTCTTCTCTTGGCTTCTGCATAGTGTCTCAGCTCAGGGAGGGGACAGATTGCCAATGTTCCCTCTAATTTTTTATATCTATGTGTGGGATAAATTGTGTTATGTGCACCAATGTGGAAGTGATGAGTGGTGCAGGTGGGGCTGAGGGGTTCGGAGTGTGGGAGGGGGCTCAGGGCTGGGCAGAGGATTGGAGTCCAGGGGGTGAGGGCTTCGGCTAGGGGTGCAGGCTCTGGGGTAGGGCCGGGGATGAGGGGGTTAGGGTGCAGGCTGCCCCAGGGCTGTGGAAGGGAGAGAGGACTTCCCCCAGCCCTCTCTCACAGCCGCAGCCCAGGGCCGGGTGAGAGGCACCTCTCCCTGATCGTGGCAGCTCTGGGGCTGGGGCCAGGGCTGGGGGAGAGGCGCCAGTGGCTGCTCTCCTGTCCAGGCCCCGGTGCCTGCGCGGCTGACCGGCTGCTGCGCGGTCATGCAGCTTAGAGGGAACCCTAAGGGACAGAGGGACAGACACCAGGGATTGGGAATGATACAAAATATTCGAAATTGTCACAGGGAGAATGGACCACTATGACATCCCTCAGACAACCAAACCATCCATTCCCTTTCCCTTCCTGGACCTAGGTGGGACCAAGCAACCAAGCACTCCCAACCTCTTTCCACATGGCTCCCATTTTTATGGGGAAGGAAAAGTGATGTTGTGTCTTTGCACAGCCATAAGTGTATTAAAACTCTTCTTTCCCCACCTGAACCCTATCACAACCTTCCTCCTTTTCCCCTGATCTGCTCAACCCAAGGCTCTCACCCAATTGCCTTCTTTCGGTTAGTACATTAACATCAGATGCAGGGGACTGAAATCTACCAAGGTACATTGCAACACAACTATGTGGCAATACTCTATTGAACTTTTCCAGCAGCACCACAGTGTTACAATAGTGTTTGCTGGCATAGTCCCAAGTCACCTTCTGGATCCACATTGATTCACAATGTGCAAGTAAATTGTATCATGAATTTCCCTTGCCTAATGGGAACCAGGAGCAGTGTGCACATGGGTGGGATCCAGCTTCCTGCACAGGCTTTGAAAACCAGATCTGTCCTGTGCCCATTCACTCTGGAAGTATTTTCCTTCAGTCTTGTGTGTCAGCAAGGCACAGCATGCCACAATAATGTGAATCACATTGGCTACATTGACATCCAGAAAGGTCTACAAGTATCACCACTGAGCTTTCAGGAATCCAGAGGCACTCTTCACCAGAGTTCTGCAACTACTGACTCTATAGTTAAAGTCCCTTTTCTTGGGTCAGCGATGTTGGTGTGTGGCTTCATGAGCCACATTAGGAGCAAGTACGCAGGGTCCCACAAAATAAATGATGGCACAGATACACTGTTCACAACCACATCTGTCTGGGGAATAAATTCCCTTCTTCCCCCGAGATACAATCCTGCCATCCTGAGCACACAGGCATCATGGACCGTCTGTGTGTGTCCAACATTGGTGTTCATGAACAGTCCCCTGTGGTCCACTAAGCCTTGGAGAATGAATGAATATTAAAGTTTTTGGTTCACATATTCACTGGCCCCTTTTCCTGGGCAAAGTTTTAGGATGTGTTTTCCATTGATGGCTTCTGCAAAGTTTGGAAACCCATTCTCTGAAATCCTGCTCTAATTTCAAGGACTTTGGTTATGGCAACCACCTCTAGGTAGATTACAGTGTTGACAGAATGGCAAACCTGTACAACCATCACCCTGACAGCTGACTTCCTAATCCTGCAAACACTGATTTGCAACTGATCAGTAGCTGTCAGGTGTTGTCAGCTCACAAAGGGAGCTAGCAGCCTGATTTTGTACTGGTATGGTTTTCAAAAATGAGTGATCTGGTGCAGGAGGGCTGCTGCAAGCTGTTTATATAATTCCACTATCCCTGAAATGGTAGAACTACCGTTGTGTACCAGAAAGGGGCACTGTGGGTGCCGGCAGTGTATACTCATGCCCAGCACAGCATATGAGGACACTCAGTGCAGGTACAGGGTACATGAGCTAGCAATACACAGACAAGTACCCAGTGCAGCACAAAAGTATAGGCATAGCCTTAGAGAACAGAGGACTTAGAAGGTATCCAGGACCTATTGGGAAGAATGATGCTATGTGTAGACCAGGGTAGGAACAGTCACAGGGGCTGGTGGTGTTTAGTGATTCATACAATTTGGACAAGAAATTGAATTTTTGCATGCTTATACCTTTAGGCCTTGTGAAGTAAGTATTCTACTAATTAATTAATTATATTATTGTCCAATAAAGAAAGTTCCTTTGATATTCCCACCCTTCATATACATCTCTCAAATGCAGTTTTATCAGGTAGCTGACTATGAAGGTGTTATGTAAGGTTTTGACGTAAGTGGTGCTATGGAAAATAACTTCACACACAGAAGGCAAAATCAATGTCAAGATAACACCAAGCTGAACTGAAAATAACATCACTAAATTAAGTTTGATTCTCCCTTCTACACACAGCACTAGAGAAGGGTAACTATTATGTGCTGTTTTAGCCGCAGAGCCATATTACTACATCCCCTTTTCCCATCTTTGGCTATTGTCTTGAAAAGCTGAGTCGCAGTAAAACGAGCACTTCAACCAGCATAAAGAAAAAACAAGTGCATTTCCACACTAATGTGTGGACTGATTCAAAAACAATAGATTTCCTGGCTGTCACTGTCATGGGATATTATTCTCCACAAGGCAACTAAGGTTCCAGAAATATCCCCATGTCACGTGAAAAACTTTATGTGCACACTTGACAATTTGCTGGAGTGATTTGCTGGACAAGTCTGTGGCCTATTATATTCCTTTTAGCAAGCTATAGTATTAAATTGAAAACATATAACTGGTTTCTGCCCTGAGGCAATGCATGATCACTTAACCTAATGGCCTTTATGGAATATCATCATGCATAAACTATGTCTATGCTTTCCCCTAAACTATTCTGACCCCTATTTTCCACTTTCTTTCTCATCCCCCTCCACATGTGCAAGCAAATGGCCACAGATTACTGCATCGTTTTACTATGTGGAGAGGATCAAACTCAAGGAGGAGGACAACAAAGAGGACTTGGTATCATCCTTCCTCATCCCTAGAATACATCAGAAGCCCTCCCTGCATGCAACATGGGGACTAGTTTCTGAGGAAATGGGCAGGCCCAGGACGAGCAGCCCAGGACCCACAACTCTGCAGCTTCACTCCTGTCTAATAACACAGATATACCATCCGTTAGCTTCTGTGTAGTCAAATTCATGACTGCAACCACGCAGCAAAAGGCATTTCAGCCAGTGACTGCATGGCTCTTCTGAAAGTGGTACTATTAGGAATAAGAGGTCAATAGGGCAAAGTAGAGTGCCAACCCAGCATGTGGCTGTCCATTGCCTTTATGCATGTAAGGTTCCTTTACCTTATTCACAGAGCCTCAGGACTCATGGGATTGGGAATCCATATCCTCTTCCCACTTTGTGTATCAAACCCTTGTTTGTGGTGATGATTTTCAAAGGTAACTTACCTGTATTTCCAAATCAGTTGGGAAGTATCTCTGACTATCTGTCCTTCTGTAAGTCCTTGCACAGGAGCAATGAGTGTAGTCCATGATAATTATTAAAAGTGGTCAAAAAATTTCCAATAGAACTTTTCTGATGTAAAACGCTGATTTGACTAAATCAAAATGTTTCACAGGGACATATCACATTTGTCAACACTTTCACAGGAAATCACAGTAATGTTTCATTGTAATGTTTCTGTATTGTTTTACTTGTATGTAAAATAATGCATAATATAGAAATTATATTACATAAAATAGAAATTATAAAGTCACAATGGAGAAAAATCATAGAAAATCATAGAATCATAGAACTGGAAGGGACCTTGAGAGGTCATCTAGTCTGGTCACCTCTACTCATGGCAGGACTAAGTATTATCTAGACCATTCCTGACAGGTATTTGTCTAACCTGCTCTTAAAAATCCCCAATGATGGAGATTCCACAACCTCCCTAGGCAATTTATTCCAGTGCTTAACCACCCTGACAGTTAGGAATTTTTTTCATAAAGTCCAACCTAAATCTCCCTTGCTGCAATTTAAGCCCATTGCTTCTTGTCCTATTCTCAGGTTAAGAAAAACAATTTTTCTTCCTCCTGCTTATAACAACCTTTTACATACTTGAAAACTGCTATCATGTCCCCTCTCAGTCTTCTCTTTTCCAGACTAAACAAACCCAGTTTTTTTCAATCCTCCCTCATAGGTCATATTTTCTAAACCTTTAGTCATTTTTGTCACTCTTCTCTGGACTCCCTCCAATTTGTCCACATCCTTCCTGAAATGTGGCGTCCAGAACTGGACACAATACTCCAGTTGAGCCCTCATCAGTAAGGAGTAGAGTGAAAGAATTCCTTTCTCGTATCTTGCTTACCACACTCCTGCTAATACATCCCAAAAGGATGCTTGCTTTTTTTTTTGCAACAGTGTTACATTGTTGACTCATATTAGGCTTGTGGTCCACTATGACCCCCAGATACCTTTCCACAGTACTCCTTCCTAGGCAGTTATTTCTCATTTTGTATGTGTGCAACTGATTGTCCCTTCCTAAATGGAGTATTCTGTATTTGTCCTTATTGAATTTCATCCTATTTGCTTCAGACCATTTCTCCAGTTTGTCCAGATCGTTTTGAATTTTAATCCTATCCTCCAAAGTACTTGCACCCCCTCTCAACTTGGTATCATCCACAGACTTAATAAGTGTACTCTCTATACCATTATCTAAATCATTGATGAAGCTATTAAACAGAACTGGACACAGAACTGATCCAGAAGTGTTATGAAACAGGTGTCAGTAGGCCACCATTAGGGTCCCTGGAAGCAATGGCAACCTCAGACATTCTTATAGTATGTGGGTGCAGTAAATACTTAACAGAATCTCCTTTGTATAATAAAAAACAGCTGCAAACCAAAGAGAGGGTGATGCCTGGAACCATTTGATAAGACTGTATGGCCCAGAGGGGAGTGTACAGCTAACAAGGTTTCCTGGCTTTTGCCTTCACTGCCCCAAAAGGTGTGTTTTTACAGGGAGATAACTATTGTGCATAACCTATCCTGCTGTAAAATCCTAGTGTTGACCAATCTAGCTACCTCACAGTAAACTTTACAGAGCTGTGTCTTAACTAGGATTTTATAGAAGGATAGCTAGTGTGCATTAATTATCTCACTGTAAAAACACACTGTTTTTGGCAGTGAAGACATAGCCCTAGTTTCAAACTTGAGTTGGAGGCTGGAAAAAAAGTGGTGTGTTTCCAGTAAGTCTCTATGGGTTTCTGGAAATAATTAGAGGAGAGGGAGCTGTTTTTTGTTTGTTTGTTTGTCTGTTTGTTTGTTTGGACAAGGCAGAAATGCCTTCGCCTGAGGATTCTTCAATAAAAGAGCTGTCTGTATAAAGTTTAAATCCAGCTGCTACTCAAGGAAACAAGATGCATGTACATTTTTCAAATAATGAAATTACACACAAACTCTGTCACTAATTTCTCATCCAAATGGATACTACTTTCCAAAGCCTCAAATTTCAGTTTCCCATTAGCCAAAGGGGCAACAGAAGCTTATGCATTTTCCCCCAATCAGCATGATTAATCACTAATAGATGTACCTGATATTCTCTTCAGGGGCACACTTGCACCCACATTTGCATGAATCAGGATAGGGTAGAGGCTTGCATTGCAGGAGTTGTTCCATTTCTCTCCAGGAGAAGAAATACATAGCAGTGGGCTGTTGTGCAATGCACTGAATTCTTTGTTAAGGAGCACAGATAATTGGATCAGAATTTATCATTAACGTTTTCAGAAAATAAGTAGCATCTCTCAAATCAGGGAAGTATATTTCTGCTATGGCCTGTTCCCAGTAGCATCCAGGAAGCTGGTTACAATTAATTGTACTCCAGTAAGTATTTGCAGACCACATGCATCTCAAGGGTCTCAGACTCTCCCTGCCAGACCAGAACTCCTGAGAATGCGCAAATCAGGACATGGTCCAGGGTACTGTGTCACTATGTCTCCTTTCTTTTTCCATAGGTTGCTTCATTCACTGAGAACAGAAGTGCAGTAGCCTGCATTTGGAACAGAACAGAGACACTGTGAAATGTCATGAACTGTCTCTCTTTTGACTTGCTATTAGTGTAGCTTGTCTGAGTGGGAGCTATTCTAATGACTAGTCCTCTGAGACTGAAACTCAGAAATGGCTCCATATAGATAAAAGCAGAAGAGTGGCTTCAGATCACTGTGGTGTCTCTGGATTGTTCCCTTATGGGATCTGTCACTAGGCACCACCCATATAGTGATGACTGTAGCCACCTAAGCATGGTTTCTGTGTGTGACTCTCCCAACTTTCCTTTTTGCACCTGGTGAAAGCTTGCAATAGTTTGTGAATTGTACCTCCTTCTTTCCTGTGCTAGATAGAGTCAATTTAGCTGTGTCCTCTAAATTCTTTAATGGAGATATACATGACCTCTGTTCCATCCATGGGTCATTTTCCTTCTTTTTCCCATACTTCATACTGTGATCATCTAGTTCAGTGATGGGCAACCTGTGGCCCGCCCATCAGGGTAATCTGCTGGTGGGCCACAGGACAGTTTGTTTACATTGACCGTCCACAGGCACAGTTGCCCGCAGCTCCCAGTGGCCACGGTTCTCTATTCCCAGCCAATGGGACCTGCAGGAAGTAGACCACAGGTTGCCCACCGCTGATCTAGTCTGATCTCCTGCATAACACGGGCCAGAGGGCTTCCCAGAATTATTTCCTCATCTCTTTCCCAACCCTTTGTTCCTTTGCTGAGTCCCAGCATGCAATGGGTTCATGTTGTCAGTGCCATGCCATCAACCAAAATCTGCTGCCAATTCACTGTCTGTCTCCAGTTCCTTTAACATGGCTGGTCTACTGAGAAAAATTGTGTGATCTGGTTACCTGCAGGAGGCCTGCTGAACACAGTCTCTGGGAAAAAAAACAACCACACCTTTGCATCTGCAGCTTCAATTTTTCAGCCAGGTATGCAATGTTCAACATTCCATGCTTAGGGTATTTTCCAGGCCATGCTCCTCCTGCAAAGTGAACTTTGGACAAGTGTAATTTACCAAAGCCCCAGTTTTTCTCTCCTTGCAAACTGTCCAACTGCCTGATTTAGCAGCACAACATCTTTGAATGTTTAGCTTTATGGGTGCAGGTTTCAGAAGACTGGGCAATAAACAAGGGATCTTTAAATACAGAATGGTTATCACTTTAGGTAAAGAAGACTCTCTTGCAACTGCATCTCTCTTTCTCTCTTAGGATGATCAAATAGTGCAAAACTTCTGATCAGTTTCTTTTTAAAAAGGAAAATGAGTCTCGTCTTTCTTAGGCTTCAGAGTAGAAAACACAGCTGGGTTTACCTCTCTGATCACACAAGTAAGCTAGTGACTTCTTCTGCTCTGAATTGGAAGTTGCAAGACCCATGGGAGAAAGTGATAGCTGAGCAAAGGGTAGGGACATTGGATCAAATTCTCTGTTGATGTAACTCCACTGAAATCAGGCCCACTATTGCCTCTGACTTCAAATATTTTGTGAATCCAGAATGCTGGCAGTAGAGCTGGGAGGCTACTTCTTAAATGAACAAAAGTTTGTGAATCAGAAGAATAGCAACTACTATTAGCAAATATCTCCAATGGCTGGAGGTGGGACAATAGATGGTGAGGTCTCTGAGTTACTATAGATAATTCAGTCTCAGGTATCTGGCTGGTGGGTTTCCTCAACCTGCTCAGGATCTAACTGATCACCATATTTGGGGTCTGGAAGGACTTTCCCCCCCCAGGTCAGATTGTCGGGGAGTGCGGTTAACCTTCCTCTGCAGCCCGTAGGCATGGGTCACCTTATGGTTTGAACTTGTATAAATGGTGGATTCTCTGTAACTTGAAGTTATTAAATCAAGATTTAAGGATTTCAGTATCTCAGCCAGAAGTTCTATGGCCTATGATGTGCAGTAGGTCAGACTAGATGATCATGATGGTCCCTTCTTACTTTAAGGTCTATGAGTATATGAGAAAAAGCTGGGCTGGCTCCAATCCAGTCCATCAGGGCAGTTTTGATTTCGCTTCACTGTAGATCTGAATTTGATCTGGGCTACAGAGTCTTGGTGTATATTTAAGAAGATTGGAACAGGAAGAGGAGTTCTCACAACAGTAATCAGGGACAAAGAGGCAATATGCCTATACATTTAACATTATCAGTCAAGATGAGGAGGAACTCTCCCTCTGATTTTAACAGAGGAAGGAGATCTGTAATTTCCCCCAGCCCCTAACTTTAATCACTGGTCTTATTCATTTGTTTTAGTAGAAAGAACGGTAAAATACATTAAATAATCAACTATATTCAGGGTCAACACTCTACAACAGGGGTCCCCAACCCACCTGGGCACCCTCCTAGCGACACGGTGTGAAAAGTAGTGGCCAGAAGGGGAGAGAAGCTGCGGCCCCGCTCCTGGTGGGGACAGAGAACTCCAGGGCCATAGGCTGCGAGCTTCAGTGTTCTCGTCCCCAGCAGGCGCGGGGCCATGGCTTCTCTCCTGCTTCTCTCTGCGCTGCCCAGAACTGCCACACACACACACACACACAAAAGCGGCTTGGACTGCTGCCGCCCGAGCTGCCGAAGCAGAAAAAGAAAACCCCACTCGGACTCTGACACCCCAAGAATGGATGGAATGCCGCTCCTTAGCATGTGATGCCCCCAGCCCTGTATGCGAGTATTCTTCCGCTGCACTGATACTCCTGTTTTCTCGTGCTTCGCGATTTATTATTTTTTAACATTTTGCCCCAAAATGAGTGGTTCAAATAAAAGACAACGTACGTATTATTTCAACGCAGAGTGGGAAGAATCCGATTGTTTTATTGAAAATAAAGGGACATGTGTTTGCTTATTGTGCAGTGGTACTGTTGCAGTGCCGAAAAAACGTAATGTCAAATGCCATTTCCAAACTAATCACAGCTCTTTTGACATTAGCCATCCACTTAAATCTGAGCTGAGAAAGAAAAAAATTAATCAACTCAAATCAAACCTATCTGCCCAGCAATCTGTTTTCACTGGACAAGTGGTAAAATCTAAAAGTGCTACTGTTGCTTCCTTTAAAATTGCTCATCTGCTCGCAAAGAAGAAATAAACCCTTTCAAGATGGTGAATTGTTGAAGGAAGCATTTTTGACTGGTGCTGATTGCCTGTTTCAAGGATTTCCTAATAAGCGTGAGATTTTGTCAGCAATGCAAGACTTGCAGTTATTATACAACATAGTTACGAGGAGGATACATGCAATTTCAAGTGACATGCAAACTCAGCTAAAGGATGACTTAGAAATATGTGACTGGTTTTGACTGCAGTTCGGTGAATCAACAGATATATTGGAAACAGCACAGTTGGCAGTTATGGTGAGGATGGTATTTAGTGACTTCACTGTAAAAGAAGTGTTACTAAAAGTATTGCCTATGAAAGGGCGAACAAAGGGTGAGGACATCTATAATTTATTCAAATCATATGCAACATCAATTAGTATGCCACTACACAAGCTGTCTGCGATCACCACTGACGGGGCACCAGCAATGATAGGCAGCGCCAATGGATTCATTGCACCCTGCAAAAAGAATGAATCCTTTCTGAAATTTATGTCTTATCATTGCATTATCCACCAAGAAGCCTTGTGCATCAAAGTTCTTTCTTTTCAACACATCATGAATGTCATTATTAAAATAATTAACTCTATTTGAGCGAAACCTTTGCAACACCGACTTTTTAAGGCACTGTTGGAAGATGTTGAAGATAAACAATCTGATCTTATCTTGCACAAAGAAGTAAGATGGCTGAACAAAGGTAAAGTTCTTTCATGTTTTTTAAGCCTAATTGAAGAGATCAAAGAATTTTTGAAGTCCACAAATCAGAACTTCGAGCAACTAGAAGACTCCAGCTGGTTAATGGACTTGGCTTTTCTTGAGGACATCACTGACAAATTGAACATTTTAAATCTTGAGCTCCAGGGAAAAGACAAACATGTGGTTCAAATGATAGGTTCTTTAAAATCATTCAAAGCAAAACTGATCTTGTGGATGTCACATATGAAGACAAAGTCTCTCGTACATTTCCCAAGTATGAAGAAAATGGTATGTGACAGTGATTTTAACCCATCACCATTTGTTATCCACATTCAAACACTTCTGGAACAATTTGAAAAGAGATTTCAACAGTTCACGATCACTGAGCCTGAAGTTGCTTTTCTTGTGAATCCTTTTATTTGCCAAATAGAGGTAACAGAAATGGCTACATCAATTGCAAGTCTCATTCAAGTAAGAACAGAAGACGTGGAGAATTGGGCCTTCAAAATGATATTGTTCTAAAATCCTGCACAACAGATGAAATCTTTTGCAATCTGGTTGACCGAAAAAAGTTTCCTGCCTTAAAAAATGTAGAATAAAAAATAAAATCTTATTTTGGTTCCACTTATCTATGTGAAGTTCTGTTTTCAATAATGAACATCATAAAATCAAAATACAGATCTCGGCTTACAGATGCCCATCTTGACAATTGCTTACGAACGGGAATATCATCCTACTCTCCCAACTACGAAAAATTGGCTGAAGAAATGCAATGCCAAAAATCACACCGACTTTATTAGAAAAAACATGTGAATTAATGATACCTATTTTCCATTAAGTGCTGATGAGCGGGCATGATTAACTTGTGTTTAACTTTTTTTTTCATATTTGTTTGTTTGTTTATTGAAATCCAGATATAAGTAACAATATAATGAACATTTTTTTAATTAACCATAACTGGCTATCTATGTTAAAGTAAGAATAATAAGTATATTTGGACCAGCAGTTCAACAATGTTTATATATAGGACTGAAATATTACTAGCCTCACTTTCTGCTACAGCTACTCAAATTTTTCCAAAAAACTGTCCGATCAAAAAATAATTTTACTTTTTTTAAAATAAATAAGATGAAAACTGTTTATGATATTTATTTTTGTAAAAATTCCTTAATTTTTCTTACAGGTAGATAAAAAAGAGCAAATTCACATGGTAAGGTGAAAGAATAATTGCCAGATAATTTAATTAATACCTTCTACATGTAAAATTACCCTTTTTTATCTTATGGATTCATATATTATGTAATATTAAATATGATGATTTTTGTATTGTTTAATGTACAAATACAAAATAAGCCTTGAAAAATTGTTGGTGCCCACCACACTCTTCTGAAAACATGAATGTGCTATTGGCCACAAAAAGGTTGGGGACCACTGCTCTACAAATTTATTTGTGTAAAGAAAAAAAGTAGCAATTCAGCTTTTACATAGAACAGAATGGGACAATCTCTAGTGGGCTAGTGTCAAAACAATCATTGAACTTTTGCATTTTATAGCAATGGGAGATGTAATTACAAACACGCTGCATGGATAAGCAATGACCAAATACACAGTATCAGTCACCCCACAGGCTCTGAAGTCAAAAAGGTGTTTGAGGTTTGCACGAAAAATCAAATAAGAAATGCACTTACTGCACTAATGGGTTTAATCTAATTATCACTATTAGTCACTCAAACTCATATAGCCCAAGGAGATGCTGAACTATAATGCAAATAATATTTGCTTTATAAACTCAAACACTGATGAATGAATAACAGAAAGAAGTAACGCAGAATAACTATATTGTGTGGTATGTAATTTCGTTGTAAAGATGGTGGGCGTACATCTGTTCTGAAATATCTACACATAATTCACATAGATTTAATGAGAGTTCCATTGATTTATCAGAAAGCAAGAGTTCCTGTGCATTTTAATTGGTATTTGAGTATTCATGCACAACAGTCCTGGGGCCTGTATAAATACTGGGTAGACGAGAGATTATCCTTATGATTATATGGACATGATTAATCAAAAGAGCTATTTTGTACCTAGGTACATTAGATCTCTTTGTACCCATTGACTACATATTTTAGTTCATATGGCTGGCCAGGACTCCACAGAAGAAGTTCTTTAAAAAAAAAGATTGTATTCAATTGCTTTGTGCTGGATTTTATAAAGCCGCATTTTATGATACATTGCCTCCAACATGATTGTCAAACTCTCTAATAATCTGGACCACATTTGAATAGAATCCAGGGATCGGCAACCTTTGGCATGCGGCCCGTCAGGGAAATCTGCTGGTGGGCCGAGATGGTTTGTTTACCTGACGCATCCAGCAGTTTGGCCGATCGCAGCTCCCACTGGCTGCAGTTCGCCGTTCCAGGCGAATCCATGCTGCTTCCCATAGCACCCATTGGCCTGGAACGGCGAACCGCGGCCAGTGGGAGCGTGATTGGCTGAACCTGTGGATGCTGCAGGTAAACAAACCATCCCTGCCCGCCAGAGGATTTCCCTGATGGGCCGCGTGCAAAAGGTTGCCGATCCCTGGGATAGAGAGTGCTTCGCCAACCAACCTCCTCATATCCCATTCACAGATGTACACACCATTTTCCTCATATGCCTGTGAGAGCTATAACAAGTGTTTACATGGAAAAGTGATATTAGGAAAGTATTTAGGCAGCTTTTCTGGGGGGGGGGTGAGAGAAGGGAGGGATCAGTCTCCGTGTAATCACTCCACTGGTGTCCCCCCACACACCTGTTCTGCCTTTCTCTCTTCCACAGGCTTGTCTCCTTGTCTTCCACTGTTGCCTGGTTTACCGTTCCTGTGTCCAACTGGCTATCCTTCTCCACTAGAGACTTTGAACCCACTGGCAGCGTCTAGTTCTTATTCTGCCAGCAACTCTAGTCCCTGTGGGAGAGGTTGCATTTGTCTCTCTTCTTCAGTAATAAAGCTGACTCCTCCTTGTTTTCAACTGCATTTACAGGTGTTAAGTCTGTACTGCTGTTATAGAGCCTGGGCACCTGTAGGAGCAACTGTGAGGAGAAAGAGCCATGACATCTTCCAGTTCTCAATAGGAACTCTTGATCTATGTTAAACTGTGAGGCTAATATATCCATACATCACTTTATTTTCCTGTAACCTAATGTATTATTTCTTTGGTCACTGTCTTTCCCATTTCAACCTAAGTTTCATGAAATAACTAAAGAAGGTTACAGCACTAATCTTTCCCTTGCACATTCGCTGTTCAATATTTCAGGCCAAACTCATTCTTGGTTTAATTCCAGGGATCTCAACAAAATTACACTCAGGATAAATATAGCCAGTCATTTTGAGGAGCTATTTGAGATTGGAAAAAGTGAGATCAGACCTATCAGAATGATACTGCTAAGAAAAACAGAAATCTATTTGCATGTGTATATTTAATAGAAAAACAGCTCATCGACAGTAGTGAAGGCAGAAAGCCAAGCACTTATGTTTATCAAACTCTAAGTGTAACCTTTAAATCTGCTGAGAACATAGGTTGCAACAATAGATTTAGTTATGTTTTTTTAAAGTTGTGTCTGCTTTCCTCTCCTGCAACAGACAAGTTTGATCCAAGAGAGACAATTATACATGTGAGAACTCTACCTGTGATGAATTGCAGGGCTCCTCATGCAGAATATCCTAATAATCAGAATTATAAATCATCTAAGTGTATTTCTGCTCTCTGACAGGTAAAAATCTACTGCACAAGAAGTCCTCTAATTCAGCATAATGAGGTCTGCTGCATACTATGTGCCTCATATAACCACACACTTAAAGCCACTTGTTTTTATGGCATTTCCATATGCTAATCACCTATCTCAACATACAAGTGCATGAATTTGCTGCCAATAAAAGCTATTTAACTCCTTGGTGACAGTGGTGCAGAGTTCACAATAAGTGTTTTAATATTAAGGGTTTTTTTGTAGCCTAATTTTAGCATTAAGGGATGTACATTTCTTGGGTTATAACAGTAAATATGCCCATCAGTGCAAATATGTGCATCTGACCCTTCTGGTAATGCGTTCTCCTTAAGATCCACTTCTTCATCAGGTACCTAAGTTTGGAGTAAAGACCACATGGACAAATTATTTAACCTTTATGTGTCAAATTCCCCATCTGTAAATTGGGAAGAACACTATAGTAATGTTGTGAAAATGACTTACCTAATGTTTGTAGCTCACTTTGAAACAGCACTATTATTATAATAGGAGAAAGTAAGAACATGTAAACAATGAATGTACAAAGGGGTAATAGCATAATATGCTCTGTGGCCTATTTTGGTTCTAGCAAATTTCTATATCTACATTTAGAATACGGATCTGAGAAAAGAAAGTGACCCCAGGAGTAAATGACTAGCTACTTTATGTTGGTGGTGTTTTTTGTTTTGGTGTAGTGGTGATGGCTGTGGTTTGGCGGGGAGGATATGGGGCATGTTCCAGGAAATTGTTTGTCATCAATGTGTTTTGATTGTTCAGTGCTGAAATGCGTTTTGTTTCAATATCACTGAAGGCTTTGTGATCCACATATTCAAATGCTACAAATGTTGGCCATCCTCCCAGAAGCAGTCTCTTTGTTACAGTGTAGCACAATTGTATCCCTAGCTGTCAATCAATAGATGTAAAAAGTTTGACTTGCAATGCTAGCAGACAGGTAGCATGCACCTGGGCATTTCTGAACATATTAACATTATGCTATAGGCATGGAATTTATACGTATAATGATCATCATTTTATAGCCTTACATTTATTTATTTATGAAGTTACAATACAGTAATTTAATAATTGTATCAATTATTGCAAAATTTGTTAAATTGTCCTAAAAGCCATTTAGTATTCTTCATCACAATGATGTTGTTCTCCAAATAAATCTCTGGGACATTATAGTTCCAGGGATTGCAACAACAAAACATACTTCTTATCCACCTTTATATACATCTTTTTATAAAGGAATCTCCAGTCATTGGATCCTCTTTTCTGAGGTAGTAACCAAAGATGTCAGTCTGTTAAATTCCCTTCTCTTCCCTTCTGTTGATCACTTTGTTGCTTTCCTAGGTACAAAGGCTCCTTCCAAAGCTGAACATCTCCAATTTTATTTTCACATTGAAAAAGTAGGCTACGGGTACCCCTGTTCTTACGACTGTGGCCATAGGGAGCACTTTGTCACTACCCTTTTCTGGTATCCCTTTTGTGTGCTGGTGATGGAGAGATGGCTGGGGATATGTAGAATTCTGGCTTCTGAGGATAGAACCATTCTGATTCTGTGTGTATCATCTACCCACTATTTGCAGGAGACCGTCTCAAATCTGTGCAGGAGACAGAGCTTTCATGGGGTTGGGGGCTGTCTGACAGTCTGGAATGAACTTCCACAGGAACTAGTGACCATCATGAACCTCACCCTTTGCACTCCAAGTGCAAGGCTTATTTCTTTAACCTTGTCTTCATTAATATAAACACTAAGCAGTGGGTACCTTTAAAACATAACAACATACACAAAACCAGAACCCTCCCATAACACGCTGGGGAGAGGGATGAGAGAGAGAATGAATCAAGAGTGACAGGTGCTAGTGATGTCACTTAATGCACTACTGAAGTGCTGAGCACATGCTGT
Organism: Eretmochelys imbricata; assembly: GCF_965152235.1. Lineage (NCBI taxonomy): Eukaryota > Metazoa > Chordata > Testudines > Cheloniidae > Eretmochelys > Eretmochelys imbricata. The sequence continues at coordinate 90,359,163 of NC_135572.1, read as the reverse complement.
AGTGCTGAGTATAAGAACCTGTGTGAACAGAGTTTAGTAGAAAAAAGACCCTTATACTTAGCACTCACACTTCTGGATTATTCTGGAACGTCAATATATTAGGAAATTGAAAACTTTAGACAGATATAAGAGCACACCACATGAGAAATTAAGGAATGGCTACTGTATGGCTCTGGTGGACAAACCTCACACCAGCCATGCAAAAATCTTATGAACATTTTCCAGCACAGGCAAAAAATCTACCTTTCTGCCTGTCACAGGCCGGGATGTGCTTTTAAGGGTAGACCTGATTCCAGCCCCTTCCTGCTCTGTATTCCGGCCGCCTAAGGGATGAAATAGTCCCTAGAGGAGTCAGGTGACTGAGTGGGTCACATGACAGCACAGCTATAAAAGAGCCATCTGTGGCTTAGATGAGTAAGAGATTTAGTATGGCTGCTTTCCAGAAATCTAGAGAAGAGATATAGAGGGATAGCCAAGGGTCTGTGGAAACTATACTATGGAAAGAGGAAGGTTTGGATTAAAAAACTGGAAAAGGGTTGTGGAAAACCCTATTTACTGGGGATAATCTGTGAGCCTATGGACTAAGGGAAAATAGTTAGGCCTGAAACTGTTAGAGTGCTGTGGGCTAGTCTCTATCACCTGTTTTTCTTTTGTACAGGCATATGCACTGGACTTAGGGATGAAGTATGCAGCCATATTATACTGTCACTTATGATAATGATAATGGGAAGTACTAATATGTGTTCATAGGGTATCTAATTATAACAAACAGCATCCCAGTACAAGAGGGCAAGGGGCTCATTGGTATGTGGTAGTGAGTTTCAGCTGACTTGATTAGTTCAATGCACCCCAACTCACTGCGTCATAATCTGTATCTAGAAGGTGCCATGTTAGACATCAACAGTAAACTGATCGTTAATGTTATTGTGTGGCATATGTACAAAGAACAAATTCAAAATTCCAAACACATTGGAAATTATGTTATTAAAGTGTGTATTCCAGGCAGGGATAAAGTTACCCCAGGCAAAGTAATGTGGTTCTGCCATTGGGTATGTATTTGCAAGTTAAATTATGAGACACTGGAATGCAATATATGTAGAAAGTAATCATGACCACCAAACTAACAAGGGGAGAAGATAACCACTCAGCTTTACAGCTGGAGAAGGAGATTGCAGGAAACATATCAGCTTGCATTTTGGCAAACACCAACCAGGGGAAAAAAGGAGCATGAGACCTCATTCAGCAGAAGACTTCCTCACAGTTTGAATGAACATTACTTTTTGGGTAATCTTCAGAATAATCCATTTTGAAGATTCACTGGACTAAAAAGAGAGGAGCAGAGAACACCAAGTGTTCCTTCACCTAACAAGACAAAGGAATAGAGCACTTTAGACTTTGTGGGACATCTGACCGGAGGGGTTGGTCAGCCATCTTGATGGAAGCTAGGGAAACTGCCTTGAGGAAAGGCTGTAGCTTGTTTAGTTAAGTCTTAGCTTCTAAAAGCATTTTTCACTTGTATTTGCTTGTAACCATTTCTAACTGTATCCCTTATATTTGAATTCACTTAAAATCCTATTCCTTTGATTAATAAACTTGTTTTACTTTTTTATCTAAATCAACCCAGTGCTGTGTTTGGTTTAAATATAATGTTAACTCCAGTTAATATGGCAAGCTGCTGGGTATTATATCTTTAAAGGCACAAACAAATCATATTATCTCCCTGAATGGTCCAGAAGAAGGGTGTACATTGCAAAGCACACATTTTGGGGAAACTTTGGCACTGGGAGGGTCAGGGTCATCACTCCAGGTATAACCGAGGCTGATGGAGGCCAGAGTGTGGCCGTACAATAACAAGAAAGCTGCTGGAATGAGAGTGCTGAACTACAGTTGCTTAACAAAGAGGCCATCAGTGCATGCTTGTATGCATGCTCAGTGCATGCTGAATGCATTCTGTCAAGGAAGCTACAGTAGCAAAGTATTTTGAGGTACTCAGGGTTAAATGGAAGGCACGGACACAATCCCTCACTGTCCGGATTTCACTGCAGAAGATGACAGTCTTACAATCCTGTTTATTTTTTCAAAAGACTTAGAGTTGAGCACAGTGAAAGCAAAAGGGCAGAGGAGAAACTGCTCTGTGTGGCATGCTTCCCTCTTAATATTTCCAATTAACCCCCTGTGCAAGAAGCATTATTCTTGCTCTATTTTGGGTGTGAGTGGGGGACAATCAGTGTCAGTAAGAAAGCTGTGCTGGCAGTGGTAGACTGGAAAGCAGTGATGTGATATGAATGAAAAGCATATCAGGTAAATACTCACTGGCTCTGTATAAAAAAAATTCTCTCTCTTTTCTATAATTTCATGATGCACCAAAACTCTTATCATAGTGTCATGGAAAAAAAAAAAACATGATACTCTATCTATGTTGGCTATGATAAACAATTCATACTTGCATAATATGGATGCACCCCCAACATTAAATTAAAATCAAATAGGTGGCCTTATTACCTTTGTCTGGTACAAAATATATCTCCTTGTTCACGTGCACAATAGCCATAAACTACTAGGAATGTGAAGTGACATGAGTTAATGCAGAAATGCATATACTTCCTGACAACAGAAATTTTGTTCTGCATTACATTTCCATGCAATCAGTAGCTAATTTTGATTCAACCTGGAAGACAGGCTTAACATAATATTTCAATGCACAGCTGAAAGGAAAAAAGAAAATAGTTTCCTATATTTTTAGCTTTTTGATAAGTTGGAATCTTATTTCTTTAAAAGGCTGTGAAATCTAAAAAAACAATACCTAGAAAATGAAATAAGCTTCTTCTACTAGATCTTAGTAACTGGTATGTCCCCACTGTCTATATCTCTGCTTCTCTCTGGAAATAGTATCTGGATTTGTGCAGATTTCAAGGTCATAATAAATCCAGAACAAGAAGTAAATCAATAACCTATTCTTAGACCTCAAAGATTTATGTGGAAGAATTTCTAGAGAAAAAGAAAAATTTGACAGACTGAACCAAACTTTTCAATAGGTAAAGATTTATGGTAAATAAAATCTTCAGGTTACCTTAAATACCTACAAATACCTATTAGAATATAACAGCCTAGCTTCTGGGAAGAAATATTCACCAGCTGTGTTTTCATGGGTAATAAATCCGTATGTTTAAATAAAACAGTTGTTTGCTGGAATTAAAAGAAATTTGCTCCTGAGGGAGGGGAGAAACCACTTCTGCAGCTACAACTAAGGGTAGACACATTTTTCTAAATAATGTCTAATCAAGGAGTGAACAGTTTTGTATTTTTTTAAAATGAAGGGTTTTTAAAAGGTGTCGCCTTCAAAGGTCTGGAGACTGAAATGTTCAAGCTACAAAACAGATATAGCAGAGGCAGTTGCAATTCAAGAGTCCTAGAATTGTTTCCCCCTAATGTTCTCCAACCCCAGGCTTGGGGGACTGCCTCTAGCAATGAAAGAGGCGATGAGTCTCTGTGCTCTTCCAATCTTTAGCTTCCCTCATGGAACTAAAACCAAAGATTAATTTTTGGCTGTACACAGCTGTTTGCTAGGAATTGAACTGAGAATAACCTGGGCTATCAACAAAACTTCAATTGTTAATGATCCTCCATAAATACTATGAAATTGCTTTAAAATAATCCAGATTATCAGAAGATTAGGAAGAACTGAAATTCTTGATTCACTAGATCTTTTTTTTTAAAAAGGCACCTCCAAACTACCTTGCCTTCAAGCTAAAATACATGGGTTCGGAATTTAAATTACCATAGATACAGTATTGGCCACACATAATGACCTGGCATTGGATCTTGTGTTGTCTCAAGTTCATTACCAATAGCTGAAGGGAAGAAACCAAACAGAAGATTAAGAATTCAAACACTAACAGAAAACAGGAGACGGGGATAAAAAAGAGATAAATAAGACTTCTTACCTATTGTCACACATCAGGGCAATCACGGCTGTATTTCCCCTCAGTGACACAGCAAGCGCACCTATTATCAGTTTTCTGAATCCCCTGGCTGTCACCTCCCTTGGGTAAACCCCTGTCTTTTTCCTTCTCATCAGGGTATTTCCAGGCTGCGCAGTTCCTTACCTTGACTGTGTTATTCTAGCACACACAGATTGCCCAAGGACATCTGCTTGCTTTCTCTTCAGAGATGGTTAACGTGTAATTACTGCAGTTATGAGTACCACACTGCTCTTTCTATGCACGCCTATTTTATACTTAAGGTAAAAAAACCAAACAAACAACAAAAAAACCCTACAGAGAAAACTTTTAAAAAACAATAAAGGAACCTACACCTGTGCTAATTAGCTTATCAAGATTATCCTAAACTTAACATAGACTCTGGCAGAACCTTCAAATCTTCACCCAGGAGGAATCCTCATGGTTACCAGTTCATCACAGCTTCACCTCAGAACAAACACACTCATCATATGTTAAGTTCATCATTTCATACAGTTTAGTATACAGTCCCTGATCTGGAGTTTCTAGAAGCAGGTAATTGGTATCCAGTGGGCCTCTCTCCGTAGGGCATCTTCAAAAGGTTGGCTTCCCAGGGGGAGAGCTTGCATTCTCCTCACCCCAAGGTACTTAGGAAATCCACTCCTCATGTATTGTTAGTAAAAAGACTTGAAGTTCCTAATACATTCCAGAAATTGCATTTATCTTGTTTCCCTGTTGAGGACGTTTCATACTATCTCACAGTAGTACATAAAAACTTAAATTTTAATACAAAGTATACCAAGAGTACTGACCCTAATTCAAAAAAGGTTTAACTTTATTGAAGTAAGTTTGTCTTAATTCCATAAATTTTGTTCAGGATATTGTCAGCCTGTCATGCCTATGCCATGTAATTTTTCTTTATTATATGCCTCTGCCATATGTCTTGCACATGTCATGTAACATGTTATAAGGCACCACCCAGAAGCAATAAAACAGTACATATTGGTGGATTTTGGAATCAACTTTTTGAGAAATATCTTCAGGAATCAATTTGGGAATTAGAGACAAAAGTCCATTAATGCTAAACAACCAAATTATTCTTTCTGCTGCCTTCTTGTTTATTGTCATCCTATATGTCTCAGTGGAATAATACAGGAAGTTTTTCATATGAATATATTTTTGAAGTGAAGCATTCAAACCAATTTTACTGGGTTTAGCATTGTTAAGACAGATCTGCTACAATGAAGATTTTTTTCACAGTAGATGGCTGCAACACCAGTGGAGAAAAAGCTAATTTTTTCAAGAGACTATCTGAGATTGGAATCACTGTGTTTGTGCCACCACTCTTTTTTTTTTTTTCTTTTAAATGAGCTAAGGTTAAGGAACTGACAATAAAGAGTTGCATCTGCTGGCACAACAGGTGGGTGCCAAAACACAAGTGCAGCAATGACTTGACAAATGCCTGTCCCTTGTTTACACCCTTGGACTCATTCAGAAAACCCACTGAGCATAGAAAAGGTAGAAAAACATTGAACAGTGAAGAACCGAGGTCAGGAGCATCAAGGGCAGATGACAGGTGCAAAGTGCATTAGTTTGGAACTAAGGGAGGCATATATGAACTCAGGACCATCTCCTGTGACTTGGCAGAAGGATGGTTGAGGCCAGTCTTCTCCTCTCTCCCCTGCAAATGTTGTGGAGATGGGTAACTAAGACAAGGCCCTTCTTCAGAATGGTTGTGTCATAAGTGATGCTGTCTTGTCTTAACTGTGGATTGTATGAACTGAAAGAACACCTTTCCAACTGGACCACCTCAAAGGAATCACATAACTACATCTGAAAGGAAAAGCAATGGGAGAGAAATGACACAGTGGAGGGGAATGTATAGTAGCCACAGACAACAAAAATCTCCCCAACACTACCTTCACAGCAGCAGAATTGTCCTTTGCAGGACACTTCAGTGCCCATAGTGAGAAATAGAAAAGATAGGCACATTTTTCCCCAGTCAGAGAGCATGTGCAGGATGACCTAGGCCAAAGAGGAGGAGGTAGGCACTCAGTCTACGTTTGCTAGCATGTTTCACAACCTCCACTCCCGCAGCTGCTGTCATACCAAGAAACCATTCTCCCAGGAAGAACCCATGTCTGTGAGTCACATATATTGAATGAGGCATGATGATGGGGGTATCTGTGCTCATCTTGCCTTCCCTATTTTCTGCCACAGGGAAAGAAGAAGAATTAGGACAATTCAATCAATGGACATTCTGAAAGGAATGCCTTTCTCAAATTAAAAGGATGTGATATGTTGGAGGAAAAATAGGATAATATAATGTTGTTGGGAGTTATTAGATGGTACTATTACACACAAATAGTCTTACAAGTTCTGAATCTATGTAGACAACTAGATCTTGGAAAAAATGATTTTCATTAGCATATATAGAATTGTACTACAACTGTGCATAATACCAGGAAAAGCTGATTTACTGCCTTGGTGTCTCTGATTGAATTATCCCTTGGGTACTCTGCTTCCCAAGGTCATACTCATACAACAAAACATTATAGTGTCACAACAGCTGAGTTATACTGGCTCTGGAAATCAGTGCCAACAAATATGAGTTTTACAAGTTTCCCTTTACTACATAATAATCACCAGAAGTCATGCTATTTTTATGTTGTGCTATTTTTATATCACCACTACAGTCTTTATTAACACTGATACATCCCTGATCTGCTAAAGAGGACAGGAACATTTCTGCATGTGTTTGACTGAAGTACAGATGTGCAGGGATTTCTGGACCACTCTTACATAAGTGATGAAGAGGGTGCATGAATACCTGCCACTTTTTTTGGACTACCTTCTCCTGCCATAATGCTTTCCAGAAAAAGGCAGTTGTGTCTTAATGGGGGTGGGTATCTAAGGACACAGAGATTTAGTTTTGCTTTAGAAATTACAGTCTCCTTTTTCATCTCTTCCTGTAATGGTTGTCCAAGAGAAAGGTTGGGGTCAGGAGTCCATGTACAGCTTGGATTCCATCAGAGTGTAGGGATCCAGTTCGGGCAGTTAGAATACAAACATTTATAATTTGTGTGTGCAGGGAGCCCGCAGACCTGGCACCTCACTTGCAGCCTTTCCCTGGGGGCATCCACCTTGCTTTTGATGATGTTGGCATTCATCACACAAACAGCTATGCAGCTTGTTTCCTAGAGTGTTCTGAACCAAGTGTGCTTTCCTAAGCACTGAAGGCTTCATGCTTGGGTATATCACATTGCTGCAGTCAAGCCGAGAGGTGACCAAGGTGTGAATAACCAAGGCCAGGTCAATGTCAGGATGGGAAGGATTATCTTAACAAACTACAGATGGTAGAAAGGGTAACTTATGGATGCTGGTATGTGGGTGTTTGGTATTAAAAAAATAATCTAGGAGCACTCCTAAACTATGCATTGAATTGACCAATTCTGGGTACATAAGAACATAAGAATGGCCATAATGAGTCAGACCAGTGGTCCATATATTCCAGTATCCTGTCTTCTGACAGTGACCAATACCATGTGCTTCAGAGGGAATGTACAGAACAGACACTCATTGAGTGATCCAAGGTATGTACCTTCAATGCAAACAGACAGCACTGTGGCTGCAAACTCTTAAAAATGTTTTACTCTGCCCCTCAGCATCACCTCTGACTAGCAGAAGTTCAGTTTCAACCAGCTGTTCTTCATCCATGAGCTGAACTCAATCCATTATTAACCCCAATAAATGAGCGTACTCCAAAGTACTGATCCATTATGTTGATGGTGACAAGAATACACAGACCTATGTGTTTGCATATTGCAGGCACATGAGTCTATGTCATCTGATCACTTCATTTAGTGACTGCATATAGATGTGGAATAGGACTGAAGAATGAATTGATCTTTTCTGCGTTCTTCAAGTGAGAAATGTAGTTCTGGAAATACAGTTTCCCATCACTAATCATTGTGCGTTAACTTTTTTTCTTTGCTTCCTGTATCAGAAAACTGTCTCAGGGGCTCACTTGAACTAGGAAGATTGCTGTGTTTTTTTCAAAACCTGCATATTTCAAAATATAAACAATTGGTAAGGTTGGGCTTTGATTTTTTTTAAGTAGCTTTAAAGAATGGTTTGAAATGGCCTTGACATCCTAGCTGAGTCTCCTCCTCACTTTTAAATGCTCTGAGAGGCAGAGTGTGCTAATTTTGAGTATGTTGTCCTTTTACACAGGCAGATCAGCTTCCAGAAAACATGCATGTTAAAAACCAAATGAACTTTATTTAATGCCAGGATACTGTACAGGCAAAAGTATCCTTGTGTTACAGAAATGTATGTTATCACCAAGAACATACTAAAATAAAATTTTATTAATTTGAATGATCCATACAGTGAGTTAAATATATATAGGCTTATTGTACACTGCCGTTTTTATTACCTGTATGCAAACAAATTTTTGAACTCTGAGCTCTCACATAGCATCCATGAGTAATACTCTATATCAGAGATACTTAGACTGAGGCTCAGAAGCTGTATCTTTCATGTGTCTTCTGCCGCTCTTTGCAGAACATGACATTAAAACACTGTGTGATTTAATTATTAACCAATCAAAGTTATTAATCAATCAGAATGCTTTTACTATGTTATTAGCCATTTGTAGAATACTTGGTCAGTCATTTTCCTGTAAGAATATATATATATATATATATATATATATATAACAATGAATTCAAACTACTATGGCTTTCTTGGGTAATACTGATTGCTAATTTGGCTCTTGAATAACTGAGGACTGAGTATCACTGCTTTATATCATCTCCATTTGACAAGGAACTCCATCCCACCCTGGTGGATGAAGACCTGACCTTGGTTATTCATGCCTTTGTCACCTCTGCACTGGACTGCAGCCATGAAATATACTTGAGCATAAAGCCTTCAGTGGTTAAGAACCTCCAACTGGCAGACAACACTACATCATGTTTCTTCAGTGACACATGCTACCACAAGCACATCAAGCCTGTCCTCTGCTCTCTACACTGACTTCTCATTAAATATTTAGCTGAGTTCCAGGTTGAACTCAGTCCTTATCTTCAAAGTGCGCCATGGTTTGCATCCAGGTCACAGAAAAGATGAACTGAAGTTTTGGGATGAAGACCGCAGTTCACACTTTTGCTTCTATGGCACAACGGACCTCTCAACAATAATGGTAAAACTCATCCACGCATGAGATGGAAGTTTCTCTGTGCTGGACTGAGACTGTGGAATAAACTCCCCCAGAAAGAAAAAGCTATCACAAATCTCATCACCCTCTGCAAGGTGCATATCTGAGATTTGCCTCATCCAATAGAAACATATAGTAACAGGTGTGTGTGTGGCATATAAGGGTGGCAGCTTGAAAGTGCTGCTCGACCCAGCTTGCTCAGGCATACTTTATTCGGGTGTAGTGCCCGTGCCAAGTGAGGGTGGCAGCTTGGAAATGCCATTCGACCCAGCCTGCTAAGTCCAGGGACATATAAGGGATAGCTGGGAAGTGCTGAATGACCCAGTCCGCTCAGATGCGCTCTGTTAATGTGCGTGTGTGTGTTCATCTGGTTCTGGGGCTGGCAGAACCCAGCCCTGGGGAACCGAGGTCCTGCAGGATAGTTCCATTGGGACGGAACTTGCAGAAGGAAGAAGCAAAGCTCCGTATGAAAACAACAAGTGACACAAGTAATACACTGAAAGAATTACAGAACTCCCCCACCTCCGCCCCCCCGGAAGAGTAACCCTAATAAATGAGCATACCCCAAAGTAATGGGCAAATCTGTTAACAACACCTTTAGCCCATATATTCTCTCTAATACAATAGGCCCACTGAGATTGGGAGATCTGTGCAAGTGATCAAGTGATAAATCTGGGCCTGTGTCCCTCACTCTGTGTAATGTCCTATATTACCTTGTATAGGCATTATAACCATTTTGTACTGGATCACTTCAGTTCATGGAAAATTTCAGCTGACTAGTTCCAGGGGTGTAGGTAGAGTGTCCTTTTAATAATAAAATGCAGCAACTGAGTTTTTATTACTTTGAGTTTTCACTTTTCATTTGTATTTCATAAATACAATTATGACATAAGTATCATCCTACCTCTTTAATTGCTTTAGTCTGAACAGAAATAAAATCAGTCAGTGGTGATTGGCAAATAATGTCTATATTCAAAAGACAGAACTTTAAGTGTCTATCCTGAACCTTCATTTGTTTTTCTGTAATTGAATGTTATCTCTTTCCTGGCAGTCTAATGTGCCGGTAATGCAAGTAAGAATAAAGGGCTGTAATCTTGATGTGTTTTCAAGGGATTAATCAAATGCTTAGTCGCATAAAAAGTAAAGACCAACTCTGTTAGCACTACAAGGAAGTATATACATTTAGGATTTAAAAAGTGAGACATTCTACTGTGAGCTCTAAATGAATTTAAGAGACTATTCAAAATGGATTGGCATGTTTATATTCCATTTACCCAGATAAGGTTAAGTGAACAAAAACACTATTTGGCACTAGAAATAGATAGTAGTTAGAGTACTTTGTCACAACAAAAAAAGAATTACAGTGATAACAGGCCACAGCAGTCTCTTATGCCTCTTAAAACTTTATGCCTCTTTGGTTGCTATATGTGCTCATACTTTTACACTTAATCATATTACTTAAACTTCTTACAAATTATTTGCAGACAAAACCCAGAAGTTTAATAGTGCAAAGTTTCTGTACACCAATTTACACATCTGTTTTGCTTGTCATTTCAGTATTATAATAGACAATGCTAGGTAGATATTGTCAGTATCATCTGTTGTTGTTATGGGACCACAATTCTGCTCAGAAGACTGTATCTGCAAATGTGAAGCCACATATAAATATTATGGTTTATTTATTATGCTTTAGGATGTTCAAATGTGGTAGGCTGGATAAGCCAGACTCAACTTCTACTTTGCTTATATTTTTTGTTGCTAATCTAGAAATCTTTTGGTTTTCTGGTGGTTTTTGTTGTTGTCGTTGTTTGTTCTTGTTTTCTTTTGTTTTTAAGGGTCAAAAATTGTACATCATTTTCGTCAGACAGCTCTTGGGATTTGGAGTCTGATCTTCAAAAATGTAAAACTAACCTGCACACATGCAATTAAGCATCAGGGCCAAGAATTTAAAAACTAGTCTAAACTCCTAAATATATTTTTAAGTATCTAAATAAATGGCAAAATTTTCAAAAGCTACTAAGAAGCTGCCAAGTAGCTGTCCTTGACCTCAGTGCTGCTTCTAAATAGGAGTGGAAACATTCAGTGTTTATATTTTTATGATTTTGATACTGGTTTATTTTTAAACATTTTTTAGATTTGTTTTGGTTTCAAAGTTCACAGTTGCATAAAAATATGCATTTTAAGCTTTTTTTGGTATTTTTATTGACTTAAATGTTCACAACTGTAAGCAGTTTATTGAGGGATCAGACAATGGAGGGGAGGGGGTCAGTCAATTATTTAATGACAGTGAATATTGAGATGCAAAAAGTAAAAAAAAATATAACTGTTAAAACACAAATTGTCAACATCACATTTCAAAATATATACAATTAATCATCTTAAATCAAATTCTAACAAGTAATCAAGCAGCACTCTTCTTTCTTTGCCGATAGGTAAATTCTGATTATTATTGATGGAAACATTTTTTCACTGGTTTCTTTGAGTATGTATACAAATGTTTACCAGTAAAAATCTAGTCCTTTCAAGGCTAAGCATGGATCACTTTGGGACATCTTTCAGCACTGAGAAACTCCGGTCTTCATATTATTTCAGACTGCCCAAGGGAAAGATCTGTCTGATTGTCTGCCCTCCCCACCTCTGGAAAAGAACAGCCAATCAGGGTTGCTGTAAGAAGCAGGAAGGGCTCTCTCCTCCTCCCCTATGGAGCCAAGAGGAAATTTTGGGTGGGGGAGGGTAGAGTGAGGGCAGCTAGTATCACTTTCAAAAGAAAGGAGGTAGGAGCACAAACAGCACAGCCTCTGAGGACGCTCGACTCTCTCATCCCCTACTCCAACTTTGTGGAGATGGATTGCTCCCTTCTGCTACTTTCCACTTCTTGTCTTTTCTCTAATGCTGTGACACCAGGCTTGGGAATATGGAGAGGAGAACCCCCTTGGAGCTGCCTCCCTCCAGACATGGAAGGGAGAGAAGAAAGAACCTCTGTAACTGCAGGAGGAGCAGAAGTCCAGGGGGCTTGAGGCAAATGTGGGGCTTGGGCACAAGAAAGGTGTAGAATTGTTCTGTGGCTGGGTGGGTGGAGTTGATTTGGGGTTGGGAGAAATGTAGGGGCTGGGAGCTCAAAACAGTGCAGTGCAGTGACCAAAATGATATTTCTTACTATATATTGGAAACACTGATTGCGTACACACATATTGGAAACCCTCCCAACCAAAACCCTCAATCCTTTTCAGAGACTGGACCAGAGCAATGATGACATTTTGCACGCTTTCAGCATCAGTAAATCAAAACTGGGTTGTGAGTGTACAATCCAAACTAAAATCTATTCCCAACCATGGGATCTGAGATTTCTTTTCAAGATATCTACAATTCACATACTGCAAAATAAGGCTCAGCACCTTTCTCTAACATGCCTTTAGCAAATCTGCTTTCTAAAGCCCTTTCCTTTGTTCCAACCTCCTCACAAAATATTTTCACACATGAATAGAAATGACAAAAGCACACGGTTTTTATTCATGCTTCCTATTCTGAGTCATTATACAATAGTGGAGTTTGTGTGACACACTTAAATTTCTTATTGCCAACCTCCGTTTTTACAGTTTGCTTCAGAAGTGCAACACAGTCACATTTTTGAAGCAGTTTTTGCCCCCTAAATGGCATTTCACAGTTGTTTTGACAAGCCTCTAAAATTTCACTAAGGGAAGGAAATCTAAAGCAAATAGTATAGCACATTTTAAAAGAAAGGTAGATTTGTTCTTGTAAAATGAGAGGTTTGGTGTGGGGGGCAAAAAGGTGAGAGTAAGTAATGTAATCCCCACACTGCATGCATTTGGGGGAAGAGGATAGAGCTCAGAATATTATTGTCATGCAAAATTAACCTGCTTCCAGGTTTCTTTACAGACATGAAGTTCACACCATATTTCTTGAAAGGCTGCTGAAATCTGTAAACAAACAAAATCTTCCCTGACTTATAAATTTGAGTGGTTTAAATACCAAACAGTGCAATCCAATGGCCGTAGTAGTCTCACAATAGGATTTGGATCAAAGAGCTAGTATTATGTGCGGGTATATGTTTTAATGTTCCCTTTTTTATATCAGGTTTGGGGCTCAACTGAATCCCAAATTCAAAATGAAATGTGGGTGATGTAAGATCAAGCCGATTGAAACTGATGAGGTTCAAAGAAAAACCACCATGTGATATACCCTTCAGTTGTATAACCTTTCTTTATTAGTAATATTGTTTGTGGTCCATTTTAGCATGGTTGAATAGGGTTTTATTTTTACCTACTTGCCACCCTACGTACTTGGGATTCTTATGTTTCCTCATCTCATACATATATGTTTAAAAGATCTTCTGTGCAAGAATGGACTTTTGCAATCATGATATAGGATTAAAAAAAACAATTATATTAAAGCAATGTGGTGCTTGAAATGAGCTTTCAGTCATTTTTTTTCTCTTTTATTTTGTTTTTCTAAGTTTTGTTTTAGGCATGAGATATTATTTTTTATCACAGTCATAAATAAATAATTGGAGAAATAAAGCTCATTCTTATAAGAGTTTGAATACAAGAATGCTGTGTGTGTGTTTTTTTGATTAAAAATTGTAAATTTTCCTCCTCATCAAGGGCCGGACAGTCATGAAGAGTAGGACTGTCTTCTGATTAAGCAGCTAGACTGGAACTCAGAAGACTTGGGTTCATTATCTGGCTCTGTCACAGACTTCCTGTGTGAACTTGGGCAAGTCACTTGGGGGGAGATTTTCAGAAGTCACGTCAATGAACTTTTGCTATTAAATCCCAATGTGGCTTTAAAATCCCTCCCTAAATTTTTCTGTGCCTCAGTTTTCCATCTGTAAAATGGGGATGATGATGATTCTTTTATCTCTCTTGTTAATTTAATTGAAGGCCTCAGTTTTTGAGTGCTCAACTTGAGACACCTGACTTTCAGCCAACCACTGCTCAGCAGTTGCTTGAAAATCTAGCCCATTTAAGATGTCTCAGGTTGGATACTTAAAAATGGAGGCACTGAGAACCACCATTAACCTCTAAAAATTTAAGCCTGTAAACTCTCTGGAGCAGAGGCCATGTCTCAGTATTCGTTTGTGCAGCATCTGTCACAATAGGGATCCAAACTGCGCTGGGACATCTAGGTGCATGTTCTTGTGCTCTCTTGGCCTGAACCAATGCCCAATTAGTGAAGAGACTCTCACTGATTTTAGTGGCTCTGAGTGCAGCAAATTTCAATGCATATTATAAAGGATTATTTTATTAATACAATAAATAAGTAAAAAAAGTATTGTACTTACAGGATGACCCTAGAAAGATATGAGCTAGGACAAGTTTGGGATAAAAGCAGAAGAGAGAGGTGGGGGAGATATTGATTTTAATTTTGTTATGGTATCTGCAGTAAGTATATACTGTATTTTTTAAAAGAAAAGGAGGACTTGTAGCACCTTAGAGACAAACAAATGTATTTGAGCATAAGCTTTCGTGAGCTACAGCTCACTTCATCGGAGTGAGCTGTAGCTCATGAAAGCTTATGCTTAAATACATTTGTTAGTCTCTAAGTTGCCACAAGTCCTCCTTTTCTTTTTGCGGATACAGACTAACACGGCTGCTACTCTGAAAACTGTATTTTTTATTACATATCTATTTTCAAAGTTGTAGGAAAGAGGGCAGAGTAATGTATTTATATTACAACATTTTGTATGGATCTTTTATCTTGGAAATCTTCTTTGACATGACACGAATTAATCAATGTGCTGTATTTGGCTCTTTGATATTTCATTCAGGAGTTGAGTGGTATTTCTTCTTAAGATTTACATTCTGAAGTCACTTAAGCAAGGCTGGTTCCAAAATAAATTTTTCTCTCATGTCCAGAAAATGAACAATCTACTGTAGTTTGAACCTCAGTTAATATTATTCCTGTATTACATTCTATGGAGGCTGTGGATTTTTGTTTTTTGTTTTTGTTTTAGCATCATAGAATCATAGAATATCAGGGTTGGAGGGGACCTCAGAAGGTCATCTAGTCCAACCCCCTGCTCAAAGCAGGACCAATCCCCAACTAAATCATCCCAGCCGGGGCTTTGTCAAGCCTGACCTTAAAAATCTCTAAGGAAGGAGATTCCACCACCTCCCTAGGTAATCCATTCCAGTGCTTCACCACCCTCCTAGTGAAAAAGTTTTTCCTAATCTCCAACCTAAACCTCCCCCACTTCAACTTGAGACCATTAGTCCTTTTTCTGTCATGTGCTACCACTGAGAAGAGTCTAGATCCATCCTCTTTGGAAACCCCTTTCAGGTAGTTGAAAGCAGCTATCAAATCCCCCCTCATTCTTCTCTTCTGCAGACTAAATAATCCCAGTTCCCTCAGCATCTCCTCATAAGTCATGTGCTCCAAGCTCCTAATTATTTTTATTGCCCTTCACTGGACTCTTTCCAATTTTTCAACATCCTTCTTGTACTGTGGAGCCCAAAACTGAACAGAGTACTCCAGATGAGGTTTCACCAATGCCAAATAGAGGGGAATGATCACGTCCCTCTATCTGCAGGCAATGTTCCTACTTATACAACTGTAGCGGGGTGCTCACCCCGCTCCGGCCCTGAAGGGGTTAAAACAGCCCTGGGACAGGGCTGCCTGGGGCAGCCAACAGTAAAAGCAGCCCTGGAGAGGGCTGTGGCTGAGAAAAGCTAGGCTGATTGGGAGAAGCAGCCACAGCTGTGGTCAGCTCAATCAGGGCCCAGCTGGCCCTTATAAGAAGGCTGGGGGCCAGGAGCTAGAAGAGTCTCACTCTAGCCCTGGAGTGGGAAGGGCTAGCTGCCTGGGAGTAAGGTACCTGAGCTGAGGCAGTACTGGGGAATAGGGCTGGGGAGCTCCAGCCCAGTAAACCCCCTGGATTCAGCCCTTGATGAATGCCTATGAAAAGGTACTGGGGCTGCAGAGGGGCAGCCGGAGGATAGGTAAAGGCAGCAGGTCCTAACCCATTGCCAGTGATGAGTGCCCATTACAGGCTGCAGGCTGCCCCAGTGTAGCCACTGAGGCAAGGTGGGTTTAGAGGGTTGGGGGCCCCCCTGGGAGGGGAGACCCAGAGTGTGGGGACTGCTGGAGCAGAACCCCAAGGTAAAGGGCACCAGAGTCTGGAAGGGACAGGGGGCTCGTGGCAGGTGAGACACCAGCCTGCAGAGGGTACTCCTTAGGCTGGAGAGCTAATTCCCGAGACAGCCAGCAGCAGGAGGAGCTGCACTGGTGAGTCATTGCTTCGCTACAACAGCCCAATATGCCATTAGCCTTCTTGGCGAAAAGGGCACACTGTTGACTCATATCCAGCTTCTTGTCCACCATAACCCCTTGGTCCTTTTCTGCAGAACTGCTGCCTAGCCACTCAGTCCCTAGTCAGTAGCAGTGCATGGGATTCTTCCGTCCTAAGTGCATCCTAAGTTGTCCTTGTTGAACGTCATCAGATTCATTCATCCACTCGTCTAATTTGTCTAGGTCCCTCTGTATCTATCACTACCTTCCAGCATATCTACCACTCCTCCCAGTTTAGTGTCCTCTGCAAACTTGCTGAGGATGTAATCCAAACCATGCTCCAGATCAGTAATGAAGATATTGAATAAAACCAGCCCCAGGACGAACCCTTGGGGCACTCCGCTTGATACTGGCTGCCAACTAGACATGGGGCCATTGATCACTACCCGTTGAGCCCGATGATCTAGCCAGGTTTCTAACCACCTTACAGTCCGTTCATCCAGCCCATAGTTCTTTAACTTGCTGGCAAGAATATTGTGGGAGACCGTATCAAAAGCTTTGCTTAAGTCAAGGAATAACAGGTCCACCGCTTTCCCCTCATCCACAGAGCCATTTATCTTGTCAAAGAAGGCAATTAGGTTAGTCAGGCATGACTTGCCCTTGGTGAATCCATGCTGACTGTTCCTGATCCCTTTCCTCTCCTCTAAGTGTTTCAGAATTGATTCCTTGAGGACCTGCTCCATGTTTTTTCCAGGGACTGAGGTGAGGCTGACTGGCCTGTAGTTCCCTGGATCCTCCTTCTTCCCTTTTTTAAAGATGGGCACTACATTAGCCTTTTTCCAGTCATCCAGGACCTCCCCCGATCGCCATGTGTTTTCAAAGATAATGGCCAATAGCTTCTGCAATCACATCAGCCAATTCCCTTAGCACCCTCGGATGCAGCACATCCGGCCCCATGGACTTGTGCTCATCCAGCTTTTCTAAATAGTCCCAAACCACTTCTTTCTCCACAGAAGGCTGGTCACCTCCTCCCCATACTGTGCTGCCCAGTGCAGTAGTATGGGAGCTGATCTTGTTCGTCAAGACAGAGGCAAAATAAGCATTGAGTATATTAGCTTTTTCCACAACCTCAGTCATTAGGTTGCCTCCCTCATTCAGTAAGGGGTCCACACTTTCCTTAACCACCTTCTTGTTGCTAATATATCTGAAGAAACCCTTCTTGTTACTCTTAACATCCCTTGCTAGCTGCAACTCCAGGTGTGATTTGGCCTTCCTGATTTCACTCCTGCATGCCTGAGCAATATTTTCATACTCATCCCTGGTCATTTGTCCAATCTTCCACTTCTTGTAAGCTTTTTTGTATTTAAGAGCAGCAAGGATTTCACTGTTAAGCCAAGCTGGTCGCCTGCCATATTTACTATTCTTTCTACGTGTCAGGATGGTTTGTTCCTGCAACCTCAATAAGGATTCTTCAAAATAAGTCAGATCTCCTGGACTCCTTTCCCAGGAGATGTTATTCTCCCAGGGATCCTACCCATCAGTTCCCTGAGGTAGTAAAAGTCTGCTTTTCTGAATTCCAGGGTCCGTATTCTGCTGCTCTCCTTTCTTTCTTGTGTCAGGATCCTGAACTTTACCATCTCATGGTCATTGCCTCCCAGGTTCCCATCCACTTTTGCTTCTCCTACTAATTCTTCCCTGTTTGTGAGCAGCAGGTCAAGAAGAACTCTTCCCCTAGTTGTTTCCTCCAGCACTTGCATCACAAAATTTTTCCCTACACTTTCCAAAAACTTCCTGGATTGTCTGTGCACCGCTGTATTGCTCTCCCAGCAGATATCGGGGTGATTGAAGTCCCCCATGAGAACCAGGGCCTGCAATCTAGTAACTTCTGTTAGTTGCTGACAGAAAGCCTCGTCCACCTTATCCCTCTGGTCTGGTAGTCTATAGCAGACTCCCACCACGCCATCACCCTTGTTTCTCACACTTCTAAACTTAATCCAGAGACTCTCAGGTTTTTCTGCAGTTTCATACTTGAGCTCTGAGCAGTCATACTGCTCTCTTACATACAGTGCAACTCCCCCACCTTTTCTGCCCTGCCTGTCCTTCCTGAACAGCTTATATCCATCCATGACAGTACTCCAGTCATGTGAGTTATCTCACCAAGTCTGTTATTCCAATCACATCATAATTCCTTGACTGTGCCAGGACTTCCAGTTCTCCCAGCTTGTTTCCCAGGCTTCTTGCATTTGTGTATAATCACTTAAGATAACACACTGATCATCCTGCTTTCTCAGTATGAGGCAGGAGTCCTCCCCTCTTGCACTCTCTCGCTTGTGCTTCCTCCCGGGATCCCACTTCCCCACTTACCTCAGGGCTTTGGTCTCCTTCCCCCAGTGAACCTTGTTTAAAGCCCTCCTCACTAGGTTAGCCAGCCTGCTTGCAAAAATGCTCTTCCCTCTCTTTGTAGGTGGAGCCCGTCTCTGCCTAGCAATCCTTCTTCTTGGAACACTATCCCATGTTTAAGGAATCCAAAGCCTTCTCTTCAACACCACTGCGTAGCCATTTGTTGACTTCCACGATTCGATTGTCTCTACCCAGGCCTTTTCCTTCCATAGAGAGGATGGACGAGAACACCACTTACGCCTCAAACTTCTTTATCCTTCTTCCCAGAAGTCTGCAGTGATCTGCTCAAGATCATTCTTGGCAGTATCATTGGTGCCCACATGGAGAAGCAGGACGGGGTAGTGATCCAAGGGCTTGATGAGTCTCTGCAGTCTCTCTGTCACATCGTGAATCCTAGCTCCTGGCAAGCAGCATACTTCTCATCTTTCCCGGTCAGGATGGCAGATACACAACCCAGTCCCCCTTATGAGTGAGTCCCCGACCACCACCACCCACCTCCTTCTCTTGGGAGCGGTGTGGTCGTGGAACCCCCATCCCTAAGACAGTGCATCTCATGCCTTCCAATCGGTGGAGTCTCCTTCTGCTCCCTTCCCTCAGATGTATCATCTATCCACTCTCTGCATTAGTACCTGTGGAGAGAACATGAAAACAGTTGCTCACCTGTATCTGCCTTACTCGTACATGGACACTCCTCTTTCTTCTTCTGGAGGTCACATTCTGACAAATTTCTTCACCGTCCTTCTGTCCCCGCTGCGCAGCCTGCTCTGAATCTTCAGAATGTTGCGCCCATAGAAGCATATCCTGACGTCTGTCCAGGAATTCTTCAGTTTCTCTTATGCAATGGAGGGTCGATACTTGTTTCTCCCGACATTGAACTGTCTCTTCCAATATGGAGACCAGCTTGCACTTGTTCAGACAAAGTCGCTTCTGTCCTGTGGAAGAAAGACAAACATGGCACATCCTGTGCAGGTCACAACAGCTGATCGCTCACCATCCATATTATCTTCCTTCTAAGAGCTTCCTCAGGTGTTGTTGTAACTACTCAGAAGCCTGCAAGATGAAAGCCTCAGTGGGCTCTCCCCAGGCGAACTCCCAGTCAAACTCCCTCTGTTAGCCTCTCCACTGTTCACCGCTCAGTTGTTTTGCAGCTGACTGCCTTTTTATAGTAGTCAGGCCCACTCAAGGCCCACTTGGAACAAAGCACTCCCAATTCACACTTTTCAAACAATCAAGCACACGGTCAAACTGACAAACTGTCCCTGTAACTGACACTCAGATACTCACCGACACAGCCCACCTAATGCAGCACATAGCATACCTCCTCTTGGACAGATCCCAGGCAAACTCCCTCTATTAGCCTCTCTGCTGTTTTGTTTTGCTTGCAGTGTTTTCAGTACAGCTGAATAAGCCTGTGGCTTTTCTAAGATTTGTTGAAAGTACAGACTGTACCAGGAGTGACTATGCTAAAACTCTCATTGAGGTCAGTGGTGGTTTTTCCTCAGTAAGAACTGTGGTATCAGATGAGGAAGGTACAGAGATGGTGGCTTCTTTGGTGTGTGTTGGTTATTCAGTGCCATTTTCAGTGGCAAAGTTAACATGCTTGTGTAACTGTATATATAGCTCCAGCCCCTTTACACTCTCTCTTACATACACAAAATCGCAGGATGATCTCAGGCACAAACTAATACATTATTTACATGCATTTTTGAAAGTATGGTGAGTTTTTCAGAACTGCTCAGCCTAAGCATAACTCTCCTTCCATTGAATTCAGTGGCAGTTTTACATTTATATTGTGACCTCTCTGCTGCACAGCAGTATCAGATGCCAGGTCAGTTTCCTGCTTTAAGAGAAATCTGTGACATAGAATCTAGATATATTCTTGTTGTGTTTAAACTCAATAAACCAGCCACTGAACATAAATGCTCACAAATGCATGCAGGCAATTTTTTCTTTCAGAAATCTGAGCCCAGACACAAAAGCCCAATTCCCAGGAAGCAACTGTGCTCTAAGAATTGACTCTCTTAAGAAAGATTAAGGTCAAGAGTAAACTCTATTACTATTCGCAATTGCATCTCTCAGAAGAAACTGCATAATAAAGTTGACAACAATCCAACATTTCTTCTTAGAGCGTATCCTACCTTCACGGTTAAAAAAAAAAAAAGTTGTATGACGGTAACGGTGCCATCATAGTCCCTTCTGGCCTTAGAATCTATGACTTATCTTAAGAACTGTACACTTGTGTTCAATTCTGCCTCCCTGAGGGAAAAAAAAAATCTTTCAAATTTTCAATGTAATTCACAATGAATCACTTTCTGTTGTCTTATTGTAACAAATTCTGTAAGTAAATTTCATGCTGTTATCCAGTCATCCTAAAGATGCATTCTTATTGACAAATCAGCATTCTTTTCTCAATATTTATGCTAAAAGTTTACATAAGCTTTCCTCTCGTAGCTTATTATCATGCCTACATATTTTCTCACCCAAATATTTTACCAATAATACTCTCTATTTTATTGTCTCCTTTTGTAGTACAGGTTTCAGAGTGGTAGCCGTGTTAGTCTGTATCAGCAGAAAGAACGAGGAGTACTTGTGGCACCTTAGAGATGAACAAATTTATTTGAGCATAAGCTTTCATGGGCGAAAGCCCACTTCATCAGATGCATGTAGTAGAAAATACAGTAGAAAGATATATAGCTATACACAGAAAACATGAAAAAATGGGGGTTGCCATACCAGCTCTAATGAGACCAATTGATTAAGGTAGGCTATTATCAGCAGGATAAATTATCCTAATTATCACTACACACGTTTTTTTCTCCTGCTGATAATAGCCCACCTTAATCGATTGGTCTCGTTACAGCTGGTATGGCAACCCCTATTTTTTCATGTTTTCTGTGCGTATATATATATGTGTGTATATGTTCCTACTGTATTTTCTACTACATGCATCTGATGAAGTGGGCTTTAGCACACGAAAGCTTATGCTCAAATAAATGTGTTAGTCTCTAAGGTGCCACAAATACTCCTCGTTCTTTTCGTAGTACAGTGTCTCTCCTCTTCCTCATTTGCCATGCTGAGACAAAATTAGCACAAACAAGCTTTTTGTTCTTCAGGACAAACTGTCCATGATCTTTGAAAAGGTATCACTCTCAGAACAAAGAGAAAACTCTGCTGAGTGCTTTATTGGGAGACAGCCACACAGCCATTCTGAAAGATAGCCAATGCCTAAATTATTCAATATTGGAGAGGAAGTGCATTGCCTGATGGCTAGCCTGTAAAACCTTCAATGCTAACTGCATTATAGATCCTCTTATGTGCAAAATATTATTTCTATGAACCACAATGTTTAAATAAGGTTTGTAGTTTTACAGTAATCCAATTTCAGTAACACTATAAAGGTTTTCTGTAGATTTCAAAAGAAGAAAAAAAGATTTCATAATCTATATACTGTGAGCCCCCCATTCTGTCTCAGAATGAACATGAAAGCAGCAAAGAGGATAGATATTAATTAATAATATACATGTTACACAGATGCTGCATACAGTTTTCCATTTTACTCATTACTGTCCTTTAATGATGGACCAAATATGTGCCTTCTTTTCTGGAGGCAGGGTTTAAAACCTATTAGCTGCATCCTTGGAGCACAACCAGAATGTCAAAATGTTGATCAGCCTATGCTATGAAGTCACTCTTTTAAACCTTTAAGGGTATGTCTACACTGGCAAGTTTCTGCGCAACAAGTTCTACTACTTTTATTAAAGCACTGGAATTAAACCGCTGTTGCGTGTCCACAACTCTGTGCTCCTTGTGACAGTGGAATGCATCCACATGAGCAGCTCTTGCAATGGCAAAGAGAAGTACATTGTGGTAGCTATCCCACTGTGCAACTGGACACAGGGTGCTTTGGGAAGGATTTGCAATGTCTCTTGGGGCAGGCACAGTGTCACATGATGCAGGTTTCCAAATCCCATTGTTCCCTGGACATCCTACTACATTTCCAGGTGCTTTTCAACTGAAGCTGGGGGGGGGGGAGCAGAGTGTGTGACAGGGAATGTGTATGTGTATGGAGGGCGGGAGACACAATGTTTTGGGGGACCGAGAGTGTGTCAGCATGCTGTCCTGTAAGTTCAGATAGCAGCAGGAAGCAACCAGTCCTGGGGAAGGGGGAAACTCCGACATCAACACCAGCCTCTCTCCCCAGCCCTCTGGCCAGCAATCTCAATCTCTCTCTCACTCACTCCCATGCACGCACACACTCACCTGCCTCTGTGTTCAACAGCAGGAGCATTCCATGTTAATGGTTTCCTTTGTGTCCAGGAGCAGATCAGCACAGCATGCAATGGCTGTCAGAAATGGAGCTTTGAAAGGGGAGGGACACACGTCTCCAGGGCAGACAAGTTCAAAACAATGAGCAGAGAGGCCACTTGCGCGTTTATGGGATACTTCCGGAGGCCAATCGATTGCTTTCTGTGCTGTAATGTGTTTACACTGCCAATACAGCGCAGGAGCCTCTGTGCTTTAAAGCTTACAACTCTCATCATGGTGGTTTTTTTGCAATACTCAGCTGAGGAGTTTCTGTGCACTAAGTGGCTTGGCAGTGTGTACACCTCGGGAGTTACACCACAGAAAGTTGCTTTACTGCACAGTAACTTGCCAGCGTAGACAAGGCCTAAGAGAAAGTGTTCCCAAGAGGGGCACCAGCATATGGTGGGCCACTTAAATGTCAGTATTTGTATAAATAAACAGCAGGAGTAATTGAGTTCTCAGGAGAGAAACTGGATTACTATTATTATTTAATTATTTGTATGACAATATCATCTAGAGCAGTCAACTGAAATGGGAGCTCCTTTGTGCTAGGGTTTGTGCAGATACATAATGAGAGATAGTTCTTGTCCTGAAGAACTTACAGACAGAAAGGGAAACAGGTGCAGAAATGTGAAGTGATGTGATCTAGGTCACACAGAAGGTCAATGACAGAAGTGAGAATAGAATCTGGTTCCCTGATTCACTATCCACTAGACCATGCTATTTCCAGTAGAGCATATAAATCCTGATTCAGGACCCATTGAAATCAATGGAAACACTGCCAGTGACTTCAATGGGCTTTGGATCAGGCCGATATCTGTTGAATAATAATGAACTGGGAGGAGGTTTGAGAAGATAAACACACAGGTTTTTGTCATCCCTCTGGTTGTTCATGGGAGGTATATTTATAAAGAAGTGGCATAAAATGGAGGCAGCATAGGTAACGTCCAAAAAAAGACTGCAGCAGCCCAGCTTGCAAACCATAACAGTTACCATCTCAACTACAGAACAGTATGGGGAAACCTAATGGATTTAACACACTGACAGTTTACAAAATTAAAAAGTTAATTAGGCCACTTAATTAAGAGCCCACATCACAGAGAAGATTAAATGAATTAGCTGTACAACAATAAAGAACCAGATAGGTGCCTGGAGCTGTATCGAGGCAACTCCGACAGACAGGTTAATAACAAAGACAAGAAAATCTAGAAAAGTAAACAAAACCAAATCCTAAATCCTACCGGTTTCTGCTCACAGGGAGTCCTTCACAACAAAAGGGAACACAAGGTTAATGAATTGAAATAAAACACTGCAATCAGTGTTCTCATTTTTGACCAGTCATGGTGTCAGCCAGTTATCCAGCAATTGGGCTGATTATTTAAGCAGGTAACAAGTGTCAACTCCAGAAGTGTCCATGTCTATTCTTAAAGGGCACTATAACTCCCCAACTGACCATTTTCATTTTGCTGCAGTCCAGAAAATGTTTTCCAGCTCCAGGTGATCCTGCAGACTCTTACTGGGTATGGTAGCTCTTTGTAAGCATTAGGCATTGTAAGGCATTAGGTCACCCACAGACTCAACAGATTCCCAAGCCCTGGCACACCAAACTCAATAAATATATTAAGCTTTACAATTAAAGAAAGGCTGTTTTTAAACCACATGGTCATTTAAAAGATGTGAACAGCTAAAGGCAGTGGTGAGCTGGAGCCGGTTCACACTGGTTCGCTAGAACCAGTTGTTAAATTTAGAAGCCCTTTTAGAACCGGTTGTTCTGCGAGGGACAACCGGTTCTAAAAGGGCTTCTAAATTTAACTGCCCAAAAGTGGCGCCTTAGGCACCGACTCCATGGGTGCTCTTGGAGCACCCAAGGGGAAAATTTGGTGGGTTCAGAGCACCCACCAGCAGCTCCCCACCCCACCCCACCCCCGGCCCCAGCTCACCTCCGCTCTGCCTCCTCCCCTGAACGCACCACCCCGCTCTGCTTCTCTACCCCTGCAGGCTTCCCGCGAATCAGCTGTTTGTGCAGGAAGCCGGGGTGGGCTGAGAAGCAGGCGGCAGCTTCGCACTCAGGCCCAGGGAGGTGGAGGTGAGCTGGGGTCGGGGGGCATGAGGAGGTCTGCCCTCACCGCAGCAGGTAACCCGGGGGGCGGGGGGATGCAGGGGAACCGCTCTCTGCCCCAGCTCACCTCCGCCACCCTCAGCCTGAGCGGGAAGCCGCCGCCTGCTTCTCAGCCCTCCCCGGCTTCCCACCAAACAGGTGATTCACGAGAAGCTGGGGGCGGGGGTGCGAAGAAGCAGAGCAGGGCGGTGCATTCAGGGGTGGAGGTGGAGGTGGAGGTGGAGGCGGAGGCAGAGCAGAGGTGAGGTGAGCTGGAGCCAGGCGCGAGGTGGGGAGCTGCCGGTGGGTGCTTTGCACCCACCAAATTTTCCCCGTGGGTGCTCCAGCCCCGGAGCACCCATGGAGTCAGTGCCTAAGGCACCACTTTTGATGTGATTGGTGGGGAGAGTAGCCACTCCCCCTGCTCCCCCTCCCAGTTACACTCCCCCACCCCTAGGAGCCAGAGGGACCTGCCGGATGCTTCCTGGGAGCTGCCCCAGGTAAGCATTGCTGGGACTCACCACCTCCTCCCCCGGCAAATCCCTCTGGCTCTTGGGGTGGGGTGGGCACCCACTACGGTGGCCCACAAGACCCTCCTGCCTGGTTCTGGGGGAATTCAGGGGACAGGGATGGATGGGGCAGGAGTCCTGGGGGGGGGGCGTCAAGGAACGTGGGGGGTTGGATGGGGCAGGAGTCCCGGGGGGCTGGGGGTGGGCAATGACCCCCTGGTGGGGTGAGGAGGAAACCAGTTAAGATTTTTGCAGCTCATCACTGGCTAAAGGGGAACATGATGAACTGAAACAAGTTGGTGGTTTTGTTCAGGCAAAATTTTTCAGAAATGGCAAATATACTATGTAATTTTGGAGTTGCTACAGTAAGTTGGTTACTACATTTTCTTTTTAATATCAGGGTTCATTTCATTCTACCATGTCAGTGCTGTTCAAGGTGTGAAGTAAGTACAAGCAGCAGATGCCACATAGTTGGATGACTTAATGAACCCTCTCTATACATATGCACTTCATACATAATATGAAAGCTTATTATGTCTATTTTAAGATGAGGTATAATGTGGAGATGTCAACTGATGCTGTTACAATAGAAGTGGGGACAAAGAATGACACCATCACGGCATTAAAATAACCACTTTTTGAGTGTCAGCCCACATTTGCCAGATGAATTCTGGAACTACATGAGGTCCTCTTCCCTGATCATGCCATTTAACAAATTAATGAAGTTTCAGAACTTCAAATGCTAGAGTCAAGCCACGTAGAGCACAGCTGAATTGCTTACCAGCAAGCATTTGATTTGCAGTACAAGCTGTACACACATCTGAATCAACAAGAAGTCTAGACCAGGGGTTCCTAAACTTGGTTCGTGGCTTGTTCAGGGTAAGCCCCTGTCGAGCCGTGAGATGCTTTATTTACTTGAGCTTCTGCAGGTATGGCTGCTCACAGCTCCCAGTGGCCGTGGACTGCCGTTCCCAGCCAATGGGAACTGCAGGAAGCAGCGTGGGCCGGGCCACCGCTTCCCGCAGCTCCCATTAGCCGGGAATGGAGAACCAGTGCAACTGGGAGCTGCGAGCGGCTGTACCTGCAGATGCTCAGGTAAACAAAGTGTCTTGCAGCCCGACAGGGGCTTACCCTGAACAAGCCACGAACCAAGTTTGGGAACCCCTGGTATAGAAATCCTGCATCTCCCCAAATTTTCCCAGTACATGCAATAAAACAGCACATGGTGTGAAAACCATGCAGATGCATCAGATTGATACCAAATTAGTTTGGGAGAGTACATTTCACTTGCAGAGCAACAGCATATAGCTGCTGATCTGTGGTCTAAATGGCGTGCTGTTGTCCTAGAGCTGCTGGCATTTCCTTATATTTCAATATTGTAGTATAGACTGTGGCCATGGCAGCTGGTTTAGTATCCATAATAGGTTCATACACAACTGCTATGTAGGTGCTCTTCTTTGCTGCAAGCTTGTGGTTGGAACCAGTCCAAAATGGAATCACCTGAGTGTGAACAAATCAACATCATAGGACATTATGAGGTAGTAGACTTAAAACACACCAGGAGAAATTTCAGAGAGCATTTATTTGTAGTGTTAAGGGTTTATTCTCAAGTACTCTTTCATGATGGGTTGGTTCTGGATGCGTTCTAGGTTGTTCTAGACTGCCAACGAGAGACCGAGTGCCCAAGGACAGTTGTGCTGTTTCTTTCCCATGCCTGAGTGATATTTCTGGTGATGGTGGACTATTGTGACAGGGTCAGGTCAGATGGCTACAGGAGAGTGATAGAAGGCAGATATATTAGCCCCAGGTTAAGCAAGTCCCTTTCCCCTGGGTAAGGTAATAGGGGCTGTTCCAGAACAATCAGGAATTTTCTGGAACCAATTAAGGCAGACCAGCTAATTAGGACATCTGGAGCCAATTAAGAAGCTGCTAGAATCAATTAAGACAGGCAGGCTAATCAGGGCACCTGGTTTAAAAAGGGCCTCACTTCAGTCAGTGGGGGGCACACAAGGAGCTGAGAGTAAGAGGGCTTGCTGCTGGAGGACTGAGGAGTACAAATGCTATCTGGCATCAGGAAGAAGGTCCTGTGGTAAGGATACAGAAGGTTTTGGGAGGAGGCCATGGGGAAGTAGCCCAGGTAGTTGCACCTATCACACAGGTGTTACACGAAACACTGTGGACAGCTGTGAGCCACAGGGCCCTGGGCTGGAACCTGGAGTAGAGGGTGGACCCGGATTCCCTCCATCCCCCCAACTCCCTATTGGATACAGGAGGAGTTGACCTGGACTGTGGGTCCCACCAGAGGGGAAGGTCCCTGGTCTGTTTCCTGACCCACTAGGTGGGCCAGCAGAGGCTGCGGGGTTTGTTCTCCTTCCTTTTCCCCATGCTGGCCAGTGATGAGGTTAGCTGAGTGAATGGCAGGTTTGAGCCACTAGCAAAAGTGGCCAAACTGAGGGCTGCTGTGAATCTCTGAGTTGAGCAAATCCGCCAATAAGGCAGGACCCACCAAGCCAGAGGAGGAACCTTGTCACACTATCAACAGACTGTTGTTGAGATACCACTCTAGTCACTGAATGAAAGGTATTCTTTCTATCAATGGTCTCTATGTCAATGTCTGTATTATCTTCTCCTTCATAGGTGAGATTTCCACCAGCATGAAATGGTACAATTCTATTTGGACTGAACACACCTCTCTGTAGTCTATTTCCTGTTTTGATTTTTTTTCCAGCATTAGTGATGAACTGCCTAAGCTCATCATAACTGATGAAGAATCCATGAATGTGTAGAATTTCACATAGGTGCCAGCTTCCCCTCTAGCTGGGGGGTGCTTGACCCCCCTCTCCGTCCCAGACCCCGGCCCCACTCCAGCCCTTCCCTCAAACCCCCACCCTGCCCGCCTCTTCCCGCCCATGCTCCATCCTGCCCCACCCCTTTCCCCAAGTGCTCCCCACCCCTGCTCCTGCTCCTCCCCCTCCCTCCTGGAGCTGACCTGCACACCATGAAACAGCTGTTTGTGGTGGGCAGTAGGCAGTTGGAGGGAGGGTGAGGAGTGATCAGTGGGTCTGCTGGCAGGGGAGAGGCACTGGGGGCAGGATGGAGAGGGGGGTGCTTGGCTGCCAATGGGTGCTAAGCACCTGCTAATTTTAATCCATGTGTGCTCCAGGGCTGAAGCGCCCATGGAGTCGGTGCCTATGGTGTGTCAATTAAATTGCAAGTCCCCATCTCATGTTGAAGCTGTGCAGCAAGGCTTGCATGCAGTTGTATGATTATTTTGAAACTGTTAAACACTATGCACTCTGCAATTGATCATGCTCGTTGGTGGCTGAATTATTTGCCTCTTTATCTATCAACCAAAGGGCAGCTGCACCAATTGGGCCACAAAAGTAGCTGTCCTCTGTAAATTACAGTCACCTGGCTTTGGATCATGGGCAACTCGAAACCATATCCATACAAAAAATGGCAGATGGGGATAGTTGCTGCACAAATGGAAAATTAAAGACTCTCCACTGTGGGACTGTGGTCACCCAGAACAGATGATGGAACATATAACAACTCAATGCCCAATTCAAAAATACAAAGGAGGCATCACAGCAATACACCCTACTACTCCAGATGCAATAATCTGGCTTAACCATCTAAATGTAAAATTATAGTTGTTACTCTACATTTACATCAGCCATACAAAGAAGAATACTGTGCTGCATAGAAAAATGGAGACTTACCTTGTTATGCTGTGCATAGAATGAAATTGAAGAACCATAGTGTTTTTCTAATCTTGCTTGTAATTTGCTACTGGAAAAGTTCGTAGTTCCTGCATTTGAGAGAAGTAGGGTTTCATATCTTTTGTAGAAACTTGGACAGGAGAAGAGCCTCCTTGTTTTGTGTGAGATCATTGTCTATCTCTTCAATCCACTGATAAAATGCAATGACACAAGATGACTGTATTGTTCCAGTGTAGTTAGATTATTTTGTTTCAAGATTTGCTTTACTCAAGCAGGAAGAAACACTGACTTTTCCACTTGCACCCATATCCAGACAGAATCTAATCATGGATGCCTCTACCCAGATCCTAGGTGTGGATTTGGAGAGACTGTGGCCTGCATTTCCCACTCAGAGAAAGCCAGGCTGTGGCGATCATCCAGTGTGAAAGGTGTCTGCTGGTGGAATCACTCAGGAAGCAGGTGGGAAAGCTACCAGAGGAGGGGACTAGGATGAGGAGCATCCATGCACATGAGGAATTCATTGAGCATATTCATATGGAGACATTCAAGCCTGAGGAAGCTATCCAATTAGAGAGAACTGCTGTCACACCGCTGGTGGTGGATGATATGGCTCTGTACAGGGAGGACACTGACTCCTGTTTACTTCTGGCAGCAAGCAGAGCTCCACCCCTATTCTCAACCCACCCACCATAGCGCTGAAGAACTGTTATGCTGCCCTGGCAATGAGCAATGATGAATCACCCCCAAAGGGGTGGATGAGAAGACATGTACCCCCAAGGCTGGAAGGATGGCAACCACCACTCCAAGTAGGCAGGGCCTAATTTACACCTTATGCACCCCTAGGCACATCATCTTCTGCACCCCTCCCCCAGCCTCCCTCTGTAGCCCTGCCTGGAGCCCCCATCCCGAATTCCCATGTGGCCCTGTGACCCCTCCTCCCCCCAGCAGCCCTGTGTGGCCTGCTTTGCTTCCTAACCTGACTCCAATATGGCTACTGTGACTTTTCTCTTGAGATAAAAATGCACCTGCCACCTGCCTGCTAGCTGTTTGCCATCCCTGTCAGCTTAGGCTGTTCCAGCACCACACTGGCAAAAGGCAGAACTGTAGCACATTTTCTGCAGAAAACAAAAAGTCTGCCTCCCTCGGACAAGAATTCCGGCGCATGCTGCAAACTTTATCTAATGGGAGGGGCTATGACATGAGACAAGCGACATGTGGGGCATCTCAGCAGGGGGAAGGGCAGATCAGGAGGCTCCCTCCCACCTGAGAACTCCTGACAAGTACAGCCAGTGGCAGCAGAGCAGCAAAATAGTCCAAAATACCGCAACTTGCAACTGCTTAAAAAAAAAACAACAAAACCCTGGCAACTGACAGCTAAAAATAGCCCAGTTGGGCTAGAAAATTGCTCATTTGGCAATGTGTTAACTTAACACAGACATAAATGTTTTCAGAGAGCACTTACTCTGACATTCAGCCATGAAGTTGTGTGACTTTGTACCTCAGTTTTCCTTCTTGCATAGTTGTCCAAGTTTGTAATGTTTTTTTTTTCCTGCTGTGGAAAGTTTTAGTATTGTGTATAGGCATTAGCTGTGAAACCTCAACATTTCTAGGCTTTTCAATACCAAGTTTGTTCTTATTGAACAAAACATTATAATTATAGGGTTTTCATTACATAGCACATCTCTGTGTACTATTTCCAGCATACTGTTTAAGGATTTTCCTATAAATCATACACACTGCATTTTTACAGATTTTGACATCAACATTGCAATCATTCCAAGATCTGTTAGTATCCACATTAACACTGAACCTATTACAGGTGTACATTCACAAACATGTGTTGTTTCACAAAGTGTGACTAAGTTATCAACTTGGGCTAGAGCATGCATCACTAATTTGGTCTTACAAAGAATTCAGTGTACTTAAAACACAGCTCATATCAAGATTGGAAGGTCCTTAAGGTGTATTCAGGAGCTCTGATTACTCCCTTCTACACCAATCTCACACTGGGGGTTTGACACATGGCCAGAAAGGGTTAAGCATCCTGCAGGATAAATGACCCAAATTCAATCATTAGGGACATATGGGTAAATAATATTTGTGTCTTTATGTGTTTACATATATATTGTTAGATATTAACAATGTAATCAAACAGTTCCTGTCCATGCTGTATTCTGTTAATTCAGAGATCAAAAGTTGATCTTAACATTTAAATGAACTGTAAATATAGTGATATTGTATTGATTTCTCTTTAAAGTATGTAGCAACTCACCTGCAGATGGTGGAAAACAGTCAATTGCCTTATGTTAATCCATGTAGCAAATTATCAGTGATGCTTAGGAAATGACTCTACCCAAAGTCTTGAATATTTCCTACTGTTTGTTCAAGGAGTTCGTGCTGTCAAGAGAAGGCCTGTAAATATATAAAAGTGTTTTGGGTCCTGATCCTTTTTATCTCAGATTTGCTTAATGCTTTATTCAGGGGAAGCTTAAGTCGTAAAACTGAGATCTCCAGTCCAATCTGGATCACCCTGGATATAAACATTGGACTGAATCTATGAACTAATTTTAAAAACTCTTCATAATTCCAAGGCTCACCATCTCTATTATGAAACTGATCTCAGAACTGTACTCATGTCTGTATGTATACTGATCTTTAACAGAATATTTTCTCTCTTTTCTTTTATAATAAATGTTAGTTTAGTTAATAAGAATTGGCTTTAAGTGTGTAATTGGGTAAGCTCTAAAATATTCATTAACTTGGGAGGTAATGTGTCTGATCCTTTTGGAATTGGTAGAACTTTCTTATATAATGAATAAGATTTTCAGTAATCCCCAACATATTGTACTTGAGTATCTGGGTGGAAGCCCACAGCTGGGTTGCAATAAGAGAGCTGTGTGCTGGCTTGGTAGATCTAAGTATTGGAATATCCACTAGCTTTGGGGATTGTGTGCTCCATTCTTTGAGGTTTGCCCTAAGTGTGACCCCCTTGGGACCCTGGTCAAAATCCCAGCATCACAGAATTCTGTACAGCACTGGTGGCTTTTCACTGTTTTATAGTCTTTTGAACTTCTTGACAAATAAAACACTTTTTTCAAAGCATGTGGAGAGTCTGTTTCTTTTTGATGTAAGCTTTCAGGGGCTGGTATCCTCCAGGGCTCCATATATGGTAACTTCCCAGTACAAGTATAATTCCCAAAGTACATAGATAGAATTACTTTCTACCATTACCACCATTTTTCATTTTGTATAATTAAACAAAATTGTGCTAAATTAGATAAAAAACAAATCTATATGTTATCAAAATTGCTATTTTTTGTTTAGTGAGCACTTTGACTAAAGCCTAATATGAAAATGTATTGCCATTTCTAACAAACACTATTAATGACCTGTCCGTAAGTGTCACTGAATTTAAAAAATAGTTTCCAGGCTATTTCAAAAGCTAGACAATCACAAAGTAAAATTATCTATAAGGCAGACTAGATGATACATTTTATGTACAAAATGAAAAGCATTGCTTTGGGAATTCACATACATTTATATCTAGCCAGTATGTGGTACACACTGTGGGAATGCAATCTACTGCTACAGGTGCACAACCTTCAGTGTCAGACAGATCTTTTCAGGAAATTTCAATTGAAAATATACAAAAGTATTATCTCTTATGACAGGTTTCAGAGTAGCAGCTGTGTTAGTCTGTATCCACAAAAAGAACAAGAATACTTGTGGCACCTTAGAGACTAACAAATTTATTTGAGCATAAGCTTTTGTGGGCTACAGCCCACTTCATCAGATGCATAGAATGGAACATATAGTAAGAAGACATACAGAGAGCATGAAAATAGTAAGAGGCTAATTAATTAAGATGAACTATTATCAGCAGGAGAAAAAAAAAAAAAAACTTTTGTAGTGATAATCAAGATGGTCCATTTAGACAGTTGACAAGAAGGTGTGACTATACTTAACATGGGGAAATAGATTGAATCTATAATAGATCATCTTAATTAATTAGCTTCTTACTCCACCTTTTCATGTTTTCTGTGTGTATATATATATATATAATCTTCTTACTATATGTTCCATTCTATGCAGCCGATGAAGTGGTCCGTAGCTCACAAGAACTTATGCGCAAATAAAATTGTTAGTCTCTAAGGTGCCACAAGTACTCCTTATCTCTTGTGAGACACTTTTGACAATTAAGTAGCTGTGATGTGAAAACATTTCATGGTAGTATATTTCAAAATGTTGATATTCCATTTTTGCCACAGTTAAACCGTTTAATCAATTCTGAACAAAAATACTTACTCAGGAAAAAAACAATAAAAATCTTTTGACACGTTGTCATTTGGTAGCTTTGGCCAATAAATACCACATTAAACTGTTGACATTAACTTAAAACAGTAAAAACTGCAATTCATGATTCCATGTTCCTGGAACTGTGCAAAAAACGACACTTTCTCATTTTGGATACCATTGTTTCATCTCGCTTACAGGCTTCTGGAACCACTTGACAGCTCCACATCATTTCTTCCCTATATGTACACAAAACAAAATTTTAAACGATTTATGATTTCCAGAGAATTGCTACAGGCTTATACAGTCTCAGTCAAGAAATAAATCTGTGTATTTTAAAGTAAACATTCAAAAGCCCACATAGTTCTGATGAAGTATCACAAGTGCATGAATATAGCTACAGTTCTGAATTACTATCATATTTAGTAAGCTCTAAACCAGGGATCAGCAACCTTTAGCCTGCGTCCTGCCAAGGTAAGCCCCCTGGTGGCCAGCACATCCCTCGGTCTGTGCCACTTCCCGCAGCTCCCATTGGCCTGGAGTAACAAACCATGGCCAGTGGGAGCTGCAATCGGCTGAACCTGCAGATGCGGCAGGTAGACAAACTGGCCCAGTCTGCCAGGGGCCTTACCCTGGCGGGCCGCGGGACAAAGGTTGCTGATCCCTGCTCTAAACAGTTCTACCATTCCCTTAGAAACGTTGGTAGCTTTGATGCTATCATGGTGAGTACAAGCAGATGATCTTATTGTAACTACAGTCCATATGCTTTTGGTGTTCACTAAGTGCCAATTCTTCCCTCCCCCCTAGTTCCCACTTTGAGTAGCTCTGCCGGATCATAGAAGATTAGGGTTGGAAGAGACCTCAGGAGGTCATCTAGTCCAAATCCCTGCTCAAAGCAGGACCAAGATCAATTAAATCTTCCCAGCCAGGGCTTTGCCAAGCCGGGCCTTAAAAACCTCTAAGGATGGAGATTCTATCTAGATAACCCATTCCAGTGCTTCACCACCCTCCTAGTAAAATAGTGTTTCCTAATATCCAATCTAGACCTCCCCCACTGCAACTTGAGACCATTGCTTCTTGTTCTGTCATCTGCCACCACTGAGAACAGCCAAGCTCCATCCTCTTTGGAACCTCCCTTCAGGTTCTTGAAGGCTGCTATCAAATCCCCCCTCACTCTTCTCTTCTGCAGACTAAACAAGCCTAGTTCCCTCAGCCTCTCCTCATAAGTCATGTGCCCCAGCCCCCTGATCATTTCCGTTGCCCTCCATTCGACTCTTTCCAATTTGTTCACATCCTTTCTGCAGTGGGGGCCCCAAAACTGGACGCAATACTCCAGATGAATACAGCAGAACTGCTGCTTAGCCAGCAGCCCCCAGTCCTGTAGCGGTGCTAGGGACCATGGACTCCAGCCTCTAGGATGAAATAAATAGCTGAAGTCCATAGTCCCTAGGCTGGGAAGAAGGAAGCTATCCCTCCCTGTCTCTGCATTCCAAGCATCCATGCTGGGAGGGTAGGGATAGGGTCCAGAGTGACTTAGGCAAATTGGAGGATTGGGCCAAAAGAAATCTAATGAGGTTCAACAAGGACAAGTGCAGAGTCCTGCATTTAGAACGGAAGAATCCCATGCACTGCTACAGGACTGGGGACTGGCTAAGCAGCAGTTCTGCAGAAAAGGACCTGGGGATTACCGTGGATGAGAAGCTGGATATGAGTCAGCAGTGTGCCCTGGTTGCCAAGAAGGCTAATGGCATATTGGTCTGCATTAGTAGGAGCACTGCCAGCAGATCGAGGGACATGATTATTCCCCCCACTATTCAGCACTGGTGAGGCCACATCTGGAGTATTGTGTCCAGTTTTGGGCCCCACACGACAGGAAGGATGTGGACAAATTACTTCATCCTAGAGGCTCCAGTTGCCTCCACATGCTATGAGCAATAAATAATGGATTTGCTCAGAGTTATTCTACCAGTCTCTCAGACACTGTCTTCCCAGCCCTGTCCTCTTTCTTTCTAACTCCTGACCTCTGCACAAAGCACATGTATTGCTCCTGCAAAACAGAGCTCCAAGTCACTCTCTTCAGTGCCTCCCTATACCCTGCCCCCAACCCTCACACTTGTGCAATATTCATGACAACTTATACCAGGATCTGCCCCAAGGATTTTAACTGTCTGACTGTATGTTGATATCTGATTTTTACATAAAATATGTGATAGAAATGTTGAAAAGAGAACTCTTCATGGTTTAATAGGTGATGGATACCCAAAGCAGCAGAGGACCAATAGTCTGTTGAATATTGAATTCCACTTCCACTTTGAACAACAAAATATAATAGACACTCTACTCTTTTATCTCATTTTCTGGCAGTATCATTGTCACTGTGTTGAATTTTTCCCTTTCAGAAATGCATTGATTTTTGTTATGTGACATTGCAGGCTAACTGGAACTCCTCAGTGTGACTTAGAATGGGAAAAATAGATGAATCTCTTCCTGTGGTATTGCAGAGCGTACTTTCATACATGCTGAATGACTTTGATTAAACAGCTGCTTGTCTTGTAAAATCAAAGGAAAGCACTATTTGTTATCTGTTAAGTGCCATGTTAAATTCTCAGAGCAAATCAATTCACAAGCCAAACAATGCATTTTTTTTATGACAAGTCATTTCTGAATTAGCTGCCAGTAGACTTAATAGTACTTCTCAGAGTTAAAAAATTCCAAAGGCTACCGCCATCACATTATAGCTGGAAAACAGTTTGACTTTACCAAGTCTTACAGGACAATTGCTACAACAAAATGTTCATTAAAGAGAGAATAAATATCATTTTGCAAAAGCACTGAGCTAATTAGATAATTTAAAATTGTTGAGGTTAGTTTCAACATTTGGGCCTTCACTTCATCTGAATAAATCCTATAACTAATGGTTTAGCATCAAAAAGTATTGTGCTGGAAACAGCAAGAGGCCATCAAATCCATCCCCATGCATTGTGATAGGACCAAGTAAACCTAGACAATCTCTGAGAGGACTTTCTCCAACCTGTTCTTAAAAACCTCCAATGACAGGGATTCCTCAGCTTCTCGTGGTAACTCTTTCCAACACTTAACTTGGCCTGATCTTTAGAAATTATGTACATAACTATCTTTAGAAATTATAAAAAATATCAGTAAACAGACTTCACTAAATAAAATTGTACCCTAGCTAACAATAAGCATTTCTCTAAAAGAGAGCTGTCTATAATTTCAGTTAAATAGAACCTGTAATACAATCTGCCTTAACACTATCTGTTACTCTTAATTTAACCCCTCACTTATAGGGGAAAATAAGAAATCCATTTTATTGTTAATATTGAGCTGAAATTTGCTCAGAACATTTCTTACTTCAGAACATTACTATCTAGCTTCAAGTGTTAACAGGTTTATTTTTCAGGTGGTTTTATAATACAATGAGAGTAGGTAGCACTAACCATATTGTTTTTTTTGTTTTCTCTGTGGATTTTGGCAGCAAAACCTATAGGACCAGATTTTCAGAGGAACTCAGCATGCAACACTTCCAGCTATTTTCAGTAGGACCTGCTGAGCGCTTTTGTAAATCTAGCCATTCTATTTAACAGCTTATGTAAAAGCTGAGTTTATTTGAAAATCTAACCACTTGTGTTAAAAGCAGAGATGGGCAACTAACATACTTTTTTTTGGTTCACTGCCCTTCCCTTTTGCCCTACAGACCAGTGGTTAGAACGCTCACCTGGGTTACAGGAGACGTAGGTTTGAATCCCTGTTTTGGAGCAAGGATGAACTCAGGTTTCCCACCTCTCAGGTGAGTGCCCTCTGTAGCCGATAGGGCTAGCTTGCCTTTATTGTATTCACTGCCTTGCCTTTATTATTCTGCCTTTATAATATTCAGCACTAATGCAAGGAACATACAGGCTTGTATCCTGTAAAACATTGACTTCAGCAGTTTGCATGAGGCTTGATGCCTATGAACTTTGACATAAATAAATGGCCCAACAGTAATCCCTAAATTTTGGGGAATGGGAAATAGAGTGTAAGGGGGGATTTTGTCCATAATGACATCAGCCAACCATGAAAACCTGAGCTAACACCAGCTTTTGGAAAGTTTTGGAAAGAACATCCAACCTCAAGAATGCCTTCAACAAATTGACATACATGATAATAAGATGAGATCATTAACATACTAACCTATATGTTAGTATGGAGGTCAATATTGATAACGGGAGAAAATACAAATAAGGAAGAGGGGGAAACCCTCTACTGAATGTGTATTAGCCATGGTAGCATTTGTGTAACATATTATAGAAGTAGCATCCCAGCCTGTGGGAAGCAGGGGAGAGAGAGAGATGTAGCCCTTGGGAGGTGCCAGGATGATGAACACTGGTGAAGATGAGGAAGGTGATGGTAATGAGGAAGATAATTGCTAACATTTCATGTTGTTCTTCAAGGAATGATGTGAGTATGGATGTTCAGATGTACTTTCTGTATTATTTCTGTTTGCCTTACTGAGTTAGAGTGTTTGTGACTTTGCTAAATATATTAATAAATTATTTGTAAATATAGAAGAGTTCCTATACTGTGCGTGTTGCAACTGTGCACATTGGGGTTCCCAACTTAGTCTGGAGAAGAGAAGACTGAGGTGTGACATGATAACAGTTTTCAAGTACATAAAAGGTTGTTACAAGGAGCAGGGAGAAAAATTGTTCTTCTTAACCTCTGAGGATAGGACAAGAGGCAATGGGCTTAAATTGCAGCAAGGGTGGTTTAGTTTGAAACTTCCTAACTGTCAGAGTGGTTAAGCTCTGTAATAAATTGCCTAGGAGGTAAGGGAATCTCCATCATTGTTTTTTTTTTTTAAAACAGGTTGGACAAACACCTGTCAGGGATGGTCTAGATCAGGAGTTCCCAAACTTGGTTCACGGTTTGTTCAGGGTAAGCCCCTGTGGGCCACAAGACTCTTTGTTTACCTGAGAGTCCACAGGTACAGCCACTTGTAGCTCCCAGTTGCCATGGTTCGCTGTTCCTGGCCAATGGGAGCTGCAGGAAGTGGTGCGGGCCGGGCCACTGCTTCCCATAGCTCCCATTGGCCAGGAACGGCGAATTGCGGCCACTTGGAGCTGTGAGTGGCCGTACCTGAAGATGCTCAGGTAAACAAAGTGTCTCGTGGACCGCAAGGGACTTACCCTAAATAAACCACAAACCAAGTTCGGGAACCCCTGGTCTAGATAATACTTAGTCCTGCCTTGAGTGCAGGGGACTGGACTTGATGACCTCTCAAGGTCCCTTCCAGTTCTATGATTCTATGATTCTATAATCATTTGAATAATACTGGGCCTGATCCTGGGACAAGAACCTGCCAACCCTCAAAGGGATAACTGGGAATTCTTAAGTAATCAATATAATCAACGTATAATCTGTAGATCAGGCTACACCTACCTACCAGGCTGTTCTAAACTGGGTTTCTCTGAATCTCTTCCATTGAAGCTGTTCCACTTTGTATAAAATATTTGAATAGCCATTATGCCAGGAGGACCACTTGAGAATGACTCTATGGCCTGGTGGTTATGGCACGTACCTGGAGGGGGGATACCAATATTCAAGTCCCTGCTGCAGAGTGGGGATTTGTATCTGTCTCTCCCAGATGGGTACTGACTATAGACGCTCTCTGGGTTACACAAGGCCCGACTTATGCAAATCTGCACTTATGAAAAAAGTTCCATAAGCTAGAAATAGGAGGTTGTTTTTTTTTGGGTTTTTTTTGCGTAATGGTCGGGTATACGTTTCCGACTTACAAAAAATTCAAGTTATGCAAGGCATTCCGGAATGGAGCGATTGCATAAGTCGGGGAGCATTTGTATTGAGTAAAAGCAGGGTGGCGGCAGTGCCTCCTCCTTCAGTTTTGTGAACGATGCCTAAGTTCCCTTGT
Organism: Eretmochelys imbricata; assembly: GCF_965152235.1. Lineage (NCBI taxonomy): Eukaryota > Metazoa > Chordata > Testudines > Cheloniidae > Eretmochelys > Eretmochelys imbricata. The sequence continues at coordinate 90,319,479 of NC_135572.1, read as the reverse complement.
GAATCTAACCACCTGTTGTAGTAGCCAGGCAAGGTACTAACAAACTTCAACAGGACTTTATTTTTTAAAGTGGAAACCTCTTTCCAAGCTGCTGCTGCACCCTCAGTAGCTCTCCCTCAGCCTCTTCAACTCCTCCCCCCTCCTTCCTGTTTCCTGTCCTTTCAGACTCTCAACAGCCAGTGCTCCCAATTCTAATAATTACAAGCAACATCTAAACACCACATTCCCTCCTCTCTTAAGAAACTCTCCCAATTACAATAAACATTGTTGTTCTAACCACAGGAACAAATAGGAAACAAGGCACTGTACTATTGACAGAATTATTACACTAAAAACAATATAGATACTACATCACATAGTCTCTAGTCCAGACAGGTGGTCATCTGGGTCTGACAGGCCATCTCTCAAGCCCTGGTTCCAGTGCAATGTCTTGTTATGTTGATACTATGGTGAAGTCATCCAATTGCACACTGGGTTTTGGCATAATCTCCTCTTGGTGCACAGGCAAGTGCAAGATAAGAAGCATTCCATACCTTCCCATCAGAGGGTCTATAGGTGTAAGGTCCCTTCTTCTCTATGATTTTAAGAGGAGCTGTGAATTTATGGTCCCCTTTGCATAAAATTCCAGGTTTTCATATTCTAATGAAGGAACCATACTCAAACTTTGTTCCTTAGCACCCCACCGCTTATCTGTGAAAGCCTTATACTTTGCTTGGTTCTGTTCAACTGTTTTTCTCACATCATCCTCGGTTGGGGCCTCAGGTTATGCCTTTAACAATCCAGCAATGTTCAGTTTAGTATTCATCTGTTTCCCATGCAGTAACTCTGCGGGTGATCTTTGTGTTGTGGCATGTCATGTAGCCCACTATGCTTGCAAAGAAATCAGTAGTGAAGGTTATCCACAGTCACCCTTCCAGTTTAGCCATTTGCTAAATGCTTTCAATGCTTTCAAACTTCTGTTAAACCGTTTGATTTCTCCATTGGCTTGAGGGTAGTATAGTGATGACTTTCTATGTAAAATGTTCCTCTCTGCTAGAAACATTTCAAACTTCAGAGAGGTAAATTGACTACCATTATTTGAAACCAGTTCTTTGGGGCTACCTTCCCTGCTAAAAACTGAAGAGAGGAAGTTAATTACTGCAGCAGAAGAGATTTGCGATGTAAACGCTACCTCAGGCCATTTACTGAAATAGTCTATTAAGGTGATGGCATAACGACAGTCAATTGGAGCAGTATCAAAGGGTCCTACAATGTCAATCGCCACTTTTTCCCATCCAGATTCAGGAACAGGAACAGGCTGTAATGGAGGGGTTCATGTCACTGCTGTCTTAACATGCATTTGGCAAGTGACACAGGATTTTATGAGTGCTTCAGTTTGAGAGTCCATCCCTGGCCACCAATACAGATCCTGTAGTTTTTGTTTGGTTCTGACAATTCCTTGATGAGTATTGTGTGCCAGGTGTATGAGTTTTGACTGTAATTCTTCTGGCACAAGTAGCCAGTGTGTACCTCGTAGCACACAGCCATTGAGCAAAGAAAGTTCATCCCAATCTCTAAAATAAGGCAGCAAAACTGGGTCAAGGTTTTTAGGGTGACTGGGCCCTTATTTCTCTTTGTCAGAAATTCCCATAGTTTTTGTTGAATTGGACACACTGAACAAGCAGCTTCAAACTGTTCTCTTGTAACTGCAGTAAGAGTACTTGTAATAAGCGCAACAACTACATCCTCATCCTCTGGTGGACCATCTGGTGAAGACAAAGGCAGGCGAGAAAGGCAATCAGCTACCACATTTTGGTTTCCAGGCTTATATTCCAGTTCATATTTGAAAGAGAGTAGTCTTGCAGATCATTGAGCAATATGAGATCCTGCTCTTCCCAGTCCTTTCGTGGTGAGCAGTGTCAAAGGGCTGTGGTCTGTGCGCAACTTGAATGAGCGGCCCCACAGGTAAGTTCTCCATTTTTCAGTAGCCCAGACACAAGCACGTGCTTCTTTTTTGACTGTAGAATATTTCCTCTCAGCAATAATGTCCTCTTGAACAAGTTTTCTAAGTTCCTCTGAAACAACCTCCCTGACTGAAAATGGTAAGCACTGTAATTTCTGTTGTACAGGCATCACATTATCCTGCATATTAACTTTATGCTGAAACCCATAAGCACAGCTGAGTTTCTCCTTAACCTGGTGTTGGGTCCCAGCTGACACTGGTGTGTGTACCGCAAGAGTGCTTTGCTGAGGAAGATCAATTCGTCCATTAACTACCCTGAGATTTAAAGCAGCCAATAAATCTCTGCCAAGGATAGGAGTGCCTTTGTGGACAATGTAGAACTCTGCAGTTACACAGCAATCACCAAAAGTAACTATTGCTGGCAGGCAGCCATGTACTGGAATATGGTTTTTCAAATAGCACAGCAAGTGAAGTTTGGGTTCAGTAAGAGGCACATCTTTAAAGTAATGCAAATAGATGGAATCAGGTAGTATAGATACTGCTGAGCCAGCATCCAACATTAGCTTAATAGAGTGTGATTTGCCTGATGGTATGGAGGAAACGTTTACAGTGCACTTTATTTGTTCTGGAATATGTGCAGTAGTGATTTTGTCCACGCTCAGCACAGAAACATTTGGTATTGTAACTGCATGCACCTGTTGATTGAACTGGCTGCTGCAACATACTTTAGCAAAATGCCCAGTCTTTTTGCAATGATTGCACTGAGCTACTTTTGCCGGACATCCTGTGTAGCTTGCGAGGTGTTGTGGGGATCCACAGTGAAAGCATGCTTATACTGTATTTTGAATTTGCTGATTTGGTGGTTTTTCATTAGTTTTCCTCTTGTAATTGTTTGTCTGCAGCGATAGTGAACTTTTCTGCAAAGGAGTCACAGGCTGGATTGTGCCTCCTGTATCCATGCTCATTATTTTGGCTTCAGCTGTAGCTGACTCAATCTGGGGAGCAATGGTTATTGCTTTTTCTAGTGTAAGTTGTGGTTCTAGAAGTAAATGTTCTCTTACATGAAGCATGGTTGTTTTCTCAATGAGCTGGTCTCTAATCATCTCATCTGCCATATTCCCAAAGTCACAAGTTACAATAAGACTCCTCAGGGAAGCAATATTCTGCAGTATAGTCTCCCCTGGTTTCTGCTCACACTGGTGAAATCTGTAGTGATTAGCTACTACATTCAATTTTGGTACAAAAAGGTTATTTAATGCAGTGAGTGCAGTCTCATATTTATTGTCTGCAAGGGAAAAGTGTAAAATATACGCTGCCCTTCTGCTCCAAGGCAGTGGATTAGCAGAGCACACTTTCTTACTTCAGAAATTTCTGTAGTACTGATTGCAGGCAGATAGGTCTCAAACATAGGGATCCAGGCAGTAAAAGCAATTGGAGGCTCACCTGGGCTTTGTAGAAAGGGTGCAGGTGGGTTCAGAGGCAGAAAATCCATCCTTGTCACCAAAATGTTGTAGTAGCCAGGCAAGGTACTCACAAACTTCAACAGGACTTTATTTTTTAAAGTGGAAACCTCTTTTCCAAGCTCCTGCTGCACCCTCAGTAGCTCTCCCTCAGCCTCTTCAACTCCTCCCCCCTCCTTCCTGTTTCCCGTCCGTTCAGACTCCCAACAGCCAGTGCTCCCAATTCTAATAATTACAAGCAACATCTAAACACTCCCCCCCAAAAAAAACAATTTGCGCTGAAATTATTCTGAAACTTCATGTCAAATTCATGTTGTAAAATGCACCTGTAAACTAAACTGTCTTGTGACTGGGAAATAAATCAGTTTGAGCTGTAATCAGAACCAATGGGATTAAATTCATCTGAACAAATATTTCTCACTAATAATTCTTCCATTTTTCTGTGTACTATATAAGATCTTGGTGTGCATAACTTGACTATAGTAATGCAAGGCTACCATCATCCACAAGGATTCCACATTTGCACTCTGTTTGCTGTATTAGAGGTTAAATTTTAGTGTTCCTAGACAGGAACACTCCTTTTACCTTGATCTTTTCCCAGGACATTAGCTAAGCTTAACTGTTGACTTCTTATCTTTAACTGCTGATTTTTGTGGAAAGCAAAATTGTATGCAGATGCAAACTTAGTAGTATTTAAGCAAGTAATTCCTTGCCATTGGTTGGTATATTCAGCACTCCAGCATAGCAATCTATGGGTCACTTCTGCTCTGTTTGAGTAGGCTATTTGCAGTTTGTATTGGTGTTGGTGGAGGTTTTTCCCTTGAATTTCAGGCAGTTCATCAAATTTGTGATTTTCATTGCTATTTCAAACTTTAGGAATTCTTTTGAGTTATACTAGATATCAGTGTTTCTGCCCAACTCCATGACTATTCGATGGTAATTAAAGATAGTTTTATGCCTCCTCATTGCATTAATGATGGAAGTTTTGTAATTCTCAATCTCTCCAGCTAGAATATCTCTCTAATAGCCTATTGCCAGTATGTATTATACAGTAGAAAATGGTCTGATACCATTGTCTGTAATATTGTCCCTGCATCCCAAACATACATACTCCTGCATGTGAGTTTGAAAAGGTGCATCAGCATAGTCATGGAGCAACTGCCTCCATTCTGCTTCTAAATCCTCCCTTGATAATGATTCTCAGGATGATCCTGGGGAGCTATGCCCCACGGGATACAGTCAGTATGCTCTCCTTAACATTGTTTTTGAATCCTGTCTCCCAGTATAGTTAAACTACTCTTCTTGTTCCTTAACACCCTTCAGAGTTTTCAGACTCACAGAGCAGAGGGATGGGGCTGGATTTCTTTTTTAAGTACAAAACTCTGTTTATTAAAAGTAAGAATCTGCCCTACATAAAAGGGAAATGTTGTTTAAAGAGTGCCAAAGACTCACTTCAATTTGATTTGCAAATGCTTCACTTCTCTCAGGATTTGGGACCCATGGGCTCAATCTTGCACTGAAGTTGATGGGAATGTTGGGCTTACAACAAATGTGGGATGAAGCATAGTGTGCCTTGCTGGACTATTTTCCGCATAAGTTATTTGTCACTAGCTAATCTTAATTATATTTTTATAGCGCAGCTTATATTGTATATTATAGTAATGCTAACATAACTAACTTTCATATCCTGACTTCATGACACTGTTTTATTAATGACATTTCAGGATGTACAATAGTTTTATGATCATTTACAAAAACTGTAATAAGATTTTCCCAAGGACTCATTCAGTTTTAAAGTTAGCAAGACATACCAGTGGAAAACATGAATTCATACTTTTGGCTGAGTGATGGTCTTTTACTATTAAATACTGCATGACTGAAAAAAGTGCACATTCTTTATGATTGGAGCAACACACATGAAATGGCAGTTATATGTTTTGATAAAACAGAAAACTTTTCAGTGTTTCCCTCCGTTTTCATGAAAAGGTCAAATAAACCTCTAAAATAAATTTAAATCATAAAATGGAGACTGCATTTTTATTAATGTAAATTATGATGGAAATGTTTACTAGGTGCTAGAGAGACACTTGAGGATTATGGGCACCAATTTGATTTTGTCTTACTTTATGTACACTACAGTTCAAGTGTCTTTCTATTCTTTAAGTGCTTTTTATTAAACTCTTTCTTGCTAACATATTTTTTAATTAAAAGAACCCCAGTGGTTTGTAGCTGAGAATGATACAGTTGCAGTCATTCCTTCTTTTCTTCCACATGGCCCTCCTAGATATGGTACAACCTCTGTGAGGCATTATCCTTTCCATTTCTACCTCCTCTCCCCCTTAAATGCTAGTCTGCCTACAGTGAAAGATTTGTACAGAAAGTCACCTCTGTTGTTCTCTGTACCTGACTGTGTATCTGACCATTAGATCCTCTGGGGAGGCTGTCCCCTTTCTCGTACATCTTGAAAGCACTTATTACATGATGAGTGCTACTGCCTGCAAGTGATTAATAAAAATAGGATTCTATAAGGAAAAAATCAATAAGGATATACATTTTAACATTTGCCCCTTGACTTCAGTTGGAGATGGATCAGGCCCAATAGAAACTTCCTATGAGGCAAATGAGGTCAGTCTCTCTCCTTCTACCAATGTGAATACACATACAATCCTTGGTGCTCGGCTAGCAAGCTAGGTACCAAAAACTGAGCACCGGATATATCAGTGTTTGAGTGTATGTGTGTATGTGATATTCTTAATCCATTTTGGTAAAATGCCAACAGTTTTACATAAATTGGGTTGGGTTGAGGAAGTCTTATGAAGAAAGAGAACTAGATGCACCATAATTAGGTTCTATCCAATAGTTTGGGTCTTCTCCTTTATGCTACAACAGTGATACTAACCTTTTTGAAAACAGAAGAGAATTTAGAAGAAAACAATATTTTTTTCTGGAACCACATACTCATATTGGAATAAAACTCAACCCTGTGCAAAAGGCTGACACTAGATCTATTCAGCACTTAAATCTCTCAAAATAAGGCTTAAGTGGGTTTTAAGTGGCACATAGGCCTTGCAGGTGCCTTTTCATGGAATTTTACCCATTGGTGAGTGGTACTACTAATGTGAGTAACTACCAACCAGTGTAAGTAATTTTAACTGTCCCATAAAATGTAATTATTGTTATTAAATTTCTCAGAATGGATATTATTCTCTCAGAAATGATTAATCTTTAAACTAATTTTTGTAGAACCCTTCTATTTTTTGACAACTATAGTAATTTAATCCTTATTAAATGCTATCATTAATAATAATATAATGATTTTTTTTTTCCCTAGGAAAGTCCTTTTGAGAACTGGGATCTTATTTTTAGTGTCTAGAAGATGAGATGAAATGAGAAAGATGAGAAATGCTGGCAGAGCCACTAGTTGCTGCCAGTCACTTTAATGATCTGTCATATGTACAACATTTGAATACCTAAGCACTGTAGCCTAAACTAAACCCACGCCATCAGCTACAATTACAAAGACTTTGTAATGTGGTTTGTTGAAGTTTGTAGAATTCTACAGACTCTCGCAGAATTTTTTTCTGGAATTTTTTAGACGTTGGTAGGAATTCACACTATCTGAAAGAGTTCCTCTTACTTTTCATCTGATAGTTCAAAAGGTATTATAGTATTATATAATAATCGTCTACTTCTATTATAGTAGTCTTTTTGCCTTATAAATTAAGAATCCAGATTACATCCTTCTAATACATACCTTACAGGAAAAAATTCCCACTGAAATCAATATATGAGACAGTACAGGTACATGCTCTTCCATGCCAGAAAAGTACTGGTTTTAAAGTAACAATGCTTGAAGATACAGCATGAAGAGTGTGCTGTAGAAAAAATTATGTTATTTGAACACTGAATTGAAATATAATTGCTAACTAAATAATACTATCAATGATAGACAGTTGTTAGAAGAAAAGGCAAAATTTGTAAACTCCACAGAGTGAATATTACTAAAGAAAGTATCTTACTATTATCCTGGGATATGTAACTGCTGGAATCAATGGCAATTTTGCCTGAATAGGGAATTTAAGATTGGGGCCAGCATTAATATGATAATTAATCAGAATTGGGGTTTTAAACTTAAGCTTTACCAAAGTTGTTGTAAGAGGAAATGCAATACAATATACTACAATTTGGATACTGAATTTTTAAAGAAAATAATCTTCCAGAGTAGTGAAGTGACAGTTCTTGAATGAGACATCTTAATAATGACAATGAGAAATAGAGTTTAAGTTTCCCAAAGCCAATTGTATGTAGTGACTGGATATACTGTTATTCCTGTTTAGTAAGTTGGGGATGAAGAGAAGTTAGATCCAGTGAACTCCAAGGCTGAAATCTAGCTAATATTGCTTCACTTGCGGACTTCTTTCATGGTTGTTAATATGTAGCCACTAGAGGAGATAGCCAATTGTGGGGGGACACTGAAGAAGTCCTGTTGCCAGGAACAGAGGAGCACAGGAGAATAGTTATCCAGAGATACATGGTGTGATGTTGCACCCCATAATGCTTTATAGAAATATGCTTATGAGTGTAAATATGACATAACTGAAATAAGTTTTATACTAGATATGCCATGTAACATATCTTTGCAAAGGTTATGACCTACTGAATATATTCATCCTATTTGTATGCATGTATCATTTTTATATCTGAAGTTATGAGCGTTGGCTCTATGCTTGTATTTAAAGTGTTTGCTGTAGGAAGCACATAAAACAAATTTGGTCAACATAATGTGAAGGGATATTCAAGTAACTGTGAGTACTTAACTAACAATGGACTTTGGGAGACACCAATCCACATCTGAGCTTTCCTGGGAACATTCAAACTAACATGTAAATAGGAGAACAAAGGGGTTTCCACCCACGAGAGACAGAATATAAAAGACCCTGGGAACCCCTCCATTTTGTCTTCAGCTGGCTCAAAAGATGGCCTCTCCACCCCAAAGAGATGCCCGAAACAAACTGGATAAAAGGACATTAACTTTGGGGGGGGGGTGTGGTTGCTGGACCCAGACTAGGAAGGAGTCTGTGAAAGAAGCTTATTGGAACATCTCTGAGGGGGAGATTTACCTGCATTTAGTTTCCTGCTGTATTAGGCTTAGACTTGGGTGATTTTGTTTTATTTTGCTAGGAAATTCACTTTGTTCTGTCTGTTATTACTTGGAACCACTTAAATCTTATTTTTTATATTGAATAAAATCACTTTTTGCTCATTAATTAACCCAGAGCAAGTATTAATACCTGGGGGAGCAAACAGCTGTATATATCTCTCTATCAATATTATAGAGGGCAAACAATTTATGACTTTACACCGTATAAGCTTTATACAGAGTAACATGGATTTATCTGTGGTTTGGACCACATTGGGAACTGGGTATCTGGTTGCTGGATCCAGGAGCACTTCTTAAGCTGTTTTCAGTGAAGCCTGCAGCTTTGGGGGCATGTGATTCAGACCTGGGTCTGTGTTTCTAGCAGGCTAGCGTGTCTGGCTCAACAAGACAGGGTACTGAAGTCCCAAGGTGCCAGGGAAAACAGGCTCAGAGGTAGTCTCAGCACATCAGGTGGCAGTCGCAAGGGGGTCTCTGTGACCCAACCTGTCACACATGGATCTTGACAAACTCACTAAATCTTGTGGATCTCGGGAGAATCACTGATTAGGGAATTAAACCCTTTACCTGTTCCAGGAAGCTCAGTTCTGACAGAACACTGAGGAGGAAATGACAAGAGCAAAAACCCAGCCCCAGTAGGGAAGAAAATGACTTTCAGACAGTTGCAGAAAGATAGCAATTATATGTCAAATCCTAGTATTTCAGCACACATAAGCATTTCCATAATGGCTCATTTGCTAGAGCTTTTTATAATCACTGTTCTGAATCTTCAGGTGCCATAAACCACATGTGAACCAAATTCTTTGCTGGTATAAATGTGTGCTGTTCCATTGAAATCAATGGAGCTGCATCAGTTTACACCAAAACGGAATTTTGCTCTATGTTTCTCACAAAGCCAGAAATTAAAATCTATAATTTGATTTAAATAGTTATTCTAAGGATTACATACTATTAACTGAATAATTATAAGAAGTATAAACATAGTTTATTCCAAAAACGGGTGTATTTACCAGCATCCTTCTTATTCTGTAGAATTAAAGAAAATATCTGAATTATAATCTTTATCCACAGTATAATGGTATTTTCAAACTAAATGTTCTATTTTCCTGTTGATCTGAGAGAGAGAGAGGTCTGATCCAAGGTCTATTAAAATTAGTGCAAATGCTCCTAATGAATCTCAAAGTTTTTGTAAGTGCATACCAAACACAAAGGGGGGTGGAAAACATGTTTTCATTTCATAGGACATGTAGTATGAATATCAGGTATAGTATTTACAATATTCAGACCACTGAGAACATGCAGGATTTTATATACTGCAAGTACACTTTACAAGTCAATGCACTTGCACAGTACTGTGTTTAATGGGAATTTGATGTCATTTTAAAGTGAATCATTGAAGAAAGACACACTTATTACAGATATGATATCTGTTATTCAAGCTTAAGTGAAGCGCAAAGACCAAAGTACTGTAGAATGACTCTTCTAACTAATTGATACCATAGTTCATCACCTGCTCAAATAATTTTGGGGTAGCTGGACACATATATAATTTTTTACAGCTCCATTTGTATATTTTATTATCATCATATAGCCTGTCTATTCACCATGTTTTTTTTAAGATGAGCACTTAAAGAACTTTGTCTAATTACATCTGAGTTGATTGATTCCTTCTTTCAATACATCTGGCTTAATCCACCTTTTCCAACATCCAACTTTGTGAGTTATTTATGACATTTACTAAGAGACACAGTATAGTATTTCTATCTAATGGGGAATGTATCCAGCATGCTCATATCTGAGCTCCACATTTCACAATTTATCACTACCAGTATCAGCAAACAAAGCAATATCAATGGGAAGGTTGAAATGGGCTTGATTACCATCTGTCTGGACTGAGAACAGATGGAAGCCTTTGCATGTAATAAGCTATAATTAGACTGCATTATCCACAGAGCGCCCTGCAATAATGGTAACAGAATCTGTTATAAAATATTTCATTAATTTCCTGATTGCGGTAGAGAGATGTCTTACCAGGTAATGCCAAAAGGACATGGGTATATACAGAAATATATACAATTTAGTGTTAATGGTTTAGAGTTAGAGCCTAGCAGCCAAGTTTTATTTCACTATGTCCTAAAATATAATGGATTACACGAGAGAGAGAGAGAGGGAGGGAGAGAGAGACAGACAGAGACAGAAGAACCCATAAAATAAGATTGATCTGTAGGATTCTAATGTCCTAGATATTTACTGACCTGTTTCCATAATCTGCTGTGTGTGTTGTATTTGCCATTAATCAGATATGCAGGGCAAAATTCATCCCTTTCCAGAGCAGCACAATGCCTATACATAATTTAAGAGGGAATTAAAGATGATAGGCCACAAGTTGGACTTCTGCACATTCCATCCAAACTAAGGGGCAGATCTGGAAGTCCTTTGTTATGCAAAACCTCTATGTATTTCAGTAGGAGCTTTGATTGTGAGTGGAGTTTTAGGATTTGGTCATGATTCTGTAAACCAAATCTGCATCAATCTATCTTTCTATGGTATATTCTTGATATATTTTTTCTACTTGTTCATGTTTTAATATTTTTATACTCTTTCAAGCATGGGGAGAGAAATATTTTTTTCTTCGCTTTCTTTTGTTTCTTTTTTAGCACTGCAGGGCTACTAATTTATTTTATAAAAAGATGACACAAAAGAGTTTAGTTGATTTAGTTGGTGTTGGTCCTGCTTTGACCAGGGGATTGGACTAGATGACCTCCTGAGGTCTCTTCCAACCCTAATATTCAATGATTCTATGAAAGATAGAAACTCTTTCCTATAAGGTTAGATTTCCAGAACATTGCTGCCAAAGTCATCTTCCTTTCTCTCTTTTTTCTTACCCCTCCTTTATCTATTGTCTCTCCACTTTAAGGTACAAAAAGAAAAAGGGCTTTAAACTTCCTGTTCTTACTTCCAAGGATCTACAGCACAGAGCCCTCAGCTACACCTCTTCTTACCTCTCCTTCTACATCTGACTTCTCCTCTTTGTCAATCATGATGAGCTTGCTGGTTTGTAAAAGTTCTTAGAGAACCAGTTCCATAGTCCAATAGTCAGTCTATGTGTAGAGTTTGTTCAAATTCTTCCATGAAAATTTGCAGGGATAATCCAGGATATACCTGGAGACCTCAGTCTTGTGACTTGAACTTCCCCAGACAAAGTTTAAGCAGATCTGAGATAGTAAGGTTAAGGCCCGATCCCTTATTTATAGCTGAAGCTCAGCAGATAAGCCACTTGGCAGCACATGATCACAGCAAGGGCCTTCCCAGATGAAGAATAGGTAGTGTGTATTGTTGCTTTGAAGCTAACCTTCTATTTCCTATGTATACACAGATAAAATAGTTGCACTGATTAGCATAAGATGATTACCCATTCAAACAGTTCATAGGTAGTTTACTACAAACTTCAAGGAGAAATGAAGACAATATTATTATAAAACAGGTTTCATCTAAATGTTAATATTCCCTTTTGATCTCTGAATCTATAGAATATAGTAATGAAACATTACAGACAGGAACCAAAGTTTAGCATTTTCAAGTTAATTTGGTCATATTATTAATCTTCTAACAACATATAGGTAAACAGACAAATACAATTAGTATCAATTTCAAATTCTTTATACAGGCTTATATTTCAAGAATACTAGTCCTTTAACATGACTTTGCTAACTATCTACAAGGAATGGTCCTGTTTACCGTTTCAATACTCTTCTAATATGTCTTTAAAGGTTGGTTTTGGGTTACTTAGCTGCTGGCTGGCTCAGTGTCACAGCTCTAAACTGTGGTTTTTGCTTGCTCACCAAGATCAGACCTGGGTTTTCATTTTTGTATCCCATAAAAGTTCAGAGTGTTTAGACATAGGGGATTTAGGCTTTTGTTGTTTGATTTAAAAAAACAAAACACGAGCTGTCTTTGTAACGCTTGACACAATAACAAAGACATGGAAACTGTAGCATATGCAATCTGACGTATCTGTTATTCTGACACATCTTATTTTCTGCATAAATTGCTGTATGCGACTCATTATAGCAAACTAGTTTATATCTGGGCCATCTATGTTCAACAATTGATGAGATAATCAGGGAAAGGACTTCATCTACACGAAGAGCCCTGGAAGAGCCCAAGGGCAAACCCTGCAGTCCTCACATAGACAACGCTCCCATGGAATTCAATGGGAATTTTGTCTAAGGAAGGACTGCAGGATTTGGTCCACTATGCATACTCACCACTGCAACACACCACTTAAGCCTCATGTCTTTAGAGAAGTTTTAAAAAGCTGGGGAGTAATCCTGTTTTTTATATAAGAGATTTTTATAGATCTAACATTAGCCAAGAGAAATTCTACAGTCGAAAAGCATAGCTAGAAAATACGTGTTGTATATAAATAGATTCTGTGAAAGAAATTCCAGTCTCATTCATACCATTGTCAAGCCAAAACAATTCCAGTGAAGCAAGTGGTGTTTCTTTTGATTTACACTGATGTAACTGAGATCAGACTCTATCTGAAATACATTTGTGATGAGCTGAGGTGACATCAGAGCTGTTATTTTCTCTTGAAATTACAGGGTTACAGCAGCACTGTGCTGCTTGTTTAGAGAAGGTGTAATTAGAGGGAAGGAGGATACACAAATAACAGCATTTCCTATAAGAATTCACTTGCAGAATGAATATAGTATGCAATAATGTGGGATAAGCATCTGAGCTATGTGAATGAGGCACAATCAGTCCTGTCTCCATTGTATGTCTCACCAAATTAAGAGACAGTGTTTAAATTCAGTTTAAATAAATTTGAAGCTAAATTTCTTTGCAATGGAGTACGGCTAACCCCTGGGCTTTGGTTGGAAGTGGCAGACAGAAGAAAGGAAGAAGGGGGGATTTCATAATTTCTACATGGAGTGAACTTTGATGCGGTCCAGGATGGCCTGGTTCACTGTCTCTTTAAGGGTAACCTGCAGGGCCTAGTTAGTAGCAGTGATACTTGAAACTCTGGGGATGATGGAGGTTCAGTGTTCACAAAAAATCCATGTGTGGCTACTTATTGAATTATCTAAATTCTGGATTCCTTCACCAATATTTCTACTATCACCTGCACAGGTCCCCCACTAGCCATCTTTCACTCTCACAACAGGCCCAAGATCCCAATATCACTTTATTCTGGCTTTGTAAAGAAGAGGTCCAGAATCCTGCTATCCTTCTCCAGGATGTATGGAAGTAGATTAAATTTTAGGTGTCTGACTGGTATGCCTTCTCTCCCCAAAGTCTGAAACAAGCCTGGCTGGAGGGTAGCTATATAGTGGAGTGGATGGCAAGAGTAAGATATTAGGTTACCTAGAGAAAGCTCCAATCGGTTATTTTGGAAACAATTAGAACAACTGAGTGAAAAAAAAAGTGTTTAACTCATTCAACCATTGATAAATTACTGCAACCAAATTCCCACAATTTCCAAGGTACAATTAATTACAATTAAGTTGATGATTGTTTTCTGAAATATTTCAGCCATCAGTCTCTGATTTGAACTAATATAGGGTGCCTGCTTCTCAGGCCATTTACACTTCTGTGCTAATCTTCTGCTAGTTTTCTACTGGGGTAACTCCATTTAAATGGGCATAAGATTAGATTAATACAGAGGTGAATCAGGTCTCAGATGACTAATGGTTTCTCAAGCACTGTAGTGGTAAAATTAATATTGTTTCTTATGCAGCATGGAAAATAAATAGACTAATTGGTTTCATATATGTTTATAGCATGGCAGGTGATGCAAGAAAGTTGTGCTCCAGACCAATTTTTCTATACAACTAGCATGTTAGTAGAGTAGTATGTGAGAGGTTTTTTTATTATGAAGATTCATTGCTATAAAATATTAATAGCACAGGAAAGAAATTATTGAAGTTTCCCTGTATAGAAATATGTAAAGCTGAACCCCCATATGAATTGTCAGTATATATCAGGGTAAAATGAAGTCAGTGAGCCAGATTGTCTTCTGAATTAGGGTAGTTCTGCATCCCTTTGCTAGTACAAAGCTGGATTGGCTAACTGTGATAAGGTCACTCGAATGTAGAGGAATTCTTTGTTGGCATAGAGATGCCATAGTGGTTTCTATACCATACTACCTAGCCTGCAGCCAGTTAGGAGATTATGGACAGGAGAGAGGAGACATCGCTGAGGAAATCCAGGCTGCCCTCAGGCTGCTGTTACTCTCTGGATGACTGGCCTGGTATAGAGAAGCTCCAGGACTGGGGAGTATAAAGGTAGTTTAAAACTACCTTTGCACTTCCCGCTTTCACTGAGTTGCTCTGAGCACTCCATGGCCAGAGTCATGGATTCAGGCCAGTAGGTGTACCACTCAGCTCAAGCCTTAAATCTGCATCCATTTGACTAACAAAAGAAAAAAAGATAATTTGGTTGTATGAATTTATGAAATATTAGATCAAGTATCTCTCAACCAATTTTTAAAGGGGAAGAAATAAGGTAAAAATGAAATCTATATGGCAAGCAATGAAAATTGTGGGGCAGATCCACAGCAGGTGTATATCACTATCAGTCTTTTTAAGTCATGGGTTTATACTATCCAAGTATAACCCAACACTAGGGGTGGGTCTTGAGGAGTGGAGACTGAACTTGGTATCCAAAAGTATGATCTCTTAACTGAACTAAAGGATTAAGTGCTGATAGGTAAGAGCAAGGGGCAGATATGTAAAACTATATAGGTCTAACTACTTGAGGGGGACAAAGAGTAACACTGTTTATGTGTGGGTCATATATGGATCTGGCCCAATGTTTAAAAGTCCAAAACAAAGTAGTAATTATTTTTTCTTGTCCATCCACAGCCATTGGAGATAGAGAGGGCCAACTTTTCTCACTATTTTGACAGGAACTTCTCATATGACAATGTCTAATCAGGTCATGTGTCTGAAAAAAGAGCTACATGAAGAGATTAGAATCTGACTCATAGGTTTGTATTTATCCAAATATGTATTGGCGGTTCAATAATGCTGAAAAAATGGAAAAGGCCATTCTTCTGCGAGGAGTTATTACAGCATAAAATCTAACCCATATAATCATTCTATTTGATGTAATGATCAAATTATGTGTATTAAAAAGTCAAAAGAAGGTCTGTCCCATAACTAAGATTTTAAAATGTCAAATGAAAGATTATATCAATATTTGACATTTTACTAAAGAAAGAAAAATACTGTTCAACTTTGCAGTTCATATAATCCCATACAGCAATGCCGTATGTTTGAAATTTTAAAGATTTTTTTTATTCGTTTATGTCAGAAGAGGTAAATATCTGTAGCAAGGTGGCCTCCCAATTTAAGGGCCAACAGGCCTGGGGTTGGGCACCCCTGTTCTATTATCAGATGCAGGTGGAAAGGGGTCAGGTATTTTTCTTAAAGAACTCAAAAGAGATCATTTGGAAAGGAGATTAGCTCCTAAAATATGTCCTGAAGATGGGGAATGAGGGAGATTGAAGGGAAGGGTATGTCCCCTTTTCATTACTGAGAGTAAAAGGGAAAAGTCTCTGAGAGATGTAGCCTAGGGTGAAGAAAGAAGCTTCTTTTTTTTTCTTTTCTTTTTTTTTTTAAATGTTTTACCTAAGTTTCATGTTTTGAAGAATAAAACTCTGCATGGAAAGGGACTTGGATGTAGAACTGAGTCCTTCCTGGTAAGGAAGCTCTTCAATCAGAGTGAGGGAAACGGACGCAGTGACTAGTTTGAAGCTATATCAGGTAGGTAGTGCTGTGGCAATGTCCTTTTGGGATTACCCATGAATTCCTTGAGTATCCTAAGATTCCACTTGAGTCAATGAGATCTTAGGGAGTACAAGGCAAAGATGAGCCACTTTAAAAGGTAAATATTTATATTGTGCTAAGATCACTTTCTATAACTTTTGGTTTCTTTAAAAAAAGAAAACAACTCACTGTGAAAAAAATGTATAAAAAGTTAATTGCTTCATTATTTTTTTTTTTATTTCTGTTTAAAGGAACCACACACCAAAGGGCATGCAGCAAAGCATCTTTGACATTTAAAAAAACATAAGTCATAGGATATTGCAAAACAAAATGAAGTGGTTGTTCTGTGAATATCATTTTACCCTATGTCACTAAACAAAGAAAGCCCAAATAGCAAAAACTTAAAGATACATTTCAACTACACAAATAACACCACAAGTTCTATATGAATCTTCAATGTTTCAAAGACTTACATAAATACTTTCCTCTAAGCATTGGTAGTCTACTAAAGTTGCTTGAGGCTGTTCACCTATGTAGTCTTTGCAGGGTCAGGACCTAAGGCCTGGTCTACACTTTGGGGTTAGGTCGAATTTAGCCATGTTAGGTCGATTTTAAAATGAATGCGTCCACACAACCAACCCCATTCTCTCGACGTAAAAGGCTCTTACAATCGACTTCTGTACACCTCTCTGGCCAGGGGAGTAGTGCTAAAATCGACCTCCCTGGGTCGAATTTGGGGTAGTGCAGACGCAAATCGATGGTATTGGCTTCTGGAAGCTATCCCAGAGTGCTCCATTGTGAGTGCTGTGGACAGCACTTTGAACTCTGATGCGCTAGCCAGGTACACAGGAAAAGCCCCAGGAACTTTTGAATTTCATTTTCTGTTTGGTCAGCGTGGCGAACTCAGCAGCACAGGTGACCATGCAGGCCCCCCAGAATCACAAACGAGCTCCAGCATGGACAGAAAAGGAGACACTGGATCTGATTGCTGTATGGGGAGAAACATCTGTGCAGGCAGAACTCTGATCAACAAGAAGAAATGCAAATATATTTGGCAAAATCTCACAGTGAATGTTGGAGAGAGGCTACACCAGGGACACACAACAGTGCCGTGTGAAAGTTAAGAAGCTGAGGCAAGCCTACCAGAAGACAAAGGAGGCAAATGGTCGCTCTGGGTCAGAGCCCCATACATGCCGCTTCTATGATCAGCTGCATGGCATTCTAGGAGGGGACCCTACCACTACCCCACCAGTGTCTTTGGACACCTGCAAGGAGGGGAGTCTCACGCAACAGGGAGGAGGATTTTGTGGATGAGGAGGAGGAGGAGAATGCACAGCAGGCAAGCAGTGAATCCATTCTCCCTGCAGCCAGGACCTTTTCATCACCCTGGAGCCAATACCCTCCGAAGGCGGGATCCCCAACCCTGAAGCTGGAGAAGGCACTTCTGGTGAGTGCACATTTGTAACTACAGTACAGGGTTTAAAAGCAACAGTGTTTAATGTTTGTTTTGCCCTGAAGAATTGGGATGCATTCGCGGCCAGTACAGCTACTGGAAAAGTCGGTTCACATGTCTGGGGATGGAGCTGGAATCCTCCAGGGACATCTCCATGAAGCTCTCCTGGAGGTACTCTGAAAGTATTCTGGAATCATTGCAGCACAAAGCATGGCAGCAAATCATCCTGGGTTTTGGTCGCATTCAAGCAACATTTGGTCTATGTCTTTCTGTGTTAGCCTCAGGAGAGTGATATCATTCATGGTCACCTGGTTGAAATATGGGAATTTTCGTAAGGGAACAGTAAAAGGATCCCCTTCATGCTGGGCTGTTTGCACTTCGCTAAAAGGGATCATCCCAGAGAATAGCCACATGGTGGGGTGGGGGGAGGTGTGTGCTTCACATCCACTCGAAAACTGCAGCCCCTCCTTTTAAATGTGAAACCCAACCAATTGCTTGCTATAGGAAAGTACGGCGCTGCGGTTTGAAACCATTCCCAAATGTTATGCATAAGAAGCCAACCCTGCGTACCCTTTGCCTCACCATGGCTGCATGGAAACCGGATTCTGTTGCCCAGCCGTGTGTGATGTGTCACCATACCAGCAGGCACTCAGTATAAAAGGCAAAATGCAACCTTGTACCTAAAGCACATGTGCTGTCTGCTGTGAATTGCTTAATTCACTGTGAAAGAGTCTCCCTTTTGTTCTCAGAAATGTATCATCTTAAATTTTACTCTCCCTTTTTATCTCCCCCAAGGTGCAAATGTTTCTATGCTCCCCCTATTATCTCCGTCCCTGAGGTTATCACAGATTAGAAGATGAAAAAAATGCACTCGCGATGACATGTTTTCCAAGCTCATGCAGTCCTCCCGCACTGATAGGGCACAGCTGAATCCATGGAGGCATTCAGTGTAAGAGGCTAGGAAAGTATTAAATGATCATGAAGAACAGAGGCAGGAGCGTGAAGAGCAGAGGCAGGAGTGCGAAGAGAGGAAGCAGGAGGCAATGCTAAGGCTAATGGGGGAGCAAATGGACATGATGAAACATCTGGTGCAGCTGTAGGAAAGCCAACAAGAGTACAGACCCCTCTGCATCCATTGTACAACCACCTGACCTCCTCCCCAAGTTCCATATCCTCCTCACCCAGACGCCCAAGAATGTGGGGGGGGGAGGCTACGTGCACCCAGCCACTCCACTCCACAGGATGGCCCAAGCAACAGAAGACTGTCATTCAAACAGTTTGATTTGTAGTGTGGCTACAATAAGCAACGTGGCCTTGTCCTTCCCTCCTCCACAACCCCACCCCACCCCACCTTGCCAGTTATCTCCCTTTTAAAAAATTAATAAAGAAAGAATGCATGGTTTCAAAACAATAGTTACTTTATTTCGAAGCAGGGAGGGTGGTTGTCTTACAGGGAATTAAAATCAACAAAGGGGGCGGGTTTGCAACAAGGAGAAATACATACAACTGTCAAACTGAAGCCTGGCTAGTCATGAAACTGGTTTTCAAAGCCTCTTTGATGCACAGCACACCTATCTGTGCTCTTCTAATTGCCCTGATGCCTGGCTGCTCAAAATTGGATGCCAGGCGATTTGCTTCAACCTCTCACTGTGCCATAAACATCTCCCCCTTACTCCCACAGATATTATGGAGCACACAGCAAGCAGCAATAACAATGGGAATGTTGGTTGCGCTGAGATCTGGCCTAGTCAGCAAACAGCAAACGTCCAAAGGCACATTCTACCATCATTCTGCACTTCCTCAGCCTATAGTTGAACTGCTCCTTATTACTGTCCAGGCTGCCTGTGTACGGCTTCATGAGCCATGGGAGCAATGGGTAGGCTGGGTCCCCAAGGATAACTATTGGCATTTCAACATCCCCAAAGGTAATTTTCTGGTCTGGGAAGTAAGTCCCTTCTTGCAGCTGCTCGAACAGCCTGGAGTTCCTAAAGATGCAAGCATCATGCACCTTTCCCAGCCATCCCACGCTGATGTCAGTGAAACATCCCTTGTGATCCACCAGTGCTTGCAGCACCATTGAGAAGTACCCTTTGCAGTTTATGTACTGGTTGGCAAGGTGGTCTGGTGCCAAGATAGGGATCTGCTTTCCGTCTATTGCCCCACAGTTAGGGAAACCCATTGCAGCAAAGCCATCCACTATGACCTGCACATTTCCCAGAGTCACTACCCTTGATGACAGAACGGCAATGATCATGCTGGCTACTTGGATCATAGCAGTCCCCACAGTAGATTTGCCCATTCCAAATTGATTCCCTACTGACTGGTAGTAGTCAGGCGTAGTAAGCTTTCACAGAGCTATCGCCACTCGCTTTTCAACTGTCAGGGCAGCTCTCATCTTGGTATTCCTGCACTTCAGGGTGGGGCAAAAGCAACTCACAGAGTTCCAGGAAAGTGGCCTTATGCATGTGAAAGTTTTGTAGCCACTGGGAAGTATCCCATACCTGCAACACTATGTGGTCCCACCAGTCTGTGCTTGTTTGCCAGGCCCAGAATTAGCGTTCCACTGTATCAACCAACCCCACTGCCACCATGATGTCCCAATTGCCACAGCCCATGCTTTCAGGAACATCTGTGTCCATGTCCTCATCAAAATCATCCTCATGCTGGTGTATCTTAGACCAGTTCTGTATATACTTCAGGATAATGCGCGAAGTGTTTACAATGCTCACAACAGCAGCGGTGAGCTGAGCGGGCTCCATGCTTGCCATGGTATGGCATCTGCAGGAAAGCAGGAGAGCAGAGTTTCCGTAGAAGTGGTGGATGATGACAAGTGCCATGAGAATAGATACTTATACAGAATGACGAGAGGACCTGCAAGGTGGATTCATGGCACCAGGAGAGCAGAGTTGAAGCAGAAGCAGAAGTGGTGTTAGCAGTCAGACTGCACCGTCTGCTGACAGCAGCACCCAGAACACAACAGCAGTGGTGACTGTGAGCTGAGCTGATTGGGCTCCATGCATGCCCTGGTATGGCGTCTGCATGGAAAAAAGGAGCAAAATGATTGTCCGCCGTTGCTTTCACAGAGGGAAGGGCAACTGATGACATGTACCCAAAACCACCCGTGACAATGTTTCTGCCCCATCAGGCATTGGGAGCTTAACCCAGAATTCCAATGGGTGGCGGAGACTGCGGGAACTGTGGGATAGCTACCCACAGTGCACCGCTCCGTAAGTTGATGCTAGCCACGGTAGTGAGGACACAGTCCGCCGACTTAATGCGGACATACGCAATTGACTGTATAAAATCAATTTCTAAAAATCTTCTTCCATAAAATCTACCTAATTTTGTAGTGTAGACATACCCTAAGTGTCTGCTTCTTACCTTTTTGAAAAATGGCTACACACACACAAAAAAACCCATGCTTCATGGGATAAATTTGATCTGGGTACAAACTCAAAAGTGACTCTGGACAATAGATCCAGGTATATATTCTTAAGAGACCGACAGAAACTTTGAACTTATTTTTCTCTGGACGAGAGAGGTTTATGGGGGCAATAGTTAAGGTACAGAGAAACAGAAGACCGCTACAAATTTCTCTGTTGAGGGGGGAATTATATATTCAGATTCAATGTGCTAGAGTGACTGGGAAGTTTCCAGTGCCCCTTTTATCTGAGAGAGATTAGCTGGTTTGTATCATTATAATACCTATGTATATAACTGGATTGAGTTGGCTGTGTCCAATAAAGTGCCAGATCCTGGAAATGGCTGTTAGATAATAAACTGAGAAAAATGTGATTGGCCTGCAGAAGTGATTGCAATCAGCATTCTATGGCCTGTCCTTGTATACCAGTGTCATTATTATCCCAGTGTATGTTCAGTTTAGTTAGCAGTGTACACTGATGCATGCCAACTGCTGTGTATGCAAATATTAAGTTGAGGAGGATTTATTTCTTATGGATGCAATTCAGAGAGCCTCTGCACTAATGTGCTGTGGCTTATCTGCCATGGATCATGGTTTTTCAGGGGTTTATCCAAAACCACTATATATCTCTATTTATTACTGCTTAATACAGTCTCTAAAAGCAGAAAGTGCATGTGTCCTGGTTCCCATATTACAAAAACGTACCACATGCTCTCAACCACTAAGACCCGCGGTGGGAACACCTAATCGGTCAGCATTGCTATGGTTGGTAGTTTAGTGCAGCTGCATGCTTGTGCAGCACCACCAGTATTTTAAAGGATTGCATTTTTTGAGTGACATAAAAACCTAAAATTGACCTTTCATTTTATTTCAGTTAGGTTTGAGCTACACAATGAAATAGCACATAACAAGAAAGCCACAGAACATAGCGTAGGTTTGGCAGGAAAATGAACAATTCAGAAGGGTGTTTGCTTGACTAAGTTTCTGATGTGCTCATTTTCACTGATTCTGTGAATTGTTTGCCTTGCCGATCACTGGCAGAGCTCTATTGAGATAATACATGCAGACGGGAAGGGGAGAAAAATAACTAAATACTGTATTAAATAATGAAAATAATTTTAAAACTATGTTTTAGTGGGTATACAGACAACACAATTATTCAACCCCTAACAAGAAAGTAGTAGAAAATAATAATTCACATAATTCCATTATGATGTCTCTGTAAAGCTAACATTAGCATTTAAATAAATTACAAATAAAAATGGCTTGGGTGGAATTCATTATTTAAATTTAATAGCACAGCGATACTCTGTGCTTGTATCTCTAAAACACACGAGCGGCCTCCACACTGTTAGTAAGATCCAAGTGCTCCTCATATCATAAAGGTAAATTTTGAATCAGATAAAATATATTAACCTATATTCATAACACTTGGAACTAAGGATGACTGGAATTGAACTAATGAACAACTGGGGGAGGGACAAATTTAATGAATAATTTTGCAGAAATATTTTCCTGACAATCCATTTGGCACTGGCAAAAATGGACATATCCTGCCATCAGTCAATGAACGGAAGTCCAAATCATGTAAACAATCAGCACAATTTTCATTAGGATGCATATAATATGAATAAATACTCATCAAGTTCCATGGGAAAGTGTGTAGTGGACACCCTGGCTTTAATCTCTAAAAGAGCATACATGCTGTTTTCAAGCATTGTGTTAAGGCCTCCTCTGCATTACACTGTGTCCATTTATGTCGATGTCAGTTTCAAAGGAAGAGAGAAAACATCATGGGGAGGAGAGTAGCCAAGGAATATCATATTATGACATCCATGGTCAACATCCATGGTCACTGGCATTGGATAAACAGATGGTATATTTCCATTTCCCAAAGAGAAACAAGACAGCATAATGTAAGATGATTAACTACACATGGGACAGGATGATGGCATGCAGGCTGTGGGAGTCATGGTAACTGGAGGCAGGTGGCATGTATCACGATATGTCATAGGCCAATCATATCCATTTCTTTATCTTTTCAACAGCATCTGGGCACTCCATACAGTGACATGTTATATAATGTCTCAGCAGTCACATTGTCCAATCTATAGCACATGCATTCTCCTTAGCCTTCTCCCTGTCCTCCTTTTTTCCTTTCTGTATCTTCCTGCCATTTGACTTTCTTACTGAGTGCAAGTCTCTCACTTATATCACCAATTGCTGCTCACTACCTGTTGCTGTATTTCTAGCGACCATTCCCAATGCTCTGTTTGCTTTTTTGACTGTCGCTGCACATTGGGGGGATGTTTTCAGAGAACTATCCACGATGACTCCAAGATCTCTTTCTTGAGTGGTAACAGCTAATTTAGACCCGGTCATTTTCTATGTATAGTTGGGATTATGTTTTCCAATGTGCATTACTTTGCATTTATCAACACTGAATTTCATCTCACCCAGTTTTGTGAGATCCTTTTGTAGCTCTTTGCAGTCTGCTTGGGACTTAAGAGCCTAGTGCCTAATAACCCTAATCATAGACCAGGACCCGTTGTGCTTGGCACTGCACAAACACAGATAAAAAGACAGTTCCTTTCCCAAGGACCTTACAATCTAAGTATAAGATAAGATACAACAGATGGACAGAGATGGGAGTTGTAGTTGTGTGGATGGACAAGAAAGGCTGTATGTTGTATCTTAGAAATGTTATGCAGAAAGAATGAGCAAGATTTGACATAGTCTGGATGTGAGGACCTAGACAGGGCTCTGAGACAAAGATGATGCCCAGGAAATCATTAAGAAAGGGAGAGATAATAAGACAGAAAATATCATATTGCCTCTATATAAATCCATAAATCCATGGAATACTGCATGCAGATGTGGTCACCCCATCTCAAAAGATATATTGGAATTGGAAAAGGTTCAGAAAAGAGCAACAAAAATGATTAGGCGTATAGAACAGCTTCCATATGAGGACAGATTAATAAAATTGGGACTTTTCAGCTTTGAAAAGGGGGGGATATGATTGAGATCTATAAAATGATATCTGGTGTGGAGAAAGTAAATAAGGAATTGTTATTTACAACATCTCATAACACATGAACTATGGGTCACCAAATGAAACTAATAATCAGCAGGTTTAAAACAAACAGCAGCAGGTATTTCTTCACACAATGCACAGTCAACCAGTGGAACTCTTTGCCAGAGGATGTTGTGAAGGCCAAGACTATAACAGGGTTTAAAAAAGAACTAGACAAATTCATTAAGGATAGGCCCATCAATGGCTATTAGCCAGGATAAGCAGGGATGGTGTCCCTAGCCTCTGTTTGCCAGAAGTTGGGAATGAGCAACAGGGGAGGATCACTTGATGATTACCTGTTCTATTCATTCCCTCTGGGGCACCTGGCATTGGCCACTGTTGGAAGACAGGATACTGGGCTAGATGGACCTTTGGTCTGACACTGTATGTTCTTATGTTCTTATGTTATGGACCTGTGTGATAGGTGTTGTCCACAGTGATTGGGAAAGCACATAGGTCTGGTCTACACTACAGGGGGATCGAGCTAAGATACGCAACTTCAGCTACGAGAATAGTGTAGCTGAAGTTGACATATCTTAGATCGACTTAGAATCACTTACTTGGCGTCCTCGCGGTGGGGATTGACGGCCGCTGCTCCCCCATTGATTCCGCTTCCACGTCTCGCCATGGTGGAGTTCCAGAGTCAACGGCAGAGCGATCGGGAATCGATTTATCGCTTCTACACTAGACGTGATAAATTGATCCCCAATAGATTGATCACTACCAGCCAATCCGGCAGGTAGTGTAGACATGGTCATAGTGGGGAGTACTTGAAGGGAAATATTAAGAGCTCCATTTTAGCCATATTGAGCTTGCGTTCATGATTGGACATCACCAAGGAGATGTCAGACAGATAGAGGCTGCCTTTTCCAGGGTTGTCAATCTGGCACTGACATAAAACACTTTTTAATTACTGACTCATCAGAAGTGAACACAATTGTAGCTCTTGTAGATGATATCTGTATTCTGATTTAATTTACAAAGGTCTGGGCATGTACAATTTTCTTGTTATTGGTCCAAATTCTGTTCTCATTAACACTGGGTGTTTGCTGAAGAAATTTCATTCTACTATAACAGAGAAGAAGTGGGTCTACAGTCTATTAAGATTACTTATTTAAATAAAGTTATCACCAGTTAACTTCTGGAAGAAAAGTCTATTTAAATTTTGTTTTATCTTTAACTAAAAACTCTGATAACCACAGACTAAATAAGATAATGTCCCATAAAGCTGATGAGATATTAATACAATAAATTAAAGGGAATAAATAAAAGTATGACCACTCAGAACATATTAATTATGTCTCACAGGCAATCAGGTATTAAGTCTTGATAATAAATTAACTACTATAACAGAAATACTATTTTTAACAAAAACAATAATGAGTACTATTTAAATAATACCATTTTGTAATTTAAAACTCACCTATACCAACAATAACTTGTTGAATGTTAAATGTTACTGCACTATGGGTCAGATTTCCTGCTTCTTGTACATATTGATAAACTGTGGATGACTGCATGGAGACTGCAGAAAGTTTAAATGACCAGTATGTCCTTTGTGATGATTTATTGAGAAGAAGAAAAAACCTGGAAAAACCTTTGGGTCATTGCCCTTTAAATATCTTTTCAAATAAACAGATTATAACTCCATATATCAACCAGGAATCAGCTCAGCTCTGTTGTTGGTTATCTGGTTTGGAACATATCCCTGAACACCTCTTTAACCACTGTGGCCCTGATTTACCCATGCATCACGCTAGTCTTACATCAATGTAACTCTCACTGAAATCTATAAAAAGCAAAATAAAATTGGAATAGTGTGGTGAATCAGCCCCCAAATGTTCAAATAATTCAGTAAAATAATTACTAAATGGCATTTAATATGTAGAAAAAGCTACAGAATTCCAGCACTATACATGTTATGCTACCTTTTCATGGTTATTCCTAAGGGCTGAGTTAACAATTGGTAATAAATAATTGATTCAATTGATTTTGTCATTCTGTTCAATGAATGTCTGCCAAGAAATTGAGATTCTCAAATGTAAATATTTGAAATTATTCAGCAAAATTGTTGATTTTTTAAAAACTTGATGGTTCACTATTCCAGATTTGAGCTACTGGTATGTTGCTTAATTGTGATTGGTCATAAGACACATGTTGGATAACAGGAACATTTGGAAGGTTGCTGTTATCTGACAAAATTCTTTCATTCCAAAGAGAAATGAATGCTTCCGCAGCCTCCAAAGGTTATGACATTTTAAAAAAAAGTACTAATTTACAATTAAAATTAACCAAAAATTTGGATATTTTCCATGAACCCCATATGTAACTGTAATCCAAATACTTTGTGATTCACACCCATATGATGATAAATGGTTATCTGTCACATTAGATGTAAATCAGATAGCTAGACATCCAAGCTAAACAGTTTCCTGTGGAGTGCCACCTGTCCCTGTTCAAGTCAGATCTTTTCCATTTACCTCCACCCTTCCCTATCCCCACCCTCAAAGCACTATCTCATGAGCACTCCATTTCAAGAAGGTGCCCGGAGACGGTGGAACTCAAAAAGGATATGAAAGCTGGCAATTAACTGGATAGATTAGTCACTGTTCAGCAATATGGTATCCCCTTTCTTTCCTTCAAGATGCAGAGCACACTTAGCCATAGCCCTTATTACTAGAGCTGAGTGCATCACTCATTTTTCAGTTAGGTGGCAGTTCAAGAAACAAAAACAAAAAATCAGTACGGGTCAAACTGAATCTGAAACTTTTCAGTGACTTGAAAGGTCTATTTTTGGTCTGCTTCAGAGTGGAGATTTGAACCTGGGAGTCCCACGCCCCAGGTGACTGCCCTAACCACTGAGCTAAATGTGATAAGAGGCACTGATAGCACCACCCACTCTTTCTCTTCTGACAATTTTCTGTGTTGCCAAAAACTATTCATATCAAATTTGTGACTAGCTTCAGATCAATCAAACCTGCCTTGTTCATTGAGTAAACCATTTGTCTGTAAAACTGCACCCAGCTCTACTTGTTACCGTTGTGAAATTCTAGGGCACAGAACTCTGATCTCCACCCCCACCCCTCGAATCTTCCTCAAATGAGCAAAAAGACAGATTTAATATAAAAAGGCATAGACTGGAGACCAGGGCCAGTAATACAAAGCAGGCTCTGTTTGGCATCCTTTAATCTGGCAAAACTCCCTTTGAGTTCAAAGGAGTTTGGCCTGAATAAGGAATATTGCAAACAGCCTGAATAGAGACACAACAGAAAGCAAGCTTTTAGGAAATGCAGATTATTCAAATTGTGTAACCTAAAATTAACCAGATCTACGTATTTACGCCTATTTTACTTCCAGCTTTTGATAGTTTCCAATTAAGTGACTGAAGATTCTTTACCATATTAGCATATCAATAGGAAGTTAATTACATGTTCATTTTTTATGGAAACTTGAGTTTGTTACATGGCAACCAGATTTCTTCTTCACTTTTTTAGTCTTTTTTTTTTTAAGTCTCAGCAGTTGTTTTAAGGTGGTATTTTTGAACAGATGTGTATACATTATTGCTGGACTGTTCATTAGTTAATGAAAAACAGATCCCATTCAATAGTATTTCCTTATCCACGCTCAGGCTTAAGTAATTTCTTATCATCATTGCATGTGGGCACCTTCCAGTAGAGTACTCTCTATACAGCTTGTCTCTGTCACATTTGGTTCATTCTTTCTTCCTTTTCCTCCCGAGGTGAAAGCTACATGTGGCATTTTCTGTTTGTCTGCTGTGCTATGTGTGAGAAAAGGCTTGAGAAAGATGTGATTGTGATAAGATTTGGGGTTGGTTCTTGAATCCAGTGGGATTTCATTTCTCAGTGTTGGACCAGCCCTGGAGAAGGCACTTGTCACCTGCACAAACTAACTTTATCTTTTTGGTAGACAATTCCATTCTGCCAGAGGAGTAGAGTGAAATTCCACATCTGAGTAGTCAGTGTACACAACTGTGTCCTGAGGAAATGAGGCTTGGGCTCTGAAGCCTAGGGAGGAGCGTGGGCTTCAGAGCCCCAGCTTCAACATCTATGCTACTATTTTTAGCATGGTAGCCTGAGCCCCACAGGCCTGAATCTGTTCACCTAGGCTCTGAGACTTGCTGCTGCAGGCTGCATAGATGTACCCTCAAAGTTAGACATTTCATAAGGGCTTGTTCCTCCACAGCACAGATGCAAAATGTGTTTAATTAACCAGGAGGGAAAATATGAACTGCATGGGAATCTGATCTCATATTTATGATGTGATCTGATATAACATTAATAATGATGTGTGCAGTTACCAAGTCAGACTTTATCCCTGATGATGATCAGTATTGTCTGGTTGTCAGAAATGCTGAGGCTTGCAGTTAATCATACCCATCCTCAGACATAACAGTAAGCAATGAAGAACATAAGAATGTCCATACTAGGTCAGACCAATGGTCCAGTTAGCCCAGTATCCTGTCTTCTGACAGTGGCCAATACCAGGTGCTTCAGAGGGAATTAATAGAACAGGCAATCATCAAATAATCCATCCCCTGTTGTCCACTCCCAGTTTCTGGCGGTCAGAGACTAAGGACACACAGCACACGGAGACGCATCCCTGACCATCTTGGCTAATAGCCATTGATGGACCTATTCTCTGTGAACTTATCTAACTCTTTTTTGAACCCCAAAACATTTGCACAACAGTCACCAGAACCACATCAACAGGGAAGGAATTTAAATAACTACCAATAGTCAAAATCTTCTGTAAAAAGAAAAGGAGTACTTGTGGCACCTTAGAGACTAACCAATGTATTTGAGCATAAGCTTTCGTGATGCATCCGATGAAGTGAACTGTAGCTCACGAAAGCTTATGCTCAAATAAATTGGTTAGTCTCTAAGGTGCCACAAGTACTCCTTTTCTTTTTGCAAATATAGACTAACACGGCTGTTACTCTGAAAATCTTCTGTGAGACCCTTTATGGACAATTTCCAGTAACAGTAAATTTGGCAAATGGGACTTGTGGGTTCCCACTTCAAATTCAATCAGGGAATAGGCACACAAGCTCCTTGAAATTTACTTCTGCTTAGTGTTGAGCGTTACATGTATCACTGAACCTTACTAGAACATACCCACATTGTGAATAGCACTGTCCCACTATCTTTTCTGTCAGTTCATTTAGCAGCTATCTATTTAGAAACCTTTGGACACATCCTGGGACATAAAGCACCAATAGGGCACATGAAAATTCAAGTGTCAGCCCAATTAAAGCTTTTTAACTCCAAGAAATAGCAATTTAATATAAATGTGGTATTTAATTGGCAGCCAGGAGGAT
The DNA here is from genome assembly GCF_965152235.1 of Eretmochelys imbricata. Classification (NCBI taxonomy): domain Eukaryota; kingdom Metazoa; phylum Chordata; order Testudines; family Cheloniidae; genus Eretmochelys; species Eretmochelys imbricata. The sequence goes on along the minus strand of NC_135572.1, from coordinate 90,289,856 downwards.
GGAACAGTGCAATGATATACTGTAGTATGGTTTAATATTATTGAGAGAGAGAGAGAGAGAGAGACCCAGATGTAGTCCCATTCTTTAAAGAGTTGTGGAAAATTATCAAAAACAAGGATAGTTTTGATCAGATCAGGAAGAGAGAAAGTTTTTCTTAAAACCTGAGCACAAGAAGCAACAAGATGAAATAACCTGCCTAGGACAAAGCCATTATGGGGACAGTATGTATATAAGGTTAAAAAAAGAGTAGTTGGAGTCAAAAATAGCCCCAGGAATTGTAACAGTCAGCTTAGATATCAAATCCTATCTAGGTCAAGGCAAACAGACTAGCATTTAAGATCTAACTTAATAACATCTGTATCACAAAATACAGAAAGTAGTAATATATATATATATATTTCTGCATTCAGTTCCACACAGTCTTAGGCTTCATTTCACTGGAACTTAAGGTGAATAGAAAGCTGGCTAGATCGTTGGGCTCAATGGGTAGAAATCAATGCTCCAGTGTCTAGTTGGCAGCCGGTATCAAGTGGAGTGCCCCAGGGGTCGGTCCTGGGGCTGGTTTTGTTCAACATCTTCATTAATGATCTAGATTATGGGATGGATTGCACCCTCAGCAATTTCGCAGATGACACTAACCTGGGGGGAGAGGTAGATATGCTGGAGGATAGGGATAAGGTCCAGAGTGACTTAGACAAATTAGAGGATTGGGCCAAAAGAAATCTGATGAGGTTCAACAAGGACAAGTACAAAGTCCTGCACTTAGGATGGAAGAATCCCATGCACTGCTAGAGGCTGGGGAGCAACTGGCTAAGTGGCAGTTCTGCAGAAAATGACCTGGGAATTACAGTGGATGAAAAGCTGGATATGAGTCAACAGTATGCCTTTGTTGCCAAGCAGGCTAATGGCATATTGTGCTGAATTAGTAGGAGCATTGCCAGCAGATCGAGGGAAGTGATTATTTCCCTTTATTTGGCACTGGCGAGGCCACATATGGAATATTGTGTCCAATTTTGGGGCCCCCACTACAGAAAGGAAGGAGACTACAGACTAGGGAGGAGTATAAAGATATTGCTAGAGTGTGCAGGGGTGTAATCAGGAAGGTCAAGGCATGACTGAAATTGCAGCTAGCAAGGGATGTGAAGGGTAACAAGAAGGGTTTCTACTGGTATGTTAGCAACAAGAAGAAGATCAGGGAAAGTGTGGGACCCTTACTGAATGTGGGAGGCAAATAGTGACAGATGATGTGGAAAAAGCAGAAGTACTCAAGGCTCTTTTTGCCTTGGTCTTCACGTCAAGGTCAGCTCCCAAACTGCTGCACTGGGCAACACAGTATGGGGTGGAGGTGAGCAGCCTTCAGTGGTGAAAGGACAGGTTGAGGACTATTTAGAAAAGCTGGACATGCACAAGTCCATGGGTCCAGATCTAATGCATCGGAGGATCCTGAGGGAGTTAGCTGATGTGAATGCAGAGCCATTGGCCATTATCTTTGAAAATTCGTGGTGATCGGGGGAGGTCCCAGACAATTGGAAAAGTGCAAATATAGTCACCATCCTTAAAAAAGGGAAGAAGGAGAACCTGGGGAACTACAGACCGGTCAGCCTCACGTCAATCCCCAGCAAAATCATGGAGCAGGTCCTCAAGAAATCCATTCTGAAGCACTTGGAGGAGAGGAAGGTGATCAGGAACAGTCAACATGGATTCACCAAGGGCAAGTCATGCCTGACCAACTTGATTACTTTCTATGATGAGCTAACTGGCTCTGTGGATATGGGGAAAGTAGTGTATGTGATATATCTTGACTTTAGCAAAGCTTTTGATATGGTCTCCCACAGTATTCTTGCCAGCAAGTTAAAGAAATATGTATTGGATGAATGAACTGTAAGGTGGATAGAAAGCTGGCTAGATTGTCAGGCTCAATGGGTAATGATCAAGGGCTCAATGTCTAGTTGGCAGCTGGTATCAAGCAGAGTGCCCCAGGGGTCGTTCCTGGGGCTGGTTTTCTTCAACATCTTTATAAATGATCTAGATGATGGGATAGATTGCACCCTCAGCAAGTTTGCAGATGACACTAAGATAGGGGAGAGGTAGATATGCTGAAGGGTGGGGATAGGGTCCAGAGTGACCTAGACAAATTGGACGATTGGGCCAAAAGAAATCTGAAGCCACACCTGGAGTATTGTGTCCAGTTGTGGTCCCCCCACTACAGAAGGGATGTGAACAAATTGGAGAGAGTCCAGTGGAGGGCAATGAAAATTATTAGGGTTCTGGGGCACATGACTTACGAGGAGAGGCTGAGGGAACTAGAAAAGGAGTACTTGTGGCACCTTAGAGACTAACAAATTTCTTTGAGCATAAGCTTTTGTGAGCTACAGCTCGCTTCATCAGATGCATCAGTAGAAAATACAGTGGGGAGATTTATATACATAGAGAACATGAAACAATGGGTGTTACCATACACACTGTAACGAGAGTGATCACTTAAGGTGAGCTATTACCAGCAGGAGAGTGGGGGGAGGGGGGTAAACCTTTTGTCGTGATAATCAAGGTGGGCCATTTCCTGCAGTTGACAAGAACGTCTGAGGAACAGTGGGGGGAATAAACATGGGGAAATAGTTTTACTTTGTGTATTGACCCATCCACTTCTAGACTTTATTCAAGCATAACTTAATTGTATCCAGTTTGCAAATTAATTCCAATTCAGCAGTCTCTCGTTGGAGTCTGTTTTTGAAGTTTTTTTGTTGAAGAATTGCAACTTTTAGGTCTGCAATCGAGTGACCAAAGAGATTGAAGTGTTCTCCAACTGGTTTTTGAATGTTACAATTCTTGATGTTTGATATGTGTCCATTTATTCTTTTATGTAGAGACTGTCCAGTTTGACCAATGTACATGGCAGAGGGGCATTGCTGGCACATGATGGCATATATCACATTGGTAGATGTGCAGGTGACCGAGCCTCTGATAGTGTGGCTGATGTGATTATGCCCTATGATGGTGTCCTCTGAATAGATATGTGGACACAGTTGGCAACGGGCTTTGTTGTAAGGATAGGTTCCTGGGTTAGTGGTTCTGTTGTGTGGTGTGTGGTTGCCGGTGAGTATTTGCTTCAGGTTGGGGGGCTGTCTGTAAACAAGGACTGGCCATCTCCCAAGATCTGTGAGAGTGATGGGTAGTCCTTCAGGATAGGTTGTAGATCCTGGATGATGCATTGGAGAGGTTTTAGTTGGGGGCTGAAGGTGATGGCTAGTGGTGGTCTGTTATTTTCTTTGTTGGGCCTGTCCTGTAGTAGGTAACTTCTGGGTACTTCTGTCAATCTGTTTCTTCACTTCAGCAGGTGGGTATTGTAGTTCTAAGAATGCTTGAGGGAACTAGGTTATTTAGTCTGCCGAAGAGAAGAGTGAGGGCGTATTTGATAGCAGCCTCCAACTACCTGAAGTGGGGTTCCAAAGAGGATGGAGCTAGGCTGTTCTCAGGGTGGCAGATGACAGAACAAGGAGCAATGGTCTCAATTTGCAGTGGGGGAGGTCTAGGTTAGATATTAGGAAAAACTATTTCACTAGGAGGGTGCTGAAGCACTGGAATGGGTTTCCTAGGGAGGTGGTGGAATCTCCATCCTTAGAGGTTTTTATGTCCAGCTTGACAAAGCTCTGGCTGAGATGATTTAATTAGAGTCGGTCCCGCTTTGCGCAGCGGGTTGGACATAATGAAGATCAAAATTGATTTTAAATCTGTCAAACCTTTTCCATTACAATATGCAGAGGACTTTTTAGTGACTCTAAAGTGCGTGTCTGAATTCCACTTACTTTAAGGGGCAGTGTAAAGAGGGCCTTAAAATGGGTTTAAATTATATTTTTACACGGGCTGTGAGAGTAGTGTAAAGTGGCCTTAGTGAAATGAGAATCAGACCCCATATCAGCTGTTTAAATCTTGCCATATAACAGTAGTGGTCAGAGCTCAGAGGGAAGTTACTCAGCCATAAGTAATTTCTCCTTGTTCGAATCTTCAGTTCTACATGATCCTTTTCCAGACAATAGGATTTAAGTTAGATTTATATGTGACGTTGACTTACCCTTTACTTCAAATATATGTAATATTAAATAGCAATTATTCAAATAGCCACAACACCCAAAGCAGATGAATATTGTTGCTAACAATAAACTAAATATGTTGGATCTCATGAAGCAACAGTATCCATATTACTGAAGTGAGCTGTAGCTCACAAAAGCTTATGCTCAAATAAATTGGTTAGTCTCTAAGGTGCCACAAGTACTCCTTTTCTTTTTGTGAATACAGACTAACATGGCTGTTACTCTGAATTCTGACACAGACGTTAATTAATTTAGCTTCACCAGTCTCAGAAAGGATTTTTTTTTTATTGAGGAACAATGACATTTTGAGCCAGATTCCAATTTATAGTAAGGCTTTCTTTTTCCCTGCCTTACCTCCACCAGCTGTGGATATTTCCCTCATCTAACACCATAGAAAGTCTGCAAGTTCCCTAATATCTCTCAGCCCCACCTTTCAGATGCATTCTATGTTACAAATATATCCAGAGGACATCTTGAAAAGATTTTTTTTTTCCATTTGTATATTGAAAATTACGTATTGTACAACCAGATGAACTGTGTGTATTCTTCAACAACTTTGGGACCCTCTAGCCTTAGTCCTTTTAGTGAGAGGTGTATGGGAAACAAAAATCTGTGTTACATATGTTTTTAGAAAAAAAAGTTGTATTTTTAAATAATACACATCTTTAAAATGTCTTACTATAATTCCCAGACTCCTACTTTTTTGTTTACAGTATTCACTGCCCAATTATCCATATTGGAAAACACTTTGTTTACTTGAAATTTGGATTCTTATAGCTTTTTTATTCCAAACTTCAGAGACTCTAGCTTTTCTCATGAATATTAGCTGCAACTATCACTGTGAGACTAATTCATTTTTTTTATTCACAGGATGAACTGAAAAAATTGAAAAGAAAGTCCATTTCAGGATGGGTTGTTTAACCCAAAATGAAATGTTTCATTTTTTGTTTTGTTTTTAAATTAAATTAAATTAAATGTTTTAAAAATGAAATATTTCATTTTTAAAAATATCAAAATAAAATGTTTTGATTTAAAATTGGCCAAAACTATTTGCAAAATTTGACATGAATTCATGCAGTTTTGGTCAACCCAAATCCTACATTTTTTGGCAAATAAAATATTAATCCAAAAAGTTTTGCCTTGTTCTAATTGTGACTCTATTTCAGTGAACAATACTATTTATGGATTAGGGTTTCTGAGTTGGAAACAATAGTACCAAACACAATTGCTGTTGGCATAGGCTGGGACTGACTTTCATTTTATGATGATAGTCGGGGCAGGATATGACAAGAATCTGGGATAGGATGGTAGGAGGAGAAGATGGAAGAGGAAGCAGCCTCTAGAAGGGACAAAGATAGGACCAATATTTGTATAAGGTATGCTGAGGACAGGAGCCAAGAGGTAGATTGGATGGGGGTAGTGAAAGAGATTAAGGATTATGTATTTGGATTAGGTAGCATGGGTGTGCTTATGGTACAATGTCACTGGAAGGAACGTGATTTATCTTTAATCAGTGTAGCATTCCACGATTTATTCATCATTCTTGAAAAATGGTGCTGTTATCAGAGAACTGGATTTGACATAACTGTAGCCATTTTGTGTACTCAGCCACCATTATCTGGAAGTGAGAACACCACATAGTAAAGAATAATTTGGCATTTGCTTAAGCAGACAATCTTTACAGCTACAGTGTTGCTAAGAAAGAGAGATAAAATGACAGATTCATGAAAATGGAAGGGAGTGTGGATAGCTGACTTTGGACCTGGGTATCTGTGACCATGAGTTTCTTGCTGGGAGTTGTTTTACTGATAAGTGAAATTATGAGGGTTTTTTGCTATTGCTAGGGAAATTAGCCCAGTAGGGGGTTACTATGAGTTATTTCTTTGTTTTGACCAATTTATAAAAGATTAGTTAGAGTGTGCAATTTGGAGAGGATTTTGATGAGCTAGGAGACTGACATCTAACTCCCGAATAGCTAAGGGGAAGTCTGGCCACTGGAGCCCTGCTGCTGACCACTCACACCATCTCAGACTTTTGGTATCTATATCTGGGGTGCTCTAAACTATTATTATTTTAGATGTGTTCTTTAGGCTCAGTAAAAACAAGGATTTTTGTGTGAAAGCACTCTTGTGTGTTCCAATCATTTATCAGACAGAGGAGCTGTGTCCCCATTGATTTATGTCCTGAAGCCTCCTGGAAAATAAAAACTAGTTACCATAGTTTCAGGTTCAGAAAACCCTGCAAGGCAGTGCTAAGGTCTCCTTACCAGTCAGTTCCAAATTTTGCAGCTTGTCAAAGATCTTCCTTTAATTAGTCCTCTCATCTCACCATCAGCCACAAATAGCACTACATGCAAACCATCTTTTTCAAGCTGTTACAGCAACATCCACACAGCCAAGCAATTGCAAAACCTTGTTCCAGCCAAAATCAGACATGTTCTATCCAGCAATAACAGAACAGTGATCAAAACTCTAAAAATGAATGATAATGGTAAATTTTACAACAGAACTCACAACAGCCACAGTTGACAGTTTCTTCACTCTCATGTAAAGATTCAAAAAACATCTTTATCATAGCCACAGGCTAACATCTGGTAGATAATATAACAGGTTCTAAATATACTCATTTTTCAGGCAGTGAAATTCATTCAGCACACAATCAAGAACAGGCACTAGATGATAGGTAGCAGGTGCCTGACAAATCCACTCAGTCAAGTACAGAGGAGCCCTTAGAAAGCAGTAAGGTCTAGATGATGGGAACTAGTAGAAAATAAGCAACAGTCAGAATAAAATTTGATCAGTGCCAATAGGGGCTGTAGCTTGAGATTTCACTGTGTTCCCATCCAATATGAGCCAGTGCACAGTTGTGCAATGTCTTGTGGGTTTGTGGAAATCAGAATCTAATATTTCCCTTGAAAACAGAAGTGGGCTGAAGGCTTAATTCTTTTGTTATCTGAAGAACATATTCACAGAATTTAGTGACACTGGCAAACCTACCAGCTGTCACTGCTGTTTGTGTCACAGCACTACATAAACAGAATTTTCAGGGTTTCAGCAGCAGTGAAGAAATTACAGGCCAAAAGATTCAAAAGTCCTACTGTGAAAACCATCATGTGAGAATGTTCGACAAATAAAAATAGAAATAAATGAGAAAAAAGTCTTCACAATAAATATATTCCCTTCAAAGACACAAAGGGCCCAAATCTGCTCTCGTTTAGACTGATGTAAATCTAGTACCACTCTGATGCTGGAATAACAGAGCGAAGTGTCGCTATGCATCAGTGCATAGAATGTAAAAGAATTTAAAGGTAACGCATGGTCTATTTTACTCAACTTTTAGTAACTATCCTTTTTATTGTTTATTTCTTTTGATTTCCAGACTGTCTTCATATTGTTGTCTTTTTCAAGGCTCATTTGTACCTTAAAGAATTTGAGGAACACTATTTCAGGGACACCACCCTAAAGTGTTCTGCTTTAGAGTAGAATGCCTCTGAAAGATCTCAGGCATGCAGAATCATGCCCCCTTTGTGAGGCTCAGATTACTCCCATCAATCACCTCCCCATATGGTTAATCATCTCTGCTGGCTTGTGTGTGTGAGAGGCAGAGCCATAGCCATAATCCCTTCTCTTCCCCACTTTTTTTGAGGAGTTATATGTGTCCAGGAGAATAAGGAGGGAGCAATTCCTGAAGTCCCCTTAGCAAAGGAGCTGCAGTTGTGGCTGGCCTTTTATCCAGATAACCCAAGGTATCTGGGGAAAACATAGTGAGGGATGGGGCAGAGGAACCTTGCATTCTCCTCCAAATTAGACCTACAAGAGGGCCAGCTGCAATGTGAGCCTTAAATAATGGTATATTTTATGCACGCACCACACACATTAAAATAATATGATTAAGTTTTCAAAATCCGGCGCTCAAAAGTTAGGAAATACTAGAATTAAGGTTGCCTGAACAATATTTTATGGTACACATTTAATCACTGAGGGCATATATATAGGGGAACCAGTGTGACTTCACTGAGAAGTTGGGGGAGAGGGGCTGGATTAGATGAGGTGGAGGTTGTGTTATGCACAGCCCAGCTTCATGTGAGTTTCCTATGAAGTAGCAAACAGGGACTGCTTGCGTGGGAGTGGGGACAGAGGATATTTTAAAAATAGAATTTATAATTCAAAAGGTATTTCTTTTGTCTATGTAATTCATTGTAATCTATCAATAAAAATCAGCAATTATCTGTTGATCTTAAAGTGTTAACAGAAAATACATTTGGAAAAAAAAATAAAAAACAGTGCATTACCTTTTATTTTAAATTGCAAATTTCTCACCCATCTCTGACCTTTATGTAGCCATACAACTGGGGGTACATGGGGCATTCATGGTAGGGTCAAAGACAAGATAAGAGGGAAAATAGAAGGGAAATCTAATGAACATCTTAGATGACTGTATACTAATGGAAGAAGTATGGAGAATAAATGGGAAGAACTAGGGATTCTACTGAATAATCACAATTATGACATAGAATCTTAGAATCATAGAAGATTAGGGATGGAAGAGACTTTAGGAGATCATCTAGTCTAACGCTGTGATCAAAGCAGGACCAACACCAACTAAACCATCCCAGCCAGGGCTTTGTCAAGCTGGGCCTTAAAAACCTCTAAGGATGGAGATTCCACCACCTCCCTAGGTAACCCATTCCAGTGCTTCAGCACCCTCCTAGTGAAATAGTTTTTCTTAATATCTAACCTAGACCTCCCCCACTGCATCTTGAGACCATTGCTCCTTGTTCTGTCATCTGCCACCACTGAGAGCAGCCTAGCTCCATCCTCTTTAGAACTCGCTTCAGGTAGTTGAAGGCTGCTATCAAATCCCCCTCACTCTTCTCTTCTGCAGATTAAACAAGCCCAGTTCCCTCAACCTCTCCACATAAGTCATGTGCCCTAGCCCCCTAATCATTTTTGTTGCCCTCTGCTGGACTCTCTCCAGTTTGTCCACATCTTTTCTGTAGTGGGGGTCCCAACCTGGATGCAATACTCCAGATGTGGACTCACCAGAGCCGAATACATGGGAATAATCACTTCCCTCGATATGCTGGCAATGCTCCTACTAATGCAGCCCAATATGCCGTTAGCCTACTTGGCAACAAGGGCACACTGCTGACTCATTTCCAGCTTCTCATCCACTGTAAGCCCAAGGTCCTTTTCTGCAGAACTGCTGCTTAGCCAGTTGGTCCACATCCTGTAGCGGTACATGGGATTCTTCCATCCTAAGTGCAGGACTCTGTACCTGTCCTTTTTGAACATCATCAAATTTATTTTGGCCCAATCCACCAGTTTGTCTAGGTCACTCTGGACCCTATCCCTACCTCCAGCATATCATAACTGACATCAAAGATGACTTGGTGGGATAATGCATATAATTCACAATAGAAGGTATAGAAGGGTACAGGTTGTTCAGGAAGAACAGGTACGGAGAAAACGAGGAGGTGTTGCCTTGTATATCAAAGATGCATATACTTGCACTGCTGCTGAGATAGAAGTGGGATAAGGATAAAACGGATAAAAAAGGGTTATGTCATGCTAGGTGTAGACTCTAACCAGGAAGATAAGGCTTTTATTTTATAATAAGGCTTTTATTTTAAACAACTAAAAGAATCATGCAAAACACAGGATTTGGTGGTGATAGCGGACTTCATCTTCTCAGACATCTGTTGGGGAAATAATACAAAAGGACACAGATTATCCAACAAGTTATTGGAATGCAGTGGAGACAGGTTTTTTTTATTACAGAAAATGGGGAAAGTGACTTGAAGAGAGGCTGTTCTAGATTTGATTCTGACAGCTAGGGAGGAACTGACTGAAAATTTAAAGGTGGAAGGCAGTTTGGGTGAAAGTGATTATGAAGTGATGAAGTTCATGTTCCTAAGAAATGGTAGGAGGGAAAAGAGTAGAATAAAAACGTGGTCTTCAAGAAGGCAGATTTCAGCAAGCTCAGAGAATTGGTAGGTAAGTTCCTATCGGAAACAAGTTTAAAAGGGAAAAAGAATTTAGAGAGTGGGCTTTTTTTTTAAAGAAACATTATTAAAAGTGTGATGTTGGATTGAATATGTGAGAAACATTATGAGATTAACAATACCAATATTATAAAATTGCAGCAAATCTTACCAGATATGCCGTGTAAGGTATCAGAGGTGTTATGACTTGCCAAGTATGATAATCTTGTTTAGATATTTATATCATCTTTGTATCATGAATTATAATTATGTGTGATATATCTGTATTTCAAACTTGTGCTGTGTTTCTAGGTGAGACCCCCAGATAGACTGGCATCAACACTAAGCTTGCTTGATGGCTCATCAAGAACAATCAGCTATACCAGGGATTGGCAAACTTTGGCCTGTGGCCCGCCAGGATAAGTCCCCTGGCGGGCCGGGCCAATTTGTTTACCTGCCACGTCCGTGGGTTCGGCCGATCGCAACTCCCACTGGCTGTGGTTCAGCGTTCCAGGCCAATGGGGACTACAGGACGTGGCGGCCAGCACATCCCTTGGCCTGTGCTGCTTCCCAGAGCCCCCATTGGCCTGGAGCGGCAAACCACGGCCAGTGAGAGCTGAAATCGGCCAAACCTGTGGATGTGGCAGGTAAACAAACCAGTCCAGCCCACCAGGGAGTTTATCCTGGTGGGCCACGGGCCAAAGGTTGATGATCCCTGAGCTATACAATGAACCCATTGAGAAAAAGTGGTGTTTAAACCTATGAGACAGTAGGACAGGGGTCGGCAACCTTCAACATGCAGCCCATCAGGGTAATCTGCTGGTGGGCCATGAGACATTTTGTTTACATTGACCGTCTCCTGGCACGGCCCCCTGCTGCTCCCAGTGGCCGCGGTTCACCATTCCTGGCCAATGGGAGCTGCAGGAAGTGGCGGGCCGCAGGGGTGTGCTGGCTGCCGCTTCCCACAGCTCCCATTGGCTAGGAACAGTGAACTGGTGCCACTGGGAGTGGCAAGGGGCCGTGCCCGCAGATGCTCAATGTGATCAAAATGTCTCACAGCCCGCCAGCGGATTACCCTGATGGGCCGCGTGCCGAAGGTTGCCGACCTCTGCTGTAGAACATGTAGGTACATGTCTAATGCTTTTCCATACCATTTGTTGCAAGTCTGTGTTTGAGACAAAGGAAGTATAAGCCATATGACAAAGGATATAAAAAGGCAGCTGTATCTTCTCCATCTTGTCTTCAATCCTGTTTTTTATCTCTGGAGTAGCTTCTCTACAAACTGAAGCGCTGAACAAAGGACTGAATGACCCATCCAAGTTTTGGATATATTCCAGAGGGACATGCAAGCCAGCAAACTCACCAATACTGCTAGGAAAGTGATATATGGACTCTGATGTCTTATGTATGTATCTGTGTGCTTTTACCACTTAACAACTCTCTTCTTGTTCTTTCTTTCTTTTATAATAAACCTTTCACTTTAGATACAAAAGGATTGGCTGGCAGCATGGTATTTTGGGTAAGATCCAAACCAATATTGACCTGGTAATGTGGTTGGCACTTTGGGTACCAGAAGAACATTTTGTACAGTGAGTACAGTTTTTAAATAACTTCTCACTTTACTGGACCTATATGCTGACTGAGAACCAGAGAACTGGAATGCAGTAAAGTGGACTGTGTGGTTTCTTTTTTCAGCTTCTTGATAACAAGTGCAAGGGGTCAGGAGGACATTTTGTGACTGGTTAGTGAAACTAACTTCACTTTTAATCTCCTGTTTTAGGAGAATCTGGTCTCCTTTTTGCAGCCTGCCCTGACCTTGGCATTTTCAGTGAGGGCTACCCTAGGCACCATGTGTCAAAAAGGGCACAAAAACAAGCTTTCACAGTACATAGGAAAGATAGGAAGTATGATAAAAGACCACCCTGGCTTAACCAGATCTTCAATGTTCTTAAACAAACAAAAAATGTCATACAAAAAGTGGAACCTAGGTCAAATGATGAAGAATGAATATACAAAAACAACCTAAGCAGGTCGGGAAAAAAATAGAATGGCCGAGATAAAGCTAGTTAGGGACATAAAGGGTAATAAGAAAACATTTTACTTATACATTAGATGCAAGAGGAAGACCATAAATAGAGTAGGCCCATGAATCAATGAGGAGGGAAAGACAATAACAGAAAACAGAGCAATGGCCAAAATGTTAAATGTCTTTTTTGTTCCATTTTTCATCAAAAAGGTTAGCAGTCTAACATAATGAACATCACAGTAAATAGGGAATGATCTTTGACTAAAACAAGGAGAGAGCTAATTATATATTGCTTGGACAAGTTAGATGTCTTCAGATCACCATAAGTACCTGAAAGAGGAATTTGTTTCTCTCATCAGGAAAATATCGAAGGCAACAGTGTTTATAAAAAGTCTTATTTTCATACACCTTGTTTTTATCTTTGTTTAAGTATGCACTACACAAGTAAAGCCTAATATTTCTTACAGGTATTTCATTTAGCTTTATGAATGAATTTGACAAATTCTAGTATAAGAACAGCAATTTAGAAAATATTCACTGATTCCCTCTTGGTGTCATTTATAAAGAATTTATAGCACTTTTTGATTGACTGATATTGTCTTTGTTCTCATCTGCAGTGGCACAGACATATTAACCTGAGAATATAATAGAGTTAGTTGCTTTAAATAACAAACTCAAAGTTTGTTACATTCAAATCTTTAGTATTACTGTGGAATTATATGCAGTTCCACACTGCTATGTCTCAGTTATGTTAAAGCATCATAGCTTGAGATGCTATATGTGCACAGGAGTCAGGACATTTTCTTATGACTCCCACAGCAACTATAATTCAGTAACGTTCCAGATAGGTAATAATTTGCATGTCTACATTTGTTGTTAACTTTAGTGCTTTACCTTATAAATGCAATGGGGTAGATTTTACTCTTGGTCACACTAGTGTTGAATGTTTCTGGGCCAGAATACAGACTTTTCACTGTGGGCAGCTGAATAGTTAAGAAGGGAAAAGTGGCTTGAAGCCACTTTTCTGCTCCTCTGATCCTGGACCATCTGAGGCAAAATGACCCCAACAAATAAAATTCCAAATTGACTTCAATGGCAGTTGAGTTAGGCTGAGAGTCTTTGAAAATCTTACCTATATCTTTCAGCACAAAGTGTAAGGTGAAAGCGTACCACACTGGCTGGATCCCCTTAAAAGATTTCTTAAGGTCAGGAGATGCAGAGATGGATTATCAAAGTGTAAGAAGCAAGCAGGTAGCCAAAGCTTGTCTGTGCTTTATTGAGATATGGAGTTGCCTCAAAAATATATTTGCCCCAGTGTGACTTGTTAATAGGTAAAGTGTTTTTTAATAACTATTATTCAAAGGTTTCATCAATGGGCATGGTCTTTGCTCATAACTGGCATGTAACAGGATGCATTTAGTTATGCAGGAGAACTAGATGGGAAATTAAAAATGAGAACAAGTATTGTTGTGTGAAGTTTAAATTGTCTTAACTAAAATTTGCTAAAGAAAAGACTTTTGGTTTGAATGGGAAAGTTGTGGTCATATAAATTCACAAAATCCGATCTTAGATGACAGAGAAGACAAGAGAAAAACTGCAGCACCTGTGTGATGTTGACAATAGAGCTTTTCCAAAAAAAAAAAAGCTAATCTTCCAGTGATGTTAAACAAACAGTAATTATATATCTTACCACCTATGTATTCCAGAAATATAAACAATGTGGTCAACTTCTGCTCTTAGTTACACCCATTCAACTCCATTAATTTGAAAAAGATTGTACAAGAGTACCTGAGGGCAGGTTATGGTTGTATATCTTGTTTGTTTTTTTAAGCATTTCTCAAGCTATGAGTGTTCCGATGGCCTCTCTATTTCCCAGGCTTAATAGCAAACAGATTAATCCTTTGGAGTTCAATGTAATGGAAATTTCTCTTCTGACTGCTGAATGACACAAATATTAAAACCAACTGTTCATATTAACCAATATCAGAAGGGTCCCCTGGAATCAATTTTGTCAAACTAATGCATATCTCTTCACATTTCATTACAACATGAACTTTCATTCCATAATTAATTACCTGAGCTGCATGAGTAGGCACTGGATAGTAAAAGATTAGGATCTGGTTTTCAGGCACAGAGGTACGTGTCTGACTGTAGAAAGCCAAAGCAATAGTTTGGATCCAAACCCAGAAATAATTTTTGGTATTTAGACCTGAAATGTTGATTCAGGTTTTGAGTGTCAGTTTAAAAATGTCAATTTAAAAATCTATCTATTTTAGACAAAAATGGGATTCTATTCAAGGTTGTGCTATAGTTCTGTTCTATTCTATATGGATTCTTATATAGTCCTCATCATCATAATATCTGTACAGTATCTTTACCAGAGATGTTATGAGGCTTTTTAAATTAACATTTTTAAAGTGGTTTGAGATCCTTAGATTAAAGGTGTTATATAATTGCAAAGAATTTCCCAAGCTAAATGGTACAGGCAATGTAACATTCGCCTTCCGATAAAGTGAATAGCACATCAATTTTGATGGCTGTCAGCAGAGATCTCAATATGTTGCTATGCTACAGTGTTTTATCATTTTATGCTATGGGATATGAGGGAAGGTCCTCTCATGGACCAGGAACTGGTTAAAAGAGAAGAAACAAAAGATAGGAATAAATGGTCAGTTTTCAAAATGGAGAAAGGTAAAAAGTGGGTTCCCCCAAGGATCTATACTTGAACCTGTGCTGTTCAACATATTCATAAATGACCTGGGAAAGGAGGTGAACAGTGAGGTGGCAAAATTTGCATACAATTCAAAATTACTCAAGATAGTTAGGTCGAAAGCTGACTGAAAAGAGTTATAAAATAATCTTACTAACCTGGGTGAGTGGACAACAAAATGGCAGATGAAATTCATTGTTGATAAGTGCTAAGCAATACACATCAAGAAACATAACCTCTACTGTACAAACAGAATGATGGGGTCTAAATTAACTGTTACTACTAAAGAAAGAGATCTTAGAGTCATTGTGGATAGTTCTCTGAAAACATCTGCTCAATGTGCAGCAGCAGGCAAAAAAGCTAACAAAATGTTGGAACCATTAGCAAAGGGATAGATAATGTGTAATAAGTGGCATCTCATATAGCCACTATATAAATCCATGGTATGCCCACACCTTGAAAATTGTGTACAGTTCTGGTTGTTCCATCTCAAAAAAAGATATATTAGAATTAGAAAAAGTACAGAGAAAGGAAAGAAAAGTTATTAGGCGTATGGAACAGCTTCCATATGAGGAGAGAGAAAAAAGATGGGGACTTAGAAAACAAATAACTATGGGGGGATGTGATAACGGTCTATAAAATCATGAGTGGTATACAGAAAGTTAATAGGGAAGCATTATTTACCCCTTCACATAACACACAAACAAGATGTCACCCAATGAAATTAATAGGCAGCATGTTTAAAACAAATCAAAGGAAATACTTTGTCATACAATGCACAGTCAGCCTGTGGAACTCATTGCCATGGGATGTTGAGAAGGCCAAAAGTATAACAGCTAAAAAGATAATTAGATAAGTTCATGAAGAATAGATCCATCAATGGCTATTAGCCAACCTCATCAGAAATGCACTCCCAAGTTCCAGGTATCCCTAAATCTCCAATTGCCAGAAGCTGGGACTGGATGACAGTGGATGGATCCTTCAAAATTGCCCTGTTTCGTTCATTCTTTCTGAATCATCAACCACTGTCCACTGTTAGAAGACAGGATACTGAACTAGATAGTCCATTGGTCTGACTCAGTATGTCCATTCTTATGTTCTTACAATGGGATGCAGCAAGAGAAAAGAATGGGGAGAAAAGAGGAAGTAGATCCATACCATAACTGTACCCTGATAAACAAAAGTAGGTGTGTGTGCAGTCTGTGTGTGTGGTGAGGGGAATTGTGTGTGGCATAACCCTGATTCTCCTTTCCAGGACTATTTCTATAAATTTTATCACTTACTTTTGACTAGGCTGGAGAATATGAATTGATGTGAAAACAGATAAAAGCATGATGTTTCTTTCTCAGAAAATGTTAAAATACCAGATGTAATTTCCTGTATTTTGGGAGATAAATTTCACATAAAAGCCACATATTCTTTATCTGTCCCCCATTCCCCCACACAACAGGCAAGAGGGAGCTGTTAGTGGTGGGGTAGAAAATGTGTCTCCTCCTCTATCCCTCACCATTTGAGTCCCCCTCCCACATCAACAGTATGGTCCCCTGCAGCACACTAGTAGCTCTTTTGCTTATAACTGATTTCATAGAAATATAGATGTGTGTGACCTCTGAGAAATAAATACACATTTCCTACATGGGTGTTTTGTTTTGTTTTCATTTTTTTCTTTAATGGGTTAAAGTATAGTTAACTTCTGAATTAAAATGAAACATATATCTGTAACTATACTATTTTATGGGAGTATTTTGAAGTTAAAAATTTCTTTGTAAATGTGATCTATGTCTTTGGTGTCAGGTTGTGCTACTGCAGTTTGCAATACCTGGGGTTTAGCAAAAAGCCCACAACCAATAATAAAAATATTTGGGTGATATAGCACTTTTTGTCTGTAGATCTCAAAGTACTTTAAAAATGAAGTAAAACCACATTATTCCTATTTTACTGGTGGGAAATATGTGTCATAGAGAGGTGAAGTGACTTGCCCAGCTTCACACAGCTGGTTGGAGATGGAATAATGATAATAGCCTGCTCTTACATAGCACTTTTCATCAGAGATCACAAAGTGCTTCACAATCTTCAGTGTATTTATCCAATGTATTTGGCAGGATGTGGGAGCATTCTTCCTGGGTGTGAGGCTGGTGAGAACATGTAATAGAATCTTAGAAATGTAATGCAAGAAGTCCAGTCCCCCATTCTGAGGAAAGACCAAGTAAACCTAGATCATCCCTGACAAAAATATACCTAACCTTCTTCTTAAAATCCTCCAGTGAGAGGGATTCCATAACTTCTCTAGATAATGTGATCCAGTACTTAGCTATCCTTACAGTTAGAAAGATTTTCCTAATATCTAACCCTAAATATCCCTTGCTGAAAACTAACCCAATACTTTTTGTCATGGAGAACAATTGATCACTGTCCTATTTATGACAACCTTTAGCATATTGAAAACTGTTATGTGCCCCCTACTTCTCAACCTTTTCTTCGCTAGAGTAAATGTGCCACATTCTTTTAAACTTTCTTTATAAGTTATATTTTCTAAACATGCTATCAGTTTTTGTTGCTCTCCTCTGGACTCTCCTCTATTTGATCATATCTTTCTTAAAGTGTGGTGCCCCAAACTGGACACAATTCACCAGCTGAGACCTCACCAGTGCTCAGTAACAGAACCTCATGCACTGCATTCATTTCTGGGTCCAGTTCAAGGTCCTGGTGTTTGGCAGACAGTTTTGGAAACTGCCTCCCCATCTTTGTCCCACTGACAGAGTTATGACAAGGGCACTCTTTGCTTCAAAGCAATGTTCCATTCTTTGTAATACTATTTTTTAAATGAGGCAAACACTATAACTCTTATTTTTGTATGCATGTCCTGGGGTACATTGTGGCACATTGTCAACCGATACAGGCAAAATCGTGCCCATTAGCGGCTGACTACCCAGAGTAGGTGGCAGTATAAAGGTGCACCACCCCAGTGCCTCCCGACACAGAATGCCTTCTCCCAATCTCTCTTGTATTAAGTATTGTGCACCTGTATGAGCTCTCTGGCTTGGTATTGTACATATTAATAGGGTGCAGGCAGTTCCTGCCTCCTGTCCCCATGCACCAGTCCTACTTGGGCCTGGTCATGGCCACATCTCCTGTTCATCCTGTCAGACATCATGGTATAGGAGGAGAGCATTGGACTGCTGTTCTAACTATATGTTCATTGTGAACATAATAAAGTAATTTCCTTCCAACAACTCTTTCTGTTGCAGGTACTTTTCCACGTGTTCTGTACAATAATAAAAAATTAGTGAAAATATATTTATGAAGAGTTGTTAATTAATTATTAACATGAACACAATCTACAAATTAAACAGTCTGAAGATTTATATAATGTGGCTATTTGTTCTGATAAGTCCCAGCTGAAAATATTCTCTGACTAGTTTAAGGTGTAAGGTGTCAGGTGTTTAATTTGTCCTTAAACTATGCTTATACCTTGATTTCAGATAAACCCCCTTTGCCTTTTTTTCTGGTAAATGAAATGCTATTATTAAAAATGTATATTGTAGTATATTATATTGTGATGCGTATAACATACAGGAATTTCTTTCACGCATTCCCCAAATTGATCACATTGCAGCAGTTACATTGTTGCTATCTGTCACAAGACCTCATACTGTCCAATAGAATAGCACAGTCGTGGGCAACCTACAGCCCACAGGCTGCACACAGCCCATCAGGGTAATCTGTTTTCAGGCCGCCAGAGAGTTTATTTACATTTGCACAGCCGCCCGCAGCTCCTTGTGGCTGCGGTTCACTGTTCCAGGCCAATGGGAGTTGTGGGAAGTGGCGCGGGCCACAGGGCCATGCTGGGCGCCAGCTCCCGCAACTCCCATTGGCTGGGAACAGTGAACCGCGACCACTGGGAGCTGCAGGTGGCCATGCAAATGTAAACAAACTGTTTCGCGGCCTGCCAGTGGATTACCCTCACAGATCGCAGGTTGCCTACCACTGGTATAGCTGTATTACATAAAGTGCAGAAGTAAACATTGGCCAGATACTGTGAATTGCTGAGTTCCTTCCTGAGCAAGGTGGGCAAAAAATACCACAGGCATCTGAGGTTCCCTGGTGGTTGTCCCTTGGGACTATTAGTCCAAGACCAGGGTCTGGAGTTAATCATCCTCATGGACTGTGTTTTGATCCCAGGAGGTTTAAATATCATGCTTGGGATATAATCTGATCACCATAGAGGTCAGGATTTATTTTATGTACAGAATAAACACAACCTGCAGAATGCATTGCAGATTTTTGGCCTTTCTCTGATGCCTCATTTATTGGTCACTACCACAAGTCCCAGATTTGATGGATAAGTCGTCTACGCTTATGCCTGGGAGGAAAAAATATGGAAAAGAAAAGATTTTTGCCCAACTGCCTACATTTCTGTCCACGTCCCTATAACTTACACCTTTGATTTCAATATGTTGCATCTGACACTTAGTGTGATTGCCAGCCCAGATCCACTGTCTTTACTCTCACATACTAGATTTAAATGCCATAGAGCAGTGGTTCTCAAACTAGGGCTGCCGCTTGTTCAGAGAAAGGCCCTGGAGGGCCGGGCTCGACCCACGCCGCTTCCCGCAGCCCCCCATTGGCCTGGAGCGGCAAACCGCGGCGAGTGGGAGCCGCAATCGGCCGAACCTGCAGACACAGCAGGTAAACAAACTGGCCTGGCCTGCCAGGGGCGTTCCTTGAACAAACGGCTGCCCTAGTTTGAGAACCACTGCCATAGAGAAGTGTGCATAGTCTGTTTTCTCTGATGTTGCTTTTTTATATATGCCTGGGAGTGTACATACATAATACACTTTAGTGCTTTAGGCCATGGCCAGATCCTAACTCCTTCACCTTGAGAGGTAGGGGCCAGAGCATTGGGATACAAAGTTGTTTCCCCACCTATCTTCCTGTTGAATTTAAGATCTCACAAAATAATCTCATTCTATATCTGAATTTTTCACTAAGTTTCTTCTGGCATGGCTTCAAATTCCTTGGAGCCATAATTGTTCTCAGTTTGTTTGCTCAAGTGAAGATAGATCAATGTCCATAACTTTCAAAGGGTTTTTCTTTATTTTTTATTCAGAATACTGTTTGTTTCACTTTTTTTCGCCCTTTTCACCATGACATACCTGTGGCTTTCCCTATATAATAAATTGCAGGGACAAAATAATAGCCCAGCACATGACAAAAATCTAATATGATTGGTCAATAGGATTAGTACAATATTATAACACATTCTGTGTTTGATGTAGCTCTATTCTAAACTGTTTAGAAATAGAGTGTAATAGTATTTCTGACATAGAATTTTTCAAAGGGTGGAGGCTACAGGCTAAAATAAGAGATTGTTTTTAAAAGTTTCAAATGCCTTGTGTACATAGTAGACATATCCATAAATTGGAATATTGACCATTTCAGTGTTCCACAACCTGTTGGGCAATGTTGGGCAACCTGAGTGGCGTGAATCTCAGTACCAGTGCTGACCCATGTACATCACATTAAATTAATAAGGTTCAAAAATGGCTCTCTGATGCATCTCAGAACATAGGCTGCTGTTGAGCAAAGCAGCAAAGAGTTTATAGCTGTTGAAGGTTTGGCAGCCCTGGAAAAAACAACTGAGGAGTTTTGTTTGGAAGACGGCTCTACCAGAGTGGTATTCAGCAATTAATACTTCCACAGCTCCCAAAGCTACTTCCAAGAAGAATCTTCCCATGTGGCTGAATCTGTATAGATGGGCAGATCCTCAGCTGATGTAAAATGTCATATCTCCATTGACATCAATAGAGAGATGACAATTTTTACAACTTGAGGATTTTATCCGGTTGTATAGAGGAACAGGGTCATATTCCTTTAAATAATTTGCATGCCCTCTCGTGGCACTCACTGTGTTCTGTGTTTAAAAGGTTCCAGAAACCAGAGAGAGCATAAGTAATCATATAGCTACAACTGGCATATTGGTGTACATTCAATAAATATGGTTATTTTCAACCCAGCATGGATTCCTTATGATGATGTGTAAAGAGTAAAAGACACAACAGGCCCTGAGGATCGTTCAACTAGAAATGAGCCTGAACTAAAGTGTGTAAACTTTTCAAGGCATGTAAGCATTGGATCTTTGTTCCTTGAGTCCATCTTTAAATTTTATGTGGCTACCCAATGTTGCACTTTCCTTGAGATGAAATCAGTGATGCTGCCCTCCCAGAGTATATGCCAGTTTGGACATAAGTAATATCACTAAAGGCCACAGAGTTCATGGTTCAGGTGGCAGAATGGATTAGGATTTACTATCTGCCAGGAGTAGCAGAGTGAATGGAAGAAGAGGTCATTTACAGAACTCTTTCCTCCTGAAAATCTGTGTACCTCAGATCATGGTTTTTGTGGTGTTCCTTCCCATACATCCAGCAGTCTGACCAGCCTAAATGCTCCATGCACATGCAAAGGGTTCTTTTATGAGGGTTTAACAGCTCTCCCATTTCCAGATTCTACTTGGGTATGATCACAGACTTCCCCTGTGCAGATTGTTCAGTATAGAATTCCTGCTCAGACTTTCAATTCACTACTGAAATGAGCATGGAACCAGTAAAGTTCATAAAGCACCAATGTCATATGTTTTTGTGTTATGTTTCATAGAATTGTAGAATTGTAGAATCACAGAATCATAGAACTGGAAGGGACCTTGAGAGGTCATCTAGTCCAGTGACAGTCCCCTGCACTCATGGTAGGACTAAGTATTATCTAGACCATTCCTGACAGGTGTTTGTTTAATCTGCCCTTAAAAACCTCCACTGATGGAGATTTCACAACCTCCCTAGGAATTTATTCAAGTGCTTAATCACCCTGACAGTTAGGTTTTTCCTAATGTCCAACCTAAACCTCTATTGCTTCTTGTTCTATCCCCAGAGGTTAAGAAAAACAACTTTTCTCCCTCCTCCTAGTAACAACCTTTTATGTACTTGAAAATGTTATCATGCCCCCTCTCTGTCTTCTCATTTCCAGACTAAACAAACCCAATTTTTTCAATCTTCCCTCATAGGTCATATTTTCTATACCTTTAATCATTTGTGTTGCTTTTCTCTGGATTCTCTCTAATTTGTCCACATCTTTCCTAAAATATGGCACCCAGAACTGGACACAATGCTCCAGTTGAGGCCTAATCAGTGCGGAGTAGAGCAGAAGTATTACTTCTCGTGTCTTGCCTACCACTCTCCTGCTAATACATCCCAGAATGATGTTTGCTTTTTTTTTTCAACAGCATTACACTGTTGATTCATAATTAGTTTTTGGTCCACTATGACCCCCAGATCCCTTTCCATACTACTCCTTCCTAGGCAGTCATCTCCCAATTTGTTTGTGTGCAACTGATTGTTCCTTCCTAAATGGAGTACTTTGCATTTGTCCTGATTGAATTTCATCCTATTTGCTTCAGTCCATTTCTCCAGTTTGTCCAGATAATTGTAATCCTATCCTCCAAAGCACTTGCAACCCTCCCAGATTGGTATAATCCGCAAACTTTGTAAGTGTACTGTCTATGCCATTATCTAAATCATTGATGAAGACATTGAACAGAACCAGACCCAGAACTGATCCTGGCAGAACCTCACTCGTTATGTCCTTCCAGCATGACTGTGAACCACTAACTTCTCTCTGGGAATGGTTTTCCACCCACATTATAGTAGCTCCATCTAGGTTGCATTTCCCAAGTTTGTTTATGAGAAGGTCATGCGAGACAGTATCAAAAGCTTTACTAAAGTCAAGATATACCTCATCTACCATTTCCCCCCTATTGTTACCCCGTCAAAGATGGCTATCAGGTAGGTCTGACATGATTGGTTCTTGAAAAATCCATGCTGACTGTTACTTATCACATTATTATCTTCTAGATGTTTGCAAATTGATTAATTATTTGCTCCATTATCTTTCTGGGTACAGAAGTTAAACTGACTAGTCTATAATTCCCTAGGTTTTCCTTATTTCTGTTTTTATAGATTGGCACTATATTTGCCCTTTTCCAGTCATCTGGAATCTCTCCCGTCTTCCATGACTTTTCAAAAATAATTCCTAATGGCTCAGATATCCCTTCAGTCAGCTCCTTGAATATTCTAGGATGCAGTTCATCAGGCCCTGGTGACTTGAAGACATCTAATTTGTCTAAATAATTTTTAACTTGTTCTTTACCTATTTTAGCCTCTTCTGATCCTACCTCATTTTCACTGGCATTCGCTATGTTAGACGTCCAGTCACCGTCAACCTTCTTGGTGAAAACTGAAACAATTAAGTCATTAAGAAACAATGAAGTCACTCTGCCATTTCCACATTTTCTATCATTGTTTTTCCTCCTTTATTGAGTAATGGTCCTACCCTGACCGTGGTCTTCCTCTTGCTTCTAATGTATTTGTAGAATGTTTTCTTGTTACCCTTTATGTCTCTAGCTAGTTTGATCTTGTTTTGTGCCTTGGCCTTTCTAATTTTGTTCCTATATACTTGTGTTATTTATTTATAGTCATCCTTTATAATTTAACCTAATTTCCACTTTTTGTAGGACTCTTTTTTGATTTTTAGATCATAGAAGATCTCCTGGTTAAGCCAGGGTGTCTTGCCATACTTCTATCTTTTCTACACAGTGGGATAGTTTGCTCTTGTGCCCTTAATAATGTCCCTTTGAAAACTGCCAACTGTCTTCAATTGATTTGTGCCATTAGACTTGTTCCCCATGGGATCTTACCTAACAACTCCCTGAGTTTGTTAAAGTCTATCTTCTTGAAATCTACTGCCTTTATTTTGCTGTTCTCCCTCCTACCAGTCCTTAGAATCATGAACTCCACCATTTCGTGATTACTGTCACCCACGCTGCCTTTCACTTTCAAGTTCTCAACCAGTTCTTCCCTATTTGTCAAAATCAACTCTAGAACAGCCTCTCCCCTAGTAGCTTTCTCCACCTTCTGAAATAAAAAATGTCTCCAATACATTCCAAGAACTCGCTGGATAATCTGTGCCCTGCTGTTTTGTTTTCCCAACAAATGTCTGAGTAGTTGAAGTCCCCCATCACCACCCAGTCCTGTGCTTTGGATGATTTTATTAGTTGTTTAAAAAAAGCCTCATCTACCTCTTCTTCCTGGTTAGGTGGTCTGTTAGTAGACCCCTACCATGACATCACCCTTTTTTTTACCCCTTTTGTCCTTACCCAGAGACTTTCAACCAGTCTGTCTCCTATTTCCATCTCAACCTCAGTCCAAGTATATACATTTTAATATATAAGGCAATACTTCCTCCCTTTTTTCCACCTGTCTGTCCTTCCTGAGCAAGCTGTACCCTTTTGTACCAATATTCCAGGTCTCTGTGATGCCAACTGTGTCATTTATTTACTTGTATTTCGAGTTCTTCCTGCTTATTCCCCATATTTCTCGCATTAGTGTACAGACATCTAAGATACTGGTTTGATTTCCCTCCGCGCAGTTCTGACTTGTTTCTCCTTTATCCCTTCTATAACAGCCCATGCTCTCCTCAAATGTCAAACCTTCTTGCAGGTCTCCATGTTCTTTATTTACCTGTGGACTTTGGTCACCTGCCCCCTTCAAACCTAGTTTAAAGCCCTCCTCACCAGGTTAGCCAGTTTGTATTCAGATATGCTCTTCCCCTTCCTCAATAGGTGAACCCCATCTCTGCTTAGCACTCCTTCTTCCTGGAACAGCATCCTGTGGTCAAGGAAGCTGAAGCCCTCCTACTGACACCATCTTTGCAGCCAGGCATTCACTTCCAGGATCTGTCTGTCTCTGCCTGGGCCCATACCCTTGAGCAGAAGGATTGAAGAGAACACCACCTGAACTCCCAACTCCTTCGCCCTTTAGTCACTTCTGATCTGCTGAGGGTCATACCTCGCAGTATCATTAGTGCCCACATGGATGAGTAGCATGGGGTAGTAATCAGAGGGCTGGATGATCCTTGACAATCCCTCTGCAATGTCTTGGATATGGGCCCCTGGCAGGCAACATACCTCCCAGGATGCCATGTCAGGGTGACAGATGGGTGCCTCCATCCCCCTCACAAGAGAATCACCAACCACCACTAACCCACATTTCCTCCTGGGAGTGGTGGATGCGATCTTCCCAGCCTTGGTGGCACATGGCTTCTCCTCATCCACCTTTGGGGGTGATTCCTCATTTGTCTTTGCCAGGGAGCATATCAGTTTTCCATCACCACGGTGGGTGGGTTGGGAGTAGATGTGGAGCACTGCCTGCTGCCAGAAATAACCAGCTGCCAGTATCCTCCCTGTGACAGAGCCATATCCTCCTCCCCCGGTGGTGTGACAGCAATCCTCTGTAGCTGGATAGCTTCCTCAGCCTTTGATGTCTCCATATGAATACTCTCGAGGAATTCCTCATGGGCACAGATGCTGCTCAGCCTAGCCACCTCCTCCTGTATCTCTCCCACCTGCTTCCTGAGAGATTCCATGATAATAACATATGAATTATCATACTAGATCAAACCTGTGATCTGTCAAGTCCACTATCATTGTTCAGAAATAGAACAAAATGCCAAATTAAATTTAAAATTTTCTGTAAAATGAGAATTCCAAATTTTGTTTGGAAAAAGTTGAAATGACACTTCATTTTGAAGTGTCAAATATTCCAAGGTGCTTTCCAAGTGCCCACTAGGTGGAAAGCCAGACAGTTCAGGGGAACTTTTCATCTTTTAATTTAATTGAATGTTCTCTTATTGTATTATGAGCCAGAGACAAAAGAAGCTGCTGGTCTACCTTTGTTACTTATAAGGTACTTATCTTAGTGCAGTATCTGTTGTAGTGTTTATGTGGCATTTACCTTGAAACCCAGGTGGAGAGAGATGCACTAGTCTTACCTGGAGTTGATGAAAGAATGGACCCCAATCACTAGGTCTTCATCTAACAGTATCAGACACAATTTTATAGCTGCCTGAAGATGCAAGAAAGCAATAACTATACTCAAGAAGATGATCTCTTCAGAATTATTTACTTTAATAGTACTTAAAAGTGTGCAAGGTGATGCTTTAATTACCCTTCTGATGTGTGGTATATTGCTCTTTATCAAAGTTAAGTTTGCATAATTAAATGAAACCTTTTTTGATCAGCATCACTTTTTTTTTTTCTGGGATGAAGAGCAGTTGGCTCTTTTGCACATCTCATTTGCACCCATTTGCACATCTCTTCTAGGCATTAGGAAATCTTTATGAAGGCATAGTCTGCCTGATGAGAAGTTGAGCATTCGCTGTATGTTGATGATAATGGAGGTGTGGCATCTCATGATTCCCTCAAGCAGACTTAGTTAGATGGTAAAAAGGAGAAAAGAGAGAATTATATTTTGTAGGACCCACATGGTAAATGACTAGGTTCTTTTAGTCACAATGAGTGAAGCAGAAAGCAGGTTAAGTTGAACAGATGGAACTTTATTAAACCCTGGGCACTGCTATGTCCCTGTGACTGAGTTGCTTCCAGCCTAACTAATATTACCTGTTCCACTTGTGTCCTGTCAATAACAGCCCACACCTCCCTGCGTGGGAACATTGACCCTCAGACTCCAGTTCCATTGATCATAGGATTAATCTATTATCTCTCTCTCTCTCTCTCTCTGGGGAGTCTCCTCCCTCCCTGTGGGACTGGTCTCTAGAAAGGTTCTCTGTCTTTTTGGTCTGTCTGGGTGTTGTGTCTCCTGTTCCTTCGGATCACTTTTCCCTTTTGTGTGGTCACCTCATATGACTTGGGGGCCATTTCATCCCTCATAACTCCTTTAGTCCACTTCTTCTGATGTCTGTCCAATGGCTGGATCCTCAGAGAAATCCCTGTCTCCAGAGCCAGTAGGTCCTTGTCTAATTGATTGTATTCCAGTGCCTGAATTCTCTGATTGCTGGCCATCTGCTCT
The DNA here is from genome assembly GCF_965152235.1 of Eretmochelys imbricata. Taxonomy (NCBI): domain Eukaryota; kingdom Metazoa; phylum Chordata; order Testudines; family Cheloniidae; genus Eretmochelys; species Eretmochelys imbricata. The sequence goes on along the minus strand of NC_135572.1, from coordinate 90,263,134 downwards.
TGGTAGTATCTCCATCTTTCTGGTCACAATAGGTCTCCCATAACAGGGTTATGCCCTTCATCCCATCAGGTCCTGTCCTGGACAGTTTTGGTGTCCACATGACTCTCTCTAGATATTTGCGGTGTGATTGGACTATTACTGGGTGGGCCATAGGTGTCCTGATGGAATCGTTCCACTCCGAATAACAAAGCCACAAGCCCCTTTTCTGTTTAGGCATACCCCTCTTCAGTCTCGGACAGGGATCTGCTGGCACAAGTGACCAGCTGTTCCTGCAAAAGAGCTACACCCAATCCTTTCTCTAATGAGAACTACTTCAAGACATGGGAATCCATTATCATTTGTTTCAGCCTGACGAATTCTTACTGTTGAGGACTTGCCCAGGCCCACTCTACATCCTGCCTTGTGAGCTGACATGGGTCCTGTACTGCACCCCTGTGTGGACAGAATTTGGACAGAAAATTTATCATTCCTATGAAGCACTTTTTCATCCACTGGAGCTGGCATGCCTCTGGCAGCCTTGGTCTTATTAGAATACTTTCAGTCCCGCTCTACTGTGAGCATACATCTAATGTATGTACCTAATGCTGTTTGAGTCAAATTTTTCAGGGTTCAGTATTATGTTCTTGCCCCTGCAACACTGTAGAAAAGCTTGTAGTTTTGTATCAGGGTGTCATTCAGCTTCTGTATCTTTACTCCCTTTACCTACAACATCTGCAATTATTTTCTCCCCAGGCAGTCCTCCCAGCATTGTGTGAGTCTTCTCTGGAAAATTTCTGATGTTGAGCTTATGCCCATCAGCACACAAAGTCATCTGTAGTGACCAAAGTTTGTCAGTGTTCTGGATTCCTTATCCAGGCTTATGTGTCAAAGTCCATTCTTCACATTACAGACGGTAAACATTCTGTCTTTGGAAAGTTTTGGCAAGGTGTCAATAATTGTGAGCAGTTGATAGTGGTATATTTTGAATGCCCAGTTTAGTAGCTTTGAGTCTACACAAATGCATAATTTGCCTAATAGTTTCTTGCTACCACCAGGCTGCTTACCCAGGCCGTACTGACCTCTACAGGCTTTCAAGAGCTTTGTGTACTGGATTACATATGGTCACTGGAATTTTCCTTCATAATAATTGCCACCCTGTACTTAAGCAGGGAGGAGTTTGGCTGGCTGGCCAGGAGAAGAGGGCAATGCTTTCTGGCTTGCAGGAGGAGGGAAGACGTAAAGCTGCTGGAAAGAGCAGTCAGCATGCTGGATGACTCACCACCTAGGAATGAAGGGTTTAGCAAAAGGCCATTTGGCGATGTCTGGGAACCCTGCTGGGTATGGGGAGGAGACAGCCAAGCTAATGGCTGGCGCCTCCCTTTGGTGGATGTTCAGTGCAGGTACTCCACAATTAAGGCCCAAAAGAAAGAAAAAATGGCTTGGAAAAAGGAATTAAGGAGAGTTGCTTGGTAATTGAGCGAGCTGGGGGCAGCTGGGGACTTCTATGACTGGTACAGCAGGGAGCCAATCCCTCATCATTATAAAAGGTGCATGGTCGGTAAGGTCCCAGCAAGGAAATTGCTGAAGGGACCTGGATGAAAAGTATGTGGGGGGAAGCTGGTAAAAGACACCCCTCCCCCCGCCCGAATTGGCTGGAAGTGGTAAGGTCCTGGCAAGGGAATTACTGAAGGGACCTGGATAAATAGGGGGGAGCTATGGAAACCCCTTCCCCCAAAATTGGCTGGAATTGGTAAGGTCCTGGCAGGGAATCTGCCGGAGGGACATCAATTTTATCCGCCGAGTTAGTTCCAGACATCTATCTAATAATAAAGTCGCGGTTCCAATGTGGAATGTACTTCCAGGCACAGCTATCTTTCAGACACACATCATCTTTGAAAACATCCCCCAATGCTTTTAAAATTGTCTCCATTTTCAATGCATCTCCCTCTTTTGCTTCTTTCACTGCAGCTGTAAAATTCCCGTGCTTACCCGGATCAGATCCTTGCTTATATGGCACTACAACCACAAAAGAGGGCAATGGTGCTTACCATGCACCACCCCAAACGTTAGTTGATACCATCTGTTATTTTTCAGGTTTGTTATTATGATGACACACTTTCCTACAGGTTCCATTATACCCTTATTTTACATTATTAGATTGCACCTGCTTTTTGTACTGGGTGTGTTAAAATATAGAATCACATTACAGGAGGTCCTGCTATCCAGCTGAAATTTCACAGGGCTTGTCCCTATTAACTTTGTTGTCTTCATGGGGAATAATGCTAATGTCAGTCCCAACAAAGGTGTTTGCAATCACACTATTGAACCAACTGAAATATTATCTCAGCCTAAAACTGAGAGACAACTGTTGTGTTTTCCATACAGCTTGGTTTACAGTCCATGTTATATATTCTCTGTGCAATGTTATTAATAAATGAATGGAGCAACAAAAGGAAGTTAACATCACATTTATAGACTTTTCAGACATTTTTGCATAAGTGTATCAGTCAGCACTGTGGATACTACTACACCAGCATGGGGTATGTGAGGACACAGTATGCCGAAGAGAGGAACTGTCCCTCAGTACCTTTAACTGTGTGGTGATTGTATTGATTGTATGATCAATGATTGTATTACAGACTGGTTTTCAGTAGACGCAGGAGTATTCTGGAGGGAGGATGTGTACTCTTACCTACATTATTTAATGTTTCAATAGACTATCTGGTGAAAAAGCTGATGGATGCTAAAGTTGGAGGTATGAAATTTAAAGATTCATTTTGGGGAATCTTGATTATGCAGCTGATGTTGCCTTACTTGAGGAGACCACTGACCAACTACATCTAATGCTGGAAGAGCTGCAAAAAACTGCAGAACCTATGGGACTTAAGATCAATGGTGATAAAACCAAACCTATGCATGTCTCTGATAGAATGGAAATAAATGACCAGCCCTCTTAGCACTTTCATCCTTTCTCTAAGTCTTCCACTGCACAGCTAATGTCAAAGCATCTGTCTAATGTGAGATCACCTCCCTGGAGCAGTGGCTCTGTAGATAGTGGTCCAGCAGACTACCCTGTCTTGAATCAGGAAGTCAGTCAAATCCTCAAAATTATCATGTAGCAGGCAGCATGCATAAGGTAATAACATAGATTGGTTCTTCAGATTGGTCTCTGGTGAAAAACCTGTGTTCCTTCATAGTTTCATTCTCTTTGAGGATCAATAGGTCAAGCAGGGTCCCTAGGACTGCTGTGAGGCTTGTGTCTGTAAAATCTAGGGCTCAGGGGGAGAGGGTGTTCAGACTAAGTTCCATGGCTCACACTGCCAGCTGCTGCACTTCAGAGAATTCACAGCTCAGATGTTGCCACGATGTTTTATTTGCAAAGAGTGAAGCTGAATACAGGATAAGTTGAACAAGTGGAACTTTATTAAACCCTGTGGACTGCTCTGTTCATGTGGCTGAGTTGCTTCCAGCCTAACTCCCTACATTCCACGTGCACTGGTGTCCCATCAATAACAGACCTTCCCAGGTAAGATGGGCTCTTTGACTCAATTTCCACAGATCATGATACCTGGGTGATGAGGAGCAAGTCCAAAGAGCTAAATGTCAGTCTGTTCAACAAATGTGGTAACAATTCTTTCTTGCCTGCTCAACTGTGGAGAACTCTAAAATGAATAATTTTGCACAATTAAAAAAACAGTCCAGGAGACATGTCCCTCAACCCTCTTTTAAGAAGCATGTATCAAAGGACTTAATCAGAGTGATACCCCCTGATGTTAAAGTGCCTGGCCTGTTTTGAACTTGCTTCCAACATGCAACATTTTGCACCCACACATATATTCCTAAGGATTTTTTTTTTCAGATCTCTCTTTGTAGTGTGGTTTTTAATTGCTTTATAGTACCATAATTTTGCAAACCGTTAGAGGTAAAATTGACAACGGCTAGACTGAGCCTTTGTTCAATGACCCGTGTAAGGAGCAGTGTTTTGCTGCACCACCACAAGCACAGCACTGTGAAGTAAATGTGACTCAGAATCAAAACCTGATCCCTGGTTTCCTCCATTGCTCTGAAGTACAGTGGAGGTGATAGTAATCTGAGCCAAACCTGTACCTGGTGCAGATTACTTCCCTCACTGGGTCAGCTCATCTATGCTGGCTGGTGCTTTGTGTGGCAGAGCCAAGGCTCTACCCACTCCCCACCCATATGGGAGTAGCAGCACCAGGAAAACTGCTCTCCTTTCTGTGTTGCTACCGTGATATGGATAGCAAATACAGATGGGTAAGGAGCACATTTTAGACCTTTATGATCATTACCAGTGGAGTTAAATAAGGGTCAAAGAGTTAAATAGGTATAATTGCTTCAAGAGGAAAACTGTTATGTGTATGAAACAAAAACAATAGAATTGCTGGAAATGGAATTCCAGGACTATGAAAAATGTCAAGTTTTAGAAAAAAATTCATCTCAAATCAGGACCCTGAACATTCTGGGAGCCCTGGCTTTGCAGTAGCCCACCCAGTTTGGTGATGAGAAGTGTTTAGAAGGGCAGGAAACCAGGCAGGAACCTACCTGCCTTCTGTCAGAAAGTCATCAAATCAACATGTTCATACGAAACATGTCAATTTCAACTATTTGGTATTTTCTAATGTAAAAAAAAAATTCCATCAGAAAATTTCCAACCATTTTTAAATAACTATTTCCTAGAATATTTTTGTAAAAATAGTGTATTCAAATGGTTTGATTTATGTTACACATGAGTAAATTAGTTCCAACTCCACTGAAGTCAGAAGAGGTCAACCACCATAAAATAGATGTAAGTGAAATCAGAGTCAGAACCAATATCTTTATAATTACTTTCTCTAGACTAGTTTTCAAAATCTTTTGCAATTTATTCTGAGAACTTGGTCTTTCCTAGACAGCACTGATAAAAAGTTGGGAGGTATTTAAGAGAAAGGTATCGTATTGCTGTCAAGGTATAGTGGTAATTAGAAGGTCATACTTAGTTCAAATACATACATTTCAAATAAACCATCACTATCTTCCTTCAGCATTATGAGAAGATTATCATTCCTAAGAGCAGTGCAGGAGAAAAAAACTGTGGACATGAAAGTATACTTATCAAAATAACATATTAATGGAAATGTCAACCCTCAAAACACAAAACATAACTGAATAAAGGAAATGACTCTTTTGGATAAAATACTCTGAATATCTCTGGATCAGTCTGTAGGAATCACTCTCTCTTTCACAATCACACACACACAGTCTGACTGAGACTACAAGGGTCATATTCTGCTCCCCTTGCTCATGCTGAGCTGTACCTTGCTGCATAAGAAACAGACTGGCCTTGTGGAGAAAGTATTGGGCTGTGATTCAGGAGTCCTCATTTCTATTCACAAGTCTGCTACTAGTCTGCTCATTGACTTTGGGAAAGTCACTTCTTTGCCCCTCTTCTCTCCTGCCCCCGCCCCCATCTCCATCTACACTGAGGTGATGATACTTATAAAGTTCTTTGAAACCTGCATGAAAAACACTATATAAAGAGTGAGATATTATTATGAATAATCCTGAATTACTTGCAGAGTAAGGTACCAGTGATTGTGAGTGAATCTAGCCAAAACATGGTGCATACTAATAAATATAATAAATCTCAGTTAGAAGGGCTCCAGTCATCTCATGCACAAGCCAGCAAAGCTGGCTGGCTATGGGAGAGCAGGGACTGCATTTCAACCTCACTGAGGGATGCAGTAGTGGGCTTCCAGGCTGTGAGTCCTTGGAGATGTTAAACAAACAATCCAATGTTACTGGTCACTAGCAGGCCTTTCTGCCTATAATAAGGATCAACTAAAGGAGCTCAAAAGGTCCAAGGTGAAGTTGAACTTAAACGAATCTATTACTTTATTTCAGCAATAATGGGTATGTACTTTAAACCAGTCCCACCTCCTGCCTCTGCCAGAATCAATTTATTGGAAATAAAATTCTTGATTCCTAAAGGAAGGCCTATGCAGACAAAGAATGTTGCTGATTCTGTCTGGGGAAAAAATAGACCAGATTAACCCTGCTTGATCATATATATTAGTTCTATCCTGTTTGAAAAGTCAAATAATAAACTAACCATCTTTCAGAAGTAGGATGAACTACAGGACTGATTTGGCGGAAGCGTGATAGTTCATGCTAGCAGATTGCTTTGTAGGATCGAGTCTTTACAAATATGTTCTCAATCCACTTATATTAGTATAATGTATCCATTTGGGAATTGCTCCTACTTCTATTAAAGCCAATAGCAAAATTCCTGCTGATTTCAACTGGAGCAAAATAAGACACTTTGGTAAAACCTAAAACCAGATTTTCTTCTCAATAGACCATAACAACACATTTTAGCTGTCCCCAGTTTTATCATGATGAATCTGCATTATAAAGAATGACATACTGGGAAAAGCCAAAAGGCTATTATGAATGCACAGTATCTAAGGCACAAATTAAAACCCATTGAAGGTGGTAAAAGATGCCTGTTGACTTCAATGTGCTCTACATCAGGCCCTCAGAGTCAGGAGACCCTTTTTGGCAGATTAAGTCTATACAGTTTATTTAAAAAAAAATACTAACGATATTGTATACATCATGTGACAGCAAAAAAGCCCATAACCTTTTCTATTTGAATTATATTTCTTTGTCATGCATGAAATATTTTAAAATTCCTTTCTATCCTCCAATCTTTTATAAAATAAATAAAAATAACTTCTGACCTAAAACCATACACCTGAAGGCCAGATTCTTTTCTCAGTGTAAATCTACAGTAATTGGATTGAAAAAAATGTGTAAGAGAAGGAAGATTTTTTCCTGCAAAATTCTTCTCCGAATGCACTTTCATAATGAATTATAGCCCTCTGAAATAGATTAAAATTGAAATGCTAACTGATCTTTAATGACATTGGCACTAGAGGAAATCACTAAGTATACCATAAATAAATACTTCTTATTTTAGAGCCCCATGTGAAGTTCATCACAGTAATCTAGTCTGGTGGTGACAAAGACATGCCACACACATTCCGAGGTCTTTAAACAAGTAAAGACTGCTAAAATAAGTGAATTGTGTGGTAAAATAGTATTTGCATTTCAATGGCTTAATGAAATCAAATGGTGAAAATAAATTTTAATATATTTTTACCATGGTCTGGGAAGTGCAGCCAATTTCGTTTTACAATCTTTGGTAAGTTTTTTTAACAAATATTAAACATTGCAAAGTGTACAGTCAGAAAATAAAACAGTGGCTCTGTATATTTAAAAATCTTGTCTCATTTTTAACAACTTATTCTCTCTGTGCAAAAAGCATTTGGTTTTAAACAGATAGGGCAACACATGCTGCACAGAGCTGGCTCGTTACATTGTTTGCCTTCTAGGCTTTCCCATAAATTATCTTTCTTGACACTTCTTCAGGCAAGCCAAATGTGTAGCTTAGGTTTTGGCAAAGATGAAATCAAAATAACTACCACATTCTTCTTTAGGAAAGCTCTGAAAATAACCCAAAGTACAAAGGAATTCTGACTACAGAAGAGAAAACAGATTTACCAGGGCATTTGACATTGAAGTTAACTTACTTTTTGGACTTGATTACACTTTGCTGTTCACGTTCCTGCAAAATGTTGTGGGACACAATAAAGCTGTGCTCTTTGCTAACCAGAAAAATAAGGCACCACAAGGACCTCTACTCAGAAATGTCATTTATGATAATTCTTTCCATTTGTCTTTATGTTGTAGAGCTGTGTAAACCCACCCAGTTTGGGTTTGCTCAGCATTCTGAGAGTTTTCCTGTTGGCCCAGCTTATGTGACAATTGCAAGCCATAACTGCATACACCTTTTGCATTAAAATAAGTAAAGACCTCACGGTTGTGTCTGCCTGAGTTCAAATTCCCATGATATCAATCATGGCTCAATGTAGATACATAGTTATTAGCTGTGAGTCTGTGTAAATTCACTAGGCGGTGTTGCCAAATCATTAAATGTTCTATAAAGAAATAAAACAACAGGATCAAAAAGTATCAGAATAATAAAGTCTAGCAGTAGAGAATCCAGCCTTCACCATACCATGGTCCTGTAGGGATAGGTATTCATTTATTAATATGGATGTAACTTTGCAGTGGAAAGGGCATTCAACTGTGGAGGATAGGAACCAAGGCCCCTTTGAAAAATCTCAGTGGGTGTGTATCTGAACCTGTAGGTGCCTGAATACTTTAAATTTCTGTCTGTAAATTATAGAATCATAGAAATGTGGGTTTCAAAGAGATCTTGAGAGGTCTTCTAGTCCAGCCCCCTGTGCTAAGACAGGACCAAGTATACCTAGGCCATCCCTGACAGGTGTTTGTATATTTTTTTCTTAAAAACTTTGAAGGATGGGGATTCTACAATCTCCCATGGTAACCTATTATAGAACTTAACTACTCTCATAGTTAGAAAGCTTTTCCTGATATCTAACCTAAAGGTCCTTTGCTGCATATTAGTAAACTGCTTATTTCTTGTCCTACCTTCAGTGGGCATAGAGAATAATTAACCACCATCTTCTTTATAACAGCCCTTAAAATATTTGAGGACTATTATCAGGTCCCCATTCCATCTTCTTTTCTCAAGATTAAACATGCCCAGTTTTTTTAACCTTTCCTCATAGGTCATGTTTTCTAAACCTTTGATCATTTTTGTTGTTCTCCTCTGGACTCTCTCCATTTTGTCTACATATCACATTGAAAATGGGATTTAGATTTTAAGTTACTTGGTCATTTTTGAATTTTTTTCCCTGCTTGGTCCAGAGATTCTTCCAGAGTAAAGGACGTTTCAGTATTAGAGCTTATGTCTAGTATTTGATACAAGCATGAACTAGTAGCAAAACTAAAGTCCCCTAGAAGTGGGTGAATATTTTTCAGCAAATAGTAAATTTATCAAAGTGGGATTTTTTTTTAATTGTGAATTCAGGTCAAATTCACAAATAGTTGTGTCTGAAGGAAATAAAAACCTCTTAAACAAATATTTTGGAAATGTCAAAACATTTCATTTTGACATTTTTGAAGCTGTATTTACATTTCATTTTCAAATGAAATATTGTTTTGAACTCTTGACTCAAAAATGACGTTAAAACATTTAGTTCAATTCAAATAATTTTCAGATTTTTTTTGTTTCAGCGAGAAGCATGTGGAAAAAAATCAGGTTTTCTTAAAAATAAATGGATTGATTTTTGTTTTATTTTTATTTTTTTCAGTTTACCCACTGAACCAAATAATTCAGTCATACGTTCAGCTCTTCTCCTTCCTATCCCCTCTTGTGGAGAATTATTTTTTCATATTGAAAACAAACACAACTGTTATTCAACTAAGTATAGACAGACAAACACTGAAATGAGCAAGAAATAAATAAGCAAACCTTGAATGGTAAAAGACTCCTTGGGGGTGTGGGGGGGAACAAAAGAAAAAGGGAGGGATGTGCACCAAAGTTGCATGCACTCACTTATTCACTCACTCTCATGCACACACATACACATGCACAGACATACTTCTCTGTTCAAGAGTAAAACACTGCCTCAGTGTGATGGCACTCACATGTCAGTGAAACAACCGTAAATGTCCCAGTTTAAAATTATGAGCTCTGCTTATATCAGGTGAAATGTAAAATGATAATAGTAAGACACTTCCCACTAACAGGGGAGATAATTACCAGAGCCTACTGTGTATAAGCCTTTGTCTGTTTAGGAATAATAATAAACTACAGTCTTCAGGCTGATAGCAAAAGACGATGCAGCCATCATGAATCAAATGCATTTCCCCTTGTAGCAGGAGCAGATGCATGTGTCAAATCTGAAATAAAAATAAGACACTTCTCAAAGGAATTGCAGAAGAGAGCAAATATACTAGGTCAGCGTCTCCTGTGAGGGTTATGACTAGAGGAAGGCAATTAGCCTTTACTGAGAATGTCCTGCAAGTAACCACCTCCCTTTTAAACTGAGGGGGTTGCAGATTTAGTACCTCTGCAATACAGTGTGAAAAGAGAAATGGTTCCTGAGGTAACCAGGTCCCAAGGCAGCTAGGTTTCTATAGGAAACCTGGAAACATACTGGCAGCAGGCTCTGGAACGCTGGTATAATGTGCTCTTTGTGTGACACACTTAGTAATAAATAGGCAGCTGCATCCCACAAAAGGCAAAAGTGTGTGTGGGGGGGGGGGGGGGAGAAACCTCTAAATAAGGGAAGAGGAATAAAAACCTGGCAGTTCAGAGATTTCCAGTTTACACTGACAGATCTGCCAAGCCAGCTGCAGTCATCCAGCTTACAGAGGAGTAATGGGAGAAGGAGAGCTAAAGGAGTGGCCTCATGCTAAACAAAGCTGCAAGCATCATGTCTGCTCTTACCACAGTCAACTGGATCCTTCTACAAATATTATAATAAAGAAATCCTGCACAAAACATAAAACTAGCTGTCATTTATTCAGTGAGACAAAGAATAAAATACACAACTAGATTAAGACTTACAAAGCATGGGGACAGCAATAATACAATATACATATATGTTCTCTACTGTGTCCCACTTGTTCATGAAAACATAATTGATTTTTCAAAGCCCCTTACTATGCTTCTTGCAAGATGAAATGTTAAAATTCATTTGGAAAATGGGAGGTATTGTTTAGATGCAGTGATTAACTGAAAGTTGACAAGATCATACATCATATTAACTGATTCTCTATAACTAGGGCTAGATAAATCATTACTTTCAAGCATTAAGGTAATACATTATGTTTTATATTTGTCTGGCATGGATCTTATAGGGAAGCTGCATTCATTTCATACTGTGCTATTCTGAAAGTTCATTTGTCAATCTTATCAATCAGGACGTTATTGATATTATCGTTGCAAAGATTCCTTTAACTGGCCATTGCTCAATTAAAATAGGATAAAGTATAATCTCTTGAATATGGGCATGTCTTATATTATCTTTTTTGTGTTAAAATTTTATTTTGAAGCCCAATATCCTGTATAAAAACACATTGCTTTCTTCCATCTAAGTGAACTGATTCTTCGGGGATCTTTCCTAAGTGCTAAAGGCTCATCAACCACATTATTTCCCCTTCTTTATTGAATACTCCTCTATATTACATGCTTCGGAAGCCTTCAGGACATCTGAGGCTAAACATTTTGCTATTTAAAATAATTTTGTAATGTAATTTACAGATTCAGGTAATAATAATTGTTAGGGGGCTTATTCCTTCACCCACTTACTTCCCTGGTCCTTCTCGCATGAACAGAGAACAATACCCGAAGTCCAAAGGTGCAAACAATTCGATGTTTATTGGGGTGAACTTCCAGCAAGCATGATTCCAATTTCCTTCCTTAGTATCCTCCTTCCCAGCTCTGACACCACAGAGCCTTACACATGTGTCCCTGTTGCCATTCCTACCCTTAGCCAAACATGATTCCAACTTCCTTACTCCCATTCCCTGTTCCCATTTCCCCCTTTAGCAAAACATGATTCCAATTTTCTTACCCCCATTCCCTGTTCCCATCTCCCACCCCCACCCCCACTCCCCCCCACACCCATACCCCCTCACTTCCTCATTGACTACAGATTATATAGTAAAACTTGAGTTCCGCTTAGCTATACCTTAACCAATCATTTTCCTGAAATTTAACTAACCAATCCTAACATATTGTAACATGATTATGTAACCAATTATATCCCACCACCTTAATTAGTTTACACCCAGCAAAATTAATTATACAGCAGACAGGAACAATCACAGAACCAGAAAGAGATTATACAGACAAACAATAGCAAAGTGGGAACTATAATGACAAAACAATACAGAAGTGAGGATTTTACATCCCAGTATTGATAAGTGAGTTCTTGCCAGACAGGATGCTATCAAACTAAGTTTCCTTTTACATTTTCTAGGCACTTCCCTTTCTCTGGAGGTGAAAGGAATACAATCCTGTCCTGATAGTGCCTAACAGCCCAATAGCACCTTATTTCAGTGTGACTAGTTTGGAATGTGAGGATGTGACCATTCGCTTCCCAGCTTATGGCTGCCTCTGCTGCTTAGCCAAAGGCCTGAGCCTAAGCACAGGGCCACAAACTGTCACAGTAAGAGAAGGCCCTTACACCGGCAGACAGTGATTTCTTTCTTTTATACCTCTAGAACTAGCCAAGCGATAAGAATACACCTACATTCTTAGAGTATAGGCCTTTACAGACAGGCCTGAATATCTATATCCTAACAATAATATCTTATAAATAACTTTTATACAGTACTTGTTGGCCGGATAGTTCATTTCATATTTTAGCAGATGATGTCTCAGCCAATTTTATTTCAGGAGCTTAAAATGAGGACACTTTCCTACTAATTAACAACAAACAACAACAACAAAAGGACAGATTAGGGCCTGATTTTTTCAAAGACCAGTAATAAAGGACGTGATTTTATTTCAAAATATTAGTGATCAAAAATATTATAAGGGGTGTTTTAATGACTAAACATTTAAAGCATGTTTTAAAGGAAAATTACTCTATGGTGCTGAAATAACAGTACAGCATTCTTTACATCTATGTAATATATAGCTTTAATGTGAGTTTTGCCTTCATAATGTAACAGGCTTGCCCTGGGTTCCATTCCTGACTCTGCCACTTAATCATATTCAACCTGAAAATGCACTCCTGATGGCAAATATTAATGTCTGGAAGAGGGCATTTTCATATGGTCAAACTATGCCGATAGATGGAAGTATTACTTCTAATATAAAACAGTGGATGATAAAAAAATTAATGGCTCTCTCTCTCTCTCTCTCTCTCTCTCTCTCTCTCTGTATATCTATATATCTCTGGAAATTACAATAGGAAATCTGACAGAATAGAAGCTTTTTGTAACACAGATTTAAGCATGAAATAATCTATTATAGGATTTTAGGATATGATTTATTTTCTTTGTTTAGTACTGACATGATCATTAATAATACACAGAAGTGTAGCTACTGAGCAAAATATTCCATGTACAAACTTTTTCAAAATGCAGTGAATTATGAATGGAGATTAATGTGAATCATTAATTTATGCCAGTAATGTTTTCAGTTTAAAAGAACATTAATTTATTTAAATGATGTAACACAAAACATTGTACAAGTGCTTACCTAGTACTTTTACATGTGTTAGTATTGATTTCACTCCAAAAATTAATTAAATATTGAAGACTTTCTTTGTCATTCAGTAGTTACTTAATAGTCTGTTTTCTATTTAACCAATTCCAATCCCGTGGTGTACTGATTTTTTTTTTCTTCATCAGAATAAAGAACTACATCTCATAAAATTACATAATATTCCAAGAAAATACTGATCCAGAAGAAGCTCCAGAGTTGAACAGGCTCTCAATTCCTCTATTGCTGAAAAAGGGAAAAGGGCTGTCAGAGAAAACCTCTTTTTCATAGGCAAGCTAAGAAAAATGCCTTTACTTAAACTAGGGAAGTCATCATAACTATATATGAACTTGGATTTGGGTGCTCCTAGATAAGTGAAAAGGAGAAAGAGATCTTATATTGTGGTACGGTCCGTTGATTTAAATTGAAATTATTTAAATAGCTGATTTAGGGCTGTCAATCAATTAAAAAAATTAATCACGATTAATCACATGATTAAAAAAATAATCGTGATTAATCGCACTGTTAAACGATAATAGACTACCATTTATTTAAACATTTTTGGATGTTTGCTACCTTTTCAAATATATTGCTTTCAATTACAACACATAATACAAAGTGTACAGTGCTCACTTTATATTTACAATTTCAAATATTTGCACTGTAAAAAACAAAAGAAATAATATATTTCAGTTCACCTAATACAAGGACTGTAGTGCATAAAAGTTGAACTTACAGATGCAGAATTATGTACAAAAAATAATTGCATTCAGAAATAAAACAATGTAAAACTTTAGAACCTACAAGTCCACTTAGTCCTACTTCAGCCAATCGCTCAGAGAAACAAGTCTGGTTACAATTTGCAGGAGATAATGCTGCTCATTTTTTGTTTACAGTGTCACCTGAAAATGAGAACAGACATTCGTATGGCACTGTTGTAGCTGGAGTCGCAAGATGTTTATGTGCCAGATGTGCTAAAGATTCATATGTCCCTTCATGCTTCACATTCCAGAGGACACGCGTCCATGCTGATGTCAGGTTCTGCTTGATAATGATCCAAAGCAGAGTGGACCGATGCATGTTCATTTTCATCATCTGAGTCAGATGCCACCAACGGAAGGTCGATTCTCTTTTTTGGTAGTTTGGGTTCTGTAGTTTCCGCATCTGAGTGTTGTTCTTTTAAGACATATGAAAGCATGCTCCACACCTCATCCCTCTCAGATTTTGGAAGGCACTTCAGATTCTTGAACCTTGGGTTGATTGCTGGATTGTTAGAAATCTCACATTGGTACCTTCTTTGCATTTTGTCAAATCTGCAGTGAAAGTGTTCTTAAAACAAACATGTGATAGGTCATCATCCAAGATGCCTATAACATGAAATATATGGCAGAATGTGGGTAAAACATACAATTCTCCCCCAAGGAGTTCAGTCACAAAGTTAATTAACACATTATTTTTTTAATGAGCACTATCAGCATGGAACACATCTTCTGGAATGGTGGCCTAGGCATGAAGAGGCATATGAATGTTTAATATAGCTGGCATGTAAATACCTTGCAACGCTGACTACAAAAGTGTCATGTGAATGCCTGTTCTGTGATTGGCTGAACAAGAAGTAGGACTGAGTGGACTTGTAGGCTCTAAAGTTTTACATTGTTTTGTTTTTGACTGCAGTTATGTAACAAAAAAAAATTACATTTATAAGTTACACTTTCATGATAAAGAGATTGCACTACAGTATTTGTATGAGGTGAATTGAAAAATACTATTTCTTTTATAATTTTACAGTGCAAATATTTGTAATAAAAATAATAATGTAAAATGAGCACTGTACACTTTGTATTCTGTGTTGTAATAGAAATCAATATATCTGAAAATATAGAAAAACATCCACAATATTTAATAAATGACAATTGGTATTCTATAGTTTAACAGTGCGATTAATCATGATTATTTTTTTTATCACAGTCAATATTTTTGAGTTAATTGTGTGAGTTTAAACTATTATTATTTAAGCTTATTTTTGCATATGTGCTTTTTAGTTATTTTCCTAAGGAAAGTTGGATTCTCATTTATTGGTAACCATTAAAATATGTTGATTTTCAACTAAATATAGCCTTTACACTGATGTTCGTGCTCTTTTTGCTAATCAGGTATATCTATGAACATTTATTTAAGCAATTATATAGAACTGAATTGGTTCTGTCAGTGCTTCAAGATTTCAGAATGAGTAGCTCTCATCCTCTCTTGCCTAGTTTTATTCATGGATTGGAAGAGGAAAACAAGCTTTCCTGCTTTTTCTCAGCTTTAACGGTGCTAATGTATTTGTTGGGGTGCTACTTATCTAGACCATTGTGCTGCCTTTCCTGCTGGGTTCCCTTAGCAGTCCTCTTTGATCTAATGCCATAGCACGTAACCCATCACAAACAATCACACATTCAAAATATCCATCAAAATAATATAGCTGGATGTTATGGATGTTATAATGTGAACTATTCATTTTGCCACAATTTACTGTTTTTGCAGAAACTGAATTCCTCAGATATTGGAGTTGAGCATTGTTTCAATCACCTGATAATCCTGGCGGTACATTTAAGACTGAGGGGACACTCTCAGGTGCGGAACATGTCAGGAAGGACAGCTATTCTGGCTGCACATTCCATAGGTATCTAGTCCTACACACTTCCGGAAATACAATTACATTAGTATGAACTTTAGAGAAAGCATATTCTGTAACTGGACCCTAACTTCATGTGCTAATTTGCGTTCTGGGTTACTTAGTTTGAGAACATTCCAAGGAACTCAGGTTTTTCACTATTCAGATGCGCATTATGAAACCTGTGCTAATGAGGACTTTGTAACTTAAACAGGTTTAGACACAGACACGAAGAGGTTAGGATTCTCAGCGCTTCCTACAAACTGCATCTTTAGATTCACAAATTGTCACACACTTAATAAAATCACATCATGCTTTTTCAGAGCCATGCTCATAACTGAATCAGCTGTTCCTAAGGTGCCATTCTGATGTGATTCAATTCTACCTATGAAGCCATCATATTTGTTGCTCATGTCTAGATGACATCCATATGCTTTGGAAGTACCTCCATTTTGAAATTAACTTTAATCTGGTTAGTTCAAAATGTGTCTCTGGCAAAATACATTTTTGTGGTAAAAATAACATTTTGTGTAAACGAACAGCAGAAAAGCCAACCACATTACATGGGTTATAAATTTCAACAGGATTTTTTTTAAAGACCTACCATTTCTCAGTTAAAAGCATTTTCCCCATATTTTTGATATATTTAAAACTTTACACATTTTATACTGTTAAGGCAATATTTAATGTAGCTTTTCTTTACTTAGAATATTCAGACCACATATTGGAACCAAACGTGGAGCTGCTGCATCCAGCATCACTGGAGCTGGGGCTTCTGCATTTAGATTGTTTTAGGATGTTGCTCTTACCACCATATACCTACGACATGCTAGCATAGAGGGAGCTGCTGACTTGACACCTCATTCCAACTTCTTGGCTCTGTGTCTTTATGTGTGTTCCAGTGTGACTGGGTTTGAAACAATGTCCTTTAGAAGGACAGATATAAATAGAATTCTTTCTCCTTTCTATTATTTAAGAGGAAATGCAGGAATCCAATGTTTAAGCTGTCCTCTTGTGTTCCACTGGAGACTATTGAGTGTTGTGCTCAGCACTACATGAGCTAACACTGAATCTATTTTTACCACCATCTTCATGGGTTATTAGGCCCATGTCAGACCTTCTGCCTCCTCTGTAACACTAAGGGATTACTTAACTTGCCATCCCACTTACTTTAGCTTGAGTTACATATATCCCCACAACAGGTTTACAGTTCCCTGCACTGTAACATTAGAGACCCAGGTTCATGTGAACTCTATACTCTTTTGTTTATGGGGTGGAGGCAGTGGAATGGTCTATATAAACAGCACAGTCAGACTCCAGTAGCTGTGTTACTCTCATTCGTTGACACACATGAGGAAAATTAATGCATCTCAGTACTTCACACTTACCCTCTACATAGCAGTAAGCATGATTTATCAACATAATTCTCCCTTGTTACAAAGTTTAACCTATGCTAATGGATCCTATACAGTTTGCATAACAACATGAATGAAAGAGTATTAATAAAAACATAATATTCTTACCTGAACCAGGCTGAGACACAGCTGGAGAATGATTGGGATTTTCAGCAAGAAATACACACAATCCAAAGCTTCAGACTCACAAATTCTCACCCACTTGCCTAACCAGCAAAAATATATCTCACTCCTTCTGAACCAAACTCATGAAAAAATCAGCCATTTCTCAGCTGCCATTCTGATGACACTCCACTCATGAACTCTGCACTTGATCCCTGTTGCCAAAACAACCAAATACTCTCTGATGCTAATGTCCTTGTGTCATGCTAACACTTGCACAAGTGCCATCTTCTTGCAATTAACCTTATAAATATATCTTTTAAAATGTGGCCCTTCTGCAATCTATTTTTAGAAGTAAAAAACAATCATTTTAAATAAACTTTTGCAGAAAAACAAAATTCAGCTCTGCTATGTTCCCTCATATCTGTCAGCCTCTCGATCTTCTACTGTCTGTATTCGCAAAAAGAAAAGGAGTACTTGTGGCACCTTAGAGACTAACCAATTTATTTGAGCATGAGCTTTCGTGAGCTACAGCTCACTTCATCATGAAAGCTCATGCTCAAATAAATTGGTTAGTCTCTAAGGTGCCACAAGTACTCCTTTTCTTTTTGCGAATACAGACTAACATGGCTGTTACTCTGAAACCTGTTTACACTGATGTTTATCATTATTTAATAAAAAGATACCTAAATATGTACTTTGTTTGACACATGATGTTTTATTAAAATTAGCTTACATTTTTCACTCTTTCACTCTTTAAAATGTTTTTCCTGACCTTTCCTTTCTAATGTACTTACATGACCCCCACTACCATGGTATACGAGCACCTCACACTTTAATGTGTATTTATCCACATAACACCCCTGTGAAGTAGGGAAGTACTATTATCCCCATTTTACACATATATATATATATCTATATATCTATATATATATCTCCCTCAAAACTGGGTGGTGAAGCAATCAGGTGTTTACATGAAAGGGGCTTCAAATATCTATCTATTGTCCAGCCTGGAAGAGACAATGGTGGACCATAACATTTAATGGAAAGACATTGAAAGAAGAAGAAAAAAAAACTTTGGAAAGCTAAGACCATGTCTACTCTGCTGAGTATATCAGCATAACTTTTGTTGCTCAGGGAGGTGAACAAATCACCACCCTGAGCAACCTAAATTACATCAACATAAGTGCGGGTGTGCACAGTGCCATATAAGTGGAAGAGCTTCTCCCGCTGACATAGCCACAACTGCTTGCGGGGGCTGGAGTAGTTAAGATGACTGGAGAGCTCTCACTTCTCAGATTAAAGCAGCTACATTAGAAAGCTTACATCTGCGCACCTGCATCAGTGCAGCTGTGCAGCGCTGTAAACTCTGTAGTATAGCCATAGCCTCCGAAAGGAGGGAGTTTTCCCCAGCTCTGAATAATCATGGGCTATCATGCCAGGAAAAGGAGAAGAGAAAAAGGCAAAGGAGCCTTTTAAAAGCAGACTTGTGGCCAAGGCCGGCTCTAGGTTTTTTGCCACCCCAAACAAAAAATCTGCTTCCCCAAGCTGTGAGAGCACAACTGCCCAAGCCAGAAAAAGGGAGGGCCAGAATGCCGACCCTAGAATTGTGCCGCCCCCAGCACGTGATTGCTTTGCTAGTGCCTAGAGACGGTCCTGCTTGTGGCTGAGGTATTTTTTTTCCAGACACTGTGGGCCAGCATCTAGTTGTGATCTAGACAGCTAGATGTCTGTGAAATGCTGAATCCTCTCTATGACAGGAAGTACCCAGGAAAACTGTTCTAAGGCAATATGTAACTTGCATTAGAAACGGAACTGTGTCTAATATACAAGTCTAAAACCTGAAATTGTGTCCTTATGTTTATTTTCTGTGTAACTTGTGTGTGTGCCTCCCTTGCTATATCATCTTTGAGTCTGTTTGTTTTTTCTATTAAAGCCCCCGCCCTTTTTTTTTACCCTAAGCAGGTCTCTGTTGTGCAAACTGTGCAGAGTGTTTCTGCCAAAGTGATCTGATAAAAGAGGGCAGGTTTCACTCTGTCAGGATGACAAACCAGAGAGGAGAAGTCTGAGTATCTGGTAATTAAGAACTTGTGGTAGGCAGATTTGGGTACAGTTGGGATCAGAAGGGCTATTGAGGTCACTCTGTAAGGACCAGCTAGTCTAGTGGAAGCCAGGGTGAGTTCTTTGTTCCTGTAGGCTGGCTACTTGGGTCAAAACTCTGAGCCATAGCATCACAGCATTGAGGCACCCAAAGTTATAAGGCAGGTGGAGAGAGAACCCCTCACTAATCTAGGTGACCCCAAAACATCACGGTATGTCTTGGTTCTTTTTCTCCCTAAAGATCTCAGTCCACTTGTGGGAACTGAAACAGAACTGCCTTGTGTAGTATCACCAGGTCTGAGGTTTTTTTCACTAAGATTATTTTAAACCCCACACTCCAGCTCCCATTCACACTTTTTGCCTGGTTTGTCAAGACCTGGCACAGAGTTGAGCTTTTCATCCTAGTGAGGCATTGGAAAACCTCTTGAGCAGCCCCACAAAATATTGCTCAACTCATGTACAGCAGAATAGCATTCCTCTTCCAGGAAACTGCAAGGTGGTAATTTTGTGTTACCGCAGTCATTGGATTATTGTCCCTTCTGAGACCCTTTTCCAGTCACCCAAGTGCACCCCTTTCAAGAACCAGGCCTGGCCCTCTGCTTCTTTTTGGGGTGGGACTCCATAATCCACATAATCTGTTTCTAGAGTACACACCTCTTGATACTTACTAGACCCCATAGGTTAGTACTTGCAAGAGTTTCCTTTTGGGAGTCTGTGGTCAGTAATGTTATGTAGTGATACACAGAAGCAGCTTCTTCAAAGCGAAGTGTGATTTATTTGTCAAAAAGTGCACAGCACTCAGAGAAAAGTCTTTAAAACAACAAGGAGACTCACACACATACTGTCAGTCAATCTGTTGCAGTCTGCAGCAGCTGATAACTTCCTCCCTTCTTCTCTGCAGGATGGATCTTTTAATTGATCAGTGTCTTTTGATCTTCATGAGCCTTGTCAACACAGCAGTGTCACCAGTGTTGGGGCCAAGGAATTGCCTCTTCACAGCTATTAATCTCACTATTCTGTTAAAGTGTTTGTTGGAATGCACCTTATCTAAGCCATTGTGGTGCCTTTCCAGCTTGGTTCCCTTAACAGCTCCATTTGATCTAACTCCATAGCAATAACCATTTACTGAATATTATGAAACTCCAATTTGAGGACTTGAGTCCCAATTTGTACAACTAAGGAGACTGACACTGATTTTAAACTCTCAGGTTTGGAACACTAGGTGAGAAATGGGCTGAGAGCTACTGCTGGCTGCTGTTATTTATAAGCTTCTAACTTGCATTAGGAATCTGAGAGCCATATGCCAATGTTGTATAAACCCTTGAGGAAGCATTTGAAATCTGGGTTCCACCTGCTTGGATGGGGTGTTTCAGCTCGACTAATGTAGCAGGAATATACTTTTGTGGGATAGAACAATTTCCCCTCCAGACCCTCTGCCCTGAACTCTTACAGTTTATGAGGAAACACAGAAGCCCAGTTTTAGAGACTAAATCCTCTTGTTTTCTGCTGGGAACTCTATCAGGAGTGTTGATCAGTACTGCAACTGCTAACATGCAATGCCTCCAGGAGCTCATTTACCATTATCTCTAATCATTACTGGGTTCATGCCAGACCTTCTGCCTTCTCAGTAACCCAGAAATGGTAGGGAATTTGTCAATATAACAAGCCAAATCAAAAATTGGAAATCCCTCTCACCTCAGTTAGAAATCTGTGTGTTGCTTCTGTGCAAACAGGAAAGTTTGGTGAACAGGTAAAGATCTGGAAGAATACAGAAAATAAGACTAAAAACAAATCTTTCTATATTTATGCAAGTGCTCTTCAGACTTTCAAAGATTTTTTTTTTAAAATGTGTCCTGAGTTAGCTAATTCACTATTTACATTGTCCTACTCTGTAAAATGAAAAGCCCAAGTTCAGGTTTTCTTTCTGCTCTGTAATTTCTTGAGCTGGAAAAAGTGAGGATTGCTATGGAAGCTGCAATATCAGCTCCAGGGTCAACCAGTGATATTGCCCTCATTGGTTGATTATCAATGAGAAATGATTTGTGGCTTTAGAAAGTGGAGAACAAGTAAAATGAAAAACTCACCCCGTAGTGATGGAGAAGCGGCCAGGCCAAACCTATGTGGCACTGCTACCCTGTATGCCAAGTAGCAAGGCCCAGGAAGCGGAGCCAGCCTCAGCCCAGTGGGCCAGGAACTACAGGAGCTGCTGTTGTGTTTTTATTTATTTTATTTTATTTTAATTGTTTTTCAGTTTATTTCTTGCTATTTTGCATTTGTGAAAAATATGGGGCTCAACCTCTGAGCAGCAAAACTGAACTAGTTCCTATTTAAGGGGACTGAGTGGAGAAAATTTGGGGTAAAAATATGAACCACCAATTTTTACCACAGTGTATTGCTTTTGATGACCTAGAGTTCATCAAATTTGGGATCTGAGCCTTGGTGAGTTCAGCTAAGGCATCAGGGACCCCGCCACTTACTTGCCATTGAGGTGATATTCTGAGCTATGGAACTCTTCAGAAGAGGTGGTATCGGAAGCAATGGTATCTGAATACCACTCAGATGCTTTCTGCTCCACAATTTTCTCTTATTCCACATCTGCCAACATGTTCCACACCAGAGAGTGTCGCTTAATTGTTGAATCTATTGCCCGGGCTCCCAGTTTAACATAACACTGTATGATGGGATTACTTGTGATGATGGTGGGGAGGGTAGAGTTCAACAACCTGCCAGTCACTCCAGTTTATGTCTTATATTCCAAAGTTCATGCTTTGTTGCTTCAGCTGCTCACTGGCAGGGGTCAGGAAGGGATTTTCCCTAATATATTATCAGATTTTTTTTTAATCTCCTTCCCCTGGAGGTGGCCTGAGCTGGAGATGGAACACTGGGCAGGGAGGACTAGGGCTCTGAAGTGGCACTGAGCATTCTCTTCCTCAGGTGATTAGCTGGCTGGTTTTGCTTACATGCTTAGAGTTTAAATGATTGTCTTATGTGGGGCTGGGAAGGAATTTTCCCAGTGTCAGATGGCAGTCTGCAGATTTTGGCATCCATTACAGGATTATCTGGATATATCTCATTTAATCATTTCCCGGTTATTGCATGGGTCTCAAGCGTTGGTGCACCCTAGACCCCCTATTGTCTGACTGTGGCACATAATAGTCTAGTCTTCTGTGGGTCTCATTTACTCTGGTCTCATTTCTATTGTTGGGTTTAGTGTGGTGGTGGTGGTGGGCTATAAAATAGCAGCAGTCAGACGAGATGATCCTTAGTTGGTCCCTTCTGGCCTTCAACTCTGTGACTCTATGACTCAAATGAACAATCTTAAATCTGGACTCTGATTTGAAATCTGGTGACCTGACTCAGTGCTGAGTTGACTACCCATCTCATAGCTGGGGTAAAACAGTAGAATTTTTACTTACTGCAGGCCATCTGCTTATGTCCCTCATCACTTTCCCACCCCGTCCTGAAACAGCATGTGTTTATTCAAGGCACTCGACATTCTCCCAAAGAAACCAACTTCTGTTTCTGAATATCCCAATTTTGAAAACATTGTCTCAGTATTTTAAAGAAAGAAAAGGAGTAATTGTGGCACCTTAGAGACTAACAAATTTATTTGAGCATAAGCTTTCGTGAGCTACAGCTCACTTCATTGGATGCATGCAGTGGAAAATACAGTGGGGAGATTTTATATACCCAGAGAACATGAAACAATGGGTGTTACCATACACATTGTAAGGAGAGTAATCAGGTAAGGTGAGCTATTACCAGCAGGAGAGAAACAAAACCTTTTGTAGTGATAATCACGGTGGGCCATTTCCAGCAGTTGACAAGAATGTGTGAGGAACAGTACAGGGGGGAAATAAATATGGGGAAATAGTTTTACATTGTGTAATGACCCATTCACTCCGAGTTTTTATTTAAGCCTAATTTAATGGTGTCCAGTTTGCAAATTAATTCCAATTCAGCGGTCTCTCGTTGGAGTCTGTTTTTGAACTTTTTTTATTGAAGAATTGCAACTTTTAGTTCTGTAATCGAGTGACCAGAGAGATTGAAGTGTCCTCCAACTGGTTTTTGAATGTTATAATTCTTGACATCTGATTTGTGTCCATTTATTCTTTTACGTAAAGACTGACCAGTTTGGCCAATGCACATGGCAGAGGAGCATTGCTGGCACATGATGGCATATATCACATTGGTAGATGCGCAGGAGAACGAGTCTCTGATAGTGTGGCTGATATGATTAGGCACTATGATGGTGTCCCCGGAATAGATATGTGGACACAGTTGGCAATGGGTGTTGTTGCAAGGATAGGTTCCTGGGTTAGTGTTTTTGTTGTGTGGTGTGTGGTTGCTGGTGAGTATTTGCTTCAGGTTGGGGGACTGTCTGTAAGCAAGGACTGGTCTGTCTCCCAAGATCTGTGAGAGTGATGGGTGGTCCTTCAGGATAGGTTGTAGATCCTGGATGATGCACTGGAGAGGTTTTAGTTGGGGGCTGAAGGTGAGGACTAGTGGCATTCTGTTATTTTCTTTGTTGGGCCTGTCCTGTAGTAGGTAACTTCTGGGTACTCTTCTGGCTCTGTCAATCTGTTTCTTCACTTCAGCAGGTGGGTACTGTAGTTGTAAGAACGCTTGATAGAGATCTTGTAGGTGTTTGTCTCTGTCTGAAGGGTTCGAGCAAATGCGGTTGTAACGTAGAGCTTGGCTGTAGACAATGGATTGTGTGATGTGGTCTGGATGAAAGCTGGAAGCATGTAGGTAAGTATAGCAGTCAGTAGGTTTCTGGTATAGGGTGGTGTTTATGTGACCATCGCTTATTAGTACTATAGTATCCAGGAAGTGGATCATTAATGGGGAAGCTGAGTCCTTATTATGTGAAATATGCAAAACCTACTGCAAGCAAAGTCCTATAATAGCATGCACAAAACTTATCTGCAGTAATGGAAAATATACATATATTCCCAGTAACTGAGGGAAACTCAGTGACATTTGAAGGAGTAAACTGGAGTAGAAAAACATTTAAAAATAGAGGGGGTAACTCTTGAAAGCAATCACTTTCAAACGTGTGTGCCTTAAGTTGTCTTCTAAATTCATACATTAGCACCTAAATGGAAATAGCCTGAATTTCAGAGTTGATGAGGATACGAAAATCCCTTTGTTTTTTCTGGGAGCTGAGTTTGCTCAGCACCACTGAAAATCAGGCTACATTTGTTCAGATTCATAAAAGTAAATGTACCATAAAAGTAAATCTTCCACAAGTCAACTTTCAACAACAGGCCCCAAGGAGCTTGCTATTCCTTTCAGGTGTCCCCATCTTGGAGCTTAAGGAGTGAGAGGACAGGTTCTTTGTCTACCTCTGAAATCCTTATGGGGCCAGGCAGAAGGCCACCTCTCCCTTTATCTTAAGGGTACTTCTCTTGGAATAGCGAAGGTGTGGATGAGAATCTTCTCCCTTCTTTCTCTCTTCTAGGGAAAATGAAGGATTTCCCCCCTTCCAGTCATCCTAGGATCTTCATATTTCTTTCATATTTGGGAAGGCTGCAGGTGCTTTTCTCCTATCCTTTTTAAAAAATTCAATCCCCAGGAAAACAGCATTTTCATCCCATAAGAAGAGATATTTTTCTCCCCCATTCTTTCCTGCTTACTGTGGGAAGAGAGAGGGTGGCTCTTCTACAATGTGGGCTGGAGTGGAAGACTGAGGTGGAGATGTAACTCCACCTCCTTCAATCACACTCTTTGCAAAATTTTCCTCTAAAAATGCACCAACCTTCTACAACAAACATCTACACTAATGGTGTCAGTAGGGGTTAGTGTTACAAAGGGCTGTGCAAGAGGGAAGGTTGAGGGGTAGTCTGTGTTCGGAGGAGATAGTTTGGTGAAAGGAGTGTCAGAGGGCTGCCATCCCTACTGCTGCACAGTTAAGTTTGGGGTGCATGGTTTGGAGTGCGTGACAAGGAATCCCTATTGAGGTTACAGGGACAAACTGCCCTGATGTGTCGAAAGAATAGTAAATATGGCAGGAGACCAGCTTGGCTTAACGGTGAAATCCTTACGGATCTTAAACATAAAAAAGAAGCTTACAAAAAGTGGAAGATTGGACCAATGACCAGGGAAGAGTATAAAAATATTGCTCGGGCATGTAGGAATGAAATCAGGAGGGCCAAATCACACCAGGAGCTGCAGCTAGCAAGAGATGTTAAGAGTAACAAGAAGGGTTTCTTCAGGTATGTTGGAAACAAGAAGAAAGCCAAGGAAAGTGTGGGCTCCTTACTGAATGAGGGAGGAAACCTAGTGACAGAGGATGTGGAAAAAGCTAATGTACTCAATGCTTTCTTTGCCTCTGTCTTCACAAACTAGGTCAGCTCCCAGACTGCTGCGCTGGGCAACACAGCATGGGGAGTAGGTGGCAAGCCCTCTGTGTAAAAGAGGTGGTTAGGGACTATTTAGAAAAGCTGGACGTGCACAAGTCCATGGGGCCGGATGCGTTGCATCCGAGAGTGCTAAAGGAATTGGCAGCTGTGATTGCAGAGCCATTGGCCATTATCTTTGAAAACTCGTGGCGAACGGGGGAAGTCCCGGATGACTGGAAAAAGGCTAATATAGTGCCAATCTTTAAAAAAGGGAAGAAGGAGGATCCTGGGAACTACAGGCCAGTCAGCCTCACCTCAGTCCCTGGAAAAATCATGGAGCAGATCCTCAAGGAATCTATCCTGAAGCACTTACACGAGAGGAAAGTGATCAGAAATAGTCAGCATGGATTCACCAAGGGAAGGTCATGCCTGACTAATCTAATCTCCTTCTATGATGAGATTACTGGTTCTGTGGATGAAGGGAAAGCAGTGGATGTATTGTTTCTTGAATTTAGCAAAGCTTTCGACACGGTCTCCCACAGTATTCTTGTCAGCAATTTAAAGAAGTATGGGCTGGATGAATGCACTATAAGGTGGGTAGAAAGTTGGCTAGATTGTCAGGCTCAACGGGTAGTGATCAATGGTTCCATGTCTAGTTGGCAGCCGGTATCAAGTGGAGTCCCCCAAGGGTCGGTCCTGGGGCCAGTTTTGTTCAATATCTTCATAAATGATCTGGAGGATGGTGTGGATTGCACTCTCAGCAAATTTGCAGATGATACTAAACTAGGAGGAGTGGTAGATACGGTGGCAGGTAGGGATAGGATACAGAGGGACCTAGACAAATTGGAGGATTGGGCCAAAAGAAAGCTGATGAGGTTCATCAAGGATAAGTGCAGGGTCCTGCACTTAGGACGGAAGAATCCAATTCACCGCTACAGACTAGGGACCGAATCGCTAGGCAGCAGTTCTGCGGAAAAGGACCTAGGGGTGACAGTGGACGAGAAGCTGGATATGAGTCAACAGCGTGCCCTTGTTGCCAAGAAGGCCAATGGCATTTTGGGATGTATAAGTAGGGGCATAGCCAGCAGATCGAGGGACATAATCGTTCCCCTCTATTCGACATTGGTGAGGCCTCATCTGGAGTACTGTGTCCAGTTTTGGGCCCCACACTACAAGAAGGATGTGGATAAATTGGAGAGAGTCCAGCGAAGGGCAACAAAAATGATTAGGGGTGTGGAACACATGACTTATGAGGAGAGGCTGAGGGAACTGGGATTGTTTAGTCTGCAGAAGAGAAGAATGAGGGGAGATTTGATAGCTGCTTTCAACTACCTGAGAGGTGGTTCCAAAGAGGATGGTTCTAGACTATTCTCAGTGGTAGAAGATGACAGGACAAGGAGTAATGGTCTCAAGTTGCAGTGGGGGAGGTTTAGGTTGGATATTAGGAAAAAACTTTTTCACTAGGAGGGTGATGAAACACTGGAATGCGTTACCTAGGGTGGTGGTAGAATCTCCTTCCTTAGAAGTTCTTAAGGTCAGGCTTGACAAAGCTCTGGCTGGGATGATTTAATTGGGGATTGGTCCTGCTTTGAGTAGGGGGTTGGACTAGATGACCTCCTGAGGTCCCTTCCAACCCTGATATTCTATGATTCTATGATTCTTTGTAATGTAAAGGAGTTTTTCTGGGTGGAGAAGTAGAGGAGATGTCTGGTTGGATAGCCTAATATTTCATTTCCTTGCTTTTGTGGTTTTGTTAGGTATGCATGTGTGTATCAACCATAATTGTTTTACAACACATTTTTAGTGTATATTTTTACATATAAATTATACAATTTTAGAAAGGAGAAGTCCAGTATGTTGACAGTTCATAGATGTTACTATTTCATTTTGTACTTGTACATTTTATATTGATCAAGTTTTTATCGCTCTCTTGCCAGGTATGTGTTTATCTCACAATGTATTGATTTAATTTAAAATTTGTCTTTGATAAGACTTACCTATAAATGAGGTACTGTATAAACCCAATGGCTTTAGGACTTAAGAGCCAACTGATTTATTTACACAGTACATACTATGAGTAGTTGACAATCAAATAACCCCACATTTTACTTAAATCATGTATTGAATGATTTTTTCTGTATGTTGTTGCCAATCTGTCATATGATGGAGTCTGTGACTGAATATCAATGCTTCCCTTCAGAGGTGGATCTTTATCTATTACCCTTTGGCAGTTCAAGCAAACATGACCATATCAAGCAGCCTGCAACCTATAATTCTGCAAGACATTTTGAATTTCCAAATGCTTTTCTTGGATTTGAATGTGAGACTGGGGGGAGGGATAGCTCAGTGGTTTGAGCATTGGCCTGTTAAACCCAGGGTTCAATCCTTGAGAGGGCCATTTGGGGCAAAAATTGGGGATTGGTTCTGCTTTGAGCAGGGGGTTGGACTAGATGACCTCTTGAGGTCCCTGCCAACCCTGAGATTCTATGATTTCTTATGACATATTTAAAACACTATACATATATGCATATCTAAATAGCTTATTTTATTCATTTGCATTTGACTGGGGAACATCTAACTCATGATGACATCATGGACTTTTTATCTAATTGAATTTTTAAGTATTTTACAGAATAATAATAATAATAATAATAATTAATAACAACAATAAATAATTAAAAATACAATATTAATAACTTTCAAGGTATTTTTAAAAACTTAAAAGCAGCCAAACCAGGTCCTAATAAAGTGTTCTCAAGAAAAGAAAGCAACCATTTGTAAACACAAGATGAAGGGGGAAAGTCATAAAGGACATGTACAAATATATATTTACAGGCATAAATAAAAGGATGTTAAAAAACATACACGAGGAAAGAAATTTCTCATAAGTTAGCAGTAACTGTCAGAGCCATATTTTGCAAAAATGTTCCTAAAACTGTGCTTGTAGTTTTGGGCAAATATGTTTTCACATGTGCATTGATTCAGAGAGAGAGAGAGAGAGAGAGAGACGAGACCTTCCCTGTATGCATTCTATATATATAATATATAGGGAAGGTCTTGTCTATATACAAAATATGCACTGGTGTCTAACTACAATCAGTTTTTCAACTAATTAATTTAAATTGCTGCAAACCCCTGTAGGGACACACTTAAACGGTTTACCTCTGGCATAACGGTGTAGCTGATTTAGGAAATTTCAACTGATTTTTATTAAAGCTTGTGGAAATTTTGCCTCCTTAAATTTGTGTGCACAAACAGAATTTGCTCTCCAAATCATATGACCAGATATCTAATTTGCATATAAAAACTTGAGAAACTTTGTATATAATAACTTAGATGAAAAATGGCAGATGAGTTTTAGAGGCTGCCTCAGAAAACTAACCCCTAAATGAAGGACAAAATAATGAAAACATAAAGCTCAGGAGCTTTGAAGGACTTTTTCATAGATTACATTAATAGTATAGGTTTCAGAGTAGCAGCCACGTTAGTCTATATCCGCAAAAAGAAAAGCAGGACTTTAGCATTATTAGCTGTAGCTCACGAAAGCTTATGCTCAAATAAATTTGTTAGTCTCTAAGGTGCCACAAGTACTCCTTTTCTTTTTATTAATAGTATAAATATTTTGGACATTCTTGAATAATGCAAATTTTGCATCCGTCAAACATTTATGATAATATGCTATTTGAAATGCAGCTAACAAAGGACTCTATGAATTTTCAGAGATCTGGTGTCTTCAATGTACACAAGGCATCAAATTTCAGCTGGTGTCTGGCTACCATATTGCAGAGATGAGCTAACCAGTAAAAGCCAGTTTGGAGTGGTGGCTTGGGGGAGGCTGCGGTTGATCCAGGCACTGATAATTTATAGATGGAGGAGCATCTCTACCTCAGCAAATCATGACCCTAAATTAATCTTTCAGTTTAAAGTGATTAGCTGTGCAGAGAATTTCAGAGTTTGTCTAGCATAGAAGAGACTCCATAGGAGTGTCCCACACAGTTAGAAAGCTCCCACCCCATGGAGAGAGATACCAGGAAAATTAGATTAGTTTGAGGGGAAATCTTGGCAGGATTGCAAAGAATACCTCATAGTGCCATCTACAGCTGCAGGTATTATAATATTTATCTCCCAAAAAAGAATGTCTATATATGAAAGAATGTGTGGATATACATTACTTCAGACACAGTCCAGTAACAAAGTCCTCAGTTATTGACTTCCGGGGTAAATTTGCCTCTGAAAGGACTGTGGGAATAGGATCCATATGGGTATGTGTGTATCAACTTATGCTTTCTATATATGTCAAGCACCGATCTGGACTTGTCTTAGGGCGGGCTATTGTACTGCATTTCAGACAGCTGCCCTGCCTGGGAGATGTTTGAAAACTTTTCTCCCACCAACAGAAGTTGGTCCAATAAAATATTACCTCATCCACCTTGTGTCTCACATATTCTGGAACCACTATGATTATATCAACTCCACAAATGTCTTTGAAGAACCATCACTGTGAGCATTGAATGACTCTCAATTACTGACTCATCTCCATGGAACTTTTTTTTTTTTCTGTGTAGGGGCCTGGAAGTGTGAGGAAACCATGAGTGGTGGACCTGGTACTTCTACATGTGAGCACACCCAGAGACTGGGATCTGCTCTGTGCAGGGGTCCTATGTATTGCCATACATAAGAAGGACTTCTAGGAAAGACTCTTTCCCACCTGAATGCTGATGAACCTCATGTTCACAGAAAGGGTGAGATCAGACATGGAGAAGGTATGTCTCAAGACTCTTCTTATTTTCAAAGACCTGTAACTCTAAGAGTAAAGTCATTGTAGCTAAGAAAATCCTTTACTAAGCCTGTGTTCCTTGCTTTCCTTCCATGTTGTCTCTGAAGAGGTTAACTGGAAGCCCTGAGTGCCCACGGCCTAGGTGGGATTCTGGGAGAGCATATGTAAGTGGCTGGGGGACTCAGGAGGCCCCAAACACTTATGAAAGGGTTTAGGGCAGCTGGATGGTAGTGTCTGAGCCTTTCCTTGGGATGTGGCACACTACCAAGAGACTGAAACTGAGAGAGTGCCCCAGAGACACAATGTTAGAAATAGTGACTAGAATGTACCCAGATTCTGCTGGTTTGGAAGCATGTGGAATCCAGTGATTGGATCTACTTGCAACAGACTGGTGTCCATTTAGTGGAGTAGTGGGCCAATTTGTAACAACTAGAAAACTAATTAAAGTCCTCTCCCAACATATGCTCTAATATATTTCCTATTTTTGTAGCAAGTCTTTTGGTGTTAATAAATGTTGTGTGTTCTATATGTTCAGCTCCCAAACTGTGGGCTACTGATTGCCTTGTCATACATGCTGGTGGTTGGTGGACAGCTGGCTAGTCACCTGGTCATGGTCCTCCTTGTTTTGAACTGCTTCTATTGGTGTCTAGAATCTTCATTACAAAAAATAACTCAGATACCAGTAAAAGCAGCTGGAAATAAGATCAACCAGACTGAGCAGCTTCCTCTACTAGGAACCACTGATACATAGAGGAGAAAGAGATTAAGTTGGAGCTGCACTCAGGAAGTGGAGCCACCAGTAAGCCTGGAACTGGTAGCTGCTATTGGAAAAATGGGGAATGAGGCAGCTAGTCAGTAAATGCAGAGGAATAAAGGAAGAAGGAGGCCAGGTGTCTGAGCAAACTTTCCGGGGAGAATGGTAAGTGTCCATATGGGAAGCATGTTTAGAGGAGAACATGACAGAGAAAGATGTAAAAAGGAGCTGATGGGGAGAAAGGAACAGAATAGAAGTGGACTTAAGGGATACAAAGTGAAGAGCAAAGTGGAAAATGTGATAAACTTGTTTTCAAAAATGACAAAACACTTGCTGAATTAAAATGCATTAAATGCTTGCATAGTAACATGTCCCCATATATGCAATTGCTGTAGTTGATGCAGGGATATTATGTGAGTATGAATGGGAGAGGATATGCTCTCTGTGCTCTTAAGTGGGAAGGGAGTCCATGAGGGACTCTCCATTAAGATATGATCCATGTTATTAAGAAGTTTGGGAAACTGTCATATATATCATGGCTATTGATTAATCAAAATTTAATACTGAGCCAATCCTCGGAGAAAAAAAGAGAGAAACAGAGGATTTTAGTCTAATATTATGGTCATGAAATAAAATTAAAAATATTTTAAATGGCTTAACCCCCTGCTTGTTAAAAATTTCAGATGTATGGGGTATCCAAACAAGATGGATACAACTTCATGTAGTCTTCTATTGTAAAAAGAACAAGGCGAACACAGAACCAAAAAAGGGGGTTAATTCCTTGAAGTTATCTGCTATGCAGCTTTGCATCCTTAAACAAGTCTGGAAGGTTGTTTGTGCTGACATAAAGCTCCAACCTCATGGTTTTAGTATCTGACACAGTAATGAGCCCTTACCTTTTGAAATGGAAGTTAATTCATTACTATTAATATTTTGCCTGATCCTACTCCATTCCTAAAAGCACTTCAAGAATTACTTCAAACAAACAGATTTCAGACTTGTTCCCTGAGTTCCTTTGAGGAATACTGCCTGCATCATTGTGTCCTTAAAAGTTTTAACTTTGATTTTTTTAAAAACTCCATTATACATAACAGAAGTTATGGTCATGTACATATGAATGTTACAACGTTTTGCAATCACTGCCTTTTGTATTTTTTATTCTTTTTATATTTACAGGCAGAATTTATAAAAAATCTTTAATTTACAATTAGAAGATTAAAATAATTGGAGAATAGAAGAAATACATAAGAAAAAAAAAAGCTCTGAAAGGATATAGTCTGTGGAAATACCCAATTAGTGTTATTTCTGTCTAAGATAATTATTGCAAGTGAGGTTATGTTGAAGTTAACATTCAGAGAGATATTTTACTATTCTAGTTTAGCTGCTGTAAACTCATGGTACAATGTTAAAGTGTGAATTCACTATATTTCATTATTTTTTGTTTGCATTGAATGTATTGCAATTTTGTTTGTGGTATTGTGTCTCAGGAATTATCAGTAAGAGCAGATAAACAGTACATTAATGAAATGTACAGATTAAACTTAATGGGAGGTGTTGAAACAGCATTGCAGATTGGGAAATTCCCCAAAACAATGCTATGAAGTTAGAAATCTGGACAGAATATAACTATGCAATACACAACTTGAAAAGATGCAATATAATACACCTGAGGAAAATGAATTAGGCTTGGATCTTGCAAAGATTTAGGCATATGCTTAATTTCACGGATATGGGTGATCCCATTGACTTCAATGTGACTGCTTACATGCTTAAAGTTAAGCACCTGTTTAAGAGCTTTGCTGGGTGGCGTCAGAACGGATGAGAGTCTCAGCAATATATATAGGAGTCTGAAAGCATATATGACACACAGATATGTCCAAGGCTAATTGAGCTGCATTTTTGCAGGGTATTACTCAGAAGCCAGGTAAAATAACCCCTCCCTGTTTTGCTTCAATTTGACTTCATTTGGAAGATTGTTTGCTTGTGAAATTATACTGACAACTGGAAGAAATTCAGAGATGAGAAACAGAAGTGACTAAGGACCAGATACATTGATTACTGAGTTAAAAATAAGAACTATGGGATTGACCCAGCACCTAGAGATCTTAATGGGAGTCTTTCTACTGGCTTCCTTGGGTTTTGGATCAGGCCATAAGTATAACATTTTCTTTTAAATTGTATTTTTTATATATTCTGTCCAATTCTGTACAGTTGTCTTAATACTGATAGCTTTCCCATTCTGGTACAATATATCTAAATGAGGGAAAGATATGTTTCTGTTTATTCAGTCACTTGAAAGTTCTCTTTATTGTCATACTTCCCTTGTACACCATATTTTAATGTTTTGATTTAATTTTTGAAAATGTAGGAGCTTTTTTGTTTGCTATCTGTGTTATGAAATTATGCCATGTCTGGTATGCTTAATATAGCTGGTGTTTCTCTGAGATCTCCATGTCCTCCAGCCTTTCACTACAAACTGACTGTGAGACAAAATAAAATGGTCCAGAAGTTAAGCTGCTCAGTGATGATAGCAGCACCAAAGGATAGGGAGAGAAAAGAGATAAGGAGAGATGGTATACGTAAGCAACATAGACTGGTTTCCAGTGTCAGCTGGAGATATTTTTTTCTAGATAAAGATGGTGCTGTCTCACAATTATGTCTTTTTAAGGATGAGTGAGTGAGTGAGAGTGTGTGTAAAGAGGCAAGTGATCCCCATGAGATAGGTTAAGAATCTTTCCTCTACCCATGTGCCTGTCCATTTCTCAGCTTTAGCATCAGGAGGGCTGAGTTGGAGTTAGAAATATTTTCCCAGGAAAGGGAGAAGTTTTGGAGATGACTGATTGGCATGATTAATATGGGAAGGGAACAGAGAAGTGTGAGAAACTTCTTGGGTTGCATATTTAGAAAACTATACAGTATGGAGAGGGGAAGGGTAGGTGGATTGGGATGAGTGAGACTGGCATAGGTTTTTGGATATAGCAATTGGTGTGATGCAGGTTTTCTGGGCCTTGTTTCAGAAGGAAGGTTATTGATTCCTGTGAATGTAAAGAAGATGCTTGCACTCCACCCTGGATATCTTTATTTAGGTGCTCAGCTATGATGGCTGAGTGCTTCAAATAATCACCTTAAGATGGTGGAGATTGCTGGAGCTGCTGTGTATGCAATGGTTATGGAGGTCCAGAAGAAGGGGCTATATTGTGAAGGCTTGCTTCCTGCAATCCCTGAAGTACAGATGTACTCTGGAATGTAGCCCTTTTGAATTTTCAAAGGCAATTAAGCAAGACCCAGCACAGAGATGACTGGGTTTCTCTGTGTCAGAAATTGTCACCCATCACTGAGTGAAAGGTGGAGCTCTGTTGCCGGAGTCAACACAAGGGAAGAGGAAGGGGGAAAACATGGTCCCAAGAAACGACACCTGAAAACACCACAGACAGACTGGGATATCCCTGAAGAGAGGGCCCTGACACTAGAAGGGCGTTCTCTCAAGAAGACCTGTTAAGATCATGCCCATCAACATTTTAGATTAAAAAAAAAGATTTCTAATGGCCAAAAGAGTTGGGTTGAGAAATGGGCTGACACGTACTGCCTAGGCATTTTTATTTTTTTCTTTTATTTTTTACTGTGGAAAGTCAAGATAATTATTGCTTTCTAATTTCTCCTTTCCTCACTTACCTGTCCTCTCTATGTCCCAGTCTTGCTCCCATTCCCTTTTCTCCAATATCTCTTTGTCCTCACCATTCCTCCTTGGAAAATCTTGTGGACATTATTCTCACACGGTTATTCTCTCACCTCTTTCCAATCCCCATCCCTCCTTGGGCCTCTGGTTCCCAAACCATTCTCTCCTCAGCTCTGCCATCTTGGGCCCTCCCCAGTTTCCCTTTCCTAAATTCTCTAATCAATTCTCTGTCCCCTACCTTGTAATCCCTTTGGTACCATTCTACTACCAGAAACACTGGATAAATCAGGGGAAGGCAAGAGGGCTGGAAAAAGGAGAGAGGTAGTGTCTGGTGTGACAAAGTTCTTCCTCTACCTTGGTGGGTCTTGCACTTATTGGCGGATTTTCTCACCTTGGAGCTTCACAACAGCCCTCAGTTTGGCCGTTTTCATGAACCCACAGTCCAGGTCAACTCCTCCTGTGTCTGACCAGGAGTTGGGATGATTTGGGGGGAATCTGGGCCCGCCCTCTACTCTGGGTTCCAGCCCAGGGCCCTGTGGAATGCAGCTGTCCAGAGTGCCTCCTGGAACAGCTGTGCGACAGCTACAACTCCCTGGGCTACTTCCCCATGGCCTCCTCCCAGCACCTTTTTATCCTCACCATAGGACCTTCCTCCTGGTGTCTGATAATGTTTGTACTCCTCAGTCCTCCAACAGTATGCATTCTCACTCTCAGCTCCTAGAGTCTCTTGCTCCCAGCTCCTTACACGTGCACCACAAACTGAAGTGAGCTCCTTTTTAAACCCAGGTGCCCTGATTAGCCTGCCTTAATTGATTCTAGCAGCTTCTTGATTGGCTGCAGGTGTTCTAATCAGCCTGTCTGTCTTAATTGTCTCCAGAAGGTTCCTGATTATTCTGGAACCTTCCCTGTTACCTTACCCAGGGAAAAGGGACCTACTTAACCTGGGGCTAATACATCTGCCTTCAATTACTCTCCTGTAGTCCTCTGGCCTGGAGGGAGAAGGAGGGAGAGGGCTGCTGCTCCTGTTGCTGCTAGGCCCTGGGCTCTCCCTGCTGCTGCTGCTGCTCCAGCTGCTCCCCTGGCTGGGCCAGACACCACCACCCTTCTCTGCTACCTGGTTGCTGGCCGGCTGCTGACCCTGTCCTTATCCCCTCCACCTCCCATGATATTATTGCCACCCCTGGGGCTGTCTTATTCCCTTTTCCAGCAAATGACCCCCAAGGAGCAGCCTTTGTGTTTCCCTGTCCCGACCCTTTAGGGGCTGCTATCTTCCCTCCATTGCCCCTTATTTCCCCAGGGTTTGAGGCGGGCCATATGGTGCCAGCCCATCGGATGCCACGTCGGGGGTCCACCCCTTGCCTGTCCGTCTCGGTGGGCCACGGGGCTGTGCCAGGGGCCCCGTCAGGGGATGACCAGGAGTGAGTAATCTCACCCCCCCATGCGCTGAGAGAGAAGCTGCGGGAGTTTTTAGAAGACGTCCGTGGCTCCCGCAACAAGGTACATCTTGCTCTCCAGTGATGGGGGGACTTTCATCAGATCATCCATGCCGCAAGGGCTCTTATGGGGGAAAATAAAAGGACCTGGAAGGAAGCCACCGCAGCCTACCAGCGGGTCCGTGGCTTCCTTGACTCATTACTCACCTATAGGGTAGGTCACGGTTTGCTGCATGGCCCAATGGGGGCCGCGAGCATTCCTGCTGGTGAGGATTCCCCCCAGCCCTCCTCATAAAACTGCTCATCATTGCAACATTGAACACCTGGGGCTGTAGGATGGGTCTTCGCAGGTCCCAGGTGCTCTCCTTCCTTCGGGAGGGGGGTACTCTGTGGTTTTCCTGCAGGAGACCCATACAGATCAGGCCGCCGAAGACAGCTGGTGGCTGGAATGTGGGGACAGGGTCTAATTTAGCCATCTCATATGGCTGGAGTGGTGACCCTGTTCTCCCCCAACCTACAGCCCGAGGTGCCGGGGGTCGCTGAGGCTGTGCCGGGCTGCCTGCTGCACCTCCAGGTCCGTATGGAGGGGCTTGTGGTCAACCTTGTTAACGTTTATGCCCCGACATCGGGCCCAGAGTGGCTGCGATTCTATCAGCAGGCGTCCGCCTTCCTTGGCACTTTGGATCCTCACGAGTGCCTGGTCCTGGGCAGGGACTTCAACACCACCGTCGAGGAGCGGGACCGCTCGAGGACCGAGCAGAGCCCAGCCGCTGCGGATGTCCTCCGGGAGATAGTGGAACATCACTCCCTTGTAGATGTCTGGCGTGACCACCACCCAGACAACGTCTCGACGTTAACCTTTGTCCGGGTGGAGGCCCATTGGTCGCGCCACTCCCATTTGGACCGCATTTATTTATCACGCTTCCACCTTTCATGAGTCCACTCCTCCAGCATCCGGCCAGCCCCATTCTCTGACCATCATTTAGCCACCATGATGGCCTCCCTCTGTGCGGAGGGGCTGGGGCTGGCCTGTTGGCATTTCAACAACAGCTTGTTGGAGGATGTGGGCTTCGTGGCATCCTTCAGGGAGTTCTGGCTGGCCTGGCGAGGGCAGCGGTGTTCCTTTCCCTTGGCGCGGCAGTGGTGGGACCTGGGGAAGATGCGCGCCCGGCTCTTCTGCCATGACTACACCCAGGGCACCAGCCGACAGAGGGATGTGGCGATAGAGCAGTTGGAAGGGGAGGTCTTAGAGATGGAGAGGCATCTGGCTGCCATCCCCGAGGATCCACCCCTCTGCAAAGCGTGCTGGGAGAAGCGGGAGAAGCTCCGGGCCCTCGAGAATCATCGGGCCCGGGGCGCCTTTGTTCAATCCCGCATCCGTCTCCTTCGGGAGATGGATCGCGGCTCCCGCTTCTTCTACACCCTGGAGAAAAGGAGGGGGGCCAAGAAACATGTCACCTGCCTTCTGGCAGAAGATGGCACATCCCTCACAGATCTGGTGGAGATGTGCGGGAGGGCGAGAGCAGTCCAGGGGGTGGCACGAGTGCCCACGTGTGCTTGCACAAAGTCAGTTTGGGCTGGCTCCTGCTTCTGGCCCAAATGGTGGAAATAGGGCGTGGCAAGCCAAGCAAGCAGCTGAGTCCAGAGGCAGGAGCTGAGGCAGATGGTGAACAACCAGTGGGGGTGGTGAAGGGGGCAGCGGTGGTGGTAGTGGTGGAGGTTGAGGGGGACACAGATGGATCGGGGTGTAGGCTCCATGCTGCATCCCTGTGTCCCTACAAACACAGTCAAAGCCCACACCACAAGAGCACAGTTTGAAAGTTATTCAGTCTTAAGGCCCCCTCCACGGTGGTCTGCAGAGTCTCTAGGTGCTCCCCGACTGGTAGATGGTCCTCTTCTTCTCCTCCTCAGGGCTTCAGCAGCTCCAAGCAGCAAACTCCGCAGCAGCAGCTCCAGGAACTCCAGGTGGTGGTCCGGGTAGGCAGAAAGGACCCCTCTCAGGTGGTGGTGGTGTGCACAGCAGCAACGGCTAGGGCTGGGGTCCCTCACTCCCCTCCTCTGGGAAGCGGGCTAGCAGGCCCCCCGCAACAGGCTGCAGTTGGAGCAGTAGCAGCACCTGGGATGGGGGCGGTCCAGCAGCCAGCCAGCAACCAGGTAGCAGAGAAGGGGGATGGTGTCTGACCCAACCAGGGGGGCAGCTGGAGCAGCAGCAGCAGGGAGAGCCCAGGACCTAGTAGTGGCAGGAGCAGCAGCAGTACCAGCAGCAGGAGCAGCAGCCCTCTCCCATCCTTTCATTGCTCTGACTTTTGAGCAGTACTTGGAGCAAGAAGTCAGAAGCATAAAAAACCCATGTAAGATTGTGCTTTGTGTAACAGAGCTGGCAGTGTGGTTGTGCACAGAGCTTTTGCAAACCTAACAAATTAGTTCAGTTTGACTGAGCAGCAAAACATGGAAATTGTATGGTGAATATATTACAGCTCCTTCCTCTTCCCTCATGCTCGATTTGCATATGATGAGTCTGTTACAGCCACAACTAGAGATCTTCAGCTCAAACTGTAACAGGGATTGTTTCTATCTCTACATCTGTGGTTCAAACCCTCGTCCATTGGCCACACTGGCAGCCATCACACATGCACAAACTGAGGCTGGGTTATTTTCCAGTAATTGGATAAAGTGCTAGATGCCTTGCAGTCCAACAAAGAAGATTTGGTGCCCTCCTTCAGAAATGTACAGTGTAGTTTAGACATGATGTAATAACAGTAACATAAGAGGGTGAAGAGGACTAAGTTACAGCACTAAATTCACATGGTTATGCAGTTAATGGCTGTGCACACTGTGGTAGAACAAAGTGGGGAGGTACATTAATTATAAGTAAAATAAATCTTGTTTGAGGCCTCTGAAAATGTGGCTATTAATGTGCTGGTCACTTCAGGTCTCAGGGAGATTTCTTTCTGGTGGTAAACTGCTGTGTGGATTTTTCAGTTGTATGGGACATGACTGGTAATTGAATGATATGTGAGAGGAATTTGAAGTGCTGCTGCTTTGGATGGTTGTAGGTATTATAACTCTGTGCTATTGTGTTTTGACATATGCATCAACAGTACCCAGAGCCCTGCTTGAACTATCTTTGGTGCAGAGTTCCTTTTTTTAATGTAATTTCAATTTCATTTTGGATCTGAACTTGAATTATTTTATCTATATTCATTTGCAGGTGTGTGGAGTGGCAGGGCCGGAAGACAGCTGTGCTTTGGGAGCTAGAAATTGAATGTGCACGAGAAGTGAAATCTTCCTGTCATAATGATTTGGGGAAAATATTAAGGGGAAGCCTCACACAGAAGAAAGATAGCAATGTGGTTCAGTCAGAGGGAAAGAAGGCTTTGACTGAGCCCAGGCTGCTTTATAGTACAGGGTAAAAGAACACAAAAAAAAGAGATTTAGAGAATTCTTACCTTCATGAAACCTCTGACCAGGAGCTGAATGAACTACAAATTTCAACAACTCTGGGGAGGCATCTTAGATAAAAAGTGGCTTGAAAGCTTTTTCTGTTAGTCCTGGGTTTTTGACAATCATAAAAACAGCACCTACATTGTAGTTCTTTACTGAAAGATCTCATACAAAGATGAAGAACCTATTCTAGACGAACAGGCTTATCTGTTTAACCCCGTCACAGCTGATGGTTTAGTAAGTGTTTGGAGGAATTTGAGGGAATGGGAAAGTAAGCGTGAGCAGCAGGAAGGAGGTGGTAAGGCAAATAGATGCTGGCAGAAGGAGTAAAGAGAGGAACAGAAGCAGGGAGGTGATTGGGAGCAGTGGAAAAGAATAGCAACAGGAGAAGTAGACGGGAGAATCAGGAGTAGTGGGAAAGAGCTAGAAAGATCTGGAGAGGAGTAGTGGATGGGGAGGAATGGCAATAGCAACCAGAGCAGCAGCAGATGCAAAAAAGCAATGGTGAGAAGCTGGAGCTGTGAGGGAGAGCAGGGAGATGGATTGCCAATGACTCTAGACAAAAAAAAAAGAATCTTTGACCTTCTTCTTGCTAACAGGAAAGGAAGAGAAGGATCATTGTCTTTCTTGGGGGTGCTGTCAGATGATTTGATGATGAGGGCCAGATTCAGAATTTAGATCTAAGGATGGCAGGCAGAAAAATGAGCAACCGAAAAGGTGGATGGAGGACCAGGAGAGTCTGGAGAAGCTGCTCTGCAGATGGAGACCAAATGGAGGCTGTAGACAATGGGGAGGAACTGGAGCCAGGGTGAGAGTAACATGGGTCCATTTATTCATGCCCTAGGTCATAGCAACAGCAAACAGTCCTTCTTTAATAAACTCAAATAAATAGGACGTGACAAAACAAGAATTCTTTCTAGAGGATTCACTCATTGAAATTTCAACAGAGAGACTCATCCAGGATGTTTTTAGCCATCCCAGATTTTGAAAAAAAAAACAGACCATTAAAATGGATTAATCATTCTGTGCTAAGCCACACAACAAGATGTTTAATGAGACAGTGTAGTCATATTGCTGGCCCTTCACTAACTCTTTCTGTCTTTTAGGAGAGTGCCAATTATTTCTCAAAAAAAAAAGGAGTACTTGTGGCACCTTAGAGACTAACAAATTTATTTTAGCATAAGCTTTTGTGAGCTACAGCTCACTTCATCAGATTCATTCAGTGAATTTTCCTCTGAATGCATCCAATGAAGTGAGCTGTAGCTCATAAAAACTTATGCTCAAATAAATTTGTTAGTCTCTAAGGTGCCACAAGTACTCCTTTTCTTTTTGCGGATACAGACTAACACGGCTGCTATTCTGAAACCAATTATTTCTGTTCCCTTCAGCCCTGAGACCAGCCTGTCTTCCAGTTCCAGTGGCTTTGAAGCTGTCAGGCAGAAATGACTGTTTCTTAGTGTCCTTTGGGTTTAGGGGTAAAGAATCTAAAAAGCTGAGTATAGGAGAAAGTATTATTATTTATTATTTGTATTTTGGTAAAGCCTAAGTGTAGAGCTGGGAGAAATATTTCAGATGAATAATTCATTCACCTAAAAATGGAGTTTGAGTTCAACTGAAACTATTTGTGAATTCAGGTCATTTTGAAACATTTAATTTGTAAATGCAGTTCAATTTACTTAACAAAAGAGTGTGTGGGGGGGAGGAGAAGAATGTAAAAAAAAAAAAA
The DNA here is from genome assembly GCF_965152235.1 of Eretmochelys imbricata. NCBI lineage: Eukaryota > Metazoa > Chordata > Testudines > Cheloniidae > Eretmochelys > Eretmochelys imbricata. The sequence continues at coordinate 90,221,575 of NC_135572.1, read as the reverse complement.
TCCAAAAATGAAACAAATAAAAAGTTGCTTTGGATTGCATGAAATGTTTCAGTTTACCCAAAAGGAAAACATTTCATTTTAGGTCAAACAAAACATTTTGCCAACAAACAAATAAAGATTTTTTAAAAAAATTTTGGTAAGAAACAACAAAACAAAATCTATTTTCGGTTGAAACAAAATGAGCTTCTTTTTTTTTTCCATCCACTGAACCGAAAAATCAATTATTCACTCAGTTCTACCTAGAAAGCTGATCTTGGACCAGGATTCTATTGTGCTATGCACTGTATAAACACAGAACAAAAAGAGGTACTTGCCTTACAATCTTAGGAGAGATGACAGAATTACAGTCTTTGAGAAAAAGTTATCTAAGAACCAAGGAAAACATTGAAAATACAGAAGAAAATGTAGACCAAGACATCCAAAACAATGAATGAAAAAGGGTAATGAATGAAGAATTAAAGAATAAAAAAAAAGGGAGAAAAACAGAGGAGACTTTTTTTAATTGACAATATGATGGATACCAAAATGTTAAAATAGCATTAATACTGTAGAAGTTTCTGTCTCTCCAGTTAATGGATGAGATTCATTTTACATTTAAACAGGGATTCAGCTTTTGCATTTATAAAATACAGCATATCTTCACCAAATTTCCAGCCCATTCCAACTGAATCCAGAGTGAATTTCTGAGAATTTACAATTAAATCCATTAATTAGTTTGAATTAAAGTTAATTGAATCCAGGTGATTTAAGAAATGTAGCATCATGTCAGTCTTTTTCCCAAATAATCTTATCAGAATAATACAGGCATGCCAAACATTCCATATATCAAAATTATTTGTAACTGTAATCCTGTGTACAGGCTATAAGTGAAGGAATTAGGCTATAGTTAATCCAAGGTATTAAATATTGCATTTAATAGTTATGATTATATAACTCAATGTCCAGGTTCTGTAATCAGAGGGTGGCCTCTGTATCATGGGAGGAGAGGCACTGTTGGGCCCTCTTCCACTACATGAGCTATTGTCTGCAATATTGCCCAAAAGTCAGAGTCACAGGAAACGAAGGCAAAGGCAGTGCATAACTGTGTCAGTTCCAGATGAGCCAGAGAGTAATCTGTTGAGCCTGGTCCAGGATCTGTAATAAAGTAGAAAAGGAGGCAGGTGCAGCAATGGACTCTTGAATGTATTTAGTGTGTTAGACTCTCATTCCCACCAGTGCTTCCACTCTGTAAGGACATAATTTTCCCTTCCTGGAATTATTGATCTTCCGTGTATGGTAAAGAGACAGTAGCACTTCTGTCCAAGAGTGCCTGAGTTGTTATAGCAAAGATGATGCACTCCAGACTGCAGGTGCAGGATTTCTCCCATGAATATGAGCAGACTATTGAGTTAACATTTGCATGCTATTTCTTATCTGAGAACGGAACATCAGTCAACCCAAAATGTAATAGTGGTTTCATCTGTCAAAGCTCTCCATGCAGACTTAACAGTCATGGCATCTTGTTAAAGATCTGGCAGAGCTATGTATGCTAGCACAGGCAGATTGGAGACTGGTGCATAATTCTAGAAGCCATTAATAATACCAGTGGCCAAATTCAACTGTATTGACAAGCTGTATGTGGCATCTCTGCCTGCAGGCTGCAGAGCAGTATTAGCTGTAGCAAACCAATACTAATGTAGGACGGACCAAAGGGCTTGCTCCTCAGGAGGTTTCCAATAGTTTTTGTATCTAGGTGGTATAGTAAAAGATCTTCATTTTCACATGTTCCAGGTGAGACCAGTATGGCAGGCTACAGTCAAGTTTTACTCCCAATATGTGATAACTGGATGGAATGACAGTAGCCATCTTTGGACATGGATCAAGATGGGTTTTTTGGCAAAATGATTGTTTAGATGGAAAGTAATTGCCGGTCTTCATTACTGGAAGTAAATAATGAATGTATCCATCTCTTGGCTGAGATTCCCTTCAACCCTGTGGAAGCTGTTTCCAGTATCAGCAGTACAGTTGTGATCAGCATACACATACTTCTCTGCTTGCATTTCAGGAAGGTCATACTGAACTTGCTTTCTGTTTTCTGTATATATATTGAACAAAGTGAAAGACAGCTTGACCTCAGCTTTTATATTTTAGGTCTCTAGCCACCTAGTACACGCCACAAACTCTGAGCCTGGGTGCCTAATATCTGCGTACAGACAGGTGCCTAAGAAGAGGATCCACAAAATCCAGCATGCTAGGTGGGGGGCTGCCTAAACCAGCCAATAGCAGCTGCCAAGGAGCAGTGCATGTCCTAAGCCCCATCTTTCTCCAGGACATAGGCGCCTATCTCCACTTGGACTTCACAGCTAGGAACCTTCTCCTGGATTTGAGTACCAACACCATTTCTTACAAAAATGGAGGTGGTGGAAGCCTAACTCCAAAAACAAAACAAAACAAAAAAAACACAGCCAGGAGATGGAGGAGAAGAAGGAGGTTGCCTCTCTAATAGCCCTTATAGTGATTAGAGAACTAACCTTGCATGTGGGAGATCTTGATTCAATCCCCCCACTCTCACCCCACCACTCATGAGAAGGGATTTGAGGATGGGTTCCCCAGACTTCATGTGAGTGCACTTTCTACTAGCCTATGCAATATTCTGAGGTTAATCTCTCTCAGTGTCTCCTGTTGAAGCTGTTCCACTGTGTATAAATAACTAAATATTCTTTGGACCAAAGAGAGTGAGAACGGTTCTATAGTTCAGTGGTTAGGACACTCACTTGAGAAGTGAAAAACCCATCTTCAAATTCTTTAACTTCAGCAGTCAGAGGGGGAAATTGAATGGGGTCTTCCACATCATGAGTGAGTTTCCTAACTAGGCCAGAGGTTATAAAGATGGCTGCTGCTTTCTCCTCCCACTCTTGGCAGCCGTGTGGTGTGGAGTTTATACATGCTTTGACAATGCCTACCAGATCAGGCCCTGAAGGTGAAATAGGGAGAGCAATGCCTACTTTCATTTGGTTTCAGGATACTGCTGCAGACTTAGGTGTGAGATGAACACCCAGGCACCTACACTGAGGCATAATGCACATGACCAGTGGCAGAAACTTCAGCACCTAGTAGGTGTTCATGGTGAAAATTTAGGTACTGAAGGACTTCAGGTGAATCCAGGATTCAGAAGTGGGTTTGAGAATCTGAGTGGCACCTAAATCCTCTTGTGGATCTGGGACTCAGTCTTTTTCTTTTAAAATGTGTTTGTGTAATTGTATATGTGCATGCACAACCTATGGGTTTTAAGAGCTGCATTACATTGTGTAACATAGCTCAAGTGGTTAGCCCATGTTTGGGGCCTTGCCTGTTTGTTTCTATTAGGTGATGGAGCAGCTAGCTCTTTGATACAGTCTTATGTATTTCCAAAGAATGCACATAGAATCCTGTTTCCTTGAATACACTAGAAACAAATAGCAGCAGTTTCCTTGCTTACACTTTCCAACTCTGGCTTTCCAGCCAGTCCTGTGTTCCAAGGATCTCCTTTTTTTCTGTGCTTCTGGGCCATGCTCATGACTGCTTCTCTCTCCATCTCCTGGCTTTCTCCTTACTTTCTGGTTTCTTTTCTCTCACACACACACACACACCCTGCAACCAATCATATCCCGGCCTATGCATCTGCAGTCAGTCTCCAGGGAAACCTGTCAGGCCACAAGGCATAACATCTATTCATGTACTACTATGCTGTTCCAGGCCTTGGATGGTAACTTCTATTATTTCAACTATTTGTAAACACAGGGGTGTATAATTGTTTCCTAGATTAGCCAAAATGAAGGGCGCTTCCTACACCCATTGACTTCTGTCACATCTGTGGTTGATGCCTGACATTAACATCTCCTAATAAACACTATATAGGCAAAGACAGGGATATATGTTACATTATTGTTCTGTATAATACTTGTACATAAACAAAATGGGTTTCATACAGTATATTCAAATATATTAATTGTCATCTATTGTACTTTTTTATGTTTAATATCAACTGCCAGCCTCAATGCAGTGCCACAACTACCCAGCCCATAAGATATTGACAGCCTAGATGTTAATATAAAATTAGTAGAAGTGATTTAACATACTGAAGAGCTTCCTGATCCCCATTCCTAAACAAATCTTTATTTTCTCTTCTGCAATTATATTTGAAGTTTAATGAGGCTAACCTTCCAACAGACAGTGGAAATGTGGAAAACACATAGAAGAGAGAGGAGAGATTCTGGAGATGTATTTTCTAAGTTCTGCTTTGTGCCACCTCCTTGATGCTAAATTTTTAGAACAGACATTCTCAGAGCCATTTGCCTTTTTTTCAACTTATTTATTTCACAAAGTTTGGAGAAAGGGTTCATCAGCACTACAACAGGAAAATCACTTAAGGCACTCTAGGGGTTTTTGATGCATTCAACATTTACCTTCAGAGCTTGTTATTTTAAGATTTCAAAAACAATTCATTCCTCTGACTCCTACATTTTTTTTGCACTCTGACTTGGTACAAACAGCCTTTAAAAATGACCTCCCTGTCTGTTTGGGTGATAGGTGCAACTTCTCAAATATCGAAAGAGAGGGCTGCTTTTACAATGAGCTACCAAAGTATAGAGCCTTTGAATAGATGCTAGATACTAATGGAAATCTGAGCAGTCAAGCAGAAAGTGACTGTCACACTGATGAAAGCAATACATGGATCTCTGAACCTGTAGTATTTTAATTATTATGTCTATAGCCCCATAGGTGTGCATGACCTATTACAGGCAAATAGATATGACAGGTGACATCTGCGCACACAGACTCAGGTAATCAGACAACTTAATTCTATTAATTCTGCCTACTATTGCCTGAACAAGCCCCTAATGACCTGAATTTACAATACTAGACTTGGGACATCCATTTAAATCAACAGCAATTTGGTGGATAAAGCAGCTCTACAAGACGTCCCTAAATGCTTGTGGGGGTAGTCTTTTTAAAGTGTTTTATTTATTTATTTATTTATTTACTTTAAATAAACATTCACTCAAGTTTGAAATGGTGATGGCGCACATAGAGAATCTCAAATTCAAACCCCAGCAAACATTTTTTAAAGGCCTTGTTATTTAATTGCGGGGTGTGAGCCCACCCCAATTTGTTTGGTTCAAAGTTGGATCTCAAACTGTAAAAGACATATGTAAAGAACGATAGGGTATGTGTTGCATTTATATTATTTTAGGTATGAAGTATATGGGAGAGAAAATAACAGGATGGAAGTGAGATAGAGGTTTGAAATCTAAGGACTCTGAGGGCTGATTAGCTTGCTAGGAAGCCATCCTGTCATGTTGGTGTGAAAGTCAGCAGTGGCAGGAGGACCACTGGAGGGGAGCGTGGAGACCTGCCATTTGGAGGCAGTTTGGTCTGGGCTGGCTGACATTGCCAAAAAAAGTCTCACCAGACTCCATCAACTGGTCCATCAGGGATGATAAAGGCCTGGGCTTTCGGGCAGGGGGCGGGGGGAGAAAGACTAGGCTGAGAGAGCATTGGATTCTGCGGCTTATGGAAAGGAAGCCTGACCTGGGATATGAAATTGAAGGGTATGCTTGTGTTCATTTTAAACAAAACATGATTTAGAAGGTATGTATGCATAAAGAAGCATGGTGTGGCTCACCACCCTAGGAACATTCTTGAGAAGGCAAAGGGGAGGGGTGTGAGCTCAACATGTGGAGTGGGGAAGTATAGGCATGTGCTGAACAAATCCATATACGGAAAGGTTAAATATGATTGGCTAGAGGTTTGTGTTATGTAACTTGTTATGTAACTGCCATGTGCTATGAAATAGCAATGGGAGGGGCTCCTTGCTGGAGGGACTCTGGCTGATTTTTGTACCAGGGGCTCTCCCTTTGTGCACATTGAATAAAGTCTTGTTGAATTGAATTGAATAAAGTATTGAAGACCCTTGATTCCGCCCGGCATCTGAATATTTTGGTTATTATTGGGAACCACAAAATGCCAACAAAATACAATTTTATGGGTTTAAAAAGGGCAATGGGCACTTCCAAATGATCAGTGCCAGAGTATATTGATAGGTTTTAATTGAAAACAATAAATTATGATTGCAGTTTTCTTTCTCAAGAATAAACATACCCAGTATTTTTAAACTTTTCTCATAGGTCAGGGTTTCTAAACTTTTTAGTATTTTTATTGCTCTCCAGTGAGCTCTCTCCAATTTAGCCCCATCTATATTAAATGTGTGACATTCAAAACGGGATACAGTACTCTAGCAGAGGCTTCAGCTTTGTACGGCAGGACAATTACCTCCCATGTCTTACATATAACACTCCTGTTAATACACCTCAGAATGGTATTAGTCCTTTTCACAACTGCATCATATTGTTTACACATAGTCAATTTGTGATTCATTATTACTCCCAGATTCTTTTCAGCAGTACTATAGAAAGCCAGTTATTCCCCATTTTGTAGTTGTGCATTTGATTTTTCCATTCCAAATGTAGTACTTTTCACTTGTTTTTTATTGAATTTAATCCTGTTAAAACCAATTCTCCAATGTGTCAAAATCCCTTTGAATTCTTGTCCTGTTTCCAAAAGTGCTTGCAATCCCACCCAGTTTGGTGTCATCCACAAATTTGTAAGCATACTCTCCACTCCCTTATCCAAATCATTAATGAAAATATTGAATATTACCAGTCCCAAGACAGGTTTCAGAGTAGCAGCCGCGTTAGTTTGTATCCGCAAAAAGAAAAGGAGTACTTGTGGCACCTTAGAGACTAACCAATTTATTTGAGCATAAGCTTTCGTGAGCTACAGCTCACCTCATCGGATGCATGCAGTGGAAAATAAAGTAGGGGGATTTTATATACACAGAGAACATGAAACAATGGATGCTACCATATACACTGTAAGGAGAGTAATCAGGTAAGGTGAGCTATTACCAGCAGGAGAGAAACAAAACCTTCTGTAGTGATAATCAAGGTGGGCCATTTCCAGCAGTTGACAAGAACGTGTGAGGAACAGTAGGGGGGGGAAATAAACATGGGGAAATGACACGTCCACTCCCAGTCTTTATTCAAGCCTAATTTAATGGTGTCCAGTTTGCAAATTAATTCTAATTCAGCAGTTTCTCACTGGAGTGTGTTTTTGAAGGGTTTTTTTTTGTAATATTGCCACTTTTAGGTCTGTAATCGAGTGACCAGAGATATTGAAATGTTCTCCGATTGGTTTTTGAATGTTGTAATTCTTGACATCTGATTTGTGTCCATTTATTCTTTTACATAGAGACTGTCCAGTTTGGCCAATGTACATGGCAGAGGGGCATTGCTGGCACATGATGGCATATATCACATTGGTAGATGTTCAGGTGAACGAGCCTCTGATAGTGTGGCTGATGTGATTAGGCCCTATGATGGTGTCCCCTGAATAGATATGTGGACACAGTTGGCAAGGGGCGTTGTTGCAAGGATAGGTTCCTGGGTTAGTGGTTCTGTTGTGTGGTGTGTGGTTGCTGGTGAGTATTTGCTTCAGGCTGGGGGACTGTCTGTAAGCAAGGACTGGACTGTCTCCCAAGATCTGTGATAGTGTTGGGTCATCCTTCAGGATAGGTTATAGATCCTTAATAATGCACTGGAGAGGTTTTAGTTGGGGGCTGAAGGTGAGGACTAGTGGTGTTCTGTTATTTTCTTTGTTAGGCCTGTCCTGTAGTAGGTGACTTCTGGATACTCTTCTGGCTCTGTCAATGTGTCTTCACTTCTGCAGGTGGGTATTGTAGTTGTAAGAATGCTTGATAGAGATCTTGTAGGTGTTTGTCTCTGTCTGAGGGGTTAAAGCAAATGCGGTTGTATCGTAGAGCTTGGCTGTAGACTATGGTTTGTGTGGTGTGATCTGGATGAAAGCTGGAGGCATGTAGGTAAGTATAGCGGTCAGTAGGTTTCTGGTTTGATAGTGAACCATTCATATCTATTTTTGATTACTGTTTTTCAATCAGTTGTGCACCCACCTTTTAGTAATTTCATCTGGATCAGATTTTCTCATAGTGCTTAAGAGACTGCAATTTGGAACTGTGTCAAAAGCCTTACTAAAATCAAAATCTATCACAGGTACTGCTTCCCCACCCCACCCCACCCCCATCTACTAGGCCAGTAATCCTGTCAGAGAAGGAAATTAGGTTGATTTAGTATGATTTGTTCCTGATAAATCCATATTGGCTATTACTTGTAACCTCTTATCCTCTAGACCAGGGGTGGGCAAACTTCAGCCCGGGGGCTGCATCTGGCCCTTCAGATGTTTTACTATGGCCCTTGAGCTCCCGCTGTGGAGAGGGGTCCGGGGCTTCCCTGCTCCATCTCTTCACCCGGGGAGTGGGGTTGGGGGCTTGCCCCACTCCACACATGCCATGGTTCCACACGGCTCCCAGAAGCAGCGGCATGTCCCCCACTCTGGCTCCTACGCATAGGGACAGCTAGGAGGTTCCGCACACTGCCCCTGCCCCAGGAACCATGGCCAATGGGAGCTGCAGGTGCAGTGCCTGCGGAGAGGCGCATGGGCACACCTCCGCATAGTAGCTGGAGTGGGGACATGCTGCTGCTTCCAGGATCTGATTGAGGTAAGCGCCACCCGGAGCCTGCACCCCTGACCCCTTTCTTCCTTCTGAACCACTCTGTCCCAGCCTCGAGTACCTTCCTGCACCCTCAGCCCCACCCAGGAGCTCGCACTCCCAGCCTGAGTCCTCCCCCTCCTACACCCCAACCCCCAATTTCATAAGCATTCATGGCCCACCATACAATTTCAATACCCAGGTGTGGCCCTTGGGCCAAAAAGTTTACCCACCTCACTCTAGGTGCTTACAAATTTGTTGTTTGTTTAATAATTTGTTCCAATATCTTTCCAGGAATTAAAGTTAGGGTGACTGGTCTATAATTCCATGGGTCTTCTTTGTTCCTTTTTCTAAAGATAGTTACTATGTTAGCCTTCTCTGGTCTTCTGGGACCTCACCAGCCCTCCACAAGTTCTCAAAAATAATTGCTAATTGTTCCAAGTTTGCTTAGGGCGAATTTTGTCAGCCCCTGCTGGCTTGAATACTTCTAATTTATCTAAATGTTATTAACCTGTTATTTCCCTAACTTGATTCTGATGTTATGTAGTCAGTTGGACGAGGGCAGGGAGGATCCCTTAGTGGACTGGATTTGTAGGAGTTAAATCTATCCAGAGATGCAGATAGTTAATTTATCAAACAGGCAGACCACTAAACAACAGGCCACAATGAGGACAGTGCTGTATCAACCCATGTCTGTTTTCTCTGATAAACCTAGCACTTCACCATTCATAAGGTAGATATTGGGAAAAATGCTCTTTTGAGCTGTTCCGCCTATAGAGTTATGGGTAAGGTAGTGGATGCCCTGTCTAGAAGGGCTGACTGCTCTTAAATATTTTGAATTTGGGTCTGAAAGCCCAAAATGGCAAGTTTTCTTCAAGAGGGGAGTATATGGAAAACATTAGGATATGTGTTTATGTTACCTTAGGTGTGCAGAATATTAAAGAAGTTGGTGGAAATGAGATAACACTTTGAAACTGAAAGACTCTGTGAGGGCCCATTGTGGTGTTAGGAACCACATTAGAATGTTATTTTGAAAGGAGGGTAGTGACTTGCCAGCTGGATGTAATTGGGTCAGGGCTGGATGAAGTTGCCAAGAAAGGTCTCTCCACACTCCAGAGGCTGGTTCATCAGAGATGACAGAAGCCTGGGCTGCTGAGAAGGTGGCTGTGAGACCAGAATGGGATTTATGAAAAAAGGAAGTCTGAAAGGGGGTATCAAATAAAATTTTCCAGGGCTTGTAAAGGACAGTGGACACTTCAGATAATCAGTTCTCGAGTTCATTGATGGGTTTCAATTGTAGATAACAAATTACACGTTCATTAATCCAGTCTGGAGTGGAGATTTGGTGAATGGAGGTTTCTGCAGAAGCTTTCAAAGAACACCTACCATACCTATCAGGGTATTTCTACTCCCCGGAACAGTGTCCTTATAACAAAGGAGGAGGAAAAGAGGTGCCCCAAGACAAAATTTCCAAGTGAGAAGCTTAGTGGTGGCAGCAGGTATCTGAGACCACATAATAGGAAACCCAGTGGTGCAACAGCTATTTTCCAGTTAGTTTCATATGAGGGTAAGTTCTCAGAACAAGGGTTCTCACAAGATTTTGGGATAACATAGACATGAGTTGGTCAGATAAGACGCTGGCCATCTGTGGTTGAAATCTCATGAGTACAGCTTCTGAAACAATTTTTTTAATCAAAACTTTGCTATAATTTAGTCTCAAAAGTTGAACTGAAAAATGCAGTTTTACATCTAATCTAAATATGGATCTACACACAGACTTGAACTCTCTAGTCTGGACCTGTACATTTTATTTCAAAGGTGACCCTCCTCCATCCCCAACAACGCAGAGACAAAATTAAATTTCTATCAAAATTAAATTGCAGAGACAGTGTATCAGAATCATCATGCAACAAAGAGAGGAATCTTTTCTACGTTGTAAAATGTATTGGCCCATATTCCTCTCTGGTGTAACTACACCAGATATGATTTTCTCCTCTTAATTTTTTAAATATTATTTTCAATATTAGGGTTAAATTCTCAAAGGAAGTAAGGCCTCTTTTTGCAGGAGGTGCAAATTATATTAGAATAAATTATAGAAGCCCAAGCACCAGACTTACACTTTCAATTCCAATGCAGGTTCAAATACACAGACACAAAATTAGCAGCTGCAGATTGTGCTCTCAGAAAGGGAGAGTACCTTTCATAAATTCACACTCAGCACCAAGTTTTTGAAACAACTAATCTATTTTAATTTGTCTGAGTGGTGTAGAATGCTACAGCTTGTTCAACAGACTAACACATACAACAGAATAAAAAATCATTTGTGCTCTTGGTGACACATGACAAACTCTCGAGAAAGTCAGTGGTGTTGCATGGGTGCAGCTGAAGGCAGAGGTTAGCTCCTAGCATTCTTATACTTCAGCAAATATTTAGCAAAATTTAGCAGACCATCACTCTATCATAAGAGAAATATGATAGCAAGGATAGGTAGGAAGAGATCATTTGATAGCCCCATCTGGGAACAAAAATGTACTGGTGAAGTATTCATAAACATTCCATAAAACAAAATACTTACAATTACTATGTTGCTTATGCAGTCATTAATTTGAGTTTTGTAACTGGGATTTGTTTGAATATCTTGAAAGATGTCCATTGGACACATTTGGTCAGATGTAGATCCCAGGAAAAGCTTGGCTTTATTTATTTTTCAAATGCTACTCTTACCTAATTTAATCTATTTATTCCTATAGGATTCTTGTAAATAATTAACGTTACTAAAGAAACAACCAACCAACCAACCATAATCCCTCTATACGTCATGAATTATTAGTGTACAAGAGAGCTGCAACCATCTCTTTCTTGGTTTGTTTTTGTTCATGTCCTTCATCTCAGTTGAAATAAAGTAGTTTAGGCTCTCCTTCATTTTCTAAGTATTTCCTAAAGCACATGCTTTGATTCAGCGCTGTAAAGAAATCCCTTATTTTGAATAAATGGCTTAATTTTTCATTTCTTGCTGTACCTGCCAGCTTACTAGGTGATAGTATCCTCTAGTTTTCAATTTTTAACAGATGATTTAGAAAACCCTGAGCTCCATTTTTAACCAAAAGTTCTGCAGCTTTTCGATATCTAAATGGCGTTAGTAAGTATGAAAAATAGATAAGTTACAAGTGAAATGATAAAAGCACAATGACACAGAACAACTGGAAACAACTAATGCCAATTCAAAATACTTTTATGAAGCCAATCACTGGCTCTAGCTCAGCGCTGAGAAATGTGTTACGTTGCTGAACATAGAGTTATTTTTCTCTGTGCTTTTGGTAATGATCACTTGATATAAGCAGCAAATAAATTACTCTTTGGCAGATTTATGAAATGTAAAGTCAAGCCTGAATTGGACCTAGGATTAAAGAAAAAAGGAAAGGCAAATTGGGTAAGACATAAATTCTTTCAGCAATAACATTTTTTTTTTTAAAAAATGTGTCAGTTTATACGAAATCTTCACCCATTTTCCTCAGCCGAGCACTCTGATAGTTCAAAAGGGAAGAGACACTTAACATCATGGAGAATTGGTGATGTTTCTTTGCAAGTAGGGATTTAATAATAATTGGATTTTTTTCTAGTGGTAGTGGCCTTCTGACTGAAAGTGACTATACAGGATAAATAATGATTTATCTTTATCTTTATCACTTTCATATTCATTGTATTCCAGCATGTTAATTGCAAAACATCAGGCAGTGTGCTGCAAATTAGACAGATGTGTAAATGCATAGCATGTGATTTTAAAAAATGAGATAACAATTTAGTGATGCCAGTATGAGAACTCCAATGCCAAAGACCACTTGATAAGTCCATGAAGCAGAACCTGACATGGAAAGGTCTCTGAGGCCAAGTTTTGAAAACTGATGAGAACTTTTGTCTGGGAAGAGTTCCACCAAGAAAGATCTACTGGCTCTTCATCTGCCTTTGTGGCTTACTGTGTCTTATTTAATGCATCATGGTTTGAAGGTCCAAAACAATACCCTCTACAGCACCTAATGATGGAGTGGGACTATCTGGAATTGAAGTGCTAGAAGAGAAACCATTAAAGATGGTCTTTCTGTCCCCTGTGTGCAGTGGAGTGGAAGCCCATACCAATATTGCCTACGGCCATGTCTACACTACCAATTTTTGTCAACAAAAGTGATGTTGACACCCGAAAGTCAACATAATAAAAATCGGAATCTCATGTTCACACTTGCTCCCTCTGTCAGCAGATCATGTACACATTGGGGGCATCATCATCAACAGTGTAAGCATTGCACTGTGGGTACCTATCTGACAGTCCAGTTCAACACCTACTTCTAGGTGCTGTAGGAAGGTGGAGCGGATTGTGGTGCATCTTGGAACCTGGCTAAATTTCCCTTGATGCACTGCTTTGTGTCCCAGCACTCCATGGGCAGCTGGATTTCTTTTGTGGCATTTTTGCAACAGCCGTTCTCTGCTGTGCACCCTGCCATCTTTGTGAGAAGGGATGGATCCCCACTGCTCTCCTATGCTCTATTAACTGTCATGAAGACCTTGGGGATGGCAGTGCAGTTATTGTTAAGTTCCTAACTGAAGAAGACTTGCAGGCACACAATATTCTGCGTGATATGGATCGGAGCAACTTTAGATTGCTTTTGGCATTCACAAAGCAGCTGCATAGGGTAGACCATCGCTTTGGGGCTCGGGAAACAAACACTGAATGGTGGGATCGTATTGTCATGCAGGTGTGGGATGAAGACTAGTGGCTACAGAACTTTCGGATGCGTAAAGCCACTTTCCTGGAACTGAGTGTGGAGCTCACCCCAGACCTGCAGCAAAAGGACATCGGAATGAGAGTTGCTCTCTTGGTAGAAGAAGCATTTGGCAATCACTATGTAGAAATTGCCGACTCCAGACTGCTAACAGTCAGTCGCAAATCAATTTGCAGTCAGGATGTCGACTGTTGGGACTGTGTTAATGCAAGTATGCAGGGCAATAAATCACATCCTGTTATGAAGGACCGTGACTCTGGGAAATGTGCATGAAATAGTGGATGGCTTTGCAGAAATGGGGTTCCCTAACAGTGGAGAGGCGATAGATTGCACACATATTCCATATTTTGCACCAGACCACCTTGCGACAAAGTACATCAATAGGAAGGGGTACTTAACCTCATGGATTACAGAGGGCATTTCACTGACATCAGCGTGGGGTGGTCCAGGAAGGTGCAGGACGCATGCATCTTCAGAGACGCTGGCCTGTACAGAAAGCTGCAAGTGGGGACTTTCTTTCCAAACCAGAAGATTACAGGAGGGAAGTTGAAATGCCATAGTGATCCTGGGAGACCTGGCGTACCCCTTACAGTTGTGGCTCATGAAACCGTACACGGGACACCTGGACAGCAGTTAGGAGCGGTACAACAGGCTGAGTAGGTGCTGAATGACAGTTGATTCTGCCTTTGGCAGATTAAAGGCTCTCTGGTGATGCCTTTATGGCAGGCTAGACCTTAATCAGGATAATATTTCCATGGCCGCATGCTGTACGTTTCATAATCTCTTTGAAGCTAAGGGTGAAAGGTTCGCTCAGGATGGAGTGCTGAGGCAGACCGCTTGGCCTATGATTCTAAGCAGCCAGATACCAGCGCTGCCAGAGGAGACCCGAGTGGGGCAATTCGAGTCAGGGAGGCTTTGAGGCAGCACTTTGACAATGAGCACCAGTAATGTATATCTTTGTCACTGATGTTAGTTTTCCTAGGACACAATGGTGTCATTTTGGGCCTTATATTCCTGTGACAGTATGATTACCATGCCTGCGCATGTATTGGTTGTGCCTGCAATTAAAAAACTTTGCTTTTATTGAACAAGAAACAGCACAAACAAACACATAGAGGCCTGCTGGGAAAAAAGGAACCAGGGAAGGACAGACTTTCACAACTGTGTGTATGTCCAGCTATCATTGTGAAAGTTTTCCAAGGGGGTGCAGTGAAGGGAAAACCAAGAAGTCCCAGCAAATAGAAAGGACTGTGTGGGCGGAGTTTTTGGAGGGTATATGAAAAAGAGTTCTGAATGTGTTGCAGTGGAGTCGAGCACGGAGCTCAGTCTGCAGCACTATTAAGGACTGCAGCATCTGCGTTTGCTCCTCCATTACCTTAAACATCCCCTCAGCTGGGGATCCTTAACAAATGTGTGATTCTCTTTTCTGTCCTGCCATTTGGCTTCCCCGCACTCCTTATGTTCCCTATTTTCTGCATTGGAGCACTGCCGTACCTCCCGGAACATGTCTTTGCTGCATTTTGGGCTCTTTCTTATCTGGCAGAGACAGTAGGCAGAGGTGCACGGGGTGTTCCTGAAGGCCACATCTGGTGAAGCACAGGGGACAATGCACAGAAGCAGGATTGTTAAATCCACTCCCAGCATTGTAACATTTCAGTTAAATACACCTTTTACAACATTGCAATGACTTTCTCACTGACCCCAGCCAGACACACATCTCTGCGAACACCCAAAGCATGGTGAGTGTTGGCGGGAGAGGAGGGCGTGCTCCACATGGGGAAAAGAACACGCACTGTCTGCAACAGTCATGGTGCAGCATTCTATCGAAAAAATTCAAAAATTCTCCCACACTTTTCCACAGGTGGGGGTCATTCTAGCAGATATCTCACTGCTAAGGATAAGTGGGGAAATGAGGGTACATCTACTCCATGCTTGTGGCTTCTTCCTTCCTTCTTCCTTCCTTCCTTATGCTGTGCACCTATGAGCCACTTTGGTCGCTGCACAAGTGATTGCCAAATGGCACAGGAAAGTTTCCTTCAATGGGGGAAGGAACAAAGCTGTTTTGCCACTTAACTTTCAGCAGAGGATTACCAAGTACCCCCAGAAAAATTTCCTGGAGATCTCTCTGGCGGATTCCCATGAGATCTCGGCACACATCAACACCCTGTTCTGCCATACTGATTAGCTACACAGGGAAATGTCACAGAATTCTCACAGAAACACAGCCAGCCTCCCACATTTCTATACCCTGAACCCACCTCCACACTACACAAGCCACAGCCACTTACTAGGCGTCTCATCTCCTGCTTCTTGCTCCCTGGAGAGCAACTGCTGAGACTGGCTAGACACCCATGAAGTGGAGAAGAGTTCCTGGCTGCCTGCCCCACCAGGTGACCCTGCCGGGATCTGCACATCCTCATCTAACTCCACCTCTTCATCAATAACTTTGTCCTCCAGGTTTGGTCCTCTATCCACCACATCCATTCCCTTCAAAGTGTACACTGGGCTCTTGATGATGGAAGTGGGTGTCAAGGTTCCTCCCCCACTCTGAACTCTAGGGTACAGATGTAGGGACCTGCATGAAAACCTCCTAAACTTACTTTTACCAGCTTAGGTTAAAACTTCCCCAAGGTACAAATTAATTTTATCCTTTGTCCTTGGAATAACCACTGCCACCACCAAACTCTAACTGGGTTTACTGGGAAATGTAGTTTGTACACGTCTTTCCCCCCAAAATTCTCCCAACCCTTGCATCCCACTTCCTGGGAAAGGTTTGGTAAAAATCCTCACCAATTGGCATAGGTGACCACAGACCCAAACCCTTGGATCTGAGAACAATGAAAAAGCATTCAGTTTTCTTACAAGAAGACTTTTAATAGAAATAGAAGTAAATAGAAGGAAAGGAATCACCTCTGTAAAATCAGGATGGTAGATACCTTACAGGGTAATTAGATTCAAAACATAGAGAATCCCTCTAGGCAAAACCTTAAGTTACAAAAAAGACACATAGACAGAAATAGTCATTCTATTCAGCACAATTCTTTTCTCAGCCATTTAAAGAATCATAATCTAACACACACCTACCTAGACTAAGATAGCGTCCAGTTCCTTACAGAACCGGCCATTTTAGGTGACGCACTGGAACAACGGGTTTCAGAGTAACAGCCGTGTTAGTCTGTATTCGCAAAAAGAAAAGGAGTCCTTGTGGCACCTTAGAGACTAACCAATTTATTTGAGCATGAGCTTTCGTGAGCTACAGCTCACTTCATCAGATGCATACCGTGGAAACTGCAGCAGACTTTATATATACACAGAGAATATGAAACAATACCTCCTCCCACCCCAGTTTGCCTCCCTCGCCTTATGGTACACCTGCCTCAGCTCCTTTATCTTTCCTTTGCCCTGCAGCATGTCCTGATCATAGCCCTTTTCACACAAGTCTCAAAAAATGTGCCCGTACGTATCCCAATTCTGACGGCTCAAGCGCAGCTGGGACTGCACAGCCGCCTCTCCCCATATACTCATCAGATCCAACAGCTCCGCAGTGGACCAAGCAGGTGAGCGTTTGGTGTGATAACATGCCATGTTCACCTGGGAAGATGCAATGAGACCTCTCCATGCTGAACCAGCAGGAAATGGAATTTCAAAAATTCTCAGGGCTTCTAAGCGGGAGGAGCGGGTGGTTGTTTACCTGGCTGCAGGGCAGTGGATTTCAAACCGCTGACCTGAGCGATCATGATGGGCATTGTGGGACATCTCTTGTAGGCCAACTAAAGAGATGAAATCAAGTGTGGTGTCTACACCTGGCACTTTCTCAAGAAAAATATAGAGGAAAAAGATGTAAGTCTCTCATCCGCGTGGATATATTTAGTCACCAAAATTGGGCTTTTTTCCTGACAAATGTTGCATTGCAGTGTGTACACACGTACTGTTTGGTGAAAAAGGCAGTTTTTGGTGACAAACCTTGGTAATGTAGACAAGGCCTAGACTAGTCGGGACATTGGCTTAGGAAGGGGTCACAGGATCCATATTTGCACTAAACATTTAACAAGTTGCTTGAAACCCTTAAGTGGAGAGCAGCAGCTAGTATTTAGCTTGGAATAGTAGTCACAGGCTGAATTGCAGCCTCATGGGTTGAGAGAATGAATTCTATCCTCCCAAGTCTACTTAGTTCCCCATACGGTACACTTACTCAGGATTTGTGCCAGAAGGGGACTATTTGTGCCAGTATTGAAGCCAAGTCATTTACATGAATGCAAAATAGGCTCCTCTGTTCTGATACCTGCTCTCACCTTTGGTTTAATTTCCAGTTCTATTCTTATCTAGTTTGCACCTATTTTTTCTCTTGTTAGTCTCTTTTTTCTCTTTTTAGAGAAGGGCTAATGTTTTACATAAATGTGTGTATTAAATGATGCTCCAAATGTTATTGAATTATGTTTGTATGGGGCTTACAGATGCACTGCTTGACTTGTAATCATTAATATGAAGTGTCTAATCTGTTTTAAATTTTTAATATATAGTATTTTTATGTCACACCTTAGTAAATGTCTGTTACCTTGGATAACAGTTGGAGGTATTTAAATTGTTTTGTTTTCAGAAATTTGGTGTTGATTTTTGCTTATTTGAAGAGCGGGGATATTGAGCAATTTTATTTTTTTGAGATCCTTAAATGGTCATAACCAGTAAAATACAGTGTACAGTTTTAGTAGAAAATGGAGACCTAATGATGATTTAAAAAAAAATTAAACCAGAACTGTCCAACTGTTTGTCATAGTCATTTAAAGGTCGCAGTCAAACAGAATTGAGAAATTATTTATTGGTTTATCTTTCACTCCAAATATGTCTTCTTGAGAAGTAAACTGTCTGTTTTAATTTTTGAGATTAAAAAAAAATAAACTTTTTTGAATAGTGACGGATATTTGCAGAAGACAAAATCTTCCTTTTATGGACTAGTATCCATTTTTGGATCAGTATGTATTCCCAATCTGCTGTTGTTGCAAGAATCTCCTCTGGGGGATTACCATGCCTACTGTTTTATTACATTCCACTATAAACTTAATAAATGTTGGCCTTTCACTATTTTTTCTTCCTTACTCTCAATCTTTATCTCAAATACTTTCTAGTATTTTAAAAATAGAGCTGATCCAAAAATATTCAGCGGAACAGTTTTCCATCAAAATGTGTTGTTTCATCTATTATTTATTTTTGTGCGAACATGTGGATTTTGACAGTTTTCAATGTGAAAAAAATGGGAAAGGATTCCAAATCAAAATAAAGTATTTTGTTTTGACTTTATCATTTCATTTCTTTCTGACTTCATTTCATTTCAGCGTTCAATAAAAAGTTTTAACTTTCAGTAAATATATATTTACATAAAATTTTATACCTTTATGTTTTATGTAATATTTATATTATATTGTTCCAAGATAACTGAATCAAATGTTTCAATAAGGCCATTTTGATATTTCCAAATCCAAATACTTTTTTGTTATTTTGGTTCTTCAATATGTTTAAAATTTTTGACTTTCCATGCCAATTTGGATGAAAACAAATTTTGAAATGTCACAATTGCCTGTAGAATATAAATTCCATTTTCCATCCAACTGGTTTTAACCCCACTATCCTGTCTCCATTCTTCAGCCAAGTACCACAGTGAGGTCTGACAAAATGCCCTGGATCTCCCTATACACTTGTAATGTAAATATAATTTTGCACCGTGAGCGCCATAGTTAGATCAACTTAACCCCTGGTTGATCCCCTTCTTTCAGACAGATGGATTATGTACATGTATAGAACTACCCTTCTGTTGATGTAGGTAGCAGCTACACTATGGAGTTACAGTGGCACAGTGGCCATGCCATAGTGTAGACATACCCTTAGTTTCTCTATTTCCAATGATGCAAATTAGGGGATGCTAGCAAGAATATGGCTTGTTTCCCAGGATGAGCTCGAGTCTACATATTTCCATTCTCCACAGCTCTTGTCAAATGACTTTATTCATCGCTGCTCTCTCCTATCTGGTCCTTCGGCTCTCATTTGTCTTCACTGCTCTGCTATGAGGGTCAAACAAAACATTCATTGAAGTTGCAGTGTTATATCTAGAAATTTTGTCATGAGTTGCACAATATTTGGTGTTTTTCGTTTAGCCCCAGTTCCTGCAGTCATGTGACTCTTTGAGACTCAACGTTGGTCAAATTTGGCCCAGCCACCCCTCCATCATGACAGAAGGACATCCTGGACAAACCTGAGTGGTTCTTCAACCCCATGAACCAGGTCTCAATACCACCCAGTCAGACTTAGAGGGGATGGGTGTAGGGCCTCATGACCCAGAGAGCCAGGCTGCTGTGCAGAGAGGGGTGCCTAAGAGGAAAGAGGAGGATCAGGCAGAGGACAGACAAAGGTATGCCCCCCCTACTTTAAATGGCACTCCACAGCCCTTGATGCTGTGTGATGGTTCTTAGTGTAAACAGGACAAAGAGTCACCTTGTTACCCCCTACTACCTCCAGCATGAGGGAGTCTTGCTTATGCTTAGCTGAGTGTCAGCTCCCTAACACCACCAAGCTATTAGCCACTCACAAACTCTCATCTGGGGAATTCCATTCCAGTGAAAACAAGAATAAGTTTATTAGCCAAGATTCAAATGAGAGTAAGAATATTAGAAACAAATGGTTACACATAAAACAAAATTATAAAACTTTTTTTAGAGACAAAACTTAATTAACAGGTTAACCTCTTGTCTAAAGAAGTTTCTCACCCAAAGTCTTCTGTAGCCTTTTCAGCCAAGGTTGATTGAAATCCTGTTTTCATGAATGTATTCATGCCATCTGTTTACTTCCGAGGTGCAGGATGAGGGGGTGTCTTCTTTACCTCCTGGATATTCCCCAAAGTGTGTTGTCTCTGCTCATAGACAGGATAACCAACCATGGCTTACTTGCTTTTTTGTTTTGTTTTTGTTGTTTGTTTCTGTTTTTGTTCCTGGGTCTGCAGCTGTGTGGTTTGCCAGGTCACGCAGACCTGGAAAGTCATCAGTGGGTCTGTAGTTCAGCACATTTTCATAATGTGTTTTCCATTGTCCAGGACCTCAATGATGACAGCCTACAACAACACCAGGGTTAGAGCTCCTGATAATGTTATCTCAGGAGGTGAGGCTGTGACAGTTCTCAGGGTACCCAGGACTGAGAGTCACCTTGTTACCCCCTGCCTTCAGTGAGAGGAAGTTTTGCTTGTGCTTGGCTGGATGTCAGCTCCCTAACACCACCAACCTGTAAGCCATTCAAATACTCTCATCTGGGCTATGCCAGCCCCTACTTTGCCTTGCAGATTAACAAGAACTTCACCCCAATTCCTAAATGCCTTTGAAGAATTCCCCTGTAGTCTCCACCCACCTTATCAACTGAACACTCATAGAAATACCAGCTCTGCTGTCCCCAGAAGAACAGCATACCCATCAGCTTGTATGATTCAACTCAGGATTAGCACTTTGTTTAATATTATAGCCCTTAGTTAGATTTATAATGAAAACCAGAATGGTTACATGTAGAACATACACCTTCCAGCCGACAAAATGTGTGTTTGATCTTTACACAGCAAATCTGTTTAGCCCAAGGTTTTTCATGTATTTAAAGAAATATTCAATAGGTGCTATTCTGAAATAAAGGTGGGTTCTACGCACATATGCCTTCCCCCCACTCCACCCCCCGACTGCCTGCCATTTGCTGCAGTTAGAAAGAAGTGCACGAATGCTGAGGTAGAAGCATCGATCTATTAATACAAATATTTTAAAAAAGAAAACAAAATATAAAAGGGTTGATGGTTATTTTGTGTCTCTTGTGGTTTCATTGAGCTTTCGGAAACTGGTGCATGGTTGAACATATTAGCTGGTCAGTTTTTTATCTCACTTTTTTATGTCAATGGACTTGCTGGATGACTGATTAGAGGTTACTTGCTTGCAGATATCTAATTTTAGATGTTGCAGGCTGCTAGATTCCTACCCTGTGGTGACCAGCTCGAAATGTGGAGGAAACACATGGTGCATTCCATAGATAGGGAGCAGCAGTCTACAGTAGAAGCAGCCAGGATCCAGCAAGCAGGGAAGCAATAACTTCCTTCAGCTTTTGAAGAGGATGGGCTATCTGGTTACTTCACCTTAGAAATTTTCTCAGGAGTATCTTTGCAAGCCAGAATGGAGCATATAAGGTAGTGACCTGTCCCCAGCACACAAAGCATTCACTGCCACAACCAGACTGTCTTTCTAAGCACAGTTTTATTTCCCAAATGTAAGCAAACATAAAAACTGTTCCTCAACTGACCCTGGGTTACAGTTCCAAAGATATTTTCCCCTTTGCCCTTGTCAGTCCTTCCTGCTTCTACTCCTGGGAGAATTCTGTGCCAAACATTAAAAATTCTACGCACAATATTTTAAAATTCTGTGACAATAACACATAATCATACCAGTTTCAATTATTTTGGTATTTTATTTTAAAATATCTGTCAGCAAGTATGTCTGTAACAATACAAACAACAAAAAAGATTCTGGTAATTTTGTTTTGACAAATAGATTACTTATAAGACATATTAATACATTATTTGAGTAATCATGCATTTAAACTACAATACAGAAAGATATTTCCTACATCTCTCTGAAGCAATGTAAAGGCTTGGGGAAGTCTGAGGTAATGGAGTTGCTGAGAGGGAAGTAATTGCTGGGAAGGAGCCTGGGAGTGAACTGGAATGGTTGTTGAATGTGAGTGTGAGAAGTATGGAACGGGGTTTGGGTTATTTTTTTTGGGGGGGGGATTGTTAGGGAATTGGGGAGCCTCACCCATGAAGTCTCTGGCTGATCCCTAGCCTCTCCCACTCAGGTAGGCATATCTGACCCTATCTGCATGTGCCAATGCACCTCCACTCCACATTCAGCCAGGCATATCTGCACATGTCCCCATGTGGCCCTGAACCCTCACTTCCCATTCAGCCAGGCATAGCTGCTCCTGTCCCATATGTTCCTGCTTCCCCATCCATCCTCCCATATCCTGTGCCTCCTCACCTGGCCCCAGGGACAGGGCACTCTGAGAAAGACAGCCTCTGCACCCTCCCTATCTGTGCCTGACTGCTCCTCTTGGTTACAGACAGCCTGGCTCTTTATAACATGAGCTGCTGCCCTGCCCTCTTAATTGGGAAAACTTTGAGCGTTTGTTTCTAGCACAGAGAGCTGGACCTGCTTCATTTCAAAGGGGGCCAGTCATCATGTGAGTGCACACTTCCTTTCTGGAGTTATTGGCATTAACCAATGAGTGTTAATTAGATTATCTTTATGCTAATAAAGAACTTCACCATTCCAGTAATTTTGGGCTGGAAAAGTCCATGGATCAAAAATATACCCAGTCAGTGTCCAGGTCCATAGGTATTTTGAGATATTTGAGGTCATAGGCCAAGGCACAGACATTGTCTCAACTATCCTATAAAGGGCATGATTCAAAATTATTTTAAAAGCACAAAGCTAGCAAAAAGTTGACACAAAATCATAGAAAAACACCAGTAATGCATTTGTTCAACTGTGCACATAAAGGAATAGCTCCTGTTTCATACACAGATGTTTATAACTTACCCTTTTATATTTTAGTGCTTGGTTGTTCAACTTTAATAGTGTTTTGATACACACAATCTGGGCAAAAAGTTGGACCTGAACTGGTCAGTAATTAAATCTTTTCTTCCTAAATTCACAGTGTTGAGATTCAATTTTACAGTCCAGACAAATGAACAACTATGTCACCCCTGCTCTGCAACCTTGGGTGCCTTACAATACCTTGCTGAAGTAGATCCTACTTGGATTGCTCACAAACAGCCTTTCAGAATGGAAGTCACACCATGAGTGTTTATGTTTAACTGCAGCCTGCCAGCCATCCTTGTGTTACATTTTAGCTCTCACCAGCCTTAGTTGAACTACAGGATGACCTCACACACCCCAGTCCCAGATTCCCTCCTCCCCCAAGAAATATATGTCTTGTACTTCCCCGCCTTCTCTTGGACAGTACAAAATATTTTTTTTTAGTCTGTTATTCCTTAAAGGGAATAATATGCGAGTTTATTACCAAAAGTAGTTATTCTGGCACTTCAATTGAAACACATTGGATTAGATAAAATAGTAAAACAAGTTCATTAACTACAAAGGGGGGGATTTTAAGTGAGTACAAGTAATGAGCAGGGATCCTAGTTTTCTGTGATTAAAAAACCCCAAAATTCTCCAATAAAAATACCGCAAAAATCCATTAAAATACCATAAAAATAAATGTCCATAAAAATACCATAAAATACCATAAAAATCCATTTATATCCATTTATTTCCAAGATTAAAATGAAACACTGAACTTTAGCTTCCCTGGCAATAATATATATGTATCAGTTGAACATATAGATAGATAGATAGATAGATAGATAGATAGATAGATAGATAATTTTTAAGCAAGTTTGAAGTCTACTAGTGCCATCAATCATTATAACAAATTAAAATTAATAGTATAATTCAGTCACAATGCAAATTAAAAAGGGCACACATTTCTTTGTTTAGGACAGACCTGTTTGCCAAGCTTTGTTTGGGCAGGGCTCTGGGGTTAGGAACATGTGTTAATAACATCTTACAGGGAAATCTTATAACTTTACATACAATGTTTCCACACTTTTTATCTGGACAACTAGCAAATTTTCAGATGATACCTTCTGAGACCTATTTTGTGCAAAGATGATTATAACAATATATAGGGTGTGAACACAGGGTTACATTCTATCACAGATATATATATATATATATATATATATATGACTATGTTGTGGTTCCAGCAGCACAAGTAACATTTTAGACATTAGAGGTGAGAGCATTATGTGTCTGACATTCGAAAGCAGTTGCTGCCACCATTAGAAGTGTGCCTCAAGCATGTGAAATTTCATGTTGTCTTTTATTTAATAATTTTCTAGTTCTGAGGAAAATCAACCATGAAAAATCCCAAGAATTTCTCCCAGTTCTAGAAATAATCTAGTCAATTTATTAAGGTGTCTCCCTTTTGTATGAACTTCACATTTTTCACTTATTAGTAAAAAAAAAAGTTTCTAATGACTACATTTACAGGCATAAGCAAATAAACCATAAGATTCAATTGGTCATTCCTCTCCTTTAAATCCTTCAGATTCATTTAATTTAATCCCTTGCTTCTTGGCATACCAGAAATAGTTTGCTAAATTTGGACTTTTTGTTCCACTAACAGCAGTGGATTATGCAAGCATGTCTTCCTTGCAGTGATCAACGGCTTGTGGTAGAGAATTAACTTCCTATTTGTGGCTACATAAAATAAATGTGAAACCACTTCTTTCACTTTTATTATGATAATCCCCATTGAGAATGTCAATTTTGCAGTCCTGGCTAAATGTATGGTTGTATTAGAGATGTTAATTGGGTGTGGGGAGAAAGGTAGATGAGAGTCTGGCAGAAGAGTTTGGTCCCAATGTTTCTTACAAAATGACAGTTGGAACCCAATAAGAGAGGTTTCATCTTATCTCTGGTTAGTCTTGAAAAAAATAAAGGTACATTTAGTAACTGTATTAATAATATCTGTAAGGTTTCCCTGTTACTGCTTCTATGCATCTTGTGGGACTGAATGTAGTCAAATAAGAATCCTAATTTTGCTAAGAAAAAGCCAGCTGTTGTTAAAGTCGCATCAAATTTCATCCCTCATGGTGACTGGGATTCAGATGGAGCAGGTAGAAGTTGTGTCATCTGGGTCTTTCTGTCTGACCTGGTCTAGTCAGGATAGCTCTCAGGATCCGAATGTCGAAGGCCCAGGGTTCAAGGAGATGGTGAGGGTGGCCAGGATGGTGAAGCTCACTCTAATAGCCAATTTTTCTCCCCACAGTCTTTCTTTAAAGACCCACAAAAGGAATGGTGGGTGGAATAGTGGTAGTCTATATCCCCTTGTTATTTGGTCCACCATTAGGCCTAGTGTCCAACACACCAATTTTGGTTCACTGATCTCTGGTTCCCTTTTTGGACTACCCTCTGTCTCTCTTTTCTACTTTTTCCCATCAACATTTGTTTTTACATGTTATTGTGTCATCTTCTGAATTTACACTCTCCTCTTACAATTTATCTTAGAATTGGTGTAAATTTTTATGCCCAATTATCACAACAGAGATGTGCGGTGCGTGTATGTGTAGGTTTTATCTACACAGATGCAAAAAAGGAACCTATAACCTATTGTATTAATCTGCTAAATGGGAAACTATCATTCCCATCATTCCTCCCTGCTGACCTAAAACACTCCAGGACTTGGAGTGCAGGTTCATCTCTCTGCCCTAACCAACAGAGAGGTAGTGAAAACTCTTCAAAAGACACTGATGCAAAATTAACCTCTTTTTAGGGGAGGCAGTGGTAGTCATCTGCATGGGAAGTTACTGAGGACCCACATGGCAAACAGCCATGCAAGGTACAGCAAAGAATTGTTAGTGCTTGTTTGTAAATAGGTTTCAGAGTGGTAGCCGTGTTAGTCTGTATCAGCAAAAAAAACGAGGTATACTTGTGGCACCTTAGAGACTAACAAATTTATTTGGGCATAAGCTTTGTGGGCTAAACCCCACTTCATCGGATGCATGCAGTGGAAAATACAGTGGGAAGATATATATATACAGAGAACATGAAAAAATGGGTGTTGTCATACTAACTGTAATGAGACTAATCAATTAAGGTGGGCTATTATCAGCAGGAGAAAAAAAAACTTTTTTAGTGATCAGCAGGATCTCCCATTTCCAACAGTTGACAAGAAGGTGTGAGTAGCAGTAGGGGAAAAAATAGCATGGGGAAATAGTTTTTACTTTAAAAGAAAAGGAGTACTTTTGGCACCTTAGAGACTAACCAATTTTTTACTTTGTTTTTTACTTTACTTTTTAGCCATCCACTCCCAGTCTTTATTCAAGACTAACTTAATGGTGTCCGGTTTGCAAATTAATTCCAATTCTGCAGTTTCTTGTTGGAGTCTGTTTTTGAAGGGTATTTTTGTTGGAGAATTGCACCTTTTAGGTCTGAAATTAAGTGACCAGGGAGGTTGAAGCTAGACATTAATCAGGTAAACTGAGAATGTATATATATTAAAATAAATGGCATCTGAACATATAGTTCTGGGAGAGTATTTGTGGCAAAGAGGGGTCTCTTTGTCTAAAAACCCTGTATAATGAGAGAAGTTTTGGAACTGACCTGGGGAATGAAACTGCCTCATCCCTCCAGTTACAATGAAGAAGAGACACAGAGTCATCTCTTTACCCTACACCAAGGGTCGCAATGGAGCTACGCTTTCTGTATTCTGTGTAGTGCTGTACTAACCTCTGATTGATAACCTTTAATTAAATAATTGCAATTGAGTCTGTTATTCGACAATTTTGAAAATCTGGACATGCACAAGTCCATGGGTCCAGATCTAATGCATCCAAGTATGCTGAGGGAGTTTGCTGTTGTGATTGCAGAGCCATTAGCCATTATCTTTGAAAATTCATGGCAATTGTGGGAGGTACCGGATGATTGGAAAAAGGGAAATATAGTGGCAATATTTAAAAAAGGGAAGAAAGAGAACCTGGGGAACCAGTCACCCTCACTTTGGTCCCCAGCAAAATCATAGAGTAGGTCCTCAAGGAATCCATTTTGAAGCACTTGGAGGAGAGGAAGGTGATCAGGAACAGTCAACATGGATTCACCAAGGGCAAGTCATGCCTGACCAACTTGATTACCTTCTATGATGAGATAACTGGTTCTGTGGATATGGAGAAAGCAGTGTATGTGATATATCTTGACTTTAACAAAGCTTTTGATGTGGTCTCGCACAGTTTTCTTGCTAGCAAGTTAAGGATGTATGGATTGGATGAATGGACTATGAGGTGGATAGAAAGCCGGCTAGATTGTGATGCTCAATGGGTAGTGATCAACTGCTCAGTGACTAGTTGGCAGCCGGTATCAAGCAGAATGCCTCAGGGGTTGGTCCTGGGGCCGGTTTTGTTCAACATCTTTATTAATGATCTGGAAGATGGGATGAATTACACCCTCAGCAAGTTTGCAGATGACACTAAGCTGTGGAGAGATGTAGATATGCTGGAGGGTAAGGATAAGGTCCAGAGTGACTTAGACAAATTGAAGGATTGGGCCAAAAGAAATCTGATGAGCTTCAACAAAGACAAGTGCAGAGTCCTGCACTTAGTAAGGAAGAATCTCATGCACTGCTACAGGCTGGGGACAGAATGGCTAAGCAGCTGTTCTGCAGAAAAGGACCTGGGGATTACAGTGGACAAAAAGCTGGATATGAGTCAGCAGTGTGCCCTTGTTACCAAGAAGGCCAACGGCATATTGGGCTGTATTAGTAGGAGCATTGCCAGCAGATTGAGGGAAGTGATTATTCCCCTCTATTCAGCACTGATGAGGCCACATCTGGAGTATTGAGTCCAGTTTTGGTCCCCCCACTACAGAAAACAAATTGTGGACAAATTGGAGAGAGATCAGCAGAGGGCCACGAAAATTATTAGGGGGCAGGGGCACATGACTTACAAGAAGAACCTGAGGGAACTGGGGTTATTTAGTCCGCAGAAGACAAGAGTGGGGGTGGGAGGGATTTGATAGTAGCCTTCAACTACCTGAAGGGGGGATCCAAAAAGGATGGAGCTAGACTGTTCCCAGTGGTGGCCGATGACTGAAAAAGAAGCAATGGTCTCAAGTTGCAGTGTGGGAGGTCTCGGTTGGATATTCAGAAATACTATTTCACTAGAGGGTGGTGAAGAACTGGAATGGACTACCTAGGGAGGTGGTGGAATCTCCATCCTTAGAGGTTTTTAAGGCCTGGCTTGACAAAACCCTGTCTGGGATGATTTAGTTGGTGTTGGTCCTGCTTTGAGCAGGGGATTGGACTAGATGACCTCCTGAGGTCTTTTCCATCCCTAATATTCTATATCCTAATCTCGACTCATCATTAATTTGAGACATGCAACAGAATAGAAGCTGTGTGTGGAGCAGAGTGACTCACAGCTGTAGCATTCAGATTCAGGTCAGTGCAGAATTCGTGGGAGAGCAGCAGAGACTGTGTAGGTGCCTTGAAGCCAAAGGACTGAGTAGAGAGGCAGCTGAAGGGAACTCTCAGGGACATACAAGGGAAGTAACTGAATCTTTTAAAGGGACAGGAGCCTGAAGGCTATTGCAGCCAAAGTTCCACTGCCACTGGGGATGAGTCTGGGAAGTGCTCAGTGTGCTCTCACTACTTATTGGACCCACTGGAAGGAGCTATTGACCTTGTATAGGACAACTTATACAGCCAGAAGCTGGGGGAGGCCCTGTAGCCTAGCTGCCACTACGGTTGGAGCAGCCCAATATCAGGAGCTGCACAGGAAGTGCTGCTGGAGCAACAGGTTGAAAATGGAATGGAGCCTCCAGTGAGACATGCTACAGACTGACCTTAGCCAGGAAACCTGTGGGTTATCTACTTGCCTTTAATAGAAGAACAGACTTGGGAGGGCACTCCAGGCAGTAGGCATCAGGAGACCAAACCTCTATTGGCCTGCCCCTAGGAGCCAAGGTAGGAACTGCTATATTTTATCTTGAAATGTAACTGCTTAAACCTCTGAACCCAGGCTACTTGCAACCTTTCCCTTTCCTGTCAGCCTTAGTAAATTGTCTGTTCACTTTAGCCATGTGTCTAAGTGATTATGGGGACCCATAAGGGATCAAACCTATAAGATAAAAGAACTGAAGCATCTTTAGAGTGTGCTTCTGAGTCATTGTATTTCTTGCCTGCCACTGAGTGCCTTAATAGAATTGGTGTACAACACTGAGGAGTCGTATTAATTGTACTATATCATCTCCACAACTCTTAACACCGTCTTTGACTACAGCAACTAGATAGTTTCCTATCTGTGTACTTTATAATTATAATTCTTCGGGAAAGATTAAATTTTGTAACTTGTCACCTGCTTAGTCGCATTTGTTATTTTGAAATGGAAGGTTACTTTTACATAGTGAATACTTTATATGTATTGAACAAATTAAGACACTGAGATCTTAAGCAGATCAAATAGGCTGTATATTAGCAAGTTATTAGCAGCACTAGACCTGGCTCAGATTTTTAAAACTAAATGTTATTTTTTCTCTTTTAAATAACAGGGTTTTTTTAATGTAAACATTATCAATTTTAAATTAAAAATGTGCATCTTTACTCAAAATGTCATAGAAAACTTTATGAAGTGAGCTGTAGCTCATGAAAGCTTATGCTCAAATAAATGGTTAGTCTCTAAGGTGCCACAAGTACTCCTGTTCTTTTTGCGAATACAGACTAGCACGGCTGCTACTCTGAAACCTGTCTTTATGAAGATGGTTACCAACATTTTTTGTTGACTGAAAACTGGGTGTTCCAGGAACAATACATTTCAGCAAGAGTTTTAATAATCATTGTGATAAAAAATGTCAATACAAAAATTAAAAAAAAATCACAATTATTCACCAAACCTCTTTTGTTTTCATTATTTGATCAGCTCTAATCTGCGAATTTTATCTAATCTTAATATCAAATAGAAAAGGCAGATTTTGTAAATTAGAATTCCAAGAAACAAGAGAACCTTAGGTATGTGGACACATTTATATACTGGCTATGTTAGTGTTTATAAATCTAAGATAATATTTTCTGCAGTTTATTTTTAGATCTCAAACATTATGTAATGAAAACTTGAGTACACAAAGTTGTCAGGTATGCTGAAATGACAGGAACACGAAGTGAAATATTGTTACGCAAATGTTCTCACTTCAGTGCATTGCAATGAATATACCTCAAAGCACTGTCAGAAAAGAAATAGGTACAGCATATTCTTACTGCAGGTAACTTTAATTAAGTTTCCCTTAGACTCAATTGTGGATTTTCTCAGAAAGGATAGAGACGGCCATGTTATTCATTGTTAATAAGTTATCTGAATGTTGACTTTTTTTTTCAAATACATATTTTTTGGCATTATTCAGCTAATTCTATAGACCATTGAATAGTACTCTGCAGATATTTAAATCTGTCAATCACTACATAACTTATTCATGACTCAACATTTTCATAGGGCCATCTTGAAGGCTGTGATTCAAAGGATTTGCAAAAATTCTCATATCCAGACCCGCAACTTGTATATATAATGGCATAGTATTGTCGAAAATACACATTTGTTTTTTTCTATAATAGACATATTTTAAAAAACTGTGCATTACATTTCTTTAAAATTAATATACTATTATAGAATTTCCCTACTGTATTTAAAGTTATATTGGTACTTTCATTATAAAACCCTGTTCTCACATGTTTTTATTACTTCTCTTATCTGCTGGTGGAAGTCTTAGTTCTTGGTCTCTGTCCAAAGGAAGTTCTGGTTGCTCTTGAAAGTTTTAGTGAAGTCTGTGCACCTGTTCTTGAGGATGGGGAAAATAAACTGAGCCTGATTTTCCACTCTGCTCTTATGCTAGGGTAACAACTAAAAATCAGAATAGAATTGACGAGATAATTAGCTCTGTGGATTAGGGGAAAGCAGTGGACGTGTTGTTCCTTGACATTAGCAAAGCTTTTGACACGGTCTCCCACAGTATACTTTCCAGTAAGTTAAAGAAGTATGGGCTGGATGAATGGACGATAAGGTGGATAGAAAGATGGCTAGATTGTCGGGCTCAAAGGGTAGTGATCAATGGCTCCATGTCTAGTTGGCAGCCGGTATCAAGTGGAGTGCCCCAAGGGTCAGTCCTGGGGTCGGTTTTGTTCAATATCTTCATTAATGATCTGGAGGATGGTGTGGATTGCACCCTCAGCAAGTTTGCAGATGACACTAAACTGGGAGGAGAGGTAGATACGCTGGAGGGTAGGGATAGGATACAGAGAACCCTAGACAAATTAGAGGATTGGGCCAAAAGAAATCTGATGAGGTTCAACAAGGACAAGTGCAGAGTCCTGCACTTAGGATGGAAGAATCCCATGCACCGCTGCAGAATAGGGACCGAATGGCTTGGCAGCAGTTCTGCAGAAAAGGACCTAGGGGTACAGTGGACAAGAAGCTGGATATGAATCAACAGTGTGCCATTGTTGCCAAGAAGGCCAATGGCATTTTGGAATATATAAGTAGGGGCATTGCCAGCAGATCGAGGGACAGGATTTTTCCCCTCTATTCAACATTGCTGAGGCCTCATCTGGAGTACTGTGTCCAGTTTTGGGCCCCACACTACAAGAAGGATGTGGAAAAATTGGAAAACATCCAGCGGAGGGCAACAAAAATGAATAGGGGACTGGAACACATGACTTATGAGGAGAGGCTGAGGGAACTGGGATTGTTTAGTCTGCAGAAGAGAAGAATGAGGAGGGATTTGATAGCTGCTTTCAACTACCTGAAAGGGGGTTCCAAAGAGGATGGATCTAGACTGTTCTCAGTGGTAGCAAATGACAGAATAAGGATTAATGGTCTCAAGTTGCAGTGGGGGAGATTTAGGTTGGATATTAGGAAAAACTTTTTCACTAGGAGGGTGATGAAGCACTGGAATGGATTACCTAGGGAGGCTGTAGAATCTCCTTCCTTAGAAGTTTTTAAGATCAGTCAGTCATCCCTGTCTGGGATGATTTAATTGGGGATTGGTTCTGCTTTGAGCAGGGGGTTGGACTAGATGACCTCCTGAGGTCCCTTCCAACCCTGATATTCTATGATTCTATGATACTCCAGGAAAGATTTCCTGCTTTCTTGTCCTTCCTAAGGACTGGCCTCCTTTAATTTGGCACACAAAATAAATGTAAAAAACAATAAATTCTTAAGTGTGTGAAAATATAGTTTTGCAAATGTGTTAGACAAATTTCACTATTTACAGTTACAATAGAGCAGGGGTTCCCAAACTTGGTTCGCAGATTGTTCAGGGTAAGCCCCTGGTGGGCTGTGAGATGCTTTGTTTACCTGAGCGTCTGCAGGTACAGCTGCTTGCAGCGCCCAGTGGCTGCGGTTCACCAGCGGGCTGAGCCACCGTTTCCCGCAGCTCCCATTGGCCAGGAATGGCAAACCGCAGCCACTGGGAGCTGTGAGTGGCCATACCTGTGGCTGCTCAGGTAAACAAAGCATCTCATGGTCCACCAGGGACTTACCCTGAACAAGCCGCAAACCAAGTTTGGGAATCTTTCAATAGAGGAACACAGTTTCTGGTAGAGTGGCTGTTTTCCACTGCCTGACCAGAGCTATTGGGAAAACCTCAGTGTCTTAGATCTGGCATAAAAGCAATTGTGCCATCCTCCATCCTTGTTGCTATTTTATGGGAGTTCAGTACGAGCAAAGAAGTCATGGCCAGGACTGCCCTATGTCCCAATATCACCTGATTGCTATGTTGGCCTCTTCCAACTATGGAAAGCTAAGTTGCTCTAACAGAGCAGGGGGCTGTTCTGGCCTAGAATTGATGAAAAACAGAGATGAGTTTTTAGCCATTTCTGCACCTTCCCTCTCAAAGTCGTACTGTGTGCTCACAGCTGTGATTGAGCATCAGTTTAACTTTTTGTGGGACTAAGACAATTTGGCCTGACTCTGAATTCATTTAAGTTTTATACTGGGATAATTCCATTGACTCCAATAGATTTAGTTCTAACTGAAACCACTGTGAAAGGTGATCTAGGCCCAGGATTGTAGCTAATATCTTCAGAGAAGAATCTGAATGTAGAAAGAAAGACTTTTTGCACTGAAACTGTTGTGCTCCTTTCTTTGTGTATTGCAGTGTTATAAAGACAGCTGTACATATATATTTTAATGCAGAAAGGTGGGCAGGACTTATGAATGCTGAAAGATTTCAGGGCAGAAAGACTAAGTATCTTTTCTACATTGAAATGTGTTATTGCTGTATCAGTAGTGGATCTTATGAGGTAAGCCCTCCTCTGTTGTTGCTCATATATTCTATTATAGAATATCAGGGTTGGAAGGGACGTCAGGAGGTCATCTAGTCCAACTCCCTGCTCAAAGCAGGACCAATCCCCAATTTTTTACCCGGATCCCTAAATGGCCCTCTCAAGGATTGAACTCACAACCCTGGGTTTAGCAGGCCAATGCTCAAACCACTGAGCTATCCCTCCGCCCTGCCCCAGCTCATCACACAGGATTATGACCTGATCCTGTGTGATGCTAAGCCATCCTCAAGACTCCTCCCTAATCTTTTCATTAGTGGCAATGGGAGTTCATGGAGCTCAGTACCTAGTAGACAGTTCTCATCATCTAAAATATTATGGCACCAAATGAAGAGCTTGTAGCATGAAAAGTTTATAAACTCTGCAACTGCAGTACCTAAATGTGATTTAAAGGTGAAATTCACCTCCGTACATAAGGTTCTTTTAACATTGGCCTTATGCTGAGAGCTGTCACATATGATAGAAGTTGACGTGGGATTTATATAGTTCATAGAAACTTGTGTAAGACCTTGGTCCTGGGCTGATGTCACATTAAGCACTAAAAGCTTGTTTAGGTTCCTTTTTAGGGAAAAAAAAGAAATATCTTGTATACATTGAGATTAGATTGAATAACTTTACAAATTACAACTTTAAACACTTAAATGACAGAAAATGAAGAAATAAGGGGTCCCCAAGGGAAGCTGTCAGAGCCATATTACACATATGTAATATTTTCTATAACTATTTTCATTGTAAATGTTCAGTAAAATATAGTACTATTTATCTTGTTGAAGACATAATGGATGGGATTTGCAAAAGCACTTTCAGTATGTTTTCACCGTATTGCATGAGGATGAGACATTAGCAAAGTGATTACATCAGTTGCTTGGAAAAAATTGGTTCTTTCAGTTGCAAAGACCACCTCGTTTTCATGTATTTGAATAGGACCTGTTGTCAGCACAGACCTTTTAAAGCTAATTACATTTTAAAGGATTGTTCAATTTAATCGTACAACCTATTGTGGAAGCCTTACTCACACTGGTGAGTAAGTGGACATCTGTGTTAGTAAGGGGGAGAAGTTCCAGTCAGGCCTGTATTTTTACCCCGCAGGTGAGAGATCCAAAATATACACATTTGGAATTATGTGTCACTCG
Organism: Eretmochelys imbricata; assembly: GCF_965152235.1. NCBI lineage: Eukaryota > Metazoa > Chordata > Testudines > Cheloniidae > Eretmochelys > Eretmochelys imbricata. The sequence goes on along the minus strand of NC_135572.1, from coordinate 90,187,133 downwards.
CTCTGCTTCTCACCTGCCTACACACTTTCTTTTGAGAGTTAGTTAGTAGCACACAGCTACATATTGCAGCCAAAACCTGAGTCACATATAATCTTCATTCAATATAAGAAAAAATTGTGTAATGAAGTAGAGCTATCACGTAGAATAATGAAGTCTAAACTACATCAAATTGCATGAAAATCATCAGTGAGTAGGGAATAAAGAACAGAAGATGGAAAGGTCATGGGGATATCATGGTTCTCAGACAGTAGAATTACTCTGTTTGAATTGATGAAAAATTATGGTTGGAATATATCACTGCAAATTGTGGTTAAAGTAACCTCTGCTACAGGCAACAGATGACTTTGGGAGAATGTGATTCATATATAACAGGAAAAAAGTCATGCTGTGCTAGTGTGCTATTTGGAAAAATTAGCAGGCTTGCTGAAGATAAGAATATTAAATGTATTATTTACCCCATGTGAACAAAATAATAAAGTTCAGCATTAAGGATAGCATTCTTAAGGGTTTTCATGACTTGAGAAGACATGAACACTTATATTAAGAATGTTTTTTTCAGAATTAATTGAAAAAAAGAAATTGCAGGGAGAGGGGGTGAAAGCATGTATTTTAAAATATTACAGCACAGAGGAAGAAATGGCCTCAGATTACAAAATGATCAAATAGTCATTTTTATTATTTATTTATTACTTGACTTTCCTATCATGAGTAAAAGTGATGAGTTGTCTGTTTAAATATTTGGACAACCCCTAGGTATGCATACTCAAGAATCTCAAAACTTTCACAAAATTTGGGGCAAGTAATTATATATTCACAACACATGGAGCAGAAGTGTTCCCACTGTCAGTTTAAATTCTCTTTGTGGGCTGTGACACGAAGAGTTGGGGTCTGATGATGAAGAGATGGGGGGATGAATGATTCAATTAAATAATAATAATAATAATGAGCAGCGTCAATAGATAGGAAGAAGTTGTGAATGTGGAAGTAGCATTACTGTGGCACCATATAATAGGCCCAGGGGGTTCTAACCTGGCTCTATTTCAGGTATTAGGATGCTCCCTCCAATCCTTTCAGATGGACCAGATGTGGCAGACTTTGCAAAGAAGAAACTAGCATTCCAGCAAACATTTTCTAAGATGCCATCATGGAAGGTAATGCTCAAAAGCATCTGTGCAGTTGGTTATTCAGTCAGAGAACAGAAATACCATGTAACCTAAGTGACCAATCATGCAACCTCTTGCCGATAACAAAATAATTCCAGACATTTTCATGAAGAGTCCATCTGCTGAAAATTTCTGTCCAAACTATCTTTCAGATCCTTTGGAATACTGAATGCATTCAGGATCAGTTCACGAGTAATTTGATAGCCAGATAGGGTTGCCAACTTTCCAGTTCCACAAAACTGAACACCCTAGCCCTACCAATTCCCTGAGGCCTGCCTCTGGCCTGCCCCTTCCCTAAGGCCCCACCCCCACTCACTACATTCCCCCTCCCTTGGTGACTCGCTCTCCCCCAAACTCACTCACTTTCACTGGGCTGGAGCAGGGGGTTGGGATCTGGGAATGGGTGAGGGCTCTAGCTGGGGGTGTGGGCTCTAGTCGGGGCAAGAAAGAGGGATTCAGGGTGCAGGAGGGGGCTCTGAGCTGGGACAGGGAGTTGGGGCACAGGAGGGGGTGAGGGCTCTGGTTGGAGCTGGGAATCAGGGGTTTGGAGTGCAGGAGGGGGCTCCAGGCTGGGGGTGGGGCTGAAAGATTTGGATTGCAGGAACGGGCTGCAGGTTGAGGCAGGAGGTTGGGGTGTGGAAGGCGGTGAAGGGTTTGGGGTATAGGAGGGGGCTCCAGGCTGGGGGGCGGGCTGAGGGATTTGGAGCATGGGAGGGGGCTGTGGGTTGAGGCAGGGGATTGGGGTGCAGGGGGGGTGAGGACTCTGGGCTGGGGGTGCAGTTTCTGGGGTGGGGCTGGAGATAAGGGGTGTGGGGTGCAGGAGGGTGCTCTGGGTTTTGGGGGCTCAGAGCTGGGGCAGGGGGGTTAGGGCTCAGGGTTGGGGCATGAGCTTACCTTGGGTGGCTTCTGGTCAGTGATGCAGCAGGGGGCTAAGGCAGGCCACCTGCCTGTCCTGGCACTGCACTGTGCATGCCCCAGAAGTGGCCAGCAGGTCTGTCTCCTAGGCAGGGGGGGCAGGAGGCTCCAAGTTCCGCTCTTGCCACAGGTACCCCCCACCCCTGCTTCCCTTGGCTGGTTCCCAGCCAATGGGTGTGCAGAGCCGGTGCTCGGGGCAGGGGCAGTGCGCAGAGCCCTGTGGCCCTCTTGCCTAGAAGCCAGACCTGCTAGTCGCTTCCAGCATGCAGCACAGTGCCAGCCAGGACAGGTAGGAACTAGCCTTCCTTAGCCCTGCAACACCGCCAACCAGACTTTCAACAGCCTGGTCGGCGGTGCTGACTGGAGCCACCAGGGTCCCTTTTTGACCAGGTGTTCTGGTCGAAAACCAGACCCCTGGTCATCCTACTTCCGGGGTGAAGCATGGTGCCAGCTAGCCTGCCTTAGCCCTGCAGCACCGCCAAACGGACTTTTAATGGCCCTGATCAGAGCTGCCTGCAACCCTTTTCGGCTGGGTGTTCCAGTAGAAAACCAGACACCTGGTCACCCTATAAGGTAGTACATTTGTAATAAATATTTGCAAGTGATTATTTGATTAACTCCACCAGGAATATAACAATTAATGCTCTCAGTTAGTCTGGCATGTTACTTGCCTTGAAAAATTATATAGAAAGCATTACTGTAAGCTGAGTAAATATTTCAAAATGTACAGGTGAATATTTTTGAGAAGAAATGTTGATAGTTTGCTTAAATGCCATTTGTGATTTCTTTTTAAATGTACTTTCCACAAACATTTATTCAGACCTACAAAATCTTGTGGATTTTTTTCATAGAAATAGGAAGTGCTGCAAAATACTTCTGCTTGTATATCTGTGTATAAACATTCACACCAGAAGTGCTCATGCAGCCATCTTGAAAGATCACTGTTCGGTGGGCGGTGAAGGGGAAAGGAGCGTGACTTTTGGCAGTAAAGTAGGAGGATCAATAAAATAAAATGAGTAGGTGCTGCGATGAGATGGAGGAGATAGGACGAGGGCTGTGCTGAGCCTACACTAGCAGCAGGAATAGCTATAGATCTCTTCACAGCCTGATGACATCTGAAAGTGAAGAGGGTACCTGGTTAAATGACTGACTACCGGGTGTGCAGGTAGACAAAGGTGAGGGAATGATCCCCTTGGAACCTACCCATCCTGAACAACCCTGAAAGGTGATAACTAGAGGTATATGAAGTAGTGCCAACCTCAAGAGATCAAAAGTCATGAGCTGGACTCCCAAAAATCATGAGATTTTTTAAAAAGGTTATACTGTGATATTTTGTCCTGTCTTTGTGTGCTGAACTCCCCCGACCACCCTGAGTGTCCATGTTTCAGTAGTGTTGCCCTCTATCCTAAATGTACTGGGTAAGGTGATTTTGGCCCCTGCTGAAGGAGCTGTCACCTCCATATCTGCCTGGCCCCTGTCCATCATTTAATCCTGTCCTGCAGTTCCACCATCCATCAACCCGACCATATCAGCCTCTCTCATTCCCATGAGCCCATAGCTCCCATCAGTTCAGCCCCTCTTAGTTCAGTCCCATCCAGCCTCACCTCTGCTCCTCCTAGGGTTCTTTACCCCCCTGCTACCAAGTGTCGGAGGGAGGTCTGCAGCAGAGTACCCCCTGTTCTCTCCCAGGCTATTTGGATAGCTCCAAGGTTCTTCAACCATCCCACCCTTCACAGGCCAGGTACTGAAGCATGGAAAAGAGGTGCAATCCTATCTTTTTTTCTCACAGGAGGGTGGGGGGGGAGTAGAGTTGGGCTGGGCTCCTGGGCTCTTTGTTCCCTCCTATGAGAATGGTGAGTGGAGAGGAAAGACTCTGCCAACTTCTAGCAGGGCTGAACTTTGCAAGGGAGCTGGAGCTTCTTGCATCATCACAAGACTAGTTCCAGAACCTGCTGAAATCCCATTACTTAGGGCTTGTCTACACTTACCAGGGGATCTACGCGCAGTGATTGAAACATTGATGGTCAATTTAGCAGGTCTAGTGGAGACCCACTAAATTGACCACAGATCGCTCTCCTGATGACTTCTGTACTCCACCTGAATGAGAAGCTCAAGGGGAGTCAGTGGGAGAGCGTCTCCCATCGACAGAGTGTAGTGTGGACCCTGAAGTAAGTAGATCCAAGTATGTCAACTTCAGCTATGTTACTTACATTGATCTCCCCCTTAAAGACAAAGCCTTGGAAAAAATTGCGAGAGTTGGCAATAGTGATACAATCAGAGTGGAAGTTACTGTAGCTGCGAGACTTTATTAACACGGTTACTCCTTGACAAATTCCATCACCAGTTCCATTCTTAGTGGTAAGTTCCTGGGCTGGTTTCATGTATTTGCATTTAGGAAAAAATAACTGGATTCCCCCCATTTATAAGGAGTACAATTAAGTTTACACCTCCTTGGGGGTCAACCTAGCACCAACTGAAGTAAATGGAAATACTTCACTGAGTGTTGGATCAAGTCCTAAAAGAGTAGGTTTAATTAGTTATGGGTATGACTCAGTAGTGAACCTCCTTTTTCTATTTTCCCCTTATCAAATTGCCAGTTTCCACACATATTTAGAAGTAATTTAATTATTATTTCCCGTGGCAACAGGGGGAATAGCCTGAGTCACTGCACAGTGATGAGAAAGAGTCCTGTGCACCTGAGCCATGGCACAACTTAGCTTGTTTATCCTACATTTGTAAATTGTTGTGATGTGGTTGATATGATTTTGCACAGATAAGGGATTCCAGCCACTGAAGGTGTTAATTCTGCCAATATAAATGAGAAAAAGCAGCAAATGTTTAATCAGTGGCATCAATTATTTCACCTTTTTTGTGTTATTTACCAGAAATTATGCTCTCTACTGCTGCTGGACTTTGTAGAACAGTTCAAACAACAAGGGGGGAAATGCCAACATCTATATATGGATGCTAAATTTAAACACACTAAAGATTCTTTCCTCTGCCCAAGGGAGGCAAAAACAAATGTATTCTGTACTACCATGAGTATTACACAGTATCTTCCCAATAAAATAAAATTGTAGCTCCCAAAAGTGACAATTTAGGAGGGTAGTGGTGGTTGACAGAAAAGGGAAGGCCCTATGAGTCAGCCCAGAGAACTTTGGCTTTGTCTGTAGTTCCCCCAACTCTAGGAGGAATCAACAGAAACTAGAGCTGAATGGATGGCCATTGTACATCTGCAGAACACAATTGTAACGTTTGGCAGTACAGATGCTTTACTGGCAGTTAGAGAGAGACCTATAGCCAACACTAGTTTGTGTAAAGGTAGAGGAACATCATGCCACTTATGTTTGAGAAGATCTGCTAAAGTCTAGGAGAGCAGAAAAACTAAAGGTCTCAAGAATTTGACTCCAAAAATGCTATAGCTGTCAGATTCCTTAAAGTTGTAAAATAACAGGTATGTGTAAAGTTAGACTTTCCAAAATGTTTTAAGAACAAGATGGCATGGACCCCCCTAAAATAAAATGAAGTGAAGAGCAACCCTTACTGAATCATACAGGCGTTCTGGATGGCTAACTACATTTCAAAGAGTTTCCTTACCATAGCAATATTTTTTTTTAAAGATTTGCAATAACTTCAGCAAACATTAAGCTTAGAACAGCTACTTAAAAATTCACTTCTTTCCTCCACTGAATAAAGATGAAAATCTAACGATACGCCGGAAAACAAATCCTCCCATTTCAACATGTGGATTGAGCAGTCCCAGTGGCTGTTATACAGCACAAACACAGCAATACCAGCCAGTATACCAATGGTATCCAGCAAAAACTGAGTGTAGAAGAAAGTCTCATGCCATCACCATCCTCTCAGTGAAGCCTGTTGCACCCTCTTCAAGCAAATGATCAGTGTTGCCAGTTCTAGTGATTTCCTTGTCAGTAACGCAACCTTGGCTGGGGTGGAGACAGTCTTGGGGTGATGCAACAAGCTCCATCTTGGTAACATATTTCAGCACCATGTGATGGGAAACGCTTCTCTGATTGGCTGTCTTCCCCACCTGCCTGCCTTCTGGGGAAGAGCAGCCAATCAGGGCTCCTGCAGGAGTCAAGTGGAGCTCTCACCCCTCCCTAGGGTGACCAGATGTTCCGATTTTATAGGGACAGTCCCGATTTTGGGGTCTTTTACTTATATAGGCTCCTATTACCACACACCCCCTGTCCTGATTTTTCACACTTGCTGTCTGGTCACCCTACCCCTCCCCTCAGGAGCTGCAATGAGTTTGTGGGGGTGGGGGAGGGATCAGCCAACACCATTATCAAAAGAGGGGAGGAAGGAGGAACAGAAAGAGCCCAGAAGCTCAGGGTGTCTTCACTCTCTCCTCTGAAAAATGGGTGAATCTGCTTTCTGTCTCCCCTCCTCCCATCTCCATCACTGGGATGCTCTGCCTGGGTGGAGGAGAGGGGATGATGAAGAACCCATGTAGATGAACACATCTCCCACCTGGGAAGAGGGAGAAGAGGGTCTTGCTGAAGATGCTGTCCCAGTGCAGGAGGAACAGAAGTGGTGCTGGATGTGGGGGGGGAACAATTCATTATTTTTTAATTCTTGGGATTGGCAATACTGTTGTATCCTCAATTGTTACTGAGCAAAACTATTCATCCAGATAATGTACATTTATCAGATAAAAGCAGATATAGTTATCATGCCCCCACCCTGTCTCAGACTATTGTTCTCAGCTGGCATGTCCCACACAATAAACCCCTGTGAAATTGGGTTCCAAAGTGTATGCACTGGTGTAAAATCATAGTTTTGTTCCTCCTTGCTCAGCAGAACCCCACATCTATCTAAGGTACTTATATGGTTCACTCTTACTGGGGACTCTTTAATGTATTTATCCCAACTACCCTCCTGTGAGGAGGAGTATCCCCATTTTACAGGGTGAGGAACTGAGATATAAAGAAACTGAATGCCTTTCATAAGGTCACAAAAGAAGTCATCAGAGCACAAAATTGAACCTAGATCTTCCAAGTCCCAGACTATTGTCCTAACCACTAAGCTCTAGCTTTTCTTATAATTTCTGTTGCATTTAGGGCCCTTTGCAGAGGGGCTGGATATGTCCAGCAAGCCTAACTTTCTCTCAATTTTTAATTTCAAGAATATGAAGTCTCTTTTGAAAGACAGTTTTTAAGCTAAAAATGAAATGAAAAACATTTATGTCAAAAGCACATATTATGGACTATGTGATCACCAGATTTCAGAAATATTCAGTGATATATCATCTCATAGTGTTATATTATTAAGCTTTCTCTGACTCTCAGAAGTGTTCATTTGGACTGGGAAATTGCAAAAATCTGTGCTACAAAATCAAGTGTTGATCTGATATAAACGATCTTCTCATCTCAAGTTTGCCAGTGGTTTAAAAAAATGTATTCTCCACTGTTTGAACCTATATTTCCTGTATACATATGAAGTTTATGAAAGTTGGGATGGCTTCAAACCATTTAACATCTATTGCAATTGTTTTCCATACAGACCCAAATAGAATTTTTGTTATGGAAAAATGTAACAACCTATTTCATTCTAATTTATATAGATTTTTGCACAATGTTCATTGCTGCAGTATCTGAGGGCCTTCCAAGAGTTCATTAAGCAGTGTGACTACACATCCATCACATATTTGTTCACTCATCCTCTCCACAGAGGCAGAAGCATGTGGAGTTGAGTTTCTTATTGCGGTAGGGATTTTGTTTGTTTTGTTTTTTGTTAAATATACCTGTTATTATGTGTTAATATTAGAGAAGGCAAGGTCAATGAAATGTGCACTGCACTTAGAGTGAACACTGGTGAGGTTTGTGATATCCCTTAGTTCCTAGGGGAGTTCATTCCACAGTCTCAGACCGCTCAAGAGAAGGTTCTGTATGCTACACAGATAACCTTTACTCATTGTTGAGAGTTCCATTGTGCCAGACGAGTGAAGTTGTTGACCATGGTCTTTGTCCCAGAGCTTTAAACAGTCTTTTCAGTATCCATGGAGCCCTTTGAAGATAAGGAATGAGAAATTTAAATTGCGTTGAAATTCTATAGGGAGCCAGTGTAAAGAGAATAGGTTTCATAGATTCATAGATATTTAGGTCAGAAGGGACCATTATGATCATCTAGTCTGACCTCCTGCACAACACAGGCCATAGAATTTCACCCACCACTCCTACAAAAAAAACCTCACACCTATATCTGTGTTATTGAAGTCCTCAGATTATAGTTTAAAGACTTCAGGGAGCAGAGAATCCTCCAGCAAGTGACCCGTGCCCCATGCCACAGAGGAAGGCGAAAAACCTCCAGGGCCTCTTCCAATCTGCCCTGGAGGAAAATTCCTTCCCGACCCTAAATATGGCGATCAGCTAAACCCTGAGCATATGGGCAAGATTCATCAGCCAGATACTACAGAAAATTCTTTCCTGGATAACTCGGATCTCACCCCATCTAACAGCCCATCACAGGCCATTGGGCCTATTTACCATGAATATTTAATTACCAAAACCATGTTTGATGTGCTCATAGTAGCCTGTATTGTTAAGGAAACATGCTGCAGTGTTTTGTACTAGTTGGTGTTTCCTAAATGTTGAATGTTTCATGCCCAGGTTTATGGTATTGATGTAGTGCAGCTGAGAGGTGAGAAAGACAGAAATAACTGAGGCCATGTCTTCTTCCACCAGCATTGAATGGAGTTCACTAGCCAAGAAGAAGTATTAGTCCAGTATAAAGTGTTAGTCACTTCTATTGCAGTATGAAAACTCTGCATCAACAAGGAATCCAAGAGTACTCCTAGACTATGGACCAAATTAACCAATTTTGCATGTGAACATTCAGTCAAAGTAGACTGTGCTATGACTGAAAACTGCTTAAAATACCTGCCTCTGCCCACCAGCATCACTTCTGTCTGCTTGGGTTCAGCTTCAGCCATCTGTTCTTCATCAATAAGATAATCTCATCCAAGCACTGGGCCATCTTGGTGGTAGTGGTGTAGCCTCTGTTTGCCAGAAGTTGGAAATGGGCGACACAGGATGGATCACTTGATGATTACCTCTTCTGTTCATTCTCTCTGAAGCACTTGGCATTGGCCACCATTGGAAGACATAATACTGGGCTAGATGGACCTTTGGTCTGACACAGTATGGCCATTCTTATCTTATGTTCTTGAAGCCAAAATCAAAAGGAACAACACAATTATTCATAGCTTCTGGTTCTGAAGCTGGCAAATTTTAGAACTTGTCACCACAGAAAAATGGTGCTTGCTTCCTCACCAGCCTGGGGGTACTATCAGCCACACAAATTTAATCTGTAGTTCTGGGCTCCATTTATTGTCCAAATGACCACATACCCACAAAAGGAAAACACAACTTCCAGCTGGGGCTTTCCACCCAACCATGGCACCCAGGGCTTACCACATGAACTCTTCCTTCTGCAGGAGACTGTCTCTTCCTGCACTTTCTTTAAGTGGCACTTTGCCCACTCCAAATCTTGAAATCAAGACACTTATTATAGAGAACTAATGGCTTTGATCCAGACCCTCAGACGAATTTAGACTCCTATCTTCCATTGCAGTCAATGTGAGGCAGGTGCCTAAATATCTTTGAGGACTTGGGCCTAGATTCACAAAGGACTTTAGGGGCTTAAATGTTAGACATTTAGGACATTCACAAGACTTCTGCTCCACTTCCCCCTATCCCTGTAAGCACCTAAATACCCCAAGTGTCTAAGTTTCCACCATTAAAGTGCCTGCGTTGCTTGACTTTCAGTGGTGGGGTATACACATTGTCACCTTAGTCCTGACACCACTCAGCTACATGGCACCTAATTCATAGCTAAGCCCCAAAAGGATTCATAAACTAGGTATTCCACACTTATCTTGTTTTTGGGGGGCAATCTGGTAGGCCTGCTCAGAGCAGGCCTAAACCCACTCAAAACAGGTGAAGGCAGAGGTGATGGTGGTTTTCAAACTCTTTGTACTAGTGACCCCTTTCACACAGCAAGCCCCTGACAGTGACCTCCCCTTATAAATTAAAAACACGGAGTCGGGGGGGATATAATTTTATTTAATGAGGGCTCAGGGCTGTCAGCCCCATGGAACTGACATCTCGTGACCCCCATGTAACCATCTTGTGATCCCCTGTGGGCTCACAACCCCCAGTTTGAGAATCTAACTTTTAGCCTAGAGCAGGGGTTCCCAAACTTGGCTTGCGGCTTGTTCAGGGTAAGCCCCCGGTGGGCCACAAGATGCTTTGTTTACCTCAGCCTCTGCAGATACAGCCGCTCGCAGCTCCCAGTGGCTGCGGTTCGCAGTTCCCTGCCAATGGGAGCTGCGGGAAGTGGTGACCTGGCCCGCACTGCTTCCTGCAGCTTCCATTGACTGGGAACGGTGAACCACAGCCACTGGGAGCTGGGAGCAGCCGTACCTGCAGATGCTCAGGTAAACAAAGTGTCTATCGGCCCACCAGAAGCTTACCCAGAACAAGACACAAACCAAGTTTGGGAACCTCTGGCCTAGTTGTTATGTCACTCACCTAGGCTGTAGGAGACCCAGCTTTAATTCCCATCCCTGTGGCCCACGCCACTTCCCACAGCTCACATTGGCTGGGAACAGCGAACCATGGCCATTGGGAGCTGGGGGGGGTCTGTGCCTGTGGATGATCAAGTAAACAAAATGTCTCACGGCCCGCCAGCAGATTACACTGATGGTCTGCGTGGTGAAGGTTGCCAACCTGTCCTACTGACTCATAGGTTTAACCAAAGCCCTTTCTCAATGGGTTCTTTGTATAGCTCAGGGATCGGCAGCCTTTGGACCGTGGCCTGCCAGGGTAAGCCCCCAGGCGGGCCAGACTGGTTTGTTTAACTACCGCGTCTGCAGGTTTGGCCAATTGCAGCTCCCACTGGCTGCAGTTTGCTGCTCCAGGCCAATGGGGGCTGTGGGAGGCGGCATGGGCCAAGGGATGTGCTGGCCGCCGCTTACCACAGCCCCCATTGGCCTGGAACAGCGAGCCGTGCTGAAGGTTGCCAACCCCTGTACTAGACAACCTACTTTTGGTGGGTGGCCAAAACCTTGTTTTCTTACTTTTATAATTGTATAAAATTATATATTTTGCCAGAGAGAGATACAAGTCAGGATATATGGGAGTTACTAAACCTACCCTAAGGCAGGGCAAATTCTTGGAGAGTTTACATATTTTAAAGCTTAAATAGCTGTAACTGAATTAATAAAGCAACAGTAATCGTCCATTTTAATTAGCCTTCAGCATTTTAAGATTGAAAGCAATTAGACAGAGCTATAAAACTGAAGTACAGTGTGAGAAGTGAATTATCTTCCTGCATAATTATATACAGAAATATGCTGAATATCACTTTACCAATAAGGGGCGTTCTGAGGAAAAGAGCTAATCTAAGGAACATATTATAAAGTCAGTGGCTTTACTTTAGAAAAAAAACATGTTTCATATTTCAAGATTCATGAGCAGTTTATCTGCTCATCTGATGGCAAATTAATGAAAAAATAAAAAATGGCAGTTGAAGTTACCCAACAAAGTGACCACCCTAGTGTGCCAGAGAACATAACTGCAGATCATTCCTTAGAGGGATTACATTTGAAGATTGATTTAGAATTGAAGTGATAGAATATGATACACTGCAACAGGCATTAGAGTACTTGAGTTAAGGCATAAAAGTTGGCAATATACAAGAAAACTGGAGTGGAGTAGGTAGTGTGATGGATTAGTCCACTGGACATGGGTTCAAATTTGGATTCAGGAAATTCATGAAGTTACTCTGATGATTGTTTCATTAGCTAGGCATACAGTTTATTGTGACTGGCAGTCTCTACTCATTGCAGACTTGGCAGTGGGAGATCAGGCGCACTGAGTGTCACAGCTCAGGGCAGCTGCTCTGTATTTTCCCCTTATGATCCAGCCAGGGCACCCACTCTTAGGCTTCCAGTTCCCCAGCCATCATGTCTTTTGGGTGGAGAGCCACATCTGCTGATATTGGAGTATTTCCAGGTTAAACTGTTCTCTGCCTACACTGTGTTATTCCCCAGCATGCATCTGCACTCTGCTTATTCTTGTAAGGCTGTAAAATGTTGTAATTGCCACAGTTAAGATACAAACATTATAAACAAAAATTGGTGACAATAGAAACCTACATGCATGCTTATAAGCTTACAAGAGATCACCCCAACTCCAAAAAGTGTTCTGGCAAGTTAATACTCCTTCGAACCCCACCAATGGAGATTTCTGTGGTCATAACTTTATAACAGCTGTTTGCTCAGAACAAGCACACAGAATGGGCCAAGACCTTCCGACCATTCCCAGGAAGGACTGGGGCTCCACTGGAACAGCAAGAAAGCCCAGAGTCAGTTTAAACACAGGACTTTTGAATAACTTGCCTTTCTTTGTCTGCTGGTTTCTAGCAAATCCAGTTTAAACCAGTATAAGCAAATATTTCCAGATAGTGATGCCTCTAGAGAAGTTTCAGAGTAGCAGCCGTGTTAGTCTGTATTTGCAAAAAGAAAAGGAGTACTTGTGGCACATTAGAGACTAACCAATTTATTTGAGCATAAGCTTTCGTGAGCTACAGCTCACTTCATCGGATGCATAAAGTGGAAAGTATAGTGAGTAGATTTTATATATACACACAGACCATGAAAAAATATACATTGTAAGGAGAGTGATCACTTAAGATGAGCTATTACCAGCAGGAGAGTGAGGTGGGGGGAGAGAAAACCTTTAGAAGTGATAATCAAGGTGGGCCATTTCCAGCACATTTCCAGGAATTAAGAAGAACGTCTGAGGAACAGTGTCGGGGGGTGGGGGGTAGGGGGGGGAGGAATAAACAAGGGGAAATAGTTTCACTTAGTATAATGACTCAATCACTCCCAGTCTCTATTCAAGCCTAAGTTAATTGTATCCAATTTGTAAATTAATTCCAATTCAGCAGTCTCTAGTTGGAGTCTGTTTTCAAAGTTTTTTTTGTTGAAGGATAGTCACTTTGAGATCAGAAATCGAGTGTTCAGAGAGATTGAAGTGTTCTCCGACTGGTTTATGAATGTTATAATTCTTGACATCTGATTTGTGTCCATTTATTCTTTTATGTAGAGACTGTCCAGTTTGACCAATGTACATGGCAGAGGGGCATTGCTGGCACATGATGGCATATATCACATTGGTAGATGTGCAGGTGAACGAGCCTCTGATAGTGTGGCTGTTGTGATTAGGCCCTGTGATGGTGTCCCCTGAATAGATATGTGGGCACATTTGGCAATGGGCTTTGTTGCAAGGATAGGTTCCTGGGTTAGTGGTTCTGTTGTGTGGTATGTGGTTGCTGGTGAGTATTCGCTTCAGGTTGGGGGGCTGTCTGTAGGCAAGGACTAGCCTGTCTCCCAAGATTTGTGAGAGTGTTGGGTCATCCTTCAGGATAGGTTGTAGATCCTTGATAATGCATTGGAGGGGCTTTAGTTGGGGGCTGAAGGTGACGGCTAGTGGCGTTCTGTTATTTTCTTTGTTAGGCCTGTCATGTAGTAGGTGACTTCTGGGAACTCTTCTGGCTCTATCAATCTGTTTCTTCACTTCCGCAGGTGTGTATTATAGTTGTAAGAATGCTTGATAGAGATCTTGTAGGTGTTTGTCTCTGTCTGAGGGGTTGGAGCAAATGCGGTTGTATCGTAGAGCTTGGCTGTAGACCATGGATCATGTGGTGTGGTCTGGGTGAAAGCTGGAGGCATGTAGGTAGGAATAGTGTTCAGTAGGTTTCCGCTATAGGGTGGTGTTTGTGTGACCATCGCTTATTAGCACTGTAGTGTCCAGGAAGTGTATCTCTTGTGTGGACTGGTCCAGGCTGAGGTTGATGGTGGGATGGAAATTGTTGAAATCATCGTGGAATTCCTCAAGGGCTTCTTTTCCATGGATCCAGATGATGAAGATGTCATCAATATAGCGCAAGTAGAGTAGGGGCATTAGGGGATGGGAGCTGAGGAAGCGTTGTTCTAAGTCAGCCATAAAAATGTTGGCATACTGTGGGGCCATGCGGGTACCCATAGCAGTGCCGCTGATTTGAAGGTATACATTGTCCCCAAATGTGAAATAGTTATGGGTAAGGACAAAGTCACAAAGTTCAGCCACTAGGTTTGCCGGGATATTATCGGGGATAGTGTTCCTGATGACTTGTAGTCCATCTTTGTGTGGAATGTTGGTGTAGAGGGCTTCTACATCCACAGTGGCCAGGAAGGTGTTTTCAGGATGATCACCGATGGATTGTAGTTTCCTCAGGAAGTCAGTGGTGTCTCGAAGATAGGTGGGAGTGCTGATAGCGTAGGGCCTGAGGAGGGAGTCTACATAGCCAGACAATCCTGCTGTCAGGGTGCCAATGCCTGAGATGATGGGGCGCCCAGGATTTCCAGGTTTATGGATTTTGGGTAGCAGATAGAATACCCCAGGTCGGGGTTCCAGGGGTGTGTCTAGAGAATCATAGAATCATAGAATCATAGAATATCAGGGTTGGAAGGGACCCCAGAAGGTCATCTAGTCCAAGCCCCTGCTCGAAGCAGGATCAATTCCCAGTTAAATCATCCCAGCCAGGGCTTTGTCAAGCCTGACCTTAAAAACCTCTAAGGAAGGAGATTCTACCACCTCCCTTGGTAACGCATTCCAGTGTCACTACTTGAATTAATTTGCCTGATCACTCCCTGTTGTTCTGAGTTCTTTGAGGGCATTGGTATAATCTTTTAGCTTCTAGAGAGTCAGAGATTCTAACACCTACCTGTTGTATTTAAAGATTGGCCATCACCACAGTATTAACTAGTACAAATCAGTTCACTGAGAATCCTGTTCTTGCCATCCCTTGATTCAGTAGCTGATGTTTGAGATAAGTATGGCTGTAGTGTTGTTGTTTTTTTGTTAATTAAAAAATATATATATAAATGGATAATTTCTCCTTCCCTTCCCCTCTGGTAGCATATTTAATGAATTTATTTTTGTAATGTTAACAGTATTCTTCCCTAGCTCCACTTTGATTCAAGTCTGATAAAATCTCTGACCCCAATGCCAGGTGTAAATGCAAGCAAATCAATGAAATATGTCAATTTGTGATTCTGTTGTAAATAAAATGATTTTATATACATAGGTACAATGATTGTCTTTGCATGCTACAGATCAAATAGCTTGCCTTTAGCTTCCACTAGGTAAAAGCAGGGCCAGTTCAGAAACTGTTCCTAAACCTGCATTAGGTAAGTGTATCTTCTCCCCTTCCACCATGGAATTGACTTCCTTCTGTTTTGTATGGAAACATAGCCCTTGCAACCTAGGGAATTAACCGAATGATTGAAAAAAGAGCTCTGTCTAGATCAAAAGCTTAGCTTTTACATCAACCGAAGTTGGTCCAATAAAAGATATTGCTTCACATGACTTGTCTCCATGGGTAGCTTCAGCTACACTTGAAATGAAGCCTTTGAATTCTTGAAGGAGGAATATCCAGTTGTTTTAGCCTTCAGCTTCCAGATTAGACCCATAATAAAATGTATGATTCTGAATTAGTGAGTTTAGCACATTATTCTATTATAAGAATATTTACTGATGTAATGCCTGTGAACTCTACCAGCAATTAAAATGTCTTTGCTTTCTACAAAGTAATATGGAAACTAAGATGGAACTTCGTATATGGGGGGAGGAATAACTGAAGTGCTGAGAATCAAGATATTTCTGCCTTTTTCTCAGTATCACTTTATCACATCTCATTCAACTATTCACATTTTAAGAGGATGTTATTATTGTTTATAATTACTATAGCAATGCCCCAATCCTGAACAAGACCTCCAGTAAAAGGCAGATCTTTCCCCAAAGAGGTAACAATCCAGTTAAGACAAGGTGCATAAACATATATACATTTGCTGGGAAATATTCCTTAATTAATGCCTGTTTCCGGAAAATATTTGGAAGACTCAAACATTCACAGTGCTTCATGAAAAAACCCATGCCTATTTATCTTGCTATTTAGAAGTAACTATTTCATGGCTTTCTCAATATTCATTATCACATCCTCCATTTGTATAGATATCTATGCAGTGCTCTATCTGTACTGCACTGCAAGAAGTAGTGTATATTCTTAATAAGAGAGAACTGGATGAGGGGAAACAAACAAATCTGTATTGATTCTTGCAATGCCAACCATTATAACTTCAAACACACTGACAAACACATTTATTTAAGCAGCTGTAAAGATTTGGATTCAAATCAAATGACCTCACCTCACATTAAGCGGTAAGGGCCATTATCTGGCTTGCTGGAAAAGATTTAAGGGCTAGTGTTCCAGGGAGAGACTTTCTTCTGCAGCTGCAGATCAGATCAGCCTGTGGAGGCTGACCCATCCCCCACAGTGACCAGAAGAGAGTGGAGACTATTTAGGTCCATGCTTGTGCAGGAGAAGCCCTCTTTTCTCTGAACCAGATGGAACAGCACCCACCCTCCCACTCATGCCATTGGTGAAATACTGGGATTTGTCAGGATCTACCAGGGGCATTGCAGTAGTTGGTCCTTTTTCAAGGGGCTGAGAAGGAATTTTTCCCTCACTGCCAGATTGGCCTCGGTGAAGTGTTTTTTTCCCCCACTTTCCCCATAGTGGGTTCGGAGAGGGGGGTTAATTGGGGAGAAAATGAAAAAGGAGTTCAGCTATGATGTCACAACTCATTATGTAAACATGCGGCAGTTGTCCAGTGCTGGCACACCATAGGGAAAGGATACACTGATCAGAAAAAAATGGTCTGGTAAAGGATTTAAATGAGGTATTCTTTAAAGAAGTGGAACCAGGGTTGGAGTGGGGGTGGGAGGAGAGAGTTAGGATTCCTATGACTAGTATGGCAGGGACCCAACCGCCCTCCTTTATAGCCAACTCTTAATCCTGATTCAAAGTGGCAGGCAGCAAGTTGGCTGGGGACCAGGATGGGTAAGAGGGAGGACTGACGGAAGTCCCTCTGGTATATATTGAAATTATTATGAAATTGCTTGCACTGTACACTGTTATCTACCAGATACTTCCAGACATTTAAGAATAAAGTTGTAGCCTAATTAACATCCAGTGTCTCCTGTCCACTTACTAGCATAGCTGGTCAATGCCACTGGGCAATAATTACTACATGATTATAAAGTGAACACAGTCAGTCCAGCATGCTGATATGTCTGAGTAGTTTTAGAAGTCTGTTTCAGTCCATCTTCCACCAAAGTCACAGGCAGGTAACTAAAATCCATGCCAGTTTCAAACACTGCAGTGGAGTCAGGAGTAGAACCAAAATGAAGTGTACTTGTAACAAAGATGCCCAGTGATTTGTTTGTATTAAGTTTTAAAGATCACAGCAGAGTGGGATTAGAGTGTGGTTTTGCTTCTATTAATATTGGTTCAATGGACAATCCAAGGTTTTCAGAAACTGAAGTGATAGTATACCAGAGTTATCTATTTTAAAATTAAATTCTATTTTTTTTTTGCTTGTTTTACAACTTACTGCTACTATGTACACGAGAACAATTTTTTCTGTGTTAAAATTCAAATACACATTCCATCATACTTGCACAATGAGACTAGCATCGTGGTGCAGATGTCTGGGGCAAAAATAGGTCAATTTATAAGCATTGTTTACAAATTCTGATTATTGGTAACAGATTGACACTAGAGTAAAAATGTAGGCAGGCTATTTCTTAGACAAGGTTTACTCACTTTTGGATTTCTGTCTAGCACATGCTTTTTGTTACTTGTGTATAGTATTTTTGGCTGATAATATAATTGCTGGATGCACACAAACCCTCATTAGTGAAATTTTGCTTTATGACAGTTGTATGTTTCTGATTTGAGTCCCTTTCTATCACCTGCCACAGATGATCACACCATCTATTTCAATGCATCCCCTGATAACTCACCCATAAATTCAGGTACTCCAAATTTTTATGTCAAAAAGAGCACTAATAAAGAGATGTCGCTCAGGTCTCAAACCCCCCACCTGAGCTGTTTCTAGATATACCAACTGGGATTTCATTGCCTATCTTCTACTAGAATTATTCCATGCTGAACTTTCTGTAATAGACTCTTTGAAATGGTAACATCTCAACAGCTTCAAAGGCTTTATTACCTGCTCAGAATACCTTCCAAAGCTTAAGCTAAATCACAAACCAGTGCAGTACAGATACTATTTCAGACAATGGGAATTGAAGTGCTCAGAGCTTTGAAAGGTTGGGGACTTCATGGGCTAAATTCACTCATGGTGTAAACAGCTTCAGCTCTTATGGAAGTTTCTGGGCCAAATACAACAGAAAAGTAAATGGCAATTTACACATAGCCTGTTAGCTGATTAGGGGTGGGGGATGGAGTAAGTGATAAATTAATGTGCTTTGCAACGTTGAGCATTTAGTGGGTGTGCAAAATAAGTGTAACCTTACATACTGAGGGGCAAAAGATGGGTATTGTAGGGAAAGCAGACAGTAGAGTCTATATGTTAATAATGCTTACTTATCCTATTAATTGCCTTTCATAATGCATCTCCATTCTGCCACTCAACATGTAAGTACTTGTTTTGGTTACACCAGTGCATTATTTATTTGCATTGTATAGAGTTGGCAAAAATCTGTATAAAACACTTTCCTGTCAGAGGTTTATTTAAATCAGCTGCAGAAGCAAAGAACAGTCTGTAAAAGAAATATGTAATGGAGGTGAGGGGAACAAATCAACAAAACATTTTGGTTCAGGAATTTCAAAGCAAAATACTTTGATTCGGGAATGAGGAAACATTTCATTTTGATCAAAAATTGTCATTCTGCAAAAAGTTTTGATATTTGGCTTTTCATCATGATTCAAGAAAAAAATACCATCAAATATTGAAATATCGGAATTCCCCCCCGGCATGTAAATCCCATTTTTCTATCAGTTCTAGTATTTTAGAAATGTCTCAGGGACACCCTTCCATTAATTTTAATGGGAGAAGTACGGCTAAACCCCCTTCACTGCTTTGAAAATATCAGTCATAATTCCTTTCATCACCTGGAGAACATAGCCTGTAAAATACGAATAACTTCAGAAGATATTGAAATAAGCATTAAAAAAAAAATCAAGATATGGCCACAATGTAAAGGTAGCTTGGCAAGATATTCTTAATTTTCTGTATAGTACCTTCCATGACTCTTAGCAATACAAATATATTGTATCAAATTCTGAAAACCTGAAACCCCAGCAGAGCTACTTTGACCAGGAAGGGCAAGAATGGACAAGTAAATGGCCATTTCCTTGCTGTGTGATAATTATCTGTCTCTTTTTGACAACATGGCTTTTATACATGTTTTGTTTGTTTTTAGTTTAGATTGAAACTGGTTAAACACAGTAAAAACTAGCATCAGGTTTAAAAAATAAATCCAGGGTAACTGTCAGTATTAATATGTTTAGTGTTGTCCCAATTTTAAAGGTAATTTTTACTGGATTGTAATTATCTGGAAGCGTTTGCTGTATAATTTTGCTGATTAACAATATGTATGTGTTCTGGTTTTTCACTTTTATTATTGAAGTAAGCTTGGTGAACTTAACTCCTTTGTCAGGTTTCAGAGTAGCAGCCGTGTTAGTCTGTATTCACAAAAGGAAAAGGAGTACTTGTGGCACCTTATAAACTAACAAATTTATCTGAGCATAAGCTTTCGTGAGCTACAGCTCACTTCATCAGATGCAGTGAGCTGTAGCTCACAAAAGCTTATGCTCAAATAAATTTGTTAGTCTCTAAGGTGCCACAAGAACTCCTCTTTTTTTAACTTCTTTGTGTTTCCTTTTCCTCATCTGTAAAATGGGGTTGATAATACCTGGTTCATAATCTTGTGGAGGTAAGGCCTGGTCTACCCTGGGGGTGGGGAGGGGAAATCAATCTAAGTTACGCAACTTCAGCTACATGAATAGCATAGCTGAAGTCGACGTACTTAGATCTACTTACCGCTGTGTCTTCATTGCAGTAAGTCAACTGCTGACGCTCCCCAGTCGACTCCACCTACACTTCTCGCTCCAGTGGAGTACCGGAGTCAATGGGAGAGCGCTTGATGGTCGATTTATCACGTTTTCCAGCGGGAGTCGATTTATCGTGTCTAGTGATCGATCACTCCGGAGGAAAGTGTAGATATGCCCTAATTGTACAGAGCTGTATAGACCTTGGGAATAAAGGTTGCAGAATCAGGCCCAAAGTTATTTGAAATCCACATAGACAAGACAACTCTATATAAAAAAATTTAAGTGATCAGTCAAAATGTAGGAGATTAATGGCAAAGAAGCAGCGCTGGGCTTTTCCATCTTGCAAAGCCAACAGTTATAGGACTCCTAACTGGGGAAACTGTGTAATGTAACAGACTTTTAAAGTCTCTCTCTTTTAAACCAAAACAATAAATAAACAAACCCCTTAGAAATGTCAAGGTGGTTGTTTCGTGTGTGTGTGTGTGTGTGTGTGTGTTGTTTTGAAGTTTTTGGGGAGTCTTACTAGTGGATTGAGATTCCTGACCCCTTTACTGAAGAGGCAGAAGCTGAACCTTTAGTAGACTTCCTTTCTTCAAAGCATTTATTAGGTATTGAACTGTTAAAACATAAGTGTCAACAAAAAAAACCCAAAACAAATAGTTTAAAATTATCTGAATAAAAAAATCCTTTCCCTGCACAAACTGGTCATTTTCCAGCCTCTTATTTCATTATATCATATCTCCACTACTTCTCCATTCTTCCATAGTGTTTCATGGTGCATAAGAACAGATTTTTTTAACGTTAAAATATAATAAGCAGAACAGGAAAAATCCCTCTTTTGAAACAAAGTAAACAAAACATTTAGATTTTTTTTTATGAATCTTAAAAGAATTTTTAAAAAAAGCATAAACCCATTTTTTTCCTCAGTAGGTCTACTGTAAATCTAAAACCTTTGGGTAGATGATATTTTATAATTGGTTATTAATTTATAGTTATATATTGTTAAATATAGAACAAAATTCCAGCCTTGATTGTGCATGAGTAGCAACCAAGAACTGGATATTACCTTTAATAAATAGTATATCATTACTACATTGACTTAAATTTGTCATTTACTGAACAGACGTTTAAGGAATATAACACATGAAAATAGTTGAAGATGATCTTACAAACATTACTCCCAGACACCTTATTAAAATAAGTCATTCATATTTTGTTCTTTTCACAATCAAAAGGTACTGTACAAAACTTTGGAACAATATGTGGGTTAACTGTTTGCAGACATCCTGTAAACATTCTTTAACTGTTTCTTCACACTTGTTAGACTGCTAGCTCTTGATCAGTGTGGATCATTATAACCTCTGACAGACACTCTCTGCATCTGGAGACAGTTACATTTTGAAAGCTATTTTTTCTGTCAAAATACTGAGCAAGCAGGTTCTTAGTGCTTTGATACACAGGGGAGAATTTAATTTTAAATGACATTTCTTTCACTAGTTTGGGGCAATTTAAAAATGTTATCCCAGGATAGATTCAACGACAGTCCACTACAGTTAATTTGTCTACAACCCTAGAATTTTAAGTCTCCTTCTGTGCTGAAAGGGAAAATATATCATATGAGATGAAGTATTAGAAGTTTTTCAGAATACTGTAATATAAGTATTGTCCAGAGAACTATACTATTATGTCCAATATAATCGGGAATAGTATATTGGGATTGTAAAGAAACTTCAAAATGCCTTCCATGAAACTAATAAAATGTTGACACCAACATATAATATCCTGCTTGGAGTCAAAAACTGGCACGGTGGTGATAGTCTTTCCTTCATAGGAATGGTATTATACATTACCTATTACAGAAAAAATATTGTAATTTCCATGAGGCCCGCATCAAAGTAACTGCATAATCTTACTGCTGTATTTTCTTGGCCCCTAGAGTTAATCATCTCTATCTAGTTAATCTTAATTTATAATATAAACCCTGTGGGCAGAGACCAGGAGTCAGATCCTCAGTGCTCTAAATGGTCATAGATCCATTAACTTCAGTGGAGACAGAACACTTTACAATAGCTGAGGATATGCCCCATGTCCATATATGGTGCTATATGAATCCTATAAAAAATAAGTGCCAATTTTACTTGGCTAAGTGCTGATTTGAGTATCCTAGTGTACTGTTTGGACATCCTGTTAAGTGATCCACTGTGAAAACTGGTCCCTGTGTATCCTTTCATGCCGGTATATTTATGATAACGAAGGGATGCAATACCCTGCCAAGTGAACATCTGTGAAATTGTTCCTGTGGATCTGTTCTGCAGTGATGATGTATATATTCACAAGTACAAAAATGCCAGGTGAATTTTATAAATAACTATTGGTACTGCAGAACCCAATTCTGTCTCTTAATGGCTGAACTGGATGATGGATAGAAAGCCTAATGATCAAGGTAAAGGAGTTGTTGAGACAATAAAGGGCTTTTGAAGGGTAATTAAACACCAAAGCAAAGCTGAAGCTTTTTGCAATTATCCAAAACTGTATATTGTGCATATACTCCAATTACATGAGTAGTATTCTTATTTGACAAGATAAAAATTTCAACAACCCATAGCATTACAAGGGAGTAAATAAAAATAAAACAGAAGGTTTGAAAAGGTATGTGTGTTTTTCTGTGACTGGATTCATTAACTTTTAATTGCGATTTCTTAAGGCAGTGGTTCCCAAACTTGTTCCACCACCTGTGCAGGGAAAGCCCCTGGCGGGCCGGGCCAGTTTGTTTACCTGCCGCATCCGCAGGTTCAGCTGATCGCAGCTCCCGCTGGCCTCAGTTCACTGCTCCAGGCCAAAGGGAGCTGCTAGAAGTGGTGGAACAAGTTTGGGAACCACTGTCTTAAAAATTTGGGTTAACTTTTGGATAGGGATTTAAATCTATTTTAGGATTTTATACTGTTGCCTTGCACCTTAATATCTGAGTAAAGTGAAGGCATTGCATGTAGCCTGTGGTGGAAGAGTGATATGTTTGACATTGTCCATGAGGATTTAACCGTGGTTCTTTGGCAATTCATAGTTAAAATTGTTGAGTATCTTGTCTTCAGCAAAGCCAGTTCAGACTACGTTGTTAAACCGTCTTCAGTTGGGGGGTTCTCAAATCACAGTCTGATTAGTGTTCTCCCTCCCTTTGTTTCTGTTCTCACTATTCTCACTCACTGTTCTCTAATCCTACCTCCAACACATTCATTCTCCTACCTTGCATGGTATATGAGTTTGGGAACATGGTATGTATGTATCTTGGGTGTCCTAGTCAGGAGTCCCAATTAAATAGCTTTTCATGGGACTCTTAGATGATTTTGAAGCAGCTAAGGACTCCAAAGAGTCATTTTTCTACAGCTTTGCTCAGACAATTTTTTCTAAGTGTATTAGTTGTAGTTCTCTAAGTGTCAGTTGCTGACAAAAAGAAAAGGAGTACTTGTGGCACCTTAGAGACTAACCAATTTATTTGAGCATAAGCTTTCGTGAGCTACAGCTCACTTCATCGGATGCATAAAAGCTCATGCTCAAATAAATTGGTTAGTCTCTAAGGTGCCACAAGTACTCCTTTTCTTTTTGCGAATACAGACTAACACGGCTGTTACTCTGAAACCTGTCAGTTGCTGACAAATACTCTTCAGAGCTGAGTGGGAAATGGTTTTCCTGTCCTGCCAAATATCTTGAGATTAATTTTTTTCCTGTTCTTCCTCAAAGGAAAACGGAGACATTTTGAAAAAAATTTTGGTGAAAAATGAGGCACCAAAATTCTGAAATAGGTATAGCAAGGACTTGAACCTAGGTCTCCCACACACTATGTAAGTGCCCTAATCTCCAGGCTATTATCAGAGAAGAGGGGACTTGGCAGGGGTGGTGTGAGGAGCCTTCCTTCTTGTGATCCGAAATTCTATTCTGGATCCAAGAAACCTTTTTGGTTACATTTTTGGCAGAATGTATGTTTCCACATAAAGTTTCAGTTGGACAAATCTCCATTTCCCCCAGAAAAGGATTTAGCTGGAAAATTCCTGACCAGCTCTACTTTCTGAGGTGACCTTCTGGTACCAGTCCCTTTCCTAGTTTTAAACTCACAAGATCTCTCCTCAAATAATAGTTGCAGGACTCAGTCACCATGTATAATAGATAAAACAATACACTGGAAAAAAATTAGCAGAAAAACTCTTATCATACAATGCTTAAACAATCAGTGATTTCTGTGGAAGTTCATTAATATCTTTACTATTTTAAATGTTGTAGAACCCGCTATGAGCTTCTTCACAGATAAATTAGAACATTAGTCATTCAAATTAAGGATTCATTACTATATGCTGTTTTTTGTTGGTTTAGGGGTGAGTTAGCATCTGCCTGGAATTCCAAAAAAACTGATTTAAGGCAGGGAATTCTTTTTTGAAGGTGTTTTATTTTCATTAATAAAATATTCAGTTCAATTCAAACTGTGAAACAGGCCTGTGGAGAGTCTCACTGTCCCTCGAGAGTTTTAGGTTTAATACCAGTATGAATCACCTTTATTTTGGAACTTTAAAATGCTTCAAGAGTGTGAGACATCCCTCTTCTACAATATGACTCACCTGTGACCCATCCCCTCCCACTACTGGCTGCCCTCCAGGAAACACATATTGTGTACGAGTGCTGGTACTTGACAAAATACAACGTAAGACTACTTAGCTCCTCTCTATCTGCTTAAATGAAACAGTTTTGGACAGGAAGCTAATCATCTCCTGGTCATAGTTTAAAAGTCTGCTCAATTTTCCAATGAGGCTATTAACATGACAAAGCAATACACTGGGAAATGTTTGGGCACACTGATACCCTGCAAGTGCACAGTTTGGGACTTTATAACTTGTAGGTTTGTGATATTCTTATTACAGAGGTATTGTAGTGCCTCCATAGTAAGATTGGGGTTGTTTTTTCACTGAAGTCAGAGATCCATCCTCTTTGTTTTCTATGAAGCATACAGTGTATTTTCCCCAAATTTACAGCATGTAACCTATGAGTAAAAGTTGAATTTTCTGGGGATTTTCAACTTGATCTGTAACTTAGTTTGAGTTTAAAACTAATTTTACAAATTACAAATGGTCTTTGTGGAGGCATTTTGTGAATTAAGAGCTAGTTTATTACCCTTCAAACATTCCATATAGTCAAAATTGCCTTCCAAGTATATTTGAATGGACATTTGAAGAAATTATATTCTATTTCAGCAAAGTTATTAACAAATATTATTCCCATCTGTGACAGTGTGAGTATCTGTCTATGTAAATTTACGAATTCCAATTTGATTTTATGAACTCTGAATTGATGTCTGTCTTGTATCCCAGCATCACCCTTTCCTTGTGAAGGGGAGAGGGACAGATACCTGAAAATTAAGGATAATCAACAATTTAATAATCTTACCTTTGCAATACAATGGATATTACCAGCCAACGACTATTAACTTTCTAATGATGCTTAAGGATTTTATCCCACTCGGAAACAAAAGGGATGGTGCATGTCAAGGTTCCTTCCCCACTCTGAACTCTAGGGTACAGATGTGGGGACCTGCATGAAACCTCCTAAGCCTACTTTTACCAGCTTAGGTTAAAACTTCCCCAAGGTACAAACTATTTTACCCTTTGCCCTTGGACTTTCGCTGCCACCAAATGTCTAACCGGGTTTCTGGGAAAGCGTTGTTTGGAAACATCTTTCCCTCCAAAATCCTCACCAAAACCTTGCACCCCCCTTCCTAGGGAAGGTTTAATAAAAATCCTCACCAATTTGCACAGATGACCACAGACCCAAACCCTTGGATCTTAAGAACAATGAAAAAAGCATTCAGTTTCTTACAAGAAGAACTTCAATAGAAGAAACAGTAAAAAGAATCACCTTTGTAAAATCAGGATGGTAAATACCTTACAGGGTAATTAGATTCAAAACATAGAGAATCCCTCTAGGCAAAACCTTAAGTTACAAAAAGACACAAAGACAGGAATAGCCATTGTATTCAGCACAGCTTATTTTCTCAGCCATTTAAAGAAATCATAATCTAACACATATCTAGCTAGATTACTTACTAAATTCTAAGACTCCATTCCTGTTCTGTCCCCGGCAAAAGCATCACACAGACAGACCCAGGCCCTTTGTTTCCCCTCCCCCCCTCCAGCTTTGAAAGTATCTTGTCTCCTCATTGGTCATTGTGATCAGGTGCCAGCGAGGTTATCCTAGCTTCTTAACCCTTTACAGATGAAAGGGTTTTTCCTCTGGCCAGGAGGGATTTTAAAGGTGTTTACCCTTCCCTTTATATTTATGACAGTGCATATGAAAGCAGAACGTCTGGGGCATGAGGTCTAGGGCTCATGAAGAAGGATGTGCAAGAGGGCTTCTGTGTGTGGAAATGGGGAGACCAACACAAGGAGAGAAGACTGCTCAGGAGGAAAAGGAGTGAAGAAGAATCCTGCACTCCCTGGAAGGACACAGACTAAGAACCAAAGGGCTCTCAGGAACAGCAAGAAAACTGAAACAGGTCTTGTATGCAGATTTCCTTTCCTCCTTCCCCACCCCCCCATGTATCTGTGTATATAAAACTGTTTTATTCATTAATAAAGTGATTGATTTAGAAATTACTTTAAAAGACTATATGTCTCTTGATTAGCTGTCACAATGCTCTCAAAGGGCAAGACAGGACTTCAGAGTACCCATGAGGATGCAACACTGAAGAGGGATTGCTTAAGACATTGGGAAGATTTGTGGGGTCAGCACTAACCTTGGGGCCTGTGGCAGTTGGACCATGGAGTCCTGACATCCCAAAGAAAGGGTACCAGATGTGAGGTCTGTTTCCCAGGAGTGTGTGTAAAAGACCAGATTCAGGCCATGTCTACATTGCAGGGCTTACAGTGACATAGCTATAGTGCTGTAGCTCTGCTGGCTTAAGCTTGTAGTGTAGATGCAGCCTACAGCAACAGAAGGCATTTTTCCTTCACTGTAGGACCACCACCTCCCTTAGCAATGGTAGCTACGTTGTTGGAAGCATTCTTCACACAGCTGAGCAGACCAGCTATGTTGACCTGAGTTTTAAGTATAGGCCAGGCCATAGACTGTGTGTGAATATTATTCAAACTCGGTAACCTTAAATGCCCATGGGATCCATAGGTTTTGGTCCAGTGCAGAAGCCTTGTGCATGTCCACAATGGGAAGCTCATCCAGGGCTATAACACCATTTTTCTAATTTATATTAATTTCCCCTGTCAGAATGGGATCAAGGTGCTCATGCCCTCAGTAAAGGTGGCTACTACTTCACTAGTGAAGGGGATGCCAGCAATAAAGATGGTAACTGTATTCCATATTATCCAGTGGAAGTGAAGCAACAGGCTGCCCTCACCGAAAATGGCCACCCCCTTCATCTGTGGTTAGGAAGTTGTAAAGAGATAGAGATTCACAGAATAGGCTGTGTCATAAATATAAAGGGAAGGGTAAACCCCTTTGAAATCCCTCCTGGCCAGGGGAAAGCTCCTCTCACCTGTAAAGGGTTAAGAAGCTAAAGGTAACCTCGCTGGCACCTGACCAAAATGACCAATGAGGAGACAAGATACTTTCAAAAGCTGGGAGGAGGGAGAGAAACAAAGGGTCTGGGTCTGTCTGTATGCTGGTCTTTGCCAGGGATAGACCAGGAATGGAGTCTTAGAACTTTTAGTAAGTAATCTAGCTAGGTATGTGTTAGATTATGATTTCTTTAAATGGCTGAGAAAAGAATTGTGCTGAATAGAATAACTATTTCTGTCTGTGTATCTTTTTTGTAACTTAAGGTTTTGCCTAGAGGGGTTCTCTATGTTTTTGAATCTAATTACCCTGTAAGATATCTACCATCCTGATTTTACAGGGGGGATTTCTTTATTTCTATTTCTTCTATTTTTTATTAAAAGTCTTCTTGTAAAAAACTGAATGCTTTTTCATTGTTCTCAGATCCAAGGGTTTGGGTCTGTGGTCACCTATGCAAATTGGTGAGGCTTTTTATCCAACATTTCCCAGGAAAGGGGGGGTGCAAGTGTTGGGAGGATTGTGCATTGTTCTTAAGATCCAAGGGTCTGGGTCTGTAGTCACCTAGGCAAATTGGTGAGGCTTTTTACCAAACCTTGTCCAGGAAGTGGGGTGCAGGGTTTTGGGAAGTATTTTGGGGGGAAAGATGCGTCCAAACAGCTCTTCCCCAGTAACCAGTATTAGTTTGGTGGTGGTAGCGGCCAGTCCAAGGACAACGGGTGGAATATTTTGTACCTTGGGGAAGTTTTGACCTAAGCTGGTAAAGATAAGCTTAGGAGGTTTTTCATGCAGGTCCCCACATCTGTACCCTAGAGTTCAGAGTGAGGGAGGAACCTTGACATGGTGGCATAGTGGTGGGATTAACCTGAAATCATTTTGAGATCCAGTTGAGATTTTTTTAACTAGAAATACAGATTTTAAAAAGAAATTATTTTTTCCTTTGGAAAGGAAGTCCAGAAAGCAGTTGAAACTGAAAGCAGATTGTTTTTTCTCTGCTTTGTGGCCAAGCAGAGACAAAAGGGGATTATCTTGTGAATTGCAGGTTTTCTTTGCCTGGAGGCAGGGTACTTAACTCGTGCAGGGAAATTCACAGTCTTCCAACCCAGAGGTTTTTTTTTTTCTTTTCTTCCTAAAAGTAAATAGGGGGTGTGTGTTCTACCCATTTGCTTTTTCTTTGGGCTGGGTAAGCAGGTTTCCAAGTAGTTGGAGGTTTTTTGCTTTAATTTGGGCCCAGAGCAGAGACAAGGGAATTGTCTTTTTCTGTAGGCTGACAATCGCTATCAGAGAATAGGTATTCTATTGCAGCACAGCAAAATTTTACAGCTAAGTTTTGTTTGTTTATTTCTAAACCTCAGGTGTAAAGTTAGTTAAAAACAGAGAGGTTAGAATGACCAAATCCTCAGCTCGACTACAGCTGGAATTAGCCAAATTTCAGGCTGAGGAAAGACAAAGGGAACATGAAAGACAGATAGAACTCATGCGGCTGAAGAAGGAACAAGAAAGGGAGACAGCGAGAGAAGCAGAACAACACCAAGCGGCTGCTCACAGGAGAGCTATGGAAGCAAGGGACAAAGAACTGGAGGAGAAGGAAAAAGAGAGGTATGTGGAGGAGATGGAGAAGATAAAGGCTCAGCAGAATATCCAAACAAACCCTAGTAACCTTCTCCAAGTACCACTTCCCATCCCAGAAAGTTCCCCACCTACAAGGCAGGCGATGATACTGAGGCCTTCCTAGAAAACTTCGAAAGGGCCTGCCTTGGGTACAACATCTCTACTGACCAATACATGGTAGAGCTGAGGCCGCAGCTCAGTGGACCCTTAGCTGAGGTGGCAGCTGAAATGCCTAAAGAACACATGAACAAGTATGAACTGTTTAGATCCAAGGTGAGAGTCAGAATGGGGATAACACCCGAGCAGTCTCGTCAGAGGTTCAGAGCCCTAAGGTGGAAACCAGACATGTCATTTACCCGACATGCCTACCACATTGTGAAACATTGGGATGCCTGGATATCAGGAGCAAGTGTTGAATCTCCAGAAAATTTGCCCTTCCTAATGCAAATGGAACAATTCTTAGAGGGTGTTCCTGAGGAAATAGAAAGGTACATCCTAGATGGGAAACCCAAAACTGTAATCGAGGCAGGAGAGATTGGAGCCAGATGGGTGGAGGTGGCAGAGAAGAAGAACACTGGTCGCAGTTGGAGCGGAGACCAGTAGGGACCACGCCAGACCACACCCTATTACCGGGGGCCGCCCAAAGCCCCACCTACCTCCCAAAGAACCCTCCAGACCCCTTATCGTCCCACCACCCCGTTCTCCAGCAACCCTCCTCGCCCCAGTGACCCGTCAGCTGGACGATGTTTTAAATGTAACGAGCTGGGGCATGTAAAGGCCAACTGCCCCAAGAACCCCAACAGATTACAGTTCATTGCACCGGAATCACACCAGAGGTCCACAGGCCCAGATACCTCCCAGATACCCTTGGAGCGGAGGGAAACTGTGAGTGTGGGCGAGAAGAAGGTCACCGCGTGGAGGGACACCGGAGCACAAGTGTCAGCTATCCATGCTTCCTTAGTGGACCCCAATTTAATCAACCCAGAGATCCAAGTGACGATTCAACCCTTCAAGTCCAACTCTTTCAATTTGCCTACAGCCAAGTTGCCTGTCCAGTACAAGGGCTGGTCAGGAATGTGGACTTTTGCAGTCTATGATGATTATCCCATCCCCATGCTGTTGGGGGAAGACTTGGCCAATCATATGAAGCAGGCCAAGAGGGTGGGAACGGTCACCCGCAGACAGGCTAAACAAGCCGTGAGGCCTAGCTCTGTTCCGGAAACTTCTATCAGGACCCAGTCAGAGGTGATGGACCCGGACCCCAGGCCAATGTCTGCAACAGCAGTAGTGGATCCAGTCCCAGAGACCCAGACGGAACCAGTCCCAGAACCGGAACCAGCCGAACAACCAACACCAGACCCCGTGTCAGCACTGAATCCAGTACTTGCAACCTCAACACCAGAGGGCCCCACCGACCCTGAACTGGCAGCAGCCGATAACCCAACACAAGAGGCTCAGCCGGAGCCTGAATCCCAACATAGTGCACCAGCGGAGAGCGGTTCACAGTCAACAGAAACAGCTCCATCCCCTATATCGCTTCCAGAGGGACCAAGCCTAGGTCCACAATCCAATGAGGGACTGATGTCTCCAGCATCAAGGGAACAGTTCCAGACCAAACAGGAAGCAGATGAAAGCCTCCAGAGAGCTTGGACGGCGGCACGGAGCAACCCACCGCCTCTCAGCTCTTCTAATCGATCCAGGTTTGTTGTAGAAAGAGGACTCTTATACGAGGAAACTCTTTCTGGTGGACACCAGGAAGACTGGCATCCTCCGAGACAGTTGGTAGTTCCAACTAAATACCGGGCCAAGCTCTTGACCTTAGCCCACGATCACCCTAGTGGCCATGCTGGGGTGAACAGGACCAAAGACCGTTTGGGGGGGTCATTGCACTGGGAGGGAATGGGCAAGGATGTTTCTACCTATGTCCAGTCTTGTGAGGTGTGCCAAAGAGTGGGAAAACCCCAAGACCAGGTCAAAGACCCTCTCCAGCCACTCCCCATCATTGAAGTTCCATTTCAGCGAGTAGCTGTGGATATTCTGGGTCCTTTTCCGAAAAAGACACCCAGAGGAAAGCAGTACATACTGACTTTCATGGATTTTGCCACCCGATGGCCGGAAGCAGTAGCTCTAAGCAACACCAGGGCTAAAAGTGTGTGCCAGGCACTAGCAGACATTTTTGCCAGGGTAGGTTGGCCCTCCGACATCCTCACAGATGCAGGGACTAATTTCCTGGCAGGAACTATGAAAAACCTTTGGGAAGCTCATGGGGTAAATCACTTGGTTGCCACTCCTTACCACCATCAAACAAATGGCATGGTGGAGAAGTTTAATGGAACTTTGGGGGCCATGATACGTAAATTCGTAAATGAGCACTCCAATGATTGGGACCTAGTGTTGCAGCAGTTGCTCTTTGCCTACAGAGCTGTACCACATCCCAGTTTAGGGTTTTCCCCATTTGAACTTGTATATGGCCGTGAGGTTAAGGGGCCATTGCAGTTGGTGAAGCAGCAATGGGAGGGATTTACACCTTCTCCAGGAACTAACATTCTGGACTTTGTAACCAACCTACAAAACACCCTTCGAACCTCTTTAGCCCTTGCTAGAGAAAACTTACAGGATGCTCAAAAAGAGCAAAAAGCCTGGTATGATAAACATGCCAGAGAGCGTTCCTTCAAAGTAGGAGACCAGGTCATGGTCTTAAAGGCGCTCCAGGCCCATAAAAGGGAAGCATCGTGGGAAGGGCCATTCACGGTCCAGGAGCGCCTGGGAGCTGTTAATTATCTCATAGCATTCCCCACCTCCAACCGAAAGCCTAAGGTGTACCATATTAATTCTCTAAAGCCATTTTATTCCAGAGAATTAAAGGTTTGTCAGTTTACAGCCCACGGAGGAGACGATGCTGAGTGGCCCGAAGGTGTCTACTACGAAGGGAAATGTGGTGGTGATGTGGAAGAGGTGAACCTCTCCATGACCCTTGGGCGTATGCAGCGACAGCAGATCCAGGAGCTGTGCACTAGCTACGCGCCAACATTCTCAGCCACCCCAGGACTGACTGAACGGGCATACCACTCCATTGACACAGGTAATGCTCACCCAATTAGGGTCCAACCTTACCGGGTGTCTCCTCAAACTAAAACTGCTATAGAACGGGAGATCCAGGATATGTTACAGATGGGTGTAATCCGCCCCTCTGAAGGTACATGGGCATCTCCAGTGGTTCTAGTTCCCAAACCAGATGGGGAAATACGTTTTTGCGTGGACTACCATAAGCTAAATGCTGTAACTCGCCCAGACAACTATCCAATGCCACGCACAGATGAACTATTAGAGAAACTGGGACGGGCCCAGTTCATCTCTACCTTGGACTTAACCAAGGGGTACTGTCAGGTACCGCTAGATGAATCTGCCAAGGAAAGGTCAGCCTTCATCACACATCTCGGGCTGTATGAATTTAATGTACTCCCTTTCGGGCTGCGAAATGCACCCGCCACTTTCCAAAGACTTGTAGATGGTCTCCTAGCGGGATTAGGAGAATATGCAGTCGCCTACCTTGACGATGTGGCCATATTTTCGGATTCCTGGGCAGACCACCTGGAACATCTACAAAAAGTCCTTGAGCGCATAAGGGAGGCAGGACTAACTGTTAAGGCTAAGAAGTGTCAAATAGGCCTAAACAGAGTGACTTACCTTGGACACCAGGTGGGTCAAGGAACTATCAGCCCCCTACAGGCCAAAGTGGATGCTATCCAAAAGTGGCCTGTCCCAAAGTCAAAGAAACAGGTTCAATCCTTCTTAGGCTTGGCCGGTTATTACAGACAATTTGTACCGCACTACAGCCAAATCGCCGCCCCACTGACAGACCTAACCAAAAAGAAACAGCCAAATACTGTTCAGTGGACCGAAAAGTGTCAGAAGGCCTTTAACAAGCTTAAAGCGACCCTCATGTCTGACCCTGTACTAAGGGCCCCAGACTTTGACAAACCGTTCCTAGTAACCACAGATGCGTCCGAGCGTGGTGTGGGAGCAGTTTTGATGCAGAAAGGACCTGATCAAGAATTCCACCCTGTAGTGTTTCTCAGCAAAAAACTGTCTGAGAGGGAAAGCAACTGGTCAGTCACTGAAAAAGAATGTTATGCCATTGTCTACGCTCTGGAAAAGCTACGCCCATATGTTTGGGGACGGCGTTTCCACCTGCAAACCGACCATGCTGCACTAAAGTGGCTTCACACCGTCAAAGAAACTAACAAAAAACTTCTTCGGTGGAGTTTAGCTCTCCAAGATTTTGATTTCGACCTCCAACACATCTCAGGAGCTTCTAACAAAGTGTCTGATGCACTCTCCCATGAAAGTTTCCCAGAATCAACTGGTTAAAATCGTCCTTGAGATGTGGAAAATATTGTTAGTCTTTATGTACTTGGTAGTATATTTAGAGATGCATGTGTCTTATTAACTCTGTTTTTCCTAGAGCTCCAGGAAGAAATCCCAGCCAGTGTTTCACCCTAGCTGAGATTTGGGGGGCATGTCATAAATATAAAGGGAAGGGTAAACCCCTTTGAAATCCCTCCTGGCCAGGGGAAAGCTCCTCTCACCTGTAAAGGGTTAAGAAGCTAAAGGTAACCTCGCTGGCACCTGACCAAAATGACCAATGAGGAGACAAGATACTTTCAAAAGCTGGGAGGAGGGAGAGAAACAAAGGGTCTGGGTCTGTCTGTATGCTGGTCTTTGCCAGGGATAGACCAGGAATGGAGTCTTAGAACTTTTAGTCAGTAATCTAGCTAGGTATGTGTTAGATTATGATTTCTTTAAATGGCTGAGAAAAGAATTGTGCTGAATAGAATAACTATTTCTGTCTGTGTATCTTTTTTGTAACTTAAGGTTTTGCCTAGAGGGGTTCTCTATGTTTTTGAATCTAATTACCCTGTAAGATATCTACCATCCTGATTTTACAGGGGGGATTTCTTTATTTCTATTTACTTCTATTTTTTATTAAAAGTCTTCTTGTAAAAAACTGAATGCTTTTTCATTGTTCTCAGATCCAAGGGTTTGGGTCTGTGGTCACCTATGCAAATTGGTGAGGCTTTTTATCCAACATTTCCCAGGAAAGGGGGGGTGCAAGTGTTAGGAGGATTGTGCATTGTTCTTAAGATCCAAGGGTCTGGGTCTGTAGTCACCTAGGCAAATTGGTGAGGCTTTTTACCAAACCTTGTCCAGGAAATGGAGTGCAGGGTTTTGGGAAGTATTTTGGGGGGAAAGATGCGTCCAAACAGCTCTTCCCCAGTAACCAGTATTAGTTTGGTGGTGGTAGCGGCCAGTCCAAGGACAACGGGTGGAATATTTTGTACCTTGGGGAAGTTTTGACCTAAGCTGGTAAAGATAAGCTTAGGAGGTTTTTCATGCAGGTCCCCACATCTGTACCCTAGAGTTCAGAGTGGGGGAGGAACCTTGACAGGCTGTTCAGTGGAGATGCACTAGGTGGAGTTCCTGGGAGAAAGGAACTATGAGCTCAAGTGCTGGGAACTGTCTCTGAAGCTTTGCAGTTTCAGCAGTGGCTCCTTCCTTCCGATTGGCCATGGCTAGCACAGTAGAGCAAGATTGGCATTTGACAGACTCATGCTTTCCCGGTACACTGGCACTCTTTTATGTGAGATAAATAAGGTACAGACAGCCCCACCATGTACCAAAACCCCACACTTAGCCCCTCCTACTCTCCTCACTCTGCTGTCACTTCAACATACCAACTCCTTTCCTAGTCCCATATTCCTGTATTAAAAAGCACAGGCATTTCTATTAAAAAACACTTTGTTTAAAAGAGATTAAGGTTCGTCATACAACTAATAAGACAAGAAACAAAATAGTAATCTCTTTTAGTGAGCAATGCTAAATGACAATTACAACCTCAACATTAGCTTATCACTCAGGGCTGATGTATGGGCATGAGTCAAGTATGTGTGATATGTATTTATGAAGGAACCATAAGAGCATTGTGAAGGAATTCACTCACTGCAGGTGCTTTTACTTGTGGCCATGCCTGGCAAAGTGGCTGTCTCTCCATATGGCACCCACTGCTGATGTTTGCTCTGTTGCTGAGATGGGATCATTTCCCACATCTTGGCCCTTCCACTGGGTCACACTTTAGTCCACTCTGGGTCACACTTTAGTCCACTCTTTCCAGGGGTACCAAAGAGTGCAACCAAGCTATAGTCCAGTGACCTTACAGCAGATTTCCCATCTGTCTCTGGGCTACATTGTCCTTTCACCCCTTATCTCAGTGGATTTCACCCCAATTCCCGGTGGTTGGTAGGGGAACATGCGCCCTCCCTCCACTCTGGGATCTATCCCAGTGACTCTGTAGTGGGCGGCTAAGGTCTACTCCCTCAGATTCCTACTTGCACGCTTGGACTGCTTGCTACTGTTCTTGTCTATCCTGCAGAGAGTGACTGAAGACTCTCTCTCTGCAGCTGCCTCCTCCTCCTCCTTCTTATTCATTCTTTCTTTCCTTCAGTTTTGTGTTGTAGCAAACTCACTTGCTGAATTTATGACTGCTGTGCACTGTACTTTTGTATATTTTTCCTGTCTAAAAAGTCTCACATCTTTCCCAGTATTCTTAAATAATTTCAAAAGGATATGATCTGTCATTTTATGGACCTTACATGTTACACATAATTCATCTTTGTGCATGAAATTTATTTAGAAATAAATTACTATTTAATCCATAATTCCCTGTTAGAATTCTAAATAAAGCCACTTTGCTTCTTCTCTCAGGGCCTTGGATTATATCAACACTGTCAACCATTGGGCCTACTTCTTGGAAATGTTTCCCCTTTGTTTTGTTTGCCCGCAGTTCTTGCCATTCCTCCCTTAGCTCATTTTAATTAGGTGTTTAAATTCAGGTTTGCTTAAGGGGATTACTAGCTCAACTTGTTCATGATTAATAGCACTTTTTGCCTGTTTGTCTGCCAATTCATTGCCAGCTATCCCTACGTGGGCTGAGAGCCATGTTATTACTATGGTTATATCCAGTTGTGCCAGTTTGGTTGTTAGCAGTAATATTTCATTAAGATTATCATTTGTGCTGTCAGACTCACCACTGCAAATTGACTGCAGCCCTGAAAAAGGAGTCAGACAGGATAGCCATGGCACTTGGTCACACATTTAAAGCCCAATAATCCCCGTTAGCACAGCTGTGAAGACGGATACAAAATTAGTTAGCCTTATGGCTTTTTTGAGTCTAGTGAGGGCACAAAGAAAGATGTTTCTACTTTTCCTGTTCTTTTCTCTTTGGAGCCATTGATATATATTTGTAAACAGTGTCTCCACTTATCACAAATACATTGATTTTCTATATCTTGTATATTTATTGGTCTTCTCCTTTTATTTATTTCATTATGTAATTCAATGTCTACCGCAAGTGGGATGGTTTTTCAGTGATGGAGTATTTTCCCATAGCTATAGATTTTGGCCTCTTTCAATCCTTTCTTTTCATTAAAATCATTTATCCACTTCTGTACTCTACTTAAAGAGGGAGTTTTTATTTTTTGTCTTACCTGGCCTCTACTTAATTTCCAACAATCTTTATATATTAGCTTTGTGTTCTCATCTTCACTATGACCTAGTACTTTGGCCCAAAAGGTTAAGTCTAAGAGGTTCGTTCAAAGAGTGATAGGAATTTCACTGATTGCTATCTGTGGTACACACAAAGGCATAGTAATGAAGGCACTATGTGTGTTATTCAATATCTGTGCTTGGATATAGTCTAGTTTTCTCAGATTTGTGTTCACTGCTGATGCAAAGGCCTGGAATCCATATATCAACAAATAGCACTTTGTGTAGCATTGCAACTATATTCCTATCCATGTTTCAGAATGTTCCAGAGATACGTTTATGTATGTTCATTCTATTTTTGAACTTATATTTAACATTTTTATATGGTCCCTCCATGTGAACTTGTTATCAGATATCATACCTAAGAATTTTTAATTTTTCCCTAATTTATCTGTTGGTCATATAGATATCACTTTAAATCTTTTTTTTATTATTATTTTATTTTTTAATGTCCCTTGTTGTGAAGATCATTCCCTTAGTTTTGTGTATGGAAAATATGAAACCGCATCTGTATTCCCATTCTACACTTCTCTTAATGCATCATTGATTCTTTTGGAGGCGCTTTCAAGGTTTCTGCTTTTCGTGCATATGGCACAGTTGTCAGCAAATAATGTGATCCCTATTCCAATATTCTTCTCTGTAAGGAGGTCATTTATCAGGATGTTAAAGAGGTTTGGACTAATTACACTCCCCTGTGGAGTTCCACTTGCAATTGAATAAAAGCCCTTTTCTGCTACAAATGACCTGGCTTTCTAATCACTACCCAACCCCTCCTCATCTGGGTTTCATTATCAATTAAGCAGGGATTTCTCTCTCTCAAGGATGCTGCCAGGTATGTTAACTGGCCTCTCATGGCCACATGAACCCCATTCAGGGCCTGTGATGGGGTGTGTACCCCACACAACTATAAATAAGGTTTTGTGTTCTAGGCTGAATGTGATTAATCTGTCTTTCTTTCCTTATCTGTTGGAGGCAAAAGAAAGTCCTTTGTAAGGATGCAGATTGTGTCACTGTTAATGGAAAGCTGCTGTACCAACCTTAAGCCCTTTTACATAGAGATTTTGTTTATGGACTCATGTTACTGTACTGTTTTTTTTTTTTTTGCCTGTGTATTTCATTTAACCTAGTACTTGCTTGTGGCTGTTGCCTTTTCCTAGTTTAGCAACTCAACAGCAGTATTAAGATTGGCAGCATCCATGTACATATAAGATTCCTTTAATTTACAGAGGCAAAGATGTCTCACTGTAGAACTTCTCACATGTGCATTTGTGAGATTATTCATCTCAATGTGCATTTGTGAGATTATTAATTCATGTATAGAAGTTGGTTTTTGTCTCATCAGACCAACTTAGAACATTTAAGGTCACTCAGCATTGCTCTAACCTCTAACCTTATACTAAGGTGGGTTTGCATGATCTAAAAAGGTTAGTTAGGATTTATTGTTTAATCAATGACTAGTGGAGCATATATATGAGTATGAATCCTTTCCTAGCCTAAGTGTCCTTCAAGGTGTGGATAACCTTTATAAATGGAACATTGTTGAATCTTGGAACTGACATAGACAAAAATACCAAGAGTTTGTTTACTTAACCTATACTATATGTCAAACTGAATCTTCTTTACCCCTGTTTGATTGTGTATTATCTAACATGCTCACTTAAGTATCACCTAATACAAATCTAATGGATGACCTATCGGAAATCCTCTGTAACAAGGATTAATAGGGTGGGCTAGATTGACCTCAGCAAGTGAAAGGAGAAATGAAGTACAACTGACTCATGCCTCAACAAATCCAGCTGTACTCCCAGGAGGATTCACCACTGCCTCCTGATGGCTTCACCCCCCACTCTCTCAAAGGTATTTATTTTGTATGTATTCATTTTGATGTATAAAACAATAGGTGTCCATGCTGGATTCTAGGTGCTCTCACAGGATATTAAAATGCCATCACTTGGATTTTTTGGACAGAAAATCTTTATTTACTTATTTGTTGGTGTAGGAGACAAAACTGGAATTTTCTTGGGGAAAGTTCTACTTTAGCAAAAAGGGCACTGTGACGGAGCTCTGACTTACCACCAAGGTGCCTCCTGCTGGTTGCTCTGGGAATTAGCTCTGTCCTAGCTCTGGAGCACCCTCCGCGGGTGGTGTCCCGCCTGTTGCCTGCTCTGCTGTGCTGTCTGGGACCCATGTTGCTCCCTGGCTAGCAGCGTCCTCTTCTGGACACAGCCCTCTGGCTCTGCCCCACTCAGTTCTCTCCCTTCTGGGGGTAATTGCAGTCCTTTGGGTTGCACCTGCCTCAGTGGATAACTGCAACCCAAAGTCTATCCCCTCACTTCAGGGCAAGTTGAAATCTGTATTGGTCACACTCCTCCATGGCCAGGTGCAGTGCAAGGAGAAATGGGGGGACACAGGCCCACTCGCTACACTGGGTCCCAACCCAGGGACTCTCTAGCAGCAGACTCTCATCCCTCCTTCTCTCCCCTTGTCCGACTATCTTCCCTGGGCCACTTTCCCTTTGACCGCTTGCACCTTCTCAGCCCCTCTAGTTAGGGGCCTAAGCCTGACAGGTCACAGGCAGGAGCCCTCTCTCTGCTCCCCTGAGCCTGCCCAGCACTGTTCTGTCCAAGGTGTTACCTCCTTATCTCAGGAACCAGTCCTTCTCCTTTACTAATCATGGAGAGACTTCCCTCTCCTTTGCTAGGCAGCCTTTATATAGGGACCAACCTGGCCCTGATTGGCTCTCCACAATCCTTTCCTGACTGGCTGCTGATCTGCACAGCCTCCCTGTCTGTTCCAGCCCTTTTTCTCATGGAGTGGGGAAGACGCCCCCCCCCCCCCCCCGCAGGCAGTTTTATTTGAAAAAAATCACTCTTACAAAACCCTTTTGACCAGCTCTAGTTATATACTTAACAAAAAAACCCATTGAAGTTGGAACAGGGTCTTCATATGGAGTTAGACAATATTTGTTATTTTTTTCATTACAGTATTACCTTCAGTCAGAAGAAGGGCCCCGTTGTGCTAGGCACTGCTCAGACAAAGGATCACAGTTTCAGACCCTCAGAGCTCACAGTGAAAACAGACAAGCTAGAAAAAGCTTTGCAGTGGAAATGGAGAGGTGAAATGACTTCCCCAAGGTCATAAAGCAGGTCAGTGCCTGAACAAGGAATTGAAAAGAGGTCTCCTGACTCTCAATTTAGTCTAGATGGCCTGGGCAAGTAGACCACACTTCCCCTGTTTTCAGACCACACTTTCCCCTGTAATTAGAGACTGCATAAGCCAAAAGTAGATATGCTCACATTATGTATTTGAGAAAAAAAACGAAATTCTAACTGATTTAGATTTTGAATGAACACATCAATATTTTACACGGAATAATTTGTTTGGTTTGTGGAGGTGCTGAGAACACAAAAGTTCGTTGAATTCAATGGGATCTGCAGGCCATGAATGGTTACCTAATGTTCAAACTTTTCCTGGGAGTCCCTAGCATAAAATTAAATAACACACTTAGGTTAGTTTTAATTGCTTTTTTACTCCTTTCTCATGTGGGGAAGAATGACCTTGGGCCAAGCTTATCCCTCATGTAACTCATTTGCATGTATGTATTTACCCCAGGAGGGAATTTGAAGGTCCTTCCCTGGCTGGAGGGAGTGGGGAGGTAGGCATAGAGAGTCACTGAAAAACAAATATTGCTAAGCCATGAAAAATTGTCAGCTAATGATGCCACTTTTCATCATCTCAGTCTCTTAGAAACATTAATTAAGTAATCCTCCTTGCACCCCTGTGAGGTCAGTGAGTGATGTTATCCCCATTTCGAGATAGTGGAGCTCAGGCACAGAATGATTCAGGAAAACCTTTTCAAACAACAACAAATATTTAGGTTCTGAAATGAGTTGACCTTATTTTCAGTATTTTGAGCTGAGTAGAAGCCAAGTGGAAGTCAATAAGGGTTGCAGGATTTCAGCATCTTTAAAAATCAGATCTCTTCTATTTAGCGGGGGCGAACCAGCTGAGCAGTGGGGAACAGCAGAGCAGCACACAGCAGGAGTTTGCCTGAGATTGGTGAGTATCCGAGTGTGTGTTTGCTGAGTAAGTATCCGAGTGTGTGTTTGCTGGGAGGGCAGTGTGAAAGCCTGAGCGAGTGCCTGATTAGGTGGTAGCCTGCAGGGGGCGGACATTGGGGCTGTCTGTTTGTTTGTTTCAGGGAAGCCTGGCTGTTTAAAAATAGCCAGAGCTCCACGAACCAGCTGAGCAGCGGGGAACAGCAGAGCAGCACACAGCAGGAGTTTGCCTGGGAGTTCGCCTGTAGTGAGCCCAGTGAGGCTTACATCTTGCCAACTTCTCTGAGGAAGCTCACAGTAGGAAGGTGATATGGAAGGGGGGGTTCAGCTATTGTGACCTGCACTGGATGTGCCATGTTTGTCTTTCTTCCACAGGACAGAAGCAACTTTGTCTGTACAAACTGCAAGCTGGTCTCCATATCGGAAGAGAAGATTGAAGGTCTGGAGCAACAGATAACTACCCTGCATTGCATACGAGAATCTGAGGATTTTCTGGACAAAAGTCAGGATATGCTTCTACAGGCACAACGCTCTAAAGATTTAGAGCAGGTTGCACAGTGGAGCCAAGAGGCCAGTGAAGAAGCTTGGCAACATGTGACCTCCAGAAGAAGAAGGGGGAATGTCCGGGTTCCAGCAACGCGGACACAGGTAACTAACCGCTTTCATGTTCTCTCCACAGGTACCATTGTGGAGAGTGGACCAGATGATACGTCTGGGGGGAGAAAGCAGAAGGAGACTCCACTGGTTGGAAGGCATGAGATGCGATGTCCTGAGGTTGGGGGTTCCACGACCACCACTCCCAAGAGAAGGAGGCGGGTGGTGGTGGTCGGGGACTCTCTCCTCAGGGGGACTGAGTCATCTATCTGCCACCCTGACCGGGAAAACCAAGAAGTCTGCCAGGGGCTAGGATTCGCAATGTGACGGAGAGACTGCCGAGACTCATCAAGCCCTTGGATCTCTATCCCTTCCTGCTTCTCCACGTGGGCACCAATGATACTGCCAAGAATGACCTTGAGCGGATCACTGCGGACTACGTGGCTCTGGGAAGAAGGATAAAGGAGTTTGAGGCGCAAGTGGTTTTCTCATCCATCCTCCCCATGGAAGGAAAAGGCCTGGGTAGGGACCGTCGAATCGTGGAAGTCAACGAATGGCTACGCAGGTGGTGTCGGAGAGAAGGCTTTGGATTCTTTGACCATGAGATGGTGTTCCATGAAGGAGGAGTGCTGGGCAGAGACGGGCTCCACCTTACAAAGAGAGGGAAGAGCATTTTTGCGAGCAGGCTGGCTAACCTAGTGAGGAGGGCTTTAAACTAGGTTCACCGGGGGAAGGAGACCAAAGCCCTGAGGTAAGTGGGAAAGCGGGATACCGGGAGGAAGCACAGGCAGGAACGTCTGTGAGGGGAGGGCTCCTGCCTCATACTGAGAATGAGGGGCAATCAGCAGGTTATCTCAAGTGCTTATATATGAATGCACAAAGCCTTGGAAACAAGCAGGGAGAACTGGAGGTCCTGGTGATGTCAAGGAATTATGACGTGATTGGAATAACAGAGACTTGGTGGGATAACTCACATGACTGGAGTACTGTCATGGATGGTTATAAACTGTTCAGGAAGAACAGGCAGGGCAGAAAAGGTGGGGGAGTAGCACTGTATGTAAGGGAGCAGTATGACTGCTCAGAGCTCCGGTACGAAACTGCAGAAAAACCTGAGTGTCTCTGGATTAAGTTTAGAAGTGTGAGCAACAAGAGTGATGTAGTGGTGGGAGTCTGCTATAGACCACCAGACCAGGGGGATGAGGTGGATGAGGCTTTCTTCCGGCAACTTGCAGAAGCTACTAGATTGCACGCCCTGGTTCTCATGGGTGACTTTAATTTTCCTGATATCTGCTGGGAG
Organism: Eretmochelys imbricata; assembly: GCF_965152235.1. Lineage (NCBI taxonomy): Eukaryota > Metazoa > Chordata > Testudines > Cheloniidae > Eretmochelys > Eretmochelys imbricata. The sequence goes on along the minus strand of NC_135572.1, from coordinate 90,144,357 downwards.
AGCAATACAGCGGTGCATAGACAATCCAGGAAGTTTTTTGAAAATGTAGGGGACAATTTCCTGGTGCAAGTGCTAGAGGAGCCAACTAGGGGGGGAGCTTTTCTTGACATGCTGCTCACAAACCGGGAAGAATTAGTGGGGGAAGCAAAAGTGGATGGGAATTTGGGAGGCAGTGACCATGAGTTGGTTGAGTTCAGGATCCTGACACAGGGAAGAAAGGTAAGCAGCAGGATACGGACCCTGGACTTCAGGAAAGCAGACTTCGACTCCCTCAGGGAACGGATGGGTAGGATCCCCTGCGGGACTAACATGAAGGGGAAAGGAGTCCAGGAGAGCTGGCTGTACTTCAAGGAATCCCTGTTGAGGTTACAGGGACAAATTATCCCGATGTGTCGAAAGAATAGTAAATATGGCAGGCGACCAGCTTGGTTAACGGTGAAATCCTAGCGGATCTTAAACATAAAAAAGAAGCTTCCAAGAAGTGGAAGGTTGGACATATGACCAGGGAAGAGTATAAAAATATTGCTCGGGCATGTAGGAATGAAATCAGGAGGGCCAAATCGCACCTGGAGCTGCAGCTAGCAAGAGATGTCAAGAGTAACAAGAAGGGTTTCTTCAGGTATGTTGGCAACAAAAAGAAAGCCAAGGAAAGTGTGTGCCCTTTACTGAATGAGGGAGGCAACCTAGTCACAGAGGATGTGGAAAAAGCTAATGTACTCAATGCTTTTTTTGCCTCTGTCTTCACTAACAAGGTCAGCTTCCAGACTGCGGTGCTGGGCATCACAGCATGGGGAGTAGATGGCCAGCCCTCTGTGGAGAAAGAGGTGGTTAGGGACTATTTAAAAAAGCTGGACGTGCACAAGTCCATGGGGCAGGACGAGTTGCATCCGAGAGTGCTGAAGGAATTTGCGGCTGTGATTGCACAGCCATTGGCCATTATCTTTGAAAACTCGTGGCGAACGGGGGAAGTCCCAGATGACTGGAAAAAGACTAATGTAGTGACAATCTTTAAAAAAGGGAAGAAGGAGGATCCTGGGAACTACAGGCCAGTCAGCCTCAAGTCAGTCCCTGGAAAAATCATGGAGCAGGTCCTCAAAGAATCAATCCTGAAGCACTTACATGAGAGGAAAGTGATCAGGAACAGTCAGCATGGATTCACCAAGGGAAGGTCATGCCTGACTAATCTAATCGCCTTCTATGATGAGATTACTGGTTCTGTGGATGAAGGGAAAGCAGTGGATGTATTCTTTCTTGACTTCAGCAAAGCGTTTGACACGATCTCCAACAGTATTCTTGTCAGCAAGTTAAAGAAGTATGGGCTGGATGAATGCACTATAAGGTAGGTAGAAAGTTGGCTAGATTGTTGGGCTCAACGGGTAGTGATCAATGGCTCCATGTCTAGTTGGCAGCCGGTGTCAAGTGGAGTGCCCCAGGGGTCGGTCCTGGGGCCGGTTTTGTTCAATATCTTCATAAATGATCTGGAGGATGGTGTGGATTGCACTCTCAGCAAATTTGCGGATGATACTAAACTGGGAGGAGTGGTAGATACGCTTGAGGGCAGGGATGGGATACAGAGGGACCTAGAAAATTGGAGGATTGGGCCAAAAGAAATCTGATGAGGTTCAATAAAGATAAGTGCAGGGTCCTGCACTTATGACGGAAGAACCCAATGCACCGCTACAGACTAGGGACCAAATGGCTAGGCAGCAGTTCTGCGGAAAAGGACCTAGGGGTGACAGTGGACGAGAAGCTGGATATGAGTCAGCAGTGTGCCCTTGTTGCCAAGAAGGCCAATGGCATTTTGGGATGTATAAGCAGGGGCATAGCGAGCAGATCGAGGGACGTGATTGTCCCCCTCTATTCGACATTGGTGAGGTCTCATCTGGAGTACTGTATCCAGTTTTGGGCCCCACACTACAAGAAGGATGTGGATAAATTGGAGAGAGTCCAGCGAAGGGCAACAAAAATTATTAGGGGTGTGGAACACATGACTTATGAGGAGAGGCTGAGGGAACTGGGATTGTTTAGTCTGCAGAAGAGAAGAATGAGGGGAGATTTGATAGCTGCTTTCAACTACCTGAGAGGTGGTTCCAGAGAGGATGGTTCTAGACTATTCTCAGTGGTAGAAGAGGACAGGACAAGGAGTAATGGTCTCAAGTTGCAGTGGGGGAGGTTTAGGTTGGATATTAGGAAAAAAAATTTCACTAGGAGGGTGGTGAAACACTGGAATGCGTTACCTAGGGAGGTGGTAGAATCTCCTTCCTTAGAAGTTTTTAAGGTCAGGCTTGACAAAGCCCTGGCAGGGATGATTTAATTGGGGATTGGTCCTGCTTTGAGCAGGGGGTTGGACTAGATGACCTCCTGAGGTCCCTTCCAACTCTGATATTCTATGATTCTATTTAGGTGCCAAAAAATGAAGCATAATTTGAGGCAACCAGGTTTGAAAATAGTGGTCTAGATGACTTACCCAAGGTCCAAATGTAAGTTAAATGATGCAGGATTAGAACTCAAGAGTTTCTGGGTCCAAGTACTGTGTGAGTTAAAAAATGGTGTAAGGATTTAGGACCATATCAGCTGTTATAAATTAGCAGAACTCTGTTTCATTCACAAACAAACTTCTATTTCATAATATAACAGGAGGAGTAACTCTCTTTTTCCCTAAAATGGAGGAGTCTAGCTTTTGGTCTTGTTCCCTGAAGTCTGAGAATGTATTATTATTATTATTTATTTATTATTTGTGGACCCACTGTGCTAGGGACTGTACAAACGTGGAACAAAAGACTGTTCCTCCCTCAAAGAGTTTACAATGTAAATTCTGTTTTCTGTGTCCTTATTGTCTTGGAGATTAGGCTTTTCCATCAGGGAACGTGAAAGAAATTTCTTCTTACAATGAGACCTGCTAATATCAGCAATCATTTTGAGGATGTCTTCTTGTTTACAGTGTAACCAAATAGATGCGTCAAAGAACTTTAAATTTTGCACTGCCAATGCACTTCACCATAAACATTAACAAAAAATAAAAATGGGCAAATAAAAAGCAACTGTCTACAATTTAAACAATGTTTTAAATCATTTTGTGCATTTGAAAAATCCCTACTATGGGAAAAATAAATTTCACTTCCAGATGTCTTCACAGGTTGACTACAATATGGTTAACACAAAGATGAGCAGAACTGTGAATACACAATGGGTCCCTGATGCTGTTGCATGAATCAGGGACATACTCCACCCTGATTTCCTGGATCTTAATTATGCATTCATTTTGAAGAGAATTTTCTCTGACAGTCTCTTTGAACCTCTAAACTGTTTACTGTTCCTTCCAGTTGATGTAGCCGAGAGTCAAATGCATTCATTGTTAAGTTAATAGGTTGAAACTGCTTTCTCATATCATCAATTTTTGAGGGGCAGTGGAGAGACAAGGAGTTATTCTTGTGTGAGGCTTGCTCATACTTTTTATTTAAGAATCCTCTGCTGCCCCCTTAGGCACAAAAGATCTAACTTCAAAAATTCTGCCCCTTTCAGGTTGATTTACTCACATTATTCATTCCACTTGTATGTTATATTGCTTGTCCTCTGTTCCACTTGTTCCAGAAGTTGGAAGGTGTGTAATGAATGAGGCATGGGACTGCCATAAGAGAAACAATGTGATTAAGGCAGTTTAATGCCATTATGGACAGTAATAAGTCACCAGGACCAGATGGTATTCACCCAAGAGTTGTGAAGGAACTCAAATGTGGAATTGCAGGTCTACTAACTGTCATCTGTAACCTATCATTTGAATCAGCTTCTGTACCAAATGGCTGGAGGATAGCTAATGTGACACCAATTTTTAAAAGGGCTCCAGAGGAGACCCTGCAAAAACAATTACAGGCCAGTAAGCCTGACTTCAGTGCTGAGAAAACTGGTTGAAATTATAGTAAAGGACAAAGTTGACAGACACATAGATGAACATAATTTGTTGGGGAATAGTCAACATGGGTTTTGTAAAGGGAAATCATGCCTCACCAATCTACTATAATTCTTTGAGGGGGTCACTGTAAAAAGTGTATTTATATTTTCAGAAAGCCTTTGACAAGGTCCCTCACCAAAGACTCTTAAGCAAAGTAAGCAGTCATAGGATACGAGGAAAGTTTCTCTCATGGACTGGTAACTGGTTAAAAGATAGGAAACAAAGGGTAGGAATAAATGGTCAGTTTTCAGCATGGAGAAAGGTAAATAGCGGTCGTACTGGACCCAGTCCTATTTAACATATTCATAAATGATCTGGAAAAAGGGGTAAACAGTGAGGTGTCAAAATTTGCAGATGATAGAAAACTACTCAAGATAGTTAAGTCCCAGGCAGACTGCGAAGAGCTACAAAAGGATCTCTCAAAACCGGGTGACTGGGCAACAAAGTGGCAGATAAAGTTCAATGTTGATAAATGCAAAGTAATGCACATTGGAAAACATAATCCCAACTATACACATAAAATGATGGGGTCTAAATTAGCTGTTACCACTCAAGAAAGAGATCTTGGAGTCATTTCGGATAGTTCTCTGAAAACATCCACTCAATATGCAGTGGAGGTCAAAAAAGCAAACAGAATGTTGTGAATCATTAAGAAAGGGATTGATGATATGACAGAAAAGATCATATTGCATCTATATAAATCCATGGTGTGACGTTGCACCCCATAATATTTTATGAGAATATGCTTATGAATGTATATATATAGACGTAAGTGGAATATGTTTTATGCTACATAGGCCATGTATCACATCTCTGTAAAGGTTATGATCTACTAAATATATTCATCCTATTTGTAGACATGTATCATTTTTGTATTCGAAGTTATGAATATTAGCTTAATTTTAAGTAGCCTCAGTGAAGCAGTTGGTCAGCTTCCTGAGAAAAGACTATTATCAGTAAAGGGTGCCCAGTCAAGAGACACTTAAACCAACAATGAACTTGGAGATGCCAATCCACATCTGATCTTTCCCAGGAATGTGGCCTGGCTGGTAAGGAACTCAGTCATGCATGGACATGTGACTTGCCCAGGTGACTCCAAAATTCCACCTTGGAGCTGAATTCTGGATAGGAGAGAGGAGGGGGACCACCCACAAGAGAAAGTCTATTTAAAGCCCTGGGACACCCCTCCATTTTGTCTTCAGTTGTCTCAGGAGATAGCCTCTCCACCCCCAAAGGTTACCTGAAAGAGACTGGAACAAAGGACAGTAACCACAGGGTGGGAGTGATTACTGGACCCAGACTAGAAGGAGGCTAGTCTGTAAAAGAAGCTTACTGAAACGTCTCTGAGGGTGAAATTTCATCTGTAATTATTTTCTTACTATATTAGGCATAGACTTGCATGTTTTATTTTATTTTGTTTGGTAATTTACTTTGTTCTGTCTGGCATTACTTGGAACCTCTTAAATCCTACTTTTGTATTTAATAAAATCACTTCTTACTTATTATTTAACCCACAGTATGTATTAATACGTGGGGTGGCAAACAGCTGTGCATCTCTCTCTATCACCCTATAGAGGGTGAATAATTTATGAGTTTACCCTGCATAAGCTTTATACCGGGTAAAATAGATTTATTTGGGGTTTGGACCCCACTGGGAGCTGGGCATTTGAGTGTTGGAGACAGGAACATTTCTTAAGCTGTTTTCAATTGAGCCTGCAGCTGTTAGGGGACATGGTTCAGACCTGGGTCTGGGTTTGCAGCAGGCTAGCCGGTCTGGCTCAAACCAGGCAGGGCACTGAAGTCCCAAGCGGCCAGGGGAAACAGACTCAGGGGTAGTCTCAGCACATCAATTGGCAGCCCGAAGGGGGTTTCTGTGATCCAACCCATCACACATAGTACATATACATCTGGAATACTGAGTGTAGATGTGGTCGCCCCATCTCAAAAAAAGGTATATTAGACTTGAAAAAGGGCAGAAAAGGGCAACAAAAATTATTAGGGGTATGGAATGGCTGCCATATGAGGAGAGATTAATAAGACTAGGACTTTTCAGCTTGGAAAAGAGACGATTAAGAGGGGACATGATTGAGGTCTATAAAATCATGACTGGTGTGAAGAAAGTAATAAGGAAGTGTTATTTACTCCTTCTCATAACACAAGAACTAGGGGGCACCAAATACAATTAATAGACAGCAGGTTTAAAACAAAGAAAGGGAAGTATTTTTTCATACAACACACAGCCAACCTGTGGAACTCCTTACCAGAGGATGCTGTGAAGGCAAAGACTATAACAGGGTTTAAAAAAGAACTAGATAACTTCATGGAAGATAGGTCCATCAATGGCTATTAGCCAGGAAGGGCAGGGATGATGTCTCTAGTCTTTGTTTGCCAGAACTGGAAATGGACGATAAGGGACAGATCACTTCATGATTACTTGTTGTGTTCATTTTCTCTGGGGCACCTGACATTGGCCCTATCAGAAGACAGGATATGGGCTAGATGGGCCTTTGGTCTGACCCAGTATGACCGTTCTTTTGTTCTTATGTAACTGGATTCTATTTCTGGCTCTGCCACAGAATTTCTGTGTGAGGTAGGGCAAGTAAATTACACCAAACACTTTATAAGTTGTCATGATTCATGTGTTCCTCATTTTCTGAATGCCTGACTCGAGAAACCTGGAGACTGATTTGCAGAAGTGCTGAGCGTTCACAGTTGCAACTGAAGACAATGACCACTGATCAAGCAAAGTGCTGACTAATGCTAAATAATCAGACAAATAAATCCCTAGATATATCATTTTGGGTGCTCATAATTGCTGTACACTCCTCCTCATCTCGTAGGATTGTTGTGGTGATAGACTGATTAATCTTCTTGAAGCACTTGGTTATTGTGGTGATGAGTGCCAAAGAAAAACCCATGCGGACATTCACAATTTTGTCTTCAGAGCAGAGTTTAAATAAATAAATGTCTATGGCTATACCTTGAATGATGAGGATAAAATGAAAGATTTAATAGCTTTTTATTAGTGAGCACTATGCGTCCTGTGTACTGAAAGAGGCAGGGATCTTATGGAAAAGAATATTATGTGATCATGTAATTAAGACTCTATCATAACAAATATATACATGAGAGCCACATTAAGATTGCAGTGGCAAACTTAATTCTGTGATTTACTAAATTTTGAGAGCTTAATTTTGCCAACCTAATGCTCTTTCAACATAGTGTGATGGGGCAAAGCCAGATGGCTATAGAAAAGTAGTGGGAGATAGATATACTAGTTCCAGGCTAAACAAATCCCTGGTAACAGGATAAGTGAAATGGCAGCTGCTCCAGGTTAATTAAGACACCTGGGGCCAATTAAGAACTTTCCAGAAGGCAGGGAGAAGGCTAGGTTGATTGGGACACCTGAAGCCAATCAGGAGCTCGCTGAAACTAGTTCAAAGCCTCCCAGTTAATCAGGTGGGTGTGCATGTCAGGAGCTGTGGGAGGAAGTTGTGCTGTTGGAAAGGCTGAGTAGTACACACCATATCAGGCACAAGGAAGGAGGTCCTGAGGTAAGGGTGAAGTGGAGCTTGAGGAAATGAGGCCTGCTGTGGGGGAAGTAGCCCAGGGAATTGTACATGTCATGTTCCTAAAAGGTCAGCTACCATAGCTGATACTATTAGGGTCCCTGGGCTGGAGACCAGAGTAGAGGGTGGGCCCGGGCTCCCCACCACCACCTTTGCCCCCTGATTAATCATTGAGAGTGGGAGACAACAGAGACTGTGCAAGGAAGGATAACTTCTCCTCACCTCCCTCGTTGGCTTATGATGAAAATGGCTCAGTAGACTGTGACCCTTGTCTCTAGAGAGAGAAGGGTTACGTGCCGGGTCACAGTGAGCCTCTGAGGCTAGTGAAATCCGCCAGGAAATGTGGGACCCATGGAGGCAAGGACAGAGCTTTGTCACAATAGTTTTTTTGTATGTAATGCAGCATTAAGAATGTTTTGATTGTCCAGGTCTCTCATGGACAAAAACCCTATTATTGTTATTGTTAATATTATTTTATTATTTTATTAAAGAATGGACTTAAGCAAGTGGAAAATAACTACAAAGTTAGCCAGTAATATGAACACAGAACATAGAGAACAATCAAATGCTGTCCAACTCCATGCTTCAAAAACAGGTTTATGTTCAAATGCAGCACATGCTGTAGATTGACAATTACTTTTCACCAGCAAAACTACTATTACGTCATAATACGGAGAACAAAATTCTCATGATCAAAAAATATAACTCATGAATGAATATTTCTCCTCTTTAAACTGTGATCCCTTTAATCTTCCTCACAGCAGCAAGTTGTCTAGTGAAATAATGCTCTTTGAAAGTAATTATAAGTTGTTAGGAAACAGTTGAACTTAACACAGAACACTTTATAGTATCAACTATACTTATCTGCCTTCCCAGTGCTAAGCTAGTGTAAAATATATTTGCTACTTTCAGATCTCATGGACACATATAATAAATTATCATTTAATTATGGCCAAAGTGTTTACAGCTTGTCAGATATATATGTAAGCAGTGTCAGGATGAGCTCCACCCTGATTGTTATTGTTATTACCCTGATTATGGGAACTGTGCTTGGAACTGTACTGGGCATTTTGTTATGATGGAGGGACTCACCATCAACTAAGTAGCACTCGCTAGGCAAGGGTCATGGATTTTAAAGCTCTGTGAATTGAGAGAGGCTGGGGACAAGTATTAATACTTGGTGGCATGGGTCCCTTGGTGAGGGCCTTACATGCTAATTGCACTTCCTCCTCTCTCCACTGTGGAATATCAGAGCTAATTTTGATTCCATTAGGAGTCTAGTTACAGGCTGCTGAGCTCACTTTGGGCTAATGGTGCACCAGCACTGAGGCTCCCCTACTACAAGCTGAATTCACCAAAGAGCTGAACTGACTAAGAGCTGAAATCACTGAGCGTTGTGTTAAGTAGTGGGGGAGCCTGAAGATATATTGTGGAGCAGTTTGTGGGACGGCTGGAGTGCCTTGTGGACAGGCTGGTGGAGCAGTTCGTAGGACGGCGGGAGCTGCTGGTGGGACGCGGAGCAGTTTGTGGACCGGCTGGTGGAGCAGTTCGTGGGACGGTGGGAGCTGCTTGTGGGCTGCGGAGTGGAGCTGACCGAAGGAGTTCGTGGGGCGGCTGGCGGAGCGGTGTGAAGGCCTATGGAGCTGTGAGGCGGTCAGCTTCAGATCATGTAAGGTGCCTCTTACCCCCGTCCCATCTCCACCCAGGTTGGGAGGTAAAGCTCCGCAGATAAACTTTCGAACTCTGGGGCTGCTCTAACCAGGGACAGAGACTTTTGTGTCATTGGACTTTTGGGACTTTGGGTGATTTGGGGTTGCTGGACTCAAGAACCAAAGGGAAAGGGGCATGCCCCAATTTGCTTGGGGTGGGTTTTTTTGCTCATGGGTTGTGTTATGAATCCTGTTGGTGGTGTTTCCTCAACATAATGCCACATTGTTTCTCTCTGTTATTAAAAGGCTTTTTGCTACACTCAGACAATGTGCTTGCGAGAGGGGAAGTATTGCCTCTTGGAGGCGCCCAGCGGGGGTGGTATATATTTGTCCCAGGTCACTGGGTGGGGGCTCGAGCCGGTTTGCTTTGTGTTATTCGAATGGATCCCCTAGATATTGAACCCGGCCCTTGTTGCTGCCAATTCTGATGGGCAGAAGGGTTACATTTACATTATCTAAATCTTTAAAGTAGAGAAATAAATATGTATAATTTGAAGACTCATTGCACAATGTTTTAAACAATGTCACAATTTACAAGCAGAGACACAAAATTGCATACTCATCCTTTCCCCGACCCCACCAACTGATCTTTATTCTAATTACATTTTAAAAATACAACTCTGTGTTAATTGTATGTTAATGAGATGATTTGTGATCGAATCCCTCAAAATCAAGGTATTCACAGTTAAAGGCTCCTCAGCAACCTTATCTCTACTTCCTTGCATGTACGTACTACAGTAGGGCTATTCATACTGTTTACTGAGCAAAATATTATAGTCTGTAAGTACTGAATGACCTGGTTGGCTGAATACCTGTTCAGTCCTAGATGTCCTCTTGGAATTTTGGAGGATAAGGAGGGACAGAGGGAGCAGCAGTATAAGTAAAGGAATGGAGGTATATAGGGAGATTTGATGATTAGCTCCCAGAGGGGCAGGGTGAGGTACGGTACAAAGAACAGGTCATGATGTTTACTGATGTAGAAAAGTGTATCACTTTCCCCTAAGTAACAGATCTGTGGTTTGTTTGTTTATTTTTGTTTGTTTGTTTTGTTTTGAATGCTCATAACATGGTGCGGAACACCTCTCTCATAAATCATAATGAAAATCTACTGGGAAAAGTTGAAATTTCCAGCAAAAAAAAAAAAATCCCCCAAAATGTATTGTGACCTTCATTTGATGTTATTGTTTTGAATATCATTATAATGGTCAAAACAACAAAGTCAAAATGAAGTGCTTGTATAATTTTCATTGAAAATTTAGACTAAATCAATACTTTCCTGCAAAATGTTTCTATGCACTTGAATCAGCATTTCCTGCTGAAAAAGTATTCTATCAGAATGCTTTCAATCGTCTCTACTATGGACAATAGGTGACATGGAACCAGCTCATGTCTGAATCTTTAACTGAATTTCTTAGACAGAAATCCAGAGTTTGAGGAGTAGAGGCTTGATTCTATTTTCACATCCGTTTTTTTTTTTTTTTTTTAAACTTGGTTGTAACTTCCATTGACTTCAGTGGAGATGATCCTAATTAACAGCAGTGTAACTGAGGGCACAGTCAAGCCTTATGGTTCTTCAATAATTTCATTCATTGTAGTTCATCTCATTCTCACATAAGTGTGCTGGAGTCAGGCATACAACTCATGTTAGTAATTATCAGTACTATGCACTTTTGCAGTCCCTTTGAGGCTATAAAAGCATTTTACACAAATGCATGAACTATGCTTCAGAATAACCCTCATTCCAGAGATGGGAAAACTGAGGTGCATTGACATGCAAATGGTCACACAAGAAGAATGAGACAGGGCCAAGACTAGACCACTATGTCCTGACCTCAAGCCCTGTGCTTTAGCCACAAGACCACCACTCACCTCAATAAATGTATGTTGTGCCTCTAGCATAATGCTAGGAAAATGTATTCTTCTGTTTGTTATTGTTACTACTATCTTCAGACCCATGGCAGCTGTGAATATAAACCACTATGATGCATGGACTAACTGTTGCCATATATTTATAGTTAACAGTGTTTTCTTAAATCATTTATGCTAAAAGATAGCAGAAGTCGTTTGCAATAATACCAATGTCCAAACATCAAAAGCTATATAAGGTTACTTCTGAGAATGATGTGCTTTGTAAATATATTTCACAGGTTATATTTTCATTTCAGATTTGTATACCTTTCCCCTTCAGTGATCCTATACCATTAATAAACATAAAATGCATAAATACTTAAACACTGTGTTTAAAAGGTCCATCTTCCTATAACTATAGCACTTTAATAGCAAACACATTCAAGTGGAATCTTTTCAATGCATAATCAATTGACTTTATTCTGTGTAAGAACCTGGTTTACCTTTAAAGTACAATTTGACATAAACTAACTTGCAAAAATAGATATTCGCAACATATAAACAAAAAGCTACTTTTCTCAAAGATTATGGCACAGCTTTAGGAAGTACTCCTTAATACAGCAGCATGTGACATAGTCTGCAGATAAACTATATTTCTTTCTGTATTATCTATATGCTATGGGTTGAAACAACATGCATCCGATGAAGTGAGCTGTAGCTCATGAAAGCTTATGCTCAAATAAATTGGTTAGTCTCTAAGGTGCCACAAGTCCTCCTTTTCTTTTTGTGAATACAAACTAACACAGCTGCTACTCTGAAACAAGTCTAAGGGGCGATCACGTGTTACTAATAATTTAAAATAAAATCTCCTTTTCTCGCTCTCTTCAAAGTTTATTTTTCTCACGGTATTTTGGTACAAGAACCACTGCTGGAAAAAGAGAAAATTTTCCTTGGGTCCTTAGGTTCCACCCCACAATACTGTAGTGTTGTCCTTCTTCTAATATACTTCACAGCCTTTGGGTTCTGTGGGATTACTGAATATGTAGATACAGTGATTTTTTTCCCTCTCACATGCTAACCTCATCACAGTTATCTTTGTATTTGTCACCACTGATTTTGTCACCAGGGCTTTTTATGTTACTGTAATGTGCTCTAATTGTGATGATCTTTCGTAACCCTTTGCAAGTTTCAGCTGATGTAGAATGCAGGGACCTGCCTGGCTGAGGTGGGGCAATGTGAGAATATAACCTGGATCCTATGTACTGCACTGATCACCTAGTCTTCTCCAGATGTGATTCAAGGGATTGGCAGGACTCCAAGAGATCTTTGTCTCTGTTAGTGCATAATTTGTCATGGAATCCACCTCTTCTGAGTTTCTGTCTTGCCATTTCTCTTATTTAATATGTTTATGAAGCTGTTATGAAAGTTAGAGAGAAGACCTAGGTTGGGGGCCTTTGGTATGCTGACACTAATAGTAGCTGTATGTCTCTATCTGGTCTGATCCTATTAGTGAAATCCAGAATATTACTCGGTGCCTTGTTGACACTGACATGGAGAATGATGAGATGGATAAATCTCAGTCCAGATGGGACTGAAGTGATAATGGCATGTTGAGGGAAGCAACTGGAGAATTTGGCATGAATTATATCAACCCCTCTGAGTGACAGGGTTTGTCTGTCATTTGTTACTTGTTTTGCAACAAAAGATGTGTTGGATCTACAGCTGCTTTTAGACTATCATATACTGTTTGGGCCACTGCTTCTATCCTTTTCATCTGTGTCTGGTCAAGAGGCTGAACCATTTATTTTGGATGAGGACCTTCCTAGTGTGATCCGTTCCTGTGTCACCATTGTTAGATTTCTTAAATACATTCTATAGAGGGGTTGCACCTTTAAATCCACTGGAATGTCACTTTCAGAAACACTCAGCATTGGTTCAACTGCTCTCCTTGAAGTAAATAGTAAAATTCCATCCAATTGAAATTGGAGTAGAGTAAAAACAATCCCAAGCGCTTTTGAAAATCCTACCTTAGAAAGCTAAATTTGGTGCAGAATACTTGCTATGCTGTGGGTTTGGGGTATTCGGGGGGGAGAGTTTTGTGGTGTGTGTTTTTAGTCTTGTTCTGTACTTTGACAGGACTACATGTCACCTTGATCTGCATTGTCTGTCTGAAAAAAAAACATTGACCAGCTCTGTTGACAACCACTGTCCCTGCTTGTGGAAGTTGTGCAGTTACTTGTTCTAGATTAATAAAATTGTTACACTGGTTTATCCACTGGCTTCTTCTAGTCACCATTTCTGTGATGTCCTGCCCTTTAAATATTTGAGTACTCCACTCCCAGTGCAAAGCCTCATTTTTGTGTTGGTTTCAGTTTTGTTACCTGAACAATAAAGACAAAACAGCTCCCTGTGTGTCTATATCCTTCCCTGCTGGGTCCAGATATAACATTTGTTGGTAAAGACTTTCTATCCCATGAGTATCCTATGCTGCCTCTGCTTTAGGAGAAGAAAAAGTAAGCAAATAATACTATAAAAATGGGGGGTGATTCACCTAGAGGTATAGGGTGACAGACTGCTGCTTCTGCTCATAGAGTCACAGACTTTAAGGTCCAAAGGGATCATCGTTATCATCTAATCTGACCTCTTTCACATTGTAGGCCACAGAACCTCACCCACCCACTCCTGAAATAGACCCCCAACCTCTGGCTGAGTTACTGAAGTCCTCAAATCATGGTTTAAACACTTCAAGTTACAGAAAATTCACCATTTACACTAGTTTAAACCTGCAAGTGACCCAGAACCCATACTGCAGAGGAAGGTGAACCCCCCCCCCCCCCGGGTCTCTGCCAATCTGACCTGGTGTGGTGGGGGAAATTCCTTCCCAACCCCAAATATGGTGATCAGTTAGGCCCTGATCATGTGGGCAAGACCCACTAGGCAGATACAAAAGAAAGAATTCCCTGTGCTAATTCAGAGCAATCCCCATCTAGTGTCCTGTCTCCAGCCATGGGGGATTTTTGCTACTGGCAGTTGCAAATGGGCCATGTGTCATTGTAGGCAGTCCCATCATATCATCTCCTCCATAAACTTATCAAGCTCAGTCTTGAAGCTAGTTAGGTTTTTTGCCCACACCACTCTCCTTGGAAGACTGTTCCAGAACTTCACTCCTCTGATGGTTAGAAACCTTTGCCTAATTTGGAGCCTAAACTTGTTTAAGACCAGTTTATATTCATTTGTTCTTGTGTCCACACTGGTGCTTAACTTAAATAACTGCTCTCCCACCCTGGTATTTATTCCTCTGAAGTATTTATAGAGACCAATCATATCTTGCCTCAGTCTTCTTTTGGTTAAGCTAAACAAGCCAAGCTCTTTGAGTCTCCTCTCATAAGGTAGGTTTTCCATTCCTTGGATCATCCTAGTAGCCCTTCTCTGCACCTGTTCCAGTTTGAATTCATCTTTCTTAAACATGGGAGACCAGAATTGTACACAGTATTCCAGATGAGACTCATCAGTGCCTTGTATAATGGTACTAAAAATTCTCTGTCTCTACTGGAAATACCTTGCCTAATGTGTCCTAGGACTGCATTAGCCTTTTTCATGGCTGAATCACATTGATGGCTCATAGGCTATGTCTACACTATGAAATTAGGTCAAATTTATAGAAGTCGATTTTTTAGAAAGCAATTTTATACAGTCGATTGTGTGTCTCTACACTAATTCACTAAGCACATTAAGTCGGCGGAGTGCGTCCACAGTACCGAGGCTAGTGTCGACTTTCAGAGAGTTGCACTGTGGGTAGCTATCCCACAGTTCCCGCAGTCTCTGCTGCCCATTGGAATTCTGGGTTAAGCTCCCAATGCCTGATGGGGCAAAAACATTGTTCCTGGTGGTTTTGGGTACATGTCGTCAGTCGCCCCTCCCTCCATGAAAGAAACAGCAGACAATCGTTTTGCAACTTTTTTCCATGCGGGCACCATACTGCTTCCAGCAGAAGGTGCATGTACACTCTTTTTTGTTGAATATTTTTTAAAAATTTTCTTCTGTTGATTTCTAAATCTAAAATGAAGGTCATTCTTAATGTGTCCATTTGTTCTTTGCGTGTGAAAAAATGTAACAGCTCTAGTAGATTTCTCTGAATGTGGATGGTGTATTTAGCTGTCCTTGCTATCAAGTTCCTTTAAGTGCAGCTTTTAAGCATGCTGAAATATGATACAACTCTGGGATTGCATTCAGAGTATGTAGAAGCCTAAAAATAGTACTGACAGACATTATTTGTATTTACTGGATTTCAGTTGAATTGCATGTGCACTTAGCAAATATTGAACATTGATACTTTGATTCGCCACCTCCTTTCAGCAATATACAGCACCTTGAAATATTGAAGCCTAAATCAGATGTAGAGTAAAATGTTCAAAAGTACATAATTTTACTAATTGACAATGCATTACTGATACATAACATACCAGAGGAAGGTTGAGTGATAGAAGATTATGGGATCACCCTATCTTTAAGATTAAGAGCATTTTTTTTGCAGAAAGGAATTGAAACATATTTTTCTATATTATACAATAATTTGATGAGGGCATATATCCATTCTTTAAAAAAAAAGAAAGAGGAAAAGAAGTATTTAATTTAGATAAAACAGCCATCAGCAATATCTTTCAATAAGACATATGCTTGAAGAGATAACAAACCTGAAATGGAACAATATCCCCCTGAAACCTTCCTGACTTCACTAAAAACATCAGCCAAATAAAAGGAAAAGCTCAGCCTTAGTCATCTACAAATATTTCTTCAGCTACAAATATTTTTTCACCTTGATGAAATTTAATATAGATAAGCTAATAAATTCATGGAATCAAGATTTCAATTTAAATATAGTCAGTAAGACCTGCAATAAAGTGTGTGTTAAAAGAAATCTACCATATTAGAGCAAATTGTTCCATGTAAGAGAAAAATTGTGGTTTCAAGAATGTTTTAAAACAGTCAAGTTAGAAATAAGAAAGGAGTACAGTTGCCAATGCTCAAGCACACATGTAGTCCTTGTTTATGTGACAATGAAGCCAACAGAATTACTCACATGAGTAAGCATAGGTGCCAACTCCATAGCTGCTCCATCCCCAACACCTCCCGCCTGCCAGCAGCCCTTGCACTACTTAAAGTCTGTGTTAAACGCTTAGACGGGTGTTTAAATACTGCCTGGCCGTTGGCATGGTCCTCCTTCACAGTCGTTGATTTCCTATCTATCGATCAAAATTTCAATATTAGTATTTCTTATCTCTTGGATAAACAATGACCTCAATGATTATAAATAGTCACTGAGGTCAATATTAATCTCTTGGGACCAAAAAAATACCCCCTGTAAGCTGAATTATCTGCTGGTGTAAACTGGTGTACATCCACCAGTTGCACCATTTTACATCAGCACAGAGTTTATCTCACTATGTTCATAATGTAAGCCACTATCTTCTCAACTATATTCAGACCTCATTGGGCTATCACGAGTACATGAAAAGCCAATGGAAAAATAATAGAGAAATGCTGGAGTTGTGAGGAAAGGCAAAGTAATATACTACACACATAATAAAAATGGTTATATCGAAACTGTGTTATAGAAAAAGTAAACATGTGAATTCCTATTCAAATCTTTCAGTTTTCCCAATGTCACAAAGATCTTTGTGTGGGGAAATTTGACCTCTTATGGAATATTAAGACAGAAGAGGTGGTACTTGTGAGGAAAAGCCTCACTGCAAAATCCCAATTCAAATAAAAGCCTAAAGTCCAAGATTGTCCTTGACCTTTGTGTGGGTGCAGGGAGGGTGGAGATGGGGCTATATCTACCCTTCACTTTCATATGAAAGTTCCAGGAATGAACATGATTCCTGAATTCAGAGACTTCAGTGAAAGTTTCATCCCAATAAGTACTAGAAACTACAGGATTTGGACCAATATTTCCAGGTGTCAGGTAATTTTTATTCCCTTAAATCTTCTTGTTTTGCACTTGCTAGCTCTTTCAAGGTCAGGATTGGGTGCTCAAGTCAGCTTTGGCCATCAGTCACACTGAGGGGCACTTACCTGGAGAACCCTTCCCTTTTGTGGTACTGAGAGATATTTTGCTTCATATCAAATTCAGGAAGACAAATATATCATTAAAAATAAATAAGAATGCTGAAAGCAAAGCATCATTTTTTTTAAATCTCAATAAACCCTAAAAATATCCTGAAGGTTTCTAATGGGTTCTCAAAAAACTGAAAAGTACCACTGCATAATTTATAAAGCCTACAGTAGGACTAACTGTGGGCCTGCCTACTCCTTTACAATTCATCAGATGCTTGTCAAATTGAATTCATTCTGAACCTGGTTCTATGTTGTATGGATAATAGATAAAATGAAATGTAGCATTTCATAAAGATATTTTAAAGAATCACTGTAAAAATAAGGTCAAAGACTGACTGATGGGGAAAAAATTAGTTTGATATAAACTGTATATTGACCAAAGAATAGTACAAAGGAAGGAATAATTAAATGGCAGGAAATCTATTCTGTCTAGAAAACACCTACTATATTGATAAGCGTTGTAGAAAGAAATGCCGTTAAAGGTTGTTTCAGCTCTGCATCAAAAGTCATGGAGCTTAGAGGCTGCTCGACCAAGCATTAACAGAGCAGAAAAAGAAATATTGACACTGGAGGGGTTATTACTAACTTTATGGATTAATAAAGTTTTGAGCAAGTCTCTAAGACTGCATGTAAAGAATGTCTTAATATTTTGAGCTGGACTGTGAATTTAATCCAAAGTCTTCAGCATAGAGTAAAGCTGAAGGGGAACACCACTCCAGCAGGAGCTCACATAGAATAATAGAATCGTAGAATATCAGGGTTGGAAGACACCTCAGGAGGTCATCTAGTCCAACCCCCTGCTCAAAACAGGGCCAATCCCCAAGTAAATCATCCCAGCCAGGGCTTTGTCAAGCCTGACCTTAGAAACTTCTAAGGAAGGAGATTCCACCACCTCCCTAGGTAACGCATTCCAGTGTTTCACCACCCTCCTAGTGAAAAAGTTATTCCTAATATCCAACCTAAACCTCCCCCACTGCAACTTGAGACCATTACTCCTTGTTCTGTCATCAGCTACGACTGAGAACAGTCTAGAGCCATCCTCTTTGGAACCCCCTTTCAGGTAGTTGAATGCAGTTATCAAATCCCCCCTCTTTCTTCTCTTCGCAGATGAAACAATCCCAGTTCCCTCAGCATCTCCTCATAAGTCATGTGTTCCAGTCCCTTAATCATTTTTGTTGCCCTCTGCTGGACTCTTTCCAATTTTTCCACATTCTTCTTGTGGTGTGGGGCCCAAAACTGGACACAGTACTCCAGATGAGGCTTCACCAGTGTCAAATAGAGGGGGATGATCACGTCCCTCGATCTGCTGGCAATGACCCTACTTATAGACCCCAAAATGCCACTGGCCTTCTTGGCAACAAGGGCACACCGTTGACTCATATCCAACTTCTCATCCACTGTAACCCCTGGGTCCTTCTCTGCAGAACTGCTACCGAGCCATTCAGTCCCTAGTCTGTAGCGGTGCATTGGATTCTTCCGTCCTAAGTGCAGGACTCTGCACTTGTCCTTGTTGAACCTCATCAGATTTCTTTTGGCCCTATCCTCCAATTTGTCTAGGTCCCTCTGTACCCTATCCCTACCCTCCAGCGTATCTACCTCTCCTCCCAGTTTAGTGTCATCTGCAAACTTGCTGAGGGTACAATCCACACCATCCTCCAGATCACTTATGAAGATACTGAACAAAACCGGCCCCAGGACTGACCCCTGGGGCACTCCACTTGATACCGGCTGCCAACTAGACATGGAGCCATTGATCACTATCCGTTGAGCCTGACAATCTAGCCAACTTTCTATCCACCTTATAGTCCATTCATCCAGGCCATACTTCTTTAACTTGCTGGCAAGAATACTGTAGGAGACCGTGTCAAAATCTTTGCTAAAGTCAAGGAACAACACATCCACCACTTTCCCCTCATCCACATTGCCAGTTATCTCGTCATAGAAGGCAATTAGATTAGTCAGGCATGACTTGCCCTTGGTGAATCCATGCTGACTGTTCCTGATCACTTTCCTCTCCTCTATGTGCTTCAGAATTGATTCCTTGAGGATCTGCTCCATGATTTTTCCAGGGACTGAGGTGAGGCTGACTGGCCTGTAGTTCCCAGGATCCTCCTTCTTCCCTTTTTTAAAGATTGGCACTACATTAGCCTTTTTCCAGTCATCCGGGACTTCCCCCCATTGCCATGAGTTTTCAAAGATAATGGCCAATGGCTCTGCAATCACATCCACGAACTCCTTTAGCACTCTCGGATGCAGTGCATCCAGCCCCATGGACTTGTGCTCATCCAGTTTTTCTAAATAGTCCCGAACCACTTCTTTCTCCACAGAGGGCTGGTTACCTCCTTCCCATGCTGTGCTGCCCACTGCAGCAGTCTGGGAACTGACCTTGTTCGTGAAGACAGAGGCAAAAAAAGCATTGAGTACATTAGCTTTTTCCACATCTTCTGTCACTAGGTTGCCTCCCTCATTCAATAAGGGGCCCACACTTTCCTTGACTTTCTTCTTGTTGCTAACATACCTGAAGAAACCCTTCTTCTTACTCTTAACATCTCTTGTTAGCTGCAACTCCAGGCGTGATTTGGCCTTCCTGATTTCATCCTGCATGCCTGAGCAATATTTTTATACTCTTCCCTGGTCATTTGTCCAATCTTCCACTTCTTGGAAGCTTCTTTTTTGCGTTTAAGATCAGCAAGGATTTCACTGTTAAGCCAAGCTGGTCGCCTGCCATTTTTACTATTCTTTCTACACATCGGGATGGTTTGTCCCTGTAACCTCAATAAGGATTCTTTTAAATACAGCGAGCTCTCCTGGACTCCTTTCCCCCTCATGTTATTCTGCCAGGGGATCCTGCCCATCAGTTCCCTGAGGGAGTCAAAGTCTGCTTTTCTGAAGTCCAGGGTCTGTATTCTGCTGCTCTCCTTTCCTCCCTGTGTCAGGATCCTGAACTCGACCATCTCATGGTCACTGCCTCCCAGGTTCCCATCCACTTTAGCTTCCCCTACTAATTCTTTCCAGTTTGTGAGCAGCAGGTCAAGAAGAGCTCTGCCCCAGTTTGGTTCCTCCAGCACTTGAACCAGGAAAATGTCCCCTACACTTTCCAAAAACTTCCTGGATTGTCTGTGCACCACTGTATTGCTCTCCCAGCAGATATCAGGGTGATTGAAGTCTCCCATGAGAACCAGGGCCTGCGATCTAATATCTTCCATGAGTTGCTGGAAGACAGCCTCATCCACCTCATCCCCCTGGTCCGGTGGTCTATAGCAGACTCCCACCATGACATCACTCTTGTTGCTCACACTTCTAAACTTAATCCAGAGACACTCAGGTTTTTCTGCAGTTTCATACTTGAGCTCTGAGCAGTCATACTGCTCCCTTCCCATACAGTGCAACTCCCCCACCCTTTCTGCCCTTCCTGAACAGTTTATCCATCAGTTTATCCAACAGTTTATTCCTGAACAGTCCATCCATGACAATACTCCAGTCATGTGAGTTATCCCACCAAGTCTCTGTTATTCCTATCACATCATAATTCCTTGACTGTGCCAGGACTTCCCATTCTCCCTGCTTGTTTCCCAGGCTTCTTGCATTTGTGTATAGGCACTTGAGATAACTCTCTGATCGTCCCTCTTTCTCAGTATGAGGCAGGAGCCCTCCCCTCTCGCGTGCTCCTGCTTCCTCCCGGTATCCCACTTTCCCACTTACCTCAGGGATTTGGTCTCTTTCCCCCAGTGAACCTAGTTTAAAGCCCTCTTCACTAGGTTAGCCAGTCTCCTTGCGAAGATGCTCTTCCCTCTCTTCTTTAGGTGGAGCCCGTGTCTGCCTAGCACTCCTCGTTCTTGGGACACCATCCCATGGTCAAAGAATCCAAAGCCTTCTCTCTGACACCACCTGCATAGCCATTCATTGACTTCCACGATTCAATGGTCTCTTCCCAGGCCTTTTCCTTCCACAGAGAGGATGGACGAGAACACCACTTGCGCCTCAAACGTCTTTATCCTTCTTCCCAGAGCCACGTAGTCTGCAGTGATCTGCTCAAGATCATTCTTGGCAGTATCATTGGTGCCCACGTGGAGAAGCAGAAAGGGGTAGAGATCCGAGGGCTTTATGAGTCTCGGCAGTCTCTCCGTCATATCGTGAATCCTAGCTCCTGGCAAGCAGCAGAAGTCTCGGTTTTCCCGGTCAGGGCAGCAGATAGATGACTCAGTCCCCCTGAGGAGAGAGTCCCTGACCACCACCACCTGCCTCCTTCTCTTGGGAGCGGTGGTTGTGGAACCCCCAACCCTAGGACAGTGCATCTCATGCCTTCCAATCGGCGGAGTCTCCTTCTGTTCCCTTCCCTCAGACATATCATGTAGTCCACTCTCCGCATTAGTACCTGTGGAGAGAACATGAAAACGGTTACTTACCTGTGTCTGCATTGCTGGTACATGGACACTCTCCTTTCTTCTTCTGGAGGTCACATGCTGCCAAATTTCTTCACCGTCCTCCTGTCCCCGCTGAGCAGCCTGCTCTGAATCTTCAGAACATTGTGCCTGTAGAAGCATATCCTGACGTTTGTCCAGGAAATCTTCAGTTTCTCTTATGCAACGCAGGGACGATACCTATTGCTCCAGACCTTGAACCTTCTCTTCCAATATGGAGACATATGGATTGTGCCTCAAGCAAGCATGGCACTTCCTGGAGTTCAGTAAGAGAGAGGCTGCTGGGTGGGTTTAACTTATGTAATCTTGCTATTTGGGGCCTAGTCTGCCAGCTGGGTAAGAGGGGCAATGAACCAACACTCCTGCCTGCTCCCTCTGGGGAAGTTAATGCCTCTGTGCTTCAAGGAGTCCTTGTGCATTTTAAGCAGAGTTTTCAGGGAATCACCCACTACTGTACTATCACCCATGAAGCCATATTTATGGTGGGAATGTTAATGTAGCATAGCCACTGGCATATTGTTGTCTAACCATGCTTAGAGCAGATTTATGTGGCACAGTGATAAACAGTCCCATGAATGGTTGACACTAACACTTCCACTGGTTTAGAGCAATTGTGGAAAATTTCTCGAAAATCCTCAGTGTAAACAGGACCCTGAGTGCATGAGTTGCGATTGTGCTCCTTCACATAGGAGCAAAGGTTTCCAAGGGAAGGGAAGCTCCATGTTCCTTCCCTCCTCCACTCATTCATCTTACGAAACCAGACATTATCTTGACCAGAATTCTATTTGCCTAAAGGCAGCTTTCCTTGAAGGCTGGGATAATATAACAGCAGTACAGCTTTTCATGTTGTATTAACTATTCTATTTTGGCAATGGAAAATAGAGAAACAGTATCTTTTATAAGAAAAGCTTTGAATTTGCAGAAAATTAAGAAAGAGAAAGAAGTTGCTCTTGCAATATTAATTTTGTCTCTGGTTTTATCCTGTGTATCCGGTCAAGGCATCTTGTTGAAGTCGAGGTTGTTCAGCAACTGCTAGGAGGCACTCAGTAGGATTTGTCTGTAAAGGAGCTAGCCACATGCATTGTTTTCTTTCTTTCTTTCTTTCTTTCTTTCTTTCTTTCTTTCTTTCTTTCTGTACTAATTTTTGGAACTGTTCCCCAGAATAAGTCCTGAAGGTATCAGTATTGAATGAAGTCTGTGAAAAAAACTTGTACTGTTGGTATAACTTATTACATCCTCTCTCACTGAAATACCACTTGTACCTAGTTTTGGGAAAATCCATAAAAAGTTTTTGGGCCAGACATAGATGCTGAAGTAACTGAGATCAATCTGAAGTCATTCCAACGACTTCAGTGGAGACACTCTGAATCTATCCAGTGCAAGGGAGTTCAGACTCTGGTTTACTATATGATATGTGGCACTTTCCCAACTTTATACACTTCAGTATCCCTCAAAACAGTTGAACTGTGAAAGACATAAATCCACACTGTGTAGAGGTCAAGCACAGGAGTTTATTATGTACAACGCTGACGGAGTGTCACCTCGCTTATTAGGCTCAGAGACACTGTCAATCAATTGATTACAATGGAATATATGGATTTTCCATGGGTAGGGGAAGTGACGGGGTAGGCAGTCCCACAACCCCCAGATAGGTCTAGCAGCAAGACATTATAGCACTGTAGCCAGTGGTCAAAGGTTACATAATGTCTTCACCCATGGTCTCAAGTTGACAAATTAACATTTAACATTTAATTAGTACTTTACTAAATGTATTAGTATAAAATATATATGTTGAATTCTGATTTGGGGTCCATAGGAATGAAGTAGCTCCTTTGATTGTCCAACAGATACATATCTAGGACTAAAAGTAAAGAAACGGTGAAAATATATAGCAATAAAGATTGTCTATCAAGTTGTTCATTTGTGTTTTCAGGCAGGCATTGATCCTTGGGAAAGGGAGGTGGGAGGAGGCCATATCTTATACTGACGTGCCTGAACCTTTCATAAACTCAAGTTTGGATGTGTGGGAAAAACATCTCCCTACAGAAGAAACTAACACAACAGAAACAGGACTTCTTTGTTCTATTTGAAACTTTGAATAAGACACAATTATTGCCCCCAACATCTGGTGTTTTGCTGACCAGGCATATCCTAGCAAAAGCAAGGTTCTTTGGTTATTCTGCTTTCTCTTAGCTATTGCTAGGCCTTTGACCTCTTAATCAAACTCTGGACTTTGGGCCTGTACACAAATCCATATACCAGGTTATTATATCAGCAATGGATTTTAACCCTTCAAACTATTAAGAGAAAACAAATTATGATCTTGCTTACCTGGCTTGTTTCCTATGTACCATTTCCGATGGCAAATCAGTGGGTCAATGCTGTAACATGAAGCAACACCAACAACAAAAGAAACATACACCTGAAATATTTGGAATGGGAAAATGCTACTGAAACTTCAGTAAATTACATTACACTCCCAAGTATTTGGGATATTAACAATTTACTGATTTAATATTTTTAATGGATATATAGGAGATATATGGAGATATAAAGGCTGTTACAAAGAGGTCAGTGATTAATTGTTTTCCATGTGCATAAAAGGTAGGACAAGATGTACTTGCTTAATCTGGGGGAAAAGAGATTTAGGTTAGATAGTAGGGGGAAAAAAACTTTCTAACAATAAGGTTAGTTAAGCTCCGGAATAGACTTCAAAGGAGGCTTGTGGAATCCCCAGTATAGGAAGTCTTAAAAACATTGGAAAAATACCTGTCAGGAATGTTCTAGGTTTACTTAATCCTGTCACAGGGCAGGGGGTGGACTTGATGATTGCTTGAGGTCCCTTCCAGCTCTTCATTTCTATGATTCTCTATATATTAATTGTTGATTACATGCATCTCTTTCTGTAGAATGTGTGTGATTAATTAATTACATTAATAAGTAAAGAATTGAAATAAGGGTCTAAAATACATCATGCAAAAAGAATTTAGGCCACAGATCTTTCACTGAATTAGAGAGGTAATTATTGAAAAAAAGGTGAACTGTTCTTCAAAATGTTTACATCATAGATTAGGCATAAAGAAGTTTCCTTCAGAATTAAGGTGAAAGCTTGTTCAATTTTTCTATCCACTTGATATGATCAGTTCAAAGCCTACACATTGGGCTCAGTTCTGCAGGGTGCTTACCACTCTTGTTCTGATCCAGGACAGCACTTAAACATGAAATGGGTGACTGGTCCCATTCACTTTAATAGGACAAATAGCAAGCTTAACATTAACCATTCATTTGATCAAAGGCAAATCCACAACACCTTTTATGATCCAGCTCTGTTTGAATTTGATATCTTTATTAATGTACCTAGTTATTGGTACAGTGTACAATGTAATTCTAGAACAATGCTTTTTTGTCTTTTTGAATGGTCGTGACACTAACATCAAGGGGCAATTATTTCTTAGTTACTTTCTTCATCAGAATATCTGTCTCCTGATTTGGCAAACTTTTTTGTAATCTTGGTATTTAAAAGTTCCAAAACGCACAATTTATTCTTTGCTCAAACAATTGCAATTGTCACTGACAACAGAAGATCTGGAGCTAGAAGCCATTTGGCTTCAGGAAAGAAAGCACCAAGATCAAAGCAGACCAGAGTTTCCATGCATAAAGATGTAAACAGTAAAACTCCCGTCCTACTAAAAAAAATATATTAAAATTGGAGAAATATTTCTCCTTGTAAACATTAAAACATGCAACACACAAAGTGACCTAGATAGTAAATGAGTGTACTCATTGACTGCTGGAAAAAATAGTTCAAGTGTGTTCTAATGACTTGAAGCACAAGAAAATGACTGGAAGTTAAGTGATGCTGTGAGAGATCCTCATAGCTTAATGCACTTTATCATCTGAAATGTACTTCATTCCATAATATTCTGCAACTGTATTTTAAATAATTTTATTTTAATTTTTTTAAGTTGAATATAGTGAACAGGGCAGATTAACAAACCCACAGGTTAAAATCTTCTATTGAAAGAACTGGTACAGCACAGGAAGGGGGTGGGGGGAGACCCTAAATTCCCTACCATTGTGTTTCACATCCAACAAGTTCCACACTAGGCCTGCTGCCCTTTGAGGTATTTTGTAGGCATAATTCTTCCCACCACCACTCTGAGATATTACCATACCTTCCCCTCTCCAGATTCCCATCATCTTCTTCCATTCTCCACTGACTCTCAGAGCTGTGATTTAGTACTTAGGCTCAGCCCAGAAGTTAGTGTGGTTCAGTGGATGGAGCCCTGGTGTGAAAGTCAGCAGACCTGTAGTCTGTTGTTGGCTGTTCCACTCACCGCTTCACGAAGAAACCTGGCTTGACATAACAATAACAAACACCAGATACATGGTTTTCATCATCAGCACCCCGCTATAAAAATTGTTCCAACACCCCGGTTCCACTGATCTGCTCTGTGACCTTGGGCAAATCAATCTATATGCTTCACTCTCCTCATCTGTACAATGGAGATGATCTTTACCTTTTTAAAGATGCTTTTGTGCTCCACCAATAAAAAAGACTTATGGGCCTTATTCTGCAAGATGTTCAGCACCCTCAATGCCTGTTAAAATCAGAGAGAGTTGTCAATGCTCAGTCCCTTGCGGCATAGGTCAGTACAAGAACAAAGTATTGTAGAAAAACAAAGTGAAACCATAGCAGAAATAGTTATTTCATTCACCTATCACAGAAATATTTCTATTCAAGTCAATGAGCTTCTTCATCATAGTAGTTTGAAGGTTTTGTTAAATCTAGAAGCATACTATGGGAAATAACTTCTTCCCCCTACCTCTCCTGGGGAAAGCATCATCTTGGGTATAATCAAGGTCACACACATTTAAGCACTAGATAATTCAGGACAAAGCTTTTGACACGGTCTCCCAACAGTATTCTTGCCAGCAAGTTAAAGAAGTATGGGCTGGATGAATGGACTATAAGCTGGATAGAAAGTTGGCTAGATTGTTGGGTTCAGTGGGTAGTGATCAATGGCTCCATGTCTAGTTGGCAGCCGGTATCAAGTGGAGTGCCCCAAGGGTCGGTCCTGGGGCTGGTTTTGTTCAATATCTTCATAAATGATCTGGAGGATGGTGTGGATTGCACCCTCAGCAAGTTTGCAGATGACACTAAACTGGGAGGAGAGGTAGATATGCTGGAGGGTAGGGATAGGATACAGAGGGACCTAGACAGATTGGAGGATAGGGCCAAAAGAAATCTGATGTGGTTCAACAAGGACAAGTGCAGAGTCCTGCACTTAGGACGGAAGAATCCAATGCACCGCTAAAGACTAGGGACCGAATGGCTCGGCATCAGTTCTGAAGAAAAGGACCTAGGGGTTACAGTGGATGAGAAGCTGGATGTGAGTCAACAGTGTACCCTTGTTGCCAAGAAGGCCAGTGGCATTTTGGGGTCTATAAGTAGGGGCGTTGCCAGCAGATCGAGGGACATGATCATTCCCCTCTATTAGACACTGGTGAGGCCTCATCTGGAGTACTGTGTCCAGTTTTGGTCCCCACACCACAAGAAGGATGTGGAAAAATTGGAAAGAGTCCAGCGGAGGGCAACAAAAATGATTAGGGGACTGGAACACATGACTTATGAGGAGAGGCTGAGGGAACTGGGATTGTTTCATCTGCGAAGAGAAGAATGAGGGGGGATTTGATAGCTGCTTTCAACTACCTGAAAGGGGGTTCCAAAGAGGATGGATCTAGACTGTTCTCAGTGGTAGCTGATGACAGAACAAGGAGTAATGGTCTCAAGTTGCAGTGGGGGAGATTTAGGTTGGATATTAGGAAAAACTTTTTCACTAGGAGGGTGGTGAAACACTGGAATGCGTTACCTAGGGAGGTGGTGGAATCTCCTTCCTTAGAAGTTTTTAAGGTCAGGCTTGACAAAGCCCTGGCTGGGATGATTTAACTGGGGATCAGCCCTGCTTTGAGCAGGGGGTTGGACTAGATGACCTCCTAAGGTCCCTTCC
Source organism: Eretmochelys imbricata (assembly GCF_965152235.1). NCBI lineage: Eukaryota > Metazoa > Chordata > Testudines > Cheloniidae > Eretmochelys > Eretmochelys imbricata. Next base: position 90,116,733 of record NC_135572.1, on the reverse strand, counting down.
AACCCTGATATTCTATGATTCTATGACATTTTATTTGCAAACTGTTGTGTAAAAATATCTTTAAAATATGAGGCAAATAATAATGAAACATTCCATATCAGCAACTATCAAATTCATGTGAAAAGTTTGTTAACTTGTGTCAAGGTTCCTTCCCCACTCTGAACTCTAGGGTACAGATGTGGGGACCTGCAGGAAAGACCCCCTAAGCTTATTCTTAATAGCTTAGGTTAAAAACTTCCTCAAGGTACAAACTTTGCCTTGTCCTTGAACCCTATGCTGCCACCACAAAACGTGTTAAACAAAGAACAGGGAAAGAGACCACTTGGAGATGTCTTCTCCCAAAAATATCCCCCCAAACCCTACACCCCCTTTCCTGGGGAAGGCTTGATAAAAATCCTCACCAATTTGCATAGGTGAACACAGACCCAAACCCTTGGATTTTAAGAACAATGAAAAAGCAGTTAGGTTCTTAAAAGAAGAATTTTAAATTAAAGAAAAAGTAAAAGAATCACCTCTGTAAAATCAGGATGGTAAATACTTTACAGGGTAATCAGATTCAAAACATAGAGAATCCCTCTAGCAAAACCTTAAGTTACAGAAAGACACAATAACAGGAATATACATTCCATTCAACACAACCTATTTTACCTGTCATTAAACAAAAGAAAATCTAACGCATTTCTAGCTAGATTGTTTACTAATTTTTTACAGGAGTTCTGAAGAGCATTCCTGATCTGTTTCCAGCAAAAGCGTCACACAGACAGACAGACCCTTTGTTTCCCACCACATACCCCCTCCAGCTTTGAAAGTATCTTTTCTCCTCATTGGTCATTTTGGTCAGGTGCCAGCGAGGTTATCTGAGCTTCTTAACCCATTACAGGTGAAAGGGTTTTGCCGCTGGCCAGGAGGGATTTTATAGTTCTGTATACAGAAAGGTAATTACCCTTCCATTTATGACAACTTGCTATAGACATTTTTGTGTATGTGAATGAATGGATGATTTAACTGGAAATGAATGGTCCTTATTTAACACCGTTGATTTAATTGCTTGTAGCCACATATCCATTGCCTTCAGCACACAGAATTGCTCTGAACCTCAGTTCAGCTCCTACTCTGCTCATTCTTGCATTTATTTGTAGACCAAATATTGACACTGCAATTCAGTATCTGGCCTCACTATACACACTTATTGGATTTGCTCAGCTGGGGTTTCTGAAGTGTACATAGCCTGGGCACTATCCATTAACCACATATGCTTTGCATGGAGCCAATATGACAGGATTGTCAACATTATGGGATCAGCAGTCATCCAGCTAGATGCTGCCGCCAACACTTGGGAAGCCAATGCACCTGAGACCCAGGGAAAGTTACAAATCCTTTGTTAAACTGATAAATCCCACATCTCCTGTTTTTGCCACTCATCCGTGCCAATTACCTAGTGTCACTGTCCCACTTTTAGTGAACCCTGGCACCAACCCCCCCCCCCATTATCTCTATGTACCACATTTGAAAGCTGACACAGCACACAAAACATTCCAATTCAAGTCAAAGAGCTTTAACTCTCAATTTACTAGAGGTCTGATCCAAAACCCATTGAAATAAGGGGAAAGGCTTCCATTTTATAATGCTCCTCCTCCAAAATACAGAAATAGTGTATTAATCCTGTCATATTTGTGTATAACTTATTTCTGTAAGATATGTATGTTAGCTGTTTGCGCAGCAATTAAATATATTACCTAAGAACGGCCATACTGGTTCAGAGCAATGGTCCATTTATCTCAGAATCATGACTTCCAACACTGGCCAATGCCAGATGCTTTAGAGAGAATGAACTGAACAGCACAATTATTGAGTGATCCACCCCGTTGTCCAGTCCCATATTCTGACAGTCCAAAGTATAGGGGTGCCAGAGCATCTTGGCTAATAGCCATTGATAAACTTATCTTCCATGAATGTATCTAAGGCCTGATCTACATGGGGGGGGGAGGGGAATCAATCTCAGTTAAGTGAATAACGTAACTGAAGTCGATGTACTTAGACCTACTCACCTCGGTGTCTTCACTACGGTGAGTCAACTGCTGCCACTCCCTCTTCGACTCTGCCTGCGCCTCTGAGGAGCTGGAGTACAGGAATTGATGGGAGAGTGCTCGGGGGTTGATTTATCGCGTCTAGGCTAGACTAGACTAGACGCGATAAATCAACCCCTCTGGATCGATAGCTACCCGCCGATTTGGTGGGTAGTATAGACATACCCTAATTGTTTTTTTGAACTCAGTTATACTTTTGGCCTCCATAACAACCTCTGGCACTGAGTTCTACAGGTTGACTGTGTTTTGTGTGTTTTAAATCTGCTGTCTATTAATTTCATTGGGTGGCCCTTAGTTCTTGTGTTATGTGAAGGTGTAAATAACACTTCCCTATTCACTTTCTACACACCATTCATGATTTCATAGACCTCTGTCATATCGCCCCTTAATCATCTCTTTTCTAAGCTGAACAGTCCCAGTCTTTTTAATTTTTCCTCATACGGAAACTATTCCATACCCCTAACTATTTTTGTTTCCCTTCTTTGTGCCTTTTCCAATTCTAATACATCATTTTTCAGATGGGATGACCAGAACTGAATGTAGTATTCACAGTATGGGCATAATATGTCATGGCATTATGATATTTTCTGTTTTATTAGTTATCCCTGTCCTCACATTCTGTTAGATTTTCTGACAGCTGCTGCACATTGAGCAGATATTTTCAGAGACCTATCCATGATGAGACAGAGATCTTTTCTTGAGTGGTAACAGCTCATTTAAAGTACATCATTTTGGGGGTTATTTTTTTTTTCAAATGTGCATTACTTTGCACTTAAAAACACTGAATTTCATCTGCCATTTTGTTGTCCAGTCACCCAGTTTTATCAGATTTCCTTGCAGTCAGCTTTGGACTTAACTATCTTGAGTAATTTTGTATCATTGAAAATTTTGCCTCCTCGCTGTTTACCCCCTTTTCTAAATCATATATGAATAAGTTAAACAGCACAGGTCCTAGTATAAATCATTGGAGGACTCCTCTACTTTACATCTTTCCACTGTGAAAACTAACCATATATTCTGACCCTTTGTTTCCTATCTTTTTACCCAGTGTTTCTCAGATGTAGTCACAATGGCCGTGTGCAGCAACTAGGAGCTTTTCTTGTGGCCACAGCCTCCTGGGCTATGGTGGTGATGGTGGTTGGGGGGCGGGGGTGGCGAGTAGCAAAGTAGCAGCCCACCTCTGTTGCTCCTGGATGCACCACCTTAGTGTTGGTTGCTGGGACTGCCAGGAGGAGTTGGACTTGCCCCCCCACCCCCACCCCCGCCTGAGATACCCCAGGCACAACGTTGGAGGATCAGGCAGGCAGTGAGTTCCCCACCTTCCCAAGGGCAGTGGGGTTCAGGCTTTGGGATTCAGCCCTGGGGAGGTGGGACAGCAGGCTCTGGCCATGGGGCTTCAGGCTCCAGCCCTGGGATCCACCTGTGTGGCAGCAGGCCCCAGGCTCCAGCTGCACAGCTTTGGGCTCCATCCCCATTCCCTGTCCCCCTTCCATGGGGATTCAGGATCTGGACACAGGGCTTTAGACTCCAGCCCCCAAGTATTTTAGGAAAAGATATGAGAGTGGCCACCAGCAGGAGTTGGAAGCTTCAAAAAGACTGGGAAACAAGCAGGAAGAACTGGAAATCCCGGCACAGTCAAGGAACTATGATGTGATTAGAATAACAGAGAATTGGTGGAGTAACTCACATGACTGAAGCACTGGATGGGTGGGTATAAACTGTTCAGGAAGGACAGGTGGGGGAGAAAAGGTGGAGGAGTTGCTCTGTATGTAAGAGAGCAGTGTGACTGCTCAGAGCTCCAGTATGCAACTGGAGAAAAGCTTGGGTTAAGTTTAGAGGTGAGAGCAACAATGGTGACGTCGTGGTGGGCATCTGCTATAGACTACCAGACAATGAGGATGAAGCAGACAAGGCTTTATTCGGACAACTAACAGAAGTTTCCAGATCACAGGCTCTGGTTCTCATGGGGGACTTCAATCACTCTGACATCTGTGGGAGAGCAATACAGCAGTGCACAGACAATCCAGGAAGTTTTTGGAGAGTTTTGGGGACAACTTCCTGCTGCAAGTGTTCGGGGAACAAACTAGGGGCTGTGCTCCTCTTGATCTTCTGCTCACAAACAGGAAAGAATTGGTAGGGGAAGAAGAAGTGGGTGGCAACCTGGGCAGCAGTAACCATAAGATGGTTGAGATGGTTGAATTCAGGATCCTGACAAAATGAAGAAAGTAGAAAAGCAATATGGACTCTGGACTTTAGAAAAGCAGACTTTGACTCCCTTAAAGAACTGACGGGCAGGATCCCCTGGAAGGCTAATATGAGTGGGAAAGGAGTCCAGGAGAGCTGGCTGTATTTTAAAGAAGCCTTTTATTGAGGGCACAGGAACAAACCATCCTGATGTGCAAAAATAATAGCAAATATGGCAGGTGACCAGCTTGGCTTAACAGAAATCTTTAGGGAGCTTAAACACAAAAAGGAAGCTTACATGAAGTGGAAACCTGGACCAATGACTAGGGAGGACTATAAAGATATTGCTCAAGCATGCAGGGTGTAATCAGCAAGGCTAAAGCACAATTGAAGTTGCAGCTTGCAAGAGATGTGAAGGGTAACTAGAAGGGTTTCTATATGTATGTTAGCAACAAGAAGAACATCAGGGAAAGTGTAGGACTCTTACTGAATGGGGGAGGCAACCTATTGACAAATGATGTGGAAAAAGCTGAAGTACTCCATGCTTTTTTTTTTTGCCTTGGTCTTCACAAAAAAAGTCAGCTCCCAGACTGCGGCACTGGGCAGCACATTATGGGGAGGAGGTGAGCAACCCTCAGTGGTGAAAGAACAAGTTAAGGACTATTTAGAAAAGCTGGACATGAACAAGTCCATGGGACCGATCTAATGCATCTGAGGGTGCTCAGGGATTTGGCTGGTGTGATCTCAGAGCCATTGGCCATTATCTTTGAAAACTCATTGGGAATGGGGAGGTTCCGGATGATTGGGAAAAGTCAAACATAGTGCCCATCTTTTAAAAAGGGAAGAAGGAGAATCCGGGGAAGTACAGACCTGTCAGCCTCACCTCAGCCCCTGGAAAAATCATGGAGCAGACCCTATTTTGAAACACTTGGAGGAGAAGAAGGTGATCAGGAACAGTCAGCATGGATTCACCAAAGGCAAGTTATGCCTGACCAACCTGATTGCTGTCTATGATGAGATAACTGGCTCTGTGGATATGGGGAAAGCGGTAGATGTGAAATATATTGACTTGAGCAAAGTTTTTGATACCATCTCCCACAATATTCTTGCCAGCATGTTAAAAAACTATGTATTAGATGAATGGACTATAAGATGGATAGAAAGCTGGCTATCTCGTCAAGCTCAATGGGTAGCGATCAATGGTTTAATGTCTAATTGGCAGGTGGTATCAAGCGGAGTACCCCAGGTTCCGTCCTGGGGTCAGTTTTGTTCAACATCTTCATTAATGATCCGGACGATGGGATGGATTGCACCCTCAGCAAGTTTGCAGATGACACTAAGCTGTGGGGAGAGGTAGATACACTAGAGGGTAGGGATAGACTAATTGGAGGATTGGGCTAAAAAAAATCTGATGAGGTTCAACAAGAACAAGTTAGGATGGAAGAATCCTGCACTTAGGATGGAAGAATCCCATACACTGCTACAGGCTGGGGACCGACTGGCTACGCGGAAATTCTGCAGAAAAGGACCTGGGGATTACAGTGGATGAGAAGCTGGATATGAGTCAACAGTCTGCCCTTGTTGCCAAGACAGCTAACAGTATATTGGACTGTATTAGTAGGAGCATTGCCAGCAGATTGAGGGAAGTGATTATTCCCCTTTATTTGGCATTGGTGAGACAGTATCTGAAGTATTGTGTCCAGTTTTGGGGCCCCCACTACAGAAAGGATGTGGACAAATTGGCAGAGACCAGTGCAGGGCAACAAAAATGATTAGGGGGCTGGGGAACATGGCTTACAAGGAGAGGCTGAGGCAACTAGGCTTATTTAGACTGCAGAAAAGAAGAGTACGGAGGGATTTACTAGCAGCCTTCAACTACCTGAAGGGGGGTTCCAAAGAAGGTGGAGCTTGGCTGTTCTCAGTGGTGGCAGATGACAGAACAAGAAGCAATGGTCTCAGGTTGCAGTGGGGGAGGTTTAGGTTGGATATTAGGAAAAAAACTATTTCACTGGGATGGTGCTGCAGCAATGGAATGGGTTACCTAGGGAGGTGGTAGAATCTCCATCTTCACAGGTTTTTAAGGCCTGGCTTGACAATGCCCTGGCTGGGATGATTTAGTTGTGGTTGGTCCCGCTTTGAGCAGGGGGTTGAACTAGATAACTCGAGTGCTCTTCCAACCCTAATCTTCTATGATTCTCTGAGGCCACTGTTTTAACCAGTTATTGATCTAGAAGAAGACCTTCCCACTTAGCCCATGACTGCCAACTTTGTTTAAGTGCCTTTGGCATGGGACTTTGTCAAAGGCTTTTTAAGAGTTCGACTACACATTTGGAATTCAATTAATTGACAATGATAACACATTAAAACAATTTTCAGAGTTAGTAAATACATTGTATTGATTTCATATGGATTTGCTCCTTTGTGTCCCCCATTCTCCACAGGGGTTTATTTCCTATCATGTGGATGGGCTTAGAATCATGCACTTCTCTGCAGGGTGGTCAGCAGACTCAGCAGTGACTTGAGAGCTCCACAGGGGCCCCATCAGTGCCTAAAATTTCTAAGAATATTAACTAAGGCCTTGATGCACCAAAATAAATAGGCACCTAACTCCAAATTCAAAATTAAGTGCCACTGAGATCCTGAAAACCCCTGTCCAGCAGCCACCTAAAACCATTCCATGCCTAAATTGGTACTGTAAAAGTCCCCTAGGTGCCTAGTTTTCAGCCTCTGGGCATTCACACAGGGACTCTGGCTAGGCACCCATGTGCCTATTACATGCCTAAGCTCCAGCAGTATCCTCAGACAAGGAGAAGATGGTTGTTCCCTGCTACGCTCTTTACTAACTCCACGCAAAATGGCAGAGGGACCAGGGGGATGCAGCTGTGGCTTGTCTTGTAAGATTTAGTCCTGAGGTTAGGGAACTAACCCAGAATGTGAAACTCCCTGGTGAAATTCTCCCTTCCTCATCTGTCAGAGAGTGGAATTGTACCAGACCACCTTGTGTGAAATCACACATGAACCACCACCATTCTTGCAAGAAAAGGTTTAGGCAGCCGGGAGAGGGTTAGGCACAACTGCTTAGGTACCTCCAGGAGAGGGTTCCTGGCTGTAGATCTCAAGCAGAGATAGCTGCCTCCCTTCATCCCAGATTTTAGCTCCACCCCTCTCAGAGAATTAGGTGTTTAAGATGTAACCCTCTCTTCAGCATCTACTATTGGGTTATTTAGTCGGCCTGATGTGAATTCCATTATCACATGCTCTTCTCCCCATGCATTGTATAGGGATCCTGGGCACTTAACTCAGACTTTGTGGATTCTACTGGGTGGGTAGGCACCTAAAAGTTACCCACACTGGGTTGCAATGATCCCTTTATAGCTGTGAGCCTAAACTGTAATAGAAAAAAATCTAAAATTTTATTTCAACCAGCCCTAAGATTGTTATGACTTGAAATAAATGTGAAGAAGCTCAAATAACAAGATGTTGCCACTAAACAATTCCTCCTAAAGGAGTATTTTAAGAGCCTTTGCAATTCAATTACTATTACATGCTTCCTGGAATAATTGTAACTAATTCTATTTATAAACTGGCAGTGGATTGTTATATGTAATCTCCACATTAAGAAACCATTACCCAAATGTAGCTCTCAGTAGTTGCACTTGTAGGCTTCATTTTGTCCTCTTGGAGTTCCCAGATAGTTTTATGCAATTACTTTTTTGTGCAGAAGGACATCTCAAGTGGAGTACTACAAGGTTCTGTTATGTCATCCCTCCTGCCTAGTGCACAGCTGAGGACAGTAGATGAAACAGTGATTTGGTCTTGGTTGCAGTGTTGATGACACATGATTTTATATCTCCATTCCAGTCAAACTGAGCTGTGTGTCTGGTATTTCGATGGGAGCTAATTTACTGATGATTGGTCCAGACAAGTTGGAGATGGTGATGGCTGGCTGGAGGAAATAACCAGAATGTTTTGGTGAGATACTTTTATTCCCTTAGATGAGGGATATGTTTGATTTGCTTTTGTTAAGGGACTCAGTTTGAAGGTTATGTTGGATCTTCGGCTGCTACTAGATTGTATTGTCATCACTCACAATGCAGTTGTGACCTTTTGCTTTTAGACATGGATGACCTCAGTTATATGTGTCATTATCACCTCTAGATTGGACTGTTTATAACATGGTCCCTCATGGCGTTATTCTCAAGTACTACTTGGAAACCTGGGTGACTTTGGAATGTAGCTGTTTTTATCACTCAGCAGAGTTTCTCACATGATACATGTTACCCTTTTGCTCCACTGATTTACATGCTCCACTGACTATTTTGTTCTAATTAAATTCTGGGTGTCTTCATTCTATAGATACAGATATAGTTTAGGTCCTGGATGCCAAAGAGGTACCTACTTTATGTACTACACCCTGAGAGAGATCAGCTGATGTTCTCTTTCTGACAGCTGTAGTGTTCAATGTCTGGAAGCTGTATGTAGTGCATTTATGTAGATGACCCTCAACTATGGAATTCACTTCCCTCATTGGTCTAATAGAGTCTAAATCTGTTGAGCTTTTTAAGAATATTGTAGGTCCTATCTGTTTACTACAGTATGGCTTACCTGAGGGGTGCCCGGAGGAGAGTGAGTTGAGGAGTTCTTTTTTGGGGGAAGTCCTCTGTCAGTCTATTGATATTTTCTTTTTAAATATTTATGTAAATATGTTTAGCAGTTGTTGTGACAGGCACATTTCACAAACTGAAAAACTAATACAAATATATTGTAACATTAAAGAATATAACCAGTCTCCCACAGAAATTCCAATTACAACATGTAGAAATTGTTCCTCTTCATTATTTGGAAGAATTATCCTTCTTTTCTTAGAGGTTTCAGAGTAACAGCCGTGTTAGTCTGTATTTGCAGAAAGAAAAGGAGTACTTGTGGCACCTTAGAGACTAACCAATTTATTTGAGCATGAGCTTTCGTGAGCTACAGCTCACTTCATCAGATGCATACCGTGGAAACTGCAGCAGACTTTATATATACACAGAGAATATGAAACAATACCTCCTCCCACCCCACTGTCCTGCTGGTAATAGCTTATCTAAAGTAATCATCAGGTTAGGCCATTTCCAGCACAAATCCAGGTTTTCTCACCCTCCACCTCCCCCCCTTTTCTTGCAGCTGTCACAGTTCAGGGCAACTGCCCCTGTATTTCCCCTCAGCTGTCCAACAAGGGTACCTAGTCTCAGGCTTCCCATTCAGGCTACCTTTCCTGAGTGGAGACACGTCTCACTCCCTTCTCACCGGTGTATTTCCAAGCTGCATAGTTTCCATGCTTCATAGAGACAGTCTGCCCAAGCTCACCAGCTTGCTTTCTCTTCAGAGATGGTTAGCAAGTTTAATTGCTACCATTATAAATTACCATACAGTCCTTTCTATGTAAGCCTCTTTTATTCTTAAGGTAAAATCACTACAGAGAAAACATATTTAAAACAGCAAAAGAACCTTTTTGCATGCAAATAAACTTACCATCCCCACTCTAACATGAACTTTAGCAAGATCAGTCCTTCATAGATCCATCCATGGGGATTCCTGTGTAGTCACAAGTTCATCACAGTTTCAGCTCTGAAAAATCACTTTCGTAATATGTTTAGTCCACCCTTTGTACAGTTCAGGCATCTTTGATCTAGATGCAGGTAATTAGTAGACCATGAATTTTCCTCTCTAGGGTGTAGCTTCAAAAAGGTGGATTCGAAGTAGTTCATTTGAATTCCCCTCAACCCCCAAGTATTTACTAGGAAACCACTTTACATTTATTGTTCCTTTGAAGTTCCTAATATTTACATTAGTCAAGCCCCTACAATAACATATAAACATTTGCATTTTAATAGAATGGACCCAAAGTTATTAAACCTAATTCACAAAGGTTTAACATAATTCCATAAGATATAGTGGGATACCATAAGTCTGTCATAGCGACTTCAAGTTCTGTTGTATTAACTTTATTCTTCAATTCTTCTTCCCCGTCTGATCTTCTAGCATTCTTCTCCTGGAGCATGATAAATGCAGCAATAACTCCTGGCCTGTAGCCTTGTCACTGTAATCCCATGTCCTGTTTTTTTTCTTTCTATTTCACAGCTTTAATCAGTATTTTATTTCTTTTGTACTAAAGATGGGCCAAATTAAATTTCAACAATTTATGAGAAGCAAAGTTGAATGTACAACAATCGCTACGCTCTGATTTTACATATTTATTTTTGTGTGCAATCTAGTAGTTCATAACTCTTGTGACTTTTGAAGTTTGTTATTGGCCCCTAAAACATTATTTCAAGTGGCATTTAGTAACTGCATGACAATTTAATGTGATCTGAAGCACTACATGCATATTTGACATCTGGTTCTATGTATTGCAAACTAGTGCATATTTTTTAAAAGTTATCATTTTTTTCTCATTTTTTACCTCCGATAATCTCTCCCAGTGCAATATTTTTCAACTGGGTAGGAATGTTCCTATTTTTCTCATCCAATATCTCTATTTCTAATTTTCTGTTAGCAGACATGGAATTCTTGTCTCATTGCATCTTTTGGACAAAATACAACTATAATGAATCCAAATACTTTATTAAGACACAATTACTGCATAAAATATGAAAATACCCTTGAGAAACCAGGATTAAAATTTTTGTTTGATTTTTTATCTCCACAAACAGACTTCTACCACTTGAACTAAAGGCGACCTCCCCTGTCTGTAGTTCACACTAAGATCCAAAGTCTCTGTGGGCCAGTCACTAGATAGCAGCATGAGCAAGCACAAATCTAATTAATCACAATACACATGCTCAATGTATAAGGCCAACATTCATGCTGATAAGAATTTGTACAAGTACATGGATTATATATGTAGTAGAACAGTGTATAGAATTGTTTAAATGAGATGATTCTAATACCCTTAACAGTTGCATTTACTTAAGACAACAAGCATATAATTTTGTCATTTCAAAACCTGCCTCTAGAATTTACATGCTCTTGTTTCTCTTAACAAAAAAAAAAAGGTTTACTCACCACATTTGTATATACTGTTGCCCAAAACAAAGCCATTCACCCTTGGAGCCCAAGATGTAGCCAAAGCAATGTATTACCTCTGCTAATAATATGTACTAATTAAAATTTTGGCCCGTTTGAGCAAAAGCTTTTGAGAATATTTCTGCACCATGACAACCAAGTGCATTTCAGTCCATCTGATAATGCTACATCATCAATACACTAGCTGGTTAAATGCTCTTCAAACATTTGCTTCCAAGTGCTAAAATGAATTTTCAGTTCATCTGGGAAACTGATTATAGCTTAACTGATTAGCAGCCATCATTTGTGCCATTATATTGAGTAGCATAATATAATAGATACAAACAGCACTACCCTTTTCTTCCAATTATAGCATTAACCACATTGTCAAAAAATACACGACTTCCTGGGTTTTCTATTGGCTAACATTTAGTGCCATGTTAACTTTAAAACAGCTGTGACAACTATGCCCTATGACTGAACAGGTAAAATTGAAGCTGGTTATTCTTTCAGCAGATGAGATTAGCAGTTCCAATAACAAATGGTGAATGGGTACAGGGAAATAGTCAAAATAATAATTGGTGCAAATCACTTATAGTTGCAGTCCTTGAAAAGTCACCATTTGGCAGCAGTTACTAGACAGTTAAATATCGGGGGAAAATGTGGTATCTAATATACAAAGGTCTGGTAACTATTCACTTTTTCACAGAAACAAATGCAATTTACATTTGTTTTTTATTGTGTTGAGAAGTTATATTATGTAGTTTCTTTTCATTTACTGGGATCTCTTGTTGTGGGGGGAGCGGCAGAGATGGATAAGACTCAGGAAGTGGTTGTGGATTGTGATAGAGTTTTTGTTTTGGACAGAGTATGAATAGAATAACAAAAAGAAAAGACATTTAATCTGCAAAGGAGACAGTTATTTTTGGTAAAAAAAGCCTGCAAAGTAATGTCCTTTTGAAAAGAGCCAAAGAAAACATTTAGCCCTTAAATTAGCTCTCCCCATAGTAGACATAAGAAGCTGATTAGCTCACACGATTTACAGTAAAGTTCTCTTTCCATGGAGCAAAATGGCAAATTTCACAGGGTAATGATAAATATTAAATGATAGAAATATTTGCGAACATACCTGAAAAAAAGAAATTAAATTTCCACTCACATTTTAAATATTTAGAGTTTTTCTTTGTTAATGATATTGTTTTCTCTCGTGGATTTAAAGGAAAGGTTCAGGGCTCCTTCCTCCTAAATTCTTAAGTCCCCCCACACTCCTCATGTCTACTTCCCTGCTACTGAATGGCTTACCCTCCTGAGGCAACTACAGTAAGAAAAGATCATTGGAAGTAGTAGAGGGAAGAGTGAAAAAGAAAACAATAATTTAGGAGAAAATAACTGGCCCTTCAGAAATAAGTGTTGGATTTTCTTTTCTCTTAAACCTCTATATATGGTGGTGGTCTTTGTTTGCCCTTCAGCTTTTTTCTGTAAAGGTCTGCAGTTTCAGCTTGAGAGAGTGCAATAGCAGGCCGGGGCTGCCACCAGATAACCTATACTAGCTGCCTACTACAGTCTCATTGCCTCACTTAGATTATCACATCTAGGAGGATATAATTTGAGTGGAATGTTCATGAAATGCTGTCATAGCTCCTCATTGTTGCCATTTCCCCTTCATCTGCATGGGTCTGAGCATCTTGCCAGGGGCCGTGGATACCCTTAAAGTAGCTATGAATGGGGACATGCTATTAGCATACTCTGCAAATTCTCCTCCTCCATGTTGTTATGGACATCTGCTTTACTCTGCATTGTGTAGGAAGAGGGGAGCACATGACCAACCAACCAGATGGGTATGGACAGAGGTTCATATAAAATAAGAACTTATCTAAGCTTTTGCACAAATTTTAAACTGATCTCAAACATTTTTTGAGCTTCAGAAGAGAGTGGATAACTTTTTTATTAGTTTTCAATTTCATGAGTCTGTTGTGCTTCTCGCAAAGGATATTGCAAAGTTAGAGGATGTTTAGAGAGCAGTGAAGAGAACAACTAGAGATATGGAAAACTTATAATATGAACAGTGATGGAAATGATTGGGATTGATCCTTAAATCGGAGACAAATAAGAAGGGGCATGATGAAAGCAATAAAATAATGAATAGAATAAAGAAGGTAGATCAGGAGTTTCTGTTTTCTTTCTCATAATGCAAGAACAAAAGGTCGGACATTCAATGAAACTGATTGGCAGCATATACAAAACTGACAAAAAATAAATATTTTTTTTCCACACAGAACATAATTAGATTAAGGGATTCATTACTTAAAATATGGTTGTGGCCAAGAATTGACCTAGATTCAAAAGAGGATAAAATATTTATATGAATAACAAAAATATCCAATTATAATAATTAATGTTCATAAAAAGTATTGGAAGGGAGAACAAATCTTATGTTTCAATTTTTAAGCCAATCTCTAACTGTTAAGGATTAAAATTAAACCTTCATGGTGGCCAGATTACCCCACATTTTCCTACTCTGGCACATTCCTCTGAAGCATCTGGTACTGGTCACTATAGGAAATGGTAAAGACCATGATATGATCCAGTAAGACAATTCCTGTGTTCATGGATTCATCTGGAATGGGCCACACCATCATATTATAAATAAATAAATAATAATAAATAAAGGTTATTCTCAGCATTGTAACTTAGACAGAACTAGAAAATACTGGAAAAATCATCAGAAAGGTCAATATTGTGGGATTTTCCAAGTGAAGTGCCACAGAAACGACTTCAATAGGTAACCAAAGTTTTGATAGTTATACAAACTGGATCTTAATGGTGTAAGATCTTGAGGTCTTACACCAGTTTCACAAATCTTTGAGTATATTTTCACCACCACTATTGAGTAGAAGGTGTTTCAATCCTTGTTTATCTCTGCTTTAAATTTCTCTCTTTCATTCTGCTAATCTTCAGATGCAATTCATATTCACAGAGTTTTCTAATACTGTTATGTGGTGATGAGACACCATTTCAGAATTATTCAGGAAAGAGAGTAACATCAAATATTTTGGCAAGAATATTGGGATTTACCAATGTTGATCAAAATGATTGTATAGTTTTACAAACTCTAAAAAGCCAGTACATTAGTTTTAAGTGTTATGTAAAGCCAGGCAAACAAATAATGCTTTGGAATGGCTATCATCAAAGAATTAGATCACTTTGTTCATTTTTCTTTACAGCATTTCTTACGCACACTATCCCTAAACAGATAATAGTCCAGATCAGTAATAGTATTAATAAACTATAACTTATAAAATTAAATTCTTTCATTCAGTCACTGCATGACTGCTGGATCTGGCCTTGTTATTGCTGGATATAGAGTAGTGCAGAGATAATATATTCTGTGCTGGAGGAAAAAGCTTTCTCCATGATTAGTTTGGTCGTATTCCTGGCCATTTTTTTAAAAATAATCACACTGTATAAAGATATTTTCAGTTTTAAAATGGAACAATAAAGGTATCTGACCAGCTGAGAGTGTATATTAAGAACTGGTTAGACAAACACCTGTCAGGAATAGTCTAGTTATTACATAGTCCTTCCTTGAATGCATAGGACCTAGATGACCTATTGAGGTCCCTTCCAGACCAACACATCTCTCATTCTATATATGTGCATGTGTGGTTAGGTTGCAAAAGAAAGTGACTTGGCCAAGCTCATCCTGGTTTCTGTTTATCAACATCAGAAAATTTAGAGCGCCTGGCAATGTTTGCTCAACACAGTCCCAAACTAGAATGGTTGGCTATGTTGTTCAGGATTAAAATGAATGGACAGAGCTGTCAGGGTTCCCTCCCCACTCTGAACTCTAGGATACAGATGTGGGGACCCACATGAGAGATCCCCTAAGCTTATTTCTACCAACTTAGGTTAAAAGCTCCCCAAGGCACAAATTCTCCCTTGTACCTTGGATTAGGCAACACTGCCACCACCAAGTGATTTAGACAAACTCAGGGAAAGGACCACTTGGAGTTCCTACTCCTCCCTAATATCCTCCCAACTCCCCCCCCCCACCTTTCCTGGGGAGGCTTGAGAATAAACAACATGAGCACAGATTCAAAAACACAGAGGATTTCCCTCTGGGCCAAACTTTAAAGTTACAAAAAGAAAACCAGGAATACACCTTCCTCTCAGCACAGAGAAAATCACAAGCCAAAACAAAAATAAGCTAACTAATTCCCTTGCTAGTACTTACTAATTTTAATGGAGTTGGATTGCTTGCTTCCTTGATCTGTGTCTGGGAAGCACACAGAACAGACAGACCAAAACCTCCCCCCACCCATTTGAAAGTATCTTGTCTTCTTATTGGTCATTTCGGTCAGGTGCCAGCCAGGTTACCTGAGCTTCTTAATCCTTTACAGGTAAAAGGATTTTGTGCCTCTAGCCAGGAGGGATTTTATAGTGCTGTATACAGGACGGTTGTTACCCTTCCCTTTATATTTATGACAAGAGCTATATAGGGAAAGCTTATACAGTGTCTGCACAGTAAGTGCTAGATGTCAATACTTTTCTGCCCTTTACTTGAGTCAAGACTATTAAAAATATCATATTTTAAGTGTTTATACATCAAATATATTGTTATAACTTTAGCAAAAGTAAATCACCTCCAAAAGTGAACAGTGTATAGCAGAGGAAACAGAAAATAAGTTGTATAATAGTTACATTCCATAGGCTGATATATAAGATTCTAAGGGCAAAATTGTTGTTTGTTTTTTTTTTCCGTTTATTAGCACAGCCCCTTAGGTGCACAACGATCTATACATACAAAATACCAGACAGATGGCCTGGGGTGCTTACAACCTCTATTGCTCTGTTAAATAATGAAGAGAGGTGGTAGGTAGTATGGAAGGGCAAATGTTCCAACTGTGAAACCTTATGCTTAAATATATGAATGCATGTTAATTCCTTTTTGGGTTTAAATAATGCATCTGGTTACCTGTCCCTTTCCACTTCCTTCTATGGATATGTTATTTTCTTTGCCTGTAAAGCTCTATGCACACCTATGCAAGGAATATGAGAGGTGAAGGAAGAGCAAGCACTGCTGTCATGGAGAAAAAGTTCCATGGCACTGGGATTTTCTCCAGAATGGTGGTTGGTACAACGGTGCAACTGAGAGGAATAGCCTGTGGAAATATACACATAAAAGGCCTCATCGAGCATCCACTGAAGTCAGTAGGCGTTGGATTGGGGCCAAAACCACCACAGTTTCTAATAGAACTCACACCTGTGACCTTGAGTGTCCAAACCACAACTCTCTGTTGATTGTGTTAAGTGAGAGCTTCTTTACCTGTGAGAAAGTAACATGCCATTGTTTGGTCCAATCGAAAACCCAATGAAGTCAATGGAAAGACTACTAATTCATTTTAATGGGATTTGGAGTAGGGCCTTAGATAGTGGGTCAAGCTACGGGATGGAGTAATGAGCATATGCACGAGACCAGAATATTACATACAAAACATAATTTAGCCTGGACTACATCCATCACTAACAACGGTGAACAAGAACAAAAATGAACCTAGCCTCACTTTCACATCCTAGTTTGGGGGCTTGAACTAACTGTGATGCTAGCAGACCACGTGACAGCTCATGTCAAGGCCCAAGGGCTCACTGAACACTTACAAGTGCATAGCTAGAAACCAGTCTTGCTTATCTGTGCATCAGCATTATCAAAATAGATATTATATGTTAAATGATAAGAATGTGCTTACTGTTTGAACTTTATTAAATGCTTGTAGGATGCTGCATGTGTTGATCTCACTTACAACATTTATAGCCTATAGTATAAAGTTATAGTGAGCGTTTGAATTATAAACCTCTGTAATTGTGTAACTCACCAAACAGAAAAAGGAGCATTAATAAGATAAAACACTTCTTCTCCTGCATACAAGATGGCCCACTGAAGGCAAATGAGGTATTATGTAGACTCAAAGGGCAGAGGTCCTTTTCACTGCATTCCTAACTCCCTCCAGGAAGGAAAGGCCTATGAATTAACTCATCCCATCAGTTTGGACTCTGAGGTGGGAAGGGATAAAAATCCCTGACAAGGAGAAAGTGTGTCTTTTATGCTGTCTGGATTCTGAGGGACAAAGTTTCCTGAACATAAGCGATTCCATGCTGCTTGGCCTGAGTTAGCCCTAAAAGACATTCCACACTGACAGATTACTACAACTCTGTCACCCTTGGTACCATAGACTGTAACTTATTTGTGTATATATATTTGCCTTCTTTGATGTGTAAATAACTCTCTAATTTATCTTTCCTAGTTAATAAATCCTTAGTTAGTGTGCTATACGTGTTATGGGAAACTTCCAATCCAAAGACATATGAAATATAATTTAACAGTCTGAATTTGTTTACATTAAAAATGGAGAAAGAAATAGCAGTGAGGAATTATGTAAACATTAAAGAAGGGAAGAATGTATTAATGAAATATTAATGTGGGATATGGATACTGTCAGGGTATTTTTTTTTAAAACGGGGACATTTAGAATAGCCCCTTACAAGTGTGTAACTAAAATGGATTCAGGAGAACTGCTAATGCTCATGACAATTAGGAAGCCCTTACAAGCCAGTATATGTTGGTTGGTTATTTAGCTTGTTTCAATTACCAATTGGTATACAGAAACAAAATTGTCATAATATACCTCCTCTGCCTTACAAATACGATGTTAGCCTTTCTCTAAACAGAGTTTGTGTCTAATTTTACAAATATTCGGACTATGAGCAAGAACTGTCTTTGGGTGAGAATAGATTGGTGCGAATTTCCTCAAGTGTGCAACTTTCCCAGAACCTAGACCGTGAGTTGGTCCCCTGTATAGGAAGGGGCCAGAGCTGCTAATAGTGGGATTCATGAAAGCACTTTGGCATTGCAGCACTGAGTATGACAGCACCTAAGTTTTAGGTGCCTAGAAAAACTCAGGAAAAAAACCTGCAATCCACAAAGCAAAGATAGGTATCTAGGTTCCCTAAATAGTGAATGGGGAATGATAGATTCCTAAGAATGCAATCCTGAAAAGCCATTATGCTAGGCAGCTCTCCACCTAAAATAGCAAATGAGAGATGCCAACAAGAGAGGTGTGCACTAAGCCCCATCCCACTCTCAGAGATAGGCACCTATCCACGAATTAAACCAGGTACTTGGAGTCAGGTAGTTTAGGAACCAACCATTTTCTGAGGAAATGAGTTAGGTGCCTGCCTTGCTCCACTCAAAAGAGTTAGAGGAGGAGCTGCCCACTGCATAACTTTCATGGCAGTGGTTAGAGCACTTGACTGGGATGTGAAACACTCCGATTCAATTCTACCTCTCTTCTACAGGGGAAGAAGGGATTTGCACAGGCATCTCCCAGCTCTCTGGAGCGTGCTCTAACCACTGGCCAATAGGATATTCCAATGTGAGGCTCCCTCAACCTTTCCTGTTGAAACTGTTCCATTCTGGATAAATAATGAAAGACTGATTGGAGCAGGGAGACTAGACACAGGGGCTTCCACTTTCCCTGTGGATGCCATAACCACTGAGCCAGAGTAATTCCTGCTCTGTTTCTGCCTCAATATTCTTCCGTAGTTGAATAGTTATTGGGAACCTGGGAGGCAGTGACCATGAGATGGTTGAGTTCAGGATCCTGACACAAGGAAGAAAGGAGAGGAGCAGAATATGGACCCTGGACTTCAGAAAAGCAGACTTTGACTCCCTCAGGGAACTGATGAGCAGGATCCCCTGGCAGAATAACATGAGGGGGAAAGGAGTCCAGGAGAGCTGGCTGTATTTTAAAGAATTCTTATGGAGATTACAGGGGCAAACCATCCCAACGTGTAGAAAGAATAGTAAAAATGGCAGGCGACCAGCTTGGCTTAACAGTGAAATCCTTGCTGATCTTAAACGCAAAAAAGAAGCTTCCAAGAAGTGGAAGATTGGACAAATGACCAGGGAAGAGTATAAAAATATTGCTCGGGCATGCAGGATGAAATCAGGAAGGCCAAATCACACCTGGAGTTGCAGCTAGCAAGAGATGTTAAGAGTAAGAAGAAGGGTTTCTTCAGGTATGTTAGCAACAAGAAGAAAGTCAAGGAAAGTGTGGGCCCGTTACTGAATGAGGAAGGCAACCTAGTGACAGAGGATGTGAAAAAAGCTAATGTACTCAATGCTTTTTTTTCCTCTGTCTTTACAAACAAGATCAGTTCCCAGACTGTTGCACTGGGCAGCACAGCATGGGGAGGAGGTGACCAGCCCTTTGTGGAGAAAGAAGTAGTTTGGGACTATTTAGAAAAGCTGGATGAGCACAAGTCTATTGGGCCGGATGCACTGCATCTGAGAGTACTAAAGGAATTGGCGGATGTGATTGCAGAGCCATTGGCCATTTTCTTTGAAAACTCATGGCAATCGGGGGAAGTCCCAGAAACTGGAAAAAGGCAAATGTAGTGCCCATCTTTAAAAAAGGGAAGAAGGAGGATCCAGGGAACTACAGGCCAGTCAGCCTCACCTCAGTCCCTGGAAAAATCATAGGTTTCAGAGTAGCAGTCGTGTTAGTCTGTATTCGCAAAAAGAAAAGGAGTACTAGTGGTACCTTAGAGACTGACAAATTTATTTGAGCATAAGCTTTCGTGAGCTACAGCTCACTTCATCGGATGCATCCGATGAAGTGAGCTGTAGCTCACGAAAGCTTATGCTCAAATAAATTGGTTAGTCTCTGAGGTGCCACTAGTATTCCTTTTCTTTTTGGAAAAATCATGGAGCAGGTCCTCAAGGAATCAATTCTGAAGCACTTAGAGGAGAGGAAAGTGATCAGGAACAGTCAGCATGGATTCACCAAGGGCAAGTCATGCCTGACTAATCTAATTGCCTTCTATGATGAGATAACTGGCTCTGTGGATGAGAGGAAAGCAGTAGACGTGTTGTTCCTTGACTTTAGCAAAGCTTTTGACACAGTCTTCCACAGTATTCTTGCCAGCAAATTAAAGACGTATGGGCTGGATGAATGGACTATAAGGTGGATAGAAACGGTGGCTAAATTGTCGGGCTCAATGGGTAGTGATCAATGGCTCCATGTCTAGTTGGCAGCCGGTATCAAGCGGAGTGCCCCAAGGGTTGGTCCTGGGGCTGGTTTTGGTCAATATCTTCATAAATGATCTGGAGGATGGTGTGGATTGCACCCTCAGCAAGTTTGCAGATGACACTAAACTGGGAGGAGTGGTAGATATGCTGGAGGGTAGGGATAGGATACAGAGGGTCCTAGACAAATTAGAGGATTGGGCCAAAAGAAATCTGATGAGGTTCAACAAGGACAAGTGCAGAGTCCTGCACTTAGGACGGAAGAATCCCATGCACCGCAACAGACTAAGGACTGAATGGCTAGCCAGCCGTTCTGCAGAAAAGGACCTAGGGGTTACAGTGGACAAGAAGCTGGACATAAGTCAACAGTGTGCCCTTGTTGCCAAGAAGGCCAATGGCATTTTGGGATGTATAAGTAGGGGCATTGCCAGCAGATCGAGGGACGTGATCGTTCCCCTCTATTTGACATTGGTAAGGCCTCATCTGGAGTACTGTGTCCAGTTTTGGGCCCCACACTACAAGAAGGATGTGGAAAAATTGGAAAATGTCCAGCAGCAGGCAACAAAAATGAATAGGGGACTGGAACACATGACTGATAAGGAGAGGCTGAGGGAACTGGGATTGTTTCATCTGCGGAAGAGAAGAATGAGGGGGGATTTGATAGCTTCTTTCAACTACCTGAAAGGGGGTTCAAAAGAGGATGGATCTAGACTGTTCTCAGTGGTAGCTGATGACAGAACAAGGAGTAATGGTCTCAAGTTGCAGTGGGGGAGGTTTAGGTTGGATATTAGGAAAACCTTTTTCACTAGGAGGGTGGTGAAACACTGGAATGCATTACCTAGGGAGGTGGTGGAATCTCCTTCCTTAGAATTTTTTAAGGTCAGGCTTGACAAAGCCCTGGCTGGGATGATTTAGTTGGGGATTAGTCCTACTTTGAGCAGGGTGTTGGGCTAGATGACCTCCTGAGGTCCTTTCCAACCCCGATATTCTATGAGTCTATGATTCTATGATTTGTTTGTGAACTGCTCTTGGGTTTAGGCAGGAGAGAGGCATCTGAAGGCCTAGAGGGAGGCAGCAGTGCACACGCCCATAGGAAGAAACATAGGCAGCTAAAAGCATAGGTGTTGAGTGAATTTAGGCACCTACGGGTTTCAGTAGGAGTTTTGTGGATTGCATTGAACCCACAAAACTTAAGTGGGACTTAAGTATATAAGAACCTTTGTGGATCCCACCCTAGGTTTTCTCTCACATCCTATCCAAAAGGTGGCCTATTATCCTCTGCCTTTACATTTGTCTGTGACACCATTTATTCTGTTTGGAACCTGGGATTCCAGTGTTGTTCTGTGGTGGGGAATTTGGGTCAGAAATATTACCAGTGAATAATAGTTTCTACAATTAAAATCACTGCATTTTTGTCATATCTTGTTTTGGGTGTTTGTTTTAGAAACACATACAAAAATAATGATTTGTTCTATAATACAAAAGCTTCCAAGAAATTGCTTCATAATAGGGAGAAGGCTTGGTTTATCTGATTCCAGAGAGAAGACGATAAAAATAAAATAAAATTCATTGTTTTAAGTGAGAGTATGAAATTTCATAGAGGAAGCATCAATGCTAAATCTTCCAGGCTTAATGTATTTGAACCAATAAAATGTAAAAGGAACTGAAGCTTCTCAATTTTGGACATATAATTAATGTGTTCAACTGAGATTTGATATTTCTATATTTAAATCAGTAAACTATTCAATGTAAAGCATAAATAAATTATATGGTGATGGCGTCTTCAAACTTCACATAAAACACAGGCAGGTAGGAGTTGAGAACCGTCCCTGTGTCAAGACAGCAAAACCAGCCCCATCCTGTCTCAGCTGTGAGAAATGTCAGGTATGGAGAGACATCTCTGTAGCCAATGGGGGTGAGCCAAAGTATAAAGGAGAAGCAGGAAAAAAGAAGGTGGAAGAGCATGAACTTCAAGGGAGTAATCAATCTCTGCAAGAGGAGCTAGCACTTGGCTCTGTCTAAGGGAGGAAGATGGCAAGGAAAGCTTTGAAGCGCCAGGGCTTTCTGTTGTGTTTATTTATGTTATGTTTAAAGGCTCTGCCTTTAATTTAAGGCACCACTGCCCAGGTCAAGGACGAAGCCAGGCTGTTCAAACAAGGGCTTTACCCAAGGTGGTATCCTTGGTTTCTGACATATCAACACTCTGTTGTAATTAGGATTTGTTTTGCTTTATATAATTCACATTACAAAGAACCATAATTAATAATGTATATGCTGAGAGAAGAATATATCAGAATTTAAAGTATATGAGTAGATTAAATCAATGTGCAGTGTCTGAACTAAGAAAATACAATTCAGTAAAAACTCCATCCATTTTCCACGCATTGGGAAGCCGTGCAAGTCCTGGGAAATAATTTTGTTAAGATTTCTCTGGCACATGAGGTGCATAATTTTCATCCAGTTGAAACCACAATTGCCAGTTTGTGACATGTAATATTATTAGAGGAAGAACAGGCTTGGTGTCAAAGCACTGGACTGTGAGTCAGATCTGCTAGGTCATAAACTTTCTATATGGCCTTAGTCAAGTTGCTTAGTTCCAGACACAACAAATCACTGGAGTACATGACAAAATTTAATTTGAAGTTGTGATGTTTATTCACACTATCCATTATACTGTATTATTTGTTTCTCCTGTTTGAAATGGTTCAGTCATCTAATCAGGTTGCAGCTACTATTGTGACTTAGCTGACCAATCACACATCATGAATAATGGACAATTACTATTAAAAGTTCAAGGGCTACTGTCATGTTTACAAGGCTAAATACAAATTCTGTTCCCTTTTTGGCATCTGAGTGCACCTTGCTCAGGTGTTCAGCCTCTTTTTCTTACCTGTCTTGGGGTGGAATCTCACAATTCTTTCATTCTTAGACCAGGAGCCCTGTACACTCCACTATATGTACCAATGGCTTACCAACCTGCAGGTCAAACTGGATTTGGGCACTTATGTTTGGGAACCTGTGACTACAGATATAGTGAACAACAGCCTTCTTAAAACAAAGTATTTTTATTTAGGAGTTGGACCAAAGTATTAGAGAAACAAGATTTTCAAACAATCAACTTGTACACATCCAACACCTACCATCCCATAATGGTATCCTTGACAGGCCTAAATTCTTCTGGCACCCATATGGTTTCCTCTGCCTAAGTCAGGTTTCTCCTTTAGAGTCCTTTGAAATTGCCCTTCTAAACTGTGCAAGAATTCTTGAGTTTTCCGAGGCTTCCTTGAGTATTGGAGGGTTTTGGCCCTATGTGGTCAACCCAGTTCCATGCTGCCTCAGGGGCTGAAGCTAAGACAACAGACCTAATAGTTCTAGCACTGTACCTTAACCCTCTTAAGTGGAAGCTGTTAGAGGACCTACTTGAGCCATATCCTCCTTCCTGCCCAACAGACAATCCACCAGGGAAGTCTTTATTCAAAGATTTTTATACAGGAACCACCATGCCAGAACCAGGCCAACATACAATATTAACACATTATTAAAGAGCACAACAACATTTAAGCAGAAAGTTGTTGAATAATGACTGAATTTGCTGAAATCAACATAATTTTGGCAACGATTCACAAAAACAATTAAGGATACAATCTCAATAGATACAATTTGAAATGAATAATTAGAACAACTCTAATAAGCTTGTCCATTATATTATACACATTTTAAACTTCATTTTGCATTATTACTTGTAGTCCAAGATTTCAGGTCTCTGCAAAAAGAAATAAGAGACATTGTGTGGGATCTTCAAATATTCAAATAGTATTATCAAATAACAAATAGCATTATTAGTTAGAGCTATATGACATATTTTAAAATGTGCCTCTTTTTGAGTTTATTGCCCTACTATTAAAATGTATTTTTCTAATCAAAATGTTCTATCAGAGAAAATGTCAAAATTGGCCTTTTATTACAATAGGGCCTGGAGAGCCCAAGTAAGATCATGACCCCATTGTGCTAGGCACTGCATAAGTATATAATCAGAGACACCCACAGACACTCACAGCCCCAGAGACAAAGCATGGAACAGAAAGCAGTACAGAAAGATGAAGTTATTTGTTCATGGTCACACAGTGGGTCAGTGACAGAACTAGGAATAAAACCCAGGTCTCTGACTTGGCTCTATTTATTAAACCATGCTGCCATTCCAATTTAAGTGCAGCTTTTAGTCGAGCACTTTAAAGTTTCAAGCTGGGTTTTTCAGGATTGTTCATGTTGTTGACTCCCATGTGCTCAGGAGTCTATGAAAGCTACTTAGACTTGATTGCTGAGAGCTAATTAGAAAAAAAGCCCAGCAACCTATGATTAATACCTATTGCACAGACTCAGAATTGTTCAGTTTTTCCCCTGCGATCATGATATGGCCTCACATTACTAGTCAAGTGCTGGTTTATAAGGGGAACAGAGAATATTAAGAACTCAGTTCCAGTATTAGGTGTATTTGTTACAACTGAATAGGGCCAGGAGCAGATGTGGCAACAACGATGGTGGATTTATAATCACAAAAGAAAATATTTTTTAACAGCACAGAGAATATTATCAAGGATATCAGGGCTGAGTACAGTGCTGGTCACCGCTCAACTTCAATTAAGCTGCTTAATGCAGCTGCTGCTTAAAATGGGAATTGTTTAATTTTTTTTTTCAATCTAAAAATCTTGGACATCTTTTCACTGTATTTGTCTGGCATGGATTATTTTATTTTTACCAGCTCTCCTAAATAATACCTTCTACAGGATCAATCTTACGGTTTTGAACTGAGTCCTGCCCTCACAGCATTTGAGCATCTGTTGTTCTTTATTTGCAGTACAAATAGACAAGGTTCAACTATACCTTCAGTAACAGTGGGAATTCATTCAGTGGAGGGACAGGATCAGGAGAAAATACCAAAGATATTGCAAGTTAAGAATGAGGTAGATTGTCAGAACTGCTGAAGGGCAGAGCTATCTAAAAAATCTTTACAGCATAGTCTTTCTCAGTCATTATAATCTGTATTTCATTTCTATAACTATTAAATTTAGTACACAATTCTTTTAAATGACTATTAAGTATATGCAAAATCAGTTTGTAAAGGGATTTAAGTTCAGACAGTGAGCAAGATATTCTCATCCAAGGAGTAAATACAATCACAGTGCAAAGTTTTGTACTGGAGGAAATAGGAAATCAAGAAAAGACTCCAACTGCAGTTTTAAGAGAAATAATCAGCAATCTCTTCGAGTCTACATCCCGTTGGGTCTCTAGAACATAGAATTTAGTGTGATTACCAGATACATCTCTCCAAGATAGATCCTAGAAACACTAAAACATAGAAAGATGCTGGGAAGAGGGGAATGACTATAGAACAGCTGGGAATTGATATTGTTACTCTTGTTTATGACAAAATAATGGAGACAATGTTCACCAGACACTGAGGACTGGCTGGTAGCAGTGCAATATTTGCTTTCCATTCAGTCAATATTCATAAACAAGTGAGTAGACCTATAGGTTCAGGTGATATTCATTTAGAATAACTTAATTTTAGCCCTCTTTTCTTCAAAGGATTCCTGTAACTATTTATTGTGTAAAGTTCTTGAACCTGTGAGTAATAAGCACACAGTCCATAAAATCCTGCTGTACATTTGTAGCATCTCCACTCTTTTGACAATTTGGGACATGAATAGTTCAATGTAGGAGTGTTAGGTGATCAACATCTATCAAAAATGTAAATATGACTAAACCACAAATAAACTATTTTTCAAAGTGAGAGGAAAGATGTGCGTGAAGTATTATTTTTTTCCCCCTGATCCTGGTTCTCCTAATTCCTAGTCTTCCCATGTATAAATAACTATGTTATTGTTGAGGTATATGGCAGTAAGCAACATAACTAAGAAACTAGCAGCAATATTGATAATGAGCTAACTGCTAGTGCAGGGATCCTCAACCTTTGGCATGCAGCCCATCAGGGAAATCCACTGGTGGGCTGGGATGGTTTGTTTACCTGCAGCATCTGTAGGTTCGGCCGATAGCAGCTTCCACTGACCACAGTTAGCCGTTCCAGGCCAATGGAGGCTGCAGGAAGCAGCTCAGGCCGAGGGATATGCTGGCTAGATTCACAAAACTGAGGAGGAGGAATTGCCAGTCTCTCCCATACCCAATAGCCTAGTTGTTAGGGCACTCATCTAGCATGTGGGAGACCCAGACTTAAATCCCTGCCTTGGAACTAGGACTTGAACCTAGGTCTCTCTTCCCACAACTGTATGCCCTAAACCCCACATTACTGGGCATTTTAGGGTGGATTGCTTTTGATCACTCCTGTTGAAGCTGTTCCACTTTGTATAACTAATTAAACATTCATTGTAGCAGAGAACAAAAGCCTGGTGTTCCACATTCTAATGAGTGCCCTAAACACTAAGCACAACAGAAGAGTAGTTATCTGTCTCTTTGGCTCGGTGACTACTCAAGTATGGGGGTTGGGGATAGGAGAGGGAAATCGGGGTTCAACTTCCTGCTCCAATGACTACTTATACAAAGTGTAACACTTCAGCAGGAGAAATAGAGACAGCCACAGCTTAGAATAGCCAGTTGCCTAGTAGTTAGTGTTCTCTCCAGTTAGGAGAGGAGACTTGGGTTCAAGTCATTGCTCCAGGGTGGGGATTTGAACCTGGGTTTCCCACTATACTAGCTGTTTTGTGAATAGCATCTAAATCCCCTTTCAAAATGGTTTGTTTTGAAATGTTTTGACACTTCTGAATTATTTTTTTCTTTTCAGACAAAGAAATTTACTGAAGTTGACATGGATTTGCTAAATGTTTTGGTGCACCCAAATCTGCATTTTTCAGGAAAAAATACCCCCAACCTTGCTCATTTCTAGTTCTTCCAAGGAATATAATATTATTCTGCTTGATGTCTGCCTCATTAGCAGTAGCAAAAATGCTTGCTTTTCTTTGTTATTTAATTATTTACAGAATGATTCTGGATCTCTGAGTTTATGATTTCAGCAGTAAAGGAGCTGAATTTAACATTTGAAAAGGTCATGCCACCTATTCTGTACAGTTTCACATCTCAAAACATTCAGATAAGGCTCTTGCTAGCCCATAGTAAGAATATGTTGTTCCCTCTTCATGATAACAAATACCTTACTTCTGAGGAAATGCACTGTTTCATTTTTAATGCAACATGACACTGTGACAGGGAAAGTTAATGACAGTGTAAACTAGCTTTCAAGAAAGTTCAATGACTGAAAAAGATTAGATGGTTTTGATATATTTAAGCTACAGGGATGGATTCATTTATTAGTGAGGCTATATGATCCCAGATACTATCCCACTGACATCAAATGAGGAGACTCTCAAACACTAACAAGCTTTGAATACAACTAACAACATGCCCCTTTGTCATGCCTTTGTCCATGCCTTCATCCAAAATGCCACTGAGCTGGTCAGGCCAATATCAGCTCTGTGGCATTTACTTCAACTGCACAGTCAAATGATGATGTGTTTAGATGATATGTTGATGAGTGCCACAGGACTGGCCATAAATAAAATAACTAATACATAGTTACCATAAGGATGCTAATGGTAACCTGACACAAGAACTGGCTAGTATGGTACAGGGGGGGCACTTAATTCCACAAGGGGAGGTTTTTGATCTTCTTCTGTGGACAGAGATCTGTGTAGCTGGGGACCAACTTACCAACAGATTCCCAACCTACATTGGACTAACTGGAACTGCCCCTTTTCCTTGTGCATGGCAATTAGCCTCCTCTTCAGGCTGAAAATTTATGTGCCAGAATTGTATTCATCCAATCAGTTTTATAATGCAAAGACTTACAGAATTATAACTACTCTGAATACTGTCCTGTCTTATTAAAGCACTGTTGTTGAAGTAGTAGATGGACCAGACCATCTTTGTGCTACATAGTAACTCAAATCTGGAGTTTTCCATGCGCTTGCATTTGTTTATTTAGACCTCCCAAGGGCTTATCCTACACTCTAGGTACCCCACTTTATTTAAAAAACAAATGTACAAACTACCATTTCCAGGCTATCAGTACAATATTTCAGTTCTTCCTTTAAGCAAATCTCTAGTCATCAGACTGCCCAGCCAAACAACAAGCCAAAACCTACAAATCCCATCAACCCCACTTCCAACCCTTTCACAAATATTTTCTGGTAAAGACGGACTGTTTGCATCATGCCCAGATTGTCTATACTGTAAATCTGATGGACCGGGGTGTGTGTGTGGGGGGATTCTGGCTTTGAGAAACTTCCTAGAAAACGCTGTATTGGCAGTTTCCTCTCATTTACAGTAAGAAATCTCTAGCTCAAATGCCTCTTCTGATGTAGTAGCATCAGTGTGGCATGGGGAGGTAGAGATTTTTTCTAGTGACCTGGAAACAACCCTATCAGGGCTTACTGGTTAAAAACCACAACTTGAAGTTCACTTGGATCTTATTGGCAACCAGTGGAGCATTCAGAGCAAAAATATATGTTCTCTGCAAGATGTTCTGCTAGCTTCAATTACTAAGTGGTCCCCATTTAAAATGCATTACAGTGAGCTAATCCTGAGATGACAAAGACATAGGTAATGGTAGAAAATCCAAATCCAAAAGGAAATGACCCAAAATTCTTGCCAGGATTGGGGAGTGGGGAGAAAAGGAGAGAGAAACTTTCTAGTTCAATTTTACTTCTTTTTTAAGACGTGACAAATGGTTTTGACCATCACCCCTCAAACATGGGGAGTATGTCAACAATGCAGTTAGACACCCATGGCTGGCCCATGCCAGCTGACTTGGGCTCACAGGGTTCAGGCTGTAAGGCTGTTGAATTGTGGTGTAGACATTATGGCTAGGGCTGCAGCCCACCTCACAGGGTCCTAGAGACCAGGGTCCAGGCCAAGCCCGTATGTCTACATTTCAATTAAACAGCCCCACAGTCCAAGCCAGGTGAGCCCGAGTTAGCTGACATGGGCCAGGCTTGGGTTTTTAATTGAAGTGTAGAAATATCCTTAAGGTACAACAGAGCTATAAGGTTGCACAAAATGACCTTCTTAAACTAGAGCTGAGGTCCAAGCTGCAGTCTGGATCCAAAAGTTATGAAAATTGAGAAGAGTTTAGGTCTGCCGTTTTAGTTCTTTCCATTACACAAAGAGAGATCAATCACGCAGTTCAGGCCTAGATTCAGAGCAGATCTTCTCCCCAAAAATTTGCAAACATTGGGATCTGGGGTTTTAGCTCAGTCACACTCTAATTCTAACATGAATATACATGTCTTTCATCTAGTTTTCTTTGCTCAGATAAAGTCTGAGAAACTAATATAATAATAAATTTGGTAATTCAGTTTTACAAGCTCTGATTGTAAGTACGTGATTTTCATCAGTTTCATATTGTGATGATTTAAATGGTTTTATCAAAATACCCTTGCAATCATTCAACTTTTTCACAAACCGTTGTTGGAGTCACTTGTCATTTGATAAGATAAAGACTGATTAGTTTGTTGTAAATGTCAGATCACTCTGCCTTTTTAAAGGAACCTTTAACTCTGATCTGGTGAAAAACAAAGGCCACAGAATGTTAAAAACACAGACGGAAAACATTCTTCTAAAAGACACTGAACATTTGTGTGTCATTTGGAAGAACATACCACAGATTAAACTTGGACATATTTGATATTGGTATGTGATTGAAAAAGCAATTGAACTTTATTGAAAATGGCACAGTCTTGATTAATTATTGATCTGGGCAAGTACAACACAAGCCTGCTGGAAGGAGGATGAATTATATGATAATGATACACAATTGGTAATGCCAATACCAGTGGGTGCTACAGAAATACTGTATCTGGAAGAAAGAAATTAAGTTCCTTACACTACAGAAACCAATTAGCGGTAAAATAAATGCTTCAAAGAACATTGAATTGCCCAGCTAAAACTAGCTGGCTACTCAACTGCACATGCTTAGACTTATTTCAAGAAGTATATAGACTGGATCAAGTTTAATCGCTCTTCCTGGCTAATGTTCTGTAACTTGCGCTGCTGCTGTATATGAATAATATTGTTGGAGTATTTAATTGGCAATGGGATGGATGGCACTTAAAATACAGACATTCAAAAGACGAGGGGAATAGGAAGAGGAGTTTTTCCATTTAATTAGCTGGATAAACAGAATATTAAATTATGTATCAAGAAAGGAATTAAGGTTTCAAATACTGATAAATGCTGTATTTTAAACCCCGCCTCATTCTTGGGATCACAGGACATACTGACAAGACTCTTCCTACCACTGTTCATGAACTATGCTGACCATCAACACACTTTTTAGAACTATTCCCTAAATGCAATTTGTATTTTCCTCTTCATCCGCAAAGTTAAGTCTGTCTCTAGTGGGAATCCTAAGTGAGGTCAGGAGGGAAAAAAACCCTGTGAACTGCCACCCCTGATCCTTTGGGCATTTTTAATAAAGCTGAAGCAAAACCAAATAACACAGAAGGTTCTGATGTGTCAAAATATGTCAAGAAAGATTGTCTTCATGGAAGCAAGATGTACTGTCTACTTCAGGTTTGTTTGGGATTTTTTTAATAAGATTTTTTTTAAATAAGATTTTCAGTTCCGAAAGGGCCCCATCCTGCAGACCGCCTCACAAACATAGACCGAGATCCACCAAGGTACTTAGATACTACTGCTATCTACAAAGTCCTTGATCAGCTGTCACTTAACCCGGTAGGTGCCTAAACTTTCCCAAGTTTTTGGCTCTGGGCATGTAATACTTCCTCAGAAAAGCATCTAGTCACCTAGCTGATGCTTAGCTTAGCTGATGCGTAAACTACGTCATAACCTCAAAGCAGGTGAAGACAGGTGTTGCCCTACCTCTCTCACCAGCGGGCCCTGATCCAGTAGGCATGCCCTGAGCATGTCTAACTCCACAAAAAAATGTCAGGGGGTGGTGTGGAGAGGAGAATGTCTCTCTTATAACCTTTATCTCACTCATGAAGTGGGAGATCCCAGTTCAGTTCCTCCTTCTGCTTGATAAGGAGTCTCTCTTACTGTCTTTGAAAGAATTAACATTAACGACAAAGGAGAATAATTTCAACAAGAGAGACTGAGGAAGTCCAATATGAGGCTATGCTATAGCACTTAGCTGAGAGGTGGGAGACCCTTGGTCAAATCTCTCCTCCTCATCAGGTAGAGTAAGGAATTAAACCAGAATCTGCCACATCAGTGCCCTAACCACTGGCTTATACGGAGGATGCTACTGTTGTTGTCTCTTGTTTTGAATAGATATAGGCACACTCTGCAGCTGCTGGACTTCAGAAGACAGGTTCCCAGCTGTGTATTGTAAGCGGAAATAGACACCTCCTTGCAGCCTGGACTTAGGCACTGAGCTGTGCAAGACGGGATGAGGCTTAGAACACATCTCTCATTGGCATCTCCCATTTGCTAGCTTAGGCAGCTCTGCACCTAGCATGCTGGCTTTTGTGGATCCCATTCTCAGGTGCTTCTCTCTTCACATTCATTGTATAGGGAGCTTAGGTGCCCAATTCAAGCTTTGCGGTTTCCAGTGGTTTTTCCAGGAGCCTGAAAGTTGTGTTGCAACAATCATCATTGCAATGCCTAAGACCCTTTGTGGATCTGGTTTCTATACCTATAGGATGTCCCATTGACTTAAAAAAAGGGAACATTTTTTTATCTTGCCTAATGAATTATTATGCTGCTTCTTGGACAGCCCAGGAACGTTCCCAGTTGTCCCATTTTCACTATTTTGGTTTCTATTGCTGAAAACCCAACCTCTAAAACAGAGTTAAATTGTACTGCCTAAAATATGGTTATAGAATATTAGTTAAAGCTTACATACAGTTACTGAGGGCTACTTAGTTAATTTGAAGTCTGCCCAAAGTCACAGGAAAACATACAAGGAATCAGGGAATGCTGACACTAACCTAAATCTAGCAAGGTATAGTCATAAACATGTGCTTAACTTTTTACCATGAGAGTAGACACGGTGATTTCAATGGGATAACTCACTTGCTTAAAGATAAGCATGTGGTGATATGCTTTGCTGAATTGAAGCCTTAAGTGCTTCTGTTTCCCACTGTTTGGAGGACCTATTCTATTGTTTAGATACTAGTTGATTTATGCATAAGGTATTTTTGCCTCTGATTCAGTGACTGTTAATCTCACCCGGTTTATTTTATAACATCTTTACTTGATTATTTTTAGACCCAAATTAAAGATGTCACATTTATTTCTTTAATTTTATTACCTCTTTCACATTCTCACTTTTATTTTTCTTTGGATTTTCTTAAAGTCTGAATCACTAATTTACATTTTAAAACCAGTCCTGTTCTTTTACTTCATCTCAAGTAAAACCCTATTTTAAATATTTATACATACCGTTTTTAAAACTGGTATAGCTTTTAGCTGACAAATAGAATTTTAAATGGAGATGATAACTTTTCTTCTAGTTCCTTATATTGTACTACTGCTTTGGAGGACACATGGTAATGCTAGCTATGGGACAGATTTTCAACAGCTTTCAGAAAACATTCACAATTGCTCATGTAATGACATACCCATTTACAATGTGATGATGAAAAAAACTAGTAACCCATTCTTACCTAAAAATCAGAACAGAAGAGTCATCTTTGAAACAGATACTGCAAATAGAAAACAAAGCATTGTTCTATTGTTATTTATCACTCATTTGTTTTACAGCGGTCCCCAGAGGTCCTGGTCAGCAGTGAAGCCTTATCCTACACACAGTGCAAACAGATAAACATATCCAGTTCTTATCCTAAAGACCTTAAAACCAAAGAAAATCCTGCAGCCTTCTACTGTGCGTTCACTCAGGCAAAACTCCTCAGTAACCAAGTAATAGAAAAAGAATTCAGATGCAGGCATAGATTTCAATCCCACTTCCACAGCTCACCCTGAAAATATAAAAAATCTTTTTGGGAGGTATTCAGATCTGAGGGGGTTGGTCATAGATAAGACATGTAAGTCACATCAGGATCTGAACTTTATTCAAGTCCACAGTTGTTTCAGTTTGAGGCTTTGGATCAGATCCTCAGCTGGTGTAAATTTTCATAGCCCCATTGACTTCAATGGAAGTGTGACAATTTATACCAGTTGAAGGTCTGCCCGTTTATTTCAAGCCTGTTTCAGCTCTATATATTGGGTTGAATTAATCTTTGGTGTAATCCTATTCTGATTTTGAAGTTGGGAATGGTTTTGGCCCATTCTACTTCCAACATATGTACTATACTAAAGAAAGCCTTCTATGTCTGATAGTAAGGTATGCATGGGTTACTAGATTATTTCTGCATCGCATTGTAAATGGGTTTGTCATATTCTTAGCAAGTAGCGGAACGCCTTCATGAAGGAAATGTCCCCAGGAAAGCAGATTAGCCAGAATCCTGTTGGAAAATGTACTCACCCTATTGTGACCACACCCAGCTAGAAAAGGCGTAGTTGTGGATGTGATAAGGTGAGTGCTTTCTTGAACTCAGACTGGTGTTCCAGCTAGACACTGCAGCAGGCCTATACTAATTGTCTTGACCTTCATCTTGCCATTGGAGTTCTACAGTCCCTGCTTTGAGAAAAGGTAGAAGGCCTCTGGCAAAACCTTCCTTCTTTGCTTTGCCTAGCTGTACCCATCAAAGATCTGTGCTTGGTGATCACTTGTCCTTGTGGAAAGTGCCCCAATTTGGGGAAGGTACTGGAACGAGGGGTGCTGGGCAATGTTCCCTACAATTTTTTATATCCATATGTGGAATGAATTTTGTTATGTGCACCAATATAGAGGTGATTCATAGATTCATAGATATTTAGGTCAGAAGGGACCATTATGATTATCTAGTCTGACCTCCTGCACAACGAAGGCCACAGAATTTCACCCACCACTCCTACAAAAAAAAACCCTCATACCTATATCTGTGCTATTGAAGTCCTCAAGTTGTAGTTTAAAGACTTCACGAAGCAGAGAATCCTCCAGCAAGTGACCCGTGCCCCATGCTACAGAGGAAGGCGAAAAACCTCCAGGGCCTCTTCCAATCTGCCCTGGAAGAAAATTCCTTCCCGACCCCAAATATGGTGATCAGCTAAACCCTGAGCATATGGGTAAGATTAATCCGCCAGATACTACAGAAAATTCTTTCCTGGGTAACTCGGATCTCACCCCATCACAGGCCATTGGGACTATTTACCATGAATATTTAATTACCAAAACCATGTTATCCCATCATACCATCTCCTCCATAAACTTATTGAGTTTAATCTTAAAGCCAGATAGATCTTTTGCCCCCACTGCTTCCCTTGGAAGGCTATTCCAAAATTTCACTCCTCTGTTGGTGAAAAACCTTCGTCTAATTTCTAGTCTAAATTTCCTAGTGGCCAGTTTATATCCATTTGTTCTTGTGTCCACATTGGTACTGAGCTTAAATAATTCCTCTCCCTCTCTGGTATTTATCCCTCTGATATACTTATAGAGAGCAATCATATCTCCCCTCAACCTTCTTTTAGTTAGGCTAAACAAGCCAAGCTCCCTGAGTCTCCTTCCATAAGACAAGTTTTCCATTCCTCGGATCATCCTAGTAGCCCTTCTCTGTACCTATTCCAGTTTGAATTCATCCTTCTTAAACATGGGAGACCAAAACTGCACACAGTATTCCAGGTGAGGTTTCACCAGTGCCTTTTATAACGGTACTAAAACCTCCTTATCCCTATTGGAAATACCTCTCCTGATGCATCCCAAGACCGCATTAACTTTTTTCACAGCCATATCACATTGGCGGCTCATAGTCATCCTATGATCAACCAATACTTCAAGGTCCTTTTCCTCCTCCGTTACTTCTAATTGATGCGTCCCTAGCTTATAACTAAAATTCTTGTTATTAATCCCTAAATGCATGACCTTACACTTCTCACTATTAAATTTCATCCTATTACTATTACTCCAGTTTACAAGGTCATCCAGATCCTCGTGTAGGGTATCCCTGTCTTTCTCTAAATTGGCAATACCTCCCAGCTTTGTATCATCCGCAAACTTTATTAGCACACTCCCACTTTTTGTGCCAAGGTCAGTAATAAAAAGATTAAATAAGATTGGTCCCAAAACCGATCCTTGAGGAACTCCACTGGTAACCTCCCTCCAGCCTGACAGTTCACCTTTCAGTAGGACCCGTTGTAGTCTCCCCTTTAACCAATTCCTTATCCATCTTTCAATTTTCCTATTGATCCTCATCTTATCCAATTTAACTAATAATTCCCCAAGTGGCACAGCATCAAATGCCTTACTAAAATCTAGGTAAATTAGATCCACTGCGTTTCCTTTGTCTAAAAAATCTGTTACTTTCTCAAAGAAGGAGATCAGGTTGGTTTGGCACGATCTACCTTTTGTAAAACCATGTTGTATTTTGTCCCATTTACCATTGACTTCAATGTCCTTAACTACTTTCTCCTTCAAAATTTTTTCCAAGACCTTGCATACTACAGACGTCAAACTAACAGGCCTATAATTACCCGGATCACGTTTTTTCCCTTTCTTAAAAATAGGAACTATGTTAGCAATTCTCCAATCATACGGTACAACCCCTGAATTTACAGATTCATTAAAATTCTTGCTAATGGGCTTGCAATTTCATGTGCCAATTCCTTTAATATTCTTGGATGAAGATTATCTGCCCCCCCCGATTTAGTCTCATTAAGCTGTTTGAGTTTCGCTTCTACCTCAAATATGTGTGGCCGTTGATAGCGTGCTGTGCGGCTGCACAGCTTAGAGGGAACTTAGGTGTTGGGCATGCTGTCACACTCCCTGGCTTCACGTGGTTTCCATTATAGATAGGGTTTACAGTTTGGTTAAATGGCTCTCAGTACCCCCACTATAAACATTGTTCCAGCACCCTGGCCTTAGAAAAGGAGGGCTAAAAATCTCCCTTCCAACTTCTTCTTTCCTGCTGTAAACTAATCATTGTTTCTTAGAATGTTCACATACTGTTATTAGCTTGGCAGCCCTCAGTGAGATGAGACTTTTGGAAACTGGATCACTAGATGAATTAAACTACCACTTCTGCTGGTCTAGGAAACCTGAAAATGAACCAAAGATATACGGCATCAGATTTTCCATCAAGAAGTCTGTCCTGAATGCATGTAGCTCTCTGGTATTTATCAATCAGAGGATCATGCAGCTGGATGTGAAATACTAATTTGGGAACTCTGACTCCTCTGTCCATCTATGGACCAACACTTGACTACTTCAAACAGCAATAAGATGGGTTCTATTCTCAACTGGAATAAATCATCAAGATTGTCCCTGTAAGGAAAAGTCTTGCTGTTCTCGGTGATTTCAGTGCCCATATGAGTAAGAATTTGGAGCATTGGTGACACATCATTGGCCAACATGGCACAGATAGCTTCAATGAAAATGGCCAGTGTGTCCTTGAAAAGTGTGCCTCTTGTGAGCTGATAGTCTCAAATACCTATTTTGCTGGCAGAAGCAGCAGCAAGGTTACATGGAGGCACTCCTGCTGAGGACACTGGCATCAGCTTGACCTCATCCCAATCTGTAACAGAAACAATCACAATGTACTGCATGCTTAACTGACATGTCCTTCACAATATGTTTATTGCAAAAAAAATCTGGGAACAAGAGGCATCTCCCTATGTAGCATTCATTGACCTATAAAAAGCCTTCAACAGAGTTAACAGGAATGGCATATACAAGTTTCTGTTGAAAACTGGCTGTCCACAAAATGTGCTTTCTCTATTTAAGCAGCTTCCTGAGGTAATGAAGGCAACTATCCAGTATGAAAATGAATCATTGTCCGAGTTTAGCACTGATACTGGCATGACACAAGGCTGCATCTTAGCGCCTACCAGCTTTGGCATTGTCTTCTCTATTCTTCTTAAGTATGCTTTTGGAAACAATTAATCTGACATACTAATTGAATTGAGGATTGATGGCACCTTGTTCAACATCAAACAATTTCAGATCAAAAGGCATGTCACCAGCTCACCCTTTAGGATCTGCTCTTTGCAGTTAACATTGAATTTGTCTCTAACTCACCTGATAAATTGCAGATCATGATGAATAAGTTCTCTGATGCATGTATCAAGTTAAGCATGGCAATCAGTATCAATAAAACAGGTCACTAACATCCTACCTAAAATCTACATCAATAATGAAGATCTGGACAAGCTCTGGACTTCTGCTATCATGCCTCAAGTCTAACCAGCTCACTTAGACTTGATAGAGAACTTGATGAGAGAATCAGCAAAGCCTCCATCACCTTTGGCAAATTTACCTCACATGTCTGGAAGAACAAGCTGCTAACCCTGAACACAAAGGTGTCCATTTATCAGTACCCTGTTCTACGGCTGTGAAAGCTGGATCATGTACTCCAAGCAGAAATGGAGATTGAACAGCTCCCATCTTCACTGTCTTAGAAAAATCATCTGCGTCTCTTGGGACCAATGGATCACTAACAATAAGATCCTTGAGAGAACTTAGTCTATAGTCTATGCAAATTATACTGGATGCTCACTGGTTTTGCTGGCTGGGACACATGAAGCATATGTGTGAGGGAGTGGACTAAGACCCCTGCTGGAAGCCTCAGGGTTATGCTACACCCATCCCAGGAAAGAGCCGTGGAGAGATCCTCCGAGTAGCCTAGAGTGGTTGCGTGGAAGCAACCAATCAAAGGCACTGCTGAAATGGCCAATCAGGGCAGGAGGGCCATATAAAAGGAGTGCAGAACAGAAAGGAGTTGGTTGCTGCCTGGAGCTAGAGAAGAAAGGACTGCATGCGGAGGCAGGGTCCAGGGGAGTGTGAGGCTCCTGGCTGGCTGTTAGGATTAAGCTAAAGCCAGTTTGCTGGCAGGGACCCGGGGAGCAGTGAAGGAGCTTCTGACTGGCTGCAGGGTCTGAGTAGGGACTGAGCCTGGGAAGGGCCACAGGAAGATAGGGAGGAAGCCCTGGGGATATGGCCCCATACCAGGGCTGGACTTGTTTAAAGACAACTGACACACCCAACCAGAAGGGGCACTTGCAAGAGGTGGGTTCTGACCCTGTTACAGTATGCATCAAGACTGTCGAACAACTCAAGAACTGTCCACAATGCAAAGGAAAGCCAAAGCTCTGATAAAGTGATGAGGTCAAGCAAGGTCTCAGGAAATTCAACATTCCCACTGACAACTGAGAGAACCCTGCCCACAACCACTCCATCTAGAAAAGGTGGACCAACACTGGTGGTGTCATTGCTGAGAGCCATCAGAGAGCCCAGGCTGATGCCTGCAAGTCAGCCAGGGAGCAGAGTGTGCTCCAACCTTCATCTGGCAAGTGGACCTGTAGCCACTGTGGAAAGGTCTGCCGCTCATGCATTGGGCTTTTCTCCCACACTATAGTCAAGCATCATTGACTGACTGACTTTGTCATGTTTCCTTTCATCTGTCAAGATGTTGGATGGTCATACAATAACTATACAGAAATTGTGAATGTCTTCTGGAAAGCTGATGACAGTGAGTCAAATATCTATGGTAACAATGAGCATTAGAACAAAAGTTCT
This sequence comes from Eretmochelys imbricata, assembly GCF_965152235.1. NCBI lineage: Eukaryota > Metazoa > Chordata > Testudines > Cheloniidae > Eretmochelys > Eretmochelys imbricata. The sequence goes on along the minus strand of NC_135572.1, from coordinate 90,077,750 downwards.
AATGCTCAGGGGGTAGATTGTATCTTAAGTACAGCCTTGAATAAGTAGGCCCAGAGAGTGCTATGCCTCAGACACATCCCTCAGACACAGTTCCGTCCTGCTTCCACTATGCTCCAGGGTTGCAGTAAATTGCTGGCCTATACCACTAACAAATTATGACAACCCCTGCATTAGCTGAACTGTGCTGGCTGACATGTTTGGGGCAGACCCAAGACTTTTCCTACTCCCTGTCCACTTTTTCAAAGTGAGAATGAGTCCAAGTAACCCACACAGGAATTAAATATGGGGTGGGTTCTTAATCCACATTATGCCTCTTCATTTGTATGATGTCAAAGTCAGTCTACCTCAACATTATAATATGTTACTCTCTTCCTTTGGGGAGAATTTCCTGACCTTAATTTTAATAAGCTTTATTTCAGGTACTAGTCAAATGAACATCTTGCCGGGTTTTATATCATGTACTATGTGACACAGATTTATGCAATAAGCTGCAAGATTTATGAATACATTGCACCATATGTGGCATAAATGCTTCTAACTCTGCCTGTTCTAGTAACAGGAATTTTCACACCAGACCAGACCTGTGTCCATTTAGTGTAGTATCCTGTCCCTGAGAGTGACCAGCATGAAATGCTTCAGAACAAGGCAGCTGTAACTCTGGGGAGTGTCCTCCTAATATGTAATAGTTAGAGTTTTGATGCACGAGGTTTTATATCCCTTCTATAACTTGTTTTAATATTTACTATAACTAGATGTTCTTGTGAACCATATAAACATCCAGTCCCACAAATCTTGCCATGCTCTTCACTTTAAAATCCTCCTGTGGCAATGAGTTCCACAGTCTAGATATGCATTTCAGATGCAAAAGTATTTCCTTGTTATCAGTTTTCACTTCCTGCCTTTTAATTCCATTGAATTCCCTATTGTTCTTGTAGGAGAGGGTGAATAGATGTCCCTGACACACCTTATCAATATCGTTCATTATTTTGTATACTTCTATCATTTCCCCTCTTATAGATATCGTCTATAAATGAAACAATTTGTCCTTTCTATATCTTTATAAATATGTTTTTCCATGCACCTGATCATGCTCTTTTTCAGCTGTATTGCTCTTCAGCACAGAAGCAGAGAAGAAAACCCGTGTTTGAATTACTCATTCTTTTACTGAGCAGTCATAAAATGAGGAATTTGTCTAAGAGATCACTACATACAAAAGTAGAAGGATTTTTTTTTAATCTTGGACATGTTCTTTATTTGTACTAAGCAAACTCCTGAGAAGAAAACTGGATATAATCTAATTAAATATATCAATGAGTATTTTAATAAAAGCTATTTTAATAATTAATGAAATGCACAAGAAATTTAGCATATTAAACATAAAATACATTAATATTGCAATGCTGTAATTTAGATTATGAAAAAAATAAAGTATAATTACTACATAAGGTTTCTTGAGCTGTGCAAGGACACCTACATAAACCACAGTGCAGGATTGGGGCTTAAGTGTTTATAAGGTGCTATAGCATATGCTATACACCAATATTTTATTATTTTATAAAGCAGTAACATTTGCACTGAAATACTATTGATCACTTATAACTAGTTCTTACAACGGAGTGCTGTAGTGGGGAAGAGTGTTAGGAGCCTTCCTTCTCAAGTTTACAGCCCATATCATAGCTTGGAAGAACTGAACACCTTGTCCTCTGGGAGCATAGGATCTGTGACATCCCTGCTCTCCCGTGGGTTCACAGTGCTCTGGAGAGAGACAGAGAGGTGTGAGGAAAGAAGGAGGACCTAGCTTCATTCCTTCTTTCTTCTTGAAGCAGCTACTGAAGGAGAATATGGCTGCAGCTTGTAAAGAGGAAGGATGATCTTTTGATTGAGACACTGGATTGGAACTCAGGAGAGTTATATTTCTGCCACAGACTTCCTGTGGAACCTTGTGCTAATCTCTTAATCTTTGTGCCTCAGTTTCTTATAGGTAAAGGGGAGATAATATAGTGTTGAGAGGGTAAATCCATTGAGGCTGTAATGGGCAATGTTCCTCAGCAACAGCACCAAGTGGTTAGGAAACTAGGTTTATACTTGCCCTGCCTCCAAGATCTCTGACTGGTCACTGTCACACACCTTGGCAATTTGACTTTTGGTGTGTGTCTGCTCAGGTCTCCAATTAGCCTTAACCCATGCCCTCCAGGATAACAGAATCTCAACAAAGGTATTGGATCCCATTCTGTCACAGCTGGGCAGCCTTCAGTGTGTCTTTTGACCCCTGCAGGTGTCTGGTTCCAGCCACAAAATTTTCAAAGTCTTTACCTATCCCTGGAAGTGAGGGTTTTTGTGCTCTTCAGAACAAGCATGGTTGGTAGGGGGTATGGGCCCTTCCACATCACCAGGCTTCAGCCCAGGACCCTGTAAGAGGCAACAATATCCAGCACTCTGGAGTGCTTTAAGGCTGCCTCCCGGGCCCCTTCCTACCACTCACTACCTCACCAAAGGCTTACAGCTTGATACAAAGTAGTAAAGAAAAAGAGCATAATTGAACAGTCAATCCCTCTAGGCTCAGTAGGCAGGCTCTTTCTTCCCCGCAAAGGCTTCTACAGCACCCTTCTTCAGGGGTGCTTAAGGTACAGCTAGATCCCTCCCCTGGCAGGCCCCTTTTGAACTGTGTGATTCCCTTTTAAGCTCCACCTCCAGCTGAAGCATGCTCTTCAGGTGGGGTCTCCTGGGCCCAGAGTTGATCCTTAACCCCTTCAGTTCAAGTGGGGGATTTATACACTCCAGTGCAGAGATCCTCAGTACCTATATAAAGAGTAGTAGTGGGCATGCATGTGTAAGCAGGATCTGAATGATTGCTTCCCTGACAGCTAGCTGGGAGGGAGAAAGACTTGGGAGTGTTTATGTAAATACATTTTGCTCCTGCTCTGCTTACATATTCAGCAAAAAGTGATTGAGTTTGGCTGGTGTTGGGTACAAATCACCTTAGTACTGAATGCAGGGGTGGCAAAATATGGTTATCAATGTTGTAATTATTGTAGGAATACAGGGAAGCAGGACTGTGCTTAACCTGTCCCAAATGACTGTACTTAACCTGTTATCCTCAGCTGAAAGAACCTCGTTAAATCAGGGGTTCGAATGTCACAGCTCTGTAGAAGTAAGGGGGTGGGGGGAACAGGTATCCCCAGCCAGGAGGCTTCATACACTCAAGGATTCTCCCTAGACTGGTTTAACCTGTTCCTCCCACTGTTCAAAGAATAGAGCTAAATAGGCTTCATTAGGAGCCTCTTTGTTATATTAAATGTCCAATCAGAGCTGAAATCAGTTGTGGTAGGATTATGTTTCTGCCCTGCCTGCTAAGAGCTAAAAATCACTGAGAGCTAAAATCACTTGACATAGGGCTGTGTTTCTGCTCAGCCTGCAAAGAGCAGAAAATTACTAACAGACTGATGTGCCGAGGTCACAGCAGAGAGGCAGGTGGCAACAGAAGATGGCTGACAGTCAGCTGGTGAACGAGTGGCTGGTTCGGCGGGGAAGTGCAATGAGCAGCCAGCAGGGTGGCTGGTGGAGAGGCGCGGCGAGTGAGTGCCCGAGCAGCGGTGTGAGTAAGGTACCTCTTTACCTCACCAAGTGGGGGAGGGAGAGGGGAGGTGAACTATGCAGACACACCTCTGAACTCTGGGTCACCATTGACCAAGCACAGCAACTGTGAGTGGGGTGCAGAGAAGGGTCAGGAACGTGAAAGAGACTTTTGGTTTGCTGGACTTAAGAACCTGAAGGGAACAGGACACTGCCCAACCTACTTGGGGGTGGGTCTTTTACTCATGGTTTATGTTTACGAACCCTGATTATTAAAAAAGTTTCTTTTCTACACTCAGACTCTTTGCTTGCGAGTGGGGAAATATTGCCTCTCGGAGGCACCCACGGGTGGTGTGTAAATTTCCCAGGTTACTGGGTTGGAGCTCGAGCCGGTTCTGTGTTGTATCAATGGAAAGGAACCCCTAGATATTGAACCTGGCCCTGATTGCTTTTGGCTCCACCTGGCAGAAGGGTTACATATGCTTTGTGCACTCAGGAAATAAATATGACCGGAATGCCTTGAGGATAGTCTAAAAGAGTTGGTGATCTTAGTCCAACTCATAATAGATAAGTGCTCAGGATCACATAACAATTTACACTGATTAGTGGAATGCATCCCATAGATCCAAAGATAAGTCATACGGACACTGGACATCCCTATGGCCTTCCTTAGTACCTTCTCAGCCATAACAATTATTCCTCCAGATCATAGTTGAGATACATTTCCAGGGTGACATAGGAAAGCTTGAACTGTGCTGAAATTCAAGCAGTTTTTGAGAGAAATATAGGGCTTGCATCTCCAAAGACGTTAATATGACTTTGGACCCATTCCTGCTTAGTTTATCCAGGAGAGTAGTCTCATTGATTTTAAATAGGTGAGAAATGTGGACCTTTAAGAGAACAGTTTAAAGTCCTTGTTTTGATCACCATGTACAATCAATTTTATTTTCTGACCTGAATGTCCTCTGATGCAAATAACACTACTGCACTTTCCTGACCAGCACTCGAATAGCAGAAATCTTATAGTTTAGGATAGAACTACATTGATAGCAGGGAAAAAAAAAACCATGAATTGTATGAATGGTTCATTAAAGTCCTGATGCCTCATTTTTGTGAGCACTGAATTAAATCAAAATACAATTTGGTATTAGAAAACAAACATTGCAAAGCCATATCACTTTTTAAAACATATTAAAAAAGAAACTTTAATTCTGAACTTGGCTTCATGCCAAATAAATTACATTTTTTTTAGTGCAAACAAACAAGTGAAACCCCCAGAAATTCAAAACTCTGAGTTAACCCCCCCACCCCACATAATAATGATATTGTCTTAAAATCATGTGATTCTTTTACAAAAATCTGGGGTTCTTTTTCTTTGTCTTCCAGATTCTGAAACTTTAGATTATACGCAGATCACATTTTCAAGATTTTCTCTCTGCTACCATGATGGTTAGAGACTTACTTTTATTTAAATTCAAGCTGAGAATCTCATGATACTGGTACGTGGGACTAAGAAATACACCAAATATTGTGAATCTAGCAATAAAATTGTAAGATTTGGCAACACTGGAAATATGAGTGGCATTCATTTCTCATTTATATGGTGCTTGATTCCACAAAACATGTGCCTGAAATAGCCGGAAATTCCAATGGAGAAATTTCTGCTGTCTCTGTAAAAGATTGTGACTGTGTTGTGAGTACTGATATTTACCTTTACAAAGTACAGTAATTTTCATGGAGAGCAGTATATTTTTACAAGGCAATTAAGATATTAAAGTCATCAAGCTAAACATAAAACAATTACTTAATTTGTAAATATTTTGTTTATAGGGCACAAATATACTTATGCAATAAATGTCGGCAATTTCATTACACCTTTGAGTAAGCTAATTCTATAGCAATTTATACTGGAGGCCCTGCAGCACATCACTGTCTGGTGAACTAGCTAGTGGTGGCATCCTCTACTGTATATTTGTTTCTTGTAAGTATGATTAATTATTTTTGAAATATAATCTTAGCTGTACATTTCCTATTTATGTGTTTGTTACTCTGTGTCACACATTAATTAGCCTCAATAAATTCCTTTTTCTAAACCTCTTTAAAGATGAATCCTTTCTTAACTTCAGTCAATTTTCTCTTGTTCCTGGCTTCCAGCCCTTCCAATCAGTTTCATATTATGTATCTATTTTACCCCTTCAGGGATCCCCTTTATCATCTCCCCATTTAACTTCATTTCCTTAAGAATAAAAAAATATTACTAAACTTCTCTGTAAACTGTAGTACTAACCTCTGAGACTCTTAAATATATTGATTGTCTCTAGCTTTTCTATCAATGTCTTCCCTGTACAATTGCACACAAAATTGTCCACATACTCTAAATGTTGTTGTGACGCACTCTATATGATTTTATCAAAGTATGCTGATGAGTGTGAATATAATGTAACTAAAATATGCTTAATGCAAAAGGTCTCTTGTAAGGTATCATTACAAAGCTTATAATCTACTGAGTGTGGTCATCCTACTTGTATAAATGTATCACTTTTGTATCTGAAACTAGAAATATGAAAAAGTCCCTCAGAGTTTTACTGTAGTTATGCATTTATGATGGTTTGGAATCTTGATGTCTCCCATCAATCAGGGTAATTGACTGTGGATGGCTCTGTTTGCAGGCAGGCCTTCCTGTGAGTCAGGCTGGGAGGAATGAAGGCTTGGGGTCTCATAGGAAATGTGACCATGTCACCTGGTACTGAAATCCATCTTAAACCTGGTACTTTTCCATTTTGTGGGGGACCCTGAAAGACAAAAGATTCCTGCCAAAGCCATATAAGGGATGGAATAGAACAAGAGGGGCAGCCATCATGAGAAATCCCCGAGCTACCACCTGAGCTGCAACAAGGGCTGTACCCGGGGAAAGGATTGTGCCCAGATGAGAAAGGTGTCCGGTCTGTGAAACAAACTTATTGAAACATCTCTAAGGGTGAGATTTTACCTGTATTCAGTTTTTATTACTGTACTAGACTTAGACGTGCGTGTTTTATTATATTGTGCTTGGTAATTCACTTTGTTCTGTCTGTTACTACTTGGAACCACTTGAATCCTACTTTGTGTATTTAATAAATTCACTTTTTACTTATTAACCCAGAGTATGTATTAATACCTGGGGGCAGGCAAACAGCTGTGCATATCTCTCTATCAGTGTTATAGAGGGCGAACAATTTATGAATTTACCCAGTATAAGCATTATACAGGGTTGTCAAGGTTCCTCCCCCACTCTGAACTCTAGGGTACAGATGTGGGGACCTGCATGAAAAAACCTCCTAAGCTTATCTTTACCAGCTTAGGTCAAAACTTCCCCAAGGTACAAAATATTCCACCCCTTGTCCTTGGACTGGCCGCTACCACCACCAAACTAATACTGGTTACTGGGGAAGAGCTGTTTGGACGCGTCTTTCCCCCCAAAATACTTCCCAAAACCCTGCACCCCACTTCCTGGACAAGGTTTGGTAAAAAGCCTCACCAATTTGCCTAGGTGACTACAGACCCAGACCCTTGGATCTTAAGAACAATGAACAATCCTCCTAACACTTGCACCCCCCCTTTCCTGGGAAATGTTGGATAAAAAGCCTCACCAATTTGCATAGGTGACCACAGACCCAAACCCTTGGATCTGAGAACAATGAAAAAGCATTCAGTTTTTTACAAGAAGACTTTTAATAAAAAATAGAAGTAAATAGAAATAAAGAAATCCCCCCTGTAAAATCAGGATGGTAGATATCTTACAGGGTAATTAGATTCAAAAACATAGAGAACCCCTCTAGGCAAAACCTTAAGTTACAAAAAAGATACACAGACAGAAATAGTTATTCTATTCAGCACAATTCTTTTCTCAGCCATTTAAAGAAATCATAATCTAACACATACCTAGCTAGATTACTTACTAAAAGTTCTAAGACTCCATTCCTGGTCTATCCCCGGCCAAGACGACTACAGACAGACCCAGACCCTTTGTTTCTCTCCCTCCTCCCAGCTTTTGAAAGTATCTTGTCTCTTCATTGGTCATTTTGGTCAGGTGCCAGCGAGGTTACCTTTAGCTTCTTAACCCTTTACAGGTGAGAGGAGCTTTCCCCTGGCCAGGAGGGATTTCAAAGGGGTTTACCCTTCCCTTTATATTTATGACAAGGGTAAAACACATTTATTTGTGGTTTGGACCCCACTGGGAGTTGGGCATCTGAGTGTTAAAGACAGGAACACGTCTGTAGGCTGCTTTCAGTTAAGCCTACAGCTATTGCCAGACATGGTTCAGACCTGGGTCTGGGTTTGCAGCAGGCTAGTGGGTCTGGCTCAAACCAGGCATGGCACTGAAGTCCCAAGCTGACAGGGCAGGAAAGCAGGAGCAAAAGTAGTCTTGGCACATCAGTTGGCAACCCACAATGGGTTTCTGTGATCCAACCCATCACAGATGTCTCCATAAATCATAATGCAGTGTCAAAGATTTTCTTTGTTAAAAGTTTAGCAACTTCTCATATGATCCTGGGAAATGACTCCCATACATCCTAATATCTTTGTTACCACAGTATAAACTTGGATAAAAAACTATCTCAAAGATTTCAGCCTTGGGGCTAGAGTCACAAGGGGAACATATGGGTTGCAATGCTACCTACTAAAAAAAGAAGTGGTACTGTCACTGCTCTGGTACCCATTAGCTCACTTACCTCATATGTGAGAGATATGGGTTCAAATCCCTATTTTGTCTGATTAGGAACTAGATCTTCCGTACCTCAGGAGAGCACCCTAACTGCTGGGTTGCAGGGTAGGTTTCTTTCAATATCTCCTGTTCCATTTTGTATAAATAATTAAGTATTTACTGAAACAGGGACTTACCCCTTTCAGGAGAACTAGCTAACCACCAGGTTGCAGAGTAAAGTCATTTTCACTTTCTCCTTGGTCCAATGAATATTTAAGAATTTCATACAAAGCGGAGCAGCTTCAACAGGAGAGATTGGGAGGAGTCCACTCCTACTCCAGTGGTTAGGACACTCTCTGGGCTGTGGGTTCAGGTTCTCATTCTACATCAGCAGATCAGGGAGCTCAAGCTGGGTCTCCCACAGGTTAGCTGATTGCACTAACTGCTGAGCTATGAGGGCACTGCCATATTCTTGCCATGTGTGTGGATAGTCATGCTCAGAGCATACTTGGCAGCATGGGCCCTGCAGGTAAGATAGATGGGGGATTCCCTACTTTATGAATCCTGCTACTGCTTAGGTGGAGTTAGGTGCTGAGCTGCTCAGTAGTTTCAGGACTTGGGGAACTGAAGCAGTTTAGGCAACACAGGGGAATTTATCGGCAGAAATGTAGGCACCTAGGGCCTCTAGCCACCTACAGGTTTAAGTGGAAGCTGAGTGACAGGTTTGTGAATCCCAGTGATGCCTAAATGTTGAACTTGGACATGTAAAGTATCAGTGAATAACTCCCTCTTGTGAATCTAGCCCTCATAACTTTGAAGTTGCTTTTTGTGAAATTGTTATGTGAGCAGCGGATACTTAGCCAGATTCACCAATATGCTTTGGCTGCGTAGCCCACTCCTGACCATCTCTGGTGAAAGAATAGCTTCTCTGTGTTTCTATTTAGTTGCATCTGCTGTTTTGTATCTGCTATAAATATCACAAGCTTCTAGGACTAATGCAAATCAAACCAAATTGAAAAAAAAAAGTGTGATTGGAGCAATCACATACACTTCTCTGAAAGAATCCACAGCTCAGGCTTTGGGGGTGATGGTGGGGGGATAGACATTTTTACAGACCAGGATTTCTGCTAGTTTTGAATGTAGTATACAGGGTAGCAGTAGACAGAAAATCAATTTTCACCTTGCCAAAAAAGGGACATTTTCTGAGGGAAAGAAAACATATTTCTGAAATACGATGGATAAAACAGTGTATGAGAGTCACTGTACTCAATGTTAACCTTCTGTATTTTGTATGATGTCTTTATGGGTCCAATTTTCAGTCATAGGAAGATACATCTGACTAAACTATGTATTGAGGTTTCTATACACTATAGGAAACTACATTTTGGAAAATGAGCTTTTTATTGCTAATTATCTGTCTGATATTTTTGTACACTCCTACTCTGTCCTGGAAAAAAAAAAATACTGTCCAACTTTATGTCACAGTCTGTATACTGCCAACATTATCCCTTTAGCTAAAGTGATTGGTGCTTATGCTTTTGGAGCAGGAGTATAAGAATTCAGAGTAATACCAGAGTTAAAAGTTCCAAATTGCCACAGCATAGTAACAATTGATAAATCCTAGTTTGAGTCCGTTACACTATAAAATAGTGATATTTTATGTTGTGTATCATACTGCTGATGGGTGAGCTGGATTTAAGGGACTGAACACTTTTCATAACTTTCATAATCATGTACTGTTACATTTTATTTTATTATCTTTCCTCCTTTCTTAATTATTTTAGCATATATTTATTAACATCCACTTACATGGCTGAGTCTTGTGAGTGACTCAAGCCAAGTTAGAAAAAGAACACTTACTAAGTGAGACTAGATGACTTATACAACTGGTGATAGAATGTGGAGACTTTCACTTCCAGGATGCTAATTCAAACCAGTCACAGGTCAGTTCTGAACACATTATCTTCACCATATTGTGAGTGTGTGGTAGATTTGTGAAACATACTGGTGAAAGGGATGGTTTGGAAAGTGCAGCCAAACCTACAGCTGCAGGGCACCCACCCCAATGGAGTCAGACTGGAATGCAAATGTGATGTTTCTTGCTTCTACTCCAGTGCTTCTTCATGGGAAGCATGAGCCATGCTGTACTAACTGAGATCTCTCCTTTGCCAATAACAATTTGAGGCCTTGATGAATTACTGTAGGATTTCTTTACTGTGGTCTTGGCTAGTGCATATTGCAGGTTCTGTTGGAGCTAAAATGTGTGGATTATGTAGGAACAATAATGGTCAGGCCTGAGCCTGCAGAAGGTCAAAGTGTGACTTACGGTTTGACAAGTATTTCTAAACAAACATTTAGATTGTAAGATGGAAAATTTCTGTTACAATTACAAAATGTACCTAAGCTAAAAGTTGTGTAAATTGCTTGCTAAATAACTGATAATAGTGTGTTTATATGTTGGTCCCGACCCAATGTGGTGACCCAACAACAGGGAAGTTGAGATAAACAAGAAAGTACTATTAAGGTCAAAAGCTGAGAAATTGAGGCAACCAGGAAAGTATAGTAGAGAGAAAAACAACCATGGGCTAAGTAGCCAATATACGAAGTTGTCACCATATATGGCTTATGTGTGCTTGAAAATTAACCAACAAAATGGTTAATATTGTATATGTGTTTAATTGGAAGATATATGATCCTTTACTGTTGATTGGTAGAAGCAGAATGAATATATAATGTGGATTTCTATATATAGGCTAAAATGTAAGGGGGTAACTGGATCACTGTGGGACAAATCCATCATGACCTGCCTAAACCTCAGGAGCATATCTTTTTTCTACCTATCTGTCACAATCTACTGCTTTAATAGTAGCTGTTAACCACAAGAAATGCTTTTGGTTCAAATAAAGTTTTGAATTAATAAACCGGAGTCTCTCGGTCCCAGTGTGTTACAGTTCACCAAATAGTTACACTCCCTGCTCTTGTGTAACGGGACTCCCCACACAGTCTATTTTCTCTATAAACACACCAGTTATGCAAACATGGAATTGAACTATTCCCACTCAGCTCCTAATAATTGAGAGAGCCTGAACAAGTGGCATGAAAGGCGCAGGAATAGGGACACATCGTGAATGTTAGGTCTTCTGTGTGGGTTTGAGATAATCAGATGGCTTTCTGGGAATCCTTGGATTTACTTGACCCAACCCTGCATGGCAGGGTTAGTTCAGTCATTTCTGGACAAACATCCACATCATGCACATGTAGTCTGCATTGCAGAAATACAACTGGCACTTGAATGGGTATGGAGAGTGAATTATTCACTCGCTTCCTAGAGCAGCTTTCTCTAGGGTGAAAGGTGGGGATATTAATGCGGCACTGAGGGGAAGCTTGACTGAATGTGTGTTGGCGAGGGAAGAAAATGATATAAGTTCAAGGCTAAATGAGTAGTCTTCATCAGAAAGTGGAATTAGAGAGAAGAGCAAAGAATGAATCACAACGGCAAATCAGCACTCTTCAGTACTCTTTTCCTCAAAGCCTTCTGTTGGAGTATGAGAGGAGAGTGACATTATCAAATTAAGCCTATAAACACCAGATAATTCAATTGCTTTCCCTCCTTCCCACATCTTTGCTACTCAAAGCAAGCCAGAGACACAGAAAGCTAACAGATTAGAAAATCTGAGATTTCTGAGATGTTTCATTCTTCTCAAAAATGAGCAAGGAACCTGAGTTTTGCACAGAACATTTGAATGGGTTGTTTTTCCTTGTGAAAAAAGAATATTAGAAAATGTGATAATATAATAATTGAGAAAGTCAAAAGGGACTTGGCCTTGTCTGCACTGAGATATGCCACAAACTGATGTCCGTGAAGAAAGGATAAAGGATTTGCCTTTTGGGTAGTAGCCTGCCTTAAGGGTGGTGGATTATCATGCCACTTCAGCTGCGGCTCCAGGACAGTGCTTACCTAAACTCCTTAATGTGCAGAGAGAGTGCACACACTGCTATGCCCTTAAGGGACTTTAGTGTGTGGTTTCCTCCATCAACAGCTAGAAGTAGTGAGCTGGTGCCTGCTGATTGAAGCAATGGCACTTTCCCCCCCATATCACTCCTTTTTGTCATTGTTTGCTCAAAAGAGAGAGCCAGCTGTTGCATCAGGGACACTTTGAAGGAGACACATTCTGCCCTGTGCAGAGGCCGCACACAATCTGGTCACATTAGCATTTTTCTTCCAATTTATTCTGTAAGTAGGGTCTCAGATTTTCAAGCGACCCCAAGTAGCTATTGAGAGAGTTAACTATGTAAAGGGAAATCATTAGTGTGAAATAGTTAGAGTCATTAAGGTCATTGAGGGGAAGACAGCCAAAACCTTGGACACTGCTTTGGAAATTCAGTAAGTTCTGAATGGAATATGATTTTCTAATACATGCTTACAAACAAGTCACTTACGGCAATTGTGTGTGTTGTTATTGTACATGTACAGAGTGTTCTTTATATATCCATTTTGTGCTTATTTTTTGTTTACTACATTTTTCTTTAAAAATGTGCTGAATCCTTTTGCCATTATAAGGCTGTTATGTCATGTTTAGCAGCTGAAATTGATCTTTGAGATAATCTTGTGCTACACTGCTTACAAAAGTATTTGTTTATCATTAGTGCTAGATGCATCTCTTTACTAATAGATAAAAGGAGCCAGTTCAGCCTTGCAAATGCAATTTTGGAAAAGGCTGTTGATCTGCAATTTTAATGATTGTACTAGTTGTGTCTCACAGAATTTTAATTTATTTAACAATTAAAGGTCTGAACAGCAGTCCTGTAGCAGCTTTGCCAGATGACAGCACTTCAGTAAATGCACATCTTATTCCACTTAGTCCCAAAGAGCACTCTCTTCTCAGCATACACACAGAGAAGTTAGATAAAAAACATAAATACTCTTGCTGGAAGGTTGCAACATAACACTACTTTATTGCTTAGAATTTAGAACCATACCACAAGAGAGAGAGACACAAGGCATGCTGCTTCCTAAAACAGAAAGGCACAGCATACACACTTTAATCTAGACTGTTATCTGAAGGCTGCCTATGCTGGCATCTGGCATGTTTCCCTACAGAGCATCCTAGCCTGCAAACAGGACCAGAAACCTCCCCTCCTCGCTTAAATGGTAGCTTGCAATTCCAACACAGTCCACAATACACTACACTCTCTAACACAACAAAAGTGATTGAAGCAGCAGTCTTACCACTTGAGGCATATAAGACAAGACTGGGCAAGCACAGTAGAAGGGGAAACCCTGCATTGGAATAGAGTTAGGCTCTTGGTCACAGCCAGGATGTAGAGGGTCAGGGACAGGAAATGGAGTCAGATCACTGCACTAGCCTTAGCACCCAAAGATAATAGTCATGCATCATCCTCTCTGGCTGCACTGCAGCTTCCCCCTAACAGACTCACCTTTTGCCTTGCCTTTGTCCCTTATTCCCTGACCTCTTGTCCCTCCTCATTCTTGTTATTTTCTCCCTGTTTCTATTGTTACCCAGATTGCCCACCCCTAGTTTTCTCCTCTTCACCCCACCCACCCTTGCTCTATAGCACCTGTGGCAGCCAAATAACACACACTGCCATTTAGTCTTACTGAGACTGGACCAAACCCTACTTGCCTTAGTCATGCAAGGGATCCAGTTGGCCTCAGAGGACTTGCTGTATGGATATGGCAAGCAGGATTTGACTGCCTCTCTTTCCACATATGATGCTACAGTATTTGTCATGAGCTCAGGAAGGCTCTGACTCTTCCTGCCAGGATTTTGCTTAGGAAAGACTATGAACTTTTGAGATTATTCCTTCTTTCAGATAATTTTTTTTTGTATTTATCAACTGATCTCGAACTTTTCCTTTGTGAAGTGTATTAACCAAGAAGATGGTTGCCAAGCTATTCCAAAAAATCTGGAGTGGACTTTTGGATATTCCAACTGGATTTCGGACCCCAATGTGGCATAGGGAATGAGATTCATCTTTCGTCTGGTCTACACTAGAAACTTATATTGGTATAACTAAGTCATTCAGGGGTGTGAAAAATCCACACACATGAACGACGCAGTTATACCGATCCAACTTCCAGGGTAAAAGGTGCTATGTGAAAGGGGGAGTTTCTCCCATTGACATAGCTGCTGACTCTCACAGAGGTGGATTATCTACCCCAACGACAGAGCTTAGTAGCACCTTCACTGAAGCGCCGCTGCACTGGTGTAAGTGTAGACCTGCCATTTGTGATGGATGATCTATTAGCGACGGACTTCAGACAGCTACAGCACCTCACTGACAGTATCAGCCAAAATAGCTCCCACCACCGCCAAATTTGGCTGAATGTTTTGTGGCTACATCTGGCTGTACTGTGTTTCCTTTTGTTTAAATATGCTTGAGTTCAAGAACTAATCTCAGAAGGGCAGGTAAATGTACCACATAGGCCAGAGCACAAAGTAACTTTGAAGTGTTACAGAGGCAAATTCACCTGTATTATTGTACCTAAACAAATGAATATGCCTAAAGTGTGTGTGTGTGTGGGGGGGGGAGTTACGTGTAAGGCATTGCTACAAGAACGATGTACTTTCCTTGTTGAGTATATTGCTCTCACCGTTGTGATACAGAGGAGAGGAATGTAGTTTTGGAGGAACAGCAGTCATCTATTTTGCTAAAAGGGATCTGAACACAGTTAAGTTCAGTGACAATAGTTGTGGATAAATATTAAGCATCTATTTTGACCACATGTGAATATGGTTCAGGAAGTGTTGGTGAGGGGGATTGTGTTTTACAAACAATAATATCTTATCTCTGGCATGGTTGCATGTTTCCACTTGGGGAGAAGAACATTTGGAGACATCTCTCCATCTCCTGTCCCTCATGGATTTCTTTTCTTCTGTTCTAAGTCAGTTTGGAAATCCTGACCTACGGGAGCATACAGTGCCTACATTTCAGCTATTTCAAAATGCAACAGCACACCTACCCGACTGCCTTTATCTGCAAGAATTAGTGACAGCTCCTCTCCATTAACTAAACTGACTTTCTGCTGTTCAGTAACCATATTCTCCAGAGGATTAATTTCCCTGCACTTCTCACAAGAACTACCTACTATTCATGTCAGCCAGGTGGGTACTGAGCTGAGGAATTGGACCTGCTAATGTTCCCAGAAGACTTAAGATACTAAGTCTGGACAAATAATAAAATAAATATATGCATAATAATAATAAAAAAAAAATTAGCTCGCATTTGAACTGTGCTATGCATGCAAAAATCTAAGTACTGTTAACAATGATAATGAAATACAATGCAGACACAGAAAAGTTTATCATAACTCTCCTATACATTCTATAGCACTGCTCAGAAACTGTTTTGTTTTTAATCAAAATGCTGAATATGAAGTCCACAGATGTAAAAGGCCTCTAGTAAAGCTTTTTAATCTTTTATCTTTAGAACTGTGATGTCCAGATTGATATGATGTTGGTATTAAAGTCAGCTGTCTACTGATAGGACAGTCAGCTCACAGCACAAACATGCACAAAGAGATTTTTCAAATCCTCAGATGAAGAGAAGAGAAAAAAAGAGACCAAATGTTAGTAATAAAGACAAAAAAAGAAAGCCATTCTCACAAAGATTATCACAGTCTAAGACAACTAACACCACCATAAGGTGACCCTATTTTTTTCATTTATTTCTATTTATGCAGTAGGATTCATTTTGAATACAGCTGTTTGAAACTTTTAAACACAAGGCAAAACTGACAAATCTATCCTGTACACAATGCTTATAAAGACATAATGGAAATCACTTTTCCCTGGCTCTGTTTCCCTTTATTTTGCTATGAACCAAGAACAGTTTTCACTTTTGTAACTGCATTTTACTCCAAAGAGGCTAAAATGTAAATTCCATTTGCAGACAGACAAATGCTGAATCTTCACTTCTCATACAAAGCCTGCTCCATAAGGGATTGAGGGCAGAAATTGTCACCTCATCTCCACCCTTCAAGGCTATCTTATGGCCCATAATGTCTTCAGGCTTCATTCTCCTCCATTGGGAGAAGGTACCATTTAGTTATGGATCAAGTGACCATAGCCCTGGTACTCTGAGCTCCTGTAGACAAACCAAACAGAACATAGCTCCATAATGCACAGAAAGATTATTCCAATCAATCTGCTGTAGAGCGCCCCTTTTAGGCTATGTGGGAAGTGCATGGATGCGAGTCCAATTGCTCCACCCTGTCGATGGGGTTTGGGGTCCAGCACCAGCAGAACCCCCTAGTGGCAACACTCCAGCCTGTGCCATCCAGTGGTGAGAGTCCGAATTGTGCGGCCTAGGAGATGGGCACCCGTGTGTCTGCTCCCTGACCTACTTCCTACCCCTGCTTTGGATCCTCTGCTGGTCTGTCCTGGGGTCTCCCTCAGATTTATTTTGTATCACGCTCTGGAGGGTCTCCTGTCTGAAGCCTAGGACCCCATGACTGAAGGGCCTGTTGCAGCTTGACTGTGAGACCTCATCCTTGCCTTTGGGAGTCTCGGCAAGTCTCAGTTCTTTTCCCCTTCAACCCAGGGGTTCTGCACCCTCCTTCTGCGAGGACAGGGACTCTGCAAGATGTCAGTCCTCTCTCCAGGGCTGGAGAAGGGCAGGTGCGGTGGGGCTGAGCCACTCTAGCCCAAAGCAGCTTCTTAATCGCTTCCATGCTAGTATGGGGTTTATATCCCCTATCACATATTCTCCCACTTAGGACTGTGGTAGGACTTTGTTGTCATTGGGATTGGACACCCCACTTTCTAATGAAAAGAAATCAGCATTCTGGTGTGTTTTTTTTTTTTTTTTTTGCCAGTCCTGTAAAGCACCTGGAAACTGTAAGGCGGCCATGACAGATACCAGCACATTATCCACTAGTTTGTGTCTTTTACAGTATGCAGACATCTGAGCACAATGTGGTCCCTGACCAAAGAAAAGGGGTTTCCCAGAAAGTAATACTGTAGTGAGTCCATGGCCCATTTGACTGTCAGCACTTCCTTCTCTATGACAGAGTATACCTTTTCTCAGGTAAATAGCTTCCTGCAAAAGGACTGCCCCAGTCCCACATCTGGGGCATGGTTTACAGGATAAATCCTTTTGAATAGTCTGGATTGAAAAGGACCAGCTCTTGACAGAGACACTCCTGCAATGTCTTGAAGGCTTTATCAGAAGCTTCTGACCACTGGACCTTCCTTGGGCATCTATTCTTTATGAGGTCTGTGTGGGGAAGCTGCAGTGGTGGGAAATATTGGTACAAATCTCAGATAGTATCCTGCTAGACCCAAGAAGCTCTGGATTTGTTTCTTTGTTGTGGACACTGGACAGTCTGTCAACACTTGGACCTTGTGGAGTAGTGGCCGCAGACATCTCCCTCCCACAGTGTAGCCCAATAGGTGACTTTGTGGTTCCCTTTTTACATTTCAAGTGATTAGCTGTGAGGCTGGCATCTGTGAGAGCCCAGCCCCAATCCTGGCATGATTTGCAGGTGCGGTGGATCCCACCCAAAGGTAAATCCCACCCAAAGCAACTCCTTTACCCCTTCCAATGATAATGCAGTTTATATGTCCTGTAACAGAGATGCTATGTCTGTACTGCCTGCCTATTGGTAAATGGGCATTCTTGAGGCTCTATTCCTCTGTGAAAAAAATCAGATTTGATTCTTTAAAAGCACTCACTAGAAATCTCATGTGGCCAGAGAAGTCCTATGTCTCCTTTGTGGAACTCTGTAAGTTAGTCACATGTCTTTCAGTAGATGCATACACCAAATCATACAAACTGGTCATCCCAACTTTAGTCAATGTCATTTTTTAGCAGAAGTCTTCTCCAGGCTGTAGCATCTCAGTAAGGGGAAGATAAAGTTTATATAGTTTACCCTGTATTGGATGTCCATATTTAAAAAATGATCCTGTTTCACACCTGGAGATGCATTGCTGTGAAAATCCCATTGTAATAGCTCTGTGAACATTTAGCACAATTAAAAAATAGGAACATTTCTCAACTGACCTGAACATTTTCTTTCCTTGAGTAAGTAGGTCCAAAGATCCCACCCACTCTGGAAACTAATGGATTATTATCCAAGTTTCAGAGATATAAACTGACATAAAACTTTGCAGGTTTATTTTGTTGGGGGAAGTCACTCCGATGCTCTGGAGCAGAATAAACTATTTTGGTTTACAAAGTAGTTAACACAATCACAAATTTGGGAAAGAAAGACAGAATTGTCAGCTGTGGATCATTGTCTCAACTGGTGGAAGCTTCTGGGCATGTGGAATTGCCCTGTTGCCAATGACTGCATGGATTGTTTCTGCCCCCAATTTATAACGCTTCTAGGTGGAATCTAAGAGTTGCTTTTGACTTTCAGAGGCTTAAATGGCTGAGGGCCACTTTACTTGGAGCCTATAAGCTTGAGGGATATCTCAGCATACAAGAAGAAAAGCAATGGTGCTTAAGATGGTGTATTTTTTGTATCTTCTAAATGGTGAACAAATATTTGATTATGGGCTCTAGCAGAGAAATGTATAGCATGATTCAGTGACTGAAAGTTGAAGCTGGAAAAATAAGGTGCACATTTTTAACTGTGGGTAATTAAACCATTGGAACAATTTACCATGGGTCCTGGTGGATTCTCCATCACTGGCAGTTTTTAAATCAAGACTGGATATTTGTTCTAAAAGATATGCACTGGTTCAATTATTCTGGGGAAGATATGTGGCCTGTGTTATACAGGAGGTTAGACTAGATGATCACAGTTTTCACAACTGGGCTTGGAATCTATAAATCTATGAATCTTTTTTGGAAAAACATACCTCACAAATGGTTTGAGATAGAAACACAAATGTATTTTATTTATCTCTCATCTATGAGAAGTAGCAGCTTTAGAGTATGATTGAACAGAGTGATTCCTAAATTTGAAGTTAGTTCCTACAGATTTTTGAACCTCAAAAAATCTTGATGCACGTGTTCTAAGCCAGTGGTTCTCAAACTAGGGCCGCCGCTTTTTCAGGGAAAGACCCTGGCAGGCCAGGCCGGTTTGCTTACCTGCCGTGTCCGCAGGTTCGGCCGATCACGTCTCCTACTGGCCGCAATTTGCCGCTCCAGGACAATGGGGGCTGCAGGAAGGGTGGACAGCACATCCCTCAGCCTGCGCTATTTCCTGCAGCCACTTTGGCCAGGAGCGTCGAACCACGGCCAGTGGGAGCCACGATTGGCTGAACCTGCAGACGCGGCAGGTAAACAAACCAGCCCCACCTGACAGGGGCTTCCCCTGAACAAGCGGCAGCCCTAGTCTGAGAACCACTGTTCTAAGCACTTCAACCTCTAGGCCCATCAGGTACTCCTGAGGAGCTTCTAGACAGAAGTGTTCAGGATGAAAAAAATTAAGAAAATTGAAGACATAGTTTTGAAAAAGTGTTGGTGTAATATATGCTAATTAACACAGCTTTAATCTAGAATGTAATTTAATGTACATACTTTTTGGAGAAATAAATACTTCCATATGGCAGGGGTACCAGTATCTTTGCTTCACAACTAGTCAAAATCCTAAGGACTTTCCCATATAAAATGTTTTGTTATACTGCAGTTAAAATATGTCAATAACTTAATAAGGAAACCAATAGCAGGAAAAGACTGAAGTATTTTAAAAAAACAAACAAACATATGAATCCATGGAACCTTTGAGTTAATATAACCTAAAAAATAAAATAAAATTGAAAAGAACAGAAATCAATTGACGTTACCCAAACAGTCTTAACTCTGACACGAGAGGGTCCTGGCCAGCTTCCCAGCTTCTACTCTGAGAATTTGCTGTCAAGTTTATTTTTGGATCAATGACCTGTTCCAACGAGCTTGAGAGTACACAGTTGTAGGCATCTTAAATTTGTAGAACACACTGTACTTTTACAGAGAGCTAATGGGTCATTCAAAATGTGAACCACAGAATATTAGTTTTATACATAAGCATTCCTGAGAATGGCATTCATCACTAAACTCATCTTTGAGCATAAATGGCATAATTTTCCTAAGTAACAAAATGAGGTTTACATAAATTCATATGCTCGCTTTCTGGCCTTTATAATTGGTCAGATTATGAACCTGTTATCAGTTTCTCACACAAGTAGTTGCACTGCATTATATGTTGTTGGGAGTACTTGTGCGAATAACTGCTCATCATTATGAGTAAGGGGTTCACCATCTGGGTCTTTGTGAATAATGGGGAACTTTACATCCATATAATATTTTTCTGAGTTTCCATTGTGGGTTTTTTGTTTGTTTGTTTTTACACTTTGGTCTTTTTTTAATCATTTATTCATTAATTAACTGGACAAATATTAAATACCTTGCTCCAGGTTTGGGATCTGGCTCAGCTACAATCAATGGAGATGCTAGGGTTGCCAACTTTCTATTTGCAGAAAACTGAACACTCTTGCCCTGTCCCTACCCCACACCTTCCCAGAAGCCCCACCCTTGCTCGAGGCCCCAACCCCCAACTCACTCCATCACTCCCCTCTCTGTCACTTGCTCTCCCCCACCCTCACTCATTTGCTCATTTTCACTGGGCTGGGGCAGGAGGCTGGGGTTTAAGAGGGGATTCAGGCTCTGGCTGGGGGTATGGGCCCTGGAGTGAGGCTAGGGATGAGGAGCTTGGGGTGAGGGAAGGGGTTTGGTGTGCAGGCTCCAGGAGGGAGTTTGAGTGTGGGAGGGCACTCAGGGCTGGGACAGAGGGTTGAAATGCAGGAGGGGGTGCGTGTGGTGCAGGCTCCGGGAAGGAGTTTGGGTGTGGGGGGGCTCAGGGCTGGGGCAGGGGGTGAGGCAGGGGGTGTGGCAAGAGCAGGGGTTCGGGGTGTGGGCTCCAAGAGGTGCTTACCTCAGGCAGCTCCCAGAAGCTGCTGTCATCTCTCTCGGGCTCCTGGGTGGAGGCACGGCAAGGGGACTCCACACACTGCCCCTGCCTGCAGGAGGCACCCCCACAGCTCCACTCGGGGCGGGGCAGCGCACAGAGCCCCCATGGCCACCCCTAGGCCTAGGAGCTAGAGGGAGATGCCAGCAGCTTCCTGGGAGTCGTGCGGGGCTGGGCAGGTGCCCCGAATGCCCTGCTGGGGGCAGGCAACCGGACTATTAACAGCCTGGTCAGCAGTGCTGATCAGAGCCACCGGTGTCCCTTTCTGACTGGGCGTTCTGGTCGAAAACCAGATGCCTGGCAACCCTAAGAGATGCTGGAGGTGGAGGTCAAAATTGGCTCTATTCCACCTTTGCATCCCTCTGGCCATTGGGTATTCCAGGAGCCTGTCTAGCTGACCCAAAACTCAGAACTGCCTCAGGGGTGCTGTAAACTGTGTTTTACTGCACATGCCCCAGAGGGCCATTCCATCAGCCAGCCGTCCCAGGAGCAGTGGTACTTTGACCATGCCCCTCATTTTGTCCATTAATACCTCCTGCATGCCACCTATGCTGGAGCCTGAAAGCTTTATATGACCTAGACCAGAGACAGATTAAGACAGCTTTATGTCTATTTTATACTACCAGAGCAGCACAAAGTATCTGTAGTAGATCAGACAATTTGGCCTCTTAGCAGGAATTATGTTAAGGTTGAGCTATTGTTTGTTTTGGCTTAGATTGTTGTTTTTGTTTGTTTGATCATTTGTTTTACTGGAAATCCGCTTTGTGGCTGTAGTCTCCAGTGCCTAGCATGTATGTTTTCTTTCTTCTGTTGACATGAAATGAATCTGACTACTGTCTGTCTGCAGTAGGAAGAAGCTTCCCCCACCACCATATTATGGTGGGTTTACAACTTCCTTTGAAGGATCAGGTACTATGTACTCTCAGAAGCAGGATAATAGCCTTTTTGGGCATTGATATGAGGCTCAAATGAAGGAGCCAGCACTTAAAATATTTGAAATGAAGCATCTTAACTAGGAACATCAGACTGTGCTTATGGAAAAAGTTGCATGAAATACAGATGTAGGACCTCATCCTGCTGTCTTTACTTGGGCAAAACAGCCAGTGAATTCAGTACAGAGGGACAACAAGGTGAGGAAGTCAGGGAGAGAGGGGAATATACCTACCGGCTGTCTCTCTCTTCCATGCATACATCTGGCCTCCAGCTCCATGCTCAGCTGAGCACAAGTGTAGAGGCAGCCAGAGCCATAGA
This sequence comes from Eretmochelys imbricata, assembly GCF_965152235.1. NCBI lineage: Eukaryota > Metazoa > Chordata > Testudines > Cheloniidae > Eretmochelys > Eretmochelys imbricata. The sequence continues at coordinate 90,055,323 of NC_135572.1, read as the reverse complement.
TGCTTCTAGAAATTCATGGTCCCAGTGTCTCCAAGGAGAGGGTTACAAGGGTCTATAATACATGACCCAGATCCAGGCTGCCTGCCCCCCAGGACTGAACCAGCAACTGGGGGTTCACAGCATTTGGAGCAGAGGTTTGAACCCCATTGCGCCATATCCCAAAGGGAGCTATAGAGAACAATCCCATCAGTCCATCTCTGTGACTGATGAGCTCTGTTGTGCAGGCATTGTATGCAGGCCCTTCCCATAGATGCCCTGCCCCAGTATTTAGCTGCTGAGCAGGGCTGGGCTACTGAACTTCATCTGTGGCTTCAAGGGCAGCTGAGTCTGCATCTCAGAGCTGCTGAAGCAATACAGGCCACTGTTCCAACAAGGGAACCCCCGGGGGAGGGGGGCACAACAAGCTGGGAGATGTGGGAGGAGATGAGGATGCTTAGACAGGGAAGCCCCCCATACCTCTGTGCAAGGGGGGAAGATTCCATCTGTGCCCTTGGAGTTGAATGTGTCCCCTCTGTGCCATTGCCCGCCCCCAGACCCTGTATAGGGGCAACCTAATTGTTGCCTCATAAAGAGTGGGCACAACATTTATCTCTGAATGAGAATTTCAGGTGGATATGAAACTTTGCCCCTCTCCACCATCATATGCTCAGCCGCAAATAGACCCTTCCACCCCAATCAGTAGCCCGTGGGCCATCTCCTTAGGAAGATTCTGATTGTGCCCCTGCTTCAGTGGGCATACAGTATTTATTAATACAAAAGGATATTCTCATATTACATTTACTCAGAATAGAATTGGAATGTAGCCTTTTCAAGAAGCACCAGTAAGGGAGAAAGTAAACTTAAGAATATGCCATGGAGAATGAAAATTAAGGTGACTACATAAAGATTGCATTTTAATACTACTAGACTGGAAAATACATGGTACTGAGGCAAAGATAATGGGTCAGATTCTCAACTTGTGTAAATCTTTGTAGCTCAGTTGAGCTATGGCACTTTACGCCAACTAAGGATCCTGCCAAATAGGTGTAAGTAGTATTCGTAAAACTACTCGGGAGCTTATTGTGAGTATGTTTGTTATTGTTTTTGTGTTTTTGTACACTGCAAATATTATTTGCATGGCATACTTTCAGAATATGCTATATGAACATTTTATTGTTTTATTCCTCTCCCTCCCTACAAAGAGGAACCCAAAAAACATATTTGTACTAAATTAACTTTGTTGTTGTTCTTAATGTGAAAGCGTAGTAGCCATAAATAAATAAATTAAATAAATAAAATTAAATAACAAACGAGAGAGAGAGAAAAATTCTCTGCTGCAATTCTGCTATGTATTTCCACACCAATACGTTAAATCACAATAATGAGCTACAAACAGATTTATACAAACCTATTGAAGAAATTAATGAAAAGCATAATGTACACTTCAGAGATGGTCATTAGGGGAAATAAATTTTCATTCCTACTAACGCTGGTATTAACATATTCTGTAAATTCCCAAATACAGCCCCAAAAGCCACTGTTGGTACTATTTACCAGTTAATAATCTATGCATTTTTTGGACAGATTTTTTTTTTAAATTGACTTTCAGTAGAGTGTGCTGAACTGTGTGGAAAGAGGAAAAAATATTCTTTTCAGATCAAAAGCTTTTGCCCTGCAGAATAGTGAAAACTGTCTCAGTGACTTATGAAATGGTGTGGGGTACCATCGCCACAAGTATAAAGTGTCACTTCTGACAGAAATGATTAATAATGCCTCATGGGAAACATGAACATTTAAAAATACATATCTTACCAAAAACCAAACAAAAAGAAAAGAGGGTACATTTTATTAGCTAAAATAGCAACTTAAATATTGAGCAGAAATGAAAGCACCATGTGTATTCCAGTTTAATAAAAGAAATGAGCTTCACGGTTTCTCTTCTTTAACACAATTTTAGGATGTGTAGTTAAAATATGTAAATTTAAATATGGTGTTTGTGATGGATATATTGCAGTTATTAGGCATGGAGGCCTGTTGATTTTTGTACTTCAAATGATGAAAGGGTGGAATTTTAGCAAGTCCAGAACATAGAGGAGAACAGAGTGCAAAAAGGAAAGAGAAATACACAAAGCTGTTCTTAGAAAGTAGATCTTTTTTATGTCAATAAAAATGTCTAATTATAGAACCCACTGTGTTAAATTTGAATGTGGTTTGGAAGTAGTACCAATTAAAGGTGGGTGACAGCTGCTGTCCTGAATGACAGCAGGGATAGAACCGGAGTCCTTCACAACTGAAAGCACGAGGCATTACAACTTCAACTAAAAGAGCCAGCTTGAGTCTAACAACTGTAACAAACTTACGTCCTCAGTGTATTGATCATGGGGGGATAGGGGACAGGAGACTAAACACTGGGCAATAGGTCACATACTCCCTCTGGACACAGGAAGCTCATCTTGAGCATCTGAGGCCCAGAGCACTTTGAATCCCGGAGATGCACCCACTCACATGATGGCCCCTATGGCAGATATTGCAACCAAATGCAGTATCTCTGTGGACTATTGTGTTAAATGTATTATTGCTATATGTATTATTGTGAGCTTGGGATTGTATTATGCTCCATGTGGGAGGGAGACCAAAGCTCCCCCAGGAACTAAAAGTCAAGGGAGTCATTATGCTATACCTGGGACTGTAAACAGTGCTGAGGGCTAGCACTTGAGCTAGCTCTCTGTTCACTGTTAGTACTAACTACATTCCCTTGGAGAAGGCCTAATTGGACAGATTACCGGTTTGGATAGGTACCTTATTACCAGGCCAGATGAGAGTTAGTGAGTCAATTAGCCCGTTAACAGGGAAGCTGTACAGAAGGCTACAGGAAGGCATGCTTGTGGGGAGTTGAGTTTGATCAAGTGACTCTGTTGAGTAGGGACACCTTACCTAGCTTTTGGAAGTGGTATTAGAAAGTTGAGCTCAGTGAGTAAATGTGAGGAGAAACTGCCATGTATTAGTGGAGGGATTTAAACACTGTAAATGAACGACACAGAAGTGATTACAAGCAAGGAGGTCTCAGACCGGTCTGTTTGTGAAAGAAAGGGTGGGGGGGGGGGTTGGCATACTGACCTGTTGTGTACCCTGAGGTTGGTTTTCATGTACTATTCAGACTGGAGTCAATAGGCCAATGAGATAAAGATAGGCGTTTTCGTTTAAAAGGATGAGTTTAACCTGACAGAGAGGCCTTCATTTTGATTAAATTAATGATTATGCTCTCTTGTCTAAGGAGTGGTGACACCATGCAGAAGGGTTTGAAGGACATGAACCTGCCAGAATCCCCATACAATTGATAGGTGACCTGTGCTATGTTTAGTCTGCATTTATACTCTGTTTTTTATGTTTTTTTTTTCTATATGCTCTTGTCCTTAAATATACTGTGTTATGGACTTCTGGTGTTCCCTGCTCATGGTCCTTGGAGAGTGTCATAAATATAAAGGGAAGGGTAAACCCCTTTGAAATCCCTCCTGGCCAGGGGAAAGCTCCTCTCACCTGTAAAGGGTTAAGAAGCTAAAGGTAACCTCGCTGGCACCTGACCAAAATGACCAATGAGGAGACAAGATACTTTCAAAAGCTGGGAGGAGGGAGAGAAACAAAGGGTCTGTGTCTGTCTGTATGCTGGGTCTTGGCTGGGGATAGACCAGGAATGGAGTCTTAGAACTTTTAGTAAGTAATCTAGCTAGGTATGTGTTAGATTATGATTTCTTTAAATGGCTGAGAAAAGAATTGTGCTGAATAGAATAACTATTTCTGTCTGTGTATCTTTTTTGTAACTTAAGGTTTTGCCTAGAGGGGTTCTCTATGTTTCTGAATCTAATTACCCTGTAAGATATCTACCATCCTGATTTTACAGGGGGGATTTCTTTATTTCTATTTACTTCTATTTTTATTAAAAGTCTTCTTGTAAGAAACTGAATGCTTTTTCATTGTTCTCAGATCCAAGGGCTTGGGTCTGTGGTCACCTATGCAAATTGGTGAGGCTTTTTATCCAACATTTCCTAGGAAAGGGGGGGTGCAAGTGTTGGGAGGATTGTTCATTGTTCTTAAGATCCAAGGTTCTGGGTCTATAGTCACCTAGGCAAATTGGTGAGGCTTTTTACCAAACCTTGTCCAGGAAGTGGGGTGCAGGGTTTTGGGAAGTATTTTTTGGGGAAAGACGCGTCCAAACAGCTCTTCCCCAGTAACCAGTATTAGTTTGGTGGTGGTAGCGGCCAGTCCAAGGACAACGGGTGGAATATTTTGTACCTTGGGGAAGTTTTGACCTAAGCTGGTAAAGATAAGCTTAGGAGGTTTTTCATGCAGGTCCCCACATCTGTACCCTAGAGTTGAGTGGGGGAGGAACCTTGACAGAGAGAAAGCAAAGCACAGGGGCTGGATGTTTGTCAGACCTGCTTGAGATAATCACAATGCAACTGCAGGCAGCTGCAGTGTAATTCCCTGGTCTGAACAAGGAACAGCTGTGGGTCCCTGCTGAGAGAGAAGTGATAGTGAGAGGCCTGAGAGGATACACCTTCAGCAGACCAGGAGGTCAAAAGTGAAATTATCCTGAAACTGTGACAGCTGCCACTGGGAATTGAAGTGGGGATCTCCGTAAAAGCATGAGTCTCTACATCTTAAGCTAAAAAAAACAAGTGCTGTAATTGTGAGGCATTGGATCAAGCACACAGCGCTCACTGACCAATGGGTTACAACAGCAGATATGAGGGAAAGGTCTTTCTTCACCACAGAATTAGTATGGATGGAATTTTTCAGGGGTGACTGAGTAGCATACTGTTGGAGTTAAGCTAGACTACATGATCTCTATCACTTTTTATTATTTGCCCTGGGTAAAGACTGCTGTGTTTCATCTGTGGAAATGAACAGTTTTGAAAAGTTCATGGTAGAGAATTATCCGTGACCTCAAATTGGATTCTGTTACTTGAACCTTACTTTATCTAACATGTTTGTACTAGGTTAGTGCAGTTTATGGCACATTTGCTTTAAAGCAGTGGTTCTTAACCTGCAGGCTGTTTGCGGCCCAGTCAGCTCAAAGCTGCAGCCCATGTGACATCCTCAGGGCCACGGAGGTAGAATCTTAATCTATTTACCATTGTGGGCTGCACATGCAGCTCTCTATATGTTATGTGAGCCTCATCCACACTATAAGATACATAACACATGTGTAGCCCACAATGGTAAATAGATTAAGAACCACTATTTTAAAGAATGCAACCTTTAGGAAAAAAAAAATTAATAAGTATGTGCCTCTTTGGTTAAGGAAAAGAATAAGGTACCTGGAGCAGAAAGGAAGACTACACAGCAGTTGGGGTTAAATATACCTTGGAAATTTGGGAAAAAATTTAGTAGTTTGAGATATCTAGTAAAATATCTTCTTAGTTAAACTAATTCACATATTTGCCTTGGAGAAACTGTGGGCCAATCAGGGATATTTGGTTCTAATTTTTCTCTCTCCCGAAGGGTGCCAATTAGCAAATAACTTGTAGGAATATACTTCCACTGCCACATATTTTTGACGAGTTTTTCTAGTTTTCTATCTGTAACGTGAGAAGTGGGAGTGTGGCATGCCCAGATCACACCACCAACATTGAAGAAATGTTCCTCAGAGTTCTCTCTCCGCCAATCCCTTTGGTCCAATCCCTTTTTCTCTGCCTCCAGGTCCAATGTCTGACTCAGTACAAGAAGATGAATACATACTCTCCTTGCACATCTCCCTATCGCTTTCTTCTCTGAGCTGCCAATCACTTTTTCTATTGACAGCATTTTCCCTCCCTTCAGCCATATTTGTTCACTATCTTTTTTCCATATCTCTGCTCTGAATTCTTGGCAACTATTTTTCTCCAATTTCCACACATTCTCTTGGTGTTATCCAAAGTCCACTGAAGTCAGTGGGAGCCTTTCCACTGACTTTGTTGGACATTGGCTCAGGACCTCTTGGAGTTCTATTCCATTTCAACTTATTGATTAACCACTGTACACTGTGAATGTATTTTTATTAATCCCCTATTTATAGAACCTCTTTTTAAGAATAAATAATTTATTATAAGGGAGGAATGAATGACACAGTGTTCTTTCTTCTCTAGGCATCATTAATGCAGCTGTTTCCATTATGTGCTGTAATAGTGCAAAAACGGAATATACAGGGCATAAGGGTTTATTTTTCAGTATGATCCTAAATTATAACATTTGCAATAAACACCTTTACCAAACAAAGCTACAGAATTTGCCATCCAGACCACTGATGGCACACTTCCCTCCCCTCCCACCAGGCCAGAGAACTGCCTGAAGTAAAATAAGTAGGCTGATTAGATTTCTTTCCACTGTGGAATTAGCACCATTGGCATTTATACGGCATTGGGCATCATTCTCTTGTCCCAGGCATACCATGAAATAGAAGGACTAATAAGAGAGACTGCCTTGGGCACAACTGTATTAAATGTACTGTGTCCATATGTGATTTCCTGTTCAGCATCTCAAAGGCCACCTGCCAAATATCTGCTAAATCTAGAACTATGCAAGAGAATGCTGTCTCTCTTCTGGCATGGTTCAGATTAATGGGTTGGCCAGCTACAGCCATGGGAGAAGGTGGCTCATTTCATTTCAGAATTTGGTGCTCTAGATTCAGGGCTGCAGGAAGGGCGGCCAGCACATCCCTCGACCTGCGCCACTTCCCGCAGCCCCATTGGCCTGGAACGGTGAACTGCGGCCAGTGGGAGCCGCAATCGGCTGAACCTGCAGACATGGCAGGTAAACAAACTGGCCTGGCCCGTCAGGGGCTTTCCCTGAACAAGTGGTGGCCCTAGTTTGAGAACCGCTGATCTAGGTGATGGCTGGGGAATGTAGTTACTGTGGTGGGGATGTAGTAGTAGTGGTATTTTCTGGTTCCTGCTTGGCTGGTGACCGGAATACTGAAGTTGATGCCATCTGTTGACTGGTGTGTAGAGGGCCTGATGTGGTCAGTGATAAGCCTCTGCTTTGCCTGACTCAACAATGACTTCTACAGCTCATGATAGGGCAATATTGATGCCTCAATACCGCGTTTGCATGTTAGGCCCCCCGTGCATATTTGGATCTTTCTCCATCAAATTACTTATGACTTTTTCTATGATTTGTAAATTTTCCCTTAAATATACTGCTAAGAATTTCTGTTCCTTTTGGTCTTTGTCTTTGTCTTTACTTTCATTGTCAGTGGTCTCATGCATCTCCACTAACAAACCTGTTTCATCATCATGAAAAGCCTTCTTGGGCTTGTGTAAGCAGTGTCAGGATGAGCTCCACCCTGACATCTGGTGGTGAGGTGTGGCAAGTTGTGGAAAAGAACTTCAGGGGCCGATGTCATTTGCATAGGCACACCCACCACGCCTAGAATGAGACCATAGCTGCTCAAATGCTCACTTTGGCTGCTGTGGGATCCCCAGCGTCTCTGTTATTGGGGCAGGAAGAATAAATTGTTATTACCCTGATTATGGGAACTGTGCTTGGAACTGTACGTGGCCTTTTGTTATGATGGAGGGATTCACCATCAACTAAGTAGCACTCGCTAGGCAAGGGTCATGGGTTCCAAAACTGTGTGAATAGAGAGAGGCTGGGGACAAGTATTAATACTTGGTGGCATGGGCCCCTTGGTGAGGGCCTTCCATGCTAATTGCACTTCCTCCTCTCTCCACTGTGGAATATCAGAGCTAATTTTGATTTCATTAGAAGTCTAGTTATAGGCTGCTGAGCTCACTTTGGGCTGACAGTGCACCAGCACTGGGGCTCCCCTACTACAAGCTGAATTCACCTAAGAGCTGAAATCACTGAGTGTTGTGTTAAGTAGTGGGGGAGCCTGAAGATATATTGTGGAGCAGTTTGCGGCACGGCTGGTGAAGCAGTTCGACGCGGAGCAGTGTGTGGATGGCAGGAGCTGCTTGTGGGTCGTGGAGCTGAGCGAAGGAGTTCGTGGGGCAGCTGGCGGAGCGGAGCGCAGCTGAGCAAAGGAGTTCGTGGGGCAGCTGGCGGAGCGGAGCGCAGCTGAGCAAAGGAGTTCGTGGGGCAGCTGGCGGAGCGGAGCGCAGCTGAGCAAAGGAGTTCGTGGGGCAGCTGGCGGAGCGGAGCGCAGCTGAGCAAAGGAGTTCGTGGGGTGGCTGGCGGAGCGGAGCGCAGCTGAGCAAAGGAGTTCGTGGGGCGGCTGGCGGAGCGGAGCGCAGCTGAGCAAAGGAGTTCGTGGGGCGGCTGGCGGAGCGGAGCGCAGCTGAGCAAAGGAGTTTGTGGGGCGGCTGGCGGAGCGGAGCGCAGCTGAGCAAAGGAGTTTGTGGGGTGGCTGGCGGAGCGGAGCGCAGCGGAGCGAAGGAGTTTGTGGGGCGGCTGGCGGAGCGGAGCGCCGCTATGGAGCTATGGGGCGGTCAGCTTCAGATCATGTAAGGTGCCTCTTACCCCCGTCCCATTTCCACCCAGGTTGGGAGGTAAAGCTCCGCAGATAAACTTTCGAACTCTGGGGCTGCCCTGACCAGGGACAGAAACTTTTGGGGCATTGGACTTTTGGGACTTTGGGTGATTTGGGGTTGCTGGACTCAAGAACCAAAGGGGAAAAGGGCATGCCCCAATTTGCCTGGGGTGGGTTTTTTTTTGCTCATGGGTTGTGTTATGAATCCTGTTGGTGGTGTTTCCCCAACATAATGCCACATTGTTTCTCTCTGTTATTAAAAGGCTTTTGCTACACTCAGGCTATGTGCTTGCGAGAGGGGAAGTATTGCCTCTTGGAGGCGCCCAGCGGGGGTGGCATATATTTGTCCCAGGTCACTGGGTGGGGGCTCGAGCCGGTTTGCATTGTGTTATTGGAATGGATCCCCTAGATATTGAACCCGGCCCTTGTTGCTGCCAACTCTGACGGGCAGAAGGGTTACACTTGTAATCATTGTCCTCAATATTTTTTGCTAGCTCCACAGGGAAGAGTTCTGCTGCTTGGTGGTCAGCTGATGCAGATTCCTCTGTAAACTTCACATTACGGAGGATAAAGTGCTTCTTAAATTATCAAACCAGACACTGATAAATGACATTCCTGTGGATGGTTTACCTTCCTTCTCACACATGGCTGCTTACGATTTCTGTGCCTTCTCACGAATGACTGTGCCTGTTTCTGAGTCTGATCTTCAATCCATGTGTACAACAAAGTCTCTGTTCTGTTTTGCTGAACATCCTGCCTCATCATCCTCTTGATGAGAAGACTAGCATTACCTGCAGCCATAACATACTCTAATGCTATCTTCACATTTCCTAATGGTGCAAATCATAGATTCATTCACATCATATTCCCGACCAACTGCATTGACTTGGGCACCAACACAGAGTTCGTCCAATATCTCTATTTTCTTAGCTAAACTCATTGTTTCCCATTTCTTCTCACTTCTCATTCTCTTCCCCTCACGTTCTTTAGGACTGCTACTCCTCTTAGGTGGCATGATGAATGCAAATGATGAAGATGGTCATGATATAATGTCCAAAAGCTTGGTACAATGCAGTGTCAACAACACAAAGGCCACAAGTACAGCTGGATTGAGGAGGGAGCCGTTTTGATGGTTCTCTCACCCGACCTGAGTGGACAGACACACGTCACATGTGTGCACGCTATATAAAAATAGTGCACGCAATATAAAAATGGGTCACTACAGGAAAAACATGTTATGTCAATGTGCTGTATATACGCATGTTATATAAAGGTTTACTGTATTAAATTTAGCAGATTAATCTTCCCCAGTTCATTCTAAATAGCTAATTACCCCAGTCATGTAGAGAGTAGAAGCTGGCACTGGAAGGAAGTCCTAGCGGGAAAGAGGCAGGCTAGCAGAGCCAGAACCAAAAAAGATTTCTGGGTAGAGAGACCTCAGTGTAAATCTGGCTACAGTGACTCAAAAGCATGAGTATCAGCCTCAGGATGGACTGTTAGGACGAGGGCAAAAACCACAAATTGTTTGAGAATTGTACACTTATATTTCACCAACCAATTTTCAAGTATAAACTCCTCAGGTACTAGATCATCGTGGGAATGGAATCAGAGAGTACCCCTTGGATATTCTGATCTGTCTTGCCACCCAGGGAGAGCATATTTTTGTGATAGATGGTCCATTACACCAAGAATCACCTCAATATTCAGGTTAACACTAGTCCCAAAACATCAGTCATTTACCCTGGGTCAGCTGCACCTTAGATGTCACACCAAAAACAGCACGTGGCCAATCCTATAATAAATTTATATATAACAATTTATTAAATAGGAAAAAAAGAATTAGAAATGTTATATACAAGGTTAAAGCAGGAAAACATAGGTACAAACATGAGTTACCATCTTAAGTTTCAAAAGGCAATAGAAGCATCTATAATAAGCAAGCTCTATATAGCCTTTAGAGTTAACCTGGGCTAATTACTGAGGGTCTCTGACTCAAATCTGGATGGCCAGATTTACTAGGCATAGAGCATAGAGATCCAGTTCTTTCTTGTTAGGGGAAATTAAAACCCTTGGCGCTCTGAACTGCAAAATCCTCTGACAGGAGTAATCTACTTGCATGAGAGCAGAACAACCAATGCTTTTTGTCCTCTTTAACATCCTGCAATAGTTTATCTGATGTCGATGGGCTTTCTTTGTCAGGCAGGAGATAACACCTCCTGTTGGAGACTAGTATTTCATACTAGTTATTGCTTCTTTCCTGATTTACATGGTTACAAAGGCTTACAATGCAAATGCTCAAATATTATCTTGCAATATGGGATACAGCTGTTATAACTGAGATTAGTGCATGCAGCAATTTACAAGCATTCAATAAAGCCTACACACTAAGCAAATTTTTATTAACTGTAATACCTGTTTTACCAATACTAACACAGAGATAAACCAGACCGATTCCAGCTATGCATGTGTTAGTGTTCAGCTGAAACATGGGTACCTTAGCATAAGCTGGCACCTGGCCTTTCAACATCCCAGTGCTTTCTCCCTTCTCCTTCACAGAGGGCTGGGAAGCAATGGAGGCTGTAAACAATGTGGAGTATGGCTCAATAAAGGTGGTGGAAAAAGCAATGTAAATATACCACATAGAGGTCTTTAAACAATTAAAGATCTCTGAATAGTCTGTGTAGACAAAGAAGACAGGAGTGGGACCTTGCCCCATCACACCACCCAACAGCCTATGCACAGTGAATTGACATCTCTCTGAACATATTTAGCATTAAATAGTTACTGGTTCATGTATCCGCAAGAAATCGAGTCTACTCAATATAGAATGCGCTATGGATGAAATTCACTACAAGCAGAAGGCTAACATGGGCCTATACATCACTTAAGCCCTATTTTGAGGTCTTAAGTATAACTTAAGTGAAGTCTAGTTTTTGTGCCTGCCTTCTGCACAGTTATGAATACTGAGTCTGGCCAAGAGCCAGCCTGTTCTGTGATGCAACGTTTGAGGACTGATCTAAGCTGAGCTGGTTGTTAATGGCCCTCTTCTCCCTGATGCTCTGTTTGCACCAGCTGTGGTGGCACAGAATCCTCCAGCTAGCCAGTTACACCAGCTTCCCTGTGATAGAACAGTAAAAGCAGATGGGACAGAAGAGGGTTAGGATCTGGAACTTTATTTCTATAGGCACTATAATCTTACCTGTGGCTTCTCAGAAGCTGTTTATGCCATCTGTAATGCCCAGGAACATTGGGATGCTAGCCATGGCATAAAATTTCTATATTATGTCCAGCTTTGTCTTTCTGTCCATAGGAAACTTATGTGATCTGCTTTGTTCATCATGGCACTGAAGCTAAATAGATGCTACAAACTGTCTAATGTCAATTCTTAATATATACCATGGTACATATGCACTTTTTGCATCTTCCACTCCACCAGTCCCTGCACCAAAGCTACTCCTCCCTCTCTACTTTTTTCTCTATGCTTCTCCTAACTATTCTCAGAAAAGCTGTTCTGTCTGTCACAGGTTAAAGAATATTTAAATAAGTTAGATATGTTCAATTTGGCAGGAACTGAAGAAATTCATTCAAGGCTACTTGAGGACTAACCGAAGCAATTTTTAATATAATTGCTAACAGTTCTGAGAACTCATGGAGGATAGATCAGGTCCCACAGTATCTATCTGTGATGGTGCACCCCAAAAGGCTTTATGGAAATATGCTTATGAATGTATATATGGCATAACTGGAATATGTTTTACGCTACATATGCCATGTAACACATCTACGTAAAGGTTATGATCTACTGAATATATTCATCCTCTTTGTATGCATGTGTCATTGTTGTATTCGAAGTTATGAATATTGACTGTATACTTGTTTGACTTTAAGTAACCTTAGTAAGGCATTTGGTCAGCTTCTTTAGAAAAGAATTTGCAAGTTGAGTGCCCAATCAAGAAGCACTTAACGGACAATGGATCTTGGGAGGCTCCAATCCACATAAGAAGTCTACATGAAGATGTTCAAGGGAGCATATGAACTGTGGCTGCTACCTGTAAGTTCTGAGTCATGCATGGACATGTGACTTGCTCATGTGACTCCAAAACTCCATCTTGTAGCTGGAATTCTACACGGGGAGGGAGGGGTATCCACCCACAAGAGAGAGTCTATTTAAACCCCTCCATTTTGTCTTCAGCTGGCTAAAGAGAGTGTCTCTCCACCCCCAAAAATACCTGAAAGAAACTGGAACAAAGGACAGTAACTACAGAAGGTGTGAGTGATTGCTGGACCCAGACTAGAAAGAGACTAGTCTGTAAAAGGAAACTTACTGGAACTCCTCTGAGAGTGAGGTTTTATCTGTATTCAGTTTTCTTACTCTATTAGACATAGTCTTGAATGTTCTATTTTATTTTGCATGGTAATTCACTTTGTTCTGTCTGTTACTACTTGGAACCACTTGAATCCTACTTTCTATATTTAATAAAATCACATTTTACTTATTAATTAACCCAGAGTATGTATTAATATCTGGGGGGCAAACAGCTGTGCATAGCTCTCTATCAGTGTTATAGAGGGTGAACAATTTAAGAGTTTACCTTGTATAAGCTTTATACAAGGTAAAGTGATTTTATTTGGCATTTGGACCCCATTGGGAGTTGAGCATCTGAGTATTAAAGACAGGAACACTTCTTAAGCTGCTTTCAAATATACCTACAGCTGTTAGGGGACATGATTCAGACTTGGGTCTAGGTTTGCAGGAGGCTAGTGGGTATGGCTCAAACCAGGCAGGGCACTGAAGTCCCAAGCTGCCAGGACAGGAAAGCAGGAAGAGAAGTAGTCTTGGCACATCAGTTGGCAGCCCCAAGGGGGTTTCTGTGATCTAACCCATCACACTATCTTTTTAAAAAGGAACAAAGAGGACACCAGGAATTATACACCAGTCACCTTTATTACAATACATGGAAAGAAAAAAATCAATTTGTAAGCACCTAGAGGTTAATAGTGTTATAAGGAATAGCCAGCATGGATTTCTCAAGCATGGATCATGCCAAACCATCAAATTTTCCTTCTTTGATGGGGTTACTAGCCTAATGGATTGTGGGGAAACAGTAAATATGATATATCTTGATCTTAGTGAGGTTTTTGAATAGTTCACATGACAGTCTCATGAGCAAACTATGAAAATATAGTCTGTACTAAATTATTATTAGAACAGTGTGTAACTACTTGAAAGACAGTACTCAGTGTATTTTTAAATTGTTCACAGTCAAAGTGGGAAGACATATCAAATAGGGTCCCACAAGGGTAAGTCCTAGGTCTGGTACTAGTCAATATTTTCATTAATGACTTGGATAATGGAGTGGAGAGTATGCTTACAAAACTTGTAAATGGGAGGGTTTGCAAGCACTTTGTATGACAGGATTCAAATTCAAAATGACCTTGAAAAGTTAATGAATTGGTCTGAAATCAATAAGGTGAAATTAAATAAAGATAAGTGAAAAGTATTTCACTTAGGAAGGAAAAATCAAATACACAACTACAAAGTGGGGAATAACAGACTAGGTGTCTGTATTGCTGAAAAGTATCTGGGAGTTACAGTGGATCACAAATTGAATATGAGTCCACCATGTGATGCAGTTGCAAAAAAGGTTAATATCATTTTGAGGTGTATTAACAGGAGTGTCATTTGTAAGACTTGGGAGGCAATTGTGCCACGATATTCAGCAATGAAGAAGCCACAGCTGGAGTACAAAGAAAAGGAGGACTTGTGGCACCTTAGAGACTAACAAATTTATTCGAGCATAAGCTTTTGTGAGCTACAGCTCACTTCATCAGATGCATTCCTTGTCCAGTTCTAAGTGCAACACTTTAGGAAATATCTGGAAAAATTAGAGTCCATACGAGAACAACAAATATGATAAAAGGTTTAGAAAACCTGACCTGTGAGGAAAGGTTAAATGCTTAGTCCTGAGAAAAGAAAATTGGAAAAGGATCTGATAAATCATCAAATATGTTAAGGGCTTTTATAAAGAGGATGATGATCAATTGTCCTCCAAGTCCACTAATGGTAGCACAAAAAATAATGAGCTTAATCTGCACTAAGGGAGATTTAGGTTATATATTAGGATAAACTTTCTAACTAAAAGGGTAGTTAAACTCTAGAACTGAGGTTATGGAATCCCCATAATTGTAGCTTTTAAAAAACATCTTGGAAAAACAACTGTCAGGGATGATCTAGATTAACTTGGTTCTGCCTCAGTGCCAGGGGATGAAGTTGATGACTTCTCAAGGTCCCCTCAAGCCCTACATTTCTGTGACGGAAGCTCTTATGCCATACTCTCTCTATTTAAAGCATGCACAGTCTGTGGAGAAGCTAATTACAAGCTTTTCCAGCATAATTTGCAGCTACTTATTTAGTCATGCCTCTGGCCTCACTAATTTGGTGGCATAGAGATCATATCTTGCTGTCATTTAGAGGTTCTGAACTTTCGTTTTGCCATGCAACTGTAAACCCTATCACCAGAAGCTCCAGAGGGGAACAAGTGCTTTACTTCCTCTATTGGTGAAAAGAGAAAAGTGCTGTCATAGAAAGTTTCATTTGCATAACCTACCTATCCACACTTCCTTTATTGACACTTGGGAGGTCACAATAACTATATATAAACTTGGATTTGGGGCAGTAGGGATTCCCATAGAGGGGAACATTGTTTTCGAGCTATGCAGGATGCTGTTTATGGATCCTAAATGCTCTTTGCTCCCTCTCTTGGGAACTTTACTGCAAGAAACAAGGCAAGACGAGGACTTTACTGTGAGACAGAATATAGAGGATTCTACTGCAAGAGAAAATGCAGAGAACAGCTGAATGGACTCTAGTGAGGCTCTGCACCTAAAAATGAATCACTATGCTGGAAAAGCTTCCAGGTAGAGCCAGCAATAAGCTTACTTAGGACTGGAGGCAGACCTACAAAGTGACATTGGACTGCTGCTACTCACTGATCCAAACCATGAATGGGGCTTGGTGGATGGGTGAGGTGGCGTGGTCATCTGTCAGATATTCTTGCTGGCATCTGGGAAGGGAGTTAGGTGGACTGCTGACAAAGTTATTGGAGTGGTGATGCAGGGTATTTTATTCTTTATTTGCATTATATATTATGTTGTGTTTTCACACGTTTATGATTGTGCTCCCTTTCTCCAATAAATATTCCCTTGTTTGTTTACAATCTTGGTGTTTGTGAGGGTGGAGGGAAGAGCCCAACCCACTTTGGATGTGCTAATCTACCACCCTTGATTCTCTCCAGGATGGCCATTTCCTGCTGGGACGCTCCCTTACGTGGCTGCCCAAATAGAAGTTTGCCCAGCTCAAGCTTTTGCAAAAGTTGACCTTAATAATTTAGGCAGCTATGTGACTCTGGATAAAAGTATCAACAAGTGTTAAATTCAACAGATTCCATATGCAGAAATACTTTTCACTTATGTACAAATAGCTACCTTATAACCCTCCATTACTGCTGTGTCATTCAAACTGAACCAGCAAGCCATTTTTATTCAATGAAATAAAATAAAGCATGTCAAAAATAATGGCTGGGTGTTGTCTGTAATGGCCAGATGCTTTTTGTTAGGAGCCAGCAGCAAGATGTTTACCAGACAGCTGGGGTCTGACTAACCCTTTTAGTGCAAAAATATGGGCATAGGAATAAGATGAAAAAATATTACATTGAAATTAATGCTTGCCAATTATGTCCACTGATAACTCACAACCTGACCATTGTATATCGAGGCCCAGTGGTGGAAAGCCTGCCCATATATATGGAAATGCATGGCTCAGCATACATAGACTTTATTTTTCAGTACAATTTAAAGGGTAGTCCTGAGCCAAAACATCTCTGTTCCAAGTTCTGGCACTTTAAAGATAGGTCTGGGGGATCCAGTGGATATTGTGTACTTAGAGTTTCAGAAAGTCTTTGACAAGGTCCCTCACCAAAGGCTTTTAAACAAAGTAAGGTGCCAAGGGATAAAAGGGAAGGTCCTTTCACAGACTTGTAATTGGAAACAAAGGGTAGGAATAAATGGTCAGTTTTCAGAAAAACGAGAGGTAAATTGTGGTGTCCTTCAGGGTCTGTACTGGGACCAGTGTTGTTCAACATATTCATAAATGATCTGGAAAAGGGGGTAAACAGTGAGGTGTCAAAATTTGTGAATGATACAAAACTACTCAAGATAGTTAAGTCCAAAGCAGATTAAAAAATGCTACAAAGGGATCTCAGAAAACTGGGTGACTGGGCAACTAAATGGCAGATGAAATTCAATGTTGATAAATGCAAAGTAATGCACCTTGGAAAACATAATCCCAACTATACATATAAAATGATGGGATCTAAATTACCTGTTACCACTTAAGAAAGAGATCTTGGAGTCTTTGTGGATAGTTCTTTGAAAATATTTACTCAATATGCAGCAGCAGTCAAAAGAGCTAATAGAATTATGGGAATCATTAAGAAAGGGACAGATAATAAGACAAAAAATATCATATTGCCTCTATATAAATCCACGGTATGCCCACATCTTGAATACAGCATGCAGATGTGGTTGCCCCATCTCAAAAAAGATATATTGGAATTGGAAAAGGGTCAGAAAAGGGCAACAAAAATAATACGGATATTGAACGGCTGCCATATGAGGAGAGATTAATAAGACTGGGACTTTTCAGTTTGGAAAAAAGATGACTAAGGGAATATGATAAATGTCTATAAAATCATGACTGATGTAGAGAAAGTAAATAAGGAAGTATTATTTACTCCTTCTCATAACAGAAGAACTAAGGGTCACCAAATGAAATTAATAGGCAGCAGATTTAAAACAAGCAAAAGGAAGTATTTCCTCACACAATGCACAATCAACCAGTGGAACTCTTTGCCAGAGGATTTTGTGAAAGCCAAGACTATAACAGGGTTCAAAAAAGAACTAGATAAATTCATGGAGGATAGCTCCATCAATGGCTATTAGCCAGGATAGGTAGGGATGGTGTCCCAAACTGTGTTTGATGGAAGCTGGGAATGGGCAACAGGGGATGGATCATTTGATGATTACCTGTTCTGTTCATTCCCTCTGGGATACTTGGCATTGCCCATTTAAGAAGAGAGGATACTGCTGGGCTAGATGGACCTTTGGTCTGACCCAGTATGGCCATCCTTATGTTGCTAATTATGAGGGTCATGCGACTGCTGGATGGGAAAGAACTTCCAGGTACTTAGAATGATGGAAGACCCTGAGAAGAAACTTGTGAATGGAGTCTTCTCTTCACTTGTAAAGTTATGGAGTATACCATCTGCAGCCATTGCCTCCTGGTCTTCTCCTCCAACTCCTTCCTGCATCTCCTTTAATCTAGCTACTTCTTTCCCCACAATCTCTAGAAAAAATTGTTGCCAAATCTCTGGGCCTTCATTCCATCCTTTCAACAGTTTGACACCTCTGTCACAAAATCACATTGTACCTGTGTTTTTCAGACGTTGTCTTCTCCTACTCTCCATGTACCACTCCGGTTGCTTATACAGCTTCTCTTTCAGGGACCCCCTTCTTACCTTCTATCTGTCCCAATGGGGGTCTCTTCATCCTTGGCCCATTCCTCTTCTTCTCTTACATGCTATTTCTGGGCGATTACATCCACCTACATGACTACAACTATTTTTATGCCAATGGCTCACAATTCTTCTCTTCTCCAGACTTTTCTTCTTCCATCTAATCCCTCAATTAAGCTCGTCTCTGACCTCAGTTTAACAAGGTCTCAATTGAACTCATTATCTTCTCTCTAAAGGCTTCATCCAAGTAATAGGATTTGATGACAAAAGGATTTTTCACATGACTAATGGGCAATTTGGTGTTAGCTTTGAGACATAGTATATGTTTGTAAATATGTTGCTCATATAAATGTAGGGTGTGATAAATACAGACATCCATATTGCCTTCACAGTTGCTTGAAGCTTTTTTTGGGACACTTTCACATGTGGGTAAGGACAGTGAAACTTCAAATACAAGAGAGCAGTTACTACCAAAATAGCATAAAGCATTAGTATGCAAAACATCTTCCTCCTCCTGAGCTGCTTAAGCCTGGAGCTGCTTGGAAGAAACAAAACCTGCTAATTACCTGCAAAAAATTCATTTGGGACTTTAGACAAAATGTTTCAGAACAGTTAATTCCTTATCCATCATCTAAGTCATTTTTTTTTCAGTCCTTTCTCTCTAAAGCTTTATAGACATCTATTAGATCTACTAGGATCAACAGTAATCTTAATGGTTTTGTAAATCAAACACTAGTACACTTACAGTGCACAAATTATATCCCATTGTTCACATGAATATTGATTTTTGGGGAAGTGTCATGCAAAATTAATGTAACTGCTAAAACTTCCCTTATGTTGCCTAAAATCAGAACCACTGCTGATTGGTTTAGACACTGCTTTTTCCCAGAAGGCTATTGTGATATCTGCATCTACTAAAGGAAATTGTTTTCCTTCACTGGAAAGTTGCTTCTAAATTAAGGGCCATATTAGAGCTTCCTCTCCATGGGCGTGTGAGGTGAGGGGGAGAGGATACATGAAGCCCCTTCCCCTACTCTCCTCCCCCATACAGAGGTTGTAATACAGCTGCCGGCACTTCTTGACTGCAATGTTGGCCATGCTTCACACCTCGAAACAGGATGGGGTTTAACTAAGTCCACACCTCTATGTGTATCAGTTAATGTGAGCAAGAGGGAATGATATTTCAAATGGGACCAACTGCTTGGATATGTGCCATATGTGATATAAAGGGAACCTGGCAATGATTCTTACTCCGAATATATTCACAAATTTTCATTGCTGGACTATTCATATAATTTCTGATAAACCAAGTTTTTTTTTTTTTTTTAATTCAGATATTTTCTTTCAGTAGCATATTGGCAGTCTGCTGTTTTGTGTCATTTCTACCCTACCCAATTTGGCAGTGTACACTATGGGGCGGTGTTAATTATATTTCACTGATTTTGCTAATGCTTCCAGTCAGAGGATGCAACGTCTTGATCACCGCCCATGACTTTTCAGTATACAAACCCTGGCATTCTTTAAAACATGGAACATCATTCATAGTTATTATTTATGAGTTGATCAATGCCAAATATTCTGTTTCCTACACAATTTTGTATTAATCACATCTCCTATTTCTGGTCTTACATCACTCTTTGCTACCCGTGGTTGCTATACTAATTCACCTACAAAAGATTTTCAATAACTGTTATTTTCAAAACTACAATATAAGCCTTACTTTTGCTTTGCATTTCTATAAGGGAAAGAAAATGGAATATAGCAACCTAATCATGAATTCAGAAGTGTCAATTATAAGCACAGGAATTCTTGGAATGATGGGAAATTAGGAGTCCATGGGGTTTGATTCCACATTTCAGTTGTGCCACACTGTGCAAGATTGACTCTTTATGGGTCAGGGAGCTGCAAACTGTATCTTAGTGAATCAGCCTGGCCTGCTGAGCTCCATATGATAATCATCAGAGAGAAAGCAGATAGTAGCACCATTACCTGTCTACCACCAAGGCTTCTGCCAAGGAGAGGAGTCCTGCAGGTGAGAGCTGCCTAGACGGCCACCCATACAGACACTTCCTGGGATCAATGGGCTAGCTGCAGGCCACCTGAAAGGAAGAGAGCATTCCCAATCCCAGTGGACATTTGCTACCAGGATCCCTTTTCCTTGGTCTATGCCAGTGGGATCTAGGGAAGATCCTGGACTGAGTCAGGACAAGAATTGTTTTCCCTTAGAATATTTAATTCCTTTTCTACAATGCTTATATGTGGAGTCATGTTTTCATATCTTCATCCAGGTAATATGGGGGGAGGGGTGGAATAGTAGGTATCCTTAAAAGGCTCCACCAGTTTGAAAAATTGTAATAGAATTCCCTATGTTACACTTTGAAAGATTCTACTGCTTACAGAGATAGTCCCAAGCCAGCAGAATCTAAGTGTTCTAACTATCTCTCTATCTATATAGTACCTTTCATCCCAAGTGATTACAAAGTATCTTGGGAATTTTTTCACGCATGACTGTAGTGCCACTGTGTCTGGGGAAGATGTAGCAATTTAGGACCAGATGTAAAAGATGTGGTATCTGATCTTCTTTAAATCAGTTTCAGTGTAAAATTATCCACTCTGGAATCTGACTTTTAAATCACAGACTTTTAAAATCACAAGTGGCAAGAACCTAGGTTTAAAGTCTCCACCAAAAAAAAGCACCTCCAGTAACACAGTTCCTCCATTAATCTCTTTGTAGGGCATTTCCTATAGCCTCCTGAGTTTTCCCAGGGATGTCTCTCATTCAAATGTTGACCAGAGCACAGAGAAAGCTTTTGAGATCTACAATGTTCAATTCTATATAAGTACTTATATCTTACCCATTATCATGGTATTATATGGTTATATTAAATATTATAAATGGCTAATCAACCACAAGTTGTAACTTTTCTTACATATGTTGATTTTAATATTAACACTGGCCCAGATTGCCTTCTCCTATGGAAATGCTCACTACCTGGGTTTCTGAGGTAGGATATATAAGCCAACATGAGGATCATAAAAGATATTTCAATACTAATCTCAAAGACAAATGTCAAATGGATCTCTCTCTCTCTCTCTCTCTCACACATACACACAGTGACAGTGTTGCACTAAACTCTCACGAGTGCCCTCTTGCCAATTGTGTGTGCCTGCACTCTCTCTCCACCTATTTGGGTGGGTCTTCACTGACGTGGTCCTCCGGCCAAGTCATATACAGTCTGTCTGTGACATAAAAGAAAAGCAAACCCCTTTTGGGGTACAAGTCCAACAAGGGCCTCTCTCAGTGACCTCTGTAACATATCTCTCACTTTGTCCCTAATCCGGACTAGTGCAGTGCCCCAAGGCTCCTTCCCTGGAGGCAATGTCTTCACCCTCTCAGGGCCTTTCTGGACCCAACTCTTCAGTTGGGCCACTAAAAGAGTTTAGTTCCCCCTTCTGGAGTGCTTCAATGTCCAGGCCACTTGCCCTGGGAATGGCGAACCACAGCCACTGGGCACTGCAGGCGGCTGTGCAAATGTAAACAAACTGTCTGGCGGCCTGCCAGCGGATTACCCTGATGGGCTGCTTGTGGACTGCAGGCCACAGGTTGCCCACCACTAGTTTCATATATGGTTCACTATAATTAATAAAGCAGCTGATTTTATACATTAGCTACCATAGGCAAATCGGCCTCAGATGCTTTAGTGGCTGGACTTTCTTTTCCTTATATTGATGCACTCTTGTTCAGGCATTCCACACCAGTTTAGTCTTTCATTATGTATTCACAATGTTCCCCTTAGACATTATATACCTTGGTGAGCTCTCCCCCTTAATCTTTTTCTCATAAAGATCATGAACTAAGTTTCTCTAACCTTTTTAAATAATTGAGAACTTTAGTCTGTGTATCATTTAGAGTGCCCTCTAGTGCACCTTCTCTATTTCTATAGCTTCTTTTATAGTAAAGGAGCAGAACTACACTGGAACTATTCAATAAATGAAGACATCGAAAGACCATCTCTTTTAAAATCATAGTAGCTGCTAAAAATAGTAAATTAAGTATATGTTGAGTGCAGAGCTAAAACTAAGTGCTGTAAAAAAGAACTGTGAATAGCAGAGTGGCTGGACATAAGGCAGAACACCACTCATTTGAGTTAATTATTGGGATAGTCTTTGTGAATTGCTTATTTTATTTTGAAAACTAGTAATCGAACAATATAGGGTATAACAAGGTGTTTTATTTCATAGTACGGACATAAATGCCCGGTAAAATATTTTGCCCAAGTAATGTAGTCTTAATAATGAGACCTTAATGTATTCTTCTCTTAAATCTTAAATGAGAAGGGGAAGAGATTACCAAATTGTGGATGGAAATTATAGTGTATGAAGAGTAACAAGGTGAATATTACTGAGTTTATCCTCTAGCATAAAACCTTGTTATTCTGAAAAATAACTCATTAAATATATGTCAAGGAAATATGACAAATTCAGTGATATGGAGAAAAACATACCTGTCTTCTTTATTCCTAGTAAAGACAGAGAGAGATGCTTTTTCTAAGACCTTGTTTGATAAAAATGCAATAATCAAAGGTTCTCTGTGCCTCTTTTCCTTTCTTCTGTGTTACTTTTAGAGGTATATTCTTCTGTGTGGAGAAAGTCCACAGTCCTTTTACATATAGATATATTTTCCTATTCGAGAATCTATCTTAACTTACCCCCAAATTTATTTTCTTCTAATGGGAATTTTACAGATCCATTTCATTGCATTTTACCCCTGCTTGCATATAGGTGCTCTCCAAAAGTTTCCTAATTTCTTGAGCCCACCAGATAAGTCACCCTTGTCTTCCCTTGAACCATAGCCAAGGGGTACTCGGAGTATGTCAGAATCAAAGGTTTGGTGAAGAAAATTGATGCCAGCTTCAAGATCAGGGAAGATCATTCAGGGAACGATTTCATCCAATATTAATGGAACAACAGACCTCCAATACAGTATTGATTGGATCAAGGTCAAAGCTATGAGTCCTGGTCACCCAAGATGTACCAGTGATGTCTGACAACACTTTCACAGCAACTTTTGTCAACAAAAAAGAAGATAACGTATCCTCCACCCTGCTGTGGACATCTCATTTTCCATGTTCCTGGCAAAATAAGAAAGAAGAAAGAAAGAGAGGTAGGAAAATAATCTTTTGTATTCTCAGGCACTACAGAGAAAAAGGTAACAAATATCATAGCAGCTAGTTAAGCAAGCTAAAGATGGATCCGTGAGAATGGAGTGAACAGCCCAAGATCTTCAAATGGAGAATTTCCCTTCTTCCCCTGATTGGACCTGCTTGCATCCAGTATCCAGCAGCTGAGGTACTGAAGTCTTTTTCCAGAAGAAGAAATTAACAAGCCATTGCTACAATCATACATTTTCTCACATGACCAAACGTATGAATGCCTTTTTCTGTTAACCCAGAGTAAGTTAAATAGGTTATTCAGATGTATTTACATCATGCCCTCAGCCTTGAACAAGTATTCCACAAACAGGGCATCTTTATGGGCCCAATCTATAGGTGAGACATAATGCTAAACCATGATCATGAATGGATGAAGTCTAAATGAAGACAACGCATATTTATTTTGGTATTGTTACAGGAAATTCTTAATGTCAGCCTAAAACATCATACTCTAAAATCCAAGTGGTAGGTAGTTCTAGACCACTACAGAATCGGGCAGGCACATTTTCCAGATTCAGATACTTCCTCTCATTCAGATAGAAGATTTCTTTGAGCTGCCCCACTTCTCAAGTTTACACCAATGAGCACTCCATCATGGAACCTAATTCTTGTATCAAATGTCCTAAGTTGCCTTTTGGTCCTTCGGGAGAATTTGCTATCTTTAAATGTTGTTATCCTGGTTGCAATCACTTTGGTGAAGAGCATTTTCAGAGATTATGGTCTTATTGGGAAGTAGTGCACCTTTCATGAGGGCGAAGTTATGCTAAGAGTTCATACAGTCTCTGTGCCTAAAATAAACCCAGTGACAAGAAATTGTTCTTTCTTCCAACCTTTTTGACCACTTACAAAACAACCTTGAACTTAATTAAACACAAACACACAAATACCTTCTTTTGTACAGCTCCACTGTGCTAGAGTGTCCTTGTCCTAAATACCTTTAGGTGATCTTTTAGGTATCCTTAGCCGATAACATTAAGTGCCTTGAAAATGAGGACTGAGGTGAAAACTTTGAAAGGCATGGGCACCCTTTGAAAGTCATTGAATGAGTTGGATACCAAACCATCATTTGTGCCTTTGAAAATCTTCCCCCAAAACTTTGAATTTGACCCACTATTCCATGCAGAAGTAGAACAGTGAGCATAGGACACATTTAACATGTTAGCTGAACCTCTGGGACTGATTCACTTTATTGGTGATACAAAGCTCTCCATGGTTCATATTTTAAACTGTTTAAAATAAAGAAAATGTTTAAAAAGACAAAGCATATGGGACATCCTAAATTATTCCAAAACGCTATGCAAACTGGAATTATGCATGAGAGCACACTAAGCAGAATTTTGGTCCCCCAAATACATACAGCATATATAAACAATGATAATTAATTCACCCCTGACATGCTTGGGGATAAAACACTGCAGCTGTTTTACAGCACATAAGAACTCTAATTTAGACACCCAGAATAGAATTACCTGAACTGGAATTTGGTCAGAGAATTTGGTAATACTCTTAAAGTTGTAAAATTCCAGTGCCACTTTTAATGTCCACAACTGCTTAGAACTTCAAGTTTACACTTCACCAGAAAACTGAGGGACCTCTAACATAGAGCATGATGAGTATATTGTAAACCAGAGACAGAAACGCTACAGGAAATGTTGCAATAAATTAATTCAAATTATTTGAATTTGTATCTTTCAATTTTAATTGTTCTAAACTTCTGTCTCTATCTCCTTTTGCTTTCCATCATCTCGAAACAAATCAAGAGCTTCAAATAAAACCAAGAATTATCCCTTTCATTTTATTTTAATGTTGTCTTTCTTGGACATTAAAAGAAAAGAAAAAAAAATGTATCTATTTCACATTTTATTCTATCTACATTATGATGGAAACACTCTTTTTTTTTAAATGTAGTGGTCAATTTATGCTGATTGTCTCTTGGTTTAAATGCCTCTCTAATATGAACACCACAATAGATACAGCAGTGCTATGTTTGGGCCAAGAGCTTCAAAAAAGAGCTATGCTGAAGAGGTTCATTGTTGCATCCAAGAGCATACTTGGGTGAATTCTACATTCTGGATCAATGTTAATGAGAAAATTGCAAACAGAGGATCAGGGTCTTCTGGATCCAGTAAAAATACAGCAGTGTGACTTAGAAACCTCTTGGTGGCACTGGCCGAGGACACAAGTGGTGTATAGGGTTTTACATCATTCCCCTGGATGAGATATATGCATATTAAGTTTACCAAAGTTTAGTGTGTGAGGTCTCTACCAAAAGCTAATAGCCCACTGGTCATCATAATCATTGTGAAGTGTGTGAACAGATAATGTTTAAGAAATTATGTATCTATATTGAAAATTATTTTCTTAAAGTATGTGACTTAAGACAGGTCAACAGAGGTTGATAAACATGTTCCTGGCAGGTAGCAGGTCTGTCTCTGGGTGGTCATGTGTGTGTATTGTCCACTTCACAGTGGAGGCCTATCTATGGACTGAGGCAAATGCTAATCAAGAGATTGTGAAATTGACAAGAAAGAGGCACACAGGGGAAAAAACAACCAGCAGGGGAGCATCCTGTTTATGAGTAAGACAATGGATTTGTGGAGGAGGGAATAACTGGGGGTACAGAGACACAACCTGGATTTTTTCCACTGAGGAGGCAAGCCGACAGTGTGACTTCTCTCATGAACGGAAGATCACAGGTCAACCCAGCCTGTAATACCCTGGAAGGATTCTGAGTGAGTTTTTGTGTTATAAGACATGACAGTAGCTAGTTGTAACCATTTGTTTCCAATATTTCTACTTGCTATCACTTGAATCTCTATACTTTGTTAAATATTTTTTTTTACTTATTTTCACCTTAAATTTTGTAAGTGCTGTATGTAAAGTGATCTGAGATGTAACAGGTAAGCTGGGGTGAAGTATTGCTTTAGGAGCAGTGAATATGAGAATACTATGAGTGTCCAGTGGAACAGGATTTGGGCACTCCAGGGGGATGCTCAGAGGACTCAGGGTTTGAGCATGCCTGTTACTAACCTGCAGAGGGACAGCAGAACCTAGATAGGTTGAGGGGAATGTTTGTGTTGTCTGAGACTGATATCTCCCCAGCTCCACTGGTCATGGACAAGACTTCCTCTCACTAAGGATAGGTGGTATCAGGGTGCCTCTCAGACCTGGGAACAAGCAGGGTGGAGGCCAAAACCAGATGAAAGGTGTAAGCTCAGGTGGTGCTGGGATGGGTAAGTGCTCTGTTATCTCACCTTCTGAACCAATGGGTAGGGCCATAAAGATGGATCAGACCATGAGGCATCATGCATCTTGGTTGACTATGTCTGATTGGGTAACTGAGGTACAGACTGGTCAAAGATAGAGGCCACTGAGAGAAGAAAGTAGGATGACAAACATGTCTAGGAAGACAACGCTGGGAGGTCCCAGTGAGAACCCCAAGCAGTAGAGCAAATCTTGCTCAGAAATACATTTATTTGCCCTCCAAGCCACTGAAGGAGTCAAAGGAGCAATCTAGGCTCTTGATGTGAGAGACAAATTTATCTATTTATTGCCTCTTGGACTGGCCAGCAAGCTGTGAGGGGCACTGTCATGGGGTCCACTCACTGCTAGGGAGCCTTCCCCTGGTTGCTCTAGGCATTAGCTCCTTCCAGGTGCTACACCCTTTTCTGCCCCTCATTCATGCACCCTGTAGCCTCTCTCCCTGCAATTCAGAGTGCTCTCTCTTTACAACGTGACCTTCCAGGCAGATCACTAGTTTTCCCCATCAAGGGTATTAAAGACACTCCATACAAAATAGCAGTCTTCCCTTCACTGCTGTGACTATGCCACTCCTCCAGTAGCTGGTAGAGGAACTGGGGCCAACCCTCTACTCTAGGTTCCAGTCAGGGACCCTATGTGTAGTAACAGTGGTCTGCATTCTCTCAGGCCCCGTTGCTCTTTCCCTGGATTCCTTCCTACATGTTCTGGCTCCCCGTCTCTGGGTTTATTAGCCCAAACTCCCTCTTCCCAAGGAATAACTGTAGGCTACTACATAATAACTGTAGCCCCAAACACACCTGCATACTCTCAGGGAGTGATTGCAGATTACTTCCTCTGAAGCCCCCTTCTGCTGCCAACTTCCTGGTCTTCTACCAGCCCCACCTGGGGCTCCATCTGCAATCAGCCTTTCAGTCCCTGGTTGTTCCTCAGGTGCAGCCTTTCAGGTAAATTATACTAATTTACCTGCTCTGCCTTGTGTGGGGGTGAACACCCCATCACAGGCATTCACTGTGTATACTTTTTTTTAACCTGCTCTTAAAGTAGATTGAAATTGATCAGTGTATTATTTTACAGATGAACAGACCAGTGTAAAGATCAACCTTTCTTATAAACAGGACTATATGCAGTAATAAGGTAACAAAACTTCTTAATAGTCTATGTCAGTGGCTCTCAACCTTTTCAGACTGCTGTACCCTTTCAGGAGTCTGATTTTTATTCTGTACCCCTGCCCACAAGTTTCACCTCACTTAAAAACTACTTGCTTATAAAATCAGACCAAAAACTACAAAAGTATCACAGCACACTATTACTGAAAAATTGCTTATTTTCTCATTTGTACCATAGAATTGTAAAATAAATCAATTGGAATATAAATTTGTACTGACTTTGCTAGTGCTTTTTTATTTGCCAAGTTTTACAACAGGCTACATATATAGATGAGTTAATGTATCCCCTGGAAAACCTCTGTGTACCCCCTGGTTGAGGATCATTGGTCTATGTAACTGCAGCCTGCAACTGCCCTGTGCTTCTTTGTTTCTGCTCCCCAGTAGGAAGCACATCACAGGAAATCAAAGTCTCCATGAAGAGTATAGAGAAAGTGTGGCATCTCTACACTTCTGGAGGACTTATTCTATAGCACATCTTCCTTTTTTAAAAACCATTTCTAAATTTCCTGAGTGAACTAAAACGCTATTAAATTAAACCAACAAAATATAGCAAATGCAATAACTGACTTAACTCTTTACAGTGTTCTCTTAGAACATTTCAGCAATCTTTCCGAACTGCTGTATTGTAAATCCTCTTTAGGGACATCCTTGTGTGTAACAGACTTTTCAATCTTCTAGTTAATAACAGGGTCATTTTTGAATTGTTTTCAACTTGTATGTCTGTTCCCACTTTACTTCTCACAGGCAAGTTGTCAGGTATCTTCATCTGTGATCAGAGAGTGAGAGCAAGATCATAGAATCATAGAATATCAGGGTTGGAAGGGACCCCTGAAGGTCATCTAGTCCAACCCCCTGCTCGAAGCAGGACCAATTCCCAGTTAAATCATCCCAGCCAGGGCTTTGTCAAGCCTGACCTTAAAAACTTCCAAGGAAGGAGATTCCACCACCTCCCTAGGCAACGCATTCCAGTGTTTCACCACCCTCTTAGTGAAAAAGTTTTTCCTAATATCCAATCTAAACCTCCCCCACTGCAACTTGAAAGATGACCTCTTTGATCACAGTACCTTTGACTGGCTAATACCCTTATTGCCAAATTCTCACAAAGTCCTTGTTTGTTTGTTTTTAATTGTGTGAGAGGTCTTTTTTCCTATATTGTAGTATTTGTCTGATTGTACTTTCCCAGTCTTTCCCTCACTATCACAGACTCTTTCGCTATCCTTTTTTTTTTTTTTTTTTGGTCCCTTATCTGGTAATTATTTGTATGGGGTAGATCTCAAATATGGACCTTCTTTTGTATCCATTGCCTATGTCATAAATATAAAGGGAAGGGTAAACCCCTTTGAAATCCCTCCTGGCCAGGGGAAAGCTCCTCTCACCTGTAAAGGGTTAAGAAGCTAAAGGTAACCTCGCTGGCACCTGACCAAAATGACCAATGAGGAGACAAGATACTTTCAAAAGCTGGGAGGAGGGAGAGAAACAAAGGGTCTGTGTCGGTCTGTATGCTGGTCTTGGCCAGGGATAGACCAGGAATGGAGTCTTAGAACTTTTAGTAAGTAATCTAGCTAGGTATGTGTTAGATTATGATTTCTTTAAATGGCTGAGAAAAGAATTGTGCTGAATAGAATAACTATTTCTGTCTGTGTACCTTTTTTGTAACTTAAGGTTTTGCCTAGAGGGGTTCTCTATGTTTTTTTAATCTAATTACCCTGTAAGATATCTACCATCCTGATTTTACAGGGGGGATTTCTTTATTTCTATTTACTTCTATTTTCTATTAAAAGTCTTCTTGTAAAAAACTGAATGCTTTTTCATTGTTCTCAGATCCAAGGGTTTGGGTCTGTGGTCATCTATGCAAATTGGTGAGGCTTTTTATCCAACATTTCCCAGGAAAGGGGGGGTGCAAGTGTTGGGAGGATTGTTCATTGTTCTTAAGATCCAAGGGTCTGGGTCTGTAGTCACCTAGGCAAATTGGTGAGGCTTTTTACCAAACCTTGTCCAGGAAGTGGGGTGCAGGGTTTTGGGAAGTATTTTGGGGGGAAAGATGCGTCCAAACAGCTCTTCCCCAGTAACCAGTATTAGTTTGGTGGTGGTAGCGGCCATTCCAAGGACCACGGGTGGAACACTTTGTACCTTGGGGAAGTTTTGACCTAAGCTGGTAAAGATAAGCTTAGGAGGTTTTTCATGCAGGTCCCCACATCTGTACCCTAGAGTTCAGAGTGGGGGAGGAACCTTGACAGCCTATTTGAGCAAATTCCTCTCTCTATATACTCTCCATTCAGCTGATCCATTGGCATAAGGATATCTGGGACTAGATGTCTCACAATGGAAGTTGTATACTTTACTAAAGTCCAGGAATTGTTCTTGAACTGTGATCCATTGTCAGTTAGAATTCCGTGACATGCAAATAATGTATTTGACAACTGTTGGAGCTTTAGTATCTTCAAGTGTGACTACTTCTAGGAAAGTAGTAAAGTAGTCCCATTATAATCAAGTGCTCATATCTTCCCATGCTGAGCATGTGAATTTTGACTGTGTCCTACAGAATCACAAATTGTCTGTGCAATATCATTGGTTCTTTCTGCTGAGAATCTCTGTACTTCTGACATGTTCCATGCCTGCTCATCCTTTCTTTGATTTCACTATATCTGTGGCCAGAATAAAACTTAGCTAGCTCTCCTTTTTGGATTTGATCAGTCCCAGGTGACCTTTTATGTATTCATTCCAATATTTTGCTTCTCATCACTATGAGAATCACAATCTGTGTCCCTTTCAAGAGCATTCCTGAAATCAATGAAAGCTCATTTTTATAGTGGGAATAGGCAGATGGAAAGCACAGATTTTTTCCCCCTCTATCACTTATAGCTGGTACTACTGCTTGCAGCATTTCATCTTTAGCTGTTTTTCTCTCCCACATTCCTGGAGATACAACATATGATACTTCTATCATGTTCACATGTATGTTTACTACATGTTTCAGATCAACAGGCTGTGTACTGACACACAGAGCATAAGCTCTTGAAAGTGTTTCTGTCATTACAAAGTGGTATCCAGGTTGGAACTGCAGGGTCACATCATACTTTTGTGTTTTCAGAAGTAGTCTCTGTATGCTGGGTGGTGCTTCACCAATCATCTTTTTGTGTATTGCAATCAGTAATTTGTGATCAGTTTCTTCTTTGAAGTTACAACTCTTGAGAAAGTCATGAAATTTTGTACATCCAAACACCTAGTGTTTCTTTTTCACTTTGTGCGTACATTTTTTCTGTGGCTGTCATAGCTCTAGATGCATATGGGATTGCAAACCAATCATTTCCACAATCCTGTAATAGTACTGCTCCCTGCTCTGCTCAAGTCATCTGTGGAGAATTTGATGTCTTTCAGTGGCTCAAAAAATTGCAGCACAGCAGCTGATGTCAGAATGTGCTTTAAATCACTGAACTCTCTTTCATGCTTTGGCTTCCATGCCCATTCAGTGCCCTGGTGGAGATGTTTCAGGTGAGTTGCTCAAGCAGTACAGTTAGATATGAACTTGCTGACATAATTCAGTATGTCTTGTAGCCTTTGAATTTCCTTTTATCTTCTGGTCTCAGCATGTTCAGTATTGCCTGAATCTATGATTTATTGTGCAAGATTCTCTTTGAGGTCAGTCTCTCAACCAAGTATGTAATTTCTACTATTTGAAATTGACTTTTGGCCTTATTCATTGTAAGATTATTAGATCCTGCAATTTCCAATACTCTCCTCAGTTTTCCCTGATGTTGAACAGCAGTGTGTCCCCAAATTATGATGTCATCAGTGAACACTTTCACACCTGCTAGCTTCTCTAGCATCTGGCTCATTGTATCATTAAATAACTATAGATCTAAAGGTTTCAGAGTAACAGCCGTGTTAGTCTGTATTCGCAAAAAGAAAAGGAGTACTTGTGACACCTTAGAGACTAACCAATTTATTTGAGCATAAGATTTCATGAGCTACAGCTCACTTCGAAAGCTTATGCTCAAATAAATTGGTTAGTCTCTAAGGTGCCACAAGTACTCCTTTTCTTTATAGATCTAAACATATTCTAAGAGGCAGTCTTTGGAAGCAGTATCTGCCAAATGTTGAGTTGGAAGTAGGGCTCTCAATTAATCGCAGTTAACTCACATGATTAACTCAAATATTAATCGTGATTTTAAAAATTAATCATTAATCACAGTTTTAATTACACTGTTAAACAATAGAATACCAATTGAAATTTATTAAATATTTTTGGATGTTTTTCTACATTTTCAAATATATTGATTTCAATTACAACATACTATAAAGTGTACAGTTCTCACTTTATATTATAATTTTTATTCAAAAATGATAAAAGAAATAGTATATTTCACTTGTCAGTTCATCTTATACAAGTACTTTATCTTGTGTACAATCTCTTTATCTTGAAAGTGGAATGTATAAATATAGGGTTTTTTGTTTGTTACATAATTGTTTTATTTTTGAATGCAATGTAAAATTTTAGAGCCTACAAGTCCCCTCAGTCCTACTTCTTGTTCAGCCGATCGTTAAGACAAACAAGATTTTTTATATTTATGGGAGATGATGATGCCTGCTTCTTATTTACAATGTCACCTGAAAGTGAGACTAGGCATTTGCATGGCACAAGGTATTTACATGCCAAATATGCTAAACGTTCGTATGCTCCTTTGTGCTTTGGCCACCATTCCAGAGGACATGCTTCCATGCTGATGGTGCTTGTTTAAAAAAAATGTGTTAATTAGATATGTGACTGTACTCCTTGGGGGGAGAAATGTATGTCTCATGCTCTGTTTTACCTGCTTCTGCCATATATTTCATGTTATAACAGTCTCGGATGATGTTTAAAGAACACTTTCACTGCAGATTTGACAAAACGCAAAGAAGGTACCAATGTGAGATTTCTAAAGATAGATGCAGCAATTGACCAAAGGTTTAAGACTCTGAAGTGCCTTCCAAAATCTGAGGGGGACGAGGTGTTAAGCATGCTTTCAGAAGTCTTTAAAAGAGACACATTCCAATGTTGAAACTACAGAACCCGAACCACCAAAAAAGAAAATCAACCTTCTGCTCGTGGCATCTGACTCAGAGGATGAAAATGAAAATGTGTTAGTCCATACTACTTTGGATCATTATCGAGCAGAACCTATCATCAGCACAGATGCATGTACTCTGGAATGATGGTCGAAGCCTGAAGAGGCATATGAATCTTTAGCATGTCTGGCATGTAAATATCTTGTGACATTGGCTACAAAAGTGCCATGTGAACCGACCATTCTCACTTTCAGGTGACATTGTAAATAAGAAGCGGGAGGCATTATCACCTGCAAATGTAAACAAACGTGTTTGTCTGTGTGATTGGCCGAACAAGTAGTACTGAGTGGACTTGTAGGTTCTAAAGTTGAATGCAGTTATTTTTTGTCCATAATTCCACATTTGTAAGTTCAACTTTCATGATAAAGAGATTGTACTACAGTACTTGTATTGAAAAATACTGATTGAAAATACTATTTTTTATAATGCAAATATTTGTAATAAAAAATCAATTGAGCACTGTACGCTTTGTGTTCTGTGTTGTAATTGAAATTAATATATTTGAATATGTAGAAAAACATCCAAATATTTTTAAATAAATGGTATTCTGTTTAACAGTGTGATTAATTGTTGGATTAATTGCAATTAATTTGTTTAATCACTTGACAGCCCAAGTTGGAAATGCAGATCTTGGAGATCTCACTGTCCATGAGGATCACCAAAATGGTGCCAATTCATCTAATTATCTGAAGTATTTGGCTCCTGTGAATCAATAATAATTCCCTTCTTGTGGCAAATGGAAGTGTTCTCTTTTTTATGTTTTTGTTCAGCTCTTTAGGGTCCACACACAGATGTAGTCCCCATTCCTAAGGAATGAACTCAATCTATCGGTGCTTCTATTCTCTGAACGATGCCATTTACTATCATATTTGCAGCTTTTCTTCTAGCCTCTTTCTTAAGCCTTGTAAAACATTGTGTGTGGCATGTACCACAAGTTCTACATCTTCTCTTAACCATATCTTGTACGTAACTGGGAGGGCACCCATTTCCTGTGACTACATCTTCATATGTTGCTATGAATGCTTTTATATCTGGTTTTATGTTGTCTTTCAGTCTCTGTATGGTGCACATCCTCTGAATGAGACCAAGCATATAACACCTATGTAGACTCAAGTCTGGTTTCTTGCCTGTGTGTGTGACCATATATTCTGGTTTTATCATTTTCCCTTTGTATTTAAGTGTCACTGCACACACTCCCATCAGTGGCATTGTATCTGCACTATAGTCTTTCACAGTCACTTTTGATTAATAAGGTTAAGATTTTATCACGGTTATTTTTAGTAAAAGTCACAGTCAATAAACAAAAATTCAGGGAAGCCCACAGCCTATCCATTGGGGGGAGATGGGAGGACTGACAATCTGAAACCCACTGTAGGGAGGGGTGGGGCAACTGACAGCTCCTCCAGCCCTACTGCTGCAGGTGGCAGGGGCTGAAGCTGAAGAAGTCACAGAGGTCAGTGACAAATTGTATCCTTTATTATTACATTCACTTGTGCCCCAGTATTTATCTTATGTGCATATTTTAGTTCCTGAATCTTTTGAGTTTTCAGCCTACTCCATTCCTGTGCTTAAGAACATCTTTTCCTCTTCCCTTGAGGTATCTGTCTGCATTTAATACATGCACTTTCAGGCTTCCTCTGCACATTTTAGCATAATACTTGGGTTTATTAAAGTTTCTTCATATTTGTCCAAATGTTAGGTATTTCCTATACTCATGATGGTTGCCACATCACTGATATTATTTCAAACTTTCTATCTGTCTTTTGCCAATTTAATTTCTGTGAACGTTTCCCTTTGTGGTTTAGCTATTGCATTCACAGTCATACGCTCATGTGTTGTCTAGGCTTTTTATTTGTGTTTCTCTTTGGTCTTCTGCTTGGCATGTAGATACTGCCCCTTCTAGCATAAACTCTATCTCCCTTAATAAGCATACACAGACTTTGTTCTCTAGAGTTACAATAAAATTCTGGGCTGTACTGTGAGTGCCTTTTAATAATCACAGGACTGGGATTTTAGTTGCAGTTTTAACTCCCCCATTGTTTCCCCATCATTCTGTGTTATCTAAAATATAAATCTCTCATAAGTAATATTTGTAGGTATAAGATAGATAAGCCCTTTATTATGAACAGAACTATGGACTGCAGTGAAGTAGCAAACAGTCTACTGTTCTACTTTGTGTAACTGAATCCTGGGAGTGGTCTATCCTGGGTTTCTTTTTTTCCACTCCCCAAAAAGAAGCATGTCCTAGGAAACCAAAGACTCTATCTAGATCAGTGGTGGGCAACTTGCGGCCCATCAGGGTAATCTGATTGCAGGCTGTGAGACATTTTGCTGACATTGACCATCTGCAGGCATGGCCTCCTATACGCCTACAGTGTTTAGGAAATGTGATCTCTACACCTCCTGGAGTACTCATTCTATTAGCACAATTGGGAACTCTCACCACACTAGTCAGGAAAGAAGAGTTGCTGTGGGGAAGTGCTGTTAACAGAAGCCTGGAAGAGCAGGTAAAGCTCCCCTTTACTAAACTCTGCCTGATACTGTAGTTAAGTGCGAAGACTTTGTACAAAGGTATTTTCATCCTTTCCTCCGTGTTGTACTGAATGTGTGTTTGTGACTGTTTATTGATTAACCAAGTGCAAGAGACTCTTTGGCTCTGCATTGAATACTTAGAAAGTATGAGACCGTGGCTGCTAATCTCCATAATATAGCAATATTTTAATTCTAATTTTACAGTAGAATAAGGAGCCTGGGGGACAATAAATACATATGCAAGGAAGTGTCCCTATTTCATACTTTGAAGTAGACAAACAAATCTATATTTTATAAATTCTGATAATTCCTAGCTAATAGTGACTTTAACATTGCAGTAGCATAGCTCAATCCTTTCCGGAAAGAAATCAAGGGTACATTAAAAGACAACAGTTGAGTATTGTAGTGCTGCAGAAGCCAAATAACTGGGTTACATCATTCTGAGATATGGCTGTATGTCAGCACTGTTGCTCTTTCCCTGCAATCACGGCAATGAATTACAGTAACACATTCAATCTTGATAAATTATATACTCAGCTTCTGCCTAAATTAAACGGACTGCAATCCAGATTGGTGCAGCCACATATTAACACTGAATCCACCATTTCCTGTCTATATCTTAGTAAATTATGTGTTTGGTGGTTGCTAGCTTGCATGCATTGATTAGCATTGCTGTTACAGCTTTTAACAGATCTGTGTCAAAGTGAAATAAAAAGTAGTATAAAACATTTTGCTGTGACAGTTAACTCCGACCAGTTCAGTTATATACATAGTTTTTAGAGGCAATGTTAAGAATCATTAAAACAATCATTCTGAAGAATGATGTGAACAAATAATTATGTTTGCAATGATTTGACTAGTCTTACCCAGTTCTACTGGTAAATAGTAAGAGCGGAGGTTGGCACAAATGCTTTATAACTTTTATCTTTTGTAAAGTTTATTTTTTTTTATTAAACTCTACTTGGAAATAATGTGCAATATAAAGTCTTCAGTTAGATTTAGAACAACTAATTTTAAGAAATCCATTACCTCTATTTTTTTATAAAATATATGATATATACTACATGCTTCGCAACTAGGGATTACTTGATGTTGAAATTCAAATTACTCTTGCTATCTTAGCCATGACTAAAACTGACTTTCAGAACTGTGTGTCAAAAACCAATGGGTAGTTGCTTTCTTAATTTGCACAAACTACCACAGTTGTATACACAAAGTAAGCATTTGCATGCACAAATGAAAATATAGCTCTGCACACTTGCAAATATCTGATTTGTGTGTGTCAATTAGGAGTACAATTTTGAACATATTTTCCATTATATATGTGAATTTATGGCAATCTGACCAACACTGGCATTCTGAATTATTAATTATTAATGTATAGAAAGCAGTGTGGACCAATGGATAAGACAGTGGCATGGTAATTAGAAGACTGGGGCTAACATTGACTTGCTGTGTGACATTGGGCAAATCACTTTGGATGGATGTGCCTCAGTTTGCTCATCTGTAAAATAAAGATGATACCTAGACACTTTTCTAACATGCTTTGCAAACTATCGCTGAAAAACCTATATATGTGCTAAATATCTCTGTTGATTATACTGAGAATTCATTTTCAGCTAGTCAGAAGAGGAAAGAATGCTGCATGGTTACAGCTGCATGTTTAGACTCCCACATTTCACTTATGCAAAAAAACTGTACTGATTGTAGATATCTGGTTAGCATATTTGCTGTTTGCTTATGCTCAATAAATATGCAGTATGAATATTTCTATACTTTATTTTGTCTAACAATGACTGTCAGCCAATTGCAGTGTATATATTTGTGTAATCCCTGCATAGATGTTTCTTAATCATGCCGGACCATATTGTGACAGTCCTCTATGCAAATATGGGAATGCTCATGAAGGCTCCTCAAGCTTTAGGAGGTAGGCCTTTTTCAGTGCTAGTCTAAGGGGAAAGCAGAAACTACTTCCTTAATGTTCCACTTGGGGCAAATGGTGCCCCAAATGCAGTAGGAGCTGGGGATAAAGCAGACCTCTGGCTTCTCTTCACTTGTATGCTTTCATGAGCCAACCTTCAAGGTGCATTCTATGTAGTACCCCTGCATACTGGGCAACTCAGGGGAGGGTCTATAGATCTCTGAGGGTGTTAGTATGTCTGTGGTGTATGTTATAAGATGTTATAAATACAATATTTTACTGTAAGCAATATTAGCATATATTTCTTCCATCACTAATGCCTTGATAGGAAATATTTTCTTTCCTAGCACAATGGGGCCCTGATAGTCAAAGTAACCCTTTTTTCAAGAAGGGGATAATGTCTTACATATTTGCTGCTAATATGCCAGCAATGCTAGCACAATTATCAAAATCCAAGAGACACCCAGGGAAGCTAATTATTATACAAGTATGTACCTGTTGTGGTACAGGAGGGCCAGGGAGCAGTGGTAGAGTGGAAATATATAAGCCCTAGGCTAATTAAGGCATGGTTCCCTGTAGAGTAGGGAGGGTTGCTACAGGTTAATTGGAGCACCTGTAGTCAATTAAGCCCTGTCAGGAACCTAATAAACCCCCCTGCTTCAGGCACTCAGGGGAGTGGACCGGACCTTTGAGGTGTGTTGTAAGATTTGAAAGACCAGAGAACTGACCTAAGGGAGACCCTGTCCCTGCAGGGGAGGGAGACTTCCTTCCCCAGCATCTAAGGACCAAAGGTTCCCCACCCAAGGGGGAAGAGGGTAAGAACCTGCAGGGGTTGAGAGGGGCTGGGGCTTGGGCTCAGAGTGAGGAGCAAACCCAGGCCCCTCCCCTGCTTCCTTCCTCAACCACCTTCATTGGCCACTAGTGGGGATCTTGGCAGCCCAAGTGCAGGGGCAAGCGGTGGTGTCTTAACCACCCTGCCAAGAAAAGCCCAGGACCCACCATACTAACTTGTTTATTCCCCAACACACACACACACACACTGTTCCTCAGACGTTCTTGTCAACTGCTGGAAATGGCCCACCTTGATTATCACTACAAAAGGCTTTTTCCCCCCTGCTCTCCTGCTGGTAATAGCTCACCTTAAGTGATCACTCTCATTACAGTGTGTATGGTAACACCCATTGTTTCATGTTCTCTATGTATATAAATCTCCCCACTGTATTTTCCACTGAATGAATCCGATGAAGTGAGCTGTAGCTCACGAAAGCTTCTGCTCAGATAAATTTGTTAGTGTCTAAGGTGCCACAAGTACTTCTTTTCTTTTTGCGAATACAGACTAACATGGCTGCTACTCTGAAACCATGCTAACATTGGTCATCTTGCCACATTATACATGACTCTTTCGCCTTAGGCTTTAACAAAAATGAAGAACAGTCATACACTCTTTGGGAAGTATCAGGGCTGGCCATGGCTGGAGACGATACACTGGATGGGAAGGGCCAGGGCTCTGAGGTGACACTGAGTATACTCTGTCTCAGGTTCTTGGCTGGCTGGTAATTTCTCACATGCTCAGAGTCTAACTGATCCCTATATGTAGGGTTGGTAAAGCATTTTTCTCCATGTCAGATTGGCAGTGACAATGGGGATTTTTTGCCTTTCTCTGCAATGTGGACACAGGTCACTTGCCGGGATTATCTGGGTGTATCTCACTTAATCATTTCCCTGCCATTGTAGGGGCCTCAAGCACTGGTGCATATCGGACCTACCTATTCTCTCCCTACTTCTAGTTTCCTGTGGGCTGTAATTCTTTGGTCTAATTTCAGTTGCTGGATTTGGTGTGCAGACGCTGAGTGGTGGTGGTGGCCTGTGATATACAGGAAGTCTGACTAGATCATCTGGTGGTCCCTTCTGGCCTTAAATTCTGTGAATCTAAGTAAAAATGTTTGAATTGAAAACCAGTTTCAACTTTGTTCTTTAAGATATCACTTGGTAAAGGGATTTTTATTTGCCCATTTTAAAACTTTTAATAAAAAATCCTTAAGAACATTTCAAAGAAGTAGAAATCCTACTACATATATTCCAAGTGACAGGACACATATATAACCCAAATTGTAAATAATATTTATTATTGGATTCAAAAATGTAAATACAGGGAACTTAACAGAGATGTTTAAAATTAAATTGGACAATAATACTTGCAAACAGACTGCAGGGAAAATTTCTGAAGTGGTAGGTGGATTGGATAAATGGCCTATTAGTTCTTGTATTAATTTGCTTCCAATGTTTAAAATGTGGTTTTATGGCTCAGAAGATTGGTAATACAATATGAAGCCATTCATTAATCCAAATCCAGTTTAGGCTGATAGTGATCAAAAATAATTGCACACGATCAAAAACTGACTTGATTTAATTTCTATTGCTTCAGGATTTCAGTAGTTCAGAATTGATTTTTCTCCTTCCACAGCTGCCCCCAAGTGAAAACAGGAGGGGACAAACTAAAGGGAAAAAATAACCAAAAATTTTCCTGAGACTCAGAAATAGTCTACATAGTAATTCTGAGGCTTAAATGATTATCACTTATTAAGGATTATGTATATATCTAAAGATACAATTGACTTCTCACACCTTTGCATTATAGTTTCAATTCAGAAAAGCACTTAAGCATAAAATCAGTGGGACTTAAGCACATGCTTTAAGTCAAGCATATGCTTAAATGTTTTCCTGAATTGGGGCCTGTGCACATAGCAAGTCTACATAACCATGTATTCCTACTGATGTTACTCTTATGATCCCTCTGTATGTTACACTGACTTGTTGTGTTTTGCTTAAATTTGCTTATAAACTAATTGTGGCAAGCACAGTCTCTTACTAGAAGTTTGTGCAATGCCTAGAACAAAGGATCCTTGATGCCAGTTGGGTATTCTGAGCACTAATGTAGTACAAGTACATAAATAATAATGATATGAATGTGCTTATTCTTATTTTATCCAAACCATTAGAACCAATCTCTAGTACTGCCCTCCATAAAAAGAATAAAATGTGGTTTCTGCCAATAAGAATACATTTGGTCAACAATCCAAACTTCAGAGATTGGACACAAATCAAATTTGACTGACCCTCAAATTCTAGCTATTCTATCCTTGCCAATAGTCACAGACTGTTCAACACTGTGAAAAGTTGTAAAAAATACCCATTCAAGTTTCTTCATTAAGAAACTGATCAGGTTTCTTTGTCAATACAGAGACAGAATCCATCTTGCAGAAAGAAATGCCTGCTGCAGTCATATTAAAGAAACTATTAAGTATCTCTGAAATCTGGATGTAATTGTTGTGTTATAACTCTCATTCTTCTAATTTAATATTATGCTAATGGGAGTTGAGCTTTTATCAACTGGGGCTAATATATGTGATCTTTAGAAAACCAAAAGCTCCTGATATGTAAATTCAATCAGGTTTTGTTTTTGTTTTGTGTGAAGAGGTGGCAATATGTGGCAACAAATACTAAGAATACCTTAAGAACTCTTAAGGTCATTTAATTCCAAACAAGCAAAGGCAGATATTTTTAAAGCCTCAGTATCACCATATATTGGTAAGTGTCCCCCACAAAGTGGCCTCAATCAGTGTAGAAATGATGCATGCCTCTCCATCAGCCTCACCAGGGGCCTAATTAAAAGTCCCTCAAAACTGCCCAGGTGGTACTGCATTAGCAAATGAACGTGATGTGAGTTCCCTATGTAAATCAGCAGCAAGCTTCCTCATGTTCAGCTAGGAATTAAATGAGAGATCCAAAAAACTTGATACCTTAAAGAATTACCAGTAAAAATTTGAGTCGGAGACAGTGATTGTGAAAATGGTGCTGGAGGAGGGAGTACAATATAAAAAGGAGATGAGGACTTTACGGGTGGGACTTTCAAAAGAGCCTGGCTTTCATTTATGACTTGTGCTCCAAAGTCACTAAGGCCCTTTTGAATACCCCATCCTATATGTCTAATAAACAATTACACAATCATATTGAGAAGAAGAAACTGTAGATTGTAGAAAGTTAAGTGAGAGTCAGAAAGTTATAAGTGTGTGGCATATGGTGAATAGATCCTGATGTGACACTACATGCTATTTGTCATAGTGATATTATTATATATGATATGATTATGGCATAATTATGGTGGGTTTTGTACAAGATGGGTCATGTAAGGTGTCATTGGAAAAATTATGATTTGCTGAATAGGATTATCCTATTTGTATGCATGTGTGTTCTGTTTTTGGATCTGAAGTTATGAATATTGACTATGTATCTGTATTTCAAATGTGGTTATACCTGGGTGACACCCACTAGGCAAAATGCTTCCAGTCTAGACAGCTGGTTGTGAAGGGCCTATTCAAGATAATCAGCCATTAGGGGAAACAATAGTTCTTAGAAGAAGCTTTCCTGAGAACACTCCAGATAGCCTATCAGTAATGGCTGCTATGACTCAGCAGGCCATGCAAGGGCATGTGATCAGACCACATGTCCCTGATCTCCATTTTGGGTACTGGTAGTTTTCCATGAACTGGGCTGGGAACTATTTTTGGAACAAAGTGTTCCCACCATATGGTACAGTTATATAAGGTGGGGTGTGACAACATTGAGGGGCCTCACTCCCTGCACAAAGACATTCCTGAAAACATCTGAGAAGCAAAGACTGAACTGGGGGAAGTGCTGGTCCTAGGCTAAAGGGATTTCTAGCCTGTGTATGGAAACCTGGTGGACTGCTTGTATCCTCAGACAGGGTGAGAAATTGCTAATTCATATCCAATATTTCTAGTATTTTAGGCTTAGATTGTGGTTTTGTTTATTTACTAAGTAACCTGCTTTCATCTGTTTGCTATCACTTTTAATCACCTAAAATCTATCTTTTGTAGTTAATAAACTTGTTTTTTGCTTTATCTAAACCAGTGAGCCTTTAACTGAAGTGTATGGGGAAAATCTCAGCTTGGTTAACACATGCTTGGTGCATATTCCTCCTCCACATTGAGGAAGGGGCAAACTATTTATGAGCTTACATTGTACAGATACCTGTGCAATGCAAGACAGTATAATTTTGGGTTTATACTCCAGCGGGGGGTGCATATCTGGGGAGGTAGGAGTTATCTTGGCTGTAGCCTCTCTATTGTTGCTTCATGCAGTGGCTGGTCAGCCTGCATGCAACTAGGTGTGTCTCTGCTGTGCAAATTCTGGTGAAAATGTAGGACTGGGAGTGGTCTACAGTTTGTCACAGCAGCACACTGTGAGTGGAAACCCATGCTGATGAGTCAGAGGGCTCAGTGGAACCCCAGTTCCAGGTGGCACACCTTAGGGAATCAGTCACACCTGAGTTACAGGAATATTTATTCCTGAACTACTGAAAATTTGATTTTAAGGAAAAATCTGTCTCTGATAAACTTCATAGAATGCTTTTACAGAAAATGCTTATTACATTGGAGAATTATTTTTGTTAAAATATTAGTAGAATTAAATATTTTTTCTTCCCAGATCAACACATAAGGAAACATCTGTTTATCTATCATTATCATTTACTGCCAACCACGTGTCAAATAAGATTTATAGGGTTTACAAATTTGCTGTAGCATATTGTGTTGACAAAATGAATAAGTGGGCTTTATATATTGGCTAAAATACAGGTACCAGTATGGTGGGATGCTATATTTATTTTGTGATTCAAAATCTGCTTATTTTTGTTGGAGAAAGGACAGATACTAAACAACTTAAAGTGTAGTTATACTAGTGAAGTGACTATAAAAATTATAACATTGGTGGTTCCAAATTTAGTTTCTCTATAGATCAGTTCTGTAAAGTCATTTGGGGTTTTGAA
Organism: Eretmochelys imbricata; assembly: GCF_965152235.1. Taxonomy (NCBI): domain Eukaryota; kingdom Metazoa; phylum Chordata; order Testudines; family Cheloniidae; genus Eretmochelys; species Eretmochelys imbricata. Next base: position 90,012,258 of record NC_135572.1, on the reverse strand, counting down.
AACAAGTTGTGTTGATTCTGCCTTACATCATCAGTTTAGGAGAGGGAAAAGATTCTAGAATGTAATGGATTTTTTTTAATCAATACAGAACAGAATCCAGTCCATTTTTATGTATTGGTTCTGCTAACAATAGTAATGACTTGGGATTGGTCAATAAAGTAAGAACATGCAACTGAGATACACAGGAAGTAGATGCAAAAAGTAAAGGAGTACTTGTGGCACCTTAGAGACTAACCAATTTATTTGAGCATGAGCTTTCGTGAGCCACAGCTCACTTAATCAGATGCATACCGTGGAAACTGCAGCAGACTTTATATATACAAAGAGAATATGAAACAATACCTCCTCCCACCCCACTGTCCTGCTGGTAATAGCTTATCTAAAGTAATCGTCAGGTTAGGCCTTCAAATCCAAAACTTCAAATCCAGACTCCAGCGAGAAACTGCTGAATTGGAATTCATTTGCAAATTGGATACTATTAATTTAGGCTTAAATAGAGACTGGGAGTGGCTAAGTCATTATGCAAGGTAGCCTATTTCCTCTTGTTTTTTCCTACCCCCCCCCCCAGATGTTCTGGTTTAACTTGGATTTAAACTTGGAGAGTGGTCAGTTTGGATGAGCTATTACCAGCAGGAGAGTGAGTTTGTGTGTGTATGGGGGTGGTTTTTGGAGGGGGGTGAGGGAGTGAGAGAACCTGGATTTGTGCAGGAAATGGCCTAACTTCATTATCATGCACATTGTGTAAAGAGTTGTCACTTTGGATGGGCTATCACCAGCAGGAGAGTGAATTTGTGTGGGGGGGTGGAGGGTGAGAAAACCTGGATTTGTGCTGGAAATGGCCTAACCTGACGATTACTTTAGATAAGCTATTACCAGCAGGACAGTGGGGTGGGAGGAGGTATTGTTTCATATTCTCTGTGTATATATAAAGTCTGCTGCAGTTTCCATGGTATGCATCTGATGAAGTGAGCTGTGGCTCACGAAAGCTCATGCTCAAATAAATTGGTTAGTCTCTAAGGTGCCACAAGTACTCCTTTACTTTTTGCGAATACAGACTAACACGGCTGTTACTCTGAAACAGGAAGTATATGTGAGTCAAAGAAATATAGGAAGCAGATATGCTGAATGAGAAGGACAGTTTTCCATAGTGACTTTTTAAAATCACAACCATGCTTCTTTTGCTTGGAGGAGAAAAAATAGAAAAAATAGAAGTTTATTAAACAGTAATATTTCTTAAAACCTTTTAAAAGGCCTTGAAATTTTCCAACATTTTGCATTTCTTGAAGACTCATGGAACTTAAATCTTCACCTGACTGTGGTGCATGAAAAAGGAATTTAAGTTCACGTGTGGTCAGACATTCATAAGAATTTATTTTCACTATAATTAGTCTCTTTTTTGTCATAGTACCTTGTTTTGTTTCTTTTCTTTCTCTCTCCACAACCAACTTAAATTGTTTCATGCCCCAAGATCAGGGCTGTAACCAGGGGCAGCCACCCAGGTTTCAAATCCATACAGCTGGAAAAATGGGGCGATATGTGGGAGGAGAGCATGTGGGGTCATGGACACTCCAGATTTCTGCCATCTATTCAGCAGAGGTTTTCAAATTGTGGGGAAGTCTCCCTAGGTGGGCACATCCCACAAGTTTGAAACCTGCCAAAAGCCAGTGGATTGGAAGCTTGTGGGAGCCATTTGGGCCCCTTGCTATCTGCATTGTTAGGTGGAATGTCTGGGGTACTAGGAGAATGTGCTGACCAATAGCACTTTCTTCTCCTGCTGAAAGGTGGAGCATGCCTCACCTATGCTCATGACAGCCCTCCCTGCCCTGTTCCCTGAGCTGGGCCACCTTTACACAGTGGGTCGCTCCCCAGGCAGGGCTGGTGTCACAGCTCCAAGCTGTGCCCCTGGAGAGCTCTTGCCTTTTCCCCCAAAGGAGCCCAGTGCTGACCAGTGACACCCCCTGGAGTCAGTCCCTACCCACAAAGCCCAGCTGCCATGAGATGCTCCTGAGGTGCTCCGAGAGCAGGCCCCCCACAAGCTTGCTGCTGCCCTGGTGCTCATAGCCTGACACTCCCACGAGTAGGCCAGGCTGCTCCTACCAGCTTCTGATGTGCCAACTCTTGACAGGAGGTGACGATTTTCAAACTGTTAAATGGAAGACAGAAATCTGGGGATCATGTGACCCATGTGCCCCTCACACATTGCCTCTATGGGGGTGCAAATATGTTTGCTCACCCTGGCTCTGCACAGTGTATCTGGCGGTTCTGAGGATGTTAGCACTTGCAAACAACAAGTGAATAGTTAGGTTAATAACCATCATTATTTTTATTACCAATTCAAAATGGAAAATGCCACAAATTCACTAACTGCTTGGTTGTCTGTTTTCTGTTCCTAAATTCAAAGTGTAATATAAACTAATGCTTGCTTTCAGAGCTAGACTCATAGATCTGAAAGGCCAAAGGGGATCTTTGTGATCATTTAGTCTGACAGCCTGTCTAACACAACCAAAGAACTAGCCTAAAATAATTCCTAGAGCATATCTTTTAGTAAAACATGCAGTCTTGAGTAAAAAATTCAGTGGAGACTCTACCATCATCCTAATGGTTAATTACTCTTAGCTAAAATTTACCTTATTTCCAGTCTGAATTTGTCCAGTAAATTTGAACTTCAAGGCATTGGTTTGTGTTATACATTTCACTGCTAGATTCATCAGCTATCTTATTCCTTCGATAACTCAGCTGGTAGAGCAGAGGCCTATAAGGACCCCTGGGAATCCTTAGGTTGCTGGCTCAAAAGAGTAGGCTTTTGGTTACACACTCTTCTTTTAGGGGTTAGAGTAGATGACCTCCTGAGGTCTCCTCCAACCCTGATATTCTAAGGCTGAAGAGCCCATTATTAAGTATTCCCCATGTAGATTCAGACAGTAATCAAGTCACCCTTAACTTTCTCAGAATCTAGCAGTGAAATGTATAACACAAACCAATGCCTTGAAGTTCAAATTTACTGGACAAATTCAGACTGGAAATAAGGTAGACTGAACTGCTTGTTAATAGTTTTGTAATGTAATTAAATTTAACATACATGTGTGTGTTTGGGGTGGGAGGGTATATCAAAGTAACCCACCACAATAGCATTTAACTTCAGAGAGGGGAACTTCACAAAAATGAGAGCTAGTTAAATGGAAATTAAAAGGAACAGTCACAAGACTGAAATGTCTGCAAATTGCAGAGAATTTTTTTTTAAAAACACAATCACAGAGGCTCAAACTAATCCCCATGGAGGATTTCCAATCCACTGTTTCAAGACTTCCCCAAGATAATTCCAGTCTCTCCTGGGTAGGCCAAAGTAGGCCAATAGCCCTACCCAGCAAGACTCGGTGTGGTCCCCTACCATCAGGTGCAGTCCTGTTGTGGGTTAGAGCTGTACATCCCTGTGTATGCACTGGAGGTAGCAGGGAGATCCTGATGCATCAAGAAAGTCTAGTGTATATCTCTGCTACATCTCATCTTTTACTCCTATGTCAGATAAAAAAGAATTATCAGGATGGTGTGGGTCCACCGCTCAGTGAAGAATGTGAGCTGGTAACAGAAGATTATAGGAAAGCAAATCTGCTCAGTGCCTACTTTGCTTCAGTTTTCTCACAAAAAATAACATGTGACTGGATGACCAGCAAAGTTACCACAGAGAATATAGGAAGGGATTCAGATCAAGATAAGTAAAAAAAATGTTAGGAAATTGCCTGACTAATTTGAATGAATTCAAGCCAATTGGACTGAAAGAACTAGCTAAAGATATCTTGGAGCCACTGCATTAATATTTGCAAACTCATGGTTGACAGAGGTCCCAGAAGACTGGAGAAGGGCTAACATAGAACTAAGATCAGTCAGCCTGACCTTGTTACCTGGGAAGCTACTAGAGAAATATATAACACATTCCATTTGTAAATACCTGGGGGATAAAGAGGTAACACCTAATTTAGACCCCATCATTTGTATGTATAATTTGGATTATATTTTCCAATGCACATTATTTTGCATTTATCAGCATTGAATTTTGTCTGTCATTTTGTTGCCCAGCCACCCAGTTTTGTGAGATCCCTATGTAATTCTTTGCAGTCAACTTTGGACTTAACTAGCTTGAGTAATTTTGTATTATGCATAAATTTTGTCACTTCACTATTTACCCCTTTTCTAGAACATTTATGTATATGTTGAACAGCCCAGGTTTCAGTATAGATCCTTGGAAGACCCTGTCCTCTTTCTTGTGAAAACTGTTCATTTATTCCTACCCTTTGTTTCATATCTTTTATTATCCAATTATTGATCCAGGTGAGGACCTTCCCTTGTCACCCCAAGAAAAGACTCAGTGTCACATTGTAGCCCTTGTGTTGTTTACTTCCAGGTTCCCCAGATGTTAATTTATTAATCTGTTCCTGCAAGGTGAAAGGAGGGGGTCCACCTTCATGAAATTGCCAGGATTTACCAAGGATCTCCCTATGCCCTTCAGGAAACTCCCCAGAACAGACTAGATCTGTTCACCCCTGTGAGGACACGGATACTCAAAGGATTGACACCCAGGCCATACTTTTCCAAAACCAAGTGTTTTCTTTATTTAGTGTAACTAATCTTTCCTAATACAATTAATCAAAACCTAAATTAAAACATAAACATAAATCCCTTTGCAGAGGTATACAAGTTTAAAATATGCAATACTGTAATGCTATACACTTGGAATGGTTTAAGAGATTATGTTCTGCACATGGTGATCAGTTATATGCAGGACACTGAGAGCAATCAAACTCTAAACTTTATAAATAGTAACAAATATATACACACACAGACATCCAACTTTATTATCACAAGCATACGCATTCATTAACCCTACTTCTGTCATTCTTACTCTCTGCAGGCTTCTCTTTCCCTCTGTTCAGTCATGGTCCTTCTCCTCTGTTCTAGCAACGCTGCTGCTCCTGCCACCCTGCAGTTGCTTCTTCCTTCAGGTCTTCTTCCTTGCTATTCTTTGGTCTTTCAGGTTTCTCTGATCATTGCCTCCTTCTTCTCCTGTTCCTAGCCAACTAACTTTTGCCTGCCTTAGATACAGTTTTTGGCCTGTTCTGATGGGAGGATTTGCTAATGCTAGGATTTAAAAAATAAGCCAATCACCTTCAGAGCCTCTCTGATTGATCCATACTTATAGACCAATCATAACTGCAAATATATGGTGAGCCTTACATGTTTTTGGACTGATTATGCCTAACTGACTGCTCCCTGCAGTTTTGGACTGACCTTTACCTAACCTCAGCGCACACCCTGCTTAGCAACACACTAATCTTTGACTGAACTGCTTAGAACTACTGTCTCACTGTCCTTGGCTGTATGCCAACATTGATCGCACACTTAAAATTACCAACCTTTAAAATTATAAACCATCACATTTTCTTTAATAGATACTTATTTGTTAATTTATGCATCTTAATGTTAGGCTCTACTGCTGCCACCCTATTTCTTACCAATTTAATTACATTTTATTTCAGTGTTCCCCCTATTTTCAGTTAATGGTGGCAAAGCAGTGTTTTTCAATGTTGTGCTAGGAAACAAAGAGTAGCTCAAAATATCACCCACTTATCCCATGACTGATTATTTTGCTTAATAATCTTTGGTGAATGACCTTGTCAAAGGCTTTCTTAAAGTCCAGGTATTGATGGGTTTTCCCCGTGATACTCCTGCTTCTCTCAGGCAAGAGGGAACCACAGTTGTCATAAAAATAAAGGGAAGGGTAAACCCCTTTGAAATCCCTCCTGGCCAGGGGAAAACTCCTCTCACCTGTAAAGGGTTAAGAAGCTAAAGGTAACCTCGCTGGCACCTGACCAAAATGACCAATGAGGAGACAAGATACTTTCAAAAGCTGGGAGGAGGGAGAGAAACAAAGGGTCTCTGTCTGTTGGTATGCTGCTTTGCTGGGGACAGAACAGGAATGGAGTCTTAGAACTTTTAGTAAGTAATCTAGCTAGGTATGCGTTAGATTATGATTTCTTTAAATGGCTGAGAAAAGAATTGTGCTGCATAGAATAACTATTTCTGTCTGTGTATTTTTTTGTAACTTAAGGTTTTGCCTAGAGGGGTTCTCTATGCTTTGAATATAATTACCCTGTAAGGTATCTACCATCCTGATTTTACAGAGGTGATTTCTTTACTTCTATTTACTTCTATTTCTATTAAAAGTCTTCTTGTAAGAAAACTGAATGCTTTTTCATTGTTCTCAGATCCAAGGGTTTGGGTCTGTAGTCACCTATGCAAATTGGTGAGGCTTTTTATCCAACATTTCCCAGGAAAAGGGGGGTGCAAGTGTTGGGAGGATTGTTCACTGTTCTTAAGATCCAAGGGTCTGGGTCTGTAGTCACCTAGGCAAATTGGTGAGGCTTTTTACCAAACCTTGTCCAGGAAGTGGGGTGCAAGGTTTTGGGAAGTATTTTGGGGGGAAAGACGTTTCCAAACAGCTCTTCCCCAGTAACCAGTATTTGTTTGGTGGTGGTAGCGGCCAATCCAAGGACAAAGGGTGGAATATTTTGTACCTTGGGGAAGTTTTGACCTAAGCTGGTAAAGATAAGCTTAGGAGGTTTTTCATGCAGGTCCCCACATCTGTACCCTAGAGTTCAGAGTGGGGGAGGAATCTTGACACCAGTAATTGAACCTAAATACCTGGGAGGAGAGGTGACATTCTGCCATTACCCTTCCAGTTGGGGGGGCAGGACCAGAGGAGCCCCTGGTGTGCACAGAGTGTCAGATTTGCCTTAAAAACTGACCTTGTTTGCTCTATCAAATATCAACCATACTTGGGTCTAACCTTTTTCTTACACAAATATAAAATAGCAGTGAAGTCAATGGAGATATGCTAGCTGAGGATCTGGTCGAACACTGTACAACGAAAGCAGAGAAATATGTAATTTGTTCTTTTCCTACATTGACACTTCTGTTGCTCTTTCACCCTGAACAATTCCAATGTGATTTACAGACTAAAGGCCAAGTTGTGCCTTTGGGTCCATTGGGGTGTGATTTCTCCCAGTTCTTTCCTCAGGTACTGCAGCTCCATGCTGTTCCCGGCACAGGGAAGTTCCTACAAAGCACAACTGCATCTTTCACAAAGTGATATAGAACCTATTGTCCAGGTCCATCAGTGAAATGCAGTCAGCTATTTAGAACAACATAGCAAATGTATAATGGCACAAAACAATACTATACAGCACTTTAAGACATAATGTAAAAAATAATATGGCAACAGAAACAAGGGAAATTGGTTCTGATCCTGCATCCAAGTCAAAGGTAAAGGTCACTCCAAGTAAAGTAAGCAGAATATATTATCAGTTTTGAACCTGGGCATTTAATGCTGCTTCTAGGCTAAAGTTCCAGTTTTCATGACAAAAGAGGTCTCTTCATTTTTATTCTGATGTCAAAAATCACACTCTTCTAAAAAATTATAAAATATCAAGTCGTCATCTTCTAGTTGTCCTTGTAAGTGGCAAATATTTTTACCTACATAGGTCCAAATCCTTAGCTGTTGTTAGTCAACATAGCTTCATTGATTTCAGTGGAAAGAAACTGATTTATGTTACCTGAGGATATGTTAATTAATTTTCTCATACTGGTCTCTGCTCCTTCTTTCATTCGGCCCCTTATACTCATTGTCTCCACGTTCATCGATAGATCACCTTCTCTTTTCTTTCAGATCACTCCTGAAAATGCATTTCCACAAAGACACTCAGTGTTAATTAAACTACAAAAGGTGTGTTATGGAAAGAATCTTTGTTCTATATATTTCAAAAGTGTAACTGTTTTGCACAACTTTGAAATGAACTCAAATTCTGTTTTGTTTGCTTTTGTTGGTGCATTAAGGGATTCATTTTCAGAGGGGTTGAAACCTGCCTCCTATTTTATGGGAACAAGTTAATCCCAGAAAATGAATTGTGTATGTAAATCTGAGCATGGACTCATAACCACAGTGGTGAGAGGCTTTAGAATGTTAAATCAATATTTAGCAACAAGTTCTGTTCTCACCTCTGATTTCCTGTATAGTCTCAGGCATGTCACAGAGGCTCCTCAAGTGCCAGTGTTCTTATCTGTAAACTGAATATAATAAATACTTACTTTTACAAAGGTCCCATTGTAATGCACCATTTGCTGGTAAACTAGCTCAAAATTCTGAGAGATGGAAGTACTTTGAGAACCTTCCTACAGACTTTAAAAGTGTTTTCATTCCAATTGCATAAATAAATATTGCTTACTTCCAGTATAATTAGCTCTAGTATTTTTACATATAGAAATGATTAACGATACAAAATTGGAAAAATTAAAGTTTTTTTTAAAAAAAGTTATCATTACAAACATGCTCTTTTAAATCCATCTGTTCTAAATTTAATCGTTTGTAATTGTAGCTTCCAACTAGTTTTGGCTATCTTACTTCCCCTAAATAGATATCAGAGCCTGTAACAGGGTGATATGACCTAATGGTCAGAGCCACATTAAAGTCATGGTTGTGGCTGGGAGTCAAGCCAAAAACCAGAGTCAGTCACAACAAAGGTCAGAGCCAGTATGAGTAAGGGTATCAACAGTCTCACTTCTGTTACAGCACAATTGGTTATTTTCTTCCACTGCTATATGAAATGCTTTACTTTCACTCTTAAAATAAATTTTAACTATAAAAAAGAACAATTAGTGCTCATTAACTGTGCAAGAAATCTTGCTAGTGAAGCCTACTATAGCTCACGTTCTGATATTTATTGAACACCTGTATTTTCAAGGGGGATTTTGCACTGGTTGGTGTGGCAGAAGTCCTCCAAATGATTAAAGCCATACAGACCAGAAAAATCAATGTCATGTCCCCTAGTTTATGTAGGAAAAATGAAGATTGAGTAGTTTAGAGTGAATACATTTTTAAATTAAAGGTTCAATCAGTAATATCCACTTTAATCTGCTGGTGATGTCTTAAAAAATCCAGGAAGACATTCACTACTAGTGTGACTTTTTTGTACTGATTACAATTGCATGATGGTCTATAAAATCTTACAGATACTGGGACTATAATCCTACTCAGAAAAAAAACTCCCATTAAAACAAATGAGTTTTGCAAATGGAGGGCAGCTGAACAGAGAACTTTTATGTATTAGTTTCTGATAATCAAACACTGTGATGGTAAATGTATGTTATATATGATCAGTAACTTGATAAATTTATACTTGATCAATATATTTTTTTGAAATACCAACAGATTTAACTGTGCTATATCAGACTTCAAGTCAGCACAGCCAAATCCCAATGCAAATAAACACAACTACCATAACTCTGTTTTAATTTCAGCTGATGAAAAGGTTAGTGTTAGTTAAGCCATACTTCACAAATCCTGTATAAACCCTTCTGTGGTTTTCTCATCTTTGTAATACAGACATTAATCTTGCAATACTGCATTAATTTAAATGGGAATTTTCTCTGATTTAGGACTACAGGTTTGGGCACTAAATTAAGCTGGGGTATTTTGAGGGTTATTGTTTACTAGCACTATCAGACATTCTGTTGCTAACTCCATGTTGTCAGATAAAATATAGGTTGGGATCTTCAAAGGAAGTTAGGCACGCAAATCCCTTCGTAATGGAAGCTGGATGTCTAGCTCACTTGGGACCTGGCAAATAAGTTAATAGTATATAAGTTCTAATAGCAAAAAACAGCTAACATTTCTGAGCACTCATCATAAATTTCAGTGATGTGCTTAATGCTAATTACAAGTAATGTGTGGACTGAGCCTTATTTTCCAATTTAACACAACTGCTTTGTAAATGGTATGGGGGGAAAAGTGAGACATTAAAAAACAAACAAAAAAAACCTTCCACCAGCAAGATCTACAGTTCAAAACAATTAAATACTAAGTAAATGCAGAAGTTGTAATCGTATTTGTTTTTAAATCATGGGAAATATTTTTTTTAAAACTGAGTTGGCTCCACTGCTATTTTAATTTAAATATTGCCTGAGTAAGCAGTCATGGATCAGACCCTTTGCCTATTATTCTGAAAATTCCGACTATCTAATGTGTCCATTATGTGTAATTAGATATGGGAGGAATGGCATTTGATATACCAGATGGTATGTATTTAAATAGTATACAATTACTCAACCATTTCATTCTTTTATTTTAATTTTTTGTTTTCAGATTTCCAAAAATAATTGCCTATGTAAAGGAGTAAGAGGATGATATAACACATTATACGTCTGTGTAGGCTACCTAGACCTTGAATCTTGGTGTGTAGGAGGCAGCATGTAGTAGGTAGGGGGTGCTGTGTTCCCACTTCCTCTCCTCAGACATACTATCAAGATAATTCTTGTGGGGATAATGTAGAGAGAATATATAGTTCACTCCATTAAAAAAATAATTCATGTATCAATTCTCACTGGGGGAAAATAAGATTTATTAGATTAATCCTAGTATATTCCTGCAGATTACACCACTACATATATTCAGAAAAGAGGGTGCTCATCTTAACTTCCTTTTGAAGGCAAAGTTCAATAAGTAAATTCATTGGTAAACTCTTCTTTTATCTGACTGAAGAAGGAAATGAAGACACAAGCAAGTGTAACAATGTGATATATGCCATCATGTGCCAGCAATGCCCCTCTGCCATGTACATTGGCCAAACTGGACAGTCTCTACGTAAAAGAATAAATGGACACAAATCAGACATCAAGAATTATAACATTCAAAAACCAGTTGGGAAACACTTCAATCTCTTTGGTCACTTGATTACAGACCTAAAAGTGGCAATTCTTCAAAAAAAAAAAAAAAAAAAAAAAAACTTCAAAAACAGACTCCAATGAGAGACTGCTGAATTGGAATTAATTTGCAAACTGGATACAATTAACTTAGGCTTGAATAGAGACTTGGAGTGGATGGGTCATTACACAAAGTAAAACTACTTCCCCATGTTTATTCCCCCCTCCACCCCCCACTGTTCCTCAGACGTTCTTGTCAACTGCTGGATATGGCCAACCTTGATTATCATTACAAAAGGTTTCCCCCCCACCCCCCCGCTCTCCTGCTGGTAATAGCTCACCTTAAGTGATCACTCTCCTTACAGTGTGTTTGGTAACACCCATTGTTTCATGTTCTCTGTGTATATAAATCTCCCCACTGTATTTTCCACTGAATGCATCCGATGAAGCGAGCTGTAGCTCACGAAAGCTTGTGCTCAAATAAATTTGTTAGTCTGTAAGGTGCCACAAGTACTCCTTTTCTTTCATCAGTTGGTAGAGTTCCCCCTTTTTTCCCCCCAGGATCCTGAAGAAAAAAGAACACCAGAATAAGGACCACAGACTTCAGAAAGGAAGACTTTGACTTTCTCGTGGAACAGATGGGCAGGATCCCCTGGGAGGCTAATATGAGGGAGAAAGGAGTCCAGGAGAAGCTGGCTGTATTTCAAAGACTCCTTATTGAAGGCACAGGAATAAACCATCCCAATGTGCAGAAAGAATAGCAAGTATGGCAGGCAACCAGTTTGGCTTAACAGAGAAATCTTCAGTGAGCTTAAACACAAAAAGGAAGCTTACAAGAGGTAGAAACTTGGACAGATGACTAGGGAGGAGTATAAAATATTGCTTGATTATGCAGGGATGTAATCAGGAAGGCCAAAGCACAATTGAAGTTATAGCTAGCAAGGCATGTGAACGGTAACAAGAAGGTTTCTACAGGTATGTTAGCAACAAGGAGGTCAGGGAAAGTGTGGGATCCTTACTGAATGGGAGAGGCAACCCAGTGACAGATGATGTGGAAAAAGCTGAAGTACTCAATGTTTGTTTGTTTTTTTTGTTTTTATTTTCTGGGTTAGCCCTCACAGACAACGTCAGCTCCTAGACTGCTGCACTTGGCAGCACAGTATGGGGAGGAGGTGAAAATGGTGAAAGAACAGGTTAAGGACTGTTTAGAAAAGCTGGACTTGCACAAATCCATGTGGCCAGATGAAATGCATCTGAGGATGCTGAGGGAATTGGCTGATGTGATTGCAGAGTCATTGGCCATTATCTTTGAAAACTTGTGGTGGTTGGGGGAGGTCCTGGACGATTGGAAAAAGGCAAATATAGTGCCCCATCTTTAAAAAAAGGGGAAGAAGGAAACTATGGACCAGTCAGCCTCACATGAGTCCCTTGAAAAATCATGGAGCAGATCCTCAAGGAATCCATTTTGAAGCACTTGGAGAGGAAGGTGATCAGGAACAGTCAACATGGATTCACCAAGGGCAAGTCATGCCTGACCAACCTGATTGCCTCCTATGATGAGATAACTGGCTCTGAATATGGGGAAAGCGGTGGACATGATATATCTTGACTTTAGCAAAGCTTTTGATACAGTCTCCCACAGTATTCTTGCCAGCAAGTTAAATAAGTATGGATTGGATGAATGGACTATAAGGTGGAAAGGAAGCTGGCTAGAGTGTCGGGCTCAACGGGTAGTGATCAATGGCTCAATGTCTAGTTGGCAGTCGGTATCAAGTGGAGTTGTCAGGGTTCCCTCCCCACTCTCAACTCTAGGATACAGATGTGGGGACCCACATGAAAGACCCCCTAAGCTTATTTCTACTAGCTTAGGTTAAAACTTTCCCAAAGCACAGACTCTTTGCTCTTGGAGGGTACGCTGCCACCACCAAGTGATGTAATAAAGAATCAGGGAAAAGACCACTTGGAGTTCCTATTCCCCCAATATATCCCCCCAAGCCCTTACACCCCCTTTCCTGTGGAGGCTTGAGGATAATATCCTAACCAATTGGTTACAAAGTGACCATAGACCCAAACCCCTGGGTCTTAGGACAATAGAGAAATCAATCAGGCTCTTAAAAGAAACAAAACTTTATTAGAAAGAAAAAAAGGTAAAAGAAGCACTTCTGTAAATTTAGAAGGGAAGCTAATTTCACAGGGCAATCAGATTTAAAACACAGAGGATTTCCCTCTGGGCAAAAACTTTAGAGTTACGAAAAGAAAACCAGGAATACACCTTCCTCTCAGCACAGAGAAAATCACAAGCCAAAACAAAAGTAAACTAATGCATTTCCTTGCTAGTACTTACTAATTCTAATGGAGTTGGATTGCTTGCTTTCTTGATGTCTCTCCGGAAAGCACACAGAACAGATAGCCCCAGAACAGAAAAACAAAAGCCTTACCCCTTCCCCCAGATTTGAAAGTATCTTGTCCCCTTACTGGTCCTTTTGTTCAGGTGCCAGCCAGGTTACCTGAGCTTCTTAACCCTTTACAGATAAAAGGATTTTGTGCCCCTGGTCAGGAGGGATTTTATAGTACTGTTACCCTTCCCTTTATATTTATGATAGGAGTGCCCCAGGGTTCGGTCCTGGGGCCGGTTTTGTTCAACATGTTCATTAATGATCAGGATGATGGGATGGATTGCACCCTCAGCAAGTTCACAGATGACACTAGGCTGGGGGGAGAGGTAGATATGCTGGAGTGTAGGGATAGGGTCCAGAGTTAACTAGACAAATTGCAGGATTGGACCAAAAGAAATCTGATGTGGTTTAACAAGAACAAGTGCAAAGTCCTGCACTTAAGATGGAAGAATTTCATGCACTGCAGGATGGGGACTGACTGGCTAAGCGACAGTTCTGCAGAAAAGGACCTGAAGATTACAGTGTACGAGAAGCTGGATATGGGTCAACGATGTGCCCTTGTTGCAAAGAAGGCTAATGGCATATTGGGCTACATTAGTAGGAACATGGCCATCAGATTGAGGGAAATTATTATTCCTCTCTATTTGACGCTGGGGAGGCCACATCTGGAGTACTGCATCCAGTTTTGGGACCGCCACTGCAGAAAGGATGTAGACAAATTGGAGGAAGTCCAGCGGAGGGCAATGAAAATTGAGGGGTTTGGGGCACATTAATAATGAGGAGAGGCTGAGGGAACTAGGCTTCTTTAGTCTGCAGAAGAGAAGAATGAGGTGGGGTGGGATTTGATAGCAGCCTTCAACTATCTGAGGGGGGAGTTCCGAAGAGGATGGAGCTAGGCTGTTCCCAGCGGTGGCAGATGACAGAACAAGGAGCGATGATCTAAAGTTGCAGTGGGGGAGGTCTAGGTTGGATAGTAGGAAAAAATATTTCACTAGAAGGGTGGCGAAGGACTGGAATAGATTACCTAGGGAGGTGGTGGAATTTCCTTCCTTAGAGGTTTTTAAGGCCTGGCTTGACAAAGCCTTGGCTAGGATGATTTAGTTGGGGTTGGTCCTGCTTTCAGCAGAGGGTTCGACTAGATGACTTCCTGAGGTCTCCTCCAACCCTAATCTTCTGTGATAATATCTGAAATTTATCTTAAATTTTATCAGATACTACTCTATAATTAAAGCTTAAACTAATTATAGGATTAATTCCATTATTTGTTTTGTCCTCCATTCTTATCCAGAATAGAATATTAAAGAAGCATTTGGGAATGGGAAAACCACATTTAATAAGTACTTTCTCAAGTTGTGGCCAAAGCTCAGTGAATAACTGCCTCCCACCCACCAGGTTGAGTGGCTGAACCAAAAACTCCGAAAAAATATCTAGTTGGTTTCAAACCAAAACATTTTTTCTCCAGATTTCTCATCACAGTTGGAAATAAAAATTGATTCAGATGAAATAGAACATTTTGACCCTCATTTAAATAACATTTTTTAATGTCAGTTTTCAGCATTTTATCATTTCCAGAAATATTTCTAGGGTTTTTTCAGCCAAAATTATTTGCCAGATTTGAACTAAATTTGCAGATGGTTTTGTTGGCTTCCAAAATGCATATTTGGCAAATCTACCATTCTCAAACATACAAGCACACTAAATACAATTAGAGATTGACAAATTATTTTTATCATAATTCTGTGCCTTGTTATCTCCCTAATTTAATGAGTATAAAGTATAATTTGATTGAAAAATTAGCCCAAGACTTTAATCATATCTAGGCAAACAGGAACTATGAAATATTAACATTATAATAAGTACACAGTGCTCAGATGCTCTGAATGTTCAGTGACAGGCAGTATCTGTTGATCATCATCTGGTTAATTTAATTTACTAGAGTTAGATACACCTTCATTTTTGTGGATAATTGGACAAATCCTGTTCAGTTAACATTATCTCAAAGTTTCACTGACTTAAGAGGATATTACCTGCAAAAAAGAAAACATACAACCTGTAAGGCAATAATATTGTACGGTCACATGAATGGGAAATGCATGTATAATACGTCTTGGAATCCATATTTGATCATTCTTTATTTGTGGGTTTTCAAATAAAAAAGCTTGACTACTAGCTTGGGGCCAACTTTTAGAAGCTATGCTCTAGCAATGTTTACATGACCTGCTATGGGTGAATTCTGGGAGGAGAATGGGTGGGTTTTTTTGAGGAAATCAATTTATCTTAGGCACATCAAAAAGTGAGCAACAGCTGTCTTTTATTAAAGAAGCTTGGAAGTTGGGAATGGAAGGTATAATTAATTGTGAAAATTTAGCCTTACCCTAGATCTTCTAAAACTCTGCACTAACACTCCTCTGTAGCTTCTGACTTGGGGCTTCATGATTCCACAAATACAAGATCTCCATTATTTCATAAATGATTAAAATAAATGTACAGGCTTATTTTAAAAACAGAAATGCAATTCTGTCAAAGACTGTGAAAAGAAAAGAATAACTGGTTATATTATTAAATTACTTTGTCATCCTTGCTGATTTTCATTTTCATTCTCACTCTCCAGTGCAATATA
This sequence comes from Eretmochelys imbricata, assembly GCF_965152235.1. NCBI lineage: Eukaryota > Metazoa > Chordata > Testudines > Cheloniidae > Eretmochelys > Eretmochelys imbricata. The sequence continues at coordinate 89,996,493 of NC_135572.1, read as the reverse complement.
CATAATTCCAAGGTTGCTTTAAATATGTAGCAGCTGGAAGTTGCCAAATGAGTGGCATGAGTTATAGAATTTTAGCAAAGTAGTGTGTTCACATCTTTTTGATGTGCCTGCAATGGAAAAGTTGACTTTGGCAGATGGGCCCCCAGAGGCAAAAGGATAAATGCAATAACAGCTAGAGCAGTCCTCCTATTCAGTACCCATAATGGGACAACAGAAAGTTCACAAGAAGAGTATACAGTTGGCTTTCTCAGTTTCCCTTTCAATTTATTTTGCCACATCGTTTTCTGGGTGAAACTGAAAGTATTGTATAAAAATAACTTCTGTATATGGGGTATGTTGTTTTAGAATAATCTCACATACAATTTACATAATGTATTTATAGCTATAAAGTAGCTTGCTTTAGGTTTTAGAGGGTAATCATGAGAAGTGCTGGTCATCTTGTTGGGAGTATTGAGTGCTCCCCATTTACATCAAATGGGTTTCCATTGCCTGTCTGAAAGCTAATCCATCCATAACTGCTATAATTAGACCAGTGTACAGGCAAGAAATGTAGATCCATTCAAAGAACTGCACTGTTCTTTACTGAGGATGAAGACCATCACCTTCAGTGTTTTATGAGTTTCTTCAGTGAAGAAGACAGAAATCAAGCAGCAAAGAGAGCTTATAAATGAGAGAATATAAAATGGATGGAAAAGTTTGGAAACAAATAAATGTATTGTTAGGAGAAAAGAAATGTACTCTTGGACACGGACTTTTGCCTCTCATTGAGAGCCCCTTGCTTGCCTCTAAAGCTTGGAAACATTTTCAGTGTAGAGCTTGGGGAATTAGTCATTCAGCTCTTCTTAACTAAGATAGGAATAAGGCACCAAATTCCCCCCAGCACAGCACTGAACATATACACCCCATAATGTTTGAAGGATTATAAAAGATAAATATCAGAAGTGGAGCTTTATGTATTTTCTACTTTGTCATACTGGGAGTTGAAACTGTTCAATGATTAACCTGGTTTATTCAGGTTATTTATTCAGCAGGTATTCATCTTTTATTTTGCTATATGGTCTGAGTATTTTTACTTAGTTTGTATTCAGTATCTCTAAGAGATTCAGTTTTGAAAAAGACCAAAGGAAGACTTCATAAGTACCCTGGGAGAAGGAAAATGTGCAGTGATTAATCAGTGTTGTGCCAGCTGAAACTGGTAGGATTGGGCACTTTAAATATGTATGGCTTTCCAAGTAAGCCTGCTGTATCTCCAGAGCTTCTGGCAACAATAACAGAGAGAGGCTATGTAACCTACATTAAATAACAGGGTGTGTTGTTCTTTCCCTCCCAACGTGTAATCTACACCCAGAGCTAGAGCTGATTTTTTTGATTTTGCAAATATAACCAATATAGCTTATACTATCAAGATTTTTCAATACAGAGCTTCCTTCAGTGCTGAGGGACTGTTTATAAATACACTATTGACACTGTTAAAAGAGCTATGCGTACATATAGTTGATTATTGTGTTCCAAGTGGTTAGTAGTTGCTTTTTGGTAAAATAAAAACCATTTAAGGACAAGATCATGAGTTTATGATCTGCCCATCACATGGGGCAGTCCAAGTGGGAGATTGTGACACTCAAAGTCATAGTATACCTCATGCTCCAGGGAGGGAGGGAGTAGGATTGTATCAGTTTTGTACTTATGGCAGTGTTATCTCCCTGATGTGCTGAAATAAATATATTATCCAGTGTGTTAAAGGGTAAAGAAGTAGAACTCAAGCTCTGCCCACTCCCCAGCCCTTCATGCTCTCTGCTGCCCACTTACAGGACATAGCAGCTCTGCAGAGCTTGCTACTCCTCACACAATGCTACCCTTTATACAGGTAGTGGGAACAACGGAATAAGGATTTACCTTGTACCTTCATATTCCCTTGCACTGATGTGCATCACAGTCCACAATCTGACCCTACATTTGCATCCAAAAATGAAGTGGAGAGGTGGGGGAAGGAAATGAATGTATCATATCTTTGTTATTGCAAATATGCAATATAACTTGGAGTTGAATATGCCTTGCATGACATAACAGTTCAGCTCTGTCTATGCAGAAAATTATCATACTGTTCTGAAAAAAGTGTGCTTTTCATCCGACTTTAGTAGTTATGCTGTTCATTCCAGAAAAAGGGTTATGTCAAAAAAAGGGATGGTTGGGGATACATCTTATTGTACAAAACAGACAAACAAAAAAGCACATGCACAGACAAATCTTCTGTGTATACTGAAGTTTGTTATTAGATAAATTCTGTATCTGTTCTAGAATAACAAGCAATTCCTCTGCATGTATCTCAACCCTTAGCATTTTCTCACAGCTCAAATTTACCATTTTTGTTGTTCTCCTCTGCATTTGTTCTGGGCTGCCTGTCATTTTTTAAAATGTGAGGCTCCACATTGAAAATAGGCCCCTGAGTCCTACCAGTTTTACAGAAGATTCCCTATTAACACAACTCACCATCAGATTTTATTTTAATGGCATGGTCTCATTTCTAATCAATATGGCTCTAATTCAGAAAGAACTTCATCATATGCTTAACCTTAAGCACATGCTTAAATCCGTCCTTGTTCAGCAAAGCATGTAAACATAACCTTAAATGTGATGCTGAGATTGGACCTAACTAACCTACTAACTTCAGCTCTTTTCTTTCCAGTCAATATCTGTGCATTGATTCTTGTTGTCTTTATTTATCATCATCCTACTTTGGCATTAATTGGAAATTCATGTTGTCAGTCTTGGCAGAAAGACCAAAAATGGAATTGGCTTAGAAATGAAATTTACCTCTTACCTGTATAAGTGGTTCCTGCAAGTAATGGGTAAGGTTCATATCACAGGAAAGTGTGGGGAAGCTTGCACTATCTCAGCCTAGTTTGTACGTTGCACTGTGGCTGAAAAAAGAGCTTCATTTTCCTGGGTGGCCTGTCCAGACTCGTCCTGACTCCAAAGAAGTCAATAGAAAACTTCCAGGAACAAATTAAGGCCCCTTTAAAGTCAGTGACAAAACTCTCATTGACTTCCATGGGGACAAGTTGTAACTCCTCTTGATTTCACTAGGAGCAGAACTGGGCTATTTTTTGTTGGTGTTTCCTGTTGTAATCTTCTCCAAATCAATTCTCTATGTTAAAAATATGTTAAAGTGAAGTTAAAGTTGAGTACATATTAGTCATTTAAAAGGTAAAAATGTTAAATTTCCTGGGTTTCTAATGGATATATACAACATCCTTGTAATCTTATGATTAAGTTTAAAGTAATATAAACATGTTAAGTTAAGAAATACACAGTTAAGGCACCCACATACCCTTAACTCTACCCTAGTAGGCACCATACAATTGTGACATGTTTGTAATAGCATTTGTGGCCCCTATTTAGTTTAAACTGACTTGTAAAGGTTTATTAAATTTGTATTTTTTCATGACGTCACTGTAGATTACTGTCATAATTGTTTAGAGGTTTGGGTGTGTTTTTTTCTCTCACACAAGACTACAGGGAACAAAGCTCCTAGTGGTAATTTCCACTGACCACACTTCGTTTCTTTAACTGGCCTTTGTGGGTTTCTGTTGGAGGACCAATAGCTGCAAGAAATAGCAAACCATCTGATCAATTAGTCAGTTCCAAAACCCAGTTGTCCAGTGGTACTAGTAGGGCCAACAGTAAAAAATGTTCTACTTGAATTTCCACTACTGTCCCAGGTTTTGGTATTCACCAAATACAAGTAATTTACATTGTTCTTTATAACGCATACTTGCAAATCAAGGAATGAGGAATAAGAGTGTGGCAGCAGGGTTTAAAACAAGGAGGATAACTTTGGTGGTACTGATCAGCTTTAGGCATAAGGCAATCTTAAATTTAAGAGGAGTCAAAATTTGAGATGATACAAAGTACAGCATCATAAACATTTACCCAGCAGGACATTGTTAGGAATTTGCTATATTTCCTTCATTATTTTTTTTTAAAAGCTTGCCAAAACAATAAAACCTTAAACCCCAATATTCTTCTGTGATTAAAATACATCATAGAGTTCACAGAATACATTTACTGATACATATTTGATATGCACCTACATAAAACTTCAAGTTTGTGTTTGTAGCCTTTTATACTACAGATTCTGAATTTATTATTAATAAAAAAACATAGACATATAATTGATTGTATTTGGCATTTCACTAATACTTTGAATAGTATTTTTGTCATGAGTCTAATGAATCCACTCTTAGCAGAGAAAACATGAAATAGTCAGAAAGTGTAAATACTGGTAGATCCTAAGAGATAATATAAAAATGTTCACTAATCAGTCACAGAGTTTGTTGCCTAATAAGCAAACTATTAGATGAAACTAATTTTCCAGGTGTATGTATGGAAGAGAATCAAAGCAGGCGCAACCTGTAAACCATTTATGTTAGCAGAGTTCAACCAGACCATTGAAATAAATTTTAGACAGCATGATTTGGCTGGGGCAGATATGTGATAATACCAAAGGAAGGTAGAATTACCAACAAAAGCAAGAATCCCCTTCAAAAAGAGAATTTATTTAAATCTCATGATTGCTTAAACCAAGATATAGCTCCCTTCTCTTTAAAAAGTTGTCCCAAATTATTTAAACAGGAGCTGGTCATTTAATGAAAGAAAAGGAGTACTTGTGGCACCTTAGAGACTAACCAATTTATTTGAGCATAAGCTTTCGTGATGCATCCGATGAAGTGAGCTGTAGCTCACGAAAGCTTATGCTCAAATAAATTGGTTAGTCTCTAAGGTGCCACAAGTACTTCTTTTCTTTTTGCGAATACAGACTAACACGGCTGTTACTCTGAAACCGGTCATTTAATGGGGTTTGTTTGTTTGCTTGTCCTTCTTCCTCCCCCCACCCCCCAAGAAAAAATAAGGAAAATATTTTAAAAAATCACCACAAAAGGGAAAATGTACAGCTGAGAACCAAAATTTCAATTTAGAAATGCTGCCACTGTGCCTCATGGGAGCTATAGTTCAAGTGCCTTCTGCCCCCAATTTTCTCTAGGCGGGACTCCCAAGCTGGACTACATCGCCTGTGATGCACCACACTATACTGTCTTGATAATCTGCTGCCGTACATCATGGGAGTCCCTGTCTTTTGGGAGGATGTTTGGTTTTTGACAAAAATGTTGATTTTTTTGTGTGGAAAGCAGACATTGCTCATGAAAGATTTGACCGAAAACCTAAATTTTAATTTAAAAAAAATTGCAAATGACTGTTGCAGTCACTGAAGTAATGTTAGCTATATGAGCTGAGCTTTTAAAAGGAGAAATGTTTTTCCAAAATATGTTAAAGATCTTTGTCTATTTTTATTGTGATTATAGTATGCTCACAGGATTCTTGGGATCAGACAATAGTAGCAATTTCAAAGAGTAAATACCTTTATCTTCCCTTTTACAGCTTCTCTTGATCTCTCCCATGTGCATTAATGCATCCTTAATGCAATAAGGGCTCCATCCTTCAAAGTACTCCAGTGCACAAAGCACTCTTAACCACTTGCTTAATTTTAAAGACAAAAATAAGCCCACTGAATGCAATGAAGTTGTGGCTTGCAAGCCCTGACAGTGGTCCTCTTATAAATCAAATTTTGCAAGATAGCCCAGTATAGGCAATTTAGGCCACTGTCAGTGACTCTTGTTGACAATAAAGAGCTGGAGGGCCCAATTTTCAAACTTGGAGTCATCTTAACCACATAGCAATAGGTTGTGTAAGTTGTGCATGCACATGCTTCACCCCCTGGACACAGGTATGCATTGGGTGAGGAAAGACGAATGTCAAGGGAGATACCACTTGCCTGTTTCAGCATATTCTATTGAAAAGGCTCCATAGGACCTCCAGTGGTGAAGATTCCTCAAGAGATGTGCTGAATCATGTCTTTTTCTGAGCAGCACCCATGTTACTGGGCAAAGTGTGGTGAGGGCAAAAGGAGCTCCCCCTTTAATCCCTGTGTAAGAGCTGACCAGAATCTCAAAGGAAAGAATAGTTCCTACTCTTTTCTACCACACTTGAAACACCACATGCGTGAAAGCAGAGGAGAGGAGTATGACACATTCATTTGAAAAGGTGGTGGAGCAGGCATGCTTGCATGGGGCAGCCATTTTCATGGGGGCAGGATTACCTCTGAGTCACGCATAATTCAACTCAGCAATGCCCTCAGTTCTCTATATCCCCTTCAGCATTTCAGTCCACAGTCTTTATCATTGGTTTCAGAGTAGCAGCCATGTTAGTCTGTATCTGCAAAAAGAAAAGGAGTACTTGTGGCACCTTAGAGACTAACACATTTATTTGAGCATAAGCTTTTGTGACCTACAGCTCACTTCATCGGCTGCATACAGCGGAAAATACAGTGGGGAGATTTTATGTACACAGAGAACATGAAACAATGTGTGTTACCATACAGACTGTAACAAGAGTGATCAGGAAAGGTGAGCTATTACCAGCAGTAGAGCAGGGGGCTGGGTGGTGACCTTTTGTAGTGATAATTAAGGTGGGCCATTTCCAGCAGTTGACAAGAACCTTTGAGGAACAGTAGGGGGGGAAATAAACAAGGGGTAATAGTTTTACTTTGTGTAATGACACATCCATCCACTCCCAGTCTTTCTTCAAGCCTAAATTAATGGTGTCCAGTTTGCAAATTAATTCCAATTCATCAGTCTTTCGTTGGAGTCATTTTTGAAGTTTTTTTTGTTGACGAATTGCCACTTTTAGGTCTGTAATCGAGTGACCAAAGGGATTGAAGTGTTCTCCAACTGGTTTTTGAATGTTATAATTCTTGACATCTGAGTTGTGTCCATTTATTCTTTTACGTAGAGACTGTCCAGTTTGACCAATGTACATGGCAGAGGGGCATTGCTGGCACATGATGGCATATATCACATTGGTAGATGTGCAGGTGAACGAGCCTCTGATAGTGTGGCTGATGTGATTAGGCCCTGTGATGGTGTCCCCTGAATAGATATGTGGACACAGTTGGCAACGGGCTTTGTAGCAAGGATAGGTTCCTGGGTTAGTGTTTTTGTTATGTGGTGTGTGGTTGCTGGTGAGTATTTGCTTGAGGTTGGGGGGCTGTCTGTAAGCAAGGACTGGCCTGTCTCCCAAGATCTGTGAGAGTGAGGGATTGTCCTTCAGGATAGGTTGTAGATCCTTGATGATACGTTGGAGAGGTTTTAGTTGGGGGCTGAAGGTGATGGATAGTGGCGTTCTGTTATTTTCTTTGTTGGGCCTGTCCTGTAGTAGGTAACTTCTGGGTACTCTTCTGGCTCTGTCAATCTGTTTCTTCACTTCAGCAGGTGGGTATTGTAGTTGTAATAACACTTGATAGAGATCATGAAGGTGTTTGTCTCTGTCTGAGGGGTTGGAGCAAATACAGTTGTATCGTAGAGCTTGGCTGTAGACAATGGATCGTGTGGTGTGGTCTGGATGAAAGCTGATGGCATGTAGGTAGGCATAGCGGTCAGTAGGTTTCCAGTATAGGGTGGTGTTTGTGACCATCGCTTATGAGCACTGTAGTGTCCAGGAAGTGGATCTCCTGTGTGGACTGGTCCAGGCTGAGGTTGATGGTGGGATGGAAATTGTTGAAATCCTGGTGGAATTCCTCAAGGGCTTCTTTTCCATGGGTCCAGATGATGAAGATGTCATCAATATAGCGCAAGTAGAGTAGGGGCATTAGGGGACGAGAGCTGAGGAAGCCTTGTTTTAAGTCAGCCATAAAAATGTTGGCACATTGGGCCCATAGCAGTGCGGCTGATTTGAAGGTATACATTGTCCCCAAATGTGAAATAGTAATGGGTGAGGACAAAGTCAAAGTTCAGCAACCAGGTTTGCCGTGGCATTATTGGGGATGCTGTTCCTGACGGCTTGTAGTCCATCTTTGTGTGGAATATTGGTGTAAAGGGCTTCTACATCTATAGTGGCTAGAATGGTGTTTTCAGGAAGATCACCAATGGATTGTAGTTTCCTCAGGAAGTCAGTGGTGTCTCGAAGATAGCTGGGAGTGCTGGTTGTGTAGGGCCTGAGGAGGGAGTCTACATAGCCAGACAATCCTGCTGTCAGGGTGCCAGTGCCTGAGATGATGAGGCGTCCAGGATTTCCAGGTTTATGGATCTTGGGTAGCAGATAGAATACCCCTGATTCTAGGGGTGTGTCCGTGCTGATTTGTTCTTGTGCTTTTTCAGGGAGTTTCGTGAGCAGATGGTGTAGTTTATCATTTATCACTTTATCATTATCATTTATTTAATTCCAGTTGCACCCCAGTCAGGATTGGGGTGCCCTTGTGCTATACAATCACAGGTTCCTGCCTCAATCTAAAAAGTCATGTTACCTAAGAAGCTGGGAGGGGGTTGGGGTGGTGGGGAGGAGGAGGGATTGATACAATAAGATATATACACTTCATATTCTCCCACGTTTTTTTTTTTCATTATTATAATTATATAAAGTAAGAGACATCTGTCAAAGGAGATAGTGCCCTGTGTATTCTTGAAACATGGTCCTTATCCATGTTCTTCTTCATGAATTCATGATTTAAAACTTTATTTCTCCTCTTTACTATGATAAATGAAACTAGCATATCTAACAAAGCACACCTAATAAAATTTACTAGGACCCCAGGTGCTGTGGCAGATTCTCATGCTATGTTGATCCTTCTGTATCTGTGTCTCCTCTTCCTCCTCATAAGGGATGGCTTTAGAGTTTTGGGGCCTTCAGAGGTCTTGGATGCCACCCAAACTACATCACAATGTTGGCATCTTTGAAGCATAAAAGTACATCAATGCAAGATAATGCTGTTCCAATTTTTTTTCTTACCTAAGGTAAGTGGATTCAGCCTTCCTCATTGTTCATGTCACTTCTGTTGTCTGTCTGTTTTTTTTCTGAAAACAATGCTTCCTTTTGATGACTTTCATAACCTGCTGTCTTTGGAGGAATAAATTGTCTCTTCCATCCCTTTTATCTTTGATCTGCTCTCTGTCTTTTCCTTGCTATACTCCCCAAGCAGTACTGTCTTTCACCCATTCCCTTCTAGATTTAAATGCTAGTAATATTTCTAGCATCTCATGCTCAAAGCACTGCAGCCTCTTATACTGGAAGTGCTACCAGTGATAGACATCAAAGGCTGGAAGTAGTATCCAATGCTATTAGCTAATGCTATTAGCAATAGAAACTAGGGACCCTACCAATGTCTAATTCTTAAACCTAATAGTACTTGTAGCATCTCTAACTATGGAAGTGTATCTAACAATCTCCACTGTCATACAGCAGTGCATGTAGCAACACTATCGCGTCCTACAGAGTACCATGATGTCTTAATAAGTCAAATATTTTGTTTAGGGCTGTCAAGCGCTTAAAAAATTAATTGTGATTCATCGCATGATTACAAAAATTAATCATGATTAATCACACAGTTAATAATAGAATACCAATTATTTAAATATTTTGGATGTTTTCTACATTTTCAAATATATTGATTTCAATTACAACACAGAATACAAAGTGTATAGTGCTCACTTTATATTTATATCTGATTACAAATATTTTCACTAAAAAAAAATAGTATTTTTCAGTTCACCTAATACAAGGACTGTAGTGCAATCTCTTTATCATGAAAGTTGAACTTACAAATGTAGAATTATGTAAAAAAAAAATAACTGCATTCAAAAATTAAACAATGTAAAACTTTAAAGTCCACTCAGTCCTAGTTCTTGTTCAGTCAATCACTCAGACAAACAAGTTTGTTTACATTTGCAGGAGATAATGCTACCTGCTTCTTGTTCACAATATCCCCTAAAAATGAGAACAGGCATTCACATGGCACTGTTGCAAGATATTTTCATGCCAGATCCGATAAAGAGTCATATGTCCCTTCATGCTTCAACCACTATTCCAGAGGACATGCGTCCATGCTGATGACAGGTTCTGCTAGATAATAACCCAAAGCAGTGTGGACCGACTCATGTTCATTTTCATCCTCTGTGTCAGATGCCACCAGCAGAAAGTTGATTTTCTTTTTTGATGGTTCGGGTTCTGTAGTTTCTGCATCAGAATGTTTCTCTTTTAAGACTTCTGAAAGCATGCTAAACATCTCATCTCTCTCAGATTTTGGAAGGTACTTCAGATTCTTAAATCTTGGGTCTGAATATTATAGGTATCTTTAGAAATCTCACATTTGTACCTTCTTTGCATTTTGTCAAATCTGCAGCGAAAGTGTTCTTAAAATGAACAACGTGTGCTGAGTCATCATCCAAGGCTGCTGTAACATGAAATATATGGCAGAATGCAGGTAAAAAAGCATTGGAGACATACAATTCTCACCCAAGGAGTTCAGTCACAAATCTAATTAACACATAATTTTTTTAAAGAGCCTCATCAGCATGGAAGCATATACTCTGAAATGGTGGCTGAAGCATGAAGTGTTTAGCATATCTGGCACATTAAATACCTTTCAATCCTGGCTACAAAAGTCCCATGCAAACACCTGTTCTCACTTTCTGGTGACATTGCAAATAAGAAGTGGGGGCATTATCTTCCATAAATGTAAAAAAAAAAACGTGTTTGTCTTAGCAATTGGCTGAATAAGAAGTAGGACTGAGTGGATGTGTAGGGTCTAAAGTTTTGCATTGTTTTGTTTTTGAGTGCAGTTATGTAACAAAAAAAGTGACAATTGTAAGTTTCACTTTCATGATAAACAGACTGTGCTACAGTCCTTCTATGAGGTGAATTGAAAAATACAATTTCTTTTGTTTATCATTTTTACAGTGCAAATATTTGTAAATATTTGTAATAAAACCCAACAATATAAAGTGAGCCATGCACGCTTTGTATTCTGTGTTGTAATAGAAATCAATATATTTGAAAATGTAGAAAAACATCCAAAAATCTTTAATACATTTCAATTGGTATTCTGTTGTTTAACAGTGTGATTAAAACTGTGATTAATCGCGATTAATTTTTTTTTGAATTAATCACGTGAGTTAACTGTGATTAATTGACAGCCCTAATTTTATATCTTCATAGTGGGAATCATCAGAATGTAATTCAGCTTTATCACAATGATGTGATCATTTTCATATTGATTACCGAGAAAGGCAAACTGAATAAATCAAATAAAAATAAAATATACCAATGTTCAAACTAAGAGTCTTTGTTTTTCTTTCCCTTTATTATTCTCCTTTTGTTTCCATTTTCCCCCTTATTTCCATTCTATTTTTCTCCTTTATGTCTATTGTTTTTTTTCTCTCTAATTTCTATGTCCTTTTCCTTTGTGTTCCTCCTCATTCTCTCCCTCATCTCATTGCCTTCTAACAAGTATTGTCCCCACATCCTCAGATTACCTCTATTCCTCTAGACTCATCACTATCTCCATGTATTTCTGTTCTGATCCACCCATAAAATTTGTTTTCCTTCTCTTACTCTCCCTATCTCTTTCCCCTACCATTCCTTCTTCCCTAGGTCTCTCTAGATCCATGTCATTTGTTGTTGTTTTCTTCTACTGCCTTATGGACAGAATATAGGGGAACACACTTTTTTTTCAGGGTTGGTTCTCTTGCCCACTTCTCTAGCTATGTGCTCCTGAGGATGGACTCCCTGCATGTGTGCAGGGGAAGGGGAAGGAGGGGTTGGATGGGAGTGCTGTTATTCAGGACCTGGAAACTTCAAAGGAATGCTGACATATATGGGCTTTTGCAAGCAGGGCTGAGTGTCAATGGGGATTTAGTACATTTTTCATTTTATTCTCTCTTCAGAAGGGGTAAGGAGACCATGAAGGGGTAGGGGTGGAACAGGAATTCCTGGCAGAGCAACAGAGGCAACATGGAGCTTGTCCTACCAGAACAGGCTTTTTTTTTGTCAGGAGCTGCTGTGAGCTATGATGTAAGTGAGTCATCATAAACTAAAGGTTTTCTGAGGACTTTTCAAGTCCTTAAAACCAGCCCTGTTCTTCCAATTAGTAATTGGAGTGAGTTTATCATAGTGAATGAAATAATGAATATGTGGCCTTCATGAAAAGTGATGTCAAAGAGTACTACTCCCATGTATATGAGTTCCATAAAATAAGCAAATTAACATGTCTGAGATTAATGAAACAAGAGAGGCAGATTATTTCTTTTTTTATGGACTTTGTTTAACAATTTATATCAATCAGTTATTCGAGATCAGCTATTTATAAGAGTTCAGTTAATAGCCATGTTGTTCCGTCTTGTAATTAGAGCTATTCTGTTCCTGAGACAAAACCTGCATAAATGGTTTTTCAAAGTAAAATCCAATAAACTGTGTGTGTGTGTGTGTGTGTGTTTGTACAATAAAGCTCAACAAAGCGGGTTACCCACAGTTTGAACTCTGATGAACAAGTCTCTGCAGGCTCATATAAAACATGTAGACATATTGCTCAGTTCACTTTTCATAATAATTAAATGCAGCTTTTTACATAGTGTTTGCTTTAAACTATATTCCAACACACTCTCTAGGGGGTCAAAATATTACAGCCTATGAGAACACTAGCACTGTCTATTAAGGAACCATCCCTCCCCCTCCCCCACCAAATTTGGTGGAGGTTGGTTAAATGATATTGTGATCTCAATCATCCCTGTTTTCTAAAAGAAAAACCTGACATGCTAAGATTTTGCACAATCAAAACCACTCCCATACCTTTTAATGTGATATGAATCCAAACCAGAACCATTTAGCTTATGCCCCTGAACTCTGGGCGTATTTACAACTGGGATCCAAAATACCCATTTTTTAACCCCACAAAACTGAAACTTGCCCAACAGGGTTTCCCACATGCTTTTATTAGATGTGGAATAAAAAAAAAGGGTGGGGGACATTAGAGAATAAAACTTACTATACATTTTCCTCCCATATATTCTCATGACTTTGCACCACAGAATCTAGGACTGCTTCCCTCCTACACCTAGTTCTCTCTTTGATTCTTTCCTTTTCTGAATGTAGCATGGCCACTTTAATTCTCCTTTAATCCATAAAGTCAAAACAAAAGTTATTGCAAACTAACATTTGGGCTATGGCAATAACATAGTGTCCAGTGTACTAAAGTTAACTATGAACATAAATCTAAAATTTATATGAGGTCAGTTCTAGATGTAACATTAAAAAGAGAAATGTTCCAAACATCTTGTTGCAATTATTTTACACATGCCAGTGAATATCACAGTGACATTATATGGGCAGAGAACAATATCTGCAATAAGTTTAAACATCTAAAACTCCTTAGAGATATTCTTACCTTCTGTAGGAAAACTTAAATGCAAATTGCATAACAATATAATATGTGAGTGGACACCTGTTTAATTTCCCCTGGACTGGCTTAATTTGCAATACTTGTGTTTAACCCTATTCTTTGCTGTGCAACTGAACATCCAACAGTGACATACTTACCATCAGCCAGATAAATGTTCTCCCATTAAATTTTTTTTTACAGAAGTAATTTCTCAGAGACGAAGCTATTGTGTTGCCTTCACTTACACTGAATAGTACCTTAATCTAGAAGCAGCCCATTGAAATCAATGTAATTGCTCTTGGATTAAGGTACTAATCAACATCAGCAATGACAGTTAAATCTGCTTCAAAATATCATGCAGGTTCTTGGTTGATGTATTTTTAAAAATCTCTTCCTATTTTTAATGGTAGAATTTGTTTAACTTATTACAATAAGCATAGCAAAATACCCAATGGTATTTATTTGTAAATTCTGAAGGATTTAGAGTCATTGCATGTGTGTGTGTTTCCTGTGACAGTCTCCAAAATGTTTGACACTCAGGACAATTTTTTGCTAGTGTACAACCTAGAAGTTTTGTCCAGCATAAAGTGAACTATGCAACTGCCATGTGCTATAGAGATAAAATACCAATATTGTTAAAGATCTTCCTCCTGTTTCTCAACATAGACCAAAGGAATTCGTTTCTACTGACACAGGAAACAAGTACAGAATAAAAGCACTGGGATTCCAGCTACAGCCCTGGATCATTTTCTGTGGCTAACTACAATATACGGTTTACTCTTTTTAAGACAGTGCAACTCCCATTTTAGGCACCTCAGTGAACTTACCGTATTTTCAAAAGTGTGGCATACCCAACAGCTCCCATTGAGCTGGGAGCTCTTGTGAAAATCTGACCATCAATGATTTAGGCCCCAGAGTCCAGGAAACTTCTTCATGTGCATTCAAACCTGCTTGCAGGATTGGGCTCTTATTCTATATTTCATAGATGGGGTCTGGTTATGGGGTAGTTTTCAGGGTGTCTACAAGTTACCCTTGTTAACCTTTCATGTTAGTTTCTACAAGCACAGTTGTTCAGTTGTTTTTTTTACCTCTTGGCACTTAGTAGTCTGAGGTTGCTCCTGATCCACATGCTGCCTGCCTGCGCCACTGTGCTCCACAGTATGAAATTGTCAAGGAGTGATGCAAGCCTGACAGTAACAGCAAGTAAATAGCGCAGCACAAACATTGTTAAGAATCTTTCTTCTGTTTTCAAAGAATATATTTTCTGAAAAGTCTGCTTAATTTTGAAAACTTTTAGAGAGTTAAGTATTAGTTGAATGAGCAGCCTGAGTCCCATAAACAGACACAGGCTTTTAGAGTTTAAACTTGCTTCTGTTGAAATTAATGGGAATTTTGTGACTGATTTTAGTGGGGACTGGGTTGGTCCCTTATTTAGAAATTTGTTTGTGATGAATTCTCATATGCAACATATGAATCCATCACAGAGCTGGCACAGATCTTCTACTAGAGTTAAATGGTATTTCCAATCATAAAACCTGTCAGACCTCTCCAAAGAATTCAATAATACCCTAAAGGATACTGGCTTGGAGATTAATGTAGTTGAAGTGAGACACTGTGACAATTTGAGAAATCTGTCTGAAAAACTTATGAATTCTGGTTGATAGCATGAAGTTGTTATGAAATTTCTATATCTTCGAATGCCCCTATGTCTCTATTTGTCCACTATTGCTGCTAAGGCTGTAGCACATACATACCAGACTAGGGACAATGGCTGTTCTTAGATTGGTCAACAGATATGCTAATGAGCTTGGTAAGAGCTTGGATAAGCAAATTCTTCCAGCTTGTCTATAAGGGGACTGGGTTTTAGAGAGTAGTAATTCCCCTAGCAGGACAAAGACAGCGGTGACATAACAGGAGATGTGAAGTAGGGAATTCTTGGTGCCAACTGCTAGAAGGCACATGGGGTGCATAGGATTTTACAGGAATCCCTAGGGTCAGATATATGCACAATAATTCACCAAACGGTGATATGTGAAGTCTCTGCAGAGAATGCAGAGCCCACTGGTCATCATAATTATTGCAAAATGCATGTGTATATATAATATTTAAGGAACTATGTATCTATACTAAAAATTATGTTCTTAAGGTCTTAAAGTTAAGGCCTATCACCAGAGCTACTGCAGCTGCTCTGCTGTTTGTACTCACGCTAGCTTGATGAGATCTAGCACTAGTATGAGTGCACAAGCAAGGGTATTACAACACCAGCTCATAGTGTAGATGTATCTTAGTTAGATATGCCATGCCTCTGCACACATTCAGAGGACAGGGAGGGGCAATTCAGCTAGAAGGTCCCAGAAATGTCCAGAAATAGCATGTGGCAGTTAACCTGACATGCTTAGTATGGTGATGTTCTGAAGAGGTATATATGATGTTTTCATTGGGGCAACCCACCAGGCAGACCATACCCTAGTTGCCCTCCGAGAGCTGAGCCAGTCAAACAAGTGAGGCAGGAAAAGGTAATAAATACGGGAGTTAAAGACGGTCCTGCAGACTCGGCAGCTGACTGATATAGGACCATGATGCATGTCTGCAGTGAGAGGTAGATCCCAACCCCTGTACCAATTTGGATACAGGTGAATACTATTCCAGCTTTACTTAGGAGGGAAGCCCTCCATTAGGATATTGTATGGTGGTGTGTTCTATGGACCTAGAAGGATTGCTGGGAGGGAAGCATTGTCCCTCTTAGAGACTTCAGAGTCTATGGAACTTACATTTAGCTGTCACCTAACTCCTCTAAATAGGGATCCTGTATCATTTAAAGAGAGCAAATGTGGCAGCCATTTTGGAGGTGAGGGTTTGTGAATTTTTCCCTCTCTTAGTTGGGCTTATGGGAAGAAGATGGTGGCCTACAGTGTGAAAGCTTTATAGAGATCCAAGAAATGGATATTTTATGTGCTGATGCCAATATCTTTAACACTTTGAAAACAGGCTACAGACTTCTGTCTCACCAGCTACTGAGAGGAACAGCTGGAAAGCTACTAGCTGTACAGACCCCCAGACTGTTTTGTTTGCTGACAGGGCTCAAAAGTGTTTGAAAGGACTGAGATGCTGCCATTTCTCAAGTTCTGAAGAGTCCAGATGACACACATGGCACACTAAGGTCATACAATAAAGACTGAGAAATCACCTCTGAGAGAAGATTGGAGGGCAATATGGTTTGATGCGTGCTACAGTATAGAAAATGTTATGTTGAAAGCTTGCATTTGAATATTTGTAACAGAAGCTGAAAGATTGTATAAGGAGTACAAGTAGCTTTAATATCTAATAACGTTTGTTTGAAAGTTGTACACTGCATTTGTAATATTATTTACAATGCTTTCTACTATTTGCAATGTGTTTTGTGTGCATAAGATGTTTGTCTTACTTAGAAAGTGCCTGGTAAACACTCTTTGAGAATTGATGGGAAATTATTAACATCCATTTACCAGGGTTTTATGTACTATAGCCCAGAGGTTTAACTCTGTGTAATGCTTTCTGAAAAGACTGAACTCTGACCTGTGCTTTTGCAAAGAGTTAAGATGATGTGCAGGAAGAAGGGGAGAGTAATAATTATACAGAATATTGCATGAGTATTCCCAGTCCCCGTTCCAATCACGTGCACAGGCATCTAAGAGGAAAGGTATCTTACTAGAGAGAAAACTATTATTATGCTAGGTACAGAGGACTTTTATTTCAACTAAGTTAGATATGTACACAGTTTCTAAGCCCTAGAGGTGGAGAAGGGGAGTTCATAAAGCAAATACAAAGATTATCATACCACTCAAGACTCCTGTTCTCTGTTACCAAGGTAGCATAAAAATATAAGAATGGCCATACTGGGTCAGACCAGTGGTCCATCTAACCCAGTATTCTGTCTTCCAGCTGTGGCCAGAGCCAAGCGCTTCAGAGGGAATGAACAGAACAGGTTAAATATGAAGCGATCCATCCTCTGTTGTCCAGTCTTAGCTTCTGTCAGTCAGAGGCTTAGGGACACCAAGAATATGGGGCTGCATCCCTGTCCATTTTGGGCAATAGCCATTGATGGACCTATCCTCAATTATCTTTATCTAATTCTTTTTTGAATGCAGTTATACTTTTGGACTTCACAACATCCCCTGACAATGTGGTTCACAGGTTGACTGTATGGTGTGTGAAGTAGTATTTCCCTATGTAAGTTTTGAACCCACTGCTGATTAATTTCATTGGGAGTCGTCTTGTTCATGTGTTATATGAAGGGGTAAATAACATTTCTTTATTCACCTTCTTCACAATACTCATGATTTTATTTACCTCTATCATATCCCTCCTTAGTTATCTCTTTTCTAAAATGAACTACTGCACATTGAGCAGATGTTTTCAGAGAACTATGCACAATGACTTCAAGATCTCTTTTTTGAGTGGTAACAGCAAATTTAGACCCCCACCATTTTCCATGTATAGTTGGGATTCCGTTTTCCAGTGTACATTACTTTGCATTTTGTCAACACTGAATTTCATCTTCCATTTTGTTGCCTCGTCACCCAGTTTAATGAGATCCCTTTGTAACTCTTTGCAGTCAGCTTTGGATTTAACTATGTTGAGTAATTTAGTATTATCTACCTACTTTTCTACTTCTGTATTTGCAACTTTTTCCAGATCATTTATGAATGTGTTGAACAGTACAATTCAAGGTACAGATTGTAGGGGGACCCCACTATTTACCTCTCTCCACTGTGAAAACTGTTGATTTATTCCTACTCTGTTTTCTATCTTGTAACCAGTTACTTATCCAGAAGAATATCTTCCCTCTTATCCCAAGATTGCTTACTTTGCTTAAGAGCTTTTGGCGAGGGACCTTGTCAAAGGCTTTCTGAAAGTCCAAATACACTATATGCGCTGGATCGCCTTGTCTGCATGCTTGTTGACACCCTCAAAGAATTCTAATAGATTAGTGAGACGTGATTTACCTTTACCCTTTACAAAAGCCATGTTGACTCTTCTCCAATGTAGTTTCTCATGTCAATCTCTCTTTTGGCAAAACAAGCTTTATTCCTCACTTATCACAGGCCAAGGCTGACTCAGGTCCTACTCTCTCTTCACTGGGTTTGTTGGGGACCTCATTGTCATGGTCCACATTCCAGCCATGTCAGCGGCCCCTTTATATCTGCAATAAAACAGCCATGGTACTGAATCTCAGAGCCCAAGATAATTTACTCTGCAATTATTAGCTCTGCACGCTGAGCCACAGTTGACATTTCAGCTTGAGCTCTCAGACTTCATGTCCTCATCTCCCCCCCCCCCCCCAACAACTGTGCTTTCAGAGACTGGGCTTCAGCCCAAGTCCAAACATCAACACTGAAATTTTTAGCCCCATAACCAAAGCCTGGCTTACCCAAGTCAGCTGACCTGAACTCTGAGACTATGGCGTGGGTCTTTTATTGCAGTGTAGATGTATGCCCTGTGTTGAGCTATTCCTCCAGGGGAAGCAATAATGGCAGACCACCCTCCCAAAGACAATCTTTGGGGCCATGCCCAGTTTTCCAGTGAAAAGCCTTTCCTGACCTAACTTTTCTTAGTCAAATTCAAAGGGCCTTATGTATAATTGTTTTGTATATTTATGCTGCCAATCTCTTGCTTGTCAGCCTTACACTTCTTTCTATGCAGGGGTGGTGCTTATTACTGCCTATGCCTCTCCCTCTCCCACCAGAGTACAGGGGTCAGGCTCTCTTTTAACTCCTGCTCCTGGTGTGTCTGTCTCTCCTTTGTGGAGCCCAACAGACTGAATGCATGTGTTGATCTGCTCCTTCCCTTCCAATCCTGGCTCACTGGCTCGCGTTCCTGGTCTTCTGACCTGCTCCTATTGCTTCAGGCTTCTGGTCTTCAGCTATGGTTTAGGGGAGAGCTACTGATTCACTGGCTGGGATCCAGAATCTGTTTCAGGACTCATTGCTAAAATATTCTCAGCTAGTGGGTGGTGGTCAGAAGAAAACCGATTCATTAAGCAATTTGAGTTCTGCACATCCTCCTTTCTCTGTTACGTTCTGACTATACCTATGCAGACATGATACATCTTTTGTATGGCTAATGGGACTTATGCCGAAGACAATCCCATTATCTGAATGTCACTGGTCTCAATTTTTTAGGATTATAACTTGAATCCAGGTTTCTTTTTCATCCCTTTAGTCACAAACTAGTACTAGGTCTCTAATTTCTATATACGTTGCTGTCTTCTCAAGACACTTACAATTTCAAAATAGTCACCCACCTCAATTGTTAGAGCTTCCAGACTGGAACGTAAATGCCTTCTCACTAACAGTGCAGCTGCAAGCATTCATTTTGTAGAACTGTGTGATGATGTTTGATAAGATAGCAAGAAAAAACTATTTTCTGATTTAAAGCTGTTTTATCTCCTTTGGCAATTTTCATACCACTTTTCAAAGTGTTACACAGAGTTCCACTTCCTCATTGGAAACTAGATGGTAGGGGGCAGATAAAAGATGTTGAATACTATTAACCTGCAAAGATTTACTGTTCTGAGATACAAATTCAAGATACTGATACTTTGCACATGCTGTACACAGTGCTTTTCAGCCATAGAACTGAAAAGCACTTCATAAACATTCATAAACTGAATATCAAAATCTTTGTCTGAGTGGTTAAGTATGATCATTTCTATTTTACAGATCAGGAAACTGAAGGCTGGGACTTTGGGTAAGTGATTTACCCAAAGTCCTACAGAAAATCCATGGAAAAATCTCGATTAGAAGTCAATTCTTCTGGTATTCAGTTCATTGCTTTGGACAAAAGATCATCAATCCCAACAGTAGTCTGTGTTATGGACCAAATCCTGTAAGCCTCACTCATGTGGCTAATTATATTAACTGCAGTGGACTTATCAGAGATGTGAAGCTATGCTAAGGTCATTTTATGCTGCATTGACATCATAAAGAGGTCATTAGGTGGATGGAAATGGCCCTCAGTGTAGGTAGCTTTCCTGGAGGGCACAGAGCATACCTTTAGGCTCTATGCCAGCCCTGCCTCCCCACCCATTAGTGTAGGGAACAAATAAGGTACATGTTGAGGGGGTGGACAGAGGGGGCCACAGAAAGTAAAATGTAAACTAAAGAAGCCCTAGATCCAAATTTGTAAAGGTATGTAGGCATTGCCAAGCTCATTATTGCAACAACTGACTGATTTAGGAGCCTAAATCTCATTTTCATAAGATATTTAGACACTTAGGAGCCTGAATCCCATTGACAGTCACTCAAGAGCCTAAGTCCCTTTTGAAAATGAAATTTCGACTCCTAAATCAGTGAGGTGTTGCAAAGTTGAGTGCTGCAATGCCTAAATATCTTTAAAAATCTGGACTCTAAATCCTTAACACCAGAGTCAGGTAGGCTCCTGCTTGAATCAAGCCCATAATGTACCAAGATATCAATGGGTACTAATATTGGTTTAATATTTTGTCAACCATTTCCCAGGTTGGTAGTAGGTGAAATTTTACAGAATTTACAGGGATCAAGATATTTAACAGAGTTCATTTTTTAAAATAAGAAATAAGAAAATACTTTCACTTTAATTTTGATCCCATACTCAGGAAAACATTTGAAGACAGGTTCCTGGGTTTTGTTTGCTTGTTTTTTGTGTTTGTAAATGCTATTTATATGTTTTCTAGTCATAATTAAATCATCCAGGTAGCATAACACTGGAAGAACTTGTCTAATCGTATCCACTGTTGACTGGAAAACAACCAGTGATGAAACTACACCATATGCTAGTGTCTTATAGCAATATAAACTTAAATGTGTGTTTATAGTGACCATTTCTAGATTTTTCAGCTAGACATGCTGGCTGAATCATAAAAATGATTTGTGAATATTTTCAGAACTAAAGGGGCTGATTTCAGATAGCACTAGAGGACTATTATTTAGTGTTTGAAGATCTGACCCCTAGATGCTACCTCTGTAATTATTTTTAATAAACTATTTACTGTACACTTATTTTTGTGATATATTTCTTTCTGCATATTCATCTCCCATAGCCAGCCTACTGGTATTGTGGAAATTTGTATTTTTAGAATAGTATAGATCAGTCAAGTGGTTTTGTTTATCAGAGTGAAATAACTCTAATCGTTTCGATCATATTGTATGGGGTACTCACATACTAAGTTAATTTGCCTTTTTCTCTGCAGTCTTCTGACTGGCAGATATATCTGACAACAACCTTTTTTCATTGGAAGATCTTATTGTAATAGATTCTTTCGTGTTTGGTATTAATTTAAGCCTCAGAGATTTGTCCTTTAAAAATCCATTTAGAAACTCAATATAGTGAAAAATGTGATGGTTCATGAGCACCTTGACTAGTAGTGCATTATCTGCACTGAATGACTGGCTCCAGCTGAAGCTTACATTTTTGTTTTTACCTGAAAAGCAGACGTCTAAAACATTGGCACAAAATATTGTTTGTTTGAAAAAACTGTTCTTGTTTGTTTTGCAAAACTGAAAAGGATTTTTTTTCCCAAAATTTTCCATTATTTGAATTTTTCAACAGGGACTTTAATGAAAAAGAACCATTTTTATTTGTTTGATTTTCAATTTTTATCCACACCTTCACATTCATTCAGTCTTCAGCCACCATTGTACCTCTCTTCAATTTATTTGTGTGTTCCGTCTTCAGAACTTTGTTCTTTCTTTCCTACTTTTTCCCTTTTGTCTGTGCTCTTTCATTGTTCTTTTCTTTTTTCTTTGAATTAATTTATTTTGGGGGTATGTTCCATCATCAAATGTGGCATTTGTTGCCATTTCCATAGTGTTTTACTTTTTTTATTACCTGTCATTATTTCAATTTCTTTTTTTTTTTTTTACCATTTGAAAGTACATTTGTGTGTCAAGTGCACTTTAACAAATGTGCAAACTTTTATATTGGAATATTTTGGGATGTTAACATTTTAACTAGGGCTGTCGATTAATCACAGTTAATTTATGCCATTAACTCAAAAAATGAATCCTGATTTTAAAAAATTGTGATATTTGCAGTTTTAATCACGCTGTTAAACAATTGAAATGTATTAAATATTTTGAATGTTTTTCTACATTTTATCAATTGTTTTATCAATTACTGGACTTAGAGTTGTAAGAATGTATTCAAAATTAATTATTGAACGAATGATTATTTGTTTTGAGTATTTACTATTTGTAATTTAATATTCATGCTACATGATTGATCTCTTTATGTACATGTTGCTGGTTATACTCTGACTGGCTTACTCCCACAATGGCAAAAAGTTTTTGAGATGGGCACACAAACTTTTGTGAATTATTCCCCACATATTGGAAGGAGCATTGGCACACAAATGCTTATTCAGAAGATCATTTGTGATGCTTACCCTTTCTATAAATGTTCTTGTGGGGAAAATTTCAGTTAAATGCATGTTCAATTAAAGCTAATTAAAATATTTACAAAACTCTTAAAGAGAATTCACGGGTTTTACTTGAACAAACATTTGTGAACGCTTTTTGCAGTGTTTACTCAGCTATAAATTGGAGACACAAACTTCCAAAGATTTGATTTTAAGTTACTCAGGAAACCTTGCCTTGACTTCCCTTTGGCACTGAACATAAAATGTGAAAATCAGAGAGGTAAGAACTGTACAATTTGTGTTCTGTTATTTCTGTTTGAGGCTTTTTAAATGTTTATTCTTGTCATTCAAAAAGTATGTTTATTGTTTTACCAGAGGGAATTCATGCTCTATTTATTTAGACCAGCCATTGATTTTTTTTTCTATTAGAGAGATACTTGGGAAATAAAGTGCCTGTTATCTGCTTTAGTAACAGTTACTAAACGTCATTCCTACTTATAATCATAGAAATTAGGGCTAGAAGTGACCTTCATAGGTCATTTAGTCCATTCCCCTGTGCTCAAGCAGGATTAAATATACCCTAATAGGTGTTTGTATAACCTGTTTTTAATACCCTGCAGTAACAGGGATTCCACAGCCTCCCTAGGTAACCTGTTCCAGTGCTTAACTTATCTTTATAGTTACAGAGTTTTTCTTAATATCAACCTTAAATCTCCCACTCTGCAAGTTAAGTCAATGACTTCTCCTCCTATCCTTGGTGGATAAGGTGCGCAATTAATCACTATTCTCTTTACAACAGCATTTTCCATATTTGAAGACTGTTGTTAAATCTCTCAACCTTCTCTTCTCTACACTGCACATACCCACTTTTTTTCAGTCTTTCCTCATTGTTTTCCAAACCTTTCATAATTTTTGTTGCTCTCCTCCATACTCTCTCCAATTTGTCCAATTTCTTAAAGTGTGGCAGCCAAAACTGGACATACTACTCCAGCAAAGGTTTCATCTGTGCTAAGGAGCATTGAACAATTACCTCTCATGTCCAACTACTGTTAATTTATCCCAGACTGACACTTGCCTTTTTTGCAGCAGCATCACACTGTTGACTCACCTTCAGTTTGTGATCCACTATAATCCCCAGATCCTTTTCTGTGGTACCATTGCCTACCTAGTTATTCCCCAACTTACATTTGAGTTTTTTCTTCCTAAGTGTTATACTTTATACTTGTCTTCATTAAATGCCCACTTGTTGATTTCAGTCCAATTAATCAATTTGAGATCATTTTGAATTTGAATCCTGTTTTCTAAAGGGGTTTCAACCCATTGCTACTGAATGTCATCTGCAAATTTTATAAGTTTTCAAAATTATGGCATGACCAATGATTTCCCTTTTTTGAGCTAGTGTGATTTCCTAGTGTTTACATATGGAAATAATAATTTCTGAGTCTTAGGCAGCAGCAGGCTCCACTCCTTTATCCAACTTATTAGTAAAAATGTAATACCACCAGACTCAAGACAGACCCCTGTGGGACCCCACTTGATATGTTCTCCCGGTTTGACAGTGAACCATTAATTACTACTCTTTGAGTACATTTTTCCAACCAGTTGTGCATCCACCTCAGTGTAATTTAATGTAGACCACATTTCCCTACTTTGCTTCTGAGAATGTCATGTGGGACAAAAGATTTACTAAAATCAAGCTATATCACATCTACTGCTTTCTCCTATCCACTAGGCCAGTAACACTGACAAAGAAGGAAATTAGAATACTTCTCAGACTTAGCTCAACCTTCTAAATACTAAGGCATCAATCCTGCAATCGATAATGTCTGGGTGGATTGCCGTGCCATTGCAGAACTCCATTGACTTTAAGGGGATATGTGCAAGTGCAGCATGCTATAGATGTACATTTAATTGCAGGATTGGGGGCCTTCCTTTCCTTCCTCTGAGCCATTTGCAGCTGCCTCTAACTTTTAGTAGTATGGAGATATAGCTCATACAGTTTACGGTCCTAGCTTGGCTGCTTCAATCAAGATGGAATATGGTATGCTGAGATCTGATTTTGTTTCAGAGCCACATATCTGTACTAAAGAAGAGAGGAGCCGTGCATTTATTGCCGAACTCTGTGGCCTTCATTTGGGAATCCCTGATTTACTCCGTTGACTTTAATTTAAATCCCCCAACGTTCTTAAGCAAGCAGCTTGGGGATGGTTTTGTTCTTAACTGAAGAGAGCAAACATTTGCTGGAGACGGGAAAGAAGAGGACAAAAGTCCAGCTTCTACCTTCTCCTGACTTACGCTGAAATGTTGAGACCTCCAGCGTTAGGCTGGATTTACAACAGTTGTGTATTTTGTGTTTCAGTTATACTTTCATTTCTGCATTGTTCAACTCAGGCTCCTTAATCACTTAATACTATACTAGGAAATGACTTATAGATTGCCTTTCTGACTTGAGTTACTTTCTAAAAATATTCACTGGAACATAGCAAATTATAAAGTATAATAAATGAGGGGCTGAGTTGTGCTTCTTTGAATGAATAAGATACAAATAAAGTGATAAAGGTATGGAGTTTTAAGGTTTTTCTACATTTTATGATTGAATAAATAATGCATGTTGACTATAACAATTTCTCGCATGTGTGTATCTATCTATATATATATATATATCTTGGTACTAGAAAAAATCTTTTGCAGTCACTGAATGGACATGTCTTCATAAAATAAATATTAAATCCTGTCACTTTACATCTTATATCTGCAAGGCAACAATTCTTACCTGGCTTAGAATTTGTGTACGGAAGTTGCATGTCACTGCATATATAACTACTTGAGAATGTCATTATTTATTTATTTTAGGGAAAATTGAAGATGAAAAAAGTAAAGCCTGCTGCTGCCTAAGACTTGGAAATTATTATTTCCATATTTAAACACTAGGAAATCACACTAGCTCAAAAAAGGGAAATCATTGATCATGCCATAATTTTGAAAACATAACTAATAATTAAGTCTAGTTACCTGACTAGAAAGATTTTTTCCCCCCAGGGTTGTACCATTTAGAACTGGAAGTGAGAAGAAATGTTTCAGTTTGTTGCCCATTTACAGTAATTAAAAAAGGGAAGAAAGTTATGAAAAAGAATGATACAGTTTTGGGAGCAAAGTAATTAAGCTAGAAATCAGGTAATTTCAGAAAGGTCTGTCAGGATATGCAATAAACATCTATACACATTAACCAGATTCTTAGTTAAATTGATTTCACAACTTCAGCAGTACTTGTCTCTATTTTTACAGTATTTTAATTCAGTAGGAATATTTGCAGTGTGCACCTCAACAGAACAGATTGTACCACCTTTGAAATACTGGAATGAGGAAAAAAGAGGAATAAAGGATGCTAAAATGATTGAATACCAAAGTGATATAAGATCTAATCTTCTGTAAAAGCAAAAGAAAAAACATGAGATTCTTCACATAAAAAATAAACTGCTGTTATAAGAGTCTCGTCTGTAATCCAGGCTTTGCTACCAAACTATATACATAAAAAAATAAATTTAGTAGAGACTAGGTAAGTAGATTAATTAATTCAGTTATAAAACATCTGTTGAAGATTGGACAGAACTGGTGGAAAATGTATAAATAGTAATGTGATTTTTGACTGATTGTCATGATGTCATGGCATTTGACTTTCTTGTGAATTTTTGCGGGACTGTTGTGTTTTTCATGGAAGCACATGACAACCTCAAAAAGTTATGTATGTTTATTTATTTAAATAAAATGTTATACTTTGAACATTTTTGACCAGGATTATTAAAAAGAAAAACTTCCTGGAATAGAACCATATTTGTCACGCTGATTATGAGATCTTAAACTCAGCTAATTGTAAACTAATCATTTCTTGTTATCTTAATTGTAAATTGGTTCAATCAGAATAGATTAACTGGATAAGAATTAAGTAGCTAGGCTAGCTAAAATGTGTGTGCCAGCATAGTTGGGGGTAAAGCTGAGTGATCCTGGGATTTTGAAATTCCCTTTTACTTCTGTCTGGTGTCCGTCTGTGGAATTTCTGTTTGGAGTCCAGGATCCAGATTCTACTTTTTTACCATTCTGCTGATTAACAGAGGACTACGTCTACAAGGTCAGTCAGTCCAGCACTGTGGTTCATAGACCACCAGTGGCATGTTAAGCACTTGCTGGCCATCTGTGGAGAACTAATTAATCACATAGTCTGGCTCTTCTCCTTGGTTTCCAGCTGCTAAATTATACTGGTCAGAGAAGCAGTGGGCCATAATTTGCTCTGATGATGTCTCTTCACTTTTTGACCTGCTTAACACAAACTTGTTAAATTTCCATTAGTCATATTAATCTCTAGTAGGTCCGTTCTACTGATAACGTGCACTGTACCTTGCAGCAAAAAGTTTTGTAATACTGAAGCAAGCTCTTTCCAGTCTCCAGAGCAGAATGGGAACTCCCATCTGTCTGAGCAATGATTACAAAAATCTAAGTCAAGCCTACATAGAAACCTAATGAAGGCAACAGACTCTTCTTTTCAACCCCGCTCTTTCTGCTGTGGTATTACATTAGGCTAAAGAAAAAAGAGAAAGCCACTGAATGACTTGCTATCCCAAAATTCACTTACAGAGAGAGGCAAGCAGAGTTTAAAACAGTGTCTCTATCTCAGTAGAACATAGTGGTGTCTGGAATATTGAAAATTACTTTTGCTTCAATGTGCCATAGTATCTTGCTAAATAGATTTTGCCTGTAAACCACAAAAGCTTCAAAGGTCATGAGAAGAATAGTCTGCATTTTAAAAAATAAGTAAAGAACAGACCTAAGCATTTAGGAATCGGCACTGCCCGTATGTTCAAAAACTTTTCACAATACTGATCTTTGTTAGTATTGGGCCCTGCCACCACAAGGCCAATCAAAAATGAAGTTTCAGAATTAATTTTGATGCCTTTGTGAACATCGGTTCATGGTGATTTTTTGACTTAATGAATATTATTTTACCATTTCTGTTCCATTTGTCATGCTAAATATTGTCACATTGTTCTTCTATGTATCTGTATCTGCCTTAGTGTCAAAAGAACACACTTCACAGAATGTTGCTGTCTCTTAATCTCCTAATATTTTGAATATTTTTTTACAAATCCCACATTCCAAAGTTTGCAAATGGAGCACACATCAGTGCACAAATACTTTCTCATGAAGAAAAGATTGCAAAGCAGATACAAAGCTGTCCATTCTTGTGACTATCAGGTTGAACTTTGAAATATTAGAAAAAGCCATGAATTTACTTATTATTGTAAAATTTGAGATGGGACGCAAAAAAATGCTTCCAAAGGAGTTGTCTATTTTATAATACAATGTCTTCAGAATTCAGCACACAGAACTTCAGTGTTTATATTTCCAGTGGAGTTTGTTTCTTTTTATTTGTGCATTACAGAAATAAGACACTGATTTTTGGAAACATGCACACATGCTCACACACTCACATACATTTAATGCTTTCATGGCTTAAGATCACTTGACATCAAGAAGAATTCCACCCAGGAATTTCCCAGGACAGCATTGTACAACTGAGTGCAAGTATTATGAAAATGGGGGCTTTCTCTAAAAGCATAGTTATTGGGCAAAGGACTCTATTGACTCCTATGTTTTGAGAGTTGTATAAAATATTTTGTCTTAATATTCTTGTCTTCTGATATATAAAATGGTTTGTCATGCAGCAGCATGATGAAAGGAATTTGTTAATTATACATATTTTTACAATAATTTCCAGGAGTAACTACCTTGCTCCATGTGACAATGATGCAAATCATTGTTCATAATTTAAACAAGCCTTTTGTGTGCTCTTAAAATTTTCATTGTGTGCTGGGGAAAAACGGAAAGCTTGCAAGTTACTGTTAGGGCTAACTGTAATCTCATTAAGGAAACTTCAACAACTCAACTCCCCATACAAAGGAAAACAAGGTTAAATTGTTATCAGTTGCAAAGTTAAATTATACATGATCGTTGACAGCTCGTAGGGTGAACAAATGATATTACGTTCTATTGCTGATTTTCATTTTTTTCCTGAATCTTCTGTTTATTTATGCTGTGTAGGGTGATGTAGAAATCCAGGGTATGAAATTCCAAAGATTTTGTCCTGTTCTGCAGAATCTAAGCATTAATTTTGTCAAAATAAAAGTGTCCAGCCTTTCTGGTTATGAAAGCCTTCATCCTGTTCTTCATATGGTTCTGTTCTGTTTGTCCTGGTTTCTGTTACTAGATACAATGGTATAATACAGCACAAACAGCCATGTTGACTGTAAGAGTTGCTCAAACTACCTGATGTAAATAATACATTCAACAAATGCATCCTTTCTAAACTATGCAAGTTATCCAAAAATGGTAATTTTTACAAATTTGTTCAATATTCAAAATTATGTGGATTAGCTTTATAAACATATTTGAGCTACAGACTTTGCAAAGAGTACATATATGAAATATAGATATTAGATCTCAGATGTATAGATTTTTGAAGTGATAATTCATTAGATTATTAGAATTTGCTATTCAAGTTCTGGTCACATGATTTTGTTCTCTCGCTGGATGATTTAAACCTGATAAACTATTTCTGCTTCCACCCAAAATGAATTTTGTCTGTAAGGCCCCAATCCAGGAACTGGCATTGCACAGTGGCAGAGGTCTGCCTGAACAGAGCTAGTTATAGGCTTGGGGTCCAAATGTATATATTTCTTAGTTAAACAAACCTTGGCTGGAAGCCTGAAATTCATTTTTCCACACACATAAATGAAAGTTTGGGAAACGGCTGTCCCTGGTGTCGATTTTTGCTGGTACTATGTGTAATGTTTTGTAGTTCCATCTCACAATGGATATACATTAGTACTAGTCCTGTAATCCTGAAAGATAATGAAAAGTAATACGGTATTTACACACTTGTGTCCCTAAAGATTTCTTTGTTATGGGTCTATTTGTCTGAATTAGATTTCTTTTAATGAACATCCTTGAAGAAAATGTTCTTGCCTGGAATAGCTTTGTGGAAAGGATTTATGAGGATATTTTAACTTTTTTATTATATATAACTCTATGATCATTTAATTGTATATGGGACCCACATTTCAGAGGAGAGTCTATATAAATGGCAGGATGATGTAAGGGCTTGTTTCTGTCCCATGATTAGCCAAATACAGTGGAAGTTTTCATCTGGATAGTTTCTTGTTCATATCTGCTATTAAGTTTAACATGGGCTCATTGTTTTCCACCTAGAAAGGGAAACTTGGATTTGAGACCAGGTTAAAATTATTTTTAATACATTTCACACTCCTAAAAATGTGCATCCACTCAAACAGCTATAAATGTCTTCAAAATGCACAGTTTCATGAGCTTAAGAAAACTCTTTCACATAATTTAAATGACAGCCATGTAATGCAGTTTTCTCACTTCAGTTATAAAAGCATCTAAGATGTGTATGTTAAGAAAGAACATGGTTGTTCAAGTATATTTCTTTCTACTTCTATTTTTTTTAAAACATTGACTAAGGACTCATTTATCAGGAAGTCAGTACAATATACCTTTAGACAGCCAAACTACAACTCTTCAGGCTCAATTCTTCAACATGCTGAATGCGGTTACGTCCTGTTGATTTCAAAGGGTCTTGTAGGTGAGCACTCCACATCTCATAAGAGTGTTTAGAAATGTACAAAATCAAGCTCTGTGGCCCTAATTAAGCAAAGCACTCAGGCATGTGCTTAACTTTAATTGATGCCACTGCAAGTTAAGCATTTGCTTAAAGCTAAGAATATTCATAAGTGGTTTCCTGATTCAGGGCTTATATGAAGTACTAATAGGAGTTGTAAGGTTCTAAGTGTATTGTTGGGCAAAACCTCAGAACAGTGTATAATGTCAACATGTGCCATTAGCTGCGTGTTTTAGCATAGAAATTAGCCAGATAGATTTGTTAGATGATTTCTTTACCAACTTTAAGAATACTTTTATTGAATTGATTTGCCCTATGCTAACATTTTCTATTTCTTGAGTAACATTTTCAAAAGTGACTAAGAAATTTTCAAAGATATTTAGGCACTTGAAGATGCAAAATAGGTGTCTAGTGAGATTTTCAAAATCGTTAGCAATCAGGGCCTGCAGCACAGCTAGTCTCCAGTTAATGTAATGAGGACAGCTGGCCTGTAGTAAGCTTCCTGACTGGCTAGACTGCCTGACTGGTGGGAAGAAGCAGTAGACTGACTTTTAAGCACAGCAGCAGCAAAGCTGTAGCTGCTCAAAGCATTTGTCTGTGGCTACTGTAGCTCCTATGCCTGCTTGTTCCCAGTCTTGTTCCTTCCTTGTCCACTCTGGTAAACTATCTCTGACCCTAAACTCTGATTTCTGACTTTGGCTTTGATCCTTGGCTCTGGCCCCTGCTCTAACTCCTAGGCATGAATATCTCATGCTCCAGTCTCTGAAAAAAGCACCTGTCTACATTTTTAGGTGCCTAAATACCATTAAAAATCTGGCCCTTGGTCACTTGGGAACTCATTGAGGCTTATGCTCTAAAGTGAATAAGTCACTTTTGGAAAAGTCTTATTACACTCTTAAGCAGCTAAGGACTAAATCTACAAAGGCACTTAATCTTATGATCATAGAATCATACGACTGGAAGGGACCTCAAGAGGTCATCTAGTGCAGTCCCCTGCACTCATGGCAGGTCTAAGTATTATCTAGACGATCCCTGAGATGTGCTTGCCTAACCAGCTCCTAAACCCTAGGCACTCTGCCAACCAATTAGGTGCCCAGGTTCCCCATATAATAAAAGGGAGCCTCAGAAGCTAGGAAGCTGAACAGAGAGCTGCCTAAGCTAGCCAGGAGTGAAATAAAGAGGAAAGGGATGCCTCAAATGTATTTAGGCTCCTACCTCCCATTGATCTGGTCCTCTAGACACCTGATTGGCAGGCTGGAGAGAGGCACCTATCCAC
Organism: Eretmochelys imbricata; assembly: GCF_965152235.1. Taxonomy (NCBI): domain Eukaryota; kingdom Metazoa; phylum Chordata; order Testudines; family Cheloniidae; genus Eretmochelys; species Eretmochelys imbricata. The sequence continues at coordinate 89,964,890 of NC_135572.1, read as the reverse complement.
ATTCTAGGATCTCAGTCTTGAACCTTCTCCTGGAGTTAGGTGCCTAAGCCAGGTCAGCCTATGCCCTAGCAGGTGAAAGCCAGACCTTTCCTATAGAAAAATAAAACAGAGAGAACAACTCCATTATAACCACCAGCCTGGAGGTCATAGTACTCACCTGGGATGTAGGAGAGCTGGGTTCAGGCCTTGCTCTCAGTCAGGCAGAATAGGGATTTGAACATGACTGGGACCACATGGACACTGAAAAAGTTCTTGACTTACCTGCCTCCAGCTATCTTTTGTGTGGGGCCCAAGCTCACAGGCATGCTGTGAGATGCCGATAGGATCAGGCTCAGCTGGCAGATAGGCTGGGATTGTGCCCAATTTGAGAATCCTGCTTCAGAGTCACTAGGGTTTCAGCTTCAGCAAGGGAGCCGAGTAGCTCATTAGCGATCACATCAATGATTAGGCACCTTTTCACAAGTCTACATATAGAAACACATGTGGCTAGGTGACTTAAGCACCTATGGGGTTAGGCAGCACTGAGTGATGATTTTGAAAACATCTGTGGTGCCTAAATGATGGACTTAGGTGCCTAATGAGGCACTTAGACACTTAAATATCTTTATGGAGCTAGCCTACGTCACTTTGGAAAATGGGACTTAGACTCCTATGTCACTTACAGGATCTTGAAAATTTTAATTCTTTTCTCTTTTGATATTGTCTAACTTTAAAATGTTGTATTTAAAAGGTATTTATATTTAATAGCTGCAGGAGGTGCAACATTGCTACTTGTGGTATACAGTTGTTGCGGTGGTTGTTCAGGAAATAGTCAAGTAAACAATATTTATGAAGTCCCATTGTTGTCCAACACATATTTGTCTGTACTAAGATTTTTGACTGTGGTCCTACAATGAGCTCCACCAAGGTGGATCCCTGGGACTTCTTGGTGCTCATTGTAGGATTGGGACCTTAGATAGTGACCTTTTTATTTTATTTTTGTTTTCTCATAAGATTTCTTTTTACCCTGAGGGGCTCAATTCAATGCTGTCTTACACCATGTTTGACCCAAATAGAATTGAATTGCACAGGTCGTTCGGCCAGAATCCCGAGTTGTAATTTTGTCAGTGAAAAGGCACTGAAATCGTGTCACATGTGTGACTGTTGTTTATGTATTGAACAGAGACTTTTAAATTCATTTCATCCAAACAGTGATACTTGTTTGAGAGGTTGAAGTTAGGACAGTATCACACTACTAAAGAGTTAGTCAGCTAGCAATGCCCCATGTAACACCAGTGAAATGTGGAGTGTGACAAATTTCATTTATAGAATTTGTAGCCGTGAACTATAAAGTCTCTCTATAAACAAACTAAGATTGATAATATTGCTGCATGCACTGCTAAAGGCTATTATCTCTTTTTTTCCCTTTGTCACCTCACTTGCAATAACTGTTGGAAACCATGAAAAATAGCTCTGTATTTTAAAGCCAAGCCTGAAGAATAGCTTGAAAACTATTGGATAGTGTCAACTGTCTGTGCTACTTTTGAATTATTACACCACAGAAAAAATATATTAAAACAATATTCAGAATTTGAATCAACAAAGGAAAATAAATTTAGACTCAAAACTGAAACATTATCTTTAATCTTTACAGCCTAGAAAATACAATGTGCTAAGATACACCTGAATATGCTTATAGTAAGTACAAAGCAGAACTGTCACTGAATTTCTGCCAGATTTAAAGACCCCTACAGTCCCACTACTTATGCCATCAAAAAAATATGACAAAGCTTCTCAGCTGGAGCAAATTGTCATAGCTCCAATTAAGTCAATAGAGCTATGCCAATTTATTCCATCTGAGGATCTGCCCCTTTCTCTTTAATCTCAGTGAGCCAAATCCCAGCTCAGATGCTTAGGGTTTACAGCTGCAGGGCCTATTCCTTCTCATACTGATTAAAATTGGAGAGGCAATTAATGGTAAATCCTAACCATACCCCACAACATGTACTGGATTTAAAAAAAAAAAAGCCAGTTTGTGCTTAATTTGGCTGTGGGATGTGTTAGAGAAGTATATGGGGCAGACAAAGCCTGTTTTGTTATCAGCCTAATCTGTAGCAGCCTCAGGACTGCTCTAAACTAAGTCTAGGATCCGTTTAGCTGGTTGGAGATAACCAAAGTACAGCATGCTCCAGCCTCTCCTTTCTCCCCCAACACACTCTTAACATGCCATCTATGCTGAGGGTCAGGAAGTAGTGGAATGGCATCACCAAATTTACATCTGCCAAGGATTCCACCACACCTTACTGGATCTAACTCTAGGTTCCTCCATTGTCCTACCTTGAAATCTCCATAGTTTTTTTCACAGTGCACACAATTGTTATGAAGTTTTTGACTGATAAGTAACCTAGATTTGAAAATACTCATGTTCAATACTTGCTGCAATTGCTGAATCATCACTTAAAATATCTTAACTAACCACCTGTAAGGCCACTGAAAATGAATTTTGGGGAGCCAGACTCAGGATTTCTAGAGTCCACCTGACATCAGCTAAGAAAAGGGACAGGAAAAGGAGGAAATTTCACAATATGGATGAAAAAAACAGCACTATTAGAAGACTTTGGCTTAGAGAGCCTGACACAGATCCAATAACCATATAATTTCCTTATATCATCTGCCATAAAGATATGATGTTTCATAGAATGACATTGAGAACTTGAAGTAAACACTGAACATCAAAGTTTCATCCAGGCTCTGTAAATATGTTCACAAATTGTATAAATGAACAATCTCCTGTCCTGCCTACTGTCAGTGCAGATTTTCTTACACTATAGACATATTTAAAATGTCTTCTTTTACTTGGAGCAGATGGAAAAACCTTTTTGATTAATGGATTTTACTACGTTGGAAACTTACAAGGTTATAGACCTTGGTTCCTATCACTCTGATAAAGCATTGGGGAGAATTTATATATGAGAGTTGCACAGCAGCTGTCAGAATCAGAAAGTCATCCTGTCCAAACCTGTCTGACAGCTGCTGTACACTTCTCATTTGTAAATTCTTTCTTGTGCCTCATTAAAATAATAGGAACCAAGGTCTATAACCTTGCAAAACTCCAACATAGTGAAATCTGTTCATCGAAAAGGTTTTTCCATCTGTTCCAAGTGAATGAAGATGCAGCTATTTTAAATATGGTGCTGGTGCAGGAAAACCTGTACAGACAGCAGCTAAGTAAGGAGACTGGTCACATTTAAGGATTCAGGATGACAATAAAGTCCTATTAACTACTCCAGGTATGCTGTTCTGATTTATGAAAAGGGAAAAATAAATTATAAATGCTTGCTGAATGGTAGATGGAAATGACAGATAGAGGTAACTGAGATGTGTAGGGCTCTATCATACTCCTCTTTGGAATTGCAGGAGGAGTTCTATGCATATGCAGATGCTAATTATTCATATCAATCCCCACACGTTAAATTGAAATATAACGTTAATACCAGACAGTTTGTGGTAATTGCTCTGTAAGATTAAAAAAAGATATCAAGCCATCATTTAAAAAGGTAAAGGTAAATTTCCACTTCAAATTGAATAAGTGTGTGTGTGTGTGTACACATTTAACAAGTTTCATTAAGATGTTTGAAATTGGACACCTGGAAGTTGAGGCACCCAAAATCACTTCACACTGTTCAAACTTTTGGCCAAAAGCTTTATTAAATATATTTTTTTTCTTTTCTAAACAAACACTACAAAGATTCAAAGCTTGTATTTTCTCTGTTTTCTATGTGAATTTGATTAAATAGCTATTTTCCACATCTTTCATTTCTACTATACTTTGGGGTCTGAGTCTGCTCTCCCTTACAGAGCTGTAAGGTACAAGAGTAACCCAATTAAAATAAATAGATTTACATTTTTCATAAATTCAGTAATTTAGGGTGACAATTGCTAATAAATTAAACAACAAAAAGGGAAAGTCAATTATATCTCTTTGTCTACTGCCCATACTACACTTTGATATATGGTCAGCTATTTGGCACTGTGTATGTGAATGAGATGGAAAGCAAGAGAAAAATGGGATTAGCTTATCTTTGCAAAAGTTTGATACAGTACAACAATGATATAAAAAACTTCAGTGTTTGTAAGAATAACTTGGATGAGAATGCCAGACACACAAGTCTGAGACACTCAAGTTTATTAACTGAAACTTTTATTTTAATAAAAATAGTTCATTGTGGTTAGAATTACTATTAAATTAAGAAATGACAGACATACAGAAAAAAAATCGAGGTAAATGGACAGGTCTTGAACAATGGATTTCTCCTATGATACTCTGACTACCGCTTTTTACTAAACATCCACATTACATAGCCATTAGTTATCTTCCAATCACCACTGAGTGTCATGAATATTAACTATCCTATGTAATTCATATAATATGCATGCATGAACTTTAATTTGGAATATTTTTGATGTCTAAGCTATATTCATGTTACATTCCTTTTCTGGTCCCACTCATTACTCTTCAACTGTGCATGTTTGGTCCAGTCACCTTGACCTGTTTCTCTGCAGAGCGGATTTTTCCGTTTTTTTTCTCTCTTGCTGGTACATTTTGTTGAATTGAAGCTGGTCCCATGGTCAAAACATTACCCTTATTCCACCTAGCAACTTAAAAACACACCACCAGCCAGACCAAAAATTAAAAAAGGCTAGGCCAAATGTCAGCCAGTCAGCATATGAGAATCAGAAACAACCCTTAAAACAATTCTCAGTAGCTGGGGATATTGGAAAACCAGGCCACCAATCAAGCTTGTGTAATCCACACACCTCCTGGGTGTGGTGTTCTGTCCCATCTAGTGGCACTGAGGCCACTTAGAGAGCAATTAATGAGTCTGCTCTAAAGCCTTAGCTACCAGGTAGTTGGTTTTTAGCTCATGTGGTAGGGGCTCATGCACTAAACTCCAGAGGACCCCTGGTTTAATCCCGCCTGCCAGCAAGCGGTATCTGTCAACCTTACAAGCGGGGGCTCGTCCAGGATTTCAACTGGGAAGTCTTGGAAGCTCCAGTTGTGCTTCCTCAGCTAGGGGAAGTATATAACTCACATACCTCCTGGGTGTGGTATTCTGTCCCATCTAGTAGCACTGAGATATGAAAGAGAGAGAGAGAAAGAAAGATAAAAATGAGTCTGCTCTACAGCCTGAGCTAAAAAGAAGCTGGCTTTTAGCTCATGGGGTAGAGGCTCCTGCACTGAGGTCCGGGGTTCAATCCTCCCCACCGCGGATCGGGGTCTGTTGGTGTTATACTTGCTCTACTGACTGTCTATTGAGATCTACTGATGAAAAGCATTATATCAGAGCTAGATGTAATTATTACTTTCAAAAATGCAATTTTAGTAAAATTTAATTCTTGATATTAAAAACCTACAGTTTGGAGAATTCTGATTCAAAAGTGTCATGGACAAAAAGGTCATTCACTCATGCTTCTCATTTTTTCTTTCTTCTTATGAGAACCTCCGCAGCATGTATGTAGTCTAGCTTTGACCTTGCCTGGTCGCTCTCAAAGAAAAACAAAAAATCACATATGCAATGACTGTTGTTATGATTCAATGATTTCGTTCAGAAACTGACTCTACATTACATAAGAATGTTGGGTCTAGCACATGCAAAGTTATGCAATTACTAACAGTATGAACACTCTAATCATGGTGAATCCCTCAGGTTTGTTCTGGAAGATGAACCCCCAGAATGCATATTTACAATCAGAGTGAGATTCCAATTTGCTGTGCAAATGTCAGAAAACTCAACTTTGATTGACTGTTCCCCTACACTCAGCAGGGGGAGAATGGTTTACTACAGCTGCAGTTAGGAGAACCCTGTTTTATGCCAGCACCTGGAGCATTATTTTGAAACCATCTCAATAATAAATGTAAATTCTCACCTGAGACATTACCTAAAGAGTCATGTTTTCTTATTCTAAAAAAGCTGCTAGCTATGTCTGGATCATCAGACATCTTCAAGTAAGACTGCTGCCTAAAATACTTCTACAATCTTTATGCTACCAAGTGTGCTACTGACATAGAGAAGGCATAGTGTTTAGGTTTGTATGGACTTTTTTAACACTGTACACAATCACAAAACTAGATTTTTACATATTAAATAACTATCATGGGATACATTAATAAATAAGGCAAAGTGTCAGCCTCGCTCACGTTGCTGGTCCTCTTCACCTGGGTCAAGAGATCATGCATTAAAATATGACACCAAGCTCTGAGTTTCTATCCTGTATTGACACTACAGTGTAATAGAAATGGTCTTTCATATACCTCTGAGGGTATGCAGAAATCTTCCAGAGGGATACATCGAGGAATTTGCCTAGTTTTACAACAGGCTACAGAAAAAAACATTAGCAAAGTCTGTGCAAACTAAAATTTCATAAAGACAATGACTTGTTTATACTGCACTATATACTATACACTGAAATGTAAGTACACTATTTATATTCCAATTGATTTATTTTATAATTATATGGTAAAATGAGAAAGTACATTATTTTTCAGTAATAGTGTGCTGTCATACTTTTGTATTTTTATGTCTGATTTTGAAAGCAAGTACTTCTTGATGAGGTAAAAATTGGGGTACGCAAGACAAATCAGACTCCTGAAAGGGGTACAGTAGAAAGGTTGAGAGTACTGTCTTGGAAGTTGTCATACATCCAGCTGGGCACCACGTGGTGACCACCCACTAGCTCACACACTGTGAAAGACCTGGTTCCTGGGTGACATAATCCTTCCTGAGGCATAAGAATGGCCATACTCTGTCAGACCAATGGTCCATCTAGCCCAGTATTTCCTGTCTTTTGACACTGGCTGGTGCCAGATGCTTCAGAGGGAATTAGCAGAATGGGACAATTATTGAGTAATCCATCCCCTGTTATCCATTCCTAACTTCTGGCATTCAGAGGTCTAGGGACACCCAGAGCAAGGGTTATATCCCTGACCATCTTGACTAATAGCCATTGATGAACCTATCCTCCATGATCTAATCTAATTCTTTCTTGACCACTTTCTTATTGACTTTGTCCACACCAGTCGCCTAGCCCATCACCCCCTAAGGCTAGCCCTGCATGAAGGTACTTATATACAATAATCCAGTTGCCTCTCAGTCTTCTTTTTGATATGCTAAACAAATAGAGTTATTTAACTCTCCCACTGTAGGGCATTTTCTCCAGCCCTTGAATCACTTTTCTAGCTCTTTCTGCACCCTCTCCAATTTGTCAGCATCCTTTTTTAAAATGTGGACAAACTAGATGCAGTATTCCAACACTGGTCACATCAATGTCATGCACAGAGCTAATCCACCCATTCCTATTTCTATTCTACTCCCCTGTTTATACATCTAAGGAACTCTTTAGCTCTTTTCCACCTCAGCATCACACTCAGAGCTCCGGTTCAGTTGTCTGTCCACTGTGAACCCTCAGCCCTTTTTGGAGTTATTGCTTTCCCGGATATAGCCTCCGATTCTAAAGGTATGGCCTACATTCCTTGTTCCTAGATATATAACTTTGAATTAAAATTAGTTTAATTTGATTAGGCCCAGATTTCCAGGTAATCCCAATTGCTCTGTATGACTGATTGCCCTGTCTTCATCATTATTTCCTATTCCTCCAATCTTTGTGCCATATGTATCTTTTATCAGCAGTGCTTTTATATCTACCTCCAGATTACAGCATCTATCTATCTATCTATCAAAGAGACTGGGGGAAGTGGGGAGCAAATCATACATGAGTTTGCTCTGTGAAACTGTAGCAAAGAAGAAGCCATTACAGTTTGGGGCTATATATCTGGAATTATTATGCTATGGGTCGAGGAAGGAACAGTGTCTCTTTATGGCTTGTCTACACTGCAGCTTGGGGTGTGATTGCACCACAGGTTGGCATTCCCATGCTAGCTTTAATCTAACTTGCATGGATAAAAATAGCAGTGAAGATGCAGTGGAACGGGCTTTGGCTTGGGCTCACAATGTGAGTATATATCCAGGGTCCCCAGCATGCTCATATAGCCCATGTCACCATGTTTTTGCTGCTATTTTTAGTCTTCATAGCTAGAGTAAAGCTAGTGCAGGCACGCCAGACTGGGCTGTTAATCACATTTCTGATTGCAGTATAGACATACTTGCAATATTGTGTTCAGTTCTGGGCACCATGTTATCAGGAAGATAAAAGTTCAGATTTGAATGAATATTTGAAAAGAATAGAAGACCAGATAATTTGGAGGCTAGAGAAAATGCTTTGTTAGGAAATATTAAAAGAACCAAATATGTTCATTTTGGATGAGTGACAACTAATAAAGGACATCATCAAATATTTGAAGAGTGTGAACACCAAGGAAAGCGAGTGATCTATTAGCAAAGTAATGAGAGATATACCTAGGTGTGATAGGCTGAAACTGAATAGTAACTTCTTTAGGAGGAGTAGCAGGACAGCTTCATGACGGGGGATAGATAAGTCTGTGGCATGGTCTTCCAATGGAAACTGACAGAAGCGCCATCACCTTTAGAATTTAAAATTAGACTGGACAAAACAGTAGTACATAATCAGTAGGCAGCAACTCTGCATTACCAAGGAGATAAACTAGCTGATTTAGTAGGACTTTTCCATTGCGAGTGATATGATTCTTTTAAACTGTACAATATTTCATAAACTTCTCTAAGTGAAAATTGGTTTGAGAAAAGGTCAGAAAAGGGTTTGTATGTGCTTGTAAGGGGTAAATTAACAATAACATCTCAGAGTAAGATGAGCTAAGTATTGTTGTTAGTTATGAACATTTTGGACCAGTTGCTCTATTCTCTTACTCTGTAGTTATGTATCATTTTTTAAAAAGATGAAGGCACCTAGACAGAACCATTAAACTTTAGCCTCTGTTTTTTAAAAAAATGTTATGCTATGTGTTAATGGTTGAGATTATGTCAACAATATTCTGCTAGATTCACATCTATTGTTGCAACATTATTTCTATGCCAAAGGTAAAGTGAGATAGTTCCATTAAAATGTTAATCCCAGAAGGCTGTTCTGTTACAAATTGTCTTGCCAATTGTTGTTGTATATTTTTTATTCTATTACTGCAGATACAGTCATGAAGGGCCAGATCCTTGGCTGTTGTAAATTGACATAACTCTGGTGACTTTAGTCTGTTGACTGTGTGATTTACACCAGTTGAGGATCTGGCTCAGTCCTAAAATTTCTTCTTTCTCACAGGAAGGTAGTGACTTTCCCATGCAAACAAATGTTATTCAGTGGAGCTCAGCTTGCAGGGCAGGAGTGCCGCTTTGGGACAGGAAAAATACTAAGACTTCAGGTCTGTATACGTGTTTGAAAATTTGGTTTTTCCCACTACAGCCAGCTTTTTTAGCCTGCATATCAGATACGGGCCCTATTATTCCCTTCTTCTGAAGAGCCAAAGTGGATGAAATCCAGTCAGATGTCAGTGGGAAGATCAGGAAGGGTGAAGTGGCATTCTTTTCACTCAATTCCACCAACTCCAAAGAAGCTCCTCTATGGGTGTCCTGTGGGATTTTGGCTTCCATATGTACAGAAGGGTTGGGCCAGCAAAAGATTGGAGATATGGCTTGTTCTTTATCTCTTTTGCATCATCCCACTCCCCCCCAAACAAATGAGACTCCTTTGCCATAGACTCCTCCACACAGTGGACTCTCCCTATGAGGGAGATTTTGGAGCCAGCAGCCTGGGAGTTAGAGGACAATTCATGGACAGCATGATTCCTGCTGGAACCACAGGGACCAAGAGCCCGCATGAAAGACAGTGTGAATTTCAGGGGCTCCCTTGGGTTTGGAGAATTAACCCATTATTTCTTTTGTAATGGGGCAAACCTCCCCTCTATCCAATGGCAAAAATGATAAAGAAACTGTAATTTGTGGAGTTTCCATTCCCTGGGAGTTTCCTGTTTCAAGGACAGTAGGGCCCATAGTTTGGGGTTTACAACTTCACAACTGTTACAATCAAAACAATTGGAAAATGACTGAATGCTGACAGTAGACTAAATTCTGCCTTCATTTATGCAGGTAAAATTCCTAAGGATATGTGAGAGTTCCACCTGTGTAAGTTAGAGCAGATGTAGCCTTTTCAGCATTCTGTAAGATCAAGCAGAAAGAGCAGGTAGGTTATGAAAGAGGAAATGCTTGATTATCCAGCAAATATAGGTAATGATTACAAAAGTGACAAGGGAATATCATCATCGGTTCATGAATACCAGAAATAAGAATTCAAATGAAAAGTGCAGGGAAAATAGGCTTTAAAGAAACAAAAACATTGAAATGGGAATGTCCTCTTTAAATGCTTTGACATGTCTTCCTTTTATTTGTTTATACTACATTTTATCCAACAACAAAGACTTAGCTTATGTTAGTGCTCACTGAACAGGAACATATAATTTACATGGCATGATGCCTTACCAGTATCTGCTTATGCTGACTATTAAAGTTTCCCTGAAAGCTGTTTCCTTCACATCCTCTGTTGACAGTGACGGGGGTCCTTCTTGGGAAATGGGGTCTAGGATTTATTATGACTTGTCAAAATAAATAATACTTATTTTGATCTTCTGAACAAGGAAATAAGCCAAAAATACATAACTATGTTTTCAGAGCAGTGCTTCCCAAACTTCTTGCGTGGCTTGTGCAGGGAAAGCCCCTGCCACTCCCATTGGCCTGTAGCAGCGAACCGCAGCCACTGGGAGCCGCGACTGGCTGAACTTGTGGACACGGCAAGGAAACAAATCGCCCAGCCCGCCAGAGGCTTTCCCTGCCCAAGCGGCAGAACACGTTTGGGAACCACTGTTTTAGAGAAAACTAGAGATCTACAAGAGGGAATGCAGGGAGAAAAAAAGCCTTGGAAAGAGACTGTGAACCAGATCCACAAACAGAGCATGGAAATGACTTGATAGCCTGCTGTTTAGGACACCCACATTGGAGTCTGGAGACCCAGCATATACTCTCCATGCTCCAAAGAGTCTTCAGTTATTTATACACTGTGGACCAGCTTCCTGAAGAGAGCTTGACGGAGCCCCAAATTAGAACATCTGATAGGTTAGAGAACTTCCTTGAGAGTTGGGATTTAAACAGGAGAATTGAACCCAGCTCTGCCACCTCCCAGGTTAGCGTGCTAACCATAGACTACAAGGCAGGTGTTGCTGGTACCAAATTTTGATCCAATAGACAGTATCTCAATGCACCTATCTGATTAGGCCCTACAGATGAGATAGGCTGAGGAACTGCTATCTTCTCCTGGTTCACAGATTGCCCTGGGACTTAGGAGGGATTTAGGCATCTGGGCCTAACTCTGTGGTTTAGGTGCCTAACTACTTTTATGGATTTGGGCCTCTGTAGTCTCATATGCTGTAGGAAATATGGGAATTCAAATACAAAACAGTAAAACTCTCTCTTGTCTCCACAACCACTTCAAATTTGCTTGCAAGAAATCAGATGAACAAGAAATGACCGATAGTTTGGGGTTCATATTAACATTATAAAACAGGGCTGCCCATAGACAGAGCTAGCTGCTAAGGCAAAATTAGCCCATAATTAGGGCAAACAGCTGTGATAGATTTCTTGTGCCCCGGAGAGTTAACCCTGTCCCGCAACATACTACCAAAGAGGTAAAAAAACAAACAATTTACAATTAGTCGCTGCACCTATAAACTGCCACTGAGGATACAATGAGAAAAGGATCTAGGAAGAGTAATTATATTGGAGGAATTGCATTTGATTTTTTTTTTTAAAAAGATGACAGACTTAATTTGTAGTACGATAAGAGAAATTTCTTAAAGATTGTGATCTCAACGCTATTTCATGCCAACACATTTTTAAACTATATGGACACATTTGGTAGATATAGATGTCGGAGAAATTGTGGGGAAAGAGGATGCATATATGGTTGACATTTCCAATTATTAATGAGTATTAGGGTGCAGTCCATGTCCCAGTTTTCCCCACTTTTGGATCTTGATCACCAAATGATCTGTTGGTAAACCTTTGGGGGCTTCCTAGTGGAAATAGCCTCACTCTGAGAAATAAAGAATTTATTTTCTTATCTGATATTAGTTACCAGGCTCGTGGTAACTTTAAATTGGGAAAGAAGAAAATTTCTCCAAATTGGAGGAATGTTACCAAAATTATTGGGAAGTCATTGTTGAGGCAAAATGAATGACTGTATACCAGTTATGTGCACAGTGAAATAGGCAAAGGACCAAGTGTAATGTAAGTAGCAATGAATAAGTTCTCAGTGCTACAATTGTCTACACATGGCTGGAGCTTTTTCCTTGTGTTGAACCCCACTCTGACTTTAATGAATCTGTAGTTCCTATACCAGGAATGCAAGACAGCAGTACCACAAAGACAGATAGATAGATAGATTTAATTAGATATACATACACAATATGGATCATGTTGATTTAAATTGCTTGCATTATTTTATAAAAAGACACATAAGTGGCTGAATATCTCTGATTTTTCCTTATTAGCTTAAAAGAAATCATGTTTTCTGATGTGATTTCTCATGAAAGTATTGTACAAAACAACTTTATATGTTGAGAAACGGACAATAAAAGTTACTTGTCACATAATATGACATTTAATACCAAGCAATAAAACAGATTCATTTCAAGATTCAGCACCTGCTAAAAGCAATCTATAATTTTATATGATCTTGGTCCAGTCATCAGTCATTGCACATTTCCTGTTGCTGCAGTGCTCCTCTCAGAAAGATCCTGAGCATCCAGATTTCGACATATACAATACCTGCTTCCTAATATATAGTGCAGCAGTCAGAGCTTAATGGTCCAAGAACTAAAAAAAAAGATCTGTGTGCCATCAGTTTATGGAAAATAAAATGACACTGGATTAAAAATATGATTTGCATTTGCTGCTTCTGCAAACCTTTTTTGCTTTTTTCTCACTTAAGTAAGCTTGAAAACTCTGAGTCTTGAGAAACTTGAAATGCTTTTCGCCAGTGAGCTCTGTGCTGCTTCTAGAAATCAGAGGAAACACAGATGATTTTTAAGCTGGAGGTGTATTTCACTAGTCTTTAACAGAAGAAATGGGTGATAAGTATTTTCATACCTGCAAAACTAGAGATTATATTGTGGAGGTGCTGTGTCATAACTTTGTTCATTTGCCATTAAATTTTTATTTCAGAAACTTGCTGAAGTACAGGTTACTGTATTTTTAGTTTGGATGATATAAAAATGGCCTTGTAGGCTTCTTTATGAACTGTCACTCTTGAGGTACAAGATTTCACTTGGAAAGAGTCTGTTAGTTAAAAAGAAAGTGCCACAGCTAATTTTTCATATCAAGTGAGATGAAAGTGTTTTTTTTCCCCTTCTGGGGACATTTTCCTCTGCATATTTCACATATGGTGGATGGATACTGGTTCATCTTACAATGAGTGTGTCTCTAAAAATTAGCTATGCACCCTCTCAACATACTGCATTATCTGCCCGTACATATTAGAGCTTAACAAGCTATCCTGTAACACAAATTATATATTGTACCTTGAATGCCTGAAACAGAATTCAGGATTTTGAGTACATTTGGGATTTTGAGGGTTTTCTTTAATGCCTTGACACAAAACCCACTGAAGTTGATGGAACGACTCCTCTTTACTTCAATAGATTTTGGCTCATGCCCTAAACTGTGATTTTTGAGAAGTGTGGAGATCCCTTAAATGAGACTGAAGATGCAGCTGCTCAGAACCAATCAGGATCACACCGTATATTTAAAAAGTTCATGGTGTTTCCATATCCATCAATCCCAAATCCCTATGACAAGTTTATGCAAACTAACTATATAACTGGAGACAAATTACATTGACGCAAATGGAAGTTAGACCACAAAAGGCTTACAGGACTGAGCTAGCACTTACAAAAAAAGACAAAAAACAATAAATTTTGAGCTTCACTGACTGTCAGTCTGTCGCCACAAGAAGTGAGACAATAAGGAATAAATGAACAATAATAAACCTAGTCATTAGTGTCACCTCTGTATTTCCCAGTAATGCTGCATCTATATGGTTGTCTTTTAGTCTGGATCTTTTAAGCTTCAGGGCAATGACTGTTTGCACGACTTGTAATCTGATTGTTGTATTCCTATGAGACTGTAAGTCTAAGTTTGGTTGAGTTTAAGAGCTGACAGCCTTGAGTATACACAGAGATCACAAACTAGTTTGGATGATGGAAAAGAAGCTGTGTGATGAGATAAGGCTGTGGAAAAGGCTCATAGTTACAGAAAATGTGTTTCCTGTGGTGCTGCTGGAAGTTATGCTAAACTTGCTCTTGACCACTGAGGATCTGAGTATTTTGTCCGGATTTCGGATACATTTTTGAAACCTCTCATTTTCCTCAATCTAGTCTACCAGTTTGACTCTTTACTGGATTGACTGAACTGTTACTAAACTCTGACCTGTATTTTGGATATCTTCTAATGTCTGATGTCTTTTCCCCAAGTGATAATTTGGGGGTGGAGAGAGCCATGTTGGCTGAGAAGACCAATTTATAATGTTGAGTTTATTAAACCATATTTCTTAATTCCTTTTCTGCTCTTCACAGCAATCGAATGGGTCCCAGTTGCCGATCATTAAAGGTCACAGTAAGGACATGATCCTGCATAGTCACTTGACAATATTTTTACAGTATGTATCTGCAAGTATCTTTACAGTAAGTACTTTTACTGATTAAATTGTCCCACTAACTTCAGTCCATTTCAGATCTCTGGGGTGATATGACTCTGCTATGTCAAATGAGGGCCAGATTGTAGATTAGACATTTCACCCTAAATACCTTGCTCAAGGCCACATATAGTGTCAGATACGTGGGCAGGTTAGAAATTGACAAGTTCCTAGCTGTGCTCTAGCCACTTTTTCATTATTCTCTCTCTTTTGTTAGCTAGATAAAAAAAGTTGTTGGCTTTTTTTTATTGTTTTGTTTTAAATAGAGATAAATATTGAAAACTTCAAAGCTTAGGAACAAGAATTTCAAATGCAGTCAGTGATTTCAGGTGCCTCATTTTGGGGCATCCAAGCTGAGACAACTTACAGGGGGCCTGGATTTCATACTGTGGGTTTTCAAAACTTACTGAAAACAGGGCTCCTCTAAGGTGTCTCAAGTTGGACCCCAAAAATTTGATCACCCAAATCACGGGTCACTTCTGAAAGTTGTTGGCCTAAATCAGTAATTGAAGAAATTTTCAAAGAAGAAAGAAATGGAAAAAAAAAATCCTATATGAAAAAAGTTTACATTTTGATACAATTTTGAAACCTTCTTTCCTATGTTATTATATTATAATAAATGAAAACAAGTTGGAGTAAGTGGGTTATTCTAGTGTTTTTTTTTCTATTATATTGTCATAATCTTTTAGAGTTTATTTTTCCTACACTGTATTCCCTCTGAAAACCTGTCTATATGCATATTTTTGCTGCATTCTGGTAGCTGCACATTGAACTAGTCTTCTAAAACTAAAAAAAAGAGATGCAGTTTATCTGGATTTATCACAGATTAGGATTTCCTGTCCATTTTCACTCCTTGGACTAAAAATGAGACAAATAGCAGATAAAGGAAGAAATCAAAATAATGGAGAGTGCTTGGGTATTAGAGGTCAAATGATTAGGGAAATAAGCAATGCAAAGAGAAACTGAATTCATTACTGATTAATGAAAATGATTTTTTTTTCTAATTGAATAAATACATATATTATGAAAATGGCAAATAAGTGATTCAGATTCTATAATTTCCATTTAGAAGCGGGGGCAGATCCAGCAACATTTAATTGGGACTTCAGTGCCAAATCAAGGAAAAATTTCTCACCAATGATTTGTTATGATACTCAAGCAAAAAATCTTTACTGCTGGTGGAGTTCTGATAAATTGTTAAAGGTGAATGTGTTGTGAATTTATTCTCTAATGGCATTGCTGATTGCTTAGGACAGGACTATACCACAAACTTTTTCCATCATAGTTTTGTTGGTTGGGAGTATGATGAGGTGTTATCAATATTCAAGGAACTGGCACATGAAATTGCAAGCCCAGTAGCATGGATCTTTAATGAATCTATAAACTCAGGGGATATACCCTCTGACTGGAGAATTGCTAATATTGTACCTATGTAAGTTTAGTGCCCTCGTGGCCAAGATGGAGTCTGCTCTGCAGACAGCTCTGGCCAAGAGACGGTGCGCGCAGGAATGCAGCAGGAAAATTTCCCTCCATCCCACAGGCACCTGTTCCAAACCCCTCAGAGTGAACACACACACCCACAGGACAAGTACAATGGATATAACAAAGGGAGATATTTATTTACAGAGGGACAAGAGGAGAAAAACAACAAGGGGAAGTATAGGGGAAGCAGTAGAACAGGGTTGCATCCAAACCAAGGCCCCACAGGCCCAGTGGTACCACAGTCTGAAAGGGCAGACACTGAGCAGTGTGTCTGCACACAGAGTTCAGGAGTCCTGAGCAGAGTTCCAGTTCAATGGTGAGTCTTGGGTACTCCTGGTCATCTTCGGCACCAGTGAACTTTCCCCAACAAACTCCTCCGGTGACCTCTTCTGCCGCTCTCTGCAAAGCCACACAGAGTGACCACCTCCCCACTTAACTAGCTACAGCCTCCCTCCTTATTCCCAATGCAGAGTCACAAGCCCCAGTACTCACAACCCCATGCAGCTCTGGGCAGTAGTGATACTGGGTCCAGCTCCAGCCTTTTCTTCTCCGGCGATTCCTTCCTGGCAAAGTGCTCCTCCTGGCTCCTGTCCTGGGGTGTCCCCGATTGGCCGCCCTGCCCTTTCCAGGCTTCAGGCAGGTTCTCTCTCCTTCATTTTTTGTCCAGTGCCTCCTGACTGCAGTCCTTCTCTCCAGAGCTCCACCCCCAAGTTTCCTTCCTTTCTCTCACTGCTCCCCCTCCCCACTAGGAAAAAGATTTAAAGTGGCCATGCTCTCCAAACCCCAAGGGGTTACACCTATTTTTAAGGAAGCAAAAAAAAAGTGATCTAGGAAACTACAGGCCTGTTACTTTGTACTCAATTGTATTCAAGGTCTTGGAACAAATTTTGAAAGAGAAAGTAATTAAGGACATAGAGGAACATGATAATTGGAAACAAATACAACATGGTTACACAAAAGGTAAATCATGCCAGACCAACCTGATCTCCTTTTTTGAGAAGGTAACTGATTTTTTAGAGAAAAGAAATGGAGTCAGTCTAATCCTGCTGGATTTCAGTAAGGCATTTGATATAGTTCCACATGGGAAATTGGAGAATCTGGCGATTCCTATGAAAATTGAAATGTGGATAAGGAGTTGGTTAAAGAGGAGACTACAGTGGGTCATATTGAAAGGTGATCTGTAAGGCTAGAGGAAGGTTACTCGTGGAGTCCCTCAGGGATTGGTCTTGGGACCAATCTTATTTACCATTTTCATTCATAACCTTGGCATATAAAGTGGGAGTGTACTAATAAAATTTGTGGATGACACAAATTGGGAGGTATTGCGAATACAGAGGAGGACCAGAATATCATACAAGAAGATCTGGATGACCTTGAAAACTGAAGTAATAGAAATAGGATGAAACTTAATAGTGCAAAGTGCAAGGTCATGCACTTAGGGACTAACAACAAAAATGTTTGCTATAATGTGGAGACTTATCAGTTGGAGGAGATAGAGGAGGAGAAAGACTTTGGTGTATTGGTTGATCACAGAATGACAGTGAACTGTCAATGTGATGTGGCCGTGAAAAAGGCTAATGCAATTCAAGGATGCGTCAGGCGAGGTATTTCCAGTAGAGTTAGGTAAGTGTTAGTACTGTTCTACAAAGCACTGGTGAGACCTCATCTGGAATACTGTATGCAGTTCTGGTCTCCCATGTTTAAGAAAGATTAATTTGAACTGAAACAGGTACCAGAGAAGGGCTACTAGGATGATTAGAGGAATGGAAAATCTAGCTTGTGAGAGGAGACTCAAAGAGCTTGGCTTGTTTAGCCTATGCAAAACAAGGCTGAGGGGAGATATGATTGCTCTTTATAAATACATCAGAGGGATAAATACCTGGACACAAGAAAAAATGGATATAAACTGGCCATCAACCAGTTTAGGCTTCAATATAGATGAAGATTTCTAACCATCAAAGGAGTATAGTTCTGGAACAGCCTTCCAAAGAGAGCAGTGGGGGCAAAAAAAAAAAAAAAAAAGACTTCATGACTGCCAGTATATCGATACTGCTATACTGCTGGCAAAGCACTCCCACTATGGATCCCACTTATAATGAAAGACCTGAAATCTTCCATGGGGAGGGTAGAACCTTTTTTCTGACCATCTTTATTAAATAAAAAGTAGAACAGGTCAGTTATATTGAGTGTACTGGAATGGTTGGCAAACTGGGTGGAGTCAAACACATGCACATTAATACACAAGGCAAGGTCACACATTAGCAACAAACAATGTAGGCTGTATTTACAGGGTAAAATAAAGTGACACTGGAAAGCATGGCTCTGAAGAGGACTTAGTGGCATGTTTCATTGTGGATAATGAAACAAACTCCCAATGTGCAATAGTTGACATTATTTCTGTAAAGAACATTGATGAGACTCCTACAGAAATACTGTGTTAGTTCAGAGTCCACACTTTGAACAGAATGTTGAAAAATTGGAGATGGCTCAGAGAAGACATAGGTGAATGATTTGCGGTCTGGAAAACATGCTTTACCATGGGAGAATAAAGCAGTCCAACCTATTTAATTAGCAAAGAGAAGTTTAGCAGGCAACTTAATCACAGTCTGTGATTACCTATCCAGAAAGAAGACCATCAGAGATTAGAGAAGTCTTTAATCTAGAAGACAAAGGTGTAACAAGATCCAATAGCTAGAAGTAGAAGTCAGCAAAGTTCAAACTGAAATTTGTGTCAAATTTTTCTTAGGGGTGAAAGCATTAACCATTGGAACAGATAACCAAAGGAAGTGAAAAATTCTCCAACGCTTGGTGGTTTTATGTGAAGATTATATATCTTTCGAAAAATGTGCTCTAATGCAATACAAGTTGTTGGGCTGCATGCAGGAATAACTGTGTAAACTTCAGTGGAATGTGTCATATAGGAGATAGGAACAGAAGATCATGGTCCCTTCAGGTGTTAACATCCATCGGTAAAATCTGGGAGTTTTGCCATTAATTTGATTGGGTCCAGGATTTCACCCTATGAGTCAGTGAAAATGGCTTTCCTCTCAGGCTATATCTACAGTAAAAAGAAAAGGAGTACTTGTGGCACCTTAGAGACTAACCAATTTATTTGAGCATAAGCTTTCGTGAGCTACAGCTCACTTCATCGGATGCATACTGTGGAAACTGCAGAAGACATTATATACACAGAGACCATGAAACAATACCTCCTCCCACCCCGCTCTCCTGCTGGTAATAGATTATCTAAAGTGATCACTCTCCTTACAATGTGCATGATAATCAAAATGGGCCATTTCCAGCACAAATCCAGGTTTTCTCACCCCCCACCCCCATACACACACAAACTCACTCTCCTGCTGGTAATAGTTCATCCAAAGTGACCACTCTCCCTACAATGTGTATGATAATCAAGGTGTGCCATTTCCAGCACAAATCCAGGTTTTCTCACCCCCCCCACACACACAAACTCACTCTCCTGCTGGTAATAGTTCATCCAAAGTGACCACTCTCCCTACAATGTGCATGATAATCAAGGTGGGCCATTTCCAGCACAAATCCAGGTTTTCTCACCCCACCCCCACCCCACAAACTCACTTTCCTGCTGGCAATAGCTCATACAAACTGACCACTCTCCTTACAATGTGTATGATAATCAAGGTTGGCCATTTCCAGCATAAATCCAAGTTTAACCAGAACGTCGGGGGAGGGGGGGAGGAAAAAACAAGGGGAAATAGCCTACCTTGCATAATGACTTAGCCACTCCCAGTCTCTGTTTAAGCCTAAATTAATAGTATCCAATTTGCAAATGAATTCCAATTCAGCAGTTTCTCGCTGGAGTCTGGATTTGTAGTTTTTTTTGTTTTAAGATAGAGACCTTCATGTCTGTAATTGAGTGACCAGAGCGATTGAAGTGTTCTCCGACTGGTTTATGAATGTTATAATTCTTGACATCTGATTTGTGTCCATTTATTCTTTTACGTAGAGACTGTCCAGTTTGACCAATGTACATGGCAGATGGGCATTGCTGGCACATGATGGCATATATCACATTGGTGGCTGTGCAGGTGAACGAGCCTCTGATAGTGTGGCTGATGTTATTAGGCCCTGTGATGGTGTCCCCTGAATAGATATGTGGGCACAGTTGGCAATGAGCTTTGTTGCAAGGATAAGTTCCTGGGTTAGTGGTTCTGTTGTGTGGTATGTGGTTGTTGGTGAGTATTTGCTTCAGGTTGCGGGGCTGTCTGTAGGCAAGGACTGGCCTGTCTCCCAAGATTTGTGAGAGTGTTGGGTCATCCTTCAGGATAGGTTGTAGATCCTTAATAATGCGTTGGAGGGGTTTTAGTTGGGGGCTGAAGGTGATGGCTAGTGGCGTTCTGTTATTTTCTTTTTTAGGCCTGTCCTGTAGTAGGTGACTTCTGGGAACTCTTCTGGCTCTATCAATCTGTTTCTTCACTTCCGCAGGTGGGTATTGTAGTTGTAAGAATGCTTGATAGAGATCTTGTAGGTGTTTGTCTCTGTCTGAGGGGTTGGAGCAAATGCGGTTGTATCGCAGAGCTTGGCTGTAGACGATGGATCGTGTGGTGTGGTCAGGGTGAAAGCTGGAGGCATGTAGGTAGGAATAGCGGTCAGTAGGTTTCCGGTATAGGGTGGTGTTTATGTGACCATTGTTTATTAGCACTGTAGTGTCCAGGAAGTGAATCTCTTGTGTGGACTGGACCAGGCTGAGGTTGATGGTGGGATGGAAATTGTTGAAATCATGGTGGAATTCCTCAAGGGCTTCTTTTCCGTGGGTCCAGATGATGAAGATGTCATCAATATAGTGCAAGTAGAGTAGGGGCATTAGGGGACGAGAGCTGAGGAAGCGTTGTTCTAAATCAGCCATAAAAATGTTGGCATACTGTGGGGCCATGCGCGTACCCATAGCAGTGCCGCTGATCTGAAGGTATACATTGTCCCCAAATGTAAAATAGTTATGGGTAAGGACAAAGTCACAAAGTTCAGCCACCAGGTTTGCCGTGACATTATCGGGGATAGTGTTCTTGACGGCTTGTAGTCCATCTTTGTGTGGATTGTTGGTGTATAGGTCGGAATATGAACAAGAGGCTGTTCAGCAGCTCTCCAACACCACTTTCTACAAGCCATTACCCTATGATTCCACTGAGAGTTACAAAAAGCAACTACAGCATTTGCTCAAGAAACTTCCTGAAAAAGCACAAGATCAAATCCGCACAGACACACCCCTGGAATCCCGACCTGGGATATTCTATCTACTACCTGAGATCCATAAACCTGGAAATCCTGGGTGCCCCATCATCTCAGGCATTGGCACCCTGACAGCAGGATTGTCTGGCTATGTAGACTCCCTCCTCAGAACCTACGCTACCAGTACTCCCAGCTACCTTCGAGACACCACTGACTTCCTGAGGAAACTACAATCCATCAGTGATCTTCCTGATAACACCATCCTGGCCACTATGGATGTAGAAGCCCTCTACACCAACACATACGTAAAAGAATAAATGGACACAAATCAGATGTCAAGAATTATAACATTCATAAACCAGTCGGAGAACACTTCCATCTCTCTTGTCACGCAATTACAGACATGAAGGTCGCTATCTTAAAACAAAAAAACTTCAAATCCAGACTCCAGTGAGAAACTGCTGAATTGGAATTCATTTGCAAATTGGATACTATTAATTTAGGCTTAAATAGAGACTGGGAGTGGCTAAGTCATTATGCAAGGTAGCCTATTTCCCCTTGTTTTTTCCTCCCTCCCCTCCCCCCGACGTTCTGGTTAAACTTGGATTTATGCTGGAAATGGCCCACCTTGATTATCATACACATTGTAAGGAGAGTGGTCAGTTTGGGTGAGCTATTGCCAGCAGGAGAGTGAGTTTGTGGAGGGGGGGGGTGAGAAAACCTGGATTTGTGCTGGAAATGACCCACCTTGATTTTCATACACATTGTAAAGAGAGTGGTCACTTTGGATAAGCTGTTACCAGCAGGAGAGTGAGTTTGTGAGTGTGTTTTTTGGAAAAAAGGCAGGGGGTTGGGGGGTGAGAAAACCTGGATTTGTGCTGGAAATGGCCCACCTTGATTATCATACACATTGTAAAGAGAGTGGTCACTTTGGATGGGCTATTACCAGCAGGAGAGTGAGTTTGTGCGGGGGGTGGGTGGGTGGGTGGAGGGTGAGAAAACCTGGATTTGTGCTGGAAATGGCCCAACTTGATTATCATACACATTGTAAGGAGAGTGATCACTTTAGATAATCTATTACCAGCAGGAGAGTGGGGTGGGAGGAGGTATTGTTTCATGGTCTCTGTGTATATAATGTCTTCTGCAGTTTCCACAGTATGCAACCGATGAAGTGAGCTGTAGCTCACGAAAGCTTATGCTCAGCTAAATTGGTTAGTCTCTAAGGTTCCACAAGTACTCCTTTTCTTTTTGCGAATACAGACTAACACGGCTGTTATTCTGAAACCTATATCTACAGTGGCGCACATACCCAAATACTGGATCATATTCATGCTCATGCATGTTCCCCATGCCCACACTCTAGAGTGCACCTATGCTGAGCTGGACACAGGTATGATGCTGTGTACACATGTATGCCCTCATCCACACTGCCACATTTGTATTGTGACATTAGTGCTACCTTTCAGGTGTAGTATTCCAGGGGTTTGTGCATCACAGAGAGACACTCTAGGAATCACTTTGGTTTGTGTTGCTGGTACTGTCCCACATATTCACACATTTGCTGATGGTAGTTCTGGATTATGTCTCCTCTCACTTTTATTCTCTGAAAAACTGGGTTGAAGAAATGGAGAAATGAGTTGATTAATTGGTTTAGCTCTTGCTCCCTATTGTGGGACCTGTGTATCTGAGTTTGGTGCTGGAAGGAATTTGGACAGCATTTTCTGACACATCAAAGATGTCTGGCCTTGAGGGTCATTGACAACTCATTCATGTCACACTGGACAGATTTTTGTGAATGTTGGTATAGCCATGGTATTGTCTCAAGCAGAGAGAACCCATTACAGAGTGAGAGAGCACAGCTGACCGCAGCTGCCAAGGTAATGAGAGTTTGGCTGCAATGAGAGTTGCAGGTAGCGGTGTCTGAGGGATAGAACAAGTAGAAAAGTATCAATTCCCCAAGAAAAGTAAATGACAGAATAACCAAATCCCAATACACCTAACAAAATACTCTAAACTGAGGTTATGGGGGGAAAAGGAGTAAAAGGGCAAGCTGCAGACTAGCAGCATGAGGAGGGGGGTTGCTCAGTTTATTGTCCTGACTGCAACATATATAATGACCTGCCTCATGGGCAGGTGGCTTATGTGTGGATTTGGTGCAAGCAACTTGCTGTCGTCAGACAAAGTATAGGCTCTTGAGGCCAGGATGACTGAACTGGAAGAGCAAAGAGAGACAGAGGTACATAGATGAGACTTTCAGGGACATAGCAGAGCAGTCCCATTTCTGTTTGGCAGCATCTGTGATGTTAAGGTGGCTGAAAGTCTCAAAACAGGAGATCATCAAGCTGGAGCAGAGAGGAAAGATCCCATAGTTGGGACCCATCTTCCAGCTGATGTCATGATATCCTCTTGCACTCACCTGTTGGGGAGGGAACCCCAGTTAATAGGAAGAGACAGGCAATAGTCATGGGATATTCAATTATTAGAAATACAGATTGCTGTGTTTGTCATTACCTGGAGAACCACATGATGAATTGCCTGCTGGGTGCAAAGGTTGTTAATCTCACGAGACATCCAGACAAACTTATGGGAAGTGTTGAGGAAGAGCTGGTGGTCATGGTACAAGTAGGTACCAGTGACATAGAGAAAGGTAGGACAGAGGTTTAGGCTCTTAGATAAGAGAATAAAGTCCAGGACCTCCATGGTACAATTCTCTGAAATCCTCCAGTTCTTCTGGCAGAGCCACTAAGACTGGCAGAACTAAAAGGTGTCAATGTGTGGATGAGGTGATGAAATAGAGAGCAGAGTTTTATGTTTACTAGGAACTGGGGTTGCTTTTGGGAAAGGAGTGGCCTATACAGGAGAGATGGCTTCCATCTGCACTAAAGTGGAACCAGACTTCTGACACATAAAATTAAAAAGGTTGTAGAAGATTTTTTTAAATTAAGGGCTGGGGGAAAGCCAACAGGTGTGAAAGAGCACACAGTTTGAGCAGAGACAAACCTTAGGTATGAAATTGCTAAGTGGGAAACTATATCTTAGTAAAGAGGATAGGAATGAAGTTGGCAAAGTACAGGTGATAAATAGTCAAATGAAATAGTCAATTTAACCATAACACATGGAGGTAAGCAACTGCATATTGACAAAATGTACAAGTGCTTATATACAAATTGTAGAAGTCCAAAATATTAAGATGGGTGAATTAGAGTGCCTGGCATTACAGAGAATATTGATATAATAGGTATCACAGAAACTTGGTGGAATAAAGATAATCAATGGGACACCATAAAACCAGGGTATAAAATATATAGGACTGACAGAGTTGGTTGCGCTGGTGGGGGAGTGGCATTATATGTTAAACAAAGAATAGAGTCTAACAAGGTAAAATCTTTCAAGAGACAAACTGTACCATGCAAAATCTATGAATAGAAAATCCATGCTTGAATAAAAAGAGTATATACTGACCAGCATGGTGACAGTGATTGAGTATTCCTAAAGGAGTTTAGAGAGGCTTCAAAAGCAGAAAGCAAATAATAGTGGGTGAGTTCAACTATTCTCAGGGCATGATGCAGACATAAAATTTCTAAACACCATAAGTAAGTGCCTCTTGAAGTAGCTAGTCCTGGAACCCATAAGGGGAAGGGAAAATCTTGATTTAGTCCTAAATTGAGCACAGATTTGGATCCAAGAGATAACTATTGCTGAACCACTGGATAATATTGATAAGAATGTAAGTAAATTTCACATTCTTTTAGGAGGAAACATACAAAAAAAAATAATAAAATCCATCACAGTAACATTTTACTTTAAAAAGGGGAAATACACAAGAATGAGAATGCCTATTATATGGTAATTAAAAGGAGCTATCATAAAGATTAAATGCCTGAAAACAGCAAGGGGACTATTTAAAACTCCATGATAGAGCCTCAAACTAAATGTGTACCCCAAATCAGAGAAGACAATAAGAGGACCTAAAGAATGCCACCCTGGCTAAACGGAAGAGACACAGGAAAAAACACTTCCTCCAAATTTGGAAGGCAAATCCTAGGAAGGATAGTATAAAGGGGCCCAAACTCTTGAAGGATAAATATAATAAGGCAGGCCAAGAAAGGTTTTATGTCTTGAGTAACTTTTCTCTCATATATATATTTTCTCTCATATATATATTTTAAAGTGCATTAGAAGAAGGAAGCCTGCCAAACAGTCAGTAGAGCTGCTAAGCAACCAAGGTGTTAAAGGAGCACTCAAGAAAGGCCAGGACCTTGCAGAAAAGCTAAATGATTTTTTTGCATTGGTCTTCACAGCAAAGGATGTAGGGGAGATACCCACATCATAACTATCCACTTTGGACAACAAACCTGAAGTATTATCCCACACAGATGTGTTAATAGAACAAGTTTTAGAACAAATTGATAAATTAAACAATAAGTCACTAGAATTAGATGGTATTCACCCAAGAGTTCTGAAGGAACTCATATATGAAGTTGCAGAACTAACTGTAGTATGTAACTTCTCACTGAAACAAGCCTCTGTATCAGGTGACTGGAAGGTAGAGAATGTAACACTGATTTTTTAAAAATGGCTCCAGAGGTGATATTGGCAATTACAGTCTCATGAGCCTAACTTCAATATCAGGAAAATTGGTAGAAACTAATAAAGAATAGAATTGTCAGACATATGGGAAGAATCAACACGGCTATTGTAAAAGGAAGTCATGCCTCACCAATCTGTTAGAATTCTTTCCAGGTTTTAACAAGCATGTGGATAAGGATGATCCAGTCAATATGGTGTACTTGGATTTTCAAAAATTCTTTAACAAGATCATTCATCCAAGGCTCTTGGATGAAGGACTAAGTAGTGCTGGGATAATAGGGAAGGTTCTCCCCTGGTTCAGTTACCGGCTGAAAGATATAAAACAAAGGGTAGAGTAAATGATCAGTTTTCACAATGGAGAGGTAAACAGTGGCATCCTCCAAGGATATGTACTGGTGTTCTATCAGGTTCTATCAGATACTAAGGTGCTCAACATATGCATTAATGATCTGGAAAAGGGAGCAATCAGTGAAGTGGCAAAGTTTGCAGATGATACACAATCATTCAAGATAGTTAAGTGCAAAACTGAAAGTGAAGAGTTATAATGGGATCTCAAAAAACTGGATGACTGGGCAACAAAATTCAGTGTTGACAAATGCAAAGTAATGCATGTTGGAAAAAATAGTACCCCGATAATGTCACAGCAAACCTGGTGGCTGAACTTTGTGACTTTGTCCTCACCCACAACTATTTCACTTTTGGGGACAAATGTATACCATCAAGTCAGCAGCACTGCTATGGGTACCTGCATGGCCCCACAGTATGCCAACATTTTTATGGCTGACTTAGAACAACGCTTCCTCAGCTCTTGTCCCCTAATGCCCCTACTCTACTTGCTCTACATTGATGACATCTTCATCATCTGGACCCATGGAAAAGAATCCCTTGAGGAATTCCACCATGATTTCAACAATTTCCATCCCACCATCAACCTCAGCCTGGACTAGTCCATGCAAGAGATCCACTTCCTGGACACTACAGTGCTAATAAACGATGGTCACATAAACACCACCCTATACTGGAAACCTACTGACTGCTATACTTACCTACATGCCTCCACCTTTCATCCAGACCACACCACACAATCCATTGTCTACAGCCAAGCTCTGCGATACAGCCATACTTGCTCCAACCCCTCAGAGACAAACACCTACAAGATCTCTATCAAGCATTCTTACAACTACAATACCCACCTGCGGAAGTGAAGAAACAGATTGACAGAGCCAGAAGAGTACCCAGAAGTCACCTACTACAGGACAGGCCCAACAAAGAAAGTAACAGAATGCCACTAGCCGTCACCTTCAGCCCCCAACTAAAACCTCTCCAGCGCATCATCAAGGATCTACAACCTATCCTGAAGGACGATCCCTCACTCTCACAGATCTTGGGAGACAGGCCAGTCCTCACTTACAGACAGCCTCCCAACCTGGAGCAAATACTGACCAGCAACCACACACCACACAACAAAAACACTAACCCAGGAACCTATCCTTGCAACAAAGCCAATTGCCATCTCTGTCCTCCTATCTATTCAAGAGACACCATCATAGGACCTTATCACATCAGCCACACTATCAGAGGCTCGTTCACCTGCACAGCCACCAATGTGATATATGCCATCATGTGCCAGCAGTGCCCATCTGCCATGTACATTGGCCAAACCAGACAGTCTCTATGCAAAAGAATAAATGGACACAAATCAGACGTCAAGAATTATAACATTCATAAACCAGTTGGAGAACACTTCATCCTCCCTGGACACTCAGTTACACACCTAAAAGTAGCAATTATTCAACAAAAAAACTTCAAAAACAGACTCCAATAAGAAACAGCAGAACTGGAATTAATCTGCAAACTGGACACCATTAAATTGGGCTTGAATAAAGACTGGGAGTGAATGACTCATTACACTAACTAAAAACTATTTTCCCATGCTAATGTTCCCCCTACTGTTACTCACACCTTCTTGTCACCTGTTTGAAATGGGCCATCCTGATTATCACTACAAAAGTTGTTTTGTTTGTTTGTTTTCCCTCCTGCTGATAAAAGCCCACCTTAATCAATTGGTCTTGTTAGAGCTGGTATGGCAACCCCCATGTTTTCATGTTCTCTGTGTATATATATCTATATATATCTTCCTACTGTATTTTCCACTACATGCATCTGATGAAGTAGGCTTTAGCCCATGAAAGCATATGCTCAAATAAATTTGTTAGTCTCTAAGGTGCCACAAGTACTCGTCATTCTTTCTCATTACATGGAGAGATTTCTTAGGATCCTTCAAAGGAGAAATGAAACATAATGTTAGCCTTGTATTTGACTTGCTAGGACATTCCAGTGCCAACAGGGAACTTGTTCTGACAGGAAGGCAGGAGCAGCACTGCAGAGGTAGCAAAGGAAGACACTGAAGGACTCAGGAGGACTGACTGTTGGCTTAGGTAGAAGGAGTCAGGAGCAGATGGACTTTCTTAAGGCAAGGGAGGATTGGATTCTTGGGCAGGATGAGAAATTCCTGCTAATGGAGAGGCAACACAGGGAATGGGGGCATGCCCACAGGAAATGGGAGCATGCACAGAAGGAATGGGGTCACACACTCATGCAGTACCTAGCCCAACAAGTGACAGAACAGTTTGGGGGTCTGCCTGCTGCCATGTCCTCTACTTTTGTTCAGGAATAGGCAACACCTCCTTTTCCTTTACCTGACCCCCCAGGCTGCTGCTGAGGCAGTGAATCCCAGCTCCTACCTGGTGTGGAGAAGCATGCTAACCACCTGGCACCACATCCTCCTTAGTCATCCGAAACCCCTGTCCGGGAATCCACCAGAGCTTTCAGGAGGGTAATGCTAAGCCTGATCCACTCCCTGTAGCCTAGCAGGTGTTTGGTCTCCAGACCTCATGCAGGACACATCCACATTTGTTCCTCCCACCCCAAAATATTCTGTAGCCGTTCCCTCCCCCACCTTGTAACAAACTGTTTAATTCTTTTCAATGTATGCTTGTAAATAAAAGCTACTGTACCCTTTACCCTTCACTTGGGTGTGCACATTGTTTTCTGACTATGATCAATGTGATAATTCCCAGAGGTTTAGGATGAGGAACCAGGATCCACAGCACATGACTGTAATTTCTTTAAAAGTCTCATGCCATGGAAATGCAAACAATGCTATGCCTCCCCAAACCCTTGCCCCTAGCCATGAATTTGCTATTTGTTTTTTAAATAAAGTGGGGTTGCTGACATGAACAAATCTGTGAAATAACAGTTGCTAACTAAAAGACCACAATGAAAAACAAGAACATTGTACTAGAATTCCTCTGTTAATAATGTAAGTGACAATACAAGCAAATAAAACCACTAAACTTACAATAAAGGTATCTGACATGAAACAGTGGTTTTACTACCATTTGTCCTCCGCCATGGCCCAACTGCTACCACTGGCAATGATGGGAGTACTCATGCATAGAACCTGATAAGCACTATGAGCACCAGTATTAGAAAACATCATGAAGAAAGAATGTGTTAAGTCCCTTCCAAAACCTTATAGAACTTTTAAAAAGTACTTTAATGAACTTAAGTGCTCCCCATAAATCAACCCAAACCAATTCAGTTAACATGACAAAACATTGGTCAA
This sequence comes from Eretmochelys imbricata, assembly GCF_965152235.1. NCBI lineage: Eukaryota > Metazoa > Chordata > Testudines > Cheloniidae > Eretmochelys > Eretmochelys imbricata. Next base: position 89,935,285 of record NC_135572.1, on the reverse strand, counting down.
TGGTGGCATTCACAATGCATTATCACTTGCCCTAGAAATAAACCTCAGTCAAGGGTGTTAACCTTGAAGGCCCATCCCTATTTTCTGCTTTCAGTTAGCATATTAATGTTGGCTGCAGGGGACTGAAATCCACTGGGTATCTCACAACAGAACTATGTGTCAATGCTTTATTGAGCTTTTCCAGCAGCACAGTTGCATCACAATAGTATCCTATAGCACAGTCCCAAGTCACCTTCTGTCCTCCGGCTGTTCTTCAATGTATGAACATTCAGCATCACGAATTTCCCTCTCCAGTCAAGAACCAGGAGCTGTGTGCACATGGGTGGGATCTGTATGGCTTTGAAAAACAGAGCTATCCTGTGCTCATTCACTGTGGAAGTATACTTCTTTAGCCTCACATACACTGTACAAGGCACAGCAAGTCATGATAATCTGAACCATGATGGCCACATCGGTGTCCAGACAGGAATTGTCAGTGGGCTTTCAGCCACCCAAAGGGACACTCCACCATAATTCTGCTGCTACTCATTCCCTTTTTCTCGAGTTGTGGTATGTTAAGGTATGGCTTAATAAGCCAATTAAGAGGCAGGTATGCAGGGTCCCCCAAAATAAATGTTGTCATAAAACCACTTTACATAACCACATAGTTTCTGGGAAATAAGATCTATTCCTGCCCCCTGTGGTACAACCTCGATCTCTTGAACACTCTGGTGTCATGGACCTTTCCCATGTTTCCAACATTCATGTTCATGAACCTACACCTGTGGTCCACTAAGCCTTGTAGAATGAGTGATTTTTTTTTCCATTCACATATTCACTGGCCGCTTTTGTTGGGCAAAATATAGGGATGCGTGTTCCATCTGCAGCCCCACCACACTTTGGAAAACCCATCCTCTGAAATCCCACTATAATTGCAGGAAATTGGATAATGACAACTACCTGTGGTAGATCACAGTATTGATAGCCTGGTAGACGTGTACAACCAACAGTCCCAACCCATCAGTAGCTGTCAGATGTTGCGAGCTTGCAAAGTGTGATCGCTTCTGCACTGGTATGGGTTTCCGAAATTGAGTGGTCTGGTGCTGGATGGTTGATGCAAGCTGTCATAAATATAAAGGGAAGGGTAAACCCCTTTAAAATCCCTCCTGGCCAGAGGAAAACTCCTCTTACCTGTAAAGGGTTAAGAAGCTAAAGGTAACCTCGCTGGCACCTGACCAAAATGACCAATGAGGAGACAAGATAGTTTCAAAAGCTGGGAGGAAGGAGAGAAACAAAGGGTCTGTGGGTCTGTCTTTATGCTGCCTTTGCCGGGGATAGACCAGGAATGGAGTCTTAGAATTTTTAGTAAGTAATCTAGCTAGGTACGTGTTAGATTATGATTTCTTTAAATGGCTGAGAAAAGAATTGTGCTGAATAGAATAACTATTTCTGTCTGCGTATCTTTTTTGTAACTTAAATTTTTGCCTAGAGGGATTCTCTATGTTTTGAATCTAATTACCCTGTAAGGTATCTACTATCCTGATTTTACAGAGGGGATTTCTTTACTTCTATTTACTCCTATTTCTATTAAAAGTCTTCTTGTAAGAAAACTGAATGCTTTTTCATTGTTCTCAGATCCAAGGGTCTGGGTCTGTAGTCACCTAGGCAAATTGGTGAGGCTTTTTACCAAACCTTGTCCAGGAAGTGGGGTGCAAGGTTTTGGGAAGTATTTTGGGGGGAAAGACGTTTCCAAACAGCTCTTCCCCAGTAACCAGTATTTGTTTGGTGGTGGTAGCGGCCAATCCGAGGACAAAGGGTGGAATATTTTGTACCTTGGGGAAGTTTTGACCTAAGCTGGTAAAGATAAGCTTAGGAGTTTTTCATGCAGGTCCCCACATCTGTACCCTAGCGTTCAGAGTGGGGGAGGAACCTTGACACAAGCTCCTCTCACAAATTGCTGGAGTTCTGCTTCCTCATTCTAAAGTTCTACAGCCACTGGTCATCATCCCAGATTTCCAAAACGATGTGGTCCCACCACACTGTGCTGGTCTATGAGCTGAAGTGGACTTCCAGTCATGGGCATACTGTTGCAATCCTGGCATTCAACACCTGTTCCATGGGACCCAGGTATACTTTCATTCCCCCTTTGGGTCAGCCATCTTCACTCTTTGAAATCTCTCTGGACTGATGCCATCCAGTAGCTGGTATTGTACTTTGTGAGTAGTAGCTGGAGCAGAACTATATCATTATAGACTTGCTCAATGTCTCCAATGCAATTTGACTGAAGGGAAAGATTATGGGAAACTGCTATTGTCACATGCATGAAGGCGACATACAGTTCTGGAAACATGAAGCAAGGTGATTTGTAGAGTGTCTCCTGAGATGCAGAGGTCTTTGGGATGCCACCCCTGAAATGGTTGTGCTAACACTGTTTACCAAAAAAGAGCAGTATGGATGAGGGTATAAGCCTGTGCCCAGCATATACCTGTGTCCACTACAAAATACGTGGACACTTGGCGAGGATACAGGATACACACTCTAGCAGTACATGGGCAAGTAACTGTGTACACTTGCAAGTGTAGACGTAGATTCAGTGAAAACTTGGACCGTCTCCAGTGAGAGGTTTCAGGGCCTAGTACATGGTGCTATTCCAGGACTCCTGCAGGCTCGGTGTTCTTCTCATGGGTAGTCAAGGGTAGAGTAATTGCAAAAGGATCCACAGACTGAACAGCACCTGGGGCGCAGCTGGAGGAGGCAGAGGCAGCAAAAGCCCTGGCTGTGTACCTTGGCAGCACGCAGATGCTGCGCTCTTTCAGCCACCAGTTCGATTAGTCCCTCTGTGATAAATGAAAGAGGATGTTAGGGAGATTCCCAAACCTGAGCCATCATTTGTAGGTGACAAATCTGAGGAATTGTCAGAAACTGAAGTGTCACTAGAGGAGGTTTTGGAATTAATTGATAAACTTAACAATAACAAGTCACCGAGACCAGATGGCATTCACCCAAGAGTTCTGAAAGAACTCAAATGTGAACTTGCAGAACTATTAACTATGGTTGTAAACTGTCCTTTAAATCAGCTTCTGTACCTAATGACTGGAAGATAGCTAATGTAACGCCAATATTTAAAAAGGGCTCTAGAGGTGATCCCAGCAATTACAGAACGGTAAGTCTAATGTCAGTGCCGGGTAAATTAGTTGAAACAATAGTTAAGAATAAAATTGTCAGACACATAAAAGAACATAAATTGTTGCACAAAAGTGAACATGGTTTCTGTAAAGGAAATCATGTGTTACTAATCTATTAGAGTTTTTTGAAGGGGTCAACAAACATGTGGACAAGGGGAAATCAAGTGGACATAATGTACTTAAATTTCCAGAAAGTCTTTGACAAGGTCGTCAAAGGCTCTTACATAAATTAAGTTGTCATGGGATAAGAGGGAAGATCTTTTCATGTATTGAGAAATACATGGTTAAAAGACAGAGAACAAAGGGTAGGAATAAATGGTAAGTTATTATGGTAAAATGGTAATTTTCAGAATGGGGATGGGTAACTAGTGGTGTTCCCCAAGGGTCAGTCCTAGGACCAATCCTATTCAACTTTTTCATAAATGATCTGGAGAAAGGGGTAAACAGTGAGGTGGCAAAGTTTGCAGAGGATACTAAACTGCTCAAGATAGTTAAGACAAAAGCAGACTGTGAAGAACTTCAAAAAGATCTGACAAAACTAAGTGATTGGGCAACAAAATGGCAAATTAAATTTAATGTGGATAAATGTAAAGTAAAGTAAAAATAACCCCAACTATACATACAATACGATGGGGGCTAATTTAGCTACAACTAATCAGGAAAGAGATCTTGGAGTCAATGTGGATAGTTCTCTGAAGATCTGTTCAGCGGCAATCAAAAAAGCAAACAGGATGTTAGGAATTATTAAAAAAGGGATAGAGAATAAGATGGATAATATCTTATTGCTGTTATATAAATCCATGGTATGCCCACATCCTGAATATTGCATATAGATGTGGTCTCTTCATCTCAAAAAATATGTACTGGCATTAGAAAAGGTTCAGAGAAGGGCAACTAAAATGAGTAGGGGTTTGGAACGGGTCCCACATGAGGAGAGATTAAAGAGGCTAGGATTTTTCAGCTTTGAAAAGAGGAGACTAAGGGGGGATATGATAGAGGTATATAAAATCATGAGTGGTGTGGAGAAAGTGAATAAGGAAAAGTTATTTACTTGTTCCCATAATATAAGAACTAGGGGCCACCAAAAGAAATTAGCGGGCAGCAGGTTTAAAACAAATAAAAGGAAGTTCTTCACACAGTGCACAGTCAACCTGTGGAACTCCTTGCCTGAGGAGGTTGTGAAGGCTAGGACTTTAACAGGTTTTTAAAGAGAACTAGATAAATTCATGGAGGTTAAGTCCATTAATGTCTATTAGCCAGATGGGTAAGGAATGATGTCCCTAGCCTTTGTTTGTCAGAGGGTGGAGATGGATGGCAGGAAAGAGATCACTTGATCATTACCTTTTAGGTTCACTCTCTCTGGGGAACCTGGCATTGGATCCTATCGGTAGACAGGATAATGGGGAGGATGGACCTTTGGTCTGACCTGGTATGGCCATTCTTATGTTCTTATGAGTAGCTCCCTTTTATAGACACTCAGCCAGCCAGTTAGCTACAAAATCCCTTTTAGTAGCTGTTCTCTACATGATTTACCTGAAAGGGTTAAAAAGTCTGACTGAATGCTTAGAAAAAGGAAGTGAGTGGGCATCCAGCCAAAAGAGTCAATGGGAAGGCTAGAACTTTTGAAAATTGAAAGAAGACCTCCCTTTTCTGTCTGTCTGTGGTTGTTCTCTCCAGAGAGGAGACACAGAGCAGCAATGCTGTAAGAAGCTTGTGCCAGGTATGAAAAATCATCAAATCATACTTCAAAACTACTCATATGAAACCCCAGACATGTAAGTAGTTCAGGAAATGTCTAGGAAGATGCAATTAGGTTTATCTCTTTTATTTCTGTAAGGCTTTTGGACTCCTCTGTGCTAACCCCAGGTGCTTTTGTTTTGCTTGTAGCCTTTAAGCTGGACCTCAAGACAGTTATTTTGATGCTTAATCCTTATAAGTGGTTCTTTTTAAAATCTAGCAATAGTGTGGGTTTTTAGATGTATTTTCTTTCTTTTTGGTTTTAATAAAATTTACCGTTTTTAAGAACAGGATTGGATTTTTGTGTCCTAAAAGTATTGTACACATGTTGTTTAATTAGCTGGTGGCAACTACTGATTTTCTTTGTTTTCTTTCTCAGCTTGTCCTTGGGGGGTGGGGTGGGGGTGGTGAAGGGGCTGGAGGGTACTTCCTGGGTTCTCAAAGGGGGATATTTTGCACTTGGGTGGTGACAACATCTACCCATCCAAGGTCAGTGAAAACTGTATCCTTGGAAATTTAATACAAGCCTGGAGTGGCCACTATTAATTTTTAGAATCCTTGTGGGCCCCCACCTTCTGCACTCAAAGTGCCCAGGGAGGGAGGGATAGCTCAGTGGTTTGAGCATTGGCCTGCTAAATCCAGGGTTGTGAGTTCAATCTTTTAGGGGGGCATTTAGGGATCTGGGGCAAAAATTGGGGATTGGTCCTACTTTGAGCAGGGGGTTAGACTAGATGACCTCCTGGAGGTCCCTTCCAACCCTGATATTTTATGATTCTTTGAATCAGCCTTGGCACCCTCCATTATGGAATGCTCCCGTTCCCTGTGCATAGTCTCCACCTTCAGCAATGGGTTCATAAGTGTCACTTCTCCCATGCACTGAGGAATTCCACTTCTCCTGGACAGGGATGGACAGGTTTATCCTGTCCACCCCTATGAACAGGTCCTCCTCCACCTCCCTTGACTTCTCTGGATGCTGCTCCTGCCATCCTAGTAACATGGTTTCTGTCTTGGGAGATGAAGATCCTGCCAACAAAAAGAGAAGGATAGAAGTATAATTTTGGTCTTTGAAAAAAGCTGAGAAATCCTCCCACATATAACAATAGAAGACCACAATTTAGTTACTTTTCAGCATTCCAGGAATGTAACTACCTCACTATTCTTGGTTCTTAGAAAAAAATTGCAGCCCATGAAGAAGGATAAGTAAGAAAACAATACTAGTGTTTTTAACAATTTAAAATGTTCATACTGTCTCATTGGAGTGGGGGTAATTCCTTCAAGGACAATTTACCAGTTTTTTTTTTTTTTCCTTTAAGGCTGGCCAACATTTGGAGAATACAGAGGTTTTCAAAGTATCAGAATGGAAAAAGAGAAGAGGCTTTTCCATCCTGTGCAGGACATCCAGCAATCTATGCCAGAGAGAGATATTTATCTAATGATCACCCATCCACATATTGCTGAATGGAGGGGTTTGGTCAGCTGTAAGCCTATTTTCACTGCTAGTGAATCTGAAGAATCAGCTGGAGTGCCTGCTGAAACAGAAATGTGCTGAAATATGCTTACACGATAAAGAGGCAAGTATTATGATAATATTATGAGCTAGGATATAGAGATTTTATGCAAAAGGAGATCTCTTCCCCACCCACCCACTCCAAAGGCTTTACCAAAAATGGTAACTGAATAACAATGGTGAAATGGACAGGCAAAGAAAGAGACACAGCAAAGCTTTATTAGCTTTCTTGAAGATTGATCTTAACACTGCAACCCTCTGCCTCAGACAACTAGAAAGGGCCAGTGCACTGTTTTCTTCTGAATGGGAGACTGGAACCTTCTCCCACCCCTGTTCCCCTTGTCTTGTGCAGCGTGACTTGGTGCAGGGAGAGGGCACACACCAGTAACAGTGACTGTACAGACTTTGTAATCTTCCAAGGGAGACAAGACCACAGGAACTAACTTTTCCTTAGACAACCAACTGTAAGTATTCTACAACTGCATTCAGTTACCTATCCCAAGAGGCACCCTCCCTCCCCTTCATCTCTCTTCCACATGGCTCTGATTTGTATGGGAAAGGGAAGATTAGGGGGTTGGGAGAAGCATTGAAAGTATGTAAACTTCCAAGGGAGAAAAGAATGCTCTCAGTAACTGTTCCTTAGGTAACCAACTGTAAGTTTTCTAGAGCTGTGTTCCCATCTCCAACTGGGACCTTTCCACCATGCCTCCTGGACACATGTAGTTGCTAGTGTTGACATACCCTCACTCAGTCTACATGCCTAGGTTTTCATCTATATATATATATATATATATATATATAATGAAATCTAGGTCAGAGGAGAGGGACAATTAGGGCTCTGTGATCATTATATATAATAATCATTATATATAATGATCACAGAGCCCTAAATGTCCCTCTCCTCTGACCTAGATTTCATTATGCCTTCTTTTAATTCCTTTAGAATTTTAGATCCCCTTCTGAGTTCTGTCTGAGTCAGAATTTTCTGAGTGATGCATTCAAAGGAAGAGGGAAAACCACAGGGCAGATATTACCTCACTATTTGCACCTGGTGTTGGCAGGATATTTAATGGCTCCCAGTGGAGCAGATTAGTCACACCAGTGAAAAAGGTCCACAGTAATTAACTTGCATACACTGCAGTTTATTTGAGAAGGAATTACACAAACAGTAAAGGGTTATATTAAGCACATAACTCCTATGTTAGACATTAAAGAATGATACAATTTAATTGGGGATTGGTCCTGCTTTGAGCAGGGGGTTGGACTAGATGACCTCCTGAGGTCCCTTTCAACCTTGATATTCTATGATTCTATGATACATTAAAAGCTGTACATTCCTCTTAGTGAGCGTCTCTTTCACAAACAAGACAAACAGGCCCTGTGCTAGCCTCACACAGTTCCTGTTTGGCAAATAGAGAAGGTGGTTACCAAATTCTATGAACGACTTCTTCTCTCCAGATCTGGTCTCCTCAGCCCTCTGGTCTGCCTCGGATTCCATTGAGGCAAGGCCTTGGCTGCTTGGAAACCCCTCTGGCTCACAGTCCTACTCGAACCCATGGAGTAGAGTTTTGGCTGCTCTGTCTAGCCATGTCTTCAAGTGTCAATTAAGGAATTCCCCAACAGTAATTTAATTTGCTTGATTTTTATACTCTTTTTCCTCAAAGGAGTCACATGTCTTAAAAGCATGCCCAATGGGCATGTGGTTACTATTTTTTACCTATTTAATACTTTAGGAGGAGACTGCAGAGTGGTACCAACTGAACATTATCCCACATTCACTCCCTTATCAATCATTCACTTCAGCCCCCTCTGTGATGTCCTTCAGCAGTGTCGAGATGCCTGGTCACCCCATACTCCACTCAGGATGTTCAATATATGTTGTTTGCTTTCAAGTGGACATATTTGCTGACTCAAAGATCGGTATTGATCATACACGCAGCATGGAGGCAGTCAGTTTCACCTCTGGCATCTGCCTGATGCTAAGAGAAGGATTCTGCTCACAGGTCAGTCATATCAAGCCATGTTCTCACCATTCATTCAGTATGGCCAAACCAATTTGGCACAATCCCAACACCTGGTAGGTGACATTCTCAGCTGATATAAAGCAGTGTAACTCTGTTGGCATAAACGGATATATTGATTTATGGTAGCTGAGGGTCTTGTCCTTTATCCCTATTTTGAAAACATTTAATTGGAATTCATTTTTATAGCTTGCTGTAGTTCCTGAAGCTGTCTAATCTCTTTACTTAGAAGCTTTTAGAAGTATCCACATTTATGCTAATGAAACTTTCTACCATTAGTTTCCAAACACTTTTGTGGAGGGGTGGTGCCCCACCCCCAGGCCAGATTGGGCTACAGCAGGCCAGAGTGGCTGCGCAGACAGGCAGCCAATCAGAGAGGAACTGCGGGGAATCAATCAGGGCTGAGCAAGAGGCAGCCAATCAGGGCCAGGCTAGGCCCTAAATAAAGGCTACCCAGGCTAGAGGCAGGCAGTCTTTTCCAGGCCTTCAGAGCGTGAAGGTCTGTCTCCTGCATGAGGAGACTAGCACCAGGGACAGTGCAGTACTGGGCAGGCAGCGGGAGCAGAAGGGAACTTCAGCCTGGTACCTGCCAGGCTGCGGGCCCTGAAAAAAGTGCCTAGCCAGTGCAAAGGGGCCGAAGGGGAAACAGCCCAGGGAGAGAAACAGAGAAGGGGAGAGAAGAAGGGCAGGCAGGAAGGCTGCTGCCAAAGGGTCCCTGAGTTGGGACCCAGAGTAGACAGCAGGCCTGGGTCCCCCACTTTGCCGACAGATGGCAAGAGACGGATGGGACACTACTGGGAGAGGGTGCTCTGCAATGGACAGAGCTAATTCCCAGATATGCCAGTGGGAGGCACAGCGGTGGTGAATCCCAACCCCATCACAACTTTATTTAGTCTTTCACTGGATTAATTCTGTTTACATGAACAGGCTGTTTGTACCCTCAAAGTTCTTAAATCGTTTCCTTTATGAAAGGGCATTAATTTTATTGATCTTTTTTCATTGTACACTTCCCAGATTGATGATTTTTCATTATGCATCTTTTAGCAACCATTTCTAATTTATTAAAATTCAGATATATACACACACCTATAATCAAAGTACAAACACTATCTGGGCAATTTATTTCAAATAGATTTTGCAATTAATGCCTGTTGGGCATCTTTAAGCCCTGCTTAATACTGAAACCACCAGATATGTTTATGCCGACTATGTCTCATGTAAGCTTTCAGTGCAAAAGCAGTTAGATTAATAACAGTATGAATAAAAAGGTTCCTGTCTATTAAAATGCCATCAGACTCACCAAAGATGCTTAGACTGTTCATACTCATTTTTCAGGATGTAGATAAACTAAAGGCAATATTTACATAACATGAATACTGGAAATGAAGGTATATGCCTTATAAACAGCTTAAATGATTATTTTGGTTGGGAGTATGTTCATAGCTTCTGAAAGCTTTATTTTAGAGTATGAGGCCTCTGGAGCAGACATTATCTTTATATTGTTTGTACAGAGTCTGCCACAATGAGTCCCTGATCCCTCATTAGGTTCCTGAGACACTACCTCAATAGAAATAAAGGATAATTAATAAGTCCGAAGCACTAGGAATATGTTATTTCCTTCTTGATAGAGAAATTAGTTGACTTGGACTTAGGCTACTCTATTCTACTCTTATTCACAATACATACACTTATGAAGAGAAGCATTAAATGTCAAATACCAAGTGAAACTTATACGTCATTTGGTTTATTGGATTTTTATTCCCTTTCTGGTTATTTTCTGGTTTTCAGGAGCAGAATTATTGCTGGTTTAAATTTTTTGTTCATGATTTTATTTTGATGGCAGGGCAAAAGTACTTACAACCTAACATAGATGGGTATTTTTACAAATCTACTATCAAAATAAAGAAGTAAATACCAACTATACCACTATATATAGCACTTGAACCAACTCTGAATTGAAGTCAATAGAAAGACTAATTGATTTCAATGGGAATTCAGTGTGGTCCTTGTCATAAATATAAAGGGAAGGGTAACCACCTTTCTGTATACAGAACTATAAAACCCCTCCTGGCCAGAGTCAAAACCCTTTCACCTGTAAAGGGTTAAGAAGCTAAGATGACCTTGCTGGCACCTAACCAAAATGACCAATGAGGAGACAAGTTACTTTCCAAGCTGGGGGGGAACAAAGGCTCTGTCTGAGTGATGCTTTTGTCAGGAACAGATCAGGAATGCTCTTCAGAACTCCTGTAAAAAGTTAGTAAATCTAGCTAGAAATGCATTAGATTTCCGTTTGTTAAATGCCTGGTAAAGGTTGTGCTGAATGAAATGTATATTCCTGTTTTTGTGTCTTTTTGTAACTTAAGGTTTTGCCTAGAGGGATTCTCTGTTTTGAATCTGATTACCCTGTAAGGTATTTACCATCCTGATTTTACAGAGGTGATTATTTTACTTTTTCTTTGATTAAAATTCTCCTTTTAAGGTCCTGACTGCTTTTTCATTGTTCTTAAGATCCAAGGGTTTGGTCTGTGTTCACCTATGCAGATTGAGGATTTTTATCAAGCCTTCCCCAGGAAAGGGGGTGTAAGGCTTGGGGGGATATTCTGAGGGGGTAAGACGTCTCCAAGTGGTCTCTTTCCCTGTTCTTTGTTTAACACTCTTGGTGGTGGCAGCATAGGGTTCAAGGACAAGGCAAAGTCTGTACCCTGGGGAAGTTTTTAATCTAAACTGGTAACAATAAGCTTAGAGGGTCTTTCGTGCAGGTCCCCACATCTGTACCCTAGACTTCAAAGTGGGGAAGGAACCTTGACAACCCTTATAAAACTAAAGAAATTGAGTTATTTGTTCAAACCCCCAGGCAGTCTGAGATCCACAGCTTTTTCTCATGTGAAATGAGTAACAACTGTGACAAGAAAGAGTTTGTTAGCATCAGCCAGGACTGTCAGCTATATCCAGTATAGTTCTTGTAATCCATCAATACATAACGGGAGGATCAGCTACCTGGCAAGACCCCCTAACTTCCTGTGAGAAGGGGTTACTTGGCCCTGACATACCAGGAACTGGAGAGAAGTAGAGGCTGTTGGCCGCCAAGGCCCCTGTACAGTCCTGAAGATTCCAAGGATGAGGGTCATTCTAGAGCCTAAAGTAAGATAAAGTGGCAGCTGTTGAGAGGGATAGGAGGTTAGTGGAAAGTAAGGGGAAGGGAAAGTGAAGGGACAGAGGTTGAAGTGAACTTGCAATGGTTAAGCCACTATGTGAATACAGCCTGTAGTTTTAGATTCACATAACCCATTTTGACATGAAATGTAGAGTTTTTGTACAGCCCTGATATTAACCCATCACAGACACTTTCCTGACCATAACACTTTAAAGAAGCTTACCTGTTCATCACTAGAAATTAAGATGATGATTATTTAATACTACTTCAGCTGTTTTTGTTGGGCTGTTTCCACTTGTTGGCTACAGTGAGCTCATAATGATAAACAACAAATTAGTATAGAATTCCTCTTCATATCTCCTCTATATGGAAACAAATATAAAATACAGATCTGTGTAGTCTGTTTCTCTTCTCTAAACAATTATAAAATGAAGAATATAGAATTAAATATACTCAGCCACGATGTCCCCCAAAATAACAAAAAATATTTGATGCTTTGCAAAACATAAAGGCATGGTCCCATCTCAGACAGCTTAGTCTAATGCTAAACAAAATACTGTAAAAGGGGAATAACTAACAGTGGGAAGATAGTTGGGAGATGGAGTATGAAGGTTACAGCAATAAGAGATGATGGATACTCAGTCTGGCATGTCAGTTTAATGTGGTTCAATTACAAGATTTTTATTATTCATATATATTATTGGCTATTATTATCTCACGTATTGTGGAAGTCAGAAAATAAATGTGTCTGAAGGAAGGAATTGGAAAAACTGGGATCTGAGACACACAAACCTTTCTTTGGTCAATAAAGCTTTTGTAGGACTCTGAAAACAAAGTGTCTTTTAGAAAGAAGTCTGAAGACGTTCTAGGGTGGTCTAAAATGTCAAAAAACTTACTTTTTCCCCCAGCAGGACATTCTTATGTGCTGTTAAGATATATCCCTACTTCAAAGACAATGTCAGCTACAAAAAAATAAGGAATTAATTGCTTTAGAATACAACCGAGGCAAATATATTATCATTCTGAACAGCACACTATGCCAACATAAAAATAAAAAGAAAAGACCATTTTACAATATATATGCATTTTCAGTGAACTATCAGTTAGCAACATGATTGTAACCCAGTATACTAAAGAATTGGCTTTGACAACCAACAGTTGAAGGAAATGTGGAAATGGGCAGCAAATGCCTTTATAATTTTAGCACCATTGCAAGAGATTTGGTAGAAACAGCTAGAGTTTTTTGTTATTTGGTTTATTTCTCCTCAAGACAAAATCTGATAACCATTAGACATGCAAATACTGTAATTTATCAGTCATTCCAATCCTTTGTGCTGTCTTTTCACTGTGTGCGTAGACAAGTGTGCTTGAAGCAATTTTGTTCCAAACAGCATAGTTTCAGAAACAAAGTTTGCTTCTGCAAGCTGTTACAGAGGTACAGGTTAAATGTTCTATATGCAATTGAAATGGTGTATAATAATGTTTGTTGATAGCAGTAAAAATGACTAATGGCTTTTGAATGTTTAGACCATTATAAGTATCTTGATTATGGTCCGAAGTGTTACATACTAGTAACTTTAACTTTATGAAAGTGATTTGTAGTAAGTGCAATGAAATATTCTTGATTTTCAACATATGGCAACCATACTTTTTTAATTAGAATAAGCATTTTTATTTTATAAAGCAGCATTTGTATTTATTCCTTTAACAAATTACAAGTTTGGTTGGGAAAATTCTGCATGGCATTACTTCCAAAGAGCAAAGAATCAAGCAGTATTATCAGGTACAAGAGTGCTTGATAACATAATCAAGAATCTCCATAATTCATGCTGATCTCTTTATCCAGGAAGATGTAATGATAGCATGCAGTAGGGAGATAAATTATAGAAAATTGTCTGCTTAAAACTTCATACATATTTAAAAGATACAGATTATTTTGCTGATAAACCAAGCTCTGCATCACTAAATCGTCTTTGCCTGGTGTCATGATGCTCCTGCTGTTTCTGGTCAACTTAACTTTTCTTTTTTCTTAATTCCCTTACGAGCAAGTAACTTTGTGAATGACTTTATTTCCAATGCAGGTACCACATGTATGCAAAAGACCATATGTAATTAGTGAGATCCAAGGCAATGTGGGCTTAGTCCTGTAACTTCAGTGGGAATTGAGAGCTCTCAATCGCACTTTGCAGGAGAACCTCAATCTTGCAGGAACAGGCTCTACATTAGTGACTCACAGTACTGAGATGTTAGAAGTTTTTTAGAATGTTTTAGCTTCCTTGTGGCTTTTTTGAATCACTGTTGACATCGTTAACAATAAGTTCCTTTTTAATAAGTTCCAAGGACAAGCATCACATAAATCCACATCTTGGATCTTTTATATTTATTCTGAAATAAAGTTTTATTTTATTACTGTTCTAATATGTCAGTCTTTCCTTTCTCTTAGGGCTATTCCTTTAAAACCTCTCCAGCATGCCCAAACATATCACACTGTCAGTGGGACTTCGCAAAACTTTTGCCAATACCAACACTGTCTGTTCAGAGATAGCTGTGAGCTAGCTGGTTATTGTCTTGATGACTCAGTTCTAATGTGAGGTATACACATGCTTTACACCAAAAACTCTACCTATGTTCGGTATAAAGTGATTAACATGAGCATACGACCAAAACCATAGCACAATGTGGGATAATGTTCTTTCTCCCCCTTTCACTCCAATAGACACATCAGGGCACATGCAGACATCTAAGGAATCTCGGCTTGAAGGTCAAAAGAAAAGGATACATATGGCTTTGTTTAAAATGAGAGATTTAGCCTTGTATGGCACTTATTTACATAACCGTATTTGAAATTATAACATCGACCATATTAGAATATGTTCCTGTATTTGGTGGAAAAATCAATGCACATAAGAGACAATGCTGTCAAGTAGATTAAGAATGGGATCGAGAACTGAGTTCCAAAGAGTTCTAATCATTGATGCTGAGTAAAGTTTTCAAAAGTGCCTAAAAGTCAGATTTTTAAAGGTATTTAGGCACCTCAACTTTAACTCCCATTGGAGTTGTGTATGCATACACTTTTGAAAATCCCCCTTTAGGTGCTTAAACACCTTTTGTAAATCTGGCTCTGGGTGTCTAAATCACTAGATAGATCGTATGTTACAGTGAAAAGAAATGATACTTTGGTTCCTAAATAACCTTTGTCTTGTTGAATGACAGCTTTCAGAGTAACAGCCGTGTTAGTCTGTATTCGCAAAAAGAAAAGGAGTACTTGTGGCACCTTAGAGACTAAAATTTATTTGAGCTCAAATAAACTTGTTAGTCTCTAAGGTGCCACGAGTACTCCTTTTCTTTTTGTCTTGTTGATTCACCAAGGGAAAATCACTTAGTCTTTTTGTGGAACAACTTCAGCAGTGACATAAGCAGGAACAATCCCCCATAAGTCAATGGAAGTCGTGCCTACAAATGCTATGACTGAATTTGTCCTGGGGTTCATTTTCTCCATATCTGAAATATGGATAATGCTTACGATCACAGAGGAATGCAGTGAGAACCAATCAATGACTATGAAGCACTTTGTAGATACTAAGAGCTTTAACAGCTTAAGGCATATTTATTTGGACTGTATGTGCTTCTATCAGAGGACTATGTGAGTGCCCAGTGCAACCTGAGTATTATAAAAGCAGTGAAAAACAATGTACTCGTTCATACTCAGCGTGATCCACTCTTCCCCTTGCAACTCTTGTAGAATGGGGATTAGATACCTTTCTAAAGAGGTATGCCAAATCTAATGAAGTTTGATGTGGAGCACATATCACTGAGATGTATCAGACTGAACTCTACCACCACAACTACTCTCCTTCAGGCAGAACCCTTCCAGACAAAAGCATGGGAACAATGAGGAACTGTGGAAGATCAGGGAAGCCAAAGTATGGTGTTCCAAGCTATGTAGCAATGGAAAGAGATGTACCATGAGACAATACATGTTATTTTGATGAATAGAATGTATTGATATAGGGGAGGCCAGTATATAGAAACTTATTTCCTGCGCTTCACAGAAGCGTTTACAGAACCAATGTTTCTTAGTCAGTTGCTCTAAAAACCAATCTAAATATCACCTTACAACTGAAGATTAACTCAGATTAATTTCCGCTTTGGGAATTTATGAGCAACCAGCTGGACCAATGCTAGGATAAGAATGGTGATATGGTCCCAAAATTGAAAATCTCCTTTACTTAAGCTATTGATTATTGGTCACTGCTGTCAAACTCCAATGAGTCCTATTTTCTTTTTAGCCTTTCTCATTTAAAGGGAATTTTGTTTCTTTTATTTTTAGCTAAAGCATTTGTTTACAGGTCTCAGATGGGAAAACTAAAGATGGTAGGCCAGATTCTGCTACCCTTACTCATAACAAATACTACCATATATGCAAGAAGCTCAATTAAAATAATTAAGTCCTTGTCTGTATGCATATGCCCACATAGTATAAGGATGGGAGTTATATAAGAACACAGGTAAATATTTTTGGGACTCCATGAAATAGTTTACAATTCAAATCACTTGCTGGACACACATAGATTATGGGTTTTCCAAGCCGTGCATTTGCCTAAACAGAAAACTTCTGAGTGGATTAAGTGAAGTGAACCTGTGGCTCCAGAGCCACATGTAGCACAATAATTTCTCGAAAATTGCTGTTATCTCTATGTGGTTTAATCAGTGTGATTAAGAGACATAGAATCATTAAATGTCAGGATTAGAACGGACCTCAGGAGGTCATCAAGTCCAACCCCCCTGCTCAAAGCAGGACCAGTCCCCAATTTTTACCCCAGATCCCTAAATGGCCCCCTCAAGGACTGAACTCACAACCCTGGGTTTAGCAAGCCAATGCTCAAACCACTGAGCTATCCCTCCATCGCTCCCTTGAAAGACTGAGGCCCATATATGATCAGTCCCTTAAATTAAGGGAAAAAGAAGATGTTTCTCACGTCCATAATAAATTTTGTAACTATGGCCACTTCTTCCTATACATACAGCACCATGGGATCATATTTCTAAGTTGTCTTAGAGTCAGAGTTTAAAAGCAGAAGGGACCACCAGATCATCTAGGCCTGATCTACACTAGATGGTTAGGTCAACATAACCTGCCTTGTTTCAACCGAGCTGTGAAAGTGTCTTCACTTAAATTTGGCTCCTGCCGATGTAATTGCCTCTTTATGCTGATTTAGTAATACCACTTCCCTGAGCGGCATAGAGTCGTGGTCAATGTCATAAGGTCAACGCAGTGTCAGTGTAGACACCGTGTTGCTTACATTGACTGTTACTGGCCTTTAGGAGCCATCCCACAATGCCCCATACTGACAATACAACTGATACAAGTGTTCCCAGTGAGGACACATACCACCAACATAAGGAGCCACGTGTGCACCCACCCAAGTGATTTAATAACTGTGATGGCTGTATGCTGATGTAAATTACATTGACATAATTTTGTAGTGTAGACATGACCCTAGTCTGACCTCCTGTCTATCACAGGCCATGAACATCACCCAGAATACACACACTAAATCCAACAACCATTAAATATTCGTATATGGGCATCACTAGAGACGTGCATGGATACAAAAATGTGGACCTGCATCCGATCAGCATCCACAAGAAGCAACTTGTATCCAACCCGCAATCCACACTGTCTTTTATCTCAAGCCGCATCTACACTGCACCCTCAGCAGCACGCTATCTCACAGTGCTTCTTGGGAGGAGGGTCTGTGTGCATGCATGTGTACTGTATATAGAATCTCAAAGGCAGAGAAGTAGCTATCTGCATCTCATAACCTATGAGGATGCTTCCGTGCCTTTGAGATCCTTTATTTCCCTCTCCCGCAGTGTACATAAAAAGGGGAGGCGATAGATCAAGACAAGCAATAAAATCTTGCATGATCCTATCATCACAGTTTAAGCAGCCAAGCAATTTAGGAAACCTTTCTTGACTTTATTATTGCCATATCAGGATAGTTGGAGAGGGAGACAACTGCTTCTGCAGGGTAAGTCAGTCTGGCTTCCTGACTTACTTTACAGAAGCAGTTGCCTCCCTCTCCAGCTGACCTGATACAGCAATGAAGTCAGGAGAGGTTTCTTAAATTGCTTGACCGATTAAACTGTAGCAATAGGACCATGGGGGATTTCGCTGCCTGTCTTGATTTATCACCTCCCCTTTCTTTCTATGTGGGAAGAAATATAGGGTTGGGGGAAGGGAATATAAGGTCTTGAAGGTGGGGAAGCAGCCTCATAGGCTATGAGCTGCAGATAGCTGCTTCCCTGCCTTTGAGGTCTTACATTTAGAGCCCTGCACTGATACAAAATTTTTATCCACATCCAATCCACAATCTGCAAAAATTGTCTGCAGATATCCACAGATATAAAGCAGATATCCAAGGATTTGCAGGTCTCTAGGCATCACATCAAGGTTTGGGAGAAACTTAACAATGACTGTCTTTTTTTTTTTCTTTTTTCTAAAAGTTGTTCCATTTGTTTGTCACTGACCCA
Organism: Eretmochelys imbricata; assembly: GCF_965152235.1. Classification (NCBI taxonomy): domain Eukaryota; kingdom Metazoa; phylum Chordata; order Testudines; family Cheloniidae; genus Eretmochelys; species Eretmochelys imbricata. Next base: position 89,917,165 of record NC_135572.1, on the reverse strand, counting down.
TTCCATTATTAACACACCCAAAAATTCTAATGAATTTGTCAGGCAGCTCTTAATTCATTGTATGTGCAAATTTATTTTTATGTATCAAACAATAAAAATAAATGAACCACCAGCCAAACACCAAATCCACCACTCTAATCATGAGTCAAGCATCTGACATGACAGATCAGGTTAATTATCAGTTGCACATCAGGAGAATCAAATGGTTAACTAAGAATTATAATAAAAGCCTTTCCTAACAATATTGTTAAAATTAAGTCAGGGTGACAGACTGTAACTCTGAAAGGATAGAAAAGGGATCTGAAAATTGGTAACTGTGAAATATTAAAATGGACAGTGAATGAGTTTATTTCAATCACCTCATGAAAAGACTTGGAAATCTTTGCCAGAAAAGGAGAGATTAAAATATATATTTGATTTTTAATCAAACTTCAGTAGGGTATTATTGTAATACAGTTTACTTTAATAAGTATTAATAATTTCTTTAAATTACTAAATACTTATACTTCCTCCAATAATTTAGACAATCTTTACCTTGCATCCAAATTTCATTGTATCTATAAAAGCACAGTTTGTTACTTAATTTATCAAGTAAGGAATGAGTTTTTTGGTATTTACCATATTTCTATTTTTTTTTTTACTAACCCCTCCCCACCCCCGAACACATAATTTGCTCTTTCAGAACAATGAGGCATTTTAATGACTGTTGGTTTAAGAGAGAAACACAATGCTTTAAAATTATATTAGTCATTTTTAGTTACAAGGAAAGGTTTAACTTCTTAATGTGTATGTAATGAATGACTTCTTACTTATTTCTAAAAGCTCAATTAAATACAGAGGGCTTGATTCCACACTTCCTTGCACTTTGCATACTCATTTCCTCCTGTGCACACTAAGTATTTTCTGCTTTAGTACCATTTTTACACCCACTTTTCATTTCCTTCCTTGGTATAAATGATAGCACATGGTGCAAAAGAGTGAAACAGCAGGCCAAGGAAGAGGGAAAAAAACATTAAAAAAACCAACAACACCACAATTCTTCTTTGCCGGATGATTTACAGCAACATTTGAGGTCCAGTGTTATTTCTTTCTGATTTAATGGTACAGTTAATTGCTGTTGATTCCTAGTAACTGCATATGAATATCCAAAGGCTGATTTGTGGAACATTAGCCACATTATGCCAATTAATACTAATAGGCTTTATGCGCTTGATTAATATACGGTGCCACTAACATTAATATTATCACAAATCAGAAATGTACAAATTTTCAGAATGTATCCATTTAGGAGCAAATTCTCTGTCTAACACTTGGCTGAGGCAGCTGAACTGAGTGCTTGGAAAAGCACAGAAGTGGTAGGGGATAAAATGTTACATGATTTTGACACAAATAAAATTTAGCTCAAAAACTTCATGAAAACGTTTACAAACTTTATCAGACTACATTAACACATATAACGAAACCAGAAGATTTGCTTTTGTTTGTGGGGGATTGTTGGAAATTAGGGGACAAGTTATTATTAAGACATCTCATTATTTGTATTACACTTGTGCTCAGAGGATCCAGATCATAAGGATTGGGGCCCCATAGTACTATCTACTGTATGAAAAAGCAGTAAACAGCAGTCCCTGCCCTGATGAACATACAATCTAATTTAAGATGAAATGCAACAAGTGGGTTTTACAAACAATGAGGACGAAAAAGAGAGGAGGAAAGATACAGTGAAGGAAACATAATTACACAGAATAGCTGTGCATACAGCTAGATAGTTTCATGTCTATTAAAGAGTGGGATTTTCAGTAACACTCAACCTTAGCCTAACTCTGGTTCTAGTGAAGTCAGTGGGAGCTTTACCATTGACATCACTGGGAGAGCAGAGTTAGACCTCCCTTATTCAGTATACTTCCAAATTCTGCAACAATTGATCCAGCAAAGCACACATGCATGTGCTAAATTTTTAGCATATGAGCATTCCCAATGACTTTGTGGGACTACTCGGTGCTTTAAGTTAAACATGCGCATAAGTGTTTTGATGGATCAGGACCCAAATGAGACAACTGTACTACTGACCACATTAATGTGTTAATTCAGTACACACCATAATTCATCCTCTGAGCACCATCTATCTAGTGAACTGAATGAGGCAGGGATCCTGTGGTAACAAATAGTATGTGATCATGTAATTAATATCAATTACCATAATATATATGCACTAGGGGGCTATGTTACGATTGTCCAGGAAACCCTAATTATGACATTTCCTAATTGTTGAGTGCTTGACTTTACAAACATTTTTATTTTATTGTATTTTGGGGGGAGGGCATTGTATGTAATATGATGTTATACTGTTTAAACTGAGAAATAGTATGTGATCATCATGCAAGTAAAGACTTTTGGGAATCATGTGTACAAGGAGTCAGACTTAAGCTTGCAAGAGTAGTCTTAATGTCAGCATTTCCTATGTTGTAAGAGCTTAAATGAAAACGTTAATGTTCCCTAATATTGTTTTTGATGGAATTATTCATTTTCAAGATTAAATTTATGTGAAGTACTAAAGTACTTTTTAAATGTAATTGTATAGAATTTTATAACTAGGAAATGAAGCAAATTTTATTAATTACTAGTTATTAAATGACAGGTTTCAGAGTAACAGCCGTGTTAGTCTGTATTTGCAAAAAGAAAAGGAGTACTTGTGGCACCTTAGAGACTAACCAGTTTATTTGAGCATGAGCTTTCGTGAGCTACAGCTCACTTCATCAGATACATACCGTGGAAACTGCAGCAGACTTTATATATACACAGAGAATATGAAACAATACCTCCTCCCACCCCACTGTCCTGCTGGTAATAGCTTATCTAAAGTAATCGTCAGGTTAGGTCATTTCCAGCACAAATCCAGGTTTTCTCACCCTCCACCCCCCCACACAAATTCACTCTCCTGCTGGTGATAGCCCATCCAAAGTGACAACTCTTTACACAATGTGCATGATAATGAAGTTAGGCCATTTCCTGCACAAATCCAGGTTCTCTCACTCCCTCACCCCCCTCCAAAAGCCCACCCCCATACACACACAGACTCACTCTCCTGCTGGTAATAGCTCGTCCAAACTGACCACTCTCCAAGTTTAAATCCAAGTTAAACCAGAACATCTGGGGGGGGGGGGAGGAAAAAACAAGAGGAAATAGGCTACCTTGCATAATGACTTAGCCACTCCCAGTCTCTATTTAAGCCTAAATTAATAGTATCCAATTTGCAAATGAGTTCCAATTCAGCAGTTTCTCGCTGGAGTCTGGATTTGAAGTTTTTTTGTTTTAAGATAGCGACCTTCATGTCTGTGATTGCGTGACCAGAGAGATTGAAGTGTTCTCCGACTGGTTTATGAATGTTATAATTCTTGACATCTGATTTGTGTCCATTTATTCTTTTACGTAGAGACTGTCCAGTTTGACCAATGTACATGGCAGAGGGGCATTGCTGGCACATGATGACATAAATCACATTGGTGGATGTGCAGGTGAACGAGCCTCTGATAGTGTGGCTGATGTTATTAGGCCCTGTGATGGTGTCCCCTGAATAGATATGTGGGCACAATTGGCAACAGGCTTTGTTGCAAGGATAAGTTCCTGGGTTAGTGGTTCTGTTGTGTGGTATGTGGTTGTTGGTGAGTATTTGCTTCAGGTTGCGGGGCTGTCTGTAGGCAAGGACTGGCCTGTCTCCCAAGATTTGTGAGAGTGTTGGGTCATCCTTTAGGATAGGTTGTAGATCCTTAATAATGCGTTGGAGGGGTTTTAGTTGGGGGCTGAAGGTGACGGCTAGTGGCGTTCTGTTATTTTCTTTGTTAGGCCTGTCCTGTAGTAGGTAACTTCTGGGAACTCTTCTGGCTCTATCAATCTGTTTCTTTACTTCCGCAGGTGGGTATTGTAGTTGTAAGAAAGCTTGACAGAGATCTTGTAGGTGTTTGTCTCTGTCTGAGGGGTTGGAGCAAATGCGGTTGTATCGCAGAGCTTGGCTGTAGACGATGGATCGTGTGGTGTGGTCAGGGTGAAAGCTGGAGGCATGCAGGTAGGAATAGCGGTCAGTAGGTTTCCGGTATAGGGTGGTGTTTATGTGACCATTGTTTATTAGCACTGTAGTGTCCAGGAAGTGGATCTCTTGTGTGGACTGGACCAGGCTGAGGTTGATGGTGGGATGGAAATTGTTGAAATCATGGTGGAATTCCTCAAGGGCTTCTTTTCCATGGGTCCAGATGATGAAGATGTCATCAATATAGCGCAAGTAGAGTAGGGGCTTTAGGGGACGAGAGCTGAGGAAGCGTTGTTCTAAATCAGCCATAAAAATGTTGGCATACTGTGGGGCCATGCGGGTACCCATAGCAGTGCCGCTGATCTGAAGGTATACATTGTCCCCAAATGTGAAATAGTTATGGGTAAGGACAAAGTCACAAAGTTCAGCCACCAGGTTAGCCGTGACATTATCGGGGATAGTGTTCCTGACGGCTTGTAGTCCATCTTTGTGTGGAATGTTGGTGTAGAGGGCTTCTACATCCATAGTGGCCAGGATGGTGTTATCAGGAAGATCACCGATGGATTGAAGTTTCCTCAGGAAGTCAGTGGTGTCTCGAAGGTAGCTGGGAGTGCTGGTAGCGTAGGGCCTGAGGAGGGAGTCTACATAGCCAGACAATCCTGCTGTCAGGGTGCCAATGCCTGAAATGATGGGGCGCCCAGGAGTTCCAGGTTTATGGATCTTGGGTAGTAGATAGAATATCCCAGGTCGGGGTTCCAGGGGTGTGTCTGTGCGGATTTGATCTTGTGCTTTTTCAGGAAGTTTCTTGAGCATATGCTGTAGTTGCTTTTGGTAACTCTCAGTGGGATCATAGGGTAATGGCTTGTAGAAACTCGTGTTGGAGAGCTGCCGAGCAGCCTCTTGTTCATATTCCGACCTATTCATGATGACAACAGCACCTCCTTTGTCAGCCTTTTTGATTATGATGTCAGAGTTGTTTCTGAGGCTGTGGATGGCATTGCGTTCCGCATGGCTGAGGTTATGGGGCAAGTGATGCTGCTTTTCCACAATTTCAGCCCGTGCACGTCGGCGGAAGCACTCTATGTAGAAGTCCAGTCTGCTGTTTCGACCTTCAGGAGGAGTCCACCTAGAATCCTTCTTTCTGTAGTGTTGGTAGGGAGACCTCTGTGGATTAGTATGTTGTTCAGAGGTATTTTGGAAATATTCCTTGAGTCGGAGACGTCGAAAATAGGATTCTAGGTCACCACAGAACTGTATCATGTTCATGGGGGTGGAGGGGCAGAAGGGGAGGCCCCGAGATAGAACAGCTGCTTCTGCTGGGCTGAGAGTATAGTTGGATAGGTTAACAATATTGCTAGGTGGGTTGAGGGAACCATTGCTGTGGCCCCTTGTAGCATGTAGTAGTTTAGAAAGTTTAGTGTCCTTTTTCTTTTGTAGAGAAGCAAAGTGTGCGTTGTAAATGGCTTGTCTAGTTTTAGTAAAATCCAGCCACGAGGAAGTTTGTGTGGAAGGTTGTTTTTTTATGAGAGTATCCAGTTCTGAGAGCTCATTCTTAATCTTTCCCTGTTTGCTGTAGAGGATGTTGATCAGGTGATTCCGCAGTTTCTTTGAGAGCGTGTGGCACAAGCTGTCAGCATAGTCTGTGTGGTATGTAGATTGTAATGGAGAGTGAATTTGTGTGGGGGGGTGGAGGGTGAGAAAACCTGGATTTGTGCTGGAAATGGCCTAACCTGACGATTACTTTAGATAAGCTATTACCAGCAGGACAGTGGGGTGGGAGGAGGTATTGTTTCATATTCTCTGTGTATATATAAAGTCTGCTGCAGTTTCCACGGTATGTATCTGATGAAGTGAGCTGTAGCTCACGAAAGCTCATGCTCAAATAAACTGGTTAGTCTCTAAGGTGCCACAAGTACTCCTTTTCTTTTTAGTTATTAAATGTATTTTAAAACCTTATCTGAAAATATTACCATTTTAAAAGGAAGTACTATTCATAAAGTTATATATTATAAAAAGCCTTTAATGAGTTAATAACATTGTCAGTTCTATCCAGAAGAAATTTTTCTTAAAATAATATATTCAGCAGAAGATAACATTTAGAGTCTTACTGCAATGAAACCTTGTCAGATATAGCTGCATAAACATACAGTTTATTTCAGTCTCTTGTTTATACATTAGAACAGTTTGGTTTTCATGACATCCGAAGAGAAAACTACATATTAAATAGCTTTTCTAAAGTTCTAATTATAGATGAAATCATACAGCATAAAAAAATCAAGACCACTCTTTAAAAAACAAGACAGTGGGGATTTAACGTTCTCTGTACACTTCATTTCTTGTAGAAAGAAGTTCAGAGTACTAATAATGTCATGGAGTTTAAAAAAAAAATCTTTAAAAGAATAATATCAAATTATTTTCCATAACATGCTTAACAAAACATACTGGGCCTGATTTTTCCACTGCTTTACACTTGATGTAGACATGTGGACAGTGACTGATACCAAATCAGAATACTCATTAAAGGGATGCAGTGAAAGATATCCTGTCAAAATACTAAAAGAGAAGGGGGAGGTTCATAGTACTAATTTCCTGTATGTTATTTATCCAGGCACATTCAGGATTCTTCTGTGGTGTGTTTTCAATACTCCTTGGAAGAACATTAGCTAATTCTTTTTAATGTCCTTATTTAAAGAACAAAGATATTAGTCTATAGCATGTTCTGTAACTCTGTCTCATCAAGCACAGTTATGCATGTCTCTGTCATAAAAAGGAGAAGTAATGTTGCACAAGATCCATGGAGGGGATTTAGACATTGCAAGGCTCAACATTGCAATATCTAACTCCTACATACCCTACTGCCCAGAGGAATTCACAGCCCCAAGTTAGGTGCCCAGGCTACCCATGCATTGAATGGGGAGAATTAGGCACCTAAGAAAGGGATTCAAAGAAGATAGCAAGTTGAGTGGGGAGCTACGTAAACTTGCAAGTAGGAAGTGCAGAGAGAGGGCCCCTCTCCACCCCTTAACTCCAGGCCAGATGGAGGTGCCTCTCTCCACTCAGGATTAACCATTATAAACCTCCTGGAAGGAGGCACCTGAGCCAGGACATCTCTTTCCTGTGATAGAACAGAGAATCCTCCCCACACACACACTATAGACAGTAGCCCAATTGTTAGGGCATCCACCATGGATGTGGGAGACCTGCTTTCAAGTTCCCACTATGCCTAGATTGGAGGAAGGAGTTGACCTCAAACCTCCCACATTCCAGGTGAGTGCCCTAACCACCAGGCTTGTGGTATTATGGGATGGTATTATCTCTCCTGTTTAAGCTGTTGCATTTTCTATACTATAAATAATTAAATATTCATTGGGGCAGAGAGAGATTAACCCTACAGCCCAGTGGGGATTTGAACCTGAATCATTGCCAGTCACTGCTCTAACTATTGAGATGGGGGAAAGGCATCATCTCTTCTTCTTTCTGTTTGTGTGGGCCTGATCCATTGGGTAGACTGAAAACAGCTACTGGACCTGGTCATATAGGTGAGATAGGCAGGGGGATGCCTTTTTTCAAGATCCTTTTGGGACTCAGGTGCTGAGGAGATTGGCACAACTGTCAGAACTTAGCTGTGCACACACCTATCAACACAGGTTCTTTGCTGGCAGAAACTTTTAAGGAGAGGGAATCTAGGGGCCTACAGAGTTAGATGGGAGATGAGCAGAGGTTTTGAGGATCTGAATTACTCCTAAATGTTGGATTTAGGTGCCTAAAATAGCAGGTAGGTGCCTAAAATCCCCTTGTGGATCTAGTCCTTCACCATCAAGAACTTACTATACAAATGAGCCAATAGGGGGTTAATATTAATGAAACAATTTTATAGAAGTTCTATGGTGTAACTGTTTGAGTCCCAGGACAGGTTTGCTTGAAGATCCTTATAGATATTAACAAAGAAAATATTTGGGTTGAGGGACAGTCAGGGATAATTGATATTAATTTATATTGTGACAGGTTTGGTCACCAAAACTCCCTCAAGACTGGGAGTGTGCTGGGATACCACTGAGAACAACCCCCCTGCCATAGATGGCTTCCCTACACTCCCATCTTGCTGAGCTAGACGCACCAGTCGGCTACAGCACAGACCAAGAGGTTGGGCCACGCACCCCTGCAGTTCACAGAAACTAAGATTCACTTAACCCAGGGGCTTCTCACTTAACAGGGACTTTCCCAGCACCCAGTATTCAGTCTTTTTTGGGAGCCTAAACCCCAAATGAATCTGTTTTACTCTGTATAAAGCTTATACAGGGTAAACTCATAAATTATCTTCCCTCTATAACACCAATAGCGAGATATGCACAGCTCTTTGCTCCCCCTGGTATTAGTTACTTACTCTGGGTTAATTAATAAGCAAAAGTGATTTTATTAAGTATAAAGGTAGGATTTAAGTGGTTCCAAGTAGTAACAGACAGAACAAAGTAAGTTATCAAGCAAAATAAAACAAATCACACAAGTCAAAGACTAATACAGTCGGAAATTGAATAAAGGTAAATCTCACCCTCAGAGATGTTCCAATAAGCTTCTTTCACAGACTATACTCCTTTCTAGTCTGGGCCCAATCCTTTTCAGACCAACATTGTGGTTTATGGCCTGAGTCCAGCAATCACTTACACCTCGTAGTTACAGTCCTTTGTTCCAGTTTCTTTCAGGCATCTCTTTGGGGTGGGGAGGCCATCTTTTGAGCAAGATGAAGACAAAATGGACTCTAGAACAATGGGGCTGATTTGGAACATAATTATAAGTTACTTTAATGTAAAGATTGCTGCCACTGTATGTACGTATACATGAAAACATCAAAAAATATTTACAAATATGGACGTGATTAAAGAAAGGAAGGAAGTAGATATTCAAATATACTTATTGGGCTAGATCCTCCACTGGTGTAAATCAATAGCTCCATTGATTCTCTACATCATGTACACTACCAGAATGGGGTACAAACCCTTACTCAGACTTGGTTGCAGACCACCCTGCATGGCCTGGATTTAAGAAAGCATGCCTATACATGAAGGGCACTTAAGCATGTGCTTATCTTTAAGCAAGGGTTTAAGTGCCATTGAAGTTAATGGGATTTCAAGTCAATCACATGTGTAAGCGCTTTCCTGAATTGTGCTCAATATGTGGAATATGTAATTTTCAAAATAAAGCATTTATAACATTTGGAAAATATATTCCAATTGTATATCGATGGTGATGATGACGTTATTTGTCATCTGCCAGATACAAGCAGAAATCTGTGTGGGACTTTGAGCAAATCAATTTGTTAAAAAATATTTGGTGTGGTCTTAAAGATTATCTGGAACAATTATTTTAAAAGCATAAATACAGAGGCAGATGGTGAATGTGAGCTCTCATATGCATAGTTTTCAAGAAAGCAAAAGTAAAAAACTGCCATTTTATCCTGGGGAGATTAAAAGTATCACTGCCACTGAAAAAAAGAAAGACAGAATGTGGTTGGGGAGGAAGAAGTGAAGAAAAGATTCAGTGAGTTATCCAGGGCATATATGAGAATAATTGCTGATCCAAACATATGAGAAGAGAATATGACAGTTTAAAAGGTTAGAAAGAGCAAGAAATTATCTTTTTTAATCCAATAAAAAGAATCAGGGGAGTATAAGGTTAATGTAGTATAGGGTGCTTGAAATTGCAGTAGGGAAGATCTGGATGGAGGTTGTAAGGATGCCTGAGGAGCTAAATAACCTTCTCTGAGGTATTCCCTTTGGAATTGGAATTTGTTCAAATAAACACTTACTGGGAAGCTCTGCATATGACACATCATCTCTCAGAATTAATTTTTCAATTTTATCCGTAGCTTTTCTACACTGTTAGCTGTGCCATTACTGCTAGCCCTGATGCTGCTGACAGGTAAGGGTTCTTTTAAGATGCCTGACTTTGGCATCAGATGTGGTCATGTCCACATCACTCAAATGATGGCAGTTTCTACTGTGCTGCCATACACAGAGGAAATACTTGTCTTTTGACCAGAGCTATGTCACTAACTTTTTTTTTCTTCTCCTCTCCAAAGCTACCCTCCGCTTCCACAATCAGTGAGTAGCAGAACCTAGGGGATGAATGGGGGACTGCAAAAGTGGTGAGTAACAGCTATGTGACATGATCCCTTTTTGAATGTTCTGTGAGGTCCTTCTCCACACTTTGGAGGGGGAAGATGATAGTTGGAAGATACAGTAGTGGTGGGGATGGGTGGTGTGGAGGAAGATGTGCTTTCAGCTACACTGGGAGACAGGACTTTCACTGAAGCTGCCACTGTATGTACGTATACATGAAAACATCAAAAAATATTTACAAATATGGACGTGATTAGAGAAAGGAAGGAAGTAGATATTCAAATATACTTATTGGGCTAGATCCTCCACTGGTGTAAATCAATAGCTCCATTGATTCTCTACATCATGTACACTACCAGAATGGGGTACAAACCCTCACTCAAACTCGGTTGCAGACCACCCTGCATGGCCTGGATTTAAGAAAGCATGCCTATACATGCCTATGAAAATCAGTCCCTTGGCATACAGTCCCTGATATGCCACTGACATGCTGAGTAGTCTGTGGCAAGTCATTTAACTTTTCTTTGCCTCAGTGTCCCTGTCTATACAATGGAATAAAACACATTATGTTTACCTGCAAATCTATCCACAATGATGCTGAGAGAATTTGTTAATTCTTGTAAATCATTTTGTACATGTACAGCTCTAGGTGCAAAACATAATTATTACTGTTCCCTCCTAAACTCCCGCTCAGAAAATCCCAGTGAGAGTTAGTGCTGACAGTGTGGTAACTTGTGCATGCTCTCTCACCACAGATAAGCCCAAAAGGGTGACTGTGGGGGTGGGGAGAACGGCACATACTGATTGCAGAACCTCTAGAACCACTCAGAATTACTGTCGCCTGTGGGCTGAATCCCCTGCAATGTTAGCCAGGGAAGGGGGGAGGGGCACCGGATGAAAAGGAATAGATTCCCAACAAAAGAATTCCTTCAAAATCAACAATTCCAAATCTAAGAGTTTCCTTGGCCAGTGGTGAGATTAAAAAAAAAAAACCCACAATACAAAATTCTATAGCAATAGTCCAAAACATTCAAGAATGTAGGGGAGAATAAGGACTATCCTGGAATGACTTTGCATGTGCTTCTGCTGTTCTTCAGAAATGGAGTGTGCCTATTACGCCCTTCTAACTCTCTTCTCTTCACAGACGAGTTAAGGGTATGTCTACGCTGGAACTGGAGGTGTCATTCCAGCTGGGGTAGACATATCTGTGTTAACTCTGATTGAGTTAGTTGCAACTGCAGGGGCGGCCGGCGAGGCCAGCTGCCCTGAGTACAATATACCCTCTGAAGCCACTGGTACAGAGCTGGGGCAGTAGTGGGTCCTACTGCCCATGCAGCTGTGGTTAAACTGCTGTTTTTAGCATGCTAGCTAGACAAACGGGAGGATTGGGCCAGAAGAAATCGAATGAGCTTCAACAAAACCCTGGCTAGGATGATTTAGTTGGTGTTGGTCCTGCTTTGAGCAGGGGTTGGACTTCACTAGATGACCTCCGGAGGTCTCTTCCAATCCTAATCTTCTATTATTCTATCATTCTATTATGACAGTTAGCATGGGTATGTCTACTTGAGAAATGACACCTCCAGCTCCAGTGTGGACATATATTATGTCTCATTGGATCCTGCACTGTTGGCTCAATCTGGCCACTGACCTGGTTTAAGGAGGATAACCTCACTATGAGTGTGATCCTCCAGTGCCAATGAGTTTTCACAGGGGTCCTAACATCCCCCATTCAGAACGCTGCCGACATAAAAGGAAAGGGGATGTGGCTAGAGCAAAGTTGATATCCAGTATGCCACTCTGCCAATTATCTGTGGCAGTTATGCCCTTTGGAACTGTTTGAAGTCAGCTAAAATTAGAAGAGCCTGCAAGTTCAGGGAAATGGTCATACAGCAGCCCCAGGATGAGAGAAATGCAAAGGTAAGCTTTACACCTCCTTTGCACCCACTTTGTATTTCCTTGACTTGCACTATGTGCAGTTAGTCTGCAATCCAGGACCTCGCCCCTTGATTTTTGTCTAGTAATCACGCAAACTAATTAATCTTCCTCCCTCAACTAGCCTGAATTGTAGTCCCATGAAATACACCTTTTATTGGAGCCAGGAAAAAAAAATTATTTTTAATTTGTCAAGAATCTCTTTTGTGCAAACACGAGCTGTTATAGGGTGTTTTTTTTTTTAAAATGTGTTTAAATTCAGTTATTAAATAAAGGTGGGATTATTAACATCAGCTATTCCAGTCTTGAGACTGTTGAGTAGAAATAGCAATTATGAGTGCCAAATTCTGTGGTGTATTGGAGATCTTGACAAATGTCCCATAGAGAGAGACAAACATTAGGGTGCATTTATGGATTTACTTTAAAACTAGAGAGACTTTAAATGAATTGTGTGCTTGCTGTTAAATCTTTTGCTTGGTTAGCAGCCATGTCCTGCAGGCTATGTTTTGGAGTTTTTTTTTAATGCACCAGGAAATGAAACATATTTTTCATGCAAAAGAATTGACGTGGAGGAGTTGTACTGGAAACGGTGTGTGTACTACAGTTAGCAGATTCTCTAAAAGAAACCCTTTAAAATTTAATAAATGGGCTTATAGCTTGATGAATGTTGTATCCAATTAAACACTTCACTTCAGACATTACTGCAGTCTTCTGAGAAACTAAAGCATATACGTCAATACTAAGGTATTACTGTAGTTTCAGCAGTCTGTATAAGTAATTCCTTGATATTCCCAAAGCAAGATTGCATGTTTCACATATATATGATAAATAATGGAATATTTCTGGATGCTTTGTTCCCATTAGCATTAATGTGCTTTTGCGACTGCAATGGTTACATTTAATTGGTATGAAAAAATAAGTGTTTCCCAAAACAGACTGTTGTGGGTTGTAGCCCCTGGAATATAAGGGATAGAATGGGGAACCTTATTTGATAGCTTTGGCTATGAACCAAGAGCTACTGCAGTGTAATCAGTTGTGTTAGTGCATTATAATAACCTGAATGGTACATAAGCAATTGCCACTATTAATATTAATAATAAAGTAGCAAATAGTAAAATAAATTGAGAACGCTATTGATCAGTTATGATTAAAGAAAAGCAAAGGGTCACATGCCATTCAGCTTCTAGCAAACTGCATAAATTGCTAGCATGTGTTCTGAGATTATAGAGAGATTATATCATGGACCAACTGCCCTCCCACGGGTAACTGAATAAGATCCCAGTGGCAACTGTGGCAATAACACAGGTTATAGAACTTCCCCAAAATAATTCCTAAAGCATGTCTTTTAGGGAAAAAAAAACATACAATTCTGATTTAAAAATTGCCAGCCATGGAGAATCTATCACATCTCTTTTCTTGCTTGAGATGACCCTGTTTATGTAGCCAACAATTGCATTAGCCTTTGTAGCCAGAGTGTCACGCTGTGAGCTCATGTTCAGCTGATTATGTACCATGACCCCAAATCTTTTTCAGAGTCACTGCTTCCCAGGATAGAGCCCCCCATCCTGTAAGCATGGCTACATTTTTTTGTTTCTAAATGTATACATTTAGCCATATTAAAATGCATATTATTTGCTTGCACTCATCTTACCCAACAATCCTACTCTGTATTAGTAATCTTTCCTCTTTATTATTTATCACTCCTCCAATGTATGTGTCATCTGCAAACTTTATCGATAATGATTTTATATTTTCTTCCACCTCATTGATAAGTGTTAAATGGTATATGGCCAAAAACAGATGCCTGAAGGACCCCACTAGAAACAAATCATTTGGGTGATGATTTCCTGTTTACAGTGAAATTTTGAGACCTATCAGTTAGCGGCTAGCTTCTAATCTATTTAATGTGTGCCATGTTAATTTGATATCATTCTACCTTTTTAATCAAGATGCTGTGCGGTACCTAGTCAAGGTAGGTACCTTTCAGAAGTCTAAGTATATTACTTTAACATCATTACCTCTATCAACCAAACTTGTCATCTCATAAAAAAAGTTAGTCTGACTGGGTCTGTGTTCCATAAACCCATATTGATTGGCAATATTCCTCTGATTGTTTATTAATCAAGTCCTATATCAGCAACCCCAGTATCTTGCCTGGCATCAATGTCAGGCTGACAGGCCTATAATTACCTGAGCCATCCCATTTATCCTTTCTAATTATTGGCACATTAGTTTTCCTCCATCAGGTGGAACTTCCGAAGTGTCCCAAGAGTTACTGAAAATCAACATTAATGGTCCAGTGAGCTACACAACCATGACTTTTAAAACTATCTGGACTTGCTGATTTAAAAATGTAGTAGCTATTGTTTAACATCTTCCCCTGATACTAGTGGAATGGAGTGTTATCATCATAGGATATGACTACACCATCTGTTTTTCTCCCAGATACAGAACAGTAATATTTATTGAACAGTTCTGCCTTTTACCAACTGATTTCGACATTAAGATCATAACATCTAGTTAAGATAGTATATATATTTTAGAAGCTGGTAGATTTAGTTGACAGGCTTCAGCTGATGGCAAATCACACCATCTCTAGTCTAATTTGTTCCAATAGTTAATTGCCCTCCCTGTGTGTTTAAAAAAAAAAGTGTGCCTTATTTCTAGTCTGATATTGTATTTTAGCTTCTACCCAGTGGAACTCATTATGTCTTTCTCTACTAGACTAAAAAGCCCTTTGCTATCAGAAATCCTCCTTCTTTGGAGATACTTATAAACTGACCAAATTTTATTTTAATCTTCTCATTTTATACTTTTTAGACAGAGCTTCTTTAATCTTTCTCTGTAAAGCACAAAGGTCCCATAATGCTCACTCTGCCACCATGTTGCCCAAGGATTAGACCCTCCCCTCCCAGAGCCTGGACTCCAACCTGAGCCTCAATGTCTACATCACAATTAAACAGACCCATAACCTGAGCCCCATGATCCTGAGTCAGTTGACACAGGCGAGCCATGGGTGTTTAATTACAGTGTAGACATCCCCTAAGTGAGAATCCTTAGGCTACCAGATTACAACTGTGACCTGAAATGAGGTTGATCTATTATACAAATGCTCAGATCTGTGTAATCCATAGACAGTTTTATGACTATATGAGGACAAGCAGGAGGGGCAAGGCAGTGCCAGATTTTGCAGGCTTGCCTGCTGTCCATCCTATTTTGCAGGTCCCCCTCAGTCTCTGGATTTCTAGATTCTCTGCATATTGCCCATCTCTTATTGTGTAGTGTAGGATGTGGCCTCACTCATAGTCACCGACTCCATGGATGCTCCAGGGCTGGAGCACCCACAGGCAAAAAATGGTGGGTGCTGAGCACCCACTGGCAGCCCCCCATCAGCACCTCTCCCTCCCCGACATTGGGCTCCACCTATCAGTGCCACCCCTTCCCTCCCACCCACCACAATCAGCTGTTTCACAGCATGCAGGATGCTGGGGCAGGAGGGAGGAAGAAGCAAGGATGTGGCACACCCGGGGGAGGTGGCAGAACTAGGGGGAAGAGGCGGGGTGGGGGTGAAGTAGGGGCAGGAAGAGGTGGGGGCGAAGGTGGAGCCATGGGGGAAGGGGTGGAGTGGGTGGGTGCGTGTAGCACTTTGGAAAGTCGGTGCCTGTGGCCTCTCTGCAGTGAATTGGAATTACATCATAGGCTCCCTTGGAGACAACTGGGCTAATGGCCATTTGAACTGTAGACTAGGCCAGTTTAAAAGTGTACCCTCGATATGTTGATTTATTGGGCCCTTCTCTGAAGCAATCATTGGAACAGAATTCCTTATGGGCTGCTTAGCTTTCTTATTCTTGACAAGCACTAGCTGATACAGGGGACACACAAAATCTGGCACTGTCTTGCCCCTTTTCTAGTCATAATATTGTCTTCAGATTACACAGATCTGAGCTTTTGTATAATACAGCAACCTCATTTGAGGCATACTTGCCAAAGTGATTGAGGTGAGCATGACCACATGAACTCAATCACTTTGGAAAGTATGCCAGTCTCCTCATTACTGTATTGTTATGCTGAGTGGTATCGGTCACTGCATGAATCACAAACGTCTTTGAGATGGATTGTGAATGCACCTTTCAATTAACATATCTCAGAGGATGAGTTATTCAGAAGCCCGCTCCCAAGAGAAAAGGAGTTTGTGAATTGCCATGGAGTTTGGACTTTGTGGGCAGAGGGGGCTTTTTTGCTGAGGGGTGGGAGTGGGTGTGTGTAGAGTACACACAGAAACTGAGGAAAGACAAAAACAGAGAGAGAGGCAGAGGGAAAAAGAAAGAAAACCAGTAGCTGGTGAACACAGTTTGACCCTGGGAAAAGCTAGAGAGTTTTTAGGTCTGTTGGATATTTAAGCTATTTAAGAGGCTTGGGTCTGTAAACTGAGAAACTGCTCCATTCGTTCTTGGTTCCTCATGCATTCAGAAAGCAGGATTTTCTATATTCCTTGTAAATAAACAAGACTGTATCAACACCAGACTCCATCAGTTTCTACTCCCAACTGGAAAATCCCTAGGGCCCCAAACGTTGACTAGCCATGTGGGTCAAAAAAATTAGTTTACATAAACATGCTTAAGGTCAGAATGTCCTTCTGCAGTTTTATTTGGCTCACTTTTATGATGATGAAAATAGTACAGTGATGATTAGTACGTGCTGGTGTACCAAAGTGTTTGAAGATATAATAAATGGTCATTTATCATAGTGTCTGCTGTTCTGTAAGTACGGCACACGCATTCACTTTTGTTTCAGTTCTGTCTTCTGTAACAGCTTTCCCTTTGTCTTTAAGGCCTTAGTTTAAATTCCTAAACAGTGTGGTTTGCCTTGCAACAGAATTACATTTAAACACAGATAACTGCAAAAATTAATAGAAATTTCACAGCAGATAAAAAAAGAGATGGTAAAATACAAAAAACAATTGCTAGTTTGTAGAATAGGTTTCAGTTTGTTGAAATGTAGCTCATACTTCAAAAACATTCATGAATGTCACAGTGCTACATATATATTTTTTTCCCACAGCAATTTCATGAAGAAGTTTAGCCAGATTTTAGGTCCAGAACCAAGGCCTATTGAAAAAACAATGAAAAGTCTCTTATCAATGTCAATGGATTTTGGATAAGTTCTAATTGTCACAGTCATGCAGAGAAGAAATCAAAATAGCCTATATGCTTTGGCATTTGTGTTATTGTGACCCTAGACTTCCTAGAGGATAAAGTGGAAAGGTAAAATTAAAAGTCAAGAGCTAAAAGACTCTGAATAAAAATGAGTGCTTATGACTCCAAAATACAATCAATGGTGAATCATACACTCTTAGAAAGAAATTCATTGGATACTTATAGTTTTTGTTTATGCAGTCTTTGTGCCAAGGAAACCAGTGAGAAGCCATTGTGCTAGCAGTGACTAAATGGAAAAGACAACATGGTCCATGACCTGTAGCAGTTGCTATCTAATTTAAGACAACATGTAACAAGAAAGTATATCAAACAACAGAGAGAAGGAGGACAAAGGTAATAATAACAACAATGCATATGTATATAGTAATTGCTGAGATTTATCTAATCTCTATTAGCCCTCTACATTGCCATTAATAAATTTCCTGCAGATGTCACAGTTGAAATGAGTCTCAAGAAAAGATTTGAAGGAAGAGATGGCAGTGACCATAGAGGAATAGTTTAGACAGCACATTTTCTATTCAAGTGGCAGTGTGGAAGGAAGCGTGAAGATTCTTGCAGGAGAAACGGATTAAGTAGTTGACCAAGGCTGGTACTGTTAACAGAATGTGAGGGTGACACAGTAACCCATAAGCTGGTAATAGGGTGACCAGATAGTAAGTATGAAAAATCAGGACAAGGGGTGGAGGGCTAATAGGCACCTATATAAGACAAAGCCCCTAATATTGGGATTGTGCTTATAAAATTGGGACATCTGGTAACCCTAGCTGGTAAGCAGGGATGGGCAGAACAGTTGAAGGTCTTAAAGGTGAAGAAAAGAATCAATTTGATGTGGTTCAGCAGAAAAGCTAGTGGAAGGATTAAAAGAAGGGGATAACTGAGAGAATGATAGGAAAAGCAGATGTTCTTAGCAGCTGCACTTCATAGGAAAGGAGCTGATGTGAGTATCACAGAGGCTATTGAAGAAGATATCATGTAAAGTTGCATGGTTGCCTATTCTTACCAATACTGTAGGTATCAGTGAGGCTGAATCCAGATGTTCAACACATCTGATGTCAGTACTGTCCAGAGCTGAGAAGGCGTCCCTACTCAATTGCCTCCTTTTTCATGCAACAGTCAGTCTCCAATCCACATAAACAGCTCATACTATCCAGAACTTCAGCCATCATCAGGGCTGGTGATGATGATGATAATGAAAGGGGGAGGTTGCTCGGAAAACATGACCCTTAAGTCCTGTCTCTGCACCATAAAGGCTCAGCTAGTGCTAAGATTCCTGCAGTTGCAACTGATGAGTTTACACCTGTGATTTATAGAGATCATTAAGGATTTTCTATAGTTTCTGTCTAGGGAACCCTAGAAACTGATATTCTACTATTTCAGTGACAGAGGGATATAGCAAACTTATTGGAGAGGAGCTCCTGAGTTAAAGGGAAATTATAAATAATAGAGAAGGAGTTTGTTGGCTGATTCCTGAAGAAGCTAGAACTCATTACTGTATATATGTTGGTAACCAGAGAGGGAAGGTAGACCTTCCAAAACAGCCTGGAGGAGTGCAGATGCTGTTCTGCATACCACAGTGAATAATGATGAAACCTGACCTGAGGAAAGAGTGCAAGGAATCCACTAATCATCTATCCTCTACCATATCTTGTCAATTGTTAACCATCTGTCACTAACCTAAGCCTAATATTCAGGTACTTATCACCAGAAACAAGATACAAGCAGCTGCAAATTGACAGTGTCCCCAATAATCCTTTGAAAAAAGAATGGAAGACCAAGCCCTTGGCTGAAGTCTCCCAAAACACTGTAGCAGTGTCAATGGCTGTTTGGGAGAGGGACTTGCAGGGAGATAATCATTAGAAATGATTGCTTAAATCTTTGAGTCCAAATTTACTTATCGATCATCAGAGATTCCTACTTAGTGTTATTTACCGATAGATGTTTATCTTGCTGTTTATATCGTATCTTATAGCTACAGTATTTTTGAGACAACTAAATTCTCTCCTGAATTCTTAAAGATCTCCATACTATAACTTGATATCTAGATAGTAAAATATCGTTAAGTATCAATTTACGTATTATACTATGTAGCTGCAATTTATATTCATCCATATTTAGGAAGCTGTACATCTTTATAGTTTTCTTGGAAGTGTGAGTTGGCTATAACATTGACTGAATATATGCTGTACTGCAAAGGCTAACAAATCTATTTTTCTTTCAGGGCTGAACTGTGCTATTGATTACTCTATTAATTGTCTGATGGTTTATTCAATTTGTTCATTAAATCCAAAACCATTAACCAGAATCACACAGTCCGAGATTTCTATTTCTTCATAAAGACCAGTAGCAATTTGAGTTTTTCCCTATCACAAGTCTTCTGATGTTTTTAAATGATTTTAACTCAAATTATGGTTATGTCAATTAACCCACTACATTGGAAAGCAGGATTTAATAAGTCCTGAACTTCATAATCAGTGTCCACAGAAAAATTGAAAATTATATTTATATATACATAGCTTCAGTGGCATTCTAGGTGCAATAGGCAATGTATCTGTCTGAAAAAGCTTACCATTTTATTACAATACAAATTTCTATCAGCCTTTGCAGATATTACTCATGAAAATGGAAAGAGGAATATTAAACTGTCATTAACTGAAACAAATTATATTAAAAGAAATGATCTGACACAATATAATGATATTTGCCTATGCTTTTCATTTTCAAAGTACAGTGCAAACATTTGCTAATTAATTCTTACCCCACCCCTGTTTAGTATGGGTATTTTCTTCCATATTTAAAGATTGGAAAACTGAGGTTCAGAGAAGTTAAATGACATTTTCAAGGCTGAATCTAAATTAGAAGATGCAGGACTTTCTGGCTTCTATACCAAACTTTATGCTACAACACTAAACAGTTTTCCTAGAATAGAAACAGATTTCTAAAAAGAAATCAGAAATTGAATTGGAAATAATACAATTGGCCCACCGTAACAAACACACACAAAGTGTAAGAAGTAGCATTAAAAATAGAGAGCCACTTAAAGAGAAACTGTTGTGCTATGGCTTATGAGCACTGCTCTATAAATGATGACAGGCAGGATACTGAAATTTAGGAGTCGCTTGCTCTCCAAGATCAAGTCTTCTAGCTGTCAATACCCTGCTTGCTCACAAGTATGGAACTGAGAAGTACTGCAGAGCACATCATAGAATAACAGAGTGCATGTTCATAAAGGGTCTATGGCAGGGGCGGGCAAACTTTTTGGCCTGAGGGCCACATTGGATTTCCAAAATTGTATGGAGGGCCGGTTATGGGAGGCTGTGCCTCCCCAAACAGCCAGGCATGGCCCGGCCCCCAACCCCTATCCGACCCCCCCCCCACTTCTCGCCCCCTGACAGCCCCTGGGACTCCTGCCCCATCCACCACGCCCTGCTCCCTGTCCCCTGACCGCCCCCAGACCCCCCATCCCGACTGCCCTCCACCACCCCATCCAACCCCTCCTCTTATTCCTGACTGCCCCCTGGGGAACCCTGCCCCATCCAACCACCCCTTCTCCCTGTCCCCTCACCGCCCTCCGAACCCCTGCCCCTAACTGCCCCCTGCTGCCCCATCTAACCCCTCCTCTCCTTTCTGACTCCCCCCCGGGACCCCTGCCCCCATTCAACCCCCTGTTTCCCGCCCTCTGACCGCCCTGACCCCTATCCACACCCAGGGCCCCTGACCACCACCCCAAACTCCCCTGCCCTCTATTCAAACCACGCCCTTCCCCCCGCTCCCTGCCCCTTACCGCACTGCCTGGAGCACCAGTGGCTGGCGGTGCTATAGCCGCCCTGCTGTGCCCCTCAGAGCATTGGGTCAGGCCAGGCTCTGCAGCTGCACTGCCCCAGGAGCTCACAGCCCCCCTGCCCAGAGCATTGCGCTGGTGGTGCAATGAGCTGAGGCTACACAGGAAGGGGAACCGTGGGGGAGAGGTTGGGGGCTAGCCTCCAGGGGCCAGGAGCTCAGGGGCTGGGCAAAACGGTCCTGCGGGCCGGATGAGACCCATGGGCCGTAGTTTGCCCACCTCTGGTCTATGGAAGTCTTACCATTGAATTTAATGGGAGTTGCATCATGCCCTAAAGCAAGGGGTTTTCAACCTTTTGCGCTCCCCTCCCCTTCCAACATGCTATAAAAACTCCACAGCTCACCTGTGCCACAACTGTTTTTCTGCATATCCAGTAGACTAAAAGCTGTTTTAAAGTGATAGTCATACAGTTAAGCACACATATATTATAAAAAAGAAAAGAATGGTATAGGTACAAAAATATCTGAATATTATTTTGTTTGTATATAACTATTCCTAGAATGTATATAACTATTCCTTGAGATTAAATATACGGGTGAGCATGAGCAAGGAATGATGCTCTTTACCCACTTCCTCACAAAGTGCAGCAAAACACCTAGAGAGTGCTGCTCTGCATTTAATAAAATTAACGCCTGTTACCACTGTGTTCAATATATTTCACAGCAAGCGCCTCTCGGTGTAAAAAGCAGTGTGTCCAAATAACTCAAGGTGCAATAACTTTTACTTTTTGCACAACAGCAGAATACTGCGGCTCCAACAGTGCAGACCCTGATGCAATTAGATTTCTGCTGAAATCATAAAATCATCTAACAGTGGTTCTCAGACTTATTTGTTCGCACCCCTCTTCTTTGCGTCTTTAGTAGTTTACGCCCCCACCTTGGGCACCCAGCCAAATAGCCACTGATCTCCGGCCACCCAGCTCCGAAGCAGAGCAGAGAGCGGGGACCGCTGGACGGCTGCTCAGCTCAGAAGACAGTGTGCCACCACCATCAGCAGTGGAGTCTGGAGAAGTAAGGGCGCCGTGGCTTGGTATTGCCACCTTACTTCTCCTCTACTGCTGGCAGCAGCGCTGCCTCCAGAGCTGGGTGGCCAGCCAGCAGCCACCTCTTTCCAGTCGCACAGGTCTGAATAGGCATATTAGGGTCGTCCCCCCGCCCAAGTTTGAGAATCTCTGATCTAACAGTTTAAAAACATCATCTGACTTTGATGTTGTCTTGAGGTCTTTGCAAAGCAAAGTCTTCCTTTATTTCCTTATTCCACATACCTCACATAGGCAAGTACATGGGATATTTTCAAAATGTCTCTGGATTCATCTAGTTGCATAGCAAAATCATTGTCACACAGCCAATCAATATACTGTGAAACTATATCTTCTGACATAGAAGTGACCCATCATTTGACAATGGTATTTTTGCCCGTACCTTGGCCTTCTCCTCTCCAAACATTTCCTTTGCAATTTCAATAGCATGTGGCATTATTAAAGTCTCAGCAACTGAATGAATTTTTTTTGGCTTTAGCAGTTTTCTCTGGCACTACGTAGGATGACCTTACCAGCTTTTTCTCCTCAGTAGTTGTGGATTTCATGACTACTTTAGTACCAAACAGTTCCTTGTCCTTTCTCTCAAAAAATGAACATTGCTTGTCCTTATGGATTTCATGTTTTGTAATTAAATGTCTCTGTAATTTGGAGGCTTTCAAACAGTCATTGGACAGTACTTGTGCACAAATTATACACAGTGGTTGAGGTCTATCTCCTCTTCCAGAACAAATAAAACAGAAATTCAAGTAACTGTCTTTGTATTTCCTAAATTTTGCGAGGTTAATAATGGCTTTATGTACCTTACTCATACCACCTCCTCAGTGTTCCTCAGCTTGTTGAAGGAAGTTTAATATCATTACTCTCTGGGTTTTGTTGTTTTGAAGCTCATCATCAAATTAAAAATGTATCCATATCTGATATCTATTGTTTGTGTTTACAATTATTTTCCCTGTGCCATGGAACTTGTGTTCCTCTTGCTGAAATAGCTCCTTTACACCTTACATAAATGGAGAACATGCTATGCAACATGAGGGCTGGCATTAGACTCGTTAGGGCCCAGGGCAGAAACTAAGGTGTGGCCGCCGGTTTGTGTGACGATCTTTGTGGGTGGTGCCAGCGCGGGCACAAAGACATTAACACTGACCACAGGTTGGGTGGTCCACTGAGGTGAGTCAGGGGGTGGAGGTGGTGCTCACTCCCTGATCCCTACTGCCTAGAGCTGCAGCCTAAGCCCTGCCACCGAGGCTGAAGCCTGAGACACAGTGCCCAGGGCTGACGTCTGAGCCCGAGCCTCACCACACAGGGCTGATGCCTGGTTTATTTTGGAAGACCCCGTGAAACCTATTTGCAGCCCTCAGGGGGCCATGGACCTCCAGTTGAGAACCAGTGCCATAAAACCAACTAAGTCCCTAGTTGCTACTTAGGAGTCTGGAATCAGAATATTCTGCATTTTTATATTTTTTGACTTTGTTTGATGAGAATTAGATGATTCTCCAAGGTCTTGTAAAATTGTGTCACAAAAATGTAATGCCTATAATATATATTTTGGGTCTTTTAGTCTTCACAGTATCCTTTTAAGGTACACTGGGAAAATGAATAGTGTGAATGAAATAGAATTTAAATGACGAAGTTTTAATGCACTGGCAGACTGGAATTTGGCTTAATTCACAAATGAGCAGTACGGTTTCAGTTTTGATTTGAAATGTTTTTCTAAATTACAAAACATTTATAGAGTTTGGCAGCTTCTCAGGAGCAGTCATTTAAAAGTGGTGGAAGCTCAGAATTTAGGGCTGCTTTATAATACTTCAGGTGACTTTTGGGCCACACTACAAGTTTGAGAAGAAATCTCATGACTTCATGTGTTGTTGCAAAGATTTCACACAGCTTCTTTCATGACCTCTTTTGTCTCATCTGAAAGCAAGCATTTCCAGAACACCTAATCCTTTATTATGTAATAAGCAGTTCAATACTGATTCAGAGAGGACCAAATCAAATACCCCTCCTTGATACATCCGTAAAAATCCCTTCCAAGTAGTGACCTGGCTTCTTCTTGCCTAATTTATGAAATCTGATGAGATGACAGCTTGAGGAACTTTAAGAAAAAAGCTATTTGGAGTTAAAACATGCAGTTGAAGATTCATAAATAGAAGTTCCTTCAACCAGACCAAGCAGACTGAAAATTAAGGAAACCGGCTGAAGACACAAGATAAGGAACCAAAAATGTCCAGAAGCAGGACACAGCGAAAAGGACAAATAAATAAAAATATATCTCACAATGGCATGGAAATTACAGAACATAATTTATGATTTTAGGAGTGATATTTTTTTTTCTGCTTGACTAAAATTATAAATAACAGCTGCAGAAACATAAGGGTATCTACTCTAGTGTGCTGCATCATGACAAGGGGACTAAAATTGCAGGAAACCTACATAAAGCCAGTTAAGGAAGGAATAGGTCTCTATGGGGTAGTATTCTCACATATTGCATAAAAGTGTTATGTGTTAACTCAACTGGGGATGGGAGAGAGTGTCTGCAGTTTTGACACTGCTGGATATTCTCACCCCTGTGCTGATTGGCGATTTGCTCCAACACCCTCATAGCCTTTTCACCTCAGTCTCACTCCACCTGTCACCCTTTCTCTCATTTTTCCTTCTGTCCTCTCCTTCCAACATCCAATGTCCCTTTGTTTTTCTATTTAGCCAATCCCTTCTTTATGAAAAAAAAGTGGGGGGAAGGGGGAAGAAGAAGAATCATGGCATACCATGTTGTTTGCTGCCATCACATTTTTCACTCCCCTTGTATTTGTAACCCTTTCCCGTACCCCTAGCCCCAGCCCCCTTGTCTATATTCAAGCTTGGCTTAATTTGATTTTCATTTTCTTTTTAATTGCAACTTTAATATTGATGTTTATTTTTAAGGTTTTTTTTCTCAATTTTTAACCATTTTTATTGTTACTGTTTCTGGAAATTAAGGGGGAGGAAGGGTAGTAGAATTGTGATAAGGGATAGGTCAATGCTGACAGCAGGGCTGCAGGGTTTTCCCAGAACTCACAGTGGGGATACACCGGGCTCCCTGCATGGCTGAGGGGACCAAGATACCAGGGCACTATCTGCAGGGAAGACTGCAGTCCTTGCACTGCAGAGCAAAGCCTCCCTAGCCAAGAGTGCAAGGAGGAGTATGAGCCCCTGGTCTTGTGGTGCTGCTAAACAGTTCCTGCCCAGGGATGCCTCCCACATTTCTTGATGGTGAGTGAATGAATGGGGCCATGATTGTGGAACTGTACAGGGCTCCCTGCATGGTTGTGAGGCCAGTAACACCTGAACTTTGCAGACACAAGGTGTGGAGAAGGCTGCAGTCCTGTCAGGGAAGAGCAGAGACCATTGGCCCAGGTTGCAAGGAAGAGGACTCTGTTCCTAGCCATGCAGGAGACCATTCTGCTGCTGAATGATTCCTGCCCAGGGACTGAGCCATTCAGCAATGCGGTGTCCTCCCTTGAAGACAGGGGCTTATCCTACTCCTCACTGTCCTGGCTGGGGGTCTCTGCTCCGGTGGGCCAAGACTGCAGCTTTCTCCACCTCTGATGTCTGTAGGGGTCAGTTGTTACAAGCCCTGGGGTCATGCAGGAAGCCCTCTTCCACCCCATTTTATTGAGCATGCATGGGTGAGTAGATTGCATTGGGTTGGCAACTACAAGGACGGCAGGGGATGTAACGGTAGCCATGTTTCCTTTGCTGCCGGCAGATTGTGGGACACAGTTGATATCCACAGGATTTGGGATTAATATTCCTGTGCTTTCAATAAGATGTTGCTTTCTGCTCTGCCAACAGCTCCAACCCCAACAGACCATCATGTAATGGAATTCTAGCCCACAAGCCACGCATCACTTATAGTCGCTCCTCTTGTTCTATGTCTTTGAATGTGAAAAGTGTCAATATGGGTCATAAAGCAAAATTCTGATCTCATTTTCTCCAGTGTCTCATCCAAGAACCAAATCTGGCCCATAGTGTATTAACACTGTGTAAAATGGGAACACACGTAAGTTAATAAATAGTACATTGTTTAGAGCAGCAGAAAACTGGTTTTCCTAAAAGCTACTTGAGAATTAAAAGATGCCTATCAAATTAATTATGCTTCAGGCAAGCAGAAAATGAAATGAATTATAAATAAAGGAGATAATACCAAAGCATCTTCTCACTTTTTAATTTTAAAGTACTAATTGCAAAATATTCTGGAGATGCGGAAGCAAAACAATTGATACTCTGCTGTTCCTCTGCATCAGGTTCTTAAAGCATTTACTTACAGAATAGAAAATGCCTCTTTCCAAAAGTGTCATGGGGCCTAAATAAATTAACTTATATTACTTGCTTTTGATTGGCTTCATATATCTGTACAATGTTTATGGTTGGCTAGAACTGCTTTCTTTTGCATTTATTACATCCATTAGTTGTTTGTTTTTTTAAAAAGCCATTGCCTCACTCATTTTGACTTTTGATGAAAATCCAAGGGGGTGGAGGACAGGATACTAGATTATGTGTAGAACTTAGAAATAGCAAAAAAAAAAAAAAAAAAGACATTTTTACAACAACTTACCAACTGAGTGTCAGAGTTTCCAATTCACTGTGGTCGCACAAAGCTGCCATAAATGCATGTAACTGACCAGTTACACTTGGAACATTGAGTCAGAGACAGGAAGATGGCAGACAGCTGAGTACAGCTCAACAGCACACCCGACTCTAGTCCGCAGTTTAAGTATCATCAGTTTTATAGGCAATGAGATGGCACTCTACCTTGCACTCAAGAAAGTTGAAGTGAGTGCAAAGATTGTGATGTTGCTTGGGATTTTGCTTGGGAAAAGGAAAAGCGACCCACACAAGATTGAGCACAAGCCCTTGGCCTTCTCTTTTCTTGATTTCCCACAATTATGTTGCTATTTCACATAGGTTGCTGCATATGTTACGAATTCTTCACATACCCTTCTTCCTCTGAGCTAAATAGTGAGTCAATTCTCTGATAAACTCCCCTTCAAACAATCTTTTTGTCCTGTAGTTTATGACCACTTACACCTCTATGTATGATGTCTTCGTGATTCACATGCCTATGGAATCCACAGGCCATATCATGCCATTGATTTTTAAGCTAAGCTCCTTAGAGAAATCAATAGGTGCTATTGTTTTAAAATAGATGGCGTGATATGGCCTCATGGTATAAATTGCCTAGAAAATAGTTTCCAGTTGTTGCTTCTCTAAAACTTGTCTCATGCCAGCCAAATTTCTTCAGAGAAAACAATCTGCTACCCCTGCACAGGCAACAAATGCCAGCTAGATTCATTTCAACATTCTGCACTGTATCCTATCCGCAAGGAAAGAAAAGACAGTGAAAGATTATTTTATGAAGCAAATGAGAACCATCATGCTGTAACCCTTATTAAAATCAGAAGAAAAAAATTCAGAGGAATAGAATTCCATCAACTAGTGCCATTTAAGCACTATGGGCAATATGTACTGCCTCCACCGTTCTTGTAAAAAAGGGCTAAAAGTATTAAAAACTGCAAACAGCTATTGCAAGAATGAGCAATATAAGTTCATATATGGTGTGCAAAGAAAATGTTAGTAGTAATTGGAGATTCTGTAGATACAATAGGTCTGATTCTCTATTACATTGACCCTTCAGATATCATTAATGCCCATGCAAAATGTCACTATTTTGATTTGAGTGCACTATGAAAGGACAGCAAAAGAGGGAAGAAGTGGAGAATAAGTCACTGTTCTTGGGAAGATGGGAGCACTGCCACATACATAGCAGAATTTGGAATAGGAAGCTATCATTTCTGGAAATGTGCAACCCCCTTTTTGAACATTTTACAGTCTGAGGAGAAAGCTACCTGTCTTGTCCCCAAACACTGTTTGCATCCAGCCCTGTCCTGGACATCCAGTGAATCATTTATATTTTGTGACATTGGAATGCATGTTTGTGTGGACAGCAGACTGATGTTATTGAGATCAGGAGAAATTTATCCATTTTCTGTCATAAAATTATGTTGTTTTCCTGGGGTAACATATGTAGTATGGTATTTTGGTCTTGCCCTAAGTCCTGTAATGTTTAAATAATTAACACATCCCCAATTTTGGAGTTTACAGATCTTTTGGAGATCTTTTGTGTGGGACTGTAGAAGGTGAACAACTGCCAACAGTGTCCGGCAGGGGTTGTCAGGTCATCTCCCCATTGGAAACACAGTCCTATCTGTCAGCACTTCCTCTCCAGCTGTTTCCAGTCCTCCCCTTTAGCCCAGGGGCTTTGTGGTCTTGGCCCTGGAACAGTCGAGGTCTTTTCCAGCAGGATTCTCACCCAAGGTGAAGGCTCCTGTGTAGTAATGTCCTCTCAGAGTAAGCAGTGGAGAGTGGGCCCACCTTCTTCACCAGGCTCTAGGCCAGGCCCAAATGGCTGCATCTTGGCACAATAAGCAGACACCCCCCCCCCCACTTCCTACCCCAGTGTCCTTTAACTTCACAGAGTAAATCACAGAATCTTCAGTCTAGTCTTTGACCTGCAGATTCAGGCACCTGCCTCACCATTGTGCACAAGTCTGCATTTTCAGGTCTTAGGCAATGAGCTCTTGGCCAGAACAGCCATCTGCTTCCTTCCACTGCCTGCCTCTCTCTAACCTGTTCTGTTTCCCTTTTTAAGCTGTGCATCTAGCTTGTGAAGGTTTTGCCGATGTGGTGGGGACACCTGGACACAGAGCTGTCCTTGAACAACCTTACTCTCCAGGGTGGGGATCACTGATGATGACGTATATCCCACCAGAGGGACAATTTTTTGTGGCTGCTATGGAAATATACCACATAGCAGGTTTTTGGTTAAGCACAGAATTTTGGGGCACGTTTTGTAGTAAGTTGCTAATGGTTTCAGTTCACAAAGATTATCCCTAATGCGGCAAAAGTATCTGCCTGAATGTGCCCTTGCATCTACCCAAGAGTATGGCAGCTTCAAGGCCCAGCACCCTATTGCCATATTTTAATAACATAATTATTTGTATTGTGATAGCACCTAGGAACCCCAGTCATTGATCAGGCCTCCATTGTGCTAGGTGCTGTACAAACACAGAACAAAAAGATGATTCCTGCCCCAAAGAACTTACCACCTAAGTTTAGGACAGAAGACAATAGGTAGATAAACAGATAGGAGAAAACAAGAGAATAATGAGACAATACTAGTAAACATGATAGGCTTTATGAATAGGGGATGTTTTATGAATGCATCCAGGGAGTTTCCCCATGTGTGAGGGGCATCATGGGAAAAAGCACAAAGGAGCTTGCTTGAAAATACAAGAATCTTTTTAAAGCCCTGAATATTAGCCATACTCACCATTCAGGCTTAAAGTTTTCCAGATGACACAAATTCATACAAAGATTTAAAAAATACTGAACGCATTTCTCAGACCAATTGTCTCATGACTTCTTCTTTTTGTTTTCACAGACAGGTATTTTTGAGTTTCAGAACAAAGCTATGAGCAATAATTTAATTTTCATAGCACCTTTCATCCTTGATTCCCACAATTAATTATTAAATCCTCCTTTTCCCCCTTTAAAAGGCATACAAGGGAAGGACAGTCACAAGCCTCTCTGCTGCATTGCCCCTTCTGAATCTGGGAAGGTGAGTGGCCTGCAACAGTTCTGGGGGTTGGGCTACACAGAGAACAACCTCATAGAACTTTGGATTTCTGTTTGCCCAAACCCTTGCTCCATGACTCTCCTATACTCCCCACCTCAAGCCACACAAATGACTCATGCTTCTCTTGGCTCTTCTCAGCTTTAACTGCTTCTAGGGTAGATATAGGAGATGTAGGGATAGTTTTTGTTTCCTCAAATGTCAGTCACTTATAATGCTAACTGCATTTTACTGGCGGTCAAGGGGACCATTCATGTTTTGTAGTAAGTTGCTAAAAGCTCTTCCTCAAACTATTTGATTTATTTAGATTTATAAATGCACAAAAAAGTACCTATCCTGGACTCCTAATGTTTGACATACATACCTATATACATAGTCACAGGAAAAGACCGAGCCAGAAAATATTAATCATTCTTAAATCAGAAATTAACCAACCATTTTGGCAGAGAAATTATGTTATTTTTTGCTGTAAAATATGTGCACACAAAAATGCACTGTTTTCCTTTTCAAACAATAACAAATGAGAAATGAATTTTACTGAATGCTTAAAGATGCAGAGCCAGATCCTGAGCTCATATCAACTCATGCAGCTCTGTTGAAGTCAATTAGAGATACAATTATTTCTGCGAGCTGGGGATCTTGTCTTCTGATTTTTTATACCAGTGGATATTCCCTCTCTCTCTCATACCCCCACACCCACACCCCTCCTTGACTATAAAGTTATTTAGAAACAACAAATGATAAAGGTGTTTCTTAATTGTGCTTTATGTTGGTTTGTGTTAGAGATAGGCTAGGGAATATTTTCTGTTTTCAATGACAAACAACTAAATACTTTAATGGTCAGGTTGACAAGTTTTGATAGGTGAGTGCATACATTTTTAGTTGCTACAATACCTTGTTTAGTTAGGGTGTAGCCTCTGTGGCATTATTTTGTTTTTCAGTTGCTATCAGTCCTAAGAACGTTAGCTCTGTGTAGCCACTGCATGAGTAATTAAAATGAAAGGCCCCACACTGCAAGTAGTTTACCACCGACACAAAAGTGCTAAAGAAAAAATGTGGCACTGCCATCAATCAAAAGGTGTGTTGGGACACGCCTAAATCAAACCTGGGCCTGCCTTTTGTTTATTAATAATCATGTCTTACATTTTAATAGCTAATTTCACCAAGTAGCTTGGGAAAGAACAGTTATGCAGAGAAGTAAAAACTAAGCACACGGATAAAGAGTGAGGAAAATTGGTGCTATCGCTCTTTCATCGTGGTCTTCTTATTTAATAGCATTTCACAGTCTTTTATGTTTTTGACATTTATGGTACAACCACAGTTACCCCAACGTCACTTATCCAAAGCTTCCTTTGATCTGAAAATGCACCAGTTGTCATCTGACTTGTCCTTGGGGTCTAACCTTGTTTCAGACAACACAACGGTTCAGACATAAGTGATGTGGAGATAGACTGATCAAACAAAAACTATGGATCTACTAGATATATGCTGAACATCACTGCTCATTTAGTCACATGCTTTGTGCCCTTCCATTCCTCATTATTTGTCTATTTTGTTTTGTATTTTAAATTTCTCAAGATAGGGACTCTGACTCCTTTGGTGAGGAATCTAGCACATTTTGAGTACTATATAACTGCAAGATTAATAATGGAAAGATAATCTGGTAGAATAAAGTATTTAAACTTTTTTAAAAGTGGTGGGATATGCTGGGCTATAATAAAATATGGAAAATAAAGTAACTTTCAGACAATATCTCTGCTCTGTAGTTATACTTTGTGGATTCAAGACAAAATGATACAACACCCCATTACAAGAGATTTATAAATCGTATGGCAAAGTTTCAAAACTGGTCTCTTTATTATAAATATATACCTTTCCCCTCTTACCAAACTAACTGGAGTCAGAGGGACACACACTCAACTGTAGAGAGATGCATTTGCTTCCATCACCTGTTGCATTTTAATCATAATGGAAGCAGTAGACCAGATCACCACCAAAGTCAATATAAATGGATTGATATGCTAATCTACCACGACTTGTTGCATTTGATTGAATTTACAATGGAAAAATGCTAATATGCATTACCTCGGTTTATCATCAGTGGAAACATACAACTGACTATAGTATTGAACTCAAGGACATTTCTTTCTAAGTATTATATGGAAAATTTAGTGTCATGGTAGTGACTTGAGCTATGTTAGAAAAAGAATTAGCAATACAATCTATATGGGATATGACTGCATGATGAGAATGTAGTGTTACCCTGACAATCAAGATGTTACCCAGACAACCTAAATATTGGAAATGTATTGTTTTCAGAGAAAATCAATAAGATCTGCTATGATTTCCCCCACAATTCATGATTGTCCCCCTTCTCCTTCAAAATCCCTCTCCACTGGATCTTCTATTAAGTTTCCTCCCCACTCTTCTGTTCTGAACCCTCCACTTGCCTCAGTGACCCCTATTCTCTCCCAGCTTCTCCTAACACTCATTAGGCATTCCATCTGCCTGTCCTTTGGCTTCTTCCCTTCTAAATATATTTGTGCTTTAGTCCCCTAACCTGATTCTCAGAAAAGGTCCCTTGATGCCACTTGCTTCTCCAATACCCTCACCTCCCTTCACCTCCTTCATACCTTAGCCATAGTGAATGTCAAGTTTACAATTGTTGCTTCCAGTTACTCTCCTCCAACACCATCTGGATCCCCTCCAATAACGGTTTCTTCACTCAATCCATCAAGATCCCTAATAACTTTTCCTAGCCAAATCTCAGGGCCCCGGCTCTATCCATCCTTATCTTCCTTGGCTTTTGATATTGTTTAATCACACCCATCTTAATATCTTGGCCACCTGGACAAGTTTGTGCTTATTTTGTCTGCATCGTTAATACAATGGCATGCACAAGTTGGAGATTTAACTATGCAAATAGTCAGACACCTTATTGGCCATTTGTGCATAGAAACCCATGCACAGTTGCCATAATTACATGTACAAAATAGGCACATAGTTACACATGCACTTTTGCATGAACTCTTGGATTTTTGAAAATTTGGGGTATACATTTAAGTTGAGCCTCTATTATGGTATCTTTAAAAAGTTTCCATGCAGCTTGCAGGGATTTCACTTTTTGCGTTGTACGTTTTAATTTCTGTTTCACTAACTTCCTCATTTTTGTATTGTCCCCCTTTCTGAAATTAAATGCTACAGTGTTTGGCTGCTGTGGTGTTTTCCCCACCACAGGGATGTTAAATTTAATTATACTATGGTCACTATTGCCAAGCACTCCAGCTATATTCACCTCTTGGACCAGATCCTGTGCTCCACTTAGGACTAAATCAAGAATTTCCTCTCCTCTTGTGGGTTCCAGGACTAGCTGCTCCAAGAAGCAGTCATTGAAGTTGTCAAGAAACGTTATCCCTGCATCCTGTCCTGAGGTTACATGTACTCAGTCAATATGGGGATAGTTGAAATCCCCCATTATTATTGAGGTTTTTTTTATTTTAATAACCTCTCTAATCTCTCTGAGCATTTCACAGTCACTATCACCATCCTGGTCAGGTGGTCAGTAATATATCCCTGCTGCTATATTCTTCTTATTAGAGCATGGAATTACTATCCCTAGAGATTTTATGGTACAGTTTGGTTCATTTAAAATTTTTACTTCATTTGATTCTACAATTTCTTTCACATATAGTGCCACTCCCACACCAGCATGACCTGTTCTGTCCTCCTGATATATTTTATGCCATGGTATTACTGTGTCCCATTGATTATGCTCATTCCACCAAGTTTCTCTGATGCGTATTATGTCAATATCCTCATTTAATAGGAGGCACTCTAGTTCAACCACCTTATTATTTAGACTTCTAGCATTGGTATATAAGTACTTTAAAAACTTGTCAATATTTAGCTGTCTGCCGTTACATGATGTAACTGAATGGGACTTTTTTTCATTTGACTGCTTCTCATCAGATCCTACCTCTATTTTATCATCATCCATCCTCTCCTCCTTATGAGGACATAGAGAATCTCCATTAATAAATCCTCCCCTAAGGGATATCTCTGTCCGAACTACTTGCTTCTCCGCACCTGTTGGCTTTCTCCCAGTCCCAGTCCTGGGGTAGATCATCTGCCAGAGCTTCCTGTAAAAGGAAAAGATCTCTACTGCACTGAACATTGTCTGAGGCTTCGTGGCCCAGAATAGTTCCTGCTGAAGGTCAGCCCCTGGCCATTTCCAAGGATATAGCACCAAAGCACCTGGCACTGAAATCTGGAAGCTCAGGAAAGACTCTGGCACTAACTCTCTTGGCACTTGAACCAAGCCAATCAGGGCAAGGCACTGTCACTGTAGCAGAGATTGCTATACTGCCCTAAGAAAACCCAGTTCCCACATACCTGATGGCCATAATGTATGTGTTGGTACATGGGCATGGACTTGTAACACTGTTTTCTAACAAACTTAGGGGTTGCATAAATGTCATGGAACTACTTGAACGTACTTCAAGCCTCCTCAGTAGGGAAGATAGTCTTGCCTGTTAACAAAGCTATCTGGTGTTGGTCAAAACTTTGTGGTAGATGCCTGCATCAGGACAATCTGCATGCCACAAGAGAGACAAAAAATATCATGTGCTTCCTAAGGGTGCAGAATTCTTTTACACACATCATTTCCCATCCTCCTTTGTGACTGCTGTAAATGAAAACGGAAAACACTTCAGGTCTACATCAAAGGAAAGAGCCAAAAAGACTAGATGTATTTGGCTGGGAAGCCTACTCCTTAATGAGCCTACAGTTCCATGTGGCCAATTACTAGGCCAAGTTAGACAGATTTGACTTCCACCTGCATGAAAGACTGCTTGCCTTTGCGGACAACCTGCCCAACAACACTCCTGAGGACTTTACACAATTAGCTAATGAGAACCAGCATGTAGCTAGGACAAGTCTCCAAGCATTTCTTGATGTGTCGGATATGGCTGTCAATGCCAGATCAGTGGAAATAGTTGTAATGTGTAGGACATCATGGCTTCAGGGAACGAGATTCCCCAGAGAAGCCCAAATATTGATGGAGGACTTGCCTTTCGAAGGAGCCAAATTGTTCAGCTCAAAGACTAACCAGGCCTTCCACATGCTAAAGGACTCATGAACTACCTTGCATTCCCTCAGAGTCTACATGACATCTCCAAAGAAGAAACAAATAAAACAACAGTATCTCTCACCTACCTAGTGGAATTTTCAGCCTCAACCTAGTCACCCAGCTCCCCATGCAATTCATGGGGAGAGTTATGCATGTCCACACATATGGCAGTGTGTAAAGTATAGGCACTACAAGCGTAGGTATACAACATAGTGAAAGGCAGTCTGAGTCCCTACTTGTCACTAACGTGGGTAGCTACATGCTGCAGTGAAAGGCTCCAGCAGCAGCAAGGCAGCAGGGAAAGGCTCTAGCATGAGGTAAGCAGCAGAAAGCTGCCGGAACCTTTTCCCTCTGCCTCTGCTTACTGCAGCCTTTTCCCACTACTGGAGACGTTCACTGCAGCGGGGAGAGGCTTTGGCAAGAGGGGAGTAGCAATAAACTGCACTGCTAAAAATAGCAAGGTAGACATGGGAGGGAATGCTTGGGCAAGCAGAGAGCCATATAGGGTATATACACAGGGGATTCACGTGTGCAGGGCACTCTATTTGCCCAACCCATGTTTCAGTGTCCACACTGATATTTATCCATGCTAGCTGGCCTGCAGTGTCTGTACTCTGCATGTCACCATATGTGTAAATGTATCCGTAGACACCTAAGGAAGGGATCTTCAGACACTAGCCATCTTAGCAGGGAAACATCTAAGCTAGCCAAGAGTGAAATGCTCAGGAGAGGAGCAGGAAAGGAGCTCAGGCATTGAAGCGGCTGACCTAGCGTGCCTAAGTGACAGGCCAGAGATAGGCCTCCCTCTATCAGGATCCTCAGCCATGAACCCTTGAGTTAAGCGTTCCTGCTGTGCAGTCTTGCAATTATCAGTTTTTAAGCCTGCTTTGAGTATACCTAGAGGATTGGGCCCTTCTGGTGAGATAGGAGTTGCCCTGCCTAGTTTAAGAATCCCAATTTGGGGCCTCCAGGTCTTTGGTTTCAGCTAGGGCTTCAAGCAGCTCATTAGCTGTGGGACAGTGTCAACATGAAGGCTGTTTTGCAAAGGTTACCAGGTAGAAATTTAGGCATCTATGGGGTTAAGTGGCAGCAGAGCATCAGCTTTGAAAGTTTCAGTGGCTTCTAAATGGTGGATTTAAGCACCTAAAATCCTAAGTGCCTAATGTGTCTAAGTATCTCTAAGAATCTCAAGCTAAGTGCCTACCACTTTTGAAAATAGTCATAGGCCCCTAAGTCACTTCGGCTCTTTCAAAAATGTTGCCTGGTGGCTTTGAAGAAGGGATGCTAGATTTACAAGACAGCACATTTGCTTTCTTCCAGGCTATATCCTTATCACAACTTAGAAAAGAAAAGAAGACAAATGAAGATACTTAAAAGCAAGCTTCTCTGAGCTCTCTTCACCCTTACACAGAGGATCATGATATAGACAGACACCGCTGAGCAAGGAAGGCATCATTCCACAGTTAGATTTCATGTGACACTGCTAAGTTTTTGTCTTGTTGAGATGTGGTTGTCAGCAATAGCATTGTACCCACCACACCTGTATGCCTGTTGATTATTTACCGTCATGAATGCTTTTTATTCTATTTTTGCAGATGTATCAAGAAATCTTGGACATTATAAAAGTGAGAATCTTAGTACTGATTTTCTTGACAGAACAAAGAGTAATGGTCTCAAGTTGCAGTGGGGGAGATTTAGGTTGGATATTAGGAAAAACTTTTGCATGACGAGGGTGGTGAAACACTGGAATGTGTTACCTAGGGAGGTGGTGGAATCTCCTTCCCTAGAAGTTTTTAAGGTCAGGCTTGACAAAGCCCTGGCTGGGATGATTTAGTCGGGGATCGGTCCTGCTTTGAGCAGGGGGTTGGACTAGATGACCTCCTGAGGTCCCTTCCAAACCTGATATTCTATGATTCTATGATTGTTTCTAGCCACAACTGGAACATTATCTAAAAATGTATAGGTGTATTATGGTGTTTTTGTGAGGCCTTTATTCATTTGTTTTACATTCCAGTTGTGTGAGTATTGAGAGCCATTACACAAAGAATTCTATAGCGCTTCAATCATTCCATTACCTCAGTAATGTAGATGATACAGAGTTTCTCTTCAGTTTTGACTTTCTACATCCTCAGAAACTTGATTGTTTTTTTTTCCATCTTGTGCATGGATCCAATCACATTGGAGACAATATAAAAATAGATCTGATATGCTCCTTTATGATGTGTCCATCCTCAGAGAAAACTCATTTATAATATTGAGTTTGTCCACCGATAAGGATGAGGACTGATGCTATTTTAGGATCCAGTGCTTGCTTCCCAGCCACTCAGGGAACACCTACACAGCAGCTAGGAGGTATGATTCCCAGATCGGATAGATGTACACACACTACCTCTAAAAACAGCAGTATGGCTATGGCTGCATAGGTGACGACTTGAGCTAGCCCCCAGAGTACAATCCCACCCAACCCCCTATGTATGTACTTAGGTGGCTGGCCTGAGCCACATCTTTGTTGCCCTGCCCACACTGTTATTTTAGACACTAGCTCGAGCAGAACTAACACACATATGTCTACCTAAACTGGGATTTACACCTCCCAGCTGCCAGGTAGATATACCCTCACACCCCTCAGACAAAGGTCTTCTCAGTTTTCTCTGCTATAGGCCCTGTGCTATTGCTCACTACTTCCATAGTTTTCTTTCTCCTGTCAGAACAGTTTTGCATTTTTCTTCATTTTTTGTTCTACCTGGTTATCCTACATCTAGAAATCAGAAAGAAGTTTAATAAGGGATGGCCCAGATTCTAATGGCTAATGCTCAGGACTGCAAAATCAGGAGACATGGGTTCTTTTCCCTGCTGTCCATCAGATGGCTGTCTGACCTTGGCCAAGACCCTTAAAATCTGTGCTTCTTCAACTAACTTATCTGTAAAATGGAAATTGTAATACCTTCCCTCTTCACAGGTTTCCTGTGCCGCTTTAATTAATTCAGTGCAAAGCATTTAGTAAATAATAGTAATAATAAATATAAAAACTCCTTTGGGTTGGATTGTGTAGCCTATAATTTGAAGATATATTTTAGCAAGTCACAAGATGGCAAATACAAAAACCCCTTAAATCTTACTTCACTTGAGACTTGATTTTTGACCTTTAGCCCTCTTTATCTTTCTTTTAAAGCTACAAATCTCTCTACTGGAGTTTTGAACTAATTTACCACAGAGTTTCTCAGTCTTATCCTTCCAAGCATCCCCATGGAAAATTCACAATGAAGTAAATGGGAGTTCTATGCACAGAGGGCTTGCAAAATTACTTTGGAAGATATCAGAAGTAATAACAGACAGAAGGCTCCTAAATCAGACTTTGGTTTCCTATCTGCTAGAAAAGAACACTAAGGTGTTTTAACATTTTTTTTTTCTTTAAAGAGTAGCTGGTTTAGAGTTTGAGTCTGTCTAGAATTTACATACTCTTGCAAAGAGTAGAATAATTCAATTTAGGGAAGATTTGAATTAATCTACATCTTCAAAATGATTTGATCCCATTCACAAGCTAGTTTGCTCTCCTGAGTTTATTTCTGTGGGTTTAAATTTGTTACAATGAAATCCAAGTATCACTATGTTTAATTTTTTAATTTTATTTTAAAGTAAATTCTAGACATCTCAGTTTCTGAGGCATGCATCATATTGATGTAAGCTGCTGCTGATGTGCTGTCAAATTCATGGTATCAATGTGATAACTCAGAATGGTATTTGGGGAAAGCTTAATTGCTACTCTGGAGATATATATATATATATATATATATATACAATTGCAAAGAAAGTTTACAGCTGAAATGTTACACATAGAAATATTTACAGATTCAAAGTTCTAGAATATTTAATGGGTGATTTTTTTTTTCGAAATACACCAATCAACACACGCAACCTATAAACATGCTATTGACCTTCTGTTTGGTTTCTGTTGACTATAAAATGCATTACAGAACAAGTTCCTCCCCCGCAACTCCTCTTGTGCATTGAAGAGCTAAAGTTAGATCTCTATTTTTCATTATAACAACTTGAATGCACATTATCACTACCATGAAGTCAATTTATGTCTGAAGCGTCCAGAAACAATAGTCACACAAATCAAACTTAAGCAGGCTTCTGCTCTGGCTGCTGTTCTACTCCAATACATTCCAAGTGATTAACACCACCTGTGGCACTCCTAATTCACAGCAGCAGACAATTATTTCCCTTGGATACCCATTACTAGTAATTATTCCCAAGACAGACTATTAGATATGGGTTGTGAACATTTCAGCTGTAAACTTTCTTTGCAATTGTATTTTGATTCTGATATTACCATTGTGAGACATATTTCAGTGAAAAATCAGAGGGTTCCACTAACACTATCTTTGCAACAATCAAAGGATTCATTTTTGTTGCTGGAGATGCAGTAAGACTCATTATTTAAATATCTGCTTACAGAAGATCTTAGGTGTTTGCCATTACAAGATTGTTTTATTTTATTCCTTTAAAACTAAGGCAATAACAAATTGTGCTATCAAAGTGACACTGGCAGCAGTTTGAAACCGATTATTTTGTTTTAAAGACTCTGCTTTCCTTACCAAAATCTGGGCTAAATGTGCAAAAATGATTTAGTATGAGTATGTAGAGGAATTCTTAGCATGAAGAGGTCTAATTCAGTGTCACAAATTAATAAAACACTATTGTTGCTGATATTTCATTTTATTTTAAATACCTACCTTAATTATGAAAGAAAAGGTTTTAATACCATCACATTTCTATTTAATTTCCTTTCAAAATAAGATATAATCTTATGTGGAAAATATACAGGCCCTGATTCTGAATGACCTAACATCAGTGTAA
The DNA here is from genome assembly GCF_965152235.1 of Eretmochelys imbricata. NCBI lineage: Eukaryota > Metazoa > Chordata > Testudines > Cheloniidae > Eretmochelys > Eretmochelys imbricata. The sequence continues at coordinate 89,877,340 of NC_135572.1, read as the reverse complement.
AAATCAGGATAGATTCCACTGACATTGAGGGAGTTAAGAAACTAAATTATAGAATTATAAGACTGCAAGGGACCACAAGATAGACTTCTGGTCCATGCTCCTTTGCTGAGATAGCATTAAATTTATAGAGAACCACCAACTGTTTAATATAAACACAGACCTGTGAGACAAATATAAAGAGCTGAAACATCTACATTATGCTAAAAGATTAAGTATGAACAAAAGGGGGGAAATATTGCATTTGTACAGCATTTTTACAAAGAAAAAAAGAGAAAAAAATATTTCTAATGTATTATATATATGTGTAAATGAGAAGACAAAATAAATGGATATTATGGATGTACCAGTTGTGGCTCCAGGCTGAGTTGGTTTGAAAGCAGAGATTCAACCTCTTTGTTATGTATGAAAAATACAGCATATGCTTTAACACACAGTGACAGACCTTTTTTATTACGATTTTTGTCCCAAATTAACTTAATAATGGAATAATGCAGACTATTCAAACTTTAAATCTCACTAAAATCTTGTACATAGGATACATCTGAAGAATGTAACAACTTAAAAGAACATCTTCCCTGATGGCTTCTTCATTCTTGGCTTTACTCCCACTGGAAAGAGTGGGAGGCAGTGTTTATTTCAAAATAGGGCAATTCTCCTGGGAAGTTTTTTATTCTTCAGTCTCTGCTGAGAGATAAATTCAGTTTTTTAAAATGGCAAAAGTTTACCCTTAATTCTAAATATGTCTTTTCCAAATCTACCCATCGCACCAGATCCATTTAATTGTGGGGAGGCAGGAGAGAGGGGAAAACTGAAGTGTGTATAAAGGAAGCAAACTTGGGGATTTGTGTGAAAGGGATTTTGGAGGGCAAGCAGGAGAGGAAAATTGGGGTGCATGTGAGCAGGGAAATGTAGGGATCATGAGGTAGAAGGAAACTTGGGGGAGCTGTGTATACAGTAATTTGGATTGCAAGAGGTAGGAGGAAACTAGGGCATACATTCAATTGCTTTGTTCTGCTTTGGCAATGCAAAACTGCTGTTAACCCAATTTGAATGGTCAACATACTCCGGCTGCTTTGCAATGCTCTAGAGCAGTGGTTCCCAACCAGGGGTACACGTACCCTTGGGGGTATGCACAGGTCTTCCAGGGTGTATGTCAACTCATCTAGATCAGTGTTTCTCAACCAGGAAGTCGTGATTCCCAGGGGGGGTTGCAGGATAGACTAAAGGGAGTCACAGGTGCATGGCCAGTGTTAAGAGGTGGGAACCAGGGCAATTGCCCGGGGCCCCATGCAACAGGGGGCCGCACAAAGCTAAGTTACATTCTTCAGCCTGGGTGCCGTGGCTTGGGCTTCAGAGGTAGAGTAGTCTGGAAAAGTTGAGAAACACTTCTCTAGAGCAGTGTCAGGCATCAAGAGCATCCTGGTGGATCTGGCCTAAAAAGCTAAAATTTAGAAAACAATTTAAGGTTGACACTGCATATCTTCAAATTGTAACTAATATTGTATACTAACATTCTCTTTGAGTTTAGTGTCCATCTATGACATTTTAAATAATATTTAAAAAAATAAAATTCCATGACAAATTTGCATTACGAGGAAGTTAAGGTTGAGAGTACATGAGTAATTTAGTGTAAAAAAACATTACAGGGACCTTGTCATTATCTGAATATAAGGTAGAGGGATGGAGTTAACGAAAGCAGAGATTGGCTGGAAGGATAGGGTAGTAGTTAGGACACTAGCCTAGGCCTTGGAAAATCCAGGTTAAATTCTCTCCTCTGAAACAGTCTTCCTCTGTGATCTTGGACTAGTTATTTTGGGCCAGATTTTTAAAGGCATTTAGGTGTCCAAACTTTCTGAAAAATCCACTAAGTCATTATCTGCATCTTTAGGCACCTAAACACCTTTAAAATCTGTCCCTTAGTCTCTCTGTGCTTCAGTTACCAAACTGTAAATCACGGACCTCCTTACCTCACAGGAATGTTGTGAGGAGACAGCCAGACACTCAGATACTGCAGTGGGGTGGGGGGCTTTAGGGGTGTAAGAAATTTGGGGGCAGGGGATGCCTTTTTGTTCTTTGTTTGTACAGAAACTAGAACAACGTGGTACAAGTTCTTGATTGGAGCTGTTAGGTACTATGGTAACACAAAATAAATAAATAAATAAATAAATAAATAATTATAATAATAATAATAATAAATAAATAATAAATAATTAATTAAAAACTTTAGATAAAAACAAACAACCAAATTAAAAAAAAAAAACACCAAGCACTAGAAACTCAGGAAATTCAGACTTAAGTTTAAACGTAAAACAAAGTATAGGAATAAATGGACAGTTTTCAGAATGGAGAGAGATAAATAGTAGTGTTCCCCAGGGGTCTGTATGGGGCCCAGTCCTATTCAACATATTCATAAATGATCTGGCAAAAGAGGTAAACAGTGAGGTGGTAAAATTTGCAGATGATACAATGCTGCTCAAGATAGTTAAATCCCAGGCAGAAGAGCTAAAAAAGGATCTCTCAAAACTAGGTGACTGGGCAACAAAATGGCAGATGAAATTCAATGTTGATAAATGCAAAGTAACGTACATTGGAAAACATAATCCCAACTATACATATAAAATGATAGGGTCTAAATTAGCTGTTAGCTGTTAATATGCAGTAGGTTTAAAACAAACAAGAGGAAGTATTTTTTTCACACAACGCATGGTCAACCCGTGGAACTCCTTGCCAGAGGATGTTGTGAAGGCCAAGACTATAACAGGGTTAAAAAAATAACTATATCAATTCATGGAGGATAGGTCCATCAATGGCTATTAACCAGGATGAGCAGTGATGGTGTCTATAGCTTCTGTTTGCCAGAAGCTGGGAATGGATGGCAAGGAATGGATCACTTGATGATTAACTGTTCATTCCCTCTGGGGCACCTGGCATTGGCCACTGTCTGAAGACAAGATGCTGGGATAGATGGACCTTTGGTCTGACCCAGTACAGCTGTTCTCATGTTCTTATGTTTTTAAATGCATTATCCCCACTTGGGAATGCTGCATAAGGAATTTCATCTGGTTTTTTTGTTTGTTTGTTTTTGGTTTTGTTTTTGTTTTTTTTGCTAGGAATTCCAAATAATAACCACATGGGGTACCTGAATTCCCTCTCTTCCATCTATCCACCCACACAGCTCCTCTCTTCCACCCTGGCTTAATACCTACTGGCTGGGAAGAGCCTGGACCCCAGGAAGTGGGTGAGAGGGGACATGTGTGGAACATACACTGACCACTGACTACTTTTCAATTTCATAAATGAAACACACAGTTTTAATAATAGGACAATGGGGGAATTAGTAACACAAGGAGTGTCCCCACATAACTGTATCTTCATGGGACACTGGATGTGCTTGACATTCTGTCCCTATCTGTTGTTTTGCATGGGATTATGCAAGCCTGAAACCTTTCTAACTAATGTCAAGGAAATCTGAGGATTCCAGAAACTATATGGCTATTCCCCACCCCACCCCACCTCCCCAAAAAGGGAAGCTTGGACACAGATCAGTAGTTAGCAAGATTTTCAAGGTTTCTGGAGCAGATCCTTTGCAACAACTTCCACAATGCAATCAGGCACCTGAACTCTCAGGACTCAACCAATAATGTGCTCAATACTTTTCTTCTGGTTTTCAGCGATTGGGAGGGACATGAGTCCAACACACAGGCTACAACCAGCTTAGAGCTCCTCCATAATCTCATGGAATGACACCAGCTAAAACCAAAGTGGAGAAGATTTAGCAGTTGTCTGCTCAAGATATTTCTCTGGCGTCAAGTAAGCACACAGCACAATCTGGATCTGTGGAATTTTATCCACAAAATGACACAAAATATTCACTTTAAGGAAAATCTCCACTCTGTAGGTGCGATGAGGTAGCTTTCAGTAACCTGGTTCTCCACCTATACCAGTTCAGTGTGCAAGACCACGCTGAGTCTAGGGTGGAGGCAAAGAAATAATTCTTCATCTTCTGTACCGTAATAAGAAATACAACTTAAAATACTATTTGCTGAATTTAGTCAGACTCAGACAAGACTTCTTTGGCCAACAATATTCTACAAAATCCTGACACTCCTCTCACTTCATCCATCACAGGTCATATGGTAAATTCTTGGGGCTCATAACAGCATGGTAGATTGAGAGCCCATTTGAGGATTACTGAATTAATGGTTATGGGAAAAAATATTCTGAACTTCAACAGTCCCATCAGTAGAATGGTCTGCCAGCAGAACAGCATTCTCCCTTGGAGTCTTCTGGAAACTTTTAGGTCCTATTAACCTCCAAGGGCATCCACATGTACATCAACGGCAGCCAATTGTGCTAAATATTTATTACTGAAACACTGATAAACAGTCTCATTGCTTCAGCTGTGCTCAGCTTCAAAATTATACTTTAATATACTTAACTAGATGTTATTTTATGGCTTTATGTTTTGAGATATTGTGGGATTTTTTTTCCCAAAATGAACTTTTTTAAAATTGTGTAGTATGAGCCTCTTGCTCCGTTAATCACAGCAAGTCTTTATGGAATCTTGAACTGACCTTTCTTGACATGCACAATGTACTGTCATTCTCATTTGAAATGTGGCAGTGTTGGTAATCTATTTATTTTCTTGTCTGTAAACAGTCACGTTTTTAAGAAAAGGACAACACTTGTGGAGCTTGAGTTAACACTCTTCCGAATGGTTAGAGGCTGTGCAGACTCCTTTTCACACTCCTCATTCTTTTACAGACAAAAACTCCTTTTCACCTTCAAGCTTCATTCCAACTGTGTTTATAAAAGAATGAAACAATGCCATCTGTCAGTCATTTCCTTCAACTGTTGAAGTGACTCCCTATTAAGAGTAGTATGTTTGAAAAAAGGACTGCAACGAGAATGTCTTTTATATCAGTTAATAAAAAGAACTCTCATTATTATTTATGCCCACACCATTAAATACTTTAAGTATTGGTGTAATATATAATAAAGTAATAGTAAAGAATCTAAGTTATATCTTCTATGTATGTGTTCACATATATAGTCCTTAAAACAGCCTTTTGCTCCACTAAGATAACAGATTTTTTTTTGTAGTCATTGTACATAATTTAATGATGAAAGACTATTTTAGAACTTTGATCAATTTATAGAATCATAAAAAGGTTGTCAAATTCAGCCCACTCAACTGAGGCAGGTCCAAGTCAAACTAGATTATCCCTGACAGGTGAACTACCCTTTTCATTAGAAAGTTTTTACCCAATATCTAACCTAAATCTTTCTTGCCACAGATTAAACCAATTGCTTCTTCAGTGGATCACAGTTTTCTTTACAACAGCCCTTAACATATCTGAAGACTGTTATCAGGTCTCCCTTCAGTCTTCTTTTCTTAAGACTTTTCTGTGGTATTACCACTTAGCCAAGTGCAAAGTACTACACTTAGGAAGGAAAAATAAAATGCACAACTACAAAATGGGGAATAAGTGGCTAGGCGGTAGTACTGCTGAAAAGGATCTGGGCGTTACAGTGGATCTCAAATTGAATATGAGTCAACAACATGATGTAGATGCAAAAAAAGTCTAATATCATTTGGGGGTGTATTAATAGAAGTGTCATTTATAAGACGCAGGAGGTCCCACTGTACTGTGCACTGGTGAGATGTCAGCTGGAGTACTGTGTCCAGTTCTGTGCACCACTCTTTAAGAAAGATGTCAATAAACTGGAGGAAGTCCAGACGAGAGCAACAAAAATGATAAAAGGTTTAGAACAGGGGTTCTCAAACTGGGGGCCGGGACCCCTCAGGGGGTCACAATGCTATTACATGGGGGGTCGCAAGCTGTCAGCCTCCACCGCAAACCCCGCTATGCCTCCAGCATTTATAATGGTGTTAAATATATTTTAAAGTGGTTTTAATTTATATGGGGGGGTTACACTCAGAGGCTTGCTATGTGAAAGGGGTCACTAGTACAAAATTTTGAGAACCACTGATTTAGAAAACCTGATCTATTTGGAAAAAAATACAAAAATTGGACACATTTAGGCTTCAGAAAAGAAGACTGAGTAGGGATCTGATGATAGCCTTCAAATATGTTAAGGGTTGTTATCAAGAAGACAGTGATCAATTGTTCTTTATGTCCAGTGAAGGTAGGACAATAAGTAAGGTGCTTAAGGGAGATTTAGGTTAGATACTAATAAAAACATTCTAACTATAAGGGTAGTTAAGCTCTGGAGTAGGTTTCCATGGGAGGTTGTGGCATCCCCATCATTGCAGGTTTTTAACAAGTTGGACAAACACCTGTCAGGAATGATCTAGGTTTACTTGGTCCTTCCTCAGCTCAGGGGGCTGAACTTGAATACCTCTCAAGGTCTCTTCGAGCCCTACATTTGTATGATTTTATGATTATCAGCAGTCTGTCTCCCCAGAACAACATCCCATGATCAAAGAAGCCAAAGCCCTCACATTGACACCATGAATATAAAAAGGCGAAAATTATTATATTACACATGTATGTAAGAAATACTGTCAACCTGTTTAGGCTTCCACATCTGTGTATCATTTGGAGAAAGATGACTCACTTACAGCATAGATTTTTTTTTTCATTTTATTTATTACCAGTATAAAATATTTTGGCTTTTGTAGCTTAAAAGATATTTAAAGATTCCTCAGAATTCCTGGTGCTTCCAAAGCTGACCCATTCTCTTCCAATTAACCAGAGAAATAGCATTTGGTGATTGGATTTGAAATATCCTCCTGAACTTAAAAAAGCTTCCTGCTTTTAACTCCAGCTCTGTCTTGAGAAAAATTGCTACACACCACAAATTATCTGTAATAGTCCTTAAGGAGTACACTTCTGAAAAATCCAGTTCAAGCATTCCATAGCATGAAAAAGCTTCTTTAACAACTACTCCTAGGATACTTAACTGCCAACATTTTCACAAAAAAACTGCCGAAGTTCAATAGTAGCAAAGGTCTGGATCCACCAGATACCACTCTTCATTATTCCTTTTACTACATGAAAGATATTTTGAGATATGTGTGTGTGTGTGTGTGTGATTATCCTTGGGGAAAAAGAGTTCGCTGCTCTGTATTGCAGTGTCTGTCCTGTTCCTTTTTCTAAGTAACAAGTCCCACTCTTTATTATGGCTTAATTCTGTCATTCACATTCCAGTTGAGTACTATGTTGCTGCATAAAATGTCCTATTTGAGTAAGAGTAGCAGAGCCTGACCCACAGAATCTGCAGATTGAAAAATCCTTTTATGGCTCTAATCCATCATCCAGCAAATGCAAGATTATTCAGTGTTGTACATTTATTCATGTTTTAATCTATCCTATATTAAAAAAATTACAAAGCACTAGGGTCTCCTGTACTTCCTTTAGGTAATTTTTCCACAGCCTAATAGAGCTAAATGACATAAAGTTGTCCCTGATATGCATTTTTTCTTTCTTGATTTCATCCCATTACTCCAATTATCCCTTTTATTATGTTAAATAATTCTCCCTCTTTGGCGCTCAGATACTACAGTGATGCGTTGTATAGAAATTACTATAAATAAATTAAGCCAAACTATGTCCTACCTTAGCAAAGCCATTCAGATTTAGACCTTTTTAATTTTTCATTGTAGATCAGGTCTTTATTAGGGGTCTTTTAAGACCCCTAATAATTTCTCTTGTTCTTCTCTAAACTTCCTTTCCTCTATCAATAACTTTCTGGTCATGCGGAGCCCAGGAAATGAACAAAATATTCCATTTTCAGTCAAAATGAAGCAAAAAGAGAGGGACTATTCCATCTCTGTCTCATGTCATGAAGGACGTGATTCTGATCTCACTCACACCCCAGTAAATTCAGGACAGGCTCAGTAGAGTAGCACAGGTTTAAAAACAATCTAAGTCGGATCAAAATCAAATATAGAGACTTTATAAATTCCGCCCAAAATGTCATTGGATTTTTTTGACTGCTATTACATACCATAAAAATGTATAGGTGATATAAACCATCTGCTTCAGATCAGAACACAATTGTGAAGTCCCTGGGGTTAGAATAAACTTCCCCTATCAGCACGCTGTTTACATATCTGTCCATTACAGGTTTCCTTGCACCTTAGTTTGAAGCATCTTGAACAAGCCACTGCCAGAGATAGGATACTAGATTATGTAGACCACAGATCTGGTATGTTCCTATGTTCTATATCACATCCCACAGTTATTATTTATTATTTGCATTACTATAATGCCTAGTCATGGACCCCATTGTGCTAGGCATTGTACATTGTACAAACACAGAACAAAAAGACAGTCCCTGCCACAGGGAGCTTACAAACTAAGTTTAAGAAGCAACAAATTGATATAGACAGATGATGGAGAACAAATAAATAATGAAACAATATTGATCAACATGATAGGCAGTGGTCTTTGTCACGTCTGTCATTGCCATGTCTAATTTGCTGTACAATTTCACCCCTACAACCTATGAGATATTAATCCTTTCCAGAAGTGTCAATCACATTACATATCTGTATTTCATACTGCACTTTGCTCCACAGTGCATGCTAGCTTTCATTTTCCAAAGCTGAATATAATTTTTTTATTCCCTGCCCAAATTTCTAATGTCTCTTGTCCCTTTTCTACTTTCTTTTCTGTCCTTACTGGTGTTCAAACTGTTCCTAATTAATATTATCTGTGCATTTGTTAATGTGTTGTTTACTTCAGCCTGCCAAGGACTAATGAAAATCTGAAATGGACTAGACCTCACCTGGATTAGACCTCATGTTTGGTACTCCCTAAACATACCCTATCAATTTAATGACTTTGTCATTTTTTACTTCCTTTTACTTATGATCTCCCCATCGTTTTCAGTTCACATGACAGTGTTCATATGCAACTTAACATGAATTATTTTTTCATGTAAAACATGAGATATCATCACTACCTTTTTCAAATACAGCTACCTCATATTTATTATATTAAAATATTATATTAAAAATAAGAGAGCAGTTTGGTTTAATTGAAAGTGAGTCAGGCGATCTGAGTTCTGTTCCTGACTATGCCCCTAACCTATTGTGTGACCTTGGGCAAGAATCTCTACCTCTAATTCACCCTTTATGTATCTTCTCTATTTAGATTTTCAGCTCTTTAGAGCAAGTACTGTCTTTTACTAAGTGTTTCTGCAATGAAGCATGATAGGGCTTCAATCTTGGTGAAGGTGTCTAGATGCTAATGGAATATACATAAATTGCTATTCAAGTCTCTCTTATCCTCTAGAGCACAGGTAATGTAGCAATGGTGAAAGTGTCCATGTAAACAAGGTTGATGACTGCAATATTTCAAGTATCATGTTGTGTATGCCTGTTCTGAGAAGGATTAGATGATCTAGTGCTTAAAATGCTCCAAAGATCTTATATCTAATATCTTTCTGTCTCCCTTCATTCACTCCATTTTCACTCAGTCGTTCTACTTTCCTCTCTCTTATCCGATATTCAAGCACCCATTTACACATTCCACAGTCACTTCAAGGTCTGGGGTTATTTCCCTTTCAGTACACCGGCTGTTTATGGCTATGGATTCATCTGTAACAAGGTAATATCAGGACCTTAGCTTTGACTCACAGTCCAAAGTTAAAAATAAAAACTAAAATAAAAATAAAACCATAACAGCAGAAGAAGAGAGAGTAATTAAATGTTATAGACAACAAAGAAAATACATGTTTTCAAAAGAGATTTGAAAATGAATAATCGATGAGGTGGAGAGAAGCAAAGTGTAAAAAATGTGCTTTCCTTAAAGAAAGGAAAATTCCCTGTTTCACTCATGATGGCAGTTGATCATATATCTACAGTATCTATTAACCCTTTTTCAGGACTTATCATTGTTCAAGGAAAGTATATCTTGGGGGTCCTGAAGTAGTGATAGCTTCTTCTTTCGAGTTTTAAATTAAATATAAGTCCAAAATATATTAATATATCCATAAGCTACAAAATACAAATCTCTATTTTGGTTCAATTATATGAAAGCTACTGACAGGCTAGACAAAGTCACAAAATATTGAATGTTTCTGCATGCATGTGTCCCCCATAGAAGAAACAGTTCTTTTCCTGGGTCATTGTGCAATCTACTATCCCTGCCGGTGCTCCACAATAACAGAGCAAAGTGTTCCAGCTAAATGGTGCACTGTCTAATTTTGCAGTCTCAGTGGGGATAAATGTTTGAAATGCAATCTTCCTTGCTGTGTTCTGTGCTAGAATCATGCTGCTACATTTTCATGAATGTGTTGGGTTTCTTAACTATGCTGATAGTGTCAGGTAGAAAAAGCCTTTCTCTTGATTTTGTGAGGATCTGCAAAATATATGCCATTAGAAAATTCTACTAAGTCTTATGTGAAAGCTGATTCTGTGTTATAAAAATAGAATGGCATATTTATTTCCCAACTCCCTTCTATTCTCCCTGGTTCCTTTGAGGCTAGAAGCAATAAAGAAGTAGCTATTCAACCCATAGTAGGAAGGAGAGTGTCTTGTATCACTCAGGAACAGAATATTCTTTTACAACATCACTTAATTAGCAGACTGTTTAATGCAGAGTAGTTAGAGGAAAGCAGGGCCAACAGTTAGGGAACTAACCTGTGATTTCAGAGACCTGGGTTCCATTCCCTGCTCCACTATATATTTCTTGTGTTTTGAAATGCAAATCACTTAATCTGTCTGTGCCTCCATTCCTTATCTGTAAAAATGAGAAGAACGGTACTTCCCTACTTTATAGGGGTGTTGTGAAGATAAATACTTCAAAGATTCTGAAGCACACAGGTACTATGGGTAATGGGGTCTGTAAAAGTTATCTAGATATATAGTCCTTGCTGCAAAAGATGATAAGTTATAATGTGAAATCCAGAGTATGGAGATAAGGAAAAATTAGGTGATCCTCAGATCTCTGAGAAGGGCATAGCTTGGAGTGCTTTATTAAATAGCTTCTATGTTTGTTCCCAGAGGAAGCTCCACTTCAGTGGTGGGCCAAGTGACCCCTATGTATAGGTATCAAACTCATGAGTTCCTGAGGACCTACTGATCGATGCTGTTCACCCTAACTCCTAGTGAAGTCCTATACTTTTAGGGATGCCCCTAATAGTGCTAAAGCACCTAGTGGGTATGTCTCCAATTCAGTTGGGAACATGCTTCCTCCCAAGGGTAGATAGACATGCCCTAGCTCATCTCCAGCTAGCATGCTAAAATAGCAGTGTGTCTGCAGCACCAAGAGCAATGGCATGGGCTAGCCACCTCAGTATGGATCCAGGGGGTGGGGTAGCTTGTACTTGGGAGGCTCTGCTATGCTGCTGTGGCCACCCTCCTATTTCTAGCTTGCTAGCTCAAGCACAGTTAGTGCATGTCTGCCCATGTTGGGAAGTATGGTCCTAGATGCAATTTAGACATACCCTGCATTTGTCTTTATTTGTGAAGCATACAGGAAGCGGGCCAAAGATTTTTCATGGAGTCCTGTTGTCTATTGCAGATCTGAAGGGTTGAACAGATTGGGAGCAAGTGACCTAAGGAGCAGACCACAGCAATGCTGTTAATTAAAGTTGGGGTAAAAAATGAAACAATGTCAGCTTGTTTGGAGATGTGGGTAGTGTATAAGGGAAAAAGAAACTGATAGTATGTGATGGGGATATAAGGCTTTTCTTTGACAGCTGCTTTGGTGGATAGGAGGAGTGTGATAGACATAATATACCTGTTTTTTGACACAGTCACACATGACATTCTGATAAGTAAGCTGGAGAATGCTGGGTTGGCAGAACTACCATTAAGTAGATTCATAATTGGTTAAACAATCACGAACAAAGAGTAACTATTAATGGATTGATATCAAATTGGAAGGAGGTCTCAAGCGGAGCTCCACAGGGATCAGTTTTGGGTTCAGTGTTATTTAACATCTTTATTAATGACCTGGATGTAGGTATAGAAATCATATTGGTCAAATTTGATGATGACACAAAGTTAGAGAGGGTTGCAGACACTTTGGAGGATAGAGCTAAGATTCAGAGGGATTTTGATAAATTGGAGAACTGGGCTATAGACAACAAAATGAAACTCAACAAAGACAAATGATAGATGCTATGCTTAGGGAAGAAAAACCAAATTCAGAATGGAGAATAAGTGGCTTGGCAGCAGCACTGCTAAGAAGGAGCTGGGGTTTGTGATGGATCACAACCTCAGCATGAGTCAACAATGTGATGCTATTTCAAAAAAAGCAAATGCAATTTTGGGTTGCATTAAGAGAGGCATAGCATGCAAGTCATGGTAAGTGATAGTACTGCTCTACTCAGCGCTGGCTAGGCTTCAGCTGGAATACTGTGTCCAATTTTGATCACCAATGCATAGAAAGGATGTAGAGAAACTGGAAAGGATCCAGAGGCAAGCAACAAAGATGGTCAAAGGGATAGAAAGCAAGCCATAAGAACAAAGGCTGAAGAAACTGGGTATGTTTAGTTTGGAAAATAAGAAGTTAATGGGGGACATGATAGCAGTCTTCAAATACTTGACAGGCTGCCATAAAAAAGATGGAGAAAGTTGTTCTCTCTTGCTACAGAAGGCAGGACAAGAGACAATGGATTCAAACTACAGCATAGCAGAATTAGATTAAATCTCAGGAAAAACTTCCTAACTCTTAGAACTGTAGGACAATGGAATAGACTGCCTATGAAGGTTGTGGAAGTTCCTTCACTGGAAGTTTTCAAAAGGAGGCTGGATAGCACTCTGTCTTGGATAGTTTAGCTAGAACAAATCCCGAATCATGACAGGGGGTTAGACTAGATGACGCTTGCATCCCCTTCTAACCCTATGATTGTATAATATGTGAGGGAGCAGAAGAGTGGCCAACTGCCACTATTTTATCATGAGTCTCACAACTTTTTTAAAGGGTTCTCATTAATTTCTGATTTTTTTTGTCTTCAGTCTTGTGACATTTTGCCCTTATCCAAAATGACAGCCATCTCCCATTACTGTCAGTGGCAATGAAGCAATAGCTTGACCTTCACAAGATGGTTGCCACAACCTTTTAACTTTTGAGGTAAACATGAGGGCACCATCTAACATTGTTACCAGTAGGGTTGAAGCTAGGTTGTTCTCAAGGAAGATGGTGCGCCTGTGTCACCATATCAGGGCCAGTCAGGTGACAAGATAATGGGAGTTGGGAGTTAAAAGTTTAAACCTTTTAACCTTGCTACTTCCTTATCATCAGTCTTTCCCCATTCATAACCTCAAAATGTGCAGGAAGTGTTGGGATATTTTTTGGAAAGAAACTGAAGCCAACTGTTTTCAAAGCAAAGCAAACCAATTGCATTTCTATTCCTTTTTCATGACAGAGCTATACATTATGTTCAAGTTGCCAGTGGGTCGGTTATTGATATTTGATGAGAACAATGCTTTAACTAAGAGCTTTTGGGTAATGGTAAATGTACACTACTTAAGGAATTAAAGTCCTTTTGAAAAGAAACTTGTAGTTTGAAGTAACTGGCATACATACAAAATGATCCTAAATATGCTACAAAGAATTGGGGTGGTTGCAATGAATAAAGCTGTGTGCAGGCTTCCATTTATGTGTTAATAAATTAGAGTGCAAATACATTACTGTATGAGCAATGTATCAGCAATAGTTTTCTTTTTCCAGAATAGGTGTTCTAATGGTCTCTATGGCAGCCATTATGTAATAGAGAGATGAACACTAAAAGCTGTTTTTATATGAATATATGAACATAAGTTTACAAGCTGCTTTCAGATAGCAGTTCATGTGATGAGCTGACTATATATCGATGATCTTGTGTTGCCCTCATGCTGTCATTAATTCAATTGCACTGCTTCTTTATAAATCTCCAGATTTACCCTAATAGTAATTCATACAGAGTATTCCTAGAGATATATGGGAAGTGCATAACTTAAATTACCTTATAACCAGGAATGGTTACCTCTTTAGTGTTTTGAAAGGGCTTACAGAGTCTCTTACTGGACTGTATCATCATGTCTTATTGGGCAAATGTTAAAGAAATATTATTGTGGATGTACCTTTTTATATATTACAGAGATTTTTTTTTTCATATAAAGGTTGATGCTTATCCCAAGCTATCATATTTCTTTGTTTCAAATTTCTCTGGGCAGAAAGAGGTTGTATTAATAATTCCTGGAAAAATGTAGTAAAATTTAGTGCTTTTTTTGGTACAACTTTTCAGGGAGGAATCATTCTGAACGGAACATGGTGTATTGTAAACTATTTTAACAGAAGTATAACAAGTATACTCTTTTATTGATAACTTTTTTTGAAAATGGACTACATTACAAATCTTGTGTTGATAAATTACAGTAGATGCATAAGGTCTGTTACTGTTGAGAGTTATGCCTGGTTTTATTTTCCCTTTGCTGAAAGCTGACCTGAGAATATTTTACATAGCTACTACCAAAGGACTATATTCTCTCACAAGATGACATATAAAAAACTAGTATCCAACACACATGAGAAGAGCTTTTCACCTAATCCTGCAAGATTCTGAGAACCTTCCATTGCCATCGGCTTCTTTGGGAACTGAGGTGTTCCGGGCTTTTTTAATAATATCATTCTACTGTAATTTTTTCACTTGGGTGTTGTGAGGATGAATTCATTAAGGTTTCTACAGTTCTTTGTAGATTTTAAACACCAAGAGTAATTTAATAGCTCACTTAGGGCTAATTTCTATAATGTTGACCTATGTCACTCATTACTCCTCACTGGATTAAGTACATTGACTTCAGTGGAATTACTTGCCTGAGAAAAGGCTACAGAACTGAGCTGTTTAAGTAGTCTGGGTTGCTCTTCAAAGAGGACTAAGAGAGTTAGGTACTCAATTTCCAGTGACTTTCAAAGACAATTGAATGCCTAATTCATTTTTGCACTTTCAAAGTGCTCAGTTCAGCCTAGACTGATCCTGACAGACATTAGTCACACAACATATTCCACTGAAGTCTGTGGAGCAACTTACATGAGTGAAGGATATTTGTGTGAATAAGGGATTGCAAGACAGGACCCCTATATATTAATCACACACAAACAAACAACAAAAAATGTTAAAAGGCTGTTGTTAAGGTTGCAAAGTGTCAGAGGACAGCCTGCAGCTGAGCCAGTCTCCTGGAAACCTGACAGAAACTGGCAGATTGACCACACTCCCTGACTGGCTGCAGGAGTTTTCATAACAGAAATGTTATTTGGTACTATTTTGCATGTAAAATATGACAGGCAGCAGGAACCAGTAGACTGGGCACTGGAGTAGGAATCAAGAGACTTTGATTCTGCTGCTAGCTCTGCCACTGACTTCCTGTGTTACCTTTCATAGATTTCTTAGGTCTCTCTGTGCCTCAGTTTCCCCAGCAATTAAAATGAGGATAATAATTTGTGCCTGCCTTTTTAAAGCATTTTGAGACCAATGGGTGAAAAGTGTAATATATAAATATTAGAGAAAGTTCTGAATGAGGACTGCACTTTGTCCTACGAATGAATATGACTCACAACATGTTTCATTAGTTATTTGAGTCCTTTAAGAATAATGTAGACATATTTAAATTGTCATTTTTAAAAAAGAAAATGGACCTCATCTTAACCCCAACGGAAAGTTTGCCACAGACTTCAATGGGGACAAAATCAGGCCCAAATCTGGTACTGAAATATTTGTATATGAAGTTCAAAATTACTTTAATGTTTGTTCAGTAGTCAAAGTAAATACCACAATTTCTTAGTTTTCTTGGATATTGTTTTTGCAACATATTTAATAAGTTAAAATACATTATGATCAGTGAGTGTAAGTGGAACACAGTCAATATAAATGAATGCTGTAATGAATGCTAACTATAAAATACCATTGAAACTCTGCTGCAAAGGGAGAGTTTGTCAGTAATCATAACGTCCACATTTCCTAAAAAGTCCACTGATCTTTCAAGGCACATCTTGAGGCACTTACAAGTTTCTGGAGTTAGGCATCCAAAAATGGAAGCACCCAAATTTAGTGGACACTTTGGAAAATATTGGCTGAAATGTGTAATTATGGCGTGATCATTTCTATTTAATAACCATAGTTATAATAAGTTCCCTCCAAGAAGCATATTTATGTAGGATATTACACTTTCTGGTCTAATGAAGACAATTTGCACACCATTACACACCAAAGGTGTACAATACTTCCCCTGAACAGCATTGAGTTGTTGGTTAGTGTATACTGACCACATTATAAATAAAGTAATATAAAAGAGGAAGTATTCATTTTAGAGAAAAATTCCCCAGTGTAGGATAAAACAAGTGGAAACAAAAGAAGACAATATATACTTTCATGTTAGGTGCTTGTTGTTGGAGTAGAGGAGATAGCTGGAGTAAATAAACAGTGACCTGGGTGCATTATTTTCAGAGCTAAGACAATTTTTCATCAATAGTGTCATTCTAAAAAAGAAAAGATTGTTTGAAGATAGTTTATTTAGAAATGCCAAGTAATGCTGCTATGGATAAAGGACTGTCCGTTATTTTACAATTGTTACCTTTTACCTTTATACGCATTTATAATTTGCTTATTTCAAATCACATAATGCTTCAGACTGAAACTTTATACTCACTAAATATATCTTAAAAAATATGGCTGCTTTATTCACAGTTATCTTCAAATGAGTTACCTTTTTATAATTTACAAAAAAATGATATTTGTCCATATTTCATAGCTAGGTCTGACCCGAAACAAGTATTATTTTCACAAAACATATGTTAAGGTTTTTAAATTTGTTTTTGTTCCACATCAAAGCTGAGACCTTTTAAAAATTTTCACAGTAAAACCCCAGACACATAAGCAACAGAACTTAGGATAGCCCAGTGACTGAGGCCCTTACTGAGCTGTAAGAAGTCCCTCCTCTGCCTGTTTCAGACTCCCTGCTTCTACATCCCAGGTGAGTGCCCTACTGGGGGGGCATGGATCAGCATTCACGTCACACTCTCCATCAGTATCCGGCCCGACCAGTATCCGGCCTGGCCCGATGAAGAATCCTGGTCATGTGCCACTTGCGGCATGTTGCACATATGCTAAGAAGTTCTCTACTTGCAGAGGGATGTGGGTCTCTGTCCACAGGGATTTCATGTGGTGCTTGAGAAACCTTCAAAACTGGTAGGTTTTCATGAAAAGTTTTAGTTTTGATAAATCAGTGTTTTCTGACAAAAAGACTCATCCCAAGCCCACTGACGTCCATGGAAACCCTTCTACAATGGTTAGAGTGCTGGTGGGCTCAGACCACTGCCTGCCATGCTGAGTATTGTCTCATTGTTTCCTTGTGCTCTCCCATCTGTTTACCCCAAAGAGCTTACAACATAAATATAAGACAAGAGACAACAGATAGATACAGAGACTGTCTTTCTATTCTGTGTTTATACTTTGGGGTCCTGGTCCGTGACTGGGGCTCCTAGGTGCTTTGGTATTACAAATAATAATCACAGTAATGAATCAGGGCCTCAGGCTCCAACGCTGCAAACACTTACACCTTAGTCAATTTTCAGCATAGCAGCCGTTAGTCTGTATCCACAAAAAGAAAAGGAGGACTTGTGGCACCTTAGAGACAAACAAATTTATTTGAGCGTAAGCTTTTGTGAGCTACAGCATCCGATGCATCCGATGAAGTAAGCTGTAGCTCACGAAAGCTTATGCTCAAATAAATTTGTTTGTCTTTAAGTACTCCTTCTCTTTTCACATTAGTTAATGAAATTACTCATGTGCTTAAAGGTAAGCAGGTTCAGTGTTTGTGAAATTGGGACCTAATTTACTGCATTATAACCTGCTATTGTAGCACATATGCTGCCCTGGTATAAAGTCACCCAGTATTCTTAAGTGCAATGGAACACTGTAGAAACAGATTGGCCTACTTCCTTGCTTTTTTTAAGGTTAAGTCAGACCCTTATAATTATGTTAACCAGAATTGTTACAAACATAGAATTTTCCCTACAGTACCAGTTAAGACTAACTCTCCATCAAGCGTCACTCTTACGTACAGAAGGTGACAGCTTCCCATAAGACACTTTGAAAATTGAGCTGTTTTGTGCATATAGTGGAAGGGCCAGGCATACGCTGTTGATCCCTGTGGTGATCAGCTAACAACCTGAAACAGGACATTTGTTTACTTCTACTTTAGCATATTCAGTATAACTACATGTATCATTATTAGTCATAAAATTGTGCAGACAGTTTTAAAATTCAATTACAGTATTGCATTATTATTTTTTTACCTGTTACCCAAATAGGATTTTATTAGGGGTTTGTAACTAGAATCTTCAGGTAGATGAACTAGAGTTAGGTAGACTCATAATTACAGTCCTATATTTTCAGGTATAAACACATTTCAAGAGTAATCTGGTATACACACACACCGGCACACAGTATTAAATTTGGTGAATGAAACTAATTATACCAGAATTAGGATGTCCATTGACACAATAACAGTGGACAAAAATCATACAGAATGTGTGTTCCCCTTCACATTTCAACTTTATATCTTGCTAAGTAGCAGAGGACCTAGACAAGATAAATTGATTGTGTACTATGGTTGAAATAGTCAGCTACTGAACTGTCCAAATAATTTCTGCTAAGGAATTGCAGCATATACCCAGTACT
Organism: Eretmochelys imbricata; assembly: GCF_965152235.1. Taxonomy (NCBI): domain Eukaryota; kingdom Metazoa; phylum Chordata; order Testudines; family Cheloniidae; genus Eretmochelys; species Eretmochelys imbricata. The sequence goes on along the minus strand of NC_135572.1, from coordinate 89,858,698 downwards.
TAAATCACAATTGCAGCTAAATGAAGTATTTGTCACTATCTCTTTTTTCCACTCCTCTGTAGGGTTTCTGCAATTTTTACAAGGGCCTTTTCATTTATTTTAATTTTCATGTTAACCTAGGGGGACTTATTTTACTATGTCAGGTTCAAAATGTCTCTCTCTTTGCCTTTCGGGGCAATTGGATATGCTACTTGCATGGATTTTTTTTAACAGCTATGGCACATTTTTGGAATGAAGAAGAGCCATTTAATTACTCACCTGAGATCCAAACCTTTTTTCTTTCATTTGTGACCAGTCAGAGCTGGTAAACTCAAGTACAGTTTTAATCAGATTACATCTTTCTAACTCATAAAGTAGCATCATTTATTTCACCCCACTACTGTTGACAGATTTTTGTCTCATTTTCCTCTCCTACTCACATACAGTCAGCATTCTCTGATACAGTCTCATTGCATGTTAGTAATTGAATGATTCTAATCGTGCACTGAGGAAAAATTAATGTCAGCATTTGTCCATCTTTATGATAGCCATTAAAAGAGCCACATTGTTGACCAGTTTCATTGTGCATTAAATATAATTTCAGGCAAGTTTTAGAGTTAGCAGATTTCATTAAAATTCAAGATGGTCAGATCAGACTCTGTCCCTTTGTAATAATGTCTTACTCTTGTTTGATGCACAGGCTCTCTTTGCTCTTATGTATACTATGCAAATATGTCACTGCCCTGTTTTTAAATTCCATTCATGTTAAATTCAGAACTATAATAATTTTAGAGTGTTTCCCAGCTATCTCCAAGAGCTGGCAACAAAAGTTTCCCTTAGGAAACTTATATTCTCACAGACTTCAAATATATCAGGATGGAGAAGAGACCAAACATGTACAAGCTGGTAAATGACCGAGAGCAGTACCACATTACAACATTAGGTGTTAATAACCCTGATAATCCTGATATCCTGCTATGATGTGGGTTTGCAGATTTTAGAGAATGAGATGAGTGTACAGTGTGATACTGTATAAAAGGGAAGGTGACCACCTACACTAATATTGTCACACTGTTACACAATTGCAATAAATCATGTACAAAGTATGCCTTGTAAGGTATCATTAGAAAACTTGTAATCTACGGAACAATGCTATCTCAATGAAATGTGTGTATGAAGGTATGAATGTGGGTATGAATGTATGAATTTTTACTATATGCTTCTTACTAAACATGTGGGGTTCTTGAATAACACACACAAGACAGATTTACATCAAGACTAATCAGCCATGTGTTGATGGGCCATTAAGGAGACTTTTTGTGGCTCCATATTAAGCTAGTGTTAGCAATACAGGAGTACACAGTTGTTGCAGGTTTGGTTAAATCTAATTATAGAATATATATCATGGGTTTATGTGTGTGCCCTTTTTCTGACAGTCTGTCCTGCTTTTGGCAATCTCAGCTGTGACCCACCTCAGTGCTGGGGAAGCACTATTTCAGTTAATGACAAACACTGATATGATGCAAGTTATGTCCCTATAAATAAAAAAAAATGTAGGAAACTTATTCTATCATCAGCCTTTCCTGAAAGTGCTCAGTCCTGGCATTGCTAGCAAAGACATCTGAAAATAAATATTTTCACATAAGAAGATATTTTTATTATGATTAAAGAGACAATCTGCATAGAATCTCAGTAAAGTAATAACTAAAAATGGGTTGCAGTGAAGAAATAACACAGTGCTTGGCTAAATGATTATTATGTCAACAGCAATAGGAGTGATAACTGCTGCTGAGCCAGAGGGAGACTCAAGTCACAGGAGAGCATGTCATGTGTGACAACATGCCATTTAGGAACACTGCCCAGATGCTATCTGCAGGGAAGGTTCCATTTGGCTCTAGTGGCTTAAGGGCATCTAGAGAAATACAGATTACAAATTGAACAACCCATAGCCATATTATATTTATGTGTAGGTGTTTTACTTATATGTGTAATGCTATATTTATCATTGTCTGTTGAAGATTTTTATTTTATTATTGTGCAATAAAACAATAATTGCCAATTGAGAAAATTACAATAAAATTATTATATTCTGTGCATCACAGTAACAATTAAATTGGAGCTACACTTCATGCCTCTGGCATATATGAGCGAACAAACCCCTCCAACTCACAAACTTGCTGTCATTTTTCTGTTGTGCTCACTCTATATCATCAACAGCCTCAAAGCATCTCACAGTACTGAGATGATGAAGGAGCATTAATCATGCCAATGAGAGGGATACTTGATACTTTTACAAGCATGCTAAACAGCAGATTGGAAAACACTGGGATCTTATTCTCATCTAACTACATTTTTGTACTGGAGTGTAGCAAGTAACTCAAGCTGCTAGTTTTGTCAGGGACTGAAACAAAACATTGGGGAGGGGAAGTATAGAAAAAAATCTTCCTATGAAGTAAATATTAGCACTCTCGTTTTACAAATTGGGAAACTGGGTGACTTTCCTAAAGCCCCCCATGGAAACTGTGGCATGGCAGGAATAGAACAGGGGGTTCCTGATTTCCCTCCCTCTCCGCTTATCCTTAAGACTGTGCTTTCCTGCACAGGGATATTAGGCATTGTGATAACAGATACTGAGTTTGGGGACTGGAGAAGATCCACATAGAGTTCACAATGAGACTACTGACAACAAAGGAACACAGATAATTAGCAAAATGATCTTGCCTAGAAGCAGACAATACCTTTAAGAGGGCTGAAATCTATATTAACAGATCTATTTCTTCTCATTTCCATTTACACTACAGTACCAAGTAAGCTTTTGGCTAGCCCTTACCTGGGATCCCTGAAGATGCAAGAAATCAGTCACATCACATATTTATACAATGGATCTTCTGAAAGTGAGTAGCAAATTTACATTCCCCTTACCTTGGATTACCTGCAGAAATGTTCCTTTTAGGAAATGTGTGTGTGCACTAAGTAGAAAATGATTCAAAGAGGTTAATTTGTACCCTGTTTTAAAATCTAAGATACAGTTACTTTATGTAAGTTTATACATGTCAGAGTAGGTCTAGCCCAGGGGTTGGAAGGCTGTACTGACTTACAACCCATGCAACTCCAAAGACTTTATATATGCCCTAGAAAGGCAAAAGGAAGAATGAGAAGTTTACACTTGACAGGCTAGACCTGGCGCAAAGGCCAAAGGGTCCAATGATTGTGATTTTCTCAAATAAAGGAATTTGGAGCTCAGTTAAATGTTGGTGCTATGTTACTGATGATATTCAAACATTTAATGGTATGAGCAGTACATGGAGCAGCATCCTAGATCCCAAAGCCCCAAATTCTTGTATAATCAATAGAAAAGTGCATTTGTTACTGTGCTCACCAGAACCTATTGCACCTTTAATTTTCCAGGTTTTTTTCCCCTTGGTTTCTGTGATTTTTCTTTTAGAAGTAATCCAGCATTTCAAAAATTGTCCCAGTCCGAGGGTGGAATACTGACAGCATAATCTGTGTCTATTTAATATCAATAATACATCTATATTTATTTAATATATTCTGTTGCCATATAGCCAATAAAGATTCAGTCACCACGTGTTCACCTACAGAAAAAATATGAAGAGTCTACTAAAAGAAATGTTTAGTGGTGTCTATTCTCAATTGCCTCTTTGGTGAACTTGTTGAAATCAGACTATTGCTGGGAGGATGAGGCAGCTCAGAGGTCCATCTTATGACCCATGGGCATGGCAGTGGAAGAAAGCCATATCTCCACCATCCTCCAAGCAGCACATGGACAACAAACATCTTCTTCTAAAGTCTTTTTCAGAGTCCAGGAGTGCCTGCAGGGGACCTTCTCACTTCTCTGCTCACAAGTGCCACAATTCACAATCTTAGATGCCTAAAAGATAGGGTCCTACAATCCTACATCCATATTTACAAACACACACACACACACCACAAGCTCTGCTCTGTGCTCCTTGGCCATAGCCAAAGATTCATGCAGTAGAGTCCATCACTCAAGAGAAAGTGCTGTGTGTCATCATTCAGCATGCTGGGGAGGGCGAGTGGGGTGGATCAGTGTTCACATCACACTCCCCATCAGTACTCGGGCTGGGCCAGGGAAGCTAATGATTCAACCAGCAGACCAAATTTGGTGATTAATCCTGGTCTCGTGCCAACTGAGGCACTTTGTGCATACACTCAGAAGAAGCTTGTTGAGATACAATATAAAACACAGTTCAAAATTCCAGCACCACTCATGCTCACCTTTGAACTTTTCTCCCATTTCCAAAGCGTCCAAAACTGAGTGCTCAAGTTCCCTGCAGCAGTCCAAGTTTAAACATTTCTCTGCTAATATTAATTTAAGACCAGACTCTGATTTTTACTTATACTGGTTTGCCCACTAGTAACTCCATGGATTTGAGTCTAATTAGTCCTGATTAACCCTAGTGTGAGTGAGATCAGAATCAGGCACATGCCTTTTATCTGGATAAAAATATGGATGTTTAAGCTTGTAGCTAGGGCTGTAGAAAGAAGGAGCTTTCTGCTCCATTTATTAGTGAATCAGAGGAAGAGACAAAATGAGCAGACCTCATTTGTGTAAGTGACACTTCCCATGCTGGTATTAACATTTTTGGCCATTTTGGTTAAAATTATGATGTTGTAGTAATCAACTGTTATTATCCTTATTGTATGACTAAAGGGCATAAGAACTGTATTGAATGTGCCCTGAGCGAGGGATCCCCCAAACCAAGACCTCAGTCTTGAATCACTGAATTGTGAGGTGAAATGGTGAGGAATCTGATTAAGGATCCTAAATGCCATTTGAATCCTCTTCCATACCATTCCTTGCTGGGGCCTCAGAGTGTAATAGCAGATGTGAATAGACTCCACTGAGCACCCTTCTCTTCCTACCCAGTAACCAATAGACCTGAAACCACTGGGCTAGACGTCAGAGCCTCAGGACCCAGGCTTGGCATTGTGGCTGATAACAGCATGGCAGTGAGAGACAATACAGGAGATTCAGCAACAACAAGGCACTCCAGACACAGAAACCTAAGAGCTGTAATCACCCATAGCTGGGCTAGGTGATTGTGGCTTCTTGTGACTGGACTAGATGAGGAAGAGTGGTAGCAGCAGCAAAAAAAAAAAAAAAAAAGAGAGAGAGAGATGGCGGCGGAGAGGCAGCAAGGCATCTTCACGGAAGATGTGGGGCTGGAGGTGAATGTGACTGATTGCATCCCGAAACTTTGGCATTTTGCTAGTCTGTCGCAACAACCTGTGAGTGAGGTGCAGCAGAGAAAAGGGGCTTTCATGTTAAAGACACACTTATTGATTGGATGCTCACCCCAGCAGGTGGGGAAAATGAGGTGCAGGATACTGCCAAAAGATACTGTGTGGGTGGGTGTTTTACTTATTTTTTGAAGGCTGTTGTGTTATTGCTGCAGTGTTTTCCCAAATTGGTGCCGTGTCTCCTTTTCCCTTAATAACACTTTTCTTATGTTATATGTTAACTCAATATCCATGAGTTATATGTTAACTCAGTATCCATGAAGGGAAAATGTTGCCTGTTAAAGGTGCCCATGAGAGGTATTTAAATTTCCCATCTTTTGAGTGGGCTCAAGATATTTTATTTTACAATGTAAAGAGGAACCCCTAGATAGTGAATCATTCCTTTCTTGCCTCAAACAACACAAGGTGGAAAGGTTACAGATGGAATCTCTACTTTCTTAGGGCATGACTATACTGGAAACTTCAAAGCACTGTCACGGGAGCCTCCCAGTGCTGGGAGTCTGTCCACACTAGCGTTTAAACCGCTGTCACTTGCTGCGCTCAGGAGGGTGATTTTTCACACCCCTGAGCCAGCAAGTTAGAGCACTATAAAATGTAAGTGTAGCCAAGCCCTTATTCTCTGCTACAGACAGTCAATTTTTTTCTAACAAAATGTTTTTCCATTGGACAATGCCATTTTACTGAAATCCAAACTTTCTGCAGGAAAGTGTTGATTTCAACAAAATTTCATTTTGAAATGAAAAATCAAAAGGAAGCATTCTGTTAATGTTAACAATTCTGTTTGACAGTTCTAAATAGCGCATTTTGATTTTTTGTTTCAAAATGACTTTCAAAATGTTTATTTCATATTATTAAAAAAAGGTACAGCAAAACAAAATGGTTCAGTTTTTCCCCCCAAATGAAACATCCTGATTGACCCTAAACAATACAAAATTGAAAATTTGTTTTGCAGGAATATTTAAAATTCGATGTTATTCTGAATGAAAACAAATTTTAAAATTGTGGAATTTTCCATGAAATAGAAATTCCAGTTTCCAGACAGCTCCAGTGTCCACTGTTTTATGCATTTTCTCATTTTGCGGAAACAAAACAAACAAACATCAAAAAACAACAAAAGCAACCTATCATTCTAATTACATACACATTTTTAATGTGCTATTAATCTGGAGTTGAACTTTACTTTTCAAATAATAAATCCCATTTTATCCCTTTAAAATCTGATAAAGTATGTAACAATGTTTTGAGTGAATGTTTTGACTTTATATTTCTTGAGAAAGAGTTGTGTACTAATTATCAGCAACATTTCTTCCCTTACTCAGCACTTGTGCGTACTATAGCTATGCCTTTATATTACCTAATGTCTAATTGATTATTAGTTAAGAGATCCTAATTCAGCAAAATGAAAGAATGGCACAAAGAATAGCCAGTGGGGTCATGCTCTTCTAATAACCAACTCATTTCCAGCTGTTCAAGCAATAAAATAGAAGAAAATTGTAACTGCTTTAAAAGAGCCTTTGGGCAAAATTCATTTTCCAGATTATGCATTTGCTGTATAAATTCTTCTTGAAGCATAACATTATTAGATTATAAAATGTATTTTCCTTACATTTACACTTTACCCTAAACTTAAGAGTGGACTTTCTGTTTATAGATATAGCACATATTAGTAAGCAAGTATGGAATAAAGTTTAAAAAGCACATTAAAATGTATGTAAAGCAACAAACAACAAAGCCATTATAGCTATTTGCATTCAGTTGAATATTGTAAAATGCCTTCATAATACAAATGAACATTACAGTACTGCCAAGAATTTGAATACAGTTGTTACTGCAATTGGCATTAAAGAAGTGCAGTAACTATGAGAAAGATGCTTCTTTAAGCTCCATGTAATTAAAAAAAAATACCCCCCTCTAAAACATTTTTAAAATAGTTTCCTTTTATTTATTCCTTTTATTCGATTTTATTAACCGAGAGTTAGTGTAATACCTGGGGGAGCAAACAGCTGTGCATATCTCTCTAACAGTGTTATAGAGGGCAGACAATTTATGAGTTTACCCTGTATAAGCTTTATATAGAGTAAAACAGATTTATTTGGGGTTTGGACCCCATTGAGAATTGGGTGTCTGGGTGCTGGAAATAGGTGACTTGCTGAGCAGTTTTTGGTTAAAGTCTGCAGTTTTTGGGGGTATGGACCAGACATGGGTCTGTGTTGCAGCAGACTAGCGTGTCTGGCTCAACAAGTGTTCTGGAGTCCCAAGCTGACAGGGAAAACGGGCTCAGAGATACTTTCAGCACATCAGGTGACAGTCCCAACGGGTCTCTGTGACTGAACCTGTCACACAAGCTACCAAGTTAGGGCCCAACCAACCAACCAACCAGTCACCTCTTTTAGCTACCATATGAAGATAATAATGAGGAATTCTCACACATAAATAATTCCTTAGTCAACTGGATGTAAAACTATAAAAACACTAAAATGTAACAATTCTGTACTTTTCAACATGCACCAGCACCAGCCACTAGTAGTGGTCTGTTTATATAATCAGCTGATCTGAGAGGACATGTTCATCACGGTCTAATCTTGTGCCATCAGAACTGATATATTTTTATTAATATTTATGAACTTTTTTTTAACTTTTTAATATGACAAAATCTATATCGGTTAACAAAAAAAAAAGACTAAATCTCCTTTACCAAATCACATCTCTTATTTGCTTAAATTTTCAGCTCTAAGCTGAGAAAGTGTGTCACATTTTGGTCCGATAGTGTTGCGCTTAAAAACAAGTTGCAAAATTTATCAAATGCCAAAAAATTAACAACTGTCTAAATTTGAGGCTCCCTTTGAGCTTGAGGCCCAGGCCAAATGGACCTCGTCTCCCCTGCCCCTGTCTGATTGGCCCTGGTCCTGTCCTTCTGCTGGGATTTCCATTCTGCAACCGTGTATGGGATTGCTGGCAATGATGTTGTTAAAAGTAAAGATATCTGCCTCTAACTTAAGGGTAGAGCTAATCAATTTTGATGACTTGTTGATGGCCATGATTCAGTTTCCAGACATAGCCTGTTTTCTGCGACAAAAATGGAAGTTAAATCCATGCTGAAGGTTACAAGTAAATGCTATAAAACAGAGGAATTCATATTTGGACACAGACATGTTCCCCAAACTGTCACGGTGCATGATCTTTGAGCTTCTTTAAAACACTGCTTTTTAGTATTTATTTAGTAGTGTTCAGAATATTTCATACCATACTAAGTAATTAAATTATATACCAATAAAAAAAATACAAATGTCCATTAATAACATGTTGTAGGATCACACTTTGTATTTTGGCCCTCATGAAGATACAAACAAGACAAAGTATAGCTCTCCAAGATTGGCTGGCAGCATGGGGCTGGGACTGGGGCTGGGGCAGGGGAGAGGTGGGCGAGCAGGCAGCTTCTCAGCTCAGGGGAAGGGACCTAGGGGGAGGCGGTGGAGCGCGGGCAGAAAGAGGTGGAATGGGGGTGGGGCTTAGGAGAAAGAGAGGCAGTACCTCAGGGGAGGGGGTGGAGCCAGAATAGGGCACCCTCTGGCAAAACCAAAAGTCAGCACCTATGGACTTCAGTGTACAAATGTAAGTTGGTGTCTCAGTCATATACATTCATGTTAATTTAAGCAAGTGTGCCTACTTATAAGTTGATCTGTCCATGACATCTCAATAAAGGTGCTGAGGAATGATGACTTTAGATAGGTAATCTACATAACACTTCAAGAACTACCCTTTATTTTCTGAATACAAATCTCACTGCAGTGGCAATGCTGCCATATCAGTGGTACATATCTTTTTACTGAATGATAATTTTGACATTTACATTCCAAAAAATGTGCAGTGAATAAGGAGGAAGGCAAAGTATTTGCCGGCAATTGTGGTTGCCAAAAAGGTTGCATTTCAGCTGGTGCATGTGAAACCTAATAAGATTGCACAGTACATCAAAATGGAATTCAGTGAGTGACTGCAGCTGAATTGTGTGAGAGCATGTCCCTGGAAGGAAGGGAGCAAGTTAAAACTAAAATACTATTATGAGCTGGGTGAAACATTGTTATAGGTTGGATTAAAATCCCATTGAAGTTGGTATGCGTGAACTCACTCTTTGATTAACATAACTGTAAACATGAACATCACTTAAGAAAAAACGTGTGTGTGTGTGAACCCATCAAGGAGCTTTGGGGTTGGGTATTATTTTGGATAGGTGAATGTGGATGTGTGAGAGAACACACAAAAACTGAGGACATGGACAAGAACAGAGAAGGGCAAAGGGGGAAAAAGCAAGAAAGACTCCGAGGACAGTTTGACTCTGGAAAAAGCTAGAGAGCAAACTTTTGGATCTGTTTTCTCCAGAGACTTACAGCTACCAGCTTAGAAACGTTTCCTTTTATTCTTGGTTCTGTCTGTATGCAGAGGCATAGACTTTGTACATTCTTTGCAAATAAACAAAAATGAATCATAGAAAAATATCAGATTCCATCAATTTCTACTTCCAACAGGAACATTCCCAGGATCTTGAAATCTGACTGACCATTTAGGTCAACTGGTGCAACAACACATTAATTTAGGAGACTGCAGAATGCACTCTTCCAGAGGTGCTGTATATGACCCATATTGATTTATTTGAATGCATGTAATTCAGTTTCATGTTGGGCATAAGAATAAAACAGGTTGTTGGACAATTTGGTATAATTTAGTAAATACTCCCAAATGCAAGGGATATCCGAGAGACTACAATTTAACACTTGGTTTCACTAAAATCCAGATAAGCCCTTTTCTCATTCACTGCACACCTTGCACAATTTTCCAAATGTAGGTAAGCTAGCCACACAGAAAGTAGTGCTGTCAATGTTTGCTCAAACTTGTAACATCCACAGCTATCATTTAAAAAATACTGCTCATTTTTGGAATCCCATATTCATAATTAAGTCAAGTCAAAATCAGTTTCCACCAGAACATTCAAATACACATCTCCCTAATGAACTCCCTTACACTGCCAAATTTCACTATACTGACTGCACTAGAGCTAGTCACAAACATTTTGCACTATAGCTAGTCACAAACAGCCACAAGATTTTTGTATAGTGAACAAAGAGGTTTTTTTTAAATCTCCTCAGACTCACAACATGGATTATTATTGTCTAAAACAGAAAAGAACATATTTTTGTCAGAGACCAAGTTTAGAAAATTTTAGCACAGATGGTCAAAGTTTCAGATTATTTGTAACTGAGAATAATGGATTAGAATGGAAGCTATTATGTAACCTTAAACACTGGCCCTCATTCCAGCTCCTGTTATAATACAGATATAGATGGGCAGCATGATTCTGTGTAATATTTTGGGAGATTTCTGAGATTCTGTGTGCTATAAAACAGATCTGAAGAGTATTTGAGCTTTTTCAGTGACACTTTAGACTCCATAATAATAAAGCCAATCAACAGGGCAACTGGCCCAAGAACAAAACCTCAGAACTCTGTTTAGTGATTAAATCCTTTGTTTATTGTTGTTACATCATCAGCTCACTAAAAGCCTTTCTCCTTTAAATGATCAAGCCTGTAAGTTATTTTGTGACCAAATGACGTTTTTCAACTTTGAAGAGAAAATGTTCTCATAGTATTCATTCAGCCAATTTAGGAAGGCTTGATGCACTAATTAAACAACATTTCTTTTCTATTTTCCTGGTAAATAACCTGTAAAGGTTTTCCAATTGCTCATTAAAACATTTGATGTCTGCTAATGCTTCTTGAAGGAGTTTTGCACACCACTTGCATGGTGCAATAAATTTTAAGCTGAAAATAAAGAAGCAGGTATGCAAACACTCTTAAGAAACAATCTAAATATGTTTCTTTATGTGTGTGTGTGTGCATGTGTGCACAGTAGCAGTACAACTTCTGGCAAAGAAGTTTTTTGTTTTTAAATGCAGAAAAACTGCCATAGCAGAGCAGCAATAATTTGAATTTTTAAAACTAGAAAGGTCACACTGGTCACTATAATGAGACTACAGAGGTACATCAGAGACCTAAAAGTGTTAGAAAACATATATGAACTAATTTATAATTGGAGTTGTTACTTCAGCTCCGGAGCTATTGGGCCTGGTTCTGCTCTCATTATCACTTCATTCGTTTAACTCAGGAATAACTCCATTGAAGTCTATTAAGTTATAGTGCTGGAACACTATAATGAATGAAACATATTAATGAATGAAAAAGTCAGAGCTATTCCCCCATAGGCTTGACTTTATGATCTACCCTGAGTAAGGAACAGTGCATAGCTCTTCTGTGCAGAGCAGACCAGGAAATTATTTGTGATTTAGAGTCACAATTCCTCCTCTGCTTCTACCTTGCTTTGGTTGGGTGGAATAAGTAATTTAATCTCTTTTCATGAACCAGCTTATTGCCCCCTACTCCTGTTTGCCAAACTACTACTCTTGCTAGTGACTAGAGGGCAAATCTAAGACTTCTCCAACTACACACCTTTTTCACTTCCTCCCTACATACTTACATATAGGGCAGGATTACCAAGTGATGGAGCTTACTTGTCAGACAGAAGTCACAACCTGTGCAGGCCCTTGCAGGATACTTCTGCACAGGGTCAGTTTTATGCATGTAACTACTTCCATTACCTGTATGAATAGTTCCATTAAAGTCAAAGTTAAGCAAGTGTATAAGTGTTTGCAGGGCCAAAATCTTTTCTGTTCAGGTTTAGAGCTAGTTTTGGAAGAAATGCAATATGTCATTCAAGGAGATGGACTCCACTTTATTTCCATGTGTCTTTTATTATTATTCAACCAGTTTGGTCCCCATAGTACTGGGCAATGTACAAACACATAATAAATGACAGTCTCACCTCCAAAGACCTCACAGTTTGAAAACACAAACATTCTTCAAAGCAGCGTGTGCTTGTGTAACCCCCGAATTTACCTTTCCTGCATGTAACCTCAGGACTTGACAGTACTGCAATACTGTCCACGGCTGACTAAAAACCAAATACCACATAGCTAGGAATAATCTTAGGCCCTCAGAGGCAAGGCCATGCAACTGCCTGTTTGCAGTTTGCTAATCAGAATGGGAGGATTAGACAGGGACTTAATGTTCCATGGGAATGGAAGGAATGTTTGGACAAATCAGCCTTGGTTAAATGCCCTGATATACAAGTTTTATTGTTGTTATGACTAGAAATACTAGAATAATAAGAGATAATGAGTAGATATACTAGAATAATAAGAGATAACGAGTAGTGTGCTGATATTAGGAGTATTGGTGACCCACTAGGAGTCACTATGAGTTATGTGCTTTGTTTAAGGTATCTATAAAAGATTAGGCAAAAGGATATACTTTGGAGCAGTCCGAGAAAGCTTTTCTTTGGGCAAGGAGCTGACACCCCAAACTCCCTAGTGGGAAGGCAATTGACCATCGACTATCTGCTGTCACTTATTTGAAAACATTTCAGACTATGGTAATTATGTCTTGAAATGCTCTGACCCTATTCCAATAATATAGATGTGTGTCTGTGTGCACTTGAGGTAATAAAAAGTAGTTTTAGGTAAAAACACCCTGATTTTTATCAATCATATATCAGATGGAGAAGCTGTGTACCCATTGATTTATTCCTGATACCGCCTGGAGAGAAAAAGTAAAGTTACTACTGCTTTTGACTCTGAAACCCTGCATAACACTGTATAGTACTTTTTTTTGCTTTCTTTTTGTCTTTTTAAAAGAAAGTTTACATTGCACAAGTCATTTAGTAATAAATAAAAAACAAATATATTGCTCCACTAATTGCCACTCACACTGAGTAAGAGGTTTTGGTTTTAATGTCTAGCTATGAAATGTCTGGATGATGGTAGGCTGTGAACATTTCTAATGTCAAGTCAGACTTTTGTTTTACATTGTTTATTAATTCATTTGTTTCCATAATATGATTAAGTATACTGTTCTGCAATATGCGCAATACACATTCCAATGGGCAAAATTGGTAGAGAAGCCGTCTGAGCCTTAGGCACAGAATGAGTAAGATTTCTTGAGTCTCCTCCTTGCACTTTCTTTAAACAGCCCAAAGAAAAGGGAATGGGTGGCAGTCTCTTTTCTAATGATCTTGTCCCACACCAGTACACAGTAACGTGCTTTGACCTCATTATTTTTGCCTCCATTGTGCCCAAAATGCTAAATGCTGCACATTCGATTGCATTATATTCATAGCTCTTAAAATGGTTACAAATGAAGTAGTTTTTAAATAAAAAGAAAAGGAGTACTTGTGGCACCTTAGAAACTAACCAATTTATTTGAGCATAAGCTTTCGTGAGCTACAGCTCACTTCATCGGATGCATACTGTGGAAAGTGTAGAAGATCTTTTTATCCACACAAAGCATGAAAAAATACCTTCCTCCACCCCACTCTCCTGCTGGTAATAGCTTATCTAAAGTGACCACTCTCCTTACAATGTGTATGATAATCAAGGTGGGTCATTTCCAGCACAAATCCAGGGTTTAACAAGAACGTCTGAGGAGGCGGGGGGGGGGGGTGGGTAGGAAAAAACAAGGGGAAATAGGTTACCTTGCATAATGACTTAGCCACTCCCAGTCTCTATTCAAGCCTAAGTTAATTGTATCCAATTTGCAAATGAATTCCAATTCAACAGTTTCTTGCTGGATAGAAATTGGAATTCATTTGCAAATTGGATACAATTAACTTAGGCTTGAATAGAGACTGGGAGTGGCTAAATCATTATGCAAGGTAACCTATTTCCCCTTGTTTTTTCCTACCCTCCCCCCCCCCCCCCGCCTCCTCAGACGTTCTTGTTAAACCCTGGATTTGTGCTGGAAATGGCCCACCTTGATTATCATACACATTGTAAGGAGAGTGGTCACTTTAGATAAGCTATTACCAGCAGGAGAGTGGGGTGGGGGAGGTATTTTTTCATGCTTTGTGTGGATAAAAAGATCTTCTACACTTTCCACAGTATGCATCTGATGAAGTGAGCTGTAGCTTACGAAAGCTTATGCTCAAATAAATTGGTTAGTCTCTAAGGTGCCACAAGTACTCCTTTTGTTTTTGCGAATACAAACTAACACGGCTGTTACTCTGAAACCTAGTTTTTAAATGTTCATAGTCAGGCTTAGTCTTTGGTTTGCTTATAAACGTAACCAGAGGTAACAAAAGCTCTTTGACATATAATTTCACTCTCATAGTAGACATTTGCCAAACAGTGCAAGATAATTCAGTCCTCATTTAAGAGTGTAAGTGCTATACCTTCCAACCTATGGAAGGCACTTATTATCCTACATGCCTCGCTTCCACCTATTTGAAATCTTGGAAAGTGATGGGTATATGCCAGTTTCTTCTCATATTGTTGGAATGAGGGCCTGCAGTTGTGCCTGCCCAGTCATCAGACAGCCAAGGAATACAGCTGGGACACAGAAGAACCAACTGATTGGATAAGGCTGACAGGTGGCTTGCTATTAAGCCTAGCAACTGCAGAGTATCAGTGGTTGTTCAATGCACATGTCTCTGTGTTATCAGCATCCTTATGTCTGCATCACTCCAAGTCCTGTTCCTGCCCTGTGTCCAGCCTCATTCTATTCCTGCTTCTGCCTCATTCCAGCCCTGCTCCTGCCTTGGAACCATCCCTGCTCTTGTCTAATCTGATCTAGGGTTTCCAACCCACCAGGATTGTCCTGGAGTCTCCAGAAATTAAGATTAATCTTTAATTAAAGATTATATCATGTGATGAAACTCCAGGAATATGTCCAACCCTCCAGGAATATGTCCAATGCAAAATTGGCAACCCCATCTCTGGCTCCAGATTACCCAGCTCTGACCCTAGACTCTGATTCCTGGCTCCAACTCTGTCTTGATCTGTGGCTCTGGCATTCAGACTCTGACTTTGGTTTTGACCTTCAGCTCTGACCCCTGGCTCTGACTTTGTCTTGATCTTAGGCTTTGGAATTTGGACTCTGACCACTAGGCCTGACCACCTATGAGCCAGTCTCCTTGCACATACACAATTATCCAGATTGTTAAAGAAGAAATGCTGGGCCAGGGGACAAATCAGAAACTGGTGGGATATTTTATGGGCTATGTACTGATCAGTAATCTTATCCTTCCGCTTGAGGAAATGACAGCCTGCCTTTTTTGTTTTAAAGGAACAGTAGTAATAAATGCAAACTCTACGCTAAATGAAACATTTGATAGCAAAGAATGTGAGAGTTGGATTGTGAGATTGAAGCAAAATTGAAATAATTATTTTGATAGAGTAGAGAGATTGCAGGGTCTTTAAAAGTATATTTATGAAAAAAACAAAGCACTGCAGGCTATCTACTAGGACAAGTAAATCTCAGCAAAAGAGATTTCTGAATTTGTGTTCTCATAAGTTTCAGGAAATAAATCCCTGCCATAACCTTCTAAATGGCAACTGGGTACCCAAAGCAGCAGAGTCAACAACTAGAAAAAGCACATGGAAATTGTGAGGCATCCATGAGTCGAGGGAACATGGATATGATTCACACTGGGGTCTACTCTATATTTAAGTTATTTCATTTAATTAAAACATGATTTTTAATCTCAGGTTAAAGTACATTCAAATATATGTAATTATCAAGAAAAACAGAATGGCTTTGCCAGTTTCTTCTACCATCCTGACTCTCCATAATGGAAAAGATGGTTATGAGCACAAGATATGTTCCCCTAAACAACTCCACACTCTATGTAGATACAGACGTGTGCACACAAGGTATAAACCAGGTCCCATGGAAGTCAATAGGAATTTTGCCATTGACTTCAGTGGGGCCAGGATTTCAGCCTAATGCTTTTCTTTGGCTGGCTATGGGCCTGCTTGAAGGCATGGAATCCTTTCAGATACATTTATTCTTTATCCCTGTTCTGTTCCTCCTGCCATATCTCCTCCTGAAAGATGATGCTACGGCACTTCGCCATATCATGTCAACATCACCTAGAATTCCTGAACTTCCCTCTTACTCTTATTTACTTTATCCATTAAGTTTATGATTAAAAAATAATGAATAGGTTCCTGCATGGCTGCAGGGAGTATACAAATGGTGTCCTGCCATAAATAGATAATCTTAGCAACAGCTTTGCCCTTTATATGAGAAAACGATGAGCTTTCAGTTGATTTCTTTCAAGGTCAGTAGTACTCAAAGTGGTTAGTATTCTGTGAAAACACATTTCATCATGATCTAATGTCCCTTTTGATCTCTGTAGATAACCAGGAACAGCATATAAAATCAGGGTATTCACCGAATATGTGCAATCAAATGGGTAAGGACTCAAAGTGGAGTTTTGTACACATTTCCTTTCCATACCGGTATTGACTGATCAGCTCTTGTCCAAAAATGTGGGTAATTGACATGCAATTTTGACCACCAGACTCCTGACTAGAGCTGGTCAGAAAATAGCTTCCCCATCCTTCTATATAAATATAAAATCAAACCGTTCATTTGGATAATATCAAAGTGTTTCTTTTTAGTTTTGACCATTTTTATTTACCCAAAAAACATAAATTAACCTAAATTTTGGAACAAAAAGTTGTTCTGAACCAAAAAATTGAACTCATCATTGAGAAAATGTTGAAATGGGAAGCTGACAATTTTGAAACTCTTTAAAATTCAAAATAGAAAAATTGTCAAAACGGGCCCATTCCTGTCAATAGCTTTGTTTTTGACAAATCAGCATTTGATGAAGAAAAAAAAAATGTTTCATGGAAAAATTCCTTGCCAGCTCTGCTCTGACCTTATTTTCAGAGAACTGATATGAAACAATCACTGACACTACTCCAGAATCCAGGTGAAACTAATAAAATGAGCAGATAGTCGCAAATGATGTAAATAGAGTCTGGATGAGCTTACCCCTGGCATCTAGTGATGAGCTGTGGAAAAAGACCTCAGAAGCTGATCTTGTTTTCATGGATACACCCACCCTGCCTAGGTGCTTAGCATGATGGGCTTGTTTTCCCAAATGATCACTTGTGGCTGGTGTTGGATCCCCAATCTCCTTGTTATTGGGGCAAGAGTAATAAAGTGTTTTTATCCTTGTTGTGTGAACCGAGGGCAGCACAACTGTACCTGGCATACCCCAATGGAGGGACTCACCCTCAACTGAACCACACTTGTTAGGCAGGGGACATGGGTTCCAAAGCTCAATGTGTGTAGAGAGGATGGGGACAGGGACTTGTACCTGGTGTTGTAGGTCCTAGACACTGTTTAACCCTTCCTCTCTTCATGGTATAATAAATGAGCTCATTTGACCAAATTGAGAGTCTTGTTACATGCTACAGAGCTGAAATCACTGATGCCTAGGTCCAAGTATTAGACTTACTTTGGGACAGTGTTTCTATTGCAAAAGGCTGCCCCAGTAACAGCTGAAATCACTGACAGCTGTGTTAAGTGTGTGGGGGAGGGGCTGAAGACATCTTGGCAAGTGGCTACCAGGGTGGCTGGTGGAGAGGCATGGCAAGCAGCTAGCAGAGATGCTGGAGGAGAGGTGTGGCCAGCAGGATGGCTGGTGGAGAGGTATGGCAAACAGCCAGCAGAGAAGCTGGTGGAGAGGGCCAGAGCAGAGCTGCGCAGAGTCGTGGCAATCGGCCGTTGGAGCAACGATCAACTGCCTGAGCAGTGCAGCATGTAAGGTGCCTCCTTACCCCACCCTCCAGCCTTCCACAGAGGGTGAGAGGTGAACTCTGCAGATGAACCTCTGAACTCTGGGGCTGCACTGGCTGAGGACAGCAACTGTGAGTTGGGTACAGAGAAGGGACAGGCACGTTAAAGGTACTTTTGGGTTGCTGGACTTAAGATCCTGAGAGAAAAAGGACGCTGCCCAAATTACTTGCAGGTGGGTCTTTTGCTCATGGTTTGTGAATCCTAGTTGCAGTGTTTTCCCAAATTAATGCTAAATTAATTCACTCCTTTTATTAAAAGTTTTTGTTACACTCAGACTCTGTGCTTGTGAGAGAGGAGGTATTGTCTCTTAGAGGCACCCAGCAGGTGGTGTGTAATTGTCCCAGGTCACTTGAGCCAGTTTTGTGTTGTATTGTTGAAAAAGAACCCCTAGATACTGCACCCAGCCCTTGTTGCTGCTGACTCCACCTTGCAGAAGGGTTACATATCAATATGAAATATTGACTCTGGAAAAACATAAACAAATACATTTTGCTAAACAACTTAGGGTTGTGATTGAAAACTGAAGAAAACCAGCTGTAAGAGGGCCCTGAACCTAACGAGAGGTATGTTTTGGTAGCTCCCACAATGAGAGATGGCAAAAGTACAGGATGGACTGGGTCCCATGAGATTTCCAGCCCCCACAGGACTTTTGGGTAGGTGTGACAGGATTCCTGAGGTGCAACCTGGGACTGTGGGACTGCTGTGCCCCCTTTACTCACTGTTCTGGGTTGTCTCTCACAATGCCTTACTGATGACAAGCAGCAAACCCCTCCAGGTGCTGTTACCACTCAGCATAACAGTATGAGGGGGGCAATACCCAGCTAGATTGCATGAATGCTCCCAGAGCCACTCATGAATCACGCAGAGAAAGGCACCAGCCCAATCCCCCCAGCTCCCAGTCTTGCACCCTAGGAATATACCATATTACACTGCTCAAGACCCTTTCCTGGGCAATGTGAGTTTATTAATTGCTTCACCACTTCATCAATGGAAAGTGGATATGAACCAGTGTTTCTTGACTTGAGCACATTTTATAAGCACTACAGGTAAATTCACCGGTAAAGAAAAACAGTAAAGCAAGTTTGATTACAAAAGATAGATTTTAAGTGATTATAAGTGATAGGCAAAAAGTCAGAGTAGTTATCAAACAAACAAAACAAGCACACAATCTAAATCTTAAAACCGTATGACTCTAGGCAGTATTTAGATCAAGCAGTTTTCTCACCCCACTGGATATTACAGTTCATAATACACAGGTTTCACCCTTGAAACCTGAGCCAGTGTCCTCTGTTGGAGTCGTCAGTCTTCTGAGTGTTCTTGTTGTTTGCAGTGTAGGTCGGGGGAGGAGAAAAGGCCAAGATGGAGCCCCTGTGTTCTGTTATATACCCTTAGTCCATGTGCTTGGAGAACATAAGGCATGTCTGGTGGGCATTGCTGAGTCACTAGGCAAGGCTGAGCAATTCCCCGGGTGTGGCCTTGTGCAAGTGAGCCATGGAAATGTAACTCCCTTGCTGGACAATGGCTGTTAATTATTGTTCAACATCCACCCTTGTTCTTGTTTCTGGGGATCTAATATTTGGGTGATTCCCCAACTAACAGCATATTTTAATGAAAACTATACAACGATCTCATAACTTCATATGCACTAATGATATACATATTTAGCAAAAAGAAAAGGAGTACTTGTGGCACCTTAGAGACTAACCAATTTATTTGAGCGTGAGCTACAGCTCACTTCATCGGATGCAAGTGAGCTGTAGCTCATGAAAGCTCATGCTCAAATAAATTGGTTAGTCTCTAAGGTGCCACAAGTACTCCTTTTCTTTTTGCGAATACAGACTAACATGGCTGTTACTCTGAAACCATACATATTTAGATAGAACCATAGCTTTAAGCAGATCATAACCTTTCCCCTTATACCTCACATATGAAATATCACAATTATATATAAATGAAGAATATGGGGTTTACATGGTGCTCCCCTGAGGAATAGACTGTCACAGTACGCTTAGGTCTTGCAAGATTTGGCCTGTAATTTGTAGCCATAAGGTCTCATAGGATTCAGCACAAGGTTTGGAGCCATGATAAGAGCCATGTGCTGAGAGCCACTTCCTGTTTGCTGGTTTCCAGCAGTCAACCCACCATCCTCCTCTGCTAATTTTGTCAATTTTGGTTGGACATATTCCTGAAGGTTTCATGATAGGACATAATCTTTAAGTAAAGATTAGCCTTTAATTCCTGGAGACTTCAGGACCATACTGGAGTATTGGAAACCCTATCCTCTGCCCACACAGATGGGGCTGCAGCTGGGAAGCCTCCCTGGGCTCTTCCTCCTGCTGCAGGTAGGCCAGCAGCTGTGCAAGCCAATGTGACTATGACTGACTATCTTTACCAGAAAGTTATTCTCTTTTGTTGTGCCGCATGCAGAGATGCTCAGGGGCCAGTCATGGGCCTAGGTAAGGGATGTCTCCCCTCCTCTGTGGGGCTCAGTGTGCTGGGGGTTAGGGGTTTGCATGCTTATATAGTTGCATTAGGGCAAATTCACTTAATATAGTTACAACCTTAGACTGCAGAGACTGTATCATTTCTGTCCCATCCCAAAGAGTCCTTTCCATTGCTAAGTATACTGTGTTCATAACTTTCCACTGACTTCTGGTGAATTTAGCTGTCAGTGCCCATAAATCTCACTGTCCCTACCACACTTTTATAGGGTAGAGATTATAAAAACTTTTTAGACCACCCACACCCAAAACAGTAATGGACATGTCTCCTCTTTATCTCTGCTCCTCTCCTTGGAGTCTTTGTCCATGAGAATGCACCATAGGTGCTGACTCCATGGGTGCTCTGGGGCTTGAGCACCCATGGAAAAAAATAGTGGGTACTCAGCATCAACCAGCCACAGCTGTTCAGTGGGGCCCCACCAATCAACTGTTCTGCAGGGCCCTGCCCTAACAGCTGATCGGGAGGGGGGAGCACCAATCAGCTGTTTGGCGGCTGGGGGATGGGACTTGGGGGAGAGTGGAGAGCAGCCAGTGGTGAGCAGGGTCCTCAGGGAGAGGGTGGAGCAGGGGCAGGAAGAGGTGGAGGGAGGGTGGGGCCTCAGGAGACGGGGTAGAGTGGGGCCTTGGGGTTGAAGCTCCCCCTGGGGAAAATCAAAGTCAGCACCTATAGAATTCAGCCTTTTAATGTACAGTACAAGAAGGGGGAGGTAGCTTATATTGCATATTACAGTACTGAAAATGGAAGGCAAATTAGTACTTCCACACCTTGCTGAGCCCTGCACCTCCCAAGGGAAGCCAAAACAATGGGGGAGTGAATAGAAAATTAGAGAAAGGTGCTTGTGTTAACTGGGTTTTTTAGAACCCCCAACAGGGTTAACTTAACTATTTCACTCCAGGCAGCGTCAGGAATAAATCAATAGGAAAACAGCAATTCTGTTTGATCAAGGATTAAATGCAAATAAGAGTGGTCTTGTCTAACACTGCAGTTTTAGATTTAGGCACACACAAACATAAGGAATAGTTTTAGAACATCCCAAATATTTACCAAACATCAGGAATTATATCGAGTAATTAAGAGCCAGTTTGCAGTGGCCAGTTTCTACTGCCAGGGAGAAAAGATGTCAGGAAAAACGTCTTTCAAATGGATTTAGAGGACTGCTCCAAATTACTCTATATTATCTAATCTTTTATAACTAACTTCTGCAAAACACATAGGTCATAATGACCCCTACAAAATCATCATTTTTCCTAACTTTCAATAAATGTCTAATAACAGAGGTGCTCAGTTTCAAGGTCTTCCATCCACTTATCATCTTGCAGTCTCAGTTGTTGACTTGTCTTTCCCCTCCTCCCATTCTGATTAGCAGAAACTGTAGCTAGTTTTGATCTTGCTTCTGAAAACCTGTCTTCAAAATAACCCTTAACTATGTGGTGTTCTATTTAATTAATAAATAAATAGTGGCTGAGTGCAAATAATATGATTGCAGTTAGCTTAATGATATTCTGAGTTACACACACCCCTCAAATCCAGGGCAACAACAGTAAAAACCTGTGCTATCCATTGTGACAAAGTTCCCCCTCTGCCTTGGTGGGTCCTACGCTTATTGGCGGATTTGCTTGCCTCAGAGATTCATGGCAGCCTTCAGTTTGGCCACTTTTCTTAGTGGCTCAAACCTGCTGTCCACTCTGCTAACCTCATCACTGGCCAGCATGGAGGAAACAGAGATCAATCCCCGCGGTCTCTGTGTCCCACCTAGTGGGTCGGGGACAGATCAGATCCCTTTCAAATTTAGTCCTTCCCTTCTCGTGTTTTTCACAGACCAGGTCAACTCCTCCTGTGTCCAATCAGGAGTTGGGGAGATGAGGGGAACCCAGGCCCACCCTCTATACCAGGTTCCAGCCCAGGGCCTTGTTAGGATATAGATATTCAGGCCTGCCTGTAAAGGACCATACTTTAAGAATGTAGGTATATGTTTATCATTTAGCTAGTTATTCAGGTATAAAAGAAAGAATCTGTGTAAGGGCCTTCTCTCACTGTGACAGTCTGAGGCCCTGTCCTTAGGCCAATGCCTTTGGCTGAGTAGGAGGGGCAGTTATAAACTCGGAAGCAAACGGTCACATCCTCACATTCCAAACAAGGCAATCTGGGGCTGTTAGGAAGGTGATCTGATCTATCACCTCCAGAGAAAGGGAAGAGCCTAGAAGATGTAAAACGAAATTTAGTTTGATAGTTTTCTGTCTGGTAAGAACTCACTTATCAATAGACACAGCTGGGAAACACTCATGTCTTTATAGATGTAGTTGTGAAATCCTCACTTCTGTATTTTTTTGTCATCATAGTTCCCCCTCTGCTGTTGTTTATTTGCATGGTCTCTGTCTGGTTCTGTGATTGTTTCTGTCTGCTGTATAATTAATTTTGGAGGGTGTAAACTAATTAAGGCAGTGGGATATAATTGGTTAGCTAATCATGTTACAGTATGTTAGGATTGGTTAGGTAAATTTTAGTAGAATGATTGGTTAAGGTATAGCTAAGAATATTACTATATAAATGAGGGGCAAACAGGAAGTAAGATGGGATTTGAAAATAAGGAAAAAGGAACTTAGATTTAACTTGCTGGAAGTTCACCCCAATAAACATTGAATTGTTTGTACCTTCAGACTTTGGGTATTGTTGCTCTCTGTTGATGTGAGAAGGACCAGGGAAGTGGGAGAGTGAAGGAATAAGTTATCCAACAGGCCCTGTGGATAGCAGCTGTCTACAATTTTCCCTGTATCAGCTGCATGACAGCTACAACTCCCTGGGCTACTTCCCCATGGCCTTCCCCGAGCACCTTCTTTATCCTTACTGCAGGATCTTCCTCCTGAAGCCTGATCACACTTGAACTCTTCAGTCCTCCAGCAGCACACCTTCTCACTCCCTGCTCCTTGCGCAATCCCCTACTAACCACTGGGAAGTCCTTTTTAAACCAGGTATCCAGATTAGCCTGGCTGCCATAATTGATTCTAAAAAGTTCGTAATTGGTTCCAGGTGTCTTGTTGGGAGGGATAGCTCAGTGGTTTGAGCATTGGCCTGCTAAACCCAGGGTTGTGAGTTCAATCCTTGAGGGGGCCATTTAGGGTTCTGGGGCAAAAATTGGGGATTGGTCCTGCTTTGAGCAGGGGGTTGGACTAGGTGACCTCCTGAGGTCCCTTCCAACCATGATATTCTATGATTAGCTTGTCTGTCTTAATGGTTCTAGCAAGTTCCTGATTGCTTTAGGGCAGCCCCTGCTCTGGTCACTCAGGGAACAGAAAACTGTTTATCCAGTGGCCAGTATATTTGCCTTCGACCAGCCTCCTGTACCCCACTGATCTGGGTCTGTCACACCATAATTTGGGCAAACAGTGGTAGGAGATGCAGGAAGGGGTTTGTACGTGAGACTGTGCAGAACTGATCTGGCTGCTAGTTTATTTTGGCTATGTAATGTCTCAACAGAAATATTCCCCGCGAATGAACCCTCGCTTAGAATCTCTGCAATGCTGGGGATATGGATAAATGTGGCAACCCCTGATGTACCTCTGTCTCTCAGACCTCATGAGACTGAACCATGTCCCCAAACTTAATGCAGTCTTCAGCTTTGCAGGGTTGCAGTCTGGTCTGTTAAATGGGAGAATCCGAAGGCAGCTCCCCTGAGATCCATGTGCTGACTGGGGCGGAAAGGCATTGGTGTAGGTGGGAGTTTAACCCCTCTCTCTAGCCATTGTCTGGATTATTAGACTATCCTTCAAATGTCTTTCAGTGGGTACACCTCTGTCCTTCATATCAGTCCTGCTCAAGCACACCAGCCAATGCCAGTGAAGAATTTTTACAGTCAGCTGGGTCTTTCATGGACCCACAGACTGGCTACAGTGTAAGTGCACCAGTCTCTCACTGGATGAACTGAACATTCATTACCAGATTCCTGAAAAGAAGAAATGGCTCATCTTTGGAATTTCTTCCATATCTCTCCTTGTGTGCCCTAAAGCGGGCATGCAGAGAGCAGATCAGGTGCTGAGATGAGCAGAGATACCTCTGAGATGGAATCCTACTTGCCCCACATGGTCCACACTCTGTGATAAGTGCACATTGTGCTATGAACAGAGGTTTTTCTGTCTCCTCTGCCCACCCTGACAGGAACTGGAATGCACTTAAATAATTCCATCAAGAGTTGAGTTAAGAGCAGGACATCAGGGCTTATTCTAACTCATGTCTCTCCCCCTGCCATGTGGAAGAGAGATGTCCCTTCCTAGCACAGGGCACAGAAGCTCTTCACAAGGAGGGGAAGGAGTGATTCCACCTGCATAGAATTCTTAATGCAAATAAGGCTCTCAGAGCACTCTCTTTTATCTAGAGATGTTTAACAATTAACACTTCCAAACAGAAATGTGCATGCAATATTTATTTTACTGCCAACATGTGTATGGGCTTAATATAGTTGATGTTCTCTCAATTGAAGGTCAACAGATTCAGAGCATTAGCACTAGAAGCCAAGGAAGTGCCAGAACAGATGCTGGCAGTGCTATGACATCTTGGTTGCTTATAAAGAGTATCTGCGGCCAGTGGAGCACTCACACAACAATGTTTGAGAAGTTTCAGGGAGGCTGAAGGTCTACGTAGGGTCTGACCTATACTAGAACTCCAAATTTGGTGGTTCACAGTCTTGCTATAGCTAACAAGTTATCTGGGGTGGCCTTTTATTGCAGATATGGGGGTCATTTGGTCTCTATCAGGGATCCATGATCTGCCAGATGTCAGAGGATTGGACCTAGGTTGCTGGAACATGGAGCAACGTCAGGAATACAGTGACCTTGCAGGCCCCTAGACAATTAGTTGAGGTTCTTCCTCATGTCTAACATTCGGGGGTGAGACTGTACTCTTCAAGGCATCATTTCCATTGGCTTTTGGGGGGCCTTCTGGGTCAGTGAGTTATTTCCTTTAGCCAGGGAAGACTTTTCAGGGCAGGCTTTCGAACAACAGGACATGCAATTGAAAGGTGACTCTCTACAGGTGAAGGACCACAGATCAAAAAATGAACAAATTGAGGTGGGTGAAATTGTTGCTGCTCTGGTGAGAGAGACTTGTGTCCTGGATGGGCACTGCAGGCCTCCCTGGGAGGATCCCCTGTTCCTGCAAATCAAATGCTAGTTTGTGGGAGTGTATACGATGAGGCTGCCATTCTTGGGCTTTCCACCATGACAGTATGGCTCCCATTTGTTCTGTATACGGACTAGAACAGTAGCTACACAGTTGGGCTCGGGGGCAGAGTGTGGGGGGAAAATCAGAAGTCTAGGCTTTAGGGCTTGGGTGATGCAAGGCCTATAAGTCCTACGTGTGGCTGTTTGAAGAGAGGCAGATGCAGGTGGTGGGCCATAAGCACCACAGGTTTTAACCATGTGTGCTTCCTTCTCCATGTCTATCATATAGAATGTATTGGAGCAAGCCTATGGCTGGGGATATGGATTTGTTGGCACACCTTTGTGTACCATTCTATGCATCCAATGAAATGGGCTGTAGCCCATGAAAGCTTATGCTGTAATAAAGTTGTTAGTCTCTAAGGTGCCACAAGTACTCCTGTTCTTTGTACACTAGGCTTACAAGAGCATGTAATTCAACAAGGTGTTTGCAGTTGGCCTCTGGCTGGATGTAACTTTTTTCTTGGCACAGCAGACAGGGCATGTGCTGGGACTAGCTCATGCCTGTTTTGCATAGGCTAATGCCCCATGGAACACTCTGGACATCATTGATATCCACCCCTGGGTGAACAACCAAGGAACATGACACCAGGTCCAACGGATATGAAAGGCCAAGTGGGATATTGGACTGCTGATGGACATTTTTCCCAGTGGGGAGATGGTATGGTTGGAGATACTAGCCTGCAGCCTTTCGCAGACTGCAATAAACCCACAAAAAAGGTGGATAGGACCTGGAGAAAGGCCAAATGGCAAGTATTGGCAGGTCTGTAGTCCTGAGGTGGCTCTGTTGTTCAGCTACACTCTGGGCTGATTTTATCAGGAGGACGGAGTACACCTCTCTGACATAGGTGTCAATTTGTTCCTGGATTATCTTGGTATCAGGCTTGCTTAACTTCTAGATAGCTCATGAAGGGTGGGGTGGAGGCAACCAACCTGATGTTTGCACCTCCTTGTGCCAGGTACCTAGTGCAGGAATTTGCTGATTTAGACTGCAAATCCAAAAAAGTAACAGTGAGCATCTTGTGGATATCTCCTTACTAGATGGGATTGTCATATTTAACCCCATGGGGTAAATGCTGGAGCACTAGCCTAGGGGGGCTGCCTACCAATGTACTTGGTGGTAGTGGTGGCTAAGAGTCAAGGTCCCCTCTTCCCTTACCCCCAAAAGGGGGAGGTATGCTAGCGAGTGAGCGAAAAGGCCCAGAGACCCTCCTAGTGTGGCAACTGGCTCCCCCTGTAGTGGGAGCTCCCAAGAATTGGCAAAAGAACAATGGGATGCAAGTGACTGAGCTGGGCTGTACCCCAACAGGAACCTTCGATGTAAACTGCAAAGTTAGGTCAGTTTAATTACATCCTTCACAGTTGTGAAAAATGTCACAGCCTGTGTGATTGTAAATAGTTTGACCTAAACCTTGATTTAGACACCACTAGGTCAATGGAAGAATTATTCCATTGACCTAGCTGCTGCCTCTTGGAGAAGTGAATGTACTGTAGCGATGGAAGAATCCCTTCTGTCACTGTATTAAGTGTATACAGTACAGCAGCACAGCTGTGTTGCTGCAGTGTTTCCAATGTAGACATAGCCTTAGTAACTGGGCATATTTTAGCATTTGCAACAATCGCGCAGAAGAAAGATGGGGATATAATTTTGTTACCCGTATTCCTAATGCAAAAAATTCAGGCTATTGCTATTTATTGTTCCCTATCATATCAGTGTATGATCTTAAATTTGCAGTGCAATATTTAAGAAACTGAAAAGCTGATGGAAGAGGAAAGAGCTAGATAGGCACAGAAATTATTTTGCATGCCTTGTGGTACAGCAGGTCAATACCCTGGCAAAATAATCTGTCAGAAAAATGTTGAATACCTCACTCAGACAAATGCTGTTGCTATGCTACCCCCTGCCCCCATTTTGATTTATAATTTGTAAAACAAAGAAGTGATTAAAATATGGACAAGATTTTAATAATAGCTCTAAGTAGAGTGTATAGGACAAAGTGTTTAAGATTCTCACTCAAATTCTCTAGCCTTGCTGCTGAAAGTATAAATAACTGTGGTTACAAATAACAAATAACATCTGCAGTTATACCGACTAGGATAAAATTACAAGGCCTATCAATCTTCATGCTTTAGGGCCTAAGCTGATCACCAGCTGTGATCCACAAGCAATTTCCTTCCATGGTGTTATATTACACAGCTAGGTAGATTATGAGTTTTTATGCCTTCTTCTGAAGCATCCAACATTGACCAATGTCAGAGATAAGGTATAAGACTAAATGGGCCATTGATCTGCTGTAGTATGACAACTCCTATATTTGTTATCTTATCTTTATATATAAAACCCCTCTGTCAGATGATGTTTGCAGTAACAAAGGTTGAGCTCGATATCTAGACATTCCTCTTAATGTTACAAAATAGAGCTGGTTTGAACCCCCACCCAGATTTCTGAGTGAATGAAAAGCGACCCCCTGGACACCTGTAAGAGACAATACTTCCCCATTTGCATGCACTGAATCTGTGTATAACAAAAGAACATTCTTTATTAAAAGGAAAGGGAGCTCCGCATTAATTTGGTAAATCTGCAACAAAGATTCAGAAGCCTGGAAGCCATAACGTAAGTCCCATAGTATGCAGGCCAGTGTCCTTTGTCTCACTTTCCCATCTTGAAGCATGAAAGTATGACAGACAAATGTTGCTTTAACACACCACACCCCTTTCCCTTTGCTACACTCCACGCAGTTTGCTGTCTGAAGTCATCATTTATAGTGTGTTCAAGTGGGTCCAATTTGCACCCTGTGGGGAGTGGGTCAATCAATGCTGCCCCTTCTGTTGCCATCACTGCTGTCACTGTTATCTTTGTCTCTGCTTGCCACTTGTGCCACCTTTGCTGCTGCTCACCGTTACCTCTGCCCCCTTTCGTTTTGCTGCTGCCTCTGCTTCTAGCTCTAATGCTGTGTTCTGAGGTTCTGCCATTTAAGCCAGTTCCTTTGTACCCTATTCAACTAATGTCACAAAGCAGAAGTTAATATGAAGTTCTTTAATATTATATATGTAATTCCCCAACCCTAAAAAGTAATATGTTACATGTGTGATTGTGAATCATGATGTATTAATTAGGTCACTGTTCCTCAAACTACTTATCATCCAACCCTTTTTTTTATCAAAGGAAAGAAACTATAAAACTAGGAGAGAAGAGTCAAGACAGTAATAGTGGAACTGCCATTCATTTTCTATATTAGGGATAAGGAGAGGGTAAATTGATTGACTATCTGAGGAGCCAGGGAGAGGTGTGTATTTTTGCATGCATTTAAAGGTTGAGTTTTTAACCTCAAATTCTCTCTTTCTCTAACACACACACGCGCACACACACACACACACACACAGGCAGAGGAGTAGAGGGAAGTCAAAAAGCCAAAAGATAGACTAAAAAGCATAATTGGCTAGGCTTATTTGGGGGGCCAAGTCATGATTTTTTTGGTGGTTGAACTCGTGATTTTTGATCTCTTGAGACTGATAATACTGCAGTGAGGTGTGAAAGGTGAAAGTATTCCACAGTTCCAGTCCCTTCCTTACATTTATACTTCACACTCAAGGGTGGCGGGTATAATATGTCAGGATAGGCTAAGCCAGATGCTGGTTGTGGGTTTGATGGGGGAAGTTTGTGTTTATTATTATGCTCCATGCAGGTTCTGGGGTGGCTGAGGAGACAGTATTGGCTATTCAGCTTCCTGGGTTCATCAGTAATCTCCCTGGACCCCAGAATATCAAATGCTCAGGTTCTTCTCCCAGATGAGAAGAAACAAGAGCTTTTCTGCTGTGCGGCTCCAGCTGGCCCAGGGCTCCTCTGGCTGCAGGGGAAGGGGGATCTTGGGGTTCCTCCAGCCGAGGGAGGGCAGGGGGTCTCAGGGCTCTGGCTGGGGGGGGGCGGTCTCGGGGGTCTGGCCACGGGGGGGGGGGACTGGTGAAAGGGGCGGAGCTGGGGGCTAATGTCCCCAAAGGGGGGCTCCACTCGCCACTCATGTTCACATTTACTGTACTGTGGTGGTGTGACACTGTATGGAATCTGGGGATATTATGAATACCAATATTGTAAAATGGGAGTGAGTTCTACCAGATATGCTGTGTGAAGTATCTGCAAAAGTTTTATAATTTGTTTATATGTTTGTATCACCTTGTATTATGAGTTATAGATATAGGATATATCTGTATTTCAAACTTCTGTTGTGCATCTGGGTGACATCCTCTGACAGATTGGCATCAGCACTGTCTGGCCTGCTTGGTGACCCATCAAGGGACATCAGCTGTACAATGAACCCATTGAAAGGGTCAGGGATACATCATATGACTCAGCAAGGCATGCAGACATTGTGAGACTTTGCACTAAAGAAGAAGGGACAGGTTCCACCACGCTAAGTCCTCTATGTTCCTCTGCCTGTTTTGAGATAATTGTTTCTCTTGTCTTTTTTTCTACCCCATGTTGTGTTTAGCGGTGTACAAGTGAGCCATATTTAGCAACAATTTCCTAAGCAAATAAATACTGTTATGAGAAATAAGGGCTTCTCTACATGTGTACTAATGTAGGTGTGAGTTTTAAAGCACACTAGCTACTCCATACTAACTTTCTGAGTGGACCCTCTTAGTGCACATTAAGGGCTTGTCCCCACTACTGCAGCATCTGGAAGATGCTCTATGTTGACTGAAGAGCTCTCTCCCATGGATGTAATTACTCCATCTCAACAAGAGGTGGAAGCTATGTTGGCAGGAGAGTGTCTCCTGCCATCGTAGAATGGTATAGATAATGGTTTAAGTCAATGTAACCTATGTTGCTCAGAAGGGGTGATTTTGTAAGCTATGTAAGTTACATTGACTTAAGCAGTAGTGTAGACAAGCCCTAAGTGTCTTCAGGTGATTTAGCTTAGTATTCTTCCAAAGTGTAGCTAATGCAGAAAAAGGCACTTTACAGGGTTTACACAGCCCTGCAGTTCAGATTATTGGGGTGTGACCTGCAGCATCGCTCTAGAATGCTGTGGTGTAACTCCCTATGTAAATGCCATGGGGATGAACTAAAAGGTATCTAGATCATATTACCGTAGTCCTGTTTAAAGAGGATTAGTTTAACTCTAAACTAGGCACCTTTTATTTCGCATCATTAGCTAGTGACAAGTCTTGGGAAGCCTACATGTGTAGGGATCTTAGCAGATAAAGCCCCAATTAGCATTTAAAGCTTCCCTCCCTGGCACAGAACAAAATGTGCTGTTGCCATCTCTCTCTTCCCTGGGGTGACTCATTGCTCAAGTGCAACTCTTGCCACAGATGTGGGGGTGCAAACTGCATTCACTTGCAGAGGTTCTTCAAGTGCAACATCAGTGAGCACTACGTTGTGCAATAATGGAGAAAGTGATCTCTTTCTAGCTAGCCCAGTTACTTTATGTGGCCCAGGGTGGGTCTATAGCCAATACTTCATTAGGGTGAGAAATAGTCACAAGACAGAGGACCCAGAGCCCATGCCCTAATGCCAGACAAAAGGAGAGTTTAAAAAGATATGTATTTACAATATTTCAGAAGTATATGTATATGTTCTTTTCTTCTGCTCATACACTCAGATGAACACCAAGTCCTTGTCCTTGTTCCTGTCTTGACAAAATTTAAAAAACTACAACCTTTTATTTTTGCCCTGATAGCTAAAACACTTGTCCATGTATCGCTGTTCCCAGGCTAACTGCACCTCTGTCCCTTCTCAGAGCCTCACCGACCTAACCATGACAGGTGTCAGGTTTCAGGCCTTCTCTCCTGGGGAGGAATGCTCACTCTTAGATCAGCAGCTGGGTTACAGCTCCCTGGGTAACAATCATAACTATTTCAGGAGGTCCAACTGGGGTTTGGACACTGCAGGAGTTTCCTTTCAGGAACCTGCAACAGTAGTTGATTAAAGTGACTCAAAAATAACTTCAACATGATCTGTGCTGGATGGTTTAGACACAACAAATCCTGCATCTGGGCAGGGAGTTATATTAGATGACTCTTGCATTCCCTTTTAACCCTATGATTCTATGAAACATTTTTTTTCACCCAAATATACAAAGCAGACTGGGCCAAGATATAGAACAAAAGAGTCCCACACACACATTTCATTACCTAAGCTTAACCTCTCTAGCTATAGCAGACCTGGCTTGTTCCCCATCTCTGAGTTCAGAGAAACATCCTGCACTGCTTGCAGCATGCTGTCTCTGAGTCTTCCCAACCGGTCAGCTTTATCACGTATACACCCTATGCTGCCTCTGGCAGTTCACCAAAAACATACAAACAATCTCTCTTTTCTACAGGCTAGCCTCTATAAGGGTAAAACGTCTTAGCCTAGAGCAGCCAGCTGTTGTTATTTTAACTCCTTTGCAGATATGTAGTCCTTTCTTGCTCACTTCTTTAATGACCCCCTTGCAGAGTCCTCTGATTCAATTCTATGCATTCAGGCAGACAGCAATATAAAACTAAATGGGGAAACCAAGTCACCCTTATTTTTCATAAAAATAATACAGATAGGATAACTCCCAGTTTCTCACACATGCCTGCTCTGGTCATTTCCCACTTCACATGCTGCAATCTCCTCCTCTCTGCCCTCCCTAAAACTCCTGCTGATCTCCTTCAGCCCAGCCAAAATGCAGTTAGAAGTATCATTCTCCCACTCACCTCTTTGAAACCTTATAAGGGCCCCCTCTTACAATATTAGTGGTTGTCATAAATATAAAGAGAAGGGAACCACCTTTCTGTATACAGTGCTATAAAATCCCTCCTGGCCAGAGGCAAAATCCTTTCACCTGTAAAGGGTTAAGAAGCTAAGGTAACCTCGCTGGCACCTGACCCAAAATGACCAATGAGGGAACAAGATTCTTTCAAATCTGGGGGGCGGGGTTTGTCTGTCTATGTGATACCTTTGCTAGGAACAGATCAAGGATGCAAGCCTTCTAACTCCTGTAAAGTTAATAAGTAATCTAGCTAGAAAATGCGTTAGATTTTCTTTTGTTTAATGGCTTGTAAAATTCGCTGTGCTGGAGGGAATGTGTATTCCTGTTTTTGTGTCTTTTTGTAACTTAAGGTTTTGTCTAAAGGGATTTTCTATGTTTTGAATCTGATTACCCTGTGAAGTATTTACCATCCTGATTTTACAGAGGTGATTCTTTTACCTTTTCTTTAAATAATTTTTTTCTTTTAAGAACCTGATTGATTTTTATTGTTCTTAAGATCCAAGGGTTTGGGTCTATGTTCATCTGTACCAATTGGTGAGGATGTTATATCAAGCCTTCCCCAGGAAAGGGGTGTAGGGCTTGGGGGGATATTTTTGGGGAAGACATCTCCAAGTGGTCTCTTTCCCTGTTCTTTGTTTAAATTGCTTGGTGGTGGCAGCATGCTGTTCAAGGACAAGGCAAAGTTTGTACCTTGGGGAAGTTTTTAACCTAAGCTGTTAAGAATAAGCTTAGGGGGTCTTTCATGCATGTCCCCACATCTGTACCCTAGAGTTCAGAGTGGGGAAGGAACCACGACAGTC
The DNA here is from genome assembly GCF_965152235.1 of Eretmochelys imbricata. Taxonomy (NCBI): domain Eukaryota; kingdom Metazoa; phylum Chordata; order Testudines; family Cheloniidae; genus Eretmochelys; species Eretmochelys imbricata. Next base: position 89,825,486 of record NC_135572.1, on the reverse strand, counting down.
GTAATGTTTTTTGTATTGGGGAAGTGCTTAGAGACCCCAGTCAGGGATTTGGGCCTCACTGAGCAAGGCATTCTATGCAGATATAACAATATATGGTGCATACCCCAGAGTGTTGCAACTTAAGAGATAAAGCCCTTGATAATTGTGGACCAAATTAGCTCAGCTTATGCTTCACCATCTGCTTATCCAGGGCTTGGAAACTATAGGTGCCAACTCTATGGGTAAATACCGGGTGCTCAGCTCCCACTGGTGGCCCCACCGATCAGCTCCTCCCCCACCCTCCCACAATCAGCTGTTCAGCAGTATGCAGGAAGTACTGGAGGAGGGGGCAGAGCGAGGGCAGGGCGTGCTGTGGGGAGGGGGCATAACAGGTCAGGAAGAGGTGGGGCAGGGGCGGGAAGAGGCGGGATGGGGTGGGACATAGCAGGCTTTGAGAACACCAGGGAAATGACAAAGTCAGCACATGTGTTGGAAACTAAAAAAGTCCAGAGGGAGTACACTGGGAGTTGAGACAGGGCATTTCTAATCTGACCACCTTCAGAGGTGCGAACAGTGTCCATTGTTGATTGTTGTATTCCTCTCCCTTTTAAAATAAATATAAATCAGGACCTAGACATTACAGTAATCAGCACTCTAAAATACAGTAGTTACAGACTGATAAATAAGATTATGGATGAAAAAGATTGTTCCTAAGAAATTAATGAGCCGGATTGTTGCACATCATGTATTGCTATCATCAGCCAGTTTGTGTAAAGACAAATTTAACTTTTCCTGACCCAGAAAGGAATAATCGTTATACACTGCTTTATCTTCTGGAAAATGAGGGAACAAAACTGAACTGAGAAAGGAATTTGCCTTTTATAGCATGTTCTAGACCTCAGAAACTCATTGCATTTAGGAAAAGTCACCTCAAGGTTCTCTTCTCTTTCAGCAGAAAATAAGACATCTTAAGATGTTTTTAAAGAAAATTAGCTTAAAGTTTTTTTGCTTTATTTCATACTAAATACACTTTCAGATAACAATAGAAGAAACAGAATGGCATAAGTGTTTTCTCTTTTTGTCTTTGTTAGTAGATTTGCACAGATCTTGCAAATGGTTCTTCATTCTGAGGACTTCCAACCCTAGGAGCTTTTCTTTCTTAATCCAATCTTGTGTCAGCTATTGGTTTTCCTTTCAGTCTGTCACTAAGCTAGATTTTGTTGAGATAGGATCTGTGGGAGGCTATAATATCTTCTAAAATACGCATGTTAACAGCTTTCTAAAAAAGCATGTAGCCATTATATGATGCAAAAAGATGGAATACAATCATCACGCTCAAATACCCATAAATATTCCCTTTCTAACAAACAGTACTAATTAAGATTGAACTAAAGAGAACCATTTCCTATTTTAAAAAGGCTAAATAGAGAATTAAACCCAAACAAATCATATTCCCAAGATACAAACATTTCATGCTTCAGAATGCAGCAAATGCAGCCTCTGAGAATTTTAAGCATTGCCATTCTCAAGGCATTTGTAACTAAACAGGAACATACCACCATTTGGTAATGATTTGCTGATAGAAACACCTGTATTTTTGTAGTCAGTATTGCATTCTCGTATGTAGTCCTGGGTGTTGGTCTGTCTTTCTAATCTACATTGGAAAAGTATTGACATTGTGTCAGTTTGAACAGGTCTTAAAAACAGTTTGGTGCAAGTGACAAGTATATACAGTTCTGCTAAAGACATTCTGTGTAAATAATGTTTCAGTCTTGCAGTCAGTTCTCTGGCAAAACTCCTATTTACTTCATTGGAAACTTTGCTTGAGTAAAGTCGAGGACCAGGGCTTGATTCAGCTGCCATACAAATTAATAGGACTTTTCCTCCTAGCTTTATTGGGTGTTGGATCAGGTAATAAATTGACAAAATAATAGATATGATTAATCTTGCTCTATATAATAAACCTTTTTTGTAATCATTATATATTATTTGTACTATTGTAGGACCTAGAAGCAAACACAGAAAAAAAAAAAAAGACTGTCCCCGTTCCATACTTTTGCTTAGGCTCAATGCCAGATTCTGAATTCAGTTATGCTGATGTAAATCTGAAAGAATGCCACTGACTTCAATTGAGATCTTTTAGATTTACACAATGTAAATTAGATCAGAACCTGAACCCTCAGAGGACAAGGTCCAACATTGTTAAAAAAAAAATCTGTTTCCATTTAGCTGTCTGAAATCACTGGTGACTGATGTGGTTCTCAAACTAGGGCTGCCGCTTGTTCAGGGAAAGCCCCTGGTGGGCCGGACCAGTTTATTTACCTGCCACGTCCCCAGGTTTGGCCGATATAGGCTCTCACTGGCCACGTCTCACGGTTCGCCGCTCCAGGCCAATGGGGGCTGCGGGAAGCGGCACAGGCCGAGGGATGTGCTGGCCACCCTTCCTGCAATTCCCATTGGCCCGGAGCAGCGAACTGCGGCCAGTGGGAGCCACAATCAGCCGAACCTGTGGATGCAGCAGGTAAAAAACGAGCCCGGACCGCAAGGGGCTTTCCCTGAACAAGTGGCGGCCCTAGTTTGAGAACCACTGATTCATACCATGTCACTTTGAATGGTCTCTTGAATATGTGTTAATGACTTAATGCTAAACAATCTGTTTCATTTTGTATTTAGCTGTGACACTCTGGGTAAGTTTCCCAGTCCTGAAGAAGAGCTTGAAAGCTCATCTCTCTCACCAACAGAAATTGGTCCAGTAAAAGATATTACCTCAGCCATTTGTCTCTCTAATATCCTGAAACTCACAGGGCTCCAACAACACTGCATACATCTCTACACAATAGCATCCAACAACTAGGTTGAGGTTTGACTGGTCTAAAAGTTAGTGTTTCTAACTCTTTTATGAGTTGAGATAGAAACTGGGCAGAATGTTCATAGAAGAGGAGAGTCACTGGTGTAGCAAGTTCAACTCTTCTTGTGCCTCCTGCCAACAGAAGCTCCAGTCCTTCAGTGATCTGCCTTGTCTTGTGACTCACCCTCCAGCCAAGTCACTTCTGAGGTAAACAAAGAGTCCAATAAACTAAACTCGAACATAACTCTTCATCCCTACCCAGCCTCTACAGACTCTTCACTTCTTTGTGGGCTTTGCAGATTTTTCCTTCTCTTGTGTAGAGAGATGCCTTTCAGGGTTTTCTCCCTGGAGACCTGGTTCCAAACTCAAAGTCCTTCTCTCTTTTGTGTCAGGGAGTTTCTGCAACACCTTTCTCAATGGCTTGTAGGGCAACACAGGCCCCCTTTATTTTCTGGGTTCCTCTCTGCATCCCTGGACTTCTTCCTGCCTTGGCCTTCCTTCAGGCACCTTTCCACAGCCTATTTCTGTGCTTACTCTACTTTTGCCTCTCTCCAGGCCTTTCCTCTACTCTCCAGCAACTAGAGAGGGACCGTGGGGTTCTTTCCATCTCTTCTTGCAATCTCCTTCTCATCTGGGCTTCTTCCCACAGCTGGGCCTGCCCACTCCCCAGGTGCGCTAGCTGCACTTTCTCCAGTTAACTTTTCGTTATGCATCACAGTTCTTTAATAGTTGTCCAGTGGAGCTACATAGGTATTAAAATACTGAATCTGTCTTGGTTTTGCAATGGTCTCTTTTGCTCATTCTCTGCAATTGCTGGTTGACCTTTCACATTCTCTCCCATAATTTTTCTACCAACTCTATGTATACCACTTCAAAAGTTAATGAATTAATAGATATGCTAGATTGTCTTACTAGCATATCTATGATGCAATATTAAATGAGAAGGTTGGAGAAATCTTTGATGACTCTCCAGCGTATTTCACCAAAAACAGATTAATGGAGTTGATTAAAATTGTGGGGGAGAGTTTTAGATTTTTTTTTTCATTTTTATTCTGTTAACATTCAATTTTTCCAACAGTTTCTTTGAAAAAGAAACATTCAAAAGTTTTTGATTAGTTCTAGTGATGAGGACAATGAATCTTTACTAGCTACACAGATAAAAATAGCTAGCATTTGGTGAAATAAAAGGAAGGAAGAAAAACCCTACAAAGTAAATAAGTCACTACAGTGAGAGAAGTCTCTTACAGAATGCACAGAACATTTCAATGCATGCTGAAAAACTTGCATTACCTACATTGAAGGACTAGATCTACAGTTTATTGCTAATGAAGCGCCTGAATAGAAGAAAGTGCTCACCCTGCTTAGCTTAATAGTGGGCGGAAATAGACAATTACTCCAAGAAATAATAGAACCAGAGAAACCTACTGATAAGACATTTAAATTTGAAGACACTTTGTAAAACCACTTAGGTTTGAAGCCTTTGGAAATGGCAGACTCAGATTTCATAAGCATCTCCTAGATTTCCTACAAAGGAGAGAGCAGCAGCACTTACATAGCAGAGATAAGGAAGTTCACAGAATACTGTGATTTAATAGATACTTTATAGGACTCTTTTTGTGAGATAGATTTGTTTGTGGCTTATGGAATGGATATAACTGAAAAAGGTTGCTGTCAGAAGCTTAGCTCACTTTAACAAAACATAAGAGAGTGAGGTAGGAATGATTGTTGCCACTACAAATACACTGAAACTATTGGGCAGATCCCAGACAATTGACAATTCTTTTTCCAAAAAAAAAAATAAACATATAGAAGCTTTGTGGTACAGACAGAAGTTACAGATACAACAATGTGTTATGTAAATAAGTGCTCAGATACCAAACTGATGAATTGAGAGAGAGAGAGAGAGAATCTGAACCCTGTGTTAGGACAGAAGTGTGCCACAAATAAAATAGGCCTGGAACATTCAGGAAGCCATAAGAAAGGGGGAAAATAGTGTGAAAAAGGTAATACTGGTGATACCTAGCTCTTATATAGCACTTTTCATCAATAGATCTGAAAGCAGTTGACAAAGGATGTCAGCTTCATTAGCAAATTTGATATATTGTTCTGTGAGGCAAAACAAGTCATGCAAGGCCAGATTCTAGCCAGACCCTAATTCAAAGAAGGAAGGATACATGTGGGTTTCCTTCTTGGAGACCTTACACAGAGGCTATCCAGAGTACCATTAAAGAAAGCATCAGGAGCACCTTATGGGTGCTAGCTTTGTGAAAGGTGGCCTGGAAAGGTGGTATGAAGACATAGCCATGATCCTGCCTCCCCTCCTCATTGGTCAGGTGAAGAGGGGAACACACTGTATTCTCTGCAATGATGACAAACCTACCGCTCTGGTTTCCATGCTCCAGGAGCTCCCAGTACCTTGACGATTTCATCAAAGAGAAAATGAATACAATCCAACATGTGCTTCCACCACCCCATCCTTATCCTCACCATCTCTCACCTGCCATGCAGTCTCTCTGCCTTTGATGTGAGCCACCCGCTAACTCCTTCATCTTTGCTATGTTGACTGATGGACCTTCCTAGACCCCCCTGTTTGGGGTTGACTCTGACCAGCTAACATGTTTTTAAAGGTGTTAAACCCTGTGTACACTATTTTATAAAAAATTGCTAGTTAAAAGTCATTAGCTAATGTTTTTAAGCGTGCCTTAAGTTAGAGCCTAATTAGGGCCAATGTGAGTAAGGGTATGTCAGCCTATACCTTTCATAGATTTCCAAGGCCAGAAGGGACCATTGTGATAATCTAGTCTGACCTCCTCCTTAAAACAGGCCATAGAATTTCCCCAAAATAATTCCCAGAGAATATCTTTTAGAAAAAAAATCTAATCTCAATTTAAAAATTGTCTGTGTTGGACAATCCACCATGATCCTTGATAAATTGTTCCAAGGGTTAATTATTCTCACTGTTCAAAGTGTATAACTTATTTCCAGTCTGAATTTGTCTAGCATAACTTCCAGCCATTGAATTGTGCCATTTCTCTGCCACATTGAAGAGTCCACTATAATATATTTTTCCCAATGTAGTTGTGATGTTATCTGATTAAAATATGACCATCTTGATCATTGTTGCAACCACTGTTACATATTTGCAACAAATCTTGTGCAAAGGTTGTCAAGGGAGATGTCTGTGAAAAGGTTATGACTCGCTGAATATAATTCTGCTATTTGCATGCATGTACCATTTTTGCATTTGAAGTTATGAGTATTGGCTGTATACCTGGATTTCAAATACTTGCTCCTGGAGTAATGCCCACAAGGTAGATAGCTAGCACATCTTGGAGGGACTATTCAAACTGAGTGCCCCCTCAAAAGAACATTTGACTGACAATGGACCATGGGAGACCCCATCTACATTTAATGGAATTTCCTGCTGTGACTAGGTGAAATGCATGGATATGTGACTTGTCCATGTGATTCCAACCACCATCATGTTACTGTCCTTTTCCACAGTAAGAACAACGGGATTCCCTCCACATGGCAGAAGACATAAAAGGCCCTGGAAACACCTCCATTTTGCCTCTATCCTGCTCCAGCCTCTGGACTATACTAATGGGAGGATCCTAACCAATGGACTGAGGACCTTCCAATGATTTGGAAGCAGACAAAGACTTGACTTAAGCCAGCAATTTATTCCATCACTGCTACAAGCCTAAACCAAGAACTTTGCAATTACTATATGTATCTGATTCCTTAAACCAGTTTTAACTCTCACCTCTCTTTCTTTTTATGAATAAATATTTAGATACTAAAGGATTGGCATCAGTGGTTTTTTGGGTCAGATCTAAGTTATATATTGACCTGGGTGTGTGGCTGGACCTTTGGGATCAGAAGAACCTTTTATTTCATGAGACTGGTTATAAAGAACCACTCACCTTTAAATCCAGTGTTTTTGGTGGTAATACAAGGACTGGGATGCCCAAGGAAACTGCTTTTATGACTTCTTGTTAGCCAGTGTGGTGAAACAGAGGTTTACTTTTGTTGCTGATTTGGTATATCCTATGGGTCTTAGCCACCAGTCTTGGGGTGTATCTTCCCTATTTCTCAGCAGTTTGTCCTGAATTTGGCATCCTCAGTTGTGACCCACTGAGGCACAGTTACAGTAGGTACTTATAGATTATACTGAAATCACCACTTTATTTTAAACAAAGATAAGGTTAATAGATTGAACTCCTTGGATCTGTCACTAAGGCATGTTGTCTAATCCTATAATCATTCTCATGCCTCCTCTCTGAACCCTCTCCCATTTATCAGCATGCTTTTGAATTGTAGACATCAGAATTAGGACACAATATTCCAGAAGAGGTAACACCAACTGCAAATACAGAAGTAAAATAACCTCTAGATGACCCTGTTTATACATCCATGGATTGCATTAGTCCTTTTGGCCACAGTTTCAGACTGGGGCTGATCTACACTGAAAAGTTACATTGTCATAGCTATGGACAGCACTAGGTGGATGGAAGAATTCTTCCATCAACCTAACATCTGCCTCTCAGGGAGGTGGATTAACTACAGGCATGGCAGAACTCCTCTCATCTGATCCCACTGAAAACGTACCTATTTGATGGTTACTCCGTTTACAATCATATTTTGAGAGTTATACATTATCCAGCTTTTAGTCCATGTAATGTGTGCCATGTCAATTTTATACCTTCCTGGTTTTTTAATCAAAATGTCATGCAGCACCAAGTCAAATGCTTTATACAAGTCTAAGTACAGCAGATTCTGCCTGTGACCACCCCTCGATTGCCAGCAAAAAGCTGCCATTATCTGGCAGTTGCCAATAAATGGAGGGCAGGGTTGTGAGCAAGGGAAGGAAGATCTGGAATGTTTCTTCCCTGGTTGCAGCCTTACAAACCTGCCTGTAAACAGGGGAGCAGCAGGGAGGTGGGATGCAGCCAAAATGCTGGGGCTTGCTATGGGAAGTGGGGCTGCTGGGGGCTCACAGATCTGCATAATACCTCTCTCTGCACTCACGTCAGACCTCAGCATGTGGCTGTGCTTCCCTTCCCCAGCAGGGCACAGCCCAGATTGTGCAAGGAAAGGCACCCAGTACTGCCAACCCCAAAACTTAAAATCAAGAAATTATATAACAATAAAAGATTTGGTGTTCTTTTCATTTGCCTTCTGCTTTTTGAGTCTTTAGGGTTCACTGGGGTTACATTTTGAAGCTTTCTCCACAGCTACAAAAGTTAGAAACTTACTTTTTCTTTAAGAATAAAGACTGAAATAATCACATATCCATTTGACTCCAGGAGCTGGTGGTTTAAGGAAACCAATAATTATCATGATACTCATGAAAAAATCATGAGAAATGGCAACACTGTTACCACACAGTTCCAGCATTCATGTTGCTGCCCTTTCCCCACTGCTGCCCTGCCCGCAGCCTCCGGTCCTATGTCGTCCCTGTGCACAGGTAGATTTGTGGGGCTGCAGCCCCAGAAGGAAGTGCTAGAAACACACTGAACACCAACCGCACGCAAGTTTTCAGGGCTGCTTCCAAGGAAAAAACACCACAGCACTTCCTTTCCTGTCTGCAGCCTTGCAAACCTGCCTATAGCTGGGGCTTTTCTTCCAAAAAAAATTCTTAATAAGTGTCATGTCATTGCCAGAATCCAAATCCCATTAACATTAAAGTCAATGGAATGGGACTGGTTCCTGCCAAAATATTTGTATTAACAGGAACTTGTTAATATCCAGGTTGCTATTAAGCATAATCTATTGTACATTACATCAACACTATTCATTGGGTCAGAGTCCTATCTTCTGTATGTTTTCTAGGAAGTCCATAGCACACTTGTGGCCACTATAAAATGTTAAAAATAAATAAGTATTTAATAATGAAATAGTGTTTTCTCTTCCTGTATGAGATGGTATAGAATAATCCTTTGGTTTCCAAACTTGTTCCGCCGCTTGTGCAGGGACAGCCCCTGGCGGCTGGGCCAGTTTGTTTACCTGCTGTGTCCGAAGGTTAGGCCAATCGCAGCTCCCAGGGGCCGCAGTTCACTGCTCCAGGCCAATGGGAGCAGCTGGAAGTGGCGGCCAGTATGTCCCTCGGCTGCACCGCTTCCAGCAGCTCCCATTGGCCTGGAGCAGCGAACCACGGCCACTGGGAGCCACGATTGGCCAAACCTGCGGAAGCGACAGGTAAACAAACTGGCCCAGCCGCCAGGGGCTGTCCCTGCACAAGCGGCGGAACAAGTTTGGGAACCACTGGAATAATCTATGCATTTTGCTAAAACAACTTACTTTTAGCTAAGCCATACTGCTTTTGTAGTAGACAGAAAGCATGAGTCTGGGAATCTGTGCTGTTTGGATAATGAAAGCATGCAAGTGGTTCAGCAATTAAGTACAGAGGAAGCTGACAGCCCCTGCAATGCTACAGAACAATATTCCAAATTCTGAAGAGCAACAGTTGAGACTTCTGCAAAGAGTCAGGGCTCTGTACAAATTCTTCAACTAGTGATTACGAAAAAAGGAAATGAGCTGCTATATGAATAACATTTTTTATGAGAAGAGCTCTAATGAAATTTTCTCAAGTTAGCTCAAACACATGCTGAGAATCTTTTAGATCACTAGGGGTAGTTTGGGTCCCACATATTTGGAGGTACAATAACCCTTGATTCTGCAGCCATGTCAAAATTCTTCAGCAATGTTAAGTGACTGCAAAATCATGCCAGAATATATTATTTTAATAATATAAATCTGCTGTCCAAATGCACCACACAATCAACAGATATCACATTTTCTCCTTTCAAATACCTGGTCTGTGAAGATATGAAACACAAATGTACTTGATTTGCCGTGCAGCAAAAAAAAAAAAAAAAATTACCAGTGTTCATGCAAAAAAAAACTACCATTGTCACCTCCCATTTCAAGCGCATGAGCTGCAAAATGTGCTCCTTTGTCTGCTCAGTCCTGGAATGAGAAATGACAATGGCAGCAATTTGCAGCTCATATGCTGGTTGTGAGCAAAGTCAGTCAGGGGAAAGAAAGAAAAGACAGTCTGAACTGCATTAGGAAGAAAACTCCTGCATATATGGAAAAAAAAAACAATGGGGAAATGGTATAAACATACACAGGCAAAACACACAAAAGATCATGGAAGGAAAGTAGGGATCATCTACTTGGAAAAGTGAAGATTCTTGAAAACCAGGAAAGTACTTGGGAAAATAATATAGACTACTAGGTAGAAGAATTAAATGTTTAAATTCATATTTGTTAAAAAAAATGAAGGTATCAAATAGAAACACAGGCAGAAATTCAATCTGAAACAATTAGAATTAATCCACCCCTACACACACAAACTTTCTTTCCACTTTGACATCAGTTCTTGTTATGTGTTGTGCCTGTGTCTGAATGGTGCTGTGAGCAAAAAGAAGCTGCCTGTTTCCTGTTATTTGATTCCTTCTGTGTTCAGAGATTCAGGACTTTTACATTCTTTGTAAATAGACAAGATTGTACCAAAGAAATACCTGACTATTGTCAATTTCTCCTCCTAAGTGGATCATTCCAGAGTCCTGGATTTTTTTGTTTTGTTTTGTTTTGTTTTTTGAGTCAAAAAGCAGCAACAATAATAACAACAAGAGAAGAGCTACATGTATAATAAAGAAATCAAAAACAAAAAGAAGCAGCTCTGTTAAGATGCTAGCTCTGGAGAGGGAACCTTATGGCACTGCCATCCTTTTGTATTGCTGCAGCAGCCATAAAGATTAGGACAGACAAGGACACTGACCACTTTGACACAGACTACCGTATAGAATGAGTTGTGATCTGAAGCAGTTTTCACGGTCTCCTGAAACCTGATTTAGCTAACACATAGTGTAGATCAGTTCCAACCTTTGTGACTGTAGCACGACTTCTGAAGCCTCTGTTATAAATGGTACATTCTGAAGTTGATTCTGTTGCCACAGAATTGAAGTGATTACATGGCCATGTTAATAGGTAACACTCAGAGACTGTAAGTATTTGTTTCTGCCAATCAGGTTGTGAAAGTATTAAATTATCTTTAAAAGCCCTCTTGTCTTAACTTTCAGGAAACTTTCTTTTATGAATTTCATCTTAAGCCAACTATGTGACAGTATAAAGTACATCTTCAGATCCATCACAAGGAGAGAAACATCAGTGTGTACTGTGACTGCTTATTAATAAGGATTATGAAAATTACTTTATAAGAATTGCTGCAAATGTTAATGAATTAAGCCCAAGCAGAAGGAAATGTAATGGATGCAATGTATGGGCAATCACTATTCTTCAAATGTAATGTTCTCCTTAGAATAAAGTAATGTTTTGGCATGATAGTACCATAATTAATTAAAAGTTGTATTGGCTTTGCACATAGTATCATTAGACACAAATGTTAATTTATAGTCCAGAAATGCAGCCTCATCCAAAAACATGGAGCTTAGTTCTGCACATTAGCTTATAGAGCAATGCCATGTCTCTTTCCCTTTCTCTCTCTCAGACTCCTGTGTGAGTGTATATCCATCTGTGTTTTCAGGAAGACAAAAGTATCCAATTTGCTAAAGTAAGAACAATTTTGAAGAAAAAGAAAGATATGACTAAGCTAATATTAAAAGAGAGACTATTTTATTTAAAACAGACTAGGATGGGGTAAAAGTAAGTCTCAATTAAGTGTTGGCAAGTGCTAAAATACTTCTACCATGAAGTCTTGCAGTTTATGGAGGTATGATTCGTGTAGTTACGCATCATAATGGATTAATTATTTGCTTTTCTGATACTTAACAATTAATTACCAGAATTCTTACATGTCAGAACCAGTAGAGGTGGCAAATTATTGGTAAAATGGGGAAATTACAGCTCTTATAACTTATCCTATTATAAAAAAAAATTACAGTGAATGGTCACAGAGATTTTTGTTTTAAATGTCAATTTGAGATAATTGACAGCTATTAACCTGGATGAGAGGAAAAACTGAACAATTTTTAAATAGAAAGGGAATTGGTAAATCCTAATTTTTAAATGACAGCAGGGCCCTACTTATTTAAAAATACAACCTGAAGTGGAAATTGTAGAATATGTACAATATTGAAAGGGTTGTACTTAGGGCTGTCATGTGATTAAAAAAAATAATGGTGATTAATTGCACTGTTAAACAATAATAGAATACTATTTATTTAAACAGCGTACAGTGCTCACCTTATATTTATTTTTATTACAAATATTTGCACTATAAAAAAACCAAAAGAAATAGCATATTTCAATTCATCTAATACAAGTACTGTAGTGCAATCTCTTTATATTGAAAACTGAACTTACAAATGTAGAATTATGTACAAAAAGTAACTGCATTCAAAAAACAAAACAATGTAAAACTTTAGAAACTACAAGTCCACTCAGTCCTACTTAAGCCAATCAGTCAGGCAAACAAGTTTGATAACAATTTGCAGGAGATAATGCTGCCCACGTCTTGTTTACAGTGTCAGCTGAAAGTGAGAACAGGTGTTCGCATGGCACTGATGTAACCGGCATCGCAAGATATTTATGTGCTAGATGCGCTAAAGATTCATATGCCCCTTCATGCTTCAGCCACCATTCCAGAGGACATGCGTCCATACTGATGATGGGTTCTGCTAGATAATGATCGAAAGCAGAGCAGACTGACTCACATTCATTTTCATCATCTGAGTCAGATGTCACCAGCAGAAGGTTGATTTTCTTTTTTGGTGATTCGGGTTCTGTAGTTTCTGCATCAGAGTGCTGCTCTTTTAAGACATCGGAAAGCATTCTCCACACCTCGTCCCTCTCAGATTTTGGAAGGCACTTCAGATTTTCAAATCTTGGGCCAAGTGCTGTATCTAGCCTTAGAAATCTTAAATTGGTATCTTCTTTGCGTTTTGTCAAATCTGCTGTGAAAGTGTTCTTAAAATGAACGTGTTCTGGGTCATCATCCGAGACAGCTATAACATGAAATATATTGCAGAATGTGAGTAAAACAGAACAGGAGACATACAGTTCTCCCCCAAGGAGTTCAGTCACAAATTTAATGCATTATTTTTTTAATGAGCATCATCAGCATGGAAGCATGTCCTCTGGAATGGTGGATGTTTAACATATCTGGCACGTAAATACCTTATAACGCCGGCTACAAAAGTGACATGCAAACACCTGTTCTCACTTTCAGCTGACATTGTAAATAAGAAGCAGGCAGCAGTATCTCCCGTAAATGTAAACAAACTTGTTTGTCTTAGCCCTGGTCTACACTACGAGTTTAGGTCGGATTTAGCAGTGTTAGATTGGTTTAGCCCTGCACCTGTCCACATTACGAAGCCATTTTTTCTGACTCCAAAGGGCTCTTAAAACCGGTTTCTGTACTGCTCCCCGATGAGTGGATTAGCACTGAAATCGACCTTGCTGGGTCCAATTTGGGGTAGTGTGGACCCAATTTGATGGTATTGGCCTCTGGGAGCTATCCCAGAGTGCTCCATTGTGACCGCTCTGGACAGCACTCTTAACAGATGCACTGGCCAGGTAGACAGGAAAAGCCCCGCAAATTTCTGAATTGCATTTCCTGTTTGGCCAGCATGGCGAGCTGATCAGCACAGGTGACCATGCAGTCCCAGAATCGCAAAAGAGCTCCAGCATGGCCTGAACGGGAGGTACAGGATCTGATCGCTGTATGGGGAGACGAATTCATGCTATCAGAATTCTGTTTGAAAAGATGAAATGCCAAAATATTTGAAAAAATCTCCAAGGGCATGAAGGACAGAGGCTATAACAAGGACCTGCAGCAGTGCCACGTGAAACTTAAGGAGCTCAGGCAAGCCTACCAAAGAAGCGGAGAGACAAATGGCCGCTCCGGGTCAGAGCCCCAGACATACCACTTCTATGATAAGCTGCATGCCATTCTAGGGGGTGCCCCATCAGTGGACTCTCAAGCAACAGGGATGCAGATTTTGGGGATGAGGAAGATGATGATGAGGTTGAAGCACAGCAAGCAAGCGGAGAAACCATTTTCCCCGACAGCCAGGAACCGTTTTTCACCCTGGATGTAATACCCTCCCAACCCACCAAAGGTGGGCTCCCGGACCTAGAAGGTAGAGAAGGGACCTCTGGTGAGTTTACCTTTGTAAATATAATACACGGTTTAAAAGAAAGTGTGTTTAATGATTAATTTGCCCTGAAGACTTGTGATACATTCACGGCCAGTGCAGCTATTGGAAAAGTCTGTTAAAATGTATGGGGATGGAGCGGATATCCTCCAGGGACATCTTAATGAAGCTCTCCTGGAGGTACTCCCAAAGCCTTTGCAAAGGTTTCTGGGGAGGGCAGCCTTATTCCGTCCTCCATGATAGGACACTTTACCACTGCAAGCCAACAGCACATAATCTGGAATCATTGCATAACAAAGCACGGCAGTGTATAGTCCTGGTGTTTGTGGCATTCAAGCAACATCCATTCTTTATTTCTCTGTGTTATCCTCAGGAGAGTGATATCATTCATGTCACCTGGTTGAAATAGGGGAATTTTATTAAGGGGACATTCAGAGGTGGCCATTCCTGCTGGGCTGTTTGCCTGTGGCTGAACAGAAATCATCCCCGCTGTTAGCCACGTGGTTGGGGAAGGGATGAAGCAATCATCCCAGAGAATTGTGTGTGTGTGTGTGTGGCGGGTGGGGGGGGTAAGTTGGGTTTGTGTTGCACGTTAACCTGAAAACCGCAGCCCCTATTTTTAAATGGCCAACCCATTTTAAAGGGCCAACCCAACGGGTGCTTGGTATGTGAAATGAGGTGCTGCTGTTTGAAACCATTCCCACATGTTATGAAGGTTAAAGAAGCCAAAAGACCGTGGCTTACCATATCTGCCTGCAAGCCGAACTCTGTTGCCCGCCTGCCCTGCCTGTGTGATCTCTCACACCATTCCGGCAGGTCCTCGATATAAGAGGCAAAATGCTAGCTTGTAAAGAAAGCACACATGCTATGCAATGTTAACAGCTTGGTTCACCGTGAAAGAGTCTACCCATTGTTCTCTAAAATGTGTCTTTTAAAGACTAAACTCCCTTTTTTCCCTCCCACAGCTGCAAATATTTCATTGCTCCGTGTATCATCTCCGTCCCAGAGGCTATAAAAGATTAGAAGCTGAAAAAAATGCACTTGTGATGAAATGTTCTCTGAGCTCATGCAGGCCTCCCATGCTGAAAGAGCCCAGCACAATTCGTGGACGGAGACAATGTCAGAGTCCAGGAAAGCACAAAATGAGCGAGAGGACAGGAGGGATGAGCGAGAGGACAGGAGGGACGAGCGAGAGGACAGGTGGCATCATAGTGAAGAGAGGAGGCAGAATGCAATGCTGAGGCTACTGGAGGATCAAACTGATGTGCTCCGGTGTAAGTTTGAGCTGCAGGAAAGGCTGCAGGAGCACAGACTGCCGCTGCAGCCCCTGTGTAACCAACCGCCCTCCTCCCCAAGTTCCATAGCGTCCTTTCCCAGATGCCTAAGAACATGGTGGGGTGGGCCTCCGGGCACCAAACCACTCCACCCCAAAGGACTGCCCAAGCAACAGAAAGCTGACATTTAATAAGTTTTGAAGTGCAGTGTAGCCTTGTCCTTCCGTTCTCCCCTCCTCTACCACCCCACCCGGTGCTTTCCTCCTCCCTGACCCCTCCCGGACTATGTTGGCAGTTATCCCCCGAGTTGTGTGATGAATTAATAAAGAATGCATGAATTTGAAACAATGACTTTATTGCCTCTGCAAGCAGTGATCGAAGGGGGGAGGGGAGGACGGTTGGCTTACATGGAAGTAGAATGAACCAAGGGGGTGGGTTTTCATCAAGGAGAAACAAACAGAACTTTCACACTATAGCCTGGCCAGTCATAAAACTGGTTTTCAAAGCTTCTTTGATGTGCAGTGCATGCTGCTGTGCTTTTCTAACTGCCCTGGCTGCACATAATCAGCGGCCAGGAGATTTGTCTCAACCTCCCACCACACCATAAACATCTCCCCCTTACTCTCACAGAGATTGTGGAGCGCACAGCAAGTAGTAATAACAGTGGGAATATTGGTTTCGCTGAGGTCTAACCGAGTCAGTAAACTGTGCCAGCGCACTTTTAAACGTCCAAACGCACATTCTCCCACCATTCTGCACTTGCTCAGCCTATAGTTGAACTGATCCTTACTACTGTCCAGGCTGCCTGTGTATGGCTTCATGAGCCAGGGCATTAAGGGGCAGGCTGGGTCCCCAAGGATAACTATAGGCATTTCAACATCCCCAACAGTTATTTTCTGGTCTGGGAAGAAAGTCCCTTGCTGCAGCTGTTCCCACAGAACAGAGTTCCTAAAGATGCGAGCGTCATGTACCTTTCCCAGCCATCCCATGTTGATGTTGGTGAAACATCCCTTGTGATCCACCAGTGCTTGCAGCACCATTGAGAAGTACCCCTTTCAGTTTATGTACTGGCTGCCTTGGTGGTCCGGTCCCAAGATAGGGAAATGCGTTCCATCTATCACCCCACAACAATTAGGGAAACCATTGCAGCAAAGCCATCCACTGTGACCTGCACATTTCCCAGAGTTACTACCCTTTATAGCAGCAGGTCAGTGATCGCGTTGGCAACTTGGATCACAGCAGCCCCACAGTAGATTTGCCCACTCCAAATGGATTCCCGACTGACCGATAGCTGTCTGGGGTTGCAAACTTCCAGAGGTCTATCACCACTCGCTTGTGAACTGTGAGGGCTGCTCTCATATTGGTATTCTTGCACTTCAGGGCAGGGGAAAGCAAGTCACAAAGTTCCAAGAAAGTGCCCTTATGCATGCGAAAGTTTCACAGCCATTGGGAATTGTCCCAGACCAGTGGTCCCACCAGTCTGTGCTTGTTTCCCGGGCCCGAATTGGCATTCCACTGTATGAGCCTTCCCCATTGCCATCAGGATGGCCAAATTGAGAGAAGTCTTTGTCCATGTCCTCATCACTCTCCTCCCCGCACTGCCGTCGCCTACTAACCTGTTTTGCAGGTTCTGGTTCTGCATATACTGCTGGATAATGCACATGATGTTTAGAATGGTCACAACTGCTGTGGCGATCTGAGCAGGCTCCATGCTTGCCGTGGTATGGCATGAGCAGGAGAGAAGAGTGGCAGCGGAAGTGGCGGGTGGATGACAATGCTGACAGCAATGTGGCGCCCGCACGGAAAAAGGCATGAAACGATTGTTGGCCATTGCTTTCACAGAGGAAAGAGCAAGGGGTAGGCTAGCAGCAGACAGTGCAGTATGACTGCTCGCCATCGTCAGGGAGCTCGCCAACAGACAGTGCAGTATGACTCCTAGCTGTCATCATCTCCTGGGTGCTTGCGGTGCTGCTGGCTGGGAGAGCAGCCTGAAGCAGAATGGGCCCCTCAAGGATTGAGCTCACAGCCCTGGGTTTAGCAGGCCAATGCTCAAACCACTGAGCTATCCCTCTGCCAATATTCCAGACAGGACTGAATCTCCATTAGACAAAACTTAAAGAAGAGAATGACCTGAGTCGCTCCCATTTATGTCCAGGAGCCCCTGACAGACCTCACCAAGGTCTGCCAGGAGCACCCATGTCCAAGGTGCCCTGACCGACCTCACTGAGGCAGGCCAAGAGCACCCAGGAAACAACGAGGATGGCTACCAATCGTAATGCACCATCTGCTGCCACAAGGCAATGAGCTGCTGCTGTATAGCAATGCAGTCCCGTGTCTGCCAGCACCCAGGAGACGTACGGTGATGGTGAGCTGAGCGGGCTCCATGCTTGCCATGATATGGCGTCTGCGCGGGTAATCCAGGAAAAAAAGGCATGAAATGATTGTCTGCCGTTGCTTTCATGGGGAGGGGGGCTGACGACATGTACCCAGAACCCAAAAACGCAACAATGTTTTTTGCCCCATCAGGCATTGGGATCTCAACCCAGAATTCCAATGGGCGGTGGAGACTGTGGGAATTGTGGGATAGCTACCCAGAGTGCAATGCTCTGGAAGTCGATGCTAGCCTTGGTACTGTGAATGCATTCTGCTGACTTAATGGTCTTAAGTGGGGACACACACAATCGACTGTATAAAATGGATTTCTAAAAAATTGACTTCTATAAATTCGACCTAATTTCATAGTGTAGACATAGCCTTAGCAATTGGCTGAACAAGAAGGAGTTCTTAGGAGACTTGTAGGCTCTAAAGTTTTACATTATTTTGTTTCTGACTACAGTTATGTAACAAAAAAAAAATCTACATTTGTAAATTGCACTTTCACGATAAAGAGATTGCACTCCAGTACCTGTATGAGGTGAATTGAAAAATACTATTTCTTTTATCATTTTTACAGTGCAAATATTTGTAATAAAAATAATAATATAAAGTGAGCACTGTACACTTTGTATTGTAATAGAAATCAATATATTTGAAAATGTGGAAAAACATCCAAAAATATTTAATAAATTTCAATTGGTATTCTATTGTTTAACTGTGTGATTATTCAGTTAATTGTTTTGAGTTAATCGCGTGAGTTAGCTGTGATTAATTGACAGACTTAGTTGTATTACTTTCCCCTGAGGATTACAATAGTTTTAATTCAGATCATCTCATCTGTCTCCACAGACAGAGCAGATGAAAACCCATTGAATCTGAACATGGAAAGGGGAAGTGCTGTCTTTGTGTAGTTAAAGTGGTAAAACTTGTGTGTAGACATGTCTGTGTATTGTAAGCTCTTTAGAGCAGAGGCAATCTGGGTTTGTAGAGTGCTTAGTATAAGGAAGTTCTGAGTTAAGCTGAGTGCTCTAGATGATACCATAGTAGAAACAGAAGTAAGAGAACCTCATTTATTTATTTTATTTAATTTATGTAGTTCCTGCAGGGATAGTCCAGCTGTTTTCTATATTACTTTTGCTGAGTGGCAGATGTACTCTGTAGATCCCTGCAGGAGCAGAAGGAAATGAATCTTTTATTCTTCACATTTTGGAAAAAGTCATATTAAGCTTAGGTAAGTGGTTGTTGTTTTTTTTTTGTTTGTGTTGTTTGTTTGCTTATTTGTTTCTTCAAATGCCTTTGAGGCAGCTCTTACTGATACAAAGTAATTGGGAATAAATCTAGTCAATTTAGTAAAATTACCTACATTTTTTAGGGCTACTTGGAGAATCCCTTCTCAAGCACATTAAAGGAGGAAAAGAAGTTGATGAATGACAGGACAAGACAGATGGGTGGAAAAGAACATACCAGATTGCTATTGTTTGAGTATATGTAATTGGTTTGACAGAATGATGGCAACGGTTATTCACATCAGGAAATTAGAAAGAATGCACTATTGTCCAAAGTGCTCCTGAGAAAAACTGCAGTTTTGGGGAAGCTGAAATGAAAAGTTCATGCATAACCCAATCATCAGTGCGGATGATGTATTTTCCCCTCTGACTGAGCCACAGAGGATATGCCTTATCCAAGCACACTGAGTGCTGCTCTGTTAGTACTTGGGGATCTGTCCCATAATGTCTAAGATGTACCTCCTTTTTTTTATTAGAGAAGTATTTTGTTCACTGTCTTTTTATAAATATGCAAACACAGCTTTGTATCATCAAGAAATACAATTTAGTGAAACTTTCGTTTAACAACTTGTCTTTGTTCTTCACTAGCTTTCTGTCACTGTCTGTTGCTCCTGTACAGAGCTTTTCTTGTTGAAGGTATGTTTAATTGTTTTCACTTTGATTAGGCCCGTTCATTTTACTGTAATGAAGAAGGTAGCTACATTACTAACTTCAGCCTTTATCAGTGGCTGCAGCTCCAGTTACAGATGCATGCACTTGACTACAAAACAATTCTTCATCCATTCAGCTAATGCAAGCATATGGGGGTTGAACTAAAAAAACCTGGAGATGCTAATAGACTGGAGATAAGGAAAGGACTCACTGAAGCTTACAATTTGCTAAACTGAAAATAGTGAGAATAAATCAGGGAGAAGGGGAAAGGTAATGTTTTCAGAAAGTCATTATTTCTTCCATCATAGCCTCCTCCTGCTCATAATGTTATCCATACATCTTAAGAGCCTTTCAAGGTACAGTAGCAGAAACTCAAAAATGATAAGCATAAGGAAGAAATATTAAGAGGGGTGGAGGGTGACAGGAGGAATGCTTGTCTGACAGCAATTACATTCAGCCTTTTGAAAAACTCCAGAGCAGTTCTAAGATTCACTTGAAGCGACAGGCACCTACATTACATGATAATATTAATAAACACTTTACAAAAGAGTAGAGGAAGCCTAGAAGGTAGAGTCCGATAGATGCAGGAATAGCCTTAGAATCAGAGGAAACTGCACACAATATCATTTGATTGTCAGATTGTCAAGCTTGAGTATGAAAATAAAAAAATGCTATTCACTAAGGGACCATATAAAAATGAGCAAATGACACTAACTTACTTTTACAAAACTACAAAGAACAAATATCTATAATCATGTTTATATTCTGGTGGATTGGGGTCCCACTCAAGCTACCAGTTAAGGACCCATTGTACTAGGACCTGCACATATATGCAATAAAAGACTGTCTGCCTCAAAGAGCTTACAATCTTAATTTTAACTAGCATGCAGATATACAATTAGCATCATAATGAATTATGGGGAATAGTGGCCAGATTTTTCATCCTGAGCCTACTCCTTAGTTCAGCTCAGGCTGTGTGAAGCAGTCAGCTTCTGTCCATAATTCATTAGCAGAAAGTTCTCCCAATGTGGGGAACTCTCAACTCATGTAAAGGCACCAGAGCTGGCTCCTGTTCCAGCCAATCCCATTATGCTAGTGTAGGGAACATATCAGAGGTGATGAGAGAGGAAACATGTTATGGGTATGTTAAAAAGGGTAGTGGGTGGGACAGAGTTCCTCTTTACTGATTCTCAGCCAGCATACACCTCTGTCATTATAGCAAAGCCTGGGTTGCCCTGGCAGCATGAGTTAGAGCAAGAACAGGCCTGCTCAGACTAGTACACAGAATCGGGGAGATGTAGTGAGTTCCCTCACAGCCCACCTTTTCTGCACTGAGTGGACCTCAGGTACAGGAGTGAATCAAGGCCTTTACATACAATTTGACATAAACTATTAGATGTTCTGGAATGATCAGAGAAAAGCAGTATGGACCAGATATAGTAGATGTGATGCTTAATATACATCCAAAAGGTCATTTTCTTTCTCTAGTTCTGCTACAAGCCATTTCTGCCTCCACCGCCTTTAAAAAAAGAGGCTGTGGCAATCTTCACCTCCTTTTAGTCACAAAGCAGTCTGTAAGAAGCAGTGAGCTTAACAACTGAGCCTTAGCACGAGTCAAAGTATATCTCGACTCATTCAGCAGTTGAACATTTTTATTGCAGTCTGTGGAGATCCCGTCACACAACTCCTATTAATGGGAATTATGGGACTTTGGCTTCACATAGTGTTTCAATCTGAAATGTGACCTCCACACTATGTCTTTGCTCAGAATGTATTTGAAAGATATGGAATGTACTGAACCCAAATAATCCATGGATTTACAATATTTCCCTTTGGTGATTGCACTGCAGGCATTTGAAGCAACTGTTCTCATGAGGGTTAGTATTAAAGGAGGATTCACAAATCTAGCCTCCTGCTGGATGGCTGTTTTACAAGATGTTACTAGAAAAGGAGTACTTGTGGGACCTTAGAGACTAACAAATCTATTTGAGAATAAGCTTTCGTGAGTTACAGCTCACTTCATTGGATGCATGCAGTAGAAAATACAGTGGGGAGATTTTTTTTCTCATGAAAGCTTATGCTCAAATAAATTGGTTAGTCTCTAAGGTGCCACAAGTACTCCTCTTTCTTTTTGCGGATACAGACTAACATGGCTGCTACTCTGAAAGATGTTACTAGTCACTTCAGTTTAATCCATTTTAAACCTCCTTAGTATTCTGGCACTGCCTAAGTGTCTGAATTTTTAACTAAAAAAACCCACATAATTCCAGACCTCTGGCTCTCTATATTTGCATGTCAGTGACACTGGCAGCATCTTTGCCAACTAATATAACAAGGAGACAGTGTGACTGTGTAGGTGTTGTGTACTGAGAATCACTGAGCATGGATTTCTTACAGGGAGAAAGTCAGCTAAAAAAGGTAAAAAAAAAAAAAAAAAATCACATTTTGGTCCAAACAAAATATACTTTCAATTTTAAAAAGTAAACATCAAAGGATTAAAAATGAAGAGTAGCAGCAAAATATTGTTTTCCCCACACATTGCTTTGTTTTCACATTTGACAATGCTCTGTGTCAGATTAACTTCTGTGTTGCTAATGAGTTTCACTTATTACTTTTGTGTGCAAAAGGGTGAATGGTAGAAGTGAACAGGGGCCCTACAAACAGTCCACAAGAATTATGTCATTACGTTCATGAGGGGGGATCCAGCCTATTCACGACAGTGATCTGCTTTGGACTAGCAACTGAAAGGGCTCAATACTACTTTTCTGAGCAACCAGTACTCTCAGAGTTTTGGCTGTACAAGATATAAAGGTCTGAACCCCAAATACTTACATGTTATTAAACAAAGAATGAAGCTTCTAAGAAAAGTGTTAAAGTTCAAAATTCAGGAGTTCTGTTTCAGCACCTTACAAAAGCTGCTGTCCCTTGCAGCTCAGAACCTGTCTATTACAGACAAACACATTGTCCAGCTTTTATCCAATTTTAATGGCATTTGATTAGCTTCTCAGGGCAAGGCTCAGGCGTTCTTAAGTTACACTTTAAAAGTGACCCCAAACACTCACAACCACACAACTCAGACGGACTACAGCCTAGACTGTATGCACACATTCTACGCTGTCTGTCTTTCTCACTTGGAGCTAGGGGTAGAATTTCCTAGAGTGGGCTATTCAGAGTGAAAGGGAGTTAGTTAGAAATACGGCTTCTATTGCCAAAGGATTAACACTGTCTCTTTATAGTGTGTTCATGAATGCACTTCAAGGCACCCCTAGAAACTGAGATAAAAATGAAATTCACTTAGCTTCACTTTAGTCATAAGGATGCATTTATTTTCCTGAAGCAGAGATTTGTCATGCATTCAAATGTTCCATCCCTTCCCCTAGAGAACACATATGTCACCGTCATGCTGCCTCTGCCCACTGAGGGAATAATAATTTTGAAAAAGACTAACTGTTACAAAATGACAGTTTAATTTGCATGTGAAAGGTATTGCTCTGAGCAGAATTATAAGGAGCGATCATGTTCGCAGATATCAAAGGAAACAACTCAGAAAACAACTAAAATCTCATTGTTTGGACAACGTCTTCAGAAGACTACTAAACTGCACAGGTCAATGCAGTATGACTGGCTTGCAGCTGAGAAGGAGCACTAATGGGGCGACTGAATATGGTAACGATAACTCTGTGGTAGCAACTGTCATTTGAAAGAAATCATATTGTCACATTCTGTAAAAAACAAGGTGCACTTATACATTTACATTTTTCTAGGCAGTTGGTAGATAGTTCAGCCACATTCTGAAAATATGGCTGGGCCAGATGTGACTGATTATAATCCATTTTCACTGTGAATCAAGAAATATTTTAATCTTGGATTCTTCTACATATTGTATGATATGGAGCGTGCAAAAAAACAAAAAAACTGTGCCGAACCAAAGGCAAGACACAATGAAAACAGTGTTAACTTTTGTTATGTGTGAGAGGTTTTGTTCTTTGCCAGGAACAGATAAATAAACAAAGGTATGCCTAACTATAAGCATCTTGTAGCGAAGTGATGACTCACTGGTGTGGCGCCTCCTACCGGTCGTCTTGGGAATTAGCTC
This sequence comes from Eretmochelys imbricata, assembly GCF_965152235.1. Classification (NCBI taxonomy): domain Eukaryota; kingdom Metazoa; phylum Chordata; order Testudines; family Cheloniidae; genus Eretmochelys; species Eretmochelys imbricata. The sequence goes on along the minus strand of NC_135572.1, from coordinate 89,801,850 downwards.
TCCAGCATATGGAGCGCATCCTCCTGGCCGATGCCTTGCCTGCCGCTGGCCCCGTGTCCCTCCCGGACCCCGGTGCCCCTTTACCTTGGGGTTCTGCCCCCAGCATTAACCCACAATCTGGGTCTCCCCTCCCAGGGGAACCCCCAACCCTCTATTCCCACCTTGCCTCAGTGGCTACCGCCAGTCATCATCTAGCCCCCGCTCACTAGGAAAGACTGCAGTCTGTAAACCACTCATCACTGGCAAGCGGGATTTGGACCTGCTGCCTTTCCCTGCAGCCCACTACCTCTCTTTAGGCCTTGCACAAGGCCTGCAGCCTGGGGAGTTGCCAGGCTGCAGCTCCCCAGCTCCTCTTGCCTTTCCCCAGCACTACTCTACCTCTGGTACCCTGCTCCCAGGCAGCTAGGGCCTTCTCTCTGCACTGCTAGAGAGAGACTTTTCAGCTCCTGACTCACAACCCTTTTAAAGGGCCAGGTGTGGCCTGATTGGGGCATGGCCCCAACTGTGGCTGCTTCCCCAATAATCCTAGTCTTTTCTCTCAGGAGTGGGGTAATTTCCCTGCTACACATCTGTCAAGGTTCCTCCCCCACTCTGAACTCTAGGGTACAGATGTGAGGACCTGCATGAAAAACCTCCTAAGCTTATCTTTACCAGCTTAGGTCAAAACTTCCCCAAGGTACAAAATATTCCACCCGTCGTCCTTGGATTGGCCGCTACCACCACCAAACTAATACTGGTTACTGGGGAAGAGCTGTTTGGATGCGTCTTTCCCACCAAAATACTTCCCAAAACCTTGCACCCCACTTCCTGGACAAGGTTTGGTAAAAAGCCTCACCAATTTGCCTAGGTGACTACAGACCTAGACCCTTGGATCTTAAGAACAATGAACAATCCTCCCAACACTTGCATCCCCCCTTTCCTGGGAAATGTTGGATAAAAAGCCTCACCAATTTGCATAGGTGACCACAGACCCAAACCCTTGGATCTGAGAACAATGAAAAAGCATTCAGTTTTCTTACAAGAAGACTTTTAATAAAAAATAGAAGTAAATAGAAATAAAGAAATCCCCTCTGTAAAATCAGGATGGTAGATACTTACAGGGTAATTAGATTCAAAAACATAGAGAACCCCTCTAGGCAAAACCTTAAGTTACAAAAAAGATACACAGACAGAAATAGTTATTCTATTCAGCACAATTCTTTTCTCAGCCATTTAAAGAAATCATAATCTAACACATACCTAGCTAGATTACTTACTAAAAGTTCTAAGACTCCATTCCTGGTCTATCCCCGGCAGAAACAACATATAGACAGACACACAGACCCTTTGTTTCTCTCCCTCCTCCCAGCTTTTGAAAGTATCTTGTCTCCTCATTGGTCATTTTGGTCAGGTGCCAGTGACGTTACCTTTAGCTTCTTAACCCTTTACAGGTGAGAGGAGCTTTCCCCTGGCCAGGAGGGATTTCAAAGGGGTTTACCCTTCCCTTTATATTTATGACAACATCTCTATGGCACTCATAGCTGAAGTGTTTGGATGTAAAAATCCTAGTATGGAAGGCAATGTCTTAATAGGTTTCAGAGTAACAGCCGTGTTAGTCTGTATTTACAAAAATAAAAGGATTACTTGTGGCACCTTAGAGACTAACCAATTTATTTGAACATAAGCTTTCGTGAGCTACAGCTCACTTCATCGGATGCATTAATAGAATTCACAAGTGAACTGTGCCTGACTCTGCAGCATGAAGTAGAATTAGTACCTGATGGAACTGGAGATGGTGATTATATGCATGTGTGGCATGGGTGGGAACAGTGTTGGATTACTGCATGGGTCCACAGGTCCCATGCCTAGGGGTCCTGGCCATTTTGGGCCTCCTGGAAAAATCTTCCACTGCCACAGCCCTGGGGCTGGAGAAGCTCTCCGCGGTGGGGTCACAGAGCTTTTCTGGTCTCAGGGGCACAGTGCGGGAAAGGGCGTGGAAAGGAGCGAGCAGGGGTGGGGCCTCAGGGAAAGGGGCAGAATGGGGCCTGTCTGTGGGCAGAATGGGGGTGGGGCCACAGGGGAAGGGGATTAATGGGGTGCGGCCATGAGGTGGTGCCACAGTCCCGGCCAGGGCCATGGCGGGGTGACAACAGTAAGTGGGCAGGGCATTGGCCATCAGAGGCAGGGCCTTGGTCAAAAGAGATGAGGCAGAGGCTAGCTTCGCCCAAGCGAAGCTTCACCTGCCCCCCATGATTGTATGGATTAGTAGGCAGCTGTGAAGATCCACATCTCCATAAAAGCAACTTTAAGACTCACCAAGTCTCACTCATTCAGCAAGTTACACATTAGAAGTGAACCCAAATGGAAGGGTGGACACTGGGTACAACTTTCATGCCCCTTATCTTGTCTGACCAGCACATCCTTCAGAGCCTTCAGTCCTTCCTGAGTAGAAACACAGCCAAATACAGAGCAACCACAAACCAGAAGCTCTTGGGCTCTAAGTTTCCAAAACTCCCTGTAAGGGCATATCTTCCCCTAGCATCAAGAGATCCAACGCTTGTTAAAATATGTTGATCACCAACTGACTACAGCAATTGACACTCTGGCCCAAAGTCCTTTATCATCACCTGCACAGATCACCATAGTTCTCCAATGACCTCAGCAACTGAAACATGAAGGCAGAAGACTGGAGTGCCAAGAAAAATGTGCTGAAGCACACAGCAGTGTACCAACTATCCTCTTTGACAAAATGGGTTCTGTCCTTCAGAATAGATGTACTAAAGCTGCTGAAAGAAGTCTGTGCTATCATTTGGAATCTAGACATATGCTTCTGCTAGCTGATCAAAGCCTGCAGGGAATGCTTTGGCTAACAACCAGCTTGAAAACTCTTAAAAAAAAAAAAAACTAGATACCAACAGCCACACCAATTACTGTCTGGTCTCATGCCCCTGCTTTCTGCACAAAATTGTTAAGAAGATGGTAGGGAACTGTATCCAGCATCACCTGATGTCTGTCAATGTCCTGGACTCCCACGCAGTCAGGCCTTAGGCCAGATCGTGTCACTTGTAACACTGATGGATGAACTCAGAACAATGGCCACAGGTGAAGCGACAGGATGCTGATGCTACACAACCAGCTGCTGTTAACCTGCTGTTTAGGTGGTATTGCTGATCCATATATATGTGCTGGCAGCAGTTAATGAAAGTGAGCTAGACTGACTGTGCTCATTACTTTCCAACAGGTCCCAAAGGGTCATGATAAGCAGCTTCTCCTCCTCCTCTCGCAAGAGCTGTGATAAGTGGAACCCTACAGGTCACAAACCCATCACCATTTTTATTAAAAAAATATGTATTGACCTTCAGGGAAGATCATGCTATGACACAGGCTACAATGTCAGCAGTACTCTGATGACACATAACCTTCTTTGCATCCAGAACAGACAGCATCTCACTGTGCAGAGGAAATTAGAGCCTGAATGAAAAACTGCCATAAAGCTGAATTTATGAAAAAACTGAAATGATGCTAATCAGAAGAAACACTTAGAGGAATTTGTGAACTACAGCACCTCCCCATCAGTCAAGATCATTTATCTAACAGCAGTTAAGCTAGTGTGAAGCCAGGAGATATGGTGGGATGTTATTGTTCCTGGACACTTTACTAGCAGCTCATCAAAATAACTTTTCTTTCTTCTGTGACTAGTAAGCTGGGCTTTTGTGGAGGAAACAAGTTGATGCATAATGTGCTTACTCATCTCCTCAGCTGGAGAAACCTACAAGAGCATTTGATATCAGTGCAGTGGATCTCTATTCCATTCTAGATCCTGTTGCAGATCCTGCGATGCTTACAAAGCTCTTAATGGGATAGCCTCATGCTCTCTCTGGGAATTCTTTTACTTCTTTCAGAATTTGCCATAGTGTGACAGGGTCCCTGGGGTGCAACCTGGATTGTAGGGCTACTCAGCTCTCCAAACCCACCAACCTGGATTGTCTCTCATACTGTGATATTTCAGTAACACATATAGCGATACTTTGTAACTTCACATACAATGATAGTTCACACAATCCAACTGGATATTAATGTTCAATGGATCAAGACTCTTCAAATGATACCTCATAAGGCATGCTTTGTACAAAACATATCATAATCATATTGCAGTGCTGAATATGGAGGTTACAGACTGCTACTTGAGGTACAGAGGACACACAAAGCAGCTACAGTCAGTCACACAGTACATTACCATAGTATATAGTCAAAAAAACAACGAGGAGTCCGGTGGCACATTAAAGACTAATAGATTTATTTGGGCATAAGCTTTTGTGGGTAAAACACCCACTTCTTCAGATGCATGGAGTGAAAATTACAGATGCAGGCATAAATCTACTGACACATGAAGAGAAGGGAGTTATCTCACAAGTGGAGAACCAGTGTTGACAGGGCCAATTCAATCAGGATGGATGTGGTCCATTCCCAATTATTGACATGGCTATCCCTCTGATACTTGTAGTATATTGTGGTACTGGCTCTTTCAAATTAGTCATCTGTAATCACCAAAGGTCATTTATCATCAGGGAACTCTCACATGATGCAGGAATAGTCAGGATCTCATGCTTAGAGTCTTCGATGTCTTCCATCTTGCTATGTAACTAATAAAGAAAGTTGTGATTTAAACTTCATATCTGGGGTCTCAATTTGAGTCCCTGAAGTATAGAGGCTTCATTCTACAAGAAGATACTCTTGGATACTCTGACCATGTTAGAGAGCATGACAATTGCAACTAGTGGAACCCAGCTGTAGGCTCAAAAGAGCCAGGGGTAGGCCTAAAGTTCTGTAACACTTTCTCAAAGAAGATCAGGATGTCTCTAGTCTATACCATCTTCCATATGACAAACTGGATTATTTAATTAATATTGTATGTTATTACAAACCATTAATTTACTATACCTCTAATATCAGTAGCAGAGAGATTGGTGCTAGTGAATGTCAAAGCCCAGTGGCTAAGGGGCAGGGTAGGTATGCCAATGGCTGTCAGTTTGTTTCTTACTGTGGCGCTGGCAAACCAGACCAGCTCTTGACATAATGTACCCGTGTCTACTCCCTACACTCTGTTGTAATAATCTTTGTACAAAATATGTTGTGTAAGGTATCATCTGAAAACTCATAATTTGCTGATTAATACTGTCCTTATAAAATATGTGTGGCAACATTTTATAAGATACCACAATATGATGATCTTGAAACATATTCCAAACTGAGGTTGGCAAACAGAGCTGTCTCAAAGAAAGGATTGTGTGCTCTGCTTAAATTGCATTTAAGCAATACATAGAGTAATCAAGCAGGAAGGTTGTGACGTAAGTCCCACAGGAGCCACAGTGAGATTACTCAATTAGGGCAAACTGCAAAGAATGGGGCAGGCAATCCCCAAAGTTGGTGGGTATTCCAATTCTTAAATTTAGCAAGCCAGCATAAACAGCTTCTACAATACCTTACTGGTTACCCAGATTTAGCCAAAACACAGTTCTCTTTAGCAACTCAGCCTTGGGCTTCCATCCAGACACTCAAGTCAAATAAGATGAAGGTTACTGAAAATCTTATTAATAATATAAGAAAGTTCTACCCATCCCAAAGGATTGGACACATTACCTCCCAAGTTAATGAATATTTCAGCTCTTACCCAAATACAAGCTTACAGTCAATTCTTATTAACTAAACTAAAAGTTATTCAAAAAGAAAAGAAAGAGAGTATTGTTATACATACAGTATCAGTATACATACAGACATGAGTAAAGTTTTGACAGATCCGTTTCATAGTAGAGATGGTGATCTTTGTAGTTGCAAAGACTTCTTTCAGGATTAGTCCATAGGTTATAGTCCAGTGTTCATATCCAGGGTGATCCAGGTGGGACTGGAGATCTCAGTCTTATGACTCAAGCTTCCCCTTCATAAAGCATCAAGCAGATCTGAGATAAAAAGGATCAGGACCCAACAGGCTTTTATATATATATATATATATATATATATATATATATATATATATATATACAGTTCCAGGCCTTCTCTTGACAGCTCAGAGTTGTTAGGTGAACAATAGGCAATCATCGAGACTTTGAAGTAGACCTATTTCCTAAGCATCACCAGTAATTAGCTACATAGATTAACATAAGGCAATTGCCTGTTTTCCACCATTTGCAGGTGATTTCCTATACATTCAAAGAGAGAGCAACACAGTGATATCACTATATTTTCAGTTTATTTAAATGTTAAGATGTCCTTTTGATCTCTGATTTAGCTGAATACAGCACAGACAGGAGCTGTTTGATTACATTAAAAAGAAAAGGAGTACTTGTGGCACCTTAGAGACTAACCAATTTATTTGAGCATGAGCTTTCGTGAGCAAAGCTCATGCTCAAATAAATTGGTTAGTCTCTAAGGTGCCACAAGTACTCCTTTTCTTTTTGCGAATACAGACTAACACGGCTGTTACTCTGAAACCTTTGATTACATTGTTAACCTCTAACAATATATATATGTAAACATACAAAACCACAAACATTATCTACCAATTTGTCTCTAAAGGCTGAATTTGGGCCATTTACCCTGCAGGATGCTTAATCCTTTCTGGCCATCTGGCACAAAGGGAAACAAAAGAAGCTCCACCAGGTGAGGAGGAGCAGCAGGGAAGATCCCTTGCTGTAGACTCTTTGTCTCCTGAATCTCATCTGGAGATTTTTTCCAAGTGGGCTACTGGCACTATAAAAAGGGGCCCAAAGTACCCCTCTTTCTCCCTCTCTTTCTTTGTTAATAATTGTACTGGGCCACAAACCAGGAGAGTCTGTCGGGAACAAGAGGTGGTGGGGAAAACTTTGCTTTGAATTTGACACAGTTTGTTAAGTTAGGCATTAGTTGTGTTTTATCTCTATTTTTCTTGAACCATTTCCAACTTTTATGCCTCATTACTTGTAGTCACTTAAAACCTATGTCTTTACAGTTAATACACATTTCATTGTTTTATCTAATCCAGTGTGTTTGAATTGTATGTATGGGAAACTCCATTCGAGATAATAAGATGTTTGCATGTCATTGCTATTAATAAAATAAAATACTTTATATCAGCTTGTATTGTCTAGGAGAGATCTGGGAATACAGGACATACATTTCTGGGGGGAAATCTAGGAGTGTGTGTGTGGGGGGGAGTCATTCTGTAATGTAAACAAAGTGTGGCTGGCTGTCTGCAGCACACACACACACACTAAGCTGGGAGTGACTGGCATTCTGAAGGCTGTTTGTGAGACATTGTGACTGAAGGCTACAGCAGCAAAGCAGTGTAAAGTACACCTCAGGTAAGAGGGCAGTGTTGACACAGCTACTCATTAGTCTAGACTTTACCCTGGGTATGTCACAGTGGCAGCTTATTTTAAATGAGGTTTACACTTTAAGCACTGGTATAGCAATTTTTAAGTGAGTCTCAGGTGTGGTGGCTGCAAACAGTCAAAGAAAGGTTACAGTTTGTTGTTTTTTTGTTTGCTTATTTTGGGTAAAGTGAAAAAAAAAAACAGTAACACATAAAAATGAGCAATAGTGAGACAACTGCAAAGCTACAATTGCCCAGACTGGAGAAAGAAGACATTGATAAAGAACAAAGCACCAAAAGTGGCAAATGGAAATAAGGATTAAGGAGCAGGAAGATGCCCATTAGAGAGCCCTGAAGATGAGAAGCTAAAAGAGGAGAGAGAAATAGCTGCCTACAAGTGAGCCATGGACTGGAAGGAGAAAGAATCAGCCAACCTCCAACAAGCTGTAGAAGCTGAGAAGCAGAAATAAGAGAGAGAAACAGCTATGTATACATGAGTCATGGAGCTGCGAGAGTAAAAAGCCCAAGAAAAGGAGAAGGAGAGGAAACATAACTGAGACATGAGAGAAAAACATAGACAGATGCCAGAGTTGCCAACCTCTCTCTCCACTCAAGGAACCCTCAGCTTAGACAAGTTGTGCCCTGCATACAAGGAATCAGACTGCACTGAAGAATACCTTACCACTTTTGAAAAGCTATGTGAGGTTCATAAGATTCCTGAGATCATGAAAGTCCACACACTGATTGCAAAACTGTCTGGTGAAGTTTTGAATTTATTTAATTAAATGCCAATTCAGGAAGCTTTGATTTATTCGGAATTTAAGAAAGCTGTTTTACAAAGATTTTAAATGACTCCTGATGTGTATATGTTAAAATTTAGAAATGTCAAGAAATGTGCTGGCATGAGTCATAGTGAATATGCCTATAAGATGTGGGACCTAATGAGGAAGTGGGTAAAAGGGATGGGGGCTGAGAAGTGTGACCTGTTGTTTGATCTCATTGCTCAAGAACATTTCTTAAGCATATGCACTAAAGATGTAAGGAATAGCCTGTGGCATAAGTCTTCAACATCTGTTTTAGAAATGGCCACTCTGGAGGATGACTTTACGCAAGCACAGATATCCATTGATTGCAAGTCACAAAAGGAGGGTCACAAACCCAGTGTAAATGGGGGATCTCGTTTTACCCACAGGAAGAAAGAGAGTGGTTGAGAGCCCAAGCACTCACCCCCTCAGAATAATTCCCCTCCTGAGAATCCCCATCACAAACTTCCTGTGAAGGAGGAGGGTCTAAAAAGGTGTTTCCAGTGTAACTCCACTGATCACCTAAGAAATAAATACCCTAAGCTAAAAGAAACTAAGCCCCATCCAACCCATATTAATACAGCTGTCCTTAACACAGGAGCTCCAGAGACACCCCTAGGTTATACAATGAATTTTGTGAGGACTGACCCTGAGGGGATAGATATGGAATTTATTAAGGTTGCCAGAGTAAATAACAAGGAAAACATAGTGTGGAGAGACACGACACCAGAACCCAGATTTCTGTGGTCAAGGGAAGCATGGTCTAAAAGACTGATATGCTACCTGACCAAAAGGTGAGCTTCTGGCAATGGGGGACATAAATTCCTGTAACCTTAAGCTAAGGTGCATGTAGAATGGGAAGGTTTAGAAGGTGTCGTGACAGAAGGGGTGCTGGGTAGTATCCCAGTTGAAATGCTTGTTGGAAATGATATTTTGCATATGGCTAAGGCTATTAATATGGTAACCCATAGCAAAAGAGAATATTGTGCTGGCATCGCAGAGGGAAGTGGTAAAGTCCAAGAAACGGATGAGAGAGAAAAGGAAAGTCTGTCTAACTCCTCTGCAGTAGAAGGAAAATGTGTGTTTCCAAGTGTGGCAGGGGCTGAGGCTGGCTCCTGCATGGCAGAGAAAAGCAGTATACCTTTGGAGCCAGAGGAAGGGATGACCTCTGGGACTGAAGACGCTATCTCAAATGTCAACTGCCAGTGTTTTGTTGTTGTACAAAGGATTGACCCCACTCTACACAGCATAAGAAAGTATTTCCTGTGGGATGGTGGTGGGAAGGAAAAATGGGGGGAAGTTTTGAAGAAGATGTGAGGCTTCTGTGCAGGGGAGTAATGGGCAACACTATAAGCAATTAGTTGTGCCCACCCAGCACTGTGGGGAATTAATGTTGTTAGCGCATGATTGTCTTTCTGCTGGTCACTTGGGAGCACAACAAACCTATGACAGGATAAAGAAAATTTTCTGCTGGCCAGGAACATAGAATGATGTGAGGAATTATTGCAGTCCTTGTGAATTATGTCAAAAAAGAAAAAGACCCACAGGACCCTGGAAAGTTCCTCTACTCCCCTGGCCTGTAATACAATGTCTGAGGGTAGCAATGGACACCGTGGGCCTATGCCATGTCCTACCTGTAGAGGGAAAAATATATCTTACTGGTGGTGGATTTTGCCACTAAACACCCTGAAGCATTAGCTCTGTCTAACATAGAGGCAGAATCTGTAGCAAGAGCACTTCTCACTGTCTTTAGAAGAGTAGGTTTCCCTAAAGAGATTTTATCTGACCGTGGGTCAAATTTCATGTCTCAGCTACTTGGGGAGCTATGAAAGTTATGTGGGGTGAAACAACTAAAAGCTATCTCATATGACCCAGAAACAAATTTTGGGGGAAAGATTCAATGGGACCCTAAAATCTATGCTGGGAATGTATGCAGATAAGACAGTTCAAGATTGGGATGAATTATTGCTATATTTGATGTTTGCTTTTAGGGAAGTACATCAAGAACCATTGGGTTCTCCCCATTTGATCTCCTATTTGTCTGAAAAGTGAGGGGACCCCTAGATCTCATGAGAGATCCTGGGAAGGGGACTGTGATGCTGGCTGAGTAGGTTGTGTTAGAATGTAGTTAGGTCTATTCACTTATATGGATCAAAGTAATTGTTAGATGTATAAGTGTGCCTTCAAATGTTTAAACTTCATGAAACTAGTGGAATGTTACTTGTATTTCTTTTGCTTATCTGTACCTGTCATAATGTAAGAGCAAACATTTACATAGTAAATACACTTGTAACTAAATTACCCATCAAAGAAATCTTGGCAAATGCTAATGAAGGACTTGAAGAGTTTAAGGGAAAATGCTAATTTCAAGCAAGTGGCTATTATATGATGGGAGGTGAAAAGCCTAAGTGCATTCCTCACACACCATCATCAAAGGAAAAGCCCACAAAACCATCAGCTTGCTTTCTGTGTGAAGATACTATAAATATGAATTCAAAGAAAGATCCATTATCACTGGACTGTTTGGATTCTAACAGGGCAGAATAACTGAATGAGAAGATCGAGATCTCCAGAGTTATTCTAGATAACCCTGAAACACTTTTGGGAAACTGGCAGTTTATTACGTCACTGCCATCATTTGGAATTACAAACTGTGTTTTATCTGTTATTATATTTTACCTGCTTTAACCTCCTAATAACTCTCACTCTTTTTTCTTAGCTAATAAATCTTTAGTTAGTTTACTATAGAACTGGCTGCCAAATTGTCGTTGGTGTAAGATCTGGAGTACTAATTGATCTGGGGTAAGTGGTTGGTCCTTGGGACTCAGAGCAACCTGATGTGGTGTTTCAGTACCTGTTTATCATGAATTTCAGTTTGTCTGGGTGGCAGGATAGGCTGGAGAGTCTAAGGGGACTGTCTGTAACTCCATGGTAAGACTGATATAGTGATCCAGGAGTTCACATTTTTTACTAGCTTGGGGAAATGTAATTTTCACTCCATGCATCTGAAGAAGTGTTTTTTTTTTCCCCCATGAAAGCTTATGCCCAAATAAATCTGTTATTCTTTAAGGTGCTACTGGACTCCTTGTTTTTGTGGATACAGACTAACACAGCTACCCCCTGATACTTTACCTCACATCAGTTGGTACCGGAGATCTTGCACCAAAGACAACACCTGAAGCCAATCCTTTAAGAAACTATTTAAAGGTTTATTAACTAGGAAAGAGAAATGAAAGAGTTATGTACTGTTAAAGAAACCAAATATAGATGCACACACACAAATGAGTTATCATCTAAATTCTAAGAATGATAGAGTTGTAATGGTCTGTCAATTCAAAGTATCTTTTAGGGTGGACCCAAGGGGAAAACCACGCAGATCTCTCTCAGTTCAGAGTCTCTGGCCCTGTCAGAGTTCAAACAGCTAAGACAGAGATGCAAAATTTTCCTGTGACTTTGTTTCTTTTCTTTCAGTCAACTTCCAGATCTATAGGATGACCTTCCTTGTATGTAGCACTTCCAGGGTGTGATAGGGCCATTATCCAATTCTTTGTATTACAATGTTTCTTGATGGCCCTTCTGATTTTGATAATCATCCCTGAATTAAACTGAAAAATCCATTAGTGAAGATGTTTAGAAGATGCTTTAATTTTTAAAAAGGTAAAAGTAAACAAGGAAGTAGCGGGAAAGATGAAGATGGTAGTCGCAATCCAGGTAATTCCATACTGTATAAGAATGTATGGTTCTTTCTTTTCCCACTGAGTTCTATGACATTCTAATCTGTATCAACAACTGGGTTGAGCAACTAAGAAATATAATAGTTGGTTAGCAAATTAATGAACAGCTTGCTGTGAGACTCTTGAGTATTAATGAACAGCTGACTAATTTTCGAGTGAATGGTATATATCTGCACGTGGTCAGGAAAAGCTAAGTACAGGATACAGCTGAGCAGATGTCCTGGCTATTAAAAGTACAAAAGTATGTCAATGTACATTGGTGAGTTGCTGTGTTCTTTTTACTGCAATTACTTTGCACACCCAAGTTGCAGAAATCAGGTCAAGCTTGGAAATTACAACACTTCAAATATGCCCAGGTTTCACTATGCGAGGCAGTGGCATTGCTTTGGGATGCAAATAACTCAGGAAAAGAAAGATACACGAGGGGGAGGGGATGGTTCCAAGACTTCAGGGAAACAAATCAGCATATTTGAAAAAGTTTCAGATTCAGAGACAACTTGTTAGACAAGGGCACTTTTTCCTGTTTTATACTGGCTTCAGCAGGAGATTAAGCTTCCTTCTGCAGTGTTATACATAGGGAAATCATGATCTGAAATAGGAATACTAATGCTGCTTTGGTTTTTGAATGACTGTCTGTAAGAAAATTGACACTGGTTCAGGAGTCAGACTTCCTAAGACAACCTTCAAAACTCTGTATGCTGAGAGTTACTCCAGCAAGGAAGGAGCCTATCACTACAGTCCTGTTTTCTTGACTTCTAGTGGCAATGGCTCTGCTAGTGTTGACAAAGTACCCTTGTGAGGAAGCTCGTAGTGGCCCTGGGGCACAGCCACTGCTGGTGAATGGAAGCACATATTGCCAGGAAGCAGTAGATGAAAGCACCCAGGGTGGAAAGAAAAGAGCACGACACAAAAGGGCAGATTCACAAAGTAATTTAGCATGGTGATGCTGAGTGTTGCCATGGCTAACTTTTGAGTGCCTAGTAAGTCACTGGGATTCACAAAGCTTGGGTTCTGCACCTAGGCTCCTACACAATGAATGGTGAGAGAAGGCCACCTTAGAATGGAATTCACAGAAGACAGCACACTGGGTGGCTCCTCACCTAAGCTAGCCAATTGGAAATGCCAAGGGGAGGGGTGTATTCTCAGCCTTGCTCCTCTCGGGGAGTTCAGCTACTAAGTTTGGGCTGCAGGGGGGCACTTCTTTCTGCTTGGGATTCTCAGCTACAAACCCTCTCCTGGTGCTATGCAACTACACTGTTTTTGTAAGAAGCCAGGGGTAGCGGCAAGTTCTCTTACAACTTTTAGCCCAGTGGTTAGGGTATTCACCTGGGATGTAGGAGACCCTTGGTTCAAGTCCCCACTCCACCTGAAGTGGCAAAGAGATTTGAATAGGGATCTAACTTGTCAGGTGAGTGCTGTAGTCACTGGGCTATAGGACATTCTCATGTGGGGGCTCCCTTAGCCTCCTCTGTTGAAGCTGTCACCCATAGATGAATATTTTGAAAAGTCACTGGAACAGGGGGACTGGACCCTGGGTCTCCCACATGAGTGCTCTAACCACCAGGCTACAAAGTCATACTCATACTTGATCTCTCTCTTGCTTTCTCTTTCTCAGTGACTTTAGATATTTATCCACTGTGGAACAGCTTCAACAAGAGAGACAGAGGGTGCACCATATCTCTAGATCAGTGGTTAGGACACTGTGCTGAGAGGTGGCAATCCATGATCAAATCCTTTCTTCCCTTCAGGCAAAGAGGGAACGCATCCTAGGTGAGTACCATTACCAATGGGCTAGAAGTTATGAGGGTGGTCCTCATCCCCTCCTCTTTCCCTGGTTTTCTATCTGCTATCTTGTGGGGCCCAGTCTGAATGCACTTTAGCAGATCAGGTCCAGTGGGCAGTTTAGGAAGAAGAACCCCTATCTTCCCCTAATTTGTACATCACTGGGGCTTATGTGTCCGGATGCCTGCTGCGGGGCTGCTGTGTGCACAGGCAGAAACATAGGTGTCTAGGCAACTTTACTGCAGAAGTTTAGGCCCTGAATGAGTTTAGTTACCTACAGGGTTTGGGAGCAGCTGAGCGGGAGCTTTGTGAATCTAATAAGGTCTAATTTTGTGATTTAGGCACCTAAAGTGGCAGTTAGGTGCCTACATCCTTTTGACTCTAGCGCAAATTGAAGAAGAGGAAAAAAAGAGTTAGATATAGTATTTAATTTCTCTGTTAAGACATTGCAGGATAAGTTAAATTACAGGGATCCAATGATATGAATGCCTGTAAATAAAATCTTACTTTTTTGCAAGGTTAGGAATGAATGTAATAATTCAGGGATGTTGAAGAAAACTCAGAGAAGGCTCATTTCTGTGTACTCATAAACTGCTCTTAGTAATACTTTGTTTCAGAGTAGCAGTCGTGTTAGTCTGTATTCGCAAAAAGAAAAGGAGTACTTGTGGCACCTTAGAGACTAACCAATTTATTTGAGCATAAGCTTTCGTGAGCTACAGCTCACTTCATTGGATGCATTCAGTGGAAAATACAGTGAGGAGATTTATATACACACAGAACATGAAAAAATCGGTGTTATCATACACACTGCAAGGAAAGTAATACTTTGTTGTGGTTGACTAATGAAGAGAAGGTGTGGTGGGACAGAATGAAGAACCAAAATACCAAGTGATTATAATGCCAGTTGAGGTTGTCATTACCAGTTTCTTTTCTGTAAATACACAAACAGCTGACTTGAACCAGCAGAAAATATCCAAGCAGGACAAAAACTGAAAGATTAAGGGTACTGGTTCCACAGCATGATAACCAGATATGGAGAAAAGGAGACCTGCTGTGACATAACACTAAAATTCCTTCTCCCAATCAACTTGTCATACTGTTAAGTTTTAGAACACCTGTCAGTATCTATCTCATGCCAATATGCTTCCTGCCTTTTACTACTCCACTCCCTGGATTTTCTCTCACCCAGTAGGAGTTACGTAGCCTGGAGTGCAGGGATCAGCAACCTTTGGCATGCGGCCTGCCAGGAAAATCTACTGGAGGGCGGGGACGGTTTGTTTACCTGCAGCTTGAGCTCCAGCCTGAGCCACAACTTAAAAGCACTATCTACATAGCTATGTTTATCATGAGTCCCACAAGCCTTAGTCTGTCAGCCTGGGATGGGATGCTCACTGTTACGGGCTGCCACAGGCTGTGTAGACCTACTGTAGGAGTTCTTAGAGCCTCTAGAGCAGGAATAACTCCTGTGCACACCTACAAAGGGGAAGGACAGATCCCAGGATACTTAGGAACCATCTGAGGGAGAGGAATTCCTCTACTTATTTAACTTCAATGGAAGAGGAGCTGTTCTAGAAGGAGTCTCCTGACAATGGAATTAGGAAGCTCCTTATGATTACTGTTTGGTTTGTGGGGATATCAGAGAAAAAAAACTTTCTGCCAGCTGGGCTGCTCTCATCTTTCTGGATGAATGCCAGAGTGGTTCCACCAGCCAGGAAGGTACTTTCAACCTGCACAATTTGTTGAACAGCCAATATGTGCTACATGTGGGAACAATGGTCTAGGTGCATCATACAAGCAGATTAGTAGGGTTAGATTAATTTCTAATTATCTGTTTGTACTGTTTAGAATTTTTTCTGAGGACTCTATGCAGCATAAAATGTTTGTTGCCTTCCAGAAGGAGAAAACTTTTTATTTTTCAATACCCCTCCCTGCTATCACAGCCTGGCAATGTAGCTCCTCTGGAGCTCAGCAAAAGTTGGAATTTATATCCCATGCAGAATTCCAATATTCTGAATCGGGATGAACAGTTGAAATATCAACATATCTGGAGACTAAAAGGGTCCAAAGATTCAATTAAGAAATATCTAAATGCTTTGTTTCAAAATTTTCAATCCAAACAAAATGTTTCAACATTTCTGACTCAAATCTAAATGTTTTGATTCATGCAGTGCCTCATGCCTCCCTGTGGACTGAGCACCTTGGCTGGCCTACATCTCCCTTGATGGACCATAGTCATGTGATTTCCATGGTGCACCGCACAGCTCAGTCAGAGGGGACACTGGAGTGCATCATGGGAGATGTAGTCCAGCCAAGAAGCCCAGTCCATATGAGAGAATAGGGGCATGAAACACAAAATGTATGTTTACACTGCAGTTCAGGTTGTGCCTCCCAGTTCGGGGAGACAAACACAAGCTAGCTCTTGTCAAGCTAATATGAGGTGTAGCCAGGAGTAGCACAGGAGGCTACTTGGGCTAGCCACCTGAGTACAAACCCAACTGGACCTCTGGTTACATTCTTGGGAGGCCACCACCCATGCTACCCATGGCTCTGCTACCATTTTTAGGGTGCAAGCTCGAGAAGAGCTAGGATATTTCTGTCCACCCAAGCTGGGAAGCAGGCTTCCAGATGCAGCATAAAAATACTTTTGGACTACAGTTCCCATGAGGCACCACAGCACTATCGTTGGTTGCCAATTAATGTTGAACTCCACAAAATGAAATGTTTTTGTTCAATCCAACAAACAGATTTTTTTCAGGTTGAACCTATCACAAATTAAGTATCAAAAAGGAGGAGTTCGGAAGCTATAGACCAGTCAGCCTGACTTCGATACCTGGGAAGCTACTACAGCAATGTATAAAAAATTCAATTTTTGAATCATAGAATCATAGAATATCAAGGTTGGAAGGGACTTCAGGAGGTCATCTAGTCCAACCCCCTGTTCAAAGCAGGACCAATCCCCAACTAAATCATCCCAGCCAGGGCTTTGTCAAGCCTGACCATAAAAACCTCTAAGGAACGAGAATCCGCCACCTCCCTAGGTAACCCATTCCAGTGCTTCACCACCCTCCTCGTGAAAAAAGTTTTTCCTAATATCCAACCTAAACCTCCTCCACTGCAACTTGAGACTATTACTCCTAGTTCTTTCATCTGGTACCACTGAGAAGAGTCTAGATCCATCCTCTTTGGAACCCCCTTTCAGGTAGTTGAAAGCAGCTATCAAATCCCTCTCATTCTTCTCTTCTGCAGACTAAATAATCCCAGTTCCCTCAGCCTCTCTAAGTCATTGCTCCAGCCCCCTAATAATTTTTTTGTCCTCTGCTGGACTCTTTCCAATTTTTCCACATCCTTCTTGTAGTGTGGGGCCCAAAACTGGACACAGTACTCCAGATGAGGCCTCACCAATGCCGAATCACATCCTTTGATCTGCTGGCAATGCTCCTACTTATACAGATCAATATGCTGTTAGCCTTCTTGGCAACAAGGGCACACTGTTGATTCATATCCAGCTTCTCATCCACTGTAACCCCTAGGTCCTTTTCTGCAGAAGTGCTGCCTAGCCACTTGGTCTCTAGTCTGTAGCAGTGCATGGGATTCTTCCATCCTAAGTTCAGGACTCTGCACTCGTCCTTGTTGAAACTCATCAGATTTCTTTTGGCCCAATCCTCTAATTTGTCTAGGTCCCTCTGTATCCTATGCCTACCTTTGAATGCATCTACCACTCCTCCCAGTTTAGTGTCATCTGCAATGCCTACTCACTAGCAGCATGAATTTATTAAGAACAAATCATGCCAAGCCAGATTGATTTCCTTGAAGGTCAGGGTAACTGTTTTGGTAGATAGGGGGAATGAGGTGGACATCATATACTTGGACTTCAGCAAGGCTTTTGACACAGTACCACATGACGTTCTGATAAGTAAGTTGGAGAAATGAAGGCTTGGGGGAACTACCATTAAGTGGATACAGAACTGGTCAAACAACTGCAAACAAAGAGTAACTCTTAATGGAGTGATGTCAGATGGGAGGGAGGTATCAAGTGGAGTTCCTTTGGGACTGTTCTGGGTCCTCTGTTGTTTAACTCCAGATGTGGAGAAACTGGAAAGGATCCAAGGCAAGTGACAAAGATGATCAAAGGCTGAAGAAACTGGGTATGTTTCGTTTTCAGAGTAGCAGCCGTGTTAGTCTGTATCCATAAAAAGAAAAGGAGTACTTGTGGCACATTAGAGACTAACAAATTTATTTGAGCATAAGCTTTCGTGAGCTACAGCTCACTGCATCAGATGCATGCAGTGGAAAATACAGGAGGGTGATTTTATATACACAGAGAACATGAAACAATGGGTGTTACCATACACACATTGCAGTTGTTTGACCAGTTCTGTATACACTTAATGGTAGTTCCCCCAAGCCTTCATTTCTCCAACTTACTTATCAGAACGTCATGTGGTACTGTGTCAAAAGCCTTGCTGAAGTCCAAGTATATGATGTCCACCTCATTCCCCCTATCCACCAAACCAGTTACCCTGACCTTCAAGGAAATCACTCTCGTTACAGTGTGTATGGTAACACCCATTGTTTCATGTTGTCTGTGTATATAAAATCCCACTACTGTATTTTCCACTGCATACATCTGATGAAGTGAGCTGTAGCTCACGAAAGCTTATGCTCAAATAAATTTGTTAGTCTTTAAGGTGCCATGAGTACTCCTTTTCTTTTTTGGGGGGTATGTTTAGTTTCGAAAAGAGGAGAATAAGGTGGGATAGCAGTCTTCAAATTATTGAAAGGCTGCCTGTAGTGAGGTGGTGTGGTTCCCTGCCGCCCCCAGAGGGGGACAAGCCTCTCCAGACACCAAAGGGGGTGGAGACAATGAATCCTGCACCCGCCCCCCAGAGGTCAAGGCACAGGGCAGGAAGTGTAAAAGCCCAACCCCAGGGCTCACTAGAAGAACAGCTGCCAGAGAGGCCAGACCCCTGTGGCCTAGCTCCCGGTTGAGAGACCCTGGCAAGCAGTGGCTGACCCGAAGATTGGCCGAACTGGCTGATGCCTGATGCCACCCAGAGCTCAGAGGAGCTGTCAAGCCTGCCCCTCGCAAGTTACCCTGAGGAGCCCATGGTGCTTGACCCCTTGGAGGACACTGTCCAGACCCAGGTACCTCTAGAGGGGGAGTTAGGAAGTAGCCCAGGGGCAGCTGACCCTAGTCCGGCTGCAGAGCTCCCAGAGACTATGTCAGTGTGTTGCGGCCAGGATCCCCACTGACACAGAAGCAGGCCTTCTGCCGCTGCTAGGGCCCTGGGCTGGGATGCAGTGGAGTGCGTGGGCCTGCTTCCCCCCCACCCCACCCCCCGCCACCCAATGTGTGGGTGGCAGTCTCCCCCTCTCCCAGGCCCTTCGGAGCCAGGAGGCTGGACTTGCTGTTTACCTGTTTGCTCAGCCCCTGCCTGAGGGCCTGAGCCATTGAGTCTTTGCTTCCCCGCCCTGACCCAGGGCCAGGGCCAGCTCATTACATAACAGTTGCTCAGCTCCTGTCTGAGGACCTAAGCCTGTGACTCACTGCTGCCTGCCGACTGGGTGTGAATAACTGTTATGTTTTGTGTCTACTGCTGCTGCAGCGCAAACCCCCTGCGGCCAGGCTAATTCCCAGTCACAACTGAAAAGAAGTAGTGAGGCAGTGTGGTTCCCCACCATCCCAGAGAGTGACGAGCCCCAGCCAAACTCCTCTACATTGCCATAAAAAGATGGGGAAAAGTTGTTCTTTCTTGCCACAGAGGGCAGGAGAAGAGGCAATGAGTTCAAACTAGGATGACCAGACGGCCTGATTTTTTAAGGACAGTTCCGATATTCAGAAAAATTAATCATCTGTTGGTACTTAGGTAATCAGTACTACGGTTTCACATATTTTCATTGCCCTCCAAAGTATTATGCAGCGTATGGCAATAAGAAACATCATCTCATTGAGTTTTACTATTCTTAATGGCTGGAAGGTCACAATATACTTAAAAGCATGATTAAGCATATTTAATTATCTAGGTTGAAACCACCACCACTGCTCCCCCATCCTGCACTCTCCCTCCATGTAAAGGGCCAATCCAAGATATGAGCACTACTTGACTCACAATTTCACTCTCAAATTAGGACATAAGTGGGGTCAAAGTGATAGCTTTTTGGCTGGCCCTTTGATCTGGGGAGAATTTTATCCCGCAAATTCTTTATTGTGAAAATATAATGAAACCAGAAGGCAAGAAAGATTCTCATAATTATAAAGTCAAATATATGTTCTGTGTTTATTCAATATTCATAAAATATCCCAGACTACTATAGCGCCAATATTTCAAAGGGTAGTTAATAAAGATTGTGTGTGGGTGTTTATTTGCTTATTTTTTTATATTTTAATAGATTTGTATATTACAAGGCTGAAATGAAACATTGTGGTTATCAAGTCTAACCTCTTACATAACAAAGACTACAGAACTTCCCTAAATTAATTCCTGTTTGAACTACATCACCTCTTTTGGAAAATCATCCAATCTTGATTAAAAAATGTCCACTGATGGAGAATTCACCACAGCCCTTAGTAAATTGTTCCAATGGTTAATTCAGGGGTGGGCAAACTGCAGCCTGTGGGCCAGATCTAGCCCCTCAGGGCTTTGGATCCGGCCCGCGGGATTGCCCCCCATGCTGCCACAGGCCCCGCTCTGCTCTCAGAAGCTACCGGTACCATGTCCCTGGGGCTCTGGGGGTGTCTGTGCAGAGGGCTTTGTGCGTTGCCCTTGGCTCCAGGCACTTCCCCCCACAGCTCCCATTAACTGGGAGTGGGGGAACTGCAGCCAGTGGGAGCTTTGGGGGAGGTACCTGGAGGAGTGGCAAGGGCAGCCATTCCTACATCTTATGTTCCTGAGTCAAATGCCCTACGGTAGTCTAAATATATTTCATAAATACCTTTTACAACCAAACTTGTACCCTCATCAAAAAAGGATATCAAATTAATTTGACAAGATCTGTTTTCCCTAAATCCATGTGGATTGACATTAAATATATTGCCATTGATTAAATTCTTAATTAATTCCTATATCAGTTATTTTTCCCAAGATTGGTATCAAGCTGACAACTGTATAATTACCTGTGGTTATCCCATGTTTTTTTTTTTTTTTTTTAACATCCTTCCCACACAAATAATGGTATGCAGGGTGGAAATGTGTATCTTCCACATTCCTTTCTGTCATTTTGCTGCTGCTACCATTTCCTCTATGGTATTGAGATCAACTGTTCCGCCCTTCCTTTTAAGGGTTCTTCTTATGGTTTCTCTTGGGCTTCCTCATTTCCTCATACCAGTTATTTCCACTTGACGGTTTCATGTGGTAGTCTGTGTGTTGGCATCCAGAGTACATGCCCCAAATAAATTCAGGGCTTCCTTCCGATTCTGGTGAAAATGAGCTGCTGGTTGATGATTTCTCACATCTCTTTGTTGGTGATGAAGTCTTTCCAACCAATGCCCAGTATGTTTCAAAGACACTTATTTCTGAAGGCGTCTAGTTTTATCTTGAATATCTTAGTAGATCTCCAGGTCTCACAGCTGTATGTTAGCACTGATATTACCTTTGAACTGAAAATTCTCAGTTTCGTTCTGGTTCTGTATATCTTTGATTTCCATATGTTGTTGAGTTTAGTAAATTTCCTGTCCCTGATGTCATTTCCTTCTTGAAGTCTCTGTTGGCTAATACTGAGTTGTCCAGGTAGATGAGCTCTCTAATTTCTTGATAGTTTTGCCTTGTAATGTGATCTGAATGCTTGATGTCAACTTAGGGTGACCAGATGTCCTGATTTTATAGGGACAGTCACAATATTTGGAGATTTTTCTTATATAGGCACCCATTTGTGGTGTTTAGATGTTGCTTGTAATTACCAGAATTGGGAGCACTGGCTGTTGGGCGTCTGAAAGGACAGGAAACAGGAAGGAGGGGGGAGGAGTTGAGAGGCGGGGAGAGAGCTACAGAGAGTGCAGAAGGAGCTTGGTAAAGAGGTTTCCACTTTGAAAATAAAGTCATGTTGAAGCTTGTTAGTACCTTGCCTGGTTGATACAACACTATCGCCCCCCACCCCCTCTCCCAATTTTTCACACTTGCTATCTGGTCACCCTATGTCTGCATTTCAAGGATATTTGATTTAGCATAATTAATTTTAAGCCCCTCTTCACTTGCTATTTTCCCCAGGTTGAGTGTTTATGCTTTTATGCTTTTTAAAATATCGGTGCTACGTTCGCTTTCTTCCAGTCCCCTGGAACTTCCCCAGTGTTCCAGGGCTTATTGATAATCAACATTAGGAGTCCAGAGAGCTCTTCATCCATTATTTTAAAGCAAGTTATTTGCACCTGCTCACTTAAAAATATCCAACTTTCGTAGCTGCTGTTTAACATTCTCCTGATTACTGTTGGCATGGAAAGTATTTAATCATCATCATATGATGTGATTACATCATCTGGCTTTTCCCCAAATACAGAATACAAATATTTAATGAACATTTCTTCTTTTTCTGAATTATTTATGACTATTCAATATAATGTAATGTTTCTTTAAAATAAAAAAAGTGATTGTTGAGAACAAGTCTTTCAATTTATAGATGGATATATCATTAGGAATATTCTACAAATCCATATAAACACAACACAATTGCCGGTAAGTGGAAGCATATGAAAAAAGAAACAGAAGCTGAAATATAGCATCCCATTGTGGGTTTTTTTTAAAAAAAATAATTGACTTAATATCCCAATTTTTTGCATATTTAACAACCAAAGGGGAGTTTTTAGCCTTATTCTGCTCTTTTGAAAATAATGCATTTAACTGGAGAGGAAAATACTATCTTTATTTGAGAGTCAACATCTCCCTCTGCTGGACTTCTTTTGAAATTCATGACAGTTGAGATTCTGGACACAATACAAGAAATGCTGTTTAGTTTTCTGTAAGTGTATCATCTTAGAGATCTGATTATTAGTTCTTTAAATCTGGTGTGCCATTAGCTTGAGGAAGTATAAAATCATATGTTTTTCCACTTTTTTTCCCTTGACATTAACTCCCAAGGAATTCATTTTCATTGTCACAGTGTCAGTCACAAACAGCAAAAACAGTGCAAAATGAACATGCATTTTTAGGATTCGTCAGATTTTACTGTTATATTACTAGAGTACTGCAATTTCTTATGCTATTTACAGTATTAAGTACTCAAAGACCCAGGGTAAGCCTATCAGAAAGCTGTATGTAAAGTTTTAAAGACTTGACCAATTTTGTGAATTATTAATAAACACAGTAAATTGAGTAGAAGAAATTTCATTAATGGCTAACAAATTAAAAACTGCAATCTGGCTTTCTAGTCTCTCCCCCACTCCGAAGCAAGTATTCCAAAACTAGAACTGAGAGAAAGCACATTTTTCTACCTTGGGTGCACATCTCTGCTACAGGTTTCAGAGGAGCAGCCGTGTTAGTCTGTATTCGCAAAAAGAAAAGGAGGACTTGTGGCACCTAGTCTCTAAGATGCCACAAGTCCTCCTTATCTCTGCTACAGAACTCCTTAAATTTATCAGTGGCTTCCCCAGGCAATAATACGATCCTACTGCTAGCTGAATGATTTCAGGTGTAATGGTTTCATATACTAGAAAACCACTTATTTCTATGTTAATACTAAGCTCTACTAAAATGACTGGGGTCCCAAACAGATTACATCTGAAATGTTAGTATTGGCACTCTCAGTTTCTTGTTGGAAGTGATATTCTCTAGCAATGAAACTTTGACCATTGTTCGGGGAAAAAAGAAAAATAACCACAGAAGAGTTACCAAGTGTGCTCACTTTTTAGAATATTTTATATATTGCTATAAAGTACTCTAAAACATAACGTCCATATTGGGCCAAAAGAAATCTGATGAGGTTCAATAAGGATAAGTGCAGGGTCCTGCACTTAGGACGGAAGAATCCAATGCACCGCTACAGACTAGGGACCGAATGGCTAGGCAGCAGTTCTGCGGAAAAGGACCTAGGGGTGACAGTGGACGAGAAGCTGGATATGAGTCAGCAGTGTGCCCTTGTTGCCAAGAAGGCCAATGGCATTTTGGGATGTATACGTAGGGGCATAGCGAGCAGATCGAGGGACGTGATCGTCCCCCTCTATTCGACATTGGTGAGGCCTCATCTGGAGTACTGTGTCCAGTTTTGGGCCCCACACTACAAGAAGGATGTGGATAAATTGGAGAGAGTCCAGCGAAGGGCAACAAAAATGATTAGGGGTCTAGAACACATGACTTATGAGGAGAGGCTGAGGGAGCTGGGATTGTTTAGCCTGCAGAAGAGAAGAATGAGGGGGGATTTGATAGCTGCTTTCAACTACCTGAAAGGGGGTTCCAAAGAGGATGGCTCTAGACTGTTCTCAATGGTAGCAGATGACAGAACGAGGAGTAATGGCTTCAAGTTGCAGTGGGGGAGGTTTAGATTGGATATTAGGAAAAACTTTTTCACTAAGAGGGTGGTGAAACACTGGAATGCATTGCCTAGGGAGGTGGTGGAATCTCCTTCCTTGGAAGTTTTTAAGGTCAGGCTTGACAAAGCCCTGGCTGGGATGATTTAACTGGGAATTGGTCCTGCTTCGAGCAGGGGGTTGGACTAGATGACCTTCAGGGGTCCCTTCCAACCCTGATATTCTATGATTCATTATCTATATGAGCATTGTGTATCATGACAATATTTTAAGATATTAAATATAAATACACAAATATATAGATACACACATATATAATGTTATATATACACATATAATACACATTTTATATACACACAGATTGTATGTATACCAATTTAATCACTTTATTTAAATACATGACATACTACAAAATAGGCTATTGTTTATTGTATGTGCCATAGGCCCTATATTATGTTAGGGTATAGAATATTTAACAGACCACATACACATTCTAATTTTTAAAAGGCATTTGTATTGGTTTTAAATTATTTTATTTCCAACATTTTTCAAAACTGATTGTCTAAAAGTGGGCTACTAAATCCATCTTTAGATACCTTGTAATGATGTATCTACCCCACACAAGGCTGGAAGGTTTAAGAGGGCCAATAAACTGCTTAGGCTGTATCTGGAGAATCAGACAGGGAGCAAGGATTTAATTAGAAGAGGCTCAGCTGGGCAGGAAAAGGCAAGGCAGCTGGCAACAGAAGGGACTGAAGGGAAGGAGTTTTATGTCACTCCTAGGGAGAAAGGAGGGGTATCTGGGGCTACAGGGAAGTAGGCTGCAGTCACTTTCTGAGAGGAGAGAGTTGGGAGGCTGGTGAACCCGGGGTGGAGCCAGGAAGGTCGGAGAAGGCTCAGGGGAAAGCAACAATATAGGACAGTGCAGGCCTTGGCTGCTGACTGGAGGGCCTGTAAGTTGGAACCCGTAGTGGATGGTGAGCCTGGGTTCCCCTACCAGCCACTGGGGATGTGGCCAGGCGAGGCAGAGGACAGAGTAGACTGCTTGGGATGGTTTGTCTGGGAAAGACTTGTTACATTACCCCCAGAAGGAGAACATGTATGGTGACCTGACCAAGTCATGAAGAGGAGGCTGCAGTTCCTGGAGTGAGAAGGGCTACAGGGCAAGACAGAATGAGTGCAGACAATACCAGAGGAGGGTTCAATGCCTGGTAGAGCTAATCCCCAGGATGGCCTGAAGGAGGAGCCACCTGCAGTGAGCGAACCCCGTGCCACACCTAAATAGAAATTACTTGATTTACAGAGGTGCTGAATAATTCCATCTCCCACAGCTTTCCACTTATCTGTGTCCCAAAGAGCTCCTCACTGGGAGTTGAGTGTATAATGTCCCAGGAAGATATTTTTGTCATTTTCTCAGGGGCACCCGTTTTGTTTGTGTATGAGTGCGCTAGGCATTGTGTGTTTGTTTAGAAATAATGGCCCCCCTCCAACAGTCCTTAGTACCTCCTCAGGCAAAATTCCCACCAATATTAATGTCTTTTAGAGGACCAGCGTCTGTTGGTGAGAGAGACAGCAGCGCAAGTAGGTCAGTACGCTCCAGTACATGGTACCAGCAAACTATTTATAGCCGGTACGGCATACCGGAAAGACACAGCAGCAGCTCCACTGAGGAGGGGCAGCGGGGAAAGGAGCAGAACACCGGCAGCTCCTCCAGCTGTCTCCAGCGGGGGCTGCTGCTGTAGCACGAGGAAGGATGGAGACACAGCTCCATGTCTGGAAGGGCAGGGGGTGTGGCTATGAGTTCTGCTCCTTTCCACATTGGGAAGCTGTACTGCTGGCCTCCAGCCTCACCCTCACAGCCCTGTCTCTGGCGCAGCAGGAGGAGGACAGAGCCCCACTCCCCACCCCAGGTAACATGAGATGGATATGGGGCGGGGATGGGAAGAGCGTGGGGGCCCTGAGCTGGGGGCGACGCGGTGAGGAGTCACATGAGGGTCATGTGACAATGTCAGTGCCCCCCCTTAGCTTGTGCTCCCCCCCCCCACCGGTTAGACATGGATTTTGCTTGCACCAGTGGAGAGAGACAAGCTCTTGAGCCATACAGAACTCTTCTTCAGGTCTGGGAAAGGTACTGGAGCTCATTGTGGCTTGAAAACTTGTTCCTCTTTCACCAACAGAAGTTGGTCCAATAAAAGATATCACCTCACCCACCTTGTCTCTGTAATATCCTGGGACCAACATTGCTACAACTACACTGTATATAGAAATATTGACAGCTTTGCCTAGACTTCAGAATACGAACATCAAGATTTGGGTCAATGTCAAAAACCGGAAGCTTTGTAATGATCCCAATGTGATGGTGGGGTGTCGGGGGAAACCTCCACTGACTTCAGTTGAAGCATCATCAACAGGCCCCTGGTTAGCATGGTTCATCCTAATATAAGAATGCAAATTCTGTTCTTTAAACAATGCTGAGTGTGATTGATAATGGTACATAAAGCAGAAGGCTTATTTTCCCCAAACTGGGTCAAATTAACACAACTAAAACCAGCAGTAAATTGAGAAAATATGTTATAAATATTCATAATGCAAAAACTCAAAAGCTTCTCTTCACTGAAAGTTGTATTTATGTATTCCACACAATGTATCAAAGCATTGGCTTTCTATGTTCAGATATAGGTTTGATTCTAACTTACTGTTAGATAAAGGGAGAATTTAGGTAGTCTTAGTACAGCCCCTAGTGGAGAGTCTTCTAGTTAAAGAATCATTTTAGCTCATAAAACGAAACAATTATTGTCATTAATACAAATTAATAATTAGTAATTGATTGCTGGAAACAATCAGGTTGAGAAACCCATCTAATTTCTCCTGACAAATAGCTTTCAGCCAGGAATATACCCATGGGAACAGTTGCCTTACTGGAAAAGTGGTGCGCAGAAAAGCAATAACCATTATTGTCACTATATATTAGATACATATATCATACCTTGGACAAATTCTTCCCAGTTACATGTGTGTAAAGATGGTGGACATTACTGAAATCAATAGAATTACATTAGAATTAAAAGTGCATAATTGTGAGCAAAATTTTGTGGCTGCAAAACTGCATGTGCTAATGTTGTATGTGCTAATTTCACCTGCATTTAAAGAAGGCTCGATTTCCTCCCTATTGAAATAAATTGTCTAACTTCAATCTGCTAACGTAAGTGCAGCATGTAACAATTTTTTAGCACTATTTAAAAAAAAAATCCCGAACTGAAGTTTACATATTGATTCAGGTGGGATTTTTGAAAGCACTAAGGCCCAGCTCCTCCACAGAATAAGGGACATAACTCCACTGATTTCAAAGGGAGTTGGACTTCTAAATACCTTTTGAGGATCAGGGCATATGTGACATAGGAGCACATGTCCCATTGCACAATGCAACTTGTTTGCCTAAGTTTCTTAGGTGTCTTTGATAATTCTATCAATCCTCAACCTTTTCTACTTATAACAAGAGCTGTTTGCAAATAGGAAAGAAATTAATTTTGATGGAGATTTTCCAATTAACTCCTCTTGCAATAAAAAGGTTTGAGTATCCTCAAAGTCCTTTGTAGGTGGTTGTGACATGTCACAAGGTGATGAAATATACTAAACCAATAGGTTTGCCATACCACCATGATGCTATGTATGTACGGTATATCATAATATTCAACACTTCTCATTGAGCCTGTGCTAGAAAGCATTTCTACTCTGTTACTGCCTTTCTCACAGGGGCTCCCACGAGTGCACTGTAGGGCAGCAAGTGATCAAACCTTTGCGGTGTAGGCCTGTAGGAGGTGGAAATCACTGTCTTCCCTTGGACTGCCAAGTCAGCCAGCCACTTTTCAGTTGGTTGACCATTTCTGATTCCACAGAGGTTAGAAGAGAGGACTAGGAATTAGACTGACTACAGAAATTTGGCAAGGGATCTAAAGCACAGCTATAGGGCTTGTCTACATGGTGGGGTGATGTGCTCTATGGGGGTGTGATTTCTAAAATGCACTAATGTGTTGTGCATTAATTGTTTCATGTAGAATCTGTTGGTGCACTTTAACATAGTGCTGTTTAACTACATTAAAATGCAGTAGGGAATCGTTAGTGTGCACCAGCAGATCTACACAGACCATTTAGTGCACAACATGCTTTAGAAATCATACCCACCGAGAAGACAAGATGATAGATGCAAAATATTAACACTCCTAAACATTTCACCTTAATCAAAGCTGTACATTTTAAAATATTTTAGTCAAGGTTTCACCTATTTGTTACTATTTAATATAAGAAAGAACCTTCCTACTGGGTTTATGTGTGTGGCTGCTTTAACAATAATAAGGATTGGGGTTACCAACCATCCAGGATTGACCTGGAGTCTTGACCAGGAATTAAATTGACCAGGAATTAAATTGACCAGGAATTAAAGATTAAGTCATGTGATGAAATCTCCAGGAATACATACAACCAAAATTGGTAAACCCTATGGTCATGCCCTAGTGATCAGCAACTGGAGGAGACTCAACTCCCTATGCTGGTCTTCTCCTTACTGGCACTGTGTCCCCGAGAAAAACGTCCATGAAGCCAGGGAAACATGAATGAGGAGAGGTGGGGGATGGTAAGTGGAAGAATGTGCATTATCTCTGCAGCAACCCCCCTGGAAATTCATGGAAGATTTAGAGACTACACTAACTTTGCTGCAGAGCTGCACCTCTGCTCTGGAACCTGCCTTGAGTGGGAAAGTCCCACAGCAGTGTTGGATGGGGGTAGTTCTTGACAGTGGAGCCCTGTTTCAGGCAGCCAGGGTAAAATGAAAACATGAATGACCCTGGCCTTCAGCAGATTCCCTGAGATCTGCATGCTTTGAGGGCTGAACATCCTCTGCTTATTCCTTAGGGTCCAAACCTTCCTTCTATTATAGGAACAAGCTTCAAGAAACTCCACAAAAGGTGTTTTGCGGAGTCTTCCCCTTCTCCACCCACAACTCCCACACTTGAGATCTGGCTCAAAATTATTATATGTCAAACCTTTGCCTAATTGAAGTGTATGAACAATAGAGTTGATTCAGTCTTTTTATTCCTAAGATTTCAATGCTGCAACTAGCAGTAGGTAGCTAAAATTGATAATACATATTTTAGGTTGTCATTGGTTCTGTGATGTTAGCTTAGATCTAGTAGAAATAAGAATGTAAACTTAGGGCTAGATTGTGCCCCTATCTGATCCTACAGAAATGGCATTACATAAATATTTTTTTTTCTCCAGGAACAGCCCAGGAAAATATTTGTGACAGAAGCATAGTTCCCTCTCTGCTTCTACCTCAGTACAGGCACATGGAGAGTGTGGGGTGGTCCAGCAAAGAAACAGCTCCACCCATTCCTACACTGCTCCAACACAGCTCTGTGTGGGTTGGGACATACAAGGTGTGCAGACCCTATTGTCCCCACCATGCACACCTATAGCCAAGAAGCCACACAGGAGAATGGGAAGGGGATTTACTTCTTCCTGAACCTATGCAATCAGACAGGGTTAGGGCCATAATATGGCTCTGAGCTTTTTTTTTCTTTTTTGTTCAGTTGCTTACAGCATGTAAAAGATTTAAATGAACTAATTTTGTAAGGTATCTTGGGCATTTATAGAAAGGTAAACTTTCAAAAATTTTCCTTTCCCACAAATGAGACCCACATTTTAAAAAGTGATCGCACCAAGCTCTTCTCATTGAGAAAAAGGACAGTTGAGCACTTTTAAATTTCTGGCCACTTCATTTAGATGCCTAAATGGGAGCTGAATTCTTTTGTAAACCTTTTTCAAATTGAGAGCAATGGGAGCTGTTGTGTTTGCTTTTTTAATTAATTAATCTGGCCCATAGTGTACTTCTAATACTTTTTATTCTTTCTTTATATAAAGAGGTAGGGGTAATGGGGTTGTTGTTGTTGTTTTTCACCTGGGGGAGGAGTGTTTGTACAATGTAACAAATTATTTTTAAAATTGTCAGATCATTATATGTAATATGGAGAAGTGGATATAATGGTAGTGTTACCCTATTTGAAGTTCCCAAACAGAGGACACTGTGGTGGGGACAGGGATCTCAGGGGGAAGGAGGATACAGCAGTGGCCACACTATAGCCGCTCAGCTCAATATCAGACATGTTCAGATTTCAGAAATCCATCCAGACAGCGATCAGAGGACCAAAAAAAAAAAAAAAAGGGTCATGTCTGGGAAAACAGGGATGTATGGTAACCCTATGTAATGGAACTACATAGAGAATATGGAATAGCTATAATATTGGGGTCCTTTTCCTGAGTGGTAGTAGATCTGATGGTTTTGCAGGTCAGTTTCCCATTGGAGGAGAATACAGTAACATGGAACCTGTGTATTCTCCTACTGATTCTGCTTATTTACAAAATGTATGCAAGTCCTCTCTCTTTGGAAGTGGTTAAACTGCACATGGGAAATTTCCTGCGGCAGAAATCTCAGCTAAAGGTCCAATTTACCAAGAAGCAGCTGTCTTGGGCCTCTGTCTCTCCTGGAATTTTACAGCTTAAAGATGCTGTTCCCTGATCCTGGTTCAACCCCCCTTTGCTTTTTACCTAGGAAACCCCCAGATCAAAGCAGCTTACCTAGAACTATATCACCTACTACAACAGAGATTCTCAAACTGTGGTCTGTGGTCCACAAGCTCCATTCAGGTGGTCTGTGGATAGTTCCCTCTAAGGTGAGTGCCTGGGCGGCTGCACATAAGAGAATGAAGGGCCACCCACCTAATTAATAGAGCTACACAGGCATGGCTCTGCTAATTAGGTGCATGGACCCTGGAGAAAACGCACATGTAAGGTGAAGTGGTGGCCTTAGCGGGAATAGGGGGTAGGTGGGAGTGGGCAGTGGGATGTTAGAGGGGGTTGGGAGAACTTGGGATGTGCAGGGCTGCAGTGGCCAGAGAAAGAGGTGACTTTCCCCAGCTCCAGAGCTGGGGAAAGTCCAGAGACCCCCACACACACCTTCTTCCCAGCCCCAGCTCGGGAGCTGTTGCAGTGCGGGAGAGGGGGCTCATCGATCGCATTAGAAATGTAAGACTACTGATATTGAAATGAGTTGTGTGCTTTTATTTGTAGAACAAAAAAAGTTAATTATTATTAATTTTTTTAAAATATAGCACTTTTATCCAAAGCGCTTTACAATAGTTTAGCTAATGGTACAAATAACATTTGGAAAGATCATTAAGTGTTCTGCTGAGACCCTCAGCAATTTTCAAGTGGTCTGCGAAAAAAAAAAAAGAGAACCACTGGTCTACAAAGTTGAGCCAGGGTGTCACCCTGCTTTTCTGCAGCTGCTTTGGAACACAAAGGAACCTTTGATGGGGAATTAAACCCATTCTGAAGAAATCTGGAGGGGGGGGGAGGTGAAAAACTGGGATTTTTTTCAATCTTGTTAGTTCAGTCCAGCCGGCCACGTTGTATCCTAGAGCATAAGGCAGTATCTGTCATTGGCTGCTGTGGGTATGATGCTGAGTTGAAAGAGTGAAGGGAGTGAAATCCCTCAGGCAGAAGTCAGTCACTAGTGCTGCTGGCTTCAAGGGAAGCAGGTGTCCTTGGAGCTTTCTGCCCACAAATCCTGGCTGGGAAGCAGCCAATGGTGGGTACAGCAAGGGGTGACGAGGAGGGCACTACTGAAAGTTAATGGATTTAAAATACACTTCAACAGAACATTTACATTAAACAAACACATACATCAAGTTTGTTCCATTCTTTTGTGATACAGGCAGACATATAACCAGACATAGTTAATGGAAATATAAAATACATCAGATCCTGTATTTATGAAGCTGAAACACATTTCCACCAGAGATCACTGACCTAATTTCTTTGATACGGCAGCATATTGCTCTTTGGTGATTGTTTGAGATTCCTTGCTTTGCTGGAGTTTTTCCTGAGGTGATGTGAAAGGATAAATAGTACAAAGTGAATACTCAAACATTACACAGTGGTTAACCTCTACGTATTGTGTAACATTAGCTAAATGCAACATTACCCAGTTACAGAAATTCCTATAGCTTTTTAGACCAATGAGTTTTCAACTGCTCTGCCTTAATAAAGCAAGACTTTCCTATTAATTGTGCTGCCTTTAGAATAAGATTCATGAAATCTTTTCATCTGCATAGCTGAGACCTGAGCTGTTTTGTAATGTTAGATGGTTACCATTTGCTCTGTTTATCTTGTAAGTAATCTGGATGGCTGATATGATAAATTAGGTCTACAGCTTCATATATTTTTACATTATCTTGTAGTACTTAATTAGTGTTTCCTTCCCCTCCCCCCCAGACTTTGTGCAATAACTTATAAGATACCAGTACACTAAATAACAGAACACCAAACTGAAATTTGACTTTCCTACTTCCTCACACTTGTTTGGTATGTGTGTTGGGCAGTGCAAGGACATTTATTACAGTGGTTATGATTCTGACATTTATTACAGACTCTAACCTTTTCTAACACAGCAAAATACCTTTATCTGTAGGACCAAGCCTGATTTTTCTTAATCCAAGGTTGAAATTGCAAGTTTTGTGGGGAAAAATAAAACAAAAAATCAATAAAAGAGAGTGATTTTGGTGAGGGGGTAGAATAGTGTGTTTTCTTTTAGAAACACAACACTGGGGGAGATTTCCAAGGCACAAATGCATTTAGGTGTCTAACTCCCACTGACTTTCAATGACATTTGAAGTTAAATACCTGACTAATATTTGTGCCTTAGAAAATATCTCCCACTGTTCTTTTGTTCTTTTTAAAAAGTTTATTTTTTCCCTTTTATCCCTCCTACCCAGAGTTTTATGACGTTACATTGGTCCTGAATGACAATGTTTTATATGCACCCTCAAATATAGTTATTTACAGTTGGATACAGTTTAGAATATAATTGCATTATAGTTCCAGTACAGTTTGAATGGGATACTAGCAAGGGTCACTAATTCATATGCCCAAAAGCTTAACACACTGCCTGATTTACTAAATTAACTAAATGGCAGTCAGATTGAAATTATTCTGATATTAAATTATTTTAATGCATGTATTTACTACAAAATCCTACAAAGTTCAACATGTATACATTCTATTTTAAAGAGAGCTCTTATTTCAGTGTAATTCCTAATTGATCTATGTACTTACATCTTGAATTGGATTTTATTACACTATTTATTTCTGCAATTGGGAATGGAGTTTTCTAACTGCCTGTCAGTACTTGCATGTAGTTACATGGAATCTGCAGATAGATGCTTCAATTTTTGGTGTAATTATATGCAACTGAATACATAATTACATTTGTTAAGAAATAATTAAAGTGGCAAGGCCTGAATTTTTTTTTCAGACCATAGCTTTCTTATGAGGAGAACAAGAAGTGGAGACCATTTGAAGACCGCTACCTGGAGACTTCTGGAAACTATAGTTATAGTCAGTTTTTAGGAACAATAATATCATTCCCAGCAGTTGCCACATCCTGATTCTCAACCTATGCATTACTGTCTGTTTCTTTACACATGTTGTGTACAAGTAAAAATTACAGTTCTCAAAGTCTCCAGTTGTTTTCCAACCAGCACAATGCACAGGCAACAAGTCCATGTCCCCTGAGGCAGATTACATTTAGAATTCCAAAGGGAAAAAAGAACTTATCATTTAAATTTGTTTGTAGTAAGGAAATATGGAAATATTTTCTACACGAGAAATTTAATGCCAAGGTGCATATTTCCTTATAAATACTCAGTTCTTATTCTCTACTTCTGTATTGTTTATTTTGGTGATTACTGCAAATACAGTGTTATTTTCACTCCTAACATGTTTTATTTTGCATGTGTAAGAAAATAGTAGGGAAAATAGTTTTCTCTTCTGTTTATTTTATTTTCATTTTGTAGTACTATTAGAGGGTCAGATCTTGGAGGGAGGGAATAAGTAGACATGCATTTCCTCCATCTGTGCGCTGGCCAATGAAGTTGCCCAGTCACATGAGTGTGGATGTATCAAAGAAAGATAGTATACTCCATCTCGGAAAGGGATATCAGAGATTACTCTTTTCCAACCACCAACCTATGCACCATGAGGTATCAGGGAATATTCTGCCTCTCTGTAGAAAAACACTTCCCAGTGCTCTGTTTGGGCAGTGGAGCTCTTTGAGCTATGATTAAATACTACAATCTAGCCTTTTTACTTAAGATTATACTATTAATGAATAACAAACAATAATAGCATTTTACTATTAGATGGCAGATTACATTCCAAAGAATCACAAAACATGTTATAAACTGCGCGTACAAGGAATTGCCATGGATATATAGCCAAGTCTGAAGAGTTACTGTATTACAGGTTAGTACAGTATTAGGACAGCTGTATATGGTGTCCCAGGGCAAGCACAAGCCCCAGTAAGTTGCACATGCTGGCTGTGTAGAACTGGGTGAACTAGTGTGCAAAGTAAAAATGAAAAAAGACGACATTGTTTTTCTAGAAAATGGAAAACACTTATGCTCCGCGGCTAACTACTCTGTGATGCTGGTGGACACATGTTGTGACACAGGGCCAAAAAAGGCTGCACAACCCAGATTCAACCTTTAGAGACATATTAGTAGATAATGTTTGTTTTTGAGGTTAACAATGTAACCAAACTGTTCCCATCTATCTCTGTATTCTGCTAACTCAGAGATCAAGAGATGTTAATATTTAAATGAACTGAAAATGTAGTGATATCACTGTCTTAATTTCTCTTTGAAGTTTGTGGTAAATCACTTGCAAATGGTGGGAGATAGGCAATTGCTTTATGTTAATCCATGTAGCTAATTACCAGTGATGTTTAAGAAATTTGAGGTTACTTCAAAGACACTACTGTTCACCAAATGACTGCATGCTGTCAAGAGGCTATCATAGCCTCACAGTAATCTTTATAAAAATCTCTTGGGACCTGATCCTTTTGTAGTAAGATGAGGCCCTGAAACATAAACCCTTGGTATCAGAGGCCTGGTTTGAGGCCTGAGGCCTGAACCAAAGGAATGGTCAAGACTTTGCTAACATAAAGCAAAGTTAAGCTGTGAGCCAGAGGCAGACCCTGCTCACAAAAGTTGGCAAGAAGAAGGCTGTTAATTGGATGTATACACATATCTAAAAGGCATCAAGCACTAATACGATAAACATGGACCAGGATGGCACCAGAACAGTCCGGTACAAACACATTCCACAGAAATAATGAGGAACAGGCTGACCCATCCTAAAAGACAGGGTCAAAAGGATAATATGATGGATAGACTTGTTGGTTCAAACCAACATGTACCAGGAGAGAAGCAGAACTCCAACACCCAGAGGGGTTGTAACTCGATAAGCCTGGAGTGTGTGTAACTTGTTTGTACCTGTGTATAAGAATGTATCCCTGAGGGGATGTCTTTCTCTGGCCTAGGGGGCAGTGTTAAATCCCACCACTGACTAAGCTGGTCCATTTTCAGGAAGCACATATGTACCAGCAGAACTGAAGACATCTATTCCAGGGAGCTAGAGACTGTTCTTTGTTTGGCAACAAAACCTGGCCGGGTGCCTTCCTACCTTATCAGAGTCTGTGGTCAGTGGGGGTTCTCTTGGGGTCTGCTGCATCAGCTACCTGCACAGACCCGGGCAGCACACAGAGGGAATACATGCATGCAGCCGACTGTTGTCAATATTGGATAGAGCAGAGCACCACACCGGTGGAGTCTGACAACACCTTTCATTTCAAATCTGGATCACCATGATATTGGAAATTGGACTGAACCTATGGACTAATTCTGAAAGAACTTTTTGCAACTCTAAAGCTCACCATCTATGAAACTGACCTAAGAACTCTATTCATGTCTTTATGTATAAGGAACTTTAAACCAATACTCTTCTTCTTTTCTTTTTAATACATTTTAGTTTAGTTAATAAGAATTGGCTATGAGGATGTATTTGGGTAAGATCTGAAATATTCATTGACCTGGCGGGTAATGTGTCCAATCCTTTGGGATTGGTAGAACTTCTTATATGATGAACAAGATTTTCAGTAATCCTCATTATATTTGACTTGGCTATCTGGGTGGAAGCCGAAAGGCTGGGTTGCTTTAAGGGAACTGTATTTCTGGCTTCTGGGTAACCAATAAGATATTATAGAAGCTGTTTTGTTGCTAGCTTGGTGAATCCAAGTATTAGAATAATTGTGGATTGTCTGCCCCATTCTTTGCAGTTTGCCCTACTTGAGCAATCTCAGCATGGCCACCCTGAACCCCCGGTCACCCGTGTTATGTGGCAAAGTGCAGTGTTGTATTTTGAAACTGTTGTACATACACAGTCATGTTTTCTGCTCCATCTAGGGCACAGGGGAGGAAAGTCACTGTTTGCAAAATGAGGGGGGTGGAGGAGAATCTCACATAAATCAGCGGGGTACTTTTTTTTCTTTTCAAGATATTAAAAAGTGGAGATGGATGTGGCTCCTTCAGATGCTGACTTAGCAGTTTTTGGAAATGTAAAAGTTGTGAGCAGCATGATTCCACCTTCTTTTGATGCTACCTGATTTCTTTGTATAGAATCTGGAAGGAATGAAGAACAGAGGAAGGAGCCGCTTCTATATGGGAACTGTTGATAGATGCACTGAGAATTCCTTTGACCCCTGGAACATAATCTAGTGCACAGTACCTTTTCCAGTTGAAATTGCAAGAGGATTTTAAATCTGCAGAATCAATCCAATTACTTA
The DNA here is from genome assembly GCF_965152235.1 of Eretmochelys imbricata. Lineage (NCBI taxonomy): Eukaryota > Metazoa > Chordata > Testudines > Cheloniidae > Eretmochelys > Eretmochelys imbricata. Next base: position 89,765,015 of record NC_135572.1, on the reverse strand, counting down.
AACTGGATTTTGACCAGAATACCACCTGCTTTTCTAAAGAGTGTCATGGGATCTTTAATGACCACAATCATTCAGAACCTATCATCCTTAAGAAATCACCTCCATTAACACTGTGATACAGAACTGAGTCAATACAGACTCAGGGAAAATAATTATTTACAGGGCTGATTGGATAACTATTTTTGACAGAAAATGGATGTTTTTTTGAAGATTAGCAATCTGAAATGCTGACCTAACCCAACTGTATATATTCAATGATGTCTGAGGGGATCACAACACGAGACTACACACATTGCTTAACTAATGTAGCTGTGTAATTTGTACTGCACATGTCTCTTTCTGAGGAGTCCGCTTGTCACAACTGCTATTCATTCATTTGTAGATGCAAATCTAAACATACTTCTTACTGATAAGATAACATCAGGGAGTGTGGTAATTTTGAAATCATAATACCTTCGAGGATTGGAAACATCCAGCTATAACTAGTACCATGTAAATCCACAGTGACTATCTCATGATAATCATACTTCCTGAGGTTCTCTGTTGCTCTTATTAAAGGATAATCGTATCCCCTGCTGTAACTAATCTGTTAAATGCTAAATAGGACAGGAGACTTACATAAAAAGCTGACTTACATAAAAAGCAGTACAAGTTATCTATTCAGCCTGGTTTCAATAGATAGAGGCAGTTTTCTAGTCACAGTCCTTCTTATGGTTCAGTTATCAACATTCACTGTAAATGAATACTAGAGTTGGACAACAAACAGTTTGCCTATCCCTTTGAAATTTGAGTTATCAGAAAAAATGTCCTGTCATGAATTGTGATGACTCAAAATCTTGAAAATTTTCACATGCTGAACCCCCACCACCACCAGACAAAAACTCAGTTCTGCTCAATCAAAAGATTTTGACAGTTTAATTTTTTAAACTATAGGTAGCTTAAATTTCAAAACAGTTTTTAACTGGAAAACCAGAGTGTTTCATTTTGACAATGTCTAAACTGATCCATTCTTCTGAAAAGTTTAGGTTTCAATGAATTGGCATTTTCTTATGAAAAATATATTTAGCTGAATAATTCCCAACCAGCTCTACAGAAAACTGGGGTCTTCAGAAAAAAATATTATCAGAACAGCTTACATTCAAGGGTTTTACTGTTCTTAACACATGGCAACCTTTTGGAAGGATTTTCACTGTCTAATGACTTTGTTACCTCCCTTGGAGTACTTCCTGAAAGCCCAATTCTGCCACCCTTACGCAGAATAGAACCTGATTTTGTAGGTAGTCCCATAGGGTCACAATGTAGCCAGCCCAATGCAGCCACATAGAAGTTTTAAGGGAGAGTAAGGTGTCGCAGCATTCCTCTGTTCAGTATGCCTGCATCTCAGTTGCAAGCGAGGTAGGAGAGCAGAGGATGTGCACTTGCTAATTTCCCACTCTTTCCCCACTCTCTGTGATAGTGGACATGGAATGGATGAATAGCAATGAGAAATGGGTGAAACCTAGGTTCTGCTCTCCCAATGGGTATGCATAACCTGCAAGTGAATGCGCTTCCCAGCATGTATAGACACATGCTAGCTCTGCTTGAGATAGCACACTAAAAATAGCAGTGTAGCTAAGAGTAGCACTGGGGCAGGACACCCAGGGCCTGGGAGAGTTTGTACTCTGGCTTCACGTGTGCTATCCCACTTACACTCTATTTTTAATATGCTAGCTTATGCAGAAGAAGCAGGTGTCTGTCTACCCATGATGGGAAACACACTTTCAGTAGCAGGGTAGACATACCCTGTTTGTTGGCTGAGATCAAACAGTTAACAGTAATAATTCTCAGTCACATTTCTGTCCATGGGTTTCTCTAGTCCAGCAACCATCCTTTATCTAGAGTCAGAGGTGAAAGGACGATATACCCACTCGAGTCAGTGGGGCTCCTTGCAGAATAAGGCACTACTCGATACAACTATGGCCAGATCTACACTATAAACTTACATTGGTATATAACTGCATCACTCAGGTGTGTGAAAATACCACCTCCCTGAGTGACACAGTTATACTGATCTAACCCCCAGTGTAGACAGCACTATGTCAACAGGAGGGCTTTTCCTGTCAACATAGCTATCGCCTCTTATGGAGGCAGATTTACTGGGAGAAGCTTTGCCATCAGTGTAGTAGCATCTTCACTGAAGTGTTACAGCGGCGCCAACTACAGCATTTTAAGTATAGACCTGCCATAAAAGTGGCAGAATTCAGCCTTAGCTGATAATTAGTCAAGAGATACATAAAAGTTTCTGAAACACTCACTCATTAGGCTGAAGTTTTCCTGGTCTGGTCCTGCAGATGATTTCTCTGGTAAAGTTTGAAAAAAATGTTTGAGCCACTTTCAAGTATGAGGAATGATAAAAGAATACACTTCTCTTATAAAATTATTACAATTTAATTCATTTCAGAAACAATGATTGCCAAAGCAACTAAGGGTAGAAAGTTAAATCCTACCAGGAACATTGATCCTATTCAGGAAAATGTTGAATGTTCTGGGAAGAGCAGTTTTCTTTTGATTGAAAATAATTTTCAGCAGGAGCACTAGTTTCTTTTGAACAATGGTAGCAGCATTTTAACACTATTGTATTGTACAATACATGCAACCCCCTACCTGGAGCTCCTGCAACTCTGGAATGAGCATCAAGTGGTAGGGGGTCCTACATGGATTACAACAATAATGGCTATCGGATAACATTGCCTAGAATGCTTACAGTCAGGGGTATGGACAGAATGGACTAAAACTCCTGCTGAGACCAGTATGGAGGTGTCTGCATTGGGTGATATGGACAAGAAGTTTGCTGAGCCAGGTCTGCTTAGCCCCCACTGGGAGAAGACAGCCTGACTCAGACGAAGTTTGAGACTAGGTTTAGTTTTGGTTTCAAGTTTGAGTCTAGACACTGGGGCTTGAGAGAGAAGCAGAACAGCTCAGGGAGTCTCTACTTAGCTTCTCCTCACCACAAAGTGAATCTTTCAACTGCTGTGGGATATTATGCATGAGTAAGACAGTTCCAGCCCTGCAAAGACCCCCAGTGCTGGCTGCTGAGAGCGAGCCAAGACTTCCAGAGTACTTCAGACCAAGAAGCCAGCAAAGGACCCTGCCCTGCTCAGGAGCAAAGACACAGTAAGAGGACCAATTTCTGGTCAAGCTTGCTAACCTTCAAAGAGCAGCAGCACACATTGCAGGACACATTCTCAGGGTACCATATAACTGGGAAGATGTCAGGGAGGGAGATGGGGGTTGTGAATGTTGGGAGGTGAGATGTTTGTTTGTTAGCATTTAGTAGTTAACCCTAATACTTTCCTTCCCCAGATCCTATGTTCCTGCACCCAGTAAAGTCCCCTTTGTGCTGTTGTTAATTTTGGGTATGTCAGTTCTTTGCTGGGGTTTATGTTGATGTGTTTTATTTCTTGTGTGTACTGGCCTCTTCATTGTCCTTGCCAGCAGACCCTTTCCATGGGTCTCATTCATTTTCCCAGTAGTCTCAGCCTGTGACCTAGAGTAATCAGAAGTATATACATACTGGTCCCTTTTCAGGCACAGTGAGGAATCAACATGGATGCAGGCACCATCACAAAAAAAAAAAAAAAAAAAAAAGGGACCCCAGGACCCAACCCATTTGAGAAGAGGGTAGAAGCCACTCCAAACAGTAAAGACCCAGGAGGAGTCTTGAGCCACACATGAGGGAGGGGCTACATCTGCATTAAAGATTACAGATGTTGTATTTTATAGTATTAGAGAAATAGTATGTGATTGTGTAACTGAAGAGTGCATCATAGTACCTACACATGCAAGCTTAATTCTGACATTGAGTGCTGAACTGAGAAAATTTAACTCTCTTATTGTATTTTTTTAAAATGGAACAACTTTATTTTCATGTGTTATTGCTGTGTTAGTAAAGAACTAGTTTAAGGTAAGTCATCTGAGCCTCCTTTCTGATCTCTGTGTGTACATCTGTGCTTTGCGTCTCTTTTCTTTTTTTCCTCTTCTTTTAACTTTCAGTGTGAAATTCAGAAACTACTTATCACAAAGTTTGAGATGTATTTGTATAGCGACCAGTATTCTCAGCCTGTGAACTAGAGTAACTAGAAGTACATACAGGGCTTGATCCAACTCCCACGGAGTTCAATGGTAATATTCCAATTGTTTTCAACTGCAGTTGAATGGAGCCCACAATCAGTAAAAGCAGAATTTGGGTCAGGCAGAATGATCATGGCCTTGGGAGGATTTATTTTTTAATTTTTGTTCCAGGGTCTCTCTGAGATTCTCTTCTTGCTTTCTAGCTACTACTAGTTTTTCTTACTTCAAAAATTCCAAGTCAAACTCCTGAGTTTCTGCTCCTTTCATATCTGCTTTTAAATTGAACTGTGAGAATTTTCAGGAACATTTTTCTTTTAAATTGGAAATATCCCCTCAATAGCTAAGTTACATATAAAAGAGTGCCCATAGATACTACATAAATATGCATGTTATGCATATTTCACTTAGAAGTTATTACAATAAACCATAGAAGTAGAAACCATTTATTTCCTGGAGCAAGATACCCTGTGTGACCTAATGCCTCCTGACGCTGGGTGAAGTCTATCCCTGGTGTAACTTTACTTATTTGAATGGAGTTATACTGGAAATTGATACATCTCCTCTGTCTTTGGTGTGGCAAATACTGTCATGATCACTGACTTTCCATGTATCTTTTCCTGTACATCAACTTATGTCTTGAGAAAATGCAAAGAGAGAGTACTTCCCAGTTCGTCTCTGTGCATTGCCGAGATAAACAGATTTCAGTGCACTGGTGTCATGCCAAAAATCCCCATGCTCACACAATCACATAACTTTCTAACATTTGTTTGTCTTCTGCTTTTTTGTTTAAGTCCCTAAGTAGAGGACAGAAGCCCTCACACACCAAGCAGAGCCATGATCATTTCTCTATTCCTCCCTCTTCACTTCTGCTACTCACAAATCCCCATCTCAGAGCCACTATTGTTCCAAAGATATCCATAAAGAGCTAGATAATGATGCTTTTAAATTGATTAGCATATTCCTATTAAACAATATGAAGTCCTCACTCCAGAACTGGACATGCTGTCCCCAAAACATGCCCTTTGTTATACCATCTGAGAATCTGTAGTGGTATCAACAGCAGAGGAAAATAGCAAGTTTTGGGGAACCAGAAATGACAGCATTAAAATCATCCTCATGTTTTTAAGATATCTGTTTTCTTATATATCTGGAGAATTTTTTGTTTGGTTGGTTTTAACTCTTTTCATTTAAAATTGATTCTGGGCAAGCAATGTTAAAAGGAAGCAAAGACTAACCGTGTATAATAGAACCAAGTTCAGTTAATACAAGCTTGGACAAATCAGATGACTCCATAAACCCTCTTCCACTGCACTTCAATCTTGAACTGAAACAATATTGCTATTCCAGTCATGGGCTTCATTAGTAGATATTTCCAGGGGTATCTGAGCAATGTGCTAGGACCAGCCCCATCCAATTGATGAAAAAAGATTCAATATATAATATAGCAAGATGTACTGTTAGTTTTGTTAAAAAAAAAAAAAACAAGTGAACACAACTTTGAATCTCACTGTATAGCTTTTCATGCAAAATTTGAGGATTACTGTAATAACAAATAGGCTAAGAATTCAAAACAGCAACATTAATTCACCATACGCCTAATCCATCACCCATTAATGTCAAAGACAATCTTTCTATTCACTTCAGTTGGTATTGGATAGGGCCACTTATCTTTTTGGGATTCATTACCCATATTAGACTCGGACACAATAAAGTGTGGTGGTATCTGTCACCAAAATGAAATATTTTAAATATAGCCTGATTCAATCCCCCATTTAAGTTAATAACAAGATGCCTATTGAATTCATTGTGTTTGGACCGGGCCCATACCCACTCTAATGTATTAAACATGACAAAGGGTCACATTATCCCTTAACTCTTTAGTATTAGTTAGATCTTCCTGGAGTAAAATAAGGCTTTGCAGATGGTTAGGGGTAAACTCTTACTAGCTGTTGTTCTTCCAGTTGCTATCTCTAACAAAGGTAGTATTCAATTTTTTACATACATACACACACATGCTCCAGTAAAAAGCAAAGGAGTACTTGTGGCACCTTAGAGAGTAACAAATTTATTTGAGCATAAGCTTTCATGAGCTACAGCTCACTTCATGAGATGCATGCAGTGGAAAATACAGTGGGGAGATTTTATATACACAGAGAACATGAAACAATGAGTGTTACCATACACACTGTAATGAGAGTGATGAGGTAAGGTGAGCTATTACCAGCGGGGGGGGGGGGGACCTTTTGTAGTGATAATCAAGGTGGGTCATTTCCAGCAGTTGACAAGAACGTGTGAGGATCAGAAGGGGGGGAGGGGTGCAGGGACAACATGGGGAAATAATTTTACTTTGTGTAATGCCACATCCACTCCTAGTCTTTATTCAAGCCTAAGTTAATGGTGTCCAGTTTGCAAATTAATTGCAATTCAGCAGTCTCTCGTTGGAGTGGCAATTCCTCAAGAAAAAAAACTTCAAAAACAGACTCCAAGGAGAGACTGCTGAATTGGAATTAATTTGCAAATTGGATACAATTAACTTAGGCTTGAATAAAGACTGGAAGCGGATGTGTTATTGCACAAAGTAAAACTATTTCCCCATGTTGTTTGTCCGTCCCCCCCCCCCCCCCGCCCCCCGTTCCTCACATGTTCTTGTCAACTGCTGGAAATGGCCCACCTTGATTATCACTACAAAAGTTTGTGTTTTGTTCCCTCCCCTCCTGCTGATAATAGCTCACCTTACCTGATCTCTCTCGTTACAGAGTGTATGGTAACACCCATTGTTTCATGTTCTCTGTCTATATAAAATCTCCCCACTGTATTTTCCACATGCATGCATCCGATGAAGTGAGCTGTAGCTCACGAAAGCTTATGCTCAAATAAATTTGTTACTCTCTACAGTGCCACAAGTACTCCTTGTCTTTTTGCAGATACAGACTAACATGGCTGCTACTCTGAAACATACTCCCGTGTTAGCTAATTTGCAGACATGCAGCATAAGAAGCAGGGCACAACTTCTTATTCTGATAGCGCAGATCTGTGCCATTTAACATAAAGGAGAACCTCTGTTAACTGTCATTAATATTGGGCCAGCTGCTCGAAGACAAACCAAACTCAGAAGTAGAGCTGGCAAGGGAATTTTCAGTCAAAATTATTTTGATTGACAATATGATTTCTGTAAAATTGACCAAAATGTTTTGACTTTCCATTGGAAAAATGGAAATAATATGTTGATTTGTTGAACTGACTTTAAATATTTTATTTCAAGTAAGCTCAGCATTAGACTGCTCCCTCTGTTACTGCATTGCCTCATGGGAATGGTAACTCAAGAGCCTCATCCCTGTAACAAGGGGTACCAGGCCTTCATGGCCCCGCTGAACCCTGCCTCAGAAAACAGTTCTCTGAGAAGAAAAGTGCAGTCAATATTAATCTCTCAGATTGCTGAGACAGGCATCCTGGGAGCAGTCATTTTGGAAACCAGTGAAGTCTGGGGACTAGCAACAGCCAATCAAGGCCCTGAAGGGCAAAATAAAATGAGCTGTCTGCTGTTAGCAGTTCCTATATGAAAAAAGAGGACTGAGGAAAGACGCTCTCTAGTCTTGAGCCAAAGGAAAAATGCTAGGCCAGTGCCCATTGCTGACCAGAATGAATTGAAGGAGTCAGAGGAAACCCTGATCATGCAGTCCTGAAGAGGGAACTTAGCCTGGAAGGATGATAAATTATTTTGCTTATATTTGGCCCTGAAGAACAAGGAATTTCTTCCATTTTGAGTTTGTTGTACCCTGGAAAGGGTTTTAGACTGTCTGACTGAGCCACAGAATACCTGCAGAGGCAGGAAAATAGCCTACAAGTGGTGCTAGGAGCTGAAGACCATGGTAGCACCATGCCTGGACACATGGAGATGCTCAAAGAGGTGAGTGCGACTCACCATTTGCCCCCATTCTTTCTTAAGAGCAGGATTATTTAGCCAGACTGCACCTACTATGATGCAACATAGTCTTCCCTGTGACTGAGTCATATGATGCACTATAGGAATCACATGACTGCAGTTATTTGCTCTAGGCCACCCCAGACTATGTTAGCATGAATTTGCAGAAGGACCAAGTCTTGTTCTTCCTTTCTGTGAGTGTAAGTTGTACCTCAAAGATTTCTGCCTGCAGTTCTGCTCCAGCAGAATGAAGAGTGGGCAAAAATCTAAATCCTTGTGCTTCTAAGTATTTGATTTACTCCCACATAAGGGAATCATGTCTTCATTTTCACCTTGGATGGGATGGAGAAGCTAGAGAGAGAGACATTCAGGCACTCCTTAAAGTTGAATTTATTTAACAAACAAACAAAAAGTGCGTTAGCATTATATACTCTCCCTGCCAAAAAAAAAAAAAAAAAAAAAAGGAATTTCAGGAAAAAAAAAGTCTTTATAATTTTATATCTTGATATTAAGCTGTTTGTGTCTGCCTTCAACTATTTCTCATACAAGATAGAAACAACTATACTTATAGAATCAGTGCATTTTAATGAAAAAATGTAATTGCAATATGATATGTCAGGATATGAATTATAGATAATAATTCATTTGTAGTGTATTGAATGGTATTTATCCTTTGACCTCCTGACCCACAATAGGTAAAGTATGTATTATCAACTCATTGGCTACTGTGTCTTATTAATTGAAAAGTGCTCTCCAATTAACACTGATATACCTTTACTGCTACAGGAGAGAAAAATAGTGACCTAATAATTACAAAGATAGATTATTTTTACTTTGACCTCACATTAAGTAAAGCACTGTAACATTACATGGCTTGGCATTTAGATAAGAGTTCTACAAATTATTAACCAATTAATATGCTGTAGTCTCCAAGTAGCACAGATTGCATTAAAGAATAGGTTGGGAAAAGAGAGGGAAAAGAAAGCAGCTTCTTGGGAACCCTGATGGCAGAGTGCCAGTGGGGATGCGCCAACTCAGCACATCAACAGGACACCCATGTTGTACCCACTCTCCAGCATATTTCCGTTAACTCTCCACTCCCTTGCAAATGAAGCTAGGGTAGAATTTTGAAGGGGGACTTCAGTGGCTAATGGCCACTTGAGGTGCTTAAGTCCAACATTTAGGTGCCACCTTCATTCACATAACCTCCCTTCAACTGTTGCCTAACCCTTTAGTTTCCAGGTGCCTAACTTTCCACTGTTAAAGTCCCTGAGATACCTAGAAATGAGCAGCTGGGCATGTACACAGACAGCCAAATGCTCACGCTGCCCAGCAGCTCAATGCCTATGTCATAAATATAAAGGGAAGGGTAAACCCCTTTGAAATCCCTCCTGGCCAGGGGAAAGCTCCTCTCACCTGTAAAAGGTTAAGAAGCTAAAGGTAACCTCGCTGGCACCTGACCAAAATGACCAATGAGGAGACAAGATACTTTCAAAAGCTGGGAGGAGGGAGAGAAACAAAGGGTCTGTGTGTCTGTCTGTATGCTGGTTTTCTGCCGGGGATAGACCAGGAATGGAGTCTTAGAACTTTTAGTAAGTAATCTAGCTAGATATGTGTTAGATTATGATTTCTTTAAATGGCTGAGAAAAGAATTGTGCTGAATAGAATAACTATTTCTGTCTGTGTATCTTTTTTGTAACTTAAGGTTTTGCCTAGAGGGGTTCTCTATGTTTTTAAATCTAATTACCCTGTAAGATATCTACCATCCTGATTTTACAGGGGGGATTTCTTTATTTCTATTTACTTCTATTTTTATTAAAAGTCTTCTTGTAAGAAAACTGAATGCTTTTTCATTGTTCTCAGATCCAAGGGTTTGGGTCTGTGGTCACCTATGCAAATTGGTGAGGCTTTTTATCCAACATTTCCCAGGAAAGGGGGGGTGCAAGTGTTGGGAGGATTGTTCATTGTTCTTAAGATCCAAGGGTCTGGGTCTGTAGTCACCTAGGCAAATTGGTGAGGCTTTTTACCAAACCTTGTCCAGGAAGTGGGGTGCAAGGTTTTGGGAAGTATTTTGGGGGGAAGGACGCGTCCAAACAGCTCTTCCCCAGTAACCAGTATTAGTTTGGTGGTGGTAGCGGCCAGTCCAAGGACGACGGGTGGAATATTTTGTACCTTGGGGAAGTTTTGACCTAAGCTGGTAAAGATAAGCTTAGGAGGTTTTTCATGCAGGTCCCCACATCTGTACCCTAGAGTTCAGAGTGGAGGAGGAACCTTGACAGCCTATGTCACACATAAGCCTCAGAAAAAGAAAAGGAGTACTTGTGGCACCTTAGAGACTAACCAATTTATTTGAGCATAAGCTTTCGTGAGCTACATCTCGCTTCATAGTATGCATCCGATGAAGTGATCTGTAGCTCACAAAAGCTTATGCTCAGATAAATTGGTTAGTCTCTAAGGTGCCACAAGTACTCCTTTTCTTTTTGCGAATACAGACTAACAGGGCTGTTAGTCTGAAACCTGTCATAAGCCTCAGAAGAATTCAGAAACTAGGCCTTCCTATGCCTATCTTGCTGCAGGATCCAATCCAGTAGTCATTCTCAATGTGCATCTAAAACTACATACAATTGCTAGAGAAGAAGAAGCTTCTTACCCTTTAGTTGGGGACTTAGAGCACTCACTCAGGATGTAAGAGATCCAGATTCAATTTCTTTCTCAGATCCATGCAGAACAGAGACTTGAATTTAGATCACCCATCTCAGTGCCCTAAACATTGGGATATTTGGGGAGTGGAACTCAGTCTGTCCTGTTGAAGCTGATCCACTTTGCATAAATAATTATATATTCATTGAAGCAGGGACCCCCACCTCCCTGGGGAGAGCCCTAACAATAGACTGAATATCTCTTGTGAGTTGCACCCCTAGAGACTTAAAGGAACAATATGATCCTATTATGGCTTGTAGACAGTAGGAGCTCCTCAGGACAGTCTTTTGACTGAGAATCTTTAACCACGTCATAATTAACCATATTTACTTCTCCCTGCTGGCCCAGCTTCACTTGCCTTCAATACTGTTCAAAGCTCCAATGTCAGGACTTGAGCACCCTGTGTGTTATGTTTTGGAAACACAAGATTTGACACTGATTTTGGCAGGGATTCAGAGGTATGAGTGTGTGTGTGTGTGTGGGCGGGGGTGTTGTTTTTGTATCCTTTGCACCACTTTGGAAATCTTCACAGTTCTAGACATAATCTGGCCCAAAATGTACAAGTGGCAGAGAACTGGTTCTAATTGTCAATATGTTTCATTATGGAAAAATTATTTTTTGATTCTCCTCTTCAATTACGAAAACTAATTTTTATATCTGTGATCACTAATTTACCATTTGTAGGCTGGGATGACATTTTCAGCAAAAAGCCCTGATTCCAGATATAGTGGTAGATTTAGAGCACTTGTTAAGGTTAACAATTTTACGTTTTCCAGCCTTGTATTCTGCATGTATTGTAGACAGCTGTGACGTGCTGGATGATTTGGTCTAATGTTATGATTTGCAGGCTTCTGTTCTGCTTCCAGACATTTACTGTCACTATCATAGATTGCTGGGGATTCCAGCAAATTTAATTTTCAGTAGCACAGTTTGGTCATAGGTAATAGAATCATAGAATCATAGACTTTAAGGTCATAAGGGACCATTATAATTGTGTAGTCTGATCTCCTGCACAATGCAGGCCACAGAATCTCACCCACCCACTCCTGTAGCAAACGCCTAACATGTGTCTGAGCTACTGAAGTCCTCAAATCGTGGTTTAAAGACTTCAAGGTGCAGAGAATCCTCCAGCAAATGACCCGTGTCCCACGCTGCAGAGAAAGGCAAAAACCCCCCAGGGCCTCTGCCAGTCTGCCCTGGAGGAAAATTCCTTTCTAACCCCAAATATGGCTATCAGCTGAACCCTGAGCATGTGGGCAAGACTCACCAGCCAGACACCCAGGAAAGAATTCTCTGTAGTAACTCAGATCCCACTGCATCTAACATCCCGTCACAGGCCATTGGGCATATCTACTGCTAATAGGTGAAGATCAATTAATTGCCAAAATTAGGCTATCCCATCATATCATCACTTCCATAATCTTATCAAGCTTAGTCTTGAAGCAAAATATCTCTTTTGCCCCCCACTGTTTCCCTTGGAAGGGTATTCCAGAACTTCACTCCTCTGATGGTTAGAAACCTTCGTGTAATTTCAATAGAAGTTGTTGGATGCTGACATCAAAACTTATACCAAGGGATATTTTTTCTGTACCATGAACGTATAGGAAATAGAATTTTATCATATGGAAGAACTAACCTCTCAAGGAGTGACATGTTGCTAGGACTAACCCTAATTTTTACAGGTCCCCATTCAGAGCAACACATGTGGGATTCCATCCATCTCCTCCCCAACCTCTTCATACATATTCCACTGTCGCAGCCTTTCATGTTATGGTCTCTTCTCTCTATCTCTCTGACAAACACAGAGTTTTTAACAAACACACCTTCTTGTTCTTCTTGACTATGGACTCAGAGATGCATGGAATGAAAGTGCTATAGAAGTGCAGAGTATCATTAAGTCATGAAATATAGCAGTAAAATGGTAGGTATCATTGGCTGTTACATGTTATGAATTATCAGATTTGCAAGTATATATTTTAATTAGAAACTAAACATGAATCTTTGAGAAAACCAAATGCAACTAATTTCCCCTACTTTTATTTATTTATTTATAACTGATTTGTTTTTAGCCCTCATAAAAAGTGCCAGTCTGACAGCCCTGGAGAACAAAGCCTTCATTATATCGCAGAAGACCAGGGACAGACAGTGCAGGCTTTCCCATACTGTAGCCTCCTCTTCTAGGAATAAGGTGTCAGGGTTCCCTCCCCACTATGAACTCTAGGGTACAGACGTGGGGACCCGCATGAAATACCCCCTAAGCTTATTTCTACCGGCTTTGGTTAAAAACTCCCCAGGCACAAATTCACCCTTGGGTACCTTGGGTTTAAGTAACGCTGCCACCACCAAGTGATTGAACAAAGAACCAGGGAAAAGGACCACTTGGAGTTCTTCTTCTCCCAGCAATCCCCCCAAGCCCTTACACCCCCTTTCCTGGGGAGGCTTGAGAATAATATCCTAACCAATTGGTTACAAAATGATCAAAGACCCAAACCCCTGGGTCTTGGAACAATGGAAAAATCACTCCGGTTCTTAAAAGAAGTATTTTATTTAAAAAAAAAAAGGTAAAAATCATCTCTCTAAAATCAAGATGGAAAATACTTTACAGGGTATTCAGATTCAAAACACAGAGGATCCGCCTCTGGGCAAAACCTTAAAGTTACAGAAAACAGGAATAAACCTCCCTCTTAACACAGGGAAAATTCACATAAAACAAAAGATAGACTAATCCGCCTTGCCTGGCTTACCTATACTGGTTGCAATAATGGAGACTTGGATTGGGATGGGTTGGAGAAAATGGATTTCTGTCTGGCCCCTCTCAGTCCCAAGAGAGAACCCCCACACAAAACAAAGAGCACAAACAAAACCTTTCCCCCTCCCAAGATTTGAAAGTATCTTCTTTCCCCATTGGTCCTGTTGGTCAGGTGCCAACCAGGCTATTTGACCTTCTTAACCCCTTACAGGTAAGGAGGAATTCTAGGCTACTCTTAGCTGTATGTTTATGACATAAGGTATAGTTAATTCTTCCCTAATATAACCTATGTCCTCTCTATTGAGACTACCAATAAGAATGCTAATAGGTTATTAACAATGGGTGAGGTTTAATGGCCACTAGGAACTGTACTGAACTTATTAATGCGTTACACTAAATATCCTTTACTAATGATGGGTAACTTTTGGTCACTCATCTAGGCCATCTTAAAACTTATCACCTTAGTTTAACTTATCACCTGAGCCACTCAGTCCCCCTATTCAATCATTTTTTATTTTAACTGGACAGCATCATGCCTAGATTAAACAGAAGTCTTTCATTCTCTAGGCAGTGATTCGCAAGTTACATATGATCCAGTGTGAGGCCATGTCTATGCTACAGGCTCTTTAGCAGCATAACTATGGCACCATAGCTATTCTGCTATAACCCCAAAGTGTAGATGAAGACTACAGCGATGGAAGGGTATTTTGCATTGCTGAAGTAACTCTACCCTCCCATGCTATGGTAGCTAACTAGGGAATCATTCTTCTATTGATCCAGCTATGTCTACAACAGGGGTTAAGTTGAACTAGCTATGGCACTCAAGGAAAGTGAATTTTTCACACCCCTGAGTGCAGTAGCTACGTTGACCTATATTTTAATTATAGACTCGGCCTAAGTTGCATTGACCTAAGTTGAAGACACACCTATCAAATGTGTCAGGGGTTAGAAGTGCAATAATTTACTTAGATATCCTATGGGTATAAAGAAAATGTAAGTCTGTATTAAATGGAGGCTAATAACTGAAATAAAAGCTTTTGCTGTCTGGTGATAATGAAAATACACTTTAACTTGAACTGGAGAATTGGATGTCATTGAGTAATAATGGTGTATATGATGCTGCAGTGCACCAATTATGAAAAAGGTTGATTACCAAACTGATTCCTATTAAAGGAACTGATCTAGAATACCACACTATTCCGGGCCTCACTTTGGGACCCTGTTTAGATAAACCAAATAAATAGACATACTAAATGATTTCTTCATAAGTGAATCATATTTCACCAAGTGTCTAATAATTATATCAGACTTGGTACTAGTCACATTATCATATTATTATATTCTGGACTGCAACTGTTATGGCATATATGTTCTATGATGTGATGCAGTATGATTGAATATGACCATGTATATAATTGAAGTTACTACTGTTATACAATTGCAGCAAATCTTGTACAAAGTATATCTGTATGGTGTCAATGGAAAAATTATGAATTGTGAAGTATGATTATTCTATTTATATGCATGCATCATCTTTGTATCTGAAGTTATAAATATTGGCTATGTTCTGGTATCTTACACATACATCAAGTCTAGACAGCTATGTGTTGATGGCACATTAAGGATACTTCACTCTAACAACGGTCCATAGAAGAAACTTCATCCCTCCCAGTAGTTCTTCCTGTGAATGCCTCAGATGCCCAGAGGCCAATGGCCACCCCCATGAATCAGGAAGCCATGTAAGGACATGTGATATGTTCATCTGACCCTGGACTCGATCTCGGGCCAGTAACTTTCCACAAACAGGATCTGCGGGCTTTGTTTGGGATAGTAAATTTCCATGCACATGGCAGAGATAGTTCCATTTTGTCTTCATTTCCTGCTTCATTTCTCTGGACTGGATTTGTAACAAGGAAGCTCTAAACAAGGACTGATGACCTCCAGTCTGTTTGGGTGACTCCAGAGAGGCTTTTGCAAGTTAGCATGTTATTTCATCACTGTGATGATCCTGATCTATGAACACTGAAAAATCACATGTATGTATATGATCTGTTAACCATTGATAACTCTCCTTTTCTTTTATTAAACCTTTAGTTTTTAATTACTATAGGATTGGCATCAGAGTGATTATTGGGTAAAATCTGAGTTGCATATTGACCTGGCTAAGTGGCTGATCTCTTGGGATTAGAAGGGCCCTGATTAAATTAGTTTTCAGTAACCACTCATCAAAAAGTCCAGTGTCTGGGTGGTGAGCCTATAGCTGGAATGTCTAAGGGGACTGTGTTTCTGGCTTCTTGTTAACCAATATGTTGATACAGAAGCTCATTTATGTTAGTGGTTTGGTAAACTCTAATGATAGAATAACCACCAGTTTGGGATGATCTGCCCTATTTCTCAGCAATCTGTCCTGAATTTGGCATCCTCAGCTGTGACCCACTGAGGCACAATGACATATGATCACTGGTTATATTGTCTGCAGTCACATTTTACAGTTATTTCCTTGAGTTAAAACCTCATTGGGATTGATGGGTATGAACACATTCTTCAATTAACATGACATTAAGGATAAGTTAATCACAAGTCCCTACATAAGACAAATGGGTATGTGAACCCACGCAAGAGCTTTAGAGTATATGGGTGGAGGTGATTTTGCTAAGTTTGTGTGTCTCTGCACATTTGTGCACGGGCAGAACATGAAACCAGAGATAGATGGAGAAAGAGAAAAAAAGGCCAAGAGGAGCCTGTAAGCAGGCTAGAGGAAGGTTTGGGTCCTAGGGATGCTGGGTGAAAGCAGCCTGGGTTGTAAGCAAAGAAGCTATCTTCCTGGTTTTTGTATCTCCTGTGTTCAGAGATGCAAGGTTTTGTACATTCTTGTAAGCAGACAAGATTGAATGAAAAAAAAATCAGATTCCATCACCAATTTCCATTTCCAACTGGAACATACCCAGGACCCAGAACTTTGACTAGCTTCTCAGGTAAAAAAGGGGCAGTAATATTCAACCTTGATGTTAGTTATATGGTCCACAATACCCTTCATCAAAACATAGGTGTGTCTCCTTTGTCAGGTGTGATGACTTTGACAGTAATATAAGCTGGGTGAACTTGCTCAGACAAAGTATTAAGGAACTGAAATTCTGCCTAAAATGTAAGCCAAACGTTTGAGTTTGAGCAAAGTTCAGTTAACTAGCTCCTGGAATTATTATTGTTTAATGTCACACTTACTGGTGAACTTCTAGTTTCTCATTGTGCCCAAAGTAGAAAAGGCAATTGATTTGTTTAGCCAGTGTATGTGTTTGCAAGAAAGAAACAGAGAGTGTAAAGAGACTGTTTTCACAATTTCTGGTCCACGCAGAAGCAGGATGCATCAGAATTCCCGTTAGTATAACAAAGGTGATTCTCAGATGTTCAGCCCCAAATTGCAGACAATACAGAACAGATGTGGATAACCCTTACATGAATGTAGGAGTTACTGGACTTTATGCCCTGATCCATTCCAGCACAACAGTGTCCAGGACTAGGAATTTGCAAGTATTTGCAAGAATTTGCAAGAGGAATTTGCAAGAAACCCTATAGTGCAGGGGTTCCCAAACTTGGTTTGTGGCTTGTTCAGGGTAAGCCCCTGGAGGGCCGCAAGATGCTTTGTTTACCTGAGTGTCCGTATGTCTGGCCGCTCGCAGCTCCCAGTGGCTGCAGTTCACTGTTCCTAGCCAATGGGAACTGCGGGAAGTGGTGGTCAGGTAAACAAAGCATCTTGTGGCCTGCCAGGGGCTTACCCTGAACAAGCCGTGAACCAAGTTTGGCAACCCCTGCTATAGTGTCACCCATTCTATTTATTTATTTATTTTTTATTTTATTTTATTTAATAATCAGTCTCTGGAGACTGGCCATTTAAAATACTAGGATGTATAGACTATAAGCACAAATATATTTCATGTAGATATAAAACATACACACACACACAGCCAGCAGGAGCAGAGACAAGCAGCTGCAGCAGGAACCTTTAGACAGTGGTGAAACGATTTGAGATTGATTGACTATTTTTGTTTTTGTTTTTTTGTTTTGGCTTTTTTAACTGATTTTTACTCTAGTGGTTGTTTGCTTCAACTTCCTCCCACCATTTCCCTCACAATCTCTTCACTTCAGCCTCACTCTGTCTTGCCTCTATGTTCCTCTTTTCCCCTGCTCTCATTCTTTCCCTGTCCCCTCACCCTCTCACTCCAGTGTCCACTTTCCAGTCCTTTTTCTTCTCTGTTTAGTGAATCAGTTCCAAATAAAACACACCCACAAAGAAACAAACCAACAAAATATTATGGAACTAGCCTGGCTTTTGCAGCCCCTAACCTTGTTTAATCCACTGGTAGGTTAAATCCATTTCCCCTCCCCTCTGTCTTGTCTATTTAGACGGTAAGCTCTTTCAGGCAAAGAGTGTCTCTTACTTTGTACAGTACTTAGCACAGTGGAGCTCTGAACTCAGCTGGAGACACCACTGGAAACAAACAAATAATATAAGAGATCCTTTCACAGCTAAGACAAATACAGAAGTGAATTTGTGTTGGAACAGAATCTTAGGCTATGGCTATAATACAGAGCTTACACTGATGCAACTGTGCCTCTGCAGCACTGCTAATACAGATGCTCGAAGCTGATGGGAGAGAGTTCTCCCATGGACTTAATTACTCCAATCCCCATGAGTGGCGATAGCTATGTTGGTGGGAGAAGTTCTCCTGCCAATATAGCACTATCCACTGGCACTTAGGTTGGTGTAACTAAACATCGCTCAGGGGGAGTAGCTTATTCCCACCACTAAGTGACATAATTTATAGGGGCTTAAACTGTAGAATATATCATTGGTCTCACAACTGTCTTTTAATAATCTGTACAGATGAACCAGACTGCTAAGTCAGTATTTCAATCAGTTGCAGCAGGCAGTGTCTCAAGTTTCTTAACATTTCAAAATGCAGTGTGTGTTTTGACTATCTAATAAGAATAGCTTACACTGCCAAAGGGAATGTCCACATTTGCAAGGAAGTATTTATTCTAAATGCAAGAGGAGAAAAATCTTGACTTTGGAGACCCTATACTTCTTTACCAGCCAAATACTTCTCAGAGGCTGTAATTGCATATACTAAATTGTCCCTGGAAAACTGCCTCACATAAACAAACATTGCTCTAGTCAGGATATTTTTTTTTAATTTTTATTACACCAGATCCCCTTCCAACTATCAATACAACACTCTAGCTAACAAAAACAATCCAATATGTGAGCTCTTTAAGTATTTTGTACATTCTAATTTGATAACAGGATAGTAGTGATATTTCCTCCCCTCAAACTCAGCTGAACTTGTTGAGGTGGTTGCATGGTGGTGATTCAATTAGCCATTAGTAAATAAAGATTTAATTATGGAAATGCCTGTCAAGATCTTATGAATGTTCGGAATGACTCTTTTGGGTGCTTTGAAGGATATGTGTAGCTCTTGAAACCAAAATAGTTTCTACAAAACAATTATATATGTTTTATATAATGCAGGGAAGCAAGAAAATGATGTATTTGTTGGGAACTCAGTGTAAAATTTAAATTACAATTTTGTGGAAGGGAGGAGAGTTATGAGTATTTAAAATTAGGGCTGTCAAGAGATGTAAACAATTGTGATTAATTGCATGATTAAAAATTAATCACAATTAATTGTGGTGTTAAACAATAATAGAATACCATTTATTTAAATGTTTTGGATGTTTTTTACATTTTCAAATATTGGTTTCAGTTACAACACAGAATACACAGTGTACAATGGTTACTTTATATGTTTTTAACAAATATTTGCACTGTAAAAAAACAAAAGAAATATTTTTCAATTCACCTACTACAAGTACTGTAATGCAATCTCTTTATCACAAAAGTTGAACTTACAAATGTAGAATTATGTACAAAAATAGCTGCACTCAAAAATAAACCAATGTAAAACTTTAGAGCCTCAAGTCCATTCAGTCCTACTTCTTATTCATCCAATCGCTCGGACAAACAAGCTTTCGTGAGCTACAGCTCACTTCATCGGATGCATTCAGTGGACTCCACTGAATGCATCCGATGAAGTGAACTGTAGCTCACGAAAGCTTATGCTCAAATAAATTTGTTAGTCTCTAAGGTGCCACAAGTACTCCTTTTCTTTTTGTGAATACAGACTAACTCGGCTGCTACTCTGAAACCTGTCAGACAAACAAGTTTGTTTACATTTGCAGGAGATAATGCTGTATCCTTCTTGTCTACAATGTCACCTGAAAGTGAGAACAGGTATTTGCATGGAACTGTTGTAGCTGGCATCACAAGATATTTACATACTAGATGCGCTAAAGATACATATGTCCCATCATGCTTCGACCACCATTCCACCATGCTTGCATGCTGATGACAGGTTCTGCTTGATAATGATCCAAAGCAGTGCGGACTGACATGTTCATTTTCATCATCTCAGTCACATGGTACCAGCAGACGGTTGATTTTCTTTTTTGGTGGTTCGGGTTCTGTAGTTTCCACATCAGAGTGTTGTTTTTTTAAGACTTTTGAAAGCATGCTCCACACCTTGTCCCTTTCAAATCTTGGAAGACACTTCAGATTCTTAAACCTTGGGTCCAAGTGCTGTAGCTATCTTTAGAAATTTCACATTGGTACCTTCTTTGAATTTTGTCAGATCTGCAGTGAAAATGTTCTTAAAATGAACAACATGTGCTGGGTCATTATCTAAGACTGCTATAACATGAAATATATGGCAGAACTTGTTTGTCTTAGCAATTGGCTGAACAAGAAGTCGGACTGTGTGGACTTGTAGGCTCTAAAGTTTTACATTGTTTTGTTTTTGAGTGCAGTTATGTAACAAACAAAATCTACATCTGTAAGTTCAATTTTCATGATAAAGAGATTGCACTACAGTACTTGTATTGTAAAATTGAAAAAAATATATTTTTTTCATTTTTACAGTGCAAACATTTGTAATAAAAATAATAATATAAAGTGAGCACTGTACACTTTGTATTCTGTGTTGTAATTTAAATCAATATATTTGAAAATGTAGAAAAACATCCAAAATTATTTAATAAATTGCAATTGATATTCCATTTTTAACAGTGTGATTAAAACTCCAATTAATCGTGATTAATTTTTTTAATTGTGATTAATTTTTTTGAGTTAATCTCCTGAGTTAACTGTGATTGATTGACAGCCATATTTTAAATGCTTTCTATTTAATATTTAGGATCTATATAGCACTTTTCATTGGAAAATCTCAGAATGTGTTTCTGAAACATTCACCACCATAATATGCTGATGTGGAAAATATTACATGTAAGTGAGGTGAAAAACACAAATGACTTGCACAGGGTAATACAGAAGCATGGCTGGAAATAGAACTCAAGAGCCCTGACTCCTGCCCTTCACTAAACAACACTCTTAGGTAAGGGTTATGTATTGTGCAGCACTTTTAGGCTCTGATCCTGCAAAGGCTTAAATATCTGCTTAACTTTACGCACATGAGAATTCCCAAAGCTATATTGGGATTAGTCTACACTGGGATTTTTTTGCATGGGTGTAACGCTACCAGTAGAATATTCTATTGAAGATGCATAGTATCAACATTTAATTGCAGTGACATAGCTTACTCCAATTTGAAAGTTTTAAATAGAAGGGCATGTGCCTCAAATTGGTTTACAGTGCTGCAGCATATCTACACTACAGTCTTGGAGTGGTGCAGCTACTTCAGTGTAGCTACACCATTGAGAAACAACCCAGTGTACATCAGGCCTAAATCTTGTAGAACTGGGGCTTTAGTAAGGTCCAGGCTTAATCTCACAATCTCTTAACTATGACAATTTGTGGAAAGTGGACTCAAACCTAACGAATATTCCTCCTGGGGTCAGATATCAACCCCTGTCTAGTCCTTTCCCCCATTGCCCCATATGGGGTTTTACCATGCACTCTGATTGGATGAGAAAATCCCACTTCCATATAATACTATACCATATAGAAATCCAAGACTCATATAAATGTAGTACTGGAAAGGACATCAATAGGCCATCTTGTCCAGTCCCCTGTACTGAAACAGGACTAAGTAGTATCTTGATTACCTCTGACAAGTGTTTATCTAATCTGTTCTTAAAAACCTCCAATGACAGATTACAAATGAATTATAATAAACTGTGACTGCGGATGCCACCCACTGTATTTACATTTACTTCTGGTATGAATGATATGAGAAGTGTAATCAACTACCCACCATTCAGAGAGGTGGTTTGTTTGTTTGTTTGAAGGAAATGTGATATGTAAGAATAGATTATATTGTATTTTGTCAGGTAAAGTAAGTGTCACCATTTGTGAAATACCTACTTTTACAAGAATCACCTGAAAGCAGTCCACCTGTACTCCCCTTTATTAACCAACATTCCTAAATAGCAAATTACATATTTTTTCCTTCTCTGTGTGTCACTGCAGCTTGTGTTTTGCTTGTAACATTTAATGCAGCCATGACTGATGTACTCTTGGACACATCTTTCAGACAAGAGTTTTATATTTTATTTTGTACTTTGAGTTAAGGATATTGGACTTCTTGCTATCAGTACAGCTTGTGATGTTGTGCAGTATAATCTGTGTCTACTCTGCTTAAATTTAACAGGAAAAAAAGTTTCTCTTCTTTTCTTTGCATTAAAGATGAGCACTGACTTTGTGGGATCGCTGCTGCTAGTTGTGAATAATGTATAAAAATGAAATATCCCTGCTTAGTGTTCACAGGGAATACGGACAATGCTGTGTAACCACTGTTGTGCTTTGCTATTTGCTTTAATATTCAGTTCAGTGGCAGCTGAAAAATCCCATTGATCCCCAAAAGCCACTAACACAGATGATATTATGTTAATATTTTTTTCTTAATCATACACATGTATATGAGACAGACACTATTATACATTTATTTTTATACACATATTTATTTATATAATAGTAGTATAGTAAATCTGCCTATACAAACAATGTATATAATCTTTTCAACCTCCCTCAGAAGCCAGTACTGTAGAATCTAGCACATGAAAAAAATCAGAAGTGGAGATTATTCCCCATGTAATATCTGTATTATAAAAATTACAAGTTTGTTTGGTAGAGCGTACAGTATGGAATTGGTTTGTCAAACATAGATGTCCCTGCCCCAAAGAGCTCAGTCTAATAATAATAAAAAAAGAGGCAGCCAAATGGTGAAGGGGCATAGCATGTAAATGAAGAGACCAAGGTAGGTCATATATGAATAACAAACAAATGGATGGGTGTCCGTATTATCTCCAAAAAGCCACAATCTAGCCAGAATTAGCCAGTCTGCTACTTTTAGGCATCATTTTGGAAGTGAGTCTTTAGGAAGGATCTAACAGATCAGGAGTGGCAGGGTGTTGCACAACTAGGAAGCAGCATGTAAGACAATCCAAACACATTAACAGGAGGAGCAGGTAGACAGGGCAATAAGGCATTCTTACCAGAGCAGCAGGAATGAGGACAATGCAGAAATAAAGGAGGCATGCCTAGGGCAGGGCAGAGATAGGCAGGATCTCGAAGACAAAGAGGAAGCTTGAGCTTGTTGCAATGGAGGAGGAGTTACAACATGGTCAGGTTGACAGGGGAAGTTATCTTTATATAAACTGGAGCTAGGGCCATGTGGATGTCAGGCAGGCCAGAGAGCAGGGAACTACTGTTGAACCATAGTTTAGGTTGTGTTAGTGAATTCAGTTTTAAGAAAAAAGAAAAGGAGTACTTGTGGCACCTTAGAGACTAACCAATTTATTTGAGCATGAGCTTTCGTGAGCTACAGCTCACGCTCATGCTCAGATAAATTGGTTAGTCTCTAAGGTGCCACAAGTACTCCTTTTCTTTTTGCGAATACAGACTAATACGGCTGTTATTCTGAAACCTGTCAGTTTTAAGAGGAGCTGTAAAGCAAGAAATCTAACATGCTCTGGGACTTGTTCTTTGAACAGTGTTGCTCCTCATGTGACAATTCTTAGACAATAAATTATATATTATATATTG
The DNA here is from genome assembly GCF_965152235.1 of Eretmochelys imbricata. NCBI lineage: Eukaryota > Metazoa > Chordata > Testudines > Cheloniidae > Eretmochelys > Eretmochelys imbricata. Next base: position 89,741,480 of record NC_135572.1, on the reverse strand, counting down.
GAAGTGTATGTCTGTAGAGTATTTCATAACTTTGTAGCTGTAAGGGAAAAGCTGAAAACCTCCCTACCCCATAATTTGATAAGAACCCTATCACAGTGTGAACACTATCACTCACATCTGAGGTAGGGTAACATCAAGACAGATACCTTTATCATAGCCTAGGGGAATGGTAGCCTAGCCTAGCCTAGCCTCAGTAGCCTAGGGGAATGGTCCCTAAGCTGGAAAAGTGGTAGCTGAGAGTTCACATCTCATCTCTTGCAAATGCTGTTTAAATTCAATTTACTACTTTTATTATAGACTTTTGCCATGAACCCCAGCCTGGAAGACAGTTAGGGCAGCACTACTGTATACTCTCCCCCATTTTTAAAAATAAATTACCAGAGAGCTTACTCAAGGTCACACCAGACCCTGAAACCAAGTTGCTAACATTTCAGACTCCTGTCTTAACCATTGCATCATATTGCTTCTTAAAGTAATTAATCCAGTTTGGCTTCTCCTATTTCTGACCACTATGAACCATGCTCCTCTCCCAGAGAAAGAATCCAAAATACCTAATTGCCAATATTACTGACTAGAAAATTAGTTGCATAACCCAATGTAAAAATGTGTGTCAAGCAAGAGAGATTATATTAAACCATTTTGTTATGCAAGCTGCTTTACAACATGCTTTGCCCTCAAACCTCCCCAAGACTGAGACTCTGAGGAAATTTTACGAGTGGATTCTTTTATTTTTTAAAGTTATTTATTATTTGCTGCTAAATCAGCAGATCACTCCACGATGTTATAGTCCCTAATCTCAGAGGTACTCACACTACCTAGGGATATATGTATTATTAACAAGTTAAGAGCTACTCACAATTTTTTTGTAGGGGGGTGTTTGCATAGTTACTTTTCTGCCTCCTACATATTTGGTAGTGCCATTAATCACTGTACTTTTTAGGTGATATTGTGAGCTGAATTTTTAACACTGAGATATTAATAAAAAAAATCTATATTTTATCTAGTCCAATCTATCTAGGTTTTAAAACCATCCTTGTCAGTATTGAGGCATTAGATTAGCACAAAGAAGAATTTGTCTTTAACCAGATATTCCGTATCTCAAGGTAACGATGCTTTTGCATGGTTTTCCGGATTGATTCACTGCCGATAATGGGACTGTTATGATCAGACAGAATGATCTGGGAATAGGTTAAATATAAGGGTAATTCAATTCGGAATTGCATGCCTGTAATTGCTTTGTTCCACTTTAATTCAGATGTCATTCCCTTTAAATCAAAAGACATGTGCATGCATTACCCATGGAGCAATTTTCCAGTTCAGCTAGTATCGAGTGGGTTCTTTTATTCTCCTTTATATCGTATTGAAACATCCCAAGCAATTATTAGCTGCACCTTTTTAGGAAGAGTTTTAGCAATAATACTTGACAAGTCATCTTAAAAGTACTTCACAGATATTAAACAAAGGCTAGATCCTGCACACACTCAAAGCAAAGGAGCTTTGTTATTGACTTCCATGAGTGCAGGATGAGGCCTTCACAATGCCAGTATGGAACACTTACTGACAAAAATAGTCCCATTGAAGTTGATAGGACTACTTACTTCAGTAAGTGCTTATCAATGTTTCTTAGCAATAGTTCCTCATTTGGGCTCCAAATAATTCATAGAACACATCACTAGGAGGTAAGTAATAGGGTATTTATCGCCAGCATTTAATAAAAAGGAAAAATTATGCAGACATGTTAAGTGAATTTCCTAATGTCACAGAGAGAATCTTTTATGAGTGGGATTAGAATTAGCTCCTAACTCTCAATCTTGTGCTCAGGCCAATAAACTATGCCTCCACTCTTCATATTCCCACTGTATAATATGGAGAGCTGAAATGCCAACTGTATTGATTTATTAAAACACCACATCAATAATTCATTGATTTACAGGAGAAGCCATTAAAAAGACATTAGTCAGTGGTTACTGCAGATCTTGTATTCTTAAATACCATTATGTTGTGACTCATAGCAACTGCTGACTTTTTAGTGGCAACTTGTGAGTCCATAATATGACAATATTTTCCCCATCTCCATTAGAAAGGTCCACATTCCATGATGCACTTTTAAATTTAATCTACATTTCCATACTTTTTTTGTAGCTGAAATGGTAGTCTATAAAGACTAGAGAGACAAAGTGAGTGAGGTAATATATTTTATTGGACCAACTATAAAGAATTACATTTATGACCATTTATAAGCAGAAATGGTATGAATGTAAACTTACTATGAAATCAAGTTATCTATGCCATATGGATACTTTTAGGTCCCAATCCTGCAACCACTTATGCATGTAAGTAGCTTTACTCACATGAGTACTGCCACTGAGTTCAGCAGCACTGTTCACATGAGCAAAGTTACTGAAATTGGTAAGCATTTGCAGAATCAGGTGAAACTATATCATCTGGCCACTTTTATGGATGAAACTCACAAAGTTTTGCATTTGTGTCATCAGAGACTGAAAGCCTCATTTTCCTTAATCAATTTGCTGCTGAATCCAAGAGAAGTACCCAGAAAATATTTGTGAAAATAATCAACTTAATGTAATGTTAGATGTGTGTATTATATAGTTGCTAAAGAAAGAATATTTTAATCTAGGTGTGGGCCTTTCTTGAAAGAAAAAACAAGCAAAAAACTTGTTTAATTGACTCATCTCAAGGCAGAATGAATGTAGGACAGAAATATAAAGAGATATAACTATACAAAGCTTTTCATTTCTTCAACTGCTGTCATAGTATAATAATGATGTAAATTAATCTCTCAGTAAAGCTGTTATACAATATGTCCACTCAAATATATTGTAAGTAACCATTCTAAAAATAAAACACATATGGTTCATACTGAAGATTCACTTTGGGAAGGAGTGTTTGTTTGTTTTTATTGGATAAGTTCAGCCATATGTTGTGATGTTACTATATTCTGAAACAAACCAAAGTGATTGATATACTTTAATGAGGAACTAAAATACAAATATGTATGTTTAGGTAACATTGTCACCAAACACTGTGAAGTCAAGGAATTAGAATGTTCAGGATTTTATAGTAATGGTTATGCACCATTGTTGCTCGTTAGGAATATTTTAATAGGTTGTGCTAAGTATAATTAAAACTGAGTGGGGAGGAGGGGATTGAACCACTGTGTTTCATTTACGATAGTTGTAGGATGTCATTAAGCTCCTGTATGGAACCATGTAGCTAAAACAATGGGTGCCTCAACCCAAAACACAGGCACATGTCACCACTCAAAGCAAAAGCATATGTGATGCCACTCAGGAATTTGAAGCAGAGGGGGCTTGGCTGATTATTGTTTTGAGTGGGGGAGGAGGTAGTGAGAGAAGGAGTGGGGGAAAAAAGAGGACAGCAGGATACGGAGAAGAAGCAGAAAGCCAAGGACCAAGCCTGGAAAAGCACTGGGAACATGGCTCTGAGAAAGTCTGAGAAAGCACTTGTGTGTAGAGTGCTGGCTGAAAGAAACTTGGAACTTTGAGCAAAAAACTACCTCCCATTGTCTGATTCCTGCAGTGTTCAGGGAAACAGGTCTTTGTACGTTCTTTGTAAATAAGATGGCATCAAAGATACTTGACTCCATCCTCAAAGTCTCCTCCTAACTAGTTCAACCTGCAACACGCCATATTTTTTGGTTAACTGCTTCTGTAAAAAAGGGTAACAGTACATATGTTTAGCTATAGAAGCATTAATAAACATATTTTAAAAGAAGTAAAGGAATAGATAAAAGAACATGTAGGATTTAAAATGTGCCAAACTGAAGTTACTATGAAAAGTTTAACTTTTTCATTTCCCCTGACATTTGAGAGTTAAGAACCTAGTCTTATAACAAGATGGAGCAAGCAGTCTCCTGCACTCATGTAGAGCCTCATTGAAATCATCAGGCTCTGTACATGAGGGCAAGAAGTCCGCTTACATGCACATTATGCTGAATCAAGGCCTAAATCTGTAACTTTAAAGCTACAGTAACATGCATTTTTGTATTTTTAATTTTCCTGTGGAAAATCATGAGAACCATTGGAACGATCCTGAACTACTGGGCATAGTAATTATAGGATTCTCCTAGTTTAACTGCTTACCTGTCTTAAATAACTTAAGAGTTTGTAAGAGCCCACTCGGTTTGCTTTTGTAGAGATAATATATTCCTCTGGTGTGGGAAAACTGAAAACTGTTTTTCATACAGTTCCATAACTCAGACCCATCAGAGGAGAATTTGTTTGTTCCTTCTAAAATAAATAATAATAATATTATTCTGGAGTGAAACCAAATATAAGAAATTTCAGTCGGAAAGGAGATTGTTTTTTTCAGTAGTGTATGAATATATGTATATGAGGGAGGTAAATGAAAATTCTGATTTTATAATCAGTTGAGCTTTCATTACCATGAAATACAAAGAAGCCTCAAGAGTTTAAAATGTCTGGGTCTTTTCAGATACTTTGTTTAGTAACTAAGTTTGCAAATTGATACATTACTTTTATCTATTAAACCTATATCTGTCCCTGAAAGTATTTTTAATCATTAAAAAAAAAAAATTGAAGTTTTAACGGTATTTAGGCATCTGAAGATGTAGATGAATGTCTTGAAATCCTGTCTATCTGCATCTATAGACACCTAAATACCTTTAAAAATCTGACCATATCTCATTTCCTTCTATTAGGGGAAAAGTCAGCTAATCCACCCCAACCAATGGCCATATAGGACAGATGGGGTACATTATAAGCAATGGGACACACTATGTATAAGGAGTATATCCCCAGTCCCCAGTGTCTTTTCCTGGGTCCCAAGAGCTTTGAATAATCAAGGATGTGCTGCAGAGTTACTGTCTGCTCTGATAGGCTGCAGCCATGTATCTCACTGGCAAGTTTGTTCTACAGCCTAATGTGGAAGATCTTAACAATAAAAGCCAATGTCTGGCATAAGCTTTTTGTTTCTGAGCTTTAGTTCTTTAGTTCTTATTCCATTGTTCAGAAACAATGAATAATTTATATTACCTTGAAAGTATTTAAAGAGTGTGATTTGTTCCTCCTGGTTCTTTGCTCGAGACCAGCAGTTCTCAACCCATGGCCTGCGGACCACATGCATCCGAATTAGCACACAGCTGTGGCTAAGCTCAGCTGTGTGCTAAAGGCCGGCCCACATGCTGTGGTCCGCCAGGTTCCTGGTTACCTGGCGTGGAGGTGTCCAGGCTGCCCAGCGTGTCGGGGTCAGCATCAGGGCTGTTGGCCTGCCATGTGTTGTGGGAGTCTGGGGTTGGGACTTCTGCAGGCTCCGCGGGGTCAGGAGCAGGCAGTCACCCGTCCCATAAGCTCTGGGGTCCATAGCAGCCATGCGGCAATTGTCCGGGTCGGGGCAGCTGGCCAGCACCTTGAGCTCCAGGGTCTGGGGCAGCTGCCCGCCTCTACAAGCTCCAGGGTCCAGGGCAGCTGCTGACCCTGACAAGCTCCAGGGTCTGGAGCATAAAGGCAGTATGTCCAAGCTCTCTTTCTCCTGCAGTTGCCCTATATGCTGGATGCCTGGAGGGGTTTATTGTAGAGCCACTACTACTTTCAGTTTTCACCAAGAAGGTTGGTGGCAATTGGATGGCTGACATAGTGAATGCCAGTGAAAATGTGGTAGGATCAGAATCTAAAATAGGGAAAGAACAAGTCAAAAATTACTTACATAAGTTAGGTTTCAGAGTAACAGCCGTGTTAGTCTGTATTCACAAAAAGAAAAGGAGTACTTGAGCATGAGCTTTCGTGAGCTTACGAAAGCTCATGCTCAAATAAATTGGTGAGTCTCTAAGGTGCCACAAGTACTCCTTTTCTTTTTTACATAAGTTAGATATCTTCAAATCACCAGGGCCTGATGAAATGCATCTTAGAATACTCAAGGAGGTGACTGAGGAGATATCTGAGCCATTAGCTATTATCTTTGAAAAGTCATGGAAGATGGGAGACATTCCAGAAGACTGGAAAAAGGCAAATATAGTGCCCATCTATAAAAAGGGAAATAAGAACAACCCAGAGAATTACAGACCAGTCAGCTTAACTTCCGTACCAGGAAGATAATGGAGTAAATAATTAAGCAATCAATTTGCAAATACCTAGAAGATAATAAAGTGATAAGTAAAAGTCAGCATGGCTTTGTCAAGAACAAATCATGTCAAGCCAAGCTGATAGCTTTCTTTGACAGGGTAACAAGCCATTAGGTTGGTTTGACATGATTTGTTCTTGAGAAACCCATGCTGTCACTTATCACCTTATTATCTTTTAGGTATTTGCTAATTGTTTAATTATTTGCTCCATTATCTTTCTGAGTACTGGAGTTAAGCTGACTGGTCTGTAATTCTCCGGGTTGTCCTTATTTCCCTTTTTTTATAGATGAGCACTATATTTGTCCTTTTCCTGACCTTTGAAAATATGGAAGATGTGAGAGATTCCAAAGATAATTGCTAATGTCTCATATATCTCTTCAGTGAGCTCCTTGAGTGTTCTAGGATGTATTTCATCAGGTCCTGGTGACTTGAAGACATCTAACTTGTCTAAGACATTTTTAACTTGTTCTTTGCCTATTTTAGCCTCTGAACCTACCTCATTTTCACTGGCATTCACAATGTTAGATGTCCAATTGCTACTAACCTTTTTTGGTGAAAACCAAAATAAAAAAGTCATTTCGCCCTTCTACCAGTTCCACATTTTATGTTATGTTTTTTCCCACCTCATTGATAATGGGTCTACCCTGTCCTTGGTCTACCTCTTGCTTCTAATGTATTTCTAGAATGTTTTCTTGTTACTCTTTATGTCTCTTGCTAGTTTAATCTCATTTTGTGTCTTGGCCTTTCCCCTACATATTTGTGTTATTTGTTTATATTCATCTTTTGTAATTTGATCTATTTTCCAGTTTTTGTAAGACTCTTTTCTGAGTTTCAGATCATTGAGATCTGCTGGTTAAGCCAGGGTGATCTCTTGCCATACTTCCTATCTTTCCTATGCACTGAGATAGTTTGCTCTTGTGCCCTTAACAATGTTTCTCTGAAAAACTGCCAGCTCTCTGGAACTGTTTTTCCCTTTTGACTTGCTTCCCATGGGAATGTACCTACCAACTCCCTCAGTTGGCTAAAGTCTGCCTTCTTGAAATCCATTATCTTTATTGTGCAGGTTTCCCTCTTACCATTACTTAGAATCATGAACTCTACGATTTCATGATCACTTTCACCTAAGACCCATCCCACTTTCAAATTCTAAACCAGTTACCCCTTATTTGTCAAAATCAAATCTAGAACAGCCTCCCTCCTGGTAGCCTTCTCCACCGTCTGAAATAAGATAGTGTCTCCAATACAGTCCAAGAATTTGTTGGATAATCTGTGCCCTTCTGTGCTATTTTCCCAATAGCTGACTGAGTAGTTGAAGTCCCCCATCACCACTGATTCCTGTGCTTTAGATGATTTTGTTAGTTGCAGATGGAGAGAGATGGAAGGGGAAAGGATCTGGGCCCCTGTGAAAGACTGGTGTCAGGAGAATAAGACCAGATTTGTATTTGCAATTTATATTGGAATGTTTCTTTGTGTTCTAAGAATGAACTGTGTTCTGAAGGAAGGGTCTGAAAATACACTTAGTGTGGTGTTAATCCTTTCTGAACTGGGGGAGACAGGTCAGCAGCCTCACAATAAGAAAAAAAGTAATCTGGTCTTGGTTTTTTAAAAGTTCCTCCAGGCATTCAGGAAGGAAGAGTCTTTTTTATGGGAGATACATATTATCCAGCGGAATTCAGCCTGCAAGAGAGGAAATCCCCTGCCAGACAAGACCAGTTTTAGAGAGCCAGGACTATGTAAAAAAACAGCATTATAATGAAAGGGAGCATGAAAGTACATTTTATACATGGTGAAAAAGACTCACATACAACTCACATTGTTTAAATCCATGAGATGTTAAGGTATTTGTGTTAGTCTTGTTATAGAATTTAATAAGTCTGAAGTGTCTCCTTCTACATTAAATGCCTTAATTTAGAGAAGGCCAAATCCATTTGTTTGAAACCAAATCTTTAATTTATAGCTGTGATGCTACACCCCATATTCTTCTTAGAAATATTGTTATAATATGAATATGGCATAATTAAGGTGTATTTTATGCAAGATGCGTCATATTACATATCACTGGAAAGGTTATGATCTTCTGAATATGATTATCCTATTTGTATGCATGTATCATTTTTGTATCTAAAATTAGGACTATGAACTATGTAATAATTCCAACTGTGTTCGCACCTATCAGACAGAACACCCATCAGAGAGAATGCAATCAGCCTGGGTGGGCCATTACAGAGAATAATAGGACTTTGAAGATGCTAATCTCCCTCTTTCCTGAGAAGTTTCCTGGGATGCTGTTTTGACTCTGCAGGGCCAGGTGATCATGTCACCTGGTACTGGACACCATCTTGGACTTCTAGTGTTTTTCCACTTAGAGGGGGTGGGGGTCAAACTGGGAAACAAAGGATTCCCACCATATGGAAATCCTATTTAAGGCTGGGGAGTGAGTTAATCTTGGTTCAATCGTCACTGAATCCCCACCCAGGATGACAGCTAGAAACATCTAAGCAAAGCAGTTTGACCTCAAGAAATTCTGCAACCTGCCTAAAAACAACATTTAGGGTGAGAAATTACTATTCGTAGCCAATTTCTTTAGCATATCAAGCCTAGTTTGTGTGTTTGTTTTATTTGCTCAGTAATCTGCTTTAATCTGTTTGCTATCCCTTGTAATCACTTAAAATTTACCTTTTGTAGTTAATAAACATGTTTTTTATTTATTCTAAAACAAGTATATGTAATTCATAACTGGGGAGGAGGGAAACTGTGCATATCTTCCTCCACATTGAGGGAGGTGGTGGATTTCATGAGTTTAGGCTATATAGATTTCTGTGCAGTGTAAAACAAGATAATTTTGGGCTTACACTCCAGAGGGTGTGTGCACTTGAGTATTGGGCAATCTCTGAGCTGAGTCTTCCTACACAGAGCTGATCTCAGTGTCTGTGTCCTTTTGCTGCTGGATGTGGCCCTACCTGAGTGTGTGCTAGAGGAGGCTTGAGGGCCTGGTACTGCAGGATGGAGTGAGGGAGTCCAGGCTGGTGGAACAGGCAGGCTCAGTGGGACCCCAGTACATCAGGTGGCACCCCGGAGCTTGGAGGGGGGGTAACCCATCACAATAGTAAAAAATGTCTTCAGGATTAAATAATGGCACAGAGTAGAATTACTAAACTTGATCGAAACTTTATGAAAGTAGATTCCCAAATGGCTGATTAAGACACGATCAGATGCTGGCTGACACATATAAAGCTGACCCGTTTCCCCCAAAGATCTCGTCCCCCAAAGATCACCCTTCCTGACAGTTGAAACTCTACTGTCAGCATCATCTGAACAGCCCTCTTTTGACCCACAGATCCATATAGTATCTAAGTATTGCTCCTTCTTCCTGCATAAGATCTCAAAGATGCAACATTTCTCGGCTTCCCACACAGCCAAAAAACTCATCTAAGCTCTGGTTATCTCATGCCTGTAATCTCCTTCTCACTAGCCTTCATGCCTGAAACTTTACCTCTCTCCATTTAAAATTCTCTTGCTAAAATCCTGGCTGAATACAATGACCACGTCATCCTCCTCATAAGTCCCCTAACTGGAGTCACCTCTTTCATCACATCACATCAAACCAAACCTTCCTGTACTAATCTTCAAAAGCCCATTTAACTCCACCTGCCCAATTTGTCCTATCAGCTTATCGTAAGGTCAGCACGTCCCTTCATTTTGCAAGTAATGTATGCATACACTGCCCACTTGTCTGCCTCTTCCACAAGCACTTTTGCCCTCTCCCATTCTGCTCCTGGGAAAATATTTCAGTCAGAAATCGATAAAATGTACACTTTCCTTTCCTTCATGATCATCCCTTAAACTCACCTCCCCAGTAGGGAAAGAAAAAAAAAATTATCTGATAATATCTAAGCAGGTGGAAAATGGGGATTACAGCTACTGGCTAGTACAAAAATTGTACCCACAGCTAGTCTGTGGTAAAACATCCTTAAAAAAATCTTCTTACCTCTCAATGGAACTACTTAGCATCAGGCACATACTTAGGTACCTTGTTGAATTGGGATCTAGGTATTTGCACTGTGCCTGAGACAATGGGACCTCAACCTGGTTCTTTTTTTTTCTTTTGTGCGTCATTAAAACAGCGACCATATATATTCAAGTGTAAGCTAGCAATACAATTAATTTATTTCAGTGTTGCAGAGTGGATTGCAGAGATACCACCAGGATATGATCATTTGGAACATTGGTTGACAAGATATTCCATAGTTTCAAGTTCATTTCCACAGTCACAAATAGGACTGTCAGTCCCCATTTATGAAGGAGGTAGGTGCATCTGCCATGTGATGTAAATCAAAATGGACCATTTGCCACAGGAGGAAAAAGACACTGCGTTCTACAGTTGGATCCTTGATGAGATATTTGTTCAGGATGTTGGCATCCTTCCACCTTGCTCACCATCGACCTCTGGGTAGGGGTGGGGGGAGGAATGTTCTTGAGGCTTTGATCTAAAGTCACACCAAGATTTTTTGGGTAGGGCCTGTGCCTTATCTGTTGGCTTCAGAAATCCACACACAGTTTTACCCTAACTTTTCAATTATTTAAATGATATGCCAACACAACAGTCTTGGTAGGCTTTGCTTTTTGTTACCAGTGTGAGAAATATTCTTCCATGGTTTTTAGATCTTTGGTTAGGATTTGTTCTATAATAAGAACATAAGAATAGCCATGCTGGGTCAGATCAATGGTCCATCTAGCCCAGTATCCTGTCTTCGAACAGTGGCTAGTGCAGATGCTTGAAAGAGAATGAACAGAACAGGACAATTCTTGAGAGCTCCATCCCTTATCATCCAGTCCCAGCTTCTGGCAATCAGATGCTTTGGAACACTCAGATGATGGGGTTGCATCCCTGACCATATTGGCTAATAGTCTTTGACTTTTACTAAAAATAATTATGAAAAAATCTTAATCTTACTAATACCAATTGATGGACCCTTTGTGAACCCAGTTATGCCCAGTTTTGAACCCAGTTATACTTTTGGCCTTCACAACATCATCTGACAATGAGTTCCACAGGTTGACTGTGCATTGTATGAAGATGACATCCTTATGCTTCTTTTAAACCTACTGCGTATTAATTTATTTGTTGTGACCCCTGATTCTTGTGTTATGTGAACGGGTAAATCACACTTCTTTATTTACTTTCTCCACGCCATTCCCACTCCCCCAGTCCACTTTTCTAAGCTGAACAGTCTAAGTTTTTTTTAATCTCCACTCTTATGATATGAACAGTATGAAGCTGTTCCATACCTCTAATCTTTTTTTTTTATTGGCTTCTTTTTACATTTTTTTACAGTTCTAATATACCCTTTTTTGAGATGGGGCAACCAGAACTGCAAGCATATTCAATTTATGCTGGTACCATCTATTTACATATTAGCAAGATGATATTTTCTGTCTGTTTATTGATCCCTTTTATAAAAGTCCCTAACATTCTGTAAGCTTTCTTGCCACTGTACCAGGAGCAGAAGTTTTCAGAGAGTTATCCACAATGACTCCAAGAACTTTCTTGAGTGGTAAGTTAATTGGAGCTAGCAAACAGGAGCAGCTAACAGAGGAGTTTTGCGAGGGAGTTCTTCTGGTGAAGGAGGAGCAATTACATGACCCTTGGCTAAGTTTGTTGTGTGTTGTGTGTGTGTTTGTGTTTGTAGTGTGCTTGCTGCTTGACTGAAATATACCGTGTAGTCTATTTGTTTGGGGGACCATGTGCTGAGCCTAGCGGCCTGCTAGGCAAGACTGAGAGCTTCTTAATGAGGCTTTGATCCCTAAGCCTTTAGCACCCATCAACCCTTAACCAGGGGGTGGGGCTACTCAGGAAACCAGGGATTTAAAAATCCTGCTTCGAAGTGACCAGAGGAGCTAGTGAACAGCAGCAGCTAACAGGGGAGTTTTGTGAGGGAGTTTAAAGGGGGAGTATGAAGGGGGGCTAGGCATACTTAACATTCTTTAAATTTAAAGCCAAAACCATCCCCTGATAAAAACAAAACAACAACAAAGGAACAAGCTGCAGAAGTAAAAAAAGAATGCAAGCAGAAGCAACAGAGTAGGGGCTACACAGTTTATTGCACCCAATGCAGCATGTACGATGAACTTCCCTATGGGCAGGTGTGTGCATTTGGTGCAAGAAGCTTCTGGCCCTCAGAGACCATGTATGGGCTTTGGAGACCAGAGTGACTGAACTGGAGGAACTAAGGGAGACAGAGAGGTACATAGATGAGACTTTCTGGGACAAAGTAGAATGGTCCCACCCCTGGTCTGACAGCCTCTGTGCTGTTGAGTAGGTTGAACGCCTCAGGGAAGGAAAACATCCAACTGCAGCAGACGGAAATAATCCCGTAGTTGGGACCCTCCTTCCAGATGATGTTGTCATGTCCTCTCACACTAAGGATACCTCTCCAGGGGAGGGGATTCTGGTTATTAGGAAGAAACAGGTATTAGTAATGGGCTATTTGATCATCAGAAACATAGATAGTTGGATTTGTGAAGATAGGGAGAAATACATGGTGACTTGGCTGACTGGTGCAAAGGTTGTGGATCTCTCAAGACATCTAGACAGACTTATATGTAGTAATGGGGAGGAGCCAGTCGTCATGGTACCTCCATGGTAGCATTCTCTTACATGCTTCTAGTTTCACGCACAGGGCCAGTTAGACAGGCAGAACTGCAGGGTCTCAATACGTGGATGAGAAGGTGTAGGGAGGAGGGGTTTAGATTTATTAGGAACTGGGGAAACTTTTAGGAAAGGGGGAGCCTATACAGGAAGGATGGGCTTCACCTAAATCAAAATGGAACCAAATTGCTGGCACTTAAAATTAAAAAGATCATAGAGCAGATTTTAAACTAAGGGCTGGGGGAAAGCGAACAGGTGCAGAGGAGCATGTGGTTCAGACAGACATCACTTAGGGAATGAAAAGGACATTGAAGAGAAACAGGCCCAGTCCTATTCAATATATTCATAAATTACCTGGAAAAGTGGGTAAACAGTGAGGTGGCAAAATTTGCAGATGATACAAAATTGCTCAAGAAGTTAAGACCCGGGCAGACTGTGAAGAGCTACAAAAGGATCTCTCAAAACTGAGTGACTGGGCAACAAAATGGCAGATGAAATTCAATGTTGATAAATGCAAAGTAAAGCACATTGGAAAACATAATCCCAACTATCCATACAAAATGTTGGGGTCTAAATTACATAAGAATTCCATCTGCCGTTTTGTTGCACAGTCGTCCAGTTTTGTGAGATCCCTTTGTAACTTTTTGCAGTTGGCTTTGGACTTAACTATCTTGAATAATTTTGTATAATTTGCAAACTTTGCTACTCACTTTTAATACTCTTCCCCCTTCTCCCCTCCCCCGATCACTTATGAATGTGCTGAACAGCACTGGTGCCAGAACAACTAGTAGGTAAATAAATTCTATACCTGTACTTTCAGCGCAATGTCTTCAGCGTAGGCAAATTTTGTTTGTGATGTTTGAGGACGATCAATGGCGTAAATAGTAAATAGGATGAGTGCTTGGACTGGTCTCTGTGGTAGGCTATTGTTAATATGTGTCCTACTGACCTTTTCACCAAGGAAAACCATGACACCTGTGACAGGTCAGAACTTCTCCAGAGAATTTTATCACAGCAGTCCATGGCTTTCAGAAGAATGCTATTCCACATACAGTGTAATAAGAAGCAGATAAGTCTATGAAAGGAGCCCCATTTTTGAGTTTTTATTGGAATCCCACCTCAATGTGTGTTGGTAAAGCTAATACTTGTTCATTGTAGCTGTGGTCTGGTCAGAAACCCATTTGTTCATTTGGTAACATTGCTTCTACAAATGGCATGATCCTGGTCAGCAATATTCTCTCTGAGTTTGTATATCATACAGAGGAGTAATATGGACTAGTGTGATGGCTGGCTACCTGGGCTCGGCAAGGAGAATGACCAGTGTCCCATGCCAGATATTTGGAGTAAGCTCTAGCATGTCTATTAGAGAACAGTGCTTTCAGCCATGTCTGTCCTTGGATTCCAAGTGTGGTGGTGGTGTTGTTTTTTTAAAAAATTCTGGAAAGATGCCTTCAGGTGCTGTTGCTTTCCCAGCTTTTGTAAGTGAGGCAGCCTTGTTTACCTCTTCAACAGTGAAAGGCAATGATGGGGGAGACGAGACAGGTAGTGACCTGATTGCTTGTCAGAGCCCTCTGCACACTTTGCACTTAATAGACTTGTCCTCTGGAACTTTTGATTCATAAGAAGCATTCTTGAAATTGCATCAGCTGAGGCATCATGGTTTTGATGTTTCACTGGATTTGCAGCCCCTAGCTGATGCAAAAATAGCTAAGCTTTACAGATAGACCGAGTAAAGTCCAAAGCTTCAATTGTCTTGATACATTTTTGACAGAGCATTACATTCAGTGGCTCTATTAGGGACTTTGTGCTCTTTGGGTCACCAAAAGTTTGGTATACTTTTAATAGCTTTTCTGTGTCTGGTTTCCATCAAGGGATGTATCCTTTTTTACTTTTTTTCTTTAAGTTGTTCCACCTGAATAATCAAAAAAATTGGGCTTTGGTGGGATCACATCAATGATGGCTAATATTGTCATAGTGAATCCTGGCCAGTTTGCTTTTCAAAAGTTCCATCATGGTTTGGAAGATGACATGATTACTGGGAGTTCAGTCCCAATGTGAATTATCACTGGCAGATGTTGACTGTGGGAAATTGCTGAGAGTGGTTCTGGAGGGATCCTGAGGGATTCCAAACTTGTCTTTGGACACATGTTTCCAGCTTGTAGATCTTACCGCATCAGCCTGGTGAATATCCAGCACTGGAATCTTGACCAGGGCTGTGACGCTTACTGTTCATTATCACTATTTAATACTTATGTCGTGATAGTGATTACAGTCCTCAACCATGTTGAGGGGCATGTGATAACCTTCTTGCGGTCTTCCCGGTCATCAAATCGGCATCCAAACATTGCTCAATGAAGTGCTAGAATGAAAAACAATGGAAATAATTAACCTGAATAAAATGACTCCTTCCAGAACCACTTTGAGAAGCATAGGCCTAGTTCTACAGATTTGCCAATTGAATGTTGAAGGTATGTCCTGATCTAAAAGTACCTACCTAGATCACTTTATGAGAGGTAATACGGTTGATGTCATTGCCCTATAGGAAACTTCTATCAAAGATGACATAAGAACCACACTGCTGTAATGCTAGCTACAGTCTCGTTTCTTCTCTCCATTATCTGAAATATGGCCTCTCCACATACATCAAGTAGGGAATTAAGGATTGTGAGGTGATAGATGCCAGGAATAACTTCAGAACCTTACCATCTCAATAAGAATTGGCAAATTAACTGTAGTTAAGTATAAACCACTGAATACAGATTGGCCTTCTTCCCTATCACCTGGTGATATTTCAGTGGTTTCAATAGCCACCACACAATATGGGCTATAATAGCAAAGATATCGCATGTGAAGCATTTGCAGAATGGTCATCAAATGAAGACACATACTTTCTCTTTGATGCAAAAGACGTGCACTTTTCATTCTGCCCATTGGAACAGAGACTACAGTCCAGATCTATTTCCTCAATCTGGTTGAGGACTGTGGATACCATCACAATATAAGTATTAAATAGTGATAATCAAGAATGAGTGTCACAACCCTGGTCAAGCTTCCTGTGTTGGATATTCACCAGGCTGCATTAGGTATAGCTAAGTAGAACTCAAGTTTTACTGTATAGTCTGCAGTCAATCAGGAAGTGTGTGTGGGGGGAATGGGAACAGGGAATGGGGGTGGGGAAATTGGAATCATGTTTTGCTAAGGGTGGGTGAAATGGGAACAGGGACACAGGTAAAGCTCTGTGGTGTCAGAGCTGGGAAGGGGGACACTAACAAAGGAAACTGGAATCATGCATGCTGGAAGTTCACCCCAATAAACACTGAATTTTTTGAATCTTTGGACTTTGGGTATTGTTGCTCTCAGTTCATGCGAGAAGTCCAGGGAAGTAAGCGGGTGAAGGAATAAGCCCCCTAACAGTAGTGTGTGTGGGGGGGGCTGCTGGTGCTGTCACTTTAGCACATTGTCTAGTGTGCTTCCCCGGGGATGTGGGAGACCCAGGATCGAATTCCCATGCTAGTAGAAACCCAAATGGACTTTTTCAATTCCCTGAAAATTTGGTAATAATACAGATTCAGTTCAAATTGAACTGGTTTTTTTTTGAACTACCACTGAACAAAAAAAAAAAAATCAGTTATTCAACTAGATCTAGGAGCCAGCTCTTTATCAAAGAGTGCTTCAATTTGAATAGAAGAAACTGTCAAGGTTTACCAGCTGTCCATTGCTAGTCTTTTGGCACCACCGCTTGGAATTTCAGTCCAAGAGGGGGTAAAAGACAGCAGGGGAGGCACAGACAAGTCTTGAAATCATTTTGGAGTTTATAATTTGTTGTAGATACATAGAGTTCACAATATCAAACAGAATTCATGAGTTGTACATAGTTCCCCCAAATTGTCACAAGGTGACAGCTTAATTTCTTACCTTCTTAAACTGTAGTTAAGTTTTGGAGTCAGAATCTGACAAGTCCTTTTGTAGGTGTGCAAACAGGGCAGAAGTGTTCTCAAGGAACCTCCTTTCTTTGTATGTCCTGCTATAGGGACCACCAGACCTGTCCTCCCTGTACTCTTGGGATCACAGGGACTGATCCCTCCATTAGGTACAATTGCTCCAAAAGGCCCTGGCCCTGGCTTCTTTTGCACTGGCCCTCAGAGCAGGTCTCATGTGCAGGAGTGAGTAATGGATGGAAATAGCAGCAGGCACACTTGTTCTGTGGGGGTAGGAAGTTTCGTGAAGTAGAATGCCTCCCAGCGCTCTCCATGATGTGAAGTAGAGCACCACACCAACTTCAGTGTGGACCAGTGCCTCACAGACAAAAAGGAACCCTTAATTATCATTGAAGCAATTTTGCAATTATTTTGCCATTAACTTATATTAATCCAGTGTAAACTGCAGAAATGTTAAATTCTGGATGGGCACAGCAAAAGGAAATATTTGACACAATCCTGGGGGTGAGGATCTCTGTTTCAGTGACTGTCCAGTTCAAAAAATGTCAAAAGAGGACTAGATTTACAGAATTTAAAATTGCCAGATATAAGTAGAACAAAGTATGGAATGAAGTATGAGTTCATTCCTGCACTGTTTACTTAAAACTATATTTAGCATTTTTATTTCTTACCCAAGAAGCATGTTATGGCCACCCAGGTGCTGAGCATCAGAATTCTCACTCAACCCAGGGGAACTGAATGCGTTCAGCCTTGTGCAGGAGGCTCTTGGTAACTCACTGTTCTGTTTGTTACTAACTTACAAGTCCTGAGTCACTGATAGTTTGTCCATATGTAAAAGTGTCAACTTTGAAGCCTAGCATCTATGAACAAAAGCTTTATACCATCCAAAATAAGACCTTTCCCAACAGGACAGAAATCACACACTGTGCAATGCTGTAAGATAACTAACTTTAAAGTTGACATTTTTAGGTCTAGAAAATTTATTCCAGCCTATCTTTGCAGGTTTTTACGGCTCCCTCTGTAGCTGGGCACAAAAGACCCCAATCCTGCATCACTAAAAATACTTGGAGTTTTGCTATTGACTTCAATGGTAGCAAGATCAGGGCCGTGGTAACTATGGCAGCTGTGTTTATTGTGAGAGGAATGGAGAAAGTCAGTCCCAATAAATTATTTAACAACTTTCTAAAACATCCCTAAAATACTTTCTATAGTTCATGTTGCATATACAAAACATGAGAGGATGGGAAGTGGTATAAACATTTTCCTGGCATTTGTTTACAGCAATTTCATGACGTGTGGCTTTGATCTTGTGCAGGATGTAACTATTCAAAGGAATGGGGGAGGGGGAGACAGAAACTTATAATACACTTCAGCATCAAATTCCCTAATAATAGAGGGAGGCAGACCACTCGTCTAACATGGTATGACAATCCCTATGTAGTAAAGTTCTGTCTCCAGCAGCTGTTAGTAGCAGATGCTTCAGAGGAACATTTAAACACTGCAGTAGTCAATTATGTTATAACCTACTTACAGGTTAAGTTTCTTCCTGGTTTCCCTCAGGCTCAGACTAGTTTATGACCTGAAACATGCAGATTTCCATCCCTTCCAAACTTGTAGGGATTTTTTTTTTAATTCCTACTAACAACATGTTGGTGAAAGTCTCTGTGGCATGGGCACACCAACTAAGCGGTATTGGACCCATAACAATGTTTTTAGTATTTAGCCTTTATTAAATGTTCGTAAATTGCTGCATGCATTAATCTAACAATTTCTTTTTCACCTGCTATCAGGTAATATTTAAGTTTTGCTTTATAACTATAAAAAATGTTTGTTCTGGAATAGTGAACCCATCAGGAGGGATTGTCTCCTGCCCATCAAGAAGGCCTTTCAAAACTAAATGGATTATTGTAATAGTAAAAAGACTTTAATTGCCCCTGCACATCCATGAAGAGGCTATGTGCAAAAAGACGGATCCCATCAGCTTGAATTCTGTAAGGAGGAAATAAAGAAAGCTGACAAGAAAATTGTTCGTGTCTCTTTTGCTCTTTGGGCTCTGACAGAGCTGGAACTATGAAACAGAAGCAGAGATCCCCAGGGTCAACCTGGGTTAGCCCTGAAAGGCATACATTGCTGACGGAGTGCTATAATTCTGTTACCTTTTGGAACTATAGACTACTCATTTGTGTATTTGTTTGCCTTCTTTAGCCTGTAAATAACTCATTTTGTTCCTAGTTAATAAATCCTTAGCTTACTATAGGCATTGGCTACAAGTATTGTCTTTGATGTGAGATCTGAGGAACACATTGAACTGGGGTAAGTGACTGGTCTCTTGGGCCGGGAGGGAACCTGAATCGTTTGTGATCTTTGGTGTACAGCAACAACTGTTACTACATCCAGCTTGCCTGGATGAAAAGATTGGGCATTCTAGTCTATCGGACTGTCTGTGGCTCCATTATAAGATAGTTATAGTGCTTCAGAAGTTCACATTTGTTCTAAATATAGAACATGAAACCCGTTTGGGGTTCTCTATCCTGCTTTTTGATAGTCTGCCCTGAGTTTGGCACTCATGGTCAAACCACTCCAGAGAGTGTAAGAATCTCATTGTGATTTTTTTATGTATGCTTTTCATAGTGGTATGGTTATAATACTGATATGTAAATACCACACACACACACACACACACACATACACACAAACATACTTTTCTTCATAATGTTTTACTCAATGGGAAGTGATGTGTGCTTTTCTTTTTATAGCACACACAAGTTCCACAGTAGATAAAATATTGTATAGGAAGTGATTTGACTTAGTTCTTCTATAAAAATATATCTTAAATTCTTACAATACATCTTAGAACTCTGTGACAGAGTGCTGAGAATCAACAGGTGAACCAGCACTCTGGTCACTGTAAATCCAATTATTTCCTGTAGAGAGGACCTGATTGAGGGAAATAGTGGTTAATAACTAGATCAGCCTGGGTTGGGGAGAGCTAAGGAGCTAATTAGAACCTTAAATGCAGGAGTAGAAATAGAGCACAGGAAGGAAGCTTGAACAGGGTTAGGGCCTCAGCCTCTCTGTGGAGATATCTCTTCTCTCTGGCAAAAGGGACACTGCAAATAGAATTGCTGTACAGAAGTGTAAGTATGGTGGCTGACATGAAGTACACAGCAGTAGTTACAAACCAGAGGTGTCAGAGCCATTTGTGGAGGAAGACAGAAGTGAAGGGCCATACCATGTCACAAACCCCTACGATAAATTGTGCTAAAAACACAAGCAAATAAAGCACAACGTAGTTTGCAAAGAGACCTATATTGTCAAGATTTAGGATCCTCTCCATTAAGATCTCACTTTTTAATTGTCAGAATTGTCTATTTACCTCGATTAGAGGTGCAGTAGGTAATATGAAATAATACATTAAGTTTTAATAGTATATAATTTCAGTGAATTGAAAAGAATACCTCATATTATGCCAACTTACATATCACAATATGGGAAGTGACTGTAATCAATTTTATACTTGGAAAACAGGAGATTTCACTAGAAAATAAACCAGACACTGAATATGACTATCGGGGGATACAGGCAGTTTACTTCATTCTAAATGGAGTGTTTTTAGGTTTTTTGGTTAACTTCTGAAAACAAAGAGCCCATTGTTCAATATATTGACAAGCAGATAGAAGTGAATAGGGGGCATTGCAAACCAAAATAATTATAAAATAAAAGAACAATTACCTATTTTTAGCAAATTCATACAAGTACAGAAAGTACTGAACTCATAAATAGAACAGAAGCAGTTCCAGCAAGTAGTAAACTACAGGCATTTTCAATAGAACTATCTGTCATTCCAGATTAGTGTTCACAGATGGACTATATATTACAGGACCATTACTGAAATTGGAGAGCAGAGAATTTTATGTAATGCTGACAGAATGTCAGGCATTGGCAAGAGAGGAAGGGTATATGAGAAATATATGTCATAGTGAGAGCAGTAATGAAAATAAGAGTTAAAAAAATAGCTGTTCCAGCTGAGAAACAGGAAAACAGTAGCTGGAGGACAAAGAAAAACATACAATACCACCAATTTACACTATATAGTGCAGTGGTGGGCAACCTGCAGCCCATCAGGGTAATCTGATTGTAGGCCACAAGACATTTTGGTAACATTGACCATCCGCAGGCATGGCCCCGTGCAGCTCCCAGTGGCCATGGTTTGCTGTTCCCTGCCAATGGGAGCTGCGGGAAGCGGTAGGCTGCCCACCACTGATATAGTGACTTTATTCTAAGGGAAGAAAGTAGATCAAAAAATGGATAATTATTATCTCCATGATAGAGATGTTATGGATTCAGGGAATATAGGGACAGATCCAAAGCTCACAGAAGTCAATGGAAAGATTCCCAGTGACTAAAGTTGGCTCTAACACAGGTCTTTTGAGTTTCCAGCTCTGACTTCACCAGGCTGTTCCAAAGAGCAAAGCAAAACAAAGAAAATAATAGAGATGCAGAAAGTGGGACTTCATGCTTCAATTTTCATTTAAGTATTTCTTCTTTACAGTTTAATATATTATACATTGATCAATTGTTATTCATGACAAGGCAATAAGTATTTGAAATGTGTGCCACTAAGCCAACGTGATAGATCAGCTGGTGAAATATTGACTTTGGTATATACTTATCTATACTTATGTCTCTGTGTTATTGATTTGGGTCCTGATACTGCAAATTAAACAACCATCCTTTTAAAAGTTCACAGCCATAAATAGCACAAGTGTCATTAGGATAGCCTTGCAATGACTGTAGAGGAAATTACATAACAATTTGAAATTAGAAAGCTGGAAAATTGCAGCCCAGCATGGTTAAATTAATGACAACATAAAGGCCTCAATTGATCAATTCAAGCTCTTGAATATCCTCATGGGGACATGATGTGCTACTTTTGTCAGTGTGTTCATTCATAGATGGACTACACTTACATGACTTGGACCTCATTGTTAGGTTTGTATCCTATAAACCATAATTTGTCTGATTTGTTGTATTATAGGTGTCACACATTACAAGTAGAAAATAAGGTAAGATATTTGCCCCTAAGGAGTCTGCAATTGACTATAGCTAGATAATGAGTTGATATAACTGGTGGAATGCCATAGGAAGGGAAGAGGCAGGAAGTATTCCAAGCAAGCTGGTGCAATCGCCAACCCCTTGTGGGGCATCTAGTGTGACACCAATGCCTGGCTGGACACCAGGTGTACTAGTCTTAGGCAAGCACTGTGAACATTGTCAATTACTAAGACTGTATCGCCCAGCACTCCATCTGTCTGCAACCACCGTGCTTCTTTCAGGGCCACCCAAACATCCTGAATCTGTGACCCACTCTTCCTCAACTGACTTCCACCTGCCATGTCACCACCCCCATTCTGGCAACCTGAATCCCTCCTGAGCAGAGGAAAAGAGCTTTAGTAGATTTAGTGCACTTCTGTTTTCTGACCTATTGCCATTGTAATGCTTCCTGCAGTGACTCAAGCCCATGAGTACTCACATCAGAGCAGATTGTAAAGAGCCAAGGCACAAAACCCAAATTGGTGGGAGTTCTATACTTGGGTTGCCACCTTTCTAATTGTTGGTAACTTGACCTGTGAGGACCAACCCCTGCCCCGCCTCTTCCCCCCAAGTCCCCACCCTGCTCCATCTCTCATCCCGGGGCCCCACCCCATCACTCACTTTTCTCCCTCCCCCCGTTGCTTGCCGTATCGTCTCCATCTCCCTCCTTCCCCAGCTGGGCTCCCTCTGCTCTGGGGCTGGGACAGAAGCTGCTTCAGCCTGATGAGGAGGCTGCCTGCAGGTGGGAGGTAGCTCTGGCTCAGCAGGGGCTGGTGTGCGTTAATGACCCAGCACCCCCCACCCCCTCCGCCTCGCAGTAACTGAACTTTTGGTGTCCAGTCAACACGTCTGATTGGACACTAGCAATTGGATGTTCCAGTTGAAAATTGTGCACCTGGCAAGGCACCCAGACACAAAAGCCAAAAATCAGGTTGTTAGGGTAAAACCCTGATAGGTGGCAACCTAAGTTCCCTGTAAGCTGTACAGGGATCATGGCTGGGGGAGGGGCGCCCCTCCCCCGGCCCCAACCTAGCCCGGTCCTCAAACTGCCACGGCCGGGGTGGCTTCCTGGCCACAACTATGTTGCAGCCCAGACCTGTCGCAGCCAGGATGCCCTTACCCCGGCCTGCTCAGCTCTTCACCTGAACCCGGACCTGACCTGCCGGGACCTGAACCCGGGCAGCCTGGCCCCAGTCACCGTGGCCCTGCCCAAGCCATGGTGAGGGTGGCCCGGCCTGGACCTGACATGGCTGGGGCCCCCCTCCCTGAACCTAGTCTCAGTCCGGACCTGCGGGGGCCAAGGAAAGGGCACCTATCCTGCAGCTGCAGCCCCGGAGCTGCTGCAGGGAGAGAGAGAGCTGGGGGAGTCCTATCTCTCCACCATAGCCCCAGAGCACCCTCCTTCACCCCAAATTCCTCATCTCCAGCACCACTCCAGAGCCCGCACCCCCAACCAGAGCACTCCCTCCCCACCCTAACCCTCTGCCCCAGCCCTGAGCCCCCTCCCACACTCTGAACCCCTCAGCCCCATCCCCACCACATACATTTTGTTATGTGCACTGATATGAACGTGATGTGTCACACATCACCTCCATATTGGTGCACATAACAAAATTCATTCCACACATGGATGGGAAAAATTAGAGGGAACCCCCATGGTAACCCTATTCTATGCTAAGATTTCATCAACCAGTTACCAAATATAAAATTCTCTGGCAATATAACAGCCTAAACATGGAGTTACAGACAGTCCCCTTAGGTACTCCGGTCTTGCTTGCCACCCAGGTGTGCATAACTTTGTGACTGATAGTCCCGTACACCAAGAATCACAGCAATATTCAGGTTACTCCCAGTCCCAAAGGACCAGACACTTATGCTATGTCAATTGCATCTTAGATCTCACACCAAAGACAGCACTTTTAGCAGTCTAAAATAAATTATATAAAGATTTAGTAAATAGGAAAAGGAAACCAGAGAGTTATTTACAAGGTTAAAGGAAGTAAACATATGTACAAATAAGATACAATCTTAAGTTTCAAAAGGTAATAGAAGCTTCAATAATAAGAAAGATCTATATGTCCTTTAGGACTAACTCAGGCTAAGCAACTGGGAATCTTTCTTATGCCTAGAAAACCTTGCACCCCAGAGTCCAAGCAGCTCAGAGATAATAATTTCCTTCTGGGGGGAGTTTTGATCCCCCTCCTATCATGTGCTCTGAGCTACAAACTCACCTGATGGAAGGAATCCACTTGCATGACTCATCTTTTAGGCAGAAGGAGGAGGGTAGAACTACAAAGTCCTCTGCCCCATTTAACATCCCACAATAGTCTATCTGGTGTTGATGGACTTATTTTGTGGGACAGGATGAAACACCTTTTGTTGAAAATCAGTACTTCACACTAGTTAATATATTTCTTATGTCTAGTGAGTTCCACAGTCAAAGGTTCACAATGCAGCACAAATATTATGTTACAATACGGGGTAAAGATGTTATAAGTGAGGTTAATGTGTGCAGCCACTCACCAGCATTCAATAAAGTCTAAACACATTCTTATAAATCTAATACCTATTTTAGCAATATTAAACACAAAAATTATTCCAGCTATGCATTTGTCAGTGTTCCATTGAGATGTGGGCAATTGGGTAACAAATTTATCACCCAGATCAATATGATACCATTAGATCTCAGCTTAACTTTGATACCCAGAAAGATAATGGAGCAAATAATGTGATATATCTCAACTTTAGCAATGCTTCTGATACTGTCTCCAATGAATGTCTCAAATGAACTAGTTGAACCTCCTATAATGTGTATTCACAACTGGTTGGAAAATTATACTCAGTAGTTATTAATGGTTCACAATCAAGCTGAAAGGGCATATTGAGTGGGGTTCCACCGGGATCTGCACTGGATCCAGTTTTATTCAATATCTTCATAAATTATTTGAATAATAGCATAAAGAGTACACTTATAAAGTGTGTGGATAATACCAAGCTGGGAGGGGTTGCAAGCGCTTTGGAGGATAGATTAGAATTCAAAATGATCTTGACAAATTGGAGAAATGGTCTGAAATAAATAGGATGAAATTCAATAAGGAAAAATGCAAAGTACTACGCTAAGGAAGTAATAATCACAAATACAAAATGGGAAATGACTGCCTAGAAAGGAGTACTGAAGAAAAGGATCTGGGAGGTTATAGTGGATCACAAACTAAATGTGTGAACAATGTAATATTGTTACAAAAAAAGAAACATTATTCTGGGATGTATGAACAGGAGTGGTGTAAGCAAGACAAGATAAGTAATTCTTCCGCTCTAGTCAGCATTGATAAGGCCTCAACTGGAGTACTTTGTCCAGTTCTGGGCACCACACTTCAGGAAAGATGTGGACAAATTGGAGAACAAAATGATTAAAAGGTCTAGAAAACATGGCCTATGAAGAAAGATTGAAAAAAAATATAAGACTGGGGTGGGGGTTGGGGCAGGGAAGGGAGGGGAGGGGACGGGACGGGACCTGATTAGTCCTCAAGTACATAAAAGGTTGTTACAAAGAGGAGGGTGACAATTGCTCTCCTTAACCACTGAGGACAGGACAAGAAGCAGTAGGTTTAAATTGCAGGCAGGGAGATTTATGTTAGACATTTGGAAAAAACTTCCTAACTGTAAAAGTAGTTAATCATTGGAACAAGTTACCTAGGGAGGTTGTGAAGATCAGATTAGAGAAATACCTGTCAGGGATGGTTTAGATAATAATTAGTCCTGCCTCTGTGCAGGGGACTGGATTAGATGACCAATCAAGGTCCCTTCCAGTCCTACATTTCTATGATTTTTATGGGTGAAAAAGCAGAAGTCAGACCTCCCAACAGTCCTGTGTTTTGCAGGAATGTCCTGTTTTGTCCTAAAATAAGCCGGTCGTGGTTGAAGCAGCTCCTTTCCCGTGGGGCTGCCTGGGCTGGGCTTGACTCCCCCACCCTTCCAGCATTGCAACCTGCTTCTCCCCCCGCTTCTCCTTGCTCCCAGCCCAGTGTAAACTCAGAACATTGGAGTTGAGGCCAGCCAGCCCTGTGAGACAGGAACCAGTGGTGTAGGATGAGGGTGGGACAAGTACAGGGAGGGCTTAGTCTGCAAAGTCCTTCCCCAGCCTCCCACCCTACCTGGAGGCAGCACTTGACTTCCCCTGCCCCCCCAGGACACAGGATCATCCCTCTTTAACTATTGTTCTTATGAAAAGTTACATACCATTAGATCACTAAGAGGTGTTTAACAGAACTTCTTTGATGTGACACCAAGGACTGAAATTTTATACAAATATTTAAATTGCAATAGTTTGGTCAAATAAAATTCAAATAAATATAGGAGGTTTGATGTAAATATCTGTACCTTGAAACGTTATTGTTTTTCAGCTTGTAGAACTTGATGTAGGGGTCTAAGTAGGAAGAATTCACACTTAAATTTCTTTTAAAAATAGGGACAAATTAATCAGATACAGCTCTCTGTGAATTCAGAGATGTGTGTATTTGTATATCTTAAATAAGAATTAATCTGTTTGCACTTATGGAAGGTGCCAGGGGACAGCATGGAAGACAAAAACACGCTGTATAGCCACAGAACAGGTATAATACATACCCTTAAATGAGTCTTCAAGATTCCCCCTCACTCCATAACTTACACTAACTACCATTGGAATATATGGTTTTGTCTTAATACCTACTCAGCCAAGGGGCTCGCTACCAATATTAACACAAAGGATATCAGCATGAGTTGCCATGCTGGTTTCTATGATATTGACATTTGTCATTAGGAACTAAATTGAGGCAGTATCTCAGATCACTTAGACAACTCAAGAACTGTTAGACAGTAATGAACTTCAAATACTGTTGACCTGGTTGTATTCAAAGCATTGTTTTATTTTTAAAGCACATTTACTCTTCATATTCTTTTCATATTCTACTGACACAAGGGTTAATTATGCTGAACTTGTATTTGGTAGTACGTTTTTGCTTTATACCTTAAATAATGTAACTGATTTACACACACTGAGGGTTTTAGCACTGATATTTTTTTCTAGTCCAGGAATCTTGTCCAAACCTAAATAAAGCAGCAGAAACATAGTCTGCATGCAGTCTGATGAGTACATATGAACTGCTGCACTGATATTTAAAGGTACTCAACAAAAGATGATGCAGATTATTTTTAAAATAATGTATTTCTTGATTTAGACTGTTCAGAATGGAACATAGAATGCTATACACAAATCTACAGTAAGATTCTGCTATCCTTAATCAAGTAGTATTTTAATCTCTGAGTAAATCCATTGAAACCAAATAGATGACTCACAGAGTAAGGCACTACCCAATGCAAATAAGTTTGGTCCTGTCTGAAGAGAGTTTCAAGGGTGCCCAACTCAGTATATAGTAAGGAAGCCCAGACCCTTAAAGGTATTTAGGTGTTGCTCTACTAAGTATTGCAATACCTAGGTGCAATTTTCAGCCCTGAGGTAGGTGCCCTAAGTACCTAAGAGAAGCATTTTCAGAAGCGAGCTATCAGAGTGGGGAGCCTTAAGCTAGCCAGGTGTAAAATGCTAAAGAGCAGAAAGGAGGTAGGGTAGAGAACAACTGTTTAGGCACCTAAATAGCTGATGAGCCAGAAATAGGCTCCTGCCTCTGCTCATGATCCTCAGCTAGAAACCCTATCCTGGAATTTGGCATTTAAGTCAGGTCAGGTGCTGAAGTAGCCCATGCCTAGCAGCTAAAACAGTCTGTGTCTTGCTCAGGCTTAATACGTCTGTCATGCTCATCCTACATTTAACTATGCCCCCATGACTCTTGTTTAGATGCTGTGCTGCCCCTCCTCCTATTGGACACCTACCTTTGGCTCTTCTGATATGTTGGTAACAGTTCTAAGGTTAACTGCACCTGTTCCTCATTTGAGACCTCCTCAAGGGAACTCTCTTCAGTCACAGACCTTTAGTTATCACCTCTCTCAGGGTAGGTTCCCATGTTCCTCTCTCTCTCCAGACCAGTTTTAGGGCTGCAGTCTCCTTGGAATTCACTGTGCTTATCTCAGAAAACCTGACTTTAGGTCAGCATCTGCAGTTCTATTCTCTCTCAGGGACAATGACAGGGTTAACCAGTGGCCATAAGCAAAGTATTTATTTAGAACAAAAGCATTATGGAGAAAATATCTATTGAAAACAATAAACAACTTTTTATCATGCATGTTTTATCAGGGATTACCCATCCTCTGCATGGAGACTCTGGTAATTTTCAAATTCTTTCATACACTTCCAGAAGGGTCTGTCCCTTTCAGATAAAGTCTCACATCAGGTTTTGGACTGAGTGTGAAATTCCATCTGTATCAGGCTGCCTGTCTGAGGATAGCTAGCTCTCTGAAGGGATCAGGGGCCCAAAATACCCCTGATAGTCTCCACAAGGGGGGAATGAGGCAGGTCAGGTCCACCTGGAAGTAGTTAACTCACTGATGAACCAGGATGCCATTAATTAGGCAGGGATGCACCTGGGCATGATAAAAGGCTAAGGCCCGGAGAGAAGGATCTGCTGAGGAGAAAAGTAACTGTCAAAGGAATTATGGCAATGATCATGCTAGCAGACATTTTAAAGAGGGGGAAGAAGGCTAGGAGAGTGGGGAAACCTCAGAAGAGAAAAGGAGAGAGAGTTCAGGGAGCAGATAGGAATATCTAGAACCCATCCTTCTCAATTCCAAACAAGGGCCCTGAGCTAGAATCCAGTGGAGGGAGGGTAGACTTGGGTTCCCTTACCTACTCTAGCCAAAGACTTTAGAGAAGAAGGGTCTAAACTGAGAAGACTTAGGGCTGTCTAACTCTATTACATCTAAGGAACTTTTGATTCCCCAACACCCTGAATCAGACAGACTATTGAGGGCTTAGCCACAGGACTGGGCTTAGCCACATATCAAAGACTTCTAAAAGACAGACTTGAATGTGGTGACTAAAGCTAGTCTAGCTCCTGGCCCTTCTGTAAGGGGTGCTAACACATTAAGATCCCATAATAGGCTGCATGCTTTATATGATTCATGCTTCTCTGTCTGCTGGCCATCTTGAACCCCTAGACTTGTTTGCCTGTTGAGTATTTTGCAATAATTACATCAGTGGTGTTTGTTTCTGATAGTTGATTCATGGTTAAGGACTCCTTCTGTGTAACTGCAGTGCTTGTCTGCTTTCAAGAAAAGTTAACCCCTTCACTCTTGCTGGGTAGCAATAAAAGTTGAGTGGGGGGAATTGAGTCTCACTTTTTTTCCAGAAAAATTAATCAGAAGTTTCCCAGTTCTCCACAGGGCCTCTGAGTACACTTATGGTATTAGATTCTGTGGGTGAGAAGTTTTCTCCAGCATAGTTTGAGAATCCCACTTCAGGGCCTCCTGGGCTTGGTATGAGCTAGGGCTCTGAGCTGCCCATTAGCTGTGGGGCAGCATAAGCACTTAGGTAGTTTTGTAATGACTGGCATGAACTTAAGTGCTGAGGGAACTTAGGTTCCTTTAAGATTAATTGGCAGCTGAGCAGCGACTTTGAAAATGTAGGCACCTGCATGGTGTGCTGAAGTGTGTGGGTTAAGACTGAGCATGCAACCTTAATTCTACCCCTTGTAAATGAGAATTATGAAAGTCTCTTATTACTTGATCATGTACTGCTCCTCAGTTGATGCAAAATAATATACTTTTCCCCTCCAAATTTAGGTGAATTATTGCAGCTCCCAGGCTGAGGACCTATTTAGATAAGACAGGAGCTTCTCTATTGTAACTCATGAAGATCTTAGGACATCGTGAGGAGAACACTTCACTATTTCACATTCTGTAAGATAGGCATGGAACTGAGATAAGAGCTTAGCTAACATGTACTTCTCCGTTTGCAGATAAATCCTTCTAGTGCATGTAAATTCTATGATGATACTGGCTAAATCTGTGGTCCTGTCTCCTTTGAATGGCTGGCCTACATAGAAGATAAAAACTTGCTACTTAATCATAGCTGGATCAACTACTGCTTTAGCTCTGGTAGTGGAGGATTCAGCTTTCGGTGTTCGTGCACCTTAGGTCTGCTGAGTCTCTACCTCAACATTTGTGCTCCTCACAATAGGAGGTGCTTCTCATCTAAAATAATTTGTTTGAATGGCATGCTTGCCTCCCTTCTTATCATAGAAAGCTTTCATCCTTTCAACTATTATTACATAAAGGAAAAAAAGACACTTGTATTAGGCTGTAAGTGTGCTAACAAAAGGAGTCAGAGTAACAGCTGTGTTAGTCTGTATTCACAAAAAGAAAAGGAGTACTTGTGGCACCTTAGAGACTAACCAATTTATTTGAGCATGAGCTTTCGTGAGCTACAGCTCACTTCATCAGATGCAATGAATGAATCACATCGATGAAGTGAGCTGTAGCTCACGAAAGCTCATGATCAAATAAATTGGTTAGTCTCTAAGGTGCCACAAGTACTCCTTTTCTTTTAACAAAAGGAGTGTTACTGCATAACCCCAGCAATATGGGAAAAAACAATGGTTGAGACAGTAACTCTGCCAGCCGGACACCTACAAATAATTGATATATGCTTGAAGTAGATCTCAAAAGTCCTGAAACCTAGACTCATTATTGTATAGCCCACAAAGAATTCTTTAAGAGGACATTCCTAATCCATTCCTTGTGTTTGGCTTTCATTATGTCACTATTACAATGATGGTGATGATATTTACCTAGGGCCTCATTCCGCCAAGTTCTTCCACAGGTGAACAGAATTGAGGGTGGTGAGATTACAAGGGGCCTTTTCCTCTTGTACCTCTGTGCAGCAGCAGAGGTCAAAGACAGTCCTTGAACTCCCTAGAGAAATGATTTTTTTTCCCTTCATGCACTCCCTAGAATCCAAGAAACTCTGAAGGTGGTGAGGAGGTGTATGCATGGTCCTGATATCCTATGTACTGGTCACCAGAGCTGGCTGGGTCTGCAGGGGCTGGTATGAGCAGACGGTATAGCAGTGAGTGCACACACGTGGCACATCAGAGAACTCAGGGAGGAATTACATGGACTTTGATTCTCTGGTTAAGTGGTTTAAATATTTCCAGTACATCCATGAACAACTGCCACCAGTGGGGACTCTTCTGTGTTGCTTTATATTCTCTGTTCAGAGAAACCTTCATTTGGGCAGATGGTGAAGGTTTTTCTTTGTGTTTTAAGCAGGAAAAATGCTTTACAAACTAACTAAACAAATTCTTCTCATTTCCTCGGTCATGTGGTCTAAATGAAATGTAAGACACAAACTTTCAGGAACCAGGCTAACTTCCTTTCCTTCCCTGTAAGACCTCTCTTGCTGGGAATTTAATTTTCCTATTTGTTTGATGCAAACCTGATATTCTAGGGCCCAGGCAGTAGTTGCTGCCAATCTCATTCTCTGTTCTTGACATAATGCCTGCCACCCAGCAAGATGCAAATACATAATGCATTTGAGTAATAATCTCTCTCCTCTAAAATAAAATCAGAGCACTATATTTAAGATCCAGGATTTTGCATCCGAGGGTCAAATTTCTTTTTTTCTTGTTTTGTCATTCCTGGAGAGTGGTAATCACTGTTTGTGGGATAGAGCATGGGATAGATCAACAGCACTTGGAAATATGTTTTTGTTAATTCTAGCCCTGGGATGTGAAGGTGTGTGTGCGGGCACACATTTAAAAAAGTCCTCTAAGAATTGCATTGGTCTTATATCTTGGTTCAACAAAACATAATACATCAGGTACCGTAATAGTGGTTTTTCACTTGAATTATTAACCAGAAGTCAACCAACTTTTAAAATCTATCTAATGAGTAAAGGAGGAAAACACCTCAGCCAACTAGTCTTACTTAGCAATTACCAAAAAGGTCATATTTTGTCTGAATAATTTGTAAATCTATAATTAAGAGACAGTTTCACATCCTTAATAATCCAAGAAGTAGATTGTGAACCTCAGCTAAGTCTGGACCACCTCACTGATTTCCAGAATCTTGTATTTAAAGTGATAGTTAAGACATATGTGTTAGTTGCACTCTTATTTCAGCTGCAGGTTGAGTTCTGCAATTTGTGAGAAAGACAGATGAAGGAACAACATTCTATTCCAGCAGGCTCGTATTTATGACTTAAAAGAACCAGCCACTTTTCTTTAGGTAGGGTTGCAACCAACTTCCATTATAGAGCTCCAATTTAGCTCCCTATCAATTTGGATTGGGAAATTGAAGAAATGCTCTTCTTCATGGTAAATGGCAGTTTCCAGGCTGAGTCAAAGTATGAAAAAAAATCCATCAAGTTGGTTCTGAACGATAGGTCTTTAAGGATTCCTGACTGGAAATTGCCTTTCATCTAATGTTTCCTTGTGGCAGGAAATAATGGCCGGTTAGGACCCTTTAGTTCTTCCATGGAATTAAATCTCCTGGAAGATTATGTAAAGGTACTTTTAAATAACTCCTCCATTACAATCTATCTTTTTTTTTTCATAATCTGGCATCTCATCCTATTGCCACTGCTGCAGGGGGACTTGTGGGCCCAATTATACTCCCACTGATGTCAACTGGAGGTTTGTTAGGGTTTTTTTCCATTCACTTCTGTGGAAATAAGACTGGCCACTACCGAAAATCAACATGTTTCTTTATTGGCTGGTTGCATCTTAGACAGAACATAAAGGTCCTTCTGTATTTCACCATTAACAGAGGCCTTGTTTTAACTTTAGTGGGAGATGTCTGCAGTTTTGGAGCTGTAAGATCAGGGGGTTGTAGTCCTGGCTCTGGTGTAGTGTGCAATTTATTATTGGATTTATATTCTTATGAATTATAAATTAAATTATACTTATTACAGAGAGGGAGGTGGTAGTCCTTCTATAGTAAGGTTGTATTTATATTTACTATAAAGCTGATTTTGATCCCCATTGTAATTCCAAAGTGAGGTGAGAAGTGAAATCCTCAGACTTCCATAGTTTCTCTTTTTGGGGTTATTGCACTGACAGCTGGGGCCTCATCTAAACCCCACTGAAGTCAAGTGTTGGATCAGATCCTTGGGACACATTCTATAAATCTTGATTACATTAAGTATTTGCAAAGAGTGCAGTGTTTGAGTCCCTCTATACCAAATGAAATCACATGACACTATAATATTGAATGCCATTTTTTACACTAGGTCATGCAAAAGGCAGTTCTCAGGGGCAGGACTGATAAAATGTTTATGAGATTAACATTTGATCAATTCTTTGTTAGTGAATCGCACAGAAACATATATAGGCCTGAGCCAATGACCAGTGAAATAAATGGTATATTTCTTTCCACTTCAGAAGCCATCGGATCAAGCCCAATGTTCACAGCTCAATTTTCCTGATTGTGAACAGACTTGCAGAGTTATCAAAGATAGGTTTTTGGCTGAGGTGGGAAACACTTTCATTAGCTATGAAATGTTTTTCTTACATATTTCTTCAAATGTTTGTACTTAGTAAGGCCAAATATAATATTAGGTTAACTATACTTTTGTCAATACTATGCAAGTGGAAGGCAATATTAGCCACACTCATCAATGGGTAACAAAGGCATAGAGGGGTTGTTACTTACATGGGGTGGTACTGAGTTTTTCGGGATTAGTGTAGTGCCAAGAAGGGTAACCTGGTTTTTAGTTCTTGTCTCTTTTGCTATGAATTGGTATTTATTTACAACACTGGGAGTGCAACTACTATGTGTTATTTAATGTATCTACATGGGGAATGTGTGTCTTATCTGGTACACTCTGAATGAAGCAGAGCTCCACAGGAGTCGTATACATTTGGTCAGCACCACCTAGACCTTTAAATGTCATGAACTAGTGATCTATTCACACTACTTAAGATTTTTTAAAAATCACTTTCTATTTATCCACACAAGATTCTCCCTCCCTTCCTCCACACACAGGAAATTCAAAACAAACAAACAAGAAACACCCGCTTCATAAATGAGAATAACTGGCTACAAAGTACTTGTCCATCACCTCATTTATAAAACCCAAGAAGATCAAAATAACAAAGTGAATAATTAAAGACATAAGTGTTATACTGACTATATATGATATACATATTTTGTAGTTATCAAACCTTAACTCTGATCCCAAATATTATCATTCATAAACACAATCCTTCTACAAAATAAGATGTATGTATAAACAAGTTGAGGATGCAAGCCCACATGTATATTATTCTAACATAGAATGAAGACAAACTTTTAAAAATCACCGATAAAGTTAATATTCTCAAACAGAAAGTTTAAGTACCTTACTGTCAGTTATTAAATTCAACTGTTTACATGTATACAGATGGCATTTCTCATTTCAATCATACCCCTTAAGAAATCATTTGAATACTGTAAATTATATATATACTTACCTCCAGAATTAATGTTGTGGTGGTGGAATATGAATTTATCTGCCATAAAGGTTTTTATGTGGATAATATAAGGTTTGTGATATCTTCAGCTATTAATTTCTCAGCTGATAAGTGAACACATTTTGCTCCTGTTATATGCCAATATCCTAGGGGTAGTTTACTCATCAGCTCCCACTCTTTCCCTGTCCTCCAACTCCCAATTTTTCTCCCTCCTCCAGTCCCAGGCTTACCAGGCTCTGTCTCAATATACTACTTTTGTTCCCCACCATCCTAGTCTGGCTTGTCCCCACTGTATTCAGATTAGTTGGCTTCCTCTTCCACGCTGCTTGGGTGCCAGTTTGAGGTCCACTGAGAGCACAGGAGGAGTGTCAGTGGACTGCCCCACTCTGCCCTGTAGCAGTAAAAACTTGTAGTCTAGGGCTCTCATATACTCATTTGCTCTGTGGAGTTGGCGCATGTGCAATCTGAGCAGCACCAGGAACTGTGAGAAGCTCAAGCATGCTCAGTGCGGGTGGAATATTTAGAGATTTTGTGTGTTAAACTCTAGCAAGTCTCTACTGAGCATGCACAAACTGCAATTTTTCTTCAAAGCTTTATAAATTGGCCAAACTTGGGCTGATTTGCGTAGTGATGGCAAAAAAGCATATCCATGACCCAAAATCCATCCCTTCCCCTGCAAATTTTAAGTCACTTTTGGAAGGCATAGGACTGCTAGAGCATTTCAAAGAACAGCTCCAAACATGGGCAAAACATTTTTTTTCCTAGCTAATTCTCAGAAATAGCTGACCCATTTTGGCTGATATTTTTCAGAACAAATTCAGACTGAAGCAAACCACAAACACGGAAAATTTGGCCCAAACAATTAAAACTTTTCAAAGTTATAAGTAACTGAAAACATGGTCTTATAAGTGGAAGTATCAAGCAACCTTATTTGTAGGTGCTACCAGCCCCACCTACAACACATTACAAGCAAGATAGAAGCCAGGGAGTCAACTCATGGGTTAGTTTTGAATCCTATCTACAGAAGTCCCTATTTATAGACTGTTGTTTCTTGGTTATGATCCATGTGCGTGTTTCCTCCCCTCACCTCCTGCCCCAAATAAATCTTGTTTCATGTCTCCTCCCCTGAGCCAATAATCTCCTGAAATAGCATGCTGGTACTCCAAGCAAAATCAGTTTATTACAATAGTGTTTTGTTACATTTATCATCAGTGAAGGCAAAGTGTCTTTAAAAAAATCAAAAAGGATGTTTTTGTTTTATCTAGAATACAAGTAAGAACAGAAAACACAATGACTGCAAAGTCATGGGCAAAATGTGTTACCAGCAACTTTTGGTATCAATTTTGCCATCTCCAACTATTCAAAAATCATGAGTTATGTCACACACAATAATGAGGTTTTAAAAATAGTTAACTGCATGTTTTTATTTGCCATCTCATGTCCAAACCTCTAAGGTTCAAGTATGCAGGGTTTCTCCATAAACAGGATGGACAAAAACTTAAACAACAAAGGCTCCATATCTGTAATTCTCATACATTAACATGATTTCAACCCCTTTAAGTAAATTAATGGGATTACATGATGAGGTTTCCTGTAATAGCAAGGCCCCACTGAGAGTATGCACATAGGACAACCATATCCTCTTTCAAGTCACATGATTCCCACCCCACACAGCTATAGCTTGCCAGGTACTAAGCATGTGTATTCTTGGAAGTATCCTATGGTCTTTGCTTTAATGCTGAACAAAGTGCATTCTGGGATTTTTCTTGCCATTCAGTCTGGTATGCAAAATGGAAGACAGGCAGGTTTGAATATATTTATTTATCTAATATATTTTTCTCCTGTCTCTGTCCCATTCTTCCTTTCTGGACAGGCTAGCACCATTTCTGAATTTCTGTTAGTCAGCATGGACCCAACAATGCTTCACACAGCTATGTTGGAAACCACAAACACGTAGAAGATGCCTGGGTTGTATTTCAGCTGTCGAAGCTGCTGGTTTGGTTTTGGACTTTGCCTGCTGCATTGCGAAGCTGATGATGTGGTAGCAGCAGCTCCTCCAGCAGCAAGTGCTTCAGTGGCATCATAAGTGGGACTGGGATGAGGAAGAGGAGGAGGACACCAAGCAATTGCTACTACAGAGCTGTTGCTGGAGCAGCATCTTACCATGTAGTGCCATTTCTGGCCTCAGAAAATCAGTATGGATTGGTGGCATAGGATCGTTCTGAATACTGTGGGTGACCAGCAGTGGCAAGAGAATTTCAGGATGGAAATGTTTATGAAGATATATGCCGAACTAGCTCCAGAGCTGCAGCAGCAGCAAACCAGCGTATGGTGCCCCATATCCATGGAGAAGCCAGTTGCTTTCGCCCTCTGGAAGCTGGCCATCCCTGAATACTACTGGTCCATAACCAATAAATTCACTTTGGAAAGAATGACTGTACTGTCTGGTGAAGCATATCTCTGCAAAGTGCCATATCTGTTGATCCTCTCCACCCAGGACTCAAGGGGCCCGGGAGCTCCAACTTAGAAAGTTTCTGATAAAGAAGATTATGAGGCCCCACTTTTATCTGGGCCTGGGAGACTTCCCATATGTTGGTCTCCACTGACCAGCAGTGCCCTCCAAGCACATATTTTTAGAGTGGAACTATTAACCCCTAAGCCAAAGGACTCTTTCTCCCAAGGCTCCTCATGAGAGTAATAGAGGCCATGGGTTCAAGGACAGATTCCCAGATGTCCACAAGAAATGCATTCCTTCACCAAGCCAGACCAGGTCAGGTGAGACATTATGTCCAGAATCCATTGAATTGTCTCTGCTGAAGACCACCAGGATGGAGGGCAAGACGCGTGAAAAGAGGGATCTCTGGTTCCAAAGGCAGCTGCATAACAAAATGGAAGGACAGATGCTCATTGGTTTGATCTTCGAGTGTGGGTCCAGACTCACTGTTGGTACAATCTTGTTCATCTAAAGACTGCTCAGCTGCAATAGATGAGCAGGACCCTTCAGGCATGTCTGATGGAACAACCTGGATCCTGGGCCATATAGTGACTTAGTTGTCCCTTACCCACAGTCTCCACTCCGTTCCAGCCCTGCCCTCCTGAGGGATGTCCTTCTTCCAGAGAAGGAATCTTTGCCAATTTCTCAAGATCAATTTCCTCTCCAACTACCACGCAGGAACCCTCCAGTAATGATTACACCCCTGCTACCAACCGTCCTGAGTCTGTAGAGATAGTCACACAGTATCTCCGTGAAGGTACAGGAGCCTCGACAGACAGGTATCCCTCCAGGTGTGACCCCCTCCCCGCTGCTCCAGAACTGCTGGTATCCTTTCCCTTGGGGACCACTGTGACTGGTGGATCCCTCCTTCTGGCCTTATTAGGCACGCATCCAGACCCCTCTCATGAGTTGTCCTGCTCTTTACCTTCTTGCCACCTGGTTCTCTCGGTGTACGAGGAGAAAGAGACAAAACTGTTTCCGCTGGTACCAATTGTTCTGATAGAGACTGCTCCTTCATCAGCCCCGGATGATGAGTGGAAGATGTCATTCTTTTTGCCTTCTCCACTGGATGGCCACCATCAATACCAGGAGCTGTTACAAGAGTTCGCAAATGATCTACGGATCCCATTAAAGGAGGTTCAGGATTCTCAGTACTGGCTCCTGGACTGTTTTGCAAGTATATGGACTTAGGAAGGAAGCCCATACAACTAACTTGGCTATATTACAGCCAATCAGAGCACTATGGCCCACACCAGCAACTTATGTCCCTACACCAAAAAAGTTGAAGAGAGCCAAAGAAGCTGACTTTTTGTTTTCTTTTCCTGCCTCCAACTCATTGGTGGTATAGGTGGCCACAGAAAGAGCTTGGTCACTTTAACAGAGAGGTTTCCTCTGCAGGTTTGCAATTTTGTGTAGCTAACTTCTCAGTGTTACTAGTGAAATATGATTTTAACAATTATACCAATCTTGCAGACTTTAAAGGTGAACTTCCCATAGAGGACAGAACCCAGTTCCAGTCCCTTCTAGATGAAAGGAAGTTAGTAGCAAAGGTGGCCCTCCAGGTTGTCCCAGATGCTGCAGATACAGTGCCCAGGACTTTGGCTGTGGGACTTGTCATGTGGTTGGACTTGTGTCTACAATCAACAGTGTTTTGTAGAGAGGTCTAAAGCTCCATCCAGGACTTCCCCTTCAATGAGTCCAACCTTGTTAATAAAAAGGACAAGTCCCTGCACTCAATAAAGGACTCTTCTTCCCTTCTCACAAACCTGCTTCCTGATCCCCTTTTGGGGACCACACACCAACTAATTCTTCATCAGGAGGCAGAATCCCTTTTATGCAGTGGTATGATAGAGCGCAGCCTGCCTCAATACCAAATGAGAGGGTTCTACTCTCCATAACATCTAATCCTCAAAAAAAGACTTAAGGTGGAGACCCGTCCTGGCCCTTCAGCAACTCTACATCTTTATACAAAAGCTGAAATTCAAGATGACTATGTTGGCATCTATAACCCACGTCCCTCAGGAAGGGATGTTGGTCACAGCTCTTGATATGAAGGATATTTCCACTTGGACATTTACCCATCCCCCAAGAAGTTCTTGCATTTCATGGTGAGAGAGGAACACTACCAGTTTTGGGTCCTCTCCTTTGGACTTTCTACAGCATCCAGGGTATTCATGAAAGCCCTGATGAGTAAGCCAAGGTCATAAGGTTTCCCATCCTGGATGACTGGCTCCTAGTAGGCCAATCTTGTCAGGAAGTCATTCCAGTGACTTGATGTTTCTAGCAACTTCTTGCTATTCTAGGCATTTTTATAAACAAAAAAAGTCCATTTTGTCACCCACAAGGACAATAAACGTTATTAGCACATGATTGGACTCAGCCTCTGTGACAGCATTTCTCTCCACAGACAGATTTCATGTGATGGGTAACCTGATTTCCCACAAACAATGAATCATGGTCTCTGTTGGGCCACATGGATGCATGTTTCTATGTGACATCGTTTCACCAGACTCCTCTTGCACCATCTGCAAGCCTGGCTCCACTTGCCTTACTAGCCAAACAGAGACCACATTGACTCCAAAGTAACTACTCCCTCCAGAATTCTCACATCCCTCACTTCGTGGCTGAACACAAACAAAGTCATGGTGGTGACTTCTTTCATACCATACCAAGATCTACTTTTTGACAGACACCTCCCTTTATGAGCTGGGATGCCCATCTGGACTACCACATTGCTCTGGAACCCACAGGATGCCAGGCTCCATATAAATTTACTGGGACTGAGCGCAGTTCATGTCAGGTACAAGGCCTTCCTTCCCCTTGTACTCTCACTCCATGTACACATAATATCATCACAGTGGTGTATATGAACAAAAGGGAGAAGCGAGATCTCATTTTCCTCTGCCTGGAAGCAGACAGACTTTGGAACTGATACACCAGAAACCACATCAAGATACAGGCCATGTATCTTCAGGATGTTCACAGCTCCTTGGCAGACAAAGTAAGCATGAGCCATCACACGTTGTAGGGAAGATCTATTCCAACAGAGCCACCATCCTTCTCCTTAGCACCCTACTGTCCCAGACCATTCTGATTTATGAAGCTTCTAACAGGTGTGTATACACCCACCTATCAGGAGCCACCCATGGATCTCCTAACCTAGGATGGGGAGGAAATCTGGGTGCTCTCCACCTCAAGGCCTGGTGGTTTGGATGTGCATTGTAAATAGAATGCTCATGCTCTGCCCCCATTTAGGAAATGTTTAACCAAAGTAGATCCTGCTACCTAGCTAAGGGGAGATGCCTTTAAACCTGGGTATGCGTCTGTGAAGTTATTGACATAAACTGCAACCAGTTATATATTTGCAGCAAACATTGTACAAATGTTGTCATGTGAGGTGTCTATGAAAAGGTTATGATTTGCTGATTATGATTATGCTATCTGTATGTGTGACTCATTTGTGTAGTTGAAGTTATGAATATCGGTTATGTACTTGTAGCTAATGTGTTTAATTCTAAATAACATTAGTAAAGCATTTGGTCAGCTTCTTGAGAAAGGAATGTGCAAATTAAGTTCCCAATCAAGAAACACTTAACTGAAAATGGACCTTGGAAGACTCCAATCCACATGAGAAGTCTTCCTGGGAATGTTCAAGATAGCATGTGAGCAATGGCTGACACCTGTAAAGAACTGAGTCATGCATGGACATATGAGTTGCCCATATGACTCCAGACTCGATCTTCCTGCTGGGATTTTCCACAGTAAAAGGCTTCTGCATCTCCTCCATCTTGTCTTCAGTCCTGCTTCTTGCCTCTGGAGGGACTTCAATACAAACTGAAGGTCTGAACAAAGGACTGCATGACCCATCCCAGCTGTGGATATACACTAGAGACTTGATTTGAACCTGCAGTTTATTCCATCATTGCTACAAGCCTGAACCAAGAACTTTGCCATTACTGTATGTAATTGATTCCGTTTAACCAATTCTAGCTCTCATCTATATCTTTTTCCTTTTTATGAATAAATCTTTAGATTTTAGATTCTAAAGGTTTGGCAACAGCGTGATTTGTGGGTAAGATCTGATGTGCATATTGACCTGGGTCTGGGGCTTGATCCTTTGGGATTGGGAGAACCTTTTTTCTTTTACTGGGGTATTGGTTTTCATAACCAATTCATCCTCATAACACTGGTGGTGATACTGGGTAACTGGAGCATCTAAGGGAATTGCTTGTGTGGCTTATGGTTAGCCAGTGGGGAAAAAACAAAATCTTCTCTGTTTGGCTGATTTGGTTTGCCTTGGTGTGCAAAGGAACCCCAGCCTTGGTCTGTAACTGCCCTGCGCTGAGCAATTTGTCCTGAATTCACACTATCAGAAGTGTTCCACCAAAGCCAGCATCATTACAGCCTCCACCCACATTTGCTAGCTAGCTGGAGTGCTCACAGTATCTAAACTATCTCCTTTTCTTCAACCTACAGGTCTAGCGCTTAGTTTGCTGTGGATATGCCTAGCAGTGATTAGTGCCTTATTTACCCCAGTAGAAGGATGTTCTGTCTTTACTCACCCAGAGACTGTATGATTAATGAAGGGCTTGATCAGGACCTCCCCACCAGTCTTTAAACCTATGACTCAAATGAGACCCTAACCTTGTCCTCTCAATACTCAGAAGTCTGCCCTCCAAATCTATGACAATTTGTGCCACAACCAACCTGTCCATGAAGGTGGTGTTCTTAATGTCCATCATTTTGACCAGAAGGAGGAGCCATTATGGCTAACCATCCCTTTACAGTGATTCATGAAGAGAAGATTTCCCTTAGATTACACCCTAAATTTATCCCCAAGATGGAGTTCCTTACCTGTATTTTTCCTGAAACCCCATGCTTCTTCCAAAGACAAGACACCACTCCCTTGACATTAGGCACACTCTGGCATTCTACCTGCAAAGAACCAAACCCATTAGAAAATCTGAGACTCTTTATTGCAATAGCAGAAAGATCTTGAAGGCAAGCCCAGAGGATTTCTAAGTGGGTTTCGGGATGCAACTTAGAATGCTACAAAATAGCAAAAAATCCCTTTCCTGGGGTACTACAGCTCACACCATGTAAGCATAAGCTGCCTCAGCATGACCCCTATTGGACATTCTGCTGAAGAACATTTACACAGCAGCAACTTGAAGCTCTTTTCACACATTTGTGACACACTACACCAGGGGTTGGCAACCTTCGGCACGCGGCCCATCAGGGTAAGCAGCTGGTGGGCTGGAGACGTTTTGCTGATGTTGACCATCTGCAGACATGGCCCCCAGCAGTTCCCAGGGACATGCTGGCTGCCGCCTCCCGCAGCTCCCATTAGCCGGGAACAGTGAACCACGGCCACTAGGAGCTGCAGGGGGCCATGCCTGCGGATTACTCTAATAGGCCAGGTCCTGAAGGTTGCCAACCCCTGCACTACGCTCTCGTCCAAGCAGCAACTGCAGAGGCAGCTGTAAGAATTGCAGTACTACAAGCGTCTCTGCTGACACCTTCCTCCAATCTGAACACTGCTTGCCAGTCACGTACGTGTGGAATACACATAGGGACCATCACTCAAAGAAGAAATGGAGGTTACTTACCATAAATAGAGGTTCTTCAAGATGTGTGGTCCCTATCTGTATTCCATTACCTGCCCTACATCCCCTCTGTTTTGAATCCAGTTGGATTGTGGTAAGGGAAGGAACTGGAGAGGCATTGACCTATATTGCCTTTATGCCATTGGTCAGGAGCCTGAGGGGAGCAACCGCAGAAGTGTGGATAAATGGAAACTGCTGTGGAAAATTTCCAGCCTTGGGTGCATGACATACATGCATACACACTTATGGAATATAGATAGTGATCACACATCTTGAAGAACCTCTAGTTACTGTAAGTAACTGTGATTTTGATTTAATTTTTGGTCAGATTTGAATGAAGGGAGGTCATCTGGTATAGCCTCTTTAAAAATAAATGCAGTTATGTGTGCTCTTGCAACCTTCAGAAATAATAAATTCCATAAAGTACAATAGATCAGTAGAATTTTATTACCCGCTAAAAAGGTGTTAACCTGAATGATATTTAATCCCTTGGACTCTACCAAGAGAATGAGATCACATAATGGAGAATATTAAAAGTATGAAAGTTATTGCAGGCTGTGTCAAGGTTCCTTCCCCACTCTGAACTCTAGGGTACAGATGTGGGGACCTGCATGAAAGACCCCCTAAGCTTATTCTTACCAGCTTAGGTTAAAAACTTCCCCATGGAACAAACTTTGCTTTGTCCTTGAACCCTATGCTGCCACCACCAAGCATGTTAAACAAAGAACAGGGAAAGAGACCACTTGGAGACGTCATCCCCCCAAGCCTTACACCCCCTTTCCTGGATTTTGATAAAAATCTTCACCAATTTGCATAGGTGAAAACAGACCCAAACCCTTGGATCTTAAGAACAATGAAAAAGCAATCAGGATCTTAAAAGAAGAATTTTAGTGAAAGAAAAAGTAAAAGAATCACCTCTGTAAAATCAGGATGGGTAATCAGATTAAAAACAGAGAATCCCTCTAGGCAAAACCTTAAATTACAAAAAGACACAAAAACAGGAATATACATTCCATTCAGCACAGCTTATTTTATCAGCCATTTAAACAAAACAGAATCTAACACATATCTAGCTAGATTACTTACTAAGTTCTAAGACTCCAATCCTTTTCTTTTCCCTGCAAAAACATCACAAGACAGAGAGAACCTTTGTTTCTCCCCCCCTCCAGCTCTGAAAATATCTTGTCTCCTTATTGGTCATTTTGGTCAGGTGCCAGCGAGGTTATTTCAGCTTCTTATCCCATTACAGGTGAAAGGGTTTTGCCTCTGGCCAGGAGGGATTTTATAGTTCTGTATACAGAAAGGTGGTTACCCTTCCCTTTATATATATGACAGGCTGTGTTAATATCTAGAGTGCATTATTAGCTTGGAAAGGCTAAGAGTCAATATATGGCTCACTATTAGTCACCATTAGTTGATTCAGAATGATTAAGATAAGAAACTACAGCTTTCTGTAACTGTTCACTGAACTGTTTGTGACAAAAAATAGAAATATTCCTTATTGGAGGTGGTTTCCCTACACCTTTCAAACTTTCTACCCATATAATTCAAACTTCATTTTAATATGGTATTCAAATGGACAGTAAATTGTCTTTATTAACTTACTAATGCTGGATGTAAAGAATCCTTTTGCCAACCTGGATACTAGTTCTTTAAAAAAACAAAAACCCATACACAAGGGAACTTCTGAGTTTTATGTTGTATTTCTAGTCTTGTAGACAAAAGCAAAACTTTGTCCTTGATACCAATTATGCAGAGAGTCATCAGTATGATCAGATCTACTTAGTCTTACCATACTACTCCTAGCTTTCATGCACTGATTTAAGTAACTTTTATTTTACCCAGTAAAAACATCTGTAACTCACCCAAGGTCCTTCAATGACTATTAGCCAGGATGGGCATGGATGGTGTTCCTAGCTTCTGTTTGCCAGAATTTGGAAATGGGAATGGATCACTTGATGACGACCTGTTCTGTTCTGGCATTGGCCTCAGTCGGAAGACAGGATACTGGGCTAGATGGACTTTTGGTCTAACCCAGTATGGCTGTTCTTATGTTCTAAGATGGTGGCAGATGGGAAAAGAACCTTCTGCTCCTGATTCCTAGCTCTGTTCCCTAACCAGTGTATCTGCTTCTTTTTATACATTAAAAATAAATAACTTTCAAAAACAAAAATAGG
Source organism: Eretmochelys imbricata (assembly GCF_965152235.1). Classification (NCBI taxonomy): domain Eukaryota; kingdom Metazoa; phylum Chordata; order Testudines; family Cheloniidae; genus Eretmochelys; species Eretmochelys imbricata. The sequence continues at coordinate 89,697,018 of NC_135572.1, read as the reverse complement.
AGAAAGCAAAGAAATAGGCCCTAAGTATCCTCTATGCAGGTAACTTCAGTAGTCCAAATGTGTAATTTAGAGTCAACTAAACCAGGTATAACTTGCCATTTTAAGTTTTTGCTTTCTTTTGGATCTGAAATGTGTGTGGCTCCATGTGAACTGAAAAATAGGAATTGACAGGTTTCAGAGTGGTAGCCGTGTTAGTCTGTTTCAGCAAAAACAATGGTGAGTCCTTGTGGAACCTTATAGACTAACAAATTTATTTGGACATAAGCTTTCATGGGCTAAAACACACTTCATCAGATCCATGGAGTGAAAAATACAAAGCAGTGTATATATATTACAACACATGAAAAGATGGGAGTTGCCTTACCAAGTGGCTAACAAGGCCAATATAATCAAAACATAATCAAGGTGGACATCGCCCATTCTGAACAGTTGACAAGGTGTGAGTATCAACAGAGGGAAAATTACTTTTTGAAGTGACCCATCCACTCCCAGTCTTTATTCAGGCCTAATTTGATGGTGTCCAGTTTGCAAATTAATTCCAGTTCTGCAGTTTCTCATTGAAGTCTGTTTTTCAAGGTTTTTGTTTTGTTTTTTTTTTTTAAGAATCGCTACTTTTAAGTCTGCTACTGAGTGTCCAGGGGGATTGAAGCGCTCTCCTACTGTTTTTTGAATTTTACAATTCTTGATGTCTGATTTGTGTCCATTTATTCTTTTGCGTAGAGACTGTCCGGTTTGGCCAATGTATATGGCAGAGGAGCATTGCTAGCACATGATAACATATATCACATTCATAGATGTGCAGGTAAACAAGCCCCTGATGGTGTGTCTGATGTGGTTAGGTCCTGTGATGGTGCCCCTTGAACAGATATTCAGACAGACAGACAGACAGAGTTGGCAGTGTGGTTTGTTCCAGGGATTGGTTCCTGGGTTAGTGTTTTTGTTGTGTCGTGTGTGGTTGCTGGTGAGTATTTGCTTCAGGTTTGGGGGCTGCCTGTAAGCGAGGACTGGCAAGGTCTGTGAGTGTGGGATCATCCTTCAGTATAGCTTGTAGTTCCTTGACAATGTGCTGGAGAGGTTTTAGATGGGGGCAGTAGGTGATGGCTAGTGGTTTTTGTTACTTTATTTGTTGGGTCTGTCCTGTAGTAGGTGACTTCTGGGTACCCTTCTGGCTCTGTCAGTCTGTTTCTTCACTTCTCCAGGTGGGTATTGTAGTTTTAAGAATGCTTGATAGAGATCTTGTAGGTGTTTGTCTCTGTCTGAGGGATTAGAGCAAATGCAGTTGTACCTTAGAGCTTGGCTGTAGACAATGGATTGTGTGATTGTATCTGGATGAAAGCTGGAGGCATGTAAGTAAGCATAGCAGTCAGTAGGTTTCCAGTATAGGGTGGTGTTTGTGACCATCACTTATTTGCACTGTAGTGTCCAGGAAGTGAATCTCTTGTGTGGAATGGTCCAGGCTGAGGTGGATGGTGGGGTGGAAATTGTAGAAATACTGGTGGAATTCATCAAGGGCCTCCTTCCCATGGGTCCAGATGATGACGATGTCATCAATGAAGTGGGTTTTAGTCTGTGGTGGCAGCACACTGAAGCCCAGATACGAGGAATTTTGTGTATTGGGGAAGCTTTAACCTAAGCTGGTAGAAATAAGCTTAGGGGGTCTTTCATGCAGGTCCCCACATCTGTACCCCAGAGTTCAGAGTGGGGAAGGAAACCCTGACATGAGCACACTTGTTTTCCTGCTGACTTGCTAAGCCGTATGTATGTTTGTTAAGGTACTATAATCAAAAGAGGCTTAGTCCATCAAAAAATGGGGAAAATAGATATCTAAAGTGGTTGTTAGTTGAAATTATCTGTTGAGAGAAACAGTGTTTTTATTTCAATTTTACTTATAAACTTAAACATCTTAAAAGCTTATTTCTTTTGTGTTACCATCTGGGATGGAAATGTGTAAAGTTAAGAAATTTCACTATCCAAAATTAAAATAATAGTTAAACAGGAGACTTGAACAGCACTTACCAATTAACAAGAAATGATCAAAATATTAATCCTTCTTGCAGTTCTCAAAGTGCCCATTCTGCCATCTTTTACCATCACTGAGTACCTTACATCTCAGGTAATACCATCTATTTCAGTGGAACTATGTTAGTAGTAAGGTAGTATTCAACTTGAAAAAAAGGGTATCCGAATTTGGCCTCAAGTGATCTCCAGAACACCTAAAGCGTATTTCTGATTTTTGTTTTCAGAGAACACTATACTGCACTAAAGCAAATGAACCTTTGGAAACTGTCTGAGTTGCACAGTGAGGAAATATCAGTGTAATATGTTCACTACTTTCACTTTTTGGACAAATTTTCTCCCATGAATTGAAGCTTGAAATTTTTATGAGGGACTGGAAAAAAAAAATTATTCAGGAATTAAGTTAACTTATCCTATGTTAATACTTCATGTAGCATGGTGGAGTGGCCTCCCTCCAAGACTGACGGGAAGAAAGCACTCCCTGCCTGCTGGTGGGTGGAGCTAGGACAGGCCTGCCCCTCACGCAGGAAGAGAGGGCCGTAACAGGAAACATAAGAGGTGGGGCCTCCAGTTCAGTTGAGTGAGAGCCAGGGAAGAAGCTGGATGCCTCCAACTTGCTGCTGGCCCTGAACGAGGGGTCAACCTGTGCCAACCTCTGCCCCTGGAGGAGGACCCCAAAGGAGGGGAACTGCTAGTACTCCCAGCTGCTGAGTACCCTGAGGAGACTGAGGAGCTGTGAACAATGGAGCCCTATGGATAGGTTGGGGTAGGAAGTAATCCAAGAAAACAAAATATTAGTCTGGTTGTGTTGCTGAAACCTGGTGAGTGTGTTTCAGCAGGATCCCAGCTGGTTAGGGCCCTGGGAAGTGACCTGGTGGAGTACAGTGGACTCACGTCCGCATACCCCCTGCTGTCAGCCCCACCCCTGGGGTGGCAGCCTACCTACTTCAGGCTGAATGGCATGTGCTTGTCTGCTGTCTGACCCAGACAGAGAGCTGGGCCATAGACTGGTGGTGTTCTGTCCCACCCAGGGGGCTTGAACCTGACTCTGTCTACCCCATCCTGAGAGCTGGCCTGAGGACTGCTAATTGCCCTGCCCTGCCCCAATGGGCCATGGCCCTAGACTCCTCATTGGCACATTCCCTGCTATCAGCCACTAGGTGGCATAGTGAGGTGGAGTGGGCTCCCTCTGAGGCTGACAGAGAGGAGCCACTAAAGCCACTACACTGCAAATGTTCTTTGCAGTTCTTGTTAAAAGAAGCAGTTGTATCACATTCCGTAGACATGCATCATCATCCCATAGATATTACATCTAGACTTCAGAGATATTTGTCTCTGCAATTTCCAAGGACATAGCATAGCTTGCTTTACAGCTCATTTGCCTCATGTCTGTTTTGGTGTGTGTAAAGGAAAACCAGTTTCAGAAACACCATTTCTGTCCACTTGTAATAGAACATTTTAACACATATATATGTCAGACTTTTGTACTAATGGATCCAATGTATAAATTTATGGACTATTTTAAACATTCAAGCACACTTGAGAAATGTAATTGCTGGCCAACCCTTGAGAAGTTCTGGCAACTTGTCAGAGGAAAACATACTTTTCAAAGTGTTTTAGCTTCAACTATAATGCATTACCTGGCTAATCTTTCTAGGGCAGTGGATGTTAGTGTTTGAAAAAAATTAAAACTTTAAAACTACAAGAGCTGTACATCTTGTAGGTAAATGTTATTCCAGGCTTAGCAAAGCATAACAGACATCTTACTGGGTCATCCAATGACACTAGATTTGTAGGGATCCAGAATGGGCACACTATAAAATTAAGATAAGGCTCCCAGACTTGAAAATTCTTAAAATTGTCCAGGAAAAGACCTAATTTCACTATGAGTTAGACTAGTAGTTTCATTGAAATCAATAAATTTACTCTGAATTTTACTGAATAAATTAGTTCTAAATGCAGTTTTTAACATCTTTGAAAAATGACATGATATTTTAGGGGAAAGTCAGCTCCATAATTAATGTCAAATCTCAAGTTAGGAAGAGTACTTATGCAATTCTATATCTATCTTAGTTATAAGATACCTGTTATAAGTCTGTAGTTGAATGCTTCATAATGCCAGCAGAAAGTAGAAGATGGATTCTCCACTGCCCGGCATTTTGTGTAATCATTTAACACCTATGCAAAATGGCTGTAAAATGCTACCAAATCATAAAAAGTAGCATTGTACCCAATTTTTCACAGGTTTAAATGACTGACAAAAGTGCAGGTCAGTAGGGAATAAGGCTCCATAGCAGAAAATAAATTGCACATGAATATGAAATTGTTTTGGTTTAAAGAATCACAACTGACATAATGGAATGTTTAAGCAGTTACTATGCATAGGATGGTGAAGGTTATAACTTATCTTTGCACAAAGAGGTATTACCAATATCCTTGCCATTTTAGTGTGTGTGGTTGTATGTGTAATATATATTAGGGCTGTTGATTAATCGCAGTTAACTCACATAATTAACTAAAAAAAATAATCAAGATTCATCACAGTTTTAATTGCACTGTTAAACAATAGAATACCAACTGAAATTTATTAAATATTTTTGGATGCTTTTCTACATTTTCAAATATATTGATTTCAATTACAACACAATACAAAGTGTACAGGGCTCACTTTATATTTATTTTTTATTACAAATATTTGTGCTCACTAGGAAGACAGATTGTTGTCTTTAGACAATGCCTGACTTCAGTGGGACCTTTGCATTTAGGAAGACTGCAGAAGCAGATTTTTGAAGTACTCAAAGCAAAACTAAACAGAATTAACTGGGATTCAGTAGGATTAGGAACATGATCCTGCAGTGAAACATGGGATGGATTAAGTAGTCCTTTCCCAGCCCTAAAATCTCTGAGCATGTAAATATTTATCGTAAATAATTTTGGATTTCTTTCATTTCATGAGTCTACAAGCTTGTTACGTTAGGCTTATTCACAGTGTTTAGGAGGATCTTTTTGGTGTGGCTTTTTAATAGAAAGAGGATTACTGAATATACAGAATGTTGGTAGCTGACAGTTCTTTGGGTCACCCAAAGTATGAGGTAGGCAAAATGTGAGAGTTGGTGCTGGGAGCCAAAGACTAGCTGCACCTGAATGAGCTCAACTTCTTCAGCCTTGATTCTAGGATCAGTTTTGTTTAAGTGCAGAGTAATTGGCACCTTGCACATTCAGGTGTACATTAGGGGTGTGGAGGAATTTACTCAAATCTACTGGAAGACAGGGGTGATGTCATGGCCATTGGATAAATGAGCTCCATCAGGGCTAATAAGGGATTCAGCAAAAGAAGATATAGAAAGTACTTTGGCAATGTCAAATATGTGTACCATTGGGGTTCCTCTGCTGAACTGGGATCCCATTTTGGGGGGTGGGGGGTGACTGGAGTTGTTCTGTTTTAAGCTATGCTGGGGATGTGAGTCTAATGGATCATGTATTCTTTGGTATCATCCAAGTGCATACAAGGGCATGGATGTCCCTGTTGGTGAGGGTAATTAACTCTTCCTTCAAGATCTTGTCACTGTGTCATAATGTAGGGTGACCAGACAGCAAGTGTGAAAAAGGGGTGAGGGGTAATAGCTGCCTATACGACAAACCCCTGAATATCAGGACTGTCCCTATAAAATGGAGAACTATAAGTGCAGACATAATATTGTGCTTCTGGCTGATAGGCAGGTGGCCAACTTCCCCTGGCAGCTTAGTGGTGGGCCTCAGTGGAGAGGCAACGTTGAGTTGGCATGGAAAGGACCATCATGGGGATCAAGGTAACAGGTCATGAGAGCCGAAGTTTCGCTCTCTGGGCATCAGGGCCACAGATGGATTGCCAGTTTCTCTGGAGGTCCACAGATGTGCCTCGGTGGCGAAGTTACTCTGAATTTTACTAAAGGGCAAATAGAGTTGGCATGAAAAGAGAACTATGTTCAGGGACTACCTTATACTCTTTGGCAGCCAGGAAGCATCCCTCTGGACTACTTATTTTACACCTGGCTGAAAAATAAATGTCAATTTGTTAGGGGATTGACAATCATGAAACCATACAGTTAGAGCAGGTTTAGGACTGTTTTCCAAGGTAAATTGGTCTGAAATGTTTCAATGGAGCATTTGGTAGGGTGCTGCCAGACCTCTATAGGTGAACTAGGCCAGAAGATGTGTGAATCATCGGGAATGGGAAGGATCAGTAACTGCCCACCACAAAAATCGTGTATGATAACTTAGTTATTCATGGACTATATGGTACATCTCTCCAAGTGGGGCACAGATATATTTTTGGGTATTAAGGAAGAAATTGTCACCCACCTGGGAGCCTGGCTTGAAGCGTGGGAGGCAACTAACCTAACTGCTGGTGGCAGATGTCCACTACAGATACTCATTCCCAGATGAACTTGAATTGGAAGTGGATTCAGCGGAAGGCATCACCCAAAGAAAGTGGGGAATGGGATTAGGATGCCTAATGTCTGGTTCAGTGAGGAGACAACCACCATTACACAGGTCCTTAACCCTTGTTCAAAGGAGAGAGCTGTTGAGTCCCAGCAAAATGCTGGGAACCATCACTGAAAGGATGGTGGCTGATGGTAGCCCTCCACCGGGTGGAAATGATTAAGGAAGGAATTTTGACCTGCACTGTCAGTTATTGCTGGTTAATTCCCAGGTTAATTTAAATTAATAAAATTGCAACCTAATTAAATCACATCCCTTGACAGAGAATGCTAGATTATACCTTTTAGGTATAGCCTTGAGCAAGAGGTGTGGTACATAAACTGTGCCGTCGAGGTGAAGAAACATTGTGAGTACACTTACACTGGTACAGTTCCACTGCAGCCTGGAGTGTGTTTCCCACCTCAAGTAGGCAGAAACATACTAGCTCTGTCTGAGTACACTAAGGGCTAGTCTTTAGCATTGCCAATGTAGCGCTGCCGCGGCAGTGCTTTAATGTGGCTTGTGTAGCCACGGCAGAGGCTGGGAGAGAGCTCTCCCAGTGCTCTAAAAAACCCACCTCCGCGAGAGGTGTAGCTACTAGCTCTGGGAGCACGGCTCCCAGCCCTGGCGCACTGTTTACGCTAGCGCTTTACAGCACTGAAACTTGTTGCACCCGGGGGGGGGGTGTTTTTCATACCCCTGAGCGAGAAGTTGCAGCGCTGTAAATTACCAGTGTAGACAAGCCCTATGAGTAGCAATGTGGGTGGGGTATTGTAGGCAGCGGCTCAGGCTATCTAGCCAGCTAAGGACAAACCCGCCTGGACCCCCAGGTATGTACTCAGGTGGCTAGTTCAAGCCTTTGACTGTGCTACCCAAAGATGCTGCTATTTTTAGCATATTTGCTTGAGTGGAATTAGTGCATGTCTACCTGCACTGGGAAGAATGCTCCAAGCTGCAGTGTAAGATACCCTTAGATATACCTTTGAGGTATTTCACCCCCTTCCTGCTTCCTTCTTTCTGTGTGCATACAGAAAAGAGCATCTGCTACTGGTCCTACACCCACCACCCCCCATACACACTCCTTCCCCCCTCGACTCCCTGTCCAGTTGCTAGAAGTTGCTATTGTGTACAGAAGAGGTGGGGAAGGAGTATGCAGATGCTACACAAATGTATTCCTTTGCTCCTACTCCAGTGTTCAAGTAAAGCCTGCAAGGGGACATGTAGCAGCATTGCCAGGCTCAAGCACTTAGAAACCATAAGTCAGGCCTAAATAAAATAAAACAAAAATAAAAAACCCCAACAAAATAAAAACCCAAATAAAATAAATGTATTTTTTAAAAGTGTATTGGTTGCCATCTGTGGTTTTCGTTTTTTGTTTTGGATTGGAGCTTCAAGCCTCACTGGGTTTGAATTCGCAAACTTTCTCCCACAACCATGAGCTAGGAATTTTAAAAACAAACAAACAAAAATAACCCTGTGATTCGCACTTAACTACTTGAGCCTGGGCGCTGGGGCTTTAAATTAAACATCAAAGATTGTGAGATTTACAATAAAATTAAGAGCATTGGAAGCACTGAACTATAGACACAAGTAGCCCAGATGTAAGGAAAACAGATGTCAAAGGTTGGGCTTGACTCTTACCGTCAAAGAAGCTAAGACTAACCTAGATTTGGTGGAAAAGCAATGGTGGAAAAGCAACTGTTTTCTGCACTGTGCATAGTGAGGGAGTAATCTGTGCTACTGGAGTTATTTCTTGGAATGTTTGCTGCCCTTAATTTTGACATACAGGAGTCTGCAAACTGGACCAACCTGAACTGACCGTTCAATTTTGTAGCAAACATGAAATTGGTCATAGTGGATTTGTCTAAGAGAAAACAACATTCAAGGTTTAAATTATAAGTTTTCTCTCCATAGTGGACAGGAAGTTGTTTTTAATGGATAATATATGCTACACACTATGTTATGTTACTAAATAAATATTCTAACAATCTCTATTCATCCCAGAAATGTTTTCATCCCATGCTGTGTAAATAGCATGGGAAATTATGTTCTGTATCTAAAGCAAAGGCATTGCTTGTAGGTAGAGAATAATGAAATTCTCTATAGCACTTTAGTCTATTCAGACGTAATATTCTCCCACTGCAATTTGATACTGTGCAGCAGAAGTTGTTAGTTTGAAAATTACTACTGAATAGCTGAAACGGATAGTTTTCTATGGGTATTAAACTCTGTAAAATATAAAAATGGCCAGAGAAAGCAAAGAAATGTCACCATCCACAAGATTTATTTCTTCATAACATTCATTAAACATGACTAACTTGTTCTTACTTTCCCCAAAGTGATTGCTATTCTTTTATATATTACTACAAAATCTAAGAACATGAATTGTTTTACATTTTTGACCAACTAAAATCACTGAGATGGACCAACTGAAAAGAAAAGCTAAATAGCCCATACTCCTCTCTCTTTGTCATTGTTTATGGAAAAGGTCAAAAGTAACATTTTATTATTCAAGTTGTCAAAAGGAATAATAAAAAATGAGCTACTGCCTGAATCTAAAGTTACTAGTACAGGAGAAATGCTAGATGCTTCAACCACTTTCTCTTCTTTTAGAACATGACTTTGGTCCTGCTTTGAGCAGGGGGTTGGACTAGATGACCTCCTGAGGTCCCTGCCAACCCTCATATTCTATGATTCTATGGCTTAACAGATAATTCACATTCAATCTGATTTAAAATTAATGTTATGTCAATATTATTAATTTGAATGAGACAGATACAAACATTTTAATATCTATATCACTTCATTGATCTCCTAAACTTTATGTTCTTGGGCCAGATTCTGTCAAATTTATTCACCTTGAGAGGACCTTATTCCAATGATAATCTCTTGGAGTGAAGTGACAGAATTCCGACTTCTGTAAATTGGAGTCTAATATCTTGTCTACATTACCAGCAGAATTGATTGGCAGCAATTAGTCCAGCGGGGGTCGATTTATCGCATCTGGCTAGATGCGATAAATTGACTGCCGAGCGCTCTCTCGTTGACTCTGGTACTCCACCGGAATGAGAGGTGCAGGCGGAGTCGATGTGGGAGCATCAGTGGTCGACTCACCACAGTGAAGACACCGCAGTGAGTAGATCTAATTACATCAACTTCAGCTACTTTATTCATGTAGCTGAAGTTGCATAAATTAGATCGTCCCCTACACACACACCCCCGCGACCCAGCTTAGACCAGGCCTCAGTATGACTATGCATCCTTGTCTGGTATAAATGGGCTTGCCTCCATTTGAGTCAATGCTCATCTTTCTTCCCCCAGGTGATCAAAATGCAGGAAAATTGAAGGGGCAGGGAACTATTTTCAGGGGGAAGGAATTTTTGTGGTGAGTTTAAAAATATCTTAAATTTGAAATGCATAAATTTATGTCAAGGGTAGTATATGGATAGGCATCTTTTTTTAGTATTTGTTTATATTTACATATATTTTCAAATAGGAAATTAATAATTCTTCATATTGTCTATTGATATTATGTATTCCACGTACTTTTGTCTTTGTTCTTGTGATTTCTGTGGAACACATAGTGTTACAGCTAAAACTCTCCGTCTATTCTACCTAGCATGCACATAAGTGACTTTCATTATCCATAATAGTGAAGTATACACATCACAGAAAGAGTAGACCCATTATCATATACATTTTATGGTATAGTCTTCATTATATTTTCAAAATGAGTCTAAAATTCCAACACTGGATTGCAATTTTGTGGAAGAGAAATGTTACCACTTCCCCTTCTTTTTCAATGATTCATACCCCTTCACCTCCAATACCAACATAGATGGGCTAACCATGGGACATACGGAGGGACTTCAATGACTATTTACTTGAATTCAAGAAAATAGAATTTAAGGGCGCTGAACACCCTGGTGGCCTGAGACATCTCAAGGATTCAAGTTCTGAATGTGCAAAACAGCTGTTTTTGATCACCTATGTTTATATATAATTTTACATAAAACATATTTTATTGCTGATTGCCAGTATCATTGCTAGTTTTTATTCAATAACAATTCTAGTGGCAGTGGAAAGCTTAACTCTCAAGTTCCAGGTAGAGTTTTCAGGACTAACCATTAGAAGAAAATTCTTATTAGAGCTGGTAAAAACTTGGAATTTCTGTTCCATGGGAAATTCTTTCTTTTAGAAATTTCCTTTCATCCCAAATCGGAACAAAAAGTTAAAAAATTGAAATTTCCCATGGAATGAAAATTTTTAAAAAAGATACATCAAAACAACTTTACAGAAGTGCTTCATTTTGACGAGGTCAAAATATTTTATTTTAAATGTATATTATACAGAAAAGTTTAAATTAAATGTTTTGACATTTTCTGTTTCTATAATTTTTCATCAAATTTTGACTAAATTGATAGTGCCACAAAAACTTCTACTATTTTCAAATCAGTATTGTCCAATGAAAAGCTGCTCAGTAGGGAAACTTTTGACCATCTCTACTTATTACTTGTGAACCAAGACTATTTGATCTGGAAATCACTGAGAAAATATGAACATGGAAATCAATTTTTATTTAGTTCTATTTTGAAAAGTGACTCTAATCTTAACATAGAGTTATCCCTGGCTTTCCATACAATAGAACAGAGGGAACGTCCTGTGGCAAGTTTGTCAGGTAGGTTTCACTTGAGTCTATGCGCATTGTTTTCATTGTGTGAAGATCCAATGTAGGGATTGGATCCAATTCAGATAATGGGCCTGCTCCTATTGATGTCAATAGTGAAACTTGTTGATCCCACTAGAATAGGAAAGGGTCCATAGTCAGGTTAGAACTACATTTAGGGTTAAAACAAAATATAGCTTTGTTCCTAGTTGAAGGCTTGAGAGAAAAATTCTAAAACATTCCCTATGTTGTCGCCTTTAGGGCTCACTATTCAAACCACCTCCACTGAATTCATTATGAAATCTGATCTTGCTTTCTCTTACCTTACCTACAAGTCATCCTAGGTATCCGTTCCAATGTTCATCTAAGGCAATGAAGAGATTTCCATTGGCTTGAGTGGGCTTTGGGAAAAGGCCCTACCTCCCTTTTAATAGTAAGCATTACAAAAGGCAGGCACCATTCCATTTCACATGTTTGTCCAAATGGAACAAGGAGCAGCTTGTGCTCCTAGGTGTGATGTGGTGTCTCTGGTGGATATATTTCCTTTTCCCATATTGTGAACTTTCCTTCTGTGAAGTTACTAGAATTGGTAGATTTTTTTATTTGTGACAAATCCTCAGAATGGGCAGCCTAAAGAGCTGAAGCAGGTGTTGGAAGTGGTAGTGGTGGGATTCCTATAGGAAAAAAAAGTCATTTGAAGAAATGCAAAGAAGTTTTTCAGATAAAAGGCAAAATGTATGTGCTGGCCAATTCAGGACTATTGTTAAATCTACATCTTGCTCAGAATAGGCCTGTGAGAAGCCCATCAATACATGCATAGTTGGATTCTGTTAGAAGTGCCAAATGCTTCCTCTGTTTTTTTTTTTTTTTTTTGGGGGGGGGGGGTTAACAGCTTACTCCTAATCACTTTGAAACGAATGAACCTTTTATATATTTTAACAGAGAACTAATGCAGTAATGTGTAAAACACAGACTCTACTATTTACCAATAAGGTCTAAAGACATGAGGAATTCTACCTCTTATACTGAGTTTTAGCTTCCTTAAAGACTATCCCTGTCGAACAACTCAAAATACTGGGATGGAAATCCTGAAATTGTACATCAGACTGACAAGATCCACTATAGCAGGCATGGACTACTGTGTATCCACAAGGAATAAATCCTTTAGTTTTGTCCTGTGAAATAAAATAGTCATATCTTCAGTGGGAAACTTATGACTAAAGTTTTCCTCTCAGAAGTTCCCCTATGTTCACTTTACCAAATGGGGGAAAAAAATCTTATTTTTAAATCTGGAAAATATCTCTCCCTGGTCAGCTGGGGTGGAGCTATTTTTTTCTCCCATTTCCTTCTCTTCTCTACGCACTCCCTGCCCTGTTGGGAGAGAGGGGGCAGAAACAGGGAAGAAAGAAACATAGTGCGTAGCTCCTGTTCCACCACACCATGCTCAAAATAGGCAGTTATGCAGAGCAGGAGAGGGGAGCCACAGCACTGCATGTTAGATTGTCCCTAGCTTTATGAAAGGGAGTGTATATTACTACTGGAAATCTGTCATTTTTATAGGGTAAAAGTGTTGAACTGTTATGATATATTACATATTTCTATTTTTAAATGCGTCTAGTCTGTGTTTGATGTGAGGTGGTGCAAGAGAGGGATGTGAGTTGGGGGAATGAAAAAACACATTGTTCCCTATGAGAATTCAGTTTTCTGAGGCAGACAAATGTCACCCCACTAGATAACTTGATTGTGGACTCAAACACCACAGAAGAGAGGCATTGCAAAACATTGTCCCTCCCTCCTCATTCCAGAATCATCACTCAGCCCTCTTCCCTCCAAAACGAAGATGACTGGGGATTCTTGCAGTACAGAAAAGCTTACCCCCCAAAAATATCTAAACCTTACCAATGAGTTCTATTTACCCTCTTCCCCACTCATTATTCCAAAGAACCGATGAAACATTTTGTAATTCTGAAATATGTTGTAATGATTTTGTATTGCTAGGAAGCTAGATGTATTTCTTGATAACACTAATATACTTTTAGAGAAAATATGTTTTGCTGTCAGGGTTATATAAGCATTCCAGAGTGCGCATGAGTTCAAGGTTTCTTTCCCCCTCAAGATGACAGTAGTAACTACAGGTTACTAATAATAGCGTGACTCTTAAGAGACCCATTATAGTCTTGATTGGGCACTCTTTGTAGCAGTCTACAATCAAAGATGGAATGGCTAATGATGACAAATTAAAACGGAACAGGACCAAGATGATCTCCAAGAAATTACCTTTAATTTTACTTAGATAGAGGGGTCATATAAAGCACAAAGAGGGGTTGAAATTCTTGCAGCAATAGCCCCACAGCAATCAAGCAATAGCAGCAAGTATATTACAAACAGCAACTTCTCCTTTCACTAACAGAATACTTTGCATTTATCTAGAGAGGCTCCTGAAGTGCCACTAATCAAACCCAACTAAAGGATCTATCTTTCAAGATGCTGAACAGCTCCTGGATCTGGCAGTCTCAAACCCTAGGAGAGCAATTAAATCTTGCCATTGCAACACTTCTCATTACAACTATCACCCAGCAGCTGCTCCCTTTTGCGCCCACCAATGTTTTCTGAAGCATATAGCATGTGCCTGCTTCATGTGAAGTACATTAACCTCCCACCAATTTCAGTTATATTGTTCATTTATTTATCTACTTGAATTTTCATTTTAGACCCATTCCGCAGTGTCACTGCTGGCTTATAATGCTTTTAGAGGGTTGCATTTATTACCACATCACAGATGAAGTATTTGAAAGCTAAAAGACAGTGCAAGAGAGCAGTAATTGTAAGTGAGCATGATGCAGCAATGGAAATAAATGCCCCCTTTAGAACATATTAAACTGAGAGCTGTCAGTAATGATTAGTCAGTGATTCAAAACCTTAATGATGTGTTAGTTCTGCTTTTCATCCTGACTTAGACTAAAACAAATATTTAAATATCAGAATTTCCCACTGGACAGAATTTCTCTCCAGAGGAAAGAAGTCAGACCAAAATAAATAATAGGTGGCTTCTACCTAAACCCTACACATTGCCCTTTCCAAAACTCAAGTTTGTGTGTGTGCATTTCTTATCATTAAAACTCTGAGCAGGTTATTGAAATGTTTCACAGACATGGGGATGGTTTTGGTTCCATTCATGCATTCTAATATTTAGCAATATATGTATGAAAGCATAATATAATTCTCTTTAGAGTTTATTAATATTCATTCTCTACATTTGTATTATAGTAGAACTTTGCTTTAACAATGTCAACCCTAATCTCCATGCATCCCCTAAATATATTGTTTAGCTATAGTAGGCTTAGAATAGGCCTTTTTAGTATTTATTTTGAAATAATCTAATGTGACTACTGTATGTGTAACACCAACAGACCGCGGTCATCGTCATTGTCAGAATTGAACCTGGTATCTCTGGAGCTTAGTGCATGAGCCTCTACCACATGAGCTAAAAGCCAACTGCCTGTTAGCTAAGGCTGTAGTGCAGACTCATTTAACACACTCTCTCTCTCTCTCTCTCAGTGGTCTCAGAGCCACGAGAAGGGACAGAACACCACACCCAGAAGGTGTATGAGTTATATATGTACCATTTGCAAGCCACCAGATTCCTTCAGTTCTAATCTCCGGTTTTACCAGTGGGAGAAGAAAGGAAAAACAGATATGCCTGATTAACAAGTGGGCAGAGGGAACAGAGGATGAAATAATAATATCAAGTACTTTGAGTACTGACTCTGGTTAGTAGCTGTATCTCAGTCAATAGTAGCCCAGCTCACCACCTTCCTAGCCACTGTCAGATGGCAGATTGCTCTGGGCAGAACTCTTACTGAAGTAAATGAGCATCCTACTGACCTCAGTGGGGATCGAATAAGGCTCCATGATGATCACACCAGACAGTGGGTTGTGGGTGTGACTTTCCCCTGGTGTTATCTGGACCGGTGATTTGCTAGGTCTGGCTCTGGGAGCCAGCCTTACCCTGCTCTGCTGTGAGACCCCCCCCGGCCCCACTCCTGGGCTGTTTACACACAACATCTGTCTTGTATTGTGTAACCAAATGACACTAACCAATATCTCTGGTCCCAGACACAACCCCAGGAACCTCTGTCTTGCAGTGTCCAGTTATGCTCACTAGTTGCTGCAAGCTTATATGAGCTTGTCAGTTTAATAAAGAAATTGATATGCACCAGGCTTGTTATCCCAAGTGGAGTCTCTGATACACTTCAAACCAAATGCATTGCTTCAGGTAGAATAAACAAACAAATTTATTAATTGCAACAGGTTGATTTTAAGTGATTATAAGTCAAATCACAACAAGTTAGATTTGGTCAAATGAAATAAAAGCAAAAGGCATTCTAAGTTGATCTTAACACTTTCAATGCCCTTACAAACTTAAATGCTTCTCACCACAGGCTGGCGGGTTGATCTTCAGCCAGGCTCTCCCCTTTGATCAGCTCCTCAGTCACTTGGTGGTGATGTCTGGAGATGGAGGTGGAAGAGAGAGAGTGAACATGGCAAACGTCTCTCCCTTTTATCATGTTCTTTCTTCCCTCTTGGCTTTGTCCACCCACCCGCCCCCCCAGAGTCAGGTGAACTATCAGGATTCCTTCCCCACTCTGAACTCTGTGGTACAGATGTGGGGACCCGCATGAAAGACCCCTTCAGCTTATTGCTTAGGTTAAAAACTTCCCCAAGACACAAATCCTTTTCTTGTCCTTGGATGGTATTGCTGCCACCACCAAGTGATTTAGACAAAGATTCAGGAAAAGGACGACTTGGAGTTCCTATTTACCCAAAATATCCCCCAAAGCCCTGTCACGGAGTGTGGGGGAGTCTGGGGCCTGCACCCCTCTTCCTGGGATTCACTGTGACTCTCAGCCAGCCAATAAAATGGAAGGTTTATTGGACAATAGGAACACAGTCTAAAACAGAGCTTGTGGGTACAACCAGGTCCCCTCAGTCAAGTCCTTCTGGGGGGCAGGGAGCTTATACCCCAGCACTGGGGTTCCCTGCATTCCACCACCCAGCAGCCAACTGAAACCAACCCCCCCCCCCACAGCAGGCTCTCTCCTGCAGCCTTTGTCCAGTTTCCTGGGCAGAGGTGTTACCTCCCCATCCCCCTCCTGACTCAGGTTACAGGCTTTCAGATATCCCATCCCCAGTGAAACTCCCCTGCCACATTCCCAGTTCAACACTCCCCCCTCCCTTCTGCATCACAAGCCCCTTTACCCCTTTCCTGGGTAGGCTTGAGAATAATATACTAACCAATAGGTTAACAAAGTGAGCACAGACCAAACCTTTTAATTTTTTAGGACACGAAAAATCAATCAGGCTCTTAAAAGAAGAACTTTATTATAAAGAAAAAAAGAAAAAGAACCACACCTGCAAAATCAGGATGAAAGGTAACTTTACAGGGTAATAAAAGATGTAAAACACAGAGGACTCCCCTCTGTACTTAACTTCACAGTTACAAAAAACAGGAATAAAACTACCTCTTAGCATAGGGAAAATTCACAAGCTAAAACAAAAGATAATCTAATGCATTTCCTTGCCTTTACTTACACTTTCTGTAACTTTACATGTTTCATTTCAGATATCTTTTCAGGAGCTGGTTTACCTGCTTGGTCTCTCTCTCTCTGTCCTGAGAGGGAACAAACAAAGAGAGCACAAACAAAATCTTCCCCTGCCCAGATTTGAAAGTATCTTCTTTCCCCATTGGTTCTTCTGGTCAGGTGCCTACTAGGTTAATTGAACTGATTATCCCCTTACAGGTAAGTGATTGTGTACCTCTCACCAGGAGGGATTTTATGTTACTGCATACATGAAGGTTATTACCCTTCCCTTTATATGTATGATATGAGCATTACCTCATTGTAGTCCCAAAATGACCAAAGGAACGGGGGTGACTCACTCGAGAGTCCAACAGATCCTTTTTTGGTGCCTAGGTCAGTGTCCTTTGTTCCTGTGAGGCTGGGCTGGGTTTGTCCCATACATGCCCTGATGAGGTGTGAACTGCCTCTTGGAGAGTTTTTGCCTGGGCTTGTTTTAAGCCATGAGGACACATTTTCAGCCTCATAACTATATACATGAAATTACAACCTATAACATTACTATAACAACAATTATTACAATATTACTATAACAATGCTTAGTGCATCATTAGCCTTGTAAAGACACCCTACATGAGAAACTTTGCATTGGATACCATGCAATCATATTATAAGGATGAACATAGCAGTGTAGGGTGTTCCTCCAAGGTACAGAGTATCACAGTGGGGTAGTTTTAATTGTGGAAGGATTTGAAGATAACTGGCAAGGCTTCAAACCATTAAACATCAATCTTACATTGAAGCCATGTTTTATTACAATAAGTTGATATGCATCCTGCATCCCGAACATTGTATAGCCACAATTTAAAAAAATATAACCAAATAAATAGTCTGAGGCAACAAAAGGTGTGCAGTAATGCCTCACAAATAACTAATAAATAAATCTGCTGGAAGCTATTTAAGGCAAGGGACCATATTTTTGTCTGTACGTTGAGGACCTACCCCAATGGTTACCCGTCTCCTAAATGGAGCCTCCAGGCACGACTGCAATGTAATAATAGTTGTTCATGGTTCATTAATATTGCAGTTATATCCAGTGTGCTTGTCACACAAAATATTGTACTGGAAGAGATCAGTCTGTCACTGTTTTAATTCTCTGCCTCCCTGCTTACTCTCAAGGTTAATGCCATTAATTTTTGAAGGAGTTTAATATTAAATAATGGTGCCTAAAACTCAGTCCAAAAGTATTGGTTTTGTATGTGATATTGGACAGCAGGTCAATGGGTAAAAGGAAGGGATATGCACATAGCCTTAGGTAGAAGATATATTAATCACACATTTCTAATTCTATTACTTTGGATATGATAAGGTTTTGTTACCAGAGATTATGATTTCCCTGACATTTCAATTTTTCAGATCAAGTGCTGGTTGTTCTGCTTCTTATTTTAATGAGAATACACTAGATAGCTCTCTGTATGACACTTAGCTAATATTTCAAACTGTTGAACTGTCAGCTCATACTAAGCTGAAAGGTACATTTAGATTTTTATTTTTTTCCAGGTATTGCTAATAATACTTGTCTATTAAGGATGTCAGTTTTTAAAATTCCCTATGTTACAGCTCCTAGAATGTGAATGGCAATAGCACTATTATTAATAGAAGTAAAGTTCTGAACACTTTTAGTGAAATCTTGTGATTTACCTTTTTCCTGAATATTCATCTGAGACATGGGACAAGCAATGAATTCTAATTCTCAAGGCTCTCTCCAGTCAAAAGAAAAGAATCTGTGTACAGCCATTTATATTTGCTAGCATTCAATTAGTAAGATTTTGGTAAGAGAGTATTTTGTTTTGCAAGAAAGCTACTTATTTTGGCAAGCATTGAGGTGGGTAGCAAGTAAGTTCCCTGTGAAATACCTATCCAAAATCAAGAGTAAATGTCAGGGTAGTGACTTGAAACCCAGTTAGAAAAAGAGTTCTCCTATTATCAGTTTAACACCGAGCTTGATCAGATATTGCCATGACAATACAGAACAATCAAACTTTATACTTATTGGGCCAGACACCCAATGGGAGTACGTAAGCATAGCTTCATTGACTTCAGTGGAAGTACATCTATTAACACCAGTTTAGTAACTGGCCATTTATATTTGCACACAATAGTCTTAATTAAAATACTCTTTTTTATGACGTTAGAATAACTCTTGTATTTAAAGAGAAATGTTTAACTCAGTTGTACTACTGAAACATTCTTTTCTAGACTTCGTGTTTTGTTTTTAAAAAATGGGACAATAATCTTTGATTTGCATGCATTATAGATCTGGGTTTGATTTAGACTCTTTTGAACTATGTGGTACTTAGAGTAGTGGAGAAATATGCAAAGAAGAAAATGTTAATTTAAAAAAACAACTTTGTCGGCTGATAACTTATAAGGAGGTACTTGAAAAGGAAAAGGAGTCAGAAAGGAAATAAAGCAGCTGTGATTACTGGTGCTTAACTAAAGATAAACAGGGTTGCACTGTAGTGGCAGTATCATCCTGGCATTTCTCACCTTTCAATGCTGTCTGCAAAATAATTGGTAGAGCTCCAGATGCCAGTTCTGAAGTAGCACTCTTTGATCTGACACACAAAACAAGTGGTCTTTGTGAAAAGCAGATTGGCTAGACTCAAGAGTGAGAAATCTTTTGAATGTATGTGTCTTTTGGCTACAGGGGGAAAGCCATTACAAGTGGACTGTAGTCATTTCTTCATATAACCTGTAACAACTACACTCACAATTTTACAATCTGCATGGTACATGGAGCAGTGCCCCAGGAGCAAAGCAGAGAACCCATTGAGACTCAGAGGAATTCTGGGAGGTAGGCAACCCCTGTTGAAATCCTTCCTCTCCCTCTGGTGGGGGTGGGGGCAGAGAAATCAAATTTGGGTTTCTCATCTCTCAGGTAAGTGCTCTTGCCACTGGCCTATAAGGTGGGAGGTCGTGCCTCCTCTACCCTACATCTTGTGTGGAGCAAGGCTCACATCTAGGCATCTAACTCAATCCCTCAAGAAATAAAATTAAGCTTAATTAATTAATTAATTAATTAAAATTAATCACTAAATATCTGTAATGATGATGGTGCACACACTAGGAAAATAATAATATTCTACATGCTTAATATAAAACCAGTGAGATACCTAGATGACCAAAGGTTCAGGATTAGACTGGATAGCAGAGGTAATAATAGATTACAATTCTGGCCATAGTGGGGACAGAAGAGGGTAGTGTCCCAATACTTCCAGATATGAGTAAGTAGAAGGAAGGGGGCAGGGAGTGAGAAGAACCCTGACTCCATCCTCCTGCTCATTGACTAGAATGGCTTGCTGGATGCACAGTTAATGGTTTTGTGTAAAGGGGTAAAGTAACTTTGGGTGGGATCCACAAAGGGACTTAGAGGTTGCAACTCTGAGCATCATAGCATGAAAGGCACCTAAAAAATCACAGGAACAACACTACAATACATAAAGCTGAGCTAGATACCTAGACTCCCCATATAACAAATAGGGTCAGGAATGAAATCCACAAAAGCCTGCATGCTAGGTGAGGATCCACCAAAGCTAGCCAAGGGGAGATCCTGAGGTGTGCCCTAAGCCCCACCCCTCTCTAGAGACATAAGTCCAGGCTGCAGGAAAGTACCTATCTGTGCATGCAATTCATGAATGGAAACCTGTCACCTGGAGTCAGGTGGGGCTATAAAAGAAAGGGGAAGATGTTGCAAGGGGGGCTCCTTAAGCAAAGGGTATGTCCTTTACCCATCCCAGCTTCCTGAAAATTGAAAAGGCATCTGTTGGCTGTGATCAACTGTTCTGTTACTTTGATCCCATTTTGGAATCTTTTTTGAGTTAATAAAGCCAGCCTTGAGGAAAGGGATTTTTATTCCCTGAGGCTGGTCTATTGCCTATTGCTTTACATGGCCACTCTTTCAGCATGTGTATGCTGGAGGCAGAGTTGTAATTTCCAGCTTGGATAGACATACCCACACTAGCTCTGATGGAGGTAGCACACTAAAAATAGAAGCATAGCTGCACTGGCACGAGCAGCGAAGGAGTTAGCTTCCCGAATACAATCTCATCTGAGACCCTAGGTATGTACTCTGATGGCTAGCCCCTCCCACTGCTCATGCAACCTTCGCTACTCTTCATTTTTTAGCATGCAAGTTCAGTCAGAGCTAGCGTGGGTATGTCTACCTGAGCTCAAAAGTACACCTGGAGCTTCAGTGTAGACATACCCTTCAAGACTAGAAATACCGAAGGCTTCTGGAAGCTTGTAGTTAATCATTCTCTTCAGAAATTGGACATTTCTGACACCACCCAACATCATGTTTAAGGTAGCCCCAAAGTAGTATTTAGGCTCTGGCCAAATATCAGGGAAGTCATATCCCACCCCTACTGTCCAAGGGAAAAGCCATTTGCTGTCTAGGCATTTTTTTTAAGTGACAGATTACAAGCATGATTATCATTTCTTAAACCTGCTCAGAACAAAGAACCTGTTATCTATTGCCCAGCCAAGGAAGGGACCTGAGAAAATGAGATAGCTGCAGATTTATATGAACATAATTTACAGACATATTTGCTCGTAGTTAGCTACTGCTCTGTGTGATTTCGCGTGGTATACTTTCACTTTCCATTTTGCAAAATAGTGGTTAATAAACTAAAGGGATTGCCTGAAATTTCATATCAGTCAATTGCTTATAAGCACTTCAGATGGAAACTAAAGCCTGTTGAGCTATTTAATGTTGACAGTCTCCAGCATAGGACTCCTCCATATTATCCCCAACCAAACAAAGAAACAAAGAGAACACTCCAGACCACCAAAGAATCCTGAAGTAAAATGATTCATTCTTAATTCTATTGAGCGACAGAATATGACCTGCTCAAGCTCTGGGAAGCTGTGCAGCACAGTTGTTAATGGAATGATAGATTCACATGACTATACCTTCTCTACAAAGAAAAATAGAGCCTCACTTTCCACATGTTGGAAAGGTTAAACAGATAAAATAGTGAAAGATTAAAATCAGATGCTACATTACAAAATAAATTTTATTAGCTCCCTACCAGTCTTTGATCTTGGAGATCTGTCTCAAGTTTAAATTTAGATAGGAAGAACCAGTAGAGTGAGCTGTCAGTCAAAGATAGATTTAACATTTCTAGGATCCTATATCATTGAGACTAACCAAGGACATTTTGGAAGGTATCAGAAATCTGCAGCTTGTTTCATGATTCTTTGGCGATGCTGATGAAACTCATAGCCAGACTCTTCCATTACTGATGAAGAATAAGCTTATTTACTGAAGTTTGTTCCAACATGTGTTCCTTGGTTCCCTTTACTGATATTCTTTATTTTCTTTAAGTTATGATTCAGTCAGGTGGTGCTTTTTAGAAGACAGCTTGATATATCCTAGAGGTTTGTCATAAATATAAAGGGAAGGGTAAACCCCTTTGAAATCCCTCCTGGCCAGGGGAAAGCTCCTCTCACCTGTAAAGGGTTAAGAAGCTAAAGGTAACCTTGCTGGCACCTGACCAAAATGACTAATGAGGAGACAAGATACTTTCAAAAGCTGGGAGGAGGGAGAGAAACAAAGGGTCTCTGTCTGTCTATATGCTGTTTCTGCTGGGGATAGACCAGAAATGGAGTCTTAGAACTTTTAGTAAGTAACCTAGCTAGGTACGTGTTAGATTATGATTTCTTTAAATGGTTGAGAAAAGAATTGTGCTGAATAGAATAACTATTTCTGTCTGTGTATCTTTTTTGTAACTTAAGGTTTTGCCTAGAGGGATTCTCTATGTTTTCAATCTAACTACCCTGTAAGGTATCTACCATCCTGATTTTACAGGGGGGATTTCTTTACTTCTATTTACTTCTATTTCTATTAAAAAAGTCTTCTTGTAAGAAAACTGAATGCTTTTTCATTGTTCTCAGATCCAAGGGTTTGGGGCTGTGGTCACCTATGCAAATTGGTGAGGTTTTTTATCCAACATTTCCCAGGAAAGGGGGGGTGCAAGTGTTGGGAGGATTGTTCATTGTTCTTAAGATCCAAGGGTCTGTAGTCACCTAGACAAATTGGTGAGGCTTTTTACCAAACCTTGTCCAGGAAGTGGGGTGCAAGGTTTTGGGAAGTATTTGGGGGGGAAAGACGTGCCCAAACAGCTCTTCCCCAGTAACCAGTATTTGTTTGGTGGTGGTAGCGGCCAATCAAAGGACAAAGGGTGGAATATTTTGTACCTTGGGGAAGTTTTGACCTAAGCTGGTAAAAATAAGCTTAAGAGGTTTTTTATGCAGGTCCCCACATCTGTACCCTAGCGTTCGGAGTGGGGAAGGAACCTTGACAAGGTTGAAGAACAATATTCAATTTAACCAATCCTTTCTTATTTGCTTCTATGCATGGGATTCAGTTCACTTTGACAGTAAATACCTGACTTTCCAGTGTAGTAAGGCACTTTCCAGTGTAGTAAGGCATAAGCAGTATGTGCTAAACTGTCCATAGGGCATTATGAGCGCAAGATTACATCTGCAAGTATTTGCTCCCATCATTTTTCAGATACAAACCTGGAGAACATATTCTGAATATCTGGTCTTGAGAAGCTATCTAAATCTTGTCCATGACTGAAGAGAGTTATGTAGTTTACAGTAGAAAGGCCTGCAAAACACTTGTGTTAGATCCTCAGACATTTCCTAGAAGCTTTGGGTTATAAAATGAACCTTCAAGACTCAGGAGAGCATAATTCCTTGGGGCTGATTGAAAAATAGGGTAACCTAGGACTCTATTGTAGCTTTTTCCATGGTGTAAGCAGAGTCTAAATGTCTCCCCTGACACCTAGTGGTGAGCTGTGGAAAAAAAGACTTCAGAAGCTGATCTGCTTTGCATGGATACACCCACCATGCTTAGGTGCTCAGCATGATGGGATTGCTTGCCCAAATGATCACTTGTGTCTGATGTTGGACCCCCAGTCTCCTTGTTATTGGGGCAGGAGTAATAAAGCATTGTTACCCTTGTTGTGTGACCTGAGGGCAGCAGAACTGTACCTGGCATACCCTAATGGAGGGACTCACCCTGAACTGAACAGCACTTGTTAGGCAGGGGATATGGGCTCCAAAGCTCAATGAGTGGAGGGAGGGGGTACTGATCCCTTGTCCACCATTTGATCCTTCCTCTCTCAATAGTATAAAAAAGAGCTAATTTAGACTCAAATGAAAGTTTTGTTACATGTTCCAGAGCTGAAATCACTGATAACTAGGTTTAAGTATTAGACCTACTTTGGGATGTCCCTATTGCAAGAGACTGTCTAGTGTGCACCAGTGGTGAGGTTCCAACACTAAAAGCTGAAATCACTGAAAGTTGTGTTAAGTGTGTGTGTGTGGGACTTTGAAGACATTGTGGTGAGTGGGCAGCTGGTGGAGAGGTGTGGCAAGCAAGGTGGCTGGCAGAGAAGCTGGTGGAGAGGGCCAGAGCAGAGCCCCGCAGAGGCGTGGCAATTGGCTGTTGGGGCGATGAGCGAGTGCCTGAGCAGTGCAGTGTGTAAGGTGCCTCCTTACCCCGCCCCTGCCTTCCACACAGGGTAGAAGGTGAACTCTGTGGATGAACCTCTGAACTCTCTAGCTGCCCTGGCCAAGGACACCAACTGTGAGTCAGGTACAGAGAAGGGACTTTGGGGTTGCTGGACTTAAGACCCTGAGGGGAAAAGGATACTGCCCAAATTACTAAGGGGTGGGTCTTTTGCTCATGGTTTATGTTTATGAACCCTAGTTTTTGTTTTCCCAAATTAATGTTGAGTTAGTTCCCTCCTTATTAAAATTTTTGCTACACTCAGACTCTGTGCTTGTGAGAGGGGAAGTATTGCCTCTTGGCCCCAGTCTACATTGCGGGGGGGGATCAATCTAAGTTACTCAACTTCAGCTACGTGAATAACATAGCTGAAGTTGACGTACTTAGATCAACCTACTTTGGTGTTTTCACCGCAGTGAGTTGACTGCTGCCACTCTCCCATCGACTCCACCTGTGCCTCTCATGCAGTGGGAGTACAGGATTCAACAGGAGAGCGCTTGGGGATTGATTTATTGCATCTAGACTAGATGCAATAAATCAATCCCCACTGGATCAATCACTGCCCGCTGATCCAGCGGGTAATGTAGACATACCCTTAGAGGCACCCCGGGGGTGGTGTGTAATTGTCCCAGGTCACTGAGTGGGGTGTTCAAACTGGTTTTGTGTTTTATTTTTGAAAAGAAACCCCTAGATACTGAATCCGGCCCTTGTTGCTGTTGGCTCTACCTGGCAGTGGGTTACAATGGTAAAGCATAAAGGACAATGCACAGCAACAACAGGAGCACTTGTCAGGTGGCATAATAATTCCTCCTGTTCCTTGTTCTGTAGCAGGGCCATGATCCCATACACACTACCCATTTTGGGATAACTTGTAATCTAGGGATGCTAGCAGAGACAAATCACTGTACTCAAGAGATCACACACATTCCTGTTGGCTGCCCACATTTATGGACTAAACAGCATGACCTAATGTGACCATTGCCACTGGAGAGGCTACACTGAGAATGTTTAATGAAGGCAAACTTCAAACAATAGGTCATACAATCCCCCAAATTGGTGGTTTATTCTATAATTGGCTTGGTAAATCTAGTAAAAAACAGTTTTTGCAATACCTTACTGGTTATCAAGAAGCAAGAATACAGTTCCCTTTAAGCAATCCAGCCTTTGGCTCCCACCCAGACAGCCAATTCTGTATACTGAGCGTTATTTAAAACCTCATTCACTACATATCAAGTTCTATCAATCCCAAGAAATCATACACTTTACCCACCAAGCCAGTGAACATGTCAGATCTTACTCAAATACATGTTTACACCAATTCTTATTAATTTATCTAAGATTTATTTTTTTAAAAAAACAGTTGCTATGATTAAAGATCATTATGCAAACATATATGAGTAAAGTTCTCAAGTCAGTTTCATAGCAGAGATGGTGTAGCTATTGATCTGTAGAAATCCTTTTGGAATTAATTTAAAAAGTCCTAGTCCAATAGTCAGGCCATGAGCAGAGTTTGTTCAAATTCTTCCATAATAATTGCAGGGCTGATCCAGAATAGACCTGGAGACTTCAGTCTTTTGACTTGAACTTCCCCTGACAAAGTTTAAGCAGATCTGAGATTGTAACGGTCATGCCCCAAGGTCCCTTTAGAGCAGAAGTTCATCTGATGATCCTCTTGGCAGCCATTTCTTGGATGAAGAATAGGTAATGCATATGTTTGCTTTGAAGTAAATCCCTATGTCCTAAGCACCCACCAGTAACTAGTTGCCTTTGTCTGCATAAGGCTATTAACCATTCAAGCAGTTCACAGGTAGTTTTACAATGTGGAGTCACAAATTGGAAATAGAAATGAAGATAATAATATTACTACACCTCCAGTTTAATCAGAAGTTAATATCCCTTGTAGACACGAACAGAAGTTTATGATCTACAAACGAATTAGATCACATTGTGTTTACCTATATCTTGTTAGAAGTTTAACAGACAAATACAATTAGTATCTACTTCTGCTTCTCTAACAATATAGGCTTATATTTCAAGAACTCTAGTCTATTCAACATGTCTTTGCTAACAATCTACAAAGAATGGCCATGTTTACCATTTCAATACATTTCTAATATGTCAACCTTAAAGGTTGATGTTGGGTCACTCAGCCTTCTGGTTGTTTAACCCTCACTGGCTCTGCATCACACCTACCCTCCAGGATAGGCCTTAAAATCTGTTACATTGTCTATGAACTATTACCCAATAACTTTTGGAAAGGCCCTAAATGGCTAACTTATGCTAATGGGGATTTTATGAATGCTGGAACTGAATCATATCTACTTGGTGAAGTCATTTAACTGCTCTGCCTTAGTTAGTAAGATACAGATGTAATAAATTACTCAACTTTCAGTGGAAGTGTGAGCCTAAGTGTTCATAAAAGTTTTTGAAATCTTTGGATAAAGTATAATTAGTACAAAAAAGTGAAATTTGGGTTTGTAAGAGAATGTAACTCTGCTACTGTGAATCCAGATTTGCTATATTACCTAGCTGATTTACTGTATTATATTGCTTGGTTTTGCTTCAGGCAAAACAAATGTGTTTCCTCAGGTTTGTTTTTAAATAGACTATCTACAATAGCTTTTTCAAAAATGTATCTCTTTCCAAGCCAATATTGATGCTCACATTGAGATGCACTGTAAGTATGATACAGACTAATGCTCTGCATAGCAAAATAGTGGCTTAAGAGAGAGAATGTAATGTCCCATTCCCCAGCAAGAGCTTTTCTTAGCATGATGAGCACACAATTGGGAAAGGTACGACAGCCTGAAAGTTGTGCTTGCTTCCCCGACACTGTCATGGACAATCTGTGAGCAACTGTCATATTCAAACTAGCATGAATGTTACAAAGTTAATATAATTGAAGGAAATTAATCTTACGGCCATGCTGAGAGTAAACCTACTTACGATCTTTGTCAGAAGCAGTTGGCAGTGTATAAAATGAGCGTTTAAGGACAGTTCAAGTAATGAGTGGCATCATAGAAGACCAAACACATTTTCTTCAAATGTATGACTTTGTGGCACAAGTGAATACAGTGGTGGCTAATACATTTTGAAATCCTAGTCCATATTTTTACAGCCGTAAGCAAGTCAGAACCTTATTTTCATTGTTACTGTCTTGCAAGGTTGGTATGATGGGCAAGGGATGAAAAGGAGCCATCACAATTCAATTCAGTCCTGAGAAGGAAGTGAAGGCTTACATTGTTCAGGATTCAAAGAAAGCCAGAAATATCTGAGCTTCCTAAAGCTCACAATATGTTATGAGAGCTCGTTAAGGTGTAATCCCATATGGCTTTCTCAAACTTCCAGCAGCAACCAGCCAGTATGCATCCTGATGGGTTTAGATCTCTGAAATGAGAGATTTCTGCTGATCATCTAAACGCATGCAGTGACAGAGTAAATCTTTGTGGTTCTCCACACAAATAGTTTCTTTGCAGCAGAATAAAAGTTGACCTAGCCTACCTTCTGGGACCTCACTGAGAAAAGAACCATACTGAAGTTTTTCCATCTACCTTACTCCAGTTAGATACTACTGGTAAATTAAAGAATCCTCATAGTTAATTATGGGCACGGAGCAACCACCCCAGGGACCAGTGCAATCTCAAGGGTAACTCCAGGACTGAGGCCACATTAAATTGGATCAATAAAATCCAGTGCCTCTATAAAACATCTAAATGTCTCACCCAAAATTCTCAATCCCATTAAAAGGATAGACTAAAGAAAGTGATAATTTCTGAGATTATTAGCATCCAGTGCTAGCTTCTGGAGTAATGAAATAATGACTGCTTGTTAAGGGAAGCCAACACCTTGCTTTCCAACCGGAAGGCATCAGTTATCAATGGATCTAGTGTTGTGGTTGTGTGATAGAGTGTTGAGCTTCCTAGAAATAACTAATACAGAAAGGACAAATACTGCCAAAGAAAGGCACATATTGACTCTAATTTTAAAGTAAATTTCTTTAGATTTTTGGGCAGTTTATGCTTGCTTTCTGCTAATCTCAGTGCATTAGTTTACGGGCAGTAAGGCTCCCAGAAAGAATATCACAAGATTTTGACAGAAATAAGAATTCAGATTGGAAACTGCAAGTATTTGCATCCAAAAACGATTCAAAGAGTTACACTGATCTAGCCAGGGCATAAACCTATTGTAACTGATGCTTTCAATCAAAACAGCTCAGATTTCATATATTAAATGCATGAAAACTGCAAACTATTTGAAAAAAAAGTACTTGGCAAATCATTTTGAAAAATGAACAAGAACAGGATCTGTTCATGGACAATTCTCAAACTGAGAGGCAATTCACTGAGTAAATAATGCACTAAACATCTTACCTATAAGATTTTTAAAGAGGTAATATAAATAACCCTGAAACATTTGTAGTGTTTGGTAAGGGTGTGAACATGACATTCACCCATGGTATTAAAAGGAGGAGGAGGTGTTCCAATATGGAATTTTATTCTGGTGTGTTTTATTGTTTTTCCTCTGCTAGGAGCAGATTATGATTCCCTTACTCACCCTGAATAGTACCTTTAATCACAAATAACCCCAATGAAGTCAATGGGACAGTTTATGTTATAAAAGTACTACTCAGTGTGTAAGGGTATCACATAGCAACAATTAGTTAATAATCCACTTAGGACAGGGACCAGGTCTTCTGTATCTTGTACAGAGCCAGGATCCATTTGCACTTAAAATTGCTTACATGGAAGTACGAAAGTATTACAACATACTATTATCTCCTGTAATTGCCAACTTCCATGAAGTACTCTTAGACCTATGCCAGATCTCAACGTGTAGCAACAAGCTAATTCATCATTTAGTTTGAGCCCAGTTATTGAGAAAACAATGTTTTTTTCATGGATGTGGACTTTTGACTCATCCACAGGCATTCTAGCCTCTCGTATTCTTACTGTTCCCTGGCTTTCTATGTTCCCCATGGAGTGAGTTACATACAAACCAAACTTTGGATTTAAATTCTATATCCAGTTTTAGCTCTATATTCACAGCTTTAGAAAAAATGAAGTCTGAATGTCCCCAAAAATTAACATAGCTCAGACTCATTCTCCAAAGGAATGTGTGAATCTTGGACTTTGATTCTGCCCATTACAGAGATATGGGGCCAGATTTTTCTCTCACATCTGTTTTCCAGTGGTGTAAATTGTTAAAGGAAAGCCACATCCAAGAAACTTTAATCCACAACTGGAGTTGAGTCTAAGCCAAAGCTCCAATTCCAATTGCTTTCCCTATTCTTTATCTGGAGTACTTCTAGAAATCTCTCTGTTTCTCATGGTCTATTTATATATTTTTAAAGAACAAAATGAGTTGTGCTTCCCATGTCAATCTCAGGACTTTGTCCAAAACTTGGAAGAAACTCTAAATATCAATATAGAGGAACATATATAAACATATATATAAAATTTTGTATTTAATAATTAATGCATGCTGTGAAATACCATAGATAAAATTAAGGAAGATCCCTGACTGAAACCCTTTCCGCTGGATGGGAGCAGCATAGTTTATTAATTATATCAAGGAAAAACATTTTATGCAGCGTCAGACTTCTTTTATGCATTGATTTTGTGTTATCTGCTTTTGTAGATAAGGTGCATAGTACTGAGAAATTGAATTAGTTTGCCAAAATTGCAAGGTAGAATGTGATAAATCTATAAAATGTGATTGGTATGTGTCCACACAGCATGATTTATTTCTACACAGTTCAGAGTGCTGTAAATTTGACACCATCTTGCTCATCTTGTGAAAGCGTTCCCCTGCCCCCACCCTTTTTAAAGAGTTTCTATTTAATTGTAATGCTACCATCCTTGTATATAAAATAGGTAATACAATCTTAAGTAAATCTCATCTATTTAATTGTTTCCTATTTAGAATCTTATAAATCTATTTTAAGATTAACATTTCTTGTTAAAACTAGTTGTCGCATACACCACCACTACTGTCCTTTGAGATTCATGCAAAGACTAAAGTTAGGCATGTGGTGTTAGCTGTGAATGTTTAGAACCACTATTCAGGGTGGCCACTATATGGCATTCTGTTAATGTTTGTTTAAGTCATATTTCCTTAAATCTTTATATCCTTATGTAGAAGCATGTGCATTTTTGGCATGCATTTATCTGAAGCAGCACCAGTTAGAACAGGCTATAAGGCCTGCAGCAGCACTGGGTCTCTTTTCAGCCAGGGACACTGGCTCACCTCAGCCATATTCCTCTTCAATAGTGGTAGTAGATAAACCCCTGGACTCTGATTCTTCTTCGAGAAGTGGAAGAGGTTATCCATGTCTCCTGGGGTACCTTGAAAGAGGACCCATAAAATGCATCAGGGACTTTCAGACAAGAAGTTTGTTGTCCTGTCCATCAAGGACAGTCTTCTGATGTCCATAAGACATGGGTACCCAGGGTAGAGCTGGGCTGTCAACCCTTTCTCCCTGGTACTGAGGTGTGAGAATCCCAGTACTATACCATTGACTCATCACCCATCAAAACCAGTGCCCGTATTTCTGCCATTTTTCATACAGATGACCCCACAAGCCTATGTGGCGGCAACAGACTTATTCTTCCGGTCCATGCCTGGCTCCCCACTAACCCAGGAGGCAGGCATACTATTGGCACCATTGATTGTTCCAGGCCCCTCTATTTCTGTAGCTTTAGGGCTGGGACCACGATCATCAATTACCTCAGTACTGGTGAAGAGGTAGGTGCTTTCCTTGTTTCAGAGGCCTCTCAGGGCACCAATACCCCTCATCCCTGGCACAATCTACATCCCCAGTTTTGGCAAAGATGACTTCAGTACCCAAGTACACCCCAGAGACCACGCTGACTCCATCTTGCTCTTTGTTTCCAATAATAGAAAATTTCCCAGTGCTGAACCCTTTGGTGAGACACAATATTTCTAGGAATGGGTGGATGTTTTTCTGTCCCAATGAAGGTACCTGACTGATTTCCAGATGGAGCTGCAGGAGGAAGGAGAGGAGTTCCCTGGTATTGCTCACTCCCACTGAGAGATGCTGCTCAGTATGTATAATTAGCATAATTGCTGATGCCCCCTGATATAGACTGCTGTTTCTGGCACATGGCCACATACACAGACTGGTGGGACCACATTTTCATGAAGACCTGAGATGACCAGCCGTGGGTCTAGAACTTTCACATGAAGTAACTTTTCTGGAGTTTCATAAGCAGCTGTCCCACACTCTCTAGCATAAAGAGACACATGAGGTCATCTTTGCTAGTCCTGAAGTATGTTGCTACAATGGTCTGGAAGCTGGCTATACCAGACTGCTACAAGTCCATTGCCAACTAGTTTGGGGTTGAAAAGTTTACTGTGGATAAAGTGGTGGCAGAGATAACTGAGGCAATTAGTTGTGTATTTTAACCCAATGTGGCAGCCATTAAATATATTCCAGAGCTAATTGCTGACTTTGAAAGAATGGAGTTTCCTAACTCTGGTGCTATTGATGGAACTCATGTGCCCATAGTTTTCCCTCCTTAAGGAGCACATGCAGGTACTAATGGACCACGGAGGCAGATTTATGAATGGCAATGTGGATGGCACAGGAAGAGTCCACAATACCACAGTTTTTCACCGCTCTGGAGTCTACATTCATGGACTCAATTCCCATCAATAGTATTGACATAAAGGGTGTTGTTGTCCCCAGTGTTATTCTAGGGGACCCCACATACCATTTTTTGCCTTGACTTATGAAGTTGTACCATGATTTCAGAGGCCCTGGCCAAAAAAAGTTTAATTACACTCTAAGCAGGTGTAGAATGATCATTGAATGTGCTTTGAGCAGATTAAAATCCCCTTGGAGGTGTTTAAAAAGCAGTTTGGATGCCAGCGTAATTAATGCTATCTGCATTACTGTGGCTTGCTGTGCTTTTTGCAACCTTTCTAAAGCCACAGGTGACTGCCCGAATGACAGTATGGGGAATGCTAGATTGGTTCCCTCAGCCAGAAAGTGAAACAGCCACTGCTGGAGACAGTTGCACCCATGCAGCACAAGTAAGGGATGCTTTGTATGCTTTGGAAGGGACCAATGGAAGAGGGAATGGTACTTGGTGGGAAGTGGCATTTATGGCAAGAAGACAGTGCTTGGGAGTGGTGTGTTCTTGATTGCAATGTACTGTAAATCAATGATATGATTAAAAATAAATTTGTGTTGGGGGGTGGGGGGGAATAGAGGAATACTGTTCACTTTGTAATGCTTAAATACTCCTTAGCATGTTTTTACCTTTATTAACTGAAATCCTAATTTTATTGCTATCAGTGCATCACATCATATACTTTATTGAAAATAAAGTGCTTTATTTGTAAGCAGGTCTGAAAACACTAAACAACTCACTGTTGTGCAGGCCAGCTGCCATTACAAAACCAAAAATACAGGGCAGGAAATAATTCATACCCAACACAATCCCCCTCTCACTGCATGTCCCCTGGACTCAAGTCTTCCTTTCCTTTCTTTACATGTTTAGCCCTCACTTGGTTGGGAAGGAGGGAGGTTTCCACCAGAAAGGGCAAGAAGAAGGAAGGCTGCACAGGGTTTAGTTGCCCTGCCCATCTCCTCATGAATGTATGGTCCTGAATGCATGGCCTTACCCCAACATGGAGTTATGTAATCTGCTCCTGAGCTAGGGTATGTTGCAGGGACATCATGCTGAGGTGTGGGAGAGGCAGCAAGGACTGGTAGTCCTGCAGACATTATTAATAGGAGTTAATGGAACAGTTCTCTGGTGGGCTTTGTCCTCCCTCCTTAGCTGCTGTTCATGGTCCAAGTGCCTGCTCCCTCGCTGAAACCCACTCCTCCAGCATACTGCCTGTCAGCATTCTGTTTTTCTTGTCTTCTTCTCCCTCTTCTTCTAGTACTGCACTTGCTGGTCTGCCCTCTTAAGAGCTGTTTTCAGAGTAACAGCCGTGTTAGTCTGTATCCGTAAAAAGAAAAGGAGTACTTGTGGCACCTTAGAGACTAACCAATTTATTTGAGCATGAGCTTTCATGAGCTACAGCTCACTTCATCTCAAATAAATTGGTTAGTCTCTAAGGTGCCACAAGTACTCCTTTCCTCTTAAGAGCATTGTCCATGAGTTCTTAACAGAAACCTGTCCTTTTGGAATGGTTCTGGAAGGCACATTGGGCCACGATGGAGTTCCTGAAGACCAGCAGGCAGTGTAGGTTGAGGGTCCTAAAATAGGACAAGAAAGACAGTTGTTGTTTAAAGCAGCTTTGTGGAGGAGCTCAGAATTAACAACTGTGGAATGTAAAGGACATAAACCTAACAGTTTTAAAATGAACCTACACATATTGTGAAGGGGATGCTGCAGTCCTCACACTACCTCTTCACACAGCCTTGTTATTCCTAATGGGATTCCCCCCTCAGCCTAAGAGGGGGATTCAGAGGACCTGGACACCAAATAAATATGGGGGGACAACTAATGAAATAACAGGGACAGGAGTGTGGTCAAAGGGTCAAACGAAGGGAACCGGATGGGGACACTGAGCAGAGAAGCCTGGACAGCGCCCACTGCTCCTCAAAGGCATCAAGGGAGTCAGTGGATGCCGCCCAGAGGAACTGTGCCTGGATACGATGAACGGAGGATCGGAAGTAGGCCCCACAGTCATAGGAGACTCCATCGGCCAACCTCCTCACTCCGGTTTTATAGATGGCCACTTTAGCTTGGGCCAGGGGGAGGCTGACCAGGAGGTCCCGTGACTTTGTGAGGCCATGGATAGGGAGTGCACAAATAAGAAGGTGAGGGGAAAAGTGCAACCAAAAGTGTAACAAAATATTTGTGAGGAGTCTGAATAGGGGCTGCAGCCTGGCACACTCCAAGTATGTGTGTCAGGGTTTCCCTCACGCCACAAAAGAGGCAGGAGTCTGGGATAGGGGTGAACCACGCCAAGTACACGCCCGTGCTCACAGCTCCGTGAAGGAGCTGCCAACTGATATCCCTGGTGGGCCTCGGGACCAAGGTGGAGTATAGGCTGTCCCACCGGGGCTCCTCACCCTCCAGAGGTGGCAGGAGGTCCTGCCGTTTTGTATCGGGTGGGGTGCGAGGGTGAGGATGTGAAGGGTGTGGAGCACAAGTGTGTATAGATGTTTCCTTGGAGCGGTCTGGAAGCAGACCAGCTGCAGCTTGTGCAGGCGGCTCACGGTGAAGGGGCAGGGGGTCTGTTGGGTCCATGGGGTAGGGGCCCGATGAAAAGGTCCAGCAGGCCTGGGGTGGAGGGTGGGCGGGGTGCGCCCTTGTGCAGGACCCGGTCGAGGTAAACCTGAGCAGCGGACAGCAAAGTGGCCCTCACCTCCTGAAGTACATGCCGGGAAGTATGAGGTCTGGAGAGCCCCATGCACTGAGTGAGCATCAGGGGATCCAGCCAGTCTCCCCAGTTGTAGTCCAGGAGGTCTCCAACTCTTGTGACTTCTGCCAGGACCAACCTCTGGTGCACTGAGGGGGACTCCACCACCTGCACGTGGAGCTGGGGGTTGTGTAGCAGGGGCTCCGTGAGGAGATCTGCCCCCTCGGTGGCCGCCATGGACCTGGTAGTTGAAAGCAGTTTCCAGGTCTGGAGGAGGTCCTGGTAGAAGACTGGCAGCCCTGAGAGGTCTCGCGGAAGACTTCTTGGATCATAGAATCATAGAATATCAGGGTTGGAAGGGACCTCAGGAGATAAAGGTCGTATCAGAGCCCTTGGAAGCGGCACAGGAAGGCGTGTGCCAGTATGCTCCACCCTGGACTACCTGCACCATAAAGAAGCCTCTGCAGGGCCTGGAGGTGGAAGACAGGGACCTGAATGTGCAGACACTTCAGGCCCTGCCCTCCATCCTCCAAGGGTAGATGGAGAACCCCCGCAGAGACCCAGTGCAGTCCTGACCAAAAGAACTCCAGAATTGATGTCCGGAGGTTGGCCAGGAAACCCGGGGCCAGGATTACGGTGTTGAGCTTGATTCAAGATGACTTGATTGGGGTTCTAAAGCTAGAAAGTTCCACAAAAGTTTTCCTCAGTAGGCTTTGACCTCCTAATCATGACCCAGTGGACCAGATCACTGTACCAACCTATCCTTAAAACATAGAAACTGAATCAGCTGACTTACCTTCTGCATTCAGATGGGATTATGTTCTGTTTGGAGGACAGAAAACATCACTAATACACCTTTTCTAGGCGGTTGCCTGTAATAAGTGGCCTTGTTGAAAGTGTTTATACCCACTGTTTCCTAATCTTGTGTCTGAGCCTCAGAACACCTTCTGCACCTGGGAGGTTTATGGAATATGGCAGTAGCTAACACCAGTCAACACACAGGAGAAAGCTAGCTAACACTCAGTAGATCATTTGAATTGTCACTGCAATACAATACAAGTAGCTTAAAATACAGGCATTTCCCCTTTAAAGAAAAGCAGAAAAAAAAAGCAAACCTTCCCCCCCCACCCCAACTGCCCCCACAGTGAAATAGAATGTAGCTTACCTCAATCAAATCCACAAGGAAGAAAAAAGGCTTCATCTTCCAGGCTACTCAGTCTTTTCAGACTACCACACAACACCCAGAAGAAAAAAAAAGTCACAGTCACAAAGCTCTAGGCTGCTTCTTAGTCTCAACCCCCTGCAACATTCCACACAATCCCATAACTTTTTTTAAAGTGTTCCTTCTAAGCAATGTTCTTTCTTAAGACTGAGATTGAAAAAAAGAAACTTCTGGGCAACTACTCACCAACCACACTAAGTATTCCTAGAAACACCATTTCCCAATTAACCATCCTCCCTTCCTGCACCCTTTTAAACACTTATATAAAGCGGAATTGGTTCTTCTTCACATCTGTCTCTACTCGACTCCTGAGTATCTCTGCAGAAAAAGTAGATAGCTGTGGTCCATCCTAAGGAACAGTGATTTTTTTTTCCCCTGTCAACTCATGGATAACTGGTACATACCATTAAGAGACCAATATACTGATAATAACTGAATTCATCGGTAGTAGACGCTACCCTACACTAGTGATCTGGCTATTCACATTCTGCCAGAACTAATTTCAGTGACAATCTCCTGGGCTCTAGGAGGAGGGTGTCTTGATGGGCAATAAGGGTGTGTTTTTCAAGTGTGTTGGTTTAATCCAGTTAGTTTAATATGAATGAAAAGACCTCTTAATTCTCGTTGATGCATGCTAAAACATTTCAGGGTGTTAGCTGGTTGTGTAGTTTAAGGGGCAGTCTAGGCTAAGAGGGACATGCCTTCAGATATGGTAGCCTGTGTGTTTAGGCTTTGACTGGACTAGGAGAAAAGGTGCTCAAACAAACTACTTTAACTCATTCACCCCCCACCCCCAACATCAATGTAAATATAATTTAATATCTTTATCAGGTCAAGTTATACCATAGGCTACACTAAGGGCCAGATGTTCAAAGGTAAATGAACAGAATTGCACATATACACTTATGCATCTCTGTGTGTACATGTTAATCAGGTTTAGCTATCTAATGTGCCATATGCATGCAAAATGGACAGGTGTGCGCACAAATAGCTGTATGTTCATAATCCTATCAGATATATCTGTGTATGTGTTAGACACAGAAAAATGTATGCACAAAGTTGCATGTGCCTAACTTTGAAAATGTGGCCATAGCTGTTCATCATTTGAAGCTAATGACCTGACATATGTCACTGTTTATTTACCATAAAGAAAAAATATTGTAAATTTGTACTCTGATACAGGATGGCCATGGAGGAGTGGTCCTTTTGGGCACCAGGAAGTGGGCTATCGCTAGCTTGCCCACTGCTGAAAGCCCCACCCCCAGCCTAGGGAGGGGCTACTAAACCCAGAACTCAACCGAATTCGGGGGACAACAAATGTAAAAACATGGACAGGTGTGGGGGGTCAAAGGGCCAAAACTAGGGAACCAGAAGGGGACACAGAGCAGAGAACCCCTGACAGCACCCACTGCTCCTCAAAGACATCCAGCGGAGGCAGCCCCGAGGAACTCTGCCCAGATGCATGAACAGATAAAGGAACAAAAAACAGCCCCACCGTCGCAGGCCCTGTCTCTGCCAACCTCCTTTCCTTGGTGTTACAAATGGCCACCTTGCCCATGGCTAGGAGGAGGTTGACAAGGTGGTCCCACGACTTTGTGGGGCCTCGAATCGGGTGTGCATAAATAAACAAGTGCAGGGAAAAGTGAAGCCAGAACCTCAATAAGAGGTTCCGGAGGAGCCAGAAAAGGGGCTGCAGCCTGGCGCACTGAAGATATGCATGTGCCAGGGTCTCCTTCACACCACAAAAGGGACAGGCTTCGGGGACAGAGGTAAACCACGCCAAGTACACACCCGCGCTCACGGCTCCATGAAGGAGCCACCAGCTGATATCCCCAGCAGGTCACGGGACTAAGATGGAATATAAACTGGCCCACTGGGGTTCCCCACCCTCCACTGCTGGTAAAATGTCCTGCCACTTGGTATCAGGGTGGGACATGAGGGTGCGGTAGTGAAGCGTGTACAGCATGAGTGCATATAGGTGGTCCCTTGGCACGGTTTGGAAATGAACCGGCTGCATTGTACGCAGCCTGCTCGAGGTACACGAAGCTGGGGGGGGAGGAGACTCACGGGGCAGGGGGCTGACGGAAAGATCCAGAGGGCCTGGAGTGAGGGGCGGGCAGGGGGCACCCTCTTGCAAGACCTGCTCAAGACAAAAACGAGCCGCGGGAGGCAGGGCTGCCTCCACCTCCTGGAGTACACAGGGGGGGCGGGGTTGTAAGGTTGGAGAGCCCCATGTGCCGACCCAGCGCCTGGGGATCCACCCAACTCCTCAGGTTGTAGTGCAGGAAGTCTCCAATCTTAGTGACTCCCGCCAGGACACCAGCCTCCGGCACACCAAGAGGAACTCCACCACGTGCACACGAAGATGGGGATTGTGTAGCAGGGGCTCCATGAGCAGATCTACCCCCTCAGTGGCCACAAAAGACCTGGTTGCTGAAACCAGCCTCCAGGCCTGGAGGAGGTCCTGGTAGAAGACCGGCAGGTCAGAGAGGCCTTGTGGAAGACCTCTCAGATGGAGAAAAAAGAGCTGCCGGTCATTTTGGAGCGCTCACAGGCGGCGGAGGAAGGCGTGCAACAATATGCTTCATGCCGAGCCACCCGCACTATAAAGGAGACTCTGCAGGGCCTGGAGGCAGAAGACATGGACCTGCGTGTGCATACCCGTCAGGCCCTGTCCTCCCTCCTCCAGGGGGAGATGGAGAACCCCTGCAGAGACCCAGTACAGTCCTGGCCAAAAAAACTCCAGGACCAGCCTCTGGAGATTGGCCAGGAACACTGTGGGCGGGCACAGGGTGTTGAGTCGGTGCCAGAGCATGGACAGGACCAGTTGGTTAAGCACTAGTGCTCTCCCCGGGAGGGAGAGGCACCAGAGCAGTCCCTTCCAGCCCCGCAACTACCCACTCACCCTGCCCTCTAAACCATGCAAGTTCTCCAGTAGGGACGGATGAGTGGCAGAAATATAAATGCCAAGATAGAGCAGCGGACCTGTGCTCCACCACATGGCCTGAAGCACGGGTGGGAGGGAGCTCGCCCACCCCCTGGCCTTGCCCAT
This sequence comes from Eretmochelys imbricata, assembly GCF_965152235.1. Classification (NCBI taxonomy): domain Eukaryota; kingdom Metazoa; phylum Chordata; order Testudines; family Cheloniidae; genus Eretmochelys; species Eretmochelys imbricata. Next base: position 89,658,096 of record NC_135572.1, on the reverse strand, counting down.
TAGGCCAGAGCTCTTGACCCAATTGACCTGGGCAGAGAAGGCTGCTGAATAAACAGCTTGACAGGCCTCCACCTGCACCAGATCATCCAGATCCCGGACCATGAGGAGCACATCGTCGGCGTATGCTGCCAGGACCATCCGCACCTCCAGATCACAAAGCACCAAACCCATCATCCTCCGACGGAGGAGACAGAGGAAGGGCTCAATTGCCAGAGGCATACAGCTGGCCTGAGAGTGGGCACCTCTGCCATACTCCTTGCCTGAAGCTGACCTGTTCAGTCAGGGTCCAGTTGAATCTGACTAGACACTCTGCGGAGGCGTACAGCACCTGGAGAAAACCCACAAACTGGGGTCCAAAGCCAAATGCTTGCAGAGTGCTCAGGAGACACCTGTGGTCCCCCCTGTCGAACGCCTTCTCCTGATCCAGGGCGAATGACAGACCATCCCTACACCCGAGCTCCAAGAGGTCCTGGACCAGATACAGGTTGTCAAAGATGTTGAGGCTGGGATGGTGTAGATCTGGTCTGGGTGGACCACATCCGCCAGCACGGACTCTAGACGCAACGAGATGGCTTTTGCTACAACTTTGTAGTCAGTGCTGAGGAGCAAGACGTGACGCCAATTTCATAAGTCACAGATGTCCCCCTTCTTCGGCAATAAGGCGAACACGGCTCGCCTGCACGAAACAGGGAGGACCATGCTCTGCAAGGACTCGGCCCAGGCGTGACTAGGTTTGGGCCAAGGATGTCCCAGAATGCACGGTAGAGCTCCACGGTCAGTCCGTCCATTCCCGGAGATTTGTTGGTGGGCATGAGATGGAGGGCTTTCGAGAACTCAGCCAGAGTGAGAGGCAGCTTCAGCCAGTCCTGGTCGCCCATGCTGACCATCAGGAGTCCATCCCAAAGCACTCAGCAGGCTTCGGCGTCGGTCAGATTCGAGGAGAAAAGGCCAGAGAAGGCCCTGGCCCTCTCGCACATCTCCACTGGCTCCGTGAGGGGGGTGCCATCCTCCGCCAAGAGGCAGAGGATGAGCCTCACATAGGGTAGGGCTCCCGTGGGCTCAGAGCCTGGCTGTTCGGCATCAGCCGTCTCCTCACTGGGCACAGCGGCATCAGCTGGATTACCAGTTGCAGTCAGGCAGATGGTCAGATCCCGGGGCATTACAGAGGCCAAAACGGGGGCCAGAGAGGAGTGGTAGAGGGGAAATATATAAGCTCTTGGCTAATTAAGATGTCGTTCCCTGTAGACTAGGGAGGATTGCTACAGGTTAATTGGATCACCTGTTGTCAATTAAGGCCTTGTCAGGAACCTAATAAAACCACTACTTCAGGCAGTCAGAGAGGGAGGAGGAAGGAGAGAGGACTGGATCTTGGAGGGGTTTTGTGAGAGCAGGAAGACCAGCAAACTGAAGTAAGGGAGTCCCTGCCCCAGCAGGATAGAGACACTTTCTCTCCCTAGTGTCTAAGGACTGAGGGTAACCCCACCTAAGGGGGACGAGGGTATAAATCCTGCAGGGATTGAGAGGGGCTGGGACTCAGAGTGAGGAGCAAGCCCAGACCCATCCCCTGCTTCCCTCCTCTATCACCTTCCTTGGCCACTAGCGGGGCCCTTGGTGCCCAAGAGCAGGAGCAAGGGGAGGTGTCTTAGTGTCCCCCCCTCTGCCCCGCTGGCAAGAAAAGTGCAGGACCCACCACATGGACATCTTGTCACAGTACATGTAAAATCTCAGCTTTAACAGACTTTGCACTGGTGATTTTTCAAACAAGTGAAGTATATTCTAATATTCCAAGTAATTCAGCATCCTTGTGCATGCATACTGTAGACTGTCTTGTTTGGTATGGCATATTGTATTACATGTGCTGTTAAGCATATGTTTTTGAATGTATGCTTCAATATGTGCAGTGTAGGTACACTAACTTTTCTGTAGGGACTCTAACGTTTTTAATTTCTTAGTTTCTGAGTGGTTAAATTAATGTTGCATTAAATAGGTTTTTACTTTGAATAACCCATCTTGTTGGATTAGTATTGATTTAATGGGGCATTTCTTTGATATCACTGACACACTTCTCATTTTTATTAAAATGTTTTGCACTATGTAAAAGTGCTGATGATTTATGAGTCATAAATATTTTAATTTGCCATTTCTTTTCCATGCCTGTTAACTTCCTATTTTTATGTTTACTATCATGTTTTTATTGTTTGCATGTGGTTCTTTTGTGAGAATATACATACTGTTATTAAATATCAATTTGTTGATTTAAGGACATCCTGTCTTCATCATAGTATCATTACGAGGTTTGTCGTATTTGTAAATGAGCTTCTTGTCATAGTGACTAGGCTTTGCAGTCTCTCCCTTAGTGAGAAAGCCATTATGTTCCTCATATTAACATTCAGATAACACTATTTCATTTTGCTTGTTTTCATGATTTGCAGAAAATTATTTTTTTTTAATTTTGCTATTAACAAAACATACACATTCTTACCTTCATTATACTTAATATTTATGATATTTATGAAATTAGATAAGAACAGAGCAAACAAATATTCAATACCATGAAAGATGAATATATTAGCATTATTTTGTCGGTTTTGCAGGGGAAAAATGGATGGCATCCTACAACAGAAAACGCAATTTAGCCCCAAAACACTTATTAACAAAAATCTGCCAAGTGCATGGTATTTTGTGTGCACGACTTGAGGACCTAATCTCAGTCAAACTTCTCATTGCTTATAATTTTATTAATATACTACCTTTCACCTAGCAGAGACAGCAAAAAAATATTGCAGACCTGATGGTATGATGTTTAGGGATGGATTGGAAGGGTCAGAAGTAAGCAGCATGGTGTGGGAGGAGAGGGGAAGGTAGCTAAATAAATAAAATGCTGTGAATTTTGACTCTTACTTTGTGTATATATTTAAATATAGATAGCATTCCCCCCAGCCCCACATTTCCTTTCTGATTCCCTGCATCAAAGAAATATTAGACCATATGAATAGTAATTATAGGGGTTGATAAAATGAAGTCTTTGCTGTATAGTCACTTCCAAGAAAAAGAAATACATTTAGGGCCCAATCATACATTTGGATTTCTTAGGATGTAATATCTCCCCAGTACAGGATATTCCCTCTGGGTTGGAAACTGCAGGAGAGGAAGGCACAGAGTAAAGTCTGATAGTTCTATACCTGCTGGGAACTCCACATAAACAGGGACAGAACAATGGAAAGGAGATGGACCAGAACAGAAAATCTGGCCCAAATAAGGGCCCTAAAAATCAGCAGAAACAATTATATATGGTCTGGAGATAAAATAAATGATAGGCGATAGCCTGAATACATAACCCAGCTTTGTAGTGTAGCCTGTGGAGTAGTCATGTTTTATTAATACACCTCTTATCCATCAGAGCAACATGACCATTTTTTTTCCTGTTACGGAGAGCACTGTGTTCTACAGTAATTGACCAAAGTAACAGAGACATAGTTGCACTGTTTAAATGCTGTCTCATTTTTTTTTATTTTTATTTTTTTAAACAATGAGGTTGTCTAATGGTGTAAGGATGCAAATATATGGAGAACCCACTGTTATATTAGCTAGGCAAAAAGTGGTGCACAAACAGGGTACTATCCATATAGCTATGATTATTTCTGTACAGTATCTAACTCTTAACAGTATGTCTACATTGGAGCTGAAGGTGGCAATTTTCAGCTCCAGTAGATATACCCACACCAGCTCTGACTGAGCTAGTGAAGTAAAAATAGCAGTGTAGCCATTGCTGCACAGGGATTGGGATGGGCTAGCTACCCTGAGTATGTACCCAGGGTTTCAGATGGCATTGTATTCTGGGCTAGCTGTCCTGCCACCTCTACAGACACAGCTAGTTGCTGTTTTTAGCACACTAGATCAATCATAGCTAGCATAGGTATGTGTGTCATTCGCCGGGGTACAATCTGGACTGATGGATAATGGTCTCCCCTCAATTCTCCAACCTGGGGTGCCTTTTACATAGCTTCACTGTGAGAGCTACCGCACCTGATCTGCTCTCACAGCCTCCAGCATGTAAATTACCCCCAGCTATACTATATGAGTCATATAACCAGCCAGCACCCACCCATGTATTACATTACAGAGCAACACCAGCAAATTCCCCGTTCCAGACTTCCCTCCAGAAATGTGCATCTTCTAATGCCCAGCACACTTCTGGAGAACACAAACTCATATAAAGTCTGTCATTTCATTAGTAGAAAATGATATGCACAAACCTTTTTATCTCCAATGGAGTTTCTCAAATACACACTGGTTTAGATATACCAATAAAACAAGTTTATTAACTATAGATTTTAAGTGATTACAGGTAATGAGGGATAAAAGGCAGAATTGGTTTCAAAGTAAATAAAAGGTAGAACACATCTAAAATCTGCCTTAACAAGATAAGTGAATTCAAAGCAAATGTTTTTGGCACAACATGCTTTAGCTGTCTTGCTGCCTGAAATCCTTTCAGCCAGTATCCCTCCTCCAGTTCAGTATTAATTTCCTTGTCCTTCAGGTGTGGTTGATGCTGTGAGTAGAAATGAAGGGAGAGATGATTTGAGGCCTCTGTTCCTCATTTTTTGTTGTTTTTCTCTTCTTTGAGAATCATCTCCAGCTGGGGTTCAGGAGACAGAATGTCTAGGGATGTGGGAACCTCCAGCTACTTCTTTGCCAAGATGTACATTTCTCACTCACACTCTTTTTCCTGCCAAAGAATGGCCTCTTAACCAGGTGATAGTCCATCTGATTTTATCACTTGGCTGAGGCATCAGTTTGCCTTTTGTCTCTGAGGAACTGGTTTGGGGCTGTTTCCCCAGATTTAGACGATGTCTTAGTAACATTGTAGAGTAGAATCTTCTAACTTTACATACCGTGTTGCCAGACATATTTAACCTGGACAATAATGATCAGTAAATCATGAGTTTTCAAATGATACTTTACAAGACATAGTTTTACAAAATTTATAACAGTCTTGAAAAAGGGGTGCATATAGGGTACAGACCATCACAGTATGTCTACCCAAACTGGATAGCTCCAGTGTAGGCATACCATTGAGCTGGCTGGGAATTTTCCATCAACTTGTTTTTTCAATGGAAAATGCAGTTTCCAGAAAATCTATTTTTTCTGTGGGGAAAGTTCAGTTTTAATGATTTTATTTATTTTAGTTTCCCACTGCAAAAATCTAAAGAGAACACTTTATTGTGGGTCAGGTTGTGCTGAATCAAAATATTTTGATTTCTAGACCTACATTGAAATGTGTCGATTCAGTTCAACATTAATCTGTCTTCCTGTGCTGCTGTGGTGCCTCATGCCCCCATTTTCCTTTAACAGCTGAACTCCTTGGGTAAACTACACATCCTATGGTGCACCATAGTTTCACCTCTGGTTGAATCATTGCTATGCATCATCAGAGTCAAATAGCTGTGGTGCATCATGGAGGATGTAGTCTAGTTTTGGGGCTTGGATTATAGAGAAGAATGGGGACACGAGGCACCCAAACTACAACTCCCATGAGGCCCCACAGCTATTCTATGTAAAATGATTATTTTTGAAACCTTTTGTTTTGAACTAAAAGGTTGAAACAAAATATGAGATGCAAATTCCGATTTTTGACCAGATGTAATCATAACACTTTATGGATGTACTCATGTCCACAATTAATAATAAGATATTAGGATGAAATCCTAACATGAATAAGGAACATTCCTCCACAACACTATTTCCCAGGGAATCTCAGAGACATATTTATGAGTAGAATCGGGTTTTTTTAAAAAATAAATTAACAAAGTAAAATTTATTTGAATTTCCTGCAAATACACATCAAGATTCTGCCACCCTTATTCAGGTTGAGAGAAATTTCCCCCTATACATTGGGCCAGTGACCCACCTACATCCACCACCACCCACCACCACCATATAAACCCTATTTTGAAAGCTTACAGTGGATTTGAGATAGGGTGACACAACTGAATCCACAAAGAATTCAGTTTTTTTTTTTTTTTTTAATATATCAATAGGTAAAATTCTTTTACAACTGCAGCTTGTGATGGTCTTTTTCTTCATCTACATAACATCAAATACATAGTTATATTCTTTCTGATTAAGAAATATATTGGTATCCGTACAAGTGTGTTCGAGTTAACTTTTGGAATAAACCTAGATTTTAAAACACACCCAAAAACCCCTATAAAAAGCTTGTAAGTTCCAGACTGCTATATAATTTGATGAATGAAAGCTACATTGAGATAGGCGAGTGCAGAACTCATTTATGTATACTACTATATTTTTAAAGAGCATGTATATGAGAATACAGCTAACATCAGAGTTGTCTGGCAGATAGCTTGTTTTCAAATTAGGAAAGACCACTCAATACCATTTAAAACAAGTTATTGAATGTTTCAGAGTAACAGCCGTGTTAGTCTGTATTCGCAAAAAGAAAAGGAGTACTTGTGGCACCTTAGAGACTAACCAATTTATTTGAGCATGAGCTTTCGTGAGCTACAGCTCACTTCATCAGATACATACCGTGGAAACTGCAGCAGACTTTATATATACACAGAGAATATGAAACAATACCTCCTCCCACCCCACTGTCCTGCTGGTAATAGCTTATCTAAAGTAATCGTCAGGTTAGGCCATTTCCAGCACAAATCCAGGTTTTCTCACCCTCCACCCCCCCACACAAATTCACTCTCCTGCCAGCAGGAGATGTGCTGGAAATGGCCTAACCTGACGATTACTTTAGATAAGCTATTACCAGCAGGACAGTGGGGTGGGAGGAGGTATTGTTTCATATTCTCTGTGTATATATAAAGTCTGCTGCAGTTTCCACGGTATGTATCTGATGAAGTGAGCTGTAGCTCACGAAAGCTCATGCTCAAATAAATTGGTTAGTCTCTAAGGTGCCACAAGTACTCCTTTTCTTTTTAAGTTATTGAATGTGAATCTAGGTTTTAAAATAAGATCTACCTGTTTGTTTTTTTCCCTTATGTCACCCATCATAGTGGTATCTGAGTATTGTGCAAGCTGCATGTTTTACAGAGGTTGGCCTAGGCACTCAAAGATTTCTTTCTGGATTTTTCAACATCTTCATTACATTTTGTATTTTGGAGGTGTTAGTCTTGCCTGACGGCAGTGAGTAGTGGAAGTAAAACAGACACAAATTCAACACTGACATTTCAAACTTTTAGCACACACAAAGTAGTTTGATGTAACGAAAATAAACACCTAACCACAAATGTGCTTCTCTACAGGATGGTCAAACAAAATCATTTTCCTTCCAGTTTTTGCTAATTTGGAATTAAATTACTGTGCCTTGCTATCAGTGAAGTGAGAAACAGGATACAGATGCATATAATATGTGTATATGGCTATTACCCAGCTGTAGGTGGTATTTTGGTGTTCTAGTATTTAGAGCAGAGGTGGGAAATCTGCAGCCTGTTAGGGTAATCCACTGACAGGCCATGAGACAGTTTGTTTACACTGACCATCTGCAGGCATAGCTGTCTGCAGCTCCTAGTGTCTGTTTGTAAACAAAGTGTCTCACAGCCTGCCAGCGGATTATCCTGTATCGTAGAGCTTGGCTGTAGACAATGGATCGTGTGGTGTGGTCTGGATGAAAGCTAGAGGCATATACAACACACACTTTGCTTCTCTACAAAAGAAAAAGGACACTAAACTATCTATACTACTACATGCCACAAGGGGCCACAACAGTGGTTCCCTTAACCCACCCAGCAATATTTTTAATCTATCCAGCTATACTCTTAGCCCAGCAGAAGAATCTGTCCAAAGCTGATGGCCCCACCTCTCCATGGGGCTCCACTCTGCCAGCCACCCCATGGACTGCTCTAGGCATCCAACAAACTGCTCTGCTCCCCCAGCCACTCCGCATCCCGCAAACTGCTCCACCATATATCTTCAGGCTCCCCCACTACTTAACACAACACTCAATGATTTCAGCTCTTAGTAAGTTTAGCTCTTTTGTGATTTCAGCTTGTAGTATTGGAGCCTCAGTGCTGGTGCACCATTATCCCAAAGTGAATTCAGATCAGCAGCCTGTAACTAGACTTCTAATGGAATCAAAATTAGCTCTGATATTCCACAGTGGAGAGAGGAGGAAGTGCAATTAGCATTAAGGCCCTCACCAGGGGGGCCCATGCCACCAAGTATTAATACCTGTCCCCAGCCTCTCTCAATTCACAGAGTTTTGGAACCCATGTCCCTTGCCTAGCGAGTGCTACTTAGTTGATGGCGAGTCCCTCCATCATAACAAAAGGCCAAGTACAGTTCCACTGTCCTTGATTCCCATAATCAGGGTAATAACAATTTATTCTTCCTGCCCCAATAACAGGGACACTGGGGATCCCACAGCAGCCAAAGTGACCATTTGGGCAGCTATGGCCTCATTCTAGGCAGGGTGGGTGTGCCTATGCAAATGAGATCGGCCCCTGAAGTTCTTTTCCACAACTTGCCACACCTCACCACCAGATGTCAGGGTGGAGCTCATCCTGACTTTGCTTACACGGTCTGTATGGTAACACCCATTGTTTCACTTTCTCTGCGTATATAAAATCTCTCCACTGTATTTTCCACTGAATGCATCCGATGAAGTGAGCTGTAGGTCACGAAAGCTTATGCTCAAATAAATTTGTTAGTCTCTAAAGTGCTATAAGTCCTCCTTTTCTTTTTGCGTATACAGACTAACACGGCTGCTACTGTGAAAGTAGTATTCAGTAGCACTAACCTTTAATGCACTCTGGATGTTTCTTTCTGTGAGTGCCAGTTGACACTATATCACAGAAGACAACAGAAATGTTGTAGGCTGCACTATAAATGCCGTAACTAATAACAAGTATTGAAGTATAAAAATAATTTATAATAAAAGCACAACTTTTTTTTCTGAATATTCAGAAATAACAACACAGCACCTGAGAATACATAATAAGGATTAAAATTCACTGTTTGAATAATTCTAAAATTTCATACATCATGAATGGATTTACTTTACACCTATTAGATGCCATTATACAGCTGAATAAAATGCCCACCAAGAAACAGATCATGCTGTTCTCCGCCGAGATTAAATTAGTTACGCGTGAAAACCCTTTTGGTAGAAAAGAACAACATCACATGTACTGAAGGCAAAGCATAAAGAAAGAGATTATGCATTGAAAATGGAGAAGAATTTTGGTGTTTCTTTTGAAAATCTGACTACACCTGAAGGATAAAAGCATAATAGACAAGAAACACTTGCTGTGGTATTTATCCAATGCAAAATAATGACAACACAATGACAATAACAAGAAGCTTAAGCTCAGGCTTGCAGGCACAACTAGTACTAATGTGTGTAACTTTTGTTTTTAAATTTAATATGCTCTTGGTTCACAGAAAGGTCTGAAGAGATTTACAGACTTTTCAAGCAAACCTGGATGAACCAAACTTCATTAGATTCAGAGAGATTTATTCTTCACTGTTGATATCTTGCTAAATATGCAAAAAGAAAAGGAGTACTTGTGGCACCTTAGAGACTAACCAATTTATTTGAGCATGAGCTTTTGTGAGCTACAGCTCACTTCAAGCTCATGCTCAAATAAATTGGTTAGTCTCTAAGGTGCCACAAGTACTCCTTTTCTTTTTTGTGAATACAGACTAACACGGCTGTTACTCTGAAACCTTGCTAAATATGGTAATTGTTACACCATCAGAGGCTAAGATTGGACCTGAGGTCACCACAAAGCAAAATGATTTTTTGGGGGAAGGGGGGAAAGCTCTTTTTTTTTTCTGAGTAAGAGATAGGAAACAACTAAATGGCAAGTTTTCACAAAATTAACACAGCTTTCCCCATTTTTTGCTGAAAATCTATGGGGAGGGCGGGAATCTGGAATTTCTCATAGTTCTGAATAATTTATGTCCTCAAATTTGGCATTTTGGGGGCATTAAAATGTCAATATGTATTGTGCGACAGCATTTTTCAACAAGTTCACAAGCACAATCATGCAGTTTTTGAACATAAGTGTTTGTCCAGACATTTGACTATCACTGCCAGTTGAGCTCCCTATCATTTATACAGTACCCCAAACAGTGTGAATAACAGAGTGCTCAGTCATGACCTTAACTTCATACGCTCTCGAGGAAATAAAGGGGCATAAGGAGCTCAGTTATTCCCCTGTACAGGCTACCCATATTGCCATAGCCTATGTGAGTGGACAGCAACACCCTGAACAAGTTGGTGACAAGTATCTGCCTCTCCCAACACTGAACAGCAGAGCTGAGCTAGCACAGAGGAGGAAATAAGATATGCCATGAAAATGGCTGGTGCAGCTTGATTCCTTCATGGAAAAATGGAGAAGCAGGAATCATGTGAGAATCATGATTTAACCCCTGTCCCAGTCCAGGTGCATCACAGCTATATGCTCCCCTCTAACTTGGATGGATTGCAAAGTGTCAGTCCAGCTCATGGAATCATAGAATCATAGAATATCAGGGTTGGAAGGGACCTCAGGAGGTCATCTAGTCCAACCCCCTGCTCAAAGCAGGACCAAACCCCAACTAATATTTTTCCTAATATCCAACCTAAACCTCTCCCACTGCAACTTGAGACCATTACTCCTTGTTCTGTCATCAGCTCCCACTGAGAACAGTCTAGATACATCCTCTTTGGAACCCCCTTTCAGGTAGTTGAAAGCAGCTATCAAATCCCCCCTCATTCTTCTCTTCCGCAGACTAAACAATCCCAGTTCCCTCAGCCTCTCCTCATAAGTCATGTGTTCCAGTCCCCTAATCATTTTTGTTGCCCTCCGCTGGACTCTTTCCAATTTTTCCACATCCTTCTTGTAGTGTGGGGCCAAAAACTGGACACAGTACTCCAGATGAGGCCTCACCAATGTCGAATAGAGGGGAACGATCACGTCCCTCGATCTGCTGGCAATGCCCCTACATATACATTCCAAAATGCCATTGGCCTTCTTGGCAACAAGGCACACTGTTGACTCATATCCAGCTTTTCGTCCACTATAACCCCAAGGTCCTTTTCTGCAGAACTGCTGCTGAGCTGTTCAGTCCCTAGTCTGTAGCGGTGCATTGGATTCTTCCGTCCTAAGTGCAGGACTCTGCACTTGTTCTTGTTGAACCTCATCAGATTTCATCTGCAACACTCTGAAATGTATGTAAGTTAGAATTTGTGGGAAAATTGCAAATATGTTTAGATGGCTGGAGTTATATACAGCTGGACTTTCAGAGCATGTATGAGTTGAGCTGAGAGAATAGTGGGGAAAATATCAGTGAATATTGATTCAAGCTTGAAAAAAAAATTGGATTGAACATGTTTGTGACTACTTCATGTTCACTTTCTACTAACTATCAAGTGTGCAGCATTACTAATCTGATACTCATGAAACCAGTGGGATATACGTGACCAGGACCTTTTGAAGCCCACCCCTAGGTGCCTATCTGCCGTAAAGTGCCTACATGCCTTTAAAAATCTCACTTTGCCACCTTTCCAGATTCAAATATCAGTCATTTTTGCTATAACAATATGGAAATGTGTCCTTAGAATTTTTTTTCTTTACAAAATGGAACACCATGTCCTATACCTTCAAGGAATTTTGCACAAAGTTAACAAAAAAATCACTATTGGCCAGAGACCCCCATGGAAAAGTTACTACCCCTAAGGTGGCTGGTTTAGTAAAGCACTGCATGAGGGTGTGAAGAGTGAAGACAAAAGGTTATATTAATTCTCTTTTTCAACTTTAATTACCATGAAACTGAAAACTAAGGTCCCAGTCCTGCCAAGACATGAATATATGGAGACCCCTGCACCTGTACAGAGTACCATTGACTTTAATGGGGCAATGAGTAGGCATCCAGGTCCACTAGTGTGGATTGCTTAGCAGAACCTTGGCCTATGGCTGCAATGCAACTAAAAGTTGAATAAAAAAAAGAAGAGAGAGATTAGAGTTTGCCCAGGCTGTCAACAGTATTTGCAGGCTTTTTAGCTCACAACATCATCTGCCAGCTACTGACATGGTACCAAATTTATCAGGGAAAGTAGCCAGAATAAATGTAGCTACAGCTGGCTGTGGGACTGTGCTGAAAAGCATTTCACAGCCTCAAAGCCAAAGAGGCTGTGGGCTGTGGTTGTCCCTGCAGCAAGTGACCCCCATCTGACAACTGGAGGCAGCGCTCTGCATCCCATCTTTGAGAGGAGCACGGGAAAAAGACTGCAAGGAGTGTAATGGGAAAATCGTGGGAAGGGTTGAAACAGTGGCTTAAAAGCTAAGGTTCATAATAATTAAAAATGAGCAAACATACCACACTACAATGGAAGATATGCAAGGATCCCAACCTTATACATGGCTCAGGACTGTTTAAGCCCTGACTGTCTACAATGAAAAGACAGTATAAAATGTGACTCTGGTATACATGGCCCACTACACAGTAGGACTGTGCTAGGTGTGTGAGCAGAGCGGAAGGCACATAGGGGATTTCTGAGAGTGGTATGCAGGCTAGTCCCCAGTAGACAAGATAAGTATGGGTTTGGAGAGAAGAGCAGGCAAAGAGCTACTGGATCCATGATTACACAGATCTAGTGACTCGAAACCGCTGTGTAATAGGATGTGAAGCTTCAATCAACTGTTATTCAGTTTACTGGGCAGAAAGAGAAGTTACAGGAGGGCTGCAGTACAGCTCTTTGCAAGTGCCAGGATTGATCGTGAGAAATGCTGTTCCCTTCCTGCAAGCCACACACCCATAGATAGTACTGCACAAAGCCCAATGTTTTTGGGTGTTCAGCTGTGTAGACAAACAATATCCTAAAGAGATTAAAAAAACAGATAAGCACCAATAACTACACGTATGCATGCTTCCATTAAAATATGGATGGGGCAGAGTTCAGGCAACTCTGTGCTCCCTTTGTATACGTGTTATGATAAAGTCTGTACTTATGCAATGCCCCCACATTCTTGTGAAAGGATAGTGACTTACTACAGCCCTTTGAAGGGTCTTGTGTACTTCCCTTCCCTTCCCCCCAGCCTGGCAAGGATAGTCACTTCTGTTGACTGGTATATAGAAATAAAGAGGCTCTGCCTACTCTCTTCTTCTCCATGCCCCCTTTCCACCATGTTGCTCCCAGGGAAAAATATTTGAACAAGACAGGGGAATTTTCTTATTCCCTAATCCATGCATGGCTGAATAAGGGTTAGCTACTATCTAGTTTATACTTTGTAATGGTGCATTGGTGCTGCAGATGATAATAAAATGTGAATTATAACTCTGTTTCCTTGTGTCACAAAACATAACCGGTAACTTCCTTATTATTATGCTAAATTTATGTTATTATTTGACATCTGTGCTTCTCTTAATATTGCACTATTTGATTTACTTCTATATAAAATTTCATTTAAAACAAAAAACTTGGTAAAAGCGTGGAGTGACTTAAATTTGGCCAACAGATCAGAATTCTGGGAATTCCAAAGAACAGAGGCATACTAATAAAAAGAAGCTGAGCCATAGATTATTCCATTTAAAAGGAATGTAATTCACAAGATATTGATCCAGGAGAGTGAAGCTGTCTGGGTGATATCTAATTTGTCCGATGCTCAGAGAGAGATGGGGAAAAGACTCCATACAGAAGTTAGATATTTTCTGTTTCTGCACTTGCAGGAAGTAGATATCTTGGAGTTCCAAATACTACATGCTGGAGCAGAGAAAAAAGGTAGTGGTACAGACAATGAATGAATTCTACTTTGGAAAAATCTATCTAACCCTGAGTGCTAAGGGGCTGTCTTGATTAAATATTTTCTCAGTATATATACCAGCTCTTTTTCTGGAACGCATTAGGAAGGATTTTGGAAAGCCAGGTATTAGCATTTATACTAGATTGCTATGAGTTCTAATAACAAAGAAGGCTAATTTAGGTAAATTTTCTGACATGTCAGCATCTTCTAAAAGGGCAACAATTAAATGAACAGCAAAGGCCAAAGGCATTGCTAGAGGCTAATCTATCATTCCAGTCAATTTTGGTGTAAGAAAACCAGCCAGTGTTTCCTCATCTTTGTGTTATACACACACCTTCTCATGATGTCTCAGTGGTAAGCTGAAGATCAATCTAACCCAGTGGGGGACAACTTGCGGCCAGTCAGGGTAATCTACTGGCGGGCCATGAGACAGTTTTTAAATTGACTGTCTGCTGGCAGAGCTGCCCGCACCTCCCAGTGGCCGCGGTTTGACTTTCCTGGCCAATGGGAGCTGCAGGAAGCATGTTAAAGCATGTAAACATACACACACAAATGAGTTGCAGTCTTAGATTCCAAAAGGTAACAGAAACTTCTGCTTTATGCAAACTTTCTATGTCCTCTAGATATAAGCCAAGCCAAGAAGCTTGGGGATTCCTTTCTTATGCTTAGAAATATTGGCCTCTCTAAATTCCAAACAGCATAGTGATACAGTTCTTTCTGATCAGGGATTTTTATTCCTGTCCCAGAATTCAAACTGATGGGACTAGTGTTTGTGCCCATCAATTCTTCCTGTGTGCGGGGAGTGTACAGGGGAAGGGCTTCTCGTCCACTGTAACCCCTAGGTCCTTTTCTGCAGAACTGCTGCCAAGCCATTTGGTCCCTAGTCTGTAGCGGTGCATGGGGTTCTTCCGTCCTAAGTGCAGGACTCTGCACTTGTCCTTGTTGAACCTCATCAGATTTCTTTTGGCCCAATCCTCTAATTTGTCTAGGGCCCTCTGTATCCTATCCCTACCCTCCAGCGTATCTACCTCTCCTCCCAGTTTAGTGTCATCTGCAAACTTCCTGAGGGTGCAATCCACACCATCCTCCAGATCATTAATGAAGATATTGAACAAAACCGGCCCAAGGACTGACCCTTGGGGCACTCCACTTGATACCGGCTGCCAACTAGACATGGAGACATTGATCACTACCCGTTGAGCCCGACAATCTAGCCAACTTTCTATCCACCTTATAGTCCATTCATCCAGGCCATACTTCTTTAACTTGCTGGGAAGAATACCGTGGGAGACCGTGTCAAAAGCTTTGCTAAGGTCAAGGAACAACACGTCCACCGCTTTCCCCTCATCCACAGAGCCAGTTATCTCGTCATAGAAGGCAATCAGATTAGTCAGGCATGACTTGCCCTTGGTGAATCCATGCTGACTGTTCCTGATAACTTTCCTCTCCTCTAAGTGCTTCAGAATTGATTCCTTGAGGACCTGCTCCATGATTTTTCTAGGGACTGAGTTGAGGCTGACTGGCCTGTAGTTCCCAGGATCCTCCTTCTTCCCTTTTTTAAAGATGGGCACTACATTAGCCTTTTTCCAGTCATCCAGGACTTCCCCGGATCACCATGAGTTTTCAAAGATAATGGCCAATGGCTCTGCAATCACATCCGCCAACTCCTTTAGCACTCTCGGATGCAGCACATCCAGCCTCGTGGACTTGTGCTCGTCCAGCTTTTCTAAATAGTCCCGAACCACTTCTTTCTCCACAGAGGGCTGCTCACCTCCTCCCCATGCTGTGCTGCCCAGTGCAGTAGTCTGGGAGCTGACCTTGTTTGTGAAGACAGAGGCAAAAAAAGCACTGAGTACATTAGCTTTTTCCACATCCTCTGTCACTAGGTTGCCTTTCTTATTCAGTAAGGGGCCCACACTTTCCTTGACTTTCTTCTTGTTCCTAACATACCTGAAGAAACCCTTCTTGTTACTCTTAACATCTCTTGCTAGCTGCAACTCCAGGTGTGATTTGGCCTTCCTGATTTCACTCCTGCATGCCCGAGCAATATTTTTATACTCTTCCCTGGTCATTTTTCCAATCTTCCACTATTAGAAGCTTCTTTTTTGTGTTCAAGATCAGCAAGGATTTCACTGTTAAGCCAAGCTGGTCGCCTGCCATTTTTACTATTCTTTCTACACATCGGGATTGTTTGTCCCTGTAACCTCAATAAGGATTCTTTAAAATACAGCCAGCTCTCCTGGACTCCTTTCTCCCTCATGTTATTCTCCCAGGGGATCCTTCCCATCAGTTCCCTGAGGGAGTCAAAGTCTGCTTTTCTGAAGTCCAGGGTCCGTATTCTGCTGCTCTCCTTTCTTCCCTGTGTCAGGATCCTGAACTCGACCATCTCATGGTCACTGCCTCCCAGGTTCCCATCCACTTTAGCTTCCCCTACTAATTCTTCCTGGTTTGTGAGCAGCAGGTCAAGAAGAGCTCTGCCCCTAGTTGGTTCCTCCAGCACTTGCACCAGGAAAATGTCCCCTACACTTTCCAAAAACTTCCTGGTTTGTCTATGCACCGCTGTATTGCTCTCCCAGCAGATATCAGGGTGATTGAAGTCTCCCATGAGAACCAGGGCCTGCGATCTAGTAACTTCCGTGAATTGCCTGAAGAAAGCCTCATCCACCTCATCCCCCGGTCCTGTGGTCTATAGCAGACTCCCGCCATGACATCACCCTTGTTGCTCACACTTCTAAACTTAATCCAGAGACTCTCAGGTTTTTCTGCAGTTTCATACTTGAGCTCTGAGCAGTCATACTGCTTCCTTACATACAGTGCAACTCCCCCACCTTTTCTGCCCTGCCTGTCCTTCCTGAACAGTTTATATCCATCCGTAACAGTACACCAGTCATGTGAGTTATCCCACCAAGTCTCTGTTATTCCAATCACATCATAATTCCTTGACTGTGCCAGGACTTCCAGTTCTCCCTGTTTGTTTCCCAGGCTTCTTGCATTTGTGTACAGGCACTTGAGATAACTCGCTGATCGTCCCTCTTTCTCAGTAGGAGGCAGGACCTCTGCCCTCTCGCGCACTCCTGCTTGTGCTTCCTCCCAGTATCCCACTTCCCCACTTACCTCAGGGCTTTGGTCTCCTTCCCCCAGTGAACTTAATTTAAAGCCCTCCTCACTAGGTTAGCCAGCCTGCTTGAGAAAATGCTCTTCCCTCTCCTCGTTAGGTGGAGCCCGTCTCTGCCTAGCACACCTCCTTCTTGGAACACCATCCCATGGTCAAAGAATCCAAAGCCTTCTCTCTGATACCACATGCGAAGCCAATCGTTGACTTCCACGATTAGACGGTCTCTACCCAGGCCTTTTCCTTCCATGGGGAGGATGGACGAGAACACTACTTGCATTCTTTATCCTTCTTCCCAGAGCCACGTAAATATATTCTTATAAACTTAACATCTATTTTAACTAAAGTAACACACAGGTGAGCCAGACTGGCTTCCAGTTATACACTTGTCAGTGTTCAGTGAGGCCTAGGGGGCCTTGATATGAGCTGGCACCTGGTCTGCCACTGTCACATCTATAGCTGAAAGCTACTGTGTTTCCCAAGCTGTCAGTGTGGCCCCAGAGGAGGCTGTCTTGTCCTCAGCATTAGGGAGATGTGTTGAGATGACAGAGGAGATTCCGGAAATAGGAGAGCCCATTAATACGCCACCTTTGCATCTGGTGATGAAAAATGCTGCCCACTATTGCTAGTTTTAATACTGACAGAATTCTGACTAACTCCTTTCATATCCATCTGGGCATGGAAATAGTTAAACATAAACTTGGTGGTTTTTGTGTGAAAACATGCCTGCTATTTGACACATTTAAGTCATTTTCTACTTTAGATTAGACTACTATAAAGGTTTTAGACTAGTTTATTCACTTGATATCTTTCAAGGTTCAGGAGACAGAAAGTCTGTTTACACTGGAACACTCCCCCCACCCCTACTGTTCCTTTGCCAAGTTGTAAATTTCTTGCTCTCACCCTTCTTAGTGCCAAAGAATGACCACTTAAACAGGAGATAGTCCATTTACATTGACACCTGTCTGAGGTGTTAGTTTGCCTTTTATTTCTAAGGAACTGGTTTCTAAACCTGGGTCACGTATCAGCGATGTCAAACAGTAGAATCTTATAACTTTACATACAATGTTGTCACACACATTTTTGTAGGACAATAATGCTCAGCAAAATATGAGTTTTCAAAGATACCTTACAAGGCATACTTTGTGCAAAATCTATCATAGTATTGTAAAATGATGATCATAAGGGTACAGACTATCACAGATAAGAAGGAAACAGTCAAGGAGAGATCACTGACTAGGTATTTTAGATAGAAAAAATAAAGGAAAAGAAGAAAAGTTGTGAAATGAACATCTTGTGACATGGGAAAATATTTCTCTGTTGAGAGAAATATGTTATTCCCCCTCGCTCCCCATTAACACTACAAGTTGCTGTGTAGCATGAAGGCTCATATCCCATTTCTTCTTTTTCTGCTAAAAAAAAGTGTTCAGTAATCCTGTGAAAAATTAAATGGAAAGGGAGATCTTAAAACTTCATTTATTTAACTGAGAAAGGACACTATCAATTTACTCGTGCATCCGTTTTCTTGGCAGCACTAATTTAGTACAGGCCAGTTTCTGCCTTTGGCTATTAATAGAGAACTCCCACTGACTTTAACAAGAGTTACATACCCATACCTTAAGGGAAAATGTAGCCTCATGTGTACACAATGCTTATGCTAAACTAATTTGTTTATTTGAAATTATTCTTTTCAGTGTATCTTACTGGGAGTGTGGGTGCTTTTGCCCTGGAATAGAGTCAAGTAACATAGTATTTTATATATACAATTACTGCCATATGCTAGAGTTAAAGAGATTGCAATGCTTAAGAAAAACATTGTGTAATTCTTGGGTACAGATTGGTTGCAGCTGATTTTACAAAATATGTGGGAAATCTCTTGTTTATAAAAGAAAAAAAAAAGATTAAACCTACAGAATATAGGAATATCACTGATGGTCCAAAAGTGGGGGAAAACCCCTAAAAACTTGACACATGAAAAGTTTTCTATGTTGACCTATGGGGTGTAGACAAAACACAGTCAGATATAACAAGATAGATTTCCAACAAGGAAACTCTGTTTTAGATTTCCACCATCATGATGGGGAAAATGTTATCAAATATTAAACATATTGCTAACAAGAAAGATTAATGTTGGTGCATTGTTCACTGATTTTAACTCTTTTGGGTTAGATGGTTATTAGGATCCAATCAAACTGTAGCAGTTTTGCAGAAATAAGCATAGGAATGTTGATCATCCAACACATTAGTCTCCTCCAAAGTTAATGACAAGATAAGCAATTGAAGATAAGGAACACAATTTAGTAGCAACAGGACAGGCTATAAATTGTTTGTGCAGACAAGAATAAAAGGCATAAATAAGAGGTCCTTTTTATGTACCTTTCTGTTTCCCAACAGAGATTATATTGCAAGCAATGGAACTCATCCAACCGTATTAGAAATGGTTTTCTTTCTATAGTTATAAAAGATCTTACTCAGATATACCTGAAGGTTACCTCTGTTGTATCTAAGTATTATGATGGCAGTTTCAATAACACAAATGTAAACTTTTCAGCCAAGCCACCCCCTACACACACACACACCTATAAATCACTGAAAATGATGTGTTGATAGCCTAAACTCTTTATCTACTTTGTTGTAATGTTTCAATAAAATTTGGGGAAGCAGCCAAGGCCAAGGATACTGTAGCTTTCAAAGAGATAAGAGGTTTGTAACATTATATTTCATCTAACTAGTTTATTATACACCTTTTTGTGTAGCTGAATGCAAAGTTGGAAAGAACTGTGTCAGCAACTCACATGTATGACTTATACTTGTAATACTTTGTTGCTAATTGCTGGCAGATGAATCTACTTCTGTGCCTCAGAGAACAGAGGATAATACAGGGAAAAAATGATAGATGCACAATGGGAGAAACTCAGCTTTGGAGCTCTCCAAAGAGATGACAATTCTAACAAGTTAAAGATTGGAACAAGATGCAGTTGAACAAGTTCCAGTATGTCCCAGACACCCATATCCTTATTTTAGTGCTTTTGCTAGAAGGTGTAAATGAAAGACTACTGTGACTGTCAAGGAAATATATATAGCGAGAGGAAGAAATGCAATGACAATATAATCCACAAGATCAGATTTTGTAACCTCCCCCCATATAGCTTTGTTTTTTTAAAAACTGCAATGTATCATATTCTGTCTTCTTCACCATTATACCCTCTTGTTCATTGAACAGTCTGATTGACTTCAAAAATTTGCCAGTGCTCAGAGATTTTGGAAATTTCTTAGAGATCTGGATGGTTATACTGTGGAATGAATGGTTAAAGAACAAGGGCTTCTCTTTGACTATGCAATCAGAATGCATATAAACTCCCTACTACCCACAACACATTACAATGCCTCTGTCACAGGCTGGCTGCCCTTTAAGGCAAGCTGGACTCAGTCTTGACCATGATTTAGCAGCAATCCCTCAGCATCACAGATGAGCTGGCAACGTAAATGCTAATTAGTGACCCTAGCTGTGGTGGTGAAGCAGGGAGAATGGATCTGAGAATTCAATACAGGAGGGAAGGCCCTGGAGAGAAGAACAAGAGGTGTGTCTGTCAGGGAAGAGCCTGAGGAAGTCAGGCTGAGTCACCCACAGGGAGAAGAGCAGAGTAGGCTTGGGAGTGGGAAAGCCCTGAGTTAGCCCTGAAATATGAGAAAAATACCCACCGGGAGCAGAGAAGGCTCCTATGGGGGAGCCTTGATATGGGGCCTACTAGGAGCAGGGAGATCCCCAGAGGGAAACTTCTGAAATTCCTGGCAAAGGGAAGCAGTATGGGAATCCTGCTAGTGAAGAAGCAATGCAAGACAGCTTCTGCAGGGGTCAGGCAGCAGATGGTTTCAGTTGAGTTTGAGAGGGGCAGAAGAACTATACGTTTGGACATTGTTTGTGAATTTTAAGTTGGACCTTTAGTTACCAGAGAAGGAGGGTGAGCTGTTATGGGACTTAGCCGGAGTGCCAAGTCACAGAAGTCCCAGGGAGGGAGTTGACAAAAGATGCCAGCTAGAAGTGGGCACTTCTAGGGATGGCAGTGCAAAAGGCAAAGCCCCCTTCAGCGTCATGTCTGCGCATAAGGCGGTCCCCTAGAGATGAGGATGCACCCACACAATAAAGAAGCCTCCAAATTTTAGGTTATTGTCCTTATTCCTCTGGGAGAAAGAAAGAAAAAGTGTGCACATTGTAGAGACTTCACAAGATCTGTAAACAAACAAAAATGGTTATTTTCCTTGAAAGTTAAAGCTCAGATATTAACAAAGGATAAAATATCCAACACCATTTAATACCCATAAGATTAGATTCAGGCTGCTAAATTTCCATAGAGACTTGTTACTCAAGGTGTATAATCATTTAAACAATATTGGCTTAAACATTTAGAACAATTTGTCTGGAAAGAAACTATTTAACTGTCTAAATTCTATATTATATAAATACAGATTTCTATGTTCACTGGTATATTTCTGAAATAAAGTATTTCTCAATAAAATTAGTAAGAGAACATTTTCAAGACCCACAACGCAGAATTCAGCTTCTCCTTTTTTTCCATGGCAACTTCAAGAAGAGGAAAAACTGAAAAGTTTTCTAAATCTGGAGAGAAGGTTTAAAAATGAAAATAGGTGAATATAATATAATTACAATTGAGTCACATAGTTTATATGATTTGTTTCTTTTTTCATCTTAGCTTGAAATACAGTGTGTATATTCCTCTCCATTGTTCCACATTTAGATTTAAAAGCTAATTTGATTCCAAACATGAATATTGCATTAGTGCTGCCACAAACATCAGATCTTCTTATATCAATGAAGCTTTTGGATTCAGGTGCAATAATGGTACCACTTGTCAGGTACACAAAACCACATTCTGTGGTCCTAAATCCTTATTTGTGCAAAATTCCTGCTTACTTCAAAAGGAAGTTGGCCTGTAGAAGGATTAAAAAATTGTCTATCTTTAGACTCAGTTCCCATTCTTTTGCTTAAATGTTGTAACCAAACAAAATTATTTTTAAACAATAAAAAGCAATTAATAGTAATTATATGATGCATGAAAAAAAAACTTTAATTTTCTTTTGCTGATAGTTTGATTGCTTTTTATGAAATACCCCTACTCATCACAAAACTAGACTGAATTTAGTACAGCAGCATGATAGATTTAAATTTGTATTTATCAGCTGGTGAGTGGATGTTTCAGAAGACCTATTACTTCAAATTAACGATCATAGGTTATTAATGAAGAAATGTAACATTCTTAATTCACTGTTTTAAAACACTTTCAGATATTGAAGTAATCAACACAGAATGAATAAAGTTTAATTCCATTGCAGAACATAATTCAATAAATGTATAGCAAAATAGATATGCGTATATACAGAGAGAAACTCACAGGGATAAACTTATTTTTATTGAGAATTCTTATTTTAAACACTTTTTTCCTGGAGACATGCTGCCCTCTAAGGTTCTTCACATGATATTTCTAGACTAAATATGAAAATATTGGAAATCTTATAAAATAACTTAGTCCTATGAGATTTGCAGACTAATGTTTATCCAAAACTGTTTGGAGAAATTCAGATAAGTATTCAAACAGAATTGTCAAACATTTTAAGTTTGCTTATTACTGTAACAATAAATTAAATAGTGTAACTGTTTTTGATATGCATGAAAGTCCTTATCTGAGACATGTCTCAGAATATTTTCCTTATTAAGAAAGATGTTGATACGCCCAATTCTGCCACCCTTACTCTACGAGTAGTCTGATATAAATAAATGGGATTACTGACTGTGACTAAGGATGGCAGAATCTGGATCTAAATACCTTATAGAATGAATATTTTTCTCTAGCCTGTTTCATAACCAGCATACACACAAAGGCTGGTGCAGCGAGGGTTGCCAAGCCCCCAGAATTGTCTTGGCCTCTACAGGAATTAAAGATTAATATTTAATTAACTATTACGTCATGTGATTAAACCTCCGGGAATACATCCAAACAAAATTGACAACCCTAGGTGCAGCCAATGATTTTCTTTGTGGAGCATCGAATTGTCTGCCATAAATTGCTTCATTATTATGTTAACAATATAATTCTCCTAGATCAGTGGTTCCCAAACTTGTTCCACAGCTTGTGCAGGGAAAGCCCCTGGCAGGCCTGGCCAGTTTGTTTACCTGCTGGGTCCACAGAATCGGCCGATCACGGCTCCCAGTGGCTGTGGTTCGCTGCTCCAGGCCAATGGGAGCTGCTGGAAGCCGTAGCCAGTATGTCCCTTGGCCCGCGCTACTTCCAGCAGCTCCCATTGGCCTGGAGCAGCGAACTGCGGCCACTGGGACCCACAATCAGCCGAACCTGTGGACGCGGCAGGTAAACAAACTGGCCTGGCCCGCCAGGGGCTTCCCCTGCATGAGCGGTGGAACAAGTTTGGGAACCACTGCCCTAGATCCCACTCCAATGTCAGTAGTGATTCTTCATCATCTGACATCCAGAAATGGGCTCCTTTTAACTCTGGAGTGGCTCCTTATTTCCATTCTCATTTTGGCTTTGGGTTATTTTCCCCGTCGTCCACCTCTCTGTCTCCCTGGGCTCAATGTTATCCATTTCATACTCATGAGGCAGTGGTATTCTTAGTTAAAATGTCTGAGGAATTTTCAAGTTAACTAAATCTTTCTGGGTATGTTTTGCATTTATTTTATGTCAGTTGACAATTCTTAAACTCCTATTTTCTTTTTACTTTGTTGGGCCTGATCCAAACCCCATTGACACTATATGGAACAACTCATATTGACTTTACTAGGGGCTTGTCTGCACTTACTGGAGGATTGACGCGCAGTGATTAATGCATCAGTGGTCAATTTAGCGGGTCTAAGACCCACTAAAGCGACTGCAGATCGCTCTTCCATTGATTCCTGTACTCCACCTGCTTGAGAAGAGTAGGGGGAGTCAACAGGAGAGCATCTCCTGTCGACATTGTATAGTGTGGAGCCCGCAGTAAGTACATCTAAGCTACATTGACTTGAGTTACACTATTCACATAACTCAAATTGTGTAGCTTAGATCGACTTTTCCCTGTAGAATAGAGTAAGGCCTAGGTCTTCTTTGAGTTGATTTGGAGACCAAGGGGCAGATCTTCAAAGGCAAAAAGGGGGTGAGGAGTCTGATGCCTATTAAAAGTCAAGGGGTGGTGGGCAACCAACTTCCCTTTTTGACTTTGAAAATTTCCCCCTTGCTGGTTGTGTCATAAGTTTTATTTTATCTAATTAGTATTAAAAGGAAAAAAAATATGCAGATTGGTGCAAACTTATTAAATAGGATCTGGAAGGGGAAGACCTTCTATTGAAATGAACAGCTGGAAACAATCAAGTAGTTTAGTAGTGGGGTAAGAAGGGACTCTTAGAGTTCCCAGAATACTTGAGCTTGGGAAAATCTGGATTTAGTTATGTTGATGGCTATTACCCCTTAATTTAGGGATAAAGAATATTTTAATGAAGAAGGGCACATTCATATGATCCCTCTGAAATACATGAACAAACATGTTGCTATTCTGGTTTAAAAAGCACATTAACAGTGTAACTCTAATTAATTGTCTTTTCCACCAGGTCAGTTTCTTGTAATATTAAATGTCATTGTTTCTTTACAACAACTAAGGAAATAACGCTTTCCACTTGCTACTCTGTTCCACATTTCCTCAATTTGTGTCCAGGGATAAATATCTCCTGATTGAATCTTAGTACATCCTTTTAACTGTTTCATAAATCTAATTATCAGTGTGCTTTGGTATACTTAATTGATTTTGAAAAATTTCAAATGGCGAAAAGTACTAAGAGTCCACACATGTAGAGAGATAAATAACAAAGGCAAGAGACCAGCTCCTTTATCATTATGAAGAACATAATGACTATTTATCTAAAGATCATTAGGGTACCACAGCATAAATATTTATACTAAATTATCTGAAATTGAGAAACTTCCATAATTCATTTGTTCTTTCCAATATATATATATATATATATGCGCGTTGTGCATTTTTGTTATTTTTTTTAATGTTTTGCCAAATTACATTAATTCCATTTTGGTTCAAATGAGAGTCCAGAGCTTGCATTTCATAGATACATGTTCTCAGTGAAATCATTGGGGTGGGAGGAAGCAATAAAGGATTGCATCTCACTTATGGCCTGATCCAAAATCCACTGAATTCGGTGGATTTTCAGTCCCACTTTGGTTCCTATATCTCAGGTAAAAGGCTGTAGCAGCCTTCACTGCAGGAACTGGAAAACACTGCTGGAGCATATGCTGGGGGTATGAGGGATGTGTCAGAGCTGCAGCGTACTGTGCTGTGAATATTTGCGATTGTGCTTCTGGAATGTAGGCAGCACTTCTGGATGCTGAAATCATGCTGGAGGAAGCTCCAGTTACTGGAGCAACCCAGAAATGAGAGGATGCAAGCATGGCTGAAAGCCGTCCTAGTCCCATTTTCTGGGGGTTGGAGTTCTGACCAGTGCCTCTAAGAGGTGCAGCATACAGTCTCACTCAATGTGGATATTTCCAGTGTCTTCAGTAGGCTTTGGTTCAGCTTCTTAAGCCAAAATCCTACAATGAGATGCATGATCCCTGCACCTGGGCAGAAGTCAATGAGGTTTCTGCTTGTATGCAACTAAAATGTTTTGCAAAATTGATACTAGAGTTTTTCAGAATCTTCTGGAGGTTTTATGAAATACCACCCTTTTGATTTCTTCCATGTCTACCTCACTTGTTGTAAATCTGGCAATCCAATTCAAAGTACCTAACCAGTCTGTAGTTCTATTTTAGATCCCCATAAGTTTAATGCATACACTATCAGTGTGCTATGAAGACCTAAATGAAACAAACAGAATACAATATAGTCTATGCCCTGTTGCTTAGAGCTACCAACATATTTTAACAAGTATCTGTAGTAATAAAATGTAAGCAGTATAGGAAGGTGAGACCCATATCACCTCCATAACTTCTTTTCTCATTGGTCATTTGATTTCTCCCCTTGTGTTCACCTGCTGTATCCTAATGGATACATAATTCACTGGGACAGGAAATCTTCATCTAGATTCATGACTAAGATAGAGTAGGGGTGTGGATTCCAGAAACTCTTTACCCTTCTCCTTACAAGTTATAAGGTTTTCCTTTCCTTGTGGGATGTCTGAATGAAGTTATCTGTACAATGGTAATCTAACCATCAACAAGACCTATTAAAGCAAAAAGAATATGGAGCTAAAACAAACAAAACTGTTTGCTTAACATACCTACATTTACACTTTTCAAAAGCTAAAATAGATACGACGGGGAGGAGCGTATGACTCTTTAGCAATGATTGATAGCTGATGTCTAAAGGGTCAATGACCTTACTCACAAAGGCCAGGCTATTTGGTTGTATCTAGGTTTAGTCAGGCTTCTTGTTAAAATCCCCGAAGTAGGCAGTGGGATTTTGTTTGTGGGTTGTTGTTGTTGTTTGCTTGTTTGTCATGAACTATGAATTATGGACAGAGGAGAGTACAAAACCCTCTGTCACAAAAGATAGAGGAAATATGTGCAGAAGATGATAGGTCTGACCATTTAGGCAACCTTTATCTTCCCTCTTCCCCACACCCCGCTTAAAAAAACTTTTTGAGACACCCATGAAGGGACACTGGATGAGTCAAGATATTAACAGAGATGGAGACTTTTGTTCGCACATTGACATTTGAAATAGTAACCAGGGCAGAAATGATCAAGGATCAAATTCTACTCAACTTTCTAATGCAGGTGATCCCTGCAAAAGTCAGTGGGACAGCTCCCAAAATTGATTGGCTCACAAGTGTTATTACCATCTGATAGTCTGTAATAGTGGTTTATGCTAGGTAAAGTGAGTTGACTATTTTAGGTCAGTTCTTATGCTGGACAGATAACCACATTACAAGAACTGCCATAACTGGAGTACATTCAGTTAGGAAAATACCTTACAAAAATCAAAGAACGGGCAAAGACTGAATTAGAATGTACAAAATAATATGTCAGGTTTTTTTTTAATCAAAAACTGGGGGCAGGAAGGGGAAAAGGAAGGAACACCCCAAGGTAGAACATTATCAGTCATTTGAATGTAAACTAAATGAACATTTACAATTTGAACCTTACGAAATGGAAAATCTTCAATTTGAAACAAAACCTGTATTTTTGTTTCAATTCATTTAGTTGACACATAAAAAATTGCACCAATTCGGGGATCACCATTTTGGAAATACTCCTAAAATGGCAGGAAGGTTGGGTAGGGAAGTGGCAGTATCAAAATGAGCTGGAATGGCAGGAAGATTTGGAGGTATGACTGAGTCACTGGTTCATGTTTAGTAGATGTATTGGCTGGCTAGGCAGGGACTTGTAGCTGCATATTGCCCATACGCAATGTATAAATCCCCATGCTTGCTACTGGCAAGCTTATGGTAAGAATGATGTCAGAGGAGAGACAGGCTAAGGAGAGACTACAATTACATCCTGAGAGACAGCTCAGGAAAACAAGGGTTGTTGCATGGTGGGACTCTGCCAAATGTTGTTCCTGAAAGTGATGCTTGAAATTAAAAAGTTATAAGTAGGTGGATGCTGGTGGTGCAATGGAAAGGAAATATAGAAAATGAGTTTAGGGATATTACTTGTATTGAGATTGTCCTGTGACCTATTAGCTATATAGACCTAAGAAGGGGCAACGGAACACGTTTTTCAGTATAGACATACAATTGCAATTGTTTTAATGAAAAATTACACGGGAAGTTTTCTATTAGGTCAGATTTGTAAAGGCATCATTGTCATTTGACCAATGTGCCTGTAGAGTGGAGTGAAGGGGTGCATGGCCTACATTCCTATCTATGGGCTCTCTCTATTGTATGTTATAGGATGGGAAGGAAAGCAACCTTTGTGGGCATTGCTACCAGTGTGCCAGTTGTGGGGGTAGAACACCCTCTCCAAAGTTTTTGCACTTGCTCCAACTTCCGTAGATGGCAGAGCCGGAGGTGGGGTGGGGTGCAGAGGTGGGCATGGCCTGACTACTTTTAAGCAGTGGTCCTGTATTAAATCAGTACAGCTGCTGCCAGAGAGGTCCAGAGCATTGATCTGGCTGCATGGTCACAATACCACTGAAATCTGAACCGGATGCTCCTTTGTACAGATAGGAGGATGGTAGCTGGACCAAATTTTATTGAGTAGTGTTGTGACCAGGCACACAAGATTGCAACACCACTGAACCTTGACCCAACTGCCTCTCTGTCTGAATGGAGGGGTGACTGGGCCTAATGGTGTTGCAATCAAGGCACACAAGGAGTTTGTTTGTGCATGGAAGGGCACAGAGGAATCCTGGCAGCACCAACTCATGCACTGTGTGGGTAAGAGAGAAGGAAGACTCCCTGGCCAAGGAAGATCTAGGTGCGAGTAAGGACTGGAACATGGTCTTTGCTGAGGGCAGGGGAGAACCAGAATCCCCCATACACAAATGGCACAAATATCTGAATTGGTGCCACTGTCTTCTACCCCTCCAATTGGGCAAGGAAAAGGCAGACAGGGGTAAAGAGAGGGTGGAGCTTTGACTTTGTCCTTCCCACTGTGCCAGCCTTCCTCTGCTTCTTGGGCAGTACAGCTATGCACTCCCTTTTACGGAGGGCAGATTGCATGGTTACACTTTCTCTCCGAGGCATATTTCAGCTGGCGTAACCCATCATAGTTCTAATAACATCAACAGAGTCATGCTAATTTAAACCAGCAGGAGATTTAACCCAGACAATCTGGAGTACAGAATGACAGTGATAGCTAAGGATACATAAGTATTTCCATCCTAAACCTGCTGTGAGTAAGGGAGAATGACACAATGCTTAAAATGCCGGAATTCCTTGGAGCACTGCCTGTCTAATGCTACCACTGTAGCAATGCTCACTGTGAATCGATAACAAATGGCTGGTCGTTTGTTATTTAAAAAAAAATACTAGTGTAGTCACCCTCTTAAAAGTCATTTTGTGTTCTTCTGTCATGTGTGGGTTTGGGTTCCCCCAAAATCAGACTCTTTCCCTCCCTCAGAAAGGAGTCTAATGCAACCACCACCATTATTTATCACTTTAACAGCAAAATCATACACAATTGTAACCAGTTAGCCTCTGAGAATAAAGTTCATTCTATAGCAAGAATGGACCTTGGGACATTTTTTTGTTTGTTTGTTTAGCCGCATTACTATAAATATGTCTCTTTTTAGTGTTACCTCTGCATTTATTATTCTGTAAAAGTAAATGCTCTCCTGTGCAATATATTCTATAATCATTTTAATCAAATAATGTGGCAAGCATGGGTATTTGTAATCTAAGGGGAAACTGATTTTATATTTCTAATTAAAAACATAAGAAGTTATATGCTGGATACTGTGGGCATTTTCTATTTCTTTGTATTTCAAGGATGTGGATTCTGTCTTTTACCTAATTGAAATTCTTCACCATAGGAAGTTTTATTAGGAAAAATAAAGAATAAGGTTATTCTGTCCTCTCCATGGAGAAGATTAAATAGCTACTGTATAAAAGCATTAGAGATGAGATTCAGAAAAGAACTTGAGACATCCCATAATAAATTGGTTCTAAACCAATATAGGCAGCAAGCAAAAAACAAAAACAAAACAAAACACACACAATCACACAACCAAACAAATCCAGGATTGATTTAGTCCCTGTGCTGTGGATATTCTGAGCAAAAGAAGAACAGAAAATAACTCTGAAATCAACATTAATTTATAAATACATTTTTTCTGACATACTGATGAGTGAACATACAAATTAGATTATAAACCAGTAACAGTGATCTTTTTATTCATACCAACAACACAACATCTTTGTTAGGAATCAGAATCATGAATAAAAATCCTAGCTCAATGCAAACAATGTATCAGTTATTGTTACTTTGTGTGCTGAGTATAAACTAAATAAATACTGTATCTATTATTTGTTATAGGGAGCTGCTTCCAGAGAAATAAAATTATTGGCATGATCAGTGCTGCTCTCCTCTCATTCTTCACTCCTTTCTTCGCCCTCTCCAGCTGCCATATGAACAGCTGGTTTTTGACTGGCAAGACTGTGACACCATGGTATGCAATGGATTTAGGGTGTTACCCCAGAATTTTACATTCCTTCATGTACCCAGAACTTGACAGTAATGCAGTCAGCCATTTTGTATGTTCAGCCACTGCCAGTTGAAAATCAAACATCACATAGATA
This sequence comes from Eretmochelys imbricata, assembly GCF_965152235.1. NCBI lineage: Eukaryota > Metazoa > Chordata > Testudines > Cheloniidae > Eretmochelys > Eretmochelys imbricata. The sequence goes on along the minus strand of NC_135572.1, from coordinate 89,627,966 downwards.
GGAAAATCTTAGGCCTTTGTGAGGCAAGTTCAGACAACTCCATTCTTGAAGTTTGTTAATTAGAATGGGAGGATGGAACAGAAAGCTTGGAACAGAGTGAGTGAACAGCAACCTTGGTTTTAGGTGCCCCGACTTATTGTTGTTATAGCTAAAAATACTAGATATGTTTTGAGATAATGAGTAGTTTGCTGAAATTAGGAGAATTGATGACCTAGTAGAGGTTGTTATGCTGACTCACTAGGAGTTACTATAGGTTCTGTGCTTTGCTAGATAGCTATTAAAGATTAGGTAAAAGTAAATACCTTGGAGCAGTCCGAGGGAGCTTTTCTTCAGGCAAGGAGCTGACATCTAAACTCCCCATCAGCTGGACAGAAAGAGGGACCCTTGAAGCCCAGCTGGTGATCACTCAAAACCATCTCATAGTGTGGGTAACTATATATGGTATGTCCTAAACCTATTGAGTATGTGTGTGCCTGCTTAATATCTAATAAATAGTAGATTTAGATAAGAACAGGCTTCCTTGTATCAATCATTTATCAGATGGAAGCACTGTGTTCCCATTGATTTATTCCTAATACCACCCGGAGAGAAACAGTTAAGTTACCCCTGCTATGGGTTCTGAGAAACACTGGGTAACAAGGGACTAGGTGGGGATAGAGATAGACATTTAATAATACTTCATATTTCTACAGCTCTTTTCATTCAAAGACCGCCAAGTCAAAGAGATGGGTATTATTATTCCTGTTTTACAGATCAGGAAACTGAGGCATAGAGGGTTCAAATAACTTGCCGAATAAGACTCAGTCAGTTGTAAAGCTAGGTCTAGAATCCAGGTCTCCTGATTCCTACCCCTATTCTTTAACTACTGAACCATACTGCTTCTGTGAACACCAGTATTCAAAAGAAAGCTACTACTTTGGGCAAACTTAAATAGTTCCACAAGTTAAAAAGATTTGAGTAGTTCAAAAGTTATTCCCTTTCTTTAAAATGGGGAATATAGAACATCTCAGAGTGGAGGAACTTTTTAAAGGAGCCCACTTTAAGTATTTAAATTCATTTTTCAACAATGTGAGCATCTTACCGCAGAGAATCCTTGTGTATATTATACTACATTACTTGAGCGAAAATCTACCCTGACAGGTATGAGATTGGATGGTTGCAAGTGAGACCAGATTTAGATCCCCTTATTCAATACTATGGTTCTGTCTATGTGTAGATTATTGTAAACATTTCATTTTTATACATGTTAGAATAGGTATTAACATTAGTTAAGGACAAATACCTCAGCAGAAAAAAATAACTCAGATCTTAGTACTACAGTATCTAAATCAAATTCTGGGCTAGAGAGAAGCTTTGACAGAGGCACAGGAGGGTTGTCCCTGGCATGTAACTGCTCAGTTCTAGGAACAGCCTCAGGAAAGGTTTATGATTTAGAGATTAATCATCCTTCCCCTGGCACCCTCTCAAAATGCGGAGTCAAAATGTGGGGATGAAAACCTGGAGCATATCTACACCAGTGTAATAATGGAGTGACAGAGAGGTGGGTCAGTTGCATTCTCTTTTTCTGTTGCTGTAGGTCTTTGAGTAACACTTTTAGTTGTAATTCAAGTGTGGAACTCTGTTTCCTTTTCAAAGCTTCCCACTCTCTCTGGAACAGTTTGCCTTTTAAAATAACTGATCTTGAGAAAATAAAGATGCTTTAAACATTTTATCCTAGCAGCATCTTCCCAGGTGCCCTTTACTTGCTTGTATTTTTGTCAATCAGTATTCATAATTGTGCTGATCAACCCTCTAAACTGGTTCTTTGTTTCAACATATCACAGAATATAATATATATGATAATGATGCAAAGCATTCCTAGTGTATGAAATTCAAGATACTGCCAAAAATCCCCTACTGTCTTTATTATAAACTTGATATCCAGGCCAATGCTACAAACACTGATCTTTAAACAAATCTGCATTACAGAAAATCAGCTCCGTGCTGTTAATTATTGATTTGGTTGGTTGGTTACTACTGAACCCAGCCACTATTTTCCAATATGTATGTCAGCTTCCTGAACTTCAAGGTACAGATTTCGAATTAGAACAACCCTTTCAAAAGTGATTTAAGCATTTTGGTGTTACTGTGCTCAGCATTGCAATGCCTAACAGGTTTAGAATCCTAAAGCTCATCTTACAAAGAGATTTAGGTACTTTTGAAAAGGAGATCAGTTAAGTGTTGCAACGCTGAGTGCTTTAAAAACTTTTAAAATCTCAGGAGCCGAAGTCTAACTGAAAATCAGTGGAATGTAGGCTCCTAAGCCACATAGGCACTTTTGAAAATTTTACTCCTGATCTTACATGGTTATGCATGGAAATACATGAAGTTCTCTCCACCATTATCGTACATTGCCATGTAGGGAAGTTCTGGATCTTGAATATGGGCATGGGGGAGAGACAGTTGAGCATGCCTGATACTACACAACACTAAGCAATGGATAGAGAGAGGAAGGAGAATGGCAGGAAAAGAACAGAATTGTAACTACACAACCTCCAACACACAGTTACAGAATTGTAACTACACAACCTCCAACCACCAACACAATGGAGATGGGCCAGGATGGTGGGGAAAATTAACTTCACCATGTTACTCATCCTGATGTGGCACAGTTATGCACCATCACCTTTCAGGATCAAAGTAAACTCTCAACTTAGGCCTAACTATTTATCTAATTTTTTAAAAATTATATTACTTACATTTTAGCTTTGCTTTTAGCCAGGTGTAAAGGGATGGAACCTAGTTACCTTGTTCAAGGAGCAGCACAGAGAAAGAAGCTTGACTTGGAGACATACTATTTCCACATCACTTCCTTTGTTGCTTTCAGTTGTTACTAATTTAAGGCTGGTCCACATCCACCACAAACAACTACTACCCACACACAAAGGCTTTGACCATTCCTAACCTATCTACTCAGAAGGAAAGAAGTAGTGGATGCTCAGTATCTGCTTACCCCTGTGACCTGAACTAAAGAGCCATGAAGGTTCTGTACAGAGATTGGGGTATGTGTTTGTTGTGTGCTCTTACTCCACAAATATTGTGCTTGCACAAGGAGCTCTTCAGCTATCGAAAAACCAAAGGGGTTTCATACAGGAAATGGGAGGAAGGGCTCGTCACCGAGGAAGTATATGTGGGAATAGCAGGAGCATTTGGAGACAAAATTAGGAAAGCCAAGGCAAAGAATGAGTTACAGCTGCAAAGGAATGTTAGAGACCACAAGAAGGGGTTCTTCAAATATGTCAGGCAAAAAAGAAATATCAGGGACAGTGTGGGTCCACTGCTCAATGGAGAAGGTGGCATGGTAATGGAAGATGATAGGAAAGCAGAGCTGCTCAAGTTCTACTTTGCTTCATTCTTCTCACAAAAAATAACGTGACTGGATGACCAGCATAGTTTCCATAGACAATAAAGGGGAAGGGAGGCAGATCAGGATAAGTAAAGAACACGTCAGAGATCTTCTCACCAATTTGACCATCAGTGGGGCCTGATGCTATTCATCCTTGGATGCTGAGGGAATTAACTGACAAAATCTCAGAGCCACTGGCAATAATATTTGCAAACTCATGGGTGACAGGAGATGTCCCAGAAGACTGGAGAAGGACTAATATAGTTGCCATCTTTAAAAAGGGATAAAAGGAAGAGCCAGGGAACTATAGACCAGATACCCTGAACTCGATACCTGGGAAGCTACTAGAGAAATGTATAAAACATTCAATTTGCAAATACTTGGAGGATGAAGAGATAATCCCTAGCAGCCAGTATGGATTTACTAAGAACAAATCATGCCAAACCAGCTTGATTTTCCTCTTTGACAGGGTAACTAGTTCAGTGGATATGGGAATGCAGTGAACATAATATGCATGGACTTCAGCAAGGCTTTTGACACAATCCCACATGACATACTGTTAAGTAAGCTGGAAAAATGCTTGCTCAGCAGAACTACCTTTTAAGTGGACACATAATTGGTTAAACAAGCTCAAAAAAAAAAGTAATGATTAATGGAAGGATGTCAGTAGAGGGAGACAGGGTGGTCTCCCTCCAAACCAGAGGGTAAAAAGCCACTCTCTCAGCCTGAGAGGGCGGAGCCAGGCCAAGCTTACTCCAACCCCTGGAAGGGGAGGGGTGAAACAGAAAGTACAAAAGGCAGGGCCCTTAGCCCAGTCAGGGCAGCACCAGGGAGGGAGACAAACACAGACTGCTGGCTGTTCCCTGCAGACCCTGCTGCTGAACCAGGGGATGCTGGATAGCCATCTGACCTTGAGAAAGGACTCAAGCTACCAGGACTGCCAACCGCAGAGTACCCCAAGGGACTGAAGGAGCCAGGCAGTGCCCCAAGCCAGAGTGAGCTGGTGGCTGAATATCCCGACGAGTTGGAGGAACCAGAGAGACCCATCGAGAGACCGGGTAGGAAGTAGCCCAGGGGCAGAACTGGACAGTGCGGTAAGTCAGTATTTGGTCAGAGTGTTGTGGACAGATTCCCCGCTGACCCAGTGGCAGGACCCTCTCCTCTCACCACTGTCAGGGCCTTGGGCTGGAATGCAGTGCAGTCAGATGGACCTGCATTCCCCTACCCCTGCCACCCCACCTCAGGTGTCAGAACCCCGATAAAGAGCTCTGAGCCTTGCTGGCACTCCCGTGCCTGAGGGGCATGCCACAGCCTCTTGCTGGCTCTCCCGGGTTTGAGGGGTGTGTCACAAACTCTGGCTGGTACTCCTGTGTTGCATCAATTATGATGGCATATCTCCCTCCGCTAATTCCCCATCAATGGAGAGGTGTGACCAAGGCCTTTCGGTGAGGCAGTAGCTCCTCACTGCCCCCCAGTGGCTCTGCGGATGAACTGAGACCTTGCTACAGTCAGATTGGAGGGAGGTCTCAAGTGGAGTTCCACGGGGATCTGTTCTGTGCCCAGTGTTGTTTAAGATCTTTATTAATGACTTGGATGTAGGAATAGAGATCAGACTGGTCAGATTTGCAGATGCCACAAAACTAGGGAGGATTGCCAACACTTTGAGGATAGAGCTAAGATTCAAAGGGATCTTGATAAATTGGAGAACTGGGCTATAGCCAACAAAATGAAATTCAACAAAGACAAATGTAAAGTGCTACACTTTGGGAAGAAAAACCAAATGCACAAATACAGAATGGGGGATAACTGGCTTGGCAACAGCACTGCTGAGAATGATCTGGGAATTGTGGTGGATCACAATCTCAAAATGAGTCAGCAATGCAATGCTATTACAAACAAAGCAAATGTAAATTTAGTTGCATTAACAGAGGCACAGAATGAAAATTACAGGAGGTGATAGAACTGCTTTACTCAGAGCTGGTTAGACCTCAGCTGGATTGTGTCCAATTTTTGTCACCACTGTATAGAAAGTATGATGAGACTCTGGAAAGAATCCAGAGACAAGTAACAAAGAGGTCAAAGGGACTGAATGCAAGCCGTACGATCAAAAACTAAAGGAACTGTTGGGTTTTGTTTTTTTTTGGAAAAGAGGAGATTAAGGGAGGGGGGAGGATATGATAGCAGTCTTCAAATACTTGAAAGGCTGCCATAAAAAAGATGGAGAAAAGTTGCTCTCTTGCCACAGAGGCAGGGCAAGAGGTAATGGGTTCAAACTACAGCACAGAAGATTTAGATGACATCTCAGGAAAAAACTTCCTAACTGTATTAACAGTAGGACAATTGCATAGACTGCCTAGGGATGCTGTGGACATTCCTTTACTCGAGGATTTCCGAGGGAGGCTGGATAACCATCTGTCTTGGATGATTTAGATAGAACAAATCCTGTATCTTGGCAGCAGATTAGAGTAGATGACCTTCTAACCCTATTGTTCTATAATTCTATGACTAACCCTCCCTGGTTATTATAGGGTTTACCCACCCCATCAAAAAAAAAACACGACTTAGATTTAGGTTATGATTTTATGTTGGATCAATACGAGAAAAAAGGTCTCATTCAATTAACAACTGTGAGCTAAATACTATGTTTGGTTCCTACTAAGTCAAAACTCCATGTGAAGCCACTACGGAGCTATATTTGGTAAGTGTCTTTTCTATATATTGTCAAACTTTCCTGAAGAGAAACAGTCATTTGATAAAGGAAATGTCTAAAGATCAGAAACTGACTGAGTTATCCATGGTCAAAGGTGATCAAATATTAATCTCTGGCAAAGGTAGGAGGCTTGGATATTAACCTATAATCTCTGATCTATCCGGTACTATCAGTCCAATATTACACAATACTGTGTTGTTTTTGAAAAGAGGGAAGGTGAAGAACTGTGTCTCCAAGAAAATGTATAGCACAAGGGGAATTTAGGTAGACATAATGCAAGTACTACAGTTGGAAAAGATTATTATAACAAGGACATAACATGTGGCTTGCAAAGAAATGCCACATCAATAATCTTTATTGATAACAGGTTGTTAAAATCTTGCTAAAAATGTCTCCTCTGAATTACGGTACTTGCACCAAAATGCTCCCCTACACCATTCTAGGACTCTGGCTTAATGTTACCTCAGAGGGAAGAATGCAAATACAGAGTCAGCACTACTACTTCCTGCAGTATCTGGATTTTCCTTGGAAGTCTGTTTTTCAGGTACTGATCAGGCCTCACATGCCACAGTAATGGATGCCCTAAAAGAACATCACACAATACTGATAGTAAGCCTGAACTTAGTTAATTTATGAGAGCCCAACAAAATTCTATTGCAAGCCAGTTTGGCTAGAGGCTTGCTTTTTCTGTCTTCCCTCTCTGAAAATGTTATTCCATTGCACTAGGCAGCCTGCTGCTTCTCTGGTGTTTGCTCTTCTGTTATGCTCTGCCAATAATCCTTGCCATGTATGTGCATAAGAGTCATAGTCAAAAAGAATTTGCCACAGAGCATCTTATATTATTGTTAAATCCTTTTGTACCCAGAGTATCCAGATGTAACTCAGTTTTATTCCAGTCCTCATATAATGCAGTGCCAGTGTGCCAATGCTTGAAGAAAGAAATCCTAATGACTTGGCTCACCAGCGACCCTTCCCCATGTGCTGCTTTTTTTTCTGTTGAGGAATTTTGCTTAATGCTGTTTAAATAGCTGCTTGCTTTATAGAGTGCAATATGCTGAGGAAGATTCTTTGTAGTATTGAAATATTCATGGTTTTGATCCAATGCAAGCACTCCCTTGTGTCTCCTTTGGTTTTACAGGCACTAAATAAAAAGTAGCTTGTGTATCAGCAGTATTGGGACCTTTAAAAGAAAAACTGTAAAGTAAGCTTCCTGGAGAGGTTTTGTTCACTGAAATTATTCTAGCCAACATCTAGATCAGTAATGGATACATACCATTTCTCTATGTCAGTGGCTTTTAGTCTTTCTAGACTATTTTACCCCTTTCAGGAATCTGATTTTTCTTGCATACCCCCCAATTACACCTCGCTTAAAAACTACTTGCTTACAAAATCAGGCATAAAAATACAAAAGTGTCACAGCACAATAATAATCCAAAATAACTTACTTGCTCATTTTCCCCAGATAATTATAAAATAAATCAAATGGAATAAAAATATTGTACTTACAATTCAATGTATAGTATAGAGCAGTATAAACAAGTCATTGTCTGTACAACATGTTAGTTTGTACTGACTTTGTTAGTGTTTTTATGTAGCCTGTTTTAAAACTAGGCAAACATCTAGATGAGCTGATGTACCCCCAGAAGATCACTGCGTACCCCCAGAGGTATGCGTACCCCAGTTGTGAACCACTGCTCTATGTAACCTCAGCATCACACAGAGCAGAAAAGCAAACATGTAGTACACAAAGACAATGTCTGTCACATATGTCACACACACGAGCACTCAGATTCCACAGGGATGGGTGGCCCTGTAAAAACCTAGGTAAGTGTATAGTTTGTGAATACCTGTAAAACTATTAGGTTATTAAAACATACTTTACTGCATGTAACATGATGATAAGATGGAGGTCCTTTGTGAGAAGAGAAACGCAACAGAAGCAACATTCAGCCACAAAAAAAATTACCTCTCTTCACCAAAAATGAAAATAAAGGCTAAAAATTTGTTATGCATCCAAATTCATATTCTGTCTTGAAACAACAACATTATTATTTTATTATCAGATGCAAGTTGCATTATATGGAATCACACACTTCTCTTACAGATAAATCTGGCAGCTGGAATTGCCACCCTCTGATCGAACCTGTTCAGTGCAAACACAAAGAAAGAACAAAACATAATTTTTACTTGTGGATAACTTAGCTTTTAAGACATCAGAAGATTTAAGCTCAAGGTGCTGCTTTGTTGAAGAACACATCTTAGACTTCATTATGACTTCACATCATTATCAATCAGGAGTAGCTCCTTGGAAATCACTTGAGTTACCCACCATATAAAACTAGTGTTCATTAGATCAAAATCAGGCCTTTTATTCAAGTAGGATAAAATCATGTTTCTAGCAGCCAGCCAGTGGCTAGACTGTGGCTTTGCAATATACCCCAAGAGCAAACCAAGAACTATATTGTGAGTGAAAACATGATTCCAGGGTCTCCTTTAGAGGGAGTAGCCCGGAAGTGGTGTAGATTACCTCCCCTTCCATTCCAGCTCAGCTGTCAGTGAGACATGGAGTCAAGGCTTCAACTGGTCCTTACCCTCTCCTTCCAACTTCCCTATTAAGCAATGAATCTGGGGTCTGCATTACTCACTTGTTTGTTTCCAGTTGTAATTTAATGCATTGTTTTTTTTCCCTATACACGTCTAAATGGCTTCGGACCTGCCTACCTAACGGACCACATCTCATGGCCTACTGCTCCTACTAATATCAGTGGGCATAGTGAAGCCAGAGCCCTTTCAAGAGAGCAAGCTGTCTATTTACATTTATAGAATAACAAAAGGACTATATGAGCATTTTAGATAACTCCCCAAAACATTTAAAAATACTGAATGCATCCGATGAAGTGAGCTGTAGCTCACGAAAGCTTATGCTCAAATAAATTTGTTAGTCTCGAAGGTGCCACAAGTACTCCTTTTCTTTTTGCGAATACAGACTAACACAGCTGCTACTCTGAAACCTTTAAAAATACGGTGACTCCAAAAAGACACAGTGATCCTGTAACTTGACATAATACAATAGCACTAAATAACCAATAAACAAACCAAGCTTCTCACTTTGCCTCCTAAATAAATGTGCCCAGAAAGCCAGCAGATTTGAGCTATTTTGGATCCTGGAGTCCATTGCAAATGAAAGGGGCCCTCTAAGAAAATGCCTTGCCAGCATCCCTGTTGCATTTATATCTGGGGGAATCCAGCCTGAGAAACTCTTCACATCTCAACTGTAAGGCATAGCAGGAGAGGCAGTCATTCAGGTAGGAAGCCCCTGGCTATTTAACTACCATCAGAAAGTTATGTGTCAGAGTATTGTTAGGCTTTTCCCTTCACCCCTCCCTTGGTTCTTGTCATGCAGACAGAAAGCAGACCATAGTCCAAAGTGCAGACAATGCAATGTTTATTTGGGTTAATCAAGCAAGCCTCTCCATTGCTCTGTATGCCGCAGAGCTTTCCTGTGTCCCTGTTTTCCTTCCTCCTTCTTAGCAGACATAATTATACCTGCAGTGCACGCCCTTGGTCCCACCCGTTACAATTTATGGTCATGTTCCATTTTGTAGGGTGCTGGGTCTGGGAGCTTCAGTGCCACTCTTTTGTGTCCCATAGAAGGGGTAAGGAGTGAGGTTGTGCTTTGGTCAGGGACAGGCATTTCTTTGGCTTTTAATGTTTCTTATACCTTCCCCATCCCCTTTGCCCCTCCCAACTGGTTGTTATCTAACTCAGGAGAGGAGTTGAGGAAGGACTGTCCTTCAAGTTTACACTCATATATTAAATTCCCACTCTACCCAGCAACACTTTAGCTCTATCTCTTATCTCTTTTCACCCCATCTGCTTGTGAGCAGATGTAACACACAGTGTATTTGTCCTTTGTTCACACATATTAGTAAGAGTACAAAAATATCAAAAGTCAAATGGGCAAACAAGACCCAAAATTCTATCTCAGGCAAATATACAGGCCTGAATACTACATTATCATAACTCACAGATTTATCTGAGCATAAGCTTTTGTGGGTAAAAAACCCACTTCTTCAGATGCCTCTGAAAAGCTTATGCTCAAATAAATCTGTTAGTCTTTAAGGTTCCACTGGACTCATTGTTTTTGTGGGTACAGACTAGCATGGCTACCCCTTGATACTTATTATCATAACTAACACTCCTAACAGGTATGTCTACACTGCATTAAAAACCTGAGGAAGGCCCATGCCACCTGACTCTGACTCAGGGGACTTGGGCTGCAGGACTGTTTAATTGTGATGTAGACATTCAGGCTCAGGCTGGAGCTTGGGCTCTAGTACATTGCAAGGTGGGAGGGTCCCAAAGCTTGGTCTGTAGCCCAAGCCAGAACATCTAAATGACTATTAAACAGTTACTTAACCCAAGCCCTGCAAGATGAAGTCAGTTAGCACTGGTCAGCCATGGGTATCTAATAGCCGTGTAGACATACCCCGAGAGGCCTTCAACATTTAGATCTCCTCCCCTGCCTGTTCTGAAACACGCACTTTCAATGTATACTACAAGGCTGAGAGTGAGGGTCATGATAGAGGGGGTTGCTTGTGATTAGGGAGGAGTGTTGTCAGCTTGATCTTTAGTGTGGTTGTTTATTTTTAGGCTAAATTCTGACCTGATTTTTGTTCATTGAATTTTTAAATGTTGGCAGTAGGAACTTATGCAAGGCTCATTGAAGTCAAAGGGAAGTCTCCTATGGACTTCCACAGGTTCTGGATCAGAACTCCAGAGCCTAAGATTATAGGCTCATTTTAGGTGCATGCTGACATTAATTGAAATAAACAAAATAAATAAAAGCCCACACCCACTCCAAACAGTCACTAAGGATCTTATCTTTTTTTCCTTGACTTGTAAGATCAATATGGTTTATTTATCTCTAAGTTTAGGTATGGTATTATACTTACTGATGTGTGAAGTTCCAAGCTTCAAACCAATGTCTTCAAACCAATGGCAGGTTTATATATCATTTATACTGGCTTCTCCTTTCCTCTTTTTCATTGCTGTTGAACATGAAATGAAACATTTAAATTTGAAAAATTAAAAGAGCTCATCATGCATTACTCTGCTGTTCTCTGACCTCAACTGAATTAAAACCTGGTCTGCAATGCAGGAACAATTAGAAATCAGTACATCTCCACAAATTTGACAACGAAAATCATCCCTGCACCAGCACCATGGCAAGGACTGAGGGGAGGTGGCTTGTGACTCCCTCATACCAGGTTTGACAGGGTCATGCTTCCCCTGGCCAGCTCTGCTCCACCTTGGAATGCCCTTAACACTCCCCTTGTACCACAGGCTGGTATGAGGAGTGCACAGAGTTAGCAAAGAACCCACTTTTGCCAAAGGTATTCACCACAAGGAACTAATGCCTGCTGTACTGCCCCTTTTAGCTAATGTAACTCACATAAAGCTGCTGAAGACAGTGACAAATTGGGGCCAGAGGAGACCTAATTTTTCAGCCTAGATGCCTACACTGGGTATCACATCTCAAGTTCACATATATGCTCCCAAATACAAGACTTAAGAACCAAATTTAATGCACATGTTTGAAGATCAAGCTCTGCATCTACTGAACTCTCACTTTCCTGACATTTCACTGATTTTCTACAAATCACCTGCTTGAGGTAGTCAAGGGAATAAAACAACAAAGATGTGTGACCTAAAGGCCTTTTGTACCCTGAGGCAATTCACCTGGTAATATCTCTGCAGTAATTAAGAAAAAATTGCTGTGATGTGCAGAGATACTCTTTCCTCTGATGTCATAGGTAAATCCTACAATGAGACATCCTTTGACCTGAACTAGATTGGTGCCCCTTAAGACACTTTTCGGTGTTGAGACATGTCGATAATATTTATCCTAATGCCCTTAGAGGTTTTTAGAAAGGTATGCCTTTAGAGCTCAGCCAGAATGATCCCTTGAATTCCTTTTGTAAGACAAACTGTGATTCTTTCAAAATCCTAGATACTAAAGTTTGATGCACTTAGCCCTGGTCTACACTGGGAGTTGAGGTCAAATTTAGCATAATTAAATACATTTAACCCTGCACCCGTCCACACGACAAAGCCCTTTTTTTGGACTTAAAGGGCTCTTAAAATCTATTTCTTTACTCCACCCCCGACAAGGGGATTAGTGCTGAAATCGGCCTTGCCGGGTTGAATTTGCAGTAGTGTGGATGCAAATCGATGATGTTGGCCTCCAGGAGCTATCCCAGAGTGCTCCATTGTGACCGCTCTGGACAGCACTCTCAACTCAGATGTACTGGCCAGATAGACAGGAAAAGACCCGCAAACTTTTGAATCTCATTTCCTGTTTGGCCAGCGTGGCAAGCTGCAGGGGAGTGTAGAGCTCATCAGCAGAGGTGACCATGCAGAGCTCATCAGCAGAGGTGATCATGATGGAGTCCCAGAATCGCAAAAGTGCTCCAGCATGGACCGAACGGCAGGTACGGGATCTGATCGCTGTATGGGGAGAGGAATCCATGCTATCAGAACTCTGTTCCAGTTTTCAAAATGCCAGAACATTTGTCAAAATCTCCCAGGGCATGAAGGACAGAGGCCATAACAGGGACCTGAAGCAGTGCTGCGTGAAACTTAAGGAGCTGAGGCAAGCCTACCAGAAAACCAGAGAGGCAAACGGCTGCTCCGGGTCAGAGCCCCAAACATGCCACTTCTATGATGAACTGCATGCCATTCTAGGGGGTTCAGCTACCACTACCCCAACCATGTGCTTTGTCTCCATCAATGGAGATGGAGGCAACATGGAAGCAGGTTTTGGGGATGAGGAAGATAGCTCACAGCAAGCAAGCGGAGAAACCGGTTTTCCCGACAGCCAGGAACTGTTTATCACCCTGGACCTGACCCAGTGCCCCCCACATCCACCCAAGGCTGCCTCCCGGACCCTCCAGGCAGAAAAGGGACCTCCAGTGAGTGTACCTTTGTAAATAGTATCCATGGTTTAAAAACAAGTGTGTTTAATGATTAATTTGCCCTGGCATTCGGGGCCAGTACAGCTACTTGAAAAGTCTGTTAACGTGTCTGGGGATGGAGCCGAAATCCTCCAGGGACATCTCCATAAAGCTCTCCTGGATGTACTCCCAAAGCCTTTGCAAAAGGTTTCTGGGGAGGGCAACCTTATTCCGTCCACCATGGTAGGACACTTTACCATGCCAGGCCAGTAGCACGTAGTCTGGAATCATTGCAGAACAAAGCATTGCAGCACATGTTTGCTGGTGTTCAAACAACATCCGTTCTTTATCTCTCTGTATTATCCTCAGGAAAGTGATATCATTCATGGTCGCCTGGTTGAAATAGGGTGGTTTTAGTAAGCGGACATTCACAGGTGGCCATTCCTGCTGGGCTGTTTGCCTGTGGCTGAACAGAAATGTTCCCCGCTGTTAGCCACATGGTGGGGGGAAGGGGGGAGGGGTTAGCCACGCGGTGGGGGGAGGCAAAATGCAACCTTGTAACGAAATCCCATGAGCTATGTATGTAATGTTAACAGCAAGGTTTACCGTGAAAGAGTATACCCATTGTTCCATAAAATGTGTCTTTTTAAAGACCACTGTCCTTTTTTTTTTCTCCACCAGCTGCATGTGTTTCAAGGATTACAGGATATTCTCCTTCCCAGAGGCTAGCAAAGATTAGAAGGTGAAAAAAACGCACTCACGATGAAATGTTCTCTGTCCTCATGCTGTCCTCCCATGCTGACAGAGCACAGACGAATGCTTGGAGGCAGACAATGTCAGAGTGCAGGAAAGCACAAAATGAACGTGAGGAGAGGTGGCGGGCTGAAGAGAGTAAGTGGCAGGCTGAAGATGATAGGTGGCGGCAGCGTGATGAGAGGAGACAGGATTTAATGATGACGCTGCTGGAGGATCAAACTAATATGCTCCAGCATATGGTTGAGCTGCAGGAAAGGCAGCTGGAACACAGACCGCCGCTACAGCCTCTGTGTAATCAACCACCCTCCTCCCCAAGTTCCATAGCCTCCTCACCCAGATGCCCAAGAACGCGGTGGGAGGGCCTCCGGCCACCCAGCCACTCCACACCAGAGGATTGCCCAAGCAACAGAAGGCTGGCATTCAATAAGTTTTAAAGTTTTAAAGTGCTCTGTGGCCTTGTCCTTCACTCCTCCACCACCCCACCCAGTGCTTCCCTCCTCCACGTCCCTTGTGATCCACCAGTGCTTGCAGCACCATTGAAAAGTACCCCTTTCAGTATATGTACTGGCTGCCTTGGTGGTCCGATCCCAAGATAGGGAAATGCATTCCATCTGTCACCCCACCACAGTTAGGGAAACCCATTGCAGCAAAGCCATCCACTGTGACCTGCACATTTCCCACAGTTACTACCCTTGATAGCAGCAGGTCAGTGATTGCGTTGGCTACTTGGATCACAGCAGCTCCAAAGTAGATTTTCCCACTCCAAATTGATTCCTGACTGACAGGTAGCTGTCTGGAGTGGCAAGTTTCCACAGGGCTATTGCCACTCGCTTCTCAACCATGAGGGCTGCTCTCATCTTCGTATTCTGGTGCTTCAGGGCAGGGGAAAGCAAGTCACAAAGTTCCATGCAAGTGCCCTTACGCATGTGAAAGTTTTGCAGCCACTGGGAATCATCCCAGACCTGCAACACTATGCGGTCCCACCAGTCTGTGCTGGTTTCCCAGGCCCAGAATCGGCATTCCGTGGCATGAACCTGTCCCATTAGCATCATGATGCCCACATTGCCAGGGCACGTGCTTTGAGAGAAGTCTTTGTCCATGTCCTCATCACTCTCGTCACCGTGCTGACATCGCCTACTCTCCCGGTTTCGCTTTGGCAGGTTCCGGTGCTGGATAAAGCGTGTGGTGTTTAATGTGCTCCTAATTGCCAAAGTGATCTGAGCGGGCTCCATGCTTGCTGTGGTATGGCATCTGCATGGAAAAAAGGCGTGGAACAATTGTCTGCCATTGCTCTGATGGAGGGAGGGGTGACTGACGACATGGCTTACAGAGTTGGCTCACAGGGAATTAAAATCAACAAAGGGGGTGGCTTTACATCAAGGAGAAACAAAAACATCTGTCATACAAAACAGCCCCCTCAAGGATTGAACTCAAAACCCTGGGTTTAGCAGGCCAATGCTCAACCCACTGAGCTATCCCTCCCCCTGGTATTCTAGGCAGCACTGACTCTCCATTAAACTTTTCAAGGTGCCCCTGATAGACCTCACCAAAATGATTGTCGGCTGTTGCTTTCACAGAGGGAGGGAGGGAGGGCCTGACGACATGTACCCAAAACCACCCGCAACAATGTTTTTGCCCCATTAGGCATTGGGATCTCAACCCAGAATTCCAATTGGTGGCAGAGACTGCGGGAACTGAGGGATAGCTACCCGCAGTGCAATGCTCTGGAAGTTGACGCTAGCTTCAGTACTGTGGAAGCACTCCGCAGAGTTAATGCACTTAATTTGCTTGGAGTATTTTGTGTGGGGACACACACAATCAACTATATAAAAACAATTTGTAAAAAACCGACTTCTATAAATTCAACCTAATTTCGTAGTGTAGACATACCCTTAGAGATTTTTAAGGAGATAGTGACCCCAGTCCTGACATGTCTATTTGCCTATAATTGTAGTTTGACAAATTGCCCCTGAGAATATTCCATGCGGGTCTTTTGCCATGTCTATTAATTGTAGGAATGTGGGGTGTTTTCTGTCATTTCTCAAGTAGCTATTTATTTTGTTTATAGAATCTCTTATACCTCACGTTTGCTGCCACAGCCTTGCTGCAAGCCCCCTCCTCTCATGGACAGGGCCCAGACAAAATAGCAATAAGCCTAGAACTGTGTACAACATAGGTGTAGCTGATAAAACAGGGCAAAGTTCATGTCCTGTTAAAGCTACTGAGGACTGGAAGTACATGACTAGAACTGTAATGAGTTCAGTGGAGTAGTGCAACAAGGATCAGATCATCCATGGGATCAGAAACCATTGCCGGGGTAGTGGTATGCTAGGGAAAGGAAGGTTGGGGGATGCATATTGTTCCTTCCCAAGCCTCACAAAAAATGGATGACAGAATGTTAAAGCAGCCTGAGGAAGACAAACCCATTCCTCAGTAAAGGGTAATTAACAGGGCAACAGCTATTGCAAGCCCTAATAACATGGTTCCTGTGAAGCCACAGTGTTGGCAGCTGTGGATAGAAGGTGGACCATGAGTCGCTGGATAGTCTTGTCTTACCGCACACCCCATAGAGTCTATGAAGTTATGGGGGAAACCCCTGGACAACTGCAAGAGGAAATTCTCATAGAAACTTCTGCCCAGTACAACACCTCTCACAGATACTTCTCAAAGAGATGGTGACCCCGGCCGGGTCTGAATTTGACCCAATACCCTGAACTTACATACTAGAAGGTAAGTTAAAGAAACTAATTTTCAAGTATTTTGTTCACATTTGTATTTATTCATCAGTTTCAAATCTTTGGGCTCTTATTCTTATAACATTGTTATACAACTCAATGCCCCGGAGTGCCCCCTCAAAACACAATGACACACTGCAGCCTCTTTCACTCAATTCCCACTTATCTTCCACAGCTATGCCCATCCTCCAATGCTTTCCAGGTTACTTTGGTGACATAGCTCTCCAGCTAAGTCACATTTAGTCCCACTTCTGGGACTATGAAGCTCTTACACTTTCACAAATTTCACTAGAAAATACTCTTTTTCCACAAGAGCCACAAATGGAATTTTATGCATATCTTGAAGTAGCTTGTTAAAGCATTTCAATGAATCTCTGACAGGCATCCTCTAAACCAGTGGTTCTCATCCTTTCCAGACTATTGTACCCCTTGCAGGATTCTAATTTGTCTTGCATACCACCAAGTTTCACCTCACTTAAAAACTACTTGCTTACAAAATCAGACATAAAAAATACAAATGTCACAGCACACTATTACTGAAAAATTGCTTGTGTTCTCATTTTACCATATAATTATAAAATAAACCAATTGGAATACAAATATTGTACTTACATACAGTGTATAGCGGTGGTTCTCAAAGCCGGTCCGCCGCTTGTTCAGGGAAAGCCCCTGGCACGCCGGACCAGTTTGTTTACCTGCCATGTCCGCAAGTTCAGCCGATCATGGCTCTCACTGGCAGCGGTTTGCCTCTCCAGACCAATGGGGGCTGCAGGAAGCAGCGTGGTCCAAGGGATGTGCTGGCCACCCTTCCCACAGCCCCCATTGGCCTGGAGCGGCAAACAGCGGCCAGTGGGATCCGCGATCAGCCGAAACTGCAGATGTGGCAGGTAAACAAACCGGTCCGGCGCGCCAGGGGCTTTCCCTGAACAAATGGCGGACCAGCTTTGAGAACCACTGGTGTATAGTATATAGAGCAGTATAAACAAGTCATTGTCTGTATGAAATTTTAGTTTGTACTGACTTCGCTAGTGCTTTTCACGTAGACTGTTGTAAAACTAGGCAAATATCTAGATGAGTTGATGTACCCCCTGGAAGACCTCTGAATACTCCCAGGCCCCAGGGATACATGTACCCCTGGTTGAGAACCACAACTCTAAACTCCTTTTATAAGTTTTAAAATTACACATGCTATTTTCACTTTTTCTGGCTTTCAGGCTATTTTTGGTGCTTCTTCACAGCTTCTTAAATGGAAAAGCAGCACCATAACATTGTAAATGTCTCCCTGGTGCCTTGCTTATTTGTAATCACATCTAATTGCAACTTGCCTTTTTTATAGCCCCATATTAATACCTGTATGCAAGCTATCTTGTTCACATTAAAAATTGATCATTTGTGGTGTGTCTGCAAGATGCAATGTATAAAAGACTACAGGGTACAATAAATGTGTCAGCTGATGTGACTACTAAAATTTTCATTCGTTACTTACGAGCAATGAAGCCCACATATATCTTGAGAAACAAAGTGGATTTAGAGATGAATGGATCAGCTGACCCTCTTTCCACTAAATAAACCCAAATCTTCCTTTAATGCTTAGACTTCCTTTATTTTTCTCTAGTTGTGCAAAAAAGACGACATCTGTGCCTTGCAATGTTATCAATTCATATGTATTTAATGTGTTATTTCATTCTGAATTATAGTTATACAGACAGTGGACCAATTTTGGGGATTTAGGATCTAAGGTGCATAAGGTCCTGAACCTGCAAATACTTATGCACATGCTTGACTTTATTTCTGTGAGTAGTCCATTGACATCAAAGTGATAACTCAGAATAGCAAAGTTAAGCAAGTGTGTATGTGTTTGCAGGATGACGGCCCAAGGCATTTTTGAAAATGGGTTGTCATGCTGTCCAGAGTGGCCCACAACTGTGAGTGCCAAACTCACGGCAGACTGTCAAGAAACAGGGCATGAAATTCCAAACTGGTTTTCTGTTCTATATGTAGATTTCACCCACCAAATAACAAGTGTGAACTCCTCAGGCACTATAACAGCCTTAATAGGAGCCACAGACAGTCTTCTTCTGTACGCTGATCTATCTTGCCATCCCCGCAAGCCTGCCTCTATGATAGATGGTCCCTTAAAATCCCTAAAATCACAACAATATTCAGGTTACTGAAAGTCCCAAAGGACCAGTCACTTACACCAGGTCAGTTTCACTCAGATCTCAAACCAAAGACAACAAAACTAATTAAAGGAACTAGGAAAAAGAAAGGAGAGAGTTATTCACAGTGTTTAAGCAGGTAAACATACATATACACAAATGAGGTATAAACTTAAATTCAAAAGGTAACAAAAGCTTCTATAATAAATAAGCATTTATGCCCTTTAGAACTAACCCAAGCCAAGCAGCTTGTGGATCTCTTGCTTATGGTTAGAACTCTTTGTTCCTGAGAGCCTAGACTGCATAAAGATAACAATTTCTCTTTAACAGGTATTTTTATTCCCTTCTCCCAGCGTTCAAGCTGTGAGGGAACAAAGACTTGTGCAAGTACCATCTTGAGGAATGTGGGGGAAGCAATCAACAAAGTCTTTTTTCCACAATGGGATGTTTGATGTCTGTAGACCCTCTTTTGTTGGGAAGGAGATAACACCTCTTGTGGTAAACTAACATTTCACACTCTTCTTCCCTAACTAGGTCGGGGGTTAACAGTCTTAGCAAACATTTGTGTAGTTGCAGAGCAAACATTTAAATATTACCTTATAACATGGGATACAGATATATAGGTAGGTTTAATACATGAAGCATCCTATAAGCATTCTATAAAGTTTTTTTTTCAGTCTGAGCACTCAAAAATATGTAAATGCCACTTCCAGTCTGATATGAATCAATGTTCCCTTTGTTTTCTTGCTGGATCTTGCACAGATCAATGTAGCATGGAATAGAGAATTTATATCTATGGGCCTTATGATGCTCTCTGTGGTAAGGTGCAAAGCAAGAATCAGAGTGAAAATGAGCAGAGCCAACACAGCATAACCCTTTACTCCTCAGAGCCTGCAGACAACAAATGACAAAATTGTGTTGTTGGGGCTCCATTGGGCTGGGGGCAAGGAGTGCTGCTGAAATCTACAGAAGGAGGGATCAGGCAGCTATAGTTACTGTATGGCTCAAGCTTCCCTCTGGATTTGAATGAGGTCTAAGACGCAGTAGGGGCAACCAGCGATAGCACAGCTTCTATGGGTACTGCTGTGGAATGAGGAGAAGATGTGTAGCAAGTACAGCTGTCAAATGATTACATGAATGTTTAATATATCTGGCATGTAAATACGTTGCAACGCCGGCTACAAAAGTGCCATGCGAACGCCTGTGCTCACTTTCAGGTGACATTGTAAATAAGAAGTGGGCAGCATTATCTCCCATAAATGTAAACAAACTTGTTTGTCTTAGTGATTGGCTGAACAAGAAGTAGGACTGAGTAGACTTGCAGGCTCTAAAGTTTTACATTGTTTTGTTTTTGAGTACAGTTATGTAACAAAAAAAATCTACATTTGTAAGATGCACTTTCATGATAAAGAGATTACACGACAGTACTTCTATGAGATGAATTTAAAAGTACTATTTCTTTTGATTACAAATCTTTGCATTGTAAAAATATTATAAAAATAAAAATATAAAGTGGGGACTGTCACTTTGTATTGTGTTGTAATTAAAATCAGTGTTTGAAAATGTAGAAAAAAATCCAGTAATATTTATAATAAATTTAAATTGGCATACTATTATTGTATAATAGTGCGATTAAAACTGTGATTAATCATGATTTATTTTTTTAATTCAGTTAATTTGTTTTGAGTTAATCGCTTGAGTTAACAACAATTAATTGACAGCCATAGTAGCAAGTAACATGGAGGAGCTCATCTTCCCTAGGGATGGGCCTGATCTGAAGGATGGTTCTATGATTTCATTAGAGACAATAGGGTTGGTAGGCTCATCTGTCAAGATTCCTCCCCCACTCTGAACTCTAGGGTATAGATGTGAGGACCTGCATGAAAACCTCCTAAGCTTACTTTCACCAGCTTAGGTTAAAACTTCCCCAAGGTACAAATTAATTTTATCCTTTGTCCCTGGATCTCCATTGCCACCACCAAACTCTAACTGGGTTTACTGGGAAATGTAGTTTGGACACGTCTTTCCCCCCAAAATCCTCCCAACCCTTGCACCCCACTTCCTGGCAAAGGTTTGGTAAAAATCCTCACCAATTTGCATAGGTGACCACAGCCCCAAACCCTTGGATCTGAGAACAATGAAAAAGCATTCAGTTTTCTTACAAGAAGACTTTTAATAGAAGTAAAGAAATCCCCTCTGTAAAATCAGGATGGTAGATACCTTACAGGGTAGTTAGATTGAAAACATAGAGAATCCCTCTAGGCAAATCCTTAAGTTACAAAAAAAAGACACACAGACAGGAATAGTCATTCTATTCAGCACAGTCCTTTTCTCAGCCATTTAAAGAAATCATAATCTAACACATACCTAGCTAGATTACTTACTAAAGTTCTAAGACTCCATTCCTGGTCTATCTCCGGCAAAAGCAGCATACAGACAGACACAGACCCTTTGTTTCTCTTCCTCCTCACAGCTTTTGAAAGTATCTTGTCTCCTCATTGGTCATTTTGGTCAGGTGCCAGCGAGGTTACCTTTAGCTTCTTAACCCTTTACAGGTGAGAGGATTTTTCCTCTGGCCAGGAGGGATTTTAAAGGGGTTTACCCTTCCCTTTATATTTATGACATCATCACATCACATTTGGGGTCACTAATGTCCCCTCTGGAGGGAAGAATGCAGTAGGCACTATAAGTCCTATATCATGGAGTGTTATACTCCTCCCCACAAGCTATCCTGTGTAAGAGGAGGCATATTCCTATATTTAAAAAGAGCTAGTCAATTACAAAACTCTCTTATACTAAATCCAACATTCCTACAAGCACTGTTGAAGCAGTCACCACTTGCTGCAAGATAAAGGTAGCCTAAGAAATATGGAAAGTGAAAATAAACAATCTCTCTCACTGGTGCCTTGGCTGGTGCAGCAGTTTTATATTTTAATTTTGGTCTCAGAAAAAAAATGCCAACTACCTCACCATATGAGATGGGGCTAGAGTATACAACTTTCTTTGAAAGGGACTAAACAAATGTCCTAGTGCATCTAGAGCAGTGGTGCTGTTAGTGCTTTAAGGTGAAAAGGGGAGAAGGTGTCATGGTGGGAGGGCAGCAGCAGGTTGAGGAGGGAAGTGGTGAGCCAGCTGCATAGCAAGTGGTTGTGGGGGGTCTTGTGGTGGGCAGGGAAAGGGTCTGGCGGCTGCGGGGGTGAGGAGGTGAGCAGCAGGTGGGCGAGCGGCAAGCGGGCAGAGGAGGAGGTGAGCAGAGGGGGGAATCTCGGGGGTGGGGGTGTGAAGAGGTTAGTGGTGAGTCAGCGGTGGGTGGGAGAAGGGCCTGGGATGGAGCAAGGGTGGAGTGTGGGTGGGGCTGTAGGCAGAAGAGGCAGTACAAGACCCAAACCGTAGCCACTGGGAGTTGCGGTGGGCCATGCCTGCAGACGGTCGATGTCAACAAAATGTCTTGCAGCCCATAGTCAGATTACCCACCGCTCATGCATATGCCCTTGAAAAGAGGCTAGATTACAGCCCAAAAAACACACAGGAATTGTTACAAAGCCTATGATTTTAATGTCTACCATTGATATAATTTTTTTCAAGCTGCTCTTTAGATTTATATGTGCTTGAAATTCTGATTTCTAAATGAGGAAACTGCTCACTCCTCTGAACTTCATAGACAAGGCATGTAAAAGGAAAGCAATTCAGATTCAGATCCATCACCTCCGTGGTGATGTTCAGACCCTTACACATCCCTTGGTAGTGTCAAAGACTCCTTTGGTCAGAACTACACTATTGATTTGGCTCAGGAAAGCTAAGGCAAAAGTTAGGTGTCACAGTGTTAGACACAAATGACAAGCATAAAGGGAGAATAGAAAACAGCAGAGGATATTAAAATGATTGTGAATGCCTTACTTCATAAAGACAGGTTTCAGAGTAGCAGCCATGTTAGTCTGTATCCGCGAAAAGAACAGGAGTACTTGTGGCACCTTAGACACTAATAAATTTATTTGAGCATAAGCTTTTGTGGGGTACAGCCCACTTCATCAGATGCATGAAGTGGAAAATACAGTAGGACGATTTTATATACACAGAGAACATGAAACAAAGGATGTTACCATACATACTATAACGAGAATGATCAGTTATGGTGAGCTATTACCAGCAGGAGAGAAAAAAAAACCTTTTGTAGTGATAATCAAGATGGGTCATTTCCAGTAGTTGTCAAGAATGTTGGAGGAACAGAAGGGGGAGGAAATAAACATGGGGAAATAGTTTTACTTTGTGTAATAACCCATCTACTCCCAGTCTTTATTCAAGCCTAAGTTAATTGTATCCAGTTTGCAAATTAATTCCAATTCAGCAGTCTCTCATTGGAGTCTGGTTTTGAAGGTTTTTTTTGTTGTAATATTGTGACTTTTAGGTATGTAATCAAGTGACCAGAGAGATTGAAGTGTTCTCCGACTGGTTTTTGAATGTTATAATTCTTGACGTCTGATTTGTGTCCATTTATTCTTTTACGTAGAGACTGTCCAGTTTGGCCAATGTACATGGCAAAGGCGCATTGCTGGCACATGATGGCATATATCACATTGTTAGATGTGTAGGTGAATGAGCCTCTGATCGTGTGGCTGATGTGATTAGGCCCTATGATGGTGTCCCCTGCATAAATATGTGGACATAGTTGACAACGGGCTTTGTTACAAGGATAGGTTCCTGGGTTAGTGTTTTTCTTGTGTGGTGTGTGGTTGCTGGCGAATATTTGCTTTAGACTGGGGGGGGGGCTGTCTGTAGGCAAGGACTGGCCTGTCTTCCAAGATCTGTGAGAGTGATGGGTTGTCCTTCAGGATAGGTTGTAGATCCTTAATGATGCGCTGGAGATGTTTTAGTTGGCGGCTGAAGGTGATGGCTAGTGGCATTCTGTTACTTTCTTCGTTGGGCCTGTCCTGTAGTAGGTGACTTCTGGGTACTCTTCTGGCTCTGTCAATCTGTTTCTTCACTTCAGCAGGTGGGTATTGTAGTTGTAAGAACACTTGGATGTTCTTGAACGTTTGATAGAGATTTTGTAGATGTTTGTCTCTGTCTGAGGGGTTGGAGCAAATGTGGTTGTATCGTAGAGCTTGGCTGTAGAAAATGGATTGTGTAGTGTGGTCTGGATGAAAGCTGGAGGCATGTAGGTAAGTATAGCGGTCAGTAAGTTTCTGGTATAGGGTGGTGTTTATGTGACCATCGCTTATTAGCACTGTAGTATCCAGGAGGTGGACTCTTGTGTGGACTGCTCCAGGCTGCGGTTGATGGTGGGATGAAAATTGTTGAAATCCTGGTGGAATTCCTCAAGGGCTTCTTTTCCATGGGTCCAGATGATGAAAATGTCATCAATGTAGCGCAAGTATGCCTCTCTTGATGCCTTCAGGAACTCCTGAAATTTAGGGAGAGCAGCAAATTCAAATAATTGCTAATGCCTATACAACTGTTCCAAAGTCCCAGTGCATAGGCTGGTGGCAGAAGGAGATTGCTTGTCCTTTTGGGCAGGGAGAGAAAGAAATACATGTTCTGTGTTTGCCACCCTTGGCATATTCTAAATCCCTAATGTTCTGGTAAAGTGAACTCTTGCTAACATGAGTGTGTCACAAATCATGCGTATTTTTGCTGTAGCCAAAACAGTTGTTGTTTAAAGAACTGTGAGAAAAGTAGACTATTATGTCTGGGAAGAATAAAAAGAAGTTGAAGACAGAATATATATTTTTAAACATCACTCCCCCGCCCCCTCCCCAAAAAGACATACTCTATTTTCTGATCATGATTTATCTCACTATCCCCTTCTCATTCATTACTGACTGAAGGTGCCATTTCACCATGGAGGGAGACTCCAAAAAAGAAAGGGGAAACCTACACGGGAGTTTCTGGAGAACTCTATTCTATATAGGGTCTTATACTGTTATTATCTCTGTAATATTCCTTCCAGCAGTTCTTTAAGGATTGTGATAGATATCTGTATTGTAGTGTCATTTCATCTTTCATCCAAGGGGAAAAGTATTTGTAGAGGAGGGCCTTGTTTTGATCTGTGTTGTTTCTGTTTTAAAATACCTGTTGCTATGTTTTTATATTGGAGAAGGCAAGGTCAAAGATGTGTGCCTTGCACTTGGAGTGGAGGTGAGATTTTGATGGTCCTTAATTCTTGAGGATTTCATTCCACAATCTCAGAAAGTTCTGTCTCTCACCCAGAGAAGCTACACCTTTATTGTGAGAAGTTCCTTTGTGCCAGAGGAATGTAGTTATCGAACACACAGTCTTCATCCCAGAGCTTTAGTTGGTCTTTTAGCTATGCTGGGCCCAGGCCACAAAGCAGAATGAAGGTAAGGAGTGAGACCTTCAGTTTGATTTGAAATCCTATGGGAAGCCAATGTAGAGGGTGGAAGACAGTTGTGATGTGCTTGCCTGTGTTGTGGAGGAGGTGTGCTGCACTGTCCTGTACAGGCTGGAGTTTCCTCCAAGCTGAAGGCTTCATGTCCAGCAATATTGCATTGCTGTAGTTCAGACAAGAGATGACAAACGAGTGAATAACTGAGCCCAGGTCATCATCCACTAGGATGGGACAGAGTCTCCTAGCCACCTGCAGATGGTAGAAAGCAAGGAATCAAAGAGTACACCTAAATTGTGGACAAGATAGACAACTTGTAGGTAGAATGGCAGTAAAGATAAAGCTTGGTCCTTAGTATTTTCCCTTGTGGATCCTCAGAGGTTTGGAAATTTCTTTCTTGAGCCCTCCTCCTGCACAAAAGGGGAAAATATGTGCAAAGAAAGTTGTCATTGTGCAGATCTAAGGAACACAATCAGTCCCTCATTTAAAGAGCAAATATCACTCGCTACATAAAGCTGCTCTTTTGAAAATATATATGGTGTGACAGTGAGTTTCTTATTGTAAAGAGAGCATTTGTAAGGTCCCATAATGGGTCTTCTGCTTATTCAGATAGAAGCCTGGCAACACTTATAACACATACCATTAAGTTAATGTGAATAACACAAATGCATTATGTATTTTTATAACTTGCCTTTCTGTCTGTGGCCATGACCTGCAGGAACAATGGATAGGTGAACCACAATGAATGAGACTTGTCAGTGCAGGAGCAGAACTTTCTCAGCCACTGACCCAAGGCTGCAGAACTCATTCACACAACAATGGCCACTTATCCTAACTATTCTCAGAGCAAAATGCAAAGCTTGTTTCTTTGAAAATGTCCTACCATAATCATTACTTTTTAAAAGTCCAGTCAACGTGGTGAGAGGGAAGAAAGGAATCAGAACATTTATCATTTAAAGCAAGCAAGATATGAGCGCCATAGTGAGGAGCACACTCTAAATCCCTGAAGCAGATACATGAATGCATCAAGCAAAGCTGGAGAAGGTTTCTTCAGTTTCATTTATTTAGTGCTCCCTTATCTGGGCAGCAAGCTAGCTGTCAGATAATCTTTGATGGAACCATATTCCACTGGAATGTGCAATTCATTTGAAATTGAAATGCTGCAAGGAATCCAGTCAATTTTTCTAGAATTTCATTTTTTTTGAAATGGAAAAAAGTTCCAACAACATCAAAACATCCTCAGGTACACATTTTCAGAATGAAACATTTCAACTTTGTTTTAAAATTACTTTTCATTTTGAATCTTGTATCATGTAAAACAAATTGTATCATATAATACAAAATTAAAAATAAATTGTTGAAATAAAATGTTTTTAATGACCTCCCTAAAAACTCTGAATTTAATTTTGTGGAGAATGTTGCAATTTTAAGTTTTTTATCCAATTTGAAACTAAGCCACACTGCAAAATCTCAAAATTATTTGTGAAACCGAGCTTTCCTCCTCTGGTCAGCTCTACAGCAAGTTCCTCTCCAAGGAGAGTTAATGGTAGTGCCCTTACCTCTAAGTCATAATAGAATCCCCTTTAGTGTGGTTAATTGGTAACCTCTAGCCAGGTTTTTTATTAACGAAGCCCACCAATAGCCATCCACTTGGTGCTGAAACTCTATGGGGAGCCCACCAGCTGAATATTTGGGTGGAACCAATCCTGATGGCAGACCTTTGTACCTATATTCCTCCAAAATTGCCAGCATGATCCTATTGTTATTGATGCAGCCATATGTGTCACCACATTGAGTACATCCCCCGTGATGTTGGCCATGCCCCCAATCTTCCTACAGAAGGATCAGTCATAAGGCTTTCTCCACACACAGATTCCTTGATCCAAGGAGATCGGTGTCCAGGGTAACTGAATAATGCTGCCGTGGAGGTATCTGACCAAACTTTCCATGTGGGGAAGTGGATATTTATAAGAATCACAAGGGTATTTTTATTATATATACCCGACACAACAAAAATCTTATATGGAGTGTCTGTGTATGTGGGAAGGGGAGGGACACAAGCTATATAAACTCAGATTCGCTATTTAAATTAAAATAAACTATCTAAAGAGAGTCAAGTATAATATGAAGCATCTGGTATTGGAAGTTACAGAAATACACATGCTACCTCCTATGAAGAAAACACAATAAAAGTATATTTGTCTTTAAAAGTGTAACTGAATTGATAGGTCAGACAACCGGAAAGTGATTCTTAATGCACTTATTCATTAATCTTGCTGGCCTTTTGTTTAAGTAGGCTGGTCAAATAGTTATCTAGATTTCTGTCTTTGTGTTCATGAGCACATTGTTAGCATGCAACAAATTAATCATTTTCATAATAAACACTCTATATAGAATTCAGTATGCTACTTGAATGGGAATTGTTGAGAGCAAAAAATGAACTTTGCCACTGAAAGAAATGACATTGACATACCGCATAAATATCTCTATTCTCTATTTCTGCTTAGTGTAGGGTGCTCTTTTAACCTACTGACAGACAAACCTCCAGATGTTTTACTTTAAATAATCCAAATTTTTACTGAATTTATTAGAATCTTTTTGAAATGAAATTAGGCCCTGATTCAGAAAAGCATTTAATCATCTGCTTAAATCCATCCCTATTCAAGAAAGCATCAACATGTATGGCTACCTTTAGCATGTGCTTAAGTCTCATAGACTTCACTGAGAAGTAAGAATGAGTTTAAACACTGTTCTGAATAGTAGCCTTAGGGTGTAGGTCTCACAGGATACATTTATTTTATACTGTAAGTTTACTGATGTCACTGTGTTTAGATATACTATGAAAACGTCCCTCCTGTTGTCCAGTTTTGGACAAAGCCCGGAAATCTAGTAACACAAAAAATTCACAGAAGCAAAATAAAATGAACTGTATTTTCAAAGCTCAGTTTTGTATTTGGTTTGGTCCAAGTTGTGACTGAAGGCTCACATGGGCCAGTTGCCATTACCCTAACTGTGATATAACAAGCTATTACAGCTGCCATTGAATTCACAACCAAAATATGATAAAAATACAGCAGTCCGGGTGGTGACTGACAGACAAGAAACTTGGTGTCTAAAAACATCCTCTAAGTGAAAAGCCTTACTGTTTTGGGGATATGTGTCCTGTTACAGCTCCCAGTAAAATTAGTGAAAGTCTTCCCATTGATTTCAATGGGAGCTGGATTGATTCCATAGCACAGTGGTTCCCAAACTCGTTCCGCCGCTTGAGCAGAGAAAGCCCCTTGCGGGCCGGGCTGGTTTGTTTACCTGCTGCGTCCACAGGTTCAGCCAATTGCTGCTCCCACTGGCCGTGGTTCGTTGCTCCAGGCCAATGGGAGCTGCTGGAAGTGGCACGGTCCGAGGGACGTACTGGCTGCCACTTCCAGCGGCTCCCATTGGCCTGAGCCACGATCAGCCGAACCTGAGGAGGCAGCAGGTAAACAAACCGGGCCGACCTGCCAGGGGCTTTCCCTGCACAAGTGGCGGAACAAGTTTGGGAACCACTGCCATAACACATAGTTTACCAGTTCAAAATTCTTTGCAATCAAGACTGCAATCCACAGTGACTTAGTAGGATAGCTCCACCCTTTGGATAAATAGATCTGTGATGCATATTGGAAAGAAGAATTCTGTCTATTGCATCTAACGTGAATATAGTGAAAGTTCAGACATTCATTTTCACAACATAACCTTTTTTCTAAGACAAAAAACCAACAAAATCCACTATCTTTGTCCTTTCAAGTGAATGATTTTGACAACAGTATCACTGGGAGGAGTATTTTATCTTATTGTATAGAAAACACAGATTTCCAGTATGAAGTAATAATTGCACATTTTTTGTAATTCTCCTGTGCACTACTTACATTTGTATTTACAAACTCTATTTACAAGAACTACAGGATGCCATGCAGTTCTTTTCAAAATAATTATATTGCATATCCTAACACCAGTATCCAAGTCATACAATTATTATCCAGTAATGTACAGCATGACAGAAATCTTGATTTACTGAATTGTGATCATTTTAAATAATTTAGAATTGTTCAAAATATTTATGAATAAGCTAAAAAAGTTTGCCATTAGCAAATCAATACATTTTATGAATGTGTTTATGTCCTCTTGAAATATTCCACTAGAAAGCCTATCAGTAGCCCAAATTGGAAACTGCTTCCTTAACATTATTATTATCATTCTTTATTGTTGCGGTCCAAATACAAGACAGAACAAGGCTTTAAGCAAGCAAGCAAGCAGGCTGGTCTGCCTTGTCAGCTTTCCACCCTCTCTTTTATTCTCCCCCTCCTCCTGCGCATTACATACTCCAACAGATAAAAGGAATACACTGGCTTTGTTTAATATTCTTATTTACCAATTTCTATCTACCACATTCCTTCCTCTCGGGCCTTGAGCCCAGTCCTGGGAGGCTTCCCACGGTTCATGTCCTCTGGGCAAGTTTCCAAGGTTCATGCCCTTGAGAGGAGCCATGTGTGCACTGCTCCTACACAACACTCAGGGTGTGCCCTGAATGTTGTCAAGTGCATGAACCCTGCATGAATCCTTCATCCCCTCCTTTTTTGTTTATTTGTGCTCGGCCATCTCATAGTAGCCATCAATTTGCTTTTGCAAGCCATTAACTTCAGGACAGACAAGGTCATAACTCGTGGAGCCTGCCAGGGCGGGTCTTGACAAAGCCTTAACAAAAAGGAAATACATTGCACACAGCAACAGCAAAAAATAAGCCCAAGAAGGTAAAGTGTAGTTGGCCGGGCCCCAATTAGCCATGCTAGCGTACTGGGAAGAGAGGTTCGCGTAAGCAGCGAGCATCGTCTCATTCCCTATTTCCTCAGGGTGATGACATACTGGAATAAGGCATGTACCTAATAATTCTTCAGCTGCTACAAAATCAGATAAAGAAAAGTGGGTAACATTTGCTATTGAAGCCAATCTTTCCCATAGGTTATATGACATTCGGGCCCGTAACGGAGGAGGCACTCCCGAGTCAACCCCTACAGAAAATAGCAGGCACATAAGGCACACAATCAATACAGAATTAGCAGTGATTTGGGCGAGAATGGCCACAAACAGAGTCTCAGGAGTCTCTGGCTGTTGGTTTGCTGCCAGTCTTCATTGAGCCGCAGCGACCAATGCTTTCACTGCTCCCCATGTCACGGGCTGACTTGGGACGCTACGTCTCCTCCGTCTCCATCCCGCCATTGTCGACCCGGGAGGCACCTCCAAGGTCAGCTGAAACTCCGGTATGGGGTTCGACAGCCCCTGGTGCCACGCCATGCTGTTTCAGTGCCGGTCGCACACACCGGGCCAGAACCCACAACTGTCCTGCAGGGAGAGACACAGCAGCATATCCCCGACCCCAAGTAATTAAAGGTACTGGGCCCAACCATTGCGGATTGGGCAGCTGATGGTAATAGATACGCGGTCTTTCCAGTAACTCGGACTTATGAAAATGCCAATCCGTGGGGGTCTGCTGATCTGTATTCAGTGTTAAATTATTTAAAGTAAACAAAAGGACATGCAATTGTTGCTGAATGTCTCCTAGGGTTTGGAGATGCAGCTCCCCTTGTTTTAATTGTTTGTCAAGCAAGGTTTTTAGCGTGTGATTTGCATGTTCAACAATAGCTTGGCCTGTGGAATTATAAGGGATCCCGTGTTTGAGACGGACGTCCCATTGGGCACAAAAGGTGGAGAGGGCTGTGGAGCAATAGGCTGGGGCATTATCCGTTTTTATCTGGCTCGGGCGACCCATAACATCAAAACAGGCTAGCAAATGGTGAACAACTTTGGGAGTGGCTTCCCCATGCTGTGGGGTCGCCCAGAGGAATCCCGAATAGGTATCAATGAAAACATGTAAAAACAAATAGGGGCGGAATTGTGGCATGTGAGTGACATCCATTTGCCACAGCTGATTTGCTGCGGTACCTCTGGGGTTAAGGGCATAAGAAAAGGTAGGGGCAGCAGCGGCACAGTGGGGGCAGGAACGAACAATAGAACATGCATGATCAGCAGGAATGTGAAACTGTCGGGCCAAAACAGAGGCAGACTGGTGAAAAAAGGAAAGGCTTTTGATGAGGTCAGAAAAAAGGGAATTTATCTGACCACGTAACGCACGATCAGCGCGCGCATTGCCCTCAGTGAGTAGCCCAGGCAAAGGGGTATGACTGCGAATATAAGCAACAAAATAAGGGAAATTAAGAGTGGTAAGGAGATACTGTAAGGACAAAAACAGGCGGAGGAGGTCCGCATCAATCTGAGGGGTAATGAGGGCCAGGGGTAAATGATCGATTACCTGATAAACATAATGCGTGTCCACAATCAAATTAAAGGGACAATCAGCAAAAAATTGAAAGGCCAAAATAACAGCAGCTAGTTCCAAGGACTAGTGAAGCTCTACAAGCGCTGTGCATGCAAATGTTGTTGTACAAGTGAATGAAGTGCTTTCATCTTTTCTAGGGGGAGGGGCCACTCGTCAATCCATACGGGCTCTAAGGATTGCCATACCAATGGTAATGCAGAGGGCAAGGTGGGTGGGGGAGGGTTTTGGGCCATTATATATTAGTATCGAGGGTGGTGTCCAGCTTTACAAGTAAGTCACGGCCCCAAATATTGAGGTGGACAGGGAACACAAAAGGGCGGATCGTAGCAAGGGCACGGCCTCCTGGTTTAGAGACCGTGACCCAAGACAAACTTTGGCGCCCGGGTTTGCTACCCTCGATCCCCCACAACTCTTTAAAAGGAACTGTTGGCCAACTGACCGGCCAGTCCTGATCACGAATCGCCGTAACATCAGCTCCAGTGTCCACCAGCCCTGTAAAAGGAAAATTATTTAAAAGCAGTGTTAACTGAGGTTTCGAGGGGTGGAGCGACATTGTTAGAGCAACAAATTGAGAGGATGTGTCGTGAGGCGGCAACTGAGACAGCGTCGATCAAAGCCGCCTCCGCCCCGTGCTCGATCCTCTGCGGCTGGTACCTGATAGGAGACTAAAATCAATTGTGCAATTGACCGTCCACGCGGGAGCGACTGCGGAAGATGGGTCCACACCTGAACCTTAATAACACCGGTGTAATCGGCGTCAATGACCCCTGGGATGACAAAAAAAACCCTGTTTCCCAGCGTGTGAGCGAGGGAGAACCAGACCCACAAATCCGGCAGGGAGAGGTCCCATCACCTGTGTAGGTATGGCGCAAACCTCCCGCGGCAACTGAAAATCAGCGTCTTCCTGCATAATTAAATCAAGCCCTGCACTTCCAGCAGTCACCGCCCTCATGGAGTCTATGGATTTTAAGGCAGAGGAACAGTTTTCTGAGTGGGGAACACCCCCATTTGGCCCTGGGTTCGGGGGGGACCCGTCGTGCGGTTTCCTGACCCGCTACGACACTGATTAACCCAGTGATAGCCCTTCGGACACTTGGGGCACTTCTTTGAGGGGCAGGCGGGCACCGTTGGTGAGCGGCACTCCCGCTGAAAGTGACCCTCCTTACCACAGCGATAACAACGCTTCCCCTCCTTCCCGCTTTTCCGCAGGGCGGCGGCCAAAACCCCAGCTTTATGTGCTTGTGTGCCGATGTTTTGGCATGCCTGCAGCATGTCCAACAGCTCTAGAAGGCCAGTGGCTTGTGCCGCCTGGAGAGCACGGCAGCAATCCTCGTTCGCATTTTCAACCGCCATTTTTAACAGAATCTCCTGAGCTGCCGCAGGGTTATTCACCTCTCGGAGGATAGACTCCTGCAATCTGTTGGTAGAATCCATAAAGGACTCTGATGCACCCTGACGGATACTGGCAAAGCTTTTGGTAGGCTTGCCTGAATCCAGGACCTTCCGGAAAGCATGCTGGGCGCAGGCAGAAATAATGGGGAAGACTGCCTGCTGGAGTTGAGACTGCATCTGAACGGTAGCAAATGGGCCCTCCCCTGCTAACTGCTCATAAGTGACACCTTACGCTATATATACCTGGGCTTGGCGTTCCGCCATCTGCCGATACTCACTAAGCCAAATAACATACTGACTGGGTGTCAGCATCATGAGCAACAGCGCCTTCCAATCTTCAGGGACCAGGGTGTACCCAGTACTTAGCCCTTCAAGGAGACCACGTACATACGTGCTAGTGAGGCTGAACTCGCGAATCGCTTTCTTTACCTCTCTGATCACCGAGTAAGGCAAACTGACCCAGTTTGCAAGCTGGTTGCCCTGGCCATCATCCTGCCAGGTCACTGGGCAAACTGAGACCAGATCAGCTAATTCCTCTGCTGTAAGATCTGGGCGAGTCTTCGCTGCGTGAACCATTTGTTGCACCAGCGAAAGCCCCTGAGCAGACGCGGATGACCCCCCGGGGGATCCCGGAGCATGGGGTCCCACGGGGGGACGGTGACCACTCATCGGCTCCAGAGGGGAAGACAAAGGAGGCGGCAGTAATTGAGGCACTGGGGGCGAAGCAGGGGGAGGGATGGCTGCAGGAGCGGACGGGGGTGGCGAGATCGGCAGCCCCTCTATTGGCGCAGGAGAGGGTCTTTCCAAGGCGACACGCTGTGTCACATCGCCAGGAGGGGGGATGGCTGCAGGAGCGGACGGGAGTGGCGAGATCACCAGCATCTCTATTGGCGCGAGGGAGGGCCTTTCCGAGGCGACACACTGTATCACGTCGCGGCAGAGGTGCCAGGCATGTAAAGCCTGCACGGGCGCCCGAGGCTCTTTGTGCAATGTCTGGCCCAACCTCTCCCAGTCCGCTAGCTTAAGGGTCCCGGCATCAGGGTACCACGGGCATTGGGCATTCACCTCCTGTAGCAGGAGAGTGAGTTCTCGAGTGGGGCAGTCATGCTGAGCCTTACACAGCAAATACTGCAGCTCATTGCGATGTTGCACTTGCAAAGCAGAGAGGGAGCTTCCCATACTTACCACGACGAAAAATACTCACCGGTATCCGCGAAGCGGTTGAGTGACGCGTCTGAAACCCTTGCCAGGCGAGGTGAGTGCTGAGGGCCCCACGTTTGGGTGCCAGTTGTTGCGGTCCAAATACAAGACAGAACAAGGCTTTAAGCATGCAGTCAGGCTGGTCTGCCTTGTCAGCTTTCCACCCTCTCTTTTATTCTCCCCCTCCTCCTGCACATTACATACTCCAACAGATAAAAGGAATACACTGGCTTTGTTTAATATTCTTATTTACCAATTTCTATCTACCACATTCCTTGCTCTCGGGCCTTGAGCCCAGTCCTGGGAGGCTTCCCACAGTTCATGTCCTCTGGGCGAGTTTCCAAGGTTCATGCCCTTGAGAGGAGCCATGTGTGCACTGCTCCTACACAACACTCAGGGTGTGCCCTGAATGTTGCCAAGTGCATGAATCCTGTATGAATCCTTCACTTTATCATGGTATCACCAGTTGAGACATAACTTAGGCATAATACTTTGGCTTATTCCTTGTAGATAAAATGGACCTTGAGAAGACAGTAGTGACCTTTCTGACGTCCATTAGCACCAATCCTGGTCTGCAAGAGCAGGTCTCTGAAAATGGCAGCTGTCCCTTCACACTGACAGATCTGACACTGCAGTATCCCACCTCCATTCTGGCTTGAGCTCTTATTCTCCCATATGAATAGATATTACACGTTGTTTTGCAAATCACTTAAATCTTCTTGTGCACCACCTTCCTCTACACTTATGGAGCCCCTCAAGAGGTGTGAAATGGGAGAGTAAAGAGGCAGGCTTTGACTTTAAAAAGACTGGGCATTGAATGTAACCAGTCAAGTTAGGAGGAAAAAAAAGATAAGTGTTTTCCTCCTGACAGCTCTAGAAAGTATTTTGTGTGGTTCATGACTACAATGAAAATAAAAAAAATTGGATGCTACTTGACGAGCTGATTAATATAATCTGAGAGATCACTCTTGCTGTAAGTGTTTAAGAAGTTCAGACTAAATTTATATTGCTGTTTGAATGCATTACCTGTGAGTTTACATCTTCTCTCTTTCTTCTTTATTGGTCTACTTACATGGAGAGGCTGGGAAGACAGGAGCATAACTCAATAATTCATGTTTCATGGCATAGTAATACATTGTGCTCTGTCTTTCCCGACTTAAGAATTCACTATGAGTGAGACACAATAAATAATTAAATAAGCAAATTCTATGCCAATCTATAGGGGAAATTGAAAGCAAGTGTCCCAACATTATATTATCTTGGAATTAACATCCTAGATTTAACTCCACTTGTGCTTAACACATACTAGGCCATTTAGCCAGACGTGGCCCCCTCCATTTGCTCTTTTGAGTGCAGTCTGCACAGTTTCCTGTTACACCATTACAAAGCCAGAAGCAGCAGAAAATCCTCAGTGATGTTAGATGCTTGCTTAAATCTGCATTGCTCTATATAATCAATTGTATTCATGCTTATCAATATGTAAACAATTAACGTAAGGAAAGAGTGAGATTTTTTCCCATTGGCTGTTATGCACACTAAGAGGCAAATATTGCCTTTTATGGAACCATGGTATTATCTTGGTGAAAGTATAAATCTCAAGATGGGCGGCCAGGTCAGGGGTACCAACAAGGAAATGCAACAGCATGCTAAACTCGAGACCGGACCGGCAGCAATAGAGCCCTCCCGCAGATCCGCAGGGACTTTGGGGACTCTCATCACCTCGCGGATGATCTCTGGGCAGCCTCAGCAACCTGAAAAATCGAAATCAATGTATGCCCGCACCTACAGCCACCCAGCATGAATGTGATGTTTGTGTGAGTATAGCCCTATTAGACAAACTCAACTCACGCCAAGAAAACCTCAGTGCTGCTCAAGTTCACCCTTTGTCTGGGCTCATTCCTTGGCTAGTCCCAAGGACAGGTAACATTAAATGGTGGAGAATGTGGGCAACAAAGGGTTAAATTCAACTTGCGCAGCATCTGATGAACAGGCTTCGTGTTCTCGGGACCCAACTATCCTCCAGGTAGGCTAGGAGTCCCAGATAGTGTCGGGCATTTCCCCTCTTGTCCCCTTGAGTACCACAGTAGGTAGGTCGACACACCCTGGGTAGGCTCGGCACTAAGGGAAAAGGGGGCACCATGCCGATGTTCGGAAAGGGCAAGAGTAAGAAGGAAAAAACAGAAAAACGTGAGTGTAGCACGGTCAGCTGCCCTTCGCCCTTTTTGGCATGGCTCCAGAATTTAGGCACAGATCCCTGGAGTCCCAGGGTGATCTCGGGAGGGGACATGATCCTGGACCTAGAGAATAATTATGAGAAGTATTTAGCATTATATAAACCCGACAAAAGGGGGCAGACCGCCACAGAAGCATGGCTTCTGTGGCAAATATGTCAGTGGTAGGTGAAGACTCACAAAATGGGCCCACCAAAGGGGCAGCCCTTCCCAGCTCAGAGCCTCCCTGTGGAGAGCACTGTTGAAATTTGGGGAGGACGTAAACAGATGGGATAAGAAAAGCATGGAAGCCCTGGCCCTCAGGTGCATGGAATTGGGAATCACCTTTCCAGAGACTGAACCAAGGTGACACAAGGAACAGGACGGCGCCCAGCATGCTGATCTGCCCTTGGGGACCGATCCTAGGGAGGCCCTGGGATTCTCTCAGAGGTGGGGTGGGTCCCCATAATTGTGTTGACCCTTGTAGAGGGAGGCCGCCTCCGAGCAAGGATGCATGTGAGGAGTGCGGAAACCCCCATCCTCTCAATTTTAATTAACACAGGAGCAGCAGTATCCTTGATGCTGCCTCCCTCCATTGCGGGACGGCGAGCAGGGACAACCACCTTGGTGGGATTCAAAGGATCCTGCGTGAAAGTGGAAAGTTGGCAGGGAGTCCTGTCGTGGGTAGGGCCCCCATGACAAGTGTGTCCGCAGGAGCCAGCTTAAAGCTATAGGAACACCAGCCTCCATCAATGGACTCTGGTAAGGAAGTGGGGAGCATTAAAATATTGCTTTTCTGTTTCCCATCCATAGGTCACTCGTAGCAGGCCATCCGGGACTGACCATGGCAGGGTGGGACCTCCGGCTGTACCCACCACCTAGCGAGAGAATGCCATGGTTTAATATGATCACTGGTCAATGGATTTACCACCCTAAACTCAACAGGTCCCTCATATGTTGAGGCGCAAGATCCTATACGAAACAATCGGAAGCCCCCCTCCTCTGTTTCCAATTGCTTACACCCTTCCAATCCATGACCCATGTGATACATTGGCCCCACATTCTGGGGGTGACCCATGGTTCCTCTCAAAATTCCGATTGACCTGGTGGGAAAAACATCACGCACATTGTCAAGGTTCCTCCCCCACTCTGAACTCTAGGGTACAGATGTGGGGACCTGCATGAAAAACCTCCTGAGCTTATCTTTACCAGCTTAGGTCAAAACTTCCCCAAGGTACAAAATATTCCACCCTTTGTCCTTGGATTGGCCGCTATCACCACCAAACTAATACTGGTTACTGGGAAAGAGCTGTTTGGACGCGTCTTTCCCCCCACAATACTTCCCAAAACCTTGCACCCCACTTCCTGGACAAGGTTTGGTAAAAAGCCTCACCAATTTGCCTAGGTGACTACAGACCCAGACCCTTGGATCTTAAGAACAATGAACAATCCTCCCAACACTTGCACCCCCCCTTTCCTGGGAAATGTTGGATAAAAAGCTTCACCAATTTGCATAGGTGACCACAGACCCAAACCCTTGGATCTGAGAACAATGAAAAAGCAGTCAGTTTTCTTACAAGAAGACTTTTAATAAAAAATAGAAGTAAATAGAAATAAAGAAATCCCCCCTGTAAAATCAGGATGGTAGATACCTTACAGGGTAATTAGATTCAAAACATAGAGAACCCCTCTAGGCAAAACCTTAAGTTACAAAAAAGATACACAGACAGAAATAGTTATTCTATTCAGCACAGTTCTTTTCTCAGCCATTTAAAGAAATCATAATCTAACACGTACCTAGCTAGATTACTTACTAAAAGTTCTAAGACTCCATTCTTGGTCTATCCCCGGCCAAGACAGACTATAGACAGACACACAGACCCTTTGTTTCTCTCCCTCCTCCCAGCTTTTGAAAGTATCTTGTCTCCTCATTGGTCATTTTGGTCAGGTGCCAGCGAGGTTACCTTTAGCTTCTTAACCCTTTACAGGTGAGAGGAGCTTTCCCCTGGCCAGGAGGGATTTCAAAGGGGTTTACCCTTCCCTTTATATTTATGACACACATTAGTTCCATGTCCACTGGATCCCCCTTGTCCACATGTTTGTTGACCCCCTTAAAGAACTCTAATAGATTAGTAAGACATGATATCCCTTCACAGAAACCATGTAGACTTTTGCGTAACAATTTATGTTCTTCTATGTGTCTGACCATTTTATTTTTTACTATTGTTTCAACT
The DNA here is from genome assembly GCF_965152235.1 of Eretmochelys imbricata. Taxonomy (NCBI): domain Eukaryota; kingdom Metazoa; phylum Chordata; order Testudines; family Cheloniidae; genus Eretmochelys; species Eretmochelys imbricata. Next base: position 89,589,519 of record NC_135572.1, on the reverse strand, counting down.
AATTTGCCCAGTACTGACCTTAGACTAACCTGTCTGTAATTGCTGGGATCACATCTAGTGCCCTTCTTAAATATTGGCATTACATTAGCTATCTTCCAGTCATTGGGTATAGTAGCTGATTTAAAGGAGAGGATACAAACTGTAGTTAATAGTTCCGCAATTTCACATTTGAGTTCTTTCAGAACTCTTGGGTGAATGCCATCTGGTCCCAGTGACTTGTTACGGTTAAGTTTCTCAATTAATTCCAAAACCTCCTCTAGTGACCCTTCAGTCTGTGACAATTCCTCAGATTTGGACTCAGGTTTGGGAATCTCCCTAACATCCTCAGCTGTAAAGACTGAAGCAAATTAATTAATTTAGTTTCTCTGCAATGACTTTATCGTCTTTAAGTGCTCCTTTTGTATCTTGAGCTTCCAGGGGCCCCACTGGTTGTTTAGCAGGCTTCCTTCATCTGATGTACTTAAAACACATTTTATTATTACCTTTTGAGTTTTTGGCTAGCTGTTCTTCAAACTCCTTTTTGGCTTTTCTTATTACATTTTTACATTTAATTTGGCAGTGTTTATGCTCCTTTCTATTTACCTCACTAGGATTTGACTTCCACTTTTTAAAAGATGCCTTTTTTATCTCTCACTGCTTCTTTTACATGCTTGTTAAGCCACAGTGGCTCTTTTTTAGTTCTTTTACTGTGTTTTTTAATTTGGGGTAAACATTTAAGTTGAGCCTCTATTATGGTGTCTTTGAAAAGTGCCCATGCAGCTTGTAGGGATTTCACTCTAGCCACAGTACCTTTTAATTTCTGTTTAACTAACCTCCTCATTTTTGCATAGTTCCCCTTTCTGAAATTAAATGCCACAGTGTTGGGCTGTTGAGGTGTTCTTCCCACCACAGGAATGTTAATTGTTATTATATTATGGTCACTATTTCCAAGCGGTCCTGTTATAGTTACCTCTTGGACCAAATCCTGCGCTCCACTCAGGACTAGATCAAGAGTTGCCTCTCCCCTTGAGGGTTCCTCTACCAGCTGCTTCAAGAAGCAATCATTTAAAGTATTGAGAAATTTTGTCTCTGCATTTTGTCCTGAGGTGACATGTACCCAGTCAGTATGGGGATAATTGAAATCCCCCACTGTTATTGCGTTTTTTATTTTGATAGCCTCGCTAATCTCCCTTAGCATTTCATCATCACTATCACTGTCCTAGTCAGGGTGGTCAATAATAGATCCCTACTGTTATATTCATATTAGAGCATGGAATTACTATCCATAGAGATTCTATGGAACATGTAGATTCATTTAAGATATTTATTTCATTTAATTCTGCTGTATCTCCTCTTCCAGCTGGTAAGTAATCTTGGCTCCTGTTTACTTACTCTTTAATATTTCTGAGGGTGGCAGAGTCTCACAAAATTGAGTACCATCAGTGAATTTCATTGAAGTGATGTTGACTCTCTCAAATCCTTCCAACATAATCCTTCATATTTATCCTAACTATTTGTATAAACCCTTCAGGTCACATAAACCGAAACCAATCTGAACAATTTGTAACCCAGCATTTATTATAGATCCATGCTGCTAACACCCATCATTTATTAGCATCCCACCTTCATTTGTTAATTAAGCACATACTTTGTCTCTAATACTACTTCCCCTTGACAAACTTTTAAATGATCATCTTAATGCCTGTATCTTAGCATTAGCTCATTTATGTTAATGGTGAAAGATCAAGTTAAACACATAGTTTGAAAATTGATTTCATGATGATTTAGAAAGATCTCAAAAAATATCATTCCCAAGAATAATCTAGAGATCATGCAGCCACTGTGCTGGCCCTGTATCTGATGGAAAGCACTTCAAGCTAGAGGGTGCTGCACCCCCAGCACTCCTAATTCCATCATCTATAATTTATTTTTTTTTAAAAAAACTAAGTTATAAAATCATAGACTTCAAAAAAGGTTACGTATCTGACTAAAAATTGTTCTTAGCCCAAGATTCTTGTCACTGTTTGAAATCCAAACATTGGAGCACTAGGATATTGAAAGTGAAATGAATTAAAAGTTGTAGAATTGATTTTTTTTTCATTGTGTACACTTAGTAAAGCACAGCCAGGCTGCAAAGGCAGTGTTGCACAACAAAAAACCTGTAATCTTTTCCTGCTGTGAAGAAACAAGCATGAGCTGCCACCATCACAAATATTTTTTAAAGTACACTTAAAACTTTCCATGTTTTTCCAACTCTGTAATTCTGTAAGGAATGGCAATACTCCAGTGTGGCCATTTATTCTACCATTTAGTTCCACTTGTCTGTGGGAGTCTTTTCTTTGCCAACAATGGGCTTTGGGTCAGGTCCAGAGGATGTGACACAGACACACAAATTCCTCTGTGAATGCCTGGATTTTACCAAATCTCCACAGAGTGGGGATGCACCTTTCTAGGGAGCTGCGATCGGTCGAACCTGCGGACTTGGCAGGTAAACAAACTGGCCCGGCCTGCCAGGTGCTTACCCTGGCAGGGATCGGCAACCTGGTGTGCCAAAGGTTGCCAATCCCCGCTCTAGACAGTGATTCTTTTTAAATGTATAGACCATAGTGTTAATTTTAAAAAAATGAAATAGATTGGGCTACTTTTGGACTAGTTTTTAAGTGACTGTGGACTACTGACGCAGTAGAAAATAGCCCTGGGAATCCTGGTTAAAGTTGCCATCCCTACCAAATGGCAGCCCTGAAATGTCAAGAGGTTTTACTTGTTTTTTCATGCTCTTCTTGCAGTTAAGAACATAAGAATGCTAATACTGGGTCAGACCAATGGTCCATCTAGCCCAGTATCCTGTCTGACAGTGGTCAGTGTCACATGCTTCAGAGGCAATGAACAGACCAGGCAGTCATTAAGTGATCCATCCCTTCATCCACTCCCAGCTTCTTCACCAGTTGCCTACTTCAACGAAAATGTAGATAGCAGATCAATTGGCATGGAAGTCACACAAACTCTCTAAATATACATGTTCAGCAACAACTTGAAGTCTTTTGAGAAAGATCCATGTGAATGCCTTGTCAGCAACACTAAGGAGAGAAATTCCTCTGCATCTGTTGCAATCACTATGATCTCCTTTGTGTTTATACAATAGTATGATATTGGCATTCTGTATCCCTTTACTACCCCTCCTTCCCTCCAGTTTTCAAGGAGAATTTTCAAAGAAGCCCAAATCAAAACTGAATATGAATTTTTTTTAACATTTGGCCCAATTAATTTTGAAGTTTCTATCCTGATCTGCATTTGAATTACTCAAACAGAAAATTTCTACACAGAATGTATGGGAACAATTCATGCTCAACTAATTACAAACAAGTTAGTCATTTTTGCTCAGGCTTTCCAGAAAAACGTACTTTGGGCTGAGACCCATTTGATGGGGTCTACTAACCTCACACCAGCCTGGAAGAGGGTTAAAGAGATGCTTTGGCTCTCTGCACCTGCAAATCATTCCAGGACTAGATGAGGAGATAAAAGGAGGGAACACCACTCAGATGGGCTCAACCATGGAAAGGGAACAGGCTATTGAACTCTCCAGCACCTGGAGAGAGGTCTGACAGGTTTCTGCCCTTGCAGAAAGGAGGACAACATAGATCCCCTGGGCTAAGACGGGAAAAGAGTCTGAGACGTATACTGGAGATCCAGCGGACTCTGAGGTGGAATGTGATACTTCCAAGGCCCTCTGAAGTAAGGGGGGCCAGTATCTTCCCTGAAGATGCCTACTGGGTTTTCTTTCTATTCCTTCTTACTTTTATTTAACCTTGTTTGCTGATTAGGGAGTGCTTTGAGACCCTGAGCGGGGAAGAAACAGCCAGAAGACCTCAGCCAAAGGATTGCATGCCAGCACCGCTAGACTGACATGCTGGTGGCGTGGGGCAGGGCAATTAGCCCTGCATGCTTGCACTCCTCAGGTAGCTCCTGAAGGGGGCACTCTGCCAAGGACAGATTCATGACAACCCAATATGGAAAATGTCAGCCTGAAAATAATTTGAGTAATTTATGGTAAAGAGTGGTTCAAATGGAAGTTGGAATTCATATTTAACAATAAAATTTGCTACCACAACAAAAATTATAATATAAAATATTATAATCAGTCCCGCATATTTTGAAGTAGATTGAGAAAATTAAGTAGTCTCTTTTAACCTTCACACTTTCCTACATCTCCAAGCTTCTAAACTGTATGGTGCCAAATTTCTTCTGGACATCCTTCTTCCATGTTTAGAACAGCTGTCACCTAAATGTCCAAAATCTGCATATTGTATTGCAAATTGTTTATAAATAGTTCTTTGTTTTATTTTGTGTTGCAATAAATATTAGGTATCAAAGTATGGGTGGAAATATTTTGTGGACAGTGTGTGAAGTTTAAGAAGCTATAATGTAGCTTTCAAATAAACTAAAAAGTCATTTTTAATGTCTTCTATATTGTAATAAGATTATTGATTGGCTTTAGTATTTCACAACAGCAATGAATCTTCTCTCTGTCTCTCCCTCTCTCCCTTTTTAATTGTTACCATAATTTAACAAGATCTTATGCTTCCAGAATTTAATTAAGCCCCTCAACAATGCCATCTGGTGGGGTTAGACCAAATTATCTTGGATCACATTTTCAATAACATTTATGAAGTATTATACTTGCCAGATTCTTTAGAGGAAGGTAAACAAATAAACAAATCCCCCACACTGAATTTTACCAGTTCCGCAATACTGATTAGTAGATTGTAATTTCCTAACATTTATTTCTTTAATTGTCTCAACCAGATAATTACATACGTAGTGGGTGTCTGTTACCACATCTTCCTATTTCTGTTCCTTGGTCAGATGTCCCTCTATTTCTCATGGCCATTTGTTACGTCCACTACTGCTGTATCTATGGGCTCATTCTCTGAGGAAAGTCAGATTCAGATCCAGCAGCTGTAGGACCTCTAACACTACATCTACATTGTGAACTAGGCGTGTGATTCCCCTGCTTGTGTGGCTATATTGATGGCTAGTTCTCATGGAGCTAGCGCAAGTATAAATAGTGTAGCTGTGGTATCCCAGGTAGGGGCAATCGAAGCACATCTGAGCCATGCAGAGTACATACCCACTGATTTCAGGCAGGTTTGCACTCAGCATGATATAACCATGCCTCCACAGTTGCTACCTTGGTTACACTGCTATTTATACTAATACTAGCTCAATGCTAGCATGCTAGAGCTAGCGTGAGTATGTGTACATGAGCAAGGAAACCACACCGCTACCTCATGTCACCGTGCCTCAGTAGGTCACAGTTAAGAATTTCAAATTCAGGATAACCTGCTGAGAAATAAGGCAGACTCACCCCACATTGGTGGTTATTCTCTCATGAGATATACCAAGTCAGTAACAAAAATAAACTTCTGTCTCACCACACTGGTTAACAAGAAGTCAGAAATGCAGTCTCCTTAGACTTCCAGCCTTATTTCACCACCCAGACACTAGACTTTATGATGAGTGGTTATTGAAAACCAATTTAATCAAACAAAGGGTTCTTCTGATCTCAAGCATTCGGCCACACAGCCAGGTCTATATATATAACACAGATCTTACCTAATAATCATGCTGTTGCCAGTCCTTTAGTAACTAAAATCTAAAGTTTTAATAAAGAAAAGCAGAAGAGAGTTAAAATGATTAATGGATCATATATGTACAATAATGCCTATGTTCCTATATCAGGTTTGTAGCAATGATGTTATGGCTTCTGGCTTGTAAAAACTGTCTTAACTTCCAAAAGATTGGAAGGTTCTCAGTCCATAGTCCACTATGCTCCTTTTAGCTGTAAATCCACAGTCCAAAGAATCAGAGCAGGAAAGAGGCAACATGGAGATTTTTCAGGGGTCTTTTATATCTTCTGTCATGTGCTTGGAATTTTACACAGGGACATGCTGGCCACTGCTTCTCGCAACTCCCATTGGCCGGGAACAGCAAACCATGGCCACTGGGATCTGTGCGGGGGGCCAGTCTGCACACGGTCAGTGTAAACAAACATATCTCGTGGCCCTCCAGCAGATTACCCTGATGGACAGAATGCCGAAGATTGCCTACCCCTGACATAATAAAAGAAAAACGCTTAAGTCAGGCCATTGTCAAAGTACTTCTCCATTTTGGTTTTGCAGGCTGGAAACCAAACAGATCCTGGTGAAGAACTAATTCCTGAACTGATTCTATACAATTCACTTTTCTAAAATGCCTGTAATACAATGAATTAGAACCAAGAAGTTTTTTTTAAAGGAGTGACTGAAAGTGGATATATGTTAAATTCATACCACTAGAGGGCAGAAGGTGACGTCTTTTAAAATATACTATTGACTAATTCTTTAAAAAAAACTGTTTGTTTGTTACAAGTTAATGATGCTGGACTGATGACAAGTAACAAGACCCCAAGTTAGATAAAATCCAAACAAGTAGAAACACGGATTCAGATTCTAATGTAGATAGGTTTCTGTTAATGTAACATTAATCAAGGAGTGTGTATTGGAGTTATTCTCAATGACTTTATTTTATAAAAATTACAAATGGCTGCTGACATGTACAATTTACCTATGGAAAAGATGGAGAAAAGAAAAAAAAACTAGCACTAAACAGTAATTTTAAAAGATGGGGGAAGAAGAAGAAGAAATTATTAGCTATAATATCATAAATGATCTGGTAGCATTTTCTGGTGTTCAGCAAATCTATGAATTTTATGTTTTCATCTCTTCAGATTATTATATTTTGTGAACATAATACAATGGATTCAAGAGGAGTCTTTTTTCCCCTTAGAACTCATTACAGAACCTCATAACAGGACTTATCCATACTGAGACTTGATATTTATATATGCACTTACGCATTCTTTTTTATCCAAATATATTAGAGTACTTTGCAAAGGTGTGTAAATATTATTATACCAATTTTTTTGATGTAAATGTAGTGAAATCCCAGTGACTTCAGAGGGCAGGGCACGTAGTTAACAAGACAGTCCAGCTAAACATTTATTGGAAGGACATCCTTATGGTGCCCAACCTCCTGGCTGATCAGAGAGAAGATGGAGGGATAATACTGAGCAAGATTTAAGATCTCTTAATGTGAATTACTATTAGTAACAACAATTTGTTCTTTACTGAAAGATTGGGGGTGGGGGTGAGGAGGGTGGGACTGTGAAATCAGCCAAGAACCTCTATGGATCTATAGACACATGGAGTAAGTTTAAGACGTGGAAACTGAAGCACAATATGTTTAAATAACTTTTCCAAGGCCATATGGTCCACAACATCAGTGCTAAAATTCAGGTTTCCTGGCTTCTACTTATGTGCAGTAAGTATTAGACTGGACTACCTCCAAAGACAAACCACTGGTAACATTTTTCTTCTTGTTGTTGTAATTGCTGAAGCTTCTTGTATGATGGACTGTTAGGGTGGTGCTCTTCTGCTTAAGAAAAAGAGTGTATTTTGATCATTCCTTTTTGTAGTCAGTAATTTCTTTAAAATGTCTACAGGACAATAATTTAAAAGAAGGGCTGTAAACTTTACAGTACAATAGTAAATTTGTGATATTTGCAGTGCTAACTGTCATGAAGTGTGGGGGAGTCCAGACCCTGCACCCCTCTTCCTGGGATTCACCATGACTCTCAGCCAGCCAGTAAAATGGAAGGTTTATTGGCCAATAGCAACACAATCTAAAACAGAGCTTATGGGTACAACCAGGACCCCTCAGGCAAGTCCTTCTGTGAGGTAGGGAGCTTAGACCCCAGCCTTGGGGTTCCCTGCGTTCGACCACCCAGCCCGAAACTGAAACTCTCCCCAGCCCCTCCTCCTCCGGGCTTTGTCCCTTTCCCGGGCAAGGAGGTCATCTGATTCCTTTGTTCCCCAACCCCTTTAGCTCTCACCTTGCAGGGGGGGGAAGGGCCCCGCCATCAGTTGCCAGGAAATAGGGTGTTGGCCATTCTCTGTGTTCAGACCCCTGCACACACCTGCCCTCTAGGGCTCTGCAATGATCATACACCCTTATCCCACCACCTAGATACTTAAGAACTGCATAGGGGAAACTGAGGCACACCCACACTATTCAGAGAAAACATTAAGAACAGTCCCACTTCATCACACTAGCATGCAACCATTTATGCATAGTTCCATGCCGATTTTCATAGCCATTAGATTTTTGCAGATAAGCCCCAGAAGTTTTGCACAAGTTTTTAATCTTAATGTTAAAAAATACCAGCAACCTTTAAGTCTCACAGATTTAGCTGAGATATCACAGTTCATATGAAAAATTCAGTTCTTGAGCTAGATATACATTTCCGCACCTATGCCTGTATGAATCATTTATCTGGGCCCCATTTTCAAACTCCCCAATAGCACCAAAAGAAAATGCACTCAATTATTTTTTTTGGCATGCATGCCCCACTGCTCCTGAGCAGCACCTCACATCTGTGGCCGTGAAATGAGCTCTGCATGGGCACAACCCTGCACCTGAGCACCTCTTTGCCTTTCATGGTGGCATATATTTAGAGGCCAGTTTCAATATAGTACCAGATGGCTGTATCATTTATTCTTAATTAAGTGAAACAACAACAACAAATAAATAATTTCTGAGGCTGTTTCAAGCTAATGTTTTTGAGGTTAGTTGTTCAAACCTTATATCAGCATTTCTTTGACTAATTGAATGACATCCCACATCATCTGTTTAATGCACAGCTTCACTCATCCCAAATATAGTCAACATATATTTGTTGTGATGGGACAATGAACTCAAAACTACCAGCTATTTTTTTTTTAAACTTGGCAGCCTGACATGAAATGACACATAGTGCCACAGAACATCAACCAGAAAATTTGAAACAATGTGTTCTAATGTGTTTTTTCAAACACTAGTGCTGAGTGAGAAGCAAACTTCTCAAGAAAGATCCTATTTAAAGGAATTGTTCCTTCTTAAATGTTGAATGTAAAACATACACAAATTTCATCAAGGAATTAATGCTGTGGGCTTTAAAACAGAAGCCGCATCTATAGGGATATATACAAAAATATATATTTAGGGACAAAATTGTTAACAATGTTCCCTAATTTTGGCTAGTGTATCCTCTGTGGTCCTAGCATGTTCACTCATCGTCGCTGGGTATGAAGGCCCAGAGATCCATGAAGCAGCAAAACCTCTACTTCTATACTGTTCTCTGACTTATCACAGATCTTCTCCCATCACTGCCTAGGAGTCTCCATCGAACCAAGTTTTGCACCATTCAGCATACATGCACCCCATTCATAACATTCCACTTTACTCCATTTGTTCAGCTACCATAGGGCCCTCCCAAAGGCACGGCTAAGATTTGACTTCTGAGTGAAATTTAGCTGGCAATTTCAGCTGGAAAGCGAACCATCAAATTTATATGCATCTTTATCTGGTTGAAAAAAACTGTGTGTATTGGTAATTCACATTATTTCAATAGGAAAATATTATAAAGGCATCAGAAGCATTCCTTGCAACCTTACAGAAATCAATGCTTTCTATTTAAAGTATGGTTAGGAATGGAGTACAATGAAAAATGTTGTGACAATCCATATCTTATACTAAATTCATGACTCTCCACTTATACAAAGTTTCCATAACTTACAGACAATTTATCATCCCAATAATATCTCTCACTTTTTTCCTCTTTGGGTCAATAAATAGAGAGTGGAGAAATTTCAAAGCTGTTTGCCATGCAAACTCACTAAAAGGTAATAAAGAAAAGAAAAGAGGAAACAAAAATAAAACAAACCATAAATCTAGATGAGCTGCCACTTTTAGGCAAGTGGTAATATTGCCCTCCTCTATCTTAATATGAATTGCAATACTTCAACAAGTTAGACATTGAAGATCGGCTTATCTTCAATTAGTTGTCCTTAATAGTAGCTGTCACAGCTTCACGTCTCTGAGTGCACTCCATCAGGTATCAGGCTTTTACCTTATATGCCATTACCTGTCATAGGGTGGAATCTGGTGATTCTCCCATTCTCAGACTGGGTCCTGGGCTACAATACCTTGTGTATCAACTGTGCTTATCCAATATATCTGACTAGGTTCAGTGCCTGTGGTTTTTCCTGTGAATATAGTGACCAGACAGCTTCCTTAAAAAAAAAGTTGTTTAATTTTTTGCAGTAGAACAAAGTATTAGACAAAATAGGTTTTAAAACAACACACAATCAACACATATGTCTATGTTACCTAAAGTCATAACATGAGGCCTGGCTTTTTCACACAACCCAACAGGTGGCTGTTAGTCTGCTTTCATCAAACCGCTCCCCAATGACTGCTTGCCTTCTGGAAAGAGAGTCTTGTTTTATCCAACCATAGTTCATTTGTTCCTGTCAGTTCCTGATCTTTTGGCCCTGTTATCAAAAAACAGTTTTGTGGACTCAGAAGGTGGTCAAGCCAGACTCCTTGGAGTGTTTTCAATGTGGTGGCTTTTCTGGACACCTTGTTTCTTTCCTGCTTTTTCCTTACAGACCATTAATATATTAAATCTATACATTAAGCATCCCAGTAACCAGGTCAACATACGGTATTAATAAATTATTACAGAACAACTCCATGTCCAACACACAGGTGCAGTCCATTCATGAACAAGAAGAAAAGGTATATAAGCAAGCCTATATGGAGTCACAGATTATTGTAAGGAAAACAGCAAAGGTATAAAAATGATACATTGACCCCAAACTAGAGTGACTATATTTCCCAAAGGCAAAATGGGACATCCCCAGCTGCTCACCTGAGCCTACCTCCTCCCCGAAACCCATGGGGCTGGCCCAAGCTGCTCGCCCAAGGGTGCCCCCCCCCCCGTGTGAGGCTATTGCTGGTCACCAGAACCCTGCCTCCCCCGCTGTGTGGGGCTGTCATCTCTGCTTGCCTCCCCTGCATGTTCCCCCTCACCGCACCCAAAGTTGGAAAGAGCAAACGGGACAAATGCCCACTTTTGTAAAAAAAAAGTCAGGCCGGCCAGCACAGGGCTTTAAAAAGGGACTGTTCTGGCCAAAACAAGACATATGGTCACCCTATCCCAACCCTTGTATCTGGAATATGCCTATCATTATGCAGTAAGGATGAAAAACCTCTGTAGACCCTCCTAGCTGAGGGAGGTTATTTGCTGAAGCCAATGATGGTTTTTTTTTTTAACAAAATAGGCTATTAGCAGTACATTTTAGGAGCCAGATTATCGGCTGGTGCAATTTGTTTTTGCTACATTGACTTCTATGATGCAATGCAAAGTTGAGGATCTAGCTCCTGCATCTCTTAGTGTTGTACTCAGGTCTCTTTATGCAACTCTGTTTGCTTAACGGTACCTTAAAGAGGATGGAAAGGGCCCTCCTGAGGAATACTCTCAGCTCTATTCTATACTCTATTCCTCCACTCAATCTCCTCATTCTTGATATAAAAGGCTTCTCTGTAGCATCTCCTCTCCATCTAACACAGTCTTCCTTTAAATTCCTGTTTTATGGCACTAAACTTCTTTATCTCTTCACTATTTATAATTCTCCAAAACATTTAGGATACAATTTATATTAAATATGCCATAAAAAAAGAAAGCCACTGTGAACATATTCTTAGTTTTGCTTTTTCTGTGGTGTGTGAATGGGCAATGAAGATTCTGCAAAATTCTACTTGCATGTCATTTTTAATATTTTTATTGACGGATGAGTAAAATATCATCAGGTTGGGGTTTTTTGCATTATCCTCATCACTATGCAACAGGCTGTGTGAGTAAATTCTGCACCTGGGCTGGTAAATTTTCATGACAACTTTGTAAGGCTTTACATCTCTTTGATGCAGGTACCTAGGACATTAAATTAATCATGGCTTTGGTTCTTAAATATTTGGTCTTAGAGAAAGAAGGTATAAAATGGAAAAGTACACAGATTTTGTTTATGGTGAATTTGGTTAGTTTCTTGAGGTGTTAAAGCATAAAAGTGTTTGGCTAAACAAAATCTGAGCTAAGATATATTTAATCTAAATATCTTATATATTGATAAATTTTTCATTGACTGTAAAACCCAAAGTGCTGTGTTTGCTGCTTGTTTCTATGTTCTATTTAAGTGGAATAACTGAATAAGTAGAAACAAAACAGAATCCCCAAGGCTTTTCAAAGATAAAACTAAATAAAGCGTGCTACACATGTTTAACATTTTGAAATAAAGAGTCTCATATCAGAACTAAACTCCATTCAGAATTTCAAAGTTCAGTAATGAAATATAGTATTTCATTTCAAACAAACTGAAATAAACTGGGCATTCCAATGTAGAATGGACCATTTGTACACAGTTGTTTCCTAACTCATTCAGAAATAAAGGATGGCTGCCTCCAAAGCTCTGCCACTTTCCCTACCCCACCGCACCCCACTCTCCATCAGTAACTAGTTACCTCTTTAGTTAAGGGTGGTGATCTGACCTTATGTTTTCATGCCAAATAACATTTCCTCTCTTTTTAACATGAATTATCTTCTAGATCTATTGCTTCTGATCGTATGCCATGGAAGAACGCTTGGGTTTTCTTGGAAATATTGCTAAAGCCAATGTGTTGCTTCAGTTCATTTACAAGAAGTGTTCTGGAAAAGAGTGAGGCATGTCTCTTTATGGGAGGGATAGTTCTTGTCTTTGAGAATGTTTTTTGCATGGCTACTGTTAGGGGCTTATTCCTTCACCCACTTACTTCCCTGGTCCTTCTCGCATGAACAGAGAGCAACAATACCCAAAGTCCAAAGGTGCAAACAATTCAATGTTTATTGGGGTGAACTTCTAGCAAGCATGATTCCAGTTTCCTTCCTTAGTGCCCCCCTTCCCAGCTCTGACACCACAGAGCCTTACACCTGTGTCCCTGTTTCCATTCCTGCCCTTAGCCAAACATGATTCCAATTTCCCCACCCCCATTCCCTGTTCCCATTTCCCCCTTTAGCAAAACATGATTCAAATTTCCCCACCCCCATTCCCTGTCCCCATTTCCCACCCCCCCACACACACACTTCCTGATTGACTGCAAACTATATAGTAAAACTTGAGTTCTGCTTAGCTATACCTTAACCAATCATTTTACTGAAATTTAACTAACCAATCTTAACATATTGTAACATGATTATTTAACCAATTATATCCCACCACCTTAATTAGTTTACACCCAGCAAAATTAATTTTTCAGCAGACAGGAACAATCACAGAACCAGACAGAGATTATACAGACAAACAATAGGGAAATGGGGACTACAGTGATAGAACAAACACAGAAATGAGGATTTCACATCCCAACTATTGATAAGTGACTTCTTGCCAGACAGGATGCTATCAAACTAAGTTTCCTTTTACATTTTCTAGGCACTTCCCTTTCTCTGGAGGTGATAGGCACTATCAGGACAGGATCGTATTCCTAACAGCCCCATAGCACCTTATTTCAATGTGACTAGTTTGGAATGTGAAGAGGTGACTGGTCGCTTCCCAGCTTATGGCTGCCTCTGCTGCTTAGCCAAAGATTTTAGCCTAAGCATAGGGCCTCAGACTGTCACAGTAAGAGAAGGACCTTACACTGGCAGACAGTAATTTTGATTCTTTCTTTTACACCTCTATAACTAGCCAAGTGATAAGAATACACCTAAATTCTTAGAGTACAGGCCTTTACAGACAGGCCTGAATATCTATATCCTAACAGCTACCACAGGGAATGACCGAATCACTGGGTTTGATGCAGAAAATTGCTTATACACATGCACTACTGGCTCAACACCACCACACCTCAGAGGAAAATTCTTCAAGAAATGTGTGTCTTTTGTGATACACAGTGAAACCAATCCATGTCAACTGTAGAAGCCATGAATTAGCAAAGGAAAGGGCACTTCTTCAATATTGCCCTGTAAAGAGGTAGTTCCTTCTAGGCAATGGCAAAATAGGCATTTGAAATGCCTCAGAAAGTAGTTCCAGTACCTCATGATCACCCATATTCCTTCAGATGGCTTTCTATTTTTTAAAAACTTTATCACATTTCTATAGAGCAACCATCCTTGCCCTTTAATTTCTGCATGAAAAAAAGAGTACATTTGACAAGTGATCGGTGACTATATTTTTGACAATTGTTGTATTGGTGGATTAAGGGCAGTGGACCATGCCATTTGCAGAGAGAGAACAACATGTTGATTGCGATGGTGTGTATCACACAAGGCCTCCTGGGGTTAAGGAGAGCCTGTGGATGCAATCAGCCTCACCCCAGTACAGCTGCAGCAGGAAAAGGGAGGAAATAAAAGAGGAAAAGCCCAGATCAGTAGGGGCTAACTGGGAGAAGGACTAGAACTCTCGAGCTAGCCTTAGAAAGGAGGTCCTGAATGGGGGCCAGAGGCTGCCTGGAAGTTGCAAAGGAGGGAAGGTCTGACCAGGTGGGACTAGAGCCTAATTAGCGTCTGCCTTGAAGTTTCTAGGAAGGAAGGATCAGCTGGGACTAGAGCTTAACTAGAGATGCCTAAGTGTCAGAGCATCCTTGGGTCAGATAGGCCTGGTGCAGAATCTTTTTCTGTTTCTTTTGTTCCTCTACAAGTTTGAACTTCTTTTGTTTTGGGTCCCACAGAAGAGTCAGCCAGGGAAAAGACTGTGAGAAAGGCTTATCTGCACACCATGGTAGAAAGCTGTGTGGGGATACAGCAAAGAGCCTGAACAAACAGACCTCATAGACATTCCATACAGAGTCCTGGGCTGTGTTCCCCTACCAGCCCACATAAGGAGGGGGCACGATGACTGTGGAGCCAAAGTCTGGCAGTCCCAAAAGCCGAAAGTGGGGCTGAATGACCAATGTGACAGTGCCAGACGAGTGACATGTTAGACTCAGGTTTATCTTAAGGGGGAGGACTAAAAGTGACGTGGCTGGGGGGCTGAGTAGCAAAAAGAAGCAAACCATCACAGGGCTGGAACGACTTTCAGCAGGAGGTGCTAAAGGAGTAGAACTTGCTATGCCATGGCTAGACATGGTTTACACATGGTGGAGAATGCAGGAAATTGATCTAGTCCCTGAAGAAGGAGACAAATCAGGACATCAGTCAACCTCAGGCAGAGAAGTGGGGAGTTAGCAGTCTCCCACCACCATAGACATCAAATACATGTTAAATGGACTGGTGGAGCAGGCAGCAGCTGGTTCAGGAGCTAGCCACTCAACAACAGCTACTACAGCAGATTTGGTATATCTGGCTCTCTTTGCAGGAGTCCGCTATGGGTAGGCCTGTCTGGCAGAAAACCAAGCAAGCAGGAAGAGCCTCCCACCATCCTCAAGCTGACTGTCCTCATCACAATAAATGGGACTGAGGTAGAAGGGTGTGGCCAAACCTAGTCAGAGACAATTTAGTAGATGTCACACCCCTCCCAATTCATTTGGAGTGCATGCATGAGGACATTAAGCCATAGGCAGCTCCAGCTGACAGTTGGAGAGCACACTGCATCCCAGTAGTGGGACTAGCCTTCACCCTTGCACACCCTCAGGTAAGGGCATTTGGGGACATATTGAAAAGTATTAAGGACCTGCAGAACTCCTTGTATTCAGATCCAAGATATCCTGGGCAAGGGGGGTGTTGAACCCAAAGGGTCTTGTATGTGTAGGAGAGGAAATGGACCGAGGAGAAGGAGATTCCAGACAACGGGATTCCCCCTCAGTCTTCTATCTCAACAAGGAGTCAGCAGCAGCCCCTCTACAAGATGTGGGCATTTTGATGAGGTTCTCCAGCTTTATCAAAGAAACAACAGGGAGACAAAATCCTGAGTCGAGAATATGATTAGTGGCTGTAGTGAATGGGGAAGTAGGGGACCCTCAACAGGCCAGTCAATATATAAAATTTGAATTCCATATGTAGCGGCTTTACTGCCTAGAAAAAAAAACAGATGGGAGAGGTCTGGATGCAGTTCCTAATTCGGTGGCCAAATCATCATGAAGTTTTGTGGTTGACTAATTCAGTTTGTGGGACATGTGCACAAAGAGAAGACCCATGCCTAAATCCTGGCCTGTTTCTACTGACCAGGAGTGTATAAAGATTGTACTTCTGTGCCTCATGCCCAGAATGCCGGCTAGTTGCTTCCAAGGAATTTTCAAAGGCTCCTTTAGTCCATCTCACATTGATGGGCACCACCTTTGAGTAGGTAGGGATGGACTTGGCTGGGCCTCTCAAAAACAGTGAAGTGGGGTATAAATATATTCTAGTAATAGATTATGCCATAAAGTACCCAGAGGTTTTTCTAAGATCAATAAATTCTGAAGTCACTGCTACAGAATTGATTAAGGTTTTTACCGAGGAAGGGACTCCACAGTAGATCTGAACAAACCAGGTGATCAGCTTAACATCATAGGTGATGAAAGATCTGTGAAGACTGCTAGGTATCCGGACTATTTGCGCCATTGCATATCCTCTCCAGACAGATTGTCTGGTGGAGAGTTTCATTAATCTTTGAAACCAAGTAATACAAAAATGTGTTGCCACAGGCCCTTACTATTGGGACCAGCTGCTCCCACCTACTTTTGGTGTGTGAGGTTCCTCAGTTATTTACCCATCTTGCATGAGGTGGGGGAACCCCTGAGGAATTTTATACTTAATGCAAGAGACATAGGGGGAACCGGGTCCCAGAACAGAGACTGTGGTACAATGTGTCCTTAAATTCTGCAAAAGGCTCGAGGTGCTCTGTGAGAAATCCCCATGCTCCATATAGATTGAGGAGAATCTCTCTTCAGAGCAAAAAGCCCAGGTGCAGCACCTGGTGGCCTCTTTTCTCAATAGTGTTTTCAGTTTTGCCAAAACAAAATTTACTCAGCTTACCATCATATCCAGAGCTGGGGCACCTAGTTAGAGAAATGCCTTGTCCTATGCCAAGGAAAATGCATCAAATGGTACAGCAGGAACTCCAAATCTCGGGATGCTTGGGATATATAGAGGAATTGCATAGTGATCACAGGAATCCTAATATCTTGGTATCCAAGCTGGATCACACCACCCAGCTTTGTATTTATTTTAGAAAAATCAATGCCATTTCCAAGTCTGATGCATAAACGATGAACAAAGTGGATGAATTGTTGGGTGAGGCTCAATACCTTACTATAGTAATACAACTAATATGCTTTCAAAAACTTCCCCATAAAAAGTCAACTGGTTGTGTATTCCAGATTTGTTGACTTTTAGAATGCAGCAAAATTAGGATGTTCCCGTATTGAGACTTTGTATATGTATTTTCACTAAGTCCTTAAGAGTTTGTTTAGGGAAGACCAAATCCCTAAAGAAGTGTGGAAAAAAGCTCAGAAGGAAAATGGATTTACCAGGATGGACAGCATCTGGTCATGCCTCTTCCAATTAACTTGATCTGATGGCTCAAAGTTATTCAATAATGTAGCCAAGACTGCAGAAAGGATTCTCATTCTTACACACTCTAGCTTGGTGGAGGAGCATGTATTCAGTAGGATGTAGGAAAAAATCCTCAATTCAGAATAGCATGATACTGTAGAATACCATAGAACACTGGCTCTCAACCTTTCCAGACTATTGTACCCCTTTCAGGAGTCTGATTTGTCTTGCGTACCCCCAAGTTATAACTCATTTAAAAACTATTTGCTTACAAAATCAGATATAAAAATACAAAAGTGTCACAGCACACTATTTCTGAGAAATTGCTTACTTTCTCATTTTTACCATACAATTATCAAATAAATCAATTGGAATATAAATATTGTACTTACATTTCAGTGTATAGTTTATAGAGCAGTATATACAAATTGTCTGTCTGAAATTTTAGTTTGTACCGACTTTGCTAGTGCTTCTAATGTAGCCCATTGTAAAAATAGGCAAACTTCTAGATGAGTTGATATACCCCCTGGATGACCTCTGCATACCGCCAGGAGTGCGCAAACCCCTGGTTGAGAACAACTGCCATAGAATTCTAGCTAAAATAAGCAAAGTTTAGACTATTATAAATAATGTGGGATATGTAAAACACAGCAAGATAATTCCAAATGTCTGGTTAACTTGGTTAACATGCACCAAAGGTAAGAAGCACACAAACAGTACAGTGTATGTACGGTTTAGAGGTGAAAGAGTATAATTAGTGTATTAGCATGAATATAATCAACCCAACATAGAGAATGTGGAAAGACCCTTAAAAAATCCTATCATAAAGTGCTGGAATTTAAGCTAGTTCTATTGCAACTCTATTCAGCTTTTTACTGTAGTATACTACATTTGTTTATTAAGGGAAATTGGAAAACTAGCATCAGAGAATGACAATTTAACCAAAAACAAAACAAAACAAAACAAAACAAAAACAAAAAAAAAACAAAAAACCAAACCAACAACAACCCACTTAAAACCTAAGGAACAGGAGCAGATTTGGAAATGGTACAATTACTGATGATTCACAAGCATAACAGGAAATATGTATCTTTCAGTGACAATGTTACTGGAATGGGAACACTTCTCTGAAGGATAAACACATTTGAAGGGCTATAAATCTTAGCTGTATATCCAATGTCATATTTCATCATGTATGCTCTGACATATTATATTATGTCACCTGCCAATATTCCACATCATGTCAAAACTTACATGTAAGAGTTCACAGCCACTCAGAAGTAAATGATGATATTGTATCTGGTGTTGAGGTCTCTTTGGTAAATACTAGCTTTCTGAGCTTTCATTCATTATTGTCTCCTTAGAAGAATGTTGGGTGAAAAACAAGATCCACTTCAATTTAGGCATAAACCGTTTCTTTTAGTCTTTATTTTCATGTTTTAAGAATATGGTATTATCACCGATGAATTACAGAAACATATAAAAACAGATAAGGCAAGAAAGATAATTGATGAAGTTACCTCTCCTGGGGACAGGACAACTCTTCCCAGATCTCTGCTATGTTCTTCCCCTGTCTTTTCCCCTTTCTTATTGTCAATCAACTCTTTTTTCCCCCGGTTCCATAACTTTGTGGAAACTTAGTTTACCCAGTTATTTCATCTACGTACCTATCTAATTAAAACATTTTCATGCATAAATCTAACCTAAACTAACTAACCTAACTTATACAACAAACACTAAACTAATACATTTCTGCTTATCCTGCTAAAACTTACTTCTGTCATCTGTTATTTGTTGCCAGCCCCCCTGGCTTCATCCATTTGTTTTAATCTGACTGTCTGTTTTTGTGGCCTGGGTTTTTTACCTTGTTAGCTTGTCTTGTTAGAAGAGGGAGAGCACCAGAAGTTAACAATTCCCTTATGAGACTCTGCTTCACCCCACTATTTACACAGACTAAGGTTTTTACAAATAAGACACACAAACCAGGTTTCATGGTTTGCACATAACTGAAGCTGTTTCAGTTACCATCTAAAATACTGCACCAGCACACACATACAAAAGCAAATATTCCTTTCAATGTTCTTATAATAAATATTTATTAATCTAACATTATTTAATGTATATATTTCACTAACACAATTCATTTCACATTTTTCTATTAAGAACATAATGAAATCTATAAATAATTTGTGTGGGGTCTTAACCAAGGTTTAGGTTATATCAACCACCAAGAATTCAAACTCTACATTAGCTCAACAGGCTGATCCTGCAAAATGAGCAAATTTGAATAAAGGAGCTTTAGTGCAGCATAGAGAAGATGGAAGATGGAATCCTTAACCCCAACAAGAGCTTCATCAGCATGTCACCCCCACAGAAAGCCACTGCTGGTTATCTGTGTATGCACTGTGGGGAGGTGTGAAGGAATATATTTTAAGCCTACCTTTCCCTCCTATGTTGAATAAGTCCTTATGGAATCACAATATGTTAACCTCCTGACTACACACCTCATATGGTCACATCCCCAGACCTGGAGAACTTCTCTAGAGTGCACAGGAGCTACAAAATCACCCTGGATGTGCTCTTCACAAGAAGGAATAACATAGGGATTTATATAGCGGTATAACAAGGAATAACGGGAAACCCAAAAGTACAAACCTTCCCCTCAAACAAAAAAAAGCAGATTTTAATGCTGGTACTTCACAATGAGATGTGCAAGGATCATTGACTTAAAACGTAATCATGTGACATTACATTTTAAATATCAATGACAGCTCCTAGGATTCCTTCCTTTGGCACCTGGCTGTCCAAACCAAAGCACACTCTGCTTGAGGCTATGGCTATCTTCCCAATACTCTGCTTCTGGAGTGACTCAGCAAAACACTCTCCCTGCAGGCTTAAGGGAAGGACCTTGTTTCTGTGAGACACCCAGGACCCTGGAACTTGGTCTCTCAGGCCATGTATACACTACAGGCTAAATCGGCAGTGCTGCAATCAATGCAGCGGCAGGTCCTGTGAGGGCAAGCTAAGGCAATGGGAGTGTGCTCCACCTCCCTGAGAGGCAGAAGCTATGTCAACAGGAGAGCATCTCCCATTGGCATAGTGCAGTGTAGACACTATTGTAATTCGACCTAAGTTACATCAATTTCAGTTACGTAATTTATATAATGGAACTAGCGTTAACTTAGATCGATTTAGAACATCAGTGTAGACAACTACTCAGTCTAAAATAGACCAAATTTGATTTCCTCTCAGGGTTAACTGCAAAAGTCATTCTTTTGACAGGATCTGTGGAGAAGATTAAGAGTATGTCCTAGTGGGTAGTGAGATGGGGAGCGAGGGACTGAAGGGGCTGTTTTATTGCTATGATATGTTTGGCTGGCTGGATCATTATCATATATCGTGTTTTCTGCTGCTGGGTTGTACATGCAATTAATTCTTAGGTCACCTTTGCATAAAAGATGGCTTTTAAAATTCTTATTTAAATCTAAACATATCTAAAAGAAAAAAAAAGTCACCTGGCAACTGGGTGGGATCTGGTAGGCTAGTGTTTCCCAAACCTGGGACGCCGCTTGTTCAAGGAAAGCCCCTGGCGGGCCACGCCGGTTTGTTTACCTGCCACATCCAGAGATTTGGCCGATCGCGGCTCCCACTGGCCATGGTTCCCCGCTGCAGGCCAATGGGGGCTGCGGGAAGCGGAGCAGGCCAAGGGATGTACTGGCTGCCACTTCCCACAGTCCCCATTGGCCTGGAGCGGCGAACTGCGGCCAGTGGGAGCCGCAATCGGCTGAACCTGCGGACGTGGCAGGTAAACAAACTGGCCCGACCCGCCAGGGGCTTTCCCTGAATAAGTGGAATCCCAAGTTTGGGAAACACTGTGGTAGGCAAACATTGACACCCTGTTACTTAATCAGATTACTGTCATTCTGAGAAAAATCTAAATATTTATGACTCAGAATCCCAAAACTCAGATATGACACAGAGATAAAAACACACTATCAATATGTACATCAATCCTGGTCCAACTGAAGTGAATGAAAAACTCACATTGGTTTCAATGGGGCCAATATATCAGCAATTCCACACTATATTAGACATTCACTTGTAGAAGATACTGAATATAATCTGTTATTCATTTTCTGAAATAAGATTTTTTTATTGAGAGGCACAGAGAGGATAACACCTGTCCCTGATGTGAATATAAAGCTACAATTCAGCTGAGGATTTGTCAGTTAGCTGATGTCAAAAGCTGCAGAGGCATGAAAATACAGTCAGCCTTGTTTTCACACCAAAGGTCATCTATTTTTAATTTTCTCTTTCCCACAATTATTATTTTTTTGGAATCATTGAAGTAAGGATGCTAACAGAAACAAATTTCAAATAATCCTTACTGAACCTCTTTTGTTATGGTCTTCAGTGACATCAGAGTTTTCACTCAAGTTATTATAACTGAAGTAATTAATTTTTATTATTACTGTGATTTATGTTGCAATATTGTCAAAGGCCACAGTCAATTTTAGGGTCCCATGGTGCTAGGCCTGGTATAAATGCACAGAAGCGTATGAGAACACTTTACACAGACTTTATGCCTTTTATCAGGATCCTGACAAAGGGAAGAAAGAAGAGTAGCAAAATACAGACCCTGGACTTCAGAAAAGCAAACTTAGACTCTCTTAGGGAAATGGTAAGCAGGATCCCCTGGGAGGCTAATATGAGGGGGCAAGGAGTCCAGGAGAGCTGACTGTATTTTAAAGAAGCCTTATTGAGGACGCAGGAACAAAACATCCCGATGTGCAGAAAGAATGGCAAATATGGCAGGCAACCAGCTTGGCTTAACAGTGAAATCTTTGGTGAGTTTAAACTCAAAAAGGAAGCTTACAAGAAATGGAAATTTGGAGACGTGACTAGGGAGGAGTAAAAATATTGCTAGAGCATGCAGGGTTGTAATCAGGAAGGCCAAAGCACAATTGGAGTTGCAGCTAGCAAGGGATGTGAAGGGTAACAAGAAGGGTTTCTACAGGTATGTTAGCAACAGGAAGAATGTCAGGGAAAGGGAGGGACCCTTACTGAATGGAGGGAGGAAACATAGCGACAGATGATGTGGAAAAAGCAGAAGTACTCAATGCTTTTTTTGCCTCGGTCTTCAAGGACAAGGACAGCTCCCAGACTGCTACACTGGGCAACACAGTATGGGGAGGAACCCTCAGTGGTGAAAGAACAGGTTAAGGACTATTTAGAAAAGCGGTACATGCATAAGTCCATAGGTTCAGATCTAATGCATCCAACGGTGCTGAGGGATTTGGCTGATCTGATTGCAGAGCCATTGGCCATAATCTTTGAAAATTCATGGCGATCTGGGGAGGTCCCGGATGATTGGAAAAAGGCAAATATAGTGCCCATATTTTAAAAAGGGAAGAAAGAGAACCCGGGAACTATAGACCGGTCAGTCTCACTTCAGTCCCCAGCAAAATCATGGAGCAGGTCCTCAAGGAATCCATTTTGAAGCACTTGGAGAAGAGGAAGGTGATCAGGAACAGTCAACTTTGATTCACCAAGGGCAAGTGATGCCAGACCAACCTGATTGCCTTCTATGATGAGATAACTGGCTCTGTAGATAGGGGGAAAGCAGTGGACGTGATATATCTTGACTTTAGCAAAGCTTGTGATATGGTTTCCCACAGTATTCTTGCCAGCAAGTTAAAAAAGTATGGATTGGATGAATGGACTATAAGGTGGACAGAAAGCTGGCTAGATTGCCGTGCCTAACGGGTAGTGATCGATGGCTCGATGTCTAGTTGGCAGCCAGTATCAAGCAGAGTGCCCCAGGGGTGGGTCCTGGGGCCGGTTTTGTTCAACATCTTTATTAATGATCTGGATGATGGGATCAATTTCACCCTCAGCAAGTTTGCAGATGACACTAAGCTGTGGGGAGAGGTAGATATGCTGGAGGGCAGGGATAGGTCCAGAGTGACCTAGGCAAATTGGAGGATTGGGCCAAAAGAAATCTAATGAGGCTCAACAAGGACAAGTGCAGAGTCCTGCATTTAGGACAGAAGAATCCCATGCACCACTACAGGCTGGGGACTGACTGACCAACCAAGGAGCAGTTCTGCAGAAAAGGACCTGGGGATTACAGTGGATGAGAAGCTGGTTACGAGTCATCAGTGTGCCCTTGTTGCCAAGAAGGCCAATGGCATATTGGGCTGTATTAGTAGGAGCATTGCCAGCTGTCATAAATATAAAGGGAAGGGTAAACCCCTTTGAAATCCCTCCTGGCCAGGGGAAAGCTCCTCTCACCTGTAAAGGGTTAAGAAGCTAAAGGTAACCTCGCTGGCACCTGACCAAAATGACCAATGAGGGGACAAGATACTTTCAAAAGCTGGGAGGAGGGAGAGAAACAAAGGGTCTGTGTGTGTCTGTATGCTGTGCTTGGCCAGGGATAGACCAGGAATGGAGTCTTAGAACTTTTAGCAAGTAATCTAGCTACGTATGTGTTAGATTATGATTTCTTTAAATGGCTGAGAAAAGAATTGTGCTGAATAGAATAACTATTTCTGTCTGTGTATCTTTTTGTAACTTAAGGTTTTGCCTAGAGGGGTTCTCTATGTTTTTGAATCTAATTACCCTGTAAGATATCTACCATCCTGATTTTACAGGGGGGATTTCTTCATTTCTATTTACTTCTATTTTCTATTAAAAGTGTTCTTGTAAAAAACTGAATGTTTTTTCATTGTTCTCAGATCCAAGGGTTTGGGTCTGTGGTCACCTATGCAAATTGGTGAGGCTTTTTATCCAACATTTCCCAGGAAAGGGGGGGGTGCAAGTGTTGGGAGGATTGTTCATTGTTCTTAAGATCCAAGGGTCTGGGTCTGTAGTCACCTAGGCAAATTGGTGAGGCTTTTTACCAAACCTTGTCCAGGAAGTGGGGTGCAGGGTTTTGGGAAGTATTTTGGGGGGAAAGACGCGTCCAAACAGCTCTTCCCCAGTAACCAGGATTAGTTTGGTGGTGGTAGCGGCCATTCCAAGGACCACGGGTGGAATACTTTGTACCTTGGGGAAGTTTTGACCTAAGCTGGTAAAGATAAGCTTAGGAGGTTTTTCATGCAGGTCCCCACATCTGTACCCTAGAGTTCAGAGTGGGGGAGGAACCTTGACATGGTGGCATAGTGGTGGGATTAACCTGAAATCATTTTGAGATCCAGTTGAGATTTTTTGAACTAGAAATACAGATTTTAAAAAGGAATTTTTTTTTCCTGTGGCTTTGAAGCAGCTTTGAAACTGAAAGCATCTTGGGTTTTCCCTGCTTTGTGGCCAAGCAGAGACAAAAAGGGATTATCTTGTGAATTGCAGGTTTTCTTTGCCTGGAGGCAGGGTACTTAACTCCTGCAGGGAAATTCACAGTCTTCCAACCCAGAGGTTTTTTTTTTTCTTTTCTTCCTAAAAGTAAATAGGGGGTGTGTGTTCTACCCATTTGCTTTTTCTTTGGGCTGGGTAAGCAGGTTTCCAAGTAGTTTGGAGGTTTTTTGCTTTAAGTTGGGCCCAGAACAGAGACAAGGGAATTGTCTTTTTCTGTAGGCTGACAATCACTATCAGAGAATAGGTATTCTATTCCAGCACAGCAAAATTTTACAGCCAAGTTTTGTTTGTTTATTTCTAAACCTCGGGTGTAAAGTTAGTTAAAAACAGAGAGGTTAGAATGGCAAAATCCGCGGCTCGACTACAGCTCGAATTAGCCAAATTTCAGGCTGAGGAAAGACAAAGGGAACATGAAAGACAGATAGAACTCATGCAGCTGAAGAAGGAACAAGAAAGGGAGGCAGAACAACACCAAGCGGCTGCTCACAGGAGAGCTATGGAAGCGAGGGACAAAGAACTGGAGGAGAAGGAAAAAGAGAGGAAGTATGTGGAGGAGATGGAGAAGATAAAGGCTCAGCAGAATATCCCAACAAACCCTAGTAATCCTTCTCCAAGTACCACTTCCCATCCCAGAAAGTTCCCCACCTACAAGGCAGGCGATGATACTGAGGCCTTCCTAGAAAACTTCGAAAGGGCCTGCCTTGGGTACAACATCTCTACTGACCAGTACATGGTAGAGCTGAGGCCGCAGCTCAGTGGACCCTTAGCTGAGGTGGCAGCTGAAATGCCTAAAGAACACATGAACAAGTATGAACTGTTTAAATCCAAGGCGAGAGTCAGAATGGGGATAACACCCGAGCAGTCTCGTCGGAGGTTCAGAGCCCTAAGGTGGAAACCAGACATGTCATTTACCCGACATGCCTACCACATTGTGAAACATTGGGATGCCTGGATATCAGGAGCAAGTGTTGAATCTCCAGTAAATTTGCCCTTCCTAATGCAAATGGAACAGTTCTTAGAGGGTGTTCCTGAGGAAATAGAAAGATACATCCTAGATGGGAAACCCAAAACTGTAATCGAGGCAGGAGAGATTGGAGCCAGATGGGTGGAGGTGGCAGAGAAGAAGAAAACTGGTCGCAGTTGGAGCGGAGACCAGAAGGGACCACCCCAGACCACACCCTATTACCGGGGGCCGCCCAAGGCCCCACCTACCTCCCAAAGAACCCTCCAGACCCCTTATCGTCCTGCCACCCCGTTCTCCAGCAACCCTCCTCGCCCCAGTGACCCGTCAGCTGGACGATGTTTTAAATGTAACGAGCTGGGGCATGTAAAGGCCAACTGCCCCAAGAACCCCAACAGATTACAGTTCATTGCACCGGAATCACACCAGAGGTCCACAGGCCCAGATACTTCCCAGATACCCTTAGAGCGGAGGGAAACTGTGAGTGTGGGCGGGAAGAAGGTCACCGCGTGGAGGGACACCGGAGCACAAGTGTCAGCTATCCATGCTTCCTTAGTGGACCCCAATTTAATCAACCCAGAGATCCAAGTGACGATTCAACCCTTCAAGTCCAACTCTTTCAATTTGCCTACAGCCAAGTTGCCTGTCCAGTACAAGGGCTGGTCAGGAATGTGGACTTTTGCAGTCTATGATGATTATCCCATCCCCATGCTGTTGGGGGAAGACTTGGCCAATCATGTGAAGCAGGCCAAGAGGGTGGGAACGGTCACCCGCAGCCAGGCTAAACAAGCCGTGAGGCCTAGCTCTGTTCCGGAAACTGCTATCAGGACCCAGTCAGAGGTGATGGACCTGGACCTTAGGCCAATGTCTGCAACAGCAGTAGTGGATCCAGTCCCAGAGACCCAGACGGAACCAGTCCCAGAACCGGAACCAGCCGAACAACCAACACCAGACCCTGTGTCAGCACTGAATCCAGTACTTGCAACCTCAACACCAGAGGGCCCCACTGAACCTGAACTGGCAGCAGCCGATAACCCTACACAAGAGGCTCAGCCGGAGCCTGAATCCCAACATAGTGCACCAGCGGAGAGCGGTTCACAGTCAACAGAAACAGCTCCATCCCCTATATTGCTTCCAGAGGGACCAAGCCTAGGTCCACAATCCAATGAGGAACTGATGTCCCCAGCATCAAGGGAACAGTTCCAGACCGAACAGGAAGCAGATGAAAGCCTCCAGAGAGCTTGGACGGCGGCACGGAGCAACCCACCGCCTCTCAGCTCTTCTAATCGATCCAGGTTTGTTGTAGAAAGAGGACTTTTATACAAGGAAACTCTTTCTGGTGGACACCAGGAAGACTGGCATCCTCAGAGACAGTTGGTAGTTCCAACTAAATACCGGGCCAAGCTCTTGAGCTTAGCCCACGATCACCCTAGTGGCCATGCTGGGGTGAACAGGACCAAAGACCGTTTGGGGGGGTCATTCCACTGGGAGGGAATGGGCAAGGATGTTTCTACCTATGTCCAGTCTTGTGAGGTGTGCCAAAGAGTGGGAAAACCCCAAGACCAGGTCAAAGCCCCTCTACAACCACTCCCCATCATTGAAGTTCCATTTCAGCGAGTAGCTGTGGATATTCTGGGTCCTTTTCCGAAAAAGACAGCCAGAGGAAAGCAGTACATACTGACTTTCATGGATTTTGCCACCCGATGGCCGGAAGCAGTAGCTCTAAGCAACACCAGGGCTAAAAGTGTATGCCAGGCACTAGCAGACATTTTTGCCAGGGTAGGTTGGCCCTCCGACATCCTCACAGATGCAGGGACTAATTTCCTGGCAGGAACTATGAAAAACCTTTGGGAAGCTCATGGGGTAAATCACTTGGTTGCCACTCCTTACCACCATCAAACAAATGGCATGGTGGAGAAGTTTAATGGAACTTTGGGGGCCATGATACGTAAATTCGTAAATGAGCACTCCAATGATTGGGACCTAGTGTTGCAGCAGTTGCTCTTTGCCTACAGAGCTGTACCACATCCCAGTTTAGGGTTTTCCCCATTTGAACTTGTATATGGCCGTGAGGTTAAGGGGCCATTGCAGTTGGTGAAGCAGCAATGGGAGGGATTTACACCTTCTCCAGGAACTAACATTCTGGACTTTGTAACCAACCTACAAAACACCCTCCGAACCTCTTTAGCCCTTGCTAAAGAAAACTTACAGGATGCTCAAAAAGAGCAAAAAGCCTGGTATGATAAACATGCCAGAGAGCGTTCCTTCAAAGTAGGAGACCAGGTCATGGTCTTAAGGGCGCTCCAGGCCCATAAAATGGAAGCATCGTGGGAAGGGCCATTCACGGTCCAGGAGCGCCTGGGAGCTGTTAATTATCTCATAGCATTCCCCACCTCCAACCGAAAGCCTAAGGTGTACCATATTAATTCTCTAAAGCCCTTTTATTCCAGAGAATTAAAGGTTTGTCAGTTTACAGCCCAGGGAGAAGATGATGCTGAGTGGCCTGAAGGTGTCTACTACGAAGGGAAAAGTGCTGGTGGTGTGGAAGAGGTGAACCTCTCCATGACCCTTGGGCGTATGCAGCGACAGCAGATCCAGGAGCTGTGCACTAGCTACGCGCCAACGTTCTCAGCCACCCCAGGACTGACTGAACGGGCATACCACTCCATTGACACAGGTAATGCTCACCCAATTAGGGTCCAACCTTACCGGGTGTCTCCTCAAGCTAAAACTGCTATACAACGGGAGATCCAGGATATGTTACAGATGGGTGTAATCCGCCCCTCTGAAAGTGCATGGGCATCTCCAGTGGTTCTAGTTCCCAAACCAGATGGGGAAATACGTTTTTGCGTGGACTACCGTAAGCTAAATGCTGTAACTCGCCCAGACAACTATCCAATGCCCCGCACAGATGAACTGTTAGAGAAACTGGGACGGGCCCAGTTCATCTCTACCTTGGACTTAACAAAGGGGTACTGGCAGGTACCGCTAGATGAATCTGCCAAGGAAAGGTCAGCCTTCATCACACATCTCGGGCTGTATGAATTTAATGTACTCCCTTTCGGGCTGCGAAATGCACCCGCCACTTTCCAAAGACTTGTAGATGGTCTCCTAGCGGGATTAGGAGAATATGCAGTCGCCTACCTTGACGATGTGGCCATATTTTCGGATTCCTGGGCAGACCACCTGGAACATCTACAAAAAGTCCTTGAGCGCATAAGGGAGGCAGGACTAACTGTTAAGGCTAAGAAGTGTCAAATAGGCCTAAACAGAGTGACTTACCTTGGACACCAGGTGGGTCAAGGAACTATCAGCCCCCTACAGGCCAAAGTGGATGCTATCCAAAAGTGGCCTGTCCCAAAGTCAAAGAAACAGGTTCAATCCTTCTTAGGCTTGGCCGGTTATTACAGGCGATTTGTACCGCACTACAGCCAAATCGCTGCCCCACTGACAGACCTAACCAAAAAGAAACAGCCAAATGCTGTTCAGTGGACCGGAAAGTGTCAGAAGGCCTTTAACAAGCTTAAAGCGACACTCATGTCTGACCCTGTACTAAGGGCCCCAGACTTTGACAAACCGTTCCTAGTAACCACAGATGCATCCGAGCGTGGTGTGGGAGCAGTTTTAATGCAGAAAGGATCTGATCAAGAATTCCACCCTGTAGTGTTTCTCAGCAAAAAACTGTCTGAGAGGGAAAGCAACTGGTCAGTCACTGAAAAAGAATGTTATGCCATTGTCTACGCTCTGGAAAAGCTACGCCCATATGTTTGGGGACGGCGTTTCCACCTGCAAACCGACCATGCTGCACTGAAGTGGCTTCACACCGTCAAGGAAACTAACAAAAAACTTCTTCGGTGGAGTTTAGCTCTCCAAGATATTGATTTCGACATTCAACACATCTCAGGAGCTTCTAACAAAGTGGCTGATGCACTCTCCCGTGAAAGTTTCCCAGAGTCAACTGGTTAAAATCGTCCTTGAGATGTGGAAAATATTGTTAGTCTTTATGTACTTGGTAGTATATTTAGAGATGCATGTGTCTTATTAACTCTGTTTTTCCTAGAGCTCCAGGAAGAAATCCCAGCCAGTGTTTCACCCTAGCTGAGATTTGGGGGGCGTGTCATAAATATAAAGGGAAGGGTAAACCCCTTTGAAATCCCTCCTGGCCAGGGGAAAGCTCCTCTCACCTGTAAAGGGTTAAGAAGCTAAAGGTAACCTCGCTGGCACCTGACCAAAATGACCAATGAGGGGACAAGATACTTTCAAAAGCTGGGAGGAGGGAGAGAAACAAAGGGTCTGTGTGTGTCTGTATGCTGTGCTTGGCCAGGGATAGACCAGGAATGGAGTCTTAGAACTTTTAGTAAGTAATCTAGCTAGGTATGTGTTAGATTATGATTTCTTTAAATGGCTGAGAAAAGAATTGTGCTGAATAGAATAACTATTTCTGTCTGTGTATCTTTTTGTAACTTAAGGTTTTGCCTAGAGGGGTTCTCTATGTTTTTGAATCTAATTACCCTGTAAGATATCTACCATCCTGATTTTACAGGGGGGATTTCTTCATTTCTATTTACTTCTATTTTCTATTAAAAGTCTTCTTGTAAAAAACTGAATGTTTTTTCATTGTTCTCAGATCCAAGGGTTTGGGTCTGTGGTCACCTATGCAAATTGGTGAGGCTTTTTATCCAACATTTCCCAGGAAAGGGGGGGGTGCAAGTGTTGGGAGGATTGTTCATTGTTCTTAAGATCCAAGGGTCTGGGTCTGTAGTCACCTAGGCAAATTGGTGAGGCTTTTTACCAAACCTTGTCCAGGAAGTGGGGTGCAGGGTTTTGGGAAGTATTTTGGGGGGAAAGACGCGTCCAAACAGCTCTTCCCCAGTAACCAGGATTAGTTTGGTGGTGGTAGCGGCCATTCCAAGGACCACGGGTGGAATACTTTGTACCTTGGGGAAGTTTTGACCTAAGCTGGTAAAGATAAGCTTAGGAGGTTTTTCATGCAGGTCCCCACATCTGTACCCTAGAGTTCAGAGTGGGGGAGGAACCTTGACACCAGCAGATCGAGGGAAGTGATTATTCCCCTCTATTTGGCACTGGTGAGGCCACACCTGGAGTTTTGCGTCTAGTTTTGGTCCCCCCAGGACAGAAGGGATGTGGACAAATTGGAGAGAGTTCAGCGGAGGGCAACTAAAGTGATTAGGGGGCTTAGGCACATGATTTATGAAGAGAGGCTGAGGGAACTGGGGTTATTTAGTCTGCAGAAGAGAAGAGTGAAGCGGGATTTGATAGCAGCCTTCAACTACCTGAAGCGGGATTCCAAAGAGAATGGAGCTAGGCTGTTCTCAGAGGTGATAGATGACAGAACAAGGAGTAATGGTCTCAAGTTGCGGTGGGAGAGGCCTAGGTTGGATATTAGGAAACACTATTTCACTAGGAGGGTGGTGAAGGACTGGAATGGGTTACCTAGGAAGGTGGTGGAATCTTCATCCTTAGAGGTTTTTAAAGTCCGGCTTGACAAAGCCCTGGCTGGGATGATTTAGATGGTTTTGGTCCTGCTTTGAACAGCAGATTGGACTAGATGACCTCCTGAGGTCTCTTCCAACCCTAATATTTTATGATTCTAAAGCAAGGATCAGTAACCTTTGGCATGCAGACTACAAGGGAAATCAGCTGGCGGGCCAGGACAGTTTGTTTACCTGCAGCGTCTACAGGTTTGGCCGATCGCAGCTCCCACTGGCCATGGTTTGCCGTTCCAGGCCAATGGGAAGCTGCGATCGGCTGAATCTGCAGATGCTGCAGGTAAACAAACCATCCCGGCCCACCAGAGGATTTCCCTGACGAGCTGCATGCCAAAGGTTGCCGATCCCTGTTCTGAAATAAGTGTTTTTAAATACCCAAGAGCACCAAAAAATATTTCTTTCCCTTCTTTTTTTCTTTAAAGGTGAACAGTAAATTCCTAATTGTCTCTCTTTTTCTCGGACAGAACATTTCTCCTAATACCCTCTTCCTATAAAGGATTTATCCGTACAAAGGTAAAAAACTAAATAATTTCTGAGATATCTATTAATATATTACAGCACATCATTAACGACACATCTGCACATCATTATCTTCTGACTCTCCAAAGTATAGTTATCTCTGTACTAAATCTTGCAATAAAAAGGTCGCTTAAAAATAAGATGAGTTTATATGACAGGAAATTTTAGTTTGACAGAGGAAAAATAATGTTCAAAACTATAATTTCTCTACCTGCCAGTAAGAGAAGAATGTAACACATTGGTGTATGACAAAGTAAAAAAAAAATTTGTAAAATACAGCCATCAACTAATACAAAATGACTTGCAGACATTTTAATGTCAGAACCCAGTGTGTAATTTCAATAAATACATATATTTTGCTGACTCTTCAGTTCAGAAATTCTACCAGCAGAGGGTGATGTTGAACTATGAATGTAGAGCTGTCATTTTCTGCATGCACTGTAGTTTCATCTTCACACGAAACAATACATGCACATTTTTAAATTCATGCAAGTTTTAAAAAGCTTTTTTTAAAAAAATAAATAGATCTTTTAAAGGGCATAAAGTCTGTGTGAGGTGTCCACATACACTTTCAAAATGTTTTCAGGGAGAAAAAGCTTTACCAGACTTTAGAAAATATCCAACCAAATAAATAAATATTTTATAGTGCAATTGGATACTTTCAGTCTCAAAATGTATCTCATTTCTTGGTATGACCACTTATGTTTTGGGTGCTATCTACCCTGAGAAAATAAAACTCAGCTATAGGTGCAGTGGAGTCTGTGAAGGTCATGAGAAGTTTTTTACTATGATGCTTGTGTAACAAGCACACAAAGAAAATCAGTTTTTTTTGTTTGGTTGGTTTTTTGGTGGTGGGTGCTGGGGGTGTAAATAAGCCATCACACCATTGGTACATGTTATCTCACTGATCTATAATAAGGTGTATTCCTTCCTGGGATATCCGTAAGAGGTCTCTCCTCCCATTATATTACATAAGATGCAGAAAGAGAATTTTGTATGTTGCATATTGCTTAACATCCTTAAGAACATTATGTACCAACATATTAAACCCTATTATTCCTTTGAGGTGAAGTCTAATTCAGTTTTAGATTAATGTAAATTAGTATCAAGGGGAAAACTTGAGCATTTAAATGACTTTACAGTCTTTATCAGAGGGGTAGCTGTGTTAATCTGGATCTGTAAAAGCGGCAAAGAGTCCTGTGGCACCTTATAGACTAACAGGCATATTGGAGCATAAGCTTTTGTGGGTGAATACCCACTTCATCAGATAGTCACATGTAACTCACATTCAATTAAAGAAAATTTTGCTATCATGGTGTATGCAGGATTGGGGCTTTTATCTAATATAGGTTTAGATTATATGACCTTACTCACAATGGTGAACTCTTACTTATAATAGCAAAATAAACAGGATTACTCGTGACTGTGCTCATTAATGTAAGCATTTGATTTGTTTTATTTTTGGGGATAAGGGGGGCAAGGTGGCTTTATTATTTTTAAGTGCAATACAACTGGATCTAGGACCCATTAAAGGCTGTGGAAGGACTCCCTTTGATTTCAGTGGGAATTGAATCAGACCTACATATGATTGATAGTGAGTTTTGGATTTTAATGTTCTATTGATATAAGATGGTATAAACTATAGATCTAAAAGGAAAGCAAAGTTTGGACCTCTTCCTGCATACTCCAAACTTCCATACAGTACAGGGTACCAGACTCATACACCCTCATCCTAGAAAGTATTAAGCACATGCTTGATTTCATACATGGTGAGAAACCATTTAACATAGATTCATAGATTCATAAATATTTAGATCAGAAGAGACCATTATGATCATCTAGTCTGACCTCCTGCACAATGCAGGCTACAGAATCTCACCTACCCAATCCTGCGATAAATCTTTTACTTATGTCTGAGCTATTGAAGTCCTCAAATCGTGGTTTAAAGACTTCAAGGAGCAGAGAATCCTCCAGCAAGTGACCCATGCCCCATGCTACAGAGGAAGGCGAAAAACCTCCAGGGTCTCTTCCAATCTGCCCTGGAGGAAAATTCCTTCCCGACCCCAAATATGGCGATCAGCTGAACCCTGAGCATATGGGCAAGAATCACCAGCCAGATACCCAGGAAAGAATTCTCTGTAGTAACATTACTCAGATTCAGATTTTAATGACATTATGATGATATAATCTGACTTCCTTAACACTGAAGACCACAGAACCTCATCCACCCACTCCTTCAATAGGGCCATAACTTCCGAGTGAGTTACTTAAGTCCTCAAACCTTGATTTAAAGACTTCAAATTACATAGAATCCAGCATTTAGCCAGTTCAAAAGAGCAAGTGATCCGTGTTCCATGCTGCAGAGGAAGGCAAAGGAAATTTTGCTAGTTTAAAACTTTTCATCACTTGTGACTACTTCCATCTCAGAAGTCAATTACCCTCCCTACTCAGATGGAGTCCATCCTATGAGAACAGTCATTTGTCCATGAATGCCTTCCACTGGATGAACATCCAAAATCACTCCTTATAACACCTTTGCCTGAACAATGTGTTGATAATTGTAATCTTGTGTCACCTTCACTCTCCTCCTCTAAGGATAGATAGAATCCCACTGAAGATCACCTGCCCATTTATTTAAGCATCTTCCTCAACCTGGCATAGTTTTCCTTCATGTAACTCAGTGAGAATCTAGCAGTATTATTTGTCACCATGTGAAGGACAGTAAATGGATTCTTTCTTATTCCCATTAGGATCCTCTTCAGCCTCAGATCCTCTTCCTATATCTTAGCTCCTGGCAGACAATACACTTTTCTGTTCTCTGGGTCAGGTCTGGTGACAGGGTTGTCTATCACTCTTAATATGGAGTCCCCAGTGATGCAGACTGGCCTTTTCCTGGTATTGGGGAGATTCTCAGGTCTTCACCTTTCTAGTCTTCTTTCTGGCTACAAATCTTCTTGTCATCTGTTCTCAGTTGCAATTTTCTGTGAGTTATCGTCTATCCTCCTGGAGCTCTGAACTCTGGCTAGCTCCGTTGCCTCTTCCCCTCTTCTTGTGGGACTAGCCACTCTTCTCTTTTTTCTTACCTTCTCATTTCTTGTTACAGCCTGACTCTCCCCTTTATTTCCCACTCAGCATACCTGTTCCACAGATCTGTTTCTCCTTCACTAGCTGGTCTTTTCCTCTTCCCTGTTCTCTTAGTCACATGCTTCCACAGGTAACTTTCTTCATCCACCAGTCTACCCTCACAGTTCTCTTGTCCAGCATGTACCTGCAAGTTTTGAGTTTACCTTCAGTCACTTCTCTTTCCCCAACATCTGTTCAAATTTCCTTCGAAACTCAACTAGAGTTTGTAGCTCCATCTTCAAACCTTGGATCTCCTTCCATTAGGTGGCACTTCGTACAAATGAAGCACCTTTCAAGTATCTCCCTTCAGAAGAATTACATCTTGCAGGTTCCACATCCATTCATTGTCATTGTCTCTTACAGTCTTTGGGTCACTACCACTGCTGCCTCTGTAGCTGCCATAGCCTTTCCTCATAACATCCTATCAAGAAAAAAACAAAACAAAAACCACACTCTCCCACAAACTCCCCTTACAAACTCCCACTCAAACTCCCCAGTTTTCAGTTCTCTTTGTTGATTCCAAGGTCATTGGCTCATCACCCGGCTGCCTCACTTTATAGGCCTGCTACCTGAGCAGCCCTGCCCCTTAAGGTTCAGCTATGATCAAAGGCTCCACTTCTCTCACAACACACTTCCCACTACCATGCTTTGCAAATTGAAAACAAACCAACAAGCAAACAAGCACACTCCCAAGAACTCACTCACTCCCCCTTGCATCTTTTCTCTTCTAACAGATCTCCACTCAAACTGCTCTGTTTTCAGCTGTTAGCTGGCTCCTGTGCTGCTACTCATGATGCCTAAAGTTCATTACCTGCATAAGTCTTTACAATACTAGGGCCTTAAACAATAACATGATTATTTTAAAAGTCATCCATGTGCAGCAGATTGGGCTTTTTATACAAGGAAAGGTGTAATTATAGGCACATTTTCCAATCAAGTAAACATATACATGATTTAAAAAAAATTTGGACTGATAGTAAAATATTATTTTCTTATCAGAAAAGAAGTGGGTTCATAATTTGTTAATTAATGAAATGCTTATTATTTTTTTTTTTTTAAATCATGATGAATATACATTCTATTCGCTACTTAGGGACAGATCCAATTTCCACTGAAATCAATGGGAGTCTTTCTATTGACTTCAATGTCAGCTCAGTTTGGCCCTTAGAATCACATAAACCTTTATCAGTGTCACTCTGCAAATGAATGACAAACAGATGAATATATAGAAAAAAACAAAGCCAACAGAGTCAGAGACATAGCCATCTACATACATTACATATATGTCTAGATTTGAAAAAGCCATATTGCTTTATTTTGCTCTGCTGTGTAATGCTAAAATTCAACCATACATGCTTATTTACCATAATTTATTTACTACCTGTCTAAATAATATATAAGTGTATTCATCTAAAACCATTTGAACAGTTGCTGATCCTACAATTAAAAAAGAAAGTGACAATAAACACAAGCTATAAAAAAAAGTCACATTTAGTTAGAATGAAAAAATGGCATAAGGCTGTTAACTTCAAAGGGGGAGAAAAGAGCATGTGAAACGGAATGGTTAACATATATCTTTCAAACTGTAATACAGCAGTAGTCGCCTGGCCCTTCCTACTCAGGGATGGAAAAAATACATGATGTTTGTTATTAACTGAACAAAAAAATAAATACTTGATGCCCATCAGACAATCAAAGTTCAAGGTTATTCTGGCCATGTGCAAAATTAAATAGCAGCTCTAGTGTAATGGGCTATATATTTTAGAGAAAACATATTTGTTTTAACCCTGGAAGATAAATGACAATAAAAAGAATGTATATGTCCATGCTCAAGAGAGGTGATTCTATTTCCATTGAAATCAATGGTCATTTTGCCAGTAAGATCAGGCCCTTGGCCTTCCTCATTTACTTCTTTTTGTATTTTAAACGTTATCAACCAATAGGCTTTTGCTTTATTATTTTAGGGGAGAAAGTTTGGGCTGCATAGTAGCTAAAGCTCAATTAATTTAATTCAGAAGTTCTAGCAACCCCAAAGGAGAAATATGGTACGTATTGGGTAACAAGTATTTTGATCATTGGAAAAATATAAATTATATAAACATATATACACACACCCCAAAGCCTTTTTGTGAGGGAGTTTTCAATAACTGAACTATCATTCCTGCTTTAAAAAAAGATAATAAATACCAGAAATTCAATTGGCCACTTTTAGAGAGCCTGAATTAATATAATTCCAACACTAGCTGTCTGACTTGTAGAGTAGGAGCAGATGACATGTAAAAGAAGATCTTATTTTCCCCCTTTATATTTGATATTTCTGTCACAACCAGACTACATCAGTTATTCTGGGATGGTGAAAGAAGCAGTGGAGCTGGAGGATAACTCACTTTCCTTGGACAGGATATAGAGATTAGAAATGTATTAAATGGAGCTCCTGGGGCCCACAGAGTTGACAAACTATGTAATGCTTTCTAAATATATCAACACCAACTGTTCATGGATGATACTGAGTGAGCTACCTTCCTCTATCTAAGACCACAATGACTGGTTAGTATCAAACCTTAGATGCTTATACTATACTGATGTGATATTCCCCAAGATGTCAGGATGATTAAATAATATTTTCCACTCCTGCCAAAATTTTACAAATGTCTGTTTGCACTGTATACATCTCTGAAAAGATTCAACATTATGTTGTATGGTATTGCACACATTCAGGTTAAGACATAATCAGCAAAATGAATACTCCATATCTGAAGAAAACTTCTGAGAGAAGATATCTCACTTACAATGTCTCAGCCAACACCTCAGAAAACATTTCATTCTGCGGGCCATAAGAAAGTGTTCAAAGGACTATGGTGATCCATGCACCACAGTTTGAGAATTATTACTTCTCATGCCAAAGCATCCATAGTGTTGCCGTCCATTACCCGTGTCTTGTTCTTCCATTAAACCCAGCCTGATCTTCTCCCTGCATATAGTGTCCCACCCTCTTGTCTTTGCTATTATTTTCTTTGTCATTCTAGCATCTGTTTGTCTTCTCACAGTGTTCCCACCATCATAATATTTTATTACAGTTAATCCCATAGCCTAATACCATATCATACTCTCCTAACTTCTTCATCTGCCTTAAAATCATTCCACTTTATGCCTGTCATCTTCTGAAGAATTCTTATCCCTACTTCCTTCAGCTTTGTGATGTCTGTTTCATTTAATGCACCTGCTTTTAGACCATAGTGTATTATTGTTAGTACACTGGTTTGATAAATTGGTATTAACCATAATGTTATCCATCCATAATTTCATCAACTTCTGTGCAGCACTTGCAGCTAAAGCGTCCATACTTGATGGAATCACTGGTACTGATCAGGTTTTCTAGGTATACGTTGTTCTATGACTTCACTGCAGCATTCCAACAGCATCTACTGTCCCTTTTCCAAGACATGCTATTACATCTTCTTGGCACTTATTGTAAGGCAAAGTCGACTACACCAATATTCCAAGATAGAGAAGAGTATCATAATTAATTCAAATGTCTCTGTCAAGTTGCATGTTATCATCTGCATAAGCTAAAGAGCTTAATTCCAGATCATCCAATGTTGTGTCCTCCAACTTGTCTACCATTTTTAATGCCCAATTTAAGAACTTGATGAAAATCAAAAGTGATTCCATGCCTCTTTATCTTACACCAAACTTTGATTTGAACCACTTGTTTAATTTTTCTCCAATTGTTACAGCACTACAGGAGTCTTCATACATAACTTTCATAATTGCAGTTATCTTATCTGAAACAGCATATGATTTTGTTCCTTTCCATAATACTTTCCTCTCCAAACAAACAAATACCTTAATGAAGAAAACTGAAACAGAAACTTAGTATCCATTCTCACTTTTTTCCCCATCAACTGTCAGAGTGTATATTTGGCCTGGTCTTTAGCCTCACAGTTCCTTGCTGTGATGGGGTCCCTGGGGTGCAACCTGGACTGTGGGACTGCTGAGCAACCCTTACCCACCAACCTGGGTTGCCTCTCACACTGTGATGCTGTTGCTAAGCCACAAACCTCTAGCAGTACAGCACTTACACAGACATTCACAAGCTGGGACACACACAAGTGAGTTACATGAAAGCTTCTCCCAGCCATTCATGAATAGAGAGGCTCCAGTCCGTTCCCCCAAATTACCCCAGCCATACACCCCAGAACTGTACTGTTTTGCTCTAGTCAAAAGCCTGACCAATGTACATTTATTACCCAGTTCACCCCACTCTCAATGTAGAGAGGACACACACTAGTCTTTGTAAACTGAGCTGAGATTTACCAAGCACTTCAACCAAAACAAACTGTTTTAGGTAAAATATAAAACAGATTTATTAACTACAGAAAGATAGATTTTAAGTGATTATAAGTAACAATAGAGATCAAAGTTGGTTACCTAAGAAACAAAAATAAATGCATAGTCTGAGTCCTATAAACTAAACAGAATTTGAATCAAGTAGTGTCTGACCCTGACAGATTTCAGAGTAGCAGCATGTTAGTCTGTATCCACAAAAAGAAAAGGAGTACTTGTGGCACTTTATAGACTAACAAATTTATGTGAGCATAAGCTTTTGTGAGCGACAGCTCACTTCATCAGATGCATGCAGCAGACAATACAGTGGGAAGATTTTATATACACAGAGAAAATGAAACAATGGGTGTTACCATACACAATGTAACAAGAGTGATCAGGTAAGGTGACCTATTACCAGCAGGAGAGAAAAAAAACAACCTTTTGTAGTGATAATCAAGATGGGCCATTTCCAGCTGTTGACAAGAATGTCTGAGGAACAGTGTGGGGGGGATGGAAATAAACATGGGGAAATAGTTTTACTTTGTGTAATGACACATCCACTCCCAGTCTTTATTCAAGCCCAAGTTAATGGTGTCAATTGGAATTAGTTAATTGCAAACTAATTCCAATTCAGCAGTCTCTCATTGGAGTCTGTTTCTGAAGTTTTTTTGTTGTAATATTGTGACTGTTAAGTCTGTAATCAAGTGACCAGAAAGACTGAAGTGTTCTCTGACTGGTTTTTTAATGTTATAATTCTTGATGTCTGATTTGTGTCCATTTATTCTTTTACATAGAGACTGTCCAGTTTGACCAATGTACATGGCAGAGGGGCATTGCTGGCACATGATGGCATATATCCCATTGGTAGATGTGCAGGAGAACGAGCCTCTGATAGTGTAGCTGATGTGATAAGGCCCTATGGTGGTGTCCCCTGAATAGATATGTGGACACCATGTTGCCAATGGGCTTTGTTGCAAGGATAGGTTCCTGGGTTGGTGTTTTTGTTGTGTGGTGTGTGGTTGCTGGTGAGTATTTGTTTCAGGTTCGGGGGCTGTCTGTAAGCAGGGAATGGCCTGTCTCCCAAGATATGTGAGAATGATGGGTCATCCCTCAGGATAGGTTGTAGATCCTTGATGATGCGTTGGAGAGGTTTTAGTTGGGGGCTGAAGGTGATGGCTAGTGACGTTATTTTCTTTGTTGGGCCTGTCCTGTAGTAGGTAACTTCTGGGTACTCTTCTGGCTCTGTCAATCTGTTTCTTCACTTCCACAGGTGGGTATTGTAGTTGTAAGAATGCTTGATAGAGATCTTGTAGGTGTTTGTCTCTGTCTGAGGGGTTGGAGAAAATGCAGTTGTATCATAGAGCTTGGCTGTAGACAATGGATAGTGAGGTGTGGTCTGGATGAAAGCTGGAGGAACATAGGTAAGTATAGCAGTCAGTAGGTTTCCGGTATAGGGTGGTGTTTATGTGACCATCGCTTATTAGCACCATAGTGTCCAGGAAGTGGATCTCTTGTGTGGACTGGTCCAGGCTGAGGTTGATGGTGGGATGGAAATTGTTGAAATCCTGGTGGAATTCCTCAAGGGCTTCTTTTCCATGGGTCCAGATGACGAAGATGTCATCAATATAGTGCAAGTAGAGTAGGGGCATTAGGGGA
Organism: Eretmochelys imbricata; assembly: GCF_965152235.1. Lineage (NCBI taxonomy): Eukaryota > Metazoa > Chordata > Testudines > Cheloniidae > Eretmochelys > Eretmochelys imbricata. The sequence continues at coordinate 89,548,730 of NC_135572.1, read as the reverse complement.
TGAGAGTTGAGGAAGCTTTGTTTTAAATCAGCCATAAAAATGTTGGCATACTGTGGGGCCATGTGGGTACGCATAGCAGTGCCGCTGATTTGAGGGTATACATTGTCCCAAATGTGAAATAGTTATGGGTGAGGACAAAGTCAAAGTTCAGCCAGCAGGTTTGCCGTGACATTATCGAGGATACTGTTTCTGATGGCTTGTAATCCATCTTTGTGTGGAATGTTGATATAGAGGGCTTCTACATCCATAGTGGCTAGGATGGTGTTTTCAGAAAGACCACCGGTGGATTGTAGTTTCCTCAGGAAGTCAGTGGTGTCTCGAATATAGCTGGGAGTGCTGGGAGTGTAGGGCCTGAGGAGGGAGTCTACATAGCCAGACAATCCTGCTGTCAGGGTACCAATGCCTGAGATGATGGGGCGTCCAGGATTTCCAGGTTTATGGATCTTGGGTAGCAGATAGAATACTCCTGGTTGGAGTTCCAGGGGTGTGTCTGTGCGGATTTGTTTCTTGTGCTTGAGCGTATGGTGTAGTTTCTTTTGATAACCCTCAGTGGGATCAGAGGGTAATGGCTTGTACAAAGTGGTGTTGGAGAGCTGCCGAGCAGCCTCTTGTTCATAGTCGAACCTATTCATGATGATGACAGCACCTCCTTTGTCAGCCTTTTTGATTATGATGTCAGAGTCGTTTCTGAGGTTGTGGATGGCATTGTGTTCTGCATGGCTGAGGTTATGGGGCAAGTGATGTTGCTTTTCCACAATTTCAGCCCGTGCACGTCGGCAGAAGCACTCTATGTCAAAGTCCAGTCTGTTGTTTCGACCTTCAGGAGGAGTCTATCCAGAATCCTTCCTTTTGTAGAGTTGGTATGAAGGTCTCTGTGGGTTAGTATGTTGTTCAGAGGTGTGTTAGAAATATCGCTTGAGTCGGAGACATCAAAAATAGGATTCTATGTCACCACAGAACTGTATCATGTTCGTGGGGGTGGAGGGGCAGAAGAAGAGGCCCCGAGATAGGACAGATTCTTCTGCTGAGCTAGGAGTATAGCTGGATAGATTAACAATATTGCTGGGTGCGTTAAGAGAACCACTGTTGTGGCCCTTTGTGGCATGCAATAGTTTAGATAGTTTAGTGTCCTTTCTTTTGTAGAGAAGCAAAGTGTGTGTTGTAAATGGCTTGTCTAATTTTTGTAAAGTCCAGCCACAAGGAATTTTGTGTGGAAGGTTGTTTTTTTTTATGAGAGTATCCAGTTTTGAGAGTTCATTCTTAATCTTTCCCTGTTTGCTGTATAGCATGTTGATCAGGTGCTTCCGCAGTTTCTTTGAGAGCGTGTGGCACAATCTGTCAGCGTATTCTCTGTGGTATGTAGATCGTAATGGATTTTTTACCTTCAGTCATTTTGGTATGATGTCCATCTGTTTGCATTTGGAAAGGAAATGATGTCTGTCTGTATCTGTACGAGTTTTTTCATGAAGTTGAAACCCCCCCCCACGACTGTTCCTCACATGTTCTTGTCAACTGCTGGAAATGGCCCACCTTGATGATCACTACAAAAGGTTTTTTTTTTTCTCTCCTGCTGGTAATAGCTCACCTTACCTGATCACTCTTGTTACATTGTGTATGATAACACCCATTGTTTCATGTTCTCTGTGTATATAAAATCTCCCCACTGTATTTTCCACTGCATGCATCTGTCAAGGTTTCTTCCCCACTCTGAACTCTAGGGTACAGATGTGGGGACCTGCATGAAAGACCCGCTAAGCCTATTCTTACCAGCTTAGGTTAAAAATTCCCCAAGGTACAAACTTTGGCCTTGTCCTTGAACCCTATGCTGCCACCACCAAGCGTGTTAACAAAGAACAGGGAAAGAGCCCACTTGGAGATGTCTTCCCCCAAAATATGTCCCCAAGTCCTACACCCCCTTTCTTGGGGAAGGCTTGATAAAAATCCTCACCAATTTGTACAGGTGAACACAGACCCAAACCCTTGGATCTTAAGAACAATGAAAAATCAATCAGGTTCTTAAAAGAAGAATTTTAATTAAAGAAAAGGTAAAAGACTCACCTCTGTAAAATCAGGATGGTAAATACCTTACAGGGAAATCAGATTGAAAACATAGAGAATCCCTCTAAGCAAAACCTTAAGTTACAAAAAGACACAAAAACATTCCATTCAGCACAGTTTATTTTACCAGCCATTAAACAAAAGGAAATCTAATGCATTTCTAGCTAGATTGCTTATTAACTAATAGGGATTGTGAGGCTGCATTCCTGATCTATTCTTAGCAAAAGCATCACACAGACAGACAAACCCTTTGTTTCCCACTCCTCCAGATTTGAAAGTACCTTGTCTTCTCATTGGTAATTTTGGGCAGGTGCCAGCGAGGTTATCTTAGCTTCTTTACCCTTTACAGGTGAAAGGGTTTTACCTCTGGCCAGGAGGGATTTTATAGCACTGTATACAGAAAGATGGTTACCCTGCCTTTTATATTTATGACAGCATCTGATGAAGTGAGCTGTAGCTCACGAAAGCTTATGCTCAGATAAATTTGTTAGTCTCTAATGTGCCACAAGTACCCTGACAGATGTTATAGTTCCTTAATACACAGGCTGGAGCTGCCTTCCAGCCTTGGACCACCCTCCCCAGTTCATAGTCTTTGTCCTCCAGATGTTTCTTCCAGGTGTTGTGTTGTGGGGGGAGTGAGGCCGAGTCATGATGTTACTTCTCCTCTTTTGTAGTTTCTTCCAGCTTGCTGGAAAGATGTATGCTTCTGACATGGAGGTCCGCCCCCATTGGTCAAGAATTTTCCATTATTTATGGCTCTCTCTGAGAAGTCTTCTGGCATGGCTGATGGGAAAGTGGATTCTCTTTAATGAGCAATCGGTAGATCCGGCTATGACATTGTTGTACCTGAAAGGCTGGTTGTGGGGGTTCCAAACCTCATATTTCAGTAACACACACATAGCAAAACATTATAACTTCACATACAATGATAACATTACAATCCAACAGGATATTAATGTTCAACAGATCAAGGCTTCTAAAAAGATGCCTCACAATGCACACTTTGTACAAAACATATCATAATTATATGACAGTGGTGAATATGGAGATCCGGAGTGCTGCTTTGAGGTACAGAGTGCCACACTTACCTACTACTTCCTCTAAAACTGGCCTTAATCTGTTGAGAATTAGGTTATAGCTACATTGCAATAAAAGACCTGCAGTATGGCCACTGGTGTTCTGGGTCATCAAATTGGGGGTCACATGGCTTGGGTTTTGAGCCCTACAGCCTGAGCCCCACAAGCCCAAGTCAACTGACCCAGTCTCTGAGACTCAGTACTGTAGGGATTTTTTTTTTATTGCGATGTAGACATACTCTTAGTTTCATCATGAATTTTCCTGATCAGCTTATGCCTCTTGCCATGGTGACTGGAATGGTTCATGACTGTGAGAGCCATCTTCAGGGTGGACTGTCAAGAAGCAGTACAGAGACCCAAACTGATTATATGGTCTACAATTAGATTTCACCAACCCAATAACAGGTGTGAACTCCTGAAGAACTAAAATAGTCTTACCATGGATTCACAGAGAGGCCCCTTGGTCATTCTGGTCTAACTTTCCACCCAGGCAAGCTGCACTTAATGATAGTTGGTTACTTACATCAAAAATCACACTAAAATTTAGGTTGCTCCTGCTCCAAAGGGGCCAGTCACGTACCCTAATTGGTACCTTAGATCTCACACCAGACACTTGCATCCAATCCTATAGCAAAATAACTAAGGATTTATTAACTAAGAAAAAGAAATGAAAGAGTTATTTAGAGGTAAAAGCATGCAAAAATGTATACACAAATGAGTTATAATTTATGGTTCCAAAAAAGGACAAACTTGTGGTAATCTGTCAGTTCTGAATGTCTTTTAGGGCTTGTCAGGGTTCCACCCCTCCCAAACTCTGGGGTACAGTTGTGGGTACCTGCATGAAAGACCTCCTAAGTTTATATTCTACCATCTTAGTTTCATAGAATCATAAAATATCAGGGTTAGAAGGGACCTCAGGAGGTCATCTAGTCCAACCCTCAACTCAAAGCAGGACCAATCCCCAATTTTTACCCCAGATCCCTAAATGGCCCCCTTAAGGATAGAACCCACAAGCCTGGAGTTAGCAGGCCAGTGCTCAAACCACTGAGCTATCCCTTCCCCCCAGGTTAAAACTTCCCCAAGGCACAAATTCCTTTCCTTTTCCTGGACAGTATTGCTGCCACAACCAAGTGATTTACACAAACATTCAGGGAAGGGTCACTTGGAATCCCTATCGACCCAAAATATCCCCCTAAGCCGCTTCGCCCCCTTTCCTGGGAAGGCTTGAGAATAATATAGCAACCAATTGTCTTAGCAATGTGAGCACAGACCAGACCCTTTGTTTACAGGACACTGAAAATTAATCAAGTTCTTAAAAGAAGAACATTATTATAAATAAAAAGTAAAAGAATCACACCTGCAAAATCAGAATGGAAGGTATCTTTACAGAATAATAAAAAGATTTAAAAGACAGAGGATCCCCCTCTAGGCTCATCTTCACAGTTACAAAAACAGGAATAAAACTACCTCTGTAGCATAGGACAAATTCACAAGCTAAAACAAAAGATTACCTAAAACATTTCCTTGCCCTACTTATATTTTTTTGTGATTTTAGATGGATTATTCCAGGTATATTTTCAGGAGATGTTATACCTGTTTGGCTTCTCTCTCCAACCGGAGAGGGAACACACAAAGAGAACAACAAACAAAACCTTCCCCCCCAGATTTGAAAGAATCTTCTTTCCTCATTGGTCCTTCTGGTCAGGTGCCAACTAGGTTATTTGAACTTTTTAACCCCTTACAGGTAAGGCAATTTATTACAGCTGTCAAGGAGGGATTTCATGACAGGGCTAATCTAGTTCGATATAGGCGATCTTTCCTTCTGTGTTGTAGCTCTGGCCTGTGAGAGTCCAAACAGCAAAAGAGATGAAAAAATGTCTAGTTAATTATCTTTATTTCCTTCCAGATTCAAGCTGACAAAATAAGCCCTTTTGCAAGTAGCCTTTTCATGTGTATGAAGGGGCAATTAACAAAGCCTTTGTATTTCAATGACCCGTAATGGCCCATTTAGTTTTGCTAGCCCTTCTTGATGGGCAGGAGACTTTCCTCCTTATAGGTTCACAGTTCCCAAGTAAACATTTTTACAGTTATAGAGCAAAAAATTAAATATTATCATATAGCATGTGATAAAGATATTATACGTGAGTTTAATACATGCATCAACTTAAAAACCTTTCATAAAGTCCAAACACTAAACACATTTTTATAAGTTCAATACCCATTTTAACCATACTAAAGCACAAGTGAAATAGACTAGTTTCCAGCAATGAATTTTCAGAAGATTAAAGCCTTGGCAAGAGCTGGCAGATGGTTTGCCAGCGTCACTTTTCTATAATTATTCAGACTGGCAGGATCTCCTTTCCTGAAAACTGGTAAAACTATTTCCTTTAGCCGGTCATCTGATACATCCGATTGCTCCTATACCTTTTATATATTTTTCCTAATGTTTTGATAGCACTTGTCCTACCAGCTTTTAGCAGCTCACTAATTATATCTATACCTATTCCTGCAACTTTTCAATTTTTTAACTACTTCATTGCTCAATTTCTTCTTCTGATGGTGGTTCAATGCTGATATCCATTCTGCCTTGCAAGCTGCCCTGATCACCTAGTACATCTAGAATGCTTGCATCTGGTTGAATTATAGGGGTTAGCACTTTGTCAAAATGCTCTTTCCACTCTTGCAGCATTTCTTTGGCATTTGTTTTCAGTTCAGCAGAAGCCTTTCTTAACACGTGCATTGTTGGCCTGGTTGTGTTTCCATACAACTTAATCTTTTTTTATGTATTGTTTCCATATATTGTTTTCTTGATGCCTCCTCAAGCTGTTGAGCTGCTTCTTTCCAGAACTTTTGCTTGTCCAATTTTTGTGATTTCTACAACACTTTTCACAATGCTTTTACACTTTACACTTTTCACAACACTTCTGTTTTCCCAGCAGTCTTGGCTTGTTTACTATTTTCCGCTAATGATCTTGTTTGTTGCTTGTCCAATTTTTCCTTGTTTTCTTACACCTTCCAATAACTTCCTCCACTGTATTTTATATTGCTTTCTTTAATATTTCCCATATGGTCTGTAGAGAGATTTCTTCATCATTGTAAATTAATGGCCTGAAATGCCCTCCACGCATCACCTCCATCACAGAGCTCTTCTTTAACTTATCAAGATTAAATCAGGCTCTAGCTGCACCCATCCTTTTCTTTGACTTCAGCTTAATCTTTTCCATTATTAATTCTGCCACAATTTCCACTACTGTAGACGCTAACATTAACAGTGACCTTCTATGCCTTATATTTATAATAAAGTGGTCAATCTGTTTTTCTGGTTTGACCATCTGGTGAGTTCCATATAACATTGTGCAGGTCTTTGTGAGGAACCAAATACAGACAATCAGATTGCACCTTTCACAGCAAATTCTTAAACTTTCTGCATTATTGTCTGCCATCACAAAGTTGTGTGGTCCAACACTATTAATTTTCATACCATATTCCCTACCAACCTCTGCATTCATATCTTGCATGATCAAAATCATATCATGATCAAGAATCTGATCCACGTTATCCTACTGTTGATAAAATCCATCCTTCTTTTTTCTTGCTTTTGTGGGTGCATAACAGCAGATCACAGTTATGTAGGCAGTTATGTAGTTACTGTAGGCAGTCTGCTCAGACACAGGTTTCCAGCTGTTCATTGACATAATTGTTCAGTTGTCTACTGCTATAGTAACCCTATCCCTATGCTTCTTTTCTTCACCTGAATGTCCAGAATAAAAGAAAATATAATTTCCAACTGTGACTCTCCTGTACCTAGATGATGTGTCTCATGTATGGCAGCAAGGGAAATTTGTAACTTCCTTAACGTCTCTGCTACAAGCTCAGTCTGGCCTGGAACTAATAGAGTTCTAACATTCCAGCTCACAATGCATGTTTAGCCATTATCCAAAATACATGAAAATTTCTATTTGCTAGCCTTGATAGGCCTGGGTCAAAAAGTATAGCTTGCTGTACTGTTTCTATAGCAAATAAGTTTAAGGTATAATAACTTGTTAGGCCAATCGACCCTATTCAGCTCATGGGAATACCATGTCATAGCCTGTTGGCCTGCTAGGAACAAGTATCTGCAGCTCCACTCTAGTGTCCTGGCCTTCCATGGCTAACAAGCTTGGACTGCTTGTATTTGAAATCAGAGTTTTCCTTCTAGACAGACAGATGCCTACAGAGGCAAAGCAAACCTGTGTGCCCCAGTTTGAAATAAGAGTTTCCCTTCTCCTAGATACAGTTGGTTCATGGCACCTTATTCCCTAATAGTTGGTGCAACCCTTCTGGATTTCTCCAAGAAAGGTTACCCCATCCAAGTTATATGCTTCCAGTGTGAGATGAGAACAGCTACTGCAAAGAAATTCTCTTGATCATATTGATTCCTGTCTATTTTTAAATCTATCTTTCCACTGAATCATTTGTGTTAGCAAATAAAAGAAAGTTTCTGTGGTTTTATTTGGTCAAAATAATAGAGTGGTTGATATTTGTTAGGGTTAAAGAATGGTTAGCACATATTGTATCTTTGTATTAACCACAGACCAAGTAAGTAATGCTGTGAGAGATAAACTAGTCTTTCTTGCATTGTCACCAAGGGTCATTAACCATGATTTAAGAGATCATCTTCTATTGGGTTGAGGTAATTCAAACTTCATGCTAATTCAGCTGTGTGCTTCTGAACTGGAGCTGCTGATTTGTTGAGTTAAATGCAATGGATTTATGGTGTGGTCCACTAAATGGATAGACTAATTCCTCTTTATAATCATTATTGAATGAACATTATTGTTGATGGTGGGGTGGGACATTCAACCACCCAAGGATCTTGAAATCATGATATCAAATGTACGTCAGATGGGGAACTTTTTCTTATTGAATGTCTCACTGTATTGAGGTAATCCCTGTCTCTTTCAAATAATTTTAAAAAAAAAGTTATATTAACTATGCAGAGTAAAGTAACGCTCAAAAATATATTTTGAAAGAAGGTGCTTTCCTATGTTTCAGATTTGTCAAATTTTCTTGACTAAGTTAGTAATTAGGGCTAAACTGTGACTGTAATTACAGGCCTGAGAAAGCAGTGGTGTATAAAGTGCACTATCCCAGGAGAAGCTTGGGTGGTATTATGACTCAGAGACAATCCTCTGAATCACAATTCATCCCCCAGCTTTTTGTGCACTCTATGGGGTAGTAATTTGCTTCTGGCCTATACAACACCCTAATGTTAGCTTAGCTGGTAACAAGGAGTGGGCCTGGAGCCAAGTCTCAACCCATTCCCTGCCTCTCCCTATCCATTCACTCCACAGGGAGAGTGAGTAGCACTCACTTTTATGTGCCTGGACCCAAGGTCCAATTATTCCATCCCATGTAGGACTATAAGGTGTGTTCTTACTTCTGCTTATTCCTGGACCAGAGGCACATTGTGCAAGACAATCTAGCCCTTAACAGTAGGTATTTAATTTTGATAGTAAATTATTCCCAGTTAAGAGGTTGCTTCTTTTTTAAGCATGGGTGCTTATAGCAATCAGATACAAAATACGGAATTCTTAATTTGCACATGTCATAAATATAAAGGGAAGGGTAAACCCCTTTGAAATCCCTCCTGGCCAGGGGAAAGCTCCTCTCACCTGTAAAGGGTTAAGAAGCTAAAGGTAACCTCGCTGGCACCTGACCAAAATGACCAATGAGGGGACAAGATACTTTCAAAAGCTGGGAGGAGGGAGAGAAACAAAGGGTCTGTGTCTGTCTGTATGCTGCTTTTGCCAGGGATAGACCAGGAATGGAGTCTTAGAACTTTTAGTAAGTAATCTAGCTAGGTATGTGTTAGATTATGATTTCTTTAAATGGCTGAGAAAAGAATTGTGCTGAATAGAATAACTATTTCTGTCTGTGTATCTTTTTTGTAACTTAAGGTTTTGCCTAGAGGGGTTCTCTATGTTTTCTAATCTAATTACCCTGTAAGATATCTACCATCCTGATTTTACAGGGGGGATTTCTTCATTTCTATTTACTTCTATTTTCTATTAAAAGTCTTCTTGTAAAAGACTGAATGCTTTTTCATTGTTCTCAGATCCAAGGGTTTGGGTCTGTGGTCACCTATGCAAATTGGTGAGGCTTTTTATCCAACATTTCCCAGGAAAGGGGGGGTGCAAGTGTTGGGAGGATTGTTCATTGTTCTTAAGATCCAAGGGTCTGGGTCTGTAGTCACCTAGGCAAATTGGTGAGGCTTTTTACCAAACCTTGTCCAGGAAGTGGGGTGCAGGGTTTTGGGAAGTATTTTGGGGGGAAAGACGCGTCCAAACAGCTCTTCCCCAGTAACCAGTATTAGTTTGGTGGTGGTAGCGGCCATTCCAAGGACCACGGGTGGAATACTTTGTACCTTGGGGAAGTTTTGACTTAAGCTGGTAAAGATAAGCTTAGGAGGTTTTTCATGCAGGTCCCCACATCTGTACCCTAGAGTTCAGAGTGGGGGAGGAACCTTGACATGGTGGCATAGTGGTGGGATTAACCTGAAATCATTTTGAGATCCAGTTGAGATTTTTTGAACTAGAAATACAGATTTTAAAAAGGAATTTTTTTTTCCTGTGGCTTTGAAGCAGCTTTGAAACTGAAAGCATCTTGGGTTTTCCCTGCTTTGTGGCCAAGCAGAGACAAAAGGGGATTATCTTGTGAATTGCAGGTTTTCTTTGCCTGGAGGCAGGGTACTTAACTCCTGCAGGGAAATTCACAGTCTTCCAACCCAGAGGTTTTTTTTTTCTTTTCTTCCTAAAAGTAAATAGGGGGTGTGTGTTCTACCCATTTGCTTTTTCTTTGGGCTGGGTAAGCAGGTTTCCAAGTAGTTTGGAGGTTTTTTGCTTTAAGTTGGGCCCAGAACAGAGACAAGGGAATTGTCTTTTTCTGTAGGCTGACAATCACTATCAGAGAATAGGTATTCTATTCCAGCACAGCAAAATTTTACAGCCAAGTTTTGTTTGTTTATTTCTAAACCTCGGGTGTAAAGTTAGTTAAAAACAGAGAGGTTAGAATGACCAAATCCTCAGCTCGACTACAGCTGGAATTAGCCAAATTTCAGGCTGAGGAAAGACAAAGGGAACATGAAAGACAGATAGAACTCATGCGGCTGAAGAAGGAACAAGAAAGGGAGGCAGAACAACACCAAGCGGCTGCTCACAGGAGAGCTATGGAAGCGAGGGACAAAGAACTGGAGGAGAAGGAAAAAGAGAGGAAGTATGTGGAGGAGATGGAGAAGATAAAGGCTCAGCAGAATATCCCAACAAACCCTAGTAATCCTTCTCCAAGTACCACTTCCCATCCCAGAAAGTTCCCCACCTACAAGGCAGGCGATGATACTGAGGCCTTCCTAGAAAACTTCGAAAGGGCCTGCCTTGGATACAACCTCTCTACTGACCAGTACATGGTAGAGCTGAGGCCGCAGCTCAGTGGACCCTTAGCTGAGGTGGCAGCTGAAATGCCTAAAGAACACATGAACAAGTATGAACTGTTTAAATCCAAGGCGAGAGTCAGAATGGGGATAACACCCGAGCAGTCTCGTCGGAGGTTCAGAGCCCTAAGGTGGAAACCAGACATGTCATTTACCCGACATGCCTACCACATTGTGAAACATTGGGATGCCTGGATATCAGGAGCAAGTGTTGAATCTCCAGTAAATTTGCCCTTCCTAATGCAAATGGAACAGTTCTTAGAGGGTGTTCCTGAGGAAATAGAAAGATACATCCTAGATGGGAAACCCAAAACTGTAATCGAGGCAGGAGAGATTGGAGCCAGATGGGTGGAGGTGGCAGAGAAGAAGAAAACTGGTCGCAGTTGGAGCGGAGACCAGAAGGGACCACCCCAGACCACACCCTATTACCGGGGGCCGCCCAAGGCCCCACCTACCTCCCAAAGAACCCTCCAGACCCCTTATCGTCCTGCCACCCCGTTCTCCAGCAACCCTCCTCGCCCCAGTGACCCGTCAGCTGGACGATGTTTTAAATGTAACGAGCTGGGGCATGTAAAGGCCAACTGCCCCAAGAACCCCAACAGATTACAGTTCATTGCACCGGAATCACACCAGAGGTCCACAGGCCCAGATACTTCCCAGATACCCTTGGAGCGGAGGGAAACTGTGAGTGTGGGCGGGAAGAAGGTCACCGCGTGGAGGGACACCGGAGCACAAGTGTCAGCTATCCATGCTTCCTTAGTGGACCCCAATTTAATCAACCCAGAGATCCAAGTGACGATTCAACCCTTCAAGTCCAACTCTTTCAATTTGCCTACAGCCAAGTTGCCTGTCCAGTACAAGGGCTGGTCAGGAATGTGGACTTTTGCAGTCTATGATGATTATCCCATCCCCATGCTGTTGGGGGAAGACTTGGCCAATCATGTGAAGCAGGCCAAGAGGGTGGGAACGGTCACCCGCAGCCAGGCTAAACAAGCCGTGAGGCCTAGCTCTGTTCCGGAAACTGCTATCAGGACCCAGTCAGAGGTGATGGACCTGGACCTTAGGCCAATGTCTGCAACAGCAGTAGTGGATCCAGTCCCAGAGACCCAGATGGAACCAGTCCCAGAACCGGAACCAGCCGAACAACCAACACCAGACCCTGTGTCAGCACTGAATCCAGTACTTGCAACCTCAACACCAGAGGGCCCCACTGAACCTGAACTGGCAGCAGCCGATAACCCTACACAAGAGGCTCAGCCGGAGCCTGAATCCCAACATAGTGCACCAGCGGAGAGCGGTTCACAGTCAACAGAAACAGCTCCATCCCCTATATTGCTTCCAGAGGGACCAAGCCTAGGTCCACAATCCAATGAGGGACTGATGTCTCCAGCATCAAGGGAACAGTTCCAGACCGAACAGGAAGCAGATGAAAGCCTCCAGAGAGCTTGGACAGCGGCACGGAGCAACCCACCGCCTCTCAGCTCTTCTAATCGATCCAGGTTTGTTGTAGAAAGAGGACTTTTATACAAGGAAACTCTTTCTGGTGGACACCAGGAAGACTGGCATCCTGAGAGACAGTTGGTAGTTCCAACTAAATACCGGGCCAAGCTCTTGAGCTTAGCCCACGATCACCCTAGTGGCCATGCTGGGGTGAACAGGACCAAAGACCGTTTGGGGGGGTCATTCCACTGGGAGGGAATGGGCAAGGATGTTTCTACCTATGTCCAGTCTTGTGAGGTGTGCCAAAGAGTGGGAAAACCCCAAGACCAGGTCAAAGCCCCTCTACAACCTCTCCCCATCATTGAAGTTCCATTTCAGCGAGTAGCTGTGGATATTCTGGGTCCTTTTCCGAAAAAGACAGCCAGAGGAAAGCAGTACATACTGACTTTCATGGATTTTGCCACCCGATGGCCGGAAGCAGTAGCTCTAAGCAACACCAGGGCTAAAAGTGTATGCCAGGCACTAGCAGACATTTTTGCCAGGGTAGGTTGGCCCTCCGACATCCTCACAGATGCAGGGACTAATTTCCTGGCAGGAACTATGAAAAACCTTTGGGAAGCTCATGGGGTAAATCACTTGGTTGCCACTCCTTACCACCATCAAACAAATGGCATGGTGGAGAAGTTTAATGGAACTTTGGGGGCCATGATACGTAAATTCGTAAATGAGCACTCCAATGATTGGGACCTAGTGTTGCAGCAGTTGCTCTTTGCCTACAGAGCTGTACCACATCCCAGTTTAGGGTTTTCCCCATTTGAACTTGTATATGGCCGTGAGGTTAAGGGGCCATTGCAGTTGGTGAAGCAGCAATGGGAGGGATTTACACCTTCTCCAGGAACTAACATTCTGGACTTTGTAACCAACCTACAAAACACCCTCCGAACCTCTTTAGCCCTTGCTAAAGAAAACTTACAGGATGCTCAAAAAGAGCAAAAAGCCTGGTATGATAAACATGCCAGAGAGCGTTCCTTCAAAGTAGGAGACCAGGTCATGGTCTTAAGGGCGCTCCAGGCCCATAAAATGGAAGCATCGTGGGAAGGGCCATTCACGGTCCAGGAGCGCCTGGGAGCTATTAATTATCTCATAGCATTCCCCACCTCCAACCGAAAGCCTAAGGTGTACCATATTAATTCTCTAAAGCCCTTTTATTCCAGAGGATTAAAGGTTTGTCAGTTTACAGCCCAGGGAGAAGATGATGCTGAGTGGCCTGAAGGTGTCTACTACGAAGGGAAATGTGCTGGTGGTGTGGAAGAGGTGAACCTCTCCATGACCCTTGGGCGTATGCAGCGACAGCAGATCCAGGAGCTGTGCACTAGCTACGCGCCAACGTTCTCAGCCACCCCAGGACTGACTGAACGGGCATACCACTCCATTGACACAGGTAATGCTCACCCAATTAGGGTCCAACCTTACCGGGTGTCTCCTCAAGCTAAAACTGCTATAGAACGGGAGATCCAGGATATGTTACAGATGGGTGTAATCCGCCCCTCTGAAAGTGCATGGGCATCTCCAGTGGTTCTAGTTCCCAAACCAGATGGGGAAATACGTTTTTGCGTGGACTACCGTAAGCTAAATGCTGTAACTCGCCCAGACAACTATCCAATGCCACGCACAGATGAACTGTTAGAGAAACTGGGACGGGCCCAGTTCATCTCTACCTTGGACTTAACAAAGGGGTACTGGCAGGTACCGCTAGATGAATCTGCCAAGGAAAGGTCAGCCTTCATCACACATCTCGGGCTGTATGAATTTAATGTACTCCCTTTCGGGCTGCGAAATGCACCCGCCACTTTCCAAAGACTTGTAGATGGTCTCCTAGCGGGATTAGGAGAATATGCAGTCGCCTACCTTGACGATGTGGCCATATTTTCGGATTCCTGGGCAGACCACCTGGAACATCTACAAAAAGTCCTTGAGCGCATAAGGGAGGCAGGACTAACTGTTAAGGCTAAGAAGTGTCAAATAGGCCTAAACAGAGTGACTTACCTTGGACACCAGGTGGGTCAAGGAACTATCAGCCCCCTACAGGCCAAAGTGGATGCTATCCAAAAGTGGCCTGTCCCAAAGTCAAAGAAACAGGTTCAATCCTTCTTAGGCTTGGCCGGTTATTACAGGCGATTTGTACCGCACTACAGCCAAATCGCTGCCCCACTGACAGACCTAACCAAAAAGAAACAGCCAAATGCTGTTCAGTGGACCGGAAAGTGTCAGAAGGCCTTTAACAAGCTTAAAGCGACACTCATGTCTGACCCTGTACTAAGGGCCCCAGACTTTGACAAACCGTTCCTAGTAACCACAGATGCATCCGAGCGTGGTGTGGGAGCAGTTTTAATGCAGAAAGGATCTGATCAAGAATTCCACCCTGTAGTGTTTCTCAGCAAAAAACTGTCTGAGAGGGAAAGCAACTGGTCAGTCACTGAAAAAGAATGTTATGCCATTGTCTACGCTCTGGAAAAGCTACGCCCATATGTTTGGGGACGGCGTTTCCACCTGCAAACCGACCATGCTGCACTGAAGTGGCTTCACACCGTCAAGGAAACTAACAAAAAACTTCTTCGGTGGAGTTTAGCTCTCCAAGATTTTGATTTCGACATTCAACACATCTCAGGAGCTTCTAACAAAGTGGCTGATGCACTCTCCCGTGAAAGTTTCCCAGAGTCAACTGGTTAAAATCGTCCTTGAGATGTGGAAAATATTGTTAGTCTTTATGTACTTGGTAGTATATTTAGAGATGCATGTGTCTTATTAACTCTGTTTTTCCTAGAGCTCCAGGAAGAAATCCCAGCCAGTGTTTCACCCTAGCTGAGATTTGGGGGGCGTGTCATAAATATAAAGGGAAGGGTAAACCCCTTTGAAATCCCTCCTGGCCAGGGGAAAGCTCCTCTCACCTGTAAAGGGTTAAGAAGCTAAAGGTAACCTCGCTGGCACCTGACCAAAATGACCAATGAGGGGACAAGATACTTTCAAAAGCTGGGAGGAGGGAGAGAAACAAAGGGTCTGTGTCTGTCTGTATGCTGCTTTTGCCAGGGATAGACCAGGAATGGAGTCTTAGAACTTTTAGTAAGTAATCTAGCTAGGTATGTGTTAGATTATGATTTCTTTAAATGGCTGAGAAAAGAATTGTGCTGAATAGAATAACTATTTCTGTCTGTGTATCTTTTTTGTAACTTAAGGTTTTGCCTAGAGGGGTTCTCTATGTTTTCTAATCTAATTACCCTGTAAGATATCTACCATCCTGATTTTACAGGGGGGATTTCTTCATTTCTATTTACTTCTATTTTCTATTAAAAGTCTTCTTGTAAAAGACTGAATGCTTTTTCATTGTTCTCAGATCCAAGGGTTTGGGTCTGTGGTCACCTATGCAAATTGGTGAGGCTTTTTATCCAACATTTCCCAGGAAAGGGGGGGTGCAAGTGTTGGGAGGATTGTTCATTGTTCTTAAGATCCAAGGGTCTGGGTCTGTAGTCACCTAGGCAAATTGGTGAGGCTTTTTACCAAACCTTGTCCAGGAAGTGGGGTGCAGGGTTTTGGGAAGTATTTTGGGGGGAAAGACGCGTCCAAACAGCTCTTCCCCAGTAACCAGTATTAGTTTGGTGGTGGTAGCGGCCATTCCAAGGACCACGGGTGGAATACTTTGTACCTTGGGGAAGTTTTGACTTAAGCTGGTAAAGATAAGCTTAGGAGGTTTTTCATGCAGGTCCCCACATCTGTACCCTAGAGTTCAGAGTGGGGGAGGAACCTTGACAGCACAAATGAAGTTTTACTCATTGACTGATATATGGATTGTTTATTATATGTTACAAACACACAGAAACCACATATATGAATTTTGTGGAAGATGTTGAATAAGTCTTGATAATGACTTTTTTAAATAATCAAAGAAAATTTCAGCATTCCAGATTGTACTATATATATATATATATATATATATATATATATATATATGAGAAACCCATATAAGGGCCAGCAAACTGTGAAATGGTCAACTCACCACTAAAATGCCTCATTGTATCTGGGTGTGGAGAAGGAGGTCCCTCCTCATCTAGTACCCCGGTCCTCTGGTGGTTTACCTCTTTATGTGACTCGGCATTCCGGCCAGGCCATGATTTAAGTCCACCTCTTCCAAGGGAACAGAATCCAACAAGCCATAGTCCAAGACCTTGTATCAGATCTTTGGCTTTGACTCTTGGTCCCTTAATGATCTCTCCCTCTTCTCAAGAGTCTCCATTATCCTTGTCACCTTCTCCCACCCTACACCACTATATCTATGGGTGGTAGGGGAATCTGAGCACTTCCACTACACTGCATTCCACTACACTGTAGCCAGGAGCCATGTCTGCTCAGTTCAACTCCTTGCTGCTGCCTCCCGGACTCCTTCCTAGTATAGCCTTTCTCAGGCCTTCTTCCCCACAACCTCTTACTGCTTCTTATTCCTGTTCCAGAGGCATGTTATGCAAGACAATCTACCCCTTAATAGTAGGTATTTAATTGTGAAAATAAATTATTGCCAACAAAACGTTGCTTCCATTCTCTAGGTTAACCATTCTCTCAGGGCTGGGACACTCAGGGCTCTTCCTTGGGATTCCCTAACAAACTCCCAAACTAAACATATAAATATAAACTCAACTTCTGTCATACTCAGGGCTTATACCCCTCTAGTTTCTTTCACTTTGTTTCTTAACTAAACACCTCCCAAACTTCTCTTCCTGGAAGTCCAAATGCTGCTTTTCTTTCAGGATGTACCACCAGAGACTGCTCCACCACAAAGGCTACTCTATGCCTCCCCTGTCTGCTGGTCAGACAGCTCTACTCAGGCTAGGATTCCAGGGATTACTCCTCTCTCTTCAGTCCAAGAGCTCCTAACTTTCTACCTGCAGCACCATTCTGCTCTCACTTCCTCTGTTTATAGTCCTCACTCAGCCCCTTCACATCTGGGCTGCATTTTCAGTTAAGCCTGATCCACTGTCCAGGCTTCTCAGACCCATATTGACTCATTCAGGACCTGTATGGGGTACATACCCAATTACATACCCTCCCCCTCATGACTGTAGACCATGTGAGTACAGATGCTAACTGACTTGGAGTTCCTAGAGCGCGGCCCACAGGATGTCACACTCCTTCTGATGCTCACTCACAATAATGAGCAGTTGGCCCTTCACATCTGAGGTGTCCCAGTATTTCTCCCACAGTAACTGTTAGTCCGGAAAGCTGTTTGCAAGGCCTGTTCCAAAGCTACTAGCTTCTCCCACTTCCTTTCCCATCACACTTTACATCAGGGATGAGTACCCACCATTGCCTGTTTAGCCTCAGTATTCATCCCTCCACCAATCTGTTTGTCTTAGTGAGAGTCATCCTTCCCTCTAGTTCCTTTCAGCCCTCTGCCAAGCAGCTAAGCATCTGGGTGGTTGGAAGGCCTTCTTTCATCTCCACCACCTCCACTTTGTCTGCTTCATAGGTATTCATGCCACAGGACACTCCCTCTTTTCTTTCTGCACCTTTAGGAACATACCTCTGTTTGCAGACCTGAAGTCTCCTAAGAGGGCCGTGCCTTTTTATATGGCCAGCTTCTCTGAGCCAAAAATAAATCACCTTTTGACCCAGTCTTGGCAGTAGGCCATGCCTCTGCAGTTTTTCTTTCGCTCTGCTCTCCTGGGCTAACTTGTTTGGCTCATATAAAGGCATACCCTCCTTAAGTGCACCTCTTGCCCACAGACATAGCATACCATTGACTGCACCTCTGGCCTCATGGCTCCTGAATACCTTTTTCTTACCTCGTCCCCGTGACCTCTGATGATTTCTTTTTGCAGGATCCAAAGAAAATACTGTTTCTGTTCTCCCAGCCTTCCCAGTTGCTCCTGCATATGCATCTGTGCCTCCCACTGCCTCTGCTGGTTCTTCTAGATCTGTAGCAGGACCGCCTGTATCTGCTTTGTCTGCCTCCTGGACCTAGAGCAGCAACTCCAGTGACTTAGTCTTCTGTACCTCTATATTCCAGCTTGGGAGGGAAGACCATCCTTCAGCAAAGAAGGTGTCAGTGTATTTTGGTGCCATCCTCTTCCTTTTTTATTTTTTTTCCCTCCCTGGATCAATGATCTACCTCATGCCACTATACCTGTGGCTGGTAGGAAAACCCAGGCCCTCCCACTACACTGGGTTCCAGATCGGGGTTCCTATAACTTGCAGCCAATGTCTGCTCAGTTCAATTCCTTGCTGCTTTCTACCATAGCTTCTCTCAGACCTTCTCCCCCACAATGTCTCTAGATTAATCCTACATTCAGGGCTCTCCTAGCCCCTAACAACCCCAACCCTCCCAGCATCCCCTAACAAATTCCCAAACTGAACATTTAAACATAAATCCAACTTCTGTCTTCCTTGGGCTTGACTTTTCATCCTCCTCATTTCCCTTACTTTGTTCCATAAATGAACACCTCCCTGGAAGTCCAAATCCTGCCCGAAGGGATTTTGCCTCCTTAGGTTGAAGAGAAGAATGTTATATTGGAGTTTGGGTATGTGCAGCAGTTGATAATGTTTAGCTATTCAGTGAGCTCTTATGGGGATATTCCCACAGGGTTAGGAAGAGGGAATATGGTACTCCAAACATCAAACATTGTCCTTTAACTCCCTCTTATCTCTGACCCTGCTCCCTATAACCCTTAGCTCCACCTCCTACGTAGCTATAGAACCTGGTTCCCATAAAGCACACACAATGAGGCTTCTACTTAGTGTGGGGAAAAGGAAATGAGTTGTTCATCCCTCCTTTAATTCCCCTTGAAATAAATAAGCTGGATTATCTTCCCTATACTCACAGAAGCAAAGGGGAAAGTTTAGCCCAATGTACTTAATAGATATCTAGAAACCCTGCTGGAAATAAGAGTATTTTGTCTAATCAACATTCATAGATTCTGAAGCCAGGAGGGACCATTATGATCATCTAGTCTGACTTCCGTTCTCTGCTAGATTCTTCCTTTCTCTGCTAGTAATACCTTTCTCTGCTAGATTGAAAAGGCCATTATTAAATATTTGTTCCTCACACAGGTACTTATAGACTGAAATCAAGGCACCAGTTAACATTCTCTTTGTTAAGATAAATAGATTGAGCTCCTTGCTTCTATCACTTTTAGGTATGTTTTTCTAATGTTTTAATCATTCTTGTGGCTCTTCTCTGAACCCTCTCCAACTTTTCCAACATCCTTCTTGAATTGTAGGCACCAGCACTAGACACAATGTTCCAGCAGCAGTAACACCAGTGCCAAATACACAGGTAAAATAACCTCTCTATTTCTACTTGAAATTTGCCTGTTTATGAATCCCTGGATCACATTAGCTTTTTTGGCCACAGCCTCACACTGGGAGTTCATGTTCAGATGATTATCCGGCATGACCCCCAAATCTGTTTTCAGATTCACTGCTTCCCAAGACAGAATCCCCCAATTTGTAATTATGGCCTACATTATTTGTTCCTAGATGTACACATTTACATTAAGCTGTATTAAAATGACTACTCTTTGCTTGCGGCAGTTCACCAAGCAGTAGAAGCTAGACAAATTCAGGCTGGAAATTAGATGTAAATTCTCAACAGTGAGAGTAATTAACCATTGGAACAATTTATCATGGGTTGTGGTGGACTCTCCATCACTGATAATTTTAAAATCAAGATTGCGTGTTTTCCTCCCCCCAAAACATATGTTCTAGGAATTATTTTAGAAAGGTCTATGGTCTGTATTATACAGAAGGTCAATGTGCTGCTATATAATAATAAACACAATACGAAATCACTGTAAACTTATGATCACTTAGATCTATTGCAGAAAGGAGAACTAAATACCATTCCTAAATATAAATTAGGAATGTTTTATATATTCTCTCTCTATATATATCTATATCTATCTATCTCCCATTTATATAGATATAGATAAAGAGAGAGCGAGTGAGAGAGAGAGATCATAATGGTTTCTTTTTTGCAGCAGGAGCTAATACATTGCATTTTTTAAAGGTGAACTATTAATTGTCTTTACCAAAACAAATATGTTTTATAACAATTATTTAAAGCAAAAATAGACAACATACTATAGATCTACATTAAAGATCTACTAAATTTCATGCTTTTGACCCCCCCCCCAAAAAAAAAAATCTCAGCATTTTTTCCAACTCATTTGTCACAAACTAACAAAACAATAGATTTGTACGAGATTTTTTAAAGAAATCAGCTAAAAACATAAGGCCACTTTCAGCAAAAAATCATGCAGCATTTGCACTAACAAAGTCTGCAGGAAAAAAAAAAAATCAAAGCCTTACAGCTGGATGTTTTATTTCCTTATTTAGGCCCAAAATAAGCAACCATGGCACTCTAAATTGAAATGTATAGCTCAATATGAACTTCTTTTACCTATTGTTGGTATAAAACACACCTAAGATCATGAGGACCAAAAGAGACTAGTGCATTTGCAGAGCTGCATGGTAGCTCCCCTGCCCCCATGCAGTGGTATTGTTGTTTGGAGCGTGGCAGTGCAGGCCTCCAAACACAGAGAATGACAAAATCTCAACCCCAAAGAGCTTATTGTCTCAGGCCCCATTCCTGCGACAGTCTCCATTTGAACACAACCTGGAGCCCACACAAAGACCCATTCAAGTCAGTGGGGCTCCACACCAGTGCACGGGTTTGTCCATATGGAGCCTGTGGCTGGATTGGGGCCTAAGAAAACAAAGACTGAGGAAGGGTGAGCAAGAGATACAACATAAAAGCAAAGTGATTGGGATGAAGAAGGGCACCCATTGTCATAAGCCTGGCCCACAGTTCTTGTATTGGTTTAACTATATTGGTTGGGGGTATGATTATTTTACCATAATAGTTATATTGGTAAAACCCTTTGTGTGAACATACTCCTAGTGGTATAAAGATGTCTTACTGTGGTATAGCTGCATCAACACAGTGAGGTTGTATAACTTTATACCTGTATAGTTAAAAGGATACATTTTTGTGGGGAGATAAGAACTTAGTTATAATTTTTTAAAATGTGAGTTACACATGTTGCCTTGTCAGTTAGGTAATCTCCATTGTTTGTTTTTTCACACAGTAACAGGTGAGAGAAAAAACAAAGAAGGTAAGATGAAACTGTCAAAACTGGCGGGGTGATTTGTGGCAAGCATAATACCTATAGCTACTTTCAGCTCATTTTTTTTAAAATTTCCAGTTGACTGTGTCCCTTTAAAGGTCAAATTCCAGCTGCTCTTTCTGCATACCTAGGGAAAGAGGGCTTCAGGAGAGAAACCTTTGGATGCAACTATTAGTCTGCTCCTGGCTTCCTAAGAATAAATAAATTGTGTTGATACTCTACAAGTTCTACAAACCTAGATCATCACTGACAAGTGTCTGTACAACATGTTCTTAAAAACCTTCAATGATGGAGAATCCACAACCTCCCTTGGACGCCTATTCCAGAGTTTAACAGTTAGAAAGTTTTTCCTAATATCTAAGACCTGGTCTACACTACGAGTTTAGGTCAAATTTAGCAGCATTTTCTCAATTTAACCCTGCACCTGTCCACACGACGAAGCCCTTTTTTCCGACTTAAAGGGCTCTTAAAAACGATTTCTTTACTCCACCCCTGACGAGGGGATTAGCGCTGAAATTGGCCTTGCCAGGTCGAATTTGAGGTACTGTGGATGCAATTCGACGGTATTCGCCTCCGGTAACTATCCCAGAATGCTCAGTTGTGACCACTCCAGACAGCACTCTCAACTCAGATGCACTGGCCAGTATACAGGAAAAGGCCCGTGAACTTTTGAATCTCATTTCCTGTTTGGCCAGCGTGGCGAGCTCATCTGCACAGGTCACCATGTAGAGCTCATCATCAGAGTAGATCATGCAGTCCCAAAATTGACGAAGAGCTCCAGCATGGACCGAACTGGAGGTATGGGATTTTACCGCTGTATGGGGAGACAAATCCGTGCTGGCAGAACTCTGTTCAAAAAGATAAAATTCCAAAATATTTGAAAAAATCTCCAAGGGCATGAAGGACAGAGACTATAACAGGGACCTGCAGCAGTGCCTCATGAAAATTAAGGAGCTCAGGCAAGCCTACCAAAAAACCAGAGAGGCAAACAGCTGCTCTGGTTCAGATCCCCAGACATGAGACTTCTATGATGAGCTGCATGCCATTTTAGGGGGTGCAGCCACCACTACTCCAACCCTATGCTTTGACTCCATCCAAGGAGTGGGAGGCAACACGGAAGCGGGCTTTGCGAGCGAGGAAGATGATGAAGAGGAGGAGGTTGTAGATAGCTCACAGCAAGGAAGCAGAGAAACCAGTTTTTCCCCAACTGCTAAGATCTGTTTATAACCCTGGACCCAGTACCCCCCGAAGCCACCCAAGGTGGGCTCCTGGACCCTGAAGGTGGAGAAGGGACTTCTGGTGAGTGTACCTTTGTAAATATTATACATGGTTTAAAAGCAAGCGTGTTTAATGACTAATTTGCCCTGGTATTTGGGGCCAGTACATCTACTGGAAAAGTCTGTTAACGTGTCTGGGGATGGAGCAGAAATCCTCCAGGGACAACTCCATAAAGCTCTCCTGGATGTACTCCCAAAGCCTTTGCAAAAGGTTTCTGGGGAGGGCAGCCTTATTCTGTCCTCCAGGGTAGGACACTTTACCACGCCAGGCTAGTAGCACGTAGTCGGGAATCATTGCAGAACAAAGCATTGCAGCGTATGGTCCCGGAGCGTGCTGGCATTCAAACAACATCCATTCTTTATCTCTCTGTTACCCTCAGGAGAGTGACATCATTCATGGTCACCTGGTTTAAATAGGATGGTTTTAGTAAGCGGACATTCAGAGGTTGCCGTTCCTGCTGGGCTGTTTGCCTGTGGCTGAACAGAAATCTTCCCCACTGTTAGCCAGGCGGTGGGGGGAGGGGTGAAGCCATCATCCCAGAGAATTGGGGGGGGGCGGGCGGGGAGAGTAGTTGGGTTTCTGCTGCACATGAACCCAGAAACCACAGCCCCTCCTTTTAAATTGCCAACCCATTTTTAATGGGCAACCCAACGGCTACTTCGTATGGGAAATGAGGGTGCTGCTGTTTGAAACCATTCCCACATGTTAGGAAGGTTAAAGAAGCCAAAAGACTGTGGCCTACCATGTCTGCCTGCAAGACGAATTCTGCTGCCCGGCCCTGCGTGAGTGATCTCTCACACGAAACTAGCATACCCTCAATAAGAGGCAAAATGCGACTTTGTAATGAAAGCACATGTGCTATGTAATGTTAACAGCAAGCTTTACCATGAAAGAGTGTACCCATTGTTCCATAAAATGTGTCTTTTTAACTACCACTCTCCTTTTTTTTTCCTCCACCAGCTGCATATGTTTCTCCTTCCCAGAGGCTAGCAAAGATTAGAAGACAAAAACAACGCAATTGTGTTCTCTGACCTAATGCTGTCCTCCCACACTGACAAAGCATAGCAAAATACATGGAGGCAGACAATCTCAGAGTGCAGGAAAACACAATATGACCATGAGGAGAGGTGGCGGGCTGAAGATGGTAGGTTGTGTCTGCTTGCTGAAAGAAGGCAAGAGTCAATACTCAGGATGCTGGAGGATCAAACTCATATGCTCCAGCGTATGGTTGAGCTGCAGGAACGGTAGCAGGAGCACAGACCGCCGCTGCAGCCTTTGTGTAACCAACCACCCTCCTCCCCAAGTTCCATAGCCTCCACACCCAGATGCCCAAGAACGCAGTGGGGGGGACTCCAGGCACCCAACCACTCCACCCCAGAGGACTGCCCAAGCAACAGAAGGCTGGCATTCAATAAGTTTTAATGTCTTAAAGTTTTAAAGTGCTGTTTGGCCTTCTCCTTCCCTCCTCCACCACCCCACCTGGTGCTTCCTTCCTCCCCGACCTCTCCCAGGCTACCTTGGCTGTTATCCCCCTATTTATGTGACGAATAAATAAAGAACGCATGAATGTGATGCAACAATGACTTTATTGCCTCTACAAGCGGTGATCAAAGGGGAGGGGGGGAGGGTGCTTAGCTTACAGGATAGTAGAGTGAAACCGGGGCTGGGGGGGTTTCCATCAAGGAGAACAAACAGAATCATAGAATCATAGAATATCAGGGTTGGAAGGGACCTCAGGAGGTCATCTAGTCCAACCCCCTGCTCAAAGCAGGACCAATCCCCAATTAAATCATCCCAGCCAGGGCTTTGTCAAGCCTGACCTTAAAAACTTCTAAGGAAGGAGATTCCACCACCTCCCTAGGTAACGCATTCCAGTGTTTCACCACCCTCCTAGTGAAAAAGTTTTTCCTAATATCCAACCTAAACCTCCCCCACTGCAACTTGAGACCATTACTCCTTGTCCTGTCCTCTTCTACCACTGAGAATAATCTAGAACCATCCTCTCTGGAACCACCTCTCAGGTAGTTGAAAGCAGCTATCAAATCCCCCCTCATTCTTCTCTTCTGCAGACTAAACAATCGCAGTTCCCTCAGCCTCTCCTCATAAGTCATGTGTTCCAGACCCCTAATCATTTTTGTTGCCCTTCACTGGACTCTCTCCAATTTATCCACATCCTTCTTCTAGTGTGGGTCCCAAAACTGGACACAGTACTCCAGATGAGGCCTCACCAATGTCGAATAGAGGGGGACGATCATGTCCCTCGATCTGCTGGCTATGCCCCTACTTATACATCCCAAAATGCCATTGGCCTTCTTGGCAACAAGGGCACACTGCTGATTCATATCCAGCTTCTCGTCCACTGTCACCCCTAGGTCCTTTTCCGCAGAACTGCTGCCTAGCCATTCGGTCCCTAGTCTGTAGCTATGCATTGGGTTCTTCCGTCCTAAGTGCAGGACCCTGCACTTATCCTTATTGAACCTCATCAGATTTCTTTTGGCCCAATCCTCCAATTTGTCTAGGTCCCTCTGTATCCTATCCCTGCCCTCCAGCGTATCTACCACTCCTCCCAGTTTAGTATCATCTGCAAATTTGCTGAGAGTGCAATCCACACCATCCTCCAGATCATTTATGAAGATATTGAACAAAACCGGCCCCAGGACCGACCCCTGGGGCATTCCACTTGACACCGGCTGCCAACTAGACATGGAGACATTGATCACTACCCATTGAGCCCGACAATCTAGCCAACTTTCTACCCACCTTATAGTGCATTCATCCAGCCCATACTTCTTTAACTTGCTGACAAGAATACTGTGGGAGACCGTGTCAAAAGCTTTGCTAAAGTCAAGAAACAATACATCCACTGCTTTCCCTTCATCCACAGAACCAGTAATCTCATCATAGAAGGCAATTAGATTAGTCAGTCATGACCTTCCCTTGGTGAATCCATGCCGACTGTTCCTGATCACTTTCCTCTCATGTAAGTGCTTCAGGATTGATTCTTTGAGGACCTGCTCCATGATTTTTCCAGGGACTGAGGTGGGGCTGACTGGCCTGTAGTTCCCAGGATCCTCCTTCTCTTTTTAAAGATTGGCACTACATTAGCCTTTTTCCAGTTATCTGGGACTTCCCCCGTTCGCCACGAGTTTTCAAAGATAATGGCCAATGGCTCTGCAATCACAGCCGCCAATTCCTTTAGCACTCTCGGGTGCAACTCGTCCTGCCCCATGGACTTGTGCACGTCCAGCTTTTCTAAATAGTCCCTAACCACCTCTTTCTCCACAGAGGGCTGGCCATCTACTCCCCATGTTGTGATGCCCAGCACTGCAGTCTGGGAGCTGACCTTGGTAGTGAAGACAGAGGCAAAAAAAGCATTGAGTACATTAGCTTTTTCCACATCCTCTGTCACTAGGTTGCCTCCCTCATTCAGTAAGGGGCACACACTTTCCTTGGCTTTCTTCTTGTTGCCAATATACCTGAAGAAACCCTTCTTGTTACTCTTGACATCTCTTGCTAGCTGCAGCTCCAGGTGCAATTTGGCCCTCCTGATTTCATTCCTACATGCCTGAGCAATATTTTTATACTCTTCCCTGGTCATATGTCCAACCTTCCACTTCTTGTAAGCTTCTTTTTTATGTTTAAGATCGGCTAGGATTTCACTGTGAAGCCAAGCTGGTCGCCTGCCATATTTACTATTCTTTCGACTCATCGGGGTGGTTTGTCCCTGTAACCTCAACAGGGATTCCTTGAAATACAGCCAGCTCTCCTGGACTCCTTTCCCCTTCATGTTAGTCCCCCAGGGGATCCTACCCATCCATTCCCTGAGGGAGTCAAAGTCTGTTTTCCTGAAGTCCAGGGTCCATATCTTGCTCCTTACCTTTCTTCCCTGTGTCAGGATCCTGAACTCAACCAACTCATGGTCACTGCCTCCCAGATTCCCATCCACTTTTGCTTCCCCCACTAATTCTTCCCTGTTTGTGAGCAGCAGGTCAAGAAAAGCTCCCCCCCTAGTTGGCTCCTCTAGCACTTGCACCAGGAAATTTTCCCCTACGCTTTCCAAAAACTTTCTGGATTGTCTATGCACCGCTGTATTGCTCTCCCAGCAGATATCAGAAAAATTAAAGTCACCCATGAGAACTGGGCGTGCGATCTAGTAGCTTCTGCGAGTTGCTGGAAGAAAGCCTCATCCACCTCTTCCCCCTGGTCCGGTGGTCTATAGCAGACTCCCACCACTACATCACTCTTGTTGCTCACACTTCTAAACTTAATCCAGAGACACTCAGGTTTTTCTGCAGTTTCGTACCGGAGCTCTGAGCAGACATACTGCTCCCTTACATACAGTGCTACTCCCCCACCTTTTCTGCCCTGTCTGTCCTTCCTGAACAGTTTATAACCATCCATGACAGTACTCCAGTCATGTGAGTTATCCCACCAAGTCTCTGTTATTCCAATCACGTCATAATTCCTTGACATCACCAGGACCTCCAGTTCTCCCTGCTTGTTTCCAAGGCTTTGTGCATTCGTATATAATCACTTGAGATAACATGCTGATCGCCCCTCATTCTCAGTATGAGGCAAGAGCCCTCCCCTCACAGACGTTCCTGCCTGTGCTTCCTCCCGGTATCCCGCTTTCCCACTTACCTCAGGGCTTTGGTCTCCTTCCCCCAGTGAACCTAGTTTAAAGCCTTCCTCACTAGGTTAGCCAGCCTGCTCGCAAAGATGCTCTTCCCTCTCTTCGTAAGATGGAGCCCGTCTCTGCCCAGCACTCCTCCTTCATGGAACACCATCCCATGGTCAAAGAATCCAAAGCCTTCTCTCCGACACCACCTGAGTAGCCATTCATTGACTTCCACGATTCGACGGTCCCTACCCAGGGCTTTTCCTTCCACGGGGAGGATGGACAAGAACACCACTTGCACCTCAGACTCCTTTATCCTTCTTCCCAGAGCCACGTAGTCCGCAGTGATCCGCTCAAGGTCATTCTTGGCAGTATCATTGGTGCCCACGTGGAGAAGCAGGAAGGGGTAGCGATCCGAGGGCTTGATGAGTCTCGGCAGTCTCTCTGTCACATCGCGAATCTTAGCCCCTGGCAAGCAGCAGACTTCTCGGTTTTCCCGGTCAGGGCTGCAGATAGATGACTCAGTCCCCCGGAGGAGAGAGTCCCCGACCACCACCACCCGCCTCCTTCTCTTGGGAGTGGTGGTCATGGAACCCCCAATCTCAGGACAGTGCATCTCATGCCTTCCAACTAGCGGAGTCTCCTTCTGCTTTCTCCCCCCAGACATATCATCTGGTCCACTCTCCGCAATGGTACCTGTGGAGAGAACATGAAAGCGGTTAGTTACCTGTGTCTGCGTTGCTGGAACCCGGACATTCCCCCTTCTTCTTCTGGAGGTCACATGTTGCCAAGCTTCTTCACTGGTCTCTTGGCTCCGCGTGCAACCTGCTCTAAATCTTTAGAGCTTTGTGCCCATAGAAGCATATCCTGACTTTTGTCCAGAAAATCCTCAGATTCTCGTATGCAACGCAGGGTAGTTATCTGTTGCTCCAGACCTTCAATCTTCTCTTCCAATATGGAGACCAGCTTGCACTTTGTACACACAAAGTCGCTTCTGTCCTGTGGAAGAAAGACAAACATGGCAAATCCAGTGCAGGTCACAATAGCTGAACCCCCCCCTTCCATATCACCTTCCTACTATGAGCTTCCTCAGAGAAGTTGGCAAGCTGTAAGCCTCACTGGGCTCACTCCAGGTGAACTCCCAGGCAAACTCCTGCTGTGTGTTGCTCTGCTGTTCCCCACCGCTCAGTTGGTTCACGAAGCTCTGGCTATTTTTAAACAGCCAGGCTTCCCTGAAACAAACAAGCAGACAGCCCCAATGCCCGCCCCCTGCAAGCTACCAGCCAATCAGGCACTCGCTCAGGCTCTCACACTGCCCTCCCAGCAAACACACGCTCGGATACTTACTCAGCAAACATGCACTCGGATACGCACCAATCCCAGATAGAATCACAAACTCCTGCTGTGTGCTGCTCTGCTTTCACACCATAGCCTGGCCAGTAATGAAACTGGTATTCAAAGCTTCTCTGATGTGTAGCACGCCCTGATGTACTCTTCTAACCGCCCTGGTGTCTGGCTGCGCATTATCAGCGGCCAGGAGATTTGCCTCAACCTCCCATCCCACCATATATGTCTCCCCCTTATTTTCACAGATATTGGGGAGCACACAGCAAGCAGTAATAACAATGGGAATATTGGGTTCACTGAGGTCTAACTGAGTCAGCACACTTTTAAATGTCCAAATGTACATTTTACCACCATTCTGCACTTGCTCAGCCTATAGCTGAATAGCTCCTGACTACTGTCCAGGCTACCTGTGTATGGCTTCATGAGCCATGGCATTAAGGGGTAGGCTGGGTCCCCAAGGATAACTATAGGCATTTCAACATCCCCAACAGTAATTTTCTGGTCTGGGAAGTAAATCCCTTCCTGCAGCTGTTCAAACAGACCAGAATTCCTGAAGATGCGAGCGTCATGTACCTTTCCCGGCCATCCCACGTTGATGTTGGTGAAATGTCCCTTGTGATCCACCAGTGCTTGCAGCACCATTGAAAAGTACTGTTGCAGTTTACATACTGGCTGCCTGGGTGCTCCTGTTCCAAGATAGGGATATGGGTTCCATCTATCGCCCCACCACAGTTAGGGAATCCCATTGCAGAAAAGCCATACTCTATGACCTGCACATTTCCCAGAGTAACTACCCTTGATAGCAGCAGCTCAGTGATTGCATTGGCTACTTGGATCACAGCAGCCCCACAGTAGATTTGCCCACTCCAAATTGATTCCCGACTTACTGGTAGCTGTCTGGCATTCCAAGCTTCCACAGGTCTATCACCACTCACTTGTGAACTGTGAGGGCTGCTCTCATCTTGGTATTCTTGCGCCTCAGGCAGGGGAAAGCATGTCACAAAGTTCCATGAAAGTGCCCTTACGCATGCGAAACTCCAAGCTACTGTTGAATCTTGCACTAATAAGGAAAATGCTGTTGAAGGAAGTGGGTTTGGCAAATTGTGGTTCTCAGCAATATAAGCTCCTGTATTTCTGTTTACGCCAGAGCAGCCCCGGCTGACTCTCCCTGTATGCACATGCTTGAATAAAACTGGCCTCAGATTTGTTCTGAACAAAAAACAACGCATGGTGAATTTTCCACCACTGAATAGAGGGCGAGTTACATTGGTGGGAGCTACATTTTAGAGTAGACGCTTACAGAGTTAGGTTGATGTAAGCTGCCTTATGTCAACCTAATGCTGTAGCGTAGAACAGACCTGAAATTTAGGCAGGAGATGGGTGCAGGGACACTAGAGTGAGGCAATGGTGCACATTTTCAGAGGCAGAAACTTAGGCACCGAGGAACCCTGAAGTCTTAGGCACTTAAAGAATTGAGGCAATTACAGGGTTCAGCAGGACTTTTGTGCATTGCAGTGATCCTGAAACGGGGATTGTGGTGGGGCGGGACTCACCCCGGCAGCGCCTCCTGCTGGTCATCCAGGGAATTAGCATTTCCAGCGTCTGGAGCGCCCTCTGCCAGCCAGTGTCTCGCTTGCCGCTGGGCCAGAGTCCGTCCTGGACCCTGGTGCCTCTTTCAGGCCAGGGTGCTGTCCCCTGGCAGTACCCCGACAGATCTGGGTCTCCCCACCACCACCAGGGAACTCCCACCCTCTGTCCCCAGCTCCCCTCAGTCTTTGGCCACTGCCAGTCATCAACTGGCCCCCATTCCCTGGGGCAGACTACAGTGTAAGTGCCACTCATCACCAGCAAGGGGGGTTTGGACCTGCTTCCTCTGACTACCCTTGGGCTGCCCTCTGCAACCCCTGTACCTTTCTTTGGCCTTTAACAAGGCCTGCAGCCTGGGGGGCTTCCAGGCCAAAGCTCCCCAGCTCCTCTGTCCTTCCCCCAAGTCCTGCTCCAGTCTTGGTACCCTGCTTAGCTCCTAGCAGCCAGGCCCATCCCTCTCCACATCGAGAGAGAGAGAGAGAGTGAGTGTTTGCTCCTGGCCCACTGCCCTCTTATAAGGGACAGCTGGGCCCTGATTGGGGCATGGTCGCATCTGTGGCTGGTTCCCCAATCAGTCAACGCTTGCTGCTTTTCCTAGCAGCAGCCCTCTTGCAGCCTCAGCCCTCTCCCACGCCCTTCAGGGCAGTAGCGGATGGCCACCCCGCTACAGGGATGCACCTAACTCATGTTGTGCACCCAGACCCACGTTTCTCTGTGTCTCAATTCCCCTTCTGTAAAACTGAGATGATAGCATTTCCCTACCTCAGGGGCATGTTCTGAGTATAAATACAAACCAGTTTCCGAGACATTCAGATACTATGGTAATGGGGATTGTATAAGTATCTAAGAACTTTGAATGGAGAGAGAAATTGGGAAATTTAGCTAGATATATAGAATTAAATTCCTGGCATTTACTTTGTATAACAGGAACCATAAACAATAATAATATTCCCATTATGAAAGCCGTTGTTAGGATTTTCAAAATTAAAGGAACCATTATAATCCATGGTTAGTCTCTAAGGTGCCACAAGTACTCCTTTTCTTTTTGCATTTTATAATCCATTTATCCACATATTTTTCTCTGTTACAGCTCTGTCATAAACTTCAGCGTGTTTCCTTCCAGATGCTCATTAGATTGCTATCTAAACGTTTGAAAATAGCTGTTTTGTAAAATACAACCATGTATCCTACCCTAATGCATTTACACAGTATAGTATAGCAAAACCATATTTTCCAAGTTCTTTGCCTTTATAGGAAATATTCACCCTACTGCAGAAGGCCAGCCCATCCTCAAAACAGGGTTTAAGTGGAACTTAACTAGTGCTTTGGCCCTGTAACAGGCCTTGGTGTAGGTGGGAATTTCACCTTATGTGCACATAACAAGAGAAGGTAATGCAATGTTGTACCTATTTGCATAATCTAATGATGTTCCACACAAGCTGTTTATTTGTAGATTTTTTTCTGGAACGTTTTCAAATTATTTTTCCCTGAGTTGCCAGGTACAACTTGTGTTAGTTAGATCTGTGGAAAAACAGTAACATGCAATGGATAATTAGATTGTACACAGGTATGTATTTTCATGGCTATGCTAATGAATATAATCAACACGTAGAAGCTAATTTGTGTCCAATAGGGGAAATTCACCTACCAATGTTAAAAATGAATGCATTATGCATAGACAAAGTAACAAAAAGGTTTTTTGGGGGGAAAACAAAATATTTTTTGCAGTCATTTCACTTACATGTTTTTGCATTCAGACTTCTTCAGCAAGATCTTTCTTAACAGATACATGAAATTTATTTAGAGATATCTGTCATTTAAATATTTTAAGCTCCAAGTTTGGTTTTAATACTCAAATGCCACCACTGACAGTTCTGTTAATGTCTTCTACCATTAGTTTTATTGCTGACTAAAAACAGTACCATTCAGCAAGGAAAAAATGTAATTGCATCTTTAACTTGTGATCTCCACACAGTTCTGACTACTGATTTTTGGAATTTTAAATACTATTGTGTTTTCTTCCATATCCATTAAAACAGGCTGGCAGATGTAGAGGTATCAATGCTTTGCTATTAGTTTCTTTTTTAGTAGCCAAAGTGATACAAAGTGAGTCCGAAATAAAGTAAAGTTTATAAACTAATTTCATAAGTTTCAAATTAGAAGTTCAGCAGAAATTGTTGTTAGGGGCTTATTCCTTCACCCACTTACTTCCCTGGTCCTTCTTGCATGAACAGAGAGCAACAATGCCTGAAGTCCAAAGGTGCAAACAATTCGATATTTATTGGGGTGAATTTCCAGCAAGCATGATTCCAGTTTCCTTCCTTAAGTGTCCCCCTTCCCAGCTCTGACAACACAGAGCCTTACCTGTGTCCCTGTTCCCATTCCCCCCCTTAGCAAAACATGATTTCAATTCCCATTCCCATTCCCCCAAATTCCTGATTGAATGCAGGCTATATAGTTAAACTTGAGTTCTGCTTTGCTATACCTTAATCAATCGTTTTACTGAAATTTAACTAACTAATCCTAACATATTGTAACATGATTATTTAACCAACTATATCCCACCACCTTAATTAGTTTACACCCAGCAAAATTAATTATACAGCAGACGGAAACAATCACAGAACCTGACAGATTATAGAGACAAACAATAGGGAAATGGGGACTACAATGATAGACCAACACAGAAATGAGGATTTCACATCCCAGCTATTGATAAGTGAGTTCTTGCCAGACAGAATGCTATCAAATTAAGTTTCCTCTTACATTTTCTAGGCACTTCCCTTTCTCTGGAGGCGATAGGCACTATCAGGACAGGATTGTATTCCTAACAACCCAATAGCACCTTATTTCAATGTGACTAGTTTGGAATGTAAGGATGTGACTGTTTGCTTCCCAGCTTATGGCTGCCTCCGCTGTTTAGCCAAAGGCCTTAGCCTAAGAACGGGGCCTCAAACTGTCACAATAAGAGAAGGCCCTTACACCAGCAGACAATGATTTTGATTCTTTCTTTTATACCTCTACAACTAGCTAAGCGATAAGAATACACCTAAATTCTTAGAGTATAGGCCTTTACAGACAGGCCTGAATATCTATATCCTAACAACTGTGAGCGTCCTGGATTGTTTTAGATGTGAGTG
This sequence comes from Eretmochelys imbricata, assembly GCF_965152235.1. Taxonomy (NCBI): domain Eukaryota; kingdom Metazoa; phylum Chordata; order Testudines; family Cheloniidae; genus Eretmochelys; species Eretmochelys imbricata. Next base: position 89,515,545 of record NC_135572.1, on the reverse strand, counting down.
AGCCACTTTGGCTTAAATAAGAACCAGCTCAAATGTTCACCACTAACTTCAATGCATTTTATTTTATTTTATTTTATTTTTTTGCGAAACTAAAGGCAAATTCTTGGAATCATAGAATCATAGAATATCAGGGTTGGAAGGGACCTCAGGAGGTCATCTAGTCCAACCCCCTGCTCAAAGCAGGATCAATCCCCAACTAAATTATCCCAGCCAGGGCTTTGTCAAGCCTGACCTTGAAAACCTCTAAGAAGGAGATTCTACCACTTCCCTAGGTAACCCATTCCAGTGCTTCACCACCCTCCTAGTGAAAAAGCTTTTCCTAAAATCCAACCTAAACCTCCCCCACTTAAACTTGAGACCATTACTCTTTATTCTGTCATCTGGTACCACTGAGAACAATCTATATCCATCCTCTTTGGAACCCCCCTTCAGGTAGTTGAAAGCAGCTATCAAATCCCCCCTCACTCTTCTTTTCTGCAGACTAAATAATCCCAGTTCCCTCAGCCTCTCCTCATAAGTCATGTGCTCCAGCCCCCTAATCATTTTTGTTGCCCGCCGCAGGACTCTTTCCAATTTTTCCACATCCTTCTTGTAGTGTGGGGCCCAAAACTGGACACAGTACTTCATATGAGGCCTCACCAATGTCGAATAGAGGGGATTGATCATGTCCCTTGATCTGCTGGCAATGCCCTTACTTATACAGCCCAAAATTCTGTTATCCTTCTTGGCAACAAGGGCACACTGCTGACTCATATCCAGCTTCTCGTCCACTGTAATCCCTAGGTCCTTTTCTGCAGAACTGCTGCTTAGCCTTTCAGTCTCTAGTCTGTAGCAGTGCATGGGATTCTTCTGTCCTAAGTGCAGGACTCTGCACTTGTCCTTGTTGAACCTCATCAGATTTCTTTTGGCCCAATCCTCTAATTGGTCTAGGTTCCTCTGTATCCTATCCCTCCTCTCCAGCATATCTACCATTCCTCCCAGTTTAGTGTCATCTGCAAACTTGCTGGAGGTGCAGTCCACGTCATCCTCCAGATCATTAATGATAATCAATGGAAGTGTTGCTTGTGTATAGAATGAAGGACTGGATCATAGGCAGTCTGTTAAGTATTTTAAGGTTACATTTCATTTTCATGCATTTCAAAACGTATGGGTTGTGCCCAGGACTGGAACTAGAGGCTAGTGTTTTCAAAGTGTCCTACAACACTGTGGCACCCAACTCCCATTGACTTTGAAAATCCACTCAGAAGAACCAGAATGCCACCAGAAAGCCTGGTGTTATTTCAAATGGAACACTTATAACCACAGTGAAAGAGCTGGTGTTGGGTGACTACTTATTGGCTGGTTATAACATATAACAGAAGATAATCAAAGAAAAATAAATACAGCTAGAGTCACTGGAAGAATAAAGTAACAAATGTGTTTTTATTTACATTCTATCAAAATATAGTGTCATCAACTGAAAGTCTAGAGGAAACAGGGGTTAATCTTCTGGTGAAATTTTGGCCCCATTGAAAGCAAATGAGTGTTTTGCTAGTGACTGCAATTAGCTGAGGATTTCACCTGCCAGTGTGGCATGGCTGCTTTGCATCACACTGCATGTGTAATCTGGCTTTAACACCCTTTTTACTGGGTATCATTTAATTATAAGGGTGGAGAGGCTTAGAGTCAATGAAGCAGCTCTTATACTACTTGCCTCTGATGCCAGTGCAACGGGGCGGGAAAAGAGCTGTCTGGAACAAAGGGGACATTGTTAGGATGCTTCTTGGAGCCAATTACAGCAAGTGTGAATTATAGAAGCCCTCAAGATGTAACCTGCCCTTTGCTTTAAGGTTTGAGCCACCTTTGTACACCATCTGCTGACTTGTGTTCTCAGCAGATTCCTGAGGTTTGGACCCATAATATTCAAATATGCCAAAGCTCATTCCGGCAACTGCAGGGAAAGTGGGGGTGAGAAATAATATCAAACAATGAGAGGAAAGAATGCCACAGATTATAAAGGACTGTAAAAGATTAATTCACATCAGCATTATAATCCTTAGGCAAAAAGATCCTCTCAGAGTTGCATGGCAAATCTGGACTCTGATATTATGCTCTTCCTACATCATGTAGAACTGGGAGTTCTCCATCTGTGAGTGGAAAAGAGCAGCAAAATATCAGTTTTAAATTCACTATAGAGTTTTAAAAGGACAAAAATGGTTTAAATGAAGGAAATGCTAGTAGAATTTACTCTCACAACAAAAAAAAAAAAAATATAATCACCTCTATAGGCAGCATGTTCACTTTTAGGCACAAAAAGAACCGTTTGACTTTCTCCATATCCAAAAAAGTTATTTACAGCTGCTGCTTCATGTTTTATTAATAGACTAAGGAGCTAAAGTTTATTTAAGAGTTATGACAGTGAAGGATGTGTAGTAAATGAATTATTTCCTTTTCCGAAGTTGTGCAAGTCATTTTTAATATTAGAAGTGACTCCAACAGCAAATGTTATCTAGTCAAGTGAAAAAGTTTATCTGAGCCCAGTGACATCACATGTCTCAAGAGACAGCGGGTAGTCCTGCTATCTTGGATTACATCCTTCTCCTCAGACGACAGCTCTTTCCCTTAGTTCACCACGTGTTCACCTGGTGGCAATCAGTGCATGTCACCCACCAATGGATGGCTACTCTGTTTTTACTCATCCAGCTACATCTAGGTTCTTAAAAGGATTACTTAGAACCTTTCCACTGGTAACAAAGTGAACCCCTCCCTGGGACCTTAATTTTGTAATTTTGATATGCATCAGGACATCCTTCGAACCACTAGCTAGTTGTCCAATGTTTCACCTGACAGTGAAGGTCTCCTTTCTCATTGCCATCACTTCAGCCACACAGGTGGGTGTACTTGGGGCCCTAATGGAGGACCCACCATATACAATAGTGCATAAAAACAAAGTCTTGCTATGACTTCACCTGAAATTCATCCCTTAGGTAGTTTCAGAATTTAACAATAATCAGACTACCCATTTAAATGTACTTTTCTGAAGCTGCATGCTTCCAGAAAAGAAAAGAGGCTTCATTCCCTTGATGTCAGACAAGCATTGGCATTTTACCTAGAGAAAACAAAATAGATCAGAAACACAACACTCACCTGTTTGTTGCTATAGCAGAATGAGTCCGAGGACAACCTATTTCCTTTCAGAGAATCTCTAAGTGGATCTCTGGCTGTATCCAACTTTGTCAGTTGGCATATCTTCCTCCCTCGCACAGGGTAAGGGCTCACTCTACAAGAGTGCAAGCAGACTCAGTAGCATCACTTAAAGAGGTATCCCTGCTTGATATCTGTAAGGCAGCAATATGGAATTTCATCCACACATTTCTGAGACATTATGCCTTGGTCCAAGCTTCCTCCACTGATGCATCCTTTTGGAGAGCGGTTCTACAAGCAGCTATACCACCTGCATCCTAGTAGCCTTCTCCTCCTCTCTGAGTACCGCTTATCAGTCACATACAGTGGAGTACACATAGGGACCAGCAGTCAAAGAAGAAAGTGAAGTTACTTACTTTGTAACTGGAGTTCCTTGAGATGCATGGTCCCTATCTGTATTCTATCACCCACCACCCACTCTCCTTCCACTCTGTTTTGGATCATGTCGGATCATGTCTGATTCATGGTAAGAGAAGGAACTGAAGAGGCGGTTGGTGTGGTTCATGAGAAGAGCAAGGGCACAGGTGTGGATAAATAGACACTACTTACAAGAATTCTTTGGTCTCAGGTGAATGGCATGCATGCGCATCCTCAGAAGAATACGGATAGGGACCATACATCTCTAAGGGCATGTCTACACTACGAAATTAGGTCAAATTTATAGAAGTAGAATTTTTAGAAAGTGATTTTATACAGTCAATTGTGTGTGTGTCCCCACTAGAGAGCATTAAGACCATTAAGTCGGCGGAGTGCGTCCACAGTACCGAGGCTAGCGTCGACTTCTGGAGCATTGCACTCTGGGTAGCTATCCCACAGTTCCTGCAGTCTCCGCCACCCATTGGGATTCTGGGTTGAGATCCCAATGCCTGATGGGGCAAAAAACATTGTCACGAGTGGTTCTGGGTACATGTCATTAGGCCCTCATTCCCTCCCTCCCTCCGTGAAAGCAACAGCAGACAATCGTTTCTTGCCTTTTTTCATTGGTTACCCGTGCAGATGCCATACCACGGCAAGCATGGAGCCTGCTCAGCTCACCATCACTGTATGTCTCCTGGGTGCTGGCAGATGTGGGACTGCATTTCTACACAGCAGCAGCTCATTGTCTTTTGGCAGCAGATAGTGCAGTACCACTAGCAGCTGTCCTTGTCATCTCCTGGGTGCTCTTGGCCGGCCTTGGTCAGGTCGGTCAGGGCGCCTTGGCAGACATGGGTGCTCCTGGCAGATCTCAGTGAGGTCTGTTAGGGGCAACTGGGCAGACATGGGTGCTCCTAGCAGACCTTGGTAAGATCTGTCAGTGGCTCCTGCACATAAATGGGAGTGACTCAGGTCATTCTCTTCTTTAAGTTTTGTCTAATGGAGATTCAGTGCTGCCTGGAACACTGGCAGAGGGATAGCTCAGTGGTTTGAGCATTGGCCTGCTAAACACAGGGTTGTGAGCTCAATCCTTGAGGGGCCCATTCTGCCTCAGGCTGCTTTCCCAGCCATCAGAACTGTCTGCTGCCAGCCTACCCCTTGCTCCTCCCTCCATGAAAGCAACAGCCGACAATTGTTTCATGCCTTTTTCCGTGCAGGCTCCATATTGCTGTCAGCATCGTCATCCACCCACCGCTTCCGCTGCCACTCTGCTCTCCTGCTCATGCCATACCACGGCAAGCATGGAGCCCACTCAGATCACCATGGCAGTTGTGACCGCTCTAAACACCACACACATTATCATGCAGTATATGCAGAACCAGAACCTGCAAAAGCAAGCAAGTAGGCGATGGCAGTGCGGTGAGGAGAGTGATGAAGACATGGACACAGACTTCTCTCAAAGTACGGACCCCAGCAATTTGGCCATCCTGGTGGCAATGGGGCAGGCTCATGACGTGGAACGCCTGTTCTGAGCCCAGGAAACAAGCACAGACTGGTGGGACCGCATACTGTTGCAGGTCTGGGACGATTCCCAATGGCTGCGAAACTTTTATATGCATAAGGGCACTTTCATAGAACTTTGTGACTTGCTTTCCCCTGCCCCGAAGCACAAGAATACCAAGATGACAGCAGCCCTCACAGTTCACAAGCGAGTGGCAATAGCCCTGTGGAAGCTTGCAACGCCAGACAGGTACTGGTCAGTCGGGAATCAATTTGGAGTGGGCAAATCTACTGTGGGGGCTGCTGTGATGCAAGTAGCCAGCGCGATCACTGAGCTGCTGCTACCAAGGGTAGTGACTCTGGGAAATGTGCAGGTCACAGTGAATGGCTTTGCTGCAATGGGATTCCCTATCTGTGGTGGGGCGATAGACGGAACCCATATCCCTATCTTGGGACCGGAGCAGCAAGGCTTCCAGTACATAAACTGAAAAGGGTACTTTTCAATGGTGCTGCAAGCACTGGTGGATCACAAGGGACGTTTCACCAGCATCAACGTGGGATGGCCAGGAAAGGTACATGACGCTCACATCTTTAGGAACTCTGTTCTGTGGGAACGGCTGCAGCAAGGGACTTTCTTTCCAGACCAGAAAATAACCATTGGGGATGTTGAAATGCCTATAGTTATCCTTGGGGACCCAGCCTACCCCTTGCTCCCATGGGTCATGAAGCCATACACAGGCAGCCTGGACAGTAGTCAGGAGCTGTTCAACTTTAGGCTGAGCAAGTGCAGAAATGTGGTAGAATGTGCATTTGGACGTTTAAAAGCATGCTGGCACAGTTTGCTGACTCGGTTAGACCTCAGCGAACCCAGGATTCCCATTGTTATTACTGCTTGCTGTGTGCTTCACAATATCTGTGAGAGTAAGGGCGAGACGTTTATGGCAGGGGGGGAGGTTGAGGCAAATCGCTTGGCCACTGAGTATGCGCAGCCAGACACCAGGACGGTTAGAAGAGCACAGTAGGGCACGCTGTGCATCATAGAAGCTTTGAAAACCAGTTTCATGGCTGACCAGGCTATGGTGTGAAAGTTCTGTTTGTTTCTTGATGAAAACCCGCCCCCTTGGTTCACTCTACTTCCCTGTAAGCCAACCGCCCTGCCTTCCCCACTTCGATCACCGCTTGCAGAGGCAATAAAGTCATCGTTGTTTCAAATTCATGCATTCTTTATTAATTCGTCACACAAATGGGGGGATAACTGCCAAGGTTGCCCAGGAGGAGTGGGGGAGGAGGGAAGTACCGGGTGGAGTGGAGGAGGATGCGGGACAGAAGGACAAGGCCACACTGAACTTCAAAACTTATTGAATGCCAGCTTTCTGTTGCTTGGGCAGTCCTCTGGGGTGGAGTGGTTGGGTGCCCGGAGGCTCCCCCACCGCGTTCTTGGGCGTCTGGGTGAGGACGCTATGGAACTTGGGGAGGAGGGTGGTTGGTTACACAGGGGCTGCAGCGGCGGTGTGTGCTCCTGCTGCCTTTCCTGCACCTCAACCATATGCCGGAGCATATCAGTTTGATCCTCCAGTAGCCTCAGCATTGCATCTTGCCTCCTCTCATCACTGTGCTGCCACCTCTCCTCTTGCTCATAACTCCTCTCCTCTCAGTCATCCCTCCTGTCTTTGCGTTCATTTTGTGTTTTCCTGGACTCTGACATTGTCTCCCTCCACGCATTGTGCTGGACTCTTTCAGCATGGGAGGCCTGCATGATCTCAGAGAACATTTCATTGCAAGTGCATTTTTTTCAGCTTCTAATCTTTGATAGCCTCTGGGACAGAGATGATAGGGGAATCATTGAAACATTTGCAGCTGCAGGAGGGAAAAAAGGGAGATTAGTCTTTAAAAAGACACATTTTAGAGAACAATGGGTAGACTCTTTCACGGTGAACCAAGCTGTTAACATTACATAGCACGAGTGCTTTCTTTACAGGTGGCATTTTGCCTCTTATATCGAGGGCCTGCCGGTATGGTGTGAGAGATCACACAGGCAGGGCCGGCAGACAACAGATTTCGGCTTGCAGGCAGACATGGTAGGCCACAGTCTTTTGGCTTCTTTAACCTTCCTAACTTGTGGGAATGGTTTCAAATAGCACCACCCTCATTTCCCATACCAAGCATCCGTTGGGTTGGCCCTTTAAAATGGGTTGGCCATTTAAAAGTAGGGGCTGCGGTTTTCGGGTTAACGTGCAGCACAAACCCAACCCACAATTCTCTGTGATTATCGCTTCACCCCTCCCCCCACGTGTGGCTAACAGCGGGGATGATTTCAGTTCAGCCACAGGCAAACAGCCCAGCAGGAATGGCCACCTCTGAATGTCCCCTTAATAAAATTCCCCTATTTCAACCAGATGACCATGAATGATATCACTCTCCTGAGGATAACACAATACGATAAAGAATGGATGTTGTTTGAATGCCAGCATGCTCCGGGACCATACGCTGCAATGCTTTGTTCTTCAAAGATTCCAGACTACGTGCTGCTGGCCTGGCGTGGTAAAGTGTCCTACCATGGAGGACGGAATAAGGCTGCCCTCCCCAGAAACCTTTTGCAAAGGCTTTGGGAGTACATCCAGGAGAGCTTCATTGAGATGTCCCTGGAGGATTTCTGCTCCATCCCCAGACACGTTAACAGACTTTTCCAGTAGCTGTACTGGCCGCGAATGCATCCCAAGTCTTCAGGGCAAATTAATCATTAAACATGCTTGCTTTTAAACCTTGTATTATATTTACAAAGGTATACTCACCAGAGGTCCCTTCTCTGCCTTCAGGGTCCGGGAGCCCACCTTCGGTGGGTTGGGAGAGTACTACATCCAGGGTGAAAAACAGTTCCTGGCTGTCGGAGAAAATAGTTTCTCCACTTGCTTGCTGTGCTTCAACCTCCTCCTCCTCACCATCTTCCTTATCCCCAGAATCTGCATCCCTGTTGCGTGAGAGTCCATTGACGGAGTCCACGCACTGGGCTGGGGTAGTTTAGGGGCACCCCCTAGAATGGCATGCAGCTCATCATAGAAGCGGCATGTTTGGGGCTCTGACCCAGAGCGGCCTTTTGCATCTCTGGTTCTTTGGTAAGCTTGCCTGAGCTCCTTAAGTTTCATGTAGCACTGCTATGGGTTCCTATTATAGCCTCTGTCCTTCATGCTCTTGGAGATTTTTTCAAATATTTTGGCATTTCATCTTTTCGAACAGAGATATGATAGCACAGATTTGTCTCCCCACACAGCGATCAGATCCAGTACCTCCCGTTTGGTCCATGCTGGAGCTCTTTTGCGATTCTGGGACTGCATGGTCACCTCTGCTGAAGAGCTCTGCATGGTCACCTGTGCTGATCAGCTCTCCACGCTGGCCAAACAGGAAATGAAATTCAAACGTTCGTGGGGCTTTTCCTGTCTACCTGGCCAGGGCGTCTGAGTTGAGAGTGATGTCCAGAGCGGTCACAATGGAGCACTCTGGGATAGCTCCCAGAGGCCAATACCGTCGAATTGCATACACAATACCCTAAATTGGACCCAGCAAGGTTGATTTCAGTGTTAATCCACTCGTCCGGGAGGAGTACAGAAACCGGTTTTAAGAGCCCTTAAAGGCGGGAAAAAATGACTTCCTAGTGTGGATGGGTGCAGGGCTAAACCGATCTAATGCAGCTAAATCCAACCTAAACTCGTAGTGTAGACCAGGGCTAAGAACTCCAGTTACAGAGGTAAGTAATTTCCCTTTCCTCATCGGAAATGTAGAAAAAGGGAGCAGTTGAGAGCCCACCAATACAAGCTGATCCCGTACACTGCAGACAAACCAATGGCTTGGTTGCAGATATGGTAAGAGGCAGTATTTAGCTCAAGCATTCTATATGCAGATTAATGGCTGGTTAAGTGCATATTGATAGGTGTGGATGAACTGTGAATAATGGGAGATTCTTCTACATTTCCATTGAGACAGTAAATGCACCAGAGGAGCCATTATCACCATTAACTGAAGAACCAGTTATTTCAGTGATAGATTTCCCTCTCCCTTGTCGTGCTCTCTTGTGTTTTTAAACATTGTAATTAAAAAAAAAATACAAACAATAGACAAATATCTATAGCAAAGTAATGTTACAGGGTCCAACATAACTTTGAGTCTCGTTCCCAAGTTTGGATCCAATATCCCGCAATTTGACAAAGTTCTTGGAAGTATTTTGGAGGTGGTCCACTCATGTTTTGGATGAGAGTGAGTGCAAAGGATTGATATTGTTTTCTAAGGACTTCTACCTAACCTTCAAAGGAGAAACTTCCAATCTTTGTGAAATTGGAGTGAGGGTACCATTAAGTAACACAGAATTAAGAGGGAAATAGAGAATGCCAGGTGAACTTCTGCCACATTTTGATTATATTGAAATTTACAAATCATGCAATTCAGAGTCAAGTAATTTTTTTCTTAAACTTATATGAAATGCCTAAATCTAGCAGGTGTCAATGTGCAATGTCACATACAAGATATGATATAACAAAGAATGATTCACAACAACTGGGTAAAGAATGAAACACAAGGCCTTAATTCTGGATATCCCTGTTTTCATGGATAGAAGTTGGATCTCTACAGGTATTATAATTTACATATTTATGTGTAATGCAGAGAATTCTCTGGCACTGGAAAAAAATACATAGAATGTATGTATGGTAAGAAGGATATTGTGTGCTTATTTCTAATATGGAGAAGTCAGGGGAGGCAAGTTGTATGGGCTCCAGCAATATTCAGGGCCCGGGGCCCAGTTCCACCAATGTTTGGGGCCAGGTCTCTCCCCCAGCCCTGCCTGCTCCCCCGCCCCGCACCTCCTCCGAGTGTGTCCCGGCCCCACTTGCTGCCCCCCTGCACCTCCCCCAGGCCCCTGGAGCATCCCTGCCTCTCCCCTGCAGCTCCATGCTGCCTCCGCTCTTCTGGCTCCGGGCATCAACTGCCACCACAGGGTCCTAGTGCTCCCCTTCCACTAGTGACAGGGCAGGCTTACCCTGCCCCTGCACTTCTGCCTCGGACCCTTCACTTTTCCGGCAGGACACTCCACCAGCACAGGGGGCCCCCCAGCCCACAGTCACCTCTCCTGCCCCACACTGGGCAAGGGGCAGCCCCATCCCTCACCCCCAGTGAGGCTACAGTGAGGGGCAGCAGCAGGGGAGGGGGCACACACACGATGGCAGCATCCCCACCCCCCGCACCCACCACAGAGGAGGCGAGGGGCTTTCTGGACCTGAGAGGGGCCTTAGGAGCACATGCAGTGACAGTGGTTCGGGGTGAGTGTGCTGCCGGAGGGGAGAGGGGGGAAAATAAGGATAAGTGCAGGGTCCTGCACTTAGGACGGAAGAACCCAATGCATAGCTACAGACTAGGGACCGAATGGCTAGGCAGCAGTTCTGCGGAAAAGGACCTAGGGGTGACAGTGGACGAGAAGCTGGATATGAGTCAGCAGTGTGCCCTTGTTGCCAAGAAGGCCAATGGCATTTTGGGATGTATAAGTAGGGGCATAGCCAGCAGATCGAGGGATGTGATCATCCCCCTCTATTCGACATTGGTGAGGCCTCATCTGGAGTACTGTGTCCAGTTTTGGGCCCCACACTACAAGAAGGATGTGGATAAATTGGAGAGAGTCCAGCAAAGGGCAACAAAAATTATTAGGGTTCTGGAACACATGACTTATGAGGAGAGGCTGAGGGAACTGCGATTGTTTAGTCTGCAGAAGAGAAGAATGAGGGGGGATTTGATAGCTGCTTTCAACTACCTGAGAGGTGGTTCCAGAGAGGATGGTTCTAGACTATTCTCAGTGGTAGAAGAGGACAGGACAAGGAGTAATGGTCTCAAGTTGCAGTGGGGGAGGTTTAGGTTGGATATTAGGAAAACTTTTTCACTAGGAGGGTGGTGAAACACTGGAATGCGTTACCTAGGGAGCAGGTAGAATCTCCTTCCTTAGAAGTTTTTAAGGTCAGGCTTGATAAAGCCCTGGCTGGGATGATTTAATTGGGGATTGGTCCTGCTTTGAGCAGAGGGTTGGACTAGATGACCTCCTGAGTTCCCTTCCAACCCTGATATTCTATGATTCTATGAAAGGGGAACCCTCACCCGGAGCTCACTGCTGCTGGTGGGGAGAGGGCTGAGGGGAGTCCTCCTCTCTGGTTCCACACCCAGGGAAGCCTGCCTGCACCCCAAACTCATCCCCAGCTCTGCTCCACCCCAGAGCCTGCACCCCCAGTCAGAGCCCTCACCCCCCCCACACACTCCCCAACCCTCTGCCCTAGCCCTGAGCCTCTCCAAAACCCCAAACTCCTCATCCCCAGCCCCAGCCAGAGCCCTCATCCTCCTGCACCCTAACCCTGTGCCCCAGCCTTGATCCCCATCCTCCATCATGAACCCCTCATCCCCAGCCCCACCCCACAGCCCTCACCCCACACCCCAAACCCGTCATTCCCAGCCCCACAGCCCTCACCCCTGCACTCCCTCCCTCCGCACACTGTCCCACCCCCAAACTCCCTCCCAGAACCTGCACCCCCTTCCTCCAGACCCCCTCCCATCCCCAAACTCTGTCCCAGAGCCTGCACCCCCACCCCTTCCCACACACCCTCTTCTGCCCCCAAACTCCCTCCCAGAGCCTGCACCCCTCACCCCCTCTTGCATCCCACCCCTTGCCCCAGCCCAGAGCCTGCACCCAAACTCCATCCCAGAGCCTGCACCCCCACTCCCTCCTGCACCCCTACCCACTGCCCAGCACGGAGCCTCCTCCTACACCCAAACTCCATCCCAGAGCCTGCACCCCAGGCTCTTTCCCCCACCCAAACTCCTTCCCAGAGCCCAATCTCTCACCTCTTCTGCACCCAAACTCCCTCCCAGAGCCTGCACCCTGCACCCCTCCTGCACCCCTATCCCCTGCCCCAGCTCAGGGCGTGCACCCCAAACCTCCTCCTGCGACCCAAACTCCCTCCCAGAGCCTTAGGCAGGTGGGGGTGGCAGAGTTTAGGGGGCGGGTTCTGGGTACCACCAAAATTTCTACAAACCTGCCACTCTTGGGAGAAGATACTGTACTTTGTGAAAAGGTAAAGAACAATGAGTGCCATAAAACCTTTAGGTCCTTTGGGAAATAAATGAGGCTGACAGTTGTGGATATTTTAGTGCAGCTTCACAAACTTTAGAACAGTGAAAGTGATTGATAAGGTGAATGTTTGAAGAGCAGCCCTGTTTAGGGAGAAGATCTCTCAATTACATTTTGCAATTAGGTGCTTTAAAAATTAAGTTTCCTTGGACTGGTAATTTTTTCTTGCAAAGCAATCGATTTTGTCCTTTCTTATTTAGACCTTTTGTTAGCTTCAATTATATAATTTAAAATTAGGTGTACAGATGCTGTCCTGTGGTTGGAGCTATATGGTCAGATATTTGCAACTTCATGGAGTCCCACTGAAGACCCAATGGACTTCTGTATGGACGTGGGAGTTCATCGACATATACCCGAGTGCAGGATCACTAGTCACATTAGTTGTAATTATTTTCTTTGATTACTAGATAACAGAGACATAAGGAAATACTTGAATTTCACTGCAATGAATACATTATTGGACCTTGTCCGCACATAAGTTCAGGGGTCTGTCCATGCAGAAGCAGTTGCAGGATCAAGACCTTAGTTAATAAAAATCACTTACCAGGTATTAAATCTTAAAGGTTTTTTTGGGAAAAAAAGTCAATGGCAATATTTTTATAAAGCCAGCTGACACGCCTGAACTGGCCCATTAATTTTAGAAGCGGGAGAGACTACAAAAAAATTCCATGATTACTCTGCCAAATTTTTAAATTAATGTGGTTGATTTCTGTGAACATTTTTTATTTGTTTTACTGTCTTGAACAACCAAAAAGCAAACATTAATACTAGGCACAAGTATTCATACCCAGAGTGCAAATCAGAAAGAATATCATTTAACTTTTTTGACCAGTCATAACTAGCCAAGAACCCCAGTATATTCACAGAAAACCATTTGCAATCAATCTGGTGATTTAAATAAGATTCTCAAAATGTTTGTCAAATGTTGTCAAGTAAGACATACATTTGAATAAACTGAGATCAGCTTGTGGATATTCTGTAAGCAGAAAAAAGGATTAAAGTCTTTTGAATACATTATTTGTGATGAATTATTTCTTATCTCTAATCATTCTGAAATGTTTTTTAAAAAATAACAGTATTTTATACATAGGGAATGAAATAATGAAGAACTAATTATGCTGAACCTAAAATTAATGTACACTTACAACTGGACAAGATTCTGATAATCCTAGTCACATAGAATAGTATTTGACTCCACAAATAGCCCTTACAAAGTCAACAAGACTACTCATAGAGTAATGCAATACTCAGCATGAATAAGGATGTCAGAATCTGGCTGATAACAATTCTGGGACATACAATCCTTGCATTCTTCCACATAATAAACAGTTATTAATAATTACTTGTTTAGAACCCCAAAGTAAATATTATCTCAATATTAGCTTGATTTCAAGAAAGAAAAAGAGTCGTTTTTTGTAAACACATTGTTTCATGCCAAAAATAATACAACACCATGTGCATTAATACCAATATATTATCCTAACATCTGGAAAACAGTCAATTAAAATCAAGCTGAAACTCCCTCCACTAGAGAAGAGGGGGGATTTTTAAAGTGCACTCACTGCAATCACTCTATGACCATAAACACCAATGTACCATAAACATTTTTTGCTGCACACACACATCCACACACACACCCCTGTCAACTATTTAACCTCCCACATTGCGTGAACTGGAGTAAAGATCTAATGTGCAGCTTTACATTTTTATAAATCCTTCATATCATTAGCACAGGCATTTTGTTCCAGAGGAAGATAAGCTTTTCCCTGGTCTTATGATAGCTACTGTTGGGTGGAAAACAAGGATTTGTGCATTTGGTTTGGGGGTATTTTCAGCATTTAAAATACATATCAAAAAGATCTTACATTTACTGTATGTCTGCAAACAGAAAAAGCTGCAGGAGCTGTGGTAGAGATTTATTGTCTTGCAGAATCAGCCATTAATAGATCTTAAGTGATCTACAGAAGATTTAGCTGGATTTTATTTTCAGAAGGTTCAATTAGAACAGGAAAAGAGGAGGTGAGACAAATTGCAGGAGGAGGTGGAGCTGAGCTGTCCCAAGGTGGAGCTGTATCTTGTGTTAAATGACACTGGCAGATTAAAGCTCTCTGATGGGGAAGGGGAAGGGCTTAAAGGCTGAGCCAAAAGCCAAGAAGTCTTTTTATTTACGCCTACCTCCCAGCCCCTGGCAATCTGACTAATAACAAACTGAGGTAACAAGAAAGACTAGAAAGAAGAGAGAGAACACAGAAGCAGAAGCAGCTTGGATCTAAAAATCTAACAAACCAAGAGGGGTCAGTTTAAGCTCTGCTGAACATCTTGTTTATTTACTGCATCCAAAAGCTTGCAAATGGTTAACTATATGCAGAAAAGTCAGCATAGATGGGAAGTATGCTGTGAATTTTAATTGAGGAAAAGGGACAACTGCTTTCAGGATAGTATACAGTGCACTCTGCCTGAGAGATTTTATGTATTATTTTTTTTCCCAGTGAAATGCTCTGTACTTTGTTTTCTGACACAGACTTTTAACTTTAGGCAGCTGGAGCTGTATAAAAGCTTGCAGCAAACTGAAAATTTGGAAGAAAGTGTACATTTTTTATAAAGAGAACCTGAATTGCATTTGAACATCTACTCCAATTGTGCATTATTGATCGTGTCAGGGAGTGTTGCTTCTGTACAGGTAAGAAAGCTTCCAGTTAGCTAATTATCTCAAGAGAATTTCCTCACTTTTTTCTCTGGGTCTTTCACACCAATTGATTTTATTTTTCTGTATTACTTTGGTTAACTTTACAGTTAAATGATAGAAATCTGTATAGATTTACCCACTGATATTTCAAGCACTGTTCCGGGTACGTTTTTCACTGAACAGTTTTCAATACATGTAGTCGCTCAGCTGGCAAAGAGAGAGTAGTTTTAGACTGTAGCATGCACTGTAGCATGGATTAAAGAAGTGTTTTTCTGAAGTATGACGTTACTCTTAAAATGCATCATCCAACTGTGCTGATATCCAGAATTAACAAGAAGGCTTGAATGGTTTTATATACTGCACATTCCCCTTTCTTAACCGGAGGCTTTGGAGTACTTCCCTATTCACTTTACACATAT
This sequence comes from Eretmochelys imbricata, assembly GCF_965152235.1. NCBI lineage: Eukaryota > Metazoa > Chordata > Testudines > Cheloniidae > Eretmochelys > Eretmochelys imbricata. Next base: position 89,500,250 of record NC_135572.1, on the reverse strand, counting down.
TTGTATGAAGAGTAAGATCAAATAAAAAAGACACTATTTTTTTTTAAAAGAAGATTTTATTATTTCACTGCTTCTCAAGCGTATTGCAAATTTGCCTTAAGGGACTCATAACTCATTACTTCTATATATACTGCAAATTTGCCTGGTAGGAAAGACTCTGGAAGTCACAAATCTTTTTTAATAAAAACTGTGAAAAGAACAATTACAGTAAGCAGTTATGAAAACTAAGTTACCACCTGATATTTCTTATAACACTTCACTAAATGAAACAGGATAATAATTAGTCCAGTATTTCAAAATGAAATGTATATTCAATCTTTACTGTGAGTTTTTTCAACACAATGTTAATCATCTGTTACATTAAAGCATCTGCTATTTTAAAATAAGAGTGGAGCCCATTTAAGGCTAGATTTACTTGGTCCTGCGTGCACAGACTGAACATTTAAAAAGATATGCCAATCAGTTCTCACCCAATACTTACAAAATATGTAGAAGTTCCCAGTGTCTTTCTACTGTGTTCGTGTGTGTGAGAGAGAGAGCAAGAGAGAGAGAGAGAGAGAATTTTTGCAATGTTCCCCACAAAAGTATGCTAATGATTAAAATAGGAATGTGTTCCAATTGGTTACAAATGTTCTTACTTTCATCTTTGAAAAATGATGAGAGGTCTTGGATTTTTTTAAAAAAATGATTTTTAAATATGTATTAAAATGCAACATGCATTTCAGATTAATGTATTTTGATTTATTTCACTTGATTTTGCTCTAGGCCCTCATAAAAACTACAATTTAAATACAATGCACAACTATGCTGGTGCCCTGATACAGAAACAAGTTACAGAAAATAAAGGCTACTTAGCAACAAAATAGGTTTGTTATGGGTAATTGTTACCAGAAGCTTCATTTTTCACCTTAGGTTACTGAAAAGAATGCTAGTGAATGAATGAATACAGTTTTCTTGAACACAATATCATGGTGGCATTAATCTGAATCCTTTGGAATAAGATTTCTGCATATTGGGTCTTTCCCAATACTTTATGGAAAACCAGAAGCTCAGACACGATGTAAGTTACATTTAACCAGTTAACTAGAAAACCAGTTAACTAGAATAGACTATGTTCAAGAACTACTCTATGATCCAACAAAAAACATGTTTTGTTTCTACTGAAAAAGATACATGAATCAAATAAGTTTAGTGACAGATTCTGTCACCTTTCCTCATGATGAGAAGCACCTTTATCCACTGAAATCTGTGGGACAACTGTGGAGTAAGATATTACTCAATGTGCACAAACTGGTGCTTACTGATTTATAAGCATTTCAGTAGCATTCACAAGGGTAGTATCTGAGTGCCTCCTGTGAAAGTCCTCTTATCAAGTTGCAAGAGAAGTCTAGATTAGTAGGCTAAATGAAGCCTAAATGAGTAGTCCTGTAAGAATAAGATATGCATCTAAGAATAAGACATGGCTGATGGGATGCCAAAATATATGACCAAATTCTGAGAATGTTCATAAACATAATTACATAGATTCTTGCAACTTCCTCAGAAAGCAGCAATTCTGTGGGTTAATTGTGTGATGACATTCTGCTCTGCAAAGCATGTTTCAATAGCTCACTTAAAAAGATCAAGTGACCTTTATGACACAGATTTCTTCAAGCAATATTGTTCACTTCTGGAAGAAATAGTGCACTGAAGGGGGATTCTTGAATGAAATAATGTGTTTCAAATCAATCTTTTCAGAGTAGGAACCTTTTCTTGTTGGAAATGTGGAAGTATTTCCTTTAATAATAGATTATAAACAGACGTGACTTCATCTAATGTAACAATAAGTATCTTTGCTCTTTGGTAATTAGACAACCTTGCTATGAAAAAAGAAACACGCAGAACCTTCATATGAACAGTAACAAACTAATCTCATCTCAGTGAGAACCATGCCAAAGCAGATACTTAATTGAAAATATATAATGTTCACCAGTTTCTGTTCCTGATTTAATAGTTGGACAGTTCTGATGTATTTCTCATGCATCCTAAAGTTTGAGACCAATCGTTTGCAAGATAATAGCTTAAATGACACACTGCAGATGATGTCATTCATCATTGCTAATTGTTAATGACAAATCTCTTGCTTTGTGCATTTTAGAATGATATTCATTATTAAGAAGAAAATTTCCTATTCAATATACTGTATATTGCCTACCTATTTCTTTCTATTTGTAGTTCACTCTTATTCTTTTATTGCTAGTAAACTTAGTTTAGATATTGAATGCACAAATATATTATACATATATGTATAAAACGTGTGTATAATCTCTCTAAAGATATGAATGTGTGGGTAGGGTGTGTATGTACATCTACCCACAGCTATATTTAAACTATAAACACAGCACATACATATTTAAACAAAAGGAAAAATCACTAATTGTTCTCAATTTTGGAGGTATTAGGATTGCAGAAGAAGTTCCATTTCAATTTACAGATAAGTTGCAGAAACAGGCAAAGAAAAAGCCCTCCACATGCTGGCTGAATAAACATTTGATAGACAATAGATTGTTGGAACCGAACCGAGATTGTTTTATTATGAAACTTCTGTTCAGTCATGTAGCCTGTTAATATCTATCTCTTGCAAGTTCCTAAAAACTGCAGCACTGCAAGCCCATCATCAAAGGTGAAAATATAATATTTTATATTAACCTTGATGGAAGCAGTTTGGGGCAGTGACCTGTCTTTTTGTTTGCTTGTTTGTTTGCCTACAAAACACCATGTACGTATATGGCACTCCATAAATAAGAACATAATTTTCATGAGCCCTGCATGCTGTGTTGTTGCAACCTAAAAATACTGAAGGGCTTCTGTGTTATGACCTTCATGCTATATTTAATGGTCAGAACTAATCATGTGTTGCATTTCTTAAAGAATCATTAAAATATTTGATAGAATACAATATCTTTTTTTAAGGATAAGTTTTTTAGGTAAGCTTGGGGTACTTTCAAGTATTTTTTTTTAATATGAAATGATAAACTCAGTTCATTTTTATTTTACAGAACCTACTGGCAACAATGAAGCTCTGGATTTTTATGTTATGTTCAGTTGTGGTTGCCTCGGATTTACTCCAATCTCAGCCTTCTTTGTCTTCAGCGAGAGGATCTTGTGAGAATCTGTGTTCTTGTGAAGAAAAGGATGATATCTTGATTATAAACTGTGAAGAAAGAGGTATCAAAATGTTATCACAAATAAATGTCCCACCATCACAGCCTTTCCATCTTAACCTGCTGAACAATGGCTTGACCATGTTACATATGAATGATTTTGCTGGCCTCATCAATGCTATCTCACTACATGTTGGATTTAATAATATTGCAGATATTGAGCCTGGAGCTTTTAATGGTCTCAGTCTTCTTAAGCAACTTCATATCAATCACAATTCTTTAGAAATACTTAAAGAGGATACTTTTCAGGGACTGGAAAATCTGGAGTTTCTTCAAGCAGACAACAATTTCATCACCGTGATTGAAGCAAGTGCCTTTAGCAAACTCAACAGACTTAAAGTTCTTATTTTAAATGACAATGCCATTGAGTTTCTCCCTCCTAATATATTTCGCTTTGTGCCATTGACCCACTTAGATCTTCGTGGAAACCAGTTACAGACTCTGCCATATGTAGGCTTTTTAGAGCATATTGGTCGAATACTGGACCTTCAGCTGGAAGACAACAAATGGGCCTGTAATTGTGACTTACTGCAGCTGAAGATATGGCTAGAAAACATGCCTCCCCAGTCTATAATAGGTGATGTTGTGTGCAACAGCCCTCCAATTATCAAAGGGAGCATCCTAAGAAGATTAAAAAAAGAATTGCTCTGTCCCACTAACCCTATAAATGAACTTGAAGATCCTTCAGGGTCCTTGCCCTGGGTAGTAACTACATCTATAAGTGATATTCACCTACCAGCAAAGGTGATCCCTGTCCTGAAAGCTCCTACCAAGGAACCAGGTTTAGTGCTTCATGCCACAAAGCCAGCTACTCAGCTTCCAGGAATATACTGTCCTGTACCCTGTCACTGCACCAGCCATATCCTGTCAGGAGTTCTAATTCACTGCCAGGAGCGAAATATCGAAAGCTTGTCTGATTTAGGTCCCCCTCCTCCAAATCCTAGAAAGCTTATTCTAGCTGGAAACATTATTCAAACATTGCTGAAATCAGATCTGGTGGACTATGCTAGCCTGGAAATGCTTCACTTGGGAAACAATCGTATTGAAATCCTTGAAGAAGGATCATTTATGAATCTAACAAGATTGCAGAAGCTATATCTAAATGGCAATCATCTTACAAAGTTAAGTCAGAGTCTCTTCCTTGGTCTTCAGCACCTTGAGTATTTGTATCTTGAATACAATGCCATCAAGGAAGTTTTGCCAGAGACATTTAACATGATGATAAAACTTAAGGTGTTATATTTAAACAACAACCTTCTTCAAACTTTACCACCCCATGTTTTCTCAGGGGTGCCACTAGCCAGGCTAAACCTCAAAACAAACCAATTTACCCATTTGCCTGTGAGCACTGTCTTGGATGAACTGGATTTGCTTGTACAAATTGAACTTGAGGACAACCCTTGGGACTGTACTTGTGATTCAGTTGGGCTGCAGCAGTGGATACAAAAGTTGAGTAAGAACATCGTGATGGGTGACATTTTCTGTAAATCCCCAGGGCACCTAGCCAAAAAAGAATTGAAATCTCTGAACACTGAAGTCTTATGCCCAGGACTAATAAATATCCAAGCCCTACCAACCCATGCTAGCTTTATAGTTGTGACAACTTCTTCTACAACAACCAATACTGCGAACACTATTCTTCGATCACTTACAGATGCTGTCCCACTTTCCGTTTTAATCCTAGGGCTCCTAATTGTGTTTATTATGCTTGTATTTTGTGCAGCAGGAATAGTTGTCCTTGTTCTGCATCGGCGGAGAAGACACAAAAAGAAACAGGCAGATGAACATATGAGGGACAGTAGCCCAGTTCATCTCCAGTACAGCATGTATGGTCACAAAACAACACACCATACAACTGAGCGTCCAGCACCAACTCTCTATGAGCAACGCATGATCAGTCCCATGGTTCAAGTTTATCGAAGTCCATCCTTCAGCCCCAAACAGACAGAACAACAGGAGGAGGGAAATGAAAAGGATGTGAATGATTCCAAACATCTCTGCAGAAGTCTTCTGGAAAGAGAGAACAATTCTCCTCTCACAGGTTCAAATGTCAAGTACAAATGTACAGACCAATCAGCTGAATTTCTGACCTTTCAAGATGCCAGCTCTTTATATAGAAACATTCTTGAGAAAGAAAGAGAACTCCAGCAGCTAGGAATCACTGAGTATCTAAGAAAAAATATTGTCCAGCTCCAGCCTGACATGGAAGTACATTATCCTGGAACACATGAGGAGCTAAAGTTAATGGAGACACTAATGTACTCCAGACCAAGAAGGGTGTTGCTTGAGCAGACTAAAAATGAGTATTTTGAGCTCAAAGCTAACTTACATGCTGAGCCTGACTACCTGGAAGTCCTGGAACAGCAAACATAAAATGACATTACTTTGGATTGGGACAGAAAATCTGTAATTCTATTTTAAATAAGAACATTGTAAATAAAAGTGCCTTATAATAATGTATCATCCATCAGGACTAAAGCACAGCAGTAAAATCCTAACAAAAAACTCAGGGATCACTGTGGGAAGCCATGGGGAAGTTTGCAGGCAATATGTCTTACCCCAAGTGAAACACGATCTCTGTGTGATTGAACTGTGGCAGGAAGATTACCATATTCCTTTAGGGGGCCAGGTTAAAAGGCCTGTATGGCACTGCCCATTCTGTACCTAACCTAGGATAAACCTTTTATGTTACTTGTACTTCTTTCTTTTCTCTTAATTTAATTGGACTACTTTTTTAAGTACCTGATTATATAGTTATAAAAGTTAATATGTATTGATTAGGTATTAGTACATACACCACATATGTGAACATTGTCTACAACTGCACTTACCATATCCTCATAATAAATACAAAAGGAAATGAAGCTTTGTCATACTAAATATCAGTTAAAAAGAAAAAAAGAAAAGAAAAAAAAATGAAAGATATTTAATTGTATAGGCAACCAATGCCTGCAAATATTTAAGTATCTTTTACATGGGACTTCATTTATCACATTTTTACAGTATGTGGATGGAAAATATATGTATAGATATAATTACCAACAATTTAAGAGACAACAACAAAACTTTCTGCTGCTTTCCCTATCTGTCAGTTTTACTCAAATTTGGACAATCTTCCCTTGTTCTGCTGCTATAAAATGTTGTACATCACTGGTGTTGCAACTCATAAGCCAGGGCAATTTTGAAAGCTACTGAGAATCAACTGTAAATACATCAGTGCACCTAGTGAGTTTGATTTCTTTTATATGATTGGCTCCTGTGGTGGCTTTGAATATTCCTGTCAGAAATAGAGAAATAAGTATGCAATGGCCAGTAACTTTCCTATATGGGAAGGGGGGTGGGGTAGGGGGATATTTTGTTGTTGTTTGTATCAATTCTCTACATTTTGCCACACATTAGCAGCAAAAAGGCACATCTCCTGTTAAGAGGTAAAAGTGGCTTAGAGTGTGGAGCCCTGCAGCTTTATTTTACAGCAAAGTCTAGCTAGATTTATATTAACTATTTATTCTGTACAGTTTTGTATTTTTTTTTTCAGTTCACAACAAGGAATAATTCTTGGGTGCCTTTCAAGCAAATCAAAGAACTGCTCACTATAAACAAAAATGGAAATAAAGCTTTTTAAAAAATATATATATATATCTATATATATATATCAATCATTTTCTTAAAAATCACTTTTTTAAAAAAGAAGACAGCAGGACCTGCATGCACAAGTTTAGAACTGTTCAGGAATCAAACACGAAGCTTCTCTCTGTTGTCATGTGGACAGAAGCATCTTGTTCACTGTGCAATAAGGCCATTCAGTTTCTGTGCACGACTGACACAGTGCCAAACTGAAAATCTGACCTGCATTTCTCCTCCTTTTAAAACAAATCTTTTGTAAATCAACTACACATGAATATTTTTTTCTGATTTCCAATTGCACAGCTATTTAAAGGCTGAATCAATTAATAGATTTCTAAATATATAGATTAAAACTAACAACTGTAGACTTGATAAATTCAGAGCCAAAAAAAAAAAAAAGATTCCCTTCCTTTAGTTTAGCCTACTGCAGTTTTCTTGCCTAGCTATGAGTTCTCCACGCTTCTTATATATGAGTTTCTGAACGAACACAATCTCTGATAGAAAACTACATTTTATTGGCTTTTAAGTTTGCATAGTGCTATTGACTTCAGTGGTACTATACAGATTTACATGAGGTGAGGATCTGGCCCTGTATCCTTTCTGTTATCTGATCAAACTTCCATAACAACATTTTGTTGATATCATCACATTGCCATGACAGTAAAACTAGTTGGCTCCCAAGAATCAAATTGCAGTAGCAAGACAATAAGCGCTGTTTGCTCTGGCTATGACTAAAACCTAACATAGTTTAAGTTTTGTCCACAGTGCATTCTAGGAGAGCAAGAAACAGAGTGATTGGTTAGAATACAGCTACAATAATGTTACCATCGTTTCACTCAAAAGAAATCATTACAGAAAACTGACAAATAAATTCTGTCACCAACCATCTTGTAGTAAGAGGTACTGATAGTTGTAATAATTAAAATTGTTAAGGGTCTGATTAAAAATCTAATGAAGTTTATGGAATTGACTTTTGTGGACTGTGGATCAGGCCCTAGATATATAATATTCTATTAAAATTAAGTTTAAATAGGTGGATCAGTTCCCTCAAACTCATCTTTTTTCCATTAACCCTCCCGACTATCAGAGATTTCAAAGTCAGAGCAGGGGTGAGGGGAAAGAAGCAGTGAAGGACCAGTTGGCCCTAATTCTTCTCTGCCCTTGTATGGTAATTTACACCAGTGCAACATGGGTGTACAATGCTGCCTTCTGATCGCTATGGCGCAGAGCTGTGGAGAATCAAGCCCTCAGGCTTCTGTTTGAGGGAAATGCTTTCAGACTACAGAAAGTGTCACTTGCATAGATGACACTTTATTTAGCTGCTAAAGATTTCTTAGCAGAATGTGGAGGACAACTATGCTGGAAAATAGGCTCTTTCACTGTAGACTGAAAGCATCAGAAAAATGTTGAGTACAATTTATGTCATGGCAACTCAGATGCTCAGTTGTGTCAGCGCTCCATTCACCACAGCTGTGGAAAGGGGAGCTTTAGACTAACTTTGTTCCTCCTCCCTGCCTCGGTCTGCTGGGGGCTCTTTCAATCCCTGCATAAATTAGGGCAGCCTCAGGAGGGCTCTCATTTAGAGAGGGCTGTAATGGCCCCAAGTAGCTGTTGTAGCATCCAAGGATCACTGGAGTAAGGCACATGTCATCCACAACCCTTCCTAATTAAAAACAAATAAATAAATAAAAAGGAGCTAGGAAAAGCCTGTGGCTGAAGGTTCTCTGAAATGTTTCCATCACAGCAATCAGAAATGCATCTCTTCTGGGGAATTGGGTGGGGTCTGATGGAGTGTCCTCTTGTTGTGGCATGTTCTCCTCCTTTTCATTGACAGCCAAAGATAAACAGTTTCTATATGTTTCAATGAGATCGCACATTAGAGGCCAGAAAGTGCAACATATCTGACAGTCTGAAACAAAGTGGATTCATTTTTTCTCATGTCAGTACTGGAGTTAATAATTGAGTGCAAGAACAGTACCTCAGCAGACATATTGGTGCAGTTGGCAGGTACATAACTGTTATGTTGTTAAGGCACCTCAAGGGTACCTGACACTGTCATTTTTTTTCTGACAGTTTGGCACTCAAAATGTATTAAATAACAAGAGAGATCTGTTCTCTCAAGAAACACAGCTTACATCAATCTCTTGCAGATATTATTTTACCTGCCTCTTATCTTTTAACATACATAAAAATCAAATATATGTTTTCGTCCCTTTTCTTCCTACTACAGGTGTCCTGACAGCCTCTTTAATAATGGCATATGCATATATTACCTACAGTGATATCTCTGCAAGCTTTTGAACAGAAAATATTCAACCATAAAATTACTTTTAGTCTATTAAAAGTGGCTCATTGAATATGGGACTGATCAAATATTTTCAATCCATTCTTCTCTTTTAATGTGGTTGCTTGACCTTTTTTGTAAGGGATTTCCAAACTGAATATGAGTTCATACTTTTTACAGGGATGCATCCAAGCCACAAGATCCAGACCTGAAACCAAGCTTTCCCCAAGATCAGCAGCATTTGATATGATAGCAATCTGAGGATTTGGCGAGGCCTACCTCTACATGAAATAAAAGCCAAAAATTGATCCTTCCATAACGGCAGGTGTTGTGTGACACCTACCTAGAGATCTGTTACCTAGGAAGAATGAGAAAATGAAGAGATGAGGCTGACTAGGAAGGCCAGACATCTGTGCAAGAAGACTTTCTGGTACATTAATGGAGAGAGGCATTTGTTGCAGAGAAAACTAATTTTTCACAGGGGAAAATAATAGTGGTCTGTAAAATGAGGAAAATTAATCACAATGCACTCTGTCATGCACGCTAGCATGACTGGCTAGTCTTGTAGAGATGCTAAACACACCATGGTCGGGCGGGGAAACATTTGACTTCTAGACGACGAGATCGACTGTAACATTCTCTCAAGAGGCATCACTTTTTTATTTCCCCTTTTGTTGTTCCAGTATACAGGAATTTGCAGAGTTTGGGGATGCTCTACAGGGTTTTCACATTGTTTGCAGAGTCCAGATCTGTGAGGGCTCACTGTGTGATCCCACCAGGGTGGATTAGGGGCAGGGAAGAGGGATCAGATACTGAGGCGGTGTGCTGCTTCAAAGGATTTGTCCCTTAATGGTGCTCTAGGTTTGTGATATTCTTGATCATGCCTCAGTAATAGATGGTAAATCCTTCTTGTTCTGAAACAGAAATTGACTATAACATTAGCTACCTACTGGAATCAATACTGGGAAGTTAATTTCCATACTGAAAAGATACAGCATAACATTCTCTTTCCAGCTCATTGCTATCAGTCAGCCTTGGCTTTTTAACACAACAGAGCAATTTCTGAAAAAGCCACAACTTGATAGAAACCAGCTAACCTCAAGAATAAGAAAAGAATGAAAACACCAGATGTTGTTCAGGTTCTTGATGGTATGATGTGATGGACAAGTGCTCTTTAGTTGGAATTACTTCTTTTCATAGGGTCACTCAAGAATAGGGTGCAAGTATATATGCATGATACAACTCCTGAAATGTGCACCTAGGGTCTGTGTTGCAATACACAAGCTCCAGAAGCCTGGATTCACAAAAGAAATTAGGCTGAACATCACAACATGTAACATTTAGGCACATGGAAAATCACTGTGATTCACAAAGCCTGAATTAGCTCCTATACAATGAATGGGGAGAGATAGGGACCATAGATTGCAACCCAGAAAAGCCAGCGTAACCTAGCCAGTGGGAGGTGCTGACAACAGGAAGGTGTACTAATTCTGCCCCCTCACAGAGATAGGTGCTTAAATCCAGGATGGAGGCAGGAACCTATATCTGCTTATGATTCACAGGCAGGAACCCTCTTTGGAGTTGGGCACCTATACTGTTTGGAAAAAAGCAGGAGGTGGAGGCCACTGCTCTCCTTATAACATTTATCCCACTGGTTAGAGAACTTGCCTGGGGTGTGGGCAACCCAGTTTCAATTCACCGCCTCTCCCCAAAGAGAAAGAATTTGAATACGAATCTCCCACCTATTATTCGAGTGCTCTGACCACTGAACTATGGATAGTCTGATGTGTGGCTCCTCAATCTCTGTTGCTGAAGCTGTTGTACTCTGGATAAATAATGAAAGAGTGATTGGAGCAGGGGGACTGGACCTGCGTAGGTGTCCTCACCACTGGGCTACAGAATCATTCTCACACACACAGTCTCTCTGTTTCTGGCCCACTGACTATTTAAGTACCTATCCAGTGTGGAATAGTCATGGGCCAGACAGAAAGAAAGAAAGAGAGGCAGTGTGTGTGTGAGAGAGAGAGAGAGAAAGAGAGAGAGAGAGAGAGAGAGAATCTGTGGTCCAATGGTTAGTGCATCCACCTCAGAGGTGGGAGACTGTAGGACCAGTCCCCCTGCTTCAATCACTCCTTTATTTATCCATAGGGGAACAGCTCCGACAGGAGACATGTGGGAAACCTACATCAGAATATCCCATTACACAGTGGTTAGAGCACTCCCCTAAGAGATAGGAGGCACCTCTTGAAATTTTTCTCCCCTTCTGGCAGAGGGGATGAATTGAGCTTGGGTTTTACACATCCCAGGCAAATGCTCTAATCACAGGGCTAAAAGTTGTAAGTTGTACTGCCACCACTATTTCCACCCCAGGCCAAATTTTGAACAGGACACAGTCCAATAGGCGGCTTCTAAGCATACCAACCAAATCCAATCCCTCATGCAGCAAAACACCTATTCTTCCCTGGTTTGTGAATTTCTCTGGGGCTTAAATGTGACACAGGTACCCAGATGCCTAGAATGAGGCAAAAATGTGCATGCCCAGAGGCAGAAATTTAGGTGCAGAAGGAACCTTTACTCTGAAAACTTAGGCACTGAGTGAATTCAGGCACCTATAGGGGTTAGGCAGGAGTTTTGTGCATCTCATTGGAACCAAAACTGGAACTTAGGCACCTAACTCCTTTTGTGCATTCAGTCCGAGTCTACATTTTAAACCACTTACTTGTAATTCGTGCTTTTAGGAAGGAACAAAGATGGGGGGGGGGGAAGGGAGGAAGCTTTGTCTTTTTTATTATTATTATTTTAGAAGGAAATTGCATAACAAATGTTGGTTTATCTTTATTTTAGCCTAGTCTCATTGCAGATACATTTATCTAGATTGGTTTGTATTTGAGGTCATTTGTTTTAGGAATCTTACAAATCTGGCAGAAGTAGTTAATTTACCATTTAGACTATAGAAGTACCTACAATAATTTTCAAACAAAAAGAGGACTGGAACCCCTTATATATGATAAAATTTATCCTCTTAACTGTTGCCATAAATTAGTATTTTAAATTAGCAATAAAATTGGGTTTTGTCAGCTCATAAAACCAAATCTCAATTTTTGTTTTGCATAAGAGCTGGAACAGCATTTTCACACTGTTTTAAGTACAAAGCTGATATGGCATTTTCATACGGGATACACATTTTGGTTGAAATATGATTAAATAGCTTCATCTTTGAATCTGATTAAGAAGAGGTCTAAGTTTCAGATAAGTAACAATATCTGAGATACTGTAGATTTACATGGTGGACACTATTTCTCATCAGGTTGAGATCCAGATTTAATTTGAGAATGAGGAGATACAATGTATTTACGGACGAAGAATCTGACTGTCCACTGATTTGTACCTGATGTTTTCAAGGTGGGTGTAAAACACTAACAAATCAGAAGAATAGCATTTCATACCCACTTTGCACATATGTAAATGACTACTCTAGGAGCTAGGAAGTGGTGAATGAGGCCTGCAGCCTTTAATTGTCTTGTGGATTAGATACATATCCTTAAATAACATACAACTGAATGCATTTTAAAAAAATAATCCCTATCCATTAGCCATTCATGCATATAGAACTCCCCAGTGGGAGATTCTGTGCTCAGGATAGCTATCTTTATGCTGTCTCATATAATAACATTAAGGCTGAATCATGTTCAGTAGGTTTTCTAATAATTGCACATCATGGGCTTAAGAACCATCAGTGCTCCCATTTGATGTCAATAACGGTTTCTTGCAGTTCAGACTTCATGCTGTTATATTTAGTCAATCGTCCACAATATGTACACAATATTTATTATTTACATATAGAAATATCTAAGTAAGTCATCCCTTTCAGAAAGGCATGCTTTCAACATTTGTTAATTTTAGACTTTTGGTCTGATCAAAAGTCCCCCATTGACTGCAGAAGACTTTGGATCAGGCCCAACCATGAATTTAACATTCTATGCTAGTTTCACAGCAATGATTATCCATATGTCTATGCCATATTTTGCTAAGGTAACTAAAGCTTTCTCTGGCTTGGTTAATTTTCTCTAACACAGAACATGTAAACCAGAACATGATACAGTTAAAAATGCTGATATCAATCACATAGACCTGGAAGCATTTTGAGGAGAAAATAGAGGAGTGTTCTTTTTCTACACACAGAACATAGGCTTTTTAAATATAGGGTTAAGGAAGGAAATAGAAACCATACTCATCGACTAAAATGCTGAAACTATCAATCTTTTAGGGAGTGAGCCATTTATATAGTCACTGAATTCATGAAATGTGTTTTCCTGACAGATTGGTGAAGCAATTCTATATGTATTTTTAAAACACTAGTAATCTCACTTTTTCCTCCGGTGTTTGAGGCTCCCATATTTTCCAAGATACTTATATTGCATTTGTGAAAAAGTCAGATCATTAAGCAGTCAGTGACCAAGGGTGCTTGATTTATGCAATTTTAAAAATTTTCAAACAAACAAACAAAAAAGAAATATTTACATGACATATAATATTCAATCTTTGAAACATTATGGAAATATAGGCAGTACCCTTGCTTCTAGATGTGACTAATTTAGACAAATTCAGTATGTATCTGATCTCATGAAGAAATTAAAGTGGTAAGATTCATAAGGCAATTCAGTCAGCTCTGAGGTGAATAGCTTTGTGTATGCCGCTTCTGACAGTGTTATATGTTGTAACTCCAATGCAGCTTTTGAATAATATCCCAATAGGTAAATTGTGGTACAAATGAAATTCCTTTGAGATATGAGAATCATGTCTAAGGACTAATTACACAGTAGGAGATACCATGCCCCCACTTTTATTACTTGGGGGAGGAAGGAGAGGGGTCTCTAATCAAGCCATCAACATACCGACCCTTGCTATAATCTTGAGTGAGTGCACAGGAGTCAGATTTGTCAGGAAACAAGACATAGTCATTTTTTATTAAATGTACAATTACTCAGCTCAGACAGAATTGGCTCAGGCTTATAGAATCATCTAATTCTCCTTCTGCCCCTTCACCCCCACGAACATGATACAGTTCTGTGGTGACCTAGAATCCTATTTTCGATGTCTCCGACTCAAGGGATATTTCCAACACACCTCTGAACAACATACTAACCCACAGAGACCATCCTACCAACACTACAAAAAGAAGGATTCTGGATGGACTTCTCCTGAAGGTCGAAACAACAGACTGGACTTCGACATAGAGTGCTTCCGCCAATGTGCACGGGCTGAAATTGAGGAAAAGCAGCAACACTTGTCCCATAACCTCAGCCGTGCAGAACACAATGCCATCCACAGCCTCAGAAACAACTCTGACATCATAATCAAAAAGGCTGACAAAGGAGGTGCTGTCGTCATCTTGAATAGGTCGGAATGTGAACAAGAGGCTGCTCGGCAGCTCTCCAGCACCACTTTCTACAAGCCATTACCCTCTGATCCCACTGAGGGTTACCAAAATAAACTACAGCATTTGCTCAAGAAACACCCTGAAAAAGCACAAGAACAAATCCACACAGACACACCCCTGGAACCCCGACCTGGGGTATTCTATCTGCTACCCAAGATCCATAAACCTGGAAATCCTGGGCACCCCATCATCTCAGGCATTGGCACCCTGACAGCAGGATTGTCTGGCTATGTAGACTCCCTCCTCAGGCCCTACGCTACCAGCACTCCCAGCTATCTTTGAGATACCACTGACTTCCTGAGGAAACTAAAATCCATCGGTGATCTTCTTGAAAACACCATCCTAGCCACTATGGATGTTGAAGCCCTCTACACCAATATTCCACACAAAGATGGACTACAAGCTGTCAGGAACAGTATCCCAGATAATGTCACGGCAAACCTGGCGGCTGAACTTTGTGACTTTGTCCTCATCCATAACTATTTCACATTTGGGGACAATGTATACGTTCAAATCAGCAGCACTGCTATGCGTACCCTCATGGCCCCACAGTATGCCAACATTTTTATGGCTGACTTAGAACAACGCTTCCTCAGCTCTCGTCCCCTAATGCTGCTACACTTTTTGCGCTACATTGATGACATATTCATCATATGAACCCACGGAAAAGAAGCCCTTGAGGAATTCCACCATGATTTCAACAATTTCCATCCCACCATCAACCACAGCCTGGTCCAGTCCACACAAGAGATCCACTTCCTGGACATTATGGTGCTAATAAGCGATGGTCACATAAACACCAGCCTATACCGGAACCTACTGACCGCTATTCCTACCTACATGCCTCCAGCTTTCATCCAGACCACGCCACATGATCCATTATCTGCAGCCAAGCTCTACGATACAACCGCATTTGCTCCAACCCCTCAGACAGAGACAAATACCTGCAAGATCTCTATCAAGCATTCTTACAACTACAATACCCACCTGCGGAAGGGAAGAAACAGATTGACAGAGCCAGAAGAGTACCCAGAAGTCACCTACTACAGGACAGGCCCAACAAAGAAAATAACAGAACGCCACTAGCCATCACCTTCAGCCCCCAACTAAAACCTCTCCAATGCATCTTCAAGGATCTACAACCTATCCTGAAGGACGACCCATCACTCTCACAGATCTTGGGAGACAGGCCAGTCCTTGCTTACAGACAGCCCCCCAACCTGAAGCAAATACTTACCAGCAACCACACACCACACAACAGAACCTCTAACCCAGGAACCTATCCTTGCAACAAAGCCCGTTGCGAACTGTGTCCACATATCTATTCAGGGGACACCATCATAGGGCCTAATCACCTCAGCCTCACTATCAGAGGCTCGTTCCCCTGCACATCTACCAATGTGACGTATGCCATCATGTGCCAGCAATGCCCCTCTGCCATGTACATTGGTCAAACTGGACAGTCTCTACGTAAAAGAATAAATGGACACAAATCAGATGACAAGAATTATAACATTCAAAAACCAGTTGGAGAACACTTCAATCTCTTTGGTCACTCGATTACAGACCTAAAAATTGCAATTCTTAAACAAAAAAATGTCAAAAACAGACTCCAATGAGAGACTGCTGAATTGGAATTAATTTGCAAGCTGGATACAATTAACTTAGGCTTGAATAGAGACTGGGAGTGGATGGGTCATTACACAAAGTAAAACTATTTCCCCATGTTTATTCCCCCCCACCATCCCACACTGTTCCTCAGACGTTCTTGTCAACTGCTGGAAATGGCCCACCTTGATTATCACTACAAAAGGTCCCCCGCCCCCGCCCCCCGCTCTCCTGCTGGTCATAGCTCACCTTAAGTGATCACTCTCTTGTTACAGTGTGTATGGTAACACCCATTGTTTCATGTTCTCTATGTATATAAATCTCCCACTGTATTTTCCACTGAATGCATCCAATGAAGTTAGCTGTAGCTCACAAAAGCTTATGCTCAAATAAATTTGTCAGTCTCTAAGATGCCACAAGTACTCCTTTTCTTTTTGCTAATTCACAAGGAGCTTCTTCAGAGGCTTAAAGGGATATTGTCAACTTGCAAATCACATTTTTCTCTGAAAATTTTGTACCTACTAGTTATAAGTGAAATTTAAGATTGTATAACAAAAAGAAACTAGAAAAAGGTTTTTTGGTTTTTTTTTCAGTTTGGTTACTCTGTGCATTTAACAGCAGTTGGGCCCAGATCCTCAAAGGCATTTAGGCACCTAACTCACATTGAAATCAATAGGAATCAGGTGCAAAATACCTTTAACAATCTGGGACTTGGTGAATACTCAGTTTTACTGTTTCCCATATATAGGTGTAGGCCATGTCTACATACCACTTTTGTTGGTATAACCTATGTCGCTCAGAGGTGTGGAAAAAACACCTCCTTGAATGACATAAGTTATACCAACTGAATTGCCAGTGGGCACAGCACTATGTCAGCAGGAGAGGGATGATTAGGTACACCTTTAGTTTCAAAAAGTCTAAGCAGTGTACATTTACAAGGATGACTTAACGGAAAGCAGATTTAACCATTTATGTCTGATCATGTAGCCCTCACTCACCACTCAGCCTTGCAGCTCCTCCCTGAGACTACTTAAAGGGGAGTAAGCCTACTTGGGTGTTTGCAGGATTGAATTAAACTTCCTTTGGTTTCAATTGGATTTCTGCCTACATTAGACAACAAAATCAGGGCCTTTAATTTAGCTTGTATCAGAATAACCCCTTGGCTTCTCAAGGCTTGTCTTCACTTAAAACGCAGCAGCTGCACCCATTGGTGTAGGTAATCCACCTCCCCAAGAGGCAGTATCTAATTTGACGGAAGAATTTTTTTCCATGTTGGTTATGGAAAGAAATGTGATTCAGTATCTCTTGATAAATTTTATTAAAACTGTTAATTAAAAAAGTCAAGAAAACATATCACCAAAGCAAAACTACTATTAATATTTATACTTACTACTAATACTTGTTATTTTATTTAATAATTAAGAATAAAGCAATCCAACTATCACATTAAAATCAAACCAACAAACAAGCTAGCCTCATAACTGGATTGCATTTAAATAGTCAAATAATTGTCTAAATTGCCAAAATCCTTATAAATCCTGAAAAGGGATCTAGGAGGTGGCTGTCCATTTGGTTATCATCTTCAACTAAAGAAGTTTACTAATATCCATCAGATCTATAACTTGGAACTGGTGACATATTTTTAATACTGAAACCCTAACCCTAACCACCCTAACCAATTATCAAGTGTCCTCCTTAGCTTTCTATTCTTGTGTGATGGCTAAATCTTCCCCCCGCCCACCAACAAAAATGTGATAATAGAAAATTTAACAGAAATTTTATAAACAGAAGCTTGACAATTCTTTTATAAAAAATGTACAAATGGCAGTTTAACTATATGGCACAGATCATGCTATAATTAATATTTTTATGAGATTATACTTAGGGCAATTTAAACTTGGGGAGCTTTCTTTCTGGCATGTTTCCCTTGTGGACACTATAGGTAGTTACGCATGCACACAACCACACTTTCACAACCTTAAGATTAAAGAAATAAGATTAGGATATCTCCCAGCTAATAAAAGCATAACAAAAATAGAAAAAAGGGGGGAATACATAAGATAACAGGAGGGGTTGCAAACTCTTTGACTGTCAGAGAGGAGGAGCTGGGATGGTGGTCAAGAAGTCAGACAGTGATGTTGCTGGCTCAATGTTTCTTGCTAGCAGGTCTTTTGCAGGTATGGGGGGAGACAGGTCAAAGACTGAAGTGACTTGGTTGTTGATTATGTGACTTCCCAAGGTGATCAGTCTTAGGAATTGGGTATCTGAATGTCAGTCTTCCCTCTGGCTTGTTAACCCAAAAGATGAAGCTTCTTTGCCTTATTTTGTTTCTGATGGTGTGTAGCCTTTTCTCACTCCACCTTGTGGTGTGTTCCTCCAAGGCCTAGTTCAGAGGCCTACCTTAGAGCCATGCCATTTTATCCTGTCAAGTTCATATTAGGTCATCCTTGGCTATCATCAGTTTGGAAAAGTCCCATGTAAGCCAGCAATTTAAAATATATTTGAGGTTTACATACCTAGAGACTAACTATATGATTCCCCCCCCCCGCCCCAAAATAATCAAAAATATAGAATATGAGACCACTTTTGAGCAAGCTGACATGGCCTCATCCAGGTGAAAAAGTCTCGAGATAGCACAATGTCACCAGTTCATGGTAAGTTTGACCTCCCCAAAATTCTATAAAAATAGATTATTGCAAAGATGCTGGCAACAACCCTCCACTGTATGTTCTGCCATCAGGGAAAAAAAAAAAAGTGCGTACAACATATTATCAGTGCCTTATTCTTCTCAAAAACAAGATAATATACAGTATAAATCAAACAGCTAATCTCTTCTGGATTCTTCATGTTGGTAGTTTCTAAATTGAATTTTTTTCTATCAAGAATAAGCCTATATAAGAAATAAAATAACTGTAATTTATATAATGTCTGTATTCCAATATACGCTATTTCTCTTGCACAAGCAACTGCCTAGAACCCCCAGACATGAACCGTGACACCATTGTACATTGTGCTGTACGCAGTTCAAAAAAATGGCCCTTGTCCCAAAGAGCATGCAATTTTATCTAGTTTAGTTTAAATATGCTAAGCAAACCATTTATTTTGTTTTAATTAAAACTGGTCCACAATCAAAATTTGTGCCAAGCAAGATATTTAATATTTTGACTTTTTTTCATCTCAAATCAGGGTAAAAAGTAAAAACATAACATATATTTCATGGAACAAAAACAACATAAAGTTCTAAATGGAATGTTCAGACATTCCCAAATTGAACCTATAGTTTCAGCATAGTTTGTCTAACAGAAATAAACCTTTTCATTTTGGCTCATTTCCACAGGGAACTGTATCTGCATGATCTGCTGTAGTGTCTCCTGGGACTTGTAGTTTGAGAGTCTCCTGTCCCCATGCTTTTCTATTGATGAGGATCTTCAGCTGGACTGTATCTCCCATGATGAACTGTAATGATTCAAGAGATGGTAGACTGTCTTGTATCATGGGAGATGTAGTCCAACCAGGGAGTTTAGCTAAGAGGGGGAAATGGGAGAGTGAGGCACTGTTCAACCAATCCCATCATGCACCATGGTAGCTGAAGGGGATTAATATTAGCTTAATGTCAAACTGACCTGACCGGATACAAAAAAAAATTATTTTAATTTTCCTATGAAAAAAAATCAAAACGATTTGAGAAAATCAAAATGTGTCTGTGGAAACCTACAGGTTTTCAGAAATCACATTTTTCCATGAGAAAACATTCCAATGAAAAATTCTCAGCCAGTTCTAGTTTTAATTACTTTTTCCTACCTGTTTTAAAAAAATCTTGTTTTAAGGAATTCTCCTGTTATGTGAGTGTTACAAGCAGCTTATCCCCAAGGAGAAAAGAATTCTGCAACCATGAAGAAGTACTAAAGTGTGAATAATTTTTGGGACCTAAACCACCTGCTCAGTCTCAGTCAAAGGCAAAGTTGTCCTCTCCTAGTGTGGTGTATGGCAATTGGGTTGTGTGGGGAGGTGTCAACAGGAACAAGAAAAAGACATAATTGAGGTGTGCTTGGTCACAGTGTTATACTCATGAAAGCAAATAAACACCCCACCTGATGGTAAGACATTACAGGATGTGTGAAAGTAGCAAAGGCATAAAGCTAGGAATGGTAACAATCCTCTTCCAGTAGTCTTTTCTTCATAGTGTTTTTTTTTCTTCTCAACTTGGCATTTTATCCTTCATTGTTTCATCCCACCTCCAAACTAGAGTTAAACTACCGCATGTACTCTTCAGTCTTTGCACAGTAACTCCTTTGTAGAAAACTGGCAAAAGATTCAACCCACAGTGTTAACATAAAACTACATAAACCTGTGCAAAAAATCTATTCAGTTTCCAAAACCCATTTAATACTTGCCATAAAACATTTTGGATGTAGGATGGGAATTTTCAAATGATAATAGGGATATATTTTCAAATAACTATATGTGTACCAAATGGTGATCCTCACTGATATTCATATCTGAAAATTGCCTGTTGAAGTTCACTGTATGCTTTTAACATGTAAGGATAAGCAGCATTTTGTTGCTAATTCTTTGTTGTGTCTGTGTTTTAAACTAATGTAACAGATGTTTCATTAACTTTTTATGGCTTCATTCGCTATAATTATTTTAACCATTTGGACTTTGGCACTTTCCAGATTGCCAGCTAAATACCTGCTTCAGTAGAAGTCTATGTGAATTTTCATTGCTTCCCAAAATTTCAGTTTACATTATTAATATAAATCCTCAGACAACAGTTCTTGTGCAAAGATGACATGCAAAGTTGCAATGCGTTCCATACGGGAAAAAATCATTGCCAATTATAGCAATGTCTATGAGATCTTCATCCTCCTCTGTCAATGATGAATGTATTCATAGTGCATGTTTTCAGTGGCTAGAAGTTTCAGATTGTAGACAATAGATAACACATTGTACAAGAAAGGCCTGTTAAGAGGCTGATTACTGATTTACATTAACAAGCCCCAGAAAAGCATCCAGCTATATCCTACAATGGTATACACACAATTTAGAGTTTGGGATGCTTTCCATTGTTCAGCATTAAAAGGAAGATACATCCCCACAATGCTCTACATGTTTGAAAATGCCCATAATGTCCTCTCCTTTATTTAGGCCTGTCTCAACTCACAGCTAAGGCACTCTGAGGCCTGGTCTACACTAGAAAATTAGGTCTGTTTAACAATATCAGTGAGGGGTGTGAAAACCTGGGTAGAGATCAGAGGGTCAAACTAAAAAGTTGGCCAGCTGCCCGTAAGTAGCCTTTGGTTCTCAAACATAACACACTTAATACATAATGAGGCATTCTTAGCTTAGCTGTAGAAATGAAACCAAAATCATGCATATTGCAAGAGTAATCCTTGGCTCTGAACTCTCATGTGAGAATTCCAAACACAGGTTGTTCACAGAAAGAAACCTTTCCCCTCACATAGTTCCTGGTGGTTTTTGTTGTTGTTATTGTTTGAAATGTCTTAGTGTTATAAACCATTATCATGTTAGGTGGGGTCTCCTTTCTTCTAAAACCCAGCATTTCCTAAGCCCCGGAGCCAGGACACCCTCCTCCCCACATCCCATGCCCCACAGTTTCCCTGCTTCTATATGTTACAGGTTAGCATTTCACAGGTCACACTGTGAGTAGCCGTCTGACCCATCAATTGATCGTTTGGTAATGTGATTCCCTATTGTTCTTGGGGAGGGTAGTTTCATCCATCTGATTTTTCTGAAGCTGAAACTCACCTCCTACATGAGCGTTGGTTATGAAACATTAATTTATTTGCAGCCTATAGTCTGTCAGAAACTAAACTGTAACAGCAGCTCTGTGCTCCAGTAATTATTCAGTCAGAGATTTAGGAGAGAAACTATTTTTACTAATAAAATATTCCACTCCTAAACAGAGTTGCACCACAAACAATTCTCCAAGATCTAATTGGTCATACAGTCAGTTAAACTAAACAGAACTTGTAAGGCTATCTGTAATAGTGTCATTGGGTGACACCCAATAACATTACACTCTAGTACCACTCACAGTATCCACCATCATAAGTGCCTCCTGGACAGTGTTTGGTCTCATAGTGAATTCTCTTCCCTACTTTCTGTGTCCTATACACAATCCAGAACTGGTGCCAGAGATGGAATTTCTTTTCAAGTTCGCTGTTTTGAAGCTTATACTGCTGGCACAACAGGGAGCTTGTACACCCCAATAGATTTTGTGTGAGGCATGACTGATGGGCACATGTCTAATAGCTGCTGGAGAGTAAGAACTGAGCAGTGAGTACACCAGGATCATCAGCAAGATTAATGCTCAAATGGATAGACACACACACAGTAGGCAGATACTAGTACAGACAGAAAACAATGCCTTAGAATCTCCTTTCCAACTACAGTGGTGGATGGAGGAAAAATATTTAACTATTAGTAAATATTTTGCACAATTCAAGTTTTTGACATGGGTCAGAGAATGGACTTATGCATCTTCTAGGGGAAACAAAGAAATATGTAATGATATTAAGTACCAACTTCAACTTAGCCTTATGTCTAAAAATGTTTGTCTTAAAATAAGAAATATAATTTATCCTTTAACTTCCAGATATCACTGCTGTTTTCCTGTCTTTTCATCTTTAATTCTTTGCCCTCATTTCTAAGCTGTGTAGAAATTACAAGTGTTCTTTTCATGAAACAAGTACATGGAAAGATAATAATCGGGCACTTGACTTCATCACTGTGACATGAAAATCCTATTGTTTCATGTATTATTAGCAAGTTTCTGTTGCGCAGTGTGCAACTTGAACATAATGGACACAATTTCAGTGTTACTATATGAGAAACTGTGGAGGAGGGGGCATCATTGCATGCCTCCTCATGGTGTGGTGGAGCGCTGCAGCAGTCGTGCCTCAGTTTCCCCAACAGTCTTCAGCACACTTCAGTTACAGATATGACCTAGCGCTCTGGGCAGTTCCCTGAAAGAGTTTATCCCCTTCCAGGATAGCAGATTCCCCAAGTCAAAGTACAGCATAAACGCAAACCAAAAGAATCTTCAGCCCCACTGGGCTCAGCTTCCAGACTCTTCCTTTCAGACAGGTCCCAATGCAGGAGCTTCCCTTAACGCCCACCAACAGGTTCCTGGTAACAAATCAACAGTCTATGTCAGGCATACATTTCCTCAGGGAGGCCCTGGCTGACCAGACTCCTACCAAGCCCTAGTTCTACCCAGGTTTCTCACATGACATAGGAGCTACCAATCTGCTCTTCTTCCCTCTCAGGATCCAACTGAGCTGGCAGTGTACTTTTTAACGACCTGCCTCCAAACTTGCAGGTCTTATAGCTGAAGGAGGGAGGAGCTGATTGAGCCCACAGCAGCTCATTATCCCTCCTTGGCTAGTAAGGGGTTTGCACACCCCATCAGAGACACCTAAACCATTACAGGAAAAAACAAATCTGAATTGGCCTCATGCATGTTATTCCTCATATTCAGGCCAAACCTACTTTTTTATGGTTGAGATCCCTTAAAGAATGGAAAATGTGCTTTCCTTCCTACCCAGCTCGATTATCTCCTTTCCCAAGAAAAATATCATCCAGATAACAATTGCCATAATTGCTTTTCTTTCTCCTGTGCAATGGTCACGACATTGAGCAGGAAGGAATGGCAGAGTAGGAGATCCTGCTCCACTGCGAGAAGTTGCTCCAGGCACTGGGTACCCACATCCTCTGCCCACCTCCAGCCTTGGGGAGAAGAATGAACAAGACCAGCTACTGGAGGCAGTCCCTTTATAAGTCCAACCCTACAGCAGTTAGAAGGAACTGTCTGCTGCTATCAGAAGCAGCTATTACAGTAGCAGCTGATACTCACAGTCCTGGAATAAGTGATCCTGTGCATCTGTGAATTTTTAACAGCCCACAGTACCAATCCAGCTGCATGCCTTTGGTTGTCTCATAAAGGTTGGGATTAGGTGGAAACGACGATAAAAAAACAAAAACATTTTAAATAGAAACTTCAGAAGTCATTTTTTTTAAATCACCCAAAAAAGTGTATGTTCACTACTGTTTAAATACAAAATTATAAATAGGAAGAACAAAAACAACACTGAGCAAAGTCATGGAGCTAACAAGACACTAGTGAACCTCACCACTTTTTATGCTTTGATTTTATGTTGTATCCCTTTCTCATTCCTGTCATCTATGTTTTGTCTTTTTAGGTCAGAAGTTCTTTGGGGCATGTCCCTTGTCCTCTTGCATGTCTGCAAAGTGCCTAGATCACTGTGGGTGCTATGTAAATAGCACATTATAATAATGACAGGGTAGGCTTAAGGGACATTAACTCAGACTAGAGAAATGGGCAAAAATGGAGATTAGGGATGGAAACTAGGAATGGTGAAGGGATGGCATCTAGACATGAAAAATAGTTGGAGGGGAGTTGTTTGTTTAGGAACTGGATTGTCTCTGGGGACTGCATCTCAGCTATTGTAGGTAGCAAAAGGGTGAGGATTTGGCAGCTCTGTATCTTAAAGGATTGTGATGTGCTAAGATTCTCTTATTCCTAATCACAGACTACATTCACTGAGAGACTTGAAATATTTAATTTACAGTTATGTAGTACAGTAGCACTATTAATATTTTACTGCAATGCTATTTATATTCGTTCATACTATGAAAAATAACTTAGTTCCTAAATATATGTCTAATGAACATGTGTCAAAGAGTAAACAGAACATATACGTAAGAATGATTCTATTTATATATGAAATAAAGAAAATGCCTTAAAGTAATAGCTGTGGGCACCATATTTGCCTTTGCATCTGAAAAGAGACCAAAACCACACAAGGGTATTTTTCTTCCTTCGGGGCATGCTACCCTTGTCTCCCTGATTCTGCAGAGGTAAAGATAGTGAGCAGAAAAGTGGGACAGAGAAAGGATGTTATCTTAGGATCTTCTAAATACTGGACATTTCAGGTGAGATTTTCAAAAATGCTCAGTATTGCCCTCACTTGTTCCCATCAAAACCTATGGAAGAATTCCTATTTACGTCAATGGAAGCAGAGTCAGAGCCACACTGAGTGCTTTTGAAAATCCCGCCCCCAGCTTGCACACCCAAACTGACCTCAGAAGTGGTGGGAATATAGCTAAGGAGCAGCTGTGGTCTAATGAATAACGTGTTCACTGCGGGGGGCAGGAGACCAACTCTGCCACTGATTTTTGCTGTGTGAACTTGGTCAAGTCAATCTCTGTGCTGCAGTTGTTATGTAAGTGTTAAGTATTAATACAGTTATTAGATAAGGAGGTAATTCATGTCTCAGATAGTCATGACTCAAGCCAATATCAACACTTTGAAAGCAATTGAGAATTGGTGTGACATGCTCCTTTTAATTATATATTTACATGCAGTACACTATTGAACCCCTACATGTCTCTGTGTGCAGTACAGAGGTCCAGATAGAGTGTTGTCTCTGGTAAACACTGAAGACAAAGTTGTAACTCAAATTTCATAGAAACATTTGTTTGTGTCTATAGTTGTTCCTGTTTTCTTTAATAAACACCTCCTGTTTAAGAAGATATATATAATGACATTCCCTATTTTTCACACCCCTCAATGAAATAGCAGCCACCTTACTCACCTTAGCGGTTGGTTGCCTCATGAAGAGTTCCTTGCAATAATCCATTCTATAAATCAAAAAGTCAAAGACAATACTGATGAGATCCAGGTCCAATAGAAACAGCTGAAATTGCTTTATTTTATAAAGCGGAAAAAATGTGGCCACTAACTCCACCTGAGTTTTCAGAAACAATTGGAGGTACACAAGCAACCCCAAATCATGAAACCCTTGGACAAATGGTGGACGACCCATGCTACCCCTCAAAAATGTGGCAGGAATCACCTTTGCCATACTCTCCAGAGCCTTTCCCTTCTAACTAATATCACCTCTATTTTGCCTAGATGCACCTCCTTGGCTGAGCCTGGATGGTTCCTAGTACTGTGCTTTAACCACTAGATAATGCTACTTCCATCTCAAGTAATCCGGGCCCTGGAATCACCTTTACCAGAAAGGGAAAAGCGTTACGAGAGATTTGTAACTCACAACTTTTGGAAAAGTTGAGAAGAATGTAAAGTATTTGGAGTTTTCAATTCTTTGCAAACACTGGGATAAAAATAACAACCCCGCAGTTACCAGAAAGAGAACAAATACCATCTACCTTAATCTTTATTGGAACCAGAGTAGCAGCCGTGTTAGTCTGTATTCGCAAAAAGAAAAGGAGTACTTGTGGCACCTTAGAGACTAACCAATTTATTTGAGCATAAGCTTTCATGAGCTACACCTCACTTCATCGGATGCATAAAGTGGAAAATACAGTGAGGAGATTTATATACACACAGACCATGAAAAAATGGGTGTTTATCATACACATTGTAAGGAAAGTGATCACTTAAGCTGAGCTATTACCAGCAGGAGAGTGGGATGGGGGGAGAGAAAACCTTTTGAAGTGATAATCAAGGTGGGCCATTTCCATCACATTTCCAGGATTTTACAAGAATGTCTGAGGAACGGGGGGGGAGGGGAGGGAGGGAGGAATAAACAAGGGGAAATAGTTTTACTTTGTATAATGACTCAACCACTCCCAGTCTCTATTCAAGCCTAAGTTAATTGTATCCAATTTGCAAATTAATTCCAATTCAGCAGTCTCTCGTTGGAGTCTGTTTTCGAAGAATAAATGGACACAAATCAGATGTCAAGAATTATAACATTCATAAACTAGTCAGAGAACACTTCAATCTCTCTGGCCACTCGATTTCTGATCTAAAAGTGACTATTCTTCAACAAAAAAACTTTGAAAACAGACTCCAACGAGAGACTGCTGAATTGGAATTGATTTGCAAATTGGATACAATTAACTTGGTTTGAATAGAGACTGGGAGTGGTTGAGTCATTATACAAAGTAAAAAGAAAAGGAGTACTTGTGGCACCTTAGAGACTAACCAATTTATTTGAGCATAAGCTTTCGTGAGCTACAGCTCACTTCAAGTGAGCTGTAGCTCACGAAAGCTTATGCTCAAATAAATTGGTTAGTCTCTAAGGTGCCACAAGTACTCCTTTTCTTTTTGCGAATACAGACTAACACGGCTGTTACTCTGAAACCTATAGAAAGTAAAACTATTTCCCCTTGTTTATTCCTCCCCCAACCCTCCCTCCCCAACCCTCCCCCGCCCCCCCCCCCGCACTGTTCCTCAGACATTCTTGTAAACTCCTGGAAATGTGATGGAAATGGCCCACCTTGATTATCACTTCAAAAGGTTTTCTCTCCCCCCACCCCACTCTCCTCCTGGTAATAGCTCATCTTAAGTGATCACTCTCCTTACAATGTGTATGATAAGCACCCATTTTTTCATGGTCTGCGTGTATATAAATCTCCTCACTGTATTTTCCACTTTATGCATCTGAGGAAGTGAGCTGTAGCTCACGAAAGCTCATGCTCAAATAAATTGGTTAGTCTCTAAGGTGCCACAAGTACTCCTTTTCTTTTATTGGAACATGCTGCTCTGCCCAGACTAAGTTACCAACCTCAGAGCTATCTTTTATACTGAAAATCATAGAGGCTTTAGAGAGGTCTATTATACCTAAATGTAAAATAGAGGATCATCATCATTAAGGAATCTTTGTCTTTTATGTCATTAAAACATTATTTTTCTCTAATAAGACATCTGCTGAAAAATTACAGGTTCCAAAAGATTCCATATTCAGTTAAAATGAGCAATTTTTCAAAGACTGCTGTCATTGTCCACATTTTCCGCACAAGGGATTACATTTTATATGGACAGCATATATTGGAACAGAAAGCTTTGATGTAATTCTTATTAGAAAGTGAAAAACAGGCTAAACCAGACACAGTGCGTTGTACAGGCTGTGTGTTTCCAAATCTTTTTGACATGCTGTCCAGAAGAATCAACCAAGGAACCAAGGGGATTGAGAGGAGACTTCCTAAGTGATTTTAAAAAATAATACAGTTTCTTAATTCATCAACTGTTATTAAATTAGTGTGCTCCCTCAGCTGTCACCACAGGTTTCTTTCAAAGAGATTTTTCCAGTTATGTCTGACCCGCAGGGCATATATTCACAAAACCATTTAAAATGCATCTTCTTTTGCAGATGGTCTCCATGTATTGTTCCACGTTGCAATGTTTTTTAACATCACAAAACAGCAATGCTGATAAGAAAATAATATTTTATAGCATAAATTATGTCTTGAGATCAGATATTACCTATTAGATCAAAAAGTTAGAAACATGTGTTTTCCCAAAGATAAAATTTTACTACTAGAAATGTAGGACTTCCCATGGGAATAGAAAAGAAAAGCATGAGAAATGTATAAATATATTTCTTCCATGCTGCTCTGTCTATATGGAAGGCATTTACAAAACCTCACTCCCTTCTTTCTCCTACAAATCCCTCCTGAAGACCCACTTCTGCCATGATGCCTGCAAGAGATTTGCTAAGACCTCTGCTTATCTAACTCACGAGTAAACTCTCCATTCATGTGGAGGAAAGGGTGAAAATTTTGGAGAAAGTTCAGATGACTGCCATGTAGGAGGGATAAAAGCTCTGCCCTTCTCTGCCTCCCCCTCATCCTCAAGACCAAGCCCCACAATCCAAGTAATCATAACTAGGGAGTTTAGGGAATGGGGTTTATGGCCCCTTATTCCCCTGAAAGGTTGTGTTAGGTCTAGTCACAATCTAGCCCTAAATAAATAATAATAATATGCATATTATTAATTCATTGTATTTCTATGAAATGATCTCCAGGGAAATCAGTGATTTTTGGGGGGGAGAGGGGGGTTAAGAGAATAATTAAAAAAAAATCCTAAAAGATACATGAACGGAACATCATATTATCCTCTGGAAGACAAGACTGAAATTAGAAGGGAATATTTGTAATCACTGTTATTAGCCCTAAAATTATTATTTATTGAATCCAGTTCTTTAAAGCCAGCTTTTTGAAACACACGCTTATGTTATAATTATATTGATGATTAATTGTTGATGATACTGTTCTGAAATTATTTAAATGTGATAGAAAGACAAAGGTTCCAAACCTACAAAAATTATATACATGCATACTTTTACTTTACAGTAGTCCATTAACTTCAACATAACCTTTCAAATGGATATATACACATTACTTTTTTTAGAATCTGATCATTGGATTAATTTATTTCAGGGTCATATATTGTTTCTATTGGTCTTGAGAAACTAGATCTATGACTGACCTCTCAAACATGGAGCTGCTTGCTAGTCCACTTACATTTTAGCTGCATCTTCACTGCAAATATAAATTTATTGTTTTGTTTTTTTTAAACAGCAAGTTAATTGATGTACATTAGCTATTCCACTGTAGAGCCCTAGTGGAGACAAGACTCTGTAGTTTTTACCTCTATGTAGCCTGATCAGGTGAACCATGGGTGGGGGTACATTGTTGGCCTCACATCACTACCTTATGGTAAAAATTACAGAATCTAGTTTCCACTAGGGTTTTACAGAAGGATAGCTAATATACATTACCAATCCCAGGGTAAAAACCACACTTTTTTCATTAGTGAAGACAAAGCTTTTGTCTTGACTTCATTAAAATAAATGCTAGTCCTACACACAGTTTTGCAGTAAATAAGTAATAATTGTAACCCTACACACACATACTAAATGATACAATGCTAATGATGAAATTTTGATCACACGGAAACAAGGAAATCCAAATTTATTGTCCAACAATAATGAACGTTCAGCAACTGTAGCTTAAGTCCTGGGTGCATATTTTGTATTACCATGCAGGGCAATTTCAATTTAAAGGAACTGAAGTGGAAAAAAATGGGGTGCACTTTTCACAAGTGTTCCTAACTTAATCTTAATCTTTTCCTCCCACTACAACCACTTTATTAAACATTTCTGTTGTTTAAGGCATGTAATGAAACTTACGTACCACTCTCCACTGTGTCACACTGGAAAATATGCATTATATGCGCTTAATCCTCAATTTCTGATCTAAAGGAGAGTTTTGCTTGGTTAAGAAGTGCAAGATCAGGGTGCCAGCTTTTTAAAGCATTTATAAGGGACTGATATATATATAGATTTTGTATTATTTTCATTTTAATAGAACAGGGCCAAATTCTTCCATCCTTATTAACACTGAGCACCACCGGGCTTGTTTTGAGGTGTATCTTTCTGCCCCGGAGTCAGATACCTAAGTCCCTTTGAGGCGTCAGGCTGAGCCCTTTCCTTGTCATTTCCTACTGGCTAGTCTTGGTGGCTCTCTGCTCAGCATGCTTGCTTCCGTGAATCCCATTCTTAGGTAGCTAGAGCTCCCCATGTACTGCACTCATGTATCTCTATTCAAACTAGTGACTAAAAGTAGTGTGGCAGCTGTTCAGACTTACTGCCCAAATATGTATCCAGGGAGCTAGCCTGAGCTGCCATGGCCACACTGCTATTGTGAAGTGCTAGCTCGACCAGAGTTAGCATGTGTACATCTATCTGAGCTGCAAATTACAGCTCAAAGCTTCTGTGTAGACATACCGTAAATCCACTTTGTGGCTCTAGGTTAGACTCTTGTCTGAGGTCACACAGGAAAGCTGTGGCAGAGCAAGGAATTAAACCTGGGTCTCTGAAGTCATGGGCTACTCTCATAAATGCTGGACATTCCTTTCTTTCTATTGGAGCTGGGGAAAAACAAACTAACAACAGAAAACCTTACTTAATTTCCTTCCTGGCAGACTGCAAAAGATTTTATTTGGTAGATTTTTGGGAAAGGTTAAGGGCATGTTCCTGGAAGGTAAAAGAGGCTTTCTGTTGCTTTGATAGCATGGCTGGCTGAATTTATTTGTTTCCTCAACATGATTATTTCCATGCTGCTGAATTGTCTTCATTATGTCACTGTAAGTCTAATTAATTGTTATGATGAATTTTTATTGGCAGTTACATATAAAACTAATAATAAAAATACTTACTGGTCTTATAAATCCATAAATTCAGCTTTGCCTTTGGCACTTTCACTTTTCAAATGTTTCAAAGTTTGTATTAATGAATCAGTAACTCACCAGACCTTAACCCATTTTAATGTTTTTATTTGTTGCTACTATTTTGTTTTCATGGAGAGAAAAGAGGAAAAACTAAGTCTACAGTACTAATGGCCTAAAGCATTTTAGCTTACTGCAATGATACTACAGTTTTTAGACCATTACTGTGTAATACTCAATATAATATTTTCAATCAGCCTGTACTTGTACTGTACGTCACTATGTCAATATAAACTGAAAAGGTTGCACGACTCATCCAATAACATGTTTCTAAGGCTTGATTCTCTACTGCCTAGAACCCTGTGTAGTCGTTTACACTGTATAATATGAATAAAACATACTACCATATGAGAATGATAACATTTTGCATCCATTTTGCATTCTCTTTGCCTGGGGGTAAGTGATGACAGAAGGGACAGGAGAATGGAGACATAAAGTGTTCATGGAATTCTTCCCCTTCAGTATTGAATAATTCCCCTACAGTATTGAATAATTGGCCTTTTCTATTATTGGGGCTTTTTTTTCCCCATTTTAAGTATCACTATTTTTAGTCAGGATACCAAATTTGTTAGACCAATGCTCTGTATTGCTGTGTCAAAAACAAAGTTCCTGTGTACTAAATGAAATGTTGTTGAGGACTTCGCACAATTTTTCTGCATAATTAAAACAATATGCCTTACATGAGTATAGCATACATCGTTTCAGCATCACTCATACTTACCATAAAGACAAAAATGTAGGGTATCAAAAATCAATAATGTAAGATCGTGACCACATATGCATGGCAGTTATACTAAACTAGTGATGACCCGTGGCTTTACTGATCAAATTTGTGATTTTATGGTAAGTATGAGTCATGGTGGGAGAGTGTGTGTGTTGTGCTGGAAGATTTGTGTTGAGTTGTGTTTGTGGGGGGGGGGCATTGTGCAGGGAGATTTGTATCAGGGGTAGCCATGGCATCGGGTAGTCCAGTGGCACCTTAAAGACTAACAGATTTATTTGGGCATAAGCTTTCGTGGGTAAAAAACCCACTTCTTACAGATGTTTTTTTACTCACAAACACTTATGCCCAAATAAATCTGTAAGTCTTTAGGGAGATTTGTGTTGATAAGAAATAAGAGGGGCTATGTAAGTATGGAGTTATTGTGTCTGCTGGTAGTGTTGCTGTGTGGGTGGTTATGTTTATTTGTGCCTTGATTTTGTCTTGATTTGTTTGGGTGCATGGTTTGCATTAGGGAGTTTTCTGTTGAATTGAGTGTAGGTTACGTTATGCTGAGTGATTTGTGTTGATGTGTGCAGATCCTGAAGGAAGGGTACATGCTAAGCCATAAGGGACTATGTGTGTTTGGGGTTATTGTGTTGTGCTGGGAGAGTTATGTGCATTTCTGTTGCTGGTGAATGAGGTGTGTATGCTGCAGTGAGGGGCTATGTGTCTTTAGCATAATTGTGTATGCTGGTTGCGTTGTGTTGATTTGCTTCTAGGAGGGTTGTGGTAGATTTGTGTAGTGGTTGGGCAAAGTAATTCACCATCAGTGCAATCTTCCTCATCAATTAATTAAACTGTTGCATGCAAATTAGATGTACAATAAGCATGGTGATTGATTGAGCTACCTCTGATATCACAATGGTCTAGGACTCTTGGCATGGAATAGGTCATGCCATACTGTATCTGTACACTGCATAGGTGTTGGTCATAAAGTCAAAATGGTTAAGAACTTAAAAAGTGGACAGTAACAGACTGCAGTACTCACTGATGATTCAACCTGGTGATGCTCTGAGCAAAAAGAGCCCTCAACCATGATTGTAGCTGTTTCCATCACTTCACACTGACTGTTCAGACATAGGGTTCAGAATGACAGAGTGTGACAATCTTGCAATCTTATTATATAGATCATGAGACTGTCATTTTAGGAATAATGAAACCCATTGAGGTGCTTTACTGTAAAAATGGCAGTATCTCTTTGTCTTTAAGATTTCTGGCAGCAGTCCCAGAAAAATATCCAATCCTATCGAAAGTTTCTATCGAAACATTCACAATTCATAGTCCTCATCTCTCTCTCTTTGTGTTAAGACCATGAACTGCAAGATGCTGTCCAGTTACAGGTATTACATCTTGGAAGCAGATTACTTTTTTATTCTACTCTAAACATTATGCCAAATGATCAGGAAAATCTATGGAGATTCACAGAAAAGACATTCATATTTAGGGAAATATTGGCAGCAAGGAAATAAATAAAAACACTGAAACAAGATAAATAATATTTACAAAATTGTTCTAATAGATCCAAGGAAAGTATATGTAAATGAGTTTCCATATAAGCACTTCCTAAGTCCTTCTCTTTGGAACATATAGCCAGTGTCTACCTAAATTGTTGTTACAAACTTGAAGTTATTGTAATATATAGCGCTATAAGGAACAATTTGGTTTGGGTATGATTCAAGATGTTGTACTTTCATTCAAGCAAGCACACAGAAAGAGTATAATATCTTACATGTACATTGTGCTCTAGGCACCGACAATAGCAGGGAAACGATTAAGTGGCACATAATAGTCCTATGGGCTATAATACTTTAGTCTAAATTTGGTTGTTGGGTTTAGTGTGTGGATGCTGGGTGGTGTCAGTGGTCTCTGATACACAGGAGGTCAGACTAGGGGATCTGGTGATATCTTTTCGCCTTAAACTCTATGAAAATGCCACTTACACTTTCAGAGTGGCCATATTTCTCCTCTTAAAAAGAGATAGATGACCCAAGGCATGTGAAGAAAAATGAGGAGGGCAGAACAGTTGAGGAGGAACCGCAATATAGAGCACATGCCCCTACTTCCAAAACTGTGGCTGATCCACAGGTTAATCATCACGCAGTTAAGGATAGTTGACACAGCATGAATTCCCATTGAGTGCTCTTTGATGCTCTTCTATGTGAGAGTTCAGGCTAGGGACAGTGAGCCAACAGTAGCAAAATTACTGATGCTCCAATGGCTGAAGGTCGGCTTCAGGGCAGATGACTGGAGGGGTAGTCCTTCCACACAGAACAACATGATCTGTGGTTCAGTAGGTAAAGCATACTGGCTTCTGTTTGCCAAAAGCTGGGAATGGGTGGCAGAGGGTGGATTATTTGGTGATTACCTGTTCTGCTCATTCTCTCTGGGGCACCTGGCATTGGCCACTGTCGGAAGACAGGATACTGGGCTAGATGGACCTTTGGTGTGACCCAGTATGGCCGTTCTTATGTTCATATGCAACTTTGTAAAGTAATTTAAGATCTTTTGCACTGTTATGTTGGGATCCCCACAGATCTTCATCCTTCAATTCCTTTTAGTAGTCTACCCCTCTCTCTCTCCCCCACCTCCCTTATTCTGCATCTCTGGCAGTGCCACAGAGGTAAAACTCTTTATTCCATGTTTCAGATACACCAGGTGCAAGGCCCCTCAACTAAGAAGAAGAGAGGCCCATTTTTATTAATAGCCAACAAAAAATAACATTGAGCTCTGTCCTTGGATGTCCTAATCACAGTAGAGATCAGAGAAAAGTTTAGTGAAACAATAGTGTGTGTGTGTGTATGTACAAATAAAAATAAAAGGAATAGGAACTCTAAAGACAAGCACTAAACTAAACTAATGTTAAGATTATGACTTGAACTGACAAAAGCCAAAGTTTAAAGTTAATCTTCACTGTGAGTGCACCCAATTGTGCCAACTGGTATCAGTAATATTATGCGTGTTGCACACTATATGACATACAAATCATACTCAATTTTGAGGACCCTATAATGCCTAGTGGCAATGGGGTTAAAGAAATCATCACCTTCAGTATTATGATCCTTGTTTGTGAAAGGAAATATGCACTAAGAAATAGCAATCAGAATTCTATTGTAATAATTCATATAATTCCACCCAAGCAACTAACATATTAAAAGCATATGACGTACTTCAACTCCTACATAACAGCCTCGTCACAACACATGCACGCAGAGAGAAACACACGCAGAGATATTTTCTAGGGTTTGTACTCTATAATTAAATAGATTTGCTTAGAATGTGAGCCCATGTTCCACCTTTTGTCTACTTTTTGCTTTACACTACTTTCAGATGACCCCACAACAAGACAGCTTGCTATACCTTGCTACCCTCAATGATTCAGCAGTAGATTGGCTGAACAATCTAGATACAAACTTGTGAAGCATAGAAAAGAAAAAGGTTCAAATGGAGCTGATAGCACCAGAGGAACTGTTCTGATTCATCTCTGCGACTGATTTGCTGTGTGAGCCATGGTAGGTTGCTTGTCTATTTTGTAATTCAGTTTACTATCATGAAATTTGGACATAAATATACCAACCATACAATGGAGTTGTGACCCTTAATTAAATAAACTTTCTAATGTACTTTGGGACCTGCAGATGAAAGACACAATTGTGTCAAAGACACAGATGAAAGACACAATTCCCTGATGTGGAACCAAATATGACTATTTACATATAAAACTCACCTTTCTTGTAAAGATATGGGGACGTCTGCCTCTGTCAGCATTTTCCCCAGACTTCTTGGAGGACTCTGCAGTTCAGAGTCCATATGGGGTAAGTGGAAGGCATGCCACAGGAAGAGTGAAGGGACCAAAGGCAGAAATATATCAACTCCCATTCTTATCCAGTAGACTTCCTCAGATAATGCTAATATGAGATTAAGCTGTATTACCTCTTCATCACTCCCTCTTTAGTGGGAAGCCCCATTTTAAAGGGGGAGGCCTCAGAGCAGCCATGGCCAGGAAGTCTCTCATAAGCAACTCTTTTGAAATCTACGTGTTTGGAGCTGGACCCCACAAATACAAGGGAGAACTGTGACTTCAAACCGCAATGTAATAATCTCAGAGGAAATCCACTAGGGAACTTCGTAAAAATTTCCTCCGCTTCCAATATAAATATACAGATTTTCCCAGAGGACTACTAGGACTATATTATTAGGACTGGGATAATATTATACTTTTTTTTAATTATTACTTCATGTGAAAATTTCAGCAATTTTCTTGCACCCATTTTTTCCATTCATCCCCATTTTTTCCATTTTATAAAATGGCAATTTGTCTGCAAGATGAAATAAAATGAACACAAATTTATGGAACTTTACATAGTTTTGCCAAAATAAAATAAAAAATGGACCTTATTTCACTGTAAAGTTACAATTTTTTAAAAGTGTTATAAAAATGGGACCAATTTTGAATTTGCAAAAATATTCAGAATTTCACTGCATATATTTTATACAACTCTTAAGTATTACTTATATTGTTCTGAGATTAGGTCATTTTTCTTCAGTTTGTATTCAAGCATACTGGACCTCTTATAGAACAAATGTTACTGTCCACCCCTGTACCTAAATGAATAATATAGGAGTATATTGCCCAATTAAGTATGTCATATTATCATTAATATTTAACAATAAACTATATAATGAATATACACAATGTGAACTACATCTAAAATCTACTGATTGTTTCTATGAAGAATCTCTATCAATATTTTCCATCCTTTGCTATCTTCTACATGCTTCTGTAATCTATGTAAGGGGATATCCCAATCTATATTGTCTACCAGTGCAGTCAAATCAGATCATATTC
The DNA here is from genome assembly GCF_965152235.1 of Eretmochelys imbricata. Classification (NCBI taxonomy): domain Eukaryota; kingdom Metazoa; phylum Chordata; order Testudines; family Cheloniidae; genus Eretmochelys; species Eretmochelys imbricata. The sequence goes on along the minus strand of NC_135572.1, from coordinate 89,463,397 downwards.
TGTGTGGAAGGATAGGAAACACCATATTTTAAGAGATGTTGTGCAGAAAGAATCTACATGACTTAGACATAGCCTGGGTGTGAGGACCTAGAGAGGTAAGAGCCAGGCTTGTGGTATTGTCCACCCCGATCGAGAAGGAATGGAGCAGGGAAGGTTTGTGGGGTGTAAGGGGATTATGAGTTCTGTTTTTGCCATGTTAAGCTTGAGTTGACAGCTAGACATCTACAAGGAGATATCAGAGAGACAGGCTCTGACTATAGTTTGGGCAGAAGGAGACAAGTCTGGAGTAGAGAGATGTTAGGATATAGATATTCAGGCCTGTCTGCAAAGGCCTATACTTTAAGAATTTAGGTGTATTCTTATCACTTAGCTAGTTATAGAGGTACAAAACCAGAATTAAAATCACAGTCTGTCTGTTTATAGGCCTTCTCTCAACATAATAGTCTAAGGCCTTGTTCTTAGGCTAAGGCCTTTGGCTAATCATCAGGGGCAGCCATAAGCTGGGAAGCAAACGGTCACATCCTCACAAGTCACATTGAAATAAGGCAGTTTTGGGCTGTTAAAAAGGTGATCCAATCTATCACCTCCAGAGAAAGTTTGATAACATCCTGTCTGGCAAGAACTCACTTATCAATAGTTGGGGTGTGAAATCCTCATTTCTTTGCTGTTCTGTCATTGTACTCCCCATTTCCCTATTATCTATCCGTATCGGGAGAGATTAGTAAGATTAGGACTTTTCAGCCTGGAAAAGACATGACTAACTGTGAATATGATAGAGGTCTATAAAATCATGAATGGTGTGGAGAAAGTAAACAAGGAAGTGCTATTTACTTCTTCTCATAAAACAAGAACTAAGGGTCACGAAATGAATAGGCAGCAGGTTTAAAGCAAACAAAAGGAAGTATTTCTTCACACAGTGCACAGCCAACCTGTGGAACTCTTTGCCTGAAGATATTGTGAAGGCCAAGACTATTACAGAGTTCAAAAAAGAACTAGAATAATTCTTGGAGGATAGGTCCATCAATGGCTCTTAGCCAGGATGGGCAGGGATCGTATCCCTGGACTCTGTTTGCCAGAAGCTGGGAATGGGTGACAGGAGATGGATCAATTGATGATTACCTGTTATGTTCATTTCCTCTGGGGCAGGTGGTGTTGGCCACTGTCAGAGGACAGGATGCTGGGCTGGACTGACCTTTGATCTGACCTGGTGTGGCTGTTCTTATGTTCGAGAAAGGTGGAGGGTGGATGAGAAGGATCCTCTGAAGGACCTACTGAAGGAGCAATTAGAGCAGTAGAAGAAGCAGAAGACAAAGTCCCGGAAGCCAATGGAGGACAAGGTTTCAAGAAGAAGAGCACAGCTGACTGTTTCAAAGATCACTGACAAATCAAGGAAAATGGGATGGAGCACTGGTTCTGATATTTGGCTAAGAAGAGGTCAGTAAAGACTTTGGCAAGAGTGGTTTCAAGGTCAGTGCAAGGGACAGAAGCCATATTGGAAGGGGTCTAGAATGAAAACTGGGGCAGGGGAACCCCAATGATTGAAAACAGCACTTTCAAAGAGTTTACAGATGAATACATTTGCTCTAGATAGGCAATTTCTAACCGTACAAAGAGTACAAAATTATTTATGATTATCTATCCCGTACTGTGCTGACCTTATACTAGAACTTTAGGGAAGCTTTGCTCCAGGGTTAAAAAAAAGCCTACTCCTTATTTTCCATTTGATATATACACAAAGCTCTGAAATGTTAGGAAACATTATTTATAACTACAATTGCACTTCATGTTCCAGCGAGGACTTGAAACAGAACAGCTGGAAAGCACTTGAGTCTATTCTTGTCATTTTTTTAGCTCAATTGTACCTACTTAAATGACCCAGTTAGCTAGGATATATTTGAAATAAGAATCTGTCATTTGGTAATCTAAACGAAACTCAAACTCTGAAGCCTTTGAGTAATATTGTGTTGAATCCACATGATTTATGCCTGAACAACAATATGGATGAGCTATATATTATTTTCATTTACTATTTTTAACTTATTTCTGTAAGTAAACTATATTATTGAGTCATACAGGCCAAGCTATGATGTCCTTCCAAAAAATTCCCCTCTTTTATGTAACACCTTTCATCTGAGAACTTAAAACATTTTACAAACTATTATGCCTCAAATATCCTCTCAGAGGCAAGCATTATTATACCTATTCAATTTTATTGCTAGTCTAAGTGATTTGCCCATGGGCCCACAACAAATCAGAGGCCACTCTGCTTTTTCAGTCACCAAATCCCTACACACACTCAGTTTTCATATACAACAAGATGTCAACAAATCTGATTATAAATTGTAAAAACCTATTACTGCTTATGGCAAATGTATTTCACTTACGCTAGGTTCTTGGCTTTGTACCATTAAGCCTAAAGGAGCCTGACCCTGCAAAGTGCTGAGAACTTCCTATGAAGTGGTAGTATCACTTACATCCAATTGCTGCCCACCTTGCAAGATTGAGCTCCTAATCTGAGGTGAATTTAGCACCAAAATTAAAGGTGGGTTTTATCCATTCAGAACCTTGTGTGGTCCAATCCTGAAGTCTTTACTCGGAAAAAACTCCTACTGAAACTTAACATTTCCCCTAAAATGTATTTCAGTATTAGTATTTATTTTATTATACACATGCTTAGACTTTAGAGAGCCACATTCTAAAAAGTGGCATGAATAAATATACCCTGATATTCTCAATGAGACTATTTTCATGACTAAGGTGAGCAGGATTTGTCCTCATATATAGATAGGATTTGTTGTTTATAATTTTTCACAGTTTTTCATTTCTAATAACATCAAAGATTTTTTTGCTTTTCTAAACATAATTCAAGGGCGAAGTAAATGTTACCCATGTATAAAATTTAAATTAAGTTTTCTCTTCATTTTGCCACTGGAAAAAAAGAAGCAAAGTTCCTAGCTTTACAAAAAGAGCTAAATTATGCCATTTAGATAGAGACCTGCCTTAGAAACAATTCCAAGCCAGACTACCCAGAGAGAACTCAGGGAGAAATTGCACCTCAGACACTGAGGCCTGGTCTACACTGGGGGGTGTGTGTGTGTGTGTGTGTGTGAAGAGATCAATCTAAGACACACAACTTCAGCTACGAGAATAGTGTAGCTGAAGTCAACGTATCTTAGATCGACTTAGAATTACTTACTTCGCGTCCTCTCGGTGCAGGATTGACGGCCGCCGCTCCCCCATCAACTCAGCTTCCGCCTGTCGCCATGATGGAGTTCCAGAGTTGACAGCAGAGTGATCAGGGATCGATTTATTGCGTCTACACTAGATGTGATAAATCAATCCCCGATAGATTGATCACTACCCGCCAATCCGGGTAGTGTAGACATGGCCTGATGTGGGTGAGAGGAGCAAAGCTCTGCCACTCCTTCTTGACTTGTATGGAGCAATGTGAATGCCTGGGAATGTCAGCAGAGGCAGAGGTCTCAGAGGTCAGGGAACTGCAATTGTTCCTGGCCCTTTTGTGAGTTGAGCTAGACAGGGATGGGTTCTTTGTCCTCTTCTCCCATCCCATGCTGCTCAACTGAGTGAATGCCAAGGACCTAAAATAGGGAAGAGGAAAGAGAGAGAAAAACTACCTAGGAAAAATGAAAGATTATGACCTAGTTGGCTGTGATGAGGCCAGCTGAAGGGCGGCTTTGTAGTTAAGGCACTGGACTGGAACTCAGGAGATATAGATTCAATTTCCAGATCTGTGTGACCTTGAACAAGTCATTAGTTTCTCTATGCCTCATTTAGTTTCCTGTCTGTAAAATGGAGATTTAAATACTTTCTTTCTGCATTCCTTTGTCTGATTTGTTTAATTAGAGAATAATCTCTTTGGGTTAGGAATTCTCTTACTATGACTTTACATAGCATGTAGCACAACGGGGGTCATGATCACAGATGGGGCCTTACATAATATAAATAATATTAAGTTTGTTCAATGTTTAGTTAAATATTAGAGTGCTTATTTATTGTATGAGTGTCTCTGTTCTTGAAAGTACTTTTTTCATTTGTATGTATTAAATATATGCAAGTCTCTTAATGTTCTTTAAACTGTGGTAACTAGGTTTTGTACAGTTCATTTACGTGCTATAGTAGATTTTTATTTTTTCTTGATTTCAAAACAAAAAATATATACCAGCCCAGCTTTGGAACTGGGTTAAGGTTCACTTCAAAAGTTTGCAAACCTTTTGATGAACCTGATGTTAGATTCAAGTCAAGTTTATAAATCACATGCAGACAAGTTTTGCATAGTTTTGTGATTATAACTCAATCAAAATGTATGAACTCAATCTGCTGTTACACTAATACAATAGGTACAAGTGGTTGCTACAGTAATGGTTCAAAGTGACAGAGTTTATAGGTGTTAGATGAGGGCCACATTTTATAAAGTTGGCACCTACAATGCACCTTTAAAATTGGAATGGGCAAAACCTGTATTTGTACATGTAAATGATATTTGCCATTTTTCCCACTCTACATGTAGCATAAATTACTATCCATGTTCTGAAAAGATCCACAAGGTCCAGGGAAGAATAAAATCTTTCCCTACGCCAACCCCTGCTTAGCCACCCCCATATTTCTTGTAACCCCATCCACATAAAGGAAAGACAGTTCAATCTGTGTAGCCTCAAGACTCTACCCTCCTAGAACTCAGAAGGAATCTCTGTATCCTGCATGTGGGTTCCTCACCACTGTTCCCTCTATTTTTTTCCATCCATGTGCAGAATAAATTTTGTTATGTGCACTGACGTATGTGCGGATGTGCGCCACCAGTAGAAACAAAAAACCTAGATATAATATATATTTATACCATAGGGATAATTATTCCAGCCAGGACAGGTTAGGCATTTTAGAACTTATTACTTAAATAATTAAATTCAAGTGTAAGAGAAATAAAAATTATGAGATACATAGACCAGTCAAAACACTAAAATAACATACACTGAAAAAATAAAATTAAAGAGAATATATGTGCATTGCAGGAAGTACCAAGAAGTAAAAACAACAATAATACAAGTATGTGTTGGGAGGTGAGTGTGAGAGAGACAGAGAGTGTGTGACACAGAGACAGTGTGTGTGACACAGAGGGGATGTGTGTGACACAGAGAGAGGGGGTATGTGTTATAGAGTGTGTGTGTGACACAGAGACTCTGTGAGTGTGTGTGACACAGACTCTGTGAGTGTGTGTGACACAGAATATGTGTGACACAGAGACAGCATGTGTGTGTGACACTGGCTGTGTGTGACACAGAGACTGTGTGTGTGTGTGTGACATGGACTCTATGTGTGTGTGACACAGGGACAGTGTGTGATACACAGAGACTGTGTTTGTGAGACATAGTGTGTGTGAGACACAGATACTGTGTCACACAGAGACTCTGTATTTGTATGTGTGTGACACATTCTGTGTGTGACACAGAGACTGTATGTATGTGACACAGGCTCTGTGAGTGTGTGTGTGACACAGAATGTGTGACAGACAATGTGTGTGTGTGTTACATATTGTGTGTGTGTGTCTGAGTGAGAGAGAAAGAGAGAGACAGAGAGAGAGAGAAAGGCAGAGACCATGTGTGTGTGACACAGACTCTGTGTGGGGAGGAGGAAGAAACACAAAGACTCTGTGTGTGTGAAAGAGACAGGGACAGAGAGAAAAAGAGTGACACAGAAACAGTGTGTGTGTGACACAGAGACTGTGTGTTTGTGTGACAGAGACTGTGTGTGTGAGACACAGTGTGTGTGTGTGTGTAACACAGAAACTGTGTGTGACACAGAGACAATGTGAGTGCTGGCTGCTGGGGAAAGCTGTGCACTGTCTCTTTAAGACACTCACTGAAAGATCTTCTGCTCTGTTCTGAGCCCTGTTCTCTCCCCTCCCCCACTCTGTAAAAATGGGGTGCATGGGCAGGGGGGAGAGAGAATGTGTGTGTGTGTGTGTGTGTGTGTGAAAGACAGAGACCTACTGGGGAAATCTCAGAAACAGTGCACTGTCTCTTTAAGAAAGGCACTCAGCCCCTCACCATTCAGACCTCAGACCCCAGCAGCTCCAAGTCCTCTTGAGCCAGCTGTTCCCTCTGCCCTGCTCTGTGGAGATGGGGTACAAGGGCAGGGGGAGGGGGACACCCTGACATCATCACCTTCCCCCTCTCCCCTATTGCACAGCCAGCAGGAGAGTCCTGGGAGCAGCTGCAGGACAGAGCCACGTGGAGGGAGGGGCACCTGAACACATGCTGCTGGCTGTGCATGCTCTGCTCATCAGCTGGGCAGCTCTTGAGTCACTCCTGGGCGGCCGCCCAAGCACGCAGCTTACAGGGAACACAGCTCCCCACATACTGATCTCCTCCCTCCCAACTCCCCTGCTGCAGAACCAGATTGGTTTCACAGCAGTTAAAGTCTTCCTTGCCTTGGGGGAATAGGGATGCGGGAGCACAGGAGTTCAGGCCTGACCCAAAGCCCACTGAAGTCAATGAATGTCTTTCAATTGATTTCATTGGGCTTTGGCTCATACCACAGGGTTTGTTCCTGCTCCTACTAAAGTCATTGGCATTCTTGCAATTTGACAAAAGTAATAACGAAGTCAGACAGTGAACAAATTCACTTTAACCAACTCTATTTCTTACCCTAGAAATGTATAATTGGTGTTGAAAATCCTGCCCACAGTGACTAATATGGAAACTACACTTGAATCATGAAAACTCTGTTTTGTGTCTCAGTATGAACATATTATTTGAAGCAGGACTCTTATTGGCTACGATGAATTGAAGAGTTTAAGTATTTTATTAGTGCAGATTAAATTAGGACTATGGATAATCACTGCTTGGGGAGACAAAATTGAAACCACATCAGCATATTGGCTGCCACTCAGACAAACAAACAAAAGGTCATTTTTAAACTACATGCTGGGAATTGGAGGTTGAGGGCTGCTCATCTCAAGCCTTCTTAAGGCCATATGTAAAATTCAGTTTTGTTCAGTTACCACTTAAATAGTTTTAGAGAAATCTCCTTAACGATATAGTTGACTAATCAATAACCTTATGCACAGAAAAACAGACTATTGTATGACATTATCTTTTTGAGGCTTGAGACTATTTGAATCTTAAAGTGAATCTGATGAACAAAAGAGCAAATTGTTCCATTTAATTTGCTACAACTGTTTTGCTAAGGAAACAATTCTAACTTCATCCAGAAAATATTCAGCACCTTTGAGGTACTTGGAAGATATGTTTCTGTCAGAGCTGGAGAGGTGATTTCTAGCTGAGGCAGTGGTATGCAGACTACCTTTGACTGAGCTATTACACTAAAAACAGAAGTATAGCTCTGGCATTGCTGGCAGTGGGACAGTCTAGCTGCCCTGAGTATGATCCCATCTGAGACCCTAGGTATGTAATTGGGCAGCTAGCCTGTCCTGCCACCCGCACCTACACTGCTATACTATCACGCTAGGTTCATTAAGCTAACACTCATACTTGACACCTCCAGCCTTGTGTATGCATACCCTTAGACAGCAGGGTCTTCAGCTGGAGTTTCTAGTGGAGCACAATATAGCGCCTATCCACCTTTAAGTGCAGTATCCCTCAGCACTCTCCAGTCGCTACCAGACTGCTCAATGAAACAAGGACACTTTCTCTAAATCCTGAACTTCAAAGTTTGGTGCAACTACCTTGTGAGGTCCTGGGAGTGTGAGGGCCACACTAAAAATATTAAACAGATAAAAAATGGCACCCCACTAAATTCAAATTAAACTGTCATAGATTTTCACTTAAATAAAGTACATAGCTGCTAGTTCATCAGTTTCATAACTTCAGAGTAACCTGGATACAGATAACAGAAATAATAGAGTAACCCTCTTTTTATGTAGAAGTAGGCAAAATAGCTAAGGTGGAACATGCATATGCTGATACAGGCATTTTTTTTTTAAAGAATAGTCATGTCTACACTACCACTTTTGTTGGTATCACTTATGTCACTAAGGGGTGTGAAAAAAACACACCTCTGAGCAACATAAGTTACACCAACAGAAGTGCCAGCGTGGACAGCACTATGGTGGCAGAAGAGCTTCTCCTGCTGACATAACTACCGCCACATGTGGAGGTGGTTTTATTATGTTGATGGGAGAGTTCTCTCCCACCAGCATAGAGCAGCTACAAATACAGGTACAAGTATAGTACAGCTGTGCTGCTGTAAGCTCGTTAGTCTAGACACAGCCTAACTCAGACTATCATTGCTAAATGCAAGATGGAACAGATTGTTTAGCATAAGTAGTTTACAAATTTCAAGGGACTATTCAAGGTGAAGTGGCCTGTTAACACCACTCAAACATAAGGAGGCAAAGGAAGGGTTTGGGGGGAATAATTGTGCTAGTCAGGAATTTTCTGTCAGAATTTTTGTTTGTTTTAGACAGTAAATATGGTTTCTGCAAAATAGAAATTTTCTGCAAGACATAATGTTTCTTTTTTTGTTGATCAATAATCTCTGTGTCAACCTCTGTGTGATGTGCCTAATCAGAGTTGTATTTTGTAAATCTCACGTGAAGCAAAATGGCTGCATGAGATTTACGAAATACAACTCTGATTAGGCACCTCAAAAGCAAAGTCTGATTAGGCAAGGTCAACACAGAGGCACATAGTCATGGCACTCTCATGATGCACTGCAGCGTTTCAGCTGGAGGGAGCGGGGGAAGACCACTGTGTGTCAGATGTAGTCCAGCTGGGGAGCCCATCCCATGGGAAGAACGTGAGCATGATGCTGTTAAACTACAACTCCAATGAGGCATTGTGGGCGTCAGGAAGATGCAGATCAATGTTTACCTGACTGGAAATGGCACATTTTTGACATTTCAAACTAAAAATAATTCAAAACATTTTGTTTTCCATTAAAAGTTTCAATAATTTGACTTTTTTGTCCTGATTTGGGACAAAACCAAATTTTGAATGATCAAAATTTTCTGTAGGAGGGAAATTCCATTTTTCAATAAGGTCTAAATAACTAAGTCTTAGTATTTTTGTTAGTAATCCTCCTCACCCCTCCCATCACAAAATATTTGCATATTCTGATGGCTATTTGCAGGCCTATTTGAAATCTATCTGAACCCTGGGCCCAGTCTATAACAGAGTCAATCTAATTAACAAATGTCCATATCTCAAGTCTACCACCAAATGGCATCATCTGACATCTGTTTAGAGGCCTATTTGACATGAGTTTGTAGTCTTGGTCCTGTCTAATGGACTCAGAATAATGAATACATTTCCATATTTCTAAGATATCACCATTTGAAATTATTTGCCCCACTGCTGGCAGCCTCAGCCAAAAGGTCAAGAACTGAATGAGCAGAGAAATACCTCTTGCTCACCTCTAGTGGAACTCCTCCCAAGTCAAGGATGAGGTGCATTGACAGAGTGTTGAGAAATGTATTCTGTCTCTGACTGTATTGTCTATGTTTAATGGTTGAGTAAGGGAATTTTTCACTTTTTATATACATTTGGAAAACTTTTTATATACATTTTAAAGTGAAAAATTGAAAAAGAAAAATATCCCACAATGTACTTACAAGAATATATACCAGAAAGACAACTGCCCTTCTTGAACTCCTGCTCAAAATAAAGGACTTTTCAATATGAAATCTAAACAGTGCCAGCTTAACCTGCTTCTGAAGCTGGATTCAATTTTGGTTTCTCAGTGATGATTCACTACTCCACACTCCAGACTGCAAGAATGACTCCAAACATTGAATCTATCCATTATTTTTTGAGTGTTGAGTATATTTTTTAAAGAATATTAACTTCCCTGTTCTTCTTCGTCTTTTTTTTTTCCTTTTCCTTTTTTTTTTTTTTTTTTTGTCATTTAGAATGATAAATGTCTTTCTACATTCAGGAAGAGTTATTAGAATCATAGAATCATAGAAAATCAGGGTTGGAAGGGACCTCAGGAGGTCATCTAATCCAAACCCCTGCTCAAAAGCAGGACCCATCCCCAATTAAATCATCCCAGCCAGGGCTTTGTCAAGCCTGACCTTAAAAACTTCTAAGGAAGGAGATTCCACCACCTCCCTAGGCAATGCATTCCAGTGTTTCACCACCCTCCTAGTGAAAAAGTTTTTTCCTAATATCCAACCTAAACCTCCCCCACTGCAACTTGAGACCATTACTCCTTGTCCTGTCCTCTTCCACCACTGAGAATAGTCTAGAACCATCCTCTCTGGAACTACCTCTCAGGTAGTTGAAAGCAACTATCAAATTCCCCCTCATTCTTCTCTTCTGCAGACTAAACAATCCCAGTTCCCTCAGCTTCTCCTCATAAGTCATGTGTTCCAGACCCCTAATCATTTTTGTTGCCCTTCCCTGGACTCTCTCCAATTTATCCACATCCTTCTTGTAGTGTGGGGCCCAAAACTGGACACAGTACTCCAGATGAGGCCTCACCAATGTCGAATAGAGGGGGACGATCACATCCCTCGATCTGCTGGCTATGCCCCTACTTATACATCCCAAAATGCCATTGGCCTTCTTGGCAACAAGGGCACACATTATATAGAGGTGTTTTTAAAAAAAAAAACAGAAAGCAGATCCACAAATCAGAGAATCACCACCCTGCACTTTAAGCAGGGAGGGGTTTGTCTGGCTGGCTGGGAGAAGAGGGCAATGCTTTCTGGCTTTGGAGGGGAGACATAAGACTGCTAGAAGAGCAGTCAGCGTGGTGGATAACTCACCACCTAGGAATGAGGGGTTAAAAAAGATCAGCATGGTCTTGGCCACTCCTCTCTTTCACTCAGAACAGGCTGGGCAGTTGGGGAACTGGTGGAAGCCTCCCCCACCCCTCACCCCCCACCCCCCTAACACCCCAAATTGGCTGGAATTGGTAAAGTCCTGGCAAGGGAATTGCTGGAGGGACCTGGATAAATGCGGGGGAGCGGGTGGAAGCCCCCTATAAAAAAAATTGGCTGGAATTGGAAGGTCCCGGCGGTGGATCTGCTGGAGGGACACAAATTTTGCACCCGCACTGCACATTTTTTATCCGCTGGGTTAGTCCCAGACATCTGTCTAATAATAAAGTTGTGGCCTGATTCAACCCATATCTAATGTCTCCTGTCATTCCTTCGGCATAGCCAGACAAGCACATTCATTAAATCTAGTAAAAAATATCTTTAGAGACAATGGATAAGAAGGTCTGAGATCAGGAATTCAGCTCCTCAATCATTTTGCTCTTTACCATCCACCTATCAAACCATTTGAGATTTTGATTTTCCGTTTTCCAGCTGAACAATTTCTCCATGCAAATTTTAAGAGGCTGTGACAATATGCATAAAGGCTAAGCTGATAATAAAATGTAGTCACCAAATACACTCCATTGTAAATTGAAGCTCAGATTGGCTAGGCCCAGCTCATATGAACACGGTAGGGAAGACTAGGTCCCATATGTGAAACACAAATTCACATGCTTAAAGTTAGACACATGCTTAAGAGTTTCCAGGATTTGAGCCTTAGGACGTAAAAGACTTGAGACCATCCCTTTCTTTCCTGCCAAAAAAAGGACAGGTTTCATTTAGTGATAAGAAAAAAAATCTAACTGTCCATGATGCCACAAAATATAAACAATAAGTCCCCACCAATTTTTATCTGGACAGGGGATTGATATTAAACATATGTAAGACACACGCTGAGCCATGACAAATAGATTCTAACACACTTACTTGGAGCTCAGTTCTGCAAGGTGATGAGTAATCTGGCCCCAGTCCAGCAGAGCTCATTTGTGGGCCTTCACATGTGCTTAATGTTAAGTCCCTTGAACTTGGTGAGGACTAATTTAAAACAATGGGATTACATATTTACTTAAAGTTAAGCATATGCTTAAGCGTTTTGTTGGATTGGAGCACTTTATAGGATTGAGCCCTTATATTGGGTGAAATTCACCCCTGTGAAGAGGATGAACACATGGCCCCCTAGGAAAGCCCTAAAGAGAAGAATGCCAGAATTTGTCCCATAGTGAGTGCTGATTTGGCAAGGTACTTAAGCACATGCCTACATTTCTGCATCTCCTGAAACTTAGGCATGTTTTTAAAATTTGGTGAACTGGAGCGATGGTTAGCAGCAATACACATGGATCTGATTACTTCAATATTTCAAAATAAATTTAGCTAATGATAATTAAGTTTTAGGAAACACTTATGAGATGCATATGATTAATCACAAGACTAGACCTTTAGTGACAAATGGATATGTATGTGTGATATGATACATTAAAAAAAAGGAGACAGAGAATTTCTAATATGTTCCAAAAGCTTTTGATTGAATAATATTTACATCCTATTTTATTACCCTGCCTAATTACACATAACCTGAAATAACATGCTAGCGAGTTAAAATGATTCTAATTCAATAGCTACAATATATTTTGAACAGAAATACTCAAATCATTTTTTTCTGTCAGAAGCTGAGATGGGAGCAGTTCAAATATCAGTTTTTATTAACTGAAAGTAGCACTGTTCACTGACGGGCCAATTTGTTTTTTTCCCTCTAATTAAAAACACATAGTACAATCCTACATTAAGAAAAAGTAATTTATTTAAAGTAGATACAGCCTTTTAAAAGTGTAACCAGAATGAGATATTAGATTTGACAGAATATGTTAGTGTCTGCAGCTATAGCCCTTTGGCTTGTGATTTTGTCCAGTTATATAAGAAGTGGGTGGGCCTGGTCAATAATTGGAATAGAGACATCCAAGGGATATTTAGCGGCTGCAGAAAGCTGTTGATTAGGCAGGTATGACTCTGTCCTCTTAAACCAAACATAACATAACAATAAGAAGGAAAGTGGTTGGTCTCACCTTTTAGATGGGATGTAAAGCAAAATTCCTATCCACTGTAATCCCAGTTGTTTAAAGATTAGAGATGTAAAATTTTGACAAAAAATAATTTTTCTAAAGAAAAAAAATGTCAAAAGGTATTATTAAAAAAAAAATCTGTAATGGTGGTGCCTGATGGAAGTTGTAGTTCAGATTCTTCATGCTTCAATTCTCCCTTTATCAAAACATCTCCCTGGCTGGGCTACATCTACCATGGTTTCCCCTCTCTTTGAAAGGATATCATGCATTATGGCAGTCACAAGGCTATGGTGCATCACAGGAGATGCAGCTGAGGATTCTAGCTTACAGAGAAGAAAGGGAGCATGAAGCATCCGAATTACAATTCCCACAAGCCAATGCAGCTAAGAACATAAGAATGGCAATACTGGGTCAGACCAATGTTCTATCTAGCCCAGGATCCTGTCTTCTGACAGGTTTCAGAGTAGTAGCTGTGTTAGTCTGTATTCTCAAAAAGAAAAGGAGTACTTGTGGCACCTTAGAGACTAACCAATTTATTTGAGCGTAAGCTTTCATGTGCTACAGCTCACTTTATCAGATGCATTCAGTGGAAAATACAGTGAGGAGATTTATATACACACAGAACGTGAAAAAATGGGAGTTATACACACTGTAAGGAGAGTGATCACTTAAGATGAACTATTACCAGCAGGAGAGTGGGGGGGGAGAAAACCTTTTGTAGTTGAAATCAAGATGGGCCATTTCCGGCAGTTAACAAGAACGTCTGAGGAACGGGGGTGGGGGGGGGGGGTGGAATGCCACAACTACTCCTTGTCTCTTTGTCTTCTGACAGTGTCCAGTAAAGATACTTCAGAGGGAATGAACAGAACAGGGCAATTATTGAGTGATCCATGCCCTGTCATCCATTTCCAGCTTCTGGCAGTCACAGGTTTAGGACACCCAGAACATGGAGTTGCATCCCTGACTATCCTGGCTAATAACCATTGATCGACCAATCCTCCATGAACTGAAATGCTCTGAAAACTGAAAATGTTTAGATCAATTTTTTTCTGAAAAATTTTTGTCAAAAAAGTTTTCATGGAAAAATTTCAACCAGCCCTACAAAAAATGTTCATCTTTACTTCCTGTTATAAATTGCTGTGACTTGTTACTGTTCTCTATCAAAAAGCTTCTGTGTCTCATGACAGTGGTAACTGAAGTAACCTTTTTGTTCACTTTTAAACACCTTGAGATCCTTCTCCATGAAGTTGTCGTATAAATAATAAAATACAATGCACTTACATAGTGCTTGTATCAATACAGTAGTATCAGTTCTATTTTACAAATTGAGTTCTGTCTTTAACAAGTTAGTGGTGGTAAGGGAAATATAATCCATATGCCAAGTCCTGTCTCTCATTCTCTTATTCTGCCACCCTAAAATGTACTCTTCTACTAATCTAAAACAGACAGGTTTCAGAGTAGCAGCCGTGTTAGTCTGTAAGATTATGTCTGTCTGTATCTGTACAAGTTTGTTCACGAAGTTGATAGATTTCCACTCCATACGGCTAAATTCAGTGCCTTGCATAATGACAGGTTTCAGAGTAGCAGCCGTATTAGTCTCTAAGATGCCACAAGTACTCCTTTTCTTTTTAATCTAAAACTGGAAACTATCTCTGTAGTACCGACCACTTGGTATAACCATAAACAGTAGCATTTTTGGACCCGCTGTTAGTGTAAGCAATTCATTGCTGCTGTAGTTTTTATTGCACCTGTTTTGAAGAAGTGCTATTCCTTTACACTTCCAACACCTCATTTGTTTGCCTGTATCCACAATTGAAAAGGCTATCAATTTCTACTGAGAAGAAATAGAAAAGAATAATTACTATTTTTCCTCATCCTCAAAGGAAACCCACACAACACTTTCAAAAGATGAGCCTGGGAGCTTAAAGTCATAACTTTGCTAGACACTAAATATCATGGCCTGAAGAGAGACAATGGATTTATGGCTTACTACACCAATCTATACCCCACAAACAATGCCTCCCCCCCATTCCCTCCAGGTGCTTCCCACCCCTCCTTTCCTCTCTATGACTGGAGGGGTGTTAATGGGGCACTTCAGCTTGAATGGTCCCTTGAAATACGAGTAAATGACTTATGCTAAACAATCTGTTCCATCTATTACTGCCTAGACACATGGATATTTCCTTCTTGAGAATCATCAGTTCAAAAGCAAGCAATTACATCACAGAGAGTACACAGGGCTCTTGCTTTTGTCATGACAATTTTTGCAAAGGGGAGCTTGTATTATTTTTTTTTAAGCAGGAAATTGATTCTTTCTACTACAGCACTTTTATCTTTCACTTGTACAGAAAGGCTCCATGTGTAATCCTTTAGTGTGCCTTCAGGATTCCTAGAAAAAAGCCCTCTGTGTTCTAAAAAAGGAACCATGGAAAGTTTGTCCTTGTTCTTCACATTGGCACAGATGTTAACTTGTAGCCACTTTTTAATTTTGAGAAGTTCTGCTTACTCTTGGGGGGAAATAATGAACTGAATCCATTGTCATTCAACGAAAACACAACACACAGCAAAAATATGTTACAGAGAGGAACAATGGGCATGGGGGGAGGGAGTGTTTGCATGAAGAGAAGGCAGTAGCAGGCTTTAATCTTTCTAAAAGGATTCTTTGGCTGTGAAAGTGTATTACATTATTATATTGGTTTTCATTCTGGAACTGGCAGGTTTTTGAGAAAGGAATCAGAAGAGGTTAACATCTCTCTTCATACAGCTTTCAGAATTCAGTTTTCATCTTTAACTCCTTTTAATTTTTTGAACACCAGAAGCATCACCCTTGCCCCCAATCCTTTTCATTGTTACAATGTCATGAACCATTTGTACAAAGCATTCTTCCTTGCTAAGTTTAATTTCTTATGAAATTGTAACATATGCCTATGTTAGTCTCTGAGGTGCCGCAAGTACTCCTTTTCTTTTTGCGAATACAAACTAACACAGCTGCTACTCTGAAACCTATCAAACCAAGGCCATTTAAGCAGTATTTACAAGGCAGAACACAACAACCAGTCCTGGGGGTGCAATTGTTTCTGAAAATTTACAACATCTGATCTGGACACCAACTTGCTTATTTTCTTTAATTACTTTTGTTTGTTTGTTTGTTTGTTTGTTGGTTGGTTGGTTGGTTGGTTGGTTGGTTGGTTGGTTTTTTGAGCACAACTGAAAGAGAGGTCAAAGGAACTAAAGAGCTATTAAAAGAAAACAATCCACTGTGCATATTAATATACCTGTGAAAAAGCCATATAGCATATTAAAATAGACATAGTGCTGATAATCATGGGATATGGCTACAATTCAATATATCAGCCAGTAACCCCTGAGGTCTAAGACTTCATTCCACACCAATATAGTTGGACGCCAATTTCTGTGCTACCTCACTCAATGGATAGAAATCACAGTCCCTCCTGAACCACTATTTGGCTCCAAACCTGAGGTATTCAAGCTTATGGTCCTATTAACTGCACTGAAACATGTGCTTAAGTGCTTTGCTGAACAGAGGTGGCCTTCTGAATAAGGATCTCTCTGACTGGGTATCTCCAGAATAGTTGTCTATTATCTCTTTCCCTCAGAAGTAGAAATCCCCACATTGCCTGGGACATTCAGTCAGCACCATGTAGCCCAGTAATAGTCAAATCTGAAAGACAGTCACATTTAAACAAAATACTGTACAGTTAAGAAAGAGAAAACTTGCAAAGAAAAGCATTTAACTTTAATCTTTTCCTTATTGTCAACTATGAGAAACTGCCATAGTATTTGCTATGGTATTAATTACAAATGTTAGGTAGCTGTAAAAGCAGCCTCAGCAGGTATTGCAGCATCAGGGGAGGGAATGGGGAAAATGGGGTACAGCTACAGTCACTCCACACCCCCAGCATTCCTCTTAACCCAGACTGTGAAAGAGTAGGTCCCCTTCCCTTTGGGGAACCAGAAATCATATGACATGTTCCCAAACCATGTGGGATTTGGAAGAAAGAAATTCTAGGTCATGCCAGTGCCAAGGCTAGAGAAACTCAAGCCAGCAGCAGCCACAGAATGGTCTTTAGGACACTGATGATGTCATCAATGCTTATTGTAGTGTTGACTGGACATTGTGCCATCCCCCTCCCACCTTTTTCCTCACAGTGACTTCTCCTCAGGCTCATTCCAACTGCCCTCCTTGCTCCCCTGCTCCCTTCCCTCGCACTTCTCTCCTGCCCTGTTCCTCCTGACTCCCTCCCTTCTTCTCAGACTAGAAGTAAACACATTGTCATCAACAGGATCAGCTGGCCTGTGGTAATGCAACATCCACCAGAGGTGGGAGCACATAGATCTCAGGGATTGCAAAAGCAACTACAAAGCAGGTAGGGCCACTCAGAGAGGTTGAGGTAACATACTGACTAAGCATGCCTCCTGGGCATCCTCTAATGAGGGTATCCAGTAGGCCTGAATTTAAAGCTTATCTCCCACAATGGAAACCCCCATTGGAGAATGGCAGCAGTGAAACTGGCCTGATTTTCCACAATGGTGAATTCTCACACTGCCTAATAGCTCCTGTGGGTATAAAGAATATCATTTTCTCTTCCAGCCTCATAATAATGAATCTGTTCCAAAGTGAGCATTCCACCCTGGCAGTAACCTATAGTTTACACACAAGGATAGTACAGGGCTTATGTAGCTGTCCAATAAATTCAGTATAATATCCCTCATCATTTTTTCACATGTATCTGACACAACCAAATGACAAGACCAGAACAAACTTTCTTAGTCTAAATCTATAAATCATAAAACAGTAAAAATCCTCTTGTCACAAATGAAATTCCATTAACAGAAACATCTGAACTGGGGATAGGGGATTGTCTGGGATTGTGGAGCACAGAATGAGAGATAAGATTATAATATTTTATCACACTATCTCCTCACAGTAGCCAATGTCCTTAAATAAGACCTAAATTTTAACAAGTAACTACAGATTTTGGGGGCCCAGTGTGAGACACTGGGCCTCATTTTCAGAAACTGTTGAGGAAACATTATTAAAATATGACTAGGTAGATGCATTTGTCAGATTCCAAAGGGAGAGCAAATGAGATTGTTTCTGTACTCATTAGTCCTGGAGTTTAAACATGAAAAGAGGTAGTTTAAGTATAAGGCAGCTTAACAGAAACCACTGAAGTATACCTTTGATGCCTACTACCAAGCAAACCCTAGCATTTCACATTTTATTAGCCACCAGACACTAGCTAAACCATGTAAGACTTACACTCTTTCACTTTCCATCACTTATTTCCCTTCATCTCCACTTGGTTTTCTCTTTTCTTCTCTCTTATTTCCCTCTCACTATCCCTATCCCTTCTCTGATATTCATTCTTTTATTTCTCTCCTCATCTCTTCTCTACTCTTCCATTCTCTAGACTCACCCACTTTCCCTCTTTCCTTTCTTGTTTTTAGCATTATTGGGAGTCCCCTTGAAAATTGACTCAAACATATTGAAGGACATTGGAATAAATGAGTGAAATTCCTCTCTTGTCATGCTAGTAGTAATGTTTTCTAAGAAATATTAAAGTGTTGCTGTTGCTTTAAAACCTGCAGAGAAAGATGCACATATTGTTTAGTGAGCATAATTGTAGGCAAATCCCTATGTCTTATTCCTTTTGCCAAATTTACTTTATTTCCTTCATTCCCTGCAAAAACTTATGCTGATGTGTAGAATGAAAAGTTATTGTCTCCTATCTGAGACCTTTAAAGACATATATGGGACTTATGGATGCATTTGAGCAGTTATAGGTTACCAGTGCAAATGAGAACTTGCAATTTCATGCTCCCCATATGACTTATGTATTGACAGGATTTCTGAGTTCAGTGAAGAGCCAGTAATATTCATACTACTAGTAAAAAGAAAAGGAGGACTTGTGGCACCTTAGAGACTAACCAATTTATTTGAGCATGAGCTTTCGTGAGCTACAGCTCACTTCATCAGATGCATACCATGGAAACTGCAGCAGACTTTATATATACACAGAGAATATGAAACAATACCTCCTCCCACCCCACTGTCCTGCTGGTAATAGCTTATCTAAAGTGAGCATCAGGTTAGGCCATTTCCAGCACAAATCCAGGTTTTCTCACCCTCCACCCCCCCACACAAATTCACTCTCCTGCTGGTGATATCAGGAGAGTGAATTTGTGTGCGGGGGTGGAGGGTGAGAAAACCTGGATTTGTGCTGGAAATGGCCTAACCTGATGCTCACTTTAGATAAGCTATTACCAGCAGGACAGTGGGGTGAGAGGAGGTATTGTTTCATATTCTCTGTGTATATATAAAGTCTGCTGCAGTTTCCACGGTATGCATCTGATGAAGTGAGCTGTAGCTCACGAAAGCTCATGCTCAAATAAATTGGTTAGTCTCTAAAGTGCCACAAGTCCTCCTTTTCTTTTTGCGAATACAGACTAACACGGCTGTTACTCTGATGCTACTAGTAGTCACTGTAGCTGAATCAGGAGGAAAAAGGTATTCACCTTTTTTCCCTGGTGTGGAGAAATACAAGAGTGACAATATATGCTACTCATTCATGGAGAATACACATACGAATTGTGTTAAGTAATGAGATACTGTACTGTTAACAAATCTGCACAGTTATTCCCATAAATAGTGTCTTAAAATGACAAATATGGCATGGGAAATTGATTTTTCTCCCTGTGTCTCTGGGAAATAGGTCACCCATCCAAGCTCTTAGAGTACTAAATGGAGCAATGAAGCCAAACAAAATTTAACAAACTGCCTTCCCCTTTTCTTGATAGTTCTCAAATAAAAGCTTGGTGACCTAACTCATGATGCAAAAGAAAGTTGTTCTTCTTAACCTCTAGTATACCATAATATCCCCACATAGAGAAAGAAATTATAGCTTAAGCAGAACAATCTGTTTTCCTGGGCAAGCTCTTGCTGACAGCTCATTTTTTCATTCAGTCTAAAATTTCCTTTTCCTAAATTCATGAAGTTTTCATCTAGATCCTCTTGTCCCAAACTATTTTTTTCCCTTTCAGTTTTTAGACATGTTAAATATTTGTGGTATGCTATCAGGTCCCCCTCCCTTTTCTTTCTAATCCAAGCTATGTATATTTAACTCATTATTAAGTCAGTCTTTCCACCCAACCTAATTATTTGTTGTTTTCCTTTGATTGTCATCTATGTGTCTCAAGCAATAAGATCCCAGTAACGAGCACAATATTTCTCATGCTGCTTTGTCAGAGCCATGTAGAGAGGGCCTACTACCTCCCTAGTCTGTGACAAGTCGTGTATGAAACACAAATCTATATTGCAAACTCATATCTAATATGCTCTTCATTATCACAATTCCATACCTTTCCACTATTTTCTCTCCACTTGAATACCTGTATTTGGATTAACTTTTCCCCAGATGGATTAGCTTGCAAGCTTGCTAAATTGAAACCTAAAATTCTAATGTCTCTCTATATTTTTTCACATCAGTTTCATCCATCAATTTCATCATGCTTTTTATTCTTTCTTCTTAATCAGCAATGAAGATGTTAAATAAATCTGCACCTAATATCAATTCCTAGAGTACACCGTTAGATACTTCCTCTATGAGCTACATAGTTATTATCTTTTGTTAATAACCCTGCAATGAACTGATGATTTTCAATACATCAGTGATCAGATTCAAGTCAGTTTAAATTACAGTTAAGGATACAATGCAAGAAACTATCAAAATATTTACAAAAAAACCCAAACAATATAGCACATCTTTTCATCCAGTAATTTTATAATTCTGTCCAAATAAGCAATCTAATATGACAGAGTTTTTTCTTTATAGTCCATACTCTTATATGAATAAATATCCATTGTCCACTGAACCATTAAATTTTGGAGTCCCTTCCTCCTTTATGAATGAAGCTTTTAAAATCTCTAATTTAAGATTTCAGTTACCATCTGTGACATTAGGTCACACCAACACTTCAGGCAAGGCCTTCATTATATTGATATATTTTACACAATTTCTGAGAGGGGCACCTGTATAGGATTCATCTAGAGCAGGAGGCAAAGTTTGGGATTATTCTTTGGGAGGGAGGAGAGAAAGAGGAGTATCAGTTGAGGGCATTGTAAAATATATTCAGTTTCTATGCAAATCCACCATCCATTTTTTCAAACTTGAAAAAATAACTAATATTTTAAATCTAATACTGAACTCTGAAATTAGGGGCCAGATTGCAATTGGCCCTTCTGTGAGAGAGAGAGAGAGAGAGAGAGAGAGGAGGTGCAAAGAGCCATCAGATAACATTCCACCCCAACCCATCCAGTACACAGGCCAGCCACAATCACTGTCGCTCAGTTCTTCCGAGCAATGGGTGCATTCATCTGACATGATGGCAAGCTCCCAGAGTCCACCCCTTCCAGAACTCTCTCTGTGGCACAGCAGTTCTACACCAGTCCCATAGCGAGTCTGTACTGAGTGGGACAATCTAGCTCTAAGTATTGGAAATAGAAAGTTTGATAGGATTTCAAATGATATCACTCATCTATGCCCTGGTCTACACTAGGACTTTAGGTCAAATTTAGCAGCATTAAATCGATGTAAACCTGCAACTGTCCACACGATGAAGTCCTTTATTTCGACTTAAAGGGCTCTTGAAATCGATTTCCTTACTCCACCCCTGACAAGTGGATTAGTGCTTAAATCGGCCTTGCCGGCTCGAATTTGGGGTACTGTGGACACAATTTGATGGTATTGGCCTCTGGGAGCTATTCCAGAGTGCTCCATTGTGACCGCTCTGGACAGCACTCTCAACTCAGATGCACTGGCCAGGTAGACAGGAAAAGAACCGCGAACTTTTGAATCTCATTTCCTGTTTGGGCAGCGTGGCAAGCTGCAGGTGACCATGCAGAGCTCATCAGCAGAGGTGACCATGATGGAGTCCCAGAATCGCAAAAGAGCTCCAGCATGGACCGAACGGGAGGTACGGGGATCTGATCGCTGTTTGGGGAGAGGAATCCGTGCCATCAGAACTCCGTTCCAGTTTTCAAAATGCCAAAACCTTTGTCAAAATCTCCCAGGGCATGAAGGACAGAGGCCATAACAGGGACCCGAAGCAGTGCTGCATGAAACTGAAGGAGCTGAGGCAAGCCTACCAGAAAACCAGAGAGGCGAACGGCCGCTCCGGGTCAGAGCCCCAAACATGCCGCTTCTATGATGAGCTGCATGCCATTTTAGGGGGTTCAGCCACCACTACCCCAGCCGTGTTGTTTGACTCCTTCAATGGAGATGGAGGCAATACGGAAGCAGGTTTTGGGGACGAAGAAGATGATGATGAGGAGGTTGTAGATAGCTCACAGCAAGCAAGCGGAGAAACCGGTTTTCCCGACAGCC
Source organism: Eretmochelys imbricata (assembly GCF_965152235.1). Lineage (NCBI taxonomy): Eukaryota > Metazoa > Chordata > Testudines > Cheloniidae > Eretmochelys > Eretmochelys imbricata. The sequence goes on along the minus strand of NC_135572.1, from coordinate 89,441,132 downwards.
AGGAACTGTTTCTCACCCTGGACCTGGAGCCAGTACCCCCCGAACCCACCCAAGGCTGCCTCCTGGACCCAGCAGGCGGAGAAGGGACCTCTGGTGAGTGTACCTTTTAAAATACTATACATGGTTTAAAAGCAAGCATGTGAAAGGATTACTTTGCCCTGGGATTCGCGGCTCTCCTGGATGTACTCCCAAAGCCTTTGCAAAAGGTTTCTGGGGAGGGCAGCCTTACTGCGTCCTTCATGGTAGGACACTTTACCACTCCAGGCCAGTAACACGTACTCGGGAATCATTGTAGAACAAAGCATTGCAGTGTATGTTTGCTGGCATTCAAACAACATCCGTTCTTTATCTCTCTGTGTTATCCTCAGGAGAGTGAGATATAATTCATGGTCACCTGGTTGAAATAGAGTGCTTTTCTTCAGGGGACACTCAGAGGAGCCCATTCCTGCTGGGCTGTTTGCCTGTGGCTAAACAGAAATGTTCCCCGCTGTTAGCCACAGGGAAGGGGGGAAGGTTGAGGGAGTAGCCACGCGGTGGGGGGAGGCAAAATGCGACCTTGTAACGAAAGCACATGTGCTATGTATGTAATGTTAACAGCAAGGTTTACCCTGAAAGAGTGTAGCCACTGTTTTATAAAATGTGTCTATTTAAATACCGCTGTCCCTTTTTTATTCTCCACCAGCTGCATGTGTTTCAATGATCACAGGATCTTCTCCTTCCCAGAGGCTAGTGAAGCTTAGAAAGAAAAAAAAACACACTCGCGATGACATGTTCTCCTAGCTCATGCTGTCCTCCCACACTGACAGAGCACAGACGAATGCGTGGAGGCAAATAATGTCAGAGTGCAGGAAAGCACAAAATGACCGGGAGGAGAGGTGGCGGGCTGAAGAGAGTAAGTGGCCGGCTGAAGAGAGTAAGTGGAGGGCTGAAGACAGGGCTGAAGCTCAAATGTGGTGGCAGCATGATGAGAGGAGGCAGGATTCAATGCTGAGGCTGCTGGAGGACCAAACCAGTATGCTCCAGTGTATGGTTGAGCTGCAACAAAGGCAGCTGGAGCATAGACTGCCACTACAGCCCCTGTGTAACCAACCGCCCTCCTCCCCAAGTTCCATAGCCTCCACACCCAGACGCCCAAGAACGCGGTGGGGGGGGCCTCCGGCCAACCAGCCACTCCACCACAGATGATTGCCCCAAAAAAAGAAGGCTGGCATTCAATAAATTTTAAAGTTGTAAACTTTTAAAGTGCTGTGCTTAAAGTGCTGTGTGGCATTTTCCTTCCCTCCTCCACCACCCCTCCTGGGCTACCTTGGTAGTCATCCCCCTATTTGTGTGATGAATGAATAAAGAATGCATGAATGTGAAGCAACAATGACTTTATTGCCTCTGCAAGCGGTGATTGAAGGGAGGAGGAGCGGGTGGTTAGCTTACAGGGAAGTAGAGTGAACCAAGGGGCAGGGGGTTTCATCAAGGAGAAACAAAGAGAACTTTCACACCGTGGCCTGGCCAGTCATGAAACTGGTTTTCAAAGCTTCTCTGATGCGTACCGCACCCTCCTGTGCTCTTCTAACCGCCCTGGTGTCTGGCTGCGCGTAACCAGCAGCCAGGCGATTTGCCTCAACCTCCCACCCCGCCATAAACGTCTCCCCCTTACTCTCACAGATATTGTGGAGCACACAGCAAGCAGTAATAACAGTGGGAATATTGGTTTCGCTGAGGTCTAAGCGAGTCAGTAAACTGCGCAAGCGTGCCTTTAAACGTCCAAATGCACATTCTACCACCATTTTGCACTTGCTCAGCCTGTAGTTGAACAGCTCCTGACTACTGTCCAGGCTGCCTTTGTATGGCTTCATGAGCCATGGCATTAAGGGGTAGGCTGGGTCCCCAAGGATACATATAGGCATTTCAACATCCCCAACAGTTATTTTCTGGTCTGGGAATAAAGTCCCTTCCTGCAGCTTTTGAAACAGACCAGAGTTCCTGAAGATGCGAGCGTCATGTACCTTTCCCGGCCATCCCACGTTGATGTTGGTGAAACGTCCCTTGTGATCCACCAGAGCTTGCAGCATTATCGAAAAGTACCCCTTGCGGTTTATGTACTCGGCGGCTTGGTGCTCTGGTGCCAAGATAGGGATATGGGTTCCATCTATGGCCCCACCACAGTTAGGGAATCCCATTGCAGCAAAGCCATCCACTATGACCTGCACATTTCCCAGGGTCACTACCCTTGATATCAGCAGGTCTTTGATTGTGTGGGCTACTTGCATCACAGCAGCCCCCACAGTAGATTTGCCCACTCCAAATTGATTCCCAACTGACCGGTAGCTGTCTGGCATTGCAAGCTTCCACAAGGCTATCGCCACTCGCTTCTCAACTGTGAGGGCTGCTCTCATCTTGGTATTCATGCGCCTCAGGGCAGGGGAAAGCAAGTCACAAAGTTCCATGAAAGTGCCCTTACGCATGCAAAAGTTTCACAGCCACTGGGAATCGTCCCAGACCTGCAACACTGTGTGGTCCCACCAGTCTGTGCTTGTTTCCTGAGCCCAGAATCGGCGTTCCACAGCATGAACCTGCCCCATTAGCACCATGATGCATCCATTGGCAGGGCCCATGCTTTCAGAGAAATCTGTGTCCATGTCCTGATTACTCACGTGACCGCGCTGACGTCGCCTCCTCGCCCGGTATCACTTTGCCAGGTTCTGGTGCTGCATATACTCCTGGATAATGCGTGTGGTGTTTAATGTGCTCCTAATTGCCAAAGTGAGCTGAGCGGCCTCCATGCTTGCCTTGGTATGGCGTCCACACAGAAAAAAGGCGCGGAATGATTGTCTGCCGTTGCTCTGACGGAGGGAGGGGCGACTGACGATACGGCTTACAGGGTTGGCTTCAGGGAGCTAAAATCAACAAAGGGGGTGGCTTTACATCAAGGAGTATTTCAGGCAGGACTTCACGGAGAGTTCCAATAAGAAATGGTGCACCTAAGTTATTGTTCTTATTGGAACAAGGAGGTTAGCCTGGCCTCTGATTGATACATGGCTAGATTTACCTCGCTGCACCTTCTTTGTGAGTGACTGCAGTGTGACCTAGAAGAATGAGTCCCCTAGACCGGGGAGGGTGGGGAGCAAATGAATACAGAACAAATCTGGTCTATTTCTTGTTTTGATCCACTCCATCTATCTTTTACATCTTTGGCTGGCAGCAGACGGTGCAGAAGGACTGCATGCCATCCACATCTCATGGCTGCTCAGCAGAAGATGGTACAGTACGACTGCTAGCCATCCTCATCTCTTGCCTGCCCGGCAGAAGATGGTACAGTAAGACTGCTAGCAATCCATATCGCCTGCCTGCTCACCATAAGATGGTTCAATAGGACTGACTGTAGGACTAAAGAGAATGACCTGGTCAAGTCACTCCAAATTTAGTCCCTGCGCCCATGTCTGTCCAGGCACTCCCAGCTGACGTGGCCAGGAGCACCTCGGACATGACGATGACGGCTACCAGTCGTACTGTACCGTCTGCTGCCACAAGGCAAGGGGTTGCTGCTACTGTGTAGCAATGCCGTACCGCGTCTGCCAGCACCCAGAAGACATAGGGTGACGGTTACCTGAGCGGGCTCCATGCTTGCCGTGGTATGGCGTCTGCACAGGTAACTCAGGAAAAAAGGTGCGAACGATTGTCTGCCCTTGCTTTCACGGAGGGAGGGAGGGACCGGGGGCCTGACAATATGTACCCAGAACCACCCGCAACAATGTTTTAGCCCCATCAGGCATTGGGATCTCAACCCAGAATTCCAATGGGCAGCGGAGACTGCGGGAACTGTGGGATAGCTATCCACAGTGCAATGCTCCGGAAGTCGACTCTAGCCTCGGTACTGTGGAAGCGCTCCGCTGAGTTAATGCACTTAATGCACTTATAGCAATTTCTGTGGGGACACACACACTCGAATATATAAAACCGATTTCTAAAAATACAACTTCCATAAATTCGACCTTATTCCATAGTGTAGACATACCCTATGTGTGAACAGAGTTTCTGTAACTGTTATAGAAATGATCAGGTATTTGCAGGCTACTGTGAGATGTCCTGGCAGGGATGAAAGAGGGCTTTGTGCTATAGGGAAGCCAGACAGCATTCTAAATAAAAGTTATCAACTATAGTTCCAGGCCAGGAGTTTTGGCATCACAACCCATACATACAATCTTCAGAATAAACCCTGTGTAAAGGTTACTCTGTAAAATAGATCAAAGAGATCAATGATAATTTCTGTACCCATGTAAATGTACTGACAGACTAACAATCAAAAGTCCTACAGTACCAGTAAATAGTTAATTTCTGGAGATCCTCTGCAGCATTATTTTTATTATACTTCCTGGCATTGGGGAGTTAAAAATCTAGTTGCCTCAGATACCAAAGGTCTAGTCTACTTATTTTTGTTGAATACTGAACTTATCCTCTATGTATTTGATTTAGGACTCAATAAAAACAAAGGCACTACAAGTTCAAGACCATGAGATCTGGATATAAACACAAACACGTGCACTCGCACACGCACACACAAGTAAAAGCCTTATTTCATAGTTTAAAAAACAACATTCTTATGAACTAAAAATAGAAATACATCTCCAATTCTGATGTTCACTAAATGACTGTTTACTGGGGACAGAAACATCTTTTTGATTAGTCTAAAGAAGAACTAATCTTTTGACGCTTTCATATTCTCAGGTACTACATATAGTATTTTTACACTAAAAAAGAGACTCTGGGATGCACAGGCGACCATTCCCCCAAAAGCCAGAGAAAGGATTATTTTGTAATGAGAGTCAATAACAAATTATTCAGCACTGGATTATCCTGTATAACAAATATCCAGATAGAAATTAGGAAGGGAGCTGAAAGCTGCATATGTACTCTTCCTAGTCTTCTTAATTAAAGGGACATCATTCACAAGTGAGGGAAGGGAAGATGCTATTGTTTGGGTAAGACAGTGTCTATCAGCTTTCTCTGCCCCATGCTAGAGGCATCTGTGCTCAAGGAAAACCCATTCAGACCAGGCTACCAACAAGACTTACTTCTCTGGAGGCCTAGCGGTTCTAGAAGGAAATTTACCAATTTGGAGTCAGCAACCTGGTGAACAAGAGGCAGTGTTGGATGAGATTGCGATGTGAGACTGGGATGGAGGAGGAACACATCAGTGCTAGCCCAGAACCAGGTCAGGACCTTCCCTTCAAGCACCACACCTAAGTGCTTGTCTTTGAGGTATGTTGGTTTATTTAAAGGTGCCAACAGCTGAATCATGAGTTTGCTATTTTTGTTTAGAGACCAAGCTCATGACATAGGCCACCCTGTTCCTAGTAGGTGGCCACAATTTGTGGACAAAGGGTGCTATGGAGACAGTGGGGTACTCGTAAGATGTTGTGATTTTTTTTTAAAATTGCTTTAGGAATGGACTATTACCTAGGGTAAGTTTGACATTCAGAAAAGACTAATCCTAATCTACCATGGTTTTGAGCTGGAAACCACCCAGTTTTGCATGGGTTCCACCTTAAACTATAAACTGAGCCCAATTTTACTTGAACATTGGCATAAACTAGCAGTTCCCAAAATGTGGGTCACACCCCCAAATGGGGTTATGCCATCAGTAGATGGAGTCATGGCATGGCCATTTTGCACCACACAGCATGGCCTCACATGTAAGGTGTATGCAATGTCAGAATGATACAGGACGCCACTTTACTCTACAAAATGGCATCCTCCATACAGTCTGGGGTCCCGGCAGGAAATATTTCATTAAAATGGTGTCATGCCGGCAAAAAGTTTGGCCTGAGACTCACCAAAAGGTCCATGAACATCAGAAAATCTTTTATTGAACCCTCGTGAGGAATCTCTGAAGTTTCTCTAGCTATCACACTAAGGATATTGCTTACTCTTATTGTTGGCAGATTAGGAGGGGTCCCACAGCAGATCATTTTTAGGATAGAAAGACAATATGGGGAGTATGAGTAGGGGATATGGCAGTTGGTCTCTCCAAACAGGGAGAAGGCAGTTCATGCTCTTTCCTGTTTCCTGATTCTGTTGTCTCCAAAACTTCAGATATTATAGACCCTGTCATAAATATAAAGGGAAGGGTAAACCCTTTTAAAATCCCTCCTGGCCAGAGGAAAAATCCTTTCACCTGTAAAGGGTTAAGAAGCTAAAGGTAACCTCACTGGCACCTGACCAAAATGTCCAATGAGGAGACAAGGTAATTTCAAAAGCTGGGAGGAGGGAGAAAAACAAAGGGTCTGTGTCTGTCTGTGTGATGCTTTTGCCAAAGACAGAACAGGAATGGAGTCTTAGAACTTAGTAAGTAATCTAGCTAGAGATGTGTTAGATTATGATTTCTTTAAATGGCTGAGAAAATAGCTGTGCTGAATAGAATGAATATTCCTGTCTGTGTGTCTTTTTTGTAACTTAAGGTTTTGTGTAGAGGGATTCTCTGTGTTTTGAATCTAATTACCATCCTGATTTTACCATCCTGATTTTACAGAGGTGATTCTTTTTTACTTCTATTAAAAGTCTTCTTGTAAGGAAACTGAATCCTTTTTCATTGTTCTAAGATCCAAGGGTTTGGGTCTGTGGTCACCTATGCAAATTGGTGAGGATTTTTACCAAACGTTCCCCAGGAAGTGGGGTGGAAAGGTTGGGAGGATTTTGGGGGGAAAGACATTTCCAAACTACGTTTTCTCAGGAACCCAGATAAAGTTTGGTGGTGGCAGTGGAAGTCCAAGGACAAAGGGTAAAATAGTTTGTACCTTGGGGAAGTTTTAACCTAAGCTGGTAAAAGTAAGCTCAGGAGGTTTTCATGCAGGTCCCCACATCTGTACCCTAGAGTTCAGAGTGGGGAAGAAACCTTGACAGACCCAATTTAATTTAGGAGGACAGCCTACATCTTATAGCCCCAACTCAAGAATTTTCATCTCCAGTTAATTGATATAGGTAATGTCTCTTATTTGTGTATAGAGTAAAACTTGGATACTCCCTACCATTAGATACTGTACAACAGCACAACAAATGTAACAGTATGTTAGTCAGAGAAGGGGCTAAGAAATATAACAAGTCTCTCATCCAGAAAATACATCATGTCATGATATTAACATGTCAGAAACATGTCATCACCTCATATACAACATCTAATAAAACAGGCATGAATTGCTGTCTTGCTTATAAGTAGGTCCCTTCCAAATTCATGGCCATGAAAAAAGCACCATGGACTGTGAAATCTGGTCTCCCCTGTGAAATCTGACTAGTATAGGGGAGGGACAGGGCTGGGGGCTCCTACAGTGCACCAGGCTCCAGCTGGTAGGCCCAGCCAGGCTGGGGAGAGACGGGGCTTCCTCTTTCCCTGAAGGTTGTTCCCAGGGGCAGGTCAGACGCACCTCTGGGAATCTCCCCTGGCTGCAGGAAGCTCATGGCTTCTGGCTGGGAACCCAACTCTGAAAGCAGCACGTCTGCCAGCAGCAGTGCAGAAGTGAGGTTGGCATGGTAGGTTTAATATGGATTTAAATATCTGAAACTGTGAAATTTATGATTTTTAAAGTTCTATGATGGTGAAATTGATCACAATGGGCTGTGAATTTGGTAGGACTCTAGTTACGAGCTTAGAAGATTCACTTAAACATCATACCCTGAATTATTTTTAAAAATAGAACATATCATGTCTGTGAGGGGAGGGCTCCTGCCTCATACTGAGAATGAGGGGCGATCAGCAGGTTATCTCAAGTGCTTATATACGAATGCACAAAGCCTTGGAAACAAGCAGGGAGAACTGGAGGTCCTGGTGATGTCAAGGAATTATGACGTGATTGGAATAACAGAGACTTGGTGGGATAACTCACATGACTGGAGTACTGTCATGGATGGTTATAAACTGTTCAGGAAGGACAGGCAGGGCAGAAAAGGTGTGGGAGTAGCACTGTATGTAAGGGAGCAGTATGACTGCTCAGAGCTCCGGTACGAAACTGCAGAAAATCCTGAGTGTCTCTGGATTAAGTTTAGAAGTGTGAGCAACAAGAGTGATGTAGTGGTGGGAGTCTGCTATAGACCACCGGACCAGGGGGATGAGGTGGATGAGGCTTTTTTCCGGCAACCCGCAGAAGCTACTTGATCGCACGCCCTGGTTCTCATGGGTGACTTTAATTTTCCTGATATCTGCTGGGAGAGCAATACAGAGGTGCATAGATAATCCAGGAAGTTTTTGAAAAGTGTAGGGGACAATTTCCTGGTGCAAGTGCTAGAGGAGCCAACTAGGGGGGGAGCTTTTCTTGACCTGCTGCTCACAAACAGGGAAGAATTAGTGGGGGAAGCAAAAGTGGATGGGAATCTGGGAGGCAGTGACCATGAGTTGGTTGAGTTCAGGATCCTGACACAGGGAAGAAAGGTAAGCAGCAGGATACGGACCCTGGACTTCAGGAAAGCTCACTTCGACTCCCTCAGGGAACGGATGGGTAGGATCCCCGGGGGACTAACATGAAGCGGAAAGGAGTCCAGGAGAGCTGGCTGTATTTCAAGGAATCCCTGTTGAGGTTACAGGGACAAACCATCCCAATGAGTCTAAAGAATAGTAAATATGGCAGGCGACCAGCTTGGCTTAATGGTGAAATCCTAGCGGATCTTAAACATAAAAAAGCTTACAAGAAGTGGAAGGTTGGACATTGACCAGGGAAGAGTATAAAAAATATTGCTCGGGCATGTAGGAATGAAATCAGGAGGGCCAAATCGCACCTGGAGCTGCAGCTAGCAAGAGATGTCAAGAGTAACAAGAAGGGTTTCTTCAGATATGTTGGCAACAAGAAGAAAGCCAAGGAAAGTGTGGGCCCCTTACTGAATGAGGGAGGCAACCTAGTGACAGAGGATGTGGAAAAAGCTAATGTACTCAATGCTTTTTTTGCCTCTGTCTTCACTAACAAGGACAGCTCCCAGACTGCTGCGCTGGGCATCACAACATGGGGAGTAGATGGCCAGCCCTCTGTGGAGAAAGAGGTGGTTAGGGACTATTTAGAAAAGCTGGACGCGCACAAGTCCATGAGGCCAGACGAGTTGCATCCGAGAGTGGTAAAGGAATTGGCGGCTGTGATTGCAGAGCCATTGGCCATTATCTTTGAAAACTCGTGGCGAACGGGGGAAGTCCCAGATGACTGGAAAAAGGCTAATGTAGTGCCAATCTTTAAAAAGGGGAAGAAGGAGGATCCTGGGAACTACAGGCCAGTCAGACTCACCTCAGTCCCCGGAAAAATCATGGAGCAGGTCCTCAAAGAATCAATCCTGAAGCACTTACATGAGAGGAAAGTGATCAGGAATAGTCAGCATGGATTCACCAAGGGAAGGTCATGACTGACTAATCTAATTGCCTTCTATGATGAGATTACTGGTTCTGTGGATGAAGGGAAAGCAGTGGATGTATTGTTTCTTGACTTTAGCAAAGCTTTTGACACGGTCTCCCACAGTATTCCTGTCAGCAAGTTAAAGAAGTATGGGCTGGATGAATGCACTATAAGGTGTGGAGAAAGTTGGCTAGATTGTTGGGCTCAACGGGTAGTGATCAATGTTTCCATGTCTAGTTGGCAGCCGGTGTCAAGTGGAGTGCCCCAGGGGTCAGTCCTGGGGCCGGTTTTGTTCAATATCTTCATAAATGATCTGGAGGATGGTTTGGATTCCACTCTCAGCAAATTTGCGGATGATACTAAACTGGGAGGAGTGGTAGATACGCTGGAGGGCAGGGATAGGATACAGAGGGACCTAGACAAATTGGAGGATTGGGCCAAAAGAAATCTGATGAGGTTCAATAAGGATAAGTGCAGGGTCCTGCACTTAGGACGGAAGAACCCAATGCACAGCTACAGACTAGGGACCGAATGGCTAGGCAGCAGTTCTGCGCAAAAGGACCTAGGGGTGACAGTGGACGAGAAGCTGGATATGAGTCAGCAGTGTGCCCTTGTTGCCAAGAAGGCCAATGGCATTTTGGGATGTATAAGTAGGGGCATAGCCAACAGATCGAGGGACATGATCGTTTCCCTCTATTCGACATTGATGAGGCCTCATCTGGAGTATTGTATCCAGTTTTGGGCCCCACACTACAAGAAGGATGTGGATAAATTGGAGAGAGTCCAGCGAAGGGCAACAAAAATGATTAGGGATCTGGAACACATGACTTATGAGGAGAGGCTGAGGGAACTGGGATTGTTTAGTCTGCAGAAGAGAAGACTGAGGGGGGATTTGATAGCTGCTTTCAACTACCTGAGAGGTGGTTCCAGAGAGGATGATTCTAGACTATTCTCAGTGGTAGAAGAGGACAGGACAAGGAGTAATGGTCTCAAGTTGCAGTGGAGGAGGCTTAGGTTGGATATTAGGAAAAACTTTTTCACTAGGAGGGTGGTGAAACACTGGAATGCCTTACCTTGGGAGGTGGTAGAATCTCCTTCCTTAGAAGTTTTTCAGGTCAGGCTTGACAAAGCCCTGGCCGGGGTGATTTAATTGGGGATTGGTCCTGCTTTGAGCAGGGGGTTGGACTAGATGACCTCCTGAGGTCCCTTCCAACCCTGATATTCTATGATTCTATGATTCTATGAACTCTGTGGTAGGGAATTAAGATAATGTTGGAACCTGAGAGTCTTGTGGATTGAGTTTTTTAGGAATAGTATTTCTTGAGAAAATGAATATAATTTGAAAGAGAAATTGGCTTTGGAAATAGAGAATCTTACAATCTCACACTTGAGAGGCAAACTATTACATCTGATGATCAAAACACTGGTTAAAGCATCATATAACAAAACATCTAGAATCCCAAGTGTTTAAGTAGTAAGTCACAACGTTTTCTCTCTGATTCTGGTGTAATGATTTATTTTAGAGTAAAAATAGAACACTGTATGACAGCCAAATCCAAATGAGTGTAGGCATGTCTACCAAGGCTCAGAACTCACCCAGGCTGACAGATGTAGAATTTACCAGAGATCTTGCAGCTCACCAGCAACTAGCACTTTCTTTTAGAGAGTGTGAAATCCACAACTCCCATATTAAGCCACTAGTGCTCAGAAAGTTTGACAAGATAAAACTGCTTGAGAGAGATTATCAGTAAAGTTTTGTAGATTAATAGTAATATCACTGAACCTGCTAGATTAAATTTGCCAACATGCAAAGCTTGAGTGATTGTAATTTGAGTATTTTGAGTAATTTGCAGAGACGGTTGGAATAGATGTATGCCTTAATCTTAAATATCCTTCAAAGGCAGAAAAACTCTATGCAGTTAGAAATAAAAAGCAAAGCTGGTTAATCACAGCAATGTACTGAAAGGATTAAACAATGACCATAGGGAAATCTTGGTAAGACGCTTTATTATAAAGATTCAGAAAGGTCCATAGATTTAAGTGATGAAAATTAAGTTGAAAAGGAGCTTGGGAACATTGCTGAAGTCCTAGCAGTACACCTGTAATGTAGTATTATAAAGAAAACAAAACAATGAAAGAGCAAAATTATGGTTTAAAAGAAAATTTGGATACACAAAAGGTTCCTTTTGATATCTGAAAGGGGAAATCTCTAATGAAACATGACTGTCATGGAAATATTATAAAATATATGGTAGAATAAGAGAGGCACTGGTTTATAATAAACTTGACTGACACAGAAGTTAAAATAACTATATGACACAAGCACTATTGTTTGAAGTGGTTAAAAAAAAAGAAGGAAGAAATCTGGGAAATTTAGGCTCTTTAGCCCCAAAAGAATGTTTATTTTTACTTCTAAGAATTAAAGAAACTTTTTTCCTTTAAATGGTTTAACTACACAGGTTCTTTTCCTGACAAGGATTGTTAAGCAACAACTTGTGCAGGGTTCAGTGTGGACTGTCACTGCACCAGAGGGAGGTCAGGGTGAGACCATGCCTCTGGAGGAACAATTACTCCCAGCTATGCAGGGGGAGTAGATACCCTTCATTATTCTTTTGGGGGTAGAGCTTCCCTTTCCATGTTCTGCCTCTTATAAGACCTTAAATACCCACTCTGAGCTCATTACTACCCCTAGGGATGTTAGGAAAGAAGAGCCTCTGTAGTTGCGTCTAACCCCTGAAGAATGCATTCAAGAGAATAGAAGTCCCCTTCCCTCTGCCCTGTGTGAGAGGCAGTATGGTTTACTGGATAGGACCCACCTTCAAAATCAACAGAGCGGAGTTCTATTCCTGGCTTTGTTACTGACCTGCTGGGTGACTTTGGAAAAGTCACTTCACCTGTCTGTTTTCATTTACTCTCTTGCTCTGTGCAGTCTGTTCAGAGTGCAAGTCTCCTTCTATGCATTTGTACTGTGGTTAGCACAACAGGGTCCTGATATCAAGCAATGTCACTATAATACTGCAATGGCCAGGTTTCACATTTTAACATATTCTGAGCTTTACTTCACATTGTTTTGCTCTGAAGGAATACTTGGTTGAAGCAGCAATGTCTTCAGAATGCCAGAGAATAGTTAATAAAACCTGAGTGTATCCTGAGCTTGGCACATCTTTCCCACAAGCTAATTGTAACACAGATTTTCTTCTTGTAGCTGCATCACTGCATTCCTATGTTCTCAGAAAATGTTACTGTCAAGTAAATAAATTGCCAAATTAGTATGATGAGATAATTGCTAAATTATGTCAATTAGCAAAGAGAAGGAACTGAATAGAGGATGCAATGATAAAATGCACAGTAAATTGTAAAGTGACATAAAATCAGGAATCTGGTACTGAGCCATTGTGAATCATCTTTCCCTCCTAGCAGGAGCACATATCATCAGAAGGTAGAAAACTATGTTTAATAAGATCATGCAAGCAAGTGCACAGATTTCAGAAAATAAATAAAATGCCAGAATCACTAATCTTAGAAATTACACATACATAGGCTTCAAAAAGAATAACCTCAGACATATTTATTTGCTTTACTATTGCAAATCCCAAGACAACAGGTAAAAAAGTGCAATGCTAGAAGCCTATCGGAGTTGACAAAATAGCCCACATAAGTGGAAACATCCCATTCTTAGAGTGCAGGCTTGGCAGATGGATTCAGTAAAAATTACTATGCCGTATCTTCATATTCTCTACTAAGGTCATCACTTGCATGCTTCTTAGGGAAAAAACAACCAACCAACCCTGTCCTCCTTTCCAGAAGATACCAGAAACCAGAAATAATCAGCCCACACCTATACTAGTTTCCAATAAATAATATAAATGTTCACTTTAGCAGAGGGCTGTATTGTCAAATATTCATAAGCATGACCCTTCTGTGGAGAAAATATAATATAAACATTACAATTAAAATTAAAGAGAGTCAGAGCAGAGTTATGATGGCTTTGACTACAATTGTAAATGAATAGTCAACTGAAGCAATTAAAAGTTATAGTGTGAGAGCTAGAGAAAGTGACTCTTAATATCATATCCACATTTTTTGAGTATCAGTCATTACCTGGAATTTCCTCAGTGTAAGAACCTACTGGATCAGATTATCAAGTCTCTAGCAGTGTCTTCTTCAGTGGCCCAGGTTTGCTGTTTTAAGAGAAAGTGAAATCCCCACATAAGACTACTTAGCTATTTTATGGATTTTGTAAAGGACCTATCACATTTTGGCCTCTCAGAAATAATAAAGCACCTTCCATCAAGAATCTCAAACTGTTCTCTTCCTAAACAATTGTGTAATTATGTACATTGAACAAACAATTCCTTCTTTAGCCCTAAAGTTAACACTCTGAATCACAATTAACTACCCATATACTAATGTACCTTATAAATGTTATTGATCAGATGGTTATTAAGCCCTTTAAAAAAAATCCAACCACAGTATTTGATTTGACTTCTTGCAACAGTGAGCTCATTATATGTTGTTTTGCAGCAGTATTTCCTTATATTACTTCTAAATTCACTAGGCATCCATTTCCTCTAGTTGTCCCTTGCTCTTGTTTTCTGGGGCATGATAAAAGGGAGGCATCACTTGTTTTTGTCATCTTTTATCGCTGTGGAAATAGTAGTCAAGTCATCTCCGTCAATTGTCCTTTACATGCAAAATAATCCTAGCGTTGCCCTTTCTCTCTTCTTATGTAAGCTCTGCTATACATAACCTGTAACCTTCTTCATTGTCCTTCACTGGACCTTTTCAATCTCAGCTATTAAAAATCAAAGCAACAGCTTCTTTTTTTTGTCCTGACAACACTCCAAATTCAATCTTGCCTATAAAAATCTAAACTTTTTCTTTTTCATACATCATCTCCCTCCACCAACTTCAACAATCAAGTTTACCACATTTCTGTATTTAACGGGCAGTTCTGATGATGACACAGAAGACAGAAGAAAATAAAGTTTGCTTTTCTTCCACAGCATATCTAGAGCCAAATTCTGACTTTATGCCTCCACATGGCTCCCACTGACACTAATGAAAGCCCCACATGTGTGTTCTATCTATTTATCTAGGCATTTATACCACTACAAGGTATTAACACTCAAACTTGTGACAGTGGGAGTTTTCAAAAGTTGGGTATTTCAGAATGGGAATTTCAAAAGCTGTCGGAATGTTAATGAGCAAATCCCAGAAAAAATGAACAGTTCATCAGTTTTGAAATGGTTCTTTTTTTCTAAAAAAAAACATTCTCTTTATACAAACAGGAAATGATTTGGGGGAAGTACTATAGTCTGTGTTTTACAAGATGTTGAGATGAGGTGAAGATGTGGTAATACAGACTATGATGGGCAGATATATTTTTATAATGCATGCTTTTATGTAATTTATTTATAATATGTGATAAATAAAATGCATGATGTGTGGTGATACAAAGGACCAGCTAGCTCTCATTTTGGATGATCTGCAAAACTCTCTCATGACATTTTTAACAACACACCATTGTGAACTCTTTCTTTCATTGTAGATATGCAATATGATGTTTGGCATGTGCCCCTGACTTTGAGAATTAGTGATAAAAACCCACCCTAATAACTATTTTGTAACTGAATACATATTTGAATTACATGAGTGAGAATTCATGATGTGTTGCTGGTGGTAAAACAACCAAGAGTGAGCTCTGCATATTTTTTTTAAAGTGTCATTGGTTTGGACTTCTCATTCTTTTTGTTTTTGATTGTTTGTTTTATGCAACAAATACATTTTCTTTCAGATTCATTATACCCAATTAACATAAAAACATAGACTTACTTTCAAGTCACAATTTCACACCGTTTTCCAGAGTGAGCAGGTTTAATTACCAATAATAATTATAGAACTAAGGCCTGGTCTACACTACGAGTTTATGTCGGATTTAGCACCTGTCCACACAACAAAGCCGTTTTTTTTTTTTTTTTACATAAAGGGCTCTTAAAACCAACTTCTGTACTCCTCCCCAACGAGGGGATTAGCGCTGAAATCGACATCGCCGTTTCGAATTAGGGTTAGTGTGGATGCAATTCAAAGGTATTGGCCTCCGGGAGCTATCCCACAGTGCACCATTGTGACTGCTCTGGAGAGCACTCTGAACTCGGATGCACTGGCCAGGTGTACAGGAAAAGTCCCGGAAACTTTTGAATCTCATTTCCTGTTTGACCAGGCAAGAGGAATCCATGCTATCAGAACTAAATTCCAAAAGACAAAAAACTACATGATGTGTTGCTGGTGGTAAAACAACCAAGAGTGAGCTTTGCATATTTTTTTTTAAGTGAGAGGTAATAAAAACTTTCTCCTCCCACACGTCATTCGACACACTTTGCAATATCTTACTCCGCTTATCATCCAAAGGGATTAAATAGGGATACTTGTTCTGTAAGATGCTATTCAGTGTGTGTACCATGTCAGAATCTAGCCCTATGTACTTTGTTAATTACCTATTTTAGAGTCGATTTTAGACATTCCAACAGAGTATTTAAAAAATCACTTGAGATAACCTGGATAACGCAACTGTGATGAACTGTATTTATTTTGCCCTCTTGTCCACATGACCCAATCTTTGCTATTTTTTATAGGCAGGATCCATGGACAATCATCTAAAGTGTGTGGGGCACCTGCACCTGATCCCACTCTTCATATCTCAAATGCTCCCCGCACCAGCAGTCTGATCCACCTGGCCCTTGAGCCCCTTTAGCCACCTCTTCCAAATTTGAAAGCGTGGCACTGTGACCCCATGGACCAGGTCAACATTATTCAGTCAAATTTGATTTGGCTGCCCCTGCGACACGACAGAAGTGTAGCAAGGTCAAATCTGACTAAGTGACAGCCAGACCAGCTTTGAATGAGTGGGGTCACGGTGCCATTCAGGTTTGGCCGTGACAAAAAGTGCGTGGGCCATGGCCTGGGTGGATCCCCTCAGCTCCGTGGCCTAAGATAAATATCATTTAAAATCTTAGGAATACTCACTCACTCCTAGTAAACTTACTACTGAAGTGAAAGCAAGTTGCTGTACTCAAAGAGTAGCAGTCTTAGAGCAATTAGAGCTATCTTTTTAAGTTTAGACCTACACATCTTTATTCATTTTTACTTCTTCTGCTGCTGAAAATGTCATCTCCTTTTAGCACTCATGGTCTGGGTAGGAGCTATTACTCTCACATCTATCACATTCTAATTAGAATTCTTAATTTTTTCTTTGACAAACTGGCAATATTCCATACCTTGTGATTTTAATATGAACTCAATGTGGAGTATCCAACTTTATCTGCATAACCATCGACCCATGCAACTCATCGCTTCATTACCACTTGGATCACCATCTGTGGTTGTTCAGATCTACTCTCTGCAGCATTACAACGCTCCTTCAAACCAGTTCACTCATATTTACTGTTCACTTGAAAACAGTGTTACAGCTTCATGATAAATGTTTGGACACAACTCTGGAGTTAGTCCTGGATGTATAATAATCATCATTCCATAAGCCTTTCAAAATAGAGCTGAAACTTTTGCTCCACAATTAATAACTGAAATCAGCACTCAGTAAGTACACTATATAAATATATCCAAGAGCTACCACTGTGCCTTAATAATTACTGACTGTTAAATAAACAAGTTCAACAAATGAAACAAAATAAATCCAAGCAAGGCTGAAGTCAACATAATACTAATTTATTTTTTTCTGTGCAGATGGCAGCCATCTTGAGTTTTCTGCAGGTGTTTGCATTTTAAAGAAACACAATCAGCAAACCTTAAATTATGGTCTTTCTATGATAAGATAAAAAAAGACAGTTATAAATCCATATGCTTTTAGATTCTTCATTATGAAATATGTCAGACACACTTCTCTGAGTGTGTTTTATCACCTAAAGGAGAAAAATCCAAATCTGGTCTTGCATGGATCAGCAGACAAAAGGGTCGTTAATCCATATTTATTTAATATCCAGTCTACACAATTCTATTGCTTGCTTGGTTCTTTCTATTATCCAAAAAAAACCCTACACTGAGTGGAATGATTTGAGTCACTGAAGTAACAGAATAGCAGAAAAATTATTTTAAAAACCGCAATGAAGAAAGTTTCTGTCAATTAGGGTAATATATTTTTAATGTAATATTTTTACAAGTATTGCACTGTTAATAGCAAACTATGTTTGGTTTAATTATGATGCAATTAATTACAAAATGCAGACAGATGTGTGTGGTGTTTCATTGTGGACGCCACAGAAAGAAACAGAAAAGATAGTGAGGATGACAAACTCTGAAGGTTTCAGTTTTGTGTGCGTGGTCTGATTGAGAGACGTGACACTGAACAAGCCCCTGTAGGACTGGGTTCTGTAGATACAGTATTCTAGTTGTATACTGTTGTTGTTGGGATTCTTTTTTTAGCTCAATCAAAAAGCAGATTAAAGTTTCTAACACCTTTTAATATAAGAGCTAAGCATCACCAGCTTGATGTTTTTTCCCCCCATCCCATAGGCACATTGCTCAGAGTAACATCATTTTCTAGGTCAGGAATACTTGATGTTCTTCTAAACCCCAAACCTCACAGTCTCCCTGTTATTACCCATCACACTTTTGAATAATTCCATATCCTAGAACCCTCTGAGTCCCTATCCCAGCTGTCTTCATTCAGTTATGGCTCCTTGGTTGAGAACCAAGGTCTCTTGTTACTTGCCGACTATTGGCTTGAGCTAACTTCCATTTAAATCAATACAAGGATTCTCCTTGACTAGGATGGGAATTGTATTGGGCCCTATTTCTCTTGAAGTTTGGTCCTTTTTGCCCCTAATTGTTCATTTAATTTAAGTTTGCCAGATGGTATCTGGCAAATAATAATACGAAATACATCAAAATATAGACAGAAAACCTCCATTGATTAATTCTATTGCACATTGTATATGCCCAAGCACAGGCATACTAGAGAAGTTAAGCATCTGGTTTACTAAAGACCAAGTTTTATCCTTCCATGCAACAATGTATAGTGGGGGAAATAATTAAGTCAAAAGCTGCATGAGTATAAGCTTGACCCCACTTAGCACATAGTGCAGAGGAAGAAAGTAATCATAGAAACAGTATGACTGCTCAGAGCTCCGGTACGAAACTGTAGAAAAACCTGAGTGTCTCTGGATTAAGTTTAGAAGTGTGTGCAACAAGAGTGATGTAGTGGTGGGAGTCTGCTATAGACCACCGGACCAGGGGGATGAGGTAGATGAGGCTTTCTTCTGGCAGCTCACGGAAGCTACTAGATCGCATGCCCTGATTCTCATGGGTGACTTTAATTTTCCTGATATCTGCTGGGAGAGCAATACTGCGGTGCATAGACAATCCAGGAAGTTTTTGGAAAGCGTAGGGGAAATTTCCTGGTGCAAGTGCTAGAGGAGCCAACTAGGGGGGGCGCTTTTCTTGACCTGCTGCTCACAAACCAGGTAGAATTAGTGGGGGAAGCAAAAGTGGATGGGAATCTGGGAGGCAGTGACCATGAGTTGGTTGAGTTCAGGATCCTGACGCAGGGAAGAAAGGTAAGCAGCAGGATACGGACCCTGGACTTCAGGAAAGCAGACTTCGACTCCCTCAGGGAACGGATGGCCAGGATCCCCTGGGGGACTAACTTGAAGGGGAAAGGAGTCCAGGAGAGCTGGCTGTATTTCAAGGAATCCCTGTTGAGGTTACAGGGACAAACCATCCCGATGAGTCGAAAGAATAGTAAATATGGCAGGCGACCGGCTTGGCTTAACGGTGAAATCCTAGCAGATCTTAAACATAAAAAAGAAGCTTACAAGAAGTGGAAGGTTGGACATATGACCAGGGAAGAGTATAAAAATATTGCTCGGGCATGTAGGAATGAAATCAGGAGGGCCAAATCGCACCTGGAGCTGCAGCTAGCGAGAGATGTCAAGAATAACAAGAAGGGTTTCTTCAGGTATGTTGGCAACAAGAAGAAAGCCAAGGAAAGTGTGGGCCCCTTACTGAATGAGGGAGGCAACCTAGTGACAGAGGATGTGGAAAAAGCTAATGTACTCAATGCTTTTTTTGCCTCTGTTTTCACTAACAAGGTCAGCTCCCAGACTGCTACGCTGGGCATCACAAAATGGGGAAGAGATGGCCAGCCCTCTGTGGAGATAGAGGTGGTTAGGGACTATTTAGAAAAGCTGGACGTGCACAAGTCCATGGGGCCGGACGAGTTGCATCCGAGAGTGCTGAAGGAATTGGCGGCTGTGATTGCAGAGCCATTGGCCATTATCTTTGAAAACTCGTGGCGAACCGGGGAAGTCCCGGATGACTGGAAAAAGGCTAATGTAGTGCCAATCTTTAAAAAAGGGAAGAAGGAGGATCCTGGGAACTACAGGCCAGTCAGACTCACCTCAGTCCCTGGAAAAATCATGGAGCAGGTCCTCAAAGAATCAATCTTGAAGTACTTGCATGAAAGGAAAGTGATCAGGAACAGCCAGCATGGATTCACCAAGGGAAGGTCATGCCTGACTAATCTAATCGCCTTTTATCATGAGATTACTGGTTCTGTGGATGAAGGGAAAGCAGTGGATGTATTGTTTCTTGACTTTAGCAAAGCTTTTGACACGGTCTCCCACAGTATTCTTGTCAGCAAGTTAAGGAAGTATGGGCTGGATGAATGCACTATAGGGTGGGTAGAAAGCTGGCTAGATTGTCGGGCTCAACGGGTAGTGATCAATGGCTCCATGTCTAGTTGGCAGCCGGTGTCAAGTGGAGTGCCCCAGGGGTCGGTCCTGGGGCCGGTTTTGTTCAATATCTTCATAAATGATCTGGAGGATGGTGTGGATTGCACTCTCAGCAAATTTGCGGACGATACTAAACTGGGAGGAGTGGTAGATACACTGGAGGGGAGGGATAGGATACAGAAGGACCTAGACAAATTGGAGGATTGGGCCAAAAGAAATCTGATGAGGTTCAATAAGGATAAGTGCAGGGTCCTGCACTTAGGACGGAAGAATCCAATGCACCGCTACAGACTAGGGACCGAATGGCTAGGCAGCAGTTCTGCGGAAAAGGACCTAGGGGTGACAGTGGACGAGAAGCTGGATATGAGTCAGCAGTGTGCCCTTGTTGCCAAGAAGGCCAATGGCATTTTGGGATGTATACGTAGGGGCATAGCGAGCAGATCGAGGGACGTGATCGTCCCCCTCTATTCGACATTGGTGAGGCCTCATCTGGAGTACTGTGTCCAGTTCTGGGCCCCACACTACAAGAAGGATGTGGATAAATTGGAGAGAGTCCAGCGAAGGGCAACAAAAATGATTAGGGGTCTGGAACACATGACTTATGAGAAGAGGCTGAGGGAGCTGGGATTGTTTAGCCTGCAGAAGAGAAGAATGAGGGGGGATTTGATAGCTGCTTTCAACTACCTGAAAGGGGGTTCCAAAGAGGATGGCTCTAGACTGTTCTCAATGGTAGCAGATGACAGAACGAGGAGTAATGGCCTCAAGTTGCAGTGGGGGAGGTTTAGATTGGATATTAGGAAAAACTTTTTCACTAAGAGGGTGGTGAAACACTGGAATGCGTTGCCTAGGGAGGTGGTGGAATCTCCTTCCTTGGAAGTTTTTAAGGTCAGGCTTGACAAAGCCCTGGCTGGGATGATTTAACTGGGAATTGGTCCTGCTTCGAGCAGGGGGTTGGACTAGATGACCTTCAGGGGTCCCTTCCAACCCTGATATTCTATGATTCTATGATTCTATGATTTTCCTATACACCTGGCCAGTGCACCTGAGTTCAGAATGCTGTCCAGAGTGGTCACAATGGTGCACTGTGGAATAGCTCCCGGAGGCCAATACCTTTGAATTGCATCCACACTAACCCTAATTTGAAACGGCGATGTTGATTTCAGCACTAATCTGCTCGTTGGGGAGGAGTACAGAAATTGGTTTTAAGAGCCCTTTATGTTGAAAAAAATGGCTTTGTTGTGTGGACAGGTGCGGGGTTAATTCGATTTAACGCTGCTAAATCCAACATAAACTCGTAGTGTAGACCAGGCCTTAGTTCTATAATTATTATTGGTAATTAAACCTGCTCACTCTGGAAAACTGTGGAATTGTGACTTGAAAGTATGTTTTTACGTTAATTGGGTATAATGAAAGAAAATGTACTTGTTGCATAAAACAAACAAACAAAAACAAAAAGAATGAGAAGTCCAAACCAATGTCCTGCAGAGGACTGATCTGAAGAGTTGGAATGAAGGAATTTTGTCCCACTAGTCTCTGGGTTGGAGCTGTGATAGTTGATCAGGCTTTACTCAGATGATATTAGTGATCACTGTTGTTATACCATCATGTGACTGTAATAATACAGAAGAACTTGATTAGCAATAGAGTAAACAGTTACACTCTCTCTTGTTCCGCTTCACTGCAGGGTTCATGCCTAGAACCATGCTCCTTCCTCAACTACCTGGCTTCTTGTTACAGATTTAAAAAGAAAGAGTTCACGTTTTCATGGTACTAATTCCTCTATTCACAGAACTTCTCTGTGCTTTTGTGATGGTACATGATACTGCATTGAGATGAAGTTCTTCCTTATCATACCAATACAAGAAGCACTAGGAAATAAATAGCTAGATAAACTCTTTTGCTTAATCCACAGAAAGGCTCAGAAAAACAAATAAAAAAAAATCTGCCATGACCACACCTTCCTTGTACAGTCAAATCCCAAGCTGCTATTCAAATAGCAAACAAGAACTGGCTTGAACTAACTCAGGGAGGAGGGAGTTGTGTGAAGTCCTTCAGAATGCCAATGCGACACACTACCCCAATATCTAAACCTCACTTTCCAATAAATTTTCAGCAGGTAGATACCCTGTTTTATTGATTTCTAATTCACTGATCACCTACTTATATTAAAATATTTGGTGTCACGCAAAGCTGTCATTTAGCAAATCAGGGTGTGTCTGTTCTCAAAGTATTAATACAGACATTTTAAGAGATTACAGCTAAAATACCCTTACTTAGAAGAAATGAAATATTATTTATATTTCAGAACTGCACAGAGGCCCAAACTGACACTGGGGCCACACTGTGCCACATGATGTGTATACACACACCAAGACACTATCCTGCAATGAGCTTACATTCTACATATCTGATAGAGAAAGATTAGGAAAAGGGGATACAATATAAAAGCAGAAAACCTGTGACCCAAGGCACAAAGAGATCAAGGTCCCATAAGAAGTCTGAGACACTGGAAGAAGTTGAACCAGCTGAGCAGCTGAGTTCCTGTCCAGTTCACTAACCACTAAACCATCCTTCCTCAATATTTTTGGAAAGTGCACTAACTAGCATGCTTAAATCAAAATTTGTTGCAAGGTTTAGTATTGTTTTAACTGTATTTATACTACTTAGTGCTTTGGCAGTGATGAGGTAAAAGGGGCTATTTTGCC
Source organism: Eretmochelys imbricata (assembly GCF_965152235.1). Taxonomy (NCBI): domain Eukaryota; kingdom Metazoa; phylum Chordata; order Testudines; family Cheloniidae; genus Eretmochelys; species Eretmochelys imbricata. The sequence goes on along the minus strand of NC_135572.1, from coordinate 89,418,323 downwards.
TTAAAGAATGTGAACAAAGTTATTATGTACATTCAAAAGGAGTGAAAAAAGCAAATATCCATTTCTGAATGTAAGAATTCCTATGTTTATATTTCTGTAAGAGGCACAGATATCCCTTGACATCAATGAAGTTAAACTAGCCTAAAACTGGAGTAGTACAGTGGTGAATCAACCCTATTGTTTGTATAATACTTGACTAATAAAATGAGTTAATCAAGATACGTATCTAAAGCTCCCTAGCTAGGAGAAAAATACTAATAACCTGGAAGTGCTGTTAGACTCTAGAGACAAAGATGATAAATAACATTGTTAATTTAATATACTACTCACTTTGCTGAATATAGTAGATTGTCTTTTTTAATAAAATTCAAAGTTTAAAAAAAGAAAGATTGTGTGGGGGGTAATTTCTGGATTCTATTTGTGATGGAACAAATCACTGATACAAAGATAATTTAATCCTTGGCAGTGGGAACAGGAATATGCTTCATTGTATCGTCTGCTGACTATTTTTACACCCAAGCACCTTCCAATTAATAGTGGCCTGTTGAGTTGAGTTCCCTTCATGGAATTCCTTTTTGGAATATTCATATGACCCTTATGTACCTGATAAATATCTATTTATATTATATAAAGACCTATAGCTAAATAGATCTAGTATGGAGGTGCACTGTTGAAGGTGTCTTCCTGAGAATGAGATGCTACACAGTGGTTCTTTTAGCTCACTACTGGCCACTTTCCAGGATATAATTAAAAGATCCTATGGGCATTAAACATCAGAAGAACTCAGTCCCCTGAATCAGTAAAACAGACTCTAATGATCAGTGGGAATCAACAAAATTCTCACTTTTCACTGAAAATCCTTTTTAACCCTGCATTCATTTGGTTAGATGCATTTGATTCTGTAACTATTGGGAATCTTGTATATACTTAGCACTAAAATCTATACCTACAGTACTGAACATTAGTGTCTATTTTACTGAGAATGTGAATGTTGACGAGGATACTGCTGTATATATGCAATTGGCCTGTTCTATTTTGTTGATTCATAATAGAAAGACCAATCCAAAAGATTGTGCCTTCTTTTTATTTTCTCCTGAACCTCATTAGGTGGGGCTTAGTTTGATCTTTTCCATTAGGACGTACAATAGTCAAATAGTCTAAGTACTTTCACTGAGTACACACTGTCTCCAGCTCCTGTCAGCTTCATCCTTGGTCGCTACAGTTGCACTATCCTTGACAAGAGTAGGTCTCCCATTGGGTAGTGGGTGAAGAGGAATCTCTGAGATAGGTAGGTCAAAAACCTTTTGGAACCTGGTAGATCAATACAGGACCCGAAATAGAACCTGGAGTTAAAAAGAACCCTGATTATGACCAGGGAAGTCACTGGGATGTACTGGTAGATGTGTTTGTACCAGTCTATCTTGCCCATGAGGAAAACTAGTATACAATGCAAGAGTTCTAGTTACCAGGATTACCAGGGTAAAACAAGTAGAAGAAGATGTCAACCTAGAGATGACATTAGAATCTTAAACCTGTGATAGATGCCATCTGATAGGAACTGAAGTGGTCTCTATCCAAAATATTTCTGTTTTTTATTTGTCCAGGAATATTAATGATTCCAAGGCTACAAGATGTATTGATAAGCAGAGTATGGTTGCCTTCTCTGACAGGCAAAATAAGTGTCTAAGCCAGCTCCTTCAACTACTTTCCTTGTGCAATCAGCATCCATTTGGAGCCAGCAAGATCATCTCTGTGATGATCCTTGTGAAAGCTATGTCCTTGTGAAAACTCTAAAGCCCATGGTGCATGCTGAGTATAGGTACTGTGTCAGCTTATCATCATCAATCATCATCATTTAAATGATTGACCCTGGAAGGAGTGGCAGAGACTTGGTAGTTTGAGAGGTTTTTGTGCATGTACATGGTTTCTTGAGAATCAGCTTGATCAATAGAAGTCAGAGGTACTTTTCTTACATTTTGATTTCCAGCTATGAAGGATAATGGATCCATTTTGCACTTGGTGGCCCAGTGATTCTTCCCAGCATCCTGTCTGTGCATGCGAAGACCAAATTCTATTAGGATAGGTGAACCTCCTGACTTGGGGTCTTCAAAATGGTTGAGCCCTTCTCTGATCTGGACATATGTTCAACTAAATATAATGAAAGTTCTTTAGAGAGCTGTAACAGAATGTTCAAATGGTTGAAGGCTTTCTGGGTTGATAAGCAAGTCTGCTATTTGGAAGAGATCATATAGGTGAGACTGTGCATGGAGTGGCTGTGGCTTCCTTCATTACTGAGTGGCTGTTCATAGTTGGGTACTGTGATGTTGCTGAACTGAGTCAAAATAGGTCTGGTATCCTAATCTTATGCCTGTCTGCTTTATTTGACACAGTTCATTCATGAAGGGAATTGGGTGGCAGTGTGGGGGAGAGTTCATTTTTTATTCAGATCATTAATAGAAGAGACTAGCAAGTAGTTGCATTGTTCCACACCCTGGTACTTTATTTTTAGGGACAGAAATCACAGTGGTTCAATGCAGTGTCTTAGTTCATGATTTGAACCCACATCCTCTGGCACAGAAGAAAAGAATTTTAGTAACTGAGGAAGAAGAGGGAAAAGAGTAAGCTCTGTGTCATTTTTAAATGATCCACCAAAGAGGGAATAAGAAAAAACCTCTGACAGCTGAACAATGCATGGAAAAACTCAAAATGCTTTATTTCAAACATAAAAGCAGCAGCAGCTGTACAACTACAGAATATTTCCTCCGTTTGAAAATAAACAAACTGAGTTATTATTAACTCCAGAAAATAGAATCCCTTGCTGTGCAGCTGAAAAGATCATAATGAATTTTATCTGTGTTGGGTAAAATTGAATTCCAATGTGTGCACTGCATTCCAACACCCACCATCAACAGACATTGAAGATGTCATTTGTACATCCAGGATTCCTGGGAAGTGTGATTTCTGGAAGTCAAATGAGGGTGATATATTCTTCTTTCCTTTGATATGGCCTGATATGTATTGGAATAAATCTTGCAGTGGTAGGTAATCTAAGTGGCAGTCCTTGAGGAAAAATGGAGTGTGTGAGCCTCAAAAGGAATGGCAGTTATTTTACACTACATAGATGTGGGCCATCTCTTCATTCGTCTCTTAGCCCCTTGTCATGGTGCTGATGCTGCCCTTTCTGCTGAGGCTGGTAATGTCATAGACTATTAAGCCTCTTACTCCTCAGATGTCACCTTCACTTTTTTGTTGCTTTTGTTTACTTCCTACTATGCTCTTTACATTCACTCCCTGCAGTGAAATAAAGCAGAAGCCTTTCATTTCTGTGGGGAAAATTTGCTTCAGACTATAGGCAAAGAAGTTTGAAAAACTTCATCCGTACAGAAAGATCTGTCGCAAACTTCATTAATTCAGCACAACACGCAACGACTTGCAGTCTTTGATCCGGACAGAATAATTGTCAGAGTAGAACTCATTAACCAGGGGATTTTAACCCATTGAGGTTGAAGACTTTTGGAAAGAACCTTTGGAATAGTTACTTTAGGGCGGAATTTGTCTAACTGCAAACATGAGAAATAGCACTTCCCAATAGCAGATTTAATTGGGATGATGCTGAAGCTTTCCAATACTGACACTTGAAGGTAGCTAAGTGATGTATTATTTAAAAGTTTTACAATGTAGTTTTATGTAATGTTAATAGCCCAATTCATAAAAGAAATGCTTTGGGATTTCTGTGCATGATAGCTCCAGATTTCTACCCCCAAGGAAAGTAGTACATCAAAGTCTTCAGCTTGTGTGTGGGACTGCCACTTCCTTTGCTATTATACCAAGAGTTGTCTGAAATATAAAGAGAAGAATATATCTTCCAACTTCATATTTATGTGAACCTGGTGTTGCTGTGACTTGGTAAAATCTGGGTGACATCTCTCAAGGCATAAGGGCTGTACAGATGTTTCTCCCCCTCCCCCAATACAGAAGAACAGAGAGGATATGCATTCCAAGGTGCATAAGTGTTTCTCTTTAATCTTGCTTGCATTCAAGCAGCTAAGAGTTTTGCCTTCAAAAAGAGCATGCTGTTTACTGGGTCAGATGTACAAATTTTTATTCTAATTAGGCTGACAGTTACTTATCTCCATTTAGGGTTAAAGTATGGATGACTGGCCCAGGAAAATAACTTTTTAGCTAATAAAGTCTATATTCATGTAAGACAGAGGACTTCTGCCTTCATCTTTAATTCTCCTGGAATGGCTGAGTATCTGAAATACTTCATCTTTGAGGGACCAGCTTCTCCTGGTGAAAGAGACAAGGTTTTGAGCTACACAGAGCTCTTCTTCTTCTTCAGAGCTCTGTTTAGCTTGAAAGCTTGTCTCTCTCAACAAACAAAAGTTGGTCCAATAACAGATATTACCTCACCCACCTTGTCTCTCTAATATCCTGGGACGGACATGGCTACCACAACACTGCATACATATCTCTAATGGAGTAATTCTCAGTTTGTTGTTTTGTGTCAGTCTCCACCAACATGAGATAGACGACTGGACAAAAGAGGCATACAACGTTCACAATAATCCTAAATTGTGAGGCTGAGATCCCCGTGAAGCTCAGCCATACACTGATTACACATAACAAAACAATATTTTATTCAAATCAATTCGCTCCAAACATTTTGCCTTTGGATGTAAGAAATCTGCCAACCTTTACTCATGTTAAGCTATTGGTATATGTAAAACCAAACAGCACTGCTAGCCAGCCTTAAGGATTCAGTGCCTATCTCTGTTAAGTATTTCAACAGCTATACTTTATGCACCATGAAATATAAAGATGGTCCAACAATGAAAGTCAGGATAATGAACTCTTACCACAGAGGAAGTCTATTGAAAAGCTTGAATAGTTTTGGTGCACCATATTTGAACTAAAGGTGCTTAAATTTGCTGTCTGTTTCACAGGCAAGCAGCACTCTTGTATGAAGTGCTCCTTGTATCCAATTACATGTTAAATAGGAGTTACTTGTGTTTCAGTTATTTTGTTATATAGAGGGAAATCCTGCCATCATCTCCATAAACATGGAGTAGCTCAGGTGCAGCAGAATCAGAATCCTGAGTACCCTGATATTGCACTATGCATGGAAGCTCCCTGCCTAATGCTTCAAATCAAGGAGTGTGGGGCTGGTGGATCTAAGGCAACATGGATCCATGGACTACTGCTTGCCACAAAGTGGGATGCAGGAATATTGGGGCTACTGCAGTCACTGAACTGTAGTACTGGCTGCAAAGCAGCTCCATAGCCACTCTGCAGCTAAGCAGGAGAGAGGTGAATCCTACAAACTTGCTTCTGGAGAACATCCCACTATGCAAAACAGGCTACTCAGGTTTGGTGAATGGGGAAACCTTGAAGAATTCTGTGATTATACTTTTAAATGAATACATTAAATAAACAGAAAACCAACACTAAAAAATACCAAACACTCTTATTAAGTAAAACATGAAAACATTATTAAAACACTTAAAGCTAAATTTCTAAGTATCCTCTATGTGTCTTGCTATTTTCTGCCATCAGTTTTGACCCTGATTCAGCCATGGGCACAAACAATAGTACATAGACACCTAGGCCGATGTACCCTTAAATCAGATAAATATCAAACTAAGTACCATCATTTGCACCTTCAATAATTAGTTCCCATAAAAGTCGAAGGATTTTTGGTTTTGTTGGTTTTAAATGCATTCATTAAGCATATATCTGCTCTCAGATTTGCAAACAAAATTCCTACCAAAAGCAGGACAGAAGTATCTGAGGGCAGAATTGGGCCCAGAAGATCAAATTCTACCTTTTAGTGTATGCATGGCTCCCTCTGTAGTGAATAGGAGAGATATGTATGCACACTGAAAGACAGACTTTTGCCCTTCCTGATGTTTAAATGTGAAATACAAAAACTAGAAAAATAAATTGTGGATAAAGAAAAAGAAAGAAAACATTCAGTTAATCATATCTGATAAGCTTGCACTGCCATTATTCATGCTGGCAAAGCATTTCTCAGTTGAAAAAGTACTTTAGGATTTCGTTGTGTATTTCCACTATTGAATTACAGTGGCATTACTTCAAATAACAATGTGCTGGAATGTGACACATCACCCTAAGAAGTGAGGCAAAATAGAATAGGTTGACAGAATTCTAAAAACCTGTAGTATTAGTAGAATTTAAAGAACATGTGTAGTATATTTTCAGATCTGATGTCCGCTGTTGGTTGGGAAAATTTAGTATCTGACAAAGAATTAAATGTACAGCAGTGGGCAGCAATATGAATTGACAAGTACAGTTAAGTGTTTAGTATGAGAACACTGCTTTTATAAACTAGCCTAAGCATTTTTGGGGATTCTTTTCCAATTGTTTTTCCCATAACTCATACATAAAATCTACACCATGTCAAAGAGTTCAGGATCCAACCAAACCAATGTCCTTTAAGGTTGAAACTGAAGCTCATATTGTCATATTTGAGTGAAATAAGAGGGCGATTATGTTAAACAGTAGAGCTGTCCAAACAGCAAAAACTCAAACACCCCACACGTGAAGATTTTAGTCAAACTCCTCCGCCCCGCCCGCTCCACCCACCCACCTTTTCTAACAGAAATGTTGTCTCACTTACCCAATTTTTGAGCAGCCCTACTTACCTGGTTCATTGCTTCCAAATATGGATGGATATGATTCATAAATGCTAATATATTATGCATAAGAACAAATTACCTTCCTTGTTGTGGTCTTCATTGCAGCCACTTTTTGTCCAAAAAAGCTGCACTATGATGTGATAGTAATATTTAATTTCTAGAATGATGGGTAGGTGCAACAAGGAGGCAAGTGCGGAAAACTGATATTTAGAAAACTAAATTTGCATACAGACACAAACACACACACTCTAACTACACTGAAAGAACATTATTGAAACATGATGAATACAGTCATGAGATGTTACTGCAAGATTGAATAAGCTTTCGAAGTCTGAGGGCAAGGCTCCACTGATGATGTTGCATACCGACACTAACTACACTGCTTCATATGACAGCTCACAGGTGACAGATGACTTCAGAGAACTCTGAAGGATGCAGAAGGAAAGAAATGTCCAAGTAAACTTCTCAGAGATCCTTTCTCTTCCGTGAGCAAAGGGAGAAAGATGACTTTAGCAAAGCTTTTGATATGGTCTCCCACGGTAATCTTGCCCGCAAGTTAAAGAACATGGATTGAATAAATGGACTAGAAGGTGGATAGAAAGCTGGCTAGATTGTCGGGCTCAACGGGTAGTGATCAATGACTCGATGTCTAGTTGGCAGTCGGTATCAAGCAGAGTGCTCCAGGGGTTGGTCCTGGGGCCAGTTTTGTTCAACATCTTTATTAATGATCTGGATGAAGGGATGAATTGCACCCTCAGCAAGTTTGCAGATGACACTAAGCTGTGGGGTGAAGTAGAAACGATGGATGGTAGGGATAGGGTACAGAGTGGGCCAAAAGAAGGGTAGGGATAGGATACAGAGTGGGCCAAATTGCAGGAGTGGGCCAAAAGAAATCTTATGACGTTCAACAAGGACAAGTGCAAAGTCCTGGACTTAGGAAGGAAGAATCTCATGCACCGCTACAGGCTGGGGATCGACTGGCTAAGCAGCAGTTCTACAGAAAAGGACCTGGGAATTACAGTGGACGAGAAGCTGGATCTGAGTCAGCAGTGTGCCCTTGTTGCCAAGAAGGCCAATGGCATATTGGGCTGTATGAGTAGGAGCACTGCCAGCAGATCAAGGGAAGTGATTATTCCCCTCTATTCAGAACTGGTGAGGCCACACCTAGAATATTGTGTCCAGTTTTGGTTCCCCCCACTACAGAAGGGATGTGGACAAATTAGAGAGAGTTCAGCAGAGGCAATGAAAATGATTAGGGGGCTGGGGCACGTGACTTACGAGGAGAGGCTGAGGGAACTGGGGCTGAGGGAACTGAGGAGAAGAGAAGAGTGAGGGGGGTGGAGTTGATAGCAGCCTTCAACTACCTGAAGGGGGGCTCCAAAGAGGATGGAGCTAGGCTGTTCTCAGTGGTGGAAGATGACAAAACAGGAAGCAATGGTCTCAAGTTGCAGTCGGGGAGGTCTAGGTTGGATATTAGGAAACACTATTTCACTAGGAGGGTGGTGAAGCACTGGAATGGGTTACCTAGGGAGGTGGTGGAATATCCATCCTTAGGGGTTTTTAAGGCCTGGCTTGACAAAGCCCTGGCTGGGATGATTTAGTTTGTGTTGGTCCTGCTTTGAACAGGGGGTTGGACTAGATGACCTCCTGAGGTCTCTTCCAACCCTAATATTCTATGATTCTGTGATTCTATGGTAGAAGATTCTGCAAGTGAATTGCTGGCTGGGTAAGTGGTGGAAACTAGAGGGGTTTGGTTTTGTGGAGTTTTTGGGCCACCTTCTATGATGAAAGGGGGCATGTATAATTTGGATTGCCTCTATTTCAGTAGATGGGTACCCAGCCTTCTAGGGGGGACACTGGCTAGAGAAGTCTGGAGAGCGTTTGAACTAACAACAAAAGGGAAGAGTGAAAAGAAGGAACAAGAGAGCATTCATTTAGCACAAGATCAAGATCTCAAGAATTGAATCAGTCAAGGAACCAAGAGACATGAAGAGAGGAAATTCTTTAATTGCTTATACACCAGTGCCAGGAGCCTGATTAACAAGCAAGAGGAACTGGAATTGCTCATTTATAAGCATCAATTCAACCTAGTATGTAATCCTGAAACCTGGATGATTTGCATGATTGGAATCTTAAAATGTCTGGTTATAACCTATTTAGGAAGGATGAAGTGGGCTAAAGGAGAAGCATCCTATGTTAAAAATAGCATTACCTGCTTGAAAATAACTGACTAGTCAGAAAGCTGGTTCAGGAGGCCTTTTAACCATGAATGTTGATTTTTAATAAATCATGGAAATATGGGGAAAATTCCAGAGGACTGGAAGAAACTTAATATTGTGGCAATATTTTGAAAGGGTAAATGGAATGACCCAGGTAATTGTAGGCCTGTCAGCCTGATAGTAATCCCAGGCAAAATAATGTAATGGATGATATGGGATTTGATTAATATAATTAATGCTTGTCAACATGGGTTTATGGAAACTATAACTTGTCAGAATAACTTGATATCTTTTTTGATGCAATTACGAATTTGGTTGATAAATGTAATAGCATTCAAGTTGTATAGTTAGGGCTAAGGAGCCTAATTATTGAAGTTAGGCATGGCAATGTTATGTTTTCTGACACCTAACTTTTAGGCACCTAGAAAATCACTGGGATTTACAAAGCCCATGTTCAACACTTAGGCTCCTTATACAATGAATGGAGGGAAATAGGGCCTTACAATGGGATTCACAAAAGCCTGTAGCTTAGGAGGCTCCCTGCCTAAACTAGCCAATAGGAGATGTCATGCTGAGGGGTAGGCACTATGTTCTGTCCTTCTCTGAAACAGGCACCAAAGTACAAACTTCAGGCAGCCACATCCCTCTGTTTGAAATTCTCAGCCACAACACTTCTCCTGGTGTTCACTATCTACTCTGCTTTTGCAAGAAGTTGGAGGGTGGGAGAAGGAGGACCTTGTCATGCTGCCTGGTATAAGACACAGCTAAGAGAGCCAATTTCAGGTCAGACTGCCAGAATACAGGGCATGTGCCCCAGACAGATGGTATATGCTATCATAAGATTTCACCAAACCAGTAACAAATGTACGCTTCCAAAATACTATATTAGTTATTATGAAGGCGTAGACAGACCCTTCAGGCCCTCTAGCCCCTCATGCTCCACCCTGACAAACCAGACATTCTGATGAAAGACTATTAAAACCAAAATTAATCACACATTAGGTTCTTCCAGCTCCAGAGAGCCAGCCACTCACCCTAGGTCAAAATGTACTTCAGGATCTCACCAAAAAAAACCCCAAAAACCACTGATGCCAATCTTCTAGTAAACTAAAACTAAAGTTTTATTAATAAGTAGAAAAGAAGAGAGTTATTAAATTGTTAAAGTGAATCATATGCATTATAGTTGATTTCAGAGTCTGTAGATCACAGTAATAGCAGTGATGTTAAATCTGCTAGCTTGCAATAAATCTCTGGTTCACCCAAAAGATGTGTTCCTCAGTTCATTGTTCAAAGGTCCCCTTGTAAGAAAGCACAGATCAGAGATGTGAGGCTGGAATGAGGCAAGGAGGTGATGTCACAGACTCCAATTTATACCCTCCCCCCAAGTCCATGTGAATGGAAAAGTAGTGGCTCAAACATGGAGCTACGCATCACATGTTCTATATGCCTTTCTGAGTCATGGCGCATCCACTGTCCACATGCTCTTTGAGGTGTCCTCGGAAGGCTCCCACTGTAAGAGTTGATTCTCCTTACTGTTCCATCAACACATGGCTGGTTAGTATTGATGTAAATATGTCTTGTGAGTATGACCCAGAAACACAGCATTTTTACTAACAAGTGTGCAGTAAAATGTCATAACTTCATACACAATGGTGATACACACATTTCAGCAAGATAGCATTGTTCAAGAGGTTACACCTTTTCCAATGATAACTTAAAAGCCATGTTTTGTACAAGATTTAATCACAATTGTGTAACAGTGGTGATAAAATTAGTGCAGATGGTCACCTTCCTTTTTATATGGTGTCACAGACCTCCTTCATAACTTTTAGCCCATAGGTGAGGGTACTCACCTAGGATGTGTGTCCCCCACCTGAGGGGGACAAGGGATTTGAATAGATATCTGTCACCTACTAGGTGAGTGCTTTAACCACTGGGCTATGGGATCTTCTGATATTGGGTTATTTTAGTCCTCCTTCCCTCTCACCCCACCAGTATTTTGTGCAAGCACACCTATGGGACCTGATCACATATGCAATCTCTGAGCCTGCTTACTGGATTTGGTCCTACAGGTGAGTTAGGTGGAGGAAGGCCTATCTTCTTCTGGTTTGTGAATTGCTCTGGGACTTAGGCATCTAGTTGCCTGTTGAAGGGCTGTAGTGTTCATGCACAGATTCAGAAACCTATGCTCTGAGGGAAATGTCTGCAAAAATGTAGACCCTAAAAGAGTTTAGGCACCTCCAGTGTTAAGCAGCAGTTAATTGGGGGTGGATTGTGAATCCCAGTGTGGACTTATGCTAGGATTTACGTTCCCAGGTCCTTTTATGAATGTAGCCCTTAGGATTCTAAAAGACATTTGAATTCTCTCAAATGACATTCTGGTTTAAAAAAAATAGATTATACAAAATCAACATGGCACAAATTAAATGGATGAAAAGCTGGCTAACTGATGTGTCTCAAAATGTAACTGTAAACTGGGAATCATCATTGAATGGTGTATGACAGAGACCAGTTCTTGGCCCTATACTATTTAATATTTTTATCAAGGAAAAAGACAAAATCATCATTTATTAAGTTTGCAGATGACACATATTGGGGTGTGTGGTAAAGAATGAAGAGGACAGGTCACTGATACAAATGGACTTGGATTTTCTGGTAAGCTCATTGTATGCAAACAATATGCACTTCTCTGTGACCAAACAAAGCCCTGGTCTACACTCCGAGTTTAGGTCGAATTTAGCAGCATTAGGTCGATTGAACCCTGCATCCGTCCACACCACGAAGTCATTTTTTCAATTTAAAGGGCTCTTAAAATCGATTTGTGTACTCCTCCCTGACGAGGGGATTAGCACTAAAATCTACATCGCTGGGTCGAATTTGGGGTAGTGTGGATGCAATTTGACTGTATTGGCCTCCAGGAGCTATCCAGAGTGCTCCATTGTGACCATGCTGGACAGTACTTTCAACTCAGATGCACTAGTCAGGTACACAGAAAAAGCCCGGGAGCTTTCGAATTTCATTTCCTGTTTGGCCAGAGTGGCAAGCTCATCAGCACAGGTGACCATGCAGTCCCAAAATCGCAAAAGAGCTCCAGCATGGACCGAATGGGAGGAACTGGATCTGATCGCTGTATGGGGAGAGAACCCGTGCTATCAGAACTCCGTTCCAAAAGACGTAATGCCAATATATATGACAAAATCTGCAAGGGCAAATGTGAGGTGTTTACAATGCTCACAACTGAGCGGTGATCAGAGTGGGCTCCTGCTTGCAGTGCTATGGTATATGCATGCACAATCCAGGAAAAAGGACAAGAAATGATTCTCTGCTGTTGTTTTCACGGAGGGAGGGAGGGAATAGTCACTGACAACATGTACCAAAACCACCCGCGGCTACTTTGTCCGTTATCTCAATTTTTTTTAAATTAATAAAGAAAGAATGCATGGTTTCAAAACAATAGTTACTTTATTTCGAAGGGGGGAGGGTGGTTTGCTTACAGGGAATTACAATCAACAAAGGCGGTGGGTTTGCATCAAGGAGAAATACACACAACTGTCACACCATAGCCTGGCCAGTCATGAAACTGGTTTTCGAAGTCTCTGTGATGAACAGCGCACCTTGCTGTGCTCTTCTAATCAGTGTCTGGCTGCTCAAAATCAGACACCAGGTGACTTGCCTCAACCTCCCACCCCACCATAAACGTCTCCCCCTTACTCTCACAGACATTATGGAGCACACAGCAAACAGCAATAACAATGGGAATGTTGGGTGCACTGAGGTCTGACCAACAGCACCAGCAAGCTTTTAAACATCCAAAGGCACATTCTACCACCATTCTGCACTTGCTCAGCGTATAGTTGAACTGCTCCTTACTACTGTCCAGGTTCATGAGCCATGGGAGCAAGGGTTAGGCTGCGGTAGGTGTGACCGTGAGGTGTGCTAGCTGGGAGTGCAGCCTGAGGCAGAAGCCTCCAGCTTGCAGCAGATCAGGATAGTAGAGTTGCAGCGGAAGTGGTGGAGCGAGCAAAACACCATTGATGAGGATGGCTAGCAGTCGTACTGCACCATCTGCTGCTGAGTTGCAGCAGATTAGGACAGCAGAGTTGCAGCAGAAGCAGTGGAGCCGTTCACCATTGATGCGAAGACACCCAGGAGCTGCTGTGGGGGGCCAAGACAAAAGAGCCAGAGCCCTGGAGCTGTTGCAAGTGGAATGTACATCTGCAAGATTTCTTCACCAGTGACAAAGGACAGGAATATGATGCATCTAAAATCTAAAAAGGCCCTCACATTTCCCAGAGTTACTACCCTTGATAACAGAACATCAGTGATTGCATTGGCTATTTGGATCACAGCAGCCCCCACAGTAGACTTGCCCACAACAGCAGTGGTGACGGTGAACTGAGTGGGCTCCCGCTTGCAGTGCTATGGTGTCTGCACGGTTAACCCAGGAAAAAAGCCACAAAAATTTTTTCTGCCATTGCTTTCACGGAGGGAGGGGCGACTGACATGTACCAAAACCACCCGCAACAATGTTTTTGCCCCATCAGGCATTGGGAACTCAACCCAGAATTCCCATGGGTGGTGGAGACTGTGGGATAGCTACCTACAGCGCGCTGCCCCGAAAGTCGATACTAGCCATGGTACTGTGGATGCACTCCACCAACTTACTGAGCTTAGTGGGGACATGCACAATTGACTGTATAAAACCGCTTCCAAAAAATCGACTTCTATAAAATCGACCTAATTTCATAGTGTAGACATACCCAAAATGTCATACATATGGGAACAAAGAATGCAGATCATGCTTACAAAATGGGACAACCTAATGTGGGAAGCAGGGACTCTTAAAAAGGACTTGTAGTCATGGTGGATAATCAGCTGAACATGAGCTCCCAGTGCAGTGCTGAGGCTAAAAAGGTTAATGCAATCCTTGGATGTACATATGGAAATATCAGGTAGGATTAGGGGCATTATATTACTTCTATATTCAGCACTGGTGCAACCACCGTTGGAATACTGTGTCCTGTTTTTATGTTAACACTTCAAGAAGGATGTTGAAAATTCAGAGAGGATTTAGAGAAGAGCTATGAGAACAATTAAAAGATTAGAAAATATGCCTTATAGCAATTAAACTCCATGAGTGTATCTAACCATCTCTTTGATAAGCTAAATAAAAAGTGACTTGATCACAGTGTATAAGTGCCTACATGGGGACCAGAAAATTGATAATATAGGGTTTTATAGAGCAGTGGTTCTCAAAGTTGGTCCGCCGCTTGTTCAGGGAAAGCCTCTGGCGGTCCGCGCTGGTTTGTTTACCTGCCGTGTCCGCAGGTTTGGCCGATCGTGGCTCCCGTTGGCTGTGGTTCGCCGCTCCAGACCAATGGGGGCTGCAGGAAGGGTGGCCAGCACATCCCTCGGCCTGCGCTGCTTCCCACAGCCCCCATTGGACTGGAGCAGCAGAGAAATTTAATTGGAACCATGTTCAATTGGAATATACAGTTTTGTTAATCTACATATTTTGAGAAATCGGGTCTGTTTCACCAGAACTTTGTTTTGGAAGAAAACTGCGGGAGAAGGTTCTATTAATGTCAAAATGCACTGTTTTGACATTTTCATGATGAAACATTTCAATTTTTTTGCTTTGAAATGACTTTCACTTCAATGTTTTACATTTCGTATTTAAATTCTCTGTGAAGAATAAAAAAAATCTGATGCCTTTTCAGAACAGAAATTTGTGCCAATTTGGAACAAAGCCAAATTTCAAAATCTTGAAATCCTTCATGAATCAGAACTGCCACCCTCAACACAGCGCCGGCAATGGTGAACCGCGGCCATACCTACAGATGCTCAGATAAACAAAGCGTCTTGCGGCCCACCAGGGCCTTACCCTGAAGAAGCCATGAACCAAGTTTGGGAACCCTTTATCCTGGGATAATTGTGCACCACTGCAGTGCAGAAGAAAATTCCTCCTTCCCCCACAGATTCTCTTTAATTTCTGCAGAAGATGTTTTTTGTGAGGAAGCAAAGAGAAGCTGCACCAGTGCTCACTCACCCATACCCAGCAGCTCAGATGTGTCTGGTCGGGCAGACTGGGGAGAGGTAAATCACTGGGAGTGGGGGGGTTTGGGGATGACATTAGTCCCAGCTGGGGTGGGGCGGGGGGGAAGAGGAGGAGGAGGATGTAGATGGATTTCTTCCTTCCCCTTCCCTTCCCTTCACAGAGCAGGTGGAGCTGGGTCAGATCAATCCCAAGGTATTTCCCCTGGATGCAGGAAGCTGTGCATCATGTGGGGGTACAGTTGGTGATGGGGGGGTCTGGATGCAGTTGCGGTAAGTCTCGGTGGGGTGGGGGTTCCGGCTGTGGGGGGGAGGCTGACTGAGGGGGTTGGGTGTGAGGGAGTCTGGATGAATAGGGGTTGGGCGGACCAGGGGAGCAGCTCCCTGTACAGTGACCGCTCTCTCCACCCATGCACGCAGAACCCCAACCCCCGAGTTCCCCCTTCATTAGGAACCCCCCACCTGGACCCCCACCTCACTGTGCCCCAACCAGGTGTACCCTAAGCCCCACGCCACCAAGCTCCACTCTCCCCCCCCCACTGAGCCCAAACCAACTTCACCTGGACTCCCCTGCAGAGTTCCATTCCCCCTGCACCCAGAACCCCACACCATGTCCCTGTGCAACCACATTCACCACCCACTGCACCTGGACCCCTTACCAAGCTGCCCGCACCAAGATTGCACCACACAGAACCCTGGTGTTCTTGAGGGAATTCTGAATCAGAAGTTTAAAAATATTAAAATTCTGCATATTTTATTTGTCAAAATAACACAATATAATCACACCATTTTCAATTATTTACTAACAAGTATTTTGAAATAAATTACCAAATTAATTGAAAATGGTGTGATTATATCATGTTAATGTGTTATTTTGGCAAATAAAATATGCAGAATTTTAAAATGTGTGCAGAATTTTTAATTTTTTGGTGCAGAATTCCGTCAGAAGTAAGGATAAGTGCAACTCCTCTTAACCCTCTATGTGTTTTTCTGCATATGAGGCACCACAGAGACTTACAGCTTGAAGCATACAATTGTAAAAATCTGAACTCAGAAATATCCTGCAGAAGATTTCCACTGCTATAATACTGCTACATTCTGTCACAGATTACATTTGCTGTCAAATATTAAAGTTGCTGTCCTTCCAGCATTTCATCTTGTCAAGGTTCCTCCCCCACTCCGAACTCTAGGGTACAGATGTGGGGACCTGCATGAAAAACCTCCTAAGCTTATCTTTACCAGCTTAGGTCAAAACTTCCCCAAGGTACAAAATATTCCACCCTTTGTCCTTGGATTGGCCGCTACCACCACCAAACTAACACTGGTTACTGGGGAAGAGCTGTTTGGACGCGTCTTTCCCCCCAAAATACTTCCCAAAACCTTGCACCCCACTTCCTGGACAAGGTTAGGTAAAAAGTCTCACCAATTTGCCTAGGTGACTACAGACCCAGACCCTTGGATCTTAAGAACAATGAACAATCCTCCCAACACTTGCACCCCCGCCCCTTTCCTGGGAAATGTTGGATAAAAAGCCTCACCAATTTGCATAGGTGACCACAGACCCAAACCCTTGGATCTGAGAACAATGAAAAAGCATTCAGCTTCTTACAAGAAGACTTTTAATAAAAATAGAAGTAAATAGAAATAAAGAAATCCTCCCTGTAAAATCAGGATGGTAGATACCTTACAGGGTAATTAGATTCAAAACCTAGAGAACCCCTCTAGGCAAAACCTTAAGTTACAAAAAAGATACTCAGACAGAAATAGTTATTCTATTCAGCACAGTTATTTTCTCAGCCATTTAAAGAAATCATAATCTAACACATCTCTAGCTAGATTTCTTACTAAAAGTTCTGAGACTCCATTCCTGGTCTATCCCCGGCCAAGACAAACTATAGACATACACACAGACCCTTTGTTTCTCTCCCTCCTCCCAGCTTTTGAAAGTATCTTGTCTCCTCATTGGTCATTTTGGTCAGGTGCCAGCGAGGTTACCTTTAGCTTCTTAACCCTTTACAGGTGAGAGGAGCTTTCCCCTGGCCAGGAGGGATTTCAAAGGGGTTTACCCTTCCCTTTATATTTATGACACATCTTCTCATACACTCATTGCAAATATAGATGTTGCTATTAATACCATGTGCAATTCTGAAGACTTTTCTGAATCCCTTGTTTATACTGAATGTGAAACAAAGGAGCTAAATACTTGTGGAAGATCACTGCTGACTGCACCATCAAGGGTGAGGTTAAAATGAGGTGTGCTTTAGCTATAAGTCACAGAAATTGATGAAATTATGGACTGATAAAAAATTGTTTGATACCAAAGAGTGAAAATGTATCAATCCAATGTACAAACAGTCTATAGTCTGGAAGCTCCTGCATTAAATGATACAGACATCAGAAGTCTGGAGGAAGATAAGAGTTCTTCAAAAGATGGCAAGTGTAAAGTGGAATGATTGTAAGACAAAATGAAGAAGTTAGAAGGAGTATAGGATATTAAATCAGGGTACAGGATTGTTTATAGTCAAAAAGATTATGATGGTTAGGACATTGCAGAAGACAAACAGATGATAGGATGCCAAAACAAATAATGTAAACACAAACAAGGTCAGTCTGACTTAGAGGCTGACCACCAACTTGATGGCAACATTTCATGCATAGGTTGGTGGCCAGGCTGTGCTTAATGGAGGAACAAGAAATGGACAAGAATGAATAGTGATGCTGTACTGGTCCTTGTGTCTGCAAAGATGCTCTGGGATTAAAAGAGAAAAAAAGTTTATATATTATAGTAATTGCCAAACTAGTAAGAAAGGAATTACAGAAATAGCTTGAATGTAAAATAAAACTGAAACTAGAGAAGAATATAAACAGACAATGAAGGTCAAACAATATGCAAAAGTGCACCTGGTTTTGTTCTGCACATTATGAATGTTGACAGAGCACACAATATACATCCCATGTAGAAACGTACAAATATAGTTATTTTACAGCAAACTCCGTGCTAGATTTTGTCATGACAATATATTATAAGTGAAGCACATAACAGTACACCTCATAAGTATTCCGGGGGGAGGGGGGCGAATGACTCAAAGAGACACAAATTCTTCTGTACTCTCCCTTGGGTCTCAGGGAGTGGTAATCTACCAAAGATGTCCCCTCCCTCCATCAGAGTGAAAGCTACCTCTTCACGAAGTCTCCATCACGTCTGCTCTGGAAAGGGAAAACAATCCAGACACTATCCTAGGACTTGAGAGACCCAGGGGTTCAAAAGACAACATGGAACAATGTGCCAAACTAGAATGGACTTTTGGAATTTTGTTCAACCACAGGCCGACTATCCACATAATAATCTGCTTCCATATATGTCACAATTCAATGCAACTGTACCTGTATTCTGCTTCTGTCGTCATGACTGTATCAGATTCAGAACCAGAATATCATGAATAACTTGTATCTGTAGGCAATTACTCTGTTCATTACCTCTGAAGAGAAACCAAAATACAGAAGCTGGTCTGTTTAGGCAGTCTGGCTCACTGGAATTTCACTGTTTAGGGAGGGAACTGTGCAGCCCAGAAAAAAAAAAAACATATCTAGAAGGGTATGTCTCTACCCTAAAGAGACGATGGCTCAGGAGCTGACTTTTGTTTTTGCCAGTGGATGTTTTCCACCTTCCTGTTTCACTGTGCGCTATGTACGTGATCCTGTCACCTACTGTTGGCTCATGGGTCCTGAGCACCCCTTACATTTTTTTGTGGGTATTTGAGTCGTGGAGCACCCAAAGAGTCAGTGCCTATGAGTGATGGCTCAGGCAATGGGAACCAAGAATGGGTGCCTTTCAGGAACTGCAGAGACAGAATACAGGTGCAGTTGCTCTCATCTGGTTAAAATTAAATGCTCTATAGTCCTCTGTGGGATGGTCCTCATATTAGGCTTATTGTAGTTTCTATGTGACAACACGGTAATTTCTATTGATGGTTGGTATATATTATCCTTCACTTCTTTGACAGATGAAATCAAAGCCCCCTGGCTCTTCCTGGTTTGAAAATGAAGCATCATTATTAATTTATTTCTTGCTACCCTTTTTTCTCAATTTTAGAGTTAATTGATTTTACTTAAACTGTCCCTAGGCTCCGCAACTTGGCAAGTATGTGTTTTCTCAAAGGCAGTTTGTTTGTTTCAGTTTGTTTCCCCCAAGGTCTCTCAATTTAAGACACAATACATTCCTACTAATGACAATGAACTAAACATTTTTTTTTTCATTTCAGAGACAGACAGACTTGTCTTTGTGATCCTCAGAAAAGGTTTTTGGAAAGATATGGTAAAATTTTAGACATCACTTCTTTGGGCAACATAATTTTACTTACCATCATATGTCAGCAAAGTCAATAAAAAATGCTAGATATTGCAATTTCCTTAATCCTAGTCTTTTCCAAATTATAATTACAATGACAGGACATCAGTGAATTTTGAGTTGCCTTCACACCTATCTTCCTTTTCCTCATACATGTATTTTTCTTATAAATTTAGTGTAGTTTTTGAAAGGATAAAGGAGCTTCAGTTTTCTGAACTGCCTTGTTCTCGTTTTTACTCTTTGTTTCTGTGTATCTTTCCTTGGCACCTTCTTGTTTTAGTAAAATATGGATCCTTCAGATTAGATCTGTAGTTTTGTTTTTATTTTGCAACTAGATGTTACTGTAGTCAGACTCAGACCCTTTTAGTCATTATTCTTCATCCCTCACCCCTGCACACAATACAATTCGTGAAAATATAGGATAAAATCTACTTTACATATGCCTGTTTTGGGCTTTAGTGGAGTATTTTTGCAATCTGCTGAAAATAGGATTGGATATTGCAGCAGAATGGTGATAGTTTTACCATTTTTTACCTCTGCACTTGGTCATCTGCTTCAACATTGACCAAGCTAGCAGTGATTTAAATTTGTTGAACTTATATTCTTAAGGAGGGGAAATTTAGAGAGGGTTAAGCAGGGAAACTAGCACCACATTGCTGCCCAACTAGTAAATGTTCTGTTGGTAGAATGTTTAATTTTCCAGTATTGTGATTCAAGGAGCTTTCAAAAGCATTAATTTTACTTAAAACAATACAAACAAGCAACCAGTCACGTAACACAGGGCTAGAACTCCATCATGGGAATCTGATACTGTAAGAGTAGAGCTAAAGTGCTTGGTTGCCAGGAACCCAAGAGGGATTTTTAATTCACATTTTGTATTTCACATTTATATATTTGATATTATTTGATTCATATCCGTCTGTTACAGTTCAAAGTAGTGTGTTTTCACTTAATAATTACAAATATTAGTGTCTACAGTATGTCACATCAATTAAATGAGCAGATGGTAAATCTTACTGGATAACAAAGGGCTCAATCCCACAAACACTTAAGGCTAAAATTGTCAACTTGTGAGAAAAGAATGGTAGGCCAGCAGCTGAGGAGCTCAGAAATGAATAGTCACATCTTCAGTCCTTCTCTATAATACAGAACAGGCATTGACCAAAAGAATAACTGTAATCAATTTACAGATAATTACAGATATAATTCTGGAGTCTTCAGCCCTAAAGATCCTAAACTCTGGTGTCTGTTGAAATTAGCTTTAGCACTATCCAGGCATCTCCCATCCTCAAGGTATCAGAAGCTACTTTCAACAAAGAGAAACCAATTACTTAAGGAGGAAACTGTAAATCCATGAATAGTCTCAAGTACATTTTTAACATACTTTAAATATATGGGTTTTTTCATTACTGTTTTCCATTCCGGGCACTTTCCAGGTGTACTTCAAATACAGTGAGGAGCAGATTAAGGACAGATCTGTGTATCCAGATGTAGCACTTTCAAGGTTCCCAAACTGCAGGATTGCATCTTGCTTCACATCCTAATGCTGTGACACCATCCAATAACCTTCAGAACATCATTCCATTCCCTGAGTGCAGGAGGCATTGTACTGTGCCCTGCATTTAGACAACATGTGGTATATATGGCAGCAGCATATATGTTTAAGGAGAATGAGAATGCAGTAGAGGCTACTTTGGGCAGGAGTAATTTGATAGTGGCTGAGCTGGATGTTCCCTCCACCAAACAGAAGGGATCAAAAGAGTGGAAATTGGGTGACTAGGTGAGAAACATGGTAAAGAGAGAGAGCAGAAATTTTGACATGCATTCTTTGCTTCCCAAAATGGTGGTAGTCTCTTTACAGGGCTACAGTGTGGCTGGGGTTTCATGGACCAGGAGATGGTGGAGGTAGGAATCAGCCACTATACACCCTCCCACTCTCCCACCCCCCACACATGAGATTTTTAGAAAAAAAAACATAAAACTGAGTTTGGGTCAATACTGCAACTAGTACTAGATCCTTGTGGAAGGAAGAGCAATGCACAGCTGTAGGGAAACCAGCGAGAAGCACAGTAGTGTTTACACTCCTAAGGGAAGAGGTGAGACATTACAATTGCAGAAGGTTTCTACTTAACTACTTTAATTGGGTAACTCAACACCAACTATACAGGGCCAATAACATCTTGGTTATAGATATATCAGACTACAAGGTTTTCAATCTGTATCTTTCTGTGTAACTCAGTTATCTGCATTTAACCAGTGTCCTGAATAAACGTTTCTTAACAATACAACTACAATCATAAACACTTCCCTAATTTTCATGGAACTGTATGAATTCACTTTAGAGAACAGCTACTGTAAATCAGATGTTATATCAATACCTATAATTGAACACACATTTGTGTCACCTCTTTATCCTGAAAAAAAACAAACCTTTCCTTTAGCATACTTTACTTTTTTGTGGAAGCTGCAGATGTACAATCTAGCTGTAATCTTGGTAAGGAGCACAAGACATAGCTGCTTTTTGCCCTTGTGTACCCCAAAGACAGGCTAAATAGATGGCCCTTGCAGCATGCTATGTAAGTCAACTAATTCAGGCCATTTCAGACGAAGGGAATACGCTTCAATGATCTTCCTCATGGAAGATATACAGAGGGGACTCCAGCTTGAGTGTCTTCACTGGCCTTACTTACACAACTACAATATGGAGAGACAGGCAGTCTCTAAAAACACAAATCCCTAGAGCATATTTTTGAGAAACACGTCAATCTTGATTTTAAAATTGTCAGGGATGGAGAATCCACCACAACCCTTGGTAAATCATTCCAATGCTTAATTATTCTCACCATAAAGATTACACATTATTTCCTGTCTTAATTTTTCTTGCTTCCATTTCTAGCCATTGGATCATGTTATACCTTTCTGTACTGGACTGAAGGTCGCACTATTAAATATTTGTTCGCCCTGTAGGTACTTAGATTGTAATCAAGTCACCCCTAAACCTTCTCTTTGTTAAGATAAATGAATTGAGCTGTTTGAATCTATCACTATAAAGATTTTTTTCTAATACTTTAATAATTTCTGTGGCTCTTCTCCTAACCCTCTCCAATTTATCAACAGCCTTCTTGAATTGTGGGCACCAGAACTGGGCATATATTCCAGAAGCAGTTGCACCAGTGTCAAATATAGAGGTAAAATAATCTCTCTACTTCTGCTTGAGATTCCCCAGTTTATGCATCACAGGATTGCATTGGCCCTTTTGGCCACAGTTTCAAAATGTTAATGTTCAGCTGATCATCCATCATGATCCCCAAATCTTTTTCACTGTCACTTCTTCCCACAGTAGTGTTCTTCATCCTGGAAGTATGGACTACAGTCTTTGTTCCTAGATGTATATATATCTTCATTTAGTATTAAAAAATATATAAAGCCATATGTGTGTGTTTAATCTTAGACTGAATATCTGGCTGATACTATGATGCAGGTGAGCCTGTAAGCTAAATTTTTGATTAGCAGGGGATTTATTTCCACCTTGTGGTTCAGGTATTCTATTTACCACAAATCCACTGCTATAGTGGGTCATCATCAGGGCCATTGCTTATACAAAATATAAGCATAGGGCTGTGATTGTGTAAGGCCAATGCTGGAGAGGGTCATGCTGAGAGTTTTAACATGAAGTACAGTTTGGGGGACCCAATAGCTATACTAATAATAGGTTCTGTACTAATTAAAGCTCACATTATGTGTAGTCTTGTTGTGAGCCATATATCTGACTTTATTGAATCATGTTGCAAAACAATTTAAATCTGCCTTTTGGTATATGCTGTACTGACAGAGACAAACAGCCTTTTAGACAAGGATTATGTCAATATTTCACCTATCAACGCAACCTGGAAATACTGCCACTGTTGATATGATCGGATAACTAGTGATCACACAGTTGTGATTTTAATGCCTTTGTTCCAGTCCAAGTCAAGAGTCAACATTTCAGATCTTATAATTTAGAATGTGCTTGGTCTGTCTTAAAGAATCAATCACCTTTGCAACTGTCTTTTTGCTTACGGTGAGTATGCCTGGTCCCCTTTCAGTTCTCTCTTTTTTTAATATATGGGGTTAAACTTTGCCTTTAATGTCAATGGGGGTGGCTTGGGAGTAATTGAGAGAACAATGTAGCCTACATATATTAAATAATATCATTGGTATTTATCTCTTACCATACATATCTAAAGCCACAAGTAAAATATAACATGTTAAACAAGAAAAGAAAACAAACATGCAACATGAAATGCACCTTGAAGTAGAATGACATAATGATTACACCCTATCCAATCACATTTTTACTCGCTTATAAGGCAAAGGAACAATAAAGAAACAGTATTTCCTTGTTTTTACATGTTTGATATACTACATTGACACAACTGGAATTAAATTTTAGAAAATACAAAAGCCACATTTAAAAAGGGGGAGAGTCCATAAAAATTTCAGTTGTCAAGAAGCCTTTTTAGTAATTTTAATCATCTTCCTGCCAAATTGAGGTTGTTCATGCCATAGAAAGCTTCCTATATGAAAGCAGGAATCCTGTACACTATTCCTAATGCAATTCCAGCTTGTTTCAAGAGGACATTTATGTGAGCAGGTAAAGCAACTGTAGCGGTTCAGAGATTGTCATGATGAGACTGTATCCATAACAGGTGTGATTCTGTTCTCACCAGCGTAGTCCACTGATGTCAATGGAGTTACATTAGTGGACATGTAAAGATATTTATCCAACAGTGGCATTGTGAGCACAAAGGAAGGAGAGACATATGAGAGACTCAGAGAGAGCAGCTGGTAGAGGTGGCGAAATATTTGGGGAGGGGAAGGGGGACAAGGAACAGATGGATAAGAAAACAGCCATCATAACTGCCTGTGTGAAAGTGAGCAGCAAAGGGTTGGAGAAGCATACAAGAGTATCTACAATAATTAACAAGGTATCATGTCAGAAAGAGGTTGGAATTCAGAAAAGAAGACAAATCCAAGGCTTTTTAAAATGAAGGCTAAGGTAAATCCCTGGTCATATTCCTAATATATGAGAATACATGAAGAAATAAAACAAATATATATAATACACAGATTGTAAATAGTTAAATTGACATTTCATTACTGCAGTCTAGAAAACAAAAGACAGGGCCAGAATGTATTAATGATTACTCTAAATAATTAAGAATAACATTGAAGTCATATAAACTTGAAGATTATGCGACAAATTTTAATATCAAAGCAGATCATGTTTTTTACAGAGCATACGCAAGTCCCCAAGTACTGGATTAGGTTTATAAAATGTATGTAGACATCTCTAAAAATTACCATAATTTTTTAATGGTGTACATGTACTTTCACTGTCTGAATGCAAGCACAGCTGTTCATTTTCCATAATCCTTGAAATATCTGTGCATAGTGAAGTAGAGTTGAACCTGAGCATCCTTGATTCTATGCCAGACAAATTTTAAATGTTTTGATTAAGTCCACCATATCAATTTTCCAACACAGAATTTATGTCATCAAGTATTCTCATTGCAGGGAAGACCATATTGCATAACATGCAACAGCAATATTTAAACAATGACAATGGAACCACTGACACTAGAACCACTCAGACTTCAAAGAAAAAAGAAAAAAAATAATGCAGATGTTGCTCTTTCTCCTTATTTACTATTTACGCAAAATACATTAAACTATTTTTACTCCTGCAATGATAGAATTATACCAACCTGATACAGAAATATACTTATAATGGGCTTCGATGACTGATTAAACATTTTCAGCTATTATAAGCATCTCCATCTTAATGAATAAAATACACAGCTAGTTCTACAGTTTACTTTCTAGAAAGTCATGTCTTAATATAAAGTCTATGTACTCTATGTACGGCAAAAGTCTAGCTTACAGAGAAAAAAATCAGATTCCTAGGGTTAAGTCGTGGACCTAATAAAGTCTATGGAAGTTTTGCCATTGACTTTAATGAGAACAGGACATAGTACATTTTACGGTCAGAAGGGACTGTTATGATAATCTAGTGTGATTTCCAGCATAACATGGGCCATCAAATTTTACCAGTGATTCCTGCATAAAGCCCATAACTTCTAGCTGAGATCAAGCATCTCTTTTTAGAAAGAGGACCAGTCTTAATTGCTTAAAAAAAGTTCAGAATAAGTATATTTTGGACAGTGCTTCACACTGTCAAAGCAGAAGTTGCTTCACTGCTTGAACTATCGGAACATTAGTTGCACAGTGTGGTTTGTTAATCTTTATATTACACCATAGTGACTATAATTACACTATGGTTATGATTAATTATTAATTACACAGTGGTTAAGATAATGGAGCAAATAATTAAACAATCACTTTTCAAACACTTAGAAGATAATAGATTATAAGTAACAATTAGTATGGATTTATCAAGAACAAATCGTGTCAAACCAACTGTCAAATATAAAGGCAAGGGTAACCACGTCTGTATACAGTGCTATAAAATTCCTCCTGGCCAGAGGCAAAATCCTTTCACCTGTAAAGGGTTAAGAAGCTAAGTTAACCTCGCTGGCACCTGACCCAAAATGACCAATGAGGGGACAAGATACTTTCAAATCTGGACCGGGGGAAAAAGGCTTTTGTCTGTCTGTGTGATACCTTTGTCGGGAACAGATCAAGGATGCAAGCCCTCCAACTCCTCTAAAGTTAGTAAGTAATCTAGCTAGAAAACACGTTAGGTTTTCTTTGTTTTGGCTTGTAAATTCACTGTGCTGGAGGGAATGTGTATTCCTGTTTTTGTGTCTTTTTGTAACTTAAAGTTTTGTCTAGAGGGATTCTCTATGTTTTGAATCTGACTGCCTGTGAGATTATCTTCCATTCTAATCTTACAGAGTGTTTCTTTTATCTTTGTTTTGTTCTTCTAATAAAGTTCTGGGTTTTTTTGAAGAATCTGATTGAGTTTTTAAGATCCTAAAAAAACCAAGCTGGTCTGTGCTCAACTTGTTTATTCTCAAGCCTTCTCAGGAAAGGAGATGTAAG
Source organism: Eretmochelys imbricata (assembly GCF_965152235.1). Classification (NCBI taxonomy): domain Eukaryota; kingdom Metazoa; phylum Chordata; order Testudines; family Cheloniidae; genus Eretmochelys; species Eretmochelys imbricata. The sequence goes on along the minus strand of NC_135572.1, from coordinate 89,391,999 downwards.
GGCTTGGGGGGATAGCTGGGGGAAAAGGAACTCCAAGTGGTCCTTTTCCCGTGTTCTTTGTTAAAGTGCTTAGTGGTGGCAGCATACCCTAGAACAAGGACAAATATTTTGTGCCTTGGGGAAGTTTTTAACCTAAGATGGTGGAGATAAGCTTAGGGGGGTCTTTCATGCAGGTCCCCACATCTGTACCCCAGATGGAACCTTGACACCAACCTACTAGTTTTCTTTGACAGGGTAACAAGTCTTGTGGATAGGAGAGAAGTGGTAGAGGTGGTGTAGCTTGACTTTAGTAAGGCGTTTGATATGGTCTTGCATGACCTCATTAAAAAAATTAGGGAAACACAACCCTGGGAGCTGCGAGTGGCCATGAAAATGTAAACAAACTGTCTGGTGGCCTGCCAGCAAATTACCCTGATGGGCCACCACTGGCATAGAGAGTACACTTATAAAGTCTGTGGATGATACCAAACTGAGAGGGGTTCCAAGTGCTTTGCAGGCTAGGATTAACATTCAAAATGATCTGGACAAACTGATCTGAAATGGTCTAGAAAAATAGTCTGAAGTAAATAGGATGAAAATCAGTAAGGACAAATGTGAAGGAAGGAATAATCAGTTTCACAAATAGAAAATGGGAAATGACTGCTTAGGAAGGAGTACTGAACAAAAGTATCTGGGGGTCATAGTGTATCACATAAATATGAGTCAACAGTGTAACACTTTTGCAAAAATTGCAAATGTCAATCTGGGATGGATTAGCAAGAGTGTTATAAGTAGAATTTGAGAAGTAATTCTTCCACTCTTCTACACACTGATTAAGCCTCAACAAGAGTATTGTGTCCAGTTCTGAGCACCACATTTCAGGAAAGATGTGGACAAACTGGAGAAAGTCCAGAGAAGAGCAAAAAAAAATTAATGAAAACATGATCATGAGGGAAGATTGAAAAAAAATGGGTTTGTTTAGTCAGGAGAAGAGAAAACTTAGGGCTGATCTACACTACACAGTTCGGTCAACATAAGGCAATTTATGTTCACCTAATTATGTCAGTGTCTACACTACATTCTTCCTTCCACCATTGTAAGTGCCCTACAATACCGACATAATAACTTCACCTCCATGAGAGGTATAAGGCTTATGTCACTGTAATTAGGGTGACATAGTGTCTGTGTAGACATTGTGTCCCTTGCATTGGCTGTGTTTAGTTCGACTTAGGTTTGTAGTGTAGACATATCTGGAGAAGGGACATGATAACAGTTTTTAAGTACATAAAAGGTTGTTACAAGGAGAAGGGAGAAAAAAAAATGTTCTCCTTAACCTCTGAGGATAGCACAAGAAGGAATGGGCTTAAATTGCTACCAGGGAGGTTTAGATTGGATGTTAGGAAAATCATCCTTTCAGGGTAGTTAAGTACTAGAATAAATTGCCTAGGGGGCTGTGGAATCTCCATCATGGGAGATTTTTAAAAGCAGATTGGGCAAGCATCTGTCAGGGATGTTCTAGATAATACTTTGTCCTGCCATGAGTGCAGGGGACTGGATTAGATGACCTCTCAAGGTCCTTTCTAGTCCTACAATTTTATGCTTCTATGATTTTGGTAACAGAAGTTATCACTAATTGATATAGCTGGAAGGGTAGCTGCATCACTGAGGGTAGTTACAGGATACATACAATGTACAGTATAATAATATTTTGATTAAAATACATGTATTAAGTATAAAACTAACAGAGTAATAATAATAATAAATCGGTCATGAAAGCAACCTTACTGTTGTATTAATTAGTCATGAGTAGTTATTCAGAAAGAATAATCACAGTGAAATTAGTCACTGTATTATAAAGCATAACTAGTTTATTCAAACTGAGTCAGCCAAATATTCTAACCAATCAGGTGTATGCTAAATCATAAATAAAGAAAATAGAAATGGACTGCTTCTCTGCAGAGACCTTTTTGGACCCCTTCTCTGCCTGCTCACCCACCTTTTTAATCAGTAGTATTGAAGCATAAGTATCACAAAGGAAGAGCATTTCCTCACGATTAATTGCCTGGATCTTTGAGGAGTACATTTCATCCTTATTCAATTATCCTCAAATATTTTTATGATTAATTAATTAATTACAGTAAAAGCATTGATATCCGGCAGATTGCGGTAATGGGAGAGGGTCAGTAAGTAAAAAAAATCCAGTTAAGTAAGGGAAGGAGTTTAGCTATGGGAGGGGGCTCAGAGCAGGGGGTTGAGGCACGGGAGGGGATGTGGGTTGCCAGATCTGGGTGGGGCTCACCTCTGGCGACTCCCTGTGAGCAGCGACATGTCCCTGCTGCTTCTAGTTCAGTGGTTCCCAAACTTTAACAGCCCGCGAACCCCTTTCACTAAATTGTGAAACCTTGTGAACCTCCTCCTAAAAATGAATGTTTCCAGGGATTTAAGTTTAAAATTCCTTCTCACTCGTGGGGCTCCTGTTGCTGGACCCCATTGACCGCCCCGGTCAACTGAGCTCCACTGAGCTCGGGCTGCAGGTCCTGCTGACCGCTGGGACTCAGGCTACCAGCCCCAAGTGCCCAACCCCGCTCTTTCTGGGGCTCAGGCTGCCAGCCCCGCTCGGAGCGCTGGGGTTCGGGCGGCCAGCTCCCCCACTGACTGGGTCAGAGCTTGGGCTGCCAGCCCCAACTGCCCGGCCCCACTCTTCCTGGGGCTCAAGCTGTGTGCCCTGCAACCAGGTCCCACCTGCTGCCTCTAATGCCTGGGGTCCTCTGGCCGCCATTAGTGAAATTTTTCTGGTGAACTCCCTGTAACATTCTGCGAACTCCCAGGGGTTCATGAACCCCAGTTTGGGAACCACTGTTCTAGATTAGGGGGGAGGGATAGCTCAGTGGTTTGAACATTGGCCTGCTAAACCCAGGGTTGTGAGTTCAATCCTTGAGGGGTCCATTTAGGAATCTGGGGCAATAATTGGGGCTTGGTCCTGCTTTGAGCAGAGGGTTGGACTAGATGACCTCTTGAGGTCCCTTCCAACCCTGATATTCTATGATTCTATGAGGCATGGCTAGGCAGCTCTGCCCCTGCCATGAGCTCTGGCTCCGCAGCTCCTATTGTCCGTGGTTGCCGCCCACTGGGAGCTTCAGAGTGGCGCTTGGGGCAGGGTGAGGGCTAGCCACACGTCTGCCCACAGGCACTGCCCCCTCAGCTCCCATTGGCTGTTGTTCCCGGCCAGTGGGAGCTGCAGAGCCAGTGCTTGGGGCAGGGTGGGGGCAGAACTGCCTAGCCACACCTCTGCCTAGGAATAGCAGGGACATGTTGCCAATCACGGGGAGCTGCCCAAGGTGTGTGCCACCTGGATCTGGCACCCCATACTGCCTCCTGCACCCCAAACCTGCTCCCACACTCCGAACCCCTCATGGCCATTCCTTCACCTAGGAGCAGCAGGGACATGTCACCACTTCCAGGGAGCCATGCGGAGCCAGGTAGGGAGCCTGTCGACCCTGTTCCAACCGGACTATAAATTGGACTTTCAGTTAAGATCAGAAATGTCAGTGTATAGAGCTTTCCGGTTGGTAAAGTCCTGGATTACACAGCTTTCACTTCATTATGAATAAGCACTCTTCTCCTTTGTTAGAACACAGTGTTGAAGTAAGAGGAGAAACAAACAATAGCTCCTTTTCATGAAGCCACTAATTTACTTCACTCAATCCCTTGCATATATTAGAAGGGCAGCCACAATGCTTCTCATTGACCTCTCACCCCTACCTTTTCTCCAAGAGATTCTGTATCATCTTTCTAAATACATATGCAACAGGGTAGGTATTTACTCACCACCATCCATAGCATCTTGCTTTTTAAGCAGCTTAATCTACACTAGGTGCTGTTTCACTATAATTTCTTTAATTCTTATGACTATCTTAATTTTTAAACAATGGATTCAGGATTTTTTCTTATGTTGTCATATGTATTCTATCAGCTAAAGATGAGTGCCCATCGTATTTAACGGAGAGTACAACGATACAATTTGAAATTGATTCCCTCGGGTGTCTTGTATTTGGAATTGCTAGAGGATCCAATCACACTGAGAATCAAGGGCTCTTTTGTAGTTGGATGTGTAGCTATCACAGTTTACATCGGCTATGAGGGAGGAGCTAGAGTTTCAAAGAGCAATTTCCACTTTTCTCTCTAATAGTGAATTTTTGGCACTGCCATTTGCTGCACTTATGCTTACATTTCAGGTTGAAATTGCTACATCAATACAATATCCCCTGTCACAGGGTACCCCTTCACTTAACCTAGCCTAGCCACAAACACCTGCAGACTATCTCCCTTCCACCATGTGTGCTTTTAATCTTCAATTGCAATGCATAACAGAAGGAACCACCGGTTTATTGCGGGGAGAGTTAAGTTTCACACAACTCTCTCCCCACCCCGAGAGGCTCACCCTGTGAGTGCCTTTTTACATCTTGTTATTTCCAAAAAAAAATATATCATCCCAATTACTGGGCCAATTGCCTCATCAGCCCCAGCAATTGCCACCCAATTGTCAGTAATCCCCAACAGGAACAGATTAACTGACTTCAAGAAAGCCTGCAGTCTTCCCAGTGTTGCAGCAACCTTAGCAACTCAGGGTACTATAGCTAATGCCCTCTCACATCTCCCAAAAAACTTTTTAGATCTGTAAAATCAGCAAAACAAACTGGAGAAAAATCTCACTTGAATTTTCACCACTTTTAACCAGCTTTACAGGTAAGTATGTATGATGGTATCACAGAATTTAGAGATGCAAGAGACCTGTTATGTCATTAGATCACTCCCATGACAAGAACTTAAAACACTTAAAAAAAAGTTTAGTCTTATATTAAAGTCAAGGGAAACCTAAGGCCACACAAAGAATCAATGAAGACTTGTGAATGATGAACCAAGTCCCCTGTTCTAACCCCTACACTATACTTCTTCTATGTGGCATATAATTGACACTTCAGCAGTGTTAACATACTCTTCCCATTTTAGAACCTAATTCTTTGATTAGTAGTAGATGGGACTTTGGATACACACAGGGACGCTGGAACAATTTGTATAGTGGGGCTGTTAAGAGACATTGAACCACACTGTAAACCCTGTATATAATGGAAACTACTTCAAGCCCCCAGCACTCCTAGTTCCAGCACCTATGCAAATAAAAAGGAGTACTTGTGGCACCTTAGAGATTAACCAATTTGTTTGAGCATAAGCTTTCGTGCATCGGATGCATCCGATGAAGTGAGCTGTAGCTCACGAAAGCTCATGCTCAAATAAATTGGTTAGTCTCTAAGGTGCCACAAGTACTCCTTTTCTTTTTGCAAATACAGACTAACACGGCTGCTACTCTGAAACCTATGCAAATAATGTAGATTCAGACTCCTGGGGCAGAATTTTTAGAAGTGCTTAAAAGGATTGGTGCTGAGAGCTATTTTATTTTAATCTGCTAATAAATCAGTGTCATAATGGCAACTCCAGGTTCTGAGAGCTGTAGAGAATTTGGCCATTATTTATGTGTTTAAATGGGAGGTGAGCTCTTTCAAAAATCTGCCTTCAGTTGTAGATCCTTAGCACTTGGAAATCTGCTTTTTGAAAATCTGGCTCTTAATGTAAAAAAAAAAAAAAAAAAAAACAACACCATGACTAAGTGTAAGGAAATCCACTCTTCATTTCTAGTGAGATCGCCACCACCAATTGCAGCAACGATTAATCAAGAGAAAAATCTAAATTAATTAATTTAGTTATAAATAATTAGAAAGCTCTGACAAAAACTCCAAACATGCAATGATTAATATGCATTGAAATAGGTTTAGATTATCTAAAGCATTTACTCATTACTGTAATGAAAACATTTTTTTCCTGTCTGCCATAAACCATTTTGTTCTTATTGGTTTAAAATGACAAGTCAATTTGGCTGTAGTTGTGATATCTATTTCCCATGATGTTATTATTCCATCACTAATGTTAATTAAGAGTTTTCAAAATGTTATATTGTCTGCTACCCTTTAAAATATGCAAATACACAGACTCTTTAAACTCTTTCTATAATGTTATAACCTTTATTAATCTGTCTCATTTATTAATAACAATATAATAGGAAACTTATCAGCCCTACTTCATAGCCTTTGCATGTAGCAAACGAGAATATTTAAAACTAGGAACATTCCATAATCAACGTGCTGTAATCTGTCTGCCACAGGCTACTCCTGCCAGGGCTAAAGAAGAGGAATGTGACACCTTGCATCATCTTCCAAATTTTTTCCCTCCCTGCCCTGAGGCAGGCTGTCAGTAAGTGTGCTGAAAAATAAATCCAGTTTGGCTTACCTGTTCCAGATTGCTTTATTTACATTCCGCACCAGAAAGGAGTAGACTAGAACTAGTTGCTCATATAGCTCTGAGTTGGAAGTTCTTTTTGGTGCAGATTATGCCTGTAGAATTCGGATCTAAATTGGTGGGAGAGGGAAGATGAAATAGACGAAAAACAGCATATTAAAATAAAAATTTTGAGTGCAAGGAAAAATATATTATCCTCTGTCATAATTTACTGATTGTTCTACATGCTTTTGTGCATACAGCTAGAGAAGAATGGATTAAAGCGTTTCTCATGTGTCTAAGTCACTCAGTTTGATATCCACCACAAGCATAATGTCATTGGAAGAAAGACAGTCATGATCAAGTTGTCACATTACAGTGAGGATTTTCAAAACTCTCGTTTATGGCCTAACTATTCTACAGAAGTCAGTGGGAGCTTTTTTAATTTACTTCAGTGGCAGCACAGTTAGGCCAGTGGGAAGCACTTATCCAAATCCCACTCTAGGTTATTAGACACCCGGGAGGTTGCAGAAAGTTGTTTGCCAGAGATTCCAAAGCTATTCCATGTTGTATATTGTCTTTTTTAATTACAAGAACCCCCATAAACTTGTTTTTTTTTTTTTAATTAAGGAATTCCATCTCAAGACTAGCAATAGAAAGGACTTTTGCTATTGTAGCACTTAGAGAAAAAATAAACTTTACATTGTTATGCCAATTCAGCATTCTGATTGAGTAGATAGATATCTCTGGTTGCTTTTGAGTGTCCTCTAGGCTACTTGAGGAAAACATTCAGTTTCAGTTGTCTCAATCTTCTGATTGCATATTCCTACTTCACACCACACTGATCAAAGTCTAAATGCATTTTCATTATGCTATTTCTAGATTATTTAATATTGTTATCATTATATTATTGAATGTGATTGTTAGTTTTTAAAGATGGGCCCAACATAGTTGTGTTCACACACATGTAAAATGACAAAAGCAATACACAATTAATCAATCAACATTAACTAACAATAAATAAACCCAACACCAAAATGTGTTAAAATTAAATATCCCTGGCCCTCACTCTGTTGGACAAAAGCCGCAAAGAATAATTTTGTCTTTTCCCTTGATCTAAAAGTCAATGGACTTAGGTGATGGAAAAAGACAGATGTAAATGTGTGCTGTGACAAGGTTCCTGCTCTACCTTGGTGGGTCTTGCGCTTATTGGCAGATTTGCTTGCCTTGGAGCTTCATGGCAGCCCTCAGCTTGGCCGTTTTTTCTGAATTCACAGTCCAGGTCGACTCCTCCTGTGTCTGACCAGGAGTTGGGAGGATTTGGGGGGAACCCGGGCCCGCCCTCTACTCTGGGTTCCAGCCCAGGGCCCTGTGGAATGCAGCTGTCTAGAGTGCCTCCTGGAACAGCTGTGTGACAGCTACAACTCCCTGAGCTACTTCCCCATGGCCTCCTCCCAACACCTTCTTTATCCTCACCATAGAACCTTCCTCCTGGTGTCTGATAATGCTTGTACACCTCAGTCCTCCAACAGTCCACGTTCTCACTCTCAGCTCCTAGTGCCTCTTGCTCCCAGCTCCTCATACCACAAACTGAAGTGAGCTCCTTTTTAAAACCCAGGTGCCCTGATTAGCCTGCCTTCATTGATTCTAGCAGCTTCTTGATTGGCTGCAGGTGTTCTAATCAGCCTGTCTTAATTGTCTCCAGAAGGTTCCTGATTGTTCTGGAACCGCCCCTGTTGGGAAACGGAACGTCCATTGCTTGCTCTTCAGCTATCTGCTTTCTATTCTTTCCTAAAGCCCCCTGGCCCGGATTTTTCTTTCTTTTTGAACCTGCCTTAGTCCCCCCCCGACCAGGCCAGACGCTTTTTTTTTTGCTTTGTTTTGATTCTTTGGGGTTTTTTTTTCTGTCTACGTGCTGGTCGGCCCTTAGCTTGCCGCCAGCACCCGCCTCCCCCCACGCCTGCTTTCGGGCGCAGCTATTTGCCTTAGCTGAAACCCCCGGAGGAGGGGGGGAAGATTGCTGACCCGCTACCCAGAGGGGGGAGTGGAAGCCTCCAGACCCAGCCGTTTTGCTGTGAGCTCAGAAGTTTTTCTTATCTCTGCAACACTACAGAAGTTCCTAGAACACACCCGTGGTGCCCGCAATAGGGTACAGCTGGCTCTTCAGCTATGGGGGGACTTTGATCAAATTCGTCAGGCCACAAGGACCCTTATAAAGGAGGGCAGGGGGCAAGGAAAGCGCGGTGCTGCAGCCTACGAGCGGGCCCACGGCTTCCGAAAAGATCTACTCATCCACAGGATGGGGCATGGGTTGCTGCGCAACCCGCCGGGGGCCACGAACACCCCAACCAATAAGAAACCCCCACCCCCGCAGCCCTCCGCATGACGCCTCTCATTATTGCAACCTTGAACACCAGGGGCTGTAGGATGGCTCTCCGCAGGTCCCAGGTACTCTCTTACCTTCGGGAAGGGGGGTACTCTGTAGCTTTCCTGCAGGAGACCCATACGGACCCGACTGTTGAGGCCAGGTGGCGGCTCGAGTGGGGGGACGGGGTATACTTTAGCCACTTCATGACTTGGCAAGCTGGAGTAACGACCCTGTTCTCCCCCACCTTACGGCCCGAGGTGCTAGGGGTCACTGAGGCCGTGCCGGGCCACCTGCTGCACCTTCGAGTCCGTATGGAGGGGCTCGTGGTCAACCTTGTTAATATCTATGCCCTGCAAACGAGCCCAAAGAGGCCACAATTCTATCAGCGGGTGTCCGACTTTCTCGGCACCCTAGATTCGCACGAGTGCCTGGTCCTGGGAGGGGACTTTAACACCACCCTCGAGGAACGGGACCGCTCAGGGGCCGAGCCGAGCCCAGCCGCCGCGAACATTCTCCGAGGAATAGTTGAACATCACTCCCTAGTGGACGTCTGGCGTGACCATCACCCAGATGACACCTCCACGTTCACCTTTGTCCGGGTGGAGGCCCATCGGTCACACCACTCTCGGTTGGACCATATTTACTTATCCCGTTTCCATCTTTCACAGGCCCACTCCTCCACCATTCGGCTGGCCCCATTCTCCGATCATCATTTAGTCACCGTAACGGTCTCCCTCCGTGCAGAGAGACCGGGGCCGGCCTATTGGCACTTTAATAACAGCCTGTTGGAGGACGAGAGCTTTGTGATGTCCTTCCGGCAGTTTTGGCTGGCCTGGCGAGAGCAGTGGCGTGCCTTTCCCTCGGTGCGGCGATGGTGGGATCTCGGGAAGGTGCGCGCCAAGGTCTTCTGCCGTGACTACACTCGGGGCACCAGCCGACGGCGAAATGCGGCGATAGAGCAGTTGGAACGGAAGGTCTTAGAGATGGAGAGGCGCCTGGCCGCCGATCCCGAGGACCCATCCCTCTGCGGAGCGTGCCGGGATAAGCGGGAGGAGCTCCGGGCCCTTGAGGACCACCGGGCCCGAGGTGCCTTCGTTCGGTCCCGCATCCGCCTCCTTCGGGAGATGGACCGCGGCTCCCGCTTCTTCTATGCCCTGGAGAAAACGAGGGGGGCCAAGAAACACGTCACCTGCCTTCTTGCGGAAGACGGCGCCCCCCTCACGGATCCGGAGGAGATGTGTGGGAGGGCCATGACTTCTACACAAGCCTTTTCTCCCCGGACCCGACCGATCCTGACGCTTGCAAGGTGCTCTGGGAGGAACTCCCCACGGTCAGCGTGGGCGACCGAGACCGACTAGAGTTGCCTCTCACCCTGGCCGAGTTCTCGGAAGCCCTCCGTCGCATGCCCACCAATAAATCTCCGGGCATGGATGGGCTGACCGTGGAGTTTTACCGCGCGTTCTGGGACATTCTCGGCCCAGACCTAGTCACCGTCCGGGCTGAGTCCTTGCAGAGCGGGGTCCTCCCTCTGTCATGCAGGCGAGCGGTGCTCGCTTTGCTGCCGAAGAAGGGGGACCTCCGCGATCTACGAAACTGGCGTCCCGTCTCACTCCTTAGCACGGATTACAAAATCGTAGCGAAAGCAATCTCGCTGCGGCTAGGGTCCGTGATGGCGGACGTGGTCCACCCAGACCAGACCTATACTGTCCCGGGTCGCAGCATTTTCGACAACCTCTTTCTAATCCGAGACCTTTTGGAACTCAGGCGGAGAGATGGTCTATCGTTCGCCCTCCTGTCTCTTGATCAGGAGAAGGCGTTCGATAGAGTAGACCATGGGTACCTCCTGGGCACTCTGCAGGCGTTTGGATTTGGACCTCAGTTTGTGAGTTTTCTCCGGGTGCTGTATGCCTCCGTGGAGTGTTTGGTTAGGCTCAACTGGACCCTGATTGAACCGGTCAGCTTCGGGCGAGGAGTGCGGCAGGGGTGCCCCCTCTCGGGCCAGTTGTACGCTCTGGCGATCGAGCCTTTCCTCTGTCTCCTCCGCAGAAGGATGACAGGGCTGGTGCTGCGGGAGCCGGAGCTGCAGCTGGTCCTGTCGGCGTACGCCGATGATGTGCTCCTCGTGGTCCAGGACCCAGGCGACTTGGCGCGAGTGGAGGCATGCCAAGCCATCTATTCGGCAGCCTCCTCCGCCCGAGTCAACTGGGTCAAGAGCTCTGGCTTGGCAGTGGGGGACTGGCGGCAGGTAAGCTCCCTCCCACCCGCACTTCAGACCATCCGGTGGAGTGCGGGTCCACTGCTCTATCTTGGCGTTTACCTTTCCGCCATGCATCCTTCCCCGCCGGAGAACTGGCAAAATTTAGAGGGCGGGGTGATAGAGCGGATCCGGAGATGGACGAGGCTACTCCGATGTCTCTCCCTCCGAGGGAGAGCACTGGTGCTTAACCAACTAGTCCTGTCCACGCTCTGGTACCGGCTCAACACCCTGGCCCCGGCCCCGGGTTTCCTGACCCACCTCCGGAGATTGATTCTAGAGTTCTTCTGGTCAGGAATGCACTGGGCCCCTGTTGGAGTTCTTCATCTGCCCCTGAAGGAGGGAGGGCAGGGCCTGCAGTGTTTGTACACTCAGGTCCGCGTTTTCCGCCTCCAGGCCCTGCAGAGGCTCTTTTATGGTGCAAGTAGTTCGGCGTGGAGCATATTGGCGCACGCCTTCCTGCGCCGTTTCCAAGGGCTTCGATACGACCAGCAGCTCTTTTATCTTTCTCCGAGGGGTTTTCTGCGAGACCTCTCCGGGCTGCCGGTCTTCTACCAGGACCTCCTCCGGACCTGGAAACTGTTTCTAACAACCAGGTCCACGGCAGCCACAGTGGGAGCAGACCTCCTCACGGAGCCCTTGCTACACAACCCCCAGCTCTGTGTGCAGGTGGCGGAGTCCCGCTCGGTGCGCCAGAGGTTGGTCCTGGCGGACATCACGAGGGTCGGAGACCTCCTGGACTACGATCGGAGAGACTGGCTGGATCCCCTGATGCTCGCTCGGTGCATGGGGCTCTCCAGCCCTCGTACGCCCCGGCGCGTACTTCAGTAGGTGAAGGCCACCTTGACCCCCGCTGCTTGGGCTTATGTCAACCGAGCCTTGCGCGAGGGTGCACCCCGCCCATCCTCTACCTCAGGCCCGCCGGACCTTTCCATTGGGCCCCTACCCTGCCGATCCCAACAAACCCCTCACCCTTTTCACTGCAAGCCGGCTTCATGAACTGCAGCCAGTCAGTTTTCAAATCGCACCACGGAAATATTTGTACACACTCACACTTCACACCCACACCCTGGTGTCCCACCCCGATACAAAGTGGCAGGACCTCCTGCCACCTTTGGAGGGTGAGCAACCTTGGTGGGCCAGCCTGTATTCCACCTTGGTCCTGTCGGGGACATCAGTTGGTGGCTCCTTCACAGAGCTGTGAGCACGGGCGTGTTTCTGACACGGTTTACCCCCATCCTGGATACTTGCCCTTTTTGTAATGTGAGGGAAACCCTGGCGCACGTATATCTAGAGTGTGCCAGATTGCAGCCCCTTTTCTGGCTCCTCACAAATATTCTATTGCACTTTTGGCTTCATTTCTCCCCTCACCTTTTTATCTATACACTCCCCATCCATGGCCCCACAAAATCGCAATATCTCCTGGTTAACCTCCTCCTAGCCTTGGCTAAAACAGCCATTTATAAAACCAGAAAGGGGAGGTTGGCCCATGAAGCGTCCTGCGATTGTAGGGACTTTTTCCGATCCTCAGTACATTCACGTATCCGGGTGGAGTTCCTCTGGTCGGCATCCACCGACTCCCTTGAAGCCTTCGAGGAGCGGTGGGCGCTGTCCGGGGTTCTCTGCTCGGTGACCCCGTCCAGTTCCCTCCGTCTGACCCTTTGATTGAGGGGAAGAGCGAGAGACGCCAGCCCCAGCCATTGCCGCTGTGGATACCAACATTACTGTCATCTAGGAGGGGTCCTATAATACGTGGGTGTCTACCCCCCCCACCCCTAAACTGCCCACACCGCAGTCGTGCCCATCTTGCCGGGCACTCTCAGGAGTGGGATAATCGGTGACACTGGGCGCGGCACTAGGTAACTCAAGGGGGTGGAAGACCACGAGTATAGAGGAAGCCCCCCGCTCTAGGCTACCAGGTAACTCAGGAGGGTGGAAGACCACGAGTGTCGAGGAAGCCCCCCCGCTCTGGGCCCAGGCTAGCCTGAACACTTCTCCCTCCTGAAAGCTGCTGTGTTATACCTTCTGTTTGTGTTGTTTTGTTGCATAGTTTGTTTTGTTTTCTTTGGTAACTCTTTGCAAGTGTTACACAATAAAATTCTTTTTTGTTTAAAAAAAAAACCTTCCCTGTTACCTTACCCAGGGAAAAGGGACCCACTTAGCCTGCTCTCCTGCTGCTGCCCTCTGGCCTGGGCTTTCCTTGCTTTTTGCCCCTGCTTTCGGCTTCCCCACCGACCGGGCCAGACGCTCTCCCCACTTTCTTTTCTTTCTTTTTTTTTCTTTCTCTACTGTTGCTAGAGTGCTGGCCAGCTGCCGGCCAGCTGTTAGCCCCCCCCTTCCCCCATCCACCCTCGGACGCTGCTGCCGCTCCAGCTGAACCCCCCCCCCGCCCCGAGGGGGGGCTGCCGGCCTGCTTCCACAGAGGGGAGGAGTGGAAGGACCCAGCCCCCAGACCCAGCCGCTTGCTGTTTGTCTGTGGACCCAACTCCGGTTAAGAGGACTCTTATCACTTGCTCCGGCATTTCTGGAATGCGAAAAAGAAAACCTGGAACAGACAGAGAAAAAGCAGTCCACCGGAGGAACGCCTCCCGGGGAATCTACAAATTACCATGGAGGGGGCCTAAGACTGAGTAACTTTTGAACTGTGCTCTCGTGGGGGGGAGGCCTTGACTGTGTCTTAACTGTGTTTGTAGGGACACAGGGGGTGTGGCACGGAGCTGCCCCCCAATCCATCTGTGTCCTCCCAACCCCCACACTACTATCCTCATCACTGCCCCCTCCATCGTCATTGCTGGCTGTTTAACATCTGCCTCTGGACTTAGCTGCTCACCCTGATTCTACTGTGTGGGCCAGAAGCACCAGCCAACCAAACAGGACTCTCTGAACAAGCGTACGGTGGTTCATGTGCCCCCCCACTGAACTGCCCATCCCACAGCATGTCCTTTTTACCTGATCCCAACTCCTGTTAATACCTGCCACCGCCCCCGCTAGGGCATCGGCAATGGAGGGCACTCCGCCACTGCCATGCCCACCACCTCCCCAGACTCTAGGGGAGCCCCCCCAGCCAGCGGGAAAGGCCAGGGCAAGAAGAAGGGGAAGGGCCCTGCTAAAACCACCGGGCCCTCCATGGCAGGGGCCACCCCCACTGCTGCGGCCCCGCCACTGACCACGGCATCCTCCCCTGCTGTCCCCTCCACCAGCTCTGCGGATGTCCTTCCCTCAGCCCCCAGGACTTATGCCCGGGCGGCGGCAGCCCCCCCGCCTGCTGCCTTGTCATCTCTCCCGCCCACTGCCTCCGCCACCATCAACAGTGGCCGGGGCCCCTTCCCTACCATGACAAGGAAGCACGGTGTCCGATGCCTCCTGGTGCCCACCTCGCCCCACATGGAGACCTATGTACGGGCGTTGGTGAGGGTGGTGGGGCCCTTGGCCATTGTGGCGGCCTCCAAAATGTATGGGAAGGTAGTCTTCTTTTTAGCATTAGAGGCTGCCACCCAGGAGGCAGTGGAGAGGGGCCTGGCGGTGGGGGGGAGGGTGTTTGTCCCCCTAGAGCTGCTAGAGGACCTGGGCGTCTGCCTGGTCCTGACCTCTGTCCCTCCTTTTCTCCCCAGTGCTGCCCTGTTACCCGCCCTTTCCACCCTGGAGAGACCTGTTTCTGTCATCAGCCCTCTCCCGTTGGGCTGCAAGGACCCCACCCTCCGTCACATCTTTTCCTTCTGGCCGTCATACTGCTCTCGGTGGCGCGGCGCTCGAGGGGTCCTTCCTAGTCCCCCACCAGGGGGCCCGTTACCGAGTGTATTTCTCCATGGGGGAAGCCTGGTGCTACCTCTGCTGGGCATCAGGGCATGTCCGGAGGGACTGCCCCTTAGCCCGGCAAGAAGGGGCTCCTGGGATCCCCGAGACCCGGCAGGACATCGGCCCCGTCATTGCCGACGCCTCTGGCCGCCCGATTCCCAAACCCGCCCCCCTCCTCTTCGGACCATCACTTCTCCCACTCAGGGCCAAGGGGCACCTCCCCTACAATGCCCAGACGAGCGGGAGAGCCCCACCCTCGCTGCTGACAATCTGGTGGGGATTATGGAGGAGGGTGTGGCAGAGATACCACCAGGCATGGGAGAGAGCCTTCCCCAGGGAGAATCCTCCCTCCCTTATGCCGCCCCACCATCCCCCGCCCAAGTCCCTGAGCCATCGCCTTTACCCCCTCACACGACCCCTGCTAACCAGCCACCAGATGATGCCATGGAGGGCTGGGCCCTAGTCCAGGGGAAGCAAGGCAATTGGAAGGCTTAAGTTCCGCCTCATCTACCCGAGGCGGAGGCCCCCCAGAAGACCAGGAAGGGGGGCACCGATGCCGAACCCTCTGCTTTGCCCACGAGTGCGTCCCATCCACTGGTGTCAGCCAGGAAAGACGTGGTAGCACCGGAAAGTAGTGTCTCCCCTCCACGGGAGACCCTCCTCTCCGAGACCCTAGACGAAGCCCCTTCTGTCCTGACACTACCCAAAGCCCCCGTGAATCCCGAGGCAACTGTCGTGGCGGGTGCCAGCAGGGAGAACCTCGGGGTGATGAAAAGTGTCCTCTCCTCCATGTTTGAGGAGATCAAGGCCCTAGATCTGATCCCGGTGACCCAGGGGGAGGAAGACCTTTTGCCAGCAAACCTCGATTTGGGTGACCTCACTCCACCCCTCTTTTCCCCATCCTCCCTCCCCTCAACTGCTGCTTCTGCTCCCACCTCTGAGGAGCCCCTGGACTCCTCCATCAACCCGTCCACTGATGGCACACTGCTGACGACCACTGAGCCTGCTCAGGTGACAGACGGCGCCATACGGTCGGGACACGAGTTGCCAGGGGCACCCCCCGTTGGTGCAGAACAATCGATTTCCTTCCTGGGAGGGGGCCCAACAGAAGATAATCCACCTCCTGATGCTGTGGCCGCTAAATCCACCATAGAGCCCATGCCCGGTATCACTGAGAGCTCCCTCCCCACCCCCTTAACCCTCGAGTCTGATCGGGATGCGCCACCATCCAGCTGCTCGCCTCCCAAAACCCAGAGCCTTGCCTCTGCCCCGCCCCTGCCCCTACCCCTGTCCAATTTACCTCCTGCAATGTCATTGCCGCCACCGGGGCGGTCTCCTTCCCTTTCCCAACTGATGACCCCCCAGGGAGCGGGCTTTGTGTTCTCCTGCCCCGACCCATTAGGGGCTGCTATTTTGCCTCCACTGCCGGCTATCGCCCCAGAGCTTGAGGCGGGCCTAGAAGATCCAGCCCATCAGGAACCCCGTCGGGGGTCCGCACCCTGCTTGTCCGTTTTAGTGCACCAAGGGCCCCGCCGGGGAACAACTGGAAAACCGTAACCCCACCTGCCCATGAGCTGCGAGGAGAGCTGCGGAAATTTTTAGAGGATGTCTGTGGCTCCCAGCTTGCTCTCCAGCGATGGGGGGACTTTTTTCAAATCCTCCGGGCCACAAGTGCCATCATGGGGGAAGGTAAAGGGACGGGGAAGCAGGATGCTGCGGCTTACTGGCGGGTCCACGTCTTCCGTGACCAATTACTCACCTATGGGATGGGTCAAGGACTGTTGCGTGGCCCGCTGGGGGATGCGAGCGTCCCTGACAGTGAAGATCCCCCTCCCCCCCCCATGACACCTCTCACTATTGCAAGATTGAACACCTGGGGTTGTAGGATGGCTCTCCACAGGTCCCAAGTGCTGTCCTTTCTTCTGGAAGGAGGGTAATCTGTGATTTTCCTGCAGGAGACCCATACGGATCCGACCACCGAAGACAGTTGGTGGCTGGAGTGGGGGGACAGGGTCTACTTTAGCCATTCCACGATTCAGCAGGCTGGAGTGCTGACTCTGTTCTCCCCCGACCTACAGCCCAAGGAGCTAGAGGTCGCCAAGGCTGTGCCGGGTCGCCTGCTGCATCTCCGGGTCCGTATGGAGGGGCTCATGGTTAACCTTGTTAACATCTATGCCCCAACGTCGGGCCGGAGTGGCTGCAATTCTATCAGCAGGCATCCGCCTTCCTCAGCACCTTAGATTCTCATGAGTGCCTGGTCCTGGGAGGGGATTTTAATACCACCCTCGAGAAGCGAGACTGCTCGGGCACTGAGCAGAGCCCAGCCGCCGTGGACACCATCCGGGAGATAGTTGAACATCACTCCCTAGTGGACATCTGGCGTGACCACCACCCGGATGACATTTCCACGTTCACCTTTGTCCAGGTAGAAGCCCATCAGTCGAGCCACTCCCGGTTGGACCGCATTTATTTATCATGCTTCCATCTCTCATGAGCCCACTCCTCCAGTATTTGGCTGGCCCCATTTTCTGACCATCACCTAGCCACCGTGACAGCCTCCCTCTGTGCAGAGAGGCTGGGGCCGGCCTATTGGCATTTTAACAACAGCCTGTTGGGGGATGAGGGCTTCGTGACATCCTTCCAGGAATTCTGGATGGCCTGGCAAGGGCAGCGGCGTGCCTTTCCCTCGGTGGGTGCTGGGGAAGGTACGCTCCCAGCTTTTCTGACGCGACTACACCCGGGGCACCAGCCAACGGAGAAATGCGGCGATAGAGCAGTTGGAATGGGAGGTCTTAGAGCTGGAGAAGCGTTTGGCCGCCAGCCCTGAAGACCGGCTCCTCTGCGGAGCATGCCGGGAGAAGCGGGAGGAGCTCCGGGCCCTTGAGGACCACCGGGCCCGAGGTGCCTTTGTTCGATCCCGCATCCGCCTCTTTCGGGAGATGGACCGCGGCTCCCGCTTCTTCTATGCCCTGGAGAAAATGAGGGGGGCCAAGAAACACGTCACCTGCTTCCTGGCAGAAGATGGCACCCCCCTCACGGAACTGGCGGAGATGTACGGGATGACCCAAGCCTTCTACGCAAGTCTTTTCTCCCCGGATCCAACCGACCCTAGCACTTGCAGAGTGCTTTGAGATGAGCTCCCTACGGTCAGCGTGAGCGACCGAGACCAGCTAGAGTTGCCTCTCACTCTGGCTGAGTTCTTGGAAGCCCTCCATCGTATGCCCACTAATAAGTCTCCAAGCATGGACGGGCTGACCGTGGAGTTCTACCACATGTTTTGGGACATCCTCAGCCTAGACCTAGTCACCATCTGGGCCAAGTCTCTGCAGAGCAGGGTCCTCCCTTTTTCGTGCAGGTGATCTGTGCTCGCCTTATTGCCAAAGAAGGGGGACCTCCGCGGTTTACGAAATTGGCATCCCATCTCGCTCCTCAGCACGGACAACAAAATCGTAGTGAAAGCAATCTCGCTGCGGCTAGGGTCAGTGCTGGCAGACATGATCCACCCAGACCAGACCTACACTGTCCCGGACCGCAGTATCTTTGATAAACTATTTCTGGTTCGGGACCTTTTGGAACTCGGGCATAGAGACGGTCAGTCGTTCGCCCTCCTGCCCCTAGATCAGGAGAAGGCGTTCGATAGGGTGGACCATGGGTACCTCTTGAGCACTCTGCAGGTGTTTGTGGGTTTTCTCCGGGTGCTGTACGCTTCCACAGAGTGTCTGTTTAAGCTCAACTGGACCCTGACCGAACCGGTCATCTTTGGGCGAGTAGTACAGCAGGGGTGCCCCCTCTCGGGCCAGCTGTACGCTCTGGCGATAGCGCCCTTCCTCTATCTCCTCCGTAGGAGGTTGACAGGGTTGGTGCTGTGGGAGCCGGAGCTGCGGCTTGTCCTGTTGGCGTATGCTGATGGCGTGCTCCTCGTGATCCAGGATTCGGCAGCCTCCTCCACCCAGGTCAACTGGGGGTCAAGAGGTCTGGCTTGGCGGTAGGAGACTGGCGGCAGGCGAGCTCCCTCCCACCCGTGCTTCAGACCATCCGGTGGAGCACAGGTCCGCTGCTCTACCTCAGGCTTTACCTTTCTGCCACGCATCCCTCTCCGCCAGAGAACTGGGAAAATTTAGGGGGTGGGGTGATAGAGCGGCTCCGGAAATGGACGGTACTACTCCGATGTCTCTCCTGCCGAGGGAGAGCGCTGGTGCTTAATCAACCAATCCTGTCCATGCTCTGGTACTGGCTCAACACCCTGGTCCCTGCCCCAGGTTTTCTGACCAACTTCCGGACATCGATTCTGGGGTTCTTTTGGTCAGGAACACACTGGGCCCCTGTAGGGGTTCTTCATCTACCCCTGAAGGAAGGAGGACAGGGCCTGAAGTGTCTGCACACTCAGGTCTGTGTCTTCCGCCTCCAGGCCCTACAGAGGCTCCTCTATGGTGCAGGCAGTTCGGCATGGCGCACACTGGTGCATGCCATCTTGCACCGCATCCGAGGGCTCCGATATGAGCAGCAGCTCTTTTATCTCCATCCGGGAGGTCTTCCGCGAGATCTCTCCGGGCTGCCGGTCTTCTACCAGGACCTCCTCTGGACTTGGAAACTGTTTTTAATGACCAGGTCCGTGGCAGCCACCGAGGGGGGTAGATCTCCTCGCGGAGCCCCTGCTACACAACCCCCAGCTCTGTGTGCAGGTGGCGGAGTCCCGCTCGGTGCGCCAGAGCTTGATCCTGGCAGAAGTCACGAGAGTCGGAGACCTCCTGGACTACGACCGGGGAGACTGTCTGGATCCCCTGAGACTCGCCCGGCACATGGGGCTCTCCAGACCTTGTACCCCCCGGCGCGTACTTCAGGAGGTGAAGGCCACTTTGCCGCCCGCTGCTTGAGCGTACCTCGACCGTGTCCTGCTCGAGGGCACGCCCCGCCCATCCTCTGCCCCAGGTCCTCCGGACCTTTTAATTGGACCCCTGCCCCGCAGACCCAATTGACCCCCTCACCACTTCACTGCGAGCCGGCTGCATGAACTGCAGCCGGTACGCTTCCAAACCGCACCAAGGAAACATCTATACACGCTCGTGCTCCACACCCTTCACACCCTCACCCTAGTGTCCCACCCCGACACAAAGTGGCGAGACCTTCTGCCACCTTTGGAGGGTGAGCAGCCCCGTTAGGCCAGCCTATATTCCACCTTGGTTCTGAGGCCCGTCGGGGACATCAGTTGGCGGCTCCTTCACAGAGCTGTGAGCACGGGCACGTACTTGGTGCGGTTCACCCCCATCCCAGATACTTGTCCCTTTTGTGGTGTGAGGGAAACCCTGGCGCACATGTATTTGGAGCGCACCAGGCTGCAGCCCCTGTTCCAGCTCCTCAGAAATCTCCTATTATGTTTTTGGTTGCATTTTTCCCCTCACCTTTTTATTTATGCACTCCCCATCCATGACCTCACAAAGTCGCGGGATCTCCTAGTTAACCGCCTCCTGGCCCTTCCTAAAACGGCCATCTATAAAACTAGAGAGAGGAGGTTGGCCGATGGAGTTTCCTGTGACTGTGGGGCCATTTTCCAATCCTCGGTCTGTTTACGTATCCGGGCGGAGTTCCTCTGGGCAGCGTCCACCGACTCCCTTGATGCTTTTGAGGAGCGGTGGGCACTGTCTGAGGTGTTCTGCTCAGTGTCCCCATCCGGGTCCCTTTGTCTGACCCTTTGATTCGGGGAGAGAGTAAGGGACCCCCGCCCCAGCCATTGCTGCTGCGGACACCACCACCTTAGAAGGGTCCTTTCACACATGGGTGCACGTGTCCCCCCCCAGATTGTCCACCCCACAGCCTGCCCCTCTTGCTGGGTGCTTTCAGAGGAGGGAATTGTTGGTGACACTGGGCGTGGCGCCAGGTAACTCGAGGGGGTGGCAGACCTTGAGAGTTGATGAAGCCCCCTTGCTCTGGGCCACCAGGTAACTCGGCAGGGTGGAAGACCACGAGAGACAAGGAAGCCCCCCATCCTGGGCCCAGGCAAGCTTGAACACTTCCCTCCCCTGAAGCTAATGAGAAAACAATTGTGATTGGTTGCTGTGCTACACATTGCATATGCTGCTGTTTTTACTTTGGAAGTGTGTTATGCAAATAAAAACATCTTTTGCTTCAAAAAAAAATTACTCTCCTAAAGCCATCTGGCCCGACCCTGTCACAGTGCTATTGTGTATCCTTTTTGTTTCCTTCTTAATTACATATCTTACTACATTCTCTTTTTCTATATCATTCTTTTCTTTGCCTCTATATCACTGACACTTTTTCCCAAATAAAATAAAATATTATTTGAAGACACTGAACAATTGTAGACCCACGGGAAAGTTGTAGATAATTCTGTCTGGTATCATGCTGCCACTGCAAGTTCTTGGTGTGGAAGTATTAGGCCTAACCTGCTTTAAAAATAAAGAAAGATACAATTCTTAATGCCAGTTGGCTTCTTTATTGATCTGTTACTATATTTCTCTGCTTTATGTTAAGGTAAAAAATGTTTATTTGAGAGGTCAAAAACATACTGGAGATAAATGTTGAAATTTGAAGTTGTGTCTGTTTTATGTTGTCCTTTGAAATATATTTTGGAAAATATAATGGTGATGTATATGATATGACATGTCAAGACTGAGGAGACATATGTCAAGTATCTGCCAATTGTGGATGATATGAAAGGGTGATTTGGGCCAAATTCCATTCTTACATGTTCATGTTTAACAACTGCTGAAGTAAATAAAAGCTGCAGAAAGATGTTTGCCAGAGATTCCAAAGCTATCCCATATTGCACCTTCTAGCTCATGAGCTCGCTGATGTTTGCCCATTTAAGACTTGCATCCAGGGACTACTGGTGCACTATACTGACAGTTGACAATCACGCAAAGATTGATAGGTGGCAGTCAACTTGGAAGATGAAATGGAAGAGGATAGTTTATTTCTCTCAAAGGGAAAAAAAAGATATTTTGCAAATCACCTCCTGGAAGAAAAGTAAAAATAGCAATTACTTACTATTGCTATTACATTAACAACAACAAGTATTTACTCATGCCTCTGGTTTATTAAAAATACAGTTACGATGTACTAACAGTAATACATCATATGAAATGTAAACTCTTACAACATCAAAATGAAGACAGACTAATGCATGGAATTAAGCAGCAGGCTGCAACTTCTATTAACCTTTAGCACAGGTGACGGGCGCTACCCAACCACATTCTCCTACACCAGACATTAATTGGTTCCAGTCTGAGGATTATAGGCCTCCTTAGCATATAACCCATAACTCAGGGTAGGCTCTCCTCCACCAACCCGCAGAACTCAGCTCTTTCTGAGTTCTTGCACCTTCCCCAACACAAGGGCGACAGAGAGTGCAGAAAAGTTGGGAACTCAGTCTGTGAGAACCACAAGGTCTGACCTTGGCTCATGAAGGTCACAAAGTCTCACCCTATCCCATGAGCCCAAAGCCCATCACCAAATCCCAGGTTTTTTACCTCTGGAAACTGTTCATGTTATCTTTTTAACCACACTGGAAACTGGCTGCAAGTTGCAACAAATTAAATTCAACCCAAGTACCTCAATTAGGTGCTAAGAGCATTCCTACTTAACCCACTGTGAGTTGAAGATGCTGCACGGAAGGCAAAGAACTCCCTGGTCCACTGCCAATTGGCCCATAGGAGAAAAACTTCCTTCCTGACCCCAAACAGACAATTAGCTAGACCCACAACATCTGCTAGGCCAGGTTCCTATTCCTGGTTTGGGGTGGGTAGCGTGAGACTTCTGGGATAGAGATGAAAGAAGTTCCACAATGCCCCACTCCAGGTTCAATCCTGCGAGCTGGGAAATGCTGGCCAGTTAGCACTCCTTCTCCCCCTCAGCTGGCCAATGGGTGCCGAGACTTCTGGAGTGGAGTAGTCACCTGATGTCCCCCACTGTGTGCCCCTCCCTCATTGCTGGGGCTTCGCATCTCACCTCTGACCTCATCAAGTTACACCACCTGGTGAAGTAGGTAGGTGGCATATTGGAGCAAAGACTGTCATTAAGTACATGACTAGCAGAGTGGGGCCCTGGTCTGGCTGAAAAACAAATAATAATTCTGTCCCACCCCATTAATATAACATTGTCTTTCCTCACATTGCTTCATAAGACCATAAGACCATAAGAATGGCCAAACTGGGTCAGACCAAAAGTCCATCCAGCCCAGTATCCTGTCTGCCAACAGTGGCCAATGCCAGGTGCCTCAGAGGGAGTGAACCTAACAGGTAATGATCAAGTGATCTCTCTCCTGCCATCCATCTCCACCCTCTGACAAACAGAGGCTAGGGACACCATTCCTTACCCATCCTGGCTAATAGCCATTAATGGACTTAACCTCCATGAATTTATCTAGTTCTCTTTAAAACCCTGTTATAGTCCTAGCCTCCACAACCTCCTCAGGCAGGGAGTTCCACAGGTTGACTGTGTGCTGTGTGAAAAAGAACTTGCTTTTATTTGTTTTAAACCTGCTGCCCATTAATTTCATTTGGTGGCCCCTAGTTCTTATATTATGGGAACAAGTAAATAACTTTTCCTTATTCACTTTCTCCACACCACTCATGATTTTATATACCTCTATCATATCCCCCCTTAGTGTCAACTTTTCCAAGGTTAAAAATCATAGCGTCTTTAATCTCTCCTCATATGGGACCCGTTCCAAACCCCTAATCATTTTAGTTGCCCTTTTCTGAACCTTTTCCAATGCCAGTATATCTTTTTTGAGATGTGGAGACCACATCTATATGCAGTATTCAAGATGTGGGTGTACCATGGATTTATATAAGGACAATAAGATATTCTCCATCTTATTCTCTATCTCTTTTTTAATGATTCCTAACATCCTGTTTGCTTTATAGACTGCCGCTGCACACTGCGTGGACGTCTTCAGAGAACTATCCACGATGACTCCAAGATATCTTTCCTGAGCAGCGAACAGCAGAGAGGCTAACAGAGAGAGTTTGCCTAGGATCTGCCTGAGAGGAGGTACGCTAAGGGCTGCATTAAGGAGGCTGTGTTGGTGAGTATCTGAGTGTCTGTTGTGGGGACAGTTTGACAGTTTTACCGTGTGCTTGATTGGTTGTTTGAAAAGTGTGAATTGGGAGTGCTTTGTTCCAGATGAGCCTTGAGTGGGCCTGACTGTTATAAAAAGCCAGTCAGCTGCAAACCAGCTGAGCAGTGAACAGCAGAGAGGCTAACAGAGGGAGTTTGCCTGGGAGTTCGCCTGGGGAGAGCCCACTGAAGCTTACATCTTGCCGGCTTCTCTGAGTAGTTACTACAACTCCTGAGGAAGCTCGTAGAAGGAAGGTAATATGGATGGGGAGTGTTCAGCTGTTGTGACCTGCACTGGATGTGCCATGTTTGTCTTTTCTCCACAGGACAGAAGCGACTTTGTCTGTACAAAGTGAAAGCTGGTCTCCATATTGGAAAAGAAAGTTCAATGTCTGGAGCAACAGGTATCGACCCTGTGTTGCATAAGAGAAACTGAAGATTTCCTGGACAGACGTCAGGTTATGCTTCTACGGACACAATGCTCTGAAGATTCAGAGCAGGCTGCACTGCGGGGACGGGAGGACGGTGAAGAAATTTGGCAGAATGTGACCTCCAGAAGAAGAAAGGGGAGCATCCATGTACCAGCAACGCAGATTCAGGTAAGCAACCATTTTCATGTTCTCTCCACAGGTAATAGTGCAGACACTGGATGGGATGATACATCTGAGGGAAGGGAGCAGAAGGAGACTCCACCGATTGGAAGGAATGAGATGCACTGTCCTAGGGTTGGGGGTTCCAAGACCACCGCTCGCAAGAGAAGGAGGCGGATGGTCAGGGACTCTCTCCTCAGGGGGACTGAGTCATCTATCTGCCGCCCTGACCAGGAAAACCAAGAAGTCTGCTTGCAGAAGCTAGGATTCACGATGTGACGGAGAGACGGCCGAGACTCATCCAGCCCTCGGATTGCTACCCCTTCCTGCTTCTCCACGTGGGCACCAATGATACTGCCAAGAATGACCTTGAGCGGATCACTGCAGACTAAGTGGCTCTGGGAAGAAGGATAAAGGAGTTTGAGGTGCAAGTGGTGTTCTCGTCCATCTTCCCCGTGGAAGGAAAAGGCCTGGGTAGAGACCGTCGAATTGTGGAAGTCAACGAATGGCTACGCAGGTGGTGTCGGAGAGAAGGCTTTGGATTCTTTGACCATGGGATGGTGTTCCAAGAAGGAGGAGTGCTAGGCAGAGACGGGCTTCACCCAACAAAGAGAGGGAAGAGCATCTTCGCAAGCAGGCTGGCTAACCTAGTGAGGAGGGCTTTAAACCAGGTTCATGGGGGGAAGGAGACCAAAGCCCTGAGGTAAGTGGGGAAGTGGGATACCAGGAGGAAGCACAAGCATGCGAGAGGGAAGGGCTTCTGCCTCATACTGAGAAAGAGGGATGATCAGAGAGTTATCTCAAGTGCCCATACACAAATGCAAGAAGCCTGGGAAACAAGCAGGGAGAACGGGAAGTCCTGGCACAGTCAAGGAATTATGATGTGATTGGAATAACAGAGACTTGGTGGGATAACTCACATGACTGGAGTACTGTCATGGATGCATATAAACTGTTCAGGAAGGACAGGCAGGGCAGAAAAGATGGGGGAGTTGCATTGTATGCAAGGGAGAAGTATGACTGCGCAGAGCTCAAGTATGAAACTGCAGAAAAACCTGAGAGTCTCTGGATTAAGTTTAGAATTGTGAGCAACAAGGGTGATGTCGTGGTGGGAGTCTGCTATAGACCACCGTACCAGGGGGATGAGGTGGACGAGGCTTTCTTCTGGCAACTCACAGAAGTTACTAGATCGCAGGCCCTGGTTCTCATGGGAGACTTCAATCACCCTGATATCTGCTGGGAGAGCAATACAGAGGTGCACAGATAATCCAGGAAGTTTTTGGAAAGTGTAGGGGACAATTTGCTGGTGCAAGTGCTGGAGGAACAAACTAGAGGCAGAGCTCTTCTTGACCTGCTGCTCACAAACCAGGAAGAATTAGTAGGGGAAGCTAAAGTGGATGGGAACCTGGGAGGCAGTGACCATGAGATGGTCGAGTTCAGGATCCTGAAACAGGGAAGAAAGGAGAGCAGCAGAATACGGACACTGGACTTCAGAAAAGCAGACTTTGACTCCCTCAGGGAACTGATGTGCAGGATCCCCTGGCAGAATAACATGAGGGGGAAAGGAGTCCAGGAGAGCTGGCTGTATTTTAAAGAATCCTTATTGAGGTTACAGGGACAAACCATCCCGATGTGTAGAAAGAATAGTAAATATGGCAGGCAACCAGCTTGGCTTAACAGTGAAATCCTTGCTGATCTTAAACACAAAAAAGAAGCTTACAAGAAGTGGAAGATTGGAAAAATGACCAGGGAAGAGTATAAAAATATTGCTCGGGCATGCAGGAGTGAAATCAGGAAGGCCAAATCACACCTGGAGTTGCAACTAGCAAGAGACGTTAAGAGTAACAAGAAGGGTTTTTTCAGGTATGTTAGCAACAAGAAGAAAGTCAAGGAAAGTGTGGGCCCGTTACTGAATGAGGAAGGCAACCTAGTGACAGAGGATGTGGAAAAAGCTAATGTACTCAATACTTTTTTTGCCTCTGTCTTCACAAACAAGGTCAGCTCCCAGACTACTGCACTGGGCAGCACAGCATGGGGAGGAGGTGACCAGCCTTCTGTGCAGAAAGAAGTGGTTCGGGTCTATTTCGAAAAGTTGGATGAGCACAAGTCCATGGGGCCGGATGCGCTGCATCCGAGAGTGCTAAAGGAGTGGCGGATGTGATTGCAGAGCCATTGGCCATTATCTTTGAAAACTCATGGTGATCGGGGGAAGTCCCGGACAACTGGAAAAAGGCTAATGTAGTGCCCATCTTTAAAAAAGGGAAGAAGGAGGATCCTGGGAACTACAAGCCAGTCAGCCTCACCTCAGTCCCTAGAAAAATCATGGAGCAGGTCCTCAAGGAATCAATTCTGAAGCACTTAGAGGAGAGGAAAGTGATCAGAAACAGTCAGCATGGATTCACCAAGGGCAAGTCATGCCTGACTAATCTAATTGCCTTCTATGATGAGATAACTGGCTCTGTGGATGAGGGGAAAGCAGTGGACATGTTGTTCCTTGACTTTAGCAAGGCTTTTGACATGTTCTCCCACAGTATTCTTGCCAGAAAATTAAAGAAGTATGGGCTGGATGAATGGAGTATAAGTTGGATAGAAAGTTAGCTAGATTGTCAGGCTCAACGTGTAATGATCAATGGCTCCATGTCTAGTTGGCAGCAGGTATCAAGTGCAGCGCCCCAGGGGTCGGTCCTCGGGCCGGTTTTGTTCAATATCTTCATTGATGATCTGGAGGATGGTGTGGATTGCACCCTCAGCAAGTTTGCAGATGACACTAAATTGGGAGGAGAGGTAGATACGCTGGAGGGTAGGGATAGGATACAGAGGGCCCTAGACAAATTAGAGGATTGGGCCAAAAGAAATCTGATGGGGTTCAACAAGGACAAGTGCAGAGTCCTGCACTTAGGATGGAAGAATCCCATGCACCGCTACAGACTAGGGACCAAATGGCTAGGCAGCAGTTCTGCAGAAAAGGACCTAGGGGTTACAGTGAACGAGAAGCTGGATATGAGTCAACAGTGTGCTGTTGTTGCCAAGAAGGTCAATGGCATTTTGGGATGTATAAGTAGGGCATTGCCAGCAGATCGAGGGACGTGATCGTTCCCCTCTATTCAACATTGGTGAGGCCTCATCTGGAGTACTGTGTCCAGTTTTTGGGCCCCACACTACAAGAAGGATGTGGAAAAACTGGAAAGAGTCCAGCGGAGGGCAACAAAAATGATTAGGGGACTGGAACACATGACTTATGAGGAGAGGCTGAGGGAACTGGGATTGTTTAGTCTGCAGAAGAGAAGAATGAGGGGGGATTTGATAGCTGCTTTCAACTACCTGAAAGGGGGTTCCAAAGAGGATGGATCTAGACTGTTCTCATTGGTAGCAGATGACAGAACAAGGAGTAATGGTCTCAAGTTGCAGTGGGGAAGGTTTTGGTTGGATATTAGGAAAAACTTTTTCACTAGGAGGGTGGTGAAACACTGGAATGTGTTACCTAGGGAGGTGGTGGAATCTCCTTCCTTAGACGTTTTTAAGGTCAGGCTTGACAAAGCCCTGGCTGGGATGATTTAGTTGGGATTGGTCCTGCTTTGAGCAGGGGGTTGAACTAGATGACCTCCCGAGGTCCCTTCCAACCCTGATATTCTATGATTCTATGATTAGTTCTAGCTAAATTAGCCTGCATCATATTGTGTGTATAGTTGAGGTTATTTTTTTTCCAATGTGCATTACTTTACATTCATCCACATTAAATTTCCCATTTTGTTGCCCAACCACCTAGTTTTGTGAGATCTTTTTTGAAGTTCTTCACAGTCGGCTTTGGTCTTAACTATCTTGAGCAGTTTAGTATCATCTGCAAACTTTGCCACCTCACTGTTTACCCCTTTCTCCAGATAATTTATGAAGAAATTGAATAGGATTGGTCCTAGGACTGACTCTTGGGGAACACCACTAGTTACCCCTCTCCATTCTGAAAATTTACCATTTATTCCTACCCTTTGTTCCCTGTCTTTTAACCAGTTCTCAATCCATGAAAGGATCTTCTCTCTTATCCCATGACAACTTAAACTTCCCATCTCCTCTGACCTGTCAGTAATCCCAGCTCTGATGTCCCATTATGCATTTCTCCCATCAGCAGCCCCATGCATTATTTTCATGCTGCCCCAATACATTAAATGCCCCTTTTCCATAATGCCCACATTATAAGCCACGTACATTTTCTTTTTAGCAAATGCTTTGTGATGTCTATATATGCCTGTGATAAGTAACTCTATAATTAAATTGCCTAGATCCTTATCCTTTTCTTATGCTCGTCACTCCTATTTTCCAAATTTAAATTATGAGAATATTCAGATCAAGGTATGTAATTTCCTGTGTAATGCCTAGCTCAACTTTAGGTGCTATAAATTAATATCCAAGACATCATTGCATGAATAGGGATGACCTTTCTAATCACGTAGTCCACAAATTTCAACTCCTAGTAATCTAAGTGGAATTTATACCTGTGCATTCTATAGCAGAGGACGTATACCACAGATTATTTTTCAAATCTGAGGCCTTTAGTGCAAATGGGGATATAGATAGAGCCCATCAGAAGGAATTAATGGGCTCTACCTGTTTGATTTAAAACAAGTATTTATGTTTGGCCCAATCTTCCCCTCATCTTAGATGCCAAGAAAGGTGAGACATTTTCTTCCATGTGCTCAGTGGAACAAAATTTTTGCTTGTCTTTCTAAATCTGACCAAGAAATCTTCACTTCTTGAGAAGGTGAGATAAACACTAGTATCTCCTTTTGCCCTCTCCTTACAGCATCTCTCAGGCCAATGAAGAGTGCTGGAGTAAGGTTTCCTTAGCTGAATATCAGCATGAAATCATTCTATTAATTTGACTGTTCTTGCTATTCAGATTTTGTGCCTTTCATGAAAATTTAGGGATAATTAAATTTCCAGTGGCATATGGTAAAACCCTCAACTCTTAATAGTCTAGAAGCAGATTGTGTGCTATTCTGAATGAGCTCCTATAGTAGATAGTGTAGTGATGCTTATTGAAATCACAAACGTTCTCATCTATCATAATATATTCTTACATTACAAGTACAGCTTGCAACACCTTTTAAACAAGGGAATGGTTAATGGGAAAATGTATGTAAGTGAATGACTAGCTTCCATATCATGCTACTAGGTTATGTTATTGCTGGAAATACATAGGAAAATCAAGTATAACCAAGTGCACATAGTTAAGATCAATGACTTCCAAATACCCAGGGCACAGTCTCAGAAGTCCAGGTAAAATGGAAGTTTTGCCTGAGTAAGGAGAACACATCAGGTCAAGAACCATAAGGCTATTTCACTCAGAAAACATCAAAGGATTGTAAAGACCTACATACAGTTTGAGTGCTGAATTCTGATCTTAGCCATACACATGAAACTCCGAATTTGGCTTAGAGGCTCTATGTTCAAAGAACTGTGTTTCAAAATTTGCAAAGGCTGGAGCATAAGTGGTAAAAAGCATTCAGTGAACAGTGAGTCATTTCAAGCAACACCTTGGTATGGAAATTTTAAGTCTAGTCTGCCACCAAAGTACTTAATGCCAGGCTAACAAGCCATCTGGGTATAAGAAATGTTTCAATTAAACCAACAAAGCAGTAAGTAACATAAGGGAATAATAGTTAGAGAGGCATGTGGTGAGAGATCTTTGAAGAGAAGCTTTATTTATACTTCAGTTCAGCCTGACAATTATACCCATATTTAGCAAACGATACCTAGCCTTTGTTAAAGAGAATAGGCTAGACTCCCAGGGTTATCCAAGAGTGTAAACAGAGAAGTCCACTGGCAGGTGGAAATCCTACCACATTTCAATAGCTGAACAGCTCTACAATGATTTTGGTGATACAGCAGATAATATTAATAGTCAGTGCACTAAGATATGGAATAGACTGAGTGAAATAAATTCTTACTGCTCTGAGTTCTCTGAAGGACAGCATATTTCAAAGATTCAATTAAATATTTATAGAAATGTGAAAGCCATTGACACCCTTATGTCAGAAAGAGATGCACACAGTAGGTTATATAATTTAGAACACAGGAGAAATTCCAGAGGATTTGTAATATAGGTCAGCTAACTCTCTATTTGTAATGTGAGATTTTTGGCATTAGTGATATTTTGTAAGGTATCACAGAGTATCCAACAGTTTTACTTAACAAGCGTTAGTGGGACTGATTCTTTTTTGCTTGTTTGTTTCACTTCATGAATTTGCACAACTTTGGTTTTATACTTAATTTGAAAGAAAGAAAGAAAGAAAGAAAGAAAGAAAGAAAGAAAGAAAGAAAGAAAGAAAGAAAGAAAGAAAGAAAGCTCAGTTGAGGACAGGCAAATTATTTTTGTATTTCAGTTGCAACATCCATTGTTACAAACCATATATTGATCCACTTTCACTCAAAAATGTGGGGTAGGTTTCTTCAATATTTTCACAACTTTGGCAAACCTTTCTCTTAACAACTAATCTCAAAACCAGACGAAGCAACTTTTGCCTGATTTGAGGTTTCATCACAAAAGTTTCACATAGCTTTAAAAGCATCTTAACTGATTTCATTTGTTAAACAGACATAATGCACTATTTAAAATAATAATAGTATTATCCCATTTTCACACTGTACAGGAATTATTTGTTTTGTATCTCTTCTCCTATAGACATTGCCTGTTTTAGATTCTGTGCTACATTAAGTCCTTGAAACAGAATTATCTTCCTATTACACACACAGTAGCTAAGCATATACTCCAGAGATTCAATATATTGATTGAAAGTACCTGAAAATTTTCTTTACTTTTCTAGAAAAGTGCATCAAAGACCCTGTACTGTAATAGTACCTTTGGCCAGCAAAGTTTTTAAAAAAATCTTCTGAAATGTAATGGAGTGTGGATAAAATCCTCCAGAAAATATAGCATCTATTCTATATATTGTTCTGGATGTATTTCATGCTGTATTTATACTGTCTTCAGTCCCTCCTATCAAACAAAGGGGTTGATCCCACTATAATATGCTGGGAATGGTGTAGCTTGTATGACTCAAACAAAATAAGCATAATAATAAATAATAATGTTTATAAAGTATGTCTTTGTTATGCCCCAGAAAATCCTTAACAACTTGTCCTGCTCTTGCTGTCTTAACTGTGTTGAATGAACAAGATATAGAGAGAAGTGTTCAGTGCAGCCAGATACCTGCAAAGATGAACTGGCAGTTTAAGGCAATGCTAAATGGCTGTATCACAAATCTTTGAATATCTATCTACACAGAGATATTTTGTTTAGGAGACTAAGTGAGGAAAAGGGAGTTTTCTATAAAATCTGTGCCCAAAGTGGAACCTCTAATACATTCCCCACCTCCATACCCAGTGAATCCCCCAGAACCAAGCCTAACTCAGCTTTAGCTCTGAGTCACGTTCAAAGTTGGAATTTTCCAATCTGAGCAGATGAAAATCTCAGGAGAACTGTGGCTTTTTTGTGATTTCGGCATGAAATAGAAGAGATCTCATGAGTACAATTGATTTCTGACATCTTGTGCCAGAACATCCTCAGCACAGCAATGTTACTGCAGAACTGGAATTAATCTGCAAACTGGACACCACTAAATTAGGCTTGAATAAAGACTGGGAGTGGACGAGTCATTACACTAACTAAAAACTATTTCCCCATGCTAATTTTCCCCCTACTGTTACTCACACCTTCTTGTCAACTGTTTGAAGTGGACCATCACAATTATCACTACAAATTTTTTTTCTCCTGCTGATAATAGCCCACTTTAATCGATTGGTCTCGTTAAGAGTTGGTATGGCAACCCCCATTTTGCCATGTTCTCTGTATATCTATCTATCTTCCTACTGTATTTTCCACTACATGCAGCTGATGAAGTGGGCTTTAGCCCACGAAAGCTTATGCTCAAATAAATTTGTTAGTCTCTAAGGTGCCACAAGTACTCCTCGTTCTTTCTGCTGATACAGACTAACACAGCTACCACTCTGAAACCTGAATCAGATCTGTCACGTAGCCTGGATTCTCCCATGCATCCAGAATTCTAGCCCAATCCTAATCCAGATCCATACACTATATCTTCAGACAGACATACTCTAATTTCTGCTGGGAAAGAACCAGTTTAGACCATCTCTCCTTACTATTCAGAAAGCTCTAGATTTTGAGGATTATGCTATGTATATAAATATGATTCTCAAGTACTGTCATCAATGACATACGGAGAGATAAAAGTCACATTGCCATGCTGTCACAAATCTTTACAATGAATACCGTCAAATCACATTCTTTTGCTTCCCTAAAATAACAATGACTTCAACCTTTTTAACTGAAGGTTTTAATGTGACACAAAACGTGAACATTAGGATAAAAGAAGTGAAATTTAACGCATATATCATTAAAAGCCACAGCCCTGGGGGCACTTTTTAATTTCACTGATATTAACGTGGGATGATTGTATTAACAAGCTCACTTGTGAAGTCATCCTTTTTGTTCTCTGGAAAACATTAATTTGCTATAATAAACCTGTGCTTTGATTTCTTTGTCTTGTAAGTTAATGCCAAGGCCACATTCACCTTTGTCATAAATTGTCCCAGAAATTCTCCAATTTATTCCTTTTTCTTGAGGGAGACATATGATTTCCACACCTAAAAAAACCCCAAATGCTGTTTAATAATCTGCAGTACTTCCAAATGACCACAAAGCACTGAATTGTCTTCACTATAAAATAAAGACTTTAAAATATTTAAAAGCTGTAGCAACAGTAGTCATAATGATCTGGCAATTAATCACATTCATATAATACTTTGGTTTAAGTTTTCAGCAGTATGCAACAAACATCAGTTACTGAAAACATTTACCAATTTATTTAAGGTACTTTGTGTTATGAATTGGTAGTTAACAGTACTGTAAATAAAGTTCTAGTATATTGTTTGTCATGAATTCAAAGCTGGTTGATGCAATATATCTCAAAATTGTCAACAATCCATCCAAAATCATAGTAAAAATACCCTCACAATTTATGAATCTCAGGGATCTAAGGACTATAATATTATTTTAATTTTATCAGAAGAAATATAGGTCAGTATAGTAAAAAGAATGTTCAAAGGATGAATCAGAAATAATGCGAAGAAAGAAGTAAAGGATATTAAGCTAAAGAATAAGAGATGTTTTAAAAAATATTCCAGAGTAATGATTTTCAATCAATGACAGTTGGATGAATCTCTAAATGAGGAAAAATGAAAAGGTGTCTGTGAATTAGTAAGCAAGTATTTTGGAGAAGACAACAGAAGGTAAAATTGTGAATTATAATGGATTACATTTGTTGGACAGATCAGATCAATTAACAATTACTGAATTGTTAGAAACATATTTTAATATTGCAGAAGTATCAAATGAGGGATAAAGAGTAAACGTGAATTTAAAAAGTCACATTAATCTCTTATAGTGCTATGAAACAGGTGGATGATAACACATGAGTAAATCTAATTCCTTAGGAAAAAGATGGAGAGGATATTTATGGATAGTTTAAGAATAAATTTGTTTAAAGTATAAATACATAGAGAGTCAGCATGGTTTTGTGACAGACAAACATTTCTGATAACTTAGTCTAGATAGAGGGGAGCCAATAATTGTAATAAATTAGGATTTTCAAAAGAATTTTGACAGATGTTTTACATGACAGAATATGGATATGTACTATCCTTTTAAAAAGCACTGATTTATCACATTTGGAGCAGTCCACTATCACATCTTGGTCATACCCTTGTTGAACACAGATACAGATGAACTGGAAAGAGTGTAACATAGAACAACTGAGATGAAGGGAGAAAATCCTTGAATCATTGAAGTTATTGGCAAAACTCTCATTGACTTCAGTGGGGCAAGGATTTCACATGTTAAGTGAAATGGAGAGGCTTATATACAACAATTGATTTAACTAAGATTATATTTGAATCCTTGTATCTCTTCATTCAGGGGACTGCTCTGATACAACAGTAATGAGCGTAGTAGAAGATCCTGTACGGAAAAAAAATGAATTATATTTATCCTCTTAGATGCTCTTCTTTGTACTTTCTCCAATTTAACTTTTTTCAAATGGTTTTTCAACACTTGACACTATGTTAAGACCCTGATCCAAAGCCCACTGAAGTCAATGGAATCCATTCTATTGACTTCAGTGGGCTGTGGATCAGGCTGCAAATGAAATAAAACAGCTCTGTGTAAAAGGATAGCATAACAACATTTAAATAATAAAGGTAGACTGAGAAGAAAAAAGACTGAAGTATTTAATCTAGATAAGGGTTATTACAAAATGTAACTTGTTGATCTATTTGACAGTGATGAACAGGCAAGAAGTAGGGTGTATTCCATCTTAGAAGAATAATTTCTCCACCTAAGAAGAATTTAAGGACATACTATTTTATGAAGTGGGGAATAGGTGGAATGGACTTCCAGATAAAGTGGTAGAATTGAGCAGACTTAATGGGTTTAAACAAACAATGAATGATATTGTATTTAATGATAGGTTATTAGTGAGATTTGTGTTTGGATGTAGTCAGCTGCCCTTTTAGGAGTCAGAAGGAATTGCTAGCTGAGCAGATATATTTTCCCCAGATTTGCCATGAAATAATTTTTACATGGGATTGTTATTTCTTTCCTCTTGCACAAAAAAGTTAAGTTTTAAAAGTCTGCATTTATATAAGGAGAAATGAGAGTCCTCATCAAGCCATTTCAGACATGAAGGGCCCATGGCCTTCATCTTATTCCGCACTGCATATACCCTAGCTACTGTTGTTCTTATTTTGCAAATGTGAAGTCAACCTTAGGTCAAAACCATTCACCTGTCCCATGAAATGTAAATTAGATGTTGTGCTTCAATTGAAATATCTACCATTTTGATTTTTTTTCCTAAAGCAAAATTACCACTCCCCCCTGCCCCCCCAGATTACTCACTTTCATTGTTACCTGAATAAATGTAGGTTGTGCATGTTAAGGACTTAAATTACTTTAATTCTTTGCAGATAACAGGTTTGGTAATGCTGTTGGGATAAAAATAAGAAAGGAGATGAACACACATGCTCAAACTACAAATACAAGTTTGTTTAGGCAAGTGTATGTGGGAGCTTCGGAATCAGGGTATGGAGAGGACGAAGGTGAGTTTCAAAACAAACAGAATTCCATTCAGGAAGTGCTGAGCAAAAAGGAAATTAGATAGATAGATAGATAGATAGATAGATTAGATCATATTAAAAAATTTGGGCCAGATTCGATGAAAACACTAAACATGTAATTTCTCCTCAAATGGATGAGTATATATGCTGCAAAGGAGTGTGAATACATATCTCTAATCAGGATGTGAAGAAAGCAGTCATTTCTTATACAATCTATGTCCTCTCAAGCTAGAAATAAATTATGACATGGACTATGTATAAGAGACACAGCTTGGTGTCGGCTAAGCCTTATTTCTCTGTATACCTTTCATGGGAACTATGCCTCAGCCTCTCACTCAAGGATTGGTTATGTCCTTCCATGACTCCTGTTTTGAACATCCTGCAGAAGAGACCCTCTTGATACTTTCCAGAACCATATTCTACTCTGTTCTTCTGATATAACAGTAACCAGACAAAGGTTTGGACTCATCTAACTAAATCAATTTAAAACACATCTTTAGTAAAAAAAGGTATACTTTTGTATGCTGACCAGGGCTTGCTCATGGATACTCAAAAGGCAAAGAATTATTTGCAGAAATTACTTAACAGTTTTAAACAATTAATACAGACAAGAAAAGAAAGTGATTTGTTCATGGACAATTCTGAACAGAAAAGAAGTGAAATTCAGTGGAAAAAAAATAACAAATTATTTGCAGAGTTCTAATATACTATTTTTCACTAACATAATCCTAATATGCAATCACTTAGCTGAGCAGTGTAATAGTAGGATAGAGGTTGATGAATCAGGCCTTTGTTTTGTATGCTGCATGTTCATTGATTCATCCTGGTACACTTTACATGAGAGACTACATTTCACCACAGGATGAAACAATTCCTATGTATGCACATAGGATCATTCAGGATGAAAAAATGCAAGTTACATACATCTATATAATGTTAAAGGAAATAGGAAAACAGTGCTTCTCCTTGTCCTTTGACTTTTTTATATATTTCAGGGATGGAAGCAGGAGAAATTTGAGAGACATTGTCTTAGCTAGTAGCTAGTCTAACTGTGTGGTTAAGCCCATTATATTTTCATTTCACCTGCTGACCTGGTGGTTGCTGATAGCAGTTCTGATCAGACATCAGTCTTTGTCCGCCATGTTAGAATGATATATTATGATACAACCTGTAGGTGGCCAATAATTGAACCTTCTACATTTTTAGCAGAAGGAACCAAAGCACCTTTGGCAAAGAGGTCCTTTTGTTATCTTGTGCCCACTTAAAAAATCAATCTTTGGAACACCTTTCAGCACTGCTGGGGATGCAGTCAGTGATAAAAGAATATATCTGCTGTGTGAGAATGTGGAGTGACTTACCTTCAGCAAAATAGATCATAACACTTTTCAGCTCTCTTTTGAAAGAAAGGTTCAGGAGCCAGAATGAGAGACTGTGGAGTAGAAAGTTACTTTGATTTACTTGGGTATATATTTTCTTGGCATTACTGACAAAGGTACTATTATGCACTGACTAATATTTTTACGGCTATCATTTAAAATGATTTAAGTGGTTATTCCATTCTTAGCAGTTGCTAGAGTGTTTTGTGAGAATCTAGAAAGCCCCTGGATGTGTTGCTCAGATTGTAACTGTTAACTAAACTAAAAGTTTCACTTTCATGTTTTGAAAAGTGGGTTCTTCTGCAAGTTTTCTGAACTTTAATTTCCCAAACTCAAATTAGAACATTCAAACTCTAATACATTCTGATCTGCATAGTATTGTATTTGTATTGAATTATGTTTTTAAAACAACATTAAAAATAGTGATACTCAGACCTCAGTGATCCAAATTAGGAATCAACATTACCCAAAAGAGCCACAGTAATGTGAATTCATTGTTTCATTTACATATATCTATATATATAGATATATAGATCCTCAGAGCAAAATGACTGACCAAGTATTCTACAATTGATTAATAACATTGTAAAAGCATCCTGATTGGTTAATAACTTAGCTTGGTTAATAATTAAATCACACAATGTTTTAATATGTACTGCAAAGAGCTACAGGAGACACATTAAAGAGCCACTTTCAGCTCCTAAGCCTCAGTCTGAGTATCGCTGCATTAAAGGAACATTAATGTTGCAAAATCAAGCACTCAGAAATTGGGAAATGACACAATTAAGGTTGTCTGCATTAGGATACAGTCTTTAATGTCATGATCACATACTATTTTTTTCCAGAGGACTGGTGCCTCATTCAAAGGACAATATGGACAGTGCTCTGGGGATGAATCAGGGTTGTGTAGTAAATGAGATTGTTGTCTATCAGACCTTTGTTTGATTCATTGCAAAAAATAGAAGATGTATAGTGAATGAAGTAAGAGATTCCGGGAAGAGAAAGGATGATCTCATGATCAAGGCACTTGACCGCTACCCTGGAGAACTGGATTCTACTCCTGCCTCTGCTACAGAGTTTCTGTGTGATGGTGGGCAAGTCACTTACACCCAGATGTTCACAGTTGATCACTTATTGGGTGTTTCTCATTTCCTATGTGCTCAATGTAACACCTGAGATCTGATTTGCAGAAGTCCTGAGCACTTATGACTGCAGCTGAAGTCACCTGGAGCTGTGCTTTGAACATATTCAGTGGTATAAAAATGCTAAATATTGAGAGAGGTAAAAACAAGTCTTAGATGTCTCAAGTTGGGCACCCAAAATGAGTTGATATTTTTATCTTAATCTCTCTGCCTCAGTTTTCCAAACAAACTACAGGGAATCTCATAGGGAATTTGGAATCTTGGTCTATCTAAGTGAAGTTTTATGGTCAGTGACAATACCACCAACTTTATTATTATATCTGTTGAATATTGGTCTATGGATTTAATTATCAGAGGTCCCCACTTTGGGGAGACACTATGGACAAGATTTTCTGCTAGGGTATCTCATGTGAAGTGGACTTGCACCAACACAGCATTTGGCCCCAAATATTATTACAGCAAAGACTTGAACTTGTGGGGCTGTGTGATCGAGAGATGGCAACTTCTGTCAAAAGAATACAACAGGATCCTGCTCCAGACAAGCAAGCAGGAACTGGTTCAGCTGGACTTTTTTCATTACATAACTTGCAAGTACATAGTAAGTTTATTGTATGATCAACCATCCACAACATAATTGCCATTGTTTTTCTCAATTTTTCACTGATGCATCAGAGATAGGCAAAAGTATATAGACTGCATTCTCTCCTTCGAAAATGAGACACAGGTACTTTAAATTCTAAAATGTAAGAGCCCTATTCTTATTCTGTGTGGACACAGCTAAGGATGCTTTCTTGGAGGTATAGGTACTGACTTCCTCTCTACCTGGGTGGTGCTCAACCTCCCCCCCAAGCCCCAAGAGTGCCCCCACTCCACCCCTTTGCCCAAGCCTCCACCCCCACCCCTCCTCTTCCCACCCATGCTCCACCCAGGCCCCTCCCCCACTTCACCTCTTTACCTAAGGCCTCATGCCACCCCACCTCTTCCTGTCACCACTCCTTCCCCTCCCTCCCAGTGCCTCCTTCATGCTGTTTAACAGGAGGTGCTGGTAGGGCGGGGGAGGAGTTTATCAGCAGGTCCACTGGGAGGCAGGAGGTGCTGGGGGATGTTGGGGAGCTTGGCTGGCGATGTGTGCTAAGCACCTGCTATTTTTTTTCGGTGGGTTCTCCAGGGCTGGAGCACCCATGGAGTCAGTGCCTATGTTTGGAGGCGATCTCTGCGGCAAGCTGTGAGCTGGGACTTGATCGTATGGATCCCAAGAGCTCCAGTACGATCAGTGGGTGGGATCAGGGCCCGTGGGGGTATGGAATCAGGGCCCATGGGGGGTACCATTAATCCCTAACTCCATAGTACGAGGTCACAGGGATGCAGGAACCTCTGGGGCTCTGGAAGCCCTGTGTGGGCTGATGTCCTGGACCACAGTACCGCTTCCTGTTCATCTGTGGAGTAAAAGTTGTCTGATATACAGGTGGAGCCATTGTTACAGTCTGTCTTGTTGCAGAGCGGTCATAGGTGTATGTTGCGGTTCAGAGACAAGACAGAACAAAGCTTTAAGCAAGCAAGCAGGCTGGTTTGCCGACGGGCTTCTGCCTGTCAGCTTTTCCACCCTCTCTTTTATTTCTCTCCCCCCTGCGCATTACATACTCCAACCGCAAAAGGACACAAGAAAGGAAATAATATGACTTTGATTAATATTCTTATTTACCAGCCTCTATCTACTACAGTCCTTGTTCTCAGACCTTGAGCCCAGTCCAAGGAAGCTTCCCACGGTTCATGTCCTCTGGGCGACTTCCCATGGTCCATGTCCTTGGACGGAGCAGTGTGTGCACTGCTCCTACACAACACTCAGGGTGTGCCCTGAATGTTTCCAAGTGCATGAACTCTACATGAACCCTTCATCCCCTTCTTTTTTGTTTATTTGTGCTCGGCCATCTCATTATGAACTCTACATGAACACTTCATCCCCTCCTTTTTTGTTTATTTGTGCTCGGCCATCTCATGGTAGCCATCAATTTGCTTTTGTAAGCGATTTAACTCCCGGACGGACAAGGACATGACTCGGGGAGCCTGCCATGGCGGGTCTCTACAAAGCTTTAACAAAGAGGGAATACATTGTACACAGCAGCAGCAAAAAAATAAGCCCAAGAATCACGAATACAGCATAACCGAAAAGTTGTCACAGCCATCCTAGAGAGGGCAGCCAACCTGTAAGCCAATTCCAAAAGCCCTCAAACCCCAGATCTTGGCGTATGTGTGCCGTAAGATTGGCCAATTCGGCCAGTCTAGTTTCTATGGAACGACTATTATCAGTTAAATTAAAACAACACATATGCTGAAACGTGGAACAGCCTAGATGATGTTTCAAGAACAGAAAATCAATGGCTGCTCTGTTATCCAAAATTGCATCCCTTAATTCGTGTTGCTCTGTGTTAAGTAGGGCAATTGCCTGGGATGTTGTATTAATTGCCTCTGCCGCAAAACACGCCAAGGCATTTAAAGTTCTTGCTGTATAAGTGGCAAGCCCGGGGACCCCAACAATAGAGGCTGCTAAGGCGGTATACTCAGAGCGGCTGAGAAGATTGACATCTGCGACACAATCTTCTGAAAGGGGTGTACTTCTTTTACTGCGCTTTTGGCCGACAAAAGGCAAAATGAGTGTCATTCTACTGAGGCAACAAAGGGTGCCATCGTTTAAATTTGCGGGGATATAACTAAAAGAATGTGAGCCGCAGGTAAAAAACCACCCTGATGGTAGGATGATATGGCCATAATTGTACGAAACATTTACGGCGTAGGAACAATTTAAAAAAGGTTGAGAAATTTGCCGACAGCCTAAGGTCACCTTTGTACTAGTGCAATTGACCACACGCGCACAGGTGACATTGTTGGCCCCAGCCGGATACGGTATGTGGAGGGATACGGCCGTTTGAGGCAAAGTATAGTTGGCTGGGCCCCAATTAGCCATGCCAAAGTACTGGGAAGAGAGATTTGCGTAAGCAGCGAGCATCGTCTCATTCCCTATTTCCTCAGGGTGATGACACACTGGAATGAGGCATGTACCTAACAGTTCTCCGGCTGCTACGGAATCAGATAAACAGAAGTGGGTAACATTTGTTATTGAAGCCAATCTTTCCCATAGGTTATATGTCTTTCGGGCCCGTAACGGAGGAAGCGCTCCCGAGCCAACCCCTACAGGAAATAACAGGCACAAAAGGCATACAATCAATACAGAATTAGCAGTAATTTGGGTGAGAATTGCCACAAACAGAGTCTCAGGAGTCTCTGGCTGTTGGTTTGCTGCCAGTCTTCGTTGAGCCACGGTGACCAATGCTTTTACTGCTCCCCATGTCACGGGCTGGCTTGGGACGCTACGCCTCCTCCGTTTCCATCCTGCCGTTGCCGACCCGGGAGGCACCGTGTTCTCCTCCAAGGTCAGCTGAAACTCCGGTATGGGGTTCAACAGCCCCTGGTGCCACGCCATGCTGTTTCAGTGCCGGTCGCACACATCGGGCCGGAACCCACAACGGTCCTTCAGGGAGAGACACAGCGGCATATCCCCGACCCCAAGTGATTAAAGGCACTGGGCCCATCCATTGCGGATCGGGCAGCTGACGGTAATAGACACGCGGTCTTTCCAGTACCTCGGAATTGTGAAAATGCCGATCCGCGGGGGTCTGCTGATCTGTGTTCAGCGTTAAATTATCTAAAGTAAACAAAAGGATATGCAATTGTTGTTGAATGTCTCCTAAGGTTCGGAGATGCAGCTCCCCTTGTTTTAATTGTTTGTCGAGCAAAGTTTTTAGCGTGCGATTTGCACGTTCAACAATGGCTTGGCCCGTGGAATTATAAGGGATTCCGTGTTTGAGACGGATGTCACATTGGGCACAAAAGGTGGAGAGGGCTGTGGAGCAATAGGCTGGGGCATTATCTGTTTTTATCTGGCTCGGGCGACCCATAACAGCAAAACAGGCAAGCAAGTGGTGAATAACTTTGGGAGTGGCTTCCCCACGCTGTGGGGTCGCCCAGAGGAATCCCGAATAGGTATCAATGGAAACATGTAAAAACAAATAGGGGCGGAATTGTGGCACGTGAGTGACATCCATTTGCCACAGCTGATTCGCTGTGGTGCCTCTGGGGTTAACCGTATAAGAAAAGGTAGGGGTAGCAGCGGCACAGTGGGGGCAGGAACGAACAATAGAACGTGCATGATCAGCAGGAATGTGAAACTGTCGGGCCAAAACAGAGACAGACTGATGAAAAAAGGAATGGCTTTCGATGGGGTCAGAAAAAAGGGAATTTATCTGACCACGTAACACGCAATCGGCGTGCGCATTGCCCTCAGTAAGTAGCCCAGGCAGAGGGGTATGACTGCAAATATGAGCAACAAAATAAGGGAAATTACGAGTGGTGATGAGATACTGTAAGGAGAAAAACAGGCGAAGAAGGTCCGCATCGACCTGAGGGGTAATGAGGGCAAGGGGTTAATGATTAATTACCTGATACACATAATGCGTGTCCATGATTAAATTAAAGGGACAATCAGCAAAAAGTTGAAAGGCCAAAATAACAGCAGCCAGTTCTGAGTGCTGCGCGGAACGCTGAGGCAGCGTAAAACGAGAATGCCAACGAGGGGGGTCACC
Organism: Eretmochelys imbricata; assembly: GCF_965152235.1. Classification (NCBI taxonomy): domain Eukaryota; kingdom Metazoa; phylum Chordata; order Testudines; family Cheloniidae; genus Eretmochelys; species Eretmochelys imbricata. Next base: position 89,349,266 of record NC_135572.1, on the reverse strand, counting down.
TAATTGATAGGTGACAACACCTCGACGTGGAGAGCCATCAGTAAAAAGAGTGATAGCTTAAACAATAGGTCGAGAGCGGCTAAGACGATGTACGATTAGTGGCACCTTTTGTGTGATCACCAACCGAGGATCTTTTGGGGGATTATAAGAAATTTCTCCCACATAATCACAAAGAGCAACCTGCCAGGCCAAGGAGGTGTGGTACAAGGAATCAAATTCACTACGTAACAAGGGGAACACAATGGCAACTAAATCAGTGCCCGTAAGTTGCACTGCACGGTGGCGGGCTTTACGAACAAGGTCGGACAGGGCGTCTAAATAAGGATAAATGTTCCGAGGAGGAGTGGATGACAAATATATCCACTCTATGATAGAGACGGCTGTGTCTGTACAAGGTACAAACAGAGCCACAGTAGGCGTATGAGGGGTGGCAAGGAGAACCAACCGCAAGGGACGAACCTCGGTAAGTCTATCTACAAACTGCTGACTTAACACTGCATTGATCTGTCGAATGCAGGCAATGTGCTCCTCAGTGATGGCAATAACTGCGCCCGGTGCCCGAGCTCCACGTAGGAGCTCGAACACTGGCTGCAGCATCGATGTGGGGAGACGGAAGTAAGGTCGAATCCAATTTAAATGACCCAAAATCTGTTGTAATTTAATAAGGGTTATGGGTTGGGGTAGGACCAATTCCAGGCAAACAGGGGCAGCATAGTTTGTAAAACCTTATGCCTGAGGTATTGGTAGGGATAAGAGCGTTGGATTTTTTCTGGTGCCACTAACAGGCCATTTTGGCTGAGAATCTGGGACAAATATTCAAGCTGTTGTGCCGTGAACTGGGGACCACTAAGCAAAATGTCATCCATATAATGGTAGACCTTTAGTGTGGGGTATCGGGCACGAAAAGGAGCGAGGGCCCCATCCACAAAAAGTTGACACAAGGTTGGACTATTTTGCATTCCCTGGGGCAAGACTTTCCGCTGATTCCTTTGAGAGGGTCGCTGATTATTATATTCTGGCACCGTAAACGCGAATTTTTCGCGATCTTGTGGGCAAAGGGGGATGGTGAAGAAACAATCTTTTAAATCTAATACACAAAGGTGATCGGTTTGAGGAATTAAATTCGGGTTTGGCAACCCAAACTGCAAGGGGCCCATGGGTTGGATGTGTTTATTTATTTCCCTTAAATCATGTAACAGCCTCCATGCACCAGATTTTTTCTTAGTAATAAACACCGGGGTGTTCCAAGGACTAGTGGAGCTCTCCAAGCGCTGTGCATGCAAATGTTGTTGCACAAGCGAATGAAGCGCTTGCAGCTTTTCTAGAGGGAGGGGCCACTGGTCAATCCATACGGGCTCTAAGGATTGCCATACCAATGGTAATGCGGAGGACAAGGTGGGTGAGGGAGGGTTTGGGGACATTATATATTAATATCGAGGGTGGTGTCCAGATTTGCAAGTAAGTCACAGCCCCAAATATTGAGGTGGAAAGGGAGCACAAAAGGACGGATCATAGCAAGGGCATGGCCTTCTGGTTTAGAGATCGTGACCCAAGACAAACTTTGGCTCCTGGGTTTACTACCCCCGATCCCCCACAACTCTTTAGAAGGAACTGTTGGCCAACTGAACGGCCACTCCAGATCACGAATCACAGTAACTTCAGCTCCAGTATCCACCAGCCCTGTAAAAGGAACATTATTTAAGATAAGTGTTAACTGAGGTTTCGAGGGGCGGACCGACATTGTTAGAGCAACAAGTGGAGAGGATGTGTTGTGAGACGGCAACTGAGACAGCGTTGATCCAAAGCCGCCTCCGCCCCGGGCTCGATCCTCTGCGGCTGGCACCTGATAGGGGACTAAAATCAATTGTGCAATTGACCGTCCACGCGGGAGCGACTGCGGAAGATGGGTCCACACCTGAACCTTAATAACGCCGGTGTAATCGGCATCAATGACCCCTGGGATGACAAAAAAACCCTGTTTCCCAGCGTGTGAGCGAGGGAGAACCAAACCCACAAATCTGGCAGGGAGAGGTCCCGTCACCTGTGTAGGTATGGCGCAAACCTCCCCTGGCAACCAAAAATCAGCATCCTCCTGCATAATCAAATCAAGCCCTGCACTTCCGGCAGTCACCGCCCTCATGGAGTCTATGGATTTTAAAGTAGAGGAACAGTTGTCTGAGTGGGAAACACCCCTGTTTGGCCCTGGGTTCGGGGGGGGAACCCGTCGTGCGGTTTCCCGACCCGCTACGACACTGATTAGCCCAGTGATAGCCCTTCCGACACTTGGGGCACTTCTTTGAGGGGCGAGCGGGTGCCGTCGAGGAGCGGCACTCCCCCTGAAAGTGACCCTCCTTACCACAGCGGTAACAACGCTTCCCCTCCTTTCTGCTTTTTCGCAGGGCGGCAGCCAGAACTCCAGCTTTATGTGCTTGGTTTCCGATGTTTTGGCACGCCCGCAGCATGTCTGACAGCTCTAGAATTCCAGAGGCTTGTGCCGCCTGGAGAGCACGGCGGCAATCCTCGTTCGCATTTTCAACTGCCATTTTTAACAGGATCTCCTGAGCTGCTGCAGGGCTATCCACCTGTCGGAGGATAGCCTCCTGCAATCTGTTGGTAAAATTGATAAAGGACTCTGATGCACCCTGACGGATACTGGCAAAGCTTTTAGTAGGCCTGCCTGAATCCAGGACCTTCCGGAAGGCATGCTGGGCGCAAGTGGAAATAATGGGGAAGACGGCCTGAGGGAGTTGAGACTGCATCTGAACGGTAGCAAACTGGCCCTCCCCTGCCAAGTGCTCATAATTGACACCTTGCTCTCTATATACCTGGGCTTGGCGTTCCGCCATCTGCCGATACTCACTAAGCCAAATAACATACTGACTGGGTGACAGCATCATGTGCAACAGCGCCTTCCAATCTTCAGGGACCAGGGTGTACCCAGTACCTAGCCCTTCAAGGAGACCATGTACATACGTGCTCGTGAGGCCGAACTCGCGAATCGCTTTCTTTACCTCTCGGATCACCAAGTAAGGCAAACTGACCCAGTTTGCAAGCTGGTTGCCCTGGCCATCATCCTGCCAGGTCACCGGACAAACTGAGACCAGATCAGCCAGCTCCTCTGCTGTAATATCTGAGCGAGTCTTCGCTGTGTGCCGTGCACCAGCAAAAGCCCCTGAGCAGACGCGGACGACCCCCCACGGGGGGCCCCGGAGCATGGGGCCCCACGGGGGGATGGTGATCACACACCGGTTCCGGTGGGAAAGACAGGGGAGGCGGTGGTAATTGAGGCGCTGGGGGCGAAGCAGGGGGAGGGCTGGTTGCAGGAGTGGACGGGGGTGGCGAGATCGGCAGCCCCTCTATTGGCGCGGGAGAGGATCTTTCTGAGGCGACACGCTGTGTCGCATCGCCAGGAGGGGGGATGGCTGCAGGTGGTGAGATCACCAGCCCCACGAGGGAGGGCCTTTCCGAGGCGATACGCTGTATCATGTCGCAGCAGAGGTGCCAGGCATGTAAAGCCTGCATGGGTGCCCGAGGCTCTTTGTGCAATGTCTGGCCCAACCGCTCCCAGTCCGCTAGCTTAAGGGTTCCGGCTTCAGGGTACCACGGGCATTGGGCACTCACCTCCTGTAGCAGGAGAGTGAGTTCTCGAGTGGGGCAATCATGCTGAGCCTTACGCAGCAAATACTGTAGCTCATTGTGGTGTTGCACTTGCAAAGCAGAGAGGGAGCTCCCCATACTTACCACAATGAGAAATACTCACCGGGATCCGCGAAGAGGATGAGTGACGCGTCTGAAACCCTTGCCGGGCGAGGTGAGTGCTGAGGGCCCCACGTTTGGGCGCCAGTTGTTGCGGTTCAGAGACAAGACAGAACAAAGCTTTAAGCAAGCAAGCAGGCTGGTTTGCCGACGGGCTTCTGCCTGTCAGCTTTTCCACCCTCTCTTTTATTTCTCTCCCCCCTGCGCATTACATACTCCAACCGCAAAAGGACACAAGAAAAGAAATAATATGACTTTGATTAATATTCTTATTTACCAGCCTCTATCTACTACAGTCCTTGTTCTCAGGCCTTGAGCCCAGTCCAAGGAAGCTTCCCACGGTTCATGTCCTCTGGGCGACTTCCCATGGTCCATGTCCTTGGACGGAGCAGTGTGTGCACTGCTCCTACACAACACTTAGGGTGTGCCCTGAATGTTTCCAGGTGCATGAACTCTACATGAACCCTTCAGGTGTATCCTGGTGTGTAGTGTTCCCAGTGAATACCCATAGGGTCCAGCACTCAAAGGGCTTTTGCATTCTGTTCTAGGCAATTTCGCCCCCTTTATCCCCTTCACTTTTCGGTATAATTTGAGAAGATGGGTTATTTTTCACATGAAAGAATATGAACAGGTGAAAAGCTTTGGACCTTGACATTTCCAAGGTTTCTAATGGGATTCCCAAAACATTACATTTTAAATGTTTCAAAGCAGGATTCACAGGCAAATTCACTGTCACTCCCTGAAAGCGTTACACTGACCCTACTGTCTGAACTCCTTGGAAAGAGAGTCAGCCACTTTCCCACTGCCTCCCTCAACTTCTACAGCAAATTACATGCTGATGCTGCTTTAATTAACCCTGGTTTTACATCTGGGTTAACTCCACTGTTTTTAATGGAGTTACTCCCGATTTATATCAGTATACAAGAGAACAGAATCAAGCCCTTCAGATTTTGGAATCTTCTCATGCAGGTTGGCATTCTGATGGAACTGCAGCTCCTATAGTATCAAGCTCTTTCCCGGTGCTCAAATTCCCTCTTGCATGCTGACCTGTGAGGGCTCACACAGATATGCTTTGACAACTGGCCAACAAGATGATAAAAGGATTGTTATTTTTCACATATTGCCCTAAGTCTGCAGATGAGAATGCCAATAAATTGAACGCCAGCATTTTTGTCAGCTTGTCATCAAATGAGGAGCAGTTGCTACAATGATATTTAAGTCAAGCAGACAGACAGAACAGAGATCATCATCAGCACACTGCAGCAAACTATAGCAGGATCAAAGAGCATGCATAGTTTAGGCAAGCACCTGCACAGTTTCACAGAAAGCACAGCTGCAGCAGCATTAGACCTACCTATCTTCCTGTGCTATAGCTTTCTGTTATTAAAGGGATCATTACTGAATCTAACTCAAAGAGTCACAGGAATTGGGTGGGCTGGGAAAAGTTATTTTCAATGCATAAGAATTTTCAAGATTTTTCCCATCCCAACGTCAGGACAAACAGTAAAAAAACCTCAATTTTTTGGCGAACAAACACAAAATATCAGTTTGTATCAACTGAAACATTTAGTTTTGATCATTTCAAAATGTTTTGTTTAGATTTTGACTTTTTTAAAACCACCTTTTTTAGTCTAAGGTCATTTAAAGCATTAAGCAAAAAGTCATTACAAACCAAAAATATAGATCATTTGGAGCATATAGCCTATATGTTCATTTTCTTTTAAAATTATTCTAACTATCTCCATTCAATTCAAGAAACATGTATGGGAGCTCTCCAGGTCCCATAACAACATTGTTCCCATTATTCTCTCAGTCAAAGCCTTTTTAGAAGAGCTGGGTGAACTACAAGAAACAAACTTTTTCTGTTTGTGAATTTTCTGCAAACAGGTTGTGAATTGTAGAGTTTTGTTTGTTATTTGCAATTCTTTTAACCCTTTCCACAAACACACTTTAGCCTGTGCCTTGTTGTGTTATTAGCAGCCTCATATTCTCATCGTGCAGTGGATTAGTTTGAAAATGCACTGCCGCAGGTTACAGTGAAACCTTTACTGATCTCTAAATCATGGCAGGGGGAGTAATAAAATCTTGCTGATATGGAAGTTTAGTTTTGCAAAAGAACTGCAAACTCAAAAAGAAAAGAAAACACATCAACAGAGTGATACATGTTCAAAAAGCACCTAAGAGGCATATAAATCTAAATCCCAGTTTCAAAAGTGACTTAGGCACTTGTGGTCCTAATAGACACTTTTGAAAATGGCACTTAGGTACCTTTGAAAAATTTACCCATAGAGTATTTTAATTCTGAATTGAATATTCCACACAGCTATAGCTGGGGAACTATTTTGCAAGTGGGTCAGCATTGTAGATGCATTTTGCCAATGTACACAGCATATTAAACAGCAAAGAGCTTACAAACAATTCACAAATGCACACAAATTTGTCAGTTTAATTATCTATATCATCTCCTAAACCCTCCCCATTTTAGGATACAATAAAAGACCAGCACAAGTGCCAAAAGTTTGGATTTAAACACATAGGTGTAAATGTAAGTGAGTTTTTTTTCTTTCAGATCAGCTTTGGAAAAGCCCACTTTGAAGTTGATCCTTCATGGAAACAAGCTATTGAAGTTTACTCACTGACAGATTTTATTTTTTTTTAAATAAAAGATATCAATACTAACAGCAAGCAGTGTGCATTCAATCCAAGACAGATAGGATAGGCAAAAATACTGAAAAACAATGCCAGCATCCTACAGTGGTTATTATTGATAGAAAGCCATAAATGTGCAGGAAAAGTTCTCTCAACAGAATCTACGAACAGAAAGATTCTTCAGAAAGCCTAATTCACTGAAAAATATAAACGTATAGCAGGAGAGGGGAACTACAACATTTCCTCTTAATTCTGCCACTTCATCATCCTGAGAAGGTTATTCTAATCAAGGGTATGAAATGGGACTAACTGCCATTCCTGATAACGTTTGAGACATGAGACAGCGATGTCACATTTTCTAATTAGAAAGAAAACAGACCGACCCATCTGAATGAGAGATTCCCTCAGGGACAAGAACAGTTATCTATTGAAATAAAGATTTAACAAAATAAAGTGTCTCTACCTTCAGCCAGGATAAACTGCGCACAGCAGCATAAAATGGGTGGAGAGCAGTTACTTAGGAATGTTTTTTTCTCTCAGAGATAGGTGTCAAGTGGATATCCAAGAGCTTCGGTTGCAAGATATTTTAAATACAAAACCAGAGCTCATAATCTAAGTGACAGCAGATCCCTAACGGAAAGTATCTGTGGACATCTGGGCTCTGCACACAGAGGGGATCCTGGCTTCATTTTAGCCAATGCATGCAGGGCAAGAGTCAGATAACCATGGAAGGGCAAAGCTTCCCAAACCTTCTCTGAGCCACGAAGTAGTGCAGTTATAGATTCCGATCCTCAGATGGCATACATTGGGGTAGTTCCATTAGAAAATGGAGTTTTGATAATTTACACAAGATGAGGATTTGGCTGCAAGTATAAATGTATTTCCTGTCTCTAGAGTTGCAGAACTCCCTACACTGAGGAGCAGATGAACCTTACCATCCAAGGAGTGTAGCCTGCTTCAGTTTTCTGGGCACGCTGTTTGATTGACACCCAGGGTAGGCCCCTGGTAAAGGAACACACCATTTTAACCCTAACCCTCCAATTACTCTGAGAATTATTAATTTGGGGCTGGCTGCTGACAAAAAAATGGAATTCTGCCACTTGGTTGTTCTATCCTGGTGGGGCAGCGAAGGAGACTACATTGGATAAATGGTCTGTAGGAGAGTGCTCCTGCAACGGTGTAAGGTAGGAGTGCTAGGCTGTATGGAACCTCATTCACTTGCTGACAGCTCCATATTAGTGGTCAACCAGGAATTTATAACCCCCTTAGACTTTCTTCTTTGGCTGATGGAATGCGATTAAAGGGTTCAATTCAGTAAACACACTCAAGTCAGTGAAATGACTACAATTGACTTCAGTTGATATTGGATCCAATCCTTAGTCCTCTCCTGGAAAAAATACTATATAGCAGGGAGGCTGCATTTTCTCACCGATTCCACTTCTGAAAAGGGAGATTTTCTTACCAAGCTGTGGTATGCATAAATTAGCTACTGAGCAGCTGCTACTGAAAGGAAAGTATCCATTCTGAAACTGAAGATACCTTCACAAGTGCAGACCATACTAAGTGAGGGCCAGCACTCACAAAGAGGAATTTTCTCTATGACTGCACCATTATAATATGGGATTTTTCAGTGACACAGTGGGGGGAGATGCATTTCTGCAAACTGCCAGGTCATTTGCATTGTCCTTACTGCTGTGCCTGAGCTGATTTATTTTTGATGTCCTCCTATCATCTTAATGGAATGAGTTCCGAATGGTGCTGGTTCTAATGCTGAGTTATTGGACACCTTTTACTCCTGCATTTATTAGTGTTGTCTCATTTTGAAAAACAACATATTTCATGACCCTGTCAATAAACTTCATTAGTGGTTAGGAGTCCATTAAAATATTTCTTTCTTTAATTATGTGCCACAATTTCCTCTTTACACAGAAAGAGACAATATAAATTAGCGTTAATTTTGTGAAATGACTGAAGATTCATAACGTTCAAATGAAATTTAAGATTTATCATCCATAGAACAATACGAATCAGTCTTCTATAATCAGTTTCTGAAATGTAATGAATGTATTATATTATGGCACTTAAACTTCCCAATCAAACTAAATGTTGCAGAGTCAGATTCTGATCTCTATTACCTTTGTGCTAAAATCAGTGGAGATGTTTTGCATTTAGGTGGGTGTAATCAAAATCAAAATCTGGTTCATTATGTTTTCAATTTCATAACTGAATTAAAGAAAAGAAACACATTACCAAGTGCTACAAGTAGATAGGATCTGTAATAAATTTGAATACCAATCTACGTATTGCAATGGAAGATAATTTGTCTTCCCTTTGTTCCACCACCAATATCTTCCTGGTCCCCTGTAAAATGACCAGCTTCTACTTTATGGGGTATTGTGTGATCTCTTCATGCTCTTGTTTCTCTGAAGATTCAGGTCTCGGAACTAAGTCTTGCTATTCTGAGCAAGTTATTTTCTCATGAGTCAATTCCTCTGCCTCTTAATCATTGTTTTGTCTTTCTCTGAATTCCCTTCCTGTTACTAGAGAAACAAGGTGCTATCTTTTATTCTGCTGGTGAGACAGACAAGCTTTTGAGCTTACACAGAGCTCGTCTGTAGGCCTGGGAAACATACTCAGAGTCACAGTGAAATACAAGGTGGAACAGGTTACTATTCCTATTACTGACATTATTTTTGTCTTTCGCTTAAAGCTCTGGACTGCGACTCAGGAAATGTGGTTCATTCCCAGGATCTGCTAGAGAACTCCTCTGACACCTTGGGCAAGTCATTCGATCTCTGGGTCTCCATCTCCCCATAAAATGGGGATAATACTTCCTTTCTCCCAACCCTGTCTCGTCTATGTAGATCGTAAGGTATCGAGGACAGTGTTAGGATTACAAGCTATCGCTTTAAGAGTAGGGGACTTTTCTGCTCCTGCTTGCAAACTAGGGGGCTCTGTAGCAAAGTGTGCTGCTATTCCACTCATTCTGAAAAGTGCCAGATTAGAAAATGGGGGGTGGGGTGGGGTGAGTTGTGCCTTTCTGTCTTCTTGTGCCTTCTCTGTGTCTGTTTGTGGGTTCCTGTGTGTTATCGTTCTGAATTCTAAGAAATAACACAGTGTTGCGTTGTAACCATCCAGTAAGTGTATTCATGTTTTTTATCTAATTTCTGTGTGGATATGCCAGGAACATAATAATAAGTTCTTACAGACAAGGACTGTCTCTAACTATGTGTATGTACGGCACCTACCACAATGATCCTGGATCTCAATTTGGGCCATGGGTCCTATTACTTTCTATTAATACAAATATTAATTTACAGTAACAAGGTGTGCCTATTGGAGCACACAGCATTCTGTGCATAGTTGCTCTAATACAGCTACATAGGGCTTATTGACTTCCTTGTCTAAGTTTTTGCCACCAACATAAATTGCAAGGTCATATCTATTTTTTGTGTGAACTCTAACACTAAACTCTTTTTTAAATATAACTAACAACATATGTAAAAACAAATTCTTTGCTGTATGTGAGCTAAATCTAAAATTGCATATTTTAGCAGGATAAGAATACTTTCCATATGTTTTGCAGAAAAGTTCAACTTTTAAGCATAATAATCCATTACAAATACAATTTTTTCTTCAAAATTAGAGGACCGTGCAGCCACAATACAATGTGTTATTTAATCCTGAAGACAAGCTCTTACATAAATTTAAGGAAGTGACACAAATCAGCAGAGGCAGAGAAATTCTTTGCTAATGCTGAGAGCTGAACTGTACCATTTAAGCAAGTTCTTGTGTTGTGGGTAGTGTGGAGCTGCCCTGGGCAGTTCAGGGAAGGATTGTGCCTTAGGCAGATATAATCCTCCTCTGAGCTCCTAATTGTGAAAGGGAGCATGCAGCTTGCTACCCCTGCTTGCATGCCTGGCTGATTGCCTGGTAAGCCTCCTTCCCATCTCCTCTGGAACTATGTGTACCCTTAAGGGTGCATGGCAGGAAGACTCCCTGTCCATGTGTGGGATTCATAAGGGGCAGAAGAGCTCTTCGCAGCTTCCCAAACACAGCCTATGCACCTAGATCAAGGCCAATTTGTCCTTGGGACTCTGTCCTGTATTTATGATCCTTAATAACTGCAGATTTGCCCCTCCCCCTCCACTTTTTCATGAAGAGAAAGTCAATGATACAGCACCAGGAAGAAGTTTCAGAGTAACAGCCGTGTTAGTTTGTATTCGCAAAAAGAAAAGGAGTACTTGTGGCACCTTAGAGACTAACCGATTTATTTGAGCCTAAGCTTTGGTGAGCTACAGCTCACTTCGTCGTGAAGTGAGCTGTAGCTCACGAAAGCTTAGGCTCAAATAAATTGGTTAGTCTCTAAGGTGCCACAAGTACTCCTTTTCTTTTTAGGAAGAAGTTTGAATTTCTTACCTATCACCATTTTATCACAAAATTTTAAGCTTGGAGCAGAACATGACCCCTCACTCACATTAGTAACTGCTTGTCAATGTGAGTATTTATATATTTATAAATATGGCCCTTTTTGTTCAGCCTTATAGTTTGTATACAGACAACAATATTGGCATCTTGAATAAGGATCTGCAGATTGAGACTTTAATTTACATCTGCTAAGTAGAAGTGTGGTTTTAAAAAGAGAGGAAAAGTGAAACTTACCATTAGGATTATGTACATTCATATAAAACAAATACAGTAAAAAGGTGCTTTTTTTACATATGTTTGTGACCCATAGAAAAAAAAATAAAAAGATAGCAAAATCTCCAAAGGTACCATCATCAGGAACTTTGAAAAGCAGGAGCTATGGTTCCTTGCAGTAGTTAAGTGCAGGAAGTCAAGGCCTGAGTTGGAGAGTATGTGCATACTTAAGTTTTTCAGGTTGGCAGTACACAAATATTTTATGAAATAGATTGCTTACCATCATTTTATTTGCAAGTCAATATTTGGAGCACCTTATGCATTTTTGGTCCAATTGACAGATCAATGTGACTTTAACGTGTCCCTCCTCTCTCCACCAACGTATCTGTAGTGAAATTCAGGTCAACTGTAACAAAAAGTTTCTGCTTCCCTAAGCGATGGGAGATGTTTTTTCATTGTGATGAATGGCACAGTCTCATGAACTGTAGAAAGCAAATCTTTCATTCCAGGAGTGTCTGCTTCCAGCAGGGTTTTTCTTCCATGACTACTCCCCCGACCAAATTCAAAGATAAACCTTATTACAAACATTGCACTAAACAAGATACAAGCCAATAAATAATTACACTGGGCTCTGTTCTGGCATGTGTGCTTTCAATGAGGACGTTACTCCTCCTGCAGTCTCACTGAAACAAGAACCAGTCCTATTGCTTGTTGTGTTATTGTTTGTAGGACAACTCTGATGAACCTGGAAAACATTTCTCCTATTTTATCCTCATCCATCAAAAATGCCTAAATTCGACACAACTAGAATGCATCTCCTCTTCCTTTTAGAAAGTGAACATATTGTGACCATGATGCATTAGATTCAGCAGCTCCCAGCAGTTTCTTATATTGAACCAGATGAGAGGTTTTTCTGAACTGTTTCTGATCTTGAATAGCACAGAAGAGAGCCATGGAATCCAGTGTGTAACTTCGTAGGAAAACAGAGGTCTCTGCCCTCCCCACACCAGTGTCATTTGTAAATCTTGGCACCCAACTCTAGGTGTTCAGACTCATGAGCCATAGGGAACTTGAGTCTATGATGCAAGAGGTAGGGTAATTAAGTCCATGAGCAGAATGCTACAGCTCTTGAGTAGCAGGTTCTCTTTTATTGCCTAAGAGATAGACCAGTGGCCTGGAAAGGCATATCTCTGCATAGCTAATACAGGTCTGAAGTGGCAGTCTGTCTTTTAATTATTAGCCATATTTATTAAAAACAAACCTAGATTAATTATTGCTTCACAGTAAATACTATAATTAACTGCTTTGATTGTTTTCCCACGTCCCCAAAAGACACTTCATTACTCCAGTTTAACACCTCCATGCAAGTCCCCCTGCAGTTCCAAGAAGTCTTATGCTGAAACAGTGCTATAAGGAGAACAACACATCATCACCATACAACCACCACCAAGCATCTGTATAGGACTTTTCATCTTCCAAGTGATTTGCAAACAATAACAAATTAGTCTTCCAAATACACCTGCAGGGTAGATAAGAAAACACACCCGTCTTTTATGAAAATATGAGTAACGCTAGAAAAGGTTCTGGATCCAGTTATATCAAACTGCCTCCAAAAGGACTGCACACTAGAGTTTATGAAAAATGCCCAGTCCTGGTACTGCAACATACAGAGCCTCTTGAAAACATTTCAAGACATTTTGTCCCTCATTTGAATTGGGGATCCTTTTGTCCATAAACTCAGAGATCTACCATTTATGCCGAAGGCAAACCTTCAACAGCTATCTGACATAAGAGTGATGATATCTGCTTTCTAGGTCCTTCACCAATGGTGAATAAGACCATTCCGATTTACAGATAACAGCTTGGTAGGAAACAAATATTTAATCCTCTAGAAGTTTTCCTTAACTTACAAGTGTCCCATAACTCTCAGACAATTGTTATTTCAAAGGACGTGACTCATTCTAGTCCCAAAATTACCTTAAAGTGTAGTAATCCCACCCAATTACTATTGAAAATTATGTAAACTGAAATAAAGATTGTCAAAGTTATTTACAGTAAGGGAATTACCTCACAATATGGCATGAATAATTACTTTTTGTGCCCTGACCTTCCCCTCCCCATGCTTATTTAGTTGTATGTCCCACAGTACATACTATCTTTAAGCCATGCTAGCTTGAGAGGAAATGAAAAACCCTCTAGTAGTTCCAGAACCAGAGTCATCACACAAGAGTTTAGCGTGCTTTATAAAGAGAAATACATTACTTTTATTACTTAAAAATACTAAATGAATCTTTTAGCACTAGTAAAAGAACATTTCCATTCTGTGAATAAATCACAGCAATGTTGAATAATTCATAGCAGTTATATCAATTAGTGAGGGCCAGCATATTCAATCAGCCACAGTACATGGCAGCTAACTGTGAAACAAACTTGAAGAAGCTTTGGGGAGTTGATTATCCAATAAACAAAAGTATTTATATTTTTTGTAGGAAATCTCCCTCTTGCTAGCAGTTCTCATTACTGTTACATTCATTGACCTACTTTCTAGGTCTTTTTTCTGAAGTTTAGGGGTCCTCTTTGAATCCTAAAACATTCAAAACAACAACTTAACCCTAGTAACTTTTGAAAGAAACACAACTTCTAGAACTATAGGCAAGCTTTTCTTCTTCAGGTAACTGAGTATTATAGGTGGAGCTGGCAGCAACAAAGATTTTATTTTAAAGCTACATGTTTAAGTCACACTCTGTTTATAATATAGTCTCCCCCTCCACCTTTAACATTAAGAATATCTGATAGCACATGAATCAGAATTGACAAAGAGCAGGATAATTAATTCTGAATAAAAAGACGCTTTGGAATGTACTGCCATGGTTTGACAGCAGAATTAATTATGCTGATGGTATACATATACACTTCGCAAATATTTACTTGGCAAAAAAAATTTGAGTCCCTCAGCAGCTGACTACTCACGTAACCAGTTTTCTTGGGACAAAAGATTTCTGTAATATGATAAGCAGAGAAGGGCTTTATGTTTACTGTTTTTCATTTACCTAAAAATCACAATTCCCTCAAAAGTTCCATCTGCAAATCATATTATATAATGATCAGGGTATCGGGAAGAGGGAATTCAATACAAGGCTTGGTGGGGAAATTGGATAGGTATCTGGAAGGATATATGAACAGATAACATGTGCAGACATGATCATAAGGATTCCCAGTAGTTGGATGGTGGTTAACTAGTAGAAAACTGTCTCTGGGAGCTGCTGGGGAGCACTATCTCTGTGCCACCATTTTCAGTGGATTCCCTTCTTGACCAGCAGCACTGCTGACCCACTTCCTCTGAATTAGCTAGCACTTGTAATTAGGAACAGAGCAGTACTTTTTCTCATAAAGCACAAAACTGTAATTCCGGATGGCTCCAGTGAAAGGGAGACACCCTTTTTATAAACTGGGAGAAGGTTCACCACAGTCTGGCTATTGATGTACAGAGTACGTCACTTTACTGAGAAGTAGGGGAGTAGATGGAGCAGGAGATTATTAATGGGAAAGATTCTTATTTCTAGGTTACCAGTTCACATCTAGCTTGTGGGGGGCAAAAGTTAATCACCTGAATTCTAGTTAGTGATGTACATGAAATGAAATGAGGTTGGTGTTTCCTTGCCAGCTCCGAGCTTACATGGATAGTACACTGCTATCATGGTAAAAAAATATATATATATCTTGCATAATACTCCTGTGATTGGTTGCATGCAATTGGTATGTAAGACAGATGGCAAGCAGAACTGGTTTTGGCTTGTTGAAATTGATTCTGCTAAGTTCAAAACAAATGTTAAGTTAGCAGGGCAATTTAGCAAAAGAAAGTAACATAATGAGGGGGATTATCTGTCATGGTAAACCAGTGAACAACCTCTCTAAAGTTTGATTTAATGTTTTTTTTGCTTCAGTCCTGCCCTTAACAATCACATTCAGCTACACAATATACAGAATATCTTTCTTGTAGCATAAAGATAAGGAACATTGCAGATACCATGTCACAAAACACAGAAAAGGTTATTAAAATTTGTTCTTGGTCCCCAAAGAAGAAATAGACTATAAATTTCAAATAAAAATCTTAAATTTGTCTCTGTTGTAGCTGTTCAAAGATTGGTTGGTTGCTCTTGTGAAAATGGAATAAAACTTGTAAGTCTTTGCTGTATAGTAAAGTTGAATATCATCTAAAATGGAGAAACAGGTTTTACTTCCCTGCCATAATAGAACCTGATTTTCAGAGATGCTCAACAATCACAACTTCCACTTAAAATCAGTGGAGAGACTCAGAATCTCTGAACAAAGAGGGCATTTCCAGTGGTTGATCTTAAAAAGTTATTTTCTGTTCCAGAGTATTAACTGGTTCTAGCAGTATTCCCAAATACGAGTGATATCACTGAAACCAGTTATTACTCTAGAAGTGGAATCAACTTTTTAAGTATGTCCACAACAGGTGGGAATCATGTAGAGCAATCCCAGATTTCATTCTCTAGCTTTATGTGTCCAAGTTTGAAACTTGGCCCAGTGATTAATTGAACTAGGTATTCATAGTAAACAATGTACTTGAATTCAACTCATTTTTCTTTGTAAGTTATCCATGAACAGATCATAATTTTCACAAATTTGTTCATTATTCTAATTTAATTAATGTTTTGTGAACATTTCAGTTCATGGATCATTTACAACAGTCTACGGCAAGTGTCTGATATTAGAACTATATGTTTGGTCAACTAAGTCACATGGGATTGTTTCTGTTTCCAGACTGGTGACTTGCTTTTGTAAAAAAACAGAAGGGAGCCTGAATAAATTCATACAAATTTGATTTAGGTAAAATATGCATGTACCTTAATATGCAATAGCAGAAGATATGCAGGCCTAGAAAAGGAGAGAGAAGTACTGGAAGTCAAGAAGAAAAGGAGGGAGATAATTTTGCTAACCACTTGGTAACTTCTTCCTGTCAAGGAGACATAATTGCTCCCTTCATTTCCCTCTCAGGTGAACAGAATATCTTGAGTTCAGCTCTGTTGTCAAACATATATAAATGATCTTTCCTTTCCAGAGATTAGCAAAGCAAGTCCAGATCAAACAAAACAGTCTCACTGCTCTCTGTGGGCTAAATAGTCCTTTTGGCCTTTCACAGAGCTCTTTGACATAGTTCCCTTTTCTCTTCTTGTGGAAAAATCAGATTACCTCCTCCTGGGCACTGCTGAGGTGCAGGGGAATCTTTTCAATTCCTCTACTCTGGGTTCTGGCCCAGGAGCCCTAAACTATTAAAATCACTCAAAAAGCTCTTCTCTAAGTCACTTCCTATGTGATCTCACAGTCCTTGGCCACGAGTCTATGGAGATTCTGCTAACAGGTTTCTCTTGGCTGTTTCCCCAAGACTCCTACGTGGCTCAAGAATATCCCCTAGATCCCACCTCCGCCACAGACTCTTTAGCCAAGCCAGACTTCTTATATTATTCTGGTACACTTAAATGAGCCTCTTGATCATGTTACCCCTCTGGGACTACAACTCCCAAATATCCTTCATGGGGATTATATTTCCCAGCATGATCCTCCTTAAAGGGTCAAGGACCCCAATAGGCCCAAGAATCAGTGCACTGTAAAAACTTGTTTCATCTCAAAAACTTTCACTTCATAAGTGCTACCAAAGGTTAATATGGTTCCCTTAGCTTTAGTACTCACTGATTTATATAATCCCTGGTTATAGGAAAGGAACTGCTCCCCACTCACATGTCCTCTGTCATCCTATTTGAAACTTGATCCATGCACTGGAATCTCGGTGGGCAAAACAATTTCCAGCTACCTGAAAACATGAAACACACTTCTATTTTTCTCTCTTGATCTATACTTATTAGCTTAAAGACATGAGCGTGTTGCAGAGACTAATAAATAACATATGCACTCTGGACAGAATTTCAGTGATCATTAGTGTAAAATGGCATTGTAGTAACAGGTTATTAATATTGATACATCAAAGTAGTGTATTTAAATGAGCTCATCATTTCTTGAAAGCCAACAGTTTCTGTGGACTTGAGAAGAAGCCTTTAGCAGAAACTCTTTTGTCTAAAGCTGAATAATAAATGTTTATATCAAAAGATTTAGGGCTTCTTTCAAGAAGCACGTTTATAACTCAGTTGACTTCAGCTGGCAGATGGTACTTAAATAAAGTGTTTGCTGTATGACAAGCCTTATGCCTTATGGCAATCATATTATTTTTCCCTGCTATAACTGGAGTCTGCCCTAATCTGCTCCCATTTATCATGTTTTCTATTTCTAGACACCATTAATGACTGCTTCTTGGAGCAGCTAGTCCTGGAACCCACAAAGGGAGAAGGAATTCTTGATTTAGTCCTAAGTGGAGCACAAGATGTGTTCCAAGAGGTGATTGCAGTGGAATTACTCTGTATTAATGACCATAATATAACATCTTTGTGTAGGTCTGTGGGGGGAGGGAGGGAAGAAATGCCAAAGAAGTCCACCACATAAGCATTTAACTTCAGAAAGAGGAACTACACAAAAACGAGGAAGCTAGTTAAACGGAAATTAAAAGAAATAGTCACAAGAGTGAAATGCCTGCAAGCTGCCTGGAGGCTTTTAAAAAACCTAATAATGGAGGCTCAAATTAAATGTATACCCCAAATAAAAAGAAAAAGTAAGATGACCAAAAAAATGTCAGCATGGCTAAATAACAGAGCAGTTATTTTATTTTAAGCAGTTAGAGGCAAAAAGGATTCATTTAAAAATTGGAAGTCAAACCCTGGTGAGGAAAATAGAAGGAAACACAAATTCTAGTAAGTCAAGTAAAAAAGTAAAATTAGGCAAGCCAAAAAAATAATCTGAAGAGCAACTAGCAAAAGACTCAGAAACTGAGAACAACAACAAAAATGGTGGGACCACTGAACAACTGAGATGCTAAAGAAGCACTCAAGGGAGACCAGTTAATTGGCCATTATGGAGAAGCTAAATGAATTCTTTGCATCAGTCTTCACTGCCGAGGATGTTTGAGAGATTCCTGAGCCATTCTTTTTAGGTGATAAATCTGTACAACTGTCCCAGATTGAGATGTCAGTAGAAGAGTTTTTGGAACAAATTGATAAATTTTAACAGTACGAAATCATGAGGACCAGATGGTTTTCACCCAAGAGTTCTGAAGGAACTTAAATATGAAATTGCAGTACTACTAAATCTGGAATATAACCTACCATTTAAATTAGCTTCTGTACCAGATAATTGGGCGATAGCTAATGTGACACCAATTTTTTTTAAAAAAGACTCCAGAGGTGATCTAGGCAATTATAGGCCTGTAAGCCTAAATTCAGTACCAGGAAAACTGGTTGAAACTATAGCAAAGAATAGATTATCAGATACATAGATAACATGATTTGTTAGGGAAGAGTCAATATGGCTTTTGTAAAGGAAAATCATGCTTCACCAATCAATTGGAATTCTTTGAGGGGGTAAACAAACAAGTGGACAAGGGTGATCCAGTGGATATAATATATTTGGACTTTCAGAAAGCCTTTCACAAGGCTCTTAAGCAAAGTAAGCAGTCATGGGATAGAAAGGTCCTCTCATGGATAAGTAACCAGTTAAAAGACAGGAAACAAAGGGTAGGAGTAATTGGTCAGTTTTCAGAATGGAAAGAGGTAAATAGCGGTGTCCCCCAGAGATCTGTACTGGAACCAGTGTGAATCAGCATATTCATGATGACCTGGATAAAGAGGTGAACAGTGAGGTGGCAAAGTTTTCAGATGCTACAAAATTACTCAAGATAGTTAAGTTCAAAGCAGACTTCAAAAGAGTTACAAAGGGAACTCATAAAACTGGATGACTGGGCAACGAAATGGCAGATGAAATTCAGCGTTGATAAATAAGTTCATAGAGAATAGGTCAATCCATGGCTATTAGATGTGATGTTCAGGGCTGCAACCCCAAGCTCTGGGTATCCCTAACCTACACAGCAAAGAAAAATCAGCAGCTGACCCATGCCAAAAGATTCGAGCTCACAGGGCTCAGGTTGCAGGGCTGTTTCATTGCTGTGTAGACTTCTGGGCTTAGCTGGAGACTGAACTCTGGGACCTTCCCTCCTCACAAGGTCCTAGAGCCTGGCTCTAGCCCAAGCTTAGACATCTACACAGCAAATAAACATCCCTACAGCCTGAGCCCCCTAAACCCTGTGAGCTGCTATGCGCCTGACACACGGGTTTTCTTGCTGTGTAGACATGCCCTCAGCCTCTGACTTCCGATGCTGGGACTAGATGGTGGGGGATGGATCACTTGCTGATTTCCCTGTTCTGTTCATTCCCTTTGAAGCATCTCACATTGGCCACTGTCGAAAGAGAGATACTGGGCTAGATGAACCATTGGTCTGATCCACTCTGGCCATTCTTATGTCTGGTGCAATTTCTTAACATTTTATTTTGAAAATCGCTCTCATTTTGATGGAGTCAGCCAATTTAACATTAACTAGTAAACATTAAGATTTATGAGGTATCTGCAGCTGCTGTATGATGTGCTTTGAGGCTACATAAAGGTAAGTATGTTTATTATACAAGGATCACCAAGTGGGGATTTTCAAACACTTATCAGACTATGCTATAGACAGCAAAATTTCCCTGTACTTTTAAGAGATTCATAGATGTTAAGGCCCCATCATGATTATGTAGATTGATCTAGGAAATATCTTTGGTAAGTGTGTGGTAGCAATGGACAAAAGCTGATTTCATGGTTTCTTCTACACATGTATGCAATCATGAAGATGGTCACATAGTAGTATAGGCAATTTTAGGTGGACAAACTTCATATTTAATTACTATGACCTTTGCAAGCAAAAGCAGGTTAGCCCACTATCCTGAATGTTGATGTTCACATTGTTCTGCCTAGCAGACCATCACCTGACTTGACATTTTTCTTATTTGCAAATCAAGCCCTTTGAATGGCCTCCAACTCTATTTGGCTCTACAACTGTCACCAGAAATCAATATAAATGTCTGAAGAGGAAAGTGTTTTCTCTTTTTCACATTGTTGCTTTTGGCATGAATCTCTCTATACATGTAGAGAAACAGCATCTGAATCTGGTGTTAAGTTATCATATCCCAGTAACTTCATACAAGTGGAATCCCACCCTCCCAAGAAAGCTAGTAGCTGAATATAAACCACTGTTTGGAAAGATGGGGAAAATATGAGTTACTCTGATTATCAGTTATATGCACTAAAAGGAGAACTAATATCACAGGGCTGTCAGTTCCATGCAAAAAAGCAGCATGCATCCAAATTAAAAATATAATCTGTAAAGGTGTTTGTTTTGGTCTGTTTCTGAGCACAGATAGCCACAAACGAAAGGAGAAGAGACAAAACACCCACTGGGGTTATATGTCACTGGTTGGCAGCGGTGGCAGTGTATTTAATGTATGGCAGTATAGCCAAATATCGTTAGTCCTAGGTCAACATATTCTTACTGGATGACAGTAAAATCTTTCTGACAGTTCTAAAATAGTTATTCGCTTTACTGCTTTTTTCCCTTGCTAGTTGCACATTTGTAACTCCCATACCTTTGGGAACAAGATATGCACAACCTATCTATGCACTTACACTGCCCTAATCACATCCTAACAATTAATATCTCTCTCACGTAAATTTTGTGGTACATTTAAGGTGTCTGCTGGATTGCAGGCAGCCAAAGCCTCAGGAAGCCATTCTCTTTTACAACCATATCAGCAGCTTCAAGGGAGTCTGGCTTCATAAAACTAGTGGAGTTAACTTCCACTGCCATAGCTTGTGTGCAGTTCACCAAAACAACTCCAGTGGCAAATAAGTATTTAGGAACTACCGTATTTGAAAAATTTCATCACCATCTAGGAAGGAGCTAGTATTAACAGTTCTTGGTTGCTGCCACAGATACCATTTAGAGACAATGGAGAAGGAAAACATAGATCCAGATGATGCCAGCACCACTACCCAGACACTCACAACCCTCTTGCTGCCATCACAGAAGGACTATGTGAGCCATGACTCAACCCCAGCTGCCAAATTTTAGATTGTAATATTTAACCCAACTGACACTGATATGAGACTCTTGACATTTTGAAATGAAAAAAGTGATGGCAGGAGCACTTAATGGTAGTGATCTAAGTATCTGAAATATCTGAATCAGCCTCAAAAATGAGGTTAGACATATGGCTGTCTCTTCAGCACCAGCTGAGGTTTAGAAAGCAAAGCCAACAACAAGATCTAATTTGGTCAGCTCTTCATTTTGCTGCTGCCTCAGCTCCTGCTCAGAGAACCATAATGTTACTGGCACTTCTAATGAAATAATTTTACTACTCATGGGGAGTAAGATTGACAGAACTGGCCCCAAATACGTGTGTTTTCATTCTTTTATAAAGAACTTATTTTTATAAATATTGGAATTATATTAGCTCTTTTCCCATTACCTTGTACTATACCTGCATGAAAAAGCACCTTAAAACTAATTACTGGTTTCAGCAATCTAGTTCAGCTGTTTGATCCATAGTCTCACCTCATTCACCCATATAGCCCCTTAGTCCCTGGGGTTACTTTGTTAAGTTTACTTGTGTTTATTTTATTCACATACATATTTCTGAAATGTTATCCAGCTTTTCCTGTCATAGTAACATCCACAACTGTCCTGTCAATAGTCTACTTATCAAACACTGATGCAAAGGAAATGAAATCTTCCAATATTTCTTTTCAGTAATCAATAATTTCATACTCATTCATCCAATATGCTCAGGGATATTAACAAACAAAACAAATCCAAAAAGCTTCTTTAGTAGTCTGTGCCTCATTCGGTCTTTTTGCATTTTGAATATTATTTTTATACTTTTGGTTTCTCTTATAAAACTAAAAAGGACTGGAGTTTATGGCTCCCTATAATTTCTAGAGCTCTCTTCTTGCTTATCATTAACATAAACAACTTGTCACTTACTCTACACTGTTTTTCAAAGCTTTATGTTCAGTTTTGCATAGCATTATACATTTTCTTCTGAGCCAGCCCCCAAGATTTTGTGTAGTATCACTTGCTAATAAACATGTCCAATAAATATTATGGATTTTTGATATTTTTAAAAAAGTTTAATTTGTTCAGAACCAAAATTCCCTCCAATAGTTGACATTTGGGAAATTATTAGACTTTTCTCATCATTTCCCAACTTATCATAAACAGTGGCTTCAGGTCCCATATTAAACCAATTTAAATCTAAAGCATTATTCTCATTCTCCCTAATGCTAAGTATTATAAAAATAGATAATCTACAAAATTAACAAAATTAGTTCCTTTTTAATCACTTGATGTTCATTGAATACTCTAACTAATCTAAGATAAATTGAAATCCTTAGTTATTCCTGTAGCTCCCAACCTAATGACATTTGGTTATCTCCAAAAGCATTTCTGAGAAAGCTTCATCATTCTGATACAATGGATGGTAAATATTTCCTATAAAGGTATTTTTGCTTCAGTCCAAGAAAGCACTTAAACACATGTTTAATTATAAGCATGTGAGTAAAACTACTGAAATCAATGGGACTAATCACATGCTTAGAATTATGCATAGACTTGTATACATTCATGGATCAGTGCTTAGATACTTTGTCAAGACAGTCCAAGGTCTAGATTGTAATCCAAAGTGCTCCAGTGTAACTTGGTTGCCTTTGGTGAGTGTAAAGTGAGAGGAAGTCACTAAGATAACTGACTCACAGTTTATTAAAAGCCTTGTAGACAGGGACAAGGTCCATAAATTGGACTCGCAAATGGCGAGGCAGCCACATTACAGCTTGATCCAACGGCATGATGTGTTCTCAGTGCTCTGTCATAATTAATAGCTGGACATCGTCATGAGTTATTTTTTCTTTCTAAGTGGCTTTTAGGGTCAAACCCAGGGAGCATGCATTATAGTAGTCTAGCAATGGAGTGATAAAGGAATGTATCGCCATAGGTAGGTGTTCAAACAGTCCCTGAGCCAAGAGTAGATGGGAAAAGTAGTGTTATCTGACATCCATGAATAGAGCTGAATCCAACAAGACCCAGATGTTGTCAGACATTTTAATCTCTACCTAAAAGTAAAAATCACTAGGTAAAGTCATTGCTTTTCAAGAACATTGGAGTTAAAAAAAAAAAAAAACAGAAACAATATAACAAAACAAACAACCCACATCTTCAAATGTTAGAAATTCAGGAAATATAGACTTCAAACCAAGCATCCAAACTATCTGAACTCTTTAACAGAAGAAAAAAAAAATCAGAAACTAATACTACCTTGTCCATCCATAACAGAGTGTTATGTTATCAGTGAACACGTACATTGGAGAGATACTTAGCTATAGCCCAGATAATATCTAAATTATTTCTAATGAGCCTCCTGAAGAGACGGGATAGGCCCAACCAATGAGAAACTCATAACCAGTGCCATATGGCCAGCATCAACCAACCCAGCTAAGAATTGAAAACACCACCACAAAAATTCAACAAAATTCTGTGTCCTTCAGACAGTGGGGAAAATGACAAACACACACAACATTGATCCCATTGGTACTTGCCCAGACAGTTCAGCACAGGTGATGACCGTGGCATATTCAAGGGTTTTCACTTTTTCCATGATATTTCACATAGCTTTAGTCACGAGACCTTTAAAATGTGAATCTGTTTTCAAGGCCCTTCTCGTAGAGCTGAAGAGCCTACAAATCATTGAAGTTGCTATTAATTTGAAACACTTCCCCTGTGCTCTTAATAGTGCATTACATCAGAAGTAGAAATATTCCTAAGCAACAGAACTAAAACTTATTGTCCACCAAAACTCTCAAAGAGCTAATTTTAAAATAAAATTTGGGATACAGATGATTAGTCTCTATTTGCAAAGAGTTGCAAACCTACCTACATGGAAATATCCCCTAGAATAGATAAAAGTGGGGGAGGAGCAAAAAACCTTTTCATGTGCCCCACCCCTAGCAACCTACACCCACCCATTCCAGGAGTCATTAGAAGCCTGGCCATTAGTCATGACTACCAGCAGCCATCTTTTAGCCTAACAAAACTAACATGCACAAGCTTGCTTGCATTTCTTCAGAAACTCTAGCCAGTAGCTTGCTGTATCTCTGTGCTGCAATACTGATGCAGAACTGAGTATTGTCCCCTCCTCCCCCACAATTCAAAAATTGAAAAGTATTCCATAAAAGTTGAAAGGAAAGATGTTCAATACCATTTGTAATACATATGCTTCATCTGGAATTTTCTACATCATTTCCAGGAGTCATGGTTGCCATATGCCTTAGCCCTTCTGAAGTACCAAACGCCAAAAGTTTTTTGAAATATGAAACTAATGAAAAAGTAGAAAGACAAACAAAGACTAGACATTTGACAACCTCCAAAACTCTTTGTCTTAACACAGATAGGGCTTTGCCATATAATTAAAATATATTTTGGAATAATAATGTGGAGTTGAAGAAAAATAGCAATTTCATATAAAACCAAATGACTTTCTAAAAGCCCATAAGTGCAGCAACCCAAGCTGTGATCTCATGAGTAAATCTGCCTTAATGATACTGGTTTTATTAATAATTTGCAGAATTGATGGGTAGGAGGGTAATAAGATCATAACTATCAGCTTGTCTTGTCTTTATGGGTGACTCAAGTGAGCATATAAAATTGGCTTTTACACTGACCTATAGGACAAAAATTTTTCAAGCCTACAACTGTCTGGAATTGAAAGTGCTGCAAGTGAGGGTGCATTTCCTGTGAGCTAACTCTGAAACATTTAAAACCCTCTTCAGCACAGTCTTCTAAGTGTGATGCAGATGAAAAGCAGCTTTTGAAGCCATGAAATCCTAACCAATTTCACAGTATAAAGCAAAGTGCCTTTGACCTTCTGTAGAGATTTTACATAAGAATCCTATACATACATTGTATCTCTATACTAAACTGGTGAAAGAACCACATTATACAAAAATGTCCAGATAATCCCTTTAGGCTACACTGAATAAAGTATTGAATTTGCTATATAATTTTAAGATTTGGATAGATCCCACAAAGGATATTGTGAGATTTTTCAGCCAAAATGTGGATCCCTCTGCAGTGTTTAACATTACTCTTGGACACAAAAAGATATTATTTGCCATCAGATGAACTCTTCTCATTTAAAGTGACAGAAGCATCTTTTATAATCCACTACAGAATGGAGAACAGCACTTCTGAAGCTCATTAGTATGGCTTTTTTGTGCAGTCTGATTAGCTCCTGCTGTCACTTCTCCTTATGTGTTTTGGAAATATAGAATTATTGGTCGTAGTTTCAACTGAGTAGTTTAATCATTAAGTATTGGTGCTTAATGAACAATATTGTACTTTCTTTGATTCCTATCATGATAAATCATATATAATCTGATATACAGTGATTTTTGGCTAGATGTCAAAGCTGATTAAAATGAAAGAAGAAATATGGGAAATAAAAATGGTTACCTATAAAAGTAACCTAACGTGTATGTGTCCAGTCATTGCAGCATATGAGCACTACAAATATTCATTTATTCAAATACTTGAAAAACACATATATTAAAAACAGGCAGAGTTGAAAGGCAGGGTATTTATTGGAGACAAATGTAAATTCACTGAACCCTCTAAATTAAACCAAAATTTTCAAAATGTGCCCACTAATTTAAAAATTGAACTAGAGGATGCTAGTTTGGCCATTACATTCCTGTGCCTCAGTTCTCCCATCTATAACATAAATATCTAATACTCCCCACATTTTAAAGCACTTTGGGAATCTCATATTAAGAATATTTTTATGCTACTGAACATGTCTTCGCAAAAAGAAAAGGAGTACTTGTGGCACCTTAGAGACTAACCAATTTATTTGAGCATGAGCTTTTGTGAGTTCACGAAAGCTTATGCTCAAATAAATTGGTTAGTCTCTAAGGTGCCACAAGTACTCCTTTTCTTTTTGCGAATACAGACTAACACGGCTGTTACTCTGAAACCTGAACATGTCTTATAATTTTGTTTGTTATTGACTTGTGAAGCCAGTGTCAGAGCTAGGAGTGTAACTCACGTCTTGTTTGACTCTCCTTTTCTAATCAAGAGACATTCTCTCTGTCTCAATGCTATTTTGCAGGGGTAAATTTAATCTGCATAGTTCCACTGAATTCAATGGAACAACACAGATTTGCATCACCTGAGGATTCACCTTTAAGATTTCAAAGCTGGACACCTATGTTAGACCTGAAAAAATCCATTTTCAGCCCAAATCAATGTTTAGCAGCCCACCTGTTAGACAAGAAACCCTAACAAGACATATCACACCAGCTTTATGAAAATATGTTTATGAATGTGAATATGATGTAACTGTAATATACTTTATGCAAAAGGTCTCTTGTACAGTATCATTACAAACTTATAATCTATCGAATGTGTTCATCCTGTTTGTTTGCATGTATTATTTCTATGTCTGGAGTTAGGGGAATAAGATATAAACTTGTATTACTGATGTAAACATATTAAGTGGAAGCCATTAAGTGTGTTCCGGAAACAATCAGTTGTAAATTACCCTAGTTACTTGAAAGCCTTCCTGTGTATGTGTGGGATAGCCCATGGGGAATGGAGGCAAGGATCTTACAGTGACATGTGACCATGTCACCTGATAATGAAATCCATCTTCAATCTGGTGCTTTTCCATTTAGAAGGAGGGGTGGGGACCCAGAGAGACAAAAGATTCCTGCCTTGTGCCAAAGCTATAAAAGAGGGTGGAGCAGGACAAAAAGGGTGGCCAGTCATGAGAAAAGCCCTGCTTACCACCTGAGATGTCTGCTAGATCTAACAAAGACTGTACCAGTGGAAAGGATTGGGCCCAGACTAGGAAGGAGTCTAGTCTGTGAAAGAAGCTTATTGGAACATCTTTGAGGGTGAGATACTACCTGTAATCAGTTTCTTAATGTATTAGGCTTAGACTTGCGAGTTCATTTTATTTTGCTGTTGTGACTTACTTTCTTCTGTCTGTTTTTACTTGAAACCACTTAAATCCTACTTTTTATACTTAATAAAATCACTTTTGTTTATTAATAAACCCAGAGTAAGTGATTAATACCTGAGGGAGCAAATAGCTGTGCATATCTCTATATCAGTGATAAAGAGGGTGAACAATTTACAAATTTACCTTGTATAAGCTTTATACAGAGTAAAACAAATTTATTTGGGGTTTGGATCCCATTGGGAGCTGGGTGTCTGGGTGCTGGAGACATGTAACCTGCTGAGCTGTTTTTAGTTAAAGTCTGTGGCTTTGGGGGTGTGGCCCAGACCCTGGGTCTGTGTTGCAGCAGGCTAGCATGCCTGAATCAACAAGGCAGGGTTCTGGAGTTCCAACCTGGCAGGAAAAATGGGCTCAGAGGTAATTTCAGCACATCAGATGACTGTCCCAAGGGGATCTCTGTGACTGAACCCATCACAGGAGTAAACTGGGGAAAAAATGTATTCAATGGCAGAGAAGTACCATGTCCAGGTGTGAGAGCCTTGTCACAGGAAAGAGAAGAGAAAGGCTTAGATGAAAAGCTATATTCGTTTTTAGAGGACTGGCACTAGGGGAACAAGGATCAAGTTCTTCTCAGCAGTCTCAAACAACTCATATATTGGTGGGATTTTTTTCCTTGTGAATGGTTCAGTCAACCTTATCCTGCACACAGAGTATCTATGCATTTATGGTTAGTTTGCTTCAGAGAATCCTAGTTGAGCCTAAACAAAGAGCCCCAGGCAGCCTGAGTCTTACTTGTTATCTTCTGGCAAGAACAGTTTTGTTCCCTCAAGCCCCGTCCAAACATACATGCATTTTTAATTCACACTTTCCTCCCTTAATTTGACAGTTCTAACCCCTTAGGCAGCCAGCTAACTGAAACTAAGGCGGAAGAGAGGAAAGGAAGGCGACAAAATGCCACCCACAATTTAAAACAAAACAAAACACACACTTAACAAACAAATAACAACAACCATCCTCCTCAATTTGTTATTGATTTCTTTTCCTCCTCTTTTCTAAATTTCAGTGACACTTTGAAGCATTATCTACATGCACAAAAGTAAACAAATATCCACTGTGATCCATGTACCTAAATCAATAGTTCAAATACAAGAGAATAATGGTGTGCCATCCATAACACCAACTATATCCCATTATAAACATGTAAAGCAGAGGCCACTCCAATCCTGGATTCCTCTAAATTGCTTGTCACTTGATCTGACATCTACAAAGAAGTATGACATCATTGCTGTAGCTTACGAAAGCTTATGCTCAAATAAATTTGTTAGTCTCTAAGGTGCCACAAGTACTCCTTTTCTTTTTGCGGATACAGACTAACACAGCTGCTACTCTGAAAACATCCCAATTCAGGATCCCAAATCGTTCCAAGAACATATTCAAATTTACCCTTGTTTTCCCCCAACCCTGCAAACAGATTAGTGTGGGTGAACCCTTTAGCTTGTGGAAAGCCTCACTGAAGACTGCAAGACTGGAGGATAGGTGGCAAAGTAGCTTGTTTTTTGCCTTTTTTCCACTTTGTATTTCTCTCCACCCACTCCCTGCTTCCTCCCATCAACTAGGACCAGATATTGTCCACATCTCTCCACATCTTATCAGTTCTCCATATATAGTTTCAGATCTCACCTGGAACATTGTTTTCATGTGTCGATTTCTCTTAATTTCTCCCTCTTTAATTTTCTTACGTTTGTAACAGAAGTTGTATGAAGTGTTAATCAGGGTTCAGATTGTACAACAGAAGCTAATCCCAATGACCTGGTATTGTATCTTAATACATGTAAAACAGAAAAGAAGGGGTGAAATCTTGACCCATTGAAATCCATAGCATTGATTTTACCCATGATGTTGAGAAGATGTAGATGCTCAGCTTTGAAATGTTGTCCAGAACTTCTATTGACTTTATTGGAAATCTATAGAATACAGCCCCACGCAGTGTCTTGCAAATTTGCAATGGGCTTAATTTTCTTCTCACACTAATATAAAGTAGGAATAATTAAAAGGAATGGAGTTATAGTGGGATAAAAATGGCCTATGTGAAAGGAAAATCAGGCTCTGAACGTCCCAAAAGAAGTTAATTCTCTATGAAGGATTCCTCCATGCACACTAGTGCACCTCAATAACCACGTTAGTGCTTTATGAGACCCATTTTAAAGGCAGTGGTGCAGGGGAGCAACTGCAGAGTGAGACAAAGCATGTCTTCTCCAGGGAGTGATGCCTCACCAACTCTAAAGCAAGCCTGCATTATTGGCAATAATCTTGGAGAATCGATTGTGCCATCTTGGATAGGAATACAGAAACTGGACATGTCTTTTACCTTCAAGCCAGTCAAGTGTGTGATGGAGCTTTTCTAACTGTAGCTGTACCTAACACACTGTGGTGTGGTGGCTTGCTGAGTAAGAGTACATCTCTGGTGATATACAGTATAGAAACTATAAGTGTGTGTCTGTTTTGGTGAATGCCCTGTTCTTTCATTAGCAGTGATGTCTTTTGTTATAAATAGACTTGGCAGACTTGGTTTTTTTTTTTAATATAATTTCAATGAATAACATAAATTCTATTTAATGAAAGTAGACTCTAAGATAAAAATAATTAAAGCTTTATAACCATTAAAACCACAAACTGTCAACATCATATGTCAAAATAGATGAAGTAAACTCCCTTAAATCAAACTCTATGTTCTCTTGCAACATTTTTCTGACATTGCCTTTTTATAAATTTCAACGATTTTCTATGGAAATATTTTGTCATAGATCCCTAATCTTGAATAGTATTTACCTATTTTTCTTCTTAAACACTTATTGTTCTGATAGCCCAAGGATTTTCAAATATTTATATAATGTGGACTCCATGTTAATAGATTAGGTCTCATGGACCACCTCCCCTTTCAATTTCCTAATCACTAGCCCATTTGCAATTAAGCAAGTACTCCTATGGTACCTATTGCAACTGCTGATATGGAAAAATTGAAATGAATTGTTGTGATGTACTTGCAACTGTCTTTAATATAATCAGCGCTCCAGGCCAGTTCATTAGCTGATGTAAATCTACATAGTTTGGCTGACTTCAATGGAGATATATCAGTATATATCAGCTTTATAATACCATCTGAGGTTTTGGGCCAAAGTCTCCTCACAATGGAGCACATAGTAAATGGGGAATTTGTGTGTAAAGCAGGATGATCTGTATGTGTAAACATCCACTGGCATGTGAAAATGCAAGATTCTAATCTAGAGAGACAGAGGGTGCATGTGCTGGATTTCTTTAGGTACACCTATAGTGCTTGCAGATTGGCTTGTGTGTGACTGTGCATTATATGTTCTGTGATGCTCTTGCAGAGATCTTTCATTACAGGCATTAACAATGAAGTTATGGTGTCCTCTAAACTCAAGTCTGTGTAAACTTCCTAATATGTGCATGGTATTTGTGAGTGAATTAATCAACATATCACATTGATTGGCTCTGCATCTTCAGTGAGCACTGACATGTTCTTTTCTCAGCAACATCCTTTAGGTGAATCAGTAACTTATACAGCCATGCCTTTTTTTCTTCTTGTAGCAGAGGACAATGTCAGGAAGATGAATGTATTACTTAGAATAAGACAAACCACTATACTGCATATAGTGATATGTTTGCTGTTTGTTCTCAGCCTTTCCATACTGTCACCCCATATTAAAAGAGAAAAAAAAAATCAAATATTCCATAAAATGGATTACACATTTGAAGTACTGTGAAATTGGCACATTTCCATTATTAAAATATGTCATGACAACATATTTGCATCGTAAGACACTAAATATATACTTTAGGAATCATGCAATCTGTCTAATTTCAAAAGAACCAATATATATTTTGCAAGATATGATGATTCATAGATTCATAGATATTAAGGTCAGAAGGGACCATTATGATCATCTAGTCTGACCTCCTGCACAACGCAGGCCGCAGAATCTCACCACCCACTCCTGCAATAAACCTCTCATCTATGTCTGAGCTATTGAAGTCCTCAAATCGTGGTTTAATGACTTCAAGGAGCAGAGAATCCTCCAGCAAGTGACCTGTGCCCCATGCTACAAAGGAAGGCGAAAAACCTCCAGGTCCTCTTCCAATCTGCCCTGGAGGAAAATTCCTTCCCGACCCCAAATATGGCGATCAGCTGAACCCTGAGCATATGGGCAAGATTCACCAGCCAGATACCCAGGAAAGAATCCACTTTTATGACAGTTGTATTACTTCCTTCCTCCATCCTATATAGTTATGGGGGAAGGGTTGATTCTTCATTCTGAAGTTGATGCTGTTTCCTGCTTATTCTGCATGATCTCATCCATGTACCTTTACAGCATTTAATCCTTTCAACTGGGAGAGGTGGAGATTGTGTCAGTTCTGATATCGGTATTAATTCAGTTCTATTAATCAGTCAATAGAGGGAACTCCCAAACCTGGGTCTCCGGCAAGATAACGGGAGGGATAATGGGCTGGTGCCAAGACACTTTCTTGACAATCAGTTCTTTCTTTCCAGTTTATTGTTACTGTAACTATTATGAATGCCCTAGTTACAATCTGTATCATCTCAAGTAATGTAGGAAAGTATCAGATCCAAAGAAGCTGCCAATTTAATCTGTAATTTCCAATTTAGAAAGCAGCTATATCCCCAAGGAAAAAATGTGGACCAGTTTCCCTTCTCCAGTAGCATAACATAAGATAACTAGGACTGAAGTATTATAAAAAAGACTTGAAAATTAGCAGATCATTTCCAACATAAGCATGAATCCTCCAACTTTTACATGGCTTCTTTGCCTAGAAAAATAAAGCTTAACTACCACAACTTTAAAGGACTTATACAAAAAAACATGGAGGTCTATTATAAAACCCACACATAGACAATACTTACTATGTAGAAATATTTGATTGAATTGACTTACAAGAGTCATTTATAAGTACAGGTGGTGCACAAGACTCCAGGGCTTGAATTTCCTTACCCCAGAACAAAACTTGGATAAGCAAAAGCATTTAATTCCTATTCATCTCTGTTTCCCACTGCCTGCAGCATCACTGATGTTCAAAGGGATTGAAACTTTCCACATTTTCCATCTGATGTCTCAAGTGGTACAATATATCCCAAAAGTTTTCCTCCAGTGACTCTGGGACTGGCATTCAAGAGCTTTCTGAATGAAGTGTGACATGAGCTGGATGAGCCCTGTTGTAGCTAGTCAGGCATTAGTAAAACAAAACAGGCTCAAGAGTTATAAGAAAACACATAGAGGGTTCACATAGAAGACTGGAATTTTATATCTGGCTGAGAATATAAGGACAATTAAAATGGTTGGAGGATAGAGGAAATGTTAAGAAAGGCAATTTATATAAGGTGAGATGCTAAAGAGAGACATTTCAAAATAACAAACACCATAGAATTCATATCCTGATTTCAAATCCTCCAACGTCAGGAGCATTTGGATCTGAGAGTCAATCCAGGATTTTGGTTCGGACCCATCTCTATCAGACAGCAATAACAGAAAGCAGCTAATTTAGGAACACTTTGGCCCTTTGACAACTATATAGTTTTCTGTCTTCAATTCTCATGTGTTTAATATTGTTACTGGGTGCTAAAGTTTAACTTCATAAATTGTTTTCCTGTGCCTGATATCTACCCTTTCCATTAGAGCTGAGTGAAGATTTTTCAACCTTTGCCCCCGCTACCCCCCAGGAAAAAATCTGCAGATTCTGTTCAACTGAAATATTTCATGAATATATGTCAAATTTACCAGATTGCTGCAGTTGAAAAAGTTTCATTTCAGTATTTTCAAAATGGAACATATATATTTTTCAATTAAAAATATATTTTTGCTTAAACTTTATTTTGTTTTCATTTTTTAAAGGGTGAAAAGATCAAGAACTAAATGAAATGTTTCATTTGGGGTTGAATGTTTTGTTTAATCCAAAACATTTTCTACTTTTTCAGTTTGCTGAAAAATTCAAAAACATTTATTTATGGTTGCTTTAAAATGAAAAATATTTTTGACTGTTCGTTCATGCAATGAACCAAAAGAAACAAACAAACAAAACAACAATAATTGCACTGCTTTACTTTCCATGCTTTCAGAAATCAGTTAGGAGATGAATCATTTTTTCAGAACTATAATTTTACTACTTCTGAGGAAATCCTGTTAACTCTGCACACTTAGACAATAAGAAAAAGTACTAATACTTATCAACAGGATAAGAGCATGCAAATTCCTTTGTGGAGTCTTATTTATTGCAAGACTAATAGTGATATAAATGACAATTTATGGACTTTCATGCTTAAGGGTAATTTTTGCTGTGTGAGAGGTCACAAGACAAGAAAAAAAAAATCACCATCAGCTCAAACAACACAAAAGGGTAGAAGTGAGTGTTGCCCATTACTGTACTTCCTCACCATATATATTTAGCCCCACCTAACTTTGGGAAGTCTAGCTCAGCTGGTGGAACTGTGATCTCTTCATCCTCCACACCACTGTTCAGAAAGCATAGGGACTCAGACCATAGCTGTTTCTCCTGCAGGTACGCAAGTTTAAGGAGGGGAGGGCTAAGGATTCTTGTAACGACTCTTTTCCCACTCTCCTGCATGTATAACCACTCAGGAAACAAGCCTACCATTTTAACTGTGTACTATGTTCAGACAAGGATTTACCAGGGAATAGGAAAAGACTTGATACTTGACATAACTTTTTCCTAGTAAAGCCAAATATTTCTAATCTCCAACAAAAGAAGAAGAAACGAATTGAGTGCAGTCATTACCAGGTTGATTCCTCTGCACTTCCTCATTCTTGTGTGTCTTTTATTATTATTCCAAGATCGGTTATTATCATTACTAGTGACTGCAGAAACACATGAACGTTCCTGGAACACTTGCCCACATTCAGCTATGCAAGAAAACAAAACAAAACCCATGCACCTTCTGCTTCAACAGGTCACTGAATGAAATAATGTGTTGGGAATTCTACAGAGTGCAGGGCTCAAGGTAAACTTCATTTGGAAGTAAAGATCCTTCAATATATTATGTACATTGGAATCAAAGAGGTCGCTGCTCCTCATTTTGTTCAATGGACCAAGCTGGAAGAAATGCCAATTTGACAGACCCCTTTTTGAATTTTATCAAAGAAGTCATTTCTGCAAAGCATCATGCAGTCAAGTTATCACACCCAGCTATGTGGTATCCCCTCCTTTCTCCTCTTCCCTAAATAACTGACATATTCCAAATGACACTCATATGCTTTTGGTGGATGATAGGATAGTATCTTAGTTGTTCTGTTTCAGCTAAGATTTTGAAAAAGCATATAACTATGAGGAACTTTAAAGTATCAAACTTCCAAACCTTTTCAGCTTTTTCCCTTTACAGTGTGCTATAGAAGGATAAACTCTGTGTAAGAGTTCATAGCTCTGGGAGCTTATACATGAGATAATTGCTATCTAAACATGGTACAGGGCATGTACTTAAAAGGATGTACCATTTTTTTTCAGATTATACCATGCTGAGAAATGTTCCCTCTGTAGATAACTGCCGTATAAACACATTGGCTGTTGCAATCAAGCTGTTGTTTATCTATTATACTAGAACAATGAGAAAGGATTCAGTTATTCACAATCCAGGGGAAAAAAAATCAAACATATCAGCTCACAGACAGTGATGAAACACTCTTTGTGTCCAAGCACAACCCTCTTTTTTCAACACAAGGCATTAGTTCACACTCTTAATCATCTTCTGAAATTAATTTCAAATATGTATTCACTTCAACCTTATTCCCAAAGTGCTGACAATGGCAAGTTGGAGAAAATATCTGCATACATCTTTCACTCCCTCAAGAAATGTGTTTATTCACATGGTGGGTTTGTTGAATCTTCTTTTCTTTTGTCATATAGTAAGAATTATGTTGATGGAGTTGGAGTACACCCACAGTAAATGGCTCTACAGGAGACGTAAAGCCTCAGCATTTCCTTTGGCATTTAAAATCACTCAAAAGCTTGATTTATGCCTTGTTCACTGCTCCGTTACAAACAGTAGGCCAGATCCTCAGAGCTGTTAATCAGTATAGTACCACTGACATCAATGGAGAGATAATAACTTACAACAGCTGAGGACCAGGCTCAAAAGTATCAAGTGTATTAAAAATCCACGCCTAAAATTACACAAGAGCAGTTGCCCACATAGAGTAGAGATGATGAATTTAGTTCAGTTTACACATACTTTCCTAAGTATATGTATAGGGAAATCTTTGATAAAGCAGATCATTCTGGAAGAAGAAACCCATCAAATGGTGAAAGGGAGGACATAGCTATTCATCATTTCTATGAAAAAGAGATGAAAAAATGTGCAAATTAATATGAAGCAGAGAGTTAATAAAATCACCTAAAAATCAAGCCAAATTTAGATCAGTCTTCACAATGGATTGAATTGTGTGGACAACAGAGCATTCCAATCAGAGAGTAAACTAACTTACATACTTTTCTGGCCCTACTACAATTTTGAGAAGACCCAAAGGAACCAGATTCTGGACACAGTTACCCTGATGTGAATCCAGAGTAGCTCTGTTCAACCCATCAAAGTTATTGTTCATTTACACCAATATAAGTGAGATCAGACACTGGCTCCACTCTTAAAGAAGATTTTTGACATTGTCCCAGATCTCTCAACTCTATTGAAGTAAAGTAATTCAGGATAAATTCATACTTTGCATAGCAGTCTCCACAGTATTAGAATATGGGACTTAAATTCTATATATAATTGAAATTCACAAAATGTGTTGGGTGTGGTGAACTATGTAAACTAGTCCATTCCAACTCAGCTCATGGGGGTTGCACAACAGAACATCCAAGATTTCAGAATTTACTCTTTAGTTGCCAGGCTTATACTTCTGCATCTTAAATCACACAGAAAAGGTAGTTTTAGAATTTTAAGTCAATGGAAAGCAGCAAGAGGTATGAATCTCTACCTTCTGCAGCTGAACTCAGTACCAACATCCAGGAGAATAAACAACCCAATGCATGAGCAATTTCTCTGGAATTGCATATTCTAGGACTATTTTTCAGTCCTGAAAACTAAGTTTTTTTGCTGTGTTTTTTCACAGCTTGGTGCTAATTTTAAAGTGCAAGTCGGTGTGGTGAGTGACCACACAAATACGTTATGCACATCAGGAAATGTCACCACACTTTGTAGTTTTTCAGCAAGGTATGGACAAATTAAAGAGTATGACATCCATTCTGCCTGGACAGCCTATAATGCTAAAATTAGATCTCGCAAATCTATTCTCTAGATCCTCTGTTTCTTTAGGTTTGGGATTGTGTATTGCATATCATGGGATCTATCACAGAACCTCATTTCTTTCTGCTCTAGCCTCTTCCTCTTTAATCTACCTTTATAACACAGCTATTTGACAGGTTTCAGAGGAACAGCCGTGTTAGTCTGTCTTCGCAAAAAGAAAAGGAGTACATCTATTTGAGCATCTAGTTTCTTCATGGATATTTTGAGTTCTTGTATGGCTTGTGTATTACCCACTTTCAATTCTTTAAATCACACATGGGAGAAGAAGTTGTGACTCCAGAACTCCACTAAATGGCTTATAGATAGTTGCTATATGTCTGAGGAATCATGAAGCTCTCGTAAAATTGAGTAACCTTTGATATACAGTACATGGTGCTTTTTTCTTATAATATTTTCCTCCTCATGCTAACTGAAAAAGAAGGCAGATAGCATTTCACTGTCAATACCTTCAGATATAAATCTCCAATGAATGACGGTTAAGGAGGAAGATAAGCAAGAGTTTACCTAAAAAGTGTTCTAACTTTGTAGCTGGCACATCAGTGTTTCCCACAGTCTACACATACACTGAAAAAGAGATTTTCAGTTGTAATATAGAACTGACACACAAGGTTGCTTGTAAAACAGTAATCATTATTTCCTGAACCCAGCCACCAGACCCAGACAACACTTACTAAAGGTTAACATGCCACGGGTCAGTATCCTCTAACTAGTGGTTACTGTCATATCAATATATTGAGAAATCAGGTTTCTTTTTTTTCTGTAAATGAAGTTAACATATTTCAGAAACAATTACTAAATTAATATTGTGGAGATAAATGAAGAGTGCAGAACAATTAGGAACAGATTCCCAGCACAAGTTCAAATCTCAATGGGGACAATTCCCCTGATGAAAGGGAATTCTCAGCTGCTGCAACGCTAGAGGAGCCAGCTCCTGGAGAAAAGGGAATGAATACCGTTCTGTGCAAGTAGTCCCGCTGAAACCAGGAAGGAGGACTAAACATGAATAAGAGTGGCACAATCTGGGCTTAAACATCCTATTATTTTACTTTTATCATTTTGTCTTAATTCCTATAGAATAGTTACATCTGCAGGATGATGTTAGAAGAATTAAGATTTTTGGAACGTCTTTTGCCAATTTCAGGTTTTTTAAAAGAATTGGTGGACTTACAAGTGAATTAAGGTGGTAGGAACTGAGCATTTTCCCCTTGTTGTACGGAACATAGGCCCTCTTGTGCTGATGTGGAAGCATAGACTTCCTCTTGGATTTACACTCTATTAACACTGGGAAAAAGAATGCTCTTTAATGCCCTTGATCAAGGTGTAACATCGGATTTTTCAACTTATTCACCTGAACCAAAAGTTAAATGTTAACTTCTAGCGATGCTTCCTCTTATTTAATTATGTAGCAACTTTTCTCTAGCCTAGCATTGCTGATGTATTTAAGACATTTGTAAAATCAGCTGTTTTCTCATTGCTGACAGTGGCTTCAGCCAGAGTCATGGATACTTCAAAGACAAAGAGAAGCTGAAGCTGAAACTGAAAATGCAGTTTCCTGTTAAAAGCACACCATAGGTTTTAGCATATTCAAGTTCCTAAGGTCTCTAGTCCAAGGCTTCTTAAATTAAAATAAATTAATTAAAAAGAAGATAGAAAAAACAAAACAATTTGCTTTTGTTTCCTTTGCTTTGGGGGAGTTGATATGACTAAGAAGTTCTAACCTATGACATTATGACCACATCCTGACATAAAATGGTTAGCTAGTTTGGTATCAATCAGATCACACCTTTTAAAAACATTTATATTACAATAATAAATTACAGATAGAGAGATATTTTAAATCACCAGTGAAGGACTGTTCCATAAAACATAAGTCGTAACGACAAGTTTAGGTCTAACTCTGTCCAGATTAGCTTTATATATTTCAAACAATGAGACCTGTACCCTTAAGAAATAGTTCCACAGTCAAATGACTTAACTGTTAGGGTATTTATTTAGAATACTTAATAGTATATATCTTCAATTATTCTTAATTTTCAACCATTATTTCTAATTATCAGTGGTCTATTGGATAGAGCTCTGAAACTTGGTTCAATTCCTGTCTCAGCTATAAACTTTCTGCAAAATCTTGGCCGAATCACTTAATCTATTTTGTGCCATGTTCTCTTCTGCACAGTACGGATACTGCATCCCTATCTCATGGGGATATTGTGAAAATGAAATCAAATGTTTGTGAGGTGCTTATATACTACAGTGATGAGGGCCATATGAGTACCTAGGTAGACAGATACCCTGTACATTTCTCATAACTGACGTTTGTGCTCTTGAGATACAGTGTATCCTTCTATTCATCATTTGTCTAAGTTATACATAAATGGGGCCCAGTCCTAAATGTATGAACAGAGGAGCTAATTCATCATTGTTTTGCATCTACAATGATCATTTACACTCATGCAAAGTAAGCAGAATAGTGGGTACAAAACAATACCAATGCAAATCTTGTTTTGCAGCATTTTACATTGTTGTCACATTCACTTGGCAAAGGTGTAAACAAGCATACAAGGTATAAGATAATGGAGACTCAGGACCTATGCCTAAAAGCTAGCAAAACTGTCCAACACCACCTTTCAGGATCAGAATCCCGGATGTCTCAGTCAGGGTATGGTGCAGAGGCAGAAATTGTTGCTCTGGTGGATGATCCTTTCTATCCACATACAAAGAAAATGCATTCATACGCATCTTTGTGGGCTTCTCTGGGGCATCTGATACCTTTTTATATTAAATACTCCTGTCCTATCTCCTACAGACTTTACGTTGAACTGAAACAACTAAAGTTCTTCCTCTCAGACCAAAGCCACAAGGCCATTATGGGCAACTTTTCCTCCAGCTTGAGAGACCCCCCACGTCAGTTTTGGAATCCCACAAGGTTCAATTTTCTCTCCTATATTATTCAACATTTATATGAAACTATTTTGAGTTGCTGCTGAGATGCACGGTGAAGTGCCAGCAGGGCATAGCTGGCACTTAGCTGTACATTTCCTCTATCGTCCGGCTTGCTTAGTGCCTTACTGGTTAAAGAGCACCTACTTAAAGCTGAGGCCTGCAAGACTGAGGTAATGGTGATGGGAAGATCACTTCAGGGGATTTACTTCCTGTATAACATCCCTCACTATTAGGCTTCTGTCCTGCTCTGTGGGTCTTTTGGACTCCTTAGTGCAACTGGACACCCAAAGAGCTGGGAAGCAGAAAATGCACATACTGATCTGTGAACGGCTGTAAGACATTGCCCATTCTGCAGACACATATTTGGCTATGATAATTCACGCATTTGTGATTTTCAGGCTTGACTATTGCTGCCCCTACCTAGAAATGAAGACACATGCATCCTGAAAAAACTCATACTGGCATAAAATACAGCAGCCTCTCTTCCCAGCAATTCCTATCTCCACAGATGTTTGACCCTGGTTGACTTTGCACTGAGCACTCATTAAATACAGAGTTTTATTAATGTCTTTGTCCTGATATTTACAGCCCTTCATGGAACTGGTAAATTAG
Organism: Eretmochelys imbricata; assembly: GCF_965152235.1. Taxonomy (NCBI): domain Eukaryota; kingdom Metazoa; phylum Chordata; order Testudines; family Cheloniidae; genus Eretmochelys; species Eretmochelys imbricata. The sequence goes on along the minus strand of NC_135572.1, from coordinate 89,309,312 downwards.
CAAGATGAGAGATTGCCTCTCCTTCTTCAGCCATGACCTCCTCTGGCAGCTACATTCCATTGGCTCTCTGAAGCTGTTGATAAATAGGGGAGACTTGCAAGTGCAGGAGACAAAATTTCAACAGGACCTGAAATAAGACAGTGGAATTAACTAGCCAGATAAGAATGTGTACTAACCTCACCACAGTCTGAATTAAATATACAATTTATCTCTTTGAATTGTGCTTTCCCTCAGTAAGGTCTTCTTAGTCACATACACAAACGATTAAAATCTAATCAGGCTTCTTACTCCTACCTAATGGGGAGGAGGGACTAGGAGAAATAGATAGAGAGATTTTTTTTTCTTTTTAATCTGGGGGAGTTCTTTTGATACAATGGTTCCAGTAGTTTAGATAAGTCCCAAGTTTTGACTTTCAAATTAAAGCCATTGTTCGTAGCTTTTTAAAATAAATAAATTAATGAATGAATAAAAGTGGGTATAATTTTTTGAAATGGAAATAGGGTGTTTCTCTCACTCCCCTATAACACATAAGCCTCTGAAGACATTTTGTTCCAAACTTTAAAAACAACAAAACAAAAACCCAGCCACCACAATGGAAAATCTCAGCCTAACGAGTGACTGTTTTTGATAATTACTATGAGATGAAATGGAACATTATATTGGCAAGGGTTTTTTAACTTTATAGGAGTTGCTGCAGGTGTGCTATAATTTTGAATTATTCCATTGTCAGCTCTTTCAAGACTTTGGAGTTTTACACTATATGGAACTAATTTAGATTTTTTTTTAAAAAACCTGTATAGTGTATGTTTTCCTAATTTGAATTTTGGCATGCACTCACATGTCTATCCTTCAGTTCTTTACTATTGTTTGGTTTACATGTGTTCTTTACGATAGTGAAGTTCAATAACAATTATTAAGCTGCCTTCCCTAGTTAAATATCAAATTTCCGGATACCAGTAATACATGGGAGTTATTTGGTGTTATGATCAAACTACTTATTTTTATTGATGCTATGATATTTATCTTCTCTTCTCACTATATTTAAGTTAAGGATGAACGTATTTCTCAATTTTGTATTAGCCTGACCCTAAAATGGTTTCCGAAATACCAGTGCCTGGCAATTTACCTTTCAGTTTATCATCTGCAGATGTGTTGGAGTTCAACAGGTTTCAGTGAGTCTCTTTGTAGCATGCCCCAAAAACTCATATTTTTGACTTTTTCTGTCTCAGATGCTGAATTTGAAAATATTCCCTAACTGCAGAAGGTTTTTGATCTCAGCTGCTCTTTCATTGCTGCTTTATTAACTATATTTTACTTGGTTTTGTAGCATGGATTTCTCATCTGTGTATCAGATTAACTACAGAGAGATTTTGAACCTTTTTTAAAGTAACCTACAATAAAAGCCTTTGAGCCTTCCACCAATCGAGTATCCCAACCAAAAACTTTAGTCAGTAGAGAATGCAATTGCCTAACTCAGTGGTTCCCAAACTTGTTCCACCACTTGTGAAGGGAAAGCCCCTGGCGGGCCGGGACGGCTTAATTACCTTCCGCATCCACAGGTTCAGCCCTATCGCAGCTCCCAGTGGCCGCGGTTCGCTGCTCCAGGCCAATGGGAGCTGCTGGAAGTGGCACGGGCCGAGGGACATACTGGCCGCCACTTCCAGCAGCTCCCATTGGCCTGGAGCATGTGAACTGCGGTCACCAGGAGCCACGATCGGCCGAACCTGTGGACGTGACAAGTAAACAAACCGGCCGGCCCGCCAGGGGCTTTCCCTGCACAAGCAGCGGAACAAGTTTGGGAACCACTGGCCTAACTCTTAAATGAGTCAGTAAACTCTAAGCAAGTAACACCTCTACTTACATCTCTGCACTGGCTTCCTAGTCAATACTGGGTGCAATTTAAGGAGAAAGAACTGCATAATCTGGGATCCAGTTATTTTACTAATTGTCTTTGGCCTTATAGTCTATCTTGACATTTAAGTTGAGATGCAATGGTCATGATGTCAGTTACCTAGGTAAGACTCTCTGGGGCCAAAGGCAGGGCTTCACCAGTTGAAAGCCTTCATCTTTGTAATTTCCTCCCCTTGGTGGTCCACCAGAGACAAATCTGGTGAGTCTCAGAGTATCATAAAAGACCTATTTCTCTTGTTTAACCTTTAGTTGATTGATCTGAATTAGTTTGGATTTTGTCAGGTTTCAGAGTAGCAGCCGTGTTACTCTGTATCCGCAAAAAGAAAAGGAGGACTTGTGGCACCTTAGAGACTAACAAATTTATCTGAGCATCAGCTTTCATGAGCTACAGCTCACTTCATCAGATGCCGATGAAGTGAGCTGTAGCTCACGAAAGCTTATGCTCAAATAAATTTGTTAGTCTCTAAGGTGCCACAAGTCCTCCTTTTCTTTTTTTGGATTTTGCGTGTGTGTTTGTAGCATTTGTTTGGTTTCTATTCTGGTTTGCTTACTAATTTAGACTGGTTTACATTTTTTTATTTTACTTTTGTTTTAGAATTGAATTCAATAAGTAAAACAAAATATCTCTATATAAACACGTACGAGGCCTACATCTGGGCTGACTTACACTCTGTGCAAATCCTGAAAGAGAGAGTGGTATAAATCAGTGCAGATTTTGACCTTCTGGGCCAGATTCTCCATTTGTTACACCAAACTGATACCATTGAGCACTCACACATCCTACTGATGACAATGGAAGCTGCAGGTGTCCTGTACTTTTGAAAATCAAGCGACTTTGACTTAGCTGGGTTTATGACCCTAACTTTAAGCACCCTGGTGACCTTATGGATTCTAACATTTGTTAAATTTACACTGAAGCCCCTTTCATTTCTAATAAGAGGAAAAGAATTTGTTTATTCCCAACACCCTTATCAGATAAAGTAACGTCCTCAAGGCACCTGACTCCTGTGCTTTAAATAACTTCAGTGTTTTTAACTAAGAAAACATCGCTCCTTCTTTAATGACAATGGTTTCAATGCCTCATTAGTCAGGGAGAGCAGAGATGGATTGGGGACTCCCCTATTCCTAGCAGGAATGAAGAATCTGTTGGTTGCAGTACAGAAAACACTAGACTATAATGTCTGTTAGTAGAGGTTTATTTTTTACTTATATATAATATTGCATTCAACATCCTGCTCATAAAGAATGGTGCCCTTATTGCTGTTCACATCTACTTCTATACCATCAGGGACAAACTGTGCTCTTGTGTATGCTTTTGTAAATCCAGAACTCGTCCACGCATTTCAATAGAATTACTCCAGATTTACACTAGTGTAATTAAGATCAGAATTCAATCCTCCATTTCAAGTAAAATATTTTTTCCTGATTTTCCACTTTCTCTTTCTGCTATGATGGGTCACATGAAAAATAAGGATCTATGTCACTAATAGCTTCTGTAATCCACAAGCAGAAGGAAAGAGAGCTCTATCTACAGGTTAAACTGCTAACAGCAGTAACAAATATGAACTCTGGATCTCTTTTGACATCACATAGTATGAGATCCTGTTTTGTTTTGTTTTTTAAAGAAAGATTGATTTAATGAAACAGAATTATGAACAATGAAGGACAAAAGAACTGATTTATTTGAAGTTCCCAGGAATATCAATGTCATTTCCATGATACAACATAGGCAGTAAAATATAGTCTAAACCAGGGAGTAGCCTAGGGGCCCATGATTAATCCACCCCTGAATGTAGAGGTGACATAGCTTGACAAAGCCAAGCCTACTATAAGGCAAAGAAGGAATTTCAAACAGATAATGATTCTGAAGAACTAAAGCAGGGCTGGACATAGATATGTGAATGTGGCCTTGAACAGAGGTAAAAAGGTCTCTGAACTTTGAAGGCCTTATTCTCTCAGTGCCTGTTCCCTCAGAATCCACTTCTATCCTCCCCTACCTGCTGATTCACCACAATCATCCTCCATCAGCACAACTTGAAGGGTGAACTTGAAGACCCAACGTTTCCTCTGATCATAGATGGCAGTGTCCAGACACCCTCTTCATCAGGGTGAGGACAAGAGATATGATTCCCCCTTCCCAAGCTGCCAAATCCCCTTACCCAAAGTGTAGGAAATAGTCTACAGGCCTCTGTTTCAGACTTCCAACCATTTTATTTTATACCAGGTCCCTCAAATCGTCGAGCCTTTCCTGAAATAAATGTAAATGGTTTATAGAATTCAAACCTATACACATTAAATTTTATTTATTCACATACATTTATAAATTTATTAAAAAAGGGCATCTATCTGTATACACTAGGTGTGCTTGACATAACTTAAAAATACATCCTGCTATAGCAATTGAAAATAACCCACACAAATTCCCCCATGCCACCCCACCTCTTTTAAATGCTTGTGGAAGGGGGTGAGCATTGCAAGGTGCCCTGAAATTCATCAAGTCATTTTAACTACACAAACAAAAAAAAACACAAAACACTACTCCAAGCAGAGAAGCCCAATATGGGAAAAGTTCTAGAGACGCCATTAAGTCCACTAAGGACTTAGCCATTGCTATCCATTTTAACTGGAAGGAGCTCAGATACTACAGTGATGCACAGCAGCATAAAACTTTAAGTCAGACAGAGCACAGCAGATCCAGTCTATTCACACCCTGGGGTGGGTTTTTAAAGGTATTACAAGCTTCTTTAACTGTTGGCACAGAAGTAAGACAATTTGGAGTGGTGGAGGAGAGTGAAACCCATCTTTCATTTGCAAGTGGGGAAGAAACTTTCCTAATCTGTAATATGGAAAAATTCTGTTATGTCTGTGGCTGATCTGTGCCTGACATCTATGTTGTTTTATCCTCCCACTGTAGTGTAATATTCTGTTTTTAGTTAAAGGCTTCTCCTGAGAATGAAAAACTGACCAACTCCTCCACAAGCCATCACATATATTCTCCTGTTGGTTAATGATGAGGACTTGATGTCTGCAAGGAAAGCAGGATCAGCCTCTTACATGGTAAATCAGAAAACTGAAAAACATTATAGGATAGAGCAGGTTTAAGCCTTCCTTTTTATGAAGAGACAACTCACTCTCAAGGAGAGTGCTGTCAAAAAAAAAAAAAACTCATTTAACTATGGCTTTAGGTTAGACATAGACCTCATTTTGAGACGATAAAAGGTTGATTCTTTATCTACTAAGCCATGAACTCTCCTTAGACCATCTGTTTGCCTTTGAATTTGTGGGAAGAAAATATGATGAAAAAACAAAAAGTAAACAGCAATAAATGTACAGCCTTCACCTAAGCCCTGAAAGGCATTATGGGGCACGCTCTTATGTCTGAGCCTGCCTTTGCTATTATCACAAAGCACAGTCAGCTGGAAAGAATTGCACTTTGGCCACATCAGTAAGGCAGATTCTGGAAATAAGATTTTTCTTTAAATTTACTGGTATTTGCTAACCACTAGGACTCAAGGTTAATTTCCAAAAGTGATGATACAAAAAGGACAACCTAGTATAATATAAGATGCTTAAGAAATGCTGCTATGTAATTTTCTCAGCACTTCATTCTACACAGTACATTTCAAATAGAGATGTTACAGGTTAGTTAAAAAACTTACCTCAAATAAAGACTGTTGCTTCACATTACTGACATACAACATAACTACCTCTGACAGCTTGCGAAACATTCAGCAGGGCCATCAACATTTGGGTCTGTCACACAGATGCACACTTTGACACACCATTTCCTATTTCCACTTTATTATTGACTGCTTCTATGTTTAAAAAAGACCCTGTGGGCACCGCTGTCAGGAACAGCAAAAAGCAATGTTTAAAAATGAATCAAAATTGGAAGAAACTAACAGAGAAAAAATAAGTGTAAACGACATTGAATCCACCCTTTCAGACCACAGAGAGTCCCTCCTGAGGACACTGGTTTATATTAACACTGATGTCCAGTCTCAACAAAGCAATGCAAACTCATCAGTCATAGAAATATTATAAGAGAATCTGACTCACAGGCTCATATTTCAACTAGTTGATTTAAGAGTGAGTTTCACACTTTCTGCCCATTAACAGAATTCCAATGAAGCCAATGGGAGAACACTGATTTACACCAGCTGAGGATCTAGTCCCGACAGTGTTTATTTACCTGATCACATACAGTTATCTCTGTTGCCTCATTCAATGTGCAATCTAGAAAGAACACTTCAATGCACACTTTCTGAAGGGGGTAAAGGCTAAGTAAGTAATATTGAAGAGTGAGGAACCAATTTACACCATTTTCTTTGTTTCTTTTTTCTGCTATTGAAGTCCCAGGAAATATGCCAGTTTGGCGCCAACCTACGTTCTGACCCGGTATTCTAATGTAATGTATTGTAATAATTACACACAAAGGGGCAGAGTAAATTTTAGAGGTGTAATTTTAAGTTTGATATTTCTGGACTTTTGAGCACTTAAATTTGCAGCCTTAGTACCAAGTTCTACTCTCGGTCACACCAACAATTCCACTGCCTTCGCTGGTGTAACAGAGCAGTATCTAGGCCTTCATATTCTCCTTTTGTAGATTATTTGGAGGAGACTTATTCTGAGCAGCAGTTAATTTGATTTGTTTTACTCCTGCTCAGACATTACCTAGAAATATTTCTCAATGGAGAATGACTGCTCTCTGCAGTGACACCCGATAATACTGTCCATCAGACCCTCTCTCAGGATTATCTGAAAGTTTAGAAACACACCACAGTGGTCATGCCCCATTGGAAAGGGTTAAGAAGAATAGAAATTAAGCTCTCACTACCAACCCCAGCAGCCAAGTGAAGGAGGAAGTAGGTTAAGAAGGAAAGTCCCCTCCCCCACACACACACCTTGATCCAGCAGTAAGGAGGAGGTAAAGTAGAATCAAATGGCCTTTTCTTGCTTCTAGGAGGAAAAGGAGGGGGAGGAGAAGTGATTATCATCCTACCTGAACTAGGGAAAAGTCAGAAGGCCTATCCCAGCACTCACAGGGAAAGAGTTGAGTGCTTTTGTGCTCCAACTCTCCACATTACAGCTAATGTTTTTTGTTGTTGTTTTTTTCTGAGACAGGGCAGGACGCAATGGGGAAACAGTCACAAACAAAGGAAAGTAAATTAAAGATTGTAGTTTCATCTATTATTCATGTTCAAAATTCCTTCAACATAAACCTCTACTTTGAATGTTTCCCTAGACATTCTCCTAGTAGCTGTGGAATTATCCATCTGCCATAGAATAGAGTGCTAATGTGTACGCAAAATCCAGTGTGGTGGAAAAATGTTAGTGCAGAATTAAAGTCGAGAGTGCTACAGGATATTTGGGGACCTGGTTAGAAGCAAAATAATATATAAACATTGTAAGATAGAAAAGGGTTAATTTAACTTAGTTTAATTTTTAAAAATATGTTCTGTAGTTTGTGTGTAAAGTGAAGGGTTTTTTTAGCAGCCATACAAAGTCCTTGAAAGAATATGACTTAGCTGGAAAAGTTGGATCTGAACGGTAACTGATAAGAAGTAGCCCCAATTATTAGGGTTAGGTAATAATAAAGGATTGTGTGTGTGGAACCAGCAATGACCCCCTCCCCAGACCAGCCCAAATCTAATAGTTAGTAACAAGTGATGGCATTACTTGTTTATTAAAAATTACAAAAAGATGAACTCTTGAAAGTTTCATTGCTAATACCTGTCTCACCAAGCTGCAGCCAACCGATATGGCACCCCTGGGATTAGCCCTTTTATAAATATTTTAATCAACTGCTTATAAATGTTTTGTTACTATTTGGATGTAGTAAATTGATTATTATTTAGTCTTTTTAGACATATTTACAGCAATTGTAGAAATGCCATTTGACCTGTAGATTTAACAAAGAAATTTACAGTTACATTGGTGTTGTGGTAGTATCCTACATTATTAATAATAGTTCCAACAGCTTCCAGGTCCAAAAAGTGAAAAAAACACCAACAGTAACTATTATTTGAGGTGGTTAACAGTTCTTACATGTGACTGGAAATGGTTTGCTGATTGCTAGGGTGGCATTGACAACTCCTAAGGCAAAAGGCCAAGCTATTTATTTTACTTTATTTATATTTTTAAGTGGGTACAGTTAGGTTTCTAAGTCACTATTAAGGCACCTAAATAAAAGAAGCATATCTTCAAAGATTTCCTATATCTCTAATTCCCATTAACCTCAGTGGGGATTGTGAGTACTCAGCACCTCCAAAAAATCATAGAATCATAGAATCATAGAATCATAGAATATCAGGGTTGGAAGGGACCCCTGAAGGTCATCTAGTCCAACCCCCTGCTCGAAGCAGGACCAATTCCCAGTTAAATCATCCCAGCCAGGGCTTTGTCAAGCCTGACCTTAAAAACTTCCAAGGAAGGAGATTCCACCACCTCCCTAGGCAACGCATTCCAGTGTTTCACCACCCTCTTAGTGAAAAAGTTTTTCCTAATATCCAATCTAAACCTCCCCCACTGCAACTTGAGACCATTACTCCTCATTCTGTCATCTGCTACCATTGAGAACAGTCTAGAGCCATCCTCTTTGGAACCCCCTTTCAGGTAGTTGAAAGCAGCTATCAAATCCCCCCTCATTCTTCTCTTCTGCAGGCTAAACAATCCCAGCTCCCTCAGCCTCTCCTCATAAGTCATGTGTTCTAGACCCCTAATCATTTTTGTTGCCCTTCGCTGGACTCTCTCCAATCTATCCACATCCTTCTTGTAGTGTGGGGCCCAAAACTGGACACAGTACTCCAGATGAGGCCTCACCAATGTCGAATAGAGGGGGACGATCACGTCCCTCGATCTGCTCGCTATGCCCCTACTTATACATCCCAAAATGCCATTGGCCTTCTTGGCAACAAGGGCACACTGCTGACTCATATCCAGCTTCTCGTCCACTGTCACCCCTAGGTCCTTTTCCGCAGAACTGCTGCCTAGCCATTCGGTCCCTAGTCTGTAGCGGTGCATTGGATTCTTCCGTCCTAAGTGCAGGACCCTGCACTTAACCTTATTGAACCTCATCAGATTTCTTTTGGCCCAATCCTCCAATTTGTCTAGGTCCTTCTGTATCCTATCCCTCCCCTCCAGCGTATCTACCACTCCTCCCAGTTTAGTATCGTCCGCAAATTTGCTGAGAGTGCAATCCACACCATCCTCCAGATCATTTATGAAGATATTGAACAAAACCGGCCCCAGGACCGACCCCTGGGGCACTCCACTTGACACCGGCTGCCAACTAGACATGGAGCCATTGATCACTACCCGTTGAGCCCGACAATCTAGCCAGCTTTCTACCCACCCTATAGTGCATTCATCCAGCCCATACTTCCTTAACTTGCTGACAAGAATACTGTGGGAGACCGTGTCAAAAGCTTTGCTAAAGTCAAGAAACAATACATCCACTGCTTTCCCTTCATCCACAGAACCAGTAATCTCATGATAAAAGGCGATTAGATTAGTCAGGCATGACCTTCCCTTGGTGAATCCATGCTGGCTGTTCCTGATCACTTTCCTCTCATGCAAGTACTTCAAGATTGATTCTTTGAGGACCTGCTCCATGATTTTTCCAGGGACTGAGGTGAGGCTGACTGGCCTGTAGTTCCCAGGATCCTCCTTCTTCCCTTTTTTAAAGATTGGCACTACATTAGCCTTTTTCCAGTCATCCGGGACTTCCCCGGTTCGCCACGAGTTTTCAAAAATAATGGCCAATGGCTCTGCAATCACAGCCGCCAATTCCTTCAGCACTCTCGGATGCAACTCGTCCGGCCCCATGGACTTGTGCACGTCCAGCTTTTCTAAATAGTCCCTAACCACCTCTATCTCCACAGAGGGCTGGCCATCTCTTCCCCATTTTGTGATGCCCAGCGTAGCAGTCTGGGAGCTGACCTTGTTAGTGAAAACAGAGGCAAAAAAAGCATTGAGTACATTAGCTTTTTCCACATCCTCTGTCACTAGGTTGCCTCCCTCATTCAGTAAGGGGCCCACACTTTCCTTGGCTTTCTTCTTGTTGCCAACATACCTGAAGAAACCCTTCTTGTTACTCTTGACATCTCTCGCTAGCTGCAGCTCCAGGTGCGATTTGGCCCTCCTGATTTCATTCCTACATGCCCGAGCAATATTTTTATACTCTTCCCTGGTCATATGTCCAAGCTTCCACTTCTTGTAAGCTTCTTTTTTATGTTTAAGATCCGCTAGGATTTCACCGTTAAGCCAAGCTGGTCGCCTGCCATATTTACTATTCTTTCGACTCATTGGGATGGTTTGTCCCCGTAACCTCAACAGGGATTCCTTGAAATACAGCCAGCTCTCCTGGACTCCTTTCCCCTTCAAGTTAGTCCCCCAGGGGATCCTGGCCATCCGTTCCCTGAGGGAGTCGAAGTCTGCTTTCCTGAAGTCCAGGGTCCGTATCCTGCTGCTTACCTTTCTTCCCTGCGTCAGGATCCTGAACTCAACCAACTCATGGTCACTGCCTCCCAGATTCCCATCCACTTTTGCTTCCCCCACTAATTCTACCCGGTTTGTGAGCAGCAGGTCAAGAAAAGCGCCCCCCCTAGTTGGCTCCTCTAGCACTTGCACCAGGAAATTGTCCCCTACGCTTTCCAAAAACTTCCTGGATTGTCTATGCACCGCAGTATTGCTTTCCCAGCAGATATCAGGAAAATTAAAGTCACCCATGAGAATCAGGGCGTGCGATCTAGTAGCTTCCGTGAGCTGCCGGAAGAAAGCCTCATCTACCTCATCCCCCTGGTCCGGTGGTCTATAGCAGACTCCCACCACTACATCACTCTTGTTGCACACACTTCTAAACTTAATCCAGAGACATTCAGGTTTTTCTACAGTTTCGTACCGGAGCTCTGAGCAGTCATACTGCTCCCTTACATACAGTGCTACTCCCCCACCTTTTCTGCCCTGCCTGTCCTTCCTGAACAGTTTATAACCATCCATGACAGTACTCCAGTCATGTGAGTTACCCCACCAAGTCTCTGTGATTCCAATCACATCATAGTTCCTTGACATCACCAGGACCTCCAGTTCTCCCTGCTTGTTTCCAAGGCTTTGTGCATTCGTATATAAGCACTTGAGATAACCTGTTGATCGCCCCTCATTCCCAGTATGAGGCAGGAGCCCTCCCCTCACAGACATTTCTGCCTGTGCTTCCTCCCGGTATCCCTCTTTCCCACTTACCTCAGGGCTTTGGTCTCCTTCCCCCGGTGAACCTAGTTTAAAGCCCTCCTCACTAGGTTAGCCAGCCTGCTGGCAAAGATGCTCTTCCCTCTCTTCGTAAGATGGAGCCCGTCTCTGCCCAGCACTCCTCCTTCATGGAACACCATCCCATGGTCAAAGAATCCAAAGCCTTCTCTCCGACACCACCTGCGTAGCCATTCGTTGACTTCCACGATTCGACGGTCCCTACCCAGGCCTTTTCCTTCCACGGGGAGGATGGACGAGAACACCACTTGTGCCTCAAACTCCTTTATCCTTCTTCCCAGAGCCACGTAGTCCGCAGTGATCCGCTCAAGGTCATTCTTGGCAGTATCATTGGTGCCCACGTGGAGAAGCAGGAAGGGGTAGCGATCCGAGGGCTTGATGAGTCTCGGCAGTCTCTCCGTCACATCGCGAATCTTAGCCCCCGGCAAGCAGCAGACTTCTCGGTTTTCCCGGTCAGGGCGGCAGATAGATGACTCAGTCCCCCGGAGGAGAGAGTCCCCGACCACCACCACCCGCCTTCTCCTCACTTTTACTTAAGTCCTTACCAATAGATTTAGGGACATAACTTTAAGCTCCCAGCTTTGAAAATATTGTTCTAGATGTATTTCTCTAAATCCAAGATTCAAAAACACGAGGCCAGATTCCTGTGCCCATTCAGCTGGGAAAGCTTATCCATGAATGTTGATTTCTCTGTATGTATGATTGGTTACAGAAGCACTTTTTGATGTGGTTTTGTTTTGTTACTGTTATCTGTCTGTTCTCTTGGAAATGAAGGTAGCAGAGAGCAGCAGCAGTAACAGAATAACTAGGGCATCATCAGTCATGGGGAAAAGGGGCAGTTCACTATTTTCTAGGCCTCTTGTCCCAAGCAGCATATTAGTCCTAAATTACAAACCAGAGATCCTGGGTTCTTCCTCCCATTCCTCTTAACTGTTTTTTTTTTCTCCATTGCCTCTCTCCAGCATCCAATTTATTGTGTTATATTTTATTGATTCCATTCTGCTCCCACATTTACAAGGGACATACCAGAGTTTTACACCAAAACCTTTTAACTGAACTATCTGTAAGCAGGGGAATAGTCCCACTATTGTGGGGAACTTTCCTGGCTTCTGCACTACCCCGGTGAAGTAGGCTAGCAAAAGGATCTGAGTCCTCACTCCCACTTCCTTTACCCAGTGGCCTCCCTGCCCTTGAGGATTCCCCTTTTCCACTCTCCTGTCTGGCAGAGTCCTCTAACCCCAACAAGGCTGGGCCCAGGATTCCTGGGGGGCTCGACCCCCAACCCTGCTGTGGTCACCTTGGACAGGGGCTAGGGTGTCCCCACTCTGGGGTACTCTCTCTGCACTGGGCACTTCTCTGACCCACTGACTATTACATACAAGTTAAAGGAAATGCAAGTTATTTAATCAACAATTAATTTTAAAAAGAATAAGGGAAAATGGGAAAGGTTAAAGGAAACACATCAACCCGCTCTGTGGCAGGGAACATCACAAACCGTGTCTCTGGAATGTCAGAGCAGTTCACAGTCTGTTCCTTGTAACTCCCAGGCCTTCTTCTCAGGCCCTGGCTGGGCTGCAGGGATGCTGTGGGTTGGACACTTGCTCTGGTAGTGGCCACATGCTCTCAGGCTCTAAGTGGTAGGACCCTTCTGCCCAGTGTCGCCCCTGCCCTGTCGGGGTTATGATCCAAGCCTGGCCTGCAGAGCCCCTTGGCTGAGGCATCTCCCTGTGCTGGGCCCGCTGCCCAGGGTCCCCCTCGCTCTCCCCAGCTGCTCACCACACCCAGCTCCAGACTGCTCCAGCCCCAGCTCCACCACTCTGTCTCAGCGCTGCTGCTGCTCTGCCTCCAGCTCCCTGGGCTGCTTCTTTGGCCCCTCTGGTTGCTGCAGCTCTGCTCCCCCAGCACAGGCCTGCTCTGCAGGCTGCTTCTGTGACTCTGCTCCCAGCACTGACCTGCTTCCTGGGCTGCTTTTCTGGCCCCTCTGGCTCTGGTTGCTGCAGCTCTGCTTCCAGGACAGGGTCTGCTCTCTCTGGGCTGTGCCTCTGGCCTTGGGGCTGCAGCTCTGCTCCCAGGACAGGGTCTGCTCTCTCTGGATCTGGCCCAGCTCTGCTCCCCAGCTTAGCTTGGGCCCCTGCTTTCTCCTTAGCTCGGCCCCACTCTGTCTGACCCAGGCAAATCGAGCTCACATGGAGTACGGGACATCCCTGGCCTCCTGAATCCCTGATTAGCCTGCCTGCCCTGTCATTCAGGCTGACCTGGAGCATTGGCCTCTCCCCATTGTTCCTGGGGGCTGTCAGTCTCAGGGTCCTGATTCCCCATCGACCCTTCCCCCTTTTTAGTACTGGGAGCTAGCCAACCAAAACACCCCCACTGAATGTTAGTATGGGGGCAACAGTCCCCTTACATATTGAATATGTTGGGAGAAATTTAATTTTTTCTCAGTTAGATAGGGATCAGTTAGGGATTTTGGCACCCAAGATAGCATGGGAAGCTTTTTGGGGGGTTGGAACCCAGGAAGTAGTTGAGGTTTTAGGAGATATGATACATCCTTCTCTCCTTCCACATTTTGGGCAAGTAGCTCTGATGAGATGGAGCTCTGAATTCCTCATTCTCAACACCACTAATCCTCAATAGCAATTATCTGTCTCCCTGCTCCCCATCCCAAATACCTGCTACTACAATCAACAACAAGACAGTATAATTGCTGAATGTTTCTGCTGACATAATCAGCAGTGACAGCGCTAACTATGTGGAAATGTAATTGTCATTGGGCTTGAGAGCCCACATGAAGTTGAGAAAAGTAAGAGCAGTTTACACATCTTTAGAGCTATTATTCCAGGCTGCCTATTGAGTCAGACATCACCACATCATTTGCATCTGGTTCATGCTTTGAAAACTGATTAAAAAAAAAAGTTTAGATTCTAGAGCCCCTCTATATGGCAAATGTTTAATCCTTCCCCCCAGAAAGAAAGTATGCATCTAGTTGAATAGCCACATAATTGCATTATACACAGGGGCCCTTGTAATTGTAATTTCTTAGAGGCAATAAGTCTAGTTAGTCATTTGGAGATGAGTAAGTTGTCAGGGTAAGAGAGATGTGGTAAGGATAGCAGAGAAGGAAACTTGTGACTTTTTTGCTGCTGTGTAAAAGAACCCAACACTGGAGAACGGTCAATGCGGAGTGAATTATCTTGTTTACTCACATACAACCTGCTAATCAAGGTATACAGCAAAGGGCAGGTTAGTAACAGGGGTCTTACCATAATACAGTACTATCGCAGTACGTTTACATATATTTGTATGTTCTCATGTGATAGGACAGGCTGGGGAAAGCCTGGGCTGGTCACAGTGATACACATTATTCCCCTATGCACCCTAATTCCACTGTCCCTGTGCCACAGCAGGGATCTTCCTGGGACAGCTGTGACCAGGAGGGTCCCTGACAGCATGATACCAGTGGAGCTACATCATCACAGGGCCAGAGCTTTGGTGGAGGTATAAGGTCTCCATACAGAGACCCTGTTTCCTCTCTCCACCTCTCAGATCTGCATATTTTCTGCTCCCAACACGTGCAGGGGGCAGAGGGGCTAGGGGAGCTCAGTGGAAGCAAGCTCATAAATCAGAGTATTTTAACTCTTTTAATTTCTACTGAAGTTATACAACATGACAGGTAGTAAATTTCTAGGCAACTGCTACATGCCCCAGGTGCTGTTCTGAGGCATAAAAACCAAGTGCACTCAGAAATTCACTGGCACTAACCATGGTCTTCTGTATTTCTCCCTGACCCCAACATTAATGTTGTACCTGTTTCCCCCCTCTTCCCCAGTATATATACAACTGTCACTTCTCTAGGTGGGACCCTTTGGTCCCTGACATGACATCAAAACCCCATCTATGTCAGGAATCGACATGGCCCTCCTTACTGTACTATCTGAATAACTCATTTTTAAAAATACATTTATATCCTCCAATAGAAAAGTACAGTAGAACCTCAGAGTAAGAAACATCAGAATTACAGACTGACCTGTCAACCACACACCTCATTTGGAACTGGAAGTACAATCAGGCAACAGCAGAAACAAAAAAAAGCAAATACAGTACTTTGTTAAATGTAAACTAATAAAAAAATAAATGGAGAGTTTTAAAAATAAGATCTGAAAAGGTAAGGAAACTGTTTCTGTGCTTGTTTCATTGAAATTAAGATGGGTAAAAGCAGCATTTTTCTTCTGCATAATAAAGTTTTAAAGCTGTATTAAGTCAATATTCAGTTGTAACCTTTCGAAAGAATAGCCATAACATTTTGTTCAGAGTCATGGACATTTCAGAGTTATGAACAACCTCCATTCCTGAGGTGTTCATAACTCTGAGGTTCTACTGCACTGTTAACTCCATTTTACAGATGAGGAATGGAAGCAGAGGGATGAAATGATTTAGCCAAGGTCACACAGAGGATCTCTATTAGAACAGGGAATTGAAACTGGATTTATGGAGTCCCAGGCTAACTCCCCAACCACTTGATCTCTCTTCCGCTCTGGGTAGGTCTACATTTATGGTGGCACACAGAGTACACAAACTGCACACCCAGCTGGCATGGGTATAAATGCAGAGTAGATAGTAAGGCATTGCTTAGGTGAGTAGAGTAGCCTGTTTACATGCCCAAGCAGTGCCTCCAACATTTATGCTGCTATTTTGAAGTAGTGTACTGTCATTGCTGGAGTCTTTCCCTGCTTCAGAGAAAAGGCTCCAGGAGCTCCCCCTCCACCAGAGTCTTTCCCCACTGCCTCCCACCTGCCAGAACCTATCACAGCCATGTGTAGCTATACACCTCAGCGAGTATGGACACAGTCTGCTTTTCACTGTAAGCTATACTTACCCTATATGCCACTGCAAGTGTAGACAAAGTCTCTGATGCTAGTCTTGGACCTGAGATAATTTAAAGTTGATCAGCTAGATATCAAATTCCCCACCTGCTAACCCACTTGTTTTCTTCAAAATCACATACCCACAGCTCAAAAGAATCTCTAGGTGCCCCCGCTCCTTCAGTGGAACATTCATGGAGTGTCAGCAAGGGGCAGCCCTCACCATGGCCCTACCACTGGAAGCTGAGATACTCATATTGTGATTGTAGTCACTTCCATTTCTTCACTTGGTAGTACATTTGTTTTATGAATCCCTGCATACTAATCACACCTTAAGGATTTTTGCTGTCAGTATCTCTTATGTTCTAAAGCTATGCATTCATTATTATAATCTGCACAATTCCTTTTACTTCATTTACTTTCTGTGTGTTTTTGACTGTTTTTATGTTATCCATTGATGCTGTAAATGTGTGGATTATAAAATATGTTCCCATTCATACAGAATTATCAATATTCATTTACCCCTCAAATAACAAATATTTTAATAATGGCATTATTTTTCTAAATCATCTGACTTACAACATTAGAGGTGGGTGAATTATTTGCAGCAAATCGATTAATTTAGCCCTTTTGTTCTTGGTGCAAATTATCCGTAAACAGAGATTGATTTTTTATGAGTTTACTCATTCTTCAAAGTTGTTTGACCACATTAAGCAAACATCCAATCAGGATGATGGCCAGAAATACATAAGGAAATAGTATGTTTGCACTAAAAGGCTCACAACCAAAGCTCTGATTCTGTAAGCTCTTCCATCCAAGCACACCTCTGTACTCACACAGAATTACATTGATTTCAATTTTGTGAAACTTGCAGAAGGCTCAGAGCCTAATTTAAGACAAGTAAAAGTATGCATAATCCAAAATAGCATGAAACTCAAGGAGGGAAAAATAAGGAAAATAAATAAATAAAACATACATTATTGGAGGTTAGCGATGAACATAACTTGTCTGAGGATCAAAAAAGTGCTTCTCTTAAATATTTTTTTTTCTTTAATGTGCATTACATTTTTGGTTATTTCCAAAATGGTGAATTGGATTTTTTTTCATTGCATATGACACATGAAAATAAAGGAAATGGTTCCACGAGTTTTTTATAAGATACTGAAAAAAAGCCTTTGATCCACCTATTCCCCCTGTTAGTGGGTTAGTTAAGACACTAAATTTGTCTCAAAAGATTTAATTGGTTGAATCCATGCTGATTCTTGTCTAACATCATTTCTTCCCTCTAAGTACCATACTCAGCTCATCCCGCATCACTGATAAGGAGGCCTGTCAAGTTTCCTGCACCAGAGACTCTGCATAAAAGCTTTGGTTTCTTTTTCTTTCCACTCCCCTATTTATCAAGTCAGCCCTCTCTCAAACTAGAAATCAGAGGTTGTACATTTGATCCCAGCATTTGCTTCCTCTGTTATGGTTTATTTTGTCTTGATTTTAAAAGTTGCCTTCTTCTGGATTCTATCTCATCAAGCAGCTATATCTGAATCCAAAATAGATGACATGCTATTTAAAATAGCCTCCCGTTACTTTTAAAGGGATTATATCTGATTATGCACTTAGATGGCATCCCCACCTACCCACAAATAGATTTCTAAATCTGCAGAGGTCTCACGATAGGGGTCTGAGGATCAGGGGTCAAAGATGGTACAATGGAGGTGCCTAAATGAAGGCAGAAGAAGAACAGTGTTGCAGAGAGTCCCTTTAAGACAATAAAGCCCAGTGCTTTTTATGTGAATTTTGAAACAGGAGAAATAAACACAACAATGGAAAAAAAAATGTGAGCCGAAGGGAGGCTGCCATTGACCTGACACTGCCTTTATTATCTGCAAACATGTTGGGAAGAAAAATATTAAAAACCTTCAGAAAAAAACAACAACCCTGATCAATAAAAAAGTAACACTGGATTCTGTGGTAATGGTTTATATGGTTAATGCTAATAATTCACTAACATTCAACATATATGAAAACAGAGGCAGGGAAATTACTTCAATCAGAGGGCAAAAAGGAAGTGCATCCAAACCAGACAATTTCAAGTCAGCTGACTAAACCTGAATTTTGAGAATTTGGGTTAGTTTGATACTCAATATCACTATGGGCCTGATACTGACCCCATTGAAGCCAATGGAAGTCTCACCATTAATTTCAGTGGAAGGAGGATTGGACCATATTACTTTTTTCCATATGGAAACAAAACAAAACAAAAACAGCTATATGCTTTCATCCTAAATGACAACAAAGCAAGAATGACACAAATTAAGTTTCCATGACCATTTTGAATTAATCCTCTATAAAAGCTTGCATGCTGAGGGTCTAACTAATCTCCATCTGTGGGGGCAGAAGGAATTTTCTCCCAGGTCAAACTGACAGGGACCTTAAAGTTTTTTTTTTTTTGCCTTCCTCTGCAGGATAACATCGGGTCACTTGCTGTCTTTCAATTAATAGTTTCCCTAAACATTGCAGGGGCCTTGGGCATTGGTACACTTTGCTCCTTCCTATTGTCTCCCTGTGGTCTAATTTTGGTTGTTGGGTTTAATGTGTGGGTGCTGGTAGCCTGTTACGTACAGGAAGAGTTCAGACTAGATTTGGTGGTCCCTTCTGGCCTCAAAGATCTATGACTTTACTATGCCTTGCATAAGTGGCAGCTGCCCTGTAGACAAGCATAGTCACTCAAAATTTAAGGTGTAGTACAGAGATTGTAAATGTTACAATATTTTATATGCCACACCTATGAAAATCAACTGCAGGGAAACAACTGTGAAAAGCCTACAGTCTTGGAAGTTCCTGGTTTGAGTGTGGGGCGGGGGGGGAGGGGGGAATGAGTTCTATGCTTCCCTGTGACAAGCCAAAATCAGTCCATGCTTCAGCATACCATTCTGAAAGCACAGACGGGGTGAGGGCGTGTACAGATGGTGACCAGGAAGAATTTATTTAACCTCAGTGTTCAGGGCAAAGGGGAGAGCTAGCTGAATGGGGCAAGTGGCTAACCAAGAATGGCCTTTCCCTATCACTAAAACATAAGTAAAGTCTGGGTCGGATTTGCATTTTGGAAATTCACCTAACTTCATGGTCTAGATCAGAACCTGAATCTGAGCTTTATAAGGGTTCCACCATCCTCAGTGCAAATGTCATTCCTTTACTTTTGGACACGAAACTATCCTGTAATGTACACATTGCAACATGCTTTAGATTTTGTATACTGCAAGAATTAATTGTTTATTTTGAGATGCTGTATTAATGAGTACAACACTGAGGAAGTAAACATGTTCAAAGATTTACATCAATTGTAAAGGATTCACACTGTTCATAATACCCAAATTAGACATTTTATATAATTTTAAACAGGAAATATCACTGATTTTTTACCCTATAAATGTGAATAAGTTGAATATTTGCTAAGCATTACGAGATATGACATTATAAAATTCCTTTAATGGCTAGCCAAAAATATTATTGGAACCCTAATCTGAGAGAATTTGTTTGTATGTATGGCATGTAGGCCTACACTTTATGAAAGACTCTCAAAGTGTAAGATTATGAATGGCCTCTACTGTTGAAGTTGCTATGAACTGTAAAATTCAGTGGAGTGCCAAAAACTGCCAGCTGGAAAGAAGACAGGGGAATATCAACAGCCTGCATTCAGAAGAAATCCTGATGCATTGATGTAATAGACTGATAATGAAATGATTTGCCTGCCTTAATATTCTGCTTACAAAGAACTCATTTAGCCTTTGAAGTGGATGACTTTGGAGATCATATAAACATAGCCTAGGATGAAAACTGTCTGTTTAATAGTATTGCTTTTGACTTCATAAACATTAATTCTAATAAATCAGTTGCTAAGGTTGATGTATTTGGTATACATTTCCATTAGAGGTGTTTATGTTATCTTATTGTCTGAAAGTTTAAAAGTAAATCTCAGTCTGCAGCATGTCACCAGAAAAAAAAAATAGATGTATCTGTCTAGACTACAGCAAGTATATTCCCATTGCATGAGTAGCATAATACAGTAACTGAAAGGAGAAGTCCACAGACACACTGCAAGGAACTCTAATCAGTGTATAGCTTGGAAATTAACATAAAGAGGAACAGCTCCAGTTTGAAGGGACTGGTCAGAAATAAGACTATGAGCCAAAACCTATTCAAATCAAAGGAAAGACTCTTATTGGACTTGGAAAGACTTTTGATTGGGACATAAAGATTCAAGTGCCACCTGATAAGTACCCACAGCATCTCAATGAAACAACTGTATTATGGACATTAGTCAAATGAATAGATCGTCATGACTGCAGCTGCAGCAGCCATTATTTCCATCATCTCATTAAACATCTCTGTCTCCACTTCATTGTTTCTTAACTCCATATCAAGGAAGACTGGGCTTTTCCCAAATAGCCTAGAAATGTAGAAGTATAAAATGTGCTTTTGTAACATACTTTTTATGTATGTTACAAAAGGACACTTTGCATACAGTACACTTTGCTACCTTACATGGTATTTCTAGAAAACTTCTTGGACTCCGCACTTGGCCTCTTTTTTTGACTGTTGTCACTTAGCTGGTATTTGTTAAAATGTTCTGGTGGTTATGTTAGCTATTTAACCACCAGGAAATTCTATTTCTCATGTAGACTGTATTTTTTACGTAAAAATGGCAAAAAAACATGCTGTTGAATGAAGAATACTAAAAGGATACATTCCTTTTAGATTATTCCATGCTTCCCATTGTCAACACGATAAACGGCTCAATTTGTAATGGCAGTTTTATGTAAATATGACTTTCTCCAGATTAAACCTGTAAATATACTTTAAACATGAAAGAGCTCTAATCATAAAATGGAGAAAAAACAAAAACAAAAACCACCCACGCCTCTCAGTTTCTCAAAGGGTCATTCCTTTACAAGAAATTGAAAGGCTAGAATGGTCATGTAACAAAAGCAAATTACACAGAAATTGGACATATAGTTTTAACAATGGATCAAATGCACCCTTTTTGTAACTCTGTTGACCTCAGTGATATAGCATCAGAGATGTAATTGATACTCAAAATAAGACACTGTATTAATGTCTTAACTGTAAATAATAATAAATAAATTAGGAAACCTAATAGATGTTCCATTTTTATTATTTCTTAGGCTCATTCATGCCATCTAACCACTACTTCACACTGCCTTTCTAGTACAATATTTACTATGTACTTTAGGATTTGTGTTTAAGATATTTAACATATCAGGAAATAGGGAAATATGACCTTAGTATTACTGGAAACCTCAAGTAGGAGGCGGGAAGGGGGAAACCCAAAGCCACTATAACCCAACAACTCCTTCTAATAATTATAAACAAAATAGTATTGTTTTTTACAGATGTAAGCAGGGTCTGAATGAGTTCTCCCCTGACAGCTAGCTGAGAGGGGAAGAGCCTTCAGGAGCAAATTCTATTTAAATGAACACACCTACTATGCCTAGAAATCTAGCAGATAGAGCAGGGTTGCTCAAAGTGATCAACTTTGGCTGGTGTTGGGTTACAATTGACTTTAATACTGAATGCAAGGATAGCGAAATGTTGTTGTCTTTATTGTATGAGTAAAGAGCAGCAGAACTTAAGCACTGCTTAACCTATCCGAATGACGGGATCACCCTCAGCTGAAAGGATGTCATTAAGCCGGGGGCTCTAATGCCAGACCCTTGTGATAGCAAGAGGGGTGGGGACAGGTGCCATAGTTAGGAAGTGTGGAGTCTACCTAAGGGTCCCCAGTCTGATTTAACCTGTTCTTCCCCACTGTTCAAAGATAGAGCTAAATAGGCTCCGTCAAAAGAGTTGAAATCATTTGTGGTGGGACAGTGTGCTAAGAGCTGAACATCACTGAGAAATGACAATCACTAAGAGACAGACTGTTAGGATACAGATATTCAGGCCTGTCTGTAAAGGCCTATACTCTAAGAATTTAGGTGTATTCTTATCACTTGGCTAGTTATAGAGGTATAAAAGAAACAATCAAAATCACTGTCTGCCGGTGTAAGGTCCTTCTCTTACTCTGACAGTCTGAAGCCCTGTTCTTAGGCTAAGGCCTTTGGCTAAGCAGCAGAGGCAGCCATAAGCTGGGAAGCTACCGGCCACATCCTCACATTCCAAACTAGTCACATTGAAAGAAGGTGCTATTGTGCTGTTAGGAATACAATCCTGTCCTGATAATGCCTATCGCCTCCAGAGAAAGGGAAGTGCCTAGAAAATGTAAAAGGAAACTTAGTTTGATAGCATCCTGTCTGGCAAGAACTCACTTATCAATAGCTAGGATGTGAAATCCTCATTTCTTTGTTGTTCTATCACTGTAGTCCCCATTTCCCTATTGTTTGTCTGTATAATCTCTGTCTGGTTCTGTGATTGTTTCTGTCTGCTGTATAATTAATTTTGTTGGGTGTAAACTAATTAAAGTGGTGGGATATAATTGGTTACATAATCATGTTACAATATGTTAGGATTGGTTAGTTAAATTTCAGTAAAATGATTGGTTAAGGTATAGCTAAGCAGAACTCAAGTTTTACTATGTACTCTGCAGTCAATCAGGAAGTGTGTGTGTGTGTGTGTGGAAATGGGAAGAGGGAATGGGGATGGGGAAATTGGAATCATGTTTTGCTAAAGGGGGAAATGGGAACAGGGACACAGGTAAGGCTCTGTGGTGTCAGAGCTGGGAAGGGGGACACTAAGGAAGGAAACTGGAATCATGCTTGCTGGAAGTTCACCCCAATAAACATTGAATTGTTTGCACCTTTGGACTTCAGGTATTGTTGCTCTCTGTTCATGTGAGAAGGGCCAGGGAAGTAAGTGGGTGAAGGAATAAGCCCCCTAACACTGACCTGCAGAGGTCACAGGCGAGATGTTGAGGGGGGGTGGGGGGAGCAGAGCTTCGCGTCCCTAAAGCCATTGTGTTTTAAAAAAGTGAAAAAACCCACAAAAAGCCAGTTTGGACTGGCACAAAAGCACCAAAAATCGAGGTTGCAAAATTGAACACCCCCCAAAAACTCCAAAACTTAAAACCCTCCTAAAAGCTAAATAATTCAGAGATCACAGCGGACCCCGAAGAACCTGGGCCAGCTCCACTTGGGCAGAAGGGTTATGCAAAGATAATTTCAGGTTAAAATATCAGAGTATTTACAGAGTATTTACAAGGTTATAGTTCTTACCACAAATTAATATGGCTGAATTATCCCCTTTTGTGAGCTCCTCCTCACATCATTTCTCCCATGTTGTTTCGTTTATGGAAGAGGTGATATATGAGACACAATTTATTACAGGGCCTCACCAAAACCCAGGACGAGCTATTTGTAGGACACCATAGCTAATCATGAAGAGGTCCCTCGCATATGCACCAGCTCTGAATTCCTGCTAGGCCCTACAGTCCTGGAAGGTTGATTCCATTGAATCCATTCAACCTGAAACTCCACGAGGTCTGAGAGCTATCTCAAAGCTCTTTAAATAGGGATTCCCCCCAAAAGGGAGGTCTGTGGTGGTTGGAGCAATCTGGGGGAAGTATATCATCCTCCCACAGGCTTAGTGAAGATAGCACCCGGCTGATTCCTAGGCAATAGTAAAACAGCCTACTGCTATCTTCACTAAGCCTGTGGGAGGATGATATGCTTCCCCCAGATTGCTCCACCTACCCAATGTGGAGTTGTCTGCTCCTCTCTCCCTTTCATAAACAGTGTCCAGCCCTGAAAAGAGGTTTGGGAAAAGGAAAATGGTATCGTGGAGGAAAGTAGTTCCTCTTCCATGGTGAAGGGTGAAATCCATGTGCAGAATCCAAGTGTGGATTTTTAGGTCATGATCTGCCCCCTGGACTTTTCCATGCAATTTTCTGGAACTGGTGAGTTTTAATCCATTAATACAGCAAAACTTATTAGAGATAGGAAGACCAGTTCCAACAAAATAATAATCAGCTTTGAATCACAATGGAATCTAACCTTTAGCTGGGCTTTGAAGGATAAATGGACCAATACATATAAAATTCCATGCTTTCCTGCTGGGAAATAATGTGAGAAAAATATTCATGTGCTATTTCCTGTATTAAAGTAGGAAATAGCATGATCAAGCCTATTCCCAGCTCTATTTACTTTCTACACTCTGCCATTTTAGGGAGGGAGATAGAGGAGAAAGTTGATTTAAAAGAGGATGATTGAGTTGCCTGCATTTCAATAGCAGCAGGACTATTTTGATGGCCATAAAATCAGTCAGGCAGCCCTACTGAATTGTAAGGAAAACAAAAACAAAAATGAACTGATTTATATTTTTGAAGGATACAATGGTGCAGCCATTAAGGATACAATGTCATATAGAAAATATAAATGTGTACAGTATATGCACCAATATATATGCACAGATACAACTGTATGATCTGACATTAAATTGTAAGATATTAAACTATAACTAACCAGAAGGTAATACAGCCCTATTGCATTATTACTGCTTCAGAAATCATGATACACTGATAGATTAATCACTAAGTATGGAGACTAAATGGTGGGTCCCTCAGGCTGCCTGGTGCCTTTATGGTACTGAGAAAGCAGGAACAGATGCTTAAAGCACCACACAACTGAAAATAGCAGAAAAGAATTAAACAAAATCATAGAAGACATAGCTGAGAGAGACTAGGAAATGGATGAATGATATGTTCTGGTATAGTAAATGCTAAAGGACAAATTCAGGAACTGCATAAACTGATGCATCTCCAGTGATCACAATGGAAGTTGATAGGTGCTTAGCACTTTTGAAAGTCAGGTCAGTTAGGTGCCAAAATATGAACACGGGATACTAACTTTTTGCCCTTATCCACTCAGTGAAGAGCGGCTTCTACTTTGAACATTGCCGTTACTAGCAGTAATGCTTCTAGTGGGTCAAGAATTTTTTTTCCATTCTATGAGACAAATTCATCTCTGAAATGGCTTCACTGAAGTGAAGTTGCATTGTAAGGCTAAATTTGGCATGATATCTCTTGCTTCCCTAATCAGTTTCTCCTAGTTGTGCTAAGCGACAGAGCAAAGCACGAGTAATGACGTACATGCAATATACATGTATGGTATTTCCTTTAGATGAATGATGTGGGAACTCTACAGTCAGAGGTGCAATCACCCATTAGAGTAATTATAATGGCATCATAAGTGCTCTGGAAAACACCTCGTTCTATTGCAAAGAAATAGAAGTCTCCAGAGTGGACACTGGAAAACCTTGCTATTTGATGCAACCCATTGACACATCATTTCTGAATGCATATTTCTTCAGCTATGAAGGCTATTGCAAATTAATGAATACTACTAAAAATGTCAGTATGAAATATCTAATGTTACTAAAAGTAAAGTTGGACAATAATGAACTTTTTTTGTTCTGTTAGTGATCAATTTCTAAAGAGGAAGAGAACCTAGGCACTGGAGATTCAGGGTTAAGTAAGGAACATTTACTGGAAAGGAAGAAAAATACAAACTATTTACTGTTAATTGCTGGGGAATAAAATGTTGTTTGTACTAACAAAGCCCTACATTTACTTGCTAGAAGAACTGTACAGGCAACAATCCATCCCTCCTTTATATAAACTGTATATAAATTACATAGACAACACAAAGAATTTGGTAAATTTGCTACTTTGGCAGCATAAGATGGACAAAGAGAAATATTCTGAAATCAAAAAGCAATGGCAGGGGGATTAGGACCTCTTTTTTTAAATGAAATCTAAGTTTTGTTTCGTTAGGGTTTTCTTTTATAAAGAAGGAATTTTGAGTACTCCGATTGTCATGGCTAATTCCCCACTCTGGCACTTTGAGTGCAGAAGGTGGGGGCCTGCAAGGATTCTAAAAATTAATGCTGGCCACTCCAGGCTTGTTTTAATCTCCAAAAGTTACAGCTTTTCTCTAACCTTGGATTGGTAGATGCTGCCACCACTCAAGTGCAGAACCCCTTTGAGAGCCCAGGAAGGTGCATTTGGGAATTCCTTTCTGTGGTGTACCCTCAAATCCTTTCACCCACCCCCCCAACCCCCCCGGGGAAGAGCTGAGAAAGAAAAAAAAGGAGATCAGCTGTTGCCACCAGCTAATTAAACAACATGTGCACAAACCTCCTAAGACACAAAAATCCAAATCTGTTCCTAAAAAAGGTACATTTTATTAACTAAAAAAAAGGAAAGAAAGAAATACATCTGGGAATGCAAGCTATTGCTAGAATTTAAAAGAGGAACTACAAGGATTAAGCACCCAGAATAGCTTTAATTTATCACACCCATAAACTTCAACCATTTCAGATTAGAAATGGTACACAAGTATCATTCAACCTCCTACTTATGCTACAATTTTTTTTTAAAAAGTAGTAAAAAATTACTCTCAACCACTGAACAGATGGAATTATTTGACTAATATTTTTCCAATCAATAAGCATTTTCCCTTTAGTTAATCTATTCTTTTAAAGAGTACTTGGCATGCAGTTTTGTATTCATTTTCTTTTGAATTTTCCCTAAGGGCATGAAAGGACTTCAACATGATGATCTATTGCATGTTTTCTTGAATGGATACTACAGAATTGTTAAAGCAACTCCATTTACACAAGGTTAAAACTAGAGTCAGAACTCACACAATTACACCTCCTGGACATGAATATAGACTTTTATATATAGACTGGAGACTTCAGTTCCACTTACATCTAATCACAAGAAAGAACATAGGGTTTACCATAATGGATTAGGTTATTGGACATCAAAACTGGAATCTTGCCTGTCAAAGCCAGGTACCAGAAGACTGGAGAAGGGCTAACATAGTGCATATTTTTAAAAAGGGGGTGTCATAAATATAAAGGGAAGGGTAAACCCCTTTGAAATTCCTCCTGGCCAGGGGAAAGCTCCTCTCACCTGTAAAGGGTTAAGAAGCTAAAGGTAACCTCGCTGGCACCTGATCAAAATGACCAATGAGGAGACAAGATACTTTCAAAAGCTGGGAGGAGGGAGAGAAACAAAGGGTCAGTCTGTATGCTGGTCTTTGCCAGGGATAGACCAGGAATGGAGTCTTAGAACTTTTAGTAAGTAATCTAGCTAGGTATGTGTTAGATTATGACTTCTTTAAATGGCTGAGAAAAGAATTGTGCTGAATAGAATAACTATTTCTGTCTGTGTATCTTTTTTGTAACTTAAGGTTTTGCCTAGAGGGGTTCTCTATGTTTGAATCTAATTACCCTGTAAGATATCTACCATCCTGATTTTACAGGGGGGATTTCTTTATTTCTATTTACTTCTATTTTTATTAAAAGTCTTCTTGTAAGAAAACTGAATGCTTTTTCATTGTTCTCAGATCCAAGGGTTTGGGTCTGTGGTCACCTATGCAAATTGGTGAGGCTTTTTATCCAACATTTCCCAGGAAAGGGGGGGTGCAAGTGTTGGGAAGATTGTTCATTGTTCTTAAGATCCAAGGGTCTGGGTCTGTAGTCACCTACGCAAATTGGTGAGGCTTTTTACCAAACCTTGTCCAGGAAGTGGGGTGCAAGGTTTTGGGAAGTATTTTGGGGGGAAGGACGCGTCCAAACAGCTCTTCCCTAGTAACCAGTATTAGTTTGGTGGTGGTAGCGGCCAGTCCAAGGACAACGGGGGGAATATTTTGTACCTTGGGGAAGTATTTGACCTAAGCTGGTAAAGATAAGCTTGGGAGGTTTTTCATGCAGGTCCCCACATCTGTACCCTAGAGTTCAGAGTGGGGGAGGAACCTTGACAGGGGGGAAAGGAGGAGCCAGGGAATATAGACCAGTCAGCCTGTCTTCGATACCTGAGAAGATGTTAGAGCAATATGTAAAACATTCAATTTGCAAATAACTGGAGGATGAATGGGTAATCACTACCAAGCATGGATTTACTGAGAATAAATCATGCCAAACCAGTTTGATTTCCTTCCTTGACAGGGTAACTGGTTTGGTGGATAGGGGGAATGTGATGGACATAATATACCTGGACTTCAGCAAGGCTTTTGACATAGCCCCACATGACATTCTGATAGGTCCACTGGAGAAATGCAGACTTTGTGGAACTACCATTAAGTGCTCTACTCAGCACTGGTCAGGCCCTCAGCTGCAGCACTGTGTCCAATTTTCATCACCAATGTATAGAAAGGATGTAGACAAACTGAAATGGATCCAGATGCAAGCAACAAAGATGATCAAAGGGATGGAATACAAGCCATATGAGCAAAGACTGAAGGAATTGGCTATGTTTAATTTGGAAAAGAGGAGATTTAGGGGTGGGTACGATATCAGTCTTCAAATACTTGAAATGCTGCCATGGAAAAGATGGAGAAAAGTTGTTCTCTCTTGCCACAAAGGGCAGGGCAAGATGCAATGGGTTCAAACTACAGCATAACAGATTTAGATTAAATCTCAGGAAAAAACTTCCTATCTGGAAAAACAGTAGGACAATGAAACAGACTGTCTAGGAGGCTGTGGAAGTTCCTTCACTGGAGGTTTTCAAAAGGAGGCTGGATAGCCATATGTCTTGGATGGTTTAGACACAACAAATCCTGCATCTTGGCAGGGGATTAGACTAGATGACCCCTGCAGTCCCTTCTAACCCTATGATTCTAAAACTGCTTCAGAGGAAGGTTTTACTTAACATAACTCTGACAAAAAACTCACTCCATCAAGTTGTACAATGGTGTACATGAAACAGGGAAGGAAATCCAGTTTCACAATACTTTTTTATTCCTGCGTAAGTTTGAATTTGGAGTTTGATTTGGTAGCTAGCATGAAATTCTTGAAAGTCAGTGTAACAGCAATCAAAGTATTGGGCCTAAATCCAAAGGTCAAAATCCATCCCTTTTGTTACAAAAAAATCCCCTGTAACCTGGGTAAAACACATCTATCACCTTTAAGCAAGCCAAAGAACATCAACATATATCTTGCTTAAATTATTCATTCCCAGCATTAGGGGAAGAGACTGGTTACCAACCATTTTCTGAGCATTGTACTTTTGTCATGCGAGCCATGTCTGACATACATTGTTCTCCTTGTCATTCACCAGCCCTTGAATACTGTCAAGCCACTGAGAAATTTCTCCACTTGTGTTGCTATTGTATGTCCTTATTCTCGCTATACACTATTTTAGTACCATGCTTGATATTTGAACAAGGTTGTAGCTTTTCTGTTTCTGTTCAGAATATTAGAAGGATATAGGCTATAAAATTCAGTCTTATGGCAGGACCCAAAGTATGGTATAATTTCCTAGAATGTACTGCCTTTATTCTCATGCTGTGCAATTCTGTATCTCTTTTTAACTGCTGCTTGCTTTTGCA
Source organism: Eretmochelys imbricata (assembly GCF_965152235.1). Lineage (NCBI taxonomy): Eukaryota > Metazoa > Chordata > Testudines > Cheloniidae > Eretmochelys > Eretmochelys imbricata. The sequence continues at coordinate 89,279,929 of NC_135572.1, read as the reverse complement.
GGGGATGCTACAATAGGCATGTGGCCAAATTCTCAGTTTTATGACCTATATCTCCAAGCGTGCACACACATACACACACACACACACAAATACATGAGTGCATTGCACCCTAATTTTATATTACACACACACACAAACACACAAAGTACAGATAATTTTGCATGCAAACTAGGCACACAGTTATTTGAGTTCCCTATGCACAGATGAAAGTTTCTGAGGGGAAAATTGGGTATGCCTTTTTGTTTTGTTTTGTTTTGTTTTTTGCAGATTTACCTTCTTGATATAACATTTTTAAACTACTGAGTATTTTGATGATCTCATGCATAACAGTAATATTGTAATTATATAGGTCTCAGTCATGAGCTGCCTTATGCATTCATGCAGAGATTAAGGAATCCCCTGGTCCCTTAATTGAACTACACATATCACTAAACTGTACCTGCTGGGAGAGAAGAAGCAGCCTCCATGAGACTGGAATCCTTCACATCCATCACAGTTGGGCAGACAAGGCACAGCAGGAGTGGAGAAGGAAGTTAGCTATGCCACATAGGTACAACTCAACCTACGTTGATGTGCTCCTCCTTTAGTAGACTCATTGATTCTACTCAGTATATGGGTAGCAGAATCAGGTTCTTTATAAGAATGAGGAATGAGGTGGAGGTAAAGGATTATCTTTCTCTAAAGAGTGAGTATCTCATTTTTCCCAGGGATGCCTTCACATGTCATTTTAGGATCTAGTGTTCTATAGCGTAGCCTTCTGAAGGCTACAAAAACTAATAATAGCATTCCCCAAGTATCAATTAATTACATTTAACTAACCAATCTTCTTTAATGCTCCTATAATATGTGACAAAGAATTTTCCTGGTAGTTTTAGTATGCCATCATTACTCACATATCATAAATATTGTAATGCATCAGGTTATGCTGTAGATTTTCTTCTTCTTTTCACTGAGATTTTTTGCATGGGCATTTGGATAACTAATCTGCTTACCGCTGAAACTAAAGATAGACTGGTTTCAGAGTAGCAGCTGTGTTAGTCTTATTCGCAAAAAGAAACGGAGTACTTGTGGCACCTTAGAGACTAACCAATTTATTTGAGCATAAGCTTTCGTGAGCTACAGCTCACTTCATCGGATGGAGTCAGATAGACTGACCTCTCCTCTGTACTATAGAGTTTACATCCATTAGTCATCTGAATGAAGCCTAAACGTTCAAATTCCACAGAATACTTACTCTTCTACTCTTTCCCCATTGTGCATATTCACATCAATATGAGTTATGTATTCAGAAGTTAGCAGTTTCCTACTATCTTAAACAGATAACATATATTCTATGAGGATATGGTAATGTGATTAGGGATTTCCTCAAGGAGTAGCCAACAGGGATTTGTCTAGGACAAATCATACCAAACCAACCCAATTTCTTTTTGTGACAGGGTTACTGGCCGAGGGGACAGGGGAGAAACAGTAGATAAGCTATATCTTGATTATAGTGAGGCTTTTGACACAGTGCCATATGATATTATCATAAGCAAACCAGTGGGATTTAGTCTAGATTAAATTACTTTAAGGTGGGTGCACAACAGGTTGAAAGACTGTACTCAGATTAGTTACCAATGATTTGCCCGCTAAATGGGAAGACGTACCTAATAGGGTCCCACAGGAGTCAGTCCTGGGTCTGGCCCTATTAAATATTTTCATTCATAGCTTGGATAGTGGAGTGAAGATTATGCTTATAAAATTTGCAAATGATACCACCCTGGGAGGGGTTGCAAGCTCCTCAGATGACAAGATTAGAATTCAAAGTGATCTTGATAAATTGGCAACCTGAAATTGGAAATCTGAAACCAACAAGATGAAATTTAATAAAAGCAAGTGGAAAGCAATAAACTTAGTAAGGAAAAAAATCAAATGCACAACCACAAAATAAGGAACAACTGGCTACATGGTAGTACTGCTGAAAAGGATCTGGGGCTTATAGTGAATCACAAATAGCATATGAACCAATAGTGTGATTCAACTGTGAAAAGGCCAGTATCATTCTGGGCTGTATTAACAGCAGTATCATATGTAAGAAGTGGGAGGTAATTGTCCCACTCTACTAGACACTGGTGAAGCCTCAGATGGAGTACTGTGCCCAGTTATGGGTGCCATACAATCAGACAAATGTGTACAAATTGGCTCGAGTCCAGAGGAGAGCAACAAAAATTAAAAAAAGTTTTAGAAAACCTGACCTATGAGCAAAAGTTAAAAAAACTGGGCATAGTTAGTCTTGAGAAAAGAAGCCTGAGAGGGCGGGGATGGATAATAATCTTCAAATATGTTAAGGGCTGCTAAAAAAAAGGATGTTGATCAATTGTTCTCCATGTCCACTGAAGATAGGACAAGAAGTAATGGGCTTACTTTGTAGCAAGGGAGATTGAGGTTAGACATAGTTAGAAAGATTTTCCTAATAAGGGTAGTTAAGCTCTGAAATAAGTGTTCAAGGGAGGTTGTGGAATCCACATCATTGTATGTTTTTAAGAACAGGTTGGACAAATAGCTGTCAGGGATGGTCTAGGTTTACTTGATCCTGCTTCAGCACAAGGGGCTGGCTTTGATGACCTCTGAAGGTTCCTTTCACCCCTATAGTTCTATGATTCTAAATGGGGCATTGGTCAATTTTTGGCTATTAATATTTTTTGAGTGTCTATAGTGTACTCAGCTTTCTAAAAGTTAGACGAAGACACTCTGTATGTACGAATAACAGTAGAGCTTGTATTCCAACCAACAGGTATTACTCATGTAATTGTAGTGCAACTGTGAGCTTCTAGTTTGAGTTTCTCCCTCAGGCTTTCGTCAGGAGTAAGGGAAAGATTGCCCTCACATGCAAATAGCAGGGTGCAGCCACACAATTCACTGTGCTGGTCTCAAGAATGTCTCATGATGCATTTCTCATCTGCATGGAGGCTCTGTGCTTCAGCACTGGAGACAGGCCAGCTCTAGTGACTTTATCACCAGACTTGTGACATTTGGTGTTTTTCTTAAAGCCCCAGCTCCTGGAAGCTAGTGATGACATGAGAATTTCAGATAATCTTTCATTAAAAAAGGGAGGATCATATTTCCAGCCCTAGTTTCTAGCCCTTATTGTTGGGGAGAGCAGTCTGAAGACATGTCCTGAGTGTTCATTAAAAGCTAAGAAACCAAAAGGCAAAAAATGTATACTGCCCAAAAATTTATTTTTAATTTTCACAATTTTAAGCCAAACTCATGATTTTGTGGGTGTGTGTGGTGGTGGTGTATGTGGGGCGGGGGGCAGGGCTGACTGGATTTGTACCACGATGGAACCATGTCAGGGCCTGTGTTAGGGGGTTTATTCCTTCACCCACTTATTTCCCTGGTCCTTCTCGCATGAACAGAGAGCAACAATACCCGAAGTCCAAAGGTGCAAACAATTCGATGTTTATTGGGGTGAACTTCCAGCAAGCATGATTCCAGTTATCTTCCTTAGTATCCCACTTCCCAGCTCTGACACCACAGAGCCTTACACCTGTGTCCCTGTTCCCATTTCCCCCTTTAGACAAACATGATTCCAATTTCCCCACCCCCATTCCCTGTTTCCATTCCCCCCACCCCTTACTTCCTGATTAACTATAGAGTATATAGTAAAACTTGAGTTCTGCTTAGCTATACCTTAACCAATCATTTTACTGAAATTTAACTAACCAATCCTAACATATTGTAACATGATTATGTAACCAATTATATCCCACCACCTTAATTAGTTTACACCCAGGAAAATTAATTATACAGCAGACAGAAACAATCACAGAACCAGACAGAGATTATATAGACAAACAATAGCAAAGTGGGAACTATAATGACAAAACAATACAGAAGTGAGGATTTCACATCCCAGCTATTGATAAGTGAGTTCTTTCTAGACAGGATGCTATCAAACTAAGTTTCCTTTTACATCATCTAGGCACTTCCCCTTCTCTGGAGGTGATAGGCATTATCAGGACAGGACTGTATTCCTAACAGCCCAATAGCACCTTATTTCAATGAGACTAGTTTGGAATGTAATGATGTGACCGGTCACTTCCCAGCTTATGGCTGCCTCTGCTGCTTAGCCAGAGGCCTTAGCCTAAGAACAAGGCCTCAGACTGTCAGAGTAAGAGAAGGCCCTTACACTGGCAGACAGTGATTTTGATTCTTTCTTTTATACCCCTTATAACTAGCTAAGTGTAAGAATATACCTAAATTCTTAGAGTATAGGCCTTTACTGACAGGTCTGAATATCTATATCCTAACAGCCTGTAAATGGGGAAATCTGACCTAGTGTTCAGAGCTGCAGGAGAGGAGGAAGTCATACCAAAGATCAAAGCCAGAATACAGGTTTCAGAGTGGTAGCAGTGTTAGTCTGTATCATCAAAAACAACGAGGAGTCCTTGTGGCACCTTAGAGACTAACAAATTTATTTGGGCATAAGCTTTCAGAATACAAAGTCATGTGAAGGGTCAAGCCAGAATCTGAAGTTACACCAAAGGTCAAAGATGGAGTCATCAGTGCAGGGTCAGGGCAAGGCAGCAGGAACCAGGAAGAACGAGTAAGGCATAGTAGCAGGAGTGGGGACAAAGCGTGGTAACAGGAACAAGGAATAGGAGCAATCAAAGGTATAGGAGCAAGCTAAGAAGCAGGAACTTAGTCTCAGGGGTCTTGGCAGCACCAGCCTTCGCAACTGATTCCTCAGACAAAGAAGGGGTGGGAAAGGAACAGGAAGTTTTACGCCCAGTGACTTTCAGTCAATCTGCTTCTAGTCATCTGATCCAGCTGAGTAAATAGGCACAGTCTTTGGCAATGGGGTGTTTGCTGCTGTTCACTCATCTAATCCTGCACCACAGTCGCACAGAGGGTAAATCTCTCACATGACAGGTCTGGATTTGAGTCCTGCAGCACCTGACAAACAGCTCCGGTAGCACCTGTACTTCCAAATGGCTTCCCAATGATCAGGGGCCCCAAATTCATTGTAGCCTTCAGAAGGGGAATGCAAGCATAGTCCTGTTAATCAAGTCAGTGTTAACTTGCACCAGGATTTTCTATGGGACTAAGAAAGTAATACAGTGCTGTGGAGACTGATCATTGCCCAAACCCTGCCTGTTCCTACCTAGCTCCCTCACTCCAAAAGGGTGGCGGCCATATTTTGAAGACTGATGTAGGATTTAAGATGTGCATAGGCCTTCTGCTGATCTTCTTTGTTCTTCTTTCCCCCCCTTACCCCATCATCTAGGGTTGGGTCATCATGCATGCATAATTGTCTGCCCAAGGCCCACCAGCTTACCGTCTTCTTTCATGCAATCCATCCATTGCTTCTTCGGTGTATCTTTCCTACCACCCTCTCTTGCCATGCTAGCTTCAGCAGTTCCTTTTCACTCACACACTCAAGTTTCACTTCTTGGATTTTGTCAGGCACATCACAAACTTTGACTTCCATCCTAACGTTTTCATTTCATAACCTGTCCCTTGATGTAACACTTTGAATTGTGCAAAGACATCTCATTTCAAACACCTTTAAGTGTTGAACCTGCTGTCTCTTTACTGCCCAGGCTTCTGTGTCACACAGCATTGTGGAAGGCACCATTGTTCTACATAATTGGGCTTTCAGTCTCAGTGGCTCGTCAGGCTCAAGTCTGAGATGTTATTCTACAATCTTCCAGTACTCCCCAGTCTGGACTGTACCTCATGTTGAATCTCACCATCTTCTGTAACCCAACGGCCCAGGTCCTCTAGATAGGAATAAATTTCACCAAACATGTTTAAGGCTCTATGTTCACCAGCATGTAGATTTCTGATTTTGTCTGAAGTCAGACAAATTTAAAAACAAAAACAAAACAACAACAACAACCCACCCTGAAGATACAGTTCTACTTCTAAGAATTAGGCACAAAAATAAATATTTCCAGTGTCTGAATGCAAAGAAGTTCACCTATCACTTATTTGCAAAACAACTTGTTATTGTGTGTGTTTTTAAGTCTGAGTTCAAATGTGGAAAATGGGAAACTAAGTTGTTGCTAACCAAGGCTACACTGCAACAACTGGCTGCAGTGTGTAGGGTATGTATGTCTACATGCCACAGTGATAAGTGGGCTGTGTCCATACCACAGTGTATAGCTATACAGGTCAGTGAAAGGCTCTGGCAGGAGGGATGCACCCGGGAAAGGCTCCACAGCGGGGAAACAGGGGGACATTACACAGCTAAAAATAGAAGTGAACGCAGTGGGGGCACTGTTTAAGAATGTAGAAAGCCATGTAGGGTACATATCCACAGGGGTCAGGGATGTCATTGCTCTCCTAAGCAGTACCTCACAGTTTACACTGCTATTTATACACATAGTATGGGTGTGTGTGTGGTGTATGAACTCTACACAATACCATAAGCAGTATGCAGTGTAGATTTTTTGAAAAGTTTATAACTTGGCCAAATCTGGGTGAGTTTTTGTAGGAATGGCAAAAGGCACATCCCCAGCATAAAGGCCACCCCTTGCCAAATTTCAAATCCCTGCTGCAAAGCACTGGAGAGATAGAGGTTCTCAATTAAAAGGTCTCCAGAACACAGGCAAAAAAAATGTTTCCCCCAAAACCTGTTCTTGCAAACACCTGACCAGTTTTGGCTGAAAGTTTCCAAACACTAACATAACTAATAAAATAATAAAAATAATTAATAATACAGACTGAGGTGGACAGCCACCATGGAAAATTTCAGCCCAAATGGTTAGAGTTTGATTCGGCAAAGTTATTAGCGCCTCAAAACAGAGTCTTATTAAGGGGAAGTTTCAGGCAATCTTAAAAATAGGAAGTGACATCAGCCCTATGTATATATATTATATAATTTAAGCCTACACCTCCTAACTGCAAGCATTCTCAGATGCCTGAAAATGTTGATGTACAAATCCACTAAATAAGTGCTTGGCTGTCATACATTGTACATTCTTAGCCTAATCCCATTTAGGAAAAAAATAAACTTCAGTTTCCAACCATCATGTTCTTTGGAAGCTATAAATTCCACATCAAAAATGACATTGTGTGAGGACTAAACAAGAGTAATATTAACCATGATTTTTTGTGCTCTCTCTCTCTCTCAAACGGTTGTTTTTATGACAGTGTGTTGATTAAAAAAGGATAGACAATCATTTTAGTACTTCTGAACTAGCTCATGCTGTTAGATAGTCTGCATTAACTCTCTACTTCTAATATATACCACAGTGCACAGCAGTTGTTCCACAATTAGCTTATGATATACTGCTTATGATTGAACAGAGAACAGAAAAAGTAGATGAGGAATCAAGATTAAACATGAGCTACTGCAGAGAAAGCTGATATTTGCTACTAATATTTGTTTCCAGAGGTAATTGATTGAAATCAAATTAAAATATTGACTCGTGAAGCGTATGTAGGGAAATTACATACAGATAAACTATCCATAGTTGATTGGAAGTAAGTACTTGAAGGATTTCATGCATCTGTTCAAGTAAAGTGTGCTTAGACTGTCCTTGAACGTATTTGGAGGGGAAAATAAACTACTCATACACCTTACAAGATTCTAAAATAATTGTGTCAACTCAGAAAAGGGAGCTGGATGTCACTATACATAGCTCAATGAAGACCTGTGCTCAATGTGCAGCTGTACAAAAACCCTAAAATTATATTAGGATGGATAAGGAAAAGCATAAAGAATACTATAAAGCCATTACAGAAATCAATATTGCAGCCTCACCTGGAATATTGTGTTCAGTAATGGTTCCCCGCATCTTAGAAAGGATACTATATCGTTAGATGTGGGTTCAGAGAAAGGAGACAGAAATTATCAAGGACAAGAAAAAATTCCCATATGCGGAGAATTTGAAAAGACTGGGGTTGTTTATCTTAGAAAGGAGATACAAGGCGACATTGTCTAGAGAAGGTAGATGTGGGATATCTGTTCTTCCTGCCTAAAAACACAAGAACAACAAGGTAGTCAATGAAATTTTAAAAAGATGGAAAATTCAAAACTGATAAAAGGAAATTTATCACAAACACCAGTTAGACAGGGATACTCATTACCACAGAAAGGCATTGAGGCCAAAAAAAAAAAAAAAGCAAGATTTAAAAGGGATTGGGCATTTACATGGGTAACAAGAATATTCAGACTGATAATAATTAATATTAATAAGTTTTAGAATTGATAGTAAACCTCATGATTCATGACTTAAGACAATCTCTAATGATTAGAGACCAGAATGATTGTGTAGGATAGACTATCCCGCACCCACCTACTGCACGGTTCTTGCACCTTCCTCGAAAGCATCTGTGCTAACCACTGTTGGAGACAGGATACTGAATTAAATGGACCTCAGCTCTGATTGAATCTGGCAGTTCCTATGTTCTGATGAGTAACTGGCTTGAGATTTGATTTGATAGGATGTTTGATAGATAGTGGGTTAAAAACACTTCTGTAGAGAGGGCCACCACAAGACTTTACCATCATGTAAGGGATAGAGTGATTAAGATGGACTTAAATGGTGAAGAGACCATGTGGTGGTACTCTGTACAGGGGTGAATTCTTCCCACTGAGACACCTCATATTAAGTAAAACTTGGAGTTGGTGAGACCTGAAAACTCCCATTGGCTTCAATGCATTCAATGGTGTTTCATTTAATCCTAGCTTACACTGCAGCTAGGTAGCACCTAGATTTACACCTCCCCTCCCCTCTCCAGATCAGAACTTACCTTGCATTGAACTCCCAATAAGAATGTTGCCCCTGGCCTCCCACTCAGAGGAAATAAAGTTAAAAAATGAGAAAAAGAGGACTTCAAAAACATAGTTAGACATTAAGGACTTGAGCCAAAGCCCACTGAAGTAAACAGGAGTCTTTACATGTACTTCAATCCGCACTAGATCAGAAGAGTAAATCTTATAAAAAACCTTGACAAATGCCAATCTTTTTTAGCAAATGGATCCCCATCAACTGAATACTGAGTGACCTGTTGTAACTCAGGTGCTGGTTTTATTAACATCGGAATCGAGAATGATATCAGTGTCAGCATATTTCACCACATGCTATTCATGTGGTTTGAGTTCATTCACTCATCATTTATCTATTCTATTATGAAGAAACAGTTTCTGTGGAGAATTTCAGTCAGTTGAGTTGCATTCAACTATACAATAAAACTGATATAATAGGAAAAGCAGTGGTTCTTTTTATTATTCCATAATAAAGAAAGCATACTTTTCATCATAAAATCCCTCAAGCGGAACCAAGATCTAAAATCTAACTCTGCTATAATTAAGGGTCTGTCAGAGTTCCCAGTATATAAATCCCTATTATCAGGAGCTTCCGTAATTCAATTGTAAAATATTCTCATTGGTCTCATTGGACTCAACCTTACCATTCAAAGTTCCCAGGCTGAAGCAAAGACATTTTACTGATTTGCAAAACATCTGTTTTGCCATAGTTAAAAAAGAGGAGTTATGAAAAGAGATGAAATGAATACTTGCCCCAGTAGAGTTTTCTAAAAGTAACAGCTTGCAGATGTACAAAGGATAATTATATATTAAAACATATGGGCCAGCTTCGGGTCCTTGTAACACTTTATTGGCAAAATGACACCATTGACTCCAATGTTTAATGGCCAAATTGTTGATATCTGAAAACCAACTACTGTTTTTACTAATTTTAAAATACTGTGTTGCTTTTCTCATTATTATACAAAACATTTATTAAATGGTGAATGAAATACAGAATTTACCTATTAACCACTGTAACAAAGTTCCTCCTCTGTCTTGGTGGGTTTTGCACTTATTGGCGGATTTGCTCACCTTGGAGCTTCACAGGAGCCCTCAGTTTGGCCATTTTCATGAACCCACAATCTAGGTCAATTCCTCCTGTGTCTGACCAGGAGTTGGGAGGTTTGGGTGGAAACCGGGCCCGTCCTCTACTCCGGGTTCCAGCCCAGGGCCCTGTGGAATGCAGCTGTCTAGAGTGCCTCCTGGAACAGCTGTGCGACTCCTACAACTCCCTGGGCTACTTCCCCATGGCCTCCTCACAATAGGACCTTCCTCCTGGTGTCTGATAATGCTTGTACTCCTCAGTCCTCCAAGAGTATGTGTTCTCACTCTCAGCTCCTAGTGACTCTTGCTCCCAGCTCCTTACACACGCACCACAAACTGAAGTGAGCTCCTTTTTAAGCCCAGGTGCCCTGATTAGCCTGCCTTAATTGATTCTAGCAGCTTCTTGATTGGCTGCACGTCTTCTAATCAGCCTGTCTGTCTTAATTGTCTCCAGAAGGTTCCTGATTGTTCTGGAACCTTCCCTGTTACCTTACCCAGGGAAAAGGGACCTACTTAACCTGGAGCTAATATATCTGCCTTCTATCACTCTCCTGTAGTGTGTCCCGCCCCGATACAAAATGGCGGGACCTCCTGCCACTTTTGGAGGGTGAGGAGCCCTGGTGGGCCAGCCTCTATTCCACCTTGGTCCCGAGGATATCAGTTGGTGGCTTCTTCACGGAGCCATGAGCCTGGGTGTGTTCTTAGCGTGGTTCACCTCTATCCCAGACACCTGCCCCTTTTGCGGCGTGAGGGAAACCCTGGCACACATATATCTGGAGTGTGCCAGGCTGCAGGCCGGCTCCTCACGAATATTTTATTACATTTTTGGTTGCACTTTTCCCCTCAACTTCTTATTTACGCACTCCCTATCCGTGGCCCCACAAAGTCACAGGATCTCCTCGTCATCCTCCTCCTGGCCTAGCTAAAATGGCCATCTATAAAAGTGAGTGAGGAGTGAGAGTGAGGAGGTTGGCCGATGGAGTCTCCTGTGACTGTGGGGCCTATTTCCGATCCTCAGTTCATTCAAGTATCCGGGCACAGTTCCTCTGGGCGGCGTCCACTGACTCCCTTGACGCCTTTGAGGAGCAGTGGGCGCTGTCCGGGGTTCTCTGCTCGGTGTCCCCGTCTGGTTCTCTTTGTTTGACCTTATGACCACACTCCTGTTCCTGTTATTTCATTAGTTGTCCCCCGTATTTATTTGGTCCTGTGGATCCCCCTCTTAGGCTGGGGGGATCCTTTAGCAAAGCCTGCCCACTTCCCGGATCCCAATAGGATCACTCTCCTGTAGCCATCTGGCCTGACCCTGTCACACCACACATGGGTGTTGCAAAGTTTAATAGGTTATTGTTTGTACAGCACTGGAAATCTAAAGTGCTCTATAAGAGCTAAGTATTATTAAAGACCTGACTAATACTATTTCTGACTCTAGATAGACATACAATGTTGCTTTTAATTGAATAGAAAAGCTGTACAAATTGGGAATTGATGCCTTCTCTGTCACAATGTTTTTTTGGGTTTTTTTCCCAGTTCAATAGAAACTGTGCAAGATCACAGGAAATGCCACAAACCAGTGCTACTCATTACCAGAAGACAGTAGGTTTTGTAATATCTCCAAACCCAGCATGGATATATGTTAGGCTGTAATGACTCCTTTAGATCCACCAGAGCCTAACATACTTTTCCTCTATAGTGTTTAATTTCATTAAGTATCATAATATTTGTTAATAGGTTACCCCAAAAGGTTTGGTTGCAATTGGATGCTTATCTGAAGTTTATCCAAACTCACTAAAACTTTAGAGATTCCTCATAGCAACCTCTCCGGCAGCCAAAATTCCACTTCTTAGAGAACCTGTCACATTTTATTTGCTCATATACATGAGTAGGGCAGTACCCAAAGAGTTGCAGCATTACAGAAAATGGATGGTGGAGCAATGTGTGACAGCACTGGCAGCCAACATGTTGGGTTCAGCTTGAGGTTTCCAGTGATAAACCACATTGCGGTGTTCAGCTGGATATCAATAAGTCAAGTGTGGCTACTTCTGGTCAATATCAGGTCACAGTACTCGACTATGGAGTACGCAAAGGCCAACACTGATGTCTGTAATACTGATGCTGATACTCCCCAGCTTGTGCATACCAGTTTCTGAACCAGGTTGACCCTTGTCTTTGTGTTGATTGCTACCTTCTTCAAATGGTCATGCAAGGTCAGTGTGCTCATGGGCAACCCTAAACCACTTCTGCACAAACAATGGAGGATGCGGATACTTCCTCCACAAATGGAAAATTAAAGACTCTCCAGTGTGCAACTGTGGTCACTCAGAACAGACCATGGAACATATAATAACTCAATGCCTGATTCACAAATATGAAAGAAGCATCAGAGCGATACCTTGCTATGCCTGACACAATTATCTGGCTTAACCATCTGAATGTAAAACTATAGTTGTTGATCTAAATCTATATCAGCCATACGAAGAAGAAGGGTAATGACCCAAGTGTCACTAGTGAGTTATGCTAAGCACATCAAATCTAGTGTAATGTATTCAAATCACACTATCTCTGCAGTAGGGTTGTGATAGGACCCTGAGCTCACCCTACCTCTGGTTTTCTATATGCAGGAAGTGAACATTGTTGGGGTAGATTCAGTCCTCTGTCTGAGTCCATAGAAGCTGACCCACTTCCAGGGCTGTCAAAGTTCAAAAGGACTATTAAACCCAAATGAAATCACTTAAGGTTGTGGCAGGACTGTTTTCCTTCAGGGCATCTCTGAAGGGCCATAGTCTCATTCAGGGTCCACAGGCAAATCTCCATTATTGGTGTCTAAGGACTGTTTGGTGTTGGGACTCTCCTTTAACTCAGGAGATGAGCCAACAGGCTGTGGTCATCTGAGGAACTGCAGCGTTCCACCAGGTCCTCTCCATGATCAGAGGACTGAAGGTCTGCTGCCTCTTCAGTCTACCACCAAGTGAACTGGGTTGCTGCCTTTTACAACCTCCCACCAGGCTTGACATACCCTGCAGATGTGGAAGAGTCTGACTGGTTTAGCCCAAAACAGATCCTTAACCCTTATCTGGGCAGCGTGGAGTTTTTACACTCCATCTCATGCATACCCACTATCTTTGTAGCTAGGCCATAAAATTGAGCCCTTTTTCATGTGGGGAAATCTGAACGAAGACAGCCATAGGACTCAGATATGAGGGGGCATGATCCTCACCCTGACTTTTGCAAAGTTTAAATCTGAACAGATTCTAGCCTTTTCATGGGGTGGACAACATTCAGGCGTGTATTTGTCTGTTGAACCAACAGACCAATACTTGCTGTTAATATTTTAGCTCATATACTCAACCGGACTTGAACAGATATATTGCCTTGGGTCCACTTTACAATATTTATAACTGAAAAATTATTTTATTCAACTACCATTTTAAAAGGAAGTGAGTTAGTATGGGCATTGAGATTTAGATTTACAGATCCGTTTTTTCTTATCACTGCGTGAATTTCATCCAGTTGCAGAGTGCCACGTTAAGCCCCTCAGCGCCACCTCAGGCCTGTGGCAGGATTGCTGTGGGGATTAGCTGCAGGTGCAGGGGCCATGCAGAGGGTTCTCTGCAGCCCTCCACTCTGTAGAAGGGGTCTCCTCTCTATCCACAAATACACCAGTGCAAGGGTGCCACTTAGAGACAGAACAGGGGATAATGAACCTGGAGGGACTGTGGTGCATCCTGGCAAGCTGCTCATGGGTTGTGTGTATGTTAATTTCCTCTAGAATACTGCAGAATCTCATACTCCAGATAAATTACTTTTGTGTAGGGAAGAATTAATTTCACCCCAATGTGCCTAGATAATACATCTGCCCTTGTCCTATATCATGGGCTTCTGAACAGTGGGTGAACCTTTATATCATACCGCATGTATTGCAACATAACAGCACAGTAGAAGGAATAAATGCTGGAATGCAAGTCTGATCTCTAGGTTTACTAGCTTTTGTCAATTTAAGCCAGATGCTCCTTTAACTTAGCTTTTATAGAAAATGTGAGTATTCCCAGCTCCTTCATAAAACTGTGTTTAAGTGGATTTCCATTTGTGTTTCAAAGAAAGTGCTGAAACTGTTCGTGCTGAGCTCTGCTGCTGCCTCAGAAACACGCAGTGGTCCTCAAGGCACAGTCAAGAGAACACAGTATTCCCAGCACTGCTGGGAGAATATACAAACAACACTGTTGAAAGAGAACAAGAAGGTAAGGTTATTAAAGCACATGTAGGGATTTATTAATCTGTAACCATATCCTGTTTATTACTATATTCTCCATGAATAAAAGTAGCCATATAGTTTGATGAAATAAAATCAGATTGAAATGCATTCTATAACACTGAGCAGGACTTTATTTCACAAATAGATTGAGATCAATGGGTCTACTCAGAGAATAAGATGCTACACAGGGGAGTTTCTCATGATATAGACAAGTGAGAGGAGAACCAGATCCACTGTATTGGATGATAAATGGAAAATGAATCAGAAAAATGTGGTTGCAAAAAGAAAACAAAAAGAAAACAAAAAGATCTTAATGAGTTATATAGCAGGAGTATTAAAACCAGAAAATCTGTAGCAATTTTATTTTCTGTGCCGGCCATTGTGTTCTATTTGGGGCAGATTTTTTTTTTAAAAAAAGTTAAAGGCAAACTGCACAGAAGAAAACAACAAAAGTTACAAAAGGTTTGGAAAAATGCACCCTGGTAAGAAACATTAAGAGCAGTGGCCACATTCATTCTGGGGAAAGGAGAAAGGAAAACTTGCTTCAAATACATAAAGGGGATTCATAGAAAGGACTTCAATCAGTTATTCTCCATGGTCAGTGAGGACAGAATAAGGAATGGGTCTGAGAGGCAACAGCAAAAAATTATGTTATGTAATCAGTAGGGCTGGCTGGAAAACAAGAATTCCATTTCAAGAAAAAAGTCAAGGTTTCAAAGTCTGTTTTAATACCACATTGGAATAAGAGTGAGACCTTTTGAAATTTCTCATGAAGAGACCAGGGAGAGAGGGAAAGAGTGAGAGATCCACCCCAGAATTGCCAGTCGCCCAATCGTTAGGACACTCACCTGGGTTATGGGAGATGCAGCTTCAAGTTCATACTCCGCCTGATTCTTCAACCTGGAGCTCCCACATCTCAGGGGAGAACGCTAAACATTCAACTCTTGGCTATTCTGATGTGTGTGTGTGTTTGTGTGTGCATGCATACACAGGCACACAAATGCTCTCTCTCTCCACGCTCCCAAAAAATTAACCCTGGACCTGAGAAACCTTCCCATTGAAATTGATACAAATCTGCAAAATGTTACAGAAAAAATATTTCACCCAAAATTTCCCAACCAAGTCTAATAATCAGAAAACGAAACCCCTAAGAATGCTTTGATAATGAAATATGCTGATGAGGGAAAGTGTGGAATTACAATAATAGGAAATACTCAAGGCTGAACTACTCTAATAGGTACACTAACGGAATCATTTAATCAGTCCTATTTTAATGAACCGGGGTATTCTTAAAGTCTCAATTCCATCTAAGGTGTCTATTACCATAGAATTAAGTCATCTGTGATTTAAATGATTCTGTAATAGGCCCATTGGCATACAATGATGTTATCTTCATTTCCAGTGGTTAAACAGGATATACTATTTGAGTTATGTTATAGACCCCAGCTCAGTAAAATATTTAAGCACATCTTAAGAATATGCTTATATCCCATTGAAGAAAATTAAGCTTTAGCACATGTCAAATGCTTCGCTGAATAGGGATGGACTACTGAATCTTGGGCATAGACAGCAGTTATGTAAAAAAGGAGTAATATTTACTTATCAACCTCATAAGGGTATTATGGGGATTAGCTGATGTGCTTAGAGACTTTTGAAAGTGGAATACTAAGTAAGTGCTAGGTATTATTATCAATTATGATTATTACATGCATCCTTTCATACAAATGTACAATTATAGACATACTGTGTGTTCACATTGGAATAATGAATTAATCAGGTCAAATCCCATAATGTTTCAATGCTAACTATTAACTGGATCTGTTTAGCAGTATAACATACTGTATTTAGTCATATTGCATTGTGTAGACAATTATCTTTTTACTTAATCCATTCAAATTCTTATAGACTTATAAAAATAGTCTCTGAACATACTATGAATTTGTAAATAGTTTTAAGTGAGTGAAATATATACATTCAGAAGGCCAGCACAAAGCCTGTGCATAAATTAAGCCCCTTTGAGAGTTTAAATCACTTGATGATTACCTGTTCTGTTCATTCCATATGATGCATCTGGCATTGGCCACTGTTGGAAGACAGGATACTGGGCTAGATGGCTTTTAAGTCTGACCCAGTATGGCCATTCTTAAGTTCGTATGATGCTTAGGAGTTGTACTAGCCCTCTACAAAGGGGTGAATTGCAGCCATTATGTGATGCTCCATTGAGTTCTGGAATTGTATCCCCTGTTTAAATAATAAAAACATATAACACCATTTTAACAGTCTTCACTTTTTAAGTGCTGAAAATCCTAAATACAGGCATAATATACCAAGCAAATATAATTTAACATCTACCTTTGTCCTGTCAAGGCACTTACTTTGATCTTAATTTGTTAATTTAAGTTAGTGTTAAAAGTCAGAGGAAAAAACAGCTTTTTAAAAAATGTCTTACATCTCTTTCTTTAAAAAAAAAAAAGATTGGAATCTTACTATCTTGATTATTTATAATGTTTACATTAAAAAAAATCAAGGGATCCATGTCTAGTCACTAACTGATCCTGGATTGTCAGAGAGATGAGGAGAGTTCATGTAGGGCTGGTTTCAGCTTTTAAATGGAAATCCCCATCAGTTACAATGGGGAATTCTGCTTCAAACTGATGGTCTGGCCCTAAGGGCCTAAACTAACTCCCAGTGAAATCAATGGAAAGACTCCCACTGTTTTCAGTAGTACTTGAATCAGGCTGTTAAATGAAAACAAAACTGACTTACAGTGAAGGTCCTTAACACCTCTAACTTTTATGACTATTTGTGTGGGGCCTAGGCTTTGAAAACACACAGGCTTTCACTGGCTGGTAAGACATGTGGCTGGTGAGGCGAAGGCAGCTGGGAGACAAAAGGAGTTAGCCAGCTGAGTTTTGTTTTGTTTCCTTAGTACTTTACAAGGAAGAACCCACCCTGGGAGGAAATTGGTTTATCACCAACACCACAGTTAGTTCTTCCTCTGCCTTCACCTGTGGGGGTCCCCGCCAGACAGGCACCAGGATCCTGGAGTCTTCCACCTATGTTCTGGTCTTGACTTGCTCAGAACGTGGCCAGCATATTCCCACCAACAAAAGCTAAGCAGGAGGAACCACCAGGTGTGAGAGGTGTCTGTTGGTGTAGTCTCTTGGGAAGCAGGTAAGAGAGCTGCCAGAGGAGGTGGCATCTGAGCATCATCCAGGAGCACCAGGACTTGGACCGGACACAATGGAGGTATCTGGTATGAAGGATGTTAGCTGATTACAAACGACTGCAGCAGCACCAGGCCACCTCGGTCAGTAGACAATGCTAAATCCCTCACTCTGGTCATCTGTCCATCGAGGTTATAAACCATTATGCTGTACTGACAACAGGAGGTGAGGACCGGATCCCAGTGGCTGAGAAGGAGGAGCCACTCACCCCCAAGCCTGGGAGGCTCACTGCCATGGCACCTGAGAGGAGGATAGGGTGTAGGTGGTCAGAAACTCTCTTCTGAAGGGAATGGAGGCATCCATCTATGGATTGGGCATGATGTCCTGGGATGTGTGCAGCCTGCCTGGAGCCTGTGTCCAAGATATTGCGTAAAGGTTGTCAATGCTCATCTATCCCTCTGGTCACTACCGTATGCTGTTTATCCATATGGTCACTAATAATACTGCCAGGTCTAACCCTGAGCAGATCAGCTGTGACTACAGGGATCTGGGAGCCAGGGTGAAGGAGTCAGGGGTTCAGGTTGTGTTTTTGTCCATCCTCCCAGTTGAGGGTCAAGGCCTAGGCAGAGACACGTACATCCTGGAGATGAATGCATAGATATGATGTCACTGGGAGGGCTTCAGCTTTTTTGAGCATGGGATGCTGTTCTGGGAAAAAAGGTTTTCTGGGAAGAGATAGAGTCCACCTGACCAAAAAGAGGAAGATAATCTTCATGCACCAACTTGCCGAGGAGGAGGACTTTAAACTAGGTTCAATGGGGGCAGGTGACAAAAGCTCAGAGGTAAATATAAAAACCTTAACAGATGGTTAGATGTTGGGGGTGGGGTGGGGGGAAGACATGGAATAGGATCAAAGTAACAAGGAGGAAATCAGTGTGGGAATCTGATCAACACTGAAAATGTCTATACACAAATGCAAGGAGCATGGGGAATAAACAGGAAGAACTGGCAGTATAAGTACATAAGCTAAATTATGATTTAATTGGCAACACAAAGATTTTGGTGGGATAAGTCTATGACTGGAATATTGGTATAGAGGTGTATAGAAAGGAGAGGCAGGGGGAAAAGGCAGGAGGGATTGCATTATACAGAAAGGATATATATATATTTGTCCCAACACTCAGTGCTTGTTCCCAGGACCAGAAACGGTGCTCAGCTGTATTCAGCTGATGTGCAACTGCAACCAGCAACTGCAAATTGTTTTGCTCTGTGGCTTGCAGCAGGGCTGCTTGCGAGACATTGCTATGTTCTGCACAGGGGCTCCTGTCTTAGCTCTGGAAATACTTACCTCTGGATAAGGCACAAAGTGTTTGTAAGGCTCACAACAAGAGTGCACAGCTGAGCGGGTCCATGCTTCTCCGGATGTGGCATAGTCAGCGGCTAACCCAGGCTTTTATAAAAAGGCATGAAAAAGCTTGGTTTGTTTGCTGTTGATATCAGGGAGGGAGGGAGGAAAGTGCATCATGAGAGGCTAAGGTCATGTTTCCATTACCACCCAGGACAGTGTTTTGGACCCCTGAGGTATTGCAAGCCCTACCCAAAATCCCATTCAGCTAGTTGCACAGTGGGATAGCTACACACAGTGCAGTGCTCCATGCATCGATACAAGTGCTGCTAGTGAGGACACACTCTGCCTACACAATGAGCGTGGTGTGGACAGAGAAGATTGACTTGCTTAATCTGGAGGCTCGATGTTGACTTATATAAAGTTGACTTGAACTTTGTAGTGTAGACATGCCCTTAGATAGGGTGGTGCCAAAGGGCACAATCTAGGCATAGCATTTCCTGAAATGGTGGATCATTCTTCCTTAATGCATCAAATTAAAATGTTCAAAAAGTCAAAGAAAAAATGAGAAGGCTTTTTATTATTTGAGGGGTAAAATGTGAAGCTGAATATTTCACAGAGGATGCAAGTCAGAACTGCCAGCATCTGCTAACAACACCAGCTGTAAGCATTAAGGTCACATTTGTTGTTTATTTCATTTACATTCAAGAATATTCACTTATTTTAGGCCAATATGAGCAAATACCGTTAATCAAGCATGTAACATGTGACAGAATCTTCAGAATCCAAGTCACAGAAGGCTGAGTACTCTTCATGATGTTGGACATCTAAAAATGATCTGCTGCATCTGTGAAGTCTCGTGACATTGCAGTGTTTACTGAAGATGCAACTTTAAAATTAAACATCTTGAGAACTGGCACCATGCTTTGTGATGTACAACAGTATTTCCCAACATTCTTTTTTTCCATGTGGACAGAGTAGTTTATTTTCTGGTTTAACAAACACAAGGCCTTTTTCTTCTCCCACTGAAGTCAATGGAAAAAAAAATAAAAAAGAGTAGAGTCAGGACCATAGTAATTCATTCTTTAAATGTTTACTTTAATTTTTTCTGCAATTGCAGACTTAAAAGCATAGGCTATCAGTGCCATGAATTTCTACTATCAAAACTGAAGGATAATTAGCTGAATTTAGTACTATTTTATGTGGATACATCATATATTGACTTCAAAAAATAACTGCACTAACTTATGGCAGGGTGCAGAATTTACTACGCAACAGAGAGGAGAGTGCAGTGAAAGGTTTAACATGCAGATTCATTTTCATCATAAGCAAGCAGTAAGGTTTTGTTAGTAAAGTTGTTTTAATCTTAGGATAAGCTAGACCAGGGTTTCCCAAACTTGGTTCGTGGCTTGTTCAGGGTAAGTCCCTGGTGGGCCGCGAGACGCTTTGTTTACCAGAGCATCCGCAGGTACGGCTGCTCGAAGCTCCCATTAGCTGCAGTTAGATGTTCCCGGCCAATGGGACCTGCAGGAAATGGTGGCCTGGCCAGCACTGCTTCCCGTAACTCCCATTGGCCAGGAACGGCGAACCGTGGCCACTGGGAGCTGCAAGCGGCTGTACCTGAGGAAGCTCAGGTAAACAAAGCGTCTCACGGCCCACCAGCAGCTTACCCTGAACAAGCCATGAACCAAGTTTGGGAATCCCTGAGCTAGACTCATGAAAGATGTGGGTTAATGAGCTTGTAATACTTCCACAAGACTTCTGGGAGCAGAGGTTTAACATGTTATTCACCTGAAAGTCAGAGCCACAGCCAGTACAAGATAGGAAAAGCTCCAGTGAATCCAGGTCCTGCTTAATTCCTTACAGTCTGATCTTGCTAGCATGAATCCAGGGAATATGGTCAGGACAGCAGAACTAGGGCCAGTTCTCCTTTACAGGAGGTCCCAACCTCATCATTCCTTCCAAGGAGGAAATCCCATTTCCTGCCCAAAGCACCATCCTAATGGTGCTTCTGAATGTGAATTTCCAGTATCACTGCTGTCATACTGAGAAAAATCAAATAGGAATAAGAAGAGATTTGAAACAAACCCATAAATTAAGTTGCATGAGGGTTTCTACAATGTTTAACTGAAGTCTTTTTTTGTTGAGACATTATGTCAACCATAACAGGGATTAGTGGTTTCTCTCTGTATTCAAAATAGATACCACAAAACAGACTATGCATTTGCCTGAGTTAAACCACCTGGTTTAATATATACAATACATATACACACACAAAATTTATGGTTTGTTTCTCCTCAAATCTCTCCTTATTCCCATTTGACTTGTCTCAGTGTGACAGAAGCAATAATAGGCATTCACATACAGAAGAGCCATTAGGACGGTGCTAGCCCATCAGAGACATAGCATTCACAAGAGTTCTCTTTCTCATATTAATAACTCAAACTAAAAGGGAAAGTACTCTTAACAATGGAGTCCTTTTCATGATCATCATAATCCTAACAAAACCCAATATGCTAGAATGCCAATTATGCTTTTTGGGGTAGCACTGCTATGCTATTTGGGACAGCAAGCTAGCCCGTGAAGAGGAATGGTTTTATGATTTCTTTGTGATGGGAAAATGTTACATGATATCTGGAAAACTGCTTCAAAGCTACAAAGGATACAGTGTAGCTATAGATAACACTGATTGCATGAATGAAAATAGCACTGACACATCACAATTCAGAGTTCTTGGAGGCACAAGAATGAAAAATAGCACTTTGTTGCCCCCAAGTTATCAGATAATCAGGTGCTTGAAGCTGCCCATTAATGAAGTGAATAAAATCAATCACAGCAGCGTTGATAATAACCTCTGGTAAATGATGAGCTTGGACGTTTTAGTTAGTACTGATAAGCTTTCTCTCTCCCCTAGTTTTCTGCAAAACTTTTATGATCACTAATATTAAATAATGCTTGACCTGAGGCTTAGAAAGAGAACAGATCTGTGATCCTAAAGGACAATATGAATCACAAAAGTGAAAAGAGAATGATTTGTAAACAGGGAATGAGATATGGCAATATTTATGGTTGATGAAAATGGAGAGATTGACCTATTAATTGCACTTACTGGGCTTTATGCTTTGTTATGCATTCCAAAGCTGAATAGCTTTTGGAGAAATACCTAATATTTTCCCCAGTATTTGTATTTTACCATGATAGAGGGAGAAATCTTTCTGAGCTCTGTTCAGAAAGAAGAACGCTAATATTTCATCAAGGTCACCTCTAAGCATTACCAAAATGAAGTTGCAGCTTGCTGAGTTTTTTAAAAGGTAAATGCATTTTCATTCATGGTGTGCTACAGATATATTTTTAGGAGATGGATTATGCATCCTTACTTATGATGAAGAGTACCTTTCTCTCCCAGTAGTCTCACTGAAGTGAATGGCACTGCTCACCGAGTAAGCTACTACTCCACATGAGTAAGGAGGCAGAATTTGGCCCTAATAAATTGCACATCCATTGTAATGGGAAGTCTTTGGGTGTAGCTGTGAAATAATATAACATTAATATTAGAGAGAGAGAGAGAGAGAGAGAGAGATGCCAGCTGCTCATGAAGTCAGATCTTGTCAAAGCTGTAGAAACATTTTTTTTTCTTTCTAACCGAAGTTACCCACTGTGGAAACTAACAGATAATTAAGATCATGACATATTGTAAAACAGTCTAATGTGCCAAAGTTCAGTGTTTTTATTTATGAAGGACTGTGTAAAAAAAGCATAAAGCAAAAAAAAAAAAAGAAGCAAAAAAAAAAAAAAGAAAGAAAAGGAGACATCATGATTTAATGTAATTAAAATGCTTTAGACTCCTGAGAAATTTGATTCAAATCTGTTTTAGATTACAAGTGAAACAGATTTGATTTTTTTGACCCAGTCACTTGTGGAAATTTATCTTCATCAGAAAACTGAACAGTGAGTTTCTGATGAAAATTCCAGCATCAGAACAGTAGCAGTAGAGTGTTACAGGAGGGGGATGCATTAGCAAGACTGAGAACCTAAAAGCAGTTTCAAGCAAGCTTTCTCTCACAGGAAGTGTTCAGCATATTGGAGATCCAAGGCCCTGGTGCTCAGCCTTTTTTTATTTACTTACTTTTAATTGTTTAATTCAGTGCCCCCCAAGTTTATTAGGTAACAAGAAATGGACAGAAGGGAGAGCCCTGCTAAGGAACTTACAATCTATGCTCCGTGTTGAACCAGTACTATCCCTCTCCAATGATAATTCACAAATATTTTAAAATAATTTCAAAGAATAACTTGAAGAAATTATAAGGATTTTTTTAAAAGGTTTTCTGCATTAGTTCTTCTCCCCTAAAACACAACAATAAAAAACAGCAGTTTACAAACCATTGTTCAATCCAGTCACTTTTGGTTTAGCTTGATATGTTACCAGTTCCTCTGGATTTATTAAAAGTTACACAACGTTATTTTTTAAAAAAAACTTACAACTTCAAAAGGTAATAACCTGCCCCCACTCCAAACGAAAACTTTCCACAGCATTTGAACATATTGTCAAGACCTTCTGTTGGCTGATGTTCAGATTTCTGTGCAGAACCTTTCTGCTGACCTCTACAATGTCAATCTTTCTAAAGGAATTTTATCTTAGTGAATCAAAAGTTTAAGAGTCCACTCAGCTGAAACTTCTTTGGGGAAAGGTCAGTTAAGATATAGTGAAGATAAGAATAGCATGGAAAAAATAAAAACAAAAATCAAGTACAGTGTTTGATGGCAGGATGACCCAACCCCACCACTGTTTTGATTATCCTCTTAGGTCCCTATCTTTCAATCAGAACTATGTGGGGATAACTCCTTGCCCACCTGGAGACCAATTAAACTCAATGTGGTTCCATCTAAACACAAATCCCCTGGCGTGGAGGAGCTTGCAGAATCATGTCTTGAGAGTTTTAGGATGATCTTCCTTGTGTTTCTTCCTTGTGTTCTCTTTCACAGTGTATGGAGTAGTTCTGAAATCTCTACTGAAACACAACCACCAGCTTTGTGTACAATAAACCAAATGCACATCTTGTTGATTTACCAGGAATTAGCTGTGGCCAGGCATGTTTAAACTGTTAAAGAGATCTGGAAGAATTTGAAATCCCATAATAGCAATGGCACAGGTAGTGCATCTGCAGTGTCTTTGGTTTACAGCTTTCAGTTCACATTTGCAAGACTTTGTTCACAGCATCAAGGTTACAGACAAACAAAATCAAATTTTCACAAGTGGCCACTGATTTCTGGTATCTTAGTTTGAGTGCCCAACTTGAAATAAGGTGTCTTAAGTTGGATACCCAAGATCAGTGGCCACTTTGAATGTGCTGGCCATAATCAGTGGTATAAACAAACAAATTTTGGAGCACAATTTTGCAACAGTGGGTGGATTCTCGAGCAAATTCCACTGCTGCAAAATCATGGAAAATCTAGGCCCTGCCTAAAAGAGCATGTAGATCTTAATCCTATGATTAAGAAGAATCATGAAGAATTCAACTGTGGTCAACGAGTGTTGTGCGTGTGAAAGGACAGTAGGATTCTCCACTAGCAGCCTCTCCTGAGCCACACTTACACTCAGGTCATTAAGGCAGCCACATTATGGCTACCCTGTGCATAGCAGTATCAGAAGTGAAAGGATCTCCTTTGGTCCTTTCTGCAGATATCAGTACTGTTGACAGACTTGAGCTATAGGGTTGTCTAATATCCTGGGACCAACACGGCTACAAAAACATGGCATAGTTGAACAAGGACAGTCATAATATGGTCCTAAGTATTTATACCTTCCTGTAATTACTTGGGTACTTCATGGTAAGAATATGCAATGATATTGGCTTTCGATTGTATGTTCAGGGAAAAGATAACAAAGCTGGTGCTGGGAATGGCTGTATAATAATATCTACAGAGGAAAAGAACTAGACACAGGAAAGATTTGTGAAGCCTCAGAAATAAGACTAGAAAAAATATATGATAAAGTAGAAGTGTTTCTCTAAATATCCAATTATTGTTGCATCGAGATGTGACCTTTTTCCATTTAATCATATTTTGCAAACTGAATAAAAATGCTTTTAGTATAGCTGCACAGGAAATTTAAACCCTTGACATAATTACTGATACTATAAAAAGAATCACTGCTACTTATTAGCAAACATGTCTGAAAATAAAACTTAAAGAGTACTTTCATATGAAAAATGTTTTGCACTATTTTCTACTGCTTCACTATTCACTACTTTGTTTCAGAATTATAAATATTTATTTGAACCTTTGTGCTCACCACATGTTAGTTCATACTGGAGCATATGACAACAAAGTTCAAACGAGTGTAATCTGCTGCCATTCCATTTAAATCAATTAGCATTTTATCATTGACTTAAACAAGTCCCAAAAGTCACCTAGATTGTTTCTGCCCATGTACATTCTCAGGTGAATCTACTCCTGACAATACTTTCTGCTTCAAGAGTAAAAGATTGGCCAGGCTTATGATAAAATTAGAGAGTTTACCTGTTTTAGCCCTACACATTTGCCTGCTCTAAATTCTGCCCTCAGATGTACACATGGGACTTCTATTTTAAGACACAAAGCATCACCAGTGTGTCAGCATGGAGGGAAAAATATAGCTTATTATTCCAAACTTAGCTGGATTCATCATCCTTTTTTTTTTTTTTTTTTTTTAAATATCATCTGCCAATATGCACAGCCCTTTTTGTCAGTTTTCAGTGTATGCTTTTACACATACCATGGAAAAATTGTGTGAAGTAGTGAAAAGGGAAACTGACAGAGGTTTACAAGGACTTGTATTGCTCAGGAAATACAGTCTAGAGAAGCATGAAAATGTAATGCCAGCCAACAAAATCCTTCAGTTCCATAAAGTCTGTGGACCAGCAATTTTGGTCCATACTGTAGATCTAAGTGTATAATTATTCTAAGCTGTCTGGCTGTGAAAATAGATTCAATACAGTATATCAATGCACTGCAGATTTTTTTTGTTCTGGTGCCAGACACACGGTAGCAACATCACACCAACAGAGGTATGCGCTTCACTTACTCATCCTAACAGAGTGTTGGCTTCAAAGCCTGGTTTTGTCTATTTAAATGCTTAAATTTTATGACAATTTGTCCAAAAATGAAACAGCCAGCTCCAGTCACTGAAAGTTATTTAGAAGACTTCTCCATTGAGGTTGCTATCTATCACAATCCAATGTTAACACTTTTAATCTTTTAAATTACAAAGTCCATGATGCTAGGAAAATATTTCATACATAGGGAGGTGCACAATAAATAAAGCCCTTGGTCTTAAAATTCCTCCTGTCCTCAAGAGATTTTGTGCCCTCCAGGTGATTGCTGTTAAATAACACTGAATTTCTTTTAAATAAGACACTGAGGCCAGATCCTCAAAGGTATTGAAATCAGTGGGAGTTAGGAGCCTAAATACCTTTGAAGATCTGGGCCTGAGTTCTTGCTGGGACATATGGAAATGTAGGCCTCTAGCAATTAAGTAAGTGAAATTCTGATGCCTTAGGCATGGTGCTATAGTGCTCAAATATTTACATTTTTGGTGTTTGTTGTTCTTCTTCTTCTTCTTCACAAATAAGTCTGTCAATTTAAGCCTATATATTCCTCTCCATTTTGTATATTGAGGCAATGAACAGTTATAGTGCCAAGGAGAGTAGGAGGGATTATGTCCCAGAAGAAAGAGAGGAAAAGTACTGCAGCTGCACTGTCTCTTATGCCTCACTTGGTGTAGGGACTGTGACTTTGCTTAGCCTCAGTGTGATGGTGCACAAGGAGTGAAAAATGCTTCTACTAAGGACTAGTCAACCTATGATGGATGAAATAAAATAGATGAGATGAGCCAGTAAAGGATTCAGGGAATATGCTAATCTGTGGGGCATTTTTCCCTTTGAACATACTATACAGGAGGGAGGACAGTATGCTCAGAGCATCAATAACATATCCTGTATGTTATGTGAATCTCATCACAGGGATCACATGGGCACCGGTGGCAGTGAAGCAGGCAACAGGAGCATGGCATCTGTACCAACTGTACTGCCATTGCCTGAGGAGATAAGAAAAATAAAATCTCATCATTTCAGGCTAATTCTGCTGATCTTTGGCCTCTGTGCATCCTGCTGCTCAACCTCCCATCTGACACAAGTGAATTTTAAATACATCTGAGCTAACTATTTATTAAGATACTATTTCATATTATATGGGGAAGAGTATTTTGATGTTGGGTTCTTTTTATAGTATTGGATGCTATTTAGCTTTCTACATACTTCTGAAGGAATATTTTACCTCAGTTTTCCCAGTCTGTAGGTTTTACTCACTGCTGGGTTGAATGGTGGAATTTACAAAATCATCTAAGTGAGTTTCAATGGGACTTGTGTTCCCAAATTATTGAGGATGCTCTTGAAACCCACATGTTAAGCTAACATATTTTTGAATAGTCCCTTCATTCATCCTTTGGGCATTACAAATACAAACTTTATTTTACTTTTGAAATGTAACCTTTTAAAAAAAAACAACAAAGGGAAATAAAGAAAAGAAGGTATGGAAAGCATGTTGGGCAGCTGTAGTGAACAAGCTCTATATTAAAAATCTTCCACTGTAAACTAATTTATTAAAGTTACACCTGTCTCCACCTCCACATTATAGAAATGGGCATATTTCCCCAAATTTTCAGTCTATGAACAATATTTCTGGACACACTTTAAGCTGCTCAACTGAACCTAGTTCAGAGGTCCCATGTGCTGGAGTTTGACAGTCAATGATAAAAGTGAAGACATAACATCCTAACTGAATGAGTTTGGCTTTTACACTCCAGCACTTTGGTGTTACTAGAAGTGTCTAGTGATACTATGTGACAAGCTAAGTTCAAAACCTGTATCACACTCTGTAAAGCTATCTGAAGAAGCAGCTGAGATTGTCTAATTCACTGGAAACTCCTGGAAAACATGAGAATTAATTATGAAGTGGGTGTTAGAAAGATGTTGTCAAAGTAGAGAGTTTATTACAGGCTTAATTTTCTAACACATTGCACATGGTGTAACTATTTTCTGAGTACTGTTTTACACACACTTTACATTAATTGGGCCAAGTTTAGATACATGCTGGTGGCTTTGTACTACATCAGCCAGGGGAAGAGGTGAAAGCCTATTTTATGGAGCCCAATCATCCAGACTTCAGTTCAGAAAAGCATTTAACCATGTGCCTTCATAGAATAACAGGGTTGGAAGGGACCTCAGGAGGTCATCTAGTCCAATCCCCTGCTCAAAGCAGGACCAATCCCCAATTTTTGCCCCAGATCCCTAAATGGCGCCCTCAGGGATTGAACTCACAACCCTGGGTTTAGCAGGCCAATGCGCAAACCACTGAGCTACCCCTCCCCATCATGATTAACTTTACATTTGAAATTATCTCAAATATTTGTTAAAATATTAATGTCGCAATGGATCAATAAATGGCAGAGAACAGAGTGAGTGCAGAGCTTGTAAAATTCCCTCAATAAGGGGAGTGGGAAAAACCCTTTCCTAGTGAGAATTCATATTCTAGTGTTTTTAGGATGCATATTATCCACCTAGTGAAGTCCAGATTTGTGGACCTGCACTATTTATTGGACAGAACTTAATGGGATCAAATCTATCGAATGTGTGTGGTTAAAGATTCTCATTTTGAAGGTGTGTCTAAAAAAACCTGTTACTTATCTGGTACATAACAAAAGATCTGGATTTCCTTACATTTGACTTCAATGTGATTTAAGCATGAACTTAAATGCCTTCCTAAATGTGGGATGCTTTCCTGGATTTGGGCATCTGGCAGTTGTTGGGGAGTGTAGTGGTCACCCGCTCCTGGCCCAAAGTGGCCTTCCATTCATAAAGGTCCATTTAGTCCTCATTTTGACTGCTTCATCCCTCCTTGCTGGCTCGGGACTGCAAATTCCACTTTGATGTGAGAAAGGGCAGGATGTGTTTATATATCTGGGAGGCAGCTTTGAGATGCAATCAAGGTTCTATAGAAGTCTCATCAGTGCAGGCTACCGGGTGATGCTGCATATTAAGTCCAGTTGCTGGCCAACTCCACCCACCTTTTGGTCAGTGATAAATAACACAACCCACATCCTGAAGGATTTTATGCCAATGGGCACTATGTGCCCTGGTTTACATTAGCTAGAATTATGTGGGGTATTGCCAGTCTAGCCCTGAATGTTTTTTTTTTCCCCAGTAGTTTTTCAATGCATTATATAGCCAAACATTTTGAAGTTCTATTCAGCCTAAGGGAAAAGAACAAGTGATGTTCCTTCATATATGAAGCAGCTTTTCAAAGACTACATGGAACTACAGAGTGACAGGCAACAACGATGTGCCAATAGGTAAGATTACTGTTATAGATTCGTTCGGTTGAACAGAAAGTCAATTATATTCTTTTTCTAGGAGAGAGAAATTGAGTTTAAAGTCTCAATCCCTTTTTAACAACTCAGTGAAATCTGCTCTAGGAGCAATGTAAAGATACCAACATAAAAAGCAATGAGCAGAAGGGCTGAGTAATACAGAACATAGTCTCAGACAGACTTTGGAGTAGCTGTGAGGCTTCTGATTAAACAAAAAATGCAGGGAGCCAGTAAACAGGAAAGTAGCTACTACTTCAAATTATTTGCAAACAGAATTTCACCAGCACTAAAAAAAGGAATGTATTTTCCATCTGTGAGGCTAGAGGTAATCACCTTTGGGGAAATCCCCTGGCTGGGAGGAAGCATGGATAATGACTAACTGTGTGAAGTGCTAAGCTTGCTCTTTCAATCTCTTTTGTTCTCTTTGTTCTTTCTGACTGTTCTTCAGGCTAAATTCAGGTTGAATGGCTCTTTACAGGATTGCCTGTTCACAGCATTATTGTGCTTTAGGCTTCTAAAAACTATTAAAAATGTATACCTATCAGCTACTTGTGTTTCTTTTGTGTGTTACAGTAGGAAGGCTCTTCCATTGTTGGATCATATTAAAGAAGTTCTGTATTAAAATCACAAATGAGTTTGATTCCCCATAGTTTAAATTCCAGGGTATTACTAATTAATAGGTCTCTTGGTTTTTGGTACTGTTTCTTTCCCTCTCTGTGTGAAACTTGCAAGCTGCTAATTGTGTTAGCACATTCTAAGACAGAGTCTGTTCTCAAAGCAATTCTTTGTAACTACAACTACTCACAGAGAGAGAGAGAGACTCAAAGCAATACTCTGTAACAACAGAAACAGCACCCAGAGACAACCCGCCCTTTTGTTGTATTCATCTTGCTTTGTTAACAATTGTGATTAAAATAGAGATAGAGAATGTATGTGGATGGATGTTTGGTGTGGATAATAACTGAATGATCAGGGAGGTGCCAGCCTAAGAATCCAGTGTCCATTGCATGAAGAAGGTGTCAAGTGGAAATAACCAAAGGAGCCCAGAGGGCAGACTGGAATCCACCCAACAGCCTCAAGGATGGGAGAACCAAAGAACAAGATAACATCTGGCAGCACAGAGCTGTCAGGAATGTGCCATCTGCTGATTGATTCAGCAACAGCATGATGAAGCAATTCCCATAGACTGGCATAGGAAGAAATTCCTATAAAAATGGACTCTAGAAAGTGAGAACATTGGGGTTGATTCTGCAAACCAACTTCCAGGAGCATCAGATGAGCATCTGACAAGGCCCTGCTCCCTCCTCATGTCTAGACCACCTGGCCAGTGGCTTGGCATGAGCAACTCTAAGGCTGGTAACTATGATAACAACCTTGCAGAACCTGTGTGTGTGTGGGTATGAATGAATGTGTGAATAAACATGAAATGGAATGGAATGTTATAGCTATAACTAACTGCTTACTATGATTCTTTCTGTATTCACAATAAATGTGGCATTTTGCTTTTCTCCTTTTGTAAGATCCTGCTGGTATTTATTTTATTGGTATAACACTATCCCCCAAATCCCATCCACTGAGGAACATTATGATGCCAGAAAAGAAATAGATTGTGTAACCTCTAAATGATAAACTTCCCCCTCACCCCTCCACCCCCACACACAATGCTGTTGTCTAAGACATTAATTTACTTGTTCTGGTTCAGTAGAGATCAAATTAAACCCTGAAGAGACACAATCTTTGCTTTTAATGTGATCTTTTGCAACAACAACAACAAAAAGGAATATACAATATGTGGTAAACTGTTGTCTAGAGGCATATTACCTTCATATTGTAGCAGCCGCAAAACCTCTCCCAATTCCAGTAATAAGAAACCTATCATCCCTCTTCCTGAGGCTGATAACTTTTTAGATCTGACAATAATAATTAAATATACATAGAACTCATGAGAAATTAGTAATGGAAAACATGAAAAAAAGTATGTAGTTATCGTACCCAGACCTCTTGACAATCTCTGAAAATCCAGGAATTTGGAGATTTTCCATGATTTCTGCGTGTCTTCCTGATTCCCCCAATAGAATTGTTCATTTTCACTGTAGCCACTGGAGTCTGTGAAAACCCACACTTACCAAGTACAAGGGTATTATACTGGAAAATGACAAGTATCTTCTCATATTGATAATTCCATCCTGAGGAAACCAACGGATTACAATAAGGTTATCACTATTGCTCAGGCCAAAATTTCTTCCACTGTCCTCATAGAGATTTAGTTGAGTAGTGTCTCCCTCCTCTCACCCTGATCACTTCCCCTTTTGTCATATACACACACCACACTAGGGGCTGAATGTCTCTTCTGCTCAACTCCTAAAGTTTGTGGGCAGAACTATCTGGTAGTATCAATTAAATAGTCCCATATTAGGAAGTTTACACGCTATTGCCAATTTTTTGAATGTCAGCAGTACTTGGTAACCATGGATAATGGCTTTAAGTTTTTTTTACCCAACATTTTTCTTAAAAAAATTCAGTGCAAAACCATCAAAGTTGCAAGGGAAGGACTGAAAAAAAAAAAAATTCCCCCTTGTGCACCTGCATGATAATACAGTATTTAAATACTTGTTAAATAACATGATGTAACACATTTGAAAACAACATTTTTTCTTACAACCTTAGATACTCATACATAGTATATATTGTATAGCTCTGTTTATGGGATTCAATCCTGTTCCTCGTGTTGCTGGTGGGAGTTCTGCCATTGACATCAATGGAAGCAGAATCTGGCCATATATGAAAAACATTCGTAAATGACTTTAAAAGAATAAGTACACAGCCAGCCATATTTAGCAAATGTACCAGATCATTTCTAAGTAGAGAGTCTAGAGTAATGTTTGCTGGCATGCCATCTAAGTTCACTAAGTAGTGTATTGTCTCATAACTGCACATAAGGGAAGCTATGATATAGACTGAAGAGAAATCTATAGTGTATGGCTGCTGGCAAAATATTACAGTACATAAAGAGAAAATAACTTATTCAAACAAGTCTGAGGCAGTAACAGTATTGTATATCATTGTCCTGGACACCAAAGGAGGAAAGACAAGACACCAGGAATGTGGTTACCTGGGCTGCAGTCAGTTCCCCACACCTTTAACCTGGTCTCAGCACAATTGCTGAGCCCCCACTGTTCTCCCCCACACAGTTAAGAGGCTGTGGAAAGTGGGTTGTTTCCTCGCTGTAGCAGACATCAGGAGCCACAATCCCATCTCCCACCTTCTTTAGGAGATGCCTTCTCCTAATCTGCTTCCAATTCCAATTTATCAGTGTCCCAGATGCCTGGTGAATAAATATCCATCCTGGTCCCTGCCAAGTTGTGATAAAATGAATTTTACTATCTAACCTACCCACTGGCTCCCTGGTTTGCTAAGTGGAATGCAAAAACCCAACCCAAACCAACCAACCAAACAAACAAAAAAACATGCTGCCCAGATCAATCTGGCAGTAAGTAACACATTTCTTCCCAGCTCCAAAAAGGTGACTAGCATGATGCCCACAGCAAAACCCCCCAAAAGCCAGTCCTACTCTAGTCCCATGAGGGTTGGTGAGGAAAAGACGGATATTTTCTTCCTGGTCTATAAAGATACACCAGGGAGTGGGGAGGGTGTGACACTCTGTATCCCAAAGCAACACCCTGGCACCCTATATTCACCACTGTCATATAATTATGATATGTTTTGTACAAAGTATGCCTTGAGAGGTATCATTTTAAAAGTCTTGATATGTTGAATATTAATATCCTGTTGGATCATATGTGTTATCATTGTATGGGAAGTTATGGAGTTTTGCTACGATGGAGTTTTGTGTGTTACTGAAACATGTTGTGAAGTTGAAAACACCAACAACCAGCCTTTCAAGTACAACAATGGAGGAGCAAGACAGTATTCATGGCCCATGAAGGAGAATCCATATGACCCAGGACTATCACAGGATCTGTATATAATGAAGACTTCTCAGAGGGAGCACATAGACAGTGGACACTGCTTGACTCCCATCATAGCAAAAGAATAAGATCTTTCCAGTAAGCTGGAAGAAGCTATAAAAGGGGGAAGTAACATCATCATGGGGCCTCTCTCCCCCCACAAATCAACACCTGGAAACACTTCTGGAGGACAAAGACTGAACTGGGGAGGTAGTCCAAGGCTGGAAAGGAGAATCCCAGCTCCTGTATTAAGGAACTATACCACCAGGGTGAGACACTGCTTGATTCAAATCCTGTCTAGTTTATAGGACTCAGATTGTGATTTTACTTTTATTTTTTTTAAGTAACCAACTTTGATCAGTACAATTACTACTTGTAATCACTTAAAATCTATCTTTTTGTAGTTAATACATTTGTTTTATATTTTACCTAAAACAGTGGGTTTTGCTTGAAGTGCCTGGGAAATCTGTTCAATGTACAAAAACTTGTGTATGTACTCTGCACATTAAGGGTGGGACAGACTGGGTAATAAACTTACACTGGTCAGGCTTCTGACCAGGGCAAGATGGTACAGTTCTGGGGTCCTAGGCTGCGGAGCTGTGGGGAATTGGCTGGAACCTCTCTATTTTTAGTTCATGAGTGGCTCGTGAAAGCATTCATGTAACTCATTTGGGTATGCCCCTGTCTGTGGATGTTTGTACAAATATAGTACCTGGAGGGGTTTGCAGCTTGTCACAGCATAACAGTTTGAGATGGAGACCAGGTTGGTAAGACAGAGGGCTCAGCTGCACCTCAGTTCCAGGTTGCGCCCCGGGAAACCCATTACAGAGGGCTTTTAAGTTCTCCTCTTGTTTGTGCAGGAGCCAACAAGCTTCTTCTGCTTCTTCTGTCCAACCAATCAGCCAGAGAGCCTCCTTCCTCAAACCCATGAAGGGGAGAGAGGGATATAATCCTTAAAGTAACCAAGGGTTTTCTTTGAACTGCTGGCCCAGAAAAAAACTACCCACCTCTGAGGCTTCAGTTGGGAAGGGGGCATTATGACAGTGGAATTAATTTAAGAGAAAATGAATTGCAGGATGGTACACGTGTATTTTTACACAGCAGCAGAGTTGCTCAAGTGATCATGTAGATAAAAGCTTTGCGTCACAAGGAACACACACAGGGTAGAACCTTAATTTAGCATTTCCTGAGGTTGGAGTGCTGAACTGTACATCTTGAATTTTCTCTTAATGTAGGGGGTTTTATGCAATGATTCTGCATTTTACATCTACATTCTGTTCTCACCCTGAAATAGTTATTAGTTTAAGTGGGTTTCTTTGTATATGCTTCTAAAAGCGGGGATAGTGTTAGATGAGAGAGAGGTTCATGCTGTTCAGGGAGGCACCTTTATTCAGTTCAACAAGAATGAACCAAATTATGGTACCTTTCACAACTTATATCTGGGCCCTGTTAAGGATTAAGATCTGTACTCTGATGCTTTAATAATAAGCAGTGAAAGTGATTTAGAACTAATTTCCATTAAAGGCTCCCTATGTCTACACAGATCACTAAGTATTTTACCTTGATTATCCCACATTACTAATTTATTGAGTTCATTCAGTGTGTCTACAGATAGGTGGATTTTCCTTTTATGAAGTCCAAGTCTCTTCAATGAAATATAAGATACAATTATGCTGAAAGATCTGAAATTCACTGTGTTTTTCTAGACTTGTCTTTCACAGATAAATGGAGACACTGACTTTGTAAGTGAGCCATTCACTTGAAGACCAGAAATTCAAGGAGAACTTAAAAGTAAAAAAAGCAAATAGGTAAATAGTGCTGGTCTTTTCAGATGAATATTTATCTTCTCATTGGTATGTAGTTACATTGTTTGGATTATGATAGATTTCCAAAATTTTTTAAACCACATGTAATACTTTTGTTGAGATGGACCTGAATCAAAACACCTGATAACTGTGGATACAGCCCAGCCAAATTACCACTGGCTTAGGTGTCTTGCCTCATATGCAAAGCAGCTGACGATCGTTCTTAGTACTCAGATATGGCCTTGGCAATGGTATAGTTTCAAAGCCCAATCTAGGAGCTACTGTGATTTTAAACAGCCTACTAAACAGTGGGCTTGCTCCTGCACTATTAAAGTTAATATGAGTTTTTCCCACTGAGTTATATGGGAACAAAACCATGCCGATCGTATTTAAGCTGCTACAAAGTCTATTGGGCAGATAAACTCTGATTTTTGAAAGAAATGTTTTCTGGCCTTAGCTTCGCCTCAGACCACAGGCTAAAGGGTTGATCTGCTTATTAAGGTCAAAGGTGTAGCCTAGTGAGAGGAAGTACCCTTTTCTTGAGGGTGAGCAAACTGTGATTTAGCACTTGTGATACCAACTAAAAAAGCAGACCTATCGGTATGATTAATATCTATTAGAATAACTTAAGAGACAGCACTCCCAGTGACAAATCCCTGCTAGGAGAGAGGCATGGATGTGGGGTACTTAAGCAGCACAAGAGTCTTACTACACTCATTCCATTAGAGAGGGCCAACCCACATCTGGCACGTGTAACACTAAAAGTAGGTCAGGAGTGGGATGGGGCCAGGGTAGCCACTTCATGCAATGCTCCACTAGTAACCCAACCACCATTTCCAGATGTTTTCTCCAAAAGAAAACATGGGGCAGGGTAAGCAGTGTAAATACCATCTGCCACCCTCCAGAGTAATTCCACGTAGTTCCATCATGCAGTGCCACCCAATGGTACATGGAAGTGCAAATTTGTCACCACCACTGGGAGATGTAAAAAGCTCTATAACTGGCTCATTTCAAAGGCTGCCAAGCGTTGTCACCTCCATCTTCAAAACATTATGGCTGCTGCTGCATGAAAAGATATGCCAAGTTTTCTTGCCTCTGTACTGAAGCACTCATTGTAGACACATCTGGGTAAAAACGAGCAAAACTTCTTTGTGTTCGAAAGCATCCAACTTCATCCCCAAATTTCTAATTCTAGCCTTTATTTTTCCTGATCTCTGTAGAGAAATCTAGGGTTGATATATTATTTTCTTTAAAATTATCACTAATGAGTTAGTTAACATTTTTGTTCTCTTCTGCCTGTGAGGAGTCAGCTTTCTTGTGTGCATCAGAACAAAATATGCCTTTGTTTCCCTCACGGTAGAATTGGGAAGAAAAATCTAAGCACTGCAGTAGCAAGAAAAATTGAGACTTTAAAGTGTGTCAACTGCTTAATGACCATTTCTTTGCAAGAGTTTACAAGTTATGAACTGTGAGCAGAAGGAAGCCTCCAACAGAAGTTGCAGTTTTAGGTGTTACACAATGCTGTCACTCACCTTTCCTGGTAGTAAATGTTGTATATGTAATGCCACTTGCAAACAGAAGATACAAAGCAGAGAAAGGGGCAGATTCACTCCTTTGGTCTCTTCATTTTGTACTTCAAGTGCTGCAACAGGAAAGGAAATGACCAGTAATTCCACAGTTGGAACTTCGTCTGGTGGGTGGGGATCCCACATCACAGTGATAACTATGGTGGCTCTTCTATTGCCCCTCCCTGTAATCTTGACATAGGGCATGAAGAGGATATAGGAAAGGAACATAGCTGCTGCTCTACCCTCTCGCAACGTTTGTTGACAGACAGGTCCTTGGTGACTGTTTCCAGCTGATATAGCAAAGCAGCCCTCAAGCTCGCATTGACTTCAGTGGAAGGTCCATACATGGAAGCTTTACAAAATTGGATCCTTCGGGCATCATTGTTTGTGATCCCACAAACACTTATGCACACGCATTATTTCACTCATGCAAATAGTCCCATTGAATGTAATGGAATTAATAAAAAGCTGTGCTAGAGGGGAGGATCATGCTAGATCATGCTGAAAGTGTAGAAACACACAATATCTGTAAGATAAGCTGGATAGAGTCCAAAGAAGGTTGTAAAAATAAAGTTGACTTTGATCTGTATTCTGAAGATAATGGGAAACTAGAATACTAGTTTGAGGTCAGGGAAGATTTGGCTACATTTCTTTAAATGTATAAGAAGGCAGGACATTACATAGTGTGCATGTTGGACACAGCTCTGTGCACAGTCCTCCATTAGAAGGATTATTTACACCATTTGAATACATCATACATCACGGTCACTTTCTGAGGAACAAAGACTTAAAAAGTGTATTTTGTTGTTGTTACCCAAATAAATATGTTGTTGGGGTGTGCTGCATTTCTGTTCCCACAAAACAAGAGGGTTCAAATGCTAAATCTGGTTTATACCTTTGTAACCAATTGACTTAAATTGCATGTGCTCACTTATTTCTTCACTATTCATACTATGAAAAGATTGTCTTTGCTAATGTGTTTCCTGTGGTGTATGGATGGGGTTGGGAATGTTTTCCAGTATTGACCAATCAGCCAAAGATTTTCATTACCTATTTACTTTCTGTATTCATGGAAAGGTGTTTTTAGGACTCTGTAACAGAATGTTTGTGACAGATGCACATTCACTTTAATTCAGTACAGAAAAAATAAATTACCTTTGATTTTAAGAAACGATAATTATCTTTCTCTGAGTTGAATAAACACATTTTCCTGCCCTTGGACATTTCCCCTCTTGAGGTTCACAGCACCTTACATACTCATGAATTGCGAGTCAGGGGACCTACTTGTCTAAGGAAAGAATAAACAAATTAGATTCCAAAGACTAGAGGCCTAGAGGTAGCAGGAGAAAGCAGTTGCTGTGCTGAGAGAGGGGGAGCTACTATGCTCCATGCAGCTGCCAGGAGGTGTCTTGTGGTGAGCAGACACCCTTCACACCACCTTAACAAACTTGGCAATCTTGGGACAATTATGGGGGGGATAGGAAGTGTCCCAGGGAGGACAGCCTTAAGTGCACCTAGTTGTCAGGGCTATCAGCAATCGTAAAGGGCCTTCGGTCACCGCCTGGTGAAATGGGAGGGCTGGGGACTCACCTCCCAGTCATGGGCCAAAGCCTCTCACCACTTTTCCCCTACCCACCACCCATGACCAATGATTGTCACACACTCCCCTTACTAAGGGTCCCATTCATTCATGGCAGCCACAAGAATAAGTAGGAGCTTACTCAGATGCACACGGGTACATTCATCTTCTCAGGCTCCATCCACCTAGCAATCTCTACCCGCTTCCTTCAGTTTATTCTTTCTTGTAAACAGCCTTTGTTTCTGGAGTCCTTCCCAGTTCCTTTTCAGGGTTACTCCTTTTCAGCCCTTCCTTAAGCAGGAGTCCTCAGCTCTCCTCCTTAGGTCTAAGCTCTGGCTTAGCCAATCATGGGTGCCATCACCAGCTTCTCCCTCAGCTGCCACCTTTTCCATAATTTGCCCACAGAATGCTCACTAATTCCTTGCTAATATTTACTGCTGTTTGCCCTGCCATGAGAAAAAAGGCAGCATTTATTCTGTTTGCCTTCTCCTAACTCATCACCAATTGGTTAGGCGAGAGGGGAGGTTTACCTTTACCCTCACTGAAAGGCTCCTGACCTCAGGCCCTTAAAGAGACAATAATGGTGTTTCCTCTCTAACACTTTTTATTCCTGAGACTGCTTCCTCTCCTCCAACATCTTCCAGGTCCAGATAATTATTTCTCTAGAGTGTCCTTCCACCTTGTGTGGAGTTTTCAAAAGCTGCAATGCAACTTGGGACTCTGAGCACAAATGCAACTGAATGTCAATGGGATTTATGCACTGAAGTCATGGGAGGAGAGGTTTGTGGGAGAGATGTTGAAAATCTCCTTCACCACGCCCCTCTCCCTTTGTCAGTTTTATATAAGCAGCCTTTCAGAGAAAATCAACTTGCGTATTCATGTCCACCAATTCTCATTTTCAGTAAGCAGTTTGTGACAGCACAAGCTCCGATCCATTTGAAATTACAATTGACAGAAACAATTCCTGCAGGGAAAATAGGAAAGTTAAAACTACCCATCAAGTTGAACTGAAGTTTCTCTCTTCCCCATCCCCGTGCTTAAAACATAGTGTCTACATAAGATTGTTCTGGTTTGTATACACCTAAACATACACATTTGTACAGAGAGATTAACTAATTCAGGAGGTTCCAGTATGTTCATACTCAGAGTTTTCTAGTACAGAAGGCATTCCAAGTATGTAGAAAAGGCTGATGTTACCTTTAGGTTTCCATTCTTCAGAGTCTAACTTATTTATTCTTCTCGCTGATAAGCAGAATCTCTAAATTTCACACCATATGTTTGCAGTTATGGAAACCACTGCAGCATTTGATTTCCAAAATGGAATCATTCCCATTCACCAGGGAAATACCATTCATCAATTTCATCATAAAATGAAAATTGGTTCTGTGGTTAAGAAACAATGGGTGAAATCTGTAATAAAGCAGGGTCAGAATGAAGAGTGGAGAAGCCAAGAATTCCAGATGGAGAGATTTCTTTAACATCACAGAAGCAAGTGCCGATGTAATCCATGCCTGCTTGGTGGGGTGCTCTGTCCCCCTCTGGTGACACCTGGACCTTCTGGAGATTGATGAGTCTGCTACAGCCTTATTTAAGAGCTCTGTGGCTTTTACCTCATGCAGTAGAGGCTCATACACTACATTTCAGCAGTCCCAGGTTCAATCCTGCCCACTGACAACTGGAGTCTGTTGGTTTGACACGGTACTTTGTGCTAAGAATACCTAGAAATAAGAGTTAGAAAGTTATAGGCTCAGTCATGCTTTATAGATGTTGGTCCTTTGGGCTGTCTTGTCGCCAGGGGAAGCACAATCCCTAGGAATGCAGGAACTGATGTTGTGCCCAGGTAATGTGTGTGTATTTTGTGCCCTTTCTCAACTTGCATACGAAGAAGCTGGGCACTACCTAGTTCTGTGTATTTTCTATGCCCTATATTAGTGCATAGTGTGTAATTATGGATTAAATCAGATTGGTGAGTTGTGTTTTTTAGTGTTGTGTGTGTGTTTATTTGGAAGCTCTATGGTGGAGATAAGTGAACAATAAGGAAGTTTGCTGATAATCAGTTACCTCCTCTTGCAGAGCTGAATTAACTATGCCAGTGGGAGAAGCTCTCCCGTCGGCATAGAAGCATCTTCACTTAAGTGCTACTACAGCAAAGCTGCACCAATACAGCATTTTCAGTATAGACCTGCCCCCAGCTTCCCCCCACAAGCGCATTCATAAAGGTATTAGTCCCCCTCTTCCATTGGGCCATAAGAGGCTATAATGTGAGACACAAAGCATCCCTGAGTTCTGCTGCTTGGTCGCAACCAGCTCCCACAGGGGTAAATGCACTTGCTGGCTTAGGGTACTGTTATAGTTTCATAAGCCATGGTGAAAGGTGGTACATTGAGTCCCCCAGGATAACAGTGGGGCAGTAACACTGTTTATGTCAATGCCATTTGGTGGGATAATATCTCCGCCTGTCCACAAACGTAGACTCCTGAGTGGAAAAAAAACTCTGTCGTGAACTTTTCCTGTATAGCCGACATTGACATTCATAAATCTGCCTCTGAGATCCACTAGTGCCTGCATAACAATGGAGTAGTACTTTGACACTCTGCACACCAAAGCACCCCATATTTTACCATGGTGATGTAATTATGACATGTTTTGCCTAGTGAGATATCATTCTAAAAGTCTTGATCTGCTAAACATTAATATCTTGGTGGATTGTATGTGCTATCATCATATGTGAAGGTATGAAATTTGGTATGAAGGTATGAAGGTGTGAGATACTAACTAGGTGATGATACTAGGTGTGATATGAGTGTGGAAACCCAAAACCAGCCTTTCAGGTACAACAATGGAGTAGCCAGACAGTGTTAATTGCTGTCATCAACACCCATCAAGGGAAGAATCCACTAACACAGGAAGTCTGTATAAGGAAGCTTCCTCGAAGGGAGCATGGAGACAATGGAGAATGTTTGGCCAATTGGGGTGGACCCCTCACATCACATGAATAGACTTTACAGCAAGCTGGAAGAAACTATAAAAGATGGGGAGTGACATCGTCACTTGTCTTCACTCTCCCACAACTCAACACCTGAAAGAACCTCTGCAAGAAAAAGGACTTTGAACAGAGAAGGGGAACCCAGGCTGCAAAGCAGATGCAGCCCGTGCCTCAAGAATCTGTGTGCCTGCTTGTATCATCAGTCAGAGTGAGATATTTCTGATTCAAATCCTATCTAATTTGTAAATGTCTTAGATTGTGATTTTGTTTGATTTCCTAGGTAACCTGCTTTGATCTGTTTGTGATCCCTTATAATCACTTAAAATCTATCCTTCTGTAGTTAATAAACATGTTTCATGTTTTATGTTAACCAGTGTGTTTTTCAGTGAAGTGTTAGGGAATCTTAGCTCTATTAACAAAGGCTGGTGCATATCTTCCCCCACATAGATGGGGGAGCACTCATTAATGAACTTGAACTGCACAGATCTCTGTGCGGTACAAGATGGTATAATTCTGGATTTATACTCCAGTAAGGGTGCAAGGCTGGGGAGCTGGGAAATTGGCTGGTGCCTCCATTGTTGGTCCATGAGTGGCTTAGGTAAAGCACTCAGGTAACTCAGGTGGAGCCGTCTGCTGTCATGTTGGGTGATAACAGGGTCCGGAGAGGCTGGCTGTTTGTCACCAGCAGAGTAGGGGGAGAGGCCAACCCAACTGAATAGTCAGGGGGCACTGTGGTTCCAACAACTTAAACACTTCACCCTGGGGGTACATCCCTTCACAAGTACCCTTTGCAGTTTATGTACTTATGTGCTCGTTGAGGAAAGCAAACTATGGTCCTATAAATCCTGTCAATATCTCTGGCCATTTGAAAACTCCATTCTCCACAAACCAGCAATTATCTCTAGAATATATAATGCCCACCACCTTGGGGTAAACCACAAGCCTGACTGCACAGAAAACTCCACCACCACTTTACCCACAATCAACTTTCCAACCCCAAACTGGTTGGCAATGGACCTGTAGCAGTTTGGGATAGACAGCTTCCAGACACTCATAGCAACATGCTTCTGGACTAGCAAGGGTGACCTTAGATGTGTCTCTTTATACTTGAGGGTGCAAGCTGCTCACAACGCTCCAGAAACATGGCTTTCTTCATGAGAAAGTTCTGGACCTACTGCTGGTCATTCCAGATCTGCATGATGATGTGGTCCCACCAGTCTGTGTGTGTGTGGCTCTGCAGCAAAAGCGGTGGTGTACGTAGGAGGCATCAGCATCTAGGCCACTTACATTGAGCAGCATCTTCCACGCAAGTCTGCAATGCCAGGGTACTCCTCCTCCTCTGCATGCTCCTGCAGTTCCATCATGAAATCCATAAGGTACCTTTGGTGGGACAGAAAATACCACCACCATGTCCATCAGTGCCTCACAGATTCTCTGCCATCTTCCTGATGCAGGAGTGAAAGCACAAGCAGAGAAATTTGCCAAAAGATGCCTCCTCCATGTTGATGGCTCTGGTAGCTGGGACTACATAGACCAAAATGACTGCTTGGAGGCTGTGTTGGTGGGTTGTTTGAACTTCCTGTAATATGCAAAGCAGTCAGTTAAATTTTCCTGCAGTGCACCATGGTCCTAGGGCTACAGAGCCACATTTCGGAGGGGAAGGATGGGGCACTAGAGACTCGGGGATATGATCACTTTTACTTGGGTTTGCTCACTGCAGTGCATATGCCAGAGCCCTTAGGTTAAAGCACAGGTTAGAAAAGTCTTAATGTAGGGTTAAAATACAATATAGATGCTCAAGTACAGTGTTCCATAACACAGGTAGGCTGACTCAAGTCCTACTAACCCTGGGCTTCCATTGCAGTGTAGACATACACACAGTGACCTCTAAGTGATCCTCGGAGTGGCAAGTATCCAGTTCAGCAGCTACCAAGTATTGGGCCCTTTGTGATCTGGGCAGAAATTATCAGGTGTTTTCCTCCCAATGCAGGACCAAAATCTGAGAGATTGTCTAGTGAACCTCTCATTCATTAACAAGTTACATTCTTGTGATAACTACACCATAGCCAAACTATATCTCCCATGATGAACCATAGTGGATCATGAATGATGGAGTCCAGGGACCCTGTCCCATAGGTAAAATGGTCATGAAGCACCCGAACTACAACATCTATGAGTCACCCTCACAGCTCAGGCAGATGCAGAATAATGTTGAACAGAACCAAAACAAAAACATTCTGATTAGGTTTTCCTAAATGAAAACTGAAAAATTTCAGCAAAATTGATGTATTTTTAGAAAAAATAGCTTTATTTGAAAATACATTGATTGAAAATAACAAAAACCAATCATAGAAAGAAATAATAGGGAAAGCTGTAATGCATTTTTAGCTTCCTTTAAATGCAACTGAACAGCTAGGAACAAGACACAATGAACACTGTATGACCAACTAGCTTTCCATGGATCACACACCTTTCCACAGACCACAGATTGATAACCACAGCTAGAGCAATCAGGCACAGTAAATGATATCCAGAGGACACTGGTGATCAGGAACAGGAACTAGGTCAATAAGACTGTTTGAGAGCAGCAGGATATGAACTACATAGGAAGGGTAGTTGATTTTTAGTATCACCAAATGGCATTTAAATGTTTTCAAATTCCAAGCTCCACAAATTCTACTATTTCAGGTTTGAAAGTCCTATTATTTTAGCTATTTTCTCCAATCTATATATTATTTAATGTAAATATCCATGATCCAAAGTATATATTAGCAATGTATTTATTCTATTTTAGAAAGCAGTACAAAAAAGTTATTATGAAAATATTTCAATAAATAAATAAAAGATTTAAAACCAAACCAAACCCATTTTAAACATTTGTTTTGGGTTCTGGATAGACTTTTCAATTAAGAATTAGAATATTGACATACTGGTGAAATGTATGAAGGGTAGGTCAGGTTGAATCAGCAACCTGAACAGTGACGGAGGTCACTGAGCCAAAAGCAGCTTAGGGTATATTTTGATAGCCATTTAGAAATGCTGGAAAGTTTTGTAGTCTGTCAGCCCCCAAAACAGAAACTACAAGCAGGGGACATGGACCATCAAATTGAAGAGATAAATTGAAGAGATACGTGGCCTCCAACACAACCATAGGAAAGAGTCCAAAATACCAGAGGTGGAGGCAAGCCCAGCTGAGTGAGGCCTACTGGAATTTTTGCTATTGACTTCAGCGGGACCAGGATTTCAGCCTAATACTTAAGCTCCTTTTAAACCAGGTATGACATCAAGGGGCATCTTGAGCAGTACTGGGTTTACAATGGCTCCAGTGGCCCAGACTCAGAAGGAGCCCTGGTGCTCATACTGTGGCCCTTCCCCTGCACTCCACCCTCACTTCATAGAATCATAGAATATCAGAGTTGGAAGGGACCTCAGGAGATCATCTAGTCCAACCCCCTGCTCAAAGCAGGCACAATTCCATTTTTTTTTTCCCCAGATCCCTAAATGGCCCCCTCAAGGACTGAACTCACAACCCTGGGTTTAGCAGGCCAATGCTCAAACAACTGAGCTATCCCTCCCCCCTAGTGGGTGGGGCCTTTGGGGGAAGAGGACAAACTGGGGTGGGGCTTCAGGGCGAAGTGTTGGCGGAGCAGGGGGGACAAGGCCATGGTCCAGGCATCGGGGCCCACAAAATGTTAATCAAGCCCTGATTTTGAGTATGGTGACAAAGTTCCTCCTCTGCCTTGGTGGGTCCTGCGCTTATTGGCAGATTTGCTTGCCTCAGAGATTCACGGCAGCCCTCAGTTTGGCCTCTTTTGCTAGTGGCTCAAACCTGCTGTTCACTCAGCTAACCTCATCACTGGCCAGGATGGGGAAAAGGAAGGAGAACAATCCCTGCAGTCTCTGCTGGTCCACCTAGTGGGTCAGGTTCACGTCAGGGACCTTCTCCTCTGGTGGGACCCACAGTCCAGGTCAACTCC
Organism: Eretmochelys imbricata; assembly: GCF_965152235.1. NCBI lineage: Eukaryota > Metazoa > Chordata > Testudines > Cheloniidae > Eretmochelys > Eretmochelys imbricata. The sequence continues at coordinate 89,235,033 of NC_135572.1, read as the reverse complement.
TCCTGTATCCAATAGGGAGTTGGGGATATGGGGGGAACCCAGGCCTGCCCTCTACTCCGGGTTCCAGCCCAGGGCCCTGTGGATCACAGCTGTCTACAGTGTTTCGTGTAACAGCTGTGTGACAGCTACAACTCTCTGGGCTACTTCCCTATGGCCTCCTCCCAACACCTTCTGTATCCTCACCACAGGACTTTCCTCCTGATGCCAGATAGCATTTGTACTCCTCAGTCCTCCAGCAGCACGCCCTCTCACTCTCAGCTCCTTGCACGCCCCTCACTAACGGAAGTGAGGTCCTTTTTAAACCAGGTGCCCTGATTAGCCTGCCTGTCTTAACTGATTCTAGCAGCTTCTTAATTGGCTCCAGGTGTCCTAATTAGCCTGTCTTAATTGGTTCCAGCAAGTTCCTGATTGTTCTGGAACTGCCCCTGTTACGTTACTCAGGGAAAAGCGACCTGCTTAACCTGGGGCTAATATATCTGTGTTCTATCAGTCTCCAGTAGCCATCTGGCCCAACCCTGTTACAGTACCTAACCCACAGAGTCCTGAGATACTAGTCTAGCCCTTTTCCATTCCAGTGGATAGGCCATGAGGGGCATGGTGAGAAATTATTCCTCAGGTACAGCTTAGAGCCTCAAGTGAGATCAATCCCCATTGTGTTAGGCACTGTAAAAATACACAGTAAGAAACAAGCCCTGATTTCAGGAGTTTACAGTCCAAATAAACAACATCGGCCTTGATGTCGGTTGGTGCCTCCAGGAAATACTGTAATACAAAATATTATTGTTAAAAGGTGGGAGAAGAAACAGAGGCACAGAGTAGTTGAGGTACCTTGCCCAACATCACAGCAGGTTAGCCGCAGAGTCAAAGACAAAACCCATGTTAAACTATCAAACCACTGTCCTTTGCTGGATTTCAAAGTATGCTGTAATTAGCCAGTAAGGTATTTGCATCCTTTCTTTTGTGTCAGCATATACATAATCCTCTTTTATGTCTATGTGTGTGTGTAGGAGAGAGAAGGAGACATACATATGAAGCAACTATATGGTAGGTTCATAATTGGTTGAAAAACCATTCCCAGAAAGTAGTTATTAGTGGTTCACAGTCTCGCTGGAAGGGCATAATGAGTGTGGTTCCACAGGGATCAGTTCTGGATCCACTTCTCTCATATGTGCCAACTCAATGGATGATGGAGCACCCACGGGGAAAAAATGGTGGGTGCTTAGCACCCACTGGGAGACCCCCCTATCAGAATCTCTCCCTCCCCTCAGCACCTCCTGCCCACCAGAAAGCCCTGATGATCAGCACCTCCCCCTCACTCCCTGTGCCTCCCACCCACCACAAACAACTGTTTTGAGGCATGCAGGAGTCTGCGGGGGGGAGAGGAGTGAGGACGCAGTGTGCTTGGGAGGGTGGAGGGGGGGCGGGAAGAGGCAGGGCAGAGGCGGAGCAGGGACAGGAAGAGGTGGGTCAGGGATGTAGAGGGGGGTGGGATGGGGCTTTGGGGAAGGGGGTGAAGTGGGGGCAGGGTCTGGGGAAGAGCCAGGAGGTGACCAACCCCCAGCACTTTGAAATGTTGGCAACTGTGAGTTTTCTTCAATATCTTTATCAATGATTTAGATCAGTGATGGGCAATCTGCGGCCCATCAGGGTAATCTGCTGGCAAGCCACCAGACAGTTTGTTTACGTTTGCATGGCTGCCCACAGCTCCCAGTGGCTGCGGTTTGCCATTCCTGGCCAATGGGAGCTGCGGGAAGTGGTGGCCAGCATGTCCCTGTGGTCTGCACCACTTCCCGCAGATCCCATTGGCCGGGGACAGTGAACCACAGCCACTGGGAGCTGTGGGGAGCCATGAAAATGTAAACAAACTGTCTTGTAGCCCGCCAGTCGATTACCCTGATGGGCCATGTGCGGCCCACAGGCTGCAGATTGCCCACCATTGATTTAGATAATGGCATAGGGAGTATACTTATAATGTTTGTGGACAATACCAAGCTGGGAGGGGTTGCAAGTGCTTTGGAGGAAAGGTTTAAAATTCAAAATTATCTAGACAAACTGGAGAAATGGACTGAAGTAAATAGGATGAAATTCAATAAGGAGAAATGCAAAGAACTCCAATTAGGAAGGAACAATCAGTTGCACGCAGGCAAAATGGGAAATGACTGCCTAGGAAGGAATACTGCAGAAAAGGATCTGGGGGTCATAGTGGATCAAAAGCTAAATATGAGTCAACAATGTAACACTACTGCAAGAAAAAGTGAACATCATTCTGAGATGTATTAGCAGGAGTGTTGTAAGCAAGACATGAGAAGTAATTCTTCCACTCTATTCCATGCTGATTAGGCCTCAAGTGGAGTAGTGTGTCCAGTTCTGGGTGCTACATTTCGGAAAAGATGTGGACAAATTGGAGAGAGTCCAGAGAAGAGCAATACAAATTGTCAGCAAGTTAAAGAAGTATGGGCTGGATGAATGCACTATAAGGTGGGTAGAAAGTTGGCTAGATTGTCGGGCTCAACAGGTAGTGATCAATGGCTCCATGTCTAGTTGGCAGCCGGTGTCAAGTGGAGTGCCCCAGGGGTCGGTCCTGGGGCCGGTTTTGTTCAATATCTTCATAAATGATCTGGAGGATGGTGTGGATTGCACTCTCAGCAAATTTGCGGATGATACTAAACTGGGAGGAGTGGTAGATACGCTGGAGGGCAGGGATAGGATACAGAAGGACCTAGACAAATTGGAGGATTGGGCCAAAAGAAATCTGATGAGGTTCAATAAGGATAAGTGCAGGGTCCTGCACTTAGGACAGAAGAACCCAATGCACAGCTACAGACTAGGGACCGAATGGCTAGGCAGCAGTTCTGCGGAAAAGGACCTAGGGGTGACAGTGGACGAGAAGCTGGATATGAGTCAGCAGTGTGCCCTTGTTGCCAAGAAGACCAATGGCATTTTGGGATGTATAAGTAGGGGCATAGCGAGCAGATCGAGGGACGTGATCATCCCCCTCTATTCGACATTGGCGAGGCCTCATCTGGAGTACTGTGTCCAGTTTTGGGCCCCACACTAGAAGAAGGATGTGGATAAATTGGAGAGAGTCCAGCGAAGGGCAACAAAAATGATTAGGGGTCTGGAACACATGAGTTATGAGGAGAGGCTAGGGAACTGGAATTGTTTAGTCTGTGGAAGAGAAGAACGAGGGGGGATTTGATAGCTGCTTTCAACTACCTGAGAGGTGGTTCCAGAGAGGATGGTTCTAGACTATTCTCAGTGGTAGAAGAGGACAGGACAAGGAGTAATGGTCTCAAGTTGCAGTGGGGGAGGTTTAGGTTGGATATTAGGAAAAACTTTTTCACTAGGAGGGTGGTGAAACACTGGAATGCGTTGCCTAGGGAGGTGGTGGAATCTCCTTCCTTAGAAGTTTTTAAGGTCAGGCTTGACAAAGCCCTGGCTGGGATGATTTAATTGGGGATGGGTCCTGCTTTTGAGCAGGGGGTTGGACTAGATGACCTCCTGAGGTCCCTTCCAACCCTGATATTCTATGATTCTATTCTATGATTCTAAATAATTTAAGACCTAGAAAACATGACCTATGAGGGAAGATTGAAAAATTTGGGTTTGTTTAGTCTGGAGAAGAGAAGACTGAGAGGAGACATGATAACAGTTTTCAAGTACATAAAAGGTTGTTACAAGGAGGAGGGAGAAAAATTGTTCTCCTTAACCTCTGAGGATAGGACAAGAAGCAATTGGCTTAAATTGCAGCAAGGGCAGTTTAGGTTGGACAATGAGGAAAAACTTCCTAACTGTCAGGGTGGTTAAGCACTCAAACAAATTGCCTAGGGAGATTGTGGAATCTCCATCACTGGAGATTTTTAAGACTAGGTTAGAAAAACACATGTCACGGATGGTCTAAATAATACCTAGTCCTGCCATGAATGCAGGGGACTGTAGAAGGTCAGAAGTTCTCAACCAGGAGTACACAGTTATCTTTCAAGGGGGTACATCAACTCACCTAGTTTTACAACAGGCTACATAAAAAGCACTAATGAAGTCAGTACAAACTAAAATTTCATACAGACAATGATTTGTTTATACTGCTCTTTATACTATACACTGAAATGTAAGTATAATATTTATATTCCAATTGATTTATTTTATACTTATATGGTAAAAATTAGAACATAAGCAATTTTTCAGTAATAGTGTGTTGTGACACTTGTATTTTTATGTCTGATTTTGTAAGCAAGTAGTTTTTAAGTGAGGTGAAACTTGGAGGTACACAAGACAAATGAGACTCCTGAAAAGGGTTCAGTAGTCTGGAGAGTTTGAGAGCCACTGTACTAGATGACCTCTTGAGTTCCACTCCAGTCCTATGATTCTATTATTCTATATTAGGAACCTTTCAAGGACTAGAGGCTTATAGAGCCTCTTGCTCAGACCATCTGTCATGCTTTCCTGTGGGATCAAAATAGCTGAAAGAGTTTAGTGTACCAAAACAATTGTATCAAAAGTAAGGATGGCAGCTAGAATTGGGGTGGTTACAGTACATATTTGGCATTTAATGCACACAGAAACGTGAGCTACGGTTCTAAACTACTGTGTATAGATTTTCATATTCAGAGGAAAGATACTAGCTAAAGATTACTGCACAGAAGGCTTTGGCTGTGAATTTTCAAAGCTATCTATGGGATTTGGAAGCCAAATTCCTATTAAAATGAATGAGAATTAGGTTTCAGAAAAATGCCCCACGGATTTTGAAAAGCCCAGCCTTCATGGCTTAGTATCTAGCTAACGATTATGATCCCCACATAAAGGGCCTGATTTAACATGATATTTCCATAACTCAATAGTTATACCAGCTATACAACAGATGAAATGTAAATCAAGCCCAAAGAGCTCTGTCTTTATGTACACAGAGAAGCTGCTACCAAAATTGTCAGTACATAAATTTTAATATGCCACTGGCTGTCGATTAACAGTGAAGCCATAGATCCTTATGGGGAAAAAAATAAGAAGTTTATCTCTATGCATAAGGTATCCATTAGTATTAGATAAAAAATTTCCATCAAAGTGATTTTTTTAGAGAAAAATACCTTTTTATTTTAATTAAAATTGATATTTTTGCAGAAAGTATCTGTTTTCATCACATTTCTGGGTTTTTTTGAAAAAGCCTGAAAAAAATTAAAATAAAAATTTCAAGAAAATGAAAACAAATACTTTGTAATTTTCACAAGAAAAAAAGTCCTTAATGAGATCTAATGTTTATAATTTAACATTGAAATAAATGTCTATAAAAGATGAATTTGAATTCTGTAGATCTTTACTGTAATGCTTAACCAAAAAGAAAACCATACTGCTAACTTTTAAGAGAAGCCATTTATTTTTCAAGAACTTGCCCCTTTCTACCTGGTTCAAACTGGGTCTCTACAATATTGTTTTCAAACGCATTAAAGAAATGAATAATATATGAAACTGCACTAAAGCATAACATTTCAAATTTAAGAAATGCAAATATCCTTTTGACACATCAGCATCTTTATTCAGGTTTGTTGGCTTTTAGCCACAGCTCTCATACTTTCGTAATCCAAAAGAGTGGTTATCTGCACATTCTGTATTATTTCTCTCCTCCTATATAACAAGGAGTCCGGTGGCACCTTAGAGACTAACAGATTTATTTGGGCATAAGCTTTTGTGGGAAAAAAACACTTCTTCAGATGCATGGAGTGAAAATTACAGATGCAGGCATTATATACTGACACATGAAGAGAAGAGAGTTACCTTACAAGTGCAGAACCAGTGTTGACAGGGCCAATTCAATCAGGGTGAATGTAGTCCACTCCCAATAATTGATTAGGAGGTGTCAATTCCAGGAGAGGCAAAACTGCTTTTGTAGTAAACCAGCCACTCCCAGTCCCTATTCAAGTCCAAATTAATGGTGTTAAATTTGCAAATGAATTTTAGTTCTGCAGTTTCTCTTTGAAGTCTGCAAAAAGAAAAGGAGTACTTGTGGCACCTTAGAGACTAACAGATTTATTTGAGCATAAGCTTTCTTGAGCTACAGCTCACTTCATCGGATGCATCACGAAAGCTTATGCTCAAATACATTTGTTAATCTCTAAGGTGCCACAAGTACTCCTTTTCTTTTTGCGGATACAAACTAACACTGCTGCTACTCTGAAATCTTTGAAGTCTGTTTCTGAAGGTTTTTTGTTCAAGTATGGCTACTTTTAAATCTGTTATAGAATGTCCAGGAAGATTGAAGTGTTCTCCTACTGGGTTTTGTATGTTACCATTCCTGATGTCCGATTCGTGTCCATTTATTCTTTTACGTAGAGACTGTCCGGTTTGGCCAATGTAGATGGCAGAGGGGCATTGCTGGCACATGATGGCATATATAACATTAGTAGATGTGCAAATGAATATATGTCTCCTCATATATTTCCTTCAACTTCATACATGGGTAGTTTACAGGTTTGTTAATTCTATCAGCCATCACCCTGAATTTCCCTTCCATGTCCCTCATTATTAACAATTAGCAGATGAACATGCCCAGATGTTCAAAATCTTTCTAAAATTAGGTCTACACTGCAGAGCCTATACTGGCATAGCTATGTCAGCATAGTTATGCTGGCATAGTCCTCTAGCCTAGAGGCAGTGTACACCAACAGAAGGAGTTTTTCTGGAAAACCACCTCCACACATGGTGTTAGATATGCTGGTATAGCTGCATCTAAACTGGGTTTTCTTATTGGCATAGCTATGTCACTGAGGGTACTGCTTTTTTCACACTTGTGACCAAAATACCTATGCCAATATAAATTTTAAGTGTAGACCAAGCCTACAATATATCATCAATTCCATGAAACAGTAACCACTCAGCTTTTATGGAGAACTTCATCATTACCTTTATTGTTGTCAAAAGAGCTGTACCAACATTAGGTTTTTTGTTTTGTTTATTATTTACAATGCTTCTATATATGGCAAGGAATATTTTTTCTTGTATATATATATCTCAATATTATCTCAATAAAAATATTCCTTGGCAAATCACTGACACATTAGCAGTCCTATGTAGGACCTGATCATGCAACTGGACCCACGGGTATCACCCCTTTCTGTTCCTATACAATTTACACCAGTTGAGAATCCCCACACATTTTGGTGTGAAGAAAAATTACAAACAAGTAGCTCCACTTCTGTTAGAGGGCCCACCAAATATCAATTAATTATTTATTCTTTGATATGCAGCTGTGAGATTATCAAAAGCTGGCTATTTTTTTTTTGTGGGATTCAATTCAATAAGCATCTAACACCAGATATTAAAAATGTAAAAATAAGTGTGCATGATTGTATGGTGGATGAATTTACAGAGACAAGGCAGGTGAGGTAATATCTTTTATTGGACCAACTTCTATTGGTGAGACAGACAAGCTTCCAAGCTTACACACAGCTCTTCTTCAGATCCGGTCTCTTTCACAAACACAAGTTGGTCCAATAAAAGATATTACCACACCCACCTTGTCTCTCTAATATCCTGGGACCAAGAGGGCTACACAACACTACAAACTGTGGAGGAATTTACATCAGTGTCAGTTTATTGTAAAATCATATGTGATTTCCAGTAAATTCTTAAAGTGAGTTCCAATTCCACAGTTGCTTCAACAGGAGCTGCAGCTGTTTTAATCATTCTGGGAAGAGGTGATAATGCCAGTGCTTATCACTCAGTTACAAAGAAATTAACTCATTATGTTTTGCTATTTGCTTAAAGCCCAAACTTTCTGTGCACTATGATGGACTGTTACTTATCTGCTCCTTTTATTATAAAATCTGTCAGTACTTGGACATTAAGGATTAATTCTATTAACATTCACTGACATTTTCGAATATAAAAATCAAATCGTTTTTAGACTCTTCTATCAAAATGTTATCCGTTCTCTCTTTATTTCTCAATTTCTTGGTGATATTGTCAGTGAAGTAATCAAAGATGAGTTGGTTTAGGACATAAAATAAAGCTATCATTTGGGGAAAGCTTCTTACTACTCAATACATACCAAGGGCTTATCTACATGAACAAGCAGGGCTTGTCTGCACTTGAAATGCTATAGTGGAGCGCAGCTGCGCCATTATAGCATTTCAGTGTAGGCACTATCTGTGCTGACTGGCAGGGATCTCCCACTGGTATAGGTAATACCCCTGCCCAAGAGGCGGTAGCTAAGTCAACAAAAGAATTCTTTCTCTATACTAGAGGCTAGGTCAGTTTAACTACATTGCTCTGGGGTGTGGATTTTTCCCACCCCTGAGTGATGTAGCTGGGTCAACCTATTTTTTTAGCATAGATCAGACCTGTATCCTTGTCTATAGATTATGTATATTGATTACCTAAGAATTCCCAGTTATCACTTTGTGAGTTGCCAGCTTATTAATATATTTAGCAGAGTCACAAACACTCTAACTCAGTAAGGTAGATAGAAAGACTACTAAATGTACATCTGCATATCCATATACTCATACTATGCCTTGCAGAACGACCTGAAATGTTAGCCATTATCTTCCTCCTCACCGTCACCTTCCTCCTCATTGCCATTAGCCATCATTCTGGCCCCTTCCAAATCTCTCTCTCTCCTACCCTTACAGGGCGAGATGTAACTTTCATAATATGTTATGCGGACACCAATGTATCTAATGCATATTCAGAAGGGGTTTTCCCCTTTTTCCTTATTGGTATTTCCTCGCCCTACTAATGTTGAGTAGGCTAACTTATATAGGTTAGTATATTGATACATGGAATTACAATTTCAGCTCATGATCATATTTGTCACATCTTTCTTAAGCGGATTTTTGGTTATTACTTCCACGTTCCTTGTGGTAACACTTACTGGAACATTCTACCTCCCATCATTGAGCAAGCTTTGCTTAGTTCCTAAAATCTAAAGGTAACCATTGATCTATGTCAAGGATACCACGAGACAGTTTGTTTACATTGACCATCTGCAGGCATGGCTGCTCAGAGCTCACAGTGGCCGCGGTTCACTGTTCCTGGTCAATGGCTGCTGCTTCCCGCAGCTCCCATTAGGTGGGAATGGTGGACCGGTCAGTGTAAAGAAACTGTCTTGTGGCCGCAGTGAATTACCTTGACGGGCCTCAGGTTGCCCACCACTGGTCTAGTGACTCATTTGGTAGGGTTAATTGCTATTTTATTAGGAACATGAGTGAATTACCCTGACAGGCCGCAGGTTGCCCACCATTGCACTAGACTCTATTTTTAACCACCTGTTTTGGGAATCACCTAAACATAATATTATGGCTGACACCATCATTATTATTTGTGATCACTTTAGACACATTTTCATGGTTCTGCATTCCAGAACCTCAGAGCTGGGCCACCAGAACCCCTGGTGAAGATGGGCTCAAGTACCATTTGGAATATCTATGTATGCTACAAGCAGTATTCAAATGGTCACAGCAAAGCAGACATTGTTTGACTAACAGGTCTCACTGCCTCATGCATGAAGTTCATGTCTAGCTTATAGAAGCAAAAATGCCTTTGCACTGAAACAAAGTTCAAAATCTACTACCTGTACTGGGTCAGAAATATGGGCCCTCTTACAGGCAGAATTGGAGTGGCTAGAAACATTCCATATGCTCTGTCAGTGCCAAATCCTGAGCGTAAAGTAGTTTGATTTTGTGTGGGATGTCACAATCTTGCAGAGATCTGGCCTTCCTTCAGTTGCTCATTACACTCAAAAGTGTCATTGCATGTTCTTTAGCCATGTTGCCAGGACAGGCAAAAACAGCCCAGCTCACGATGTTCTCAGACTCTCCACAGTGAGCAACAGCAGGGGAGGAGGGACCGGCAAGTGGGAGGACTGAGCAGAGAGGAGTGGGAAGGAGAGGAGGGATGCCTGCAGTGAGCAGGGAGCGGGATGATTGGGGAGTAGGGGGAGGGAGGAGGGACTGGCGAGCAGCAGCGGAGGGGAGGTCATTAATGGGATGAGAACCTTTAGATCAACAGCACAGATGTCTATTACTTGAGCTAACTGAGTAATTAGTAGTAGTACATGGTTGTATTCCTCTGCCTGGACTATCCACTAGCAGAGAAAGTGCCACACATTTTGTCCGTGCTTTACAGCTAGAGAGAAGAAGAATGTTGGGAGTCAGGAATCCTTTCACACAGTTACAAGGTCTGGAAGGAAATGTGCTCTATTGGGTACAAATTGTTGTCCTTCCCTAACCCCTTCTATCCTTTCCCCCTCCAGACTGTCCCTGTCTCAGTCTTCATGTAAATCTCCAGTGAGTCCCTGCCCAGTTGCCCCAGCTCCCCACCTCACCAATAATTCCTGTCTTCTCTCTTCCCCGACTCCTCACACCTCTGTTTCCTCATTCTCTCCCACAGTATATAGGTGTGAGAAGGGAAGGGTAATGAGAACACAGAAGAGACACTGTCCCCATTCTCTGTTCAGGTGCCTAGCAGCATCATAGCCATTACTGTCAGGAGGAGAAAATGCTGCCCCTGCAGCTCTGGTCTGGAAAAGATTGTCAATTGATGGGGATGGTGCATGGAGTCAGGTCAGCATTGTAGCCCAGAGATCTAGCTTTATTATTTATTTTATTTAGCAGTAAGACAAGGAACCAACAGGCCTGTATCCTATAAGACATTGGCTTCGGCAGCTAGCATAATGCTTGAGGCCTATGAACTTTGGCACAATTAAATGGCTTAATGGTCACCCCTAAATTTTGGGGAACTGGGAATAAAGTGTTTAAGGGGGAAGTTTGTCCATAATGACACCAGCCAACCACAGGCACGTGAGCTGACACCAGGTTTATAATGGGAACATCTGCAGATGTCTGACCACAAGAGTGCCATGGCAACACACTGAAATATACGATAATACATTGAGATCATTAATATATTCACATACAGGGGAAGGACAGTAGGGTGAGAACATACAAATAAGTATTAGTAGGGTGAGAAAATACAAATAAGGAAGAGGGGAGAATACCCTACTGAATGCAGTAGCGTAAGAGGTTAACATACTATAAAAGTTGTATCCCACCCTGTGGGCAGTAGGAGAGAGAGATGTAGCCCTTGGGAGATGCCAGGATGATGGGCACTGGTGATGATGAGGAAGGTGACAGTGATAAGGAAGATAATGGTTAACATTGCAAATTGTTCTGCAGGGATGGCGTCAGTATATGGATGTTCAGATGTATCTCTATCTACCCTGCTGGGTTAGAGTGTTTGTGACTTTGCTAAACTATTACAAATATAGAACGGTTCCTAAAGTGTGAGTATTGCAACTGTGCACATTGGGGCTCCCAAGTGAACAGTAATTTTAATAATACTGGGCCTGATATTGGGAGAAAAACCTGTCAAACCTCAGAGTGATAACTGGGAATTCTTAAGTGAACAGTATAATACATGCACAGTACATTGATCAGGCTTTGACACATAGGAGCTTTCTGTGGGATGCTTCGTGAAGACAGGTTTCAGAGTAACAGCCGTGTTAGTCTGTATTCGCAAAAAGAAAAGGAGTACTTGTGGCACCTTAGAGACTAACCAATTTATTTGAGCATGAGCTTTCGTGAGCTACAGATCACTTCATCGGATGCATACCGTGGAAACTGCAGCAGACTTTATATATACACAGAGAATATGAAACAATACCTCCTCCCACCCCACTGTCCTGCTGGTAATAGCTTATCTAAAGTGATCATCAGGTTAGGCCATTTCCAGCACAAATCCAGGTTTTCTCACCCTCCACCCCACCACACAAATTCACTCTCCTGCTGGTGATAGCCCATCCAAAGTGACAACTCTTTACACAATGTGCATGATAATCAAGTTAGGCCATTTCCTGCACAAATCCAGGTTCTCTCACTCCCTCACCCCCCTCCAAAAACCCACCCCCATACACACACAAACTCACTCTCCTGCTGGTAATAGCTCATCCAAACTGACCACTCTCCAAGTTTAAATCCAAGTTAAACCAGAACATCTGGGGGGGGGTAGGAAAAAACAAGAGGAAATAGGCTACCTTGCATAATGACTTAGCCACTCCCAGTCTCTATTTAAGCCTAAATTAATAGTATCCAATTTGCAAATGAATTCCAATTCAGCAGTTTCTCGCTGGAGTCTGGATTTGAAGTTTTTTTTGTTTTAAGATAGTGACCTTCATGTCTGTGATTGCGTGACCAGAGAGATTGAAGTGTTCTCCGACTGGTTTATGAATGTTATAATTCTTGACATCTGATTTGTGTCCATTTATTCTTTTACGTAGAGACTGTCCAGTGGGGCACTGCTGGCACATGATGGCATATATCACATTGGTGGATGTGCAGGTGAACGAGCCTCTGATAGTGTGGCTGATGTTATTAGGCCCTGTGATGGTGTCCCCTGAATAGATATGTGGGCACAATTGGCAACGGGCTTTGTTGCAAGGATAAGTTCCTGGGTTAGTGGTTCTGTTGTGTGGTATGTGGTTGTTGGTGAGTATTTGCTTCAGGTTGCGGGGCTGTCTGTAGGCAAGGACTGGCCTGTCTCCCAAGATTTGTGAGAGTGTTGGGTCATCCTTTAGGATAGGTTGTAGATCCTTAATAATGCGTTGGAGGGGTTTTAGTTGGGGGCTGAAGGTGACGGCTAGTGGCGTTCTGTTATTTTCTTTGTTAAGCCTGTCCTGTAGTAGGTAACTTCTGGGAACTCTTCTGGCCCTATCAATCTGTTTCTTTACTTCTACAGGTGGGTATTGTAGTTGTAAGACAGCTTGACAGAGATCTTGTAGATGTTTGTCTCTGTCTGAGGGGTTGGAGCAAATGCGGTTGTATCGCAGAGCTTGGCTGTAGACGATGGATCGTGTGGTGTGGTCAGGGTGAAAGCTGGAGGCATGCAGGTAGGAATAGCGGTCAGTAGGTTTCCGGTATAGGGTGGTGTTTATGTGACCATTGTTTATTAGCACTGTAGTGTCCAGGAAGTGGATCTCTTGTGTGGACTGGACCAGGCTGAGGTTGGTGGTGGGATGGAAATTGTTGAAATCATGGTGGAATTCCTCAAGGGCTTCTTTTCCATGGGTCCAGATGATGAAGATGTCATCAATATAGCGCAAGTAGAGTAGGGGCTTTAGGGGACGAGAGCTGAGGAAGCGTTGTTCTAAATCAGCCATAAAAATGTTGGCATACTGTGGGGCCATGCGGGTACCCATAGCAGTGCCGCTGATCTGAAGGTATACATTGTCCCCAAATGTGAAATAGTTATGGGTAAGGACAAAGTCACAAAGTTCAGCCACCAGGTTAGCCGTGACATTATCGGGGATAGTGTTCCTGACGGCTTGTAGTCCATCTTTGTGTGGAATGTTGGTGTAGAGGGCTTCTACATCCATAGTGGCCAGGATGGTGTTATCAGGAAGATCACCGATGGATTGAAGTTTCCTCAGGAAGTCAGTGGTGTCTCGAAGGTAGCTGGGAGTGCTGGTAGCGTAGGGCCTGAGGAGGGAGTTTACATAGCCAGACAATCCTGCTGTCAGGGTGCCAATGCCTGAAATGATGGGGCGCCCAGGATTTCCAGGTTTATGGATCTTGGGTAGTAGATAGAATATCCCAGGTCGGGGTTCCAGGGGTGTGTCTGTGCGGATTTGATCTTGTGCTTTTTCAGGAAGTTTCTTGAGCAAATGCTGTAGTTTCTTTTGGTAACTCTCAGTGGGATCATAGGGTAATGGCTTGTAGAAACTCGTGTTGGAGAGCTGCCGAGCACCCTCTTGTTCATATTCCGACCTATTCATGATGACAACAGCACCTCCTTTGTCAGCCTTTTTGATTATGATGTCAGAGTTGTTTCTGAGGCTGTGGATGGCATTGCGTTCCGCATGGCTGAGGTTATGGGGCAAGTGATGCTGCTTTTCCACAATTTCAGCCCGTGCACGTCGGCGGAAGCACTCTATGTAGAAGTCCAGTCTGCTGTTTCGACCTTCAGGAGGAGTCCACCTAGAATCCTTCTTTCTGTAGTGTTGGTAGGGAGACCTCTGTGGATTAGTATGTTGTTCAGAGGTATTTTGGAAATATTCCTTGAGTCGGAGACGTCGAAAATAGGATTCTAGGTCACCACAGAACTGTATCATGTTCGTGGGGGTGGAGGGGCAGAAGGAGAGGCCCCGAGATAGAACAGCTGCTTCTGCTGGGCTGAGAGTATAGTTGGATAGGTTAACAATATTGCTAGGTGGGTTGAGGGAACCATTGCTGTGGCCCCTTGTAGCATGTAGTAGTTTAGAAAGTTTAGTGTCCTTTTTCTTTTGTAGAGAAGCAAAGTGTGCGTTGTAAATGGCTTGTCTAGTTTTAGTAAAATCCAGCCACGAGGAAGTTTGTGTGGAGAGTGAATTTGTGTGGGGGGGTGGAGGGTGAGAAAACCTGGATTTGTGCTGGAAATGGCCTAACCTGATGATCACTTTAGATAAGCTATTACCAGCAGGACAGTGGGGTGGGAGGAGGTATTGTTTCATATTCTCTGTGTATATATAAAGTCTGCTGCAGTTTCCACGGTATGCATCTGATGAAGTGAGCTGTAGCTGACGAAAGCTCATGCTCAAATAAATTGGTTAGTCTCTAAGGTGCCACAAGTACTCCTTTTCTTTTTTCGTGAAGACAGAATATTTGGAGAATTTATTTGGGAGCCTATAAGAGGCCAATCCTGAGCACATGTGAACCATGAGTTTTTTAATATGTGCATCACTACTAGCTCTGCCTATATTGAAGGGCCATATTCTCAGCTGCATTGAGTTTACACTTAGAAAAGCTGAGGAGAGCAGGCAGCAAAGGTGGCTCTAAACCAGTCCTGGGCTAGCAACCTAGTTTTTCTTCGATCTGGTTGCTACATGGGCTGTGCCAGCTCTGTTTCACCTGTCCATTGGGGGAATTTTCACCTTCCCTTTTCTTTTGCTTTGCACTTCAAAACAAAGCAGGCTGCACTGGGTGCAAGGCCACTGCCTAATACTATAGTATATAGCAGTGGTTCCCAAACTTGTTCCACTGCTGGTGCAGGGAAAGCCCCTGGCGGGCCGGGCCGGTTTGTTTACCTGCTGCATCTGCAGGTTCGGCCGATCCCAGCTCCCAGTGGCCACGGTTCACTGCTGCAGGCTAATAGGAGCTGCTGGAAGCAATCAATTTGCAAACACCCAGAAGATAATAAGGTGTAAGTAACAGTCAGCATAGACGTATCAAGAACAAATTGTGTCAAATCAACTTAATAGCTTTCTTTGACACGGTAACAAGCCTTGTGGAGAGGGGAAAGCAGTGGATGTGGTATATCTTGACCCCAGTAAGGCTTTTGATACTGTGTTGCATGACCATCTCATAAACGAACGAGGGCGATACAACCTAAATGAAGCTCTTATAAGGTGGGTACATAACCGGTTGGAAACCATTCCCAGAGAATAGTTATCAGTGGTTCAGAATCAAGCTGGGAGGGCATATCAAGTGGGATCAGTTCTGGGCCTAGTTCTGTTCAATATCTTCATCAATTATTTAGATAACGGCATAGAGAATACACTTATAAATTTTGTGGAAGATACCAAACTGGGAGGGGTTGAAAGTGCTTTGGGGGATATGATTAAAATTTAAAATGATCTGAACAAACTGGAGAAATAGTCTGAAGTAAACAGGATGAAATTCAATAAGGACAAATGCAAAGGAAGGAAGGAACTTAGGAAGGAACAATCAGTTGCACACATACAAAATAGAAAATGACTGCCTAGGAAAGAGTACTGTGGAAAGGGATCTTGGGGTTATAGTGGATCACAAGCTAACCATGAGTGAACAGTGTAAGACTGTTGCAAAAAAAGCAAATATCATTCTGGGATGTATCAGCAGGAGTGTTGTAAGCAGTAAATCTTTCATACTGATAAGGCCTCAACTAGAGTAGTGTGTCCAGTTCTGGGCACCACATTTCAGGAAAGATATGGACAAATTGGAGAAAGTCAAGAGGAGAGAAACAAAAATGATTTAAAGTCTAGAAAACATGACCTATGATGAAAATTGGAAAAAATGGGTATGTTTAGTCTGGAGAAGAAAAGATTGAGGGTGGACATGATAACAGTTTTCAAGTACATAAAAGGTCTGGTGTCAACAGATTGGTTAACAAAAGAGCGTCATGTGAGGTATCTACTGAAAGCCTGGGTTGCACTGTTCCTCATAATCATTGTGAAATGTACGTACAGATAATATGTAAGGAGTTATGTGTATAGTGAAAATTATGTTATTAATGTAGGCGAGTTGGGGGCCATTCACCAGAAGCTGATAAATTAGTTTCTTTAAGGCAGAAGGTGTTTATTTATCAGTCTGTCTAACATGAGTACTGTATACTTCAAAGTGAATGCCTATTTACATTCTGAGTAAAATACTAATCAAGTGATTGCAAAGTCTCCAGAGTTGATCCTAAACAGTGATTATCCTGTTTGCAAACACAGGCAATGGAATTTTGG
The DNA here is from genome assembly GCF_965152235.1 of Eretmochelys imbricata. Taxonomy (NCBI): domain Eukaryota; kingdom Metazoa; phylum Chordata; order Testudines; family Cheloniidae; genus Eretmochelys; species Eretmochelys imbricata. Next base: position 89,218,583 of record NC_135572.1, on the reverse strand, counting down.
ACTTCAACTGCAAGGGCAGAGACAAATTTTGCATCTTTCTTTTGTGGAGGCAAGAGGACAGCATTCTTGTCTCATGAGCAGAATTCACAGCCAAGCCTGGCTGTCATACACGGAAAGGATTTTTGGAGAACTTTTGCTTTATATGACATGAGCATATTTTGTTACTTTAATATAGGCTCTAGCATATGGGTTACAACTTTATTTTATATGTAACCCTTTGTTTCCAATATTTCTGCTTGTCTGTATTTGAATATCTGTTCTTTGTTAATTAAACCGATATGTGCTTGCTGTCTGTTAAGTGGAGCCAAGTTCTACGGTGTAACTGGAAGCTGGGATGCACCATTCCCTTGGGAGCAGAAAATCTGGGAATTCTGTGAGTTTCCAGTGGATCAAGGGGACAACTGTGCAGTCCGGGGGACAACTGGAGGAGTTGGCGATAGAAGGGTACCTGTTGTTAACCTGAAAAGGGCCTGCAGATGCTTGAAGGCAGTGCTTGTGTTGCCAGAGGTTTGTGGAGTTAGGTCACTGACCCACAGCAGGCACAGACAAAGCTTTCTCACATTGAAGGCATTTGGTAGCAAGGTGCCTTTCAACCCTGGGTATCTCTAAGGAAGCATCACACTGCTCTCGCCATCTTTACTGCATTTGGGCAATACTTGTATTAGCATACTTTCCCTCACTTTTGTTCACTGATCAAGAAAGTATCCATGTTGCAGCATGGCTACAGTGGAAAACTGTAAAAATAATAAGGACACACATGTTTAATTAATATTAATTAATAAATCCAAGTTTGCTGAGACAACATTGTTTGTTTTTTTTTGTTTTTAACCTGTAATTAGTCTGCAGTAACTTTAGCTTCTAATCTAGCAATTCTACTTATGTTCAGGGGGAAGTTATCGTCTTTGCCTCTCACCCTCCCCATTTCTTCCTTCAGAGATTGATCTGTGAGAATTCTATCTTTGGCTGCTTGCGTATCACCTGGAATCAAAATTTCATAGCACAAAAGAATGAATCGTTGCTGTCCAAGGCCACTAATCTCAAGAATTATTTTGAAGCACTTTCATAGGGAGATCACTTGAAGAGGTCCATAATATGGAACAATATTCTGTGCTCCAAAACTATGTGGTACTACAAAACACATATTAAAAAAAAAACACCCTAAGTTGTCATTTAGGCACTCAAATGTAAGAAATGACAGATTTATGGTTAACCATGCAACCTAAACTCTGCGCTGTGTGTGTCAACCCTATGCACTAAATGACATAGAGATGTCATTGTATATGTGATAATATAATTTAATACTGTAGCATAATGCATGAACATAAAGGGGCTGAAATAAGGTTGCCTGGACAACTGTAAATCTGGCATTTAATCACCTTCAGGTGGTTGATATTTGATCTTAATAACCATGTTTTTTTTTTTTAATTGGGTATAAGAAATAAAGAATAAAATCAGTGATTTCTAATAGTTTGTGACTCAGCTGAACCTGAATGTAATATCATAGGACAAAGAAAAAAGCACATCTTTATCCTGTGGGCTTTCAAATTTCATATGCCAGCTGAAAACAGAGAACATATTCGATCTTTGCTAAAAATCAGTTACAATGGAAAATATTAAGTAACCTAAATATAAGGATCATTACCAGATCCCCACATAAAAAACAGAAGAATGTTACTGGGTTAGCTCTTCAGCTAGTTTCAGAGTAGCAGCTGTGTTAGTCTGTATCTGCAAAAAGAAAAGGAGTACTTGTGACACTAACAAATTTATTTGAGCATAAGCTTTCGTGAGCTACAGCTCACTTCATCGGATGCATTCAGTGGAAAATACAGTGGGGAGATTTATATACACAGAGAACATGAAACCATGGGTGTTACCATACACACTGTAACGAGAATGATCAGGTAAGCTGAGCTATTACCAGCAGGCCGGGGGGGAGGGTGTTGTAGTGATAATCAAGGTGGGCCATTTCCAGCAGTTGACAAGAATGTCTGAGGAACAGCCGGGGGGGGGGGGTGTCAGGGAGGAATAAACATGGGGAAATAGTTTTACTTTGTAATGACCCATCCACTCCCAGTCTTTATTCAAGCCTAAGTTAATTGTATCCAGTTTGCAAATTAATTCCAATTCAGCAGTCTCTCCTTGGAGTCTGGTTTTGAAGTTTTTTGTTGAAGAATTGCCACTCTCTTTCTTCAAATAGTGTAATTAGGTTTTGTTATAATGAGGTCAACGGATCTGTGCTGATTTACAACAGCTAAGGATGTGAACTCAGACATAAGCAATGTAAGAACCTAAATAAGAATGGACATAGATTAAACTGTTCAGTACCACAGTATAATATCAGTATAAGGACAACACTTTAATGGCTACCGATGTACCTGCTACATGGTCACCGTTAAACCACTTTGCAGAAGATGTGTTTTAAAGACAAGAAGGAGGAAGATATTGGCCCGATTGAGGCCTTGTAGGTCTACTGCAATACAAACAAATAAATAGTAATAATAGTAGCAAGTTTTGTTGTAAAAATGAAAATGTTACCTTTTCACAGCACACGCATGTACTTTTTTTTCCTCAAAACAATTCACAATTTCTCATGGGCCTATTAAGTAATAGCAGTTTACATTTTTATAGCACCTTCCATCTGAGGATAACAAAGCACTTTATGAACAAAAGTGGGGTAAATTTAAAAATACCCACATGAGGAGGATATCACAGTCACCTTACAGATGGGAAACTGAACCAGGGGGTGTAAGTGACTTGCTCATGATCAGGCAGGAAGTCTGTAACAACACCAGATATGGGACTCACATCTTCTAATTCCTACACCTGTACTTGAATCACAAAGCCATCCTTTTTTCTTAATAGCTGTGAGACAAAGAAAGGTTCTTATGGGACTCCTGTGGTGAGATCTCACAGTGATGACGAGTAACCCCTTTCTACAGATATTGTTGCTGCTTCATCTCATCCATATGCAAAAATACCTGGCTAGTTCATGGTAGCCTATGACAGAACACATTCCAGATTTCAGTAATGATCCAGTCTTCAAGCTTTCAAGCATGACAGCTTCCTCCATACTATTTTTGATTAGCTATTCTGTTTTGTAACCAAAAACACCCAAAACACATTTCACAGTCAGGCAATTGGAGATATCTGTTATTTTCTTTCATACAAAAGAGTGTCATCAGAGCCTGTAAGGACAGAAGCTGAAGAAAAAGAAAGCAGTAATTGGAGATGGCAGATTTGGTTCATTAAGGATTTATTTATTCTCTAAATGCCAATGCTCCATAACATCTTCACCATATGTGCTTTCTCTTTAATTTAATGTCCACTCTCATAAATGTTTTCTTTTATCCCCACTGAAGAATAAATAAAATGTCTGACAGGATATGACGGCAACAGAGTTGATTTCACGTTTGAAAATAAAATAATTATGTTCAGGTTTGATATTTTTAACTGTAGACTTCTGGAAACAAGTTCTTGTTAAAAAAAATACTATTCTGACTTTTCCTTGCCTTTTTATTGGTTGAAAGCTTGTTAAATACACACTGTTGGGATGAAAGAGCAAACCTATTTTTTTTGTTACTTTAGTTCTTCTGATGGCACCAGAGTGACAGCCTTGTGAAATGAAGTCCACTATTTATCCACAAAAAAGAATGCAAAAGAAACAGGAGTATAGTGTATATTTTAGTATGTTAGAATTTTAGGTTGCAGTTTGATCTCCTAATGGCACTATTGCTTATTATGCACTCTTTAAACCCCAATCCAAGCAAAGCACTTAAGCACATGACTAGCCCCACTGATTTCAGTGGGGCTACTCCTGAGTTTACAGTTAATCACATGTTTAAGTGCTTGGCTGGATATTTTGCCAATCATTATGAAAAGCAGTTCCTTCAGCAAAGAGGTCAATTGTATGAAAACTGTAGAAGAAAATATATTGTACATATAAATCCCTAACTCCTTACAGATTGGGTGAAGAAAATACTGTACAGTCATTTATATACTTCCAACATATTGTCAATTTCAAATGTGAACGAAATGGTCAAAAATAGCTTTATTTCTGTAGATCTGAGATCCATGGAATAGGCTAAGTTTGAAAAATATGCATGTTGCCTTTGTTGAGTTATGCAGACCAAAAAAAAAAAAAAAAATCTGATTGGAACCTATAACAGTTTTTGGTTTTATTTTTTAGGCACTTGCAACAATAGATTTTGCTGTACTTTTAAAAGGAAAATAATTTCTTAACTGAGACCACACACAGAAAAATTCAGCTCATAGCATTTTTCAGAAGAAAGTTATGAACCACAAAAATGAGGGGTTGTAACTTTAGTTGCATTTCAACCTTAAGTGTAGCTTAGTTGTTACTGCTCATATAAGCTATATAGGGTTTGAACTCATATAAGCTCTTACTGGATATGTACACAAGTAGTTCTATTTAATCCAAATACAGAAATTCACTTCAAAATGTGCTTACCAAGAACATTTGTGCCAATAAACAATAGCACTGAAATCCTCATAGATAGAGAACAAAAGGGTACCTTGATGTTGCCAATGCAAATTAATTTAAAAATTAGACCAGATATTTAAGGGAAAATATTTGTAATTATTCATCATGCTCTACTGTATACAGAGTACACTGATTCATACATGGAATGAGGTGAATTTAGACTAATAGAAACCAGTGATGTTTGAACCTCAAGGGATATTTACAGGAAACTTAGTGTGGATAAGCAGCCAAGATTTCAGATATATAAATGAACTTCTGTTTTGGAAATACTATAAGAACAGTTTTGCACTGAGGATTTTTGGTGGTTCTTGGTTTTAGACGGATTAAATATGTAACAAGAATTCTTCCAATTCTACATCAACTCTATCTGAAGCCAGGAAATGGGCAGATGTGAAATGAACAAACTGAAAAACAAACCCGAGCCACGTTTTTCAAACAACAAAAAAGATTTTTGTTTAATTCTGGTATGGAGAATATCTTCAAGTCATTTTGTATTTGATTAAAGCCATTTTTCTCTATTAATATCCCCCTGAGTTATTCAGATGTTTCAAAGAGAAAGTTGCATAGTAACAGCATTCTTCCACCTGCATTCAGTAAAAAGATTCCAGCTGCAAACACAAACAACTAAATCTCTTAAATCACCAATTAGATGTTATTACAATGTAGTTGACATACAAATCAAACTACATTTTCCCCAATTTTAACAGTGATTAACAGTTCATAACGTATCACAGAACTTATTAAAATATAGTGAAACAGGACCTGGTCCAAAGTCTAAGTCCATGGAAAGATTCCATGGACTTTCACAGGCTTTGTGTATGACCCACAATGGTTTTATAATGAAAAATGCATAATACAATGAATAAATAAAGCTAACTGCAAATGAATAATATGCTAAAATAATATATTGCATGTTTGTAGACTTAAAGCTGGTCAGATAATTCATAACTTCTAGGTAAAATGGGTTCTCTCTTCCTAAAGTGTCTGCAAACTAATTGCAGAACTCTTGAAGGTAAATTGTTGTACAGAAATACTCATGAATTCCCTCACCAGATAATTTTTGATCTGGAGGCCTTACAAACACTTCTTTGTGTATTGCTATATTTTAAAATTTGTGCTGTGTTGGATTAGTTGCACAAATCACATAGTAATGTTTCTGTTAAATGACTGGATAACTTGCCCATACACAGCCAACTGTGCAAATTTTAAACTGCATATTTGAATACAAAATCTGATAGTCCATTTAAAATCCACACAAATGGTTTTATGGTTTCAACAAAAAAAATGAGTATTGAAGCTTATATTGCTATTCAACCTCATCCTTAGTAGGAAAGCTTGTTTACTAAAAGATAATGGAAACAAAACACCAAGCACATGAACAAACAAACAAACAAATAGATAAATAAATAAATCAGTAGAAGTGAATTAGTTTAAAACAAAACAACCCCCCCACACACATATATTGTGTGCATGTGAGAGATATTTTTTGGGGATCCACCCAGGGCAGTAAGAGTTCTGGCCCTGCCTGCCCTGTAACTTTGGGGATCTTTGTGCTGTGCAGCTATGGTTCAATGCTCTGACTCCAGTAGTTTGCCCTCAAGCATAAGGTGCCAACCTGGCACTCAATACTCCTATCAGGGTAACACCAACAACTCTTCTAGTCCAGGGTCTACGAAATACGTCCTCCCCAAGTTCTTAATTACGAGACTCCTGGACTATCTCCCCTTTGGTTCATTACTCCCATAGACATGAAACCAGCTCCATATTTATCAGCTTATTTTGGCATATACCCCCCATACAGTTTGCACACCAGAGAACAATTGGCAGGAAGAAAAACAATACGTTTATTTAGCACAAAAAGCACAGATTCAGAGATGAAATAATGGGAAAGCAAATGTAAGCGGGGGAATAGTCCTGCTATGGTGGGGAACTTTCCTGGCTTCTGCACTACCCCGGTGAAGTAGGCTAGTGAAAGGATCTGAGTCCTTACTCCCACTTCCTTTACCCAGAGGCCTCCCTGTCCTTGAGGACTCCCCTTTTCCACTCTCCTGTCTGGCAGAGTCCTCTAAACCCAACAAGGCTGGGCCCAGGATTCCTGGGGGGCTCGACCCCCAACCGTGCTGTGGACACCTAGGACAGGGGCTAGGGTGTCCCCACTCGGGGTACTCTCTCCTCACTGGGCACTTCTCTGACCCACTGACCATTACATACAATTTAATACAAATGCAAGTTATTTAATCAACAATTTAAAAAAGAGGAAGGAAAAATGGGAAAAGTTAAAGGAAACACCCCGTTCTGTGGCAGGGAACATTACAAACAGTGTCTCTGGAATGTCAGGGCAGTTCAGAGTCTGTTCCTTGTAAGTCCCAAGCCTCCTTCTCAGGCCCTGGCTGTGCTGTAGGGATGCTGTGGGTTGGACACTCGCTCTGGTGGTAGCCACACGCTCTCAGGCTCTAGGTGGCAGGGCCCTTCTTCCCAGTGTGCCCCCTCCAATCCCCCTCTAAGTCTGGCCTGCAGAGCCTCCTGGCTGAGGCGTCTCCCTGTGCTGGGCCTGCTGCCCGGGGTCCCCCTCGCTCTCCTCAGCTGCTCACCGCACCCAGCTCCAGACTGCTCCAGCCCCAGCTCCACCGCTCTGTCTCAGCACTGCTGCTGCTGCTTGCCTCCAGCTCCCTGGGCTGCTTCTTTGGCCCCTCTGTCTCTGGTTGCTGCAGCTCTGCTCCCAGTTCAGGCCTGCTTGGCAGGCTGATTCTGTGATTCTGCTCCTAGCACTGACCTGCTTCATGGGCTGCTTTTCTGGACCCTCTGGATCTGGCACAGCTCTGCTCGCCAGCTCAGCTTAGGCCCCTGCTTTCTCCTTAGCTCAGCCCCACTCTGTCTGACCCAGGCAATTCCAGCTCACATGGAGGATGGGACCTCCCTGGCCTCCTGACTCCCTGATTAGCCTGCCCACCCTGTCATTCAGGCTGACCTGGAGCATTGGCCTCTCTCCCCATTGCTCCTAGGGACTGGCAGTCTCAGGGTCCTGATTCCCCATCGACCCTTCCCCCTTTTAGTACTGGGAGCTAGCAACTAAAACACCCCCACCAAATGTTAGTAAGGGGGCAACAGTCCCCTTACACAAACATGTATAAGTTACACAGAAAAAAAAAAAACAAACAAACACACAAACTCAGGCTTTACACTTTCAAATTAGATAGAATCCCTTTTCTAATAAGAGTTACTTATTGCCTTAGAACAATTTTCCAGTGTACCCCCTAGTTATCTGGTAGGGATCCAGCATTCATGGACAGCTTCCTGCCTCCAGATCATCCTCCAAATTCTGGATGGTCTTCAGTTTGAACTCCATTCATTCTAAAAGTGTTTGTGGGGTTTATTTCCTTGAGTCACCATTAATATTCAGAATGGTGAAAACACCCTCCTTTCTTAGCCCAAGTGTGCACTACAGACCTATATCAGTATAATTATGTTGCTCAAAGGTGTGAAAAAGCCACATTCCTGAGGAATGTGGTTATAACCAACCTCTCCCCTACACCCATGTGTAGACAGTAAGAAGCTCCACCATCAATGTAGGATCATCGTTGTAGCGCTGTATCTTAAATCCTTCTCTACTCTACAAAATTAAGTCAACTTAAGTCGACATACAGCAACCACAGTAATTTAAGTAGTGATACACAGTCATACTATGCTCCTTCTGTTGGCAGTGTACATCCTCACCAGGAGCATTTCCACTGACTGAAGCGAGGCACTGACAGCTAGAGCCTTACCTGACCCGGTTCTGACAGTCTGAGCTCACAGCTGGACATATCCCCTGCCCTTTGCTCCCAAGGCTCATGAAGCCTTACAATGGGAACCTAGATAGCAGCAAGGAGTGATTCAACAACAGGCTCAGCAGGTGCTGAATGATTGTTGATTGTGCCTTTGGTGGATTAAAAGGTTGCTGGTGCTCCCTTTGTGGCAGGCTAGACCTCAGTGAGGATAATATTCAGATTGTCATTGCAGCCTGCTGTACTCTGCATAACATTTGTGAAGCAAAGGGGCAGAGGTGGATTAGGGGTTTGTGCGGCCCAGGGCCAGAGCAAGTGGGGGCCCCTCCCCAACCTCCCACACACAGTTCCCCTTCCCACTCCACCGCCTGGCACTCCTGCCGGGGAGCTAGGTCAGAGTGCAAGGGCTTCCCCTTTCTGCCCAGTGCTCCTGACAGGGAGTGTAATCAGGGTGCAAGGGCTTGCCATCCCCACTCCCCAGCAGGAGCACTGGGTGGGCACAGTGGGGCAAGCCCCAGCATCCTGACCCTGCTCCCTAGCAGAAGCACTGGGCGGAGTGGTTCAGGAACGGGGGCACCCATTTGGCGGCGAGGGGAGGCGCTAATTGGTCCTGGGCATGGGCCTTCTTGGCCCAGTGGCAAATCTGCCACTGCGAATGTGGAAAAGTTTCCCCAGCGGTGGAGAGCTGAAGTTGATTGGCTGGCTGCTGATTCTGAGCAGCCAAATACCAGGGGCACAGCAGTGTGCTTTTGAAATCAGGGAGGCTTTGAAGGACCATTCTGACAATGATTCCCAGTAATGTGTCTTTGGTGATGCATTCTGCCAGTCAATGTTTACTTGCCGCATTGGATGACCCCTATAGTGCTTGCTTCCTGAGAGTTAATTGTGCTGAGCAAATATTCCTGCATATAGCCGCTGTCTTTGAATGTTAGCACCAACCAATGTGTGTATGACACAAATAAAAAACTCATTTTATTTCATAGAGTAAAGTTTAATAACAGGACAAAACATTTTTTTTTGTCAAACAGTGGACATGGCAATGAGGAACAGTCTCTCTATTATGGCTCTCACAGCTATGCGTAACTCCAGCATTCATTGTGAAACCAATCCCTAGGAGTGGACTGCAAGGGGTACTGGAAGGAACTGGGAACATGGGATGAATGTGGCTGGGGAGTTTGGGGAGGGCATGGAAGGGAATTCTGTATTGCCTACAGGGGGAGTCATGCATGGATGTGCTCAGACTGCAGCATAATGAGGGACTTGAGCATCTCCCTTATCTCAGGCAGAGAGACAGCAGGCTTTTCCACAGCAGCACCCATCTCTAAGAGCCCAATGACATCTTGTCCATCTTGTCACCTCTGCTGTCCAATCAGTGCTTCTCCACATGCTTGTGGATAGCTGGACCTCAACACATGAAGCAATTGGCGATCCCTTCTTTTCTGACCTGAAAGCACAGGATTGGAGCTCAGAGCAAACTGGGAAGCAGTGCTCCCCCCACCCCAGACATGGGAGAAGGGATGCATATTAATTGTCATGGGTGTGTTTGTGTGGGATATCAATGGTGGAGGGCTTTGTGTTTATTTATTTCTGAGAGTGGGGATCTGCAATGTGTGCATAGCCTATCAGACATGTGAGGTCTACATCAATTGTGTTTGTGTAGTTCTGTGTGTGAGGGCTCTGTATCAATTATGAAGCTCTGCATTGTGTAGAAGTCTTCCCCAACTCCCTTTCATCTCTAAGCTTATTGAACATATTGTTCCTCTCCTCCAATTCCAACCTAGACCCTTTCCAACCCGGCTTTCAGGCTTTACCCTGAAACAGCTCTTGCCAAAGTCTCTAATGATCTCTTCCTCGACAAACTAAGAACCAGTACTCCATCCTCATTGTCCTTGACTTGTCAGTCACCTTCAACACAATCAGGCACACTCTTCCTTAAAGTTTGTCCTCCCTTGGCTTCTGTGACCCTAACCTCTCCTGGTTCACTTCTAACCTTTCTAACAGATCTTTCAATGTATCCAGCAGAGCATTCTCCTACCCATCCCTCCAGCTTTCTGTGGGGTTCTTCAGGGCTCTGTTCTTGGTCCCATTTATACCTTATCTCTGGGAAATCTCAACATCAAATACAACTCCAGCTCCTTGTCTTCTTCTGACAAAAGTAAAATCTCAGCCTGATTCTCTAACCTCTCCCAATTGATATGTAACAACCAGCTCAAGCTCAATGTGCCCAAGATAAAACTTTTAATCTCCCCTCTACCCTGCAGTCCCTTCCTTCTGTCTCCTTTTTCAATCACTGTAGATAATACCACCTTTCTACCTGGCACTCAGGCTCATAACCAAAGTGTCATCTTCGACTTGGACCTCTATTACTTCACATCAAGTTATGTCCAAGTCTTCAGGCGTCTTTCTGCAGAAAAGCTTTAAGATATGGTCTTTCCTATCCATTCACTCAACTAAAACTCATCCAAGGTCTCATCATTTCACATCCCAATTACTGCAACGTCATTCTCTCTGACAGAGAAAAGGTTGATGAATCCAACCTTTCTTCACTCATATGTATGCAGCATGTTGCTGCAAAGATTATTTTCCTAGGCCATCAGTTTGAATATATCAACTGTCTCTGCTTCCTTCTGCTGGCTTGCCTTTTTATACCATATCAAACATAAACCACTTGTCTTTACTTTCAAGGTCTTTCATGCCTATTCCTACTGACCTATCATCTCTCATTCACTATAGAGATGTCTGATCCACCCTCCATCGCCCACTTGTCAAATTTTCAAATCTCAGTCTTTGTGCTTCCTCCCCTACTGCCCCTCACACTTGGGAGTATCTCCCCTTAAACATAACTAAAACATTATATTCCTTCCAAATTCTCCTCAAAATTCTCCTTTTCCATGATACCTCTAAAAAACTTGACCACAACTAAGCAGCTGGTGTGCTGAGACTACTGTCTATCATACTAATCAATATTGTCTCCTTGTACTTTCCCATCTGTCTGTCAGTATCCCTCTGTTATCTCCACTCTTATTATCAGATTTTAAGCTCTTTGGGGCAGGCACTGTGTTATTGTTCTGTTTTCACAGTGTCCAAGCACAATGGGGTTCTTCTCCATGACCGGGGCTCTTAGGGACTACAGTAATACAAACAAGCAATAAATAATAATAAATAATTATAATAAAAAACAACAACAAATTTAAACTATTTATTTAAACATTTCAGAGATCTGAAAGATTAAAAAAAATCAACACAATGTATATTCTAGATCAGAAAGCACAAAAGAATACTTTAGCCAGCTGCAACTGTATGGAGCATTAGACCAGTCCTCTAATGTCCTTTGTTGCTACTTTGAATGAGCAAGTACTAATATCCGAATCAAGTGGATAACAAGTTCACAGGGAGGAGTACTTTACCCATGAAAAGCCATTTATCTTTTAGGAAGTACCCAGATTGTTTTGAGGTCCTTTTGTGCCTGAGTGGGAAGAAATAATAAAGTTACATTTTTCATTTTTAAAGTTTCATTTTGCATTGCCAGCCAAACACTTTTAAAGAACATATTTCCAGCATCCATTTGTAACTCCTTAGAGTTTAAAGACTGTGCACCTTTAAACCTTATCCTGAGGCAGAAGTTTTTCATCCTGAGGCTTCCCATAGCTCCCATTAGCCGGGAATGGCGAACTGCGGCCACTGGGAGCTGTGGATGCTCAAGTAAACAAAGAGTCTCACGACCCACCAGGGGCTTACCGTGAACAAGCTGCAAACCAAGTTTGGGAACCCCTGCTCTAGACAATTGGGCCCTTACACAGCAAAGCAGCCAAGAACCAGCCCAAAGACTGGGAAGAACAGAGTGGCCAACTGCAAACATCACAGAACAGGAGCCAGGAGGAGCACCATACTAGGAAGGAATCACCTGAGGAAGACAAACCAGAGCCAGATCCAGTATCACCATCACCCAGAACTGTATGGGACAGTGATCACTGGAGCTTGTGACTTTGCATTGGGAGCAAGGAGGGAGGTTGTAGCTAGTTGAGTAGAGAGGTGTTTGTTCTGTGAGGGTTTGTGGGGAGCAGCAGAAGAGGGCACCAGAACTTTACTAGTGCTAAAGATGATCAGGAGCACCCAAGAATCTCTACTGGACTGGAACTCAGCCCAGGATTCCCAAACTCTGAACCGAGATGCATTCCTCTGCATTTATCCTTTTATATTGTGGTACCACTGGGCCGATGGGTCTTTGTATAGGATGTGACCCTCTTTTACTGCTCCCTCTATTTTTCCCCTACTGTATTTCTCCACTCATCCCTCTGAAAATAACTACTTCCCTTTCCTATATTCATTGTACTATTCTGGGGTGTGTGTGTTTGTGTTTACTCTGGAGGGATTGGAAGGAAATTTCCCTGTTGTGTTCCTGTGCATACGTTTTCTTGGCTGGAGCCACTCTACGGACCAGACTCCATCTTTGCCACAAGGGCACTATAGTTACATATTTATAATACTTTGTACAGACATCACACAAAGATTTGAGAGACCAGCATATTACCAGTTTGCTTATGATAATTTACACAATATCTTTTCAATACAAAGTATGACAACAGTTGTTTTGATTTCTTAAAGTGTTGGGGCAATAAGTGGGTCATTATATGGGGTCTCCTTTGCCAGGTGATATTGAGGGACTCCAAGGGTCACAAGAATACAGTGACAAAGGGCAGACACAGAGAACAAATTATAGCTCCGTAATCACCACCTACTTGTCCCTACCCTAAATTAAAGCTGCAGGGAACCAGATGTTACTCTGGACATTGCAGAGCTCTGCTTCAATCTGGTCCCATCCCATCCTGTGCACACCATCTCCCAGGTGAGGGATGCCTCTGACGTCTTATTTCCAGCAATGTTCCCCAGTGCTTAGAAATTCTCCAGCAGTTAGAAGTGGTGTTAGTAGATAACAGAATCTGGCCTGTATGGATTTCATTTATACTTTAAAATTTTATTTGATTTTACAAAAAGAAGATATAGAAGACAGCAAATTTCTAGAAAGTGCTCATGAATGCTATTAGAATTAAGATAGCATCAGAAGGGAAATGAGACAAGGAGAGATTAAAAAGACAATTTTTTTTGTTTTGAAATGAGAAGAGTAAGAAGAGATTATAACACATATGTTAGGATATAGATATTCAGGCCTGTCTGTAAAGGCCTATACTCTAAGAATTTAGGTGTATTCTTATCACTTGGCTAGTGATAGAGGTATAAAAGAAAGAATCAAAATCACTGTCTGCTGGTGTAAGGGCCTTCTCTTACTGTGACAGTCTGAGGCCCTGTTCTTAGGCTAAGGCCTTTGGCTAAGCAGCAGAGGCAGCCATAAGCTGGGAAGCAAACAGTCACATCCTCACATTCCAAACTAGTCACACTGAAATAAGGTGCTATTCGGCTGTTAGGAATACAATCCTGTCCTGATAATTCGTATCACCTCCAGAGAAAGGGAAGTGCCTAGAAAATGTAAAAGGAAACTTAGTTTGATAGCATCCTGTCTGGCAAGAACTCACTTATCAATAGCTGGGATGTGAAATCCTCACTTCTGTGTTGTCTTGTCATTGTAGTTCCCACTTTGCTATTGTTTGTCTGTATAATCTCTGTCTGGTTCTGTGATTGTTCCTGTCTGCAGTATAATTAATTTTACTGGGTGTAAACTAATTAAGGTGGTGGGATATAATTGGTTACATAATCATGTTACAATACGTTAGGATTGGTTAGATAAATTTCAGTAAAATGATTGGTTAAGGTATAGCTAAGCAGAACTCAAGTTTTACTATATAATCTGTAGTCAATGAGGAAGTGACTGGGTGTGGGTGGGGGTGGGCATGGGCATGTGGGTGAGGGAGATGGGAACAGGGAATGGGGGTAAAAAAATTGGAATCATGTTTTGCTAAAGGGGGAAATGGGAACAGGGAATGGGAGTAAGGAAGTTGGAATCATGTTTGGCTAAGGGTAGGAATGGGAACAGGGACACAGGTGTAAGGCTCTGTGGTGTCAGAGCTGGGAAGGAGGATACTAAGGAAGGAAACTGGAATCATGCTTGCTGGAAGTTCACCCCAATAAACATCGAATTGTTTGCACCTTTGGACTTCGGGTATTGTTGCTCTCTGTTCATGCGAGAAGGACCAGGGAAGTAAGTGGGTGAAGGAATAAGCCCCCTAACAACATATATAAAACAATTCATGTTTTAAGGAAAACCTATTTTGCGCTCCTTTTAAATAATAAAAAAAAGTCAGTGGATTAAATTAAAAGGCAGTACATTTCACATAGATAAAAGATAATACTATTTTTATGCAATACAGTTAACCTACAGACCTCAATGCCACAGGACATTACTCAGCCAAATGGCTTATTGTATTCAGTTTCAGAAAGTGTCAGCATTTATATCAAATAATAAGAAGGGAGGCTGCAGTTATACTGATGAGGATACAATTAAAAGAGATTCTTATCCGGACACCTCTGAATGCTGACTACTAGGATCACAAAAATATATTTACCCAGGGAAATATAGGAGCATTATGATGTTTTTACATCTGCTCTTGAAGTATTCAGCATTGGTATTGGTACTCTGGTATTAGAGAGGACACTGTTCTAGATAATGTGTACATATGAAGGAGACAGACACACAAGAAATACGATGGATAGATGGATGGACCATTGACTTGATGCAGCAATCCCTGTGTTACTATGTAATTGAATTGGTTATAACTTCAGTTTCCTATTTTTTCTTATATTTTCAACAGGATTCATTTAAAAACAAAAATCCCTATGATAAGTTCACATATAATCAAAATATTACACACACACCCCCTTGAGTGACCCTGTCAATGTCTCCCTTATTTTTCTCACCCGCGCTATTCATTTGTTAATTGCTTCTGTCTTTTAGGGCTACATCTCTTTGAGTAACCTGGATAACATCACGGGCTCCTTTTGTTGTCTTAAAAATTAGCACATCTTCCTCCTCCCTCGGTGTGTTTTTCTTAAACTGTGCCTATTTTTCTTTCAGTTGTCCTGAATTTCCACTAATTGAATCCAGCTGTCTTGTTTCTTTGGAGTTTGTTGAATTCTTTGAGCTAAATTTATCCTGGATGCAACATTTTCAAGTTGTAGAGAATGGTGTAATTCTATCCTGCTTCAACTCAGGACTCTACGTATTTTCTCAGACAAAGTGCTTTATTCTAGCTACAACAGTGACCATTTTTCATATAAAAAAAACAAATAAAAATATTGAAGCTACTCTACAGAATGTTTCAATTTTCATTAAACTACCAACACCACTAGACAAAAGTGTTACACAGACATCCCCAGACAGGTATAATACCCCTGTGTCTGACCATGATCAATATTTCATTGAAGGGGGCGATGTGTGGCCTCTGTCAAAAGCTAAGAACTAGCTGTTTGTCACAGTCATTGTGAGATGTTTGTACAGGAAACAATGTTAGAGTTTTGGAACACATTATCCTACTTGTTACTGTTGGAAATGAAACGTATCACCTTAGGTAGGGAATCTCGGAGCTGATTCAATCAAAATTGAGAACAATGAACATTCATAGAGCCAGCCTTCCATTTATTGTCTGGATCAGGTGCAGGCTTGAGCATTTACAAAGATAAAAGAATCCCAAGAAAAGTATCTGAATAGAGGATCCTCCCAGGGCTAAGAGCCAATAGTCTGTAACTGTACAAAGGAAGAAGAAAGGCCACAAAATGTCATCCATTACAGAGAAGAGACTGCCAGCAGAGCTGTCTCATGAAAGGTGGATCCCAGCTTTCTGATTTGGAGAAATACTCTAAAGACGGACAACTGGGTGATAAATATCTTATTAGACAGGGAAATAACTTGTTTATAAGGACAGACTATAGATTGCATTGTATTTTCTTCTTTTACTTGTAACCTTATGCTTCCAAACCCTTATTCTTGTTTTTATCTGAGTCTGTCTCAAGCTTGGATAAATAAACTTCAATTTGGTTTTACTATAAATATGTCTAAGTGCCTTGTGTTAACGAGATTGTGGAACTGAGGTGAGGTTGGTAAGCTAGGGTGCATTGTTTCTATGGTGGGAGAGATTTGGTGTACATTGCAAGTGTCCAGAAAATAAGGGACTAGGCACTCAAATGCAACAAAGTTAGGTGTGTAAATTGCTAGTCTGCATAGGAAAAGAGTGGGGCTTGTCAAGCCCAGAGCAGAGTGTCTGTATTCCCAACAACAGGTAACTGAAGAGGGCTTCCCCTGATGGACACAGATGAAGCTTTACAATGCAGGTGGTAGTGCTTTATCTAGGACACGTTGGGTAACCTCAAAGGGTGTCACAGTTTCAAGAGTGACTAGTGGCTTTGCGTATCACAATTTTGGGGTTCTCGTAGCACCATATCTGCCACTCACCTTAGTGTCCCCTTCCTCAGGGTCCCTTTAAGAACTCAAAGTTTCCAGTTGCCTTCTCAGTCCAAAATCCTTTGATTCACTATGCATTGGACTTGCAACAGAGCTTGTCAACAATAGAACTCAAAAGTACCAAAACGAACAAAAACTCTTTCAGCAGTTCCAGCTCAACAAAGTCTCCTGTCCTGGGCTTCCCTAAATTGTTGCCAGGCCTCTGGCAAGCAAAGCTACTTCTCTCAGACACACCCCTTCCCTGCTGTTTCCTGCTGACTTTTATATTGAAATCCCTGACTCCTCTCAGCTGGGACTCACCTGGCAATCAGGACTGGCTTAGACCCAGGCTGTATAGCCCAAGGGCAAGGCCAGCCTGTTACAGTGCCTAACTTGAACAACTTACATGGGGCTGGTTTTCAGAAGCTGGTTGCCTAGTCCTTTCAGCAATCAGACCCCAGTAAGGTGTCAATTTGGGTACCTCAGACTTGAAGTACACAAAATCAATAGTCACTTTTAAAAAATCTTGGACATAATTTTTACTTTGCTAGTCCATCAAACATTTGGACACATCAACCAGTAACTTTACTAATGTATCAAATAAGGGACCTGAGCATGTAATAGTTTTCTTTAACATAAATTGCCAACTTTCATTAAATGCCATTTATATGTATTATTATGCCAGTTCCTATGGGGAATCTAATAGATTAAAGTATATTTTGTCTACATATGCTGACATTTTGATTTTTTCTGCATTTTGTTGTACACTATATTGTTTAAAGAGGAGATTATCAGAGTTGCCATATTTCAGTGACTTAATCTCTCATGGAATGATAAAATTGTATTAGAGTTAGAAAGAATGATAAAAGAAGTTCTATTTTGCGGGTGATTTTTCTGGTAATAAGCAGTGGCCACAACTGCATCAGACAATGGGTTTATTTTAGTTCTGATTTCAGCTAACAGTGTCTGGCAGCATTTTGCATAGACTCTCGTTCTTAATTGTGCCACAACTGTGACTCTGCTTTTGTGCCATCAGGCATGATATTGATATATTTTAAATGTCCCAGTAATTACATTAATGGCATTGGGCCATGGCTAATTTCAAATCCTGCTTTAATCCAAATGCACTTAATTATAAAAATAGCAACCAAGTACAGCTTCCAATGGTTTGTCAATTTAAAACCATTTTAAACACCAATCCATAAAACATTGCCTATCATATCCTAATCTATACAAGTTCATATTAAAGGCATCATGTAAATAGTTTTTCATCAATGCCATTTCTCAACAGTGCAACCCAAAATAGATTACTTGAAACTAAAATATTATACGTGACTATAGTTAAAGTGTACTCAACAGGATCTTCTGTCAGCTTCTCTCCACTTTGGCTACAAGAATAAATCAATGGGTATAAAAATGACCTTGGAATTTAGTTCTCTGTAGTAGGATACTAGAAATTATAATCCATTTTCTGACTCTGGGAATAGATAACCCAAGACTAATAGCTTCTGCGTAATGTCACACATGGCTTGGACATACAGGCCAAGATTTTCAAAAGTGACTTACAAATTTGAATGCCCAACTTAAGACACCCTAAAGGGGCTCAGTTTTCAAAAAGTACTGATCATCCACCCACTGGAAAAAGCAGACCCTTTTATTGTGTTTGAAGCTGGGGATCCAAAAATCCATTAGTCACCTTGAAAAGTCTTGCTGGCCATGAAAAATACATGAGACAGAGTAATACTTTCCTCCTCCTCTCCCCATTTATTAGAGGAAGCAACTTTTATTTGCTAAAGCTATTTAACAGATTCCAAAGCCTTTTTAAACTCTAGAACTTTACAAAACCAAAAAGCTTGAAAACCCTGTTCCAATTAACTTAGAAAGCAGAAGCAATGAACCTGGTTGGGGTTTGTAAAAACACAATGAACGATTATTTTTGGGCAGTCCAACATGTATTGGTGCCAATAGCGTTTGCTTTGATTTCTTATAATAATTTAATTGCTTTTTGCCCTGATGGTCTTGTT
The DNA here is from genome assembly GCF_965152235.1 of Eretmochelys imbricata. Taxonomy (NCBI): domain Eukaryota; kingdom Metazoa; phylum Chordata; order Testudines; family Cheloniidae; genus Eretmochelys; species Eretmochelys imbricata. The sequence goes on along the minus strand of NC_135572.1, from coordinate 89,199,905 downwards.
GACTGTCAGGTGCACTTATTCATAATAAAGCAAAAAGATCTGCTACATTTCTGGGAAACTGTAAGAGTTTGTATTTTATTTTTTATAAATTCAATATGTTGTAAATTTGAGTCTGGCATCCTATGATTTTTCTCTCTAAATAATAAAGGAAACAGATGTAGAAAAGTGTTATTTGCTGTTCCACACATGTAAAATGCCAGCTATGGATTTCTATTCTGAATTACAAAGAAATGAAGTGAGATAAGGTGGGTGAGGCAGTGAGGTTTTATTGAACCAACTTCTGTTGGTGAAAGAAAGAAGGTTTTGAGTTTACACAGAGCTTTTCTTCAGGTCCTTTCTCTTCCACCAACAGAAGTTGCTTCAGTAAAAGATGTTACCTCACCCAGCTTTTGTCTATAATATCCTGGGACCAACACAGCTACAACATTGCATCCAAAGAAATTGAGGATAGAAGTTATGCTGCATGCCTTTAATCTGTGATCACTTCCTATGTGAAAACTGTGTTCTATACTGATAAAGACATCATGAGTTTATGTAGTAACTACAGGTAAAGTTTTATCTCTTTCTTTTGACATGAGTACTATACTTGAAATTCTAAACTTCAGTGTGGCCAAAAGCACCTTGCAGTCTCCTCTATAGCAGCTTAAAAGACACATTGAAGAGGAAGAGTGCAGAGGGTGGATTCAGTGATATGCTGATAGAGGAGACCTCAAGGAGCGAGAGCAACAAAAAAATCTGGGATCTCTTGGAAAGGAAGGATTGAATCACTAAAGACTCACTTCATAGAACCTTGCTAGACTCTGCAAGTGAGTTGGTCAGTGATAACAAAGACTGCAGACAGATCTAAATCAATCAGCATGAACACTTTTTGGTGGAAAACAGAGTAATTAACTCTGATCCTCCCCCCTACCTAACTTAGGGTATGTCTACACTACCCTCCGGATTGGCAGGCAGCAATCAATCCAGCGATCGATTTATCGCATCTAGTCTAGAAGCGATAAATCGACCCCCAAGCACTCTCCTGTCGACTCCTGTACTCCAGCTCCATGAGAGGCACAGACAGAGTCAACGGGGGAGAGGCAGCAGTCAACTCACTGAAGTCAAGACACCACGGTACGTCAATCTAAGTATGTTGACTTCAGCTATGTTATTCACGTAGCTGAAGTTGCGTAACTTAGATCGATCCCCCCACCCTGGTGTAGACCAGAGCTAAGTCTACTTTGAATCTTCAAGCATGTTTAATATCTGAGAAACTTCTTAAATGCCTCTCAAACATCTGCAGCTGCAAAATTTCCAATACAAACCAATCTGGCACTATGCCTCACAGAGCTCACAGAGGAGACAACCATCCAGTGGTGGATGTCATCAGGCATATACAACTTGCAGTCATGCCATGTCATTCCTTAGAGCTCAACCTAGCAGTATCCCCTTTGAGAGAGAATATACCTTTGTGGAGAATGTAGTACATGACAGATGCCATTTGTTCCCTGTAGTGGGGTGCTTGGCCCCAGAGGGGTTTAAAACAGCCCCGAGAGATGGCTGTTGCAGGAGAAAGGCAGCGGGGCTGATTGGGGAAGCAGCCTCAGCTGGGGGCCACGCCCCAATCAGGGCCCAGCTGGCTCTATAAAAGCTGTGAGCCAGAAGCCTAGAGAGACTCTCTCTCTCTCTCTCTCTCTCTCTCTCTCTCTCTCTCTCTCTCTCTCTCTCTCTCTCTCTCTCTCTCTCGGCAGAGGACCTGGCTGCAGGGGCTTAACTAAGTATCTGGAGGGGAGCAGTGCTGGGGACAGGCCAAGGGAGCTGGGGAGCTCCACCCTAGGAAAGTACCAGGCTGTAGACCTGGTAAGGCCTATTAGATACTGGGGTTGCAGGGGGCAGCCCATGAGTAGCCAGAGGTAGGAGGTCCAAACCCAGCCTTGCCTGTGATGAGTGACTCATACTGCAGTCTGCCCCAGGATGTGGGGGCTAGCTGGTGACTGGCAGGAGCCTATGACTGATGTGAGGTAGGGATAGTGGGTGGGAGGTTCCCCTAGGAGGTGGAGACCCAGAACTGTGGGGATAATGCCGGGGCACTGGGGTCCTGGGAGGGACATGGGAGCCAGCAGCAAGGCGGGACACCGGCTGACAGCGGGCGCTCTGGAGGCTGGAATGCTAATTCCCTGAGACAACCAGCAGGAGGCACTGCTGGTGAGTCTGTGCCCGGTTACCCTCCCCCAGAACACTAAGAGGCTTGCCTACCCATAACTGGCAACATGCAAATGACTTTCAGTTTTAGTTCCAAGCAGATTGCTTTTATTGCAATACACATACTCATACACAGATTAAAACATCTCTAGTAGTCTCCAATCTTTCAAAGTATCTAGAGGGTCTTATCCTGAACCATTGAATGTTTTGCAATGTATGTCAATGGGCATTGGATCAGGCTGTATAGCATGAGTGTAATTTTCCTCGTGCAAGTAATGCCATTGAAGCAAAAGAACCCTTGGGATACGCAGATTAACTGGATGTTTCAGCTACAGTGATCAGCAGTGAAATAGTTGACAATGTTGATATTTACAACCCAGTAACAACACCTGGGAAAAATATACATACATAACTAAGTGCTTTGCAATATATGTCCCATAGTGAATATCTCTGAAATAGAAAGGCATTTTTGACTAGCTATTTGCAATTCAAGTCATCCAATATATGTATGCTATTGTAGTACTTGCACACACAAATGTAGACACAGTATTGTGGGTACATTTGCATCTCAATCTCAGACCTCTTTGCTTTACCCTCTACCTGAAGTCTTAGCCTGATGCCTTGTCTACACTTACTGGGGTTTGACACGCAGCATCTCCAGTCAACACCATGTAGTGTGGACCCCATGCAGTGGCTACATATAAGGGCCGTGATCGTGCCAGTGAAGGGACCAGTCACATGCTTAAACACATGCTTAAATCTTTGCAGGATCATGATCATAATGTTAGCCCTTGTGGTTAAAATAGAAAAGAGTAGACTAATTGTAAACCAGTGTAGTGATGTCTTCTAGAGCCTACACAGAGCTTGAAGTAATAGCTCTCTTTCATCTCAAGGAACCATTAACTCTGAAAATTAAATCTGGCACACTAAGAATCAACATTTTTAATTATTTCTCTCCTGAAATGTGCGCAAAAACATCCATCTACTGTACTTATCCCACAATCCCAAACTGCTTCTCCATCCTCCCAGGTTCCAAAAGCCTCACTGATATTTAAAATTCAGTTATGCAGTGCCATTATTCAAATGGGTTATATATCAATAACTGAAAATGTGGCCATATTAGACTGAGTTAAATAGAGAAGTAAACATAAGATTTGCCTACTGAGGAGGTTTAGTTTGCACTGAGAGGATGAACAGTAGTTCGTGTGCAGCATATAAGCCTCAGTAAGAGTACACAGGACAGCCGAGCCCTCTTTCAATCTGCATCATTGTGTACACACAGTGGGGGCATGGTGCGCAGTAAGCATACAGTTTATTGGGCAGTATCCCATAGTCCTTTGCTTCACTGCAGAGCTCTGTGCATTCTGGGATTTTTCTAGCTGTGCATTGTGGGATGCATCGTGGAAGCCAGACTGAAGCCAATGTAATTCTGGGACTTGGGAATCAAAATCCCATGATTCCACTCTGTCTCATGAGTCTTTTCTTTCTGGGCAAGCTAGGACCATTTCTGAATTGCTGTCAGCCAGCACGGATGCAAAAATTCTTTGAACCACTATGCTGGCAGCTCTGAATACATGAGGCTGTTTGCACTTTATATGAGGTCTCAGCAGTGGGGGTGGCTTTGATTTTGGACTTAAACTGTCACACCATTGAGCAGACAATGTTTCTACAATAGCAGCTCCTAAAGCAGCAGCAGTGAATGGGGAGGAGAAGGATGACAAAGAGGAACTGCTACTATATGAAGCATTTTCACATATTGCAATGGCATCATTTGCAATTGATTGTTGAGAGAAAATTTTCCTGTAGACTTGGTATGAGCAGCAGTTGTGACAGGATGGTGAAAGTAACTTTCCCTCCCCTGCACAAATCTGCACTGAATTAGCCTGGGAGCTGCAGCATGGTAACATGCAGTGTCCCATACCTGTTGAGAAGTGAGTCATCATTGTTATCTGGAAGCTGGCCACCCCACTGTTACTGGTCCACTATCAATCAATTTAGCATGGGGAGATTGATTATTAGCGACATTGTCATGAAGGTGTGGGCTACCATGACGAAGGTACTGTTAAAGCAGCATTCTAAAGCTTGGTAATGCTCAGGAAATAATTGATGGCTTTGCATGCATGGGGTTCCCAAACCATACTGGGGTAGTTAATGGAATCCATGTGCCTAACATTTGTCCCTGTGTCAGGCATCAGAATTTATGCACAGAAGGGGACATTTCTGCATGGTGCTCCAAGACCCGATCAGCCACCACGTTTAGACATAAGTTCACGTTTAAAAACATAAAGGCAGGGTGGATCTGGACAGGTCTATGATTTGGATCTCACACCTCTTTACTTAATCAGTAATGGAGAGTTTGCCCCCAGGATCACTATGAACATTAATGGTGATGAGGTTGGTCTGGTTATTTGAGGGGACCCATCTTATCTTCTGCTTCCCTGGCTATCAAGCCATTTACAAGCCAATTACACAGAAAAAAAAAAGACTATTTAACTATTGCCTCAATAGCTACAGAATAATAGTGGAGTGTACATTAGGCCATCTGAAAACAAGATGGAACTTTCTCATAGCTAGGTTTGAACCTGCAGAAGAAAACTTTCCTAGGATTATAGCTTTGTGGTTTGTTTTGCACAGTATTTGTGAGAGTAAGTATAGCCCATGGAGCTAGCTTAGCCTTTATTATATTCAGCTGTAACACCAGAAGCCTACAGGCCTGTATCCTGTAAGACAGTGGTAGTGAACCTGTGGCCTGTGGGCTGCCGGCAGCCTGACAGGATAATCCTCTGGTGAGCTGCTAGATAGTTTGTTGACATTTGCATGGCCACCCGCAGCTCCCATGGGCACGGTTCGCCATTCCCAGGAAGTGGGAAGCGGTGGCCAGAGGTGGCCCGCCCCCCACTGCTGTAAGAGATTAGTTTAAGCAATTTAGCAAAAGTATAGTAGGCCTGTAACCTTTGGCATAGATAAGTGGTCTGACAGGTACCCTCAGATTTTGGGGAACTAGGGCTAGGTTGCTCAACGGCAGGAGCTGGAACTTAACAGTGAACGGAAACCGCAGGAACACAGAAGTAATAACTGTAAACCATCTTAAGCAATGAGTGACTGGTATGATAATGAGCTAAAATGGCATTAATTTGTATTAATAAATATTATGTGGGTAAGGAAGGCTGAGCCTTAGCATGAATATTCATGATGGTGCTTAGGCCCTATAATAGGGCAAACCTCCCCCTGGAGTTCGCATTTAAGCTTCGAGCTGCTTTTCATCATTGTTAGCTTTCCATCATTTGACCCTTCAACTCATTGAGGAATCCGGACCATCAGATTTTTTTGGCATTCTAGAGACAGGGTTGGTCCTTTGTCTTTTACCACCAGGCCCTCAAGGAAGGGTGTAGGTATGTAAACTGAAGAGCTTATAGAAATGATAGCACAGATATCCCCAATACCATATTACTTTTATTTGTTCATGTGGCTTGGAACTTTTCTGGCTTTTTCACTGATTTTAATAAAAGTCTCTAAGCCTTTACTTTGTCCTCAATGTGAGTGTCCTTGTCATATACCCTGCGGCTCCCGACAGCATATTGAACTCCTCAGTTTTAGTTCTGTGCAGCCTGATTCTGGGACAAATACCTTATTACCTTCTGATAAATTGGCAATCTATACAAATATTATTAACATTTAAAAGGGTCAGGCAACATAAGGGAGAAAGTCTTAATGATGCATGGAAAGCTGAGGTGCAAAGACTTGCTCAGGAGTATGAGCAGCCATCAGGGGATCCACTGAAAAGTGCAAACCACCTGGACAATGCTGTCAGGGATGCTTTTGTTCTTACTTTGACTTGTGGCCTGAAAGTATGTACCTACAGGAGTGATTTTAGTATTTGATTTTAATTCATTTAACAACATCTAAACAGGGTCCTCAACTTGTGTAAATGAAGCTGGCAGATAATGTTTCAATTTAATTAAATTAAATGATCATAAAGAATACAGTGATCTCCCCATAAAATTTAGACGCAGTAGCCAAAGTATGAATTGTGCATTTGCACTAGTGTAAAAAGCCTAAATGTTTATTTTCTTGTCCTTTTCTGAGGTGATTACTCATTGTATTCTAAACTATTGTTGCAGTTCTGACTTCGTAAGTCCTGAAACCACACTCCTCTCAGTACTTCTGTTATATCTTTTACTTATTAAACTCTGGATAATGGCTACCATTCTTATTCTGCCAAGGGAGATGTATCTGCTTCTCAGTTACCTCATAACAAAAAATGTAATAACTACAATCAGCAGCAGCATTTTATGATTTCACATATTAAAGAAGCGATTCTGCAGCTTTTACCACCTTTGGCAGAATTACAAGAAGATGCTGTTACTAAGATAGGGATGAATAGACATACACAAAATCATAATTTGGGTTTTTAAGGGGCATGTCAAGATATGAAACACAGCTTATGTTATTATCACATTCCAGTCAGCTAACTCATAAAGAATTTCTACTAGCTTTTCAGGATGTAGAATGCTGTGGAACATCTCACTGAATGAATAGCCTGACTTAATTCATTTGAACAATCATAAACAAAATGAAGGAGGGATGGATTGGGTTACTTTACAATATTACTTTTCAACTATCACTTGAGGGTCCACATATTTCATTATTATATTGTACCTATATAATCTCACTGAGTCTATTCCATAAGTAACACTGTTAGTGCTATCAATAAATCACATACTGCAAATATAGAAGACATCAACTAACCATGATCAGTTCTGCCCAGGAAAAATATAAACATAATAACTAGACTTCCTCTTTCAGGAGAGAACTAGAACTATGTAAACCTTTGGTTTGGAAATCACCAAATCATGCTAAATGTGTTTGGTTTCAAACAGAGGAATGTAGCTAGCCAGGTTAAACATAAAAGTTTTTTTTTGATCTTCAAAAATTTTGATGAAAATGGAAGCAAAGTTTTCTGCTGAATTAGGAGTGACACATTTAGAATGTGATTTTCAAAATATTGTTTTAATTCTGTTATGAAACGCGGTAGATGTCACCTAAGTCTTTTTTTGTCCTTGAATGGTTGATTTTGCTCCCGTTTGATTGAGATGGGCAGTTATGTCACTTGTGCTCAATTTCCCACAAAAAGAGGCTATGTTAAATTGACATCTGTAATTTCAATATCAAAAGATATGAAAAAATACCATCTCTGTGTCAGCAGTGAGGTAGGGACAAGCTTATAGCTTCAGTTTTATTTTTGGCAAAAAATCTAGCATGAACCCCTTAAAATTCCTTACAAGATCATTGGGGATATAAAAGCTAAGGATAAAATAATAAAGTTAAGCACCTAAATCCATATTTGTGCACATGAATTATTGGTGTGACGTTTAGAGACGCCAAATACCTGCCTAACACCTTTCCTTGCCATGCACACAAGTATTTTGTCCAGTCCTTCATGATTTTGACTAGTGCAACCTCTTTCTCTCTTACTTTGACAAAACATAATATTGCCCATTATATCTATTCAAAATGCCGCTGTAAAGATAGTTTCCTGGCTCATCACTTTGATCATGTAACCCCTCTCTTCACATCCCTCCGCTAACTCCCCCTACTCCATAATATCAAACACAAGCTACATCCAAGGCCTGTTATGGGCTATCCCCATGCCTTATCTCTCATTTCATCTATACTATCAAGATAGGTTTCAGAGTAGCAGCCGTGTTAGTCTGTATCCGTAAAAAGAAAAGGAGTACTTGTGGCACCTTAGAGACTAACCAATTTATTAGAGCATAAGCTTTCGTGAGCTACAGCTCACTTCATTGGATGCATACAGGGGAAAATTTTCCACTGTATGCATCCGATGAAGTGAGCTGTAGCTCATGAAAGCTTATGCTCTAATAAATGTGTTAGTTTCTAAGGTGCCACAAGTACTATCAAGATATCAACTCACCCAACTCTGTTCTGCATTCATCACCCCTGAGTTAAATTTTCAGACCTTTGAGCTTTTTTCCATACTGCTCCTCATGCTTACAAAAATGTCCACAACATTTAGGCAGTTGGTGTGCGTTTTCATGGTGACCAGTTTTGTCTCACTGTTACCTTCTGCTCTCCTGTCTGTTTTGTCCACTTGTTGTCTCTTGTCTTGTATGAAAATTGTCAGCTTTTCAGGGAAGGGGTCATCACTTTGTTCTGTGTTTGCACAAAATCTAGCACAACAGTACCCTATTCCATGATTGGAGTTTATAGGCAGTACCACAGTATATGTGCAATATGTCTGCAAATCCCTGTGAAGTCAATGCCAGTTAAGTTAGTTGGGCACGTCTGAAAAAAAAAAAAATCAGGCAACTTGGTCCAGAGCCTCAATATGGGGTTATGTGCCTAAGTTTCAAGGTTTTGGCACAAATTATTGGTAGGCCTCGACCCATGCAACCAATACAAGCTTCCAATTTTATTATTTCTGCATGGATATAATGTTTTCATCTATATCTATTAAATGGTGAAAAGAGCCAAGAACAGCAGAAACTGAGGTGGCTGCTCATGCAAGAAGACTTCAAAGGAATTTTGAGAAAGAGGTAGCATTTTGAGACAATGTTGAAAGATAGTCCAACGGGACTGGTAAAAGAGAGATCATTGAGCTTCAGCATTGATGTCTCGTTCCAAAACAGGCAACTAAATTTCTGATAGCTACAAAAATGTCAGATAGCTGCATCTGTCAAAGTTCATGTAAATCTGAAAGCCATGATAGGAACAAAGGATACATCCGGAGTCAACAGTGAATTGATGTGGTTCTGTGGTGCAGAAAGATATTAGTGGTGCTGATTTTGGCCATGATAATAGCAGTGTCACATAGGACCAGAATCTTTCTGGCTTTTATGCAGTATTGAGCCAAAAGAAACAAGATAAGGAAAGACTTCTGGGTGTGTTAGAGGTAAAATTATGCCAACCAGTCTGACTTTCACATGGGAGTTTTTGCAACTCAAAATGAAACTCCCATGAAGACACACTTAAAAACCCAAATCATAAACAATGGTGTTAACGCACCTCAAAAAAACAAAATCCTCCGTGCTTCTCACATCACTAATATCTATTTAGATAAGAGGGGAGGAATCCAAAATTGCAAAGAGATTTAAGAGCACAGGTCCTATTGACTTTCAGTGGGACTTGTGCTCCTAGATCCTGTCAATCCTGTCAATTTCCCTGAGAGCTTCAAAACAAAGATTTTTTAAAATACAGCAAAGAAATAATGCAGAAGAAAATAAAACCACTAGTAAGAGATGTCTGTCTTACAAAGGTTTAAGATGTCTATTGAAAGCATTTTCTTTGTGCTATCATCTAAATGTGTTCCTTTCTTTGCTATAAGTAATACAAATGTAAGCCACTGACCCTCATATGTGCATTTTTGTGCTCAAAGCAGAGGAAGAAGTAACAAGATTCCCTTTGTCTTCAGAGCAGCATAGTTGTAGCTGCAACTCTGGGAGGAAATTGATCATCAGTTACAGGGACAGAGTTGTAAAGGCTCATGCATATATGTGGTTAAATTTAAACAAGAATTGAGATTATGACATTGGGTCTTTTTTTGATCAAGAAGACACAGAGTGGGACAAATAGTTCAGTCAGCAACCGCAGCTGACCAAATCAGCATTTTCTATGTTCCGTTTTGGGCAGACGCCTGTTGATATTTGTGTTTTGTCATCAGCACTTCAAAATGTAATATCACTACATTGTACCACATTCTACAGAAACATCTTATTAGGATGAAAGAATGATTTTGTTCTGAAAAATTTTTGGTGAAGTGCAGATCCTCCATGTCACCTGTTCAAATGCAGCCAAAAGTTGGTAGTAATCAAACTTGTTACAAATACAATGTTGTGGTCTCAGTCCAGTCCCTAGTGGACAAATGACTACATCACAATAGCTATTTTACCTTCTCAACTAGCACTATTTTGAAATCTTGTTGGTAATCTTAACACAGAGATCGAAGGGAATGAAGACTGAACCCGTCTCATCTCTGCATATTACCCCAGCAGATCAGGTTTGAGACACATGGGGTAGGAAAATTCAAGGAAGCTTGTACTACCAGTGCCTGTGCTGCACCTCTTCAGTTAACAGAATCAAGAAGTCTTCAGTCTCTGAGACCATCCATCCAACAACTTCTTCAATGATCATTAAGTATATAATAAAAACCTTACATAAAAAAAAATCACAACCTCTCTGACACAGTGACCTCTGTGTGATACGCCCCCTGTAGTTATGTACTTCATTTTATTACAATATACTACAGAAATATTCTCCTGGTAATCAGGAACGAAACGTTTACTGTTTATTATTATTCATAAATAGGTTTCTAATGATCAGAGATGGCAAAGCGTGGCATGTGAATGATACAAACCAAATCAAGCCAGAAAGGAATTTGACAGGTGTCACAACTAGAGTACAGATTCACAACTCAAGTAAAATGCCTCCTTGATTTCTTCCTTCCCACACCTCCAAAATTTCCACCCTGATTAACCTGATGTAAGATCAGTGCTGCTGGTTATTTGAATCTCTGAACCCAGTAAAAAGTTCATTAGATAGTGTATAAACATTAACGTTAGCTAGCAGGTTTTCCAAGCTAATATTTCAATTCCCTAGTTTTCCATCATATTTACTGATATCGGGAGACCAAAATACCAAAGAACTACCCATCCACATCCTAACTTACATTTATTACCTCATCTCGGCTTTTCCAATAAGACAGGGAACCATGTTAAATATCAACCATCACCAGTTGTCTGCTCATTTCCCTGTGACAAAAGTCCCTCTTTATCTGTAGAATGGTCTTATCCAGAAAGAATGTACTTATCAGTCACTGACAAGAAACATTGTCTCAGCAGTGCAAGTTCAGAAAAATCACAGTGAGCAGTGGAGTAAGACTAGTATTTTAGACCCTCTGTCTCATCTATCTCCTTTGGAGTCATCCATCTATAGCAGTGGTGGGCAGCCGGCAGGCCCATCACGGTAATCTGCTGGTGGGCCGCCAGACAGTTTATTTACATTTGCACAGCTGCCCGCAGCTCCCAGTGGCTGTCGTTTGTCGTTCCCAGCCAATGGGCGCTGCAGGAAGCCATGGCCAGCATGTCCCTGCAGCCTGCGCTGCTCCCATTGGACGGGAATGCCGAACTGCGGCTACTGGGAGCTGCGGGTGGCCGTGAAAATGTAAACAAACTGTCTGGCGGCCCTCCAGCCAATTACCCTAATGGGCTGCAGGTTGTCCACCATTGATCTGTAGCCATGCATTTCTACATAGGGCTGTGTATGTCTGTTAATACTGCAATCTTGTGTTCCCCTCCACCCATTTCACAAGCCATAACAGGTCTGGTAGTTCCATAATGGTGCTGGGCTATGAACTGAGTGCATTGATCAACAGTCAGCTGGTCCTTGCCTTGTATGGATCACCGGAGATTAATACAAACCAGTTTATTCAGCATTTAGGCAGGTTGACCTGCAGTCATGCAAGCTGCTTTCTTTCACAGGGAAGGTTAGCAGATATTTTAATGCAATTTGTCACATTGTAAAATTCCATAGCCTTTTCAAACACGGGAGTGGGAGTCTGTGCTCCAAAGGATGCTGCCTTAAACTGAAAAAGTGTGAGGTGCTTAAATCTCATTAGTAGCCAACCTTTATTCTACAATTTGCATACAGTTATAAAAGTGAAATTTCTATAGATCTACTTCTCTGAGGGTACAAAGTCCAAATTAAAATCAAAAGACGAGTGAGTTTGGGTGTCTTGATTTTTGGGTGCTCAATTTGAGCCGCCTTATGGAGGCCTGATTTTCAGAGGTGGCTGCTCAGCACTCTGAGAAATCAGGCTGCTTTAAAGAGTCTCAGATTCGGCACCCAAAGTCAGTAGTCACTTCTAAAATTTAGACCAGCATTCTCTTAATCAGAGGGATTTTACAATTAATTATTTGGTGAATTTTGTAGTCCTTACTATTTTGTTTTCAGTGGGAGTTCAGACTGAGTGATGAGTGTAGAATTTAGCCCATTTTTTAATCTTTCACCTTCAAGAATCTCATTTTAAAATGAATGATTCGTTATCATACAACACACTAATATCGTCATAATGAAAAGTTATTACACTTTATTATTTGAAAATAATTCAGATTGCTTTGGAAGTGTCTCAGACGAGTCCACTGGGAAGTCTGAAACCTTTGGACAGGTTTAAATTAATAGTGGATATGTTGGCTGGATGCAATCCAGCCGGACCATTAACAGGGAAACAGATGCTGCTGTCAACAGAGAGTCTGAGTTAGAGTTAGGGATTTCAGCATTTCTATTCTTTAAAGCCTTTTGTCTGTTTTCCTTTTTCAAGTTACAGCGACTGCTCTTGATCCGGTCTCAAAACCAAGCTTGATACCACTTCCCTGGCCTCAAGCATAAAAGATTACTAGTCGAATTGTATCTCTACTCTGGAATGCAGCATTTTTTTAAATATGCGGATGTAAACTGACCCCAAAAAGATCAAACAGACTTCATAATGAAGATTTTTTTTCTGTGGCAAAAAGGGTAACTGAAAAAGTTTGTTATTATTAAGCTTTTAATTAAATGTTATTATAAAATGGCCTGTAAATGTCCCCCAGTTAGTTGCTTTCATGGAGATGCTTAACATATGTATAGTTAGCATCTTCAAGAAAGCAACTAACTGTTGCACATTGCATATATTGCACTATATATATTGCTTTTTAAATAAGACTCCAAATTTTTAAAGTTATCAGTAATAATTTTAAATGTGAACCAGTGGTCATGAATATTATGGTTTCATTAGCCTGTGTATACCAAAAAAGTTTCACAGACAAATTAAATTCAGACAACAAGCTTTGGAAAAGTACCACAACTTTTCCCAGCAGCCTGTCTAATCAAAATCTCATCCTTTCCACAAAGCAAAATTTGCAGCATTGGATCAGACTTGTTATTCTGTAAGCTCCTTACCAAGAACTGTGCAAGTCTGAAGATGCCCATGCATGCACCAATCTTACCATATGCAGGTATAACTCAATGCCTACCTGCTTTAGTGATTGTTAAGTGCAAATGGTTTGCCAAAGGTATCAAATTACAGTAAGAAACTATTGAATCTATGACTGCTTATTTAGTTTTGGGTTAGAAGCTTTAAACCATACATATATATAGGCTTTTTGGTTCCACTTTAACTATTACTGTATAGCTTTTTCTACCATAAATTGTTTGCATGACTGCCTGATTGTCATTATCAGTTACTAACAGTAACTCAAGCAAAAAAGCAAATATAAGATGGAGAAGACATTCACTGAGTGATCCCATCTGAAACAAACTTAGACAAACTCCTATCTGAGCCTCCCTAGACACAATGGTGCCAATCCCATATACCGGAGTAGCTTCTGAGTAGACCCATTGAAGTGAGCAGGATTATCTACATGACAAGAGTATCTGACTTGTGTTAAGTGTTTGTAAAATATGCATCCTAGCTCAAATCTCAGATATTGTAATAATATCCAGAACACATATCCAGCCACTAGATAGGGGCCTCTGTTAATTTCTGTTCACTGTAGCATCTGGCCACCAGCTAATAGACACAGCAATCTTTACGTTGAGCCTGCAGCCTCCCAGAAAACAGAAGTTCACAAAAAGTTTAAAAGTAATGCCAGTCTGGTAACCCTGCCTTGGAGGGGACTCAGCTTCCATATCCACACTCTCTCGTCTCCCAGCTGGAAATGCTGTGGAGGAAGCAGTTCAGTGTCAGCCTCCTATGAGTGGGGGCAGACGGGGGGCTCCACACACTGCCCCTGCAGGTCCCATTGCCTGGTAATCATGGCCAATGGGAGCTGCAGGGGCAGTGCCTGTGGATGGGGCAGCACACAGAGCCTCCTGGCTGCACCCCTGCTTAGGAGCTGGAGAAGAGACATGCCAGTGCTTCTGGGAACTGTTTGAAGTAAACGCCACCCAGAGCCTGCACCCCTGACCACCTCCTGCACCCCAACCCCATGCCCCAGCCCTGATCCCCCTTCCACCCTCCAAACCCCTCGGTCCCAGCCCAGAGCACCCTCCTGCACCCCAAAACCCTCATCCCCAGCCCCACCCCAGAACCCACACCCACAGCTGAAGCCTTCACCACATTCCCAACTGCAACCTACAATTTCATGAGCATTCATGGCCCGCCATAAAATGTCCATATGGAGAAGTGGCACTCGGGTCAAAAAGTTTGCCCACCCCTGAAATATATTAATATTATCATGTATTAATTGTTAAGTGCTGACAGTGTTCTAAGTACAGCTGGGCACATTTTTTTCAGCAAATATTTGTTTTTTTGTTTTGTTTTTTGTTTTGTTTTGTTGATGAACAAAAGATGTTTTGATTGTCTTAGCACTATTAGAAAAAACTGATCTGATGGTTTCAGTTGGGGAAAAGTTTTTCCAGGACCAGGAAACTGTGTGGATCAGGGAGAAAGTAGCTCTGCATTCACATCTCCTATCCCACAGGTGAATGCCTTAGTCACTAGGCTACAGAGCTGTTGCACTTGCTCTCTCTCCCTCTCCGTCAGAATTACTATTTCAATATTAATACAAAGTACAGATTGAGTGCAAGCTCTCCCTGAATAACCTATCGCCTGCTGGTAAAAGCACTTACCTAGAAAGGAAAATGATCTGAGTTTCAAGTTCCTGCCTCAGAGTGGGGAGTCATGGATCACCCATGGATCACCATGAGACATGGATCACCCATACCTCAAGGCAAATACCCTAGCCCAGGAGCTAAATATTATAATCCGATAAAACATCTACAGGCAGTCATGAATTTCCAATTTCCTAACAAATTTCAAACATTTCCCCTGGTTGTTTGGTTTGCTGGCCAAACAGAAAACAAACAAACAATTACTCACCTAGCTCTACAGCAGTGGTTCCCAAACTTGTTCCGCCGCTTGTGCAGGGAAAGCCCTTGGTGTGCGGCGGTTGGTTTACCTGCCGAGTCTGCAGGTTTGGCCAATCTCGGCTCCCAGTGGACATGGTTCGCTGCTCTAAGCCAATGGGAACAGCTGGAAGTCCCTCGACCCGCACTGCTTCCAGCAGCTCCCATTGGCCTGGAGCAGTGAACCGCAACCACTGGGAGCCGCGATCGGCCGAACCTGCGGACTCGGCAGGTAAACCAACCGGCGCGGCCCACCAGGGGCTTTCCCTGCACAAGTGGCAGAACAAGTTTGGGAACCACTGCTCTACAGTATAATGTACTTAAATAGCAACCTCATTCAAGTTTGGCTCAGTTCTTTTGTGCATCACAGAAGTTGAAATCATGTTCCTAGGATGATTTCACCACAGCTCCTGAATTTATGACTTTAGTTGATTTATACCTACAGTCTCTATGTTGAATTACCTTTGTCTCCTCCCACCCCACTTCCATTGAATTGAAGGGAAACAGTAATACCATTTACTTTTAATGCAGTAGTGCCTAAAAGTTCCAGTAAGGATCACAAATCCATTGTGCTAGCCATGAAACAAAACTACAGGAAGACATAGGACTTGTGCTGAAGAGCTCACTGTCCAAGACCCTGATTATCCAATGAGCTGAGCGCTAGCCCTAATAAGCGAGAGTTATTAGAATTCTTGCTTTCTTTTTTAACAGTGATCCGAAATCAAGGATTCTGAAAATCTCTGACTTAAAGTAAGATGACTATCCTTAGTACATTAGGTGTCAGTATGCTAAATAAGTGTCTCCATTTCTTCCACAAATTGCAAGAGAAGGTCATAACTCCCTAAATGGACGTCTTCTTTCATCAATTTAAAATTATATTGCCCTTTCAGTCATAAGAAGGAAAATATCATTTTTTTTTATCTACAGCTCATATAACTATGTTCTTTTCCACCATGTCAAAGCTAATTCCCCACTCTGGCACTTCAAGTGCAGAAGGTGGGGCTCCGCAAGGGTTCTAAAAATTAATACTGGCTTCTATGAAACTCCCACGGTAACAGGTTTTTTCTGACCTTGGATAGGTAGATGCTGCCAGCACCCAAGTGCAAAAACCCCTTGAGAACCCAAGAAGGTGCACTTGGGAATTCGTTCCTGTGGGGTAGCCTCAAGCCTTTTCAGGCTTGAGGTTAGTGGGATGAGAAGGCATCTGGGGTTTCTCTGGCTGTGTGGAGTGCTCTTCCTTGTGAGGTGGGGCCTTGGCCTGACTCTGATGGTGGGGTGTCGACTCAGGTTGCCCCTTCTGGTATCCACACCAACTGTTACTAGCTTTCTTCTTCTCCACCACATCCACCCATTTGGCTCCGATCTCCCCCGCCTCGATTACAGTTTTGGGCTTTCCATCTAGGATGTACTTTTCTATTTCCTCAGGAACACCCTCTAGGAACTGCTCCATTTGCATTAGGAGAGATAGATCTTCCAGAGACTTAACATTTGCTCCTGATATCCAGGCCTCCCAATTTTTTTCACAATGTGGTCGACGTGCTGGGAAAATGCCATACCTGGGTTCCACCTTAGGGCTCTGAACCACTGGCAGGCATGCTCGGGTGTCAGCACCATCCTAATTCTGGACTTTTGTTTAAAAAGTTTGTACTTGTTCATTTGTTCTTTAGGCATTTCAGCTGCCACCTCTGCTAAGGGTCCTCTGAGTTGTGGCCTCAGCTCCACCATATACTGGTTGGGAGGGATGCTGTACCTAAGGCAGGCCCTTTCAAAATCTTCTAAGAAGGCCTGTGGATCATTGTCTACCTTGTATGTGGGGATTTTTTTGGAATAGGGAGTGGTACCTGGAGAAGGACTGTTAGGGTTACTTGGTTGACCCAGCTCAGCCTTTTCCAGCTCCAAGCACTTCAGCTCCACTTCCAAGCATTTTGCCTCTCTCCTCTTCTCCTCTACTTCCAAGTGCTTTGCCGCCGCTTCTGCCTCCAAGTGCTTCTCCTCTGCTTCCAGGCACTTCATGTTTAGGAAGAAATTCCTTTCTTCTGCAGTTAGAACTCGGCCCGGGTTAAAGGCATCCCTCCATCTTGGCCCTGGGATCTCAAGTTAGTGAGGGCTGACCCTTTCCTCCTGGGAAAGTCCCAGTTCCCCATCCCCTCCCTGCATTTCTGTCATGGAGCTGGATAGCTGGTGGTGTGCCGCTTTGGGAAGACTGGTTACTCTATTTTTTCAGTGCCCGACTGCAACCTCATGCACAGTGCAGCCCTAGTCTAGACTAGCTATTTTGTTGCCACGAAGCTAGAGAAAAAAAATAAACTGAATGTTGGACTCCCTGGCTTGGCAAACTGAAACCCTTGCATGCATGTTCCCCCTCAGGCAGCAAAGAAAAGAAAAGAAAGAAAGGGAAAAAACAACAACCTCCCTGGCTTTGCAGGCTGCCAAAAGGCAAAATGTGTCCTTTTAAAATCCTGAGTTCTGTGCTTCTGGTTCAAAATGATCCCACCGCTCTGCCATGTCAAGGCTGATTCCCCACTCTGGCACTTCAAGTGCAGAAGGCGGGGGCCCTCAAGGATTCTAAAAATTAATACTGGCCACTCCAGGCTTCTATTAAACTCCCAAGATTACAGATTTTTTCTGACCTTGGATGGGTAAATGCTGCCAGCACCCAAGTGCAAAAACCCCTTTTAGAACCCAGGAAAGCGCACTTGGGAATTCCTTCCTGTGGGGTACCCTCAAGCTGTTTCACCTCCCCTCCAGGGAAGAGCTGAGAAAGAAAAAGAAAATCAGCTGTTGCCACCAGCTAATTATGCAACATATGCACAAACTTCTTAGGACACAAAAATCCAATCCTGTTCTTAAACAAAGGAAAATTTTATTAAAAACAAAAAGAAAGAAAATACATTTGGAACTTAGGTTTTTTGCTAGATTTAAAAAAAAAACACAATTAAAAGGATTAAGCATCAAGTTAGCTCCCTTGAGCTCCAGCTTAAAGGTTACAAGCAAAACAAAAGCATCTGGGATTAGCACAGAGGATTCCACAAGCCATAAAGTAATAAGAGAGATAAACCTTGTGAAGGTTCCTTCCCCACTCTGAACTCTAGGGTACATATGTGGGGACGTGCATGAAAGACCCCCTAAGCCTATTCTTACCAACTTAGGTTAAAACTTCCCCAAGGAACAAACTTTGCCTTGTCCTTGAACAGTATGCTGCCACCACCAAGCAATTTAAACAAAGAACAGGGAAAGAGCCCACTTGGAGACGTCTTCCCCAAAAATATCCTCCCAAGCCCTACACCCCCTTTCCTGGGGAAGGCTTGATAATAATATCCTCACCAATTTGCATAGGTGAACACAGACCCAAACCCTTGGATCTTAAGAACAATGAAAAATCAATCAGGTTCTTAAAAGAAGAATTTTAATTAAAGAAAAGATAAAAGAATCACCTCTGTAAAATCAGGATGGTAAATACCTTACAGGGAATCCGATTCAAAACATAGAGAATCCCTCTAGGCAAAACCTTAAGTTACAAAAAGACACAAAAACAGGAATATACATTCCATTCAGCACAACCTATTTTACCAGCCATTAAACAAAAGGAAATCTAATGCATTTCTAGCTAGATTACTTACTAACTTAACAGAGTTTCTGAGACTGCATTTCTGATCTGTTCCCGGCAAAAGCATCACACACAGAGACAGACCCTTTGTTCCCCACCGTCCCAATCTGAAAGTATGTTGTCTCCTCATTTGTCACTTTGGTCAGGTGCCAGTGAGGTTATCTTAGCTTCTTAACTCTTTACAGGTGAAAGGGTTTTGCCTCTGGCCAGAAGGGATTTTATAGCATGGTATACGGAAAGGTGGTTACCCTTACCTTTATTTTTATGACAAACCTAATTGCATCTTCCTAGACATTTCCTGATCTACTTACATATCTGGGGTTTCAAGTTAGTAGTTTCTTGGTATGAGCTAGTGATTTTTCATACCTGGCCCAAAGCTTTACAGCATAGTTCCAGCCCTGTCTCTGCAATCTGGGAGAACAACACAGACAGTCAAAGGGGAATTCGTCCCCCCCCCATTTTAAAAAGTTCTAGCCTTCCCATTGGCCCTTTTGGTCAGGGGCCCACTCTCTTCTTTTTACCTATGCAGGGAGACTTTTAGACCCTTTACAGGTAAAGCAAGTAGAGAACAACTACCAAGAGGGATTTATAGCTAACTGGCTGGCTGGGTGTCCAGAAAAGGGAGCTACCCCGCTACCCCTTTCATTTATCACACACCTACTTTTTCTAAGTGTTTGCAGCTTTTATAATTATGAGTAAAACCACTTACCATAATCTCCACAATGTTTGTTTTGGCATCTAAATCTCAGGAATGGTTGTACATTCCAAATCTCCTTCTAGAGCAGTGGTTCCCAAACTTGGTTCGTGGCTTGTTCAGGGTAAGCCCCCGCTGAGCCGTGAGATGCTTTGTTTACCTGAGCATCTACAGGTATGTCCACTCCCAGCTCCAGTGGCCGTGGTTCGCCGTTCCTGGCTAATGGGAGCTGGAGGAAATGGTGCCTAAATATAAATGGAGCCTTAGCATTAAGAGAGAGATCGCCAGATAGCTTGCCTAATTGATGCCTAGGGAACCTAGACAGACTGGGTGAAATCCATTAAAGTTAGTGGGAATTTTGCCAATGACTTGAATAGGATCGGGATTTTACACACTGTGTGCTAAAGTTAAGAGACCAGTTCTGTCACTCTTACTCATATTTAGTAGTACATACTCCATCTTTATTCCCGTTCATGTTTTTAGGACTACATGCAGAGTGAAGACTTATATGTGAGTAAAGGTTGGGGGGGGGGAAATATCAGGCTATAAGAGAGTAATATGAGCTGCATGCAATAGGATAATTTTTTTCATATACTAAGTTTTATAAGATGAGAAATTCTATTATAACACTGTATAGGAAGCAAAACACCTTTGTGAACAGGGTCAAACCGTGATACCTTTTCTTATGATGGGTATTTTACTTCAT
The DNA here is from genome assembly GCF_965152235.1 of Eretmochelys imbricata. Lineage (NCBI taxonomy): Eukaryota > Metazoa > Chordata > Testudines > Cheloniidae > Eretmochelys > Eretmochelys imbricata. The sequence continues at coordinate 89,179,817 of NC_135572.1, read as the reverse complement.
AAGTAGTCTTACTCTTTTACATCTCAAAAGATTTCCCTAATGGGTCAATTAAATCTGTGGGAATTCTTATATCTTAAAGTATTAGGGAATGAATGTCTGCGTATCATAATCTGGCCCCACAGCTAAATTCAATCCTCGTGTAAACAGACACAATAGTGATTTCAGTAGGACTTGTGCCCATTCATTTAAGAGCTGAGTTTGGCTCAGTGACTCATGAAAAGCAAGATTGCCCAGAACCCAGCAGTTTCCACTCTTTAAAGTTTGTCCTATTTTTTTAAAGAAAGAAGTGTCAAGGCCTGCATGCAAATTGAGTGACTATGTGTGCAAATACTCAATTGACGCATCTCCCAGTTATTTCCTGAAGTGATTACATGTGCAAATACCAAGGCAATTGTGCAAATATATATGTGGACACTTGTGTAGATAGCAAGCCTCCTTTTAAAAAAGTGTCCATAAGGTTACAGGAAATAATGTTTGCAACAGTTGAAGCTGGCTTTGTGGGTAGATTATATAGTTGGAAGCCTTAAACATTCCACTTTATCCTGTATGTGGTTTCCTGCTCTTCAGTGTTAATTCCTTGGAAAAGCAGTATTTTCCTGTGATAAAGGCACTCTCTTCTTATGGGTGAGATAAAAATCTCAAGGCTCTAGAATTGTACATTCCTCTCTTTAATGTGAATCAGGATCATATCATATGGAAATAACTGTGTATGATGCTAAAAGAAGACCAGTTCATGTTATGAAATACAGTTTTATTCAAAAATGGCAAATGACAAAGGGACTGCAGAGAGTGGCTGGAAGGATTTTCCTTTATGGACCAAATCCAGCACCAAATACAGTAAATCCACCACTCACATTTGACCTCAGACTGGAATCTAGATCATTAATATTTAACTAAAAACAACTTTAAAGAAATCAAGACTATTTTTATCTATGTAAATAAAATATAACCCCCTTGAAGCTAATGCCACTATCAAAACATCCTTGGAATTTCTAATTGACTAGTATCAGAGGGGTAGCTGTATTAGTCTGGATCTGTAAAAGCGGCAAAGAGTCCCGTGGCACATTATAGACTAACAGATGTATTGGAGCATAAGCTTTCGTGGATGAACACCCACTTTGTCGGATCACCCACGAAAGCTTATGCTCAATACTCTGCTAGTCTATAAAGTGCCACAGGACTCTTTGCTGCTTTTAATTGACTAGTGATTTTTTGCCTTCCCCTGTAGCATGGGGCCTGGGTCACTTGCAGGTTTAAACTAGTGTAAATGGTGGACTCTCTGTAACTTGATGTCTTTAAATTATGATTTGGGGACTTCAGTAACTCAGCCAGTGGTAAAGGTTCAATTACAGGAGTTGGTAGGTGAAGTTCTGAGGCCTCCAATGTGCAGAAGATCAGATTAGATTATCATGATTGTCCCGTCTGGTCTTAAAGTCTATGAGACTAAATAGTCTAGAGAAAAAAAATATCTAACTCAAAAAGTGCTCTATCCAACATGGGAACAATCCTATATTAGACCTTATCTTGAGTGATAAAGAGGAACTGAACACAGAACTAAAAATAAATGGTAATTTAGGTACAAGTGACCATAACTTTGTGCTTTAAAAGGCCAGATTTCACAAAGCTGAAAACAATTGTGAATCAAATAATCTAGGAGGAAGAATTTAATCATGTGAAAAATTCAGAATTGTTTAAGAACACTTAACTTGATGCAAAAATGGCCACAATTGAAAAAGAAGGCCATATTAGTGGGGGGGGGGGAAAATCAACCAGGTTTAAAGGGGAAATGAAGGCAGGTGTGTGTGTGTGTGTATATACATACATACATACATACACACACACACACCCCACATGGAAGTTGATAATAATGAATATAAATCAGAAGTTACGAATTATAGAACATTGATAAGGGACACAAGCAGAAAGGACACTCTGGGTAGCAGAGTTAAGGATGATAAGGGTTTTTTTTTTTTTTTTTTTTTTTTTACAGTATATTAGGAACCAAAAAGTTCTAAAAAGAATCCTGACAGTGGTATTGATCCATTACTAAATGGAAATGGTAGAATTATCAAGAACAATGCAGAAAAGGCAGAAGTATATAATAAATGTTTCTGTTCTACATTTAGGGGAACAAAAACAAGATGAAGTAGTCATATCATATGACAACACTCTTTCTATTCCACTAGTATCTCAGAAGGATATTAAACAGCAGCTCCTAAAGTTAAACATTTTTAAATCTGCAGGTCCAGTTAACTTGCATCCAACAGTTTTAAAAGAGCTGTCTCAAGAGTTCACTAGACAATTAATGTTGATTTTCAATAAATCTTGGTATACCGGGAAGTACCAGAAGAAAGCTAATGCTGTGCCAATATTTAGAAAGTATAAATGGGATGAGTAGGTAATTATAAGTCTGTCAGTTTGACATTGGTCCTGGGCAAGGTTGTCGAGCTGCTGATTTTGGACTCAGCAAATGAAGTCTTAAAGGAGGATAATATAATTAACTCCAATCAACATGGGTTTATGGAAAATATATCCTGTAAAACTATTTTTTTTTTAGTTTGGTTGGTAAAGGTAGTAGTGTTGATATAATGTACTTAGACTTCTATACTGTATTTGACTTAGTACTGTACGACATTTTTATTAAAAAACTACAAAGATATATATTAAAAAAAAGCTAGCTAACTGGTAGCTCACAAAATGTAATTGTAAATAAGGAATCATCACTGAACTGATTTCTGGTGAGGTCCCACAGGCATCAATTATTGGCTCTACACTGTTTAACTTCTTTATTAGAGACCTGGAAGAAATAAGACATAAAATCAGCACTGACACATCTATGAACAAAGAATGTGGACCACACATACATGATGGAGGACTCTATCTTGAGAAGCAGTGACTCTGAAAAAGATTTGGAGGTCATTGTGGATAATCAGTCAAACATGAGCTCCCACTGCGAAGCTGTGGTCCCAAGGACTAATGCAATTCTTGGAAACATAACAGGGGAATCTCAAGTAGGAGTAAAGAAGTTATTTTACTATACTTGGCACTGGTGTGACTGCTGCTGGAGTACTGTATCCTGTTCTGGTGTCCACAATTTGAGAAAGACATTGATAAATTGGAGAAGGTTCAGAGAAAACTCATGAGAATGATTAAAGGTTTAAAAACCATGCCTTATAATGATACACTCATGAAGCTCAATGTATTTAGGTTAATAAAAGAAGGTTAAGTGGTGACCTTTTTACTGTCTAAGTATCTACATGAGGAAAAAATACATAATAATGGACTCTTCAATCTAGCAGAGAAAGGTGCAACATGATCCAATGGCTGGAAGTTGAAGGTAGACAAATCCAGATGGGAAATAAGGCATACATTTTTAACAATGAGAGTAATTAACCATTGGATCAATTTACCAGGTTGGAGTCTCTATCATGGACAATTTCAAAATCAAGATTGGATATTTTTCTTAATAATATGCTTTAAGAATTATTTTGGGGCAGATCTATGGTCTGTGCTATTCAGGAGGTCAGACTAGCTGTTCACAGTGGTCTTTTCTGGCCGTGTAATCTATGAATCCATGGGAAACAGGCTAATTTTACAAAACTCCAAGTTCCTCACCAACATGACTGAGTGAAAACATCTATATTTTATGCATTTTCCAGGATTGTTTCAATTTTTTTTAAAATAAGAAATAGTGCCCCATTAGGGATATAATCAGCTCATCCTTCTTTGTATTGTGTCTGTACACATTCCAGTGCTAAACTCATGAAGGAGGTTTTGCATGTAGCTGGGACTACATTGGCAAAATGCTTTAAAAACAATCATGCCTGTTTAAAATGAAGATGAAACAAAATGGACATTTTCAGGGGGAAGAAAGGAGGGATTTCCTTACTGTAGAGCCTACCACCTTGTCTCAGGTAATTAAGCCTCAAAATGCTGGGTATCTGCATAACAAGCTTTGGAATTTTGCATTAATGAATCCCTAATGATTCTAGATTCCACCAGAAACTCCCCCAGTGTGCCAGGAACACACAAATACATAACACTTATTGATGCAAAGGCCTGTGAATATTTTGTGGGCCCATATCATCTGGCCTATCTCAGTATTATATACTTTGAAGATTTCGTACGTTCAAGGGCTGGCTCAAACATATAAACAAACTTAAATATAATCTCAAGATATGCTTGTGTGCATTGTATCTGTCACAGATAGGCCTCCCAAATCCTAGTCCCCAAACCAAATGCCCATCCTTCTTCTTAGTGTGTCCCAATACACTTCAGTGCATGCAGAACTCATGAAGAAGGTTTTGAATTTAGCCAGGGACTACATGGTCAAAATGCTTTAAAAACCAATGATGCCTGTTTAAAAATTATGGGGCACTATAGCCAGCCAATGTAAAAAGGATGCAGAGATGTCTATTATGTAATATTCAACCAATGAGCATTGGGTAGCTACATTAGAATCTGAAGAGAGAATTTGGCCAATTAACATTCACATTTCTGCAGGGCAAACACGATCAAATGCAGCTTTTGTTTTTTTGATATGTAAATAAAATGGTGCTCCAAGAGCAGTGGTCTGGAAACCTGTGTAATGATGTGACTGTGGGCGTGCATGTGAGCAGGAAATAGAAACAGGATGTCAATACCCCGGCCTCTACTTTGAAAACCACAAATGGAAAAGCTAAAAGTAAAACAAGCTGCCAAATTGGTGATAAAAAAAGTTGACATGCAAACAGAAGTTATTTTTCACTATCTAAGGTGTTTTTAGAAACAAAGCAAACTAAAAAGAAAGAGGAAAACATGTTAAGGTTAACACTGTCCCTCGGAGCAAGAAGCGCCCTCAATCTAAAACATCTAAGCTTAGCCATCAAAACATAGTATTTCAAAAATTCTGCACAGAAAAATTATTTGTCAGTTTTTGCAAAACTGTCAGCCTGATGAAAGTGTTTTTTTGTTTTCCCCCAAAATAGTCAGACAGCATTATTCAAGTTGTTTAAGACACGAGTATTGTCCAAAGCTTAAACAGCATGAAAAGAATCTATTTTAAAAGTACAAGTCATCTGACTTACTAAATGAGTTTTCTCTCTGCACTGTGTACTCTGAGCAGTGGAGGAAAATTATGCAGACATACACTCAAAGAAAAGGTGCATTTGTGTACCTTTGTCTCCACCTCCCCTCCCTTAACCTCTTTCTGTACCACAAGTACATTACTACATGTCATATTCTCAGCTCCATGCATTTTGAAGGTCTTCCCAAAGTTGTTCCAATAATAATGATAATGAAGACCGATAGGTTGTGTCATGCTTGTGCCCCTGTACTTAAGCACTCTTAGGTATGTGGTTTATCTTGTACATTGCAGGAGAGAGAGAAAGCAATAAGACTTAGTGCTTATTCCTATTCTTTAAAATAATGTGTCTCGTGAGCCAAGAAGTTTCTTGCTTCTTAGTTTTCTGATCCTTTGAATATTTCCTAGTCCAATTTATAGATCAGCAAGGTAGACAGGATGAATGGCCAAGATGAAGGACTATTTGTTTTGCCTCCATCTGAGAGAGCAATGCATCACTTTTCTATCACTGATATATCTTTTCTATTCAAGTCAATCTATTATATTTCTGAAGAAGACTGAATTGTTTCCACTTAAACGGTAAACACATATCAGCTTTTGTCCATTCTACTAATAATATATGCAGCCACGTACTCAGATACCACAGAATATGCTCCAAGGAGAAAGTCAACACACCTTAACAAATTTAAAACCACCTTCACCAAACAAGGGCACTCCATCAGAAAAGTAGATTTCATCATGGAATGGGACATCCAGATACCCACTGAGAACCAGCTTCAATAGAGGCAGGAAAAAGAAAAAAAACACTGGACCACATACTCCTAGTTGTCATCTATCACTCCACACTAGAACCCATAGGGTGTATCATCAAACAATTAAACTCATACTTGATAGAGATCACATCCTAAAATATTTTATTCCTCAACCCCCTCTTCTGGCCTTCAACAACCCTCTCTCCCCCAGCTTCACCAAGCTCATCATCAGAAGCAAGCTCCTCACAGACAAAGACATATGAACTCAAAGTGGCACGGGACCCTGCCAGAAAAAAAAAAAAAAACAGATGAAAAACCTGCAGACATATTTCTTCTGCTATGATGATCAATACGTCCGACAACACACCTTTCAAGATCCAGTATATGGTGTACCTCATCCAGTCCATCAAATATCTCAACAACAACAATGTGGGTGAAACTAGACAATCTCTATACTCTTAAATGAATTCACACAGAAAAATGACAATGACAATAAACACCCTATCACCAATGGGCAAACATTTTCCACAAAGTGAGCACTCCATATCAGACCTATCAGTCCTTCTCCTGAAAGGAAACCTGCAAGACACCTTCAAAAAATGAGCATGGACATTTAAATCCATAGCTTTGCTAGACACTAAAAAACAGTCTCAACAAAGACACTGGTTTTAGGGCTCATTGCAACAATTTGTAATCTACTAACCCACCTCTGGCCTATGACTGCAAAGGTGTTAATTGAACTCTTCATTTTCAGTGGTTTCTTGCTATATGTGTTAACCCCTTATGCCAGTGGTTCCCAAACTTGTTCCGCTGCTTGTGCAGGGAAAGCCCCTGGTGTACCGGGCTGGTTTGTTTACCTACCGTGTCCGCAGGTTCGGCCGATCACGGCTCCCAGTGGCCGCGGTTCGCTGTTCCAGGCCAATGGGAGCTGCTAGAAGCAGCGCGGGCTGAGGGACATACTGGCTGCCGCTTCCAGCAGCTCCCATTGGCCTGGAACAGTGAACCATAGCCATTGGGAACCGCGATCAGCTGAAACCTACGGACTTGGCAGGTAAGCAAACCGGCCCGGCTAGCCAAGGGCTTTCCCTGCACAAGCGGCGGAACAAGTTTGGGAACTACTGCCTTATGCTTTACAATCTATCCCATCTTGTATCTATCTGCTGCACTCCAGTTACATTTTTGAAACCTGAAGAAGAGCTCTGTGAAGTTTGAAAGCTTTTCTCTTCCACCAATAGAAGTTAGTCCAGTAAAAGATATTATCCCACCTACCTTGTCTCTCATTAAACAAAGGAAATGTTATCTGTAGTTAGTGAATTGAACTGATTATTTTTGGTCACTATGCACTTCAAGATTTTAGACCCAGAAGATTTCATCCTTTCAACCCTGGAGTTTATTCAGAGATGGGAAGAGGAAAATAAGTGTTCCTGCTTGTTCAGCTCCCAATGTTTTTGTTTGTTTGTTTTTTTAATTTTCAATGAATTAGTCATTGAACTAAACTAGATCAATAAACTGAAATGAAGAAAATATTCTCTCTACACCTGAAGAAGAGTCTACAAATGCCAAAAATTTGTTTAGTGCTTCAAAAAACCCTGGTTCCAGTTGCTTACCCAGTGACTTCCACCTACAAAGTGGTTGCACTTTCCTTAAAGTTTGGTAGCAAACATGTACTTTTTAAAGTTAATTTAAATAATTTTAATAGCTAATAGTAAAATTAGGTCTTAACATAGGTTTGTTTAAAAAAAACCCCATATTTAATTTAAACACAAAAAAATCTGATTTAAAATCAAAAATCTATTTTTAAATTGATTTTTTTCCACCCTGATGTGTGCTACCATGGTATATAAGCCACAAATACATGCAAATTCACTGATTCTCCAATTAAGCAATATAATATTATGCAGTATTTAAAGGACTAGGGGGAAAACAAGAAGAATGTGATCAAATATGCTTTATAATCTCCACTGCTCATTTTTTACCATCCCGCCAGCTTCCCTTCAGGCCTGTAGAAATACTAATGAATATACCTATAATCCAATGTCAGAATTCATTTCCTTTGCTTGAATTTCCTGAAAATCCCCAGGTTGGAATTAATACGCAACAGATCTGCAGCCAGGATTTGGTGTTTAAATTAAATGTGAGGACACAGTAGGCAGAATCCTGCATTAGCCCTCTGTTTTGTAGCTAAATATGTAAAATGTGCTTTGTTTAGATGGTCACACTTCAAATTAATTATTGTAGATAAGGATGTGAATGTAGAGGGAAATTATTGTATCTGATATTACATTAAGGACTAGATTGTTATCACCTTTACTTGGCTATGCAGGCGAATAATCTGCTTCATCATTATTTATTCTATTGTTCAGCTGAGTAAACAGTACTCAGATGGCAATTCTGGCTGGCCGGGGGTGGGAGGGGGAAGAAGAGGTCAAACAAAAGCTGTTCATTGAGTATTCAAGGAAGTACAGGGTGAAGATGGGCAGGTATTGGGGGGAACCTTTGATCCTGTCACTGAACCTTTCACTGACTGGCTGGAGTTGAAAGGGAGAGGAAAGTACACTGCTCCGCAGCAAGGGGTGTAACACATTATTCCCTTTCATCCCTCAGAGCAAAGGACTGTTACCAAGTCACAATTAATTCTCTGCTATGCTCCTGGGAGAGTGCAATGCTCTATTTGATGTTAAAAATACATGTCTTGTATGTGGCAAAATCAAAGTGAAGCTAGTGTTAGCAGGTTTTTTCTCTGAAAAGCCTACTGAGAAATGAGGAAATGTATTGTCCGTAGGACTAGACACAATAAATAAGAGGTGAGACAGCAAGAGGTCTTCTTCCTATTAAACTTCACTAAAAATGTGCAGGTCCATTTTTTCTAAATGTCATGAATTAGTAAAAATTACAGCCCTTCCATTTTTTCATGTTTTTGAAATCAGCAGCACTTCACCAAGTTGAAGGTATTTTTTATTTAATAAAAATAAAACAAAGTCTCAAAAACTGCTTATGAGCTTTGATTCTGCAGATCAAAGAGCAAATTAGTTGCCCTGGTACCAGATATGAAATACTAAAAAAAAAAAAAAAAAAAAAAAATTACTGGTTCAAAACCTAGTAGTGTCAACTCAGTCCTTCATTATTTTGTGGTTGAAGAATTGAGTTCCAAGCAATTTATTGTATATGGGTTTTTTTTCCTGATAAAAATCTTTAAAATCCATTACCTTGAAGTTCCTGTCTACAGCTTCCATTTCTCACCATGTTGTGTGGTGAAACATATAGTCCTCACAACATCTGCCTGATTGCTGCCCTTCCCTTTCGAAGTACCTACATGGCGCTGTGTGAATTATTATTATAATCAGCAATTACTATAGTTAAGGTTGAAATGTGACCATTTCCCCCTGTTTATTATATTCTAAAAATAATCAGGTAGCTAATTGCAGTGACTTAATGCAAAACAGCTTTCTATATAATGGCATCTGTATGTTTTGACTCAAGGTTCACTGTGGAAGAGACAATCCATCTCAGAACAAGTTGACCTACCTGTCAGATGATGAACACTCTCCAGATCTGCAGCTGGTGTAAAGTGTCATAGCTCCACTGAGTTCAGTGAAGCTATGTTGACTTACATTAGCTGAGGATCTGGCCCCATATGAGTAAATGAACCCCATGGGTCAGGGAGAAGTGAGGTTAGTACTGTGGTAGCACCCAGGACGATTCCACAGTGTACACGTACAATTTCCAAAAGTCACATGTTGGGCCAAACTAATTCCTAGTATAGTATAACTCCAACTGTGCAGTAACATTAGGAGAAAAAATGGCCTACTTTGTGTAATCTGTTGTTGAAGGAATGATTGTCCAGCTTCTCTCCTTTGGGATTATAGCCTCAGATGATGGGCGAATGAAGCACATGTCGTGTAGAGTTTCCATGAGGTATTCAACATGCAACTGTTAAGTGATTTGATCAAGGACCCTGATACAGTGGACTAGGCAGGAGACCTGGCTTCTAATTTCTGTCTCTGACGGCTTGCTGTGTGACCTTGGGCCAGTCACTAAACCTTTATTTACTCATCTATACATTGTGGGTAACAGTTCTTAAGTACAGACACAGAAACATGGAGACTTAATTGGTAATGTATGTATGAGTTGAAAAAATAAGTACTTTTAAGAGTACCCATTAGAGCTTGGAGGGTAAGAAAGAAACACTGTTGAAAGGTGAACAAGCTGCCTTTTCTGTATCCTAGCTCTATTGCCTCCCTCAGAGCCCAGAAAGGCATGTGGCATGCCAAGTTATATGGACACAGAAGGAAAGAAGGGAGGAGTTAAGAAAAGGAAAAGTTTTGGCTGAACTGTTTTTTGCAGATAAATAAGCCAATTTTAAAAAGAAAAAAAAAAAAAACAAAGTTACATAAAAGTAGCAGTGGAACATTTAGGACACTACCTGCTACCCTCTCCCCTTTCAAGTCTATCCTCAGGAGAACCCACTTCTTCCACGATGCAAAGCCAGGCTGATTGCTAACTCTACTCCATTAGCCTTTGCAGTTCAGTAGGGTTCTATGCACACACAGTGTCTAAATGATTAGAGCAGTGGTTCCCAAACTTGTTCCACCGCTTGTGCAGGGAAAGCCCCTGTCAGGCCAGGCCAGTTTGTTTACCAGCCGCGTCCGCAGGTTCAGCCGATCGCGGTTCCCAGTGGCCGCGGTTCGCTGCTCCAGGCCAATGGGATCTCCTGGAAGCAGCGCGGGCCGAGGGACATACGGGCTGCCACTTCCAGCAGCTCCCATTGGCCTGTAGCAGCGAACTGCAGCCACTGGGAGCCGTGATCGGCCGAACTTGCGGACGCGGCAGGTAAATAACCTAGCCCGGTGCGACAGGGGCTTTCCCTGCACAAGCGGCGGAACAAGTTTGGGAACCACTGGACTAGAGAATTAAAGTTAAGTTCCATTGACTTTCATTGCAACCTAAGTTTTTAAGTGTCTTTAGAGCTTTTGAAATGTTTACCAGTAAAAACTTGTGAAGTGCTTTGGGATGAAATGTGCTTGATAAAGCATGATTTATTTTAAAATGTTAAGTTGGGGTCAGGTTAGTACAGAGATTCTCAAACTAGGGCTGCCTCTTATTCAGAGAAAGTCCCTGGTGGGCCAGGCCAGTTTGTTTACCTGCTGCGTCTGCAGGTTCGGCTGATTGCGACTCCAACTGGCTGCGGTTCACCGCTCCAAGCCAATGGGGTCTGTGGGAAGCGGTGCGGGCTGAGGAATGTGCTGGCAGCCACTTCCTGCAGCACCCATTGGCCTGGAGCGGTGAACCACGGCCAGTGGGAGCCGCGATCGGCTGAACCTGCGGACGCGGCAGGTAAACAAACCGGCCCGGCCCGCCAGGGGCTTTCCCTAAACAAGCAGAGCCCCTAGTTTGAGAATCACTGGATTAGTAACACTGCATCTTAAACACACTTTAGGGAATATTTCAACAATTTCATCTGTGTTCTAGCTGATCTTTTCAAGCAATGTCAGTCTGATATCACTCCCTTTCTCAAGCTTGCATGCTACTAAACATCTACATCCCCTGATTTTGTTCTTGTTCAGATATTTTTTCTTTATCATTTTTTCATATTATTATTATTATCATCATCGTCATCATCATCTGCTTTCCACCTAACTCACATGGTTTTTAGTTAGCTATGATAAGAAAAATTGAAGCCATCTTTCCTTATTTTTCACCATCATTATCTCTTTCTTTCTTTCTTTCTTTCTTTCTTTCTTTCTTTCTTTCTTTCTTTCTTTCTTTCTTTCTTTCTTTCTTTCTTTCTTTCTTTCTTTCTTTCTTTCTCTTTTCTTATTCGTTATGTATAGATGACTCTGAAAGTGATAAAATTGAGACATGTCAACATTAGATAGGTTATCCAGCTTTAACCTGAAAATGTTTTACAGTGCTCAAGATTACCACATTGGACTATTATCAGGTAAGACCTCTCTTGTTAGATCTACACTTGCTGTAACCATATTTGCTTTGTCATGAAACCTTGAAAGAAATGAAAAAAGATGTTGCTCACATTGTTTGTTCAGAGGGCAGGCTAACATTAAAATTCTACAGAATGATGTGTTCCACAGTAGGACCTCTTTGCTCTGATAAATGGATGCTTTTTACTCTCCATAAACAAATACATTCTGAATACTATAAAGAGACTGTATCCTTTGAATGAGCATTAATTCCTTTATGCATAAATGTTTAAATTAAACTGAAAAGGTCACTTAAAACTAAACAATGTTCAACCATAAAAGACAGCAGAAAATGAAAATCCAAATTAGGCTCAGAGAGCTAACATTTGTTTCTTGTGTCAGAATGAAAAACTTCAGCCTTACACTGTAATAATAGTCAACTACTCTAAAAATGATACTGTGAGATTTGTTCATTCATCGATGGCTAGAGTCACTCTAGCTTATGTAAGATGGTGTCATTTGGACTTTCCCATGCCAGAGAGACCTTCAGTGTCCTAGGCCTTCTGTGCTGAGAGAGTTATACCAGGGAGGGCAGCTTTAATAGGTGGCTGGTGGAGGCTACTGTAGGGATAAGCTTAATGAGTGAATGAATACTGTCATCCTACCCTGACCATGTTCCCTCCCTTACCATCCCCACCCAATATTTGGGCTTCATTAGCCCTCTACCAAACAGGCAGATATTGTTGTTTTGTGTCATTGCAAACACTCCATCAATAGACTTCCCACCACAGTAGGTCCTACGGTTAGATCACACCAGTATAAACAGGAATCAATCTTTTAGACTGCATGCTGACTGGGAAAAGTGGTAGAGTTTAGGTCAGGATTAGCTGGCTCTTGTTAGCTGACTGTGACCTAAATATGACCACTTTTCCTTATCAGGATTAAACCTTAGGGTGAAAATCCAATGGGGGAAGAAGTCCTGCTCAAGGCCCTTCTGCATCAATAGTAGCATTTTGCTTCCATAGATCTCAAAACTCTTTACAAAGATGGGCAACTATCATTATCAACATTTAACAGATAGGGAAATTCAGGCCCATGGTCATACAGCAGAACTGATAATGGAACTACCACTTCTTGACCTCCGCCAGTCCCATTCTCTATTCACCTGACCACAATGCCTCCTTCTGGGGATTAAATGACACAGAAGAGTCTTGTGTAGGCCCCCTGCATAGCGATACATTTCTCCCTTAATTGCTTCAACAACAAGTTTTCTCCAGTTACAAGGCAAAAGGATATTTTAATTTCCAGAACTGCAAATCTGATCTGGGGTATGCCAAAGCAAATGGAGGGTTTTTTTTGTTTGTTTTTGTTTTTTGCCTCTTACATCCTTAGTATCGAAGCTGCATTGGTACTCTCATTACTCAACATTAGGAGAATGAGGAAGGGAGTTATCTTGAGTTTATCCCCTCCCTGACTGTTCAGGAGCTATGAAAAAGGGACATGTTTTTTAAGCCATTCAACTCCTTTGGTAGCTAGAATGTAATATAGCCAGATAAGTGACAACAGCTCATGTTAGTACTAATTTCCCTCACCACTGGGCCCAACTCCTATATATGATCGTCCTAACTATGTATTACCAAAAATGATAACTCCCGGGGAATATTAAAGGTGTCCATTTTTTTTAAATAGGGTAGAGCCTTTGCAGCTCAGGAAATTACTGGAGCTTCTGTTGAACAGCACCCACAGAGCCTACTCTCTATAGGGCCTTTTGTGAGGCTTTCTCAGGACATCCAGGAATGTAGATCACCACGTTACTCCCCTCACCTGAGAGAGAGAGAGACTTGATGGTTCTAAACTGTGTGTCAGTTCCCTGATAGTTAGTTAGCCACCTAAACCAACTCCTCAGGACTCTGCCAGACCTTGCTTTGCCTTGCAAGTTAATCCTTGGGGTACACTAGTCCCCAAAACCCTTTATAGAGTGCTCCCCTGTAGCATACAGTCCCTGTCACTGGACACTCACAGTAATTACCAGGTAAACTGTCCTCAAAGAGACAGTGTATACACTGCTGGAAAGGTACAATTCAGGATCACGTCCTTTATAGCATAGCACTGTAACTATTTATGGTGGAAACTAATATTAGCTATTAACAAAAACAGAGATTCACAGATTCAAGTGAGTATAAAGTAAAATAATGGACACAGAAATGGTTCAAATAAATTTAAAAAAATACTAGAGACTAAAACTTAACATTCTACAACCCTTATCTAATGCAGTTTTTCACCCTCAAAGTCTTTCTGTAGCGCTTGCTGGTTTTCAGTCAATCCAGGATCCATTACTTCATTAATCACCCCCCTCTGCCAAGGGGGTAAAATGGAAAACAGGGAATTGTTCCGGGGAATAGCTGTCTTCCAGGTCCAATGCCTCCCCTTGTGGTGTCTCAACCCATTGCGCTTTCTTTCACTCTGAGGCCCCTCTTCTCTTTGTAACTCAGCCCTTTGGCCAGGTCACTATAGGGTTTCTCCTTCTGGGGCATACTGAGAGAAAACTGGACTTGACATAACTGCAGCCATTTTGTGTACTCAGACTCCAATATTTGGAAGTGAAAACACCATGTAGTCAGAAATAATTTGGCCTTGCTTGCATAGACAAAACAGCTGCACAGCTACAGTGTCACTAATAAGAATACATAAAGTGACAGATTCATGAGAATGGGAGGAAGTGTGAATAGCTGACCATGGATCTGTGTGTCTATGAGCATGAGTTTCTTTCTGGGAATTGCTTAGCTGACAAATAAACATCTTTGCTGATGCTAGGGAAATTGTTAGTCCATTAGTGGTTACTATAAATTATATGCTTTCTTCTGAGCAACTTATACAAAAAATTAGTGAGAATGTTCAATTTGGATAAGTTCAGAGAGGTTTTCAATGAGCTAGGAGACGGACATCCAACTCCCTAGTGGCTAGGAGAAAGACTGGCCACTGGAACCCTGCTGCTGGCCACTTGATACCATCTCAGACTTTGGGTAACTCTGGGGTGATCTAGACTATTGTTATTTTAGCTGTGTGCTTTAGATTCAATAAAAACAAAGATTTGGGGGTGAAAGCACTCTTGTGAGCACCAGTCATTTATGAAAAAAGAAAAGGAGTACTAGTGAACCTTAGAGACTAACCAATTTATTTGAGCATAAACTTTTGTGAGCTACACTCACTTCATCGGATGCATTCAGTGGAAAATACAGTGGGGAGATTTATATACACACAGAACATGAAAAAATGGGTGTTATCATACACACTGTAAGGAGAGTGATCACTCAAGATGAGCTATTACCAGCAGGAGAGCGGGGGAGGGTGGAGAGGGGCAGGGTAGAAAACCTTTTGTAGTGATAATCAAGGTGGGTCATTTCCAGCAGTTAACAGGAACCTCTGAGGAACAGTCGGGGGGGGGGGGAGGAAATAAACATCGGGAAATAGTTTTACTTTGTGTAATGACACATCCACTCCCAGTCTCTATTCAAGACTAAGTTAATTGTATCCAGTTTGCAAATTCCCCCCCCCTTCCCCCACTGTTCCTCAGACATTCCTGTTAACTACTGGAAATGACCCACCTTGATTATCACTACAAAAGGTTTTCTTTTCCCACCCCCCCCCTCACTCCCCCTCCCGCTCTCCTGCTGGTAATAGCTCATCTTAAGTGATCACTCTCCTTACAGTGTGTATGATAACACCCATTTTTTCATGTTCTGTGTGTATATAAATCTCCTCACTGTATTTTCCACTGAATGCATCCGATGAAGTGAGCTGTAGCTCACGAAAGCTTATGCTCAAATAAATTGGTTAGTCTCTAAGGTGCCACTAGTACTCCTTTTCTTTTTGCGAATACAGACTAACATGGCTGCTATTCTGAAACCAGACATTTATGAGAAGAGGAGCTGAGTCCCCTTTGACTTATGTCCTGAAAACAAAGGCTAGTTACCACAGTTTCAGGATCAGAAAACCGCAGGTAACAAGAGAGTCTCACTGGAACAACTGTCCAGGCAATACTACTGTATTCATGACTGGCAGGAGAACCCAAGCACGCTGACTACATCAGGTTTCAGCCCAGCTCAATCCCCAACTTTGCCACTCTCTCCTTGGTCTACTTCCTACTCTGCTTCCCCCAGGATTTCTTCTCAATCTTTCTTGCTTCTAGATGCTGTTACTTAAGGGCCGGGCTACAACCCATTCCATGGGTTCCCTAGGTCCATTTCCCCCTCTCTAATACATAGAGAAGGGCTACAGACTTCCTCTGTAGCAGCCATTTCTGTTGGCAGCTTCCTTGCTTTATACTGGCCCACCCCACACCTGCTCAGCTGAGCTTCATCTTTCACCAAGAGTTATTTCTCCAGCCTAAGCCCCTCATGTGTGGCCTATCACACTAATTGGCCCTTTCACATGCCATCATACTTCCCTCCTGTCTGGAAGGAACCTGTTTCTCTTCCTTTGGTTACAGACTTTAAAGCCTCATATTAGTAGGTATACATAATTCCACACATACGCTTGACAGTGATATTAATGGCCAGTGCATCAACAGTTTTTACTTGACACCTTACATTGTCTTTTTTTATAGATAAGTACTATGACAGCCATGTGCTGGCGGACTGAATTTGTCAGGCTTGATAGGAGTTGCTGGCAGAACAGCGAACATTTTGCCAATTGGCATTGAGTGGTTCTTAGGGTCACACATTTATTTCTGCAGTATGAAGACAGACCACAGCTTGTGTTCACCCCTAAGGAAATTTTGAGGACAGTGCGATATATATTCATCTTAGAAATATTTGTAAGAGTGTGAGGTTACTGATGAAATTCAGTCACTGCAACTGAGCAATAATGTCATTTCTCTAGCTTATATATATGCCAGATAAATTTACAAATTACGGTACAGTATGGTCTTACAAAATATGGTAACTACAAAAAAGTCAAATGTTTCTTTGCGGTTATGTTGATTTTCATTCACCGATGATCTTTTACAAATATATGGACATTATGTAGTCTTAGAAAAAAACATGATCATTGTTTTATGATCTACACAGAGCAGTGGCACATAGTTTGCATAAACCCCAAACAATATTCCAAAACACAAAAAGAGGAAGGATAGTCAAAATATGGCAGCAGTTAACTTAACTAGTGGTTTTCAAAATATGTCTATTGAAAGGAAGCTGGAATTTTTCAAGCTAAACACCTGCTCCTGGAAAGACTGAAGTACATGCATAATTTTATGCTTATTAGTAGTCCTTTTACTTCCATTGGACTCATGTTGACTTCAGTGGAGCATTTCAATGCATAAAGTTAGAAATGCCTATGTCTTCGCAGTATCGTAGTGTCTACTTTGGTTCATCTCTAACAGTACCTTATTAAAAGACTAATGATTTTCTGATTTTTTCACGGGTATAGATCCACCTACATACATGTTATTGATGGGAGTGTTTTTTTTTAAACCACCCAAGCCACATTTACATAGTGTAGCTAGTTCTACCAGTGTATCATTGATCCAGTTGCATATTTTATTAGATGATTTTTCATAGAACTTGATGAATGACCTGCATTTTACTAGCAGAGCTTTGTTACACTTCAGCTGTTGAATTTTCACCTACTATAATATTGATCAATCTACACATTTATTAGCACAATCATAATTTTTAAACGTTAGATACAATACTAGTCAATTTGTAAAGCATGATTTGGCAACTCTTACACACACTGAATATCACTTATGCAAGTTAAATTGGAAATAGTGTGCAACATAACTAAAGATAGGTTTCAGAGTAACAGCCGTGTTAGTCTGTATTCGCAAAAAGAAAAGGAGTACTTGTGGGACCTTAGAGACTAACCAATTTATTTGAGCATGAGCTTTCATGAGCTACAGCTCACTTCATTGGATGCATACTGTGGAAACTGCAGAAGACATTATATAAACAGAGACCATGAAACAATACCTCCTCCAACCCCACTCTCCTGCTGGTAATAGCTTATCTAAAGTGATCATCAAGTTGGGACATTTCCAGCACAAATCCAGGTTTTCTCACCCTCCGCCCCCCGCCACACAAACTCACTCTCCTGCTGGTAATAGCCCATCCAAAGTGACCACTCTCTTTAAAATGTGTATGATAATCAAGGTGGGCCATTTCCAGCACAAATACAGGTTCTCACCCCCCACCCCCTTTTTTAAAAAAAAACAAACACACAAAAACTCACTCTCCTGCTGGTAATAGCTTATCCAAAGTGACCACTCTCCTCACAATGTGTATGAAAATCAAGGTGGGCCATTTCTAGCACAAATACAGGTTTTCTCACCCCCCACCCCCTTTTTTTCAAAAAAACACACACACAAAAACTCACTCTCCTGCTGGTAATAGCTTATCCAATCTTATCCAAACCTTATCCAATCACTTTGGATAAGCTATTACCAGCAGGAGAGTGAGTTTTTGTGTGTGTGTTTTTTTGAAAAAAAGGGGGGGTGGTGAGAAAACCTGTATTTGTGCTAGAAATGGCCCACCTTGATTTTCATACACATTGTGAGGAGAGTGGTCACTTTGGATAAGCTATTACCAGCAGGAGAGTGAGTTTGTGAGTGTGTTTTTTGTAGGGGGGTGGGGGGATGAGAAAACCTGGATTTGTGCTGGAAATGGCCCACCTTGATTATCATACACATTTTAAAGAGAGTGGTCACTTTAGATGGGCTATTACCAGCAGGAGAGTGAGTTTGTGTGGGGGGGGGCGGAAGGTGAGAAAACCTGGATTTGTGCTGGAAATGTCCCAACTTGATGATCACTTTAGATAAGCTATTGCCAGCAGGAGAGTGGGGTGGGAGGAGGTATTGTTTCATGGTCTCTGTGTATATAATGTCTTCTGCAGTTTCCACAGTATGCATCCGATGAAGTGAGCTGTAGCTCACGAAAGCTCATGCTCAAATAAATTGGTTAGTCTCTAAGGTCCCACAAGTACTCCTTTTCTTATAATTAAAGATAGCAGAATTGGGCCCTTAGTGTTGTTTTAAAATGTTATGCTTCATTTCCACTACGTATTTACTCTTGATTCCTTTATCTGGTTTGTATTAGTACTGATGGGCATAATGTCTTCAATTCAATTACAGTTTATTTTTTGTTATTTTATGTCTGCATATTTTCCCTCAAAAGTAGATATTTCTTCCCATATACAAGTGAAAAGATCACTCAGAACTACTGACATCAAATTATTTCAAAGAAGGAGGGGAAATAAGATGTATTTTATGATTGGCTCCTGCTTCCCTAGAAGCCATGGAAAAATTGTCACTGCATGAATCCGATGAAGTGAGCTGTAGCCCATGAAAGCTTATGCTCAAATAAATTTGTTCATCTCTAAGGTGCCACAAGTACTCCTGTTCTTTTTGCGGATACAGACTAACACGGCTGCTACTCTGAAACGATTTATTAGAAGGATACATGATACTATGTTTAATAGAGATTGTTAGAGCTAGTTGACAAATAGCTTAGCACATGTTGCAGTTTTAATATTTAAATTATGGGAAGGAGAATTTTTTAATTCTGAAAGGTTAGACTGGATTCAAAAGTCTGATTATTAGGTAAATGTTTCATCTGGCATAATTTTGCTACTTTAAAGAGAAATTTTTCACACAACAGAAGATGTAGGGATTGGAAGTTTACTCTTATATCTAGATCATTAGTAGCAGAAGAATCTACTAACTCTGAAACAGCTGATTTGTTTTTATTTAAATTATATGACAACCTTATTAATATTAAACATTATATACACCTGAAATTTGGGAGCTGTGGATCGTCAATGTAAACCGTCTTGCAGCCTGCCAGCAGATTACACTGATGGGATACGTGCGGCCCACATGTTGCCCACTGTTGGTGTATGACAAATCTGAAGCAAAGTCCTTAATGCAATGGTTAAAACACAGATTTCTTTATTGTATAGATCAGCTCCCATTGCGGAATTCAGGGAAAGTGCACACCTCTGCTGGCCTTTCTAGACCTTTTGATCGGACTATGAAAGACCAGGCAGGAGATCACAAGTGGCCAAGGACTGCTCAATGAGTAGCAAGTCTCTACTCAAATAAATAAAAGGTCCAGTGTGGCAAAAGATCTTGCCTTTAGAATACACGTAATTAACCTTGCCACCAAGGCCCTGAATAAAACACTCAGAGGTAGCTGCTTGCTCTCCTGAGGCTGAAGTCCCAGATGTCAGAGTGATGAAAAGACTTATTATCTGAGCTAGTGGAAGGGGTTGCCAGACAGACATAAGGTGATGTCCTTGCTGTCATCTGTGTTACAACAATCCTGGATGACTGATCTGTGAAGCAGGATTAGTTTGGAACGCAGAACAAGGTAAGTGATAGTTTTTATTAAACAAGACAGTAAATCAGGTTGGTAATCAAGAAATTAGGTTTAAAATTAAGAAGAGATGTGACCATATCTGAAATTATTTCTTACTCTTCCTAATATGTTAGCAGGCAGAGTCCCCCAATCAAGGGTCAGGGCCCCATTGTGTGGTACTGTATACACATCATAAACAATAACAATAAAAACAGTGCCTGCCACAAAGAGACTACCAGTGATAAAGTTAAGGTTGCCCTACACTTCCCTTTATAAGACTATGTTTTCATTTGCTTATAACATTGTCATTTTAAAACCATTTAAGATGGAATTTTCCATGCAGAGTGTCTGCCTAAGGCAGATTTTTGGGGAAGTTTCAGCTAAAATGTTTCTGTCATTTCAGAGAATGATAACTATTCAGTGAGCACCTTCCACCCTGAGCACTGAATGAGGTAAGTGTCTTTTGGGGAAAAAATAAAATGTTTGTGAGCATGTAATTAAGGATTATATCATAATACATACATACAAATGATGCTGATTTAAGGTTGTATGGGCAAACTTCATTCTGTAATTTCTTATAGCATACAAACCTTTGCAACACTGTAAATCTTTACAGTTTACAAACCTTTGTAAAAATGACATAATTTAAACATAATTAAATACAAATAGAGGTGTTTTATGTAATAACAGGTGGCTAAAAAAGATGGGGTAAACAGTGAAACAATCAGCTTAATAAATAGAAGTTTCAGCACTGTCACTGCCTTGCCATTTGCAATGGATAATTCTAGGAAGGCAACCTAGAGCAGAGCACTGCATGGGAAGCATATTTAGTTACCTGGGTTACGCATGCAACAAATGCATGGAAATACAAGGTTGCTTTGTTTTACAGAGACTTTCACAAAAAAACTGTTTTACAGAATGTAATGGTCTCCATTCAGTGTCTGGTTGGGAAGCATGACCTAGTGGTCAAAGCCAGAACCCCAGACTGCCAAGGGGGTTCTGGGGAGGGGATCCTGGGCCCTCCCACTCTACCAGGCTCTGACCCAGGGCTCTTTTAGCTACCAGGAACTGGCAACCATGACTATTTAAGGTCGTCCTCTGTGGGCTTCTTCCTCTCATCTCCCCTCCCCCCCCCCCCCCCCGGGGTCACCTCAGTCCAAGACCTTCGCCTGATGGGAAAATCCAAATCTCAAGGAAGCAAGAGAGAGTGACCACTGTCCAGGGCCACAGAACACTTCCGTCTCTGCTTGTCTCTGCAAAGGGTCCTCCTTTCCTAACAGAGGACCCCTTTGGGCAGCTGCATCAGAGCCTGTAAGTTTTGCTCTGCTCTGCTGGAGCTGTGGGCTGCAGGTTCGCTCACCTTCAGCACTACCCCCGAACTGGGGTAATTTCCTACCTTTTAATTCCTCCAGCAGATGGAGCATTTGCTGCAGGTGTGGTGGTGCTGGCTGAGCCCAAAATGAGCCCTTGTTTCTCAGTGTGGGATTTGTGCACCCCATCGCACAGAACTAAATAGTTACAAAGTTAAAATAGAAATAGAGGGGGAAATATGAATATAAGGAAGACAGCAAAATACACTTTGAGATGAGATTTGGAAAGAAATGAAGATTTTATGGTGGCAAGAAGACTGTAGAAGATGACTAGAAGCTACAGAGGAGAAAGCTCTTGCAGCAATAGTGATGAGATCATCTGAAGGGACAAATGGGAAGCCAGTGCTAGAGAACTGGAAGGAGCATGTAAGAGAATAGGGCCTGAACTAACTCCCATTGAGTTCAGTTGGGATTGAATTGAGCTCAAAGCAAGAAATAGACTGACGTTCATGGAGGATTTTAAAAACAAGAACTGGCTCTTGAATGGAATGGGGAGCCCATAGCACAAGGAGTCTGTGATCTTTCCTTTATATATATGAGAAGATGAGCAGTGACACTTGGAAACTTGAGGAGTTGGAGATAATAGAAAAAGGAGATACAATTTGAGAGGAGATGAGGAAATGGCTAAGGATTTGATCAAAAAAGTAGTCCAGGCCATTTCATGTATTTCTTCCAAATATTTATGGTGAAAACTACAGCCCAGATGCTCATGTACATCAGAGCTCTATTCAGTGCACAGGAGCAAAGCTGGTTTATAATCATTTTAACATTTCCCCCCAGGGAAAAACAGAGGCCAATGCAGTCCCTGGCACAAGCTAAGGCTCCTTTAGGGTTATTCTAAATTGCCTCAGGGCCCGTTATACAAGTAAAGATTGCAGCATACTCATGCCCCATCCTCTTCTTTATTTATCATCACCCCATGATATACCCTATTCAGGGAGGAATGTTCCTTAAATCCATCTTTACAGCCCTTTTTCATCTTTCAGAGACCATAATCTGTACCAAGATCTGAGCATGTTTTTGATATATTTCTATGTATCTGTGTTAATGTTAACATCTTTAAACTAGAGTTTCAGATTTACTGCTCAGTTTTGGGGCTCTGATCTAGCATTTAAACATTGGTAATAATTATATGTCCTGAAAATAGAGTACAATGAATAACTATAGTGGCTTCTGGTATGATGAAATCAATCTTAATCAAGAATCAATTATCTCAGCTTTTTTGACATAACATAAATAGATTTTGCTAAAACAAAAATGTCGTAGCTGAGAATTTATGACAAGGTCATAATCAAAAGTGTCAGAAACTTTTCAGTCCTGCATAGGACATTGGTAGAACTCTGATGTGCACATGTTTCCTTTGTTTGTGCCATTTACAGCCTGTGGAGTAGGAAGAGGGGGAAGGTAGAAAATTGAAATGTAGGACAAATGTCACAGCTAACAATCCCTGGTGTATGATTTTGTCAGACCAATTTCTAGGAAAAGCGATGAAGTGAAAAGGGTCATAGTGTAAAGGACAGGAGAAGTGAAAGTATAAAACAAAATTCAGTTAAAATAGGGAATATTTTATAATAAGAATCACTTAATATAATAACTTGCTCGAAATAAAGAAGAATACATGTGCTATGAGAAGTGTTTTCAGTAGCTGTACCTCTGCCAATGTTTGTAAACCTAATTTGGTTCTCCAAAATGGCTTTCACCGAAGAACCATATTGCATTGAAAGAGTCTACCTTATACAGATTCAGAATACCACTGAAAACACTAAGTTTTTTTAAGATAGTAGCATTTTGTAAGTAGACTCTTTCTAAAGAATAATAAAATAGTGCCAATACTGTCTGTTTTGGCCACTACCGGGACTCCATCTTCTCTTGGACAATTTGAAATCCTTTGACTGCAATTATGTCACCAACTTTTCCTGAAGCCACATGATTTCAGGGACAGGACCTCTTAGATTACTGAAAACTTTAGGTGAATACACCTATGACAGAAAATAGGATAATAGAGTTTGATCTGTATCCATAGTAGACTCGCATCAGAGCAATGAAAAGAAATAGACTCTCCCATTCATGTCTAGGGTGATCACACCTGGAATGCTGAATAGTATTTCAGTCTTTCTGATTACAATGAGATTAAAAACCTGGAGGTAGTTCAGAGAAGAGAAATAATTTTTATAACTATGGGGCTAGTTGAATTGGTTTATGGTTGGAGAAAGAATAAAAGAGCCAAAGAAGTATAGTTTGGCTAAGTGAGAAAGATGGTGGTGAAGGGGCAGGAAATCATAATAACCATCTATAAACATTTAAAGGAAGTAAATACCAAGAAGTGAGAGGAATTTTTTGGGATAATTCTCAGCCAGGGAGGGGGACGGAGAATAGTGAGTATTAGGAAAACATCCTGATTGCAACATCTAGTAGGCTATAGATTAGTCTCCCTAGGGTATTGATGGAAACACAATTGCTGGACTTCAGAAAATTGTACTTAAGTACTTAATGTACTATAAATAACAAAAATAAATCAGTCCTGCCTTGGCAGGAGGAGGTACTAGATGAACTGATAGAATATACAGAAGGAAAAGATCTATGGACTTGAGGAGATATGCCAATTTATACCAGAAAAGGGTATGACTGTATGACCTGTATCCCTCAGCGTCTGTATTCTGTATTTTGCTCTCATACAAGTGACATGAAAGAGATACTATCTGAGGTCACACTTTGCTGTGCAAAGTATGAGAGAGACAATGAAAGAGTATGGAATAGCATGCCACTCCAAGTACATTGTTGTTCCATTTTTTGATACTTTTAGATAGTTAGATTACTCTGAAGGTCTATATTAGCAAACAATCCTTTAGTAAATTAACTAGTATTCTTTGGGTCATACTGTTGGGGACACTGGGGCATGGCCACTAGGTAACTCGAGGGGATGGAAGACCACGAGTGTCGATAAAGCCCCCTTGCATGAGGCCCAGGTGTCCTGGGCCCCCCTCCTGCCTGGAGGCACTCGCAGCACCTCTGCGTGCTGGGCCCGGGTGTCCTTGCCCCCCCCCGCCTGGAGGCGCGCGTGGCGGTTGTGCTGAGAATCTGCAACAGTATGTTGCAGAGTCAGACTGCCTGAAACTAAGCAAGGCCAAACAGGGGAGATATGGAAGAACAATGCTGAATAAAGCAGCTTTAGGTATGGTTTAACAAATGATACAGAGAATCAGGGAACTAGCTGGGAACTGGATTGGCTGGCTATATGGATACTTGGGGCAGCTTGCTATTCGATAAGTATGCTGGGAAAAAGGATGTATAAAAGCCTGTGTAACTTCCTGCTCTGTGTGCAGGATTTGAGATTTTATTCTCCCTATACCTTTTGGCAGCTGCAAATAAACTTTTCTGCTTCTCCACCCGGTTGTGATTATTGGGTGTAGCACACCGGGTAACGAACCACTCAAGCTGTTGTTCAGCCTCTCGGCACTGGGTGCCGGCAACAGCTTTTGGCGTCCCTGGGTGGGCGACGAGGCTGCAATTTAGCCTTGCCCGGACCCCTCCTGGAGGTCGAGGATTGCGGCGAGAACCGACACCCAGCGCGCACCGGTGAGTTCATCGGGGGCCTCGGAGGAGACGCGATTTGATCGACCCCAGAGGGCACAACGATGCAACGCACTCATATAGTGGAGAAGCTGTTGTGGACGGCGGTGAAGAACCGGTCCCTTGGATAAGGTAGGAACCTTTTAAAATCCGGATTATATGCTCTGTTGGAACCTGGGGACGCCCAGAGTTACCCTGTAGGTATGGGACAGGGACAGAGCTCAGAGGTTAGGGCACGGTGTACGCCCCTAGAGTGCATTCTAGCAAACTGGAAGGTATTTGGTGTGGATCCGATGACTAAGAGCCAATTAAAACGATTCTGTACAGTTGACTGGCCTCAATATCAACTAGAGGACCAGGAGTGGTGGCCACCAGGAGGGTCAATTAATTACAACACGATCCTTCAGTTACTCCTGTTCTGTCAGAGAACAAGGAAATGGAATAAACATATGTATGCACATTTGTTTCTGACTTTATGTACTCGACCAGATATTTTACAGCACTGTAATCTGACTCCGACTGGTTCGGTAGTAGCTAATGTTAGTCCCCAGACCCCCAACCCCCACTGTAATGGCAGAGCCGGTGTCCCCTTCGGCCCCCACACCCCCACCGTATAAGGGTAGGATGCCTCGGGTTACAGAGATTGCCCCCTTGGTGGGACTCTATCCTTTGCTTACCGAGACTGTTGTGGCTTGCCCAGGGGCAGACGGATGTCAGGCTACCACTATGCAAGTGTATACCCATGTGCCATTCAATCCAATAGACTTAGCAGCTTTTAAAACACAGGCTGGGGAATTCTCAACGAACCCAAGCAGGTTTATTTCAGTCTTTGAGGGGTGCCTCAGTAGTCACAAGCTGATTGAGATGACTCTAATATCCTCCTGAGAACCCTGTTGTCTGAGGTGGAGAGGGATCAGGTTACAGCTAAGGCAAGGGGAGCGTCAGTGTTCAAGCAAAAAAAAAAAAAAAAAAAAAAGAAAGGAATCTGTCAAGTTCCTCTCCAAATAATTGTAAGCGGCTCAGGGCATTTCTGGGTATGGCAGGCTTTTGCAGGATATGGATCCCAGAGTTTGGACTGTGGGCTAAACCCCTGTACGACTGTGTAAAAGGAGCGGATCATGACCCCTTCTATTGGACCCCAGAGGCTGACAGGGCATTTAAAATCCTGAAAAGAAAATTGATGGAAGCCCCAGCTCTGGATCTGCCGGATCTCTCTAAGCCGTTTCAGTTGTATGTACATGAACGAAGGGGTGTGGCCCTAGGAGTGCTTACACAGCTGTTAGGAGCATGGAGACGTCCCGTGGCTTATTTTTCTAAGCAATTGGATCAGGTTGCAAAGGGTTGGCCGGCATGTTTACAGGCGGTCGCAGCTACTGCCCTATTGCTTGAGGAAGCCGAGAAGCTAACATTGGGAGGGGTTATGCAAATCTATACTCCCCACATGGTCCGAGCCTTATTGGATGCAAAGGGAGGGCTTTGGCTCACCCAGGCTAGGATTGCTCAATACCAGGCTAAGCTGTTAGAGAACTCTGAAGTCACCTTACAGCCTTGCCCCTCCCTTAACCCAGCCACTCTCTTGCCAGAAACAGAGGAACAGAAACATGACAGTTTAGAGATCATAGATGTCCAGTACTCCAGCCGTCTGGATTTAAAGGATGTACCCCTCCCAAATGCAGATTATGAGTGGTACACTGATGGTAGCAGTAGTGTAATAAATGGGCAAAGGAGGGCGGGTTATGCTGTTGTGAAAGGAGGGATGGCTCCATTCCCCAGAAGGGAAGGTCCTCTTACCAAAGGGCCTAATCCGGCCAGTGCTGCAGAAACTACATCAAATCACTCATGCTGGCAGGGAAGCACTTATCCAACTAATGGGAAAATACTTTATCACTTCCGGACTCCGACCCCTGGCTGCCCAGGTACAAGCGGATTGCTTAGTCTGACAAAAGAATAACCCCCGACCAGGACATCCTGTGCCACCGGCTGCCCTAGAACCCACTCCGGGCCCTGGACAAGTGTGGCAAATAGACTTTACTGAGTTTCCCCGGACCCAAGGGTTCAAATAGCTCCTTGTCATAGTGGATTGGTTCAGCGGACGGCCAGAAGCCTTCCCATGCCGTAACTGCACTGCCAGAACAGTGGCCCTCAAGTTTGTTAAGGAGATCATTCCTCGCTTTGGACTCCCCCTGTGGATGGAATCTGACAATGGGACACACTTCATGTCAAAAATTATTCAAAGCATCTCACATGCCTTACAGATCCCCTGGAAACTCCATACGCCCTGGAGACCGCAAGCCAGTGGTGTAGTGGAGCGTACCAATCAGACCCTTAAACGGCATCTCGCAAAAGTGTGCCAAGAAGCCTCACTGCGATGGCCTGATGCTTTGCCCCTTGTCCTACTCCGTATCCGCGTTCTCCCAAAGGGTAGATTAGGGCTCAGTCCCTTTGAAATTATGTTTGGAAGGGCATGGCCTATGAATGGCACCCCGGTTCTGTCAGGGGAATGGGAGTTGGGTAATGGTTTTTTGTCACAGTATATGTGTTCCCTGTCTGCTGTTCTCTTGTTTCTTCACAGGTATACCTAGGATTCCCAGCCTCTCCCCTTGGACTCTCCCGTTCACTCCTTACAGCCCGGTGACTCTGTGCTTGTTCGCACCTGGAAAGACGAGCCTCTTCAGGAAAAGTGGAAAGGACCCTATACCGTCCTGCTGATCTCCCATACAGCGGCAAAGATCGAGGGACACAAGAACTGGATCCATCACTCTCGTCTGAAGGCAGTACCCGCCCCCTCGTCAGCAGAACAGTGGACCGTCCACCTGCTGACTCCTCATCTAGTGACGATCTCGGGCTAAAGCTACTGTTTAAAAGACACAAATAGCGGGCACCTTAATGCTAAAATGGGCCCACCCAGGTACTGGAGGCCCTGGGTTGGGAAGACTCTGGTAATAATTAATTGGGTAACATTGTTATTCTCTGTATTGGTATTTCCAGACTGTGCATATCGGGAGCATAACTCCTTTGTTTTGCTTGCGCACCATGTTGCTACTTTAACAAACCAGACTGATTGCTGGGTATGTGCTCCAACTCCACTGTCCCCCAAAACGGGAATGCTCCTTGACATGTTGCCCTTGACCCTAGCAGAATTAGCCACCACCAAAGAGCAGGAAAGAACGGACTCACCGTTCTGGAACAAGACCTCTTTACAGCAAGCCACCTATCAGGACCAGGAGTATTCAGTTGCAGTACTCACTGAGGGAGTGTTATGGTTTACCCAAAACCAATCTGATCACTATGGGCATCCTGTGGAAAAGAGCTCCTGTGTTATTACACAGTGGGCTGATGGGTATTGGATAAAGACCAACAGGGGAGGCCAACAGTGTGGGTGTAATGGTTCCTCCCCTTTTAGGGAAACACAAATACTCTTACCACAAAAAAGGGGTTTGGAAATGTAACTTGCCGTCCAGTTAATATCTCCAATGTAGCAAGCCAATGGTGGGTTTGTAGTGGTTCCTATGGTGAGTGTAATTTGAATGGCACAATTAGAAATGCCCCCACTTGTACCCAATCAGGAGGATGGGATGCCCCCCTAGGGGCATATGAACTGTTTGGAAAAGCAGCCTTAAATATCCCAGGAATCCTCTTAAGAAACAGTCCTTACTGGGCCCTACAGGGTCACTATTTTGTATGTGGCCGAAAGGCTTACAAGGTGCTGCCAGCCTACTGGACAGGTAGCTGTTATATAGCTCATGAAGTTCCTCATCTTTCCATAACTGCCACACTGCCCAAAGGAAAGATTAGAAATGCCCAAGACACCTCTGTTAAGTCACAAGAAAAGACCCTGCGGCGACTGACTAAGGCATTGAAGGGCAATATGAAGAATCCCCTCACAACCGAGAAGCTGGTAGGGTGCTCTGTACTAAAAATAGCACCACTGTTTACTGGGCCAGCCATGGCATGCATAGGCCGCTATACTATAAGGCTGCAGATGGTACTTGAGAAAGTGGCCTTAGAGTTAGAGGACTCGGTTAGTAATTTAGGGTCAGCAGTGAAAACATTAAATAAAAAGGTACAGCAGCTCAGGACGTTTTCCCTCCAAAACAGGCTGGCTTTGGACTATCTCTTGGCATCCCAAGGAGGGGTTTGTGCCCTCGTCGGGCCCCGATGTTGTGTATATGTAAATAATAGCAGTTATGAAATCTATGAAAAGGTGGTACAGGCTGAGACCCATGCCCGAGCCGGAGCACAGGTTGCCTATACTGCTCCAGAGAACGATTGGTTGCAAACCTTGTTTTCAGGCTGGGGTTTGTCGTCTTGGCTTGGTGGTTTATTTAGCCTGCTATTGAAAATTCTCTTTCCTGTATTGCTTGTATTACTGGTATTATGCTGTGCAGTATCATGTGTCAGGGCCCTTTTGCAAAAGTTAATAAGTCGTTCTCTTCAGGGCTATCACAAAATGCTTATACAAAGTCATATTGTAAAGAAATAAGTAGCCCAAGTGAGAAAACTCAGAGCCAAGAATGTTGAGTGTTCTCAAAGGGGGGAGTTGTTGGGGACACTGGGGCATGGCCACTAGGTAACTCGAGGGGATGGAAGACCACAAGTGTCGATAAAGCCCCCTCGCACTAGGCCCAGGTGTCCTGGGCCCCCCTCCTGCCTGGAGGCACTCGCAGCAGCTCTGCGTGCTGGGCCCGGGTGTCATTGCCCCCCCCCCGCCTGGAGGCGCGCGCGGCGGTTGTGCTGAGAATCTGCAACAGTATGTTGCAGAGTCAGACTGCCTGAAACTAAGCAAGGCCAAACAGGGGAGATATGGAAGAACAATGCTGAATAAAGCAGCTTTATGTATAGTTTAACAAATGATACAGAGAATCAGGGAACTAGCTGGGAACTGGATTGGCTGGCTATATGGATACTTGGGGCAGCTTGCTATTGGATAAGTATCCTGGGAAAAAGGATGTATAAAAGCCTGTGTAACTTCCTGCTCTGTGTGCAGGATTTGAGATTTTATTCTCCCTGTACCTTTTGGCAGCTGCAAATAAACTTTTCTGCTTCTCCACCCCGTTGTGATTATTGGGTGTAGCACACCGGGTAACGAACCACTCAAGCTGTTGTTCAGCCTCTCGGCACTGGGTGCCGGCAACAATACTGTTAGAGTTTTTCCTCACCTTTTAGATGGAAATGTGACAGATGTAAATTTAAGTTATCGTTGTATCAAGCTGTTCACCAAGTTCATAAGTCATACTAAACTTGCTGTTGTTCAGTGGTTAGGCTGTAACTGCTGGCACAGTCATCACCAGCCCTCGATGCATGCCTTGCTGAAACTGAAGCAGCTGCTGTCAGAAATTAAATACATAGAGTTTTTTAAAGGTTTTTTATAAACACGCTAGACCCCAAATCTGCTTGATCTTATTATTGTCAGATTCTGAAAATTCTCTGGTTTCTAAATACTTTTGAAAAAAGATAGGGAATTCATCACTCTGTCATAAAGAATTATTTTAAATACACTTTTTATACATGACTGCAATATTTTTTACTCTGATGATTCAATACCAGCCATCCAGCTAACAAAGGGAACCAAATTCCCTTCACAGAACTCTGCTGATACATTGTTATCAATATATGGGGAAAAAAATAAAAAGAAAATAAACCTAAAAAAAACCAACAAAAAACCTAATAAACCTAAACCTAATAAACCCAACAAAAATAAAATAAAAATAAAAACCTAAAATCAATCAATTAGAGCCAGGTTGACCTGTGGACTGCAAGACTTGGGAAAATAAATCACCACAAGGCCCAACTCAGCAGGAAAGGAGTATAATTTCAAAACCTCTCTGAGTTCCATGTGAAACTAAGAGAAACTAAGAATAAGCAGTGTCTAGTACACAAACTAAGATATGGGGTTGCACATAGCAATCTACACCCTAACCCTGCAAGTTGATCCGATTTTCAAAGGAAAGAACTGGGATTCAGTGCTCAGAGGTGATACAGGAAAGTGTTTTTGTGGCAGTAAGGCAAGTTGCTGGGGAAGCCGGAAAAACCGCTTTCCTTTCTCATATACCCTCCCCCTTTCAGAGTGGAAACCTGGGAACCTTACATCAAAGGGCAAGGTGAAACAAAACAGTATTTATCCCTCTGTGGCCCCTTTGCTGCTTTCTCCTAGTCCCAACCTCTCCCACTCCACATGGTGTCAGTTCACTAAAAGCCCCCATTTTCCCTGAATTCCACTCTGCCAGCACAACCCATCTTTTTCCCAACTCACCCTCCCTAACTGCCACATATGCATCTATCTTTCAGAAAGAGGACTCCTCCTCTTCCTACTTACAATTCTCCAGAGTTTTACTCCCCACCGCCTGAAACCTCTCTTGAGCTGACGGTCCCAGGCTCAGAATAGCCAAGTTCAGACTCAAAATCCTTTCCCTCAACCTGTAACATCCACCACTACCAGGCACAGAACCTTCCTCTGTAGCTCAGACACTGCAGCCCAGCCCCATTATTCTTTAACAGATGTAGCAGGGAATATGTGCAGACAGCTCTACCATATATACAGTTAGGGTCACCAGATGTCCCAAATTTATAGGGACAGTCCCGATATTTGGGGCTTTTTCTTATATAGGTGCCAATTACTCCCTACCCCCATCCCAATTTTTCACACTTACTATCTGGTCACCCTATATACAGCCTCTGAGGATATGTCTCCAATTATACACCCACGGCTGGCCTTTGCCAGTGGACAGGCTTGTGAGGCTCAGGCTGCAGGGCTGTTTAACTGCACTGTAGACTTCCAGACTTGGGCTGGAGTCCAGGACCCTGCAAAGTGGGAGGGTCTCAGAGCTTACCCTGCAGCTCAAGCTGGAACGTTTACAATGAACTTAAACAGTTGTACACCACCTGAGTCCTGAGAACCCAAGTCAGCTAGCATGGACCAGTCGTGAGGGTCTAACTGCAGTGTGGATGTACGCTTTGGGACTAGCCCCACTCCTGCCTGTATTCCCTTTTACATGCCTCCTTTCTTCTGCTTGAAGCCCATCTGCTGCAGAACCAGAGTACCCTGGTCGCAGCTAGTAGTATTGCAGTCTCCAGGGTCTCGGAAGCTCTAGCTCCAGCAGGGCTTGACAGTCATTGGAATTGCAACCTGCAGAACATCAGCCACATAACACAGCTGTGATATTAGTGACTCCTAGTAATCAGCTACATGTGTTAAGAATTGTATTCAGTTTTTGAGTTAAGTGTCAGAGAACTGTGTGTTCAACTTTCCCTGCCTAGGTCTGCTGTTGAAACTGACTCCTGAACTGCAACACTCGCAATTTCTGCCCTGGGCCTCTCTTAAACAGACTGCCTATCACGTGGTGATAACTGTGTGGTGGGTTGTGCTGGGAGTAGCACTGCCAATTTTGGTTGTCATGTGATGAAACCTCCAGGAATATGTCCAGTCTTTAATCCCAGAGGGTTGGAAAATCTAGTTGTGGGTGAACAGGAGAAGTATGAGATTCATGTTCTCTTTGTTAAAGGTAAAATGTTTGTGCATCCATTTAACACACCATGCTCTCTCCTTCAACCTACTGCTGCTGCTCAGCCACATCATAATTCTCATCAATAGCATATCAATTACTTACTACTTTATTCAAAGCTCATTTGGAATTGGATCAAAGCTTAGACTATGCTTTTTAACTTCAGAGGCTTGGTACGTCCAACAATACACTCCATTTCCTCCTGTTCATTTGTTTTCTAAAGATTAACCAGAAAATGTTCTAGTTACAGACCTGGATCTGTGAAAAGTCAAGAGAAGCATCCATCTTTGAATATTCTCACTTCTTAAAACTGAAAAGTAAATGCACAATCTTAGGAGAAGACACATCTACTGCAGATAGGAAAAGAAAAGTTTAGGAAAAAGTCATTTTATAGCTCCATAACTATATCAGAAGTTGCAGGTGAAAATGTCTTAATCCTTTGTTTTTTTTTTAATACATAGCAGACATTTCTGTTCAACTGTCTATTTGCTGTGAGGGATGCAGAGTTACTAACCGTCCAGCAGGGCAATAGCACTTCAGTGTGTAACTATCACTACTGCCACTAGAGATAGAGAAGATGAAAATTTACTGGCTTCCCTACATGGGGGCTGAGGAAGGAAGAAGTTTCATTTCTGCAAAATCATGACCCTCCTCTAAACTTCCTGGAAACCCTTCCACAGGAACCAAGATACTGAGATAGGAAAGAGCTGAAGCCAGGCAGCTCATGGCAGGGTTTGCAGTTAGGAGGTCTCTGCACTTTGCTGACCCTCGCCTTAGATACTGATCAATAGCTAACAGTGATGCAATCAATATTTGTTTGTATGTTCACTCCTCTGAACTCCTTCATTGGAGGTCTTGATCATCTGGTTGCAGGAGCAGTCTGTCAACATGACTCATACAGAGCAGCACTGTCAGGGAAGCAAAGGGGACAATGAAAAGCTAGGGGAGCATAAGGAGGCACAGAACCTCAATATGGATGGCCCTGGTCTCTGGCAATTTCCCCAAGAGCCAGGGGCTAGAGAACTTGAGAGCCCCTATCTTTTTTTGGAGGGAAACTCCGCTCCCCTAACAATCCACAGAAAACTCCTCTCTTTTACGGTGAGCTCTGGTGCCAATATGGGAAGGAAGAGTTTGCCTTTTGCTTTGAGAGAGCAACAATGATGTAATTTCAGTCAATGCCATCTTAAAACTTGTCTATGCTGTCCACTTGTGCTGCAGGTTCACTAGATGATGTCTTCACTATCATAGAAGCTAAAGAAAATTTGTGTAAAAGGAACTGACTAAAGAATTACTTTCTAGAAGTGACACATTGCACATTTATATAACCTTTCTGGAGAGGGGTTTGAAACATTTGCATCCAAGGTCATTTATATCACCAACTGGCCAGGATCAAGGAAAGATTCCCAAGATTTTAGAAAGTTGTATTTCTGAAAAGTGATTAAAATGGCTTCTTGGGGTTCTATGTGTATTGTCCTTGAAATTTGCTTAGTTTAACGATAAAAGAATTATTTTCTTAAGTGCCAATCTTGCAAACTCACCATGAGAACTGTAAGTCAAGCTGGGCTCTTTCAGTTTTATACCTCATCACCAGTAATAATGAACTTGTAATAGGAACTTGCTTAACAATTCTGTTGGTGCATGAGCCAGAAAGGAGCCCAATACATTCACCCCAAGTACACAATATTGGCCCCGCAATACTAGCAGGATTGTTGTTAGGAGAGGTAGCGTGTATGTTTCTGGATATACAGAAGGAACAGATCAGACGAATAAGGGGTGCCCTCTTTACCTAGCTACCTTTCTGACCATAAGTGATCTTTAATATTTGAAGGTGTAAATTAATATTCTCCTTTTACCATCTGATCTTCAATTACAGGCCAACAAATACGGATTTCAAGAAATTAAAAAAATACATATCATCCAATACATAAGTTAGGCTAGCAAGTAGGCAAATACTTACCCAACCCTGGCTTATACTCTTCTCATAAGTCATGTGCTCCAGCCCCCTAATCATTTTTGTTGCCCTCTGCTGGACTCTTTCCAATAATCAGAGTATAAGCCAGGGTTGGGTAAGTATTTGCCTACTTGCTAGCCTAACTATATGCAATAACCAAAGTTTGGGCTAGTTAGTAGCAGATGCTTACCATATGTGAACTAGCAACCAAAACAGTTAAAATGAAGCATTTTGATTCAATTAAGGAAAATACCTTGCTTGGGAAATGTCCTTGTGTTTTATGACTTGTAGATTTGACAGTATATATTTTGCCATGGCATTTGCAGAAAATTATTTAGGAACCAAAATGTTTACTCCATGTAGAATAAAGGATATTCCACAATGTTCGCTTGAGTCATTTCCTAAATATTCTTCCCTCTGGAGAAAGGGAAAGGTTTGCTCCCTGCATAACCGATTTGGGCATAAGGAGTGTTACACACACAAAACCTCCAGAGGCCAGGACAATACAAGGGAAGTTCCTATACCTCCAAAGTGCCTCCATCCCCAGCTCTTTCTCTGCCCCCTATGGAAACAATCATTCCTTCTACT
The DNA here is from genome assembly GCF_965152235.1 of Eretmochelys imbricata. NCBI lineage: Eukaryota > Metazoa > Chordata > Testudines > Cheloniidae > Eretmochelys > Eretmochelys imbricata. Next base: position 89,144,750 of record NC_135572.1, on the reverse strand, counting down.
AGGGGCTCCTCCAGTCCTGACATTGACCCTAGAAATCCCCTCAGGTAGACTCAGATGTAAAACCCAAGCAAGTTATTAAACTATGAATTTTCTGAATGTGTGTGTGTGTGTGTTGGGGAAATGGATTAGTCATCTCATGGAGTGGCTATCCCTTCCTCACATACTAAACTCACTTCTTATAAACTACAGAAGGCAGTGTCCATAGAGAGATATCCATGGGACTGGGAGAAAGGGGAAAACAAATGATGAGGTAGAGGTGCCTCACCTATTTTCTGGATTCCCAAATGGATGTGCTGGATCCCAATCACCTTACTGGAGTATGGGAAACAATATGACCCTAAAACAGTAGCAGATAATGTTTTGGATCAGAACCAAATCCACCACAATACAGGATAAGTAATGGAGTCTGAAATGCATATGTAGTAGCATAGCAGAGGTTTAATTAGTACCTAGTACTCTTTTGATTTATACTTTCTTATGAATCAGGACCCATTATTTCTCTGCTGTCAACTTAATTACCCTCATTTCTCTAAGTGAAAGCAGAAACATTTGACTTACTGCATTATATAAAGTCTCAGACTAGCTTTGGCACTGGGAATTATTTGTTCACTTTTTCGCCATCAGACACAGCATGTACATTCTTTGCTCAAACCTATGTAGCTAAATCTCCTAAAGCTGAAACCATCTATGCAAGGCAACTTTTGAGGAAACAGCTGGAATCAACTGATTGTTTCAATGGGATGGACTCCATATGGTTTGGCTAAGAAACTAGTCATATTAAGACACCCTTTCATGTAAAAAATGAACTGGAATTCAGTGTTCAGTATAGCTCTCTTGTTTTATTTTTAAATATTGTGTTCCCGATTCTCAGTTGGTGCACGTAAAAGGTTATCAATCTTAGGCATTTATATGGACCCCATTACCTTAATATCTGAGCATCTCATAATATTTAATGTATTTATTCTCACATCAACCTTGGATGGGGGGGGTGGGAAGAGTAAGTACTATTACACACACACACCATTGTAAAATAGGGGAAAGAGGCACAGAAAAGCTAAGTGAAAGGCCCAAGACGCACAGGAAATTTGTTACAGAGCCGTCAATTAAACACAGCTCTGCTGAGCTCGAGGCTAGCACCCTAACCACCAGCCCATCCTCCTGATTGACTTCTGGGGGGTTATGACAGTTTACAAAAGCTGAGGTGGGGGCCAATGTTGATCAGATGTGAAATCATTTAATTTTTTTCTCATACTATTTTCAGAAAGTGGAAAGCGACATAATTTCATTAGCGTTTAGGTTGCATGCAGGAAAGGACAAGAGTTGGTTTTTTTTTAATAAAAGGAGAATAAAAGGCGACCTGAAGGTACTGTTTCAATCCTGTCTGTCCTAGTCTGTGCCTGCTTAGGAATTTCTTGCCATTGTATGGTAGTCATGCCGAGCTGTGGAAATGAAATGCTGGAAAGACCAGCTGAAATTAAGAACAAAAACTAGAATACAATTATTACCGAGCAAAATCAAGAGAGAAACTTGAATACATGACCCATATCTTATGGTGCTGTCATGGCAAGTATGTTCAGGATGGTTTGGTTTTAAATCAATCCTTCTGTGGAAGTGCTATAGCTAATTGATTTGTTGGTTATATTACATTCTGATAGAGCTGTGCATAGGTTCTGGGTCCCCTTGTGTGGAACTCTTTACTGAACTGAGGCCTATGGAACAAATTATGCCATCATAGGTGTCTAAAAGCCCATTGGCTTTTTCTAAAAGTCCAAAACTCCCATTGGCTTCAAAACTTGGGCACTTTTTAATTGTTGTTATTATCAACTAGAATAAAAATAGCAAGTATTTTGTTTCCACCGGCCATACAGTTCCCTACCAATACTGATAATTTCTTCAATCTGATATTCAAGTCACCTTAGTACCTAACATAGGTATTACAGACTGAAATACTAACATCTGCTATAATACAGGCAATTAAAAGAGAGAATTATTCTGTATACCAACATGAAGGCTTGGAGAAAGATTCTGAAAATCTCTTTGCTGTGACCTCTGCTTTGCTTCATTAAAGTTTAATTTTATTGTGCCAAAAGCCAGTTGCTTTATTCTTATTACAAGTTAGGCCCAGTCATACCCACGGCCAAGTGAACATTTTTTTTCTCTAATCATAGAATTTGTCTTTTGCCTACCTTTTTGTTAATTCTGTAAAGTATTTCATGCTGAAGAGACAAAAATTCCCAGAAAGACTTAGAAGAAACAGAACTATGCAGTTTTACAAGTTGAAGATAACAATGATGTGCTTTTATGTTTCTTTAAATCCTGAAGTAAAATAAGACCTTCTTCAAGGGCGTTCATCTTGGCAGGCACCTTCACCATTCATCTTTGGGCACTTATAAAATCTATCAAGTGTTTTAACAAGTTTATGCAAAGGTTTTGCTTGGTGTGATAGCAATTTCCACTTGCAAAGAGGATAATTAATTCAGTGGGAAGTAGAGTAAGAAATATTCAAAATAAATATTCAAAACCAAAGCACAGGTAATGCTTTTTGTGAATGAATGGATTCCTTTCTACTTCAAGAATTACAGGTTCCCCAGGGGAAGGTGCAGATATTATCTTTCCTATTCTCCCCTTAGCAACCAGTCAAACAAGAACCATTTTGGAGGATACAGTCTACCCTTCTGTCCTAAAAGATCATTGCAGTAATACAGCTGTTTATGTCCTTACTGTAGATGGGGATGGAATTATAAATATGAAAATAATTTCTCTGAAATAGGCAAGTGGCCTATCTTAACAGCTAGAGGTATCTATTTATCAATCCATAATATATTATACTGGACTCATCCTATGGTATCTGAGCATCCAATAAACATCCTTAAAGAAGATAGGGCCCACTATACAAATATGAATGCCCCCCACCAAAAAAATATGTTTAGGGTTAGATCTGGTACATTTACATACATTGAGTCAATGGCATCACTCATAGTACCAGGTACCCCTTCCCCAAAGAAGGGCAGAATCTGGATCACAGACTTTATAAAAATGTAACTCTCTCACTCTCTTATTGTTTTTGATGCCCTAAAAAGGAGAATATTTTCAAAAACTTCATATACAGCATTTTAAGGGAATATTCTTTGTCAATGAAAGGCCAAATTGTCCAGGGATCTGTACATGGGTAGTATTTATTTGTTATCCACTTAGGGAACTCAAGCAAATTGTGAAATGGAAGTAACTTGAAACAGGACAGGAAATGTGTAGGTTTTGTTGTTGTTGTTGTTTTATGAAGGGCTCACACTACTGTTGTTTATCTGCAGAGGATGGAATTAGAGAATGTCTGAAGGGCATTGTTTATATTGCTGTTGTAAGAATGACATTCCAAGTTTGTCATCAACAGTGACATTTTGTGTTGGCTATCCATTTTAGGATACTTAATTCAAAATTCAATACTGGTAGAATGATTGCATGCCACTGCTACATAAACGACATAACTGAACCATCTAATGTAATTACTCTCATTGATCCTTATACTTTGTGAAAAGCATCTTTGTGAAATATATATTCAGAATATAAAATTGGTAAATGGAATATCTGCTTATACCAAAATATAGCTAACATCTGCAAGATACACAGGGTTTGTAGTTAGTTCTAATATGTGCCTAATTCAAATAAAGATAAACTAGTAAACAAAACCTACCTCTAGTGGCAGTTAAGTTTGTGGCTGAAAAAACTGCATCCACCCAAAACTTTAAAACACCCTGTAAGGGAACTCAGCTGGGGCTCATCCCTTGGTGGGGTGGTGGGGCACCACACTGCCTCACTACACTCTCGGCTGGGTTGGGGAATACCCAGTCTATGGCCTAGACCTTCAGGCTGGGTCCTGCAAGCAGTTCAATACAAGCCCAGGCCCTGGGTTTGGGCGGGGTAGCAAAGAAACAGTCGCGGGGCTCAGGCCCTTAGGCAGAGGCTGAGCCAATAGTTCAGTATAAGCCCAGGCCCTAGCTTTAGCAACCTGGGGGAGGGGGAGACTGCCACCCGTGAGGTGGGAGGCATGGGGGACGCAGGCCCACCCACTCCACTGCCTCCCATCCCGGGGCCCTAGCAGCGGTCAAAGACCCGCTGCTATGTCAGCGGGGATCCTGGCCGCAACACATTGACATTGGCTTCGGCAGTGCTGCAGCCAGACTGGGGTCGGCTGCCCCCGGGCTACTTCTGGACTCCCCCTCGTAGGGTACCTGGGTCAGGGTGGTGTCCTCAGAGGGTTCCAGCGCCATGGGCTCCTCTGGGTGGCCGGCAAGGGGTAGACTTGTCAGCTTCTCTGGGTAGCTGGCGAGGGGTAGGCTCGGCAGCTCCTCTGGGTGTCAGTCAGCATCAGGCATTGGCCGGTCTGGCAGGTCCTCAGGTCGGCTGCGGCTTGCCTGGATCTCCCAAGCTGGAGCCAGGCCACTGGCGTCTGGCCTTTCCATCTGCTGTCTCCTCACTGAGCTCTGGGGTTGGGCTTTTCTACTTCCTGTCCTGTGCCTTGACCTCTGAGGGGCGGGCGCAGGATCCACTGGCTCCACCCCCTTTGGTGTCTGGGGAGGTTCTTCCCTTGGCGGGGTGGTGGGGCACCACACCGCCTCACTACATACCCTTAAAACATCTTCCCACCTTTAGAAAGTCTACCACTGTGGTACTCTCCAATGCTCCATAACATTTGCACTTCCATCTCTGACAAATATCACATAGTATATGTACCCCCAACTTTATAAAAATAGCATCTAATGCAAAGCCTGATGACCCCCCCCCCATATATCAGTGTTCTTTTGAGCTGGAAGTATGAGTCTTTAAAGCTTTTGCAAATAACCCAGGTTCTCAAGCTAAGCATTGTCAGACTCACATGCTCTGTAGGTTATGCACAAAGGGAGAAACGTAACACACTCTGACTAGTGGGTTAGACAAACAAAATGTGTCAAAGGAGAAGCCTCCACAAAGGAAAAACTAGTCGTCTGCTCTAGGTCCTGTCCCTGGCCATCCATCATCACTACTGCTGCACTAGCTGCCTGTGCTATGATCCTGGGGTAACTTCAGCCAGTTCTCACTGGGATGCTGCTGGTCACCCTGGGTACCCCCCATCCCGGATGGGGGGCTCCCCTGTGGTCATGTATAACCATGGAACGAGCATTCCTCTGCTGCCTCTTTTCACCTGCTGATCCAGCAGTGATAGCAGGCTTTTTTGGGCAGGTGAGGGTATGTATACCCTCTCTGTGGTCTGCAGGGGACCAATGATTTACCTGAGACCCTCCAGACAATCCCCAGTTCAGATGAAACCCTCCCCTTCCTGCCCTGCTCCCATACTGAAGGAAGGAATCCTTAAAGGAGCCACTCCTCATGCTTGACCAAATAAAGCTTTTGGATATGTCTATACGGCAATGTAAGCCCAGGATCAGACTCAGGCTGATGGCCAAACCCAGCTTCCATCTACATACAAATCTCTCACACTCAGGCTTGGACCCAGGGTCCTATGACCCTGCAGGGCTGGAGGGTTAGAGCCTGAGTCAACCCAGAACTCAAGCCCTATTGCTCTGAAGAGTAGACACAGCTCCCTGTCCTACCTTCCACCCCAGACTCGGGTCCTAGGAAACCCAAGAATTGCCAATTGGCTCCAGGGAAATGGAAGCAACCCCTCTTGTTGTACTGCAGCAGCTCAGTATTTAACTCTTCCATTGGTTTCTGAATACCAGCCTACAAAGACACCTTTGGAGAACCTTCTGTGTTTGTAATGGAGACTGCTTTATGGATACGAAAGCACAGCTGAATTGTGGTGACTCTCTGGTTCGAGACCAGCGTAGTAAATATTAGTAAGAGTACCATGAAATAATGAAAAAGCTGTTAGTGTTGCAAATTTACCAGACTGTTAACCAGTGCGGGGAGTGGATTAAACAGCTGAAGACCAAGTATCAGAAAATCAGGGACCAGAACTGCACTTTGGACAACTCAACAATGTCATGACCATTTTATGAGGCGTTTGACTGGGTACTATGCTGAGTATGGAGCCAACTGTAGTGCATGATGACCTGGTTAGCTGGGATGATGACCTGCTGCCCCCAGAATTCAGCCTGGGAGACAGCAGCAGGCTTCGAGTGAGATCAATGAAAAGACTGTCCCAGAGGAAGCTTTGCTCCAGGAGGAACAGGAGCACATTCTGGGACTGTACTCAGAGGAGCTATTTGCTGTCCCCTCCAAGGAACAATCAGCTGTGGAACATGCAGCAAACACAGAAGGGACAGAAGCCATCCCAATAGCCTGGTAATTTTCTGGCTCTATTTTACTGCTTATTAACATAGGAATGGGAGGGATTTCCTTTCTATGAACCAATGCAAAATTTATTAGAAGCCTAGGCTTGCAGCATGATTCTACTAATCGTGGGTTGTATGCCAGTGCCTTGGTATCTCCCTGCTCACTCTCTCCCTCTCCTCTACATACCATGTGGAATTCAAAATGGCACCCAGGAAATGTAAACAGTAAAAATGCCTTGAAAGTGATTTCTTTTTACTGGAAAGGACAGAGCTTTGCTAGGGAATTCCTTTTTCTTAAAAATATTAACCTTACATTCCCATGCCTGTAAGAATGACACTCTATAATCACTCAGTGGTTTATTGGGCCACCAGGAAACAGTGAATGGGGGAGGGGAGGTGGAAATGTGTTCCATTCACAAATCTAATCTATTTTCAGTTAAATGTAGTACATGTAGTCAATCAGTGACAAAATAATGTGTCCCAAATTCAATTCGGGTTTGAAATGTTGTCCAATAATATGCATGTGTGCTTTTTCAGTGCACGCTGAACCCACGCTGACATTCATAAATAGACCTCTGTGGTTCCGCAAGTACCTTCATAACAGTGGAGTAGTAACCTTTGTGATTTATGTACTCATGCACTCCTTGAGGAAGACAAACTATGATCATGAATCCCATCAATGATCCCAGCAAAGTTTGGAAACTACATTTTCTCAAAGCCAGCAGTTACTTCAGGAAAATCTTTCATGCCCACTACCTTGGGGTAAACCACACACCTGATTGCCTCAGAAATCTCACCCATCACTTTACCCACAGTCGATTTTCCAACACCAAACTGGTTGGCAATGGATCTGGAACAATCTTGGTGTAGCAAGTTTCAGGTGGTTATGGCAACCCACTTCTGGACAGGCCAGGCTGCCCTCATGTGAGTGTCTGTACATGAAGGGTCAGCACAAACTGCAGACACAGCTCCAGAAATGTGGCTTTCGTCATACAAAAGTTCTGGATCCATTGTTGGTCATCCCAGGTCTGCAAGACGACATGGTCACACTAGTCTGTGCTTGTAGCCCAGCTCCAGAAACACCAGCCTACTTAGTGGGCATCAGTGGCTATACTGAGGCCATATTTACACTTACCAGGGATTGATGCTGCTGCAATCAGTGCAGCGGGAGTCAATTTAGTGTGTCTAGTAAAGACTGCAGAGCACTCTCCAGTTGACTCCGGTCCATTGATGCAGCGCAGTGAAGACACTGCAGTAAGTCACAGCCTTTGACCCCAGCTGTGTTATTCACATAGGTCGATTACCCTGGTATTGTAGACAAGGCCTGAGTGTCCTAAGCAGCATCAGCCAGTTTAAGTCTGCCATGTCTGTGTCCTCCTCTTCCTCCTCCAGCCCTGTGATAAGCTCCATCAGTTGCCTTTAGTGGGTCAGAAAATGCAGCCAAAATGTCCACCAGCATCTCACGGACACTATGCCAGTTTCCTGAAACAGGAGTGAAAGCGCAAGTGAAAGAAGTTCTTCAAATGGCACCTCCATCATGTTGCCGGGGCACACAGAACAAAATGATTGCTCTGCAGGACATGTTGGCAGGCTGCTCAAATTTCCTATAATTTGCTGGACAGGACGTCTAGTTTTCCCATAGTTCACCACAGTCAAAAGGCTAGAGTGGCCACATCTCAGAAGGGCACTAGGGAGTCTGAGATATGGTTGGTTTGACAACAGTCTGCATGCTGCAGTGTAGACACCAGAGCCCTAGGTTCAAATCCAGGTTAGAAAATGCTTAACCTAGGGTTGACAATCAGTGTAGATGCTCAAACACTGAGTTCTCTGCCCAAAGTCTGCTGACTTGAATCCCACTAACCTTGGGTTTACATTGCAGTGCAGAAACACGCTTTGAAGTTATGGGGGTTGTAGTGTTTTCTACAGCAACCTCTGTTCCCATGCCTCCTGGGGAGAAGTGTCCAGTGCAAGTACTCATTCCATAGGAGGTCTGGTTCCCTGATTAATTGGAATTGGAAGTAGGCTTAGGGGAAGATATTCGCTAAACAAGGTAGGGAATGGGATAGGGGCTCCTAATGCCTGATACTGAGAGAAGACAACCCCTGTTCCTCAGGCCCATCACCCTACAATGGGAAGGCATTGAGTGTCCCAACAATAGGCTGGCACCAGGTTTGGAGGGTGAACCAGGGTGGAGGGCTAATGGCTGCCCTTCCCAAGTAGCTGGGAATGAATAATGACCTGCACTGTCTGTGAGTTATTTCTCAGATAAATTACATGAATAACGTTGCAGTCTAATGAAGTCATATCCCTCTCGTTTTGTCATTCTTCCTACATGTTTGGGACAGTAGCCAGTGGGTTGCAAAAGCAAAATATGCGGGAAATGGCTGCAATGTGCATTTTGGTGCTTTATTCCCTTATTATGAGATCATAGTTTTTACATACAAAATGCTTTTAAAATCAGTCTTCTCACTGTGTGAGTCATATGCAGCCATAGCATCCCCTCACATAGACAGGTAGCAGAGTATGAACCCATTGATCTTAAGATACCTAGGAGTAATTGCTAACCCCCGTCTAGACCACCACAGTTGAAGGACTTGACACATTCATACACAACTACTTACTTGTCAGAATACTGGTGACTATCCTTGGCTCTGGGAGAGGAGTTTGGTTTATGGTGGTTAGAGATAGGATAATGTATACTGGCTGAATCACTGAAAGGCAGTGTAATGCAAAGGCTAAGAGTGGGGTTTCTAGTGTTAGAGATATGGGTTCTTAAATGATCTTGCATAAGCTGTCTGCTAACTTAGAGGGGAGGAGTGTCCTCAACTCTTTATAGAAAACCGCAAGGGAATTTAAACAGCAATTAGAAGAGGAAAAATTTGAACTCCTGGTTTGCTCATTCCCATCTCAGGTGACCATCACCTAAGTACAGAGTATTTGGTGAGGAATTCTCTCATTGAGTGATAGTGTGTATAATGCAATATATTTTTGTCATGGTTAAAATGTTATGAAATGCTGAAAAGACAAATACTGCCAATATACAACTGATAGTCTAGTAATGCAGCAGCAATATGGCCAGAGGACTTGGCCCAGAGTGTTTTAATTTTCTTGCAAAATTATTACAAGAAAAATGAGACAATCCAATGAAAATTGCTCAAAGGAGCAATTTTTAAACTTTTAGTATTGTCTCTGAAACAGCTCATTTTTCATCAGATGACCACGAAACATTAAAATAGCGCTCAGAGTTTATATTCTATGCTTTGGTTTTGGCCATTTCAATGAGATTTTTACAATATAAAAGGTTTAAAGCTTCTGTTGTACTGAACTCTGTAACACAACAACCTTAACTATGGTGCAGCTCCAGCTGCACCATCCTCCCCCTGAAAACTTGTTTGCATTGCAGTACTTCTGCATCACCTTTTACATAGTTATAAGCATAGGTTGAGTTCCTAATTAAAGACTGAATAGGACAAAACTTGACAGAGTTTCACAGTAAACTGATTAGCTGAAAAGAACATTGTTCCTGCAAAGGAAAACCATGGGTGAACTCAGCTGACGTAAATCAGTGCAGCTCCATTGAAGAACATCAGCAGAGGATCTAGCCCCATGCCTCGAGCCTTTTAGTGTTCTTTGAAAAAGTCAGTGAAATGGCAAATAAGGGTTACCCAGTGGACGTAATTTATTTGGGTTTTCAAAAAGCTTTTCAGATAATGTCCCTCATAAAAAAGAATACTTTAGAAAATAAACAGACATGGGAGAAAGGTCAAAAGGCAGCATAAGAATTAGTTAAGTGATCTTAGTTAATGGCTGCTCCTCTGAATGAGAAATGATTTAAATCAATTACCCTGGGGTTGTACTAAAACTAGGCTCACTTAATATTCTTATTAATCATTTGGAGGAAGGAGTAAACATCAAAATGGCTAAGCTCGTGCTCTCACATGAATGTATGATATATTTCCAATCACTGAGCCTGCCATGTGCAGCAGGTTGAAGGATTTCAGTAGCTCTGATCTCTGTGCAACACCACTTACTTCCAAGAAAGTTTAGAAGCATTGCAATCATCTCTTTCTAGATTGGAGAATTCAGGTCGCTTCATCTGTTTTCTTTTTACTGATAATTACATATTATTCTGACACTACATAATGAATGTGTGAGATCAGAGTATTGGTAGGAAATTATCTTTACTTTCTGACCCTAGTTCTATGTCACATGGCAGGGGTTAGTATCCTGGCTCCTATTATCCATGCCTTTCTGACCTCACTATTAGAATAATGTGATGTGCTCAAAGATCATTTGCAAATTATAGCTAGGTCAGAGTGAGACTGTCAGCCTGTTAAGCAGTATTTTCCACAGCAAGCAGATTACACCTGTGCCCCACATTCTGCGTTGATTTCTTGAGGAAATTTAAGCTGTTATTTTAAAAATTATTAATTCATAATGTTTTGGACCTTGCTTATCTTAGAAATTGTCTCTTTCCATCTGTGTTTCTATGGCAGTTTGTGCTCATCCAAGACACCAGTGCTCACATTTCCTTGGTTAAAAGAAGAGGGAATTGTTAGCAATGTGTTTGTCCTCCCCTTGATATGCCTGAAATGGCATCCGAGGACCAGATCCAATAGGGACTTAAGTGCCTAAGTCCCAGTTTTGTGAAATGTATAAAATCCCCACTCAGCTGCAACCTATACCTCTAGGCACCTAAATTTTCATTGTAAAAGTTCTATAAGCACCTATGTTTCCAACTCTGGGCATCTGCACTGCTGCCTCAGATAATTGCCTGGATGCCTCTTTCACACCCAAGCCTCAGGGCAATCTCATACCAGGTGGCATTAGGTGTTCCTCAGCCTATCTCATCAATGGGTCCTGGTCTGAGCACACCTAGCTCTACGCACAACAGAGAGGGGAGGGGGACTTCCTTGTAACCTTTAGCCCAATGAGTAGGGCACTCACCCAGAATGTGGGAGACCCTGGTCAATTACTCTCTTTGCCTGAGAGGTAGAAAGGATTTGAACAGAGCTCTACTACCTCTCAGGCCAGCATTCTTAACCAGTAAACTATAGGATATTCTAGATCTTCTGTTGAAACCATTCCACTTATTACATATGAATTGGGCCACAGAAAGAGTGAAAATGACTATATTGTCAGGGTTAGGTGCTCAGCTGAGAGGTGGGGAATCCCTGTTCAAATCTCTTCTCATCAGGCAGAAGGGGGAATTAAACTGAGATCTCCCACATCCTGAGTGAGCTTAAGCACCATAACCCCTGGGCTAAAGGCTATCAAGGAGGCCTCCTCCCTCCCAAGAACATTTTGTGCGGCGTTAGGCTGACACCTAAGCCATTCTCACACAAAATGACTTAGATGCCTAAGCAGCCTGACTCCAGGAGAGGAGGTCCCAGCTGTGGATCCCAAGAAGAGATAGGCACCAAACTCCATGAGATCGGCTTAGGACATAGCCCTCTCATCAGCATCTCCCATGTGCTGGGTTTTGTGGATCCCATTCTAAAGGTGGATCCCTATCACTCCCCATTTATTGTATAGGGAACCTATCTCTGGCTTTCTGGATCCGTTATTTTCAAGGCATCTAAAACTACAGGCATTGAGATGCCTATGTCAATTTGCTGATAGGGGGTTCAGTTTCTCTATTCTTTAGAGAAAAGGGGCTGTAATATAGCCAGTTCTAACAATTTTATTGTGAAGATTAATATTATTTTCTTAAAGCCTCATCTCCCAAAGTCATGAAAATCTCAGCTTTCATTAAACAGCTCTCATGGCTGCAGAGAAAGCCTGAAAATATGAACCAAGACACAAAATCCAGAAGGCAATTAAAAAAAAAAAACATGATTGCTTTTAAATCTCATCATTCTGTTGGGGGTGGGGGTACCCCCATATTATGAGGAGAGGATCACTTGAGACTTAAAGGCTGTTCATTTAGAACAACTAAAAATATGTGCTTTTATACAGGGCACATCTATTTGGTTCACTGACACAGAAGCTCAGCATCCCAAAAAGTGTTGGATTTTAAAAAGTGCTGACCAATAACTGTGTAGCTATAAAATCAAAGATAATAAGGGTGATAAAACATCATACTCAGTAAGCTGCTCATTTGCTGACATCATGAAAGATTCTACCCCCTTGCACTGCTGAACTGTATATTATTGTTCAACTGGTAATATATTGCTGTGGGGAAGAATGTGGCCTCCTTCCTTTTCCTGTAGCCCTTATTTATGCTTATGCACTCTTATTATAGTAATGGGGACTACATAAGTACACACATAGATATTCATCCCACTGAAGTAAATAGAGTTATTCACAAGGATGGACAATAGAATAAGTTGCTTGCTCTGTTCTGATCAACTATGGCAAATATTATGGGACCCAATAGGTTAAATCCTTACTTGCATGATCAGTTCTTATATACATAAGCAGGCAAGTCTTCAGTGAGACTGGTTGTATGTGTAAGAGCTGTAGGATCTTCATGCAGTGCATGTAGGGAAATAGAAGATACAGGGCACAGCTGGAACATGCTGTGCTCTGGTTATTCCCAGCTAGCAGTTGGTCTCTTAGGTAAGTGATCATGGCAGAGAATCTGACTTAGAATTTCCCATAATTAAGATGGAGATCTGCTTAGATCACTGAAGGGACAAAGATTCCTGAGCCATACCATCATAACAATATAGAACTCGCCATACCAGATCAAATAAGCATCCCAACTAGTCAAGTGTCCTCTCTCTGAGAATGACCAATACAAAATGTTTCAAAGGAAGGTTCAAGGAACTCCAGAGTGGACAATTTTAAACAAGTAAACAGAGGTTTATTATAAATGCAGTAATCTTTCAATTTTACCTATGTAAATATGTGCACACTGCACAGCTGTGACTTTGGAAGAGTGTCGTTAAGTCCTCAGGTAGAGCAACATGTCTACTTCACAGAACTACAATCAATCTTAATTTAGTGCTGCAACTACCAGTAAACCAGAGAATCATTCTTCACATGATTTTTCTTCAGGATAATCAGCTAGAGCTTGAATAGTAATCTTGATTCAGAACTTAAAAAAAAACCCATCACTGTAATGTTTGAAATAAGAAATGGTGTCTGAAATTTCAACCTATGCTATATAAGGAACCTATGGGGAAGGTTAATGGTGTATTGCAAGTATACATTAATTTATCGCTATAGTGATATGGGTTTTTCTCTAGATCTATATCTCATGTTTTCCCCAGCTCTGTTATTGTTCAGCAAGACAAACTACTATACTACTGTATTTGCCTTCTGGGTGGTTTTGTAAAATCTGTTCTTTCAAAGTTGCCGTTTTAGATTTGGTGGATAAGGCAAACAGCAACATTCCATGTTCCAGAAAAAGGGAGTTTGCATAGCTGATTTATTGAAACATACTGAAGCAATTGGCATTGTAAAATATTATGAGTACTAAAAGTGTTTTTTTCATTAATCACTGTAAATGGTTCTGGCATTTTCTAAGGGCCAATTTTGTGTGGAAATTATTCATACCCTTTGGGTAAAATGATTTGTTATTTAAAACCTGTTAACATAGTGCGGTGATACCTTCAATTTGTGTCAAGAGAGAATTTATGTAGCCTTCTTGGGGGAAAAACTCCTCTCTCTAAATTATTTTTTATTGTCTTAGCTGTTGGTAGTTGCCTTTATTAATAACAATTAACATTATGGCTGTACTTTTGCATTAAAAAGTACCACCTTTAATGGTACAAACTGGCAAATGTCAAGGGAAAAACTTAAATTTCAAATACTTATTTTAATGACCAAATATTGCTTAATAAGATACTAGAAATGCAGAGACTTTCTACTCTCTTTTTTTAGCTTGTTGGAACTTATTTTGGAAAACAAAATGAAGAACTAAAGAGTATCCTGTTTATGACTTAAAGCATATTTCAGCAAAATTAAACACAGGTTTGAATTTCCTACTGTATTTGTTCATTCTTTTTGGGGCAGAATTCTGCACAAAGACAAATGCTTTGTTTTTATGCTCTTTCATTCATCACTTGGCAGTGCAGCAGAACGTTACATTTACATGGATCTTTCTGAACTTGCACAAGACAATGCAATACATGTCAAATCTGGAAAGTGTTCTGGTCTAGCCTGTCAGGGATGGTCTAGATAATACTTACTCCGACCATGAGTGCAGGGGACTGGACTAGATGACCTCCCTAGGTCCCTTCCTGTCCTACAATTCTATGCTTCCAGTGATGATTTGACCTTATCAAATGCTTCATTTTTTTTTCTAAACAAAATTTCATCAACACTGACATTCTCCTGTAATATTTCAATGAATCAGCATTTTCAAACAGAAAAACTTTCCATCAGAAGGTTTTTGACTATCCTTACTTATCTTCTATATTATTTTGTATTAACATGTGGGAGGCATTCCTCTTCTTTTATCCATATTATGTAACTATTTCTTTAAAAAAATGCGAGCATTGGGTTTAATTGAGAGAGAAAAAGGTTCTCTCTCCTTGCCGTATGCAGTATTATAGGCATTGTCCAAAAATATCAGGCTACAGCAGGCTAGTTGGCAAACAGAAAGTCACATACTTATTTGCCAAATCATGTACAGTTGTTTTTGCCAAAGATAAACCATCTGCAATACATGCCCTCTGGGGAGGCAATACCTTGTCTTTCTGAATACCTAGTTTTTTTTACTGCCACCATAATAAAGATGGAGAATGGATGCAAAAGGTATGTTGGAATAAAGAGGTGGGTAGCTTGCCATGGTTGCATGCCTGAGAGTTCATACATGTAAACGCAGTCTACTGAAAAACAGAAAAAGTTTTGCTTAAGAATGACATTTTCTATATGAAAAATATTCTAAAAATAGATCTCTACTACAACATAAGCATTTTCAGCAATGCAGGTATTGTTTTATTTCTCCATATTAACTATTTGAAGGCTCAGGGGCTTTTTTATTGATTACACAATGGCAAAATATTGAATGAGATTCTCAGTGGAGGTACACTAATTTATTCAGCTGACAATTTACCCTTTATATTTTCCAAAATGTCATACATGGGCAGCTCAGTTAATTATTACAAATACTTAACAAAATAAAAATAAATTCCCTTAAAACTTTGGCAAATGTCAGAGAAAAGAGGTGATTTTGCAGCATTTCTGGTAGTTTACCAAATATGGGGATGATACAGACCAATCTTTAATGATACCTAAAAACCACAGTGATTAGGTGCATTATGGATGAATGATCTCAGGTGAGTAGTAATGCTTGGCAAAACCATACCTGAGATATGGGTTTGGTTCTTGCTTGCTCATTCTCTAGCATAGAACACAAAATGTCTCACATTGCCCAAGAGCAACATGGGCCCAAGCTAATTTTATTCATCACCTATTGGCTCTGATCCTTCTACCACCAAGAGGTCCCAGTGAACTGAAATAGGACTCTAGTCTGGGACTAGTAGATGACAGTGCAGCTCTAAGGTTTAAAGTAATACTTCTGAGAAATTCCAAAGACAGCTCCATTCAATCTTCCTAAAACTTATGGATATTTATACACAAAGAAATAACCTTTTAGAGATGCTGTCTGAAACAAATGTACAAGTAACTGAGGGCAAAGAGAGACTGCTTTTGTTCTTGTGCCTCCCAAATATAATAAAAAAGGAGACAGAAGCATCTTTAAATCAAAATATTCTGCTTTCCTTTTATAAGTTTTACCCAAAATTTCGTATGCTTTCTCAGATAACAAGTCACTAGAGTTCTCATAAAATCATGTTATTGTCTTCATATAACTATTCTGTCAATGGGGTTGATTGATCAGAATCTTATATATTTGAATATTGACAACTAGAAAAATGAACTATATTAAAATCAGAAAACAGTATCATATTTACAGTCACCTAATATATAACAGGTATTACAAAACAAGTTATTTACAAAGTGCCATAAATGAAAGCTAACACTTTTCATTAAATATCTTGGGTGAAACTCTGTCTTCATTCAAGCTTTGCATAGTTGTAACGGATGGCAGAAATTTGGTCCATTGGCATATATTTCATTTAGTTTTAATAAGATAGCTATATGTTGATTATCCAAAAGGAATATGATTTAATAAGTATTTAAACAGTATTTTTAAAAGGCACTGCAAATGGATACTAACATTTAGACATTATGAATTAATTGCAATTTACATATTGTGCAGTAACTCCTTAATTGAAACATTACATTTAAATAATTATTTTGATCATTTATCTTTTAGATGGTGCATGCTGCTCTGTGATAATACTGGATATATTTCTCAGTTTTAATCTGAATATAATTAAATTCTGCAGCCCTATGAATCACTTTCTCACTGTAGTGTCACATTGACTTCAAAGATTAAAGAAAGCCTGACTTAATGCCCAAGCAAAAAAAACAAAAAAAAAAGGGAGGGCCGGAATGCCACCCCTGGAATTGTGCCGCCCCAAGCATGTGCATCTTTGCTGTGCCTAGAGCCGGTCCTACCACTTCCTTTTGTTTATTACTGAGCCATGTAATTGTTCCAGTCCACACTGATTTACTTGTTTAAATCTATTGTATTCTGTATGAATCAATATAGTCTGACTTTTCTCCGTCCGCCTGGTTTCCATTTCTCCAGCACATTCAATGTCAGAAAGTCATATCCAGTTTTCAGATGGCCATTTCTTAAATAATTTACTAATCCTGCCTTGACGACTACCTTGTGCATAGATCAGTGTTAAAATTTCATCTACATAAATTGTCTAATTTATCTCAATCAGCATGTATAATGCGATTATCACTGTTTTTTCAACATTGTTCATGGATTAAAAAAACCCAGTGAATTTGCCTGGAGGTCATCAGTAAAGCATACATGTTTTATGATGTAATATGATTTAACTAGGACAGAAGGACATGGCACGTATCCGTTTTTTTGTAAAAAGGAATCTGTTACCATTTAGGGGACAGCTGTACCTTTGTAACTGTGCCCCCATCCAAGGGACAGATCGAAAGGTGCAGTTCTCTCAGAGTGGAATCCCATAATTCAACCCACTTTTAGACTGTGCTGATCTGGTGACAGTACTGCCTGTATACAACCGTATTACCTCAGTAGGTTCAGACAGCTTTGTCCCGTGTTACAAGCTTCTTTCTGTGAACTTGTGACCAGTGTGAAATTGCAGTGACATAGGACACTTCAAAATAAGTATTATTTATTTTTCCATAGGGACATAGAGGGAAAAAAGGGTTAAAATAACAAAAAGCCTACACATGCCTCATCTTACCTAAATGTAGATTTCCTTGCCAGTTTAAGGAGGTCCCTCTTGACTACCCCCACCATCAGTGTGTCTCTCCCTCAGGTCAGAGGCAGTCTTTTATCTATTTCAAAGTTTCTTTGTTCAAGAGTTCCTTCCCAAACAAATTTCCTGAGGTTTTGAGCAGGGCTCCTGATCCTGGTTTATGTGAGAGGGGGTCAGAGGTAGTCTTCCACCAGTACATGAACTGTCCTGTCCATTTGAACACCATGAAAGTGAATTAGCCATTACTGGGTTCCTCGATACTGGAATAAACCCTTAGGATTTCCTAGAGCCAGCCATACCACAATAACCACCAAGTCCACAGAGATCTATATAAAACATTCAAACATAATACAGATGCATCCCACATTCTTCATGAGCCAGTTCAAAGACTTTTAATCGCAAAAATATTTGCACAATTATTCAGAATGTCCGGAAAAAGCTCAACTTGTCAGTGAGACTATAGCGGTGCAGCTGTGTGGCTGTAGTGCTTTCGTGAAGATGCTGCTATGCCAACTGAACTTCTCTTGTCGGAGTAGTTACTCCACCTCCTTGAGAGGCTATAGCTATGTCAATGGGAGAAGCACGCTCTATACCGGGAGTTAAATTGGTATAATGACATCACTCAGGGATGTAGATTTTTCACACCCCTGAGTAAAGTTGTTATACTGATATAAGTTTGTAGTGTAGACCTAACTCTAAAAACATGAAGGCACAAGGATTTTATTTTGGGGGCTGGAGCAGGGGAGAATTAGGAGGCCAAATCACTCTTATTATGGGAATCTGAATCAAATCAGAGAAATAAATAGAACTGCATAGATTTATGCAATCAATGACTGGTGAATGGTTGGTGAATGATACCAGGATGTAAAGGAAATGATGCCAGGAGACCAGAGGATGAAATCCATTCACTTGGCAGATATATGGAAAAGTCTGCGTATTATGTGAAACGGGAAAAACACCAGCTTCTTATAACTTGCTGGCCAAGAACCTGGCACAATCAAAAAATATTCAGAAATAGTCATGTGCATGCCCAAAAAATTACTTGATGAGTGTTACAAGAGAGAATTGAGAATGAACTATGCAGCCAATGACAAATATGGCTTATAAGTCTTTCTCCCTCAGCCAGGAACACATGCATTTTTAAATATGAGATTCATGCTCACAGCCATATTGAAAACATGAACAAAAAGATTTGATGTGTCCTGAACATTACATAAGCTTGTTTATCTCTGTTCTCTCTTCCCTAAAGTGCCTCTCATTCATTCTGACAGCATCAAAGCCTCAAAGTTGGGTTCCCCAACACCGAGGCACCCCAAATTACTAATCATGTTTAAAAATATTGGCCTCTGTACCATAAGAGATCCTGGTAAAGGCAGTTTCAGCAGAGTGAAGAGAAGACAGAACTGAGGGCACCAAAGGGAAAGTTGGAGGTGAGGAATCAAGCCAGCCTGAGAAGGCAGCATGCTGAAGCATCCTGAAAACAAAAGAAAGGAAGGAGATAGATTGATATTTGGATAGGAAGGCAGCGTCAAAATTGGCAATTCCTCTCCGTCCCTCCACCCGAATGAGGGATACAAAATCTTGTAAACTAAATTCAGATAATGTTTCTGTCAGGGTAATTCAGTTTGTTATTCTTTCATTTGAAGACCACCTTCTTGGAGACAGCAATTAAGTCTGGACATGTATCAGCACATATGGTTTTGGAGCTTGATTGAGGTTTGATTTTAATTACTTTGTTTCTGTCAGTCTTTTTAGTTCACCTTGTCATGTTTATATTTTTCCTCTTAGTCCATTTCACTTTTCTTTCCAGTAGTTAGTTTGTATGTTCTCTTGGATATGCTTCCCTCTGTAATGTATTCTCTAGTCCTACTCCTGTATACTATTAAAATAACCTCTCACAAGTACAGAAAGATTGCTTATCAACTTTGAAATGAGAACAAGTTGGATAGCATTTTTTCCCTCCCCTCCCAGTTTCATGTATACTGTTCCAAATTTCCCTTAATGGCCAGGATCCCTAGACTATAGAAATCAGTTTTAAAACTTGGGATGGATAAAGTAGCTTGGATAAAATAAGAGCCAATCAAAGCATGCACCTGAAACAATAAACATTTTTTCCATGTAGTCTGGAAAACTTAAGATTGTTTTAAAGTTACTTTTGCCTTAATTATAGCTGTTTATTTTGGGTCAGTCCCATTGGCAAGCAGTTAGACACAGAAGTCACACTGAAATCAGTCACACTTTCGAAGTCAGTTGCAATCCAGACCTTATTTGGCAAACTGTTGTCTCAACAACACTTCCTAGTTTTGGTTGGAGCTGGAAGCAGATGTGCTAAAAATACAGTTAGAAAAGCAGTTCTAACCAATTATCCACATACATTTTATAACTCATTTTTAATTGAAGTGTACAGACCTATACCAAGGTTGTTGCACTTGTCCTTCCTCACCCTCCACTGCTGTATGTTACCCTTTCAATTTGGATTTATAAAATCCTTGAAGTAGGGAGTACCTATGTGTTTTCACTTGTTCTGTGAAATGCCTGTGGCAAGTTTTCTGTTCTCAGATACAGCCATGCCTCAGTTTCCCTCAATCACTAGGTGTTTTAGTCCTTAAGCCAAAATAAACATGACCAATTCTGAGGAAATGGAAGTCTGAAAGCATCCAAATGAACTACTGCTCCAACACACATTCATAAACTTAGCTCCTTAGTGGAGCACTCACCAGAAGTTATTTACATATATATACTCTCCACAAGTTTCCTTACTTTCTTGCCTGCCTCTTGGGCATCCTCCCAAGCCCTTTTTTCATATTGCTTCCTTAGCTCCCTCTCACAGGTCTTCCCCAGGCCCCAGTAATTTTCTCAGAGGAAAACAGGCTATAATTTTGGCCCTGTGCCCAGAAAGCCATGTTATCAGGCTCATGGTTTCCAAAGTGCCTAGCATGCTTTCAGGCACTATGAAAATAAATAAAGGGCCAGATGCTGACTTCCTGTTGCCATACTATTCAGTGGAGTAGAAAGGTGAAAGGCCCCAGGATGTGGCTTAATCACATTACCAATCTGCACCTGGCAGGCAGAACAGGCTCTCAGAACTGCTACTCTCCCCCTGCAAAGGTAGGCAGGGAATGGAAGGAACCTTTGTTCCCTCTCCGCCTTCCCCAATAATGCACTGGCCAGTGTAGCTCTGCCAGAGGACAGGGATAGAGACAATTAATCTGTGACTGTTTAATATCAGTAGATTATGCTTTTCACCTGGAGAAAAAGAGCCTCTCTGAGAATCACAATTCCTTCCTTGGGCTGCTCCAAGAGGTGTGAAGTCTCAGGACCTGAATCTCACACTAAACCCCTGTACATAGTTTTGGCAATATAAAGAGGCCTTAGTATAAGAAGCAGGTCCCCAGTCTTCTCCTACATAAATTAAAAATAAGTAATTGCTTGTAGTATTTCCAGTCCAAGTGGAAACAGTAACTAGGAATTTCACAAGAGAGCCTAATCTATGAGAAATCCAGCCAAATTATGCAGACAACACAGCTTATCTGGTTTGGATAAAGTTCAGATAAGTGTCAACACTTTTAGAACTGAATCCCCAGTCCTAATGAATTTTTTACATTACAGTTTAGAAAAGAAGTTAGGAGTTTCTGACACTGACCCTGATCCTGCAGCCTGTACACTAACGATTCTCTCCTTGACGTTAATGGTGGTTTTGTGTGAGTAAGAGCTACAGTTTCAGGATCAATATTTGTATGTCTATTCCTGTGTCAGCTTCAGCATCTAAATTTATTTTGATTTTGTTCACTTAATACTGTATAACGCAGACAGATCTTGGTCTTCGGCAATTGAATCTGCGACCTCTGGAGCTAAATGTATGAGCCTCTACTGCATGAGCTAAAAGCCATATGCCTGTTAGCTAACGCTATAGAACACACTCATTAATCTCTCTCTAAGTGGTCTCAGTGCCACTAGATGGGCCAGAAAACCACACCCAGGAGATGGGTGGGTTTCAAATGCACTTACTTTTAGCCCTTTAGTACATAACTGAACCATAGTGTAATGATGCAATAGTAGTAACAGTAGTAGAAAAGTCTATTTATTCATGTCTGAATACTGGTGACATCATGGAAGAATTTTCTGAAGTCTTGTTGATCCATTGCTAGTTTTGCACACTCAGCAGTTGTCTTCCCAGTGATCTGCCACACACCATCTATCCATCTCCTCACTGGTTGCCCCGACTTCAGTGACCCGTCACCATTCCTCCCATGACAACTTTCAAGGTTATTTCCATCTCTGTGCATGTGACCAAAGTACATAAATTTGCACCTGTTTGTTTCTGGCAGCAAAGTCTGCTTCTCTCCAATCATACTTCTCACTTAAGCTTTCATCTTCTTTCCTGTCCAGGAGATATGCAGGAGTCTATGCCAGCACCACTTCTCAAAGGCTTCAATTTTCTTCTTGTCAGCAACTTGTGTTTCCCAGGCTTCACATCCATAAATCACTATGAAAAAAAAAAAGCTGAAAAGTCAAGCCTTTGCACGTTTCAAGAGACCATGGTTTTCCCACACTTTGTAACAGAGGCCATGGCTGAGCAAGCCATCCTAGTCTTCTTCCTATTTCTTCAGAGCAACCTCTTATGTTGAATATGTATAATCCCAGATAATTAATCTACTGCCTCTATAGCTTGACTGTTAATCATGATGTCTGCTTGCATCCTATTATTGATCATGGCAATGCACATGCATTTTGGTTTTGCTACATTCAGGAATAGTTTTCATTCTCTGTTTTCACAGACTCCAATGGTTGTTGAATTGCACTAATGCTTGCAGCAAACAGTGTTGTATCATCAGCATATCATCACATAATCATATATCACATCAGCATATCGTATATCATTATCATTATAATCAGCATTATCATTAAAATTAATCAATCATATATCAGCATATCTGAAGCACCCAACAATGGAAATCCGAGCACCTTCTCTTTAATCAAAAACATTCAGGGCTTGTCTCATAATAAATTTGGGGTATATGTTGAAAAGACTGGTGAAAAGAATGCAGCCTTGTTTCACACCGTGCCCAATAGAAAGCCACTTGCTGTCACCCACTGCTGTGGTCTAGTGTTAACAGGAGAGACTTGCAATAGGTTCAGTGGGAGAGGTTTTGGAATCCCCATGCCACCCAATATCCTCCAGAGTTGATCATGGCAGACAGTATCTTTGGAGTAGTCAATGAACCATATGATCAATGGGTGACTATACTCCCTGCATTTTTCAATGGTATGATGGATATTCATGATTTGATCACATGTGCCTTGTCCTTCTCTAATAGTATCTGGACTGAGACCATCAAACCAATTGCATATAGGCCACTGAACAGCTATCAGATAATTTTCAGTTCTAATTGGCTTGGGTTACATTTTGGGATGTTCGGCTTGGGATATTTAAAAATAAAAATCTGCAGCTTCCATCCTGCAATGGCATTCATGTGGGCAGATTATTGTGATGATATAGAGCTGAACTGCATACAGAGCATCTCAGTATAATCACCTAGGTCCACCCAAAAAAAGATGTCACTGCAGGATAAGGGCCCTAATCTTTAAACAAGCTATGAATACCACAGGAATATGCAGAATGTGAAGCAGCAGGCAAACAGTAACTGGATTTCTCTTATCTAATATTTTAATCTGGAATCCAAGACTATTCAACATATCTGAGAAAGGACTAATTCATAAGAATACCCATACTGGGTTAAACCAATGGTCCATTTAGCCTATTATTCTGTCTGTGACAGTGATCAGTGCCAGATGCTTCGGAACAGAAGAGGGCAATTATCAAGTAATCCATCCCCTGTCATTTAAGTCCCTGCTTCTGAGAATCAGAGGTTTAGGGACACCCAGAGAATGGGTTTGTGTTTTTGACTAGCTTGGCTAAGAGCCATTGATAGACCTATCGTCCATGAATTTATCTAATTCTTTTTTTAACTTAGTTAACTTTTAGCCTTCACAACATCCCCTGGCAATGAGCTTTACCTGAAACATTCTCACTGATTTTTCTCAGGGAAGTTTGAGAAGTTTTGACAGAAACATTACATATTCATTTGTTCCCTCCTGGAAATATCATCGTTAATGCCTGGATTTTAAAGTTTGGTTCCATTTGGATATGTATCCAAAACAAAAAACAAACAAAAAAAAACCCACACACAAAAAAACCCAGATGGCTCATCCAAAGTTTAACAATTTTACCTGGAAATAGGATTGGGGAAGTTCTAAAAAGGCCCACAGTTTTTGCCAAACTCATTGTGTCCCAGTTCTGTCCAGGCCAGAAACATAAAACCAAGTTAACAGCTTTTTCTGCAGTATTTTAGTACTGGTACATGTAGTACCAGCCAAAACCATTAAGTGCAGAAGCATGCAAACATTTGAAATGGTTACCTTAACTTTTCAGGATGAAAATTTAAGTAAGCTCTTAATTCATCTGTCCAGGCTGATCCTCGGCGCCAATAATTATTCTGTGTTCTATATACATGCTTGAGAGCACTACAATAATATTTTAAGTGGTGTATTGTTGTAAACTAATTATTTATGACTTGCATTGGATTTGGGAATATCAGCCCTCCGATTTGTCTAGCTAGATGAGAGACTGCTCCACTTCATTAAAAAATAAAGTAAATAGGGAAGTATTAACCTCAAGAATATTCTGTTGCAACAAACATTCTGTGCATTCAAATGCAGATTCTGGGCACAGAAACAGGCATGTTTGCAAAAATCTGCTTGCACAATTTCAGAGGCTAGATTTAAAATTTTCCCTTCACATCTAATTGCCTGATTCCTGACATATGTTGTTAAAGCAGATGCATCCTCCAACACTTAGTTTTACCATTAATTATGTAACAAACCTACACCTACTTTGGAATATCCCAGTTGTTAATATGTTGCACAATCTGTCCACTTGGAATTTCATGGCGACAGCAGAAATAAAATTCAGATCCTCCTGCACCAAAACCTCATTGTTTTAGCTGTGGCAGTAGAAGGCCTACAGCACACAGCTGGGAAGCTCTGATTCTGTGCAGGAGACGGCAATAGTGCATACATTGTAGCTGGCACTTTATGAAACAGTCAGAATAAAACTAGGGTGCAAGAGGCTTTTACTATACAACTGAGGTGGTGGTGCCATTTGATTTGATTGACAGAAGAATAATTGAATGTATAATACTATAGCTGCAAGGAGCAAAAATATAGCTACTGGTGATTGTGCAACAAAAAGCTGAAAGCTGCTGTAATAAAATTTGCTTGGTAGTCAGTAATGGATAGCCTTTCTACTGATAATTTGCTCTGAGCACAAGCAGTGCACCATACTGTTATTTATAGTGTAAAACTTATTTAAGATATTTAGAAAGCTTGTGCTGTGGAGTTAATCACATTTACTCACCTGGCTTCCCCAGATTTGCAGTCTTTCCTCACAGAGATCTGACATTTATTTCACCACAAGGTAACTTCCAGGACCTTTGATATTTTATTTGGAAGTCTGACAGGGAAAACAGCAGTGCTGCTATGTTCCATTGAAATCCAATATCTCTGCAGTAGCACAGAGTGCAGGATCCAAAATTTCTACTGCTAGGATATCAGTTATTAAGTATTTCAGTGCTGTATCTTGCTATACCAGTCTTTTATGTTCTCATTATTGAGAAGTTCCCATGTGCTGCCTCTTTTTAAGTTCTCTGTAGTATTTCTCCATACTCTGGAAGCAACTACATAAAGCTTTAATAGAGCAAAGTCATCAATTGCTCATGAAGTGTCAACAAACTCAAGCTTTCATTTCCAATATTTACTTTTTTCTCTTCCAATTCACTTGTTTTCCTGGAAATTCAGAACAAAATGCCACAAAATTCTTCAGTGGTTAGTACAAGAAATTCAGAAGCACATATATAGCCAAAAAAAATTATGTAAATAATTGACACTTCAAACATCCATGAGAAGCAGGGAATTTTTATTATTCATGCAACAGTTAGCTTCTCATGATACAGTACAATACTTCCTACAGATGTCTCAGATGGATCTTTACTTTAAGAGTAAAACTCTCTTAGCAGTTATCAAGCAAAAAAAAAAAAAAAAAGAGTGATCTCCGTTGCAGCCTCATAGCCTCATACATGTGTGGAGAAGGACCTTACCAATGGCACAACCCTGAGAGTAAAGTATTATTCAATGACAGTTAAGATGGCAGAATCTGGACCTATGCACAAAGAATTATCTAAAGGCTTTATGACTTCATTTAGGCACAGTGGATATTGAAGCATGGTGTAGAGCCATCACTCCACAGAGCAGAAGAGAACTCCTTATTCTCTCCCAACACATTCACAGAATCTGGTCCTATATTTACAGGTGAACTGTTGATTTTATTTTATATAGAGCTCCATATGTGCATGGCAATGTACAGAGAAGTATGCAGGGTGGGTCCCTGCTCTGAACATCTTGCAGTCTAATTGAGAGGAATACCATTTTACTTAGTTAGGATAAAACTAGATAAAGAAGATCAATACAGAATTTGTGGCAAAGACTAATTATGTCTGTGTTTATATATGTACAGTGCTTAACACAACTCTGAATGAGGCCTTTAGATGCTTTTAGGATATTAAACAGTAGAAACAATATGATGGCGGTGGGTATGCAGAGAAAAGAAGACCACAGAAAAAAATAGAAAAAGGAACAAAGCTCTTGAAAAACAAACACACATTTTTTAGAATGAAAATGAGATATCTTCTTCCCTTGATGGAATCTGATGCAGAGAGAGAGTTGAGGCTGAAAGTGGAGACAAAGGTTGGAGCAATGAGAAAAAAGCTGATAGTTGCAGTGATATTTTGAATGGTCTGGTGTGACGGGGCTGGGACACACCACCACAGAGCCTCCTGCTGTTCACTCTGGGAATTAGCTCAGTTCATGCGGAGTGCCCTCTGCCGGGGGTGTCCCATCCGTCTCTCACCCTCGATTGGCTTCTCGACCCGCGTTGCTCCCAGCTCGCGGCGTCCTCTTCCGGACACTGCCCTGGGGCATTGCCCCCAAGTCTACACTTGCCGTCTTCCGGGTGGAAGGGAGGGCGGGGTTAACATCAATCTTTTCTCCTCACCCTCGCCACCGTGGCCAACCACATCCCCAGAGTCTAACCCCTTCTATCAGGGGTTGGGTGCAGTCCGCTATGGCCACTCCTAATGACCAGGTGTAGCACAAGGGGGAAGGGGGGGACCCAGGCCTGCCCTCTACTCTGGGTCCCGGCCCAGGGACACTCTGGCAGCAGCCTCCCTGCCCTCCTTTACTCCCCTTGTCCACCTCTCCTCCCTGGGCCACTTCCCCTTCGGCCCCCTTGCACCTTGTAGGCCCTTCTATCAGGGCCTGCAGCCTGGCAGGTATTGGGCTGGAGCTCTCCTCAGCTCCCCCCAAGCCTGCCCAGCACTGTGCTATCCTGGGTGCTGGTTTTCTTCACTCAGGAGACAGACCTTCTCCCTTGAAGGTCTGGAAGAGACTGCCTGCTCCCTTCCTGGGCAGCCTTTATATAGGGCCTAGCCTAGCCCTGATTGGCTGGCTGTAATACTGGCCCTGATTGGCTCTCTAACAGGCCCTCCCTAATTGATTGCCACATTGTGCAGCCGCTCTGGCCTGTTGTAGCCCAATCTGGTATGGGGGTGGGGCAGTGCCCCACCTCATCTGGGCAGGTGAAAAGAATGGAGGTCAGAACAGAGGAGGTTGCAGTCGTTGTAGCAAAATATAAAGAAGCCATGGACACAAGTCTTAGCAGCAGGGATGGACTAATCTGATAAATTATCTTTTTTTTCCGTTTCCCCTGCACCCTTCTTCTTCCTCTTCTCTGCTATTATTGCCTATTTTACACTAGTGGCTTTGCTCCCGGGGCCTCAATCACACTTACCTAGAGACTATTGGTCAAGTAGTGCAATTGACGCTCCCAATATGCATGCTGAGGTGAGGATGGTGGGCAGTTTGCTACCTCCCATGGAGTACTGCTTGTAATACTAGGGGCCTCCAGTAGAGGGAAAGAGAGAGGCACAGAGCCAGTGGGTCACTCTGAAGGACCTGTCAGTTGCTTTCCCTTCTCCATGACAACTTCAGAAGACAATAGTTAAGAAGCTTGCCACACTACACTCTTTCTTACCACTTCCAGTCTGCTTTCAATACAAGCCAAAAATTGGGGGAAATCTGATTTGCCTTGTCTTCTCCCAGCAGTGGCAATTCACTGTAGATCTTCCCCAATTAGATGTATGGTCTATGGAGACAGGAGTTACACCTCAGGAGATCTTAATTCAAATGTTTTCTTAGGCCAAAAGTGAGACTCATCCAGTGACTAGGGTATTTTACATAACCATACCAAGAGTATCCAAGAATATAAATAACATAATTGATTACTGATTAACATTATCATGATTGCAACAACACTCAATAACTGGGTACTGCTTTGCATTGTCCAAATACTCAGGAAGCCATAGTCACCTCACTCAAGAACACATAAGTAAAGATGCAGGTTAGAGTTTGTGGTATATTGAAAACTGAGTTACAGTTACAAAATGTCACTTTAAATGCTAAGTGTTTTCCTGGTGCTGCTTGCAGGGTAGCAGGCTCTGAGGGAAGCCTGTGATCTGGGGCCTCAGCAATCAGTCTTCAAAAGAGCCAGTCCGGAGCAAAGTGGGTTGAGTTGTACCTCTGTCTTAGGTAGCAGCATGCAATGCATCTCTCATTTTTTGGTTCTCGTGTTTTAGGGCTCATCTACACAGTGGGGTAATGTGTAAGTGTATCTATGTTTTGTTTCTAACTCTCCTTGTGTACAGTGGGACCATAACAGGATAAAGTGCATTTTTAAAGCTATGTGGGAAAACATTCCTAGTGAATTTTAGCACTGTGGGCTTGGTGCAAAGCCCACTGAAGTCAATAGGAGCTTTTCCACAGTCTTGAATGGGCTTCAGGTCAGGCATTTTGTGTACCTGAGGCCAGAATTTTTAAGAGCACTGATATTCGCCTACAAATTTATCACACACATAGATAAGGCTTCATGATAAAGAGTGTGTATCCGTTGTGAATTTACAGAATGACTAATATAATAATGTATTTGTTTCAAAATATGCACATCGAAGAAACAGTTTCGCTGCCTCCTGTTTCAGTCAGTCATTTCATAGCATCCAACCAAGAAGGAATCTAAAATCTGATTAGGAGACATGTCACCCAGAACTACAGCTGCCAGATGTAAATAGTAAGTAGAAAGTAACACAACAAAGAGACTGAGGGGCAGAAAAAGCAGACTAACAATAAAACCTAAAATAGGTACCAGAATAAAATTTCAGGAAAAAAGGAAGAATAAATAACATTTTCAAAAGTGCCCAAGTGAGTTGGACTCCTAGGTCCCTTTGAAAAATCAATACCATATGGGCTCCTAAGTCACTTTAATGCCTTTGAATATTTTAAATCCTGAATCTCTCTCTCTCTCTCTCTCTCTCTCTTTCTGTATATTAGAAAAAAAAAAAGGCAAATGAAGAACATAACGTTCCAAGAAAGACAGTTAAAAGTAACCAACCCATACATGCAGGTACACAAATATTTGGCAACTAATTCCATTAAGTTCTGCAGTACATAATTAATTTCTGAACATTTCAATTTCAAGGAGCTTTTAAAAAATTAATGTAACCCTCTTTATTAACATACTTACCTTATAAATTTAATAAAAAATAGAGTCAGAATTCTGTTTCTGAGTTAATAAGAGTTCATTCTGTTAAAATGACTAAATCATTCTCTTCTTCTGAGTTTTTAATAGTACATCATTCCATTATCCAAAAGCAATTCAACACAAACGAAAAGTTTCTCACAGATGATTGAACAATCAGGACAAGAAAATGTACTTTGGAATCTATGCTAAAACATAGGAGGTTTCCATGTTCAATTAAAGCTTTTTAGAGATGAAAATAAGCTTCTTAAATGTGATTTTTAAAAGTTAAATTTCAAAGACAAAGTTTTGTGTATCATTTAAAGATTCACTGAAATGCTTTTGAAAACTAATTTTAAAAACCTGTTTAAGATTACCATTCATTGATAGAATACATGTGTATGCCTAAAAAATAAAACTACATGCATTTTAAAGTTGAATCAAAGGTTTTTTAATTGCCAAGACTTGAATTCAGGCCATCCATAAGCCTGTGTTTTTCCCTGCAACAGTTAATGACATAATTAATAACAAGAGTAGGGTGAGAATTCGCACTGTGTCAGTGATGTAAGTAACCATAGCAAGAGAAACACAGAACCCCCAGGACTCAAACTTTAATATTGGCTTCAAAGTGAGGGGTGATCAATTTTAAACAATTTGTTTAAATAGAGATCTAGATATTAAAAATATAGTATTAATGGATACTGGCTGAAGCTGCAAGATTTGAAAATGGCTCCAGATTTCAAACTTCCTACATTTTGGGGATGTTGACATCTGGGGTCTTGGTTCTGGCAAATCTCAAATTTGATATCAATGGAACTACTTGCATCAAAGAAGTTACACCACAGATGTATATGGTATCAAGATAACCTCCTATGTGTTCTATTTTGTTGGGGTCAGATGCCAAATGTCCTTAATTTCTATTGAAGTGATAAAGAGCTGAGATGTTTAAGTGCTTTGCTGGACTGGGAATAACTGCGTACATAGAATTAAGTATGTGACTGGGGGCCAGAGTTCTCTACACCTTTTTTGATTGAACCTGGACGTTTGGCCATTTGTTTGTATGGGATCAGGTCCTTTTGGAAGGTTTTCCTCTCCATTTCCTACCCAGTTCTTTTGCTGACAAGTCCTTAAAGGTGGGCCCTAAACTACACTTGGATGCTGTGATGTAACAGGGCTCTGCGACTCCCCCTGCCTGCACCCACAAATCCATTTCCCTTCCACAACCTGCTCGTTAAACTGGGCAGGATGGACTAATGGATGTGCAGGGCTCGGAGCAGCACATGTATGCCTACAGACAGTTCCCCGCAATAGGGGAATTCTCTGCTGGCCAGTTGCTGTCAGTTTCCAGACACTTTGCACCTCTTGAAGAGTCTGGCCTTAAGGTTCAACACCAATTCATAGAATCGTACAAATGTCATACAAATGGCAGACTGAAAGAGACCTTGATAGGTCAGGTAGTCCAGTCCCCTGCACTAAGGCAGGACCAAGTATTATCTAGACCATTCCTAACAGTTACTTATCTAAAAAACCTCCAATGAACAGAGATTCCACAACTCCCTAGGTAATTTGTTCCAGTACTTAACTACCCTTACAGTTAGGAAGTTTTTCTTAATGTCTAATCTAAATCTCCTTTGCTGCAATTTAAACCCATTGCTTCTTGTCCTGTCCTCAGTGATTAAGGGGAACAATTTACCAACCTCCTCTTTATAACAACCTTTTACATACTTGAAGACTGTTACCATGTCCCCCCTCAGTCTTCTCTTTTCCAGACTAAACAAACCCAGTCGTTTCAATCTTTCCTCAGAGGTCAAGTTTTCTATACCTTTAATCACGTTTGTTGCCTTCATCTGGACTTTCTCCAATTTGTCCACATCTTTCTTGAACCTTAACTGTCTTCATGTGCCTATTTCTTAAAATTATGTTATCTCCTTAAATTATTTTACATATATTGTCAGTGCAGTATGATGCAAACTGGAATATACAATACAAAACGTATTTACAAACTAGACATGAAGATATACAACTGAACATACAGATCTCATTCTGCCACATCATAACACTTGGTCTTGTAAAACCAGTGCAGGGAGCACATTCCAGGCCTCCCCCTGAATATAGCTTCCCACTTTCCTCCTCCTTTTAATGCTGGAGACTGTGATACAATGACAGATGAGCAGAGATGCTTGAGATTACACAAGGAGAAAGATAATCTGGTTCCAAACCATGTATAGCTCTATAAATTAAAATGAATACCTTGAACTGTTCTCTGCAACAAATACTAAATCAATGTCCTGGAAATTAGCTGTCATGTGCTTCCTGTGAAAGGCACCACTAGGCAAATGAGGGGCATTCATGTTCTACAATAAGTGATGTTCCTAAGTGCTTCACAAAGCATACTCCACTGAGGAGATATCAAAGCCATGGATAACTGTAGCAAAATCTAGATCTGAAAGGAAAGTTCAATCTCCTACTCAGATAGAGAGGGGAAAGAGCACCTATATGCCACTCAGCCAGGGATGCAGCTGCATTTTTCAGATTTGTTAGTAAGATGCACAAAGTTGAAAAAGCAAACACACAAAAAAACCTTCTGTTGAGGAAAAAGGTGTCACATCTGCCTGCTCCTCTGAATATTTTTCCTAGTCAGCAAGCATCATAGCCTTCTATGGCTTCAGGGTTAGCCATCAAGTTCTTAGCCAGGCCCCAAGCTCAACTAGATACAGAGAATTGACAGGATGAACTATCTGGATGTGATATAGACGTACACCTGAGTGTCTTCCGCATGTTGATGGCACTGCAGTGCAAGCCTCTTTACAATGTGGGCACATTGGTGTCACATATACACTGAGGATGGAAAAGAATAGATGCTTGTAGTAGCCCACGCAGGAGATCTCTTGGGATGGAGGACCCCTTAGAGAAAAGAATAAAAAAGATTAATTAATTGAAGCGCACAGCAATAAACACACATACCTGAATTCTTTTCCATTCTCAACATCTGCTTTTGTCCTATAGTTTATGTAGTAAAATGGGATTAACTAAGTAACTCAGAATATTATGGGCCTTTGACCTCACTTCCCATTTGTTGGCGGGGTTGCACCACCATTTTGAGTGTGTACTTCCAACAAAAAGGAGTATGTGTGTTAGCCTGCAGTAGCTGGAAGTACACATAGTGTTATTGTACTCCATGGGAGTCCCTATAAAAAACAGGCAAAGAAGAAAAAATACATAAGGATGGCATCTGTTGGGAAAATTCATGATTTTAATGCAGAAAATGAAGATTGGCAACAATATGTAGAAAGGTTGGACCACTATTTTCTGGCAAATTAGTTTAGAGATGAGGACAAACATAAAGTAATATCTCTGCGTCAGTAAAGCCTACTCCCTTTTAAGGACTTCATTACAACTTCTGAAACCGGGAGAGAAAGGTTTAGAAGCACTGCAAAGGATCTTAACTGAGCACTATACTCCAAAGCCCAGCAGTATTGTGTCATGTTTTAAGTTTTATCATCAGATGAGGAGGCAAGGAGAATCTGTATCACTGTAAATGGCTAAGCTTAAAAAGCTAACTGAATATTGTTCATTTGGAAATGTCCTAAAGGATATGCTGTGAGACATATTTGTTTGTGCTATTTATGATGAAAAAAAAAAAATCAAAGACAGTTACTGGCAAAAGGAAACTTAACCTGGCCCAAAGCAATAGAATTGGCAACAGCTATAGAAGTAGCAGTAAAAAAATTACAAGATTTGCATTTAGACTACAAGGGTAATCAAACTGATTCTATAAACAAAATGAAAAGCCAACAAAAAGGGGTTCAGGCTCCTGAAGGGAACTTCTGCTCTGGCATAATAAAAACATTTTATGTAAACATAAAATGGTCCAGTGTCATAAATGCCTCAAGGTTGGACACTTAGCCAGGAAATGCATAAGGAACAGCATATTAAAGCCAAGCAGTGAAACCCCGTAATTACAGAGAAAGAGGAAGGAAGCAGAGGGTGTTTTTCCTGAAGTGGGGAAGGACGAGACAGAGAAGGAGGCACACACTGGTATATCTACACTGCAATTAGATATCCACAGCTGGTCCATATCAGATGACTCAGGGTTGTGGGGCCCGGGCTAAGGGACTGTTTAATTGTGGTGTATACTTTCAGGCTTCCGCTGGGGCCCAGGCTCTAGGATCCTGGGGGTGGGAGGATCGCAGAGCTCAGTCTCCAGCCTGAGACTGAACATCTACACTGCCATTAAACAACCCTGTAGCCCAACCCCCACAGGCCAAGTCAGCTTGTATGAGCCAACTGTGGGTTTTTAACTGCAGTGTAGACATTGCCACTATGTGCTGCATAACAGGGAAGAAATTGGGATCTTACAAAGTAACAGTAGAGTTAAACAATCAGTAAGTACACATGGAAATAGATATGGGGCTTCAGCTATAGTGATTAATGAATACGCTATACCGAATAGGTGTGAGGTCACAAGTGAAGGCAGGAATAACCCTGCATACCTCACCGGAGAACCTATCCAGGTACTAAGTTCAGTGGTAATTCCTGTAAAATATAAAAGCAAAAAAAAAAAACAAACAAACAAAAAAACAATTTACCAGTCTTAGTTATCTGAGGAAAAAGGTAACATTTGTTAGGCAGAGATCATTTGAAAGAAATAAACTGAATTATGAAGAAATATTTACATTAGACCCAAGTAAAAATACCCACAACTCCAGGAAGTTCTGGATGCTCATCCCATAATTCTTTTAAGAAGGGTTAGGGACCTGGAAGAGGTGTGTGTGTGTGTGTGTGTTTGTGTGTGTGTGTGTGGGGGGGGGGTAATGGACAAGGTTTATTTTCAGGATTGGAGGACAGTCTATATATTTTATGCTGTCAGAGAACAAAAAGAGACTGAATTGGACAGGTTAGAAAAGAAGGTCATCATTTCACCTGTGCAATTTTCAGAATAGGCTACCCCCTCTAGTGCCAGTGATAAAACCACCCAACAAGACCATCCATATCTTTGGGGTTTATAAAGTAACAAGTCACTAAGCTTGGCAATTATCCCATTTGGTGATCAAAAGATTTGCTTGAGGTTCTAAGTGGAGGTCAAAAATTCAGTAAGCTGAACATATCACAGGCATACCGGCAGATAAGACTGGAGAAAGACTGTAAAAAATTCACCAAAAACTGACAAGACTTATAGCAATACAATAGATCACCATATGGAATATCAGTAGCGCCTGGAAATTTTTCAGAGCTATGGAAATTTTATTGCAAGGTATTCTGGGAGCTATAGTGAGGATCTCATCACTGGCAGAATGATCTTGAATGTGTTTCAATGCTGGAGAAGGTGATTAAAAGGTCTGCCAAGGTCCTCGCTGTTGAACAAGCTCCAGCACTCCAACAAGCTCCAACACAGAATACCACTGAGTTCAGAGCCTAGTTAGGTATGTTAAATTACTATTATAGGTTTCATCCAAATGTTTCATCCCTTTAAAAAGCTTTACATGACTTTTGACCCCTTGGCATCCAGGGACGAAACAAGAAAGTCTAAAATGCTACTAAAATCCTCAAAGCTCCTTGTTCATTTTGACCCAGGCAAAGAATTAATCCTGTCCTCCAATGCTTCATCATATGGGATGGGGGAAATATTGTCCCATAAAATGAGAGATGTTAGAGAAAGACCAACTGGATACATTTCTAGGACCTGCATAAACCTGAATGGGATTACTCCTAGTCAGAGAAAGCCTCACTATTTTTTTTGGCATAAAAATATTCCACCAATACTTATATGGGAAACCTTTTACCCTTTTGACAGATCACAAACCACTGGTGGGATTCTTCAGTGAAAATAAGGGGGTGCTAACCATGGCAGAGGCTCCGTAACAGCATTGGGATTGCATATTAGTTGCTTATAAGTATAAAATAGTTTATAAGGCTGTACATCAGCATGCCAATGCCGATGCTTTCAGTTGATTACTGTCACCAGGACCAGTTGGTTCAATGGTACCACCAGGAGAAATGGGGCTACTCATAGAACATCCATACCAAATCCCAGTAAAAAAACTTCCCAGATAAGAAAATGCGCAAGACAGGATCCAGTCCTGTCCTGGTTCATGCAGCACATATTACATGGTTAGCAATATCAGAGTAAGGGGAAAGATTTTTGCCCATTTAGGAGCAGGAGTACAGAGCTAAGTATAGAGAATGGATGTAAACTGTGGGTCACAAGCATCATTATTCCCTCACAAAGATGATATCGGATGAGATCTAGATAGGATGGGGATGGTTAAAAATGAGAGTTGCAGCCCTTGTTGTGGCTCAGTTCTTCTTTCTTCATCACTACAAAATGTGTTGAAGTGGAGAGCCCATGATTCCATGCATCTAGACTTAGGGCTGCTTATTGGGCACTAACAGTGAATAGAATGAAAGTTGGATAAACCAGAAGGGTATTGCCACAACAATCTTTTTACATTTTAAAATTTATTTTTAAATGTATATCACAGCTATTTCTCCATGCTGCACTAGCTACAATCCACTTGCATCATAGAATACATACTTCCCCTCAGAGCTGGTTGAATAGTTAATTGCAAAATTATAGCAATTATTCATTAGTTATTTGCCAACAAGTGTATCTGTTATTTGACCAACTCTACTTACTATATATATACGGCTAGATCTTCAGGTAATGTACGTGGGCAAAGCTCCATTAAAGTCCATGAGCACAGCTCCTCTTACACCACAATGTGCCCATTTGGCCTGTAGTGACAAATTTTCAGAGAACCAGATGTTCTTACACAGTGATGCCACTCTGTGTGTAAACTGTGTAGAGCCCACTTTACAGGGGCTTTGCCGAAGGATCAGTATTTGGTCCTAAAATTTCAGTGGGATTAAACTGCTAGCATTGCATCTAATCAGGATATGATCAATAATATTGTAACATAATAAAAATGTCTATGCACAGGAAACAAGTAGACCAGAAATAAACTGTAGCGAGATATAAAAAATGAGTTATTCACAAGGCTGTACACAAATTGATGCCACATGGATATATATTATAGAATGCCAACAATAATACTGCAGATATCTTTATGGTACTGTCATTTGATTTCAGATTCTGATTCGTAAGCCAAATATGGCCTGCCTTTCATTTATAGTTTATAATAATAAGTCACTTTACAATCCGAGGGGGGGGGGGGGAGGGGACCAAAACAAAACAAAACAAACTTGCTTTTCAAATGTTACTCTGCGTTCATATCCTAAATATTTTGGAGGGAAAAAGGTATTGAGGGTGCTTTGAAGATCAGTACATGAATCTATAGGTATCTCATTGAAAGTAGTGGGCTGATTCCCCACTGCCTTGTATCTCACATATTCATTTACATTTGTGAAAAATGAGTTCAAAGAGATTGTAAAATACTAACAAATCAGAATGCGAGTGATTTTGCACTCACTTTGTGCTGGGGTAAGTGACAGTACAAGAAATAAGGAAGTGGATAATCAGGTCCCATTGTTTTTGTTTGGAAAATGTCACTCCACGTCCAAAATGTATAGCAACACCTTGTTTCTGTATTTAATACAGCAGTTCTCAATAAACAGAGATAGCAACTTCAGTGGCAAGAGTCTCTCAAAGATATTGTGCATAACTGATCCAGACTCCTGTAACTTGCTCTATTAGTTATCATAAAACTATTCTGACTGCATAATTCCAAGTAATGAGATACTAAAAACAGAACTGCAGCAAACAGGCTACTGGAGATTTGAATTCTAATGCAGTAGCTAGTAATTATGATGGTGAATTTTATTAAATAATACTCTTCCTAGACTAAGCAAATGTATAATATTAATTTTATTGCAATGAAAACTTGAGAGTACTATTTACAAGGTGATAACCATAACCTGAGCTAAATCAACTCTGAAACCAAAAAGCTCTACTTTTTTTTCAAGTGCAAAGTTTATTAACTTATGATATTGTTATTATCCAGTTAATAGGAAGGACTCCAAGGTTATTTTACAATGGTGTTTAAAAATAGTAACCTTTACAAAGAAAGAGAAGAAAAAAGATGAGAAACAAAATAGGCTGTCAGATAATGGAAGTATTTTATTAAGAAAGTCTTGTATACTTTCCTACAGTCTTTTTTCGGCACGTCTTTCCTCACTCCATATTTTCCATCTCTCTTCCCCTCTTATTATTTTCCGTATGCCCACCACTTCCTTCCCTTACAGTCAGTAAAAAGAAGCCTACATGATAGATATGATGGGGCAAAGAACCTTTAAGGGACATTTAAGGGTATAAGATCATGGGACAAAATAATCAAAAGGTGTTTTTGTTTATATGCAATTTTTCTTTAATTACTTGGACAACCACATTTTCTCCCTGGTATTTTGTTCTTTTCTTTCATGCAATTTTTGGGGGTCTTGTGCTGCAGCAGAATGGTGTGACAGACACTGAGATAGCATCTTTGTTGCTGGCAAACAGTTTGAAAGCAAAGTAAATTAAAGGAGATATCCAAGATCACATGGTCAATCAGTGACAGTGTTGAGATTAGAAAATGCCAGGTCTGTGCGCTAGCAGCTCAACCAGAGATTCCCAAAATGATCCACAACATTTATAATTTATATGAACAATTACTGCTCCACAATTATGCATTCCAACTAGGTAGAGTGTGTGTGAAGATGACCAGTTATTAGAAAATAAAGTCCCATTTGTGTAAAGGGAGTAAAGTTGGTAAGACATAAAATACAGCATGTGTTGTGTGCCTCAGTTATAGTTTGTTAAGCTTGGAATACTACTTTAAAAAAAATGGTTCATTTTTAACAACCACTAAAATATGCAGAAAAAACAAACATATTTTTATTTCAGTGATTTTATCTTTCCTTTGGTATTCATGCTCGAAGAGGCTTCATGGACACTAAGGCACTTGCATCCAGACCCTGTCACATTCTGAACTTACAAAAAAAATCATTGACTCTGATTTCCATAGGAAATAAAATGAAACCCTCATCACTGAGACATAACAATATATTATTTGGGAAAAAAATACGTTTTTTGCAAGTACTCTCCAAGGTTGCTCTGCAAGCTTCATTCTAATTTAGCTGCATTAACTCTCATGAAACTGGCCCTGCTGTACAGACACTATAGGCTTGTTCAAAGGACTCCAACTCTCCTGCAAATCCTCTGTCTTTGACAAGAGTAGTCCAAACCCTTATGTTTCTATTTCTAGAACTCAGTATATTCAGAAAACAAATATTACTTACATTAATATAAATATAAGGGCATCCTCAGAGCCTGTCAACAAAAATGTAAGCCTTAGGATGAAATATACTAGCTATACCATACTGTGTTCTGCTAAAATGTAACTGTGCCAGCAGCATCTATCCTTTATCTTTATCTCAGGGGAAACAACATAAAAAAACCCTGTTCCTACAGTGCCTTAAAATTACACTGTTTCAACTATGTTTCTGTCCAGTGCCCAGCTTCTCTCCAGGAGTAGGTTACATGTACTATTCTTTGCTTTAATACACCCAGTGGGTATCCCTCTTTGGCATGATTGGTCCTGTGAACAGAGTTCCTACGTAATGAACATCAATTTTTAAATTAACATAGGTAAAATGTATGTTCATGAAAGTTGCACCAGTGGTAATGTATCAGGTTTAGAAAATTCCTTGGTGCAATACAAACAGTATCCTGGTGAAATGACAAATCAAGATTAACTTGTATTTCTTTTGCTTTCTCTTTGGAAAAAGGAAATGAAAAGGCCTACAGCAGTTTCAGAATCCATACCTGCTGGATAAATGAACAGATAATTCAACTCAGGATATTCAATCCATACCTGCTGGATAAATGAACAGATAATTCAACTCACTGAAATTAGTGGTATTATATCAGTTTGGTCCACACTTTACATCAAGATTACAGAGATGTCTGACAGAAATGTGGTACAGGGTAAGAGCACCACTGAAGTCTGCTGCATGTCAAGTTCCCTGCATATTCCCACTCTTGGAATAGTTTGACAAGCAGTACCGCAGATGAAAGAGAGAGCAGAGTCTTCACTGAATAATGACTGAAGATTCATTCTGCCAAACCTAGTATTAGATCTGGATGCAAATCCAATACATAATGTTCTGTAAAAGTGTACTCCATGTAGCAATTGTACTCCATGTAGCAACCCTGCATATTTCAATAAGGCAAATGTGTTTCTAGAATGCAACAGATGTAGTCACTCCTCTGGCAGAATGGGCTCTAAGAAAACCCAGAGAGGAGAGCAAAACTCTATAACATATTTCTAAGCCTGAACCAGCTGAATAAGGACTGAACTGAAATGGCCAGACCTTTTGAAATACCAATATATGAAATAAATAACTTAGAAGACCTATAGACCTTAATTGTATCTCTAGGTGACTTGAAAGCACCTTCTTTGCATCTAAGACACACAGTCTAGTTTATCTGTATGGAGGCTTGGGGAAAAAAAAAAAAACACAAGTAAATTGATACTTTGGTTAACATGGAACTCCAAGACTACCTTTGGAAGGAATTTAGGATGTGATCTAAGAACCAGTCTATGAAAAATGGTGTAGGAAGGATGTGCCACTAGTGTTTGCAGCTCACTAAAACTTCTAGCTGAAGTGATTGCTGTTATAAAAAACATCATTATAGAATGTGAAACAAAGAACAATCCAGTAAAGGTTTAAATGGGGAAGACAGGAGGTATGTTAAAATCAAATTCAAATTCCATGCAGAGACCGGGTAATGAACTAGGGAATAAAGGGTCAATAAACCTATTAAAAAGTTTTTCACCTGCTTGTTTGAGAAAATGAATTAATACAATGTGAGTGTGGCCTGCTGCTATTGCTTCCAGATAAAAAATAATAGAAGGTACAGATAACATTGTCTTTAAATGTAACATATATTACTAAGTTCAGCTGTATAGGGGCTGAAACTGGATCAATATTCCTATCAGCTGCTCTCCAACAAATCTTTTTCATTTAGAGCCATAACTTTTCCTGGTAGATGGCTTGTTGCATCCCCAGGGAACATGACCTTTCTAAAATCATCAAAGTCCTATCACCCATCTTGCTAGGTATAATAATTGAGGATATGGGTGGAGAACCTTTCCCTCTTGTTGAGATAGTAAGTCCATTGGCAATGGAAACTACTTGTACATGCAATAGGAGAAGAGGAAAATTTGGTGTCTCACTGTTGTTTTAGCCATGTTGAAGGAACTAGGATCATGCAAATTTTGCTTTATTTTCTTCAGAACTTTGGGAATTAGGAGGAAATAAATACATGAGACCCATTCTCCGGTCTAAAAGGAACACATCTGTTAATGACTATCAGTCCAAACACGCTCTTGGGGACATTTCATATTGAGTCTGGTGGGGGAAAAGATCTATGTCTGCAAACCTCCAGTGACTGAAGATGTTCTGAATCCTTTAAATACTACTTGTGAATCTGTAAAGAGTCCCTGCTGAGATGTTCACCCACCACATTTAAAGTAATTGGGTAAATGTTAAATACAATGCACCAGTCCCAAAGCTTTATTACCTCATGGCATATCTGGGACAGATGAGATCCATCTTGCTTGTTTATATAATATACTCCAGACATGTTGTCTGTGGCCAACTGGATCATTGTATTCCATATCTGAGGAAGAAAAGCCTTGGGAGCCAAACACATAGCTTGCAGTTCTAACAAGTTTATGTGTAATAGAGATTTGTTGAAGTTCAAACGGCCCCCCAACTATCTGTGGTCACTATTAGAATCGGAGATGGGTTGAATAATACACCTTTAAGAAATTTTGTGGCTGCAGCCACCGCATTAGACAACATCAAATTTCTTTCAGCAGTGTGAGTATTTTTAGAATACTGTTCCCTACTTAAAAAACTAGTTTTGAAGTGGCTTCATCCTGAGTCTGTTGTATGGAGTCACATATGTTATAAATGTCAAGCATTGTAGCATCAGTATCTTTATGATAAATTATTTTCAGCAATCTCTCTTCCAGGAAAAAAGCCCTTCCCCTCACAGAGTCAATGCTTGGTTCAATGAAAAGAATCTTTTGAGATAGAATAAACAGGGATTTCTCTCTGTTTATAAGGAGACCCACAGCTTCAAAAAGAAGAGGTCATGTTAATGGCTTCTTCTTATTCCTCTTTGGATTGGCTCTTTAAAATGCTATTATCAGATAAGGAAGATGAAAATCACTCTCTTATTTAAATGCACTGCTACTGGAGTCAGAAATTTGGTTAAAAGCTGGGAGTGATGGAAAGGCCGAAGGGTAAGACTCTGTATTGGAAGTAGTCTGAACCAGAATAAAAAGTAGATACCTGAGGTGTGATAATTTTAGAGGAATATGAAAATATGCATCTTTGAAGTTCAGATCCCAGAACCAATCTAGAGTAGACAGGGACAGTGATGATTAAAGTCAGTGACAGCATCCTGAATAGAAACTTTATGATGTATCCGTTTAGAACTTTGAGATCTAAAATCAATCTATCAGTTCTTCTGGGGGGATTAGAAAGTAATAGTAATAGAACACTTTGTTTCTGAAGTTTAAAGATATTTGTGCTATAGATCCCATGCTGAGTACAGCCTGTACTTCAGCTCTTAACAGATGCTTGTGGGAAAGGCCACTGAAAAGGGATGAGAGAGGGGAGACACATTTGTCCATGGTGATAATTGTCCATGCATAGTAAAATTTGGACAGGTGGACTCCAGAATTGTAGATGAGTTCTTCCAAGACTGGTTAGAAGCTCTCAAATAACAAGTCAAACCTGTGACCTGAAATTCAGTATGAAGGATATGACTGAGAAATCCTTTATTCTCACATGAAGTTTTTGTTTTTTGTGAAGATGTCTGCTGTTGAAGGTGCTGATGGTAGTAATACCGTCTACTCTTCCTCTTAACTATGATTAGATGAAGATAAGGCTTATTGCCTGTGATTGCCAGCAGGAGAGAAAAAAAAAAACAACACCACCTTTTGCAGTGATAATCAAGATGGGCCATTTCCAGCAGTTGATAAGAATGTGTGAGGACCAGTGGGGGGAGGGGAAATATTTTATTTTTCCCCCCTACTGTTCCTCACATGTTCTTGTCAACTGCTGGAAATGGCCCATCTTGATTATCACTACACAAGGTTTTTTTTTTATTATGTTTTTCCTCTCCTGCTGGTAATAGCTCACCTTAACTGATCACTCTTGTTATAGTGTGTATGATAACACCCAGTGTTTCATGTTCTCTGTGTATATATATATATATATATATATATATATCTTCCTACTGTATTTTCCACTGCATGCATCCAATGAAGTGGGTTTTAGCCCACAAAAGCTTATGCTCAAATAAATTTGTTAGTCTCTAAGGTGCCACAAGTACTCCTGTTCTTTTTGCGGATACAGACTAACACGGCTGCTACTCTGAAACAGGTACAGATGTCTTCCTTCTAGAAGAAGACAAAAGACCTTAAGATCTTGCTATGGGCAGAGTCTCTCTCAATTTTTCCAGTGTCTCATAATTTTTTTAACTAAAATAGGCCATCCCTTTCAAAGGGCAAGTCCTATATATTTTTATCTCATACCAAATGGAAGAGAAGATTAATATTATCACACATTCTTTCATAGAGTTTTTGCAGATGTCACCCATCTTGAGACTGTACCGGAAGTATCAAATGATGCCATAAGTCAGGATTTTTCAAAGTTGGGGGTCACGACCCAGTACTGAGTCATGGCATGTAAGGCACTGGGTTGCTCTGGTCAGCACCGCTGACCGGGACATTAAAAGTCCCGTCGGCGGCGCTGCCCAGCTAAGGCAGGCTAGTTTCTACCTGTTCTGACACTGTGCTGCACCCTGGAAGTGGCCAACAGCGGGTCTGGCTTTTAGGAAGGGGGGCCAGCGGGCTTCTGTGCACTGCCCCCGCCTCGAGCACTGGCTCCACACTCCCATTGGCTGGGAGCCGGCAAATGGGAGCTGGGGGGGGGCTGTACGGGGCAGGCAGTACCTCCTATGGCCATGCCCCCTGGACGTGCTCAAGTGCTATGGCATGTAGGAGCGGGGCAAGGTGCTCCTTGAAAGCACTGCTACTAGAAAGTTCCACCTCCTGGCTGCATCTGGTTGATGTTTTCCAAGGGTAGGAATATTCAGAGGAAAACTGAAAAAAAAACAAGACTACACCTGGGTAGTTGCTGCATTTGGCAGCATATAAAAATGAATTCCTCTAATATGGCAGGGGGAGGAATGATATAAATGCATATCACACTGATGAGTATAGTGTAAATACCTAGATATAATGTGTCCTCTCTTGTAACTACAATCTTGATCTGGTGAGGTCCTTAAACAATGGGACTTCTCACATTCTTAAAGTTCGGCACACACAAAGTTAGTACCTTCCTGAACTGGGGTATAAAACATGGGGGGAAAACAAAAAACAAAAAACCAAAGCACTTTATGTGTGTGTGGCAGGGTAGGATGGGTGAATCATTATTACCCCATTGGCAGATAGAAACCAAAAAACCATGTCAGTCTCCTCACTTATATTGCTCATAAAATATATATTGCAAGCATTGAGAGAGACAAGTATATATACCAGGCTGCAGGTAAATATAAAGTCATTAACATTAGGAGACAAACCTGTGTCATCTTCTATAGACAACAGGGCAGTAGCAGCAGACAACATTACAAAGTCCAAGCAAAGTCAGGCTTTGTGGCTTAGTGTGGAGCACGGGTTCCCAAATTTGGTTCGTGGCTTGTTCAGTGTAAGCTCCTGGGTGGGCCGCGAGACACTTTGTTTACCTGAGTGTCTGCAGGTATGGCCGCTCACAGCTCCCAGTGGCCACAGTTCACCATTCCCAGCCAATGGGATCTGCGGGAAGCGGTGGACTGGCGGGAGCTGTGAGTGGCCGTACCTGCAGAAGCTCAGGTAAACAAAGCGTCTCATGGCCTGCCAGGGGCTTACCCTGAACAAGCCGCAAACCAAGTTTGGGAACCTGGTGTACAGTATCTCCCAGCCTGAAGCCACTTTGGCTCAGATTTACAAAGGTGCCTACAAAAACAATGAGGAGACCAGTGACACCTTAAAGACTAACAGATTTATTTGGGCAAATCTGTTAGTCTTTAAGGTGCCACCGGAGTTCTCATTGTTTTTGTGGATACAGACTAACATGGCTACCCCTTTGATAAAGGTACCTCGGCATCTAAGTCTGGGGTTTAGGTTCCATTGTAATTCACAAAACTCCTGCCTAACTTGTAGGTGCCTAAGTTTCTGCCTCTGGGCACATGCACTGGTGCCTCATCTAGACATCTGGATGCCTATATTCCACCTA
This sequence comes from Eretmochelys imbricata, assembly GCF_965152235.1. Classification (NCBI taxonomy): domain Eukaryota; kingdom Metazoa; phylum Chordata; order Testudines; family Cheloniidae; genus Eretmochelys; species Eretmochelys imbricata. The sequence continues at coordinate 89,100,240 of NC_135572.1, read as the reverse complement.
AACGCCCAAATGATTCACAAACTCGGGGCTTGTCTGTGGGGCCCAATCCAATCGAAATCCTCAGAACCTGCCTACTGGAGTAGATCCCATTCAAAACCTTGTTGCCCAATGGTTAGTGCACTCACTGGAGAGGTAGGAGATCCAGGTTCAAGTCCCTCCCTCTGCCTGAGGGGGAAAAAGGATTTGAAGAGGACTCTCCTATATCTCTCAGGGCAACACTCCAACTATGAGATATTCTGATGGGGCATTCCCTCAGTCTTTCCTGTTGAAACTGCTCCACTGTGTATAAATATTTAAAGAGTCATTGGACCAGACAGTAAGAGAGAGAATGACACTGTTGTCCTGTGATTAGGCACCAAGAGGGGAGATCCAGGATCTAGTGCCGCTGCTTTGATCACTCTTAAGTTATTTATCCAAAATGGAACAGCTTCAAGAGAAGACACTGAGGGAGTCCCCATCAGACTATCCCATAGATCTGTGGTTAGAGCACTGATGGAGGTGGTGTCCCTTTGTTCAAATCTTGCCACTGCCTCCTCGGATAATTGAACCTGCTGTTAGATGTTATAAGGTGGGTGCTGCTGCCACCACTACCACCTTCTCCATTTGTGTGTGGTGTTAGGCAGATGCCTAACTCATTCTCACGAGGACCAAAATAGGGTGCCTAAGCCACCTGACTCTGGGAGAGGGGTTCTATTTGTGGATTACAAGCAGAGATAGGGTCTTCCCTGCAGCCTTGACTTAGGTGTTTCTCTCCTAGAATGGGGCAGAACTTACAACACATCCCTCTCCTCAGCATCTCCCACTCTTAGGTAGCTCCCTGGCCTGCACGATGGCTTTTGTGGATCACAATACAATATTCCTATTGTTCCTCATTAATTTTATAGCCATCTCGGTGCGTAACTCAGGCTTTGCTGATCACAAGGTGTTCCTGGGATTTTCTAGGGGCCTAAAAAGTTAAATATTTCAATCATTAGTGTCATAACACCTATGTTCCTTTGTGGATCCAGGCTTTCATGTCCATAGTAAAGAGTTTCTCTCTTTCAACTGTGACTCTAAGAAGATTTTCCACAATATTTTTATTTCATAATTTTCACAATTACAAGTTATCCATTTTTTTTCTTAAATCCCTCCGAACCTCACAGATTAGCAGATCCCAGAGACAGTTATGGGTCTGTTTGTCTAATATGTATCAGTAGCTCCCTGATCTGTTTTTTTTTTTTTATTTTGAAGGACTCAAGAAAGGTGGCTATATTTTAGCACCATGCAACTCTTTGCAATGAATGTCCATATGATTTGGAGACTTTTTTACTATAGCAAAGCTCTTTCAGGCTGACACAAATTTTTACTCATAAATTACCAGACACATAGATGAACATGATATATTCTTAGGAAAAGTCAACACAGCTTTTGTAAAGGAAAATTGTGCCTCACCAATCTATTAGAATTGTTTCAGGGGGGTCAACAAACTTGTGGATAAGGGTGATCTAGTGGCTATGGTATACTTGGACTTTCAAATAGCCTTTGAAAAAATTCCACACCAAAGTCTCCTAAGCAAAGTAAGCAGTCATGGGAGAAAGAGGGAAAGTCCTCTCTCATGGATCAGTCACTGGTTAAAAGATAGGAAGGAAAGGGTAGGAGTAAATGGTCTGCTCAGGGTCCGCCAATGATCTGAACTGGGACCAGTGCTGTTCAAAATATTCATAAATGATCTGGAAAAAAGGGGTAAACAGTGAGGTGGCAACGATTGCAGAGAATATAAAATTACTCAAGGTAGTTAAGTCCAAGGCTGACTATAAAGAGTCACAAAGGGATGTCACAAAACTGGGAGACTGGGCAACAAAATGGCAGATGAAATTCAGTGTTGATAAATGCAAAGTAATGCATATTAGAAAACACAATCCCAACTATACATACAAAATGGTGGGGTCTAAATTAGCTGTTACCACTCAAGAGAAAGATCTTAGAGTCAGTGTGGATAGTTCTCTGAAAACATCCGCTCAATGTGCTGTGGCAGTCAAAAAAAGCTAACCATGTTAGGAACTATGAGGAAAGGTGGTAAACAATAAGACAGAAAATATCATAATGCTACAATATAAATGCACCTTGAATACTGTGTGCAGTTCTGGTCACCCCATCAGAGAAGGGTAACAAAAATTATTAGAAGTATAAAGCAGCTTCCATTTTAGGAGAGTTTAAAATGCTGGGACTGTTCATTTTAGAAAATAGACAACCAAGCAGGGATGGTATCATTAATTGTATGGAGAAAATGAATAAAGAATTGTAAATTATGCCTTCACATAACACAAGAACTAGGGGTTAGTGAAATTAATAGGTAGGTTTAAAACAAACAAAAGGAAGTATTTCTTCACACAATGCATAGTCAACCGGTGGAAATCATTTTCAGGTGATGTTGTAAATGCCAAAACTGTAACTGGACTCAAAATAGAATTAGATAAGTATGTCTTAGCTAAGATGGTCAGGGACACAACCTCATGCTCTGAGTGTCCCAAAATCTCTGACTGCCAGAAGCTGGGGCTGGATGAACGGATGGATCACTCACTAATTGCCCCATTCTATTATTTCCCTTTGAAGCAGCTGGTGTTGGCCATTGTTGGAAGACAAGTTACAGGGATAACAGGACCATTAGTCTGACCCTGTATAGTCATTCCTATGTACTCCATCTTCATGCTGAGGATAGATCCCATTAAGTTTTGTTTCCACTGATTTTCAAGGGGTTAAATTTATAATGGTAATGTCATACTAAGATGCTTTGCATAAAGTATGTATAATATCTCTAGCTATTAGCATTGCAAGCTTAATCTAATGCATGACAATTAGGTGCTTTCTAAGTAGTTTTTGTTAGCACTGAGAATGAAAAGCTGATTATTAATTATTTATGATGACATGCGGAGATTGGTCCTGCATAACTGAAAACGTACAAGTATACTAAGCAAACATAACAGGAACCTTGTAGATTTTACGATAAATCAGTATTGTAATAATCAGATTTAAATAATATTTTATATTAGTAGCTTCTTCACTAATGCTAAATTAATAAATCATACAGGTTCTTCTTCATAATCTTTATGAAACTGAGAATTAAAGACATTCTAAATTTTAAGTAGCTGTTCCATGGTACAAAAAATAAGGTCACACAAATTAGGCATGGTTAAACTCCTACAGTACAAATTTCTTTTAGCTCCTATATGTTTCAGGGATAGAATGAGGAAACTTCTTTTGCTCAGACCTGTGCATGATTATGTTCCACAGGATGGGTCACACCAGCAACTATTTAGTTTGCAAATTCATTGTGTGTGTTGCATCTAGTATCAAAACATTCCTAGCTAACCACAGGTAGTCTTTTCTATTTATTTAATTCTGCAAATAGGTAGCCATCATTTGTTTGTTACAATGACAAATCTGGTCAACCCTAAATATTTTTTTAAACCCTTCTTTTGCACAATAGAAGCAAGACACAACTGTTACTTTAGTTCCTGTCCTTCATAACCATTTAAGAATCAGAAAATAATTTGTTTTCAGGTTCATGCCTGGAATAACTTAATTAAAACTACTGAGGGAGAAATTTTGTCCACTTTGCTTAATCTCAACTGGCACTGATAATTACTTATAATTAAGTAATAGTAGAATGATTTGAATAATATAAAAAAAAACCCTAGCCTGTAACTGTGCATATTCCTCAGACAAACCGATTAAAAAGCCCCTCAAACTTTTACAGTAATTTTCAGTTACCAGTGGCCTGTGTGTATATAAATCTCCTCACTGTATATTCCACTTTATGCATCCGATGAAGTGAGCTGTAGCTCACAAAAGCTTATGCTCAAATAAATTGGTTAGTCTCTAAGGTGCCACAAGTACTCCTTTTCTTTTTAGTTAAACATATATATTTCAGATTGCAGTATGTCCAATATGTGTGATTTAACCTTACCGCAAAACCCTTAAACTTTCCACTTTTGACTTTATGTGGTATAAATTTGTAAACTTAATATCACCCTAATATATAGATTGCATATGATAGAGGCACCAATATCAACTTCTAACGTAAAGTTGAGTTTTCAAACTTAAAGTAGAGACGAACCTTCTCTGTTATGTGTGAATAATATAATGTATCCTCCCTAAACTTACAGTATTCAGTGCTTGTCTACACTTAAACAGTGCTGCAGCAGCACTGGTACAACAAGACTACTGTAGACCTTAGTGAAGATGGGAGAGCTTCTTATGCTTGTAGTTTAGACCAGGGCTCAGTCTTTAAGCAAAGATATCTACACTGTAACATCAGTGCATCTGAATAGACCCAGGTTACTACTAGAAATAAGTGAACAAAACGTGGCCAGTGAGAAGACACGGCTGTGAAATTCCTTGTCACAAGAGATCAGACTGAGCACAGGCCCTAATGGTGTTCAGACCAGGTATAGCATTAAAACTTCTCAATACACCTTCTTTCAAGAAATAGTGCTGTTAAAGATAACCTGCACCCCAAAAGTCACCTTCTTCTGCCCTGAAGTAATAGCTACACCTGTTTGCTCTGGAGTTTTGTGCTCTGTAATTTTGAGCAGAACTTTGGTACATAGTCCTCGGGGATGTGAGAGAGAGAAAAAAATGTGTTTTTTCCCCAACTTTCAAAAGACCTCTTAACTTTGCAGAAAAACATTCCAACAAGGAGAATATTCCCAAATAAAGTGTTTTACATCAGTTCTGGAAGATAAATTTTACCATTTTATATATTTGAAGTGTCTGTTAAAACACTTTTCCCTAATTATCCTCATAGACTGAGAATTGGCCCAAAATAATTCATTTTCACAACAAGTTCTAGCTAATCCATCCTTGTGTTAAACTATAATTCATTTTTAATCTTTATGTCCCCCCAGATGGGATCTCATTCTATTGCTGTTTATTCTTTTCACATCTCTGCCTTCAATCTGTCCTTATTATGGTATCTAATATTACAATCTTAAAATAATAACAACAGGAATAGGTTCAATTTGTGCCATTTTCCATTCCTGATACAGTCGTCTTGGCAATTAATTCATATAGTGCAATTTCTCTGATCTTAGTGGAGACACACTCATCAGAATTATTACATCCAAGGTAGTCTGTGAAAGACCATATAGTGTCTATGCTGACTTTTTTAGGTTCTACATTTTGTTTGTTTAGATATTATTATTCTTTGTCCCATTGCTTAAATTATAATGAGCAAGAGAATGAATTACAAACCCTTAAACAAACACTGAAAAGATTAAGGTAATGATTAGGGTTTATGTATCATTGTGGGCCAGAGATTATATGGACTCCACAAGGGGAGTCTTATCACAGCTCCTCCAGGAAGTCAAAAGAGTAGGGGATGACTTAGGCAAATAATTGAGGTTCTAACACTTCCAGAGAGGTACCACCTCCCTGGAAGGCTCACATGTTCTGGTTCAAACTGGATTCTTAAACTAATTTGGGGCCTTTGGTCTTGGCTCCTGATTGAAACATTGATTCACCCATAGATGCCAAGGCCAGAAAGAATCATTGTAGTCATCTAGTCTGCCCTCCTGTATAACACAGGCCATAGAACTTCCCCAAAACAATTCCCAGAGCAGATCTTCCTGAATCCTGATTTAAAAATTGATATGAACTGTCAAGGTTCCTTCTCCACTCTGAACTCTAGGGTACAGATGTGGGGATCTGCATGAAAGACCCCCTAAGCTTATTCTTACCAGCTCAGGTTAAAAACTTCCTCAAGGTGCACACTTTGCCTTGTCCTTGAGCCCTATGCTGCCACCACCAAGCGTGTTAAACAAAGAACAAGGAAAGAGCCCACTTGGAGAGATCTTCCCCCTAAAATATTCCCCCCAAGTCCTACTCCCCCTTTCTTGGGGAAGGCTTGATAAAAATCCTCACCAATTTGCATAGGTGAACACAGACCGAAACCCTTGGATCTTCAGAACAATGAAAAATCAATCAGGTTCTTAAAAGAAGAATTTTAATTAAAGAAAAGATAAAAGAATCACCTCTGTAAAATCAGGATGGTAAATACCTTACAGGGTAATCAGATTCAAAACATAGAGAATCCCTCTAGGCAAAACCTTAAGTTACAAAAAGACACAAAACCAGGAATATACATTCCATTCAGCACAGCTAATTAACAAGCCATTAAACAAAACAAAATCTAACGCATTTCTAGCTAGATTGTTTACTAACTTTTTACAGGAGTTCTGAAGAGCATTCCTGACCTGGTCCTGGCAAAAGCATCACACAGACAGACAGACCCTCTGTCCCCATCCCCCACTTTGAAAGTATCTTGTCTCCTCATTGGTCATTTTGGTCAGGTGCCAGCGAGGTTATCTTAGCTTCTTAACCCTTTACAGGTGAAAGGGTTTTGCCTCTGGCCAGGAAGGATTTTATCTTTCTGTATATAGAAAGGTGGTTACCCTTCCCTTTATATGTATGATATGAACGTATAACCACAGGAAAAATGCAGTGGTGGAGTTTGACGGACTGACACCTACCAGAGCCCTATGTTAGAGTTGAGGGTGACGTCTGGTAAGCTTTTTAGTATGCATGCATGTAGGTTCTTTTATAGTTCTTATATGCTTTTTTTTTTTACAATTTTTTTACAATTTAAGAACAATAGTCCTTAGAAGCTTAGAGGAGCTGGGTGGTCTGTTAGGGGAGTGGGTGATAGGCAGTCAGGCCTAGTGTTCAGAGTCCTAATGCCAGAGCCAAGGGTCAAAATTAGGTTACCTAGAGTCAGAGAAGGTAGGAGAAAGGTTAGGATAGGACTGGAGCATGAGTGGGTGTAAAGCAGGGTCAAGGCTGAAACAGTGAAGGATCAAAACAGGAGCAGGACTCTTGGACTGAGGAGAGCATGCATGTACATTGAGTAGCAGTGAGTTGCTGCTGGCATCGGCGCCAACTCCATGGGTGCTCTGAGGCTGGAGCACCCATGGAGAAAAATTAGGGGGTGCTCCGCATCCACCAGCAGCCAAGCTCCCCCCGCCTCTCCTCCATCTCCCCACCCCCCTGAGCACACTGCATCCCCAGTCTTCCCCCTCTCTCCCAGCGCTTCCTGCCCCCGCCACTCCCCCCACTGCCTAACAGCTGTTTGGTGGTGCTTAGGACTTTCCGGGAGGGAGGGGGAGGAGCAGGGACACGGCACACTCAGGGAGGAGGCAGAGAAGAGGCAGGGCGGGGACTTGGCGGAAGGGGGTGGAATGGGTGAGGGTACTTTGGGGAGGGGGTGGCATGGGGGCACGGCAAGGGAGGGGTCAAGCACCCACCGGGCAGGGCGGAAGTTGGCACCTATGGCTGCTGGGCTTAAGAACAGCCTGCTAGCTTCTTCAGCCAATGAGGCTGGTCAGTCTGCCATGCAGCCAAGCAGACTCCTTAGGCTGTCAGGAGACTGAGCAGGTATGGCTGTAGGGCCTTCCTTCTTATTCCAGGCTATTGGGGAGAAAACAAAGAACAGGCACTAGCCTTTTAGAAAGAATGGCTACTAGAGATATCACTGTGTATCTCAGAGAGCTCAGCAGCCTTAAAAATCCCAGTCAGAAGGAAGTGAGATGCAGGTCTTTGCCCAATAAAGGTGACACCTGGGAGCTGGAAACCTTTAAATTAGTGTCTTTGAGGGATCATGGGCGGGGGGGGGGGCGGGTTACAGGTACTGTTGCCCTGTAATTGTGATACTCCTAGTCGGTCAGAGGGGGAAATTTAACCAGAGTATCCCACACAGAGGGAAATATGTTATAAGGAGGGCACACCCACTACCATCTAGCATGCTGGCTTTTGTGGATCCCATTCTAAGGTGCCTATCTCTCCTCATTCATTATTGCACAGGAAGCTCGGGTGCCAAACTCATGCTTTGTGGCTCCCATTATTCCAGTGCCTGCAAGTTAGGTGTCACAATGCCTAACTCCCTTTGTGGGTGACCAGTGACCACTTTTTTTGAAAGGAGTAGAGGGGAAAAAGGATTTTTCTAATTATCAATTTTCATTACAGTGAAATGTTTCTAACCCTTTTGGTGGTGATGACAGGAGATATTCACAGGCCCACAGACACTAAGTGGCAAGAAACAGTAGTTACCTTCTGCCACAATAGTGTGTGGAATTCCAGTTTGAGGCATTTTATACAAAAAGGAGTGGAGGGGGAATGAGGTCAGATCAGAAGAAATAATTGATCCAGGCCCTGATTCTGGGATACAGCGCTCCAAGACTCTGACAATCTCTCTCTCCCTTTTCTCTCTCTGTGATGTTTCTTCCCACATCTGGTCTCCAGCTCTCTGTTTAATTCATCTCCACTGGCACATTTAGGACCCACAATTCACCACTGATGCAGGGCTACTGGTGGCAGGAGTGGTGAGGCTGTAAGTGAAAAGGGCTCAGGCCTTTTTACCACCATGCTATTTAACCCTATCAGGAGGTGAGATGACATAATGATAAAAATAGCTGAACTCATCTGAACCCTGAATCTACATTACAGCTTTCATCAGTGTTGCTACTCATGGAGCTGCACCCACTCAGAATTACAGATCTGAAGAACTCTATTGTGGATTATACCTGTAGGCAGACAACAACAGGCTCAATGCAGTGCAGTATAATGACAGGACAGCTACTAGGTATTGCTTTTCTTGAGGTATGGAACTCATTTGTTATTGAATTTGTTTGTGAACAGCAATAGAACTGGATTTTCAGTTTTTTGGAAAATTCTATGAGTTTGAAGATTTTTCCCCATTCTGAAACAGAATGAAACCAAAAGTTCTGAAGTTTCTGCAAAATGAAATCCCCCCAGAAAATCATTTTGGCTCAATTGAAACATTTTGTTCCAATTTCAACATTTGGATCACCGTTCTGATCATGTATGCTCCAATAGACTTTCTGATGCCAACTGGCAGAGGCCACAGGGGTACAGGGTCACATTGGTCATCATAATCATTGTGAGATGTATGTAAAGAGAAGTAATGTATATACCCCTGAAAATTATGTTCTCTAGGCCTTGTAGTGAAAAGCAGGTCACTCAAAGGTAGCACTGAGACAAACTTTTCCACACAGGAGATGGGAGACACATATTTCCCTGGTAGACAATTGTGTATTGTGCATCTTACAATAGGAATCTATTAACATACTTTGTCAAATGCTAATGAAGAGCTTGAAAAGACTTCAGAAGAAAAATAACAGAAAGAGGTAAACAGCATGGAAGAGGGAAAACTATTTTCAAATGAACATCAAAGCTCTGATCTGGTATATCAATGGGTATGTCTACATCGGGACAAAAGACCCGCAACGTGGTGGCTGAGGCTGACTCAGGTCAGCTGATTTGGACTCATGGAACTTGCAGGGTCCCAGAGCTGGAGCTCAAGCCTGAACATCTACACAGGAATTTTTTCAGCCCTGCAGCCTGAGCCCAAGTCAGCTGACTTGGGCCATCTGCAGATTTTTTATCCCTGTGTAGATATACCCTGAGAGTATAGAGACGCCCTGAAATCCTCCAATCTGTGAAGACAAGCTGCCTGCAAACTTGATCTTATGAAAGGGGGAATCTCAGCCACCCTGGTTGAAAATGTTCAGGAAAGAACTTGGGATAAGCTAACACTGAAAAAACAGAGAATGCCTTGTGAGTTAAGTTTAGGATATAAAAAGTATGTTATGATTTTGTTTTTATGTAACCATTTGTTTCCAATATTCTTACTTACTATGCTTTGAGTTTCTTCTTTTGATAATAAGCATTTTCTTGTTTTCACTATAAACATATCTAAGTGTTGTGTGCTAAGCAACTGGTGTGTACTGTTTCCTTTGAAGTAGCAAATTGGAGAGTTCTGCGAATGTTCAGAGGAACAGGGGCTGGGCACTCTAGAGAGATACTTGGAGGACTGAGGGTTTGGTATGTGTGTCTTTCACTAACCTGTACAGACAGAGCAAGACCTGTGGAGGGCTGGAAGGCAGTGCTTGTGTTGCCAGATGTTGGTGGAGTCAAGGAGCTGATCCACAGCAGGCACAGATAATATCTGATCACACTAAAGGCATGTGTTAGAGAGGTGCTTCATGACACTGGGTACCCCTGGAAAGCATCACAATATGGCAATTCCTATGCTCTCATCGTCACAGTATGTGAATAACTTTCCAGTGCTAGAGGAGAGCGTGTACAGCCCTTTAAATACTGTTTAATCCTGTAAAGCCAAATCATGCAGTTCTTATCAAGCAACATTCCCATTTACGTCTACTGTTGTCTGAGTAAGGATTGCAGATATTGACCTATAAATGGTGTGTAAGTGGTATATAGAATTTTACATAGCCGTATTATATAGTCATGAATTTTACATAAATAGCTTTAAAATCTGAGTCCAAAACTAAAAACAAAACACTTCCATTTGCTTCAGCTAAAGCTATGTTTTTACACTGTCTAAAATCCATCTAAAATTCAATTGTATGTATATTTGAAACTAAAGGGGGAGACTTTTCAATTATTTAACTCCAGTCAAAAAAACAATTTATTCAATTTAATTTCTTTTAGCAGCATTCACATTTCCAACAAACAAATCTGTCAGCCCAAAAATTGTTCAAAACAGAAATAAAAAAACAATACTTGTACTATTTTTTTTTCTATTTGCAATAAAAAATATTTTGGAACTTACTCCTTTGGAGAAATCAAAGCAACCACATTCAATAATTTCACTCCAACAGCAATAAAAACAAATCAATCAGACAAACTCAGCTCCACAAAACATGTATAAAATAACTATGCCTTGCTGAAAAATATGTAGTCCATTGCACATCTTAGAGGCATAACTCTGTCAAACTTTTCTTTGGTAACATAACCTTCTGAATTACATTTTTAAAACTTTTTAATACAAAGGGTTCTTTGTAGGTCAGCATCAGTAGCTGGTTCAAATGTAAAATCTTCACAGGATTTCAGCAGGTAATGATGGTTGCACCAGTCTCTGACTTCTGAATATTATGAATAAACAAAGAGCTGAAAACAAAACAAGTCGTTGGGCTACCATTATCTCGCATTAATGCGGCAGACATGCTGCTCTGCGGCAAGTACAAGTCTCATTCATAGATCATCAGTAGAGACAAAGGCATTTCATTAACCAAAGCAAGAGCAAAGGTTAGAATCTAATATGATTATTTAAAAATAATCTTCCATGGAATATGAAGGTTAGCAGCCAATGACTGTTTTGTACCCTGAAGCCTTATGTTTTGGGGATCTTCATTTAGCTTCTAGGGCTAGTTGAATGTTTTAACCCAGGCGTTTTTTAACAGGACATTTTTTTAGCAAAAATTCTGAATGCTTTTATTTATGGGGAGGGATAGCTCAGTGGTTTGAGCATTGGCCTGCTAAACCCAGGGTTGTGAGCTCAATCCTTGAGGGGCCATTTTGGGATCTGGGGCAAAAAGAAAAAAAAATGGATGATTTAGTTGGGGATTGGTCCTGCTTTGAGCAGAGGGTTGGACTAGATGACCTCCTGAGGTCCCTTCCGACCCTATATTCTATGATTCATATGAGGAGAGATTAAAGAGGCTAGGACTTTTCAGCTTGGAAAAGAGGAGACTAAGGAGATATATGATAGAGGTATATAAAATCATGAGTGGTGTGGAGAAAGTGAATAACGAAAAGTTATTTACTTGTTCCCATAATATAAGAACTAGGGGCCACCAAATGGAATTAATGGATAGCAGGTTTAAAACAAATAAAAGGAAGTTCTTCACTCAGCGCAGTCAACCTGTGGAACTCCTTGCCTGGGGAGGTTGTGAAGCTAGGACTATAACAGGGTTTAAAAGAGAACTAGATAGCCATTAATGGATTTAACCTCCATGAGTTTATTAGTCAGGATGGGTAAGGAATGGTGTCCATAGCCTCTGTCAGAGTGTTTGTCAGAGTATGGAGATGGATGGCAGGAGAGAGATCAATTGATCATTACCTGTTAGGTTCACTCCCTCTGGGGCACCTGGCATTGGCCACTGTTGGCAGACAGGATACTGGGCTGGATGGACTTTTGGTCTGACCCAGTATAGCCATTCTTATGTTCTTATGCTTCATTGCATTGGGCACTATACAAGTATAGAAACATACAATCCCTTAGGAAAAAAAAAAACAAGTTGGGTGGAGGTGATAAGTGGAGTGCCCCACAGGGCATGACCAGAAGAGATACAATTTTTAATACTTTTGGTAATTATGCATGTTCTTATCTCTTCCTTTAACAATTATAGTGTTGCTTAGGCTTTCTCTGGTCTACATAGTCTCCTTTATTCCTCCACCATTTCCTCTTTTTTTTCTTTTGTCCCATCCCTACTGGGATATTTTAGGGAAGAAAAATGCCAAATTGCATTACCAACTTATATCACACCCGGTCTCCATTTGGCTTTTCTGATTATCTGAAGAACCTGAGACTGAATTGTCCCCATTTGCCAGTCAGTGGATGCCACATCAGATATTTAGCCCTGTCAGTAATCCTTGCTCTCCATTCACTCAAGATGTTGTGAAATCCAGTGAGAGGAGTTGGCTTCAAATAGCACTCTCCTGACATAAGAAAACACATCAGTGACAGTTTTCCCAGTTGGGGTGGTGGAACAGAATAAGCCTTGTTCTTCATGCCCCCCCATGATAGAAACACTTATCCATAATAAGAAAAGGAGTACTTGTGGCACCTTAGAGACTAACCAATTTATTTGAGCATAAGTTTTTGTGAGCTACAGCTCACTTCATTGGATGCTGTAGCTCACAAAAACTTATGCTCAAATAAATTAGTTAGTCGCTAAGGTGCCACAAGTACTCCTTTTCTTTTTGTGGATACAGACTAATACGGCTGCTACTCTGAAACTTATCCATAATGACATTTCTACTACTGTCTACAATTCTTTCCATGTCATAGTAAAGGAATACTTTACATACCACACATAGGACTTAAATCCCTGCTGCACATTGATACATAGATCTGTATCAATAACTCCTGTGCCCGTATCTGGAAACTCCTGCCTTTTGCACATCTACTCATATCCCATCTCATGCCAACAGCTGTGCCTATGTTTCTGAAACAGACAAGACTGAATATTTTATGCTTGCTCTAAGCCATATACAGGATATGCACAGGAAATGAGAATGTATTTGCTACAAAAAAGCCTGAAATGGCCTTAAATTGTTTCTGACCAACCACTCTGAAGCTATACATTAAAACACCATAAAAAGGCTGATGTTAATTAATGCAATATTCTTGATAATTCTGTCTGTTCAGAATATCCATTTAAAGTCTATTAATGTAAAATTCTCAATAATTATGTCCGCTGAGGATGTCCATTAAAACTCTAATAGTAACTTAGAGGAAAAATCAAGAACAGTTTTATTGGATTTTTTCTCCCGAGGAATGTTGTAGACTTTTTAATGGATAGTTTAGAAATTGTTAAGGGTAAATTAAAGATTAGACTTTAAAAGCAGATTTTAGATTTTATGTGATGGCAATTATTTGATATGGCTGAAGCCTCTGGTTGATTTTGAACAAACTTCTTTTAAAAAAAATCTGTTATGAGGATAGATTGCATCAGAATGACTATCATAGTTTTACTTTGCGTTACACTGGGGAGAGCTCTTTTGTCCAACTATTACAGATAAATAACTCTGAGACTGCAAATGCCCTTTAGAATGAGCTAAGGGAAAATTGTAGCTGTTTATTTGCCTTGTTGCCCTGTCAGGCAATGAACAGATGAACTGTAGAATTATTCAGTTGTACAGGCAGAATCACCCTGAACACTAATGTCAAGAACTATTTAGCCTTGTTTCAAACCACTCAACTGGGAGAAAACAAGATAAGATTGGAGTGACTACTTCTACACACCAGTGCCTCTTATCTCTCATTTGAAATGCAGTAAACTTTTGTACTAGTCTAAATTTTGGCACTGAGTTCCTGTTATGCGTCCTTCACACAAGTTATCAAGTACCTGGCTCTATAGTATAGATGGGACTGAGAACAATCTTTCATCTTTTATAGTATTTGGGGACCACAGTCTGTACTGGCAAGAGGATTGTTGTATTTATTCTTATAACCAAAGCTTAAACTTGCCAGTACCCAGCTGGGCCAGGTGTGTGTGTGAAGGGGGATGGTGGGGGGGGAAACCCTGTGCATCAGGCTGTGTTGTGTCTGCAGAGCTGTTCTGCATCTCAGTCCCTGCCTAGCTGGTTAATGTGTGACACTGGCTATCTTGGCTGACACACTAGAGCCTGAACCACATACCTCCAGAGCTAAGTGGAGAAACTTTTACAATTTGAGCCAAAGAAACAGCCTCTGTAGCCGGGGGCTGTAACAAATTCCTACCTTTGGGGATTGAGCAGTGAGAAAATATGTAATACACAATTGCCAGTGGGTTACATATGCTTTTCCCCTCAACCATCTCATTCATGCTAACACAAAAGGATGATGCATGTAGCCTATCCCAATTGTTGTCCCCTTGGATCAGCAGAATGTCCCCTTTCTTCTGCTTGGGATTCTCTGCTACCACGGAGGCAAGGGCAAGAGTTGCACAAATAATATACTACATAATAGACCAAATAATACACTAAGGTCATGTCTACAGTTACCGGGGATCGATGATGCAGTGGGGGGTCAACCCGGTAAATTGACCGCAGAACACTCTCTCTACAATACTCCACTGGAACGAGAGGAGTAAAGTAAGTCAATGGGAGAGCATCTCCCATTGACACAGAGTGGTGTAGACACAGTAATAAGTCAACCAAAGCTACGTTGACACCAGTTATATTATTCACATAGCTGGAGTAGTGTAACTTAGGTCGACTTACCCTGATAGAGTACAGGTTTCAGAGTAACAGCCGTGTTAGTCTGTATTCGCAAAAAGAAAAGGAGTACTTGTGGCACCTTAGAGACTAACAAATTTATTTGAGCATAAGCTTTCGTGAGCTATAGCTCACTTCATCGGATGCATACTGTGGAAAGTGTAGAAGATCTTTTTATATACACACAAAGCATGAAAAAATACCTCCTCCCACCCCACTCTCCTGCTGGTAATAGCTTATCTAAAGTGATCACTCTCCTTACAATGTGTATGATAATCAAGTTGGGCCATTTCTAGCACAAATCCAGGTTTGATAAGGCCTAAATCACCCTCATGGTGAGATCACCACACAGAAATCTTGTTTTCAATCCCTTCGTTGTCTCAGTAGCCTATGGTTTCTCTTCATTTGGATCAGTTTGATGTTTTGTTCTAATTCAACAGTTCTGTGGTTTGATCTTTTCCTCTCTCTCTCCGTGAGTAAGATTATTTGGGGTGCATTCACTTTACAGTTATTTCAGAGTAGCTAATGCAGTTTTTATTTACTCTCCATCAGAAAGATTTTTCTGAGAATTAAATTAGTTATTTCTTTTTTCTTTTGATTTATGAGGAAAATGATATCCCATTTCAAAGAGCTGAAATTTTTGAGAGCACAGGAAAGAACATTTTACTATAAATTGTATGTAAATTACTAGTGGGGATTGTTTTGTTGTTTTGGGAAAAAATGAGAACAAAGTAGTTGTTGTGCTTGAGGCAAAAAGTGATTGAAAGACTATCCAGTAGCTTTTTTGACCCAAATTAAGATTTAAACACAGATTCCATACATAGTGGACGTTTTAAAATAGTTTGCAACAAGTTTACAATTAAATTGCACAAGGTCCTGTTTTCCTTGCTATGTTGGATCATGTGGTCTCATTTACAAATTATTTTCTATGTTCTTCAGACAAACATCAGGAAGCTGATTGCTTCTAATCAAGAAAAAAAAATGGTAACAAAAGAGGCACACTTGTTGAGCATTTCCACCAATCACAGCTTGAAAAATGTTCATGCACAGTTGAAATCCTTAATTTTTAAAGACATCAGACAAGTTAGATTAATTTAGGTCACTAAAAATGATTTGCTCAAATCATAAGAGTAAATACATAAACTATTTCATTTTACAGAAGGATGAGGTTTTCCAATTACAGAAAGAGTAAATAAAATAGCTCTCACTAATGGCACACTCAGCCTGCTCATTATTAAAAATTTCCTTTTGGCCGTGATAGTCTTTTAATTGTCATAGAATCAGATGGAAATCACAAGGACAAACTTTGTTTTTAAGGTTTCTTAAGACTAAATGAAGTTTTCCTTAAAGTTACATTGGAAATGAGGTATGGAAAGGTACGCAAGATAGGTTGCCATTACAGGGTTCACTCATTTTTAAACCACTCCTTCCTGTTTTCTTTTTTAAAAAAAATCAGAATTCAGGGTAGTAGCAACAGCTGGGAAGTAGATTGCACAGGGGCAGGAATGATGTTTGCTTGAAGGGGAATTCCTGAGTAGTGGAGACTAGGAGGGAAATAATGGGAAGCTGTGGATCTGGAGAGCAAAGGTGAATAGGAGAGAGCCAAGAAGATAGACAGGCAGACAGTGAGAGGGGAGCAGGAGTAGCAAGCAGTGGAAAGAGGCCAGAAGTGAAAAAGTGAATATGAATGGGGAACTAACTGACAGTTGTTCTTGTGTCACCTGCTGGTCCGTGTGGGCCATATGTCCCCTTCAGTGCCTGACCCACCAAGGCTATGGGTCTTTTCTAGCTTTTTAGCTGACTGACTCATTAGCTCAAGCTGTAGAGACATATGCTTTCAGTTCCGGAAGTCCCTCTTTCAAATACTGATGTGTTAGCAAAGATGGGGGTTGTCACGCTAGCTGGCTGAGGGACATCACCAGAGGAGAGGGGCAATGGTGGAGGAATGATGTTCTTATAGCAAAGAGTGGCTGAGAGGACTGGAATAAATTGCATGACTATTTGCTATTTGTGTTGCAGTAATACACAGATGCTGCAATGAGGATCAAAACCCCATTCTTCTAGGTACTGGAGTAACACAAAAATATAAGGTCCCCGCTCAAAGGAGCTGGAGTAGTGCTTTCCACACAACCTTAGACAAGAACTTAGGGCCACTGGATCTCAAAAAAACATGAATTCAATAACCACAACCTACTCTTAACAGCCCTGTCACCTATTCAGCACTGGTGCAGAGCCTTACAATGCACAAGGGTATAGAGACCTCTATACTTATCCACTGACATGCTCCAGATATCACCCCTTCAGGACAGAGGTGCATCACAGGGCTTGAGTGCTGCTGTAGCCTTGTGTAGGGTCTAGACATGTGGGTAAGGGAATTGGGGAAAGAAGAGAAAGTCAGTAGAATGAGAACAAAAGAAACGGCAGCGAGGGGAGACGAAAGCTAGAAGGTAGACGAGAGAGAGACTTTTCCTAGTCCTGTTCATGCGAGAAGGACCAGGAAAGTAAATGGGTGAAGGAATAAGCCCCCTAACAGATACTATACCCAATATAGTAAAATGCTCACTTTAGATAGACAATGACATTACATATTCACCTTGTGTGCATGGAGTAGTTGAATGTGGTAAAGCAAATTCTCCTCCCCTTTATATAGCCATAGCTACTCTAAGATCCCAGTGCCGCAAGCTGGTGAATGGGCTCTGCGCAGGCTCAGGAATCTGGCTGGGTGGATTAGATTGCCAGATCAGATTATAAATTAGTAACTCTGATGTTACTGACATTGAGTCTACAAGTATAAAGCTTCACTTGTCAGGGTATGACAAATTATTGCAGCTGCCCCAGATTAAGTTCTTGAGGGAAAATCCTTTTAGAGCTGTTAATTTTATTTGTTTTTGTGGTGTGGTGAGGTTGGGAAAGCTTTGTACTTCTGTTAAGACTGTCTTGTTCAAAGCTGCCTTTCTTGTTTCTATAAGGCCCTTGTATTGAGTGAGCCAAATATGACATGTTACCTTTAGCAATCTGAAAATCTCAGAGAACCTTCTCTTTCCCTTAGCTCTGTATGAATGGCAAGATAGGATGCCATTACAGGGTTCACTCATTTTTAAACCATTTAAAAATGGTTAATGGATATTTCTCTGTAAACGTTGTCATTGGCTTTAATTAGTCTAATCTCTACTCCCAGGGTCAATGGTAACCTTGTATTTCTCAACATCTATAAAAGAATATGAGCATTTAACTTGATTCTATTTGTTGGACAATAGCACCTAAAGGGCCCAAGTGGAATTGAGGCTCCATTGTATTAGGTACTGTACAAACATGCAGTAAGTGACAGTCTTTGGCAAGAACAGTTTACAGAATGGGCAAAGCAAATAAAGTGGAGGAGGATTAGAAAGCAAGTATCATCCCCATCTTGGAGGGGAGGGACTGAGGCACAGAGTTTAAGGGGCTTGCACAAGCTCATAGAGGAAGTCTGTGGCAGAGAAAATACTTGAAGCCAGATCTTCTGAAATCTAGACTAGGGCCTTAAGCATAAGGACACCCTTTCTCTTTTACTATGATTCTACTGCTCAGTACTAAGACCCTGGTGATCACTGAGACTAGAAACCCTACCTTCAATAAAATTGTAGGTTGCTATGTGAACTTTGGGCCAAATTACAAACACAATAAACAAATTCCCAAGATCCACATGCTATTACAGTGTTGGCATGAGCTAACATATAGGGTCAGAGCATGGGCTTTTTCATGCCCACACAATGGTCCTCTCAGACTGCCTTCTCAGAAACAAGTATCAGGGGGTAGTGTGTTAGTCTGTATCCACAAAAACAACAAGGAGTCTGGTGGCACCTTAAAGTCTAACAGATTTATTTGGGCATAAGCTTTCGTGGGCTAGAACCCAGTGCATCCGATGAAGTGGGTTCTAGCCCACAAAAGCTTATGCCCAAATAAATCTGTCAATCTTTAAGGTGCCACGGACTCCTTGTTGTTTTCTCAATAACAAAGTCAGTCCCTCTTCCTGCCAGTCAGTTCTCATTCCTGTTTAATATATCAAGCTGTGGGGAGATGTTGCATAATGAGCTCTACCTGCCTTGACCTTTGAGATTCTTGAACAATTCCAGTCTGGTCCCTAAATGCCAACAAGTACAGGAGAGGGAAAGTTTTTCAGCCTGACATCGCTCGGGTGGCCCCCAACCTCAGTGTCCAGAGTCATCTGGAGACCCAGATGGCTACTGATCTACTTGAGTAATAAGTAGTTAACAGTGTGTGCATGCAACTATCTGATTTCTGTAAAGTCATAACGGATTACACAACAATAGATGCACAGTTGTATGCACATTTTTGCATACAGATCTGATATGTATTTTAAAAATATTTCCATGTAAGTCTTATGTGGTGTCACTAAGACCATTAGGCTCGTAAAAACATCAAAAAAGAGTTTGAAATACCTCTGTGTGATGACTAGATCTTTCTTTCTTTTTTCAACACTATCCAAGTCTCTAATATATGTGAAGGTGCTAACTCAATCATACTGATGTGGCTTGCGTTTATCTTTCCAACACTTCATGGTGTTCCTTTTCCCTCCAGAAACTGCTTTCATTCATTGATATGCCACTGCATCTCAAATATCAGCAGTACATACAGTAATTGAATAATTATTAGCAATCTCTGACACCAGCAACAGCTGGGTACTATTCAGCCCTTCACCTCTGGTGCAAGTAATATGCAAACTCTTCTGCACCTATCTGCTTTCCTGTCTTCTGCCCCCCTCAGGACTGCAATATGGGTTAAACTATTTGCAAATGGATTAGAAGGATATTTAGCAGAAGAAAAACCCAACAATACTGGTTTTACTTTTTACACAAGCAACAAAGCCCATTTAAAAATGTCAGCAGAATCCTAGAGAGAGTTCCTAGGAAGGTTTTACTAATATACTATAATTTTAGATTAAAATAAGTCATCAGGAACATGCTGTTTATATTCTGTAGCCAACTCAGAGGCACATCAGTACATGCTGGGGCAACTAAAGGAGAGAAGCTTTTTTAAAAAAATATGAATCTATTATACGTTTGATATACAGACATAATATAGCTTTAGAAACATCAGACAGCAAAAGCTCTCTGTGTGAGATCTGAGTATGCCAACATCTGTAAACCTAAAGACTTCTGTTTTTGTTAAGTGTAGTTTTTCTACCTTTCATCTGAAAGAAAAAAGCAAAATTAAATGTCACTGTGCATGTTTTTTTTTTTTTTTGACGGGTGGCTATCACTAGAAATAGTGGAAAGGTAACTGGTATATTTTAAATGAGCAACATGGAATAATGTTTACAGGGACATACACTGAATAATACATTAAATATGTTCTATTTAGAGAAGGGCAACCTTAAGCAAGCAAGCAAACAAAACAAGAAAGGATTAGTTAGGGAAAATCATCAGAACAGAGGAAATATAAATACTTCAGTACTTCAGTACAATACTTCATTTGTAATCCCAATGGAAATTATAACTGGTTTATTACAAAGGAGAGGATAAACTTTGTGGCATGTTGAAAAGATAAAGTATGTGCATATAGATTTGCCAAAGTTTAAATATGATGAAAACTCATTGCAAAAGACAATAAAGAAAACCTTGGTGCTGTAAAGAAAAAGAAAATAAAATGTCAGCCATTACTTCTAAGCTTTATGCCTTTATAAGGATTATAACATTGTGCTTTTTCTTTCTCTTTGTGCTTGTTAGGATTCCCTAGTTTTGCTTTGCTAAGTGTTGCTGACAAAAGCACCTATCTACCATTCTCATCTCTCCAAGATTTTCTTCCTTTCTGGAAAAGAGCATAAGAGCATGCTGTGCAAAAAATTAGGCCACCAGTCTCTTTTGAAGTAACACAGGAGGGGATTTTATTGTCAGGCCTTTTTTTGTTATTATTTGGTACGTCTAAAACATGTCAGCATGAATATGTGATTTTGATCCTTGTGTTTGAATAATAAGCATTGTTGAGGATAAACATTCCATGTGATAAAAGAAGGGTAATAGCTTCTTTAGGGCTTCTCTGAAATAATAATAAATAATAATAATAATAATAATAACAACAATAATAAAAAAGAATTTACTGCGTACTAATGATCATTTAACACATTGAGTAATAAAGAGAAGATTTATGGGATCAATCAATAGTCACAAATATTAGTGATGTAACAAACCAGACAAAGAAGTAAGCAAGGATATTCAGAATTAACTGAAATTGTACTATTTCACATCAATCTTACTGCATTTTTCAATATGAAAATAAGGAATTAAAAGGGAATTCATCCTTGACCTGCAGGTTCCTTGTTATATGGAGATGTACCACATGGTACATAAGCTAAACTGTTACTGTAATATACCTAGACATAACAGATGGTTTCATATAAGGCAATAATGTCTTATTTCTGAATTTCCCTGTCTTGTTCAAGTGAGGCATGTATTATAATGTAGCGGACATATTTACACAGCCCTTAAATCAAGCAGAAAAAAACCCCTCTGATCAGCTATATATCCAGGATGACCCAGGTTCTCAGACAACACAGGTTCATAATCAACAGGCTTAGTGGCACCTAGCAACCTATTTCTATACTGCATCTAGGACAAGGGTGGGCAAACTTTTTGCCTGAGGGTCACATCAGGGTTGCGAAACTGTATGGAGGGCCAGGTAGGGAAGGCTGTGCCTCTGCAAATAGCCTGGCCCCGACCCCATCTGCCCCCTAACTGCCCCCCCGGGACTCAACCCCCCTCCAGCCCCCCCACTCCCTGTCCCCTGACTGCCCTGACCCCTATCCACATCCCCACCCCCTGGCAGACCCCCCGGGAACCCCCAAACCACCAATCCCCCCACATACTCATTGTCCCCTGACTGCCCCCTCCTGGGACCCTCATCCCTAACTGCCCCCCCAGGACCCCACCCCCTATCCAACCCACCCCTGCTCCCTGTCCACCCCCTCCCAGGACCCCCCACTCCCTCCCGGGACAGCACCCCCTATCCAACCCACCCTGCTCCTTGTTCTTAGAATGGCACTCCCATCATCTGGGTAGGGCTGAGGAGTATTGGTAGCGAGGTTAATTAGTTATATTTATGTTATCGCTGGGTTATTTCTGGTTAATGACTGATCTGTATATTTATTACTGTATACTTTATAAAGATAGTCAATAGTACCTACAGAATTGAATGCTTTTACAGTAGGAGAGTAAAAATCCAAATCAATAAAATACATTTGGTTGGTCAAATGAACTCACTATTGAACACAGTAACAATGGGCAATTAGTACATGTTGGTAACTCACATTCCTTTTGGAACATGAAATGTGACTTCTCTATATGCAGCAAGAAGAACCTAAATCCTTCAAACTATGCTCCACTAGTTAGATTTGGATAATGTTTATGATCTGCATTTCTTTGTAGAGAAAATAAGCACAACAAATCAGCCATCTTGATTAATAACAAATTAGCTTGATACCCCCAAGACAGTGCTTCAAGTGTATTTAAAATAATTCCACATGGTGCTTTTTAAGTTTGAACTTTGATCTCCAGTTAACCTCTTCGGATAAAATTAGTCCTCCAGTGATGTTGGGAGGGCTGACCAAAATGTCTAAGGTAAATAAACTTCTATAGAGCTTAAACAAATATCTTTGTCACTACTACATTGTTCATTTTAACTTGTTTGCCATTTTAGCATATCCTGAAATATTGTAGTATAAAATGGTAATAACCAGTCCTGAAACCATTTCATGTCTCACCCACATATTTAACCATTTGCTATTATTTACTGAGTTTCAACTGTGTTATCAGTGCTGTACGTATATATTATGATTCTTCACATAAGGTGCTAACACGTCTGGCACAAAAATGGAATGGTTTCATAAAAAATCCCTCCTAGATTTTTCTCCCAGATGGTGGGAGACCCTGGCCATGCCAGTTATCCACACTGGGTAGCTTATATTCAGGCCCCAGATTCTTATTCCTTGCAAGGGGGACTGCACACTTTGCAGGCCTTTTTATGTATCTATCAATGAGGGGAATGAAAAGGAAAATAAGTATTCCAGTGCACCTTCTTCCCAGAGCCAACTCAAAGGGGAAAAGGCATGCAGTACCTTCTTACTCTGGGGCTGCCTGTGTAGTGGTTTTCTAGGAATCTTTCTGGCTGGGTAGTTGAATCTGGTTCACTCTTGCAGGCTTACCGTTGAAGTTTGCAATACTCTCCCATAAGGTTGGAGAACTCCTGGACAGGAGATCCCCCTGAAGCTTCAGCAGTCACTCTAGCCATTTCCTGCTTAGGATGGTCTCTTTCCTCTAGCAGACTATAGTTTCCAATTTTTTAAAGGCCTCCTGCCTACCATCCATGATTGACAGGGCCAGAGAAGTAGGACTTGTCCTGAACATTGGTGCCTTCCTCATCCATCCTTCCTCATCCTCATCCCTAACCATTCCAACACAGGTTCCTAAATCATGAATACAAGAAAGAGTTTGAGGTGGTGTGGGGAATTCAGAGGTCTTTCTTGACAGGCTTCATGGAACTATATTTTAAGGAGGAACTTGAATGGAGTTGTTCACTGGTATGGAAAATGTTCTGAAAGTAAGAAAAGGTGAAGGCCATAGAAGGCACAAAGTTAGGAAGGAGACACTGGAGGAGTTAAGGGATTACAAATAGAGGGAAGAACTTAGAACAGAGATATGAGAAGGAATCTGTGCAGGAACTAGAAGATAAGAATGAAGAGCGGGCACTTCAGGCCAAAGGCCACTGGAAATCAATAGGAGTCTTTCCATTATTTTTAGCTTCACTGGGTATTAAATCAGGACATTAATGGAGATGAAAAAGGGATTCGGGGGTATGGGGGTGGAGGGAGGACAGCCACAGCAGATAGTCATTGGCATTTGGGCTGCAGAATCAATGTCAGTCATGATGAGAACCCAGTGTTTGATTCTCTGAGCCAGATTGAGTATGAAGGACAGGGGGGTGGAAACTATTTTTTCTATGTAAATTGAGCGAATTTAAAATGGAACCACTGAGACAGACATGAACCCTCCCCATCCCCAAAAACATGTTCACAGTTACTTTTCTGCATAGAATTGAATCTTAAATGCTTGTCAAAGTATGTTTTTTGTTCTAGTAACAAGATTGCATACAGTCTTTAAAAAATAGTACACCTGGTAATGAGTGGAGGAGCAAAAGAATAGTTTCCAAATCTAAGAGTGTCAAAGAAAGTGGAACAGTGAAAGTAGGAAATGGGGGATATACTTAGTAATTGGCTACATCTATAAAGAGGGTACAACACACTCACTAATTATAAGCAAACATCTCCAACTGCTGACAAGTTGGGAGGCAGAGTCATGACTTCTTGCCTGCTTGCTCACAGGGGTTAGTGTTGGGCAAAAAGTCCTTTCCTTTTTCCCAATCACATGTGTCTAGAGACAAGTATAACGTGGCCACACAAGATAGAGGGTGAGCCTTTCTGTTGCTGCATTAGATCCAACCACTGTCTAGTCCACAGACAGCTAATATGAAATATGACACACTGCAGTGTGCTGTTTGTGTTTTCTCCAGTAACCTGCATGGACATAAAGCAGAGGAAAATATTAGCCTTTGACAGAGACATTTAAGAACAGCAGAGTACCAATGCAGCAACATTTCACTATCACTGTGCTGATAAAGTTATCAGGAGTACTCTCTCTTCCATTGTTTTTGTCCCTATAGAGTCAACTGCATTAACATTACATACCATTTGAGCACACACACTAGTTGAGAAAATAAAAACCATTTCGCATTTATTTCTATATAGTGATATTATGAAACTATCAAGGTGACCTGGACAGCACTGAAATACCCATTTAACTTCCTTATGGCCTCCCCTCCTCTTTTATGAGTTTAAGAATATTAAATCTCATATATTCCTTTCTGTTGCTTTTAACAACAGACACAGAAACTAAATAATGTGATTGAAGGAGGATTCTGTGGTTAGTTTCTCCTTGTCCAGTCAGAACTCCTGTATTTTTTATTTTTTTTTTTTTTTACAACTTGATTAATGTATTGTCAAGGTTGAAGTCACATTGTTTGTGATGGCTGTGCCTAGCATCATGAATCACATTCTATGCTAAAATTTATGTACCCAAATGCTCTCACTCTTTGTTGTTCCTGTTTAGACTAGGATGCTAAAACATTTAGCTAAATATAATATAAATAACAGACTATTATACTAAAAATAAATAATCCACATGTAAATAAAGTTCCTTTTGTGACACAGGAGGTAATAAGTATCCAAGTCAAATGGCAACGGAACTAGACGTTTTGTTTGGGTTCTTTGATTCAAACAAAAGATTCTGTGTAAAGTGTACGTTGTCTGAGACATTAAGTGCTTCCTGCTCCTCTGCAACTATTCTGGAGAGTAACTACCATGCCCACTTCCTGAGCTGTTATCTTTGTCAAGACGAGTCAATTATTTAAACCTTAAGTAACTGACCAGAATGAAGAGTTTCAGAAACGTTTGGAGTAATCTACGTGTGGAGGTAAATTTAATATTTTAAAGTTCCAGACCTCCTGAGTTTCAAATTATTGGCTGTTGTCATTTTCATCTCCTTTGAGCATAGAATTTACAGCCCAGAAAGCAGCACAGAAAAGGACATATGGCTAACAGTCTGTCAGTTCCTGAGAAGTGTCTTTTTTTTAAGAAGACAACTTGGGAGTGATGTAAACCTACATGGGTCTCACAAAGGTTTGGGGAAGTGTTTGTGTGTAGCATGTTCCTGTCCCCCTCCCCCTTTTCTCTTTCAAGGAGGATGGATGTGGTAGGAGAGTAGAGCAATTTAAGTGTGTGTCTCTCAGGAATATTAAAAATAAAATATCCAACTCAGAAACAACTGTTAACGTTAAATTCCAGCTTCGGTTTGGCTCTCAGATACCAAAACATCCCGATCTAATTTTAGGTGTTTATATTATCATCAAAATCTACAAAACTTTCTCACAAGAGACAATGCATATACATTTACTGATCTAAAGTTAATTGATGGGAAAAAACGAATAACTGTTTCTGAGCCTGACGGGAGGAAACCTTGGGTCAGGATCAGAAATTCCCATTGGATTATATTTTCTGCTGAATATGACATGATTTATGTATCTCCCATATAAAGCTCTTAGTGTGTCCAATGATTACAATCATATGGGCTTCAGAGGATTAGAAATATACTTTTCTATTAAAATATTTGTATATGCCTCTGCATGACATTAAATTCACTGCAAGAGTTTTATACCAAAAGCTATAGAATATAAAATGTCAATGTAAAAAGGTAAATGCAGACATAGTACAACAGAGCTAGTTGCTTGATCCTTATCAAGTCCCTAAGACTCCCACAGCAGAAAGTGAAAAAAGTGATGTTTCACTTTCTGGAGAGATCTCACTTGAGCCCTCTACATCCCAAAAGAAAAAGATAAGTGTGTAACAATTGTCCCCGCAATACCTTCCAAGCCACTCTTCTGTTTTCTGCAGTCTGTGTGTGTGAGGGGACTCTCATATTTTCTTTCAGGCTTGGCTCTTCCAGCCACCCTGACTCTTCCTAGCCTCTGACTTAGACCTTCCCCCACCCAGACCCTGTTCAACAAACTCCCAGTTACTTCAAACCACATCACTACAGCCAACTTTCCAAATCTCTTGTTTCCTGCTTCCCAACTCTCTCATTCTCAGCTCCTCTGTGCTAAATTTATCCCAGTCATGCTAAATCATAGGTCCATGAACACCATTGTGTGTCCTCAAATCCACCCCATCACCATTTAAACAGTTTTTGGGGGAGACGGAATACAGAGAGAGAGAATATTACTTTATAGGCTGGTAGTGAAGGCATCCACCTGGGAGGTGGGAGACCTAGGGTTCAGTTCCTCTGCTCCAATGACTACTTATTTTTACAGAGATAAGGTAGGTAAAGGAATATATTTTATTGA
Organism: Eretmochelys imbricata; assembly: GCF_965152235.1. Lineage (NCBI taxonomy): Eukaryota > Metazoa > Chordata > Testudines > Cheloniidae > Eretmochelys > Eretmochelys imbricata. The sequence continues at coordinate 89,073,516 of NC_135572.1, read as the reverse complement.
TCCAACTTCTGTTGGTGAAAGAGACAAACAGTAGGGATTACACACAGCTCTTCTTACATAGTGGAATAGCTTCAGCAGGAGAGATTGAAGGAGACCCCCCATTAGGGTAACTTTAGCTCAGTAGTTAGAGCCTTTGAGTAGTGGGAGACCCCTATTCAAATCCTGTCTCCTTCTCAGGCAGAGGAGGGACTTGAATCTAGGTCTCCTACATCCTGGGTGAGCGCCATAACCTTTGGACTAAAGTATAAGGTGGGTGATAGTACCATCAAGAAAAAAGGTTCCAAGCTATGGACTGTAATCAGAAAACTGCAATCAGAGATAAGTCCAGGCTGCAGGGAAGCACCTAAGCACTGATCTCCATAAGAGGGTTTAGGACACACCTCTCTCATTGGCATCTCCCATTGGCTATCTTTGGCAATTCCCCACCTACCATGCTGGCTTTTGGGGAATCACATTCTTATGCACAAGCATTATAGGAGAATCCTAAGCACCTAACTGAGTGTTTGATTTTCTAGGTACATAAATGATTTTACATAAATGATTTTCTAGGTACATAAATGTTAGCTATTGCAGTGCTCCCATTGTGGATCTGCAGTAAGATTCTCAAGTTGGGGATAGCCTCCCTTCTATGGAAATGGTTTTGCTTCATGGGAATCCACCTTCTGTCCAAAGACCTCTTGCACCCTTACCCCAAAATCTCCCTTCTTGAACTCCACACTTAAGGTATCCACTTTTCCACCTGCATGACAGGGTTCAGTCTTCCAGTCCAAAGGCTTTCCAAAGCTCAGATCACCATTCACTTTCTTGTTTATTTGTATGTGTAAACCTTCTGCCCGTCAGAGTTGGCAGCAACAAGGGCTGGGTTCAATATCTAGGGGATTCATTCCAATAACACAATGCAAACCAGCTCGAGCCCCCACCCAGTGACCTGGGACAAATATATACCACCCCTGCTGGGCGCCTCCAAGAGGCAATACTTCCCCTCTCGCAAGCACATAGTCTGAGTGTAGCAAAAAGCCTTTTAATAACAGAGAGAAACAATGTGGCATTATGTTGAGGAAACACCACCAACAGGATTCATAACACAACCCATGAGCAAAAAAACCCACCCCAAGCAAATTGGGGCATGTCCTTTCCCTTTGGTTCTTGAGTCCAGCAACCCCAAATCACCCAAAGTCCCAAAAGTCCAATGACACAAAAGTCTCTGTCTCTGGTCAGGGCAGCCCCAGAGTTCGAAAGTTTATCTGCAGAGCTTTACATCCCAACCTGGGTGGAGATGCGGGGGGGAGAGAGAGGTAAGGGGTACCTTACATGATCTGAAGCTGACCGCCCCACAGCTCCATAGGCCTTCGCTCCGCCAGCAGCCCCAAGAACTGCTTCGCTCGGCTCCGCTGCTCCACCAGCCGGTCCACAAACTGCTCCACAATATAGCTTCAGGCTCCCCCACTACTTAACACAACGCTCAGTGATTTCAGCTCTTAGTCAGTTCAGCTCTTTGGTGAATTCAGCTTGTAGTAGGGGAGCCTCAGTGCTAGTGCACCATTAGCCCAAAGTGAATTCAGCTCAGCAGCCTGTAACTAGACTCCTAATGGAATCAAAATTAGCTCTGATATTCCACAGTGGAGAGAGGAGGAAGTGCAATTAGCATGTAAGGCCCTTACCCAGGGGCCCATACCAAGTATTAATACTTGTCCCCAGACTCTCTCAATTCACAGAGTTTTGGAACCCATGACCCTTGCCTAGCGAGTGCTACTTAGTTGATGGCGAGTCCCTCCATCATAACAAAATGCCCAGTACAGTTCCAAGCACAGTTCCCATAATCAAGGTAATAACAATTTATTCTTCCTGCCACAATAACAGAGACACTGGGGATCCCACAGCAGCCAAAGTGACCATTTGGGCAGCTATGGCCTCATTCTAGGCGGGGTGGGTGTGCCTATACAAATGAGATCAGCCCCTGAAGTTCTTTTCCACAACTTGCCACACCTCACCTCCAGATGTCAAGGTGGAGCTCATCCTGACACTACTTACATATATCTGAGCTCTCATTAGGGTTGCCAACTTTCTAATTGCACAAAACCAAACACCCCTGCCCCTGTCCCTCCCCTGGGGCCCTGCACCTTCTCCATCCCTTCTCAGGCTCCCAGCCCAGCTCGCTCCATCCCCTCTCCCTCTGTCGCTTGGTCTCCTTCACAAACACTCACTTTCACTGGGCTGGGGCCGGGGTGTGGGGGATCGGGAGGGGGAGGGCTCTGGCTGGGGGTGTGGGGCCTGGGGTGGAGCCAGGGATGAGGCGTTTGGAGTGAAGAAGAGGGCTGCGGGCTGGTGCAGAAGTTGGAGTGTGGAAGGAAGTGTGGGCTCCAGGAGGAAGTTTGCATGTGGGAGGGGACTCCAGTCTGGGGCAGAGGGTTGCGGTGCAGGAAGGGGCGCGGGATCCCAGGGGCACTTACTGTGGCTCCCAGGAAGTGGCCACCAGGTCCTTAGGTGCATGGGCAGCCAGTGAGGCTCCATCCGCTGCCCTCATGCCTGCAGGCGCCGCCCCACAGCTCCCATTGGTTGCGGTTCCTGGCCAATGGGAGCTGCGGAGCTGGTTCTCAGGGCTGCAGAGACCTGGTGGCCGCTTCTTGGATCCATGCGGAGACATAGCAGGCAGCGAGCCTGCCTTAATCCTGGCCCCTCGCTGCGCCACTGAACGAAGCCACCAGGTCCCCCTTTCGAGCGGACGTTCCAGTCGAAAACTGGTCGCCTGCCAACCCTAGCTCTTATTGAGTGAGATGAAACTAAGGGTCACCTTCAGAATTATCCTGCCCAGAATGTCAAATATTGTGTAAAGAAGTTGAATGAATACACAGACAATCTCTTTTGCATATTCATCTAAAACCACTTGATCTGAAGAAGTGTTTTTTTACCCACAAAAGCTTATGCCCTAATAATTCTGTTAGTCTTTAAGATGCCACTGGACTCCTTGTTGTTTTTGTGGATACAGACTAAAAAGGCTACCCCCTGATACTTGAAGCCTCTATTGTAACTCATGAAAACTGTAAACAGAAAAATAAATAGAGAAATTCCAGACAGTAGACCAGTTGCATACTTCTAATGATCAACTAAGCTATCCCTACTCCCTCTATTCACTGTTGCTTCTTCACCAGGTCCTCCTGCTGTTTTTGCTTGGTTTCCCAGCTACTCCATTTTGATCTTTGCTGCATGTCTCTCTATCCTGATGCTCTCTGTTCCAATGTGTTCTGCTCTCTGTTTGATGAGCAAAAGTGAAAATTTCCAAGATTTCTGACATTCAAAGAGCTAATATTTTAGAGATCAGGAATCTTGTAAATTTCACTTGGCCATGGAATATAACTGAGCAGCAAGGGGAGCTAATCTAAAGAAAACAATACCCCAAAGGGCTTCTATGCTGTACAATTGTCTGTGGACTGACTTCAGACTCTGGCATTCATTAGTACATACATTCTTGGCACAGTGTGTTTGTTTTTAATTTTGCAAACCAAAACTGACTCTAAATTTAATCCTGGAGTGATGTTTTTTTTCCCCCAGCCAATTACAATAATCCTGGAATAAGGGTTTATCATATACAGTATCCAAATAAAGATTCCTTTCCTTTTTTCCCCCCCCATTTGGACAGTAAAAGGGAAGCATTATGTACAACAGCTGGTGGTGTTTTCTTCATTAACTTGCTAAATATCTCCATGATGGGAATAATGTAAAGATTGCATCTCACAGCAAACTCTTGAAACATGGAAGAGCATATGATTTCTATTCCTTGATGCTGTGACAAGGAGGCAGCCTAATCAAACACTGCAAGTAAAGTCTAAGGGGGTGGGGGGGAATCCCTACAGATGCCAAGAAATCATTACAATTTTAGCACACTGATTACTCTAGCACATTGTGTACAAAACATCATGAAAAGGGCTTGAGAAAAAGGGTCCAATCCTGCTGTTAACATATGAGCACCAAACACAGGTGAGAGCTTCTTTACTTAATGTTCACTGCCCAGTTGACTTTCATCTTGTGATACATCAATAAAAAACAAGCAAATTATAGCCCATTTAGTAGTAATAAAATAAAAGGGTAAGGGATTGATGATCTCTTGTGTTTCTGCCTATAGGCCTAGGTATACAAGAACAGTTTAAGTAGTTAGCACAAATATAAGGCCTTATAGATTGAGTAGGAGTAGTTGGTCCATAAATTAGCATATGTAAGTAAACTAACATTGACCTTAATTCACAAGATGACACAAGGCTTTGTTTTGTAATAATCACAAGTGTTGCAAACTGCTGGTAGGAAACTGCAAGAAGACAATTTGTACCAGTTTAGAATATTTTTGGAGCAACAGCAGATGCCTAACCACAGTTAGAAGTAGTAATCCAATTGTCAAGGTTCCTCCCCCACTCTGAACTCTAGGGTACAGATGTGGGGACCTGCATGAAAAACCTCCTAAGCTTATCTTTACCAGCTTAGGTCAAAACTTCCCCAAGGTACAAAGTATTCCACCCGTGGTCCTTGGACTAGCCGCTACCACCACCAAACTAATACTGGTTACTGGGGAAGAGCTGTTTGGACGCGTCCTTCCCCCCAAAATACTTCCCAAAACCCTGCACCCCACTTCCTGGACAAGGTTTGGTAAAAAGCCTCACCAATTTGCCTAGGTGACTACAGACCCAGACCCTTGGATCTTAAGAACAATGAACAATCCTCCCAACACTTGCACCCCCCCTTTCCTGGGAAATGTTGGATAAAAAGCCTCACCAATTTGCATAGGTGACCACAGACCCAAACCCTTGGATCTGAGAACAATGAAAAAGCATTCAGTTTTTTACAAGAAGACTTTTAATAGAAAATAGAAGTAAATAGAAATAAAGAAATCCCCCCTGTAAAATCAGGATGGTAGATATCTTACAGGGTAATTAGATTAAAAAACATAGAGAACCCCTCTAGGCAAAACCTTAAGTTACAAAAAAGATACACAGACAGAAATAGTTATTCTATTCAGCACAATTCTTTTCTCAGCCATTTAAAGAAATCATAATCTAACACATACCTAGCTAGATTACTTACTAAAAGTTCTAAGACTCCATTCCTGGTCTATCCCTGGCAAGACCAGCATACAGACAGACACAGACCCTTTGTTTCTCTCCCTCCTCCCAGCTTTTGAAAGTATCTTGTCTCCTCATTGGTCATTTTGGTCAGGTGCCAGCGAGGTTACCTTTAGCTTCTTAACCCTTTACAGGTGAGAGGAGCTTTCCCCTGGCCAGGAGGGATTTCAAAGGGGTTTACCCGTCCCTTTATATTTATGACACGCCCCCCAAATCTCAGCTAGGGTGAAACACTGGCTGGGATTTCTTCCTGGAGCTCTAGGAAAAACAGAGTTAATAAGACACATGCATCTCTAAATATACTACCAAGTACATAAAGACTAACAATATTTTCCACATCTCAAGGACGATTTTAACCAGTTGATTCTGGGAAACTTTCACGGGAGAGTGCATCAGCCACTTTGTTAGAAGCTCCTCAGATGTGTTGGATGTCGAAATCAAAATCTTGGAGAGCTAAACTCCACCGAAGAAGTTTTTCGTTAGTTTCCTTGACGGTGTGAAGCCACTTTAGTGCAGCATGGTCGGTTTGCAGGTGGAAACGCCGTCCCCAAACATATGGGCGTAGCTTTTCCAGAGCGTAGACAATGGCATAACATTCTTTTTCAGTGACTGACCAGTTGCTTTCCCTCTCAGACAGTTTTTTGCTGAGAAACACTACAGGGTGGAATTCTTGATGAGGTGCTTTCTGCATTAAAACTGCTCCCACACCACGCTCGGACGCATCTGTGGTTACTAGGAACGGTTTGTCAAAGTCTGGGGCCCTTAGTACAGGGTCAGACATGAGTGTCGCTTTAAGCTTGTTAAAGGCCTTCTGACACTTTCCGGTCCACTGAACAGCATTTGGCTGTTTCTTTTTGGTTAGGTCTGTCAGTGGGGCAGTGATTTGGCTGTAGTGCGGTACAAATCGTCTGTAATAATCGGCCAAGCCTAAGAAGGATTGAACCTGTTTCTTTGACTTTGGGACAGGCCACTTTTGGATAGCATCCACTTTGGCCTGTAGGGGGCTGATAGTTCCTTGACCCACCTGGTGTCCAAGGTAAGTCACTCTGTTTAGGCCTATTTGACACTTCTTAGCCTTAACAGTTAGTCCTGCCTCCCTTATGCGCTCAAGGACTTTTTGTAGATGTTCCAGGTGGTCTGCCCAGGAATCCGAAAATATGGCCACGTCGTCAAGGTAGGCGACTGCATATTCTCCTAATCCCACTAGGAGACCATCTACAAGTCTTTGGAAAGTGGCGGGTGCATTTCGCAGCCCGAAAGGGAGTACATTAAATTCATACAGCCCGAGATGTGTGATGAAGGCTGACCTTTCCTTGGCAGATTCATCTAGCGGTACCTGCCAGTACCCCTTGGTTAAGTCCAAGGTAGAGATGAACTGGGCCCGTCCCAGTTTCTCTAATAGTTCATCTGTGCGTGGCATTGGATAGTTGTCTGGGCGAGTTACAGCATTTAGCTTACGGTAGTCCACGCAAAAACGTATTTCCCCATCTGGTTTGGGAACTAGAACCACTGGAGATGCCCATGCACTTTCAGAGGGGCAGATTACACCCATCTGTAACATATCCTGGATCTCCCGTTCTATAGCAGTTTTAGCTTGAGGAGACACCCGGTAAGGTTGGACCCTAATTGGGTGAGCATTACCTGTGTCAATGGAGTGGTATGCCCGTTCAGTCAGTCCTGGGATGGCTGAGAACGTTGGCGCGTAGCTAGTGCACAGCTCCTGGATCTGCTGTCGCTGCATACGCCCAAGGGTCATGGAGAGGTTCACCTCTTCCACACCACCACCACATTTCCCTTCGTAGTAGACACCCTCAGGCCACTCAGCATCATCTTCTCCCTGGGCTGTAAACTGACAAACCTTTAATTCTCTGGAATAAAAGGGCTTTAGAGAATTAATATGGTACACCTTAGGCTTTCGGTTGGAGGTGGGGAATGCTATGAGATAATTAACAGCTCCCAGGCGCTCCTGGACCGTGAATGGCCCTTCCCACGATGCTTCCATTTTATGGGCCTGGAGCGCCCTTAAGACCATGACCTGGTCTCCTACTTTGAAGGAACGCTCTCTGGCATGTTTATCATACCAGGCTTTTTGCTCTTTTTGAGCATCCTGTAAGTTTTCTCTAGCAAGGGCTAAAGAGGTTCGGAGGGTGTTTTGTAGGTTGGTTACAAAGTCCAGAATGTTAGTTCCTGGAGAAGGTGTAAATCCCTCCCATTGCTGCTTCACCAACTGCAATGGCCCCTTAACCTCACGGCCATATACAAGTTCAAATGGGGAAAACCCTAAACTGGGATGTGGTACAGCTCTGTAGGCAAAGAGCAACTGCTGCAACACTAGGTCCCAATCATTGGAGTGCTCATTTACAAATTTACGTATCATGGCCCCCAAAGTTCCATTAAACTTCTCCACCATGCCATTTGTTTGATGGTGGTAAGGAGTGGCAACCAAGTGATTTACCCCATGAGCTTCCCAAAGGCTTTTCATAGTTCCTGCCAGGAAATTAGTCCCTGCATCTGTGAGGATGTCGGAGGGCCAACCTACCCTGGCAAAAACGTCTGCTAGTGCCTGGCACACACTTTTAGCCCTGGTGTTGCTTAGAGCTACTGCTTCCGGCCATCGGGTGGCAAAATCCATGAAAGTCAGTATGTACTGCTTTCCTCTGGGTGTCTTTTTCGGAAAAGGACCCAGAATATCCACAGCTACTCGCTGAAATGGAACTTCAATGATGGGGAGTGGGTGGAGAGGGGCTTTGACCTGGTCTTGGGGTTTTCCCACTCTTTGGCACACCTCACAAGACTGGACATAGGTAGAAACATCCTTGCCCATTCCCTCCCAGTGGAATGACCCCCCCCAAACGGTCTTTGGTCCTGTTCACCCCAGCATGGCCACTAGGGTGATCGTGGGCTAAGCTCAAGAGCTTGGCCCGGTATTTAGTTGGAACTACCAACTGTCTCTGAGGATGCCAGTCTTCCTGGTGTCCACCAGAAAGAGTTTCCTTGTATAAAAGTCCTCTTTCTACAACAAACCTGGATCGATTAGAAGAGCTGAGAGGCGGTGGGTTGCTCCGTGCCGCTGTCCAAGCTCTCTGGAGGCTTTCATCTGCTTCCTGTTCGGTCTGGAACTGTTCCCTTGATGCTGGAGACATCAGTCCCTCATTGGATTGTGGACCTAGGCTTGGTCCCTCTGGAAGCGATATAGGGGATGGAGCTGTTTCTGTTGACTGTGCACCGCTCTCCGCTGGTGCGCTATGTTGGGATTCAGGCTCCGGCTGAGCCTCTTGTGTTGGGTTATCGGCTGCTGCCAGTTCAGGGTCGGTGGGGCCCTCTGGTGTTGAGGTTGCAAGTACTGGATTCAGTGCTGACACTGGGTCTGGTGTTGGTTGTTCGGCTGGTTCCGGTTCTGGGACTGGTTCCGTCTGGGTCTCTGGGACTGGATCCACTACTGCTGTTGCAGACATTGGCCTGGGGTCCGGGTCCATCACCTCTGACTGGGTCCTGATAGAAGTTTCCGGAACAGAGCTAGGCCTCACGGCTTGTTTAGCCTGGCTGTGGGTGACCGTTCCCACCCTCTTGGCCTGCTTCACATGATTGGCCAAGTCCTCCCCCAACAGCATGGGGATGGGATAATCATCATAGACTGCAAAAGTCCACATTCCTGACCAGCCCTTGTACTGGACAGGCAACTTGGCTGTAGGCAAATTGAAAGAGTTGGACTTGAAGGGTTGAATCGTCACTTGGATCTCTGGGTTGATTAAATTGGGGTCCACTAAGGAAGCATGGATACCTGACACTTGTGCTCCGGTGTCCCTCCACGCGGTGACCTTCTTCCCGCCCACACTCACAGTTTCCCTCCGCTCCAAGGGTATCTGGGAGGTATCTGGGCCTGTGGACCTCTGGTGTGATTCCGGTGCAATGAACTGTAATCTGTTGGGGTTCTTGGGGCAGTTGGCCTTTACATGCCCCAGCTCGTTACATTTAAAACATCGTCCAGCTGACGGGTCACTGGGGCGAGGAGGGTTGCTGGAGAACGGGGTGGCAGGACGATAAGGGGTCTGGAGGGTTCTTTGGGAGGTAGGTGGGGCCTTGGGCGGCCCCCGGTAATAGGGTGTGGTCTGGGGTGGTCCCTTCTGGTCTCCGCTCCAACTGCGACCAGTTTTCTTCTTCTCTGCCACCTCCACCCATCTGGCTCCAATCTCTCCTGCCTCGATTACAGTTTTGGGTTTCCCATCTAGGATGTATCTTTCTATTTCCTCGGGAACACCCTCTAAGAATTGTTCCATTTGCATTAGGAAGGGCAACACTTGCTCTTGGAGATTCAATACTTGCTCCTGATATCCAGGCATCCCAATGTTTCACAATGTGGTAGGCATGTCGGGTAAATGACATGTCTGGTTTCCACCTTAGGGCTCTGAACCTCCGACGAGACTGCTCGGGTGTTATCCCCATTCTGACTCTCGCCTTGGATTTAAACAGTTCATACTTGTTCATGTGTTCTTTAGGCATTTCAGCTGCCACCTCAGCTAAGGGTCCACTGAGCTGCGGCCTCAGCTCTACCATGTATTGGTCAGTAGAGATGTTGTACCCAAGGCAGGCCCTTTCGAAGTTTTCTAGGAAGGCCTCAGTATCATCACCTGCCTTGTAGATGGGGAACTTTCTGGGATGGGAAGTGGTACCTGGAGAAGGATTGCTAGGGTTTGTTGGTATATTCTGCTGGGCCTTTATCCTCTCCACCTCCTCCACATGCTTCCTCTCTTTTTCCTTCTCCTCCTCCACATGCTTCCTCTCTTTTTTCTTCTCCTCCTCCACATGCTTCCTTGCCTCCATTTCCCTCTTGTGGGCAGCCTCCTGTACCTCCTTCTCCAGCCGCATGAGTTCTATCTGTCTTTCATGTTCCCTTTGTTTTTCCTCAGCCTGAAATTTGGCTAATTCCAGCTGTAGTCGAGCTGAGGATTTGGTCATTCTAACCTCTCTGTTTTTAACTAACTTTACACCCGAGGTTTAGAAATAAACAAAAAAAAAAACTTGGCTGTAAAATTTTGCTGTGCTGGAATAGAATACCTATTCTCTGATAGTGATTGTCAGCCTACAGAAAAAGACAATTCCCTTGTCTCTGCTCTGGGCCCAAATTAAAGCAAAAAAATTCCAACTACTTGGAAACCTGCTTATCCAGCCCAAAGAAAAAGCAAATGGGTAGAACACACACCCCCTATTTACTTTTAGGAAGAAAAGAAAAAAAAAACCTCTGGGTTGGAAGACTGTGAATTTCCCTGCAGGAGTTAAGTACCCTGCCTCCAGGCAAAGAAAACCTGCAATTCACAAGATAATCCCCTTTTGTCTCTGCTTGGCCACAAAGCAGAGAAAAACAATCTGCTTTCAGTTTCAACTGCTTTCTGGACTTCCTTTCCAAAGGAAAAAATAATTTCTTTTTAAAATCTGTATTTCTAGTTCAAAAAATCTCAACTGGATCTCAAAATGATTTCAGGTTAATCCCACCACTATGCCACCATGTCAAGGTTCCTCCCCCACTCTGAACTCTAGGGTACAGATGTGGGGACCTGCATGAAAAACCTCCTAAGCTTATCTTTACCAGCTTAGGTCAAAACTTCCCCAAGGTACAAAGTATTCCACCTGTGGTCCTTGGACTAGCCGCTACCACCACCAAACTAATACTGGTTACTGGGGAAGAGCTGTTTGGACGCGTCCTTCCCCCCAAAATACTTCCCAAAACCCTGCACCCCACTTCCTGGACAAGGTTTGGTAAAAAGCCTCACCAATTTGCCTAGGTGACTACAGACCCAGACCCTTGGATCTTAAGAACAATGAACAATCCTCCCAACACTTGCACCCCCCCTTTCCTGGGAAATGTTGGATAAAAAGCCTCACCAATTTGCATAGGTGACCACAGACCCAAACCCTTGGATCTGAGAACAATGAAAAAGCATTCAGTTTTTTACAAGAAGACTTTTAATAGAAAATAGAAGTAAATAGAAATAAAGAAATCCCCCCTGTAAAATCAGGATGGTAGATATCTTACAGGGTAATTAGATTAAAAAACATAGAGAACCCCTCTAGGCAAAACCTTAAGTTACAAAAAAGATACACAGACAGAAATAGTTATTCTATTCAGCACAATTCTTTTCTCAGCCATTTAAAGAAATCATAATCTAACACATACCTAGCTAGATTACTTACTAAAAGTTCTAAGACTCCATTCCTGGTCTATCCCTGGCAAGACCAGCATACAGACAGACACAGACCCTTTGTTTCTCTCCCTCCTCCCAGCTTTTGAAAGTATCTTGTCTCCTCATTGGTCATTTTGGTCAGGTGCCAGCGAGGTTACCTTTAGCTTCTTAACCCTTTACAGGTGAGAGGAGCTTTCCCCTGGCCAGGAGGGATTTCAAAGGGGTTTACCCTTCCCTTTATATTTATGACACCAATTGATGTATATGTTAATGAGCTTAACCTAATAAATATACTAACATATAGAATATGGGCACCTCAGTGTTATATGGGTGAGGAAGTTAAGATATGTATGCATAGCTCTTCCCTCCTTTATCATATGAGTCCATCAAGACCTATAAAACCTCTGGTCTCAGGTACAGCCTGAGTTCATCAGCATTCCAGAGTTGGACTAGGATCTGTCTCAACTTCTACAGCTCTGCCCAAGGATAGAGTAAGTATATATATCTATAATGGTGTCCTTTGCTCCTACAATGTTTATTATGTCACTTTACTTTTTGGATTGTTTTACTTATTGGACTAATCATTATAATAGAATTTTTACAGTTACAAAAGCTCTTCCTTGAGCATCAGTGTTGTCACTACTGTGTCCCCGGGCTTCCCAAAGCAGGAAGTCTGATAATACTGTGCCTGATCTTGGGACAAGAACAAACGAAATTGCAGAGTACTAACTGGGCAAACTAAATCAATAAATCAGGCAACAAAATAAAAGAAATCCAAGCACCAGAACATAGTACACATGAAACTGTACAAAAGATCGTCGTGTTTTCAAAAGTATAAGTATTGTTCATTGCCTTAGAACTTGTGCACCTTATAGCACCTAATATCATTCACATAAATTAAAATCCTTGTACCCTAATGCAGCAGTGATTTAATCTGCTAAATAGAGGCCTGGCCAAACAGCTAAGGGTGTACTGTTTCCTCAAGTTCACCTAAAATGGGCTTTGGTGGCATTTCACAGAGAGTAAGTTCCAGAGAAATGGGCCTTCCAGAGGATGTTCAGCAGCTCCTGATCAACCTAAAGAACTAATAGCAATACTGAACTAGCTTATTGTAACCTCCACTGTGGGAAATAACAAGAAAAATGTTACCTCTAAAGCCATTTTTGGTTTCTGAAGAATATATCTAAAATAATTAACAAAACGTATGTAAATACCAGATGCTGCAGAGATGGAGAAAGTTTTATTGGCAGGAATTTGGAATGGGACTATAGAATTACTCATCAGTGGCCACAACTAGAGCACATCTTGTCAGCATTCTCACCATTCATGACTCTGAAGCTTCCTGACATTCAAGTGGCTCTTTGTTCACCCTTAACCAGTTAAGACCCCAGCAAAAAGTAGCCATTAGAACAAGAGGCACAGTAAAGATAAAAAACAGAAAGAAAACTCGTGTGTAATTATTTTTAGATCTGGGCAAATTACTGCAATGAATAACGTATACTGCAATGAATAACGTATTAGTGAATATCACCTCTTTGTGCTTGCAAAGTCTTCAAATGCATCATGGATTGTCTTGAATTTATTATTCAAAATTATTTTTTATTATTTATTTTCAGTAGTGCCCACAGTATGCCAAGCACTTTCCACCAGAATTGCCAAAAATCACCCAAAGAATTTAGTATTTCAAAATCGCAAAGATTAGAAATAGAGGTACAGGGGGTAAAGATTCTACAATATAGTCACTCAATAGTCAGAATTTTGGTTTGACGGGGCACATAGGTCACATGGCATCTTTCTCTTCCCTAATTATAGAAACTTAATGTTGCCCCCTTCACTGGAGCAGTTAGCCAGTATCTGGGGCCTTTCTGGGTTGTTTCTATTAGGAGGAGAAATTGATTATATGAGTTAAGTATTTCTTTGGTGTAGTTCTATGTTTTTGTTTCTTTCTTTTTTGTCCCCCTTACTCCCTTCCAAAAGAAGATACATCGTACTGTTTCCCTAAAACCTTAAGGACAAATAATTGCAGGCAATTTACTTGGATTTTTAGACAAGTCAACCTTCCGAGCAATTGTTGTGACCAAAAGAAGCTCCATCTCTTAAACTTCCTCCCAGAGCCACGCTCACCATGGCTACTCTGGGTTTCTCTGTGCTTTTTCAGCTGCCTTTCTGACACACACACAGCTGCAATCAATCAAACCATTAGCTCTTTCATTCACAGTCAATCCCTTAGAAACCTTTTGATCCACACAGTTTAGCTTCCAATTGGTTTTTGCATGCACCCTCATGCAGGGGGTGGTAACTTACTTGCCTCCAGATATCTTACTCCATAAAAAAGAGTAATTGCTTCTTCCATTCAGATTGAATAAAGGGAGGCTATTACATCCATTGACTAACTGGGTGTGTGGTTGATTTCTTGATCAAAGCCTCAATTGGTGGCAGTCAGTAATACCTTCCACCATAACAAAAAAATAAGAACCTTATTTCTGATTTTTTTTTTGCAGAAACTTGCAATATGGGGCAAATCCAGAACCTTCTGCCAGAATTTCACTGGGTACCAGTACTGCGGAACATATTTAGTTCTGCTCCTGGATATAGAGGGGTCCATGCTGAGTGGGGAATGAAACGTATGGCAGTGCATGGGGTGGGGCATTGGCAGACCAGGGGAAGGACGTTGATGCACAGATCCTCCTGTCCTCTACCCAGGGGCAGGTGTGTACAAAGACCCCATGTATGTTATTACAGATGCTCTGTGGTTGGGAGAGGATTCCTCCTCCGTGTACATCTCCACATCATGTGACCTGGCCATTTGCATCAAGCACAGAGGATGGATTTGTGCTTATTTGCTGATTCAATTAACTTTTCTGCCAGTAAACTAGTTCTCTGGAACTTCTGAGGAGCGTGAACAGAAAAGGAACCTGAACTCAGCTGAAATAAATTCTGTAAAAAATTCTAACAAATTTCAGTGGAAAAAATATTTTGCAGTATTTGCCTAGCTCTTACTATTATAAAGAGCAGGTATACCTTACAAAACAGAACATTACCTGTGACAGATGCTGTCTGGCATTGCCTTGGAAAGACTTTGTTTTAATAAAGTAATAAATGATAAGTCAAGAATATTTCGTTTGCAATTTAGGCAAATAATGCACAGCATAGAAATGAAAACAACTGTTAGGTTTTTTTTTTTTTTTTAATAGAACTGAAAATAAATCAGGAAAGGTTGCATCATCCAACTTGCATGCTCAGGCAGGTACATTACTAACCAGCCCAATGTTTATTATGGAAACTGCTGAAATGTAGAATTAGCTTGAGGTAAAGGATTGGCAGTCTCTGATGTTTTGAGGTTACACAGTGAAACACACATAAAACATTGGCCTTGTTTCTGGTCTCTCTCACACTGTGTAAATAAGGATCAACTCTAGGGAAGTCAATGACATTATACCAGCATAAAGATGGTGTGAGACCAGGCGCATTGACTCCAGCAAGTCCCATCATCTTCTTGCCTGAAAAATGCTCTGTATTTTTCAAGCCCAGATCATCAGTTGGTGTAAATCAGTGTAGCTCCTCCATTGACTTACACCAGATGAGGATGTACTGACAGAGCAAAATCATATGGTTTGCTGCAATTAAACTTGTTCCAGAAGCATCATCTCTGGGGATGAAATATTTCTAGAAATAAATGATATTTCCATGCAGGACATTAGTGATACAATGATGAATAATTCTGAGTTTCAGGTATTTTATAACTTTCTCGAAAAATTGAAACTGCTTTCCAAGGCTGTGCATCGGAATGAAGAAATAGAGCTTGTTCTATTGCCTGCTTGAAATGTACTGCATTGCTATCCAAGAAACCTGAGGTTTAATTTTCACTCACAGCATTAGTTCTCCAAAAGCCTAAAAATGGCTAAAACTGACAGTGCAGCTCAGACAGTGCAGAGGGGAGGGAATGTCTCATCTATTTTAAAACTGTCTCCCCCAAGGGAGGATCAGCATTGACAAACTCTGAAAAACTCCTACCTAGTCCTGCTCTGATGGAAAGAAAATGCTTGCAATGTGAGTCAGAGGTGTGGAGACTGCTTGTGAAGATATAAAGCAGAAGATCCTCAGGGCTGTAAGTGAAAACAAGAAAGACTGAGAAAAAGTTAAGAAAAATACCATGGCCTGAGTTCTCATTTTTTTAAGTAATAATATTTAGCACTGGTGAAGCACTTTGAAACGTTAAATAGTTGATCTTTATAATACCCTTAGGTATGGATTATCTTCATTTCTCAGAGGAGGCAGGGCGGTTAATCATCTGACTTGCCCAGAACAGAGGGTGTCGATTTCAGAACCAGGATTAAAACACAAAAATAAAAAAACACTCACCCAAACTTCAACTCTGAGTGCCTGAGTCTGTGTTCAGTCTACTAGCTCACATGCATTCCTTTAAAGATAAAGAACAATACTTTGCACTTCTGGCCCTGCTTTGTATGTAAGCAGTAAAACAAAACTTATTTGGCTTTTGAGCTGAAGCCCCTGAGGAGAAGCACTTAAAAACTTTACTGGTAGCAAAGTCAAATTAGCAACAACATTGAGTAGTTAGGTGAGTAAATCTATACAGAACAGCATCTAACAAATGAAGCTGTCACACTATTGTGTACAGTAATACAATAAGGAGAAATGTAATAACTCCATGTAGGCAGAGAGTGGCAGGAGCTGCCATTGGTTCAGGTTCCAGGAACACCTAGGAGGTTGTTTGCTTCAGTCCCCGGAGCCTAGATGGAACAGCTCCTTATGACCCCACCTCCCACATCCACCTAAGTTATGAGAGAGAGTGTGGCAAGAGTTGCACACTGTAAGTATTGGAGGCACAATCTATAACATCTGACATCTGGTAAGCAAGGGTGATGGTGGTCTGGGGTCTTTGGATGGTTACAGGAAGGAAGCATGGGGATGAATGTAAAAAGATATTTAGAACTAACCAGACACACAGGTTTCCTGGCCAGATTAGTCTGTAGCATGTGTCATTGGGGGGTGAGGGGGACTCTGCTTTGTTGTCCCATTGCTGAAGCAGCATTTCCTACATGGCTCCTGATATTGGACTGCTCCAACCACTAGTCTAGGCTTCAAGGCTTTCCATGTCCCCTGGCTTTATATCGTTGTCCTATACAAGGATAGTAGCCCTTTCTTGTGGCCCAACACCTTGTCAGAGCACTCTGAGAACTTCCCAGATTAATCCCCAGGGTCTACAGCACTTTGGGTGCAACAGCCTTCAGGCTCCTGTCCCTTTGCGAGCCTGAGCTACAGCTGGTTCCACCTCCCTAAGAGTTTCCTTCAGAACCCTCTGCTCAGTCCTTTGACTGTAGGGCCCCTGCCCAGTCCCTGCTGCTCCTCTACAAATACTGCATGCACCAGAATTCAGTTACAACATCTACCAGTCACAACCTGCACCCCATGCAGTTTCTCAGCAACTTCACTAGTCAGCTTCCCTGTTCTGCTCCCAGCTTGTCCCATGGCTTATACCTTCCCGCAAAAAAGAGGTTACATTGTGAGTCAGAGTCTTTCCTAATTTCCTCTCCCTCTGATCCTCTACTGGTTAGGGGAAGGGGATGCACCACATGCCCTACCTGGAGGGTGATAGGTCAGCAAGGTAGTGGGGCGGGGGGTAATGAAAATGGTAGTTTCCTGCTTAGCAGAGTAATCAAAATACACATTTGTTGCCATTAATAAAAAAACGTCTTCCACCTAAGGGTCTTTCCAAGCAATAATTAGTTGTGCTAACAGAAATTAAACCCACCAGCAAGCTGAAATCAACTACACTGCTAAATGCACAGCTAATAGAAATGCTTTGTATGTTATACACATTAAAATCATTATTTTTTCCACTTCCTGCACCAAGCTTAGACTTTTGAGTCAATTTTCTTCCTTGAAATAAAAGAAAGTTTATGAGATGCATATTCAGTTCACTTTGAGAGCCCTCCTCAGCTTACTTTTCATTCTTGTTCTTGATAGGTGAATGTGGTAAATTCCTCAGTGAGTCTGAAAGACTTTTCTGAACAAACAGAATCTGAGGAGAATTTATGATTATCATACTATGGAACTCGCTGTCAGTTTTAAAACTGTAACTACAGTAAATGAGCAGGAAAGGCTATTCTATGTGTGAGGCTCTTAATCAGTCAAAGTGACAATGCTGCTCCTGATAGGGGTGAGACACAGCATTTCACAATGTGTAATGTGAATTTAATGTTCCTGAATGGTTCATTATGTACAGTTGTGGACACTGACAGTCCCATTTATTTAGAGAACTGATACAGAGAGCCTGATTCCTCACTGCCTTTCACCTGGTGTAGTCCTTGAACACGCTGTGCAAAGTGGTGTTAAATGTTCCCATACCTGAAAAGTAACCATTTTCACCCACTTTGTACTGTGGTAAATGAGTGAACAAGATGCAGGGCAGTGAAGATTCAGACTTGCAATGGGCAACAACAGCGAGGCACCAATTGACCAGTGAGCCTCCAACCACGCCAACAGTCAAAGGGTTTGATTCTACTCTCACATCAACGTAAAACAGGTGTAAAACAGTAATCAAGGGAGTTACACCCATGTACAAGTTTACATGAGAGAAGAAACAGACCCACCATACCTGGGGTAGATTAATCTTCACACCTGTCCCAGCCCTTAGCCTCAGCACTGAGGCTTCCAACGTGAATGCCAGTGGTGCCAACTTTTATGGCCATTTGTAAATCCCTGTCTAACATTAATCAGACTGAGGCTGCCATCACAATTCAACACATCTTAATGTACAGATATTTCCACCTCCACAGAGGGGATGTTTTTCCCAGGGCCAATATAAACGTCTAATGAGGCTTCTCCTCTTTAAGTACCTGACTAAATAATTAAGTTCCCAGTTGCACATCTGCATCACTCACAGAACTTCCATTGAAGTCAACAGGATTTTCAAACACAGAATAGATGCAGGATGGGGCACTAAGTACAACCAGTGAATGAAAAAAAAATGTTACAAAACACCCAAAATATCTTAACTAGCACTTGGCTGGTTTGGAATACAGGAGAATCTTGTAAATGAAGAATGATATCTCCATTGTCAAACAGCAAGTGATGTCAGCGATATTTTCTTTCTTCTGATCCTCAATAATTGTTAGATCACTGGTTTCAGAGTAGCCATGTTATCCACAAAAAGAAAAGGAGGACTTGTGGCACCCTGGAGACTAACCAATTTATTTGAGCATAAGCTTTCGGGAGCTACAGCTCACTTCATCGGATGCATAATCACTGTTCACATTAAAAGCACAGGAGGATGACAGATATGGTAACAGTTCAGAAGCATGTTTGTGGGGTGACAATAAGTTGCTAACAGGAACCTTTTTTGCAAAAGTTTACATTGTGAAAGGCTAAGCAGTGTTCTTATGCTGCAGGGCCACGAGAAATGAATTTGTTTCCATTGAACGCTGGCTCTGACCTTAACTGCAAGAGCATTCTCCGTTTTGAAAGGCCACCAGGTACTATTTCTTACTTCTTGGGAAGACAGACATGCAGCCGAAACATCTAGAACGTTGGAGTAGTGTTACCAACTGTCCTTCATGTTGCAGATCTGTGTTTTTATTTTTCAAGCTGAGAAAAGTTATCAGATTTGCTGGTGCAGACATGCCAATTAAAAACCTAATGTAATGAAATGCAGACATAGTAACAGAGCACGTTATCTGATCATTTACAGCAAAATGTAAAGTGTGGTTCGTGTAGCATCCTCACTTTTCTTTCAATACAGATCTGTGTGGTAACAGGCATTCTCTACTTTAATGCAAACAGTTCCTTGTTTTAAAAAAGGTTAGATAACACAAGTCTTGCAATATGCCTCAAGTGGAATTTCATATCTTAAAAAAAAGTGAAAATGTACTAGGTAAAACCCTGGTTCCCAATTATACTGCTAATTGGCAGTGGCAAAATGCTTAAATTAAGATTGTTCCCAATGATTGTTACTGATAAAAAATAGTTTATGGAGAAGAAGAAGGCTGGTCCAATGGCTAGGACACTAGCCAAAGCCTTTGGAGACCTTGGTTTAATTTCTTGCTTCCACCACAGAGTTCCTGTGTGACCTTAGCCTCTCTGTGCCTCCATTCCCCATCTGTAAAATGGGAATGATACTTCCCTCCTTGCAGGAGTGTTGTGATAAATAAATGCATTCAGATACTACAGTGATATGCTGTATTTATTCACTCTAACCAGAAAATAGGAAGGGGTATACGCCTAATTAAGACAACTCCATACATAGTTAAACCTAGACTCTTATTTTCACAGCAGTTGAGTCAATGTCTCCTTTTTTAAACAGAAATCAAGCTACTTGCATTGCATAACTTGTCCACATGAAACTACACAGATCCCCTTTTTTCCAGTTCTCTTTATAATATTCAGAATGTTATTGCACACATTGGAAGGTCTGGACACTGGAATTTACATCTCTACTTTTACAAAGGAGTTCTCAGGAAACCAAATTTGGTCAGGATCTTAGAATTAAATCTCACCCAGATCTCAGAATTAAGTTTCACCCAGCCATATCACCAAATCAAAGATTGGCAGTTCTATTTGTCACAAATATACAAGCATTCTGAGGGACAAAACACTAAAACACTTGTTGAATGGGGAAGGTGCTATAGTTTTCTAATACTCAGCAACTAAATTGCTGATTTTCAGATTTGAGCACAAACCAATCTCAAGTTATATGCTCGTTTGCTCATCTAAACACTCCAAAATGTAGAAAAAAGACACATAAAGAAAAAATAGGGAAAGTATTACTAATCCAGTTTACCAATTTTCTTTTCTTTTATCATTCAGACTGTCATAAATATAAAGGGAAGGGTAAACCCCTTTGAAATCCCTCCTGGCCAGGGGAAAGCTCCTCTCACCTGTAAAGGGTTAAGAAGCTAAAGGTAACCTCGCTGGCACCTGACCAAAATGACCAATGAGGAGACAAGATACTTTCAAAAGCTTGGAGGAGGGAGAGAAACAAAGGGTCTCCGTCTGTCTGTATGCTGTTTCTGCCGGGGATAGACCAGGAATGGAGTCTTAGAACTTTTAGTAAGTAATCTAGCTAGGTACGTGTTAGATTATGATTTCTTTAGATGGCTGAGAAAAGAATTGTGCTGAATAGAATAACTATTTCTGTCTGTGTATCTTTTTTGTAACTTAAGTTTTTGCCTAGAGGGATTCTCTATGTTTTGAATCTAATTACCCTGTAAGGTATCTACCATCCTGATTTTACAGAGGTCATTTCTTTACTTCTATTTCTATTAAAAGTCTTCTTGTAAGAAAACTGAATGCTTTTTCATTGTTCTCAGATCCAAGGGTTTGGGTCTGTGGTCACCTATGCAAATTGGTAAGGCTTTTTATCCAACATTTCCCAGGAAAGTGGGGCATGCAAGTGTTGGGAGGATTGTTCATTGTTCTTAAAATCCAAAGGTCTGGGTCTGTAGTCACCTAGGCAAATTGATGAGGCTTTTTACCAAACCTTGTCCAGGAAGTGGGGTGCAATGTTTTGGGAAGTATTTTGGGGGGAAAGACGTTTCCAAACAGCTCTTCCCCAGTAACCAGTATTTGTTTGGTGGTGGTAGCGGCTAATCCAAGGACAAAGGGAGGAATATTTTGTACCTTGGGGAAGTTTTGACCTAAGCTGGTAAAGATAAGCTTAGGAGGTTTTTCATGCAGGTCCCCACATCTGTACCCTAGTGTTCAGAGTGGGGAAGGAACCTTGACACAGACCAGAAATCTATGAGGTAAACACTGCCTTTTTTGGTGTCCCTTCAGCAGAAACTGTACTTCTGCAGTAAGAGTAAGATTTTGTTTTAGTTGTCTGATAGCAACAGCATATGGAAGCACCCTGCTGAGTTCTCCTATTCCAGCCCAAGTCTTGACCCTCAAATCCATTAATCTACAAACAGAAAAGAATATGGAAGCACTCTGCTGGGTTCTCCTATTCCAGCCCTTTTCATATCAAATAACTTTGCCAATAGTGTGGCCAGCTAAATAAAATACTCTGAGCTTCCTGCATGGGGGCAAGACCTGTGATGGTGTTGAAGGGGTCTAGTTAGCTGACTGGCCACACTTCAAAGATCTCAGGATGTAGGGAAGCAGGTCTACCAATTAGCCACAAAATCTAGTGAAGCAAAAGCTAATTACCCTAGAAGAGAGACTAGATGGAAGGCATTTCCTTGAGCACAACTGGTAAGGGAAATGACGGTCTCACCCCTGGAGAGAAGGCTGTGTACTAGAAAGGATAGCAGCCACAGGACCTCCTTCTAAGGTTTGCAGCAGAACATAAGGGTTTGTTGTGTGTAGATTTATGAGGAAAGTTCACACAGTTTTTGTGCTGATAAGGAAATGCTGCAGAGTGTTTTGATAATACAGATATACTTGAATAAGCATCCAAACTTTGGGATGTTTATCTGAAACAATCCCAATTTCTGAATTATTTCAGATTCTCCCATCTCAAGTCTTGACCCTTAAATCCATTAATCTACAAACAGAAAAGGATCTTTGGCCAAAATTATATTGAAATTAGCATTGTGGTATGTGACCAGAATGTGATTTTTTTAAAAAGATTTCTTGAAGGTTAAGAAACAAATACATCAGTCTCCCTCCCTAGTTTCCTCCCTTGCTTTGATTTGTCTTTCAAAGTTTGGCAATATTTTTTTTTTCCTCCTAGCAATCCTGAACTTGTTGAAATATTCACAGAGCACAAATTCAGATTATTTTTTGGTTAAATTAACCTGAAGTAGCATTTTACCCTGGTGGAACAGATTTTCAGGCTCAGGCAGCATCCCTCTGCCTTCTGTGAAACCAAAGCCAGGACTCCCCACATGCACATGGCTCTCATCCCTGTTTATGTTGGATGGAATTGGAGCGTGCTTACTGAGTGAACTGTCATTGACATAGAGAAGATGGACTCTTAGAGTCTGACAGACAATTCCACCACAACAGATCAACTTTACAATGAAAACCATAGGAAATTAGCTTGTCTGTCTGCACCACGACTGCAGGTATTTACAGACCCTCTATCATGAGACTCACAACTAATAAGTATAACTTTCTAACATCCAGACCATGGCTAAACCTGTGAGTTCCATGAGCTATATGTTTGGAACACATCTGCTCTTATGATAAGAACAATTGGGATTGCTTCTCTGGCACAGAAAAAAAGCAGCTGTGTCTTTTGGGATTTTTTTTTTTAATTAAAAATATATTCCCCAAAGAAAATAATAGGTCAGCAATTACATAAGCAACAATTCTGCCCTCACATTGGTGTGAATGTAGAACAACACCATTAAAGTCAATGAAATTACAGTACATAAAACCAGTGTGAGGCCCAACATATTTGCCTCTGGCATATTGCAGGAGGGCAGTGTGTTTTGGCAAGTAAAACAGATGAGCGAATGAGTAATGTCTCCTAGCTTCTGTTCCTAAGTCTGCCATTGACCCACTGATACCTTGGGCAAGTCACTGAACTTCTACGTTCCTCACAGTAACCCTTTGAAAAATGGATGTTACGAAACCTACGTCACAGGAGAGTTAAGATACTTTATTAAAGACATAATATAATGTACTTACACCAAACAGGAGAATGCACAATTGATTTCTATAACTCAGCTACAACCAGGACAATACTCATACTTTAAACTCTCTATTATATATCCTACTTCACAGGATATTCTTTGCATGCTTACCTTATGAAAGTGTATAAAAAGAAGTACTGAACTTCAGAGCTAAAATAGACCCTGAAGGCAAAGTAAACACTCCAGATAGTTGACAAAAATTATTCTCCCTTACCTTGGATTCTTGGTTTGAGCCAAGTTCTTTAATGTGATATTGGAATCTTGATCAGCCATATAAATCCCCCACCCCCATCTTGAAAGTCCTACATTCTCATGATTTAAGATACCATCGTACCTAAACAGTGGTATGTCACAACACTTAGGACCGTCATCAGGATTATATTCCACAGATTTCTTGCCTCTGTGTTATATCTTCTACTCTTTTTTCAGATCCAAGTCGTATTCAGCAGCTAACTTTGTGCCATGCTGCACCATCAGTTTTTAAGCAGATCTTTCCCATTAACTGTAATGGGGAGTTCTGTTTGAAAATCAGACCTAAGGCCCTTTTGTCTCTTTAGGCCACTATGTGACATAATTATTTAGAGACTCAAGGTCTAAATTATATGAATCCACCTCTTCTGCAAGGGGCAAAATGCTGCCTGGGTAATCATAGAATCATAGAATCATAGAATATCAGGGTTGGAAGAGACCCCTGAAGGTCATCTAGTCCAACCCCCTGCTCGAAGCAGGACCAATTCCCAGTTAAATCATCCCAGCCAGGGCTTTGTCAAGCCTGACCTTAAAAACCTCTAAGGAAGGAGATTCTACCACCTCCCTAGGTAACGCATTCCAGTGTTTCACCACCCTCTTAATGAAAAAGTTTTTCCTAATATCCAATCTAAACCTCCCCCACTGCAACTTGAGACCATTACTCCTCGTTCTGTCATCTGCTACCATTGAGAACAGTCTAGAGCCATCCTCTTTGGAACCCCCTTTCAGGTAGTTGAAAGCAGCTATCAAATCCCCCCTCATTCTTCTCTTCTGCAGGCTAAACAATCCCAGCTCCCTCAGCCTCTCCTCATAAGTCATGTGTTCTAGACCCCTAATCATTTTTGTTGCCCTTCGCTGGACTCTCTCCAATTTATCCACATCCTTCTTGTAGTGTGGGGCCCAAAACTGGACACAGTACTCCAGATGAGGCCTCACCAATGTCGAATAGAGGGGAACGATCACGTCCCTCGATCTGCTCGCTATGCCCCTACTTATACATCCCAAAATGCCATTGGCCTTCTTGGCAACAAGGGCACACTGCTGACTCATATCCAGCTTCTCGTCCACTGTCACCCCTAGGTCCTTTTCCGCAGAACTGCTGCCTAGCCATTCGGTCCCTAGTCTGTAGCGGTGCATTGGATTCTTCCATCCTAAGTGCAGGACCCTGCACTTATCCTTATTGAACCTCATCAGATTTCTTTTGGCCCAATCCTCCAATTTGTCTAGGTCCTTCTGTATCCTATCCCTCCCCTCCAGCGTATCTACCACTCCTCCCAGTTTAGTATCATCCGCAAATTTGCTGAGACTGAAATCCACACCATCCTCCAGATCATTTATGAAGATATTGAACAAAACCGGCCCCAGGACCGACCCATGGGGCACTCCACTTGATACCGGCTGCCAACTAGACATGGAGCCATTGATCACTACCCGTTGAGCCCGACAATATAGCCAGCTTTCTACCCACCTTATAGTGCATTCATCCAGCCCATACTTCCTTAACTTGCTGACAAGAATACTGTGGGAGACCGTGTCAAAAGCTTTGCTAAAGTCAAGAAACAATACATCCACTGCTTTCCCTTCATCCACAGTACCAGTAATCTCATCATAGAAGGCGATTAGATTAGTCAGGCATGACCTTCCCTTGGTGAATCCATGCTGGCTGTTCCTGATCACTTTCCTCTCATGCAAGTGCATCAGGATTGATTCTTTGAGGACCTGCTCCATGATTTTTCCAGGGACTGAGGTTAATGATTCAGTTACTTTGAACATTTGAATTAAATCCTGATTGAATTCATAGAAGCCCACTGAAAATTGTTTATTAAAATTAGTTTAAATTACAAATGTTTTTTCGAGGATAGCCCAGTGCTGTGTGGGTGTGCAGGGTTATGGCTTTATAATTATTGCTCATGCATAACATTTTCTTAAAGTATGCTAATCATGGTTTCCCTTAAGGGACAAATATAAAAGATTTATTGGTTAATTTTTCTTGACATCTCTTAGATATATAGAAGTCCTAAAGCCAACAGCAGTCTAATTTGTCCCACTGCAAGTCTAGTTTTTACAATTTCTTTCTCCATTTGTATTCTCCATTGACTTATCTCTGATTTGGGGAATAAGTTACAATAGGGTCTCTGGAAGAGATTCAGAAGAAGGACTTAGAAGCCTAAAGAGGCAGTTAGGCACCTAAAGTCAACATTTAGATGACATTGGCATTCTCAAAATCCGAGCTCAGCTGATACTTAACTCTGTAAGCATCTAGAGTTTCAGTGAGCAATAGAAGCCTAAGTACCTTTGTGAATTCCACTCCTAAAGTCTCTGGGCACCTACGTTTCCACAGTTAAAGTCCCCAAGATCCCCAAACTTCAGTGGTGGGCACACATACAGCCACATAAGTTCTGACATTGCCCAGCAGCTCATTGCCTAACTTATGCCTAAGACCTAGCAGAATTCACAAACGAGGCATCCCCATATCTACCTTGCTTTCGGGGCCCAATCTGGTAGACACGCTCAAAGTATATATAACAATCCCACCACAAAAATGGACAGAGGCAGAAGGGGCAAAGACAGCCTCCTTATCACTTTTAGTCCAGTGCTTAGAGTACTCACTTGAAAGCAGATTCAATTCCCTCTGTGCCTGATATGAAAAGGGAGTATACCAGATCAGAGGGTAGAGTTTTGTGTCCGCTTTGTTAATAACTACCCAAGATGCAAGTCAATGGTGACTCATGGCCAATGGACCTAATTCTGCAGAAGGTGTAATATGATGGAGTCATTTATACCTTAGGGGAGAGAAAGGAGGGGAGAGATACTATCAAATCAGAATGTGTAAGTAGAAGTTGGACCAATCATAAAACATTTCAAAGTTGTTTATATTTCACAGCATTAAAAATGGATAATTTTGGGGGAAGAGAGAAGATTTTTATCTTTAGTACATGTTTAATACATTTTTTTATTTAAACCAGATTTCTGATGAACAAAAAAATTGGATAACAATTTCAAAACAAATGCTGATATAGATTTCACTAAAACTCCCACAAAATTTCTTGTTTGCAGTGTTATAGTATGTTGATATTAGGGAGATACTCTTCACTTTATAATGAGTATTTGAAATAATTATTTGGACAAATTTGAACATCAGAATGTCAGGGGAGGGTGTGCTGAATGTGAAACAAAATTCAGTACAGGCAAGGAATAAAATTTTCAACAGTGGCCTATGATACCCAAACTGGGACACCTTAAATTGGATAGCCAAAAATTGAGGCATCCAAATCAGAGGCTATTTTTAATAACATTGGCACTAACCCTACATTTCCTACACAAAAATAGAAATATCTGTTGGCCAAATTCATCCCTTGTGTAATCCTGGTGGTTTCAATGGATATATGCAAGGGAAAAACGTGAACCATTATGTTTAAACTGTTTTATTCCCTCAGATTCTTTTAAATTGAAAAAAAGAAAAGGTCAGGCTGTTGACAGATTTATGCTATTTAACTCAGTAGCACCTTTTTAATTTCCATTTATTTAAGTTTTCAGATTGTTTGGTCAATGGCTGAAAAACATAAGTTATAATCAAAAGCTTTATTTTTTCTGTTATTGAAAGCAATGAGGTAACTTTCACTACACGAAGGAAAAGGGACGATTACATAGTATGAGATGGAGACTGCTTTTCATGAACCCCAGAACACTAATCATTCTAAACATCTCTTCTTTTGACATCTAGAAGTCTGCATTGTATGTCTGCTGCTGAATGCTGTTTCAGACTGATCACTTTAAGCTGCTGAACGTTAAGGCATCTGCCATTTTAATGCTTATGCGACTGTGCACAAAAGCCCTTCTGTTTGCCTCACAGAGGAGCATACAGCTCCTCTTACTGCAGAAAGCCTTTGCCCAGACTTTCAACACTGAGTCTCTTTGCCAAACAATAGATATTCCATGATCAAAGCAGAGAAGGGATGTGACATTCACATTCAAGTTCATGTTCACTCTTCTTTACAGAGGATGAAAAAACCAACACTATACACACTTTTAGCCAAAAGAAATAATCTGATTTTTTTTTTATTCTTTTCACTGAAGAGTACAATTTCTGATCAATGATACAAGCAGCAGCCCATTCTAACCTTTCCTCTATCATCACCTGAATTTCTGGGAAAAAAAAGTTTCTCCGGCGCCTTTTCCTCACCACTTTTCCCAGTGTATTTTCATATTTTCCTTTCTGTTCAAAAGTGATCTGAGAAATTACAGAACTGTTAGTCTGACCTCAGTAGTATGTGCAGCTTTAGAACAACTTGAGAAGGAAAGAATAATTAAGTTCTGAAGTGGGGTTCCACAGAGATCTGTTCTGGGTCCAGTGCTGTTTAACATCTTTATTAATTACCTGGATGTAGGTATAGAGATCATACTGTCAAATTTGCAGATGATACAAAGCGAGGGGAGTTGCCAACAGTTTGGAGGATAGAGCTACAATTCAGAGAAACATTGATGAATTGGAGAACTGGGCTATAGACAACAAAATGAAATTCAACAATGACAAATGTAAGGTGCTACACGTAGTAAAGAAAAACCAAATGCACAAATACAGAATAGGGAATAACTGGCTTGGTAGCAGCACTGCTGAGAAGGATCTGGGAATTGTGGTGGATCACAACCGCAACGTGAGTTAGCAATGTGATGCTATTGCAAAGAAAGCAAATGTAATATTAAGTTGCATTAAACAGAGGCATAACATGCAAGTCACGGGAGGTGATAGCACCACTCTACTTGCCTCTGGTTAGGCCTCAGTTGGAGTACTGTGTCTAATTTTGGTTACCAGTTTAGAGAAAGAAAAGGATGTAGAGAAACTGAAAGGGCTCAAGAAATGAGTGACCTAGATGATCAAAGGGATAGAACACAAGCCGTATGAGCAAAGGGTGAAAGAACTGGGTATGTTTAGTTTGAAAAGGAGGAGATTTGGGGGGATGGGATAGGAAATAGGATAGTGGTCTTCAGATACTTGAAAGACTGCCATAAATAAAGATGAAGAGAAGGACAGGACAAGAGGCAATGTGTTCTAACTACAGCATAGCAGATTTAGATTAAATCTCAGGAAAAAAACCTCCTAACTGTAAGAACAGTAGGACAATGGAACAGACTGCCTCGGGAGGTTGTGGAAGCTTCTTCACTTGAGGTTTTAAAAAGGAAGCTGGATAGCCATCTGTCTTGGGTGGTTTAGACACAACAAATCCTGAATTTTGGCAGGAGTTTAGACTAGATGACCCTTGCAGTCCCTTCTAACTCTGTGATCTAAAAGAAAATGCGGATATAATGCAGGATAGGTTTACCAAAAGGTAGACCGTGCCAGAACGACTTGATTCCTTTCTTTGAGGCAACAGATGATTTTTTTAAATAAGGGAAATTCAGCAGATCCAATATACTTGGACTTCTGTAAAGCATTTGACATGATACCACATGGGGAATTATTAAAGTAGAGAAGATGGTGATTAGTGGAAGAATTATAAGGTGGATAAGGAACTGGCTAAAGGAGAGAAGGCAATAGGTTATGCTGAAAGGTGAACTATTGGTGGAAGGTAACTAGCAGAATTCTTCAAAGAATGGTTTTCAGACCAATCTAATTCAATTTTTTTATTAATGACCTTGTTAGGAGTGTTGTAATGAAATTAGCTGATTATACAAATTTGGGGGGCATAGTCAACACAGAAGAGGATCAGATTATTACATAGGAAGAGCTGAGTCACTTAGGGTCTAATAGTAATTTCTGCTATAATCTGGGGTCTCATAAAAAGGAAGCAACATAGGAGGAAAAAGACCTGGGTGAGCTGGTCAATCAAAGGATGATTATGAGCTACTAATGTGATGTGGCTGTGAATGAGGCAAATACAATGCCAGGATGAACCAGGCGAGGGGTTTCCAATAGAGATAGAAAAGTATTGATGCCATTATACAAGGCACTGATAAGACCTCACTTAGAATACTGAATCGAATTCTGTCCACCAGTGTTCAAGAAAGATTAATTCAGATCGGAACAGGTACAACAAAGAACTACTAGGATGATCAGTCGAATGGAGACCCTGTCTTATGAGAGGAGACTGGGAGAGATTGGCTTGTTTAGCCTAGCAAAAAGAAGGCTGAGGGGGAATATGACTGCTCTCTTTAGATACATTGGGGTAAATACCAGGAAGGGTGAAAAGGGTAAGCTAAAGGACACAGTCATAGGATTTTAAAAATTGTAAATTTCATGATTTCAGCTATTTAAATCTGAAATTTCACAGTGTTGTAATTGTAGGGGTCCAGACGCAAAAAGGAGTTGTGGGGGTCGCAAGGTTATTGTAGGGGGAGGTTGCAGTACTGCTATGCTTACTTCCGTGCTGCTGCTGACGGCAGCGCTGCCTTCCAAGCAGGGCAGCTGGAGAGCAAAGGCTGCTGACTGGGAGCACAGCTCTGAAGGCAGAGTCGCTGCCAACAGCAACAGAAGTAAGGATGGCATGGTATGGTATTGCCACCATTACTTCTATGCTGCTGCTGGCAGGGCGCGGCTTTCAGAGCTAGGCCCCTTGCCAACAGCCGCTGCTCTCTGGCCATCCAGCTCTGGAGGCATCACAGAAGTAAGTGTGGCAATACCACAACCCCCCTAAAATAACTTTGTGAGCCCCCTGCAATCCCCTTTTGGGTCAGGACCACCAGTTGAGAAATGCTGGTCTCCCCCATGAAATGTGTATAGTATAGGGTAAAAGCACACAAAAGACCAGATTCAGTCCACGATGAGTTTTTCATGGCTGTGGCTGTGGTATGGCCCTAGTAATAGGGTTGCTTGTGATAATAGGGGGTAGGGCTCAGAAGCCCTGGGACTCAATGCTAGTTTGTTTTATGTACTTAAAAGCTCACACTTCACGGTTTCAGCCAACCACCTACAGGAGTCAGAAAGATTTTTTTTTTGGTCATCTCCTTTCTCTGAAGCATCAAGGATGGACATGGTTGAAGACAGGCCACTGGATGTGGTCACTTCTCTGAGGCAGCACTGATCATTCTCTCTTTTGTGCTTAGCTGGCTGGTTCTTGTTCACATGCTAAAAGTCTAACCATATGTGGTGTCAAAGGAATTTTTGCCCAGGTCAAATTGATGGTTACCTTAAAGGTTTTTCACCTTCCTCTGCAGGATGTGGTGAAGGTCACTTGCCAGGATTACCTGAGTATATCTCACTTAAGGAATTCCCTGCCAGTGTCACATAGCAGTTTAGTCTCCTGTGGGCTGTAATACTTTGGTCTAATTTTGAGTTCAGTAATACCTTGGTCTAATTTTGTTGATGGCCTGTGTTGTACAGGAGGTCCGGTAGTCTATTCTGGCCTTAAACTCTAAAATATCTTTCATAAAACTGAAATGCATGATGCATCTGTGGCAGAATCTGTACGCATACCCGATACACTATTTTAATAATCTTTGTTCAAGATATGCCTTGTGAGGTATCCTTTGGAAACTCATAACTTGCTGATCAGTAATATCATGCTAAAGTGTGTGTTGCAGCTTTATGCCTAAAGTTATATATTTCCTCTGTATCATGTTAAAAATACATATTCAGACTCACATAGCACCACATTGGTCAAACAGAACTGTCTTGAACAAGAGTGTATTCTTGTCTTAATTTGCATTTAAGAAGTAAACAGTCTCATCAAGCAGAAAGGGGGAAGGGGGAAAAAAAAGCAAGTTCAAACAGGTGAAAAAAAAAAAGTCAGGAGGGAACATCCTTCCACACAGACTGTCTCCTGGTTCTCAGCTGGAAGTGCTTTTCAAGAGAGAACAAACTTTAAAAACAAGGGGCAGACACCCTAAGACACCCCTCATATTCCCTATCCAAATCATTGTTTGCACCTGAGAAGACAATGAAGCAACCATTGGATGGGAGGGGAGGCAGGTCTTAACCTGAAGAGTTTGGTCAGTTATGCTGTTGGAAGAATGTGGTGAGCAACTTTGCCTTAAATTCAAAATAGTTTATTATATTTGGTACTAGAACACTTTATCTTTATTTTCCTTGTAAAAATTTCTGATTCTTAAACCACAGTGCTTGTACTAACTTAAAATGTGTCTTCATAGTTAATAAACTTTTTTGTTATATCAAATGTTTTTAAATTAAAGCATCTGGATAACTCAATGTAGGGTGGCAACTTGTCATGTTTTATTCCCTTAAAGGAATATTATATTTATAATATATTTGACCTGTCCAAGCGAGGGCTGGGCAGTACAGGACATCCATTTCTGGAGGAAATTCTGGGACTTGAAGTGTTTTGGGGTCACCCTGCAGAAGTAACCAAGGCTTGTAAAAGCTAGAGCAGGGATTGGCAACGTTTGGCACGCGACCCGCCAGGGTAAGCCTCCTAGCGGGCTGGGGTGGTTTGTTTACCTGCCGCATCTGCAGGTTCGGCCAATCACAGCTCCCACTGGCCGCTGTTCGCCAATCCAGGACAATGGGGGCTGCGGGAAGCGGCAGCCAGCACATCCCTCGGTCTGTGCTGCTTCCCTCAGCTCCCATTGGCCTGGAACAGCGAACTGCGGCCAGTGGAAGCTGCAATTGGCCGAACCTGCAGACGCGGCAGGTAAACAAACTGGCCTGGCCCATCAGGTGGCTTACCCTGACAGGACACATGCCAAAGGTTGCCCCTCTCTGAGCTAGAGTGTAACCCAATGTGGCTGGAAGTTTGCAATTACACACAGACAATTGGGGTGTAGCTGGTAGTCTGGAAGGCTGTTCTGAGCAACCAAGGTGGGAGTTACTTCAGCAAGGCACTGTAAGGAACCCCAGGTTGCAGGGAAGTGGTGATAGCCTCCCCCAGTTTGGATTGTACCCCAAGACGTCACAGCATCAAAGAAAACACACAAAAAGATCAAAGAGTATATAAAAAGCTTTTAATCACAAGTTGTGGTGGAGAATTCTGATTTATCAAGTATACTAAAAAAAAATCAAAATCAGTGAGCTCAGATTTAGTCATTTGTAATGGAAACAATTTCCTTTTCCCCTTTACGATCATTGCTTACCATCCCTGTTCAACTTTCGCGCTCATATCAAAACCATGTTAAATTCTAACTGGTTTTATACAAGCCCGATACATAAAAATCACAGTTAAATGATTAAGGCTCCCATCCATCAGGGTGTAAAGTTAAGCACAGAGAAACTTAATTACTTTGTTGAGCCTGCTCACATGTATAAAGTTAAGCACATGTTAATGTTAGCAGAATAAAGGCTTAAATCTCCATACAGGTGACAGCCACCATCTTGGCCAACACAACTTAGGACTGAATTTGTAGTGAGAGATTTTTGCTTTAGCTGTTTAAATTACCTTGCCCCCTAGAACTGTATGGAATGGACGTAGCTACAGAAAGATCATCGGCTGAACTTGGGAGAGCAAATTGTATATAAGGACGACAGCCGGCAGGCTAAAGCTCTGTAGGGCACAGGGAAGAGCAAGAGAGCGGAACACTACCAGACACCTCTAGGAAGATGCCTATACAGAAGAAGCTAGTTAAAAAGCAGCATTGGAACTCTGCAAAGCTGAGAACTGCCTGAAAAGCAGCTATTGCAGCAGCCCACCCAGAGTTCTGAGGCTGTCCCAGGCAATGGCTGCTTCTGATACCCAGCCAGCAGGAAGCCAATGCAGCCGCTCCCAAGCGGGCTTCCATCTCTTCTACCTGAGAAGTCGTTTTACCTCAACAGTAGCAGGCAGCCACTCCACACCAGCAGCTGCAGACACAGTGAGATCTCCATTGACGGCCATCGTACTCCAACCCCAGACATAGCAGAAGGTTCAGAAGGAATTTTAAAGCCTCTAAGTTTAAACCTTCCTTTATTTACCATCCAAGAGTGTATGGGTTTCGCTTGTAAATAAAACTGGGTGTCTGCGGTCTGAGTGAGATCTTCCCCTACCCATTCAATAATTGCCTGGTCAGCATTCGTTGCATGTTATTGTAAATAGTTAAGTCTTATTGATATATTGTTATAAGTTATAAAGTATTAAGTGAATGATAATATTGTTATAGAGTTACATGGTATAGTGTGTCTTTATTTGCTGTGCCACTTCATTCCCTTTTTAATTATAACTATTATCTCTACTTTTACTGTATTCACTTCTAAATAAATATTTGTTAGTTTCAAAGAATTTACTGCTTGTTTTCCCTGATCTTGATTGGAGGTCTGTATCCATGTCCTTTCAAGGGAAGCTAGCTAATTGTGGCTTTTCCTGGAAATTCCTTTAGACAGGCCACAACCTTAATTACCAGAATCATAGAATCATAGATTTTAAAGTCAGAAGGGACCATTATGATCATCTAGTCTGACCTCCTGGACAACACAGGCCACAGAATATCACCCACCCACTCCTGTAACAAACTTCTGACCTATGTCTGAGCTACTGAAGTCCTCAAATTGTGGTTTAAAGACTTCAAGGTGCAGAGAATCCTCCAGCAAGTGACCCGTGCCCCATGCTACAGAGCAAGGCGAAAAACCTTGAGGGTCTCTGCCAATCTGCCCTGGAGGAAAATTCCTTCCTGACCCCAAATATGGAGATCAACTAAACCCTGAGCATGTGGGCAAGACTCACCAGCCAGACAGCCAGGAAAAAATTCTTTGTAGTAACTCAGATCCCACCCTATCTAGCGTCCCATCACAGGCCATTGGGCATATTTACCGCTAATAGTCAAAGATCAATTAATTGCCAAAATTAGGCTTTCCCATCATACCATCTCCTCCATAAACTTATCAAGCTTAGTCTTGAAGCAAGATATGTCTTTTGCCTCCATTGCTTCCCTTGGAGGGCTATTCCAGAACTTCACTCCTGATGGTTAGAAACCTTCATCTAATTTCAAGTCTAAACTTCCTGATGGCCAATTTATATCCACTTGTTCTTGAGTCCACATTGATACTGAGCTTAAATAATTCATCTCTCTCCCTGGTATTTATCCCCCTGATATATTTATAGAGAGCAATCATATCTCCCCTCAGCCTTCTTTTGGTTAGGCTAAGCAAGCCAAGCTCTTTGAGTCTCCTTTCATAAAGACAGGTTTTCCATTCCTCGGATCTTCCCAGTTTGAATTCATCCTTCTTAAACATGGGAGACCAGAACTGCACACAATATTCGAGATGAGGTTTCACCATTGCTGTGTATAACAGTACTAACACCTCCTTATCTCTACTGGAAATACCTCGCCTGATGCATCCCAAGACCGCATTAACTTTTTTCACAGCCATATCACATTGGCAGCTCACAGTCATCCTGTGATCAACCAATACTCAGAGGTCCTTCTCCTCTTCTGTTAATTCCAAGTGATGCGTCCCCAGTTTATAACAAAAATTCTTGTTATTAATCCATAAATGCATGACCTTGCACTTTTCATTATTATATTTCATCCTATTACTATTACTCCAGTTTACAAGGTCATCCAGATCTTTCTGTATGATATCTCAGTCCTTCTCTGTATTGCCAATACCTCCCAGCTTTGTGTCATCTGCCAACTTTATAGCACGTTCCTGCTTTTTGTGCCAAGGTTAGTAATAAAAAGATTAAATAAGATTGGTCCCAAAACCGATCCTTGAGGAACTCCAATAGTAACCTCCTTCCAACCTGACAGTTCACCTTTCAGTATGATCCATTGTAGTCTCCCCTTTAACCAGTTCCTTATCCACCTTTCAATTTTCATATTGATCCCCATATTTTCCAATTTAGCTAATAATTCCCCATGTGGAAACGTATCAAATGCCTTACTGAAATTGAGGTAAATTAGATTCACTTCGTTTCCTTTGTCTAAAAATTCTGTTACCTTCTCAAAGAAGGAGATCAGGTTGGTTTGGCACAATCTACATTTTGTAAAACCATGTTGTATTTTGTCCCAATTACCATTGACCTTAATGTCCTTAACTACTTCCTCCTTCAAATTTTTTTCCAAGACCTTGCATCCTACAGATGTCAAACTAACAGGCCTGTAGTTACCCAGATCACATTTTATCCCTTTTTTAAAAATAGGAACTATGTTAGCAATTCTCCAGTCATACAGTACAACCCCTGAGTTTACAGATTCATTAAAAAATCTTGCTAATGGGCTTGCAATTTCATGTGCCAGTTCCTTTAATATTCTTGGATGAAGATTGTCTGGGCCCCCTGATTTAGTCACATTAAGCTGTTAGAGTTTGGCTTCTACCTCGGGTGTGGTAATATCTACCTCAATATCCTCATTCCCATTTGTCATTCTACCATTATCCCTAAGCTCCTCATTAGCCTCATTAAAGACTGAGGTAAAGTATTTGTTTAGATATTGAGCTATGCCTAAATTATCCTTAACCTCCACTTCATCCTCAGCATTTAGCGGTCCCACTTCTTCTTTCTTTGTTTTCTTCTTATTTATATGGCTATAGAACCTTTTACTATTGGTTTTAATTCCCTTTGCAAAGTCCAACTCCACTTGACTTTTAGCCTTTCTCACTTTATCCCTACATGTTCTAACCTCAATAATGTAGTTTTCCTTGCTGATCCCTCCAATCTTCCACTCCTTGTAGACTTTCTGCTTTTTCTTAATCACCTCTCTGAAATGCTTGCTCATCCAGCTAGGTCTACAACTCCTGCCTATGAGTTTTTTTTCCCCTTTCTTGGGATGCAGGCTTCTGATAGTTTCTGCAACCCTTACTTGAAGTAATTCCAGGCCTCCTCTGCCTTCGGATCCACAAGTTCTTTAGTCCAATCCACTTCCCTAACTAATTTCCTTAATTTTTTAAAGTTAGCCCTTTTGAAATCAAAAAACCCTAGTTACAGATATATTTTTGTTTATCCTTCCATTTAGTTTGAACTGAATTAGCTCATGATCGCTCGAACCAAGGTTGTCCCCTACAACCATTTCTTCTATGAGGTCCTCACTACTCACAAAAAACAAATCTAAAATGGCATCCCCTCTAGTTGGTTCAGCTACTACTTGGTGAAGGAATCCATCAGCTGTCGCATCCAGGAAAATCTGAGCTCTATTATTATTACTAGCGCTTGTCTCCAGTCTATATCTAGGAAGTCAAAGTCTCCCATGATCACAATATTCCCATTAGTGTTTACTTCGTTAAAAATATTAAAGAGATCCCTATCCATTTCCAAATAGATGAATTAATAATAAAAGATTTTGAATTAAAAGCAGCATTTGTAAACAAACATCATTGGCTTAATATAATTGAATAGAACTCTTCCAGTAACACACTGGGCACTTCCAGATCTAAAAGGCATAAGCTACAACAGCTTGAGCTAGAAAGCCAAGGCTTGGGAGCTGGGGGCTGTAATAACTTATATGTGAATCAGCACAGAGAGGAGGACTTCTAATACACTTATCAATGGGTTACCTCACATAACTCATGTGCTGGTGATAACTATGCATATAGTATGGAGATTAATGATTAATTACATAATAAATTAGATTAATGATTAATTACATGATATATTTGAATCTAGAGCTTGGTCTTGGTCCCATGTGGATCTCTCAAGGTACTACTGAGCATACTGACTCCTGTCAGCTGGGCACCTGGTGTTGCGGCAAGTGATCCATGTGGTAGGCCCTTATACAGAGCAGCACATAGCCCTTCAACAGTGCAGGGAGGGGGCGCGGTCTATTGTCTGGCTGTCAGCTTTGTTGGGTCAGCTTTCTGGCTCACTGAGGTGAGACTCCATGGGCTGGCCAGCTTTCAGACATGCTCCATCTCCAGCAGGGCTGCCTGTGTTTGGTACCAAGATACTCATAATCCAGATATTGGGTCCCCGTCTGTGTGGAGTGTCCTGTGCTTGCAGATGAAGTAGGCAGATGGCAATTTCCCTTCAGGATCACAGGGAGTGTAATCATGCATGACTTCACTCATTCCTGGAAAGTTGGGAACGAGTGGTCACCTCCTGTGGTAGCCACATACGCATAGTGCTCTGTACTAGGTAGAGTTAAGGATCGATACCAGCAGGATCATAACACCATGTTTGGTGCGGTTTCAGATCCCATCCATGTGGTAGCATTACCTGGTGTGCCTTTGGTAGGATCTAGCCCCTTATTGAGCATCTCTGACCATCTCTCATGCACTCTGACCAAGAATCCATTTCAAACTTGTGAACTGCTGCCATTAAAATAACCAACAACTGAGGCAAAGTGATTACGGAATTTCAGGAAACATTCCCCAAACCTCCAAAATGACACCAATCAGAGGTCCTGAACAAGCCATTTTCAGTCTTTGACCTGCAACTTGTTTAAAGTTCAATATCTTATGAAGAATGAGGGCTAGAAAGAGGAGCTTTGAACCATTACAAAAAAAGAATCCCCACTTTCCAAAGGGATACACCTTTGTTTCTAGTCCATTTACATCATAAGACAACAGACTAACTGGTCATATGATTGACACAAGATATTTTAAAAATTAGCTAAAGGTTTTAGTTATAATTTTACTCTTGCTCAAAAGCTTGTAGAGTGGAATCATAGCAAATAAGGTGGTCTGGCTTAATAGGCAGAGGGCTTACACAAATATAATTTTCAAAACTCCCTTATGCATTTCTCCAATAGTTATTTTTTAAACTGGTAACATGTCATACAGTAGAAGTCAATAAAAAGACATATTTGCCAAAAATTAATAATCACCATAGTTATCTCCTATTCTTAATAAAGGGGACAGCGTTAACTTCAGATGTGGTCAATGCTGGCAAATGTTGACAGAGCAAACAAAAAAACACTACATCATGTAATTTGCATTCATTTGAGATAACCTAATGACTTACTTGATACTCATGAATAATGTGGTCGTCTGAAATTCATGCCAGTGAACCTTTATGCTCTAATATGTTATTGATCATGTTTATTACAGTAATGCCTGAGGACCAACACTACAAAAGACAGTAGTGAACCGTCCCATGCCTGACGAGTTTACAGACTAATTCAGGGGTGGGCAAACTTTTTGGCCCGAGGGCCACATTTGGGTAAGGAAATTGTATGGTGGGCCATGAATGCTCATGGTTCCCCAGCAATGGGAGCTGTGGGGGCATCACTTGGGGCAGGGGTATTGTGCAGAGTCCGCTGGCTGCCCCTACGCATAGGAGCCAAAGGGGGGACATGCTGCTGCTTCTGGGAGCCACAGCATGTGACGAGCAGGGCAAGCCCCAGACCCCACTCCCCGTCAGGAGTTCAAGGGCCAGATTAAAATGTCTGAAGGGCTGGATGTGGTTCCCTGGGCTGTAGTTTGCCCAGCCCTGGTCTAACTAGACAAGACAGACACAGGGTAGAACACACAAGCAGACTGAACAATGTGATGGCAGCAAATAGCATGATAATTCCACAAGTGTAGTTTTCTCTTTTTGGGGTGGGTGGGAGGGGCAATAGTTAGCAGGAAATAGACTAAATGGAAAGAAAAGAGATGGGAGAGGTGACATTGAAAAGAAAGGCATACAGAAGGGGGAAACAGGTGGAGTAAATCTCAGGTGAAGAGACTGATGGGGGTGTTGCCTTATCTATTGGTTAAGTATTGTTTAGAGATCCTCATTTAACATGAAATGGTTTGACAGAATTCAGCTGCCTCTAGATAGGACACAGGATTACTGTTAGTCTGAAAGTGAGGACCCCAGTGTACGTGGTGAAAGATGGGAACACTTAGGGGAGAACTTCTCAATTTCAAATAGTTTTGATAGCACAATCAGCAATGTCCCAAACACTACAATGTAGCAAAGTAGACAGAGATAATACAAAAGATCTACAACTTGCATACTGACACCATCCTTTGTGAGGCCCCATTGTAGGTAAGATGACCCAGGGCATGTTCCAGGAAATCTCCCTGGAGTGCCTGGGCCCATCTTTTATATGCCAATACCTACTATGCCTAATGCATATATAACCCTTCTGCCTGTCAGTATTGGCAGCAACAAGGGCTGGATTCAGTATCTAGGGGTTCCATTCCAATAACACAATGCAAAACTGGCTCGAGCCCCCACCCAGTGACTTGGGACAAATATATACCACCCCTGCTGGGCGCCTCCAAGAGGCAATACTTCCCCTCTCGCAGGCACATTGTCTGAGTGTAGCAAAAAGCCTTTTAATAACAGAGAGAAACAATGTGGCATTATGTTGGGGAAACACCACCAACAGGATTCATAACACAACACATGAGCAAAAAAACCCACCCCAAGCAAATTGGGGCGTGTCCTTTCCCTTTGGTTCTTGAGTCCAGCAACCCAAAATCACCCAAAGTCCCAAAAGTCCAACGACCCAAAAGTCTCCTTCCCTGGTCAGGGCAGCCCCAGAGTTCGAAAGTTTATCTGCAGAGTTTTAACTCCGAACCTGGGTGGAGATGGGGGCGTGGTTTAAGGGGCATCTTACGTGGTCCAAAGCTGATGGCCCCACCTCTCCATGGGGCTCCGCTCTGCCAGCCACCCCATGAGCTGATCTAGGCATCCGACAAACTGCTCTGCTCCACAAGCCGCTCTGCTCACCGTCCCACAAACCGCTCCACCATATATCTTCAGGCTCCCCCACTACTTAACACAATACTCAGTGATTTCAGCTCTAAGTAAGTTTAGCTCTTTTGTGATTTCAGCTTGTAGTAGGGGAGCCTCAGTGCTGGGTGCACCATTAGCCCAAAGTGAATTCAGCTCAGCAGCCTGTAACTAGACTCCTAATAGAATCAAAACTAGCTCTGATATTCCACAGTTGAGAGAAGAGGAAGTGCAATTAGCATGTAAGGCCCTCACCAGGGGGGCCCATACCACCAAGTATTAATACCTATCCCCAGCTTCTCTCAATTCACAGAGTTTTGGAACCCATGTCCCTTGCCTAGCGACTGCTACTTAGTTGATGGCGAGTCCCTCCATCATAACAAAAGGCCAAGTACAGTTCCACTGTCTTTGATTCCCATAATCAGGGTAATAACAATTTATTCTTCCTGCCCCAATAACAGAGACACTGGGGATCCCACAGCAGCCAAAGTGACCATTTGGGCAGTTATGGCCTCATTCTAGGTGGGGTGGGTGTGCCTATGCAAATAAGATCGGCCCCTGAAGTTCTTTTCCACAACTTGCCACACCTCACCACCAGATGTCAGGGTGGAGCTCATCCTGACAATGCTTACACATATTCAGAGGGGTTTCAGCCCCTTTTCCTTATCTATATTTCCTCACCCTACTAATATTGGGGTGCCTTTCTCTCATAGGTTACTAAGCCTTTTTACATCAAGAAGTTATCATGGTAATCTTGTGGCTGGACATCTGCTGATGTTCTGAACTTTAAATATCTAAAGATAGTATAAACTGGTATCTTGTGGCTACCAGTCAGCAGTTTAGCAATACTTGCTTATAACAGCACTTTGTCTTGTGACATCTTGTTATATAGGGTCACTTACTGGTTAGTTGCATGTCAATTCTTTTAGGTCTTAGTTTGGCTACATTGCTATTCTATAGGCTTGAGGCTTATACTGCCTTAATCAATACCTGTACCTTATTTAGCATGTGCCAATATATCTATAGCAAAATGACAGACTACAGAGGGGAATGAAGGAAGGGGAGGGCTGGAGAAAACAGCCAGTTATCTTAGGGCAGGGACAGTCCAGACAACTCCCTCCTGTTTTAGGACACATATGTGGGGAGAGGAGGATTGAAGGCACCACCTGATTCCTAGTCCCTCCACAGTATGGGGGGTGGAGGGGAAGGGCATTTCTACTTAACAGATCTCGGTACAGAGAGGTGCTGGGGGGTGTTTGGCCCCAGGTAGGTCCCATTTCCCTACTCCCCACAGTGCAACTGTCCCTGCTTTGTCTGTTTCTGCAGTGCCAAAACACACATAAGTATATCATCATCATCATCAACAGCAGCCTGAGGAGGTTACAATTTAAGGCTACGATCTTACAGACATGTCCTTGAGTAACTTGATAGACACAAGGAATCCAACTGAGCAACAACCTGACTAGTTACATCCATAAGTAACTTTACACATGTAAGTGTATTCAGGACTGATGCCACAAAAACACACCTCAGTCAAGAAGGAACATTATCTAGGAATCTTATTTTCTCTTCATTGTGCCAAGATTTTGGTAGCATGCTGCCTAACCCTTCAACTTCATTAAATTTCAAAGGGAGTACCCTTTGAGGGTGGAAATTGCTTGTGTAAGTTAAGTTTAGCAGACTCATGCCCTCAAATGCTTAAACTGTGGTTTTGTATCCAACCTTTAACATGATGGCAGAGTGGTACTGAAGTCATAGTTAAGGTTGTAGTAAGTTTTTAAACATGGATCATTCCTTCATTGACTAGATTATTCTGAAGATTAATAACAGAGACTTTCACCTCCAGATATCTCCCATTCAATTCCAAAAGGCCTGAGTACACAATCTGCTCATTGTCTATCTGTGTGAACGGAGTTGGTGGCCTACTAGCAAAGAGTTATGCACGTGGTAGTAACCATCATCAAAACTGGAACAAGTTGAAAGCATCAGCAGGTGATCCAAGGATGGAAAAAGTTACCCTTTCCTGTCCACTATTGAATTTTCAATTATATGGTTGAAATACGTGGGTGAGGCACTGAAGTTGCCTATGCTATTATTGACAGAGAGTATCAGTTTCTCTGGCCATGAATCCTCTCAATAAAAGATTTTTTTTCCTAAATAAATAAAATCAAATCACTTAAAAATGTTTCATTCTAGGCCAGTCATTCCCAAACTTATTCTGCCGTATGTGCTGGGAAAGCCCCTGCTGGGCTGAGCCAGTTTGTTTACCTGCCGCTTCCGCAGGTTCAGCCAATCGCAGCTCTCAGTGGCCACGGTTCGCTGCTCCAGGCCAATGGGAGCTGCTGGAAGTGGCGTGGGCCGAGGGACGTACTGGCCGCCACTTTTAGCAGCTCCCATTGGCCTGGAGCAGCGAACCGCAGCCACTGGGAGCCGTGATCGGCCGAACCTGCGGATGCAGTAGGTAAACAAACTGGCCCGGGCTGCCAGGGGCTTTCCCTGCACAAGCGATGGAACAAGTTTGGGAACCACTATTCTAGGCCAAGATTTGTGTCAGGTTTTAGCCCAGAGTTATTGATAGGATACAAAATGTTAAATACGCATTTATAACAGAAATGTTAACAGATCCTTAACTATAGTGATTCAACTAACTTCCATCTCCTACCTGCTTTAAGTGAAAATCAGCATCTTGTTTCATACCTCCAAGCAGGCATTGCCATAATAAATTGTCCACGTACAGTTTATACACTCAGTCCTGTAGTCCTTACTCACGTAAATCTTTTACAGGCAGGATCATACATATACAAAGGAAAATGTTAAGAATAAATAGCCCCAGAAGAGACATGGGCCAAATTCTGCAGTTCTTTACACTAACCTAAATTCAGAGTTATGACATTCACAAATGCAGCTCAGTTGTTGGAGTATAGAATATTCTCCATTTCTCTTAGAGTGATGCTGGGAGGCGTTGCAAGTGCTTTGGAGGATAGGATTCAAATTCAAAATATGGAAAAACTGGAGAAATGGTCTCAAGTAAATAGCATGAAATTACATAAGGACAAATGCAAAGTACTTCACGTAGGAAGGAACAAGCAGTTGCACACAAACAAAATAGGAAATGACTAGGAAGGAGCACTGTGGAAAGGGTTCTGGGGGTCATAGTGGATCACAAGCTAAATATGCATGAACAGTGTAACAACGTTGCAAAAAAGCAAATACCATTCTGGGATGTATTAGCAGGAGTATTTTAAGCAAGACACAAGAAGAAATTCTGCTCTATTCTGCACTGATTAGGCCTCAACAAGAGTATTGTTTCCAGTTCTAAGAACCACATTTCAGGAAAGATGTGGAAAAAATTGGAGAAAGTCCAGAGAAGAGGAACTAAAATTATTAAAGGTCTAGAAAACATACCTATCAGGGAAGACTGAAAAAAATGCATTTGTTTAGTATGGAGAACAGCAGACTGAGAGGGGACATGATAACAGTTTTTAAATACGTAAAAAATTGTTATAAGGAGGAGGGAGAAGAATTGTTCTTCTTAACTTCCAAGAATAGGACAAGAAGTAATGGGCTTAAATTGCAGTAAGGGTGGTTTAGGTTGGACATTCGGAAAAACTTCCTGTCAGGGTGGTTA
This sequence comes from Eretmochelys imbricata, assembly GCF_965152235.1. NCBI lineage: Eukaryota > Metazoa > Chordata > Testudines > Cheloniidae > Eretmochelys > Eretmochelys imbricata. The sequence continues at coordinate 89,030,292 of NC_135572.1, read as the reverse complement.
AGCACTGGGATAAATTGCTTAGGGAGGTTGTGGAATCTCCATCACTGAAGACTTTTTAAGAGCAGGTTAGACAACCCCCTTTCAGGGATGGTCTAGATAATACTTAGTTCTGCCATGAATGCAGGGGATTGGATTAGATGATTTCTTGGGATCCCTTCCAGTCCTATGATTTTTTTTCTAATGAAGAGCCATATTATGCCAGTGATATTTATCTGTAATTTAGTTGATCTAATGGGAATTTTTTGCTTTGAAAACTGATGGTACAATATAGAGAAATACAACTTTGCCTGAAAAGCTCACAGATTTATCTGTTGAGTCATTAATGACTCACAATTGAATTAAACAAAATCAAACATCCTTCCCTTATCTAATGTCACCCCTTCATAAGGCCTTATTCAACCAGATTTTGAACTTTTCAGGGTAGGGATTTTGCCTTATGAATCCATGAAGTGTTATCGAAACCTATAGCACAGTCAAAATAATCACTGTAAGTCTGTGCTGGGACACAGCTTGATTGTATCTACCATCTCCAGTGTATCTTAACAGATATTCTTCTTAAGACAAACTTTCTCAGCTAAATACATGTCATGTAAAACTATAAATAGATATGCAGGATAGTAATCTGTAACTGGGGAACTTGATCAAATTAGTGTGCATTGCAATAGCATGCAAAATCCACAGATGCTTACTGAGGGTGACCACTCCTCCACACATGCACACCACCTGCAAGCAGTCTTATCTGGACCAGACGAAGGACCCAGGTAGAAAAGCAAGTAATCTCATGCAGAAAAGTAACCACATTAATCCATGCCAGGCCTACCTTCTCTCAGGAAGCTCTAGTAATCAGCAGTCTCTGGATGCATCCAGGTCTAGTCCTGCCTTCTCACATGGAGAAAGAATAAGAGGTCTGCTCTCCTTCCCAGCCATCAGTCCACTGAGACTGCCCCTCCCCTTTTATTCACCCCTTCCAAGCCTGACAGCAAGTGCAGGTGTATTGGGGTGAGGCTGACTGAGTCCATTAACCCTTGCAAGGCCACTGTGGGGTTTATCATGTGATCATACATCAAAATATATAAAAATGTATACAACATATAGAAAAAAAACCCTAATACTAACAATCCTCTATATCAGGGATCGGCAGCCTTTGGCATGTGGCCCATCAAGGAAATCAGCTGGCGGGCTGGGACGGTTTGTTTACCTGCAGCATCCGCAGGTTCGGCCAATCACAGCTCCCACTGGCCGCGGTTTGCTGTTCCAGGCCAATGGGGGCTGCGGGAAGCAGCGCGGGCTGAGGGATGTGTTGGCCGTCACATGGCCAGTGGGAGCTGTGATTGACCAAACCTGTAAACACTACAGGTAAACAAACTGTCCCGGCCCACCAGCGGATTTCCATGATGGGCCGAGTGCCAAAGATTGCTGATCCCTGCTCTACATCAACACAACATGTTACTAGCATTCATAGATAATCATCCAATCGGAAATTGATTAATGCAGATGTATTTCAGTTGACACATTTTATTTTACTTTAAAATGGAGATTAACTCCATAAGCTGCTTTTGCGGACTTCCAAATAATATGAAGTGAGCTCAGCTAGTCATTTATATTGGCACCCTAGCTCTTATGCCACCAGCAGACAGATGAAGTTTACTAACCTCAGGTAAAGCATTATTTAAATTGTAGGGTAGAAGGCTCTTAATGCTGAATCTTGGATTTAGACAGGATTTCTTCAGCTCCTCAGTGCCATAACTCCCTTAGCACAAACCCCTCTTTGGTTAGATATGAGAGCATATTAATCCCTGGCATAGCTACATAGAACTGTATGAGGAATAAATTTGGTCCACGGGGTATTGTTCAAATGCATTGCTTCAGCCTCACCTGCTGGGAGTGTAATGGCACTATGAGGACATAGGCAATGCATTTATAATAGTAGAAGAACACTTTCATAATAATAAATATGTAGATTCAAGAGAAGATTGTATAATTTACTGGAAATCGAGAAGGCAGCTGGGACCTTTGGCAAACATTGCTGTTCTTAACTGCCATTGTACATTTACTCTAAAAGCATCTGTATCTCTGCAGGCAACAATTTTTTCCCCCTTCACTGAAGAACCCCGTGTGAGAGAAAGTATTTAGTTGCTCAAATTTCCTTAAAATAAATCATGAAAACATTCCTAATTTTGAAACTTTTACCTGTACTGCTCCAAGAATGAGGCCCAAGATGAACACAGTGAGAATAAAGAACATGAAAAACACCTATTATCGTGTCGTGTGAAGGTTGTTCGGGGTTAAAGTGCAAATCAATAGTACACAGGCAGCACAGGGGCTTCCACAGACTTATAGACTCAGACTTCAAGGCCAGAAGAGACCATCATGATCATCTAGTCTGACCACCTGCACATTGCAGGCCACAGAACCTGACCCACCTACTCCTGTAATTGAACCATAACAGCTGGCCGAGTTACTGAAGAAATCTTTAAACCCTGATTTGAGGACTTCAAATTACAGAGACTCCATCACTTACACTAGTTTAAATCTGTAAGTGACTTTGCCCTATGCTGGAGGGGAAGGCAGCCCCCCTCTTCCAAATCCAAGGTCCCTGCCAATCTGACCCAGGTGAAAATTTCTTTCCCACCCCATATATGGTGGTCAATTGGACCCTGGGTGTTTAGGCAAGCTCACCAGCCAGGAAAATTCTTTCTAGGAAAGAATTAACTGTAGTAACACAGAGCCATCCCCATCTACTGTTCCATCACCATGTGTTGGGCATATTTGCTACTAACTGTAGCACCATTGTAGGCAGTTTCATCATACCATGCCCCCCATTAAATCGTCAAGTCCTGTCTTGAAGCCAGTTAGGTTTTTTGCCCCACTGCTCCCCTTGGAAGACAGCTGCAGAACTTCACTCCTCTTATCAGTAGAAACATTCATCTAATTTCAGGACTAAACCTATTGATGGCCAGTTTATATCCATTTGTTCTTGTGTCCACATTGGCACTTAACTTAAATAATTCCCATCCCTCTCTGGTATTTATCTCTCTGATGTACTTAGAGAGAGCAATCATATCTCCCCTCGGCCTTCCTTTGGTTAGGCTAAATAAGCTAAACTCTTTGAATTTCCTATCATAAGGTAGATTTTCCATTCTTCAGATCATCCTAGTAGCCCTTTTCTGCAGTTCCAGTTAGAATTCACCTTTCTTAGCCATGGGAAGCCAGAATTGCACACAATATTCCAGATGGGGGTCCCAGCAGTGTCTTCTATAATAGTACTAATACTTCCCTATCTCTCCTGGAAATGCTTTGTCTGATGCATCTTAGGGCTACATTAGCCTTTTTTCACTGCTGCATCACATTGGGGGCTCAGTCTCCCTGTGATCAAACAATACACCCAGGTCTTTCTCAACCTCTGTCATTTCCAACTGATAAATCCCCAGTTTATGGGGGGGGGGAAAGTTGTTAATCCCTAAATGCATGACCTTCCATTTTGCACTTTTAAATTTCATCCCATTTCCATTACTCCAGTTTTGAAGGTCTTCCACATCTTCTTCTCTGATATGCTGGTCCTCCTTCATATTGGCAATACCTCCCAAATTTTTGTCATCCACAAATTTTATTAGTACACTTTTTGTGCCAAGATCATTAATAAAAATGTTAATGAAGATTGGTTCCAAAACCAATCCCTGAGGAACTCCACTAGTAACCTCCTTCCAGCCTGACAGTTCACCTTTCAGTACGACCCGTAGTAGTCTCCCCTTTAACCAGTTCCTTATCCACCTTTCAATTCTCATATTAATCCCCATTGTCTCCAACTGAACTAAAAAATTCCCATGTGGAACTGTATCACATCCCTTACTGAAATCCAGGTAGATTAGATCTGTTGCATTTCCTTCAACTGCATGCAATTAGTTAATCTATAACCAAACATTATTCCCTCTTCTCACTTCAGTACCTTATCCATTGTTTCTCATGTCACATTTCCTCTTTGATATTTAAATAGAAGATGCAAGACCCTAAAGAATGTGGAACAAATTTTCCTCACAGAGAATTTGTCCCCATATTGTTAAATGTATGGATATTTTTATCCTTAGGTTCCTGATGATTCAGGTGCACTTTTATTGGTAGTATAGTATACATGACTAGCACAAATATTACTGTATAATAGAACCACACTAAGTCTTCCACTGAACTGCAAACCAAGTAAATCTCATGAAATCATTTGCCTTCTCACCCCATTTCACAGGAAAGATTCAACAATTTAACATGTCTATATTACTAATGTGTCATTATTTTTAAAAAAAAATAGTCATTTAATTTTAATTATGTTACATCACAGTATACCAGTGAAGTACTTTTGTCAGTATAAATGACAACAGAACAGTTTATGCTGCAGTAGCTTGATTTTTTTTGCCATGTTTATTCACTTACCAGTTTGCATGAGTTAGCAATGTCAAATGGGTCTCCATAACATCAGTGTGAATTAGTGAGTTCCTGCTGTATTGTCATTACAAATATAGTGCCTTACAGCATTTTGTAACAGGCAAACTTTCCCCAAGTAAATTATAAACTAAGGGCCGTATTATGTAAACTCTTAATCATATGAAGTTGTTCTTGGACTTACGAATACACTGTTTGAAATCAGTGGGCTTGCTTGTGGGAGTAAGGACTACTTACATGAGTAAGGATGTCTACACGGCTAAAGAAGGTGTATCCTTAACTCAGGTTAGCTAATTCAAGTTAAAATAGCAGTGAAAGCATGGCAAATTGGCTTTTCAGTCAGGTTAGTAGATCAAGTTGAACCCCAGACTGCCCTATAGGCTTGAACCCAAGCTGCAAACCTGAGTCAGAAGCTGAGTTACCATGTCTTGGAGGAGATCTCTGAATGTAAGAGACAATTAAGCTGGACATTTCTATGCAAAAAAAAATTGAGATCTGTGAAGAGATTCAAAAAGGAAGGCATGATAGTTAAAACAGTGTGAGTGGAAGATGAAGTGGTGGAATTTTTTTTGGACAGGCTGCAGGGATTGGTATCTCCCCAGTTCTTGAGAAGAGTTTACAGCAGTCTAGTCAAGAAATTGAAAGAGAATGTGGAAGAAAGTTTTGCTGTAAAGAGAGAGGAAAGGGCAACTGTTGTAGACACAATAAAAGTAGGCAGATTTACCCCACTAGAAGTGTTTAGAACTAGGACTTAATATAGAATGAAAGATGTGTTGGCAGGAACTATGATAAAACTGTAGCAAAAGAATTAAAGCTTTTCCTGATTTAAGAAGACTAAATTACATACATGTTTTGTAGTGTTGTGGCAAATCTCATTTTAGATGTGACCAACTTCTGAGCACTCAAATTATAGTTTGCACACCTGCATCACAATTATGGTGATTCTTTAGCATTTTTAAGCAACCGTCAGAGGGGAAAACAAGCTGTGCTGCATGTGGGTGCTTGGCTAAATTAGCTACATAGTCTTAAATTTAGTAACTGTGTGCAATGAGTGTGTTAGAGCTACACAGGACCACTTCCTTCATTTTCTGTGTACCTTTTAAGATACAAAATGCATAACTACCGGTGTAGGTTTAAAGGAAAGAAGCTATGTTCTGTGGCCCTCATACGAAATAAGGCCTAGATGGGGCATTCTGTTGTTTAGCCTGCTAAAAGTTTCATACTTAAAATCAAAATCCACTTAAAAAAATCTGTCAAAAAACTAATTGGAAAGACTGGTAAGGCAGCACATGTAAGAATTAAGAAGTCACAAAATAACTAAATTATGGTTGCACATGCAACTGCTAAATTTAAAATTGGTAGTACATGGCTGCTGAGTAAGACCCCAATTCAGAAAACTATTTAAGCACACATGCATCCCCGGCCTATTAAGAAGAGTACTTATGTTTAAGTGCTTTTCTGAACAGGGAAGCTCTTCTGAATTGAAGCTGTGAGAGTATGCACTCACTACCAGAGCACCCCTTCTGTTGAGATCTGGTGAAATGACTATTCCTCTCTAGCACCCCCTTGTGTCCTGGTTAAACAATAATCTGCTGCCTCCGTGGCCTAGTCCTATGGCCATGTCAGCTCTTGGTCCCAATTGTTTTCCAGGGTTAACAGAAAAAATAATATTTAGGAGGCTATTTTAAGTTCAGATTTGAAGTCCAGAATATAAACACTGGTCCTTCATATATCTTCAAGGCAAGTATTGGCTAGGTGAGACCCCTGACTTGGGTTAGGACAAGAAGAACCTTCCCTACCTGCTCAGACTTCACTCAGAACTGGCCCCCAATAGAAGTAGCCAGCGCTTTTTACCTAGGTCTGATTGGCCTTTGCATGCTCCAGGCTGTTCTAGGTCCCAGAAGACCAACTCTTGTCAATTCTGCCTGCACTGACCATGGGAGGCATCTCTAGGCAACACCCGTTCTTCCCTTCCAGCAGGGCACCTTCGTATGGATGGGTGTGCCAACCTGTCAGGGGTGAGGAGGAGTTCCAGCAAGTGGGCATCAAATGCTTGGTATAGACTGTCACAGAGCCCTATTAAAATACACAGCTTAGAGAGAAAAGAATTTATGAAAAGAGTCTAATCCAATCAAGTAATATTTAACCATTATGACACTAAATCTAGGGCCAGTATACAAGAATAAAATAAATATAAGAACCTACACATTATCTAAGGTAGTAGAAAAAATATAATTTTATATTGCATTTCACAAATTGTATGTGATCATGTAATTAAAGAATGCATATGCACAAAGGGACAGAATTATAATTGTATTTGGACCTTAACTTTATTTCCTGATTTTTGGAGGGTAAATATACTGCTCACTGAGAAGTATTTCTTTGTATGCTAGTGAAGTAAGGCTTTGATTTGATCAAATTTTGATCCTTAGAAAAATCTCAGTGTATGTGATCAAGTAATCAAAGCATTTTTATATGCACTAAGTAAAACTGATTAGAAGTTAAAAATAACAAATCATAGGGGTTGGAGATGTTCAAAGTATCATTACAGATTGAGTGACTTACACGAATGCTGCTCAATGTATGTAAAGGTGAGAGATAAAATTACTCATGCAGCAGAAGTAATGCCTATATTCTTGCTGAAGTTTCTGATGAACAATGACATGATATGGAAGTAAAAGATTTGTAACACATTAAAATACACTACAAATCATTATACAGTCATCCACATACTCCTCTTTAGCTAGCCTGAAAGATTACGCGAAACAATTTGGGAAAAATGCTTCCTCCTCCACTAGTAGCTGGGTAAGGTTGGGTGAATAGCGAAGGGTGTGGACAGCGTAGGTGACATTATCTCCCCTCTGCTACTGTACAAGAGGCTGGCTCCAAGAGGCCTGGGTGGGCTTGAGGAAGGCATGGCAGAGGACATGAAAGTAAGTTGTCCTGCTGTTGAGAGCAGCATACACGCATACACACATGCAGGGTGCCATCCTGATTACATCCCCAAAAAATGGAAGAAGCCACTGCCTCCCTCACAAAGAGGGTTTCATCAAATACCTTAAAATAAGCTATAACCCAGTCTCTTTTAAAATCAATTCTCAATACTGGACAACTTCTTTTACAGCTCACTATCATTTGGTCATCTCCAACCTCTCAGTCCTGGGGAAGATTGAGAAGAGTTTAGTTTTAGTTTCACTTTTGAGCTTTGTGTTTGGAAGATGAGAGAGAATCAGATCAGTCAGGGACTTTCTGATAAAAGGAGTCTTTAAACTACTGTGAGATCTAGAGGATCGGTCAGGCAGTTCCAGCCCTGCAGAGATCAGCATCCGTAGTGGTAGAGGTTCAACCCAGTGCTGCCTGCTGAGAGCCAGCTGAGACCTTCACAGGACTCCAGACCAGAGAGAACTGAAGCACCCTTACTCACCCAGGAGTGAAGACACTATAAGAGGACAACACTGCAGCACTCATCAAGGGACTCGCCCTCTGCTTACCATCTGCCTGGGAAGGGAGGGGGATTGGGAAGAGTTGTGGGAAGTGGGAAATGTGTTGGACATTTTCTATTCCTTAACCTTAACCCTTTCCTTCCCCACAACCTGTTTTCCTTCTTTCAATAATTTCCCTGGTTTTATTGTTATTTTGGGTGGGTGTCATTTCTCTTCTGGGATTTGTATTGATGTACTTAATTGTTTCTTGTGCGTACTGGGTTTTATGCTCCTTTCCAGCAGTAGTAACATTATTCATTTTCCCAAGGGACATCACCCCTTGAGTCTCGGGCACAGTGAGGATAGAGGTATGAGGTGTCACAAAAAAGAACCCAGGACCGAAACCATGTGAGGAGAAGGGAGAAGCCACTCCAAACAGCAAGCACCAGCAAGGAAACCACACCTCTGGGAAGGGACTACACAAGGATGAATCTAACACTCACTACATTCTGGGAAAGACTTCACTTCACTAAAACATTCCCCAAATAACTGGAGCAATAGAAAATCCTGGCAGCATGCTCAAAGTTTGAAGCCAGTTGCAAAACCAAAGAAAAGAACAGAGAACTGACTGTCTCCCTCTGGAAAGATCTATTGCATTTTGTAATCCACACATAGTACACATGCTTATACTGTGGATGAAAAACATAGTAGTCACTCTTACTAATCAGTAGTTGCATAGCTACCCAATGTGACCTGAGAAGTCGCTCCCTTTCTGTGCAATTCTAGTTTCTCAGATGTCACTGCCTGGTAAGTGTAGATAAAAACTGGCATTTTAATAGCAGCTTTGTTATGTAAGTAGATAGTCTCCCATCTGTCTCTCTTGAATGCTGAACTGCAATTCTGCTCTGGTGTTAATCTGATGCTGAGAAGAAAGACTTCCTATGTCTTCCTCCACAGGCAGCAGTGCAAAAGTGGTCAAGATTTTTCTTTTAGTAGAATAGATGCTGCCTGTTTTATATGGGTAAAGCAGAGGGGAAAAACAAACAAACAAACACCCCACCACATCCAAAGAGTACTTGGGTTCAGGCTTTAAGCACTTCCAAAGCATCTAACCATATCTCTTGGATTACAAATGTTTGAGTCAAAGCAGACTAAGTGGTATTGTTTCAGATGCTTTGATTTGAAAAATGAGACAACAGTTGTGAAACAGCCTTTAAGAAGGCATCAAGGAGGAGAGAGCACCTTTGCAGCTTGTGAGTATTCACATTTATCGTGAGCAGTTCCATTTCCTCCAGAAAGTGTCTAAACACACTCTGTTCTCCCAATAACTGCTGTAAGATTCCAGCAAACACTACTACAAACTACAGGCATTACAATAATGCATCAGTTTCTAGCCAGAAAAATGAATGGCAGCAACATGTTGAAACTGGTTGTTGTGGGGTGACTGATCAGCAGTTATTGTGTTCACTGTAGTGGTGTAGCTAAAAAGATCAGTATCATGTCACCGGAAAGCTGAATTACCCAGAATTAATGCTGGGCAGTGGGGTTTGGATAATATGAGCCCAGACCAAAATAAACACTGATTTTCATTTTGAATTTCAGAAACTAAAATCATAACCTTTTGCTCATCAGCTATACAGGAGAGTTTTTCAGTCAGGTTTGCTTCCAGTAACACAAGTGTTAATCTGGAATAAGAATTTATTTGAGTGCAACTACTCCAAGTTTACATTGGTATAATTGAGAGCAGAATCTAGCACTTTGAGTTTACATTACTCGCTCCTGATTCTCCCCTCTGTTACACTTTTACACACATATAACTCCATAAGTCTACTGAGGTCAATTGAATTACACCAGCATCATCCCTAGTGCCAAGAATGCTGAAATCTTTTGTAACAACACACAAAAAGTTAATGTGCCAAATTATTTATAATAGCTTTAGTCTAATCTGTCAGACCTCACACCACTTTATATTTAGTTTTGATTACAAGCTGATTACTCCTCTGTCATAATAAACAAGAACTCATATTTGATATTGTTTCTGTGATCTGGGACATGTTATAATATTCATAATACACCACCACATGTAGCATAAGTATTACAGCTTGTTTGCTTTAATTAGCTGATCAAATTTCTTTTTATGCATTTTTCTGTATAATACGTGTGTCCTGATTCACCAGTCTTCCTCCACTTTTACATCAATGTAACATTTTCAGTCGACTTACACCAATATAACTCTGGGTCAATGCACTGGTGAATCAACTACAAATGCCACACACTATTTACCAAGATGGTGTCCCCCGTTCCTTCCTGTGCTTGAATGTATTGTGTTCTGCGGGACTGACAGTGCTCCAGAAAGCATCCTACCGTTCTGTATCCTTTTTACTTTAAATTACAGCTTTTGTAACATTTCTCATGTTGTATCTGAGATACAGCCATCAATGTGCTCTGAGGGTGCGATTACTCTAGCAGTATAAATGATGGATCAGTAATGAAGACTAACAGTGGCAATGTGCTAGCAATCCTGTGATGTACCAGGGATCTTTGAAGCTCTGCTAGCTTGTCTGAATTTTTTTTGTTTTTTCATCTCTATTTCTATCATTACAAGATCTATTACAAAGGTCTGGTTTTGTTATTGCTGTCACCAGAAAAGCTTTCAGTGACTTAGAAGCAATACATTGATTTCACTAGTGTTTCATTTTTCAGTTACGTTTTTGAGATGGCATATTTGCCATTCTTAGGTTTTGTGTGCATTGCAAGATCTCAGAGGGTTTTTTTTTCTCTTTGTTTTTTGTTTTTGTTTGTTTGGTTTTTTTTTTGAGGGGGGTGGGGTTGGGTCTGTTCCCCATCCCCTATAATAAAGTAGCAAATTTATGGAGCAAGACACCAAATGTGTCAACTAGTATGAATAGTTTTCAACAGGACAAGATTTAGACTAATGTTAAAAATGTATATTTTAAAAACCTGTTGAGAAAATATTAATCATCCATGGTTAAGAGTTTCCTACACCTAGCTGTTTTGAGCCTCTGTTCAAAGATAGAGCACAGTACCTTTTATAGATGAGAAATATATATTTCTCAAGCCTTTTCATACTCCATACTGTTTTTGCTCACAATTTCAACAGACAAACAAATATTCACCTTCATACAGGGACCACACATGAAAAGTGTCATGACTAGAAGATGAAATTTTCAGAAAACATTGACTGAAGACAGAACGTCCGAATGGAAAACACTAACTCCTGGGCAGCAGACAACCATTACTTTTATTGCTATACATTTCACAAAATATTTAAAGCTGTGTTTTAACATGCTGTGACAGGGTCAGGCCAGATGGCTATAGGAGAGTAATTTTTTTTTTAAGCAAAAAAGGTATTTTTTATTTGCATAACACACTTACAAAACCAAACAACAGCATATGCAATGTGTAACACAGCAACCAATCACAATTGTTTTCTCATTAGCTTCAGGGGAGGGAAGTGTTCAAGCTTGCCTGGACCCAGAGTGGGGGGCTTCTTCGACTCTTGTGGTTTTCCACCCTTCCGAGTTACCTGGTAGCCCAGAGCGAGGGGGCTTCATCGACTCTCAAGGTCTGCCACCCCCTCGAGCTACCTGGCGCCACGCCCGAGTGTCACCAACAATTCCTTCCTCTGAAAGCACGCAACAAAGGGGCAGGCTGTGGGGTGGATAACCCGGGGGGGGCACGTGCACCCATGTGTGATCTAGGGACAGGAGGGTGAATGACAGACCATCTGTATGCCCGAGTTCCAAAAGGTCCCGAACCAGAAACAGGTTATCAAAAATACTGCGGTCCGGGATGGTTTAGGTCTGGTCTGGGTGGATCACGTCCTCCAGCATGGACCCTAGCTGCAGCAAGATTGCTTTCGCTATGATTTTGTAGTCCGTGCTGAGGAGCGAGACGGGACACCAATTTCATAAATCGCGGAGGTCCCCCTTCTTCGGCAGTAAGGCGAGCACAGCTCGCCTGCACGAAAGAGAGAGGACCCCGCTCTGCAGAGACTCGGCCCAGACGGTGACTAGGTCTGGGCCGAGGATGTTCCAAAACACGAGGTAGAACTCCACAGTCAGCCCGTCCATGCCTGGAGACTTATTAGTGGGCATATAATGGAGGGCTTCCAAGAACTCGGCCAGAGTGAGAGGCAACTCTAGCCAGTCTCGGTTGCTCGCGCTGACCGTAGGGAGCTCCTCCCAGAGCACTCTGCAAGCACCAGGGGCAGTCGGATCCGGAGAGAAAAGACTTGCGTAGAAGGCTCGTGCCCTTCCGCACATCTCCACCGGTTCTGTGAGGGGGCTGCTGTCTTCTGCCAGGAGGCAGGTGACGTGTTTCTTGCCCCCCTCTCATTTTCTCCAGGGCATAGAAGAAGCGGGAGCCACGATCCATCTCCCGAAGGAGGCGGATGCGGGATTGAACAAAGGCGCCCCGGGCCCGATGGTTCTCGAGGGCCCGGAGTTCCTCCTGCTTCTCCTGGCATGCTCCGCAGAAGAGCTGGTCCTTGGGGCTGGCAGCCAGACGCCTCTCCAGCTCTAAGACCTCCCATTCCAACTGCTCTATCGCCGCATTTCTCCATCGGCTGGTGCCCCGGGTGTAGTCGCGGCAGAAAAGCTGGGCGTGCACCTTCCCCAGGTCCCACCATCGCCGCGCCGAGGGAAAGGCACGCCGAGGGAAAGGCATCCAGAAGGATGTCACGAAGCCCTCATCCTCCAACAGGCTGTTGTTAAAATGCCAACAGGCTGGGCCCCGGCCTCTCTGCACAGAGGGAGGCTGTCACTGTGGCTAGATGATGGTCAGAAAATGGGGCCAGCCGAATGCTGGAGGAGTGGGCTCGTGAGAGATGGAAGCGTGATAAATAAATGTGGTCCAACCGGGAGTGGCTCGACTGATGGGCTTCCAGCTGGACAAAGGTGAAGGTGGAAGTGTCATCCAGATGGTGGTCGCGCCAGATGTCCACTAGGGAGTGATGTTCAACTATCTCCCAGAGGGTGTCCACTGCAGCCGGGCTCTGCTCTGTCCCTGAGCGGCCCTGTTCCTCGAGGGTGGTATTAGAGTCCCCTCCCAGGACCAGGCACTCGTGAGAATCTAAGGTGCCAAGGAAGGTGCACACCCACTGGTAGAATTGCAGCCACTCCGGGCCCGATGTCTGGGCATAGACGTTAACGAGGTTAACCATGAGCCCCTCCTTACAGACCCGGAGATGCAGCAGGCGACCCGGCACAGCCTCGGCGACCCCTAGCACCTCGGGCCGTAGGTCGGGGGAGAACAGGGTCGCCACTCCAGCCAGTCTAACCGTGGCATGGCTAAAATAGACCCTGTCCCCCCACTCCAGCTGTCAACTGTTTTCAGTGGTCGGGTCCGTATGGGTCTCCTGCAGGAAAACCACAGAGTACCCTCCCTCCAGAAGGAAGGACAGCACCTGGGACCTGTGGAAAGCCATCCTACAACCCTGGGTGTTCAACGTTGCAATGGTGAGAGATGTCATGGGGAGGGTCGGGGGGGTCTTCACTGGCAGGGATGCTTGCATCCCCCAGCGGGCCGCGCAGCAGTCCGTGACCCATCCCATAGGTGAGTAATTGTTCACTGAAGACGCAGACCCGCCAGTAGGCCACAGCATCCTGCTTCCCTGTCTCTTTATCTTCCCCCATGAGGGACCTGGTGGCCTGGAGGATTTGAGATAAGTCCCCCCATTGCTGGAGATCAAGTTGTACCTTGTTGCGGGAGCCACGGACATCCTCTAAAAACTTCCACAGCTCTCCTCGCAGCTCATGGGGGGGTGGGGTTATGGTTTCCCGGTTGTTCCCCAGCGTGGCCCTTGGTGCAGCCCTGTGGTCCACTAAAATGGACAAGCAGGGTGAGGATCCCCGACAGGGTGCCTGATGGGCTGGAGCTTCTAGGCCCGCCTCAAGCTCTGGGGCAATAGAGGGCGGTAGAGGGAAAATAGCAGCTCCTAATGGGTCGGGGCAGGAGAAAACAAAGGCTGCTCCCTGGGGGTCATCAGTTGGGAAAGGGAAGCAGACAGCCCCGGGGGCGGCAATGACATTGCAGGAGGTAAATTGGATAGGGGTAGGGGCAGGGGCAGGGGCAGAGGTGAGGTTCTGGGTTTCAGGAGGCAAGCAGCTGGATGGTGGCACCTCCCGATCAGGCTCAAGGGTTAAGGGGGTGGGGAGGGAGCTCTCAGTGACACTGGGCACATGCTCTGTGGTGGATTTAGCAGCCACAGCATCAGGAAGTGGATTATCTTCTGTAGGGCCCCCACCCGGGAAGGAGGTCAATTGCTCCGCACCAACGGGGGGTGCCCCGGCGACTCATGTCCCGGCTATGTGGCACCGGCTGTCACCTGAGCAGGCTCGGTGGTCATCAGCTGGGTGCCATCAGCGGCTGGGTCGGTGGAGGAGTCCAGGGGCTCCTCGGAGGTGGGAGTGGAAGCAGCAGTTAAGGGGAGGGAGCATGGGGAAAAGAGGGGTGGAGTGAGGTCACCCAGATTGAGATTTGCTGGCAAAAGGTCGTCCTCCCCTGGGCGACCGGGGTCAGATCTAAGGCCTCGATCTCCTCAAACATGGAGGAGAGGACACTTTCCGCCGCCCCGGGGTTCTCCCCGCCAGCACCCACCACGACGGTTGCCTCGGGGTTCACGGGGGCTTTGGGTAGCGTCAGGACAGAAGGGGCTTCCTCGAGGGTCTTGGAGGGGAGGGTCTCCCGTGGAGGGGAGACACTACCCTCCGGGGCTGCCGCGTCTTTCCCGGCTGACACTGGTGGATGGGACGCACTCGTGGGCAAAGCAGAAGGCTCGGCATCGGTGCCCCCCTTCCTGGTATTCCCGGGGGCCTCCGCCTCGGGTAGATGAGGTGGAGCTCAAGCCTTCCGCTTGCCTCACTTCCCCTGGACTAGGGCCCAGCCCTCCATGGCATCATCTGGGGGCTGGTTAGCAGGGGTCATGTCAGGGGGTAAAGGCAATGGCTCAGGGACTTGGAGCAGGGGAACGGTGGGGCAGCATAAGGGAGGGAGGATTCTCCCTGGGGCACGCTCTCTCCCATGCCTGGTGGTATCTCTGCCACACCCTCCTCCATAGGCCCCGCTAGATTGTCAGCAGTGAGGGCGGGGCTCTCTCGCTCCTCTGGGCGTTGTGGGGGAGGTGCCCCTTGGGCCTGAGCGGGAGTAACGGTGATCCAAACAGGAGGGGGGGGGCGGGCAGCTAGGGGTGTCAGCAATGACAGGGCCGGTGTCCTGCCGGGTCTCAGGGATCCCAGATGCCCCTCTTTGCCGGGCTAAGGGGCAGTCCTTCCGGACGTGCCCCGAAGTCCGGCAGAAGTAGCACCGGGCTTCCCTCGTGGGAAAGTACACCCAGTAACGGGCCCCATGGTGGGGGACTAGGAAGGACCCTTCGAGTACCACTCCATCACGCGCTGCCAATGGCAGTAAAAGTTGCACTTGCCAGCGGAAGAAAAAAATGTGACGGAGGGTGGGGTCTTTGCAGCTCAATGGGAGAGGGTTGATAACAGAAACAGGTTTCCCCAGGGTGTAGAGGGCGGGTAGCAGGGCAGCATTGGGGAGAAAAGGAGGGACAGAGGTCAGGACCAGGTGGATGCCCAGGTCCTCTAGCGGCTCTAGGGGGACAGACACCCCCCCCACCTCCAGGCCCCTCTCCAGTGCTTCCTGGGCAGCAGCTTCTGATGCTAAGAAGAAGACGACCTTCCCGTACATTTTGGAGGCCGCCACAATGGCCGAGGTCCCCACCACCCTCGCCAACACCCGCGCATAGGTCTCCACGTGGGGCGAGGTGGGCACCAGGAGGCATCGGACACCGTGCTTCCTTGTCATGGTGGGGAAAGGGCCCCAACCGCTATTGATGGTGCGGAGGTGGTGGGCAGGAGAGATGACAAGGCGGCAGGTGCGGGGGCTGCCGCCACCCGGGCATACATCCTGGGGGCTGAGGGAAGGACATCCGCAGAGCTGGTGGAGGGGACAGCGGGGAAGGATGCTGTGGTCGGTGGCGGGGCCGCAGCAGTGGGGGTGGCCCCTGCCATGAAAGGCCCGGAGGTTTTAGTGGGGCCCTTCTCCTTCTTCTTGTCCTGGCCTTTCCCGCCGGCTGGGGGGGCTTCCCTAGAGTCTGGGGAGGCGATGGGTATGGCGGCGGCGGAGGTCACCCTGGTGCCCTCCATTGCCGATGCCCCAGCAGGGGTGGTGGCGGGTGATTAACACGAGTTGGGGTCAGGTAGAAAAGGACAAGCTGTGGGGTGGACAATTCGCGGGGAGGGGCACATGAACCACCGTACGCTTGTCCAGAGAGTCCTGTTTGGTTGGCTGGTGCTTCTTGCCCATGCGGTGGAATCAGAGCGAGCAGCTGAGTCCAGAGGCAGATGTTAGACAGACAGCAAAGATGGTGGAGTGGGGGGGTGAAGATCATATTGTGGGGGTTGGGAGGACACAGATGGATCAGGGGGCAGCTCCGTGCCACACCCCCTGTGTCTCTACAAACACAGTTAAGACACAGTCAAGACCTCCCCCCACACGAGAGCACAGTTCAAAAGTTACTCAGCCTTAGGGCCCCTCTACAGCGATTTATAGATTCCCCGGGCGGTGTTCCTCCGGTGGACGGCTTTTTCTCTGTCTGTTCCGGGCTTTCTTTTTTGCAGAAGCAGCATTCCAGAAATGCCTGAGCAACTGATAAGAGTCCTCTCGACCGGAGATGGGTCCGCAGACAAACAGCAAGCGGCTGGGTCTGGGGGCTGGGTCCTTCCACTCCCCCTCTCCAGGGAAGCAGGCTGGCAGGGACCCCCTCTCTCGGGGGGGGGGGGTTCAGCTGGAGAGGCAGCAGCATCCAAGGGTGGGCCAGGGGCGGGCAGGGGCTAATAGCCGGCCGGCAGCTGGCCAGCATTCTAGCAACAGCAGAAAAAGAAAAAAAGCAATGAAAAGAAAGAGGGGAGAGTGTCTGGCCCAGTCGCGGGGGAAGCCAAAAGCAGGGGCAAAAAGCAAGGAAAGCCCAGGCCAGAGGGCAGCAGCAGGAAGCAGGCTAAGTAAGTCCTTTTTCCCTGGGTAAAGTAACAGGGAAGGTTTTTTGTTTTTTTTTTGAAACAGAAAAGAATTTTATTTGTAACACTTACAAAGAATTATCAAAGAAAACAAAACAAACTATGCAACAAAACAATGCAAACAGACGGTATAACACAGAAGCTTTCAGGAGAGAGAAGTGTTCAGGCTAGCCTGGGCCAAGAGCTGGGGGGCTTCCTCGACACCCTCCTGAGTTACCTAGTGCCGCGCCCAGTGTCACCGATTATCCCTCTCCTGAGAATGCCCGGCAAGATGGGCACGGCTGCGGGGTGGGCGGTTTAGGGATGGGGGGGTAGACACCCATGTATTATAGGACCTCTCCTGATGACAGTAGTGATGGTATCCACAGTGGCAACGGCTGGGGCTGGCATCTCTCGCTTTTCCCCTCAATCAAAGGGTCAGATGGAGGGAACCGGACTGGGTCACCGAGCAGAGAACCCCGGACAGTGCCCACCGCTCCTCGAAGGCATCAAGGGAGTCGGTGGACGCCGCCCAGAGGAACTCTGCCCGGATACGTGAATGTACTGAGGATTGGAAAAAGGCCCTACAATCGCAGGACGCTTCATGGGCCAACCTCCCCTCTCTGGTTTTATAAATGGATGTTTTAGCCAAGGCTAGGAGGAGGTTAACCAGAAGATCCCGCGACTTTGTGGGGCCACGGATGGGAAGTGTATAGATAAAAAGGTGAGGGGAGAAATGAAGCCAAAAGCGCAATAGAATATTTGTGAGGAGCCGAAAAAGGGGCTGCAATCTGGCACACTCTAAATATACGTGTGCCAGGGTTTCCGTCACATTAGAAAAAAAGCAAGTATCCGGGATGGGGGTAAACCGTGTCAGAAACACGCCTGTGCTCACAGCTCCGTGAAGGAGCCGCCAACTGATGTCCCCAACGGGCCTCGGGACCAAGGTGGAATACAGGCTGGCCCACCGAGGTTGCTCACCCTCCAAAGGTGGCAGGAGGTTCCGCCATTTTGTATCGGGGCGGGACACCAGGGTGTGGATGTGAAGGGGGTGAAGCGTAAGTGTGTATAAATATTTCTGTGCTACGATTTGAAAACTGACCGGCTGCAGTTCATGCAGCCGGCTTGCAGTGAAAGGGTGAGGGTTTGTTGGGATCGGCAGGGTAGGGGCCCAATGGAAAGGTCCAGCGGGCCTGGGGTAGAGGATGGGCGGGGTGTGCCCTCGCGCAAGGCTCGGTTGACATAAGCCCGAGCAGCGGGGGTCAAGGCGGCCTTGACCTCCTGAAGTACGTGCCGGGGGGGGGGGGGGGGGGTACGAGGGCTGGAGAGCCCCATGCACCGAGCAAGCATCAGGGGATCCAGCCAGTCTCTCCGGTCGTAGTCCAGGAGGTCTCCAACCCTCGTGACTTCCGCCAGGACCAACCTCTGGCGCACCGAGTGGGACTCCGCCACCTGCACACGGAGTTGGGGATTGTGTAGCAGGGGCTCTGTGAGGAGATCTGCTCCCATGGTGGCCGCCACAGACCTGGTCGTTAGAAACAGTTTCCAGGTCCGGAGGAGGTCCTAGTAGAAGACCGGCAGCCCAGAGAGGTCTCGTGGAAAACCTCTCGGACAAAGATAAAAGAGTTGCCGGTCGTATCGGAGCCCTTGGAAGCGGCGCAGGAAGGCATGTGCCAATATGCTCCACGTTGAACTACCTGCACTATAAAGGAGCCTCTGCAGGGCCTGGAGGCGGAAAACGCGGACCTGAGTGTACAGACACCTCAGGCCCTGCCCTCCTTCCTTCAGGGGTAAATGAAGAACTCCAACAGGGGCCCAATGCATTCCTGACCAAAAGACCTCTAGAATCAATCTCCGGAGGTGGGTTAGGCAACCCGGGGCCGGGGCCAGGGTGTTGAGCCGGTACCAGAGCATGGACAGGACTAGTTGGTTAAGCACCAGTGCT
Source organism: Eretmochelys imbricata (assembly GCF_965152235.1). NCBI lineage: Eukaryota > Metazoa > Chordata > Testudines > Cheloniidae > Eretmochelys > Eretmochelys imbricata. The sequence goes on along the minus strand of NC_135572.1, from coordinate 89,011,474 downwards.
CTCCCTCAGAGGGAGAGACATCTGAGTAGCCTTGTCCATTTCCGGACCCGCTCTATCACCCCGCCCTCTAAATTTTGCCAGTTCTCTGGCGGGGAAGGGTGCGTGGTGGAAAGGTAAACGCCGAGATAGAGCAGTGGACCCGCACTCCACCGGATGGTCTGAAGCGCGAGTGGGAGGGAGCTTACCTGCTGCCAGTCCCCTACCGCCAAGCCAGAGCTCTTGACCCAGTTGACTCGGGCGGAGGAGGCTGCCAAATAGATGGCCTGGCATGCTTCCACTCACGCCAAGTCGCCCGGGTCCTGGACCACGAGGTGTACGTCATCGGCGTACGCCGACAGGACTAGCCTCAGCTCTGGCTCCCGCAGCACCAACCCTGTCAACCTCCTGCAGAGGAGACAGAGGAAAGGCTCGATCGCCAGAGCATACAGCTGGCCCGAGCGGGGGCACCCCTGCCGCACTCCTCGCCCGAAGCTGACCGGTTCGGTGAGGGTCCAGTTGAGCCTAACCAAACACTCCATGGAGGCACACAGCACCCGGAGAAAACTCACAAACTGAGGTCCGAATCCAAATGCCTGCAGAGTGCTCAGGAGGTACCCATGGTCTACTCTATCGAACGCCTTCTCCTGATCAAGAGACAGGAGGGCGAACGACAGACCATCTCTCCACCTGAGTTCCAAAAGGTCTCGGACTAGAAAGAGGTTGTCAAAAATGCTGCGACCCGGGACAGTATAGGTCTGTTCTCAGTGGATCACGTCCGCCATCACGGACCCTAGCCGCAGCGAGATTGCTTTCGCTACGATTTTGTAATCCGTGCTAAGGAGTGAGACAGGACGCCAGTTTCGTAAATCGCGGCGGTCCCCCTTCTTCGGCAGCAAGGCGAGCACCGCTCGCCTGCGCGACAGAGGGAGGACCCCGCTCTGCAAGGACTCAGCCCAGACGGTGACTAGGTCTGGGCCGAGGATGTCCCAGAACGCGCGGTAAAACTCCACGGTCAGCCCGTCTATGCCCGGAGATTTATTGGTGGGCATGCGACGGAGGGCTTCCGAGAACTCGGCCAGGGTGAGAGGCAGCTCTTGTCGGTCTCGGTCGCCCACGCTGACCGTGGGGAGTTCCTCCCAGAGCACCCCGCAAGCGCCAGGATCGGTTGGATCAGGGGAGAAAAGGCTTGTGTAGAAGTCACGGGCCCTCTCACACATCTCCGGATCCGTGAGGGGGGTGCCGTCTTCCGCAAGAAGGCAGGTGACGTGTTTCTTGGCCCCCCTCATTTTCTCCAGGGAATAGAAGAAGCGGGAGCCGCAGTCCATCTCCCGAAGGAGGCGGATGCGGGACCAAACGAAGGCACCTCAGCCCGGTGGTCCTCGAGGGCCTCGGAGCTCCTCCCGCTTCTCCCGGCATGCTCCGCAGAGGGACGGGTCCTCGGGGTTGGTGGCCAGGCACCTCTCCATCTCTAAGACCTCCCATTCCAACTGCTCTATCGCCGCATTTAGCCGTCGGCTGGTGCCCCGAGTGTAGTCACGGCAGAAGAGCTTGGCGCGCACCTTCCCGAGATCCCACCATCACCGCACTGAGGGAAAAGCATGCCACCGCTCTCGCCAGGCCAGCCAAAACTCCCGGAAGGACGTCACAAAGCTCTCGTCTTCCAACAGGCTGTTATTAAAATGCCAATAGGCCGGCCCTGGTCTCTCTGCACGGAGGAAGACCGTTACGGTGACTAAATGATGATCGGAGAATGGGGCCGGCCGAATGGCGGAGGAGTGGGCCTGTGAAAGATGGAAACGGGATAAGTAAATACGGTCCAACCGAGAGTGGTGTGACCGATGGGCCTCCACCCGGACAAAGGTGAACGTGGAAGTGTCATCTGGGTGATGGTCACGCCAGACGTCCACTAGGGAGTGATGTTCAACTATCCCTTGGAGAATATTCGCGGTGGCCGGGCTCGGCTCGGCCCCTCAGTGGTCCCGTTCCTCGAGGGTGGTGTTAAAGACCCCTCCTAGGACCAGGAACTCGTGCGAATCCAGGGTGCCGAGAAAGTCGGACACCCGCTGATAAAATTGTGGTCGCCTGGAGCTCATATGCGGGGCATAGATATTAACAAGATTGACCACGAGCCCCTCCATACGGACTCGAAGGTGCAGCAGATGGCCCGGCACGGCCTCAGTGACCCCTAGCACTTCAGGCCGTAGGTTGGGGGAGAACAGGGTCACCACTCCAGCTTGCCAAGTCATGAAGTGGCTAAAGGAAACCCTGTCCCCCCAACTCCAGCCGCCACCTGTCCTCGGCGGCCGGGTCCGTATGGGTTTCCTGCATGAAAACTACAGAGTACCCCCCTTCCCGAAGGTAAGAAAGCACCTGGGACCTGCGGAGAGCCATCCTACAGCCCCTGGTATTCAGGGTCGCAATAATAAGAGGCATCATGCGGAGGGCTGGGGGGGTGGGGGTTTCTTGTTGGCGGGCGCAGCAACCCGTGACCCATCCCGTGGGTGAGTAAATCACGTCAGAAGCTGTGGGCTCGCTCGTAGGCCGCAGCACCGCACCTTCCTTGTCCCCTGCCCTCCTTTATAAGGGCCCTTGTGGCCTGGAGGATTTGATCAAAGTCCCCCCATTGCTGAAGAGCCAGCTGTGCCCTATTGCGGGCACCACGGGTGTGCTCTAGAAACTTCCGTAGTGCATGCCTCAGCTCATGGGGAGGTGGAGTTGGGTTATAATTCCCGAGGTGTTCCCTGGTGGGACTCTTAATACAGGCTCGTGGTCCGCTAAGGCGGGTAGACAGGGTGCGGACCACCAACGGGGCATCTGACAGGCTGGGGTTATTAAATTCATTTCACGCCTTGGGGTGGAGGGAGATGGCAGGGGAAAAATTGCCACTCCTAATGGGTCGTGGCTAGAAAGTGCAAAGACTGCTCCCTGGGGGGAATCTGCAAAAGGCGGAAAGGAAATTACCCCATTGGCGGCATTAGCATTGCAGGAGGAGGGGACTTGGGCAGGGACAGGGGTGGGGGCAGGGTCAGGGGTAAGGCTCTGGGGTTCAGGAGGCAAGCAGCTAAAGGAAAGTGCCTCCTGAGCAGAGTCAAGGGTTAAAGGGTAAGGGAGGGGGCTCCCAATAATGCTAGGCGCTGGCTCCATGGTGGTCTTAGTGGCCATGGCATCAGGTGGTGGACCACCTTCTGCAGGGTGCTCGCCCGGGAAGGCAATTGGGGGAGGGAGCATGGGGAAAGGGGGGCTGGGGTAAGGTTGCCCAGCTCAAGGCCAGCGGGCAGCAGATCATCCCCTCCCTGGGTGACCGGGGTCAAATCTAGGGCCTCAATCTCCGCATACACGGGGGAGAGGCCAGCTCCTGCCACCCCGGGGGCCTCTCCTCTAGGGCCCGCCTCATCGGTCGCTCGGGGTCCGCGAGGGGTTCGGGTGGTATCCAGGCAGAAGGGGCGTCCTCAGAAGTCTCGGAGGGGAGGGTCTCCCGTGGAGGGGGGATTCTGCCCTCCAATGCCAGTCCATCTTCCCCTCCCGACACCAGCGGATGGATCTCACTCGTGGCCATGGCGGGAGGCTCGATATCAGTGCCTCCTTTCCTGGTCTTCCGGGGGGCTTCCGCGTCGGATGGATGCAGTGGAGCTCGAGCCTTCTGCTTGCCTCGCTTCCCCTGGACTAGGGTCCAGCCCTCCATAGCGTCATCTGGGGGTTGGTTAGCAGGGATTATGTCGGGGGGCGGAGGCGATGGTTCAGGGGTTCGGGGGGGTAGGGGTGAGGCAGCATGAGGGGCGGGGGTTTCTCCTTGGGGCGAGCCCTTTCCTATACCCGGTAATATCCTTGCCACACCCTCCTCCATAGGATCTGTTGGATTGGTACTAGCAAGGGTGGAACTCCCTTGCCTGCCCGGGCGTTGTAGGGAAGGTATCTCTTGGGCCCGGACGGGAGCAGCGATGGGTCTAGTAGGAGGAGGGTTGGTTTCAGGTGCCGGGCAGCCAGGGGCGTCGGCAGCGACGGGGCCGATGTCCTGCCTGGTCTCGGGGGTTTCGAGTGCCCCTCCCCCCCGGGCCAAAGGGCAGTCTCTGCGGACATGCCCCGCTGAGCGGCAGAGGTAGCACCGGGCCTCTCCGGTAGAGTAAAAGACCCGATAGCGGGCTCCCTGGTAGGGAACTAGAAAAGACCCCTCGAGCGCCTCTTCATCACGCGCCCCTGCCGGCGGTAGAAGCTGCACTTGCCGGTGGAACGAAAAAATGTGACGGAGGGTGGGGTCCTTGCAGCCCAACGGGAGAGGGCTGATGACAGAGACAAGTTTCCCCAGAGTGGAGAGAGTGGGTAACAGGGCAACATTGGGTAGGAAGGGAGGAACGGAGGTGAGGACAAGGCGAACGCCCAGGTATTCTAGCGGCTCTAGGGGGACAAACACCCCCCCCCCCACCGCCAGGCCCCTCTCCACTGCCTCCTGGGCGGCAGCCTCCGAAGCTAAGAAAAAAACAACCTTCCCATACATCTTGGAGGCCGCCACAATAGCCGTGGGTCCTACCACCTTCGCCAACGCCTGCACGTATGTCTCCATGTGGGGCGAGGCGGGCACCAGGAGGAAACGGACACCGTGCCTCCTGGTCAAGGCGGGGAAAGGGCCCCGGCTGCTGGTGATGGTGGCGGAGGCGGGGGGGGGCCGAGATGACGAGGCGGCAGGCAGGGGGGAGCCCGTCACCGCCCGGGCATACATCCTGGGGGCCGGGGGAGGGACAATCACAGAGCTGGTGGAGGGAAACGCAGGGAGGGGCACCACGGCTGATGACGAGGCCGCAGCGGTGGGGGCAGCCCCTGCCATGGAGGGCTTAGTGGTTTTAGCGGGGCCCTTTCCTTTCATCCCACCCTGGCCCTTCCGGCCAGCTGCGGGGGGTTTCCTAGAATCTGGGGGGGCGTTGGGCGCAGCAGCAGCAGTGATCACCCCGGTGCCTCCTGCTGCCGGTGCCCCAGCGGGGGGCGGGGGGGGTGGCAAGTATCTTAACAATAGTGGTGGGGGGGGACCTTGGGGGTCGGGCGGGGGGGGTGGTGGGGGAGGGACAACTGATTTTGTTGAAGGGGCCTTGCTCCTCTCATTCCCCACCATTGTGAGCAGGGAGAGACGGGGAGACACCGGAAGGAGGAGGAGAGGAGGCGGAAGCAAAGTAACCGCTCCTCCCCGCTGGGCTGCAGGCAGCGGGGGGGGGAATGCCGAGGGGGTTGGACTGGGGGGGGGAACAAAATCGGGGTCCAGTAATAGGGGCAAGCTGTGGGATAAGCAATCCAGGGGGGGTACAGACCCACACACGTTTGTCCAAAGAGTCTCGGTTGGTCGGCTGTTATGTCCGGTCCGAAAGGCAAAGTTCAAAGCGAACAGCTGGATCCGAAGGGAGATGGCAGGTTGCCAGCAGGGATGGACGGCGGGGGGGCCGTGACAGTTGTAGTAAGGGTGGGAGGGTTAGGGACACCGATGGATCGGGGAGGGCTCCACACCACACCCCCTGTGCCGCCACAAACGCAAGTAACCACAGTCAAACTCCCCCCCATGAGAGTATAATTCAGAAAATTACTCAGTTTTACGGCCCGCTTCACGATGATTTATAGCTTCCCCGGATTATTTCTCCTGAAATCTTCTTCTCCAGCTGTGTTGGCTGTGTTCCAAGGCTCCCGGCATGCTGAGAATGTTGTAAAGTCCAAGCTGCCAGCAAAACGGCTGGGTCTGGGGGTTTGCACTCCCCCCTCCGGACAGCAAAATCGGCAATCTTCCCCCCCTCCTCCGGGGGGCTCAGCTGAGGCAAATAGCTATGCCCGAAAGCAGGTGTGTGTGGGGGGGTTCTGGCGGCAAGCTAAGGGACGGAAAAAAAAAACAAAGAATCAAAACAAAGCAAAAAAAGCGTCTGGCCTGGTCGGGGGGGGACTAAGGCATGTTCAAAAAGTACGAAAAATCCAGGCCAGGGGGCTCTAGGAAAGAATAGAAAGCAGATAGCTGAGGAGCAAGCAAAGGACGTTCCGTTTCCCAACAGAGAAGGTTCCAGAATAATCAAGAACCTTCTGGAGACAATTAAGACAGACAGGCTGATTGGCTGCAGGTGTTCTAATCAAGAAGGTGCTAGAATCAATTAAGGCAGGCTAATCAGGGCACCTGGGTTTAAAAAGGAGCTCACTTCAGTTTGTGGTGCGTGTGAGGAGCTGGGAGCAAAAGGCACTAGGAGCTGTCATAAATATAAAGGGAAGGGTAAATCCCTTTAAAATCCCTCCTGGCCAGAGGAAAAATCCTCTCACCTGTAAAGGGTTAAGAAGCTAACGGTAACCTCGCTGGCACCTGACCAAAATGACCAATGAGGAGACAAGATACTTTCAAAAGCTGGGAGGAGGGAGAGAAACAAAGGGTCTGGGGCTGTCTGTATGCTTCTTTTGCCGGAGACAGAACAGGAATGGAGTCTTAGAACTTTTAGGAAGTAATCTAGCTAGGTATGCCTTAGATTATGATTTCTTTAAATGGCTGAGAAAAGAGCTGTGCTGAATAGAATGACTATTCCTGTCTGTGTCTTTTTTGTAACTTAAGGTTTTGCCTAGAGGGATTCTCTATGTTTTGAAACTAATTACCCTGTAAGGTATCTACCATCCTGATTTTACAGAGGTGATTCCTTTACTTCTATTAAAAGTCTTGTAAGAAAACTGAATGCTTTTTCATTGTTCTCAGATCCAAAGGTTTGGGTCTGTGGTCACCTATGCAAATTGGTGAGGATTTTTACCAAACCTTCCCCAGAAAGTGGGGTGCAAGGGTTGGGAGGATTTTGAGGGGAAAGACATGTCCAAACCACGTTTCCCAGTAAACCCAGATAAAGTTTGGTGGTGGCAGTGGAAATCCAAGTGTAAAATAATTTTGTACCTTGGGGCAGTTTTAACCTAAGCTGGTAAAAGTAAGCTTAGGAGGTTTTCATGCAGGTCCCCATATCTGTACCCTAGAGTTCAGAGTGCGAAAGGAACCTTGACAGGAGCTGAGAGTGAGAATGTGGACTATTGAAGGACTGAGGTGAACAAGCATTAGCAGATATCAGAACGAAGGTCCTGTGGTGAGGATAAAGAAGGTGTTGGGAGGAGACCATGGGGCATTAGCCCAGGGAGTTGTAGCCATCACACAGCTGTTCCAGGAGGCACTCTAGACAGCTGCATTCCACAGTATCCTGGGCTGGAACCCGGAGTAGAGGGCAGGCCCGGTTTCCCCCAAATCCTCCCAACTCCTGGTTAGACACAGGAGGAGTCAACCTGGACTGTGGGTTCAGAAAATTGGCCAAGCTGAGGGTTGCCGTGAAGCTCCAAGGTGAGCAAATCCACCAATAAGTGGAAGACCCACCAAGGTAGAGCAGGAACCTTGTCACAATGAATAAAAGTGAAAAGTTACCCAGAATATAATAATCACATATTTTGCTCTGTAGCTCACTGGAATAACATTAAACTCTAAGAACTTAATAACATTTCCTTAAACATCTAACATATTAACACATATGTGCTATTTCTCTAGTGCCTGCAGTTTCTCTGCACAAGGGATAGCTCAAAGGTTCAGAAAAGCCATTATAATTGGACATCTGTACTTTGATAGTGTTTTCATATAACTTTAGTTCACAGGGAATTATATCTTCCTTTCCATGTGTTCAAGGGGCACCACACTGCTGCTTGATCTGTAATTTGCAGTTACCTCACAGAGCAGCATAGAGCCTTACAGCTTTCCTTTTAAATTTAATCAAAGACCAAATTGCCTGTTGATCTTTGGAGCAAACCTGCTTCTCAAAAATCACCCCAAACAACAGCAAAAAAGACTCACAGTTGCCCTGCATATCACACCAACTTAATTTTGATAGGGGGTAAAAAAATACAAATGAATGACCCTCATGGACTTTTAGGTTTTATGAAGTAATTGGACTATTTGCGGGGGGGGGGTTGCAATAAGAGCTTATGTCTACTAAACACTTTTTTTGTTATTTAAATTCATGTCTTGTTTCCCTCAAGGTAACTCTGTTTAAACACATTTTTAAATCTAAACAAAAATATAGTCTTTCTGAAGATTGAGGACCGTCAGGCCCAGTATCCACAGTCACTCAAGCTGAGTAAAAAGGGAACTTCACCACAACAAATGCAGTTTCCCTTAGTGAAAACTAGAGTAAGAAGATCCTCACCTTGTATGAGTATGCACGTGAATGCACGCACAAAATTTCTTCTTTTATTTCCCCCCACCACTAATCTTTTTCAGTCCTTCCTAAGCAAGATGCGAACCCAGTAATACTAGAGTTCAGACCAAGCTTTTGACCACTTTGCCTGAACTTGATTAAGATCAATAATTTGGTCCATTTCTAGTAATCAGCAGCTGTCTTCTTCTTGGTCACATTTTCCTTTCCAATGGATATTAAAATCTTGCCACTGGCATTTTTAAAGCTTAAGTTGTCCTGCTTCCCAATAGCTTCTCTAAATTACTGATAAACAGGGTCCCAAAGATCATATCTAGCAGGAAATCACTGTGTGTTGCCAGCTACACAAGACTACCTTCACTATAAAGTCAATCTCTCTAAAACCCACAGGCTTCACTATCAGGTCATTCTCCTCTTTGAGAAGATGTAGCCAGCCAAGTCTTGATGGCTCCAGTGCCTACTTACTAAAGCAGAAGAAACTTCCACCGTCAAGTTAGCACAATGCTGAACGATAGTTTCCTGCTACATAGTGTTGTATTCAGCTTTCTTGCTGAACGATAGTTTCCTGCTACATAGTGTTGTATTCAGCTTTCTTTAGACACAATAGTGCACATTTATTTTCAGTACTATAGAACTATCTCCCTTAGCAAATGGATTGCTTTCTTCTTGTTCACATGAGGCTATTTTAAGTAAGGTGCAAGTACTATGTCAAACTGATGTTTGTTTCTTTAACCTTAAAGTCTCTCTCGGACTTCAGTAGCATCAATGGGCCACAAATCAAGTAATAATTATACCTGGCACTTATCTAATGCAATTCATGTGTAGATTTATAGTGCTTTACAACACACCAGCAAGCATCATTAAGCCATTTTATACATAGGGAATTGAGGCATTCAGAGATTAAGCAACTTGTCCAAGGTCACAAAGAGAATCAGAGACAGAGCTGGAAATAGAATCTAAGTTTTTTACTCCTGTTCCCTGCCTATTGGGCTATTCTGCTTCAAAAATGATTAAATCACAAGCCTTTCTGTAGAAAATTGTCTTTCAATAATCTGTATGGGGCTGCACTACTATTGCCACCCAATACACCCGGTCCTGGCCGGATGTGGCATTGTAGCTGTATTCAAGGTGTAAGTCTGTCCCGGCCCTTTGGCCACACAACTTTGCAGAAACCTACCCATTCTGGGGCCAGAGTCCTTTACCAAAGTCCAAAGGAAAGGTAAACCAACCAAACCAAACCATTCAGTCTGGTTGGGCTCAGCTGGAAGCCATCTTGTCACAGGCATACCTCTGCTGTTCTGTACTGCCCTCCTTTCTAGCCGCAGGCTTCTGTGTCTTGATCAAGCTCATGGCGCAGGGGCTCACTCCTCCCCTCAGTCAGAGGTATGGGAAGGCTTTTCAGGGCCCCTACTTCCAGTCAGGCTTTTGACTCACCCCTGTATGCTCTGCTTCTCAGGCTGCTTCCCAGAGAGAGGGAATGCTCTACCTCCTCTCCTCTGGATCACCCTGCTCTGTAAGGCAACAAGACTTGCTCTTCCCCCCGATGGGCTTCTCTCCCCCCCCCCCATTTAGGCCTGTCCCACCCTTCAGGGGCGAGCAGACAGGTTAATGGGCCTCAGACCCTCATTAACCCTTTTTCAGCAGATGTGGGTGAACATTTCATCACAGGAACCTTTTCCTGCTGGTTAACCCCTGCACTTGGCTCTAAATTTATTTCATTTTCTCACAGTAAGTTTTAGACCCATTAAAGCCTCTCCCAACCTCAAACCTGCAATTAGGATGGCTCTGAACTCCAAGTACACTCACGGGCTGCCTCTTGGCTATATCACTCCATCACAGTTAGGAGCCATCCTTTTCCTCATGCACATTCCCATGTATGAGTGTATTTAGGGTTCAGGAAAGGTGCTGGATCCACAGGCAAGATGAACTAAGTACTCACTAGCCCCAGAACAAGTATTCAACAGCATAGGTTATAGAAGTACAAGCTTTTTTCTTGTAAACCCCAGGATGCTCAAGCAGGAGGAATCACTTCTAAAGGTGAGACAATAATCTGGTCTCCACGCCCATCCAGCTCTCACACTCTCTACTGCGACTCCCAGTCACACTGGCAGTTAGTACCAAGTGTAGTAATCATTTTTGTAATATGGATAATCACGCTCTGGGAACCAAACTCAGACTCTGACAACCAAACACATTTTTAATAGGCCACCAAATGGCAGCAACTTGCAGTCACTACTGACCGGGGATTAACTCAAACCGGCAGTTTACAGATGAAAGATATAATATCCCATTACAAATCCTTGAGTCATCCCTTCTTTTACACTGGCAAGGACTTTTTTTTCCCTTGAGATTTCTGTCTTCACCCAAACACTAATAGGCCTGCTCACAAAGAATTAATTGACTTGACTATTATATGAACTCTCCCCTCTCCAAGTCAGCCTGAGGCCCTGGTTTTGAAAAACTACTAAAGATGAACCATGATTTAACACAGTTTTGACCAGCCACAATGGACAAAGCCAAACAACATTTAAACATGATTCAGAAACAATATTTGAGTCAATATCGGAGACTAGACATGCACATCAGCTTTGCGGACATGTCAGAAACAGAATATAACCATATATAATCATTCTTTGAAGCTGAGTAGCCCAGTAGACAGGGCACAGGAGTGAGAAAGAAAACGTTTATTCTGTTCTCATTTGCAGCTCAGTTTATACATTGGGGAAATTGAGGAATGCAAACGATAAACAACTTGGCCAAGGTCACAGAGAGAGTCAGAGCCATCACTTAAGATGTCTAAGGTTGGGCAACCAAAAACTGAGCCACCCAAAAACACTGATCAGTTTTCAAAATCTTGGAGTAGAATTTGATGTCATGTAATTCTTAATAATAGCTTATTTTTCTACTTCCTCAGTTTACAGTCCCTGCAGTGATCTAGCACCAATTTGGTTTCTGTGAAGCAAAACACATTTTTCATAAGTGGTTTACCTGCTGTTATACAGGCTGGGATTTATTTATTTTTTTTAAAAAAGGGAAACTATTATAAAGAATTCCTAAAGGAAAAGGTTTCATTTATCCATTTTGGTACAAGTTTCTATAGGACAACATGATTGGCTTTACTCAGCTGAAATGTCATATTTGCAAGTTGATAAGTATGACAAAAAAAATCCACATTTTTTTAAATGCTTATCTGCCGTGCAAGTAATAATAATAAAATATAGGCCAGACATATCTGCCTCATTATTTTTTTTTTGCAATTGACCTTTTACTGATTCATAATGAGACATTTCAAAAATGTTTCAAGCCTTAAAAATAAATAAATAAATTGAACTGGTCTGTGGACCAGCGATGATGTTCATAGGAGACTTTAACTACTGCTTGAAAATATGTCAATGGGTTATTGAGAATAATGTACAAAGGGCCTGATTCTCAATTCACAATTTTATACTAATGTAACAGCACTGACTTCAAGAGAGTTACCTCTGATGAACATTGAAAGCAGTGGACATGTTGTTCCTTGATTTTAGCAAAGCTTTTGACACTGTCTCCCACAGTATTCTTGTCAGCAAGTTAAAGAAGTACGGGCTGGATGAATGCACTGTAAGGTGGGTAGAAAGTTGGCTAGATTGTCGGGCTCAACAGGTAGTGATCAATGGCTCCATGTCTAGTTGGCAGCTGGTATCAAGTGGAGTGCCCCAAGGGTCGGTCCTGGGGCCGGTTTTGTTCAATATCTTCATTAATGATCTGGAGGATGGTGTGGATTGCACCCTCAGCAAGTTTGCAGATGACACTAAACTGGGAGGAGAGGTAGATACCCTGGAGGATAGGGATAGGATTCAGAGGGCCCTAGACAAATTAGAGGATTGGGCCAAAAAAAATCTGATGAGGTTCAACAAGGACAGAGTCCCTGCACTTAGGATGGAAGAATCCCATGCACCGCTACAGACTAGGGATCGAATGGCTAGGCAGCAACTCTGCAGAAAGGGACTTAGGGGTTATAGTGGACGAGACGCTGGATATGAGTCAACAGTGTGCCCTTGTTGCCAAGAAGGCCAATGGCATTTTGGGATGTGTAAGTAGGGGCATTGCCAGCAGATCGAGGGAAGTGGTCATTCCCCTCTATTCGAAATTGGTGAGGCCTCATCTGGAGTACTGTGTCCAGTTTTGGGTCCCACACTAAAAGAAGGATGTGGAAAAATTGGAAAATGTCCAGCGGAGGGCAACAAAAATGATTAGGGGACTGGAACACATGACTTATGATGAGAGGCTGAGGGAACTGGGATTGTTTCATCTGTGGAAGAGAAGAATGAGGAGGGATTTGATAGCTGCTTTCAACTACCTGGAAGGGGGATCCAAAGAGAAAGGTTCTAGACTGTTCTCAGTGGTAGCAGATGACAGAACGAGGAGTAATGGTCTCAAGTTGCAGTGGGGGAGGTTTAGTTTGGATATTAGGAAAAACTTTTTCACTAGGAAGGTGGTGAAACACTGGAAGGAGTTACCTAGGGAGGTGGTAGAATCTCCTTCCTTAGAATTTTTTAAGGACAGGCTTGACCAAGCCCTGGCTGGGATGATTTAGTTGGGGTTTGGTCCTGTTTGAGCAGGGGGTTGGACTAGATGACCTCCTGAGGTCCCTTCCAACCCTGATATTCTATAATTCTATGATTTGTAACTCAGAGCAGAATCATACTGAAGCAACCCAGGAAAATATGAATGTTATTCTTTATATAATATCATTTTTATTAAACTTCTGCTGAAATTCTCATGCATTCACATATTTATGTGGTTACACAAATGACCAAGTTGTCCTCTCAGTTATTGAGTGAAAGCCTTTGAGTCATTGCTATTGCATAGAGGTGCATTAGGGCAGTATTTGGCCTGGTCTTTTAAATCACAATATTAATCACCTGATTTTGCCCCCTTTACCAATGTTGAAAAGCATAAGTGAATCTATAAATCTCACTATGATCACTTGCAGAAAGGTGTCATCCTACTCAACATGAGTAAGGGCAGCAGAGTTTCAGTAAAGGTATGTTTTTTTTATCGTCTGCTTTCACACTGAAGAATCTCTGAACAGAGATGCTCCAACTTCAAAATCAATACTGTCTGTTTGTATCTGCAGATAATTACAACCATTTAGGAGATTATTCACTTTGTCAAAGTTCCACAACACTAAAGTTGGATGTTCAGAACCTAATTTAAAGTTACCCCATGTAGAGTAGACAGAAAAACAGTTTCTCAGTTTTAATTTGGTGCTTCTTGCAAAAGTCTTTGTTGTCCTTTTTAACCTGCCATATGAAATCAACTGTAATGCCATCAACACAGCAATCATGTTCATATCTGATACTGTGCATCATATTTGAGCTCTAATTTAAATGGACCAAGCATGTTTCCTCCTGAACATCCATGGCAATGGAAATTTAGGCCACTCTGTATTTAGTTCCAAATATGAATCAAACCTAAAATAGAGCGAGATATGAATTCAAAATGTAGGGAGTTTTTCTTTCATATTTTGTACAACACAGAATAACGCACACATAATCTCTGTAAAGAAGTTTTTTACTGAGCACAAAACTGATACAAAGTAACATTCCTTTGAATAGCAACTTGCATAGCCAAGTCAGAAAAGTCCAAACAACAAAATACCCCAAAACATAAGGTGGGAGGGGTATTTGGCTCCTTTTTTGTTTCTAGATTCTTTTCCGATAATTGGAAATTCCCAAATGACAGACTGTCAAGGTTCCTCTCCCACTCTGAACTCTAGGGTACAGATGTGGGGTCCTGCATGAAAAACCTCCTAAGCTTATCTTTACCAGCTTAGGTCAAAACTTCCCCAAGGTACAAAATATTCCACCCTTTGTCCTTGGATTGGCCACTACCACCACCAAACAAATACTGGTTACTGGGGAAGAGCTGTTTGGAAACGTCTTTCCCCCCAAAATACTTCCCAAAACCTTGCACCCCACTTCCTGGACAAGGTTTGGTAAAAAGCCTCACCAATTTGCCTAGGTGACTACAGACCCAGACCCTTGGATCTTAAGAACAATGAACAATCCTCCCAACACTTACATCCCCCATTTCCTGGGAAATGTTGGATAAAAAGCCTCACCAATTTGCATAGGTGACCACAGACCCAAACCCTTGGATCTGAGAACAATGAAAAAACATTCAGCTTTCTTACAAGAAGACTTTTAATAGAAATAGAAGTAAATAGAAGTAAAGAAATCACCTCTGTAAAATCAGGATGGTAGATACCTTACAGGATAGTTAGATTCAAAACATAGAGAACCCCTCTAGGCAAAACCTTAAGTTACAAAAAAGATACACAGACAGAAATAGTTATTCTATTCAGCACAATTCTTTTCTCAGCCATTTAAAGAAATCATAATCTAACGCATACCTAGCTAGATTACTTATTAAAAGTTCTAAGACTCCATTCCTGGTCTATCCCCAGCAGAAACAGCATATAGACAGACAGCGACCCTTTGTTTCTCTCCCTCCTCCCAGCTTTTGAAAGTATCTTGTCTCCTCATTGGTCATTTTGGTCAGGTGCCAGCGAGGTTACCTTTAGCTTCTTAACCCTTTACAGGTGAGAGGAGTTTTCCTCTGGCCAGGAGGGATTTTAAAGGGGTTTACTCTTCCCTTTATATTTATGACACAGACCAACCAGAACAGGTCTTCAACAAACAGAAATTAAAATATTAAACTTCCATATTTCAACAGGATCTAGGAAAGTATTGAGGTCCCAAATGTTCTCTTGTGACCTGATGTGTTGTCCCACCAGATCTATTTAGCTACTGGTTGCCCAGCAAAAAGTTCATTAAAATTCCAAGGCAACTATTCCATTTGGCCAAGTTCAGCACCTAAACATAGAAAATAAATATCCGTAAATCGAACTAATATTTTCTGAAGCAGCAATTTTCTTACCTTGCCTATCTGTCCATTTCTGTTACTATCAATGGAAATATTTTTGTCCATTTGTGTGTGTGGGTACAGTGAAATCAATGTTTATCAGTATTTACCAATAATTCTCCTTCAGGCAGGATCCACAAATAGACAAGGACTGTGTAGCAGAACATCATGTTTTATTAGTTTGCAGAATTGTGCTGATATTCTGCTTGGGATCTGCCTATTGAGGAAGAAAAGAAGTGGAGACATGAATCCCCATGCTGAAGTCTGTTTATGGAAGGCTGGAGGACAAGCACTGGAATAGGGAGGGTGGGAGAGGCACATGCTTTTCTATTTAGATGCATGAGCATCCATCTTATAAGGCTCTGAGACATGTCCATATTCAATGATGAGGATGAAGGGATCATGGCTGAAAGGGATAGTGATTGGACTGATATATGTAAATAATAGGTCAATGGATAAAGGACCAGTAGCATAGTACCATAGTTTATGGATTTTGTAGGACCAATAACAGTTGTTTTTATGCACTGCAAATGACTTCTTCTGGAATCCAGTGACATCATCACTTAATAATAGGAAGGCTGACTCACTCCTGACTGTTCTGACCTTTTGACAGTAGTATTCTGTGTAGGCAACTGCCCCAGCCGTTCTGTGTGTGTGTGTATATGTGTGATCTCATACCATGCACCTACGTGGTGATCATTTTCAAGGCTGGCAGGCAGCAGAGAGTGGCAAGATGAAGATTTCTTTTTTTTAACCTTCTTGGGTTTCTCTTCCATGTTGTGTGGTGTGTCAATCTGCACAGAAGAGGAGGAACAATGAGACCCTACAAAAATGCCCTTTAACATAGCCAAAAAGGCTCTCATTGCCCAGAAAAAAAGGAAGAGCTCCCAAATCCCAGCATAAGTGAGAAAAGCATACATCTGTTCAACTGTTAGAAAAAATATGATAAACATTCTAATTCTGTGCATGAAAGTCTGGTCCTTGACTGCAATCACACTGTGGAGGTGGAAAATTCTGGGAGGCTGTCCTCATCAGTTAGCAAAGATAGAGCTGTAGAAATATGTTCTGTGCCCGTGTTACCAAGGAAGAAGGAAAAGATAGCATATCATCATGGGATGTGACTTTCATAGTGAAGTTCTATAGAATTTCATAAAAAAGGAAAACCATTCTGTAAGTTTTTTGAATCGTCCGATAGGATTTAATAGAGATTCATCACAGCAGTAAGATTCTATTCAGTAGTTCTAAACAAAATAAAATAAATCTGTGGAGAGTTTTAAAAGTAATTTTTAAGAATTCCACAATGGTAGGATGCAGTTAAAAATAGCTTAGTTTAGTTGTGTAGCTTTCTTTTTTTTTTTGGGTGGGGACAGAGTAGCATAGATGGAAAAACACATGGGAGGATCAGTAATGCGTAAGAGTGGGACAACCTGACAGGCTTGCTTTTCTGCATATTATCTTGTCCTCCCATTGAGCCAAGATTCATGACCTTCTTTGGCTTTGAAGAATACAGATGCTTGTAACAGGATTGGGTATTGTCAGTAGATGCTTATTTAATAAGACAGGGCAGGGAAATGACCCAAGTGTTCAAATGGAGATTGAGTTAGAATGAAAAGAGAAACAATGTGGTTCATGTTGCATTTTAAAAGCCTGAATGTGTGTGTAACTTTCATGTTGATCAAACAAAATAGAAATAAATGATTTGGAAAAAAAAGCCCTTTGGTAGTGTTCCAAAACACTGTTTCATCTTGTGTATTAATATGGAAATTTAGATGCTGTGAGCTTAAATTCTATGTTCCCCCTACTAATCTTTACCATGTAGAGTGCTTCCATTAGAGCACAGAGTGAAATATGGAGAAGTCTTTGAAGTTTGGATGTAATGATTTCAATCACAAAAAATGCAAGCTTTTGACACAGTAAACCTCAGCTCTAGTTGCATCTCTCTTTCAAAACTTGTTATGAACACAAGAAAAAAAAAAGGAGAGATTTTATCTGTTTAATACCCATTATTTAAATGGAAAACATATTGCTCATCAGTTAGATAGCTCACTCTTTAAATAGCTTTACAGCATTGACTATTTGAAAATTAGTGCTGCAAACAAAGGTTTTTACTATAAAAAGCTTTTTAACATGCCACAATCATTCTTTTTAATGTTATATTTAGGATCTTCAAAGATCATAATGCTTCAGGGAACAGACCACCAGGTTCCTGTCCTCCCAACCCCTCATTACAGCCTCCAGGACTAGGAATCTGGCTTTCCTCCTAACCTCAGAGTGAAAGAAGGAACTAAGTTTGTGTGGGCAACAGGAAAAAACAGGACACCTGCCTCTGACCAATGAAGTAAAATGATCAGCTCCCTTCCATTAGGGAATGTAAGAAGAGCTGCTGCATGTTGTTGCCTGTGGCAAGGAGACATTTTGAGAGTCTTGGGTCTGTTTTGGGTGGTGATCAGAATTTTTTTAATGAAAATGTTTTCTGGGATACATGTTAAAACTATGCAATAGAATCATAGAAATGTAGGGCTGGAAAGGATCTTGAGAAGCGATCAGATGCCTGTACTGTGGCAGGTCCAAACAAACCTAGACCATTCCTGTTGGGATTTTATTCAACCTGTTTTTATAAACCTCCAACTATGGGGATTTCACAACCTCCCTTGGAAGTCTATTCCAGAGCTAAACTACACTTACGTAGCAAGTTGTTCCTCATATCTGACCTAAATCTCCCTTGCTGCAGATTAAGCCCATTACTCATTTTACTACCTCCAGTTGAAATAGAGAACAATCGGTCACCATCTTCTGTGTAACAGCCCTTAACATATCTGAAGACTATTAGGTCTCCCTCAGTCTTCTTTTCTCAAGGCTAAACATGCCCAGTTTGTATAACCTTTCCTCATAGGTAAGGTTTTATTAACCTTGTATCATTTTTGTTGCTCTCCTTTGTACTTTCTCCAATTTGCCCACAACCTTCCTAAAGTGTGGCGCTCAGCACGGGGCACAGTACTCCAGCTGAAGCCCCACAAGTGCTAAGCCTCACCAGTGGTGCGTAGAGTGGGAGAGTTACCTCCTGCATCTTACACATGACACTCTTGTCAACATATTCCAGGATGATATTAGCCTTTTTCACAACAAAAGGTAGGCACCACAGCAGCTGGATATTAGGGGCTTGATTGAAAATGCACTGAAATCAATTAGAGTCTTTCCATTGATTTCAATGAACTTTACATCAGGCCTTAAGGCTACAGGCAGTCAGATCCCACAGTAAAGGTATCCCTATAAATACCCAGGTAGATACATCAAGAATTTTTTTTCGAAAAGAGTCAGTCTATTTGGCTTATACTAAGAAGGGGAGAAAATAGCAAAATAGCCACAGGTTTTAAAAGAAAAAGAAAAATGGCTGTTTTTTCCTCATATAAATTGTCTTGTGCTGCATTGTTCTTTCCATTCTCTTGTCTGTATGCTAAGCATTTAGATTATTAACTGTTCAGAACAGGGAGCTGTTTCCTTTCATCTGTGTGAAATGCATATCACATTTGGGCAATATAGAAATCATCATTATTAGTAGTCATCATCATCATGTTCCCATTAAGCCTCTGGTGTTTAGGGCAGCAACAAAGCTCCTCCACTCCTGTCTGTTTCTGGCAAGTCTTTCAATGGTTCCCCAGCTGTGCCCCAGGTTTTTCAGCTCAGCTTCCACAGCTCTTCACCACGTTGTTTTCGGGCAGTCTCCTTTTCACTTGCCTTGAGGAGTCCATCTTATTGCTACTCTGGTGATGGAATCAATTTCCATTAGAAGCATATGGCCAATCCGTCTCCAACGCCCCCTGGCAATTATGGTGCTCATGTCCTCTTGGCTGCACTGTGTCAGTAGATCTTGGTTTGAGATTGTTCTGAGCCAGAAGAGACAGAGCATTTTTCTGAGGCAGGTTGTATGGAATGAAGACAGTTTGGACATGTCATACTTTCTCATTCTCCAGCATTCTGCACTATAATGTAATGTTGAAAGTTCGCAGCTCTGATAAATGTTGAGTTTGGTTTTGGTGTTATATTTTGATGATTTCTGGACTGTATTTAAGCTCCTGAAGGTGTTCCTGGATTTACTGATTTTGTTCCAGATGTCCTGACTCGTTCCACCATCCCGGTTGATGGTGCTGCTGAAGTATATGAATGTTTCTACACTGGTGGGAGTATAATCCTCTATCCATACTCATGATGGTGAGGCAATATTAAAGATCATGATATCTGGCTTATTGTGGATGATTTTCAGTCCAATTTGCTGGCTGAATGCATTGAGTCGAGTTTTTGTATTCTTGTATTCTTGTATATGGTGTTGTGTATGTGATAGGAGAGCGAGATCATCTGTCTTCAAGCGATGAGAAGGGTATCCATTTAATGCCTCTTGGCATGTCTTCTGCTGCTGTAGTAATAGTGCTAATATAATATATAGTACCTAAAGGACTAAACGACTAGGAATGTAACATGAAGCCTTTCCTTAAATTATTGGTGGTTCAAATCTAGAACAAACTAGAAATGATTGAATCATCGTCGTCATCGTCGTCGTCATCATCATCATCATCTGGCAGTTTGTTAAATGAGTTAGTGGGTCTCAGTCTAGTTCCTAATAGATAGACATCCATGCTACAAAAATCATTAGTAGAACTGATGCACAGACATACCACCACAGTTGCCAACTTTCATGTAGTAAATAAGCACTCCGACTTTCACAATAAGTCAAAAATCAAGCTAATCCCATTCCAAAAAAAGGCCAAAACAAAGCAATCCCTAAGAACCACAACACTGTATGTGACTAGATCCCACTGGCATGCAGTCTGGGACTGTGGTGGGCCCACTATGCACCCCTGACTCTCTCTCCCCCCATTGCCCCTGCTTGCCCCCCATTTCCCCATTTGCCTCTGCTTGCTGGGAGCCAATAAAAAAAAAAAAAAGAAGAAACAAGCTACAACAAGTAGCAAGCTACAAGCCAAACAAGCAACAAGGTACAAGCCAAAAACTAGCAAACAAGCAACTCACAAGCCAATTAATCCAAAAAACAAGCCCAATTTCTGCGTTTTGTTTGCAGGTTTGGCATGTCTGCATACCACCAGGGTAACCATAAAACAATTGAAAAATCATGAAGATTGGGCTACATTCTCAGTCCAAGAGCTTCAAACTTTGGCTCTGTATCAACGAAGTGTGGGGTAGCCTATGTAGATACAGCTCATGTTATAACTTTTTTGTCCATATTATAACTCTCTGTGAAAATTGAACTTCGGTGCAATCAATCCAGCACAACAATAAATTCATTTTTTTTTCAAAATTACCATTATAAACTCTCAAAAGTAGTTTTACTGCTAATGTAAGCAGGCTTCAACTATGGAGGTTTTAAAATAACTAGCTTTGGTATATTTACTAACCTTGTTTAAGTCACCCTAACTTTATGGGCATTCATATTGGATAGAGTGGATTACAAAACTTTAATTAGGTTCCAGAATAAAGTACTGCTATAGATACATAACAATCCCACTAACACTAATAAGTCTGTATGTTGAGGAAAACTAAAACCATATATATCTCCACCCAGTATCGCTGATGTCCACAAAACAAACAACAACAAAAACTAATTCTAGGCATTAGGTATTATGGATCCAAAATGTCAAACACAAAACTACGTGTGTGTAACATTTTGGATCCATAATACCCAATGATTAAGAACTTGATTTAAAATAAAAATATTGCATGAAAAGTACAAACGTTAGAATCAAATCTAGAGCAAATACACTCTATATGCCAGATGCTTGGCTCCTGTGTATTAACAGATCTCCAGTTTATACCAGCTGAGGATCTTGCACTGTTTATATTTTAAAGCTGTTCCCCTGACTCTAATTATTTATGAATGTCAAAACAAAGTCTTGTAATGGAAAGAGTAGCATTATGAATTTGTAGAGCAAGATTTGAACTTCCTCATTCAGAAACTCTTTTGAAGATTCTGATATCGTTCATTCTACCAAGTTGGTCTGTCATAGTAAAACATGCTAATGTCCATTCGTTTTGTGAGGGTTTCAACAGCTAGTCTAAAATATATCAAATGCTGTATATCACATTGGACTTTATTTAATGGGAAGGATTCTATGGAGACAACTGTCAGAACAAAGGGATAAATTCTATTATAATTTGAGAAATAGCTGGCATCCTGCCATTTTTAATCTAAAAATTTCAATAAATCCTCCATGAATTGAGAATCTATTTTCAATTATCCTTATTTACCATCAATTTAAAAACCACAGTCTATACTAGTAGCCAGATAATGCTCTAGGCTTTACTAGAGATACATTTCAAGACTAAACAGCTGGAAGAAAACTAGAACTGCATCAGTAAATGACATTGAAGGTCTTGTTAGCAGACTCTTTGTGCACTGAATGCTACTCACTTAATTTACAAATTTAGTTATCAGTTAACAGCTTCAAGGCGTTTCACAATAATCTCAGGCAATCAAAATATTTACAAAATGTAAAGTGATCAGACAGATTTGCCCATGCTTCTTTATTGGTTCTGGAATCCTAGTAACAAGGCCCCTGCAGGGTAACTGCATGTTTATCACTCCCTGCATGGTCCACTCCAGGAATGCTCAGTCAGGAATCATCTGTCTCTGAACAGGGACCTTTTTGTCCCCTGCCTTTCTGACTGGGTTTTTTTAAGGTTGCACAGTCCCCTTCCACTGTGCTATCCCCAGCCAGCCTCTGTGCTGTGCTTTCTCTCCCAGGGCTACAAACAGTGTATTGCTAATTGTTACAAGTGACCACACAGACCACGAGGCAAAGCACATTTATTTCAAGAACAAAAGAATCACAGAGAAAACACATAAAAACAATAAAAGATTCTACATGATTCCTAAGTATACCAGAAATTGTCCATCGGTTGAGTGGGCATTCTGGCAGGTTAAAGTCTTTCCTGCTCTTCAGTAGGAGTGGT
The DNA here is from genome assembly GCF_965152235.1 of Eretmochelys imbricata. Taxonomy (NCBI): domain Eukaryota; kingdom Metazoa; phylum Chordata; order Testudines; family Cheloniidae; genus Eretmochelys; species Eretmochelys imbricata. The sequence continues at coordinate 88,989,443 of NC_135572.1, read as the reverse complement.
GCCCCTTTGGACAAAAAGTTCCTGTCCATCCCCTGATCAGAAAGAAGGTCCTGGGTCTGTTTAAATTTAGCCCTTTGTAACCATAAATTCTGTTTTGTCTTCCACCCCCTAAAATCAGGCAAAACCAGTCCCTCCTGCTATTCCCCAGGAGGTCAGGCTTCAAAGCCTGCACTGGGATTTTGCATTAATCCCCTCCCTCCGACAGTGATTCCAGATTCTGCAAAAAAAACCCTTCACCACTCCGTGGGCCAGGAACACAGAAATACACACCACCTGTATTGATACAAAGGGCAATGAATATTTTACATCTCATACTGTCTGCACTATCTGAGTATAATGAGTATAATGGTGTTTTGAAGTTTTTATGCATGCTTTAAACACAAAATACAATATTGTACCAAAGACTCTACATGTGGTTGCAATATCTGCCGTGGCCCTCAGGCCACTCTTTGGCAACAGATCTCCAATGCAAGGACACCTTAAAATAGAGGATCACCACCAAAGAAGTGGTTTCATGGAAAAGGAGATGTGTACCCAGCCCTTCCCACCCTCTCCAGTACAAGGTTGCTTGACTCAAAGTGCCCAGTCACCTCAAGCAGATCCCATCTTAATATAGTATCCTTTGTGAGATTATGGGGTGAGTACTGCTGGTAAGGTTGCTTACGACAGCCCACACCCTTCAATATGAATAGGGGAGGTCCACAACTCACCCAAATAAAGTGATTAAATGTTTGAAGGATGAGGCCTGTCCAAGATATTCTCATAGATGGGCCTGATTTTCCGAAGTATTAAGGTCCCAGAACCCCAAATGAACTCAAATGGAGCTGAGGGTTCTCAGGATATCTGAAAGCCAATAGCTTCGCCCAAACTGCAGCTACATGTGAACACTAATCAGTATCACTTTTCTCCCATGCCATCTCAGGGGTTTAGAATCTTGAGGGCCTACTTTTCCAGTAAGCACCATCTGTCACAATTATTAATTATTATTATTATAGTACCCAAAAGCCCCAAATGAGAATGAAGCTCCATGTTGGTAGGTGCTGTACAAGCACACTATAAAAGACAGTCCCTACCTACCCTGAATGGCTTACAATCTAAACAGATAAGACTGACTCAGAGTAGGATGGGAATCAGAGGAACAGAGTGGTGAAGTGACTTGACCCAGGTTAAAAAGCATGTCAATGACCGAGTTGGGAATAGAACACGTCACCTAATTCCCAGTCCAGTACTTGATCCATAAATACAAGGCTACCTCTGAACTAAAATGAGTATTTTTCTTCAAAGAGAGTCCACTGTTTTTTTAAACCTTAAATCATCATGGACTATATAAAACCTTGGAGGAGTTTACATGCGATTATATGGCTAGTAATAGCAGGGTAGATGTGGTAGCATAGGTTTTAGCATGGGCTGTACAAACATGCTGGGGCCAGTGAACGTTTTTCTGAAGCCTATATTGCCACATCTACGCTGATATTTTGAGGCCTTCAAGTGCAGGTATGTCTACCCAAGCTGGGATCATATTTCAGTTTATAGAGTAGATCTACCCTCAAGCTACTTAGCTTGAAATGAGATATGTCTGCCATATTATTATTTTTATTAAAGTATATTTCTAAAAGAAAAAAAAAGTGCAATATTGACAAGCTTGTGTAGTTGAGAAATAAAAGCCAGGAAGATGAACATAACTACAGTATTCATTGGTTTTAATTTTTGATGAATTCAGTTGAAAAAGCTTATATAATCTGAATTCACAGATGTCTTCAAATAGAGCATTTCTAGGAAAAATTAAAAAGAAATATGCTTATGCATAAAAAATGGATCACCAGTGCATTTTTGACAAATATCAGCAGTTTTCCCCAACTTTTCCTAAACTACATTTTGCTCCATTTCTTTTTTCAAGTAAAGCATCTTTAGCTGGATCCTCAGTTGCTGTGAACCAGCACGCCCTCCTTGAAATCAATGGAACTATGTCAAAGTATACATGTAGCGGATCTAACCAAACCTATCCACGTAGCTACTGAATCCTCAGTTAACCCCAATGTCATCATCTCTGCAGTTAGCTAAATGTATTTCTACATTCACTTTTCAACAATACGAAGCAATGGCTATTTTTAACATTACCACACCTAAAAATAGTTAATCTTGTGTCAAACTAGATAGAATGAAACAAAATCCTCTTGAGCGTGTTTCTCAAAATGCCACAGTCAATGGATAATTAGCTAATAAATGAGGAGTAGGCAAGAGAGAAGATGTCATAAGATTTGCAGAGAGATTTGTTTGCACAACATGGGTTTTTAAATGACTCCATTATGTGTGTAAGTGCTACACCATGTTAGGAATGTCAAAGATTTCCTGGATATTTAAGCAAAATTAAGCCCTTTCCAAGCAGGAAAACCGCAGAGCTCATAGGGCTAGATCTTCTGTTGGTCTAAATATGCATAATTCTACTGAGTCAATGGAGCTATGCTGACATACACCAGCTGAGGATCTGGCCCATAATTTGAATAATTACTGCTGTCAGGTTTACACTGAAGTGATGTTGTTAGAAGGGTGGGTATTAGGAAAAAGAGGTAGAGATTGCAAAAACAAGTCACATTCTTCTACACTGCATTCCAAATGCTCACAATGAAAGATAAAAATACCATGTTTAATCTCGGTTTTAACCCTGGATGAAAATTGTAGCTCATTCTCCCTAGTTCCACAAACTCATTTTTCCTTTGACCACAGAGATGTAAAAACTTAAAATGGAAAACACCAAACCATAGATTATCTTTCCCAACTTAGACCCAGTCTCAGCAAATCACCTAAACACATGCTCATCATTAACCATCTGAGAAATCCCATCTCTATTCAACAAGGCAATTACATTGATAGATTACAAGCACCAGAATTTAAATTTTGTTTCTATTTTCCTATCTCTGTAGCAAAATCCAACTCCTATATGTGGACTTGGTGGACTCTGAATATTAATATTATTATTGTGTTACATTAATTATTACATTAACATTAATATTATAATCACATGAAGACCATGGCAACCTCTGGGAGCCTCCAGCAGGATTTTGTAGAGTGCTAGGAAAGCCACTTAATTCTGTCAGACAAGGAATCCAAGATAGTGTCTCTGTTTCCTGTGATCAGAAACATAAAAAATATGTCTTTTAAAGCATTATTGAATACATTTGATCACTATATCAGAAAAGACATTACCACCACTGCAGAATCGTTTCTTCCAAGACTGCCAAGAATAACTTTAGAAAACTAATTGTTTGCAAAATATGCTTTTGTGGAAAATAACCTTTAAAAGAGATGAACATCTTGAACTCAATGGTGTGGTAAAATCTGAGGACTTCTATTATGTGCATGCACATTTTTAAAGTAACAGCCCTGTAGATATCAGTTGTGGAATCAGGAATAATGTTATCTCCAAGGACGTTTAGCAATCATTTCTACCCGGATGACTTTATTAAAGGAGAAAAATTAATTAATTATGCAATCATAGAGACTGGGGAGGGAAAAAGATCCTTTTGTCCATCTCACTGACAATGCAGGATTGTTCACTTCAGGGTGTTCTCCCTTACTTTATTCAGTTCAGTTTGAAAATAACTCAGTTTGTGTAGCTTCTACTATTCCCATTAGAATACTGGTCTGCAGTCCAGTAGACATCATTGTTACAATTGTTTTTTTTTTTTTTTTCCTGATAGTAAACCAAGATTTTCATTTGCACAGTTTTAATCCCATTGTTTATATACCCCTGCAGCAATCTGAACACTTCTTCTCCCTCTGTTGAAATCCTTGAGATACTTGTAAATAGTAATGATAGCCTCTCCCTCAGTCATCAATTAGCTGGGTTATACATAAACATTGTAATCATTTTTTTAGAAATCAGTCACTCCAACACCTTGACAGTAAATCACATTTGTTCTTTTTGTCCCCTCAATTTGCTTCAGTTGTGTCTACATCTTTCTTGTACTGATGTCCACAAATATGTACTGAGGTCAAGTCTAACACTTTACTACTTAGATTCCCATCCAACTTTCTTTCTCTGCGTCTCTCTCAACCTACTAAAGACAAAATTTAGGAAATAAAGTGTGACAAAGAACGAATGTGTGGCAGACAACACATGTATACAGGAAATTTAAAATACTGCAAGATTATGTCCTTCAGTGCAAATAACTCTCAGTTTCATGATTCTTTAATTCTATTTTGAATTATTCTGAGCAATCAAAGAGATGGGACATCAAATGTGCACGAAAGTAAATTTGGGACAAAATTGAACAAATAAGGGCCAGTTAGAGAGTTGTCTTTGCTCCACTGATCTGTTCAAATTACTTCAGCTGCTTAAACTGTCAGCATCATTACCGAGCATCCTCTGTCCAGAAACAGTCTCCCATTCATTGTTCTGAAGGGGAAGTAATCGGAGTGGCTGGATTTTCTGTGAAATATTTTTATGGACATAAGCTGGAAAAGACAATGGTAGAGGGAATATTCTGGTAGAGGGAAGGGATTTTCTTTATTTTAAATATGACCTTGTTAATCATAGATACAAAGAGGATTGTAGCTGGGAATATGCGGAAGAAAATTGGGAGAGACTCAGTGAAAATAAAATTAGTATTTTATCCACTTAATTGTCAGTGATTTTTTAACACATCTGGGTGCTACACAAAAAAATCATAAAATGACAGATTTCAATGGAATGTTAATGGAAAACTTTATAAACATATATATATATATATATATATATATATATAATTTATACATATATATGTATATATATGTTTATATATATATACATATATATTTTTATGAAGTTTATATATATAAACTTCATAAATATATATAATACTTTATAACTTTATAAAGTATGATAAATATATATAATTTAACCACAAATGTGAATGTAGGAATGGGGTGTGCGATTTGATTTTGGAAAGGAAGATCGTAAATAAGAGTATATTTAAGAAAATATTTAAATACTAGTCACAATCTTAGTACCTTCAAATGTTCCTTTCATATATATATATATATATATATAGTCTCTTTTTAGCCTTCCTTTCTCATCAGCAAAACCCCATCCAGAGTCCATTCAAGCCCCTATAGACTATATATATATATATATATAGGGGCTTGAATGGACCCTGAATGGGGTTTTGCTGATGAGAAAGGAAGGCTAAAAAGAGAATATTTCCAAACAAGTAAACTTAAAGGAAATTCCCAGTGGCTACTTCTACCTTAGAGCTAAAATAAATATTTAGTGTATATAGATATGTGTATGTGTGTGTGTATAAGAAAATATTCAAATACATATCATAGTCTCAGTGTCTTCAGTAAGTAAATAGTTGGAAGCTACCATTTTAAATATACTTCTCAGCAAGTGCCTTGTTTGACTCCATCATACAGCAGTATTGAAAGAATCATCTTTCTCTTTTGAAAGCATTAGAAATTAGACCGTTTCAAAGTTGTGGCTTAGCAGGTTTGACACCTCTGAGAGGCCAAATTTAATATCTAGATACTTGGGTACCAGATATGAAACCCTGGGAGTTTGGCCATTGACTTCAGTGGAGCCAGACTTTCATCCCACATATATAAGCCCGTTTGTGAGAGAACAAAGTATTTTAGAGAGATTCCAGATTAGAGACACAAGGTGGGTGAGGTAATATCTTTTATTGGACCAACATCTATTGGAGACAGACAAACTTTCCAGCTCACACAGAGATCTTATTCAGAGATATAATTAAAGGAAAGTTTTAAAAATACATATAAAATATCTCATGAAAATGAATCATAAATTGCCTAATAACAAGAAGCGAGGTCCAGAGCCTTAGCTGATATAAATCAATGTAGCCAACAGAATCAATGCATTTATGTAGATTTATACCAGCTGTCACACCCCCTGGCTTGAAGTGGTTTCCATTATATACAGGGTTTACAGTTTGGGTCAATGGCTCACAGCACCCCCACCACACAATTTGTTTCACCACTCCTGGAAATAACTATAAAGAATATTGCTAGAGTTCTATCTTTTCATGCTGGTGCATAAAAGTTTCCTTCCTCCTTTTACATTAAGATAACCCCATTTTCAAGGTTTTTTTCAGGGAGGAACAAAAGAAGCAAAGAATCTCCAACCTACTTGTATAAGAAATGCTCATTAGTGGATCCAAAGGAAGGAATCTGAGGCAAGGGAGGAAGCCCAGAAGCAAGAGAATATAAGAATAATGTGTGGTCCTATCACCTCAGAGCAGTTACCCGTGGCAAGATTTTGATCTTTTTCAAGATTATGCTTCAGTACTCTGGGCCAGATTTTTAAAAGGTTTAGGCACATAACATGTCTGCCAATTGCATGCTCAGTTCGTGTGTGAAACTGCATTTACAAATTGGATGCTGAGTTATACAAGTAGTCAACTCTGCCCACTTGTAAGTTCATTTCTGGACATTGCTTGCAAAAGTGAAGGGCTGAATGGTGCACAATCTTTGCCTGTGTAAATGTGCAGCTACTCTTTTTTAAAAAAATATCTGTCTCTTGAAGAGCAAATCAAACGAACAAACACACATAAAACAAATTTTTTTTTCAAGAGAGGAGTCAGACTGTCAGAAAAAAGGTAAAAATTTATATATATATATATCCATGAGGAAGTCTTACTTATATCTCTTAATTAACATGTCTGGACAGTAATCTTTTGGGCAGTTGTCTGGAAGTTCAAAATGTCAGTGTGAAATATCATCCAGTTATATGGATTTTTTTAAATAAACATAACTAAAGTTGGAGTGCACTTAGCAACAGTGCCCTAGTTTTCTTTGCAGTAGTCTCCTTTCCTAACAAAATGCTAGCAGTGCTACCAGAATAATAACTGTAAAAGTACAGTATATTAGTTCCAGAGACATTTCAATCTAAAAGTCATTTGATATAGTACAAGTAATGATAAGGAAACCTTACAAGAGATTTGAAGGTTTGTGTAAGTCAAAATTCACATAAACCTTTGGGTGAATGATTCAGGAAACTGGATATTAACAGTTTTGTGTGATTTTCACCACCTCCTGATATCAACTGGGCTGAAAATTGTATAAAAATAGCTTTTCTTTAGGTATTTTTGCTTCCAGAAATTTGTTAAATCTCAATAAAACATTTGGGATTTGTTTCTATTTTGGTCAGAGTTACAGGTTGATTTTTTTTTTTAAATCCAAACCACTTTGCCCACCCCTAATAATTAAGGAATAAGATAAACGACTAGCTGATCATCATCAAAAAGTCAAGAACAGATTGCCCACTGTTCTTTGGCATTAGGGACGTTGCATGTCATGCAAAGACTGGCAAGCATCTGCTTAAAAATAAGAGGCTGGTTCTGTACATCAATTGTGCTATTCTTGAATCAGTCTCTTTCAATGATTGAATTTATTGTTAGGAAAGAGGGACTTTGGGACACTGTCTAGAGAGAATCATAATTTCCTCTTCTGCAAAATTCTCTACCGTACATTCAAGGCTGGGTAAGAGTAACAATCAAACCTATTAATATAGCACAATAAATGGAGCCTTAAACATTTCCCTTTCTCCCTGTATTATGGCACAGATGCTTGCATTTTCATATACAGGAAAACATTTTCACATAATTTTTGTGTGTTTAAAGAATGTTTGTATGTAAAGATTAATTTTTCAAACTTTCAGGAAGCCATTGTTCTTAAATTATAGCACAACTAGGGAGATCATGTCTTACTAATCTATTAGAGTTCTTTAAGGGGGTCAACAAAACATGTGGACAAGGGGGATACAGTGAACATAGTGTACTTAGATTTCCAGAAAGCTTTTGACAACGTCCCTCACCAAAGGCTCTTATGTAAATTAAGTTGTATGGGATAAGAGGGAAGATCCTTTCATGGATTGAGAACTGGTTAAAAGACAGGGAACAAAGGGTAGGAATCAATGGTAAATTTTCAGAATGGAGAGGGGTAACTAGTGGTGTTCCCCAAGGGTCAGTCCTTAGACCAATCCTATTCAACCTATTCATAAATGATCTGGAGAAAGGGATAACCAGCGAGGTGGCAAAGTTTGCAGATGATACTAAACTGCTCAACATAGTTAAGACCAAAGCAGACTGTGAAGAACTTCAAAAAGATCTCACAAAACTAAGAGATTGGGCAACAAAATGGCAAATGAAATGTAATGTGGATAAATGTAAAGTAATGCACATTGGAAAAATAACCCCAATTATACATACAATATGATGGGGGCTAATTTAGCTACAACTAATAAGAAGAAAGATCTTGGAGTCATCATGGATAGTTCTCTGAAGATGTCCACGCAGTATGCAGCAGCAGTCAAAAAAGCAAACGGGATGTTAGGAATCATTAAAAAAGGATAGAGAATAAGACAGAAAATATCTTATTGCCCTTATATAAATCCATGGTACTCCCATATCTTGAATACTGCATACAGATGTGGTCCCTTCATTTCAGAAAAGATATACTGGCATTGGAAAAGGTTCAGAAAAGGGCAACTAAAATGATTAGGGGTTTGGAAGGGGTCCCATATGAGGAGAGATTAAAGAGGCTTGGACTTTTCAGCTTCGAAAAGAGGAGCCTGAGGAGGGATATGATAGAGGTATATAAAATCATGAGTATTGTGGAGAAAGTGAATAAAGAAAAGTTATTTACTTGTTCCCATAATATAAGAACTAGGGGCCACCAAATAGAATTAATGGGTAGCAGGTTTAAAATAAATAAAAAGAAGTTCTTCTTCACTCAGCTCACAGTCAACCTGTGGAACTCCTTGCCTGAGGAGGTTGTGAAGGCTAGGACTATAACAGGGTTTAAAAGAGAACTAGATAAATTCATGGAGGTTAAGTTCATTAATGGCTATTAGCCAGGATGGGTAAGTAATGGTGTCCCTAGCCTCTTTTGTCAGAGTATTGAGATGGATGGCAGCAGAGAGATCACTTGATCATTACCTGTTAGGATTCACTCCCTCTGGGGCACCTGGCATTGGCAACTGTTGGTAGACAGGATACTGGGCTGGATGGACTTTGGTCTGACCCAGTATGGCCATTCTTATGTTCTTATGTTCTTTAACTGGTTGAGAAAAAAATGGCAATTTGCTTCCATTTTTTCTCTCCCCCAGCTATGTCCTTTTTGTCACCAAAAAGTTTCAAATGTTGATTTTTGCAACCATCTCTATAAACTAGATTTAAAAACTATGTCTTCAGGCCTGATTTTGCAAAGTGATTCACTTGGAAAGACCCTTATTCTCAGAAAGAAGCCTTTGCTGGATTGCGGTCTTTGATTGCATATTCCATAGGACAGGGAATGTGACTTCTTTTTTTTAGGTGCAAAGTGCTATATAATGGTATGTCTTTCTATACATTATTTTATGTTTAAATTAAATACCATTAAATGCAGGAGATTCTGGTTCTGCTGTATGTGCAACATTATTTGTTTACTCATCTCACAGCTATAACCAATCTTGAATGTACATACACAATATTAGTACCTAGCATAATACAATCAAAAATGCTTTTTAGTTCTATATACTTTACAGAACTTGGTTTTGTTTGCTTTAATATGCAACATTAGGAAGACATCTAAGGTTTGTGTTTTTTCACCTCAGACTGGGTGTTTTCTGCAGTCAGATGTTTCCACATTAAGTTGCCAGCTTTTCTGACCTTATAAGCCTGCCACTTTATATCTTCATACTTAGAGATATCTCCTAGCTCCAACAATGTCTGCTCCATTTTTGTTGCTAAATAATGCTTCAGGGCTATCCCTGTAAGGTATCCTCTTGTTTTCTATATTAAGCCATTAGTCTTCCGTTACCTCGCTTGGAGGCATTTCATACTGCTAGCAAATTGTTCTGTGAATCATTGACTCTACGTTTTTGTTGTTATGTTTTTTTTTGTTGTTTTTATAGGCAGTTGTTTGTGAAGTGCAGTTTAGCTATAGTTGGTGGGCTATTCAATTAGCTTTTGTGATTGACAGTTATACATTTCCTTACACTATCCTCTGATCTTGTACTTTGTCATATTTACTCATATTTCTTTCATATACTGAGATGGATTAAACCCAACTAAGATCCACATCTGATACAAACAGAGTGCCCAAGCATAAATTTGTCAGGATCAATGATGACACAATGGGGGGAGAGATCGCTCGGTGGTTTAAGCATTAGCCTGTTAAACCCAGGGTTGTGAGTTCAATCCTTGAGGGGGCCATTTGGGGATTTGGGCCAAAAATTGGGGATTGGCCCTGCTTTGAGCAGGGGGTTAGACTAGATGACCTCCTAAGGTCCATTCCAATCCTGATATTCTATGATTCACAAAGTTTAGTTGGATCCTCCCACTGAGCTATTCTGATAGCAGAAGTTGCAACCGTGCATAAATCTGCTGAGTAAATTTTGTTGACTCACTGTGTCATGTGCAGTTCAATTACTTCACAAGGACATAAGAGAAGAGGACATAACTTACCAGGAGCAGAAACAAGAAGGTCCTGCAGGAAACTCTTAGCATAACCAAGTTTAAGGGGGGATTTTAGGCTGAGGTTGATGAGGTTGTGAGGTTGTTTTTCTTTTTCAGTCACCATTAAAGCAAACTTTGAGAAGGTGGATACCCATGGGCAGAATCTGCTGAATGGTCTCACTTTAACACTTTTAGTATCATAATTTATCAACTGTATTTTGAAAAATCAGACCTAAGGGCTCACTCCTAATCTCCTAGGGGGTGGGGGATTTAGCAGTAGCAGCTGAACATAATAATGAGTAAATGAAGTATATGCCAACATATTTTTCCTTTGCATCCATTCTTTGAGTTTTAGGAAAGCAGGCTGTTCCCCATCCCCCAATTTATTGCTTATTGACTTGTCAGATTTGGAAATTTACTTAATTAAGCCACTTCTTCTGCATATTTTATTGTTGGGATCTACAAGGTTATAGTTTATTGCTGAGATGATGTGCTTACTCTGAGAAAGATTCAACGTTATTATTAATTGCTGGTGATTGTATAAATGGGAAGTTTGGTGGGGGATGCGGTGAATAGCAATTTTCATTATTCAACTAGTGCAAGCAATATTTGTCAAACAGCAATGTGAATAATTATTGACCTTATGAGACCTTCAAGGCAGAATTTTTGTGTGTGTGTGTGCAGATGAATACAATTGTGCTTCCACAAATAAATAGTCAATGGACTAAGAACTTCTATTGATGGTCTGAACATATAGAATCTAGAGTCTGGACTTTGCTATAAAAATTTAAAAAAAACAGACTTTTGTTAAATTAAAAGGTAACTTTCACACACACACACACACACACACACACACTCCCCTCCTTCCCCCGGTTGCAAAGAAAAACTTTTCAAAAGTTAATATTGTGTGAAGTATGTCATCTTCCTGGGTCGGCAGACAGCCTGAAATACTGACTGAGGGGTATGAACTTCACTGAATTTGAATCATCCAGCAAATCTAGTGGAGTTGCTTCAGTCTGCATATTTTTCATAAACCAAAACTTAATAGATTCAAACAGCTGACCCAAAATGCTTCTCAGCAGGAGCAGTTTCTAATTTCTTTAACACCGTTTTCCCCCCTCCCCCATTACTGAAGACTGAAGTGTAAGAGATGGAAGTGCACAGTGAATGCTGCAGCTGATGAAGTGGGAATTTTAGTTTCAAACTCATTATCACTGATACAGACTGAATTGTGAAGATAGAGAGATGGTGCCCTTCCCCCAGTCCTATGAAAAATATTGAGATGATTTTAAGTATATTTTTAACGGCAAGCAGAGCTGGTAACACAGCTGGGATGCAAGCCAAGTTATTAAAATGGCCAGTGAATTTCCGACAGCTTGCAGTTATGTCAGCAGACCACTGAGCATCCATCAAAAAACTCATGCAGTGGTAGCAGCCAACTAGAGTCCTTGTTACAGCAGGAAAGGACAGAGTGAATATTTTAGTGAATTTCTCAGGCACAGGGCCATTTTAATTAGAAATAGTTGTTCCAGAAAAGTTATGGTCATGCTTGATCTGCAGGTACATCAACACACTGCTAGCATTTTGTTTTACCATGCAGACTGTCAGAGACCAGGACATGGAGAGTCATATCTAGTGGTATGAGCAGGATTATCTGGAATGAGGCAGGACAGGGGCAAGACTGGGAAAAAGCACAGAAGCTATCACACTCATGAGCAAATGCTTTGAGCAGCCACCACTCTGGTGTTGCTGCTCAGCTTTAGAGGTGGTCTACTGACACTTCCTACCAATTAGGTGATGTAGCCAATGAGGACGCTTACTGCAGACCAGCTGTGCTTGTTAGGTTGTGTGGTGCCTGCACCACTAAGTACTTTTTAAAGGGTAATTTCTACCATGCTGCATGTAGTGGAGTCAGCTGGCATTCATATGAATGGCCCATTCCGCTGGCCTGTCTACTTGTTTAAATTGTCCTTCATTGGTGAGCTCCTCAGAGCAGGGATCATCCCCCGTTATATATCTAGGAATCGCACAGTACATTGTGGGCACTACTACAAGCAAATATTAAATAATGAGCATAGGTATTTGTGTCATTCCCTAGGGTGTACCCTGAAGTGCTGAATACCCCTAGTTCTCCAGCCTGGGATATCTTTTGCATTGTTTTGCTACTGAACAAACCTCTCCAGACCCTGATCACTCTCAGCCACCAGCATGCAAAGTCACTGCCATCTGAGTACATGAATGTTATGCCCAGTCATTTGTGAATAGATAAAGGGTGACGCCAGCATATCCCTCAGCCCCAGCCTTTCCACCCAGAAATGTGTATCTTGTACCATTCAGTAGCCCACTGGACCATATAAGCTCATAAATTAGTTTGTCATTCCAGCAAAGGGTAATTAATATGTCCCAGCTCGGTTGACCTGAATGGAGATTTCCCAAACATGTCAATCAAATGCATTGGTTTAGAGAAAACAGTAAAACAAGTTTATTAACTTGAGAAAGATAGATTTTAAGTGATTATAAGTGATAAGGTATATAAGACAGAGTTGGTTACAAAAGAAATAAAAAGATAAACACACAAACTATTTCCTAAACTTTACCAAAGCTAATAAGCAAAAAGGTTTCTCACATCCAAAAGCTTTCCACAGTCTGTACTGGCTGGAAATCCTCCAGGCCAGGACAACTCTGCCTAGTTCAATGATACACCTTTTTCTTTCAAGTGATCTTCCTGCCGTGAGTAGAGATGAGAGAGGCAAGGTGATGAGGAGGCCACTGTCTCTTCTTTTTATAATATGACCATTTGTACTGGAAAAGTCTTTGCTGGATCATGGGAGCAGGCACTTCCATGGTGTACATCAGTTGCCAACTGTTAGGGGGCTTATTCCTTCACCCACTTACTTCCCTGGTCCTTCTCGCATGAACAGAAAGCAACGATACCCGAAGTCCAAAGGTGCAAACAATTCGATGTTTATTGGGGTGAACTTCCAGCAAGCATGATTCCAGTTTCCTTCCTTAGTATCCTCCTTCCCAGCTCTGACACCACAGAGGCTTACACCTGTGTCCCTGTTCCCATTCCTACCCATAGCCAAACATGATTCCAACTTCCTTACTCCCATTCCCTGTTCCCATTTCCCCCTTTAGCAAAACATGATTCCAATTTTCTTACCCCCATTCCCTGTTCCCATCTCCCCCTTTAGCAAAACATGATTCCAATTTTCTTACCCCCATTCCCTGTTCCCATCTCACACACCCACATGCCCACCCCCACCCACTCCCACACTTCCTCATTGACTACAGATTATATAGTAAAACTTGAGTTCTGCTTTGCTATACCTTAACCAATCATTTTCCTGAAATTTAACTAACCAATCCTAACATATTGTAACACGATTATGTAACCAATTATATCCCACCACCTTAATTAGTTTACACCCAGCAAAATTAATTATACAGCAGACAGGAACAATCACAGAACCAGACAGAGATTATACAGACAAACAATAGCAAAGTGGGAACTATAATGACAAGACAATACAGAAGTGAGGATTTCACATCCCAGCTATTGATAAGTGAGTTCTTGCCAGACAGGATGCTATCAAACTAAGTTTCCTTTTACATTTTCTAGGCACTTCCCTTTCTCTGGAGGTGATAGGAATTATCAAGACAGGATTGTTTTCCTAACAGCCGAATAGCACCTTATTTCAGTGTGACTAGTTTGGAATGTGAGGATGTGACCGTTCGCTTCCCAGCTTATGGCTGCCTCTGCTGCTGAGCCAAAGGCCTTAGCCTAAGAACAGGGCCTCAGACTGTCACAGTAAGAGAAGGCCCTTACACCAGCAGACAGTGATTTTGATTCTTCTTTTATACCTCTATAATTAGACAAGTGATAAGAATACACCTAAATTCTTAGGGTATAGGCCTTTACAGACAGGCCTGAATATCTATATCCTAACACCAACCATCCTTCAGGTGACTTGTAAATTTATTGTTTACGACATCACTGCTGGTGAATTTCCAGTTAAGCAGGTCACTGACATTTAGCACCTAGTCGGTGTGCCAATGTGCCTTTTTCTTTGAGAAAATGGCCTGAGGATGGTACCCAAAACAACAGCATATTTCAGTAACAATCATAAGTAAAATCTCATAGCTCCATGTACACTGTTGATACACACATTTTAACAGGACAATGATGTTCATTATATTATGCATTTTCAAATGATGCTTCACAAGACCTACTTTTACAAAAAGTATAACCATATAAAAATGATGAATGTGGGGTAGATGGTGTTATAATACCTATATCTTGAAGTTTCCATAATGAAAAATTTTGGATAGTTTGTTCTGCTGGGCATTTTGAAATTTCATTTTTTTGTCCTGATTCAGAACAAAGGGAAATTTCAAAATGTCAGAATTTCCCACATGATGCAAAATTCTGCTTTCTGTCTAGCTCTGTAAAGCAGCAATGCTCTGAGTACTTTATACACATTCAGACAGTTACTTTGAATAAGGCTATCAGCAAGGAATTCCTGCAGCCAATGTAGTAGGGCAGGATAAGGAGCAAGAAGGGAAAGGGTAGAATCAGGGACTTCCTCATCTGATGTCCTTCAGAAATGGGTTGATGTGTGTGTGTGTGGTGGGGGAGGGACGGACGGGACATTGGTAGTCAACATACGATCCCCAGAGTAGGAACAGAGCTAGATAAGGCATAGGCACTATAACCTATCCCTAGTTCCCTGGGTCCTGGAGTCATGTGATTAGTTCATCTTCTAGAGGAAAACCCACTATTTTTCTGCCCTCATAGTTGAAAAGAAAAGCTTGAAAAGAAAAGAAAAGTATAACCAATTCAGTGACATCTGCCTGAGTCTGCAGACATCCATCCTGACACAGGGAAGAAAGGAGAACAGCAGAATATGGACACTGGACTTCAGAAAAGCAGACTTTGACTCCCTCAGGGAACAGATGGGAAGGATCCTCTGGGAGAATAACATGAGGGGGAAAGGAGTCCAGGAGAGCTGGCTGTATTTTAAATAATCCTTATTGAGGTTACAGGGAAAAAACATCCCGATGTGTAGAAAGAATAGTATATATGGCAGGCAACCAGCTTGGCTTCACAGTGAAATCCTTGCTGATCTTAAACACAAAAAAAGTTTACAAGAAGTGGAAGACTGGACAAATGCCCAGGGAAGATTATAAAAATATTGCTCTGGCATGCAGGAGTGAAATAAGGAAGGCCAAATCACACCTGGAGGTGCAGCTAGCAAGAGACGTTAAGAGTAACAAGAAGGGTTTCTTCAGGTATGTTAGCAACAAGAAGAAAGTCAAGGAAAGTGTGGGCCCCTTCCTGAATGAGGGAGGCAACCTAGTGACAGAGGATGTGGAAAAAGCTAATGTACTCAATGCTGTTTTTGCCTCTGTCTTCACGAACAAGGTCAGCTCCCAGAGTACTGCACTGGGCAGCACAGCATGGGGAGGAGGTGAGCAGCCCTCTGTGGAGAAAGAAGTGGTTCGGGACTGTTTAGAAAAGCTGGACGAGCACAAGTCCATGGGGCCAGATGCGTTGCATCCGAGAGTGCTGAAGGAGTTGGCGGATGTGATTGCAGAGCCATTGGCCATTATCTTTGAAAACTTATGGTGATCGGGGGAAGTCCCGGACGACTGAAAAAAGGCTAAAGAAGTGCCCATCTTTAAAAAAGGGAAGAAGGAGGATCCTGGGAACTACAGGCCATTCAGCCTCATCTCAGTCCCTGGAAAAACCATCGAGCAGGTCCTCAAGGAATCAATCCTGAAGCACTTACATGAGAGGAAAGTGATCAGGAACAGTCAGCATGGATTCACCAATGGCAGGTCATGCCTGACTAATCTAATTGCCTTCTATGATGATATAACTGGCTCTGTGGATGAGGGGAAAGCAGTGGATGTGTTAGTCTTTGACTTTAGCAAAGCTTTTGACACGGTCTCCCACACTATTCTTGCCAGCAAATTAAAGAAGTATGGGCTGGATGAATGGACTATAAGGTAGATAGAAAGCTGGCTAGATCATCAGGCTCAACGGGTAGTGATCAATAGCTCCATGTCTAGTTGGCAGATGGTATTAAGTGGAGTGCCCCAAGGGTCGGTCCTGGGGCCGGTTTTGTTCAATATCTTCATAAATGATCTGGAGGATGGTGTGGATTGCACCCTCAGCAAGTTTGCAGATGACACTAAACTGGGAGGAGAGGTAGATACGCTGGAGGCTAGGGATAGGATTCAGAAGGCCCTAGACAAATTAGAGGATTGGGCCAAAAGAAATCTGATGAGGTTCAACAAGGACAAGTGCATATTCCTGCACTTAGGACGGAAGAATTCAATGCACCGCTTCAGACTAGGGACCGAATGGCTCGGCAGCAGTTCTGCAGAAAAGGACTTAGGGGTTACAGTGGACGAGAAGCTGGGTATGAGTCAACAGTGTGCCGTTGTTGCCAAGAAGGCCAATGGCATTTTGGGCTGTATAAGTAGGGGCATTGCAGCAGATCGAGGGACGTGATCGTTCTCCTCTATTTGACATTGGTGAGGCCTCATCTGTAGTACTGTGTCCAGTTTTGGGCCCCATACTACAAGAAGGATGTGGAAAAATTGGAAAACGTCCAGCAGAGGGCAACAAAAATGATTAGGGGACTGGAACACATGACTTATGATGAGAGGTTGAGGGAACTGGGATTGTTTAGCCTGCAGAAGAGAAGAATGAGGGGGGATTTGATAGCGATCCTGAAAAGTGGTTCCAAAGAGGATGGCTCTAGACTGTTTTCAGTGGTAGCAGATGACAGAACAAGGAGTAATGGTCTCAAGTTGCAGTGGGGGAGGTTTAGGATGGATATTAGGAAAATCTTTTTTACTGGGAGGGTGGTGAAACACTGGAGTGCGTTACCTAAGGAGGTGGTGGAATCTCCTTCTGTCAAGGTTCCTTCCTCACTCTGAACTCTAGGGTACGGATGTGGACACCTGCATGAATACCTCCTAAGCTTACTTTTACCAGCTTAGGTTAAAGCTTCCCCAAGGTACAAACTATTTTACCCTTTGCCCTTGGACTTCCACTGCCACCACCAAACGTTTATCTGGGTTTATTTTATTAGGAAAGCGTTGTTTGGAAATGTCTTTCCCCTCAAAATCCTCCCAACCCTTCCAACCCACTTCCTGGGGAAGGTTTGGTAAAAATCCTCACCAATTTGCATAGGTGACCACAGACCCAAACCCTTGGATCTTAAGAACAATGAAAAAAGCATTCAGTTCTTGAAAAGAAGAATTTTAATAGAAGTAACAATAAAAAGAATCACCTCTGTAAAATCAGGATGGTAAATACCTTACAGGGTAATTAGATTCAAAACATAGAGAATCCCTCTAGGCAAAACCTTAAGTTACAAAAAGACACAGAGACAGGAATATCCATTCTATTCAGCACAGCTTATTTTCTCAGCCATTTAAAGAAATCATAATCTAACACATATCTAGCTAGATTACTTACTAAGTTCTCAGACTCCATTCCTGTTCTGTCCCCAGCAAAATTATCACCCAGACAGACCCAGACCCTTTGTTTTTCTCCCTCCTCCCAGCTTTTGAAAGTATCTTGTCTCCTCATTGGTCATTTTGGTCAGGTGCCAGCAAGGTTATCCTAGCTTCTTAACCCTTTACAGGTGAAAGGATTTTTCCTCTGGCAGGAGGGATTTTAAAGGTGTTTACCCTTCCCTTTATATTTGTGACACCTTCCTTAAAAGTTTTTAAGGTCAGGCTTGACAAAGCCCTGGCTGGGACGATTTAGTTGGGGATTGGTCCTGCTTTGAGCAGGGGGTTGGACTAGATGACCTCCTGAGGTCCCTTCCAACCCTGATATTCTATGATTCTATGATTCTATAACCAATATTTCTAAGAGGTGCAACCCTGCCCCCCAAGCACCTGAACAGGATGTTAGTTCTGAGACCCACTGCTGTGGGTATGGTGCCCACACTACTCTGAAAGAAGACTCTGTGAGTGGCAGAGTTGTCCCATCCCACCCATCCAGGTGGAAACATCCCAGCTACTACTTTGCCCAGATCTCATGGGCAGCAAGACCTTTGCTACTATTTCTATTGGCAATAATGAGTGCAACTGTTGTAGCCCACCTGTGATAATAAGGTACCCCGACTGACACCACCATTCCAGATGGACATCACATTCCATGGTGCAATCCCGACCAGTGAGGGGTTGTGTCTCTACCTGCCTTGCAACCTTGGGTGCCTTATAATGCTTTGCTTCTGTAGCTCCCAACCTGGGCCACTCACAGCCAAACAGCATGCCAGTCACACCCTGAGTGTCTGTGTATAGCTACAGCCCTGAACCAGAAGTTCTGACCCCAGCAGCCTGTCAGCAACAGACCAACCACACTCTGGCTACCACCTGCCTTAGTTTCTAACTGAAGGGTGACCCCCAACACATTTTGGGTGATCCCCAAGACTGATTTTTTCCCCCAAAAAAATGTGTACTGCACTGTCCAGCCCTCTCCCTGACAGTTCAGATATTAGAGGTTCTAAGGGGTCAATATGCAATAGTTTGCTACTTTAACTGGAGTTACCAAACAGTTTAGTTTAAACTGGATTAGTTTAGATTAAAAAAGAAACAAGTTTATTTAGCTACAAAGTGATAGATTTTAAGTAAGTACAAGGATAAGAATTAAAGTCAGAAATGGTTACAAGACACATAAAGATAAAAAGCTTTCCAATATTTAAAACTTAACAGACAAGACTTGATTCAAGGTAAAATCCCTACCATGTATTCCCAGCAACATTGTTGACCAAATTCTGAGGTCAGGACCCCTACCAAAGTCAAAGGTCTGATTCCTTTGTCTTCATATATAAGAAAGAAAGAAACTGTTTTGCCCCTCACTTTTGTAGTCTAGTTACCCATTGAAATTTGTTTTCCTGAGCGAGTTGCATCAGCTTATTCTTTGTCCTTGAGAAAATTATTTACTCCCTCTTGCTGTTCCAAAGACTTTGCTTACTACTTATATATAAGCGGAGGTAAACACACATTCCTTTGTTTAAGATAGACCTATTTAACATCTTCTGCCTAGTCAGGGCTATGTGGATTGCAACATGTGCTAACACCACCATACAGGAGGGATTCATAACTTTACATATAATGTTGCTACATACATTTCAGCATGATATTATTGCCAAGTGATTTATTAGTTTTCAAATGATACTTCAGAAGGCATATTGTGTACAAAGATTATTACAATGGGTATAGGGTGTGAATACAGGGTGCATTCGGTCACAGTGGGGCAGTATCATAGTTCAGGGGTGGAGAGCCCTTGCCAATGATCTCAGGGTCCTGGATTTTATGAATTTGCACCTGGGCAGGAAAGGGACCTGATATATCTTGAGTTTAGTAAGGCTTTGGACACAGTCCCACATGGCATTCTCATAAGCAAATGAGGGAAACTAGGGAAATGTGGTCTAGTGAAATTGCTTTGGGGTGTGTGCACAACTGGCTGAATGATCATACTCAAAGAGTATCAATGGTTCACTGTAAAACTGAGGCAATGTATCTAGTGGAATCCAGAAGGGGTCAGTCCTGGGTCCCGTACTATTTAATATTTTTATTAATTATTTGGATAATGAAGTGAGAGTATGCTTATAAAATGTGTAAATGGCACCAAGATGTGAGGGCTTTGGGCAGGATTAGAATTAAAAACTACTTTGACAAATTGGAGAATTGGTCTAAAATCAAGAAGATGAATTTAAATAAAGACAAATGCGAAGTACTTTACTTAGGAAGGAAAAATCAAATGAACAACTGCAAAATGTAGAATAAGTGGCTTTCTAACTATAAGGATAACTAAGTACTAGAAAAGGCTTCCAAGGGAGGTTGTGGAATCCCCATCATTGGAGGCTGAACAAGCATGTAAGTTTTCCTCTAAGAGATTCGTACTGGAATTGGTGTGGGAACTCAGCAATTTCAACTGTAATGTGTGGTCCCTGCATGCATGCTCTAATGAATTATATTTGTTCATGTGAATTCCGTATCCTTAAGTGTTTAGGCACTATGACTCCAAACAGATGGTATGATGTAATTTTAAATCCTTTTTAAAAGTCACCAGGCCCAAGGCCTAGCATTCTTGTGCTTGAAAGTGGAACAAAATTACCAATGATGTCTGAAGAAACAGAACAAAACATAATCTGTGACACTCCAGTACAAATAAATGACTGATGTATATGAAAAGTGACTTAGTTCAATTTACTCCAAACTCAGCTGCACAGTTTTCAGAAGGAAGCTGTCAAGTAGCAATGAAGCTGTTGTACATACAGATGGCCGTGTTTCCTCCTAGGCAGGGACATCTGCACCTGTCCCATCCTTAGTAGAAAGTACTCATCTGGTTACCAATTACCCTTTCAATGCATTCTGATTATTCTTAATTGTTCCCACTAGAAAGCCATTTTATTTTGTGTTAGCTGTGTAAAAGTCATTTTCTTTTCAAGTTTGTTTGTATAAATAAGCACCAAAAATGGTTTTTATAGGACACAAGCAATTTCTAAAATCTCACAAAACACTTGCCTCTAAATTATTATAAAATGTAGCTTTTAAATCTCATTTTAACAAGTGTTCAAATCCTAGAATCACCAACAATAAATGATAAATAACTGAACAATACTGACTTCAACCCATGGGAATTTAAGAAGGTAAACATCTTCCTCTTACTAAGCTATTGTTAAGTATAATCAAACCTCCTGCTTCAATAAAAATTGTACTTCTGCAAGGGTCAGGGTCAACCATCACACCCAGCATTGCACAAGTGCAGTGGTTCTCAAAAGTTTGTACTGGTGACCCCTTTCACATAGCAAGCCTCTGAGTGTGACCCCCCCACCCCCTATACATTAAAAACTCTTTTAAATATTTTTAACACCATCATAAATGCTGGAGGCAAAGCGGAGTTTGGGGTGGAGGCTGACAGCTCGCGACCCCCCCACGTAATAACCTTGCGACCCCCTGAGGTGTCTCGACCCCCAGTTTGAGACCCCCCTGCACAAGTGCTTAGATAATTTATGAGTCAGGAGGCTGGCTTGCCTTGTAGCATTTGGAGCGAGGATACACAATAGTCTTTATCCAAGATGGCATTTTTTTCTTCTGCCTGTGGCTCTTCGTAAGGTCTTTGCTGTGCTCATCCTACCATAATGGGGAGTTGAGTGTAGCGGACCTGGCTGATATTCTGGACAGTTTAGCCAGCATGATATGATGCTGAAAGCAGCTACTTAGCCCCTCTGTAGTCCAAGTCCCTCAGGCCCAGAAAAGGCAAGGACCTCAGTGAACTATCCATCCTCTCTATTAGGCTACATCAGATTCAGATCCCTATTTGTTCCCCTTCTTGGGAACTCTGAGGTTACTTCAGGCCTGGAGCAGCAGTAATTCTTGCAGAATCACAAGTAAGAGAAGAGAAAAGAGTTTGGTGATAGTTAAATTCAGTGGGAGCTACTGTTGATAAGGCGAGTAGGAGCCGAACTACTCCTTCTTGCCTTTTATTAGCTGCGTAGCCTGACAGGCCACCTTTTGGAGCTCACAACCCAGCTGACAGGTGGGAACTGGTCTACTTCACTGCCTTCTTAGAGCTATCTCTTGCTGTTCCTACACTGGATCATTCCTCCCTCAGCCAGATATAAGGCTTAAAGCACCTTTATGCCTCTCTGGTCCCTTTAGTCAGCATAAAGGAGCCAGAGTGGGTGAGATCTGTCCCCCCCAAGCCTAAATGACATGTTAACAAAATAGACATAGGTACAAGAGTCTTGACTACATTATACTAGGGAATTTTTCTAATGAATTTTCTTTTTGTGGACATGGCCATCGAGGACAAACTGCCTAAGAAGGATGGTAGATTACAAAAGAAAATGAGTAGGATTCTAATCAGTTTTATTTGGCTGTCTCTTATCCCATTCAATTTTTTTACCCTCATAGGAGACAGCAAATTAGCGAGGTCCCCAAAGAGCTTGATACTGAAGTAAATCACCTTGGGGTAGCCAAGAATCTTAACCAATTTCCTTTTGTATGATCTTCTTCAGGGTACTGTTTACAAAGAGAGAACAACTGCAGATGTAGGATCCTACCCAGTTTCTCTTTGCAGTCTGCTAGCTCCCTATAAAATTTGATATAGGGAGTTGTCAAGGTTCCTTCCCCACTCTGAACTCTAGGGTACAGATGTGGGGACCTGCATGAAAGACCCCCCCCCCAAGCTTATTCTTACCAGTTTAAGTTAAAAACTTCCCCAAGGTACAAACTTTGCCTTGTCCTTGACAGTATGCTGCCACCACCAAGCATTTTAAACAAAGAACAAGGAAAGAGATCACTTGGAGACCTCTTCCCACAAAATATCCCCGCCAAGCCCTACAACCCCTTTCCTGGGGAAGGCTTGATAATAATCCTCACCAATTGGTACAGGTGAATACAGACCCAAAACCTTGGATCTTAAGAACAATGAAAAATCAATCAGGTTCTTAAAAGAATAATTTTATTTAAAGAAAAGGTAAAAGAATCACCTCTGTAAAATCAGGATGGTAAATACTTTATAGGGTAATCAGATTCAAAACACAGAGAATCCCTCGAGGCAAAACCTTAAGTTACAAAAAGACACAAAAACAGGAATATACATTCCCTCCAGCACAGCTTATTTTACAAGCCATTAAACAAAAGAAAATCTAACACATTTTATAGCTAGATTACTTACTAACTTTACAGGAGTTGTAAGACTACATTCTTGATCTGTTCCTGGCAAAAGCATCACACAGACAGACCAAACCCTTTGTTCCCCCCCTCCAGATCTGAAAGAGTCTTGTCCCCACATTGGCCATTTTGGGTCAGGTGCCACCGGGTTACCTTAGCTTGTTAACCCTTTACAGGTAAAAGGATTTTGCCTCTGGCCAGGAGGGATTTTATAGCACAAGGAGTGGTTACCCTTCCCTTTATAGGGGACATATTTCCTGGTGCAAGTGTTAGAGGAGCCAACTGGCGGGGGGGGAAGGGGGCTTTTCTTGACCTGCTGCTCACAAACCGGGAAGAATTAGTAGGGGAAGCAAAAGTGGATGGGAATCTGGGAGGCAGTGACCATGAGTTGGTTGAGTTCAGGATCCTGACACAGGGAAGAAAGGTAAGCAGCAGGATACGGACCCTGCACTTCAGGAAAGCAGACTTCGACTCCCTCAGGGAACAGATGGGTAGGATCCCCTGGGGGACTAACATGAAGGGGAAAGGAGTCCAGGAGAGCTGTCTGTATTTCAAGGAATCCCTGTTGAGGTTACAGGGACAAACCATCCCGATGTGTCGAAAGAATAGTAAATATGGCAGGCAACCAGCTTGGCTTAACGGTGAAATCCTAGCGGATCTTAAACATAAAAAAGAAGCTTACAAGAAGTGGAAGGTTGGACATATGACCAGGGAGGAGTATAAAAATATTGCTCGGGCATGTAGGAATGAAATTAGGAAGGCCAAATCGCACCTGGAGCTGCAGCTAGCGAGAGATGTTAAGAGTAACAAGAAGGGTTTCTTCAGGTATGTTGGCAACAAGAAGAAAGCCAAGGAAAGTGTGGGCCCATTACTGAATGAGGGAGGCAACCTAGTGACAGAGGATGTGGAAAAAGCTAATGTACTCAATGCTTTTTTTGCCTCTGTCTTCACGAACAAGGTCAGCTCCCAGACTGCTGTGCTGGGCATCACAACATGGGGAATAGATGGCCAGCCCTCTGTGGAGAAAGAGGTGGTTAGGGACTATTTAGAAAAGCTGGACGTGCACAAGTCCATGGGGCCGGACGAATTGCGTCCGAGAGTGATAAAGGAACTGGCGGCTGTGATTGCAGAGCCATTGGCCATTATCTTTGAAAACTCGTGGCGAACGGGGGAAGTCCCGGATGACTTGAAAAAGGCTAATGTAGTGCCAATCTTTAAAAAAGGGAAGAAGGAGGATCCTGGGAACTACAGGCCAGTCAGCCTCACCTCAGTCCCCGGAAAAATCATGGAGCAGATCCTCAAAGAATCAATCCTGAAGCACTTACATGAGAGGAAAGTGATCAGGAACAGTCAGCATGGATTCACCAAGGGAAGGTCATGCCTGACTAATCTAATTGCCTTCTATGATGAGATACTGGTTCTGTGGATGAAGGGAAAGCAGTAGATGTATTGTATCTTGACTTTAGCAAAGCTTTTGACACTGTCTCCCACAGTATTCTTGTCAGCAAGTTAAAGAAGTACGGGCTGGATGAATGCACTATAAGGTGGGTAGAAAGTTGGCTAGATTGTCGGGCTCAATGGGTAGTGATCAATGGCTCCATGTCTAGTTGGCAGCCGGTGTCAAGTGGAGTGCCCCAGGGGTCGGTCCTGGGGCCGGTTTTGTTCAATATCTTCATAAATGATCTGGAGGATGGTGTGGATTGCACTCTCAGTAAATTTGCGGATGATACTAAACTGGGAGGAGTGGTAGATATGCTGGAGGGCAGGGATAGGATACAGAGGGATCTAGACAAATTGGAGGATTGGGCCAAAAGAAATCTGATGAGGTTCAGTAAGGATAAGTGCAGGGTCCTGCACTTAGGACGGAAGAATTCAATGCACCGCTTCAGACTAGGGACCGAATGGCTAGGCAGCAGTTCTGCGGAAAAGGACCTAGGGGTGACAGTGGACGAGAAGCTGGATATGAGTCAGCAGTGTGCCCTTGTTGCCAAGAAGGCCAATGGCATTTTGGGATGTATAAGTAGGGGGATAGCGAGCAGATCGAGGGACATGATCGTCCCCCTCTATCCGACATTGGTGAGGCCTCATCTGGAGTACTGTGTCCAGTTTTGGGCCCCACACTACAAGAAGGATGTGGATAAATTGGAAAGAGTCCAGCGAAGGGCAACAAAAATGATTAGGGGTCTGGAACACATGACTTATGAGGAGAGGCTGAGGGAACTGGGATTGTTTAGTCTGCGGAAGAGAAGAATGAGGGGGGATTTGATAGCTGCTTTCAACTACCTGAGAGGTGGTTCCAGAGAGGATGGTTCTAGACTATTCTCAGTGGTGGAAGAGGACAAGACAAGGAGTAATGCTCTCAAGTTGCAGTGGGGGAGGTTTAGGTTGGATATTAGGAAAAACTTTTTCACTAGGAGGGTGGTGAAACACTGGAATGAGTTGACTAGGGAGGTGGTGGAATCTCCTTCCTTAGAAGTTTTTAAGGTCAGGCTTGACCAAGCCCTGGCTGGGATGATTTAATTGGGGATGGGTCCTGCTTATGAGCAGGGGGTTGGACTAGATGACCTCCTGAGGTCCCTTCCAACCCTGATATTCTATGATTCTATGATTCTATGATTCTATATTTATGACAGGAGTAAATTCAAAGGGAACAAGAATTCTTGTATGGTAGTGTACTTTTGAAGCTGGCTTGCACAGATGCCTCATTTGACACAGCATTCTAGGGCGATATCTGTGCATCCTGCAGCTAAAACTGGTACTAAAAGACTTTGGGTTTGATCAAATCAATGATCTCATAAAGACTCAGGATACGTAAACATTTTCCACTTGATGCAGAGAGAGTGATTGAAGCAGCATGTCCCTTCCCCCATCAGATGCAGGATGTGTGGCCAATATTTTAATGTATGCCTTATTAGTTTATTTTTAACAAAGGCTTCTGGCAGGTAAACAAGGCATACAACAAACAAGGCAGCAAACAAGGCCTCCAACAGTAACACATAAATTAAATAAAATCATCCTTTAACAGAAAACTATACACGCACTCTCCAGAATGCCCAATTTTCAGTGATCTCAATTTGTGTATGTTGGGTGAGAATACCACATATGCAGATTCAAGATACTTGGGTTTATTAATTCAAAACTTTATTTTAACCAAAAGCTTTCCTTGTGATTACAATTCCTATTAAAGTGAGAATTGATAGAAACAGAGAAAAAAGCAATAGCTTTTACCCTCTCCTGGGGCATAGGTGGGTCACAATGGATTATTCCTATGAAGCTCCCAACTGCCCTTTACAATCTCCCACATATTATACACATCCGAATTGCATATTCATTAGTTCTCTTCCAAACACCATTAAGCATTATGAACAAGTATCTTATGTAACTCATACACTATGCATGCATGAAGTTTAAATAGCATAGCTTTTGGTGTCCCTTGCTGTTTTCATATTATGCTGTAATTGTGCTTATTTTAGCCAGGTCACTTTGACCTGTTTCTCTGCATGAGGGCTTTTGGGGGCTTTGCAATCTTTTTTTTTCTTTTCAAATTGCCTTTTGGAAGTACATTTTGTAGATCTGTAGTCCTTCAATATAAGCACACCCCGTGTTAAAAACATCCCCCTTTGCCCTTGACAGTGGTTATAAACAAGTTTACCTAATTAGGTCACTAAAGCAACATTTTGCTCATATCAAAGGCAACTTTGCAGTCTACCCTGAAGCAGCAGACAGGACTGGTTTTAACAATTCTCAATATATACAAACCCTAAGTGTGAATAAAAAATACATTCAAGTACAGAAATTGTCTCCCCTAAATATAGAAGCAAATATATGCATATAGAAATTTTACACACATGTACATGTAAGGTCTAAGGATGTTTCTACCAAACTATCAGTGTGCACTAAATTGCTAAGAGCAGACAAAGTCATGAGAGAAGGTAGGCGGAGAACAAGAAGTTAAGCAGGTAAATGCTTCTCCCCCACAAAACTCTGCATATGAATGCGTTTCAGATACTAGTGTGGTGAGTGCAGTATAGGAACCTACCTAAAACAAAAGAGAATGACCACACCACAGATTAAGCAGGGGAGCAGGAGCATTGTCTGCCTTGCTGGAGGATGATGTAGAGGCACACAGAGTGATTTTGCAGCAACCACAGAGCAGATCAGCTTGGGGACATTGACCCATCCCCTCCAGGTGACAGGAAGAGAGGGATAAGTATATAAATACATGCCAGGCAGGAAAAGCCCTCTTTCACCTTGTCCAGGAGGAACAGCACCCACCCTCCCACCCATGGCAGTGGCAAAATACTTGGTCAGGATCTGCTGTGGCCATTGCGCTAGTTGCTCCTCTCTCTGAGGGCTGGGAAGGAATTTTTTGCTCCCTGTCAGATTATCTTAGGGTAAGTGGTTTTTTTTTCATCTTCCGCGTAACAGGTTTCCCGGGGGGGGGGGGGGGGAAGGATGGCGTGTTAATTGGGGGAAACATGAAACAGGAGTTAGACTATGATTTCACAACTCATTATGCTGATGTGGGGCGGATCTCCAGTGCAGGTACTCCACCGGGATGGAATACAGCAATCAGATAAGTGGTTTGGCAAAGGATTTAAATGAGTCTTTTCTGAAGGAGTGGATATGGGGGGAGGGGGCAATTCAGGGCTCCTATGACTGGCACAGTAAGGAGCCCCCCACCTTTATAACCAATTTTAACCCTCATTTGGGGGGAGGGCGTGGGGGAAAGTACGGTCCCAGAAGTGGGTGGACAGGGGACCAGGATGGGTAAGAGGGAAAGCCAATGGAAGCCTTCTGGATATATATTGAAATTATCATGGAATTAGTGACACTGTGTAGTTTTATCTGCCAGGTACTCCCAAACAGTTAATAATAAAGTTGTGGCCTAATTAAACCACATCCAGTGTGTCCTTTCCTTCTTCCGCCATAGTCAGATAACAGAACATGACACAGGAAACCACAAATGCTTCCCCTTCCCAGTTGTATTGTTAGTCTGAGATTTACGTTACAAGGAAGAATTGCTCTTAAGGGGTGTCAGTTTAGCCAACAAAGGCTCTCACTTGGTATCCAATTTAATTGCAAGCTAAGTAGCCTTCTATTTAATCTAAGGAACAAAGAATGTTAAATTTTATACACAAAATAATAATCATGCATTGTATTTAGAGTATATAATCTAATAGTATGTTTGGAGTTATTAAAGACTATTAACTCGACAAATTATCCTTGTATAACTTACCTATTAAAAATTATTATGCATTAGCTAGAAGAGCTTCTCCAGTTTTTCCCCACACTGCATGCATTTGATATTCCTTCATTTTTTTTTAAAGCTGGTAAAGTTATTATTAAGAGAAGATTAATGGTTAACATCTAAGGCAAAGTTTCATGTTATTTTAGAATCCAGATGGACATAATTCATATAAAACCTTAAGCTATCTCTCATGCAGCTGTGGGAAAACACATTTGTATTATAAAGTGTATCACATTTATGCTTCAGCTAACTCCCTTCTTTACGTGCAGGTTGACAAGTGATATGGTGTTCCTCATGGAACACCCTGTGAACATGCTAGTTCTCCAGTATGTCAAAGAATGTAAGTTACTCAGAATCACCATTGAGATACTGGAAATTATCAAGAAGATAATTGAGGTTTCTACAAGGGTATCAAAAAGGTGTGGCAATATATTGAATTAGTCAGCTATTTCACCTGAGTTCAATGTTAAGGTACAATGATAAACAAATTGTAAATATGACATTATGGAGCATGGTTTGTATTGTCTCTTGCTGACTCCATTTGAATTTGCTCATTTTACAGGAAAAATAATGTTTGTTTTTCACTTAATTGCTAGCCCTGCAAACTAAACTTCAGATCTTAAAGTGAAACTGTTTTCTTTTCAATTTCTGAACCACCACCATTAAGAACTTGTAGTCAGAATGTAGGTTAACAATTCTGTTGATGAGGCATGAGCCAGGAAAGAATGCTTTCCAATCTGCAATGGTTGTATTGGCTCCATAATGGTACCAGAAGTTCTTAAAAAATTATTCAAATACAATTGATCACCCTAACAATGAGAAATATACAATGATGTTAAAACAGAAACAGTCAATATTTTTCTAACGTAAATGTTAAGAAGTTAATAAGTTAAGAAGCGGGGAAAAACTGGATTTTTGTTGTTGTTGCAAAAATGTTGAAATTTCTGTTAATATTTGCAGTATATTCATGAAATTAGACTCAGGAATTTGTCTCAAAACAGAATTTTTGTATACTTTTGCACTAAAAAACCAAAAGTGCTCAAACACTTGTCCAATCCAAATGAAAATAGTCTCACTTTACACACAAAATTATTTAAAAAAAATAAGATTCATCTTAAATCCACAATTTGAATGAGACAATATTCAAATTTAAAATTGTGTAAAGTGGGGCATTTATTTCCACAAATTCTAAATTATAGAAAATAATATGTGATTTTCTGACTCCCAAGAATCCTTTTATCTCTCCTTCAGATCACCTAGCTTCATATGTGCTGGAACTAGGAGTGGGACATCACCCCCTGGCTTGAAGCTTCCATCATATATGGGGTTTACAATTTGGTTCAATGGCTCTCAGCACCCCCATTATGTAAATTGTTCCAGCATCCCTGCATAAGTTTATTTACTTTTCCCTGCTCTCCCAAGAGCCTGAGGCTACTCTGAAGTCTAAGGGAGTTTTAGTCACTGAAATCAACAGCAGGAGGACTGGGCCCTAAATGCCTGGTCACTGAGGGGCCCATTTTACAGGTCTTATTCCCGAAAATCTCTCACTGAAGTGCATGGCAGTTTGTGCCTAGATTGGGCATATAGGATCAACCCCAAAATCTATGAAATATCATTTTAGTAGCAGGAAGAAACTGCACAAACATATCAAAAATTGTCACTCCTGGATACTGTTTTGCAAAGGCAGTATGAGCAGTTGATAACCTTAAAAGACTAGATTAAAAAAATCTACATATGCATAGTTACACTGTCACTTGCTTTGTGTAAGGGCTTATCTACACGACCAGCTGGATCAATGGGCAGCGATCAATCCAGCAGAGGTCGATTTATCGTGTCTAGCGTCAACTGCAGTATTCCACCTCAATGAGAAGCGCAAGAGGAATCAATGGAAGATGCTCTCCCATTGACACACTGCAGTGAAGACACCATGGAAAGTAGATCTAAGTATGTCAACTTCAGCTACGTTATTCACGTATCTGAAGTTGTGTAACTTAGATGGATCTGCTGCCCCATAGTGTAGACCAGTCCTAAGTAAAACAAGCTTTATAAATTCTTTTTGCCAATTTGCACACATCTGCAGGCACCAGGTAAAGTCCCAGTACTTATGCTTCCAGCAAAAGTGCTCAGACACCAGGTTTAAGCTCATAGGATTTGGAGGGATGTAGGTGAGACTATGATCACATTTTTTTTTGGCACAATTTAGAAATATCAGGCTGCTATGGTATTGGGGATTGAAAATCACTTCTACCCCCCCCCCACCTTCTGACTTCTGAGTAAAAAAAAAAAGTTCAAAAGAGTTGGGTGAGGAAAGCAGGGGAGGAGAGAGAAGGAAGAGAGATAGCAGACTGAAAGAATCTAGGCGATTAAAACTCACTTGAAATACTGTATTTCATACCTCTTTTATCATGTCTCTCCAACAGAGAACAAAAGGGACAAAGGTTTAAACTAAATAGCAGTGAGTCAAGTGCAACAAAAGTATTTTATGCTTTTCTCACCTGAGAAAATTCACATGGGGGTGGGAGAGGCAAGGGAAGAGCAACATGAAAGAGACTCTCATGGGCAGGGATTTAATTTAAATAAATCATTTCTTTCTATTTCCTAACAAAGAGGCAAGAGAAAGACAGACAGATTTCCCTGTTTCCTACTACAGAAACTGGAGAGCAGAAACAAACATTAAGCTCCAGCAGCTCAAGACCTTCAAAAGGAAACCTCATGCAAGAGGGTAAAGAATTGTAACTTCTTTGTAGCAACGCTGACACAACCTTTGAAACGTTATCATGTTCTCACCTTTTGTATTGAGCAATTTCATGCCCCAGAAGTTTTGCATTTCCTTGAAATTTCAAAGTAAAATTATTTTTATTCTTGTTATTGTGCATCTGTATTATAGAAGTTCTGACCAGAGGCCCCAAGCAAGATCAGTGCCATGTTGCAACGGGAGCTGTCAAATATCTAAGAGGCAGTGCCTGCTCAAGAAGAGCTTGTAGTCTAAGCCCTGATCCTGCAATTGACAGAAACTTACAGAGATCCACTGAAGTGAATCAGGCTCCAAAAATGTTCAGTTCACCAATGTAGATTATAAATGCAGAAGGGGCCATAGTGATCATCTAGTTGGACAGGCCAAAGGAATTCCCTTTTTTTAAATTTTTGTTTGAACTAGAGAATATATTTTAGAAAAACATCTAGTCATGACTTAAAAAAATTCAGAGATGAAAAAATTAAGTTGTTCCAATGGTTAATTACCCTCACTTTTAAAAAGTTTTGTCTTATTTCTAGTGTGAATTTATGTTGCATCATCTTTCAGCCACTGTATCTTGTTATTTCTTTTTATGCCAGACTGAAGAAGCTTCTATCAAACATCTGTTCTCCATGTAGGTAACTTATACATTCCTCAAGTCACCCCTTGACATATTTTTTTTTCTTAAGGGTATGTCTACACTACCCACCGGATTGGCAGGCAGCGATCGATGCAGCGGGGGTCGATTTATCACGTCTGGTCTAGATACGATAAATCGATCCCCGAGCGCTCTCCCATCGACTCCTGTACTCCACCACTGTGAGAGGCGCAGGCAGAGTCGACGGGGGAGTGGCAGCAGTTGACTCACCTCAGTGAAGACACCATGGTAAGTTGATCTAAGTACTTTAACTTCAGCTACGTTATTTACGTAGCTGACGTTGTGTAACTTAGATTGATGCCCCCCCCCCAGTGTAGACCATTTTTCTAGGTGTTGTACTTTTTATTTCTTTGTAACAAATTCTGAATTTTATTCCTCATTATTTGTAATCACTTAAAATCTCTCTTCTATAATTAATAAACTGGTTTTATTATTTTATGCATGTGTTTGGATTGTAGTATTTGGGAAACTTCATTTGAGATAATAGGGTTTGTGCATATTATTTTCTATTAATAAATGATGGACTTTCTATGAACTTCTATTTTCCAGAAGGAGAGAGCTGGGCCCTATAAAATGTACATTTCTGGAGGAAGTCTGGGACTGCGAGTTTGCTGGTTTTGCCCTGCAGTGTAATTCAAAAGTGGCTCGCTCTACTGGGATTAATTTATATGTTGGAGACTGTGTGTAAACAGACCAGGAGTGATTACTCTCACAGTGAAGCAGTGTAAAAGGCACCCTGGGTTGGAGAATTGAGGATATACAGCAGCTATCAGTCCAGATGAACCCTGGGTAATGTCACAATGAAGTCAAGGTAATTCCTAAATAAAATGTCACCCTATGATTTCTTAGCTGCTTATTCTACATATCCATAACCCATGACTATAGGGAGAAGTTCTAAAAAGCAACATCCATCAAAATATTCCATCTCCTCTAAAATTTTGGACAATTTTCTACAGAAGGGGAAGTCTTAAAACAGTGTGCAAAACCCATCCCTCTTGACACTCCTGTAAGTAACTACAGCTATAGCAAGGTGGTTGCAGTGGAGTTGATTCTGCTTTGACTGATTTTGAACCATTAACTGAAATTTATTTATAACAGTATATTATAATGACAGGTTTCAGAGTAGTAGCCGTGTTAGTCTGTATCTGCGAAAAGAAAAGGAGGACTTGTGGCACCTTAGAGACTAACCAATTTATTTGAGCGTAAGCTTTCATGAGCTACAGCTCACTTAATCGGACGTAGCTCACGAAAGCTTATGCTCAAATAAATTGGTTAGTCTCTAAGGTGGCACAAATCCTCCTTTTCTTTTTGAGTATATTAAAATGTTTCAGAGAAACCAAGTCTTGTCATCTGTGCTACTACTGGTGCTCTGGCAGACAGTCATGCATGTGTGTACTGGGCCCACTGATGCATAAGTAGAATCCACCTAACCTTCAACTCTTTATTATTACTAATTATTATATTAATTAATATTATTATTTACAATAAATGTAATTTCCATTATTTTCTCTGTTCCTGTCTATAAAGTCTTTCGAAACAGGGTTAAACTTGTCCTGAAATAGGACATATTTTGCTACAGCTTATTATTTCTATTCACAATTGCTTCTGTTAAGTCATCAGGATGTATCTCCTCAAATCAAAATAGCCTGATTCCCAAAAAGCAGTAAAAGTCCTCTTATTTCATAGTAGGTAATATTTCCAACATATCTTCTCCTTTATGCATTCTGGTATTTTAATTTTCTTGCAATGGCTGACACAGAGGCATTTTGTGATCACTCTCAAGAACAAATTAATGAAACAGAAACAGAACAAACCACATGTGTGAATCATTCATAACCTTATCCCCTGTGGCTGTATGTTGTATCTCTTTTCCTCATACCTTTGTAAATTCTTCAGGGAAGTGACCATTTTCCTATATGTCTAGACAGTACATAGCACATCCTGGTCACTAATATCTTATATAAATAACTATGGTAAATTAGATTTTCAGTAATCCTGAAGATATAGTCTCATCTATGATCTGATGTTCCACTGACTTTAATGGTCCCCTTGTTTCATTCCCACTGTTGCATTTTATCTGTTTCCCTTCTATTTCCTTGTTCTTTTTCTTTCTCCTGCCACCACATCCTGTTCTTTTTTTTTTCAGAATTTTTAGATTTTTTATCTAGATCAATTATTTCATGCAAACATTTTTTTCACATCCCATTGTGTCTTGTGTTTTCCTTTTTTTCCCCATTCATCCTTATTCAGTGATACATGGATTTTTTTTAAGTTTCTGTTTTATATTTATTTTTTCAATTATGACTTTAGAGTAATACAATGATCCCTTAAAGATATTTTTCAGGTTTTCATTCAGTAACAACAGAATGTGTTTTCAACACCTCAGAGACTTATTACTTGCATTTGAGTGCCACAAAGTTACCTGCTATAAAAAAAATAAATGGAGAATTCCAGATATACTCCTCTATACACTCAATCCATGCTGATTTAATTGAGCAATGACAATAGGAGGATTGAAGCACATAAAATAAGACATTATTTTGCATCTGTCTTACTTTTAAGATAAAGTGATATGGCATAGGAATTAATAAATGTTGAAAATGGAAGATTTCTAGCAAACACTAGTAATTATGGAACTAACAACTCCTACTTTCTGCCTGTGAAATAGCCATTTATATATCAAATTTGAAAGCATGTGTACAGTGCTCATAAATGATGCTAATCAAAACATACACATATGTTATTAGTGAAAATTTGCATTACATTTGAAAACAAGCTATTTTTTAAAAAAATATATGATCATTATGAGAGCCTCCGAAGGCATAAATGCTTTACTGGAAGTCTTGATAGATACATATTTGTTGACTCACACAAGCGATTTCTTGTTAATGGAAAGAGCATTCCCCTTTTAACAAAAAACAGTAGAATTAACTAACACCATATTTAGATATTGAGAAGGAAACTGTGACAGTGCACCCGATAATATGCTTATGAATGTATATATATGACATAACTGGAATATGTTTATGCTACATATGCCATGTAACATATCTATGTAAAGGTTATGAACTACTGAATATATTCATCCTATTTGTATGCATGTGTCATTGTTGTATTCAAAGTTATGAATATTGTCCGTATACGTGTTTGATTTTAAATAGCCTTAGTAAGGCATTTGGTCAGCTTCTTGAGAAAGGAATGTGCAAGTTAAGTGCCCAGTCAAGAAGCAATTAACAGACAATGGATCTTGGAGGTCTCCAATCCAAATAAGAAGTCGACATGAGAACATTCAAGCTAGCATGTGAACCATAGCTCCTACCTGTAAGTTCTGAGTCTTGCATGAACGTGTGACTTGCCCATGTGACTCCAGAACTCCATCTTGTAGCTGGAATTCTACACAGGGGGAGGGAGGGGTATCCACCCACAAGAGAAAGTCTATTTAAACCCCTGGGAGACCCCTCCATTTTGTCTTTAGCTAGCTAAAGAGAGAGCCTCTACACCCTGAAGGATACCTGAAATAAACTGGAACAAAGGACAGTAACTACAGGGGGTGTTAGTGATTGCTGGACCCAGACTAGAAGGAGACTAGTCTGTGAAAGGAAGCTTACTGGAATTCCTCTGAGGGTGAGGTTTTTATCTGCATTCAGTTTTCTTACTGTATTAGACATAGAGTTGCGTGTTCTATTTTATTTTGCTTGGTAATTCACTTTGTTCTGTCTGCTACTACTTGGAACCACTTAAATCCTACTTTCTGTATTTAATAAAATCAATTTTTACTTATTAATTAACCCAGAGTATGTATTAATACCTGGGGGGGGGACAGCTGTGCATATATCTCTATCAGTGTTATGAGGGTGAACAATTTATGAGTTTACCCTGCATAAGCTTTATACAGGGTAAAATGCATTTATTTGGGGTTTGGACCCCATTGGGAGTTGAGCATCTGAGTGCTAAAGACGGGAACACTTCCTAAGCTGCTTTCAATTAAGCCTACAGCTGTTAGGGGATGTGGTTCAGACCTGGGTCTGGGTTTGCAGAAGGCTAGCGCGTCTGGCTCAAACCAGGCAGGGAACTGAAGTCCCAAGCTGCCAGGGCAGAAAAGCAGGGGCAGAAATAGTCTTGGCACATCAGTTGGCAGCCCCAAGGGGATTTCTGTGATCCAACCCGTCACAGAAACATCATAGTTTTTTCCCAACAGAATACTTGACTTTTGCAGGGATCAAGGGATGTTAAAGGGCACCTACGGGGTTTACTTGTGATGAAAACTACCAGTAATTTTCCCATCAGAAATGAAATGTTTAACATTTCTCCTTGTTCATGTGCAGACATCTGAAATTAAAATTTTGCTTTTTTTATTTGTCTTCTTTATAAACTCCATTTCTATATCTAAAATATTGTAACTGAGTTATGATTTTCTACATTTTACAAAACCATTGCTTCAGTTAAATATGCAACCACATTTACACTGTAGGACTATTTTGTTACCAACATTTCTAGATCCCTCCCCCACAAAAAGTCCTCTGTATTTGCACATTTTGCATATATATTCTTTGGCTAGAGAAACATATCGAGAGACATTTGGAGATATTTAGACTTTTATTAGAGATTACACTTAGGGGACAATATTGTTCTTTAATTTTTATTTTTTGAAAATTCAAATAGTTTCTTGCCATGTCATATCTCAAAAATAATTTGGTTTATCAACTTCAAATACATTTTATTCAAGAATTCTTGAGAGCCTATACTCCATAGGACTAGCTTTGAAAGGACTGGCTATTCTAGAATTTTTCTCTAGTTACTTTTCAAAAGGTTTTAAAACTTCATAATATTAAAGTCCTAGCTCTTTCTTATCTCCCCCTAAATTTGTCCCTCTCTTTTCCCCTGCACCACAACACTCAAAATAAAAACAGTGTACTCTCTCGTTAGGAACTTCTAATTTTCACAAGGATTAAATACAGTCCTTATAAGAGACCACCTGATTCACAGACATTCTGAAGCACACAGACTTCTCAAGTCCACATCTTACTAACAGGGTTGAAAGAAGACTGTATATGCAGGTTTGAAGAAAATTGTGGTGCAGCTGTACCAAGATGAAGCTCAATTATGCTAATCCTCATTTGTAATCTTAGATACAAAGTAATTTATTACTTTGTTCCGTATGGAAAGGATCCCAATAATTTTATTTGACAACTTTTAGAAGATCCTATAAAACATTTTTTTCTTAAATTGAAGTTTAGACTGAGAAGGTACCATTAATCAGAAAGCAAATACCATAAGACGAATCTAGTTTAAAAAATTAACCAAGATCTATAAAGCCAGTACATTCTAATTTAAGATTAAATTTAAAAATACTACTACTATTGTAAGTATAGAAATTCATAATATACTAAATAACTTTAATCTCTCCTTTAACAATTACACTGGTAATTCAAAATACTTGTCAACTTTTGGCTTTTAAGTTTATCTGCCTCTCAAAGACTGTAGTATGAGTAGGAAAAGCCTTGGGGAACATTTTCTAATTGCTCTTCAGAGAGTTGATTGGATGGTAGCCATGGTTGGATTGTAATTTCAGGTGTAGCAAGCTGTGCTGAAACTGTCATATTAACTGTCTTTTGTGAATGGTAAATGTTTATGGTTACTCAGACCACAGGTCAGGTGTCATGTCTATTAATGGCAAAATTGGGCTTAAAGAATGATTGTCACTTTTCATTGAGTACATTTTTTCCTGCTCTATTTATAAATGCGTTCTTATCTTCAGTAATAATGCAAAATGATGTCATGAGAATAAGTCATTATCAAAATATATTTGAAGAATAACTTATTAAATGAGAGTGGTTTAATATAAATGCAGTACATAGCAAGATTGCTTAGCCACAGTTAATAAAATAAATAAATAAAACATGTATTGTTTAGCCTGGACTGTGGGAACAGAATATTTCAGAACTTACTTCTGTGGATAATGGAAGAGGGTTTGTAGGCCTGGGTTTGTAACACAGCCCCACAGAGGGCTGGCCACCATGCAAGGTCCCCTCACATCCTTACCTCTCCAAAACACCTAAGACCTACATAAACTGAAAACCTCTACTGAAGACAAAACCTCTACTTGGACAAAACACTGAAGGGGAAAAAAGACCAGTATATGAACACATGCTGTGGTTCAGGGAGGAGATGAAAAACACAATGAGTATTAGAGAAACCAGATTGTCTAAACCAGTGGTCCCCAACCGTTCTTATGGGAATAGCATATTGCTATTCCCAGAAGACTGTGGTAGGTGACGAACGCCCCGCCACTGAAATGCCACCGCAGAGAAGTGGCAGCGGGAAGAGGTGGTGCCGCCGAAATGTTGCCAAGGAATGGTAACGCTTCTTGGCGGCATTTCGGCAGCAGGGTGTCCTGCAGGTGCACAAAAATGCCCCGGCAGGCACCATGGCACCTGCGGGCACCGCGTTGGGGATCCCTGGTCTAAACCAGCAGTTCTCAAACTTTTGTATTGGTGATCCCTTTCACCTAGCAAGTCTCTGAGTGCGACCCCCCAGCCTGATAAATTAAAAACACTTTTTTATATATTTAACACCATTATAAATGCTGGAGGCAAAGTGGGGTTTAGAGTGGAGGCTGACAGCTCGTGACCCCCCATGTAATAACCTCACAACCCCCTGGAGGGGTCCCGACCCCCAGTTTGAGAACTCCTGGTCCAAACCAAAGGTGTGGTATGATGAAAATACTTGGAAACGGCTACTTGTAATAAAAGATTTGCCAGTACTCTTGATTCTGATGCAAAGTTTGTTGTTAATGGTAAACTTTGTAACAAAGAATTTGGTACTGATGGTAAATCCTTTGCAAAGGTGTAACATGCATAATACTTGTAAAAAGCTTTTAAATGCTAGGAGTGGTATCCAGGAAGTCCTATAATGATACTGCTTGTCAGCTCATACCTAGCTTAGAGCTTGGCACAGCAGGGTAAGCATAACAAACCTAGTCTGCTGTTTGGAAAGGGAAACTGGGGCACACCACCTCATGGCATTAGTGGCTAAATGCCAAGACACATAAACATTAAAGATATTGATAGCTGCATTATGTTAACAATGTTACACACACAAATGTTTTCAGGCAACCCAGAAAAGGGAACACAGAACTTTGCAAGAAGGTGGAGGTGACCAGCCCTCTGTGGAGAAAGAAGTGGTTCAGGACTATTTAGAAAAGCTGGACGAGCACAAGTCCATCGGGCCAGATGCGCTGGATCCGAGGGTGCTAAAGGAGTTGGCAGATGTGATTGCAGAGCCATTGGCCATTATCTTTAAAAACCCATGGTGATCGGGAGAGGTCCCGGATGACTGGAAAAAGGTGAATGTAGTGCCCATCTTTAAAAAAGGGAACAAGGAGGATCCGAGGAATACAGGCCAATCAGCCTCACCTCAGTCCCTGGAAAAATCATGGAATAGGTCCTCAAGTAATCAATTTTGAAGCACTTTGAGGAGAGGAAAGTGATCAGGAACAGTCAGCATGGATTCACTAAGCATGCCTGACTAACCTAATTGCTTTCTATGATGAGATAACTGGCTCTGTGGATGAAGGGAAAGCAATGGATGTGTTATTCCTTGACTTTAGCAAAGCTTTTAATATCGTCTCCCACAGTATTCTTGCCAGCAAGTTAAAGAAGTATGGGATGGATGAATGGACTATAAGGTGGCTAGAAAGCTGGCTAGATCATCAGGCTCAGCAGGTAGTGATCAATGGCTCCATGTCTAGTTGGCAGCCGGGATCAAGCAGAATGTCCCAAGGGTCGGTCCTGCGGCCAGTTTTGTTCAATAGCTTCACTAATGATCTGGAGGATGGCATGAATTGCACCCTCAGCAAGTTTGCAGATGACACTAAACTGGGAGGAGAGGTAGATATGCTGGATAGGGATAGGATACAGAGGGATCTAGACAAATTAGAGAATTGGGCCAAAAGAAATCTGATGAGGTTCAACAAGGATAAGTGCAGAGTCCTGCACTTAGGATGGAAGAATCCAATGCACTGCTACAGACTAGAGACCAAGTGGCTAGGCAGCACTTCTGCAGAAAAGGACCTGGTGTTACAGTGGATGAGAAGCTGGATATGAATCAACAGTGTGCCCTTGTTGCCAAGAAGACTAACAGCATATTGGGCTGTATAAGTAGATTGCCAGCAGATCAAAGGATGTGACCATTCCCTTCTATTCGGCATTGGTGAGGCCTCATCTGTAGTAGTGTGTCCAGTTTTGGGCCTCACACTACAAGAAGGATGTGGAAAAATTGGAAAGAGTCCAGAGGAGGGGAGTACATGATTTATGAGGAGAGCCTGAGGGAACTGGGATTATTTAGTCTACAGAAGAGAAGAATGAGGGGGGATTTGATAACTGCTTTCAACTACCTGAAGGGGGGTTCCAAAGAGGATGGATCTAGACTGTTCTCAGTGGTAGAAGAGGACAGGACAAGGAGTAATGGTCTCAAGTTACAATGAGGGAGGTTTAGGTTGGATATTAGGACAAACTTTTTCACTCGGAGGGTGGTGAAACACTGGAATGGGTTACCTAGGGAAGTGGTGGAATCTCCTTCCTTAGAGGATTTTAAGGTCAGGCTTGACAAAGTCCTGTCTGGGATGATTTAGTTGGGGATTGGTTCTTCTTTGAGCAGGGGGTTGGACTAGATGGCCTCCTGATGTCCCTTCCAACCCTGATTTTCTAAGATTCTATAGTATAGTTTGGGGTTATACTCCAGAGGGGGTGCATGACTAAGGAGTTAGTATTTGCTCTAGCTGTAGCCTTCCCATGCAGGAGCTGGTCAGAGAGCCTGCATGTAACTGCAGCTGGCTGTGTCCCTACCTGTATATATGCTGATGAAAGTGCAGGCTAGAGAGGTATTTGCAGCTTGTCACAGCAGTGCAGTGTAAAAGGAACCCCACGCTGGTGGGTTAGGAGGCCCAGTTGTATCCCAGTTCCAGGTGGCACCCTACAGGGAACCTGTCACAGTGTGGTTAGAGGATTTTGGTGTGAATGGTCCTGTGGATCCCCCATGATCTACCAGATTCAAGTTTGGATGCTGTGGCCTTCTGTGTAAGGAGTGTGTGTGTGTGGGGGGAACTTGTTTCAGATCACCACAGCACTGGGGAAAGGAAAACTCAATGAGGGGATTCATCTGGAGAATTCCTTCCACAGTGTTTGAATTAGTTGTTATGTTGTATATACTCTTCAAGTGACAAGCGAAACCACTCAGTAAATTGAGAATACATTTGAAAAACTAGATCTTCTCTCACATATCTGATCCTTATTGCAGTATCTTCCCCTCTCCCACCCTTTGCCACCCCAAAAGTCCTCTCTTCCTATTCTCACATACCGTCCCATCTTCCTCAGTCTCAAATACTTGGATCCCCACGCCAAGATTTACCAAAAAAGACCTTTGTTTTTTAAGCAACCTGTATACATTTTAAAACAATGTATGTGCACACCCTCTTGAGCCATAAAGACAAGTCCATCATATATAATTGCACAATTATAATTTTGTAAGCCTTTCCTATCTCTACGATTTTACATATTGCCACAGTTTGTTGCACTTGCTTGAGTCTTGTCTAAATTCAGTGTCCTTTTTTGAAGGATTGACTTTTTTCTTTAAAATTTTAGACATCATCCTATTTAAAGACAAAGACTGGCATAATTTATAAAGTTGCCAGCTATACTGTAGCTATTTTTTCTTGCTTCCCCTTGCAAGGAGGTTTGAATTAGAAGCTTTAGCTTTGAGATTAGTGTTTTTCCAGGTCAAACACAAAGGCTTTGGTTTTGATTGGTTGCCACACACTGCTTTTTATACTAATTCAGACTTTTCTTGAGTTCTTTCCTCAACTATTTTACACCAGGGAACTGTTAGCGGTGTGGCCAACAAAATGTTTCATTCTTCCTCCTTCCTTCCTCCCAGTGAATATATTATACGGCTTCAGTTCATCCCAGCAAGTGGCTTAAGTCTGGATTTTACAACAACCTGTGGCATGGGTAACTTTCTACCTGGAACATTTGCAATTGATCTCCCAGTATCTTTTATTCAAAATCAATCTATTTTTCAGTTTCACTTAGCACTGAAATTAAATGGACTGGATATCAGACTATCAAGTCCTCAGAATGATGCAGTCAAAGCTAAAACCCAACATTTCAGGCTTTCAACTATCTGGTGGCTCTTGGGAGATCATCTTGTTCTTAGATTAAGACTAATCATTGAAAGAATTAATCTCAAAGACATTTATGTTTTCTTTTCAAATATAAACATTTTGGACACTTACCTATGTAACTCCAGATCAAAAATAAGTTTTTATAGCAGGATAGAAGTGCAATATTTTTCTAGAATTAATAATCCAGTTATAATACAACAATCTACCTCTACTGCCAAAGTTATATAGAATGGAAAGAGGGGATTGGTAGAAAAACAACAACAACATTCTCATCCTTAACTTAAGCTATCCTATCACCTCTTGATAGCTGCCCATCCCAGTCCAAATGTTTGACTGCAATTTTGCATCCCCTTCAATTGTAGGTATAATTAAGTAGAAAACTGATAGCAATTAGATCTTCAATTGATTGACATACATGGACCACAGTTCAGTAAAGTACTTTTGCAAATTATGGACCCAAATTTATGGTTGCAAAATTGGAAGATGTTTTAAAAGTTTCATAGATTCATAGATATTAAGGTCAGAAGTGACCATTCTGATCATCTAGTCTGACCTCCTGCACAATGCAGGCCACAGAATCTCACCCACCCACTCCTGCGATAAACCTCTCACCTATGTCTGAGCTATTGAAATCCTCAAATCATGGTTTAAATACTTCAAGTTTAATCATATCTATAAAAATAAACCTCTTTCTTTTTTATTTATATACCTACATCTATCTTATACACAAGAGTTGTTGTTTTCCCCCCTGTAGCTCACTGTGTTCCCACTGTCAATCACCAACTAACAGTGAAAAATAACAAGGCAGATCCCAGGCTCCCTTGACAGGCCAGTGCTCATTAACACAGAAGAAGTCTGAGAGTTTTCTACTTTTTTGGTCATGATGTATATAAGGGTAGGAAGGAGACTATTTTTAAAGAGTAACAAAAGAGAAGAATGTCTGTTTGTATTAGACGGTAAGAGTTATTATGATGAAGGGAGGGGACTGACTTGTTAGTGATTTGGGACTTTATAATCTCTCAAAAAGAAAAGGAGTACTTGTGGCACCTTAGAGACTAACAAATTTATTTGAGCATAAACTTTTGTGAGCTACAGCTCACTTCATCGGATGCATTCAGTGGCCATTACCCTCCGATCCCACTGAGGGTTACCAAAAGAAACTACAGCATTTGCTCAAGAAACTCCCTGAAAAAGCACAAGAACAAATCCGTACAGACACACCCCTGGAACCCTGACCTGGGATATTCTATTTGCTATCCAAGATCCAGAAACCTGGAAATCCTGGACACCCCATCATCTCAGGCATTGGCACCCTGACAGCAGGATTGTCTGGCTATGTAGACTCCCTCCTCAGGCCCTACGCTACCAGCACTCCCAGCTATCTTCGAGACATCACTGACTTCCTGAGGAAACTACAATCCATTGGTGATCTTCCTGAAAACACCATCCTGGCCACTATGGATGTAGAAGCCCTCTGCACCAACATTTCACACAAAGATGGACTACAAGCCGTCAGGAACAGTATCCCACTGAATGCACCCAATGAAGTGACCTGTAGCTCACGAAAGCTTATGCTCAAATAAATTTGTTAGTCTCTAAATTGCCACTAGTATCCTTTTCTTTTTGTGAATACAGACTAACACGGCTGCTACTCTGAAACCTATAATCTCTCAGTTTTACACCTTTGCAAATCTAATGTCTTCAAGCAAGTCACCGCTGATTTCTAACATTGGAGTTTTTCATTTTTCAAATCTCCCATTGGCTTTAGTGGGAGCACTGATTTAGAAAGAAGTGCAGAATGGACCCTTATTCTCTGTTTACATCATACAGTGAGTCAGAGATGGAATAAAAGAAAAACTAGTGAGGCGTTGTGATATTAAGATACACCATTCTATCTCTGAATTTTCTTTCTTGGGGCATTCAAGTGAGATTATGAATACCATTTTTCTTTTAAACATACTTAAAATTTGCTCAAAACAATTCTATGAGCAAAGTAAAGGGTTAAGATAAATGAAGGAGTAGAGGCAAAATGGTGCTGATTGTGTTCTCCCATTTATTTTCATACTAGTGCTCAGAAAAAACAGTAAAACAAAGCAAAGAACAAAATTCATTAAAACAACTTGGAACTTCTCATTAAAGCTTGTCGTTCAATAATTCTCTCTGCAGCAGTTTACTGACAGAATCTGTACACGGTCAATAAAGAAACAGGACTGAAATGCTCTCTAGACCTATGATTTAAAAGTGAGAGAAAAAATGTGCCAAGAGCACTTGAGGATAGTTTATGAGGTGTTTCCACTGAAGAAATTAAAAATGCTATTCCAAAGAGAGCCTTTTTATTGAAGGGATATTATTTGTACTTTAGGAATGTGATCTTGTTTTCCCTCTTCTCACAGATTTTACATTTCCAAAATGTAAATTTGTAAAGAGTCACACATAGATTTTAATGCAAATATCACAAGACTATGTGACATAAATCTCATGTCAGACAATGGGAAGAATAAAAAACCTGGAGAACTGGAGTAATTATTTTAGTGATGACTTACAGTGAGCT
Organism: Eretmochelys imbricata; assembly: GCF_965152235.1. Classification (NCBI taxonomy): domain Eukaryota; kingdom Metazoa; phylum Chordata; order Testudines; family Cheloniidae; genus Eretmochelys; species Eretmochelys imbricata. Next base: position 88,944,922 of record NC_135572.1, on the reverse strand, counting down.
TTGTGCATGGGCATTAGAGCATGGAGGGAAACATTTGTTCTGCTAACAGGATTGAATGAAAGCAACACTCTTACCGTAAGATATGGCTGACAGTTCCAGAACCTTTTGTACAGATTCTGTTTAGGTATAGAGATAAGCCCCAAAGACAACACCCTGATTTGCTACACTTCCCTCCCTTCCACCAGAAATCTGAAGCCTGCATCCAGAACCAGATTATGAATTTGAGTAAATATAAACTTGTAGGCCACCATTTCTTGATTTTTGGGTTAGGAAATCCAACCTTGACTTTCTTTCCCTGGGCAAACTGATTACAGATCTGTAGAAAGAAAGAAATTTTGCTATTATTTCAATTTTAATGTGGAAGAGAAGCAGCAGAACTCCACCAGAAGTTTAACGTAGTCCTGACCCCATAAGGACAGAGCATATTTTTATGTGCATAAGAAAGAAAGAAAGAAAGAAAGAAAGAAAGAAAGAAAGAAAGAAAGAAAGAAAGAAAGAAAGAAGAGCAGGAGAAAAGGACAATATTGCTTAATGGAGGTAAATACATGGAAATAAAACAGGTTTAAAATAAATATGGGCTCAAATTGTAATCTCTAATGCAGTCTCTATTCCATGTCCTGTTTTTAACAGTGATTGGGAAAGATGTTGGAAATAAGTAGTGGCAGAAATTGAGATAGTTCTTCATGAGCTTCAGAAATGGAAGGTTGGTCAGAGTGGCAGCATATGAAATTGACAGTGCTGAGTGACCTTTTCTTTATCATTGTTTGGATTACTCTGTGAAAGGGGGTGGTAGATTCTGCTTCAAAGAAATAGGTGATGATTTCTGGGGCTAGCCAGAAAACAAGCATTCCGTTTTGCCAAAAATGAAATTTTGAATTTATTTTTGTTCCATATTGGATTGAAAGCTATATTTTTGAATTTTTACATGAAAAAATTAAAGAAAGGGCCACCCTAGGATACCTAACAGTTCAGTGGTTAGGCCACTCACTGGGTATGTTGGAGAAACAGGTTCAGATCTCTGCTCTGACTAATTCAGGGCATGGACTTAAATGTGGGTTTCCCGCATACCCATTGAGTGACCTATTAATCCAGTTATTGGCTACTCTAGGAGTATTTATCTCTCCCCGGGACTCAAGTACATTCCAGCAAAATATTTTGGTTTTGATTAAATGAATTTTTTAATGAAAAGATTGTCAAAATTTGATGAGTTCTAATTATTTCTGTTAGTAGAATTCCTAAGCGATTTCAGCTTTCTTTCACTAGCCATGAAGACCAAGGACCACAGGCAAGAGTGGTGGCTTGGGTATATCTTAGAGCTTCCAGGATTTCCTTTTTCATGAAAGGGCAGGTTCTTGTTCTTGTGTTGAGAGAGGCCACCCCAAATGCAAGAGGTGTTATCTGTGTAGAGCAGTGGTTCCCAAAGCCGGCCTGCTGCTTGTTCAGGGAAAGCCCCTGGCGTGCTGGACTGGTTTGTTTACCTGCCATGTCCACAGATTCAGCTGATCGCAGCTCCCACTGGCCGTGGTTCACTGCTCCAGGCCAATGGGGGCTGCGGAAAGGGCGGCCAGCACGTCCCTTGACCATGCCACTTCCCGCAGCCCCCATTGGCCTGGAGAGGTGAACCACAGCCAGTGGGAGCCGTGATCGGCCGAACCTGAGAATGCAGCAGGTAAACAAACTGGTCCGGCACATCAGGGGCTTTCCCTGAACAAATGGCGGACTGGCTTTGAGAACCACTGGTGAAGAGGGCATATAGGTCTTAATAGTGGGATGTGCTGGTTACCAGGATTTAATGGAAGCATTCCAGTTTAATAAAATAATGTACTGCCCAGAACAGTTCCGCATCAATTTGCTGCCAATGTGGTGACAGAGATGTATCATAAATTGACATCCTCCTCAGCTGAGGCCTAGTCTCACAACCCTTCCAGAACAACAACAAAAAAACCCTATAGAGTTTAATAGAAATTTATATTCTTTCTACAAATTTTGTGACCCATCTGAGAAAATGTAATAATTATATCATAGAATCATAGAATATTAGGGTTGGCAGAGACCTCAGGAGGTCATCTAGTGCAACCCCTGCTCAAAGCAGGACCAACCCCAACTAAATCATCCCAGGCAGGGATTTGTCAAGGCTTTGCCTTAAAAACCTCTCAGGATGAGGATTCCATCACCACCCTAGGTGACCCATTCCAGTGCTTCACCACCCTCCTAGTAAAATAATGTTTCCTAATATCCAACCTAGACCTCCCCAAAGGCAGCTTGAGACCATTGCTCCTTGTTCTGTCATCTGCCACCACTCAGAACAGCCTAGCTCCACCCTCTTTGGAACCCCCCTTCAGGGGGGTTGAAGGCTACTATCAAATCCCCCCTCACTCTTCTCTTCTGCAGAATAAACAAGCCCAGTTCCCTCAGCCTCTCCTCGTAAGTCATATATGGTGCTCATCTTTTAAAAAGTTAAGAAGGAGAACCCGGGGAACTTCAGACCAGTCAGCCTCACCTCAGTCCCGGGAGAAATCATGAAGTAGGTCCTCAAGGAATCCATTCTGAAGCACTTGGAGGAGAGGAAGCTGATCAGAAACAGTCAACATGGATTCTCCAAGGGCAAGTCATGCCTGACCAACCTGATTGCCTTCCATGCTGAGATAATTGGATCTGTGGTGATAGGGAAAGCAGTGAGCATGATATATCTGGACTTTAGCACAGGTTTTGATACAATGTCCCACAGTATTCTTGCCAGCAAATTAAAAAAAAATTGGATTGGATGAATGGACTATAAGGTGGCTAGAAAGCTGCTAGATTGTCATGCTCAACGGGTAGTGATCAACAGTTCAATGTCTAGTTGGCAGCCGGTATCAAGCAGAGTACCCCAGGGGTCAGTCCTGGGGCCAGGTTTTGTTCAACATCTTTATTAATGATCTGGATGATGGGATTAATTGCATCCTCAGGAAGTTCACAGATGACACTAAAATGGGCGGAGAGGTAGATACGCTGGAGGGTAGGGATAAGGTCCAGAGTGACCTAGATAAATTGGAGTGTTGGGCCAAAAGAAATCTGATGAGGTTCAAGAAGGACAAGTGCAGAGTCCTGCACTTAGGACAGAAGAATCCCGTGCACCACTACAGTCTGGGGACTGACTGGCTAAGCAGCAGCTCTGCAAAAAAGCACCTGGGGATTACAGTGGATGAGAAGCTGGATATGAGTCAGCAGTGTGCCCTTATTTCCAAGAAGGCTAACGGTATATTGGGCTGTATTAGTAGGAGCATTGCCAGCAGATGGAGGAAAGTGGTTATTCCCCTCTATTTGGCACTGGTGAGACCACACCTGGAGTATTGCGTCCAGTTTTGGGCCCCCCACTACAGAAAGGATTTGGACAAATTGGAGAGTCCAACGGAGAGCAACAAAAATGACAAGGGGGCTGGGGCACATGATTTACGAGGAGAGGCTGAGGGAACTGGGCTTGTTTATTCTGCAGAAGAGAAGAGTGAGGGGGGATTTGATAGTAGCCTTCAACCCCCCTGAAGGGGGGTTCCAAAGAGGATGGAGCCAGGATGTTCTCAGTGGTGGCAGATGACAGAACAAGGAGCAATGGTTTCAAGCTGCAGTGGGGAAGGGCTAGGTTGGATATTAGGAAACATTATTTTAAGAGGAGGGTGATGAAGCACTGGAATGGGTTACCTAGGGAGGTGGTGGAATCTCCATCCTTAGAGGTTTTTAAGGCAAAGCCTTGACAAATCCCTGGCTCGGATGATTTAGTTCAGGTTGGTCCTGCTTTGAGCAGAGGGTCAGACTAGATGACCTTCCGAGTCTCTTCCAATCCTAATCTTCTATGATTTTATGATTCTGTGATATTGTAATAAGGACTAAAAAATTAGTGTGATTTTTACCTGTGTGATCTTAGTACTTTATAGAAGATTACAAAGTAAAACTTTGGAATAATCATGTAACCCATGGAGTTAGGGAATTTGTACCCTTCTAGCGGCTATTCCAAATATACAAGTTTATGCCTTGCATACTGCTTCCAACCTGTTAGGCCTTTCTCTTTAGCTCCCATTCAAGAGAGACATGCTTTTTGATTCAGAAATCCAAAGTTACATTGCCACAGATGATCTAGCTAGAAGCAATGTTACATTATAATAGATATTACATTGTTTACCTTGTGAGGTTTGAGAGCAGAAAGTGAAAGTAGGATCGTATAGCACGGAGAATTCAGATCAATTAAGATAAAATATATGGTTGTTTTCACTGTCATAGATACTGATACTGATTGATTTATTTTGATACATTTGTGTACTGACAATGGTATCAGATAGGTGTGAATTGGAATCTGAACAGGCTGTCTGAACTGGTGCATTATTTATGAAGCTAACCTGTGTAAAACTTAGTGTGCTCCGCTGACACCAGGCATGTGTAAGCATATGCATAACCACAGAAAATGTTGCATATGTTTCCTAATTTTAAATTCTGATCTTATGTACAATACGAAGTGTGGGTTTCTGGAAACAGCTTCTTATTGCATACTAAAGAAGAAGACTGCTTGTTTTTAAACAAGTGCAAACTACAGTATACTGCACTGAATTCAAATTTTACAAGTTTTCTGAATGCTAACCTGGCCCAAAATACCTGGTTATGTAATGGCATTTATAAAAGTCAGATATTGACTAACCACCAGTGGAGGATGGAGACCTCTGAGAATGGGTAAGTAAAGTTTTCCCCTTCCCTTTCTTGTACTCTGTTTACCTTACAATTTTTGCTCCCTCTCTCTATTTCTCTATCTCCCTCCACCTCCATACTTCTACCTTGCCTCCTGTGGCTGAGGTAGATGCCTGGATGCTACATGGAGCTGTGAGAGGGGCAGAGGTGAAGGAGGACTCATATGAAGAGAGTGATGTGCTAGCAAAATGTTAACAAATAATTTCTGCAAAAAAGATTTCCTTTAGTCAGTGATGCATATAACATTCTATGGAAAAAATACTGCCCTTCCCCTCCCCCAAACCAATCTGTATTGCTCCCTCAAACAAAAAACCATCCGCTATGCTTTTTCACCCCTTCCAAAAATCCTTTACTTCCATTCCCCGCCGTCCCATAAAGATTAATCTAATTATCTGTATAGATAGCTAGATCTGTTGCAGTGTACAACTGACAGAGGATTAATTGAATACAATAAAATACACCTGAGAAAGGAGAAAAATGCTATATTAAAAACCCCAATATTATTAGGTTTCAGAGTAGCAGCCGTGTTAGTCTGTATTCGCAAAATGAAAAGGAGTACTTGTGACACCTTAGAGACTAAAAAAATTATTTGAGCATAAGCTTCAGCTCACGAAAGCTTATGCTCAAATAAATGTGTTAGTCTCTAAGGTGCCACAAGTACCCCTTTTCTTTTTCCAAATATTATTAGCATCAGAGATCATGGAGTAAACAGTGAGTATACAAAGCTTGGGAGAAGACTGACTCTTAAGAACTAAAAAACAGGGCTCTTTAATTTAGTCTATTAAAGGCTAACCTGGAAGATAATACCTTTAGAATATTGACCCATTCAATGAGCTTTGTCTTATCAGTGCATTGAATGAGGCAGGGATCTCCTATGGAAAAATCTAGAATGTGATCATGTTAATTAAATACTGTACATAAGCTTAGCACACAAAGTGGCAAAAATAAGGTTGCATGAGCAATCTTAATTCTAGTGTTTCCTAACTTGAGTGCTTAAGCTTTCAACATATAGCTAGCTATGTTCATTTCCTGCATTAAAAAAAAAAATGGAAAGAGAAGGAATTCAGTCATGTATAACCACAGTGACAGCACCATTGATTATTAGCAGGGTAGAAACTTTTAGATCCATAAGACTGACCACTACCACTTGAGCTAATAGGGTAACTGACAGCAGTAGCAGGCTTTTAGCTCCTATGGGCACCAGCAGTGAAGGAGGATGAGTCACCCACTTTTTCAGTGGCAAAGGAAAGCTAGGACTAAGGAACCCTGGGTTCTATTGAAGGATCTGGAGAGGAATGTGGTCTTGTGGTCACAGATGGTACAGTCAGTCACATAGATTTGGCATATTTATTCTGAATGTCTGAGCAGATGAAACTTAGGTTTGCCCCAAGAGAAACATGGGCTCTATTTCCATCTCTGGGAAGAATGACCTTGTGTGACCTATTAGACCATTTGAAAATGTGGGAGAAAATGCAGCTTGCTTGCCCCTTAGGGAAGGGTGCTTAATAAGGACTGTGATGTGCACAGAATTATTATACCAGTCAGTGGAAAAGCTGGGATTAGAACTATGCCCTGTAGCCGGAGCATAACTGTCAAATGTTGTTTAGCTTTATGTGATATTTTTCATGTGACATTTTTCACTAGTGAGTGACGGTAATTTATTCCACTCTACATGTGCATTGGAGCAGTGGTGAGAGAGTGGGGGGAAGGCAGGAGCCTATGCCTGTCACCAGGCAAAACATAGGTTTGTGGGACCTAGGAATGACAGGGAAGACTATAGAAGCCAATGGGAACCAGAGGCAGGCCAACAGAATTAAAGACAAGGATTTTTTTTTAAAAAATATTAGCAATAAAAATAATCCTGACAATGGTATCCGTCCATCACTAGACAGAAATGGTAGAATTGTCAATGATAATGCAGTAAAGACAGAAGTATTCAATAAGTATTTATTTTTTGTATATGCAGAAAAAACAGATGATACTGTCTCATCATATGGTGAGGATAACTCTTTTTCATTGCACTAGTGTCTCTGGAGGATGTTTATCAGAAGCTACTAAAGCTTTTTTAATTTAGCAGATCCAGATAACTTTCATCCAAGAGTTTTAAAGGATCTGGATGAGGCGACCACTGGTCTTTTAATGTTGATATTAAATAAGACTTGTAGCATTGGGAAGTTCCAGAAGACTGGAAGAAAGTTAATATTGTATCATTTTTTTAAAAAAGGGTAAATGGGATGAGACAGGTAGTTATAGGCCTGTCATTCTGACAATTGATCCTGGGCAAGATGTTTGAGCAGCTGATATGGGACTTGATTAATAAAGAATTAAAGGTATCAATATCTTCCTGTCATTTATGACTTGGTACAGCACAACATTTTTATTACGAAAACTAGAATATATAATGAAATTGGCACACAGTAAATGGATTAAAAGCTGGCTAATTGATAGGTCTCAAAGTAAAATTGCTAATGGGGAATTGTCATCAAGTGTGTGTTTCCCCAGTAGGGACCCACAGGGATCAGTTCTTGGCCTATGCTATTTAACATTTATCAATGACCCAAAGGAAAAGATAAAATCACTGATCAAGTTTTCATGTGACACAAGAGTTGGTGGAAGAGGTAAGTAATTAAGAGGACAGGTCACTGATACAGAGTTATCTGGATCACTTGGCTAACTGGGTGCAAGCAAACCATGTGAGTTTTAATATGGCTACTTCTAAATGTATACATCTAGGAACAAAGGATATAGGTCATAATTACAGGATGGGGGACTCTAGCTTGGGAAGCAGTGACTCTGAAAAAAAAATTGGGCGTTATGATGGATAATCAACTGAACATGAGTTCCCAATGTGATGCTGTGGCAAAAGAGCTAATGAAATCCTGGGATACATAAGCAGGGGAATCTCGAATAGCTATAGAGAGGTTATATTACCTTGGTATTCGGCATTGATGAAACTGCCGCTGGAATAAAATGTCCAGGCCTGGTGCCCACAATTCAAGAAGAATATAAACTGAAGAGGGTTCAGAAAATAGACACAAGAATGATTCAAGGATTAGAAAACATAATTTATATTGATTAAGCTCTTTGAGTTTATCTATTTATCTTACAAAGAGAAGGTTAAGGGGTGATTTATTACAGTCTATAGAGTACCTTCCTGGGGAACAAATATTTAATAACTGGCTCTTCAATCTAGCAGAGAAAGGTATAACACAATCCAATGTCTGAGAGCTGAAACTAGACAAATTCAGATTGGAATTAAGGTGTACGTTTTGTCAGTGAAGTTAATTAACCATTGAAACAATTTATCAGAGGTTATGGTGAATTCTTCATCAATGACCATATTTAAATCAAGACTGGATTTTTTTTTTCTGAAAGATATGCTCTAGGATTTATGGGGAAGTCCTCTGCCCTGTGCTATACAGGAGGTCAGACTCTATGATCACAAAAGTCCCTTCTACCACTGTAATCAATGAGAAAGTAGCAGTCTGCGAGGCTTTTTGTTGGGTTTTGGTTTTTCGGAATGCTGAGGGCTAGGGTGATCTCCTGTCACTTATTTTAAGGCACACCCTTTGATAATTTTTAATGTTAAATTGAAGATCATGATAATCTTATTGTGTAGCTGAGGGCAGTAAAAGTATACATTTTAGAGGAAAAATACATGATATACTCAGGGAAATGGTGTTTCCCTAAAGGGTATCTTAAAATAAAGCACTGTCCCTTTTTTGTGCGTGATTTTCCTTTATTCCCATGCAGCAAAGGTGGTCACTCTAAAGGGGGTGGGATGGGGTTGTGGGAGGAGTAAGAGAGCATGAAACAGTTTACCCCTTTCCACACCTGCTTCCATTAGTGTGCCTTCTGCCCTGTCCCCTAGCACATCCGGCCACTTTCTTTCCCTGCTCTCTGCTCTTTTTCCTCCCAACTGCCCCCTCTTCTACTGTCTCCTCCCACCTGTCCCGCACAGATTGCACCCTGTAGCCTACTCTTCTCCCTCACCATATCTACAGTTAAGTCAGTCTGCTTTGTCCTTCTCTTCCACACTGTCTTCATGTCCAGGGTAGGGGCTTTGGGAGCATACAAAAGTATGCTTTCCTGCTCTTAGTTCCAGTGTTTGGTGCCACAGCAGGCACATGCAGCCAGGAAGAGCAATTTCAGGAAAACGCCTCTTCAGTCCCTGCAGCTGCCGGATGGAGCACGCTCAGTGGAGAAAGAGTCTTTTGAGACTTTTGCTGACAGTCCCTAACCTCTTTTGAACATGTGGGAATGGCAGTTTTTAGAGACTTATAACTTTGCCAGATATGGGTGATTTTTTATGTAAACAGCAAAAGGCATCGCTTAAGGCCTGGATACACCCCTCCCCCCTGCCCACCCACCCAATTTTCCATCCCTACTGTAAAGCATGAAGGCTCTAGACCTTTCGAGTGAGTTATGCAAATACATTGCTAGAGGCAAAACAATGTATGTTAGCCTTGTTTTTGTTGACACTTTGTAAAATCAGAGGCCAGGCATGGAAAATTTCATCCAGAACTGTTAAGATTTGGCAAAGTTATAAGCAAATGAAATCAGTATTGCAACAGAAAGTGTTAGGCAACGTTAGCTGTAGAAGTTACTCACAGTTCTGCCTTTAATATTATTGCCCCAAAAGCATGAGCATTAGCAGCCCTCAAACACGGTCTGCTCCCACCACCAGATACAATATCCACACCTGACAAGTTTTATGCAGATCTATGTCCTTCCCTCTCCTCACCACTCACAGACACTACTTGGGAAAGAGTGTGGTGACCACAGCCTAAAACTTATGCATATGGATGTTTTATAATTATGCAAGGTATCTCATTAAATAGTTTTCTCAGTGTCACATGGAGCTGCACACCATTTGGCCAGTGTGAAAACTAGTGGTAAACAAGAAAGCAGCGGAACCATAAAAATAATCATAAGTGCATCACACCCATGCAATACAGAGTGCTAGAGAGCACTGCTCATGAGAACACCAGCACAGGCTTTCCCCAGGGCAGCTGACATCGCTGCAATCCAACAACATTTTAAGGCGTAGTTCTATTCAGAACAGTAGCTCTGTAAAATGGGACCAGGGTGTGTGATCGTGTGCTTACATTGTCTCACCGAGTCTGCATCAAATTTGCTCATGTGTGTTTCCTACCTGCCAGCCCTGGGCTCTGAGAGTCAGGCTGGTTTCTTTCCATCTCCATCATTACTATCATTAAAACAGATTCTGCTAGCCAAGGTATGTTATCCCATTTTTACCAAATTATGCTTTCCTTGACAACTGTCTGAACCCTTTGAAAGCCATACTGGGTCAGACCAAAGTTCCATCTAGCCCAGTATCCTGTCTTCCAACAGTGGCCAATGCCACGTGCCCGGAGAGAATGAACAGAACAAGTAATCGTCAAGTGATCCATCCCATTGTTCATTCCCAGCTTCTGGAAAACAGAGGTTAGGGACACCATCCCTGCCCACCCTGGATAATAGTCATTGATGGACCTATCCTCCATGCATTTATCTAGTTCTTTTTGGAACACTGTTATAATCTTAGCCTTTACAATATCCTCTGGCAAGGTGTTCCACAGGTTGACTGTGTGTTGTGTGAAGAAATACTTCCTGTTGTTTGTTTTAAACCTGCTGCCTACTCATTTCATTTGGTGACCACTAGTTCTTGTGTTATGAGAAGGAGTAAATAACACTTCCTTATTTACTTTCTCCACACCAGTCATGATTTTATAGACCTCAATCATATCCTCCCTTCATAGTCTCTTTTCTATGCTGAATAGTCCCAGAAATGATAGGTTACAGACTACAGTTAATAGTTCTGCAATTTCACATTTGAGTTCCTTCAGAACTCTTGGGTGAATACCATCTGGTCCTGGTGACTTATTACTGTTTAGTTTATCAATTTGTTCCAAAACCTCCTCTAATGACACCTCAGTCTGGGGCAGTTCCTCAGATTTGCCATCTAAAAAGAATGGCTCAGGTTTGGGAATCTCTGTCACATCCTCAGATATGAAGATTGGTAAAGAATTTATTTAGTTTCTCCACAATTCATCCTTGAGTGTTCCTTTAGCATCTTGATCATCCAGTGGCCCCACTGGTTGTTTAGCAGGATTCTTGCTTCTGATGTACTTAAAAATTTTAAGTGACATAGATGTCCCTGAGGACATAATTTGGTTTGTAGGATCTTTATTTTTGATGATGACATGCAAGATGGAAAGAACACTTCAAGGCAGCTGGGTCCCAAGGTAACTGACTTTGCAAACATTACAGGCAAATAGCATAGAGTGTGGGGGAGTGTAACAGGGTGTTCTTCTCACTACTGGGTGGTGCCTCCTTCCTGCAATACTGGGATTAGGTCTGGCTGGTTCAGTACCCCCTTTCTTCTCTTTCCCTGTTGCAGTGTCCCTCCCGCTCATGGAGTTGCAGCTGCTTTATGACTCAGCCCTTTGGCCAGCTAACTCACTTTGTGTTTTCCTCTTCTGAGGCAGTTGTTCCAAGTCTCTCGGAAGAAACAGCATCAGGCAGTCCTCACTCCAGCTTCCCTGACTATGTCACTTTCACAGTCTGTGCATTCACTGCCCTAAGCCACACCACTCTGCAGTGGATGGTAGAGGAAGCCAAGCCTGTCCTTAACACTGGGTTCCAGCCCAGGGCTCTGTAAAGATCAGTGAAGGTCGATGGATACATCTACTTTACTGCTTTCACCCCTGTACTACTTCCCACCATGATTTTCCAAGCTTTTCATTCTCCAGGCTTCCTAGTCAGATCCCTTTCTCTTTGACCTTTGTCATGGGTTCCTGTTTCCCTTCCTTCTCCCTTACCTCAGGAAAAGAGTCCGCAAGCTTTCTCCTTACTGCCTCCCACAGTGATACTAGCCTCTTGGCTTCATAGATTAGTCCTGCCTGTTCCCTCACAGGTGAGCTTCCTTCTAATTAGCACCTTCCACACAGCCTAAATCTCCCCCTATTTGCAGATGAAACGGCCCCATCTCTCCTAATTCAGGGCTCATATGGGGAGGACACCCCAACACAGGGAGATCTGGTGCTAGAGCACTTAGAGGTGTATGAGAAGAGCTTGCTTCCCACAGATTCACACAGCCAGCATGTGAAAGCATGGCACCCAGAAAGCTATGCATTTACTGAGCTAAAGTAGTCATTTATTATATATGCTGCTTCACAGTGTAATCTTATTGTTTAGCAGTTGTAGAACTGTCAGATTAAAAATAAATATTTCATGGCTTGTAACAGTAATGAGTTCTTGCTTTGATGTATAATCCATTATTAAAACTTTCCAACTGTTTTTAGATCAACTTATGTGGGTCAGCATTAGGCCTTCGCAAAATACAACTTTCTATCCAGATGGTTAGAGGTTGTCATTAAATTAGCCTGAAACAGTCAGCATCCCATCAGTTTATCTTATGTACTATAAATGGCAGATGAATTTTCTTTATACTGATTATGCAACTTACAGCATCTGCCTATTTTCTGCTTCATTGTGCCCTGTCTGAAACGGTCATTTCCCCAAACCTGTCATAGCCAATCAAAAACCTGCTAGGTCTGCAAGAAGACTGCAGGCACATGGCTATTCAATCTATATTTTCACCATAGGGTACACTATCCATTATGTACAAGTACAGGAAAATATGTAAAGTAAAGCCATTAATATGCTGAATAATAAGAATCATAGCAATTTTACATATTGTAATGGTACTGCAGAAAGCAGTAGTGTGCATATATTTTCCAATTGGTCAGTTATTTTATGAATGGCATTTAGTTTTCTATGAAGTGGGAGGAAGATATCAATTCTGAATATTGTGGTTCATATTAAATGTATAGCAATGTCTTTCAAAGCTGTAGCAAATTTTATTGTATTTGTCACTGGCTGTAATAATAAATTTCTTCAGAAAGTTCTCAAAATTCCATCACACAAGTACCTTGAGGACTAGTTAACTGCAGAATGACTTTGGTTGCTGCTGTTACAAGCATGTTGGGGAGGCTACACTCAGAATTAAGACAATGATATTACTAAACAATTTTTAATTCCAGAAGTGCTGTACAAACATGAACTATTTCACCCAAGAATGCACCTAATCACCAGAGTTGATATTCACAAGTGTTCGCTACACAATTCGACATAATTTTCAAAGTGAAGTTTAGTGAAGAGACTTGTGAGGAACTTCTCCTCTGGGAGGAATGTCATCCTTCATTCAATGAGGTGTCAGAAACAGTAATAATAGAAGCTAGGAGATTATAGCAGTAGCAGAATAAGGAATAATGTTTGGGAATATACCATTGCATTCTGTGGGGGAAAAAAAAGAACACTTTCTTGTTACACCAAATCTTATGAGAATAATAAAAAAAAAGTGAGAGTTGCTAAAGCATCCTCTCTTCAATATTTAGATGGTAATTAGATGATTCGAGCAAAGACAGTGGTTCAAATCCTCAGATATTTTATGGGCTCTTGCAAACTGTTGCAATTTACAGTATCATTCTGGAGGCTCTATGTTACATTGGGGGCCATTTTAGGTGTGCTGCAGACTCATGCTTGGGGGTCTGGAAAGGCAGCCTACAGCCAACTTTTTTTCCCAGTGTAACTCAGCTGCACTGAGCATGAGCTAATCACAGCTGAGAATTTGGTATGCGTGTGTATGTTCTGACACTATTTTCTTATCATGCAGAAACACCCAGCTCCTAAACTTAATTGCACTCTTCCAGACATACTCCCTCAAATATCTATACTAAAAAAGGGATCTTGCACTCTCAGGCAACGTTAGAAGATCTCCAACAATAGACTGTAGTTCAACTAAGAATGTAACGTTAGTTTTTACCATTGCTAATACCAGAACATAGAAATTGCCATCCTGTATCAGACAAATGGTCCATATCAATTGCTTCAGGGGAAGATGTGATAGCTCAAGCTGGGAAGCTGTAGAATAAACTGCCTATCAGGGCAGTTTCTTTCCAACTCCAAAAGATAAAGGTCTCTTTATGCCCTGAAGAAGGATGATTAATAACCCTTCCAACCTTTTTTTCATGTTAAACACACATTACATTTAGTGACAGTTAAGGTTATCTCAAGATATACCTTACAATAATAAAATCTTAAAAAAACATGGAATTAAGAAGTTAAGGATGAAGTCTCCCTAAATTCTTTGCCCCATTCATATTGACAGCATGTTAGGCACTATCACCCTAATACTCCATAGGGCTTTCACTTCCTGTTCCAACTGATACGGAAAAGTAATTCATACTCCACCATCATCAAACTCACACAAAACCATAATGGCGACCTCAGCAATGTTACAGCAGCCCAAATAGATGGACTGTGGGACAGTAAGATATGCTACTCTGTTGATACTTTAATGGGCTTCCCCTCCCCTAATGGCTAGGTTGCAGGTGTGTGTGGTTTGAAAGAAAGGCTTAAAGAATGGGAATTGAAAAAAGTTGGGTAGGTGGTGGTATTTGCCAGCTCTAAAGGAGGGTAAGGCCTTCAGATGCATTAAAAATGTTAGATTTGTAAACAGTATGGTCTCATCTCATTCCTTCCAATAGCCCTGATGTTACATTGGTGTCAGAATTGTAGGGGTGATTAAATGAACCCATGCTGTCAAACAGAAGCAGGGCAAAATGAGCAGCTGCCAGAGCTGTGACCAGAAAGATTAGATAGAACAAGCTAGTTCATAGGTAGAGCTGGTGAGGAACTTCCCCTTAAAGTGATTTTTGAAGAAAATGCATTTTTTTAAAACTAAAAGTTCTGTAGGAAAAATTTGATTTCTGAATTTTGCTTATTTTCCATTTGCTGATTTTCCATTTTCCATCTAGTCCAGGGGTTCTCAAACTGGGATTGGGAGCCCTCAGGGAGTCGCAAGTTTATTACATGGGGGATCGCAATCTGTCAGCCTCCACCCCAAACCCTGCTTATCCTTCAGCATTTACAATGTTATTAAATATATTTTAAAGGGTTTTTCATTTATAAGGGAGGGGGGTCACACTCAGAGGCTTGCTATTTGAAAGGGGTCACCAGTACAAAAGTTTGAGAACCACTGATCTAGTCCAACCCCCTGCTCAAAGCAAGACCAACCCCAACTAAATCATCCCAGCCAGGACTTTGTCAAGCCACACCTTAAAAACCTGTAAGGATGGAGATTCCACCACCTCCCTACGTAAACCATTCCAGTGTTTCACCACTCTCCTAGTGAAACAGTGTTTCCTAATATCCAACCTAGATCTCCCCCACTGCAACTTGAGACCATTGCTCCTTGTTCTGTCATCTGCCACCACTGAGAACAGCCTAGCTCCATCCTCTTTGGAAACCCCCTTCAGGTAGTTAAAGGCTGCTATCAAATTCCCCCTCACTCCTCTCTTCTGCAAACTAAATAAACCCAGTTCCCTCAGCCTTTCCTCATAAGTCATGTGCCCCAGCCCCCTTTGCCCTCCGCTGGAATCTCTCCAATTTGTTCAAATCCTTTCTGTAGTGGGGGTCCCAAAACTGAACACAATATGTGGCCTCACAAGTGCTGAATAGAGGGGAATAATCACTTCCCTTGATCTGCTGGCAATGCTCCTATTAATGCAGCCCAATATGCAGTTAGCCTTCTTGGCAACAAGGGCACGCTGCTGACTCATATCCAGTTTCTCGTCCACTGTAATCCCCAGGTCCTTTTCTGCAGAACTACAGCTTAGCCAGTCGTTCCCATGCCTGTGGCAGTGCATGGTATCCTTCCATCCTAAGTGCAGGACTCTGCAATTGTCTTTGTCGAGCCTCATTAGATTTCTTTTAGCCCAATCCTTCAATTTGTCTATGTCACTCTGGACCCTATCCCTACCTGAATCAAGATATTCAAATCTGTTTAATTTTATATCCTTTCTAGACAACAGTACAAGTATATATTAAAAAAAAAAATACTCCATAAACAAACATTACTCGAGTGTAACTTATAGTGTTGCAATCAGCACACAAAAGACAACATGCGTAGCAAAACGCAGAGCCCAAAATGTTTCAGATTTTTTGTAAAAGGGATCTCAGTCCTTTTTTTTTCTTTCCAGAGTCCTGTAAAAGGAAACCTGTAACACAACTATAATTATGATACTGTTACTGCTGCACAATAATAGATATATAAATGCCAACTCCTTTTCTTCAGGCATTTGTGGGTGTTGGCACTAGAGTGACCAGATGTCCCGATATTATAGGGACAGTTCTGATATTCAGGGCTTTTTCTTATATACGTGCCTATTACCCCCTACCCCGTCCCGATTTTTCACATTTGCTATCTGGTCACCCTAGTTGGCACAGAGAAGAAAGCAAGATTCAAAACACTTTGACTAGAAGTCACAGAAAGAGGCAGAGTGTTGTGATTTTTTTTAAAGCTCCAATCAATCATCTGCAAGTAATGCTTATGGTGGGGGAGAGACAAAAATAAGGCAAGTGTAAACTCCAGAAAGACCAATGTTAGTCACCCTGGAAAGAACCAAAATCTTTTTTGGAATATAATTTCTGATAGAGGGAACAGATTCTGTGGCATAGGGCAGATGCCATGGTAATCTGAGCTTTGCAGTCATGGAATACTTGAAAGCCTCATTATTGCATGCCCTTTCCCTGATATCAAATAAGTATTCAACTGTAATGGGCCAAAGTACTGCAGTCAGTTTACTGATAGTGTTACTGTATTATTTCTTTAGCATAATGGAGTATTTTGAAAGGTTTATTGCAAATTGCAAGTTAATACCATAAGATGCAAATGGAATATATTTTATTTTCTGTCTTCTTTCTCAATATTTGGTGTTTTTCTTAAAATCCCAGCACCCAGATTAATGTGACCTCTTTTAATGAAAGTTGAGATTCTCATGAAAACTAATTACAGGTTTCAGAGTAGCAGCTGTGTTAGCATTTGTGTGCATTTGTGTCCATTTATCAGACGTCAAGAATTATAACATTCAAAAACCAGTCGGAGAACACTTCAATCTCTTTGGTCACTCGATTACAGACCTAAAAGTGGTAATTCTTCAACAAAAAACTTCAAAACCAGACTCCAACGAGAGACTGCTGAATTGGAATTAATTTGCAAACTGGATACCATTAACTTAGGCTTGAATAAAGACTGGGAGTGGATGGGCCATTACACAAAGTAAAACTATTTCCCCATGTTTATCTTCTCCCTCCGCCCCCCCCCCCCCCCCCGCTGTTCCTCAGACATTCTTGTCAACTGCTGGAAATGGCCCACCTTGATTATCACTACAAAAAGTTTTTTCCCCCCCACTCTCCTGCTGGTAACAACTCATCTTACCTGATCACTCTCGTTACAGTGTGTATGGTAACATCCCTTGTTTCATGTTCTCTGTGTATATAAATCTCCCCACTGTATTTTCCACTGAATGAAGTGAGCTGTAGCTCATGAAAGCTTATGCTCAAATAAATTTGTTAGTCTCTAAGGTGCCCACAAGTACTCCTTTTTTTTTTTCATGAAAACTAAGTTTTTCTCCCTCACAGCTACTGAGAAAAGCTTGAACATATGAAGCAAATGGTCACTAAATGCTTAAAAGCAGAAGGCAAATAAAAAGCACCCAACATTTATCATTACTTAAAATAAATAAAAAATTATTATTATTATTTTGGTGGATTGACTTATGATTTTTGAACACTCGGAGTTGGCTTCTGAAATATTTTAGCCACCTGATGTTACCACTTTAGCCAGACAGGAACCATGCTGTCTTCAGTATCATCCAGACAAACACATTTAGCAAGGAAATTAAAAACAAAAAAAAGAGTGCTCTATTTTGAGGTATTTCATCCTGAGATAGTTATTAAAATTCAAATAAATAAACCTAAAATTGCTCAGTTCACAGGGTAAATGTAATAAGAACATGGAGCTTAGTTGTAATTAGGTTGGTAAATTATTTATTAAAGCTCTGTTTCAATAATAAATGACAAACACAAGTAAAGTGACTATCTGATAGATTAAAAGAGTATAAGAGAGAAAGTAACAATTGCTTGTTTATTGCCTACTGAAATCAGAAAAAAAAAATTAACCCTTCCATTGAGCCTTATTCTCATGGTAATTCATTTCTTTAAATGCCAGTCAGGTATACTTAGCGTCTCTTCAGCTGGAAACCAAAAACTTATTGACAGACCACCTGACTGATCATTGTGTAGTTCTTACTGTTTTTTTCGACTGTGTACAGCAGTTAATACCACAGAGATAAATATTTTTAAAATCAATAGACACTCTGGATAGATGGATACATACAGATAGATAGATAATAGAATTATTTATATAGTTCTAATCCTAATTCAATACACTGAAAACTCCCTCACAGAAGCCATTTTACACTCGGGGCTAGGTGTCACAATACATAGAATCATTGCACATCTTGAACGGGAGATATTTATTGAAGAAAACAGCTATATGTACGGAACAAACAAACAGCACAAAAACATACGATCGGCCACACTGGTCAGACTGAAGGTTCATCTAGCCCAGTATCCTGTCTGCCGACAGTGGCCAATGCCTGGTGCCCCAGAGGGAATGAACAGAACAACATAATCATCAACTGATCCATGTCCTGTCGCCCATTCACGTTTTCTGGCCTTCTCCAAACTCAAGTTCTAGCTTCATCTAACTTGTTTACCCTGAACTATACTCTGCCTGAAACTCTAGAGACCCCACAGATGAATTTAGTCTCAATAATATACTACAAGTAAACATATTTTACTGGAGACACAAACATTGCTTTATATTTGTCATGTATACACCCAAATTAGTGTGTTATCCTGAAGCCATATCTCATGTGATTAGTTCATTTAACTTCAAGGGGACTTAGAGACTGTAAATTCCAAATGCCTGGCACTGTATCTTTAATGTCAAACACATTGGGGAATTCAACCAGGTATTGAGAATCTGTAAAATGCTGGGATTCCCAAAAGGCAGAGAAAGCAGTGTATGAATACATTAGTTTTCTAAATGACCATCAAGAGGAATGTAATCATATGTGGGGTGGATTCTTTTTTTAATCATATCTTCTCAATAAATGACAGATCTGAGAATTCATTACCTCCTCGGAAATAAAACAAAAACCAGAACTAAGGGAAAACTTAACAGGATATAACTTAAAAGAAAGAAGAGAGAAATATACAGGAAGCCGCTGCCATTTTCAAAAATATCACTGCAGGATTGCAGGTGTTTGTCTCTGTCAACTTTAGCGGGCCAACCCCAGAAAGGCATGCTGGTGGGGAAAAAAAAAGTTATTAATATAGTGAGAAGGATTAGTAAGGCTCAAGTAATTACAGAGGAAATGCTCCTGGACAAGTAACTACTGCTATTTTAGGATGAGATTAAGGGCACTGGCAGTATTTACACTGGGTCTTCTCAAATACTTATTTTAATTCTTAGTTGGTTTCTGAATTCACTGTATATTACTTTGATTGCACGATTTATAGAGCACAAATACTGTGTTCAGGACTGTACAGGAAATGGAGAAAAATGAAATCTAGGGCAATTACAGGAGCAATATTACACAGGTAGTACAGTCCTCACATAGGAAATCAAATGAGTTAGTGGTGCTAAATCATAACATAGAGGTGAATCAGGTCTGCAACATTGTACATGTATCAACCTTTGTTTACAGGCTGGTATGGTCAGCTGTGTCACCAGCCCATCTCAGCTCATTATACCTGGAAGTGGCCTAAAATGAGGGAATGGAGTAGAATTTTGATGCATTAATAGAATTATGTTTTCTAATTTATTTAAAGAATTGGGCATGTAACCAGTTTTGCTGGTTAAGTAGCAGATTACTTCTCCCCATCAGAATAAGGGAATGGGGAAACAGACAACGAATTAGCATGTTACAATCTTACGTTCCAGGCCAGACTGTTTCACCTGTACCTTGAATAATTCCTTATTTATTATTATTCTTTATTAAATATTATTATTCCTTATTATTCCTTAATTAATATAATAATATATTATTATAATATAATATATTATTATATTATTATTATTCCTTAATAATTCCTTATTTCATCAGCAGCTATTCATATAGTAAGGAATTATTCAGTGTGAAAAAAAGAGAGCAGAAATCTGCAGCGAACAAGATAAAAACACATAAGGCTCTATTTTGTCTTTTATGGCCTTGTCTTTATTAGGAAAAACAGGTGTGTTCTTAATGCAAGTTACCTAACTCAGGTTAATTAACAGAAGATAAAACTGTAACACAGACAAGGCAGTTTGCAGTTGTCACACGAGCTGGAAGGTCAAGTTAAAATCTATGTGGCACACTAGTCTGTAGATCAATCTGCCAACTCATGTGACAACTACAAACTGCTTCGTCTGCACTAGGGTTTTACCTCTAGTTAACCTGAGTCAAGAAAATACCGTTTCTCCTAATGAAGACCAGGCCACTGAGGCTGAACTGCATTGGGGAATAGGAGGAATCCCACAATCCAATTGACAGTAGGTGGAGGTATTATACAAATAATTTCTAGAGTGCTGGGAGAAGCATGGTAACAGGTGCTGTAGTCTGCACGTCTGCCTGCATAGGCCAGGGTGGTGAGACCATGGAATGGGGTGCGCTATGCACTGCTGATATGGCACCTCCTCCTGGCCATTCTGGGGATTAGTTCCATGAGGCTGATATCCCTTCTTGTAGTTGCACATCGTCTCTCTCTTTCTCTTGCTCCACAGCCCCTCTCTCTCACTCCAGGAGCTGCAGGTGACTCTTCATGACTCAGCCCTCCAGCCAAGTCACTCAGCATTCCCCCCTTCTGGGGTAGAGTCCTTCAAAGTCTCTTATGTACAAGGGGCATCCAGCAGCCTTCATGCCTAGTGCCCTGACCCTGTCACTCCTGCAGTGACTCAGGCACTCTTCCAGTTCACTTTTCCACCAGTACTAGTTTCCCGGTGGCAGGTAGGGGAACCCAGGCCAGTCCTCTACTCTGGGTTCTGGCTCAGAGACCCTACAACACGTAGCTAAGGTTTATTTGGTTCCCAACCTTGCTGCTTACTCACTTATCCATAGGCTTTCTTCTTCACCCTGTTCTCTTCAGGATATGTCCTTCCTTCCAGACCAAGACCCCAAGGGCCTATTTGTTTCCTAGGTTCCTTCCTTCCCTCTCTACTAAATAGAGGCTGACCACAAAATTCCTCCCAGCAGCCTTTTTTGCTACTAGCTTCCTGGGTTTATACTAGCCCAGCTCACCTGTGCTCAGGTGAGCTTCCTCTCACACTTAATTCCCCCATCGTGCAGCCTAATTGGCTGTTTGGGCCCACCTGGCCTACTCAGCCCTATCAGCATCATTGTGAAGCCACAGACAACCCCTAGACAGCTTATTTAAGGGTGACGTGTATAGGGATTGCATACTATCCCTTTAAATAGTTTGGGAGCTTTCTAATGGGTCTCTGTATGCTCTGTTGACAAAAACACTGCTAGATGCTAACACAGCAATGGTGCACGTTCATGGCTAGGCCTGTATGTTTGTATATAGTTACTAAAACAGTTATTCAGGGCACACAACTATGGCTGTGGGGTTTCTTCATATTCTTAATGTTGTGTAGAGAGCAAAGACATGACAAGACCCAGTAGTGCTACTGACAGTACTGTCCAGGCACTGCCGTGTGCTCCCCAGTTTACAGGTGGAAAGAATAGGATGGCTTTCTTCACCATCCCCTTAAGCAGTCCCACCATCTTGTACTAATTTAAAACTGCTACCTGTTTCAGTGAAGCCAGAGTATTGGAATTATTTCCTCTGAGGTTTTGAACTTATATTAAATGTTAAATTATTTAGTTGCTATAAATTTAAGAATCAGTTTGCCTAATTTTAAAGCCATATAAGCTTTAAAGATGGCTCAGAAGTTCATCATTACTGAGTATTCATACCACTTAGAATGGACTGTGAAATGAAGCAATGAGGGAAGCAGAGTAAAAACAAAACAAACAAAAGAAAGTGTGATAAAAAGAGCAGAGAGCGAAAATATAGAAAAAAACAAACAAACCCAGAAGTATATTTGTACCACTTCCACTGCTTACTTTTAATGGTGCGCTTTGTCTGGTGTTTAGCTACAAAAACATTTTTTTTAAGTTGAATCTCCATAGGAGGAAAAGTTTTTACAATTACAGGAATCAAAAGTTTGACAACTCAGACTAGTACTGTGAACTCACAGAATACTTTGAGAGGTTTACAAAAACCTGCAACTTCACAAGCTTCACCCATTCCTATGCAAAACATTCACATCTATAAACGTATCACGTACCTACCTTCATCTTCAAATTAGCAGGATGGCTCAGGAGCAAAATAAGGTTCCCCTTTGTCCACTGGTTACAAAACATTATATTATACATTGATACACAGTTGGACAACTGTTGCTGTCCAGTTTAGAGTAGTTCTCAGGGTTCCTTTGGGACCTATTTGATATCACAGATACTCTGAATTCTGATCCAGGTCATAAGTTATTATGGCACATCCAAGTTCACCTATTATCCAAGTGCAACATATATGGCACTTATTTCTGTATTACTTCAAAATCTTTTGTCATGATAAGGTAATGTAATATTGTTTTCTTTCCTCCTGTTTGTAAAGGGCATGGGATCAGAATATCACTCCCCCTCCCTCCTCTTAGGATGGCTATTGTCTATGTTTGAC
Source organism: Eretmochelys imbricata (assembly GCF_965152235.1). Lineage (NCBI taxonomy): Eukaryota > Metazoa > Chordata > Testudines > Cheloniidae > Eretmochelys > Eretmochelys imbricata. The sequence goes on along the minus strand of NC_135572.1, from coordinate 88,922,575 downwards.
AAAGCATGACTATTCCCATAAGCTTTTCGCTGCAGATACTCATCCTGAGAGACATGTGCCAATATACAAGCTGGCTTACAGTGTACTTATATTTTGTCATGTGTACTCAAAAGACCATCAACAATATTTATATTATGAATCAGATATTTATTAAACATACAAAAATAAATAAACTAAAACTTCTACAAACTTCTACAAAAAGTTGACCATGCTTGACATTGGTATATGCAATGCCCCACTCTCTTGATTTGCCCCATTCCCATAGCAGAAGGATGATTTCAGAAGAGTGTTGCTCCAGGAATGGAAGCCACTTTATGAACAAGAGTAAGATGTGTTGAAGGGGGGATTATCAAGTTGCTGAGCCGCCTGATGGGCAAGCAGACATGTTCATATATAATTTAGGTTCTACCTGTGGGGTACATTGGATAAAGAACTAACACTCTCCTTTCCATTTCCCTATTATGTACTGGTAATTGTTTAATGAGGTCTTGTGTTTAACACCAAAAATAAATATTGCTAAAATTTACCTGAACTTAATAATAAAGTACAAAATGATCATTAATGCAAACAGCTCTCACTCTCCATGTGTGGGGTCACTATTAGAGAAAGAGCATGATCATGTACTGTTAAGATAAGTAAAATATTTTTAATAGTGATTTCATTTGTCTTTACATAATTAAAATTCCCCTGTCCCTCACACAAACACCTTTATTCTTATATTAGATTTATGCCTGTATGGCACTTATCTGCGTCTTTTGTGCAATGGCGGTGTTACAACCAAATAAGACAATCTTAAAAAGAGGCTTAGGAGCTGAGCAACACACACAGATGATTTCTAATTAAAGATTTGCATTTCCACTTTCTAGGTCATACAATAATATTATTCATTTGTTTCTCTCTAATCAACAAGGAGATCATTATCTTTTTCCCTCTTCTGTATTAACGGGTCAAGTAACCAAGTTAAAGTTCATTGGGTAATTACACACAATGATAATCAAGCATGAACAGCTATTGCTGAGGGACATGTTATCTGAGAAATGACTGAAAAGTAACTATACAGAATGCAATTAAAGATAAAATTTGATGATGTAAATAGAGTAAGGATGTAAAACAGACAGATAAGCCAGGAAATTAAAATTTCTAACTCATAACTATGAAAGAAAAGTGTCAGTCTTGATGGTGTGATCTGGGAATGCAATAAAAGTGTTCATATTGAATTTCCTCACTTAGGGCCTAAAGCTTGGCTCAACACGTATAGAATCATAGAATATCAGGTTTGGAAGGGACCTCAGGAGGTCTTCTAGTCCAACCCCATGCTCAAAGCAGGACTGATCCCCAATTAAATCATCCCAGACAGGGCTTTGTCAAGACTGACCTTAAAAACTTCTAAGGAAGGAGATTCCACCACCTCCCTAGGTAACACATTCCAATGTTTCACCACCCTCCTAGTGAAAAAGTTTTTCCTAATATCCAACCTAAATCTCCCCCACTGCAACTTGAGACCATTACTCCTCGTTCTGTCATCTGCTACCACTGAGAACAGTCTAGAGCCATCCTCTTTGGAACCCCTTAAATCCCTGGGTCCTTTAAATCACTGAGGAGACCTGGGGGCTTCCAGCTGCCACCGCTACCACGGGGCTCTGGGCTCTGGCAGAGCTTTAAAGGGCCTGGGGCTCTGCTGTGGTAGCAGCTGCCGGAGCCCTGCTGCCCGAGCCCTGGGGTAGCGGTGGCCAGGCTCCATCAGGGATTTAAAGGGCTCCAGGGCTCCAGCTGCCGCTACCGCTCTGGCCCTTTAAATGCCCACCGGAGCCCCACCGCCGCTCCCCCAGGGCTTTGGCAGCAGGGCTCCAGCGGGGATTTAAAGGGCAGGGGAAGTAGGGGTGGCTGGAGCTCTGGGGCTCTTTAAATCCCCACCAGAGCCCCACCCCACACCCTGGGGCTCGGGCAGCAGGGCTCAGGCCAGGATTTAAAGGGCCCCGGAGCTCCAGCTGCTGCTCCTGCTCTGGGGCCCTTTAAATCCCTGCCAGAGCCCCGCCGCCGCTACCCTGGGGCTCAGGCAGCAGGGCTCAGGCCAAGATTTAAAGGGCCCCGGGGCAGTAGCAGTGCCTGGAGTTCCGGGGCCCTTTAAATCCCCGCCGGAGCCCCACTGCCACTACCCCAGGGCTCAGGCAGCAGGGCTCAGGCCGGGATTTAAAGAGCCCCGGAAGCGGGGGGGGGTAGCAGCGGCTGGAGCTCCGGGGCCCTTTAAATCCCTGTCGCAGCCCCACTGCCACTACCCCAGGGCTTTAAATTGCCCTCTCTGAAAGCCGGTCCTGGTATGGCGCACGGGCTCTTACCGGTACACTGTATCGGGGCGTACCGGCTTACTTTCATCTCTGCTTGGGTGTCAACCAGGGGAACATTGACAATACAAGACAGACAGACCCTCTCTGTTCAGTTCTCATGTCTCATACTACAGCAACATACAGCAGCAATTTCAAGAAAGGTCATGGTCAGCCCTGGTTTGGAGAATTCTCAGTGATGACAGAATGTCAGAATTTAGCTCTAACAAGTGACTACTGAGCATATGTGAACTTAGATCTTTGCCAAATTTGGGTGTTTTCCCCACAGATGCAGCAAAAAGCCCATTCTTCTAGGGTGACACCCCTTCAACAATTCAAGTCCCTGCTCGAGTATACGGGAGTACTAGAGTATCTCAACAAAACAGATGTAAGATTGATTTTTTTTAAAAACCATGGGCAAAATAATATATTTTAACTTAATATTTAAGAATCATTTCTGTTTAAACTTTCCAGAAAAGTTCAGACTGAGGCAGACATCTAACACGGAAAATTTCAGCCTGAACAATTAAAGTTTGGCAAAGTTATAAGCAACTGAAACAGAATCTTATCATAGAAAGAGTCAGGTAACCCTAACTACCAAAGCCAGCTATAATTAAATAAGAAATAAAATAGTTATAATAATAATAATGTGTTTATTAAATGGTGAGTAGATAGGGATTGCCCTCTTCTCCTAGGGATATGGCTGGGACACATCCACTCACTCCAGGGGGTGAGAAACATCCAGGAGTAGACATTCAGCCATTGCCCCTGGCCTTTCTTCTTCCAGACTAAGGCTGAAAAGTTTTTTTTCTACAAGACGTAGAAAGAGGCCACTGTTTGTGGCCATTGAGAGTGCCGGAGATTGGCCGTGGCAGGGGAAAGCAGGGAGAAATTGCAAAGTTTTGTACTTTTGACAAATTGTTTATTTGTTGTTAGTCTTTCTTGACTTTTTATCAAGAAAATAAATATCAATTTCAATCAGCTCCCAGTTCTGACCAGTAGCCTGTGCTTCCCAGCTAGGTGGGCTGATGTGGAGATAGGAAGCCTGGAATCCAGGTATCCTTTTAGCCTGCCCAGGTTCTGTACAGCCCAGCAGCTGGAAGACCAAGAAACCAGGAAGACAGGCAGGTGAATTGGAAGAAAATCAGCCTGGATTCTACCAAAAAAAATCATACAAATCTAAACTTTTACACAGAATGTTTTGGTTTTGACAAATTTGCTTTTTCTGACAGAAAAAGTTGCATTAGAAAATTTCCAACCAGTTGTACTTGTAAGCTCTTTGCCTCAGGGACTGTTTTCTATTCTCTGATTTTACAGTGCCAAGCACAATGGGACCCTATTCTCAAATGGGGCCTCTAAGTGCTATTGAATATCCACAATTATGACTGTGACTGAGATACTATGACCATCATTGTGACTAATAACTGATGGACAAACACAAGGACAGTCAGGATAATTTGCTGGGTGCTTGTCTTGCACATTGCTAAAGAAAAAGATCATTCACTCTACATAGGGGATAACAAAACCATGCTATATTTTATAAGACTCTATATGTGAAGAAATCAGGAAAATCTGGAACAGTAGGTCATCATAGTGGAAATGCAAATCAAACCCTATGGATAATTATAAAATAAATGAAATCAAATCACTTTTACAGTTCAAATCTGCTATATAACAACTATTGGGATATGGAGCAGAACAAAACCAGTTTCTCTTCACTTTCAAGGCTTTTCACAACTTCATTTCTTTACCTCCTTCCAGGTGTCTCTAGTTGCCCAAGCTTCTCTCTTGCTAGTTTGTTTTATCTGCATTGCCCCCTCTAACATTTGTATTTTTGTTCATGTTTCCCTGCAACAAAATTCAGTTGACTAAGGAATCCATTATCCTTCCTGGAGATCCATTATTGCCATCACTGGATCTATAGGGAGCCCCATTAAAATCAGTGGGATTTCTCACAGGTCGAGCGTATCATTATAGTGGACCCTTGAGAAGTACTGGGGCCTAATGCAGTGAAAGAAATGTAGGGGATTATTTATCTGCAAATGAAAAGAAAGGCAAGAGGAAAACAGAGTTGAGATGAGATGGAGCTGCTAGTATTTATGTTTTTAAGAAGAGGGAGACAGGAATAGAGATGCACCAGGAGCCAAATTCAAGAAACAAAAAAAGAAAAGTATAGAACTAAACTATAGAAAGGAAATGATAAAAGTTCTCTTAGCTAACTTAATGAACACAAGTTTCCAGAACCAGATGGAATGAGTCCCAAGGGTTCTGAAGGAACTGGCTGAAGAAACTGACGAACCTATAGCAATAAATATTTAATATGTTTCAGAAATCAGGTGAGGTGCCAAAGCACTGGAGGAAGACTAATGTGGCTTGAGTATATAAAGAGAGAAAGGTGACCCAAATAATTTGTGGCCTATGAACCTAATTTCTATTTTAGATAAAATAACTGAAAACGTAATGGAATTTGTGGGCAAATAGAAGAGAAGGAAGCACTGCTTAATAGATTTTCCAATACAGTACATTCAAGACCAACCAGGTCATATTTTGTAATGATTCTGAATACCTTTATTGTTATTTTAATGTAATTTATTTATTATTGTTTAATACCAACACAATTTAAGGTTAAAACAAATATATTGTGTTTGTCTAGCTCAGTGTAGCTCACTTAGCAAGGACTGATCCAAGGAAAAGGTTAAAAAAAAATGGTATATGTGACCAGCCTGAGATTTCACTATATTCAGTGAAATTCCAATGTTCTCCAAGATACACAAGTCCATATACTAATATGTTAATGAGGTCACTTACAAAACTACTGGGACTAAATGTGCTAAAATGCCAGTTTGGCTGCCTTGAGTTCACTCCTATCATTTTTTAACATGAGACCTGCTAACATAAACCTTTGATTACTTGCACAATATTGCATTGTTTCCATTACCAAAATGTTCCATGCTCTTTAAAAAAAGTTTCTAAGCAGCCAATATTCCATTGTTTCAAATAGAATGAAAAGAACAACATGGACAGCACTACAAAATATGCAGTTCACCCTATAACCATTTTCATCTTAATGATCCAGTTATTCATTCTGGTACCAGTTCTACCACTGCAAACCTTGTAATGTTCTTCAGAATGCCCTTTTTATGTTGCCTAACTTTTGTCACTGTTGTTGGAAAGATAGCATGTTTTGAAATACCACTTCTCACCCTATTGCATATTTTGTCATAGCTGTTAAGATCAGCTGGGATGTCCTTGCTGTCATTTCCTCCTATTTAAAATTTTTAAGTACGGGTATCAGCATTTTATTAGCAGACTTGCCTTAGTCATGAATACTCAAAGCAGGGTACAGATCTTTGCACTCAAAACAAAATGGGGACTCAAATTCAGAGGCCATTTTTGAAAATATTGTCCTAAGTGACTTGCCCAAGGTCACACAGAAAGCCTCTGGCAAAGTCAAGAATAATCCCAGTCCAGTAGCTTAACCACAAGACTATTCTTCCTCTTTGACATGAACAGTTGTATTATGCAAAACAAACAAAATCCATTAAATTTGAACCATTAAATTTAATAACCCCAACTGACTTGTTTTATTCATTAGCTTTAGTAAAGCATTATGAAGTTAAGGGTGTTTCGTAGTTCCAGTTTTTATCTCTTATAATTATTAGCAGAATTGTTTGCTGTATAGAAGACACATATTAGCTGTCTGGGTCTGTTTCTTTTATTTTTCCCCCTCTTCAGTCTTATTAACAAATAATAAGTACTTTTGTGAGTCCTTAATTTGTGGACAAGACCTACACTGATGGATAAACATCCTCCACCGCAGTCCTTTTCCACAGACACAATCCATCACACAATAGTAAATGAAAATAGTTGCAAGGCAATCAGGTTTGGTCTATACTTAAAAGTTTTATCAGCATTACTGTTTCAGTTGGGGATATGTTTTGTTTACAGACATAAGATCTAGTGTGGATGCAGTTATAGTGGTATAAAGGTGACCTATAGTTATTCCCCTATAGTTGATTGGCATTGTTAAGCCAACAGAACTAAGATTGAGTGAGCGTGGTTTGTTGCCTTCCTGTGCATCACCAATAGAATTTTTTACTATGCTGCAACCAGTTATACCTGTGCAAACTCACTGAAGGCAATGGGGCTTGCACAGTTGTCACTGAGGGCATGATTTGAAGACAGTGGAGTCATCCAAGTGTAACTGAGAGTGTATCTCAGCTTTTATTAGATTTGATGGCATGCAAGAAGTACTTTTAAAACCCAAGTCAGGTTACAGGGATGGTGGTTAGGGGAAAACAAACAAAGTTTTATATTATAAACTAAGAACAGTTGTATGGAGATGAAAAACAAGAAACCAAACGCCAGTGATTATAGACAGTAACCTCTAGAGCAGAGTTGCACTTTAAGCCTAGCTCCCAGGTGGCAATCAGGGAGGTTATTTGCCATTCTGACAACATCACAGTGCACTAATCAGATCTCTTGTCTTAGATAAATCCAGATTTGCCCAGGATCCTTCTCAATCCCCAGCTTGCACTACCTGCTAGTTTCTCTCTCTGACCGTTGAGCTGTGAACCAGCAGGAGAGAAGTACAGCACACATACAGGGTCAGGAAGAGAATGAACATTAAGCTGGATGCAGGTGAAAAGTGACACACAATCACCTTGGGAAGATGGAGAGAGTGGCTCTGGTACTTTACAGGAAGAGGGAGAAGAAAGAGGCCGCCTGCTGATGGAGAAAAAAAAAGAGAAGAATAAATTCAGTTTGCCAGTCTAATTTGAGAGTGAGTGAGTGGGTGTGCATGTCACACAAGATATGGTGGCTGAGTGGTAAGAGTACTTGATTATAAACCTGAATATCATGGGCTTGAGGCTTGGGTCATCTCCAGTTCACCCAGCTGCAAAATGAGTACCTGATATATTGTGGTAAGGCAGTGAAAGGTGGCCAGATATGATGCTAGCCGCATTACTCCCTTATGTACCACTGGCTATGAAACTGGTGTGCCTTAATCACATCAGCCCGATGAGACATTGGTTTGGGAGAACTTTGACAATAAATACACAGGATGGCTGTCATAAACATACAGCTAAGGGCAGCATAAAATCCCTCCTTTACCTGTAAAGGGTTAATCAGTTCCATTAACCTAGTTGGCTCCTGAGGAGAAGGAACAATGGGGAAAGACGATACTTTCAAATCTGGAGGGGTGGGGGAAAAGGTTTTTGTTTGTGCTCTCTTTGTTGTTCTCTCCAAGACAAAGAGACCAAGCAAGTAATCCAGCTACTACTGAATGATACATCTAAAATTACAGAAATAGTAAGTAATAGCAAGGAAATAAGTTACAGTATCTTTTGTTTTAGCTTGTGAATTTTCCCTATGGTAAGAGGAAGGTTTATTCCTGTTTTTTGTAACTTTAAAGTTTTGCCTAGAGGGGAATCCTCTGTGTTTTAAATCTTATTACCCTGTAAAATTACCTTCCATCCTGATTTTGCAGAGGTGCTTCTTTTACTTTTTTTAAAAATAATAAAGTTCTGTTTTTAAGAATCTGATTGGGGTTTTTAGTGTCCTAAAAACCCAAGTGTCTGGTCTGTGCTCACCTTGTTTATTTTCAAGCCTCCCCAGGAAAGGCGGTGAAGGGGCTTGGGATGATATTTTGGGGAAACAGGAACTCCAAGTTGTCCTTCTCCTGAATCTTTGTCTAACTCACTTGGTGGTGGCAGAGATACCATCCAAGGACAAGGAAGAATTTGTGCCTTGGGGCAGTTTTTAACCTAAGGTGGTAGATTAAGCTTAGGGGGTCTTTCATGTGGGTCCCCACATCTGTACCCCAGAGTTCAGAGTGGGGAGGGAACCCTGACAATGGCAAATTAAAGTCAAGTCAGAGCAAAGCAGAATAATTTTAAATCATTGCTTCAACTTTGGTTTGATCTCAAACTCTCCACAGATTTTGTATTTTAACTGTGCCATTTGCTATATCTTCTGACTTGGAGGATTCTGCCTCATTTCACTTTGACAGGATTCTATGTTGAGGAAGGATAAACATGACAGTCAGCACTATTCTGCTCTTTGAAACATAGGGAACTGTTTCCAGCTAGACAAGAAAAAGTTCTTAGAAAACTCTTGTATTCTGTTCAATATTTTCTCCTTCTAAAAACAGACTTAAAAAAAAAGCCATGTGTGAGAGTGTACTGTCAACTTCTGTTATGTTTACTTTCTTGTAAGAGTAGATAGCTTCCCAATGTAGAATTACAGGTTTCAGAGTAACAGCTGTGTTAGTCTGTATACGCAAAAAGAAAAGGAGTACTTGTGGCACCTTAGAGACTAACCAATTTATTTGAGCATAAGCTTTCGTGAGCTACAGCTCACTTCATCGGATGCATACTGTGGAAAATACAGAAGATGTTTTTATACACACAAACCATGAAAAAATGGGTGTTTATCACTAGAAAAGGTTTTCTTTCCCCCCACCCCACTCTCCTGCTGGTAATAGCTTATCTAAAGTGATCACTCTCATAAAAAAACAACCTTCCACACAAACTTCCTCGTGGCTGGACTTTACTAAAACTAGACAAGCCATTTACAACACACACTTTGCTTCTTTACAAAAGAAAAAGGATACTAAACTTTCTAAACTACTACATGCCACAAGGGGCCACAGCAATGGTTCCCTCAACCCACCCAGCAATATTGTTAACCTATCCAACTATACTCTTAGCCCAGCAGAAGCAGCTGTCCTATCTCGGGGTCTCTCCTTCTGCCCCTCCACCCCCACGAACATGATACAGTTCTGTGGTGACCTAGAATCCTATTTTCGACATCTCCGATTCAAGGAATATTTCCAACACACAACTGAACAACATACTAATCCACAGAGACCTCCCTACCAACACTACAAAAAGAAGGATTCTAGGTGGACCCCTCCTGAAGGTCGAGACAGCAGATTGGACTTCTACATTGAGGGGTTCCACCGACATGCACAGGCTGAAATTGTGGAAAAGCAGCATCACTTGCCCCACAACCTCAGCCGTGCAGAACACAATGCCATCCACAGCCTCAGAAACAGTTCTGACATCATAATCAAAAAGGCTGACAAAGGAGGTGCTGTTGTCATCATGAATAGGTCGGAATATGAACAAGAGGCTGCTCAGCAACTCTCCAACACCACTTTCTACAAGCCATTACCCTCTGATCCCACTGAGAGTTACCAAAAGAAACTACAGCATTTGCTCAAGAAACTCCCTGAAAAAGCACAAGATCAAATCCGCACAGACACACCCCTGGAACCCCGACCTGGGATATTCTATCTACTACCCAAGATCCATAAACCTGGAAATCCTGGGCGCCCCATCATCTCAGGCATTGGCACCCTGACAGCAGGATTGTCTGGCTATATAGACTCCCTCCTCAGGCCCTATGCTACCAGCACTCCCAGCTACCTTCGAGACACCACTGACTTCCTGAGAAAACTACAATCCATCAGTGATCTTCCTGATAACACCATCCTAGCCACTATGGATGTAGAAGCCCTTTACACCAACATTCCACACAAAGATGGACTACAAGCCGTCAAGAACACTATTCCCGATAATGTCACGGCTAACCTGGTGGCTGAACTTTATGACTTTGTCCTTACCCATAACTATTTTACATTTGGGGACAATGTATACCTTCAGATCAGCGCCACTGCTATGGGTACCTGCATGGCCCCACAGTATGCCAACATTTTTATGGCTGACTTAGAACAATGATTCCTCAGCTCTCGTCCCCTAATGCCCCTACTCTACTTGCTCTATATTGATGACATCTTCATCATCTGGACCCATGGAAAAGAAGCCCTTGAGGAATTCCACCATGATTTCAACAATTTCCATCCCACCATCAACCTCAGCCTGGTCCAGTCCACACAAGAGATCCACTTCCTGGACACTACAGTGCTAATAAACGATGGTCACATAAACACCACCCTATACCGGAAACCTACTGACCGCTATTCCTACCTACATGCCTCCAGCTTTCACCCTGACCACACCACATGATCCATTGTCTACAGCCAAGCTCTGCGATACAACCGCATTTGCTCCAACTCCTCAGACAGAGACAAACACCTACAAGATCTCTATCAAGCATTCTTACAACTACGATACTCACCTGCGGAAGTGAAGAAACAGATTGATAGAGCCAGAAGAGTTCCCAGAAGTCACCTACTACATGACAGGCCTAACAAAGAAAATAACAGAACGCCACTAGCAGTCACCTTCAGCCCCCAACTAAAACCCCTCCAACGCATTATCAAGTATCTACAGCCTATCCTGAAGGATGACCCAACACTCTAACAAATCTTGGGAGACAGGCCAGTCCTTGCCTACAGACAGCCCCCCAACCTGAAGCAAATACTCACCAGCAACCACATACCACACAACAGAACCACTAACCCAGGAACCTATCCTTGCAACAAAACCCGTTGTCAACTGTGCCCACATATCTATTCAGAGGACACCATCACAAGGCCTAATAACATCAGCCACACTATCAGAGGCTCGTTCACCTGCACATCTACCAATGTGATATATGCCATCATGTGCCAGCAATGCCCCTCTGCCATGTACATTGGTCAAACTGGACAGTCTCTCCGCAAAAGAATAAATGGACACAAATCAGATGTCAAGAATTATAACATTCATAAATCAGTTGGAGAATACTTCAATCTCTCTGGTCACACGATTACAGACATGAAAGTTGCGATATTACAACAGAAATACTTCAAATCCAGACTCCAGTGAGAGACTGCTGAATTGGAATTAATTTGCAAATTGGATGCAATTAACTTAGGCTTGAATAAAGACTGGGAGTGGCTAAGTCATTATGCAAGGTAACCTATTTCCCCTTGTTTTTTCCTACCCCTCCCCCCCCCCAGATGTTCTTGTTAAATCCTGGATTTGTGCTGGAAGTGGCCCACCTTGGTTATCGTGCACATTGTAAGGAGAGTGATCGCTTTGGATAAGCTATTACCAACAGGAGAGTGGGTTTGTGGGGGGGGGAGGGGGCATGGGGAGAAAACCTGGATTTGTGCTGGAAGTGGCCCACCTTGATTATCATACACATTGTAAGGAGAGTGATCACATTAGATAAGCTGTTGCCAACAGGAGAGTGGGTTTGTGCGGGGGGTGGGGAGAAAACCTGGATTTGTGCTGGAAATGGCCCACCTTGATAATCATACACATTGTAAGGAGAGTGATCACTTTAGATAAGCTATTACCAGCAGGAGAGTGGGGTGGGGGGAGAGAACGTGGTAAACACCCTTTTGTCGTGGTAAACACCAATTTTTTCATGGTTTGTGTGTATAAAAACGTCTTCTGTATTTTCCACAGTATGCATCCAATGAAGTGAGCTGTAGCTCACAAAAGCCAATGGTCAAATAAATTGATTAGTCTCTAAGGTGCCACAAGTACTCCTTCTCTTTTTTCCAATGTAGAATGTTTGTTTCTGCATGTTGTTATCTTGTTTACTTCTTAGCCATCAGAGACCATATTTGTATTCTGTTAATCTCCCACTCTCTTTCAAATAATAATAATAATAAAAAAATCACATTTGAGAATACTTTATGTTTGAGAATAGTGAAGGAAGTAAGGGACAGCTTTTTCCTGATGTCACTTCAATTTTGCTTTTGCAGCAGTAGCAAAGTGATAGCTATTCATATTTTCATGAACAAATAACCATATGAATTCCAACTCCACATTCCATCTAAAGTGGGGAAATGGAGATATTATACAAAGAGACAGCTTTCTCTTCTTTTTTTCTCCTAACCTCAGTAAAGACCCCTGCATTTTGCAAAACATGGTGGTTTTGTATGTGTGTGTGTGTGTGTGTTTAAATAAAGCTTCAAAATTTTGCAGTCTCTCTGACTAAACTAAGGCTGTGGTTAAGGGAAGCATCCCCATTCATTAAAGCACTTTGCAAATGCTTATCTTGAATCAGGTTGAGGACACTTAGGCACGTGATTAATTCATCCAGAGTCAGGAAAAAACACTTGCGCTTGTGCTTAAGCAATTTCCTGAATCAGCAGCTAAATTGGAAGTCCTAAACATAACAAGTGGGCAACACACTGAATATTTACACATCTAATTTACTCTGGAAGCACCAACGAAACAAGAAAATTAAGCTGTGTGTGAAACTTCCTTTAATTTCACTGCTTTGTGCCCTGTCCACTATTTGGAAACCTCTGCAATATTTTTACATGGTGCAGTAAATTAGGTGGGGGGATGGACATCAGTATATCTATATCTGGTCCTATGTAGTTTATATTGGATGAGACACATTTACTGATACATTTTGATTTAGTAAACAATTATAGAACAGAAATAGTTTTAGGCAAAACACACTATGGTAACAAACTATGAATGTAAATCAACAGCTAGAACTGCTATTTATCACTCCCATTCAGCTAAAACGCTATCCAATATTAACACTTCTGATCAAATTCTTCCATTTACTCTTCATTATATATGCTCATGACGGGCTTGATTCTCAATTCATACTAATATAAATCTGTCATAGTCCCCTTGACAGCAGAGTTACATGGGTATAAAGTCAGTGAAAGTGAGGTTGGGGTTAGGTCCATTGCTTGGCCCACATAATGGGTACTTGATATTGTCATGTATGTGGTATAATCTACTGAGTACAGGAATTAGCACTGTAATGCTGATTACTTTCAAACTGTAAATAGCAGCATTTTTGGTGAGATTGTACTTGTCTCTGTATGTCCTCTGGATCCTCTTGTGGGCTTTTGGATACATGCTTTCTCTAATGTTACCATGTCAGGTCGTAAAATATGCATCGACAGATAACCCTCCTTACTGCAGAGGGGTTATGGACAACAGGGTTTCCTTTATCAATAGGGGTTTGAGTAAAGACTAATTAGTAAAGATACACAGATATTTGTAACTGTATATAAATTTACAGTTTAAAGCAAACAATTCAAGTCAGGCTTTTATCATCCTTTTCCCTAGGTCCATGTTATCTCTCATATGGGTTCCTGTCTAAGGGATAGAATCCTGCTGATTTGTACCAGTTGAGTTTTTCATGCATCATTTGGGGCAGGGAGCATAAGGTCTGCCCCTCTCCCTGTCACTCCAGGAAGTCACATGGCATTCATTTCCCAAAATGTTTAACATTTATGGTTTCTGGTTTGGTTTCTTAAAAAAAGAAAAAAAGAGAAGGAAATAAAAGATTTAGACCAAAATGAAAAGAGTCTTTAAGTACAAACTGCCTTATCTTCAGTAGGATTTTACCTTAACTTAATTAAGTCAGGTTAATTAACTTGATGTAAGAACACACCTTTTTTTATACTAAAGACAAGGGCATGGAGAGAACTAAATATCTTTATCGGATGAGATTTATTTATTAGTTAATTAATCTGTTTCTGTTTCTGAAACATCTGTTTCTTTATGCAATATTTGGCATATTATGATTAAAATGCACTGTCCCCAAAAGAGTTTAGAATAATTCAAATTACCTGAGACAATCAAATATATTACTTCCACTGGATAAGGTGGAGGGAAGCAAAATTACAAGACATCTGTGGAAACAGAGGGAAAAAAACTATGGTAGCACATATTCTGGCAAACCTCCCACTACACATAGCTACCTGTATTGCTTCAACAGTCTGTGACTGTACTGTGCTTATGCTGACTTTCTCCTGGGGCCAATTCCTCCTCTTTTTGCACAATCTTTCCACACCTTTTACCTCCTCTTCCAGCTTCTTGATCTTGTTTATTAGAATTCCAGGACAATTCTAGTGCACATAGAGAGGGAAAATATGTATTGTGAAATCCAGATTTCCTAGTGCAGAATTATTCCCTTAGGAAACGTTCCAGAGGAAGTCATTTGATGAAAACCTTTGTCTTCCCATATCTTTAAACACAGTCATCCTTCTGCTCTGAATGAGATGAAGGAAAAAATAAGCTATGAATTATGTTTGTTATTTAATAAGCATGTGTCTATTTACTACTACTTTGATTAAAAATAAAAATAAAAGCTCATTTGCCTTGCCACTAACAAGCAATTCAATTAATGTTACCTGAGCTGTTGGTGAGATACATTCTGACCTGCAGAAATAGGATAGCCAAGTACTAAAAATACTGTAGCTTCACCAGCATACACACAAAGATAAAGTTCTCTCACCACAAAATACAACATCTGGGTTTTTTATTTCGGACACCGATTAGACTCAGATTTTCAAATTTTGTTATCCCAAAGTAGGTACTTAATTCTACAGTTGGGCTGTATAAAGAAGTGGTCTGATTTTAAGAAGTGCTGAGTATCTATAATTTCTATTTTAATTAATTGGACCAGAGGGTGCTCTTTGAAAAAAAGAGTTCAGGAAAGGGGATGAAATATGAATTTAGAAGCCTAACTTTAGGCTGACAAACTCTGAAGTTTTTGGCCAAAAATGAAATAAGTAGCTGCTGTGTCTTGATTTTCACTCATGCCTTATATAGAGTTAAGGTCCAATTATGCAAACCTGGGAATAGGGATAGCTGGTTTACATCCAAGAAGTGTTGAGATTCTAAGCTTCACTAGAAATATTTCTGCAGTTGAACAAATGTTAGTGTCCTGTGTGTAGAAGACAATATGTAGTTACAGCTCAACACACATTAAAATATGTATATACTTAAATTTTGTATATCCTTAGAATTGTGGTCATGAAAACAGTACACTTACATTACATAGCATACACACCTGCACACCAAACCAGTAATATGGAATCCAGTCTCAGTGTCCGGTATGCAGTCTCAGTTATTCTGATATTCCATCTTTCATGGGTTAATAAATCAAACCACTCGCTTCCATTGAAGACAGCAGTCAAATTAGCATATCAACAGTGTTTTAACACATTCCCTATCTCCCTTAGTCTCCACAATTATTTATAAAATAATCAAGAGAAAAATTATGGTTCCCAACAGTTTCAGACATGTTTGTCACTCAGACAACAAAGCTAGGTTTTAACTTGTTAAATCCTGGCATAGGAGTTGCAAGTCTATTTTTTCAGGGACGCTTTGGCTGCCTCTACTGGGAGTTCTGACCCTAGCTGCTCATAATTTGGGATTTTCAAGGGGCAACTATCACATTAGGGTAAGGTACAATTTTCACCAGTTTAAAAATAAAAGTGCGTTTCTGCACTGCTCTTAGGCCTTAGCACTCAGTTGGCAGCCAGGAAGGGACTATATGGCAATTATTAGATAATAGGAAGAACACAGACTCAGGAAACATGAAATTTAACAGAAAACGAAAATACTGTTTACATTAGTATCTATTTTTTTCATAGATTTATTCATAATAAAGTGAGAAGGGTCCATTGTGATCATGTCCTCTGACCTGCTGAATAACACAGGCCATAGAACTTGCCTGATTTAATTCTGTTTGAACTAGGGAAGATCTTTTTTGAAAAGCAATAAAACTTGCTTTATAATTATGAGTGATGGAGAATGTACAACAACTTTTAGTAAGCTGGGAAGAAGGATTTAATAAAAAAAATGTGAATAATATTTGACAGCTTTTTAAGATCCCTACTAGATGCCCCCAAAAGCCCAAAACTGAAATTCCACAATACATGGTGGAATGCTCTGAAATGGAGCACAGCCCCTCATGCTCTGGTTCCGAGGGAGGATTCTAGGCAGTTTCCATCAGAATGTGACAGTCTCACACCCTTATATTTCTTGGTCCTTGCTTTGAATCTCCTGGAAATTGAGACTCATTCTAAACATGGCCCTCACTTAAAACACTTCAGACAACAGGAGTCAGTTTCACTGACTAGCATAGATTATTTACAGCCAGAGTGGGGTTTAAAATCTGTGGATTTAGGAATGCGCTAGTATTGAGCACCAATGATACTTGTACAAGTTGAAAACAAACGGAAAAAATAAAACAAAAATTAAGGAAATGAGTACCACTATCTGTAAACAACTAAACTAAGTATTTACAAAGCTTAATGAGCTTTTCTCTAAACAAGAGGAGAAATTCTGCAAACAGGCACACGCACTCTGACTATTTGACTACTGACCATGGGCAGTGAGAAGTTCGAGAAATTCTGGGCAACTCCACCCCTTTATATCATCAGCTAGCAGCATGAGCATGTGGAGAGCACATGCATCAACCAGATGGGTACCACCTTGGGAAAAAAACATATCTGTCTTCAGTGCACTGTGTATGCCCATATCTCAGGTAGAATGGACACATGCAATCACTCAAAGAAAAACCTTTCCTTCAGCAAAAAGTGGAGGAGGAAAGAAGGAAGGGGAGTGCAGTAGTAGCTGTACATAGTTTTCTCTGATATCCCAGTTACATACATTTACTTATGGAGCCTTTACTTGTGTTCTTTGTTTTCCTTAATCTAAAGAATGAATGTAACAAACACACATTTGGCTGGAATCACTGATAATTCATACTTGTGATTTACAGTAGAAAATAAGCTGATGCTCATGAACTGCCTTCTCTAAACAAGAGATAGGATACCAAGGATGTAGAACAAGAATACCAAATGTGATTCTGCTAGTCAGATGGTACATATAACAGATACTATCAAAAATTCAGAAGGCACTCATATATATTCATTCCTAGTTGCAAATCCAAATGCTTCTGCAAATATTACTTACATTTGTTATACACAACACAAATAAGGCCAAGAAAATGATGGTTTTATGTAGATGAAAGTAGAGCCTGTTGAATCATTCATTGTGAATAATTTATTGAAAGAACTTAATCCCTTTTTCTGTTCATGGATTATCTGTGAATAATCATTTTATTATGTTCATTATTAGAACTTGTTCTGTGAATAGCTTGTGTATTTACTATTTCTAATTCACTATGTGCAACATGTGATTGGACAAAAGTGACACTTCTGCTCTTATTTGGAAGACCTATGCCAGTGAGGAGTTTGTTTTTTTTATTCCCAGATTATCCTTAAACATTCATAATCATTAGTCTAATCCATTCATTGTGCTAACAACAACATGATTTTTTCCAAATACCCACAAGAACGCTTTGGAAGCAAATAATCTGAGAGCATTTATTCACTTATTTTTTCTGTGAACAATGCGGTGAATAAAGTACCTTCATCCAAATATCCACAAATAAGCAAATAAAATGAACATAAGAATGGCCACATTGGGTCAGACCAAAGGTACATCCAGCCCAGTAACCTGTCTACTGACAGTGTCCAATCCGAGGGGCCCCAGAGGGAGAGAACCTAACGGGTAATGATCAAGTGATCTCTCTCCTGCCATTCGTCTCCACCCTCTGACAAACAGAGGCTAGGGACATTATTCCTTACCCATCTTGGCTAATAGACATTAACGGACTTAACCTCCATGAATTTATCCAGTTCTCTTTTAAACCCTGTTACAGTCCTAGCCTTCACAACCTCCTCAGGCAAGGAGTTCCACAGGTTGACTTTGTGCTGAGTGAAGAAGAACTTCCTTTTATTTGTTTTAAACCTGCTACCCATTAATTCTATTTGGTGGCCCCTAGTTCTTATATTATGGGAACAAGTAAATAACTTTTCCTTATTCACTTTCTCCACACCACTCATGATTTTATATACCTCTATCATATCCCTCCTTAGGCTCCTCTTTTCCAAGCTAAAAAGTCCTAGCCTCTTTAATCTCTTCTCATATGGGACCCGTTCCAAACTCCTAATCATTGCCCTTTTCTGAACCTTTTTCAATGCCAGTATATCTTTTTTGAGATGAGGGGACCACATCTGTACGCAGTATTCAAGATGTGGGCGTACCATGGATTTATATAAGGACAATAAGATATTCTCCATCTTATTCTCTATCCCCTTTTTAATGATTCCTAACATCCCATTTGCTTTTTTGACTGCTGCTGCATACTGCGTGGACATCTTCAGAGAACTATCCACAATGACTCCAAGATCTTTCTCCTGATTAGTTGTAGCTAAATTAGCCCCCATCATATTGTATGTATAATTGGGGTTATTTTTCCAATGTGCATTACTTTACATTTATCCACATTAAATTTCATTTGCCATTTTGTTACCCAATCACTTAGTTTTATGAGATCTTTTTGAAGGTCTTCACAATCTGCTTTGGTCTTAACTGTCTTGAGCAGTTTAGTATCATCTGCAAACTTTGCCACCTCACTGTTTACCCCTTTCTCCACATCATTTATGAATAAATTGAATAGGATTGGTCCTAGGACTGACCCATGGGGAACACCACTAGTTACCCCTCTCCATTCTGAAAATTTACCATTTATTCCTACCCTTTGTTTCCTGTCTTTTAACCAGTTCTCAATCCATGAAAGGATTTTCCCTTTTATCCCATGACAACTTAATTTACGTAAGAGCCTTTGGTGAGGGACCTTGTCAAAGGCTTTCTGGAAATCTAAGTACACTATGTCCACTATATCCTCCTTGTCCACATGTTTGTTGACCTCCTCAAAGAGCTCTAATAGATTAGTAAGACATGATCTCCCTTTACAGAAACCATGTTGACTTTTGCACAACAATTTATGTTCTTCTATGTGTCTGACAATTTTATTCTTTACTATTGTTTCAACTAATTTCCCCGGTACCGACGTTAGACTTACCAGTCTGTAATTGCCAGGATCACCTCTAAAGCTTCTATAAAAGTGTCATGAATAACAATAAAGTGAATCAGTGGGTTTTATTTGCAAGACCATTTGTTATTACTTCTTTACTGTGTTCACCCATCTCTATATATCTAATATTCTCATTCTTATCCCTGCTTACAGTAGCAGTATATCAACTTTAGGTCTGTCACCATATGCTTCATGAGGTGATGCTAATGAGAAACAATGTATTGCTTCTCAATATGCTGCATATAGATAAGTTATAAGTGACTGAAATGAAGAAATGTTAGGAAGAAGCCATCTAAGGAAATTTCCTTTTTCTATTGAAAGCACATGCTCCCATTCTGTGTCTCATAACTCATTACACAATGTCTTTTTGGCAAGAGCCATAGTAATTTTTAATAGATCAAGCTACCTGGAGACATTTCAACGTATGTTTACTGGGTTAGATCTATATTTAGATCTTACCTATTTAATTCTATTGACATTGATATTATCTTAAACAAAAGTAGCCATACCACACTGACTGTTATGGTGGCCAGGCCTTGCATGGAAAGAGGGAGAAAGTGGGGTAAAATTATTGTATTACTTGAATAATCTCTCAGCCAAAATTTAGCTCAAAAGTAACAGTGCTATTCCAAACCAAAAAGCGATTTCATACAGAAGACGCTCAGCTCTCCTTTTTGGCAAAATGCCCATTTGACTACATATACCTTAGTGTGTAAAACCCCATTCAAGTCTCTGCAAGTAATTACCTCAGGTAAGATTATATATCCTATTTCACTACTCAGAAAGAATGAAGGCAATTACTAATATAAATATTTTTAACAGTAAGTTTCACAATCCACTGTTAGGCAAAGACATTTGTCTAAATATAGATCAAACTACTGTTACTTTTTCTTTGTACTAACACAGATACAAAATCCCCATACAGCAGCTACAAAAAGATAGGTTCAGTCTCTTAAATTTTCATTAGTATCATTGTCCCTCATCTTATTTTCTGAGCAAAAAGTTAAAGGATAGGATTCTCTCCAGAGACAAAATACATTAAGTGTAGCACTCAGATCCTCACAGACTGTGTCTCTTTAGTGACTAACAACAAAAATTCCAGGCCTCTCTTTTTGTTCAACTTTGGGCAGGTAATCAAACGTGGTCTGTTGGGATCTCAGCCTATTTTATTTGCTAGTCTGAGAACATGACTCATTTTTGAATAAGAAAATGATACCATTCAAAATGCCTTGGTTTCTTACCTTGTCACAGAACATTTTCAAATCTACACACACACTTATGTTTTCCAAGTACTCAAGAATTGTTCTCTCTGTTCAGCACTCTAGCTTAGAAAACCAGGCTCTACATACTTTAATTGCGGTCCATGACTTTTGTTGTTGTTGTTTTTTTGAGTGGCACCAAACATAACAGATTCCTGTCCACCAAAATCACACCCATGCACCCAGGTCCAACTTGAAGAGTTAGCAATGTTTTGCAAGAGGATTGTTTAGGGTACGCCCAAACTTGACTGATTTATTTGCAATAAAAAGGAAGGGTTGTAGATGGTGGACATGGATCTTCAAAGTCATCATCAGCCTCTTGCTGGGAAAGTGGAACAGCAAAGGCAAGTCACAAATAAGTTGGAGATGTTGGGTCCACTGAGTCTCTGGAGGGCTTAGTGTGTATTCTTCAAAACTGTAGCAATTCTACAGTATTTCACAATTACTACACCACACCTGCAAGATAGATATGTGTAACTAATCCTATTTTACATATGTAGGAACTAATTTACAGAAAAGCTTTGTTGTGACTAAAAATGCAGGGCCGGATCCTCTCAAACTGGCTGTAGTGCCATCAGCAGTGTCCTTGGCAGCACTGTCTCTCAGTCATAAGCTTCTCAAAATTGAGGGTCCTGTAGCTATCATTTTCAAACATCAGAAACCATCTCCTGTGTGATTTAAAGAAAGAAAGGGAATAAACTGTAATCTATAGGAAACAATCAAGGGCAAGCTGTTAGCTCTAGTGATTGGTTTAATCTTTCTTCAGAAGGAAAAGGGTTGGAAAGTTTTCTTAAAGGAATTTGAGATTAGCCCTGCCATTTCTAATTCCTGTGATATGTATTAGCTATGTAAGATTTATTTCTCAAAACAAAGAAGCTGTGGACAATAGGGTTTTTTGGGATTTTTACCTTTAAGAACTCTGCTGTTAGACAGGCAGCTATTTTTATATTCAGTGCAGGGCAACCTGTTACAGAGGGGACACACAAACACTGTGCTGTCTCACAGAGACTCTGTTTTTGTTCCTTCTTGTTTTATCATTCTTAATACAAAATAAAGGTCACTCTGATGGAAGGTATAAAGTGTCCATTGAACAGATACATCTTCCAGATTATGGGATGCCTGTAATGTCTGGTTTAGTGGTTCCAAAAGACCAGCTCTTCTAGCTTTCAGCAACTGTACCAGAACGATCATTATAACAGTGCAAAATATTCAGACTTACATTTGAACACCAAGTATTTGCAATTCTCAGCCGAGGCTTCTACAAGTGCCTACAGCAGTGGTGGGTAATCTGCGGCCCACGGGCCACACACAGCCCATCAGGGTAATCCTCTGGCAGGCCACAAGACAGTGTTTACATTGACCATCTGCAGGAATGGCCTCCCACAGCTCCCAGTGGCTGCGGTTTGCCATTCCTGGCCAATGTGAGCTGTGGAAAGTGGTGCAGGCTGCAGGGATGTGCTGGCTGCCACTTCCACAGCTCTCATTGGCCGGGAATGGTGAACCGCGGCCACTGGGAGCTATGGTTGTGGATTACCATGACAGGCCGCATGTGGCCCGTGGGCCGGAGGTTGCCCACCACTGTCCTACAGCAACTTCCCATAGAAGAGGTAAGTCCCCTAGGGGGTAGTCTTGCTCTAGGAATTCTTGTGCCCCATTCCTACTGCATCAGGGATGAAGTAAAAGTCAATGTGCAGCCAGTCTTCACACCAGGGGCCAACAAGAAGATCCCACATGTGGCTATGGCCAAAGAGAGATGATATCTCCCAACACTGATGACTGTCCTCTGACCAGATTTCATGGATGTCTGAGGGTGCTTGTGAGGGGCAGCTGCCCCATACTGGCAGGAGAAGGGTTAAGACAGCCTTGGAGATGCTGTGCAGAACCCTACCAATCAGGAAATGGCTCATTGGGAGAGCCAATCAGGAGAAGGCTTGCTGGAGCAGCCCATATATAAAGGGCTGCTCAGCAGAGCAAGGGGCAGTCTCTCCCTGCAGGGAAAAGGGGAAGGACTGTCTGCTGAGGAGCACCAGAGATACTGAAGTGCCAGGCAGAGTAGCGGAGCAGAGCAATAGAGGAGCTCTTGGCTGACCATGACCAGACTGAGGCCCTGAAGGAAGGGCATGGAAGGTGCTAGGGCTTTGGGGGAAATGGCCCAGGGAAAGTAGACAGTGGGAATAGGAGGGGGACAGTAAGTGGCTGCCAACTATAGTGTCCCTGGACCAGGATCCAGAGTAGTGGGCTGGCCTGGGTCCCTCTACCCTTTACCCCTACTTGCCAATAAGGAGAGTGGCCTAAATCCAGACTGCAGTTTGCCCATGAAGCCAGGGGCTAGAATAGAGACTGTAGTTGGCTGCTGAGGCAAGTGGAAGGACTGAGGACCACCTGTCCCCCATAACGGGGAGACAGCGGCCTGGGGCACAGCTGGAAGGCCATGTCCTGAAGAGGACGCCATGGTCCAGGAGCGACATGGATCCAGATGGTAGAGATAGTGGAAGAAGTGGAAGTAATGACAAGTGAGATACCTCTAGGAAAAGGTGCCCTGGTGGTCCAAGAGAGCTAATTTCCAGCATGACCAGTGCAAGGGGCCGCGGTGGTGGGTCTGCACCGCTACAGTGCTGCACTTCACTAACAAGGGTTGCACAAACTGGCTTGGTAAGCTCTGCATCTGATAAGAAGGAGGGATGTGCCTTCCAGGAAGGAGGAGAGGGGTACCTTAGGCAAGAGTAAAAGGTGGTTGTTGCTCCTTCAAGATACATATGCCACAACGTTTTTTTTGTGGGGGATGTTGTATATTATTCTAATGCAGACAAAAATACTGTCCTGTTTAAGTTACAATATCTATATATATTAAAGTTCATCACCTTCCACAGAATTCCTAAGCAAGCTGACTGAAAAGGGGAAAAAACAAATATGCAATGAAACATATTTGCTAATTGGAATAGTTGCTGCTAAGATCTTTTTAGTCAAGAAGCAAAGATTTGTCAAGTCAAAAGCCAATTCTGCTCATTTTCAGTAAATACTTACCCTCTTGCTCAAGTTCCCACTTGCTATTAAATGGAAAAACTGAGAGCATTGATCCATCCATTGCATTCAGCCTGGTATGACGGTAGAATTTTAAGCATTAAAGTGTATTTTTTATGAACAATAATGCTGTAGCACCCTAAGAGGAATTTGTATGTCTCATTCTTGTCTCTTGTGCTGCCTGCAGACAAATGCTAGAGCTCTCTTTTCCTGACAGCATGTATTTTAACAATTTGTCTGGGCATTTCTCATTTAAAATAGCAAATCAGAAAAAAATAGCAATAATAGCAATAATAATTGATCAGCAGAGAGTATAGAATGAAAAGCAAGATTAAGAGAGAAATAAAGTGATGTCCTAAAAGGGCTCCTTCTAGCACTAGCAGGAGTTTGGAATTGGGGGTCACTACTTTGCCCCCAGTTAGAACCTCTTCCAGATGCTGAAAGGTCCCATGTAATGGAGGTTTGTCACGGATTCTCTGCTCACCACTGAGGCTGTGCCTGGAGAATAGCTCTGTCCAGTCTGATGTCCCTTTCAGTCTCTCATTCATGCTGTGACCCCTCTCACACTCCAGGAGTTTCCTTTGTGACTCGGGATGCTCCTTCTTCATGGCTTGACCCTCCATCCTGTACTGTAGTTTTCCTCTTCCGGGGTATCAGTCTCACTGGAATGGCTGTCCAGGTATCATTCCCAGAATCCTCCAATTCAAAGCTATGCCACTTCCCCACTGGCAGGCAGGGGAACCCAAGCCCGCCCACTGTTCCAGGTTCCAACCCATGGACCCACGAATCAGCAGCCAAGGTTTGCACAGTCCCAAATCTTGCTGCTTTTTCCCACTACATTTCTATCAGGCTTTTGTTCAACCACCCTTCTTGGTAAACCCTTCCTTCAGAGCTAGGATCCAAGGGCTGTTACTCTCTCCCTGGGTTTCTGC
Organism: Eretmochelys imbricata; assembly: GCF_965152235.1. NCBI lineage: Eukaryota > Metazoa > Chordata > Testudines > Cheloniidae > Eretmochelys > Eretmochelys imbricata. The sequence continues at coordinate 88,898,425 of NC_135572.1, read as the reverse complement.
CTTTCCTTCTCTATGTCCAGAGAGTGAGTGCAGAGTTCCATCCTGCAGCCTCCTCCTTTCTTTCTTTCCCTTTCTTTTTATGGTGCAGCAGCCTCAGCATCTGAGGCTATGACTACCACCTACTACAGTTTTCACATACATAAAAATCTAAATCCTCTCACACCATCCTGTATCCTTAAAAAAGAAAAGTAAGGTGTTTTTTTTTTTAATTGCGACCCTACTTTTCCAGTTCTTTCACCAATCCTTTCAGGCTATATTCTTTCACCTTGAGGCATATCAGTTCTTCATAAGGAATCTTTCTTTCTGTATAATTCTCTCTGCATTACCATAGCAGCTTCTCAACTTGGACTTTGCATGTGTTGTACAACCCATGTTTGGGCTTGTTTAGTAAATATGAATTACCATTCAGTGACCTATCAGTACACTTCATTTTCTTCTATCATAGATATTAAATATACCATTATCTCAACTTTAGGACATATTTCATAAAACCTTCATCTTTTTTTTTTTGTTTTTTTTACTCTTTTGTCCCTAGTTCTTGCCATTCCTTCTTAAATTATCGCTTAATCAAACTTTGGCAGACCTGTTTTACTCAAAGGAATCTTTACATCAACTTCATTTTTAATGCATTTTTATTGCTTTTTTTCCTGACATTTCATTGCCTGCTATCCTGCCATATGCCTGATCCCACACTATTAATATATAATTATATTAGCTAGATAGCTAATTGCACTATCTCTACAGCTAAGAACAATATTTCATTAACTCATTCCTGATTTCTGAGGCTCCCTTTCTCGTCACCATTTACCCGATAAAGAATCAGATAGGATAGCAGTTATATTGGGGCATACATCCCTTATCCAGCTCAATGCCAACAGTGCCCATCATAATGTGCCATCCTAATGTCCACAAAATTGGATAGTGTCATGGATCTCTTAATTCCAAATTCAGGGATACAAAAGGCTGTTCCCAATCTACTTGTGTTGTCATCTCTACAGCAGTCAGTATAAATCTGGCAATGCTGACACTATTTGCCGTGTATAATCTCATATTTTATTGTATAAATTCAAAATCCACAACTGGAAAGACAACAATCCAGCTATAGTTTGACTTCCCATGACAAAAGATTAATTTCTTCCAGACCTTCCTTTTTACCCAAGTCTTTTACCCTCTAGTGACCCTTTTAGCTTGAGAATTTGTGGTGCCCAGTTACTTCTTGTCTACTTAATTCCCAACAGTCCTTGTATAATTTTTTTTAGTTCTCTTATCTTCACTATTTCCATTAACCTTGGCCCAAAAGTTTAAATCGAACAATTTCATCCCTTAAATTATAGGCATTTCTCCAATTGCTAGCTGCAGCACATACAACATAGTCGTAATGCTCACATCATAAGCGATTAGCAGAATTTAGCAGATTTGTTTTATATTGATTTAAAAGCAGGATTGACTAAAAGATTGACATGATCTGTTATTAATTATTATTATTACTACTACTACGGTTAATGCCCTATGCAGCATGAACAATGCATTCTTATCTGCACCCCAGTAAAGTTGTTCCCAACAATACTTTTCAGCATTCGTCCTATCTTTACATGTAGTCTTGATATATGACCCTTCCACATTATTTTGTTATCAAACATAATTCCTAAGAATGTAAAATTTTTAACAACCTATATATTTCTCTATATAGCGATATAGGTTCCATTCTCTCTCAATCTTCCTTTTCTGGGAAAATCATTACCTTTGGTTTAGCAAGTGAGAACCTAAAGCCCCGAGAATCTCCCTATTCTGAAACTCCCTGGAGCACCTCACTGATTCCCTCCACAGCTATCTTAAGTCTTCTGTGTTTGACCCATATAGCACAGTTGTCTGAAAACAAAGTAAATACCTGTTCCTGCCCATACAATCTCTGGGACATCATTAATCATAATAGTAAAGAGGGTTGGGTTGATAACACTCCTGCGTGAGGTGCCATGATAAATATTCAACAAAGACACCCCCTTCTAACTTTATGGTTTTATCACTTAAGAAGTGGCTTATCCACGAAAATGTTCTTCCTTTATTCCAATTGTTGCTAACTTATAAAGAAAGCCTTCCCTCTATAGCATGCTGTACACTTTTTCAGTGTCCAAAAAGACAGCTATCAAACTCTGTTCTTCATGATTTTTTGTATTTCTGTTTCTAAACATACAATATGATCAACTGTGAATTTTCCTTTCCTGAAACCACTTTGTACACAGTTTATAACTTCATTTTTTCTCAACTATGCTAATAATCTCTCATTTATAATTCTTTCCATAATTTTGCCCACACACAATGTGAGGGCAATAGATCTATATGCATAAGGTCTTATGCATAATTTGCCAGGTTTTCCTATCAGTATAACTACAGCCTCCCTCTATTCAGCCTGTAATATTTCTTTCCCCACCGCCCATATGCTATTATATAATGTCAGTAAAACTCCTAAGCTCCCAACCAGTAGGTGCTTAAGCATTGCATTAATATGCTATCTTTACCTGGGGCTGTATATTTTACTTTTGTCTATGATTTTTTTAAGTGTGTGTATGCTGAAATTTTCACTGTGTGTGTGTGAGAGAGAGAAATATATATATATATATATATATATATATATATATATATATATATTCATATTCTACTCAGACATGGTGTGTGTGTGTGTGTATATATTCTACCCAGACATGTAAGAGCTCGCAATTTTCTTCAGCAAACATTCTTTTTTGTTCACAGAACTCTACTTTGATTTGTATCACTACTAATTTTTTGGAACTCTTTTGCTAAAATGTCTGCTTTTTCTAAATTAGAATTTTCAGCTTCATTATTTACTATTAGACCAGGTATATATTTGTTTTTATTCCATATCTCATTCGTTCTTTTAATTTGTTCATATATCTCTGGAGCCTTGGAATATTTATTCATTTTTCCACAATACTTTCTTCAACTCTTTGATTTTTTTAATAATTCTTTGTGCCACTGCTTTATATCTTTTATAGTTAATTTAAGTCCTTGCTATTCATTGCTTTTGCATGCCTTATTTCTTTCTTTAATTGCTGTATTACAATCTTCATTCCATCAGGGAACTGGATTTCTGAGTTTGTGGCTATTGGATGACTTGCATAGAGGTAGTTTGGCTGCTACTACAACTCCCTTTATTATATTATCACTGAATTCCTCTAGATTATCATTTAAACAATTAGTACTTACACTTGGCTCACTTACCCATAAAGAATCCCCAGCACGCCTTTCTAAGTCCCCTTGTAGGAATTCCTTCAGTGTTTTCAACATTACCTTGACTTTGATAAATAATTAGCACAGGGAAGTGATCACTTCCTACTCCATCTTCTTTTTAGACTTTCCAGTTGCAATTACTTTCTATATTGTTCATTGTAATTCCCAGATCTAAACATGAAAAGATTCCATCCACCGATTTAAAATGAGTATGTGCTCCAGTATTGAGCAATACCAAGTTGTGCATGCCAGTGAACTGTTCCAGGCATTTGCCATTGTAATCAGTTCTTCTGTTTCTCCATAGTTCATGATGGCTATTAAGGTCTCCACAAATAATATATGGTCATTTGACAACCTTAACTAACTCTTTTTGACAAAAGTTCCTCCTCTGCCTTGGTGGGTCTTGCACTTTCTGGAGGATTTGTTCTCCTCAGAGGTTCATAGCAGCCCTCAGTTTGGCCACTTCTGCTAGAGGCTCAAACCTGCCATTCACTCAGCTAACCTCATCAGTGGCCAGGATGGGGGAAACAGAGAACAATCCCTGCAGTCTCTGTGTCCCACCTAGTGTGTTGGGAACAGATCAGATCCCTTTTCAAATTAGACCTTCCCTTCTGGTGTTCCTCACAGACCAGGTCAGCTCCTCCTGTGTCCAACCAGGAGTTTGGGGGGATGGGGGAAAACCAGGCCCACCCTCTACACCAGGTTCCAGCCCAGGGCCCTGTGGATAGCAGCTATCTACAATGTCCCTTGTATGAGCTGCATGACAGCTACAACTCCCGGAGCTACCTCTTCATAGCCTTCCCGCAGCACTTTCTTTATCTCTTTATCACTTTCTTTTTCTCACTGCAGGATCTTCCTCCTGAAGCCTGATCACACTTGCACTCTTCCGTCCTCCAGCAGCATGCCTTCTCACTCCCTGCTCCTTGCACACACCCCACCCCCACTAACTGGTGGGAGGTCCTTTTTAAACCAGACGTCCTGATTATCCTGCCTGCCATAAATGATTCTAGTAAGTTCTTAATTGGCTCCAGGTGTCTTAATTAGCTTGCCTGTCTTAATTGGTTCTAGCAGGTTCCTGATTGCTCTAGGGCAGCCCCTGCTCTGGTCACTCAGGGAACAGAAAGCTATTCATCCAGTGGCCAATATATTTGCCTTCGACCAGACTCCTGTACCCCACTGGTCTGGGTCTCTCACATCTTCCAGTTCTAGATTGTTGAGTTGTTTAGTTACATGAGTTGTAAACATTATAGATTTGTATGAAGATACTATTATCCTGCAGAGGAATCTCAACAAAACTTCAGTACAGTTCACTACATCTATGTCAACAAAACTACACTTTCCTTTATAAATATACAGACTCCTCCTAATCTGGTTATTTCTCTGTCACATTTGATTACATCAGATCCTGAAAGTCTAAACATACATTTTCTCAGTAATCATGTTTCTTGCACACATATCACATCAGGTTTGTTTTCCATTTCAAAAACAGTTTTCTTTAATTTCTGACCATGTATTATTACACTATGGGCATTCAAATAAATAAATAAATAAATAAATCAGTGAGAACCATGTTGTTTTAACTACATTATTACCTTAATTTAAAATTGGGGAATCTATCAAAAGATTCCCTATGTACATCCTTTTCTGACACTTTTGTTAATTTTTTAATTCTTTCAGTCTTCTTCTTTCCAGTCTATAAAGCACAATTATTCACTTCCACATTAATGTTATACATTTCTCCTTGCCTTCAAACAGTACATCTTCATCTACTCCCTTATATTATCTTTCCTGCCCTGAAACATGTGTTGTTGCAACAATAGCACTTTTCCCTCATTAGCATTTTCCTCCTCCTCCACATTCTGCTGTGGATCTTTTGGTAGCCGCTGCATAGAATATTTTATGGATACTTTTTATTTTCTGTATCTCTCTAGCTCATTCATCTACCACATCCCCTTTGTATGCTGCACTGTGTATATCCCCACAGTTGCTTCATTTTAGTTCTGTTCCTTCCATACAGTCCTCTTATAAGTGATCTCCGTATTTACCATGTCTCATTTTCCTCTTACAGACAGCTGCCACATGCCCATACCTTTGACATTTTTAATATCTCACACGGGTGGGGTATATGGCTTCACTCGGAAGAGTTGATATCCTGTATTAACCCTATTGAGTAGCATTTCACCTTTAAATGTTAGTTGGATGGATCTGGACGGTTTATGTTCTCCCCTTCTCCTGTTAGTCAGTCACTTAACAAGCAGCATTTGGTCCTCGTCTAGGCCCCTTTTAATTTCATCCTCAGTCATGCCTAAGGGAGCCCCATACATTACCCCTCTTTCTTCTGTCATAAATTTAGGTAGCTGGCAAATTACTTTTATTTTCCCTAAAACTGTAGTTTTAAGAAGTTTCTCAGCCTGCTCCTTATGTGTACATTCTACTCAGAAATCTTCATCCTGCATTCATTTAGCTCTTACCATATCTCTGACACTCACATAATCCATTCCACTGTTTTCAAGGGATTAACATCTCCTATCTTTTCATTTTTGGCTAGTCATTTGATAATTATAAGACATCAATCCGTTTCCTTACTCTCTATTTTCCCTTCACTGTCTGCTGCCTTTTCTTCAGATACAAATATTTCTATTTTTTTTTCTTCCTGATCTGAAGCTATTCCTCATCCGTTGCTTTTTCTCCCTGGTTTTCCAACATAACATCCAACCTTTCTCTCCCAGCCTGTATTTTCATCTCTGTTCAGCCAGTCAGCAGCCAGCCAAAGCTGCCCCTGAGTTCCAAGCCTAGAGTTGCCAATTTTGGTTGGACATATTCCTGGAGGTTTCATCACATGACATAATCTTTAATTAAAGATTAATCTTTAATACCTGGAGACTCCAGAACAATCCCAGAGGGCTGAAAGCCCCATCCAAGCCCCAGATCTCAGCCTCTCCTGGCCTACACAGCCAGCCTGGCCAGCCTCAGGCAGCCTTCTTCTGTCCTCACTTCCTGGATTTATATCAGCCTCAGCTGCTCTTGCTCAGCTAGTCCCTCAGTCAAAGCTTGCCCATCAAACCCAACAGTCACTCAGGTGTGGCCTATCAGGTTACTTAGCTCTTTTTGAGCCACATTAACATTTTGTAGGTTAGAGAGAGGTGAACACCCCATCACAAGGTCTTTGTTGGAGGGGTCAGCTGCATCCTTTCACTGACCACTTTACGTGGAAAAGAAGGTAGGCTAATACTGGTGTATGTTAGGAATATGAAGGCCTGGGGAGAGGAGGGTAGCTGGCTGTGAGGATTTGGGCCCCTTAATATTTGTGATGGTGGGCATGGGAAGAATAGTCAGGAAAGTTTTGGGGTAAGGTATAACCCACAGTTGAGATGTCCAACCTCAGTTCCAACAGTTTCACCTTCAATTAGCTCTGAGGTGTTGGTGAAGACAGATTCTGGTCTTCAGCTAAATTTCATGATTAATAAAGTGTCAATTTTCAATAATTTGATCAAAAATTAGGCCCCTAATTTGGCATATGTTATCAGAATTTGGCTGAGCGACAGAGCTTGACAGGCACAGTTGAAGCAAGACAGGTATTAGCTACATAAACCCTAAGAGAAATTTTCGGAAGGGGAAAAGAGTATACTTCTTTTTGGTGGGAACAATGGCAGAGGAGAGACAAGTATTTGGCACAGACAACTCACACGTATCTCTGCAATGCCAATTCCATCTCCTTCATTTCTATAGCAATGTCTCTGGAATTCCTAAGTTGTTTTGAGTATTTTGTTTAGTCAGAGACTTACTTTTCTCCAATATATTGTGCCTACACATGCACTATATATACACACTTATCGCATGGCTGGGCTTGGGAAGATTTGCACCAAAACTAAAATTTTGATCTACATGGTACCGAAAGGTTGAGATAAACTCTGTCCGTAATATTATTGGTACAACAATGAGCTAACTAGTAAATGCACTGAACCTTCTCTTTCTGTTTAGTAAATGATAAAAAATAAATAGAGACAAGACCCTGGAAGTCTTCTAGTGACTAACACATTGTTACAGTTGTTAATATCCTTCATTGGTTATTAGTGTGTGTCTAATACTATTACTACTGAAGAGTGATCAGTGAAAACATTAAGATGAGGTGTCTCCATGAGGCAAGCTGAAAAACTCTTTTTGAGCGACTAACTTACAGATACACAAATTTTTATGTTGATAACTCCAATAGCATTCTGGACAGTTTATTTCTCACTGAATTAGTTTTACTGGCTATAAAAATGCATTTTGCTTGTACCGTCAAATACACTAGACTACAGGAAGAATGAGCCAGTCTGGTACCCAGGAGATCTATTTATTAATAGTGCTCTGCCACTGACTTCCTGTGTGACTTTGGGCAAGTCATTTTGTCTCTGTGCTTCAGCTGCCCATCTGTAAAAAAGGGGATAAAGTATCTACCACTCAAGAGTGTTATAAGAATAAATACATAAAAGACTGTATGGATCTCAAATACTACAGACATTAATGAAAGTCAATATTAGTACCTAAAATAGATATAAAAGTATGTTATAAACAAGGAAGGTAGAAGAAAATAAAAGTTTATTTAAATAAAGCCTTTGAATCAGTAGAAGGGCCATTAAGTGACTAAGTAGTTTAATACAACATTAAGGTGGGGATAAGAACCATTAAAATTCAGGATCCATCAACTACAGCAAACTATAAATCTCAACAAGCCAGCCAATATTTATGTTCTTTTATTTCAGAAATGCAGTTTGATGGTAATATCATTCAGTTAGGAAAATCCATTTAGTAAATTGACACGGGATTGCTTTAAAAGTTGTAAACTTGATATTAATCTCAAAGATCGGATATAATATTTCCTTCAGGGGACATGGAGATGCTTTATGCAACACTGTGCATCTACATACACATTTAAATCAAATGTCGCTCAGAAGGCTGGAAGACAACATGGGAGTATTTTGAGAGAGTTTGGAAACTTCTGATGCAAATGAAAGTAGACTGCTCAAAGTGACTCATTAGAAGCTCTCAGTGGAGGCATCCCATGAGGCATGAGCTTGGGATGATGATGATGCTCTGGGTTATCAAACTATGTAAACATATAGCTGGCTCAGATATATAGCTGACAGATCCCTTTAAAAGTGTTTTTGTTTGTCTTCATTAATATGTTTGATAACTGAACCATTTCTATCATAATGTTTGGAGAGTCACATCTTATGCTGTCATCTTTGACAAACCCTGAAGATATATACATGCATAATCAGAGATTCAGACCTAGATGAAATCTAATTGTTTGTTCTCACCATAGGCATTTTCAAAAGAAACTCCATGTCAAAAGATTGCATTCCTCTTTTCCCGTCTAGTCCAGTCCATGTTTATAATAAATCTTGTCCCTTCATTATTTTCCATGCGATATTACAACAGAAAAACTTCAAATCCAGACTCCAGCGAGAGACTGCTGAATTGGAATTAATTTGCAAATTGGATACAATTAACTTAGGCTTGAATAGAGACTGGGAGTGGCTAAGTCATTATGCAAGGTAACCTATTTCCCCTTGTTTTTTCCTACCCCCCCCCCCAGACGTTCTTGTTAAACCCTGGATTTGTGCTGGAAATGGCCCACCTTGATTATCATACACATTGTAAGGAGAGTGATCACTTTAGATAAGCTATTACCATCAGGAGAGTGGGGTGGGAGGAGGTATTTTTTCATGCTTTGTGGTATAAAAAGATCTTCTACACTTTCCACAGTATGCATCCGATGAAGTGAGCTATAGCTCACGAAAGCTTATGCTCAAATAAATTGGTTAGTCTCTAAGGTGCCACAAGTACTCCTTTTCTTTTTACCAAAATAAGGTGCCTCTTCAGGCTAAGTAATAGGATATGATCTCAAATGTATGTGTGTGTGTGTGTGTGTGTGCATGTAGAATCACAGAATATCAGGGTTGGAAGGGACCTCAGGAGGTCATCTAGTCCAACCCCCTGCTCAAAGCAGGACCAATCCCCAACTAAATCATGCCAGACAGGGCTTTGTCAAGCCTGACCTTAAAAACTTCTAAGGAAGGAGATTCCACCACCTCCCTAGGTAACGCATTCCAGTGTTTCACCACCCTCCTAGTGAAAAAGTTTTTCCTAATATCCAACCGAAACCTCCCCCACTGCAACTTGAGACCATTACTCCTCATTCTGCCATCTGCTACCACTGAGAACAGTCTAGATCCATCCTCTTTGGAACCCCCTTTCAGGTAGTTGAAAGCAGCTATCAAATCCCCCCTCATTCTTCTCTTCCACAGACTAAACAATCCCAGTTAACCTCAGCCTCTCCTCATAAGTCATGTGTTCCAGTCCCCTAATCATTTTTGTTGCCCTTCGCTGGACGTTTTCCAATTTTTTCACATCCTTCTTGTAGTGTGGGGCCAAAACTGGACACAGTACTCCAGATCAGGCCTCACCAATGTCAAATAGAGGGGAATGATCACGTCCCTCGATCTGCTGGCAATGCCCCAACTTATACATCCCAAAAAGCCATTGGCCTTCTTGGCAACAACGGCACACTGTTGACTTATATCCAGCTTCTCGTCCACTGTAACCCCTAAGTCCTTTTCTGCAGAACTGCTGCGGAGCCATTCGGTCCCTAGTCTGTAGCGGTGCATGGGATTCTTCCGTCCTAAGGGCAGGACTCTGCACTCGTCCTTGTTGAACTCATCAAATTTATTTTGGCCCAATCCTCTAATTTGTCTAGGGCCCTCTGTATCCTATCCCTACCCTCCAGTGTATTTACCTCTTCTCCCAGTTTAGTGTCATCTGCATACTTGCTGAGGGTGCAATCCATCCCATCATCCAGATCATTAATGAAGATATTGAACAAAACCTGCTTGAGGTCCGACCCTTGGGGCACTCCACTTGATACCAGCTGCCAACTAGACATGGAGCCATTGATCACTACCCATTGAGCCTGACAATCTAGCCAACTTTCTATCCACCCTATAGTCCATTCACCCAGCCCATACTTCTTTAACTTTCTGGCAAGAATACTGTGGGAGACCATGTCAAAAGCTTTACTAAAGGCAAGGAACAACACGTCCATTGCTTTCCCCTCATCCACAGAGCCAGTTATCTCATCATAGAAGGCAATTAGGTTAGTCAGGCATGACTTGCCGTTGGTGAATCCATGCTGACTGTTCCTGATCACTTTCCTCTCTAAGTGCTTCAGAATTGATTCCTTGAGGACCTGCTCCATGATTTTTCCAGGGACTGAGATGAGGCTGACTGGCCTGTAGTTCCTGTAGATCCTCCTCCTTCCCTTTTTTAAAGATGGGCTCTACATTAGCCTTTTTCCAGTCGTCCGGGACCACCCCCCAATTGCCATGAGTTTTCAAAGATAATGGCCAATGGCTCTGCAATCACATCCGCCAACTCCTTTAGCACTCTTGGAGGCAGCGCACCTGGCTCCATGGATTTGTGCTCGTCCAGCTTTTCTAAACAATCCCAAACCACTTCTTTCTTCACAGAGGGCTGGTCACCTACTCCCCGTGCTATGCTGCCCAGTGCAGCAGTCTGGGAGCTGACCTTGTTCGTGAAGACAGAGGCAAAAAAAGCATTGAGTATATTAGCTTTCATAGAATCATAGAATCATAGAATATCAGGGTTGGAAGGGACCCCTGAAGGTCATCTAGTCCAACCCCCTGCTCGAAGCAGGGCCAATTCCCAGTTAAATCATCCCAGCCAGGGCTTTGTCAAGCCTGACCTTAAAAACTTCCAAGGAAGGAGATTCCACCACTCCCTAGGCAATGCATTCCAGTGTTTCACCACCCTCTTAGTGAAAAAGTTTTTCCTAATATCCAATCTAAACCTCCCCCCCTGCAACTTTGTCCACATCCTCTGTCACTAGGTTGCCTCCTTCATTCAGTAAGGGGCCCACACTTTCCTTGACTTTCTTCTTGTTGCTAACATACCTGAAGAAACCCTTCTAGTTACTCTTAACATCTCTTGCTAGCTGCATCTCCAGGTGTGATTTGGCCTTCCTTATTTCACTCCTGCATGCCCAAGCAATATTTTTATACTCTTCCCTGGTCATTTGTCTAATCTTCCACTTCTTGTAAGCTTCTTTTTTGAGTTTAAGTGTACATGCATACATTGGTTTAAGCCACTTGTGTACTTGCTCTGATCCTGTGTTGTGTGTGTGTGCTGGCAGATCATTTCCTGACTTTGCAGAGCCGGATTCCTATACCTATATTCATGCTGAGTTGCACTTCACTCTACAAGTGATCCCATCGATTCTGCTTGGCCTCCCTACATGAGTGGTGTGAAGGACATTAAAAAAAACGATTCCCCCCCAATCAATTCTGTATATCTATGGTGGATCGCACACCTGCAGCCCCTATGTTTTGGAGCTGGCCAGCCGCCCCAGAGAGGAATAAGCTTTACTATACAAACGATGAGTGAGCATGCAATTTCTGCACACCAAGGAACTCCCTCCTTGGTGCTTCACTTGGGTCATTGTCCCTTGCTATGGATTGTGTGCAATTCATACAGTCCAGCCCTCCTCCTAATTCCCTGAGATTATACAGAGTATCTTCTTAACATTCAGGATCATGTTTAAGAAACATTCAGGATAACAGCTGGAAGCAGAACGTTCATTCCCCAATGGCAAATATGATAAGGCCAACTTCTGCCACTCATTCATGTTGTGTAGCACCTTGTTTTAGTTTGCCTCATTGTTTTTAAACAAGTGAATAAGTGCTCTCTAATGGGAATAAGATTTGTACAATAGTTGGTTTGCATTAGTAAACACACTGATATCAGAAGTGAAATATCCCTGCATATTTACTGTGAAGTGAAATCCAAGCTCACGACCTTAAACAAGCTCATCAAATACAGAAAGAAATTTCAAACTGAAAAAAAAAAAAACAAAAACAAAAAAAAACAGTTACTTTCACTCTTTAATGTACTTATATGTGTGATTTTGGGGTCACTGAAACTCAGGGGCGTGAGCAGGAATAAAAATGTCACTGCTTTTTGATGGACACATTCTGTATCCCTGCCTCCTCCCGAGGGCCAAATAAGATTGCTTTGTCTATCCACCATGGCACCAGGACCAGAGGAACTTGCTCTTTGCCTCCTGCACCCTCAGTCCTGGGGCTGGAGGAGTTCTGTGCCTCTCCTGATTTCTGGGAGGCCCTGTGCCCCTGCTTGCACCCCTTTTTGCACACTCCTGCTGAAGGTTAATGGGAATGAAATCACTTCAGTGTTCAGTGAGAAAACATGCCTAAAGTTGATTTTAAAATAAGATGTTGGCTTTTTTCTAGATTTGATAGAATCTTTACAAGAGTTTCAAAAATCCTATCCTTATCGGGTTGGTGAATTACTTGCCTATTGTTTTCCTCACTTCTTAGGGTTTGCTTTGGTGAGACATGAAAAAAAAAATAGTTGGAGGGGTTTATTTATTTATTTTAAAGACAAAGTATAGTGTTTCTCAGTTGTGCTGGACATTATTTATTGCCATTATTCAATTTGGATGCACTAAGAAGGGGCCAGAAAACCCAGCAGATTTCAGTGTTTACTAATATTAGTTGTATCCCAGTGATTTTGATTACTGTCATATTTCATTACTCTAAAATGCGTAACAGATTGTATCCTTCATTAGTGAGTCCCCACACACAAGGGACTTGATTCTACTTACACTGACATCAAAGGCTAAGTTTCTATTGACTTGAATGTAAGTAGGATCAGGCCCTCACCTTTTAAAAAGCTTGCAGGCCAGACAACGGCAAGTTCCTGAACAGGAAGGGTACAAGGAACCTTCCTCCTCCCTTCAATCCTATGCAAAAACTTTTCACAATTGCAGTCTCTGCACTTAGGGCAGCATACAGGCTGCCTGCTAAAGTGAGTTTCCGGGAGCATGCAGATTTCCATGTTAAGGTACACATCTTGGAACAAAAACATGTAGGTCATACTTACAGAACGCTGTCTCTATCCTGGGAAGCAGTGACTTTGAAAAAGATTTGGGGGTTGGGTGGAGAATCAGGTGAATATGAGCTCCCAATGTAATGCTGCAGCCAAAAGAAATAATGCAATCCCAGCATGCATAAACAGGAGGATCTGGATTAGGAATAGGGAAGGTTCTTTGTTTTTGTTTTTACTTTCTCTTTTTTGGCACCAGTGCAACCACTGTTCGAAAACTGTGTCCAGTTCTAGTGCCCATAATTCAAGAATAATGTTGATAAATTGGAGATAGACCCAAAAAGCTCAATCTATTGTGATTTGTGATCTATTGTGACTTGATTACAGTCTATAGGTATCTACATGGGGAACCAATATTTAATAATGGGCTCTTCAATCTAGCAGAGAAAGGTTTCAGAGTAGCAGCCGTGTTAGTCTGTATCTGCAAAAAGAAAAGGAGGACTTCTGGCACCTTAGAGACTAACAAATTTATTTGAGCATAAGTTTTCATGAGCTACAGCTCGTTTCATCGGATGCATTCAGTGGAAAATACAGTGGGGAGATTTATATACACAGAGAACATGAAACAATGGGTGTTATCATACACACTGTAACGAGAGTGATCAGGTAAGGTAAGCTATTACCAGAAGGAGAGCTGGGGGGGGATGGACCTTTTGTAGTGATAATCAAGGTGGGCCATTTCCAGCAGTTGACAAGAACGTCTGAGGAACAGCAGGGGGTGGGGGTGGGGGGTGAGTATTCAGCAGTCTCTCGTTGGAGTCTTTTTGAAGTTTTTTTGTTGAAGAATTGCCACATTTTGGTCTGTAATCGAGTGACCAAAGAGATTGAAGTGTTCTCCGACTGGTTTTTGAACATTATAATTCTTGACGTCTGATTTGTGTCCATTTATTCTTTTACATAGAGACTGTCCAGTTTGGCCAATGTACATGGCAGAGGGGCATTGCTGGCACATGATGGCATATATCACATTGGTAGATGTGCAGGTGAACGAGCCTCTGACAGTGTGGCTGATGTGATTAGGCCCTATGATGGTGTCCCCTGAATAGATATGTGGAAACAGTTGGCAATGTGCTTTGTTGCAAGGATAGGTTCCTGGGTTAGTATTTTTGTTGTGTGGTTGCTGGTGAGTATTTGCTTCAAGTTTGGGGGCTGTCTGTAAGCAAGGACTGGCCTGTCTCCTGAGATCTGTGAGAGTGATGGGTCGTCCTTCAGGATAGGTTGTACATCCTTGATGATGCATTGGAGAGGTTTTAGTTGGGGGCTGAAGGTGATGGCTAGTGGCGTTCTGTTATTTTCTTTGTTGAGCCTGTCCTGTAGTAGGTAACTTCTGGGTACTCTTCTGGCTCTGTCAGTCTGTTTCTTCACTTCAGCAGGTGGGTGTTGTAGTTATAAGAATGCTTGAAAGAGATCTTGTAGGTGTTAGTCTCTGTCTAAGGGGTTGGAGCAAATGTGGTTGTATCGTAGAGCTTGGCTGTAGACAATGGATCGTGTGGTGTGGTCTGGATGAAAGCTGGAGGCATGTAGGTAGGCATAGCGGTCAGTAGGTCAGTAGGTTTCTGGTATAGGGTGGTGTTTATGTGATCATTGCTTATTAGCACCGTAGTGTCCAGGAAGTGGATCTCTTGTGTGGACTGGTCCAGGCTGAGGTTGATGGTGGGATGGAAATTGTTGAAATCATGGTGGAATTATTCAAGGGCTTCTTTTCCATGGGTCCAGATGATGAAGATATCATCAATGTAGCGCAAGTAGAGTAGGGGCATTAGGGGACGAGAGCTGAGGAAGCATTCTAAGTCAGCCATAAAAATGTTGGCATACTGTGGGGCCATGCGGGTACCCATAGCAGTGCTGCTGATTTGAAGGTATACATTGTCCCCAAATGTGAAATAGTTATGGGTGAGGACAAAGTCACAAAGTTCAGCCACCATGTTTGCTGTGATATTATCGGGGATACTGTTCCTGATGGCTTGTAGTCCATCTTTGTGTGGAATGTTGGTGTAGAGGGCTTCTACATCCATAGTGGCCAGGATGGTGTTATCAGGAAGATCACCGATGGATTGTAGTTTTCTCAGGAAGTCAGTGGTGTCTCGAAGGTAGCTGGGAGTGCTGGTAGTGTAGGCCCTGAGGAGGGAGTCTACACAGCTAGACAATCCTGCTGTCAGGGTGCCAATGCCTGAGATGATGGGGCGCCCAGGATTTCCAGGTTTATGGATCTTGGGTAGCAGATAGAATACCCCAGGTAGGGGTTCCAGGGGTGTGTCTGTGCGGATTTGATCTTGTGCTTTTTCAGGGAGTTTCTTGAGCAAATGCTGTAGTTGCTTTTGGTAACCCTCAGAGGGATCAGAGGGTAATGGCTTGTAGAAGGTGGTGTTGGAGAGCTGCCTAGCAGCCTCTTGTTCATATTCTGACTTATTCATGATGATGACAGCACTCCTTTGTCAGCCTTTTTGATTATGATGTCAGAGTTGTTTCTGAGGCTCTGGATGGCATTGTGTTCTGCACGGCTGAGGTTATGGGGCAAGTGATGCTGCTTTTCCACAATTTCAGCCCGTACAAAAGATATCACATTATCCAATGGCTGGAAGTTGAAGCTAGTCAAATTAAGACTGGAAGTGAGATGTACATTTTTGCCAATGAGGGTAATTAATTATTAGAACAATTTACCAAGGATTGTGGTGGATTCTCCATCCCTATCAATTTTTAAATAATGATTGGATTTTTTTTAAAAGATATTCTTTAGGAATTATTTTGGGGAAGTTCTATGTACTGTGTTATACAGGATATCACACTAGATAATCACAAAGGTCCCTTCTGGCCTTGGAATCTATGCATCTTTAAGAAACCTACAGGATGAAGGGGAGACACACAAAAGGAAATAAGAGAAATGTTAATTCTATTGTTTTAAAAATCCATTTTTGTTTCAAGAAACCACCATTTGTATTTTCTAACAATAATCATTATACAATAATTGTGAAAAAATATTATTCCATCATATTTACAGGCATAATATTAATGGTCATTGATTTTTATAGACCTAGTTACTGTATGACTTTAAAAATGTATTAGGGAGAGAAAGTTATAGGTGAAGCGGATATTAGTGGTTGATGTCATTTGAAGCATCGGTGTCATTTTGACTTCCAGTCTTTACGAGTTGTATTGAAAGGAGACTTTCTTAAACAGTCTTTATACTGAATGTGCATTTTAAATTAAGTCAACAATTAATTTAAAGTCTACTTTAAAAAAGAATGTGCATCTGCTTCATTTGATCATGTTTCCAGGAGAGGAGACACAAAGGGAAAGAAGAGCCGCCACTAGAATCCACTCACCGGGACAGCCTCCAATTAAAACCAATGAGTAATATGCCCAGAAAACACGAAAACTCAGTAACAACTTCAATCCAAGACTTGATTGAACTTTCTGGATCACTTAAAATATAAACAAGATGTCAACATAAAGCGATCATTTAATTTGAAAACCCTCCACTGGGATACCTGTAATTTCATCATTAATCCTAATTGCTCAACCTATGGCTCCAAGGATAAACTAAATAAGAGGAAAACCAGATCTTTTTTATTTTTAGTAATAACGTTCCAGTATGGTAAGACATTAAGTGGTCTAACACTCAAAATGACTTTTTGTTATACAACTACCACTGCAATAAATATTAGATGTGTGTGTGTGTGTATAGATATAGATATAGATATAGATATTCATTTTACATATCAACCCATATGGGTGAAGTTTGTAATAACTTTTATTGATGAAACTTTTATATGGAATGCTAGGATGGACCAGCTAGTCCGCTCCACTCCTTCTAATCCCCAATGAGCAAAAGGTGGCTGCCCTTCCGGGCTACTGTGTGACAATTAGCAGTAATATTACAGCAATTATAGTTGGAATCAAAAGTTCCTATGTGCATTATAAGGAGAAGCGTTTTCAGTGAAAGCGCATGCATGGACTTACACACACAAAGTGACAGATGCTAGAGACAGGAAAGCTAATGATCCAACCAGCGGATCAAATTCAATGATGAATCCTGGTCACGTACCACGTGAGGTACATTCACATATGATAAGAAGAACCAGATTGTATTTTATATGGTATAATAAGCAAACACTGCACGGTACTAAGGAAAAGGAGAGAGATTTGTTTACAAAAATATACCAATAATTAACCCATTAGAAGTTATTATTTTAACCATTTAAGGGAATAGTCTGACTGAACACAGCACCACACCTGTTGCAGGATCACAGAAGTTAAATAGGAACAAGAACAAACCTGTATGATCCTTTATATATATTTCAGGAAGGAGGTCAGAATCAAGAGGTAACATGGAATCAGGAATCTGCCCACTAACTACTCATATGCTGGAAGTTACACACATGTCAGTGTTTGCAGGAGTAGGGCTGTAAAGTCAGAGAGTGTACAGCGACTTACTTATACCTTTTGTAACAGATCTCTGTCTTTCGTATTTATGTGACTTAATATTTAAATCCTCCCAATTTGAATGTAAAGATAAGGAAGATGATAATAAAATACTATAGGAAAAATTGGATGAATACTTTGTCCACAGAAGTAATATAAGTAATAACAATGTGTTTCTACCAGAAGAAACAAATGGGAATCAAAAGAAGTATTTAAAATGAGTTTGAATGAATTTTCAGACAAGGAAGAGTTTGGAGGAATACATCAGGAACAAACTTGTCATATGCAGCTTCCCAGAAACTGAGGCTAGATACTGACCTGATTTGGAAGAAAATTGCATAGTCTACTTATATTTTGTATTTATAAAATAATCATGGAGCCATGAAAGGGCTAGATGAGGTAGCAGAGAAATCCCAGGGGAAAAAAGGGTCGGGGAAAATCTTCAGGGGAAAAAATGGTCAGGTCATAGTGCAATAAACCATGTCTGAATCAAAAGCAAGGTTCTAAATGCACTCAGTGTGTGTTTGGGGGAAGAGCATTCACCTGGTGCCAACTGGAGTTAGTGTGGATGTCCAGACAGCAAGGGCAAAAAAATAGATACTTTTGCTCCTGTGGTAACACAGCAGGAAACTGAGCAGCTTCATTTCATATCCTGTTGTCGGTATATGGTTGTTTGTTGTATCAGGTGCCTACCCAGATAGGTCCACTGAAACATGGAAAGGAAGCATAAATATTAAGGAAAGCAAAGTCAAATTGAAAAATTGAAAAAAAAGTTGAACCATGTGTGAGGGCTGAATCAATTCTTATCATCTGAACAGTCCTTCTCAATCCACAAAAAGTATCTCAATTTCAGGCCACGCAGGAGGGAAGCAACTGTAAGGAACATTTTCTAGCCAAATTGAAAGTAAAAAAAATACCAGTTATTAGTTCAAAGACCAAGTTGTCCATGAATTTAGAACATATTGAATTGTAATTCTGGAAATCAAACTGCAGAAGACTGACTGGAATTAATTTATGCTGATGTTTTAGGGAAAAGATGACTACTACAGTGTTCCCCAGTAAAGAGAAAACTAAATATTAACTAACAGAAAGGGAGGAGCATGATGCTTCAGTCATCCAATAGGGGAGGGCAAAAATATGCCTCTAATTATAAATGGGTTGTAATGAATCATCAAAGGAGTGAAGCCTCACTATTCTTATGCACACTGATTAAAATTGTTCACAAAATCAGATACAAAGTTTACTGAAGTCAATAAGAATCTTACTATTGGTTCAGCTGATTTTGGATCAGGCCCCTAATCCCTAGTGCTTTCTTACTAGGGACTGCCACAAGTTGCCTAATGACTGAGTTGGCAGTTAGGAGGCTTCACTACCCTGGAGTTAGTTACAGAGCAACTGGAGTGAAAAGATTATTTTCCCTACTCCTGCCACTTAGGCATGGGAAGAGTGCTCACCCTTCCCCTCCCCCTCCAAGACACTTAGTTGATATTTATACAGTGCTGAAAAATGTAAAGGAAATTAGGAAGACAGTTCTCTGGTGGTGGTGGCAGAGGGAGGACTGGCCACCTGAAGCTTCTGAAGGTGTATCACCCAGTCTCAGCACCGAATTAGTAGCCACTCAGCTGAGATCGAAACCAAGTAGGGGTTTCATGGACTCTTGTGGAAGGAAGGGAGTAAGAGAGAGATCCTCAAGGACCACTGTGGCTGCATTGCATTGATGTGATGGCACAAAGCATCAATAATGCTAGCTTAGCTGGCTATCTGGGAATTTTCTGTGCATATGAGTCATAGAATCATAGAACTGGAAGGTACCTCGAGAGGTCATTGAGTTCAGTCCACTGCACTCAAGGCAGGACTAAGTATTATCTAGACCACCCCTGAAAGATGTTTGTCCAACCTCCTCTTAAAAATCCCCAATAATGGAGATTCCACAACCTCCCTAGGCAATTTTTTCCAGTGCCTATTTAACCACCCTGACAGTTAGGAAGTTTTTCCTAATGTCCAATCTAAACCTCCCGTGCTGCAATTTAAGCCCACTGCTTCTTGTCCTATCCTCCGAGGTTAAGAAGAACAATTTTTCTCCCTCCTCCTTATAACAACCTTTTATGTACTTGAAAACTGCTATCATGTCCCCTCTCAGTCTTCTCTTCTCCAGACTAAACAAACCCATTTTTTTTCAATCTTCCCTCATAAGTCATGTTTTCTAGACCTTTAATCATTTTTGTTGCTCTTCTCTGGACTTTCTCCAATTTTTCCACATCTTTCCTGAAATGTGGCACCCAGAACTGGACACAATACTCCAGTTGAGGCCGAATCACTGTGGAGTAGAGCGGAAGAATTACTTCTCGTGTCTTGCTTAGAATACTCCTTCTAATGCATCCTAGAATGATGTTTACTTTTTTTGCAACAGTGTTATGTTGTTGACTCATATTTAGCTTGTGATCTACTATGACCCTGAGATCCCTTTCCGCAGTACTCCTGCCGAGGCAGTCATTTCCCATTTTGTATGCGTGCAGCTGATTGTTCCGTCCTAAGTGGAGTATTTTGCATTTGTCCTTATTGAATTTCATCCTATTTACTTCAGACCATTTCTCCAGTTTGACCAGATCATCTTGAATTTTAATCCTATCCTCCAAAGCACTTGCAACCCCTCCTAGCTTGGTATCGTCTGCAAACTTTATAAGTGTACTCTCTATGCCATTATCTAAATCATTTATGAAGTTATTGAACAGAACCAGACCCAGAACCAATCCCTGTGGGACACCACACACTATACCCTTCCAGCACGACTGTGAGCCACTGATAACTACTCTCTGGGAATGCTTTTCCAACCAGTTATGCACCCACCTTATAATAGCTCCATCTAGATTGTATTTCCCTAGTTCGTTTATGAGAAGGTCAGACAGTATCAAAAGCGAGACAGTATCAAAAGCCTTACTAAAGTCAAGATATACCACATCTACCGCTTCCCCCACTATGCACAAGGATTGTTGCCCTGTCAAAGAAAGCTATCAGATTGGCTTGACATAATTTGTTCTTGACAAATCCATGCTGACTTTTATTTATCACCTTATTATCTTCTAGGTATTTGCAAATAGATTGCTTAATTATTTGCTCCATTATCTTCCTGGGTACAGAAGTTAAGTTGACTGGTCTGTAATTCCCCGGGTTGTCTTTATTTCCCTTTTTATAGATGGGCACTATATTTGCCCTTTTCCAGTCTCCTGGAATGTCTCCCGTCTTCCATGACTTTTCAAAGATAATTGCTTATGGCTCAGATATCTCCTCAGTCACCTCTGCGAGTATTCTAGGATGCATTTCATCAGGCCCTGGTGATTTGAAGATATCTAACTTATGTAAGTAATTTTTGACTTGTTCTTTCCCAATTTTAGACTCTGATCCTACCACATTTTCACTGGCATTCACTATGTTAACCGTCCAATTGCCTCCAACCTTCTTGGTGAAAACCAAAAGTAGCAGTGGCTCTACAATAAACCCCTCCAGGCATCCAGCATATGGGGCAACTGCAGGAGAAAGAAAGCTTGGCCATACTGCCTTTATGCTCCAATGCTTCCTGGCTCCCAAAGCAGCTTGGTGGGATGTAAGAGCTGCTCCAGGTTACATCTAGCAGCCTGAGGCAATTCTACATTGTACCAGGGACTAAATGGCCATTCTTGGGCCACAAGATCACAGCAGATGGATGTGCAGAGTTATCTTGGCAATGCATGGATTGCAGCTCAGCTATACTGGAGCATCTAGTCAGGGAGGCTGGCTGGCTGAAATGGACTTGCTGTTTGTGATGTTATGTAAACATCATTCACCTGCCAGTGGTAATGTGTTTGGAATAATGTCTTCTTTAGGCAGTTTTATAAAAAAGTATATGCAAAAAAAATTCAATATAATGAACCCATCCAAGCAGTCACAATTTTCATATGGTTTTCTTATCTCTTTATTTCCAGCCCTGCTACCTTTTGTCTTCTATAATGACTGCTAAAAATTGTGGGGAAAGGGTAATGTTTATTTGTACTCTACCATCTCCTTCATGTAAAGACTGTTTTACTGACAAAAAGGCATGGGGATGGTTTCTTGGATGGTCAGTCAATGTTATTCTTAAAATATCTCGAGCAGGTGTTTGAAAGCCATTAAACATGTTTTTCTCTCTACTCCACCACCCATATTTTGGAGTTAAACTTGTTAGACTCAGGATTACAAACTCTTCTCCCCCAAAACAAAGGACCACACTGCAATCTCATGTTCAGATTTCTACTGGTCAGCAGAATGTTCTACAAATAAACTACCAGACCAGCAGAAAAAGAATATGGAAAACACAAACTTCTGTCATTCAACATGCATATAGTAAGAGATATTTTCAGGTAACATATGTGCTGATGGGTGCCCAGGGCATTTAGATTAGAATCAAGGCTTTTGTGAAAAGATTGCCATTCTATATTGTATAAGTATACATGGGCTATAACTTTCACAGTACTATACTACCTTTCAATGAAAAGAGATCACACTGAATAAAGCAAAATACAGCACTTTGCAAGCAGCATCTTCTGTGGTGAACTGTAATAATCAATGATTTGCATAGTGCTTCTAAACTCCCATTACTTTAGATATACAAATAGCTTCTTTGTTTCCTTAACATCAATATCCAAAGTGTGTCCTCTCCCTCCTATAAAATCACACAAAATGTATATATATATTTTTTCATTTGCCCTTGCTACTCTCCAAAAAGGCAATGAGAACCAGACCAAAAAAAAAAAAAAAAAAAAGCCTCCCTAATCTGGTGGCAGTGAAAGTCTGCATATTGCATTTGTTCAAAATATTAATTTGTAGAATATTCTATTTTTATAAAGTAAGATCATGCTCTCCTTATAAACAAGCTGATTTGCAGTCTCTAAAAAGCAAAGTTAACTCTGAATGTCAGGCGTAACCCTTAAGCACCATATAATGGGTCGGCTCAGCAGGTATTAATGCAACAATTTAATTGTGCACAGATGTTAACAATTTAACTAGAGAAAAGTAATTGTTATATTCATTATAACTCTTTTGTAAAGGCCCTATTTTGAGTGTACAATCAGTTGGCAACACTAAGCCATGGCATATGGTTTCCTAGCCCTATGTGATTTTTATCAGTTTAGAGCAGGGGAGGGCAAACTATGGCCCATGGACCGGATCGGTCTAGCAGGGTTTTCTATCTGGGTTACAGGATTGCCAGCCCCGTGGCACAGTGGTGCTAAGGCAGACTCCCTGCCTGCCCTGGCCCTGTGCCACTCCCGGAAGCAGCCAGCACCATGTCCCTGAAGAACCCTGAGTGTGGAGGAAGAGACAAAGAGGGCTCCGTGTGCTGCCCTTGCCTGTAGGCATTGCCCCCCACAGCTCCCATTGGCCAGGAAGGGGAACCCTGGCCAATGGGAGATTCAGGGGTGGTACCCACAGGCGAGGGCAGCGTGCGGCGGAGCCGCCTGCCCCACCCCACCCCCAGGAGTCACTGCTGGACATGCTGGCCACTTCCAGGAGCAACGCAGGGCCAGGGCAGGCTAGGAGCCTGCCTTAGCCCCGCTGCACACTGATACTATCCCGGAGCCACTCGAAGTAAGCGGTGCCGGGACGGAGCCTGCACCCCGAACCCCTCCTGCGCCCCACACCCCAACCCCCTGCCCTGAGTCCCCTAACCCCCTGCCTTGAGTCCCCTGCTGCACCCCTCCTGCACCCCAACCCCCTGCCTGAGCCCCCAACCCTCTGCCTAAGTCCCCTGCTGCACCCCACACCCCTCCAGCAGTCCAACCCCCTGGCCTGAACCTCCTCCTGCACCCCACATCCTCCTGCACCCCAACCCCTTGCCCTGACCCCCTCTCCACACCCCACATCCCCTCCCACACCCCCTGCCCCAGTCCTACATTCATAGCCCTGGCTACAATTTCCCCTCGGGCCCAAAAGTTTGCCCATCCCTGGTTTAGAGCTTTATTCAGAGAGAATTATCTGGATTCATGGACATGATGTAAGTCTCCAAAATGCTATATAATTTAATGTAAGGGGGAAAGAATTCTCCCGTTTGTGGAATGTAAGCACTTTTCCTCAAAGTTATGGAGAGACTAAAACTGAACCCTTACTTGGAAAATACCTATTACTATATTTTCTGTTCTGTGTTTAGTTATTTAAATTATACAGTAGGTTATCCAAGAGCAGATAGTGAGGATACCTTTTATTCAAAAAAATCTTGATTTTGTAATTGCATTCTGCAGTAGTGAATAGACTACAATTTATGTAAATCAATATCCTTACTAAATTTAAAGTTTTCCCATTTTTAGAAACTTTTTTAAAAACTTTTTGCTGATGTCTCCATACCATAAGTATAGCATCATTTACTTAATATTTGTATAAAAATACAAACAAAAACAAAACAAAAAAAAACATAATTTTACATTGGAAGATATGACTACAGGCAGATTTATTCTATTTCTGTGTACTTTGCTACATACAGACATAGTACAATTGATTTGTAGATACATTAATATTACCTGTTATTTCAGCAATGAGAACATGCTTGTCTCTGCATAAACATGTAAGGAGCATCCTAGCCCCAAGGAGATTAGAGGACTCTTGGTTGGACGATCTCTACTGACCACTTATGATGGAAGATATAGCATCTTATTCTCTGGATGGATTCTAGATGTCACCTTTTGTTTTTCTAACTAGTGAAATCAGTCATATGAAACAACAGACTTATATGGAGCCTCATTCTCTAGCCACATGGATTTAAAGAATGACAAAAACAAAATCATATGTGTTGCAAATCATCTAGAAAACATCTCTTCTTTGGATTCACAAAGTACTTCTATTCCGTATACAATTAGCAGTAATTTAGAAATGATATAGTACTCAATAAAAATAAAAGTACAAGAATTTGTTTTCATCCATTTATATAAACAGTTATGTAATGAGTAGCATTGGTTACAAAATGGAATTTCCATTCCAGATGAAATCTGACATTCAACATTTGTTCTCATTCCAAATCAGAATGAAAAGGTAAAGTTGCAAAACTTTCTGTGAAACAAAAATTAAAAAAAAAATGTTGATTCAGGACTATTGTAACATGTCATTTTGATAGCATCAAAACATTGCATATCAGATATATAATATGAAAACTAACATTTTGATATATTAAAATGAATCAAAACAGTAAAGTAAAAAACTTTTGACTGTATCAAAATAAAACGCTGTCATTCTTGAAAAGAAAGAAGAAAGTTGAAATGATTCATTGCAACTTTTTCCTGACAATTTAATCAAAACAAACATATTCTCATGAAACATTCTCATTTCAAAGTAAACTATAGCATAGAGAGATGTGGAGACATGGTGAGATGAGGTGACATGGATGAATTTCTATGTAAATCACAAACTTTCAGCCACTGATGAGGTACAAAAAAAGGTACTTAGTATCTATTGGCTAATTAGCAGAGGTAACTCAGTCATGGAAGTATTTCTGGCAAAAGTCTGTTACAATTGGTGCTTCTGAAGTTGATTTCCAATCTAGATTGGAAAAAAGTTGGAGAAATTTCAATATATTGGGAATTTTAGGCATGTTGTCCAAATATGGGCATCTAAACCTAAAACCAAGAAGAAATTGTTTAGCTTTTATTTCAAAAATGGAAATAAAAGCAGCCATGTTCCTGGAGAGTCATTTTTGGATACATGAAGTTGTTGAAGTATTTTGGATACATGCAGTATATTTGAGGGCAAATATGATGGTTTAAATTCATTCTTATAATGAAATTATTCACAACTGATTACTTGATAGCTCTTCTGTATGGCATATAGCCTACTAAAACCTGTACCTATGATATCTCATGAAGTCACGTGCAATTCATAGAGCTTAATGCAATTTACTAGTTTAATTTTTGCCATTTTGGATTCCAACAAATTCTAAACATAGTAAAACAGAAGAGATGAAAAAATGGATTTTTTTTTAAAAAAATAATGGAAACTGATTGAAACCAGAAGTCAGCAAGTTTTGCATATTACCAGTGGAGATCTACTGCCATAAATCTGGAAAATGTGATTCTGTAGACATTTTTGGACTATAACGTTGATGCAAACAAATAATATTCATTTTAATACAGCCAAATGTAAAGTTATACACCTGAAAACAACAAATGTAGGTCATACTTATAAGATGGGGGAAATCAATCCTGAGAAGCAATGACTGAAAAACACTATGTGGGGTAATCGTACATCACTGAACAGAGCTCTCAATGAGACTCAAACTAGAATTAAAAGGACAAGATCGGTTACTCCAATACATTAAACACCTACAAATGAGAAAGAATGTGCATTGGCTTGAAGGGTAAAACTTGGGTTTATCATTTAATTTTATGATAATTTTGCCTTCTCTAACAAACATATAAAAACATGTGCGTGTGTGTACAGATATATTAAAAAAATCCAAACACACTTCTTCCACTGAGGAGAGAATGAGAAAAACAAACATGTGACAGATATTAGTCACTTTGCTTAATGCACTACTGGAACTCACTCAGATATTATGAAGATGAGTACAGTATAAGAACCTATATAGAACAGAATATCATACATTCCAATATCAAGCCTGGCCTGACTATTTTATTAGAGAATACCTTTCATTAAGTGATTTCCCTGAATCATAACAGTATCAGAGTTTAGCTTGTCCAGGTACTTCCGCTAGAATCATCATTGTTTATGTTCTATAAAACAGATTAACATTATGTTTCCATTTTTATTTTGTGCTTCCACAAATATAAAGGGGATACAATTACTCATTCTTCACAGTTGTAAATTGTGACCAACAAAATCAATATTTTTTAACCTTTTAGCATGTAGATTGAATAAACAATTTGAGTTTTTGGGGGGTGAGGCACAATTAAAATGTACTAGAAGTACTATTTTCCAGTCACATTCCCCCAAAGAATTATGTATTTAAGGAAGCTAATAGTATATACCTTCTAAATCTGTGGTAAAACACTTACCATACCATTCAAGTCTATATGTTTACTATATTACCCTCACCATAACATGCTCAGAATTCTTGAAAGTTTAGGCAACATTGTCCATTTTATAGCTTCAAATCTTAATGCAAAACCAATTATAAATAATTGACATCTAAAATAATGAACAAAACTGAATAACTTGTTACACAATGAATATTTTTAAACTATGAAAGTGCTAGTTTTGTTATTATTCTATCTCAGCATGTTGAAAATATGTTTTTGTTTTCCATGTTGATTAGGTGAGACAGTGGGAGCTCAAATTAAAGCTCCTTACAGCTGAGTGTTCCCTTAATAATATTAAAATGCTCAATCACTAAATCATTAGACTCTTAATTCTAATTTATGCATGTACCTGAAACCCATTCTTTGGCACAAGGAGGGAAAAATAAAGGATGTACAATTGTGATTTGTTTTTATTTTATCTTTCTACTCTAACAACCACTGATGGTGTTAAGATAGCCTAACCTCAGCTCTTCTCACAGATACACCAGCAAAGAAAGCCAAGTGATCATGATCTCAGTATTAACTGGTGTTTCAACAGCTATATTAGCTTTCATGCTTGGACAAGTTTTATTTCTTGTTGCCCTGATTGTATGAATTTCCCAGTTTTTGTTGTTGTTGTTGTTTTTTGTTTACAGACTCACTGTGCATCATGAATCATTTAAGTATGGGATGAAGGGCAAGTCTGGTGGGCAGAAAGGGAACAGATTAACAAACTGAGTCATTCATTTACAGTAGCACTTTATACTAAGATCTCTTTGATTGTATGAGGCTTTCAATGTGCTAGATACATTATCTCTTTGGAAACTTAGACAAAAATTCTTAAGTGCCAAACATTTTCTTCTTACTTTGTAGTGCTTAAAACCAGGAATATTAAAAAAGTGAGATCTCTTTTCCAAACTGTCAGATCAAAGAATTTTGGCTTCATTCTTGGAGGCTTTAACATGTGGGCAATAATTGCTTTTGCTTTCACTCCTGGATTACAATTTGCTTGGATAGAACAATGGACTTTATTTATTATGAGTGTCAGAAACATAAAAAAACTATCCATGGTGATTTTTAATTGGCTTGTTAAAAATGTAGATATATTATCCCCAAGCACATCAGGTCTATTATTTGATCTTTTTGCCCAGTTTCTAGATTGCTTAATCAAGTGACGTGTTGCAAAAAATTTCTCTTTCAGAACTGTGGTTGGTTTACTTACTTACTTAGTGTAGTCATTTACATCTAAAACCTACTACCTTTCTTTAGCTTCTAACAGATAATTCAGAGGACTGTTACATAAAGGAAATTAAAATAGATTTGTTGTAATATCAGGTGTCATGAACTAAATGAGTAAAATTATGGCATGCCCTACAGTAATTCAATGTATGTGAAGGGATACATTTTCAATGAAGGGAGTAATACCACCTCTGCCTTTGCAAACAGTACTCCAGGCAGGTTTCAGAGTAGCAGCGTGTTAGTCTGTATCTGCAAAAAGAAAAGGAGTACTTGTGGCACCTTAGAGACTAAAAAATGTAACTGAGCATACGCTTTTGTGAGCTACAGCTCACTTCATCAGCTGTAGCTCACGAAAGCTTATACTCAAATAAATTTGTTAGTCTTTAAGGTGCCACAAGTACTCCTTTTCTTTTTTTAGTACTCCAGGCATAAATTATACCATTTAGGCCCCCTCAAATGTGTCTAGTTGCCCAACCCTCCATTGAAATCAGCCCCCCTTTTTTTTGCAGCAATACCTCCTCTTTCCATGTGCTCGCCTCCTCCCAAACTCAAGTTCATCACTATGATCAGGAAGCTAAATAGCTGGGCCAAAGCAGCTTCAAGTCACACCACAGCACACACACAGAGCTCCCTGAATGAGAATGTGCAGAGTGCATATATTTGAAGCAGAAATGTCTGTTAAGAAGGAAGATAGAGAATGGGCGCTGGGGAAAGGATAGAGGAGAACCAGAGAGAGACAGTGGCAGATGGGATTTAGGGGAAGTGGAGCCATATGCACATGTGGGTGGAGAATGGCGGACCAGGAGACAGATTAGATAAATAGGGAAGAATTTGAAGGGGAGAGGTAGAGAAGGAAAGACTGTATGGATTAAAGAGAGAGAAGAGGAAGAGGAAAGAAAACAGTAGAGGAGAGAGCGTGAAAGATAGGAAAAAAGCAAATTAATAACCAAAATGGGAAAGAAAACAGTAGAGGAGAGAGCGTGAAAGATAGGAAAAAAGCAAATTAATAACCAAAATGGGATAATAAAATGAAAAGAAAGGAGAGGAGTTAGAAAAAAAAGGTCAGAGTCTGAATGAGAGAAATAAAAGGTAGCAGCTGGCCCTGCATGAACAGGGTAAAAGTATCAGAGTAGCAGCCGTGTTAGTCTGTATCCTCAAAAAAAAAAAGGAGTACTTGTGGCACCTTAGAGACTAACAAATTTATTTGAGCATAAGCTTTCGTGAGCTACAGCTCACTTCATCAGATGCATGCAGTGGAAAAATAGTGGGGAGATTTTATATATACAGAGAATATGAAACAAAGGGTGTTACCATACACACTGTAACGAGACTGATCAGGTAAGGTGACCTATTACTAGCAGGAGAGAAAATCGAGGTGGGCCAGTTCGAGCAGTTGACAAGAACATCTGAAGAACAGCCGGGGGTGGGGGAGGGATAGTTTTACTTTGTGTAATGACACATCCACTCCCAGTCTTTTTTCAAGCCTAATTAAATGGTGTGCAGTTTGCAAATTAATTCCAATTCACAGTCTCTCATTGGAGTCTGTTTGGAAGCTTTTTATTGTAATATTGCGACTTTTAGGTCTGTAATCGAGTGACCAGAGAGATTGAAGTGTTCTCTGACTAGTTTTTCAGTGTTATCATTCTTGATGTCTGATTTGTGTCCATTTATTCTTTTACGTAGAGACTGTCCAGTTTGGTCAATATACATGGCAGAGGGGCATTGCTCGCACATGATGGCATATATCACATTGGTAGATGTGCGGGTGAATGAACCTTTGATAGTGTGACTGATGTGATTAGGCCCTATGATGGTGACCCCTGAATAGATATGTGGACACAGTTGGCAACAGGCTTTGTTGCAAGGATAGATTCCTGGGTTAGTGTTTCTGGTGTGTGGTGCTTCCTCAGCTCTTGTCCCCTAATGCCCCTACTCTACTTGCACTACATCTTCATCATCTGGACCCATGGAAAAGAAGCCCTTGAGGAATTGCACCATGATTTCAACAATTTCCATCCCACCATCAACCTCAGCCTGGACCAGTCTAC
Organism: Eretmochelys imbricata; assembly: GCF_965152235.1. Classification (NCBI taxonomy): domain Eukaryota; kingdom Metazoa; phylum Chordata; order Testudines; family Cheloniidae; genus Eretmochelys; species Eretmochelys imbricata. Next base: position 88,868,496 of record NC_135572.1, on the reverse strand, counting down.
ATAAGAGATCCACTTCCTGGACACTACAGTACTAATAAGCGATGGTCACATGAACACCACCCTATACCGGACTGTTTTGTCAGTCCCTTAAGAGGGCAGTCAACATGAGTTTCACTGTATGCATCCAATGAAGTGAGTTGTAGCTCACGAAAGCTTATGCTCAAATAAATTTGTTAGTCTCTACGTACTAACTTGTTAGTCACAAGTACTCCTTTTCTTTTTGCGAATACAGACTAACACGGCTGCTACTCTGAAAACTGTATACAAAGGAGTGCTAAGGGTGGGATGGGCCATTGCAACAGTGTCTACTGAAGTGACTAATGACCCCTGCCATAGGACAGGAGTACAAAATGTTTAACCCTGACACACATCATATTATGGAGGCCTGGAAATAAAGAGTAGTTTCTTACTGGCACCCCTGGATATCTTATCTTTATAAACATGTCTATCCTATAATGATTAAAATAAGAATATTTATCACTCTACAGTACATATAACATTCCTGGGAGGTAGGTTTGTGTTAGCAGCTCCATTTTCAGGGAAGGACATTTTGGCACAAAGAGAGTCAGATCTAAATTTTCAAAAGTATCCAGGATTTGTGTGTCTCAGTTTTGTAGTGCCCACTCTGAGACCCTTGTGTCTTGATATGAAGGAGTGCAGGTCTCTAAAATCCCAGTGAAGTAAATTGGAGCTGTGGGAACTAGGCACTTCTGAAAACCAAGTATTAGATGTCTCTCACTGGGCTCCCAAAATTATTGGATGCCAGAAAACTTGACTCTCGACGACTTAGATGATGCTAACATATGGACATAGTTACATTGTGAGATATATTTGAAATCCATGCATCCGTTCTCTGCTAGAGCTTTCTTAACCAATAATGTAGCATATATTATTTTCTGCTTCTATATTTTATAATCTGTGGCCATTCTATTATTATGCACACAGCCACATTTTTACTGGGACATAAACATAAATCATGACTTATTTATTCTTTTACAGGAAAATTGTTTTCAAGGGCAATTCAGTTTGACTGTCTTAATTACCAGGTTGCTCTTCCACAGAAGCTTCAAAACACACACACACACAAAACCCCCACTCAAATCACTTGAGATGAAAAATATGGTTCAGAGCACAAGATAAGACTGTCTTTGCCAATCTCTTCATTGTTTAATAAATTTAATGGAGCGTATTAGAATGCCTAAGGACATTACGTGTACTCATTATCTGGCAATGAGAAATCTTTCGTAGAGGGCTGCCCTTACTCACATTGATTTAAAGTGGGGCTACCCATGAGTTCAGTGTGACAGATATGACACTGTCTTGCCACATGCTTGGGAGACCTTACTGAATTAAGTTTAAGTATCTTTGGGGTCTATATTACATGAATGGTTTATGTATTATTGTAGTCTGGGATTGTATGTAACCTCTATATAGGCGGATATGGGAGATGTAAGGCCAGGGAGTTCACAGGACAACATTGAAAATGTGCCCAGCAAGACTTTTGGGACAATAGACAATAAGTGGTTTTCCTCAGCCATCCCTACAGAGAGATTAATGCAGATTCCCTGCCTCCACCCCATCTCCATCGGAGAGCATGATTTTCTACTGATTACCTTTTCCTGGAGACTGGATATCAAAGGCCCACAGGGAAAACTCAGTTGTGGGTTTTGAAGGACTGACATCTTGACAACAGAGCCCTTGTTGGAGTTGAGGGATGGTCTGTGGTAAGCTTATTAGCATGCATGTTGATTCTCTTATTGTTCTGATATATTTTCTCTGTAATGCTTTCACCTTAAGGATAAATGTACTTTCTTAGAACAGCTATGTGATATTGTGGTATAAAACTATCAGTATAAACTCTTCCTCCCCATAAAAAAATGTGTTTCTTTTATGTTGATACTATTGCATCCTCTCAAACTACCTTGTAAGTTAGTCTTACAAGACTATTGGTGTTGTCTGTTGACTGAGGTTTTTAATATTGTGAAGAAATCTATGTCTCTGTATTTTGTACAACATAACTCATTTTCTCATCTTCATTCTGGTTCATCTGGGCTTCTAATGGGCTTCGTGGCCCAAATGTTAAAATTGGCAGGTTCAAATGTGCACATTTGCATATATTGGACATGTATACACACATACAACATCTGATTTATTCATTCAAGATGGGAATTTGTGCACATATACTTACGTCCATGCAGAGCCCAAGAGTGTATGTGCATGTCAGAGTATCTCACCATATTTGTACCCTCCTGGTGTCTGTTTCCAGTCTGGGATCATTAATTCTCTGTTACTTACAAATGCTGCAACTTGCACAGTTGATAATATGTAGTTTATGTGAAGGGATCTGCAGTACAGTGTTAGTAATCTATCATGTATAATCATCATTTTAACTAACAGGTAATGCTTTCTTAGGGCTAGGGCTGGTGTTCGGACACTTCGTATAGTAGGACTGGTTATATTAACATTCTAGTGACATTAGAAAATGAGGACAACTCAATGGAATAGTTTGTGTTGTGTTATGGCTTCCAATGAACCAAGCATAAGGGGTATGAGGCTCAGGAACAAATCCCATTTAATAAGAGAACATATTTTCTTTAGAGTAATCCAATCTGAATACCTAGTATAGCAGCAAATTATTAGAAAGAAGATATTAGGAAATCTAGGTAATAGGGGAAACCTGCACCACAAAGGCAACCTCTCAGGTCCATACCACCCATCACAGGAGTCTCTAAAGTATAAAATCTGTACTATGGACCAAATACAAACATGAGGTTGCACAGCATGATTATTGTCCAACCAGACAGCAATGGGCCAGACTTCTAAGAAAACAGCCAACATCCCATCTAATGTGCTATAACTCGTAAGGAAAGATTTTATTTTCAGAGTTTTTCAAGTGTGAAAATAACTGAGAATCTGCTTGAAAAGTGCTTATAAAGGCATACAGCACAAATATATATGATTAGGCTTCTGTTTTTGTAATATCAGATTGGTGTGTGACAGAAAGATGTCACAGCCACAGAGGCAGCCAATCAGTGATGAATCAGTGTTTCTAGTAGTTAGTACTGAAATGCAAAGACTATTTGTTTCATATGCTGAATTAAAGGGCAAGGCATAGGTAGTTTTCATGTTCTGTATTCTGAAGTCACAAGGTTGATAGCTAGAAGGGTGTAGTGAAGCAAGAATAATGGAAACAATTGAACATATAAACCTATTATGATGAGTGTGGAGACTTTGGCCTCTTGAAATCAGATTATGTAAAGTTCTTCCTGAGATACAATATGAACCCCTATAATGTAAAGGCTACTCAGAGAATGTAATCACAAGTGCTGTCAGAAGGGCAAGCAGAGGTAGAGAATGAAGAGTAATGGAGCTAGAGTGAAGATTGATAAACCAAGCGAGTGATGCACTTCTCCTATTGTTCCTTCTATTAAAGAAGAATAAGATGCAGATTTGTCATATTGAACAAACATTTAGATTCCCTAATTCTCAGTGAAAGTGTAATTTGTCTGCACTAGAAAATGTCATGGCTGGGGTGAATCTGGCCCAGAGGCTTCTAATTATTCAGTATATTCAAAAACACACGCAACTGCTCATTTGGCTGTTTGTAAGCAGGATTCAAAGCCAATTCAAAATAAAGAACTTTTAACATCAACTCTCTTTCCTGATGACTCATGAATTATGATAGCTGCAGATTTATGTGAGTACAATGGACAGAGATACTTATTAGCAGCTGACTATTTAACACATTTCCTAGAGATATTATATTTGCCATGCAGAGCCTGCAAATCCTGATAAATAAACAGAAGTGCAGGTACGCTATTAAAATCCTTATCTGAAAATGGAACTCAATTTCCTTGTGGAGAGTTCAAGTTATTTAAAAATGTTGATGGTTTCCAGCATGTGACCTCAAATCTATACTCTCCACCGAAAAACAAAGCAGCAGGGAAAACATTCAGCTTGCCAAAAAATATGCTGCAGGATGAGGATCCACGTCATCGTGGTACAGCTACAATGTGACACCTGTTCAAGCAAGAAGAAACAGTGTAGCACACTTGTAATCTAGTGGTCAGTGTGTGTTATGAATTTCCCTTTGTGTCCAATCCACAGATTATGTGGTTACAGAGCTGGGCTATTTAGCTCAAGCTGTAGAGAGTTAGAGAGTGCTTTAAGCACTGGAAATCCCCAGTTCAATCTGTGGTGCTAGTCTAAATGGTGGTTTATAGATAGTTAAGGGGATAATGAAATCACACAATTCTAGAGTCACTTCCTACTGCCTAGAGGCACTCCGTTAGCATTATTGGTCCCAGCTTATTGGGATACTAAAAGTTATTACCTCACCTGCCTTGCCTCTCTAGAGAAAAGATTTTATTAAGGTTACAACATCCAGATTAAAGAAAGAAATCAAAGGGAACAGATGGTGGCATCTGCAGAAGGGTTGAGGTGGTACACAATAAAAAAAAAAAAACATTACTGGATGTGTAGGCTAGAGTTGTACTCTTGTAGTCTGATCTATAGAGTATGAATAAAATTCCCAGTTATCACTGTGAGGGTTGACAGGTTCTTGTCCCAAGCTCAGGCCCAGTATTATTCAAATTATTATATAGTTGGGAACCCTGACAACACTCACTATAGGAACCCTTTTTGATTTACAAATACATAATTTATTAATATGTTTAGCAAAGTCACAAACACTCTAATTCAGTAAGGTAGATAGAGATAATGCAGAACGTACATCTGAACATCCATAATCACACCATCCCTTGCAGAACAACCTGAAATATGGGCCATTACCTTCCTCATCACCATCAACTTCCTCATCTGCACCAGTGGCTATCATCCTGGCCCCTCCCTTGGGCTACATCTCTCTTCCCTCCTGTCACCAGGCTGGGATGCCACTTTTATAATATGTAATGCTGACATTACCATGTCTAATGCATATTCAATAGGGGTTTCTCCCCTCTTCCTTATTTGTATTTCCTCCCCTTACCAATGTCAAGGTGTCTTCTATAGGTTAGTGTATTTATGATTTCATCCCCTTATATACGTCAATACATTGCCATGCCATGCTTGTGGTTGGATGTTCCACCCAAAACCTTCCAGAAGCTGGTGTCAGTTCATGTTGACTGGCTGATGTCATTATGGAAAAAAATCCCTCCTACACTCGACTTTCAGTTCCCCAAAATGTATGGGTTACCTAAGTTTATCTATGCCAAAGTTTGTAGCCCTCGAGCATCATGCTAATTGCTGAAGCCAATGTCTTACAGGATACAAGCCTATAGATTCCTTGCATTACTGTTAAATATAATAAAGCAGAATATAATGCAAAGCAGAGAATAGAATAGAGGTAAACAAACCCATTGAGCTACACTCTGCAAAACACTGGGGATAAGGACAAGGATATTCAACTAGATATGATGGGCAAGAAAAAGTGTCAGTAGTGGGAGAGACTGAGTGGCATGGCTGGATCAATGGAAAAGGAAAATCATTCAAACATGTCTTTTGGAAAGGGCTGAAGGAGGTCACTCAGGGTGTCAAGCAAGCCAGACAGAGGGAGGAGCAAGAAGTTGCAGGTGTGGGATGATTAGAGAGTGGATACACGTTTTAGCTGTCAGAAAGGAAAGAAGGGTCTAATTACTGAGATCATAGAATCATAGAATATCAGGGTTGGAAGGGACCTCAGGAGCTCATCTAGTCCAACCCCCTGCTCAAAGCAGGACCAATCCCCAACTAAATCATCCCAGCCAGGGCTTTGTCAAGCCTGACCTCAAAAATATCTAAGAAAGGAGATTCCACCACCTCCCTAGTGAAAAAGTGTTTCACCACCCTCCTAGTGAAAAAGTTTTTCCTAATATCCAACCTAAACCTCCCCCACTTGCAACTTGAGACCATTACTACTTGTTCTGTCATCTGCTACCACTGAGAACAGTCTAGATCCATCCTCTTTGGAACCCCCTTTCAGGTAGTTGAAAGCAGCTGTCAAATTCCCCCTCATTCTTCTCTTCCGTAGACTAAACATACCCAGTTCCCTCAGCCTCTCCTCATAACTCATGTGTTCCAGTCCCCTAATCATTTTTGTTGCTCTCCGCTGGACTCTTTCCAATTTTTCCACATCCTTCTTGTAGTGTGGGGCCCAAAACTGGACACAGTACTCCAGATGAGGCCTCACCAATGTCGAATAGAGGGGAACAATCACATCCCTCAATCTGCTGGCAATGCCCCTACATATACATCCCAAAATGCCATTGGCCTTCTTGGCAACAACGGCACACTGTGGACTCATATCCAGCTTCTCGTCCACTGTAACCCCTAGGTCCTTTTCTGCAGAACTGCTGCCTAGCCATTTGGTCCCTAGTCTGTAGCGGTGCATGGGATTCTTCGTCCTAAGTGCAGGACTCTGCTGTTGTCCTTGTTGAACCTCATCACATTTCTTTTGGCCCAATCCTCTAATTTGTCTAGAGCCCTCTGTATCCTATCCCTACCCTCCAGAGTATCTACCTCTCCTCCCAGTTTAGTGTCATCTGCAAACTTGCTGAGGGTGCAATCCACACCATCCTCCAGATCATTTATGAAGATATTGAACAAAACCGGCCCCAGGACCGACCCTTGGGGCATTCCACTGGATACCGGCTGCCAACTAGACATGGAGCCATTGATCACTACCCGTTGAGCCTGACAATCTAGCCAAAATTCTGTCCACCTTATAGTCCATTCATCCAGCCCATACTTCTTTAACTTGCTGGCAAGAATACTGTGGGAGACCGTGTCAAAAGCTTTGCTAAAGTCAAGGAACAACAGGTCCACTGCTTTCCCCTCATCCACAGAGCCAGTTATCTCATCATAGAAGACAGTTAGATTAGTCAGGCATGACTTGCCCTTGGTGAATCCATGCTGACTGTTCCTGATAACTTTCCTCTCCTCTAAGTGCTTCAGAATTGATTCCTTGAGGACCTGCTCCATGATTTTTCCAGGGACTGAGGTGAGGCTGACTAGCCTGTAGTTCCCAGGATCCTCCTTCTTCCCTTTTTTAAAGATGGGCACTACATTAGCCTTTTTCCAGTCGTCCAGGACCTCCCCCGATCACCATGAGTTTTCAAAGATAATGGCGAATGGCTCTGCAATCACATCTGCCAACTCCTTTAGCACTCTCGGATGCAGCGCATCTGGCCCCATGGACTTGTGCTCGTCCAGCTTTTCTATATAGTCCCCAACCACTTCTTTCTCCACAGAGGGCTGGTCACCTCCTCCCCAGGCTGTGCTGCCCAATGCAGTAGATGTCATGAAGTGAGCAGCATCAAGATTTGGATGTGTAAAGAGAAGTATTTGAGGATAACTCCAAGTTTGTGCACCTAAGTGATGAAAACTAACCATGGTGGATGTCCACAGCAATGGAAAATTAAGGAAAGTGGGGCATGAAATTCTACACACACACACACACACACACACACACACCATCTCATCTGCTGTATTTGCAGAGTTTTGTAAGTTCTATAATAGTGTTTGTGTAAAACTTGTGGACCCAGTTCTGCCATCTAATTTGCAAGGACAGCTCATATCTAACTTCAGTAGAAGCTGCAGAGTCGTATTTGAGAACAGAATTGGACCCTTTACACTCACCATGATTTCAAGCAAATGAGGAGTAGGGTTATATGAATGGTCAGTTTGGGGCCTACAAATGTTCACCTGAGAACACTAAACTCTTTGCGCATTTTTGAAAAATATATGAATTGGGGGAAGGGTGAAATTTTACACTCTCTTCCAGAGAACAATTGTGCATGTTCATGTATGTGGATGGTAAAAATTGGGAGTAAATATTCATGTGTTTAATTTCAGTGAAATATGCTTTTACACACTATAAAATAAATACTGGAGTGGAACATGCAAAAGTGTTTTCCTTTTTTTTTTTTTTTTTTTTTTGGTATAACTATCAAAATAGTGATTTTATTTATTTATTTTTATTTGTCATGGGGTTAGCAATTTTTCCATGCAACAGCTCTAATTGTGATCAAATCTTTTCAATAAAAAAAAAATTACATTTTCTCCATCTTCTGCCATATTAAAAGACGAGAATACTGACATGGTGAGCACCTGATTGCAACCTTTGAACTGTTCTTATTAAAACCAATGTCATCCATGGAGGAAAAATTGGAAGGCAAGATTAATGAAGGGCATTCTCAAAACCAGTATCACTCTTTGATTGTTACATAACAGGCTACGCTAAAAAGTCACTCAACACAAGGCAAGAAAAGCAGTATACGCTTAAAGATCCCAGCTTTTCATGCTGTTCCATTGATATGAAACTATTTCATAGTGCCTTGTTTGCTTTTAAGTGTAATAGAGTATAGAAGGTTCTACAGAATTTTAGCTTAACCAGTGCTCTCAAATACATGCTAAGACTCTTGTACTACAATAGGATACATAAAGGCCTGTTTGGATCTATTTGCAGCATTAGAGCATAAAAGAAGACAGGGAACCTGTTATCTTCTCACAGCTGTACAAGACAACCATAATAAAAGCAAACAGTCATGTTGATACCAAATGACCAAAACTGTTACGGAATAATTATACTCCCATTGTGATCACACCCCCTACATTCTATAGGGGATTCTTAGTCAGGGCAACATGAAGGCTGAAATTGTGTGAGAGTAATTAAATTAAATGAAATAAAAATTACTTCAGACTAGTAAAAGTCATGTTTTCAATTTACCATCAAAAATATCATGCAGTTTCTCAACAGCTTTTGGAAATTATTTCTAATTGAAGTTTCTTAATTGGAAACAGTCTTGGAGAATAGTTGTAGTGAAGTATATAGTGAACGTGAAGCAGATATCTGCAGTTTTGTTGCTAGCACTCAGACTTGTCACAAAATATGGTTCATCTGGAAATAATACTCTTTTTTTAGGTCTCTGAATTGTCCCAGGTTAGTTTTAAAATGAATATTATTTTAAAGTGCAGTTATCACTAGAAAGTGACCATGTATTGTAAGCGGTGTCTTTTTTACTGCACAGTTCTTCATATTACGCATATGTAGTCTCAAATCAGAAAATAAGGAATATTTCATTATTAGTAGTACTATTAGCATAGAGCCTAGCCTCCCTAGTCAAGGACCAGGACTCCATTGTGATAAGCACTGTACAAACACAGAACAAGACTATGATCACAGCCCCAAAGAGCTTAAAATCTAAACACAGGCCAAAACATTAGGTAGATACAGACCAGAGAGCACAAGGAAACAGTGAGACAATATTAGTCAGTGTGATAAACAGTGGTATCACACTGACCTTTCATCAGCCATTTAAATCTAAATTCAATCTCCTTTCCATCAGTTTAATTCCAAATCATTAATATGCATTACCATTATTTCAATCCTTTCAATTCCTTGGATACAGAAAAAGATATACAAATCACAGATCATCATCATCTACTATGTGCTGCTTATCTCTCTTGGCTTTTAACAAGAATTATCTAAATACCCAAATGCTCTGAAAGACTGTTTACTCCTTCCTCAGATATGTTACTGGACAGTGCATGAAATTCCTTTTCCCTCTTGTACCATCTTCAGAAATGAAAAAAAAAACAAAAAACAAAAATTATTCTTGGCTGGCTTTTGAGAGAAAACTATTGCAATTAGATTAGTTTTACATCTCACTGTGAACGTTGTGAGATCAGTGATCAGTCTGATGGACACTGAACATCTACATCCGTGGGCCAGACAACAAGAATGTCTGGATCCCTGTTGCACTGGAAATTTCCCCCCAACCCTGAGGATTGCACAAAAAGTCACCAGCAGCAACTTCAGTCCAGAGCTGCAGGCTTAAAGTACTGAGATACATTGGATGACATTCTTGACATGAAAAGAGCATTAGCTTCCCATTAACTCTCTTTCAAAAAATAAAGAAAAAAAGAAGCACAAAAGTCAGTCACTTGTATTTCCTTGACAAAGCAGCTAACTTAAAACAGAACAAAACAACAAAGATTGTAAGAGCAGCACAGTAATCCTGTCGGATACAGAGTGAAATTTAGCAGCTCACAGAAGGTCTCCATACAAAAACACACACTACTATTACTTAGATATAGGTGCAAGCTACAATCATAGAATCACAGGACCGGAAGGGACCTCAAGAGGTAATCTCATCCTGTCCCCTGCACTCATGGCAGGACTAAGTATTTTCTAGACCATCCCTGACAGGTGTTTTTCTAACCTGCTGTGATAAATGAAGGGGCGTGGGAAGTAGCTCTTTTTTATTGACACCCAGCCAGTTAGCTATAAGTCCCTCTTGGTGGCTGTTCTCTGCTTGCTTTACCTGTAAAGGGTTTAAAAAGTCCCCCAGGTAAAGGAAAGGGAGTGGGCACCTGACCAAAAGAGCCAAAGAGAAAGATAGAACTTTTTTAAATGGGAGAAAAAACTTCCCCGATGTGTCTGTTGTGGTTCTCCGGGAAAGAGGGGAACAGGGAGCAGTTATGCTATGAGAAGCTGTAAGCCAGTTTGATCACAGATCATAAGATCATACCTAGAACTACTTATTTGGAACCCCCAAATGTGTAAGTAGATCAGGAATGTTTAGAAAGATGCGATTAGGTTTCTTTCTGTTTATTTCTTATGGCTAGTGGACTCCTCTGTGCTAACTCCAGATGCTTTTGTTTGCTTGTAACCTTTAAGCTGAACCCCCAAGAAAGCTATTTTGGGTGCGTAATTTTTGCAATTGCTTTTTTAAAATCTAGCAAAAGCCTAAGTTCCAGATGAATTTTCTTTCTTTTTGTTTTTAATAAAATTTACCTTTTTTTAAGAACAGGATTGGATTTTGGTGTCCAAAGAGGTTTGTGCATATGTTGTTTAATTTACTGGTGACAACAGCTAATTTCCTTTGTTTTCTTTCTCAGCTCTTCTCTGGGGGAGAGGGGAAGGAATTAAAGGGCTTGAGGGTACCCCACAGGAAGGAATTCCCAAGTGCGCCTTCCTGGGTTCCCAAAAGGGGATTTGCATTTGGGTGGTAGCAGCGTTTACTAAGCCAAGATCAGAAAAAAGCTCTAACCTTGGGAGTTTAATACAAGCCTACAGTGGCAAGTATTAATTTTTAAAAATCCTTGCAGGCCCCCACCTTTTGCACTCAAAGTGCCAGAGTGGGGAATCAGCCTTGACACCTGCTCTTAAAAATCCCCAGTGATGGAGATTCCACAACCTCCCTAGGCAATTTACTCCAGTTCTTAACCACCCTGACAGTTAGGAAGTTTTTCATAATGTCCAACCTAAACTGCCTTGGCAGCAATTTAAGTCCATTGCTTCTTGTGCTATTCTCATAGGTTACAGAGAATATTTTTTTCTTTTTCCGCCTTGTAACAACCGTTTATGTACTTTAAAACTGCTATCATGTCCCCTTTCAGTCAGGTGTGGTTGACTGGTCATTGTGTAACTCTGGTACTTGTAACTCTGAGGTTATACTGTAGTACATTTGATGAAAAATGCATTTTGGAAGCACCAAAACTATTCACTGAATTCAAGTCAAATTTGGTGAATAGTTTTCGGTGATTTTGTTTGTTTTGTTTTGAAAAGTCAAAATGGTTTGTTTCAGCCACTTCAAAAAAAAAATTAGGGAGGATTTTTTGGTTCATCCCCAACTTAAAAAAATAGTTATTCACTCATAAGAACATAGGAACAGACATATTGGTCCATCTAGCCCAGTATCCTGTCTTCCAACAGCGGACAATGCCAGGTGCCCTAGAGGGAATGAACAGAACAGGTAATCATCAAGTGATCCATCACCTTTCACCCATTCCCATTCACTCAGCTGTACTCCTGATTCCCTGTAAAGTGTTTTGAAGTTTAAATATTGTAACATTTAAAAATGTTATTTAACTTTGTGTGGAAAGACCTAAACAGCCTCAGAAGAGGCAGGTAAGCAATGTCACATATCTATTTTAGATCCCACCATCCTATCAGATTAAATGGATTGGTTTTGGCAATCCAGAGTTGTAATTAATATATTAAAATGTAATGTGAATGCTTAATTATGTGCATCATTTATGATTTTATGAAACTGGCTGAAGTCCAAAATATTTAAATATTTAGCATGAAGAAGTAAATATAGTTTATGAAACATAGGACATGTATATTATATAGAAATATTATATTTTAGGTACATAGCTATTACAGAACAGATAATCCTTTTCAACAGTATTTGACATATTTTCAGTTCCCAGGACTTGTACCTTTTTTATAATGCTAAAGGATAATATGACTACTAAGAAAATCTATATAATGTACAAATAATCAACATTGACTTATAAGTCTCGAAACAGGAATCATCCCTGGACAAGTGTTATCGACTTCTGCAGAATGTAGACTTCAATCTTGCCCTTATGGTTGTAAAGAAAACCTTACACATGTGAACAGAATGTTGTTCTAAATCTACTACAGGAAATGGCAGGAGTGTGGCTATTGATAGGAACCTAGCTGCTACAATTAAGAGTAGAGGGCCCTCAGAGTGGGGTGAGGTTGTAACCCCCACTCAATGGGGCTGAACGACTTCCATCATGGCTTATCAGCCTAGTCAAGCCTTTATCAGCATTCTGATCGCTGCTTCTGAACAGGGAGACCAGTTCAGGCAAAAGGGAACTCAGCCCCATATAACTACAGAACAGAGTTGGGGGAAAATCCTATTGGGATTAGAAGAGAATCTCCCAGCTACCCCCTCCTGCTACCACAGCAGCAAGGTCTAGTATACATTCATTTACAGGAAGGAGGGATCCACAATAAATTAGTGTGGTGTAAGTAGTGTAACCTGATGGAATGGGGGAAGCATATTTGGGGAAATGAATCAGCACTAATTTTATTCTTGAGCTGGTCAAGAATTAATTGCTTTATTAGAGACAGCTTCAACTGACTCAGAGTATATCCAATGGAGACGAGGGTCTTCAGACCCAAGAAGTAGACCAGAATGGAATGAGGTCTGGCTTATGGTACTCAGCAATTTCAGCTAATGAGTGGGCAGAGTCATTGTGTCAGGTGGTGGACTGTTGGGTAAGTTGTATTCATAGGGCCTGTAGCGAGGCAGTGTGGCTCCCCGCCACCCCGGAGAGGATCGAGCCCTTCCAGACACCAGAGTGGGCAGAGCCAGGAAGCTCTGAGACCGCCCCTCAGAGGGGCAGGCGGCCACCCGGAAGTAGAAAGGTGGGCCAGCTGCCGGGGAGGCCAGATGCAGCCAGCCTAGCCCGCGACTGGGAAAACCCCACGGCCCCAGGTCCACGCAAAAACTGGCCTGACCTGCCCTGCGCCCGCTATCCAAGGGAGTTACCGGGCCCGCCGCTTGCCGACTACCCCAAGGACCCCATGGTGCTGGACCTCCCGGAGAACACCGCCGTGACCCAGGTACCAGAAGGAGCGGAGTTAGGAAGCAGCTCGGGGGCAGCCGACCCTAGTCTGGCTGTAACTCTGCCAGAGCCCATGTCAGCATGTTGCGGTCAGGATCCCCGCTGACCCAACAGCAGGTCATTTGCCGCTGGTAGGGCCCCGGGCTGGGGCGCAGTGGAGTGGGTGGGCCTGCGTCCCCCCTGCCACCCAACTCGTGGGTGGCAGTCTCCCCCTCTTCCAAGTCCTCTAATTCACACATGCTGTGTTGCTCAGCCCCTGCCTGAGGGCCTGAGCTACTGACTGATTGTTGTCCCGCTCTCACCCAGGGCCTGGCCTGCTAACATGGAGCTATTTGCTCAGCCCCTGTCTGAAGGGCTGAGCTACTATTTGGTGCCCCACCCAAACTCAGGGTCCAGGCCTATGGTGCTTGTTCCAGTTACCGCAAGGGCTGCCAAGGGAGACTCCGGTGGCCGGAAAAATTCCCCAAAGTCAATTGTGTGTAGCGAGCTGGTGTGGCTCCCCGCCGCCCCAGAGAGGGTTGAGCCCCAGCTAGCCCCTTTACAGAGCCACATACTTTTTTATGAGCAAATTAAGATTTTACTTGGAGAAGATTGTTTTAAAATACAGATGATATTTCCAAACCATGGACTAAATTAGAAAATCTACTACATACATTTAGATGTTAAGGGAATAACTGTAAGTATGCATCTTTATACAAATCAAAAATAATAATGGAAACCGTAGAATACCACACATTTTCATATACAAATGTATAACCATGTAAATCGTTCACCAAAATACTACCTTTCAGAATTTATGAAGATACTTTGCTTCTTTGGCATATTGAGACCTGCATATTATATGAAAAGTAATTGTATGGCTCAGTAATTGGCAAATTATACAGAACTCCCACTGATGTCCATGCCAGTTCAGATAGGCCTCAGAGCATAGTCCAAATACCCAAATTAAGTCAACAGAAACTCTGCTGCTGACTTCAGTATAAGTTGGATCAGGCCAATAGTGCTGTGCAGGTTTTCAAAGCTTATTTTTCTCTATGATGCAGTTAATTTAATTGTTTTATTTTGTGTATGAATAGCATGTAATTAAGTTTGGTGTTTATTAAACCTATAATGTAAGTACACTATATTTTTATTTATTTATTTGTAATTTATAGCCTCTTTAAGCACATTTTTTTCTCTGTAAGTTCCCATGGAAACCTGCCACTTATATATGGAGTATGAACATGTACTCACAGCACAACTCACCATACATCTGCTTCTTAGCTGAATGCATGCCATAGAATCATAGGACTAGTAGGGACCCCAAGAGGTCTTCTAGTTCAGTCCCCTGCACTCAAGGCAGGACTAAGTATTACCTAGACCATCCCTGGCAGGTGTTTGTCTAACCTGCTCTTAAAAATCCCCAATGATGGAGATTCCACAACCTCCCTAGGAAATTTACTCCAGTTCTTAACCACCCTGACAGTTAGGAAGTTTTTCCTAATGTCCTACCTAAACCACCCTTGTTGCAATTTAAGCCCATTGCTTCTTGTGCTATTCTCACAGGTTAAGAAGAACAATTTTTCTCCCTCCTGCTTGTAACGACCTTTTATGTGCTTGAAAACTGTTATCATGTCCCCTCTCAGTCTTCTTTTCTCCGGACTAAACAAACCCAATTTTTCAATCTTCCCTCATAGGTCATGTTTTCTAAACCTTTAATAATTTTTGTTGCTTTTCTCTGGTGTTTCGCCAATTTTTCCACATCTTTCCTGAAATGTGAAATTTTGAGGATCTCTCCACAGAGCCTCAAAATGACATTACACCAGCTCCAGAAGTTGTCTCTGCTAACTTAATATTCAAGTTCTGATTTACTTGACTTTCATTTAATAGTCTAATCCTTGAACTGAACCTGAAAGGTTGGGACTTGATCCTTGAGCTCTACTGTTGTTTGTTCAGAAATTCTGAGGTTGAGTGTGACTCTACTGATATTCACAAAGTGGAAAACAAGCAGTATACAAGTTTTAAAAGGAGATTCCCTATCTATTGAAAAAAAGTGGCTTTTAAGCTCGGAGATAGTAGCCCTGATTTCTTTAACTCATCATGAAAAATGAATATTTTCAGACTTGGATGCCTAAAATTTAGATTTCTAAATCCATATGTAGGCATCCAAATATGTTACCTGATTTTACAAGGTGCTGACCATCCATATTAGGCCCTTTGTAGTTTATCAAAATCTACCTGAACCTAAATATGTGCTTCCTTAAGGAACAAATATCAGTGCCTGCTTTAGAAAACCTTACTGGCAAGGTACCCATTTTTGGACAGCAGTTAGTCTCAAGATTCTGTACTCCACCACTGGCCACAATGAGCCAAATGTTTCTTCCTGCTCCTGACGCAGCATTTCAGTTGATCCTTTCTGTCATCTAAATATATTACATGATGTGCTCACCATCAGTGTGTAAAATGGGTGTCTGCCCCATCAGGAAGGCAGGTTTCAACCAATTTGCAGCCAGGATTTTTCTCACACAATTTTCCCTCCTTCTGCTGGCAGACACTCTTCCCCAAGATGTTCTTTCTTTGGGGTTCCATCTTGTTCTCCAGGACTCAGAGATTTGGAGCCCTTATGGAGCAAAGTCAGCAAATTATTCCCTTAGAAAACTGGGGAAAAAATCCTTACTGCATTCTCTCCTGCCCTGAGACTATTATGTCTGGAGTTTCCCGCCCTCTCACAACCTCACAAGGCCATGGTCCAATCATTCTCAGCAAGCACGATCAGAAGTGGCCATGATTCAGTTATTTTCACTATGCATAGAGTGTAAGAATATTAACAGCAAGATAGAAAGAGTTGTGGGAATAGGACTTTTTTTTGTAAAGTGCATGTACCCATTTCATATTCACTCCAAGACAGGAAACTATTAGCATGTAAGAGAAACTAGATTTTGCAAATAAGACCAGTGAATAGGCTGTTAGACTTCCATGTTAAGTTCTACTCTCACTCCTCCCTCTCTCCGTTCTTTTCTTAATTTCCTTTCCTTGCTCTGTGTGAGCGGGGGAATAGTCCCGCTTTTGTGGGGAACTTTCCTGGCTTCTGCACTACCCCAGTGAAGTGGGCTAGTGAAAGGATCTGAGTCCTCGCTCCCACTTCCTTTACCCAGTGGCCTCCCTGCCCTTGAGGACTCCCCTTCCACTCTCCTGCCTGGCAGAGTCCTCGTAATTCCAACAAGGCTCGACCCCCAACCCTACTGTGGTCACCTAGGATAGGGGCTAGGGTGTCCCCACTCCGGCCTACTCTCTCTGCACTGGACACTTCTCTGACTCACTGACCATTACATACAAGTTAAAGCAAATGCAAGTTATTTAATCAACAATTAATTTTAAAAAGAATAAGGAAAACTGGGAAAGGTGAAAGGAAACACATCAACCCGCTCTGTGGCAGGGAACATCACAAACAGTGTCTCTGGAATGTCAGCGCAGTTCACAGTCTGTTCCTTGTAAGTCCCAGGCCACCTTCTCAGGCCCTGGCTTTGCTGCAGGGATGCTGTGGGTTGGACACTTGAGGGTCTCTCATATTCCCCTTACTTCTGGGCCTGGCTCACTCCTGGATGCAACATCTTCAGGAATTGCAGACTTCTCTCCTCCAAGGCAGCTGTACTTCCTGGATCTCATCCACCCCAGAGTCTTCAAGCAACTCTCACTGTACATAACACAGCTTTCTGCCATACCCTACTTTGTGCCCCTGCTTTTCTGCAGTCTCCTATATATCATAAAAGAAGTGTTTAACCCAGGGAGCTATGGAAAATCCTTTTTATTACTAGTGTGTGTGTGAGGGGGTATGCTACACTGACATGGAACATCCTATTGTACCTGTGGAATTTACAATTAATTTTCCCCAGCCCCATAAATTCTTCTCATATTTCCCCCATGGTCACAGAGGTACACTCACTACTTTAGAAAAATTGGGTTAAAAAAAAACCCCAACAATCAGCTGCAGAGGTGCTCATTTTGTCTTTAAAGCCTCAGGTTTTATATATTATTAGTTAAAATCTGAGGCTTAAAGGTGTCTTTAAAATGCTGGGATTTGGAACAAAAGTGCTTGTATTTATTTGTCCTTAAATTGTGATCTGCTGGAACAGAGAATGTCCATCTGCCTTGTTTGAAAAACACCTAGCACAGAGTGGACACTACTGTAAATAAACAACATTTGTTATTTATCCATAGGTTGGAGACCAAGGCTGCTTTTATGCTCTGTGCATTGCATCCATTCACAGCATGTTATACTTTTTTTTCCAGTTTTTTTTTTTTTGCATTGTTTATATCAATATGGAAAATCTTCAGTAAACAGATTTAAAAAAAAAAATCCAGATTTTGTTGCCTAAAGGGCAAAGCCTACCTGCATCTCATTTACACCTGTTATTGCAGCTCTGAATGTATTTTTAACTACTGATGGTGGAGAAAACAACAGCAACTTCCATCTTATTTGGAGATAACAGGTGCACTCCCCTCGTAAAATGGCAGTTGTCACTTCTGTTTACCATTTGTTTAATTAGGAAACAATGTCTGTTTGCTACCTTAGGCTGACACAGTGCTGCCACTGCTTGTCATCTGGGGACATAATATGTCACCAGCGTACCACCTTGTAACTGCTCTTTCACTGTAAATACTGAAGGAACAGATGTCAACTGTTAAAATCTAAAAGAAAACTCTAAGTTGAACACACTCTATTTACAGCAGGTCTTTGAGTGCTTCTTAACTACTCATGGTTTAAAATGGTTTAAAAATCTCAGGATTTGGGTACTAAAAAACAAATCCATTTCTGATGTCAGACACCCATTATATCAGCTGATTCACTGCAACTTCTTGTCAAATCTTCTCCCTTCCTCTGACCACCCTAGGCCCAACCACTTCCATTTAGTGTTTACAGCAAAAGCAGAATTCCAGTACTTCCCCCACCCCTTTCTTTGTTGTGCTAATACGGATAGCTTCTGCAGCTTTACACATAGCTGCCTGCATTTAATCTGACTTTTTCAGCACAACATGGGCATCAGAAGAGTAAATAAAGGAGCAAATTAAGCTGTATGGCTTTAGTATCTTTTGTGTCATAATGAAGGATATGAATGCACAAAGCTCTGATTGTTTCTTTAATCTTTGAGCTTTGACTTTGATCTACATTTGCAATAGTGCACCAGGAATACAAGAGTCTTGAAATAACCTTTACTAATATGTAGCTATTTTCTACAGTTAATGAATCATGTTTTAATTTGCCAACACTTCATAAATGGGATTGTTACAGACACTGTAACCTAAAGTCTGAATAGAGGGTATTTTTTAAACATACAGGAAGGAACTAAATTCACTTATTCAATGCTACATTTATGACTGTCAAATTTCAGTAATATGCATTTATTAAATTATAAAATCTTCTCCTTTCAGATAAGAGTAATGATCAGACTTAATCAGGAGTCAGGAGACAAAGGTCAGATTGGCATTCAGTTCTTAACTCACATAGATACAGTGAAAGACAAGGCTATAATGACATGAGTTATATTCTTAACTTTGAATTTCCTGATTTTCTTGGTTTAAATTAGATTTACTAGTATTTGAATGTAGCATTTTTTTATGGAATTCACTTTGAAAAACAAAACTAGCAAAGTTATTAAAATGCATTTATAGCTACTTGGCAAAGTTTGACAGCTTTTGATTTAAAAGTTTAAGCCAAATACAGTAGATATCTATTTTATTTTCATAGAATCTGAGTCTGAAACCAGAAGATGTTACAGAATCACAGAATTAGAGATGGAAAAGAACTAGGAAGTTACTCAGTCCCAGCCAATAGAGGATTATTTCCATTATACATTTCTAGTATGTTTTCTGAGGAAGTTTTGCTAATACTCAGTTAAAACTTCCCCTTTCTTAATTTCATTGCATTACACGATTGCCACCATCTACCTATTAATAGATTCTTCTACATTTTTAGAGTTTACACACTTCAGTTTCCTGTTGATCTATGTCATTTCCCACCTGTATTGATCACTTATCAAAACTACACATGTAAAACTCTGAATCTCTCATTTGTCTCTCCGTCTGGGCCCCGATGACCTCCCACATTTGCTTTTCTAATCTTTTGGTGCCAATCTAGTGATTCACAATTTAAAAATAATTGCCACTGTTAGCCAGACATTGGTGACATATAACATCCAGCTACATTTATTTCTATATGTTCAAGTTCCACAAGTATTTCCTCATCCTCAATTTCAAAAGTTGAGTTTTCCCTGGCATTTTTTAGACATCATTAATTTTAGTGGCCTCCTTATTTCAGGCTCACTCCTTGAAAGTGCTGAACACTGTAGCTCCATACCCAGCCAGTCAAATAGGTCTACTAATGTGTTGAAAGTTAAGCACATACTTAAATGGTTTCCTGGATCTCTGCCAGAATACTCAGTATTTTGCAGAATCAAGCCTTTAGGATCCAATTCTGTTCCCATTGACTTCAACTGTGCAGGCTCAAACTCTTATTAATAGACCCACTTTGTCCCATCCATTGAATATCTTTGTTTAAGATTGTTCCAAGCTGTATATGTTTATACTTTTCCTGATTTAGCCTCATTTTGCTATTTCCTGACTTGTTTCTAATCTCAGTAGATCAATTTGTACATTTTTTTTCTGTTCTCAGTAATATTTGCAACTCCTAATATACATCATCTGTGAATTTCATTAGTATTCCAAGGACCTGACCATGCAATTGCTAGTGCAGAGGAAGACTGCTATGCCTACCCAGAGCTTCCTAATGTCAGGTGCAGGATCAGGGGTTAGGTCATTCATGAAGATGTTAAATAAGTCTGTTGTAGGATCCCCGTTAGATATCTTCCTCCATTATACTTTTTCATGATCTCTACTTTAAACCTTTCAACTACCTTTTAGCCTGCATTGAAACATTATTTTTGTTAAAAGAAAAGGAGTACTAGTGGCAGCTTAGAGACTAACCAATTTATTTGAGCATAAGCTTTCGTGAGCTACAGCTCACTTCATTGAATGCATCCGATGAAGTGAGCTGTAGCTCACGAAAGCTTATGCTCAAATAAATTGGTTAGTCTCTAAGCTGCCACTAGTACTCCTTTTCTTTTTGCGAATACAGACTAACACGGCTGCTACTCTGAAACCCATTATTTTTGTTGTTGTTGTTAATTATTATTATTATTTTTATTTTGTTTGTATTACCATAGTGTCTAGAGGCCCTAGTCAAGGACTAGAACCCCATTGTGCTCAGAACTTTACAAACACAGAACAGAAAGCTGACCCCTGCCCAAAGGGGCTTACAATTCAAGTATAAAGACAAGAGACAATAGATGGATAAAGACAGACAGGGGAGTACAAGGAAACAATGAGCAATGAGACAGTATTAATCATCATGATAGGCTGTGCTGTCAGCACACTAGCAGTCTAACCACTGCCAAATTTTTTGTAGGCATCACAACAATTGACAGGTTTGAGGAGGTATTTGAAGGTGGATAATGAGGCAGTTTTCAGGCCTTTATGGGGAGCAATTCCCAAGCATTTGGATCAGCATGTGAGAAAGCATGAAGGTGCTTGTTTGAAACTTCAACAAGTGGGCAATGGAGGGTTGCTATGAATGGGCTGATGAGAGGCTAGCATTGACAGCTAGATAGTGAATGAGAGATAATGGGCAGGGTGGGTGTTAGGATAGAGATATGCAGGCCTGTCTGTAAAGGCCTATACTCTAAGAATTTAGGTGTATTCTTATCACTTGGCTAGTTAGGGGTATAAAAGAAAGAATCAAAATCATTGTCTGCCGGTGTAAGGTCCTTCTCTTACTGTGACAGTCTGAGGCCCTGTGCTTAGGCTAAGATCTTTGGCTAAGCAGCAGAGGCAGCCATAAGCTGGGAAGCGACCGGTCACATCCTCACATTCCAAACTAGTCACACTGAAATAAGGTGCTATTGGCCCGTTAGGAATACAATCCTGTCCTGATAATGCCTATCACCTCCAGAGAAAGGGAAGTGCCTAGAAGATGTAAAAGGAAACTTAGTTTGATAGCATCCTGTCTGGCAAGAACTCACTTATCAATAGCTGGGATGTGAAATCCTCACTTCTGTATTGTTTTGGTCATTATAGTTCCCACTTTGCTATTGTTTGTCCGTATAATCTCCGTCTGGTTCTGTGATTGTTTCTGTCTGCTGTATAATTAATTTTGCTGGGTGTAAACTAATTAAGGTGGTGGGATATAATTGGTTACATAATCATGTTACGATATGTTAGGATTGGTTAGTTAAATTTCAGGAAAATGATTGGTTAAGGTATAGCTAAGAGGAACTCAAGTTTTACTATAAAGTCTGAAGTCAATCAGGAAGTGGGGGGGGGAATGGGAACAGGGAGTGGGGGTGGGGAAATTGGAATCATGTTTTGCTAAGGGCAGGAATGGGAACAGGGACACAGGTGTAAGGCTCTGTGGTGTCAGAGCTGGGAAAGGGGACACTAAGGAAGGAAACTGGAATCATGCTTACTGGAAGTTCACCCCAATAAGCATCAAATTGTTTGCACCTTTGGACTTCGGGTATTGTTGCTCTCTGTTCATGCGAAAAGGACGAGGGAAGTAAGTGGATGAAGGAATAAGCCCCCTAACAGTGGGGATTGACAATTAAGGACCTTGAAAGTGAAAACAAGCATCTTATGTTTGATTTGATAGATGGAGCCAGTGGAGGGATTCAAAGAGAGGGGTGACATGGTCAAAGTGACAAGCTAGGAAAGTGCATTTTGAATGCATAAGATTGCAATTGTCAAAGCCAGAAAGAAGGATGTTGCAATAATCAAGGAATATGGAAGCATTCCAACCCAACCCATATTAAGTTAACTTTTCATGATTTGATGACAGTTTCAAATACATTAATCAAATTCAAATCTGTAGATCTCCTGTTTCCTTCATCCACTGAAAGATCAAGCCTGTACTCCTAATGCAGGCAAAACTTCCAATAAAAGAGTGCAGAACTGGGCCCTATTTTTGTAAACCTGTCAAAGAATAACAAACTTTTTTGAAAATAATAGAAGCACTGTGATCTGGTGTATGGGTGAAGACCTTGAAGAAGTGCTGAACTCACAGAACCTTCTCCAATTTCTGGAGGTGTCATTCATAGTCATAATAATTGTATGCACCTGATTTCAGGGACTCCACTGAGCTAGCCCTACTAAGAGCATTAGCCAACCCCATGGGGACATTGTCTCACCTCACTCCACACTGAATAGTGGAAATGGACAACTTCACTAAAGACAGCAGAGTTTGCAAAGAGTAAAAATGTGATTGTGCTTGAATAGCACTATTTCTGAATTTCCTCACTCTCACGCCAATGGGTTAAAGACAGCAGATCCTTTATTCTTTACAAACCATAGTGTCTTTTGCTTCATTACCACAAACACATTCAGTCTATTGAATAAATAAAATATTCAGGCAATTTACAACTAAATTTTAATGTAGTCCAAAATCTGTATCAGTATGATTATGCAAATAATGCCTTATTCTTGGCTTCTGAACCATTTAAATATACTCTATGTATTTAGAACTCCTGGTATCCATACAAAAATTCTTAGTAAACTCAAAAAAAGACTTCATTGTGCCTGAACAGAAATAATTTTGCACTCTAATATCTTGGACATTTTTTTCCTTTTTAAACAAATCAGCAGCTGCTTACCTTTTATACTGTCACTGCTTCCCAAGTTCATTTTACAACACAAGACTTTGTTGACAGGGAGAGCAAAAATATATTTTAAATTTATCTGACAAGGAAAACATGGTTAAGTATGTTGCAGAGTTTTAAAGAGAGAGGGCCTGGTTGTGACTTAAGTTAAAGTCCATGCAGGAGAGGGTGCAGAGGATATATGTTATGAGTATTACCACAGCACTACGAGCCCTAGTCATGGACCAGGACACCACTGTTCTGGGAGCTGTACAAACACAGAACAAAAGATGTTCCCTGCCTCCAAAAGCTCACAATCTAAGTATAAGACAAGAGAAAACAAAACAAAACAAAAAAACAGAAAGAGGCAGACAGACAGATGGGGTAACACCAGGATAGGCAGTGATCTTTTCACACCAGCAGCATTGTCATTTATGTATTTTATTTGTTTGTGTGTTTTTTGTTAGCCATCATGGCAAAAAATAGTTTCATGGAGCTGTTTGAAGCAGGTCAATGAGGTCGTTTTGTGGATGTTTACCGAGAGCTCCTCTCACGCATGTGGGGCAGCAAAAACTCAGAGAAGTAATTCTGGTTGAGACTCTGATGTTTTCTGGCTGAATTCCCAGGTATACATGCTGTGCTGGCTCACTTTTAAGGGGTACAGCATGCATTCCTCTCCAATGCCTGGCCAGCTATGAAAAGAGACAAAGCCAGGACCATTGCCCACTATCCTAGTTTCAGATAGCTAGCATTCATGGGGGCACTAGAAAGGCGTATGACCTATGTTCCTAAAAAGGATCATGTCTGGCCTCTACGCAGGGGCTACTCACAGTCTTTCTCTTTCCTTGTGCATCAATGCAGGGCAGGAACACTCAAGACAAAACCACAGAGTCCTGCAAAGAAAATGATCTGACAAAATCACTGACAGAACTTTTCTATTAGAGTGAAAAGTTTAAAAAAAAATATCTGCTGCCTAGTGCTTAGACAACAGTTAATCGAAGACTTTCTGAAGGAATACAAAGTCTGACATAAAGATCAACAGTGATTTGCAGGACTAAAGCTTCAAGTGAAAGTGGCAAGAGTTTACTGCTTGCAAGTGTCTGATTGACAGCTCTTGTGAATGAACCTGTCCACCTAGCAAGTACAAAACAGCACAGACAGCAGCACTGCGAGCTTGTCAAACATCTTTCCTCACAGTTTGCTTCTTTACTGGCATTTGCCCTCGGCCAGTCTTGGAAGGACCTTGGGTGGTTGTGAAAGGGTAGCATGCAGTACTCTGAGTGCCTCTTCAATACTGGACCTCTCTTACTAAGGCCGAAAACAGAAATGCCAAATGGTGTTAGTAGGGGCAATAGTTTCTGAGATGTAGATACCTGCCAGCTAGGAAGTAGTATGGGATCACAACTTATTTCACATAGGACAATAAGTGTCTGTTAAATACCATTATCTACCTGAGCCATTTGTAAAGCATTCTGTATCTTATTACCAATCTTTTAAGCCATCCAAGCACTCAATAGATTTTCAAAATTGGATATAAGAAAAGGACAGTCTAAAAACCTTGTTCTTTAATTCCCTTACACACATGCCAACCCAAAAAACCCACTAACAGCTGTAGTACTGACTTCTTCATCTCTAATTTGATGTGAAATACATTTGAGGTTAATCCTTAATGGAAACATTCTGAAACTACACAAGGTTTGACCCAAAAAGGCCAGATCTTCTTCTACTGAATGCCCAGTTCTAGGCTAACTAACGTGCCGATGTTCATAATTCAGGTGCATTAGCTTGTTTGCACTGCTAACAGTTTTTTCTTTCCATAAGAACATTCACTGCTACATCAGTACAACCTAGGAAAATCTCAGCTGAGAATAGTCAATATTTCATGACCAAATAATGAGCCTACTATTTCTTTACTTCACTCTGTCAGTCACTCACTCACAGCTGCTAGTACATGCTATTCCAATGGGACTCAGAATAAGAGTGGTTTCATCAAAAACATTTGCCAGAGAATTGGCTGTTATTCAGTGTTACAAAATCTATGTTGCTCACAACACCTCTTTCAAAGCAAAATGTAACCTACTACTTCTCCCTGCCTAAGATTTTGAAGTGAAACTTCATACATGCATTCAGGCTTCTGAAACAATGAACCAAAGTGCTGTCATGTCATCAGGCATGAAAGAAAAAAACAATTATTTTAACTATACTTTATATAATCAATGTCTTTGCTTTAACAGTTTTTCAATATCAGGAATATTCATAGCTGGAATAGTAACCATATCAGCTATTACAGCATATATGCAATATAGTTAGGGCTTGAGTCACAAGGTATATAAATACATTCCTAATTTAAGTATAACAGTAGTCTCATTTACTTCAATGCAAATGCTGACATGCTTCAGTGTCTTGCCAAATTAGGGTTTAAGAGGATCATGGACGTTTCTGTTTTAACTCCATTAAAACTATTGAGCTTACACCAGAGATGAATTGGGCTCACATGGACAATTCTTGTTGTCATTTCCCTCACTAAGGGCAGAATCTGGATAGGTTATCTAACTAAAAATCTGGAGTAATTACACTGAAGTCAGTGGCAAATTCCAGACTTACATTGGTCTGGATGACAGTACGCTCTGGCTCTGTGACTTTGATAGGACTACCGAGGGCAGATTTTTCCAATCAAAATCTCAGTAGGTGCATTTCAAGCTTTTGAAGCCTGCGTTTTTGACAAATCAATAATGCTGCGGAGAGAAACGAGAAGTGGCCTGCAAGATATTAATAGGACTTTTCTTGAGGACACTTTATGCCAAATTCTGCTCTCATTTTCATGAGTAGGAATTTTGAGGACTTGTTACTTTCAGCTGAGCTACACCAGATTTATGCCAGTTTAACAGAACAGCATTTGGACCATAGATATCTGTGACTAGCTAAGAAATGTATATATATTCATTAAAATGGTCACTACACTACCCACTGTACACTGCTTTAAGACTATCAAAATGTTAGTAACCTGCAAAGCTTTGAATCCAATATAGAAAATGACTAAGTACTTAAAATATCTAGCAGATATGATACATGCTACACCACATTGTGATTTCATGAACAATACAACAAAACAAATGTACAGAAACAAATATACTGTCCATTTGCTCTACATGTGGGCAGCAAATCACAGAAACAAAACATTCATCTAGGTGCAAGCAGTAAGACAGAGATAGTTGTTAGCAGTTCTTTTTGAATGTCCTAAAATCATATCTGACTTCTGTGCCACTGTCAAAGGTGACAGGTGTACAGTAGATAATGAATTATTCCAAGTGAATTAACAGATTGAAGAAATCCTCTGTTTCTGACACCAGTTCAAAGTTTGTTACCTAAGATATCCTTCATTAGATGTCAGACTGTCAGTGGATGTCAGATTGGATTTTTGAGCCTCACTTCCCCCAAAATACATTAAAGCAGCCAGGCAATACCTTTGATTGTAGACATTAAAATCAGAACTATCAATTAAGGAGCCAATTATCCAAGTTAGAATCTTAGGTGCTGGTCTAGCATAGCATCTCTACAGCATTCCAAGTCGCACAAGTCCAAGGTCATAGTATAGATGTTTTGCATGTGGAAGGTCCAGTTTTCCAGAGGAAACAGATTGTGGTACATTGAAAGCAAGTCTCTGTATAGGTGTCCACTCCTTTTGCCTTCACAACCCAACACCTCCCCCGCCCAATCAAATCAACCATTAGGATTGTATACAGGTTGTACTCTTAAGGGCAGGAATGCATGGAAATAAACTACCTTGCCTTCCATGCTGAACTGCTGCTTGACCTCAGACTTCTGTTTGTTTGTTTGGGGTTGGATTTTTTGTTGTTGTTTTTATGGAGAGATGGTGAGTTTCCTCCCTGATCACTGAAAGCTCAGTTGAAAGCCACCATAGTGAATCCGACTCCTTTTCCAATACCCATCCTGTTTTTTTGTACAGGAAGACTCTTTCTTTGCTTTCCTTTATTTTAGGAGATGGAGAAAACAATATGAGCTCCTTCAATGTGTATGTTGGTGTTTGGGAGGGGAGGGATCAGAGAGGTTCTACTTTCTGTTGCCATTTTTTAACTACACTTTAGGTCACAATAACTCTTTTCCATCTCTTCCCAAGGTGACTGCTGTTCACTCAGCTGAAGAAGAATCTGTGTGAGGATGCTATGGGACTTCCTAAGAAAAATACACACATGCCACAGTGATTGGAGCCTGCAGTTTGGTGGTCTGTCCAGTCAGCTGACCTAGTGGTCAGGGCCTGCTACTCTACTCTCTCTTTCAATTTAATTTGTCAGGGACCTCTGACCAGGTGTCAGCTGACTCAACTTATTTGCTGGTAGATCCCCACGCCTTCCCATCCCAGAGCTGGGCATAGGGGAATCTGGAGTGTGTATGGGGATCCAAGCCCTCCCTCTCCATTGGATCCTGGCTCAGAGCCATGAAAGTGTGACAGCATGGATTTTCCTACCCTTGACCCACCTCCTGTTCACCTTCCCCTGGGCCACTTCGTACCCCACCTAATGCCTCAATTTTGGGCATGGCTTTTGTTTGATTATAGTCCTTTTTTCCAAACCCCCACAACTTCAGGGCTGATTCAAACAACTCTCTGGTGCTTCACACATGGTTCTCCCTATCTCGGGGGCTCTCCAAGGAGTTGGGGAAAGATTCACAGCCAAACCACCTCTATAAAAGATCCTTCTCCTTCTAGGAATGGCTTATTTCCTCCCACACTGGCCTGGGCTACTGGACCTCTTTTTATACTGCTCCTTTCCCCAGAAGCATGCTTGGCAGTACCTGAGGGACACAGCATTCTCTGTCCAGCCCTTCTCCAGCCTTTCCCTGGCCTTGGCCTTAGTGAGGGGTTTGTAAATTCCATCACAGAGCTTTCTTCGAATTCAAGACAGCAATGCTGAGCCTTGCAAGCATTCAGAATTAGCATGAGATTGTCCTAAAATTAATGGTTACAAAAAATACAAACAAGGTCTAGAAATTTACTTTTTTTTTAAATGAAAGCTGAACTTCTTTCATAATAACAGAGCCCCAGCAGCACGAAATATTGCAGCATTCATGATAAAATCATGAATGTCATCAAGACTGACAGATAGATGAACAGAGGGGGAGGCCTCTGGTGTTCCCAAGAATAAGATTGCTAGTTAAGTAACTTCACTGGCCTTGGGAAGATGGTAGACTGGACTGCCTATTCTGTATCCCCTGGCCTGTGACAGTGATTTAGGAGGATCATGACACTTCTGCCAGCAAACAGCCATGGAAATGAATCAGGCCCAGTCAGGTCCATTATACTCTGCATAGATGTAGTATATACTGGGGCTTTTGCCAGCATAGGTATGTCAGATAGGGTATGTGTTTTTTTCCACACACCCTGGCTGACATAGCAATGCTGACAAAACTTAGTAGTATATACTTGGCCTTACATACTAAACTCTACTACACTAAGCCACCTGAAAGCTCTTTAGTACAACAGGACTGTCCACATTGGTAGTTAGCGAGGAGTTGCTAATGTGCTGTAAATTCACACCCTAGCTTGCTGTGCACTAACATCCCCAAGCAGACAAGCCCTTAGCTTGTAGGAAAGGTTTGTACCATTAAGCAGGATATGATTGTGGATCTCTAAGAATACTGGAGATAAGTGTGGGCCCTGCCGTTACCCAATTCTTATTTAACACATTTAGTGGAATTGTGGTAACTTTTCTTAAAATAAAGACAAAAATACTAAATAATTAAAATACTGTATGTTTAAGAGAGTGCTCTGTTTCCACAGAACCCTAATGGGTAATGTCATTTCAGGGCTGCTCTTGGTTTACAGCAACAATAGGTCTTCAAAATGTGACATTTAATAAAACACTGTAAAGCACAGTGCCCTAAATTTTGCATATGTTTTGACCTAAAGGGGATTGGTGTTTAGACACAAATGAATTTTGTTATAGAAGTGGCAAGTTTCATGGCCCTTGTTATCTCTTGCAGGAGTGAGCTTGATAGTAAAGATTCACAGAAAGTTCTGTCTCATGAACTCATTAGCTTTTCTCTATTACTTGACAGTTTTATTGTTGCAATGCTTTCATAAGAGGTCAAGTCACAGATGAATGATGTCTTAGCTAACTAGACCCACTCACATAGACGGCTTTGAACATCAGGACAAAGACTATGTTTTCATTTGGAAGCCTGTACATACAATAGAAAACGAAGGTGATGCATCCACTCCAATATTTGTTACTAAGCAGATTTTTGTAACAGTTGGAGCTTTTTTTTTTTTTTTTTTTTTTTTTTGGGGGGGGTGTGAGGCTGTATTCCTGGATAGAATAGTAGCAATAATTAGTCCTGCATGGCTCACCACGGTCAGATCTGTCTCTGATAGGAAGTTGTATGTTCTTCTGGCAATTTGAAGATGGAAGTGGGTGGGGTTTTTTACTACTTTGGCTATTTGAACATACAGTAGCACTGAGGCATCCACAGTGACCCAAAACTGCAAACCATTTAAAACTGTGACCAGATTTTCCTCATAGTGAAGGATGTTAGAGAGGAGAGAAAAGTAAGCACTTGCCTTTTGCTACCAGCATCACCTCACACTTATCCCTGTTCAACTTTAGTCACCTGCTCTTCATCCAGGTGCTGAATTCAGGTAACCGGAGGGGAAGCCTTGATTGTTTCTGACCTACCAGCTGCAGAGCTCAGTGTAGCTGCACTGAAGGCAGCAGAGTTCAGGTGGAAAAAATTAGTATGTCACCATGGCGTTAAAAGCTCTATCATAATGCTAACACACAAGAGGGCTGAATTAAGGTTACCTGTGCAGCCTTAATTCCAGTATTTTTAAAATGTGGAAAACTTGACTTTGTAACCTAAATATTCTTTTAATGTAGGGTTTCAGGGAGGAGAGGGGTTGGTAGGTAATTTCAAAATAGATTAGCTTCAATTTTTCATATGTCTTTTCGGTCCAGATAAAAAATTATACTAGGTTCAAAATCATTTAATCTTACATAAGTATTCTGTGTGTCTTAGGTCAGACCCTTGGCCTATTAAGTCTACTTTGTGCTGCTCTGGCAGGCTTAAACCTGGCTTAAAGTTTAGTTTCAGTATTTACACAGCATTTGGCAATTTTCAGGTGGTATAAGGTTGGCTTCACAACTCCTAAACCAATTCCCTCCTTTGATGTAGGGAAATTGATGGGCAAAAGGGTTAATGTTAGGTTACTCCAGCCTTTTATGTGATTTCAAGGGCACCAGAATGGCACCTCTGATCTGTTAACAGCTAGCATACTGTAGAGGCACCCTAAGGCTGCTCTAAATTGTGTCAGAAACAAAGGCTTGCACAGAGTGGTCTCAGGATCAGGGAGTCACAAAGGTGGCTATAAAATTACCTTCACACCATCATCTTCCCTTCTACTCAATTGCACCAAGCTCTGTTGTGGTACAGCTAGGGCTCTTGCCTATTAGTCTTAATAGGAATTCATATCATACAGTATATTGCTTACAGATTATGGATCTATAATTGTTAACGTGCACTGAAATGGGTTACTGCAAACACACAGTAGAAGTATTTCTCTTGTTAGAGGGCTTTCCCTTCACCCTCTCCCTTGGTTCTTGGGATGCTTACAGAAAGTAGAAGACCAGAAGTCTAAAGTTCAGACAATGCAAGGTTTATTGGGGTTAATTTCCAGCAAGAATATGTCCCACAGAGCCTTGTTTCCCAGTATTCTTACTCCCCCCTCCTCAGGAGGCATAATTATACCTGAAATGCATGCCCACAGTCCCAACCCTTACAATTTATGGTTGTGTTCCGTTTTGGGGGGGGTCATGAGTCTGGGGTCTTCATCCCACCCATTTGTACCCCATGAGAGGGGTAAGGAGTGAAGTTGTGCTATGGTAAGGGGCAGGCATTTCTCTGGCCTTTTAGTGCTTTACCTCCCCCACCCCCAAATCCACCTTTGCCCCTCCTGACTGGTTGCTTGACCTTGCCTTAAGATAAGGAGTTGAGGCAGTCTTCAAGTGTGTGCTCATATATTACACTCCCGCCATGCCCAGTAACACTTTAACTGCTATTATCTGTTCCCATTATACTAACAAACCCATCTGGCTTAGGCAAAAGCAACATACACTGCATCTTTGTCCTTAGTAAGAATCCCTTTGTTATGAATATGTGTGTACAATGTATATGTATCAAAAAGAATTAAACAGGCAAGCAAACCCCAAAATACTGTCTCAGGTGAAAATACAGGCCTGGATCCTACATTGCCACTAGCACTCCTAAAACCTCTAATGGAACAACTTGGCTGTTTTAATTTTGTTCTTTAAAAATATTAGAAAGGATTCATCCATTATGGGCTAATAGTCTAATTTATAGATACAGGGATATATTAAATTCACTGGAGTTCAAGCCAAGTGAGCTTGTTTCCCTTTGTTTTGTAATCCTTTACATTTAAACAGGCAAATACATTTTTTTCTGAACGTTTATGAAGAAAAAAACATAGGACAAAAATCACCTCCAGATTGAGTCTAAGTATGCTAATTTTTGTCTGAAATGACTGCTTTGGGATTGAAAACAGTATCTTCTCAACAGGTACAGATGTTTATAATTAGAAAACAGAGACCATTATCTGTCTTTCTTATACTCGAAGAAACTGCTATAATTGATGTGGTGTAACCTTTCAAAGGGTTGATTCTATCTATTTCTTGTAGCTTAGAAAAGTTAAGAATCCTTTGCTAATAGAAGCAAATATGTTGAAATACTGCACCTTGATCTTGAACCTTAATAGATGGAAGAGAGTCAAAACCAAAAGTATTAAAATTAGAATTCAGATCAAGATACATTACTCTGGAAATCAGCAGATATTGTTAATATATAATCTTATTTCTTTATTGCATATATATTTCCATCTCTTCCATTCTGTGTTTTAAGAAGATCAACCTTTAATTATCCAGAACGAAAAATAAGGCATAACAGACTATGATCTTCAAATCCCCAACTTCCTAAAAGTTTTATCATTTCCGTTACAGCAGTAGTGGGCAACCTACGGGCCGCGTGTGGCCCACAGCCCGCAGGTTGCCCACCACCGCCTTACAGTCTTACTGTTTCTGTATAGGGTCATCCTGCTGTCAGATAGCTTAAATTCTAGAGCCTTTAAGTGCTAGAATCCTCCAATTCTTTAGTCCTATAGTTCAGTGTTTCTCGGTTCTCAGACTCTGCATGTGTTCTACCTGTTCTGCCTGGAACACCACTGCCTTACATAAAGTGTAGTCATTAGCATGACTATGAAATTGTTGCACAACACTACTATTGTGATCTGGTAGCAACTCATACCCACTTTGTACAGGTATAAATGGCTATACAAGGTGTACTGCAATGCAGGATCAGGCCCAACTCCCTCCAGGAGTGTCAAATCCTATAACAGGGTACATATGCATTATGTCAGATTACTGATCTGCCCTAACACCATTACCCTCCCCCCAACCAATCACACACAGAGTGCACAATCTCCAAGGAGGACTATACATACGATTTGTGCAGGAGCACAAAGAATAGTGGGGAGGAAGGCCACCTTGTGTTGTGGCCACCCACCTTGTTCACCACAGCACACTGGCAACAATCTGACCCTTAATGAGTTTCTGGGCCTATCTACCCTGCCCCATAGTTTGGACTACAGGAGTGTGAACAGCAAGGTTTACCAAATCACTCACTGTTCTCTAATACCCCCATGTGGACACAAACTAAAAGGTTCCTACTTCACCTTAATGTAATCCTTTTCAAACAGAACTACATTCATTAAAGTAGGAACCTTTTATTTTCTGCCTGAATTGTCCACATGGGGATGTTACAGCAAAGTATTTTGGTGTGCATTGTTATTCACACCTCCTAATCCAAACAGTGGGTTTGTGTAGCCATGCTCTCTGTCTTTACTTAATTCCTGAAAGGGAGCAGTCAACTGATGTAAACTAATTACAGAAGTATATTTAGATCATAATTGCAGTAGTTTAATATTCTTCATTTGTCTCACCAATTGGTTAGAACTGCATGTCATAAAAGCAAAACCTAGCATTTATGGATATATAACACAATAGCCTCTATTATTTCCAGGTGATTTAGAAACAACAAGTTCAGTTTTATTGTTTTGATTAGTTCCAAAATGATTAACCAAATATGTACATAGGGAAGTTGTGCAGCAACATCTTTTAAAAACTAGAGTCAGACTCCATTTGTTTCCACCCTACAACAACCTGTTCAAGAGTTGAGCTTATCCATTTTGCCTGTGAACTGTGTGAACGCCAGGCAGCTATTTCTGTAAACAATGAACAATCCAGCAACCACTACCAAGAAGTTTTTAATGTATTACAAATCAAATGGGAAGGAAAACATACAGTTTGATCTGGAATATTAATTTTAAATGCTTTCCATCCAGCAAAGAACTTTAAAATTTCCGTGCAAGGGGGATACTGTATTACTAAAAATGCAAGTTTTTGATCCAAAAAGGTATGCACTTTACATTAGCCTTCCCAAGATGCCATCATTTTTATGGCCTCTGTTACAGTATGCTGCCTTATATTGAAGAAAACTGGTGTCTCTTCCCCCAGAACAAGTATATGCCAGAGGGTAACAATCACTATATTGATCCTAAGAGAAAAAGAGGCAAAGTGACTTATGCTAGGTTCCATTGGAAACCAGTGGCAGAGTCAGGATTGGTTCTCCTAACTCTTAGTCCAGTGTTCTTTCCACTGAAGCCCACTATAAGCTATACCTCTTCCTCAAGATGAGTCAACTTTGCATCTAGCCCCCAAATGTTACCAATATTGGCTATTAAGGCCCCGGTCCTGCATATTCCAACACAGAGGAATGAGAAAAATAGCCACAGGAGGCCAATGTGACTGCACAAGCAGTTTTTTAGCTACCGAAAAACCAAAAGTAATACATACAGGAAATGGAAAGAGGGGCATGTCACCAAGTAAGGTTACATGAGAATAGCGCAAGCTTGTAGGGACAAAATCAGGAAAGCCAAGGCAAAGAATGAATTACAGCTGGCATGGGATGTTAGACACAACAAGAAAGGGTTCTTCAAATATATCAGACAAAAAAGAAATCTCAAGGATGGTGTAAGTATGCTGCTCAATAGAGAAGGTGAGCTGGTAATGGCAGATGATAGGAAGGCAGAGCTGCTCAGAGCCTACTTTGATTCAGTTGTCTGAAAAAAAAACCCCAAAAAACCCAACAAGTAACTGGATGACTAGTGAAGTTACCATAGACAATAAAGGGGAAGGGAGGCAGATTGGGATAAGTAAAGAACACATCAGAGATCTTCTGACCAATTTGAATGAATTCAAATCCATGAGGACAGATGCTATTCACCCTGACGTACTGTAGGAATTACCTGAAGAAATCTCACGAGCAATAATATTTACAAACTCACGGATGACAGCAGAAGTCCCAGAAGTTATTTAAGTACTTACCTAAGGATTGGGGAGCCTAGCTTTAAAATGTTGACTATAGTAGTTGTCTTTAGAACAGCAGTATGCTTAATATTTAATCAATTAAAGCTTTTAAAAGTGTGATCTATTTCCCATTAATGCAAAAATTTCTTCTCCTGAAGTCATACTGCTAAAATGGTGTGACTTCTCAAAACGCTGATCTGCATCCTTTGCAGCAAAATTACAATAAAACAGAATGGGATTTATTTATTTATTTGGTTTCAGAGATAACAGAGCTTGAGATAACAGAGCTTCTCTCAGATGCAGAAAGATGAATACTTTATCATTTTGCATACTAAACAATCAGCTCCCGTTTCTGGAATAACTAGATATACTACAGGTAAATTCTTCTGCCACAGACAAAAAGGATTTAGAATCCATGAGCTTGAGTTGTCACTACACTGTGTATGCTGTAATTATTTACACCCATATAAAGTGGGGGCTTATTCCTTCACCCGCTTACTTCCCTGGTCCTTCTCACATGAACAGAGAGCAACAATACCCAAAGTCCAAAGGTGCAAACAATTCAATGTTTATTGGGGTGAACTTCCAGCAAGCATGATTCCAGTTTCCTTCCTTAGTGTCCCCCTTCCCAGCTCTGACATTACAGAGCCTTACCTGTGTCCCTGTTCCCATTCCTGCCCCCCCTTAGCAAAACATGATTCCAATTTCCCCACCCCCATTCCCTGTTCCCGTTCCCCCCCTTACTTCCTGATTGACTGCAGACTATATAGTAAAACTTGAGTTCTTCTTAGATATACCTTAACCAATCATTTTCCTGAAATTTAACTAACCAATCCTAACATATTGTAACATGATTATGTAACCAATTATATCCCACCACCTTAATTAGCAAAATTAATTGTACAGCAGACAGAAATAATCCTAGAACCAGACAGAGATTATGCAGACAAACAATAGGGAAGTGGGGACTACAATGATAGAACAACACAGAAATGAGGATTTCACACCTCAGCTATTGATAAGTGAGTTCTTGCCAGACAGGATGCTATCAAACTAAGTTTCCTTTTACATTTTCTAGGCACTTCCCTTTCTCTGGAGGTGATAGGCATTATCAGGACAGGATTGTATTCCTAACAACCCAATAGCACCTTATTTCAATTAGACAAGTTTGGAATGTAAGGATGTGACCGTTGGCTTCCCAGCTTATGGCTGCCTCTGCTGTTTAGCCAAAGATCTTAGCCTAAGAACAGGGCCTCAGACTGTCACAGTGAGAAAAGGCCTTATAGTCAGATAATGATTTTCATTCTCCCTTTTATACCTCTATAACTACCTAAGTGATAAGAATACACCTAAATTCTTAGAGTATAGGCCTTTACAGACAGGCCTGAATATCTATATCTTAACATACCCTACAAAATCAGAATGAGAGTGTTCTGCACTCATCCTTGATGGGATTACACAAGGTGCAATACAATGGAGATTCATGTATCAGGTGTAAATTGCTTATGGCTGGGTCACACCTAGTTAAGTACATCAATTTAAGGAAATAGATTTCAAAACTGATCTAGTTTAATTGGTGCAGACCAGTAATATAGACAGATTTAAACTGGGTTAAACATTAATATTGATTTAGCTTATATTGGTAACTTCCACGAGTACTTTTCTAATAAAGACAAAGCCTTTGCTGAAAGTGAAATGTGTTGACTAGCAAGATGTTTTATCCTAGCATTTACAGCATGTACACTCTGGGCTGGAGACATTAGATAGCAAAAATTGGAATGTAGAAAAACTTAGAAAAATAACTCCAGTAAATAACTACAGTAGAAACCCATTTATCTGATTTTAACTGGGACCAGGGCCAAATCAGAAAAAAAAAAAAAAAACAGATAATCTAGAGCAGTGGTGTGTAATCTGCAGCCCGCAGCCGAACGTGGCCCATCAGGATAATCCACTGGCAGTCCAAGAGCCAGTTTATTTACATTGACCATCCATTTGCATGGACGCTCGCAGCTCCCAGTGGCCACAGTTCACCGTTCCCGGCCAATGGGAGCTGCGGACAGTCAATGTAAACAAACTGTCTCTTGGCCTGCCAGTGAATTACCCTGACGGAGCGCTTGTGGTCACAGGCCGCAGGTTGCCCATCACTGATCCAGAGAATGGGGAAGTATCAGCTTGAAGTGCCATCTAGTGGCCATTGGAGGGATCACCCACTTCTGGACCTGTGTGCGCTGGTTGTTCGGTTAATACAGTCAGCCAGATAACAGAGGGTTGGGTAAACAGGGTTCTACTGATCTTAGTATTTCCAGCCATACTGTTTGCCCACATATGCCTAGCACCCACACAGAACATTTTCACGAAAGTACCTAAGTATCAACATCACCACTTTACAATTGGAGAAACTGAAGCACATAATGACTAGCCCAAATCCAACCAGCAAGAGTGGGGTAACAAGGAATAGAACTCAGTGAGCTTCAGCATGCTCCCAGCCATTACATGTTTAGTTGCTAGTTATAGCAACCATCTGGCCACAAATTACATCTCTTGGCCTGCAGCTGAAAAGAGAGTAGAAAAAACAGACAGGCCAGCTGGCACCTCTTTTTCCCCTACGCCCCTCCTTAAAAGTGGACAGGCCATGTCTCAGAGGCCCTACTGGCTGCACAGCCTATGTGTTGGGAAGCCAATGCAGCAACTTGCATTGGCCTACAGTCAGCTCCTCCAGCACTGCTATCTCAGATTGTTGGCATCCCAAGGAAGCCCTGTCTCTAAGCATCAGGTTATACTGAATAATGTGCGTAATTTTGTTGTTAAACTCTAAATTTTTAAATCAAGAGTTTCCCAGGAAAGAATTGACAATGGTCTCATTTTTAAATATTTCATCTACTAAGTCTGAAAATATTTGATCAAATCCAACTGACCTTTCAAAGTCCCCTGCGTTAAACAGAGACAAAATTCAAACCAAGAAGTGTGAAATGAAAAGATTTTCAGGCCTGCTTTGGGTTCAAATATTAACTGTTACCTTTGGAGCTGCAAGGGTACCTCTGTCTTACAGTTCCCTCATATAGGCAATGTTGTTTTTCATGTGCAATACAAGATGAATCTTTCTTGGTATTTCTGCTATACAAGATAAAAATCAAATGGAGATACTCATTACAGTTTTAAAATTTTCAGAAGGTAGACAAATGAGTACTAATAATCCAGGCTACGCAAACTTCACAAGGTAAGGCTTGAGGAGACCTCTTGAAGCTGGTTGATCAGGTTTTGGATTCAGGGGCTAGTAGTGGGCCAACCCCTGCAGGTTCTATTGATATTTTGAGTCCCAAATGTACACTGGAGTCTGTGTCCCTTGTTTAATGGAAGCATGATGATGTTTCTGCTAAGCAGGTATTTTGGTAGTATGGTTGTCTAGAGACCATTGACTAGCTTAAATGGGTGGCCAATTCTTATGTGGCTTGAGCTACCAAATATGAACCTTTGGCTGACAGGCTCAGAGCCTGGCCATCTTGTCTGTGTGCTACCAACAGTTCTTCAGGGTTCAAAGCAGAATATCACATCTATCCAGCAGAGTGAGTGACTGAAATTATTTTACTCAATGTGAGGATTAGAGGGAAGGTTTGTTATACTGGTAGCAGTCAAACTACATCCAAGTTCAATGCAGTATCTAGTAAGAAAGGAACCAAAAGCAAGTGCTCACTGCGACTTTGATCTTCTTCTTGTCAGCGTCAAATACTTATGTGCATCTGAACCCCCAAACTTGTCCAACTTTCCTCTGACCTCTCTGGGTAGGCCATATCTCTTTCTAGTCCCAAAGTTTATTTTATTTATTCAGAAGTTGTAAGTTTCAGCAGAAGAACCTGCATTAGGAAAAAATGTACTTGTCAAGTTTCCTATAGCATAGCAGAGTTCAAGTTATTGCTATATAAAACAGGATAGGTATCATGATTCTACACAATTTTAGGGAGATTTTATTAAAATCACTTGTGACCCCAGGAATTCATACCTCAATACTCTGAAAGTCACTGCAATCTCTGCAAAAACCTCTTTTCGGAAACATTTCTTTATGTAGTGCTGTGACTGTTAGAAGAAGCCTAATGATTTCTAAACAAAGTTTCATTTCCCTTCTCTTAATGCAAAGAAACAGAATAAGGTCACTATATGTGTCCAGTATGAACAGTATGAACTGTTACTGTATAGAGAGCATTATATTCTCTATTCACGCTGTACAAGAGGCAGCACAGGACTTATTTACACAATGGTAAAATTCAGTTGCACTGCAGAGGAAGTAGCTGTTTTATGTTTCACCTGGCATTAGGGAGTAGAACCTCATTTGTACTATCTGAATGAAATTGGGACATAGATTAAGGCTACGTGGTTGAAATTCAATCTCGATAAAATCAAGGTAATGCTGGCAAGACAGGGAAGCAATAATAAGTCGGATAATTCAAACATTTCTTTCTACACAGTGGTTATAGCACTGGAATATCTGATTATTATTAGATGTGCAACTAATGTGTGCTGCAGACTTTAATGCCAAATAAGGAGACCAGCTGCTTTTCCTGAGGAGTCTTTAATTTCTACAAAATTTACAGATGAATTACATGAGATGGGATGGGATAGTATAGGATGCAACAAAAAGCAATGTGAATGAGCAGTAAAGTTCAACACTTCGCTAGTTATTTCAATTTAAAACAAAATATTTGGTTGGCATTATTATTTAATTTATTTATTATTATTTAATAATCACCATAAAAGATAAATGGCCCGTTGCGAATATTAAAATGACAAAGTCCCTTCTTTTTTATAGCTATGTTGGGAGAGGTAAAATCTTATGTTGGTTATTAATATGTTTATCATTATAATTATTTATTATTAATAATACTAATTTGTTTCTATTTATAAAACAATATGTTATTATTAGTTATTTTAATAATTATTAAATGTTTCTGTTTGGCTTTTGGGATCACCTTAGAATGATTTATGAAGCTTAATCTTAACAGTAAGTTGCCTTTCAAAAGTCAACACATCCCAACTTGCTAGCAAGTATGGAAACACTGTGGTATCTGACATACAGTAGACTATTGGAGTATGCCGACTATATGTTTCAAGTGAATCAAATTATTCCAAGGACTTTAAACCAAAGGCTAATTACTGTTATGTAAAGCCTCTGTTCAATCCAGTACAATACGATTGTAAGGTTTGTAACTGCAAGGAGAATAGAGCCCTGGAGACAAGTGTGTCTGATGTAATCTGCCCTGAGAAGGCAATCATGAGGTGCTGTAAAGAAAAGAAGAACCTGTTATGCATGAGAGGAACGAGGCCTGGGAATGCTTCTCGGTGATGGACACAGAAAGGAAACTCAGTGTATGTGACAGGAGCTGCCCAGTTCCAATAAAAGGAAGAAGGCATGCACACAAGCCCCCTGCTTCTTGACCTGCTCGCCGGCCCAGATCCGTGACCGCAGGCGGACACACCAGATCTACTGTGCTTCTGCTTCTGAGCTTCCTCTGCTGTCTCCGGTAACTCTCCTCCTGTGTGAGTGTGTAGGTGTGTCATAAATATAAAGGGAAGGGTAAACACCTTTAAAATCCCTCCTGCCCAGAGGAAAAAACCTTTCACCTGTAAAGGGTTAAGAAGCTAGGATAACCTCGCTGGTACCTGACCAAAATGACCAATGAGGAGACAAGATACTTTCAAAAGGGGGAGAAACAAAGGCTCTCTCTGTCTGTGTGATGCTCTTGCCGGGAACAGAAAGGAATGGAGTCTGAGAACTTAGTAAGTAATCTAGCTAAATATGCATTAGATTCTGTTTGTTTAAATGTCTGAGAAAATAAGCTGTGCTGAATGGAATGGATATTCCTGCTTTTATTTCTTTTTGTAACCTAAGGTTTTGCCTAGAGGGATTCTCTATGTTTTGAATCTAATTACCCTGTAAGATATTTACCATCCTGATTTTACAGAGGTGATTCTTTTACTTTTTCTTCTATTAAAATTCTTCTTTTAAGAACCTGATTGCTTTTTCATTATTCTTAAGATCCAAGGGTTTGGGTCTGTGTTCACCTATGCAAATTGGTGAGGACTCTTATCAAGCCTTCCCCAGGAAAGGGGGAGTAGAGTTTGGGGAGTATTTTGGGGGGAAAGACGTTTCCAAGCGGGCTCTTTCCCGGTTATATATCTGTTAGTGGTGGCAGCAATAAAGTCCAAGGGAAAAAGGAA
This sequence comes from Eretmochelys imbricata, assembly GCF_965152235.1. Taxonomy (NCBI): domain Eukaryota; kingdom Metazoa; phylum Chordata; order Testudines; family Cheloniidae; genus Eretmochelys; species Eretmochelys imbricata. The sequence continues at coordinate 88,827,809 of NC_135572.1, read as the reverse complement.
AATACTTTGTACCTTGGGAAGTTTTAACCTAAGCTGGTAAAAATAAGCTTAAGAGGTTTTCATGCAGGTCCCCACATCTGTAACCTAGAGTTCAGAGTGGGGAAGGAAACTTATCATGGTGGCAGAGTGGTGGGATTAACTTGAAATCATTTTGAAATCAGTTTGAGATTTTTTGAACCAGAAGCACAGATTTTAAAAGGAAATTTTTTTTTTTTCCTTTGGGCTGCTGGAAATCAGGTTTTCGGCTGAAAGCAGTTAGAGGTTTTTGTTTTGTTTTGTTTTTTGGTCTCTGCTTGGGGGCCAGAGCAGAGACAAAAGGGAATTGTCTTTTGTGAGCTGGAGTTTTCTCTACCTAAAGGCAGGGTAGTTAACCTCCTGCAGGGAAATGCATAAGTCTTCACAGACCTGAAGAAGTTATTTTTTTTTTCCTAAGAGCAACTAGAGGGGTTTTCTGCCTATTTACCTGGAGACAAAGGTGTTAGGGTTTTTTTTAAGAATTTTTCTGTAGGCTGACAATCAGTATCAGAGAACATAGGTATCCAGACAGCACAGCAAAATTTTACAAGCCAAAGTTTTTGTTTTGTTTTCTTTCTAACTCTCGGGTGTAAAGTTAGTTAAAAACAGACAGGTTAGGATGACAGACTGCACTGTTCAACAGAAGCTGGAATTAGCCAGATTTGAGGCTGAGGAAAGACAAAAGGAACATGAAAGACAGGTAGAACTCAGACAGATGGAGATGGATGCACAAGCGGCCAAAAAAAAAAAAAGAAATGGAGGCTGCCCACAGGAGAGAAATGGAGGCAAGGGAAAAAGAAATGGAGGCAAGGAAAAAGAACTGGAGGAGAAGGAAAAAGAGAGGAAGCATGCACTGGAGATGGAGAAGGCAAAGGCTCAGCAGAATATACCAACAAACCCTAGCAATCCTTCTCCAGGTACCACTTCCCATCCCAGAAAGTTCCCGACCTACAAGGCAGGCGATGATACGGAGGCCTTCTTAGAAAACTTTGAAAGGGCCTGCCTTGGGTAGAGCATCTCTACAGACCAATACATGGTAGAGTTGAGGCCGCAGCTCAGTGGACCCTTAGCTGAGGTGGCGGCTGAAATGCTAAAGGAACACATGAACCAGTATGAACTGTTTAAAACCAAGGCGAGAGTCAGAATGGGGCTAACACCCGAGCATTCCTGTCAGCAATTCAGAACCCTAAGATGGAAACCAGACGTGTCATTTACCCGACATGCCTACCACATTGTGAAACATTGGGATGCCTGGATATCAGGAGCAAGTGTTAAATCTCCAGAAGATTTGCCCTTCTTAATGCAAATGGAGCAGTTCTTAGAGGATGTTCCTGAGGAAATAGAAGGATACATCTTAGATGGGAAGCCCAAAACTGTAATCGAGGCAGGGGAGATTGGAGCCAAATGGGTGGAGGTGGCAGAAAAGAAAAAAAACTGGTCGCAGTTGGAGCGGATACCAGAAGGGACAACCTCAGACCACCCCCTACTACCAAGGGCAGCCCAAGGCCCCAACTACACCCCAGGGAACCCTCCCACCCCAGGGAACCTTATCATCCTGCCACACCATTCTCCAGCAACCCACCTCGCCCCAGTGACCCGTCAGCTGGACGATGTTTTAAATGTAAAGAGCCGGGGCATGTAAAGGCCAACTGCCCCAAGAACCCCAACAGATTACAGTTCATTGCACCGGAATCACACCAGAGGTCCTCAGGCCCAGATACCTCCCAGATACCCTTGGAGCGGAGGGAAACTATGAGTGTGGGGGGGAAAACGGTCACCGCGTGGAGGGACACCGGAGCACAAGTGTCGGCTATCCATGCTTCCTTAGTGGACCCCAGTTTAATCAACCCAGAGATCCAAGTGACTATTCAACCCTTCAAGTCCAACTCTCTCAATTTGCCTACAGCCAAGTTGCCTGTCCAGTACAAGGGCTGGTCAGGAACGTGGACTTTTGCAGTCTATGATGATTATCCCATCCCCATGCTGTTGGGGGAAGACCTGGCCAATCGTGTGAAGCTAGCCAAGAGGGTGGAAATGGTCACCCGCAGCCAGGCTAAACAAGCTGTCATGCCTAGCTCTGTTCCGGAAACTTCTACCAGGACCTGGTCAGAGGTGATGGACCCGGACCCCAGGCCAACGTCTGCAACAGCAGTAGTGGATCTTGTCCCAGAGACCCAGACAGAGACAGTCACAAAACCGGAACCAGCGGAACAACCAGCACCGGACCCATTCCCAGCAGTGAATCCAGTACTTGCAACCCCAACACCAAAGAGCCCCCTGAACCTGAACCGACAGCTGCTGATAACCCTACACAAGAGGCTCAGCTGGAGCCTGAATCCCAACATAGTGCACCAGCGGAGAGCGGTTCACAGTCAATGGAAATGGCCCCATCCCCTACATCGCTTCCAGAGGGACCAAGCATAGGTCCACAATCCAATGAGGAACTGATGCCTCCAGCATCAAGGGAACAGTTCCAGACTGAACAGGAAACAGATGAAAGCCTCCAGAGAGCTTGGACGGTGGCACGGAGCAACCCACCGCCTCTCAGCTCTTCTAATCGATCCAAGTTTGTTGTAGAAAGAGGACTTTTATACAAGGAAACTCTTTCTGGTGGACACCAGGAAGACTGGCAGCCTCAGAGACAGGTGGTAGTTGCAACTAAGTACCGAGTAAAGCTCTTGAGCTTAGCCCACAATCATCCTAGTGGCCATGCTGGGGTGAACAGGACCAAAGACTGTTTGTGGGGGGTCATTCTACTGGGAGGGAATGGGCAAGGATGTTTCTTCAATGTCCAGTCTTGTGAGGTATGCCAAAAAGTGGGAAAATCCCAAGACCAGGTCAAAGCCCCTCTCCAGCCACTCCCCATCATTGAAGTTCAATTTCAGCGAGTAGCTGTGGATATTCTGGGTCCCTTTCCGAAAAAGACACCCAGAGGAAAGCAGTACATACTGACTTTCATGGATTTTGCCACCCGATGGCCGGAAGCAGTAGCTCTATGCAACACCAGGGCTAAAAGTGTGTGCCAGGCACTAACATACACTTTTGCCAGGGTAGGTTGACCCTCCGACATCCTCACAGATGCAGGAACTAATTTTCTGGCAGGAACTATGGAAAGCCTTTGGGAAGCTCATGAGGTAAATCACTTGGTTGCCACTCCTTACCACCATCAAACAAATGGCATGGTGGAGAAGTTGAATGGAACTTTGGGGGCCAGGATACGTTCATTCGTAAATTAGTACTCAAATGATTGGGACCTAGTGTTGCAGCAGTTGCTCTTTGCCTACAGAGCTGTACCACATCCCAGTTTAGGGTTTTCCCCATTTGAACTTGTATATGGCCGTGAGGTTAAGGGGCCATTGCAGTTGGTGAAGCAGCAATGGGAGGGATTTACACCTTCTCTAGGAACTAACATTCTGGACTTTGTAACCAACCTACAAAGCACCCTCCGAACCTCTTTAGCCCTTGCTAGAGAAAACTTACAGGATGCTCAAATAGAGCAAAAAGCCTGGAATGATAAACATGCCAGAGAGCGTTCCTTCAAAGTAGAGGACAAGGTCTTGGTCTTAAAGGCGCTCCAGGCCCATAAAATGGAAGCATAGTGGGAAGGGCCTTTAACGGTCCAGGAGTGCCTGGGAGCTGTTAATTATCTCATAACATTCCCCACTCCAGCCGAAAGCCTAAGGTATACCATATTAATTCTATAAAGCCCTTTTGTTCCAAAGAATTAAAGGTTTGTCAGTTTACAGCCCAGGGAGGAGATGATGCTGAGTAGCCTGAAGGTGTCTACTACGAAGGAAAAAGTGCTGGTGGTGTGGAAGAGGTGAACCTCTCCATGACCCTTGGGCGTACGCAGCGACAGCAGATCAAGGAGCTGTGCACTAGCTATGCACCAACGTTCTCAGCCACCCCAGGACTAACTGAACAGGCATACCACTCCATTGACACAGGTAATGCTCACCCAATTAAAGTCCAACCTTACCGGGTGTCTCCTCAAGCTAAAACTGCTATAGAACGGGAGATCCAGGATATGTTACAGATGGGTGTAATCCTCCCCTCTGGCAGTGCATGGGCATCTCCAGTGGTTCAAGTTCCCATACCAGATGGGGAGATACGTTTTTGCATGGACTACCATAAGCTAAATGGTGTAACTCGCGTCGACAACTATCCAATGCCATGCACAGATGAACTATTAGAGAAACTGGGACGGGCCCAGTTCATCTCTACCTTGGACTTAACCAAGGGGTACTAGCAGGTACTGCTAGATGAATCCTCCAAGGAAAGGTCAGCCTTCACCACACATGTCGGGCTGTTTGAATTTAATATACTCCCTTTTGGGCTGCGGAATGCACCAGCCACCGTCCAAAGATTTGTAGATGGTCTCCTAGCGGGATTAGGAAAATATGCAGTTGCCTACCTTGATGATGTGGCCAGATTTTCAGATTCCTGGGCAGAACACCTGGAATATGTATAAAAAGTCTTCAAGTGCATAAGGGAGGCAGGACTAACTGTTAAGGCTAAGAAGTGTCAAATAGGCCTAAACAGAGTGACTTACCTTGAACACCAGGTGGGTCAAGGAACTATCAACCCTCTAGAGGCCAAAGTCGATGCTATCCAAAAGTGGCTTGTCCCAAAGTCAAAGAAACAGGTTCAATCCTTCTTAGGCTTGGCTGGGTATTACAGGCGATTTGTACCGCACTACAGCCAAATCGCTGCCCCACTGACAGACCTAACCAAAAAGAAACAGCCAAATGCCGTTCAGTGGACCAAAGAGTGTCAGAAGGCCTTTAACCAGATTAAAGCGACACTCATGTCTGACCCTGTACTAAGGGCCCCAGACTTTGACAAACTGTTCCTAGTAACCACAGATGCGTCTGAGCGTGATGTGGGAGTAGTTTTAATACAGGAAGGACCGGATCAAGAATTCCACCCTGTAGTGTTTCTCAGGAAGAAGCTGTCTGAGAGGGAAAGCAACTGGTCAGTCAGTGAAAAAGAATGTTATGCCATTGTCTACGCTCTGGAAAAGCTATGTGTTTGGGGACGGCGTTTCCACCTGCAAACCGACCATGGTGCGCTACAGTAGCTTCATACCACCACGGGAAATAACAAAGAACTTCTTCAGTGGAGTTTAGCTGTCCAACATTTTGATTTCGACATCCAACACATCTCAGGAGCTTCGAACAAAGTGGCTGATGCACTCTCCCATGAAAGTTTCCCAGAATCAACTGGTTAAAATCGTCCTTGAGATGTGGAAAATATTGTTAGTCTTTATATACTTGGTAGTATATTTAGAGGTGCATGTGTCTTATTAACTCTATTTTCTCCTAGAGCTCCAGGAAGAAATCACAGCCAGCGTTTCACCCTATCTGTGATTTGGGGGGCGTGTCATAAATATAAAGGGAAGGGTAAACACTTTTAAAATCCCTCCTGGCCAGAGGAAAAACCCTTTCACCTGTAAAGGGTTAAGAAGCTAGGATAACCTCGCTGGCACCTGACCAAAATGACCAATGAGGAGACAAGATACTTTCAAAAGGGGGAGAAACAAAGGTTCTCTCTGTCTGTGTGATGCTTTTGCTAGGAACAGAAAGGAATGGAGTCTGAGAACTTAGTAAGTAATCTAGCTAGATATGCATTAGATTCTGTTTGTTTAAATGTCTGAGAAAATAAGCTGTGCTGAATGGAATGGATATTCCTGCTTTTGTGTCTTTTTGTAACCTAAGGTTTTGTCTAGAGGGATTCTCTATGTTTTGAATCTAATTACCCTGTAAGGTATTTACCACCCTGATTTTACAGAGGTGATTCTTTTACTTTTTCTTCTATTAAAATTCTTCTTTTAAGAACCTGATTGCTTTTTCATTGTTCTTAAGATCCAAGGGTTCGCTGTAGCTCACGAAAGCTTATGCTCAAATAAATTGGTTAGTCTCTAAGGTGCCACAAGTACTCCTTTTCTTTTTATATAAACACATTGACTCCTCCCTGTCACAGGCTTGCATGTGTTAGTGTACCTGTAACCACTGAGCTGGGGCGCTAGTACCATGCTTCGTCAATAATAAATCTAGCCGAGCACTTTTGCCCCCAAACTGAGCCTGTGGTCTTTCTTCATAAGTAACATCAAAGTGTGCTGAATGAATATGCTGCACTGTCTGCTAGTGCAGCTGACATTGCAGCTCCAAAAACAGCAACACTGGCAGCAGTAACAACGCTGCAGCATCAGCTACAACAACATTACACAACACTAACACTATTGATCCCGACTGCTAACATATACTAGGGTTTTTTTCTATTGCTTACGTTTTTGGTATATGTAATTTTTAGTAAAATACAACACCCATGATCCCCTACAATCTATTCTGTTGGGTAACTGATTTTGAAGGCTCAGATCTTGAGAGGTACAGAATATTCACAACCATCCCTGATTTCAGTGGGAAATGCAAGTGCCTGGTAACTATCAGGAGGAACAGGCTCAATGTTCTGTTCACTGACTCTTTGTAACTAATCAATAAAGCACAATACAAAATATGGCCAAGATTTTCAAAAGGAATTAGTTATTTTTGTATTAGAGGGGTCCTGAAATTTTTTTGCTTCAGGATGGCTATCTTTAAATCTGCTATTGTGTGTCCAGAGAGGCTGAAGTGTTCTCCTACAGGTTTTTGTATATTGCCATTCCTAATATCTGATTTGTGTCCATTTATCCTTTTATGTAGGGACTGTCCAGTTTGGCAAATGTAAATAGCAGAGGGGCATTGCTGGCACACAATGGCGTATATTACATTGGTGGACATGCAGATGAATGAACCGGTGATGGTGTGGCTGGTCTGGTTAGGTCCTGTGATGGTGTCGCTGGTGTAGATATGTCGGCAGAGTTGGCATTGAGGTTTGTTGCATTGATTGGTTCCTGAGTTAGAGTTACTATGGTGCGGTGTGTAGTTGCTGGTGAGAATATGCTTCAGATTGGTGGGCTGTCTGTGGGCGAGGACTGACCTGCCTCCCAAGGCCTGTGAGGGATCATTGTCCAGGATGGGTTGAAGATCACTGATGATGCGTTGGAGAGGTTTTAGCTGAAGACTGTATGTGGTGGCCAGTGGATTTCTGTTGGTTTCTTTTTTGGGCTTGTCTCGCAGTAGGAGGCTTCTGGATATACGTCTGGCTCTGTTGATCTGTTTCCTTATTTCCTTGTGTGAGTATGGTAGTTTTGAGAATGCTTGGTGAAGATCTTGTAGGTGTTGGTCTCTGTCTGAGGGGTTGGAGCAAATGCAGTTGTACCTCAGCGCCTGGCTGTAGACAATGGATTGTGTGGTGTGTCTGGGATGGAAGCTGGAGGCATGAAGGTAGGCAAAGTAGTCAGAGGGTTTTTGGTAGAGGGTGGTGTCAATGTGACCATCACTTATTTGCACCGTGGTGTCTAGGAAGTGGACCTGCCGTGTAGATTGGTCCAGGCTGAGGTTGATGGTGGGGTGGAAGCTGTTGAAATCATGGTGGAATTCTTCCAGGGTTTCCTTCCCATGGATCCAGATGATGAATATGTCATCAATGTAGCGTAGGTAGAGAAGGGGCGTGAGTGGACGAGAGCTGATGAAGCGTTGTTCCAGATCAGCCATAAAAATATTGGCATATTATGGGGCCATGCGGTGTGCCCATAGAGGTGCCACTGGTCTGGAGGTATATATTGTCACCAAATTTGAAATAATTGTGCATGAGGATAAAGTCACAGAGCTCAGTAACCATTTGTGCTGTGGCATCATCAGGGACACTGTTCCTGACAGCTTCTTTCCATCTGTGTGTGGGATGGTTGTGTAGAGAGTCTGTGCATCCATGGTGGCTAGGATGGTGTTTTCTGGAAGATCACCAATGCACTGTAGTTTTCTCAGGAAATCAGTGGTGCCACAGAGATAGCTGGGAGTGCTGGTGGCGTAGGGTCTGAGTAGAGAGTCCACATATCCGAACAGTCCTTCAGTGAGAGTGCCAATGCCTGAGATGATGGGGCGTCCAGGATTTCCGGGTTTGTGGATCTTGGGTAGTAGATAGAATAGCCCTATTTGGGGCTCTAAGGGTATGTTGATTTGTTCCTGTGTTAGTGTATGGAGTGTCCTGAGTAGATGGTACAGTTTCTTAATGTATTCCTCAGTGGGATCTGAGGAAAGTGGCCTATAGAATTTGGTATTGGAGAGTTGTCTGGCAGCCTCCTTTTGGTAGTCAGAACTGTTCATGATGATAACAGCACCTCCTTTATCAGCCTCTTTGATTATAATGTCAGGGTTGTTTCTGGGGCTGTGGATGGCATTGCGTTCTGCATGACTTAGGTTATGCAGTGCCACCCAGGGGATTCAGGGGGTCTGGGGCAAAGCAGTTTTGGGGGCCCCTTCCATAAAAAAAAGTTGCAATACTGTAGTATTCTGCGGGACCCGGGGGCCTGGGGCAAATTGATCCACTTCCTCCCCCCTCCCTGCCCCCCAGGCGGCCCTGAGATTATGAAGCAAGCTATGTGGTTTTTCCGCAATTTCTGCCTGTGCACGTCAGCGGAAACATTCTATGTATAGGTTTCAGAGTAACAGCCGCATCCGATGAAGTAAGCTGTAGCTCACGAAAGCTTATACTCAAATAAATTTGTTAGTCTCTAAGGTGCCACGAGTACTTCTTTTCTTCATTCTATGTATAGGTACAGACTGTCGTTTCGACCCTCAGGAGGAGTCCATGTGGAGTCCAGTATATGCATCTGACAAAGTGGGTATTCACCCACGAAAGTTTATGCTCCAATACATCTGTTAGTCTATAAGATGCCACAGGACTCTTTGCCGCTTTTAGTTATTTTTGGTGCTTCAATGTTAATTTATGACACCTAAAGAGGCCTGATTTTCAGAGAGTGGGTGTGCCTCCTTCCTGAAATCTTAGTTTCATTCTTCTTTTAAGAAAGTAAACAATGTTCTCTCTCCCTCCCCACCTCAGTTACCTCCCTAAAAATGTGTCATTCAGATTCCTTCTTCCAGAAAAGAGGCTGGCTATTATAGACCTGTAAATCAAACAGCTATAGTCCTGATTCAACAAATCACTTAGGACTTGTGATTAAGTCTGTTATTCTTTAAATGTTCCATTGGAGATAATGGGACTTAAGCAAGTGGTTAAGTGCTTTGCTGAAATGCAGCTGATGGGAGATGTTATTGAAGTGATATTTACAGCATGCATATCTAAAGGATATATTTAGAAAAGGACAATTTAATAAGCAAGAGTCAATATGAATGTTTGAAAGGTAAATTGTGTTGGACAAATTAGATTACTCTTTTAATGTAATAACTAACAGTCTGGGTAAACAGAAACCAATATATTTAATATAACTCAATCTTTAGAAAGCTTTTTGACAGCTTCATATAGTGAAATTTGTTGTATACACTCTCTAAATAGTAGTCAGATAATAATTGTTAATGAATGAGGAATTGGTTAACTGGAAGACAGAAGGTTGGAAATAAAGTTATGTATACTTCTTGATACTTGGTGAGGAATGAAGTTCCACAGGGCTCCACACTGGGACTAATACTTTTAGGTATTGTTTTTTTATTTAGTAATAGACAAAACAGTTACATGCAGAGATAGAAAAAGGATCTACATGTACTGAAAAACTCAGTATTCTACAACCTGGTCAAGTATGCAGGTGAGGCATCAGCACAAAAGGATGTTGACTTTTATCAAGAGAGATGAAATATATAAATATAAGGATGCTATGCTACCTCTTTATGAAGTAGCAGCCAGATCTGGAGTAAAGTGTCTAGTTTTGATCACCCTAAATATGTGACTATGTTTTCCACAGTACAACAAGGAGTAACTAAGTTGATACATACAATACATGAGAAGACATTGAGAGCAGAGCTGATTGAAAATTTCCAAATGGAACAGTTTTTCCTCAGAAAATGCTGATTTGACAAAATGAAAATGCTTCATGAGAACATATTGATTTTATAGAAATTTTCACAAGAAACAATCAAAATATTTCATTTAGATTTTTTCATCTTGTTTCAGATTGATCATTTCGATTTTCATGTTATATTAATACATAATAGCATATATTAAACCTTTTCAACCTTATCAAAATGAAATATTTTAGAATATTTTGTTTTGCAAATAATTAAGATTAACTTTCTGTTCCAAATCAGGAGAAACCCAAATTTCAAAATATTGACATTTCCTGGGAAATGAAAATTCTGTTGTGTTTTTTATTTTCTCCCGCTCTAATTTTGAAATGATGATGATGGTTAATAAAAGTGACATTGTAGAGGGGCATTTTAGCAACCAGCCAAGTGTCCAAGCCACTGCCAATTATTGGAATGGACTATCAATTATTCTGCTTGTTGCATTTAGCCATGTAGTAGGCTTTTGCAGGAACTTTGCATAACTAAGGCGAGGCAGGAGAGGTAGGCAGCTATCACATGACATGAATTTGACTCTGCGCTCTCTCTGACCTCCTGGGGTAAACATCTGTGAAAAAAACAGGAAGTCTGGATATAGTTTAGGACTGCCATTATGGGGAAATATACCTGCCAGATGAATAGCTCAAAACTGCTTGCTTAACATTTTTTTTTAAATTATTATTTTTTTAATGACATGTTTTTGTAACTCCTGCTTTTGCCTAACAGTTGATTTTGTTTGGTCAACTATGTTGCACTTTTGATTGATATGTCTTTGTAACTTTTTGGGTATAAGAGGGGAATTTTGGGTTTGGGACAAGTGGATCACTTTGTGGATCTTGAGCCACAGACGGAAGGCCGGCCACTGGAAATCTGCTGTCTGAATCACCCTAAGACCACTTGTAGGGTAACTACTAGTTTGGGATGCTCTATAACACATTGTGTTTGTATGTGCTTGGGACTAAATAAAGCAGAGACTTTGAGTAAAGGAATTCTGGTGAGAGTGCTTTCAGTGAAAGTACTTGCTTTTGATTTATTTGTGTCAGCACAATGTCTCCCTTGGTTTGTCCTGATACCACCTCACAGAGAATAAAGTTACTGAGAGCTTTGGGTTTGGGGAACCCCAGGTAACAACATGAGTGAAACAATTCAAGATAGTTAAGGGCTATTACAAAATGTAACATAGTTCCTATCCGAGGTTGCTGGACAGGCCAGAATTAAAAGTCATTACATTTAAACTGAAAAAATAAACAAAGAATTTCAGGAGGAATCACAGAATGACCAACAGGCACAATACACTTTAAAAAGAAGGTGAGTAAAGTTATACAAATTTCTTTAAATACTAAAGGACTATGAATTTAATAAAATAAATAAAACACAAGCCTTAAATTCCAGTACTCCCATATATTCTGCATTACTTATACATTAACAATTCCCATTAATTATAATATGAATGTTGTGGGGAAGGGCTGTTGGATCAGGCCCTAACTAAAAAAGTAACAGGAATCACAGAGTCAGTCATTGTCCGGCCATGCCATAAAGAAGACAGGAGGCAATGGATGTGGTTTAATTAGGCCACAACGTTATTCACTTAAAATATCTGGGACAACCCAACAACCAATTGTACAGTGTAGGCATCATCCTTTCCTTAATCATTTCCAAATAATCCCCAACTAGGTCCCAGTCGTTCTGCTGCTGGGACCCCATCACCCGCCCCTTACATGAGGTGAAAGGGGTGCATCACCATAAATGTTCTCTCTTCTCAACACCCTTTGTAAGGGACCCCTTTAAAGGGCATTTCCCCTTTTTCTTCCAGCTAGCCAGACAAAGACCCTTTCATGTGAAGGTAATGGGGCCGCAACCTAATGTGTGCTTTTAGATTTTAATTCTTTTCCATTTTGCAGGTTCTGCATTTCAGCTCTGCCACAGCACAGACATCAAAGGGAATGAAATGTAACTTGGAAAACTGTAGAGAAAGGCTATTGTAAAGCATTAGATACCACACTCCAAAAGATAATGAATTCAGCTAAAAACTTTCATAGTGATTTTTTAAAAGTATTTTTGTTCAACGAGCAAAGATACCTTGTCCTATGAAGTTAAATCAAATATAGATTTCACCTGGAGGGTGTGAATCTGGAAATTTATGATTAAAACACAGAAGTTGAAATATCTTTATAATAATGGGCTCTATTCTGTTTTAAATTTAAAATTATTCATATAGATGCTGTTCCTCTTCTATGAATCAGCACAGATTAATCAGCACAGATTAGTATGCTGGCCAAGAATGTCAAATATATCTATAACATACAGCAGCTTTTGTGAAGAGCTAGGCTAGAGCTGGGGTTGAATTACTAATTAGACATGGCTATTACTTTAAGACCATATATTGAACAGATCCTGTCATTGACATGTGCCCTAAACATGAGCAGCAATCTGGCACAGAAAAGAATGCTTCTCTAATTTGAATGTGCTTTATATAATTAATATGTCAAGGCCAGATTGTATCTTTTTTTTCTGCTTTTCATGAGAGAATAAAGGAAGGGAGAGTGTAAGGAGCCTCACCTCACTTGTACTCCTGATCAAAGGCCCTGATCCTGCAAGCAGTTCTGCATTGGCTGATCCTATTGACTTCTGTGAGGCTCCACAGGGACCCACCTGCATCTAACAGCATGTAGGATTAGTACCTTATTAGGAGAGAGAGAGAGAGGGGGAAGGATGGAAGGTGGATCCACATGAGAATATGAGAAATTGGTGAACTAATTGAGGAGCAAGTGAGCTGAGCTACAGGGACGGGAGATCCCCTTTGGAATGACACTTCATGAGAGACGTAATTCTGTGATGGATGCAGGTGCCTTGATGCCAACTCTGATATCTTTAGGCTCTGTTGTCCTTAATGATTATATCTTAAAATGTTAAAAAAAATCTATTTTAGTGTATTTTTCATTTACTGCAAGAGAAGAGAGAACACACTTCTACATGTAGAAACTCAGAACCAGCCTGGGGGACGGGGGTGGAATGGGAAGGGGAAGTATGATTAGAACTCCACCACCACCACCACCATAAATGGAAGTAGGATTTACTCTAGCAAAAAAAACAAAAAACAAAAAACAAATGCCTCCATTACTCTTCATCTTACCCCAGGCTCTGTACTGGGTCCAAGGAATGACTCCAGCAACTACCTTTGTTTCTTCCCATCACTTTGACAACAAGGAGCCTGAAACGGAAATGATTCTTGCCAGTTTCACCACTGCCCACAGGATTCTCAGTTACAACAGTGAAACTGATGGCAGCCTTGATCATTCTGCTGCTGCTTAGGAGCAAGAGCTGAAGCACTGGAGTGTTTGGTGTGCTGACTCAGTAAAACAGCACTGTACTGATTCACACTTGGCTCATGTTTCTAAAGGTCACCTCTGCAATCAGAAATTCAGCAGAAACTTAAATTATGTAGAAAGTGATCACATTTCAGAAAATGCCCTCTCACTCCTGAAAAATAGGCATCTGTTTTGTTTGTTTCATTATCATCCAAGCACTGAATTACATAATATTCTGTGGTAACTGGAGATATGATATCATCCCGTAAATATAGTCTGACGTATGATACAAGACACGAAGGACTACAACACAGATCACAGTTAAGCCAAAAGGACATGCACTAAATGAGACAGACAAAACAGGGATGGCTGGAGTCTCTTCAGATCTTTGGCTGTGTCAAACCTAAGCATCCTATTTCAGTGACTCATGGTTCTGTGGCTGGGAGTTGTTCTCTCCTTTCCCCATAGATTAGGGCAAGACAGTGGAGCTTCAATGATATTTCCTGTCTTTGACAGATATTTTCTCTCTGGATAACGGGTAGACATATAGTGCATTTTTAGATAAGTCTCCAGGCTGAACAAAGAAGCTGCTCCATTGGCCAAGTAGTGGAAGTGGAGAAAAGGGAAGTTCTGTAGCTGGCACTGGGAATGAATAGTAATTGGGTGGAGGAAGATGTGATGTTTTGGGGATCACATCAGACATAGAGACATCTAAAGGCTCTCTTTGCTCCCAGACATATCCTCCTGCTAAATTTCAAAGTTCTGCTCCAAACCTCTGAGGTGCTAGACACAAGAGATGGTCAAAGAAATGAGAAAGTTTTAATGCTATTTTCTCTCGAACATTTTTCTCAAAAATGACTACTTGTTTTTGTTTTTTCACTAAAATGTAAAAAATCAACCTGAGGCAAAGACCAAACCTGGAACATTTCAGCCCAACACGGGTTAGGGTTTGGCAATGTTATAAACAATTGATCACATGGTTAAAATGGGAAGTGTGAGGTGGTCTTAATAACAGTTGTTACTAGCATCCAAAGGAGAAGTGTAGTTCAGTGCTTTCTCACTGAAAAAAAGGAGGGAAACAGTTCAGATGGCAAACTCCGACTACATGTTTTCAAATTTGTAGCAACAGAACAAGCTTGTTAATCATAATGTTACAACATTTGCATTCTAAAATTATAATGTTCCATTAGGAAGCCACCGTACAATGCACCAATACCTTATTATGTCATCACATTGATAAAACCTCATCTCCTGACAATGCAGTGTGATACTATAACATTCTGCTGGCTCCAAGCTTGTTTACTTCCTCCAAAATAGACTTTCAGCATGCTATGACCTAACAATAATATTCCTAGGTTAATACTATCAGTGAAAATAAGACTTAGCTATTATACAACAAAATTTCTCCGAAGAACTATGCAAACAATTATCTAAGGTCATTGTGGCAATTTAATGTTATTTTCTTGAATTCAATCAGTTTAGTAATCTTCCTAATTTGATTTTAATAGAATATTTTGATTTAATATTCCCTAATCGTATTTCTCAGCATCATTCTGAGAAGCATTAGCTATATTTGTGCCACAAAAGGGGGACAGGGGGATATATCCCACACTACAGTATAATCTAGAGACTGAGTGAAGCATATATATAATGCAAATTTATACGGGAATAATTGTGCAACTAACACATTTATTGTCTCCTTAGAATGGCAACCACTTCTTTTCTAATGAATTTTACAAAGGAATTCTATTTATAGTGCATTGAACTACTTCCCATACTAAAAGCAGTGTGCTAACTCCCTAAAGACTACCACAACACAGATTGCCAACTGCATTATGTCCTAAAGTAGACCTTAGGATGTCCTATGGTGTTATCTGCCATGTTTTAAATAATTTCAATCTACATCAAAACTCCACTATTTCCCCTATTTCTTATCCCTCAACTTTTAAAAAAATAATATTATTGAGATTATTGCTCAAAAGTGCAGGTGAAACAGCAGCCAAATAATCTTTGTTCTGTCAGACAAACATGCTGTCAAATAAATCCTGCATGGCCACATAATTTAAGATGGAGAATGAGTTTCTTAATTAGCTGAGCTTTCAAGCTAAATCCTGCTCATTTTACATGAGTAACTTCACTGACATTAAAGGAACTACTTGTAAGTACTACTTGTGAACAGAATATTCCTCCACAGGACCCAGGGCTGCCACATATGTTTACAATATAATATTTCAAGGAAGCCTCAGCTGAGCATTATTTTCATTTATTAAAATATTGGACTAGTATAAAACATATGATTGAATTGGATCCTAATTATCTGCAGCCACATTTTATTACTAAATGTAAAACACACCCATCTTTACCAGATATACTTCTACACATATACATATTTCAAGTGTTATTTCATCATTTGTCTGCCATTTTTACTAGCTTCTTCACTTTGGTTATGTCTTCACTACCTGCTGAATTGGCAGGCAGTGATCGATCCAGGGGGGATCAATTTATCGCGTCTAGACTAGATAAATCGACCCCCGAACACTTTCCCGTCGAGTCCTGTACTCCAGCGCCACAAGAGTTCAGGCAGAGTCAACGGGGGAGCAGCAGCAGTCGACTCACCGTGGTGAAGACACCATGGTAAGTTGATCTAAGTACATCAATTTCAGCTACGTTATTCACGTAGTTGAAGTTGCATAACTTAGATTGATCCCCCTCCCTAGTGTAGACCAGGGCTTTGAGAAGTCTTAAAGGTGGGTTTAACTTAGTGTCCTCCAAAATGGGCTATGTATTTGAAAATCACAATCCATTATCAATGTAGATTTTGAATATACACATTTGTTCTGTGAGATGAAGTCAGAAAGTAACACAGTACAAATGCAGTGACATACAGAATAGGACAAAGATAAATCTTAAGCCATCTGAAGTTTTTCTAATGTATTTTGGAATCCATACTGCACCTTGAATTGTAAGATAGAGTTGAGGCTTTTCTCTACAAAATAAATAAATATTATCTGGATTTCTGTCTTTCCCTAGACAGAAAGACAAGATTCTAAAGGCCGGATTCTGCCACCCTTACTCATACTAAGTAGCATTGTATACGACAGAAACGTTCATGGACTTCACTGGGACAAATTGTATGAGTAAGCACCCACCAATGTGAATTAAGTTCACAGTCTGGTTTTTAATGTCCCAGAGCATATGACTGAATACTACCAAGATTATTATTCTCCTTTATTCCTTCCTTCATTGTCTCTTCACTTCCTTCTCTCTCCAATACACTTTTTTCTCAATCTAATATACTCTAAGTATAGATAGATCATGGCATATCAATAGTACAATATCTTTGAATGTAATGTTATTACTTAGATCGTCTTTTTGTTCCATATTCCATATGCAGCACCTAGCCTTATCAGTGCACTTTGTGCAATGGCAATACAAACAACCACCACCACCAAATATTCCTTGCATCGTTTTATGTACTTTATGCTAATATTGATATCATGCTTTGTACATGAAGCAATTTATTTTCTCCTGTAAAATCTCAGTACAGGTTGGATCTGAGCTTTTGGGTAGAGCCAAACTCCCTAAAATTTGGAGGTATTCATTATTCAGATCCATATATTCTGTCTTGATCATTTCTGTTATAAAAATGATTATAACTTACTTTTTGCTTCTTTGTTTAAACTATTAAGGAAACACTGAACAAAATGTTTACTTAAGATATTTAAGTTTTTCCTTTTAACTCTTAATTTATTAAAGCCAGTTGGAGTCTGGTTTATACTTTGTAACATTAGGCTCCCACATTGACAGTGTCACAGATATAACATCACTTTAAAGACAGCTGACTGCCTCAAGCAAAAGGCTCAGCAATGCCAACTGCTGTTCTAAATTATGAGCCAAATTCTACCCTCAGTTATACCCAGGCAATCCTACTGAAATGAAACAATCACAATGTGTATGAGATGTAGATGTATCAATCAACCGAAGCAGCAGTTAAAAAAAAAAATAGTCTGAGGCAAAATTTTTCCTTTGAATGTGCATATTACTCTTAGCCCTTTGCTGTATCCTCAGGAACTTTTTTTCACCTTTCACAGTATTCAACTGCTGTTCTTCACTGCCACAGTCATTATCTATAAGACATTTACCATATTCTACATAAGGCCAAATGAAACCATGCAATTCCAATGTTAGGCTTCTGCTTCCACTATCAGTGGATCCCCACTGGTGCTCAGAGGCAGAGCCAGATCCCATATTTTAGGGCATTAATGATACGTGTAAGCAAGTGTGCAAGATTAAGCTAAGAGTATTTTTGCACAGCTACTTGCTAGGGATATATACATTATACATCATGTTAAATTGTCATCCAATTATTGTTCCTTTTGTTTAGATTAGAGTCCTCCATGGTTTGTACATGCGAGTATGGAAAATATGGTTGGGATATTTTTTATTCATATTTTTAATCAAATAACATTTGCTCATGATCATTTAAGATGTTTTAGCTTGTCTAACATACATTTGTTTTTTTTATTTTTTCACATAGAAGGCAAAAAGGCAAACATAGTATGTTTTTTTTTCCAAGGAAATTCTTATTTTCTAATGTACTTTCATATAGACGTATGCACTTCAGAATAGCCTAGCTTCCCCTTAACCTATCTGATGATTAGCTGGAGAAATATTTGTTCAGCAGTATGTATTCTCCACAGAATTAATTTTTAATTAAGTAAGTACTCTCATGGCCAAAGGCATTGGTTGCTTTTGGGGAATAGCTAACATGGATTACGAGGCACATTATTCTGGAGGAAGAAACATTTTAAAGTTTACCATTTGAAATGCCTTAAAGTCACATACTGGATAGGCTTTTAGAAAGTTTGTTTTATATATGAGATGGATAAGCTAGTTCTGTTCTAATGAAATAAGAACTAAACTGAACCTTTGGCAAAACCTCAAATGTAACCTGAGCAGCACATGATAGAACCATATCACCTCTTTTGTGAATACATTATCTTGAAACTAATCAAACATGGTCCTGTTATTACTTCCACAATAGACTGTGCCGTTCTTTCCCCATGAGCCAGTACTTGTCCAATGTCACAGTGTAGTGGTAGGGGACACTAGACTCCTTGAGAGGCCCATCTTTAAAATGAGATATAAAAGTTACTGATAACTCATGAATGTGTTTGCATGAGCCACTGGGTCTAGCTGAATTCCAGCTTGGATAATCACATGTAGCCTTCTTAAATAAGCCTTTCCCTGTGGTATTTATAGCTGTAGTATCCAGTAGCACTAAACTGGTTGTATTTCTGTGCTTCCCAAACAAATAAAGGATACAATACACACATGACATACAACTCTACATCTCTTTAATGTATTTTGTTTTTGATGAGTTGTGGGTGTTGTACTTGTGAATAGGCTTAGGGTCAAAGAGAGAATTTTGCATTTTGCTCTGAAGTTCATGGTCAACCTGATCTCTTCCATGACTGAGTTCCAGATTTCTGAGCCATTCGTTGAGAAAACTTCATACATAGATTTCATTCTTGATGTTGACAGCTCCATTTTTTCAATGTATCGCAGCTGTAATTGGAGATCATAGTTAACCTTTTACATATTTTCCTAATTTCTTTGAATTTTCCAGTTCTGATTATTCTCAGTGTCAAAATTACAAGAAAAATTTCTTCTCATACAGTAAATCCCACTCAGTCATAATCAGAAGGCAACAAAACTTAATGAGAAACTCTTAAATTGTGTATTTATCCAAGATGAACTCACTCACAAAGCTTTTGTAAGGGTTATCCCATATCTATATCTATCTATGGTTTTTTTTCCTTTTGTCCCAAGCATGAGTAACACGCTTCTGGCGATACCCAGAGCTGCGAGCCACTGTGTTACCTCTCTGCCTCAGCAAGAGTGAATTTTGCTGGTGATTAGACAGTGTGTCAGCTCCCTGTCACATCAGGCTGTCTTCTTCATTATCAAACTCCTCCAACCTCTCCCAGCACAGACCTCACCTAACAGGTAACAATCAGTGAATTCCAGCCCCAAGCTTCTCAGAGATGTTTCTCTTCAATGCACAGCCCTTATTAAGTTTACTGCTCTGTTAAAGAGCTAGTACCTCATACCCTATTAATGTAACTAGGTAAAAAAAAAACACCTTTCCCTTCAAAACACAGCACTGAATTGGTTTATAGTAAAAATAAAAACAAGTTTATTAACAAAATAATCATGGATTAAGTGTTTGTTACCTAGTGAAAAAGATGAACGGCAGAGCTGGTTACAAGCAAATACAAGTGAAAACACTCATCTAAAAGTCTAAGACTTAATCTAGCATGATACAGTCTTAGGTCAAGATGGTTTCTCTCACACACAAGTTTCCTTTTCAGCTTTTTACTGGTCAGTCTGGCCAGAATGTATCACAGAGATCATATCAGTTGATTTCTTTGTCTCCTAGGATGAAAGAAAAAGATGGAGTCTCTCTCTGTTCCTTATATTCCCAAAAGGATATCTTTATCTTACAAGTCAGGAAGGCCTCCTGAAGATTCAGTCTCCTTTGACTCTCTGGAGTATAGGAGCCATGTTAATTCTGTCTCTCAAGTTCAGGACCAGGTTAACCCCCACTGGTTTATCTTGGTGGCTTTGTTTATTGATCACAGGTGAATTGAAGTAAACCTACATTCCTTTGTCTAGGACAAACCTGTTGATCACCTTTACTAGGCTTGTCTGTCTTGTATAAACATATTCTAGTAACATAATACAGAGAAAGAATGAGGAGTATTTGTGTCACCTTATAGACTAACACATTTATTTGGGCATAAGCTTTTGTGGGCTAAAGTCCACTTCATTAGATGCATGCAGTGGAAAATACAGTAGGAACATATATATACAGAGAACATGAAAAAATGTGTGTTGCCATAGCAACTTCTTTTTGCTGATACAGACTAACACGGCTACCACTCTGAAAATAATACAGGGAGAATTCATAACTTCATATATAACATTAACACATGCAGTTTACAATGATATTAATAATCAGCATGTTAATAACTTTCATATGATACCCTACAAAACATATTTTGTACAAATATTATTGCAATAGAGTGTAGGGTGTGAATACAGAGATACCTATGGTCAAAGCACCTAATATGAAAATGCGGTCCTTTTGGTATAAGTGCAAAAACCTATATTTATTTGTACTACATTGGTAATTTTGAAGGGTTAATTACACATTTTTAAACATAGGTGACTGAAAAACTAGTTGAAAAACAATACTCAAAGAGGAATTATTGATGGTTCATTGTCAAAATGGGAGGATTTATCTAGTGCAGGGATCAACAACCTTTGGCACGCGGTCTGCCAGGGTAAGTCCCCTGGTAGGCCGGGCTGGTGGGAGCAATCAGTCAAACCTGCGGACGCGGCAGATAAACAAACCAGCCCGGCCCACCGGGGGCTTACCCTGGCGGGCCACATGCCAAGGGTTGCTGATCCCACACCTAGTGGGATCCCATGGGGGGTCTGCCATGGTTCTGATACTTTCAACATTTTCTTTAGTGACTTAGATCAGTGGTTCTCAAACTAAGGCTGCTGCTTGTTCAGGGAAAGCCCTTGCCGGGCCGGGCCAGTTTGTTTAGCTGCCGCGTCCACAGGTTCGGGGCTCCCACTGACCGCGGTTCACCAGGCCAATGGGGGCTGCAGGAAGGGCGGCCAGCACATCCCTCTGCCCGCGCCACTTCCCGCAGCCCCATTGGCCTGGAGCAGCAGACCGTGTCCAGTGGGAGCCGTGATCGGCCGAACCTGTGGACGCAGCAGGTAAACAAACCAGCCCGGCCCGCCAGGGGCTTTCCCTGAACAAGCAGCGGCCCTAGTTTGAGAACCACTGACTTAGATAATGGAATGGAGAATATGTTTATAAAAGTTTTAGATGACACCAAACTGGGAATGATTGCAAGCACTTTGGAGGGCAGTATTAGAATTCAAAATGACCTGGACAAAGTGGATAGTTGGTGTGAAATCAACAAGAGGAAATTCAATAAAGACAAGTGCAAAGTACTCTACTTAGGAAAGAAAAATCAAATGCACAAAACAAAAATGGGGAATAACTGGCTATGCAGTATCACTGCTGAACAGTATCTGGGAGTCATAGTGGATCACAAATTGAGCATTAGCTAACAAAATGATGCAGATGTAAAAAAAGGCTATTATCATTCTGGTGTATATTAACAGGAGTCTGTGTGTAAGACATGGGAAAGATATAAACAAACTGCACAGATTTCAGAGGAAAGCAACCAATATGATAAAAAGATTGAAAACCTGACAAACAAGAAAAGGTTAAAAAACTGGGTATGTTCAGTCTTGAGAAAGGGATGGTCTAGGTTTATTGGTCCTGTGTCTTCTCAGAGGCCTGGACTAGGTGACCTCTGGAGGTCGCTTCAAGCTGTACATTTCTATGACTTCGCAATTTAGTCCTAAATAAATTAAGATAGAGTATCAGGTTATTAGACACATAGGTGTGTGTGACAAAATGATCAATTAGAACTTCTTGTAAGGAATAATTAAATAATGATTCAAGACAGTGTAATATTTAGACACTTTTGCAATAGCTTATACTTTTGTAGTTTAGTTGCGATAACAATGCTGGAACTGAGCCTGACAAGGGAATAGCCTCCTTCAGCTACACAAAGCTGAGGCAAAGGCAGCACATTTATTCTTAAAGCAGGAGACATTGGTCTTGTGACAAAAATTAATATGCTACCTTTCTGCACTGAAACCACGCAGTTACCTGTATTGTTATCCTTGATGTGCATGATAACAAACTGATATGTGTGTATATATGTACGTCTGCCTTCAGCTGGACTGAATCAGAACTGTGTAACTGTCAGTCATAGGCTTTATATTGTTTAAAACTAATATAGATTCTACTTGAGCTCAAGTAATATTGAACTCTGCTTTTGGAGCAGAAGGATCCAAGTTTTATCACTAGGGATTTTTGAATGGCCTGGTGTGCAGCATAATGAGAATTGTGAAGTCTTAGAGGTTACAGAATGGTTACACATATAAAGGTATTATCATTCTCACATCAGAAGTGGTACCTGGGAAAGTCTATTCCTAGGAAGAATGGGAAACCTTTTTGTTCTACAGTTAGTAGTATCTGCAGGTATACATACTAATACATCACCATATATCACAATGGCAGGTGAGCCAGCAAGGCATAGAGATGAATAGCATTAGAGAGAGATACTGCAATCAAATGTTATATTTCTAGGTATAAGCTGTGTGATAAAGTTCTGTCCTTGCCTCCGTGAATCCCGCATTTCCTGGCGGATTTCGCTAGCCTCAGAGGCTCACTGTGACCCTCCATGTAACCCTTCTTTCTCTAGAGACAAGGGTCACAGTCTATTGAGCCATTTTCATCATAAACCAGTGAGGGAGGTGAGGAGAAGGTATCCTTCCTTGCACAGTCTCTGTTGCCTCCCAGTCTCAGTGATTAATCAGGGGGCAAAGGCGTAGGGGGGGAGCCCGGGCCCACCCTCTACTCCGGGCTCCAGCCCAGGGACCCTAATAGTATCAGCTATGGTAGCTGACCTTTTAGAAATGGACAAGTACAATTCCCTGGGCTACTTCGCCCATAGCAGCCCTCACTTCCTCAAGCTTCACTTCACCCTTACCTCAGCGCCTCCTTCCTTGTGCCTGATATGGTGTGTACTACTCAGCCTCTCCAACAGCACAACTTCCTTCCACAGCTCCTGACATGCACACCTACCTGACTGGCTGGGAGGCTTTTAACTAGTTTTAGCCAGCCCCTGATTGGCTTCAGTGTCCGAATCAACCTAGCATTCTCCCTGCCTTCTGGAAAGTTCTTAATTGGCCCCAGGTGTCTTAATTGACCTAGAGCAGCTTCCATTTCACTTAACCTGTTTAGCCTGGAGCTAATATATCTATTTCCCACTACTTTTCTATAGCCATCTGGCCTTGCCCCATCACAGCTGTTATTAGGAGCCATCAGAAAGGAACCAACCCACATGTATGATATTTCACAACTGGTAAAGTGCCGTATAGAAGTTTTAATTTTACTTTGAGAATAAGGCAAGGATCAGTGCTGGAGGTAGAATCAGGCCTAGACAGAACAACAGTCTGAAGTTGTGTGGTGGAAAAAAAAAAACAAACTTTTCTGGCCTAATGCTACTGTTTGTCAAGTTTATTGTGGGAAGAGAGAAGTGTGCCATGTCCCATTGCAGTGAGTTCTCTCTCAGCTGGAAAGCAATGGCTGGTTCTGGGGGAAAAAAAAACAGTCCCATCTTGCTAGTGATAAATGACAATACCATGATAAATAACAATACTAAAGATATAATAATTTATAGTACTTTTCATGTTATGTGTTTTTTGCGCCAGCACTGGTTATGATCAAACTAAAAATGCAATCCAAAATAGATTTGAGAAGAAAAATGTAATATTTCATCCCATCTTGTCTGATGGCCCTTGATCAACTGAACTAATATTCAGTGCTTCAATTCAGCCTGATCTCTGCCTGACAACTGCAACATAAACTTCCCCAGATCTTTAGGAAGTCTGGACTGAGATCCATCTGCTATCTTGTAATTGGGAAGTTATGTCCTGAATGTAGTGAGGGAAAGTTGATGTCTTAAATATCACTGAAATACTGCAGAAAAGTCAAGTCAGACTTAAAACAGTGACTGCAAATGTAGATTTAAAATGACTCACAGGGAGTGCTATCTGCTGCAAACCTGCACTGTTGATGGAAATTTCATCTGTAAGATACAGAAAGCATGTGGTAAAAAATAGCATTGAAAGATATCATGGTTCCCATAGAATTTCAAAGTCTTGCAACAATGATGGGGATCCTACATGTATTAATCTATTGACACAGCCTACAGTGCTCACACTGGGGGGGGGTGGGGTGGAAGTAGATTTAAAGGTTATATTCTTCTTCCCAAATCCATTATTGATTACATTATTTTATTATATTCAGGTTCATAGCAAACACATTACAGTGTGCTGTAAAATGCAGTAGTTAGTTTTGCCATATACCTTTCTAAAACTGAGGGTCTATGTCTACAAACATAGCTTGTAATCAACTGCTTTCAGGATGCCCTCTTCAGCACTGTTTAAACCTTTCCATGTGTACCCCAGCCATGTACACACAAGTTGCATATTGCTGTATTCCATAAATCTATGAAATTCAATGAAATAGATAATTTGGGTACAACGAAAGAAGGAAAAAACAGATTTCTTATAGTAAGTTGTTACTGATAATAAGTAAAGACACAAAGGTACCAAGCTAACACACTATATTGTTACAGCTAGACTTCCCAAAACATATTTTTTCAGAATGCTAAACATTTATAAAACCCTCAGATGTTATATTATAGAAAGAAGCAAAGTCAAAGTGAATAGAAGAAAAAAAGTTTTAAACCCTGGTAATGTATTTATCAGCTCTAGTTATAAATATGTCAACCTAGATTGAGGATACAATACTCGAGAGGATAACAACATTAGTAAAAGAATGAAAAGAAAAGAAAGTCAACAAGTATCATGGGAGAGGCATGATTTATTTCTGGGCATTGAAAGAAGTTAAATCAAACAAGTTCAAATGTAAATATTTGGAAATTTCCCTGAGTACATAAAGTTTCAATGAATGTGAAAAATGCACAAGTTGTACTAATATCAGTAGAGTGGAGGACAGTCTTGTCAGGGTGCATGGGCAGGCTTTCCTTTCTGAGACCCTTTACCAGTCTCCTGAGTGTACCCCTTTCAAGTGTTGGACCCATGTTTCCACTTCTCTTTGGGGTGGGATACCACAACCTATCCACTCTCTGACTGGGTCTCTGGTTATACCTCCCTAGCTGCCAACTGTGCTACCTAGCAGGCTTAACTGGTCTTGGATGCTGCCAGAGTTCTTCAGGGGTCTGTGATCTGTAATAGCATGCAGTGACCAGGAAGCAGTTTCTGCAGAACAAAGTATTATTTATTTTGCCTGAATGGTACACAGGGCTTAGAGGAGTAAATTTAAGTACAACAAAGAGACCTGTGCAAACATTTTCTTACCTATGCTTGGCATTCTTCTCAAGCTCCTTGGCAGACATGATTTAGTCTTGGTGCCCGCTGTTATCTTGGGACACCAGGTTACAGGTACTTGGCAACACACCCTGAATATCAGTCAGAATGTGTGCTGACTCTGTGTTCCGCTCAGCTTCCAGCTGAGCTGACTGTCCCCCGCACCCCACCCTTTGACCAGGGGCATCTTTTTAACCCCTCAGGGTCTTTTGATATCAGTCTAAGCCTTGGGAAGAGAAAGTCATCATAATTTGGATGGAGACAGCCAGGTAGGTTCTTCCCACAGTTTATGGCCCAGACATTGTTGTTTTAAGTTCTTTGAAGTGGGTACCTGAAAGGCCATCTTTGTCATTGTTTTTCCCCTCTCTGGACTCCTTAACAACCCCCGTTAGAGCCTTGGGAAGACACAGCGCCAGGTATCAGGAGAGGTGGGTTTGTCCCGAGGGTCCAGCCAGGCATGGAGGGTGGAGAGTGCCAGACAGGGAAAGTCGGGTCGGTCGGTCACCCCCATCTGTGTGAGAGAGGTGTACGGGAGTGTGTGTGTGTATCACCTCTCCCTGTATGAACCCTAAAGCCTTGAAGATAAGGCAAATAAAAAGAATCCAAACTACACAGTATTTCTTCTTAACAGGGGGCTCAGTCAACTTGATGTTAATTTGAACATTTCTACTGCATAGTTCTGATAGATTGCCATTGAGCTCACATGAATACGACTAATTTTACCAGGTGTACCATATTCAGCATAGGGAAATATGGTTACCCTATGTCTACACAGCGTGTTAGGTCGGTCTAACTACATCACTCGGGGTGTGGATTTTTCACACCCTAGAGTGACATAGTTATACTGAAATAGATCTGTAGTGTAGACCAGTGGTTCTTAAACTAGGGCCGCCGCTTGTTCAGGGAAAGCCCCTGGAGGGCCAGGCCAGTTTGTTTACCTGCTGCGTTTGCATGTTCGGCCTATCACGGCTTCCACTGGCTACGGTTCACTGCTCCAGGCCAATGGGGGCTGCAGGAAGTGCGGCCAGCACATCCCTCAGCCCAGGCCACTTCCCAGGACAGTCTCTACGCAAAAGAATAAATGAACACAAATCAGATGTCAAGAATTATAACATTCAAAAACCAGTCAGAGAACACTTCAACCTCTCTGGTCACTCAATTACAGACCTAAAAGTCACAATACTCCAACAAAAAAAATTCAAAAAACAGACTCCAACGAGAAACTTCAGAATTAGAATTAATTTGCAAACTGGACACCATTAAATTAGGCTTGAATAAAAACTGGGAGTGAATGGGTCATTACACAAAGTAAAAACTATTTCCCCATGCTAATTTTTCCCCTTCTGTTACTCACACCTTCTTGTCAACTGTTGGAAATGGGCCATCCTGACTATCACTACAAAAGTTTTTTTTCTCCTGCTGATAAAAGCCCATCTTAATTGATTAGTCTCGTTATACTTGGTATGGCAACACCCATTTTTTCATGTTCTCTGTGTATATATATCTTCCTACTGTATTTTCCATTGCATACATCCGATGAAGAAGTGGGCTTTAGCCCACGAAAGCTTATGCCCAAATAAATTTGTTAGTCTCTAAGGTGTCTCTAAGGTCACCACTTAAACGGTTATGCAGATACTTTATGGGTCAGGAGATGGGAAATGTTTTTGCAAGCCTCAAGATGAAGTGGGATAATAGATATTCCAGTCTGAACACAAGTCAGAAAGCAAGATAAAGGAAATATGTTTAACTGATGAAGAGTTTGATTGCAGTCCCACAGCAGTCATTGTCTAGAACTCTTCTGATCTCTAACTAATAAATCACCTAGACATATTGACAGTATTGTAAGAAATTACCAGAGATCAAATTTGGGTGTTAAGAAATATTCAAAGCAAGGAGCATGGAAAATTCAAAGAGACTTTCGTCCATGTAATTGGGCTGACACATGGCAAATGTGTATAAATCTAATGTGTATAAATACATAGTAACACATGTTGACAGTGAAAACATAGGCTTTAAGTGTAAGTCAAATGGAACAAAATTTTAAAAAGGACAACCGTGAAACATATCTTACATTAAGAACAAACACTTCAAAAAATGTCCAGAAACGTGTGGAGAAAGAATTAAAAAGTGAATTAAACAGCAGACTATATGCTGAGAAAAGCTGAATAAATTTCTAAGAATGTTTGGAGTGTTGCATCACAGAAAGCCTGTAATTTTACTTCTGAATGGGGAAGAATATAGGTATCAGAAAAGAAGAGTTATGCAATCATTTGTTAGTGAATGTAATAGTTAAAGTCGCAAAATATTTTCCTTTGCAACCTAGCCATTTTCTATTGTAGGTCTTTGTTTTTGCAACCAAACTACTGAAATATTTTATTGTATGTAGTGATGAAGGGTTTTAAATTGATATTTTAACAATATATTAATAAATTAATATATTTCCAGATCATGTAATATGCATTTGAGGGTTATTTTATTTTAGTAATGAATGGTTGAGATTTATATTATGTACATAAGGTTATATGGTGAAGCCTGTTCTACATACTTGCAATTTAGGTTCTTCTACAGTGCCCATGAGTGTTCATACTGTAGATAATTTTTGGTTCCTCATACATAAGTGAAACTCTTCTCTACAGGTTATGATGCACGTTTAGAAAGTTTGTTTTGTTTTGTTTCCAGCAGACTTCTGTGCTTACTTCTATTGATTAGTAGTTTGCTCCACAACTATTCCCATTCATCTACTTTGCATTGCTAGGTACAACTCAACATGAGTAAGAGTAGCAGAAGTGAACCCTCTTAATATTTTGCAAATATTTTGTCATTGAATGTATGTATTTATTTTTTGAGTGTGGGGGACAGAAATAGGGTCACATTGACCAGTACTCACTGTCTGTTGTGTTGCAGGAATAGTGAGAATCAGGTAGAGTATATCCCTATTCTGGCCCATGCATGGTATTGCTTCTTTCATCTTTGTTTGACGTCATATAACCTTTCAATGAGAAGAGACAATATCTGGTCAAATTATTTGAAACCATATTGTGTAGTCATTGTCTTCTGCATTAAGATGGTGTAAAATGTTATCACTGATTTAAGTGTGTGGAGCAGTATCATCTGGTGACATTTTATACCCATGTTCCATTTGCACAAATGTAATTGACTACATAAGGTTCATGAAAGCAGAACTTAAATCAGTATGTTTTCCAAAGGCAAAGATTCCTGAAAATCAAACTGATAAGATCAAAAGATATAAACAGAAGGATATAGCTGTTCTTTTGTTAAAGTTAAACCAAACCAAAGCTTTTCTGTAGCTATCTGAAACTGTGATGCTGTTATCTTAAGATTTATTATCTTCCGCTATTCTGAAGTACAAGAAAGGCTCTTTGAAATTTAAAATTCTTTCTCTCTCTGTGTCTGTACAGTTGCAGCAACAAATGACCAAGCAAGAAAATCCCAAGGTTAAAATCCAATCTTGATTCATTGCATTGTACCAGAGGGTGTGACAATAACTATGTCACTATTCTGAATCGTTGTGATAGTCACGATGAGGCAGATGAAGGCTTGAGTTTCAGAAACACATTTCAGCTTCTTTGCTTCAACTCTCAAGGCACTTGCACTGAGAATGTGATGGTAGGCGTAGTCATCTTTTCCTTAGCCCCCCACCCCTTCCACTCCTGCCTCCCCTGAACTGTAACTATCTCTCAAAGTGAAATTTCTCTCTCTCATTCTTTATCAACCACATCAGTGCCCCAACCTGGAACTATTCTGCTGCCAGTTTCCTTGCCACTTATCTGCAACTAACAATCCATCTCCACAATATCACCCTCTAAGTTTCCCTCTTGGTATCATATACAGTCCCATCTACTTACTAAGACTGTCCACTTACTGAAATTCTTCAGTGATCCCTGTCTCTACCATTAAAAATGAAAATCCATATTAAAGAAAATAAACCCATAATCTGAGTGAGTTTTGCTTTGAGATTTCAGATTAATTTGAATCCAAAATGTGGGAGGAGAATACGAGCCCATCCCTGTAGAAACCAGAATAAATGTATGCAGGAGCTTTAGGGTATGCCTACACTTTAGAGCAGTGTGGAGAGTACAGACACTGCATGCCCAGCCTGTATTGGTATAAATAGCAGTGTAGACAGTGAGACACAGTGCTTAGATGAGTAAAATGCCCTTCACATCTGAATCCTAGGATATATAGCCAAAACAGCTCTCTACATGCCTAAGCTGCACCTCTCATGTCTACACAGCTATGTTTAGCAGTGTAGTGTCATGCTGCCCCACAGCCTTTTACTGCCACATGTGGTTACACGCAGCAATGAGTGTGAACGCAGCCCACCTTTCACTGTGGCACATAGATCCACGTATCCTACACTCTAACCCAGTGGCAGACCAGGTCTTAAGTGAAGCCCCTTGAGGCTCCATCTTTGGGATATCTGGGATGCTGCTCACTTATGAAAGTGAGTAGATTCAAAATATAATAAATCTCATATCTATGTGCCTTATACAGGTGCTAAAGCAATAGCCCTTCCAGATTCTCCACTGCCTTACACCTTGTAATTATTTACACCTGTTCAAAGTAAGTGGTGAGTTTTGCTACTTTGCACAGGTGTAAATAATAACACCAGGTGCAAGGCATCAATGAGTCAAACCTGAAGAATTCATCTCGGAGGTTCTCTGGTGTTCCAGTCTGCATAGTGAACAATCTTGGAGCGGACTTCAAAGCAGCATCAGTTTACTGAACAATTTAACAGCCACACTATAGCACTATCAGAAGTGCACTAAATAATGAAATCATATAAAGAAAAAGTGAGTTACAATATTCCACTTAAAAATTGGATTTAGAGTCTCCTAAGGGAAGCAATGCCACTAAGTTTTGTACAGTTCCAAATGCAACCTTCTCCATGTGAAATATGTCTACTAATCAGATTTTAGTCCATTGTTTTTATCCACCTTAAAATATTCTCTTTTCTGTTATAAATGCAGTTGTATGTCTTTCATGCTGCTAGTGATGGCCCTTTCAGAAGCCATTATGAAACCTGTTTCCATCACCTTTAAAGAATTTAAGACATCTCCATATTTGGGGGAAGTACAGAATTCACTGTTCATTCATGGCACACCCTTAAAGTATTACATTCAACTGACCTTTACTACTCATTATTCAGAGACATAATATTATATGCTGCAAGACAAGAAATAAACACATTAATAATGTTACAATGTCTAAAGGGAAACTTATTTGTTTTTTAATCAAGCTTGTGAACAGCCACTAGAAAGGCGTTGCTTTTGACTTTTGAATAGCATTAGACTTAGGCCTGGTCCACTCTAGCAATGTATGTCAGAGGAGTGGATTTTCCACACATTGTAGTGGGAGATTTTTGGATGTAAACTCTTTTTTTTTTTTTTTTTTTTACATTTTAAAATAAATTACATGTAATTATCCCCCGCAGATTAGAATTAATTCAGAATTGTAATACAACCAAAAATAAAGCTTCACATGACTTAATATCAAAGTTAACACTGGCAAAGAATAGCCATATGTTGAGATCAATTTTTTTTTTTTACTAGTTTGTCACTCAGTTCATGGTGAAATTCACTCCCACACAGAGGGCCAGCACATAACCTGTCATGCATCACTGAAATCTTCAAGTAAGAGTTAAGCCATGCAAAGGTTTTATGGTGGCCCATTACCAGGACTGAATTGCACCTTTATGCACAAGTTAAGTGTCCATACTATTTATGATAGTATATAAAATAAATTATTTTTGTAAATATTAGTTACTCACTGGTTGTTGTTATTTCTCCCACACACAAACACATTTACTCTTTGGGACAAATTCAGTTACATTCATACAAACCTGTTGCTTTACTGAGATTGTGCAGATGTACCTTGGTCAAAATTTGGTGCTGTGTGTGGTATACACCATTCAAAACAAAACAAGCTATTTTAACAGATTTGTATGCAATATTAGAATGAATCTTTTCTTTGTTATGGGTGTGCAAATACCACTGGATGAAGTGTCTGTGAATTATTTTGGGGAAGTTGTCTGGCTACAGGAGGTCAGACTACATGGTCACAATGATTCCTTATGGCCTAGGAATTTATGAATAAAGTAACAGATACTTGCCAATTGCAGCCATCCTCATTTTGTGAATTCCTTGTTGCAACTCATCAGAGACAAACTAAGGAGCCATTCACAGAGGGAAACAGTACCTCAAGTACTACATATATTGCTAAGTAGATATAAACGAAAACTTTGTGACAAAATGTTTAATTTATTTTTGCATATCTCAACTCCCGCAAACACACTTCTCAAACACCTACATCAACCATGTAGTTTATGAATAAGAAACTTAGCAGGTTATATACAGGAGAATAATGATTTATACATATTGAAGCCATTCATGCTTCTTTCTCTTTGCTGCCTTTCTTTAATTATCTATAAAAATGATCATTAAATAACCTTGTGTATTTTGCAATAATAGATAACTGAGTTTCAGACTAAGCTTTAGCAGCCAGGCAAGGACACCTTCAATTATATTTTAATTCTGGGCTCAGTGTGATTTACAGTAAAATCAGGAATGAGATATTAAATAGTGTCAAGGTTTTGTAAGTGACAGGTGCTGTAAATACTTCAATTCAACTGACCCCCGATAAAAAGTTGTTTGGCAAGATTCTTTTTCTAAATTCCCCTCACTTATTGTAGTCATTTGAAATTGGCATCTACATTTCAGTAATACTCTTAATGATTACAAAAACTTTGCCAGCATAATAATTCCAAAAGTTCCCTGTCTTTATACATATGA
Organism: Eretmochelys imbricata; assembly: GCF_965152235.1. Taxonomy (NCBI): domain Eukaryota; kingdom Metazoa; phylum Chordata; order Testudines; family Cheloniidae; genus Eretmochelys; species Eretmochelys imbricata. The sequence goes on along the minus strand of NC_135572.1, from coordinate 88,795,721 downwards.
ACAGAATGCTGATGCTTCTGAAATGATCTCTGAAATTGCCCTATTTAGCTTAGAATGCAGTTTCACAAATATAAATACATTAATCCCGGCAGAGGAATATCAGTATGACTGTTAAAATTCAGCTTCCATCAAACTCCAAAACCTTTCAGACTTTAGGCCCTTTCAGACAAAATAATGGCCTGGCTCTATGAAGTGTTGAGTACTGCCTGAGCATCCAAAACTCCCACTGACTTCAGCTGAAATGACGTGCACTCAGCACTATCTTTGAAGATTGGATTCTCATGATTTTATTTTTTTTTAATTGAGTCTTCTCCATATTTCCCTTGAATCCCTGAAAATGCATTTATTCTCTCCTCCCCCATGAGGTCAACCAGCATCTCAACCCTATCACAGTCTTTCATTCTTCTGAATCCAGCAGCAGTCTTCTTTAATAGGGATTCTCACTTAGCAAAGCAAGCTGCTCTCTCCTTTCCTTAGCCTCAGAACTTGAATATATAAGGCCTGATTCTTCACTCCATTACACCAGCATAACCGTTGATTTTGTTGATCAATAAATTGCATTATTCTGGCATAAAAGTCATGTAATAGACTGGAGAACAGTGAGCACAGTATTTCCCATTCCAGAGGATGAGATTGAAGAACCTGCATCAAATCCAGTTTTGAAACATGGTATTTCAGAATTGTCCCAGTAAACCACTGAGATGGAACTGATTAATTTACTTTTACTGAAGAACTGGGCAGAGAAATATTCCAGTAGAATGTAAACACCATTATTTCTGTTTGATAGGTATTGATATAATCAATACAAACACATCCAATCTACATCTTTTTTCTAGCACAGAAGCTGCAGATCTTCTTCTTCATCATATGGCTGATGTAAATGTAGAGCAACAACTATAATTTTACATTCAGATGGTTAAGATAGATAACTATGTCTGGAGTAGAAAAGTGTATTGTGGTGATGCCTCCTTCATATTTGTGAATTGGGCATGGAGTTGTTATATGTTCCATGGTCTGTTCAGCAAGTATCCTCATCTGTCATGGTTTGTGCAAATGCTGTTTAGGGTTCCCCATGAGCTTCATGGGAAATTGAAGCCAGGGATATGTGACCAAACATTAATCAACCATCTCCCCATCTTCACAACAATAATTCAAGCTGCAGATTCAAGACCTTTCGTTTACATATGGCCTTTGAAGAGGCTATATGGGCATGTATGGCACTATAGGTGAGCAACTGGGAAAATACTTCATTTCAAAGCTTTATGGAGTCAAAGCTTTTTAGAGTATTGTTGATGTTTTTTTTAATAGACAAGGAAGGTGTTGCCAAGTTTAGTTTAGGTGTCACTGCGTTGCCTAATGGGGACTTTGTGATAATGATAGCAATGTGTAGCTTCAGTTACTCTTTAGCTGTTTCACTGTTTTCATTAATAATTCTATTAAGTCTTTCTCATCTTGTTGCTGTTCCTCAAGACTGGAGTAATAAAGGGTTACAAGAGAAATAAAAGTAAAATGCAACCTAGTGGTTTACTCTTAACAAGCTAGACTTGGTTCAAGGTAAAATCCTTCCCACATGTTCCCAGCAACATGGCTGACTAAATTCTCAGGTCAAGATTTCCCCCCAAAGTCAAAGGCCTGGTTCCTTTGTCATCTTAGAAGAGACCAAGAGAAAGAAAGAGCGCAAGCATTTGGGGTTTTATGCCCCTTTCTTTTATAGTACAGTTAACCTTTGAAGTAGATTCTTCTGAGGGTTACCCCTCAAAGCAAAGTTTATTCAAACTGTAAAGCAGACTTTGTGGAATATCATGGTGAAGGAGGATCCAGGTGTTTTCTTCTCACCTGTGTTTGCTGAAATGCAAATTTGCTTTGTCTCCTGCCATTTCTTCTCTCTGCTATCTCAAGGACCCTGTTTACCACTTATATGTAAATATAAATAAACACACATTTCTTCATTCAGGATACTTCTGTCTGGCAGAAGTGTTTGGTTTTGAAATGTTCTAAGAACATTGCGGGGAAGGGGAAACGGGTTTTCATATATTTAAATATAATGTTGTTACATACATTTCACCATGATATTGTTGACCAGTCAGTCATTAGTTTTCATATGATACCACACAAGGCACATTTTGTACAAAGTTTATTACAAAAGTGTATAGAGAATGAATACAGAGGTGCTTTTGGTCACTCTCTCTCACTCCACCCCAATGGCTCTTTTTCAGTCCCCTTATGTATCTAGTGTGAATATGATAAAGAGACTTGACACTGTATGGGGATATATGATTTAGGTTGTGTTCAGGGTGAATGCACTGTCATTGTTCTATGGAGAGGAGGTAGCCCCTCCCTATGAGATAGTGGGAAGAGTTGTCCCCTCTTCGCAGAGGAAGGGGAAGTGAAAGCTGGAGAAGAGGGGGACAATTGAGGCACAGAGGCAGGCAAGGTAGAGCCAGAGAAATAGAGTCTGTGAGTAAATTGAGAGCAACAGGGATGTGGAGAGAGAGCAGCCAGAAGGATGGAGGGAAACTGGGATTGAGAGAAACAAAGTGAGCGGAGGGGCTAGGTTGGGCAGGACAGACAGACATGAAGGAGAGGGTCTCATCAGTCTAAAGCTGGCTGGTCAAATTAGTCCATCTTTTATAGCATGTTCCTGAGCATCTGTTCCTGTATGTTCCTGATCGTCAGATCTGGTTATCTCCTATCATTGATTTATATGGTCCTGGACATCCAGAGCAGGCGAACCAAAGGTCCTTCAGACCTCCTGAGTCTTGTCTATTGTGCACCGCTGCAAGCAAACATCACCAGAGTCAAGTCCATCTCTTCAGGAAGTTATGAGAGGCACTTGAGGCTCAAAGACTAACTTAGGCATTAGATAGTACCCAATGAGAGGTTTGGGAAAAGGGGAACCTTCAACTAATAAATAAATAATAATAATAACAACAACAAGTTAATAGCCTGTACATTTAGTGATTTAGATATATTTTTTATTTAGAGTATTGCATTTAAAGAACACTTAGTGTGTGTGTGTATTCAAATTGTTTTTATTATATATATTCTTCAGATATTTAATGTTACTGTATGTAGGTGGAATCCAGTCCAATTTAAATAAATTCCCTGTTTTCTTTCTTTCTTTCTTTCTTTCTTTCTTTCTTTCTTTCTTTCTTTCTTTCTTTCTTTCTTTCTTTCTTTCCTTTTTCACAAACAGTAGTATTATCTTGTCTGCCATTAAATAACCTTTTTATCATGGTGTAACACTGTGACTGTCTATACTCTCATGTTCATCTTTTTTACAGTTCTTTATCAATTTTGTACAAAATATGAATCATGAGATATTTGAAAACTCATAATCTGCTGAACATTATTGTCCTAATGAAATATGTTTGTCAACATTGTATGTAGAGTTATAAATTTCTACTATATAAGGCATGTTCCAAGTCTGGGCAAACAGCTTCAGACCAGTTCTCCAGACACAAAAGTCAAGCCAACACCTCAGCCAGATGTCAACATAATCAAATGAACTATGACCTGGTTAAGCACCTATTCTTTGGCAGGAAGAAGGGTGTGAGTGAAAAAAATATATCTTGGCAAAGGAACTGTTTTGCTGTTGCCTGAACACCAGCTGGAGATGATTCTCAAAGAGGAGGAAAAGATATAAAAATGAGAAACACAGGCCCCAAATCACCCCTCTCCCCTCATCTGTACTCATGGCATCAACAATGCGTGAAAGGTAAAGGAAGCATTTGTGAACTGGGGGAGTGGTCCTGGCTGAAGGAATCCCGCCCAACTGCTATGAACATATGTTGAGAGAAATCCTTTTGCTTTAAGTTCACTTAGTTCTTTTTAAGTTAGGTATTTTGTGTTCTACCTTTTATTTCTTCATAAACAATTCTGACTTTTATGCCTCGTTGCTTGTAATCACTTAAAATCTATCATTCTGTAATTAATAAATGAGTTTTATTGTTTTACTTAAGCCAGTGTGTTTGGATTGTTGATGCCATGAGTAGAGATGACTGGCCATTCTTCTCAACTCCTATGCACCATCCCTACCTACCCTTCCCCATCCTGGTTTATTCCTTCATCATCATCCTCTCCTACCCTATCTCTGTTCATTCCCTTCTTTCTCCCCCAAACCTCACCTCCTATCCCCCCATCTCCCCTCTTTTCCTCACCCCAGTACATTCCAGTGTGGTTTCTTCCTCCTCTTCTATACAGTCTGGATGCCAGCAGAGGGAGCATTGATAACACAGGAGATACACATTCCTTAGAGCAGGTGTCACACCAGCCTTTCACAGCCAAAAGAAGCAATTGCATGGAAAGTCCTGCTTAGCCCTTTCAGTCCCAGGCTGGAGCATTCTTAGCTGCTTTGTGAGGATGATACATGCACGGTTCAATCAGCACATCGGAGCTGAGAGGAAGGAGCATGCCCAATGAAGGTGAAGTCTTCAGTTGCCAAACTTACAAGTCTCTGCTGAGCAAGTGTGAACTGAAATTTCTGGAAATTTATAACTGAGCCAAATTTGGGTGATCTTTCACAGAAAATCAAGATGTGCATCCCTGATACCAGGGCATGCCAAATTTCAAGTGGCTGCTTCACAGCATGGGCACGCTACTGCTTCTCAATGAGCTAAATGCATGTATTTTTTTCCACTAACATTGTTCTTGGAAATAGCCAGACTATTTTAGCTGGGGAGGGGGAAGCCTTAGGCAGGCTCCTGGCACAGAAAATTTCAGCCCGATTGATTAAAGTTTGGTAAAGTTTTAAGCAACTGAAGACAATCTTATAATGAGAAGTGTTGCAAAAACTTAAGAATAGGTGGTGCTATATGCTTGAACTCTTATCAGGAACCAGGCGGGGACTGTGGCTGTGGAATTCAAACAGTTTTGAGCACATCTGAAGGAGTCCACTAATATCACAAATTATCATTATGACTGTTGTCCCAAATCACTTTGCCAGATACCTTTTGAGACTCAAGGGACATATATCCAGTATTTCTTTTTCTTTCATTCTCTGCTCCTTTCCTTTTCCTTTTTCTCTCCCCAACATCCTAGTTTTAACGTCCTTTTATTAAATTCTCTTTCCTACTCCCTGCCTAAATATTTGATTAGTTTTCCATTTTGGTCAATAAGATGTGCTTATCTAAAAAAAAAAAAAAAGCAGCTCTACTCTCCGGCAAAATCTATAGTTCTAAGCTAGACTTATAAAGTATTCAGTAAAGTTGTAGTTCTAATTAGTTAAGACAATTAGCAATAACTGATAATTTGTAAGTAAAAAGCATCCGCTCAGTGATTCCTTAAAGTTACAGAACCACCCATTATGTCATTGAATTGTCAAAAAACAGTGTTTGTTTTTGTTAGAGGAACATCTCCTCTCCCTTCTAGATATTAAAGAAGTCACAGCAATCACTAGGCAGTAACTCCATATAATGGCAAGGACTATGACTGTTTTATGTGCGCTTTGTGGATGGTGAGAAAGGCCTGAAGTGAAAACACACATGAATCCTCCTCCTGCATTAGTCACTTGCAAGGCTGTATCTTCACAATCAGAACATGTTGATAGGGGGAGAAATAGTGCCGAAGGACCTGGTCCAGAAATGAGCTCTGTGCAGGAGGATCCCGTTGCTTATGTGGAGCCCCACTGAAGTTTATCTATCTCTAACTCTAGCCACATGGAGCTCATTACAGGATTAGGTGATAAGGGACAGATTTTAAAATATATTTATTTGCCTAAAAATGCTTGCAGGTGCCTATGGGTTTTTGAAAATTTCAGTAGGTACCTAGCTCACATTGATTTCAAGGAAGACATTTTTAACAAAAAGTATGAGCAAGTGGAAAACAAGGGGGTTATATTGTAACTCCATATATAATTTTAACTATAGCAATTGCTGCTGTAAACACCATAGAGTTTGAAATGAAAAATGTGGCAGAAGAAAATACAGGGGTAGTCTAGGCACTTAGTCTAGAAGCTAGTATATTCTGATTTCAGTGGGAATTATGCACTTTTGAATATCCCACTAGGCCCCTAAAAGCCTACCTTAATCCTTAAGTGTCTAATTGCCTTTAAAAGGCTATCCCTATGATCTGACATAGAAGTATGATTCCACTATTTCCAGTACATTGACATCTATATTGTTATACGGACAAACTACTTTTAGGCTGTCACATACACTCAGCCCCAAATCATAATTTACCACATGATAATGACAACAACAACATTCTTCCAACAGCTTGTTGGTTCAGCAAATCATTGTTTTGAATTGCACTCAAAACAAATTCATTTGATCCAAGTTAGCGTGAATCTGTTTCCATTCAAGTTGTGTTGAAGTCTACTAATTTTCCTCGGCTTTTGGAGAGGGTGTGCTATGATAAGATCTGGTATTTGTGTGTATGGTAGGATAAAATCTGGGATTGAATGTTACCTTTTGATTACTCATTTTCAGGTTTTGGTGGCAAAGAGACATTGCTGCTTTTATTCTGACTTGTATGATTGTGGTTTTGATATGTCAAAAGCAATTATATCTTTGGGTAGGAGACTTGTTATAATGTGTAAAAGTAGTAAGAAAAAAAAGTTAATTAAAATTCCAAACAAAGATAACAAACTTTTGGCTGATTCAATAAACATAGGAACACAAAAACAAGCAAGACAATCTTTTGTCCTAGATCTCATAAATTTTGAACAGTTGAAATTAATCAGAAAGTAGGAAATCCAGAGGTTATCTGGACATCTTGGCATGTTTAGAGTCATCTGAGGGCTAAAGTTTTGAGGGGAAATAATGACACAGAAACCTTGCACAAATGTAAATGTATTGATATAGATCTGACACATCTCTGCATACGGGGGATGGAGAAGTGGTCATATTTTGCTAACCTGCTTTGAGAAGATAAATCTTCCGCATTTAGATCTTCAGTGCAAACGCTGTCCCTCCAAGGCTTGCATATGCTTATCAGCTGACTTCAAATAAATCTGACCGAGCAAATGCTAAGAATACATTAGCCTCTAGCAGATAGGTGCATGGACTACAGCTGTATTTGCTTCTAACACTTTTTCATTTCAAGTATTACAGTGTCTGCAGCAGCAAATGCTATATTTATGGTTACGTATGGAAATCCAATATAACCCCCTGTTTTCATTTGCTCATACTTTCATCCCCCAAAGGGATTTGCTTCAATTGATCTATATTATACATTTTTGTAACTATGAAGGAATACTACAATTAACAGAGTGCTTTTAATTCCCACTGACTTCACTTAGAATTGATAACAAACAGCAACTGGACTGACCAGAAAACAGGAATTTCAAAATTCTGTGAAAAGAAAAGGAGTGCTTGTGGCACCTTAGAGACTAACAAATTTATTTGAGCATAAATAAGCTCAAATTTATTTGAGCATCGGATGAAGTGAGCTGTAGCTCATGAAAGCTTATGCTCAAATAAATTTATTAGTTTCTAAGGGGCCACAAGTACTCCTTTTCTTTTTGCGAATATAGACTAACATGGCTGCTACTCTGAAAAGTTCTGTGAGAATCTTCCAGATTTTGAAATATGTTTGTTCTTATACAGAATTAACTTATCATAGAATCATAGAAGTCAGGGTTGGAAGGGACCTCAGGAGGTCATCTAGTCCAACCCCCTGCTTGAAGCAGGACCAATCCCCAATTTTTGCCCCAGATCCCTAAATGGCCCCCTTAAGGATTCAATTCACAACCCTGGGTTTAGCAGGCCAATGCTCAAACCAATGAGCTATCCCTCCCCCACAAAACTTGAGATCTTTTGAATTTTTTTTTGGGGGGGAGGGGAATGAGAGACCTCCTGCACCCCGGAATAACCAGATGGAATGTAATAACTGGAATGTGAATCAGGCAGAAAAGAGGTTTGAACCTGGGTCATCCACATCCCAGGTGCATGCCCTAACCACCTGATATTCTGGGGTAGGTCTCACTCTTAATTCCATCCTACTCTCAAAAAAACCCTTCCTGATAAAAAGTTCTGCTAAAGTCAAAACATTTGAGCTTTGACAAATGGGTATTTTCCGATGAAAAAATGTTATATTGAAAGATTCCCAGCCACCTCTATCCAGCAATTCAAGAGTTCCAGATGTCCTGGTTTGTTCATTTGGAACCTGAACTTGCACTGTTTATTCTGGAAAAGCTCCTATTAAGAGCTGTCACATTAGGTCCTAATTTGTTGTTGGGTTTTGAGGATTTTTTTTTATGTAAGTAGATCCTGCTTCTGAATATTTGTCTGCCAAACACTTCCTATATCATTAAATATACCAGGTTTGTTCCAATACTGCATTGATTTCACAACGGTATGAGTTAGAATGGAGAATCGGCAACAGAGTGGTTAAATACACTCACATCTCATGCAAAACTTAGAGCAAGAATTCTAATTAGACAACATTCCTACTACTATGGATTACATTTTATGGATCTCTCTCTCTCTCTCTCTCTCTCTCTCTCTCTCTCTCTCTCTTTTTCTTTTATTCAGCCAGAAAATAAAAACAGGATTTTCATTTTAAAGTATGTATCTGCTCCCTCTCCCTATTTCCTTCTTGGTCCCCCTTTTGTGTCATCAAAATGAGTTAGTCTGTCAATATGATGTCCGCAATAGAATAGGATTGTGACTTCAAATGAAGAAATAAGTGGAAGAAACAAAGTAACTCTTATAAAACAAAAAACATGTTTTCTTAAAAATGTCTTTGTTAATAAGAGACAGGAGAAGAGAAAAGCAGAAAAGATTTGACATACCAGGGCTGATTTTTTTTTCCTTAACAGAATACTCTTTAATATTCAAGTTCTATCCAAAGTATTGCTGAATTCTGTAAACTTTTTTTTTTAATTCTTACCTTGGACCTATGTTGGGTCTTCCTATTTTTAATAAGGGCCCTTGAGTCTCCCTTCTCCCTCTGCTTTATAGCAACCAATCCTTTCATATCCACATTGCAGTGGCTTCCCAGAACAATCATGGAAGTGCCCCATTCCTGTGCAGTGCCATCTTGAGGTCATTGTTCAGGTCCATTTGTTGTGTATGGCTTAGGGTTGTAGATGCATTCAAATATACAACTGAAAGGAAACTGGAGTTAAAAGCTCGGACAAGCATGAAGTGAACATTCCCCAGTATTTTCCCTGTACCTGCATTATTCACATTGCACTGATGTTATTAGTTGTATTTATACACATTACATAAAGCTTCTGTGCAGAAGCTCTTGACACTTTTAGTATAACTTAAACATACCACATCAAAAACACCACTACAACATAACTAAAATATAACAGTGTCATTCAATAGACTCAGTAACCAGCAACCCAGGTAAATAGTAATAGAAAACTACCCTCCCTTTCCAACAATCGACCAACTTTAAAGCTCCTCCTTCATTTCCAAAACCCTGAAGAAAAATATATGAGCTTTGCAGTATGCCATGAAGGTCATCAGATTCAGACTACTTTGGACCATATTCCCAAGGCCCAGTGTACCCCCAGGGAATGTCCTGTGAGCAGCTCCTTGTCATTTGCACTCAGGGGGCTTCAGCTAAAATACCTCTGCTGATCCCAACTGGAGTAATATATCATGGGGAGGGAGTGGCCGTTCAGGTACGTAAGTGCATCATTAGTAGAGCTGAGTAAATAATTGATTGTTTTGGTTCAGGGGCTAAACTGAAAATAGAAATTGGTTCAGTTGGAACCAAAGCTATTTTTGTCCCTATTCTGGGTTATTTCCCCTCTATTTTTATACTAACAAAAAGTCAGGATGAAACATTTCAAAGGGAAAAGTCAAAATGCCTGAAAATAAAATATATAGATTTTTGCAAATATTTTTGCTAAGTTTGTCCTGGATTTATGAATAGTTTTGATGCCCTGAAAAAGATTGTTAGGCATTCTCAGTATCTGAGTAAAAAGAGAGTATTTTGATGATTATGGAGGAGTTGAGGAGGAGTAGGTGAGAAGCAAGGAGGCTAGAGACGGAGATGATGCCGTAATCAAGGCAAGAGATGACTGAAGAGTGGCAAAGGGTAATGAAATGGTTGCATTTTCTATATTTGACAGCCAAAACAACAGGCTTTGAAAAGAGATGATATATGGAGAAAGAGGCAGAAACAAAGATAATGAGGTGGAGGAGGGAGATTAGGAGGCAGGAAAAGCAGTTCCATTTTGGAGAGATAATGAGTCAGACTTTCATAGCTAGATGGACATAACTGTGCACACCTAAGTTAATAGAAGCACACACTGAGCACACCTCAGGGAACTAAGGGACATTACTGCCCAGGCATTTAACTGGCCATGCTTTTCGAAGAGCGGAAGTAATACAGTCTGGGAAAACATGGAGACAATATCTTTATAGGGAAGGTAGCAGGCTCTACTGGAGAAAGCACAAGACTAGGAGTCATGAAACTCGGGGTCCAGTACTGGCACTGACAACTGTTTGCTGTAGAACCTTGGGCAAGTCGCTGAACCTCTCTGCCTTTCTGTGCCTGTGATGTGGGATAATATGCACTTGGCAGGGAAGTTGTGACACAGCCATATCATATCTGTGAAATGCATTAACATGCACACACACTCGAGTTCTGTTTTCTAAAATGTTGTGCTTCACTTACAAAAAATGACGGCAAAATAATCACACTCCATTATAGTGCAGGTGGTCCAGAGTAGAGGGTACTGGGGCCCCCATGGTGTAGAGACACAGAGAAGGAAAAACCAGAATTAGGCTACACAGAATGAGGGAATTCAGAGGAAGTGGACATCAGTACAAGGATTAAGGAGTCAGCACGACTTGCTGAAGGGGTTTAAGAAATATGCCAACCTTGTTTTGATCAGTAAGGTTTGCAATAAAAAAAAAAGGGAAATGTCCTCCCAGGTTTATAGCTTTTAGCTTCTCTCTCTATCATCTTTTTTGTGATTTTTTAGATAGGAGCTTTCATATAAAATCCATGAGTAAGTGCTGGATAAAAAACTATTAATTGTGCATCATGTTTGGTAACTCCTATAGCTTCCTAGCAGATTTTGCCTTACCCCTTCATCTGATATATCCTTGCCATCTGATTTCTCAATGGAAAAAACTTTCCCTTAATAAAAGGGCCAAATAAGTGTTTGTCTGTGCATGTATATTAGATAACTTTATGCCAATTAGTTCAAATAAAGGCTTCTTTCATTTCAACTCCGATATGATCTGTTCCCACGGTGAGAATAGGGGAACTAAGAAATATTTTCTAAATGTAAAACTCATGCAAAACAAAACAAAACAAAAAAAAACCTAGTGTGGTAAATAGTTAACAAGACAGAACACAGATCTCTTTGATTTTTGTGACTCTGACAGTAATTTTGGTTCCAAACTTTTTGAGATTTGCATCCCAGACAAGCTCTACCACAGAATCTGTGTGGGCATACAGAGTCAGGCTGAGGAGTGTTAAACAGAAAGTACTATTATGGAATCTGTCAGTATTCAACAGAAGGTTACTGTGTTCTCACTAGTTAAAATGCAGTGTTCCCCAGATACTGTACTAAGTTTAGTCCAAACCACTGTTACCTCTCATCCTATAAAAGTGAGGTGATATGATCTTAGATCTTTTGTGCTAGGCCTCCAAGGAGAAAAAACAGAAGTTGTGTGTAGCAAGACTCATCACTGAGTAATAAGCCATAATAATGTCAATACAATAGACTCAATTGTGTCGTTAAGTCACAGCCCTGAGTATGGGAAGTGCAGAGTTGTATAGCCTCAGGCAGAACACCAGAGAGATTGTGCTTCAAAGAGCTTGCTCCTTGTTCACTGAAGGAGGGAGTAATCTGTTCCATCGACAAGGGTTTATGTACAATACAAAATTGCATTGTGTTTGAATACTATTGTGAACAAGTTGTGTTGGGTGAAATAATGGTGCCTTCACTTTCAGCACTGTGTCAACTAACTGTATGTAAACTCGGCTCTGATGTTCACAGTCATGTTCAGAGTAAAATTCTCTAATTTAAACAAGCCCTAAAATGGACAGTTTGCTCACCCCAGTGTATCAGTCCTGCCTTGCAGGGAAAGGGGTTGTCTCGGCTATAGACTCACCTCCTCCCTGGCCATTTCTGGAGTCCTGTTCCCTGGAAAGATGGAGATGGGGACAAGAGAGCATGAGTAAGCAATCCTATGTACTCTGCATAACACCTGGAGCTGTGAGTGGTTTTTTTGCATCAGTTTAAGAGAGAGAGAGTGAGAGGGGAACCTCTTATTTGCTCATCATCCCTACAAGGCTACACCAGGTCCTCTCAGAATGTAGACCTGTAAGCCGACAAAGAATCACCACCATTTCTCCAAATCTAAACTTCCCAAACCTAAGGAGCTGAATACATATGGCATCTGCTTTAAAGCTTTCTACGTTTGCAAAAGACAAAATTTAGTCTTTCCTTATATCCCAGACACATAGAAGCAATCACAGTAGGCCAAACCATGGATCTTTAATTTCCGCATCCAGAGATGCGTGAAGTTCCTTGTACTTTAACACTATACCTACCAATTATTCAAAGCTGTATATGAGAAAAGTTGCTTCTTGACTCATTGCTTTGCCCAGATCTGTGAAATTTGATGACCTTATAACATTGTCTTAGTTTGCATAGCTACCTACAACAAAGGTTATTAATGGTTTTAACTGTTCCAACTTTTTTAATCCAGCAAATTGCTATAAAAAAAATGTCACTTTCAGCACTACATAATTTCCCCCATTCGCTATTGGTCATGCTCTTTTAGAAAGAAAATATTCTTTCCTAAAAGCTTCATCTTTCTCAATGAGAAGTATATTGAGTCCATTCCTGAAATCCTTATTTAATGTACTTGATTAATCTTGGAGACCCAAAACTGCTGCACCAACTACCAGTTTAAATGTAAAACTATCTTTGCAGTCTCTACTCATGCAAAACTCCCATTAAGTTCAAGATGGGAATGACATATGCTTGCCGACTATAGATCAAGTACCATCCAAGCAGGTTCATGTTGTTTTGCACCTCTTTTATGTTTATTGTGAATTTCTGTTTCCTTTCACTTCTAGAGAAAATAACAGACAGAAGTCAGTGATGTCTGTATCATCTAAAAATAACCCCTGCCTTCTAATAGAATCTTCAGTAAGTTCTGAACTCTCAGCTACACTTTTAAATAAATCAGAATATTTAAAGTCAATGAGACTAACCAAATTCCAGGGATATTGCTCTGTTAGCCTCATCTTTACATTTTATTAAAAGGGATTTAACTAGGGTTGAAGATTCCCTTTGAATTGTATTCCCTCTCACTTCCCTATTTTCGTTTTGTCAATACATTTCTTTTCTTCTGACTGCACTCTGCTTTTCTGGGCTATCCCTACTTGCCTTTTTTCCTATTAAAAAATCAGTACATTTTAAGGTTTGAGGTTTTATATTTGCCATGGAGTACCCTTATATTCAGCCATTTATGCAGAAGTCACCACACTCAGAGAAGAAAAATATAGCAGTATCAACTCAGGTATTGTTATCTAAGGAAAATAATGTTTGCTTTCTTTGTGTAGCCAAAAGATTATTACCCTAAATTGTTATAAGACTAAGATCTCCAAAGAATGGAACTATGTTATTTATATTGTAGACTAAGAGTCCCAATAGCAATAAGATAGAGACTTAAACTTTATTTTAAATTCTATAGAAAAAAATATTTCTTAAGAAATAGAATGGAGGATTAGTAATGGAGTAGAGAAGATCAGGCACAAGCAAAGTAGTAAAGACAATGGATGTGATTTTCAAGAGCTTCTAAGTGACTTAGGAGCACAATTTCCACAAAAGATTAATGGGACATGGGCTCCTAAGTCACTTAGGCTCTATTTTAAAACCCCACCCCAAATATTTAGTGAAAAAGGAGGAATGAAAACAACAGAATACTTCCATGTCAGCCAGTGCTAGTTCCAAAGCAGTTCATGCTAGTGAATTTTAGGGAAAATAATCTGAGTTTACATCCAATCAGAGCAGCAATGCATAGACCTTGTGATAAAAAATCAATGACACGACAGGGTGCCATTTGTAATATTAACAAAGTGTGAGCTTATGTAGACGAACTTCTAGGCATATCCATAATAATGTATTGTGTACAGACCCAGTACAGGTTTCAGAGTAGCAGCCGTGTTAGTCTGTGTCCACAAAAAGAACAGCAGTACTTGTGGCATCTTAGAGACTAACACATTTATTTGATCATAAGCTTTCGTGAGCTACAGCTCACTTCTTTGGATGCAGTACAGTACTCTTAGCAGTTTTTCCTTGACACTGCCTGCCATATTTATCAAGAGCAAATAGCATTTATGTAACGGTATGTAGGTAATCATGAGTGAGATGTGTTTTTTGGAAGTATCATCAGGGAGCCAAATCTTAGTTTTCCTTATTCAAGCATTTAACAACCTTACTTCTGTTTCACTGACTATGGGGAGTCATTCTTTTCCATTTTCTATTCCCTCCAGCTCTTACTGTACCAGTTTATTTGGCATTCCACCTGTCTTAATCTATCTATTTCCAGACATGAAAAGGACATTCTCTACATACATCTAGTAACAAAAAAAAATTAGTGTGAAATCTCAGGGTGTGATAAGTAATAGAATAAGGAGTTATTCTACTTTCACCTTTTAGCTAGGATGCCATTTGCAGTCTTGTCTGGACTAATCCACGAAGCTATGTGCTGAATAATAAATGGGTGCCTACACTGCAATAGAACACCTGCAGCTGGACCATGTCAGCTGGCTCAGAATTGTGGGGCTTGGGCTGTGCGGCTATAAAATTGCAATGTAGATGTCCAGGTTCAGGCCAAAGCCTGAGCTCTGGGAACCTGTGAGGGTGCAGTGGATTTGAGTTCAATGGCAACTCTTCATGCTAGAAAGCACACAGAATATCAAGGACATGACTGAGGTACACCATGGTCTCGGAGATGTAGTGGAGCGTCCCCTCCTGCTTGGACACTGGCTTTGAGTGAATCCAAACACTGAATCCGTGTGCCCCTAGCTTTCTGGGTCTGGGTAGAATTTAGGCACTGTCTCTGACTTTGGCTGTCTAGGAACAGATTCCAGGTACAGATCTGTCTAACGCACTTCTTTGCAGTAGGGACCTTGTGGTCCAACTACTTAGGCCCTCAAACTAATATTTCTGCCACACCTGGTGCTCTTACACATTTCCCAGAATCCCACTAGAGGTGTGAGCCATTTGATTTACGGTTTAGCTCTTCATGGACATGTGAAAGCTGCAGAAGCAAAGAGAGACAGCTTCAGAGAAGAGCCACAAAAATGAATAAAGGATTAAAAAAAAAGACTCATAGTGAGAGTCTCAAGGTGCTCAATCTATTTACCTTAACAAAGAGAAGGTTAAGGGATGATTTAATTACAGTTCATAAGTACCTATAGGGGGAGCAAATATTTAATAATAATTGGATCTCAAGTGTAGCAGAGAAAGGTATCATATGACCCAGTGGCTGGAAGTTGAAGCTAGACAAAGTCAGACTACAAATAAGGCATACATTTTTAACAGTGAGAGTAATTAACCAATGCAACAATTCATAAGGGTCATGGTGGATTCTCCATCACTGACAATTTTTAAATCAATATTGGATTTATTTTTTTGAAGATCTACTCTAGGAATTATTTTGGGGAAGGTCTAGGGTCCATGCTATGCAGGAGGTCAGACTAGATGGTCACAATGTTCCCGTCTGTCCTTAGAATCTATTAAATAGTTTCTAAATCAGTTGCTCTTTACTTTGTAAATGAAGCACACAATGTTACAGATAATTTAGAAAACACCAACAAAATACCCCTCATTAACTCACATTTCCCTTCAGAGGCCTTGATGGTCTATTTGTGGTCAGGAAAGCCTTATCAGGGTCCTTCCATAGCTCTCCTCATCTTGAGCTGGTGAAAAATGGCCAAAGAACCAGAGTACAGTAGCTTCTGCCCTTTTATAACTTTCCAGTCTCCTCTGTTATGTACCCTCCTGATCAGCC
This sequence comes from Eretmochelys imbricata, assembly GCF_965152235.1. Taxonomy (NCBI): domain Eukaryota; kingdom Metazoa; phylum Chordata; order Testudines; family Cheloniidae; genus Eretmochelys; species Eretmochelys imbricata. The sequence continues at coordinate 88,779,774 of NC_135572.1, read as the reverse complement.
TCAACTGGTGCTCACAGATCCCTACCGGGTGACTGTTGCCAAATGATTTCTTCTCTGATAAACCAGTTTCCCTTGGTAGAAGCCAGCCTTTTGTCTAGGGCATTTCTATTTGAATAGAGGAATATCAAGGTTCCACAGAATCTCTATGGATAGTAATTCCATGCTCTATGGATAGTAATTCCATGCTCTAATAAGAATATAACAGTAGGGATCTATTATCGACCACCTGACCAGGACAGTGATAGTGACGATGAAATGCTAAGGGAGATTAAAGAGGCTATCAAAATAAAAAACCCAATACTACTGGGGGATTTCAATTATCCCCATATTGACTGGGGGCATGTCACCTCAGGACGAAATGCAGATACAAAATTTCTCGATACTTTAAATGACTGCTTCTTGAAGCAGCTGGTACAGGAACCCACAAGGGGAGAGGCAGCCCTCGACTTAGTCCTGAGTGGAGCGTAGGATCTGGTCCAAGAGGTAACTATAACAGGACCTCTTGGAAATAGTGACCATAATATAATAACATTTAACATTCCTGTGGTGGAAAGAACACATCAACAGCCCAACACTGTGGCATTTAAATTCAGACAGGGGAACTGTGCAAAAAAGAGGAGGTTAGTTAAACAGAAATTAAAAGGTACAGTGACTATAGTGAAATCTCTGCAAGCTGCATGGACACTTTTCAAAGACACCATAATAGAGGCTCAACTTAAATGTATACCCCAAATTAAAAAACACAGTAAAAGAACTAAAAAAGAGCCATCGTGGCTTAATAACCATATAAAAGAAGCAGTGAGAGATAAAAAGGCATATTTTAAAAAGTGGAAGTCAAATCCTAGTGAGCTAAATGGAAAGGAGCATAAACACTGCCAAATTAAATGTAAAAATGTAATAAGAAAATCCAAAAAGGAGTCTGAAGAACAGCTAGCCAAAAACTCAAAAGGTAGTAACAAAATATTTTTAAAGTACATCAGAAGCAGGAAGCCTGCTAAACAACCAGTGGGGCCCCTGGACGATCGAGATACAAAAGTAGCACTTAAAGACGATAAAGTCATCACAGAGAAACTAAATAGATTCTTTGCTTCAGTCTTCATGGCTGAGGATGTTAGGGAGATTCCCAAACCTGAACCATCTTTTGCCGGTGACAAATCTTAGGAATTGTCGCAGATTGAAGTGCCACTAGAGGAGGTTTTGGAATTAATTGAGAAACTTAACAGTAACAAGTCACCGGGACCAGATGGCATTCACCCAAGAGTTTTGAAAGAACTCAAATGTGAAATTGCGGAACTATTAACTATGGTTTGTAACCTGTCCTTTAAATCAGCTACTGTACCCAATGACTGGAAGATAGCTAATGTAGCGCCAATATTTAAGAAGGGCTCTAGAGGTGATCCTGGCAGTTACAGACTGGTAAGTCTAATGTTGGTACCGGGCAAATTAGTTGAAACAATAATAAAGAATAAAATTGTCAGACAAATAGAAGAAATAAATTGTTGAGCAAAAGTCAACATGGTTTCTGTAAAGGGAGATCCTGTCTTACTAATCTATAAGAGTTCTTTGAGGGGGTCAAAAAAACATGTGAACAGGGGGGATTCAGTGGACATAGTGTACTTAGATTTCCAGAAAGCCTTTGACAAGGTCCCTCACCAAAGGCTCTTACATAAATTAAGTTGTCATGGGATAAGAGGGAAGATCCTTTCATGGATTGAGAACTGGTTAAAAGACAGGGAACAAAGGGTAGGAATCAATGGTAAATTTTCAGAATGGAGAGGGGTAACTTAGTGGTGTTCCCCAAGGGTGAGTCCTAGGACCAATCCTGTTCAACTTATTCATAAACAATCTGGAGAAAGGGGTAAACAGTGAGGTGGCAAAGTTTGCAGATGATACTAAACTGCTCAAGAAAGTTAAGACCAAAGCAGACTGTGAAGAACTTCAAAATGATCTCACAAAACTAAGTGACTGGCAACAAAATGGCAAATGAAATTTAATGTGGATAAATGTAAAGTAATGCACATTGGAAAAAATAACCCCAGCTATACATACAATATGATGAGGGCTAATTTAGCTACAACTAATCAGGAGAAAGATCTTGGAGTCATCGTGGATAGTTCTCTGAAGACTTCCACACAGTGTGTAGCAGCAATCAAAAAAGCAAACGGGATGTTAGGAATCATTAAAAAAGGGATAGAGAATAAGATGGAGAATATCATATTTTCCTTATATAAATCCGTGGTATGCCCACATCTTGACTACTGCATACAGATGTGGTCCCCTCATCTCAAAAAAAGATATACTGGCATTACAAAAGGTTCAGAAAAGGGCACCTAAAATGATTAGGGGTTTGGAATGGGTCCCATATGAGGAGAGATTAAAGAGGCTAGGACTTTTCAGCTTGGGAAAGAGGAGACTAAGGGGGGATATCATAGAGGTATATAAAATCATGAGTGGAGTGGCGAAAGTGAATAAGGAAAAGTTATTTACTTGTTCCCATAATATAAGAACTAGGGGCCACCAAATGAAATTAATGGGTAGCAGATTTAAAACAAATAAAAGGAAGTTCTTCTTCACTCAGCACACAGTCAACCTGTGGAACTCCTTGTCTGAGGAGGTTGTGAAGGCTAGGACTATAACAGCGTTTAAAAGAGAACTAGATAAAGTCACAGAGGTTAAGTCCATTAATGGCTATTAGCCAGGATGGGTAAGGAATGGTGTCCCTAGCTTCTGTTTGTCAGAGGGTGGAGGTGGATAACAGGAGAGAGATCATTTGATCATTATCTGTTAGGTTCACTCCCCCTGGGGCCCCTAGCATTGGACACTGTCTGTAGACAGGATACTGGGTCTGACCCAGTATGGCAATTCTTATGTTCTTAAGGTTTAGCAGCCACCTATTATTAGCCCTTTGCTACCTCCCCTTAGAATTCCAGTCCAACATGGAGACAAAAGGACAGGGAAGGCAAACAAATCCTACATTCAAAATGGAGTCTTCAAGTCTGACACAAATAAACATAGTATCAAACAGAATTAATAAACTGTACATGGACAAATTTCCCTAAATATTCACACACAGATCCACTGGGACAAAAAAAAAAATTGGGATGGAAACATGGGCTGCATACACTTCTCCCCATGACCTGTAATAGTGGATGCAACATGTTTACATAGATTATCTCCGTCCTAATTGTAAATTGGCTGTGGGGGAAGGAGGAGGATTCTGGACTTCTCAACCCCCATATAGCTCCTGGGGAAGGTTTCCTTTGGGTTTAGTTCACAAAACCAGCATTTGAGCAGGGGATTGGATTAGATGACCTCCTGAGGTCTCTTCCAACCCTAATCTTCTATGATTCCATTATTCTATGATTGCTCCTATATATCTAGGAAGTTAGAATTAAACGTCCGAGCTATAACAATGTTTAGAAACAGGTTTATTTACATTTCAAAATTACATCACAGAAAAGACCCAAAACAACTTAAAACAATAAAACCATGAAAAACAAAGCAGCAGGTTCTGAAAGCTCCCTGAGCCTCCAGAAAAGTTTTGTAAGCTCAAGGGCTGTGACTCAGCCCTGGTCTACACTAGGACTTTAGGTCAAATTTAGCAGCATTAAATCGATGTAAACCTGCACCCGTCCACACGATGAAGCCCTTTATTTCGACTTAAAGGGCTCTTAAAATCGATTTCCTTACTCCACACCTGACAAGTGGATTAACGCTTAAATCGGCCTTGCTGGCTCGAATTTGGGGTACTGTGGACACAATTTGACGGTATTGGCCTCCGGGAGATATCCCAGAGTGCTCCATTGTGACCGCTCTGGACAGCACTCTCAACTCAGATGCACGATTGTTTGCCGTTGCTCTGACGCAGGGAGGGGCGACTGAGGACGGCTTACAGGGTTGGCTTCAGGGAGCTAAAATCAACAAAGAGGGTGGCTTTACATCAAGGAGTATTTCAGGCAGGACTTCACGGAGGGTTCCAATAAGAAATGGTGCACCTAAGTTATTGTTCTTATTGGAACAAGGAGGTTAGCCTGGCCTCTGATTGATACATGGCTAGATTTACCTCGCTGCACCTTCTCTGTGAGTGACTGCAGTGTGACCTAGAGGAATGAGTCCCCTAGATAGGGGAGGGAGGGAAGCAAATGAGTACAAAACAAGTCTGGTCTATTTCTTGTTTTGATCCACTCCATCTATCTTTTACATCTTTGGCTGGCAGCAGACGGTGCAGAAGGACTGCATGCCATCCACATCTCATGGCTGCTCGGCAGAAGATGGTACAGTACGACTGATAGCCATCCTCATCTCTTGCCTGCCCAGCAGAAGATGGTACAGTATGACTGCTAGCAATCCGTATCGCCTGCCTGCTCACCATAAGATGGTTCAATAGGACTGACTGCAGGACTAAAGAGAATGACCTGGTCAAGTCACTCCAAATTTAGTCCCTGCGCCCATGTCTGCCCAGGCGCTCCCAGCCGACGTGGCCAGGAGCACCTCGGACATGACGAGGACAGCTACCGTCTGCTGCCAGAAGGCAATGGGTTGCTGCTACTGTGTAGCAATGCCGTACCGCGTCTGCCAGCACCCAGGAGACATACGGTGACGGTTACCTGAGCAGGCTCCATGCTTGCCGTGGTATGGCGTCTGCACAGGTAATTCAGGAAAAAAGGCACAAAACGATTGTCTGCCCTTCCTTTCACGGAGAGAGGGAGGGAGGGAAGTGGGGCCTGACGATATGTACCCAGAACCACCCGCGACAATGTTTTAGCCCCATCAGGCATTGGGATCTCAACCCAGAATTCCAATGGGCAGCGGAGACTGCGGGAACTGTGGGATAGCCACCCACAGTGCAACGCTCCGGAAGTCGACGCTAGTCTCGGTACTGTGGAAGCACTCCGCCGAGTTAATGCACTTAATGCACTTAGAGCATTTTCTATGGGGACACACACACTCGAATATAGAAAACCGATTTCTAAAAAACCGACTTCTATAAATTCAACCTTATTCCGTAGTGTAGACATACCCGAAGAAACCATTTTCATTTCGCAATTGGACAGTTTTTCTGGCAGAACAAATTCATTTCTAAGTCTGAAGGAAGCCTCTCTTTGAAGAAACAAAAGTAAAATTTCTGAAACTTCTCTGGAAGAAAAAAAACCCCTCATGCTAGTTACTTCTACTCAGATTCTAATGAGTCATAATTAAGGCTACAGTTTTGTCACAGAAGTTGTGGAAGTCACAGAATCCGTGACTTCCAAAGACCTCTGTGACTTCAGCCCTGGCAGCTGAGAGCTGCCTCCCATAGTGACAGGAAGCTTTGAGGTACCTCTGCTGCCTGAGGCAGTGGGCCCACAAGCTCTCAGCTGCCATGGGCAGCAGGGATACCCCTCAGCTCTCAGCCGCTGCTGCAGGTGCGGCTAGGGGGATTTACCCTGTAGCTCCCAACTGCTGCAGGGGACAGAGGGATCCCTGCAGCTCCCTGCCAGCTGCACCAGCAGGGGGTCCCTGGAAGCTCTTTGGCCACCACCATGGGGAAGGAGGACCCCCACAGCTCTCCACTGTGACGGTGGCAGGGGGATACCCAGCTCTCTGCCACTGGGGAGGAGGTAAGGGGACCCTGAAGCTTCCCTCTGCCACTGGTGGCAGGGGAACCCTGGAGTTCTGAGCCCCCACTGGTGGTTGTGGCCCCAGAGCTCCCAGCCTCCCCACAGCTGCCCAGTCCCTTCGCATTTTATCGTGGATATTTTTAGTAAAAGTCAGGGACAGGTCACTGGCTTCAGTGAATTTTTCTTTATTGCCTATGATCTGTCTGTGACTTTTACTAAAAATATTCATGACAAAATCTTCGCCTTAGTCATAATGTTGCATCATTATGACACATTAGAAGGTTATATGATGGTGAGGAATTATTTTATTCATTGAGCTCACAAGGAAACAAGACTATAAGACTCTAGGGAAAGATGGTGACAAAGAGGGTTTAGGGAGACAGAAATCTAGTTTCTAGGGAATACTAGCTCAGACTTTTCCACCACAACAGCTTATTTCAGTGATTTTGCAGCCCATGAATGAGACCCCTTTCAAGGAAAAAAGAACTAAGATCATATTTGCATGCTTTGAAGATAGTTCTTTGGATGAAAATAAAGATACCTAGAGGATCACAAGTATTCTAATAGCTTTGTGTATACTAAAACATTTGTTTAAAAGAGCTGTCGGGAGAATATGAGAGCCTGAGTAAAAGAGGAAGTAACCCTCAGGTAAGTTCATACAACTGTTTTTTTTTTTTTTTTTAGGCTACCAGCCAAAATAAGAGCTTGTGTATAGTCACACAATATGTAAACTTTTTGTCAGAATTAGGAATTGTAAGTCTGAACGAGGGATTCACTTATATGTGTCTGTACTTCCATTCCTACCTTGCCCTGAACTGGAAAGTCTATTCCGAGTCTCAGCATTGTATTTAAGAAGACTGGAGGTATGAGGAAGATACATGACAGAAGTCTACTGAAAAGCAACCCTATGACTAATGCATTTTTGTTTGTGTTTTGCTTAAAGAACTCATACTCTACTTCTGTACTTGATCATAGCATAATTTATACATGCTCTGAGTCAGCTTCAAAGATCATGAGATTAGACAACCATTTGTCAATAGGCTTCATATTGCAGCACACCCAAAGAGTGAGTGTGTATAAAAAAGGAAGACCCAGCCTGGGGTGTTATGCATTTGTAGAGACCATGTTAGAAGTACCCCTTGTGGTTCACGTACTGGTTGGCAAGGTGGTCTGGTGCCAAGATGGGGATATGAGTTCCATTTATCGCCCCACCACAGTTAGGGAACCCCATTGCAGCAAAGCCATCCACTATGACCTGCATATTTCCCAGAGTCACTACCCTTGATAACAGAACGTCAGTGATTGCATTGGCTACTTGGATCACAGCAGCCCCCACAGTAGACTTGCCCACTCCAAATTGATTCCCGACTGACCAGTAGCAGTCAGCTGTTGCAAGCTTCCACAGGGCTATCGCCACTCGCTTCTCAACTGTCAGGGCAGCTCTCATCTTGGTATTCCTGCACTTCAGGGGCAGTGAAAGCAACTCACAGAGTTCCAGGAAAGTGGCCTTACGCGTGTTAAAGTTTTGCAGCCATTGTGAATTATCCCTTACATGCAACACTATGCAGTCGCACCAGTCTGTGCTTGTTTGCCTGGCCCAGAATCGGTGTTCCGGTGTATCAACCAGCCCCACTGCCGCCATGATGTCCCAATTGACACAGCCTGTGCTTTCAGGAACATCTGTGTCCATGTCCTCCTCAAAATCCTCCTTGGGCTGTGTCTCTTAGCCCAGTTGTGCATATTCTCCAGGATAATGGCGAGGTGTACAATGCTCACAACAGCAGCAGTGAGCTGAGCAGGCTCCATGCTTGCCGAGCTATGGGGTCTGCATGGGTAACTCAGGAAAAAAGGCGCAAAATGATTGTCTGCAGTTGCTTTCATGGAAGGAGGGAGGGAGGGAGGGGAGACTGATGACATGTACCTGAAACCACCTGTGACAATGTTTTTGCCCCATCAGGCATCAGCTTAACCCAGAATTCCAATGGGCGGCGGAGACTGTGGGAACTGTGGGCTAGCTACCCACAGTGCACCGCTCTGTAAGTCGATGCTAGCCACGGTAGTGAGGACGCATTCCGCTGATTTAATGTGCTTAGTGGGGACATAAACAATCAACTGTATAAAATCGATTTCTAAAAATCGACTTCTTTAATATTGACTTAATTTCATAGTGTAGACATACCCTCAGACAGAAAGGTTTTATTAATTTAATACAGAAGGCAACAAATACAACTAAGTAATAATAATAAAAAAACATACTTTTACAGTATCATGAAAAGAATGGAAAAACATGCAAATAGTGTTGCCAGTTACTCACAGAATTTTGCTCTGGTACACAGCAATCACAAGGCTTTGTGGCAGAATTTCCTCTTCAGCGCAGTCTAAAACCTCCAGTGCCACCTATTCACTGTGAAAACTTTAATGCCCAATGGATCTTGAAACTGGGATGTGGAGCAGTTTAAGTTCCACTGTATATTAGACTGAAGTGAGTGTCACAGAACATTGTGGCTATGTCTACACAGGGATGAAAAACCTGTATCTGGTCAAGGTCAGCCGATTTGGGCTTGTGGGGCTCAGGCTATGGGGATGGGGGTGGGGGAGGAAATTGCTGTGTAGACATTTGGACCCTGCAAGGGTGGAAGGTCCCAGGGCTTGGGCTCCAGCCCAAGCATCTACCCAGAATTTTTTAACTCTACAATCTGAGCCCCACAAACCGGAGGCAGATGATCCAAGCCAGCCACGGCCATGCCACAGGTCTTTTATCCCTGTGTAGACATTCCTGGGGGCCCAACAGAGAGGCTCATAATTAAATATAGAAGGAGAACCTAAAGTACTTGACACACAGTAGCAGTATTTGAACTCAATACCCACGGCCACAGAATGGAGTTCACTTATTTCTTATGGTGTAAGATGCTTTAGAAAAGCTTTTAAGCTTTTTTTGGTTTCATTTTATTACAATAACCTATACTTATTTAAAAAAAAATCATGGTAACTCTAGATAATGACATCCTGGGTTTAATTACAGACAGGAACAGTACAGGAAAGGAAATATCAGGTTCTCCATGTTGCTCATCCAGTACATCACATGCTTGATCTAGAAAAAAAACACAAAAACTATTTCCCTTGGTGAAAGTAGCTGATTCTCCATAAATGCCTCCCCTACATCCTCAGCACAGCAAGAATTTGCTTTTACATAACATATTAGTTGTTAACGAAGGAAATACAGATATCAATTTAATTAAAGGGCCCTAAAACCCAAACAGCTAAAATATTTTGTCCCTCTTGTTGTTTACTAGAATAACTATAGCAGTAAATGTTGGGAAATCATGTCTTCAGGATCTTGGAGGCATTATACTAAATATACTATTTTTCTAGTGGCTTCTGTAAACACTGGTTGATGTCAACTCTTTTTAGCCTTTCTAGACAAGCCAAATATACTTTTTCCTCACTCCATACTTGACATCTCATTTTAGAAATACTGTAGATTTTACATATATTGTTGCTATTCTTGCTGACGATAGATCAGAAAGTGTCAGAGGTAGAAATTCAGTTATAATTAGCTAGTTCTAAGTTAATTTAATGAGGAATGGGAATTTGGCTCAATACACAGACTGAGAACCCTACCATGTCCTTCCTCTGATGTGCATTAGTCAATTTAATCATAATTAGAACAATTCTTAATTTTATTGTATTTTCTTATTTCCTCCTCAAGTCAGGCATATTCACACCACCACAAATGTTCTGCTTTTTCCCAAGACAGTCTGTAAGTTTACACATTTTCTGCCAAATGTTCAGTGATATGTTACATTTCCTTCAAATATAGATGAAGCAATATACCAGGTTTGAAACTGTTTCACTTTCATAGGTTTATATTTTAAGGACAGAGGCACCATTACATCAACTAGTCTGACCTCTTGCATACCACAAGCCACAGAATTATATCCAGTTTCTCTTAGCCTGAGCCCAACAACTTGTATCTGACAAAATCATATCTTCCAAAAGACATCCAATCTTGATTTGAAGACATCAAGAGATGGAACCAACTACCAAGCGAAATGGTGGATTCTCCGATGGTTTAATCACTCTCACTGTAAAATATTGCACCTTTTTTTCCTATTTGAGTTTATCTGACTTCAGTTTCCAGCCATTGTTGGTTCTTGTTATGCCTTTTTCCACTAGACTGAAGAGCTCTTTAGTAACTGGTATTTTCTCCCCCTGAAGATGCTTATTCTCTAAAATCAAGTAATCTCTCAAACTTTTTGATAACCTAAAGAAATTTGGCTCTTGAATTCTCTCACTGTATGGTGTTTTTGAAAGTCTTCTCTTCACCCTCTCATTTTTTAACATCCCCTTTAAAAGCTTGACACCAGAACCATAGGTGCTGTTCTAGTATTGGTGTTATCAATGCCCTATACAGAGGTAAATTACTTCCCCACTCAGACTCACTGCTACCCACTTTATACTTTAGCCTTTTTGCCACACACAGCATCATGTGGTAAAAAATGTTTCCACCAGTCTCAGCTTGTGTTCAGTTGTTTGTTCACTATGACCTTTAAAATCTTCTCAAAGGATTACAAAGTGATATGGTTAGATACTCATTTCCAGGATACAGTCCCATCATTCTGTAAGTAAGGCCTGAATTCCTTGATGTGTGACTTTGCTTACTCATCCCATTGTTAAATCTTTAAGTTTGTTAGGACAGGTGAAAACCTTTCCAGTCAACTTTCAGCATGCCATTCTTTCCCCACATTTCTAGGGGAGGGGAAGGACTGGATGCAGGTGATGACTCAAACCCACTTTGACAGATGTGGCAATTTCCTGCAATATCCCTCTTGAAATCTTATTGAATTAAATTTAATTATTTTAGGAGTAAATTGTATTCAAAATGCCAATATTTATGTATTATTGTGGGATTGTACATAACATTCCTGAGGAGGAGACTTGACTAATGTAAAACCCTGGGAAAGGTTATGAGTTTCAAAGGACGATTTGAAACAATGTGACCCTTTCAAAGTTAAGTGGGTTTTCCAGGAAGGCTGGGGGGGAGGGCATATGCAAATAAAACTCCTCCTTCTGTGCAAGAACTCACCCTTTGAACACCACAGTGAAGGCAAGGAACTGTTCAACCTGGAAATACCCTGGTCAGGATGGAGAGAGATAGGCTTCCCGCTCTTCATCTCTCACCTCCTGGGTGGAGATGTCTAAGTGTGGGTGCCCTTGCTGTACCACAGAAGGGGGAATATAGGAGCAGTTGCCCTGAACTATGACTGCAGCTACAGCTTCTATTAACAAATGGAGCCAATCCAAACCAAGACGCAGAGGATGTCTGCACTGCTGAGGTACTAGAGCCAATGCCTGGTAATACCAGAGCCAATGCTGGTTAAATCCCAGCCAGCGGCTACCTATGCACTAACAGTGCCCCAATATGGTAGGGTGAGCCCTCATGCAGACAAATTGCCTGTTTTCAGTGGTGAGGTCCTGTCCTACAGATATTAGTAAGTTTAAGATCCATAGGAGTGACCACCATGAGGGCTTTATTTAGCTGCCTGATTGGCTAGTGCTTCATTGTCAACCCTGCCCCCCAGAACAAACAAACAAAAGTTAGAACTAAAACTTCTAAGGTGTGTAAGGTATGAATGCATAATTGCCCAGCATCCTCAAGGAAGCTGAAAGCTTATTTGAACAAAAATTTACTACTGGTGCAGTCAAAACTAAGTAGAAGAAATCAAGTGTGAAATTCCTTCCTGATCCAAGAAATAGGGAAAGCCATTCAAAGTAAGTTCACAGTGAAAGACTCCAGCAATGAGAAAGGCTCTGTCAGTACCCCCTGTTTCCCCCCTGCCCCCCCCCCCCCCCGACAGCTACACATTGCAGCATGGACTCAGCCTGCTTTTCACTGCAGTGTGTAGCTACACACATAGGTGCTAGAACTAAGGGTGCTGTTGCATCCCCTGACTTGAAGTAGTTTCCATGATATGTAGGGTTAATGGTTTGGTTCCATTGCTTTCAACACTCCCACTATACAAATTGTTCCAGCACCCCTGGCTACACATACCTGAAAAAACACATCAAGAGGTGTGCAGCATAGACGTAGCCTTAGGGAAACAAGGCAGCAAAGCAAACAGAACAGAAACTTCTTGCCTAGAAATCCAAGATGAGCTTATTCCAAATCACTTCCAGAACCTTTTCATGTCTCTCTCTGTTGTATTAGGTAGACCCCATTACCATGGTATCCAAAGGGGTAAACCTCCAAAGACTTACTCACATGCTTAACTTTAGGCAAGATGAGTAGTCCCTTTGAAATAAATGTTGGTGTTTATTCTAATTATTGTTTTCTATTGTAGTCTTAGCTGGCCATATCTCTTTAAAAATAGATTCAGTGTTGCTTGACTTCCAAAAACACTAAATCAACCACACACATTCCTCTAATCAACCTCTGACAGCTGAATTTTAGCCACAGACAATATTTTCAAAGAACTATTAGGAATCTGAGCCATTCTGCTGCCATTTACATTAATTGCTGTGCAAACAGTGTGGCTAAAAGCCCACACAAATCCTGGACAAAATTGGGTTACATAATTTTATTAGCTTTCATACATAAATCCTATATTCTAATTACAATAAGACTGAATTTGCAGAGCTAGAAATCTAATTTGCTCCATGAAAAAAAAATCCTTTCAACCTTACAGACAATATCATCAGGACCACATATCATGGGGAAAACAATACAGTCAGCTTCACAGTTTACTCTACAAGCTACTTGTCCTAAATAAGACACTCTAGTAGCTTCAAGAAATGACACTGAATGATTATAGTAGGAGATATGTTATAATATTAAGTATTTTAATGTTTTACCATGTGACAAGATCATCTTTTATATAAACCTCAAGTGCAGTTATAGCAACAGCTAGAAGTGATGCTAAATTTGAGGCTTTGTCATCATATATAACTTGGCCATAAAAATTTGCTTTTGGCTGAAATTTAGCATATGAAGTGTCTGCATCATAAGGGATTTTTCCTCACAAATTTTGAAATTAGATCATTTCATCCCTTTTTAAGTGAGAAAGAAATCAGTCATTGGAATACATTTTCCTGCAGTAAAATATTATTGCATATTTTTCAGCTGAAAATATCCACTGAGTTAGCAGGTGTTGGTTCAGCTGCCTCAAGTCGGGAGGGGAAGGCAGTTTAATTTGGTTTTAATTCCTAACACAAGAAGCACTGTAGCTGCCATTTGAGCTACTGAGATTCAGCCCTGGCATAGGTTTAGCCCTTTCTATGGCAGAATCTACATAGATAGCAGTAAATAACTAACCGCACAGGAGTCGTGTACAAATAAATAGCATGGCCTATTATGCCTAATACTGCTGTCACATCTAACCTGTCCTTCTCCCAGCACTTATTCAGAATGCATTTGCAAAACAACAAATTTGAAGTGTGGTTGATAACTGCAGAGTAAGTCTGATTATGTACAATGTGCTAGAGGACAGCATATATTTCAGAAAAGTAAATATGTCAAACTGATACTGCGGCTGCTTTCACTAAGAAGCTAATATATTGTGCTTCTGGCACTAACAGTGCTAAGTCAGTGGTGTATCATGTCAAATGATGAGGAGAGGCTTTAAGGCAAAAAGAAAAAGAACAATGCATTGAATGTGACCGCTCCTTAGGGCATAATTGGATTTCATTTTATTTATTTTAAAAGAATTTCTTGTTTCCCCTCTTGGGATATATGTGACTTAAATTTGAGAAGATATAGCCTGATATTCATTTATTGATAAACAATTTTGTTATAGACCCCCCCCCTGATGTCAGTAGAACTACTTTCATGTCTAACCATTACTTCTAAGCAGAGCTGATCACAGTGTTTACACAGAGATGAAATGTTGGCAAAATATGCTATTGCATCCACTCCAAATCATTTGGATGATAATTTCCAGATCCAGGGACTCACTGTATAGCCTGGTGGTTAGGGCACTGGCCTTGGAGGTAGGAAATCCAGCTGTAAGTCTCTGCTCTGTCTAACCAGTGTGAACTGGGATGAAAAAAATATCTCAGCTATAAATCGGACAGAGCAGGGGGGTAGGGGTTGTTTTCATTTCTCATTGGAATGAAAACAAGTTTTCATGTCTCAAACATTTCCACAAAATACAATAGTGTCATCTTCAGTCAGTTTTACTTGTAAGAGCAAGATTAGGTGCACATTAGGCCTACTCCAAAGCCCCCCTACATCAGTCAGTGAAAGCCTTTTGACTTCAATGGTCTTTGAATCAAGTCCACTGTTTGAGTAGCCTTTACATAGATTGCTCCATTTGAAGTAGATTCTGCTCTTTGCAGCCAGAGGCACACTGGAAGAAGAAGCCAGGTTGCCTGGGTGACTCCAGAAACAGTTCTGGCTGATTCACCTAGAAATTCCATCTGGAGGCTCCCAGGATGTTCACACCGGAGCAACAGCTGTACCTCTGGGGAGAATTCATCATAAAAACAACTTTATATCTAAGAAGCTATACTGGAGAGTAGTGTCTGGGGAAAAGCAGGATGATGGCCTCACTCTCAACCTATATCCTTCCCTGAAGCAAAATCCAGAGTTTGGCATGCCTCTCCCTGTGCCTTTCATACCCAGGGAGGGGCCAGCCACACTCACTCTCATTCTTTATCTTCCATTTCCAAACATGTCTATGTTATTTTACACATTGTAAGTAGCGGCCACTGTACTTTATTTTGTGATAGCATGATAGCATCCAAATGGGAGATCAAGGGGCTTTGTGTTAGGCACTGTATAGGCAAATTAAGTGAAAGCTTTTTTTCCAGTGATCTATGTAAACTCTATAAGGAATATAGATGTAAGCAGCCAAAAAGGGCCACATCGTTGAAAAAGTTCAGCTGAAAAGATGGATATGGTGGAATAGTTTCTGTACACGAGCGGTCTCAGTGGCCATTCATAGGGGAGAGGGAGGCACAGAGGGAGGGCCATGAATAGACTTTAATGTGGTTGTATTGCTTTCAAGCTTCTTATTCAGAAGAAGTCTGAACTGACTTTAAAAAGGAAACAGAGAACACATTATTTACTTACATATAACCAGGGTTGTTTAGACTGTGGACCATACAGTGCATTCAGATATGCATATTGTGACACCTCACCTCTTTCGGCATGTCAGGGCTCAGTGTTTCTCCCTCAGGGCTAGAGCGGGTCTGAGTTAAATCAGAACCACTTCAGATGTTTAGTAAACATTGGTTTATATACAGTATTTACAGGATAAGACCAAGGGCTTCTTTAAACACGCATTAAACTTGCATTTCCTAATTCCAGATGGAGTACAGAGAAGCTCCCCTCTCCCTCAACTGCACAAAATCTTACTGCAGCTTGTTTCCCATTCCTCCCTCCTCTTTCTTTCACTAGAAGAGGTTTTTAAAGGTCACAGATTGCCCTTAGACTCAGGTGTCTAATTAACTTGAGGTAAAACTTTCAGTTCATAAGGAAAAGGGCTTTAACCATTCTAAGACAGATATACTTCCAGGACTGTCAAATCGGACTTTGTCACAATATATATATATATATATATATATATATATATATATATATATATATATATATATATATAAAACGTCTTTGTTTTACCATCTTGCTTTGTCGGATATAATTTGTCCCTTCTTTTAACTGGTAGGTTCGGAAGTCTGATGAGTAGTATTCTTAATTTCATCCAAGAATGAGAGGAACATGTTAAGCCTCTTTGATATTTTCTAGAGCAGGGTTCACAGAACTGTATGTGATGGTGCACATCTTAATGGAGATCTTGTCTTGGATTTCCTCTCCTCTGCAATAAAATTACATCCCTGTGGAAACTGCAGAAATTACTTTCATGAAAAATTAGGAAAGTATTTTAGTGTTTAATGTGGATTAACAAACAAAGGAAGAAAACTGTTGGGTCTACATAGTTCTCCATCAGCCACCAGGAAATGCTCTATAGAACACAATTTGGAAACCTGTATGTACAAGTCTGAAGAAAAGTCAGGAAAGCAGGAAAGGCGATCTGCCAGAATACGTAAATTTGATATTTGGGATTTAATCACTCTGCAAAGGAAGGAGAAGTTTTGAGCGCACAATTTCCATTTCTCAGGAGCAGAACACTTATTTATTAACAAAAACATTGGCAATTGATCTACAGATTATGTTCTATCCATGCAGCACTATGGATGTGTGCTCTATCTTTTCATACCACTATTAACTCTACTGAGAGCAAAACATGCTATATTGGAATGGAAATATAACAAGTCAGCCAATTATAAATGATACACCTGTTTAAAATTTGTATTTCATAATAAAAATAATTCAAAAATGACAAATCTAATTTACAAATGGCAGAGCTTACCTGCATTTACATGCAGCACACTTTGGGGTGTTTGAACTCTTTATAATAAGATAGGTACACATGGCTTTAATTCAGCTGCAAAGAATATAATCACCTATTTTCAACATCTTCCAGTCCTTCAAGTAAAATATTAAACAACTTTCAGTCTGGTTCCAAAGTATTCCCAAGAGCTGTTAACTCCCACAAGGCATTTAAATATTCATCATGTTATCTGCAGACCATGTGCTTGGAAAGAGACCAAACTGACACCTTTTATTATAAATTCCATCTTTTATGTGACTACTTTTAACACTGCGATTCACCTGGCTTTATTTTAAAAGTTCTGGTAGACGTGCACTGACTGTAAATGACTTCTGCTTCAGTATGTTTGAAGTGATGATAAATCCTGTGCAAGAAAATTATGTTGCCACTGTTCTGCACCCCTGCACTGGGAAGGAAGGTAAGTATGGTAATGTGAGTCATAGTCCCTGGATAACTTTGATGGAATAAATTCTGACCCCATTGAAGTAAATTGTAGCTTTTCTATTGACTTCAGTGTATCCTAGATTTCATCCTATCAGTTTTTGGTGCAAATCACCAGGCAGTTCACATCAATAAGGCTGCTGTCCATGTTGCAAAACTAAAACCTCAAGGTCAGTGGTCCAGGTCCATTTGTTGCAACATAAATTACAATATAGGTATATTCTCCAACTCTACCAGCTTTTGGATACAGCATCTCTCTCTCAGGTCTGTTCCCAAGTATTGTCCAGATACTGAAATCCCTGAACAAAGTAGCCCTATTGACAGCAATGGGAGGCTGATCCACAAAACTAAGGTTCACAGCATTGGGCCCTATATTACTAAATATTCCAGATTCTCTACAGTTGTTTATTGGTATTCAAAAAGTTAAAATTTAGGTTACAAGAAATTTAATCTGAAGATAATGAAATGTTTTCTGGAAGTCCATAAACCAAGAAGTATGGTTTCCAAAAGTCCACGGAAGTGCACCTATTCGTTCTCTCAAACTTTGGATGGTGTGATGAGAAAAGACAAAACGAGCAAAAAAGAGGCCACCTCCATCATCTAGAACCAACATTCTCAGTCTGGGCAGGGGGAGGAAAGTTTCCTTTGCTTTGAAGGAAGCAGATTAAAGTCAAGGACATATGCTAAAATCTTGGCAGCAATAATAAAGGAGTAATAGTAGTAAGGAGTAGAGCAGTTGCTGAATCAGGTGCAGATTTGGAGAAGCAGATGAAGTAGTAATTGCGTTTTCTTCTCCTACGACGAATGATCCTTTAGGGAAAACAACTAACATTCTTATTTTAACAATGCAAATCAGTCCAATCCAGTCTAACTTTCGATGATGATGTTCTGCTATGTGCAGCATATGGAGCTTTGTTGCAATAAGCATGCTAAATAAGTAACTTAAATTGGTAACATCTACTGACGCTGTTGTATTATTCATTTACCATATAAAGGTCCTTCTGGCTATGCATTAGGATGTTGTTTGGGCCACTACACATGTTATTTTTACTATACTGAATTGTATTAAAATAAAAATAAATTTACCAGAAGTCAAGTAAAATGTTGTTAAAATGGGATAGTAGAGGGACAGATGGAGGTGATATAATCCACTCCAGGGCCTGATGGATTAAAATATACTCCAAACAGTTTTCAGTGGGATATATATTTTGCAATGAGGAAGAATGGTGCCCAGGGTGAGTTACAATTGCAGAAAGCAAAAGGTCTTCAGAGAAGATGTTTGTGATTTCCTTGTTATGTTAATTTAAGAATGTTGGCACGTATGTAATTTATTTACCCAGAGCATATAATTTGACACAGTTGAAAACTACAGAAGTTTAAAATTCTAATTAACAAGGGAACATGCTGGGTTAAAAATACTTGTTATAAATTAAGTTAAGCTATATTTTAAGGAACTGTATACTAACACGATGGGCAGTTTGGTTTAAGTATATATTTACTGCTAATTAATGAATCACATTATTGAAAATATAGCACAATTTCTGTAGCTCACTTTCAAATACATATATTGATTATCAACATAAATAGTAAGGAGCACTTATCTAACTCCACTTCATACTACTCAGAAGTGTCTGAGAACAGGGGAAAGGACTCAACTTTGTTCAGACTGGAGCCAAGTCTGAGCCAGGAAGCTTGAACTGGGGGGTGGGGGAAGGCCATTAAATGTATATAATCACTTTTCTCTGTTACTTGCATGTCAACTAATCACAAACTCAGTCAAATATGCAAATTGTCTGAGTACCTGCTTGAAAAAATATTAAAAGAAAACAATGAATTAACAGCAGAGGGATAAGAAAAAAAAGTTTAATCATCTAAATATGACCTCTACCCTGTTTTGCTACTTCAGGGGAGGAAAACAAAACCAAAAAGACAATTCTTCAGTTTCCATGGCTCTTCCATAATATAAAAGCAGAAATAAGACTCTCCTGTAGCCTAAATTATTTAAGAGTATTTAAAACTCACTTTCAGAGTTAATTTGGATATTTTTCTTATAGGGATGTTGGAACTTCCTGGCTGTTACTTAGACCAAAGTTTTAAAAGCATTCACTAACAGTGGATGCCCAATTTCACACACCTACTGCTTGATTTTTAGAAATGGTGATCACCCATAGATTCCACTGGCTTGAAATTAAATTGTGGGTGTTCATCACTTCTGAAAATTCATAGGTTATAAAGGCAGAAGAGACCATTATTATTATTTAGTTTGACTTACTAAACAAACAGAGGCCATAGAATATCACATTAAGCCCAATACCTCATATTTCACTACAGTGTATCTTCCAAAAGGCGTCTGACCTTGATTTGAAGACATCAAGGGATCACTTTCCTTTATAGCATGGGACAGAGAAGGCATGAGGTGGACTCTAGCCTCGTGATTATAGCACTCACCTAGGATGGGGGAGACCTATGTTCTAGTCCCTGCTCCAGAAAGGGGAGTCAAATTTGGGTCTCCCACATCCAAGGTGAATACCTTACCTATAGGCTTTTAGGGAAAGGTTGTTCTGACTAAATTCCCTTGTGAATCTAGCCAGAAATAAGTGTTTTGTTAGTGTAAAAATCAACCATTCCAACGTTTCTGATTTTTTTTGTTATTGAAACAATTAGCCGGAATTGACACATTTGCAAAATAGTTCAGTCAACCTGAATCTGCATTTTTTGGTTAAAAAAGTTGTGTACAATTTTTTTTTCCCCAACTCCACTTATGACACCTTTGTATTTTTAATTGTTTCCTTTTAGGATGTAAAGTATGGTCTGAAATATTTACTTAAAAGTTGTGTTAAAAAAAAACAGAGTCCTAAGGGAAACGTCTGTTCATTATTAAATAGCTATTTCCTTTCAATGTCTAATAAAATCAGTATTAAATATTCATGTGTGCCTGTGTTTTCTTAGGAAGGTGTGTTTTTTTTCAGAAGTGTAACAATCATCAAGTGATCTGATGAATGTCAGGGGAACAATCCACGTTTAACTCTTAAGCCCACATTATATTCAAATGGCACACACACAATGGAACAGTAGAATGCAAGTTACAATGGTGCCTTAACAAGTCTCAGCTGTGTAATTTGATATATATATATATATTTTCTATTTTTAAAGGAAGTTTATGCTTTTGATGGGATATATATTTATGTACATGAGTCTTGGCACTCTTACCCAAAGCTGCTTGAAATTAAAAGATGTAGCATTTCCACCAATAATGTTTATTAGTTTTGTTGCATTCCTTACTTTTTATGAAGCAAGCCTGCCCTTTGCATAAGATTCTTTTTCTTTCAAAATAACAATATTTGATTTCCTTTTTATCTCATTCTGAGCTTATTACTGAAACCACAAAAAGTGAACAAACAGTATACACTGCCTGCTCTGGATTGCATACTTCTGCTCCCCATCTTCTGTTTAGGTAGCAAGCATAGACTACGGAGAACATTAACGGTGGGGGGGGGGTGCCCGCCTTCTTTAATGATGCCTGACAGCATTAAAAAAAGAGATAGTAGTAATACTTTAATATTGCAATGACAAAAGGTTTATAGTGGTGTGGCCCTTTTGATTATCAGAAATAAAACTCCCAGTGAGGTTCAACAGGGTCAGGATTTCACCCATAGATTTTAAGGTCAGAAGGGATTATCATGAGCCATAAGATTCCCACATATAGATAACCAGAGTCTGAACCCTGAACCTTCAAATCCCCAGCATGGACCTCTAACACTGGAGGTACAGGAGAAAATCGAAATATATGTTTTCACTTTCCTTTCCTGACAAAATTACCTTTTACCTTTAAATACAATATGTGCACTATTCAATTTCCCCTTTAAATATTAGTTGATTTTTCCATCATAAAGTAAATATGACTCTATATTACTATGGCTCTCATGTTCTGTCTCAACTATAGCTCACCTCAGCTATAGCTAATGCATCCATAATGACTGTAAGGAAGACCTTTTTTCCTTTTGTAAATAGAAACAAAGACAGCACAAAATACAATCCCATAGTCCTTCTGTAATTGCTTTGCTTTCCTTAGATTTTTAACTGCCTCTTTCCATATGTCAAGCAATCACTTCAATTAAATACATTCTTATAAGATGTGAACTGTTTGTGTTGAATGAAATGGCTATTACAATATTACCACAAGCCCACCCACTAATTATGTAACCACCACCTAGCCTATCTCAACTGATTCCCAGGGATAGAGAGTATGGGTAGTAGGAGTCAATTACTGATATATTAGTTTGGACCATCCCACCCCTTCACAATCATAACTTTGCAAAACTAACAGAGGATACATTAGTGGTAGCATTTCGTGGAAAGATAGTTGATCAAGAATTCAAAATGTAGTCTTATGTCATGGATAGATGCTTTTTAAGTAATTTCCCATTTAATTCACTTGTGGCTTTTAATGTGCTATAACATACTGGAGGTAGTTTTGTCTCAATCCCTACACACACTTACAAATGACAATAAGAGATCCTAAGCCAATTATTTGGTACTAACTGGATTGTTTGACAGTGTAAAAGTGTTTTCTTATCACAATCAGCAAGATCAAGAGGGCAGAGTTCCTTCACAAGGGACTATTTATCACTAAAAATAGATTTTGATTTATATTTTAAGTCCTATTTCCATAGATTTACCTTTCTTTAATGCAGTTTTCAGGATCCAGGACAATGTCACTGGCAAAATATCTTCACAAATAGCTGAGACCCTGCTCCCACTGAACCCATCAATTGGAATTTAGTTGCTGTACATGAGAAGAAGGTTTTGGCTCAATGTAAAATGGGATGGATTGTAAAAGAAGCTTTTTTATTATTAGATTTGATTTATTAAATTAGCACAGATGTTGCAGTTTAAACCTTCATATTTTTTTCCTCTTAGAAAGATTATTCTTAAAAGGCTTACTTAATGCTGCCAAATCAAAGACTTTTTTTTTTTTCTTCTAGGGTAAGGGAGTTAATATTTAGTCATTGAGTATCAATACTCCATTCAAACTGAAGTCTGCAGACCA
Source organism: Eretmochelys imbricata (assembly GCF_965152235.1). Taxonomy (NCBI): domain Eukaryota; kingdom Metazoa; phylum Chordata; order Testudines; family Cheloniidae; genus Eretmochelys; species Eretmochelys imbricata. The sequence continues at coordinate 88,758,295 of NC_135572.1, read as the reverse complement.
TCTGTGGCCAGAAGCCTCAATGAACACCCAATCTAGCATCAGTACCAGCAAAGCTGGTTAGAATCTATTTAAAACAGGGGATTTTTATTTTGTTTTTGTTTTTTTTTTTAATTTGACAGGGGAACTTTGAAAAGTTTCAGATCTGTTGAAATGTCTCCACCTTATTGACTAACAACCAGTGGGGTTTGGGTTATGGGGAATATTTATGAAATCATGAAAACTTAATGCATATACTGACTGAGACAAGGGAATATACATTTATACTTAGGAATATAAGAAGTAGGAGATAGACAACAGCAGCAACTAAAAATCACTGGTATTATGCTTTCAGAAACAATGTGCAGTTTGTAGGGGACTTTCTGCCAATATAGAACATAAATGTGCTGCATATGCATTTCCTCCATTAAATGTGTTTACCTCTCCTCACTGAGGATCCCAATAAACACATATAGTACTTTTCTGGCAACAAAAGTCTTTACAAAAACTGTTTATTTGCTGCTTATAACCCCACCACCCAATGACTACATCATCTCTAAACATACATGTGCACGCACACAAGCTTTATAGTCTTCAGAGATTTGGACTTTAGATACAAATAAATTGTGCTTATAACTGGGCTCAGATTATGGTTTCTGAGTGGCATACAAATTGTTGGCATTAATTATGTATTCACCTAAAACAGGTCTTGCCTTCTAATGTAAAACCAATTTCCTGATGGCTGTGTGTGCTTTTCTCTCCCCTTTCTTCCTCTTTTGGCTTGTAAAATAGTTAGTTTACTCTTTGCACATGTATTGTAATAATGAATTCCTGCTGAAATCCAGGGTAAGTGAATGTTCTGTTTCTTCACTTCAAACCTATGGATTATTGGATTCTTGACAAAATTTGTGAAATGCTCATACATTTAAGAAACACACTAGTACGTATATGTAGACAGCACTGGAGGCCTAATCCTTCAGTCATTACTTAGGCAAAATTCCCATTGACTTTGAGAGATGACCCAAAGCATGCACCAAGGTTTTAGCAGTAAGGATGGAGAAAAAAACAAAAGACTTTTAGAGACAGGAAAAACCTGCAAGATTTAGCAATATCTTGGATGCACGTTGATAAGGAAAGGTGTTTCCTATGACTTCTCAGCTTCTTCATAATTTAAGCCAAATTTGTAAAATGTTTTTATCCCTTAGTACTTTGAAGAATAACTTTCTGAATGTCAGCTGATCCAATGGAATACTTGAAACAATAGCACCAGGAGAATGATTGTTTATTAGTCTTGTGATAACACCCAAAGGCCCCATTCAGGATCAGGCATCCCTATGCAAGGTGCAAAGACAGGAAGGTATGGTCCCTGTTGCAAAGGTCCCTATTCCAACTAATTTAAGACAAGACATAATACAACATGAGTATTTTACTGTTGTTTTCCCTTCCCCTTTCTCCTATTTGTAATAGGTACTTACACAGGCCAGTTATGTACACAAAATGAAGGTTCCAATTAACCTTGAGAAAGATATTCCAAGAAACCAAAACAGATGAACTGCTCCAAAAAATGCCAACCATGAAAAGTAGAAGTGTGGAAAACTGGAGAAAGATTGAGAAACAATAGCAGGAATGTAGGGCTAGATGATTTTTTCCTGTTCCTAAAGTGTCTCATTTTTAAACTTTGCTGAAGAACATCATTAAAAAACTGAATAGCCTATATGGCAGGAGATCTATGATCGACACTGATTAACAAGGTCATGCAATCTTTAGTTCACCTTGTAAAAACTAGACGCGCTGAAACAGACATAATATATATTGAAATATGGTGTTTGATATAGTAGAAAGACATTAATTGATTGTAAAATGCCCACAAGTGTCTACATCTGTCTACCCATGTAATGAAGCATGTGACTTTAAGCTGGCATTATCTGCAAACAGGAGGATCTTTTGGCAGGAGGTGGCACTTTGAGCGTTCTGCAGGCTGCACTTCCATACATATCTTTGGCTAGCACCCATGTCCTGTAAATACTGGCCTAACATCTAAACAGGCACAGTGCCACGCTAACAGATGGACATGAAAATAGCTATTATATACAGCATGCTTGAGTTTCATAGGCAGTATTTTCATCAAGGAACACTGACATGGCAAGCTGATGAAGGTTTTGAGCCTATGGTTAGACGGGCATGTCATCACCATTCCAACTCCAATGAATATACTTTGAAACTCATGAAATAGATTGTACAGCATTAGCTCTTGTAAGTTAAGATTAGTGTTAGACAGGAAGCATTAGTATTAAAGATGTATTTAAAGCTATCGAAAAATCTCAAAGCAGTGGCTGAATGCTATAGAAAGAACTAGGAAATCAATAGGAGTCTTTCCATTTGCTTTAGTGCACTTTGGACCAGGCCCTATGTGCATATTAAAATGGTCAATTTTTTAAAACCACCCACATTATTAAACAAAACAAAAAATCTAAAGAAAAATGGATACACACATTTATAGGCCTGATTCCCCACTGTCTGGGATTGAAAAGATTGAGATTATTTACCTAAGAAAGGAGAAGAATAAGAGGGGACATGATAAAAATATATAAAGTAATTAATGGTATAGAGAAGTTAGAGAGAACATTAGCTCCTGATCTAATTTATAAACATTAGAAAAGGGGAAAATTCAAAACTGATAACAGGAAGTATTTTCCTCATAATTCACCATTAAAACTTTTAAACTCATTGCCATAGGATATTGTTTAGGTAATGAATCTAGCAAGATATAAAAATGGGATTGGACATTAATGTGGATATCTAGAATATCCAGAGTTAATGTAATGAATTGCATATCATGATTATATATTGTATAGTTATTATGATGAACACTATATTGCACACAATCGTGCCGGAGAGCTTCAGGTGAATTGAAAGTAAAAGAAAAGATTTTCAGCTTAAAAAAAAATCATATCCATTGTTACTGCTTTGTCTTTTGATGATTACAAGTTTCTGAAGCACAGTATGTAATGCTTTACATAATTATTGAAGTGTGATGAAGAAATCTGTTACCTTGCAAACCTTAAACATAGTTCCTATAGAACACCTGATGATTTAAGAGGCAAGAAATATAAAGGGAATAGTAGGGATCTAGAGTCCACCCGATATACCTGAGTTCTCTCTCTTTGTATTCTTTTATTAAAATTAATGCTTTTCAGTGCAAACCATAAGTAAATAAAAAGGAAACCATCATAGATCATGTAGGTCACATCATTATGAAGCTAAGGTATATTGAGACTCGTATCTCAGCTTCAAGGTCATTCTCCCACCCTCACCCACTTTGTTTTTTCCAGCTGAAAATGATAAAGATCTACAAGCCTCCAACAGTAAGGGTGGTCCTCCCAATATTTCCAAGTATTTAGGAAGTCACAAAAAGTGAGAAAAGTGAACAAACTAACATCACAGGCCACAGATTGTTTAGAGGGGCACCTCCATATGAAAAATGTTCCAAGATCATGCAATCTGTTTCAACTGACTTCAGTTGTAGTTTTGCTATTTATTCTGATAGGAGCAAAACTAAGCACATAATTTCCATCCTAGATTACTTTTTTTAAAGCAGCATATTGTAAGACTTTTGAATGCACAGACCTGAATGCAAAACATTTTATGCTGTAATATCTTATTAATTAATAAAAATACATTTTAACCCAAGATAAGATCTGATCTAACCAAAGGGACATCACTGTTTTATAACCAGATCATTAATTAATGTGTATGTGTTAATTTGCTTTTTTCCTAGCTTCATTGACAGATTATGTTTTTTTCTCACTGATGCTATTCAGGATTGGTCCCGCTAGTAAAACTTTGATCATCCCTGTGCACAGCTGATTAAATGACTCGAAGGCGGCGGGGGGACGGACAACTACTTTATATTTGTAGTCAGTTACAGGGTGCGTGGACCACAGCTGGTAACCATGCTCATTTTTTTTGTTTGTTGTATTTCAGAAATTAGGTGTTACATCCCTAATTGTATTTACATCTGTCAGGAACATTGATGCTACAAAAAATGAATGGAAATTTAATTGGGATGACATTATATCGTCAGGTTTCAGAGTAACAGTCGTGTTAGTCTGTATTCGCAAAAAGAAAAGGAGTACTTGTGGCACCTTAGAGACTAACCAATTTATTTGAGCATGAGCTTTCGTGAGCTACAGCTCACTTCATCAGATGCATACCGTGGAAACTGCAGCAGACTTTATATATACACTGCTGCAGTTTCCACGGTATGCATCTGATGAAGTGAGCTGTAGCTCACGAAAGCTCATGCTCAAATAAATTGGTTAGTCTCTAAGGTGCCACAAGGACTCCTTTTCATTATATCGTCACTGTACCTTAGGCTCTGTCATGCTTTTTAATAGGGAAAAATCCCTGTCATAGGGATTTTTAATTCAGTGCCAAACAAATGAATCTGGAACAGGAAGAAAAATAAAGTTAGATAACTTGAAATGGAAGGAAAGAGATCACTTTTCAATTGCAAAGCAATGTCTAATGTGCAGTGGAGAGGAATCTAAAGTCCGTTCACCCCCATGGGCGGCGAGTTATATTCTTTTGTGGTGCCGGGCTCCAGGAATATTCAGGGCTGAGGGCCCTGCTCCACCAAAGTTTGGAGCTGGGTCTCTCCCCCCGGCCCTGCCTGGAGCGGGCCCCAGCCCCGCCTGCCACCCTCCCACCCCGTGCATCTCCCCCCCTACCCCACCGCACCCTTGCCTGAAAGAAAGTGGCGTGCGCCTCTCCTGTGCCTGCTTGTGCTGCCAGTGTAGCACATTCCTATGTGGAGCGGTATCCTACACTACAACCGCTCCTGGCATCAACTGCTGTCTGATGCCCCAGGGCCCTAGTGCCCCGCATCCCCTAATGGCAGGGTAGGCTGCCCTTACCCTGCCCTTCTTCCCTAGCCTTGAGCCTCTCCAATGCCCCAAACACTCAACCCCAGCCCCAGCCAGATCCCTCACCCCCCCCCGGCACCCTAATCCTCTGCCACAGCCCTGAGCCCCCTCCTGCATCATGAACCTCTCAGCCCCACAGCCCTCACCCCACATCCCAACTCTCTGCCCTAGCCCTGAGCCCCCTCCCAAACCCCAAATCCTCAGCCCCACAGCCCTCATCCCTGCACCCACTCCTAACCCCAAACTCCCTCCCAGAGCATGCACCCCCTCCCCCTTCCCACACTCCCCCTCCTGCCCCCAAACTCCCTCCCAGAGCCTGCACCCCTCACCCCCTCATGTACCCCCACCCCCTGCCCCAGCCTGGAGCCTGCACCCAGCACCCAAACTCCATCCCAGAGCCTGCACCTTGCACCTCTCCTGCACCCTAATCCCCAGCCCAGGACCTGCATCCCAGACCTCCTCCCCCCACCCAAACTCCCTCCCAGAGCCTTAGGCAGGTGGGGCGGAGTTTGGGGGGAGAGTTGGGGGGCGGGTTCTGGGCACCACCAAAATTTCTACAAACTTGCCACCCATGTTCATCCCGATGCACTCTGGAGCCAGATCACAAAGTTTTAAGGACCCAAAAGAGTCCTTCAACTATGGAAACAAACTGAAAATACTCTACCTTTAAAGATTTGATAAAGGGTGAACTTAGGTCCATTTAACTTAGAGACCAATATGATTATAATAAATGTATGATATAATAGGATTTCCCATAGCTGTCTACTAAAAAATAGATCAGCTCAATGAAAGATAGCGTTTTAACTTGAAAAGGAAAGGGCAGTAGCATAAGGCATTTCCATTTAAGACAGTAGTGATCAGAAGAGTACATTCCTTGTGTAGCATTTCTAGCAATAGAAAAAGGAAATTCTGAAGTCAGCCAACTAGAAAGCCAGGGGAAACCGGATTATGCCAAATCACAACTTTTCCCCCTCTGTGAAGTCATGGGTCAGGCTTTCAGCTAGTGCAAGTCATCATAGGTCTATTAGAGAAACTGAATAAGTGGGTTTTTTTACCCACAAAACCTTATGCCCAAACAAATCTATTAGTCTTTAAGGTGCCATTGGACTCATCTTTGTTTTTGTGGATACAGACTAACATGGCTAGCCCTCTGATACTTGGCATAATGCTGAAATATAGCAGTTGAACATCTGGCCCTAACCATAAGGATGTAAAGAGGGCATCCCTTCTGAGCTCTTTCTCTGATGCTGCTGTAGTTGGAAGGATCCCCTATGTTCTCTCCAAAGAGCTATTGTATCGTGCTGATTCTGTGACTTGCTGAGCTGTTTTCTCTTCCTGGTACTGCTGCCACAGGCCACGTCTACACTACCTGCCGGATCGGCGGGTAGTGATCGATCTATTGGGGATCGATTTACCGCGTCTAGTGTAGACGTGATAAATCGATCCCCACTCGCTCTGCTGTCGACTCCAGAACTCCACCAGGGCTAGAGGCGGAAGCAGAGTCAACAGGGGAGCGGCGGCTGTCGATCCCGCGCTGCAAGGAAGCGAAGTAAGTGATTCTAAGTCGACTTCAGCTACGCTATTCTCATAGCTGAAGTTGCGTATCTTAGATTGATCCCCCCCACATAGTGTAGACCAGGCTTTAGTCATGATCACCTATTCTGCTACCGCTTCTGTGGCTACTGGGCTTTCCACTTCCGTCCCTGACATTGCTGATAATAGTTTCCCTCTTTCCCCCTCTCCTCATTCCCACCTGGCTGTCCTTTGCCTTATTATTAGAGCCTGCTGCCATGTTTCTTAAATCATCCTGTGACACACTGGGACACAATCCGAACTCATGAGTGGCACTGTAACCTGGTGTGTCCTTACAATGCTTTATTGCAGCAAGCAGCCTCAAACCTGGACTGTTCACAAACAGCCTCCAGCATGTAAGTTACTCCCAGCTATGTCTGTGTGTGTGCTGCAACCAGCCAACTATACCTTGGCTCTTACCAGCTGTGGTTATGCTGCAGGTTGACCCCAACACTCCCCCCCACCTCCCCAGTCCTAGGTCTTCACCCAGAAATGTACCTATGTCCTGTACTGTCCAGTCTCCTGGACAGTACAAATATATTGTCCATTATTCCTTTAAAGGAATATTATGCCAATTTATTATTTAAGATACCCAGACACTCCAATGTGAACATACCAGATTATCTAAAACAGTAAAACAAGTTTATTGACTACAGATAGATAAATTTTAAGTGAATACAAGTAATGAGGAATAAGCGTCAGAAATGGTTACAAGAAAGTTAAAGATAGAATGTTTATTAGTATCTACTTAAGAAACTTCCTCTCCACATGCTCCAGAAGATTATTGACCAAACTTTTGAGGTCAGGACCCCTCCCCCAAAATCCAACAGCTGTTTCCTTGTGTCTTCTCAAGAGCAGAGAATGAGATGGGCAGGTAGAGATGAGGTGTCTATCTCTTTCTTTTATAGTTCTGTCCCCCCTTTGAGAAGCATTTCCAGACTGGAACAAGGTGACAGACAGTCTGGTGAAGAAAGAAATTCCATGCTGTTTCTTTGCTAAAAGGTAGATTTTTGTCCCTGCCCCCTTCCTTGCCAAAGAAGTCCACTTAGCAGGTAATGGCTCATTAGCCTTGTTGACACCTGGTTGAAATGTTATCTTGCCCTCTGTCTCTGAGAAAATGGTTTAAACACTCCCTAGACTTAAACATATTTCAGTCATGATTTCAGTTTATGTTCATAACTTTACATATAATATTGCTATATGCATGATATTATTGATCAACAAGATATGAGTTTCTAAATGGTATTGCACAAGGCATACATTGAACAAATATTATTACAATAGTGTGCAGGCTGTGAACACAGAGATATATTCTGTCACATTTTCCCATCCCTATAGTCTTTGCTATTCCTTATTTAACTCCTCATCCTCTATTCATTGTGATATTTTGTCTTTCCTTATTGAAACCCTGTCCACTCTCCATCTTCACCATCTCTCATTCACACTTCAGTTTCAATCTCACTTTTCACATCCTCATCTTGTATTTTTCACTCCCTGCCTCTTTACCACTCCTTTTGATGCAGGCTCTCTAGTTCAGTGAACTACATAATCAGCTCTAGAGTTTAAATTAAAAACTCTAGTTTAGCAAGTGTGAGAATGCATGTTGCATGCAACCAGAAAAACAGTTTCACCTATGGGTTTACCTTGGAGAAAGTTTAATAGATGTGCTAAGTACCGTACACTTTTAATTACAACAATAGGGTATTACATTCCTGTGTCTTGTTTTCTCTTCTAAATCATTTGCCAGGTGCCAGAGTCTCCTCCAACTTCTCTTAGTGGTCTGGCAGTGCCTTATCCACACTGCTCATCTGCTCCTGAAAGACCCCCTTGAATCCATTCTCTGCATCCGTGAAATCCACTATATGAAGCAATGAGGAACACTTTCTCACAAATAACAAATACAGGAGGCTCCCAGAATGAAGCAGATAAAACTGGGGAAAATCTCTTGAAATAAGTGGATAGATAACCCAGCCAAAAATGAACAGAAACAAACAAACAAACAAAAAGAACCAGACAGGTAGCTGCTTTGCTTATAGTGAAGTTCCAATTTGCAAGTAAAACATACTTTTTTCCTTAACTGTCGATCTTCCCCCTATCTCATACATCACGAGTACTTCAAATTCTGCAGGTCAAATTCTACCAGAGGAAGAAAAGATTCTTGCAAATTGCACTTAATTAACAATGTTGTTAATGCATTCAAAGAAGAGGAGAATCCAGGCATACTCTACAACAACTACGGGCTCTGCAATACCAACACTGATTAAACAGAAAGTACATGTTTTGTCTCTAAAGAAAGCAGATATGATTTGGTGCTCAATAGTTAGAACAGACACAGAAGTGCTGCTAGAAGCTGTTCTAACACTACTGAAGATGATGGCATTATAATGATTTATACCAACTGAGGATCTGGCTAGAGATCACATTTTCCCAATGCAGAAAATGCCATTTTTACAGATCTAGTTCAGATCCACAAATCTGAGTAAGTTCAAAGTTAAGAATGAAACTCTACCACTGTAATTAGTGTAGGTAACTTTTAATGCCTATTAGCGCTAATACGGGTATAGGAACATGATATCAATTTTTTAGGTTGGGTTAATAATTCCAAGTATGGTTCAGCCTTTTCTTGGTGATGTATGGGCCATAAAGAATTAATCTTGACTTTCTAAATGTTGGTTGATTTTGTGGTGAGGTCAGCTAGAAAAGCCATCCTTTTGCACAATAGCTGAACTTATATGACATCGAAGTTACGGGAAAACAAAAATGGAACTATATAGATAGCCTTTTGGAATCACTTTTTATACTAGAACTGCATTTTAAGCACTTCTACTACTACTTTTGGGAGACTACTTCATAGCCTAATAGAAGTCTCAGTTTCCCTTGGCCAGTTCTTTCATACTTTTAATTCCATTTGTCCTTTGAGCAGAACCTCCAGGTAGTTGCAAAGAGCTATTGTATCGTGCTGATTCTGTGACCCTAGTCTGTGACAATTGCTTGCAAGACCATATTGTGTGTTCAGTATTTGCCTAGAATATCGATTGTGAACTGTTGATTTTAGTACTGATGTGTTTTTTCTTAACCAATCAACAATTTACTAATTCACACAGGACCAAGTGTTCGGATGTGAGAAATCCTGTTCAAGTGCAAAGTTGACCTGAAAAGAACCTAGCATTAAATTAGTAAACTAACACTCCCTGGATTCTATTTAAAAAGGACTCAATTCATTAGATTTCATTCTAATATCAGCAAATCTAGTTTTATAGACTTTAAAGCTGAAATATAACTGGCACCTTGACTGATTATTAAAATTGATCCCCTTTCATATTTATTCAAAGAACGCAGAATATCACACTTACTCTTTGGGCACAGAATAAATTTTTTGAGACTTTATCAATATATTATACCTATGAACTATTTTTAAAAAAAATAATGGATTTAAGAACTTTGGTACTTGGCATCAAGCTTTTCATTGTCTCAGAATATCTCAGTAATAATTGACTCTTCAAACTTACCATATAATTAAAACTCACCAAAACGTTATGCATAGCCCACATTTACAGATTGTTTTTAACTTGGTCATTTGGTGTAGTTATTCATTATAACTCAATGTTTATTTTTCAGGAGTTTCTTTAAAGCAAAATTTTGTACACTCGCCTGTATTAACAGATAAGCTTTCGGGTTTGGTATCTTCCATAAATGACAATTAATCCTAGTATTTCAAATTGTAATAACTACATATTACACAAGATCTACTCACAAAGGAAAGAAACAAGGAAAAACTGGCATACATTACAGCTGCTCTGTGCTGCTATGGTGATTCAGAGAAGCGGTAAATCATGAAAATTCCCAGACAAAAACTACATTAATATAGAGTTATGGTTGACAGGACATATGGGTTATTTAGGGTGAAAAATAATGTTACAAGGATGTTGTAGTTATAAAACAAGCATTTATATCCTAATAAATTCAGAGTTAAGGTTACACTTTAAAGAAATCTAGAGATGTTAAGTATGGAAATGTAAGATTAAGGCATGCAGACAACGTTAACTATAGTATGTAACATGTGGGGCTGAGGGAGAGGAACTGGTAGAAAAGAACATGGTATGCTGATGCCTGAGGCCTGGAATAAAGACACTAATCTAGAATCCTGGAAGCAGAGAGTGAAATACTGTGTTGGGAGTTTGGAAATAAGAACCAGAGAATATAGATTATTATCTTCAAAAAGAATCCAGATGATCCAGGTTAAAATGTACCATTCACTATCCAATTTTGCATTATACAGCACTGGGAACTGTACTGAAAGACTGAGATTGATTTAAATTACTTATCTGTGGTGCAAAACATAAAATAGCTTTCCCTCCCTAAGCATATGGTTTATGAAAATATACATACTGTATTTTCAAGGGAAATCTGTAGGTTTCCTGGGTTTCTTAAAAAAACAAACAAAAAAACACTGGCAGGAAGCCTGGGGCTTTTCCATTTCACATGAGAATTATGATTTGCCATGCAAATTCCAAATTATTCCTCTTCAGCAAATGTTTCTATATTTCCTTATGTACTATCAACAAGAATAATACATTCAGATTTAAGATAAATTCTGAAGTACTCTATTGCATTCCTTATGAATATACAATTCGGTATGACATTTAGAATGCTCTGAGAACAAATGCAAATAATACAGACTATACAGAGACAAATGCCTATACAAGAAGTAGATCCATCACACTATTATTTAGTCATCAAATAAAACCTTGGGTTTCATTTTTCTCATAGGTAACTTTCTATTTGTCTGAGAACTTCTAATCACATTTCACTCAATAGGCAAGCCATATGTAAATATACCACTTAAGAATGAGGTGCAGTAGTGAACTGTACTACTTACCCCACAGAAGACTGGGTGGGGGATGATTCTCCACTCTGCAACACGTAATCTGAAGCCTCAACTGAGCAGAGCACTTCAGCAGATATTTAAGTCCATCTTTATCCATCCCATTAGTTGTGACGTTATTGACATAATCTGGGACCGTATAGATCATTGTTGCATCCAAGGTCCTGTAGTGGCACGAAATCTTATATAAAAGGGGTCAAATGAGGTGTCTAAGACAAGGTTATGGTTTGCTGATTATGATTAAGCTGTCTATATGTGTGTATCATTTTTATAGTTGACGTTATGAATATTGGCTCTATACTGTCTGTAGTTCAAACTTGTGCTATGCTTCTGGTTGACACCCCAGAGAAGTTGGTGTCAGCTCTGCCTAGCCTGCTTGATGGCCCATTAAGGACCATCAGACATACAATTGACCCACTGAGAGAAGGCAGACCGGCCTTGTGACTCAGCAAGGTATGCAGGGACATGCCTATGGACAGAACTCTGAGGTTTTGCCATGCCATGTGATGGGCAGCTTGTCTTTGGAACAAGGAAAAAAAGACCACATGGCAAGAGAATATAAAAAGCTGCTGCAGCTCCTCCATCTTGTCTTCAGTCCTGCTTCTTTCCTCTGGAGGGACTTTGCTGCACTGAAGCTTTGAACGAAGGACTGAAAGACCCATCCCAGCTGTGGATGTACTCCACAGCCTTGATTTGAACCTGCAGTTTATTCCATCACTGCTGCAAGCTTGAACCAAGAACTTTGCCATGACTGTATGTACTTGATTCCATTTAACCAATTCTAGCTCTCATCTATATTTCTTTCCTTTTATGAATAAACCTTTAGATTTTAGATTCTAAAGGATTGGCAACAGCGTGATTTGTTGGTAAGACCTGATTTGTATATTGACCTGGGTCTGGGGCTTGGTCCTTTGGGATTGAGAGAACCTTTTTTCTTTTACTGGAGTATTGGTTTTCATAACCATTTATCCCCATAACGAGTGGCACTGGTGGAGATACTGGGAAACTGGAGTGTCTAAGGGAATTTCTTGTGTGACTTGTGGTCAGCCACTGGGGTGAGACCAAAGTCTGCTCTGTTTGGCTGGTTTGGTTTGCCTTAGAGGTGGAAAAGCCCCAGCCTTGGGCTTTAACTGCCCTGCTTTAAGAAATTTGCCCTGAATTGGCGCTCTCAGTTGGGTCCCGCCAGAACCAGCATCATTACATTAGTATAAATGAGACATAAGCATGGGCTTAAAGTTAAACATACGCTTTTCATTACACACCATCTATCTTCTGCACTGGAGACATCATTAGTCCTCCATAGCCTAATCTCATCCAGTCCATAACCATCCCTACACAGGTTTCAGAGTAACAGCCGTGTTAGTCTGTATTCGCAAAAAGAAAAGGAGTACTTGTGGCACCTTAGAGACTAACCAATTTATTTGAGCATGAGCTTTCGTGAGCTACAGCTCACTTCATCAGATGCATACTGTGGAAACTGCAGCAGACTTTATATATACACAGAGAATATGAAACAATACCTCCTCCCACCCCACTGTCCTGCTGGTAATAGCTTATCTAAAGTAATCGTCAGGTTAGGCCATTTCCAGCACAAATCCAGGTTTTCTGGATTTGTGCTGGAAATGGCCTAACCTGACGATTACTTTAGATAAGCTATTACCAGCAGGACAGTGGGGTGGGAGGAGGTATTGTTTCATATTCTCTGTGTATATATAAAGTCTGCTGCAGTTTCCACGGTATGCATCTGATGAAGTGAGCTGTAGCTCACGAAAGCTCATGCTCAAATAAATTGGTTAGTCTCTAAGGTGCCACAAGTACTCCATCCCTACACAGTGAATGAGTCAAGGACAATGTGAAAAAAAGAGTATGTGATCATCTAATCAGAAACTGTATTGTATTTCTAACATTCTCTCCTTACTACTGGGCACTGGACAGAGGTCTTTGCTGAGTTGTCCCCTGGGACTCAGCTCTTCTTCCTGAGCAGTTGCAGTTAATTTAGGACCCATCAACTGGTTCAAGTTCTTCTTCCATTGTGTATTACTTTACATCAGTGGTTCCCAAACTGTGGGGTGCGCTCCCCAAGGGACGTGGAGAGGAACATTCACAGGGGACGGGGAAGGGAGTATCACCCAGCTGCACTCTGGCCCAGCTCCATTCTGGCTCCGCTCCCGGACATGCCCCCAACCCCCTCCCACTGTGGCTCCTGTCCTGACTCCAGCTGCAGCCCTAGCCCTAGCCCTAGCTCCTACTCCAATCTTGGCCCCGCTTCTGGCCCTGGCTCCCAGTGGGTATACGGACAATGTCCATTACAGGTAAGGAGGGTCATGAAAAATAAAAGGTTGGGGAATCACTGATCTACACAAAATTTTGTCTGCCATCATGCTTCCTATTTGCCTAATTTTATTAGGTACCTCACTGTTTTATCTAGTCTTGACTAAACTAAATAATTATCACCAAAACTTTAATGATCTAGAAAAGGAGGAGATCACTAAGTGTCACTGGATCCTTTGGGAATCCCACTGTTAACTTCTTTCTAAGAAGAAAATATTAACCATTTATTCCTTATTTAATTTCCCATCTCTTAGCCATTACTTTGATCAGGTACTCTGCAAGTGCTCTTTGTGAACAACTCTGCCAAAGGCTTTTTGAATGTCCAAATTAATTATATGAACTAATGTTTCTTTATCCACTAGTTTGTACACATTCCATTGGGTTGGGTCAGGAGTTTCTTTTGCAGAAGCCATATGAGAGTCATCACAATTTGGGGGCAGGAGGGAGAAGGGAGCCAGATGATTGTTTCACAAGCATTCTCAAATGTCAAGGCCAGTGCCACTCATTAATATACTCATTGCTCTTAGGCTGAAAAGAGCAAGCTGCTGCTCTCATCTGTCCTACCATAGGTTCATCTTCTATTGCCATAGCAGTTGATGTAAGGAGAACTTCTGCAAATGTCTCTCATTAGTACTGTGCACTACCTACATTGTCAGCCGCATCAAGAACACTTGAGTAGGAGGAGGAGAGGGAAGTGGGACTAAACTACAAATGTGCAAACACTGCACCTACTGCAGACCACCTCTTCCCCTCCCCAAACTTGCATATACATCCCAGGCTAAATTTAAGCAGTCCCACTTTGGCAAAACAATGTCAAATGCTCATGAGAAATCCAATAACTTCAAATCACTTCCAACAGCAAAGAGAAACCCACTCAATCGTGACACACACACACACACACACACACCCAAGCCATGGGGCATGTGCCCTTCCTATTAGCCAGGGAAGACCTCTGAGGAGAAAGTGGAAGTAAGGTTTTGACAGGGTTTTGTTTGTTTCTTGGGTTGGGGGGCAGGGATGAGAAGATTATAGATGTGAGGGAGATAGCTGGCAATACTAGTGGGATTCCCTGTGTAAAACTGAGTTGAAAAGTTTTCATAAGGGGCTCATTCATTGCCTTGTGCAGCCAAAATTGTAGGCAAGAGCAACTTAAATAAATTACCTAAGTAGAGGCATTATTACTATTTGCATATTAATCCCTTTCTCTCTCTATCCACCCTCTTCCTCTCATAGTGTGAATTCCTTACTGTATTTGATAAAGTCTTGATTGGTAAAGTAACAATACTGCTAGACAATAAATCTTATTTGTGCAAGAAGTGCAGTTTATCTCCAAAGAGGCAGGTGAAAATGAAAGTAACATTTAAAATAACCACAAAAATATTTGAGAGAATTTCTCCCCAACTCTTCTTTTAACTGCAAGAATGAGTTCATAAACAATAGATAAAATTCAACTCATTATATGGCAAAATCATGCATGTTTTCCACTAAAGGAAAATTGAAACTTATTTTATTAAACAAAGGAAAGGGAATTTTAGGAGAGATATAGAAGACTGGACCTCATTATGGTGCAATTCTAAAACTCTGTCCTGTACTCTTTGGAAAATTAGAAGAATTTACATTGAGTTCAAGAGATGCAGCAAAGTGAATCTAATCTAATGTTTGACCCTCCACCAATCTGTTGTGGAAATTTTGCTATTTTGTGTCCTGACTTGAGTAAATACTTAAAATCATAGAATCATAGAATATCACAGTTGGAAGGGACCTCAGGAGGTCATCTAGTCCAACCCCTGCTCAAAGCAGGACCGATCCAGAATTAAATCATCCCAGACAGGGCTTTGTCAAGCCTGACCTTAAAAACTTCTAAGGAAGGAGATTCCACTACCTCCCTATGTAACGCATTCCAGTGTTTCACTACCCTCCCAGTGAAAAAGTTTTTCCTAATATCCAACCTAAATCTCCCCCACTGCAACTTGAGACCATTACTCCTTGTTCTGTCATGTGCTACCACTGAGAACAGTCTAGAGCCATCCTCTTTGGAACCCCCTTTCCGGTAGTTGAAAGCAGCTATCAAATTCCCCCTCATTCTTCTTTTCCGTAGACTAAACAATCCCAGTTCCCTCAGCCTCTCCTCATAAGTCATGTGTTCCAATCCCCTAATCATTTTTGTTGCCCTCTGCTGGACTCTTTCCAATTTTTCCACATCCTTCTTGTAGTGTGGGGCCCAAAACTGGACACAGTACTCCAGATGAGGCCTCACCAGTGTCGTATAGAGGGGAACAATCATGTCCCTCAATCTGCTGGCAATGCCCCTACTTATGCATCCCAAAATGCCATTGGCCTTCTTGGCAACAAGGGCACACTGTTGGCTCATATCCAGCTTCTCGTCCACTGTCACCCCTAGGTCCTTTCTGCAGAACTGCTACCTAGCTATTTGGTCCCTACTCTGTAGCGGTGCATTGGATTCTTCATAGCTTATTCATAGCTCAATTAAATTTATAATAATCCAAAAGTTGTTTAACAGGCTCTCATACACTACTATGAAACATTTAAAATATACATCCTTATTAGTCCCTGGAAAAAAGGCACTCTCAATACATTAACTATAGATAGTGAGCTACACAAAGCCATTCTTTCCCCACCACTGTTGCAGTGAAGTTCCCTTCATTAGCTGATTATTTCAGGTATAAGTGTGCAATCAAGGAAGCAATTTTCTTCCAGGAAACCTGCTACACAAAGTTTGTTAATTGTGACTACATCATCTTCATTAGTACATGACTGGAATTATGTCCTGTGCTTAGCAGGGCTGACAAGATATGGATGAGTCTTGTGAAAGATATTTTCTTCTTTTCTAGGGTGCTGCTACTTTTAAAAAAGTGACCTACCAAAAGTTGGCATTCTGGATTTTCTGATGATAAGGTCCAAACATTCTTTCCTTATCAACTTTACAAAATTTAATTAGAATTTAGGTGGGTTGGAGAATTGGAGATAAACTAGTTTTTTTCCATTGCCATTCCGCTGTGCATGTTGGATCAGCAGCTTCTCGATCTGGCCTCATCTCAAACACATTTCAACAACTGTTAATGTGTGAAATTGATCTAAGTGCTTGTGGAATGTTATGCTTTGCATCCACAGTACAGTAATTTTGCACATAACCAAATGAAATTAAATTCTGTTCTAAATGTCTCAGCAATTTTCCCTATAAAAAGCTATTCATGATCTCTACTTGATGTTTGTTATACAAAGCCCCTATCCCCATTCAGAATGTAGTTCATTGGAAACAAGAACAGTTTCAGTATAGAGCAGATCAATAATGAAAACAACACAAACTAAAATGTGAACAGTCCAATCCTACTGCTTGTTTCTGATCAGGGATACAATTTTGTCATCACAGCTTACCAAATTTTCAAAAGGTACAGACAGATTGTCAGATAGATATTTGAGATTTAAAAAGTCAGTCATTTACTCTCACCATTACAAACATACTTGAAACCTGGTATGGATTACATGTGCCTTTAAAGCAAAACCCTTTGTTGGGAGTGGCAGAGAGCTGAACTTCCCAGTAGGCATTCTGCAGGAGTTGTGTGTCCAAGTCAAAATTCCTCCTCCAACCTCTGTGCTCCTGCCCTCCTTACTCTGGTTTCTCTTCAGAACGTATAAATCTTTTGCCTTTTACTAAAGATTTCCGTGGAGAGGAACATTTATGAGTTTCTACCCAATTTCTTTTTCAGCGAATGGAACTTACTCCATCTGTGTTCCTGCCCAGCTACAACAGTCAGAGTGTGTGGGTGGATATCACAGGAATTGCCTTATCCCTGCTCAAACCATAGGACATACATGGAGGGAGCATTCCTGTGTTCCAGGAAACAGAGAAGTTATTTTTATTGGTAGTTTGGGCCTCCAAGTGTTACTGTAAATGCGTAGAGACTTACTTTTCTGTAGGGGTGCAAGGCTAATGAGACTCTAAAGGCAAGCAAGACATTACCTATGATATAAGTTTTGGTAAGGTCTGAGAAAAAAAAAAGATTGGAGCTGCTCTAGGTCATTTCTATTAACCCTTGCTATGTTTACAAGGTGGGACAGCAGTATTTTATCATCAATAGTAACCAATGTCACTTGAGTTACAGCAATTAAATAATTCAGCTTGAGTTACAGCTGGACACAGTAGCCAAGTGGACAGAGAGCTTTCTTTGGAAAGAACGTAATATGGGGTTAGAGTCCACACTCATATTTGAGTCTAGTAGTTTGTGCTGTTGAAAAACTAGAGTGATCTTTCTCAGCTATCAAGAGCAAGGGAAGAGATTACAGCAATTCATTTAAAAGAGGGCATTTAGTGCAAGCATGAATGATAATCATCTCCAGGTCATTCAACATGAAAGTTTCCCTCATCCCTAATTGACCCCCCTTCACTATAATTTTGCACTCACCAGTTCACCTTGTCTTGCTATCATTCTCAATTTCTCTTCAAGTCCATTTTGAGCCAGTAGTTTTACTTTGAGTTTTATACCAGTGTAAATAAAATGAGAATCTGATGGAAATGAACTATTTTATGAGAAAGGTGAACAAGATTTCTCCAGCTAGATGGTTCAATCAAAACTTTATAACTGGATACAAGTGAATACATAAGGGCGGATATCTGCTAAAATTAAAATTCATGCTTAATCCATGTCAGTTTGAAAAGTTAGTCCTTAGATGGTTTGAGTCTTTGGTTACTTTTCTCTATGATCAGGTAAAAGTTACTGATAAAATGGATAAAAGCTTCAATTCTAAAAGTTATTCTAAAGATTCTGTAAATACTTCTAACAGTCCCACATGATTATCTGGGCCTGTGATTTTTGTTTCTTATCACTGGGAAACAAACATTTTATTTGTCAAGCTGATTTCCAGGTAAACCAGACATAAGCATAAGTTTAGATGAAATTTTGGCTACAACAAC
This sequence comes from Eretmochelys imbricata, assembly GCF_965152235.1. Taxonomy (NCBI): domain Eukaryota; kingdom Metazoa; phylum Chordata; order Testudines; family Cheloniidae; genus Eretmochelys; species Eretmochelys imbricata. The sequence goes on along the minus strand of NC_135572.1, from coordinate 88,739,673 downwards.
TGAGGTAGACAAGATTCCAGGATAAGTCTTAAACTTAATTTTAAAGATGGGCACTATGTTGAACACACAGGCATAAGAAAGAAATGATTTTTTAAAAAATCTAGTGAGTGTTCATTTACTTCGTGCATATAGCTAGTGAAATAATGTCCTTTTTTATATATATAAAAAGTAGAAATTTTAGCAAAATGTGTTTTTTTTTTTAATTCTAAAGTGTTTTGCGTTTTCAGCAACCAAGACGTTTGTTTTTTGATCCAAAATATTTTTTACAAGAACTATTTCATGTTCATCTACAGTTCATAGGAAAAATAATTATTTCCCAGACAACCTACCCATCTGTCATTCAAGAACAGCCGTACCTCATTTACCCCATTTCTGTGATTCAGCTTTACTCTGCTGAGAAGGCTACAAAGGTAACAGACATTTTCTCTTTTGTGCAGGAACTCAATAGTTCTTTGCCCTTCTCAGGCAAAGCAGTCTTTCATGCCTCAGTGGAGAAACTCAATAGTCTTTTGCTGGAAGTCATTGGCCCTAAGAAGCTGCTCCCATGCAAGTAGAAAAATCTCTAATTACAAAGGGCTCCCTTTACTGCCATGATTCTCTTTTTATATCCACCCTTAATGAGGTCTAGGTGTCTGCTCCATGATTGACAGAATGTATAGAGGCCTCTGGGTGCAGTAGGGTTTCTCTCTCCTTGAATAGAAATAGTTTTACTAAATTACAGTTTAGGTCCTTGAAATAGGAGGGGCCTCTAAAAAAATTAAAGCGTACTCCATTTCAAATTTTATCAAAATCTGTTAATAAATAAAAGGAGATATGGGGAAAAGAAGATTCTCTAAATATAGACATTTTTGTTCAAATATGACAAAAATATACACATCTGGCTACACAAATGCCCTTACCCTACCCTTACCCTTCACTAATTTTCATTATTGACAGGTGGGAGGCCAGAGCTGAGAAAAAATGATAATTGCACTTGTAAAATTAATATTTATATGAGTACATCTGCTATCAGTCTCTTAAGGCAGCATTTTTGGCCAACTGCTACTAGTAAAATTCTGACCATGTCTTCATAACTTATTTAAGTAAATAATCTCATCGCCGATAAAAATCAGGAAAAATGTGAGCTTGGAGATGGCAGTGTCATGAAGGAATCCTGCCAAGCTCATATTCATATGGGACTCGGCCCGGGAGTGAGATCATGTGTAGTGTCACCCTTGGCTGGTAATAGCTGGAAGGCTGCCATCTTTTGTTTACAGTCCACCACGCTCAGTCATATAGTGCCTTCACTCCTGTTTTTCTTTGTTTTCTTAAGTGTTCACGTGTTCTTTCTTCTTTTGATATGTACGTACGAACAATTGTGTATTTTAGCGTGCACGCTGATTTCTGCTTCATGCGCTATCCATGCTTCACATGATTGAGTTTGCAGGTGATCATCTGATGAACTTGGATCAAGTGGATATTGAGGAGGATACATTTTTGTTTGCTTCTCTCCATCAGTTTCGGGAACCTTCACAGAAAATATCAGAGAGTGCTGATGAAAGGATAAATAAAAGAGTTTTGAGAGAAGTGATGGAAGACATACATATATATCAAAATATTCAGAGTACTTGGTGACCAACTTATTTCAAACTATGTGCATAAGATTTATAAGCTATTAAAGCCTATAATATTCATTATATTTGCTTGAATATAGGCTAGTTTTTCCTCACTTTTTCAATGCCTGTCTAGAGATTACCAGTCTTTTTTCTTTTGCACATATGGCTTGTTGTCACTCTGTGTGTCCAAGGTATTTGCTTGAGATTAATTAATGGTCCTTGGGGAGATAGAGAAGCAAACGCGAAGAGAGATGTCTGCCTAGAAAATGATGCAAGAAAAGCTATCTGCCCTAAACATTCTGTGCATTGAAAGTGACAGACTCTGTAGTTTATCATCTGAGGACATCATCAATGACTTTGCTCTCCAAAAATCACAAAAGAATATGTTTTAAATTTCAGTGTTAAAATTAACATGATGTACCAATAGACATACTGCAGGTTGTACTGCTTCCATTAAGTAAGCTGCTCTGTGTAACTGTAACTGCTTTTGTGTTACTGTAGATATAAAGTTTTCATATCTACCTATTAAGAAATCATAGATGAAAATATGTTAATTTGAAACTATTTTATAATGCAAACAGGCGTATTGCAAGACATATTTGGTTAGATTATTATTCTATTTTTACAACTTCACTTTTGTATATATGCAAATATAAAACTTTCATGTTTATATGTTCAATGTCGTTTCTGTGAAAATAAATAATTTTTTTATGGTACGGGTCCCCTTACACTTGACATAGTTTAGGGCCTCAGAGTAGCAGCTGTGTTAGTCTGTATCTGTAAAAAGAAAAGGAGTACTTGTGGCACCTTAGAGACTAATGAATTTATTAGTCTCTAAGGTGCCACAAGTACTCCTTTTCTTCTTATGGCTTCACAATGCCATAATCCATCCCTGCTAGTACTGCTTCATGTACTTGTGCAAAATAGCCTAGAAAAGATACCTCCTTAAGAACCACAGAATCATGATAATTTTTTAATTGATCAGTTGCTTTGTTTTTGTAGCACCTCCTGAACTCTTCTTGGATATTTTCTTCCAGGCCTTTAGCTTTTCTGCTACTAAAATGCTCTAGTTGTTCAAACACCTCGTTCCAAGAAAACTCTGTCTCTGAAAGTGATACACCTTTAAACCCTTCAAAAATAGTCTCATGATAGTGATTTTCTCAGTGCTTCTAGGAACCAAGTTTGAGCTAAAGATTTCACTTAATCTCTCTGCAGTTTGTTCCTTTTTTGTTTTTTTAAATTGTCCCTTTACCCTTTGGTCTAGTGGTCTCACAAATTTCCACAAAGAAAGCTTGTTTTCCCTTTCAATTTTTCCTTCTTCCAGTCAACATAATCCAATGATTGAAGTTATAATTCAGAATCATCATTATGTATTCAAACCGGACGTACTGTTTAGTAATATCAATTTGATATTGTCTCAAGGAATTCAGAAAGGAGTAGGAAATCTACATTCTACATACATAAAACTTCCCCTTTCCCATTGTAAAAGCTGCTTCTCTCTTATTATCTGTTGCCAAAAAATTAGTCACTCGGTCTAATTCATCTCTACTGTATTTCAAATGAAGACAACAGAGTTACACCAACAATAATTTAGTAGTTCCTTTGAATATGATAATGGAAACACTAGATGAAATACCTATCAGCAGTTAATCCTAACCACACTGGGAAGATATTGAAATTTCACAGTGAAGAAAAGGCCCATAAAGTTCTATATTATTTTTTATGTCTATTGCAATTAAGCATTTGTTAGAGTGGTAAAAAATAAAATGAAGATTCTGGTCTAAGATTTCATTTATGGCAAATGTTAGATGGAAGGGCAAAATTTTATCAGCAAAGTGAAGTCCTACTTCTCTCTGGGACTAAACACTGACGGATTCAGAAGTTTCAAAGCTGGACAATCTGGTTATCTTTAATTTGCATTTTCATTCTAGTACTTTATTCAAAACTCTCTCACTTTGGTCTTCAACAAGGCATAGGAATAAAACACAAAATGCCATTCCTTCACCATCATTTCTTACCTGGTTGCATCACATCTTGTTAAATGCATTCATGCTATATTCTCAAAATCTTCAATTATTTATACGCACAACTTTGTACAAATGTGTTGCTCCATTGACGTCAATGGAACTATTCTAAAGTCTGATCTAAAGCCAGCTGAAGTGAATGTGTGGCTCTCTTATGTTCTTACATTTTTCCTTTTATTTCAGTGGGTTTTGAACCAGTCCCCCTGTTCTTGATTCAGCAATCCCTTTAATTGTGTTATTAAATTCCATTGACTTTTTCAGGATTGAAGCACACACTTAAGAGTTTTGCTGAATTAGGGTCCATGTGTGCAAAGTTATACACTTGCATAAATGTTTGCAAGATTTAAGCCTAAGGTTTTTAAACAAGCTATAATATGTTATGCAGTGTTAACCCCTGAAGTTTGGGACTTGGAGAAATATCTTATAGGCCCATTATATTTTTCATACTCCATTTACTATGAACTGGTGCTTAAAACCATTTTTGCACAATTAATTCTAAACACATGTTAAAGGAATAGGAAATCATATATACAAGGCACTGCGCTGGTAGGACCTCATGTGGAATATTGTCATGCACGTTGAAAAAAAGTTGAATTTAAACTGAAGCACGTGCAGAGGAGAGCTGCTAGGATGATCAGGGGAATAGAGAGCCTATCTTTTGAGAGGAGACTAGAAGATGTCAGCTTGTTTAATGTAGCAAAAGAAACTCGGAGAGAGGCTGTGATTACTCTGTAAATACAACAGGTGGTAACTGTCAGGGACTGAAGAGATATTTAAGCTAAAAGAAAATGTTGGCACAAGAACAAATGGATTTAAATTAGCCATGAAGAAATTCAGGCTGAAAATTAGAAGAAGATATCTAATCATCAGAGGGGTGAGATTCTGAAACACCTCCAAATAGGAGGTGTGGGGGTAAACAGCTTAATTAGATTTAAGAAAGAGCTGGATGAACTGATGAGTGCAATTGTATGAAGTGATGGTAACGTTCAACAGACCTCAAATTCACTTCTGCTTTATATCTTATGTTCCTAAAACTCATGCTTTGGGGTTTCAGCCAGCCACCTGGTGAGAACAGAAACCAGTGGTGGGCAACCTGCTGTCCATCAGGGTAATCTGCAGGCAGGCCATAAGATAGTGTTTACATTGACCGTCCACAGGCATGGCTGCCTGCAGCTCCCAGTGGCTGCGGTTCGCCATTCCCAGCCAATGGGAGCTGCAGGAAGTAAGCCACAGGTTGCCCACCACTGACAGTAAGGGATTGTTTTCCCCACTGTATCCTGGGAGTTTTTTTCTTAAAAAAAAAAAAAATCTCCTTTCTCTGAGTGATCAAGGATACCCACGGTTGGAGATGGGATATAGGGCAGGAAGGGCCAAGGCTCTAAGCATATGCGGCAAGTGGAGCCCCCCTTTCGAGAGGCCAGACTCTGGCTCTGCCCCTTCTGCACACATCTCCTCCCGCAGCTAGAGCCACGAGCCCCCCCGCATCATTCATATGCGGTTTCAATATTTCATACAAAGCATATGATATAAGATATATGAAAGGTCATGATCTCCTGAAACCCATTGTTCTGTCCAAGTATGTATATCTTTAGTGTGTATGAAGTTATGAGATTTTGCTGTATGTTTGTTACTGAAATATGCTGTAAATTTGCTGATGACATACAAAGAAGGCAAACCAGATTTAGATTGTGCACTTATCTTTTATTTTCTTTGGTAACTATCCCTGACCTTTTATACCTACCACTTAGAGTCTATCTTTCTGTAGTTAGTAAATCTGTTTTATATTTTACCTAAAACAGTGTGGTTTGCTTGAATTTCTTGGGAAATCTCATTTCAGGTACAAAGGCTGGTACATGTCCTCTTCACATTGAGGGAAGGGCAGACTGGGTAATAAATTTACACTGGTCTGTCTTCTGACCAGGGCAAGACAGTACAGCTCTGGGTTGCAAAGCTGGGGAGCTGGTGGGAATTGGCTGGTGCCTTTCGCTGTGTGATTTGTGAGTGGCTTTGGGAGAATTCATGAAATCTATATGGGTGTGGAGCTCCACATGCTGTTGTGCTGAGTGATAACAGCATCTGGAGGGGAGTGCTGCTTGTCACTGGCAAAGCCCTGTGAGACACAGCCTTGGCTGGAGAGTTAAAGGGGCACAGCAGTACCCCAGTTGCAGGTTGCGCCATGAGGATCCCATCATATTTGGATCTCTCTCAATTAATCAGTTCTCTGCCATTGCAGAGGCCTCAGGCATTGCTGCAGCTCTATCCCCACTACTCTCTACCTTTGGTACATAAAAAAATATTAGTCTCCTGTGGGCTATAATATTTTGGTTTAATTTTGGTGGTTGGGTTCAATGTGTGGATACTGGGTTGTGTTGGGGGCCTGTGGTGTGGAGGAAGTCAGATTAGATGATGTAGTCATCCCTTCTGGCCTTGAACACTATGACTCATACTGCAAAGAGCTCAAGAACTTGCTTTAGCTTTAATCTGTGCTTGCAGATAGTGTTATAAGTCATACTTGTGGTTTTGTAGCCAGTGGTGTGGTATAGCTGGTAACATCCTGTCTGCAAATATCGTGTGAGGAGAACGACTGCCATCCCTGACCCACTCATTTGCTGATTCTTGTCTTTTATTCAAAGAGATATTTGAGCTTTAAATACCTCCTGTATAAAATATTTTATATTTATGATAATTAAATTTTTCCAGACAATTTCATGTTGTGTTCTTTTCAAAACAATATGCTTGTGGTTACAGATAGCATTAATCTGGATTTAGTTTATAATTGTGGGACATTAATAAGTCATGGGGGTGATAAGAACTCAGAGATTTGGCGGGGGGGGTTGAATTGCTTATTCTTCAGTTGAACACTTTTGCAATATTGCATAATCATTTCAGTTTTTGTAAACAAGAGTACAACAACAAAATTATTTTGCGGAGTTGTCATTTTAAAGTTTTGTTATTTTGATAACACAATCTTTAATATCTAGCTCTGTGATAGCACTTTTCACCAGTAGGGTACAATATGATCCACTTTGTAAAGCATTAGAGCTGGGCAAATAGCTAATTTTTCAGTTTGTTGACAATTTTGGAAAAAATACATTGGGTTCAGGTCAAATTGAATCTAAAAATTGTTAAAAAATTCAGCAAATAAAATCTATTTTGGGTTTCAACCCGCAATGGATTTTTTTCAAGCATTTGTAAAGTGCTAGTTTCACAACATAGGAGGAGGTGTTATTCATCTCCTTGTATCATTTACTGCAGTGGTGAGAACACTTACGGGGGTAGGGGGGAGAAGACACAGGTTCAGTTCTCCTTCTATCTGATGTAGAGAAGAGTGTCCTAACCACTGCACTATGGGATACTCTGGTAGGCTTTGTGAAATCTCTCCTATTGAAACTGTTCTACTTTGTATAACTAATTTAACATTCATTCGAGGCAAGCACTTTAACTTGGATCTTGCACCTCTTAGATGTGTGCCATAACTACCCGCTATAGAATGAATCCATGTCAAGTTCATGAATAGTTCCAGGTCAACTGAAACTATTATTTAGATAAACTATTTATCCAAGAAATTTCATCCAACTCTTATCAATATCATTATCTCTGTTTAACAGATGGGGAGTGGTTAGCCCAAGGTTACCCAGAAGCCAAACCATGACTAGAACACAGGTCTCAGAATACCTAGGCTAGTATGCTATCTACTAAATCACACTGCCCCTCATAAACAACTAAAACAGCATGGAAGCGTTAACTAGTATATTCTTTCACAGGAAAAGACTTCAATAACTTAAATGGATGCTGATTCAGAACTTAAACAGAGAAAGCATTATGCTTTTAATGGATTGTATATACACACCCCAAACTGTGTTTGCACTTAGCAATAGAAAAAGTCATATCTCAGCCACACAGCTTATTCAATTTCATTGATCCAACTATGAATTTTATTCTAAAGGAAAGAAAATTCATTAGGCTACATAAGTAGTGACTTCAGTGGACAATTATGCCAAAAGATTTCAATGTAACAATGACAATTTATACCAGCTGAATATCTGCTCCATGTTTCTTTCCTTAGCACACTCACTCTGCAGGTTTAGAAATAGGAAACATAATAGATTGCATGTGAAGTGTTGAGATACATAATTACCCCTCACCCCAGTTTCAAAGTCCTCAGGGTTTTCAAAATGTGAAAAACACCCCAATGAAAATGTGAAGCAGCCAGTTGTGGCATTGTATTGTGATAACTACACTGTTAATGACAGGTTTCAGAGTAGCAGCCATGTTAGTCTGTATTCGCAAAAAGAAAAAGGAGTACTTGTGGCACCTTAGAGACTAACAAATTTATTTGAGCATAAGTTTTTGTGAGCTACAGTGAGCTGTAGCTCACAAAAGCTTATGCTCAAATAAATTTGTTAGTCTCTAAGGTGCCACAAGTACTCCTTTTCTTTTTACAATGTTAATATGTGCCTAACTATGAGCACTGACAGAGGCAAGAGTCAGGGTTTAATAGACTATAGAGAAGTAGAAGAAAAATAGTTCCCCTTGCAGTAGCCGCATGCGTGCTCTGTGTAACTGAAACAGATAGCAGCTGAGCCTGTTATTGATAAAGAGATTCTCCAGGGTATGCAAATACAGTGATAAAAAGCCTGCCACACAGCTGCGGGTGGTGCAGGTGGGGAAGCTAACCTAGAGTGTCCTAGAGCCTGGACTGTAGACCAAACCACTACACTGAAATTTTAAATCCCCAGAGCCCAAGCCCTGCCAGCCTGAGTCAGCTGACCCAGACCAGCAATGGGTGTTTTATTGCAGTGTAGACGTGCCTACAGTATACAGCATAGTCTTTAAAGAAGTTAGAGGTGATGCACCAACATGATTGGGCAAGATCCTGACTATCAGAGAAGAAAGACGTATATAAAAAACAAATAAATATTTAGGGTGCTATTTCAGATTCACTTGTCATACAGAGCGGAATTTTGTGAGAACTTGGAGCACTAATTTTGGTTTCCTAACAAGAGTTGGGTGTTCTAACAACTCAGACCAGTATTAGGATCCACAGTGCTTGGGTATTTTTGTGTTTTTGTGGTTTTTTTTTTAAATAAAGGAAAAGACGACAACTTTTCTCTCAGAAAAAATAGGACTACCATGGTAACCTCCATTGCATATCACCTTTCTAACAGAGACACAATACATTCCTCTACAGAGAAACTATTTGTGTTATATAAAACTTCACAATACAATTTCTCCAGAGACATTTCCATGGTGGGAAAGAAACTTTAATTTTTGGACAATGTTATCCCATTTAATCCAATCAGATTGTTTATGCCATTTAATAAACAAAAGTGTCTCAGTCTCACCTACACAGCTTACTCAGCTGTATTGTTAGAAATATGAATTTTATTCATGGGGACAAGAAATCTAGTAAGACATATACAGGGGATAAGTAGATTATAAATGCAGCACTAAGACTATTAGTGAGTTAAACTACAATAAGTAGAACTCCATTTTTTTAAATCTATGCATCTAAATACATTCCAAGCCACATCCTGAATATATATACATTTTGAATTACAAATGTCAGAATGAGATATGGAAACAAGAGCATACTTCTTCAGGGGATTCTGAAAGTGATATACTTGTAAATTATTTTAAATGTCTAAAACCATTAATGGATGTTGTAAGATTAATACACACTACAAAACAACAGCTATTTATATCATAACAGTAGAACTCATCCCTGTGCACAGTAAATATGCATTGGACTGTATGGACTAAATAATGAATATTGTATTTTGTCGGGGTGCACCTCACCAGTGGGCAATAATAAAGGGTTGGGAGCACACAGATTGAGCCAAATTCTGGTCAAGTTTCTCCCATGATTGGTCCTATTGAAGTCAGTAAGACTATTAAATATTTGTAAATATGTAGTATAGTATTTGCCTGTTTTATATCTTTTCTTGCTGTGAATAGATTGTATGAACTGTCATTTTGATGGCTCCCCACCACAACCACACACACACTCGCTATAATCAAGTGTCCTTTCTACAATTGGTTTCCAAACATGCTATATTAACTTTTCACCAACCCAGCTACTACACCAAATGTGACTACTGCTCTTAACCTACAGCTTCTGGGATAGCGGCTATGCCAAGAACAGTGGGGCAAGTACTCCATTTCTCTGATCAAACAAAAATCCTAATGAAGCCATGAGAAATTTTTCTTACTTGGAGATTGATTCAAAACAGACTGACATCTGTGAAGATTCTTTATTTCACTGGGCTTAGGACCAGACTCCAAATTATTTCAGAATGTAGCCTGGTGATATTTACAAAAGCTCTCTGGGGAAAGGTGCTATCTCAGAAAATACCCCTTCATAGCCTAGCATGGCTCTGCTAACAACTTGCCCTCAGTTCCCTCCTTGTTCTCCCCAAAACATTCACAACCTAGAATATTTAAAGTAATATTCTCCTTCTTGGGAGGTCTAATTTATTAAGTCTTTATAAAATAACTCCCCCTTTTGGCCCTTTCAGGCACAAACCCTTCCTTCTTGTGGCCTCCAAGTCACCATTATTTCAAGGCTTCAGGTTTCCAATTCTCTCCAAGCCAAGGAGCTCTGCCAGTCCCACAATTGCCCAGCCTCTCTTGACAGTCTTTCCCAGGAGCAGATATCCTCATGTTCTGGTCCCTGGACTCAGACTTCCTTTCCCTTGGTTAAGCTGTCCTACAGGGGGTAGTGCTGTGATTCCAGCAGGCTTCCTCAGTACACCCATATCCAAGTTACAGTCCAATTTCATAGCTCTTCCCTTGGTCCTAGGACTTACACATAAAATCCCCTTGGTTCAGGGAGTCCCAGACCTCCTTCTTGAAGCTGGGCTATAATTCCGGCTATAATCCCAAGCCCACCAGTCTTTCTTCTGGTTCCTATTCAAGGGAGCCTCTCTCCTGACCCAATACTTCCTTACAGTTATTCTTTCCTGGCTATCTACCCTCTTTCCTCCTGTGAGTAACCTAACATATGGGTTTTATCATGTTCCAGAGTTAGTTGTCGTATAAGCTTGATAAACAGAGACCAGTCACCTGATTAACATATATCCCCACACACTTTCCCCAATTCACCTGCTGCTTCCTTGAACACCTTTTCCCTTAAAAATCTATGTCATGGAACAGGGGTTGTCTGTTCCTGGATCTAAGAACTTTCTACAGGAGACAGACCACCTTGATACACCAACCAACCCATTTTGCAAGTTCAATATAGCTACAGGAGTTAAAATACTGAACCAAGAGCAAGGATCTGGAAAGATAACACTGCAGCCTAGCAACAAACACGGTTAGTAAAATGAAATGATGCCTGTGGTGGGTTGTGTACCTCATACAGGCCATAAATTGGTTAATATGAATCTGAGTGGCCAATTATATTACCTGGCTGCACCTGGAGGGAGAACCAGGCTTAACTGATCAGGAAGCCTAGCTGGGCAGCAACAGGCTAGTTAATGTGTTAATGGAAAAAGGCTAATGTAGTGCCCATCTTTAAAAAAGGGAAGAAGGAGGATCCTGGGAACTACAGGCCAGTCAGCCTTACCTCAGTCCCTGGAAAAATCATGGAGCAGCTCCTCAAGGAATCAATTCTGAAGCACTTAGAGGAGAGGAAAGTGATCAGGAGCAGTCAGCATGGCTTCACCAAGGGTAAGTCATGCCTGACTAATCTAATTGCCTTCTATGATGAGATAACTGGCTCTGTGGATGAGGGGAAAGAAGTGGATATAGTTGTTCCTTGACTTTAGCAAAGCTTTTGACACTGTCTCCCACAGTATTCTTGCCAGCAAGTTAAAGAAGTATGGGGATGAATGGACTATAAGGTGGATAGAAAGTTGGCTAGATTGTCGGGCTCAGCGGGTAGTGATCAATGGCTCCATGTCTAGTTGGCAGCTGGTATCAAGGGAAGTGCCCCAAGGGTCGGTCCTGGAGCTGGTTTTGTTCAATATCTTCATAAATGATCTGGAGGGTGGTGTGGATTGCACCCTCAGCAAGTTTGCCAAGTTTGCAGATGACACTAAACTGGGAGGAGAGGTAGATACGCTGGAGGGTAGGGATAGGATACAGAGGGCCCTAGACAAATTAGAGGATTGGGCCAAAAGAAATCTGATGAGGTTCAACAAGGACAAGTGCAGAGTCCTGCACTTAGGACGGAAAAATCCTATGCACTGCTACAGACTAGGGACCGTATGGCTCGGCAGCAGTTCTGCAGAAAAGGACCTAGGGGTTACAGTGGACAAGAAGCTGGATATGAGTCAACAGTGCGCCCTTGTTGCCAAGAAGGCCAATGGCATTTTGGGATGTATAAGTAGGGGCATTGCCAGCAGATCAAGGGACGTGATCATTCCCCTCTATTCGACACTGGTGAGGCCTCATCTGGAGTACTGTGTGCAGTTTTGGGCCCCACACTACAAGAAGGATGTGGAAAAATTGGAAAGAGTCCAGCGGAGGGCAACAAAAATGATTAGGGTACTGGAACACATGAGTTATGAGGAGAGGCTGATGAAACTGGGATTGTTTAGTCTACGGAAGAGAAGAATGAGGGGGGATTTGATAGCTGCTTTCAACTACCTGAATGGGGGTTCCAAAGAGGATGGATCTAGACTGTTCTCAATGGTAGCTGATGACAGAACAAGGAGTAATGGTCTCAAGTTGCAGTGGGGGAGGTTTAGGTTGGATATTAGGAAAAACTTTTTCACTAGGAGGGTGGTGAAACACTGGAATGTGTTACCTAGGGAGGTGGTGGAATCTCCTTCCTTAGATATTTTTGAGGTCATGCTTGACAAAGCCCTGTCTGGGATGATCTAGTTGGGGATTGGTCCTGCTTTGAGCAGGGGGTTGGACTAGATGACCTCCTGAGGTCCCTTCCAACCCTGATATTCTATGATTCTATGAATGTAAAGAGAGAAATTGTAGCAGAAGGGAATTGGGTGCTGGTAGGAGATGGAGGACTGTATAACACCCCACCCCCCAAATGAAATCACTCTGGAAACTGAAGGTAAGTCTATTAAAGAGGGAGAATGGATATTGGGGGAGGAGGGGAGAAAGAAAAGAGTAGAAACAGATGATGATATTAGTAAAAAGCAGAGCTAAAGAAGAAAAAACAAAATATTACAATTCTAAGATCCCTAGCCAAAGATATAAGATGAGATGATACTAACCCTGTGAAAGCAGCTGACTGGATTAAAAAAAAAAAAGAGGGGGGTAACTAAACTAGGAGGGTGTGAGATGTGGGGGGCTTTTAGTTGAATATAAAAATGAAAAGCACAATAATGACAAACTGCTAAAAATTAAAATGCTAGGGAAAGTTATATCAGCTGCTAGCTACCAAAGTGTTTGAGTGAAATAAGAGGATAATATATGGAGTAGCATTGGAGCTGAACAATGATGAAATAATCAAAAGCATAGGAAAAGATAAAGTGTTAGTAAGTAACTAATGAGGAAGAAGGGAGGAGAATGCAAGCCACCAGCAGCTGTACTGATTACATTGAAGGTAGGGACTCTGAGAAAATAGCATTAGAGTTTCAGATGTTCAGGAGCAAGCTATATATTAGAACTGCCAACAGTATGGGCATGTAGCAGCTGATTGTAAAGGGAAAACATGATGTGATATATGTAGGGGAGAACATTCTTATGGAAAAAAAATATATAAAAGGACCAGAAGTTAAATGTAGTAACTGGGGTGGTAATCATTGTTACCCAAAATTGAGCTGTCTGGTAAGCTTAGGGTGGACTAATGACCCACCAGAGTTTGGAAGAAAGCAGCACCTTTATTATATTGACAGCTAAGCTCAAAAGGCTGGGGGTGGGGGGTGGGGGGGCAGAGTCACACTCACGGTCCCAGGACAGGCATGGAATTGGAGATGTCAGGATCCTTTAAGGTAAGTGTCCCAAAGCTCAGCAATGAAGGTAAGTCTTCCCCAGGTATGATGGAATGCAACATGGTCCAGGCAAAGGGCCTTCATGGGAGGTACAATCTCATGAGTGCACTCCTGAGCACATGGCCCCTTCCCCTTTTAAGAATCTGCTCCTCATGGCCTGCAACTAGAGATGACTGGGCCACGTCTGATTGGTCACACTCCACCTGGGGCAGTGTCCATGCACTGGGTGTGTGATCGCTGCCTAATCAGAGTTCCAGACACCTTGTCTACCTGGGACCTCTTTTGATCTTCCAGCTGTTCAAGCAGCCCATTCATCCCTCAAGCATTCCAGGAGGGAGGAGGGAGGGGGAAAGCCACTTGACAGGTATTCAAGGAGGGAGAGGAGACAAACAGGGACGGGAGAGGGAAGGTGTAACAGACCTTTTGAACCTATAGATTATACAGATCACTGCTGTTCCTACAACAATCATAGCCCAGCAGATAGAGGGTGTATTGCTGAAAGGCAAGCTAAAGAAATACAAAAGACAAAAACTGTTAATAACATATCTTTTGTGGAAGCTGTAAGGAGACTTTCAAGTCATCATCTGGACAAGGAAGACCCTTGCAGTCCCTTCTAACCTTATGATTGTACGAAGAGACAATCAGCACAGGAAAGGGGGAACTGCAGACACAGTTTCAATCCATAAAGAATATGATAAACACCATGGAAGGAATATCTGATATATAGTAATGAAAAGGAAAGGTTTATTGCATTTGTGATAGAAGTGAAAAATTGTACATCGAAAACTGAAAAAAAATCAGAAAAAAATAAAATTATTGCAATAGCAACAGACAAATACTTGTAATATTAGCAATTTGTCAATGGACTATATTCATGCAATTTTGAATGAATTTAACATTGATATATTACTAGTCTGGGGATCTCAATCTTTTGTTGAAATGTGCACTGTCTGTCAGCATAGTGTCAAGAACTAAAAGACAATATCCTGGAAATGAAAGCTAAACCAGATGTTATATGTATCCAGGAAATCTGTGTGGTTAAAAAGCTTGCTTTGAAAATTCCAGGATATGTTGCCTTTGGGCAAGACCAAAAACTAGGAAGAGAAGGAGGTGGCTTTTGTACTTTCAAAAGGGAAAGATTAAACTACATAGCAGTAGAGAATGAAGAAGTATGCCTAGAATATACTGCTGTTGCGATCCCATTGCAGAAGAGAAATATTTCTTTAAGGATTTATAATATTTATAACCCATGTGAAAAATTAGAAAGTTTGGTGTACAAGAAATTGTGAAGACTGCTAAAAAAATCATATATGCAGTGATCTGAATAGTCATAATAAATTATGGGGAAGTAAGACAAATGATAAAAAGTGATCACTTTAGATAAGATATTACCAGCAGGAGAGTGGGGTGGGGGGAGGTATTTTTTCATGCTTTGTGTGTATAAAAAGATCTTCTACACTTTCCACAGTATGCATCCGATGAAGTGAGCTGTAGCTCACGAAAGCTTATGCTCAAATAAATTGGTTAGTCTCTAAGGTGCCACAAGTACTCCTTTTCTTTTTTCTTTTTGATAAAAATTGTGCATGATTACAGAAGTTTTTTGATGAAAACAATCTAGTGGTTTTAAATGATGGCACCCACTGAGACTTAATGCAGAAGATGGTAGATTTTTCCTACCTAGACCTGGGAATTAAAAAAGCAGATATTGCAAGTAAATGCAACTGGGAAATAGGTAAAGAAGAAGAATGAGGAGTGATAATTTCCCTATATCTTCCCCTTGAAAAGTAATAATGAAGGATAAAGATAATGGGGAAAATTACCCACCTGGAATGTCAAGAAAGCTAACTGTGAGTTATTTACTGTATATGTACTGAATTTGTGAATAAACATTGTGTGAATGATGATGGAGAATTTAATGATGATGTAAATAAGGGATTAATAGCAGCATCTACTGTAGCCAAATTTAGGATATTGAGGTACCCCAAAACTAAAAAACTCACTTCTGTGGTGGAATGAGGACTGCAAATGGCAGTTAAAGAAAGGAACAAAGCCTATTAAAAATAATAATAAAAAATGAATAGTGAAGATCTAATGAAGTACAAAATAGTAAGGCAATAGTACATATATATAATCAAAAAAAAGAGAATTGGAGGAAGTGCCAAGGGGGAATAAACAAAGATGCCAAGACATCCAAAATATACAGGCAATTTAGAAGAATGAATGGAATTCAGACTAAGACATATCCCAGCTGTTATTGGGACTCACAATAGTTAGAAATTCTGATAATGAGAAAGAAGAAGGTTTAGCAGAAAATCTTCTAAAGAGTGAGTAATAATGAAAACCAAAGTGAAGTTTTCCACCAAATTAAAAGACAATTCATTGAAGAGATTATGATTTATTATGTAGTGGAGGTAAACAGGAAGATACTCTAAAGAATGAATGGTTTGTTTGCAAGAATTTGAGAAAACTATTAATATCAGCAAGAATACATCATCAGGTAAAGATAATACATGTAACAATGTTTAGAGAACCCTCAAACTGCTTTCAGAGAGAGCTATCTTGGAATTATTTAACACAGTATGGCATTTCAGATAAGATGCAGATAGGTTTTAGGAGAGGAAGGTGCACTATAGATCATATTGCTAAATTAGAAACTGAAGTACAAAAAAATATGAGGCACAAGAGTTTCCTGATAGATGTCTTTCTATTAGGGCTATCAAGAGATTTAAAAATATCATGATTAATCATGTGATTAATCATGCTGTTAAACAATAGAAAACTATTTAAATATTTTGAATGTTTTCTACATTTTCAAATATAGTGATTTCAATTAGAACACAGAATACAAAATGTACAGTGCTCACTTTATATTTATTTTTATTACAAATATTTGCACTGTAAAAAACAAAAGAAATAGTATTTTTCAATTCCCCTATTACAAGTACTGTAGTGCAATCTCTTTATCATGCAAGTTGAACTTGCAAATTTAGAATTATGTACACAAAATAACTGCATTCAAAAATAAAACAATGCAAAACTTTAGAGCCTACAAGTCCACTCAGTCCTACTTCTTGTTCAGCCAATTGCTCAGACAAACAAATTTGTTTACATTTGCAGGAGATAATGCTGACAGCTTATTCACAATATCACCTGAAAGTGAGAACAGGTGTTCACAAGGCACAGTCATAGCCAGCGTTGCAAGACATTTACATGCCAGATGCTCTAAAGGTTCATATGTTCCTTCATGTTTCAATCACCATTCCAGAGGACATGCATCAATGTTGATGACGGGTTCTGCTCGATAACTATTCAACACAGTGCTGACCAAATGCATGTTCATTTTCATCACCCGAGTCAGAGGTCCCCAACAGAAGATTGATTTTCTTTTTTGGTGGTTTGGGTTCTGTAGTTTCTGCATCAGAGTGTTGCTCTTTTAAAACATCTGAAAGCATTCTCCACACCTTGTCCCTGTCAGATTTTGGAAGGCACTACAGATTCTTAAACCTTGGATTGATTGCTATATCTGTTCTTCGAAATCTCACATGGGTACCTTCTTTGCGTTTTCTCAAATCTGCAGTGAAAGTGTTCTTAAAATGAACAACATGTGCTGGGTCATCACCTGAGACTGCTATAACATGAAATATATGGCAGAATGCAAGTAAAACAGAGGAGGCATACAATTCTCACCCAAGAAGTTCTGTCACAAATTTAATTAACACATTATTTTTTTTAACAAGGGTCATCAGCATGGAAGCATGTCCTCTGGAATGGTGGCCAGCATGAAGGGGCATACAAATGCTGGCTACAAAAGTTCCATGCAAATACCTGTTCTCACTTTCAGGGGACATTGTAAATAACAAGTGGGCAGCATTATCTCCCGTAAATGTAAACAAACTTGTTTGTCTTAGCAGTTGGCTGAACAAGAAGCAGGACTGAGTGGACTTGTCGACTCTAAAGTTTTACAATGTTTTGCTTTTGAGTGCAGTTATTTAACAAAAATAATCTACATTTGTAAGTTGCACTTTCAGAATAAAGAGATTGCACTACAGTACTTGTATGAGGTGACTTGAAAAATATTTCTTTTATCATTTTTACAGTGCAAATATTTGTAATCAGAAATAATAGTATAAAATGAGCACTGTGCAGTTTGTATTCTGTGTTGTAACTGAAGTCAATATATTTGAAAATGTAGAAAAACATCCAAAATATTTAATACATTTCAATTGGGTTTCTACTGCTCAACAGTGCGATTAAAACTGTGATTTATCATGATTAATTTTTTTAATCACAATTATTTTTTCATTAATCGCATGAGTTAACTGCAATTAATTGACAGCCCTACTTTCTATATATTGAAAAGTCATATGGCATGCTGTGGAGGAAAGGCTTACTGTACAAATTATGTGCACTAGGCATGAGGGAAAGAATTCATGGTGTGGATTAGAGACTTTTTTCAGTAAAACGACCACGCAGGTCAGAGTTGGGAAAGTTATGCCAAATATTAAAAATGGTATACCACAGGGAATTGTTATCAGCCCAACCTTATTTAATATTATGATAAATCATCTCCCAAAGCAAATAAGTGTTTGGGTAGGTATCACTATATTTGCAGATGATCGTGCTCTGTGGGAAGGAGCAGGAATATTGAAATGGCAAAAAAAAGAATTAACAAAGCATTAGAAGAGACTTCTGATAGTGGAAGTGAATGGGGTTTCATGTTCTCCATTGCTAAAACCAAAGGATTGATCTTTACAAAAAGGAAAGCTACAAAGGAGTGTAAACTATATCTGCATGGGGACCAAATAGAGTTAAAAGGTTCAAATTCTTACGAGTAATTTCTGATACTAAGTTACTTTGGAAAGATCATATAAACTATTCTAAAGATAAATGTATAGGAAGGATTAACCTGATTAACATTCTTGCTGGAAGTAATTGGGGGTGGGGGGTAGATAAGAAAACACTGCTGGTGGTATACAGAACCTTAAATAGACCAGAATTGACTATGGCTTTCAAGCTTTTGGGTAAGAATCAAAATCATAACTTTAAAAATTAGATTTCATACAAGGTGAGGCATTACAAATTGTGTGTGATGCATTTACTATAACACCTATATGCTCGCTACAGATGGCTTCATGATGTCGTAACTTCATATGCTGTTTGATTTAATGTGTGGATGTGGGAGCTGAAAAGACCAGAAAAGCTGAAGTCACAACTTTTTGTCATGAGAAAAGTAGTTATGGATGGAAAGTTTCATGTCCAAAGCCCTGAGGCAAGTGTGTGAGGACCAGGGGCCCAGAGTTGTGGCCAAAGACAGTCTTGTGAGGACATTGGACTGTTTTTTGTTGGGCTTTCTGTTACCCCAGAAGGGATGGACTAAATCATGACCAGGATGCAAGGACAAGTTATGAGAAAAGAGACCATTGCAGAAATGGAGTGACTGTTGGCAGGAGGCACCATAAGGGGAGAAAGCTACTACATTGCATCTGACCATAAGGAGGCACATCTGTGGTGCATAAACTGCTTTTATAATGCCTTAGTGTATAAGCCATAAATATGGGACAATTACCATCTTTGCCACTAATTTGTGAAGACTAAAGAGGGGGAAAAATACTCATTTATTGTGAATAATTTAATTGAAAATGGAAAAAAATCTCTATACAGTTAGATTCACCAGGCTGTATTGTGTGTGATGTAGGAAACAAAATTAAAGAGCTCTTACTCAGAGGAGACACTGTGCCCTCTGTCTGTGTAGAAGGAAACTACACAGCATGACCTGCTGTTTGGCAGACTGAGATACGCAAACAAGATTATAATTTCTAAAATGACTTTAAAAGCTGCACACATGTCATTTAATTTCTAAAATGCATTCACTTAAAATATCTGAAAGTCTCTATTTAAAAAAAAAAACATAGTTGCAGCGATTAAGTCACTGAAACTAATTTCTGTTTAAAATTAATGCATATTTTAATGAATTAAAAATCAGAATACAGACACTGGTCATAAGCAGTTTGGAGAGTATACAGCATATTTTATTAAACTAAAAGAACTCCAGTCTCTCTCTCTCTCTCTCACACACACACAACCCCCTACTCATCTGCACAAAGCATTTACTGACTCACCTTTACTTATCACAGTTGTTACTACTTTCTAAAATAGTTTTAAACTGCTGTTTAAAAAGTTAACCTATACAACCAGTCATGCATGAAACTGAAATATGTTTCCTTCTGAAGTTGCACCATCACTGTACCACGATATCCTTTTCTGTAAATACAACCCTAATATTAAAGGAGCAGAGGCAAACCTCAGAAAGATAGAAAGCTTTGCCAAGTAACAAGCAAATGATATTCAGTCAAAGTGGGGAAAAAGGCTTGAACGTAATTTAAACATTGTGCTTAGTGCTATCTTTTAGCCACAGTGGTGGTGGTGTTTTTAAATCTAACAATTGATTTATGTAGAAGACTGAGGTCTCCTTGAAAGAAGGGGGCATTTTCGTTCCTTTGAAGCCTAGCAATAAGGCCAATATGCTAAATACATGTTTATAACATTGGTATAAACTGAGTAGTATGTCATTTCAATTATCTATTTCAAAATATTCTCCCCCCCCATTATTATTTAAAACCACAACAGCACCTGTAACAGAATGTTTCTGAACTGTCACCGGAGCCCTGGACTGTGGATGGACCTGCCGCAGCCAGGGGAGAGGTGCCCCTTCCCTGTCCCCAACCTGGCCCGGCCCTGAGGCAGCTGTGGGAGAGGCACCCCAACCCAGCCCCAGACCGGACCTGCCACTGCCAGGGGAGAGGGGCCTATCCTGCAGATCCAGACCCAGAGCTTCTGCAGTGGGGAGAGGTGTCTCTCCCCGCCAGCCCAGGTGCTGCTGTGGGGGGAGAGAGAGATGGGAGGGGGATCCCCTCTCTCTCTCTGCTATAGCCCCAGGGCAGCCTGAACCCCAAATCCCTCATCCCCTGCCCCACCCCAGATCCCACAGCCGGGGCCCTCACCCCCCATACACTTCAACTCTCTGCACCAGCCCTGACCCCCCTCCTACATTCTGAACCCCTTGGCCACACCCCCACCACATTAATTTTGTTATGTGCACCAATGGATAAATGAACTAAATTCATTCCGCACATGCGTGGGAAAAAATAGAGGGAACACCGTTCATGACCCTGGATTTCAACTGTTGGAAGTGCTGATGTGGTTCTGCCTGGGAAAGGGAAAGATGACAAATTGGGTGTGTGATACAGCATGGCCAGAGGGCAGCAGGAGAGTGTATTTTTTTTTTCTTTTTTGAAGCAAAAAAGGTGTTTTTATTTGCATAACACACTTACAAAGCAAAAACAACAGCATATGCAATGTGTAACACAGCTACCAATCACAATTGTTTTCTCATTAGCTTCAGGGGAGGGAAGTGTTCAAGCTTGCCTGGGCCCAGGGTGGGGGGCTTCCTCGACTCACGTGGTCTTCCACCCTTCTGAGTTACCTGGTGGCCCAGAGCAAGGGGGCTTCATCGACTCTCATGGTCTGCCACCCCCTCGAGTTACCTGGCGCCACGCCCAGTGTCACCAACAATTTCCTCCTTTGAAAGCACCCAACAAGAGGGGCAAGCTGTGGGGTGGACAATCCGGGGGGGGCACGTGCACCCATGTGTGAAAGGACCCCTCTAAGGTGGTGGTGTCCGCAGCAGCAATGGCTGGGGCTGGGGTCCCTTACTCTCTCCCCCAATCAAAGGGTCAAACAAAGGGAACTGGACGGGGACACCAAGCACAGAACCTCGGACAGCGCCCACCGCTCCTCAAAAGCATCAAGGGAGTTGGTGGACGCCGCCCAGAGGAACTCTGCCCGGATATGTGAACGGACCGAGGATTGGAAAACAGCCCCACAGTCACAGGAAACTCCATCAGCCAACCTCCTCTCTCTGGTTTTATAGATGGCTGTTTTAGCTAGGGCCAGGAGGAGGTTAACTAGGAGATCCTGTGACTTTGTGAGGCCACGGATGGGGAGTGCATAAATAAAAAGGTGAGGGGAAAAATACAACCAAATACATAACAGAAGATTTGTGAGGAGCCGAAACAGGGGCTGCAGCCTGGCGCACTCCAAATATAAGTGCACCAGGGTTTCCCTCACACCGCAAAAGGGACAAGTATCTGGGATGGGGGTGAACCGCGCCAAGTACGTGCCCATGCTCACAGCTCCGTGAAGGAGCCGCCAACTGATGTCCCCGACGGGCCTCGGAACCAAGGTGGAATATAGGCTGGCCCACTGGGGCTGCTCAACCTCCAAAGGTCGCAGAAGGTTTTGCCACTTTGTGTCGGGGCAGGACACTAGGGTGAGGGCGTGAAGGGTGTGGAGCATGAGCGTGTATAGATGTTTCCTTGGTGCGGTTTGGAAGCGTACCGGCTGCAGTTCATGCAGCCGGCTCGCAGTAAACGGGTGAGGGGGTTGATTGGGTCTGTGGGGCAGGGGTCCAATTAAAAGGTCCGGCGGGCCTGTGGTACAGGGTGGGTGGGCTGTGCCCTCAAGCAGGACCCGGTCGAGGTAAGCTCGAGCAGCGGGTGGCAAAGCGGCCTTCACCTCCTGAAGAACGCGCCAAGGGGTACGAGGTCTGGAGAGCCCCATGCGCCAGGCGAGCGTTAGGGGATCCAGCCAGTCTTCCCGGTCGTAGTCCAGGAGGTCTCCGACTCTCGTGACTTCTGCCAGGATCAAGCTCTGGAGCACAGAGCGGGACTCCGCCACCTGCACACGGAGCTGGGGGCTATGTAGCAGGGGCTGTGCGAGGAGATCTACCCCCTCGGTGGCTGCCACGGACCTGGTCATTAAAAACAGTTTCCAAGTCCGGAGGAGGTCCTGGTAGAAGACCGGCAGCCCAGAGAAGTCTCGCAGAAAACCTCTCTGACAAAGACAAAAGAGCTGCCAGTCGTATCGGAGCCCTTGGAAACGGCGCAGGAAGGCGTGCGCCAATATGCTCCACGTCAAACTACCTGCACTATAAAGGAGCCTCTGCAGGGCCTGGAGGAGGAAGACACGTACCTGAGTGTGCAGACACTTCAGGCCCTGCCCTCCTTCCTTCAGGGATTGATGAAGAACCCCAACAGGGGCCGAGTGTGTTCCTGACCAAAAGAACTCTAGAATCGATGTCCGGAGGT
Source organism: Eretmochelys imbricata (assembly GCF_965152235.1). NCBI lineage: Eukaryota > Metazoa > Chordata > Testudines > Cheloniidae > Eretmochelys > Eretmochelys imbricata. The sequence goes on along the minus strand of NC_135572.1, from coordinate 88,717,006 downwards.
TGGTCAGGAAACCTGGGGCCGGGACCAGGGTGTTGAGCCGGTACCAGAGCGTGGATAGGACTAGTTGGTTAAGCACGAGTGCTCTCCCACGGAGGGAGAGACATCGGAGTAGCCCCGTCCATTTCCAGAGCCGCTCTATCACCCCGCCTTCTAAATTTTGCCAGTTCTCCGGCGGAGAAGGGTGCGTGGCAGAAAGGTAAACGCCTAGGTAGAGCAGTGGGCCCGTGCTCCACCAGATGGTCTGAAGCGCAGGTGGGAGGGAGCTCACCTGCTGCCAGTCCCCCACCACCAAGCCAGAGCTCTTGACCCAGTTGACGCGGGCGAAGGAGGCTGCCGAATAGATGGCCTGGCAAGCCTCCACCCGCGCCAAGTCCCCCAGGTCCTGGACCATGAGAAGCACGACATCGGCGTATGCCAACAGGACCAGCCGCAAGTCCGGCTCCCACATCACCAACCCCGTTAACCTCCTGTGGAGGAGACAGAGGAAGGACTCAATCGCCAGAGTGTACAGCTGGCCCGAGAGGGGGCACCCCTGCCGTACTCCTCGCCCAAAGCTGACCGGTTCGGTCAGGGTCCAGTTGAGCCTATCCAGACACTCTGCGGAAGTGTACAGCACCTGGAGAAATCTCACAAACTGAGGTCCAAATCCAAACACCTGCAGAGTGCCCAGGAGGTACCCATGGTCCACTCTATCAAACGCCTTCTCCTGATCAAGAGACAGGAGGGTGAACGACAGACCGTCTCTACGCCCAAGTTCGAAAAGATCTCAGACTAGAAATAGATTGTCAAAAATGCTGCGACCCAGGACAGTATAGGTCTGGTCTGGGTGGATCACGTCTGCCATCACGGACCCTAGCTGCAGCGAGATTGCTTTCGCTACGATTTTGTAATCCGTGCTAAGGAGCGAGACGGGACGCCAATTTAGTAAATCGTGGAGGTCCCCCTTCTTCGGCAACAAGACGAGCACTGCTCGCCTGCATGACAGAGGGAGGACCCCGCTCTGCAAGGACTCATTCCAGACAGTGACTAGGTCTGGGCCAAGAATGTCCCAGAACGCGTGGTAGAACTCCACAGTCAGCCCGTCCATGCCCGGAGATTTATTGGTGGGCATGAGATGGAGGGCTTCCCGAGAACTCGGCCAGGGTGAGAGTTAGCTCTAGTCGGTCTCGGTCACCCACGCTGACCGTGGGGAGTTCCTCCCAGAGCACCCTGCAAGTGCCAGGATCAGTCGGATCCGGGGAGAAAAGGCTTGTGTAGAAGTCACAGGCCCTCCCACACATCTCCACCGGATCTGTGAGGGGGGCGCCGTCTTCTGTTAGAAGGCAGATGACGTGTTTCTTGGCCCCCCTCATTTTCTCCAGGGCATAGAAGAAACGGGAGCTGCGATCCATCTCCCGAAGGAGGCAGATGCAGGATCAAACAAAGGCACCTCGGGCCCGATGGTCCTCGAGGGCCCAGAGCTCCTCCCGCTTCTCCCGGCACGCTCCGCAGAGGAACGGGTCCTCGGGGCTAGCAGCCAGAAGCCTCTCCATCTCTAAGACCTCCTGTTCCAACTGCTCTATCGCTGCATTTCTCCGTCGACTGGGTGCCCCGGGTGTAGTCACGGCAGAAGAGCTTGGCGCGCACCTTCCCTAGATCCCACCATCGCCGCGCTGAGGGAAAGGCACGCCGCTGCTCTCACCAGGCCAGCCAAAACTCTCGGAAGGACATCACAAAGCCCTCATCCTCCAACAGGCTGTTGTTAAAGTGCCAATAGGCCGGCCCCGGCCTCTCTGCACGGAGGGAGGCCGTTATGGTGGCTAGATGATGGTTGGAAAATGGGGCTGGCCGAATGTTGGAAGAGTGCGTCTGTGAAAGATGGAAACGGGATAAATAAATACGGTCCAACCGAGAGTGGTGTGACCAATGGGCCTCCACCCGGACAAAGGTGAACGTGGAAGTGTCATCTGGGAGGTGGTCATGCCAGACGTCTACTAGGGAGTGATGTTCAACTATTTCTCGGAGAATGTTCGCAGCGTCCAGGCTCAGCTCGGCCCCTGAGTGGTCCTGTTCCTCGAGGGTGGTGTTAAAGTCCCCTCCCAGGACTAAGCACTCGTGAGAATCTAGGGTGCTGAGGAAGTCGGACACCCGCTGATAGAATTGCGGCCACTTCGGGCTCGTTGCTGGGGCATAGATGTTGACGAGGTTGAGCATGAGCCCCTCCATATGGACTCGAAGGTGCAGCAGGTGGCCCGGCATGGCCTCAATGACCCCTAGCACCTCGGGCCGTAGGTTGGGGGAGAACAGGGTCGCCACTCCAGCTTGTCGAATCGTGAAGTGGCTGAAGTAGACCCCATCCCCCCACTCCAGCCGCCAGCTGCCCTCGGCGTTCGGATCTGTATGGGTCTCCTGCAGGAAAAGCACAGAGTACCCTCCTTCCCGAAGGTAAGAGAGTACCTGGAACCTGCGGAGAGCCATCCTACAGCCCCTGGTGTTCAAAGTTGCAATAATGAGGGGCGTCATGCAGAGGGCTCGGAGGGTGGGGGTTCCTTGTTGGCAGGGGTGTTTGCAGCCCCTGGCGGGTCGCGCAACAATCCGTGACCCATCCCGTAAGTGAGTAAATCATCATGGAAGCTGCGGGCCCGCCCGTAGGCCGCGGCACCGTACCTTCCTTTCCCTTTATCCTCCTTTATAAGGGCCCTTGTGGCCTGGAGGATGTGATCAAAGTCCCCCCATAGCTGGAGAGCTAGCTCTACCCTGTTGCGGGAGCCACGGATGTCTTCTAAAAACTGTCACAATGCTTTTTGCAGCTCATGGGGGGGTGGGGTTGCGATTTCTGGGTTATTCCCTGGTGGGGCTCTTGGTGCAGCCTCGTGTTCCGCTGAGGTGGGCAGGCAGGGTGCAGACCACCAATGGGGCATCTGACAGGCTAAAGTTATTAGGTCCATCTCAAGCCTTGGGGTAGAAGAGGATGGCGGAGGGAAAATTACAGCTCCTAATGGGTCATGGCAGGAAAATGCAAAGACTGCTCCTTGGGGGGGATCCGTAAAAAAACGGGAAAGAAATAACCCCAGGGGCGGCAATAGCATTGCAGGAGGAGGTGGATTGGGCAGGGGCAGGGGCGGGGGCGGGGGCGGGGGCAGAGGCAATGCTCTGGGCTTCGGGAGGTAAGCATCTAAGAGGTGGTGCCTCCCGAACAGATTTGAGGGTTAAGGGGGTGGGGAGGGGGCTCCTAGTGATGCTACATGCAGGCTCTGTGGTGGATTTGGCAGCCATGGCTTCAGGTGGTGGACCACCTTCTGCAGGGTGCTCGCCCGGGAAGGCAGTTATGGGGAGGGAGCATGGGGAAAGGGGGACTGGGCTAAGGATGCCCAGATCGAGGCCAGCCGGCAGTAGGTCATTCTCTCCCTGGGTGACTGGGGTCAAACCTAGGGCCTCGATCTCCTCATACATGGAGGAAAGGTCGTCTTCTGCCACCCCAGGGGACTCCCCTCTGGAGCCCACTACAATGGTCGCTTTGGGGTTCGCGGGAGGTTCGGGTGATATTCGGGCAGAAGGGGCTTCCTCAGGGGACTCGGAGGGGAGGGTCTCCCGTGGAGGGGAGATTCTACCTTCCAGTGCTATTTTGTCTTCCCCTCCTGACACTGGCGGATGGATCTCACTTGTGGGCATAGCGGAAGGCTGTGTCAGTGCCTCCTTTCCTGGTCTTTGAGGGGGTCTCTGCATCAGCTGGGTGCAGCGGAGCTTGAGCTTTCCGCTTGCCTCGCTTTCCTTGGACTAGGGTCCAGCCCTCCATAGCATCGTCTGGGGGCTGGTTAGTAGGGGTCGTGTCGGGGGGCAGAGGCGATGGTTCACGGGCTTGGGGGGTAACGGTGAGGCAACATGGGGGGGGGTTCTCCTTGGGGCAGGCCCTCTCCTATGCCCGGTAATATCTTTGCTGCACCCTCCTCCATAGGCTCTGCTGGATTGTTAACAACAAGGGCGGGGCTCCCTCGCTCGTCTGGGCGTTGTAGGGGAGGTGTCTCTTGGGCTCGGGCAGGAGCAGCGGTGGATCGAGCAGGAGGAGAGGTGGTTTCAGATCTCGGGCGGCCAGGGGTGTCGGCAACGACGGAGACGATATCCTGCCAGGTCTCGGGGGTCTCGGGTGCCCCTCCCCGCCGGGCGAAGGGGCAGCCTCTTCTGACATGCCCCGCTGATCGGCAGAGGTAGCACCGGACCTCTTCTGTGGAATAGTAGACCTGATAGCGGGCTCCCTGGTAGGGGACTAGGAAGGACCCCTCGAGCACCTCTCCGTCACGCACCCGCAGCGGCGGTAAAAGCTGCACTTGCCGGCAGAATGAAAGGACATGACGGAGGGTGGGGTCCTTGCAGCCCAACGGGAGAGGGCTAATGACGGAAACGGGTTTGCCCAGGGTGGAGAGAGCGGATAACAGAGTGGCATTGGGTAGAAAAGGAGGGACGGAGGTCAGGACTAGGCGGACACCCAGGTCTTCTAGCGGCTCCAGGGGGACAAATACCCCCTCCACCACCAGGCCATTCTCCACCGCCTCCTGGGCGGCAGCCTCTGATGCTAAGAAAAAGATGACCTTCCCCTACATTTTGGAGGCCGCCACAATGGCCGTGGGTCCTACCACCCTCGCCAACGCCTGCACATATGTCTCCACGTGGGGCGAGGCGGGCACCAAGAGGCAACGGACGCCATGCTTCCTGGTCATGGTGGGAAAGGGGCCTCAGCCGCTATTGATGGTAGCGGAGGCAGTGGGTGGGCGAGATGACGAGGTGGCAGGCCCAGGGGGGCTGCCACTGCCTGGGCATATGCCCTGGGGGCCGGGGGAGGGATGCTCGCAGAGCTGGTGGAGGGAACAGCAGGGAGGGACGCCGTGGTCGATGATGAGGCCACAGCGGTGGGGGCAGCCTCTGCCATGGAGGGCTTGGTGGTTGTGGCGGGGCCCTTCCCCTTCTTCGCACCCTGGCCTTTCCGGCTAACTCGGGGGGCTTTCCTAGAATCTGGGGGGGCGGTGGGCATAGCAGCGGTAATATTCGCCCTGGTGCCTCCGGCTGCCGATGCCCCAGCGGGGGCGGTGGCAGGTGTTTTGGCAGCAGTGGTGGGGAGGGGGGCTTGGAGGTTGGGCAGGGGGGTAGGTGGGGGAGGGGCAACTGAGGTTGTTAGAGGGGCCTCACCTCTCTCATTCCCCGCCATCGTGAGCAGGGAGAGATGGGAAGACACCAGAGGGGGGAGGGGGAAGCAAATTAACCACTTCTCCCTGTTGGGCTGCAGGCCGGGGGGGGGGGGGCGGCAAATGGGTCGGACTGGACAGGGAAAGGAAACAGGACTTGGGGTCAGGTAGTAGGGGGCAAACTGTGGGGTGGGCAGTCCGGGGGTACGGGTGGGGGAACGCAGACCCATGCGTGTTTATCCAAAGAGTCTCGTTTGGTCGGCTTTTGTGTCTGGTGCGGACGATGGAATTCAAAGCAAGCAGTTGAGGCTAGAGGCAGATGGCAGGTTGCCAGCAGGGACGGACGGGGGGGGGGGGGCCGTGACGGTTGTAGTAGTGTTGGGGGGGCACCGATGGATTGGGGGGCAGCTCCGTGCCACACCCCCTGTGCCCCTACAAACGCAGTTAAGATGCAATCAAACTCCCCCCACATGAGAGTACAGTTCAAAAGTTACTCAGTCTTACGGCCCCCTCCACAATGATTTGTAGCTTCCCCGGGTGATGTCTCTGTCAGCTGTCTTCTCTCCCGGTCTTTGTGGAGCATTCCAAAAATGCCAAGCTAAGATAAGAAGATGATTAATTGCGGGTCCACAAACAAACAGCAAAACGGTTGGGTCTGGGGGCGTCCACTCCCCTCCTCTGGACAGCGGGTCGGCAGTCCTCCCCCCTCTGCTGGGGGTTGCAACTGAAACAATAGTAGCATCCGAGGGCAGGCGTGGGGGGGCTGGCAGGCAAGCTGGCAGCCGACCAGCACTTGAACGGCAACAAAAAAAAAACAGCAAAAAAAATAAAGAAAACAAAGAAAAAGCGTCTGGCCCGGTCGCGGGGAGGGTGGGGGGGGGGACGGAACTAAAGCAAGGGCAAAAAGCAAGGAAAGCCCAGGCCAGAGGGCAGCAGGAGAGGGCTAGAAGGGAGCCTTCTTCCCTGGAGAGGGAAGGAAGTTTGCTATAGATTAATTAGAGCACCTGAAGCCAATTAAAGCACCTGAAATCAGTCACCTGATTAAACACCCCCTCCCCCGCCCCCGCTTCAATCAGACGAGGGAAGAAGTTGAAGCAGAGTGGATTGGTGTTGGAGCAGAGAGCAGTTTGGAGGGAAGCAGAGAGTTTGGAGACATGCTGCGGTGGGCTAAGAAGACCAGGACCCGAAGTAAAGGGACACCTTGTTTGTGCAGAGGGAGGGCAGGAAGCCCCACAAGCTGAAGGGTAGGAGAGGGAAGTAGTCCAGGGGAAGAAACCTCTAGTTCTAGTGGTTTAGTGCAATCCCTAGGGCCCCTGGGCTGGGACCCAGAGTACAGGGCGGGCCAGGGTCCCTCCCTCTCCACTCCCCTTCTCTAGGACACTAGCGGGGCAGTTAATACCCCAGTTCAGAGGCGAGAAACGGTGCCCTGAACCCTCTACAAGAAGAGAAAGTGTGAGACCAATCAAAGTAGTGCTGTCAATTTCCCACACGTGGTGTTAGTGGTGGGATCTATGCACTGGGGACTCAAACCAGAGTTAGCCAAAACCTTCCCTAACCTAAGATGGTCAACGTGGTCAAGGCCCTAATACAAGCCACCGCAGGCCAGCAGGAGGCTACCCAGGTCCAAGCACCCACCCAACAGGAGGCAACTCGGATGCAGCAAGAGACTAATCGTCTGTTGATGAGTCAGGCTGCCCAGGACTGAACCCTGCTGCAAGAGCTGATGAACCAGATGGAGGCCCTTATGGAGCTGAACCGCAACTGCGATGGGACCCGGACCATATGAGCCAGCCACTGCCTACAGAAAATGACACAGGAGGATGATGTGGAGTCATATCTCCTGGCTTTTGAAAGAGCAGCCCTGTGGGAGGCCTGGCCCCAAGATCAGTGGTCTGGTATCCTCACTCCGTTCCTGTTTGGGGAGGCCCAGAAGGTCTACTATGATATGGCCACGTATACTGCAGCAGATTACCCCCAGCTGAAGGCAGAGATCCTGGCCAGATCCAGAGTAACAAAGGCGTTGAGAACCCAGAGGTTCCATGAGTGACAGTATATGGAGGATAAGACACCCCAATCGCAATTGTTTGACCTGATCCACCCGACCCGGAAATGGCTGCGCCCTGAGGCCCTCAGCTCTGAGAAGATGTTGAAGCTCCTGGTACTGGACTGGTATATGAGGGGGCTACTACCAGGCCTCCAGGCTTGGGTTGGCCAGAATGAACCCTCCACCTATGATGAGTTGGTCTCCCTCATGGAAAGACAGCTGGCAGCCCGCGAGCTGTTCCAGACCCCAGGGGGTGAGACACTGCAAACCAGGAAGCCAGTCCCAAACCCAAGGCCCCGGACTGTTGAGAACACCAGGAGAACCATAACTGGGAGGAAAGACCCCAGGGAATGGCCCGAGGCCAAGAAGGGACCTGGGGGTTTGGGAATAGAGGGCTCGGGAGGACAGCCAAATAGCCCCAGGAGGAGGGCGGCAACCGGAATAAGGGGGCGGTGTTAGGAGTGTGGGGATTTGGGGCATATAGCAGCCCAATGCCCCAACAGGGAAGAGCCTATGCAACGTAATCTGGGGGATCACGGGGAGCAATGTGGCCTAACCGGCCTGGTAGGGGTCGCAATGACCTCGTATGGGTAAACAAGATCAGTAAAAATGAATGGAATTGAAACCATAGCATTAGTAAATTCTGGGAGTGCTGTCACACTGGTCTCGGGGAAGTTGGTGGGGCAAGACCAACTAACCCGTGCCAAAAACACAGGGGTAACATGCGTTCATGGCACCATAAATTTCTACCCCACAATCCCGGTACGGATTGAGATCCAGGGGTATACTCCCAGGGTAACTGCAGGGGTGGTCCCCAGGCTCCTCTACCCTGTCTTATTTGGTAGGGACTTCCCTGGGTTTGAGAGTTTACTCCCTCCAATAAAGCCAGGGGAGGGTAGCAACCCCTGGTCTGAGACGGAGGCAACTACAGATAGCCTCACCCCAATGTTTTCCGAATTTGCCCCAGAGTTATTCTCATCCCTCGGAAACCCCCCAGAAGTCTAGGTGGGAAAGGAGGGCAGATAAAAGATTAGGGACCAGGATTCTAGCAGAGAACCAGGAAACCTCCCTTGTTGGTAGACGAACACATTCAGGAGGCCAGGAGATAATTCAGGCCAGTGAGGACTCGGATGTGGTTCCTAGCCCTAGTAGGGTCAACCTAGGGGGCTGAGAAGAAACAGGCCCCCTGAAATTAGGTCAGATTGGTACCTCACATGAGAATTTCAGGCAGGACCAAGCCAATGACCTGCTATATGCAAATGTGAGGGAGAAGGTAGTGGAAGTAAATGGCATACCCATGGAAGGAAAGACCAAAGGCCCAAGGCCATATTATGGGCTCAAATGCGATCTGTTGTACAGGATAGCACAAATACAAGGGAAGAAGTAGAGCAACTCTTAGTCCCACAGAAACACACAAGGGCAGTACTAGAGTTAGTTCACAGTTATCTATCTGGGGGACATCTAGGAGTAGACAAGACACTGGATAGAGTCCTAAGAAGGTTTAAAAGAAGGTTTTATGGGCCAGGAATACATGCAGAGGTCCAGCGCTATTGTGCCTCCTGCCTGAATGCCAGTTGCATAGCCCCGATCTCACTTGTGGGTCCCATTAGTACCTTCACCTATTATTGAAGTCCCTTTCGAGAGGATAGCAATGGACATAATGGTCCTACTGGAAAGATCAGCTCGGGGCCACCGAAATGTACTAGTCATCCTTGACTATGCCACGCAGTATCCAGAAGCCATTCCTTTAAGAAACCCTACATCCAAGGCAATAGCAAAAGAACTACTCCAGGTTTTTGCCAGAGTAGGCATCCCTAAGGAGATCCTGACAGACCAAGGAACCCCGTTCATGTCAAAATTAATGAAAGACTTATGTACCCTACTCTGCATCCAGTCCATACAGACCTCAGTCTACCATCCACAAACAGATGGACTGGTCGAGTGGTTTAATCGTACCCTTAAAAGTATGATCAGGAAGGTGGTAGCACAGGACGGAAAAGACTGAGATACCCTTCTATCGTATCTAATGTTTGCTATATGGGAAGTCCCCCAGGTGTCCACTGGTTTCTCTCCCTTTGAACTAGTATACGGACACCACCCACGCGAAATATTAGATATTGCCAAGGAAGATTGGGAAGAACAACCCAAGCCAGGAAAGAATGTCATTGAGCACATGACACAGATAAGAGAGCGAATAACTCAAGTAACCCCTATAGTACGAGAACATTTGGAAAAAGCACAAGAGGCCTAGCAGACATATTACAACTGTCGGGTGAAAGTATGGAGATTTCAGCCAGGAGAACAGGTAATGGTGCTAGTACCGACAGCAGAAAGCAAACTCCTAGCCAGCTGGCATGGACCATATGAGAGAGTGAAAGCCATTGGGGAAGTGGACTATAAGGTCAGACAACCAGACCACCGAAGGCCAGAGCAAATCTACCACATCAACTTACTGAAATCCTGGCATGTCCGAGAGAAGGCATCCCTATTTCTACAAAAGACCTTTATCCTTTTTACTGATCCTACTGCTCTAGGGTGGCTCTGAAAGGCTGATGTTGAAGTTTGTGCTTGTAGAAGTTCTGCTTCTCTCTCTCCTGATTATACTGTTGTGGCAGAAGTACTGATGATGAGATACTGGCTGACTTCAGAATTTCTACACAAATAAAAACTCTGAGTTATTACATTTACTTTATGGAAACTCACACTCTATGGTCTCTGCTAAGATTGGGAGCCCAGAAGAGTATGTATGTGGCAAAGAGTGGAGGTATAGGGATGGAACAAGGAAATGAAAGCCAAAATGAAGTTCCAATGAGTGCCATGTCCTTCTCCCTCTGGTTGCTTAGAGGGAAGCATCGCAGGAGTTGAGGTAAGGATGGAGTCACTCATGTGCCTGTCAGGAGATGAGGGACAGGAAACAGTAATTTGACAGCCTTGTACAGCCCACATTCCAATGCAGAAGTCACTACAGGTGCTGTTCTAAAGCAGAGAAATAGAGGGTGTGGCAACTGACAGCTTGGAAAGAGCCTTTCAGTTTGTATGACTGTAGGACAGATATGGGGGAGACAGGGAGTGCAAGACAGAAGCCAGAGTAAGGAAAAGTGATAGTGCCCTATGGGGAGAAGGGCAGGCATTGGAGGACAGATGAAAACTGCAGCCTCCAGGATCAAGGGTGGCCATTTGGGAGAGTAAGTGGCAAGGTACTGAAGGAATTCTGTAGGAGAGGTTTGTTTTTTTTTTTTTTAAATTCTAATAAGTCACCTTCTAGTTGGGCACAATAAAGCGAGCGAGATAACTACTCTGTTGAGAAATCATGCAGACATTAACTTGATGAGGTGCTTCAGAAAAACCTCTAATAGTTATGCACTTATGATAATCTATTGCCCTGGGGAAAAAATTAGTTGAGGATTGATTTAATTATGAATTCAGAATTATTCTTCATTTATTAGTCAAGTGCTAAATCTTGTGACACTTCTGTGATAGGTTAGAATTGTCTGTGTCTGAAGATGATAAAAAACTGGGAAAGACTTTGTGTGAGTTCATATTTACTCTGTGCTTAGTGAATGATGATTTCCTATAAAGAAAACATTCCACTACTGGAAGCTACTTATTAAGAAAAATATTCAAAGCAGTTTTCATGGGAAGAACCTGCCAGAGGCAAATATTATCTGAACTTTCATTATCCCTTTTCACATGCTCAAAGCTTTCTGAAAAATCTCCCCTTCCAACTGAAGTGTTCCCCAGAGCTTCCTTCCAGCTCTCTGTTAAAAGAGCAATTAACCTCTTTTCTTTAAAATGCCTCTTTAAAATTCACTTCTTCCAACACAACTATCAATATTCACCCATCTACTCTGTAAGTGTTGCTAGTAGAGCTGGTAGGAATACAGTCTTTCTCGCCCATGAAAAATTGCAAATTTTTGAAAAAAAAAAAACCAAAAAAACCAAACATAAATAAGGAAGAAAGTTAAAAAAAAACCCAGTTTTTTTTTCTCCACTGTGGGGAAGGGGGGGACTGAAAAAATTCCATTTCAGGAGAACCAAGAGAGAATTTTTGGTATTCTCCCTGGGCTGCCAAAATTCCTGTTATTTGTCTCCCATGCTGTTCAACTCATATACTCAGCACAAAGGGATAGCAGTAATACATATTTACTAGTGAGTTACAGAGGTATTATTAGAAGTGTCCTTTGGTTGTTTCCCACAACTAAAATAACATTGTGATGGGTTCCTTCTGGTGTGCTGCCTGGAACTGGGGTTCCACTGAGCCCTCTGAGTCACCAGTTTGGGCTCCCTCTCACACTGTGCTGCTGTGATAAGCTGTAGACTGCTCCCAGTTCTACACTCCCCCCAGTTTTCGCACAGGCAGGGACACACCCAGCTACAGTTACATGCAGGCTTTGGCCAGCCACTGCATGAACTCACAATAGAGAGGCTGCAGCCAAAATAACCCCCAGCTTCTCAGCCTAGGGTCTCAGAGCTGTACCGTCCTGTCCTGGTCAAAACCCCACCCACTACAAATTTATTACTCGGTTCACCTCTCCCTCAATGTGGAGAAGAATATGCACAATACACTTGTGTTAGCCAGGCTGAGATTTTCCCCAGACACTTCAGTCAAAGGCATACTGGTTTAGATTAAAATATAAAGCAAGTTTATTAACTACAAAAAGATAGATTTTAAGTGATTGTAAGTAACAGCAAACAGATCAAAGCAGATTACCTAGTAAATAAACAATACTACAAACTAAGTCTAAAGTACTAGAAAGATTGGATATGATTTAGCAGTTTCTAACCCTGACTGATGATATAAGCAGGCTTGCAGAGTCTCAAGGCACAAGCTGCACTTGCTTTTTACTGCCACTTGCGATCCCCAACCCCATTCCAAGTCCTTTTCTTTCTGAGCTTCTCTGAGATGTTCAGTTGTGGGGGGAGCAAAGAACAATAGATGATGCCTTATATAGCTTTAATATATGGTGCAAACCCTTTCTTTCAAAAACAGTTCCAAGCCCAGGTTGTGAAAAATACAGGTACCCAAAATGGAGATCAATGTCATGTAGTCTGGTCACATGCCCTTGCATGGCCTGCTGAGTCATAGCAACCATTACTGACAGACTGTCTGGAGCATTCTCAGGAAGACTCATCAGGTGGGGAAATAAGCTTCTCCTAAAACCTATTGTTTTTTTCCTAATACCTCATAACTCTGAATAGGCACTTCACAACCAGCTGCCTAGACTGGAAGCATCTTGCCTAGTGGGTGTCACCCAGGTGTAACTACATTTGAAATACAAATACATAGTCAATATTCATAACTTTAGATACAAAAATGAAACATGCACACAAATAGGATAATTGTATTCAGAAAATCATAACTTTTCCAATGAAACCTTACATAACCCATCTTGTAGAATGTGCATAATAATAATGCCATAATCATATCATAATAATATTACTAGGATGAATATGAGTGTAGTGTCACAAACATGTTTCTGTTTTTACCAATGTGTTGTGACTAGAAGCTGCCTGAAGCCTTTTACAGTAAAAGTGTTATTAAATAATTAGTCTAATGTTGTTTTTAAATTACTATTAGACACTATGTATAAGGCTTTTTCTTCCTTTCCAATGCTATTTAAAACAAACAAACAAAACCCTATAACAGATTAAATACAGTCAGCATATTTTCCCTATGAATTCCATGGTGGAAATAAGAAATTCATTAAATGAAAAGTTTCAGAGTAACAGCCATGTTAGTCTGTATTCGCAAAAAGAAAAGGAGTACTTGTGGCACCTTAGAGACTAACCAATTTATCTGAGCATAAGCTTTCATGAGCCACAGCTCACTTCATCGGATGCATACTGTGGAAAATACAGAAGATGTTTTTATACACACAAACCATGGAAAAATGGGTGTTTATCACTACAAAAGATTTTCTCTCCCCCCCGCCACCTACTCTCCTGCTGGTAATAGCTTATGTAAAGTGATCACTCTCTTTACAATGTGTATGATAATCAAGGTGGGCCATTTCCAGCACAAATCCAGGGTTTAACAAGAATGTCTGAGGAACAGTGGGGGGGGGGGTGAAGGAATAAGCAAGGGGAAATAGGTTACTTTTTATAATGACTCAACCATTCCCAGTCTCTATTCAAGCCTAAATTAATTGTATCCAATTTGCAAATTAATTCCAATTCAGCAGTCTCTCTTTGGAGTCTGTTTTCGAATTGTTTTGGTTGAAGGATAGTCACTTTGAGATCAGAAATCGAGTGACCAGAGAGATTGAAGTGTTCTCCGACTGGTTTTTGAATGTTATAATTCTTGACATCTGATTTGTGTCCATTTATGCTTTTACGTAGAGACTGTCCAGTTTGCCCAATGTACATGGCAGAGGGGCATTGCTGGCACATGATGGCATACATCACATTGGTGGATGTGCAGGTGAACAAGCCTTTGATGATGTGGCTGATGTTATTAGGTCCTGTGATGGTGTCCCCTGAATAGATATGTGGGCAAGTATCCCTGTAATAGGATCTCTGTAAGTTACTCCAGTTTATTTTTATGTTTTCTTGTTTGTTTTACCCAGCTCTGGTAACAGGAGAGTGGGTTTGTGTGTTGGGGGGTGGGGGGGGGAGAAAACCTGGATTTGTGCTGGAAATGGCCCACCTTGATTATCATACACATTGTAAGGAGAGTGATCACTTTAGATAAGCTATTACCAGCAGGAGAGTAGGTGGCGGTGGGGAGAGAAAACCTTTTGTAGTGGTAAACACCCATTTTTTCATGGTTTGTGTGTATAAAAACATCTTCTGTATTTTCCACAGTATGCATCCGATGAAGTGAGCTGTGGCTCATGAAAGCTTATGCTCAAATAAATTGGTTTGTCTCTAAGGTGCCACAAGTACTCCTTTTCTTTTTATGAAATGAAAAGAAAATGCTGTCATGTAAAAGGGTGTGCTATGCTTTTATTCAGGACAAGGAATTGTTAGATTCTGTTTGGAGGGACTGGTTATTTAAAAGACAACTTACTTTACAGCTCCTATCTTCAGCAGAGAAGAACAAATTATTTAAAAGCAAACCTGAAAATACATCACCACCTTCCTGGTAAAACCGTTGGTTAGGGATGGGGGGAAAGGGCAAAGAAGATCCATGAACTCTTATCTTTTTATGAAAGTATACCCTCAAGGTGGGAAGGGATGTGCTGAGGATGTAGCCGTCCAATCTCAGCAATCCCATTCCCATAGGATGCAGAAGTATCCCCACAGAAAGCTGACTTTTTCACTAGGCCATGGAGTGCCTTGGCGACAAGTCTCATGAAGGAACTGTGCTGCCACTGGCTGTGTCCCTCACTCCCAGTGGCTATACTGTGGGATCTGCAAGAGAGCCTACCAGGCATTAAATACTACTTCAGCCAGCATTCGCACCTGATCATCTCTATTAATGCAAGTCTGAGTCACGTTTACCCCTTTCCTCACCATCTCCTAATCCAGTCCAAAATATTGTGACATGCAACCTCACAGTTCTGAGGGAGGAGCTCTTTTGGTGTCCCAGGAAAGGAGTAATGCTGTGTATGTGGCACAACACAATGGAGAGAATTCCTTCCCTTTATTTGCACAAGCAGAGGAAATGATCATTGTTGTGACAGTCTGCATGTACTAATTTAAGTGCTTGATTATATTTTAATGAGTCACTAAATGGAATAAGAACCTAACAAGCATAATTAAGAACAGAAATAGTTATCAAGGGAATTGTTCGATTCTGGTTTGTTTAAAAGGTCAATGATTTTTATTCAGCTAAGCTTGTTGTATTGCTAGACTGACTAGAGTTGAAATTGTTCGACCCATTTGGAAAGTATACCATACCATTCGTTTCGCAGGTATATTGTCTGCAACAAGAAAAACCATACGCTATACAAGTCAAAGATAATGAGTCTCTACACAAATTTGTTCTCAGAACTAAAAATGTTTGATTGACAAGCTAAAAACTGTGTATCTACTGCACATTTATTTTTTTCATTCAAACAAGGTAGAAAATTTGAAATACTGTGTTAGTGTCTCAGTTTTTCAGCGGATTCATGTTTTCTCCCATTTTAAAAAACTACATGCCAGACTGATTCTTTAAGAGTGTGGAATTCATTTCAAGGAAATTAATGATGTTTCGTAATCTTTTATTTCAGAGTTTTATTTCACAGAGTTAGTGTGATTAAGTGTTCACCCATTGACATCACCATGGGGCATAATGTAAGAGTCGAATGATTTACCACAGCACCTCAGCCACAGTAAGGGTAGAGGATCCTGTAAGATGTAGCCTGGCCAATGTTACCAGTTTTCCCGTTACTTTGCTCATTTATTAGGATTATTCTTCTGGGCGGGGTGGGGCTTCTGTACTTCTATCAATGTACTGCTTTGTGTTCTCATATGGAGCTCTACTTCTCCCTGCTGCAAGTTCCCTCCCAGTGGAGCAGTTCTGCAGGACCTAGGTTCCCTAGGGCTGGGTTCTTCCAGCCCCAGAAGCAGATGAACACACACACACACCACATTAACAGAGCATGTCTGAGAGGACCAGGTTAATCAGCACTCCCAAGCTGATCCCTTATATGTCCCTGGGCTCAGCAGGCTGGGCTGAACAGCACCTCCAAGCTGTCACCCTCATATGCCTTGGACAATGGACTGGAAGAGAGCATGCCTGAGCAGGCTGGGTCAAGCAGCACTTCCAAGCTGCCACCCTCATATGTCCCAGGTTCAGCACATCTCTATCCCCACTTTCATGTTACAATTGTTCTGGTAGTAACCTACTTGATGAGCAAACTCCACAGGATTTGGGGGGGGGGCTGCAGGGATCTTTTAGCTTAGGTATGAGGAGCATTGCTACAGAATGAAAGAGGAAACTAAAGGAAAAAAACAGGGTGCTACTGAGTTGGGTGTGTGTGCAGGCAGGGGTTCATTAACATCTGGAGCAGAGATCCCCCATCTTGCAGTGCTTCCCTGCTTTTCTGGTCCGCGAGTTCTGTGTGGTTCTTGCCTTGACACCTCTGGTTCTCCATTCTGTATGCTAATGGAGATGCGTCCTTGTCCCATCTTCTATGCAAATGAGGCAAGGGGAGTTTCCTTAATTCTGTCATTCTTATCCCAGGGGTTTAGGTGTGTCTTCCACTGCCTTTTCATTGCTTTTTGTAAGGGCACGTCTACACTGGCAAAGCTACAGCGCCGGCAGTTACAGCACCGCTCAGAGAGCGCCGAAGGAAAACTGCTGTTGTGTGTTCACACTGACAGCTGCCTGCGCAATAGTGTGTTCCCACTTGCAGCACTATTTGGTCCACAGAGGACCTCTTTCTCTTTTGCTGTTATGAGTTGCGGGGCATCCTGGATCCTGTCCCAATGCCCCATGATACATTGCTTCACATCCCAGCAATCCCTGTGCTTCTGTCCGCATTTGGCGCCATCTTTCAACGGTTTGTGTACTGCATACCCTGTCTCTTTTGGGCTGCAGGAATGGATCCCAAACTGCTGACCAGAATGCTGCTTGCTCTGACCAACACGTCATGAGTGGCAGTGGAGTTATTCCTTAAACTACAAAGGCAAGAGGATTGTGATATTGATCTCACCATGTGTAGTAGCTATGACACGAGATTGCTTGTGGCATTCATGGAGGTCCTGACCACAGTGGAATGCCACTTTTGGGCTCAGGAAACAAGCACTGAGTGGTGGGATCACATTGTAATGCACATCTGGGATGACGAGCAGTGGCTGCAGAACTTTTGCATGAGGAAAGCCACATTCATGGGACTGTGTGATGAGCTCGCCCCAGCCCTGCGATGCACAGACACGAGAAGGAGAGAGGCCCTGTCACTGGATAAGCGCATGGTGATTGCACTGTGGAAGCTTGCTACTCCAGACTGCTACTGATCAGTCGTTAACAAGTTCGGAGTGGGAAAGTCGACTGCTGGAGTTGTGTTGATGGAAGTGTGCAGGACCATTAATCACATCCTGCTCTGAAAGACCATGGCTTTGGGCAATGTGCATGACATTGTGGATGGATTTGCACACATGGGCTTCCCTAACTGCGGAGGGGCGATAGATGGCACACACATTCTAATTTTGGCCACCGAGTACACTAATCACAAGGAGTATTTCTCAATGGTTCTCCAGGCACTTGTGGATCACTGTGGGCATTTCACAGACATTAACACAGGCTGCTCCAGAAAGGTGCATGACACATGCATCTTTCAGAACACTGGCCTGTTCAGGAATCTGCAAGCAGGGACTTTCTTCCCAGACCAGAAGATCACTGTAGGGGAAGTCAAAATGCCCATTGTGATCCTGGGAGACCCCGCCTACCCCTTAATGCCTTGGCTTATGAAGCCATACATGGGGCAACTTGACAGCAGCAAGGAGTGGTTCTGCAACAGGCTGAGCAAGTGCAGAATGACTGTTGAATGTGCATTTGGCCATTTAAAAGCCCGTTGGCAATGCCTGTATGGGAAGCTGGACATGACCTATGCTTATAGCTGCATGTTGTATGCTCCATAATATTTGTGAAGGGAAGAGTGAAAGCTTCACTCAGGGCTGGATCGCAGAGGCTCAGCGCCTGGAGGCTGAGTTTGAACAGCCAGAGAGGGACACAGCACAGGGCCATGAGGATCAGGGATTCCTTGAGGCAGCAATTTGAATCTGAAAGCCACGAATATTTGTTGCCATGCTCGAGATTGCAGTGCTTGTAATGCTAGGATGTGATTGGTGCACATGATGCGAGAAGGAAAAACTTTTTCACTAGGAGGGTGGTGAAAGACTGGAATGCGTTACCTAGGGAGGTAGTAGAATCTCCTTCCTTAGAAGTTTTTAAGGTCAGGCTTGACAAAGCCCTGTCTGGGATGATTTAATTGGGGATTGGTCCTGCTTTGAGCAGGGGGTTGGACTAGATGACCTCCTGAGGTCCCTTCCAACCCTGATATTCTATGATTCTATGATTCTAAGGGGGCTTAATATTATTGTGTGTTGCTTTGCAGTGCTCTTTTTGCTTTCACTTATAAAATAAAGATTGCTTTCAAACCAACAAAAATCTTTTATTAAAAGACAACAACCGGAGGAGAGAGTCAAATGAAAACATTCATCAGCAGGGAGGGGGATAGAAGGAAGGGAATGTCTTAAGAGAAGGAGGGGTCCCAGGGTGGCTACAGATTTGTGTATGTCCAGGGATCATAAGCAACCTTTGCCTTTGGAGTACAATGCAGTGGATGCTGTACTGCAGTAGGGCCAAACTGCAGAGGGATGGCTGTTGAATGCAGTGGGTAGTGGAAGTCCCCAGTGCTGGACTGTGAGGACGGAGGTGTGGAATGCTGCAGGTAGAGAGTGGAGCCAGGAGGTTGTTAAAAGTGTGTTGGAGGTGTGTGTGGAGCGCATGGGAAAGAGCTTTGCGACAGTGGCTGCAGGGGAGGGCGGGCGCAGAACTGCTCGATTTGTAGAGCTAGTATCGCCTGGAGCTTGGTGCTCCATAACGTTTAAAAGCCGCTCCATGGCTTCTTTCTGGTGTGCTGCATTCTCCTTTCAGTCCCTCTTTTCGCTGTCCTGACACTCCTTCAATTTCTTTTTCTCGGTGATGGAGTGCATCATAATCTCATGCAGAAAGTCCTCCTTAGTTCTTCTTGAATGCTTTCTAATTCTGCACAGCTGTTCTGCCACTGATAATAAAGAAGGAGGCTGGGCTCCCAACGTCATCTCTGTGAAGTTTAAATGCAACAATTTACAGAAGCAGTATTGTTTGCAACACAGACAACACTGATTCAGTGCTTTAAAACACAGCCAGTACTGAAACACCTGTCACTAACTGGCTGACCCCAGGCAAGCACATGTGAGCCACAAGACACCCAAAATGATGAGTAGCCGCAGGGGCAGGGGAAATCACTCTTCCCAGACCCTGCTGTACACTGGGCACATGGCTTTTGGGGACAGCCAGCACTGTAGGAGGGGCCTGATAATTATTCCTGTCCCCACACTTTCCTCAGGATGTGATCATTATGGAAGATATCTCGCTGCTGAGGGTGAGCAGGGAATCAAGGGAGGGTCTTCTCTAAGCCTGCGGCTTCCGCCCTGGCCCCTATGCAGCTTGCCTGTGTGCAGCAATGGTCCACCCCCCAACCCCCGTGACGGCACAGTGGCTTGGGAAAGTTACAATTAATGGGACAAGAAACAAAGCAGCTCTGCCGAGGAACCTGCAGCAGTGGATTGCCCAGTATCTCCACAAGAGTTTTCTCGAAATCTCTGAGGCAGATTCCCTTGAAGTGAGGGAGTCTATCAACAGCCTGTTCCATTGTTCAGACTAGGCATGCAGTAGGAGACAAGCCTGCATGCATGTCTGGCCTCCAAGTCATCCTCTGCCTCTGGGTCTCCCTCCCTCTCTTCGTCCAAGATTTCCTCCTCCTGGCTCAGTATGCTCTCAACTGGCACATGAGCCAACAAAGTATCCACAGGGGCCATCACGGTGGAGGTGGGGTTGCCACCATGTATCGTGTCCAGCTCTTTGTAGAATCCCGTGCCTTGTGGTAAGTGTTCCACAGCTCCTTCACGTTTACCCTGCACAGCAATGTGTCCCTGTCATGGCCCCTTTCTATCATGCATTGTGAAATCTGTCCATAGGTATCATAATTCCTGTGGCTGGAGCGCAGCTGGGGCTGGACAGCCTCCTCTCCCCAAATGCTGATGAGGTCCAGCAGCTCAGCATTGCTCCAAGTGGGGGATCGCCTGGTGCGTGGAACAGGCCTCGTCACCTGGAAAGATGCGCTGAGACCAATGCACGTATCACTGAGCAAACAGGAAGGAATGTATTGGGTGGGACTGACGGTTGGTCATCTGAGGGCAGGGCAGTAGAGTTCAAACCAATGACCAGAGAGGCAAGAACAGGCATTGTGGGACACCTCCCAGAGGCCAATCACCGTGCTGTAATCGACCAGGGTGTCTACACGGGCACCGCAGTGCTGTAGCTCCGGGGCAGAAAGCTCTACGCCTCTTGTCTGGGTGGTTTTTTTAGAGCACTAGAACTGCACAGTTTCTGCGCACTAAGCGGCTTGACAGTGTGAACACCTTAAAGTTACAGCACAGAAAGCTGCTTTATTGCGCAGAAACTTGCCAGTGTAGACAGGGCCTAAGTCTTTCTTCTGATGCAGATTTGATTCAAGAAGAGGCTTGGGCGGGGCGGGGAGAGAGAAGGTCTTTCGTGAGTCAGACAGACTGGGTAATATGCCCTGGTTCCCCAAGAACACAGAGCTGCTAGATAACACCAGGGAGCTGTACTCATACAGGAAAATGCACTTAAATTCAGAAATGACAGAATTAAGTTTGTCCATGTATTATGAGATAGTCTTTAATTACATGATCACATGCTATTTTGTTCCACAAGACCTTGGACTCCTTCTCAACTCTGTGTAAACACTATTTAGGGGTACTAGAGAATCAGGCTCGTAATCTTAAAATTTACACTGATTTGTAAGTCTGAAGGAGATGTACAGAACAAACCAACTCTGAAGAAAATGTGTTCAGTAATCTTAAAACTATGTTCAGGATAAACAGCCAAGAGATTGAGATCATCCAACGTTTGAGATGAACTCCTATTTAGGTGAGCTACATTTTGAGATGGCCTACAGATTGAAATAATCCAAAAGTTTACATTGCCTACATTAAAACTACCTTGAGCCTGAGACGGCCAGGTATTCTATACCTAATGATTTTTAACTAATCTAAAGCAACAGATGAAAGAATTTCAATCTTTTGGCTGTGAATATTCACAAACTTTAATGATTCCTGCCCCAGATGTTTTCAGTCTTGGTCAGTCTCTAACTCTGATGATCTAAAATTTGAGGTACCTGTAATATCTGAAGTGTCTTTATAAGGGGGAAATCACTTTGGAATTGTGTACAGTACAAAATGGGAAAAGAAGGATATGTAATCAAGGACAGAAAAGCATCGTGGTGGTTGGTATGTCTGAAATCCACAAGGAAATACATCAGTGGTGTCTGAGCCTTTGATAAGATTTGCACTGGGAGAGAAACAAAGTTCCTAAAATTAATGTGATTTTTTTCTAATGAAGATGTTTTTCAAATTCAATGAATATCTGTTTATTCTACAAAATATTAAAGTGAAAATTTAAAGTTTTAATATGTCTATACATCACCCATGGACTGTATTTAGTGATTTAGGTCATTGAATATGCTTCTCTTCTCCATTCACTCATCCCTCTCAATATCTTAATTCAAGTCATGGTCATTGCTATCAACTTTTAAATCAATGCTTATTCAAAATCTCACATCTTTTCACATACAGGCCACCACCTTCCTTTTTTTTGTGGGTTGATCTATGTTACAGATGCTCTTGGGCACATTTCTATTGTCTCTCATTATATTGAATTCAGATGCAGATTAAGCTTTATTAGGCCCCTGGGCACAATCCCGGGGCCCAGGGGCACTGGAACCGAGAGGGGTCAGGGACCTCCACTTTTAAAAATGGTAGGGCCATGCACATCTGCTTTTTTACATAGGTGTAATAGCCTCAGGCAGTGGCAGTAGCAGGTAGCTGATGCTCCCCCACCGCAAAGCACAGTTCCTGTTAGTGGCACCAGCCTCTTCCTGGTGGGGTGCTGAGATGGGCCTTAGCCCCCCTTGCTCTGGGGCACTGCCCTCTGCTCCTCATCTTCCCCTGAGGCCACACCCACTGGCCAGGCCAGAAGCCAGAACTGGGATGTCGTAAAAGCTGCCCAGGGAGCCCAGGCTGCTCTGGGGAGCCCCAGACCCTCCTCCTGTCTGGACAGAACAGTCGAGTGGATTGTTTAGCATAAAGAGTTAACACATATTTTAAGGGACCATTCAAGGTGAAAAACTCTGTTATGACTTCTCCAGACATAGGGAGGAAAGGAAAGATTTGCAGGGGAGGTAGGTGTAGGGGTGTATTTAGCTGTGACATTCTGAGCTGTTTTCCCAGTCCTGAAGAAGATCTCTGCATAAGCTTGAAAGCTTGTCTCTCTCACCAACAGAAGTGGGTCCAGTAAAAGATATTGCCTCATCCACCTTGTCTCTCTAGTATACTTGGTCTGACATGGCTACAAGAACACTGCATACAATTTTCATATTATCATGACTACACAACAACCTCTGCTACCCATATGTCATGGGAAGTTGACTACATTTGGCTAATTAAGCTTTTGTATAACTGAAATAATTTTCAGTGTAATTCATTGCCACCAGGGGACATGTTAGAAAACTGGGAATTCTAGATAGCTGAGGTATGCATAAGGGGATGCACTCTAAGTGAAACCACACAATGCATTGTGACTTCAATGTTAAGCCATAAAATCCACCCCTGTTTGGTGAATTCTGGGTCACACAACCACGCATTTCTGAGCGTGTCCTGGTTGTGGCCGGAAGGGATCACTGCGTATTGCAGCCAGCATTTAAAATGGGAGTGTGCAATGATGCTTCCTGTTCATCTCCCTTCCACCCCAACCTGGTGCCTGTCCTCAAGCACCATCCAGGTTGCAATGGGAAAGTGGGTTGTGCTGAGGTTGCAACCATTGATCCCAAGGATGTCTTAACAAAAGCTGTAGCACAAGACCTCTTGCCCATGCCTCATGGCCTGTTTACTCACCAGGGCTATAGCAGCAAACTGATTCTTGCAGTAGCCAGCGGTTCTGCTTATGTTGTGGCTTTCAGGGAAGTGCACTGAGGGCTGGTTCTTTTATAAAAAAGATTTAACCTTGCACCAGAAACAATATATGCACTGTCAATGCTACCCTTGTGCTTTATATTCTTTGCAGCTGAATCTTTGTCCATCAGTGCATCCTCCACGCGAGGACAGAGACTTTCCCAGATTAGAAGGCAGAAAAAGAAGATTTGGGAGGACATGTTCAATGAGTTGATGCATGTCTCTGAGTGTGACAAGATGGAGCTCAGCACATGGAGGATTGCACTGTCAGAGAGCCTGCACAATGACCACAAGGACAGGAGAGCATGCAGAGAATACAAGTGTGACATGCAGGATGAGATGGTGTGGATTATGAGGGAGCAATCAGAAATGTTCAGGCATCTGGTTGAGGTTCAAGAAAGACAGCTGGACATTAGAGTCTCTGTGCAGCCTATGCTGAACCTGCTGCCATCGTCACCAAGTTCCACATCCTCCTCTTCCAGACATCCTAGGATGTAGGGTGGGTGATGTGGGAAGTCCAGTATCCCTTGCACTCAACTCCAGGGGAGGGTACAAGGACCAGAAGGTGCCCCTTCCCATACATTTGATTGTTATTGCAGTGCAACTATAAGCAAACTGTTTGTTTCTCCCCACCCCCAGTGTCATCAGCCCTTTTGCCCCAGCTTATATTACTTTTCTTTGCTGTCTCTCAGTGTTTGTGAGCATAATAAAAAATAATGGATTGAGGAGAAAAGACTTTGTATTCATTCAGCACACTGTGGTTAATGGGGGTGTATTTACAGGGGAGTACATACAACAAAGGGGACAGCTTGGTAAGGAACATCACACAGAAGTATGACATTACTGTGGATCATTGATAAAACTAGTTTTCAAAGCCTCACAGAGACTCACATGCCTCAATGTGCTTTTCTTATTGCTCTGGTGTCTGGCTGCTCAAAATTGGCTTCCAGGCAATCTGCCTCAGCCCCCCACCCCACAGGAAACTTTTCTCCTTTTGTTTTACAGATATTATGGAGCACACAGCAACAACAATGGGGGTATTGCTTTCACTGAGGTATAATCTAGTAAACAAACTACACAAGTGGGCTTTTAAACATCAAAGCCACATTCCACCACCATTCTGCACTTACTCAGCCTACAGTTGAACCTCTCCTTACTGCTATGCAGGCTGCTTGTGTATGGCTTCATAAGCCATGGGAGCAAGGGGTCGGTTGGGTCTCCCAGAATCATGATTGGCATTTCAACATCACTAACGGTTATTTTGCACTCTGGAAAGAAAGTTCCTGCTTGCAGTTTTCTGAACAGATCAAAGTTCCTAAAGATGTGCACATCATGCACCTTTCCTGACCATCTCTCATTGGTGAAATGTCCCTATGATCCACCAGCACTTGAAACACCATTGAGAAGTACCCCTTTTGGTTTATGTACTCTTTGGCAAGGTGGTCTGGTACCAAGATAGGGATATGTGTCTGTCTATCGCACCAGCGCAGTTAGGGAACCCCACTGTGGCAAAACCATCCACTATGTCCTGCATGTTTTCCAGAGTCACTACCCTTCTTAGCAGAAGTCTATTGATTGCCCTGGCAACTTGGATCACAGCAGACCCCACAATAGATTTACCTACTCCGAATTGATTCCCCACTGTCTGGTAGCAGTCTGGAATTGCAAGCTTCCACAGCGCTATTGTCCCTCACTTCTCAACTGTCAGAGCAGCTCTCATATTACTATTGCTGGGGAAAGCTCTTTGCACAGTTCCATGAAAGTGGTTTTATGCATTCGAATGTTCTGCAGCCACTACTCTTTATCCCATAGCTGCATAACTGTGCAGTCCCACCAGTCAGTGCTTGTTTCCTGGGGCCGGTAGTGGTGCTCCACCATGTCAAGGTGATGTGCAATTGTCGCCAGCATATGAAAATTGATCCACTCCATGGCTTCCAGCAGGGCTGCTTGTGTGGCATCACATTGTTCTGTGTGGCGGCTGCTGCTTCAGTTGAGCAAATACTGCAGGATAAGGCATGAGGTGTTTGTAATGCTCACAACAAAAGTGTACATCTGAGTGAGAATCATGCTAGCCATGCTATGGCGTCTGCGTGGGTAACCCAGGCTTAAAAAAAAGGAGCAAAAAAGGCTTGGTTTGTTTGCTGTTGATTTCAGGGAGGGAGGGAAGGAGGGAAGTGTATCATGGGAGGCTAGTGCCATGTTCCCATAACCACACAGGAGGCATTGCGAGCCCAACCCAACATTACATGTGTCTCCATGCACTGTGGGATTGCAACCAACAGTGCAGTGCTCCGTGAGTTGCTGCAAGCCCTTCTTGTGAGGATGCGCGCCACTGATACAATGTGCATAGTGGGGACATGCAGAATCGACTTGCTTAAATCAGAGGCTCAGTGTTGACTTAAATAAAATAGACTTAATTTTGTACTGTATACATACCCTGAGAAATCACCAGTATGAGGCAAGAGGTCAGATTAAACTGTATCAGGAAGCATAATACTGCTAACATATTACCATTCTCATGGTATCAATGTAATAGGTCTGAAACAAAAAAATATAACACATTAGTACCATACGCTGAATTTAGGTAAAAATAGTTGACAATGCAAAGTGAGTTGTATTTGGCACCTGTGTAAAACACAGTTAATGGTTTTCTGAGATTTAAAGTGACAAGTGCACAGCCAGAAAGTTCTGGCTGAAGCAAGGTTATTTTTCTTGTCATAGGAAGTAGAAGAGCCCCAGATGGCTTCAAGCATTTCATTTTTTTTTATACAAGTGGATTTAAAGCCAGCCGGGGCTCTGAGGTTGCTGATCAGTATTCACTTCAAGCACACTTCTGAACTATTGTAGTAATGGCACCCACTCAAATCTACACCTGCTTCCATGGGATAGCACCTACTGTGCTTCTGAGAGCTATGAGCATAATACTGATAATGAAACAGTCACTGTTGAGACTGATTTTGTGTCCTTTGCTATGCATGAAAACAAATGAGCCAGGAAAAAAAAAGGCAAAAAAAAAAAAAAAATCACTGAAGTAACATAGCATATACAGGTATATACTCATCTTTGTATGAGAGGATTAAACTGAGTTAATCCATAAACAACATCTTGTTAAAACAGGATTAAGGTTGGTAAGTGTGACATCCCTCCCAAAATAATCTAACAGAAAGGAAGTGACAAATTATGGGACACTTCTTAATTAGGGTACCTTAATATCACCAAAGCACACTTTTACTGACAGATTCCACAACTTCAATCTAAATTTCTTTCGGCCTCCAGCAAATAAGGAAACATGCTACACACATTAATCTCCTTCACAGTACAGATACACAACCTTAATTTTGCTTCCATACTTTGCCTCAGCCAAACAAACAACATATTCTTCTTTTAACCTGTGTATATATGTCAGCTGTGAATATTTATATGTCCCTGAGTCAGTAGTTAGGGTTATGAGAAATTTATATTTTTCCAGTATTAGAAGGGCATAGTCTATATTAATATCTATAGTTATACAATTTAATTTAAAATAGTGCCATTTTAGTTGTAGAACCACCCAAAGGCATTTGATATTTTTATAAAAAATATTTCTTAAATAAAAAAAATCTTATGATTCCAAAACAATTTGTCTTCGAGAATTTACATTCCAAGTATAAGCCTAGAATGGATTTTTATATCTGAGATAAAAATTCATTACAAATTGGGTTTATGATATAATCACTGTCAGAACCATAACTATAATGGAGCATCTTGGATATCAAGAGACATGCTTTATTCTCTGACCACTGAGAAATATGTTCAGCTCTCTGCCCACCTGTGCATGATCTAAGTGGAAGACACTCAACTCAAGTCTTACTTCCACTTGGTATTAGGTGCCACCACCAACAATAATCGACCATAGCTGCCATATCTACATTCAGAACACGCTCAGGTATGTCAAAAGAGTGTAACTAAGTGCAGAGACATATATAAACAAACTTGCAAGACCCGGTATATGATAGGTAACTTGAATATAAGTTGAATAACTTTGGAGATAATACTGATCCTTATGAGAAGCAGTTTTTCTGGTCCCTCCAGTAACTTATTTTATCATCAATATGGATAGGGAAATGGAGATTTCTCAAAAACAGACCCATTGCACATACTGACCAACCTGACATAGTGCTAGACAATTTCACTGGAAGGCCCATAAGCCAAAGTGTACCCTATGCTGTGGTCAGGTTAAAGAAAACAGAACCAGTCTTCAATTTATATTGGAATCCATTTTTGATTAAAGTTGTAAGTGCCAGCATTTGATCACATGTACTACGACACGGTGAAAACTACATTGCTCTGGTGCCAGCATGCCTTCCACAGATGCTGAAATTCTTTGCAAAATCAGATACTCAAGCATCTTAAAGCAGACACTTAGAAGTGAAACTGGTCTGTAGCTCAAAGGAAAATGTGGGTCTTTCCCAGGTTTCAGCAAGCCAATGACCTTCACTTGGTGTAAGATTCTAAGCAGTGTGGATTTCTGCAGAACTCTGTTGAAAAATCAAACTAGCAATTCCCAAAAACAAGGACCCAGATGTTTCATAAATTCAGGTGCAATTCTATCATATCTAGGTGCTGCACTCATTTTTAAATTATTCCATACTTTATTCAATTCCAGACTAGTGAAAGGCTCTATCATACTATTGTCTGGATTATTCCTTAAGAAACACTACTACTCGTCACGTACCTATCATTTGACAACTCTGTCAACAGGAGCTTTGGCAACCTTCAACAGATGATTGGCAATCTGATTTGGAGTAACTGCCAGCTTGCTTCATGCGCATGGACACTGGGCCGCACCTAGTTGACAAATTAAGCTCCAGCTTTTCTGGCTTGACCGCGTAAAGTCAAGCACCACTGTCACTTCCTCCCATTGAGCCCGGCAAGTAGTATCCAACAATTCTATAAGATGGTCCTCAATCTCCAGATCACCTGACTGCTCATACTGCCTTAGGAAGTCTGCAGGATCCTTGTTCAAAGATGAAATGTATATCGGTTGGAAAATGTGTGGAACTTCCAGCTTTAAAAATGGTACAACAGAAATGACAGTTTGCATCTTCCACCAAGGTGATGTTTAATGGGATGGTTATGATGCTCCATTCTAAGTACTCTGTAAAGGAGCTGCAATCTGCCTTCAAGACATTCCATCTAGGTTTTAGTATGCTCCTTATAATCTGAAAACACATTCCTATCAGAATCAACAAGAGACGAAACTAGCTATGTGGAAATTCATTAAGTACAGTACATGCCGCTGGCTGCGGATGATTGGCCAAAGATGTGACCCAGCACAGGTCTGGGTAGTGGTCCCTATTGCAATATGCTGAATGGAAAGTACTACGCTGCTTAGGATCATGGATCAGAACGAGATCATTATTTGTTGCCTACTCCAACAGTTGTTCACTGTTCAGGTCTGCAGTCACATAAGCCCACTCACTGCGATGACTATTAGAGTCACCAACATACGCTGTCAGATGCGTAAGCCTTGGGAGAACTTGTGGACCCCATGTTTCACCTGGTGGCATATATATATTTGTGATTTGACACCCACCAACTTCAATTGTTGCAAAAGGATGAAGATTCAATATGGACAGAATCCAATATATCACTATGGAGGTACATAGTTCAACCATGTTTCACATGGAGCTTATGCGCCAATACGTCTGTTAGTCTATAAGGTGCCACAGGACTCTTTGCTGCTTTCACATGAAGATCGTAACTTAACAGATTGAAACTAATGACCTTAACCAATGTGTTTCATTCAGCATGATGTTAGTTTCTTGTAGACGAATGAGGTCATCTAGAACTTCCTTTGCCAGAATACCAATAAGTTCTCACTTGGAACATTCAGCTGGAGGACCTTAAGTGCTGGACCTATGATGAGAAAATCATAGTCTTGAACCTGTTTGATCAGTTGACTGAGATTCATGATAATCCCTGAATTTGATCTGCTAGTTGGATCATCCATTTCTCCAAATGGCAGACCAGCTGGGAACTTATGGGGGATGTGTCATGAACGCTGATCCATTTTCCTTCATAACTACCCAATGGCCTATGTGAAATGAGGTCTTCTCCAAGATCCTAGTGAACAGGTAGGTCACATGACTAGACCCATCTTCATGAACAACATTAATCAGTAACCTTTTTAGCAGACTCTGCAGGACTGATGAGGACTGAATGAAAATGGAGACTTAGAAACCTGTAGCCTCTCAAAGGCAGTATATCCAGTTCAGGGATGAAGCACACTGGCGAACACCATTGGGAAACTTGCACTGCTACTGCCCATTCTGTTCTTATTCACTAGACTCCAGTCTCCATTCTCTTTGTCATGCTTTTCACAAGAACTATATTCACTCCACGTTGTTAAAAAAGAAACTGTTTTCTACTGACAGAAAAGATGCTACATTAGGGTCTGTTAAGAACATGCTATATAATTGCTCAGTATTAACCATATTCTGTACCTGCAACTGTACATCAGTCTCTTGCATTGTTGGGGGAAAAGATATCAGGGAAGGGCATTATTTTACTATGCAATTAATACAATAGTGATTGTTTGTCTTTAACATGGTTTAAAAGAAATCAATAGGGCAATAGCTAGGTTGCTTTTTTAAGTGCCTTTACACTGAAAGTTTCTTGCTTTAAAATATGTAAAGACTTCTTAGAGTCTTCTTCCTCTTATTGATTCTCATTTACATTATTTCTTCCTAATTTACATGGTTGAATGCCAGATGTTGAAAAAATAATGCTCTCCTTTATTATTCTGATGAATAACTCTTCCTTTTAATGAAACATTGGTTTTCATTTGTTGTCTCTTTACTGTGGTACTGATAAAGGCAGAGATTTCAAATGCTTTTACAGTCCACATTTAAATTACATTTTTTTTCTTTCAAATGGGGCTAATACATTTTTTTTCTCAAAAATTAGAGATTAAATGAAGAAAAAAATCTAAGAAGTCAGAAGTTACAATTGTTTTCTTGTATTTTTTCCAATCTATGCCCTACAGTTGATCCCTCTTACTTTGAGGTACAAGTGAGTTGACTAAATTGTGATCCAGAAATTCTACTCTGCAGCACACAGACCCCTCTGAACTTAGTACAAAACTCTGGAGACCACAGATAATGCACATATTAGCAGGGGGCATTAAATGCTGGGTTCAAGCAATCTTTGGCTATACTATCATATTAAGTATGTGAGGAGATACAGTTAGTTTTATTTTATATAAATGAAGTCTTCAGACATTTGGAAAGCTTCTAATGCAGTCCTCAATTTGATACTCCAGAAGTAGGATTTACACAAAAAGAAACTTGGCAGGATTTATGAAAACCTTGAAGTGCATTACATGCAATACCTAACCTAGGTAACCGTGCTAATTTATTTTGTCACCCTTTCCCTCTATGACCCTTGCCCTCTTGTTTGTCACACTCACATTTGTCTTATCACAGGGAAAAGTGCAAACTTTAACTTAGTGTGGAGACTGGGGGATTTAAGTATTACAGCACTGAGCATTCCAAAATTTAACTTTTAGGCACCTAGGAAATCATAGGAACAACACTGAAATCTACAAAACCTGAGTTACAAAACCTGGGGATAGGTGCCTCAGAATGGTATCCAGAAAGCCAAGCATACTAGGTGGGAAGATACCTAAGCTAACCAATGGGAGATGCTCAGGAGAAGGGTCTGCCCTCTCATGGCATCTGGCAATTAGGGACCTCCCTACAGCACAGGTTTATCTCTGCTTTCAATACACTAACCAGGGGATTGTAGAGATATGTATATAGGATATTATAATTTAGAAATGTTCCCTCATAAGGGACAGTTTTATAAACATAGGGCTTTGGAGATGTGCCATGGAGGCTGGGGTTGGAATCACTGCATGGATGTGTGCAACAGTTTACCAGAGACACTCTCCAGTTTGTTTTATTAAAGTTTTGTTCTTTTCTCATTTACTAGTTCGTTATTTAATGAACCCCAAAATCATTACAGGGAAGATAGGTATTCGGCCACTTATTTGCATGCTGGAGCCCAATCCAGTAGGCATGCTCAGAGGCTGCTTAGTTCCACACAAAATTGGAGGAGGGGCTCTCTTATAACCATTAATCCCATGGTCAGGGTACTCACCTGGGATGTGGGAGACTACCATTGCATGTCCTCCCTCTTCCTGATGAGCAATAACTTGAACAGTGATCTGTTATCTCTCAGATTAGTGCGCTGACCAATTAACTACAGCATAACTTTCACTCTATGGCCCAATTAATATTTAATTAAAGTGGAACAACTTTGATATGAGAGATCCCCTCATTAAACTATCCCATAGCCCGGGGTTAGGATATGCACCTTAAGAGGTGGCAGATTCCCATTCAGATCCCTTCTCCTAATCAGGAAACGGGGAAATTTGAACTTGGGCTCTCCCATAGCCTGGATGAGTACCTAACCCCAGGGCCAAAGGTTATAAAGGGAGATTATCATTCTCAGTTTTGTACAGATATAGACAATGTCTGATCACACCTACCAGATTGGGCCCTGCATGTGAGTTAACACTGTGACAGACAAAGCTTTCCAAGGAAATTGCCCTATTGAATTATATTTAAATTTATTTGGAGTGCATTGTATTAAATGGATGGTTTGTGTAGTGTGGATGGGAATTTTTTTATGGAATCCCTCAAAGGGGAGGTGAATGCAAATGCCCACCTCTGGTTATGCAAAAAACAGCCTTCTGAAGCTATACTTGGAGGAGGAATCCATTGTTGTTGATCACCTGTTCCTGGAGATTGGAGATCAAAGGCCCAAACTCTTTAACAGAAAGACTTAACTATTCACTGGGTGCTGGTTCTGAGCTAAATCTGTTACGAACTTGAAACCACAGAAGGGAAAAAAAAAGTGTGTGGGGTTTAAAGGATTGACTCTTACCAGAGCCCTTGGTAGAGTTTGGGTGGCCATTGGTAAGCTTTTCAGCGTGTGTGTTGGTTCTTTTATTGGTTTTAATATGCTTTTCTCTCTAACTCCTTCACCTTAAGAATACTTTTTTTATAAAGGGTTGTGTGGTAACTTATAACTGTTGGCAATTACAGCTCTTCAGAGAGAAAGCAAAGTGCAGCTGCTGGCCTGTTTAGGTGTTCTGGATTTCTGAAGAATTAAGAGTGTGGGCAGGGAACTGTGCAGCCTGGAAAAAACCCAGTCAGGAGGGACGGAGATGGGGGGCGGGTCTCTTCCTAAAGAGGAGCCAGGAGGGACAGAGACCGGGGGGGGGGGGGCTCTTCCTAAAGAGGAGCCGGGTAACATTTAAATTAACACTATTCACACCAGTAACTTTATTCTTAGAATTATTTATATAGTGAGGGAACAGAAAGAATACCCGGTAATGGCTGAATAGCCATCTGTCTTGGATGGTTCAGACCAGGGGTCAGCAACCTTCAGCACACAGCCCATCAGGGTAATCTGCTGGTGGGCCATAAGACATTTTGCTGACATTGACCCTCTGCAGGCAAGGCCCCCCGCAGCTCCCAGTAGCCGTGGTTTACCATTCCCGGCCAATGGGAGCTGCGGGAAGTAGAGTGACGCAGGACGGTCAAGGTAAACAAAATGTCTAACGGCCCGCTAGCGGATTACCACTTGCTGAAGGTTGCCGACCCCAGGTTTAGATGTGACTAATTTGGGGCTTACTTGATGATTGGATATAGGGGAACAAGTACTGCAATAAAGAACTCCATTTACTCAGTCCACCTCTGGGTTCTCCTGCTCCTTCTTTCTATCTCTGACATGTTTATTCTACCTGAAGCAGTGTGTTTGGTTTGAAGCATGACAGAGACTCCCTTCGGATCACAAGCCTGGTACATATCAATTTCTTTGTTAAATTGATGAATTTATATAAGTTTGCAGCGTCCAGTGGGCATAACTGGACTTTGCAAGATGGAGGTTCCTAGGGTTGGGTCTGAGACCAGAGATACTGGCTTGTGTCATTTGGTTGCAAGTAGCTGGGAGCAGTTTACATGCCAGAGGCTGTGTGTGAATAGCCCAGGAGTGCGGTTCTCACAGCAGAGCAGGGTAAGGCTGACTCCCAGAGTCAAAGATTGGAGTGACCTAGCAGATCACCGGTCCAGATAACACTGGAGGGAAATGTCACAGAATGCAATGAGAGTTAGGCACCTAAATGCCTCTTGAGAATCTGTGTCAATAATTACTGTGAATAAATTGACATGTTCTAAAACCTATAATTGGTGAATTTCCTTTATTGTATGGCCTGCTCTTTGGAATTCTCAAACCAAAACGCAAGCTGTATGACAGCTGTACTTGGTCATGTAAATCACCTGGTATTGTTTCTGTTCCCTGACTGGATAACTTTAATTCTAAGAATAATATGTCTGGTGTAAATACAATTAATTGAAATGTTGCATTCCTTCAGCACTTTAAAATGCAACCTTAAAAATTGGACTTTCATTAATATTTGTGCTGGTAAAACTAACTCACGCAAATGTTCACAGAAACAAAAAAGGTTACAGACCCAGTTGAAGTGAATGTGTTTACAAAATTCTAATGAATATTTGCATAATCTTTTTGCAGCGTGCTCCCATCTCTATTTATTTACTTTCAAATATATACAGATTAGAGAATAAAATCAAAGTAATCATTGTAAATATGCATGCTGAAATAAGTGTCTCTTCAAATGCTTGGGTTTGGAATTAAGTGCATTCCTGAACCATCAAATATTCACAAAAATAGGACAGACAATAAGAGCTAAAGTGTATCTGATGAATAATAAAACCTTGGCTCCTTTGGTTTCAGTGTCACATCATGTTATGTCACATTATATCTCATAACAAGGGATAAATAATAATAATAAAAGTGTAGAAACACACTCACCCCAATGCCTAAGGCCAAGTACGGGGTTCATGTTTGCCAACATCCAACAAAGACCATGTCTACACTACAAACTGTGGTTGATGCAAATTATGCTGGCATAAAGCCACCACAGTTAGTGTGTGTGTGTGTGCGGCAATGCGCATACTTGGCTCCTTGAGTCACTGCTGTGTGTATTCACCGGGAGTGCTTGTGTAAATGCACAGTGAGATGCACAATGAGTTGGTATACCAGTGTACAATCTGCAACAGTCCATCACACTGTCTTTTGGAAAGTTGTGGCAATGCGTGGTGGGGAAAAATGAATCATGCAGGGGTGAATGGGAGCAAGGGGTCAACTTTTCAGGATTCAACTGTCTCCATCCTATAATGACATCTATCTCCCAACATTTTCACACTTTAAAAAAAAACAAAACCGTGAACCCATGTGACCCTCCTCACTGTCCACCACCTCGGACAGAAGCATGGAGCCTGCACAGCTCTGCACTATTGTCATGAGTGTTGCAATCACAAGATGCACGAGCATCCAGTATTTGCAGAGACATAAGAAGAATTCAATCAGAGGGGAACATGACTATTTCTTGGAAGAAAAATTGCTGTTCATGCCTTTGAGATGGTTCTGGTGAGCTACATTAATAATGGCGAATGTGGTCCAATTTTATTCCATGCAGTTATTTTTTTTTTTTCAATTTAGATAAGTAAAAATGCATTGTTCATTTAAACACCATCCAACCAGAGGCTATAGAGAAAATTGTTGGAAAGCCAACTGGAAAAAAAGTTGCCCACTGAAGGTTTAACCATCTTTTCTAAATGCAGGTCAGAAAAACAGAAGTGTTTATCTAGGACAATATTTATTCTGTTCAATGTCCAGAACTTTGGACAGCCAACCGATAACAGCTGAATGAACTACTGACAATCATAAGAGTTAGGACTTTACAGGGATTATGAAATAAGGCTTCATTATCACAAATGAAATCAAATTGAAATAAAAGGAAATTTGCTGCTCATCAGTTTGCCAGCCTATATTGTATATTTTTAAAAACTGTTATTATTATTGAGGCTATGATTTAGTCATGGGTATTTTTAGTAAAAGTCACCGACAGGCCACAGGCAATAAACAAAAATTCACAGCCCATGACTGTCCGTGACTTATACTAAAAATACCTGTGATTAAATTGGGGGGGCAGGGAATAGGGGTTCTGCTGGGGATGACATGCCTGGGGCCAGTGGCAACAGCTGCCCAGGTCTGCGAACCGCGGCTGGTGTGGCTGTCCCAGGGACCACCTAAGTAGCTGGCCCCAGAGCCAGCTGCCTGGGTGGCTCTGGGGTCAGCCACACTGCCCCCAGCCACACCTGCACCTTTAGAAGTCACAGAGGTCGCAGAAAGTCACAGAATCTGTGACTTCTGTGACAGACATGGAGCCCTAATTATTATTACTATTATTTATTTTGTATGGTAGATTTCCATTCTAGTTTCTAACAGCAATCTATTTTGACATATGTCATCTAAAGTATATACTTGAGGTGGACACTCAAGCCAGAATCCCACAGGCATTGAGAGAGCAAATCATATGATTTATTAATAAATGATATGGTACATATCTATACCCTCCACCAAAAAGAATGATTTATTGTAGCCTGATTTATATGTAAAAAAAAAACATCTTGGAGCGTCACAGAACATGTTTATTACCCCAAAAGACCATCAATGTACTGTAGTGAGGAGCAGTCTTTTTTTGTTTGTTTCTTTGTTTTTCATGGGGCTGGGGGAAGGAAATAGCCATACTAAGACCAGTCAGTGAACTTTTTTGAAGCTAAAGAAAGCAAAAGAGTTTGTCCATTACGCAAAACAGCAAAGGACAGGAGCCTGCAGCTGACTTCTCATGACAGGGTGTTCATAACTTCATTTCAGTGGAGAGTATTGATCTCTAATGTGTTGTAGGGCAGAAACGTGGCACGAGAAGAAGAAGGAGAAGAACAGATAAGAAACCTACAAAAAATTGTACCAGTTCCTCTTCTATTTCTTCTGTTTGCTTTGCAAGAAGGAGAAGAAAATAAAGCAATCACAAAAACAATTTTTGCTAAGGAGGAGTCAAAGTTAATATACGGTGGATTAAACCATCTTTATCTTCCTTTAACTGTTCTCTAGAGAATCAAAAACTGAAAGCTGAGAATAGGGAAGCAGGAACAGTGATGAGATATACAGGTTACCATCAAGAATGCTTGTGCTATGTGGCATGTTAAAGCTAAATTCTGTGGCATCTCCAATTTATGAAATACAGCTGCACTGGATTATGTGACTGTTAATGATTACAAAATCATTCTAACAGTTTCAGCTGTATTGAAATAATTCAGTAAAGTTTATCCCAGGAACTAATGCATTTTATTATATACACTGCAATAGAGCAATACCACTCAGTATATTCTAGTCTTTTCACCATGGATAAACCTTTACAAAAGAATGAAGAACCAGGTCAAAGATAACTCCTTATTGTACCTTATGTATGTGTTAGATGGAACTGGACCCCCTCTATAAGAACCGGAAAATATACAGAATTTAGCCAAATGTAGGAAAGAAGAGGTGGAATGGCGGTTGAAAAAGCTCATGGGTCTAGCTTCAGATGGGCTAACACCCCATTGGCGTAGCTCAGGCATAACTTCCAAAGTTCACACTTCATTTTTGTGAACCTAGGAAGGGAATTTCAAATCTCCTTCTACTATCTGGAGATAGCTTTCCATCATACAAAGCTGTGAGAGTGATTGGTGGTGTTAATAATAGGGACATCTTCACAGCTGATAATACCAGTTAAAGGTTAGGAGCGTCCACCACTATAAAACACTTAAAGAGTGGAAGGGAAAAAATACATGGGGCTCCTGGCACTTGGGCCAAAGATAGGCTGTCTTATAGTGGGAAACTGGGAAGCAGAGCTGGATCAATAACTAATTACATGGTTCTCCAGCAGTTGAATGAAACATTTGGTTTGATTCAAAACCAAATGTTGAATTTCTGTTGTTTTTAATAAGACCAAAGGAAATGAAGGGTTTCATTCCAAAACCGAGATGAAGGGGACACATAACCTTTAGTCCACTGGTTAAGATGCTCATCTGAGATATAGCACACCTTGGTTTGAATCTCCACTCCGGATCAAGAACTTCAACTCAAGTTTCATTTCTCTCAGGTGTGTGCTTTAACCACCAGGCTTCAGGATATCCTAAGGTTTCTCTCCTGTTGAATTTGTTCCACTTTGTGTGAAATACTTGATTAGTTATTTGGTCAGAGAGAGAGAGATTGTAGAGTCCACTGATTAGGATGCACAGCATGGGAAGACATGCAGGTTCCAGCCCTGCCCCCACACCATTGCATTTTATAAATCTAGCCTGATTTTGTTTTCCTTTATGAATCTCTTTGATGAATTCATGTCTTCACAAATAGTTGCAGATCTATCCAAAACTGCACATTTTGGCAAATCAACTATTAATCTGAAAAAAATTGCCCACTACTAGTTTTATTTTTTCCTAGTATAACTTGTATTACACAGTCACTGACAGACAGGCAACCAGTCCACCTGGGAACAGACTAAAAGCCAGCAAGAGCCAATGGGGCCAGTTCTCCTCTGACTGGTGTTACTCCATTGATTTCAGTAGACTTACAATTAACACTTGTGTTCTTAGGACCATTAACTCCATGCTACAATCAAAATGATATATTGTGGAAATGGACATTTAGAGGGAATGAAGAAATAGGTGAGATTTACTTGAAATGTCAGAAATATCTCAGGTGCCTGTTGACACAGAAGAAAAATAGTGAAAAAAATAAATTCCACAGTCAATAGATGTGAGCATCTGTATTAATTATTACACACACAGACACACACCAGCATCATCAAAGTTAAGTTCAAATAGCACCTGGTTGAAGCTACAAAGCAATTAGCCTGGAATGAATCAAGTCAGCATCTATGTTCTGAGAAAAATAGACAGGTAAACGCAGGACTGAAATAAGTTAAAAACTGACTCTTTTATAATTGACTCCAAGCACACAAAAGACAGATATTTCTACATCAGCAATTTAGTTATCTGTATTTAACTATGAAAGTTTTGGTTAGCAGTAGCATGCTTAACATTTGTGTCACATTAATATTGCAGTAGGTTATCATCATAAGGCATTAATTTAATCTACCAGAACTATTGTTTAAATAAATATGAGACAATAATAATTCTCTTTGGAGCTTACAAAATTAACAAAAGGTCCTGGGGAAGATGTTACAACCGTTTTGTCTCTCAGTTTGCAATTGATTAAGATGAGATTTCATATGAAGAAGGAAAAAAGAAATGGAGGCCAATCATACAAATGATTCATTTCTTTATGGCCTAAGAGTAGACCTGGGTGGGAATTTGTCGAAGAAACATTTTTTCCCCATTGTAATATACCAATTTGTCCAAAGCATTCTTTTTCTTTG
The DNA here is from genome assembly GCF_965152235.1 of Eretmochelys imbricata. Lineage (NCBI taxonomy): Eukaryota > Metazoa > Chordata > Testudines > Cheloniidae > Eretmochelys > Eretmochelys imbricata. Next base: position 88,678,806 of record NC_135572.1, on the reverse strand, counting down.
TGGAAACATACTGGGTTCAACAACACTCCCTCATGTCTGGGATAGACTTTCTGGAGAGAGAAAGAGACTCACTTTCTGGAGAGAGACAGACTGGGAAGTGAGAGACCTGCTCAAGTCCCTAGTATAAATTAAGAAGAGCAGGGACTGGAACTTATGTCTCCCACTTCCCAAGTGAGTGTCCTAATCATTGGGTTTTTGGTGATTCTGCAATGGTTGTTGTGTCTGGGACTCTATTGTGCATTTTTGTGAAAAATTTCAGATCAACTTGATTTCACACTGATGTGGAGCAAAACCAAATTTTAAAGCTCTAATTTGTTCACAAGAAGGAATTTTTTTTTCTCGCCAGCCCTTGTTAGCAGATAATCCTTTCCTTGAAATTCTTGAGGACACATTAAAAAAAACCTATGTATATGTCTTTCTATAGTGGTTTGATTTATTCCATACATGACATCTACTTCCTCTCACTTTTTTGGAAATGACTTCCAAATTTGTATAACTTTGTTTATACTGACGGTTCTGCTACTTGACATTAAATCAGATACTCAGACTTTTGCTAAATCTCCAAAAGCAAGCTGGTAATACCACAGTTTAACACACTTAATTCTCCCATTTCTAATACTAACTCACAGGAAATAATATTTATTAAACAGATATAAAGAAATCAGTCATTCATTGGTTCAGGATGAAATTATGCTGGGTGATAGTCCATATGATTATTACCTGAAGTGTGTGGGGATTTTTTCTTTCAAATGTTTCTGTTTGATTGCCCAATGGACTTCCCCCGCAAAAAAACCCCCAAGGTTTTAAACATTAAATTACACTGAGTCTGATAAATGTCAATTTAGTGGCCATTAAAATATTTTAGTACTTTATTTCCAATGCACAGCCGGTATACATATTTCTAAACTCAATTTAATAGGGATTGAAAATACCTTTTTTCAGGCTTCTTCCAAGATTTTTATCTTTCTCTTTTAATTCCCCTCCATTCACAAACATCCTTCAGTGTATCAGCTCTTTTTTTCATCTGAAGACCATTAGCACTGCTCTGAGCATCACAGAAAAGCCTCACCTGGCAATCTGGCCTTTCAGGAAATGAGCCAATGGTCCAACTTAATTCTCTTTTTAATTATGGTCCATGATCCAGGACATAAATGAAGGGCCTGCAGCTGGCAGTGGAAAATTTGCACAAAGATCATGGTCTGTATGTAAAGCTGCACTTAGCATTACTGGATGGGGGGCAATATATTCTCACCTTCAGGATCACCACTGTTTCTGCCTGGTGTTTTTTCTCTTTTTCTCTTTCCCCCTCCTTCTTCTGTTTCTTCCACATCTCTACGTTTCTATCACTCCTCTTGTCTACCTCTCCATTTCCCTTGGTACATCAGCTTCCAATTCCTCTTCCTTCCTGCTAACTCATCCCATCTGATAAAATCATCACCAATGAAATAACTAAATGATGACACATAAAAGGCTACTACCAGTCTTCAGGCTCAACACTGCCAATTAGATTAATAGGAGCTGTTGAGTTCATGTGTCCCAGAGTCATTGATTTAGCACTATCTGCAGACTAAGGAAGACAACAGTGTACTTCACTTCACATTTTGAAGGTTCACTTCACAAAACAATGAAGGACTAGATTCTGTAGAGTCTGAGTATGCCAGGTAGACCTGGTGTTCGATACTTGTTTTATATAAACACAACAGGCTTGATTCTCCTTCACAACATAAATGAAAAATGCCATCATTTTGATTTTGTAATTTTTGCACCTACTTTGAACAGATACGAGTTCCACCACCAAATGCAAGGAAGTAAAAAATCAGGCTCACTTTTCTCCTGTCTCCTGTTACAGAAGGTCCATGATCAGGATCAATATTCCAGTTTCCCATATATGCTCACCTAGAGTAGATTTTTCCACCGGAGTCACTCAGTACAAAAGAGGATTCTTTATCAAATGAATAGGAACTCAGTAATAAACTTGTTTTACCAAAAATCACCCACAACTTTCCCGTCAAGGAATGCCTTTGAAATTGCTCCTTATTCATAGTACTTAAGGAGGCTGGTCAAGCTCTTTGCTGTTTGGAAGGTCTCAGGGAATTATTGGTGTGTGTTAAATTTAAAATCACTAAAAACACATTTTTTCAAGGAGATTGAAAAGATGCATTTTAAAAGCATTGTTTATCAAAGTAACACAGTGAAAAAACACAAAAGGACACCTGAAGGGTTTCCATACTTTAATCACAAGCTCTGATATTTGGACTCTCAATAGTTCATAAAATATTCAGGTAGTCCTCAGGCCCCAATGCTACTTTTTCACTTGCTTTGTCTTCAACATGCTCAGTCACTGGTGATGTATGTCTGTCTTACTCAGGACCTGATGCAATACATTTGACTGTGAAATTGAAGAAAGTTAGAAAAAGAGCAGCTCAGCCATGTAACGCTGTGATACGTGCAAGACTAGGAAAGGATTAAGCATGGAATTGGCCACATTAAACTGATGGAGTTTGCCCAGACTGTGCAATGTCTTTTTTCTACAGCATTTTCTGATATGTCCTTGCTAGAATATTAACACATTAATTAGGTACATAAGACAGTATCTGGTATGTTCAGCAGAAATGGAGTAGTTAAAAAGGAAGCAATGGGGGATAATTTGAGTTCATAAACCCATACCTGTGAACTCTGAAATGCAAACAGTAGATGAGGGGGCAAAGTAACCCAAATTTTGTCTTGTTTAACCAGAATTTTGAAATAGATATCTCTTTTTTAATACGTAAAATGAGTTTTGGAATCCTTGGGATATTTTCTAATATGTTTCTAATATGTTTGTGGAAGCTCTACTTTGTCTTGTTAATTGCCTAATCTACTTTTTAGTACAAGTTTAACAGGCTGATATGAATTCAGTAACTTGGCAATACAAAATAGAAAATTTGATATTGAGAGGATCAAGGATTTTAATACAGGAACATAAAAACATTTCCATTCACAACATACACACATTGATTTTGAAGCAAGGCTTCAAGGACTCAAGGCTTATCGACAAAGTGTTTCAACCTGCACTAAAGGGGTGTGAATTCTAATGCGCACCAACATGTTACACACTAACTGGCCTACGTAGACCCTGCTGGTACAGACTAAAAGTTCCTTAGTGTCAGGGTCTACAAAGGCCACTTAAGGTGCAACAGATTGGTGTGCATTAGAATTCACATCCCTTTGGTGTGCATTGCTGAACCATGTAGACAAATCTTCAATTCTATCATCAATTACACCCATTCAATCCCATTGACTTCAGTAAGTTTAGCTGAAAACAGATTTTAACTTTGAAGCATAAAACCCACATCAGTTATATAATTTGTTACACAAGTGTATTTACAAAACCTTGATATCTGGAAAGGGTGTTGACATACCCTCAAACTGGAGTGCAGCCCAATTACATACAGAAGAAAGGAGTAATCAATTACACTTTGGAGCTGTAACAATCATACGCAACCAAATCAGTGGCAGGTATAACTTCAGCAAAGTCAAAAAAGGGAAATCAGGCTAGCCCTGAACTGTAGAGTCTTCTTGGATTGAAGACCCCAATCAGGTGACACCCCCCCCCCCCCCCCCGCAAACAGCCCCTCACTCTGCTTGTGAAATTGGCCATTTGCCAGACAATAAAATAAAATACAGAAACATGGAAGAGAATTTGTGATGGGTAATAGCCCTTTCTATCCCATGATAGGGTATGAGCCAATAAATTACGTCTGCGGTACTTGTGCCATAATTAATTAATTACTTCTCATCCAGAGGGGTAGTACTAGGAGACATTATGTAATAACTTAATACATTCCTGACCTCACAAAAGGGATAGAGTTCTGTCTTAAGGGAGGAGCACAAAAAGAAGAAAATGTTTTGTGAAGGAGTTGAGCTAGCAATTAAAGAAGAACAAACACCATGCACCGCTAGGCTAGGGACCGAATGGCTAGGCAGCAGTTCTGCAGAAAAGGACCTAGGGGTGACAGTGGATGAGAAGCTGGATATGAGTCAACAGTGTGCCATTTTTGCCAAGAAGGCCAATGGCATTTTGGGATGTATAAGTAGGGGCATTGCCAGCAGATCGAGGGACGTGATCGTTCCCCTCTATTCGACATTGGTGAGGCCTCATCTGGAGTACTGTGTCCAGTTTTGGGCCCCACACTACAAGAAGGATGTGGAAAAATTGGAAAGAGTCCAGCGGAAGGCAACAAAAATGATTAGGGGACTGGAACACATGAGTTATGAGGAGAGGCTGAGGGAACTGGGATTGTTTAATCTGCGGAAGAGAAGAATGAGGGGGGATTTGATAGCTGATTTCAACTACCTGAAAGGGGGTTCCAAAGAGGATGGATCTAGCCTGTTCTCAGTGGTAGCAGATGACAGAACGAGGAGTAATGGTCTCAAGTTGCAGTGGGGGAAGTTTAGGTTGGATATTAGGAAAAACTTTTTCGCTAGGAGAGTGGTGAAACACTAGAATGCGTTACCTAGGAAGGTGGTGGAATCTCCTCTCTTAGAACTTTTTAAGGTCAGGCTTGACAAAGCCCTGGCTGGGATGATTTAGTTGGGGACTGGTCCTGCTCTGAACAAGGAGTTGGACTAGATGACCTCCTGAGGTCCCTTCCAACCCTGATATTCTATGAAACACCTCAGGAATTCAGCCTGAGGGGGCCAGTGCTCACTCCAGAGCTGGAGAAGACAACTCTAGACTGATTGTGAAAGGAGACTGAAGACAGATCCCAGGGGAAAAGCTGATTTAATAAGAGACTTTAGACATTAGTTTGAGTTTTTGTTGCCCCCAAAGGGATCTGAATTAGATGCTACTCAACTGCAAGGTTGAGGTGTGCACAGTAGCAGATGGCCTACAGGGGTTTGAATATGAAGACCCTTGCAACAATGCAGGGGGCGTGCTCTGGTGGTGAGCATACACTACAACACAGTCAACCTATTTAGGTTCAAAATACATGCTTTCATGACAGATAAATACCAACCTGCATCCTGCGGAACACCTTTCCTGTAATTACAGGAGAATGCCAGTTAGTCGTTCATTGTATTTATATATATAAAATTTGAGTCCTCAGCAACCAGTCATTGTAATAGAGCCAAATGATACATAACTATTTTTTTAAAAAAGAACACAAACAAATGCATTCTACAGGGTGCTACTCTACAGGGTGCTATAGGATTTTCCTTACTTTAAGAAAGATATTTAGGAGCATATAAATATTGCAATGTTCCTTTACTTTTTATAATATATTTATCGTAAAAACAAATGTCCCTTCTAGCTTTCATTTTTTTCTTTTTATAGGTCACCATTTCCTCCCTCATATCTGCCCCAGAACTCCTCTTCCAATCTTATTTTCTCCTTTTTTTGTGAAGAATTATCTCCCACACATTTTTTTCTTCTTTTTTTCCTTTTTCTGGACTGATGCATTCTGATCTGTAGTATTTTACATCTTTTTTGCATTGGTGTAAATGACTGCAAAATGTGCAAAGCAGTGAGGAATCAGGCCCTTTTTATCTATTTTATCTTCCTTTGAATTGAAATTACATTTTTTTTTCACTTATGGTCATAGCATTTCCTTTGCCTTCATCCTTTGTCTCCTATCCCCTTTCTATTCAGTTCTTTCTCTCTCCCTATTCTGTATTTCTCACCTAGTCTGTGGTGTCTCCCTTTTTCTTTGTGTATGTGTGTGTAAGTGTGTGTGATCTCTTCCCTTTTCCTATGCCAGCTCCTATGATCTCTCTGCTCCCTAGCACTGCACTGCTATTTAAAGCAGTGGACACAACTGAGGCAGCGGATTGGTCAAGGGGGTGTTCCTCAGAGCTTTAGGAGGAGATAAAAGTGAGGGCAGTGCCAGAGCACTGTCAGGAAGCAGTCTATCACTCTTCCTTCTGCATGGCTTCTTATATCCTGCATCACTAATATCACAAAGAAAATCTGGGGTAGTAAGACCCCTCTAAACATCTCAGAAGCATTGCCCATGACAAGGTAGGAACACCCTTTCTGTTTTGAGTGCAGTAGGCAGCAACTATACGTTGTGAGGTACCTGCTATCTCTCTAGTCATTCTCAAAAAGAACAGGAGGACTTGTGGCGCCTTAGAGACTAACCAATTTATTCGAGCATAGGCTTTCGTGAGCTACATGAAGTGAGCTGTAGCTCACGAAAGCTTATGCTCAAATAAATTGGTTAGTCTCTAAGGTGCCACAAGTCCTCCTGTTCTTTTTGCGGATACAGACTAACACGGCTGCTACTCTGAAATCTAGTCATTCTGTTATCAGAATGGTATTTAACTCTCTCTCTCTTTCTCACAGAGACTGGTAAATCCTTCTCTGCCTCAAGGAGAAAAAAAATCTACTATGTGAGACTGACAATTTGTGAGAACCATCTGTCTTCTGCAATATCAGCCCAGTGCAAGAGAGTGAACTAATTAGTCCTGCTGCTCACTGCCTATTAGGAACAAGAAAAAATAGGGTCGGAACTCTAAGGTACTGTTTTAGTGACTGCCTAATGTTTTGTCCCATGCTACCTGTATAAGAAAGGGATAAGTGAGTTCTCTAAGCCTTGGGACATTTTCTAATAAGTTTTTTAGTTAATGTGTAGGCATACAGCACTCAGTCATAATAGCATATTTTGCCAGTTCAAAATAACAAATATATATATATATATATATATATATATATATATACATATATATGTATAAATGAGGACTTGAATAACACAGATCTTTTAATACAACAATAAGAATGAAGTTCAACTTCAAATGTGAATATAGCTTTTGTTTTAATTATAAAGATTCAACATTGTATATATCATGAAAACACTTAGGGTGACAACTGGAAATGCTGAGCTACATGGGAAGAGTATTTAGCTTCCATATGCTCACTTGCGTTTGTATAGAATTCCGTGTGGCTTCTATTTTCATACCTAAAAAGAAAAGAGTTTAATGAAAGCCTCATTTCATTTTGAGTTACTTTTGTACAGGTTTGAGTCATAAAAAGCCCAGGGGAATTATACAGGAGCACTATCTGATTGGAGCTGTGGATTGTAAACCAAGTACCTCATAAGTTGTGTTGAACATCTTCAGCTTCCATTGCAGACAGCAGGAGTTGAGAACTCTCAGGATCAGGCCTCTTGATGAGAAATGGAAGCATTTTCACTTTTCAGCCAGTTTAGTGTTAATGGAAAAAGAAGGTGACACAATCCTCAGATATGAAATCAGAGGAATACCAAGCAGGAATGGATATAGCGTTTACTGAGTGAGGTAGTAGTGGTTCCTTTTGGCCTTAAAATCTATGAAATATTGAGGCAAACTATTGGTTTTTTTTTTTAAGTATTCAGATTTTAATCAAGCTAGTTAAATGAACTGTTTTCTAATTTTAGGAAATGATTTTATAAGATTATTGTACATTTTGGATCCCTTTTAATAAAATGGAATGAGTGACAGATTCTGATAACTTTATTCACACTGCATAGAACTCTACCCCACAAACAGTTCCATTGACTTCCTATTCCTTTGATGAATAAAGAGCTACATTTTCTTTTAATCTAGCCCTTAACAAGTAGTCTAAAACAAGAGAGCTCCATGTGATAGTTACTGCAGTGTTCCTTGAAAGTCAACAGGCCTGCCTGGGCTATTTTGGACAAGCTCCTGGGCCAAGGGACCTTCAGCGAAGGTCCTACTGGTAGCTCCTCCTTTTGTATACCAACAGTGCAAACCCTAAGTGTAGTGTATCTTTACCAATAGGTAGTGCTGTTTTGATATTTTGTGTCATCTGTGTTCTGGGGCTAGTGGGGAGATGTGGACAGGGTAGAAAGGGCTAACAGGAAGTTAAGTCCTGTTCTGGAGGAATTTCTTGAAGTGTTCCAATACATCTTTTGATTTTTATAAGCAAGTATTTCAACAGACATGGCACACTTGGTGTGATTTAGCCTGGTTTCAGCCTGTGCCTGTATAAATGATGTCTCCAGTAGGGATTGCACCAGTGCAGCTACACTAGAGTGTTACAATCCCAACGTAGACAAAGCCTGAAGTAGACTCTAAACGGTAAAACATTTTCTACACTTATGGTACTGTTCACATATAGAATAAACCTCTAAGATTTGATTTCTATGTTAAATTATCTTTAAAGAAATGGAAATTTTTATGTTAATAGGACCATATAGAGAATTAAAATATTTACTTAGCATTTAGAGTACAATATGTATCTTGGTGTGCAAAACATAGTGTGATCTTGCATTACTTTAAACAGGTTCTGGTGAATCTCAGAGGAGCAAATATCAACCACATTTTGATAAGTTATTTTAGCTCTAGGTTATTATTTAATAGAAAAATGAATTGTATTTAAGTGATTATTTTCTGTATTTGTCAATTTTTTTGGTGCACTCAGACATGATTAGATATTAATAGAGAAGGATCATATTAGATTCTACCTCATGTCTTTCATATCTGGACTCTGCAATATATTTCATTGAAATAGAGATTGCTATGTATTCAGAATCGCTGATACATCAGGGCATTGCAGTAAAATAATTAAAGGTTTTTTTCTTCTACTGAGTAACATAATTTTGCTTATAACAAATCCATTGGCACCCTAACTCTCAAACTATTGCTTAAAGATACATAATATAGCTCTATTATTCAAGAAATGTATTAGTGAAAAAATAAAGACTTGGGAAAGATAGAAACATTTAGAAAATCTGAAGCCTATGATTCTTAGGCTTAGGTAGATCAGAAAGCTGTTAGCATTCAGGTTTCTATTTTCAGTGTGGACAAAAAAGAGTGATGTGGCAAGAAAATGGGAGTATTTGTTGGAATATTGTTTTCTCTAAGCAGTCGCTGACTCACATATAATGGTGAAGAATTTTACAATATTAAAAAATAAGTCACAAACATTTATGGCTACTGTTTGCCACACTGAAAGTGCAACAAAAATGACATTTGTTTTATAAAATTTCCCTGTGTTCTGTTCAGCTATATGTGAACAAGACAGACTGTAACCCAGCACAGCAGTATTTCCCCAAACCATTTCACATCTGAAAAAGCTCTGATTTAATCAGTCTGGAAGCCATGCTACTTTCCTTGCTATTTGTCACATTTTGTTTTGTCCTCATTCAGGGCAAATTAACAGAGATGAGTCCTTTCATTACTCCAGCATGACTGGTGCTGAATAGAGCTGGTCCAACTGTTTGGAATTGTCAAAATTTTGGCTGTCAACAAATTTGAAGACTAGTCAAACATTTTAAAATTCAAATTTGTAATGATTGTTTTGCAAGACAAGTTTGAAATTTTCACATTTTTCTGTAATTTTTAAAACCAGCTCTAGTGCTAAATAAGTACCTGCACACAGGTCCACATCTTGACTGCAGTGCAGGAACCTACAGGTGGAGAAGCAGTGACCATTCCGAGCTGTGCCTAATATAATCTCAGCAATTTACAGATGCTAAGCCGGTAACTTCACTGCAGCCTTTGACATCAATCGAGCAAGAGAGAGTTTCTGAAGCAGTGACCTACAGACCTCTGTTCCTTCTCATAATTCCAAAAAGACAGCTGTGGTGAGCTATGAAACTCAGAAGTCTGTACAGTGACATCAGACAAGCAAGTAAGATTTTCTTAAATGGTGAACATATAAATACAAGGTATTGACATCACTCCAGCAAGCTAGCGTTGCAGATTCAGTAACCCTTGGAATACTTGTGTTTAGCATCAGAAAAGTGGTGCTGCACACTGGGTGTCTTGCTGATGATCATTTCATCTTTCTTTGCCTCCTTTTCATTCCACTCAGCATAAGAGCTATGAGACTGCTCTTTCTGGGCATCACAAATTGATTTTATCATGCCTTTGTATTCTTCCCCAGTATCCCACAAAATATGAAAGGTATTTTTCCTAAGCAAGGCTAAATCGTCACAAATGAAGTTCCAAGACAACTCGTTCTGAAGATACCATACGCCAACAAAGGTGAGACCATTTTTCAAAATGAATTAAGGGGAAAATTTTCAGAAGCAATTAGTGACTAAAGAGTACCCAAATCAGAGCCCCATAAAAGGCCGACTTAAACAAAACAAAACAAGCTGAATTCCCTCCATCAAAAAATCAGACCTTTCTAAGGTTTCTGAAGTGGTGTATACAAAAACAGAGGCACCAAAACTTGCTAATCACTTTTGAAAATCTTGGCTCATAATTTTAAAGTTTTACTCTATCTTCTATAATTTTAAACTTTTACTCTATCAAATGTCCAAAAAAATCTTTTCCTGGGATGAAATGCAGCATGGAAATGTTCAGGAAGAAGTTCCTTTCTGTCAGCCTCAGGAGTGTGGATTAGTAGTTTAGTTTGAAAATTGATCTGGTAATGAAAAGCTAACTTTGGCCTTAAACTATAGAGTAGCTATGGCTATTCTATAGTAATTATGCACATATTTAGGGTCATAATTAATCTAAGAGAGAATATGCCGTGTCACAAGAAGTAGAAATGAAGACTATAACTGAGTTGAAAACCAGGATTTAGATCTCTCTACTGAGTTCTTTTAACATACTTTTCTCCACCAGAAGGCGCAGAAAACTACTAGGGGAGAGGCCATTCTAGATTTGATTTTGACAAATAGGGAGGAACTGGTTGAGAATTTAAAAGTGGAAGACAGCTTGGGTGAAAGTGACCATGAACTGATAGAGTTCATGATTCAAAGGAACGGTAGGAGGGAAAACAGCACAATAAAGATAATGGGTTTCAAGAAAGCAGACTTTATCAGACTCAGGGAGTTTTTAGGTAAGATCCCATGGGAAGCAAGTCTAAGGGGGGAAAACGGTTCAAGACAGTTGGTAGTTTTTTAAAGAGACACTATTAAGGGCACAAGAGCACACTATCCCAGGTCATAGGAAAGATAGGAAGTATGACAAAAGACCACCCTGGCTTAACCAGGAGATCTTCAATGATCTGAAACTCAAAAAAGAGTCTTACAAAAAGTGGAAACTAGGTCCAATTACAAAGTATGGATATATAAAAAAAAAAATAACACAAGTATTTAGGGACAAAATTAGAAAGGCCAAGACACAAAACAAAATTAAATTAGCTAGAGACAGAAGGCATAACAAGAAAACATTCTACAAATACATTAAAAGCAGGAGGAAAACCAAAGACAGGGTAGGCCCATTACTCAATGAGAGGGGAGAAATAATAGCAGAAAATATGGAAATGGCAGAAGTGCTAAATTACTTGTTTGTTTTAGTTTTCACCAAAAAAAAAATAGTAGCAACTGGACATTTAACTTAATGAATGCAAGTGAAAATGAAGTAGGATCAGAGGCTAAAATAAGGAAAGAACAAGTTAGAAATTACTTACACAAGTTAGATTATAAAAGGTAATAAGGACAACTCAGGTAATTAGAGACCAATATGCTTAACTTCAGTACGTAGAAAAATAAAGGAGCAAATAATTAAGCAATCAATTTGCAAACACCTAGAACAGCATTTCCCAAACTTGGGATGCTGCTTGTTCAGGGAAAGCCCCTGGTGGGCCCGGCCGGTTTGTTTACTTGCTGCGGCCGCAGGTTTGGCTGATCGCGGCTCCCACTGCCTGTGGTTTGCTGTGCCTGGCCAATGGGGGCTGCAGGAAGTGGCATGGGCTCAGGGACATACTGGCCACTGCTTCCCGCAGCCCCTATTGGCTGGGCACATTAAACCGCAGCCAGTAGGAGCAGAGATCGGCCGAACCTGCAGACATGGCAGGTAAACAAACCGGCTGGACCCACCAGGGGCTTTCCCTGAACAAGCGGTGTCCCAAGTTTGGGAAACACTGACCTAGAAGATAATAAGGTGATTTAACAGACAGCATGGATTTTCAAGAACAAATCATGTCAAATTGACCTAATAGCTTTCTTTGACAGGGTAACAAGCATTGTGGATGGGGGAAAAGCAGTAGATGTGGTATATCTTGACTTTAGTAAGGCTTTTGATACTGTCTCGCATGACCTTCTCATAAACCCAGGGTTCCCTACCTTGGTTCGCAGCTTGTTCAGGGTAAGCCGCTGGTGGACCGCGAGACTCTTTGTTTACTTGAGTGTCTGCAGGTATGGCTGCTCACAGCTCTCAGTGCCTGGGGTTTGCCGTTCCCAGCCAATGGGAGTTGCAGGAAGCAGTGGGCCCAGCCCGTGCCGCTTCCCACAGCTCCCATTGGCCGGGAATGGCAAACTGCGGCCACTGGGAGCTGCGAGCAGCCATACCTGCCAACGCTCAGGTAAACGAAGTGTCTCGCGGCCCGCCAGGGGCTTACCCTGAACAAGCTGCGAACCAAGGTTGGGAACCCCTGTCATAAACTAGGGAAATACAACCTAGATGGAGCTACTATAAGGTGGGAGCATAAGTGTTTGGAAAACCATTCCCAGAGAATAGTTGCCAATGGTTCATAGTCAAGCTGAAAGGGCATATCAAAGGGAGTTCTTCAGGGTTCAGTTCTGGGTCCGGTTCTGTTCAATATCTTCATCAATGATTTCAATAATGGCTTAGAGAGTACACTTTTAAGTTTGTGGATGATACCAAGATAGGCGGGGTTAGAAGTGATTTGGAAAATAGGATTAAAATTCAAAATGATATGGACAAGCTGAAGAAATGGTTTGAAATAAATAGGATGAAATTCAATGAGAGGAAATGCAAAAAACTCCAATTAAGAAGGAGCAATCAGTTGCAAAAAAAATAAAACATCATTCTGGGATGTATTAGCAGGAGTGTTGTAAGCAAGTAAATCTTCTACTCTACATCATGCAGTTGATTAGGCCTCAATTGTAGTATTGTGTCCAGTTTCGGGCATCACATTTCAGCAAAGATGTGGATGAACTGGACAGTCCAGAGAAGGGCAACAAAAATGATTAACGGTCTAGAAAATATGACCTATGAGGAAAAATAGAGAAAATTGGGTTTGTTCAGTCTGGAGAAGAAAAGACAGAGCAGGGGCATGATCATAGAATCATAGAAGATTAGGGTTGGAAGAGACCTCAGGAGGTCATCTAGTCCAACCCCCTGATCAAAGCAGGAACAACACCAACTGATAATAGTCTTCAAGTACATAAAAGATCGTTACAAGGAGGAGGGAGAAAAAAATGTTGTCAATAATCTCTGAGGGTAGAATAAGAAGCAATGGACTTAAATTGCAGCACAAGTGGTTTATATTGGACAGTAGGAAAAACTTCTTAACTGTCAGGGTAGTTAAACACTGGAATAAATTGCCTACGGAGGTTGTAGAATCTCCATCATTGGAGATTTTAGACAAACACCTGTCAGGGCTGATCTAGATCAGTGGTTCTCAAAGACGATCGGTCGCTTGTTCAGGGAAAGCCCCTGGCAAGCCAGACATATTTGTCTACCTGCCGCGTCCGCAGGTTCAGCTGATCGTGGCTCCCACTGGCTGGGGTCTGCCACTCCAGGCCTATGGGGGCTGCGGGAAGCAGCACGGGCCAAAGGACATGCTGGCCACCCTACCCGCAGCCCCCATTGGCTTGGACCAGCGAACCGTGGCCAGTGGGAGCCGCAATCGGCCAAACCTGTGGACACAGCAGGTAAACAAACCAGTCCGACCCACCAGGGGCTTTCCCTGAACTAGTGGCAGACCGGCTTTGAGAACCACTGGTCTAGATAATATTTAGTCCTGCCCTGAGTGCATGGACTGGACTAGAAGACCTTTCAAGGTTCCTTCCAGTCCTACAATTCTGTGATTCCATATTGTGGGGCTGGAGGCATGGAATCACTGTAGGGAATGTTTCCTTGGTTCTTTTCTTCATTGGCTAGGTTTTGTTTTGTTTTGCATGTCAATCCTGAAGCTCTAAAACTGAGTAGAAATGAAAAGGAGGGGTGGTGGATTGGTAGAGAAATATACTCAGTAAACTGCTAGATTTCAGGGACTGCTGTTCCAATCCAGAATAAGCTCATGTTACTGTCTCAGTACCTCCACCTTGCTGAACATTTTTGAAATCATAACCATTTGTGAGAGTTTCTGCCTCAAGACATCTAGCTTGATGGACTGATGTCAATGTACAGGCCTTCTTAAGATTACTTGCAGGTCCATTACTTCTGGCATCCTGGCTGAGGTCAAGGCACAGCCACCTCTAGTAGGATACCGGATAGCACCTCTAACTTTCTAGAATGATGTGGAAGTTCAGTCTGTTGTGAGTTTACTGACTCACCACCTATAAAATGCATAGGCTGATACACAGGCTTGCATGAGGTTATTAGCCTGACTGCCGGTATACAGACTAGTTTTAGCCCAATTTCTTCCCATTGTTTTTATTTTATATACATCCCAGCATATGCTATTAACATTGTTAATCATAGTCTTATCAGAAGTTTTATACTCCCATAGGATAAGCTATACAATCTCAGAAAGATCATGGTTGAAATTCGGGCCTTTCTTAAGTCAATGAAAACTTGCTATGGGGCTAGGATTTCACCCAATATTTCCAACTTGTTTACTTTATTCCATTTCCAGATATGGGTCATAGTTTGATTTAAATTTTGAGAGTTATGCTTTAACATATAACAAACTAGCTGTCAATAGTTCTTCCATGCCCCAGAAATGTTAATTTGAAGAAGAATTAATACCAGAGTAACAAACATAACATTTCAGTGGCTATTTTATCTTCTATTCTCCAATACATTCTTCTCTTCCAAAAGGAAACTGCTAATCCAAAACAGCAATGGAGACATTATCTAGCTCTGCTCTTCAGAAGCAAATCCCTACCCTGTAAGTAACACTTTTACACTTGGAGAAAGACTGAACAGTGTCACTGCGAGGTTCTGTTTTTTTCCTTCCTTTTTCAGTATAATCCTCCACATTCCAAAACACCCCTTCCACTCCCAAGGCCAGAGCTTCTGAGTAATAAGCTATTTACTGTCACAGTGTGACTGACCCTTTTAAGGGAATCTGGGGTCAGCCCCACCTGTGGCTTAACTAATTAGCTGCCTCCCAGCCTGAGGGCGAAGGATGTAGGAAAGTCAGGTGATGCTTTAATGAACACTTGGGCTTTATAAGAGGACTAAGAAATTCACTCAATATGGAACTACAGGGAATATATAGGTGTTTGTAGAAGACCATGACCCAGGGTCTCCAGAAGCTAAAAATAGTACTTCAGGGGAAGCAGCCTGGAGGCTAGTGCTGTATCCTAGGGCCAGAAAGACTTGTAAATGTAGCTTAGAAAGGGACTGGGATCAGGGTCCAGCTTGAAGAGAAACCCTGGAAGGGCAGACTAACTGTTTTGGTGGAAGAAGTTCTAATTTGGACTCTTGCAACTCCAAAAAGGGTTAAGATTGTTTCTGATTTGTCTGCAGGTCTAAGCCATATCTCCAGAATAGACCAGTGTCTGGAAAGCCAGGAAAATCCACTCCAGCAAAAGAAACTGAAGGCAGAGTGTGCCTTCAGTGCCATGATTGGCTAGCAGGGAGTGTTAGGGGGCAGCCACAACACTTATGTCCATTTGCACTAGTAAAAGAACAAGGGTACATTCAGTGAAACAGATGACAAATTCAAAACTTTTCTTAACTCAGTATAGTCAGGCTCTGGAACTTACTGGCACAGGGTCCATACCTATCAATATTTGCAACCCCTGCCCCATCCCTGGTAGATTCTAACTGGCAGAAATATGCATCAATGCCTCTAACCCCTACAACCTCGCTCATACATCCCTGATCCCTCTTCATGTGCCTCTAACCCTCAATCCTATATCCCTTCTTACCTTGGGTGTCTTCTGGGAGGGGCCCACTGGGTACCCTTATGTAGGTTCAGGAGGTGCTGGCTGTTTCCACATCTCCAGTCTTCAGGAGAACACTCCTTTCTTCTTGATCAACATGAAAGAGAGTTCACAGGGATCATCAGGGTAGGATATACAGCTTCCTCTGTTTATTAGGACCTCTTTTCAGGCACTGACTTCAAATCGCTCCAACACACTTGGCTCATGTAGTTCCATCCATGGGTGGGTTTTGCTTGTCCATGTGATGGTAAAAACCCCCAGCCACAGCTACTCCCCAACCAAGTGCTTCACCAGAGCTCACTTCTGTTAGCTAAACAGGCTGAGGGACTGGGCTTTTATTTCCTCATTTGCTTCAAGAGGAAAGGACAGTGGATTTCCAGAGCTTGTCCCTGAAGATATATAGAAGGGTATGGAAAATCTTATGGGGAAAACCCAAAGGGATGGCAAGTCTGAGGATGTCTCTGAGGCCAAGAATTTAGAAAGATTAAAAAGAATTGGACATTTCTATGGACAACAAGAATAAGAACATAAGAATGGCCATAGTGGGTCAGATCAAAGGTCCATCCAGGCCAGTATCCTGTCTGCCGACAGTGGCTAATACCAGGTGTCCTAGGGGGAGTGAACCTAACAGGTAATGATCAAGTGATCTCTCTTCTGCCATCCATCTGACAAACAAAGGCTAGGAACACCATTGCTTACCCATCCTGGCCAATAGCCATCAATGGACTTAACCTCCATGAATTTATCTTGTTCTCTTTTAAACCCTGTGATAGTCCTAGACTTCACAACCTCCTCAGGCAAGGAGTTCCACAGGTTGACTGTGTGCTGTGTGAAGAAGAACTTCATTTTATTTATTTTTAACCAGAGTTATAGTAGTAAATATTTCTGAAGTGTTAGTGTAACAGAGTTAGAGTAGGCAAAGGCTGGTTCACCATGCTCTAAGCTTCCTTACAGGGGCCAAATTAGAACATGGTTACATTAAAGGGAGACAGGACGGGGCTGGAAGGGATGAGAACTTTTCCCCCCTCTTGCCCTGTGCCAAGGGCATAGGTAGAAGCTTGCAGAAGACTTTATGTTGTAAATAAACACACTGTTTAACTTCCCTGGTAGTGTTTGTAAGGACTGCTGAAAAAGCAGAGAGGAGGACCCCACCCCATGCCAAGTGGCTACAACAGCTGGAATTCTCAGGTGGTCTCTCATCCAATTACTAGCCATGCCAGGGACAGTTTAGCTTATAAGATTGGCTGCATTTACTCTGGTATGGTCATAGGTTTTGCTACTGCTCTGCTTGCCAAGATAACAAGGACTGTCTCTCCTGTCACTGTGGGCATTAAAACTCTCATATGATTTTTTGTAACTCTTTTTGCTGTTGAACTACCCAGTGCACAAGTTTGTTCATGCTGCCCAGTCTGCCGTGCCTTCTTATTGACATCCTTCTCTGGAAGGAGAAATCCTGGACAAGCCCCAACTTTTCACAGGGTGGGCTCTCCCTTCCCATGTGTTTCACTTTGCCAATTGGGAGTGGGTGAGGACTGAAGGTTCAACACTGTGTGCTTTATTTACAACGTCTGATACAGGTTTGCCCCCACAACATAAGGCTTTCTCTAAACTTCTGCCTACACCCTAAGCACAGGGCAAGAGGGGCGAGAGAGGTCACTTCTCTGAGCAACTTGGCTTTTATTATTCTCCTTCCAGCCCACTCTTCTCTTTTTTAACCATCTCTATCTGGGGTGCTAAATCCTCTTGTTAACTGGTTAATCACCCTGTCCTTAATTAATTTATCTTCTCAGTTTGGCCTCTGTGGGGAAGTTTATGGAGTGCCCAAAGTGGTGAGTCAACCTTAGGTTACTGCTGCTCTGTCACAGGTTATAAAACCTCCTGCTTCAAGGTATAAACAAATCTCAAACTAATGGGAATTAGAAGGCAACATCACTGAGAGGTAGATTGTTGCACATATGCCCTGTAGGGTTTCTTGCACCTACCTCAGAAGCATCCAGAGCTGGTCACTGCCAGACACAGGCTAACCAGTGCTCTGATTAATTGTGACAAATTACATGTTCTTTGTATTTATTTGTTACATTCAAATTAGAACTTCAACAATCATTCCAACACACTCTGTCTCTGAGCTTTCTTCTTCAACATGATTTTTAGATTGTTGTTTGCACTCCAATTTTCTTTTTTAAGTTTTAACAGCTGACAGTCCTTTGCTATTGCTAGTGAATTTTATTCTGAATCTTTTCACTGATCATTTGACTGCATTTTTATTTCTACATATTAATCCCAGCACTTTCAGGAGTTTTCATGTAAATCTTTTATGATGGTCCACACTATGTGAAAAAAATGCTGAAGGAAAATCCCCACTGGTAACCAATCTCTGTTCCTTTCAATTCTTCTGTTATTTTATTTAATGCCCTACCCAGTCTTAGGATCAAGGCAGAAAAATCTTAATCACTTTCTGTTGTATGACCTTGAAAACTTTTCTCACTCAGTTTGCTATTTTTTCTCATGATAGACTCCTCTTGGTGATATTAATGGAACCTCACTATGAAATACCTTGGTCTGTTGCCAACACTACAGTGAATGTAGAGTGCTCTGTCAATTAGTTTCTTCTGCACTTTGTTGATCAAGCAGCTCTTCTAATACATGCTAAATAAACCCAATGGGATTATCATTCTCAGAATTCCCTGGGCAGCCTTTTAATTAATATATTATTCCTCCCCTCCTTGTTTTCAATGTCATCCTATTTTAGTTGCATTTCTTTTTTCCCCACTGCTTTCATTTTTGTGTAGATTAGCTCCCACTTCAGAGTGTTCTCTCATTCTTTTCTCCATGGTAGAAGAGATGTTGCTTTGTTCTGCATTTAGAGCCAATATCTTAGAGTTAATATCAGCTCCCATGGGCTTTCTCCTCTGCCTATAACTTTTTAATATCTGCCTCTGCTGCTGATTGATTCTTCTCTCCTTTGTCTGCCTTGAGAGACTTGTGTGCCAAGTTCTCTTTTTCAGAGAGCTGTTTTGATTCCATTATAATATTTTTTCTTTGGAAAGAGACTTTTTGCTTTAGGTTTATCCATTTATAAAGCTAACTTCTATAATTTTATTTTGGAGTGGGGAGAGACTAGGGGGTTAATGTACATAGACTTCATCCCTTTCCCCCTTGGAATAATTGGCTCAGGCAGCTATATCCTGTGGGTGATAGCCATGGTTCTTATTCTTAACCAGTATCTGTAATCCTGTGCTCTTGCAAAGATGTAGTTCCTAAAGTCATGTGTGTGTTTAGAAAAAAATAAGCCAAAATGGGACAGTAACAGACCATGTATCCCAGGGATTATTTAACCTGGTGATATTCTAAGCATAAAGAGCTCTCACCCTGCTTGTATCTGATTCCATCACTTCACACTGACTCAGAGATGCCATACTTCAAAATGATGTTTGGGTTACTGTGTTTTGTGAATTGTGTTGTGCTGATTTGTGTGGGTGGTGAATGATGTGGTGTGATGCTATGAGGGGTGTGTATTGTTGCTTGGCAGCTGGGCTAAGTAATCCACTGTGAGTGTGATCTCCCCGATACAATCGTTGAAATTGTTGTATAGAAATTACCTGTAGAGGACAGTTGGTTATTGGCTGAGTTACCTCTGATATCACAATGGCTTAGTTTGGACTCACATGGCACAGATGCAGTCGTTGCTGTCACATGGATGTAATTTGTAAAGTCAAAATGTCTGAGAACTTAAAAACTGGATGTTAACAGATCATGAATCCCAGTGATGATTGAACTTGGTGGTATTCTGACCAAAAGAGCTCTCAACCACCACTTCACACAGGCTCAGATATTTGAGGTTTTACACTGACATTCCTGGAATTGTGTTATATAGAGAAAACAAACAAACAAAAATCATCAGTGAGATGCTACGATGCAGGGGCTGTTGATACTTAGGCCTCTGTGAGTTCATGACTCAGTAATCATAGTTTGATGAGCAGGTTTCAAGGCAAAGGTCCCTGAAGGTTCCCTGTTCAGCACATTTAGCTTTCTGGGCTAATGTAAATGCCCAGGCCTCTGAGACTTTTCAGCTTTAGCACCTATATCTTGGTGGGCTGGTAAAACAGTTGTACTGGTTTTAGTCCATGGATTGCTGGTTGTCTTGTGATGATTTATTTGTCACACTTCATCAGTGGCTCCCCACCTCTACTTCAGTGAGGATATGGTCTGAAGATTTCCAGTTTGCTGGACTGGTCACAAGGCCCAGTCACTCTGACTTGGTACTCGCTTGGTAAGTTTTGCTTTCTGTGCTGATGTCAGGATATAAACCTTTATGAGCTTTGCTAGCGCAGTAGCTCTAACTTACTGGACTGCGGTGAAGACCTTATCCAGCTAAAACTACTCATTTGTTTTCATTTGACTGATCAAGAAAGACAAAAAATAAGCTACTTCTGAGCAGCAAGGACAGGTGACATTACTGTTTTATTAGGAACTGTTCATCTTTCAAGCAAATGTGGTAATAGTTACTCTAGATAAAACAATCTACTGAGTTGGTCCAAATGCCCTTTGTTGAATAACATAGCCAGGAGAAAATGAAAGAAGAAAGTGTTGGGTGAAAGAAGGGGAGTAAAGAGCTCCATGGTTCTGTAGCTGTATTGAAATAATAATTTTCATGAGAGTTTCATCTCATTTTTATCACTAATATTTGGAGAAAAGATAATATAATGAAATTCTAAAAAATTGTTTACCAGCCCCATTGAACACATTGTAGAGATTGTCTCTTGAGCAGAATCCAGAAGTAAAAGTATTTTTGATTAAATTTAATTGTTGCTTATGGAATTTTTAGTGAAAATAAGTTTAAAAATGTACTCCTGCTGTCAAATCATTTGATGGTACTTGTATTATCACATCATATACATTAGCCCTGACATCTGTGTTTCCTATTGTCGATAATTATAAAGAAATTATTACACTTTGAACATTGATTCAAGTAAAACCTAAATATATTGAATTTGGGAATATGATTTTTTATCATTGGGGAAAACATAAAATGAATACCGGTAATTACATTAAGGGTTCTGTAAAAATAGCCTGTTGTACTTATTGGCTTCAACATGTTCAGTAGTATATAAATTTAAATAAGATTAGAACTTCAGACCCAGGATAAAGGGAATCATAGAGAGATGTTAATTTTTTTTTCTGGATGCCTGTTTATAAAATCTCAGACTATTGATTCTCCAGCTTTATTAAATTGCATATGTTAATATGAAAGATTTTTTTTTTTATTTCCCATCAAATTTGTATATGTTTGCACAGAGATCTAAAGACAGGAAAAAAAGTTGAATATGTTCTACTGGACTAGTCAAACAAGCCAAGGTTAATAGAATTACACCATCAGTTAAATTCATGGAGAGTGAGGTTGATATTGACATTGAAAAATGCAATGCTTGTTTTTTTAGAGGCACTTTTGTATCCAATGCAATTAAGACAGGCATAGATGTGAATATGGTATTAGCTGCTATAAAACGGAGTTACTCTAAAACAATTAAAAAACATTATTGGAAATTTATGGATTAATTTATTTATTGTATGATCTCAACCAATATTAGGTATTTTAAGATGAAATTTTGCAAATGGGAAGAAAAATATAGATTTATACTTATTTGTTAGATACAGATCATTTTAAAACAAATACATTTTGTTACAGAATAATTATGAATCACAATTTATATAATCAAGGAACTAATTAGTTATTCATTATTATTATTATTATTTTATTATCTATTTATCACTATGAATCAAATTCTGCCCTTGGTTTCATATGTAACGTCAGTAGGAACTGTGCATGCATCTGAAAGCATAATTTATGCCTAATATGTAAGAGGAATGCAGGCATCCAGCTGAAAAGATTTTGAATGAAGTGGACTTTCACTATGATAGCTGTCAGTTTCCTAGTTAGTCCATTGTTTGACAATAAGTACTAGTATTGTGACGGGTTTTCAAAATTACCTGAGGAAAAAGTAAAGCTCTCCCCTACCACTGACTTTCAATAGAATTTGGGCACGAAGCTCCCTTTGTCACTTTTAAAAATCCCACCCTTGTTAAAGTGGGGTAGGCTTTTTAACCTGAAGAATGATTTATTTTTAATATAAATATGCTAATACAATAAACTTGTATTCCTGACTTTCTTGTATGTAGTTCAAAAATGCTTCTGTATGAAGGACATTTATAATCTTGTCAACATTTTTCTTGAACTCAGTAGATTGTATTTCACTTTTGACACAAGAAAAGTGTGAGGGGGGAAAAATGTGCCTCATTATAGTTCTATAACAAATGGAATGTCACTCATAAAAAGTGATAGTGATGTGGGTTTGGAACGTTTAATTGTATTTTCAGTTGATACTAAATTAATGTGTTGTTTTTACCCTTTCAGATAATTAATTAAATAAAACCAGTCCAAATATGAATTCCTGTGAAACCCTATGGATACCTCAAGGTATCCAACCCTCCCTCCCCCCTCCCCAAAACTCTTTATATTGTGATTTATCATTACCCACTGAACATCTTCTTTAAACTGTTCCCCAGTCTGCAATAAATACCACACAATTCAGTTAAGATGAAATTCACTTCACCTAAATAACACCTCAGTTATTGTAGTATATGCTTATGAAGTGTAGAGTGGTCTGGAGTGGTCATATCCACCCATTCAACCACCAAGCAGCGGCTATTTTAACTGCAGCATCTTGCACATTTGGTAAGGATGCCCCATGTAAATCTATTTCCCATGGGCCCTGCCACAACCTGACCCAGTACTCCTCTATGAATTGTCACCAGTCTGATGTGAGTAGATCCAATGTGATTCTAAGAGCCCCAGGATCTGGGTAGTGGCTGATCATTGTTCCTAAATCTAGGTCATTAGGGCACACTCCATGGTGCACTCCCAATGTCTGACACCTTTTTGGGACTAGGGAAAGTCACAGTGTGTCTGCCTTAGACCCCAGAAGCAGTGCCAAAGGCCTTTGGAGTCCCCAGTATTTTATCACATTCACACCAGGCTGTGGGAGATCTGGTTTCTAGAGACAATGTGGCAGGAAAAGAAGGAACTCAGGCTTAGCAAAGGGATTTCTTAACGACAGACACTTTAACTTTTAAAGCACACTAGAGTTACAGACCTTCTAAACAAAATCCTAAGTGCAGCCTCTCTCATCTGGTTTCACCCCTTCTGTAAGGGTGAAATCTGGTCAGCATCCTCAGGCCAGGCAGTCCATCTGGTCTTCTTGGTCTGTTCATCTTTCACATTGTGAAAGCTTCTACATAGAGTCATTCAAAATCAATGGGCTATCAATATAAAGTCCTTTGTCCCATTAGGAGACATTCAATGCTGATGGCCCTTGATGGCTCCCCCATAACCCCTCAGACCTATTTTTTTCCAGTAGATGTCACAATGCTTGCTCTAATCAACAAAGAAGTTTGCAACACAACATATTAGGCCAAACTCCAAACTGAAGGTTACAGTATCAGACATGCCAACTCTTACGAATTAATCACCAGGGATGTGATTTATCAGTAAAATTAAGCTGTGGCAAAAAAAAAAAATTCTGACATTGACAGTTCTATCCCCAGATCATGAGTCAGGACTAATTTTACTTAGAAATCGCTGGGGTGGCTGCGGCTCCCACTGTCAGTCTGCTCCAGGCTTTTGGGGCTCCTGCTGACAGTGGGAGCCACAGCTGTACATGTGGCAGCACTCCCTGGTTTGAAGCAGTTTCCATCATATATCGGGTTTACAGTTTTGTTAAATGGCTTTCAGCACCCCCACTATGAAAATTGTTCCAGCACCTCTGGCCACAGCCACCTGAGGTGGACTGAGGGCAGGAGCCCCAGCTGCTGTGAGGAGAGGCTGCTGCTGTGAGCCCCAGCCCCAGGGCTCCTGCTGTCAGCGTGAGAAGTGGGAGATGAGATCCCACCACACCCCCCAGGTCTGGAGAGGGTGAATAACCCTATGAGGAGCAGCGATGAAGCTGAGAGGGCTGAACTATGGCCTGGGAGCTGTGGGGCGCTGAACTGAGGAGGGTGAGTACTAATGGGGTAGGGGGCCTGTATTGATGGTGGGTTCTGAGCAGATGGGGTGAGTTCTGGGAGGATGAACTGAGGTGGTGGGGGTCAATGTGGTTAGACAGGCTGAACTGATGGGGTGGTATAATGAGGACTGCAGGACTGAACAAAGGGGGGGCTGAATTGAGCGGGGTTGGGTGGGGACAGAACTAATGGGGGACTGGCAGACAGGATTAATTGATGGTCAGGAGATGGTCAGGTGGGGGTGAGAGTTCCTGCACAAGGGCCAAAATCACTTCATCCAGTACATGTGGGAGAATGGACAACACTAATTGCCACATGTCCTGTGGATGGGCAGAGGGAGTTCAAACTCAAGAGACTGACCTAAAAAACACAATATAATCTTAATAAAAAACCTCATGATGTTTTTTTGGGGGGGTGAGGTCTGACTCATGAGTTTTGATCTCCTGATTTTTGCAATCCTGCAGTACAGAGTAGAGACACTGAAAAAAATGAGGTTCACAAAACCAAACTGGGATTTGTCACAGTCTCTCTGGGGCTCTACTCCATTTCTACCATTCTCACTAGCCAAAGCAGTGCTGGCACAGAAAACCACTTGAAGATCACCAGCGCATGGGAGTGTAAAATCATTACTGCATGGGCCCTCTTCTGGTAACGCTGCCATGCAGCTGAAAAGCACAATTTAAGTGGCCCCTCACACAAAGGGGATTTTCATCCTTAGAGAATGAAGCCTACTGATTACATTTAATATCCACATTGAGTGTTAGGCCTTACTGCACTTGGACAAAATAATTATCAACTGATTTATACAGAGCCCATGCTTTATAAGATGGCAAAAGAAGGGAGTAAAAAACCTTACATGTAATTTGTGAGCACACAACGTCAACTGCTATCACTATCTGTGTTCCTATTTTTGTTTTTCTAGAGGTAAGGTTTGGAAGCCGATCATGTTACATTAATATAAATTTTAAAATGAGTCATACTCTGCTCTGAGGGTACAATAACACTGGATTTTTTATATATTGCAGATGAATGTTAATATGTCTAGCAATGGCAAATGTGTAACCTGAATTAAAATATTATAACGTTTTGCTGTGTAATTAATTCCATTATTTTTACATATATATTCATATCTTGAGAGTACCATAGGCAAAGTGGAAATATAATCTGTGTTTCAGTATAACCTTCTATTGTAATGCACAATTCCAAACTTTGTGTTCAGAATTTCTAGCTGTAGTAAATATACTATACAGGAAATGCAGTGAGCATCAAGGACAGGAACTATAAGCCTGTATAGAGGAGTAAGGGGTCCCAGCGTGCTCCTCTTACTCCACTGCATGTTGTGTAGCGGGGAATGCTACTTACCCCACCTGTACAGGATACTGGGGGAGAGGAGTACACAATGGATGAAGTTTTGGGTTTGCTTCCCACCCCAAGGCACCAGTCAGTGCAGGGGGAGTATTCTGATACAGGGAGGTCCCTGGTATAATCTGCCCCTTATCCATTGTTTTGCATATCCATTGCTCATCAATAGGGAAACATGTTCTGATTCACTTTGGTCCCAATCCACATGTCTGTTGTTTGCAACTTACTTACTTCACCTTTTACATCACTTTTATATGGGTGCTTAGCACCCACCAACAGCCAGCCCCCACCCCCAGTGACTCCCATCCACCGGCGTCCCACATAGCCACAGATCAACTCCTCCCCCTCCCTCCCAGTGCTTTCTGCCTGCCGCGATCAGCTGTTAAGCAGCATGCAGGAGGTTCTGGGAGGGAGGGAGAGGAGTGGGGATGGGGCCTGCTTGGAGGAAGGGGTGGAACTGGGTGGGAAGAGGCGTGGTGGGGATGGAGGTGCAGGTGGAGGGGGGGTGGCAAGAGGCTGGGCGGGCCATAAGTACAGTACTGTACAGTACAATACTACCCATCATGAGTGGAAAACGTGTTCAAAGTGTTGAGTGGGTTTGTGTCTAAGTGGCAACATAGAAGTGTAACATTAGAAGTGAAATTAAATGTTATAAAGCTTATTGAAAGAGGTGAGTGTGCAGCTGACATTGCTCATATACTCAGTTTGTCTGCTACGATTATATGCACATTTTTTAAGAGTGCTGACTGAATTCGTGAAAGCACTAGAAGTGCTATGAAAATTGTCATAGATGAAGATAACTTAACAAAGAGAAGTACAATGGAGAAGATGGAACGTTTGCTAGCTGATTGGATTGATGGCTTCCATCAAAAGAAAATGCCTGTGAGTTTAAGCTTGCGTCAGGAGAAGGCCAAAAGACTGTATAACAATTTAAAGGAAAAAGAGGGAGAGAGATTAACAGTGGAAAAAGAGACCTTCAATGCTAGTCATGGATGGTTCCACAGATTCCAGAAGCATGCCAATCTACATAATGTAAAACTCACAGGAGAAGCGGCTACTGCAGATGAAGAAGTGGCTGAAATGTTTCCTGCATAGCTAAAGAAAATTGTTTTGGAAGGTTGCTACTCTCTGAAACAAGCTTTTAACATTGATGATATGTGCCCTTACTGGAAGAAGATGCCAGCGGGAACTTGTATTTCTCATGACGAGAACACTGCTCCTGGATTCAAAGCCTCAAAAGACCGCTTAAGCCTTCTGCTTGGGGGAAATGCAGAAGGCAATTACAAGTTGAACCCCTTGCTTGTCTACCACAGTGAAAACCCAAGAGCAATGAGGGCCTATGTCAAGTCTCATCTCCCCATGATTTGGAAGTCGAACAGAAAGGTCTGGATAACATGCAATATCTTCCGTGAGTGGTTCGTAGACCATGCTGTCCCTGAATTTAGGGCTTACTGACAGAATGAAAATTTGGCTATTAACATTCTCCTTCTGCTGGATAACACAAGCACCCATGTACTGGACTATGAAGCCCTCTGCCCGAACATTAAAGTCCTATTTTTGCCACCCAACATCACATTGTTGCTGCATCCTATGGACCAGGGTGTAATGGCCACAAGACTTACAACCTGTGGAGGACATTTTCCATGCTGATTAAGGAGATGGCAGGTGAAGGAAAGCCAAATGTAAAGCAGTTTTGGAAGTCCTACAAAATCTTGAATGGCATGGAAAATATTGATGCATCATGGGAGGAGGTCACTTCGCAATGTATGAATGGGATTTGCTCTCCAGCAAGAAATTGTCAAGTTGGTGAAGGATGTCAGCTTCAAGGAGGTGAAGGAGGGGGATGTAGAGGAGTTGTTGGAGTCTCATGCTGAGCAACTGACAAATGAGAAACTGACTGAGCTGGACCAACAACGGATATCTGAAGAAAGCAAGGATGACGACGATGTAGGGCAGGAAGCTAGGAGTCTGATGAAAAATAATCTCTCTCTCATTTCTTTGTATTACTTGATGAGATGATGGAAATCATATAAACCGGTGAAACTTTTCATGAATGGTCTGCCAAAATCTCCAGGGCTCTCAATGATGCAGTGGCTTGCTACAGGGAGATCCATAATTCAAAGATTAATGCAGGAGAGCAGAGATAGATAAAATCCCTTTTTTAGGACTTCTGCAACCGAAAAGCCAGCCACGGAAAAGCCATCCCAAGAAAACCCAGCCACCAGCCCTATCTAAGTTAAACATAATTGACACGGTTTTATATTACTGTATTTGCTGTATTAAAATGTTCTGTGTTTGAACAGTGTTAGTAAGGTTCTACATTATTTTGTTCAATGTTTTAAGGGTAAAATGTGTACTGTATAACCTGTCATTGTAAAAAAAGTACACTATTAGGGAAAAAGAGCATTGTCATAGGCGAGTGTGGTGACATTGTAAACGCACCCCCCTCCTTATTCCATTATTTCTTATGGGGAAAAATTCCCCCGTATCCTCAGTTTCAGTATCCGTCACCCTTTTCAAAAACGCAACCCCAATGTATACCATATTTCCTGATTAATTACTTTAAATATTTGGGTATTACACTCATAATATACTCAAACCAAATAGAATTTGCAGTTAATCTAATATAGACTCATATTTAAATATTCTTACATTGGTGGAAAAATGGACTGTTTTAAAGCTTAAATTATACTGTACAGTTATGGTAAGAACTAAATTTAGCAGAGGATTCCAGCTTTGTGTAGTTCAACTAAAGAACTGGAAAATTAAATAATCCTGTTTAAGTTCTTGTGATTTGTCATAAGATTAAAAATCCTTCTCAATGAAGGAGAAGAATAAAACAGAGAAGTAATTAGGAAAAGAGTAGTTCTGTCCTTTCCAGTGGCTTAACCCCCTACCTCTAACATCATGCTTCCTAGAGAGACACGGCGCATGAGGGGGTAATATCTTTCATTGGACCAACTTCTTTTGGTAAGAGAGACAAGTCTTCAAGCCACACAGAGGTCTTCTTCAGGTCTGGCAAAGTTACTTCGAATGTCGCAGCTAAATGTAATTGTTTACCATAAGTTGTTAGCACATTATCTAAGGGACGATCCAAGATCATATATAGCTTAGTGGGTTACAGATTGTTGTAATAAGCCATATAATCTTGAATGGTCCCTTAGAATATGTGCTAACTTACCTTACATTTAGCTGTGATGCTCGTAGTACCTATCACAAACCTGAAGAAGATCTCTGTGTGGCTCAAAAGCTTGTCTCTTTCACCAACAGAAATTGGTCTAATAAAATTATTACCTCCCCACCTTTTCTCTCTAATATCCTGGGAGGGAAATGGCTACAACTACATTGCATCATACTCCCTGTAATTTTATATGATCTAGAAATAGAGCCAAAAGAAAGAAAGACACAATTCTATTATCATGACCAAACCTGGACCAATGCTTATAGGGCCAGGGAATTGGAAAAGCAACTGTAGCAGGTTTGAAAAATTCATGCTAATAAGTCATCTTGTTCAGAATGTTCCTCCAGAAGGCAATGAACCCATGAGATGCTGAGTCAATGCGAACAGAGAGTTTGCAGCACTTCACAGGATTTGCTCAGCATTGGGCCAAACAGGTTTTAGTTGTAGACAAACTACCTGGTGGAGAAAGCCTTTCATGACCCAGAAGGTAGCAGTCAATCCTTTTAGTTAATATTTAATCTATGAGGCTTTATGAGACTGTGTTGCTGGAGATACTGCTGTTTGGATAAGATATAAAAATGGAAGTTTTGACTACTTGTGGCTAAAAAGTTTCTCTCCTACTTTTAGGGACAGTAGGAGTAATAATCCCAGTTTTAGTCTTCCTACCTAGATCCTGTCTAGAAGTAGTATTTTTATATAGTACACATCAGTAGTATCCAATAGATTTCAGACTTTCCATCTGTAGTTTTGATTGGTGGAGTTACTTCTCATTCTCTTTCTGACAGTCTGTCATATATTGCTGCCGGTTCCTTCTGTTGAAAAAAGCATTAGCGTAAGATATTATTTAAATTACATATGATCGGTGGGATGCTGTAGAAAATCCAATACCTAGTTTTACTTTAATTATTCATAAGATAACATACAATGTCTTTAGGTCTTGGTCAATTAAAAAAAAAAACACCCTAATTTACCTGAAAGTGAGATGAGTATGTATTCAAATGTGAACTGAGATGTTCAATTTCATGATCACAGATTAAAGCTCAGCTAAGAAACTAAAGAATCATTATTCAGAAGGTACCGGTATTAAAATTGTATTTATTTGATATGAAAACATAAAAATGCCATTTAAAAAAAATCTCATGTCTGATTCTGAAGCACAAAAAAAAGGGGGGAGGGGCTGATGCTGCATAGTACAAGTGCAGGGTGTTGTACATATAAATGGAAAATAAAAAGTTGTCCAGAACAGGAGGTACAAGGCAATCCAGTTCTGCATTAATGAAAACGGTGCCATGCAGTAACCAACATATGCCTGCCTACTAGCAGAATTAAAGCCAAAGAGAGGAGTTCATAACTAAGGGCTTCATTAACATGATGAGGATCACACTTAAATCAGTTTGATTTAACCATTATCAGCCCAGACCCCATCCCATTTAAATTCTGGAATAGGTTTACAAGGGCTTGAAACTTAAATTGATGTAAATGTGGAGCACAATGTCTACACCCTGATCCTACAAGTCTCTATTTGATGGACAAAAGGGGATGTAAGGTTATTGAACTCAAGGGCAAGGCTTAGTGGACAATACAAGTAAGCTTAAAAGCTAGGTATACTCTCAAGTCCTATGCAAAGCCACTCTCTTTTATTTTTCTTCATAGGAGTGCAGGATATGAAAAGGGATGGCTATTCACATAGAATGAATGTGATTTGTGACCCAGGTGTGTAGGTGTGATGTGGTGCTCGGCAAAGCAAAAGGTGTTTGCCTACTTTTCTTTTAGAAGCTGGAGCGTAGCTAAGCAAGAGCACTATGACTTGCACTTGTGTAGTAGCACTCTTAGGGTATAACTACTCTAGAGATTCTAATTTCAATTTAAGAATTGCTGTAGCTCACGAAAGCTCATGCTCAAATAAATTGGTTAGTCTCTAAGGTGCCACAAGTCCTCCTTTTCTTTTTGCAGTTACCTCTGGTTAGCTAACATGTTTTTACATGCTAGTCTGGACATTCAACAAATGTTTGATTTGGATTTGGCTTCCAACAGAAAGGAGTTTTGGTTGGCTTGGTTTACTCGTGTGCTGGCATTGTCCCAAATAATAATAATAATAATGAATAATAATTAATAAGCACAAGAATTAGCACATTACCATCACTTCCAGAAATTAGAGCGCTGATTGGAGTGGGCTGGAAAAGATGGCTGGGACCATTTCCTGCTTATGTGGAGAAAGAGAGGGGAAAAAGGAAAGTTGATAAAGCAAACAAGGCACCAACTTCACCTTGGCTGAACCCTGCTTAACAAGGGTTTGTCTTCACTAGACTCTAAATAGAGTTAATCACTTGTCCATTAACTAACTAGCAGTAAAATACTCTAGAATAGATAAGCCCATTTTAGTGCAGGATTTGGTTATTCTGGGCTCCCTTTCATAACTCTTACATTGTGTTTATTTTTCCAGCATCCAGTTATGTAATGAGTAGGATCAAACTCATAGAGATACATTCTTACTATTTAGATTATAAGATCTTTAGGACAGGACTGTCTTTCCGTTATTTTTGTGTAAAGTGCCTAGTACTGTGTGCCACCAACTCCTGATAAGGATCTGCTTCTGCTCTCCGTTACACTAGAATCAATGAGGAATTACACTAGGCTGAAACTGGTGCCAGGACAGAATCTGGTCCCTTGATCTCTAGCTAAAAATCAAAAAGATTCATCAAGAAAATAACAAAACTATCTTAATCAAAGGAAGTAATGGCCACTAGCCAATAAAGCAGTCAGATTATTGTCATCATAAAGTGTTTTGCTGTCAGTAACTACATGTGAAGAATTGTGGCTAATAGAATGCAAATTAATGGGGGGGGGAGTTATATGTATTTGATAAATACCTCAATTACCTGACAAGCTTTCTTACACTAGGCTTGCCAAGATTAACTATAGAGTCACACCATTTGTGACTTTTGTTATTTCTCATTCATGCTTTGACCACTTTTTTAATAATCAATTTTTTCTTCGAGGCTTCTGCCATGACACTTATAGTATGCAGTCAGATGAGACCCTGTAGCATCAAGGGTGCTAGAAAGCTAGCGTATTTTCAACAATTCAAAGGCATAAAACATGTTGTGCTGAATTCCTTTGAGATGCTTGAAACCCATTCTGAGCCTCTTTAAGAAAACCACATGTCAAATAAGCAATGAAAAGGCCGCAACTGGTTATTGTATTCCTATTAACACAGCATCAGCCTAAAGTAGAAGTGAAAAGAGCACAAGTTCCTATGAATAGAAGTAGAGAAGATAAAGTTGCTGAAAAATTGCAAGGAGGAATTACAGCAAGTAATTGGTTTGCTAAAATGTTAAAGACTTGGCATTTAATCCTGCACTCCTTTAGACTCAATTGAAATGACTATAGTTTTGCTAATGTTAATGACATCTCTGGGTATCACACATGCATAATGCTTCTACCAG
The DNA here is from genome assembly GCF_965152235.1 of Eretmochelys imbricata. NCBI lineage: Eukaryota > Metazoa > Chordata > Testudines > Cheloniidae > Eretmochelys > Eretmochelys imbricata. The sequence continues at coordinate 88,647,019 of NC_135572.1, read as the reverse complement.
GTGATGTTGACAACAACAAGGGCTGCATTTAAATAGCTAAGGGTCCCTTTTAAAACTAACAAACAGCACCAACTTGATCCCCTACCCAGAATTTGTGGGAACAATAAATGCTTTTCCTGGAGGTCTTTAAAGGCAGTACTTCCCCTACTACGAGCAACGAGTTTGTGTATGAAATTAAAAAAAAAAAGTGTATGGGGAAAAAGGAATACACATCAACTTTGAAAAACACAAGAACAGGATATCTATATGAATGATAAATAAAATACTTCCCCGTTGTGACTTTGGAAGTAGTTTATTAACTCTGTTTCCCCACTTTCCAGTATGAGCATCTAATACATAAATGACACTTCTCCCTTCCCCATTAGCTAAATCCTACTCATGATTTGGTGTCAATGGATAGTATCAACCTACTGTCCTGAGGTACATTCAGATAAGACTGTCTCCACTTCCTGGAAAGTGCTGCCTGCTCCTCACCTGAGGCTCCAACACCTGTGATTTCAGCTTTATGAAGTGGCTACACAGGAGAGGCCTCACCAGAGTTCACTCAGCTCTGCTATTATTCTCTACAGCTTCAACAAAGACCCTTTTCTGCATTACATGTCAAGGAGCCACTTCTTATCAGTCTTCCCAATAGTGCAAGACCCTCAGTAGCGGAGAACCAGTAATACAGTGGGCTATTAAGCCGAATCCATGTTACTAGGGACACATAACTTGCTAAAAGGTAGGAACCCATTCCCTGTCTCTGTTTGACTGTGAAAGCAATTTTGGGTTTGTGTACAATTCTGGTGACTCCTAAATTATCAAGAGAGGAATTCAGGGCTAAAAGATTATGCAGATAAATCTTTCTCTATAGCCATACTTCCCCTGTTCACCAATAAATGTGTCAGAGAGCTCCTTCTCCTGAGGAGCTTCTGTCCACTTGGAGTTCTACGTTTATGCAGATGAAACAGCTAAAAGGCCATTCGTCTCCCTGTTCACAAGTAGTTGGGAGCAGAGGGCTCCTTATCCTCCATACTTCAGGCCACAGGGTTTACAAATAGTCAGTGTAAACACAAGGTTGTAGTAGTTAAATGGAGAATGAGGAACTCTTGATGTATAGGAACATATTTTATTAGCAGACTCAGCTGTTTCTGATACAAGCTATCCAGCTCCCCCTCCCCAAAAAAACTCCAAACATACAATCAAAACCCCAACATCTACCAGAACCCCCAAGTAGTTACTTTACAGAAGTATCACATTAATACTCATGAAATAAAGTCCCAGCTTTAGTATAACTGGAAGATTACAGATCATTCATTACTCAATAAAGATAATTGGAAACAACAAGGAAGCTACACATACTGTGAGTTATGAAGAAAAAAATCTATCAATAAAAAGAGAAAAAAGCTACAGATACTAATGAGAGTTGGGATACATACAACTGAACTATTCTGGGCATTTGTATACTGAAGAGTAATGAATACTGTAATCAGAGAGGAGTGAAATTTTTTGGCCTTTTTCCACCCCCAGAAAAATTGACATTCAGGTAGACCAAAACATATGGGAAATTCGTGCTGATTTCAGTAAACTCTTCTGGATGAAAGGAAAAATGTTTTTGAAATGTCAAAGTTGTTTCATTGGACATGTATGAAACCAACCATTTCAATTTCTTTTTATGTTAGTGTCACAAAATGGAAAAAGAAGTGGTGGTGTCCTCCCTGCTTATGCCCACTAACCCACTGGTTAGGGAAGTTTCTAGGGATGTGGGAAACCCAGGTTTGAGTCTCTGGAGAAGCATCTTGAACACAGGTCTCCCCATAGACTCAGGTGGAGGTTCCCAAGCTTTTCATATTGTGTACCCCCTTTGAGATCCACCAGCTGTCCACATACCCCATCTCTTCTCATCAGTGATACCTTGTGTGTTCTTCTTAACACTACATGTCGTTAGCTATCTGTCCATATTTCAATTACTTACAGATATACTTATAGTATGACATATACAACCAGAAAAAAAAAAACCTGACAGGTTCAGAACAAAGTTAGACTGGAGGTGAGGGATCTGTACGTCAGCATCTTTGTGCATCTGTGTTCTCATCTGTCTTCCCTCTTAAGCTGCATGGCCGGCTCAGAGTCAATCAAGTGCCACACACTTGATTAGCAGAGCCCCTTCCCCCGCTGCTCTGCAGCCACATTACTCCTGCCCTCTGCCATGGAGCCCCTGGCTGGCTCTAGAATTTTTGCTGCCCCAAGCAAAAAAATTTTTGGCCACCCCCACTTTTTTTTCCATGCCCCGCAACCCCTGGCCGAACTCTGCCCCTTCCCAACGCCTTCCCCAAATCCCCGGCACCGCCTCCTCCCCCGGGTGTGCTGCATTCCCCCCCACCACCCATTGCTTCCTGCGGCTCCCCCCACCACCGCAACCCCCCACCCTAGCTCACCTCTGCTCCACCTGCTCCCCTGAACACACCGCCGCTCTGCTTCTCCCCCCTCCCTCTCAGGCGAGGGAGAAGCAGCGCGTTCAGGTGAGCAGGCGGAGCAGAGGTGAGCGAGGGGGGGGGAGGGAGCGCAGGAAGTAAGGGGGAGGTAGAGGAACCGCTCCCTGCCCCAGCTAGCCTCTGCTCCACCACTGCCACCTCCCCCGAGCGTGCCGCTGCTTGGCTTCTCCTCCCTCCCAGGCTTGCTGCGCGAAACAGCCATTTCAAGCGCGGCAAGCCTGGGAGGGAGGGGGGAGGAGCAGAGCGGTGGCGGCACGCTCAGGGGAGCAGGCGGAGGCAGAGCAGAGATGAGCTGGGGCGGCGGGGGCACATTTCTAGGGGCAGCATGGCCGGCTCCAGAATGCCGCCCCTAGAAATGTGCCGCCCCAAGCACCTGATTGTTTTGCTAGTGCCTAAAGCCGGCCCCGCCGGGACCCTCCTGCTTGCTGTGAAGAGCGGAGGAGTGGAGGGGGGCGCTGACGTCAGGGTGTCCACCTCCCCCTACCTCCCACCCGCCCATGTACCCCATCTCCACAGAGCAGGGAAGGAGGGAACAGAGCTTAGGAGCAGGACTGAGCTGCTGGTGGCTGCTGTGGTCTGAACGAGCTTTCTGCTGAGTGCCTTAAAGAGACAGCACACGTCCCTCATAGACTTCCCCAGCAGCCAGCACACACACACTTTGTCTCTGTGTGTGTGTCTCTCTCACACACACATGCACACACACACAGTGTCTGTGTCTCTCACACATGCTCACACACACACATTCTGTCTCTTTCACACTCATCTCCCAATACATACTTGTATTATTGTTGTTTGTTGTTACTTCTTAGTACTTCCTGCAATGCACATATATTTTCTGTAATTTTATTCTTTCAAAGTGCTGTTATTTTAGTTTTTTGACTGGTCTATGCATTTCATAATTTTATTTCTCTCTTATGCTTACATTTAATTCTTTGAATACTGAGTTCTAAAATGCCTAACTTGTTCTGGCTGGAGTAATTATCCCTAGGTAATAATCATTAGCATAGGGACTGACACCCAGGTGTCCCCCTACTTAGGTGAGTTCCGCAACCACAAGGCTATGGAATCATTCTCATGTTCTGGCTTTTTTTATACAAAGTGGAACAGCTTCAGCAGAAGAAATTGAGAGAGCCCCATCCCAGAATACCAATAGCCAAGTGACTAGGGGCATGTACCTTAGAAAGATGAGATGTGGGTTTCAGTCCCTGCTTCACAGAAGAAATGCAAATCTGAGTCTCCACAAGTACTCCTTTTCTTTTTGCGAATACAGACTAACATGGCTGCTACTCTGAAACATATCCTAGATGAGTGCCCTAACCATTGAGCTATTGGCTATTGAGGAGTCACCACCACCTTCTCAGTTTGGTGAATGTGAACCTAAGTCCCCTTGTGAAGCTAGCCCTTTATTTCCAAATTTCCTTTGCTTCTATTAAAAGAGGGGTTTAAAATATCTGAAAATGAAGTTCTTCATTTTGTATCAAAGAATTTAATTCAACCAGAAACATCTTTTCCCCAACTTTTAGATTTTTCAGAACTGCCAGTGAACCAAAAACCAGCTATTCGTACAGATCTAACTGAAATTAGTTATTGTCTACAGGGGCCGGGGATGGAAGATAATTTTTTCTGATACATACAGAATAACATTGTCAATGCTGATGACTAGAACATATCATTAGGGATATTACTCCAGGGTGTGCTATTGGTGAACTATGGAGTTATTCTTTAAATTAACTAGTTTATATCTGTATAGTACTATGAATACGAGTTATGTAAAACACAAAATTCAGTGGGGCTCCAGGAGGGACTGGCCCCCCACATGCAGCTCTCTGCCATATTGTTGTCCTTGTATTACTGTAACAATTATGAGAGATGATATATGTAGATAATCGAGAAAGTGCCAATAGGTGATGCTTAAGAACATGTAGTATAATTCCTGGCTTTGGTGAATCAAAAACACTTTCTAATTGTGCACTCCAAATTGCTCCCTTTGTGCTACTCTTTATGTCAGCTATTACCACAACCTAGAACAAACATGACTATTTATCAAGAACCTTTTCTTTTAAACATCTTCTGGTTATTTTCCCAAGCTTGTATGAAATGTTCACATAATTCTGGTACAAACAAATTTGACAGTGAAAAATTTTACATAGAAAGATGTTTAACAAACTTTATGAAATACTGTAAATATATGCAGCACTGAAAATGACCCATTAACGTAAGTATTTAGCTGCTTGTTCTCTTGGTCATCTTTAGGTGTCTAATATGAGACACCTCTAATGAGAGTCAGTTAAAGATCCCAAGTCACTCGCTTAATAGATGTTTAAAACATGACGCTTAGAGTGCTGACTGCCCTGTTACACATTTCTACCTTCAGCTGAGCTGCAGGAAAGGCTACAGGCATTTCCCTACTGCTGCTTCTGCTACTTCCTGCTGCATGGGACCACTGTGGTGTCTGCTGAGCAGGCAGCCACTTTTCACAGCCACTACCCCCTGCTCTATCACAACCAGGAAGAAAGCTTGAAGGGAGCAGCAGCAGCACTAGGTCGGGGCAGCTGGATATTGTCCCTAGACATCTTCTCTGCCTCCCCTATCACACATTTCCTCCATACCCACTCTCCTCATAGCAAACACTACTTTTGCATCCCAGCAGCTCCATGCATCAACCCACCAAGTACCTGCAGCTACCATAGACATTGCCCAATTACTCCAATTTGTTTGTGCTCCCCTCCCCCCGCCACTACCACTCTGCCAGATTCCTGCCCAGACGGCTTCATTGAGAACCATCCACCCCTCATAGTAGTGCCCAGATATCCAGCACTCCCAGGTATCGTCAAGTACTCTCAACTACCCCAGCCACAGATGCCAGGTTTAATGCAGCTCCATGCCCTTGCATATGATCCTGCAAGCCCTCCATGACAGTATTGCAGTTGCCTTCAGTGTTAGTTCCATGCATGGAGGACTTGCTATCAACCCGTAATGAAGTGGATGGAGATAATACTCAGCTTTTTGTATGAGAGCTGTTTTGAGAAGAGATTGCTCCTCTTCACTAGAATGGAGAGAGCCCAGGGACATCACGGGAGTGAACTTTGTCACATGAGGATAATTCTTTCCTGTACTGTTTTTGGAGTTTAGCTTGTGTAAAAATCTATGAATCACACAGTGACATTAGCAAGGAGTGAATCTCATATCTTGAGGCTGGAGTTAAAAATGCCTGGAAGTACCCTCCTGGAAGGCTGGAAGAGAAAAATATATTGGGAAATCACTAGAACACGTACAGAAAACAATTGTGCTTGGGCAGGACAGACTAAACAGCCAAATTAGCCTTTCCCACCTCTGATTTTGATGATATTGTGAGAGGTGTGAGCCATGATAACATGAGCAAAACCCACAACAGAGCCTCTGTTTTGCCTCCAGATATGCTGCAGACATCACCACATACTGTGCCTTGTAAAATCAGTTGCTGTGCCTGCTTCTGAGGCCTTAGATCTGCCAACAAAAAGCAACACGAACGCAAATTGGAAAATAAATGTATTCTAAACAGAACAGCTATAGCTTCTGAAATGCATAAAATATAATACCCAGCGTGGGAAGAGGTCTGTCTGTTCCACATAACGGTAATAAAAATGGCAACATGACATTGCCAAATGTTTTGAAATAGGAAATAAACCCCTGTCTGCCAGAAGTATGCCCATGTAAATCCAGTTTTAGCCTTTACTGTTGTGGCATAGTTAATGCATGCAATGTAATGTTTTGGGGTCAATCTGTTACATTCCCTGAACAGTACTTTTTCAAAGTGCACATTCTTTCTTTGAGTTTTCCACTGCAGTAGCACATCTTAAAATATTAAATACGTGTATTCAAGAGTACAAGCTTATAATGGGGAGACAAGGTAAGTTGTGCCTATGGTAAAAGTTTGAAAAATTATAAGAGAAAGCTAAAGCTTTTCTCTGTGATGCCATATACCTGTAAAAGCTGCAGCCACTAGGTTCTGAAATGCTGTAAATAGGGAGCATTTATCTCCCATGACTTGTCTGGTGTCTTCTGTTAGTGGGCGGCCTTTAGGGAATGAATCTTCTAGTTGGGCAAAGACCGCAGCCTGGGTCTACCTCCTCCTGCTACATCTGTTTGTACAGACATCAGCCATATGTTACTCAATTATGCATTTCTGCTTTTGGAGCAAATCTTTCATCATGTCAAAAGCAATGCAGATGCAATCTTGAAGACCATTGCTGCACAAAGCTTCGCTGAAGTGAGGAGATGCTTGTTTTTTTTACTTAACATAGTTTGTACCTTTACTTTTGAAACAAAGCAAAATGTGTCTACATCTTATGGATGAAATGCCATATTTACTGAAAGATATTATTTCAATGCCAGAGAAGTTGGCATTCAACATGGTACTAAGTGCAATTAAAAACTAGACAATGCAACCTTCACATTCGTCTTTATATAAACACACTGAAGTCAGGGAATAGCACTGTTGTTACACTTGCAATCTATACTCTGCCTCCTTGTGTACATGCATTATGATACAGTCTTTAATGATATAATCACAGACTAGATAGCACTGTCACTAAAGGTAAATGTAAAGAGTGATATAGGCTGCACTACCCCAGGAGTGGCCTCAGACACTGTTGCTCTCAGGGGGAGGAAGAGGAAGATTCTAAAGGCCCAGGTCCATGAAGGGCCTTAGGTACTATGATGGTGAACACTGCAGCATCAACCTTTTAGATGCCTACAAAAGCCATAGGGACAACACTGTGATCTTCAAAGCCTATGTTAGGCGCCTAGGCCCTCTACAATGCATGGGGAGAGAAAACCATCTGAGACCGCAATTCACAAAGCCAACATGCAGAGTGGGGAGGCACCTAAGATAGCCATGGGGAGATGTTGACCCGAAGGGGGTATGCTAATCCCTACTTCTCTTGGAGATAGGTTCCTAAATCCTGGCTGCAGAGAGGCACCTATCTCTGCTTGCAATCCATGAACTGGGGGGGGAAGATAGGTGATAAGCCACTTACCTCCTGTATGGGGACCAAAATAAAACAGTCCAATGGGGAAGAAGGCAGGTTGCCATACCTTATAACCTTTAGCCCAGTGGTTAGGGTATTTACTCAGGATGTGGGAGGCCCCCCATCTTATGTCCCGCTCCTCCTGAGGGAGAGAAGACATTTGAACAGGAAACTGCTACCTCTCAGTTGAGTGTCCTAACCACTAGGCTATAGTTATTCTAACCCTTTCACTGTCCCTATTAATATTTAAGTATTTATTTAAAGTGGAACACCTTGAACAGGAGAAATTAAGCAAAACCCGCTTCAGATTATTCCACAACCTGGTGATTAGGTCACTCATCTGAGAGGTAGCAGTTTCTTGTTCAAATCACTTCTCCCTGAAGAAGGGACGGACTTGAAGTGCGGGGGTCTCTCACATCCTGGATGAGTACTCTAACCACTAGGCTAAAGGTTATAAGGGAGGTCCTCCTCTGCCCCATTCCCCAGCTGCTTTGTGTGAATTTGCCTGAGGAGCCAGATCCAGTAGGCAGCCTCTGAGCATGTCTACTGGCTTGGGCCCCCACATGTGGCCAACTCTATCTTTCCCAGTTCATGAATCAGACTGGGACTTAGGCACCTGGACTTCTATCAAGAGGCTGCAGTTTGCATGCTCAGGTGGGAGATAGGCACCCATGCTCCTAATGTGAGGATGCAGCGTTCCTGTCTAGAGGCAAAAACAAAGGCAATGAGTGAGTTTATGCAAAACAGGATTGTGTAGCAGCCAAGTGGGAGTTGTATGGACCTCATTAGAGCCTAAAACCAGTACCTAGGCACATTAATACTTTCACGGATCACTCCCTAAATTACTTGAACTCTTGAAAGGGTGCAGTTTGCTTTCCCTCTTTGATCATGGCCCACTACACTGGTGGAATTACTGCAGGGGGCACAGCCCAAACTCTGCCACCTCTTCAACTCATCTATCCCCATTTGTTTGCAAAGGGAAATATCCCGGTCCTGCACTCTGCAGCAGGCTTGTACAAAAATCTCTACAGTGTGAGGGGAAGGAGAATTACGCTTTCTTATTCCCTTGCTCAGCTGGTTAAAACAAGGGCAGTCTAGCCTTCAGAATTTATCACGCTTCCTGTCACACAGAACAGTTTATTGTATCATAATATTTTATTTGTTGAAGATAATTCCTACCACTGGACTGAAGTCAACAGAACAATCATCCTGATTAAACTGAAAGAAACAGTTAATGTATTTCAGTATTTGAATTACAGTCTGTTCCAGTTCTTCTCTGCTGTAGATTTTAAAGCACTGGAGCAGAACTGGGATTCAAAAGCACAGTGCTGAAGAACCATGTATTGTCTGTATGAGATCAGAAATTCTCATCATTGTTGCATAAGTTCTCAAGAGATGAGTCAACTGAATGATGTTCTGCTTCATTTATTTATTTATTATTTATTTATTTTCACTGTAATGCTGCATCTATACTTGTCGTTTCTAATACATACAAAAACCAAGAATTGAGTTCAGAGAGTTCAGAAAATATGAAATACTTCCTTCGGGGATGCTACATTGCAGACTGCTTCGGAAAAAAATATAAATCAGCTGAGTGTCAGTCCTTTCCCAAACTCAATCAATGCTAAAGTTTAAATTTCAAAATGTTTGGGTAATGTCCCAAGCTGTCCTTGTTACACCATTTCCTCTGCCACCCATCATTTACATTCTTATTAATAGTTATCATTGATATTGCAGTAGTGCTGACAGGCCTCAACCACATTGGGGCCCCCATTCTGCTAGGCACTGTACACACACACATAATAAATAACAGCTCCTGCTCCAAAAAATAAAAACTTTCTTTTCCTCCCTGGTCCTGGATACTCATCCACCTGTGCCCATTCTTATATGCACACTTCCCTTTGCTGATATTATGACTGTGTCAAATCCTGAAGTTTTTACTTGTGCTTTTAATCCATTCAAGTCACCTGATTCATAACATGAGCCAGTTGTACATTTCAGATCTGAATCCCAATTTGCACGACGTTCTGGAGTATTCAGATCTGGGCTTTCAGTTTGGACTCAGCTTTAAACCCTTTAAAAATGAAGGGTGAAATCCTGGCCCTGTTGACATCAGTGGGAGTTTTGCCACTGATGTCAGCAGAGCCAAAGTCTTTTAGGAACAGATGCTCAGCTGGTGTAAATCTGTGTAATCTCTGTAGCAATGCCAATTTATGCCATTTGAGGATTTAGCAGATATACTTCACCTAGCAAAACCCAAGTCTGCTTGAGGATATCCAATTCCTGGTAGTAGGGCTCAATCACCCTACAGGATCAGGCACTGAGCGAGTACGGATCCTTGAGACTATCGCTGTTTTCTTTCTCTTATTGTACACCAATTCTCCTGCCCAAATATCCTTTTCAGTTCTGAATAAAGTTTAGGCATACAATCTGAAAAACTAGTGGAGAATTAGAGAAAATAGGCTGTCAGTGAGAAGAAGTTCGAGTTCTAAGATTCATAAATATTGTAACCACTATCCTACTACAATTTCTTCTCTATGCTTCTGTTATTTATATAATTTGTCTACTAGTTTATATTAATTGCAGGAGGAAGGTCATGGATGTTATTTTGTTGATATATGGCTTTGAAAGTATAAGAGTTTAAACTGTTACTGCATATGAATTAATATTTTGATATGTGCATATTGCAAAGTGTGTAATAAAGTGGTGGTAAAAATTCAAAAGAAGAGTTCTTATATTTGCATTAGATGCCCGTTACAAATTTGCATCACTCTAAATATGGATGTGAATAATAAATAACTACAATGTCAACGGTGTGGATGAAAAAGATCAAATAATGTGTTGTTTGAAATATTTCCAGATATTCCAACCCATTTTTATAAAGAATTTTGTTTTTGTTTTTTTTTAATGAAAGCACTTACAATTAAGAGGTGGTTGAAATTTCAGTATAAATTCTAATTTACAGCCACTCTTTATCACCTGGTGTGTAGGTTAGAGTGCAGCTTTCAAGAAGTTTGTGTGTATTTCAGATACCTTCAATAGTAATGAAGCACTAAGTCTAATTTGTCCATTTCCAGACATACGAATACACCTCAGAACATTTTATCTTTATAGCAACAGCAATTCCTGGGTCCCACATAGGTTCTCTATTCCCACATCAGAGCCCTCCATGCCTGCCTGCCTGATTCCAAGGATGATAAGGATGGTGATCTGAGGCAGGGTATGCAGAGTCCTGCAGTGCCCCGCCAGAACCTCTTTTGCCTCAGCTCCTTGCTCCTTTCTTGGAGCCTTCATATGCTCCCTGGACAGGTACTATGGAGGCTGCTGCAATCCTGAGACTATAATAAAATGCATGGAAGAACCTGCACAGAGGGAGGAAAGGGTCTGGCAATGTTGAGCTCAGTCAGAAACTCCAAAACAAAATGCTTTTTTGGAGGGTTGAGATTGAGTGTAGTTGAGCACTGTCCATAAAGGCATTGTTTGTGGAATGCATGTATTACTGAGTCAAGGGTCCCTGTTGCTGGCTCACAGCTAGGTTCTGGAACTGTCAGCTGTCTCCAGTGCTATGCAAGGTGAGTGCTTGGCTCCCTCATTATCTCCACAGCTGGAGAACTAACCCCAGATCCTCAAAGGTATTTAGGTGCCTAATTCCCATTGATTTCAAAGAGAGTTGGGAACTTAAATACCTTTGAGGATCTGTGCCCCAGTTTTCTATAAAAGAAAACTAGGAGAGACACAGCTTCCTTCTAATACTCGCCAGCAACCCTACTGACAGTGGATTAGGGGGATGAATGGCACCTCTGGGGCATAGAGAGGAAGTGGGCAGATGTTGAACAGATACACAGTAAGGAACAGATTTTTCAAAAGTCCTCAACACCAAAAACTAGGAGTAGATTTTCAAGAGAGTTCAGCTTTCATTTAGGCACCAAAATAGGAGTCTGTGTGTTACAGTGGGAGCTACTGAGTGATGAGCACTTTTGAAAATTTGGTCCTAGTTGTGGTTGCTGAGTTCTTGACAGTCTGTCTCAGAGCTGTCTAGAAAATTTGGCCTAGAGGATTCCCATTTTAAAAAAATCCAGATTGAATATTTGCTCTAGTTCAAACAAAGAAACTCAGGGAAGTCCTATGTTATGCGGGATATTAGATTAAATGATTCCAATGATCCCTTCAGGCTTTATAATCTATTATTTTATGGATGGTATGAAGAAACTCATGAAAACATTTTGGGAAAGAGTGGACAAGCAGGCTTGTTGTTATTTTCTTCTATTCCAATTTGCCTGTCTCTACTATCTATCAGCAGTAAGGTTAGGAAGATGAGAATAATTCTGAGATACACTATCTAATATCTGTTGGATATTATTAGGAAAATACAGTTCCAGCAGTAATACTAGTCACCTAAGGGTTTGACTATTCCCTGACTATTGTTGACATGGTTTAGTCATTTACTGGGAATAATATAGGCACATCCACACTTGCCATTAAATCTAGAGGTTATCATGACCCAAACAGATATCAGGACCCAAATGTATCTGTGGAGTAACTTCACTGATTTCAATGTTGTACAAGGGATTTATCTGTTCTCCCAATTTTAGGGTTTTTTTAAATTTCTTTGAAAGAGTGATAACAAAGCACATGTGTTTAGAACTGAAATCTGTAGTTATCTGAAGTGTGCTTACCCTACCTGGCAGGATTGTTCCCCAATTCATACCAAATTCAAATTTTCTAAATATTTCAGGTAATTGTGGAAACACTTTTCAGAAACAGAATTGTACTGGATATTTAAGTTCATTTTAAGGTCACGTCCATGCCTTTTTTGTTGATTTGCTGTGATTTTTCATGAGTGTGCATTGAATTTGTTTAGCCATCAAACTATCTGAGATATGTATGAAGTGTTGCTGTAGCCGTGTCGGTCCCAGGATATTCGAGAGACAAGGTAGGTGAGATAATATCTTTTACTGAAACTTTTCTTCAGCTCTATGTAAGCTCAAAATTGTGTATCTCTCATCAACAGAAGTTGGTCCAACTGTATCATAAATATCCAATAAAAGATATTACCTCACCCACCTTGTCTCTTTAATACCTGAGATCTGTGACATTTTGGGGCAGAATATGATTTAGGCTACATCATGACATTTATGCTGCTGCCCATTGTAAGGGTGCACTGACTTAGAAGAAGCACAAGGGAGATTGCCCCTCACACGGATGCGTTATCTTCTGGGGCTGCTCAGTGCATGTGTGCTCTGTACAAGCCACTGGGCTGGTGCAAATTGCTTCACTCAGTATGCTGGTCCTGCTCTGGGGGCTGCTGTGGAGAGCAGAGAGGTAACAGAAACAGGCTATGACCTTTCTCTTGTTTAAAGCAAACTGCTCCCCAGGGAAAGAGCAGGAGTGAGGAGTATCCAGAGCACAGGGACTGCTCTTGTAGGAGGAACATGCTCAGTTGTGTAAGTGGGAGAAAATTCTTGCGTCGCCAAGCAAGCACCATCACGATTTGACCCTTTGTGTTTAATGGACATAAAAAACCCCACATTGCAGGTCTAAATGAAGTTTTGACAGAGTTAAATCCACTTCATTGTGCAGTGCTGATAGACACCAGTAAAAAGCAAATACAAAACAAAATATACCATGATTTCAGAAATATTGGCTAACACACAATTCAAGGATCCTATTTTTTGGCTTTATGTATTATCTTAGAGAGGCAAGGACTGGTTTGAATACACTGTCAACTTAAAGGTCAACAGCTGAATATTTAAACACAGCTAAGCATTTCCCCTTTAGACATATGCTGATTAATATATCAGCAAAATATTGCCATAGAAGGGAAAAAAGTCTTTTCAAAGTAGTTTAAATGTTTCTTTTTTTTCATGGTTCAGTGATGTAAGAAAATCTGTTTAAATGTAAATAACAAACTCCTTAAAGCAATGGCAATTGACATTAAACCCATGGTGGATAAACGCAATAGAAGTATGAATGCCTGTTTATATATGTTTTGATAGAAAACTCCTGTGATTTCTAGATAACATGGCTATTTTGGCAAATATGGTAAAGTATCTTTTCCATCCAACATCCTTGAGGAATTAATTTCAATTTTTAAGTATATTTTACACTCCAATGTTAGCAGTAAATGTGCATATTGTTAAGTGCCAATTTTTCCCAGGGATGCACATATGCAAAGAAATTAAGGGTATTTTGTGATGTGGAGAATTGGGGTCATATATTCACAATTTCCTTCAACAATAACAAGAGAGGCAGGCATAGATCCCTGTGCACTAACAAGAACAAAGTGTGAGTTAACATCTCTTACAGGAAGTTCTCCTGCCACTACTTTAGCATGATGGTCTGATTCTACTTAGATAGATAGATTAGATAGGACTTTTCATAGCAAGGTTAATACTCTTATGCTGAGTAGAACACTCTGAATGAAGCATTGAATATATACAAGAAATAGAGTAATTAAACTTAAAATTATATCCCCTAGTTTTGTACTCTCAAACACACTATAGCAGAATATCAAGCTCATTTTTTAAAATAGCTAGCTAATTTGAATACTCCAATTAGGTCTGACTCAGTCATCTTCTCTCTAGGTTAAATAGGCAGGCACAGAGGAGTTGGAGCTTGACAGTGACCAGAGAAGGGTTGGCAGACATGTCATCCCATTACTGCCATTTAATGCTTCAATAATGGAGCAAAACAAAGAGATCATAAAGGACAGGAAAAATAAATACCTAGAAAATATAGAGACAGTGGACGTAATCTCAAATCATTGAAGTAAATGGGATCTTTTCCATTAATGTCAGTGCACATAATCAAGACCAAAATGAGGGAAAATTCAGGGGAGAGGCCAGAGTAAAAAATATGGAGGAAGAAGACAATAGTGGAGGGAGGGAATGGTTCAGGGAAGGGGAAGGAGTGAGATGAGGAGGAGAAAGCAAAATAAAATGTGGAGGAAAGAGATTTAACCAAAGTGAAGACTGAGAAATAAAGGTAGCAAATTAGAAAGACAAATCTAGAGGTGATGGTGAAAACAAATAGGAAGACATAGGCACAATGGGAGAAAAATTGTCTTGAGGTAAAAAATTAGCTGAAACCCCTCTGAAAACAAAGTGTTCACCCATGGGGAAATATTAACTGAAAAAGAACCGAAGGAAAAATACATCATATCATAGACAAAAAAATGAGCCGTACAGGTATAGAAAGAGAAAATGAGGAAAGCACAAAAATTCAAAGAAAACATAACAAGACTTTTTTTCATGTTATAAGTACAGCAGAAAGTTTGCTGCCAGATGGTATGACAAACAGGGCATATGTGGCTGTTCCGGAATTTGAACTTGAACTAGTGAATATTTTTGGCCAGATACGATACCTGACTGCATCTGCTGAAGCAGCTCTGCTGTTGTCTTCTACCTCCTCCTACAGTCTGTGACAAATGAAGGAAAATTAGGTGCTTTTATTTTCCTTGTCCCTACACCTGGTCCCCTTGATATAGGACCTCCGATGGCTTTTTCATTATTGGTACAAAGATGAGGAAATACATTCAATGCACACAACCCAGTTCAATATACATCAGCAATGTATTATACACATAAGAGTATCCACATTATGCTCAGTAGAGTACCATATATACCATCTAGCCCACCTTCCACCCCACAATTTGGCTAACTTTTGGTATCTTCATATATATTTTATTAGCAAAGAAGGACTGTTCCCTAGACTCAGTTAGGTCTTCAGATAATGCAAATTAGTGGCACTATGCTGGATTACCCCAACGGAGAATCTTATGTGTCTAACACCAGATATGAAATTGAGCCTTTATCTGTATACTGAAGCCCATGAATAAACCTTCAAATGTAACTATATTCAGGATCAGGTAACTGTGTGATACATACAGCTCTCCAGGGTGTATAAACAGTTTGTGATAAATCAAGACACTTTCAGGTTGAACTACTGAGTTGAAAATCATCTATATAGTAATGGCACAAAAATGGATGTGCATGTATTTCCCCTATCATTTCTAAGAGTAGTAATAGTAGTTTTAGGCATCTGTCTCGAGAGACCATAGGTATGCACTTCTGAGAGGTAAAGAATTTACTCAGTTGGTTTTATGGCAGCCGCAAATGTGCCTAAAAAAACCCACTCGAGAGAGACAATCTCTGCTGCATCTGTCACATTTAAAGGTGATGTTACGACCCTTTGGGCTCTGCCTTCTGTGAGCTTTTTTCTCCTCTGTTAAGATGGACTGCTTCCTCTCATAATTCCAGAGACTTTTGTTTAGTCCTTGTTTCCAAAGCCTGTGGTCTTGAGTGTGATCTTCTCATTTTTCCACATCCATGTCCATTTCTTTGAGGTCTCACTTGCACACATCCTTGAAATGCAATTTTGGGCATCCTTTGAGTCTTTTTCCAGATGCCAATTTGCCATAGAGGATGTCCTTTGGGATGCGTCCATCATTCATTCAGCACACATCCCCAAGCCAGCAGAGGCATCTCTGAGGAGTGTTTGAATGCTGGGTATGCTGGCCAGTTTGAGCACCTCAGTGTTGATGACTCTGTCCCTCCAGGAGATTCCAAAGATTCAACGAAGGCAACACATATCAAAGCTGATGAGCCTCTTTTCCTGATGAGAGTATAAGGTCCATATCTCACTCCCATACAATAGTGTGCTGATAACACACACACGATACACACAAATCTTTGTGTGGTCTGTCAATTTGTTATTTTGCCTTACCCTCTTGTTCAGTCTAGACATTGTTGTGGCAGATTTTCCAATGCAGATGTTGAGTTCTGTTTCAAATGAAAGGTTGACTGTGATAATGGATCCCAAGTATGTGAACTCATTCACCACTTCAAGTTCGTAATTGTTGATCTTGATGGAGGGTGATTCCTCAACTCCTTGGCACATTGTTAGACATTTCAGGATTATAGTAATCCCGAACTCTTGGCAGGCTTTGGAAAAGCTGTCCATTAGGCTTTGAAGATGAACTTCTGTGTGTGTTGTCACTGCTGCATCATCAGCAAAGACAAGGTGTTGGATAAGGGCCTCCTGGGTATTAGATCTGAGTCTTGCAAGATTGAACAACTTTCCATCAGAACTTGTGTCCAAGTGGGTGCCCTCAGTTGCAGAACCAAAAGGTTGTTTCAGTAGCAGGGAGAAGAAGATCCCCAATAGAGTTGGGCAAGTACACAACCTGGCTTAACTCCGTTATGCATCTGGAAAGCCTCAAATACTGAGCTGTCATATTGGACTGTGCCATACATGTTTTCATGGAAGGATTGAAGAGAGGGCATCCAATCTTTTCTAGAAGTGCAAATAGTCCACTTCTACTGACAAAGTCAAAAGTCTTTGTGAGATCTATAAAGGCTATGTAGAGGGGCTTTTTTTGTTCTCTACATTTCTCTTGTAGTTGTCTCAGTGAGAAGACCATGTCTATAATAGACCTTTCAGCTCTGAAGCTGGATAGATTCAGTATAGATTCTGTCTGCAAGGGTCTGAAGTCTGTTCAGGACAACTTGGGCAAAGGCTTTTCCTATAATACTAAGAAGGGAAATGCCATGATAGTTGTTAGTCACTTCCGTCACCCTTGTTTTTATAAAGAGTGATGATATTGATGTCTCTCCTTTCTTGTGGTACTTCACCTTCTTTCCAGCACAGGCAGAGCAACTCATGAAGATGTTGCAATAGAATAGGTTTTCCACATTTTATGATCTCGGATGGTATGCAGTCTTTTCCAGGGGCCTTTCCATTGGGGAGGCCATCTATGGAAAGGCTAAGCTCCTCGACAGTCAGTTCATTGTCAAGTTGGTTCAAAACAGGCAGGCTTTTGATGGTGTTAATGGCTGTGTCTGTAACAATATTTTCATGAGAGTAAAGCTCAGAGATTTGGAATTTAATAAAAGGCCAAACTCAAGAAGCTGCACATTAAATTTATTAAAATTTAACCTAAATATAATTAAAGACACTTGAACAGTGAGGTTGAATAGCTATAAGCAAAAGTGATGTAAGTTCTGTGAACCATGCAAGTTGATTAGGACATGTTTCAAATTAGTCTTGCTTTCATTCCTTCTTGTATCATCTGAGTCTTATAATTTAACAGCTTTGCATTTTAAAATGTCTGATTTATGACTAGGTCTCTATAGTTACCAAAGCAGCCTGTATTGACTATTTGGGCTTGAACATTTAACTATTCAATTGCTGGAAGGATATGATGTGGAGATAATAAATACAGCATAGGGTAAGTAGGTAAAGCAATTGAAAGTGCCTCAAAACATCTTCATTGGAAAGTATACCCGATGCCATTATTTTGTGCTACTATATCAAGAGAAGAAAACAAAAAAACAATAGTATAAGGAGCTGCTGCAGCCTAGCTGGCTGCTGTCACTATTTTGGTTATGTACATGCCACTTCTGCTCCTAAAGGCAAAGCTGCTGTCTCCTCTTCCTTATCCGCTACTGTAGATAGATATTCAAAAGAAGCAAATGGATCAAAATAGTCCCATCTGCCTCACTAAGTCGTGAACTCAAAGAGCTATTTCAATATTAGTGAGATACCTAAGAGGTTAAAATAGAGGTAAAGAAAACCAGCTGCAGTGCTCATTGAAAAAAAATATATATATACTCCTTCTACTGAAAATATGTTGCCTTCAGTTTTCATCAACTGGACACATTCTGAAGTTAACTATGTAACACACTGAAACATAGTTCAATCTCACTTGAGGCCACCTTCAAGAAGACATCTTGTATTCTAGCAATGAACTCTATATCCTTTGATTACATCATAATTATGTTATATCTATGCTGTTCTCTTCAGACTGTAGCAACACTATTGTGTTTTTCATTTCTCCAAATTAAATGTGTTGTAAAAAATCATGAACTAGCTAACTGTTCATATAAATGTGGTGTATTTTTATATAGGAACTTGCAACAAGTTGCAAGATGTGTATCACTTACTTCCTTTTCTGTTTATAGTTTCTCTGATTTGTTAGTTTAGTTCTGGATAATAGACATACCAGAAAGGAGAGGTCCCTCCTACCACTTTACAATAGTGAAAATTTGAGCTGCTGTTCCCTGTTATTGGCATATTTTACTTATCTATATTCTCTAGGCAGCTGAGTTGCTCCAGCCTATTCCTGAATGCTTATGTTTGGCCCAGGAAGTGTATGGTTAATGACTATAATGAGGTCTTTATCATGCAGTGGATAGAATTGAGGACATGAGTCTAATAAATCTTGATTTAAATGTTTTCAAACATCACTGGCCTCAATTGTGACCAATACTGTGCAGAGACACAACGGATGAAGTCCTGATTCTATTAAAATTAATTGGAGTTTTGCTATTGACTGCATTGGGGCCAGGATTTCAACCAAGGAGTGATCCTATGGTGTGTGGTGCAGTGGTTGAGTGCGAAGTAACTCTTTGAACTCCCGCAAAGTGCAAAGTCTGTTCCAATGTAGTGTCGCTGTTGGTACCATCCTCTCCAGAGGGAAGTAGGAAGTGAAGCTGACCTAGTCTGTAGTGTATGCACATTGCACTCTCTCTGCCAGGGTTATGCAGTGGCCTCACTTTCTAGTACAATACATTTGTGTGGAAAACTGAGTCAATTAAATCCAGCAAGTTCAAAGCAGAAGACATGCTGGGTTTGGCATTATAAAGAACTGAGCGATGTGACAGCAACAGCTCTCTTGATAGGAGAATGGCATTTGCAGTGGCTGTGAAGTTTCTTAGTGTCAGCCATCAACTAAACAAAGATACCAGCTGTTACATGACATTTTTGTACAATTTAACATTAGCAAAGATGTTATTTGAAAACCTGTAAAAGACCCTGCTCTAAATGGATATCATAAGAGGGTGCAAAACACACAAATGGAAATGAACAACCAGTATGGGTTTTTAATCTAATTGCATTAAGAAATTAGAAACGAGCACCTTTTCAAGCAAAGAGGTTTCATATTGAAAAGAGATGGAAACTTCTTTTCCATGT
Source organism: Eretmochelys imbricata (assembly GCF_965152235.1). Lineage (NCBI taxonomy): Eukaryota > Metazoa > Chordata > Testudines > Cheloniidae > Eretmochelys > Eretmochelys imbricata. The sequence continues at coordinate 88,627,563 of NC_135572.1, read as the reverse complement.
TTTTATAAGAAAAAAAACCTCACCTTTTCATCCACATTTGGCAAGAAAAGGAATGGAAATAACCAATACTTTCAGGAGAAATACTGCAAAGAGAATGTGCCTGTTTACAAACAATTTAATCTGCAGATATTGATGGAAAATAGACTAAAATTTCAAGAACTCCCATAGACACACACAGATATGGTCAGTGTAACTGTGTATACAAAAAAAGGCTACATTTTAGTGGACAAATCAGATAATGGCAAATGGGGAGGTCAGGGCACAGTTATCCAATATTCCTGCAGTGGAAAAAGTGACTCCCGGGCCAGTATGTTCCCTTATCACTGGGCTTGTAGCAGGCTCTCCTTCTCTGGCAAGTGAATCCATTTATACGTGCAAAAAACTGCATTTGTGAAGTGGGATGGGGTTTATTCCCTACACTGGCAGAGAGCAATTAGTGTACCTTGTTGCACCTAATGGGTGGGTCAATTTAGGATTAGGCCCAGTTGGGGAGGACCTGAGTATCTGAATTAAGGATGACTTCCAGATGAGAAGGGAAAAGGTGATTTCAGGGAAGAAGAAGGGAGGCACAAGGGCCCTCAATTATAGCTGAAGTTGCCCTTTCAAAATTTCAACTTCCAGGATCTGTCCTCCTAAGATCGAAGTTCTGGCTTCCCCTTTGTGAAGTATGAGGCCAGCAAAGCACTTAAGCACATGTTCTAACTTTAAACATGTGTTTAAGTGCTTTGATGGACTGGAACCTAAGTGAATCATCAGTAGGAAGATACAGGACACCTGTTTCTCCCATATTAAGCCCATACTAAGGCCAGACATATCACAGGTTCTTTTATTTACAATTATATCAGGATTTCTATTAAAACTTTCTGAAAAAAAGTCTCATTTACAATTGGAAATATTTCCATGCTCGGTGTCAGTCAAGCAGGTAATTTTTACTTTGTTTGCTTTCATTATGACCATATTGTCAAAACAGAAGCCAGGACACTGGACTTTTTGCGGGGGCAGTTATGAAATCTCATTAAAAAGGCAAACTTCCACTTTTGGAAAAAGTGTGCTAAAGTCACTACAGTAAGCTACTGGCCTAATAGCTTATTCGTATTTGAGTTTTTCCCCCAGCAGTGTAATATTCTGAGTAGATTTATAATGAAATATGGAATAAGTGTTTGTTAACATTCACTCTAAGTAAAAGAACAACATTGATAGTGTCTACACGCATTCATCTTTTCACTCCCAACACCATTCTTCACATTGAACCCTTGTTCCACCACACCTTTTAGTTTCCATTATGCACAGAGCAAATGCCACATAGCAGTATGTCTTGAACAAACATTTTATAGTTATACATATTAATACTTTGAAGGAGAAATTAAAAATATGGAACATTTAAGGAGCCCCAAAAGAAATTCTTGTGGAAACAGGACTGTTTGAACAAATCTAGGATGTACAATCACTTTATGCATCCTTTTTTAAAATAAATTCACCATTCTTAGGTATTCTTAAGATTATTTCAGTTACTTCTATAAAATGTTATGTCTCATACCTTTCTCGTTATCTCCCTGTAATAATAGACACTTTATTGATGATTTACCTATGAATATCACATTTTGGGGGCTTGTAATGGACATTTTAATATCTATACATTCCTAAAGCTGATATAGTACTTTGCTATACCAAATGGCATAAAGTATATCTAAGTTTTGTGGGTCAATAGTTTGAATAACAGATTTTTTTTCTAAAGCATTTCAGACTGTTAGGTAACAGTAGCAGTACATGATATGAAGAGAACAACTGGATTATAGCAAAGGGAAAAAAATAAAGCATTTCTGTTCTTACATCTGTAAAGTTTTCAAAGTAAGATTCTCTTTTCTTAGGCTCACAGATCAGCACATACAGAATTCTCTGTGCCACTTTCTCTAGATTCTTGTGATTACTCTGTCAGAGTAGTTGACCCAGACCTTGCTTCCTACTCACTTCTTGCAAGAATAAAGTTAACTCTGAGTCATGTTCTTTTTATAATCTCTAAAGAGCTGCATTATTAATCTCATGGCAATCAAAAAGTGCACAAAAATGGTATAAACTAATGCAATGCTATGCAACAGGAATATATAACTATTCCATTTAAGTGCTTGCCAGTTTTAAAGGAGAAGTGTAGCAACTTATTATTGTTTTGACAGCTATCTGATCTTGCCCTGAATGTTCTTTTCTCACATTGTAGATATTATTGTGTTGAAAAGCAGTTACTTGGTAGTATTCCAAGATAATTCAAACCAATGAATGCTTCCATCAATATCACAATAAAAACAAAATGTATATGAATGTAATTAAAACTGACAGTACTTTGGAAGACTGACACTGCATTGGACTGGGTTATAAAGATAGGTTGCTGGGTGTAAACTGCACAAGAGCTAGTAGATATTAGTCCTCCTTACATATACTGTAGCACCTGGTGGTTGTAATTTCCTTTCACACAACTTTTGTATTAGTCATTCCTTTTCTGTGTTACAGATCATTTGAAAGCATTCTTTCTTTCTTTTTTCTGATAGTGTTGTTCTATTGATGTTATGACATATATTTACCCTGCATTGCTGTTCTCTGTACTGCCTGGTGATTTGCAAAACATTATTTGGTTTTATCAATACATCAATATAATGGGTATTAATGCTGATTTATGTAATGATAGACTTGTATATGTTCATTTGCAGAAGTGACGTCACTGCGAATTGCAGGTTTCTACATTGCTGAAAGTAATCCTTTACAGTACCTATTGCCATGAAAGAGAGCAGGATGCAGTGGGCTGAGTATTAGACAGGAAGGAAGTAGCTCTTGATGTCTAAACCAGACTCTGCCTCTCAACTGTTGTGTGGCTTTAAGCAAGTCACTTAACCTCTTTCTGTCTTAATATCTCTCTTTGCAAACTGGAAACAAAAATACACTCTCATGCCACAAGGATATTGTGGGGATTAGCTAATTCTAGCATGCCCTTAAAAAAAATATAAAGTGCTGTGTACGTGCTAAGTAGTGTTGGAAGCCTGGCTTTCTTAAAATCAATCAAGATTTAGGGTGGTAACTTTTAAAATACCCAATATTGGCCAATATTTGCTCCTATGGAGGCCAATTACATTAGTTTTATCATTTTCTTCCATAAGAACAGAGTTTGGGCAACACTGGACACTTTTGACTATCCCACCCTTACATGACTAATTTTCATTTATTTATATTTTATTTTTAAATGGGGGAAAATGTTCTATTTTCCTCCCTCAGAAACTGGGTATTTTCATACTGCATCCAAAGTTAAGAGAAGTTACAACTATGATTCAATGAGCAAATAAATCTGTAGAGGAGATTGAAGTTTGTGCTCTATATCCCTGTGGCCCACCACTTCCTGCAGATCCCATTGACCAGGAACGGTGAAATGCAGCCCCTGGGAGCTGCAGGGGGCCATGCCTGTGAACAGTCAACGTCAGCAAAATGTCTCACGGCCCGCCTACCATGTTCCCTGATTGGCCTGGGGATGCTGTTAAGGCATAGGGGGAAACACTGGAGGCTATCTTTGCAACTAGATGTGTCCTCAGCTTGCTGCTGCAACAGACCCTCTTGCATGGGGTCCTGTTGCCTTGCTTCTTGTCCCTGGTTTTGGCCCACTGCTCAGCTCCTGATACCTTGCCCTGCCTCTGTTCTGCTGACCTACTTGGCTCTGACCCAGTGTAGCTCCAACCTGATTCTACAATATCACGAGTATGAACGGCTGCTTCTGACCTTGAACCTCTGGATGGAGCTCAGACCTTGTTATTGAGCCACCTCTAACCCAGCCCTGGCCTCAGTCGGTGCCTGGAAGCTGGGATCCTCACAATTTCCATTTGATATCTTTTTCAGATATTAATTTTACTTGCCTAATATCCAGACTTCTTTTATCCCAGGTGCAGTATCACTTGGCTCCAACTCCTGTGGACTGTTTTGGTATAATTGTGATAATGGAAACTTCTAATCCTTCATAGGATTTTTCTCTATAAGCAAAATATGATGTGACACTCATTGAGAACTTCTCCATTTATACAAACACAACAAAGAGCTACATATGAGTTCTTTTATTAAAATAAACCAGCTCTGCCTTTTCTTTCTTTTCAATAAGAAATACATGAGTTTCAGATTCTCTCAGATGTGCTGCTAGGGCACCAAAGTAGTATATATAAAAATAGAGAAATATATTGTGTTTGTTTTTTAGTTAGGAAGAGCAAATATAAAACTCAGAAGTACAATGGAGAAATCTTTAGACATGGCTAAAATGTTGGGTCCAGATTTTGGTACCTTTACATTGATTAGCAAATAATTGTGAGGCAAGGTGCTTCTCAGTGCAAATAAGTGAATCAGAATATTACCCTTAATTAAGGGGTAGAAAAAAGTAGTGAGACTATAATCTTAAACATTCCATATGCCAGTAGGGAGAGGAGCAGCAGTCAATGAAAGAGCTCTGGCGAAAAAGAAACAAAGTGGTATTTACAAAAAATGCCTCCATTGCTCATGTTTATCAGACACTGGCAGACCAACAAAATAATATGTGAGAAATCAAGAGAAGTTACCTGAGAATTTTCACGCCAAGGGGCAATAGGGTTCAGTGACATAACAGACGTGATGTGATTTTGCTCATTATACTGTGAGAGAGAGATCATACCACTGGTCAATACAAAACTACTCAAGATAGTTAAGTCCCAGGCAGACTGCGAAGAGCTACAAAGGATCTCTCAAAACAGTGACTAGCAACAAAATGGCAGATGAAATTCAATGTTGATAAATGCAAAGTTACGCCCACTGGAAAACACAATCCCAACTATACATATAAAGGGATGGGGTCTAAATTAGCTGTTACCCCTCAAGAAAGAGATCTTGGAGTCAGTGGGGATCGTTCTCTGAAAACATCCACTCAATGTGCAGCAGCAGTCAAAAAAGCAAACAGAATGTTGGGAATGATTAAGAAAAGGATAGATAAGACAGAAAATATTACACTGCCTCTATATAAATCCATGGTACTCCCACATCTTGAACACTGCATGCAGATGTGGTTGCCCCATCTCAAAAAAAATATATATATATTGGAGTTGGAAAAGGTTCAGAGAATGGCAACAAAAATTATTAGGGGTATGGAGAGATAAATAACACTGGGACTTTTCAGCTTGAAAAAGAGACGACAAAGGGGGGATATGATAGAGGTCTATAAAATCATGACTGGTGTGAAGAAAGTAAACAAGGAAGCGTTATTTATTCCTTCTCAGAACACAAGAACTAGGGGTCACAAAATTAAATTAATAGCACAGGCAGCCAGTTTAAAACAAAAGGAAGTATTTCTTCACACAATGCACAGTCAACCTGTGAAACTGTTTTGCCAGAGGATATTGTGAAGACTATAACAGGGTTCAAAAAAGAACTAGATAAATTCATGGAGGATAGGTCCATCAATGGCTATTAGCCAGGACTGGCAGGAATGGTGTCCCTAGCCTCTGTTTGCCAGAAGCTGGGAATGGGCAACAGGGAATGGATCACTTGTTTACCTGGTCTGTTCATTCCCTCTGAGGCACCTTGCATTGGCCACTGTTGGAAGAAAGGATACTAGGCTAGATGGACCTTTGGTCTAACCCAGTATGGCCATTCTTATGTTGTAGACCTAAGTTAAGGGAAGTGCTTATGTTCTTAAGTCAAGTTAGATCACTGGTCCATCTAGTTTAGTATTCTGCCTCTGGAATTAGACATTAGTGATGCTTCAGAGAAAAAGTGATCTGGCCCACCTATACACCTTCCAAATTAATCACTGCTCTAGAAAGGGGAAAACAATGTTTGCTTCTAATGATATTTAAATTCCCTCACTGCATTGTCATAGCTGCTAATATTAACAAGTTGGTATATGACAACTATTTGAATTCAATTTGATTTATCCAAGGAACTAGCTTCTCTGAAGATGTTCTGATTTACTTGGATAGTGACAATCAAAAAATGGTACATGATTCTTAATAGAATTAGGAACTGCATCTACATATTAAACTATTTAACAGAATGAAATAATCTGAGATGTATGTGTAAGAATATAGATCCCATTTTTTTGTTTTTCATCAAAATGCAAAATCTTGATGAAAAAAATCATCAAAAAGTTGACATTTGAAACTTGCCAACTATCTCTACCTTGGGGCTATGAGGAATCAGGCAACAGTTAGAGCAGATGCGAGGCTCCTCTAACGTATGCTGAAGAGCGTCCCAGTCTCCAGCTGGCCTCACCAGTGACAAGAAGATGGCTGAAATGCACCTTTGTACTCCCATTTTTTGAGCTTCGCTGAGTAGAGAGCAGACCCCCAAAACAGGGTCCTAGAAGTTAAGTAAGTTAAACATTGTGTTTTGTATCTCCCAAGGTACATCTTTAATATGACATATAATGAATATTATAAACATCATTATCATTGACATGAGGCATAAGTCTAATTATAGTACACTGCATTGAAAATATACCCTTCTCTGGTAACTTATTTCATTGGATTTAACAAAGAATACCAGAAGAGCAGAAAAACTGGATTTCAACTCAACTCTGTGTCTAATAAAGCATCTTCATTTCTTCACTATTTTATAAATCAGATGTTTCCAATGGGCTAGCCTTAATCACAACTGCTCATAGCTTTCTCAGATTGTGAGCTGAGTTTAGGCAGTCTTGACATTGAATATGCAGCTACAATATGTTCACAGGGAAATACTATTTATAAACATGTTTATAAAGGAGGTATAGATGTTGTTGCTACTAAATGCATAAAAAGCCAATCCTTTACAAAAGAAATTGCTATAAACATATTACAAACTACATTAGAAAGAATGTATCATTACCAGTTTGTCTCTGCTTCTAATTTAACTTCAGCTTCCTGTCCCAGGCTTTAGACTTTAAAGGTCATGGAAACAGTCAGACAGGAAACATACACTGAGTGCCATGAAAATCAGGGGGCTTGAGTCTGTTTTAGTTTTTTATACCATTGCAACTAAACTTGGCACTAATGTTATCTGACTGGACACTATATCTACTCTCCATTTTTCAACCTCTGATACATATCTATTTTTATCTTGGTTGGTAGCCACTGGACCAGTGGTTCTCAAACTAGGGCTGCTGCTTGTTCAGGGAAAGCCCCTGGCTGGCTGGTCTGGTTTGTTTACTTGCCACGTCCACAGGTTCGGCCAATCGTGGCTCCCACTGGTGGCGGTTTGCCGCTGCAGGACAATGGGGGCTGCAGGAAGCAGTGCGGGCCGAGGGATGTGCTGGCCGCCCTTCCTGCAGCCCCCATTGGCCTGGAGCAGCAAACCACAGCCAGTGGGAGCCGCGATTGGCTGAACCTGAGGACGTGGCAGGTAAACAAACCAGCCCGGCCCACCAGGGGTTTTCCCTGAACAAGCGGCAGCCCTAGTTTGAGAACCACTGCATTGGACAAACCAAAGTCCTATTGCTGTTCATAAGTAGGAGAAAAGAGAACCTGTGTATGGGCCTGATGATGATATTTTGTGCTTCACTGTAATGTGAGCTCCCAGAATGAGACTTTTGCTCCTTGGGGGGCGGGTGTGGCAGAAATTCCATGCCATGCTCTTGCCTGACGACGAAGTGACAAATGTGACTTGAGCAGTATAAAACACTGGGAATAGATGTAGTGGGGGGAATGTTGGTCATGATGAAGTTGAGAATGGTGAAATACTGAAATGACCTTTGCCTCCTGACTGTATGTAAACACCGCAGAAAAAGAAGTGACTTCTTGAGTTAAAGCCCTTTTAGTTGCAGAAACCTGACCTGACTAATAACTATAGGCCTGATCCAGAGCCAACTGAATATAATGGAAATATTTCTAACCACGATAGAATCTTTAGACTCCCTTCTGACAAGTGTTGAAGCATTTCATTATTAAGCTATACTTTTTCCTTTTTCTAATGGCTGCAATCAGCTCTTCCATATTAAATTTTTGTTTAACACAACAGTATATTCTCTCCACCTATTTAATAGTTCACAGATATCCTCAATAAACCTCCCCTCCCCTCCCCCCATGAAACTCACTGTTTTGATTCATGTTACTACTGACCTTTTGAAATTCTTTTGCTAAAATGTCTGCCTCTCCTAAGTTGGAGACCTGTTTCATTATTTAAGACCAGGTATACATTTACTTTTACTTTATCACAAAGGCCACAATCAGCTCTTTTGAAAATTCCAACTAGGAACTCTTTTTATGGCTTAAACATTTCCTTGATTTTGGTACTCAGTAAGTATAGGGAAGTGATCACTTCCCATTCTATCTTTTCATGAATTTCCCAGCTGCATTTACTAGCTATATTATTTGTTGCAGTTTCCAGATCCGAAACAGAAAAGGATCCATCCACTGAATCAAATATAATAGGTGCTTCTAAATTCAATAATACAAGTTTACTCATATCCATACATTATTTTACACACTTTCCATTTGGTCAGTTTTCTTACTTCCCATAGTTCCTTATGATATTAAAGTCACCACAAATTATGAATGGGTTTTTGACTTTAACTATTTTTTCAAGTTCTACAATAACTAATTTTTCAATGGATTATAAACTTTATAAATCAATGTGTTTTTTTACTGCATTATATTCACAACTATGTTTCTGCACATCCATTTCAACATAGTCCCTGTTTTATAAATACATAGATCCCGCTCATCTGGTAGCTTCTCGATCCCTCTGGAGTATATCGTATCATATTCTCCGAGATTGAAAACAAGTTTATTTATTAGCCATATTTCTTCCACACATTACATCAGACTTTTTCCCATTTCAAAGATGGCTTTCTTAAATTCCTATCTATGCATTATTAAACTACGCACAGTCCAGCTAAGGAGTTAAGAGCATGTATTATTGCCTTAATTTAAAATCGTGTAAATGCAGTCTTTTGCAAGGTTGTCTATAGATATTTTTCAGTTGCTTTTGCTATGTTTTTAATCCTCTCAGGTTTTTCCCCCATCTGCAAGGTGCAGTTAATTACTTCTCTAATGAATGCTATAAATGTCTCTTTACCTACAAGCAGTACATCATCTTCCATTCCTCTCAAATTCACCTCCCTGATCAGAGATGTGTTTTGCTGCCCCGTACATCTTTTCTCTTACTTGTGTCTTTTCTTTTCTTTTTCTATTTTCTGCAGTGAATACCTTTTGTTGTTCTCTGCATATATTTTTGAATACTTTTATTTTTTTGTATTTCTCTAGCTTGTTCTGCTACTGCACACATTCTTTATATGCTGCACTCTGTTTTTCCCTTCAATTGCTGCATTTAGGTTCTGTTCCTTCTACACAGTTCTCATATAAGTGATTTCTTCCACATTTACTGCACCTCATTGTTCCCGTACAAATGTTCCCGTATAAATTGTTCCCGTATAAATGTCTCTTTACCTACAAGCAGTACATCATCTTCCATTCCTCTCAAATTCACCTCCCTGATCAGAGATGTGTTTTGCTGCCCCGTACATCTTTTCTCTTACTTGTGTCTTTTCTTTTCTTTTTCTATTTTCTGCAGTGAATACCTTTTGTTGTTCTCTGCATATATTTTTGAATACTTTTATTTTTTTGTATTTCTCTAGCTTGTTCTGCTACTGCACACATTCTTTATATGCTGCACTCTGTTTTTCCCTTCAATTGCTGCATTTAGGTTCTGTTCCTTCTACACAGTTCTCATATAAGTGATTTCTTCCACATTTACTGCACCTCATTGTTCCCGTACAAATGGCTTCTACAATATCCAAACCTTTGACAGTTATAGCATTTTGGAGGGTGTGGGGGTTGGGAAGTGGGAATATATGATTTAACCCAGAAAGATTGATACCCCATTTAGATCCTATCTGGAAGTGTTCCACCTTTAAGTGTTATGCATAAAGCCATAGATGACCGGTATTCTCCCTCTCTCGTAGTAAGTAGCCATTTTACAAACAGTAATTTATCTGCACATATACTCCTTTTGATATCATCCTCAGACATTCCTAATGACACTCCATACATTACCTCCCTTGCTCCTGGCAGGAATTTAGGCAGTTGGCAAGTACCTATCATTTTCCCTAAGGTTACAGTTTTAAGAAAATGTTCAGCTTGCTCCTTATGTCTACATTCTATCCACAGATAGAATTTATTTAATTCTTTGTGTGTCACCATCACTTTGCTTTATCCATTCTGTCATTTTCAAGGGGTTAACATCTCATATTTTCAACTCTTCTGTCACTAATTTGACAATTATAAAATGTTGACTTTTACTCTGTTTTTGTTTTTCATTTCTATGTATTTCTTCTTTCCACACAGCTTGCTCCTACAGCTCAGCCTCACTATTTTCACCCAGAGTCCAGCACTCAGACCACCATCAAGCAGCCCCACCCCTTCCTGTCCCAGACTTTCCCATTTTAAGACTCGTCCCTCCAGGCAGAGCAAGCTTTACAAGCGTGTCTGGTTAGTGCTGTCTGAACTCAGAAGTGCTCATGAACGTCCTCTTTACTAGGGTTAGGGTGTTCCCCATCACACCTCCACAATATTACTCTCTGGCTCCTTCAGGTGTTTGTCAGTCTTTATCCTCTCTAGTGATTTATTAGAAGACATTTCACCACAGAAATATCACTTGTTTCTTCATATCTGAGCCTCAGTCAGATGTACTCCCTGGGTACAAAACAGATGTCTCAGAAATATATTCCTTATGCACAAAGCTTCCTGACTTCACCCAATAACCTAGAAGGGGAGACAGGTATGTATTTGAAATTTCCTTCCCTTGCAAAGCATCTTGTGTTCTTCTCTCAAAGGTCAAAATATTTTTGTCACTTTCTCTCATGTAATCCAAATATATATTTGTCTGTGGCAAGAAAGCGAAAGATGTATGCTAGATCTTTACTGTCCATTTTCAAACATATTTTGCTCAAATAAATGTTTTAACCACCAGACTCATAAAGACAAGAAAGTGTTCCTGATTTGTCTTCTAATGGTGGCCATATTAATTGCTATTCTTTCTATTATACTATCTATTCCTCAGGGTCATTATATTTGCATAATAGTACTTCAGACTCTTCCTCAAAAGAGAAAGTGATTTGCTGGAGAGTACCTAACTTAGTGTGGAGAAAATATAGAAGAGTAACTCTGTGTAAAAAACTGAACCCATGATGTGGGAATGAAAGAACAATAACTTCCACAATTAGCCTTGTCTTGATGCCTTTACATTAAAAGTTTCTCTCCTAATATAGAGATGCATACATTTATCCATTTTTAAATGTCTAGGTCTCTGGAGACTGTTGTAAATCAGAAACTCCACCTCAGGGATGGAATATCTTTTGCATCTGAACAGGTTTTCCTCTGGTATCTAGTATGAGAGTGTGAAGGAGAGGTGCATGAAAGAGAAACTTCTCTTTTTGATTTCACATTGAACTTTCTGGGAGATCAGATGGAACCACTGCAGAGGCGGTGCACAAATGGAGACAATGTTGTGGTTTCTGGCATGATAATCCCTGTATTCCTTCCACTTACTTACTGCCCCAGTGATCTAATTGCAATATTCTTCCCTAAGAATCATTACATGCAGTCAAAATTTTCAGAACCATATCAAACTCAAGTTCAAATAAGTATGTTATTCTGAGATCCATATTTTAGAGCCGAGTATAGGGGTTATGCATTAAGACACAGTTTTGGATATTTGCTGACATCTTCAGCAACTTTGGCACTGGAAGAAATAATGGCATTTAAATTAAAACTTAAGACTGTTTTAAGACCCAACATGAATCAGGAGATCAGCCATCTGGTTTTACTTTGTGGAACATTCTGTAAATACCAGATATTACTGTTATGACATAATAGATTACATTACCAAAATTAAATTAAAAAAATCTAAATGTCCTTTTGGTGGTTTCTAAACAACTACAGAAGACTTGGTTTTGTGGTAAGATGGGCTGTTTCATTTCACATTGTAGAAAGTTATAATAAGGGATGAGATTAACATGTATTACATTCTATAATGAGAAACAAAAGGGGCAGACTTTTGAAACCGGATCACAAATATGTTTACACACAGAATGTTGCCATTGCAAACTACTTTAACTAGTTGCATGGCCCAACTTAAATCAGGATTATATGTTTAAATGTGATTGTCAGAAGGGGATAATATATGTTTTTATATTTTACTTCAGTAGATCACTGGTGGTGAAATTTATTATTAAAGGGCCAAATTCAATCCTACCACAAGCAAGCACAAATTTATGGGAACTGGACCAGTGCTGAATCTGGTTCACTGTGACTACCGATAATAATTATTATTATTGGTATTGCAGTAGTCATGGGCCAGGACCCCAATGTGTCAAGCACCGCAAAAAAAAAATAGAAAAAAAGTTTACCCATACCCCAAAAGCTTTATAATATAAGTAGTCGAAGGCCACCAATCTGGTTTGCTAAATTGCAAGGTCCAATCTGGTTTGCTAAGTACCAATGCAGCCCTATAGAACAAACTTGACAAACAATATTAGAAACTCAGAAGTCGGCATCAGCCAGAGTAATAAGATGAGGCTGGCCACAGACCAAATGGGTAGCAGGCTATAATTCTGCATGTTATCTTTACTAGAAAGTAGAATAAACAAAATCAGTAATACTGTTTCAAGAGGTCTGGCAGAATTAATTTTTTGTAGATTTGACGGATGATCTCAATGTTTATTTGGAAGGTTTTTTTCTGATTTTTATCTATTTCAGTTGCACAACATTGCAGGAGCTGTCAGAAAATAATTATTTAATTACAGTGGATGCTGAGTTTCCAGAAGTTAAAGCTTTATAACCATTAAAGCACAATTTGTCAACATTGCATGTGAAAATATACAAAGTACATATCCTTAAATCAAACCCTAATAAGTTTTCAAGCAACATTTTGCTCTCTTTGCCTATCTGTAAATTTCAATTACTATCAATGGAATTTTTTAAAATCTGTGTATATGTGTATAAGGTGAAATCAATTTTTTACTGGCATTTACTGATAGACTTGGAAGGGATTAAATGTTATCAACAATACTAGAATTGAGTCTTGAGTCTATCTACTTCCCCTTGATTTTTTCAGTTAATATCTTACGTAGCAGGTGTGATTGTTCATGGTTTTGTAGCTAAGGCTGATTGGAGATCAGGAGATCTGGGTTTAGTTCCTGGCTCTCCTATGGACTTCCTGTGTGACCCTGGGAAACTCATTTAATCTCTCTTCCTCATTTCAAAGGGGGATAATAGTATTGCCTGATCTCATAAAGGTAAATGTGATGATAAATACTTAAAAAGCTCAGAAGTGATTACTCTGAAACCTATGGTGATAAGGGCAGCCTAAGTATCTATATAGATACTGGTCTTATTTTACCATATCTGTACAATAAGGGTAAGGTGGCGACACTCACTTCCTGTTGAAACTCACAGGAGTTTGATTTATAATTTACTGTTTGCCATTTTTTCAATGGCCAACTGCTAAAACTGATTTTTTTTTCTCTACAAGAGGCATTTGTATGTCTGGAATTTGAGGAGGGGATTTCCAATTCTACCACACTTTATGATATTTAATTTTATAAACAGAATTTCACTGGTTTTCAGTTTCTTTAAAATACATTTCACACAAATTAGTCATCTGCATAATAAGTACTTAAGAATAAAATATCTTTGAAGTCCATCAAGTTGGTCACTAAAACTTTGTTACCCTTTGTAGACCCTGACATTACTGCCCAGCAACTAACCTTTTTCGTCTTTCTTTGACTTACCTTGGCACGCAAAGCAGCCCAATGTTCTGTGAAAGTGTGTAGGCTAGAGTCTAAATAATTAAAGTGCACATTTCCCAATCATTAGCAACACTACATTAATTTGTCAAGAAGATTGTACAGGGCAAATCAACTGTTTCTTTAAAAAAAATAACCAACATTCATTACAATGCTGAGGTAAAGTAATAACAGTAAAAGTAAATATCAAGATGAAGTAAATGTTAACATTCTATGATTAAAAAAAGCAGTTGACATAGCAGAATGCACTAAAGCAATGAACAAAGTCTATTCAGGAGGAAAGGTATATAATATAAGGTAGCTGTTTACAAGCTTGTAGACTGCACTATGTTCCATCATGCTGCCATGCAAAAAGGCAAGATTTATGAGCAATCCTCTCTTCCTAGACTGATGGAGATTTGCTGTACAAAATAATGATGTTTGTAATCTACATATGGCAAAATGGTGTTCATAATTAATGGCTCATGAACCACCCGCTTCTGTGAACTAAACATTAAAAAGGGGGTAACACTTTTTAAAAATCCCCTTGTAGGGAGGCGGGGTGGCCTCCTGAGGACCCGGAGCGGGAGGACCCCCGCACTGAGCCCTGGTGAGCGGAACCAGGCCTAGTTGCCTCTCCCCCAGGAAGTGAGTGGGAGGAGCAGGAAATATAAAAGGTGGCCCAGAAAGCATAATAGGGAGTCAACCACCGAAGAGACCAGACACCTCCTGTGGCATCCTGAGCTGGGAAGGGGCAGAGGGAGCAGAGGACTGGCCTGGGCCACCGGGGCCGCTAGCTGATTCTGACCTGGAGGAAGCAGACAACTGGCCTGGACTGCCCAGACTGCTATCAGACCTAACCCCGGAGGGAGAGGATGACTGGCTCGGACCACCAACAGACCAGATCCCCCAGGACTTGCTTGCAGTCCCAGAAGCCGCCGTCAACCTTGACCTCTCCTCACGGCAACAGTACACCAAGAAGGGGAGTGTGGAAGTGGCCCCGGGGTAGCAGACCCCTGTCTGGCCGCAATGCTGACGGGGAAAGTCAGCGTGTTGTGGCATGGATCCCCAGTGACAATGTGCTTTGTCACTGCTAAGGCCCTGGGCTGAGACGCAGTGGAGTGGGTGGGCCTGTGTCCCCCCTGCCACCCAACCTGAGGTGGCAGTCTCCCCTTCCTCAGGCCAGAAGCCTAAGCCTTAGACGCTTTGTTGCCCCGCCTTGATCGAGGGCCTGGGCTAACTCACCGTTTATTTGCCACTCAGCCTGCACACAGGCCTGAGCCTCAGACTCTTTGTTGCCTCACCTTGATCCAGGGCCTGGGCTAATTGACTGTTTGTTTCTTGCCCAGGCCTGGGCCCCCGCTGTGAGCGGAGACCACGTCGGAGGCTGATGTATCAGTAACGTAGAGAGGTGGGATGGCCTCCCAAGGACCTGGAGTGGGAGGACCCCCGCACTGAGCCACTACACCCCTAAATATAAATATTACATGCTATGTATATCAGAACAACTTCTTATGTTCTACAGAATCTCAAAACTATTTAACAGTAACTACAAACACAGAATTGTCACATTCACTCTTGAAAATGAACCAGCAAAGTGTTAAGCACCCTAAACCGAACGCTGATAGAAGTTGGCAGGGGTTGAGGGCCCCCAGCACCTCACGGAAATGCTTAGCCCATTGTAAAGGCAAGCTCTAAATGGATAAATCATATGTATTTAACCAATGTTAACCTAACCTTCAGTGATTTATCATATCCCTATAAGAAGACTAAAGTATTTCCTCTCCTTCAAGATGTCGTTATCTTTGTTAGATTAATACTCCCCAAGGAGCTTGTCAATTACAAATGTCTGTGTCCCTCGCTTTCACATTTATGCAGCACCTGAAAGGGAAAGTGGTATTACAGAAGGTCCATGATTTTGGTGGGACTCTGGGAGTGTGTAAGAGTTACTGGGGAGGCCTGGACAAGCTGGCATTAGCGTTACAGTAAAAATTCATCTCTCAGAAGGGATACTAAACAGAGGAGATGTACGCAGAGAGTATGCCTAGACACCAAGCCAAAGACAGTGCCCAGGCTCTGCTCAGACCCAGAAAGCCAAGAGAATGTAGGATTTAGTGGGTGGATGTAAGTACAGCTAACTGCTAAGTCTTTGTGGGTAGGTCTCTGAAAACATCCACTCAATGTGCAGCGGCAGCCAAAAAGGCTAACAGAATTTTGGGCATTATTAGGAAAAGGATAGATGATAAGAAAGAAAACATCATCTTGCCTCTATATAAACCCCTGGTACACCCACATCTTGAATACTGTGTTGAGATATGGTTGCCCCATGTCAAAAAAAGATATATTGGAAAAGATACAGAAAAGGACAACCAGAATGATTAGGGATATGGAACAGCTTCTGTATGAGGAGAGAGTAATACGATTGCAAATTTTCAGCTAGGAAAAGAGATGACTAAGGGGAAATATAATAAAGGTCTATAAATTCATGACTGGTGTGGAGAAAGCAAATAAGAAAGTATTATTTACTCCTTCTCATGACACAAGAACTATGGGTTACCAAATGAACTTAATAAGAAGCAGGTTTAAAACAAAAAAAAAAAGGATGTATTTCTTCACACAATGCACAGCCAACCTGTGGAACTCTTTGCCAGAGGATGTTGTGAAGGCCAAGACTATAACAGGATAAGACAAGAACTGGATAAATTCATGCAGGATAGGTCCATCAATGGCTATTAGCTAGGATGGGTAGGGATGGTGTCCCTAGCGTCTGTTTGCCAGAGGCTGGGAATGGATTAGTGGGTATAGATTACCTGTTCTTTTCATTCCCTCTGGGGCACCTAGCATTGGCTACTGTCAGAAGACGGGATACTGGGCTAGATGGACCTTTAGTCTGTCCCAGTATGGCCATTCTTATGTTCTAGATCTCAGTTAGGGGAAGTGCCTGGAAAGGGACGTTTTCCTAAGGGAGAATATCTCCCAGAGAGCCACAGGCCCCAAGTAGGTGGGATGTGTGAACTGTGAGCCAACGGGTTTAGACTTTATTTCAAGTTTTTCTGTTTTTAATAAAGTCAAATCCCAGTAGAAGAATTTGTTCTTACACCCTTTTGGATTGTGTGGCATCTTAAAGGGCTCTGAAAGAATGGAAAATTAGGAACTGAGGCAGAGAGTGCTTGTTGCACCATATGAGGTCAGCAGGAGGCACAATAGGGCACTGTGACAGAGTGGGAGCCTTGGGCTGGCTCACCACTCTGTGTACTTTGTAAGTATTCCCATATGAGCCAAATTGAGAGAAAATTGATTAGGATTGGGTAATTAACCAGTTAACAAGGGGATGTAACCTGTCAGCTGGGGATTGCTAGACGAGAGACAGGAAGGGAGAGAGGGAAGCTGGAAGGAGGAGAAAGAAGCTGAGGATTTCAGATTGGTTAGACTTTCATCCCTTCTCACTTGTCTAGGAAGTAGATAGAAGATCAGGAAAAGCCTTATGGTGGTGGGACATGAAGCTGCATAAGACACTGTAAATAATGTCCATTGTGGTGAACATACATAAGCGTTTGAGGACTGCTTGCAAATAGACATTTAGGGTGAGGGAGAATGCCCTGTGACAGGCAGTTCATTGCGGGTTGTAACATACTGTATGCTTCAAGAAAGACTGAAGTCTTTCTAATTTTTTGGTCCTTCTCTCATTCAAGAACAGAGCATAGAGAAGGTTTTGCATAACACCTACTATAGCTCTCCAACCTACAAAATAAGCATCATAGATGCCAGTAGTATCACCAAATTCATTATCCCAAGGGGATTAGAAATGAAAAATAACTGATGTAACATAATGCAGAATCAGACTCTTAGAGTATCTCAACACTGCAATAAAAAACATGTGGTACTGAATCTCAGAGCCTGGGATAGTTGACTTGGAAGGTGGGACTCAGGCTGCGGGACTAAAATAGCAGTAAAGACGCTCTGACTGGAGTCCAGGTTCTGAGATCCTCCCCACTTGTGGGGCATCAGAGCCTAGTCTCCAAAATGAGCTCAAAAGTCTACAATGCAATTTTATAGATCTGCAGCCTGAGCTCCGTGAGCCACAGTCAGATGACCCAGCTATGCCTTGGGTCTTTTATTGGAATGTAGACATACCCCTAGTATCTCTGTAAAAGGGAAGGCCAAAACCCTGAAGTGTCTGAGCATATTCAATTGTAGTGGTTCAAATTTAAAGTTTATATCCAATATTTGGGGTATTTTGATTTATATTATAGATAGGATCAGCCTGTGAACTTGAACTGAAAAGAAATTTTGGTTCAAGCCCATCTGTACATTTTAGTCTCCATCAGTAGCTATTATATTGTCTGTTGTAGTCATAGAATACTTACCAGGAACCTGAGGTACAGAACCAAATCAAAAAGTCCATGCTCTTTCAAAACTCCTGTTGAAGTAAAGGAGAGTTCTGCCTGAATAAGGACTTCTAGCTTCACTAGATCAATTAATGGCATTTTAGTTAGGTCTTTGCTCCTATATTCCTGGATTTTCAATGGAGAAATGTAATGATCGAACTTGAAATCTATTCTATTAGATAAGTACAAGAGCATCCTTGTTGGGCAGCAATGTGACTTTCCTTGTGGCATAAATCAAATATGAAAGCCCACTGGATCAACAGTATCCTACGAGCATATTGTGACACTACACCCCATATTCTTCATAGAAATATTGTTATAATATGATTATAGCATATCTAAGATGTATTTTATGCAAGATGGGTCATGTGAGGTATCATTGGAAAGATTATGATTTATAGAATATAATTATCATATTTGTATGCATTTATCATTTTTGCATCTAAAGTTAGGAATATTGATTATGAAACTGCACTACAAAAGTGTGTGCACCTGGGGAATGCCCACTAGACAAAATGCAATCAGTCTAGATGATTAGCTAGGGACAAGTCAATGAACCACTAGGGACAACAAGAGGTCTTTGAGGATGCTCATCTCTCACCTTCCTGGGACCTTTGAATCATAGTTGCTTTGACACTGCAGGGTCATGTGATTAAATCACCTGGTATTGGACTCCATGATAGAATACCAGTATTTTTCCACTAGGGGTGGGACGGGGGGAACCACACTGGAAAACAAAGGATTCCCACCATATGTAAAACCTATTTAAGGCAGGAGAGGGATATAATCAGAGTTCATTCTTCACTGAATCCCCATGCAGGATGACTGCTGGAAACATCTAAGAAACAAAGACAAAGGGGAAAGAAGGACTGAGGCCAGGGTGGAAAGGTGTCTGGCCTGTGAAAGAAATACCTGCAGTTTTAAGCTGCAAGGAAGAGCAGCTTGCCTTCAAGACACTCTGCAATCTGCCTAAAACAATATTTAGGGTGTGAAATTGTTACTTGTAACTAGTTTCTTTAGTGCATTAAGCTTACTTTGCATGTTTATTTTATTTGCTCAGTAATCTGCTTTGAGCTGTTTTCTATCCCTTATAATCTGTCTTTTGTAGTTAATAAACGTGTTTTTGTTTTCCTTAAAACCCATTTGTGGAACTCATAATGGGGGGAGGAGGAGGCAAAAAGCTGTACATATCTTCCTTAACACTGAGGGAGGGAGTGAATTTCATGAGTTTACATTGTACAGCTCTCTGTGCAGCGCAAGATGATACCATTTTGGATTTACACTCCAGAGGGGGTGTGTGCTTGAGTGCTGGGCAATTCCTTAACTAAAGCCTTCCCATGCAGTGCTGATTTCCATGTCTGTGTCTTTCTGCAGCTGGCTGTGTCCCTACCTATGTGTGTGCTGGAGGAGGTTTGAGGGCCTGGCTCAGCAGGACAGTGTAAAGGAGCCCAGGCTGGTGGAACAGGTAGGCTCAGTGGGATCCCAGTATATCAGGTAGCACCCTGAGGGTGGGAACCCTTTACACATATAATAGCCTAATATGCCCATATGGAGTCTAATGTGTAAATACACACCATGAGTGATAAAAATCATTGTGCCTGTATTGTTAAAGGTATTTACTACTTTGTGGTGGTTGGTTTGTTTATGTGTGTTGGGGTCCAAAGGAAAGGCTCAGAGCCCTTTCAGGCCAAAAAATGACTTAGTAACATTCAGAATAATTTAAGACCAGCTTGCTGATTTAAAAAACAAATCAATTATTTCTTGTATTACAGTACATGTAGTTCCTGACCCTTTTTATGTTGGAGGGAGGTTTAAAGGATTAAGGGTTACGGAAATTAGTTCTCTTACCTATCAGTATTAAATTTATCATTTAGATTAAAAACTAATTTGAAGTATTGTATATTTCAATTCAAAACAGAGCTTTCTTTGGATCAGTTTAATTGTAAAGTACTTAATTTCTTAACACATAGAAAAAAAATTGATAACCCAGTCACAAGTATACTGTGATTCCTACCTGCATTCAGTTAACTAATGTGATAAAACAAACATTGGCTTCTGGTTCAGACAAATACCAAACAGGATATTACCCTAAGTTTAATAACAAGCGATTTAGCAGATAGTGACTGACAAAAATTCCATGCAAAGAAGATACATGGTTCTAACTTCTCAGAATCTCTGCAATCAATGCTATAAACATGTAGGCAAAGATTTTCAAAAATATAGGTGGTTTGGGTTAGGCTCCTAAAAGCATATTTAGGCATCTAACCAAAGGCCAGATTCACAAGAAACTTAAGTGCCTAACTGTCACGTTAGGTGTCTACATAGAACAACTAGGTGCCACTGGCATTCACAAAACCTGACTTCTTGGGCCAGAGAGAGAGTGAGAGTGGCCCTATAGCCTTGGGGTTAGGGCACTCATGGGACACTCAGGGTCCAGCCCCTCTGCTCAAACGGCTCTGTAGTTATCTGTGCAAAGTGGAACACCTTCAACAGGAGAGGCTGAGTAAGAGTTGTATCAGTTTATTCTCTAGCCCAGTAATTAGGCTGCTCTCCTGAGAAGTAGAAACCCCCTGTTCAAACCCTTCCCCACTCCCTCACCATCAAGCAGAAGGAGAACTGGATCTGAGTCTCCCACAACCCAAGCGAGCGATCACTGGGCTAAAAGATATAAGATGGGCAGCAGCAGCATTGCCACATCCTCTGCGGGTCCTTGTGAAAAAGGGCGTAGGAATCTGACTCCAGGAGAGCATTCCCAGGATCACAAGGGGGGTAGGAACCTCCCAACAGCCCAGACCTACGTCTCTAACTCTGTGAGAGGGGTGGGACTTAGGACACACCCCTGTCATTGGCATCTGCCACTGGCTAGCACAGGCAGCTCCCCATTCAGTGTGCTGGCTTTTGTGGATCCCAGTTTTAAGGGCTTATCTCTCCCCATTCATTGTACAGGGAACCTAGGTGCCTAACTCAGGCTTTGTGGATCCCAATGATTTTTCACGCACTTAAAAGTTAGACATTGCAACACCTTTTGAATCTGGCTATAAGTGGCCTAAAAAGTGAGGAACATCCATTGAAGGCATCCAGATGAGTGCCCATCATTTTTACCACACACCATCATGCATTTTGTTTATGCAATGGACATAAATAGTTTTTTTTTAATTGTTAGCATTTTCATATGCATTCACCTGTAACAAAAGGCATTCCTACATTACCAGGAACCCACAGATCTTCGAGGGAGAGGAAAATGATAAATTGCACAGTCTAGAGACATTTAAAAATGAAGTGTGATACCTTTTCTTTACCTAATAACGTTGTGAATTTATTGTAGAGTATCTAATGATACAGCAGGGCTAAAATGAAATATTTTTTACCCAGTTGAAAAGGGGGATTCTAGTTTCCAGTGCTATAAAGCAGGTGTTTCTAATATTATAATGCACAGGGATTTTAGACCTTAAGCAGCTTTAATCTCTAATATTTTTCAAGTCATCTGAAGCATACCATCCAATTTTGCCCATAGTTATAGTCCATGTATGGACAGTTTCAATGTAAGTGGCTTGGTTGCCCACACATAAAGCAAATCCCTGTCACCGAGGGATTCTTGATCTCCCACACCCACTGCCACTTTCAGGGAGGGTCTCCTTTTAGGGCCAACTGCACTTCCTCTGCCTGGGTCCTGGCCCCCACATACCACCATTGATCTGCAGCTTTGGCCTTGCCAGGATCAAGTTGTCCAGGATCTCTCATGTCCCCTTCATTCATTTTCCCTTCTGTGGCATCCATCAACTGGGGTGAGGTTGAGCCACCCTATGGGGTCTCCTGAGGGAACAGTGGTATGTGGATAACTCTGTCATCCTGCTACTGCATTGTAGAGGTCTTTGGGACAGTGTTGCCTCACCCACTCTCACTTTCTGAAGGGCAGGATTTTGATAAACTGCTCCAAGACCACTCTTTCAGCTATGTGGGCTCCCATTTTCTTATCAGGCAGGACCAATGCTCACAATGTTCTCTTAGACACTGGGCCTCCTCTCATCGTTGTGCCCCAGGTGGAAACCTGTGAATCACTGGCAGTGAATCTCAGCCAAAATGCCAAAGACAAACAACCTGTCACAGTCTTAGATTAACTAAGGCTGTTCCGATGTATACTACCATTCCTTCTCCAATACCCTACATAATATATTTTCTATCAAAGTCCTTATTCTCTTTGAAGATCCCCCAAATCCTCTGAAAATATGTTAAAGATTGAAAACTGTCTTTCTTTCTGTGCCCCTGCATTTGTACCAAGTCATTTGGAAACCCCGCCCTCAGCCTACACTAATGCAGCTCCCCCTGGAGCTGTCTTTGTGGTTAAAGAAAGCAAACCACACCTAATTAAATTGTGGAACACACAGCTTGAGTTCAATCTGGGTTTCATTTGGTTTCATGCATGATGTACTATGCAGTCATCAAGCATTTAACTATAGCCCACCTCCCATAAAGGAAACGTTGGGATGTGGCAGAAAATCTTTGGGATAATGGTGCTCAGAATCAGGGCAGTGGTCCAAAGAGACAGATATTGCCTATTTGGATGTTTGTACTGCACATTGGGAGTGACATAATGAAACTTTGTTTGTGATTTGGACATATGTAAATTGCATGTACTGCTCAGAAAACACAGCACTGGATTCTGTGGTCCATTATGTCCAATCTCACTTAATCCTGCACATAGTGACCCCCTGTCTCTAGTGTAGGAGGCCTGCCAGCAGTAGGTTGAGGGTTGGGTGGGGACAGGAATGGGGGTTATATAGCTGAGTTCTGATATGCTGATTCTCCATTGACTTATGTTCCTTTAGGGACACTATGCCAGTGGTATAAATCAAAGCTATTCCTCATTAATTCTAATTTACATCCCAGAGAGGTAGACCAGGATCGGGGGCTGCAATTCACTTTGCTCAAGCACATGAAGGCACAATTGGTCTTAATGTGTGCAGCACAAACTGAATCACAATTCATCTCCAGAATAGTACCAGGCAAATTCACATGCAAGCCTACAAACAGTACCATGTACCTTTGTACTTGCGTCTGTCTGACTTATTCCAAATGAAGTTGACAGTGTATTTGCATTGTTTGTAGTTCTAATCCCAAAATAAATGGATAGGGCTCAATGAAATTCTCCCTTTCTGTCTATCATGCAATCCCATCATCATGCCTTTCTGTTGCATGCACCTAGAAACTCATTTTTAGCAAACATGACAAAATGCATCTATAAATGGAAGCAACCTCAGACAAGGCTGATTTGTGCATTATATTGCCTTTCTTGAGTGAGAGTAAACATTTACAGAGGTATTGATAGAATTTGGCCCTAGCATCCAGCATTTGAGATAAGGTATATGGGGAGAGGGGAATATTGTGTTGATTGTTAATGAATTTCTGGAAGATGAAAGAAGAAATTTCAAGCACTCCTTTGCCTTAGAAAACCTCTAAATAAAAGGAAATGAAGAAATCTTAACTTCTAGGAACTTTTAGTGTCTTTCCCATCCAGGTTCTCAGTCAGTTTCCACTTCCATTTATCTAGGTTTTGTTTTCCCACCCTGAACAATACCATTTATTTTGCACAAATGGGTTTTTTTCTGGCTCTGGTTCACACCAAGGAATTAAAATAATAAAATAAAAACCCGGAAAGGATAGTTCTGTTTACTGCAAATATTTCTATTCCATATAGGTTCTTACAATGTGCTCTTCACTATTGTATCGGAATGTCCTCCAGTAGTGCATTAAGTGACACGACTAACTTCGGTCATGTATTGTTGTTTTTCTCATCCTCTCCCCAAAGGGAGAAGTGTGCAGAAGTGTCTTCTTTTGGTAGTTTTTTATATTTTTTTAATATACCTGTTCTTCAATGCTTAGCCAGACAATTGGCCGTAACAATCGTTCACCATTTGGTCCATTCCTGCATGGCCTCAAGGGCGTGTAGGCCTGAGAGTCTAACATCGGAACAGACTTGATGAACCCATGTAATAGGGCAGCGGTTCTCAAACTTTAGCAAGCCAAGGACCCCCATTTTGATTTAAATTATTTTGTGGACCCCCAAGCCCTTGCTCAGCCCCAGCCAGCCCTGATTCCACCTGTTCCCCAAAGCCCAACCCCAGTGGTGTAGCCAGAATGGGAAATTTGGGTAGGCCACAAATTTGGGTGGTCAGGAAATTACAGGGAGGCGGGCTGGGAGGGATCGGGGGAGCCAGCCTTCCCCCAAATCCTGCAGCTGGCCTTGCAGGGGGTGACGGATGGACCTTTTGGTTAGGGGCTCCCCAGGGCCCCTGGCCCACACCCAGTTCTGTGAGGAGATGCTGCCCTCCAGCATGCCTGGCTCCCGGCTTCCTTCCAGGTCCCACTGTCCCATGCTGGGCCTGGTTCTCCCAGGTGGTGGGCTACCTTTTTTGAAGATCTCCTCTACCGCTGCCAGCCACCCACTTGCTCACCCTACTCCCAGCGGTGAGGGCCCTGAAAAATGACCGCTCCCACACCCCCACCCGCTCTGCCTCCCGCACTCCCACCTGCTCCAGAGGGCCTGGGGTGTCGGGTGGGCAGGGCATGCCCTCTCGCAGGACCCAGCTGAGGAAAACCCGAGCAGTGGGTGGTAAAGCAGCCCTCACCTCCTGAAGTATGTGCCGGGGATTACGAGGCCTGGACAGCCCCATGCGCTGAGCGAGCATCAGGGGGTCCAGCTAGTCTCCCTGGTTGTAGTCAAGGAGGTCTCCAACTCTGGTGACTTCTGCTGGGATCAACCTCTGGCGCACCGAGGGCGACTCCGCCTCCTGCACACGGACCTGGGGGTTGTGTAGCAGGGGCTCCAGGAGGAGATCCACTTCCCCGGCAGCCGCCACGGACCTGGTGGCCAAAACCAGTTTCCAGGTCTGGAGAAGGTCCTGGTAGAAGTCCAGCAGCCCAGAGAGGTCCCGCGAAAGACCCCTCAGATGGAGATAAAGGAGCTGCCAGCCGTATTGGAGCCCTCAGAAGCGGCACAGGAAGGCATGCGCCAGTACGCTCCACGCCAGCCTACCTGCACCATAAAGGAACCTCTGCAGGGCCTGGAGGCGGAAGACGTGGACTTGAGTGTGCAGGCACTTCAGGCCCTGTCCTCCATCCGCCAGGGACACGTGGAGGATCCTTGCAGAGACCCAGTGCAGTCCTGGCCAGAAGAACTCCAGAATCAATGTCTGGAGGTTGGCCAGGAAGCCTGGGGCTGGGACCAGGATGTTGAACTGGTGCCAGAGCATGGACAGTACTAGCAGATTGAGCACCAGTGCCCTCCTTCCGAGGGAGAGGCACCTGAGTGGTCCTGTCCAGCTCCAGAGCAGCTCTGCCACCCTGTCCTCTAAACCTTGCCAGTTCTCCAGCAGAGACAGACGTGTGGCAGAAACGTAAATGCCAAGATAGAGCACCGGACCCGCACTCCACCGGATGGCCTGAAGCGTGGGTGGGAGGGAGCTCACCTGCCACCCATCCCTGACCACCAGGCCAGAGCTCTTGACCCAGTTGACTTGGTCAGATGAGGCTGTCGAGTAGACAGCCTGGCAAGCCTCCACCTGCACCAAGTTGCCCAGGTCCTGGACCACGAGGAGCACGTTGGCGACATACGTGGACAGGACCAGCCGCAGCTCCGGCTCTCACAGCACCAACCCTGTCAACCTCCGGTGGATGAGACAGAGGAAGGGCTTGATCGCCAGAGCGTACAGCTGCCCCAAGAGGGGGCACCCCTGCCGTACTCCCAACCCGAAGTTGACCAACTCAGTCAGGGTCCAGTTGAGCTTGACCAGACACTCTGCGGAGGTGTACAGCACCCCGAGAGAGCCCTAAAACTGGGGTCTGAAGACGACCACTCGCAGAGTGCCCAGGAGATACCTGTGGTCTACCCTGCCGAACTCCTTCTCCTGATCCAAGGGCGAACAACAGACTATTCCTACACCCAAGCTCCAAAAGGTCCCTGATCAGATAAAGATTGTTAAAGATGGTGCACCCCAGGATTGTGTAGGTCTGGTTGGGGTGGACCATCTCTGCCAGCACAGACCCCAGCTGCAGCGAGATGGCCTTGGCTACAATTTTGTAGTCCGTGCTGCGGAGCGAGACGGGATGCCAATTCCAAAGGTCGTGGAGATCCCCTTTCTTTGGGAGCAAGGCGAGCACAACAGGGGGAGAACCCCGCTTGCCAAGGACTTGGCCCAGACGGTGACAAGGTCCGGGCCAAGGACATCCCAGAAGACGCGGTAGAACTCCACGGTCAGCCCGTCCATGCTCAGGTATTTATTGGTGGGCATGTGACGAAGGGCTTCCGAGAACTTGGCCAGAGTGAGAGGCAGCTCTAGCCAGTCCCAGTCACCCACACTGACCGTCAGGAGTCTGTCCCAGAGCACTCTGCAAGCATCGGGATCAATCGGAGCCGGGGAGAAAAGGTCCATGTATAAGACCCCGGCTCTCCCGCGCATCTCCTCCAGATCCATGAGGGGGGTGCCGTCCTCTCCTAGGAGGCAGGTGATGTGCTTCTTGGCCCCACTCTTTTTCTCCAGGGTGTAAAAGAAGCAGAAGCCACAATCCATTTCCCGAAGCAGGTGGATGCGGGATTGAACAAAGGCACCCCGGACCTGATGGCCCTCAAGGGACTGGAGCTCCTCCCTCTTCTCCGGACACACTCCGCAGAGGGATGGATCCTTGGGGCTGGAGGCCAGATGCCTCTCCAGCTCTAAGACCTCCTGTTCCAACTGCTCTATAGCTGCATCCCTCCACTGGCTGGTGCCCCGGGTGTAGTCACGGCAGAAGAGCCAGGAGCACACCTTGCCCACATCCCACCACTGCTGCACCGAGGTAAAACTGTGCCTCTGCCCTCGCCAGGCCAGCCAGAACTCCTGGAAGGATGCCACGAAGCCCAAATCCTCCAACAAGCTGTTATTAAAATGCCAATAGGTCGGCCCCAGCCCCTCCACTCAGAGAGAGGCCGTCATGGTCGCTAGACGTGATCTGAGAACAGGGCCGGCCAGATGCTGGAGAAGTGGGTCCATGAAAGGTGACAGCGTGATAAGTAGATGCGGTCCAACTGGGAGTGGTGCGACTGATCAGCTTCCATCCGGACAAAGGTGAACGTCGAGACATCATCCGGGTGATGGTGGCACCAGATATCCACCAGGGAGCGATGGTCAACAATCTCCTGGAGGACGTCTGCAGCAGCCGGGCACCGCTCGATCACCAAGCGGTCCTGCTCCTCGAGGGTAGTGTTAAAGTCCCCACCCAGGACCAGGCACTCGCGAGGATCCAAGGTGCTGAGGAAAATCATACAGTATCCCCCCTCCCAAAGGAAGGAGAGCACCTGGCCCCTGCGGAGACCTATCCTACAGCCCCGGGTGTTTAACGTTGCAAAGATGATAGGTGCCATAAGGAGGGCTGGGGGAGTCCTTACTGGCAGGGACACTCACGGCCCCCGTTGGGCCGTGTAGCAAACCTTGACCTATCCCATCGGTGAGCAAAGAGTCATGGAAGCTGCGGGCCCGTTGGTAGGCTGAAGTGGCCTGCCTCCCAGTCCCTTTACCCTCCCGCAAGAGGGCCCTCACTGCCTGGAGGATTTGATGAAAATCCCCCCCATTGCTGGAGAGTGAGCTGATCCTTTTTGTGGGACCCATGGACATCTTTGAGAAACTCCCGCAGCTCTTCTCACAGCATTTGGGGGGGAGGGGTCACTGGCACCGGCCGTCCTCTGGTGGGGCCCCTGTTGAAGCCCTGTGGCCTACCGAGATGGACAGGCAGGGGGTGGACCCCCCGGCGTGGTGCCCGATGTGCTGGTGCCACAGGGCCCGCCTCAGGCCCCGGCCTAATAGGGGGCAGCAGAGGGAAAATAGCAGCCCCTACGGGGTCAGGACAGGGGAACATGAAGGCCACTCCCTGGGGTCGTCCTATGGGAAGGGGAAGGAGACGGTCACAGGGGTGGCAGGGGTCTGGAGCAAGGAGAGGGAGGAAGTGGGATTGTGGGCCCCAGCAGCTAAGCCACTGGGGGTGGCACCTCTCGGCCGAGCTCAAGGGTCTGTGGGAAGGGAAGGGGGCCCTTGATGATACCGGGCTTGCGCTCCAAGGCAGGTGTTGTGGCCACAGCATCGGTAGGTGAGGAAATAGCAGTGGGGCCCCCACCTGGGAAGGAGGTTGGTTGCCCCCCATCAATGAGGGATGCCCCCGGTGACTCCGGTCCTGGCCGCGTGGCACTGGCAGTCACCTCAATAGGCTCGGCAGCCATTAGCAGGGTGCCATCTGTGGCTGGGCTGGTGGAAGATTCCAGGGGTCCCTCGGTGGTGGGAGCAGAAGCAGCGGTTAGGGGGATGGAGCATGGGGAGAGGGGGACCAGGGTGAGGTCACCCAGATCGAGGCCCGCTGGCAGAGGGTCGTCCTCCCCCTGAGTGACTGGGGTCAGACCCAGGGCCTCGATCACCTCAAAGATGGAGGGAAAGCCACCACCCACCACCCCTGGGACTTCTTCACCAGCACCCAAAGCGACGCTGGCCTCAGGGCTAGCAGGGGCCTTAGGTGGCAAGGGGTGGGAGGGGCTCCATCGGGGATCACCCCAGGGAGGGGCTTCGGGAAAGAGTCAGTGCTACCCTCCATTCCTGCCATGTCATCCCCAGCCGGCTCCGGCT
This sequence comes from Eretmochelys imbricata, assembly GCF_965152235.1. Taxonomy (NCBI): domain Eukaryota; kingdom Metazoa; phylum Chordata; order Testudines; family Cheloniidae; genus Eretmochelys; species Eretmochelys imbricata. The sequence goes on along the minus strand of NC_135572.1, from coordinate 88,598,785 downwards.
GATGGGATTCACCCGGGGGGAAGGCAAAAGGCCCAGTGTCGGTGGCCCTCTTCCTGGTCTTTTGTGGGGCCTCTGCATCCTCCGTTTCAGATGGGAGGAGCGGAGCTTGAGCCTTCCACTTGCCCCACTTCCACTTTACTAGAACCCAGCTCTCCATGGTATCATCTGCGGGCTGGCTAACAGGGGTTGGGCCAGGGGCAGTGGCACAGTTATTTGGGGAGGTAACGGTGGGGTGGTATGAGGGAGGGAAGATTCCCCCTTGGGCTGGTCCTCTCCCATGTCTGGCAATAATCCCGCTGCACCCTCCTCCATAGGTCCTGCCGGACTGCATGCAGCGGGGGCGGGGCACTCCCGCTCATCTGGGCGCACTGCAGAAGGTGCACCAAGGGGCTGAGTGGGAGCAGTGGAGGGTTGGGAAGGAGGAGGGGTGGTTTTAGGCGCCAGACAGCCAGGGGCACCGGCGATGACGGGGTCAGCGCTCTGCGGGGCTCGGGGGTCCCGGATACTCCTCTGTGCCAGACCAAGGGGCAATCCCTCCAGCCGTATCCCATCACCCGGCAGAGGTAGCACCGGGCCTCCCCCATGGAGTAATGCACCAGGTAGCGGGCCCCCTGATAGGGGACCAGGAACCCCTCGAGCGCCTCTCCATCACATGCCACCAGCGGCAGTTGAAGCTGCACCTGCCAGCGGAAAGAGAGGATGTGATGGAAGGCAGGGTCTTTGCAGCCCAGTGGGAGAGGGCTCACAACAGAGAGGGGTTTCCCCAGGGCAGAGAGGGTGGGTAGCAGGATGGCATTGGGAAGGAAGGGAGACCACCTTCCCATACATTTTGGACGCCACCACTATGGCTGTGGGCTCCACCATATAGGTCTCCACATGGGGCGAGGTGGGCACCAGAATTGGAGGGGACGAGGGACGCGGCAGCAGTGGAGTCCACCCCTTTGCCCACCACGGCCGGTGCCCCAGCAGGGGCCGTAGCAGATGGTTTGGCAGCAGTCGTTGAGGTGGGAGCCACAGGGGACAAGGGGGAGCAGGTGGAGGAGGGGAAATGGGAGCTGCCCGAGAGGTCCCACTGCCTTGTCCCCCACCATAAAGAGAGGGGAAGGAGGCAGGGAAAGGTGGGGCAGGGCGACCACTCCTCCCTGCTAGGCTGCAGGCAGGGGAAGAGGGCACCGGAAGGGGGGGCTGGATGAGCAGGGGAGCTACCAAATACATGGCGGGGGGGGGGGGGGTTCAGTCACCAACACAAAATGGGATTCCGGCTCCTCCAGCTGCACTAGGGGAGGGTGGCTAGAATAGCATGGGGGGGGGGTGCAGTGAGACAGGGATCAACTAAAACAGGAAGGGCACAAGCGCATGGGAGGGCAGCATGGGCACACGGAGCAAGGGGCTAATCAAGGCAGAGGGACCACAATGGGTGTGGGGTGAGAGTGGGGGGGAGAATCAGGCTGGAGGTAGGACAGGGAAACCAAGGGATGAGCTCCAGAGGCCGGGGCGGGGTAAATAAACAAGCAATACTGCAGAGGGAAAAGGATGGGGCAGGCAAACAAACTAAAGCCTGAAGCTGCTAAGGGGCTGGGGAAAAAGTTGCGAGCAAAGGCTGCAAGGTGGGAGGTAGTAAGGGGAAAAGCTGGGGGTCTGCTGCGGGGGGGAGGGGAGGGCGCCTTGGAAAGAGGCAGTTTAGGCTGGCTGCTGCTTCAGGCCCAAATGGTGGCAAAAGGGCATGGCTAGCGAGGCAAGCAGCTGAGTCCCAGACACAGCAGTGGTGATGGAGGAACGGGGGGGGGGGGGGGGGGGGACACGGATGGACCAGGGAGCAGGCTGCACACCACACTCCCAGTGTCCCCACAAACACAGTAAATACCCCCAACACAAGAGCACAGTTAAAAAATTCCTCAGTCTTGGAGGCCCCCTCTACCGTGGTCTGCAGAGTCTCTACATGCTCCTTCAGCAGCAAACAATCCTCTTCTTCTCCACCTCTAGGCTCCAGCAGCTCCCCGGCAGCAAGCAGAGCAGCAGTGGCTCCAGCAGGTAACCCAGTGGCCAGGCAGGAAGGACCCTCCTCAGGGGGTGGTGGTGATGGCTCCCACAACAGCAGCAATGGCGGGGCAGGGGTCCCTCACTCCCCTCTTCTGGGGAGCGGGCCAGCAGGCTCCACCAAGGGGCTGCAGCAGGAGCAGCAGCAACCAAAGTCAGGTGGGCTGCCAGCAACCAGGTAGCAGAGAGGGAGTAGCTGGAGCAGCAGCAGCAGCAAGGGCCCAGGAGCAGGAGTCTCCTTCCTTCCTTCCTCCCTCCCTCCCTCCAGACCAGAGGGGAATGCAGGGAGAGTAGCCATAGAAGGAGCAGGTCCCTGTTCCCTGGATAGCCTACTCCAAAGGCTACTCCAGGCCAATCAAGGCACCTGATGCCAATTAACCAGTTAAGGTCATTAGGCTAATGCCAGCATCTGACCCCAATTAACTGGCAAAGGGTTGGTTAAGGCTGTTAGGCTAATGGACACAGCTGGAACCAATCAAGGTCTCATTCATACTGCTGAAAAGTTCTCCTTTCCAGCATATGCATGTGCCTGCCCCCTGCTTGGGGGAATCCAGGTGAAAGGAGCTGGAGAACCATTGCCCTATCCTCAGGTAAGGGTGAAGCTAGGAAAAGGGGACAATGGGGGAAGTAGCCCAGGGAATGAAAGCAGCTGCAGTGGTGAAGGGAAATCCACCAACAGCTGCTACCAGTAGGGTCCCTAGGCTGGAACCAGGAGTAGAGGGTAGGCCCAGGTTCTCTCCTCCCTGCCCCCATGTTCTACAGAGATCCCCTTGAGAGGGGAAGCAGGCCTCGGTCCAGTCAGGAGGCTAAACTGTGCCTACTGAGCTCTATGAAGCAACAAAGACTGTGAGGTATTTCCCCTTCCCATCTCCCATATTGGGCTATGATGAAAGTAACTCAATAGGCTGTGACTCTTGCCACTACACTGTGAAAGAAAGGCCACATTGGGTGGGGCCTTAGTGAGTTTGAGCCCACTGAATCCACCTGGAAGCACAGGACCCACTAATACAGGCTTGGAACTTTGTCACAGGTAACTTAAGTGTCCTACAGTTTCTGAAATTTTCCAATAATGGAGTGTTTTAGTAGAATTTCATATTAACAGCTACATCACAATTCAGTTAAAAATACACAGATGATACACAGTGATAAGAGGTAACACTTATGAGTTTTCTTTCCATGTCAAATCTGAGAGCAAGTCTACACTGCAAAATTAAGTCAACCTAAATTATATCGACGTATAGCCACCACAGTAATTGAATCAGTTTTACATGTCCACACTACACTGCTTATTTCGGTGGAGCTCATCCTCACCAGGAGCACCTGCACTGGTTTAACTTCCATGTGCGGCATTATTGGATAGTTTCTGAAAGGCAGCAACAGTTGATGTAATCAACACAGTGTCCCCACTGACACTGAGTCAACCTAACTCGATTGACTTAAATGCAACACCTCTCTCAGAAGTGGTTATTAAGTCGGTGTAGTGGGCAAGTTACGTTGGTGAGAGCTACATTTTAGTATAGACACTTACACAGTTAGGTTAATGTAATCTTCCTTATGTTGAACTAACTCTCTAATGTAGACCAGGCCTGAGGCTCTACATGTTCTTCAGGAAACTAAAAAATCCACTATAAAATTAATAAAATGTGGGGCTAAATTTGTGGGAAAATATTGCTATAATATAGGTGTCTGCCTTTCCATAAAAATTTCAGGGACCAATTCCTTCAGCAGATTTGCGATTAGTGCTTTTGGTTCTATGAATGTCTTATATTTGACTTCTACTGCCTTTGCTGAAGAAATACCATGTGCAGTATTTTATATGCCAGGTAGTACATGGGAAATTTAACTTGAAATTGTATCAGTTTTGTATTTATACTCCATCAGATCATCTTTAATGCATAACTAGGATAAATCAATAATTTCAACACATCTTGAAAAATTAATTTTTATAGACTTTATGAATTATTACTTAATAAGTCAAATGCAGGAGCATTATAGCTCAGTTAAATCAAAATAAGAATGATGACAAATCTGATACATTGGCATACACCATTAAGTAGTAGCAACAGTCATGATAGGATGACAGCATCTGTGATTTCTCTGTTTAATCCTCTTATCCTTTATGACAATTGTCTATTCAAAAACAGTGCATATAAAAGTAGTAAAAATAATAAAGCCATACAGTTTCTGCACCTCATTTTATGGCAACAGATACAGTGAACTAAGATATTTAAATGAATCTCAAAGTTTACAGAAACAAAGTATTCTCTGAAAATCTACTAGGATATTTAACCCAGAGCACCATCTAGTGATATTTTTGGGGTGGAAATAACTACATAGTATATTTTTCTGTTTTAAAACATAATCCTTTCAAATTAAGCTTTGATGGGATTGTTGTGTGCTACACTTGATCTATTCAAATTTAGGAGCTCAAAATAATATAATCTGGCAATTTATTGTAGTTTTAAATTAATTTAATTATTACAAATTACCAGAAAGCTGCTTTTTTTTCTGTTTTCTTTTCTTTCCCCAATTAATTTAGGAATGTGAATGTTCAGGGTCTAGAATATAGAATTTCAAAAACTGATAATTTTATAAAATCTGAATTCTCAAATAATTGATACAAACACTTCTATCACATTTCCATCTTCAATATTATTCAGTGATATTTGACACATTTCACATTCAAAGCTGCAAAAAGTTTCAATAATATTCGAGACGGTCTGAATCAAAATGCCAGATTCAAATCAGTCTCTGTATTAAATCAGCAAATGGTGAAAGGCAGGATTCAAACTCAGTCCACCCAAATATATACAAATGCACAAAGCCTTGGAAACAAGCAGGGAGAACTGGAGGTCCTGGTGATGTCAAGGAATTATGACGTGATTGGAATAACAGAGACTTGGTGGGATAACTCACATGACTGGAGTACTGTCATGGATGGTTATAAACTGTTCAGGAAGGACAGGCAGGGCAGAAAAGGTGGGGGAGTAGCACTGTATGTAAGGGAGCAGTATGACTGCTCAGAGCTCCGGTACGAAACTGCAGAAAAACCTGAGTGTCTCTGGATTAAGTTTAGAAGTGTGAGCAACAAGAGTGATGTAGTGATGGGAGTCTGCTATAGACCACCGGGACCAGGGGGATGAGGTGGATGAGGCTTTCTTCCGGCAGCTCACAGAAGCTACTAGATCGCATGCCCTGGTTCTCATGGGGGACTTTAATTTTCCTGATATCTGCTGGGAGAGCAATACTGCGGTGCATAGACAATTTAGGAAGTTTTTGGAAAGCGTAGGGGACAATTTCCTGGTGCAACTGCTAGAGGAGCCAACTGGGGCGGGGGGCTTTTCTTGACCTGCTGCTCACAAACCGGGAAGAATTAGTAGGGGAAGCAAAAGTAGATGGGAATCTGGGAGGCAGTGACTATGAGTTGGTTGAGTTCAGGATCCTGACACAGGGAAGAAAGGTAAGCAGCAGGATATGGACCCTGGACTTCAGAAAAGCAGACTTTGACTCCCTCAGGGAACTGATGGGCAGGATCCCCTGGCAGAATAACATGAAGGGGAAAGGAGTCCAGGAGAGCTGGCTGTATTTTAAAGAAGCCTTATTGTGGTTACAGGGATAAACCATCCCGATGTGTTGAAAGAATAGTAAATATGGCAGGCAACCAGCTTGGCTTAACAGTGAAATCCTAGTGGATCTTAAATATAAAAAAGAAGCTTACAAGAAGTGGAAGGTTGGTCATATGACCAGGGAAGAGTATAAAAATATTGCTCGGGCATGTAGGAATGAAATCAGGAGGGCCAAATAGCACCTGGAGCTGCAGCTACCGAGAGATGTCAAGAGTAACAAGAAGGGTTTCTTCAGGTATGTTGGCAACAAGAAGAAAGCCAAGGAAAGTGTGGGCCCCTTAATGAATGAGGGAGGCAACCTAGTGACAGAGGATGTGGAAAAAGCTAATGTGCTCAATGCTTTTTTTGCCTCTGTCTTCACTAACAAGGTCAGCTCCCAGACTGCTGCGCTGGGCATCACAACATGGGGAATAGATGGCCAGCCCTCTGTGGAGAAAGAGGTGGTTAGGGACTATTTAGAAAAGCTGGACGTGCACAAGTCCATGGGGCCGGACAAGTTGCATCCAAGAGTGCTAAAGGAACTGGCGGCTGTGATTGCAGAGCCATTGGCCATTATCTTTGAAAACTCATGGCGAACGGGGGAAGTCTCAGATGACTGGAAAAAGGCTAATGTAGTGCCAATCTTTCAAACAGGGAAGAAGGAGGATCCTGGGAACTACAGGCCGGTCAGCCTCACCTCAGTCCCTGGAAAAATCATGGAGCAGGTCCTCAAAGAATCAATCCTAAAGCACTTACATGAGAGGAAAGTGATCAGGAACAGTCAGCATGGATTCACCAAGGGAAGGTCATGCCTGACTAATCTAATTGCCTTCTATGATGAGATTAGTGGTTCTGTGGATGAAGGGAAAGCAGTGGATGTATTGTTTCTTGACTTTAGCAAAGCTTTTGACACTGTCTCTCACAGTATTCTTGTCAGCAAGTTAAAGAAGTATGGGCTGGATGAATGCACCATAAGGTGGGTAGAAAGTTGGCTAGATTGTCGGGCTCAACGGGTAGTGATCAATGGCTCCATGTCTAGTTGGCAGCCTGTGTCAAGTGGAGTGCCCCAGGGGTTGGTCCTGTGGCCGGTTTTGTTCAATATCTTCATAAATGATCTGGAGGATGGTGTGGATTGCACTCTCAGCAAATTTGCGGATGATACTAAACTGGGAGGAGTGGTAGATACGCTGGAGGGGAGGGATAGGATACAGAGGGACCTAGACAAATTGGAGGATTGGGCCAAAAGAAATCTGATGAGGTTCAATAAGGATAAGTGCAGGGTCCTACACTTAGGATGGAAGAATCCAATGCACCGCTACAGACTAGGGACCGAATGGCTAGGCAGCAGTTCTGCAGAAAAGGACCTAGGGGTGACAGTGGACGAGAAGCTGGATATGAGTCAGCAGTGTGCCCTTGTTGCCAAGAAGGCCAATGGCTTTTTGGGATGTATAAGTAGGGGCATAGCGAGCAGATCGAGGGACGTGATCGTCCCCCTCTATTTGACATTGGTGAGGCCTCATCTGGAGTACTGTGTCCAGTTTTGGGCACCACACTACAAGAAGGATGTGGATAAATTGGAAAGAGTCCAGCGAAGGGCAACAAAAATGACTAGGGGTCTGGAACACATGACTTATGAGGAGAGGCTGAGGGAACTCGGATTGTTTCGTCTGCAGAAGAGAAGAATGAGGGGGGATTTGATAGCTGCTTTCAACTACCTGAGAGGTGGTTCCAGAGAGGATGGTTCTAGACTATTCTCAGTGGTAGAAGAGGACAGGACAAGGAGTAATGGTCTCAAGTTGCAGTGGGGGAGGTTTAGGTTGGATATTAGGAAAAACTTTTTCACTAGGAGGGTGATGAAACACTGGAATGCGTTGCCTAGGGAGGTGGTGGAATCTCCTTCCTTAGAAGTTTTTAAGGTCAGGCTTGACAAAGCCCTGGCTGGGATGATTTAATTGGGGATTGGTCCTGCTTTTGAGCAGGGGGGTGGACTAGATGACCACCTGAGATCCCTTCCAACCCTGATATTCCATGATTCCATGAAATATTAGTGATGCATGTAGGAAGTGGGGAAAAAAGTTCAAGGTATTGGCTAAAACAATGACCTCAGCTTGCATTTATTGTGTCTACCCTCCATTCATCAAGAACAGTGTGGATTTAAGTCTCAATGGATTAACTACTATCCTCAAAGTACAGATTGCTATGGTAAATAGAAACCTCTTCTTTCATTTTAAGATAACAAGGAGATAGCACTAATTTCTCTACTATGAGGACTTATCCACAATGACACATGCATCCCTTGATCCAGGAGAGACATTCTTTGTGGTAATATAAGAAAAGAAAAAAAAATATTTCCAGTGAATATAGATGTAAGAGAACTGAACCATGGAGTGGTACAGTCTATATGTCCTCTAAAGACATTTTTTTTTCACAGAACACCCGGATATCACAGTGAGGCATATCATAGAATTAGATAAACCTGTCAAGCTTTATTTTATGAAATGTGAAGATTCAGTCAAGCACCCAATCATGTAAAAATCTTTACCATGCTCTTATCAATGCTGTTGATTTTGAAGGGCCAGACAGAAGAGAACCATCCAACCCCTGGAACTTACTACAGAGAACGTTAAAGAAGATGGTATTGTCCAGTGTTGCTATGTACGATGTTAACAGAGTAACTTTATTTGTCCAATCCAAACATGGTGTTCAGAACACAAACAGACAGACATATAGCCAAAGTGTAGATTAAATTATCTAATTACAACTGCAATTAATTATCTAGTCAGTCAGCACTAATAACATTTTAGAAAATGTTACTGTGAATTACAAGGACCTGCATGATTATTTTTAAAATTCCTTTAGATCTCTAAATTAAATAAACTTCCTTTGACCACCAGAATTTCACTTGAAGTTCTTTGTAGAGCTGGTTGGGATTTTTTGGCAACACTTTTTGTGGGGGGCGGGGAGTGAGAGCTGAGAGGGAGAGGTACCAAAAAAAAAAACAAACCCAAACCCTGAGAAAAGAAATTAATCAAAACCAAAACTGTGTGCAGGATAGTCATTTTTGCCAGGTTTCCTAATTTGATGACTTCCAGAGGTCTCTTCCAACCCTAATGTTCTATGATGCTATGAAGTGGTCCACCCCTCATTGCCAATTCCCAACTTCTGGCAAATAGAGACAAGGGACACTTCAGAGAATGGTTTGAATCCCTGCCTATCCTGGCTAACAGCCATTGATGGATCTATCCAGTTCTTTTTTTGAATCTTGTTATAATCTTTTGGGCTGGAGCTCAGGTTCTGAGGGTGGGCTTCAGAGCCATGCTCCAGACTGAGTCTGAGCATATACACATCTGTTTTTATCACTGTAGCACAAGTCTGAGACTGTAGACCCGGCTCTGAGACTCACTGCCATGAATTTTTAAAACACAATGTAGACTTACCCTAAGTGAATTAGGAACACATTTTCATTTAGATCCCTGTGGAAATTCCCATCCATAGTATTTATACAGTATATGTATGTGTAATGAGATTTTATTAGGAGAATCACACCCTGTGATTACAGTTGCAAACAAACCCAAAGTTGCTGAAATTGTTATGGAGTTCAAATGTTAATAATAAAAGAACACAGCATGACTGTTTTTGCAAGACACACCCTTCTGTCCCTCTGGTGTTACTTCTTTTAGTACAAATTTTTACTTACAGCTGAATGTAGTAGAGAGAAAATATGTTTTCTTTTTTTCAATCACACAATCCTTTACCTCTAACTACATGCTTTACCAACATAGTACTGAAATCATCATTCAAATGCAATTGTTCACACATGTTTATAAATGTCACTAATTAGAGCTGGGATGATCTGCAATTTTCACATGTTGGTTCAGATTTTGAACTCTGCCAAAGATTTGGAGGAAAAAAAAAGTTCTAATTTTGGTAGCTTATTAAGGTGATCAAGACTCCATGGCCCATTTATAACCTCAGCCCTGACCATTCATTACCATCAGATAGCACTTGTGCAGCCTATGCAATCAGTGTCTTCCAGAAGGTTCTGAAGAGGGAATATGCAGAAACCACCTCAAAGAAGAAATGATGAGGTTTGTAGACTACATGCTATTTTGAGACTGAGAATAGCCTCTTGACCCCCTCAGATGAGTGGCATAATAGGCTATCATTTTAAAGCCACATGAGCACTGCGGATGGAAACAGTCAACAGTAAGTATAAAAGGTGTTAGAGTATTTTACAGTCTGCTTAGGCTCTATTAGTACAATAAATGTTGGACCTATTCCTGTCCACTAAAGATAGGCCAGGAAGTAATCGGCTTAAACTGCTCTGCAGCAAGGGAAATTTAGGTTAGATATTAGGAAAGACTTTCTAACTGCAAAGATAATTAATAGTAGAATAGATTAGCAAGGGAGGTTGTGGGTGTGATGTTCCCCTTGTGTTATCTGGACCGGTGATCTAGGTCACTCCAATCCTCGACTCTTAGAGTTAGCCTTACCCTGCTCCGCTGTGAGAACCCCCACTCCTGGACTATTCATGCACAACCTCCAGCATGTAAATTGTTTCCAGCTATGTGAGTGGGCACTTTTGGCCAGCCGCTGCTTGGACTGTGCAACCAATTGACGCTAGCCAATATCTCCAGTCCCAGAAACAACCCTAGGAACCTCTGTCTTGCAGTGTCCAGTTATGCCTGCTGGACACTACAAGCTTATATGAGTTCGTCAGTTTAACAAATAAATTGATATGTACTAGGCTTGTTATCCCACAAGGAGTTTCTGACATGCTTCAAACCAAACACACTGCTTCAGGTGGAATAAACAAATGTATTAACTACAAAAGATAGATTTTATGTCAGATTTGGTCAAATGAAATAAAAGCAAAATGCATTCTAAGCTGATCTTAACACATTCAATGCCCTTACAAACTTAGATGCTTCTCACCACAGGCTGGCTGGTTGCCCTTCAACCAGGCTCTCCCCTTTGATCAGCGCTTCAGTCACTTGGTGATATCTGTAGATGGAGGTGGAAGAGAGAGGAAGAGCATGGCAAACATCTCTCCCTTTTATCATGTTCTTTCTTCTCTCTTGGCTTTGCTGCCCCCCGTTCAGGGTCAGGTGAGTATTACCTCATTGTAGTCCCAAACTGACCAAGGGAAGGGAAGGGGGGTGACTCACTCAAGAGTCCAACAGATCCTCTGGGGTGCTCTCTAGACCAGTGTCCTTTTTTCCTGTGGGGCTGGGCTGGGTTTGTCCTATATATGCCCTGATGAGGTGTGAACTGCCCCTCTGTTCCTGGAGAATTTTACCTGGGTTTGTTTTAAGCCATGAGGACACATTTTCAGCCTTGTAACTATATACATGAAATTACAACCTATAACAACAATGCTCAGTGCATCATGAGCCTTTTGAAGACACCCGACATGACAAACTTTGCACTGGATACAACACAACCATATTATAAGGATGAACATGGGGATGCAGGGTGTTCCCCCAAGGTAAAGAGTGTCACAGTGGGATCCCTGTCATTGGAGGTTTTTAAGAACAACTTAAACACTGGAGAGGAATGGTAAAGGTATACATGGTCCTGCCTCAGTGCAGGGGGCTGGATTAGATGACCTCTCAAGGTCCCTTCCAGGGCTGAATTTCTATGAGTCTATGTGTCTGGGTTTACTTGCTACAAGATAACATAAGTGCATGCCCAATTAAACTTTAGGGGACAGGATCTGTCTTAGTGTACAGCTCCAAAGACATTATTAGTGCTAAACAAATAATGTATTAAACAATTAAGAATAATTCCCTGTAAAACAATTCCACAATTATTATATAAAATAAGAATAACTTCACACTACCTGTGCTTATTAGCACAGTATCTCACTAAAAAAATCATTGGTTGGTTATTACTAAATGGTATGGCCTTCTTGTGAATCAAGCTGTTTGTATTCAATCAATCCCTTTTACCCATTGTTTTATTATAATTGTCAATAAAATTTCTAGATTTATGATTGCTGTAAGATTTTACCATAAATAATAGACAGATGGGCAGACCTTTTCTTTTACCTTTTGTTTGAGTCCATGCTGAACACGTAGAGAGTTGTTAGCAATTATGTCTCCCATCAGTTTTTTACAGTTCATTAAACATGGGATTTTGTAGGACAAAGTAACTAGGAGAGGAAAGAGACTAAGGGTAAGCATTTTGTTTAATTACACATGTCCTCAGTGCAAAAGACCATATTTTTTTAGCTCAAATGGAAGAACTTGGAAAATACTTTCTTCTTTTTTAATCAAAACTACTAAATAGCATTGAGGTTATTGCTAGTGTAATTCAACTTGAATTGTACAGTAGACAGATGTTGAGTTTACGTTGTTCTTTTATCATACTTTTTAAAGAATTTACCTTTCACATAGAGCTGGGTGAAATTTTGGGGATGAATAGTCTATTTGACAAAAAGCGCAGTTTCCGTCGACCTGAAACTATTTGTGAATTTGACACGAATACTTTTGGCCACTCACAAAAAAGGCTACAGGAGGAGGAGGTAATGATGCTGTCATGCCCCTTCCCAGCCCTCTGTTATAGCCGTTAGCCCAGTGACTAGGGTGCTCAAGCTGGGATATGGAAAATCCAGGTTCAAATCACTGCTTTAGAACAGATACAAAATGGACATTTTAAATTCACCAAAAAGTCAGAAAGATTTCAGAGCCGTTTTGACTCAAACTGATTTTTTTTGAAGAACTGCCTTCAAACTTCAAATAACTGATTTTTGTTTAACCATCTCCATTTTCATGTGGTATAGAACACCAGAAATTTACATATCACTTCCCCTATGTCATTATCAGTATTTAAAATATTATAAAGACTGCTGATTACTTCTGTTTTTTTTTTAAACAACAGCAATTGTTTGTTTGAGAGAAATTGTTGTTTGTTCTGGTTTTGCACTACACCCTGCCCCTTACAGGGGTGACAAGTGAATGCTTAAGTAGCCTCAGACCAAAAAGGTTTGGTAGCCCTAAATAGGACTGACATCCAGGTCATAAATGACTTTTGAATTATATACACATACAATCCCTACCTCCCACAAGAAAAAACACAATCACAGTCCTAAGGTGTCCATAAAACACCAGATGCTTTAAATATTTCCAGCATTGACACCTGTTAGGCTAATGAATATAAGCTTTATTAATATAGGTATTAGCAACACCAATTTTGGAAAATGCTTCTTTTCCCAACATATACAGATATCCTTCCCTAAAACTTGAAATGCAAGGTAAAATAAATATTTAAAACTACATAAATCCAAACTCAAGCCCAATCCACAGAAAGACAGACCTATTATGATTGAGTGTGAAGGATCTATCTTGCTAAGACTTTTGACCTGGCTTCTCTGTGGTCATCCAAAGGTGACATTGCTATGTGCTATCAATACTGCTCTAGCTCAATTCAAAGGTAAAGTACTCTCCTGTTGCACTGACCTTGCTAAAGGGGAGCTATCTGGAGAAAAAAAGTGGGGCTAATAACTACAGCTGTTGGTTTTTTAAAAAAAAAAAAAGAAGGGAGGAGTGATTTGAGAGATGTTGTCATTTTCTCCCTCTTTTTTCCATTGAAATTTTTGTTGTCAAAATTTGAAAAAAAAAATTGACCAGCTCTACTAACAATAAAAAATTGCCCTGTGATATCCTGGAGTAATCCCTTCCTCCTATGGAGGACAAGATTATATCATAGGGCCTAGCTCTAAAGCCCCAGTCTTGCAAGTTATTCTGCGCCAAGGTATACAGAGTGTTCACATTAAGATTAAAAACTCAATTCAACCTTGTAAATATTAGGTCATAAGCCAGAAAGAAACTTAGAAAACAATTTGTCTTAAACTCTTCAAATTATTTTTAGAAGTATAATTAGTTTCAGTTGAATTTCCACAATTATTGCAGTAAAATAAACATTTGTTCATTTGAAAACATTACAGTGCAAAAGCATGTTTAATTTAACTGAATGCAAACACAATAATAAGACACTGAAAGCAGGAGAATGAAAATTTCTAAACTACCAAGCAGGGTGTCTAGAAAATGTTAAAACACATAGCAGTGTTCTGGTTAAACAATTAAATGAACATGGCAAATTCCAACCCTCTAATGCAGACCTATTATACCTTTATAACAGTAAATGGAGGAAGGTACATTAATCCTCATTTTAAGTGACTTTCAAAAGTAAGTCCGCACCTTTCTTCAGAAGGATTCTCTCAACCATGCCATAATGTGGATTTTACTCACTTAACCTATAGGTTCCAAATGTTAAAGAAAATATTTACGAGGGCTCTTATAGTTTGTATTCGGTTACTTACATGGTCTATCTAAATAGCTTGAAAGTTTAAACATACACCAAAGAGGCTTTATTGTGATAGATTTTTCTTCAGAAACAGAATCTCTCTGCTATTTTAATAGACAGCTTCTCAATATTACACATGAAGTACAAAATTATTATCCATATTTACTGTTTATAGCACCACAATCATACAGTGTTTTGGAATACATGAAGCATATCAAAGATAGAAAGACATGTCTATTTTTAACTACTTTAAATATTATATCACATTGTTATCTAGCTTTTCACTACTCTCATGAAACCTCTTGCTCTCTTTCAAATTGGATTATTTGCTCTATATTCATTTCTTCTCTCCTTTCCCATATTCCCTCTATGGATTTTTTTTCACTTGTCAAATTTCTGCTTTCAGTGTCTTATTATTGTGTTTGCATTCAATTAAATTAAACATGCTTTTGCACTGCAATGTTTTCAGAACTCCATGGCATATATTATTAATGTAACCTCATCAAAAGCTTCATGATGTCTTTCTATTTTTAAAGAGTAAACAATAGTTAATGTAATTTAAATTAAGGTAAAGGATCTGCTTGGAGAGAACGTCATAAAACTGATTCTGGCTCAGAGTAAATGACTGTAAGGTAAAACGCAGCTTCTGTCATGTCGCCCTCCATTAGCTGTTCCACAGAGGGTAAAATCCTAACACTGCTTAGGAAGCAATTCCCTTGGGTCAAGTGTTAGCGGTCTGTATTTCTGATGTTGCAGATCCTGATTTCAATTTCCACTGATGATCTGTAGTGGAGGTATTGCTAAAAATGGTGCCCTCTGTAGGAATTTTAACTCCTATGGATTTGAGATTCCCACAGTCAGGGGAATCTCATAGCAAGTGTGTTATATGCTCCCCGAAGAGTATTATGTCCCCTTCTAGTGGCTGTCTCACAGAAGATCCACTTAGTACTGCTTCTGGCTAATAGGGTTATTTCTTTAGCTCAACTGGTAGATGCTTGTGCTTTTGGTAGTGATGATCCTGGATTCAGTCCCTCATAATGAATTGAATCATAGTGAAGGGAAAGATCTGGAAAATGTACACCGCTGCTGGGCACAAATCAGACATAGGGAGCGTACCAAGATTGAGGATGGACACAGAAAACTAGCAGATATTACCCCCATTCCAAAGAGCTCATAACTCCATTCCTGCACTCTTCTCTTTAGAAGTTTAAAACTTTTTGCAACATCCCTTTCTGGAAAAATATATAACGATTGTATTCCCAGTATGTTTCATTTGTGGTATGTGTACATAAAACATTGGGACATTAAGATTTGTTGATTATAGAGAATATAGCTCTACATGATTTCAGACAGAGACACCTACCATCCACAATTCCAGAAATGCTAGGAGGCAGGTTGGGTGAGGTAATATGTTTTATGGACCCAAATTCTATTGGTGATAGAGGAAAGGTTTTGAACCACATAGAACCCTTTCTCAGGTCTGGGAAAGGTACTGCCAGGTCACAGCAAAATGCAAGGGAGAACAGATTTTTTACCATAAGTATTTAGCACATATTGTAAGTGACCATTCAAAGTAGAGTGGTCAGTTAGTACCTCTGCAGTCAAAGGACAAAAAGAGGGGGTTAGTGAGTTTTAGGTTGTTGTAATAAACCATAAATGCAGTGTCTGTTCACTCCATGATTTTTAGTGTTCAGGTTTCTTGTGTAACATTGCATGTGTGGTGTGCCTTATATCCATCCCCATGCTTGAGTCTGTTCAACTCAGTGTAGCTTTGCTGTATGCCAAATAAAAGAACCTGAGTGATGAGACTGGAGTTAAATGAGTTCTTGGGGGAACCAAGTGGAAGAGGTCTCAGAGAACCCCAAACATACATCAATTTGAAAGTATTGCTGAATAGTAAGACTAATGGGTATTTTGCTAAATCTTCTTTTGTGGTGTATAATAGTTGTTTGGTCTTAGATAATAGAAGAAAGAAAAGGACCTCTGAGGAAACTCCATTTTATGATATTCATTACTTTATTGAATTACATGTTATGGCATTATATGATTAAAATATGACCATGTAGATCATTGTTGCTACCACTGTTATATACTTGCAACAATCCTTATACAAAGTATGACATGTAAGGTGTCAACGGAAAATGCTGAATGTGATTATCTTATTTGTATGCCTGTATCATTTTAGCATCTGAAGTTATGAATATTGACTATGTACCTGTATTTAAAATATGTTTGCTACTTTGGTAACACTCACAAGGTAGTTTACATCCAGTCTAGCCAGAACATTGTGAATGGCCTGTTCGAGTTGATGGCCCATCAGTGAACACAATGTGCCATGGAGGAAGCTTATCCCCACCTGCTGGACTTTCCTGCTGGCGTTTCAGCCAGAATATGAATAGTGACCCCTGCTATAAGTCATTAAAGCATGCAAGGTTATGTGACCAGCTCATGTGACACTGGACTCCATCTTGTGACTGTACTTTTCTGCTGACTGTACTAAGAGCAGACCCACCATATCGTCCTAGAAACATCTCCATTTTGCCTCTTTCCTGCTCTAACCTCTGGACGATGGACTTATACTAATGGGAGCATTCTAACGAAGGGACTGAAAACCTTCCAATCATTTGGAAGCAACCAGAAACTTAACAAGCCATCAGTTCATGCCATCACTGCTTCAAACCTCATCCAAGAACTTTGCAATTATTGTATGTATTTGATTCATTTAACCAATTTTAACTCTCACCTGTTTCTTTCTTTTAAAAAAATAAACCTTTAGATATTAGATACTAAAGGATTGGCAACAGCATGATTACTGGGTAAGATCTGAGTTATATACTGACCTGGATATGTGATTGGTCCTTTGGAATCAGAAGAACCCTATGGTTGATTAAACTGGTTTTAAATAACCACTCATTATGAAGCCTAGTGTCTGGATGTTGAAACAAGAACTGGGCTACCTAAGGTGGCTACATTTCTGACTTCTTGTTAGCCAGTGTGTTGAGACAGAAATTTACATTTGTTGCTGGTTTGGTATATCTTATGGAAGAATAACCACCAGTTTTGGTGTGTGTCTGCTCTATTTCTTAGCAGTTAGTCCTCTGATAGAGATGCCTATTACAGACTTTGGATGCATGGATATTAATTTCTAAAGGAAACAAGCCAAAGCACAGTGAAATTGACACCAAAATTATCAATTAAAAGAAAACTTTCCCAGAGAAAAAGACACTTAAGCAATCCTCCAGGCAAATGCCTTAGCGAATCATACAACTGCTCTGAAAGCCAACAAACTTGGCTTCTGTTAGATGAATGAGAGAAGCCAATTCCAAAGTGTAGTTGGCCCTCACTGAAGACATTCTACCTGCAACCCTAATGTTTAAATTTGAGGACTGTTAGCAAGATTCATAGTGTAACCTTTTCAAAAGTCCCTAAACAACTTACAACATTTTAAAAAGTGATTTATGCACCTAAGGAGCTTTGAGAATCTGGCCCTCAGAGACTAGTATGCAGATAGGTGCCTTGTGAGATTTTAAAACTCCATAGATGACTAACTCCCATTTAAATCAATGTTTTAGATGCCTAAACCTGCTAGGTCCCTAAATATCTTTGAAAATCTGTCTCTTAGGCACCTAAATCCCATTAATTTTCAATTAGATGGATGTCCTAAGTGGTATGTAACTTTTGAAACTGGAACGTAGGCTCTTAAGTCACTTAGCACCAGATTTTTTAAAGTATTTTGGTGCCTAACTCCCATTGATTTCAATAGTAGTTAGGTATCTACATACCCTTAAAAAATTTGGCCTGTAGGCGGTCTTAAAAATCTTACCACCAGTCAAATTCACCACAAATGTTAACTGTAGCTAGCCATTTTGGCTTTGAGTACATGTGGTCCACAATCTCTGACTGTAGGAGCTAAATTAATAAATGGTCATCACTCAATTTCAGCCAATAGAGATCTAATCCCTTATGACAGGGCTGAATTTACCAATTAGTGTCTGAGAAAGTAGTATTGATTTGTCACTTTTTCCTCTGAATGAGTAATGAACCAATAACCCAGAACAATATTAGGAAGATATTGTATTGCTGGTGGTGCTTTCTTTTAGATCAGATACAAACCAGTCCATTTTTGTGTGGATTTAACACATGAGAACATAATGATTCTCCCAATATAATTCATTTTTGAGGGATTTTCGGTTGTGTAGTTGTAGCATGGGCAGTTCTACCCAGTGAGGCTCTCAACATATGGGACCTCACAGCCTAAGGAAGCAGGAAGCACTAGAAGAATGTGTGCTTTTGTTTATTTATTTATCCCCAATGTAATACAATGGCGAGGGGTACTGCTTCAATTCTGTTCGGGGTATTTTTAATTTAAAAGCAAAAGCTCAGGTCACTGAAGCATTAATACATTGAAGGATGGCGGATAAAGCTACAATGACATTTAAACTGATAAGAATGGTTGGCTTAAAGCAGAAAATATAAGGAATAAGTGGAGCACATGCATGATCTATTCTATGGATGCAGACCCTATTGAAATCATTACTCTTACCAGATTACAATCATATTCCAAGCCTTCATTTATAGTAAGAAAAATAATATGCCAATATGTTAAAACAAATAAAGAGTATAAGGGGAAAATCCTAGTCCCGCTGAGGTCAGTGCGGATTTTGCTGTTGACTTCAATGGGCGATAGGATTTCACCCATAAATTTTAGAGCTAGAAGGGCTCATTACAATCAGCTAGTCTGTCTGCCTGCATAACAAATACCATAGAATTTCACCCAGTTATTCCTGGACCAAGAGGACTTTTACTTCATTTTTTTAATGTAAATCTGAGTTATTGGTGAAGAATCCCCAAAAATTTAAGCTGCAGATGTATCATAGAATATCAGGGTTGGAAGGGACCACAGGAGGTCATCTAGTCCAACCGCCAAATGCCCATGTAGTTTTTGTTTTAAGGAAGCTTTTCCAGATTTTGAAGAAAATGCAATTACCTTTGAGACTGATATTTTTTGCCTAGATTGGACCAGAAATTACAGTTAAAAAGATATGACAGAGGTAAAAACATAAGAAGAAGAGCTGCAAGTGACAAAAGGGCATGACAGAGTGAAAAAAATCCTATTGCTTCCTATGTCAGTATGCTCAAACCTATTGCAGCAGCAGCATTCAGCGTGTTACTTTCAAAGTCATTTTGTAGCAACAGTTCTGTCAGCAACTCCTAGTCTTAGCAGCAAGGGGGCTGGATTTATTTGATAGAAGTGACCCAATTTAAGTTATAGAAATGCCATGCCAGTGAAGAGAAACATTCAAGTTACACTGAGGGAAGAACTGCCTTTAAATCCTTGTTTCCCTTAGTGACATTCTGCTACAAATATTATACAATGCAAAGAACACATTCCCTTGCCTAACCACCTGCACAAAGTTTTCAACACTGTTCAATCACATAGGAAAACTATAGAAATGAGCCAGGTTACTCATCCAACACAGATGCCAGCCATTAACCAGACCCCTGTGTATGCCAGGAGTCTGCAGCTGTGGAATTTGCCTTAGAATCTACCCTTTGTTACACAAGCATGCTCTAGAATATAAGATGCTCTTTGAAGAAAAGATCGACTCTTGTTGTCTGTGAAAATAATGTTAGGGTTCACACTTAAAACATCATACAGCCAGTTTATTCAAAAATAGGATGATTCTTCACTGAGTGGACTTAAGAAGTAAGGTCTTTGGGGCAGGGCACATCTTTTTGTTTTGTGTTTGTGCAGCACCTAGCACGGTGGGGTCCTGGTTTATAGTTTAAAATATGAAGACTCTCACCCTGTGTTTTGAAAATTGGGCAACACAGGTAACACAAATGCCAATCTTTCTTCCCCCGGTGGATGCAGTTTATCAGCATTCCACACCAATCCCTTGCACTCTGAGGAGTGAGCACAATGCCTCTCAGCACACATCAGAGCAGTGAATATATCAATGCAATGAAAGATATTTCTCTCAGTAAAACCCAGAGACATTGCCAACTTTTAATCATCACATGAAAGCTCATTAAAGTAAATGTGAATGCAAATTAACCCTGCTGGGTGGTATTGTACCTTCTTACAATATGATTTTTTAAAGAAAAATTGTATAAATATTCTTGTATTACTATATTTCACTTTGCTTTTCCAAAAGTATCTACATAAAACAAGACAAATGTGGCATGTGTATTTTGTTCAATATGTATTATCAGAGCAGCTGCAGAGATCCGTGAATATTTGCTGCCATCTACTGAAAAAACTTGGGGAAATGTGTTTCTAATTTTCTAATTACACTGTAGCTGTGTATTGTAATTCCTTAACAGAAGACTATCTATTATACCTCAGTAATGAAATAAACTCAAAAATGGAATCCAACTAGTTACAATGTTGAATGTACTGGCGGCTAACATTTTCTAGAGAATCAGCTGCAATGGAACCAGGTGTAAGCATTTTGACAGAAAAATATTTTGAGTTAGTTGGATATATTCCTAAAATTGATGTATATAAAAAGTAATAGTAATATTTTAACTAAAAATGAAACTGACAGGTTCTGTTGCAGGGGTTTTCAGCCTGTTACATATGTTTGGAGTTCTGGATGCACCAAAAGTCCTACTGAAACACTGGACCATCCTTTGGATTTATGGGGCCCTATACAGTATTATTAAACTGGTGTCCCTATACCCGATTTTCTCTTAGCAACACAAACATAAGCTTACAGCATTGGAAAACTTGCTACATGCACCTTATTAAAAAAACAGTTTAAACAAATTAAGCACACTATAATGCTGATGGACTATACTTGCACTAAAGAAGTAGCACTATAGAAAACATTCTGATTTACTGACAGAATGATGCAAATAATAGAATTTTTTTTTTAATTTGTCAACATTTTGACTCTTCAAGGAGTGATTGACTATCTTTTCCCCCTTCCCAAATCCTTGAGGGACCATCATGGTAAACCCACTCTCCCATGCAACACATATTTTATTAGGATGGAAGAGATCACAATTCTCTCCTTATGAAAACATCTTTTAGCATTTAATAGGGATGAAATCAGTAGGGAGCTATAGAAATTGAATAAGATTCTATAGCAGTTCCTCCAATAATCAACAAAATTTAACAGAGGATGTCTTTACTTGTAGTATCTTGAATCATCTAGAATTCTGTTGCACAGAAATGTTTATCTAAACAAGTCTATAAAACAGGCTCAAAACCTTTAGAAAATATCTATATTTGTCTATTAAATTCTTGAGGAGACCCCATAACCTCGGAAACTCCCTGCTGCCACTTTATTGCTGATTCTTCAGTAGCAGAATTGAGACATGCTCATTCTGTGGCTTCTCCTTTGCCTGTCCTTCCTCAGGTTCCCCTGTAGTCTACCATATGACTGGGTGTATCACTTAGCCCCAGATTGAGACACTGTATGGACCAGAAGGAGCAGGAATTTGAGAACTGGCTTAATTAAATTGTAACTAATTGGTTTGCTTTGTGGTATTAAGGTAGTCAATTCATTTTGCTACATGGATATGAACCACAGACACTTCACTTTCTTTCATCATGTATTTTCATTTTCATCTCTCAGACCTCTGAAAAGCAAGTGCAAAATAGGTAAATGCTACTATCCTGACTTGGTAACATTCTGGTAACATTCTTGGTAACATTCTGCATCCATTTTGCCCAGGTACAAATAACCACACAAGATGTGGCTCGTGGCGAACCGGGGAAGTCCCGGATGACTGGAAAAAGGCTAATGTAGTGCCAATCTTTAAAAAAGGGAAGAAGGAGGATCCTAGGAACTACAGGCCAGTCAGCCCCACCTCAGTCCCTGGAAAAATCATGGAGCAGGTCCTCAAAGAATCAATCCTGATGCACTTGCATGAGAGGAAAGTGATCAGGAACAGCCAGCATGGATTCACCAAGAGAAGGTCATGCCTGACTAATCTAATCGCCTTTTATGATGAGATTACTGGTTCTGTGGATGAAGGGAAAGCAGTGGATGTATTGTTTCTTGACTTTCGCAAAGCTTTTGACATGGTCTCCCACAGTATTCTTGTCAGCAAGTTAAGGAAGTATGGGCTGGATGAATGCACTATAAGGTGGGTAGAAAGCTGGCTAGATTGTCGGGCTCAACGGGTAGTGATCAATGGCTCCATGTCTAGTTGGCAGCCGGTATCAAGTGGAGTGCCCCAAGGGTCGGTCCTGGGGCCGGTTTTGTTTAATATCTTCATAAATGATCTGGAGGATGGTGTGGATTGCACTCTCAGCAAATTTGCGGATGATACTAAACTGGGAGGAGTGGTAGATACGCTGGAGGGGAGGGATAGGATACAGAAGGACCTAGACAAATTGGAGGATTGGGCCAAAAGAAATCTGATGAGGTTCAATAAGGATAAGTGCAGGGTCCTGCACTTAGGATGGAAGAATCCAATGCACCGCTACAGACTAGGGACCGAATGGCTAGGCAGCAGTTCTGCGGAAAAGGACCTAGGGGTGACAGTGGACGAGAAGCTGGATATGAGTCAGCAGTGTGCCCTTGTTGCCAAGAAGGCCAATGGCATTTTGGGATGTATAAGTAGGGGCATAGCGAGCAGATCGAGGGACGTGATCGTTCCCCTCTATTCAACATTGGTGAGGCCTCATCTGGAGTACTGTGTCTAGTTTTGGGCCCCACACTACAAGAAGGATGTGGATAAATTGGAGAGAGTCCAGCGAAGGGCAACAAAAATGATTAGGGGTCTAGAACACATGACTTATGAGGAGAGGCTGAGGGAGCTGGGATTGTTTAGCCTGCAGAAGAGAAGAATGAGGGGGGATTTGATAGCTGCTTTCAACTACCTGAAAGGGGGTTCCAAAGAGGATGGCTCTAGACTATTCTCAATGGTAGCAGATGACAGAACGAGGAGTAATGGTCTCAAGTTGCAGTGGGGGAGGTTTAGATTGGATATTAGGAAAAACTTTTTCACTAAGAGGGTGGTGAAACACTGGAATGCGTTACCTAGGGAGGTGGTAGAATCTCCTTCCTTAGAGGTTTTTAAGGTCAGGCTTGACAAAGCCCTGGCTGGGATGATTTAACTGGGAATTGGTCCTGCTTCGAGCAGGGGGTTGGACTAGATGACCTTCAGGGGTCCCTTCCAACCCTGATATTCTATGATTCTATGTAAGAATGTAGGAATCAGGCACCATTGCACTATATTATGAGGGGCAGAAAACACCACTAAACTGAAATACCAGCCAGGAAAAGAGACTCCACCCTAGCAATGGTCTTAAATCACAAAATTGGCATCCGGATTTCCATTTCAGTCATCCCATGGTTCAGAGTCTCTTGAATCCTGGGATTTGGCAAAGGCTGATATAACTTACACTGAGTGCCAAGTAGGGCCATGGCTGCCCCAGAACACAGAGATCACAAAAGTGTTTTAAAACCAACTTTACCACCATATACTCCTCGTTCCTGTACTTGGCATAAGAAAGCAAGATTTACTGTTTTTCTAAAGGTTTCAGAGTAGCAGCCGTGTTAGTCTGTATCTGTATCTCCCCACTGTATTTTCCACTGAATGCATCCAATGAAGTCAGTTGTAGCTCACGAAAGCTTATGCTCAAATAAATTTTTTAGTCTCTAAGGTGCCACAAGTCCTCCTTTTGTTTTTCTAAAGAATATGTCCTAGTTTAACTGCAAATTACTGGGCTTGATGCAGGAATTACTGGGTAAAATCCTAAAGTGGTATTTAAGCAACTTGTCAGACTAGATGATGAGAATGGTCCCTTTGGCTTTAAGAATTTTGAATTCATGTGTGACCATGGGGCCTGGAGAGAGCCACACTGAGCTTCCTGAATCAGGGAAAACTTCAAAGAATGGAGCAGATAATTCCCAAAGCTGGTGGTTATTCTAATAATTAGATTCATTAAGGCAGCCAAAGAACAACTTCCACAATCACTTACTGGTTACCCAGAAGTCAAAAACACAACTCCCTTAAAGCAATCCAGCCCTAGACTTCCACCCAAAGATCCAAGGCAAATATAGGGAGGATTACTTAAAATCTTGCTCACCGTATATAAAATTCTACCAATCCTAAGGCATTGGGCACATTCTCCACCAGGTCAAATGAATATTTCAGATCTTACCCAAATGCATGCTTACAGCCAACTATGATTTATTAAAAAAAGAAAAGAGAGAGAAAGAGAGTACTGTTGTTGAAAGATCATTATACATACAGATATGAATAAAGTTCTTAAGTAGTTTTATAGCAGAGATGGTGAGTTGCTGATTTGTAGAAAGTTATCCCATAATCAATTCCGTAGGATATAGTCCAATAGGCAGTCCATGTGCAGAGGCTGTTTAAATTCTTCCATGAGAAATAGTAAGGTAACCCAGACTGGAGCTGGAGACCTCAGTCTTGTGACTTAAGCTTCCCCTGACCAAGCTTAAGCAGCACTTAGATGATGGGATCAGGCTCCAGAGTTCTTTTATAGATCTTTGGCAGGCTACTATAGTTTCTTGATAAAGATAACACAGCAGGCAGTCCTTGGTGAAGAACAGGTAATATATATTGTGGCTTTTGAAGCAATATGTCTATTTCCTATGTATACACAGGCAATTAGTTGCATTGATTAGCATAAAGTTATCCATTCAAGCTGTTCACAGACTTACTTGTTACTCCTGTTCACTACACATTTCAAAGAAAATATACACAATGATATTATTACACCCAAGTTTCATCTAACTTTTAATACTCCCTTTTGATCTCTGAATCAATAGACCATAGTAACAGACCAGAAGAGAATTGTATCATCTGCCAGCTAATGAGATCACATTGAGAAGCTTCTAAGAGATATAGGTAAACACAGACAAATAAAATGAGTATTTACTTCTACATCTTTGACAATATACAAACTTGCATTTCAAATACCTTGGTCTATCTAACTTTGCTTTGATAAACAGAAATGGCCCTGTTTTCCACTTCAGTATTTCCCTAATATGTTTTTTTTAAAGGTTGAATTTGGATAATTTAACCTGCTAGTTGCTTAACCCTCTATGGTTCAGTGTCATATCACGTAAGCCCCAGAAAACAGTACCCATTTTCCTCACACCAGAACTCCAGAATATCCATAGATTCAGCTATCTGCATGGTGAAGCTCAGAAACAAAGATTCAAACACCATGAGCTCTTAGAAATACAGACCCTCTAGGAGCAAGTCAGATGGGACAGCCAACTAACATTATGTGTGAGGGAATTCCACTTAGTAATTCTGAGTTCTATTCACACCATGACATTTTCCTGGCATTCTTTAGGTAAGTGTGATACAAATATAAATATGATACATCTGATTTATGGCTCTCATACAACCAGCTTGATATCTTGAATAGCTTGTGCTAGACGCTGCAAGTTTCTGATCACTACAAGTAGCCCGATTAAAGTGAATGGAACTACCCACCAATTTAATAGAATTCTTTGAGGGGGTAAACAAGCATATGGACGGGGTGATCCAGTGGATATAGTGTACTTAGATTTTCAGAAAGCCTTTGACAATGTCCCTCACCAAAGGCTCTTAAGCAAAATAAGCTGTCATGACATAAGAGGGAAGGCCCTCTAATGGATCAGTAACTGGCTAAAAGGTATGAAACAAAGGGTTGGAATAAATAGTCGGTTTTCAGAATGGAGAGAGGTAAATAGTGGTGTCCCCCAGGGGCCTGTACTGGGACCAGTGCTGTTCAACATATTAATAAACAATCTGGAAAAAGGGGTAAACATTGGAGTGGGAAAATTTGCAGGTGATACAAAACTACTCAAGATAGTTAAATCAAAAGCAGACTGAAAAGAGTTACAAATGGATTTCACAAAAAACTGAAGGACTGGGCAACAAAAGGTCAGATGAAATTCAATGTTGATAAATGCAAATTAATGCACGTTGGAAAATATCATCCCAACTATACATTGTGATGGGGCAAGGCCAGATGGCTATAGGAAAGTAATGAGGAACAGGTATGTTAGCCCCAAGCTAAACAAATCCTTGGTACCATGGTAAAAAATGGCAGTTGCTCCAGCTTAATCAAGACACCTGGAGCCAATTAAGATCCTTCTAGAAAGCAGTGGAGATAGCTAGGTTGATTGGGACACCTGAAGCCAACCAAGGGGTGGCTGGAACTAGTTAAAAGCCTCCCAGTTCGTCAGTGAGGTGTGTGTGTCAGAAGCTGTAGGAGGAAGCTGTGCTGCTGGAGAAACTGGGCAGTACAAACCCTATGAGGCGCAAGGAAGGAGACCCTGGGTAAGGGTGAAGTAGATATTGAGGAAGTGGGGACTGCTGTGGGGAAGTGGCCTACGGAATTGTACTCATCCTGTTTCAAAAAGTCAGCTACCAATAGCTACTACTATTAGGGTCCCTGGGCTGGAGCCTGAAGTAGAGGTTGGGCCCGGGCTCTCTCCCCTCTCCCCCACTCTCCACAATTAATCACAGAGACTGTGAGATGACAGAGACTATGCGAGAGAGGGTTGCTTCTTCCCACCTCCCTTGCTGGCTTATGATGAAAATGATTCAGTAGGCTGTGACACTTGCCTCTAGAGAGAGAAGGGCTATGTGGAGGGTCACAGTCTCTTAGGCTAGAATAAACCTGCCTGGAAGCACAGGACCCACTTAGACAAGGTAAGAGCTTTGTCACAACATATATAATGACGGGGTCTAAAACAAACAAAAGGAAGTATTTCTTCACACAACACACAGTCAACCTGTGAAACTCTTTGCCAGAGGATGTTGTGAAGGCCAAGACTATAACAGGGTTAAAACCCCCCAAAAAACTAGATAAGTTCATGGAGGGTAGTAAACTTTCTTGCTATATCTTTACATGACCAATTTTACTTTTTGAAATAGACTGATGCTTGTATATGCAAATAGTTCCTATTCAGATTTGGTCATGGTGACACATCTTTTGCTAGTGTTACTAAGCCATGTTTGTTCGTTTTTTGATCAAAGAAAATATCTATAATAGTTGGAGTATTTTGTGTTGTCTCCATGCTTTTCCAGAATGCGTTTCTAAAACTCTAAGAAAAATAAAGAAGAAAGCATGTCATGTTGAAAGGAATTCATTCTATAGTTATACTGATGCATTTAAAACATTTCCTGTAGGCCTCTTTGTAATAAGCTATATTGTATTTTTGGATAACATAGTTTTGTATAACCCCTCACTGAACTGTTTTGCATTAACTCATAACCCTTCCATCAAACATGTAAATGTGCTTCACATAATGTTAGTTCAAGATAGGATATATTCTGTTGTTCAAGTTGAGCAAATGAACGGGCAAGTTTTAAGAATGCCATTTTGAAAACAGGAGCCTGAGCCAAGAACACAGGAATACTCTGAGCCCTTTATATGGCACTAGCTGATGGTTGAACACTGATTGAATGCAGGTACTTGCCCATCTGAAAATGCCTCATATAACTGACTTTGCAAACACCCAGATGTGAGTATCAGACAAAGGAGGATACGAAATGTCATTAGTCTTATTGTTTATTATTTGTGTAAGCAGAGTCTGAATGAGCTCTCCCCTGACATCTAGTGATGAGCTGTTGAAGAGGATTTCAGGAGCTGATCTCATTTGCATGGGCACACCCACACTGCCTAGGTGTTCAGCATGATGAAATTGCTTGCCCAAATGATAATTTTTGGCTGGCATTGGATTCCCCCGTCTCCATGTTATTGGGAAAGGAGTAATATAGCACTGTTATCCTTGTTCTGTGAATCAAGAGCAGCAGAACCATACTTAGCATGCCCTGATTGATGGACTCCCTCTCAACTAGATGGCACTCGCTAATCAGAGGACATGGGTTCCAAAGCCCAAGGAGTGGAGAGAAGGAGGAGACAGGTACTTGTACCTGGTGGGATGGGCTGTACCTGAGGGTCCCAGACATCATTTGACCCATTTTCTCTCCACTGTAATAATGGTGTTAATTTAGACTCAACTGACAGTCTTCTTATACACTGAAGAGCTGAAATCAAAGGTACCTATGTCTAAGTGTTAGACTTGCTTTGGGACAGTGTTTCTGATGCAAGACACTGCCCAGTGTGCAGAGTAAGGTTCTTCCACTAACAGTTGAAATCACTGAGAGCTGTGTTAAATGGTGGGATCTGAAGACATCCCAGAGGATTGGTGAGTGTCTGGCAGGGAAGCATGGCGATATGGCAGCTTGTGAAGAGGAATGTTGTGCTGATCAGCTGGCAGGATGGCTGGCGAAAAGGAGCGGTGAGCAAGTGCCCAGGGAGCAGAGCAAGTAAAGTGTCTTCTTACCTCAGCTCCACCCAGGGCGGGAGGTTAACTCTGCAAAAGCACCTCTGACCTCTGGGACTTCACTCACCAAGCACAACAACTGTGAGTGGGGTGCAGAGAAGGGACGGGCACATTAAAGAACTTTTGGTTGCTGGACTTAAGAAGCTGACAGAAAAGGACACTGCCCAACTTACTTGGGGGTGGGTTTTTTGTTCATGGTTTATGCTTATGAACCCTGTTTGTGGTGTTTTCCCAAACTGATGCCGGGTTACTTCCCTTCTTTTATTAATTTTTTTTTTCTACACTCAGACTCTGCTTGCGAGAGAAGAAGTATTGCCTCTTAGAGGCACTCAGGGGGTGGTATATAATTGTTTATATATATGACAATTACATATCTATATATACCATTACATACCACCACCTGAGCGCCTCTAAGAGGCTCAATACTTCTTCTCTCGCAAGCAGAGTCTGAGTGTAGAAAAAAAAAAACTTTTAATAAAAGAGGGGAAGTAATCTGGCTTTGCAGCACTAAAAATATTTTAGACAGTTTGTAAAGAATACCATCTCCACTTGAAACTCCAAGGGTAATTCAAGTAGGACTAACATTATTATCTACCTAAAATTTAACTCTTGCAAGAACCCCAGTCTTCTTCTGGGGGTTCCTCCTGAAAAAAAAGATCATGGAATCTTAAATGATTACAAGTGAATAAGTGTGACATTCTATATCTTGGGGGAGCATATTGTAACCCCCATATTCCTCATTTTCATGTAATCACGATCTTACCTTACAAGGCATGTTTTATATGTATCAGGGGAAAAGTTATGATCTGCTGAAAGTCATTTCTCTATCAATATATGTGTATCATTAATGCATATGAAGTTATGAGAATTGTGTTGTATGGTGGTGACTAAAATATGCTGTAAGTTGGGGAATCAGCCAGATATTAGCTCCCCAGAGGCAAAAGGAAGGAAAGTAACCAAGGCCCAGGCGGGGTGTCAAACAACCCATCAACAGCCATTGTCCAGCAAGAGAACTACAATGCAATGATTCACCTGCATGAGGCCACACCAGGACAATTGCTCAACCTTGCTTGGAGAGACTCAGCAATGCCCCCCCAGACGTGCCTGGACTTGTGCTCCTCAAGCGCATTGACTGAGGATATAAAACAGACAGAATGGACACATACTGGGCCCTTCTCCTGCCCCCTACTTCCTCCGCAAGCAACTAAGACACTGAGAAGAAGACAAGTCTCCAACAGAAGAGATTAGCCCAGACTTAAGGAACAAACCTGTATATTAAGGACTGCAATATCCAGTGGAGTGAGAAAAACTGCTTAATCTAGATTTCGCCCAGTCTAATAGGATTGAGAGTTTAGACTGCATGCTTATATTTTATTTTATTTTGGTAACCACTCTGAATTTTTACCTATCACTTAATATCACTTAAAATCTACCCTTCATGGTCAATAAATTGCTGTAATTTATCTTTACCAGTGAGTTTGTATGAAGTGTGGGGCAAATCTGCTCAGGTTGACAAAGGCTGGTGTATGTCCACTTTCCATTGCTGAAGTGATGAACCAATTAATAAATTTGCACTGCCCATCTTGAGCAGTGCAAGATGGTATATTCCTGGGGTACAGTGCTGGGAACTGGGAGGATTTGGCTGGTGCCTTTCACTGTGTGATTCATGAGTGGCTCTGGGAGCATTCATGAAATATAGCTGGGTGTGGGGCTCCACATGCATTTGTGCTGAGTGATCACAACTCCTGGAGGGGTTGCTGCTGGTCACTAGCAAGGCATTGTGAGAGACTGCTAAGGCTGGGGAGAGTTCAGGGGGCACAGTCCCAGGCTGCATCCCAGTCCCAGGTTGTACCCCGGGTGGGATCTCAGCACAACAAGACATCAATATTAGGATGTCAACAAATAGACAGACATCATAACTATCTGGTATGAGTATATGTGACACTGTATCTCAAAATGATGCCATGAACCCCCATATTCATCATTTGTATTCGGTTGTGATATTTTTTTCAAAGCATGCCTTGTGAGGTATCATATGAAAGGTCATGATCTGCTGAAACTCATTGTTCTGTCAAAATATCATCATTCTATATGGAGTTTTGAAATTTTGCTATTTGGTTGTTATTGAAATATGTTGTGAGTCTGGGAGATGCCCACAACTGCTCTCCAGTGGCAACAAAGGATGTGATCCACACCCAGACAGCTGTTAAGTGACCATCACCAGCCTTTGAATTGAACAAGAGATAGTTGCTTGAGCTCCACATAACGTAGATTGTTTACATGCTCTGCTGAGCCACAGAGTTAAGGACATGTAAGACATGTGACCCTGCACTCCATCTTGGCCAGTGATTTTCCATGCACATGGAAAGGAATATGAATAGGGGACAATACTGTCATGAGGTAGCCTCTCTCCTCTGGCCTCTCTCCTTCCCCACATACTCTGAAGGCAACAAGAACATTTGGAAGAAAAGACTTTGGTTTCACTCTGAGCAGGGAACTCAGCCTGAGTATTAAGAAACCTGAACTGCTTACAATATCTAGTGGAATGTGGAAAAACTGCTTGATTCAAATCTTGCTTAGTCTAATAAAGTTTAGAATCTGGACTGCAATTTTACTTTTATTTCTAATGTAACCATCTCTGTACTTTATGCATATCACTGAAAATCTATCATTCTGTAGTTAATAAACACATTTTAATGTTTTATCATTACCAGTGAGTTTGTCAAAAGTTCTTGGGGAATATGCTCACATTACAAAGGCTGGTTCATATCCTTTGATGAAGTGGTGAACTAATTAATGAGCTTGCATTGTTCAAGAGGTCTTGAACAGTGAATGACGGGTGCAAAACTGAGATCTGGGGCATTTGCTGGTGTTTCCATCTGTATAGTTCAAGAGTGGCTTAGAGAGCATTCATGCAATTTAGCTAGATGTCTCCTTGCATGTTGTTGGCTGAGTGATTACAGCACCTGGAGGGGTTTGCTGCTTATTACTAGCATAGCATTGTAAGACACAGCCCAGGCTTGAGAGTTAAGGGGGCAGAGCAATCCCATAGTTCCAGGTGGTACGCTGGGGTTCCATCACATTATAAACTAACAGAACATCTCTCCTTGTACTTATTTGGGGAACTCTATCAAAATTAAAGCCAGGATAGTAAAGGAACTAATAAAATTTGCTAATGCATAATTTAGCAAGCTACTACTTCATGTTCTCTACATCTCTACTATGAAATAGTATCTCAAGATGTCAGCTAAGTCTTTCATCCGGGTACTGCTTTTCAATCTTCTGTTCCAAAATCCCATACACTATAACCTCATTCTTTTCATGAATGAATCATGAAATATAACTTGTGTCAGCATGCTATAGGAAGCAATAAGTTGGATGTATAAGATATGAAAGACATCTGAAAAAATAGTTAATTGCATTTTAAATTCTTCTGAATTTGTAAAACAGCTTTGGTTAATGCACTGTCATTCCACATATTTTATCTATTACATATTAGTAACTGAAATCTTTCTGAATGCATGAAACTTTTTATTTTGGGGGCACAATATTGATGAGCATCTTTATAAAGCTGATGTCTGTAAATCCAAGTTCCCAAAACATCATGAAAATGCAGCTTTCATATTACGTGCAGTGTAGCCTTTCTTATTTTATACACTTTTGAACTACAGTTTATGCCACAGTTTATTTCAGTATGTATTGTAAAATGAATTTCTGTAACCAAATGTACCTCAGTGATCTGGAGCAGTCCTTGCTCATGTCTCTGTAACCATTCCAAATTTAACTAACAAGAATGTGAGAATCACACACACATACACACACACACATAAAAGTCAATGTAGCCTAGTAGATGCCTTAAAGAGACAGCCAAATAAAGTTTCTTGAAATTAGACCATGAAGGAAAAAATCCACTTAGATTTAAAAATTAAA
This sequence comes from Eretmochelys imbricata, assembly GCF_965152235.1. NCBI lineage: Eukaryota > Metazoa > Chordata > Testudines > Cheloniidae > Eretmochelys > Eretmochelys imbricata. Next base: position 88,566,624 of record NC_135572.1, on the reverse strand, counting down.
TTAAAAAAATTAAGATTAAAAAAACAACAGATGAATTATATATACAAGTCTGAATAGAATGACAGCAAATATCATAGTATATTTGTTATTCCCTAAGGTTTTTATTAATGTGGATGTTGACATTTCAAAAAGTGACTTTGTCATGATGACCCTCTCTTTTCCCACATATACAGCATTAGTGGTTTAGTGAAATCCACCAGATTCTGAAGGTGGGATTGAGGAATGTGGGAGGATTATAGAGACAAAATTCACCTCAACCTGGTGCCACATTTTGTGTGTGCAGTGCAGCTTCCATGTGACTGTAACTCCAGCCTATGGGATCCTGGTGTCTGCCACTTATGGGTACTGACTAAGAGGATGATTGGATCTGCCTAAATGTAGATCCAGTGACCCCTCCTCTAGCAGTCTCTGTAATTTCTCTCTGAATGTGCCAGCACACAAGCTTTTTTCCAGGGTGCATAGGCACATCTGTGCTATTGTTGTTGCCCATGATCCCAAAGATACACAGGAGTTAAGTGGTGCAGAGGTTTCCATTATTTCAGAGCTGTTTACATGTTAAAATAGAGTGATTTTATTTGTTAATTTCTTCTCATATACACATTATAGAAAAGAATATTAAGGTATCCTCAGAAATAATGTCATTTTGGTTTCCTTCAATAACTTGCTTTTGGAGGATGCGGTATTTAAAACCTGAGGCATAAGGTGGCGGGTCAAATTTGGAAGCTTTAGGTTACCATACTTAAAACTGCATGCAGTGTTGTTGTAGCCATGTTGGCCCCAGGATATTAAAGAGTCAAGGTGCATGAGGTAATGTCTTTTATTGCACCAACTTCCGTTGGCGAGAGAGACAAGCTTTCAAGCTTACACAGACCTCTTCTTCAGGTCCGGGAAATAACTGTCATTGCTAAATACAAGATTTGTATACAAGCATTAACAGACTCAAAACCACCTTCACCAAACAAAGAAACTCCACCAGAGGACCAGAGAAGTAGATTGCATCATGGAACAGGCCTCCCAGATACCTGAGAACCTGCTTCAATACAAATATAAAACCCGCTCTGAATGCACACCCCCAATTGTCACCTACCACCACTCACTGCAGCCCATATGGGGAATCATCAAACAACTACAACCCATACTCAATGGGGACCCCATCCTGAAAGAAATCTTTCTGGAACCCCCTCTTTTGGCTTTCAAACTACTCCCCCAAACTCATCAAGCTCATCAGAAACAAGCTCCTCACAGACCAGGACACCAACTCAAAGCAGCACCAGACCCTGCCAGAACAACAGATACAAAACCTGCAGACATATCTCCACTAATGATCAACACCCCGCACAACACACCATTCAAGATCCATGGGTCCTACACATATCTGTAACAATATGTGGTGTACCTCCACCTGTGCATTCAATGCCCCAATTATAACTGTCAGTGAAACCAGACAATCACTATGCTCTCAAATGAACACACAGAGGAAAAATATCAGACACAGACACCCCATCACGTGTGGGTGAATGCTTTTCACAAAGTGATCACCTTGTATCTCACACCAGACCTTACTCTCAAAGGAAACCTGCACAACACTTTTAAAAAGATGAGTTTGGGAGCTTAAATTCCTGATTTCGTTAGACACTAAAAATCATGGACTAAATAGAGACACTCGATTTATGCCTTATTACAACAATACGTAACTCACTAACAATCCTCCATAGCTGATTCCCCCTCCCTTAACTCCCTATGACTCAAGAAGTGTTAATGGGCCTCTCCACCTTGAATACTCCCTTGAAATACGTGTTAACTACTTATGTTAAACGATCTGTTGTAATTTCTTATTTAGCAGTAAGAAAAGGAGTACTTGTGGCACCTTAGAGACTAACAAATTTATTTGAGCATAAGCTTTCATGAGCTACAGCTCACTTCATCGAATGCATGCAGTGGAAAATACAGTGGGGAGATTTTATATACACAGAGAACATGAAACAATGGGTTTTACCATACACACTGTAACGAGAGTGATCAGGTAAGGTGAGCTATTACCAACAGGAGAGAAAAAAAATCTTTTGTAGTGATAATCAAGGTGGGCCATTTCCAGCAGTTGACAAGAATGTGTGAGGAACAGTAGGGGTGGGGAAATAAATATGGGGAAATAGTTTTACTTTGTGTAATGACACATCTACTCCCAGTCTTTATTTAAGCCTAATGTAATGGTGTCCAGTTTGTAAATGAATTCCAGTTCTGCAGTTTCTCGTTGGAATCTGTTTTTGAAGTTTTTTTTATTGAAGAACTGCAACTTTTAGGTCTGTAATCGAGTGACCAGAGAGATTGAAGTGTTCTCCGACTGGTTTCTGAATGTTATAATTTCTGACATCTGATTTGTATCCATTTATTCTTTTACGTAGACAAGCCATTTACAACACACACTTTGCTTCTCTACAAAAAAAAGGACACTAAACTATCTAAACTACTACATGCCACAAGTGGCCACAACAGTGCTTCCCTTAACCCACCCAGCAATATTGTTAATCTATCCGGCTATACTCTTAGCCCAGAAGAAGAATCTGTCCTATCTCGGGGCCTCTCCTTCTGCCCCTCCACCCCCATAAACATGATAGAGTTCTGTGGTGACCTAGAATCCTATTTTTGACATCTCTGACTCAAGGAATATTTCCAACACACCTCTGAACAGCATATAACCCACAGAGACCTTCCTACCAACACTACAAAAAGAAGGATTCTAGGTGGACTCCTCCTGAAGGTCGAAACAACAGACTGGACTTCTACATAGAGTGCTTCTGCCGACGTGCATGGGCTGAAATTGTGGAAAAGCAGCATCATTTGCCCATAACCTCAGCCATGCAGAACACAATGCCATCTATAGCCTCAGAAACAACTCTGACATCATAATCAAAAAGGCTGACAAAGGAGGTGCTGTTGTCATCATGAATAGGTCAGAATATGAACAAGAGGCTGCTCGGCAGCTCTCCAACACCACTTTCTACAAGCCATTACCCTCTGATCCCACTGAGGGTTACCAAAAGAAACTACAGCATTTGCTCAAGAAGCTCCCTGAAAAAGCACAAGAACAAATCCACACAGACACACCCCTAGAACCCCGAGCAAGAGTATTCTATCTGCTACCCAAGATCCATAAACCTGGAAATCCTGGATATCCCATCATCTCAGGCATTGGCACCCTGACAGCAGGATTGTCTGGCTATGTAGACTCCCTCCTCAGGCCCTATGCTACCAGCACTCCTAGCTATCTTCGAGACACCACTGACTTCCGGAGGAAACTACACATCGGTGATCTTCCTGAAAACACCATCCTAGCCACTATGGATGTAGAAGCCCTCTACACCAACATTCCACACAAAGATGAACTACAAGCTGTCAGGAACAGTATCCCCAATAATGCCACGGCAAACCTGGTGGCTGTGTCCTCACCCATAACTATTTCACGTTTGGGGACAATGTATACCTTCAAGTCAGTGACACTGCTATGTGTACCCGCATGGCCCCACAGTATACATTTTTATGGCTGACTTAGAACAACACTTCAGCTCTCGTTCCCTAATGCCCCTACTCTACTTGTGCTACATTGATGACATCTTCATCATCTGGACCCATGGTAAAGAAGCCCTTGAGGAATTCCACCATGATTTCAACAATTCCCATCCCACCATCAACCTCAGCCTGGACCAGTCCACACAAGAGATCCACTTCCTGGATACTACAGTGCTAATAAGCAATGATCACATAAACACCACCCTATACCAGAAACCTACTGTCCACTATACTTACCTACATGCCTCCAGCTTTCATCCAGACCACTCCTCACAATCCATTGTCTACAGCCAAGCTCTACGATACAACCACATTTGCTCCAACCCCTCAGACAGAGACAAACACCGACAAGATATCTATCAGGCGTTCTTACAACTACAATATCCACCTGCTGAAGTGAAGAAACAGATTGACAGAGCCAGAAGAGTACCCAGAAGTTACCTACTACAGGACAGGCCCAACAAAGAAAATAACGTCACTAGCCATCACCTTCAGCCCCCAACTAAAACCTCTCCAACGCATCATCAAGGATCTACAACCTATCCTGAAGGACAACCCATCATTCTCACAGATCTTGGGAGACAGGCCAGTCCTTGCTTACAGATAGCCCCCCAACCTGAAGCAAATACTCACCAGCAACCACACAACAGAACCACTAACCCAGGAACCTACCCTTGCAACAAAGCCTGTTGCCAACTGTGTCCACATATCTATTCAGGGGACACCACCATAGGGCCTAATCACATCAGCCACACTATCAGAGGCTCATTCACCTGCACATCTACCAATGTGATATATGCCATCATATGCCAGCAATGCTCCTCTGCCATGTTCATTGGCCAAACCGGACAGTCTCTACGTAAAAGAATAAATGGACACAAATCAGACATCAGGAATTATAACATTCAAAAACCAGTCGGAGAACATTTTATTCTCTCTGGTCACTCATTTACAGACCTAAAAGTTGCAATTCTTCAACAAAAAAACTTCAAAAACAGACTCCAATGAGAAAGTGCAGAACTGGTATTAATTTGCAAACTGGACACCATTACATTAGGCTTAAATAAAGACTAGGAGTGGATGTGTCATTACACAAAGTAAAACTATTTCCCCACATTTATTATCATCCCCCCATTTTCCTTTCTCTCCTGCTGGTAATAGCTCACCTTACCTGATCACTCTAATTACAGTAAAAAGAAAAGGAGTACTTGTGGCACCTTAGAGACTAACCAATTTATTTGAGCATGAGCGAAAGCTCATGCTCAAATAAATTGGTTAGTCTCTAAGGTGCCACAAGTACTCCTTTTCTTTTTGCGAATACAGACTAACACGGCTGTTACTCTGAAACCTCTAATTACAGTGTGTATGGTAACACCCATTGTTTCATGTTTTCTGTGTATATAAATCTCCCCAATGTATTTTCCACTGCATGCATCCGATGAAGTAAGCTGTAGCTCATGAAAGCTTATGCTCAAATAAATTTGTTAGTCTCTAAGGTGCCCACAAGTACTCCTTTTCTTTTTGCAGATACAGACTAACACGGCTGCTAATCTGAAACCAGTTATTTAGCAGTGACACTTTGAGTTAATTTCCCAGACCTGAAGACAGCTCTGTGTAAACTCGAAAATTTGTCTCTCTCACCTACAGAAGTTGGTCCAATAAAAGATTTTCCCTCACCCACCTTGTCACTCTATAGTTTATTATTGGCGGGGTTGTTTCATCATCTCTCTGCAAAGCTCAGTTTCTTTATTTTTAGTACGATATTGCCTGATCCCCTTCTCACTTATAAGTGGATAAGGAACTGGTTAAAGGGGAGACAACAATAGATCGCACCGAAAGGTGAACTGTCAGGCTGGAGGGAGGTTACTAGTGGAGTTCCTCAGGAATCAGTCTTGGGACAAATCTTATTTAACATTTTTATTACTGAACTTGACACAAAAAGTTGGAGTGTGCTAATAAAATTTGTGGATGACACATATGATAAGCTATTGCTAATATGGAAGAGGACCAGAATATGTACAAGAAGATCTGGATGACCTTGAAAACTGGAGTAATAGAAATGGGATGAAATTTAATAGTGTGAAGTCATTCATTTCGGCAATAACAAGATTTTTTCCTATGAGTTGGGGACTTATCAGTTGGAAGTGACTGAGGAGGAGAAAGACATGGGTGTATTGGCTAAGCTCAGGATGACTATGAGCTGTCAATGAGATGAGGCCTTGAAAAAAAAGTAACGCAGTCCTAGGAGGTATTTCCAGTAGAGGCAAGGAAGTGTTAGTACCATTATACAAGGCATTGGTGAGACCTCATCTAGAATTCTGTGTGCAATTCTGGTCTCCCATGTTTAAGAAAGATGGAACAGGTGCAGAGAAGGGCTACTAGGAATGGAAAACCTACCTACCTCATGAGAGGAGTTTCAAAGAGTTTGGCTTGTTTAGCCTAATCAAAAGAAGGCTGAGGGGAGATATGATTGCTCTCTATAAATATATCAGAGGGATAAATACCAGGAAGGGAGAGGAGTTATTTAAGTTAAATGCAAATGTGGGCACAAAAACAAATGACTATAAATTGGCCATGAACAAGTTTAGGCTTGAAATTAGGTAAAAGTTTCTAATCATCTGAGGAGTGAAATTTTGGAATGGCTTTCCAAGGGGACACAAATCCTAACTGAGGCAAAAATCCTAACGGACTTCAAAACTGAGCTTGATAAGTTTTATAGAGGGGATGGTATGATGGGACTGTCTACAATGGTATGTGGCCCATCGGCGACTGCCTGTAGCAAAAATCCCCAATTGCTGGAGGCAGGACACTAGATGTGGAGGGCTCTGAGTTATTAAAGAATTCTTTCCCACTTATCTGGCCGGTAGGTCTTGCCACATGCTAATGGTCTAACTGTTTGCCATATTTGGGGTCAGGAAGCAATTTCCCCCCTTCCTGAGAGACCCTGGTTGGGGGAGCAAAGGTTTGCCTTCCTCTGTAGCATAAGTCATTTGCAGTTTTAAATTAGTGTAAATTGTGAATTCTCTCTAGCCTGAAGTGTTTAAACCATGATTTAAGAACTTCAGTCACTCAGACAGAGATTATGGGTCTATTACGAGAGTGGATAGGCGAGATTCTGTGGCTTGCAATGTGCAGGAGGTCAGACTATATGATCACAGTGGTCCCTTCTGACCTCTAAAGACTATGAGTAATTCCACTGAAGTCAATGGACTTACAGTGGTGCAAAACTGGTGTGTGATCAGAGTCTTGCCCATGTCCTCAGGATGATTGTATATCTAAGCCAATAAAATCCATTTATTTTCAAATCTTCTGGCAACACTGTTGGGAACTGGGGTGCAGGGAATGGGTTAGAGGGAGGCTTATTTCCCCCACCACCCTCCCATTGTAATTCTTTACACAACCTTGACCATTGCTTAAAAATCTTTCTGTATTGATTCAACTTGATTCAATCTTTTGTTTGGCACGGTTTAATTATCAGATGGGTTTTGATCTTTTGGAGTTCTGAGATGCTGATAATCATGCCAAGATTTGTTTTTAAAGTTTAAATTCTGCTTTGTTTTTTGGCTTTTTTTGTTCAATTAATTCAGTTGCAGTATGTGCCTTGCTTTCTGTCATCTACAATACAATAACAGTAACTTCCTAGTGTGTGCTGGCATGTAGCCAGAGAGCAGAGTTACTCTGTTTCTCCTTGTACTTTCACTGCCACTTCAATGGATTATTGCTGTCAGGAGGAAAAGTACAGTAAATTGAGGCTGTTTCTTCTGTAGAAATCCTATGATAGAATTAAGGGGTATTCTAATATTTTACAAGAGACTGGGAACATCTGTTAAGATCCAGCTGGATGAGTCTTAGGCAAATAGAGTGGAAAGTCATTTTGTGACTGTCTACTCGGGTAGCTTCCTTTCCCATTGTTTATCTTTCTGCTATCACATTCTGTGTCATTGAGTGGCCAGAGCAATTTCTGCTCACAACTTAGAGCTTGAGGTGATTATCTTTTTTCTTTCTTTCTTTAATTTTATTTCAGGCTTGTGGAGTTGAAAGTGAAGTTCCTTTAAACCTCATCTACAGAAAGGGGTCAGGGTGAATATATCCAAATATAGGATTCACATGCCAATGGGCATACAGTGCTGACAGAGTACAGAAAGGCTCAAAGGGATCAGGACTTAATCTTCTTCTGATACTGTGTATCTGTGCTAGCCAACTGTAGAGCTATATTCTGCCTGGTAGCTACACAGACAGTTTGCAGAGCTGACAGTCATGGACAGTGCCTTCATAGGCTTTGCCCTTTCACTTTCCACATCCGAACATCTGGTGCTTCTGTGAAACAGACAGACAGTAGTTGGTGCACCTGCTTGCTTTTCATGGGAACTAAGGCCCTTATTCAGTAATTTACTTAACCACACATTATTTGACTCAGTGCTTGAGTTACTAGGTGAAATTCTGTCATTTAGAAGGTCAGACTAGATTATTGCAATTTTCTGACCTTACTTTCTATGAATCTTAAGAATGCTTTAGCTTTAGGCATGACTAGTCAGCCCCCTTAACATCAGTAGAATCATAGAATATCAGGGTTGGAAGGGACCTCAGGAGGTCATCTAGTCCAACCCCCTGCTCAAAATCAGGACCACTCCCCAATTTTTGCCCCAGATCCCTAAATGGCCCCCTCAAGGATTGGACTCAGAACCCTGGGTTTAGCAGGCCAATGCTCAAACCACTGAGCTATCCCTCTGTAAGGATGATGGTTTACATTCATCACATTAAGCACATGCTTAAATGCTTTGTTGGACCAAGGCCTAATTTAGGGAAATATTCTCAACTTGTCATCAGGCCAATATTGAGATGTGAGTGTCTCTCATTTAAGCAGTGGCAACTTTGAGCATTTTTTCCCACTAAAGTTGGCTAAAAGTGCCTCCCTTAAGCATTTTTGTCTTATAGCAGCTTTCTCTGTAGTGACTCGTGTATTTCATTCATCTTCCTCACATCACAAACTTCATCTCTGAGCAGTCCATTACATTGACTTTACTGCTTGCCTCCTGGCAACTTGCCCCAAAACACTCCTCTGTAAGCTCTCAGTATTATGTCTCTCAGAAAGTCCTACATTAAGTTCCCCTTCTCAGAGTGACAGTAGGGTAGATGGGTTGCCTCAGCTGCCATAATATGTCTCTCTCATGCAGCTGTTGGTAATTTTAGTTTGTGCTGCCAATGGCACAGACCATCCTGCTCTATGCCTTTCCTGAAGGTGTAATTGTTCAATATACAGAAGAGCAGGGTTTTCAGGCCACAAAGGAGACTTTGTTTCACAAGGTCAAAGAAATCCCAGGAACACAGGGAATGGCTAAATGTTTCTTCCCACTCCCACTACGGTACCACACAGTCAGTACCTCTCTCAAGTCCAGGTTCATCCCACAGAGCCATAACTAAATTGAAGAGGATCTAAAACCTATTCTTCCTCCCCTGTCCCACCCTTGCCCTTCTCTCCCTTCCCATCTAAAACCTTAATTATTATTACTGGAGAATATGAACACACAAACAGCGGATCACCTCAACCAGCAAGCTATGAAATTGTATAGGAAGCAAATGTACACTACATCCATAATCCAAAAGATATACCAAGTGTATTCTAAAGAAAACAGTGCTCTCCAGAAAGGAGAAGTGCTTAATATACATTCTGTGAGAGTTTCTTTTTTTCCACCAGATTTTCTGTCTTTGCTCATATATTGCTTTGCCAGGTCTTCCTCATGATGCAAATATCTGATGAATTAGAAATGTGGAAAAGGAAAGAACTTCAATGTCTTTTGTCTCTGTACAATTTTTTTCTCACTTGGAAGGTGCACTTGCTGCTTTAGAAAATGTAGATTGTACTATGGACTTACTTGTCTGCTTGGTTGCTGAATCCTATTTTGTCTGGAGCTAATGATACTCCATTTTAAATGAATGCATAATATGTGTGTACCGGCAAGGAAAAATAGTGATACTCATTAAAGTTTGCTGACTTTTGGTGTGCAGAATTTTGTGGTTTTTTAAGCAAAGCTGTAGTATAATATATCACTGACTGCCACACTTTCAGCCATTTTTTGCCAGTGTTTACAATATCTTTTGCAGTTTTCAAAAAACTGCTTATTTTACAAATTTAAACTGAATTTGGAAAAGTGTATTTTATTACAGTACTTTATTACAAAACTGTCAAAAGGCCCAGATTTGTTCCTTTCTCCTACTCACACCAAAAAGAAAATAGCTTATGGAAAATCCAAAGATAATATACAGTCTCAATCAGCCAAGCCACCCTGTGCAAATCAAGATGGATTGAAAGAGTACGACGAAACTGGGTCACCTCAGTGACCATTTAGAAGGGCACACAGATAATACCTCACTCAATCTTTCAGTATCTGTCTATGGAGAGGAAAGAGGGCAATAATCATCTCATATTCAATGGGATATTGGTGTTCTCACTTACAGTCACATCTCAAAGATAAAAGACTCTGTCCACTGCTCCAATCTAGTATTGTTCATCCCTCTTTCTCCAAGTCCAATTTTATGTAATAAAAAGAAAGGGCCAAGTCCTATCCTCATATATGCACATGCAGCCCCTATTGATCTTGCTGAAAGCTGCACACAGTCATCAGAGAGCAGAACTTGGTTCAAGATATTTTTTAATGTATGTATAAAATCAGAAAGTGACTGACATGGCATTTGTTTATTGACATAACTCCACTGATGTCATTCTATACAGTTTTCCACCAGTTGAGGAGCTGGCCCACTAATTTTAATGAAGTTAGTAGTGATTTATACTAGGATAATTAAGATCAGAGTTAGCACCTAAGGATTGAGTTGTGGTGAAATCCAGTATATCTGTATAGCAGTCATTGAGCTCTGGTACATACCTGAGTCACAATTTTCTGAACAAATTTCAACTTCTCTGTGAAAGGCTCATTGTGTAAAATCAATTGAGGACTCTGTATTATTGTAAAATTACATAGTTTATTATTATAGCAATACTTATTAATTGTAGGATGTATCCACAGAACATGTTTCAAAATACTGTATTAGTTATATTACAGTAGTGTCTAGTTGCTGCATTGCACTAGACACTGGACAAACATACAGCAAGAGAGAGTTCTGGTCCAAAACAGTTTATAACCTAAAAAAATAAGACAGACTAGGAAAGCGGTGAGGTGACGACAGAAAAAGAGAAACTGGAGAAATGAGGTGACTTGCCCAAGGTCACTGAAAAGGTCACTGGTAGAAACAATACTAGAATCCTAGTCTCCTGGTGCCCAGTTCAGTACCCTACCCACTTGACTCTGCTGTCTGCCTATCTTTAAGAATACATTAGACTCACTTAACTGTTTAAGGTTATGGTGTCCAGTAAACCCTATGATAATTCTGAAGATTATTCTCAGATAGGACTCTGAGGCATGTTTGATAAATCTTCTGGCCCCCACCCCCAATTGACTTGTGAAACTGAACTCCCAATTCTCTGTCCCATTTGACCTTTAACTTTGTAGTGAATTCATTGGATAACTAAACCCTTCAGGGCAAATTATTATTGTTTTTTTCAGATTACTTAGCAATGGTATCATGGATCCATAGCACAGATCCTATGTCCCAGTTTGTAAACAGTCTCCTGGAGGACCCCCTTCAGTGTGCCAGACCCCTAGGTGGTCACAGTCTTCTTTAACAGTAGGTCATATGGCCTCAGTGCCACTGAGGCTGACCCGCTAGGCACTTGCACTCCTGAGCTTTGCCCAACAAGTCCAAATGACATAAGCTCCTGTTCAGACGTTCTGCCCTCTTAAGGTATTAATGCACCTCCACAAGTATTTGCAGTGACACCAGGGAGCCTTTTCAAAACAGAGTAGTGTTTATTAGTTGACTGAACAACACCAGGAAGTCCTTAGATTAGCATAGAAAAAAAAAAAGGTTACGACAGAAAGCTAATGTTAGGGCTCTGTCCAGCCAAGCTGTGCTAGAATCCATTTTGACTCCCTGTATCTCTCTCTATCTTTCAGGCAGGCCTGGTGAAAGCTCCTGTGTCTCTCCAAAGGCCAGCTCTTATCCCAGCCTCCTGTCACCTTTGTCCATTGTCCTCCTGCAGAGCCATGCTGAGTTCACAGGTTCTGCCTGCCAGAGTTTTCCAGTGTTAGTTGTCAATTATTCTCATTTCAGGTGTCTTTATGGATCCTTCCTTGATATGGGTCAATTCCAGCCAGTTCTTTAATGACCCATTCATATCACCCCAGGCAGTTACACAAACACCTCCTATTTCCTGCTTTGCCACAAGAGTATCTTTTTATTCTTTACACTCCATGCATAACAATATGAAGCACATAGGGAAAATGAGGCATGCATAAGCATAACAAAATATTAGCAAAATTATGATGCAGAGGCTATGGGCTACTCTACAGGAGAGCTAGGAATCTGCTTAACGCAGTCTCTCAGCTAATGGTATTTCCGCTCTTATGTGGACATCAAGTGAAATTTCTGCTGTAATTCTCAATATCACCTAGTAATTAGAATGTACTCTCCTATTAGTTTAATATTTGAGCCAAGCCAATCCCCACCAGACGAAATAAAGTGATTTTGACACTATGTCAGATGACTTACAGCACTCACAAAATGAACTTCATTTCAGATCATTTATTGTATACCCTAATTAGGGTCCTGATTCAGCAAGACATGGAAACATGTACATAAGTTTAAACGTGAGTGGTCCTATTAAAATCAATGAGATTGCTCATCTACTAGTTATTCACTGACTTAATTATTTTACTACTTCAAGTTTAGGTTGTTCATCTGGCTTGAAGCCTAATCATGTTCATTCTGGGACTGAGTCAATCTCTACTGATGTCAGTGAAGGTCTTTTCATTGGCTGCACAGATTTTTAGATTTTAAGGCCACAAGGGAATGGTAGGTCATCTAATCTGATCTCCTGTATACCACAGACCATAGAATTGTATCCAGTTACGCCTCATTCATCCAGATGAATATTGGATTGGGCTTTTGAAGCTTCCATTTAAAAAAAAAGTAACCAAAGTGATGGATACATATCTGATTTAAAGAGATTCTTCAGTTCTGCCAAAGTACTAGCAACTTAATAAATAATTAAATTTCAGGCCTGAGTGCCTGTTTGAATGTATCAGATTGTAAAAGCTTAATGAGAGATTGTCAATTTACACCAGGTGAAATAGTTCCATTTACTTCAGTGGAGCTAAGCTAATATATAGCACTGGAGGATCTAGGTTTTATTTCCCCCAATGAATCTGTTAATTACTCTCTGTATTGGGTGTTACAATTATCTGATAATTGTGGGAGATTATCCAATAAGTAATTAAATTGTGAAGCCACAACCATACTTATTTCAATATGTCCCCAAATGATTAGAATCAATTTGTTGCAAGTTAAAGTTATAAATATTAACAGGGCCTAATTCTCAGCTGCTGTATATTGGAATGAAGTCATTATTTCAATGGAGTTACACCAATTTACACATCTCTGCATCTGTCCTAGTGTTTAGAAATGCTGCAACATCCTTCATCATGTATTACTGTATTTCAAATTATTCCAAGGTATTTCATATCTGTACTAATTAGTTTAAAGCAACATTTGGATAGTGTGCCTAGGCAGAACAATGATGGCAAACTCAGTATATATACAAAACATAGGGCCTGGTTCTCAGTCTTGGTCATACCTCTCAACCTGCCAAAGCTCAAATGTGGAACACAATATATGTAAGGTATAGAATGAGGCAGAGACAAATATTATTCATGCAGGAAACTTAAAATGCTGAATGATTCACCCATTTATTCTAAATAACTTGTTATAATTTCAGTATCATGATTCTTTATTTTGTAAATAATCTCCAACAGCAGGGATATGTGTCTGACGTTATGATCAGGATGAGGATGGTCACTGTAAAATGCTCTGGAAGATTATAAAGGCTGCAAAGGCAGAAAAACCAATAATGAAGGATTTCAGCTATCTTCATATTGACTGATATATGTCACTACAGGAAGGGTTATGGAAAGAAAATTTCTAGACACCATCAGTGACTGCTTCATGGAGAGGCAATTCTTGATCTAGTCCTAGCACGAGTGAAGGATCTGGTCCAGGAAGTGAATATAGCTGAACCACTTGGTAATTAAATTTAACACTCTTCGGGGAGGAAAAGTGCCAGACAGATCCACCAGAGTATCATTTAACTTCAAAAAGATGAATTACACTAAAATGAGGAAGCTAGTTAAATGGAAATTAGAAAGAACAGTCATAAAGGCAAAATGCCTGCAAACTACATAGGGACTATTTAAAGATACCATAATAGAGAGTCAAACTAACTGATACCCAAAATAAAACAAAACTCCACCATGACTTAACAGCAGAATAAAACAGGGTGTTTATAAGCAAAAAGGTATCCTTTAAAAATTGGAAGTGAGGAAAATAAAAAAAGAGCATAAACTCTGGCAAGCCAAGTGTAAAAGTGTAATTAGGCAGGCCAAAAAAGATTTTGAAGAGAAACTGGCTAAAGACACAAACTAACAGTAAACAAGAAATAAACACATAAAATTTAAGTGCATCAGGAGCTGCAAGCCTGCCAAAATATCAGTGAGGCTACTGGACAATTGAGGTGCTAAAGGAGCTCTCAAGAAGAAAAGGCTGTTGCAGAAAAATTAAATTAATTCTTTGCATTGGTCTTCACTGCAGAGGATGTGAGGGAGATTTCCACATCAGAGCCATACTTTATAGCAACAAATCTGAGGAACTCTCTCAGACTGAGGTGGTTTTGGAACAAACTGATAAACAAAACAATAACAAGTCACTAAAACCAGATGTACTACGGCTGTCAAATAATAACAGTTAACTCATGTGATTAACTGAAAAAAAATAATCGCACTATTAAACAATAGAATACCAATTGAAATTTATTATTACATATTTTTGGATATTTTTCTCCATTTTCAAATATATTGATTTCAATTACAACACAGAGGTGCTGTTGTCATCATGAACAGGTCTGACTACCAAAAGGGGGCTGCCAGACAAATCTCCAATACCAAATTCTACAGGCCACTTTCCTCAGCTCCCACTGAGGAATACATTAAGAAACTGTACCATCTACTCAGGACACTCCATACACTAACACAGGAACAAATCAACATACCCTTAGAGCCCCAACCGGGGTTATTCTATCTACTACCAAGATCCACAAACCCGGAAATCCTGGACGCCCCATCATCTCAGGCATTGGCACTCTCACTGAAAGACTGTTCGGATATGTGGACTCTCTACTCAGACCCTACGCCACCAGCACTCCCAGCTATCTCTGTGACACCACTGATTTCCTGAGAAAACTACAGTGCATTGGTGATCTTCCAGAAAATACCATCCTAGCCACCATGGATGTAGAGGCTCTCTACACAAACATCCCACACACAGATGGAATATAAGCTGTCAGGAACAGAATCCCTGATGATGCCACAGAACAACTGGTTGCTGAGCTCTGTGACTTTATCCTCAAGCACAATTATTTCAAATTTGGTGACAATATATACCTCCAGACCAGTGGCACCACTATGGGCACTTGCATGGCCCCACAATATGCCAACATTTTTATGGCTGACCTGGAACAACGCTTCCTCAGCTCTCGTCCACACACGCCCCTTCTCTACCTATGCTACATTGATGACATCTTCATCATCTGGACCCATGGGAAGGAAACCCTGGAAGAATTCCATGACTATTTCAATAGCTTCCACCCCACCATCGACCTCAGCCTGGACCAATCTACATGGGAGGTCCACTTCCTAGACACCACGGTGCAAATAAGTGATGGTCATGTTAACACCACCTTATACTGAAAACCCACCAACTGTTATGCCTACCTTCATGCCTCCAGCTTCCAGCCCAGACACACCAAATGATCCATTGTCTACAGCCAAGTGCTGAGGTACAACCGTATTTGCTCCAACCCCTCACACAGAGACCAACACCTACAAGATCTTCACCAAGCATTCTCAAAACTACCATACCCACACAAGGAAATAAGGAAACAGATCAACAGAGCCAGATGTGTACCCAGAAGCCTCCTGCTGCAAGAACAGCCCAAGAAAGAAACCAACAGAAGTCCATTGGACATCACATACAGTCCTCAGCTAAAACCTCTCCAACGCATCATCAGTGATCTACAGCCCATCCTGGACAACGATCCCCCACTTTCACAGGCCTTGGGAGGCAGGCCAGTCCTCACCCACAGACAATCCGCCAACCTGAAACATATTCTCACCAGCAACTACACACCGCACCATAGTGACTCTAACTCAAGAACTAATCCATGCAACAAACCTCAATGCCAACTCCGCCCACATATCTACACCAGCGACACCATCACAGGACTTAACCAAATCAGCCACACCATCACCGGTTCATTCACCTGCACATCCGCCAATATAATATACGCCATCAGGTGCCAGCAATGCCCCCTGCTACGTACATCGGCCAAACTGGACAGTCCCTACGTAAAAGGATAAATGGACACAAATCAGATATTAGGAATGGCAATATACAAAAACCTGTAGGAGAACACTTCAACTTCTCTGGACACACAATAGCAGATTTAAAGGTAGCCATCCTTCAGCAAAAAAACTTCTGGACCAGACTTTAAAGAGAAACTGCTGAGCTTCAATTCATTTGCAAATTTGACACCATCAGCTCAGGATTAAACAAAGACTATGAATGGCTCACCAACTACAAAAGCAGTTTCTCCTCCCTTGGTGTTCAGACCTCAACTGCTAGAAGAGGGCCTCATCCTCCCTGATTGAACTAACCTCGTTATCCCTCGCCTGATTCTTGCTTGCATATTTATTCCTGCCTCTGGAAATCTCCTCTGCATGCATCTGACGAAGTAAGTATTCACCCACGAAAGCTTATGCTCCAATACGTCTGTTAGCCTATAAGGTGGCACAGGGCAATTTGCTGCTTTTACAGATCCAGACTAACACAGCTACCCCTCTGATACTTAACACAGAATACAAAGTGCTCACTTTATATTATTAAAATATTTGCACTGTAAAAATAATAAGAAATAGTATTTTGAATTCACCTCATACAAGTTCTGTAGTACAATCTCTTTATCATGAAGATGCAACTTACAAATGTAGTTTTTTTTGTTACATAACTGCACTCCAAAACAAAATAAATGTAAAACTTTAGAGTCTGCAAGTCCATTCAGTCCTACTTCTTTTGCAGCCAATCACTAAGACAAACAAGTTTGTTTACATTTACGGGAGATAATGCTGCCCACTTCTTAATTACAATGTCGCCTGAAAGTGAGAACAGGTGTTCGCATGGCACTGTTGCAACTATTGCAAGATATTTTCATGCCAGATGCGCTAAAGATTCATATGTACCTTCATGCTTCAACCACCATTCCAGAGGACTCCAAATGGAAGATGATATTTAGTGTTTAATCAAAGTAAGGCAAATTGAAAAACGTAATCCCAACTATGCATACACAATGCTGGGGGTGGGGGGACACTGGTAAATTAGCCGTTACCACTCAATAAAAAGATCTTGCAACCACAGACAGTTCTCTTAAAACATCAGCTCAATGTGCATCAGCAGTCAAAAAAGCTAACAGTGTAGGGACCATTAGGAAAGGTACAAATAAGATAGAAAATATCATTATGCCACATGCCCAGACCCTGAATATTGCATGCTGTTCTGGTTGTTCCAGATCAAAAATATGAATTAGAATTGGAAAAGATGCAGAGAAGCATGATAAAAATGGTTAGGGGTATAAAAAAAAACTTTCATACAAAGAAAGATTAAAAAGACAGACTGTTCAATTTAGAAGATAGATGACTAATGTGGGGCTATGATAGAGGTCTATACAATCAGGAATGGTTCAGAGAAACCAAATAGGAACACAAGATAAAATAGGCAGAATGTTTTAAACAAACAAAAGGAAGTACTTCTTCACACAACACACTGTCAACCTGTGGAACTCATTGGCAGGGGATGTTATGAAGTTCAGAACTATAATGGAATTCAAAAAAGAATTACATAAGTTCATAGAGGATAGGTCCATAAATGTCTATTAGACAAGGTAGTGATGGGCAGAACCCATCCTTAGGTGGCCTAAGCCTTCAACCATAAGCATCTGGCTCTAGCCAGTGAAAGAGACAAGATACTCGGCTAGATTGTCATTGGTCTGACCCGGTGTGTCCATTCTTATGTTCTTATATTATTGCAGATTTGTTTAGTGTACATTGCATAATACCTTTGTCCATTTAGCCATTGTACTGTCATTTGTCATTTAAGAACAATCTTTGGCAGCGTTTTTTTTCTGAAATGTAACATTCAGAAAACATAAAAAAATATCACTTTTGTTCTTATTAGCTGATAAGATGACAGTTCTGAGGCCAGTTATGAAGCCTCTAAGAAACTAATTAACATAATTACAGAGAACTGTATTGATGATTAACAATTAAACCTAAACTTTCAGTATAGAAGCTGGCTTTCCCAATGCACAACTTTGAATAAATTATCACTGAAGGGAAAGCTAATGAACTTTTCTTCATGCAGCAGTGGCATAATTATGTATCTTCACTACATCCATTAATATTGAGATAAGCCATAAACACCTGTACATTTACTATCATAGTTTACTATTATTAGGCCTTAAATAATATGTGTTTTTTTTATTTTGCAAACAGCACTCTTCATTTTTCCTGTCATCTAACACATAATTGTTTCTCAAAGTGCATGACAGTCTACAGGTGACCGTTCTGAGAAGAACATATAATTATAAAGCCAAGATTTCTGACTTTGACTTAAACATTTTTAATATATGGAAGATACTTACATTTATTTTTTTTTACTGTACTATACTTAACTGCTGGAGTAGAGAACTAGATGTCAGGATTCCTCCTAGGTTCTAGACCTGCCACAGTATGGCCGTCCATAGAAGCTGTTCCTCAGATTTTCAGCATTGCTGATCTAAATTTAGATTTAGATCTTTCTAGATTTGTTCTTTATCATTCCAGATATAACAGATCTATGGACTTACTTTTACATGATCTGCACAATGCCATCATTACTGACAGGAGAGCTGCTGTCCCTTATCTCATCTGGCACATGGTCTTTGAATGAATCAACCAAGGACAAAAAAAGCAGCTTTGTTTGATTTTGCCTTTCTTTGAACATTAGAACAGCCTTGCTATGATTAAGTAATTGGTTATGCTGGAGTTTCTCCACATCTTTCTTCCATCAGCCAAAAGAGATAAAGGAAGTGAGCATTATGTTGAAGATTGAAGCTTTTGTTTTAAGTAGAATTAATTTCTTTCTACCCTAGAAGAGATCAGCTTGCATTTCTTGCTGGTCAGAAAGTACTGTTTTCTCAGTGTGGTTTTGTCTAACTACTGACATAGGTCAATCTCTGGATAGCCCAATAAATTCTTACTTGGTGACAAACTCCAGATTTGAAGCAGTACTAAGGGACTAGTGTCAGCATTTAATTTGTTTGTTCTTCTCATATGTTCTGATGTAGCAAAACACCCCAAACCAAGGCTGCTAGAGCAAAGGACTCTTAGTTTGTTTCATGATACTCTGTCAATCCCAGTGATAAATCAGAATAGATGTATTGGTTCGTGGTAATTTTTATTGCTTTTGTAGGGCAGTAAGCAGTTTTATTTCAATGGTTTTTTTCTGGAATTATCTGAAAGTGATGGAGCCTGCGACTCATCTAATGACAGAAAGAGAAAATTCCTTACTATTAGCAGGTGACTCAGTCAGTGGCACATGGACATATTGAGGCTTCATGTTGTTGCAGATGTATTCAATAAAATTAGACTATTTCATGAGCAACAGGAATAATGTTCTTCTGAGAACACTGTTTTACCATAAAACAGGCTCACTTGTACATACTTGGTAGACTGAGCGATAATGTCTTTCAGTCAGAAAAGAAAATAATTGAATCTAAGAAAATATGTCTGAAATCTTACAGATTTGACCTTATGCCATGCCGTTACCATCATTCTCAAAAAAGATGGATGGATGGGCTACAAAAGGATGTTCTATGTTCAGAAGTGCAGGCTTCTTTTAACCCCTGGAGATTTTTCTCTACCCTAACGTATCCTCTGACTGTTATTTTACACCTCTCTGTGTTTTTCCTGTTGTTTCAGTTGAACTTGGTTGAGTAAGCACACTTGGCTGAAATTGTGATAGTTTCTCATTAGATATATTAAGTGTGTGGTTTTTAAATGGGGGGAGGAAAGCAGTTTTACAGAGACAGGAAGGAAAGAAAACAAATAAGAGAAAAGAGGCAGAGAAGGGCGAAGTGGGACAAGCTAAAGAGAGATATAGAAAAGGGAAGACAAAGGAACTCCTGTCTCCTCCTCATACTTTTGTCCATGGTCACTATCTCCTTCAGGAAAAGCCTGTGGGAGGAGGGCAAACAAAGTAATAAAAAAATTGAAGAAACTCCTTTCTGTGATCCCTGTTACAAAATTTGGGCTCATAAGGACCAAGAAAGAAGCTTATTCCTGTAACAATGTGGAAGTCTTCATTTGCTGCTATGACTGAGGGTCTTTCTAGTTAGAAATGGTTGACTTTTTTTTTTTTTGATGAAAAGTTGATGTTTTTTTCAAAACTGAAACTTTTTGTGAACGTTTTCCCCCCCTTTAACATATAGTTTTTCAAAAAAGCAAAACATTTGAGATTGACTTTTCTTAATCCTCTTTTCTTCCCATAAGTACAATAAATGGAATGGTATCTAGGGATTTTTCCTCCTTTTTTTCATCCCCCCTGTAACTTTTTTCCCCGAAACTTTGACTTAGAGAGTAGTAAAAGGAAAAGTGAAATTATCACTACATCACTCTGTAATTTTTCAAAAATGTAAAAAAACCTTAGATGCGGTTTATTTTATTGCCCTGACTGCTGCCCTTTGGATACACCCACACTAGAAAACAAAACGTTTCACAGTCCCAAACAATATTCCTGAAATGAGGGCTTTTCAGTAAGAACACTCAGGTTCCAGCTCAGAGCAGTGGAGTAGCTAGGAGTGGAAATTTGGTTGAGCCCTGACTTCCGGGTGGATGGGCAATGACACACTCTGCTAGTTCAGCTTCTCCCCTGATGCCACACGCTCTTCTTAGCCCTGGTGCCCCCAAACATAGGGCTTCACCTGCTGAGCTGTGCACGCACATGGGGCGGCTCAGAAAATGGCAAGGCAGAGCTGCCGGAGTGTAGCTTCCTGCATAGCTGGCACATAGCTCCATGCTGGACTCCAGGTGCCCAAGTGACACTCTGGGCCGCTGTGGCAGCACTAACCCCTGCTCAGATTTGGGTGAGCCTAGATGGTAAATGTGTGGGCCATGGCCTGTTGGGACAGTGCTGAATTATTATGAGTTATTGTGACTGATATGAATGAATGTGGTGAACATGAGTTTGGTATGGCTTGGTGTGGCTAAATTTGCTAGAGGATTCTGGAAACAGGAATATTTTAACATCAGACCAGAGGTGTGGAAATTTACTAAGGGTGATTTAATTGCACTTGAATGGTTAAATGAGGCTCCATCTGTGTGTGTGTTTCAACATGACACTTTGAAACATGTCAGCCAATTGACCAGCTCACAAAGTAAAGAAAACACAAAAAAACACAATCAGTGGGCTTGGTACAGGTTGACCAGGGTCAAAATAACCCCTTTTGGAGGACACTGCACTAGGAGCTCAAGTAAATGATTCATGAGAGGGTAAATGTCAACTGATCTTTGATCTGTCTCCATTTTGCAGTCTCTTCTGAAATATGGGATAGCTCAGTGGTTTGAGCATTGGCCTGCTAAACCCAGGGTTGTGAGTTCAATCCTTGAGGGTGCCATTTAGGGATCTGGTGCAAAAATTGGGGATTGGTCCTGCTTCAAGCAGGGGGTTGGACTAGATGACCTCCTGAGGTCCCTTCCAACACTAACCTTCTATGATTCTATGAAAACCAGTAATGAAACGCCCGCAGAGCATATTTCTGGGGCATGTGACTCCTTTAAGAACAAAAGGTATAAATGCTAAGCAGAGTAAATTAGTTAGTTTAGTTTCCTAATTAACATCTGAAGAGGTCCATAATGCTGTAAGAAAGAGGGTCAGGGTAACCAATACCCTGATACAAGGGACTTTTGTAAGACTTTTGAACTAGAGGGCCTCAGGGTAACCAAGACCCCACCTTGGGGGATGCTTGTCAGACCAAGTACCTGAGAGGGGAAAAGAAGAGAAGAACTCTCCATCTAGGACTGGTAGCTATACCTACTTTGTTTGCAAATCAGCATACTGTGTAAGGCTAACATAGTTACTGAGGGTTTATGCTTGGGGAATTGAGGCTTATTAGGTAGGTGAGTCTTATGTAACCTTTCCTGCTTTTGTGATTCATTCTCAAATAAACTGCTGTGCACTGAGAAAACTGAATCTGAATTTTCTCTGGTACCAGTAACAATCTGCCCAACTGTGGGCCACTAAAGAGCCATTTAAACACGGCCCACCCATGGCTATGCCCCTGGCTCAGATACTTATTTTTTTAGGGACTATAAACTTGTGAGACTTTTCAAAGCAAACTTCTGAAAATGTATTGTACATGTTTTTGTTTTGTAATTTTAATTTAGTGGCAATGACAATGAATATAACTAGCTCAAACCCATAGTAACTTATACTCTTTCTCTCTCTCCCTCCCTGTCTCATCACAGTAGCTGGGAGCATGGGTAGACAGACTTGTGCTATGTGGACGTTGTGGTCCATGTGATATCTCTGGCACTCAAGACCCCTTGGTCTGAGTTTGGGTGGCCTAAGCTTCTGCCAATGCCACAACATCCATAATGCTATCTTTAGTGCACTAGTTCAAGCCAAAATAGTGTGAGTCTGTCTACCAAGGCTACCTACCAACACTGTTCCCAGCAACAGTGTAGACATAGGCACCTTGTCCTATTAAAGTCAATGAGGATTTTTCAGTTAAATTCAACGGGAGCAGGATTAGGTCCATGGCAGTTAATTTTGGATGAAGCCTAATATGTTCCCACCCCCCATACACTCCAATTTGGAAGTTAATTTGAGTCTTATGCTACACTACATCAATCCTGATATTCTAGACTTGTGCCAATTTGAGTAATCTGTTGACTGTAAGGCTAGGAAGGAATTATTATATTTCATTTCTGACTTGACCAGGATTTTTCTTTATCTTCAGTGATAAGCCACCATGCTAACTAGCCTCCGAGAAGTCTATTTTTTAAAAAAAAAAAAAGATTTATCTATACTGGGAAAGTTCATCATGTTAGAAAACCTAAGTAACATGTGTTAACTAGTATGGTGCTAAATACAATTTTAGCCATAGTGTCAGTAAGGGCAGTTGTGTTCAAAACGTTATCTGCCCATGCTTAAGCCTTTAATCAGCTAATATGGGTTTAAATACAACTGTCCTTTTACGCATTAAGGACAAATATATATTCAGCTTGGTGTTAATTAGTGTTTTCTAGCACAGTGTTTTTCCTCATTATAGAATATGCCTCAGGGAACTATTTTTTCCAGCCAAAACTGTTGCATAATGATTACAATGCTTGTAGCACATAATTTTATTAATTGTATCCTGTGTAGAAAAAACTACAGATTTTTGGGAACCTTCCTTCTAATTCTCCTCTTTTGTTTAACAAAAAGGTAAAAAGAGGTCACCTACTGTATTATTGTGAAGAGAGATTCATTTAGCTCTTTGTTAGCCTTTCATACACATCACTAGCCTGGTAGAAAATTTGAAATCTAAATCTTCATTTGTTATTCATAAATTCTTCATAGACACTTCTTAAGAAACTTTCTGATAGCAATACACACACACACACATATATATAAAACATATATATGTAAATTCTTCATAGACACTTCTTAAGAAGCTTTCTGATAGCAATACATATATATATCTTTCTCACGGTAGTATATTTGCTTAATAATTTTGTTGAACATGGGGGGTGGGATATTTCAAAGAGCAAAATGCTGTCACCTTCAGGAAAACAAGTCACCACAGAAGGACATTGAACAAATATTCTAGTTAGTATGAGCGGCAAAGAGTCCTGTGGAACTACAAGGTGCCACAGGACTCTTTGCTGCTTTTACAGATCCAGACTAACACGGCTACCCTTCTGATACTAGTTAGTATGGTGTATTTTCCAAGAAAGCAAAGAGCATACCATCCACACTAATGAGCAAAAGCAGTATGAATTCCATTCTTTGCTATGGGATTTTGGGAATGCTACAGATAAATGTTCTAAATCTGGATACCATGTTTCCATCCTGAATAGCAAAGGAGTTACCCATCATTTCCAGTGAACGATTGATTAAAAAAAAAAAAAAAAGAAACTCCTCCTTTCTTGTTTTGAGGGGAAAATTATTTTTGCTCATGTTTTATTCCCTTGCTCTTTCTAGATGAACAAAGTAACTTTCTGAACTGTGGATGCAATACTGAAAATACATTCAACTACATGACAGTTACAGTTTACAAATGAATTGGTTTTCAAGCATGGTGCTGGTATCACAAGTATGGGATTGCAATAATTTTTTTTTTTTTACAAATTTCTCTAGTCTGTTATGTGTAGCCAGCACATTGTGAAGGCCTATTCAAGTTGAATGGCCCATTAAAAAAGACAATGGGACATGGGAAAAGCTCATCCTCACATGTGGTCTCTTCAGTCAGCATATGGATAATGACTGCCATGACTCATTGAAGCATGCAAGGGTATGTGACTAGATCAGGTGATCCTGGTCTCCATTTTAATGCCTGTATTTTTCCACGAACTGTGTTGATGGGCTTGGCTTGAAACAAAGATGTTCCCTCCACCTGGAAGAAACTACAAAAGGGGGAAGTGACATCACCACGGGGCCCACTCCCCACATAACAGAACGCCTGGAAATACCTGAGGGACAAAGACTGAACTGGGGGAAGTGCTGGCCCCAGGTGGGAAAGAAGGAAGTCTGCCTGTGTATAGAAGGTTGGACAGTTTGTACATTTCCAATGATGGAGATTCCGCAACCTCCCTAGGCAATTTATTCCAGTGCTTAATTACCCTGACAGTTAGGAAGCTTTTCCGAATGTCCAACCTAAAGCGCCCTTGCCCAGCTAAACTCTTTGCTTCTTATTCATAGACTTAGAGGTCAGAAGAGCCAACCTGACCTGGGGGAAAATTCCTACCTGACCCCAAATATGGCAGTCAGTTAGACCTTTAGCATTTGGGAAAGGTCCACCAGGCAGATATATGGAAAAAAATTCTCTGAAGTAACTTAGAGCCCTTCACATCTAGTTTCCTGTCTACAGAAATTGTGGATTTTTGCTATTAGCAGTCACCAGTGGGCCACATGCCATCATAGGCAGTCCCATTATACCACCCCCTCCATAAATTTATCAAGCTAAGTCTTGAAGCTAGTTAGGTTTTATGCCCCCACAGCTCCCCTTGAAAGGCTATTCCAGAACTTTAGAAACCTTTGCCTAATTTCAAGCCTAAATTTGTTGAAGGCCAGTTTATAGCCATTTTTTTCTTGAGTCCACATTGGTGCTTAACTTAAATAACTCCCCTCCCTCCCTGGAATTTATCCCTCTGATGTATTTATAAAGAGAAATCTTATCTCCCCTCATCCTTCCTTTGGTTTGGCTAAATAAACCAAGCTCTTTGAGTCTCCTCTCATAAGGTAGGTTTTCCATTCCTGGATCATCCAGTAGCCCTTCGCTGTGCCTGTTCTAGTTTGAATTCATCTTTCTTAAATAAGGGAGACTAGAATTGCATACAGTATTCCAGATGAAGTCTCACGATGCCTTGTATAATGGTACTAATTGTACTTATCCTATCCTCAGAGGTTAAGGAGAACATTTTTTCTCCCCCCTCCTTGTAACAACATTTGATGTACTTGAAAACTGTTATTAAGTCCCCCCTCAGTCTTCTCTTCTCCATAGAATCATAGAATCATAGAATCATAGAATATCAGGGTTGGAAGGGACCCCTGAAGGTCATCTAGTCCAACCCCCTGCTTGAAGCAGGACCAATTCCCAGTTAAATCATCCCAGCCAGGGCTTTGTCAAGCCTGACCTTAAAAACTTCCAAGGAAGGAGATTCCACCACCTCCCTAGGCAACGCATTCCAGTGTTTCACCACCCTCTTAGTGAAAAAGTTTTTCCTAATATCCAATCTAAACCTCCCCCACTGCAACTTGAGACCATTACTCCTCATTCTGTCATCTGCTACCATTGAGAACAGTCTAGAGCCATCCTCTTTGGAACCCCCTTTCAGGTAGTTGAAAGCAGCTATCAAATCCCCCCTCATTCTTCTCTTCTGCAGGCTAAACAATCCCAGCTCCCTCAGCCTCTCCTCATAAGTCATGTGTTCTAGACCCCTAATCATTTTTGTTGCCCTTCGCTGGACTCTCTCCAATTTATCCACATCCTTCTTGTAGTGTGGGGCCCAAAACTGGACACAGTACTCCAGATGAGGCCTCACCAATGTCGAATAGAGGGGGACGATCACATCCCTCGATCTGCTCGCTATGCCCCTACGTATACATCCCAAAATGCCATTGGCCTTCTTGGCAACAAGGGCACACTGCTGACTCATATCCAGCTTCTCGTCCACTGTCACCCCTAGGTCCTTTTCCGCAGAACTGCTGCCTAGCCATTCGGTCCCTAGTCTGTAGCGGTGCATTGGATTCTTCCATCCTAAGTGCAGGACCCTGCACTTATCCTTATTGAACCTCATCAGATTTCTTTTGGCCCAATCCTCCAATTTGTCTAGGTCCTTCTGTATCCTATCCCTCCCCTCCAGCGTATCTACCACTCCTCCCAGTTTAGTATCGTCCGCAAATTTGCTGAGAGTGCAATCCACACCATCCTCCAGATCATTTATGAAGATATTGAACAAAACCGGCCCCAGGACCGACCCCTGGGGCACTCCACTTGACACCGGCTGCCAACTAGACATGGAGCCATTGATCACTACCCGTTGAGCCCGACAATCTAGCCAGCTTTCTACCCACCCTATAGTGCATTCATCCAGCCCATACTTCCTTAACTTGCTGACAAGAATACTGTGGGAGACCGTGTCAAAAGCTTTGCTAAAGTCAAGAAACAATACATCCACTGCTTTCCCTTCATCCACAGAACCAGTAATCTCATCATAAAAGGTGATTAGATTAGTCAGGCATGACCTTCCCTTGGTGAATCCATGCTGGCTGTTCCTGATCACTTTCCTCTCATGCAAGTACTTCAAGATTGATTCTTTGAGGACCTGCTCCATGATTTTTCCAGGGACTGAGGTGAGGCTGACTGGCCTGTAGTTCCCAGGATCCTCCTTCTTCCCTTTTTTAAAGATTGGCACTACATTAGCCTTTTTCCAGTCATCCGGGACTTCCCCGGTTCGCCACGAGTTTTCAAAGATAATGGCCAATGGCTCTGCAATCACAGCCGCCAATTCCTTCAGCACTCTCGGATGCAACTCGTCCGGCCCCATGGACTTGTGCACGTCCAGCTTTTCTAAATAGTCCCTAACCACCTCTATCTCCACAGAGGGCTGGCCATCTCTTCCCCATTTTGTGATGCCCAGCGTAGCAGTCTGGGAGCTGACCTTGTTAGTGAAAACAGAGGCAAAAAAAGCATTGAGTACATTAGCTTTTTCCACATCCTCTGTCACTAGGTTGCCTCCCTCATTCAGTAAGGGGCCCACACTTTCCTTGGCTTTCTTCTTGTTGCCAACATACCTGAAGAAACCCTTCTTGTTACTCTTGACATCTCTCGCTAACATCTCTCCAGACTAAACAAACACAATTTTTTTCAATTGTTACTCTTGACATCTCTCGCTAACATCTCTCCAGACTAAACAAACACAATTTTTTTCAATCATCCCTCATATATCATGTTTTCTAGACCCTTAATCATTTTTGCTGCTCTTCTCTGGACTTTCTGCAATTTGTCTACATCTTGTGAAATGTGGCACCCAGAATTGGAAACAATACTCCAGGTGAGGCCTAATCAGTGCAGAGTAGAGTGGAAAAATTACTTCTTGTGTCTTGCTTATACCCCAGAATGATGTTTGCTTTTTTTTGCAATACCATTACACTGACTCATATTTAGCTTTTGATCCACTATGACCGCCACATCCCTTTCTGCAGTGCTAGTTCCTAAGCAGTCATTTCCCCTTTTGTATGTGTGCGTCCAGGTCATTTTGAATTTTAATCCTATCCTCCAAAGCATTTGCAACCTCTCCCAACTTAGTATCAACCACAAACTTCATAAGTGTACTCTCTATGCCATTATCTAAATCATTGATGATGATATTGAAGAGAACTACACCCAGAACTGATCCCTGCAGTACCTCACTCAACTTGCCCTTCCAGCTTGACTGTGAACTACCGATAAACTCTCTGTGGTAACGGTTTTCCAGCCATTTTCGTACTCACCTCATAGTATCTCCTTCTAGGTTTTATTTTCTTAGTTTGTTTATGAGAAGGTCATGCAAGACAATATCAAAAGCCTTTACTAAAGTCAAGATATACCACATCTATCACTTTCCCCCCTTTCCATAAGGTTTGTAACCCTGGCAAAGAAAGCTGCTAGGTTGGTTTGACATGATTTGTTCTTGACAAATCCTTGCTGACTGTTACTTATCACCTTATTATCTTCTAGATGTTTGCATGACATTAGCATCTGCCATCATAGCAATGCTTTACAAGACCCCCTCCCCAGAAAAGCAAACAACAAACCTACAGTGACAGATATCTGCCCTAATCATCTTATGTTCACATTAGATGTAATTAAATATGGATTAACAAATGGTGGGTTCTGGAAAGAGTAAGGAAGGAAGATTATGACTCTGGATAACTACAATGGGCTTTGGATCAAGTCTTCTGAAAAGCATAGATGTCCAATATCATGTTCCTACCTTCTTTGAGAAATAATGTGTATCCACATTTGGAGATAGTATCTGAAGCGCAAGCAGATGAAGGTCAGCAGTGGAAGGTTAATCAAATGTAGTGATTTTTCAGAAAGAGTTTGAAAGAGTATATGAGAGGCATTTAGAGGTGACGTATTTTGATTGTTAAGGGTGATCTATTTTTTATTTTGACATTTTTATAGATTTTTTTATGAGTAAGCAAAGTGGATGAGGTAACACAAAAAAACAACCAAACTCTCTTTTTGACCAGCTCTAATTATTATTATTAGTTCTTATTCTCTTGTGTGAGTATATAGCACAACTCACAACCTAACCCAAAACATCTATTTTCCTGCCACAATGTAAGCTGATTTGTCAACACTGATGTTGCTGCTTCACAGGCTGGCAGTCTCACGGGTAACAGAGCCAATCCCACCTGCAAAACTGAGGCAAAGTTCCCAGGTGACAGCCATCTGGTGGGTTAGTTAGCTTTATAGTTAGACAGAAACCTTCTGCTATATGGCAAGAACTCTAGACCTGCAAACTCAGCCAGAGAGAGAAGAGTAGACAGAGTGTAATAAGTGTTACATTTGGGGATAAGCCGTTAGAAAAACAAAAAACACAAATAACTGCAGAGTCTAATTTCTCCGCCAGGCCCTCTCAGCACTTTGTAGTCTTTGTTTGCAAGTCAGATTGCCTTCAGGCACAACACACTAATTGGATTCACTACAGGAAAGCTTCTCCTTTAGAAAGTCAAAAGGGATAAGGTACAGGGATGAAGTGGGAGGGTAGGGTTGTGACCACAAGATGCTCTTTCCTACTCAAAAGACTACATAGATTGTTTTCAGAGTAGCAGCCATGTTAGTCTGTATCCGCAAAAAGAAAAGGAGTACTTGTGGCACCTTAGAGACTCACAAATTTATTAGTGCATAAGCTTTTGTGAGCTTCAGCTCACTTCATCAGAACATCCGATGAAGTGAGCTGTAGCTCATGAAAGCTTATTCTCAAATAAATTTGTTAGTCTCTAAGGTGCCACAAGTACTCCTTTTCTTTTTACATAGATTGTGCTGCTCTACATTGTTTAAATATGTTTTAAAAAAAGGACTTGGAAGTTGTTTATCATTTTTAAAAGGGAAGAAAGCTGAGGGCTATTTTTAAGTTCCTTTAATACTAACAGGAAAACAATGCAGTCACCAATTATCCAAAACAAAAGAGATTTTGTAATGTTTGTTTCATTATTTAAAAAAAGTTAGCTGGCAGTAAATTAGCAGCTCATTTTATGCCTTTCATCTTCAGCTGTCACTTTCAGTACATTCCTCCTTCAATTTAAGTACAATTTTTGACCAGCTATGTTTCCCCCCACCCCCACGGAAATATGCTGATTGGTGTAATGAAACTAAGACACCTGTGATTACCCTCCTGCATCCCTTTAAAAAAGCTTGTATTTTTAAAAACTCATTTCCACTTTAAAATTGTCTGATAAAGAAACCATGGTGCATAACTGTAGGAGAGCTGGCATTATTTATGCATTCTGCTGAGAAGCGACTTCAAAGAGCAGTTTAGAAAACAAAGCAAAATATGATTTAATCATGTGAAGACTGACATTTATTGCACAAAGGAAGTTTTCCAAAGTTTGCCAAACTAAATTCACATTACAATGTTATTGCTGAACCCATGAGATCTATATGCATTTCAGTCTACAGATAGCAGTGAAAAACACTATCATAAGCCAATAATAATGGAGAGGACAGGATTCATGGCCTTAGGCATGGAGAAAGGGTGGCCATTGTGGCTTGGGGTTATAGAATTATCTCCCTGCTCCAAGAGGGAATTTGTTAACACATTTACACAGCCTGAGATTAATAACTTTCCCACCCCTAGTCCCCTGCAATGAGCTTTCAGTCTAAAGAGACAAGTCAGACAAAGTCTGGGAATAAAGACATATTATCATGCCTGTTTTAAAGACAGGAAACAGAGATGAAAGCTGGGTTTAAAAAGGAGCCTATGAAAAGTAGATGCCTAAATCCCATTGAAATCCAATGGACTCCAGATACCTAACTCCCTTAAATTTCAATCTAAGTAACTTGCCCAAGTTCAGAGAGGGCTGTGCCAGAACTGGGATTTGAACCCAGATCTCCTGAATCTCAGTTCCATGTATAAAACTATCCTTACCCTTTTATGGTATAGCATTTGCCAGGTATCCTGCAATGGTAAACATCATATGTTCAGACTCTACTCCTGTTGGATGTTAATAACCTGAGCCAGATTCTGCAGCGTTGGTTCATACCAAGTAGCACCCACTCAGGTGAATACATCTATTGACCTCACTCAGAGTGCTGGAACTCAGTAGCTGCCATTGGCCTGGAGCAGTGAACTGAGGCCACTGGGAGCCGCGATTGGCCGAACCTGCAGATGCGGCAGGTAAACAAACTGGCTCGACCCACCAGGGGCTTTCCCTGCACAAGCAGCGAAATAAGTTTGGGAACCACTGGTGTAGTAATACTGACAGTTTACAATTGGGAACCTCATACAAAAGCTCAAGCCAATGTGCTGAATATTCATCAGGTGTGAACTCAGTCACCTATTGTTATCAGATGGAGTCATCACCAAAACCTATAATGTGTGGACATTTGTAAAACAAAATAATTAGGAAATGAAAGGGGAATAGGTCTACTCAATGACATAGGAGAGAATCATTTCTGTTTCTATGTGTGTGTTTGTATATATATGAGAAATCCTTCCAAGATTTATTTTATTATTGTGCATCATCTTTATTTAATACTGCCACTTCAGGGTTTTCAGAAGTTTGTTGCATGCTTGCATTTGCAATACTGTGAGAGTTACCTTTAATCCATAAACTCTCATCTATTACCTCTAAAGATCAAAGAAAATATATATATATATTTAAAATTTAGGTCCATCTCTATCTGGAATTGATCTGTTCTAATGGCAGCAATTTTAAAAATAAGATTCAGTTAAGAATGTATATTAAAAGGGGGTATACAGACAATGTATTTAGATCCCAAAATGAGAAATTACAGGGGAATCAGTCAGGGCTAGATTGTGACTTGGAAGAAACACCTATGCAAGGGAGCAAGAGCCCCCTTTATGACCCTATGCAGGCTAGCTGGATCATGGGTCGGAACACACAGTAATTAGCAAGGTTACCACCTGTTTTCACCCTCCCTAGAACACGGAATTGGGGAGGGACAAGGAATAGGTGGAACCTTAGCTTCACATTCCCCTGCATTGGCCAGAATAGGTAAGCCAACATGGGTAGTAGGTAGTAATTTACTGCTGGTATAGGCAGAAGTAAGTTACAAACCTCCTTCCCCCAAAAAGGAGGATGAAGGGTAGGAAGACATGTCCTCCATGTCTATATTTGGGTTAGTACAGTTTATGCAGCACACCTTGCTCAGGGCTGTGCATAAAGTGAATCTAGCCCTCAGTGATTAGTTCAGACTAATAATTAGCCTCATAATTAGGCTAACTGGTTTCTAATAAATGGTGTGGGTATGTGGAAATTATTAAAATGATAGTTTGTAATGTGCTTAATCCTGAAGGGTTTGACTCACAGAAGCTGACATTAGCTTAGTATACATCTGAAAAATACTCAAAGAAATTAAAAGTTAAAGAAAAAATAAAGCAAGAAAGCAAAGAGACAAGGCTAGATTTGGACTGAGAGAATAAGTCAAAGCAGGTAAGTATTCAAGATAAATATTGCAGGACCTCTGAAATCTGACTATCATATCAGCTTTTACTATTTTAGCAAAAACTTTTAAAATATGAATTTCCTCTAGTCATGCTTTGATGCAGGTATCAGAGCTGCTGTAGATTTTCATGCATTCATGAGAAGCCTTGGGAGAGCCTTGTGGCTTATTAGCTTTGAAGCTGGAATAGTATAAATGGGAAAGTCACTGGTGCTAGATCAGCAGTCTGGAAGGAAGAAAGACAAAGTTTAAGTTAGAACTAGCCTGGGGTATAAAGAGAGAGAAAAAAAAAAACAGTAATTGGAATACAGAGTGCAAGAAACTAACAAGAACTGCATGTAACTCCTCTGAATCTGCATCCACTATCATTAGCCACTTAAGTGAGTGCTGTCCACACTGAACATAATTGTCTTTTTATTTTAATAGGATTTAATATTTAACTTTAAACTTCTCTTTGTCTTCTAATCAGTGCTCCCCCCCCCAGGTAATTTTGCTACATACATTTTGTTCTAAATTTTGACCTCAGCATTCAGCCTAACTATATTGGCTGAGCCACTAGGGAAGCTTAAGTGGCTGATGCTAGTAAATATACGTGCAAAGGAGCTAAATGAATTGCACATTGGTTCCTTACATTCTGTATTCCAATTACTGAGTTTTCTTATACCCCAGGCTAGTTCCAACTTAAAATTTGTAACCTTTCTTATATATTTATGCTATTTCCAGACTGCTGATCTTGCACCAGGAGGTGGAATGCAGTAGAGCTGCTAATCTGCTGAATCTCCAAGGGCTGAAATAGACTTTTTTGTGCCCTCATTAATTGTCATGGGAGGGAAATAAGAATTGGAGAATCTGTGTAGTGGTCCCTGCAAATTTTCCATCTGCCCCCAAAGAACTGAGTTCCATGACTGCTTTGTGCAAGATCTTGGAATCCTGTCTATATGCCCTCACAGAAGAAATGCAGTAGCTCCATTAAGGATCCTTTGCATCCATGGAGCAGTGAAGGAGACAGATTTGGGTCATGGTGATCAATATTTATATTAGCATCAGAAGTTTGATCTGTTTTGTTTTGTCTTCTAAAGAAAGGGAAATTCTTGAACTAAATAATTTGATCTCCTCTTTAAAACTAAATACCCTGCAAATGGCTACACTCACATGCAGGTTGTTTCTTACATCCTGGTTATATGCTGTGAAGCAAATACATTTATAAGTGAAACATCGACTTTGGAGTCCCTGCTCAGAAATGAAGGTAAAGCACACAATGAACCATTGTAAAGGTCCTTTCATCAAGAGACTGTATTAGAGATACATTCTGCATGATGGGAAGATAATATAGATATAGTGGATCTTGAAAGCCTTTTGAAAACGTTAAGTCTTAATAGTCTTCAGAATATTTTGAAAATATTTTAATACATAGTTTTATTTCAAAAGAAAATTCTTCAGAGTAGAATTAAAATCAATTCTTATTTCAAGGTGACACCCCCATATGCTGAAGTCTTCCCACAGCTGTGTTATTACCTAACCTAATTCTCCTCCCCCATTTGTCTCTCACAATAAGGCAATTTTGGGAACAAAGATCCATGACCTGTGGAACAGGATGGGGTATATATTATTTTAGATTTAAAAGGTATTTAAAATGACATACACCAAGTTCTACGTGCCCTAACAATCACTTAGACTTACAATAACATAATAATGACCACCCAGTGCTGATTAACACATTGACTTATGAAATCTTCCTGTTTCATGACAGGTTAGATCCCCTCCTCCTCTTAATAAGTTTTTCACTAAAGAAACACCTCACTGTCAAAAATAAATCACTAAGCAGGCAAGTACCATCTTCCCCCAACCCCCTCATTCTATGAAGGATACTCATGAAGATGATGCACGTTCAGTATAAACATTGACATGCATGAGCTTCTTTAGGTTGCAGGACGAAATTTGACTCATCTATGTAAATATGGAGTAACTCCACTGAAGATGATGGGAATTACACTGGTGTAAACAAGAGCAGAATCTGAAGGATGGTATTGCACAGATATAACTGCAATCAGCATTTGGCCTGCAGTATCCATTAATGTTGATGCCACACTGTTGTTTGTTCTCTGTTTTGCCTTAAGTGGATAGTATTAAATGAAACTCCAGCTTCAAAATATTTGGTTTCTTCTGGAAATTTGAATTGAAGGGGTTAAATTTATCCTGCTTGTAATTCTATTCACTGTAATTGATTTGCACTAGATACAAATTTGTTTTAAAGTTTTCCAAATGGATTTAAAATTATTCACAAGGTATTATCTTTATCAGAACAAGCTACAGTAGCACACAAAATTTCTGTTCTTATGACTTCCTCAGCTTATTTCATCCTCCTTGTCATCTTGACCACCAATCAAGGTCTATTTTCCAGAACTATATCTAATACCTGTTGTCATATGTGGAGTTGTTTTCTGTGTGAAAAGGAATGGAAGTGAAAGTTTGTAGAATCACAGAAATTTAGAACTAAAAGGAACCATGGTAGGTCAGCTAGTCCAGTCCCCTGCACTAAGGCAAGAGTAAAGTATTATCTAGATCATCCCTGACAGGTGTTTGTTGAACCTGTTCTTAAAAACCTCTAATGATGAAGATTCCGCAACTTCCCTAGATAATTTGTTCCAGTGTTTCACTACCCTTACAGTTAGGAAGTTCTTCTTAATGTCTAAGCTCAATCTGCTCAAATTTAACCCATTATTTCTTGTCCTTTCCTCAGTGGATGAGTACAATTGACTACCCTTCTCTTTATAACAACCTTTTATGTACTTGAAGACTATGTCATGTCCCCGCCCCCTTCCCCCCGTCTTCTCTTCTCCAGACTAAACAAACCAACTTTTTTTTCGATCTTTAATCGTAGGTCATATTTTCTAGACCCTTAATAATTTTTGTTGCTCTCCTCTGCTCCTTATTCAATTTGTTCACATCTTTACTGAAGTGTGGTGCCCAGAACTGAATGCAGTGCTCCAGTAGAGGCCTTCTCAGTGCTGAGTGGAAGAATTACTTCTCATGTCTTCCTGACAACATTACTGCTCATACATCCCAGAATGATGTTAATTTTTACTGCAATGGTATTGCATTTGTTGACTCATATTTAGTATTTAGTTCACCAGTTTAGCTATTCAGTTGTCAGTTCTTTTAATTCAGTTTAGAGATGAAGCAAAAATCACACAAGTATCACTTGTAGAACTAGCTTCACCTTAAAAATGAATGTCTCTGTTCATTTGGTATTCAAATAGGTAGATCCTGTTCAGGCTGTTTATGTTCTGTCTGAAGAGAGTGAAAGATCCTTGCCACATTTCTTGTTGGATGACTCTGAATAGTTTGTTGACACTGTTGCTGTACTTTAACAGAAACTAGCATGACAAATATTAGCTGGGAGTGTTTGTTTGGAAATAATGACAGGTTTCAGAGTAACAGCCGTGTTAGTCTGTATTCGCAAAAAGAAAAGGAGTACTTGTGGCACCTTAGAGACTAACCAATTTATTTGAGCATAAGCTTTCGTGAGCTACAGCTCACTTCATCGGATGCATACTGTGGAAACTGCAGTATGCATCCGATGAAGTGAGCTGTAGCTCACGAAAGCTTATGCTCAAATAAATTGGTTAATCTCTAAGGTGCCACAAGTACTCCTTTTCTTTTTGTTTGGAAATAGTGTTTCAACCAATGCACAGATCCAGATCAATGGACCAAATCTATTCCTTGTGTAAGACCACTGAAGTCAAGAAAGTTACAGTAAAAATGCATAACCATTTCATAGTTTAAAATAGTGAATTGCACCAAGTGGCCTAAAATTTTTTATATATGACAAAGTATATTTATCTCAGGGAGATGTGCACTTAGATACTTTGCAATTAATATTATAGCCACAGACTATGACAATTAAACACCATTGTAGGAATGTTTGTTTCATACAAGTTATTGTCCTGTATAATGCAGCTATTGCTATTTGTATACATCACACACACATTTATTTTGCATTACAACACGCACACACACAAACACTCACAGCAATATGAATTGTCTGTTTACATAAAGAAGATGGATGACATGGAAGGCATTCAGAATACAGGCACTGTACAGTGCTCATTGATCATCACCTGAAAGGACAAAATCTTCACCCCACACCAAACCATAATAATTGGACTTGACAGCTTTGCAATGCCAAAGTAAAGGAAAGTTCACTGGGGATGGGGTAAGTCTCCCTTAAGATTCAGACAGCTGCTTTGTATATGCTCTGACAGGTAGCTGGTGGATCTTCATAGGAGTGGATCCACGGGTTCTCTTCCTGCTCCTCATCTGACCCTGTCAACCTACTAAACACCACTACATGGAGGCACAAAGATCCTCCACGAACTCCCTAAATCCAATCAACATCTTTTACAGAAAGAATTCACTGGTTGCACAGCAGAAAGCACCTTCTATGACCAAAGAGCAGGAACAGGGGAAGGGGACAATTTGCCTAAGAGGAATTATAGTGTTGCACCACACCAGTGAGTGTATTCTGACTGGCAGGGAAAATCACCATTCCAGAATAATAGAATTTAAGTGCAATGGGTTTTATTCAGTGTGTAAAAACAGTAATTAAATTAAACAAAAAAAATGACTTTCTATAACTTACATAAGTGATTAAAAAGACACTAGGTCAAACACATCTATGGTGTAATTCTATGGCTATTAGTCATTAGGATTGAATTTGGACTACTTTATTTAGATCATCACATGAGACCCTAAAAATAGGTCAGACAGCTTTCTCACTTGGGTAGAACAGCCTCTTAATTTTACCAGGGGAATTAAATGTATATTATTAAGGGTTTGTTCTGTTCTTTTCATCATTGTACAATTTATTGGCATTTTCTTTTATCTGATTTAAGTCCACGAACATGAACACTTGCAGAGCTGACAGTCATTTTCATTAACTACGTACAATTACTTTGAAGTAAAATCTTCAGTCTATTGAGATGTAATTCCAAGCTAATGTGCAAAGCTATTCTTTTTAGCCTTCAAAAAGCCTTACTTTTACAGGAATTTACTTTAAATTAAACTTACAAAAGTCTTCAGACAACAGTTTCTGAAGCGGTAAAGAGGGTGTAATTGGAACAGTATGCAATTGGCTACATCTTTTTATACTTAGCTTTCCTTTTAGAAAAGGCTGTTTTTAGCATCTGTGCCCTATTTATAAAATGATTTATCTTTTGCTGGGTTAGAGCTCCCCTCAGTGGTTAATTGCTATGACACATAGAGGTCTCAGGTCATTAATATTTTGCAAAATACAATAATGCAAAATGTGTGCCTGGCTATTTTTAAAACCTAAAACGATGCTTGTTACTGTATAGGAAAAATCTCTTACCTACATGTTGTTTTAAAATTATACCATTATCTTTTCTCTTTAAAGGCTAATAGTTCCCTGTTTGAAATGAGTTGCTGAGGGAACTTTAATTGAAACATATTTATTGTTTGATTATACAGTAAGATATTCTTCTGTGGTTTGCAAACCTAGTTCAGATAAAATAGGAATTGGTCCAAATCTTCACCAAAACTTAAGCAACAATGCCTCTATTTTAAAGATAGAAAAAAGTTTAGTGAAATGTTTGAAACTTTTAATTGTATACTGCCCTTAAATTATTAGTTTTGCATGAAGGCAAGAAGTGGGAGTATCACACTACAACAAAATTGTGGTTCTCACAATATTTCTGGCCCAGCAAAACTAAGTACTGGAAATCTTTGAAGATAGAAAAGGAGCAACTCCCAAGAGGCACGACTTAGTGATCTGGCAAGGGGATGACAGGTGCTCTAATGTCTTGTTACTCCTTTTTGATACCCGTTCCAGCCCTGCAATAGTATGTGTTTGCCATAGTTGAGAATCCCTTCAATGGTCCAGCAAGGGCACCCACTCACAGGCTTCCAGCTCCTAAGCTCTTGTCTTTCTTGGGTGGAGACATGCCTCACTCCTTCCTGACCAGGCCATTTACAGGCTGCACAGTTCCCCACCTTCACTGTGTTATTCTAATCAGAGACAGGTTCCCATGCACACCTGCTTGCTTTCTCTTCAGAGATGGTTAACAGGTGGAATTGCAATAGTTATAAGGTGCCACAGTTCTTTCTAAGCAAGTCTATTTTAGACTTAAGAGCACTACAGAGAATATATATTAAAAAAACGAATAAAAGCCTACATTCATGCTAATAAGCTTTCATCATCCCAAATCTAACAGGCTCTGGCAGGAACATTCCTTCAAACCCCACCCAAAGGGATTCCTTCGGGCTAGAGGTTCACCATAGCTTCAGCTCAGAACAAGCATGCAGTCTTATGGAGCCTCAGTGGGCCCAATTCTTCCCTAAGGACCGAAGCCCTCTGTTAGCCAGGATTCACGGGCATTTCCTGGATCAAAAAGAATCCTGAGTCCATTTAAAACCAGGCTATTTATCAAAAAAGCCTCTCTATGTCTGTTGGACCCTGGAGAATCCAGGTTGAACAAGTATAAACACATATTTCCAGGGGGATGGTTTCAAAGGACTGATTATGGTAGCATCCTCGCACTGCTAGAGAAGGTTCATACAGTTCCACAATAACACATACACATACACAGTTGTATTTTTAATGCAATGGACCCAAAGACATCAGATCTAATTCAATAAGGTTTAACTTAATTAACTAAATTTTATTCAGGATATTGTCTATCTGTCAAAGTCCCCTTCTGTGATTTGGTGCTCTGCCTGGGCCACAAGTTATGTCCACCTCTTCTGGGGTATGTAAAGAGTCCAACAAAGGATACTTCCACTGCCCAGCAAGGGGCTTTGGATGTCAAAGCCCACAAATCAGGACTTTCTAGGATATGGGGTTTTCCAAGTCCTCAGTCTCTAGTATCAGTATAGGCTTTCTGCCTCTGCTGCATCACGGGGTGGGTAGGGGAAGCCAGGTCTATCCTCTCCACAAGGTTCCAATCTAGAGACAAAAGATAGGTGGATGTGTCTTGCACCCTAGAGTGCTATGTGACTACTTCCCTGGATCACTTTCTAC
Source organism: Eretmochelys imbricata (assembly GCF_965152235.1). NCBI lineage: Eukaryota > Metazoa > Chordata > Testudines > Cheloniidae > Eretmochelys > Eretmochelys imbricata. The sequence continues at coordinate 88,527,385 of NC_135572.1, read as the reverse complement.
CAGCCTTCCCACACAAGAAGGAAAAGCAAAGGCATGTAAACAAAATAATTCAAAGAAGAAGTCACCAACCTTGCAAATGTCCAGAATCCTTTTCTCTCAGCAGGTCCAGTAGACCATTACTAATCAGGGGCCTCAGCAATTAGGTCTCTTACTGTGCTTATTTTGCAGATCTTCAGAGAGTAGATCTTTTCACTGCCACTGGCTGCCTGCAAGTGAACCTACCTCTCAAGCCACGGACTGTAGCTGGATAAGCATGCATTAAACAATCAAGTGCATCTATAGTCTATACAAAATTATCTGAACCTCATAGGCATAGAAAACTCAGTGTAAAGAGGAGTAGAAATCTCATACTGGAAATAAAGTGATTAAGGAGCTGCTCTGGTCCCAGGCAGCTATGCCCTACCACACCTGCAAGGCACACATGGGCTGGAGAAGATGCTTAAAAGGGGAATAGAGTGTTAGGATACACCAGGTGTTAAGATACACCTAATCTTGCTTTCTGAACCATCCTGGCTTTCTCTGAAAATTATTCCGGAGATCTCTTAAACAAACAGTAGTTTTCTAAGTCAAATGAAGGTCCTTCAAGTGAACTCTTTATCTCTATGGCATAGCAATTTTTGGCAGGTATTTAAAAATAAAAACTATTAAGGGTCAAGGTGCAAATATATGAGCCCATAAAAGAGTTTAAAATAGATAATCAGCAATAATAAAACACTCTTTCAACTTTCAAGGCTATATCTTAGCTACCAAAATTTGGAATCATGAACTGAAAATTCTATAACCCATGTATGATTTATTACTTCCACGATAAGATGCACTGACATTTGGATGGAAAGCATACACTGAGTTATTCAGTGAATTATGCAGCATGTATAGTGTTTTCTAAAGCTGCTTGTGATTTATCGTTTTCACATAATATTGTATATGCATTTACTCTATCTATTTAGTGTTCTAAACCCTAACATTTTAAGGGCAATTTGTCAGTTTAAGTAAGGAACAGGAAGTTCTTATCTGTAACAATAATAGGCAAACAACAATAGATTCAGCAATAGCTTTGGTTCCAAAAAGCCATCAGAAATTCATATGGCTATAATATTTATCTAGCACTTCATAAGTGTTTATTAACTAACACTAATCTTCACAACAGCACTATGCAGCATTTAAGTATTGTTATCTCCATTTTACAGTGGTAAATTGAGAAAGTGAAGCCAAGTAGCTTGCCTAAATCCTTAGAGAATGATATAATCAGAGCCAATACCAGGATTAAAACCTGAGATTAGATTATTGAAATTGCAAACTCTTCACTGTAGGGACCTGGAATGGTTTAGAAAGCAGCTGGCACAGTTTTGGTGCTACACACTGGTAATTTTTAAAATCAAACTGAGAGTTCATGGCTCTAAGGCTGAGTTCCACAAATTGATTTAGGTACCTAAACTCCAGATTTAGGCACTAGTGTAAGCCACAACCCCCGCCCCCACTGAACTGCCATTTACTCCTGTAGGCACAAAACTCACTTAGTCCCTGTATTTTCACAGCAAAAGTCCCCTAGGATAGGTGGCAGGTATGGGAGGCTAAGCCTCTCCAAACAGCTGGCCCGCCACCTTTGGAACACGCTGCTGCCAAAAGGGTGGGTGCCCTGGCCTTGGTCCTGCCCATGTTCTGCCCTAAGGCCCTGCTCACACTCGTCCTCTTCCTCCAGAGGCCCCACGCTTCCTCTGCCTCCTCCCGTCCCCACTCCGCCTGCATGGTGGCCTTGCGGGAGGGGGCAAAGAGGTGTATGTGAGCGGTGAGCGGTGAGCAGCTGGCTGGCTGGTGGGCAGGTGTGGGGGCCGGGAGAGGGGTCAAAGAGGTGCAAGAAGTGGGTGGGGCCTGAGGGAGGGGGCGAGGAGGCATGAGCAGTGGGCAGAGATGGTCTGGGGGAGAGTGTGAAGAGGTACAAGTCAGGGGGACCTCAGGGAGGGGGACAAACAGGGCTGGGTTGGGAGCAATGGTGGGGCTTCAGGGGGAAGAGCAGCCTCCCCAAATGGTGAAGTCACGCCGCCCATGTCCCGTAGGTGCCTAAGTTTATGGTTTCTGGGCATGCGCACTGCTGCCTCAGGCAGGTCCCTGGATGTCTATCTCATGCCTATGCCCAAATGCAATCATCAAACCAGGTGAACATAGGCATTCCTCCACCTGATTTGCCTCTGGGCTTGATCAGGCAGGTGTGCTCTGAGTATGCTATTTCCTCATTAAACAATATTTTAAGTTGTTCATGAAATCTCTTGAAAGCTAGGATGGTCTCATAATTTTTACCATTACTAAAAATAGCCACCAGAGATCTCCCTTTTCTTCCAATGAGACTTAAGCCTCAGGTTGCCCTCAGAGAAGATGGACTTCTCTATTCACCAGAAAACAGGGAAGAAGCAGGTGAATGTGGACGTGCAGAGAATGAGATAAGCGTGTGAAAGAGAAAATGCAATTGGAATGGTAAGTGTTGGGGGATGAAGATTGGGGGCTGAGAGAGAGATGTGGGGCAAGGAACTAAGACCCCAAATCCAAATGAGTTATAAAGCCAATCACATGAATGTTTAACTGATAATACTGCAGATCTCTTAATTTGTGCAGATTTATACACTTGCAAAATATTGTTGGTATTTTAGGCAGATTTTGAACTCCCTTCAGGGGAGCGGTGACTCATGTTTCCCTGCTACCTCTGCCCAGGCCACGGATGGGATATAATGCATACTGCTTGGCTGCACCTGTAGACTGAACAAAGGCACACTGATCTATGCTTTTCCTGAGTGGTATGTCTACAGAGCACTTCCTGCAGCAAATTCACAGCAGAGTGAAGCACTGAATAGCACTGACCGAGGGGGAGAGGGAAGGAGCCCAGCAGCAGTACAGGCCCTGAAAGCAGAGACGGCGTGTAAAACTGAAGAAGTGAGGGAGCCTTGGCTGATTGGAGAGGGTATGTATCTTGAGGTTTTGGGGGCTGGCAGGAATGAGCCTCGTGTGGCATGGATGACTGGAACATACACTGGGAAAGCAAAGGAGGTGTAGGAAACAAGCTGACTGGGAAAAGCCTGGTGGCGGGAACATGACTGGCTTGTGGCCCATAAGGTGTCCGGCTGCTTCCCTTCTGCTATTTAGCTGAGAGGAAATCGGGCTGGCTGGGGTGAGTGAAAAGCATGTCAGACTGTGGACAGCAAATGTGGCATCATGTATTTTAGACACCCTGACACTAATTTATTATGAAGCCATATCTTATTTTATTATTTACATCCTAGTTTTCGTCAATGACCCATTTCCTTAAAGTAAAGAATGCTGTAAAATAAGATATATGTTGGGGCCCTCTAGGTGTATTCTATTGGGCTACATCACAGATAGTAACTTCATCTTTATTAACTAACAGCTACATCACTAACACAACCTTATCATCTCCATTTCCTTTAGACAGTTTGGTGTGTTTTTTTTTTTCCTCTGGGAAATCTTTATAAATCTTAAACCGATCTAATCTACTACCCTGTAGTAAACTTTGGTGTCAAAAGTAAAGCAGGATGTAAAATTACAAAAGCGGCACTACCATAGTCTCTGCAGGGGACTGGTGGAGAGTTACACCTATGGCTAAATCAACCTTTCTGAGCTACACCACTCCAAGGAGAATTAAAAATGGGATAGTGCCTCTTCTGTGTGAGCAAACCATTCTCTCCAGTGCACCCAGCCCAGGCTTGCCCAGTGCAGATGGGAACAGATCCCTGGCCCATTCTCAGTCGTATTAGAGCTGCTCAGGAATTTTCTTACTAAGTGTTTTTCATCAGTTTGTCAAAACCAGATATTTTCAAAGCTTATTTAAAAAAAAACCACTGAATTGTGAAATATGCTTTTTGAGGTATTTTTGTAATGTTCATTATAAACCATTAAAACCCATCCCTGCAGTTAAAACAAAAGGCACATCAGTAGTCTAACCACCTCATTTTACCAACAGACCTTCAAAGAGATGCACAGAAAAATACACAATTTGGAACATTCTGGGGATTAAAATTAATAATTGCTTTTCTTCTTCCTTGTTGTCAAAAATAAATTTAATTTCAAGTGAATGAGTTTCACTGATTTATAGTATTTTAATAAAAGCTCCTCTGTTTGTGTCTTTCTGGAATTTCAAAGTCCTGTGGCTTGATTTTTGAAAATTTTAAGAACATTTCACCTCTCCTTGGAGTTTTCCAAAAAGCCTGGTAGAGCATTTTAAAACATCAGTAACAGTTAGGGAAGGGAGCACCCTCTAAATATAAAAAAGAAAAGAAAAAAACATCTTGCCAGCACAAGCAGGAGTGACCTGCTATATCTCTTTATGTGTTATATTACCTACGGTCCAAGAGAAGTCACGCTTTGACATGCAGGTGATAATCATGAATAATCTATTTGCACAGGCTCAAATAATTAATGTAGCATTGAAGAGCCAGTGTGTGAATAGAAGTCACCATTAAATTTGTATTCCTTTAAAGTAATTATAAAATCCTGTGCACAGCTGATCCTCTTTGGTGCAGTATTTTCCTAAAGTGTGATTCCACAGCTTTGCAAAGCCATGCGCAGAAGAGTATGCTGTGATCTGAAACACGCTGAAGGGACGTGTTCATATCACTACAGCTGTGTGGAACAATGATCAGAAGGCGGAATACATGCCAGACTCAACTCATTAGGAAATATTCCGGTCTGCCAGCTGTGCTCTCCCAGCTACTACAAACTCAGTGTCACCAGGAGACCTGCCGCACATCCATTAAGTATTTTAAAAAGGCTGTTTTTCAAAGAACATCTTCAATGTAGAGCCAAGTTTAATGCTGGGTCTTAGCAACCTGAGTTCATTATATCCAGCAATGGGGACAAAAGAGTTCATGATTCACATGTGGTGACTATTCATATTCACACTGCGCTTTGCATATTGCTTACACTTACCTGTCCATCCCTTGTTTCCTGCATGACAACCATGCTGTTGAAAATGTATTTGAAGTCACACAGTACTCAGTCTGTGGTTACTCTAATTCAAACAACAAATGCACTTATAATGTCACAGCACCTAAGCGGGTTTGCATGCTCTGATGGAAGGGGGAAAGCTGCTTCTGAACCTTTAAAGTCCTACTGTCTCTTCTCCCCAATGTTCACTTCATAAAATGCCCAAACTAGTCAGGACCCTCGGTTGTACCTACTTTTATTTAAATGTGTATATTCTGAAGGGAATTTAGACCCCCCCACACTCCCTCCAAAAAAAAAAAGCCTTAAAGGAATCCCTCTCAAAGCAGGACTCATAGGTGATAGACATCTGCTCCCTTTCCTTTTGTCTGTGGGAGAAGTGATGCCTCTCCTGCTGTCCCTCCCCATTCTGCAACCTTAAGCCTCCCATCACACACACACAGCAAGGTCTTTAGGAGCTCCCTGATGTTCCCCTCTACTTCACAGCTACTGAAGGACATCTCCATTCAGCAGCTGAGCTGCCTGCCTCTGCCTTCCCGGAGTTCCTTCCCCTAGGGTTCCCGCATGGCAAAAACAGGCCTCTGGGGGAGGGGACAATAAATTCCTTATATAGGCTTATTTTTGGTTTGCATTGGTCCTGCCTCTTTCTAAGCAAGAGCTAGGGATACAAAAGCACTCTAAGCATCAGAAAAGGGGTTGCCACAGGGAAGCTGAGATAGCTGAGTGACAGGGGACTGCTCCAGTAGACAGCCTGGAATCTTGTAATGAGTGACAGAGCATGCCACAGACACACTTTAACTGGAGATAGGCTAATGTGAATAAAATGTTTCCTGGAGAATAAAAGAAAGCAAGAGGGGGATGGAGGGGCCAAATGCTCTCCTCCCAAGGTTTTTGCACTTGCTCAAAGTTCCATTTGCCTTATGCAGTTGATCCAGTAGTAAATCAGCACATCTCCTGCAGGAGTGGTCCAAAGCATCACTCTGGCTGTGTGGTCTCAGTACAACTGAAATTTGACCTGTCCACCCCTCCATCCAGACGCAGAGGTAGTCAGGTCAAATGGTGTTACGACCTAGTGTAACGGGAGTCTGTCTGTGTATGGCGGAATGCAGGGAATCTACTGAAAACTAGACTCCTGGCAGCACCGGCTCATGCACTGTGTTGGTAAGATAGAGGGGAGACTCCCTGCCTGGGAGTCACAGAATCGCTGGAGGGGAGAGAGGGGGAGGGTGGTAAGATGAGCAGGGACCAGAGTTTGCCCTCACTCCCCAGAAATATCTGAACTGTCACCACCTAGGAGAATGACAAAATATGTGGGAGAGATGAAAAGAACAAAAAAAACCCCTAAGATGAAGAAAAAAGTTTTAATAAGTCAGATGTTTTTAAGTGAAAGCAAGGATCATGCTTTTCAATGGCATCTTGCTACGGTTTCCCCTGATTCCATGACAGTTGTCACATTTTGGAGGAACTTGAATTTACATCATTACATGTGAAGATAATTAAACAGAGACTTTCAACATGGCTTGTGAAAAATAGCATTGCAACAGGAAATTTAAAGAAAAAACCCTGGGGTCTGTAAATTCTGTCATTATATACATATTCAAGAGGTCAAGTCTATTATGCACACGTATCTCATGGAAGAATTCATTGTCTACAAAATGTCATGACTGTTTAGAAAGATTTTTTGTTCAAATACTTCACAGATAGCTAGGAATGAGGCTCAAAGGCTTCCACAGATAAAGAACAATTAGAGGGACTTCTTCATTGTGCTGTAGTTTGTTCAACTAAATAGATTTCAAAACTTTTGCTCATATTGTGGAGCACTTACTTGTGTAAGTAGTCCCATCGGGTATGTCTACGCTGAAGCTGGGATGTGTGATTCCCAGCACAGGTAGACTCATCTAGTTCAGCTTTCATTTAAAAGAAAAAGTAAGTTTATAGGCTTTGAGGTTGCGGAGAAAATCTTAATAATCTGAACCTCAAAGGCTCAGACACCAGAAGACAACCAAAAAGAACCACAAATGTATTAATTTTGTAGTCTCACAGTTTTTATGCCAAGCCCATGATTTTTTGAGTCTGTCTCCTGAAGTTTGAATTCTTGGGCTGGCAATAATGGAAATTGCATGGCCTACTCCACGTTAATTTTTGACAAAGGCATCCAGAGTCCAGGATAGGGCTCCCCTTTTTTTTAATGATTCACATTTGTTAAGCATCTACTAGTTCCATGTGTCTGTGTGGGGAACTGAGAAGAAATGAAGACATTTTTGTCTTTTTGCCAATTTCCTTTAATCCCATGTTTCATTTTTCCATGGAATGCTTGTCCTTCATGCTATGGCAGTAGTATGATGAGAGAACATTTAGTACAATACTACACAGAATTTTTTTTTAAGAAAGCTTTGTCAGTCTCCTTTACAATCAGGTTGTCCTCTGTTTTTCAAGATACTAGGAAACTGAGATTAGTTCTCACCTATGAGTATTTTCTTGGTACATAGTTGCCAAATAATATCAAGTCAGATAACTATATACCCACTTGTCACTTGGTACAATAATATCTTCCTCCTTTGCATTTTTGCAAGTTTGTTTGTAATCTTTTGTAGTTCAGCTGCCAAATCACTGAAAAATGATAATGTATTAATAATTGGTGTGTGAAAATAGGACAAAACTGTCACTGAAGTTAAAGATAAAAACAACTGAAAATGTCAATGATGTGTACAGAATTTAGGGCAAGTCAACACAGGTTCATTCATGACCTTTTTACGAACTTCATCACAAATGCCACCTTTACAGTTTCAGCACCAAAATATAACATAGTTTTCTGGTTTAAATTCAGAAGGTTAAAGTATTACACTAGGGTACAGTTTTTAGACTTTTGCTGCTGAGGAAATAATGACAAATAGAGTTGAAAAGAAATTAATTACTAACATATTGTTTTCTTTTTTTTTTTTACATCTTTAATTTTAAGTGAACTTGATACTGATGAAGATTCCGGTTTATCAGAAGTCCTATATCCATATGACTGCTTCAGCAGAGCTGGTTTCCCCACCCTGTCCTTGCCATTGTATTTCATAAATTCATACATTCTAAGTCCAGAAAGAACTGCTGGGATTATCCAGTCTGACCCCCTGTCCAACACAGGCCATAGAACTGCCTCAAAATAATTACAAGAGCATAGCTTTTAGAAAAAAAAAAGAACATTCATTCTTGATTTAAAAACTGTCAGTGATGTAGAATCCACCATTACCCTTGGTAGATTATTCTGATGGTTAATTATCCTCACTGTCAAAATTTTATGACTTATTTCTTGTCTGAAGTTGTCTAGCTTCAGCTTCCTGTCATTATACCTTTCTTTGCTACACAGAAGTGCCCATTATTAAATATCTGTTCCCTATGTAAGTACCTACAGACTGTAATCAAGTCACCCCTTAACCTTCTCTTTCTTAAACTAAATAGATTGAACTCTTTGAGTCCATCACTATAAGGCATGTCTTCTAATCCTTTAATCATTCTCATGGCTACTCTTTGAACTCTCTCCAATTTATCAACATCTTTCTTGAATTGTGGGTACGAGAATTGGACAAAGTATTGCAGCAGCAATCTCACCAGTGCCAAATACAGAGGTAAAATAACCTCCTTACTCTTACTCGAGATACCCATGTTTATGGGTTCCAGGATCACATTTGCTCCCTCTTTTGGTCACAGTGATACACTGGGAGTTCATGTTCAGTTGACCCACAAATCTTTTTTAGAGTCACTGCTTCCCAGGACAGAGTCTACCATCATGTAAGTGTGGTCTACCTTCTTTGTTTCTAGATGTCTACATTTACATTTAGCTATATAAAAACACATATTTTTTGCTTGTGCCCAGTTTACCATGTTATCCAGGCTCACTCTGAATTTTAATCCATTTAATGTGGGCTATGTTATTTTTATATTGTTGTAGGTTTTTTTTTTTAATCAAAATGCTATGTGGTACCAAGTCAAACACCTTACAGAAGTCCAAATATGTTATGCCAACATTATTACCTTTATCAACTAAACTTTTAATCTCATCAATAAAAAATATCAAGTTAGTTTTATGGGATCTGTTTTCCATAACCTCATGCTGATTTGCATTAATTACATTTCTCTCCATTCATTCTTTATTAATCAAGTCTAGTATTAGCTGGCCCCATTATCTTGCCTGGGATCCATGTCAGACTGGCAGGCCTACAATTAGCTAAGTCATTCCTTTTACTCTTTTTTAAAAATTGGCATGACATTAGGTTTTTCTCCAGTCTCCTGCTGTAAGGACCTGGGAACTAGAACCCAGTCTGCAGAGTCTGGTGCAGCTGATGTTAGTTGAGATAGCCAACGGACTTGCTGATGTTGATAATTGTGTGTGTGTGTGGTTTTGTATTTGTGATGAAAATATAAATTTAATTTTTAATTGTGCTTTCTAAATTCCTGGTGTTTGTATCAAAGGCTTTGGGACAACATTCCAGTAGTGATGAGATAAAGATGAGTTGAACCTCTTACCAATTGCCTAAGCCATTTAGTTCTGCATAATAATTAAACCTTAAAAAAGCTTAATAAAATGTAGAGATTTAAGAGACTTCTTAGAACAAAACTCTTTTTATTTATGAAATATTCAAATGCTGATGTTTCTAAGCATTAGCTTTCGGTATGATGGATAGAGTCATGGAGAATTTGGTTGAGGAAGCAAGGCACTTCACCACTTTATTTCTTCATCATAAAGGAACATTAAACTTAACTTAAAGCTCCTGCTCCTTTAATTCAGTGGGAGTTTTACCACTGACTTCAATAGGAGAGGAATACGATTCTACTGAAGGTGATTTTGGTTTATCTTAATAATGCATTTTGTCAGTTTTATTACCTCCTACGTTGTCACTTTAAAACTGAGGAATCTATGAAATAGGTGATGAAATATCCCACTATTCCAATGCATGGCTGCCATTTTGGATTTTTCGTCTGTTGTGTGAATTCCTGTGACTACTCTCAAAGGTCTCAATGCTTTTTTTTTTTCTCTCTTAATTAAAAAAGCAGTCTTGAAAAGACAGTATCTACATTACTCTAATCACATCTGAAATGATAACTATAATTTTCCCCCTGCACCCACAAAAACTTCCAGGGACCCTGTAACCCCCCCTTGTTTTAACAGTAAGAACACACTGCTTCACAACAGTTAAGTACATTAAAGAATATTAATTGAAATATAATGGACTATTCAGGCAGAAGTGCACTTGGAGTCACAACTGTGTTACGAATTACACCTGGTAGGACACGCACACAAGTGCTACGAATTACACCTGGTAGGACACGCACACAAGTGCTACGAATTACACCTGATAGGACACGCACACCAGTGCTGCGAATTATACCTGATAGGTCACGCACAGTTCGAATCTAGGCTGAGGCACAGAAACAAAGTCCACAACTGCAGAGTTCCCAAAAGACACTAAGTTTATTACGCTCGAGCGTGGTGCCCCCCTGCTAGCCAGGAGGGGACCCTGAATGCAGATTATACAAAGGTTATATACCTTTTAGCAAAGCATGTTGCCCTCGTGCATCGGAAACCTTAGCCAATAAACAAACCCTTGTCTTATCTACCACCTATCCCTGCTTGGTGCATTCCTCGTGCTATACCAGTATGTTAATTACACAGCATGGTCCTAAAGCCATGCATCAGTAACTTTTATTATCAGGATGGGAGGCCTCACATCAAGGCCAAGAGACAGGGAGTTAGAGACTGACAAAAACCAGATACTGGGAGTCAAGGCAGGCTGGAGACAAGGAGGAGGATTTTCACAGGGATTCAATATCTAAGGATTACTCCTCCTGGTGTATGATGTGCTGGCATTTAAACAATGGTGGGCCCCAAACCAAAATGGAGTCACATGTGCTAACTTTTCCTTAACAGTCCTCCCTTTTTTTTTTTTGTACGTCAGTAAGCTATATTGGGGCTGAGTAACCGCGCTGCAGGGTTAGCAACTGCCGACAGCACATACTGCGGCATTGTAGGCATATAAAAAATAACGCAAAAACAATAACAGTCAAAAAAAGTAAATACAAAATACGCCGTCCCCAAGTCCCCACATCCGGTAGCCATGAGGTGAGCCAGTCCCAGACCTTCTGGAATCTGGCGTTGGTAGTGTCGAGGCTGATGTGGTGGAATAGGGCTGCCTGTTGCTTGAGGATGTGGATGTCAGTTTCCATCCTATGGTGCTGATTTACAAATACACAACAGCTTGAATTGACCAGAGCACAAACCCCGCCCTGATTTGCAAGGAGATAATCCAGGGCTAGGCGGTTTTGCAATGTAGTTTGGGATAGCTGGGTGACTTCAATTTGAAGGGCAGAGAGAGCATCTGCAGTAGCATTTGCCATTAGTTCCAAAGCAGCTGAAATGTTAACTATAGCTTTTTCCAGCTCGCTTACTCCCAACCATGGTAGAAACCAACGCACAAAGGAGTGAAAGCCTTTGGGCTGATAAGAAAGGGGGTTTAAAGGAATACTTCGTCGGTCCCTCCATACTAGATTGCGGATCTCTCCCCGGGTCAGGTTCTGGTGTACTGTCACGGCGGGTACTATAGCCCCTAAGGTACATGTACCACACCATCCTGCTGGGAGAACCTTATAGGCTGTGTGATTGCATAACCAATACCAGCCAGACCCCTCGGGGACCGCCACGGGGTCCTGGAGTAGGTAGAGGGGCCTCCCGCACCAGAGCTGATTTGGATGGTGTCCTTGCACCCTACAAAATTCCCTACAAAAACTGTATTTTTTATGCCCTTACGTCGTGACACACATAAAGCATAATTACTCTGGGCCACCATATCAATAGACCATATTTGGATTGTAACATTCCAGTTAAATGTAGTGTTTGCCCATAGCTTAGCTTGGAGTGTTCGATTAAGGGGGATAGGTACCCCTACCAACGGGACGCCCTGACCTAAATATGTGGGGGTACGAATACAAATCAAACACTGCGTTCGATTTACACCCTGTTTGATAGCACGGGTTAAATTCAAGAAGCTATTGCCCTCCCATCCTTGTACTGGACTTGGGAATAGGGAGAGAACCCCTCCCAGGCAAACCATACCAATGTCGACATCCTCCCCTGTACTATACAAAAAACACTACCCCCAATGTAAGTCCAATAAACAGGAACACAAAAAGTCCTGGTGGGCTGTGAAGGTCCCAGTAGCTGGAAAGCTTAGTCCATGGGTTGGTCGTGGTGTTCATTCGTGAAGTGGCTCATCCAATGGCTTGTCAGGGTCAGGTGGGGGTCCCAGCGCCAACTTAACATAGCTATGATGGATCCAGGAACCTTTACCTGCAAAGGAGTGGTGGCAGATGGTGGGAGTAATGTTCATGGCTGTAAGGCGTTTTTGGTATTTATACTTGCCTACAAGCACAGTTCCAGCCTCTGGAATAAACCCACCCCACCACTTTACTTCACATTCCCAAGAATACATTCCGCAACTTTCTCCCTGCCAATGTACAATGCTCCATCCTTGCCATCAAGGCCAATTCTCAGTGTCTTTTGCAATTAGGAATTTTTGGATTTTGGTGGATTTAGCAGAGCAGGCGTTCCTTCTCTCTTGGAACAGTCATGGTTTTGCATTATACAGGGGAGAGGTTACTAGCACGTCACCCTGTAGTGCTTTGGTTTCTTTAGCAAATACTGAATGCAGGTTAGCTTTGTCAGTGGACAAGGGAGAGGTTACTAGCACTTCACCTTGTTGTTTTTTCTTTTTGTTTGTTTGTTTGTTTTTGCTGTTTAAAAGGAGGAAAGAAAAAAAAACCCAGAAGGAGGGACAGGCTGATCAGTAGTCGAAGTGAAGTCACCTCGAGGTGGAGGGGTCTTTTTGCAGTAAGAAGCATGGGTCTAGGCAGTCAGTCCTTGGCACTTCACAGCGGTGTTGGTAGTTAGCAGGACTTAATAAGGGCCTTTTCAACATGGGGCCAGAGTAGTATTTTGTCGAGGGACCTTTATGTAGACCCAGTCACCTGGTTTTAACAAATGGCAGGTTTGCTCAGGATTCTTGAAGCAGGACTTCTTTTACCTGTAAATACAGAGACCTAACACATTTCATTAATGTCTGGCAGTGTGTTGCAGATTTCACAGCTGTTTGGGCACATTTAAGCCCCCCTCTTTCTTGGCTGTTAGCCAAATCCTAGCTGTGAGTAGTGTCCTTGGGCAGGCCAGTGTCTTATCTTTGGACCGAGCCTGCCAAGCCTGCCAGCTACAGCGTTGAATTAGCTCGTCCTCCGTTTTATTTTTTTTTTTCCCCTTCTTGGCTTTTATTAACCTGCAAAGGAAACTTTCACTTTTTACTTATACATTTTTGTTTAAAAAGGAACACATGTACATTGCCCATTATACAGCACTTTAGTCTTATTGTATAATGTATGCCACATATACCCTTCTAGGAAAATGACTTTATTACAGAGCTTTGGAGCAACAAGCCAGGACAAGCACACCCACTTTTGAGGAGTCCACTTGGTACAATTTCTGGTGCCCAATAGCCTTTTTTCCCTCCCCAGCCCTCTGGCTAGAAATGTGAGGTAGCCAGAAGGATCTCATGTATAATATGGGGAGTGGGTTAACCTTTGATGTCCTTGCTTCCAAAGACTGTTGGTGTGCAAATTTTAACAACAATTTTTTAATTAAAAGATCTGGCCAATGAATTTTTTTTTATTATTTTTTTTTTTACTTAAGCAAATGTATTAAACTTTAGTATATCACATTTTTTTTATATTATCCAAACACTTTGTATTGCAAGTTGAATAAAACAAGTATCTGCATTTTGATTTAACCCTTCTATTTAGTTTTAAACTAAACTGTCCTATGAAAAATTAAACACAGCAATTCTGGCCACGAGACAAACACCACAAGACAGGACATAGAACACAGAACAGAATTTCTATTGTGCCAGTAAATTCATGAGATGTTGAATTGCTTTTCAGCTGGCATCAGTTTTCTCTGATTTTCTGAAAGACAAAAATAAAACACAGATCTACCCCTTTTGGGCAGTCAGTCATTGCTTAAAATATTTCCTTTTTATACAAATACCCTTGTTAATTGCAGGCAAAACAGAGGAATTACCCATTTTTCTTGTATTTGTTTTATAGGCAGCCCAGGTTTCAGTGGCCTCTACCTTATTAGTTAGGTAATTTACATTAAAATAAATGCTTTCCGGCTTGCTTTTGGATCCACAGGTTAAAGATTCTTACTTTAAAAAGGGCACAATAAACTTTACCAGACTTTTGATTGCCTTTTACTTTTAACTCCTGCTGTCAAACACACAGCGACCTGAAAAGGAAGACATCACCTATTGTAGCCTCTTGGAACCTAATACGATATTAATTAAGTAGCACTGTATAATTGCATTTCTTTGGAAAAGGGCCCATTTTTTTTCCAAAATGGCTGCAAAGAAACCAAGCATTTTTTTTTCTTTTCAGTATTTTACAAAGTTTAACTGTTTAATTCTTTCCAGCAACTAAAGAGTTAACTTTTTACTTTTTTTTTTTTAAATTACTTGCTTATTTTTCAAAACGACACCCAATTACTTAGATTTTACCATTTTAAGTATTATTCCGGGATTTACGTTTTTCATTCCTGTAATTATTTACTTTTCTTTTTCACTATGACCTTTAAGTTTTCAACCTGTTTTCCAATCTCTCTATCTGTTGCCTGCCCGCTTGGGCCCGATCCTTTTTTTTTCTCTGAACTGTCCCTTCCATGAGCACCAGCTTTGTTTCACTACCAAATTAACAAGGAGGGTGGGCTTCTTAACTAGCCCCGAGCCCTCCTGGTCTCTTTTTTAAAATATTTTTACTTACAAGGGCTACCCGAGTCCTCCCCACATGAGGCTTGTCACCTGGACAGAAAGCACAGCTAATTGGCAAGCAAGGAGGTGATGGGCATAAGTCAGAAAGCCGAGGGTAAGCTGGAGGAGGGGCAGAAGCAGGCATAGCACAGAGCGGGGCTGGAGACCCCTGAGATGAATAAGAAAAGGAGGAGAAAAGAGGATGTCCTTTTGCATGCGCATAAGCCCAGTTGTCCCATACATACCAATAATCCATCTGGGCTGGAGCTTTGTCCTCCAGCCTCCTTTTAAGCACTGTTAATGTATCCCCAGCAAAGGACCCATCCGGTGGCCATTCAACAGATGTTTGAGTTGTTAGTGCTGGCCACTCAACCTTACATAAAATAACAGGTTTTTTTCTGCCTAACCCATGGGTGCCAGAAATATTCCCCCAATTCTTGAGAATTTCAGCCAAAGGGGTCCCCTTACTTACACTCTGCCCAGAACCTATAACGGGCTACCAAAAGAACACAAAATGTGCCACCTTATCGCCTAAGCGACGGCTCACACCCCCCCCTCCTCGGAGTTCTCAAAGGTGAACTCACCCTGTGCCGGCTGGAGCTGTCCGAGAGGAGGAGTGTAGTCTCGCTTGTTGGGGCGAGCCTAGAGTCCCTTCGTGGTCGCCAAAACTGTTACGAATTACACCTGGTAGGACACGCACACAAGTGCTACGAATTACACCTGGTAGGACACGCACACAAGTGCTACGAATTACACCTGGTAGGACACGCACACAAGTGCTACGAATTACACCTGATAGGACACGCACACCAGTGCTGCGAATTATACCTGATAGGTCACGCACAGTTCGAATCTAGGCTGAGGCACAGAAACAAAGTCCACAACTGCAGAGTTCCCAAAAGACACTAAGTTTATTACGCTCGAGCGTGGTGCCCCCCTGCTAGCCAGGAGGGGACCCTGAATGCAGATTATACAAAGGTTATATACCTTTTAGCAAAGCATGTTGCCCTCGTGCATCGGAAACCTTAGCCAATAAACAAACCCTTGTCTTATCTACCACCTATCCCTGCTTGGTGCATTCCTCGTGCTATACCAGTATGTTAATTACACAGCATGGTCCTAAAGCCATGCATCAGTAACTTTTATTATCAGGATGGGAGGCCTCACATCAAGGCCAAGAGACAGGGAGTTAGAGACTGACAAAAACCAGATACTGGGAGTCAAGGCAGGCTGGAGACAAGGAGGAGGATTTTCACAGGGATTCAATATCTAAGGATTACTCCTCCTGGTGTATGATGTGCTGGCATTTAAACAATGGTGGGCCCCAAACCAAAATGGAGTCACATGTGCTAACTTTTCCTTAACAACTGTAGTATGCCTATGTTGTGTAAACTGGTCTAACCAATCTTTTCAGTGGGACGGACTCCAATGAAACTACAGTGAAGGATTGCCCTATGTTTTTAGTGTCTATACAGTGCAAACAGCTTTATAAATATTTGTAAATAGAATATTTAAATAGTGATAAAAATATTCATAAAGGGGGAATAGAGAGGTGGAGTGGCTCTGGCAACTTGGTTTGGGGGGCTGACTTGTAATAAACTCCTCACCAGTTCTATGAACTTGGAGAGGTACTGGAGGAAAAGATCATTCTATATGAGCTGACACATATTTATAATAAACTAGCTTTATAACTAAGCAAAGCATTGCTTTAGAGTTATCTAGCATGCGACAACTTTTCTTTTGTATTAATAGCACTTTTTCCTGAGAGGGTTATGTAAGAACGGATAGCCCATGATCAGATTTTCTCTTTGCACAATATGTGTGTATTTGCTTGTGTTCGCATGTGATACGCATTCTGTATTTTCAAAATATATACATACATTATTGTCCTTGCTCTTGTAGGTCTAGATAGTGAGATTTGTCGTTGTAATGGAAAATGTTGTGGATCAAAGACTTGATGTTTTATTTTAGTGTCAATTTTTGCATTAACCTTTAGAATTTTGCATACAGTATATTTTTTAAGGTGAGTGGAAACAGCATGTGGAAACAGCATTCTGAGGTCTGGGAGCGTGGGGGCATGTGCCTAGAGTCTGTGGGCTCGAATTTGGCACCTGGCATCATATCAGGTAAAGGCACATTTCTGGGTTTGTGTCTTTGAGTTTACCTAGTATTTTATCCAGTCTGAGAGTCCAAGCAATGGAGATTCTATCACTTCCCCCCACAGCCTCTTTGTGTGTGTGTGTGCGTGTGCATGAGTAAAGAGGTGGATTATACTTATGTGGATGGAAAAAACCCTTCAGTTGGTGTAGAAAGCATCTACACCACAGTGCTACAGTAGCATAGGTGCAGGACTGCTGTAGCACTTAAATGAAAGTGCTCCTATCCCAAGGGGAACACTTCTCCTGTCAGTGTAGTTAATCCACCTCCCCAAGAGGCAGTAGCTATGTCAAAGGGAGAAGATCTCCCATGGACATAGCCCTGTCTACCTGAGGGGTTAGGTCTGTATAACTACATTGCTCAGGTGTGTGTATTTTTCACACCCCTGCAGGACGTAGTTATACTGATATAAATCTGTAGCTTAGACCTGTCCTTAGTTAGCTTTGGTTTTCAGGAAGCAAAATTAATCCTTAATTGCTGGTACTCAAATGGACAATGGAGGTGTCAATTCCTTTGAATTTTCCCTCCCCCGATGTGGAATCAAGCATCTGGGTACTATGAGGGGTTGGGGGGTGAGGGAAGGTCTTAGCTTGAAACCTCAAGAGCTCCAGGTGCAAAATCCAAAACAAATACTTTGAAAACCATTAAAAGCTATGCCTCTGATGAAGAAAAGGTAGACACAAGGTCTGCAGAGTAGCAGACTGGAAGGTACTCATGGGAATGGGGAGATATGGAGGCTAAATCAGGTCTACCCAACTGCTCAGAAGAAATACTAAGCTTAGGTAAGCAATATGCATTCAGGCTTCCATTATTTTAACACTTTTCTCTCAGATGGCATGCTAGGGTGTACAAACTCCACATTGGACCTGACAATACTGGGTTCAGGAAGACCCACCCCAGCAGACCATTCTACAATTGGAAAGGCAGTTTATAAGGGAGCAACTCAGCTCAGAAGGGGTGAGGAATACAGACCTACCCCGAGGGCTTTGGAACAAGGGTGTTGAAAAAGCCTCCCCATGAAGAAACAAACTTCCTGCTGGGTCTGTTGGGGCTGGAGATTTAGTTGTCTTTTCCTTTGCTATCTTATGCTGGACTTGGAGATGTTGAGGGAGATGGATGGTAGGAAATGAGCGAGGGAGGCATCTCTGGAGGCACCCCAGAGTGGCTGACACAGTTGTCTCTCATAGGGTCCTGGATTGGAGCCTGGTGGAGTTGGAGTGCCCATGCTCCCCTATCAGCTGCCCTTGTTGCAGAAGGGGCATAAGCCTTATTTCTAACCCACCCTTTAGTAAGGATGTTGAAAACCCTGAGGTGAAGATAAGCCACATGCAAGGGCAAGGATCTGGACTGAGGGCCTTTCCCACTGAGAAGCATTAAACTGGGTGAACTAACCACTAGGCCACCTGGCCTACTGAGGATTTTATTACTGGTGGTTATATGCCTGTAGATAAATAAGTAACACTTTGTTTTGATGAAGCTTCCTGGTGTCACTCCATTTACCAACTGGTCCCAGGTCTTGGAGGAAAGTCTGTAGGAGGGGGCCAAACTCATCTGGATCTGCTGAGGAGACAGGGTGCTATAGCCTGGTGATGCAGTCTGAAAGTAGAATGAGTCATGCACTCTGAGAAGAGTGCAGAGGTAAGCTTGTCGGAGAGCAAACTCCAAGGTGAAATGAGACATGGGGACTTAAAAGTTTTAAATGTAGATACTAAAGTTTGAGGATTATTTGGACACATGCATTAATGTATTCCCCAGGTTTGCCAACACAGGGCTGATGGAATCATTTTGGAGACACTAGCACATGCTACCTGTGGGGTATATGTGTTGTGTATATATATGACCCACAAAGAGTGATTTTTTTCTCTTCATCCCTTAACATCATTTTCCAGCACGCTGCTTAAAATAAAATTGTGGGGGTTCTTTAACGTTAGCTGAAAACTCCACTACAAAATTGATAAATGCCACAGGTTGACTCTGTTCATGGTGTTTCTTAGAGCACACATCAAGAGTTATCTTTTCACACAAGATTAACGTATTCTGTATACCTGCTGAGACAGAACTGGAAATGCTCCATTGAAGAAGAAAAGATTGACACAGACACTAACCATGCATTTGGAGTTAGTATAATGCAGGAAATGTGGAGCAAAAAACTGTGAAACCAACAGGGGTGTCTGGAAAATATAACCTCTGAATCTTCAATAGATCGTGTGTCTTAGATCTACATTGAGTTCAGTTTCATTATTACAGGATCCCTTTAGTAATATTCTAAAATTATTCTCACATTATTCGAAGCTAACAAATAGCCCCATTATACTGGTGGTGCATGGTGAGAGAGGCAGTCCCTAAGGTAAAACAAGATGCAATAGGGAAGCCAGTCAGGTCTACCATAACTCAAAGACACCAAATAAGGAGATAAAAGTCTCATGCCCCTCCTCCCCCCAAACTGGGCTTTGTTGTTCTGAATTGCTGTGGCAATGAATGAATTAAAAAAGAAGGCACAGTTGCAAAGTATTTGTTGACTTAGTACTTAGAGACTGCCAAGCCTTCTGTGACACAAATAAATAAATCCTCATTGCTGAGGTTCCTCTCAGGGAAAGATGCAGTTTATTCAGAAGGTCACAGTTGGAGATTTAATAATTGAGTGAGCCTGACCCTGGTCTTGTGAGACTGAATACTCTGGGGGCAAATCCAACTGAAAAAGAAAGCTATATACTGGAAACCGAATACAGTGATACTATCTCACGCGGCCTGGCATGAATTATCAACTGCTTTTGTTTGTTTTTTTAATAGGTCCCTTTTCATGAAGAAACATAAAACGATGCACTCTCTGCAACAAGATTTTTAAAATGGACTAAAATGGTGCTAGTTCTGACATTCTGGCATCAGCCTCACAGCCTGTAAGCACAAAATATTAATATTGTGACATCTTTACTGAACTTCACTAAGATACTTGCCCATGGGAGTTTAAAAAAATTAAAAAAAAACCTTTGTTTTATTGTTTTTATTAAATATATAAACACTTAACAAAACGTATAAATACTTGCACAGGCTGGAAAAAGCATTATATATATAAAATCAATAATAAAATTCACTGTTCATTATTTGCAAAACCTGGGGGGAAAAACAAACAAAAAATCTGAACCTGTAGAGGTCATGCAGGGCATCAATTATTAAAATGACTAAATGGATAAATAAGTGAGAACATAACCTATGAGTATCGGGGGGGGCTAATATATACCAAACTGTAAAAGTATGCTATAGTCTCATATATGACCAGATGGCCATCAATTTTTTTTTCAAATGTTTTTATTAGGCAATCATTTTTTTCCACTAATAAAATAGCACAGAGCTTACTAAGCCAGTCTGTGGATGAGGGAGGAATTACAGATTTTGATTTTCTCAAAATAGCTCTTTTGGCCACTATAATATTTACTGCAATTCATTTCTTAATGTTAACTGCTGATATCAGCTCATTCAGCTCCCCTAAAATACAGAAGCTTGGAAAAGGAAAGATCGTGAAACTTAAAGTTTTCAAGAGAGTATTGAATATGGTGCTCCAGAAGACATGCATTTTTGACAGGTATGGAGGATATGTGAAAGGTTGGTATGTGGCTGTATCTCCAACATTTGCTGTGTGTTATCAATCTGGCCTTAAACAAACATTCTAGAGTCCAGTAGTACTTATTTAATATCCTGTTCTGGGAGAAGCACAAGGATAAAGAACTTGAAGTATATTTCACATTAAGCCAGATATCCTCCAAGGTTTCTGTTCTTTGAGACTGAGATTGAGAAGGTAATGCAAAGCATTAAGCCTCCTAAAATAAATTCTACAAAGTGACTTGTGTTTCCATAGTTCTTAACATATTCTTCTAGAGGTGAGAGTGATAAAATAGAAAATATTGTCTCCCATCCTTGCATGAATCCCTGAGCACAGCTACTGAAAGAAGGAGCTGTGAGAGACAGTGGTAGCTAATATTTGTTAAACATATAATCAAAGGAGGCCACGCAACCCCACACCTCTAGTTGCTCAGGATGTTTAAAGCGTCTTGTGTGACAAGCGAAGCTGTTTTTATCCCATGTAAATTACATGATAAACCTGTTTTTTTTTTTTTCAAAGAGCAAGGGAGAGACATTGAAAGGCAAGAAACTAATGATATAAGTCAACCTTGGGCAGATATTAATTTTGGCTATTTCTATTCTCCTCGGTGAGAATCTGGGGGAGGAGAAACCACCTCTCTACATCCTTGGAGATTTCTTTTAATATATAGTCCATATTTATAGAAACAATGTTGGGAAAATTAGGACAAACTATTTTACATTTAGACAATGAACTAAATGAATCCCAGATTTTTAACAAATTGAACAAAGCAAATTCTTAGAGTTTATAGTCAGTATACTGAGCAACTTTATACTTTATCTTACCTAATGCTGTGCCTCTTACATCTCTGTTTTCTCTACTCATTTGGCTCACAAATTCCACTGCAATGGCATAAAAAGGTGAGCCACATAGAATCACAGAATCACTGAATCACGTTCAGTTTGACCTCCTTCACATCACAGGCACTCCACCCAGTTACCCTTGTACTGAGCCCAGTATTGCTGGATTAAACTAAAGTATTACTGTTCTCAGGAAACTAAACTATTGTGTGCAACAGGCAGAGAATAGACAGAACTGAGGGCACCAATGCCCTAGGCCTCTGCTTTCTATCTCTCACATAATAATATCCACAATTAGTGCTCTCTCCCATCACTTGCTGGCTAGAAGACTCCATCCCATCCTGGTGGACAATGAGCAGGCCTAAGTCATACACAGCTTGTCTCTTCCCATCTGGACTACAGCAATGTGTTATACCTGGGCATGAAGCCATTAGGTCTTAGGAAACTCTAATTAGTACAGAATGCTGCACCATTTCTCCTCAGCAACATGGGCTACCGCGAGCACAGTAAGCCTGTGCTCCACTCTTTTCATCACCCTTTGATAAAATATCAAGTCAAGTTCAAGGTCTTATTTTCTTCTTCAAGGCACTCACTAGCCTTGGCCAGGATATCTAAAATATCATTTAAAACTCCAAGAAGAAGATTGTGGTTGACAACTCTGCTTCTTAGGCATTGAGAGATAGAAAGGATTCAGTTCTTATTTTGTAGCCTGATCTGTTGAATGTGCATTCATTATATTGATTGCTTAAGAATTCCCAGTTATCACTATGAGATTTGACAGATTCTTGTCCCAAGATCAGACCCAGTATTATTAAAATTACTATTCAGTTGGGAACCCCGTTGTGCACAGTTGCAACACTCACACTATCAGAACCCTTCTGTTTTGTAGTAGTTTAAGAATGCATTTAGCAAAGTCAGAAACACTCTAACCCAGCAAGGTAGTTAGAGAAAATACAAAATGTACATCTGAACATCCATACACTTACACCATTCTTTGCAGAACAGCCTGAAATGTTAGCCATCATCTTCCCCATCACCATCACCTTCTTCATCATCACCAGTGGCCATCATCCTGGCACCTCCCAAGGGCGACATCTCTCTCTTCTCCTGCACACAGGAGAGAATACAACTTTTATAATATCTTATGGTGATGCCACTCTACTTAATGAATATTCAGTAGGGGGTTCTCCCCTCTTCCTTGTTTGGATTTCCTCACCTGACTAATGTTGGGATGTCCTTCTCCTATAGGTTAGTATATTAATGATCTCAACTTATGATCATATATCTTAATTTATTGATGTGCTGCTCTTATGGTCAGACATCTGCAGATGTTCTTATCCTAAAATATCCAAAAACTGGTATTAGCTCATATTCCTGTGGTTGCCTGGTGTTGTTATGTAGAAACTTCCCACTTAAACACTCTATTCCCAGTTCCCCAAAATTTAGGGGTGACTGTCGGGTCATTTATCTGTGCCTATGTTCTTAGGTCTCAAGCCTATAAATGCATGAGCCAATATCTTACAGGATACTACCCTGTAGATTCCTTGTGTTACTGCTAAATAAAGTAAATGTTAAAGCTAGCTCTATGGCTACAATTTGAACATTGTGCTGAGTTGAATAAAATGTGTAATCACTAAAACCTAGATTTAGAAAGTGTAAAACATCTATCAGGCCTCATTGGGAAAGTGATTGATTTTTTTTTCAAAAAGCTTAGAAAAAAGTGGTTAAGAGCACTTTTCTTTGTTTTGATTCTCTTTTTAATGTCATTTTGAAATCACCCACTACTATAATAGTATTTTCATTTTTATACTCTGCAATATCACTGACTGTTGTTCTTCCTGAAGAAAAATAAAATCTGTTTTGCTTTTTCTATAGGTTCGACAAGTGTTCTTTTTTTCTTTAAAATGGGGATTCCATCCACTTAACATCCCAAGATATTTGTTTTTCATTATGAAATTTAAATGGCTTTCAAAATAAAGAAGAAATGTGTCTCCTTCACAAAGCAGTAATATCTTTCCTTTCTCAACTGTGATAGCCTGACTCAATGCAAAAGCCACCTACTTTATAACCAACCTTTAGAACTGTCAGCTGTTATATAACAGTACAAGTTAGCAATACTTTTAAACATAAAAAAAGCCATAGTGGGTAAGACCAATGGTCCATCTTTGAACATATCTAATTCTTTTTTTTAATCCAGTTATAGTTTTGGCCATCACAACTTCGTTTGGCAATGAGTTCCACAGGTTAACTGTGCATTGTGTAAAGAAGTATTTATTTTTGTTTGTTTTAAACGTGCTGCCTATTAATTTTATTGGGTGACCCCTGGATCTTATGTTATGTGAAGGGATAAATAACACTTCATTCTTAACATCATTCATGATTTCATAGACCTCTATCATACTCCCTCCCCCCACCTTTAGTAGTCTCTTTTCCTAGCTGACTAGTCTTTTTAATCTCTCCTCAATTGGAAGCAGTTAATTTTGGTTACTCAGTTTTGTTGCCCTTCTCTGTACCTTTTCCATTTCTAATATCTTTTTTGACCAGGACTGCACACAGTATGCCATGTGTGGGAGTACTATGGATTTATAGTGTGACATTATGAGATTTTGTGTATTATTATCTATCCCTTTCCTCATGTTTCCTAACATTCTGTTTGTGTGTGTGTGTTTTTTTTTTTGTTTTTGACTGTTGCTGCACATTGAGCAAATGTTTTCAGAAAGCTATCCACACTGAATCAAAGATCTCTATCTTGAGTGATAAAAGCTAATTTAGACCCCATCATTTTGAATGTATAGTTGGAATTATGTTTTTCAATGTGCATTACTTGTTTATTTATCAACATTTAATTTTATGTGCCATTGTTGCCCAATCACCCAGTTTTGTGAGATACCTTTGTAACTCTTCACAATCTGTTTTTTACGTAAATATATTGAGTATTTTTGTACTATCTGCAAACTTTGCCACTTTAATGTTTACCCCCTTTTCAGATCGTATAATGAACAGCACTGGTCCCAGTACAGATCCATGGGGGACACCGCTGTTTAAATCTCTCCATTTTGAAAATTGACTGTTTATTCCTACCCTTTGTTTTCTATCTTTAAACCAGTTACTGATTCATGAGAGGGCCTTCCCTCTTATCCCATGACAACTTAGTTTGCTTAAGATCCTTTGGTGACGGACCTTGTCAAAGGATTTCTGAAAGTCCAAGTACACTTTATCCACTGTATCACCCTTATCCACATGTTTGTTGACACCTCCAATATTTCTAATAGATTGAACATTACAGATACAGGCATACATACATATTGGCACATGAAGAGAAGGGAGTTACCTTACAAGTGGAGAACCAATGTTGAAGGCCAATTTAGTCAGGTTGTCCACTCCCAATAATTGATGAGGAGGTGTCAATTATTGGGAGTGGACAACATCCACCCATGTGCTGATATGTATTTATGCCTGTATCTGTAATTTTCACTCCACCTGAAGAATGGAGAATCTGCATCTGAAGAAGTGGGTTTTTTACCTACAAAAGCTTATGCCCAAATAAATTTGTTAGTCTTTTAGGTGCCACCGGACTCCTTGTTGTTTTTGTGGATGCAGACTAACACAGCTACCCCTCTGATACTAATAGATTGGTGAGGCCTGATTTCATGTTCATCTGTGTGTCTAATATTTCTTGTCTTTACTATAGTTTCAACCAATTTTCCTGATACTGAATTAAAGCTTACTAGCCTGTAATTTCCAGGATTGCCTCAGGAGCCTTTTATTTTAAAATGATGTCACATTAGCTATCCTCCAGTCATCTGTTACAAAAGCTGATTTAAGTGATAGGTTACATATCACAGTTAGTAGTTCTGAAATTTCATATTTGAGTTCCTTTAGAACTCTTTGGTGAATACCATCTGGTCTTGGTGACTTATTAGTGTTTAATTTATCATTGTGTTCCAAAACCTCCTTTACTGACATCTCAATCTTGGACAGTTCCTCATGTTTTTCACCTAAAAAGAATGGTTCAGGTGTAGGAATCTCCTTCACCTCTTCTGCAGTGAAGACTGATACAAGGAGTTCATTTAGATTCTCCACAGTGACCTTGTCTCCTCAAATCCTCTTTTAGCACCCTGGCCATTCAGAGGTCTGACTGTTGCTTGGGTTTTTGGAAGGCTTCCTACTTCCAATGTACTTCTTTTTTTGTTTGTTTGCTTTGCTGTTAGTTTTTAAGTTTTTTGCTAGTTGCTCTTCAAATTTTTTTTGTCCTGCCTAATTATACTTTTACACTTTACTTGCCAGAGTTGATGATTCTTTCTAGTTTCATCTGTAGGATTTGACTTCCAATTATTAAAGGATGTCATTTTGCTTCTAACTGCTTAAGTAATACCTGTCCATAAAAAAGACTCAAAATCATAAACATTAAAATTTAAAAATATGGGGAATTCATTGACCATTTCAAAATTTTAATCAACTCTGAGTGTGGTCATTGTCCTGCCCTCTGTGCATCAATTACCTCCCCATTGACAGAAGTCAGCTGTTTGTATATCTAACACAAAGTGGGATCTTTCTTCTGGTCTGTGATGAAATCATTGTTCTGGGTCATCCGTTCTGTATCCATAGGGCTTTGAGTTTGCATTTTCTGTTCGTCTTTCAGGGGCTCATCTGTCTGTTGTGAGGTCTGTTCCTCTGGATCTTCTTGCATTCAGCCAATTCCACAGGCTCGGGGTACAGTCTTAGGGTCACAGTCAATTCGCCAGTCCAGGTCTCTTTCCCTCAATTGCAAGACTTCACCAAGTACATCCAGTCTTGTCCCAGGACCACAGGCTGCCATCCCCTAGGGAGAGTTTTGATGTGGTTCTCTATTGCCAGATGTATCTCCTTTGTGGGATATGGAAACATGTCCATGTGTATATAATGTAGGAAAATCATGTCAGACAGTGTCCTGTGGGCCTCAATCAGCTTTTCCCTCATGAGGGTCTGGCTGCATCTGGAGTCTATTAGGCCCATCACCTCAGCTCCATAGACCCTCATGAGGGCCATTATCTTGGCTGACCTCTCCTTTTGGGCTCTAGGGGCAGCTGTCCAGCTTGAGCACTGTAATGCAGGAATCCACTACCTGAGGTCTGGCTAATGTGTTTCCTGGGTCTCTTCCCATTGCTCTGCTCTAGGTTTTGGGATGCATTATGGCTGGCAATTATCTCTGATGACCTGGTCCATGGATCTTAGCAGCATAGGAAGTCTTGGCTGTGTACAGCAGACCTCCTGCTGGGAATGCCTTTCTGGTGCAGTCTTTCTGCAGCAGGCTGCAAAGACTCCTTTTGTAACTCCTTCCTATGACTGGAGCAGTGTTCTGGGGAAGGGCTTCCTCAACTCTCTAATGTGGGGCTTTTCCACCCCTACACACTTGCTTTATTTAGAAGATAGCTGGATTGCTTCAAACTCAGAGCAATGTATAAGTCTGCATTTTTTATCCATTATACATTGACAAAATATTTTTTCTTTATTAATAAATATAGAAAATATGGGCCACGTCCTCATCTGGTATTAGCTGGCATAATGCCACCTAAGTAAATGGAGTGACACTGATTTATATAATTTATTTTATATACTTATTAATCACTTTGTCCAGTTTTGTCTTTTTTCAATTCACTGTAGAAATATATCTCTAATACTAAATGTTTCTGCTCATAAGGGGATCTGTGATGGAACTCTTCACTGACAAAGCAAGAGTTAAAACGCAGTTTTTGGCCCAATAGGTCAGCTCCACATCCCTGCTGGGCATGCTCCCAGTGGAAGGAGCATTTTAAAGGGAACAGCTCAGCTCAGTCTGGGATGACTGAGGAGGAGAGCAGTTGTGTAGATCAGCTTCCTGCAGGGAAGCCACTGGAGCTGCCTGGGCCAAGTCCCCTAGTTGTACTATGGGAAGCCAGATGACCAGGGGAACCAAAAGAGATGATTTGCTGTGAAGGGTTCGGTCACAGAGACTCCCCTTGAGACTGTCACTCGGTGAGCTGGGATACCACTGAAAACAACCCTCCTGCGAGAATAGGCGCCCCTCCACTCTTGTCTTGATGAGTTAGACTCTCCAGACAGATCCAGTACAGACCCACAGGTTGGGCCACACCTCTTTGTAGTTCATTGAAACTGAGATTCACTCAGTCCAGGGGCTTCTCAGTTAACAGGGACTTTCCCAGAACCCAGTGTTCAGCCTTTCTGGGAGCCTGAACCCCAAATAAATCCATTTTACTCTATATAAAGCTTATACAGGGTAAATTTGTAAATTGTTCACCCTCTATATCACTGATAGAGAGATATACACAGCTGTTTGCTCCCCCAGGTATAAATCACTTACTCTGGGTTTACTAATAAACAAAAGTGATTTTATTAAGCATAAAAAGTAGGATTTAAGTGGTTTCAAGTAATAACAGACAGAACAAAGTAAGTAACCAAGAAAAAATAAAGCAAAAACACGCAAGTCTAAGCCTAATACATTAAGAAACTGATTACAGATAATATCTCACCCTCAGAGATGTTGCAATAAGCTTCTTTCACAGACTAGACTCCTTCCTAGTCTGGGCCCAATCCTTTCCCCTGGTACAGTCCTTGTTAGTTCCAGCAGACATCTCAGGCAGTAAGCAGGGGTATTTTTGTTTTGTTTTGTTTTGGTTTTTTTTGATGACTGGCAGCCTCTTTTGTCCTGCTCCGCCCCCTTTTATAGCTTTAGCACAAGGTAGGAATCTTTTGTCTCTCTGGGTCCCCACCCCTCCTTCTAAATGGAAGAGTACCAGATTTAAGATGGATTTCATTATCAGGTGACATGGTCACATGTGACTGTAAGACCCCTAGTCTCCATTCCCTATGGGCTGGCCCACACATACACAGGAAGGCTTTCAAGTAACTTGGGCCATTTACAACTGATTGTTTCTGGAGCACCCTTAAAGGCTTCCACTTAGCCCTGGTCTACACTACAGGGTTAGGTCAAATTTAGCCACGTTAGATCGGTTTTATAATGAATGCGTCTACACAAGAAACCCTGTTCCGTCAACCTAAAGGGCTCTTAAAATTGTCTTCTGTACTTCTCCCCGGTGAGGGGAGTAGTGCTAAAATAGACCTTGCTGGGTCGAATTTGGTGTAGTGCAGATGCAAATCAACATTATTGGCCTCCAGGAGCTATCCCAGAGTGCTCCAATGTGACCGCTCTGGACAACACTTTCAACTCTGATGCACTAGCCAGGTACACAGGAAAAGCCCCGAGAACTTTTGAATTTCATTTCCTGTTTGATCAGCGTGGCGGACTCAGCAGCACAGGTGACCATGCAGGCCCCCCAGAATCACAAACGAGCTCTTGCATGGACGAAACAGGAGACACTGGATCTGATTGCTCTATGGGGAGAAGAATCTGTGCAAGCAGAACTCTGATAAAAAAAGAAGAAATGCTAATATATATGCCAAAATCACACAGGGCATGATGGACACAGGGACACACATCAGTGCTGTGTGAAAAGCAAGGAGCTCAGGCAAGCCTACCAAAAGACAAAGGAGGCAAACATACATGCCATACATGTCAGAGCCCCATACATGCCACTTCTATGATCAGCTGCATGGCATTCTAGGGGGGACGCTACCACTACCCCACCTCCGTCCGTGGATACCTGCAAAGGGGGAGTCTCACGCAACATACAGGAGCATTTTGTGGATGAGGAAGAGGAGGAGGAGGAGGAGAATGCACAGCAGGCAAGTGGTGAATCCATTCTCCTTGGCAGCCAGGACCTTTTCATCATCCTGGAGCCAATACCCTCCCAAGGTGGGATCCCCAACCCTGAAGATGGAGAAGGCACCTCTGGTGAGTGCACATTTGTAACTACAGTACAGAGTTTAAAAGCAATAGTATTTAATGTTTGATTTGCCCTGAAGATTTCGGATGCATTTGCGGCCAGTACAGCCACTGGAAAAGTCTGTTAATGTGTCTGGGGATGGAGCAGGAATCCTCCAGGGACATCTCTGTGAAGGTCTCCTGGAGATACTCTGAAAGCCTTTACAGAGGGTTTCTGGGGAGTGCTGCCTTATTTCATCCTCTACGGTAGGACACTTTACCACACCTAGCCAGTAGCAAGTAGTCTAGAATCATTGCAGCACAAAGCATGACAGCAAATTGTCCTGGGTTTTGGTTGCATTCAAGCAACATTCGGTCTTTATCTTTCTCTGTTAGCCTCAGGAGAGTGATATCATTCATGGTCACCTGGTTGAAACAGGGAAATTTTTGTAAGGGAACAGTAAAAGGAACCCGGTTCATGCTGGGCTGTTTGTGCTTGGCTAAAAGGGATCATCCCTGAGAATAGCCATGTAGTGGGGAGAGGGGTGAAGAGATCATCCCAAATAGCCACGCAGAGTGGTGAGGGGAGGTGTGTGCTGCACATCTACCCGAAAACCGCAGCACCTCCTTTTAAATGGCGAACCCAACCGGCATTGCTTGCTATGGGAAAGGAGGACGCTGCAGTTTGAAAACATTCACACATTATGAAGGCATTAAGAAGCAAAACCCGCGTACCCTTTGGCTTACCATGGTTGCCTGGAAACTGAATTCTGTTGCCCAGCCATATGTGATGTGTCACCATACCGGTAGGCACTCAAAATAAAAGGCAAAATGCGAACTTGTACCTAAAGCACATGTGCTGTCTGCTGTGAATTGTTTGATTCACTGTGAAAGAGTCTCCCTTTTGTTCTCAGAAATGTATCATCTTAAATTTGACCATCCCTTTTTATCCCCCTGCAGGTGCAAATGTTTCTATGCTCCCCCTATCATCTCCGTCTCTGAGGTTATCGCAGAGTAGAAGGTGAAAAAAATGCACTCATAATGACATGTTTTCCGAGCTCATGCAGTCGTCCCGCACTGATAGGGCACAGCTGAATGCATGGAGGCATTCAGTGGTAGAGTCCCGGAAAGCAAATTTTGCTCCCTCACTCTTTACTCCTTTTTCCAGATCATTTATGAATATGTAGAACAGTACTGTTCCCAGTACAGGCTATTTACCTGTCTCCATTCTGAAAACTGACCATTTATTCCTACGCTTTATTTCCTATCTCTTAACCAGTTACCAATCCACGAGAGGACCTTCTCTCTTACCCATGGCAACATACTTTGTTTAAGAGCCTTTGGTGAGGGACCTTGTCAAAGGCGTTCTGAAGATCTAAGTACACTGTATCCACTGGATCACCCTTGTCCACATGCTTGTTGACCCCATCAAAGAATTCTAATAGATTGGTGAGGCATGATTTCCCTTTACAAAAACCATGTTGACCCTTCCCCAACAAATTGTGTTCATCTATGTGCCTGATAATTCTGTTCTTTACTATAGTTACAACAAATTTTCCCAGTATTGAAGTTAAGCATACTGGCCTGTAACTGCTGGGATTGCCTCTGGAGTCTTTTAAAAAAGTTGGCATCACGTTAGCTATCCTTCAGTCATCTAGTACAAAAGTGGATATAAATGATAGATTACATTCCATGGTTAGTAGTTCTACAATTTCACTGGTGAGTTCCTTCAGAACTTTTTGGGTGAATGCCATCTCATCCTTTCTTTTATCTAGAGATGTCTGAAACTTATCCAGAAAATTTTGAATATCACAAAAATTTGGATATTAATTGATGTCTCTAAGTAATGGTGAAGCAATTACCTCTTAGTCAACAGAATACCGTTCACCAAATGTCCTTTGAAAGAATGCAAGATGGGCTGTCTCTGTGGGAGCAGGGATAGCATGGTGGGTGGTGTCATAGCTCTATACTTCCCTGCCCTCTTCAAGGTAATTTTGTCCAGATTAACCTTTCCCCCCATCTGATGCCCCTGTACAGTTCCAGGCACAATTTGCCCCTGACCAGGCCTGATCTTGCAGATCTGACCTAACAAATGTCCACTGATTTCATGAGGTGTTTTACCTGAACAGAGGCTGCAGCATTGGGGTTTATACATACAAGATCTCCAAGTTCCAGTTGCTGTGAAAACTCTCACCTTAGATTTATGTTAACTCTCAGCTATGTTGTGGCACTGGTAACACTACTTCATTTAATACTAAATGAATAAAACACCCACATACTTACTGAACTGGAGAAATAACTGAAAGTGTGCCAGCACTATCAATAGACAAAACCTAGAATAGGAATAAAAGTAAATCTATTGTTCTCCGAAAGAGGGGGTAGCAATCTAATGGTATTATAATGAGGCTGGTTTGTTTGTTTGTTTTTGTTCCCCCCAAAGCTTACATAATAATTTGGAGAAACAAATGTATGAGAATCCCACAGTGTGTTTTCATACCATTTCTCATTAGCTGCTGCTGGGAATATTCTTTTAGTAGCAACAGAATTTTGTCCTTAACTTTGTGGGTTTGTTTTTGTTTTTGTTTTTTTAATGGCATGCATTGTCAATTTGTTCACCGGATAACACTTAAAATACGAGTAGTTTTGGGTCTCTTCATAGGTAAACATAATTCAAGAGAAAACTGAAATAAATAACTCCAAAACAATTCCCCCATGGAGCTTTTATTCCATTAAATTATTAATATAGAAGCATTTTATTATTTACAAACCAATAAAAATGGCTCCTTTCTAATTCTGAAATCTAATAAATCTATTTGATAACATTTATCACCATTCTTAGTTTCAGATTTAACATAAACACTCAGCTTCCTTCACAATATCCTTCAAATATTACGTTCCAGCAAACCCGTTGAATCACCACTTTTGCTGAGGAGGGCTTGTCATTCCCATAAAAGTAGAAGCAGGGCTCTTAACGGCTTTGCTCATAGGATTTGATGTAACTTGCAGTAATGAAGAATGTTACTGAAAAGTAATTAAAGAGTTCCTGTCTAATAATAGATACGTCACACTATGTGGAGAAAATATAATCAGATAACATTGCCATCATTTTGCAGCTAAATTAATCAGATAACTATAGCCATCATTTCTGCAGGTTACTTAAGCTTTCTTTTATTGAAGTTTGTGTGTGTGTATAAAATATATAATTCTTTCTCTGTGTACCTTTTCATCTAGCTTCATCAACCTATTAAAATGCTTTTAAAAGTATAAAGTATTCATTTACTAAGAACACCTTTGGAAAATTAATCCCAAAATCTTCAGTGTCATCTTTCCAACAATAGTTGTAAGTCAGAGCTGTGTAATGTGAGCTTGACCTCTACTGTGGTTCTCACCTTCATAATTCAAAGAGAAGTGTTGCCCTAAGACACTTGAAATCTGACACAACACAAATAAGTTAAGGTTTTGAAGAGTCTGGAGATCTGATTTGTTCCCAATAAATATTGTATCAAGTATAGCAATTAATGAACAATTATATGCACTATGACATATACTTTTTTTGACTTGCTGTAGTCTGTGAATTCTTATTAAATAAACCAAGTGCATAACATGAAATTGAATGTCCCCAGCACTGGTAATTTATCATCCCCCAGGGAGTAACTAGTCATTTCCTGGCTGGGTCTTCTCATGTTAAGTGGAAAGAGCCTTCTATATCAAAGCTTTCCTGCTTGTCACTTGCAATAAAATTGGTGACCAGCTGTGACTGTAAAAATGTGTTTAGGCCTCGGTGAAAATGGTAAAACTTCTCCAAAATAATCAGTGCATGGTTTTTGTTTTTGTTTTTTGTGTTTTTTTGGCCAGTTCATTTCACATGATTTTAACCCTCTGAAATTACAATTTTTGATGACGTTTTTGAAAACTGAACTTCTTTTGTGGTAAAGATGTAAACCTTCAGTGCCTTTTATTGCAAAATGTCATAAGCACATATTTTTAAAAAGCTACTGGAAAAGGAAGTATAACACAAGATCTTCTTGGTTCATTGGATTAAGAAATGGGCTGGGTGGCCTGAAATCCTTAGTTCTAATCCCACCTCTCTGTGCTGACTTGGCCTAATAATACTGTACAGCCACTATATAGTGAAGAAGTAGGTATAATATTCCTACATGTGGGGGGAAACTGAGGTGTAGATTTCCACAAGGCCCCAAAGCAGGCCATACTACTGAGTTGTGAATTCAATCCTATGTCCTCTTTCATAACTCTTTTTAAACCACATCTGCTGTGATGCCCACAAATCACGTTACAATGAGACATAGTCGACATGCTGACTCTGCTTCTTAGTAAACTAATCAAGATTGTTTCACTATTTACTTTGCCCTCCTGCTTAGCTGTTTACTTGGAGAGACTACTGACCAACTACAGCTAATATTGGAAAGAGCTGTGAAAAGAAGCAGAATCAATGGTGTTAAAACCAAAGCTTTTCATGCCTCCTATGAAAAGAAAACTAATGACCTATCAGTGCTGCATGTAGATGGCAATGACATTGAATGGGTAAATAGTTTTATTTCTCTGGGTAGTCAGTTGACAGCTGGAGGTTCTTTAACCAAAGAAGTCATACATCAAATCTGTCTTGCATCAATGTTATTTCAGCATCTTCAAAGGCCTCTCTTTGAGTGGCAGGATGTCTGTGTGAAATCCTGTTCGTGATGGCAAGCCCATTCTATGGAGTAGAAACATGACTGGTAAAAACAACTGAAGAGAGGAGACTAAACCGTTTTCAGAATCAAAATTAGTGCATTTTTAACATTTGTTGCGTTGATTGTCACAAATGAAGAGATACTTAGATGGCAAGTTGCAGTGTTTCAGCCCTGAAGAACAAGATGACTGCCATGGTAGTGTCCAGTATGCAGAAAAAGATAAGCTTTTACAGAACATTTATATTGCTGATGTTGATGGAAGTAGAGCACAAAGCCAACCACAAAGGAGGTCAGAAGGTGCAATTCTGAGGAATTTAACAATCCTGAATCTCCCATTCTGATTCTTGCTGAAGAAAGAACTCTGCAAGGGATTGTTCAAGATGGAAGTCAATTCCAGGCGACATCATAAGTCATGTGAATCTGCTGCTGCTGTGCTGCTACTGCCTGCCCAGCTCCATCCAACTACTTGTTTTATCTACCGGTCCTGTGATATGTCTAGATTATAAGGTAAATGAGGCAGGAGCAGTCTTTTTTCAATGTGTGTATGGTGTCTAACACAATTTTCCCTAATCAGTGCTTCTAATGTAAATAGTAAATAATAGTAATAATGGTTAAGGCTACAGTTTAGTCATGGAAGTCACAGAAACTGACTTCCAGTGACCTCCGTGACTTCAGCTTGTGGTGGTGCAGGGTCCCCCACAGCCTGTGGGGGCCAGGGGCTCAGAGGAACCCCCGCTGCCTCTGGTGGCCCCCAGAGCTCCAAGCTGCTTCAGGCAGTGGGGGAACCCCCAAGCACCCATATGCCGTGGCCGATGGGGGCCCCCGGAGCTGCCAGTGGCAGGGGAATCCCAAGCTCCCAGCTGCCATGGGTGGCGGGGAACCCCGCAGCTCCCACCTGCTACAGGTGGCAGAATACCCCGCATCTCCTGGCTGTCATGGGCAGTGGGGGAACCGCCAGAGTTCCTGGCTGCTGTGGGCAGTGGGGGAACCCACAAGGTCCTGGTCACCATGGGCAGTGGGGGCCCCCGGAACTGCTTGTGGTGGGGAACCCCCATGTTCCCACTTGCCATGGACGCCTGCAGCTGCAGACTGACATGAGAGGCGGGGCACCCCACAGCTCCTGGCCCCCATGGGCAGCAGGGACCCCTGGAGCTGCAGGTGGCAGGCACACCCCACAGCCCTCAGCTGCTGCAGGCGGTTCCAAGCTTCTGTGCAGCTGCCCTGCTTCAGGCAGTATGGGGACCTTCAGAATCAAGGTCTCCTGATTCCCATTCATAGGTCTTATCTACTAGACCACAGTGCCTCCTATGCACATGTGGCTGTGGACATCTTAAAATGCATATATTTTCATATTTTAGTATTTTGGGAATTGTTCCAATTTACTTAAAGTGTAACAAACTCAAAACATATATGGCAAATTTTATCTCCCCCTCCATCCCTTGTACCCCCAAAAAATAAGGAGACCAGAATGAGTTGATACTAGGCACATGTATCATATAAGTAAGAAGGACTTGTATAAATATGAAAGTATGGTTCTACTCTGAAAAGTGACACTGTTAAATGGCAAATGGTATATATTGAAGGTCTCACGAAGCAGTAGTAAATCATCACTAGACTTTCTAAAAAGTATATATGATTTTCTAACACAAATGGTATAGCATTCAACAGAAGGAAACTCTCTTTTTTACCTCATGAGGAAAAAAAAAAGAATTAATCATGGGAGAGGAAGTTAATGGCTTCCCAGGTACCAGTAGTCATGACCTGATTACACTCAATATAGGCAAACAGAAGATTTTCCCAACTAGTAATATATAAATATATTACTTACTGCTTCAGAAGGGCTAATTTCTCAAAATTTTGAGCAAAAATGACCAGGTGGAAAATTTAAACAGAAAAATGTGAACGGAAATTGGGAATTCTTTAAGAAGAGTTTATTAGATGTCAAAATGCTATAATTCCACAATCACCTTAGAGAATATCTTTAGCTAAAAGCCCACCCTGGACCAGTGGTGAAATAAAGGCAGCAATTAGAAATAAGATAGCAACACATAACAGATAGAAAAAGGTGGAAATAGATAGCAATCATAAATTAGAATTTATGAAATGCAGAAAACTGATAAGGGAAGGAAAAGACATCAGGAAAAACTCCATAGCTGGCATATCCCTTGAGTAGATTCTTTGTGGCATTACCTGGATGGCATATTTTGTGCTGCATGATTGTATTTCAACTCTGACTTGGAGGGTTCATGCTATACATTCTGCTTTTCAATAGTAGGAAAGCTGATGGTTACTATTTCAATACAAAAGTTACCATCAGTCTGCTATATAATGTGCTTAAGGTATCGGTGTCTCTTCAGTGTACTGAACAGCCTGATCCACAGCAAGCTGATGAGTAAAAGGATATTTGTTGAGCTGCTGACTGGCCAGAAATGCACCAAGGCACTGCATTCACATGGTATAACTTCACAGAGCCGTATTCAGGTATCAGATAGCATTAAATAAGTGTCTGAACATGTGTTGAGGAGTTGGAATGGCACTGAGGTTCAATATATCTGGATTTACAATAATCAGCCAGAGTTGCTAGGCCTTTCTGAGGCTCTGGATCAGGTACCTGCTGGCTCATTATTTGTCCAATGTGGCCTTATAACCTTCCTTTTTGGTAATATCTCTGCTTCTCATTCAAGGATCAGAATTTTTTTCCCCTTGCTTTATTATTTTCCTTCCTTCTGCCTGTATAAAAAGGGAAGAGATGAGTTATTTCTTCCTTGTGCCAATTGGTGGTGGCCACATTCATATTAATCTAAGAATAAGAACCATATAATAGGTTTGGATCTTGTTGTCTCTCATCAGTGAACTTCAGTGACTGTGCAAATTGCACCCAAATGCCTTCAACTTTGTGGCACTCCTTGAAAAAAGGTAATTACGGACACTCTTCAGGTGACCTCCAACTGGCTGCTACTGAGCTAAGCACTCTAGTGCAGCAGGACTCTTCTTTTCATAATCATATTAGTCTTTCAGCCCTTATGAGGAGGACT
Source organism: Eretmochelys imbricata (assembly GCF_965152235.1). NCBI lineage: Eukaryota > Metazoa > Chordata > Testudines > Cheloniidae > Eretmochelys > Eretmochelys imbricata. The sequence goes on along the minus strand of NC_135572.1, from coordinate 88,490,490 downwards.
GCTTCTCTGGCCAGCTAGCCTATATAATTGTGATTACCAATTGGAATGAATTTCAAACTAGATTTTGTCGATAAAATGATTCCTATTGTGACTGGTTCTTATGTCTGTGTGACTGTTTTATTGCTATAGAGTTAAACTGTCAAGTACTTGGATTTGTTTAATTGATCACTGAGGTGGCAATGTTTTATTTTATTGTTCCCCTCCCCGAGATGGAGAGAACTGCTTCTGGTACTGACCTCCTTGGTGAAATCCTTTGAGATCTACAGATGAAAAGCGTTGTGTAAGAGTTAGGTAATAATCATTATATTTCTCTTTTTAAGGTTTTGACATAAAGCATTGTCCTGTATTCTGTTGGGAGGCAGCCTTTTTTTCCGATTTCACCCTTTTCTTCTCAGAGTATATTGTTCCTGCAACAAGTCACTTTGTTCAAAAGAAGACTATTCAATACTAATACCAAATGAAATCACTGACTCGATATTGCTCTTCCCCAGGAGTGAATCAAGTTGCTCTCTCTCATAAGGAATGAGCTGGTGGTTATAGGACATATGTTTCAACATATGCTGAGGGATTTGGGGACCATAGCTTTAGCTATGTTTTTAAAGTTTGGATTATATCATGTCTCAGCCTTCCTTACCTTGAAAAAACTATAACATAGGACATAGGAACATAGGAATTGCTATACTGGTTCAGATCTATGGCCTATCTAGTCCAGTATCCTTTCTCAGACAGTGACTAGCACCAGTTACCTCAAAGAAAGGTGAACCCCCCCACACACAGTTAAACTGGATATATAATTCAGGATGTAGTGATATGTACTTGCAATATATTATTAAGATGCTAGATTTAATTATATTGTAGTAGATTTCCAGACACTGTGGGTGGTTGTAAACACAGGAGACTAAGCTGGAATGCAAGCTTTGTGGAACTCTGCTTGTTTATCTGAAGTTGTTCCTAGCCTCCTGTTTAACATGAACTGTCATTGCTTACGTCATCTTACCAAGAGCTTCCTGCCCCGTGCACTCCATACTCAGTGCTCAGCCACACAGTCAGCTGTTACGCATTACTGAGCACAGGGACTGCTCCCTAAAAAAAAAAAAAAAAGAGTAAAATGGATGTGGGACCATAGCGTTCTCACCTCTCTATAATAGCCAACAAGTTCTCAAAGGGTGGCATAGCATCATCTTCCAAAGAACTAGATCATTAGATGCTAAGAAGCCTTACAGGAATCCCCCCTTTTTTTTCTTTTCATCATACATTGTTCATGGTGTTCATAATTCACTTTGAGAATGCATTTATTAACATATATCACTTTTGCAGTGAACACAAAATCTAAGGGCAAATTGAAAAGGATTTTTCCATTTTCTCTTTTAAATGGGCATCTCAAGTAGGTAACTGAAATTTAACAAGATTGTTACCTTTTGTTAAATGCATGTTAATTTAAAAAACAAACAATTGATTCTTAAATGAGCATTTAGGTTTGGTTAGCACCCTCAAACATATCAATTTGGTCAATTACACTAATAGTTATGGTACTGACCCAGCTCAGCATAGTCTATGCTGCTGCTAGCTCATCGTATTAGTGTGATCTTTCTGAACCTGGCAGCCTGAGGAATGAAGTGAGGGAAGACAATTATAACCATCCCCTTCTTTCATTGGAATTACTAATTCTACCCAGAATTTAACGCTGCACTTAGCTGTGCAAACTTCCATTAATTGGACTGGAAGCTGTGGAGTAATTATCACTTTTGAAAATCAAGTCCATCATTTGGCACTTAAATAAAGGGATTCATAGCCTAATTTTAGACACATATTTTAAGCCCCTGTCCTGCGGAGCTTACAATCAAAGTTATGTACAGACTGACTGGACACAGAAGGAAGGATGGAGGAACAAACAAAATGAGATTGTGAGCAAGATTATTTTGACCACAATGCAGCATGCTGAGAGGCACCATGATCTGATGATTTGAGCATGGGACTGGACATTAGGAAATCTGTTTGCTATTCCTGGACGCGCCATTGTTTTGCGGTGTGACTTTGGGAAAGTCACTTAACCTCACTGAACCTCAATTTCCCCAAATGTAAATGCCAAAGTTGTGTTGTAAGTTAATTGATATTTTAATGAAAAGGAAACGGACAAATAATTGGTTCTATTAAAATCTCTACCTGTTTTTTTCCTATTGTCTAGATATTAATAGACACAATCTGAGGAGAAATTTTATTGCACAGTATTTGTGTTGTGGTCATTTGCTTGAGTGTGCAAAAAATGTTTAACCTGAAAAATCATCACACGCTTCCTTCTATCTCCAAAAGTTCCTTGTTAATCCTCTGAACACTTTTGATTACAAGGGCACTGATCCTATGGAAACGTGCTGTGAGACATGTATTTTACTTTTACAACCCACCTATAAAATCAAGGAAAAATGAACTGGGTCCAAACTGGGCCCCTGCATCTGAACAGCTACAAAGTTAGAGGAAGTTCAGATCAGGGTTGGATCAATATGTGAACAAAATAGCTCAGGCCCATGTCTGCAATGGGCTGGATTAGAACACTTTTCTGAACACCCGCAAGCTTGGGATAAATTCAGATCTGAACTGACTAGGGCTCATCCCTAGTGAAAAGCCATAGAATTTTCAAACAAATCCAAAATCTGAAATTGGACAATTTCACTGCACACAGGGGTGAAAGACACTTTTAAAACTGATGCCATTTTAATGAAACTAAACAATTGTCATACAGAGCAGCCTCTCATTGATCTGTATGTTTAATAAAACTAAATGTTGAGAAAACTAATGTACCATGCTGATGTTTTAGGAATTTCACTAACGTATTTGAAAGACTGTCATAACTCACTCACCTATGCTGAGTTTATGATCCTTGGGTTTTCTCCAGCTCATAAAACCAATTGCTTAACACAATGCAGTGACTGATAGCAGCAGAGATGACACTTCATGAAACAAGGTGACTCATTTCTTTTTCCCCACAAGGTTTGTAGGACAATGCAGAGATATTAAAAATAAAATTGGGATTAAGAATCTGTCAAAAATATTATTCTACCAGAGTGAAAACTTAATTATAAATCACCAATCTTTATTGTTGATAACCACTGTTTAACACAAACTGTGAAATAACCCTCATTTATGCAATCATAATTAATTAACCCAATTTTTGCACTTAAATGCAAAAAACCTCACTAAAATACCTCCATTACAATAAGTAACGTTGCTCTCTGTCTCCATACTACTGCTACTGCGACTACTTTGGGTTTGGTTTCGGTCTTCACCCAAGAATCTCAAATTGACAAAACATTAGTAATTTTGCCTCACAACCCCCCCATATGTAAGTTAAGTATTAACTGATGTATTAGTTGGGGTTGTCTAGACTACATTCGTTCTTGTTATAATTTTTGAGAATAGGAATGGGTAAATTACAAATGCCCTAATAATGACACTGAGATTCTTGGTCATGTGGGGGAAACCAGGTTACATATTATATGACTTTCAATTACTGGTAGGCTAGAAGGAATTCTAGGCTATTTTTTATCCATTCAAAATGTACAAAATGTATTGTTGTTAAGGTCATAAGTGAAATCTGAAATCTAATTGCAAACCTGAGGGAAATTACTTTGAATTGCTATTAGACATAGTTTCAGAAATGATTCTTCCTTCTCAATATCTCCAAGATCCATCCTTTTATTTCCATCCCCAGAGCCTAATCTCCTGGTCAGCCCCTCATTGTCTCCCAATTCAACTATTGCAACATCCTTCTCTCTGACCTCCCAAACACATTACCTCCTTTCATCCAGACAAAATATAACCACTAAGATCACCTTCCCTGCCTGTCACATCACTCCCCTCTTTGAATCCTTCAATAGGCTTCCCATTTCCTATCACATCAAATTTAATCTGCTGGTCACCTTCATCAAAATTGTCTATATCTGCCCGTATCTGTGCTTACTTGCTGAGGTTCAGGTCCCCCTTCCACCCTATTCCACTGACATTCCCACACTTGTCCAGAGTCTGAACATCTCTCAATCACTTCTGTGCCTTCTTTCACATATCACCCTATGAATTGATTTTCCTCCCTGAGCTCATCTGCAAGGCCCTTGCCCTTTCCACATTTAATTTCCTCTTAAAAACCTACTTCTGTCATGCTGCCTATAGTGAATCGTGTTTATTTGTACAGAAAATCCCTTTGTTCTTTGCATTCTCTGATATCTGTTAGGTGCTTTCCAGAAATAACATATTTTGGGCATTACTGCAAAGAAATAATAGATTATTATAATCACCTCTGTTCTCCAACAACTCCAGCTCCCAGCAATGTGACCTATCCACTGGACCCCTATGCCTCCTATTGCAAGATTTTATTTTCAAATATCTCTATGGTCTTCCTCCAGCCTATTTCACAGGTTTTATCGCTCTTCTAGCTCCTTATTGCCTCCACACCTCTAGCACTGACTTACCTTCACACAGTCTTGATATTTCTGGTGCATGAGGGTCTCCTGTGCAGACCCTCTCATCTTGAACAACCTTCCTGTATTCCTCTATCTTGCTGACTCTTCATGCATTTCTGAATCTCCTCTGAAAGCACATTTCATTCCCCCTTCCTATACCTCTTAATTTCAATCTCAGTCTTCTATTATGTGTTTATTATTATTTTAACTTTTAGCTATACTATTTGCCAGAAGCTGGGAATAGGCAACAGGGGATGGATTACTTGGTGATTACCTGTCCTATTCATTACCTCTGGGGCACCTGGCATCGTCCACTGTTGGAAGACAGGATACTGGGCTAGATGGACCTTTGGTCTGACCTAGTATGGTCGTTCTTATGTTCTTGTGTTCTTATTTAGCACTGCAAAGTGATCTAGGCTTATTGTCTTTGAAAGACACTATGCAGAATAATATTTTGTATTGCTGTCATGGTGTGTATGTTTTTTGCCCTTCTGGAGTCTGTCTGGATCTCTGTACTTTACCAGTTAATAAAACAACCCTTTACCAGAGGCTGTCATGACTAAGTTGTGGAGAAGCCTACATTTTACCATTTTTATATTCATATTGTACTGAAACTTTCTCACTTCTTCAATAATCTTTCACCCTCCCTCTATCCTTATCTCTTATATATTGTATATTGTGACTAAAGGAAGACCTTGGTTAGACATTGTTCAAAGACTCCAAGCCAAGTGATATTCCCCTTCTGCATAGAGTTGGATAATGTTGGATATTAATATTTAGCACCTCTGTTAGAGCCAAATTTCCTCCTATTCAGAATTCACAAGTTGTGGAAATATTTTAGACTCTCCAGATATGTAATGCTTCAAAATTGGATGACATTGTAAATCAGTTGTGGAGTGAGCTCATATTGCATTAAGTTTTATTGCTTAGGTTTGCTCATGAATCTTAAGCAGGGATGATACCATGGTCTCTATCCTATTTTCCAAGTAATTAATTCTGTTTTAGTCTCTTCATAATGGTTAATAATCTTTAAATCCATAAATCTGCAGGATGACACAGTATATTATGTTTAGGGAAATGCAGAAGAAGGAAACAGGGGAGTTTTGCAAGGGAGTTAAGAGAGGGACTGTTAGAGCCAGATACACCTAACAAACATATTCAAATATTAGGCCAGTAAACATCCCATCCCTTCTCCAGAAACAACAACATCAACAACAAAGGGCAAGCAAACAAAAACAAATCCCTGGAAGAGTGAACATAATGCATGCAGAAGTCCAGCAGCAGAGTGGGGGCTATCCATTTTATTGTGCTGAAAGCATCATGTACAATTACTTGCCTTGTGGACAGGTGATGTACGTGTGCATTCAGTGCAAGCAACTCATAGCCCTTGGAGTCTGAGTATGAGTTCTTGAGACGTGGCTGAATTGGACGTGCTATGGAAGACAGAGAGATACATAGACAAAACTTTCAGGGACACAGAAGAGCAGTTCCACCCCCAGTCTGACAGCATCTGTGCTGTTGAGGGGGATGAAAGTTTTGGGGAAGGAGAACATCAAGCTGGAGCAAAGGGAAACAATCCCATAATTGAGACTCACATTCCAGATGATGTCATGGTATCCGCTTGCACTAAGGATACTCCTTTGGGGGAAGAAACTCCAGTTATTAGGAAAAAGACAGGTAATAGTAGTGGGTGTTTGATTATTAGAAATATAGATAGTTGGCTTTGTGATGACCAAGAAAACCACATGGTGAGTTGCCTACCAGGTGCAAATGTTGAGGACCTCTCAAGACATCTAGATAGACTTCAGTGCAGTTCTGGGGAGGAGCCAGTGGTCATTGTACATATAAGTACCAGTGAAATAGGGAAAGGTAGGAGAGAGGTCCTGGAGGCCAAATTTAGGCTGATATGAGTGCTTCTGTAGTAGCACCCTCTGAAATGCTTCCAGTTCCACTCACAGGGCCAATTCAACAGGGAGGACTGCAGGGTTACAATGAGAGGGTGAGGCAATGGTGTTGGTAGGAAGGATTTAGGTTTATTACAAACTGGGAAAACTTTTGGATGGGCTCCACCTACAGCAAAATGGAACCAGATTTCTAGCATGTAAAATTACAAAGGTCATAGGGGACATTTTAAACTAAGGCCTGGTGGAAAGCTGACAGGTACATAGGAGCACATGGTTTTCACAGAGACATCCCTTAGGGGAGGATTTATTAAATGGAATATTTTACATCATAGTAAAAAGGAGAGGATAGAAGCTGATAAAGTATACATAGGAACTGAAGAGAAAATGGCCAAATAAAAGGAGTTACATCATATTAAAGCAGACAAATAAATATTGACGAACTTTATAAATCTATGACAAATGCTAGAAATGTAAATACTTTGATGGGTGAACTTTAGTCCCTGATATTAAACAAGGATATTTATATAATAGGCATCACAAAAACTTGGTGGAATGAAGATAATCAATGGGACATGGTAATACCAGAATACAAAACATATAGGAATGACAGAGTAGGTCATGCTGATGGAGGAGTGGAACTATATGTGAAAGAAAGTAAAGAGTCAAATATAATAAAAATCTTAAATGAATAAAACTGTACCATAGAATCTCTATGCATGTGTGAAGGCATGTATCAGCCCCACATTGGTGTAGTAAGGTTAATCCTCTTTCTGGGGTGAGGAGGCCACCCCCCTCAGCTCTGCTGGGCATGCCTCAGCTGGAGACGGGATATAAAAGGCAGAAGAGCAGCTCAGTCTGGGCTAACTGCCAGCGAGGAAGGAGGTGTGCTGTTGATTACTGGAGGAAGATCACCAGCTCTCCAGGACATGGAGGCCAGCCAACCAGACACAGACCCCGACTCACAGGTTCAGGATGCTGTATAGAGGGAAGAGATTGTGGAGACCCTGAAGATGGAAAACTGCAGAGAATCTGGTAGGAAGTGACCCAGGGAAGCAGTTGTAGAACCGGAGGCAGCTTTGGCATGTTTTGGTAGGATCCCCATCACCAACAGGGCAATGGGTTGGGACCCAGTGTAGAGGGCAGGCCCGGGTCCCCCATCTTGGCAACCGCCCATCCCGGGGTGGTAGCCCAGCTCACCAGCACTATTGACTCTGGCTGGTAGGTCACACTGCCCTGATAGCAAGGGCCGTATTGCTGAATTTGGCCGCTAGGACGCACTACCTTCATAGCAAGGGCTGTATTGCTGACTCTGAACACTAGGCCTCACTGCCCTGAAAGCAAGGGCCCTATTATTGACTCTCATCACTGGGCCACACTGCTCCGATAACAAGGGTGGGCTCTTGACTCTGGCCACTAGGCCTCACTGTCTTGATAGCAAGGGCCAGGCTACTGACTAAGGTCACAGGGCCACACAGCCCCAAGACCAGAAGAAGTCCTACACCCTGCACTGCAGGGCTGTAATACACCTCTTCCCCGCCCCCAAAGGGTGACAGGGTGTATTAGCCGCGTAACACCATAGAAATGTCATGCTTGAATAAGAAGAGGAAAGCAGTAAGAATATACTACTAACTACCTGACCAGGATGGTGACAATGATTGTGAAATGCTCAGCGAGAACAGAGAAGCTACAAAAGCAAAAAAAACAATAATAATGGGAGCTTTTAACCATCCTTATATTGACTGAATACATGTCATCTCAGGACTGGATGCAGAGATAACATTTCTAGACACCATTAATGCCTGCTTCTTGTAGCAGCTAGTCCTGGAACCCAAAAGGGGAGAGTCAGTTCTTGATTTAGTCCGAAGTGGAGCACAGGTTCTTCTCCAACAAGAGAATATAGCTGAATCACTCAGTAACAGTGACCATAATGTCATTACATTTGATGTTCTGGGAAGAGGTAGGTGGGGGGATGGTACTAAAGTAACCCACCACAGTAGCATTTAACTTCAGAAAAGGGGAACTATTTAAAAATGAGGAAGCCATTTAATTTTTTTTAAAAGAATAGTGACAAAAGTGAAATACCTGCAGGCTTCATGGAAATTATTTTAAACCACCACAATAGTTTCTCAAACTAAATGCACACCATAAATAAATAAATTTATAAAACAGGAAGAGTACCAGAAAATGCCACTGTGGCTAAACAACAGAATAAAAGAGGTGGTTAGAGGTAAAACTACATCATTTAATAACTGGAAGTCAAATCCTAGTGAGGAAAACATAAAGAAGCATAAATTCTGGCAGGTCAAGTGTAAAAGTATAGTTAGGCAGGCAAAAAAATAATTTGAAGAGCAACTAACAAAAGACACAAAATCTAACAGCATTTTTTTAAAGTATATCAGAATCAGGAAACTTACCAAACAATCAGAAGGGCCAATGGATGATCAAGGTGCTATAGGAGTACTCAAAGAAAACAAGGTCATTGTGGAGAAGCTAAATGAATTCTTTTAGAGTAGCAGCCATGTTAGTCTGTATTCGCAGAAAGAAAAGGAGTACTAGTGGAACCTTAGAGACTAACCAATTTATTTGAGCATAAGCTTTCATGAGCTACAGCTCACTTCATCAGATGCATTCAGTGGAAAATACAGTGAGGAGATTTATATACACACAGGTATATTCTAGGTCACCACAGAACTGTATCGGATGCATTCAGTGGAAAATACAGTGAGGAGATTTATATACACACAGGTATATTCTAGGTCACCACAGAACTGTATCATGTTTGTGGGCCTCTTGTGGCATGTAGTAGTTTAGATAGTTTAGTGTCCTTTTTCTTTTGTAGAGAAGCAAAGTGTGTGCTGTAAATGGCTTGTCTAGTTTTTGTAAAGTCCAGCCACAAGGAAGTTTGTGTGGAAGGTTGATTTTTTATGAGGGACACTAAACTATCTAAACTACTACATGCCACAAGAGGCCACAGCAATGGTTCCCTTAACACACCCAGAAATATTATCAATCTATCTAACTATACTCTTAGCCCAGCAGAAGAATCTATCCTATCTCGGGGCCTCTCCTTCTGCCCCTCCACCCCCACAAACGTGATACAGTTCTGTGGTGACCTAAAATCCTATTTTTGATATCTCCGACTCAAGGAATATTTCCAACACACCTCTGAACAACATACTAGTCCACAGACACCTTCCTACCAACACTACAAAAAGGATTCTAGGTGGACTCCTCCTGAAGGTCGAAACAACAGATTGGACTTCTACATAGAGTGCTTCTGCCGATGTGCACGGGCTGAAATTGTGGAAAAGCAGCATCACTTGCCCCATAACCTCAGCCGTGCAGAACACAATGCCATCCACAGCCTCAGAAACAACTCTGATATCATAATCAAAAAGAGTGACAAAGGAGGTGCTGTTGTCATCATGAATAGGTCGGAATATGAACAAGAGGCTGCTTGGCAGCTCTCCAACACCACTTTCTACAAGCCATTACCCTCTGATCCCACTGAGGGTTACCAAAAGAAACTACAGCATTTGCTCAAGAAACTCCCTGAAAAAGCACAAGAACAAATCCACACAGACACACCCCTAGAACCCCGAGCAAGAGTATTCTATCTGCTACCCAAGATCCATAAACCTGGAAATCCTGGATGCCCCAGCATCTCAGTCATTGGCACCCTGACAGGAGGATTGTCTGGCTATGTAGACTCCCTCCTCAGGGCCTCCGCTACCAACACTGCCGGCTATCTTCGAGACACCACTGACTTCCTGAGGAAACTACAATCCATCGGTGATCTTCCTGAAAACACCATCCTGGCCACTATGGATATAGAAGCCCTCTACACAAACTTTCCACACAATGATGGTCTACAAGCCGTCAGGAACAGTATCCCCGATAATGTGATGGCAAACCTGGTGGCTGAACTTTGTGACTTTGTCCTCACCCATAACTATTTCACATTTGAGGACAATGTATACCTTCAAATCAGCAGCACTGCTGTGGGTACACGCATGGCCCCACAGTATGCCAACATTTTTATGGCTGACTTAGAACAACGCTTCCTCAGCTCTCGTCCCCTAATGCCCCTACTCTACTTGCACTACATTGATGACATCTTCATCATCTGGACCCATGGAAAAGAAGCCCTTAAGGAATTCCACCATGATTTCAACAATTTCCATCCCACCATCAACCTCAGCCTGGACCAAGCCACACAAGAGATCCACTTCCTGGACACTACGGTGCTAATAAGCAATGATCACATAAACACCACCCTATACTGGAAACCTACTGACCGCTATTCCTATCTACATGCCTCCAGCTTTCACCCTGACCACACCACACGATCCATTGTCTACAGCCAAGCTCTACGATACAACCGCATTTGCTCCAACCCCTCAGACAGAGACAAACACCAACAAGATCTCTATCAAACATTCTTACAAATACAATACCCACCTGCTGAAGTGAAGAGACGAATTGACAGAGCCAGAAGAGTACCCAGAAGTCACCTACTACAGGACAGGCCCAACAAAGATAATAACAGAACGCCACTAGCCATCACCTTCAGCCCCCAACTAAAACCCCTCCAACACATCATGAAGGATCTACAACCTATCCTGAAGGATGACCCATCACTCTCACAAATCTTGGGAGACAAGCCAGTCCTTGCCTACAGACAGCCCCCCAACCTGAAGCAAATACTCACCAGCAACCACACACCACACAACAGAACCACTAACCCAGGAACCTATCCTTGCAACAAAGCCCGTTGCCAACTGTGTCCACATATCTATTCAGGGGACACCATCATAGGGCCTAATCACATCAGCCACACTATCAGAAGCTCGTTCACCTGCACATCTACCAATGTGATATATGCCATCATGTGCCAGCAATGCCCCTCTGCCATGTACATTGGTCAAACTGGACAGTCTCTACGTAAAAGAATAAATGGACACAAATCAGATGTCAAGAATTACAATAATCAGAAACCAGTCAGAGAACACTTCAATCTCTCGGTCACTCGATTTCAGACCTAAAGGTTGCAATATTAGAACAAAAAGACTTCAAAAACAGACTCCAACGAGAGACTGCTGAATTGGAATTAATTTGCAAACTGGATACAATTAACTTAGGCTTGAATAGAGACTGGGAGTGGATGTGTCATTACACAAAGTAAAACTATTTCCCCATGTTTATTTCCCCCACCCCCCACTGCTCCTCGGATGTTCCTGTTAACTGCTGGAAATGGCCCACCTTGATTATCACTACAAAAGGTTTTCTCCCCCCTTATATAAATATAAAAGGAAACATGCATCACCGATTTATTAGAATTTTTTGAAGGGATCAACAAGCATGTGGAAAGGGTGATCCAGTGGATATAGTGTACCTGGATTTTCAGAAAGCTTTTGACAAGATCCCTCACAAAAGATAGCAGTAATGTGATAAGTGGAAAGGTTTTCTCCTAAATCAGTAATTGGTTAAAATATAGGAATCAGTGGGTGAGAATACATGGTCAGTTTCCATACTGGAGAGAGGTAGGTCACATAGTCCTTCAAGGACCTGTACTGGGACTATTGCTTTTCAACATAGTCATAAATGATCTGGAAAAAGGAGTAAACAGTGATTTTCCAAAGTTTGCAGATGATGCAAAATTACTCAAGATAGTTAAGTCCAAAGACGACAGCAAGGAGTTACAAAGAGATCTCACAAAACTGGGTACCTGGGTGACAAAATGGCAGATGAAATTTGATATTGATAAGTGCAAAGTAATGCACATTGAAAAACATAATCCTAACTATGCATACAAAATGATGGGGCCTAAATTAGTTGTTACCGCTCAAGAAAGAGATCTTGAAGTCATCGTGGATAGTCTTCTGAAAACATCTGCTCAATGTCCAGCTGCAGTCAAAAAAGCTCACAGAATGTTAGGAACCATTAGGAAAGGTGTTAGATAATAAGACAGAAAATCTCATAATGCCACAATATAAATCCATGGTACAGTACACCTTGAATACTGTGTGCAGTTCTGGTTGCCAATTCTCAAAAAGGTATTTATTAGAATTGGAAAAAGTACAGAGAAGGACAACAAAAATGATTAGGGTGAGGAACAACTTCCATATGAGAAGATATTAAAAACACTGTGACTGTCCAACTTACAAAAGAGATTACTCAGGGGGATATATGATAGAGATCTATATAATCATGAATGATGTGGAGAAAGTGAATAAGGAAATATTAGTTTTACCTTCACAAGAACCAGGATCACCCGATGAAATTTAATAGACAGCAGGTATAAAACAAACATAAGGAAGTATTTCTTAACACGCTGCATGGGCAACCTGTGAAACTTGTTCTCACGGAACATTGTGAAGGCCAAAAGTATAAGTGGGTTAAAAAAAAAAAACTAGTTATGTTCACAGAAGACAGGTCCATCAAGAGCTATTAGTCAAGGAGTTTTCCTGAACCCAAAACTCTTAATAACTTTATTCGTCATGAGGCAGTGGCAGGAAATAAATCAATGGAGGCACGACCTTCCGGCTGATAGATAGTTGATGCAAGCAGGCAAACAAAAGTGCTTTCACTTAAAGCTTCTACTTTATTTAGTCTCCAGGATTTACACATTCCCACAATAGGTTAGTAGAGCATCCCAAATTATCCCCAGATTCATAGATATGCAGGGTCTTGAGGAGGTCTTGAGTGGATAACTCTAGATATCCAGTGGCCAGCTTTCTATCTGCGGTGGAACTTGAAAGAAGTCCAAGTCTTCAAGTGTCCAGGAGCCCGGGTTTCTTCCACTTTTTATACCCAGTTTGTTAGTATTGCATATCTTGTTAATTAAAAAAACTGCTGAAGAGAAGCTACGTGTGGAATTTTCCAGTCTGTAGTTTTCCATCAGTTAACCAGCTATATTTAACCTAGCAATAGTTAACTATTACCAGACTTCCCATCTTGCAAAACCTCATGCTTTGGAAAAAACAGCTCAAGTCAGGAGGGCACTGGGTCATGTTTACGCCTCGTAGTCATTCACTTCCCTCTCCCTTCCTGATCTGTTAGTTGTGCTAGAGATGTTACAAAGATTGTACAGCTGATTTCAGCAATAAGCATAACAATTGGTATTCCAACTGCAGGCAGTTGTTTAGGCATATTACTGGGTTAACAAAATTTCCTCTATACACAGGGATGTAGCCCCATGCTCTGGGTATCACTAAACCTGTAACTGCTGGAAGCTGGGGCTGGGGGACAGGGGATGGATCACTTGATTTTTGTCCTGTTCTGTTTATTCTCTCTGAAGCATCTGGTACCAACCACTGTCACAAGACAGGACACCGGGCTAGATGGACCATTGAGCTGACCCAGTATCACCATTCTTATGTTCTGATGAAATCTGATTCCATAATAATATTAGGCTCCCTGCATGTGACTCCCTGCATTTTTGACTCTTGTACATTTTGGCTTGCAAAGTCATTTTTAAGTATTTGTTTTCCTTGGTAGTATTTCTCCTTCTTCATAATTTTTAATATCCTATGACTTCTGGTAAATCTTATAAAGTGTTATATATCAATCTAATTAGAAAAAAGCTTTTGAGATTCAAGTCCTCAAACAATCTCCATCTCCATCTTCTCATCCTGATGTGTGTGTGAATTTGTAAAACCACAACTATAAAAGAAAAAGAGTCTTTGTATAAGATTGTGCAACTCCATTGGCTTAACTGGAGTTCCTCTTATGCCAGAACTGAATTTGGCCCATTGAGGAGTATAATTTATTACTGTGGTTTCAACTGGGATTTCTCTGTGTTTTGCACATTCATCTTAGCCATAAAAGAATTGGGTGGTTATTGAGCCTGAGGACTCAGTCCTTTATTTGGAAAGAAGACATGAGGAGTGGACAGAGCTGAGAGCATGACAAGGGGAATACTTTGGCACCACCTCATAATAAAAATAGCACATGCTTCAGGCAGCCATAAAGTAGCTTAGACAAATAGCCACTGCAACACCAGCTGTATACCACACAAGGAACACAGCCAACAAGGAATGGCAACATAAAACCACCTGAATATAGGTTTGTCTGCAATGCAGAGGACTCTTGGAATGCTTTAAGCAGAGGTTCTTGCTATTGAATGATAGACAGATAGTTCATGCTTATCACCATGGTATTTACATGCCTATATACAGTAAAGCAGCAATGAATTCAGAGGTAAGGAACAAAACAAGAAAAGCTGGTTTAATTTTAACTGTGTGTGGAAGAAGCCATAAACATGTTGATTAGTTTCCAGCACTTGCCTGCAGACAGCACAGATTTTGATAGGTCCGTGGTATAATTTGAGATGTACTGATTTATAGGAAGAATACAGCCGCCTAAAGATTTGTTTAATACAAAAGAGTTAAGAAAGTATTGTATTAAGGAATAATACAGATGAGAATGTCAAGAGCCATTTTTGCAATTTTTTGGGCCCCATATCATCTGTTTGGGCTGAGTTCTGCAGAGATGATAAAAGATTCAGAAAGGTATGGTCACATTATCAGGCTAATTCCTAGATAATTTGATAAGACAAAGATTATGAGAAGATTGATCATTAAGGAAGAATAATGGAAATGGATTTTGAGGGATGACTATGAGCACAAAGAACTGAAAATATTTCACACCTGAATGCCACACTTCAATGTTTTAATGCTTCCTGCCATGCAAAGTTTTCTGTAGATGAGTGAAAGGATGGATTAAGCATGATGGTATTTCAAAATAAAGAGTTTGACAAGAAACATGTATAGTATGTTTCTCAAGATCTTTCAGAGATGCAGGACACAAATCAAAATGTAACCATTTGCGTTACTGGAATACTAATGTTAGAAAATGAATTGCTAAAATATCATGTTGGTTTCATGTTGTTTTTTTTTTAACATTTGAAATCTTGATTAAAATATTTTAATTTAATAAACAGGAAAAAATCTGATTTTCTGCCCCACACCCCATTTTTTCAACCAGTTTTTTTCCAAAGCCAGGAAATACACATGAGTCTGAACCTGCAACTTTAACTGTACCCCTTGTGCATTGTGATATTATTTTGAATACATCATCTAAGATTATATTACCATAAGGTTTTTTTGTTTGTTTTAATTTCCTTTGTAAGGAAAATGAACACCCTCACACACACACACACCACAGAACAAGCATGATTAATAATAACAACAAATATCTAGAGTTATTAGGCTTGAGGAGTTTATGACCACCTCCTGTGGAATTTCTAACCCTATAAATGCATGTTTCCCTTTCTGCTCTGGGAAATGTGGATGCTTCAGTGGGGGATCACTTTCTGCATTGAAATCTGTCCACTGAAAAAATCTAGTATGTTTAAAGTTGAGTGAATATTGTGTACAGCTGGTTGAAAATACTAATCTTTTTAAGGACTTTTTTTTATGTGACTGAAGCTTTTGTGAAAAAATATTCAATTTTTTATAAAAAACTTAACATTTTTGAAGAAAAATAGACAATAATAATAAAAAGGTATGTCAAAATTTTTCATGGGGATGAAAAATCTTTTCTGGGCTAGTTCTAATAAACTGTTAAAACTGATTTTTTTCTTCCATTGACACTCATCCATAAACAGATATGAATGTTAATTTATTCTCATATGGAATTATTCACCAAATACTTTCTGTGAATAATTCCTGTTCCATAGCTTGTGCAAAAGGATCTATTCAATAATCAATATTTGACTAGATACATACAGCATATGTCATTCTTCTGTTTTCCAGATAGAATAAGTGTAACTTTTAAAATCAGATTCTGGTGAAAACACAAAGATTTTAATATTTGCATGTGCTTTCTGTGACTATTGTACACAGCAAATTTCAGCTAACGTTATTGGTAGTCAACTCAAATATGAAAATAATCAAAGAAAATAGACACAGAAGAAGCAAATTCATTTTAAGATTCCAATATATTTATGGAAAATATTGAGCAGTATTCGCCACTTCTACCTTTATTGAAAACTAGAATGATTCACTGACCAAATAATATACTTGCATGAAAACGGAAAATATACCTGTCAATCTATCTGCACAAAAAAACTATATCATGACTCACAGTCACAATTTCTTACATAGAAATAGTGTGAACTATTGAGATCACAAAATGATTTGGACTTACCAAATACAGAATGATTGTCCCATCAGATTTACCAATGTAAGCACAAAAAGTGGCTGCTTTTTGTGCTTACATTGGTAAGTCTGATGGGACAAGAATGTTAAGAATGTTAGTAGACCCACATGTTATAACAAATCTGAAAACTAGTAGTGGCAGGTCAGTTAAAGAATCCTAGAGACTCACTAAGAGTAGTTAAGAATTTGAGAAACTATGTTTGCTCAAGCCTTCTAGCTGTAAATTCCTTACTGAGAGATAATGCAGCTGCTAATGGAATGAGGTCTTGATTATTTTATGTGCTTTTTTATGGGGTTGGGAAATAATAGTTGGGAGGAAATTGAATATGTTTATGACTACCAAGTGTTTATCCTACAACAGGATTTGCAGTTCAGGGTATGTCTACCTTACAGTCATGCGGTGGGGTATAGTGCTTCAGTACCTGTGCTATCTAGATTACAGCTAGCTGGGGTATGTCTAACATGAGTCACAATTAAACCCTGTGAAGGTAGTATAAACATACAATCAATAGCTGGCCTTCACAGTTTAGGGGCATTTTGGCATGTCAAACTGGGGAGTAAAAGCAGGGAGGGCTATAGAATTTCCATACTGAATAAGGGGTCTACTAAAGATTAACATCGCCTTTCCTAGTGTGGGGTCCATTCAGCAATATGTACCTTGGAGATGGGAGTTCCCTAGTTCTTGGCTCAGAATGTGAGGGATGTTTGCTTGAATATTTGTGGGAAGGGGAGTCAGGAGGTAGAGGAAGTTCTGACAATAGATTGTGAGGTAGCTTAATTACCTTGGCAAGAACTACCCTATACTCTAGGTTCTGTAAGAGGTCATTTTATTCATGCCCTTTAATAAATGTTGTTGCTACTAAGCCATTTGAACATAATTTGGGGTGTTAAGATGTCTTCATACAGTCGTCTCCTAGAGAAACAGAAGGCTGTGTTGAGTATTTTAACATATTTGAAAGCGGCAAAAAAGGTGAAAATGTCATTCCTCATTCTGAAGTGCAGATACAGACCGGGTAAAGTTAATGAACTGGAGGGTGCATCTCAACAGTGAGCTCAAGTTTCTATTTGTGTTTTATGTATGTACTCTGTGAAAAAAAATAGGGCTTCACACAAACAAGAACCATAGTCATCAGTGGAAAACCAAATCCTTAACGCAGGATCTACAGCACCAAAAAGACTTGCCTTTGTCCTGTAAACTAAAGAAGAATTTGTCTGATGTAAGCATCAAGCTATTGGAGTCTATAGGGCTAATCACCAGAGGGAGCCATGCTCACACACAGTTTGCTACACATGATTCTAAGAAATAATAATAATAATAAATTGGTTGCTGGACACAAGACTATTTGCTTCTTTGTTAGGGAATACCGCAATAAAGACCCCAAGTCGCAAAGTTAATAAAACAGCCCCACACCAACTAATAAAATCACTTTGAGAAGAAAAGACCCTTAGAATTCAAAAAGAATACAACATACCTTGAATATCCATAAACAAATTCCATCTGAAAGCGGTAATATCTGACATTTCTATTTTCCTTAGACTTACAGTATATGTAAAAAAATGCTATTCAGAAGTAATCAATAAAATGTATCCCTTAAAAATTCAAAACCCGAGGCTCACACGGTCTTGGGGGAATAAAGGAAAAATATTATCTCAAACAGAAAAAAAGATTATTTCAAGTGATAATTTTATTCCAGAATACAATGCACATACTTTTTCCATATAAAAAAAGAAATAAACTTTGAAAAAAGAATGGCAAGCTTGCAAAATGAAGGAGTCAAAAGACAGGAAATGCCAGTGTTAAAATTGTTTATGTAATCTCATATTTGCCCTATTGTGCATATTCATTATATCTTGAAAGAGCGAGAGAATTTAATTACATGATCGTATTTGATTCAGACATAGCGGCAAAATAAGGACAGATGTGGATGGCGGTTAAGCAGCAGGCTGCAACTTTTATTAAACTGTAACACAGGGGAGGGGCGCTACCCACCCATCGCACACACTTTCCTATACCAGGCATCTAATTGGTTGCAGTGCAGGAGTTTCAGGGCTCCTACTACATAGCTTGTCATTTGGGATAGGCTGTCCTCAGCTAACCCCAGAGGACTCAGCTTGCTATGGGTCCTACCATTCCCCCCCACCACCACCATAAGGGGGACAGAGGGTGCAGAAGGGTGGGGACCTCATCCCAGAAAAACCACAATGTCTCACCCTATCCATGAGCCCAATGCCTCTCACCAAATCCCAGGTCTTTTACCTCTGGGAACCATTTGTTTTATCCTTTTAAACACACTGGAAACTGGCTGCAAATTGTGACGAATTAATAATTTCACCAAGTACCTAAGTATCAAGCTCATTCCTACTTAGCTCATAGTGGCTTGAAGATGCTATAATAATATTATATAATATAATAATATAATAATAAAAACTCCGATTGGCCCACAGGAGAAAAAATTGCTTCCTAAACCCCAGACAGCCCATCAGCTAGACCAGCGGTTCTCAAACTGTGGGTCATGACCCCATTTTAATGAGGTTGCCAGGGCCAGTGTTAGATTTGCTGGGGCCCGGGGCTAAAGCCAAAGTCCCAGGGCTTCAGCCTGGGTGGCAGGCTTGGACTCCGCCCCTGCCCGTGGTCATGTAGTAATTTTTGTTCTCAGAAGGGGGTTGTGATGCAATGAAGTTTTAGAACCACTGGGCTAGACCCACAGTTTCTGTCAGGCCAGGTTCCCATTCCTACTTCGGGGTTGGTAGAGTGGGGCTGCTGGAATAGAGCCAAAAGAGGCTCCACATAGCCCCTATTCCTGGGAGCTGGAGAATGCTGGTCAGTTAGCCCTGCACTTGCCCCCAGCTGGCCAATAGATACCATAGACTCCAACGGGGGGGAGGAGCTGCCTGGTGTCCCTCATTAAGTATTTATCTCCCTCACTGCTGGGCCTTTCCCGGCCTGCTCCCTGAAGTTCTCCCACGCACAGAGGTAGGTGGGACACTTTTTTTTTTTTTTTTTTAAATGCAGGCAGACTTCATTTCAAAGCAGAAAAAGGGTTTATTGTTGTCTATCTCAAAAGATTATGGCTCAACCTACTGCATGTGAGGCACTTAAAGTGAATTGGCAATGAGGCCCTATCCTGCAAACATCTATGCACGTATTCATTAGCAGGATCTGGGGCAAAATTTGCAGTCTACAATCCAACATGTGACACAGTTTCTAGTAAGAAGAAAAAAAGATTGTGAATCCACTTAAGTGATGTCTTTTCAGGGGTCCATTGTACCAACAGGCAGATCCTAAAGTGAAGTAATTTTGAACCAACTGGGAGAGCATGACAAATGGTCTGCTGCTGAGTTTGAATCTGCTCTTATTTTATATAGCTGTCTCAGAGCACAGGGAAATCCTACTCAATGAATGAAAGACAATTGGTGGAGCTCTTCAGGATCTTTCCTAATACTGGATGAGCACTTAGTATGGAAAATTCAGGCCTGCTATTAAATAAGATTTTTTCCTGTTAATTTGAGGAGTGAGTGAACCTCAACTTAGGAAAATGATGGAGTGAGTAGTCCAAAAGAAAACAGGAGAGGCTGGGAAGTGAGGATACCTCATTTTCATAAGGTAATGATGGTAAATGATGGTAATGGTGGAGCAAAGACTTGATATGGGGAAGATTTCATTCTGGTGTGCAACCAAGTTATGTACCACTTCCCCCTCTTCCCATTATGCTTCCCTTTCTACCCCCTCCACTTGAGGATGGGGTTCAGTCCTTTAAGGCAGTAGATGTGGAGCTTTGTTAGAGATGCAGAAGCAGGAGAGTATGTTATTTCTTCCCAATATAACACACTTGTCCAATACCTAAGACAGTAGGCCCCGATCTTGATTAGGTGCTACCATAATGCTAATAATAATGAAGCATAAAAATGCACATAGCAGAGAACTTTGGCCAGCATGTGGTATGACCTGGGTTTGGCCCTCCTTCATTGTCATTTCTGAGAAACATTTCTGAGATACAAAAATGATGCTGAGTAAGAACTAATACTTTTCTAGCACCTGATTGTTTCTCTGTGATGCACTCTTGCTGGTCTGCAATGCAATGCAGCCAGCAGAGGGTCAAGCTGTCAGGAATAGCTCACAAGCCTGAGTGCCAATGTCAGGGCAAACTGTCAAGAAGCAGGGCCCAAACCCTAAATTGATTGTGAGTTCTATGCCTAGATTTCATCAACCAACTAACAAGTGTGAATTCCTTAAGCACTATAGCAACCTAACCATGGAGTCACACAGTCCCCTGGAGTACTCTGATCTATCTTGCCACCCAGACAAACTTGCCTTTATGATAGATGGTCCTTTACACCAAAAATCACAACAATATTCAGGTTACTCCCACTCACTTACCCCAGGTCAGTTTCAACAGACCTCTCACCAAAAACAACACTTGTAGTAAACTAACTAAAGACATATTAACTAAGAAAAAAAGAAAGAGTTATTTACAAGATGAAAGCAGGTAAACATGGAAATACAAATGAGTTACAGTCTTAGATTCCAAAAGGTAATAGAAACTGCTGTGATAAGACAGCTTTCTATGTCCTTTTGAGCTAACCCAATCCCTTGCTCATGCTTGGAACTATTGCCTTCCACAAACCACAAGCAGAATAGTAATACAGTTCCTTCTGGTCAGGAATTTGTATTTACTTCCCCCAGAGTTGAAATTGATGAGACAAATGTTTGTACCCCTCTGCTGTCCATGGGTGTGTGGGAGAGGAGGGGGAGGCAATCAACTAAGTCTTTGGTCCTTTGATGTTTCACAGTGGCTCATTTGTTTTCAGTAGGCCTTCTTGTGTGCAGGACTAGCACTCCACATTAATTAATGTTTCTTTCCTATTGCCAAGTTTCAGGGGTTTACAATGCAAATAATCAATATAACTTTATATTGTGGGATACAAATGTAAAATGTGAGATGAATAAATGCAGCATCCTACAAGCATTTAATCAAGTCTAAACAGTAAACACATTCTTATAAACTTAACATCTATTTTAACAGTGCTAACACACAGGTGAGCCAGACTGGTTTCCAGCGATGCACAGTGGCGCTCGAACCCTTTTAACAGTGGGGGTGCTGAAAGCCAGCCCCCTTACCCCTGTCTGTGGCCACCCACAGATGGGGCCGGGAGCAGTGCTGAGTGTCTGAGAGGAGAGGACACAGATGGGTAAGGGGGAAAAGGCTGGGGGCGGGCATGGGGCCAGGAGAGGAGCCCCGGCAGCAGGACTAGTGGCCAGGACCCTAGGAGCAGAGCCCCAGGAGCAGGGCCCTGGGCACAGGGACAGTTGCCAGGGAGCGGGGCCAGTGGCCCAAGACCAGAGCCCCGGGTGTGGGACTGAGAGTGGGGCCCTGGGCACGGGGCCCTGGGCACAGGGCCAGCAGCCGGGGGGGTGGGAGACAGTTGTTGGGACCCAAGCCACGGGCACAGGGCTGGGGAGCAGAGTCCTGGGCACTGAGCCAGCGGCTGCTGGGGAGGAGGGCCGGCAGCTGGGACCCAAGGCCCGGGCTGGGGAGTAGAGGCCTGGGCAGCCCCACGCAAAACCTGGGGGTGCTGCAGCACCCTTTGCACCCTAGTTCCCATGCCTATGGCTATGCATTTGTCGGTGTTCAGTGAGGCTTAGAGGCCTTGGTATGAGCTAGCATCTGGTCTGCCAACATCTCCCAGAGATCACTTTTTATCAAATTTTTTTTCATGGTTTGTGTGTATAAAAACATCTTCTGTATTTTCCACAGTATGCATCCGATGAAGTGAGCTGTAGCTCACGAAAGCTTATGCTCAAATAAATTGGTTAGTCTCCAAGGTCCCACAAGTACTCCTTTTCTTTTTGCAAATACAGACTAACATGGCTGTTACTCTGAAACCTATCAAATTAGAGTCATTTGGAGCCCCTCAACTGTCACAAACTATAAAAATCATTCTAGCTATGAAACAGATTAGACCTTAAGAGTAAAAAGTATTAAGTTTTATGAGGGTAGCTTTTATTCTATAATTTTTATGAAGTGAAGTTTAAAATTACAACAAAGCTTTTCTCTCTGTAAAATGGTTTTGTTCTTCTAGAACAGATCCATGCTCTTGTGATGTGCTTGCACGCCTCACATCTTTGTCCAAACCTTGAGAAAGATGGATGACTGGGGGCCACACTATTGCACTGAATGATCTGACCTGAGGATACATAAAGAGATGCAGCCTTGAAGCACAGCGTAATTTTATAGATGTGTGGGAAACTATAGTAAAGCCCATCTAAACTTTATCCAGCTGCTTTCTATTGGCTGTAACTTATCTGTAATCTTTCACTTGTGTTTCCTAGTTAATTTTCTGTGACTTTTAGAGTAATTGTGTCATTGCACAGCTTTATTTTTTTCAGATGGTTGCTAGGGATACCAGCATTCCATTGCTACTCTTTAGCAGAATACTCCCTCCTGACAAACCTAATGCTGCATGAAACATCCACAGCTAATGATGTTTAGAGAAGGTCATTTGGTTATGGGATGCATGCAGAAGGCAGAGTTAAGGGGAACAAAGTAAAGTTTCTGATGTGTGGTCTGGAGTGTATGGTAGTTGTACTAATAGTGAGGTATATGACTCTAGGTAGAGGAGTAGAGGTTATTATGTCCCCTTTCTGCACGATGAAGAGAAAGTGTTTAAACAGAGATCTACTGTCTCTGAGGTAAGTTCTCTAATGAGGGCCAGCCTTAGACCAAATGGCACCCCTTCCATTTGCTAAACTTTTGAATACCTTATTTTTTATTGCATTTGTAGCCTATTTCACAATTTTGGTGCAATAGTTGCATACGTGATTTATCCCTGTCATATAAGATGATAAATTTGCATGCTAGAATCTGTAAATCTAGGAGGTTCAAGGAAAACTTAGTTCTCAGAAAGTCTGGAAGTTTCCACAAGATTCTACAAAGGTCCAGAACATTGTAGGAGGTTAGTGAAAAATGAATCCACATATGGAATACTTGAAACATTTTACTTCAAACATCTTATTTTCCCTTTTGTTGCTATCAACAAAAACAACACTTTGAGCTCAGTGCCTCCCAAGCCCAGCATCGCAGGCTATCACCTGTCCCTTCAACTGGCCCTTGCTCTAACCATTTGGTTATGGGATGTTCTAATGTGGGTCCCCCTCAATCTCTCCTATTGAAGTTGTTCCATTTTAATTAAATAAAAAAAAATTAAGTACGTGGGCCAGAAAGAGTGAAAATCACTCTGCAGCCCAGTGGCCCTCAGGCTTACAGTGCTAGGAGCCTCTTTGAAGCCCAAACTTGGGCTTGTATCTCAGTCAAAGGGAAAGGACTTAGAACACACACTTCTTGTCAGCATCTTTCACTGATGGATGAGGTGGATGAGGCTTTCTTCCGGCAACTCGCAGAAGCTACTAGATCGCACGCGCTGGTTCTCATGGGGGACTTTAATTTTCCTGATATCTGCTGGGAGAGCAATACAGTGGTGCATAGACAATCCAGGAAGTTTTTGGAAGGCGTAGGGGACAATTTCCTGGTGCAAGTGCTAGAGGAGCCAACTAGGGGGGAAGCTTTTCTTGACCTGCTGCTCACAAACCAGGAAGAATTAGTGGGGGAAGCAAAAGTGGATGGGAATCTGAGAGGCAGTGACCATGAGTTGGTTGAGTTCAGGATCCTGACACAGGGAAGAAAGGTAAGAAGCAGGATACGGACCCTGGACTTCAGGAAAGCAGACTTCGACTCCCTCAGGGAACGGATGGGTAAGATCCCCTGGGGTACTAACATGAAGGGGAAAGGAGTCCAGGAGAGCTGGCTGTATTTCAAGGAATCCCTATTGAGGTTACAGGGACAAACCATCCCAATGAGTCGAAAGAATAGTAAATATGGCAGGCGACCAGCTTGGCTTAGCGGTGAAATCTTAGAGGATCTTAAACAAAAAAAAGAAGCTTACAAGAAGTGGAAGGTTGGACATATGACCAGGGAAGAGTATAAAAATATTGCTCGGGTATGTAGGAATGAAATCAGGAGGGCCAAATTGCACCTGGAGCTGCAGCTAGCAAGAGATGTCAAGAGTAACAAGAAGGGTTTCTTCAGGTATGTTGGCAACAAGAAGAAAGCCAAGGAAAGTGTGGGCCCCTTACTGAATGAGGGAGGCAACCTAGTGACAGAGGATGTGGAAAAAGCTAATGTACTCAATGCTTTTTTTGCCTCTGTTTTCACTAACAAGGTCAGCTCCCAGACTGCTGCGCTGGGCATCACAACATGGGGAGTACATGGCCAGCCCTCTGTGGAGAAAGAGGTGGTTAGGGACTATTTAGAAAAGCTGGACGTGCACAAGTCCATGGGGCCGGACGAGTTGCATCCGAGAGTGCTAAAGGAATTGGCGACTGTGATTGCAGAGCCATTGGCCATTATCTTTGAAAACTTGTGACGAACGGGGGAAGTCCCAGATGACTGGAAAAAGGCTAATGTAGTGCCAATCTTTAAAACAGGGAAGAAGGAGGATCCTGGGAACTACAGGCCAGTCAGCCTCACCTCAGTCCCCGGAAAAATCATGGAGCAGAATCAAAGAATCAATCCTGAAGCTCTTACATGAGAGGAAAGTGATCAGGAACAGTCAGCATGGATTCACCAAGGGAAGGTCATGCCTGACTAATCTAATCACCTTCTATGATGAGATTACTGGTTCTGTGGATGAAGGGAAAGTAGTGGATGTATTGTTTCTTGACTTTAGCAAAGCTTTTGACACGGTCTCCCACAGTATTCTTGTCAGCAAGTTAAAGAAGTATGGGCTGGATGAATGCACAATAAGGTGGGTAGAAAGTTGGCTAGATTGTCGGGCTCAACGGGTAGTGATGAATGGCTCCATGTCTAGTTGGCAGCCGGTGTCAAGTGGAGTGCCCCAGGGGTCGGTCCAGGGGCCGGTTTTGTTCAATATCTTCATAAATGATCTGGAGGATGGTGTGGATTGCATTCTCAGCAAATTTGCGGATGATGCTAAACTAGGAGGAGTGGTAGATACGCTGGAGGGCAGGGATAGGATACAGACGGACCTAGACAAATTGGAGGATTGGGCCAAAAGAAATCTGATGAGGTTCAATAAGGATAAGTGCAGGGTCCTGCACCTAGGACGGAAGAACCCAATGCACGCCTACAGACTAGGGACCGAATGGCTAGGCAGCAGTTCTGCGCAAAAGGACCTAGGGGTGACAGTGGACGAGAAGCTGGATATGAGTCAGCAGTGTGCCCTTGTTGCCAAGAAGGCCAATGGAATTTTGGGATGTATAAGTAGGGGCATAGCGAGCAGATCGAGGGACGTGATCGTCCCCCTCTATTCGACATTGGTGAGGCCTCATCTGGAGTACTGTGTCCAGTTTTGGGACCCACACTACAAGAAGGATGTGGATAAATTGGAGAGAGTCCAGCGAAGGGCAACAGAAATGATTAGGGGTCTGGAACACATGACTTATGAGGAGAGGCTGAGGGAACTGGGATTGTTTCGTCTGCAGAAGAGAAGAATGAGGGGGGATTAGATAGCTGCTTTCAACTACCTGAGAGGTGGTTCCAGAGAGGATGGTTCTAGACTATTCTCAGTGGTAGAAGAGGACAGGACAAGGAGTAATGTTCTCAAGTTGCAGTGGGGGAGGTTTAGGTTGGATATTAGGAAAAACTTTTTCACTAGGAAGGTGGTGAAACACTGGAATGTGTTACCTAGGGAGGTGGTAGAATCTCCTTCCTTAGAAGTTTTTAAGGTCAGGCTTGACAAAGCCTTGGCTGGGATGATTTAATTGAGGATTGGTCCTGCTTTGAGCAGGGGGTTGGACTAGATGACCTCCTGAGGTCCCTTCCAACCCTGATATTCTATGATTGGGTAGCTAAGAGGAAGGCACTGCCAAGCATGCTGACTTTTGTGGATTGAATCTTAAGTTGCTTAGTTCTCCCCTTCATTGTATAAGGATATAAGGATATTGTATATTGCAGTGTTGTTCCTGTGATTGCCTAGTTATCTAAATCCTTTTGAGGATCTGGGTTCTTGTGGCTTAGGGTACTTTAGTTGGCAGTGGGAGACTGGTGTTCACATCGCTGTTCAAGAGCAGGGTATAGGAGAGAAACCTCAATAGTAATGAAAAAAAAACGGTTATTAATAAAATGTACAGCTTATTCTTATGTTAGATCATTACAATTTCGCCTGGACTGTTATTGAATTTTAAGAGACATCTACAATTATGTTTATACCCATGATGCTTAGAAAATATAATGACACATACTTATGATTTTGGTTACTTATTTTATTACATAAAATGTCAAGCTAGCTTAAAGAAACTTCAGAAGGCTTTTGCTTTCTGTCAAGTAGTGGCCAGTTCCCAAAGTGTTAAAGGAGATAACATCCTTGGCCATAAAATACCAAAGAGTGTTTACACATACTCTAAAATGCAGCTTTTACAATTTCTGCCTTGTTTTAACTTCCTATGCTATTTTTCTTTATGCTTCATTTTAAATGATGCATGTAAACTTTGGTTATCGAGATATGTGCTTTCTATGAAATATTTAAATAGAAGTCTCTAGTTGCAAGTTGTAAATATGCTGTAAATGATGGGTCATAAATCAAAGGACCATACTGGTAAAAAAAAAGCTAGCACAATCAAAGAACATAACAATTGGCATAGATGTGGCTTTATTTCAAACAAGAAACCTTGCAAAATATTTGTTTTAGAAAGAGTCCTGACTTTAAAAATATGCAAGGATGCAAAAACAAATTGACACTGAAGATCATTATGAGAAGCCAGAAAACCAGATGATCAAAGTGGGCTTTCCTTTTCCCCTTATGCTCCCTAATCCCATTACCCCCGCAAAAAAAGCACCTCATTTATTTGGTATAAAGTTCTTATTGAAAGTAATTTCTTCTATAAGAACTCTAAAGCCTTCAAAGCCTTCAAGAGAAATTTGATGGGTGGAAAATGTTTTACAAAATACATTAGTTACTCCTAAATTATCATGCTTCCTCTCAACAGTGCAAATCAGTATTACTTCAACACTTAAGATAACAAGCTTCTTTTGAAATATGCATTTGCAAATGTTTTATCTAAACACAAATCTTCTACTGTAATAACTTCCTATATTGCTGTGTAAATGGTACTATGCTTTATGTACCGACATTGAATCTAGCTTACTAAACTGGCTACTAATACAAGAAGTCATCTGAGTATAGAATATTCATATTAATTGGGAAATTAATTAGATATTTGGCAAGGCTTAAGCAAGTCCATCATCCAACTCCACAAAAAAAGAGTGACCTCTTGAAAGATTGTTAAGACGAAAGGACAATGACTACTCAAGTTTAAAGCACACTAAGAATTAATGAAGTTTTAAATAGCTATTTTGAAAATTGGAAACTTTATATCTGACATGAGGATGTGTGGACTTAATTGAAGCAGAATTTCAGTTCCTATTAGACCCTGATAGAACTGAAAGAGTATTTCAGAAAATGGACTACAGAAAATCAAGAGTTAAAACTCTATCTCTGAAGATGTTTGGAGACATTCTTGTCACCAGAAACAAAGGAAATCAGAAGTATGTTCCATATGCATTAAACAGACTGTATTTGTGAGCTGAAGATTTTACTAAGGCCAAGATATGAAAGCACTGAGGGACAGCTGCTCACAAAAAGTTAGGCACCTATGTGCTTATTTTAGGCACCTAACTACCAGTTTTGGCATCACAGGACTACAGATTCATATTCTATAACCTCCCTCCCCCAATGACTATTTGAGTATTTATACACAGTGGAACAGTCGTTGGGCCAAAGAGTGAGGGAATGACTGTAGTCCTGCGGTTAGGGCAATTACTCAAACATGGGAGACTCAGGGACTAGTCCCCTTCTTCAATCACTCTTACATTATTTAAGCCACAGTGGAACAACATCAACAGGACAGACTGAGCAAGCCCCACATCCAAATACTCCATAGCTCAGTAGTTAGCACACTCTCTTGAGAGGTGGGAGACAACTGTCCAAATCCTTTTGCTCTTTTCGGCAGAAGGGATTAATTGAAACTTGGCCTCCCGCATCTCAGGGAGTGATTTAATCAGAGGGCTAAAACTATAAGGTGGGCTGCTCTGCCGCCTCCTGGCTTCTGTCTAAAACAGCATAAGGTACCTAAGGTCTTGTCTCCCTCAAGCCCAGACTTAAACGTCTATCTGTGTGAGAAGGTGGGGCTTAGCTGACACCTCTCTGGTCAGCTCCCATTGGCTATCTTACATGGCTCCCTGAGTAGCATACTAACTTGTGGATCACAGTCTAAGTCACCTCTCTCTCTCCCCATTCATAGAATCACAGGGTTGGAAGGGACCTCAGGAGGTCATCTAGTCCAACCCCCCGCTCAAAGCAGGAGCGATCCCCATTTTTTGCTCCAGATCCCTAAATGGCTCCCTCAAGAATTGAACTAACAACCCTGTGTTTAGCAGGCAAATGCTCAAACCACTGAGCTGTCCCTTGCCCTAATTCACTGTATAGGGGTTAGGAATGTAACTTAGATTTTGAGAATTACAGTGATTTTCCCGGTGCCTAATAATTATAATTGATTGATAATTGATAATTGAAAATAGTTACAAATGAATATATTTGGAAAGTCTTTATCTTGAGCTTGGATGTGAAGGCAGATGACCTTCTGCATTTGCACAAGAGCCCTACGTGTCTTTTTGTTTGTCCAATCACACAAGCTAGTCCCTTAAGGCCTTTTCTACACACACACGCACACACACACACACACACACACACACACACACAAATGTTCTGACTGTGGATGGAATTAGAAAGGGCATAGGTGAGGATCAAATGCTGTTTATTAAGTGACTAATTAACAGGGGAGTGGGAGAACATAAATCATCAAGAGTCGCCCAAGTGACATTTAACCTGATAGGGTTAATATAGGATATCAACTCTTTTGCGTTAAACCATATTGTGACACTGCATCCCATATTCTTCATAGTGATATGATTATGATATGATTATGATTATGACCTCATTATGATGTATTTTATGCAAATTAAGTCATGTGAGGTGTCATTGGAAAAGTTATGTTTTGCTGAACCTGATTATCCTATTTATATGCATATATCATTTTTGTATCTGCAGTTATGAATATTGACTATGTATCTGTATTTCAAATTTAGTTACACCTGGGTAATGGCCACTAGACAAGATGCTTTCAGTTTGGATAGTGGGTGAGAAAGGGCCTATTCAGGGAAATGGGCCATTAGGAAAAAACAATAGGCCTTCAGAGATGCTTATTTACCACCTGGTGATGAGCCTTCCTGAGAACGCTCCAAATAGCCTGTGAGTAATGGCTGCTATGACTCTACAAGGACATGTGACTGGACTACATGATGCTGTACTTCACCTTGGGATGTTAGTATTTTACCACAGACTTGTCTGGGAACCAAGCCTTGAAACAAAGGGTTCTTGCCATATGCAAAAGCTATATAAGGCAGGGAATGACATCATCTGGGGCTCTTCACTCCCCACACAAGAAGACTCTTGGAAACACCTGAGGAACAAAGATTGAACTGGGGGAAGTGCTGGACCCAGGGTAAAAAGATGTCTAGCCTGTGAATGAAACACCTGGGGATTCCAAGCTGTAAAGCAAGTGCAGCTTGGTCCTTAAGAATCTGCTTGTATCATTTCTTAGGGTGAGAAGCTGCTAATTTATAGCCAATCTATCTAGTATATTAGACTTAGTATGTGTTTTTTGTTTATTTGCTAGGTAATCTGCTTTGATCCATTTGCTATCCCTTATAATCACTTATAATGTATCTTTTGTAGCTAATAAACTTGTTTTTGCTTTATCTAAACCAGTGAGTTGGAGTGAAGTATACGGGAATCATAGCTCAGGGGAAAAGGCTGGTGTATATTCCTCTCCACACTAAGGGAGGCAGCAAACTTTATGAGCTTACACTGTACAGTTCCCTATGCAGCGCAAGAGGGTATGATTTTGGGTTTATACTCCAGAGAGGGTGTATGCCTGGGGAGTTGCGAGTTACCTGAGCTGTAGCCTTTCCATTGTTGGTTCACTGCAGGGGCTGGACAGAGATCCTGCATGTAACTGCAGCTGGGTGTAGCCCTACTTGTATGAAGGCTGGTAAAAGTGCAGGCTGGAGGGCTTTGCATCTTGTCACAGCAATACAGTGTGAGAGGGAGCACAGGTTGGTGTGCCAGGGCCTCTGTGGTATCCCAGTTCCAGGTGGCACCCAGTGGGGGACCCGTCACATATATACCTCGGCCCCTTTGAGATGTTATGAATGTCAAAGGTTTGGGCATGTGATGGCTGTCCATTGGGGAAAATGTGATGTGGCAGATTTGGAGGAGAACACTTGTATGAGAACTGTATGGTAGGAATAGAACTAAAATGGAGCAATTGTGGAGATATACACAGTGCAGCATACAAACGGCTATTGTAGCAGAATGAGCTAAAGAGATTCATTAAATAAAAACTATTCAGAAAATATCCAGTGCAGAAGCTACCAAAATATAATCAAAGTGGAATGTGGAGAAGGGGGCAAATGCCAGTGAGGGAAAAGAACTATGGGTACAAAACCACACATTTCAGTGCAGCAAAGAGGAAGGGGAATAGATGAAGATGTGTTGCTTGTGGGCAAAAAGAAACTTATGATATATATGATGAGGTGATTACTTGCACTTTACAGACAAGGAAGAAGCCTGAAAAAACAAAAATTATAACAAAAGCAGCAGAAAAGTATTTGCATATAAACAGTTTCTTGATGGACTGCCTTCATGCAATTTTAAATGAAGGCACTAATGCAGTTTAAACAACGGAGTACTACCTTTTTTTGCTGAAATGCACTCTTTGAAATGGAAAACAAAACTGATGTGATATGTGTATAAGGAACATGGTAAGTGAGAAAATTTATATTTAGACTTTCAGGGTAGGTGGTAATCATGGAGCAACGGAGCTGTTGAGAGCCACACAAGCTGAGGAGCCTATAGACTTCAGAAAAGCCCAAGCTACTACATCCAGGATGGGGAAGGAAGTCGCTCCGGGGGAATTAGTCATTGTCCTCGGTGGTGTCAGCGTGTTTCGGACAGATGCTCCGCTGACCCAGTGGTGAGCACTCTTGCCACTGCCAGGGCTCTGAGCTGAGACCCCAGGTGGTGGCCCACACCCCCTGACTGGCTACTAGGCCACACAGCCCTGCTGAACAGGGCAGTCATACTGAATCTGGCCACTAGGCCATGCAGCCATATTTACTTGGGCCCTTAGTCTGCACAGCTCTGTTGAAGAGTACAGCCCTACTGACTCTGGCCATTGGGGCACACAGTCCTGAAGGAGAGGACAGTTATATGGACTTTGGTCATTGGCCCACTCAGCCCTTAGGAAGGACCATCATATTGACATTTGCTCCTAGGCCATGCTATCTGGACACAAGGGGTGATTGTACAGACTCAGCTATGGGGAAATAATAACCCTCACCCCACCCCAAGAGAGGACAGGGTGCTCTTGCCCCACAACAGTCAGATAGATAATAGCAAGACTACATGCAAAGATAGGATGAATCTGCTTCAAAGTATTGCTGGGAACAATTGGAGTGTAGATAAGAACGTATTGTTGATGCTGTGATTAATAAAACCAGTATAGATTATGGATACTAAACCTTTAATTCAGCTTCTAAATCAACACTAAAAAAATTAGACCTGGCCCAGGTCCAAGCTCTGCAAATTGCATGCTGTGCAGGTATTACAACTCCATTGTGTGTGTGCTGTATGTATCAGTTGGAGAAATTCCTGTACATTTAAGGATGAAATTGTTACATTTAACCTTTTGGGCTACGGTTAATGGAAGTCGTGAAGATAGAGTATTAAGCGAATATAGGAGGACTGTTGGGAATTTAGCAGACAAGAAGTAACTGGGAGTCACAAACTCCCACTTGCTAACAGGGTCAAAAGGTGGGTAAAAGACTCGCGTGAAAACGAAGGACTGGAAAAAATGAAATTTTTAATCATGGGAAATCCTACTATAACTAGATGGTCATCTCTCCTGTTGTGGATTTGGAATTATAGAATAAAACAAAGGGAAGAGCCAGGCTGTCACATAGGACAGTTAAGTTTTTTGAGTTTATATGTGGCAAATAATACCAGCATTGCCAAATCTAAACTGACTTCTCCGGATATGACAACACAGGTAGAATGTGAACTACATTTTGTTTCCCTGAATTTAGAATTAATAGATCTATGAGACTATCTGATTCTGTGGCCATTATGACAGCCAAATGGATAGCACGGCACGGACCTGGATAAGGAACATATGCCCAACTATAACTGCTATCCTATTTGACTCTTTATCAGGTATAATGATGATTATACAGGTTTCAGAGTAACAGCCGTGTTAGTCTGTCTTCGCAAAAAGAAAAGGAGTACTTGTGGCACCTTAGAGACTAACCAATTTATTTGAGCATGAGCTTTCGTGAGCTACAGCTCACTTCATCGGATGCATTTCCACGGTATGCATCCAATGAAGTGAGCTGTAGCTCACGAAAGCTCATGCTCAAATAAATTGGTTAGTCTCTAAGGTGCCACAAGTACTCCTTTTCTTTTTGCGATGATTATACAGGGAGCCTCAGAAAGCAGGGCAAGAAATGGTCCTCTACTCTGGCCAAGGAAGATTAGTGGGCTGCATTTACCAAATGTAGGAGTGAGAGGACATGAGAACACTAGCCCTAAGATAAGAGATGAAGGAAAGAATAGCAGGTGCGAAGAGGCCTAGGGAATGTAGCAGCAATTAAAGGAAAGAGCACGTGGATGTTGTTTATAGGGTCCCTGGGTTTTAGCCCAGAGTAGTGAGTGGGCCCAGATTCCCCCACTTACAAAGTAGTCTAAGCTCCAAGCAGGGGACAAGGTTCCATTAGAGGCCCAGAATAATGGATGGATTTAAAGTGCCCAGGGATGAGGCTGGTAAGGGCAGATAATTTCTTTGAACTTTTGGTATGCTAAAAGGAGTTAATCCATTTTGACTGTGTGACTTGTCTGGAAACCTGAGTCACTGAAGACCCACCTAGTGAGGTTAGCAATGTACAGGGGACTCTGGTAGCAGGAAAAAGATTGCAGTATCACACCCAGCTGCTAAGAGGCACTCAGGAGGTGAGTGCCGCCCTGCCCACATCACAACCTGGTAGCAGATGTGGGGCGTAGAAAGAAAGAAGGGGCTGCAGTGTGGAAGCCTGCAGTCACGCTCTGGACATAGAGAGGGAAAGGAGGAAATCCGGGGGAGAGTAGAAGCTCTGGGATCCTGGGAAGGGGTCATCAGATCAGGTGGAGCTATTCCCCAAGATATAAGAATTTGACCCAAAGTTGAGTAGAGACACCAGGACAGAGTGTTATTTTTGCAGATAGTAAGTTGCTTTTTAATCAACAGAAACTACAAAAGGTGTATGCCTTATACAAGGTTTGGATTGGCCCTTTATGCAGTAGTACGGTATACTAACATATTTCTCAGCTGCCATATTGTGCTTCAGAATCTCAGCTTTCATGTAGTTATAGAATCATAGAATCATAGGACTGGAAGGGACGTCAGGAGGTCATCTAGTCCAGTCCCCTGCACTCATGGCATGTAAGTTTTGGTTGCAAGGAAAATACTTCAAAACTTTGAACTGAGCATCATAACCAATGTGCAGATGTCATAGTGAGACTGAAGATGGAATAGAAAAATAGCCCTGAGAAAGGTGAACTGCTTCATCCAGCTCACTGAGGGGTTAACTCAGATGTCCAGTATTCATGATTTAAATGTCAAGGCAGTACAAGTCTTGTGGACAGGGGGGAAGGAGGAGATGTGATATATCTCAACTTTACTATGATTTTTCATACCATCTCATGTGACCTCATACGTAAAGAGGGAAATTTACCTTAGACCAGTGGTCTCCAACCTTTTTAAGCCCAAGATCTCTTTTTGAATTTAAGGGCAACCCAGCATCTACCCCGCCCCTTCCCTGATGCCTCACCCCACTCACTCCATCCTCTCCTCTCTCCATCGCTCACTCTCCCCACCCTTTCTCACTGAGGTGGTGGGGGCCAGGCAGAGCGGATGAGTTGGCCGGGGTAGTGCTTTAACATGGGCTGCATACAAGCTGTTACCGGCTTCTTACTGGTATGCCGTACCAGCCCGTACCAGCTCACTTTCACCCCTGACACATGGACACGTTCAAACCCCATCAGGGGATAGCTAGGCTCAAGGAGCCCTGGAGCTAAGCAGCACACACAGTCAACTTTTAGCAGCACCCCATTTTGGAAATTACCAGGGATGGAGCTTCACCCCCTGCTCAACTGTTTCGGACTCTTAGATAAGTCCTGGGAAAAGAGGACTTTGGAGATGTTTCTCATTGTGTTTTGCCCTCTTCCATCAGGTTCTGTTTTATTGTTGATGTAGACTCTATAATTGTTTAGCAAAGCATCAATACCTTTGGTCACGAGGGATGTGCACTTCCTTTTCCACAAACACACTCCAGCCCTCTTGGAGCACAAGCTCATTCTCTGCTCACCAAAAACCTCCTCTATCTGGAGGTGGGGATTTACAGGTACTTGATAGTTTTTGATAAATTGTATAGTGAATTGCTTGATTACACTTTACTTAATTATTTCATTATAAAATATATGAAAGAGACCAAATAACCAATGTCAGTCAGGTTTATTAGTATGGTACAGGAAAAATGTTGTTTGTGATACCAGTCTTTGAAGAACAGTGATGTTACATTCACCTTTCACAGAAATTACACATTTAACCTGGTAATATATGATTTTACAAATTACATATTTCTTTACACGTCACTAAAATAGAATGCATCAGTTTGTTCCAGTTTCCTAACTTTTTGTTTTGTTCATTCCTTATCTTTGGTTTGGATACTAGCATTCCAGGTACTGATCTGTGAAGGTACTTCCCTACCTTGTACTAAGACACAGAACAAATGCATCTTGATTTTGACAAGTTTTTCTTATCTGCTTGTGCCAAATGCTTACCTCACCAAATGCAAAATGTTACTTATTTAGCATAAGTGATGCTTAGCATAAGTGAACAGGATTATTGCACAGGCCTGTTTAGACTATATCACTCTCACAATATTTGTGCTTAATGTTTTTGGTGCTAAATGCATACTAATATATATATGGTGCGAATAATATACATTATTAATAATACATATAATTATTTATATGTATGTTCTGTATTTATGCTAACCATCATATATTAGTCAACACACCACACAAATTAATACTGATAGGGTCAGTATTAACTTACAACACCTTGCACCTAAGGGGTTGATGGGAGAGGAAAAGTGTCATATTGCTCAGCCTACTGGTGAATGCCTAAAATATTGTTTCAGAACTCTTCCCACTCATACAAATGAATGATTGAGAAGCTTAAGCCAATTTCCATATGTTGTCTTCCTTTCCAATATTAGTTGTAATGTTTTGATTCAAGGCTGACACTAACAAAAATCAAAACAAAAGCTTCGGGAAGTTAGGTTTGCTAATATAAAACTGTTGCCATAAACAAGAGCAAATGAACAGATGTGATTTAAATGTCCTTTTAAATTCTTGGCAGCGCTAGATTTACTTAATATTCCATTTGTTCCTTATTCCCTCAGATATAGCAAGCAGGTAGTGTTCACAGCAATGGGAACAGCACTGTTGCTGCCAGCTTTGAGAGCTAAGCTTCATTTTTACAGTTCCGGTTTCATCAGTTTGTCAGTGTAAAGCATTCCAAACTCAATCAAGTTTTCTCAAACTTATCTCTAATAAAGGCATCAATGCATCGGAATAGACTTATCTGTTCAATATTAGGGATGTCTGTGGCTTCTGCTGATATTCACATTCTGAAGTCTGGCATTCCCATATCTGAGTATTTGCATTTGGCAACAACATGACTTAACATAGAGCATACAATCCAGAATAGAAAGGAAAGAGTGTGATAATGTAGTGTGATATGTTAATTGGCATGACACTAACCCTTGCAAGCAAAACATCTCGATTTGAACGGACTTCCCCCAATCCTAAAACCAGATTTTAGCTGCAATATTGTGCTGTCAGTGGGTGGCACCATGGCAGCAAATAAGAACAATATTTTTGGGTGAGAGAGTAATTCTGTGGTCCACTTCCCTACTTCCCATCCCCAGCTTCCACGAGCTACTGAAAGTTAATGCTCACATAGTTAGTACAATATTGCTACATTAATTCTCAAAAACCCTCCTAATCAGTCCATTTTGGTGCATGATATTAAAAAAGTCACATTTTTATTCACTAATAAATTAGGTTTAGGTACTAGAGGTCTAAACATAAATTCTTTTACTATCAATAATCACTGGCTTTACTTCAAACTGTATCTTTCTAGAGAGACCAAAGTCATTACTAACTGATGGCTATTTAGTGGCCTAGAGGTACATGAAAGGAGTTGTTGGACCCGTGTAGCTCCTATGGGACATGTGTCCATTTTTTCCATCACAAAAAATCAGCATTGCTAACTAGAATTCTCATTAGTGGTCAAACGAATCACCAAGGACAAGATTGTTTCAGAGCTAAGGCACATTAGCAGGGCAGCATACACTGCCATTCATTATGCTATTTTTTCTGAAAATAAACTATAGTCTTCAGTTTTCAGTGCTCTCATCCTGAAACATATTGTAGACACTACATTCTCCTTTCTAAAAACGTAAAAGTAACACAATTAAAGTAGTGGCTATGGAATATGTATATGTAAGATGACAAACCAGGGGGAGGGTGGGACACTGTATCCAGACACACTAAGGTGCTATTGGTTTTTCATTAAAGCTGGGATTTTCAAAGGAACCAAGGGAGTTAGGCACCCAATCCCCACTGAATTTCACTTATATTTGGGCACCTTATAGTCTTCTGAACATTCAACCCTAATAGATTTAGATTGTTCTTGTCACTAAGTACCTTCTGGTGATTCCTTTAGACAGACTGAAATCTGGCTGTCCATCCATAATTTTATACATGACCCTGCATCTGAACAATTTTTAATAAGGATATATTAATATAAAAACAATAACTTCTGTCCTTTGAGCAAGCTCGGTACAGACGATTGGTAACATGACAAGATAGTAACAACAAAGGAATTTGAGACCATGCTTTGTTATAGTGCCCTTGCCATTGGGTTTTTTTCAGAAGTACAGACAATTTATGGAACATTTTACAAAACCTCTTTCTGATACAGAAAGCCAGAGAAATTTTCTCTAACAGAAAAAATCAAGTGTAAAAACAAGAACCAAATCTTAACCACTTCCCTTATCTTGTACAGGTCCAAAGAATACAATTTTATGTGATTTTATGGATTCTCATAGTAAATGCTATTTGTATTGGGAAGTATAGTTTCTTTTGTTGGGTGTATATTGAATTATTTCAGTGAAGTGGAACAGTTCTGAATATGTGGCAAAAAATAATGTTAAATGCAGATTCTGGCTCCAATAAATCTTTTCTTAACTCTGCAGACTATGTGCTTTCCTAGATTATTTTAAATTAGCACATAGAAAGGTTCTGAGTTTAAATTTAATGGAATGACTGCTCCTTTTTTTTTAGTAAATTATAAAATTTCCCCTATGTCATAGTTATATTTGCTGTGATTACACTGGTGACCCTGTTATAGGAACTTAAATTAGAACTTATCATCTTTCTTCAGAAAAATCATATTGTCAGATTCTCATGTATCACCTTTAGGATCAGAAATGACGAAATACTAACATTCTGCCCTGAGCACCGTCTTTCTAATTTAATTTTACAATGACACCCTCTGCATGAAAAGGAGATCTTTTTTATTTTTGATTGTGATTATAATTCTTTCCACAGATGTGATAGTGACACAGGAGTTACCATACCAGACTAGAGCTATGGCTAATATTGACCAACTTCTTCCTCTGGTTATGGGTGGCCTATCCTGAAGAGAAGATGGAAATATCCATAACACACATGACCAGTTGCAATAGGGGAAGATGTGTGTTCCCGTCCCCAGCTTTTGACGAGCTGATATGCTTTAATGGAAATATTGATAGCCCTTGTAATTTTATTTCACTGAGTATGAGTATAGATTCTATACTACAGAGGTTTTTACTGCGTGAAATTCAGTAACTGTCTGAGGAACACTGCCTCCCGTGTTCCCATTATGGCAATTCACCAATATACTGCTTAGTATGAACACCATCAATGTAGTCCAATACTGCTCTTGATGACTAAATACCATGTTATTTGATTTTGACCACCGTTGCACATTGAGCAGACATCTTGATAAAGCTATTCCATGAATAGCTAAAAACTTTCTTTATGAACAGCTAAAAATTCTACATCAATGTATATAAGTAATTTATGTTTCTCTTTCCAATATGCATTACCTTGCACTCAAAACAGTTAATTTCATCTCCCACTCTGTAGCCGCTATGAAGTAGTTAGTCTTGCCGGGAATCCCTTAGAATTAACCCTTCAATAAATATAGACATAGTATTTAAACAAATTAACTAAAGTAACAACCTGAAAATGTTGCTCCCTCCCTGATAATCCACTCAGATCATTAGAACAAGGTGGAAAATGGAAGGGTCTATGAGATTTTGTAGATTGACATTGGCCAGAGTTGCAATCTGAGTAGCCATTACTCAGTCCCTCAAGAAAATATAGAGAAGGGCTTTACTCCCTCTTACTTTTCTGTATAGCCATGTAAGAAATCTGACAACCCAGACTATAAAACAAGTATGAGCCTGAGAATCACTAACTTTGCAATGGTATAGTATATGTACAATGAAGGCACCAATACACGCCCCCTTCCCACCGGTAGTTTACTTCCCCTCCAAAACCACAGAAAATGTCTCACAAATTAGGGAAAGGACCAACTGCAAAGAGTATCACGTAAGTCAATAAAGATTTAAATTCCGTTTAGTACACAGGCACCGGCTTCCTCCAGGCTCCAGAGGTGCTCAACCCCCTCTTCCCTCCTTTGCCCCAGACCCAGCCCCCGCCTGACCTCTTCCCCCAATCTCCCACCCTGCCTTTTCCCTCCCCCACGCCACCATTGCACTGCCTCTTCCCCACGTCTTCCCACCCAGTTCTTCCCCCTTCCCTGATCATGCCCCATCCCCATTTCTCTCCCTACCAGCACCTCCTGCATGCCACGGAACAGCTGATCATGGGAGGTGCTGAGAGGGAGGAGGAGCAGTTGATTGACGGGGTGTTTGTTGGGCAGGAGACACTGCGGTGGGGAGTGGGGAACGGGCTGCCTGTTGGTGCTAAGCACTCACTAATCTTTTTTCCATGTGGGCTCCAGCCCTAGAGCACCCATGAAGTCAGCACCTATGCTTTAGTGTGGCGGGAAGGAAACCTCTTAACCCAACTTGAGTCATAAACAGATACATTTTTGTTCAAAAACTGTCTCTAGCATTGCTCAACAAAATGGCAAAGTATCCTGATGTAAACCAATGGATTAAAATACTAAAATGTGGCTGGATTTTGACATATGGACTCACCTGTGCTCTGGGGGCAGCATGGAGCCATGCTGCTTCTGAGGGAGCAGTTGCTGCATTACACTAAGGGTAGAGACTGCAGTGCTGGTGAGGGAAGGTTCTTATTGCTTCCCTGTCATCGCACAGATAAATATGGGCCAGGAAGAATGTGTTGTGAAATGTAAATCCTGGAGTCGTCATTGAGTCAAAACTCCCACTAAAGTCAGGGTTTGACCCATATTGCTCAGGTATATGAGAGCTACACAGAATAGAATTCAAATAACTTTCCCCATAAATCTGATGTATTCTGATGTATTTCTCCCAAAGAAGAAAAACAAATATGACTTGTTCCAGGATCCAGTTATTAATAAAATGTGTAGGCAGTTCAACCTAAGTTAGACAGTCAGTTATTCATCCTGTCCATTGAAGGTTCTGCTCCAAATTCCACCTCTCCATTCATTGTCCTGGTGTGCATTAATCCCAGATCCTGAGATTCTGCATAGGTAACAGTCCTGGCCCTTCAGAGTGTGTCTCTCCACCTTTTAATCACAAAGTTTTCATTTCCACTTTCATACTGTGTTAGGATTGACATGTTACCCGGGGTTTTCAGAACCCAAAGCAGTGGTAACTCAATTGTTTCTCTCCAGGCGGTGTCAGGAATAAATTAACAGAGACACAACTCCTTCATCTGATAAATGATTAGCACAAACAAGAGTGCTTTTATCTTAAACTACTCTTTATTAGGTCTCAAGCACACACCCAAACACATATGCTATACCAGTAGGTTCAGACCATCCTAAACCTTTATATTTTCCAAAGTCTAAGATGGTTTTGAGGAATGAGCTGCCAGCCTTCTGGGGGCCCTCTTTCAGTCCAGCTGCTGGGGAGTTTTGGTGTCAAATCCTTGCCCAAAGAAAATCTTCCTTGGACTGCTCCAAAGCACTCTTCCTAACTAAGCGTTTTATAGAGTTTCTTCAAACAAAGCACATAACTCCTAATAGTTAAACAATTTCCCTAGCAACAGCCAATAGCAATTCATTATTCTCGTTATCAGCAAAGCAGCTTCAGCAAAAAGAAAAAAACAGACGAATACAGACAACAAGAATCAAGGTCAGTTTTCCACATTCCCCCCTCCCCTTCTCATGAATCTGTCCTGTCATTTTATTTATCCCAGTCAGTATACAACTGCATACAACTTGGCTGGAGCTTCTTTGGTATAACTAGGCTGGCAGAAACTCTAAGGCCTGATCACTAGGGCATCTGGTCATTGGACTGTCCTGCTATACATACCAACTAAAAAGTACTATATTCTTGGCTGGAAAGGCATAATTGCTCAGAATAACATATATTTGTTACAAACTGTATTGTAGAAAAGTTTTTGCCTTGGGACTCTCTGATGTAAGATTTCTGTGCTGCAGAGGCTCACAAATGGTGAGGATGATTTGTGGTTGCTTAGGGTCCTGGGAAGATGAGGAGCTGAAACAATGTTTGGAGAGATTTCAGAGTAACAGCCGTGTTAGTCTGTATTCGCAAAAAGAAATGGAGTACTTGTGGCACCTTAGAGACTAACCAATTTATTTGAGCATGAGCTTTTGTGAGCTACAGCTCACTTCATCAGATGCATACTGTGGAAACTGCAGCAGACTTTATATATACACAGAGAATATGAAACAATACCTCCTCCCACCCCACTGTCCTGCTGGTAATAGCTTATCTAAAGTAATCGTCAGGTTAGGCCATTTCCAGCACAAATCCAGGTTTTCTCACCCTCCACCCCCCCACACAAATTCACTCTCCTGCTGGTGATAGCCCATCCAAAGTGACAACTCTTTACACAATGTGCATGATAATGAAGTTAGGCCATTTCCTGCACAAATCCAGGTTCTCTCACTCCCTCACCCCCCTCCAAAAACCCACCCCCATACACACACAGACTCACTCTCCTGCTGGTAATAGCTCGTCCAAACTGACCACTCTCCAAGTTTAAATCCAAGTTAAACCAGAACATCTGGGGGGGGGGGAATAGGAAAAAACAAGAGGAAATAGGCTACCTTGCATAATGACTTAGCCACTCCCAGTCTCTATTTAAGCCTAAATTAATAGTATCCAATTTGCAAATGAATTCCAATTCAGCAGTTTCTCGCTGGAGTCTGGATTTGAAGTTTTTTTGTTTTAAGATAGCGACCTTCATGTCTGTGATTGCGTGACCAGAGAGATTGAAGTGTTCTCCGACTGGTTTATGAATGTTATAATTCTTGACATCTGATTTGTGTCCATTTATTCTTTTACGTAGAGACTGTCCAGTTTGACCAATGTACATGGCAGAGGGGCATTGCTGGCACATGATGGCATAAATCACATTGGTGGATGTGCAGGTGAACGAGCCTCTGATAGTGTGGCTGATGTTATTAGGCCCTGTGATGGTGTCCCCTGAATAGATATGTGGGCACAATTGGCAACGGGCTTTGTTGCAAGGATAAGTTCCTGGGTTAGTGGTTCTGTTGTGTGGTATGTGGTTGTTGGTGAGTATTTGCTTCAGGTTGCGGGGCTGCCTGTAGGCAAGGACTGGCCTGTCTCCCAAGATTTGTCTCCCAAGAGTTGATAAACAGGATTGGCATTGTCCTTTTGAGTGTAGCACATTAAAACAGGCTGCTGATTGCATTACTCTCAGAAAGTTGTTTGATCTTGCCATTTGCACATACTTACACCTACTCCTTTTAAATCCACAATAGGATTCTCAACCCAGCTATGCCCCCTTTGTGTCATCCAGGCAGCACAAAGTGGCTGCAATCCAGCCACAAATCACCAAGAAAGAATTTATCTGTTATAGGGGAACTCCAGTCTAGTTAATCTGTGCCCCTGCTGAGCCTTGTGCTTCTGTATTCCCATTCCGAGCATAGGGGGAGTGATGGGGAAGTGGAGATTATTGGGACTGGTGAGAGGGTGCAGGGGAGCTCTGCTCTATTATGACAGTCTTCCACTCTTGTTGGGCTCATCCTACATCAGTGGTGTAACTGGAAGGAGCTCTAAGTGCAGTCAGGGATGCGGATGGCCCTCAGGCTCAGGAAGCTATTACATGGGAACCTAATGCCCTCTGCTCCTTACCTTCACTCCTCCTATCCTGTGCCAGGTGAAGCTCTGGAGCAAGAGTGAATCTGTGCTTAAAATTTAAGCAACATTCACTTATATATATAATCAACATTGCTTTTTAATATGCTTTTGTAGAGCATTTTTCAATTCCAATCTCTTTTGATTCTTCTCCTTTTTCATCTTGCAGCACCTTTTTGCTGGACAGGCTGTGTCAGGGTAGCTGTGCATTTTGGATTCTGCATTTGCTGCCTCACCATATGCTTTGGCTGATTTTTTTTTTCTACTTGTATTTCTCCGCACAGGAACTTCTAAAAATTGTTGCCAGAAATAACACTGGTGAAATACCCAGTCCATGCAAATGTGTGAACCAAATTCATTAGGCAGCAGTAGTCTATCTTTTGGAAAAAATAAGTGGACATCAGGTAAAGGATATGTCACCAGGAAAGCCAAAAATGGGAATAGATCATTGGTACAGTAAATTAATTCAGTCAGGTTTGAAACTACTTTAGACAGGGTACAGATGTCAACAACAATATATTATCACCTCTCACAGCCAGTGGCTGACAGTTTCCTTTTATAAAATGAAATATGGTAGGAAAAGGGCCTGTTCAATATCTTGGTTCTTGTTTGTTTGTTCAGATCCCACTTTCCTGTGTATACATCCTCTATTACTTTTATTTATACCTTTTAGTTCAGTTTTCTTTTCCATTGACTTCTGTATGAATATTAATGTATGGCTTATTAAAGCTATGTAGAAAGTTCCCCCAGCCCTTTCAGGTATCTAGGGACAGATTCTGATATTTTTACTACCAGTTTTTTGGCTGGACTAACTCTGCTGACATATGAAAGTCAACAGAGAATTTGGTTCACTGAGTTGTACTTTACTTCATAAGTAAACTGATTTAAATTAGCTAGAGTAAGGGTCCACCTTACTTTACTCCATCTTAATTTGTAGATTGTCTCATAATTTTCAAGCCCTTACAAATGTGAAAGATACATCTCTTTCAATTTTCTTTGTAGTTTAGAGGCGTTTTTTGTAAGTTGTTAATGCTTCTGTTAGATAAGCTTAAAGTCTCTCCCAGTGACAGTACACTCAGGGAGAGTTGCTCGAGAAGTGATTTTTTTTTCCCTGCAAAAATTTCCATGAAAACATTTTTTTTTTTCATTTTTGTTCAAATTCTCTGGTGCAAATATTCAGGTTTTCATCAAAACTTGAAAACCCCAAAAACTTCACTTAAAAACAAAACAGTTCCTTTTCCAGTTGCTGAATGCAAAATAAAGAAAAAAACATTTTTATTATTTATATGAAAAGTCATACATTTTGAATGAAAATAGATTTTTCACTAAAATGTCCATTCTGTCAAAAAAATCTGTAGAAAAAGATGCTTTTTCAAAATTCCAACTAGTTATATATTGGAGTCTTTTAAGGCTTTTCACACCAATTCCTCCTTGCCTTACTTATTCAAGTAGCTCAACTGAAATCATACATCAAGCTTTGGATATTCATGACTCAATTACTGCATACATTTGGGTATCCTTTACCATGCTATATTCTGCACATACTGTAAGGACAGATTTTAGGGTAAAAAATTTGTAGCTTTGTAGAA
The DNA here is from genome assembly GCF_965152235.1 of Eretmochelys imbricata. Lineage (NCBI taxonomy): Eukaryota > Metazoa > Chordata > Testudines > Cheloniidae > Eretmochelys > Eretmochelys imbricata. The sequence continues at coordinate 88,445,789 of NC_135572.1, read as the reverse complement.
CTTCTGTCTCTATGATATAATCACACACCAAGAGAAATAGAAAGAGTGACAGAAATATTCAGCGTGAGATAGAGAACAAGCAGGTTTCCAGGGGCTTTAAAGCTAGGACTACACTGAAGGAGTCCTTAGACAAGCCAATGAAAAGTCAGGGGTGGAAGGGAAAGGGTTCTGAGGGAGGATTTGGCATGTCTCACTGGAAGCTGTGGCACCCATGCAGGAATGGTAAATGCTGTTTGTTTGTTTTTTAATCTCTTCTTTCTATACTCATCACTCACCTGTTGTAAATACTTTGGTGGCATGGATTGTATCTTACTCTGTTTATCCAATACCTAACACATTGAAGCCCAGATATAGTTGAGGCCTGTTGGTGTAACCACAATATAAATATTAAATAATACTGAGGAAAGTCAAGAAAGAAGACAAGATTTGCTTTGGCTCAAAGATGAAAGAGATTCCTATACCTTCCTTATATGGTCTGTCTGCTCCTTTTCTTACTGCTTACACTTCTCAAATCCAACTGTCTTCTATTGACCTTTTGCTTGATATTTTCATTTTAGGCAAGACTGCAATGAGTAAACTTTATTCATCATTAATATTCCTCTAGATCTGAAGTGTTCATTTCGCTAGTTACATTATCTTCATTGATTAATTGGAGTCTTGCTGTTGTTAACAGTTTGAAAATTTGTCTTACATTACTACTCATAATACTTTCATTGTTTCATCTTTGTCTTGAGCATGATTTCGGTTGCTTTTTGTTCACCAGTAGATTGTTAGCTAACTTATGATATGTTTGCAGCAAGTTAAGTAGTTCACCCATACTGACATCCTCATCTGTGATTGAATGTGCACTCTCAAAGATTTATCTGCCGCATACCATACATTTGTTTTGCTGGTTTGTATATTTTTCTGATTGTGATTTCTGTGGCAGTTTCTAGATACCATTCACATACATTCTGTCGCATTCTGGCCAAATGTTTAATCTGTTGTTTGTGTGTAGAACATACTGTGCTCATACATGATATTTTACTTCTGAGTGAATGAGAGAGACAAACATTTTTATCAGAATATCAGTGCTGTCCGCTTCTCCATTTCTTATTGTGTATGTGATGCAAATTTAATGGACCCAGACTGCAAACAATAGCACTGTAGCCTGAGCAATGCACACTCTCCAAACTGTTCCCCAAAGACACTGTTGCCTTCAATATGTATTGCAACTGTTGTTATCTCCAGTGGTATCTCTTTCGAAGGGTGGCAGACTTGAAAGATCATCATGGGATCTGTGAAGTATCACGTGCTTTCATGGCAATCCTTTGAATTTGTTTGTCTTTCCACTGAATCCCCGTGGGCAGTTTTGAAATTTCTAAAGCTTTGATGTTGTGTGTGTGTGTGTGTGTGTGTGCTTGAAGAAATGTATTTGAACATTGCCTTCATTCAAATTCATAGGTCTTAATAAAATTTAAACTTTAAAACAGTGGTGGGAGCATTACAATGACTATTGCAGATGTGATGGGGTTTAACATTTTTTTGACTGCTCAAAAATAAAGCTAAGAATAATAATGGTGTATGAGGCCCTATGGTGAAAAGATATTATTTTTCTTGTTCTGTTCTTTAGTCCAAGACCAGCGCTTCAAAAACATGTGGTACAAGTCTTACCAAAGTAGCTTTAGAATATATAGAATAAGTGACACCTAACCTCTAATCCTGAAACATGATGCGCGCTGGCTTGGCTTCAACCGTGTGCATTGCAGAATCAGTGCCTAATTTAAGGTAAAAGTGGTAGCTCCCTCACACCACCAACCTCTCACCTACTCAGGCACTCCCGTCCAATCCATGCCAGACTTGCCTTTGCTTTGCAGGTTAACAAGAACTTCAGCCCAGTCCCAGAGTCTCCTTGAACTGTCCCCCTGTAATATCTGGTCCCCGATAATAGCTACTCACAGAAATCCCTGATCCTCCACTCCCAAAGAAACAGTGTGCCTCAGTTTAACTATGTTACCTTAAATCACCTCTCTGGTATAACACATAGCATGTGTAATAAAACAAAAGGAGGTTTATTTAAGAAAGAATAGCGATTCCACTAGAAACTAGACAGAGTGGTAGAAGAAATGGTTACAAATACAAAACAAAATCATAAAACATGTATAGGGCCTACACTTTTCTAGCTAATAAAATTGATTTCCTTCCCCACCCCCACCCCGCAGTGTGCCTCTCCCCTTTCTGTTATACTGAAACAGCCTCTTCTCATAGAAAGGGCCCTCTCCTGTCTGTTAAAATAGTCTTTTTTTTTTTTTTAAACCTCCAGGGTGGGTTGATTGTTTGCAGTTGTCTTTGATGATTTTCCATTGACTGTTCTGTGATGAGGAAGTGGTAGAAAACTGAGCCTTAAATTACCTCACTGACTAACCCAGGAGGGATAGGTTTCAGAGTAACAGCTGTGTTAGTCTGTATTCGCAAAAAGAAAAGGAGTACTTGTGGCACCTTAGAGACTAACCAATTTATTTGAGCATAAGCTTTCGTGAGCTACAGCTCACTTCATCGGATGCATACTGTGGAAACTGCAGAAGACATTATATACACAGAGACCATGAAACAATACCTCCATTACCAGCAGGAGAGTGGGGTGGGAGGAGGTATTGTTTCATGGTCTCTGTGTATATAATGTCTTCTGCAGTTTCCACAGTATGCATCCGATGAAGTGAGCTGTAGCTCACGAAAGCTTATGCTCAAATAAATTGGTTAGTCTCTAAGGTGCCACAAGTACTCCTTTTCTTTTCTTCAAGGAGGGATAGCAACTCTCTCCTGCGTAAATAGGCCGTTAGCAAGTAATATCACTCATGGTGACTCCTTTTAACCTTAAGACCACAAGGTCATAATATTAAATATATTTACATTATTCCTTAAATATTATTCCTGGACACATCATTATATGATTATGAACACTGATAAGTTGCAAGATTTCAATAGAGACCTTATACATTACCCTTTATGGAAACTTCCTTGCAAGCAATGTATTTCATGTAATGAATTTTTCAGGTCTGAGTCTAGAGTTGTTTGTAAAAAAAGAGGGGACCCTTTGGAAAGGGGCTTTTGTGTCACATCTCCCCTATAAAATAAGGGCAAAAATATCTACCACTGCAAAAGGATGTTATGGGGTTTAATTAACCCATTGCACTTTAATATCACCAGATTAAAGGTACAATAAAGAGACAAAGCAGAAGCATTTATTTAAAAATTTACAAATGTAATACATATACAAAGTAATGCAATACAATATTGATATAATAGTTATACCTTGTACTCATAACACCATTCTTTATATGATTTAAAAGTGCTTCATACGCATAGCTAAGCAGTATTTTCCTACTGTTTTACATACCGGGTAATTTACATGACTTGCCAGCATCACAAAACCAAGTAGTGGCAGAGTTGGAAACAGAACCTTGGTGTCTCAACTTCCAGTCCAATATTTTAACCACTAGATGACACTTCCCAAACAAGTATTATAAGTACCAGGAACATACATCTGATCTCACACTGATGTTACTCTTTGGAGGTTCTCCTGATTTATTCCAGGGTAAATGGAAGCAGAATCAGGCCCACTGCATGCTTTTGCATGTGTGTGTTTTGGAAACATGGGGTCCTGTTAGTATTTGTTGATATTTCATAATAATAATGCTTCCTTTTCTCCTCACTTTGTCTGTCTTTTCTATTAGAATGTAAACGCTTTGGGGCAGGGACTATCTCTTCTTATCTTTTTGTACAGTCACTTAGTACAATGAGGCCCTGATGTTAATTATAGCCCCCAGACACTACCATAATGTCAATAATAAATTAAATACTATTTTGTTGGTTTAGTTTTCAACTGCATGTCTTTCCTCGGCCAAGCAGAACTATATTGAACAGAAACCCTGCTTAGATAACTTTGTCACAGTCACAGAACTTATTTGCTGCAGCCTTCACTTCAGATGACTCCTTGACCTCTAAAATTTATTTCCTTTGACACCCCACACCCCCGAGGATAAGCACATTTAAATGTCATAACCTACTTATTAGTGGGAGGAATAAAGAAAACAAAATCCAAAACCCCCTAGGTAAATATTGATTGTGCATGCACTTGATCACCACATGCCTCTCAGAGGCATAATGCCAGATTTAAGAATAATTATTGAAGAGGAAAGAAAAGGACTGAGAATGGAGCCCATCAGAGATTCAAAGGAAGGAGCCCATCTCAGCTCCACAAGTGAAATGACACTTTCTGACTTGTGTGGAAATTTACATAATGTGGAAAAACTTGCTCCTTATCTTCACATAGTCATGTGTGCTCTGAGATGATCAATTTTCAAGGAGCATTTGAAAATGTATGCAAAAAAGGGCTACTTTTAAACCCCTGTAATCCCATATCCATTTGGAAAATGCATCATAGAGCTGTAAAACTGCCAGCTTTCACATACTCTGCTTACATTCCAATGATCTACATTTCAAATAGCTGCTGCAGACAAATAATTAGACTGCTAAATTCATAAGCAGTAAGAAATCATTTGAAAAATCATCTAAATGCATGAGAGCAAATCTTTCTTTAGTACAAGGTCACATTGTAACTGTGTGTTCCCAGCATATTACTTAATTGGAGGAACTTTTATTTATTTTATTTTATTTTATTTTAGAAAATGTAGATGCATCAGAGGCAAACAAATCCATTTTGATATTGCAAATTTTGACTCTTGAAGGAGTATTTCAGTTTATGCACATTCTGCTGTTGTCTTTTGCTTCATTTTAGAAATTCAACATTAAGCACACACACACAGAGAGTGTGAGAATTCACACACTATTGGTGGACATTGCTTTGCTTACATAGAAGATGCGAAGGGTATTGGCTAATCCCTGAAAGTCTGCCAGATATCCATACAGAAATCCAGCCAGCAGTTAATACAGATGTGAGCTCTTAGAGACACAATTGGCCTACATTTTCAAATATGACTTGATTTTTGAGAGTTTCCATTTTGGGGCTGGCCAACTGGAGAAAGATTCCTGATTTTAAGAAGGTGGGGACTGACTGAGCACTGTTTACAAATCTGGCCTTTTTAGAGTTGTCTCAGGCTAGGCATCCAAAATTTGAGGCGCCGCCCGCCCCCCCCAATCTTTTGTTATTTTTTTTAAACATAAACCATCAACGAGTTGCGTGAGTCAGCAACAAACTCCTTTAGTGTGGTATATTTTCTTAGAGAGAATGCCTACTTAGATGGCTGATACCATCCCATAATTTTGGAGATAGCCTCTTCATTCTATGGAAGAGCACAACATGTTATAATTGTTGTGTATTTGGTTGTCATGGTAATAGAATCTTGTGTTGCTATGGCAAGATTATTACGGGATAGCCCAGCCAGTTTTGGCTGGTTGTTGGTTAGTTCAGTGTGTGGCAATAAATGGCTGCTTTCAAGGTTTACAGCTCTCTGTGTCTCCAGTGATTTCTTCCTAAAACTGTTGCCCCCAAGGATATAACAACATGGCGACCAGGATGGGATGTCTGTGCTGCCCCAGCAACAGAAGGAAGTAGAAGTTAAGGCACAGAAAAAAAAAACAAAAAACTTTTTGTTGCTGGAAGGGGGTGAGAACTGACTTGTTTGCACTAACTGTGCAAACAGACACTAAAATCATGGCTACACTTACAGGCCCACTGGAACCTTTTGAGGAGACTATAGTGTAATGGCACATATATACTGAGCGTTTTGAGCTTTTTGTTATTGCAAATGACATTACAGAAGAGAAGAAGGTGCCAATATTCTTAAGTGTCGTAGGGGCTAAGTCCTACTCCAGGCTACACAGCTTACTACACCATTAAGCCAGACACTAAATCTTACAGTGACACAGTAGAAATCCTGGGGTCCCATTTTTCTCCAAAACCATTGGTAATTGCTGAAAGATATAGGTTCCACAATAGAGACCAGAAAGAAGACGTAACAGGTGTATAATTTGGAGCAACTTTGAGAAAGCTTGCAGAGCACTGTGAATTTAAGGAGATACTAAATGACGCCCTACATGACAGGTTAGTGTGTGGCCTGCACAGTGAAGCTATATGGAAGTGCCTATTGACAGAGGCTCAGCTTACCTTACAGAAGGCTGTTGACATTGCGGTCTCTATGGAACTGGCAACAAAGGAGGCACAATCCATCGGTGCATCCCCTCGGGTGCAAAAGGTATCACAAGAACCTACCCACAAAACTGTGGGCAGTCAGGAATGTTACCGCTGTGGTAAGCCGGGTCACCATGCATCAGAATGCTGGTGTAATGACCTGTTGTGATGACACTGTGGAAAAAAGGGACACATTGAGTGTGCCTGTAAACAAAAGAAAAAAAGAGGCCTGTGGTCTGGCCAACCAAAAAGGGAAATCTGCATACCCTAGAGCAGACCCAGAATGACCAAGGAGACACCTCATCACAAGAAGAAGAGCCACTCCACGTTTTGTCTTTGGCAGTGGGCTCACATGAATACTGGGTAACCCCATTGGTGGATGGCAAACCTATACGCATGGAACTGGACACCAGTGCAGCCGTCTCGCTGGTCTCTGAGACTGTGTATAAAGAAAAGCTACAGCATCTTCTGCTTAAAGCAACAAAAACAGTTCTGAAGACGTATATGGGGGAAGCTGTGCCCATGTTGGGCACTACTGGTGTTAAGGTGGAGCTCAATGGACAGGCTGCTAAATTGCCACTCTTTGTGGTGAGAGGTAATTACCCAACCTTAATGGGTAGGTCTTGGCTTAGGAAGATCCAGCTGATCTGGGCAGAAGTGCACCAAATGACTAAAGAAGAAACCAGTCTGCCCGCAATACTAAGAAAACATGCTGCTGTTTTTGGAGAGGATCTGGGAAGTATGAAGGGAATCACTGTGACATTGAACATTAAACCTGGCAGTCAACCAAAATATCTGAAAGCCAGAACTGTGCCATATGCCATCAGGCCAAAGGTTGAAGCGGACCTGGAGAGCCTGGTCAGCAATGGAATCCTAATACTAGTTACCCATAGTCCATGGGCAACTCCTATTGTTCCAATAGTGGAGAAAGATGGCTCCCTCCAGATTTGCGGTGATTTTAAAGTCACTGTCAACCCAGTATTGTGTGCAGAGCAATACCTGCTTCCTAGCATCAATGACCTTTTCGCAGGCCTGGCTGGGGGACAAAAGTTCAGTAAGATTGATCTGAGTCAAGCATATTTACAGATGCATGTCGATGAAAAGTCCCAAGAACTGTTGACTCTTGTGATGCATAAGGGGCTTTATCGATACTGACGCCCACCCTTCGGAATTATATCTGCTCCCGCCCTGTTCCAGAGGCCTATGGACCAGATCTTGTGTGGCTTGCCAGGAGTCCAGTGCTATCTTGAAGACATCCTGGTCACTGGAAGGAATGAGGAGGATCACCTAAAAATTTAGAGGCTACTCTACAAAGACTGGAAGAGTATGGCCTATGAGTCCACAAAGACAAGTGTGAATTCTTCCAGCCCTCTGTTGAATATTTGGGACACATCATTGATGCTACAGGTCTTTGTAAGGCCCCTGCAAAAGTTAAGGCTATTGTGGATGCTCCCCCTCCTCGAAATGTTAGGCAGCTTCACTCATTTCTAGGACTATTGAACTATTATGGAAAGTTCATCTCACAGTTAGCTACACTGCTAAAACCACTTCATGAACTCCTTGGGCAGAACAAGGCCTGGAAGTGGACTGAAGCCTGTGATGTTGCATTTAACAAAGCTAAGAATGCATTGCTAAATTCTGAAGTTCTGACTCACTTTGATCCATCCTTACCCCTACAGTTGGCCTGCGGTGCATCCCCTTATGGAGTGGGAGCGGTCGAGTCACACATTATGCCTTCGGGAGAAGAGAGACCTTTTGCTTTTGCTTCACGCACTCTAAGCAAAGGAGAAACTAACTATGCCCAAATCCAGCCTGAGGCATTGAGAATCATTTTTGGAATTTGGAAGTTTCATCAGTACCTGTTCAGATGGAAGTTTACTCTTCTCACAGACCATCGACCCCTGACTTCAATTTTTGGACACACAGGCATTCCCCCCCTTAGCTGCTAGTCGTATGCAATGTTGGACATTGTTGCTTTCTGAGCACACATATGAAATCAAATGTCGGAAATCCACTCTGCATGGCAATGCGGATGGTCTCTCAAGGATGCCTTTGCCAGTCAAATGTCAAGATATTGCCCAAAAGGAAATTTTTTACTTTGAATAGGTAGAGAATACACCCATCACCGCTACTTAGGTAAAGAAGGCAACTCGATTTGACCCAGTATTGTTCCAAGTTATGGACCTGGTGATGCATGGAACATCATGACGAACCTCTCCGGTCTCACCCAGCCTTGTCACCTACATGTCCAGGAGGACAGAGTTATCAATCCAATCTGGTTGTTTGTTGTGGGGGAGACGTGTCATTATCCCACCATCACTGAGATAACAGATGTTAGAACAGCTACATTCTTGTTGTCACTGTGGAATAGTGCGCATGAAGGAAATTGCACAAAGCTATTTTTTGGTGGCCTGGATTGGACTGTGCTATTGAAGAGAAGGCAAGAGCTTGTATGTCATGTCAGGGTGTGAGGAATGCACCCCAGTGGGCACCCTACACCCATGGGACTGGCCTGAAAACCCGTGGCAACGTATTCACGTAGACTTCACAGGCCCCTTTAAAGGAAGCATGTTCTTGGTGGTGGTAGATGCCCATTCTAAATGGCCAGAAGTCTCTATAATGCAGTCCACTACTGCAGAGAGTACTATCCAAAAACTACAAGGACTCTTTAGTCATTTTGGTCTGTCAGAACAACTTGTGAGCAACAACAGACTGCAGTTCGTCTCTCAGGAGTTTCAAAATTTTATGAAGGCAAATGTGATATACCATATCACTTCAGCACCATATCATTCATCCACTAATGGATTAGCTGAAAGATTTATGCAGACAATAAAACAAGCTTTGAAATCGGCAAGGGGATAATTATCCATTTTAAAGCGTCTGGACACCGTTTTGCTATCCTATGAAACACACCTCATGCTATGACCAAGGCATCCCCGGCCTTTGTTATGATGGGATGACAGCTGCGCACTTGCTTTGATCAGCTGAAATCTTCTGAACCCCGACAAATTGTGCAACGTCAGCAGCAAGATCAAGTTATCAGGTGTGCACCCAGAGCAAAAGACTGAACCTTTAGCCCGGGATAGCTGGTTTTGGCTCGGAATTGTACTTCTGGAGCTAAATGGTTCCCTGGCGCTATCATCGCTCAAACAAGACCTGTTTACTGCACAGTCCGGACTGCAGAGGATCTCACCTGGCGGCGACAAGTAGATCAGCTGCTGTCAGGTCATTCCAGTCCTCAGGACACATCTTCAGTTGAGTTGCCTGACTTCACGACTTCCAGTGAGACACCGAATCAAGAGTCTGACTTTCCTGTTCCTGACTTTTCCCCTCTATTACAGCTGGCAGCAGACATACTCCTTTGCACAGCACAAGCTGATACCACATCCTCACCCATTCGCCCTACGAACCCTGAGCCCATCGTCAGGCCCGCGCCCAAGACATTTTCAGGTGCAATGACACCAGAAGTCTGCCATAATCCACCTAGAGACAGAAGGCCTCCTCAATGGCTGCATCTTTAGCTAGGGTGAACTCACAGTTATGGGGCAAAATAATCCCTGGAGTTTAGCCGTGAATGGAGGCAGTCTACCCTCCTTCTCGAGTTTAGTGTTTGTTTTATATGGGGGACGTTCTTATTAAGGGGGGAGGAATACGTTATGTATTTGGTTGTCATGGTAATAGAATCTTAGAATCATAGAATATCAGGGTTGGAAGGGACCTCAGGAGGTCATCTAATCCAACCTCCTGCTCAAAGCAGGACCAATCCCCAATTTTTGCCCCAGATCCCTAAATGGCCCTCTCAAGGATTGAACTCACAATCGTGGGTTTAGCAGGCTAATGTTCAAACCACTGAGCTATCCCTCCACCTCAAGGGGAGGGATATCTTATGTTGCTATGGCAACTGAGTTAGATTGTTAGGGGATAGCCCAGCCAATTTTGGCTGGTTGTTGGTTAGTTCAGTGCGTGGCAATAAATGGCTGCTTTCAAGGTTTACAGCTGTGTCTCCAGTGATTTCTTCCTAAAACTGTTTCCCCCAAGGATATAACAATAATGGCTGAGTTTACACCAAAGACAGAAAAGAAACAGACCTACAGTGGGCAGAGAGATGCTTGTTTAACTATGGTTGTGACTGAGTGCCTGGAATAGATCACACTGAGAGTGCCACACTCAGGGCAGACTGCAAGAATCAGGACAGACAATCCCCAAAACTGGTGGTTTACTCTAAAAGTAGATTCACCAAACTAGTAGCGTAAGAGCTTCTGCAGCAGCACACTGGTTAACCAGAAGCCAAACACAATCCCCTCGGCTCTCATCCAGGCAACCCAATCTAATAGTGAGACATTAATGAAAACCCATTCCTCCATTCCATAAAATGGGGATAATAGCACTTCCCTCCCTCACAGAGATAAATACACTAAAAATTGGGAGCTACTACAGTGACAGGGGCTATATAAGTACCTACTGCAAATGGATAATCCAAGGTAACTCAGGAGTAACTCAACTGGAGTTAAAATTGTGTAAGTGAGATCAGAATTGGGCCCATATATCAGAACACTTGTCTAAAATAATGCTTGAAAAAGATACCATGTGACTGCTTTTTTTGGTAGGTCAATGACACACTAAGCTACAAAAGAATGTGATTCTTTTCACAGCTAACCCACATCACTGTACTCAGTTATTAGTTACCAAAAATAAAAGCTGCTTTTGCAACTTCTCATACTCTCCACATTTCTATTGTTCCTCTGAGAGGAGTTCAACCAGGTTTTGCTATCTGCACATATATCTTGCTGTGGAGTCTGGCTGAACAGCCATCACTTTGACAAGGCCACCTATGAAATGTCACAGGGCAGTTCAAAAAGGGAATGCGTGGATGTTTTTGTTTCCCTGCCTTTATACAACTGTCCTTGGCAAGATGAAATAAGTGAAATAAATCATGTTCTGTCACCATCACTGAGCGGGCTCTGATGACTCCAACTTGAGGCTGTTAGAGAATCTCACTGTATATTACAGCTTTCCATCTCTTTCTGAGAACTCTTTATCCTTGCTGACTAGGAATAACTTTCTGGTTTCTTACCCTTGGAGAAAAAGCTCTTTTAAAATGTCCCTACAGGTGTGAGAAGCCATGGTTCATTATGGGTAGCGATGTGTTAGATTCAGATACACAGAACACTGAAATACTGTATATTGTGTGGTTTTCTTGCTTGTCATTTGAAAAAAAAAATGACAATTTCTCAGTCAGGCATGGATATTTCTCTCACAAATTTGATGCAAACTGAATCTTATTTTGTTAATGGAGCTCAAAAATTCCTTTTTCTTGAATTTGTGTATTGTTATCTTAAGCAGAATTTTAAGATATCAAATGTGATCAAATTCTACTCTCAAATATGAATGGACAGCTTCCACTGAACTCTGTGGGAATTCTGTTTATATACAATAGCAGAATATGGCCAGGACTTCATGCAAAGTGCTCTCTTCTGGTATTATTATTTAATGATTTTACTGCTCAAAACTGTAAAGAATTATTTCATAAATGTTGCATTTTTTTCAAAATACTAAGGATCAAATCCATTAGTATCACTAAAAGGATCTTATTGGGAGCCAGTCCTCATATCTACATATGTACATATACTTTATCTATGCTGGTAGCACATCTGGTTGCTACAAGCATGTCTGCATTCATTTATAGTAAACAGATGAGTAAACCTATGGAGGAAAGTTCTAGATTACCTAATGTTACATTACTCTGCCATTGAGTCAGTAACATAACCAAAAGAGTTACTACCTCTCTGAAAGTTCATCTAGGTGACCAGAGGTCCCGATTTTATAGGGACAGTCCGGTATTTGGGGATTTCCCACTCCCTGTTCTGATCTTTCATACTTGCTATCTGGTCACCCTAACTTCAGCAGCTCAGTAACACAGAGTGATCTGGACTTGAAAAACCCTAATCTATGCAGAAAAGGAATAAGATGTGTCAAATGATCCTGTCTCTTTTCTGAAAAGAAGAATAATGTTCCAGTATTCTGAGAAAGGGAATTCTAGAAGCAAATTATTGTGACTGGTTTGTTCACATGTATGCCAACAAACACCTTGAAGATATTTGTTATGCCATGACTCACTGGTAATAAACATATACCTGTGTTGTAACCACCTGTGCCTCTCTGTGCTCATTGCTACTGCCTGCTCCTCAACAGGACAGATACAGCATTTCCCCCAGCATCTCTTTTGTTAACAATGCTGCTGTTTGAGCAGTGAGAAAAATCTAAAAGGCTTGATGATGCATCTAATATTATACACATAAATCTGTCAACAGTATTCTATATACACATACAAACCAGGATTTCATGCACAAAAACTGTTTGAAGGGACTGTTAACATTGCTACAAACTGTATAATTGATCAAATTCAAAATTGAGCTAATGTGCACAATATAGAAATCAAAACAGCATGGAATCATCTTAACTGCTAAGTGTGTCTTAGTCTCACTGGCAGACGTTTGATGGACATTTCATAGAATTTAGGGCTAGAAGGGATCAAGTCAACCTTGTGTATATTATAGATATAATTGGGTTGGACAATTGGGTTGGACAGTCCCAAAATACTGAGCTCATGTCCCAGTCCCAGGCTGAATGACTCCGGGACAGCATTTGTCCTGCATTTCCTGCAGCACCGCTCCACACCTGCCAGAGGTCCAGGAGCAGCACTAGCCTCTTCCTGGAAGAAGGGCCTTACCCCGACTTCTGCATAAGGCCCTGTCCCCTGCTCCTCCTCTCTCCCTTGAGGTCTTGCCTCTGGCTAGGCCAAAAGTCAGAGCCCTGTGGGCAGTTGGGGGAGGGAGGGTGGCAGGGAAACGGGCCAAGGGCTGCTCTTGGGCATCCCTCCCCCCCACCCCATGTGGATGCTTCAGAGGGGACAGAGAAATGAACCAACAAACCTACACAGAAAACATCTGGCCAACTTTGCATTAGGGAAAAAAAAATCCTTCCATACCTCTAGAGGCTGGAGCCCTGAAATATAATATTTTATTACTGTTGCTAACTTAATGCAGAGCTGCAGGTGTTATAAGCAGTTCTCCTCATGCCCATGAAGGAAGGTGATGAACAGGAAGATTGATAGACAGTCTAGTATGTGTCCATTTTACGACACAGTTGCCAACTTCTATGATTTTATCATGTGTCTTGCAGTATTTGAGTATTTTTTACAGATTCTAGCTTCTGGAGATGGATGATTCTGAGAGCATCTCAGCTTTTATAAATTAAATAAAACAAATAAATGGCAACACTCCTGCTTGAAGAATTCTCCCTTCCATCCCCTGCCAATAAAACAAACAAACCAACAAACAACAACAACAAAAATGTGATCCTAAAGATTCAGAATCTAGAAAGCAAATGATCAGACCCCATATTTATGATTTTTAAAACCTGATTATATTGTAGACAATCTCATGAATTGGGGAGCCTGACTCCTGATTACTGAATGCTTGGGACAACCACTGCTGTTAATTGAAATTTCTGGACTAAAGAAATGCAGTGAGTTAGGACACTAGGCTCCAGAATCTCATTTACACTCAGAACACACTTTACACTACTCTGGCAATGTAACATGACTTTAAAGTGACACTAGACTATTTTACAACAACTTTAAAGCCCCTGGAGTGGTGTAAATGAAAATCAGGCCCTAGATATTTACGTTGGCAGACTTTGGCCAAATTCTGCCTAGAATGACACCTACACATACACCTTACATACACAGTGCTACGTGGCTCACATGATTGGTAACAAGATACAAAGCCATTCACCAATGGAATACTCATGTATTTAAAGTTGGGTATGTGCTTATCTACCTTGCTGAATTAGAACTTTAAAACTGGCCTAGATCTGGAGTGACCAAAAGTTGTTATCATGTGGTTTCTAGTGGTTTATCTGAAATGAGTTGATGGGTAGTTCTTCAGGAGCTTCATGGACAACCTCACATTAACCACCATCACAGCTAGTGCTAGCTACCCCCCTGTTTGGTAATCCTCACCAAGAAGCCAAGGATGGGGTCTGTAGAATAAACTAGTTTCTTGTCCCTAGCAATGCTCCCTACAGGTCAGGGTTGAGGCACATGGGCAGAGTGACACTGGAAAGTAGTCATTTCCAGGGCTGTATATTTTAGAGAGAGGGTAAGAGGCTGCTGGGACTGTCAATCCAGCATTCCAAAGCTTTTTCTAGGACTCTGTTGATTTGTCTGACCTCAGCAATAAATTCTCTCATCAAATCTCCTTGTTTATAAGGTATAATTATACTAATACTTTGAAAAATATGAAACTTTATTAATAATCAAACTCACCTTATGGTAATACCACCCATTAGCCGTACAGTTTCATCCTGGTTAGGGCGTAGATGCATGCTGAGGTATCCCACCAAGCATGATCCAGCAATCCAGCAAGTCAGAACTTTAAAAGATTTAAATCTTTTGAAAAAAAAAAGAAAGGAGGGAAAACAAAACATTTCTACTATTGAGAAAGAGCAATAACACTATTTAGGAAGCTTTTTACAAAGTGGCTCAATTATTTAATATTTTTGCATGACACAGACACACAGAAAAAACAACCAAACAAATTATAGCTGCAATGTGAGGCCTGATTTCATTCCATTTGAAATCAACATCAGGTGTTTTCATTTATTTCCATGGGAGCTGGATTGGGCCCGTAATATAATTTTCCTGAAAATAAAAGGAAATTAGATGAAAAATGTTCAATGATTTAGGAGATTCTGGTATCAAAGAAAGGAGAATAATTTGAATAACCCAGTGGTAATTAAATATCTGTCTTCCAGCTACAGCTGAACTTTACATAAAATAACATTACAGAACTATAAGCAGCAGCGTAAGTATTCTAGTCATCACAAGTCATCATAAGTAAGTTTTAAGTGCCCCTCTCAGACTAGGAGCTGGACTTGCCGGCCGCTTCCAGGGCGCAGTGTGGAGCCAGGACAGGCAGGGAGCCTGCCTCAGCCTCACTGCGCCGCTGACCGGGAGCCACCCGAGGTAAACCATGCCCCAAGCCCAACCCCAACCATAACCCCAACCCCCTGCCCTAGCTCTGAGCCCACCCCAACCCCAGAGCCCTTCCTGCACCTCAAACCCCTAATCCCTGGCCCCACCCGAGAGCCCACACTCTGTTAGAGCCATCACCCCCTGCCGCACCCCAGCCCAGTGAAAGTGAGTGAGGGTGGGGGAGAGCGAGCCACAGAAGGAGGGGGAATGCAGTGAGTGAGGGGCGGGACCTCAGGGAAGGGGCAGGGCTAAGGTTTTTGGCTTTGTGCAATTAGAAAGTTGGCAACCCTACACATAGCAGCTCTGCATCCTGGGCGCCTCTCACCTGGAGCTTGTCTGAGGCAGGGGCAGAGTCCTGCTGGAGGCTGCCCAGTTGCTGTTTCTGTGTGTGAGTGAGCGGGCACTGACCTCTGACTGGCAGTAATGACTATGGAGGGTGTGCAGCTAAGATAGAGGGTGCTGCTCTGAGCCCAGCTCAGTGCAGCAGGCACCAGGAGAATACCCTCAGCCCCATGTGGGGCTCAGTACTGGGGCGCTGTCCAGGCCGGAGAGGGTTACTGCTACAGGGGGCATTAGGCCCCTATGGCAGAGATTGTACGGGAGGGGGGGAGGGCTCCTCCCCATCCTGCCTGCTGTGGCTGCCCAGTCAGGCACATGTCAGTCCACACCTGCTTCCTGACAGGGGCAGGGGTGATCCCACCCACCGCGCCATGCGGGACCTTCACTGGGAAGCTGCCCATGGGACAAATTTCCACAGTGCGCCAGCTGTTGCTTACAAATAATGGTACAAATTTTAATGTAATGATTTACAGGGCAGCCTCCTGCTCTGGCTGTGAGCTCCCAGTTCAGACCTGGCCAACAGGGGATGGGCCGGCGGGTACTGTCTGCTACAGGCAGGCCAGAGCATGCTGCAGCCCATAACACGCTCATCCCCCCCAGAGGCAACATTCAGCTGTGGCTAGTTGGGGTCACAAATGAAAGGTTCTGGGGGGTCACGTGCTCCCCCCTATTTCTCCGGACACCTCTGGCACGGACACCCAGAAGCGAGGAGGCAGTGCTCTTCCTGGCAGCAGCACTCTCAGTGTGTCCATGCAGCGTGTGGAGGGAGGAAGCATCAGGCTGTGGGCTGAGCTCCTCCCCCGCCACATGGGGCTGCTTTGTCTTCCCTTCTGGCACCCCAGCAGGGCTCCATGATGCCATCTGCCTTTCAGGTAGCCCTGGCCTAGCCCCGGAGTGACCCCTGCCTAGGGTTCCCAACCCTCCAGGTTTGTCCGGGAGTCTCCTGAAATTAAAGATTAATCTTTAATTACAAATTATGTCATGTGACGAAACCTGCAGGAATCCATCCAAGCCAAACTGGCAACTCTATGCCTATCAGGACCCGAGAGTGAGGCAATTGGTGCAGCACTCTTCCAATTTCTTTTAGCACACAGCTGGGCTGCAGCTCTGTGCTAATTGTGCCGTGGGTTGAGAACCACTGCTACAGAAAAAGGCAGGGTTTCATTATATTTTAAGATAGGTACTGAGGCCCAGATTTTTAAAAGTATTAGGCATTGCTCTGTTCAGTACCTCAAATCCTAAATCCCATTTTCAGAAGTGATTTAGGCCCAGATCCGCTAAGGTTTTTAGGTGCCTAAATCCCATTGACTTTCAGTGGAAAGTAGAGTCCTCCTAAATGCATAAGTTACATTTGAAAATGTGACTTAGCTGTCTAAAACACTTAGATCTTGCAGCGCTGACTGGAGAAATGCCTACATACTTTAAAAAAGTCTAATTCTGCAACCTTTAGTCACTGTAAGTCATATTTTACTCTGTGAGTAGTGTGATTGAAACAGCTGAAATCAATAAGGTTTCTCATGGGGGGTGCGAGTACCCAAGGTGCCTGTGGGTGGCAAAATCTGTTTGTAAGATTTCCATAAAACTTGCAAACACCAGGAGGTAGAAACTAAAGACTGGGATGTTTAGAAAAATAAGGCAATAAATGTAATATCTGGTGCCTAGCTGATGCCTTTATCTTTGAGATAAAGAAAAATAAATACAAAATATCCGATATGAAAAACGGTAGAGATGTAACCTGGACAAAAGCATCAGCATAGCAATCTGAATGTTTACACGATGCCTGCTGCTTGGCATCCTTACAAAAGGAGTCACTTCTACAATGGAGAGCCACACATAAAGGGACTGCTGAGGAACTCAGAGCAACTCTTAATGGAGTTAAGACTCTTGCAACTCTTAGTAATGGAAGCTTATTTACACTACACAAACACAGGGAAGGAAGACCTAGGAGTTTTTTTTTGAGGAATAGGAAAGAGAGAAAGGAAATCGATGAACATGTTGCAGAGCTATATTTTATAAATGTTCCTTTTAATGGGAAGCATGCTGTATTTGTTATCCAAATTTCTCTCTCTTCCAGCCCGGGTTAGATTTTATTCCAGCTTTTTTTTTTTTAAACTATTTACATTAGAAATGCTGCATCTTGAAACTGAGGCCAGAGACAATGCTATTTATGCTGAGAAATGTACACCATGTCATTTCAATTTTTCTGTACTATTATTTTTTTTGCATCACTCATTTTGTCTCATATTGGGATCTTGTAGGTAGAGTCAAGCCTATATGAGCTGGATTTTTGTTTTTAATTCAAAACATTGCTGAAAAGAGACTGCTATGGATCTTTAATAGAGAGTAAGCATATACCTTTGCCCTCTGGAAGTTACAGATTTGAAAGGAAGATTACCATGCTATTTGCACTGGATAGCAACTGGAGATTATTTTCAACTTTATAGTGTTGGGGACACTGAGGCATAGCCACTAGGTAACTCAAGGGGATGGAAGACCACGAGTGTCGATGAAGCCCCCTCGCACTAGGCCAAGGTGTCCTTGCCCCTCCTCCCGCCTGGAGGCACACACAGCAGTTATGCTGAGAATCTGCAACAATATGCTGCGGAGTCAGACTGCCTGAAACTAAGCAAGGCCACACAGGGGAGATATGGAAGAACAATGCTGAATAAAGCAGCTTTATCTATAGTTTAACAAATGATACAGAGAACCAGGGAACTAGCTGGGAACTGGATTGGCTGGCTATATGGATACTTAGGGCAGCTTGCTATTGGATAAGTATGCTGGGAAAAAGGATGTATAAAAGCCTGTGTAACTTCCTGCTCTGTGTACAGGATTTGAGATTCAAATCTCCCTGTACCTATTTGAAGCTTCAAATAAACTTTCTGCTTCTCCACCCTGTTGTGATTATTGGGTGTAGCACACCGGGTAACGAACCAACTCAAGCTGTTGTTCAGCCTCTCGGCACTGGGTGCTGGCAACAATAGGATACTTCTTTTGTATCTAAGGTCTCTGGATCAAATCCTAGTTTGGTTAATCAGATTGAAATAAACCCCGAATAAATTAGAGAATCACATTTTATTGCTTTAAAAACTACAAATGCGCTTCAAGTAGACTCAGATATTTTTCTCCCCGTGTCTGCTGTTGTGCTGTTAAGAATAACTATAAAGAATAAATTATAGCACATGTAAACTGTACCTGTACTATCTGTACAGGGTTTTGCAGTTTAATTAATGACTGACCACAGGGCTTATTTAGCACCATTCAAGTAGCTTTATAAACAGTAAAGGTATAACTTATTCCGCTTCGAGCATAATCTCAGTTTCAGACTTTCTTGTTGATGTTAATAACACAATGGTTGTACTGCTGAGATATCCCCTTTCTGTATTAGCATTTATAAGCCAATGCACTTCAAGATCAATGTTTTAGTCAGGGCATTGTAACCATCCTCAGTCCCAGCCCCTCTCCTCTCAGTGCACTTTACACTCCACTTCAATATCTTTCAATAGAAGGTGGATCAGACCCTCTGGTAACTAAGGCCATGTCTACATTACAGAGTTAAGTCAACTTAAGTTACATCAACCATTATAAGCTGCTTTAATTACCTCAGTTGTGCATGTCCACACAAAGCTCCTTGTATTGGTGAAGCTTGTCCACAGTCATTGCTCTTGCATCAACAGAGACAGTATTGCATGGTGGGTAGCTATCCCACTGGGCAACTCACCACCCTCTGTCACCCTCTGCGTCTGAGAGCTCTGGGAATGGATCATGATGGCGTGCTTTATGGTGGCGTGCTTGCTATCCCATGATGCCTTTCTTTCTGTCTCAACATTACATGGGCTTCCACCTTTGTTTTGCACAGTTTTTCAATAGCCCTTGTAAACTGTGTACCTGCCATCTCTGCCTGACAGCATGGATCCTCAACTGCTGACTTGTCTGGTGATGAGCATTATGAACACAATGTGGCTGATCCTGCAGTATTTCATGGCTGAAAAATGCAGAGTTAATTGGTGGTGCCTGCCCTGCTCTCTGACATTGTAACAAATAATTCAAGATTTCTGCTAGCATTCACGGAATAGATGCACAGAGATAGTGTCGATATTGGGCTCAGGAAAGAAGCACTGAGTGGTGGGATTGCATCATGATGCATGTACGGGATGGTGAGCCATGGCTTCAGAACTTTTGGATACACAAATCCACTTTCCTGTAACTGTGTGCAGAGCTCTCCCCAGCACAGCGACACAAAGACACCGGAATGAGAGCTGCCCTCACTGTAGAAAAGCGAGTAGTGATCACTGTGTCGAAGCTGGCAACTCCAGATTGCTACCAATCAGTCACAAATCACTTTGGAGTTGAAAAGTCCACCACGGGGGTTGCGATGATGCAAGTGTGCAGGGCCATTAGTTGCATCCTACTATGAAGGACTGTGACTCTGGGCAATGTGCAGGA
The DNA here is from genome assembly GCF_965152235.1 of Eretmochelys imbricata. Lineage (NCBI taxonomy): Eukaryota > Metazoa > Chordata > Testudines > Cheloniidae > Eretmochelys > Eretmochelys imbricata. Next base: position 88,425,837 of record NC_135572.1, on the reverse strand, counting down.
AATAATTGATGGCTTTGAGGTAATGTGGTTCCCTATTTGCAGTGGGACGACAGATGGAACACATATCCCAGTTTTGGCACCAGACCATCTTGCTACAGAGTACACTAACAAAAAGGTCTACTTCTCCACGGTCTTGCAGGCACTGGTGGATCACCGTGGCTGTTTCACTGTCATCAGAGCAGGGTGATCAGGGAAGATGCATGATGCTCACATCCTTATGAACACAGGACTGTATAGAAAGCTGAATGCTGGGACCTTCTTTCCAGAAGATTCCAATGGGGGGATGTGGAAATGCCCATAGTGATCCTGGGAGACCCCCTCTACCCCTTGCTCCTGTGGCTCATGAAGCCTTACACTGGGAACCTAGAAAGCAGCAAGAAGCACTTCAGCAACAGGCTCAGCAGGTGCCATTGGCTTATTCAAAAGTCATTCACGCTGCCTTGTTCATCGGTTAGACCTCAGTGAGGAAAATATTCTGATGGTCATTGTGGCCTGCTGTACTCCGCATAATATTTGCAAAGTGAAAGAGGAAAACTTTACCCGGGGTGGAGTGCTGAGGTTGATTGGCTTGCTGCTGATTTTGAGCAGCCAGGTATCAGGGCAATTAGAGGGGTACAGTAGGTGGCTATTTGAATCAGGGAGGCTTTGAAGGAGCATTTTGACAATGATTCCCAGTAACTTGTCCTTATGTGATGCATTCACTCAGGCAATGTTTAGTTGCAGCCTTGAATGACCCCTTCTGTGCTTGCTTCCTGAGTGTTAATTATACTGAGCAAATATTCCTGCCTTTAGCTACTGTGTTTGAATGTAAGCACTGACTGACATGTGCATGACACAAATAAAGACTCATTTTATTTCAAAGACTCAAGATTAATAACAGGACAAAACACAAATTTGGGGGCAAACAGGACATGACAATGAAGAACAGTCTCTCAATTAGCGCTCACACAGCTGTGTATAACTGCAGATATAACTGTGAAACCAGCCCCTAGGCATGCAGTGCACAGGGTACTACTAGAGACTGGGAATTCATCAGAAATGTGGTGGGAGAATTTGGGGAGGGCATGGAATGGTGTTCTGTATTGTCTTCAGGGGGAGTCATGCACAGATGTGCTCAGACTGCAGCGCAATGAGGGACTTGAGCATCAGTCTGTCCCTCAAGTGGTAGCATTATCTTCTGCTCCTGTCCATCTGTCATCTGCTCCTGCCCCTGTCTCCTTTCCAGGCTATGCAGCCTGAGTCTTTCGTTAATTGTCTCCCTTCATGCTCTTGTTTTGCTGTGTGCTGTATCTGTTGACTGCAGCCCTTAGAGAAATACATCCTCCTTACTCCTCCTGGTTTCCCAACTTATCTGACTGAGGCACTCCACCAATGTGAGAACTGGGTCCTCAAAGGCACATCTGCAGAAGCCAAAGAAATAAGGAACAGAGACAGTATTGTGAGTACGCTCAAAAAAGTTAAATACACCTCTTTCTCACTGTCCTTTGGCTAGCACACAGCTCGGCATGAGTCCCAAATATGATGAGTTGCTGGGGGTAGGAGATAGAAAGGGGGGAATTGGGAAGAAGGGACAATGGGTCAGGGTGGTTCATGAAAGGGGTTACTACAAGTGCCTAGGGAGACTATTCTGAATATTGGTACCCTTTTTGAGAGGCTAGGGCAATCGAATTCTATATTTCACTTCTAATGGTAATCCAGGATGCAAGGGTGCATCTTCTGCATGCCTGTGGCTTCAGACTGGGTCCATATGCCACTGGCCTATGTGCTGCTCTGGTCCCTGCAGAAATAATTGCCGTGTAGCGAGGCAAAATTTCCTACAGTGCGTGGAGAAACAAATCAGCTCTGCCAAGGAACCTATGGCAAGCGATTGCAGAAGTCCTACAGGAAAGTTTCCTAGACATCACTATGGAGGATTCTAGAGACATCCCCATGCACATTAAATAACTTTTATGCTCGGCTCCCACCGTGTAGATGCACAGGCTCTGTTGTTAATTTCTGTCCATTATCCCTCCTCTACCATATAACAAACTACATGAGAGTTCAATCTCATCATGAGGTATCAAGGCAAAATGTGTGCTTACCAGAGCTCTTGTCCCCTGCTTCATGTGCACCAGAGCTGGAGTGCTGAGACTGGTTAGACCCCCTGGAGTCAAAAAGAAGTCCTGATTCACTGTGCCACTTGATAACCCTGTTGTTTGCTCCACATTGTCCTCCAGCTCCACTTCCTCATCCACCATTTCATACTCGGGGTTGAGTCCGCTGGCTGCTACCTCAAATCCCCCTGAAGTATCCATGGGGCTCATAGCGATGGTGGTTGGGTTGCTGCCGAGGATGGCATGTAGCTCCTTTCAGAAGTGGCATAACTTTGGCGTCGCACCAGAGCGATGGTTGGCCTCCCTTGCCTTCTGAAACTCATATTTCAGCTCCTTGATCTTAGCACAGCATTGCTGCATGTCCCTTTCATGATAAAAGCTGACTTTTGTCAACAAAACTGTGTAAGGTAGACAAGGCCTAAAGATGTTTAGAGAGCACCCTTCATTCATCTGTTACTGCTGGGGTCTTCACTGGAATGCAGGGGCCCTCTTTGAAGTACTCCGGCTGCTTTTTTGGAGTCCAGACTTGAGCACGTGCTACACCTTTCAGGAAATGGAAGCAGCTTCCCCATATGGATACTTAGTGTGGAAAATGAACATTAAGGTAATGTCAGGGAATGACACATAGAATTGGAAAAAGGATACCGATATTTTAATTTTATATCTTTTTTTTGCGGTGGACTCTAGACCTGGGCTATGGCACTGATGTTTAGAACCAGATGTGAATTAGACTAATGTTTAGTGTCCAAATTCAGGCCTCAGAGCTAAGCTTGAAGTCAGATGATGCCAACAGTGTGTTAGTAGTTCTCATGTGATTTTAGCATTAAATGGTGGAAATGCCTGCTGTTCAGATGATCTCATTAGCTTGCCTGCCTCTTCTCTTATAGAAAAGTCCTATAAAACTTAATAGAGCTGAAACCATTAGGGTTCAATGGCAATGCCGTAGAGTTCTACTGAAATTCCTTTAACACCTTTTGAACTGAATAGACATGATATACTTTCTGTAGATTTTTTTTAAACATTCTATAGCAGAAATGTAATTTTATATTAAAAACTTTGGGTTCAAAAACTCTTTAAAAAGATGAGATTTTGTAGTCTACTATAAGACTTTCCAAGGACTGTGGTCTGCAGCCAAACAAAACCAGATCATAGGCTGCTTCCAATTTCAGATCTAATTCAGAACTAAAACATTAGAACTCTATAAATCTCTATAAAACATTATAAATCTCTAATAATCTACTGGGTAGGGTAAAGTGGTGGGCAGTGGGTGAGGAAGGAGTGCGCGGGCAAGTGAGATTATGTATGCAACCTTCAAAGAATTTCTCAGAGCCAACAGGCAAAGGATTCGCTGATCTGTTACACCGACTCCTATCCGGCCTGACAATCTTACTACACCTAACTCACTGTTTCATAGTATTTACTCATAAAGGGTTGTGTGAGGTGTGATGGGTTGGATCACAGAAACCCCTTTGGGACTGCCACCTGATGTGCCTAGACTACCTCTGAGCCTGTTTTCCCTGCCAGCTTGGGACATCAGTTCCTTGCCTTGTTTGAGCCAGACACGCTAGCCTGCTACAAACACAGACCCAAGTCTGAACCATGTCCCCCACAAGCTGCAGGCTTAACTGAAAACAGCTTAAGAAGTGCTCCTGTCTCTAGCACTCAGATACCCAACTCCCAATGGGGTCCAAACCACAAATAAATCCATTTTACCCTGTATAAAGCTTATACAGGGTAAACTCATAAATTGTTCACCCTCTACAACACTGATAGAGAGATATGCACAGCTGTTTGCCATCCCAGGTATTAATACATACTGTGGGTTAATTAATAAGTAAAAAGTGATTTTATTAAATACAAAAAGTAGGATTTAAGTGGTTCCAAATAATAATAGACAGAAGAAAGTGAATTACCAAGCAAAATAAAATAAAACATGCAAGTCTAAGCCTAATACAGTAAGAAAACTGAATACAGATAAAATTTCACCCTCAGAGATGTTTTAATAAGCTTCTCTCACATACTGGAAGCCTTCCTAGTCTGGGCACAATCCTTTCCCCTGGTACAGTCCTTGCTCCAGCTCAGGTAGTAGCTAGGGGATTTCTCATGACTGCAGCCCCTTTTGTTCTGTTCCACTCCCTTATATATCTTCTGCAGAAGTTGGGAATCCTTTGTCCCTCTCTGGGTTCCCACCCCTTCTTCTAAATGGAAAAGCACCAGATTAAAGATGGATTCCAGTTCAGGTGACATGATCGCATGTCACTGTAAGACTTCATTACCTACTTGCCAGCACACATTTATACAGGAAGACTTACAAGTAAACAGAGCCATCTACAGTCAGTTGTCCTGGTTAATCGCAGCCATCAAGATTCCCAACCACCATTAATGGCCCACACTTTGCATAATTACAATAGGCCCTCAGAGTTGTATTTCATATCTCTAGTTTCAGATACAAGAATGATACATACATATAAATAGGATGACCACACTCCATAGATTATAAGATTTGTAATGATACCTTACCAGAGACTTTTTGCATGAAGCATATTCCAGTTACATTATATTCACACTCATTACCATATTTTCTTAAAATCATATAGAGTGCAACATCACAGCGTGCATCATCCTGATCCTCATACTCATTTCAGGATGTAGGTGTAAGTGATATTTAATAAATTGTAGTATTGACAGTTTATTGAAAATATGTTTTAGAATCTGTGTCCCAGGCAGGTTTGGCAAGTTGGTCTTGCCAGACAAAGGGATGTGAAATCATCTGCCTTACTTCACGTGTAAATTAAGCGTTGTAAGGCTAAAACAAAGGAAGCTCCATTTAAAATTGCACGTGAAATTCAACAGGAAAAAACAGGTCAATGGGGAGATGGGAAACAAACAGGACTATAGGAGACATCTTGGAACCAACAACCCAGGTGTTTTCATTCCAAAAATCAATGGACTTTGGGGTAAAAGATGAAGGCACAAGGACTCCTCATTTATCCTGCACTTGAGGGAAGGAGGGCTAAGCAGGCAGTGCTGATATACCCATAAAACGGTATCTCAACCACCCCCAGCTGAAATGCTGGAATAACACACTTAGATGGGAGATGTCATTGGACAAGATTAGCTGGTTAGAGTTATGTTTTAGTCTAGCTTAAGCATGTTATACTTTTGTTTTATTTGTAACCTGTTGTTCTTATTAGCCTTGCTCGCTATCTCTTACAATCTCTACCCTTGTTAAGATGTTTGTTTTTACTATAAGTAGATTACAGTGTTGTTATATTGGAGCTGATACTCAGTTGAATCAAACAAGCTGGTGTGTATATACTATTCACTTGGGAGTAGCTGTGATGGGTTCTCCCAGGGTTACCAGTGAATCTGACCCACCAGCCTAGGTTTCCTTTACTCTGTACTGCTGTGACCAGCCTGCCATGACCTCTCCCAGACTCCAGTCTGCACCTTCACCAGCACACATAGAGGTAGGGAAACACCCAGATGCAGAAACATACAGACACTGTGATCAGCTCCGCGTGGGAAGGCTTCAGCTAAGGAGCTTCCCAACCACTTAGGCACGCACCTTCCTCCGGAGTGTAAACCCCAAATTATATCATCTTGTGCTGCACAGAGAACTATAAAGTGTAAGCTCATGAAATTCAACCCCCTCCCCCCACAACGTGGAGAGGAAATATACAACAGCTTTTTACCCCAAGTTATAACTCCCATACACTGGTTTGTGACAATGCAAAAATAAGTTTATTAACTACAAAAGACATATTTTCAGTGATTATAAGGGATAGCAAACAGAATAAAGCAGATTACCTTGCAAATAAACAAGAACACAATCTACATGTAATATACTAAAGAGATTGGATAGGAGTAGCAACTTCTCACCCTAAATGATGATTTAACTCAGTTGCAGAAATTCTTAAGGGAGCAGCTTCCCTTGCTTCCAGCTTAAAACCCCAGGTATTCCTTTCACAGGCTAGAAATCCCTCTGGCCTCGGTCCAGCCCTTCTCCCCAGTTCAGTCCTTGCTCCTCAGGTGTTTCCAAGAGTTTCCTTTGGGCAGGGAGTCAGTGAAGAACCATGATGATGTCACTCCCCTGCATTAAATAGCTTTTGCACATGGCAGGAACCCTTTGTCTCCAAACTTGGTTCCCATGCCTTTCATTGGAAAAACACTGGTATTCCAAGATGGAATCCTGTACCAGGTAAACCTGTAGTGTCACAGCAGCCATGACTCGGAGTTTGTTTGTCGCACCTTCAGGAGGGCTTCCCATTGGGAGATAACTTCTTCTAAGGCCTGTTGTTTCTTCCAATGGCCCTTCCCAGCCAGCCATCTAGGCTGATTGCATTCTGCCTGTTGGGCATTCCCCACGTGTACAATATTTGTAATACAGATAAATAGCCAATATTTGTAACTTCAGATACAAAAATGACACATGCATACAAATAGGATAATCATATTCAGTAAATAACCTTTCCAATGATATCTTACATGACCTATCCTGTATAAAATATGTCACAGTTATGCCATAATCATATCAATAATATCTCTGTGAAGAATAAGGGATGCAGTGACATAGTAGCAAACCTGGGAATTTCTGTGAGTGTCCAGTGACAGAGGCTGGACATCACAGGGGGACATTCTAAGGTATTCGGATACTGGGGTACATCAAGTGTTAACCTGCAAGGCAAAGTTGGGGCAGAGCCCAGAGGAGAGTGCTTGTGAGTGGCTGTAGGGCTGGCAGTGTCTGGGAGTTGATATCCAGCTACCACAAGAAAGACTCCTGCACACAGGAGGCAGGAGGGTAACACAGTGATCCACAGTCCTGGACACTCTGAGAAAGTATCACACACAGTTTCCCACAGAAAGATAATGCAGCCCAAACTTCTGTCCTCATTTTGTCTTTGCAATACTTCCAAATGCGAGACTAGCTTGACCTCCCTCCTTCCCTTCCCCAGTTGGCTTCACAGACCATTGGTCCCCAGCACCGCAAATGCACTGACCAGCAGAGCTGATTTGGAACTGATCAGGGAGGAGATGTCATAATTTGCTGCTGGTATAGCTTAATCGGGAAATTACTACACTCAAATCCTAGTGAAATAGAGAAGCAGGAGGGAATTTTGCCTTGGAGGGATATTGCTGGGGCACAATGCCTTCTGGTGCTCCTTGGAGGTTTTTGCCATTTATGCATCATCCCTTGGCCAGGGCCACTGTGGAGCAAACGGTTTTTTGAGTGCACAGAAGTTGCTGCGACCAGCTCCTGGCCCTCACTACAAACACTAAAGCTGGATTACAGAAAAAAAAGTGTGGTACTGCTTTCATTAGAGTGTCAGTGGCATATGATACAGTCTGGAAGGATGGACTGCACTGAAACTGGAAAAAGTGATTTCCTGCATGTAGATTCCCAGCTGCTGAACACCATGCTTACCTGCTGAAAGGTATGCACATACTTCAGAGGCCAAACCAGCAAACCTGCACACTTTGAATAATGGGGTTCCATAAAGCTCTGTACCTGTTTCCAATACTCTTCAACATCTACATGAGTGATATGACTGAAACAATCAAACAGAAATTTGTGTATGCTGATGATTTGGGACTAACTGCTCTGACCCAGAGCTTTAAAGAACTTGAAGTGACCCTTACATTTGACCTTAAGATCATGGAGTACTTTCAAAAGTGGCAACTGAGACCAAATACAAGCAAATTGGTAGTCTCTACTTTCAACTTTGACAACAGAAACTCACAAAACGCTCTAACTGTCGAGTTCTGTGGTGAAACTGTTTTATAAAACAAAGCCAACATCCATCTCAATGTCATCCTTGACCACATGCTGACCTATTGTGACTGCAAGAGAATAGCTTTCAAAATGAAGACTTGTGTCAACATTATCTAAAAGTTGGCAGGAGCAAGGCACGGATCAATTGCCTCAGTGCTACTAGCATTGGCCTTGGACCTGGTATACTCAGTTGCACATTACTGTGCACCAGTGTGGACAAGAAGCTAGCATACCCAACTTGAGGACAGGCAGCTGAATCAGGCAATGTGAATCATCATGGGAACTTTAAAAAGTCAACACCTCTACCATAGCTTTCTGTATTAGGAAATCTCCAGCTATCTATCAAGATATAGCCATAGCAAGAGAACCCAAAAGTGCCACAGACCACCTGGAGATTCCCATCCAGCTGGTTATGGACAACAACACCTGACATTATGAAAACCACTTTGGACCATATGTAACCACCTCATGCCTCAGCATCTGGCCAGGGAATGGCATAGTGTCTGGATCTCATCCAACATTCCAAATAAGGACATCATCACTGACTCAATAAGATGCCCTCCAAGTCTTGACGGGCCACACAGACTTTGGACCATTGAACCACATCCAAATAAACCACGGATGATGTGTCTACTTGATGCACAAGGGGAAAATCAGAGTCCTCTTCATATGACTGCAGTGAGGATTTCCAAATAATTGAACACATCATAAGGACCCTGGAGTATTGGTTGATCATAGGATGACTATGAGACGCCAATGTGATATGGCCGTGAAAAAAGCTAATGCGGTCTTGGGATGCATCAGGAGAGGTATTTCCAGTAGGGATAAGGAGGTTTTAGTACCATTATACAAGGCACTGGTGAGACCTCACCTGGAATACTGTGTGCAGTTCTGGTCTGCCATGTTTAAGAAGGATGAATTCAAACTGGAATAGGTGCAGAGAAGGGCTACTAGGATGATCCGAGGAATTGAAAACTTGTCTTATGAAAGGAGACTCAAGGAGCTTGGCTTGTTTAGCGTAACTAAAAGAAGGTTGAGGGGAGATATTATTGCTCTCTATAAATATATCAGAGGGATAAATACTGGAGAGGGAGAGGAATTATTTAAGCTCAGTACCAATGTGTACACAAGAACAAATGGATATAAACTGGCCACCAGGAAGTTTAGACTTGAAATTAGACGAAGGTTTCTAACCATCAGAGGAGTGAAGTTTTGGAATAGTTTTCCAAGGGAAGCAGTGCGGGCAAAAGATCTATCTGGCTTTAAGATTAAACTCGATAAGTTTATGGAGGAGATGGTATGATGGGATAACATGGTTTTGGTAATTAAATATTCATGGTAAATAGGCCCAATGGCCTGTGATGAGATATTAGATGGGGTGGGATCTGAGTTACCCAGGAAAGAATTTTCTGTAGTATCTGGCTGATGAATCTTGCCCATATGCTCAGGGTTTAGCTGATCGCCATATTTGCGGTTGGGAAGGAATTTTCCTCCAGGGCAGATGGGAAGAGGCCCTGGAGGTTTTTTGCCTTCCTCTGTAGGATGGGGCACGGGTCAATTGCTGGAGGAGTCTCTGCTCCTTGAAGTCTTTAAACCACGATTTGAGGACTTCAATAGCTCAGACATAGGTGAGAGGTTTTTCGCAGGAGTGGTGGGTGAAATTCTGTGGCCTGCGTTGTGCAGGAGGTCAGACTAGATGATCATAATCGTCCCTTCTGACCTAAATATCTATGAATCTATGAATCGAAAACACAGAGTCCCAAATAGGGATTCAAAGGTAAAATGGATGATTGCCACAATGTCACACAGGAAGCCTTGAAATGGCTTGTTGACCTACAACTGCATGTATAGAATGCTGGCTCTGTGGCAGGCTGCTGTTTTGTAGTCTCTGAATCATGGGACTGGTGAGCTGATAATAATTTGGAGGGGAGAACCGATACGAATAGGCTCTCCACCTCTTGCATCATGCTCCCTATGCTCAGTAGCCAGTTTTTTCCCCCACTCCAGGTATTTAGACATCAGGACTTGCTTCATCCCTACAGGTGGAGTTATTTCTCTGCATGGTGCCAGGTGAGGAGACAAACCATCTTTCTTTACTTGCTAGTTTTCTTTTACCCCACTAGCAAGCACTGAATTCACCGGGTTACTTGCTAACAATCTAACGATAATGCTGGTGGCATTCCCTGTTTAACTCCTTTTTTTTTTTTTAAGGTGAAATGATAAACTTCAAAAGACTGATCTCTCTTTATCTGACAGCTCTGTCTCAGAGTATAGATGAGGAAAGCTGACACACAGGGCTATGGCCAGGAGCACTTTTATGTCCCAAACCACTTTTATGTCCAAAACCTCCAAAAAACCCACTACCTATTGTTAACGCTGATGTGTATGTTCCATTGTAATAACTGGGACTACTTTACTGCTTAATTTTAGGCATATTTTAAGTGCTTCACTGAGGTTGAGCCATAAGTGTCTTTACTCCCTCTGATTAGGGTATGGATGAGTGAATTTCCAGGGGCCATTTTCATCCTGGCTATGAGCAAGTGCAACTGTGTTCATTTCAGTGGAGTTATGCCTGCTTACATTAGGAATGAAATTTGTCTAATATTTGCTTGATTCAGCTCCCATTGAAGTCAATGGCAAATGGCATAACTCCCCATTTGTTTCAGTGGCTTAGGATCAACCCCTATGTCATCTGATGTTATTTATACATACCTATACAGAATCAGGAGCATTCCCCATGGCTGCTGAAGAGACTATGAACTGGACAGATCTGTGGAAGTCTATATGGCAGGGGCAATATTTCATTGGTGATTGCAGCAGACTGTGGAGTTTCAGGGCTGTTGAAAGCTAACGTGAGACAAAACTTAAAGCAACATTTTTACCAATGGAGGACCAATCACAGAGGAACTAGCGGTAGCACAGATTAAAGGAAGAACTTTTACTGGCATTGTACTACTTTGTGGATCTAAACAATTACAATTTGACAGATGAGTCAGATTCTGAACTCCTTGCCGGTATTAGGCGATATTCCCCTTTGGAATATTCAATAGTTAGGTCTCTTTGTTTCAAATTTTCAAAAATGTCTAGTAATTTTGGGAGCACCAATTTTTGGGTGCTCATATTAGCACTTTAAATGGGGTTTGATTTTCAGAAATTGTTGAGCAGCTACTCTCTGAAAACGAGGCCCCTTTTAAAGTGTGTGCAGTTGGGCAATCAGAAACTGAGCCTCTCAAAATCAGTAAAAAGAAAAGGAGGACTTGTGGCACCTTAGAGACTAACAAATTTATTTGAGCATAAGCTTTCGTGAGTTACAGCTCACTTCATCGGATGCATTCAGTGGAAAATACAGTGGGGAAATTTTGTATACACAGAGAACATGAAACAATAGGTGTTACCATACATACTGTAATGAGAGTGATGTCACTGCTTAGTCACTTCATCCCACACAGCCACAGCTACTGGCTGGTCGGGAGAGGGGATTACGCTGTACCATCTCCAAGAGCACTATATTTGCCCTGCTGGTGTGTGCTGCCAGCAGTCCTGACAAGGAATTAAAGATGCAGTGTGACCCTTAATATGAAAGATTCCTCCCATCAGTATTATCAAAATAGTCAATTTATAACAAAGGAGTAAGGTGCAATCCCTAATGCCCTTGTAGCTCAAGCTCATGGGTCTGCCTCTTATTTCATTCTTCCACTAATTCCACTTACTTCAATAACATGAGACATTTTTTGAGAGATTGTGACCCAAATCCCTTCACCTTAATTATACAAGTAGACCCATCATAGAAGGCAATGAGACTACTTGTCTGAGTATGACAAGGAGGACTTGGCCCCATAGCTGATGGAAATCTAGTCTTCAGATGTTCAAAGAAACTATTTGTTATTAATATGAGTTAATTGAATTTCATGAACAGATATTTAAAATACCAATGTACATATGTTTGTACATTATACTGTAGATACACAATAACATTACACTATCATGTTAATACACTATATATCCAGCTTTTATCTAAATAGCTTTTCTAATGTTAAGAATTAAAATATTTATAGGCATTATGTAGAGAGAGGCTTACACCAAAACCTTGGATCTCAATACCACTGAAATTGGGGATTCAGGTGGTTTGTAATCCAAATCACTCAGATACCATGGTGATAGACATGGTTTAAGATACTTCAGTGCTTCAGTACAGAAGTGGTTAGGGACTATTTAGAAAAGCTGGACATGCACAAGTCCATGGGGCTGGATGCGTTGCATCCGAGAGTGCTAAATGAGCTGGTGGCTGTGATTGCAGAGCCATTGGCCATTATCTTTGAAACTCATGGAGATCGGGGGAAGTCCCGGACGGCTGGGAAAAGGCTAATGTAGTGCCCATCTTTAAAAAAGGGAAGAAGGAGGATCCTGGGAACTACAGGCCAGTCAGCCTCACCTCAGTCCCCAAAAATCATGGAGCAGGTCCTCAAGGAATCCATTTTGAAGCACTTACACAAGAGGAAAGTGATCAGGAACAGTCAGCATGGATTCATTAAGGGAAGGTCATGCCTGACTAATCTAATCGCCTTCTATGATGAGATTACTGGTTCTGTGGATGAAGAGAAAGCAGTGGATGTATTGTTTCTTGACTTTAGCAAAGCTTTTGACATGGTCTCCCACATTCTTGTCAGCAAGTTAAAGAAGTATGGGCTGAATGAATGCACTATAAAGTGGGTAGAAAGTTGGCTAGGTTGTCAGGCTCAACGGGTAGTGATGAATGGCTCCATGTCTAGTTGGCAGCCGATATCAAGTGGAGTGCCCTAAAGGTCGGTCCTGGGGCTTGTTTTGTTCAATATCTTCATAAATGATCTGGAGGATGGTGTGGATTGCACTCTCAGCAAATTTGTGGATGATACTAAACTAGGAGGAGTGGTAGATACGGTGGTAGCTAGGGATAGGGTACAGAGGGACCTAGACAAATGGAGGATTGGGCCAAAAGAAATCTGATGAGGTTCAACAAGGATAAGTGCAGGGTCCTGCATTTAGGACGGAAGAATCCAATGCACCGCTACAGACTAGGGACCGAATGGCTAGGCAGCAGTTCTGCGCAAAAGGACCTAGGGGTGACAGTGGACGAGAAGCTGGATATGAGTCAACAGTGTGCCATTGTTGCCAAGAAGGCCAATGGCGTTTTGGGATGTATAAGTAGGGGCATAGCGAGCAGATCGAGGGATGTGATCGTTCCCCTCTATTCGACATTGGTGAGGCCTCATCTGGAGTACTGTGTCCAGTTTTGGGCCCCACACTACAAGAAGGATCTGGGAAAATTGGAGAGAGTCCAGTGAAGGACAACAAAAATGATTAGGGGATTGGAACACATGACTTATGAGGAGAGGTTGAGGGAACTGGGATTGTTTAGTCTGCAGAAGAGAAGAATGAGGGGGGATTTGATAGCTGCTTTCAACTACCTGAGAGGTGGTTCCAAAAAGGATGGTTCTAGACTATTCTCAGTGGTAGAAGATGACAGGACAAGGAGTAATGGTCTCAAGTTGCAGTGGGGGAGGTTTAGGATGGATATTAGGAAAAACTTTTTCACTAGGAGGGTGGTGAAACACTGGAATGCGTTACCTAGGGAAGTGGTAGAATCTCCTTCCTTAGAAGTTTTTAAGGTCAGGCTTGACAAAACCCTGGCTGGGATGATTTAATTGGGGATTGGTCCTGCTTTGAGCAGGGGGTTGGACTAGATGACCTCCTGAGGTCCCTTCCAACCCTGATATTCTATGATTCTACGATTCTATGCTCAGCTGGTGGGTGTGTCATAAGAATTTAAATAGAATAAGTTGTAGTTCTGTCACTTGTCTGTTATGACTTTTTACCATTTCATTCACATATCACCACAAAATGTTTATTTCCAAAGTATGACCATATTTAATTGCATTATACATGCATAAGGAGAGCTCACAGAAGTAAAAGTGACCCCCACAGTTGGCTGTGTTCACATTATGAACACAGGAATTGCTTCCATACAAAATGCCCAAAATTGTTCAGATTCTTATGCATCTTTACAGCAGCTGCCAACCCTATAATTTCTGATTTTGTAGGAATTAGAATGAATGCCACAGTGGGGTTATGACCTTTCTCATTCTCTGTGGGGCAATTCTGGATTTTCCTTTTCAATGGCATTCTTTTGATTCCTCCTGTGTAATCTTTACTAGAGAGATCATCTCATATGAAAATGGCATAAAATGATTAGACTGTGATTTTTAAAAAGAAAAACTGTTTTTCGAGTGTCATTATAGCACCCTGAGAGAGGAAGAATGTGAGCTATCCTTAAGGAACTTGTGACTGTAACTTCAGGCATTTTCTTTCCACCAGCATCCTTATTTATAGAGACCAAAAATATGATAGCGAAGTCTTCAGCAACACCTGCTTCAGGATCTTTTGTAGAGTTGCAGATGCCCAGGAATATCAGAATAACTTTCATGACCCATAAAGAAGGGTAAAGTGCAGTTGTGCAAACACATCACATTTTTCTTCAAGAAAATGTAAATACATTAGCCCTTTGACTCAAAGCAGTGAGCCGACTCTGCATCTTCCACTCCAGACCATGAGGAAAAACAAACCTCTATTTTTAGTGTCTTTGTCACAATAGTACAATTATTTAACTCTTTCCCCCTTCCTTTTTTTCATTATAGATACAGGCAATTTTTAAAAAAAGAAATACATTTTCATTTAAGTTTATAGGGATGTGTGTATGCTATGGCATCATTTATCCAACTACTATGGCAACTCCTCTGTGGCAGTGATAAAACAGCCCCTATGATTTCAAATGTGCTAGAACTTGATTTTTGCATGTCTCGTGTAAGATCCTTCAAAGGAGTTGGATTTTCAGAGGGTGGGTGTCAAGGTTTCTTCCCCACTCTGAACTCTAGGGTACAGGTGTGGGGACCTGCATGAAAGACCCCCTAAGCTTATTCTTACCAGCTTAGGTTAAAAACTTCCTCAAGGTACAAACTTTGCCTTGTCCTTGAACCCTATACTGCCACCACGAAGTGTGTTAAAGAACAGGGAAAGAGCCCACTTGGAGACATCTTCCCTCCAAAATATCCCCCAAACCCTACACCCCCTTTCCTGGGGAAGGCTTGACAAAAATCCTCACCAATTTGCATAGGTGAACACAGACCCAAACCCTTGGATCTTAAGAATAATGAAAAAACAATCAAGTTCTTAAAAGAAGAATTTTAGTTAAAGAAAAGATAAAAGAATCATCTCTGTAAAATCTGGATGGTAAATACCTTACAGGGTAATCAGATTCAAAACATAGAGAATCCCTATAGGCAAAACCTTAAATTACAAAAAGACACAAAACCAGGAATATACATTCCATTCAGCACAGTTATTTTACCAGCCATTTAAACAAAAGGAAATCTAACGCATTTCTAGCTAGATTACTTACTAACTTAACAGAAGTTCTGAAGAGCATTCCTGACCTGGTCTTTGCAAAAGCAACACACAGACCCTTTGTTTCCTGCCCCCCTCCAGCTTTGAAAGTAACTTGTCTCCTCATTGGTCATTTTGGTCAGGTGCCAGCGAGGTTATCTTAGCTTTATAACCCTTTACAGGTGAAAGGGTTTTGCCTCTGGCCAGGAGGGATTTTATTGTTCTGTATACAGAAAGGTGGTTACCCTTCCCTTTATATTTATGACAGTGGGTGTTTAGCACTTGCTGAAAATCCAGGCTTTTAAAGGGGTCCCAGCTTCGGCACCCAAAATTTGAGGTACGGTACCCAAAATCATTAGTCACTGAACTGAGCTTTGCTGTAAGTGGGGGAGAGAAGAAAAGGCTGGGATAACATTTATTTTTTTTCATGTGATATTTCTTGCCTTTGATAATACTTGTGTATTTTGCTTACCAAGGAGATCCGTATGACTTTTTTATTATTACTAAGTACTCATAAATGCACTACTGTGACAATTTAAAGAAATTTTAGATACCAGATGAATTGTGTGTTTTGGAACATATCTACACACTTACCAACCATCTGAAATGTCTGATATATCAGATACATATAACATGTGCTGTTCCATGTCTGTATCATATAGTTTCCCCGGGAGATCCCTATCAGGAAACACAGCACAGAAGACCCGGAGCAGGAAGAGTTATGCATCTAACAAAGGTGGCTGATTTTAAGTACATTTCTGGTCAAAGCTCAACACTTTGCAGAGCACTCTTGAGCAGTATGCAACAGCTCAGCCAGGAATACATTTTTATGGTCTAGCTGTAAACCCTAGAAAATAGATGCAGGCTGGGATTTTCAAAGAAGCCTTACTCCCAGGCAAAATTAATAAATGTATTGATTAGCACTAAAGCTAAATCAAAATGTGTTTGGGTTTTGAGGACAAAATTAATGTTAACGACCAAATGACAATGTTTAGCTACCTAGATTTAGAGAGAGAGGCCAAATCACCTGAAAAATCATTTCCAGAGGTGCCAAACTGAATTCAGATTTTAATTTTAGTATAATAGATGCACTAATTTTAAGTCTTCTTTTTTGCCATCTCTCCATTTATTTTATCAATGGATCAATTTTAGTATTTGGGATAATCACAGCTGGAGAGACAACACCGAGAACATAAAACAGCACAGATGGTTTTGTCATTTTAAGCCATTGCCTATTAATGCTGAGCATTCTATTAAGGACAAATGTAAAAAATAACAAATAGAGCAGTATACCTATTTACCTGCCAGAGGGAACAAATCAAATGACAGCTGTTTATGTGAGAGTTTTTTTTGCATTGTTTGGTTTTTTGCATTATTTATTTATTTAGTTATTTATTTATTTTGGCATTTCATAGTTGGGTGACACAAAACAAATGGTTAACAGAGTTCAAAGAAACTGGGCAATAAATAAACAAACAACCTTTACAATAAAAATGGAAAATACTTTGGGTCCAAATATAAAATAAAAACAGGGAAGCAGCAGAAAATATAGTCAGGTGTTACAGCTCTTTTTGTAGAATCACAGGAAAGGAGGAATTTCCTTAATGGATCAGACCTGATATCCATATTATCTAATATTCTATCTCTGACAGTGACCAATACCAAATATTTCAGAGGAAGATGTAAGAACCCCACAGCAAGCATATAAGGGATAATATGACAAAAATCTTTCTTCTCATCTTGGTCTGTAATACTTAGAGATTGACCTAAACTCAAGGTACACAGCTGCAGCACCGTAGTGTAGATGTTTCCTACATCAGTGGAAGGGCTTTTTTTTCTGTCAATAATAGTTAATCCACTCTGCCAGGTGGTACCGAGGTCAATGGAAGAATTCTTCTGTTGACCTACCTGTGTCTACACTGCATGTTAGGTTGACATAACTATGGCAACCATGGTGTGAAATTTTTCCATAGCCCTGAGTGATGTAGCTAGGTTGGTCTAATTTTTAAGGGTAGACCAGGCCTCATAAATATGAGGTGTAATATCCCTTCTAAATATGTTATTGTTAATTATAACTCTTGATATTCTTAATAGCCATATACATGTCCAATCCTGCTTGAATCTTAATAAATTGTTGGCTTTAATGACTTAATGGGGCAATAAGATCCATAGTGTAATCACATAGTATGAGAAATTTCAGAGTAACAGCCACGTTAGTCTGTATTCGCAAAAAGAAAAGGAGTACTTGTGGCACCTTAGAGATGAGCTGTAGCTCACGAAAGCTCATGCTCAAATAAATTGGTTAGTCTCTAAGGTGCCACAAGTACTCCCTTTCTTTTTGCATAGTATGAGAAAGTATTTCCTTTTGTTGGGCTGGAATTTCCCACCTTTACATTTCAGTGCATGTCCTCTTCTTGTGTTATTGGATGAGAACAGAAGTTCCTGATCTACCTTCACTATATCATTCACCACTTTATAGATTGTTACCTTGCCCCCCTACTTCTAAAGTAAATAATCCAAATCTTTTCAATCTCTTCATATGCTTATTTCCATTCCCTAATATTTTTTCTTACCCTTCTCTGAACGCCTAGTAATTCTGCAATATCCTTTAGGGTATAGGATGATCAATACTGCAGACAACATTTCATATGAGGGATTTATATAAAGACATTATAATATTTTCCATATTATTCTGCATCCCATTCCTTAGATATCCAAATATCTTACAGCTGTATATTGTGCAGAGGTCTTCACTGAGCTGTCCACAACAGTGGGGGGCAACCTGCGGCCCTTCAGGGTAATCCACTGGTGGGCCACCAGACAAGTTGTTTACATTTGCACAGCAGCCCGCAGCTCCCAGTGGCCATGGTTTGCTGTTCCTGGCCAATGGGAGCTGACGGAAGTGGCGCGGGCTGCAGGGATATCCAGTACCCTTTCCTGATTTGATGCATTTAATTCAGAATCCTGTAAGGTATAGAAGTAGTTTTGGTTGGGTTTTCAACCCCCTCCAATGTACATTACTTTGCATGTTTCAACACTGAATTTCATTCCTGTTGTGTTGCCCATTTACCAAGCTTGCTTGGAGCTCTTTAAAATACTTCACAATCCTCTCTGATCCTAGCCAACCTAAATAACTTTCTATCATTTGCAAATTTTTCTACCTAACACTTCATTACCCCTTTCCAGATCATTAATAAATATATTAAACATAAGGCTAGCACAGAACCATGAGGTAATCTGCTATTAATCTTTTTCTATAATGAAAATTGGGTATAGATTTCTAATCTTTGCTTCTCATCCCTTAAGTAATATTTGATTCATGATAATTCTCTGCCTCTCACACCATGACTATTTTCTATAAGCACAGGACCTCGTCAAAGGCCTTTTGGAAGTCTAAATAAACTGTCACCCAGTTTTTCTTTATTCATTAATTTAAAATTCTTTGAAAATGTAAATGAAACTTGTGAGACAGTTTTGCATTGCAGAAACTGTAGTTAAACCCTATGTCTCTCTGGTATCTTCACAAACTGTATATGGACCAGACATGGATTTTCTATAATTTGTCAGTACAAAAGGGTGACACCCCAGGTTCTGACTCTCTTAACCTGCCTCTCTCCCCAACACTTCCTTTCTGTGCCTTCTAATATCTCTTGTGTTAACGAGCCAATTTACTTGTTAGTCTTTCCCCATTGGATCCACCCTGGGAGGAATTAATTGTTGTGTAAGTGACTAGAGTGCTCGCACATTTGTTGGTTCCCAGCACTGTGTCACAGTGTGTAATTGGTAATTGTTCATAAAGTTCTGTTTGAACTTTTTTAGGTCACATTTTCTGGTTATCTCATTGAAGAAAAACACTTTAGAGAAACTGTCTTAGTGATTATCTAAGTCAGATAGGAGGCTTCTGTTCCCTCACTAGGTACCCTAATTTTTATAACCCGAAGAGATTATTGGTATGTTGAATATTTTAGGGCACTTAATAAACACTTAGTAAACACTATCTATCTACTGCTCTGAAGTTTGGAAAAGTCTAGAAAAGACTTGTTGGACAATCATTCCTAAATGGCGATGTCCTCCAATCTTCATATCTCACCACACTGTAAAAAACGTATTCAATGCTACTGCATTTGCAATCTATTTCCAGGCATGAAACTTTCTCATAATTGAATATCCACATTCATCCCCCGAACCCTTCCTTGCTCCTATGCATGAGTAGATTGCATGCATTTCAGACTCTTCTTTCCCCCTCAGCCCCTTCACTTCCAAACATACAAAATCAGCATAAATGCATTCAAATGTGAATAGAGAAAGCAACATGAATTAAAAAAGCAAAACTGATCAACTGCATGTCTGGTGGGAGGGGGGAGTGAAGAATTTAATCAGCTCGAACAATGAGATGCTTAAAACAGATTTGTAGATGCATTTCCCCCCACTATTTCACCCAGCTCTAGTCAGTTTTACTCTTTTCAAACTTTCTTTGTCACACTGGCTGCATGGTGAATTTTGCTTGAGTAAAAACTTTAGTATTGGTCCCATTATACCTATTCAAATAACCTAGGACCATACTAGGTAAACCCTTCAGGCATTAACATAAACTCTGGAATCATGTTTTGTCTGTTTTCATGTCATCCTTTTAACCAACTTGTGAAACTACAAATGTGGTCTTTTAACCTCTTTCCATCAATCAATTCCTCCATAATCTTAATATTTTTTGCAGCAAACTCCCTGAAATGTATCACTGTTTCTGGTAATATGGTGCCCAAAACTAATTCAGTATTGCAGATTTTATCATGCCAGTCTTAAAGAGAGGGACTGTTACCTTCTAGCTCAATGCTCATAAGTTAAGCTCTTGAAAATGCCTCTCTGTTGGCATATTGCATTACAAACCCATGTCTAATTTGCTCTGTGATTAATCCAGTCCTCTCATTAGTGCTTTCTGGGTCTGTGCCTCCCATTTGCTAATACAGTTTTACAATTATGTTTTTCCCCTCCAGATGCATAAAGATTCATTTTTCTAATCTGAGTCTCATGTTGTAGTGTTCTGCCATTATTTCAAATCTCTCAGGATCCCTTTGTACTCTTTCCCCATCCCAAAATAAGTGTTTGCAAATGCTTATCAATCATCTGAAATACTGAATAATTTTGGGCACCATATTACCAGGAATAGTGAAACATTTCAGGGAGTTTACATGATGATTACTTCCTGTTCTAAACTGTTAATAAAAATGTTTTGTATTGAAAGTGGAGAGGGGGAGGAGCTCCACTCATTCATAATTCCAGAAGGAGACCCCACTCTTGGTAGATGGTACTGATGTTCAAAATATGACTGTGTGTGCTCTCTGAGCTCTGCTAGGCTCCTTGGATTTGGCTTGTTCTTTATATCATGGGGAAATAAATGTTATAAATAAATGCTCTCATAGTGCTAAAATGGCCTCTCTCTGACTAAATTATGAAGATTGACATGTTTCTTCCATGAGTTGATGACCAGTGAGACACTTTACATGTCAACATTATTAACTATCATCATTGGGCATTTGCGTCAACACCTCACTATGTTGAATGGGACTTAAGCTTCTCAAAGTTATTGTTTCAAACTCTGGTTGTGTTTTTAAGATTTTTCTCTGCAACACTGATGGCTAGACAGTTTTTATTTATAATGAAATTTGATAATCTGGAGAACAAGTTGGTAGTTTGGGAGGTGACAAATTATTGTATCACTACATACTGACAGCTGGTTGAAAAAATAAAAACAAATGATTTAGTTCCTAAAATGTTTGGAATTTGTCAAAAATGTCTGTTTCAGGTTGCATAAAATGTTTAGTTCTGGTCAACTTCAGAAAATAGTGTATGTGATTTTCCCTCTCATCTAATGTTTAATATAATATAATATAATATAATATAGCTCAGTGGTTAGGACACTAGCCTGGAATATTTGAATCCACATTCCAGAACAGGTGCTTGACTTCAAATCTTCCTTCATCCCAGATTAGCATCCTACCCACCAGGCTATATACTACTCTGAAGGGTGCTCTCAGTCCTTCCGATTGAAGGAATTCCACTTTATATAAATACTTAAATATTCAAGGGAGCTGGGACTTGAATTTGGGACTCCCACTTACAATTTGAAATCTCTGACTACCAGTCTAGAGGCTATTCTGCTCTCAAATTCTCCAGTTAAAACTGTATAAATATGTAAATATTCATTGGGCCAAAGCAAGAGATTAAGGTACTAACTACCGTGGGGGGTATGAGATATGGATTCAGATCTCTCTGTCTGTTTTAGAGGAGGGATTGGAATCCACATCACCTATTTTCCAGATGAGTGCCTTAATCACTGGGCTCTAGAGTCATTTTCTCCTTGGCACGATGAATATTTATGTATTTGTATAAAGTGGAACAGTTTCAGCAGGAGAGACTGAGAGCAACCCACAGCAATATTGACACAATTTGAGCTGTGTTATTAAACTGGCTGGGTACTTAACCTCTGTTATTTTAGTATTTACCATTATACTTGTTTATAGTCTTTCATACCGTTTTCAATCCACAGGACAATGTTCATATCCAGGCTTATTTGAATCAATTTAGTGCATATCATAAAATCTTGTTCTCAATCGAATAGTTAAATGAAATGTAAATACAGCACAGTCTTGCTTGTTGGAATGCAATGGGAGCGGTCAGCGGTTCTTCAAACAAGCATCTGCTGGAGTACAACCACTTGAAGACTTGGAGACTAATTTTTTTTTTCTTTTTCCTCCAGTGTTTGGGTGATTCCCAGGTTCTGACTTTTCAAATGATTGTCGGAGCTCAATAAAATCATGAAATTATTTCTTTAATGCCTTAGTCCCTGATACAGCAAAATCTTTAAATATATGTTTTACTTCACATGCTGCTAGTGGTTCCACTCCCTGCAATGGGACTACTCACAGGACAAAACGTTAAGCATGTGTCTTTGCAGGATTTGAGACCTTTGACTTTCTGGTACTAGCCCTTTAAATTTGGCAGAAGCAAGAGCGTATATGCACCTTCCTGACATTTAGGGCACTTTATCTTGCCTTTTTTCTGAACACTGCAACTAACAAATTAAGGCTTCCATGAGTATGGAACTAGCTGGGATACATCATCTTAATGTGTTCTGCAGACCTACTAAATTAGTCAACTTTAGTTCAAAGACCAAAAAAAAAAAATCCATTTTTGGAACGGGTCCCCAAGTTTGTCAGGTGAATTTCTCTAGTTTCACTATATACTTCCACAAAAAGAAAAGGAGTGCTTGTGGCACCTTAGAGACTAACAAATTTATTTGAGCATAAGCTTTCGTGAGCTACAGCTCACTTCATCGGATGCATGGATCGGATGAAGTGAGCTGTAGCTCACGAAAGCTTATGCTCAAATAAATTTGTTAGTCTCTAAGGTGCCACAAGTACTCCTTTTCTTTTTGCAGATACAGACTAACTCGGCTGCTACTCTGAAACCTATATACTTCCAGTTTGTCACTGGAAACTGCTCGTCTCTCCCCCACAGCGCCCGGGCCTGGTTCCAGCCACTCATCTGAGCACCCCTGCCATCCCCCCACCGCAGAGCTGTCACTGGTTGCTCAAACCTTGCTGGCCCTCTGAGTGCTGGAATCCTGCATGCCCCCCCACCAGCCCTGCCTCCCGCCTGTGCAGGGCTGACATCTCCACTTGCCCCCCACCTCCGCACTTTGTTCACACTGCACCCCACTTTTTTTGACAAAAGTGGAAATTTCTCCCATTTGCTCTTGCCAACTGATCAAGTGAGCCAATATCCTCTGCCTATCCATTATATTTATCATTATCTGTAGTGTTTCAGGCAAAATTATATACAAAGTACACTAAGTTCCCATTTTAAACAACCTCTCGCCATAAACAAGAAAATCTATTGCAATTGTGTAAAATAAATCACTGAAAAATATAAGGATGATTTTTTCTTTTGGTGTGTTCTGAAGAACATACCATAAGAAGAGAGATTCTCACCGCAACTATCAAAATAGTGGGGCCTTAGGCACAATGTGCTAAATCCTGCTTGAAACACTGATGATCAACAGACTCAGTGGAAACAGTAGGATAGCTCTGAAGTTTTGTTTCCTCTGCAGCTCTGTTGTTAAACCCAAGAAAATAACCAGATGTATTCCTCTGCACTAGTTCAGTTTAATTTTTCTATTGAATTTTCTCAGGTGAACAGTGTTGCTGTATCAACTATTTAAGGGTTTGTTCCTGTGTCCATTGAATTCCATGGCAAAAAGCTTACAAAGAATAAGACTCTAAAGGTAGGTCTGCTAAGGCAACAAAATCCCCAGAGCGGCAAGTCTCAGAATCTGGGTCTACAGACTCAGGCTCACACTATGGTGCTAAAAACAGGCATGTGGATGTTCAGGTTCAACCTGGATGTCAGGCTCTGAAGCCCAGGGACAAAGGTGAGTTTAAAAGCCCAAGCTCCAGCCCAAGCCAGAATGTCTATATAGCTATTTGTAGTGCAATAGCGCAAACCGCTCAAGCCTTACTGCTGCAGGGATTTTTTGTTCTGTTAACATACACTAAAAGGCCTATTTTTTTTTTTAAATGAGTGGCTAAAATTAGATGCTAAAGCATAGCTGCCAAGGCTTGTTTTTTTGTTTTTTGTTTTTTGGTTTTTTTTTGGGGGGGGGGTTGTTTTTTGCAGCTGATATTTTATGCAAATTCTTCAATTAAGTAAATTGCATATAACTAAGCTTCAGCTTTAAATATATTATTTCTATTTAGTGCTGGTGGAAGTGATTGGCTTAACGATTCTGGTGAATGAAGTCCATTTGGGGCACGTGTGTGTTCGCGCGTACACAGCCTTTCTTCACATAACCACATACTATATTTTCCTTCATAGGTTGTTAGAGTTTGATCTTAGAAGCTTAAACTCTGCAATGTGGACCTCTTCCACTTGAATTGATGGAGAACTCATGGCAGACATATTCTGATATCCTTTATGTAGACCAGCCCCTAAGCTGGAACAAAATGTGCTATGTGTTCCCCCTTTCTCTATCTAAAAAGGTATTTTGAGAAGAGTTCTATCTCTCCATGTGAGATTTTATCTGAGATGAAGGAAGTTATGACTGGGCATATGATTGCTGATGTAGCTGCCTAAATCAAAAGGCTTGTATCTTTCTCATCTACAGATCGCATTTATCCATCTGCTTACCCCATATATTTGTACAGTTTAATTCCTCCTATTCTCTGACATTTGGGATATTGTAGCCAAAATGGTAGCTACAGTCACTCAGATACAGATGGGTGATGATGAGTGGAGTTTAAGAACCGATATGGAATAGAACAGAACAGCAGGCACAACATATTTCCTTCGGAGTTAGCATATTCTGAATTTTTTACACTGGGATTTTTAGCAATCTCCACATTAACTCAGCATGACATTAAAGCTGTGTCTTGTTTGCCTTACTCATGCATGTAGTCAGTCTCATTAGAATCAATGGGAGTGATTGCTTGAGTAACGTGAGTAGGATTTGGCCTGCTACTGAAAGGCATGGTAGAATAAAGATGTTTAAATGAACAAAACAGTTCAATCCACCTGTCTAGCGTTTAATCATAAAAAGAAAATGGCCTTGACAGTACATTTTAGATTTCACCAGTAGTTTACTTTGCCTCAATTTCATGGTGTTCCACCAAAGTAAGTTCAATATGTCCACTGTCATGTGGGACTTTCCTGGGTTTATTTTTATGGGATTGAGCATAGCTCATTGAAATCAGTGAAAGGCTTTCCATTGACTGGAATGGGCTTTGGCTCAGATCCTATTCACATGAGCAACCATAGCAGGATCAGGCCCTAGGAATATAAAACTCCTATTTCAAAGCCACAGGTCCTTAAGCACAGTTTATTACTCATAAGTCATCCCTACTATTTTCCTCTTGTTGTGTGAACCATGCAAATTGTAGGCCTCAATCCTGCAAACATTTACAGGGTGCGACTAATTATCTTCATGAATTTACTCATGTCTTTTTGTAGGATTGAGGATTGAAAGGATATATGTATCTTTGGATGGATTTCAGTCTAAAATGAGTGCCAAGCTAAATCACAGCCTGAAAATGCTGAGAAAAATAGGGCTAGCTTGATCGAAGCTGAGGGGATGGCAAAACAGTGTATTAAAAATGAATCATAGAATCATAGAATATCAGGGTTGGAAGGGACCCCTGAAGGTCATCTAGTCCAACCCCCTGCTCGAAGCAGGACCAATTCCCAGTTAAATCATCCCAGCCAGGGCTTTGTCAAGCCTGACCTTAAAAACTTCCAAGGAAGGAGATTCCACCACCTCCCTAGGCAACGCATTCCAGTGTTTCACCACCCTCTTAGTGAAAAAGTTTTTCCTAATATCCAATCTAAACCTCCCCCACTGCAACTTGAAGCCATTACTCCTCGTTCTGTCATCTGCTACCATTGAGAACAGTCTAGAGCCATCCTCTTTGGAACCCCCTTTCAGGTAGTTGAAAGCAGCTATCAAATCCCCCCTCATTCTTCTCTTCTGCAGGCTAAACAATCCCAGCTCCCTCAGCCTCTCCTCATAAGTCATGTGTTCTAGACCCCTAATCATTTTTGTTGCCCTTCGCTGGACTCTCTCCAATTTATCCACATCCTTCTTGTAGTGTGGGGCCCAAAACTGGACACAGTACTCCAGATGAGGCCTCACCAATGTCGAATAGAGGGGGACGATCACGTCCCTCGATCTGCTCGCTATGCCCCTACGTATACATCCCAAAATGCCATTGGCCTTCTTGGCAACAAGGGCACACTGCTGACTCATATCCAGCTTCTCGTCCACTGTCACCCCTAGGTCCTTTTCCGCAGAACTGCTGCCTAGCCATTCGGTCCCTAGTCTGTAGCGGTGCATTGGATTCTTCCGTCCTAAGTGCAGGACCCTGCACTTATCCTTATTGAACCTCATCAGATTTCTTTTGGCCCAATCCTCCAATTTGTCTAGGTCCTTCTGTATCCTATCCCTCCCCTCCAGCATATCTACCACTCCTCCCAGTTTAGTATCGTCCGCAAATTTGCTGAGAGTGCAATCCACACCATCCTCCAGATCATTTATGAAGATATTGAACAAAACCGGCCCCAGGACCGACCCCTGGGGCACTCCACTTGACACCGGCTGCCAACTAGACATGGAGCCATTGATCACTACCCGTTGAGCCTGACAATCTAGCCAGCTTTCTACCCACCCTATAGTGCATTCATCCAGCCCATACTTCCTTAACTTGCTGACAAGAATACTGTGGGAGACCGTGTCAAAAGCTTTGCTAAAGTCAAGAAACAATACATCCACTGCTTTCCCTTCATCCACAGAACCAGTAATCTCATGATAAAAGGCGATTAGATTAGTCAGGCATGACCTTCCCTTGGTGAATCCATGCTGGCTGTTCCTGATCACTTTCCTTTCATGCAAGTACTTCAAGATTGATTCTTTGAGGACCTGCTCCATGATTTTTCCAGGGACTGAGGTGAGGCTGACTGGCCTGTAGTTCCCAGGATCCTCCTTCTTCCCTTTTTTAAAGATTGGCACTACATTAGCCTTTTTCCAGTCATCCGGGACTTCCCCGGTTCGCCACGAGTTTTCAAAGATAATGGCCAATGGCTCTGCAATCACAGCCGCCAATTCCTTCAGCACTCTCGGATGCAACTCGTCCGGCCCCATGGACTTGTGCACGTCCAGCTTTTCTAAATAGTCCCTAACCACCTCTATCTCCACAGAGGGTTGGCCATCTCTTCCCCATTTTGTGATGCCCAGCGTAGCAGTCTGGGAGCTGTCCTTGTTAGTGAAAACAGAGGCAAAAAAAGCATTGAGTACATTAGCTTTTTCCACATCCTCTGTCACTAGGTTGCCTCCCTCATTCAGTAAGGGTCCCACACTTTCCTTGGCTTTCTTCTTGTTGCCAACATACCTGAAGAAACCCTTCTTGTTACTCTTGACATCTCTCGCTAGCTGCAGCTCCAGGTGCGATTTGGCCCTCCTGATTTCATTCCTACATGCCCGAGCAATATTTTTATACTCTTCCCTGGTCATATGTCCATCCTTCCACTTCTTGTAAGCTTCCTTTTTATGTTTAAGATCCGCTAGGATTTCACCGTTAAGCCAAGCCGGACGCCTGCCATATTTACTATTCTTTCGACTCATCGGGATGGTTTGTCCCTGTAACCTCAACAGGGATTCCTTGAAATACAGCCAGCTCTCCTGGACTCCTTTCCCCTTCAAGTTAGTCCCCCAGGGGATCCTGGCCATCCGTTCCCTGAGGGAGTCGAAGTCTGCTTTCCTGAAGTCCAGGGTCCGTATCCTGCTGCTTACCTTTCTTCCCTGCGTCAGGATCCTGAACTCAACCAACTCATGGTCACTGCCTCCCAGATTCCCATCCACTTTTGCTTCCCCCACTAATTCTACCTGGTTTGTGAGCAGCAGGTCAAGAAAAGCGCCCCCCCTAGTTGGCTCCTCTAGCACTTGCACCAGGAAATTGTCCCCTACGCTTTCCAAAAACTTCCTGGAATTGATATGGGCAAACTAGGATGGTGAGTCCCCTTGATATCTATTTATTGTAGCTATAAATGACTGCAACTTGCATGGAGATGCAGAAATGAATAGCAATTATTGGAACTGTCACCAACAAGAATTTTAAAATAACTATTCATTCCTGAATTCTGACTACCTTATGTTTCATTTGGTAAAAACTAACTAGCAATCAGACTGGAGATAGTATCCATTGACTGACCTGAACTGGGACATATGTTAAGGGAGGATGTGGTTCGCTTTAAAATAAATTAACTAGGATAGCACGCAGTTCATGAGAAGAACGAAGGGAAAGGAATGAAAGGCCAGGTAGCGACTGACTGTCAGAATGGCCAGTTGGCCAGCTGAGGCAGAAGCATATGCTGGCTGGAGTAGGGGCCAATGCAGAAACAGACAAAGGCAGGAGCAGGAGCAGTCTGTCAAAACTATTACACAATGGGAGTGCAGCCAGCCAGTAACTTTGAACAGTCTGAAGAGACTGCCCCCACCCCTTACGGAACTATACACCTGTCTTGGGACCACCTGAGGATTGGCAGAAGTCTAACTGAAAGTCTGAGACCTATCACAAAATTTACAGGTAACTGCCTCTGACTCATCCCATGCTGTCTCAGGGATGACACATTAGGTTTAAGTAGGCTCAAGCTCAGAGGTAACTCAGGGATGACTCATCACACTACATTTTTTGCAGGTGCTCAAGGTGGAGCAGTAGATGTGAGCTACCTTCCTGATCCCAACATGCTCAGAGTTCCTCTGTTGTGTGTGGCAGAATCCCAGTTCTTCAGTCCATGAACTAAAGGACCTGTGCCACTGACTACCAGCAGTGATGATGGCTATGCCAAAGGGGATGGGCAGGGACAGGATAACAGCTACAATCCTATAATAGAGCACTGGCCCTTGTGTGCATGCATGGGTCCCTGCACCTTGTTTTATGGCTCTGGCCCATGTCTGGGTCAGATGACCAAGTGGCACATGATGACATCCTAGAGGTGGCACTTCTGCAGAGAGCAGGCCCAGAGAGGGAAGATTTGGGGTCAAGGAAAGGACCTTGGGCAGGGGAGTATCTCTGCACCAGCCTGGTGGAAGATACCTGCAGGGAGCAGAAGTAGAAGCCTTGTATGGGAAACGTTTTGGGAAAGGCCAAGGAGGGGGCCTGGTTAAGGAGGCCTGGTTGGAAGGAACTGCTAATCCTGAAAAGGAGGGCTGAATGATTTATATTGAGCTGAGTCAAGATGTTTTGTTTTGTTAAATAAACCAGATCCCAAGAAGAGTATGAACCTCATGGGTCCATGTGCATTTGTAACCACACACCTTCTGGTTGTGGTGTTATGTCCCATTTACTGGCACTGAGACCACTTAAAGAGAGATAAAATGAGTCTGCTCTACAGCCTTAGCTAACAGCTAGCTGGCTTTTCACTCAGGCGTTTGAGGCTTATGCACTAAGCCAAGGCTGGCCCACAACATTTTGGCACCTGAGGCGAGGAGCTCAAATGACACCCCTATGCCCCCTTGCTTGGCCCAAAACTTTGAAAGGTCTCAATTCTGCCTTCTTCCTGTTCTACTCTCATGGTACTGCTCTGCTACCTACCCCAATAAAGGAGAACTAACAACTTAAAATGCCTTGTTCAAAAATTTTAAGTAACACCTAACTTTCAAGTGCCAAAACAGCAAATGTAACTTTTCTTATCTGCATAGTAAACACTGGCATTTTTATCTGTTTGAATAATCAAAGTGGTGCTTTCCGTGCCTTCTTGGTTGCAAAGATTTGAACCGCTTCCTGCTGAAGGTCCACAGTCTGGGCCAGCTCATGCTCTATTGAGATGGTTGCAAGGCCGACCAGCCTCTCCTATGTCGTTGTGGAGCACAGATGTGTTTTTATTAACTTCAGCTTGGAGAAGCTGCATTCTCCACTGGCAACTGTTACAGGAAGTGTTAAAAATATGCGCAGAGCAACAAAAGCATTTGGAAAGAGGGTGGTCATCTTATTTGTGCACATGTATTCCAGAACAGCCTTTGGAGTTGATCCTGCTGAAATGTACCTTGAAAGGGCTTTCAGTTCATCACCTAAATCACTCGCATCAATATTGTGCATGTCATCATGTGTCAACACTGTCTCTAGTGCCCTGCATTGATGGTGTAGGTCTTCAGGTATAATGAGGAGTTTTGGAATATCATACAACACCCCAAATATACTGCTGTGTTCCTTGAGCTGCATGAAATGTTCTTCAACTGACTCTATTACACAATCTAGCATCTCGTTCAAGAATTCAACTTTGAATTGTTGTCTAGGATCCCTTATGGGATTATCCTGTGCCTCGTAATCAAAATGTCTTCTTCTTCGGGGACTTTTGTATTCTTGAATGGGTGGGATAGCTTGAATAGCTTCAGTGTGAAGTTCCTCTGCCAACTTCTGTGCACTCTTCAGAATGTTTTGAAATCCCTCATCTGACTGATAAGACTGTAGGTATGACTTTGCTTTGTCCAGTTGTTCCATTGCTCCAGATATATGAAGGTCAACACCTTGGAGTCTCTTGCTTACAACATTTATTTCAAACGGTATGTCATGCCACAACACTAAGCCACACAGAAATTTGGAGTTATGTATGTTTCTGGTGATTTCGTTTCCCTCTGCCACTGTTCTCTCATGAACAGTTCCAGTATTATTCTCCATAACGGCAACTATGGCATCATCTGTCTTCCCAATTTGGTGTTTGATAGGCTTTATCGCCTCCACTCAACTTTCCCATTGTGGCACTCAGTGGTTTCAGTGTCAGAGAGGATGTTCCCAGATAATGCTTCAAAGTTTGCCATCGATGAGTTGATGCACAGAAAAATACATAGATGCTTTGAATTATATTAAAAAATTCAGCAGCTTCACTAGGAGCTGATGCTGCATCACTGACCACCAAGTTCAATGAATGGGAACTGCATGGGACAAAAAAAGCTTGAGGGTTTAACTCTCGGATCCATGTCTGCACTCCTCTGTTCTTTCCTTTCATGTTGGCACCATTATCGTCGCCCCGACCTCTCATATCAGCTATCGCAATTCCTGTATCTTCCAGCTTTTTAAGAAGCACATTTGTCATACCAGCTCCTGTAGCATCATCAGTGTCAATAAATTCTAGAAAATGCTCTGACAGTCACCATTGCAAGGACTTTTTCACTAGGTTCTGTTGTTGTTACAAAATGCACGATTAAAGTCATTTGTTCTGTATGGCTGATGTCAGGTGTGCAGTCCAGAATAAAAGAGTAATATCTTGCTGACTTCAGATCTGCCACAATCTTCTGTTTGACTTTTGTTGCCAGTAACTGTATGATCTCATTTTGAATTGTCTTTCCAAGGTAGTGGTGTGTGTACATTTCTTGGGCGGTGACTCTTCTTAGATGCTTCTGGAGTACAGCATCAAACTCAGCCATTAGCTCCACAATTTTAAGGACGTTTCTATTGTTCGGCACATACAGCTGATCTGAAGTGCTACGCAGTGCTAGGTTTTGGGTAGCAAGCATTCTTACAACAGCAATGAGCCTTTTCAGAACATTTTACCAGTAAAGAGATTGAGGCAATCTTCTCTTGATGCCGATCATCTATGGCGTCCTTTAATCTTAGTCTCATCTCAAGTTCTTTCCACCTATGGAATGCTCTCTAGTGATTTGCTGCCTTCTCATGGCATGCCAGATTTCTCCAGTCCTTTGATCCTGTAGAACCCAGTGTGGCTGGAACATTAGACTGGAAGAGTTTGCAACAAAAACAGTATGCAGTATTCTGGGTTTTTGAGTACATAAGCCATAACCTCTCCACTTTGTCACCATTGGGGATTTCACACCAGTATTGTGTTGGATGGAAACTTCTATTTTCATTGTCTTTGGGAAACATGAAGTTTTTCACTTGCTGTGGCCTATGCAGTACAAGGAAGTCCTTCAGGCTACTGCTCACAGTCCTGGATCATCTAGACTTAAAGAACTAAACTCTGCAGCAGCTGTTTCTTGCACCTCCATCACACTCTTCTCTGATCTACACTTTCCTTCAGGAATGTGCATGGTTACATGCATTTGAGATGAAGATATGGATGCTGCAGGAGCTGCCAGGTCACCTGCACTCTGACTAACTGGAAGATCAGCCATCTCCTCACCACTCACATCCTCACTGGGGTTGGAAGGCTCACTGTGAACATTTGTGTCTATGTATCTCAGGAGAGCTCCTTTCTGCTTAGATAGAAAAGCTTCCTTTGCTTTCTTTCTTTTTCTGAATGCTGCCCCAGAGGGGCGTATTCTTCTTTCACTCATGACTGCTGTTCTGTGCCAGCTATAGTGGCTCTCAACATGCAAGAGAACAAATAAGCAGGGACTGAGTGAGGGAAGATATCAGCATCTTAAGGGCCTAACTGGCTTCTACTACTTCAGTTGACTGCCAGTTCTCCTCAAGTGGGTTCAGGGAAGCAGCAGGAAACAGGAAGCTCCCTGTGAAGCTGGTGTTAATCAGTCCAGGCTCCTGGGGGTGCTAGAGAGGTACATAAGAGGCTCCTTCTCCTCTCTCTCCCGGCAGCTCCTGATGCTTTCTGTTATTTCCTCTCACCTTTTCTCCTGCCTGTTATGTCTCTTGTGCCCTCCTTCCTCCAGCACAGCACTCCACCATCTCTGTGCATCTAAAGCAGAGAGAATACATATGTGGCAGCAGCAGACAATTTTCTACACTCTGGGTCCTAGTGGTGACCTCCCACAGTCTGGCACCTGAGGCAGCCGCCTCAGTTTGCCTCATGGTAAGGCAAGCCCTGCACTAAGCTCCAGAAGTCCCAGATTCAATCCCACCCACTGATGATTGGGGTCTGTTGGCATTACACATTTTCTGGGGAGCAAAGACATGAGCAGACAGGGGAAGCTGACCTCATTACAAACTCTTTGTGGAGCAAAGCTAACATATGGGAGAGCATGTCACACCGTTTCAAAGAATGCAGCCATGGCCACACCAGTGAGAACTTCCTGCCTCCCTGAGCCAATCACTCTTCCTTAGGAAGATTTCATCCTTGACTTGCCACTAGGGTGTAATGCTGTTCATCCTTCTCTGCTGGCTGAGAATAGAGAACTGAATGTTTAAAATTCAGACTGCAACCTAGACTATCGTTATGGTTGAAATAAATCCTGGTGACTTAAACATTTAAGTCAATGAGAACTGCAGGTACTCAGCACCTCTGAAAATTTACCCCTTGGCTCTTCTGGCAGGATGTGCAGCAATGAAGAGAGGAGAGAGAAATCAGGCAAAGATTATGTTACTGTGACTTTCAAAGCAGGTCAGAGTGACCCAGTCAGTCTGGAATATGCAGGTTAACAGTCTGAAATGGTCACATGGGTTTTTGCATGCTGGCTTTGTTATAATAGTGATACAAGCTGGCAACAGAGCAGATGATTATTTTTTCTTACAATAGGATTGTGTCTGTTTTCCTAAATCTTCAATAGCAAAACAGGAAAAAGAATGACGGGCCTGTCTGAGGGCACTACTTCAACGACAATGAAACAACAAGTTAAAAAAATTGCTATAATATATGTGTTTACTTTTGTTGTGTGTCTGTAGGCAAAGCAGGTCTGTAACTAGCTAAGCATAAGTGGATCTATTATAGGAGATAAATAAACTGGGGAGTCTGGAACTCTTGCCAGGGAAGATTTTAATTGCCAGGTTCAGTTTCCTATATTTTTTTTATTATTTCTAAATGCATTTCTAAACAAAAATTTAAAAACAATTACATTATTTAACATTAAATGGAAGCTGAGGTAGTCTTTTTTTTTTTTTTCTGGAAATAACTTGCCAGTGCAAAACTAATCTGTTTCAAAATCAACAAATACCACACCCTGAAATCTTAAGGTGCACAGAAACTTTCAAATTGCAGGCAATTAAGAGAAAGGAATACATAGAACCAAAGCCAGTTGTTCTCCAGCAATGTCAGTGACCTTCTCTCATCCACAGCCAGGTGCCCCAGCCTCTTTTCTTCCAAGTTTAGTAAAGTCCCAAGGTGAATTTAAGAATTAGAATTCAAGAATGATTTGAGTATCCCAACAGAAACGTAACTTGCAAACGTCCACAGAGAGATCTAAATTAAACAAGCCAGCACACAAGTGCATATAGATCCACTTTTCCCTAACCAACTGTGTTTCTATATGAATAACTAGATTAGGACATTTTAGAGAGAACCTATGCAATGCCAAACTGCAGATGCAGAATGTTCCTACCCCCCACCCCCCCAGTGCAGAGAAGCAGCATGAGTACTACTCCTCATCATCATCATCTTCATGGGGTGCACTGAACAGATTTGCAAACCACAGCACAGAGTGGCAGGCAAACGGTGGCCCTATCTCCTGCCCTCTCCCTTTAAGCCACTTCATAGCTTGTGGGGAATACAGAGGGAATGGCCACAGTGTTCCCCTCTCAACTTTTCCTGACTTACAGGGACTATAAAGGAGGTGTGGCAGGTTCCTTATGTCTCCCCTGCTCACTGCACACCAGTATAATAGTTCGGTAGAACTTTGTCCAAAGGTAGTACATCGGTTATTCCCTATTCTTGCCCATCTCCATTTCAAATTACTATAGGATCAAGAAATACATAATTTATTCTGTAAAATCACTTCCATCTCCAAATGCCCACTATACTTATCCCATAGATATAGTAGGCTGTTAAAATATAATTTGAAACACATTAGACCTAACCCAAGAAAGTGTGCATATGACCTGTTTGTTAAAGATCAATATGTAGTCACTGCACTGCCTTTCAGCAATCAAACCACACAAGTCACAAGACTCTTAATGTAGAATCTGTTGGCACTAACTGGAAATAGCTGGGAAATTTAGAGGCAAGTTTTCAAAACCTCATCACCCAACAGCTCCCAGTTAGGCACTTAAGTAGGTGATCAGAGCTTCAGAAATGCTCAGTAACCCCCCACAGCCACACTGACAACAAAGGGTGGATACTGAATACAGCTGTGCAAATAATTGACTTTTCAAGTCACTAGCTGAGCATTCCCCATTCACTGGGCCAGAGAGATAGCATGTCTGTAACCTGCTGGTTAGGGCACTCACCTAGGAGGGGAGACACCCAGGTTTCAGTCACTACTTCAATTAATATATTTATAAAAAGTGGTACCACTTTTACAGGAGTACTGTTAGCCGACGGCCAAGGATGTTTGGTGAGGTGCCAGCTATGCCCGTTTATACCATCCGTGACTTTAACTGCTAGAGCTCAGAGCTCCTTCGCAGCGGGCAGTCAGTACTGACTGACAGGTGCCCCAATGGCAGCACTAAGAGCCTCTCCACACCCGTGACTTTAACTGCTAGAGCTCAGAGCTCCTTCGCAGCGGGCAGCCAGGATTGACTGACAGGTGCCCCAAGAGTTTGCCCCGTGGAGGCAGCACAACTCAACGCTAGGCTCTTAGTACTCTCACCTAATGGCCAGGCTTTAGAGCCAAAACGGCTGAGGTTCTTTAATTGTGTCGGCTGCTTTACAGTAAACCAGAGAAAACAAGTCAGGCTTATGCACAAATGGTTACCAAAATTTATTAAGCTAGATTCTAATCATGTGGTTACAAAATTGCTAGTGCCTACTTATTTAAATGTAGAGATGTTACACACACAAACAAGTTACAAAACTGAAGCCACAATCCCAAAGAAAGAAAACAAAGTATAGAGCTCTATTTCAAAATATGTGTACACTAAAGATAGGAGATCAGGTGTGGGTGCTTCTTACCCTCCTTGCATCTCTCGATTCCAGCGGTGCCAAGCCAGGATCGGTCACTCAATTCCGCGGAAAGATGAATAAGGGACAAGGCTCAGGGACCCTCTTAGCTGCGGAAGCCTTGGGAGGCTGTCACTTTTCTGACCAGCAGATAGATAGTGAAAAGCACTCAAAAATCATGGTGCTGTAGGTCCCCTACTTATACCTCTGTACTCCTTTATTCTCTTTCTCCTTTCTTATGCCAAATTGAGGCTGGTCTGTCTGGGTGACGCCAGCTTTCGCAAGAGTAGTTTACACTTGCAAGGGAGAGAAACAATAAGTTTCGACTACTGGACATTTCTTTTATCAGGGTAAATATTTTCCCACCTAGGATGTTGGTGTGTGTGCATCACGCTATTTAGTAGGGGCTAAGAGCCATGTCTGTCACAGGGCCTCTGCCTGCTGTGAGCTTAATCGTTGTATATGTTCCCAGAGGCACATTGTAGCAGCACACCTGTGCTTTTCACAGCTTCAAAGGCTGTGCTGGAATATATGTTAAGTGCCCTGTTCCGGCTTCCTCCTGTGTTTCCAGCAATGCTGGTCTGAGGGGTGGGGGGGGAGTGGGGGGGGCGCTGGCTGTCTGGCTACAAGTACTGAGAACCAACAACTTTCCTGTTTGATGTAAGGGAGCACATCTTCCTCCGGTTTGTGAATGGCATGCAAGTTCCCTTGTGACTAGAGTGAAATAAAATATTTTTGGCCAAAACTATGGCATATTAGTATTAAATTCACAAATAGTTTTGGTCAACATGAAACATAATTTTTCAGTAAATAAACTATTCTATGTGGAAAAAAATCCCAGCTTTATCACTTATTCCTCTTGAAAAATCTAGCCATTTTATTTAGGTGCCAGAAAGGAAGCTGATTTCTTTTGAGTGCTAAACTCCTCTGAAAATCTAGTCCCCAAAGTCCATTGGAAGTGCAAACAGACCCAACTTCCCAATCAACATAATGGGTAGAAAATGGAAATACAAAGCATTAAGGAGTCATTTCTTCAAGCTCTTAGAAACTGCATACTTTAATGCAGTAATATATGGAGATGGTGTTTTGAATACTTTCTCACAGTAACACTCATAACAGAAAATGTTTCTTGGATTCCATTGTTCAATCCTTCACAGGAAGTTTTGTGTTGTCTGTGCCCTAGGGGGAAGAAAACAAAATATGCTGGTATGTCAGCAGCACAGCTAAAGACTCAGTTGAATCAGGGTCTTTGTCTGCAACTTGCTTATTGGGAACATTTCCAGATTAGTTACTTGGAGATCTATAAGTGATTTACAGAGAATCATTCTAGAAAAAGAGAGTTAAGAAACCTTCTCCAGACTGCCTGTGAAACACCTTAAGTGAATGGAGCTTATCTAGAAAATGGAATGGGGCAAGGAAAGCCACCACACAACAAATTGGGAGTAAAGAATGAATAAGAAACAACTAAAACAAACAGCTAAAATGCACTATAATAAAATATTCCTCCACTGAGCCCATGAGTAAAACAAGAAACCAGAGAGAGAAAAGGAAGTGCGGAGGACTAGAAAAAAATGTTACCAATGAAGAGCAGAACATATGTTCAGCAACTGTGGATGTAAGAAAACAAAGACTGTCATATTGCACAGAGATTCAATAGTAAACAAAATTTAGGCGAGGCTCAGAAATATATTGAAGTGGACACTGTTCACATCTAAACTGTGATTGACTGTTCAGCAATATTTAAAACCCAGTGAATGGGATTGAAATGTGTTTAGATTCATAGATACTAAGATCAGAAGGGACCATTATGATCATCTAGTCTGACCTCCTGCACAATGCAGGCCACAGAATTTCACCCATCCACTCCTGCGAAAAACCTCTCACCTATGTCTGAGCTACTGAAGTCCTCAAATCGTGGTTTAAAGACTTCAAGGAGCAGAGAATACTCCAGCAAGTGACCCGTGCACCATGCTACAGAGGAAGGCGAAAAACCTCCAGGGCCTCTTCCAATCTGCCCTGGAGGAAAATTCCTTCCTAACCCCAAATATGGTGATCAGCTAAACCCTGAGCATATGGGCAAGATTCACCTGCCAGATACTACAGAAAATTCTTTCCTGGGTAACTCAGATCCTACCCCATCTAATATCTAAATGGTACATTTGTGAATACACAGCTTCACATAGAAGCAACCATGTCAATTTTGCCAGAAACAGTGCATAATGTGTGTGTCATACTTATCACTGGAAATCACAACCATGCAGTTAAAAACCTATCAAGAGGAGAAAATGTCTATTTTGGGCCAAATAAATGCTCCTGTTAAATATAAGAACTAGTCAGCTGGGCTTCCCACAGTAAATGGTTGAAAGGAATAATTCTGCTCTGTTGTTGTTCTGTTTAAGCTGAAATAAGTATCTAACCTGAACTGGTCCAGTATTTTTCATATGGACAAACCAGAACAGTATCACAATAAGGCAGTAAAAACATCTTAGATCAATCCATAGCTGTACTGAAGAAGATTTAGGCCCATAATCAGGCTAAAAGTTTACTTCATAAGCATTTCTTGTTGCTATATGCACCCTGGGGTATGACTTCACTGCAGTTAAATGCCCGTGGCTGGCTTGTATCAGCTGACTCAGGCTCATGGCTGAAAGGCTGAAAAATTGCAGTGCAGACGTTTGTGCTTGGGATGGAATCTAGGCTATGGGACTCATTATGTGGTAAGTTAGGACTATTTCCAAAACCACTTTGTAACCCAAAATTTGACAGTCTAACATTTTCTACAGAAAGCTTTTAAAAATGCCTGAGAAGTAGTTTGAGGTATAAAATTAAACGTGTGATTCTTTGTTATGAATAGTTAAGATGTATGTTGAAAGCTGCAATATGTTTTGTCTGAATATTTATGAAGGTTTAAGAAGTTAGGATATAGGATTGGGAATCAGGAGAAATAGATTCTATTTCTGGATCTGGCACTTTCCAAGTCACTTAATGTCTCTGTAGCTCACTTTCTGTAAAATTAGACTAATACTGTTTAGATGTTCCTTTTTGTGAAATCCTTTGTGATCTACAGATGAAAAATTCTATGCAAGTGCTAAGTATTATTTTAACTTGTAATATTAGGTTGCCTAAAAATACAAACGATTGCAGAGTTATATTATTTATAGTTGTTCTACTGCTTAATTAACTGCTTTTAATTTCCAACTGCACATTTAAGGGACAATTGTACTGTTCTCTTTTGTTATTACCATAATTAAGCTGTACTTTATTACTTAGATTTCTATATTTGTGAGATGTTTGAAAGTTGACATAAAAACCATGTATAATGAGTTACTTTTCTAGAGCAATGTGTAGGAATTATGCCCACCCATCACTTATTTGTTCATTACAGAGCCAGATTCTGACACCCTTACTCATGCTCAATAGTACCCTACTCCACAATTAATCCCACTTAACTCCTACATACTGATTTGAAAATGCATTGCACGTCATCAAGGGTAGAGCCATCTAAGTGTTACTTTCAGCTATTAGCAAAGTGTTTCTTTTTAACCATTCTTCCATAGCACTTTCTGGAAATTAAAATTTAAAAATAAAAAAAGGGCTCTTCTCTTTTAAAATAGCTGAGATGTTGTGTTTTTGTAATCTGTTGTATTTCTGTAGCTAAACTAAAACTAACCAAGCAATATGGTAAATGAGAATCTTTCCCATGCTTTGTGTCTCTAGGATTTTCTTCAAAGTAAGAATAAAGTGATCCATTTGGAACTGGATAATAAGAAACAAATTTATAATGCTTCACTGCACTTAACTCCGGAAAAGTGCTGAGATTTTTTGTTGTGAACCTCAGATTACAGTGCCATTACAATTTGCTTAGACAGCAAGAACATCACAGGTACATTTCTGAGCTCCCAATTGTTTTAGCTAATGGGGAATTACATGTATCTGAATGCTTTATTGACTTGATCAAACTGATGCAGTGAGTTTTACTTGCTTTCTTCAAGTAACTCTGCCAAATAACTACGGAATGAGTCACAATCATTTTTTTTTTCTATTTTAAATCTGAAAATACTATTCTGTTCAAAGATTTTTTGTCATTTATGAAGTCACATCAACCAACCCTTTCAGTCTACTTTTAACCATTAGACATGTGGGGTTTGATCTGGCCCATTCACTTAAAGGGAAAGAGGAAGAGGCCTGTGATCTGTGTGTGGAAACTTGTGCTACGTCTCCCTTCTGTGGATATACTTTCCTTGTGGAGGGTATTCTATTCGGTAAGAACAGGGAATTAGTGGTGGCTAGGTGCTGGGTAATAGTGGAAGGAACAATGCACATTGTCCTCACACCATTCCCATGGAGGTCCACTGGGAGAGGTAATACAGCTCAGGAAACACAAACTAAAATCCTTTCTGTCTAATTTCATGTTAAAAACTACAGCCTGCCACTTTCTATACATTTGCAATAATTTCACAGAAATCCATCTGATTCTAATACTAGAGGCATTCTGAAATAATTCATGTTGGATATCACTTTAACATAAGTGGTTGAGTTCCAGCCATTGTTTACAATGGCTACTGCCAGCTGGGATGAATCTGAATACAGTGACAAACACTGGGTAACAATGTAGTACATTAATATTAGCGCACATTTATTAGATGCTGTGTATATCTACTATGTAACTGCATGCCAAATACATCCATAGTATAGTGAATAGTTACACATAGGGCTGGTAACTTTTTATTTTTATGGAAAATTGGGTTTTCACTAAAATTATTTTGCAAAAAGGCACTGCTTTCCATGAAAATCTTGATTTCTTCATTAAAAACAGAGTGCACAAAAATCTGTGATTTCAGCCAACAATCTAAATATTTAATTTATTTATGTGTATTGTAATTATGTTGAGGATCCCTGTCATAGACCAGAACCCCCTTGTGTGACGTGCTGTACAGACACAGAACAATGAGATGGTCCCTGA
This sequence comes from Eretmochelys imbricata, assembly GCF_965152235.1. Lineage (NCBI taxonomy): Eukaryota > Metazoa > Chordata > Testudines > Cheloniidae > Eretmochelys > Eretmochelys imbricata. The sequence continues at coordinate 88,385,330 of NC_135572.1, read as the reverse complement.
CTCAAAGAACTTACAATCTAAGCACCACAAACCTTTTAAGATCTCACTATATTACCAGATTGTGAAATGCTGCCATGGTGCCTCATAGGAGTTATAATTTGTGTATCTCATGCTCCCATTCTGGTCTATGAACCAGGCTCCCCAGACAGACTTCATCTCCTATGGTTAGGCTTGGCAAAATTCAATTTTTATTTCTTTATAATTTTGATGGATAATATCAATGTTTATTTTAAGCATTTTTAGCAATTTAGATTTTCACAGTTGCAGAAAATTATCGGGGGGGTCAATCAATGGGGACGTCAGAAAATATTTAATGACAGTAGATACAGATTCAAAAAGTTTGAGCTTTATAATTATTGAAACAAATTCTCATGTCAAAATATGCAAAGTAAATATCCTTAAATTAAACACTAATAAGTTCTCAAGCAGCATGTTTCTTAGTTTGCTTGTCTGTAAATTTGAATTATTATTGATGGAAATATTTTTCATTGATTTGTGTGTACATAGAAATTAATCTCTACCAGCACTTACTGATAAAAATCTTATCCTTCCGAATCTACCTATGATGCAGTGAGTTTATGTGGCTCCCATGAGGCACTACTTCCCTTCCCAAAGAGTTTTCTTAATTGTGTGAAAATTTTTGACAAAAATGAAATTGTTTTTGTCAATTTTTTTCCTGAAAAAAGTAGTTTTCTGACAAGCTCATAAATGTACCAAGAACTTGCTAAACTTGCAAGTGTAAACCATGATGGATTTACAGCATTAAAGTCCACATTTCACCTGTTCAGGAGCCAGCTACAAAAGGGGGAGGGACCATCCTCCTTACACAAGCCAGCCACAGAACAGACTTTATGCCCTATTGACTGTAGTGATTACTCCTGACCGGCACTAGCCGCCCAGAAAGAGGCAGAGCCATACTGCACACCATCCAGCAGAATTGGTATTCCACCAAGGGGAACACCTACAGAACATCCTTGCATCCTCATCATATCCACTAGCTGCAGTATTAGAGGAAATGCATCATTTGAACTTTGTGTGTACCATCTGTTTAAACATAATACAGAAGGGAAACATTTCCATATTTGGAAATGGGCATGAATGTAGGAAAATCCCATAAGGACTCCCATCACAAATACAAGCAAAAGACAAATTTGGGGCTCAAGGAGGAAGCATTTCTAGGTCTGGTCATTGTCACGAGAATCTAAACAAGAATGATCATATACTGAACAAAGCAATACTTAATCCAAATTGGATCCCATTCCCACACATATTGCAATACGCTATGCCTGAATTAACAAAAATGAAACCCCCTATTTATTGAAATTTAGAAACCTGCAATCTCCTTCATCTCCAGGTTTAATAGAAATCAGATATACTGATGTTATTGCATTGTAAAGTGGAAATTCAAGAACATAAAGGACTGTACATTTATTTTTAAAGTGCTACCATCAGTGTAGTCAATAATAATTGTAGAAAATTGCTCAGTCTTTCTTCAGCTATTGCTTGGCATGTAATTTCATCAGAAAATATAGGCCTTAATGACCCTGTGTAGTAAATTTGTATTTAATCCTTATATGCTAAAAGGATTTAAATTTAGGATACTTAGCAACGCATAGATGTGGTAAGAGTTTACCTGGGAGCTGCTAAGTGCCAGGTTGATAAATAATGAATGAGCTGCCTTGGTTCATCTAATCCTCTCTTGCCTTGTCCATATTGTGGAAAAGCATTATGTAAGACAACTTGCTGACAAACACAATGCTAAACACGATTTTTCCCTAGTGTGGAAAGGTGCGCCATGTTTTGGCTTCGGCTTCCCAGTGGTTAAGCACTAACGTTCACACATTGGGACTCCCATTGTCAATATATTCAGATATGTTAACTCCAGACAGTTTTTGTTACAGTATCTGGACTCACTCAAGACAGCGTATGTGACACTTGGACATGCCTCATTCTCTTTTACATTGAGAATAAAATGGTATTTAGTGAGCAGGTAAATTGAGATACACATGGGGATCATAAAAATATTACCAAAATTCCCCACAATCATCACAACATGGCTTTTAACTGTCCTCATCCACCTAAGGGGAAAACTATGTTTAACATCATGGTAGTTAACACATTGTCTAACATGACATTTTTTCCAATATTGGCAAAGCTTCTGTGATATCCTCTAGCCTTCTAGTCTGTTATATGACTCTCTTAACTGCTCCTATCTTTCATACACCTTTCTACTGATGTTCCCAGGCCTCATTGACAAAGCAAGCAACAAAAACATTCAGATCCTGCCTCTGGAGAAACTTATTTAGGCCAGGTCTACACTAGCACTTATGTCAGCAAAACTTGTGTCATTTAGGGTGTGAAAAAAACCATACTACTTAGCGACATAAGTTTTGCTGGCATAAGCTCCCATGTCCACAGTGTTATGTCTGTGGAAGATGTGCTCTGACAGATATAGCTACCACCACTTGTTAAGATGGTTTTATTATGTCGATGGGAGAGCTCTCTCCTGTCGGCGTAATGCAGTTCCATGAGCGTTCTTACAGTGGCACAGATGCATCAGTACAGCTGTGCCACTATAAGCTTGTAAGTGTAGACATGGCCTTAGTGCTCACCTCATGCACAGAATTCCACTGATATTTGATTGTTAGGTTGTTAAACCTATGGACAGTAGGTGGAGATAAAAATATAATAGGCCCAAAGCAAATGCCAGAACGCCACCTATTGAAAAAAATATCAAAAAGATACAGCATAACAAAAGTAGGGGTTAAAAGATCCAGAACAGAGGACAGTGTGCCAATACAGATAAGTCAAAAGAGTTTGGAATGGGATGGTGGACCTTGAATAGCTAAAAGGTGCTTAAGGGGCAGCAATGAAAAATGTAAGCATCTGAAGAGGGGTGAACAGTGGCCTAGAGCAGTCAGAAAATCAGAATCTTGGAGGATTTGGGGGATGAAACCGATTATAGACCAGCGACAAGTGGGAAAAGTGGGAACCCCCCCCCCCCCCCAAAAAAAAAAAAACCAGACAGCTGGACTAGCTGAAAGGAAAAGACTTGCTGCATGCTTGCAAAATCAGGAAAAATAGCAGAATTGGTTAGGATTGTCTTGCATATTTTAATACTATGTTCATTAAATTTTAAACTAACACAGAATTAAAAGATAGAATCTAATATTACAGGCCAGATCTGAGGCTCCACTCCAAAGCTGGTAGACATGCCAGTTTTACTCCTCTTCTCTAGTGCAGGGGTGTGCTGAGCCAGGAGGGCACATGGCTGGAATAAACTACTCTGGCTCTCCTAGCCGGAGTATAATAATCCCCTGGGGACTGTTAAAATGCAGTTTAATGTAAAGCAGCACTGAGGATGTTCATATTATGCCAAGGGTCAAGCAAGTCTCCAGCTGCTCAAGAATCGGGCAGTACAAAGATGGCATCACAGCTGAATTCTGGAGCAAAGGTGACTGTACAAGTAAAACTAGAAACTAGCTGTAGTAATATTTGTATTATTACTATTTAACATTTATATTGATACAGCGTAGAGGCCTGTCAGATTGGGGCCTCATTGTGCTGGCTGCTGAACAAATAAATTGAAAATGCTAGTCCCTACCCCAAGACCTTACAACGTAAAAGAAAAAACAAAAACAAAAAAAGAATGAGACAAACAAAATGGGTCAGAGTAAGGGCAAGGAAAAAAGGATAACCTTTAGAATGGGAGGTTTCAGAGTAGCAGCCGTGTTAGTCTGTATCCACAAAAAGAAAAGGAGTATTTGTGACACCTTAGAGACTAACAAGTTTTAGGAGGATCATTAATAACCCCATAGTGAAGGCTATGTTAACACTTGCACTGAAAGCCAGTCTAAAATCCCTCTATTGTACACTTCAATGATTGAATATAGACTCCAAATGTGGCACAATAATTCTTCACTTCTTATGAGGACAGTTGAATTTTCTGTGTTATCTTTCTAATTATTTTTTTACTACCTTTTACAAGGGGAACATTTAGAATGTTCTCTCTGAAATTGTCTCATTTCCCTCACATTTCTGTGCATCCCTTTAGCTAAACAACCACAGGTTACACTTATACCCATAGTGACAATACCTTAGACATAGGCTAATTTTGACCTCTTAAAATTAAAGAAATAATCATTTGCCTTATTGTGCTTTAAAAGGGCCAGTTTCACAAAGCTGAATACAGTTACGAAGCAGCTGGAAGAAAGAATTTAAATAGACAAATGAGGTGAATAATTGCATAAAGTTTAAGAATATTTAACTTATCCCACACTCAAGAGAGATGGCTACATTGGTTAAAAAAAAACCCTGCCTGACTTAGAGGGGAAATGAAAGCACCTGTGGAAAAAAAAAACAAAAACAAAACAAAAAACAAACAATTCCTACACTATGTAACAAATAGGAAACAAGTGAAGTTGGTAGCTTCTGCTTTATATTTATTGCTAGGTATTATAGAAAATTGGTAAGAGAAGCAAAAGGAGAACATGGGCAGCATTACTACTGACAATAAGGATTTTTTAAAGTATATTCGGAACAAAAGCAATCCTAACAATAGTGCTGGATCATTATTACATGGAAATGGTGGACAGGTTAATAATGCAGAAGAGGCAGAAACATTCAATAAATATTTCTGTTCTGTATTGGGAAAGAGCCAGTTGATATAGTCATGTCATGTGATGATGAAATACCTTCCATTCCAACAGAATGGAGTATGCTAAACAGCATCCATAGAAGTTATATGTAGTAATTGTAATCATATCAGTCCCAGCATACTAGAGAGACAAGGGGTGTGAGGTTATAGCTTTTATTGGACCAACGTCTCTTGGTGAGAGAGACAAGCTTTTGAGATACACAGAAATCTTCTCTATGCCTGGGAAGCTGCTAAGAGTCACAGCTAAATACAAGATCAAACAGATAGTTTAGCATAAGTAGTTAGCATATATTCTAAGGGACCATTCAAGATGAAGTGGCTTGCTAATACCCCTATAGTCAGAGGGCAAATTTTGCTGGACACTAAAACTCAGTCTTAAGAAAGATGCTGAATTTACAGCTCATTAGAATAAGCTAAAAGAACAGAAGTACTTGTGGCACCTTAGAGACTAAAATTTATTTGAGCATAAGCTTTCATGGGCTACAGCCCACTTCATCGCATGCATAGAATGGAACATATAGTAAGAAGATACATACACACACCGAACATGAAAAGGTAGAGTGAGAAGCTAATTAAGATGAGCTATTATCAGCAGGAGAAAAAAAAAAAACTTTAGTGATAGTCAAGATGGCCCATTTAGACAGTTGAGAAGAAGGTGTGAGGATATTTAACATGGGGAAACAGATTCAATATGTAATGACCCAGCCACTCCCAGTCTCTATTCAAACCCAAGTTAATGGTGTCTAGTTTGCATATTAATTCAAGCTCAACAGTTTCTCCTCGGCATCTGTTTTTGAAGCTTTTCAATGAAGTGAGCTGTAGCTCACGAAAGCTCATGCTCAAATAAATGGGTTAGTCTCTAAGGTGCCACAAGTACTCCTTTTCTTTTTGTGAATACAGACTAACAGGGCTGTTACTCTGAAACCTGACATTAACCCCTGTTTTTGTCCTATGATTAAAGGGGTGTTTTCAGATCACTTCATCTTGAATGGTCCTGTAGAATATGTGCTGTCATAAATATAAAGGGAAGGGTAAACCCCTTTGAAATCCCTCCTGGCCAGGGGGAAAGCTCCTTTCACCTGTAAAGGGTTAAGAAGCTAAAGGTAACCTCGCTGGCACCTGACCAAAATGACCAATGAGGAGACAAGATACTTTCAAAAGCTGGGAGGAGGGAGAAAAACAAAGGGTCTGTGTCTGTCTGTATGCTGGGTCTTGGCCAGGGATAGACCAGGAATGGAGTCTTAGAACTTTTAGTAAGTAATCTAGCTACGTATGTGTTAGATTATGATTTCTTTAAATGGCTGAGAAAAGAATTGTGCTGAATAGAATAACTATTTCTGTCTGTGTATCTTTTTTGTAACTTAAGGTTTTGCCTAGAGGGGTTCTCTATGTTTTTGAATCTAAATTACCCTGTAAGATATCTACCATCCTGATTTTACAGGGGGGATTTCTTTATTTCTATTTACTTCTATTTTTTATTAAAAGTCTTCTTGTAAAATCTGAATACTTTTTCTTTGTTCTCAGATCCAAGGGTTTGGGTCTGTGGTCACCTATGCAAATTGGTGAGGCTTTTTATCCAACATTTCCCAGGAAAGGGGGGGTGCAAGTGTTGGGAGGATTATTCATTGTTCTTAAGATCCAAGGGTCTGGGTCTGTAGTCACCTAGGCAAATTGGTGAGGCTTTTTACCAAACCTTGTCCAGGAAGTGGGGTGCAAGGTTTTGGGAAGTATTTTGGGGGGAAGGACGCGTCCAAACAGCTCTTCCCCAGTAACCAGTATTAGTTTGGTGGTGGTAGCGGCCAGTCCAAGGACAACGGGTGGAATATTTTGTACCTTGGGGAAGTTTTGATCTAAGCTGGTAAAGATAAGCTTAGGAGGTTTTTCATGCAGGTCCCCACATCTGTACCCTAGAGTTCAGAGTGGGGGAGGAACCTTGACATGTGCTAACTACTAGTGCCAAACTATTTGTTGGGTTTTGCATTTAGCTGTGACACTCAGTATCTATCCCAGACCTGAAGAACAGATCATTGTTGCTTGAAATTTGTCTCTTACCAGCAGAAGTTGGCTCAATAAAAGATTACCTCACCTACCTAGTCTCTCTACTAAACTTAGATATTTTTAAATTAGTAGGTCCAGATAATTTACATTCAAGATTTTTAAAAGAGCTGGACAAGAAACTCTGAATCATTAATGTTTATTTTTAATTAGTCAATGGGCTGCGGGTGAACCATGGGTTTGGGGAGGCTAGCCTGCAGCCGGCATGCCTCCTCTGCCTGGGGCCCCGCCCCTCTCACCCCTGGTGGAGCCCAGAAACTCCTTGCCATCCCCAGGCCGCCTGAGTATTCGCCTCCTGCAGCCCCGGGTGGGTGGGTGGGCAGGCACAGTGGCCTCCAGTCTGAAAACTCAAGTGGTAGGCAGGTAGGCAGCGTGACCCTCCCAAGGCCCAGAGCACCAGGCAGGCAGGCAGCTGAGTGCAGTCCCCAACCCCAGCGTGGAGGGCAGGCCAGTGGCCAGCATGGCTTCCTGCCCCAGAGCGCCAGGAGGGTGAGCAGTGTGGACTCCAGTGCCCCTAGCCGCAGGCGGGCAGGCAGCATGAGCACCTGCTTCAGCTGCCCAGAGTCCCTGGCTGCAGGGCAGCCTCTACTAGCCCCAGTCTGGGTCAAGGCTGCCATAGAGGCCTCCCAAAAGTGTGTGTGTGGGGGGGGAGGTCAGGGGCCACCACCCCTCCACCTGAGGTGGAGGTGAAAGTAGCCCCCTGCCCCAGGCCCCCCGTCCCAGGGTAGTCATGGTGGAGGGACCTAGGCCCCCCACATCTGCCTGTGAAGCTCTCCCCAACCCGACTCCTGATGGCTGGGGTGGGGCGTCAGAGCTGCATCCCAGCCATGATAAGAGTTGGGCAGGTAGCTGTGGGGAGCTACTGTGGACCCTCCACCTGTCTGCAGTGTGGGGGGCCCAAGCAGCCCTTGGCCTATGTCCCAGCCCATGCAGGGAAGGTGGAGGTTCCTCACAGCTTCCAGTGTGGCTCTTACTCTGGCCAGGCTGCGGCTCCAAGGCCCAACCCCCTCTCCCCTGGGTGGATCCTGGTCGGGGAGAGGCACGAGAGCAGCTGTAGGGAGCTAGCATGGAGTCGTGGACCATCCATCTGCCCCGGGCAGGTGGGGAGCCCAGGTGGTTTGGACATGGGCCAGAGGATGCTCTGGTAGGTGGAGGGTCCACCATGGATCACCATAGCTGCCTGGGCTCCCTGGCTGGGCTCCATGCTGCCTGGCTGGGGGGGTGGAGTCTTGGGGGGGGAGGGAGAGAGGGTCTGTTCAGTTTCAAAAAGTGGGATGTCCCTGTCCCTCTGGCCCCCGTGGTTCTGGCACCACTGGCTCGGGGCCCAAGCCACAGGGGAAGGAAGAGCCCAGCAGAGCATGTGGGAATCGGGAGGGAGTCTAGAGGTGGAGTGTGGGCAAAACCACATAGGCAGTTTGAAGAAGCAAAGCCTTCCCCTGCTTTTGGATATTAGGGAACACAGGGGAAGTTCTAGAAGACTGGAAGAAAACTAATATTTTAAAAAAGTTTACCTATGTCATCCGGTTAATTTTAGACCTGTCAGCATGATGTGGATCCCGGGCAAATAATGGACTGGCTGATATGGCACATGATTAATAAAGAGTTAAATGAGGATAAAATAATTAATGCCAATCATCATGGGTTTATGGAAAATAGATCTTGTCAAATTAGCGTGATATCTTTTTATGAGATTACATACTCACTCATAAGTCACAGGTAATGTAATAACTATAGATTTCTCCAAGACATTTGTCTTTCTACTGGACAACATTTTGATTAAGAAACTAGAATGATACAAATCAACATTGCATTAGTTAAGCAGATTAAAAAACTGGCAACTGATAAGTCTCAAAATGTAATTGTAAATGGTGAATCATTATTGAGAGGATGTGTTAATATTATTATCTGAAATCACTCAAATTTACAGATGACACAAAGATTGGGGGAGTGCCAAATAAATAACAGGTTAATGATGTAGAATGATTTGAACCACCTTGTAAGCTGAGTGGAAGCAAACAATGTTTTTAATACTGATAAATGGAAATGGCTAAATGGAAATGTATAAATTTTGGAACAAAATTGTTGGCCATACTTACACAATGGGGGACTATGGTGGGTAATGAATTGAACAAAAATTCCTAGTATTTTGCTGTGGCCAAAAGGGCTAACATGATGCTTGAATGAATAAACAGGGGATTATTGAATAGGAGTAGGGAAATTATATTATCTCTATATTTGGCAATGGTATGACTGCTACTGTAATACGAGGTCCTGTTCTGTATCCACAATTCAAGAAGGATGTTGATAAACTGGAGAGGGTTCAGGGAAGTGTCACAAGAATGATCAAAGGATTGGGAAACCTACCTTATAGTGAGAGACTCGAGGAGTTCAAAGTATTTAGCTCAAAGAATAGGTTAATAAACAATTCGATCAGTCTATAAGTATCTGCATGGGGACCAGACATTTGATGACAGAATTCTCTTCAGCTTCCAGTTATTGAATCTTGTTCTATCTTTGTTTGCTAGACTGAAACCAAACAAATTCAGACTAGAAATAAGCCCCCCCCTCCCCCGCCACACACTTTTTTTTAAAACAACAACAGCCAGGGTAATTAACCATTAGAAAATTTTAATAAAGGTGGCGGGGGATTCTCTATCAGACAACAATTTTAAATCAAGATTAGATTTCCCCCGTCCCTAAAATAGAGGATCTAGTTTAAAAACAGTTATTGGACTCAAACAGGAATTAATTATGGGAAGTCCTAAAGCTGGTATTATGCAGACAAGATTATCACAATGTTCCCTTCTGGCATTCAAATCTATGAATTCTATATAGAATAAAGGTTTTGAACAATGTAAGGTAGTGACAGCTGGACAACGCTGGCAATGGGGGTCAGCTCTGGGAGAGAGAATGAAAAATTCTACTCCTTTGGCGTCACCTCTACCTACTTTCTCTCCATATTTTTTTCCTGTAGCCGATACTTATCTGCCCTCCCTTACTGTAGTAGGTGAGTACTTCCCTACCTCACAGGAGTGTTGGGAGGATAAACATAGTAAAGATTATAAATTACTCAGATATTATCATTCCCACTTTACAGAAGTGGATCTGAGACACAGATAGAGAACAGGGACAGGCTTTCAAAGGGTTTAGGCACCTCAGGATGCAAATAGTCACAGAGTCAGATTTTCAAAAGTGCCTAGGCAAATGTGATTCCAATGGTGGTTAGGTGCCTAACCTGGTTTAGGCACTTTTGAAAATCCCAGTTAGCACCCATCTCCCATCTTTAGGCCCCTAATGCTTTTGAAAGTCTGGCCCTAAGTAATTTAACCAAGAATACATGAGAAATCTTTAGCAGGGCAGAGAATTGAAGCAGGTTTTCTGAATTCATCTAGCTCCTTAATCACTGGAGCATCCTATCTGTGAATGACCAAAAGTGATGCTGTTGCTGTACAAGGCATAAAGATGCAAGATGTTTCCCATAGGATATGAATGGGGCAAGGACTTGTGCCTAGGAAAATCAATTGCACTATTGTTGATAACATTTCTAGAGAGAGAAAGTGGCTTAGACATTCTAGTAGAATAGTTTAACCGTGTGTAAGAATATGAAGACCATCACATCTCTAGAGCAAACAAACAGATACGGTGGTACTGGACTTGTGGGTAAAATGATGATGTGGTATTAGACTTGATGATTAAAAAAAACAACAAAGGAGGCAGGAATCCAAGTCTCAAAGGGAAATAAAGCTCAAAAACCACCCTGGAAGTCAGGATTGCACACGAAAACAGTAGTGGCTAAAGAAGAATAGCTCAGCATTTTTTATCATGGTAGTGCCACAAAGAGAGAGAGGAATCTGTGCATACTTATTTGCACCACTGACATGCAGTTTGAACAGAAGACAAGTATCACCGGTGAGAGATTATTCCTTTCCTATTTGTGCAGAAACAGGTGTCAGTAGAGGAAAGGTGGGAACACACATGTGAAAGGTGCTTTTGAAAAATATTTATAACAAATCATCAGAGGGAATGCTATGAAAAGGCCACTGATCACATTTGTAAAAAAGTTCAGAGTATCATTTTTTTTTAAATGCCTCAGAAAAAAGATAGCCAAGATTCTCCTTCATGCATACTGATACTTACCAGCTACCTGCAAAAGACATTGCTTAGCTCAAAAAAAAAATCTTGCAGTGAATGCACTGCAGTGACAAGACTGAAGTCCATCTTGACCATTTGTCTCTGTCCTACGTTTGTTATTTCTGATGAGAAAAAAATGTCATGTGCCTTACAGGGTAGTTTGTCCAAGTGCCATGTTTTGTGCGCTCCTTGATTTTGACAGTCTGTGGTTTCCTAGACAAACAAAAGGAACTTGAGGGAAAATGTAGCTATTACTTGCAGTCTGCTGTCAATTTAAGCATTCACAACCTGTTGCATCTTGTGAGAGCTGCAGATGCAAATTAGTCTGCCTCTGTACTAGCTCAAAGGGTTGTACCAGGTGGGATGCCTCTCTTTATATGCCTTAATTGTTTGGAAAACCATCACAAATCTATTAATAAATGTACATTACTAGCATAAATGAGCTCCTCTGTACCACTGAAAAAATATACAATATACATATCTGGAAATCTGCATTCATATTCAATCCACTCCCTTCCGAACCAAACAACAAAGCATATATAAATTATAGCACTTTCCTATGAGCTTATATTTGTCAAAGTCAATATTATATGGAATTTACTTGTTCCATTACATTTCCTCAGCTCCTGCCTTTGTTATATCCACTTCAGCACTTGTGTGAAGATGAAACAGATGACTTAATAGGTTTTTCACATCTGTGACTCTATGACCCCTACAGGTTGCAGTGCCCAAAACCTTTAGCCACATAACATTGACATTAATGCATATGAAGAAACTTTAAGCGTGCATGAGGGATCCACATGGGCCAGTTAGTTCACAAGAATGTATACCCCTCTAGTGTAAACTAATGCTCTGTGTAGACAAGCCGTAAGTCTCACTTTTAGGCTCCACTGTGATTCACAAAAGTCCTGCCAAAAGCTGTACGAACCCACATTCACTCTGTACCTAAATGTCCAGGGTAGAAGTTCCTTAGGCATCTAAGGGTAGGTCTTCACTAGCAACATTACCAGGTCTAGGTCTTCACTAGCTGTGTAGTCATGGCACCAGCGCTGGGAGAGAGCTCTCCCAGCGCCGTAAAAAACCCACCCCCACGAGGGGAGTAGCTCCCAGCGCTGGTGCACTGTCAATACTGCCGCTTTATAGCTCTGAAACTTGCAGCGCTCAGGGGGGTGTTTTTTCACACCCCTAATCGAGACAGTTGCAGCACTGTAGAGTGGCAGTGTAAAGAAGGTTTAAGTTTCTGCCTGAGTGTGCACACTGCTGCCTAGGCAGCTGAATGCCTATATCCTACCTCAGCTCCAGAGTGTTTCACGAATAAAGGAAGATAGGCCAGTAATTAGAGCCAGAAGTTAGCCCAGTAATTAGAGCACTCACCAGGGATGTGGGAGACCAAGTTCAATCTCTGCCTGATGGGGAGAAAGGATTTGAACAGGGGTATCCAGTTTCTCAAGAGTGTGCTCTAACCACTTAGCTAGAAGTCATACAGTGGCAGAATCACCACCTCTTCCTCCTTCAGCCATATTTTGTGGCATTAGGCACCTGTTTAATTCTCACAAGAAACACCTTAAGCACCTAAGCTGGTTGACTCCAGGAGAGGCTTACTGCTGTGAATCACAAGTAGAGAAAGCCACCTCCCTGCATCCTTCACTTAGGTACCTATCTCTATGAGACCCCCTCTTGTTGGCATCTCCCATAGTCTAGCTTTAGCAGCTCCCCACCTTACATGCTGGCTTTTTTGTAGCACATTCATAGATTCCAAGTCCAGAAGGGTAAAAAACTGTCCTGGCCTGCCAGCGGATTTCCCTGACCGGACACATGTCAAAGGTTGCCGATCCCTGCTATAGAACTTCCCAAAATAGTTCCTTGAGTATATCATTTAGAAAAAAAAATCCAATCTTGTTTTCATTATTGGGGATGGAGAATCCATCACAACTCTTGGTAAATTGTTCCAATGGTTAATTGCCTTCGACTGTCAAAAACTTACACTTTATTTTTTGTCTCAATTTATCTAGCTTCAATGTCCAGCCAATAGATCATTTTATACCTTTCTCTGCTAGATTGAAGAGCCCATTATTAAATATTTATTCCCCATGTAGATACTTATCGACTGTAATCAAGTCAACCCCTATCCTTTTTATTGAACTAAAGAGATTTAGCATCTTGAGTCAATCACTATAAGGCATGTTTTCTAGTCCTTTAATCATTCTTGTGGATTTTCTCTGAACCCTCTCCAATTTGTCAACATTTTATTGAATTGTGGGCACCAGAACTGGCCACAGTATTCCAGCAGCTGTAGCACCAGTTCCAAATATAGAGTTAAATTAACCTAACTCCTACTCAAGAATTCCCTGTTTAAGCATCCAAGTATCACGGTAGCTCTTTTGGCCAGAGCATCACATTGGGAACTCATGTTAAGCAGACAATCCACCACAACTCCTAAATCTTTTTCATTCACTGGTTCCCAGGATATAGTCCCCAATTATATAAATATGGCCTACATTCTTTGTTCTTAGGTGGTATAAATTTACATTTAGGCATAGTAAACTGGGTATAAGCAAACAATGTCGATTTTATCAAGTGATCTAGATTTCTCTGAATCAGTGACCTGTCCTCTTTATTATTTATGACTCCCCCAATTTGGATCATCTGCAAACTTTATCAGTGATGATTTTATGTTTTCGGCCAAGTCATTAATAAATATTTTAAATAGCATAGGGCCAAGAACTAATCCCTGCACAACGCCATGGAAATATTTTTTTTCAATTACTATACCCCATGTAAAATTACAATTTTAGATCTATTAGCCCATTTTTAATAATTCATTTTTTTAAATCAAATCATTGTGCAGTACCTGATCAAATGCCTTACAGAAGTCAGAGTATATTATGTCAGCACAATTACCTTTATCTTCCAAACTTGTAATCTCATTAAAAAAAAGATGTTAGTTGACAGGATCTAGTTTCCATAAACCCCTTTGGATTTATATTTATTATATCTGTGATGCTGACAGACCAGGTACCTGCTCATCCCAAGACCTGGGCCTCACTGAACACTGGGAAATGGATTGCTGGAAACCAGTGTGGTTTACTTGTGGGTTAGTATAGTTAAAATATAGATATTAGTGTAATAAAAATGTGGTTAGTATTTAAACTTTTTGGAATGCTTGTAGGCTGCTGCATGTATTAATCCTACTTTTACTATCTGTATCCCATGGTATAAAGTCATATCGAGTGATTTTGCTGTAAGCCTCTAATTACGTAACTCAAAGAGGAAAAGCAGCATTAATTAATGTAAAGTGCTTGTTCTGCACACAAGATCGTCCACTGAAGGCAAATGAGGCATTGTGTAGCAACAAAGGACAGAGAATTTCTTGATTACATTTGCACTCCCTCCAGGAAGGGGAGAACTGTACATAAACTTATCCCATCATCTTCGATCCTGGGGTGAAGTGGATGAAAATTCCTGACCAGGAGAAACTGTCTTAACTCAGAGATATAGTAACTCAGGAGTATCTATATCTATCCCTTCCTTTAAGAATAGATATAGGTGTATCTCTCTCTCTCTCTCTGGTACGCCCACCTATTGAATACTGTGTGCAGATGTGGTTGCCCCCACCTCAAAAACAATACATTGGAATTGAAAACGGTTCAGAAAAGGGCAACAAAAATGATTAGGGGTATGGAATGGTTTCCGTCTGAGGAGAGATTAGTAAAATGGGAATTTTCAGCTTGGAAACAAGATGACTATGAGGGGATATGATCATAGAATATCAAGGTTGGAAGGGACCTCAGGAGGTCATCTAGTCCAAGCCCCTGCTCAAAGCAGGACCAATCCCCAACTAAATCATCCCAGCCAGGGCTTTGTCAAGCCTGACCTTAAAAAATTCTAAAGGAAGGAGATTCCACCAACGCATTCCAGTGTTTCACCACCCTCCTAGTGAAAAAGTTTTTCCTAATATCCAACCGAAACCTCCCCTACTGCAACTTGAGACCATTACTTCTTGTTCTGTCATCTGCTACCACTGAGAACAGTCTAGAGCCATCCTCTTTGGAACCCCCTTTCAGGTAATTGAAAGCAGCTATCAAATCCCCCCTCATTCTTCTCTTCCGCAGACTAAACAAGTCCAGTTCCCTCAGCCACTCCTCATAAGTCATGCGTTCCAATCCCCTAATAATTTTTGTTGCCCTCCGCTGGGCATTTTCCAATTTTTCCACATCCTTCTTGTAGTGTGGGGCCTAAAACTGGACACAGTACTCCAGATGAGGCCTCACCAGTGTCGAATAGAGGGGAACGATCTGCTGGCAATGCCCCTACCTATACATCCCAAAATGCCATTGGCCTTCTTGGCAACAAGGGCACACTGTTGACTCATATCCAGCTTCTCGTCCACTGTAACCCCTAGGTCCTTTTCTGCAGAACTGCTTCCTAGCCATTCGGTCCCTAGTCTGTAGTGGTGCATGGGATTCTTCCGTCCTACGTGCAGGAGTCTGCACTTGTCCTTGTTGAACCTCAGATTTCTTTTGGCCCAATCCTCTAATTTGTTTAGGTCCCTCTGTATCCTATCCCTACCCTCCAGCATATCTACCTCTCCTCCCAGTTTAGTGTCATCTAAAAACTTGCTGAGAGTGCAATCCACACCATCCTACCTATCATTTATGAAGATATTGAACAAAACCGGCCCGAGGACCAACCCCTGGGGTGCTCCACTTCATACCAGCTGCCAACTAGACATGGAGCCATTGATCACTACCCGTTAATCCCGACAATCTAGCCAACTTTCTACCCACCTTATAGTGCATTCATCCAGCCCATACTTCTTTAACTTGCTGACAAGAATACTGTGGGAGACAGTGTCAAAAGCTTTGCTGAAGTCAAGGAACAATACATCCACTGCTTTCCCGTCATCCACAGAGCCAGTTATCTCGTCATAGAAGGCAATTAGATTAGTGAGGCATGACTTGCCCTTGGTGAATCCATGCTTACTGTTCCTGATTACTTTCTTCTCCTCTAAGTGCTTCAGAATTGATTCCTTGAGCACCTGCTCCATGATTTTTCTAGGGACTGAGGTGAGGCTGACTGGCCTGTAGTTCCCAGGATCCTCCTCCTTCCCTTTTTTTAAAGATGGGCACTACATTAGCCTTTTTCCAGTTGTCCAGGACTTCCCCTGATCGCCATGAGTTTTCAAAGATAATGGCCAATGGCTCTGCAATCACATCCGCCAACTCCTTTAGCACTCTCGGATGCAGTGCATCCAGCCCCATGGACTTGTGCTCGTCCAGCTTTTCTAAATAGTCCCGAACCACTTCTTTCTCCACAGAGGGCTGGTCACCTCCTCCCCTTGCTGTGCTGCCCAGTGCAGTAGTCTGGGAGCTGACCTTGTTTGTGAAGACAGAGGCAAAAAAAGCATTGAGTACATTAGCTTTTTCCACATCCTCTGTCACTAGGTTGCCTCCCTCATTCAGTAAGGGGCCCACACTTTCCTTGACTTTCTTCTTGTTGCTAACATATCTGAAGAAACCCGTCTTGTTACTCTTAACATCTTTTGCTAGCTGCAACTCGAGGTGTTAATTGGCCTTCCTGATTTCACTCCTGCATGCCCAAGCAATATTTTTATACTCTTCCCTGGTCATTTGTCCAATCTTCCACTTCTTGTAAGCTACTTTTTTGATTTTAAGATCAGCAAGGATTTCACTGTGAAGCCAAGCTGGTCGCCTGCCATATTTACTATTCTTTCTACACATCGGGATGGTTTGTCCCTGTAACCTCAATAAGGATTCTTTATAATATAGCTACTTTCCTGGACTCCTTTCCCCCTCATGTTATTCTCCCAGGGGATCTTGCCCATCAGTTCCCTGAGGGAGTCAAAGTCTGCATTTCTGAAGTCCAGGGTCGGTATTCTGCTGCTCTCCTTTCTTCCTTGTGTCAGGATCCTGAACTCAACCATCTCATGGTCACTGCCTCCCAGGTTCCCATCTACTTTTACTTCCCCTACTAATTCTTCCCAGTTTGTGAGCAGCAGGTCAAGAAGATCTCTGCCCCTAGTTGGTTCCTCCAGCAGTTGCAGCAAGAAATTGTCCCCTACACTTTCCAAAAACTTCCTGGTTTGTCTGTGCACTGCTGTATTGCTCTCCCAGCAGATATCAGGGTGATCGAAGTCTCCCATGAGAACCAGGGCCTGCGATCTAGTAACTTCCGTGAGTTGCCGGAAGAAAGCCTCGTCCACCTCATTCCCCTGTCCGGTGGTCTATAGCAGACTCCCACCACGACATCACCCTTGTTGCTCACACTTCTAAACTTAATCCAGAGACACTCAGGTTTTTCTGCAGTTTCATACTGGAGCTCTGAGCAGTCATACTGCTCCCTTATATACAATGCAACTCCCCCACCTTTTCTGCCCTGCCTGTCCTTCTTGAACAGTTTACGTCTATCCATGATAGTACTCCAGTCATGTGAGTTATCCCACCAAGTCTCTGTTATTCCAATCACATCATAATTCCTTGACTGTGCCAGGACTTCCAGTTCTCCCTGCTTGTTTCCCAGGCTTCTTGCATTTGTGTACAGGCACAACTCGCTGATTGTCCCTGTTTCTCAGTAGGAGGCAGAAGCCCTCCCCTCTCATGTGCTCCTGCTCGTGCTTCCTCCTGGTATCCCACTTCCCCACTTACCTCAGGGTCTCCTTCCCCTGGTGAACCTAGTTTAAAGCCCTCCTCACTAGGTTAGCGAGCCTGCTTGCTAAGATGCTTTTCCCTCTCTTCATTAGGTGCAGCCCATCTCTGCCTAGCACTCATCCTTCTTGGAACACCATCCCATGGTCAAAGAATCCAAAGCCTTCTCTCCGACACCACCTGCGTAGACATTTGTTGACTTCCACGATTTGACAGTCTCTACCCTGGCCTTTTCCTTCCACGGGGAGGATGGACGAGAAGACCACTTGCACCTCAGACTCCTTTATCCTTCTTCCCAGAGCCACGTAGTCTGCAGTGATCCGCTCAAGGTCATTCTTGGCAGTATCATTGGTGCCCACGAGGAGAAGCAGGAAGGGGTAGTGATCCGAGGGCTTGATGAGTCTCGGCAGACTCTCCATCACATCATGAATCCTAGCTTCTGCAAGCAGACTTCTCGGTTTTCCCGGTCAGGGCGGCAGATAGATGACTCAGTCCCCCTGAGGAGAGAATCCCCAACCACCACCACCCGCCTCTTTCTCTTGAGAGCGATGGTCGTGGAACCCCCCACCTTAAGACAGTGCATCTCATGCCTTCCAATCGGCGGAGTCTCCTTCTGTTCCCTTCCCTCAGATGTATCATCTGGTCCACTCTCTGCATTAGTACCTGTGGAGAGAACATGAAAATGGTTACTTACCTGTATCTGCATTGCTGGTACATGGACACTCCTGTCTTCTTCTGGAGGTCACATGCTGCCAAATTTCTTCACTGTCCTCCTGTCCCCTCAGTGCAGCCTGCTCTGAATCTTCAGAACGTTGTGTCCATCCGTACATGATAGAGGTCTACAAAATCATGACTGGTGTGGAGAAAGTAAAAAAGGAAGTGTTATTTACTCCTTCTCAAAACACAAAAACTAGAGGTCACCAAATGAAATTAATAGGCAGCAGGTTTAAAAAAAAAAACAAAAAAAAATAAAGTATTTTTTCCACACAATGCACAGTCAACCTGTGGAACTCCTTGCCATAGGATGTTGCAAATACCAAGACTTTAAGAGGGTTCAAAAAAGAACTAGATAAGTTCAGAGGATAGATCCATCAATGGCCAGGATAATTAGCCAGGATAGGCAGGGATGGTGTCTCTAGCCTCTGTTTGCCGGATGCTGGGAATGGGCATCAAGGGATGGATCACTTAACGATTACCTGTTCTGTTCATTCCCTCTGGGGCACTTGGTATTGGTCACTGTCAGAAAACAGGATACTGGGCTAGACAGACCTTTGACTGACCCAGTATAGATTTAAAAACATAAGAATGCTAAGACTAACTCAATCGTGTGTACATGTTTCCTGTTTTAACCTTGTACATAATTGCTTTTCTTAATTAAAGAATCTTTAGTTGGTTTGTTACAGGATTGGCTACAGGTGTAGTCTTTGGTTTGAGATCTGAGTACAACTGACCTGGGGTAAGCGACTGGTTCTTTGGAACTCAGAGTAACCTGAATATTGTTGTGATTTTTGGTGTAACAGAGGGGTTGGCAACCTTTGGCACGTGGCTCATCATGGTGGGCCATGAGACATGTTGTTTACATTGACCATCTGCACGAACGGCACCCTGCAGCTCCAAGTGGCAATGGTTCGTTGTTCCCAACCAATGGGAGCTTCAAGAAGCAGCAGGCCGCAGGGACATGCTGGCCGCCAATTCCTGCAGCTCTCATTAGTGGGGAATGGTAAACTGCAGGCACTGGGAGCTGTGGGGGGCCATTCCTGCAGATGGTCAACAAAAAAAATTTCTCGCAGCCCACCAGTGGATTACCCTGATGGGCTGCATGCCAAAGGTTGCCGACCGCTGGTGTAACACGACCACCTATCACATTGTCCAGCTTGGCCGGGTGGCAAGATAGACTGGAATGCCCAAGGGACTGTCTGTGACTCCATGGTAAGACTGTTATAGTACTTGAGGCTAGCAGGCCTTCAGCCATGGTCTAGGTGGTCATTAAGATTTTGCGGTTTTGTTTGGTTACCCTGAAAGGGGACAGAACAGAAAAGTGCCTTGGCCGGAAGGCTACGACATGGAAGATACAGACTGCAGCACAACTAGAATAGTAGTACTAGGGGATTCTAGAAGAAAAGGATACTTGCAATGTCATGACTTGACATCCGGAGGCATCATGGATATGGCAACAACTAACGGATCACCAATGTTCTGCATTGCTTCTGTTAAACTTAAGTCCTATAATCTTTAGCCTGCCCCCTTCCAAAGGAGAGACTCATGTTCTTATTTAACATGGCTTAGACAGGTTTGCTGACTGAGGAGTTCTGCATTCCTTTCATGCAGAGTGACAGTAACACTGACTTTCTTATAGACAGGATTTGACATGAGTCCAGAACAGTGTTTCTGCTCCATCTGTTTTTTAAATAATTAAGTTGTCATTTTAAAATAAGTTTCTAATCCTTATTGTCAGAGACAGAGGCAAAATAGACGCTAACAATCACAACAACTTTATACTACGTTGATGCGCTTTGTATAAGAACATAGACAGGTAGCCAAGCCAATGATGTAAATGTGAATTTCTTTAGTACTGAATCTTCAGAACACAATAAATGTTTTCCCCATAATAATTAAATGTGGGCATTTTTTTGCCCTGAAGTTAAGATTTTCAATAGAGCCTGAGAGAATTAAGCACCCCTCACCTCACTAAATTTTAGTATGCATTGGGTACATAATTCCTGTCAGTTCTTTTGATGTCCCCAACCTTAATGTCTAAACTTTCATAGTGACTTAGTTTCAAAGGGTTAACTGAAATACACTTGGATTGAAAGACATGTACAAATATACACATCTTTGTAAAGTCATATTATCTAATTCAATGAAAAAATTTAAATGTTGCCAAGTGCTTTTTGAGAGGCTTTTGCAGACATATGGTGCAATATGTTTGTACCTATCGAACACCATCTGCCACCTAAGCTTAAATGCAAATTCATTTTACTTTTAATTCATAAAGAAAATGTGGAATGGAAGTGACGCATGTACCATAATTTGGCTGAGTTTAGGCAGGTGTAGAGTTATGCATAAAACATATTTTTTATTTAAAATGACTGTTCACTTGTTCCCATGTGTGGTATATAGCCATTAGTAACAAATAAATGTATGCCAGACCCTTATGCTCATGGGTGTGGGGGATGGGGGGAGAGGGAGTAGCCTAGAAAGCTGGAGGAAAAAGACATTCTTTTACTAATACAGTATGACGATTGTATTATTTTACTCCCAATTTTATATCCAATAATTGGTTTATGCAAAACAGATATCTATGGGGGAACTCTAATGAGGTGTGAGTAAATTCATAACATGCAATAGGATGCTCTTATTACGTTTTCCCCTTTAGGAGCTGATGATGTACTGAGTATATCCATTGAAGAGGCACTTGTCTGACCCTTCAGATCTGCTCAACAGCAAGCTTTTTGGAAGAGTGAGGAGAGAAATAATGGAAACAATTTCAGAAGGCAGGGTAAATGGGTGTGTGTTTGGCAAGAGAATTAACTAATGTAACGATGAGGGATTAGTGATTGTTCTGTTTTACCATCATCCACTCCTACCTGTGAGTCGCTCCCCCCCCGGCCCCAAACCAGACAGGGCTCTATCCTGCAATGTGCTTATGACTCAGGCAGTGATCCAGCAAGCACCCAGTTACATAGTTAACTTCAATACGGTGAGCAGTCCTTCTGAAATCACAGATATTAGTGCTTTTCTGCCTTGTGGGCAGTGGGTGAAAGTCTGGTCCTACTGTCAAACCCCCATTGACTTCAGTGGGACCAGGATTCCCCTCTGAGTGCCCAGTGTAAGCCACGTATGTATGCCAGTAACTGTTTTCTCCCTTAGTCTAAGAAGGGGAGAGAAGCAGTGAGGAGGAGATTACATGGATTTATTGTTCTCCTCCATGTCTACAGCAGGGCACTTAAGAGGGCCCAGAGGCATCTAGAAGCAGGGCGGGGGGGTGGTAGCTACTGGACATACTAGGTAGCTGTGCAGAGGGTTTCCATTAAGGGCAAGGATCCTACCACACATCCACCATGTGAGAGCTGATTCAATGGGAACTCTGGGGAAAAGTTATAAATAGGGGTAATTGGAGGTTTCCCTGTGGACTCAGTTGCCAAAAAATACAGGACAAAGATGTATCTGCTGTTAGAGCTGCATTCCAGAGCCTGTGTTGCTAAAGTTGGAGAACTCCTTTACTAAGGTACACCTTCCACTGAAACTTAGGGAATGTCTATACAGCAGTTAAACATCTGTGGCTGTCCTGGGTCAGCTGATTTGAGCTTGCTGTGGGGTGGGTCCCAGAGCCTGGGCTCTAGTGTGAGCCTGAATGTCTATACTAAAAACAACGAGGAGTCCTTGTGCCACTTTAGAAACTAACAATTTTATTTGGGCATAAGCTTTCATGGACTAAAACCAACTTCATCAGAGTGGAGTGGAGCATACAGTAGGGAGGTATCAATACACAGCATATGAAAAGATGGGAGTTGCCTTACCAAGTGGGGGTCAGTGTTAAAGAGCCAATTCAATTAAGTTGGAAGTGGGCTATTCTCAACGGTTGACAAGAAGGAATGGAAATCACTGCAATTTTACAGCCCTACAGCCTGAGTCAGCTGGCACATGCCAACCACAGGCGTTTAATTGATGAATATACATACCCTTACAGAACAGCAACAAAATGAGGACAACTGGGGGGGGGGGGGAGGGAGATGACACCAGTAGAGTTATCATATAATGGCTGTTTAACAAAAGGTTTTTTACAAGTATTCCAAATGATGATTGCAGTTATTAAATGTTATTCTTTAAGAAATGGCATAGGACTCTGTTGTAAGTTTAACTCTTTGAAATAGTGGATATAGTGTATTTAGATTTTCAGAAAGCCTTTGACAAGGTCCCTCACTGAAGGCTCTTAAGCAAAATAAGCAGGCATGGGATAAGAGGGAAGGTTCTCTCATGGATTGGTAACTAGTTAAAAGATAGGAAACTAAGGGTAGGAATAAATGGCCAGTTTTCAGAATAGAGAGAGTTAAATAGTGGTGTCCCCCAGAAATCTATATTGGGCCCAGTCCTATTTAACATATTCATAAACGATCTGGAAAAAGGGGTAAACAGTGAGGTGGCAAAATTTGCCGATAGTACAAATTTACTCAAGATAGTTAAGTCCCAGGCAGACTGCGAAGAGCTACAAAATTGTGTGACTGGGCAACAAAATGGCAGACAAAATTTAATGTTGAAAAATGCGAAGTAATGCACATTGGAAAACATAATCCCAACTATACATATACATTGATCAGGTCTAAATTAGCTGTTACCACTCAAGAAAGAGATCTTGGAGTCATTGTGGATAATTCTCTGAAATCATCCACTCAATGTGCAGCGGTAGTCAAAAAAGCAAACAGAATGTTGGGAATCATCGAGAAAGGGATAGATAATAAGACAGAAAATATCATATTGCCGCTATATAAATCCAGGGTACACTCACACCTTGAATACTGCATGCAGATGTGGTCACCCCATCTCAAAAAAGATATATTGGAATTGGAAAAGGTTCAGAAAAGGGCAACAAAAATGATTAGGAGTATAGAATGGCTTCCATATGAGGAGAGATTAATAAGACTAGGACTTTTCAGCTTGGAAAAGAGGCGACTAAGGGGGGATATGATAGAGGTCTATAAAATCATGAGTGGTATAGAGAAAGTAAATAAGGAAGTGTTATTTACTCCTTCTCATAATACAAGAAGAAGGATCCACCAAATGAAATTAATAGGTAGCAGGTTTAACACAAAAAGTATTTTTTCCATGCAACGCACTATCAATCTCTGGAACTCCTTGCCAGAGGGTGTCATGAAGGCCAATACTGTAACAGGGTTCAAAAGGGAGCTAGATAGATTCATGGAAGATAGCCATTGATGGACCTATTAGCCAGGATGGACAGGATGCTTTCCCTAGCCTCTGTTTGCCAGAAGCTGGGACTGGGTGACAGGGCATGGATCACTTGATGATAACCTGTCTGTTCTTTCCCTTTGGGGCACCTGCCATTGGCCACCATCAGAGGACAGGATACTGGGCTTGATGGACCTTCGATCTGACCCAGTTCTTATGAAATATTTATTTTATTTTATTTTATTTTATTTAAAATCCTAAAATGACTGAGCTCTGGCTTCTGCCTCAACAATGAAGTAGGCTGAAGTAGGGCAAGTAGGCTGCAGCAGGAAAAAAAAAAAATGTCCTAATGATGTTAGCTCAACACTCCTTTGACTCAGAGGCCCAGCTATAATTTACTACGTCAGCAACTCGTCAGGTCTGACATTCTCATTACACCTCACACACTAGTGTCAACACTGCCTCTTCCTGGTTACACTCAGCAGAGCCTCACAGGATCAAACCCGTATTCTTCTGTATTACAATGGTAATACATAGTAATTTCTATTTGCAGCGGGATGTTCATACATTTTTCTCCTGTTACTGTCTCCACAGGCTGACACCTCACAGTTTTGCTTTGAAACTGGAATTCAAATACATCCATCAGATCAAAGTGATACATGATCACAACTGCTCATTTCACATGATTTCGTTGCAAACCCATATACTGGCCCAGGTTCACCCCAAAGTCACATGAAATATTTTTGAACCTTAACAAATCTTTCAGTGAATTTGATCAAAGCTTCAGGCTTGTACAAATGTTTGAACCCAAGCAAATTTAATGTGGTTTGGGGCTTTGTGGTGAATGTTCTGAACAGCCCTATTTATAAGGCCAATGACATTTCACATGGTGTAACATAATAGCACTGAGTTGGGCTCAAGTGAAAGAAAGAATGAATAGAACCAGACCTTCAAGGTAAGGATCAACATTAAATGAATTCAGAGAAAGCTGAAGGAATGTTATCTTGCAAAATCAGGCAAATATTCTGCACCTAAATAGGTCTCACTATTTTTTCTTATGGTTGGCAAGGGGGTTGGACTAGATGGCCTCCTGAGTTCCCTTCCAACCCTGATATTGTATGATTCAATCACTTGTCACTAGCATACTTACCTACATATTTTAAATTTCTGGAACCTTTGAAAAACCAGTAAAGAATCATTTGTGCATACTACGTATATAAATTAGTAGAATTAGAAAAGTATGTGTTTAGGAGACAGAATGTGCCAATTGATTGGTTGTAGGGTTATTGTTATGGGTCCTATATGCTATTTCAATGGGACTTATTCAAAGTCACTTTCCCAGCTAATATAACTTAAATATTTGTGGGTTCATTCTTTCTTCCTAAATGGCCTTTTGTTCTGAATAATTATTTAGTTCCAGGTTTGAATGGGAATTATCTGAAGTGAAAGGGCAATGGGAAATGTAGCATCCCAAAACATAATTACAGAAAACTTGGTTTAAATCCTGGTTTAGATGAAGTAGCCAGAATCCTACTGACCAATTTTCCACATCATAAAACAACCAGATAACATAGTACAACTACAGTCGTTACTTAAATAGACCCAGGACAGTATTAGCAAGGATTAGTGAGGGGCTTTTATACAACTTGATTCAGCTACTGTTGAAGCCAATGTAAAAATTCCAATGGCCACTGGACTGGGTCCAGACTAGGGTGATGAGTGTCATAGAAATGCCTATAAATAAATAAGGTGTATTGCAGGTCAGGTTTGAAGTGCTGTAACTGGCAATACTATTAGTCCTTAACATTTATGAGCATTAATTTCATATAAAAGTAAATCAAACCTTTACAAATTATTGATGCCCAGGTGTGGAGGGAGACTGCAGAAGGTGAAATGGAGGGTATTGCGTGGAACAATGTAGCTAAAAGTTAAAGAAACTTATGCCTGTGATTTTTCACAGTTCCCCATGACATATTCATAGTTATCTTTGAATATATATCCGGGCATAGTGAGCCAAATTCAGTTGGAGTGTAAACACCAGACCTGTATTTGGCTTGTTTATAACATCCTGAATTGCTTTGTGGGAAACTCCTAGGTTCATATATAGCCCTGCATTTTTTTTTCCTTCTGACCTTTCTTCAGTTACTGTTTCACCCTTTGACTTTTAGGCCACAGTAACTTAAATCAATGTATAAAGTCTTTCAGTTACCAATAATTCTATTAGTATTAAAATAGTTATTGATACTGTAATTGTAAGATACCATGATAGAAAAATAGATTTCTAGTCTTTGAATATGGCCACGACCCCATCAGCATAATATCTCTTCATGCGTCAAATATTAATGAATGCATCTGAAAAACCTCTGAGGTAGTAGATTATCCCCATTTTACAAATGGAAACTAAATGTACAGAGAGATTAAGGCTCTTGCCCAAAGTCACAGTGGGTTTTTGGCAGAGTTGAGGATTAGTTCTCCTGAGTCCGAGTCTCGAGCCTTAACCATAATGCTATCCTTCCTCTTTTCAGTTAATTCTTGAGAGTATTTCTATATCATTGCCTTCAAAAGTTAAATACAATAAAACTTTAAATAATGAAGAAATAATGGAACAAACTGACTAGATTAGATAAAACAAAACCAAACAAAGATATGGAACAATGTGGCCATGTGCCACATAGTGAGAGCAAATGGACACCATAACCAAACTAAACTCCATGATGCACTGGAGTATTTGACAGGTTTCAGAGTAACAGCCGTGTTAGTCTGTATTCGCAAAAAGAAAAGGAGTACTTGTGGCACCTTAGAGACTAACCAATTTATTTGAGCATGAGCTTTCGTGAGCTACAGCTCACTTCATCAGATGCATACCGTGGAAACTGCAGCAGACTTTATATATACACAGAGAATATGAAACAATACCAAGCTATTACCAGCAGGACAGTGGGGTGGGAGGAGGTATTGTTTCATATTCTCTGTGTATATATAAAGTCTGCTGCAGTTTCCACGGTATGCATCTGATGAAGTGAGCTGTAGCTCACGAAAGCTCATGCTCAAATAAATTGGTTAGTCTCTAAGGTGCCACAAGTACTCCTTTTCTTTTTGGAGTATTTGAGCCGTTCAGAGTTTATCTTCAGCCTTTCACCTCGGCAGCAGAACCAATGCAGTTCTGCTGTATTTGGGATCTTTCATAGAATCACAGTTGTGGTCATACATAAAGTTTTCCATTGTATGAGAGGAATTTGTAGAACATTTATTTAATCTATCCAGCCAGTTGCCTCAAGAGTCAAGTCCTCTGCTTTAATTCTGTATTGATTCCTTGATAGAGCCTCAAGGCATTGCAGTTTTAGACATGGTGCTGGAAAAGAAGCTTTGATACTTGAAGCTATCCCCTGCATAAATATGTCATATTTACCTATTTGAATGCTGAATTAAGTGGTGTTGCTCCAGTGTAACTGAAGGTATGTCTACAGATCAAATGGCAGCAAGTTTCCGAGCCCAGGTCAACAGAGTCAGGCTTGTGGGACTTGCACTATGGTGCTAAAAGTACATTGCAGCTTGGGCTGGAGCTTGGGGTCTGAAACAGAAAGACGGGGGTGGGCTTCAGCCTCTGAGACACAATGTCTCCACTGCTATTTTTAGTTCTATAGTGTGAGCCCTGCAAGCCTGACTCCTTCAACCTGGGCTCTGAGACTCACTGCTCTGGGCTGTGTTGACATATAATGTGGGAATGGAACTTGACCTAATAAGACAATTTAGAAAAAAATCTCTATTGTAAATGGTTATTCAATTAAGAACCCAAGGTAGCAGAAAAGCCAGTGTCTTTCCACTTGAATTGCAACTTCAGTTTAAAAATTTTAAACATGAGACAGAGGTTGAGCTAAAATCCCCCAGAAGGGTGGAGATCTTTTAATTAACCTCAACTATTTTAAGTGGAAACCAAATATTGGTTATGGGAACCAATATTTTCCATTTATCTTCTAAAAAAGGACAGCAACCATTGCTGCTTCTACCATGTTCATATTGCTTTATCATTGTCCTATGATATGCTACATACTTTTCCCAGACATGAAGAAGAGCTCTGTGTGAATCAAAAGCTTGTCTCTCACTGACAGAAGTTGGTCCAATAGAAGTTATTACCTCACCCACCTTATCTGTCAGGCACTATCTAGACATTCAAGAGAAACACTGGTTTCTAAATAGGACATGCCATGTAAGTAGTTTTCTTACATTATTATCCAGTGATTTTTTTCTTGCAAAATGAACATTTTTTGCATTGTGGAGGATGTAAATTGCTAATCACAAGCAAAACTGCATTCTGACTTGAAAGAATATGGTTGTAGTATGTATAGACTTTGAACGACAAAACAGCTATAGTTTGCATCAAAAGCAAGTTGTCAGCTCAGAGGAATCTGAAGGAAAGGGAGGTTTTGAGAGCCTTTACATTTTTTTAATGGAATGCCCAAATGAAACCATAATGCTGAAGGCTGAGCATTTCTTTTTATTTTACTCTGCATCATGTTCATTTTCTTTGTTAATGTGATATCTGACTTCTGACCACAGCATTGTAGACTAAATTTGGCAAGATATGAAGCACTGTTATTAACGGCTTCTTGCTCCCCGAAGCAGCCAATGCTTGCAATGAGCTCTAGGGAAAAAAACAGACTGCAACAAACAGAGAACTGGTAAGAAAAGGTACCAGGGGAAGAAAAATCTAAGGGATAAAGGATTGCAGGAGATCTAGCAGTTTTTTCAGAGACAATATTAAAGACACAGCTGCAAACTATTCCAATGCAAACAAAAGTTAGGCAGAACAGTAAGAGGCCAATATGTTTCCCTCCGCTGAGATATTTAATGCCTGTTTTGCTTCAGTCTTCATTTTAAAAAGTGTAATGGTGACCTGATACTTAACACAATTAACAACAACAAGGGGGAAGGAACACAAGCCAAAATAGGGAAAGACCAGGTTAAAGAATAGTTGGCAGGGCCTAATCAAGTTCATCCTAGGGCACTTAAAGAATGAGGTGAAGCAATCACGGAGCCATTAGGAATTATCTTTGAGAATTCATGGAAAACTGGTGAGGTCCCAGATGACTGGAGAAGGCTAACATAGTCCCTGTCTTTAAACAGGGGAACAAAGAGGACCCAGGGACTTATAGACCAGTCAGCCTAACTTTGATTCCTGGAAAGGTACTGAAACAAATTGCAAAACAGTCAAACTGTAAGCAACTAGAGGATAATAGAGTTATAAGAAATAGCCAGCATGGATTTGTCAACAAATCATGCCAAACCAACCTAAATTCCCTGATTTGGTAGAGTTACCGGTGTACCCCCACCATGGAGCTTACCTTGATTCCTGAGTGTCTGTGTGCTAGTGACTCAGAGGCACTGTCCTGGGAGGAAGGGCAGACTTAGAATATGCTAGGCAACCAAGAGGGAGAGGGGAAAAATATTATTTCAAGCAGTAGGGACCCTTGTCAGTTGGAGGAGGATAGAAGGCGTGCCTGAATGGCCAGCAATACATCTCCTCAGAGGAGAATCAGTGTCTCAGAGAGAGGAGGGGGCAGAGTCAAATTATTGACAAGCAAAAAGCCCAGGAAAAAGAGTTAGCCTGAGATGCCCACCTCTGGGAGCACTGAGAGAGGGGAGAAGCCATTTTGGAGGAGTCTGAAACCAGCCCCTGAAAGGGAAGGGCTTGTTGAGAAGTGAGCTCCTGAGACCCAGGTCTGCATATAGGGTTCCCTGTGAGAGCTAGCCTCTGGGTACATGGAAACCAATATCCCTCGCCTTGGTCCTTTACCTGTTCAAGGTAATTCCTAGTGTGTAGAACTTTGCTGGGAAAACTCCCCACCCAGTCAGGCTGATACAAACTCAGTTACCATGTGGCAAGTACTCTGCTGGCTGCTAGTTCAGGGCTGCCTGCCTGCTGTGACAGTATCTGAGCACTAAAATAAGAGATTAGAGTTAGGATTTTGAGTAGTTATCATTTGCATCTTGAGCCCTGCATTCTTTTATAGTGAGTGGAAATCTTGGGAGGAGAAGCAGCCTGATTCCTGCATGACAAGGACACCTGCCAGAAGCGATTGTCAGCCCCTCTGCAACTGCTGAGGAGTCCAGATTCACCTCTGAACCCAAGGATCTGTCATGTGTACCATCTTTTAATTAGTCAGGAAAATCATTTGGGAGACCCCTACTCCCTGAACCAAGGCCTCAAGCCAAGGGGTAAGGGTTTGGGGATTTTATCACCTGCCGCCTATTAAACCTGTGCGGGAACTTACCATCTTATCTCCTGTGTGAGTCTTTTGGTCTGTAGAGAACCAAGTCAGCCAAGTTGCTAATTGGTGCACATAAGATATCATCACGGGTCATCAAGGGCCCCTACAAAGTCTGAGTACCAAAGATTCTCTGAAATATCTGAATCGATATGATAATGCAGAAAGATGCAGGGGCACTCTTAACATTAGGCAGAATATATATTTAGTTGCTTCTTTCCTTTGATTCTAAATATCTTTATAAGGCCCAGTCCTTATGCTGGCAAAATGCCCACAGACTTCAAAAATATTCTTTCCCACGTACCTTCCTGGCTGCTTATGACATATTTCCTATTGACTATAGTGGGAGTTTGGCCTGAATAAGGTCTACAGGATTTGTCTCATTAGCTGGGAGGTTGTGTTTGTTTTGTTATTTGCAAATGTTTGTTTTATTTATAAGTAGATACATGTGCCTTCATAATTAAAGAAACAGGAATACACTTAAATATTGAGAACTGTTATAAAAGGACTGTCATAAATATAAGGGGAAGGGTAAACCCCTTTGAAATTCCTCCTGGCCAGGGGAAAGCTCCTCTCACCTGTAAAGGGTTAAGAAGCTAAAGGTAACCTCGCTGGCACCTGACCAAAATGACCAATGAGGAGACAAGATACTTTCAAAAGCTGGGAGGAGGGAGAGAAACAAGGGGTCTGTGTCTGTCTGTATGCTGCTTTTGCCAGGGACAGAACAGGAATGGAGTCTTAGAACTTTTAGTAAGTAATCTAGCTAGGTATGTGTTAGATTATGATTTCTTTAAATGGCTGAGAAAAGAATTGTGCTGAATAGAATAACTATTTCTGTCTGTGTATCTTTTTTGTAACTTAAGGTTTTGCCTAGAGGGGTTCTCTATGTTTTTGAATCTAATTACCCTGTAAGATATCTACCATCCTGATTTTACAGGGGGGATTTCTTTATTTCTATTTACTTCTATTTTCTATTAAAAGTCTTCTTGTAAAAAACGGAATGTTTTTTCATTGTTCTCAGATCCAAGGGTTTGGGTCTGTGGTCACCTATGCAAATTGGTGAGGCTTTTTATCCAACATTTCCCAGGAAAGGGGGGGTGCAAGTGTTGGGAGGATTGTTCATTGTTCTTAAGATCCAAGGGTCTGGGTCTGTAGTCACCTAGGCAAATTGGTGAGGCTTTTTACCAAACCTTGTCCAGGAAGTGGGGTGCAGGGTTTTGGGAAGTATTTTGGGGGGAAAGACGCGTCCAAACAGCTCTTCCCCAGTAACCAGTATTAGTTTGGTGGTGGTAGCGGCCATTCCAAGGACCACGGGTGGAATACTTCGTACCTTGGGGAAGTTTTGACCTAAGCTGGTAAAGATAAGCTTAGGAGGTTTTTCATGCAGGTCCCCACATCTGTACCCTAGAGTTCAGAGTGGGGGAGGAACCTTGACAAGGACATATGCACATTTTGATGTGTGCATGCAGCATTAGTGTTTGTGGTTTGGTACACCGGTAACTGGTATGGCATTGCTATAGCCAGGTAAGAAATTGATCCCAGTTCTCTGTTCCACACTTGCCGTTTTATGTGCTCTGTTGACCTGAAGCAGCTGGTCAGCTAGGAGAGCTAACTTCATCAGTATTCACTTTGTATAGGGAGAATTCCTAAGTGTTGGAGGTATTGTATAGGACTCCCCACATCCCGATTCGTGTTTCAGAGGGTATGGCTATCAGAAAGAGCATTTAGCGAAGGATCCCTATACCCAGGCTGACCGAACAGTGTTTAATAGATATTAGTGGTCTGCTTCTAACTACACTGTGGACCTTACGCAGTCCCAGGAGTGTGGAAATGCAAAGGTGGTGGAAAGTCACCATTGCTTCTCTTTTCTGGACCTACACCACTTGTAGTTCACCTAGACTGGGTCAGTATGGTTTTGGTACAGCAACATTATTAATATTATTGAAGTAAACAAGAATGATAGGAAAAGGTGTTTATGTTGAAGCATGAGTGATTGGTCCAGAATAATTTTTAGTTGTTGTTTTAACATCTCATCATAGTCTTACATATGAGAGTAGTCAGGGGAGGTGTGGGAAAACAAAACAAATCCTAAACCCTGAAATGCTGTTTTTCTTTCAGAAACAGAGCTACAAAAGACTTTTCATCTTAAAATATTCAGCAAGATTGCCCTAAGTTCAGGATAAGGCTCTGTGCTGAAATCATGTGGTTCCTTGCTTTTAGTTTTCTCCATGTACTTTTTTGTATTTTCTCTCTGCTCCTCTGCAAAGTACAATCCTTTCTAAACAAGGGGAGTGAGAAAGCACATTTTGCACATCTGAAATATTAACTCTGCCATGGAGAACAAGAATGCATGGACTGAACCATAACAAAAAATGGGCAAAGAGGATTGTTAGGTGTACCTTTGTTTTCTGCAGATTTATTTTAGTTTTAACTGGAATCACAAATCAGGAAGAAAGGTATGTCTGACTTCAGTTCCTGGCTTTGCCACAGACTTCCTGTGTGGGCAGGGAACTTACTCTTGTTCCTCATTTCTCTGTCTGTAAAGTGGGAATATTTCCTTTGTCATCTGGTTTCCATCTTGTCTGACAGGACTGTATAAGCTTTGGGGCTTCAATCTGTGTTTGATGCTTTGGTAACAAATAATAATAAACTAAATAAATGACTTTGAAATGCCATCAAATTTAGAGCAATTTAGCTTATTTTGCAGAGTAAATCACATCCAATGGACTCTATTACCCAGTTTCAAAATCTGTTATTAAATAAAAAAGAGTTGCTGAGGCTCTAATCTTGCAACAAAATCCACACCAAGAGACCCCTATGCCCATGTGGAACCCCACTGATTTTACTCACTTCCTCTAGAGCACAGATGCAAATGTCAAACTAGTTTAGCCACAGGTTGACTGAAACTCAATAAGAGCAAACATACTATAAATACAGCTTTATAAGTTTGATTGTGTTTGCAGCAGATATTATAAAATATGTGAGCCAAGAAGATTAGTGTAATATCTGCTGCAAACACAATCAAACTTATAAAGCTGTATTTATAGTATGTTTGCTCTTATTGAGTTTCAGTCAACCTATGGCTGAAGTGAAGTAACTGAAGTAAATCACTTGAAATAATTACCTTTATAAATATGAACTAGGATATGTGCATGATGTGTAACTTCTGGAGAATGGTAACAATTATCCAATAAAAGTAGTAAATGAAACAAATACTTAGTCTTTTGTTAAACCTTGTAACCTTAAGCATGAATGCCAGTTGAGTGGATATGCTCGTAATCTCAAGCAGCACAACACAATAGTCTCTGGATCAGGAAAAACAATAAAGATGACTTTGAAAACAGTAAGATTTTATGTATATACTTGTGATGGAGTTGGGACTCACCACTGTGGCACCTCCCGCTGGTGACTCCAGGAATTAGCTCAGTCCATGTGGAGTACCCTCCACCGGTGGTGTCCCATCCGTCTCTCACCGCTCGGCAGCATCCTCTTGAGGACACTGTCCTCCGGCATTGCCCCTTAGTCCACACTCATCCCCTTCCTGGGGTGGCTGGGGTTAACAGCAGTCTCCTGGTTCACCCCTGTTGCAATGGCCAACCACATCCCAAAGTCTAACCCATTCCCTCAGGGGTCTGGTGCAGTCTGATATGGCCACTTCCCACGGCCAAGTGCAAGATAAGATGGAAGTTGGGGGGGGGGGGCAGGGACGCAGACCCACGCACTACTCTTGGGTCCCAACCCAGGGACCCTCTGGCAACAGCCTCCCTGCTGTCCTTCTCTCCCCTTGTCTGTCCACTCTCTCTGGGTCACTTCCCCTCTGACCCCTTTGTACCCTCTAGGCCCTTCTGGTCAGGGCCTGAAGCCTGGCAAGTAACAGGCTGGAGCTTTCCTACGCTCCCCTGAGTCTGTCCAGCACTGCACCATCCAGGTGCTGGTCTCTTTGCTCTGGAGACTGACCTTTCCTGCTGGAGGTCTGGGAGAAACTGACTGCACCTCTCATGGGCAGCCTTTATATAGGGCTGAGCCCGGCCCCGATTGGCCACCTCTTGCCCAACCCTGATTGGCTCTCTAACAGGCCCTCCCTGATTGGCTGCTGCTTTGCACAGCCTCTCTGGCCTGTCTTTGCCCACTCTCACAGGGGGGCACTTGCCCCACCACAATACTGTTGAAGCCGTGTCAATCCCAGGCTATTAGAGGAATAAGGCAGGGGAGGTAATATCTTTTACTGGACCAACCTCTGTTGGTGAGAGAGACAAGCTTTCAAGCCGCAGAGAGCTCTTCTTCAGGTCTGGCAATGGTACTCCCGGGTGCTGCTTGTCCAGAATAATTTTTAGTTGTTGTTTATTCTCATATGTGATGACCATGATGAGATGTCAGTCAACACAAATTGGTCCAATAAAAGATATGAAATGAAGTAAATTGAAAGACTCTATAGATTTAACAGATCATATATTTTATTTGACACATACCTTGTTATAATGGTGATCTGCTCAATACATTAGATACTTTTTCTGAAAGAAAATTCTCTACAACTGTCTTGAAGTAGGTCCTCTTATTAGTTTCTGTTCACACTTTCTTGTTTCTGAGTTAGTCTGTTCCCACGTGGTTCCATATCATGACCTTCTTTATATACATCTTTTAACTGCTCATTGTACTGGATATATTTCTTAGGGGGGATATTTCCCGTTAAACTATTTACCTTCTCCAATGCTACCAGTACAAATGGGTTTGGATGTCCTCAGTGGTGCGCAAAGTATACTCCATTTTCTTCTCAAAAGAACTTCCATTTGCTCACATTGGTCATCAGATTCCCTGGGTTGTGTAAAATTGTATAAATCAGCTCTTGGCTTCACTTTTTATGTTGAGCCTAGACAATGCTTCAAATATTTCATTCACACTTGTACAATTCATGTACTTCTAACAGTAGGTGGACCCAGTTAATTAATTTCCCTTTTCCTGTTTAGCTAGAGTCTTGAAATTCTGTACATTCATTCATCACAGAATGCTGAGTACTGAGAAAAATAAAAAAATGTATATTCTGACTGTGATGTTGCACTCTATATGATTTTATGAAAATATGCTAATGAGTATGAATATAATGTAACTGGAATATGCTTCATGCAAAAGGTCTCTTGTAAGGTATCATTACAAAGCTTATAATCTACTGAGTGTGGTCATCCTATTTCTATAAATGTATCACTTGTATCTGAAACTAGAAATATGAAATATAACTCTGAGGGCCTATTGTAATTATGCAAAGTGTGGGCCAGTAATGGTGGTTTGGAATTTTGATGGCTCCCATCAGCCAGGGCAATTGACTGTGGATGGCTCTGTTTCGAGGCAGGCCTTCCTGTGAGTCTGGCTGGGAGGAATGAAGGCTTGGAGTCTCACAGGAAATGTGATCATGCCTCCTGGTACTGAAATCCATCTTAAACCTGGTGCTTTTCCATTTAGAAGAGGGAGTGGGGACCCAGAGAGATAAAAGATTCCCACCTTGTGGCAAAGCCATATAAGGGGGTGGAACAGAACAAAGGGGGCTGCTATCATGAGAAATCCCCTAGCTACCACCTGAGCTGGAAGAAGGGCTGTACCAGGAGAAAGGATTGTGCACAGATTAGGAAGGCGCCCAGTCTGTGATAGAAGTTTATTGAAACATCTGAACTTAGGTTTTATCTCTATTCAGTTTTCTTACTGTATTAGGCATAGACTTGTGTGTTTTATTTTATTTTGCTTGGTAATTCACTTTGTTCTGACTGCTACTAATTGGAACCACTTAAATCCTACTTTCTGTATTTAATAAAATCACTTTTTTACTTATTAATTAATCAATCCAGAGTATGTATTAATACCTGGGGGCGGGGGGAAACAGCTGTGCATGTCTCTCTATCAGTGTTATAGAGGGGGAACAATTTATGAGTTTACCCTGCATAAGCTCTATGCAGGGTAAAACAGATTTATGTGGAGTTTGGACCCCACTGGGAGTTGGGCATCTGAGTGTTAAAGACAGGAACACTTCTTAAGCTGCTTTCAGTTAAACCTACAGCTGTTAGGGGACACGGTTCAGACCTGGGCCTGGGTTTGCAGCAGGCTAGTGGGTCTGGCTCAAACCAAGCAGGGCACTGAAGTCCCAAGCTGCCAGGGCAAGAAAGCAGGGGCAGAAGTAGTCTTGGCACATTAGTTGGCAGCCCCAAGAAGGTGTCTGTGATCCAACCCATCACACTGACCTTTCCATTGGATGTCACCTAGCAATCACCAAATATTTTCAGATTTAATCAGTTCATGTGTCCGTATAAGCAGTGTCTGAGACCTCTGATTTTGAGAAATGAACATCATCTCAGTTCCACCAGCTTCTCTTTTTGGTTTCTTAGCTAAGAAAATTGCAGAAAGAAAGTGTTTGTGCCTTAAGCACAGACCCTAATAACCATGTCTCCCCAATGGCCAGACTGATATCAACTAGTACAGAGTACTAGAGCTGAGTGAATACCTTTCCACAAGTGACTTTTCAACAATAATGTTGGTAGTATGTATTGTAAAAGTAGGTAGGATAAGAGTATAGCTGGAAGTGGATGAGGTTACATGGCAAAGTGAATGCTGCTGTTGCAAGTAACCCTGTGAGTTTTGCTTCCAACAGATATATTCATTTTGCCATATAACCCCAGAACTGTATATATTGTGACTTTCTACTGTTCAGGATGCTTTAAAACTACTTTTTAAAAAAATATACTGTCACTATATTCTCAATGTTAACTCTGTAAATGATAAGATATAATGATAATCAGTAATGTGGCTAAGTACCAGTTATAAACTCATGCCGCAGAGTTCATGGTATACTTTCCAGTATATTGACAGTGCTGCTACTTGGATGCTAATAGCTGGTAATTCTTCCAGGTAGGTTGGAAGAAGAGCATTTCCTACTTTTTATGGCATATTATTTGCCCAGCATCTAAATAAAAAATAATGCTATTCTTAGATGAAGCAGTAATTCATTCCTGAAAACAACAGGAATTTTTTTTCTGCTACCCAGTGATAATAAAATTATTTAATCCCTGTTATGTCACAGGAACACAAAGTGATAAACCACTATACTTCTTGGGAATTTTGTAAATGAAAAACAAAACTGTAGTCCAAATTCCACTTTTTCACCCATGCAACACAACTGAGTTCAACAAAATTTGATTTGGATAATGTTAGCAGAATGAGATCCAGTGGATTTAAATTCTAAAATTAAAATAAAAAAAATGCTTTTTGTTGTTGTTAAGGATCTGAAGACCAAATTTTAAGAGATTATATTTTAAATCACAAATTTATCCAGTTTTACTGGATATATTATAGCTACTTTACACTGTAACATAGGCTAAAAGTTACTCTTTGGGACCTTTTCTTGTTGCAGAACTTTCTAGATGTGTCATAATGTACATTGCTTGAAGATCAGAGTTGAAAGCTGATTAATTCTTTTTTTATTACTCATTTTTCCAACCACTAAAAACATAAATTATTTTCAATCATTCTGACACTACACAGTCACATTAAAAATGCCTTTAAAATTATTAAATCAAACTTAAAGTGAGTGTTTTGAAGTGGAAAAAATTCTAAAACATGAAAGACTGGCCATTCCCTGGGTAATTATAATCACGTAAATCTTTGCAGCTATAGATTAAATAACAGGAACCCTGTATACATTCAATGAAGTGGGCTGTAGCCCACAAAAGCTTATGCTCAAATAAATTTGGTAGTCTCTAAGGTGCCACAAGTACTCCTGTTCTTCCTGTATACCGGGGTGAAAGTAATAATAAATTCTTACCGGTACGGGGGATCAGCTCTGGCCCCTAGAAGGGGCGGGGCCTCGGACAGAAGGGGTTAGGCTGGGGGGGTCAGTCTCACGCTGCATGGCCCCCGCTGCCCTGGGCTCCAGCGGCAATTTTAAAGAGCCCAGGGCTCCAGCCGCTGCCGCGGCGGCAGCAGCTGGGAGCCCCGGGCCTTTTCAAATTGCCAGCTCCGGGACAGCTGCCCCTTTTGCCTGCCCTGTCGGCAGCCCAGGGCGGACAAAAGTGGCAACAATGTTAAAGCACTGCGGCAACACTTTAATGTCGTCGTCCCTTTTGCCTCTCCCATCGGCGGTCCTGCCAGTAGGGAACCAACCGGCAGGGCCATGACAGGCCGGGGAGGGGCAACAACGTTAAAGTGCTGTTGCAGCAAAGGACCCTCCTTAAAGCGCTGCCACGGCAGTGCTTTAACATGTGCTGTGAATGGGATGGTACCAGCTTCTTACCGGTACTCCGTACCAGCTCGCTTTCACCCCTGCCTGTATAGAAAGGCCTCCTATAATCTTTTGTGGATAATAAGCTTTATAATGACTTGAAAGGTCATAGAGTTACCACATTTTCCTCTAATTTTCCATTAACAAATAAGAATTCTAGTTTTTTCTGGTATTTAAATTCACATGATAAGAGGATTACTGTGATTTGAATTGTAAGTTGTTTATTATAGCGTAATATCTTTCACTAACTTACTTTCCTTTATCCATCAATAATAATGTTAAGTTTAGATGAAAAATAATGGAAGAACGATGAACTATGGTCAAACAGATGTTCTTGTGACTTTGCTGCTTCTTATCTCTCACTACTTACTTATTTGATATTTTTGAATTTAGAATTTAAATGTCAAAGAAAGAAATTACTACTGAACTGGAGTTTAACTCAGAACTCCTATGCAACTCTAAGTTCTAAACTTAACTTCACAGACGAGTAATTCAGCTCTTCATGCTGTTAAGCGCTGATGTAAAATTGTTGCATAGAGGAAGCCATTTGAAGTGGTACCTTATCTATTAACTAACTATGTATATAAAGTACTCTTGTGACATGCACCTTAAACAATGGGACCTGTCAGGGCTTGGAAACAGATGGTGCATGTCCATATGCTGTTTTAGCACCTCTTTGAGGCTGCCCCCTTGTCCCATCTCCTTCCTGCCCCTGTTAGCACCACGACCGACTGGGAGAGGGGAAGCAGCAAGAGGAGAAGGAACCAGAGTCCAAGCATCTGTGTGCCAGCTTCCAGTAGCTCAAAAGCACCACAATGCTCTCTGAAGCCAGCAAAAACTGTAGCAGCCACCCCGGTGCGGATGCAGCTCAGGAAGAAAAGAACACAACCCAACAAGGAGGAACCAAGGCCCCAGCGAGAGACCCAAATTATGTCTCTTTAGGGTTTTACTTCCATGTAAGTGTTTCAGGTGTCTGTGCGGTTTGGTGCTGGGGAGGATTTTGATAATAAGTGGGGCTTCCGAGAGTACCATCAACTCTGTTTTTTTCATTCTCACCTCTTTAAATCAAACTTTGCATACTGTTGTAATTTAGATAGTCAGCACTGAAGCTATGGTCAAAATGCAAACAAATGTTAACCCAAGCAAACAAATACTTAGCCAGACAAAAACCCTTACCATTTTAGTGGAGTTTACAGACCTTCCACAAACATATAATGCCTCATTTTTTTCATGAAATTGTTTCCATGGTCAAGATGCCTGTGCAAATTATAAAGCATTTTTTACCTATTACCTTTGGTGTTTCTTTCAAACTTTTTTTTTTTCTTGAGTCTCATGAGGAAATTAGGAAAGTCCTAATTCTGATTACAGAAAAATATGAGGACAATAGTTAGGCACTTACTGCAAAAAAAGGAGGAAGTATTTTTGTGACTGAGTGCCAGCAGTCAAGCTAAGGTGGGGTTTTCAAAAGTGCACAGTTTTTGTCCTAATTCTGCTCATTGTTTTAAAAAGGGAGCCGTGTTGGGCAACGGCTGAGCATTTTTGAAAAATCCAACCCTTTGCTAAATCCAACTTGGCCTATGATGAAAGAGTTGTTTAAGTACATAGTAATAGGGAAAGTTTTGTAATTTCCTTTTGAATCATCTACATTAAAAAAAAACAAACAAAACAAAAATAGATTCATTAGATCATCTTGTTTAGTGTCCCACTCATAATGTTGAAGACAGATGGGAGCATATGAAGAAAAGCAAGAGTTTTTATTAGAACCTTACATTCAAATTTTCTTAGCTCCTGGTATTAACTTAACATTTTATATATGTCCTCTTAAGGACAATATATTTGGAATCTTAACTCTGTCTTGAATCAAATTGTTTGAAAGTATTTTTCTGACATTTTATAAATTGGTCCAAAATATCAAAACGAGACACCAAACCTTTGAATGTGCAGATTATGTTAGCACTGTAAACCAGATTTTTTTTATGAGCTGATGCTTTTTGAAATGGGCTCTTGTAATGGAAATACCTGACATAAGAGTTCCCTTTGTTCCTTTCCTTTGTTCCTCCCACAGTAAAAAAGAAATATCACTTACATCTGTAATTAATTTGAGAAACTGGAGTATTTTTACTCATTTTGCTAAATCTGAAAAATACTTCATCTTGTTACCAAAACTTAGATCCTGAAGTGATAGTAAAAGGTTATTTTAAAATGTAACATTTTGAGTGGAAATTAAACAACAGAAACACCTTGTTTTGCAGCCTGTCTAACGCAAACGTAGTGTGAAGTGGATACCTTACGGCAGTCTTTCCCAAACTTGGGACGCCACTTGTGCAGGAAAAGCCCCTGGTGGGCCCGGCCGATTTGTTCACCTGCCGCGTCCGCAGGTTCAGCAGATCACGGCTGCCACTAGCCGCGGTTCGCTGTGCCCGGCCAATGGGGGCTGCGGGAAGCAGCGGCCAGTATGTCCCTCAGCCCATGCCACTTCCCGCAGCCCCCATTGGCCGGGCACAGAGAACCGCAGCCAGTGGAAGCCGTGATCAGCCGAACCTGCGGACGCGGCAGGTAAACAAACCGGCCGGGCCTGCCAGAGGCTTTCCCTGAACAAGCGGCGTCTCAAGTTTGGGAAGCACTGCCTTATGGAACTATATTTCCAGAAGAAATACTGTAAAAATTGACATTAATGGGTTACGTCAGTTTAACTGAGAATATGGTCCTTTGTGGTTTTTGTGAATTTTTTGGTATATTTTAGAAAGTCTGGCATGACTTTTAAAAGGTTTTAATTTTTGGGGGGGGTCTTTTCTTTCTGAATAAATCTTATGGAAATTGCTGGTAAACATGAAATGGAGATCACACACAGCAGTTGGAGGTGGGCCAGCATAAAATTTGATCTCTATATATGGCCTTGATATAGGACAATGACCTCTCACTATTTTATATCAATAGATGAGCACAGTTCACTGCCACACGTTACATATTTTTGGAAAGCTATTCTGCATTAGCACTCCTGAGGTAAGCAGTTTTTTGGTTTTTTTTTAAAGTGGAAGGTGGATGAAGTTGCGGCATGTACTGCTTTCTTGCATTGGCTGGAGATGGAAGTGAAAGCCTTCTGATATGTGAGAGTGCATTATCATCAATGCTATAAGCAATATGAAGATGGATAGGAATAAACAAGGCTTTCCACTTAAGTTTTTATTTCCATACTTTTAAGGCCTTTGGTGGATGGAGTGTTTTCTGGTGGAACCTCAGCTATCACTAAAGAGTGTGTGTGTGTGTGTGTGTGTGTGTGTGTGTGCGTGAATTTCCTAGAGTTCTTATATGGCTTGTTGTATCTTGGTGGACAACTCCTCAGAGTCTGAGAGAGAGGGAGCTGCATCGGTCTAGGACTCAGAGAGAAAAACTGCTGAGGTTGTTCTTGACTCTGTCAAGCCTTCTGAAGTATGTGAGAGGCTGCCATGTGCCTCAGTAATTTCTTTGTATCAGTAGTATTTTCTCTCTCTTTAAAAGCTGCTGAAAATAAGTACAGCAAGAGCTACACTCTGTGTTTAGCAGCGAAGACATAACCTGTTAGCTGGAGGGAACTTCCGTGACAAAGTCTCTGTCATTAGTTACTTTACAGAACCCACTTTATTCTCTCACAGACTTCTGGAAATTAGATTCACATCGGAGCAACTGCAGCACCAGGGTGTGTGTGTCTGCCTTATACCAGCAGATCTGGCTTTCTTTGGGTCCCTTGTCACTGCTTGTATGAAACATACCTCTCAGCTTTCAAGTGGGCTTATGTGGGAAAGCTGCAGGTGTGATGGCTACTATTTAGGCTGAACTGATGACCAAAAGAGTGGGTTTTTTGAACACTTATTATTCTCTCTGCATCAAAGCATTCATTAGATTTATTATTTGCTGAATACTGGCTGTCTCTCCTCTGTGAAGAACTCATAATTTTGTACATCTCTCCAAACACTACAACATATATGGGGGAAAATATTAATTTGTGCATGAAAGCATATGTTTGGTCATCTCAATGAAATGGTGTCAATTCCATTCTTAATGGGCAGGTTGTCTTATTACTGCAGTCACCATCACAACAACCATTCATTGTGACTCTTGTTGACAGGCACGCAGGGGAAGGATTGAATTGGCATGG
Organism: Eretmochelys imbricata; assembly: GCF_965152235.1. Taxonomy (NCBI): domain Eukaryota; kingdom Metazoa; phylum Chordata; order Testudines; family Cheloniidae; genus Eretmochelys; species Eretmochelys imbricata. The sequence continues at coordinate 88,343,257 of NC_135572.1, read as the reverse complement.
AGATAAAATTGCCATCTCCCCCAGATCAAGGCTGTAGCATGTTTGTCGAGTGCTTTAGTGAAACTGGCACTGGCATTATTTGTGCTTTCCCTATTCTGTGGAAAAATAGAGAGTATTAGTTTGTAGGGGAGCCAATTTGGCATTTTTACAAGCAGTTTAAAAAAATGTTAAATGCTTGAACTTCATAATGCAAAAATATTGGCAAGTAGGCCATATTGAAAATCTGGCAGGGACTTAGCTTTAGTCTTTCTCAGACCCCTCTTTTCATATAGATATTGACAATATGGAAAATTGAATTGCTATATTATTACCTGCCACAGCTAATGTTCACAGTGAGGAATCAATATTTGTTACAGTGACACTATCCCTTTTTCCATACTTTCTTTTGAACCCAATAAAAGAAGCATCTGGTTAATGGAAGGTCAGTTAGATAATAAAACCTGAGAGTGCTTGACAAATAAATCTTTATGGCTGAATTGATAAAAAGAAAATATATTCTTTTAAAACCCATTTGAACATTTGATTCCTAGAACAAAGCAGGAAAAGGGGATTGTCATTTTTAAATAATTCCCAGTTTGAAAATAATTTAAACTGGCTGTCATAATATACAAAGCATGGGAACACTGCTGAATAACACAGAATGTAACCACTTAATTTCCTGAAATAAACTTGAAAGTATGTATTGTCAGTGCTTCATTTTTATATCTTATTTAAATTCAGTTTGTCACACTTTTCCTCGTTACCTATTATCTGACATTCTATAGGAAACCGGAAATTCTTGATCCTCCATACCCTGGAGGTTTGGTACATTTTGTAACCTTAGGGGTGGGGAATGTTTGCACAGTGATGAAATTCATGAACCCACATGAACATCCTTCCATCAGTCATCCAGTCTCTCTTCTTCTTCCTCTTCCAAAGTTTTGCATAGGCATAGATGGCATAGGCCCATCTTCTATGGTGCTTATCTTAAGTCAGTTGGAGTTTTGCTCAAGAGAAGACCATGGATTTTTTTCTCATAGATACTGTTGTCTCAGACAAGTAAACTGAGAGTCATTTTCTGATTCCCTTATCCTGAGTAGTACATTACTGCACAGATATTTCCAATAAATTCAGCATTTGTTGTGTGAGTAACTGCTGAGCATTGTGATTAACATGTTCAAAGTCTGGCCCTTAGTCAGACTTGCTTTATTTTCTCATCATAATTAAACTAGATACACCTGAAAATATTATCTTGGAAATCAGGTAAGACATTTTCCATTTAATCTAATAACCTGTTTGTCTCTGATGACTTCTTAGAGCTTCTTCTGCATCCCCCAGTTTGGTAACAGGTTACATGATGTGCCATACTGTGAATAGAATCTATAGGAAGCTCGGCACAAAAGCCAATGGGACAAAATGGTTTTGTTTTAACCATTCAGGCCCCTGCAAAGATAAAAGTCATGATACCCTCCCTCAAGCTTCAGAGCAGGGAACAGCAGTAGGAGTTGGGTACTCTGGCTGAATTTAAAACAGTCCCATTGTACATTAGTCCCTGTTATACACACTTGAACCGTGATAATGAAAAGGTTAAAATATGAAAGCATTGCTGCCCCATTATTCTAAAGCTTTTTTGAAATAATTGTAATAATAATAGTTTACTAATGTATAGCTCTTTTAATCCTGATGATAGGCCCTATTTAAACAAAATAATTATATTAGATTATGAAGCAATTTTTAGTTTACTAGGAATTTGTCTTGCTGTGCAGTTAGAAACTCGGTTATTTTGTTAAAGAAAGGAAGATTGACACAATTATGTACCCCTCCAGAGTATAGTTAAAGTAAACCTTCATTCAGTCTCATCATTTATAACTTTCTTACTGTACACAGTTGGACGAAGGCAAATGTGGGAGAGGTGGGGAACATAAGAAAGAATGCAAGCCAAATTAAGTAATCTCCTTCTTTGGTTGTTTATCTGGTTCCTTTGTTTCTCATCCCTCGCTTGAGTGTTCAGCTATGCAGCAGGTCTCTGAGATTTACAGTCTAGTGCAGTCTTGTTAAACTTCCAAGTTCACTGACGTCCATTATTCCTTCTGCAAAGCTGATAGTAAATTATGATTGGGAAATCCTCAGCAGTACATTCTAATGGGTAGGTCATGGGATGGGGATTCAAGATACTTAGATCAGCCACTGATTTCATGTATGACCTTGGGTAAATCATTAATGGAGAGTATGTAGATATCTAGGTAGCCACCTTTTGAGGGATTTCTGGGAGCTGGTGGTATGGTGTTGGAGAAAGAGTTTGCATTGATTGTTGTATCACGGCACTGCCCAGCATCCATACTTAGGTTATTGCAACTGAGCTACACATAATTATGCCTACCCCAGCCTTGACCCGAGGCTGCAGTTCAGGCTCCCTAATCCAACTTCTGCTTTAAGTAACATGTGGCTGAGGGAGTACTGTTTGGATGGAGCATCAGTTATAGGGGACTTCCATCTTGGTCGTGAGCTAAAACTCTAGTGTAGACATAACTTAAGGCCTTACTCATCAAAATGGCAACTACTTTGGGGTGCTTCATTTTTGGGGTACCCAAACTGAAACACCTACAGAAAGACCAAATTCTGTAATGAGCAACACAATTCTAATTAACTTCAAAGGGAGATGTGTGGGCTCACCACCTCTCAAAACCAGGTCCTCAGTGTCTCCAGTTGGGTGCTCCAAATTAGTGGCCACTTAATGAAAATGTAGGACATATATATATATATATTTTCTTTTTTCCCTCAGTGTCTCTATTTCTATAGTCCTTTCTACAGTGATATTGTACCATGACTGTAAAGTACTTTGAGAGCTACGGATTAAACACTGTTTTTGTTCTGGTTATTTTTAGTTTAACTAATAATCCCATTTTTTTTTCTAAAGTATACTTTTTCAATTTAGGCAAAGTTAGTAGTTCCACAGCAACAACAAATTATTGTAGTCTGTATGCCCACAAGCCTGCATGTTGTGTCACTTAAGAGAAAAAGAGGAAATGATTCAGAAGTAATAGCAAAGGGGGAAAAAAAGATGAAGAAAAAATTTCTGTACTAAAGAGCCATGACAGACATACTTTCCACCATGAACAAGGTTTAGCAAACCTGACCTTTGAGGAAAGGTTAAAAAAAGCTGGACAAGTTTAGTCTTCCGAAAAGAAGACTGATAACAGTCTTTAAATATGTTCAGGGTTGTCATAAAGAAGATGGTGATCAATTGTTCTCCATGGCCACTGAAGGAGCTGAATTATTTTGCAACAAAGGAGATTTAGATCAGATACTGGGGGGGGGGGGGAATCTAACTACAAGGGTAGTTAAGCTCTGGCACAGGTTTCCAAGAGAGACTGTGGAATCCCCATCATTGAAGATTTTTGAGAACATATTGAACATATATTGACATATCAAGAATGTTCCTGCTTTAGTGCAGGAGGCTGGACATGATATCTTCTTGAGGCCCTTTCCAGCCTACATTTCTATGATATTAGACTTGCCATCATAAAACTAGTCTGATGGCAACAATCATCTTCCCCCAAAACAATCTGTTTACTTTTTATAAATTTTATATACCTGACATGGCTCATTTCAGTGCAACACATTTCAAAATGCTTTGCAAAGACAAGTATTATCACCACTTTTCATATGGAAAACTGAGATCTAAAGAAGACAAGGCCAGTGTTTTCAAATGAGGGTGCCTAACATTAGGCATTGAAAGCCATTTAGGCTTCTACGTTAGAGTAGCCTGATTCTCAGAGTGTTGAGCACCTGCATATCCTTTGGAGTCCACTTTAATGTAAGTGTTCTGGTATGAATTTAGACACCTAACTTTAGGCACCCATATTTGAAAACACTGGCCTTTGTGACTTTCCCAAGGGAATAAAGTGAGACATTTATAGCAGTAAAACCCTGATCAGGGAGCTGACTGATAGCTCTTGTTTTGTCAGTAGGTTGACTTCTCTTTTAAAACCTGCAAATAGATTTTTTTAAATAAGACTGTTCACATGCATAAATGACAGGTGGCTTTTGAAAATGTAACATTACAGCTGCAAAATGATGCAGCCTTGGAATTTGTGTTGACTCAATTCATAGGAAGTTCCAAACATAAAAAAAATTTCTGAGCAAGGAGTCAGGGCAGAGGGACATAGTAATGTTTAAAATATGGAGCAGAAGTAGTACAAGGTAGGCATAGTAGGTCACAGGAGACAGCTGGAAAGAGAATTGTGGTAGCAGCCTGCTCTCTTATTCTTTAACCTTGGTGATGTCTTGTTTAGTTTCCATTGAACTACATTATAAGTATTCCCTTTGAAAAATTCTGAAAATAGACCTCTATCTGCCTTAGTCAGAAAGTGGCATGTGCACTGTCCTACTGCACAGAATGATTTATTGTTCTTATACATTTCATATGGAAGATATTGGCACCAATGTTTTTATTTTATTTTATATATATATATTTTTTTTAAATAGAAGGGAAGAGTGCTAAACTGGTGAAATTGACATTCCAAGGTATGGACAGTCTCTCCATTTTACAACTTGCTGAGGTAATGTTGCTAGGTGTCAATAGATCTCAGTTCCTCATAACATTCATGAAATGAAAAGTAAAGGCATGACAAGGCAAAAACAGCTTACCAGAAAACTTTAGATGTAAAATATTTTGTATCTTACTGAACTAAGAATAGACATTTATGTTTGTAGTTTAAATAAAAAGAATCCTCTGTTTTTTAATTTAAAACTTTTGTGATGTCATTAAGATGAGCACAAGAGAGACCATATGTTCCAATTAATTCCGCTTAGGACATTGATTTTTTTCCAGGCTTTCAAGTAATGTCATTTCTCATGTGAAACAATAAATAATAAGCTACTGGTTTTTTTTATTGACTTGTTAGTAATCAATATGTGTCTCAAGATAGTAACTAACAAGTTAGTAATTAAGAACCAGAATTCCAATAGAAACATCATGTCTAGGTTTGGATAGATTTATAAATTTTTTTGTTTAGGTCTTTGCACAAATAAGGTCTGTGCCATTCTTTTTCTTTACGAGACAGGCGGGGAAAGGGTAGCCCAAACAAAACCAATGAATATATATTTTTTCACCCACTAAGTTTTTACATTCTAGGTGAATTTTGCACTGACTGCACTTTGTGACAGGAAAACAGGTAATATTTCAGTTTCCTTCCACTTAGTTCCTTTAGGATAATTAATTAACCAACACTCTTCTGAGACTCATGTCTTCTCCACTAGACTTTTGTGATTCCCCAAAATGAACTGTGAGTAAAATTTTCAAAAGCACTCATTTTCGAAGTGATTTAGGGCCAGATGTTTAAATACCAATTAAATGTATTTGGGCACCTTAAAATATGCAGATAGGCACTTTGTGGGATTTTCAAAAAGCACCTCGGCACCTAACTCCCATTGAAATTTCTGTCCCTTCATCATTAGGAGCCTTAAGTTTCCTGAGTCTTAGGTGTAATAAGTAACTTAGGTGACTTTGAAAATTTTATCCTGTATCAATTATTACGTTTTAAACTTTTTGTCTAAAAAAAGGCAATTTTTGCCCTTTTTTGGTGTGTTAAATGTTAAATTAATAAATAAGCTGTGTTACAGTCTCTTAAACAAAAAAAAATAATGTTCCATCTGAAAAATTATTTTATGTTTTTCATTAGAGGCATAAATAAATAACAAGGAAGGACAGTCCAACCAATGTGAAATCAAGATACTCTGAGATTGCCGGGGAGAAGAAAACTAAATTTTGCATAAAACAAAAATACACACCATAAAACATACTAGGAGGTAGCTGTAACACCAAACTCTTCTTCCTTATGTTAAACCACATGATCACTGACTGTCTGTGTGATGAAGAAAAGTGTGGTGGACCCAGACATTTCCACCATGCATCTTTCCATCGTGAAGGAGGATGCTTTCCATTTTGAAACTGTGGTGAAAGACATAATTATTTCCATCATTTAAATCTATCTGCATTCAGTTTGGAGGTGATTCATATTTCTGAAGCAACAGGGGAAAAAAAAGAGAGAGAGTTAAGGAGCTGGAATGATTAGCTGTTCTAGTTTTAAAACCCATCTCTACGATCTTCTCCTGATGCGGAAAACAATCCTGATGGGAATATTTCAGTTCCCTTGCAAAAAGCTCTTATCTCAAGAAGATACATTTTTAGCCTACAAGTCCTTTGTAATAGGAGTTCAGTCTTAAAAATAATAAAATAAAATGATTCATTGCCTGATGGGCCCCAGGAATGACAACTCTTCCTGGAGAAGGGAGTTTTTTAGCAGCATAAATTGCCTGCTAGCACCTCACAACCCAGCCCAGCAGTGGTGGGGTCCAGACACACAAGAGATACAGTGATTAACTACAGCTCCTTATTAACATCCTACAGTGGGGCTCCTATGAAGCCTCTGCTTGAGCTTAAACCTGCTTCCCTGGTGGAATCTCAGCCATTCCTGATCAGAGGTGAAAAGTGCATAGCCACGGGACTAAATCAAGCCTAGAATCTAAAGTCCTGAAGTCATGTAATAAGACATAAATTCACATCCTTATTTGGAATTTGATTACAAAAGGATGGATCATCTGATGTTTCTAAATGGACAAAACTCTAGTAATTGCAGGATTATTTGCTTTTGAACATTGGCCGAGATATATACTAACTTGGTTGCATAACTTTTTTTAGATGTAATTTCCTTGAAAACTGTAAACAATGCCTTTTCTCGGGCAGAAAATACTTGCATTTGGTTGCTGGTCTTGAAGGATCTAAAAGAATAGCTTCATTTTAATAAAAAGAACATTGTAGAGGACATGCTGGTAACAATTGCACCCTTCTTGAAGCTAAAGTCTCCCTGAACTATAAAGACTCACCAAACATGATGTTGCCCATAGTTTTTTATGATCTAGGTCAGAATGAGCAGATTTAATGATTGCTTCTAGGTGAAAGCAGTATTAGTATAGCCCAGAAAACCTCTTGTTCTGAAGCTCTGTTAACCAAATTCTTGTGAGCTTAACTGCCCAACTCAAAGGCTATACTAAACAGTTATCTTTGTCTGGCAACTGGGAAGACATTCCCAGTAGTTTATTCTCTATTGATTTAAGATTTGTAGTGATCCTATCCTGTATGATGATCAGTGGGTCAAACTTTAATGTTTATGCTGCCGAGGAGGAAAGATTTTTTTTTCTCTTGGCCATGGAATACCATTTTCCTCAGGCTGCCATTCGTACACTTTGAGAACCGGACTAAGATTATATTTGATTATTATATTTGATCCCCCTGTGATCTGTTGTTCCATGGTTGTTCAGGTTTGGACAAGAAAACTCTCCTTCTGTGCAGGAATGATAAAAATAGCTGTCTCTGTGAACAAAGACTGCTCAGTCCTTACTCTCTTAGTGGAGCAAATTTCTTAATCTGGAAAAGGGAAAGGGAACATGAAAGCGCAGACATTAATGCCACACTGACTGCACCATCATTCCCTTTTGTGTCAGTAAGAATATGTGTGGGCTTAATAGTGTATATGTGCGTAAGTTGCTCCAACTCTCTTCTCCAAGCTTCAGAATACAAATGTCACATATGGACTGTTGTGTACCAGTCACCCGAGGCCAAAATACAATGTGCACCTTACCTTCCTTGTAGTCTGATCCATAACAAAGCTACAAATAGCATACATTAATAAAGGACTTCTCTGGCTTTATACGGTACATTTAGCCAGGACACTGATCATGTACAACAAGAGAGAATATTCCTGTGCTGTGTTTTCTTATTGAGGGAATATCAGTCTATACTATCAGACTACATGGTATTTGAAGGTGACTTTGTTGTTGTTTCATTGTGGTATGATTTTAAGCAGTTCTCAAATTGTTTCATAGCCCATCAGTATTTGGCAGTTTTCCACGGAGAGCTAACTGATCACACAGAAGTGGCTCCACCATATTATCTCCAACTTCTAAATTACATTAAAAAACAACTAAAAACATAATTGATACATTCCCATGTAAGCAACTGCTTTCCACAGACACATTGTATTGCCAAAAATGTATTAAGTGCACATGAATGAATGGGAAAGTGGTCTGTGCAATCAGGAATAGGTAGGGATATGTGCCCAATACAACCTCACTGTTAAAATGTATGAAAGTTGGAGAACCTTCTGTTTAAACAACACCTACAGGATACCCCACTATAAGAGATCAGTGCATTCAAATCAAATGTGTGCTCTATACTATGTAGAAAATATAATCTTTGCTTTTTTATTTGCTAAGATATATATGGTTTATTTGACATTAATTAAGGTCATCTACATTAAGGAGATATTTTAGTTTTCAAAAATGTAATTTCCTAAAAATATTGTTTGAGTTGCTTGACTAAACACTAATTTAACATTTATATTCAGCACTAGATGGCACTGTGAATTTAAACTGTGATGCATTCTTTTTCTCCTTAGAATACAGGGAGCATATTACCTCTGTTCTATAATTAAAATCCGTCATACCGAGTAATCAAATATTTTTGCTTTTTCCAATTACAATGGTAGGATGTCTCCTACGGCCTATTACTGTACTATCATATAATAACAAAAACATAAAAGGGAGACTCAGTCAACTAACAATGCACTGAGATACTCCACTGAAATTCGGAAGTGACTTTAATCTAAAAAAGCCTGATATATGATATTTAAATGCTTCTTACAATAATGTAGGGCTTTTTAATTTATAAAATTAAAATCCTTTAGGGCTTAAATTTAAATTAACCATTACACTGTATTGTGGAAATAGTAGGAACTTCAGTGAATTCTCAGTACTGTGTATATGTAATTCAGAACCATCACACCAAGCCATCCTTGTCAGATTTTGCTCCACTGAAAGCTACTTTAATGATATCTAGCTTCAGTTTATACAATTTATGTGAACATAACAATAAACAAACAAATAAAACAAACAAACATATTACATCTTTAAATGGATCACTTTCTTTTCTGGAAATCTTTTTTCTGTTGTAACTTGGTAAGAGATTAATAAAAAATCTTCTTTTTCCCCCTGGAAACAATACCACGTCTCTAAGTTTTATGCTTACCACCATTGGTATCCCAGGACACTTCTGATGCCCAGGTTCAGGGCTATCTGCTCTTTTATGCTTACTGCTATAGAGCTTCTAAATGGTTATAGCAAGACATTGAAGTTATTTTTAAAAAGGTTAGGAACTTCAAGTGTTACACAAACAACTCTGCTGACTGTACCCCATACATAAGCAACCCCTATAGGACCCAGACCTCTTATACTTGTCCATCCTACTCCATCTAACTTGCAAGTATGGTCAATATAATACCACTACTATCTCCCATACTCCCTATATAGATTGCTCTTCCAAGTAAAACCTGACCATCCATCAATCCACCCATCCATTATTTGTCATAATGGAAGATCTTATAAACTGTCTAAGGGCCAGATCAGAAGCATTTCCCCTGTTTATACTTAAGAGCTTTTGAATCCTACTTGCTATTCACATCTCGATCAAGAATACTCCTCCAGAGGTACAATGTATTACAATTCTTAAAACCAAATTATCTAGTACAATTGCTCCAGAAACACTTCAAGGCAAACTGGCCCACACTACTACATTGTAAGGGAAACTAAATTGGTATCTCCAACTCTTTGAGGAGAGGGAAGAATTTGTGAGTTAAAGTAGCCCCACCCTACACATTACTCCTTAATTTGGCTCACATTATTCAACCACCATATCAGAGGGCTGCTGTCACAATCCCTGGAAGCCAAAATGAATGTCAAAGGAAACTGAATGAAATCACAGTCTGAAATATTCTGTGATGTATTTGTTTTCTTCAGTTTGGAATAACCTATTTTCTTTCAAGTTCAGTTTAAAATGGGGTTAATACTATATGCCCTGCGTCCTGAATGTGAAAATTGGTGAAGATGTACAACTCCCATTGGGCTAAAATCGACACTGGTGTGTGTTGGGAGGTTCATCTTCCCTAGTGAGTTCAATGGGAGATCTGACCAGATTTTTCACAGCTGAGTATGGTTTCAGTGGGTCCTACAGATGTTCAGAACCTCTCAGAAACATCCCTAATGAATAAACGTGTTATCAATATTAACAGCTGACCTATCATGCTATTAAATTGAATAGATGTTTTTCAGTAATTTGATAGTGGATATACTCCACTGAGATGTAATAAAATGTCATTTGCTAAAAAACTATTTTTCCTGTGTTGATGTGCAATCATAATCATGTATTTTATTAGAATTAAAGAGAGGTAGAATAGAATTAAGAGAAATGTTTGTAATTTTAAACATGAATAATGATTAAAATATTTAGTGAGTGAATCCATTTTCTTTCATTTGATATCTATTCATTATGAGGAAGCATAGCTGCATTGCTCAGTGAACACTATGCCACTAAGGTGTAGTAGTAATGAAAACTCCTAACATTCAAATGCAATAATACCCTGGAGAGAATAATTTTGAGGTTAAAAAAATCATTGGCAGAAGAAGCTGATGTGGGCAGAAGAAAGCTGGCTGACTGCAGGGATAGAGACACTGGAATAAGACATCGGAGTGGGACCCAGGAGATCTGACTTCAGTTCTTGGCTCTGCCACAGACTTACTGGATGATCTTGGGCAAGTTGTTTAACTTCTTTGTGCTTCAGTTTCCCATCTATGAAATGGGGGCAATAGTATTCTCTCTTCCTTATTGGGATATTGTGAGGACAAATATTTGTGAGGCACTTGGATTTCAATACAATGGGGTCCAATGGAGCATAGGTGGATAGCAGGAGCAAGAATGTTCTCCCATGCACCGAAAAAAAAAATGACTGGGGCGGACAGTGTCCAGAATGTTGACTCACAAGTTAAAGTGGATGTTGCGGAGTAAAAAAGATTGGAGGAGGGGTGAGGTGGAAAAGGATGCTTTGAAAACAGCATCAGCTCAGCCTGAGAAATTTCCCAAACTGGAATTGAAGTTCACAAAAATAGGAGAACACGAACCTACCCTCTATGAATTGGTTCTGAAATGTATATGATTCTTTTACACAGAATTTATTATAATCATTATTTTTATACTGTGGTAGTACCCATAATGTATTAGGGACTAACTAAGTACATATAAAGGCAGAGTTCCTGCACTGCAGAGCTCACAGTCTAAGATGACAGGCAACTCTGCAAAGGAGGAAGAGATGAAGAGATGCATAGTACAAATAATAGCCTTTTTTTAAATGAAGGATTAAATGTCAACATAATTAAAGTCTTGGGGCTTGTCTACACTACTGCTTAAGTGGATATAAGTTATGTCACTCAAGGGTGTTAAAAAGCCACCCCCCTGTGGGACATAAGTTACATCGACTTAAAGTGGTGTCTACACTGTACTATGTTGGCGGGAGAGCATCTCCCGCCAACATAGCTTCCACCTCTCGTTCACGTGGAGTAATTATGCTGATAGGAGAGCACTCTGCCATCAGCATAGTGCGTCTTCATCAGATGAACTACAGCGGCCCAGCTGCATCAATGCGGTAGTGAAGACAACACCTTAATTATACAGGTGGGGAAATTGACAGGCAGAGAGGCCAAGGGACTTGACTAGACCTTCTGTATGATAAACATGTCTCTGAGCTTATCCTGAATGCTCCTATCTGTGAAATTATATGAGGGAATGGTCCTGCTCTTCTTAGGGTTAATTAAACTGTGTTTTAAAATGCTATATAAATTCAAAATATTATTAAAGCCAGACAGGGCCATGGGAAGGAATAGACTGAAGGACCATCCTTATTTATTTGTTGTGTAGTTTTTTTTTTCATATTGTTAGAACATGTAGCTCTTGGTGGGCACCTTTATCCCCTCCTGACAGCTATTTTAAAAGCCAAAGTGTGAGCTATTGAGTAAAAGGGCCTTTTGGAGGTGGGTTTTTTTCCAGATATCCTGGGAATGAAAACTGTGACAATCATGACATTTGCTGGTAGTAATTTCAGAGGGGGGATAAAAGCTCTCCTATTTTACAAAATATTTCCAAAATTAGAAATAACAATTATTTAAAAAAATGGACACAAATCAGACGTCAAGAATTATAACATTCAAAAACCAGTCGGAGAACACTTCAATCTCTTTGGTCACTCGATTACAGACCTAAAAGTGGCAATTCTTCAACAAAAAAACTTCAAAAACAGTCTCCAAGGAGAGACTGCTGAATTGGAATTAATTTGCAAACTGGATACAATTATCTTAGACTTGAATAAAGACTGGGAGTGGATCGGTCATTACACAAAGTAAAACTATTTCCCCATGCTTATCTCCCCCCCCCACCCCTCACCCCCGTTCCTCAGACATTCTTGTCAACTGCTGGAAATGGCCCATCTTGATTATCTCTACAAAAGGTTCCTCCCCTCCCTCTGCCCCCCCCCCCCCCCCGCTCTCCTGCTGGTAATAGCAAAGCTTACCTGATCACTCTCGTTACAGTGTATATGGTAACACCCATTGTTTCATGTTCTCTGTGTATATAAATCTTCCCACTGTATTTTCCACTGAATGCATCCGATGAAGTGAGCTGTAGCTCACGAAACCTTATGCGTTAATAAATTTGTTAGTCTCTAAGGTGCCACAAGTCCTCCTTTTCTTTTTACGGACACAGACTAACATGGCTGCTACTCTGAAACTTTTCATGGGTTTCACACCACAAAACCAAGCCAGGAGATTCCTTTCTCCTCCCCCCTCACCTCCCTGCTCCAAATCTAAGGCGTGAACTCCAAAGACTGCAAAATCATCATCGTGGTTGAAGTTCTGTTGGAAATTGATAAGTGGTTGTTACAACCATACCACCGGGCAAATGGAAGCTTTTAAAGATATTATATGTGCTTAAAAAGGATGTTTGACACAGAGCAATATGTGATGGGGTTTTTTGATACATTTTTCATCTATGTGATATGGGGGGCACTACTGCTAATGTTAGATTTAAAAGTGTACAAAGAGAAGCAAGTGATAGCTGAGATCCTGATAAAGTTACACTAAAAGAAATGAGAGCATTGTCTTGCTACAGTACTTATAGCTTCTGTGAAAAACAAGTCTATGACTAATGTAACTGAAATGCCTGAAAATCAAATCTTTATAAAAAATATATCAGCCTACTAGAGTGAGCAGAAATTCCATTTTCATTCCCAGAAAACTGAGCCCTCCATGGACTGAATCTCCATATGTTAGATGATTCGATTTCTAAACAGATCTCTGAATCAGCTTTAAAAATACAGGGCCAAATTATCAGCTGGTGTAATCTAGTAACGCTTCGGTGGGAGCGCTACTGATTTACCCTGAGGCTTTCATTCACTGAATCTGGCACTCAAACAGAACCATAATGTTCAAAGTCACAAACTTGCAGGAAATGGAGCTCATCCTGAGCAATGCAAGGAAGTTATTCTACAAAAATGTCACTCTAAGTATCCCTCCCCATCACAGATTTAAGCCTGTGCCTGTATTCGAAACACTGGACTTTCTCTTTAGCTCCTGTCACTGTAAACAAAAAAAGTTTTAAGGATGAGGGGATATACATTTCCATTTAATGCCTGAATAAACTAGGGGTCCATTATTACATTAAGGAATACCTGCTAGGAAAAAAACTCTGCTGTTACTATCACCATCATAATATTAACCTTTTCAATACTGTTGAAAACTGATATGTCCTGAATAAGCATTCAAAAGTAGAATAAGAATCATTATTTCCAGTTCAGCGAAGCTGTTACTTTCTAGTAACTTCCATTAGTACTTTCTAGTTCAGGGAGGCTTTCTAGCACTGTACTTTCATTAATTCTACATCTGGGAGGCTGTTACTTGCCTGACATCACCAAGGAAGTCAGAGGCAAAGCAAGCAATAGAATCTAGGTCTCCCAATTCACAGTCTGTTAGCCAATGGACCATGTTGGCTGCCTAGAAAACTACTGAAGAAAGCACGGTGTATGATTCATTTGACAGAGGTAAATCCTAAAGGACTAAGATCCACTTGATCATATCAAGAGAATTGAGTAAACTTACCTTTTCCTTTTGGTTAGTGTAGAGCTTTCATTATAAATGGCTGCAGTCATCAAAAATGGTTGTAATCAATGTGTCATTAAGTGAAACCAGATTTGGGTGGAAACTATACTTCCCTGTGATCTCCAAATGTAGTGGGGACAGATTTTGATACCATAACTCACGCTGAGTAGCATATTACTCCACCAGTAGTCCCATAATGGTCACTCAGACTACTGGTGGAGTAAAGTTTTGCTTCATAATAAGTAAGGTTATCAGAATCCAGACCTATGCAAGTGATTGGGGTGAAATCCTGACCCCATTGAAGTCAATGGGAGTTTTCCCATGGACTTGAATGGAGCCAGGCTTTTACCCTGAAGGTTTAAACAATATATTTGGCCTTTTTGAGTGGGTGGGTAAGAGTCCTTTTTCTGTGAGGACTCAGTTAATGAGTGTGGCCGTACAAGCTGAGCACAGATATGTGCCAGGCTTGAGGATGATGAAATGTATTATGGAGGTATCATTAATGACATGGAGGGCTAGTTAGGATATTTTGTAATTTGAATTTACAGTGAGAAAAATCATATGTACCAAGACCAAATTTGCAATAAGCACATAAGAGGTTAATGATTCAGGTTTATTAATTTTACAACAAATTCTACAGACTTCCATCTACTTAACTCACTGCATTTTTCTCCAGGCATTTGGTTAGTGCAGCACCTGCAAAATAAAGGTCACTATGACCCACTCTATTTTTAGCACTGGAAAATATTTCTCAAACTACCCTCTCATATCTTGCCGTTATGTCTAGAGAAACATTTTTAGCTTTGTGCATTAGTACATTTTCAGAGGTGCTATTAGAAGAAAGAAAAGGAGTACTAGTGGCACCTTAGAGGCTAACCAATCCATTAGTCTCTAAGGTGCCACAAGTACTCCTTTTCTTTTTGTGAATACAGACTAACACGGCTGCTACTCTGAAACCTGCTATTAGAAGAGTAAATAGAAGTCAACATTCCTTTGTGGTTACATTATTGCAATGATTTTTTTTAAAAACGCAAACAAAAAAGGCAAGTGGCAGAATAATTAACGGCAATTAGTGATTCCTCATGGAAGATCTAAAGAAATAGTGATATTATGATTTATAAAGCACTGACCTTGTGCTCAGTGCTGAGTGATATACAAAATGAGATGGTGCCCTAACTCAGATTTTACTATCTGAAAGGTAAATACAGAGAACATAGGGTATACTGGGGAACCTGGAAGAGGAAGAGATGTAGCTGAGGTGTAGCTCCATTGCAGTCCATGAAGCTACACTAATTTACATCAGCTGAGAACCTGGCCCAATATATATTGCTCACTTCTCGTGAGCATTGGAAAAGAAGTGTTTATAAGGGGAAGCTGAATGATGAAGGGGAGGCAGTTTAGCAACTTTGATGTGGAAAAAGTTCTATAGGAAGTGCTAAGGCCCTTGCCAGAGGGTGAGTGTTTGTTTCCGCTCTTAGACGTGCATTAACATATAACCTATCAACCCGCCAATTCGTAAGATGTGCTAAAATAGGCCCTGATTTATAAGGAAAACATGAAGACTGAGCTCTTTAATGTGACATTTGTCCATATTTTCTATTTGAAATTAAGGTTTTGATCAGACTGGACAGTTTCCCTCCTGATTCCCATGCCTCTTGCAAAACCAAACAAAACAGTGACAAGAGGCCTAGGGACCAACTCCCTGTAGTTCACTTTGAAATACTTTTTTCCCATTGGATGGACATTTTTTTCTGCACATTGGTTGTTTAACCTCCAACTGCAGATCTAGTGGTAGAATATCCAGTTCCTAGTCTCTAGCTAAGGAAGATTAGAAATCATTCATATTAAAATGAGTAATATTTTGAAAAGAGACAGTCTTCTCCCACTCACTTCCAGCTTCTGCTCCCTACTTAACCCTGCAGTGGGAGAAGCTTCTGATATACTTAATATGTGGCATTTCCTTTGTTGGAAAATTCCCGTGTCAAAGGATCTCATGCCAGGGCACCCCTTTTCTTGCCTTCCTAGTTAAAGGAAATGATGAAATGAATGGTTTGTTAAGGGCTAGATTGTAATTGCACAAACATTCACAAGCAAGGGATGATACAGAAGGTGGAGTCCCAAGAGTAACTTCAGGATGCTTTGTGTCTTAGACACCATCTTCAGCACAATTCCGTCTCTGCTTCCCTCTTGCTCTAGGACAAATTATTATACCTTCTCTGTCAGCGCAGCTCTGTTGACTGCTGCTTTTGGGGGTGTTGTGCGAGGGGGGGGGGAACAAGGGGCTCAATTCACAAGAGGGACTTAGTGCCTAATTACAACATTTAGGCACCACTGAGATCCTCAAAACCCCCCTCAACTGCTGTCTAATCCTGGAGATGTCTAAAGTCCCCTAGTGGCCTTATTTCTGCTACTGGGCATGCACACAGCTGCCTAAATTCTGACACCATTCAGCAGCTTGGCATCTAACTCATGACTAAATCCTGCCTCTCTCATCCAATCCATTGTCTCTGCTTAGAGCACCCCTAAACTCCCACAAAAGATGGTTTACCCAATAGCCTAGTGGTTAGAGCACTCACTCTCTGTCTGGGGAAGACATTTGAACCTAGGTCTCCTGCTTTCCAGGTTAGTGCCCTAATTGCTGGGTTATAGGCTATTTTGGTCTTGGTCTTTCCCAGTATCTCTGGTTTGAACTGATTCTTTGTATAAATAATTAAATATTGGCTAGCTTAGGTGACTCCCTGCTCAGTGGGCTGGGTTCTGGGATTCCCTTTTTTGGATGAATAACTGTCTCCAGAAAGGAGCTTGTACATCTAATTGGGCATCCAGTCAATAGCAGGGTGCCTAATAGCTAAGCAGTGTTATGCCTAAATCCCCTTTGTCAATCTAGCTCTAAGACTATATATTCTTTGGAGTTCTCTGCCCATTACCAGCACACCTGCCCTGTAGGAGGATGTGGGAGCAAACAGGCATGGAACACTCGTTTACCCTATAAACCTGGACCAAAGATCCAAGTAGTTTGTGAAAGGTGTAAGTGCTGGTGGGCATGTTGTCCAAATCACCATCTAGTTTATGTTTCCTCACTGCCTACTGAGGACAGTAAGATAAAGCATGATTACTGAAAGCCTGGGCATGACAAAAGAAGTAATATTGAGTGAAAATGTTCATTTCAAGCCTCTTCTTCCTGGCATTTTCATCTTTCATTCCATAATGGCTGATTTTCACCTCTATAGGACCTTCACACATCTAGCTATACAGCATTTATTCTAGAAAGCAGATGTTTATATCCACACACCTGCCTAAAGGAAATATGCTGCTACAACTAGTGACTGAAATGGAGAAGGGAATAATTAAATGTTTTTGTGAACAAGTATCAGTAATTTGCTTAGTCAGTTTTTTATTAAAATGAAACAGTTGAAAACTAAAACATAATTATCTTATAACGCAAGATAAAATCCTCTCCTCCTTTAGTTGTTTTAAAAATATGTTATATTTTTACTAAACTCTGATATTTTACTAATCACTGCTTTAATGTTTACTTCTGGGAAATCCCCACTTTCAAAACCAAAAGAAAAGAAAAGAAAAAGTCAGGGCTTGCTAACTGATGGTTAGACTGGGATCTATTATAGCTCATCGAATAACTATTTTGAACAGAAAAAAAGCAATGGAATAATCATAATCAAAACGATTGTTTAATATATTTATGTTTCAACAGTAATAGGTGCCTACTGTAACCTCTTGGCATATGAACATCAGCTATAAAACCACAAGAATTAAAATATAACTGAAACTGATAAACTGTCAACACAAGGAAGATTCCCAAAGCCAAAACATAACCCTCCCTCGAGTAATTTAATCAGGATAATCCTGAGAGAATACAAAAGAACTTGCCGTGTGCCTGGGCTAATGGCTGAGCAACATCAGTTCCAGGGGCTCTGTGGTTATATTACAGTGCACTACCACACAAAGACTTGAGTTTGGGAACAGTTTCTGGATGCACAGTTTATGCACTGGTTGTAGTGCCTTGGTTTCAGGCTGAATCCATCTGAATGCCAGAATTCCTTGCTGCATAAAGAATATTTAAATGTGACAAAATGCATGAACAACGACAACAACAACAAAAGAGATTGAAAAGGCCGGATCCTCAGCCCCAGTATGGCTGAATTGCTCTGCTCTGGTGGTGCAAAATAACTGTAATGTTGGTTTGCCTGGACAAAAGATATTTCCCACAGGAAAGGGAAATTCTCAAGTGGTTTAGAGCTGCTGTAGCTGCTCTTTACCCTGTCCCCAAGCCTAAGGAATGTGTAAGAGAAAGGTGGAATGGCTGGGGGATTTCTGAATCCTGACAATCCCTAGCTTCTAGAATGGCCACTTGGGGCCAGAGGCAGCTGGCATAAATGAGAAGCTATTTGAACTGGTACCAGGGACCAGCTTGGTCTCCAGCCAACCATGGGCTGGGATGGGTATAAAGGTGTTATAAAACCACATTCCCTTGCCCTGAAACCAAGCTACACAAGTTGGGGCCACGTAATAGGGGATGGACAATAAAAGCTATTATAACTGATATTTTAAAACTGTGATATACAACTGTAATGCAAATGTAACCTTTTAGTATATAATGCCAATTTTTAGGCATGTCTCCAGACAGGAATACAATTTAATAATCATCTATTGCAATATAAAGCCAAAGAAAGTATCTTAAAATAGTAAATTGTTGCTTTTCATTTCTCCTTTTCATGTACTTTATCTGGAGGGCAACCAGATCAGTAAGCTTAATACTTGTTATTAAATATAAATATCATTACTGCAAGTCAAAGTATTGGGAGACTAGAATATTCTCTTTATCTGTACAGAATGAAGAAGCAAACAAAAAACAATGAAAATAGAGTACTAGTTTTTTAAATGACTCTAAAATCTGTCAAATTTAATGCCTTTATGGTTATTTTGAAAGTAAAAGAATATTATTGTGATAATAATTCACATTGCAAAAAGCTGAAAACAGTATTTTGATATATGTTCTGGCTTTGGCATGGAAAGATATCAGATGTAATGATTGTCTGACACAGATTACTTTCAATATAACACACAAATAAGATTGGGGGCGGGGGGGGGTAAAGAAATCTTAGTGGAAATCTTATTTATTACAAAAATGTAGAATGGAGCAAGCAGATCCCAGACTCTAAACTGAAAGGGAATGTCTATGTAAAGTATAGACAGAAACAAACTAGGAAACAGACTTATAGATGGGTCAAAAAAAAAAGAACCATAATCTGGGGAAAACTAAGGGTTTGGGATCTGAATCCCCAGATTCCAACCTATCACTAGGGGTTGGCTATTGGGTCAGATCTAAAAGTAGAAGGGGACTGATAACTGGTTCCAAATTTTCCATGATGGAAATTGTACAAGAACAGACAATCTTATGATCTATGGATACCAAGGAGTAGAAATCTCCTGTGACTGGTTGATCATATGAACGTTCTGACATTGGGGTCCCAAATCTCATGAGAAGAGCTTGCAAGATTTTAATTTTATAGAATCCAAACCTAAATCTTAACCTTAGAATAGAGCTATGTTTCCTTATACCTTCTTACAACTTTGTCTAGATCCTTAACATGTAAATTAAACCAAAAGGAACTCCCTTACTCATGGGTAGATATCCCTTACTCATGGTAATAGGTCAAAGACAGCCTGACTGAGCTAATATTTATAGCCTTTTGTCTCACTTCAGAATGTGTCCCCTTGGGCACTCCCATTGTTTCTGGGATGTTTCTTTAATACATAATTTCCTGCCCACTGGAAAATATAAACTTGATAATGATAAGGAGGATCTTTCGCTAGGTTAACAATTAACACAGCTTGCATCAGCTCCTTGAGCCATTAGGTCATAGAATCATAGAATCATAGAATATCAGGGTTGGAAGGGACCCCTGAAGGTCATCTAGTCCAACCCCCTGCTCGAAGCAGGACCAATTCCCAGTTAAATCATAGGTCACATGACTGTGATTTCCTGCTAATAGTCTACTAAAAATACTCTCAGGTTTTGACCTAATGCTGGCTCCTGGATAACAGTCTTGTCCCTTTCTCCCTTCCTATTGCAAAATGGAGAACAGTTTAATTGTTAGAGTACATTTAACTTATGATAAACCTGACCTAAATTCGAATACATTTTATACAACCATTAGAAAAATTGTTGTTGTTCATTCAGTAGGGTTGATTCCAAGTACACAAACAAAAAAAAGGAGAACACATTAATAAACATTTTAGCAATTGAAGATAAGAGTATTGTTATCTTCTACTTTGCCTAGCATTTTTGCAAAAAAATATACAGAAGGCCAAATTCTACTCTTGGCTACATTGATATATGTTCAGAGTAACTCAACTGAAATCAGTATTTCACACGGAAATCTGTTACACTACGGTAACCAAGAACAGAATCTGGAGTGGCCTAGAGTATCCAAATTCAGGTCCTGTTTATAGTAAGTTAAGTATAGTAAATTAATTAATTATAATATTATATATGTGCTGAAAAGATTACTTGTTAAAGTAAATGTAACTCACTAAAAAAAAACCATTAAAAATATATGGATACATATACTGTCACACAGAGGTAATAAAAAAGTGTACAGTCTAAAAGTAGAAGAAAGCTTCCATAATTCATGGTTGCATAATTTGCCTAGATAAACCATATTGTGGTTTAAAAGCTAAGGCTATATGAAGTCTGGAGCAAAATAAGGAACTTGGGAAACCTAGCTTCTTCTCATGCTCTTCCAGTTTACAGCTGTTCTGAAGTCATCATAATGACAAAACCCTGGGAACAGAGTTGGGGAACATTGTAGATTCTCAGAGCTATTTTTGGTATTCTGTGAATTACCTCAGAGTTTAGGTTTTTAGGGAAAGCAGAAAATTCAGGCCTCAACAATGATTTAGTTCCTTATCCCTGAGGTTTAATCTAATCAGAATTCATGCTTTCTGTAGCAAAGTTGTTTCATTAAAATATGCTCTATTTTTAATGCTGAGCCCCATGGCACTATATAGAGGTCATTATATTTCAGACTTATAGGAGCGGGAATTGGAGTCAGCATTTGTGTTATTTAATAAAAAGTTCTTGTGGCAGTTCAAAAGTCATATTTCATTGAACACTTACACTGCATTAACATGTTGAACTAGCTACATAATTTATTTTACAAGCCTTTTTGCTAACCAAATATGACAAGAAGAAAAAGATACTATATGATATTTTTCCCCCTTGGGTTTCTGGGAGAAATACTAATTTATATCGTGTTTCAACAGATGATTTTTTTTTCCCTGAAGAGCCAATGCTTCTATTGTAAGTCATTTCATTAGTCTATTTTGTCCTCTTCCACAGTGGAATCTGCATCGCATGGTGTCTAGTTATCTCAGGCAGGTCCTTGAAACTTGATTTCATCCTGGCTTGATGAGAACAATTTTGTTTCTAGGTAGTTTCTAGTCCAAGGCAATTATGACCCCCTCCCCAACCCCTTCTTCTGATTATCCATCTTCCCTTGTTCCTTTAGGAAACCAAAGTATCTTATTTTCAGGGGACTCATTATGAGCACAAGTTCACAGTTAAAAGTCAAAGGAATTTACCTGCTTGTTAGTGCTCTATATTACCGGGTCCAATAGACCCCAGTTAGATTCCTGATCCCAAGTTCTTGCTCTCTGGGCTAGTAGAGGATTTATAATAACCAGCCTATCTGATTTAGGAACACTGACAGTTTCCAGGGTGTGTCACATGCAACGCTCAGCAGAAAGGATGGCATCTGCATTGTGACAAAAATGGAGAGGTAAAATGGAGTAAAATTGGAGTGATGCTATTTACTGAATATTCCAGGATCCAAAACAGACACCTCTCATCTCATGAGAGTGGCATGTTATGAGCAAAAGACTGGGAAAAATAGACTGTTGAATTAAAACCTGGCTTTGACAGGAACTCTTTTGGCAGCTGAGAGCAAATCAATCTCTCTGCCTCAATTTTCCTGCCTGTAAAATTGGCATAATAAGACGCCTGACAATAATGCTGGGAGGACTAATTAGTTAATGGACTCGTTTCATCCTTAATAGAACCCCATCAACAACAGTAAGGAAGAATCCAGGGATGAATTTGGCCCAATGTCTGTAATCACTTTGAATTGGGGCGGGGATTATTATTTACTATCTATTTGCATGGTATCTAGCACAATCAATCCCCAGTTTATTTGCACAATATCAATATATACACATGAAAAGTATCATATACTGATCAGTATTTTAGCCCACTATACTTTGAAGTGATTTTAGAGTTTTAAATGTATATTTTGAAATTAAACCAGAAGAGTGTGTGTTCTTTATATGGGGGAAAAAAAGGTTCAGAATGTAACTGGTGATGTGGCAAAGTCTGCTTTCATGAAAAAAATATATATATTTTTTGTAATTAGTCAATATTTCCATTGATGTTAACTTTGAATTGATTTTTATTAGACAATACATCTTCATGATAATACTTTGCGGATAAATATTTTTCCCCATTTCTAGCAGTACCACTTCCATTGTCTTGCACAGCCTCTTCATTTCATTATTTGGTTCTATTTTTGTTTTCTAAATGAAATATCACATTTTACAAGATTTGTGCTTCCTTCTTAACTCCCTGAAAATCCCAGAGGGACTTGTCACATTATCTGTCCTTGCTGACATAGTAACAGAGGTACTGGAGTCCTTATGGGAAGTTAGTGACTCAGCATTGCCCTGGTCCTTATTGAGCCCAAGCATGGACATTCTAGGGAATATAATCTGGAGGATCAATGGGGGCTTTAGTCATGGCAGTAATGTATGGTGGGGAAAGGGAAGGGATACAAAGAGAAGCTGCCTTCCTTTTTTTAATAGAGAGATTGGGGAGAAACCAGACCTGTAGTGGGGCTTTCCACTGAGGAAGAAGAGATTAGGAAAAGGCAAGAGCTCTATTGGTTGATAAGGCCTAAGAGGAGTGGCCTGTAAATGGCCAGGGAGCAGGATGCTGGAAGAGACTGGAGAAGAAGGAATCCCCAGGGATGTGTGGTTCAATAGAGGGAAATACTGCTTCTGACCCCTGCACAAAGGGGGGAAGATTTAGATCTGCACCTTAAAGCAAATGGACATGCTCTGCTGTGAGAGAAGAAATGTGCACTTTAGGCCTGCCGTGGACACCTGCTCTTGCTCAGGTGACCTGGGTTGGAGTTTTCAGAGAGGACTGGAGCAAAAGCCCTCTGTGATAGAGGTCAGCCAAGTGTGGCACCACAGCGGAGCCCTGCCTCACTTCCCTTTACTCGGGTTATAAACAAGTCCAGACAAACCTTTTTAATCAAAGAGCACAGTTTCTAGTTTCCTGTATATCATCTATATATTCTAGTACATCCTTCCAGGTACTTATATGACCCCCATTGCCATCAGACTTTTATTCTCACATTACCCTCAGGAAGTAGAGAAATATCATCTAATGATAATCTTGTGGCAAATGGGATTTTCCTTGCCATGGTGGAAACCTCAGGAGACAAATCTATGCCAGCATTATGTCACCTCCTCCTCCTGTTCTGTGCCTCCCTTGCATAGAGGACAGTCTATGATGAGGCAGGAGGAGACAGGGCTGTAGTAAATTGCACTCTGGCAAACCTGGGCAGCATGGGTCCTTAAGGTAGTGTTCTAGCCTGCACAAGTTAGACTAGCCCTATAGGTGTTTGAATTTGTGCTGAAGCTGGGGGAAGGCAGTTTAGTTCTCAGACTGCTCCAGGCTTAGATGCAGTAGGAAGGAGGTTTAAAAAGCACCTTTTCCTCTCCCTTTCTGAGCTATATGTCAGGCAAAAATTTCACACAGCTGCAAGTCATGTCCTTAGATTTATCCTTGATTCAGTTGGTCACTTAGTGGCTTTATTTGCTCTGGCATTTCTGCCTGTTGATTGTCTGTCTGTGTTGATTCAACTTTGAGGGTAGTGATCCATCCTTACATTTCTGAGACAGCTTCTTGAACGTCTACTATTTTAGTGCTCAGCTTTTCTAATGAATTGTCTATTTTCGTTTCAAGCTTTACAAATGCTATGTGTAAAACAGTTGTACGGTTGGCGACCGTTTTGTGGTACAATGCTCCTGACCATCTATCTGTAAATTAGCTGTTACACAATAGTGATCTCTTGCTCTTGAGAAAGATTTTTTCTCTGCAGTTTTCTACAATCTTTCTGAATAAGTCAGCTAACATTAGGGTGCCCCAGATAATGAACTCCCCCTCAAATCATTAGCCAAGCCCTGTGATAATGTTGGATAGCATTGTGGATATCGACACTGCTCCATCTACATGGCCTAGTCTGTACCATGATTCTCCCCCCATCCTCTTTGAGATGGCTATTTCTGTCAGCAGCACTAGCCTCAAGAAGTGTTTGCAATGATCCTCCACAGTATGGCTGGTCCCTGTAACCTTCTTGTCACCCTTCCTTTCACCTTATGCATGTGTTCAGGACAAGTTATAATCTGGCCCCAAGTGGGTAACATTATAAATCATTAATAGGCTTGTAGAATCCTCTGCTACCAGGGTATGTCTACACTAAGAAATTAGGTCGAATTTATAGAAGTCGATTTTTAGAAATCGATTTTATACAGTCGATTGTGTGTGTCCCCACTTAAGACCATTAAGACCATTAAGTCGGCAGAGTGCATCCACAGTACCAATGCTAGCATCGACTTCCAGAGTGTTGCACTGTGGGTAGCTATCCCACAGTTCCCGCAGTCTCCGCCACCTATTGGAATTCTGGGTTGAAATCCCAATGCCTGATGGGGCAAAAACATTGTCGTGGGTGGTTCTGGGTACATGTCGTCAGGCCGCCCCTCCCTCACTCCCTCCATGAAAGCAATGGAAGACAATCATTTTGCGCCTTTTTTCCTGGGTTGCTTGTGCAGATGCCATACCACGGACCCCGCTCAGCTCACCGTCATCGTATGTGTCCTGGGTGCTGGCAGACGGGTACTGCATTGCTACACAGTAGCATCTCATTGCCTTGTGGCAGCAGACGGTGCAGTACAACTGGTAGCTGTCATCGTCTTCGTCTCCTGGGTGCTCTTGGCCAACCTCGGTGAGGTCTGTCAGGGGCGCCTGGGCAGACATGGGTGCTCCTAACAGACCTTGGTGAGGTCTGTCAGGGAGCTCCTGCACATAAATGGAGTGACACCAGGTCATTCTCTTCTTAAGTTTCGTCTCATGGAGATTCAGTCTGCCTGGAAACGATGATGGCTACAATCGTACTGTACCGTCTGCTGGCGAGCAACCAGGAGATGATGACAGCTACCAGTCATACTGCACCATCTGCTGCCAGCCTACCCCTTTCTCCCCCCTCCCTCCCTCTGTGAAAGCAACGGCCGACAATAGTTTTGTGCCTTTTCCCGTGCAGGCGCAATATTGCTGTCAGCATCATCATCCACCCATCGCTTCTGCTGCCACTCCGCTCTCCTGCTCTCCTGCAGACGCGATACCACGGAAAGCATGGAGCCCGCTCAGATCACCACAGCAGTTATGAGCATTGTAAACACCACGCGCGTTATCCAGCAGTATATGCAGAACTAGAACCTGCAAAAGCAGGCGAGGAGGTGATGGCCGCGCAGTGACAAGAGTGATGAGGACATGGACACAGACTTCTCTCAAAGTACAGGCCCCTGCAATTTGGACATCATGGTGGTAATGGGGCAGGTTCATGCTGTGGAACGCCGATTCTGGACCTGGGAAACAAGTACGGACTGATGGGACTGCATAGTGTTGCAGGTCTGGGACGATTCCCAGTCACTGCAAAACTTTCGCATGCGAAAGGGTACTTTCATGGAACTTTGTGACTTGCTTTCCCCTGCCCTGAAGTGCCAGAATACCAAGATGAGAGCAGCCCTTACAGTTCACAAATGAGTGGCAATAGCCCTGTGGAAGTTTGCAACGCCAGACAGCTACCGGTCAATCGGGAATCAATTTGGAGTGGGCAAATCTACTGTGGGGGCTGCTGTGATCCAAGTAGCCAATGCAATCACTGAGCTGCTGCTATTAAGGGTAGTGACTCTGGGAAACATGCAGGTCATAGAGGATGGTTTTGCTGCAATGGGATTCCCTAACTGTGGTGGGGCGATAGACAGAAACCATATCCTTATCTTGGCACCAGAGCAGCAAGGCAGTGAGTACATAAACTGCAAGGGGTACTTTTCAATGGTGCTGCAAGCACTGGTGGATCACAAGGGACGTTTCAGCAACATCAATGTGGGATCGCCGGGAAAGGTACATGACACTTACTTCTTCAGGAACTCTGGTCTGTTTCAACAGCTGCATCAAGGAACTTTCTTCCCAGACCAGAAAATAACCATTGGGGATGTTGAAATGCCTATAGTTATCCTTGGGGACCCAGCCTACCCCTTGCTCCCATGGCTCATGAAGCCATACACAGGCAGCCTGGACAGTAGTCAGGAGCTGTTCAGCTACATGCTGAGCAAGTGCAGAGTGGTGGGAGAATGTGCATTTGGACATTTAAAAGTGTGCTGGCACAGTTTACTGACTCGGTTAGACTCAACAAAAACAATATTCCCATTGTTATTACTTCTTGCTGTGCGCTCCACAATATCTGTGAGAGTAAGGGGGAGACCTTTATGGTGGGGTGGGAGGTTGAGGCAAATCGCCTGGCCACTGATTACGCGCAGCCAGACACCAGAAAGGTTAGAAGAGTACAGGAGGGTGTGGTGCACATCACAGATACTTTGAAAACCAGTTTCATGACTGGCCAGGCTATGTTGTGAAAATTCTGTTTGTTTCTCCTTGACGAACCCCCCCCCCCTTGATTCACTCTACGTCCCTGTAAGCCTACTGTCCTCCCCTACCCACTTCGATCACCACTTGCAGAGGCAATAAAGTCATTGTTGTTTCAATTCATGCATTCTTTATTAATTCATCACACAAATAGGGGAATAACTGCCGAGGTAGCCCGGGACAGGTGGGGGAGGAGGGAAGCACCGGGTGGGGTGGGGGAGGAGGGAAGGACAAGGCCACACTGCACTTCAAAACTTATTGAATGCCAGCTTTCTGTTGCTTGGGCAGTCCTCTGGGGTGGAGTGCTTGGGTGCCTGGAGCCCCCCCCCACATTCTTGGGCATCTGGGTGAGGAGGCAATGGAACTTGGGGAGGAGGGTGGTTGGTCACACAGGGGCTGTAGCAGCGGTCTGTTCTTTTGCCTTTCCTGCATCTCAACCATATGCCGGAGCATATCAGTTTGATCCTCCAGTAGCCTCAGCATTGCCTCCTGCCTTCTGTCAGCAAGCTGACACCACCTATCATCTTCAACCCACCACTTATTATCTTCAATTCATCACCTGTCCTCATGTTCATATTGTGCTTTCCTGGACTCTGACATTGCTCGCCTCCACGCATTCTGCTGGGATCTTTCAGTGTGGGAGGACTGCATGAGCTCAGAGAACATTTCATCGCGAGTGCATTTTTTTTTGCCTTCTAATCTTCGCTAGCCTCTGGGATGGAGAAGATAATGTGAGCATTGAACATTTACAGCTGCTGGAGGGGAAAATAGGGAGAGTAGTAGTTAAAAAGACACATTTTAGAGAACAATGGGTAGACTCTTTCATGGTGAACCAACCTGTTAACATTATATAGCACATGTGCTTTCAGTACAAGATCGCATTTTGCCTCTTATATTGATGGTTTGCCAATTTGGTGTGAGAGATCACACAGGCAGAGCCGGTGGGCAACAGAATTCTGCTTGCAGGCAGCCATTGTAAGCCACAGTTTTTTGGCTTCTTTAACGTTCATAACATGTGGGAATGGTTTCAAACAACAGCGCCCTCATTCCCATACCAAGCAGCTGTTGGATTGGCCATTTAAAATGGGTTGGCAATTTAAAAGGAGGGGCTGCGGTTTTCGGGTTAACGTGCAGTACAAACCCAACTAACCCCCCCGCCCCCCCCACACACCGAATTCTCTGGGATGATCGCTCCACCCCTCTCCCCACCATGTGGCTAACGGCAGGAAGATTTCTGTTCAGCCACAGGCACACAGCCCAGCAGGAACGCCCACCTCTCCCCATCCCCCCCCCCCCACAATTCTCTGGGATGATTGCTTCACCCCTCCCCCCACCGCGTGGATAACAGTGGGGAATATTTCTTTTCAGCCACAGGCACACAGCCCAGCAGGAGCAGCCACCTCTGAATGTCCCCTTAATACAATTACCCTATTTCAACCAGGTGACCATGAGGAGTGACCATTCAGGAGAGCTTTATGGAGATGTCCCTGGAGGATTTCCACTCCATCCCCAGACACATTAATAGACTTTTCCAGTAGCTGTACTGGCCACAAATGCAACCCAAGTCTTCAGAGCAAATTAATCATTAAACACGCTTGCTTTTAAACCATGTATTATATTTACAAGGTACACTCACCAGAAGTCCCTTCTCCACCTGGCGGGTCTGGGAGCTGCCTTGGGTGGGTTTAGGGGGTAGTGGCTCCAGATCCAGGGTGAGAAACTGTACGTGGCTCTCGGGGAAAATGGTTCCTCCGCTTGCTTGTTGTGTACTATCTTCAACCTCCTCCTCCTCTTCATCTTCCTCATCCCCAAAATGCGCATCCCTGTTGCGTGATAATCTATGACAGAGTCAAAGCACAGGGGTGGGTAGTGGTGGCTACACCCCCTAGAATGGCATGCAGCTCATCATAGAAGTGGCATGTCTGGGGCTCTGACCCCAAGCGGCCACTTGCCTCTCTGGTTTTTTGGTAGGCTTGCCTGAGCTCCATAAGATTCACACGGCATTGCTGCAGGTCCCTGTTATAGCCTCTGTCCTTCATGCCCTTGGAGATTTTTTCAAATGTTTGGGCATTTCATCTTTTGGAATGGAGTTCTGATAGCACAGATTAATATCCCCATACAGCGATCAGATCCTGTACCTCCTGTTCGGTCCATGCTGGAGCTCTTTTGAGATTCTGGGACTCCATCATGATCACCTCTGCTGATGAGATCTGCACTCACCTGCGGCTTGCCACACTGGCCAAACAGGAAATAAGATTCAAAAGTTCGCGGGCCTTTTCCTGTCTACCTGGCCAGTGCATCTGAATTGAGAACGCTGTCCAGAGCGGTCACAATGGAGCACTCTGAGATAGCTCCCGGAGGCCAATACCATCGAATTGTGACCACACTACCCACATTACCCCAAATTCGACCCAGCAAGGTCGATTTCAGTGCTAATCCCCTCGTCGGGAGAGGAGTACAGCAATCGATTTTAAGATTCCTTTAAGTCGAAAAAAATGGCTAGGTCATGTGGACGGGTGCAGGATTAAATCGATCTAACACTGCTAAATTTGACCTAAACTCGTAGTGTAGACCAGGGCTGAATGTTCCATTTGGTAATCTGGTTAAAGCACGTGCACATTATCTACTTTTTCCTCAGACCTTACAAAGAGATTCTCATTGTGTTGTTACTGTGCAGGTGCAGGTGCACAAATGAAATTCTCTCTCTGGTACATACTGATATAACAGAGCATCCTGGCTCCAATGAAACAATTACAATGTATCATGACAATTATCTGACACATCAAGGACTCGCCAAGGTCCCACTCACAGAATGGACACCACACACTTTTCTCGCACACGTACATATTCCCTCTGGCTCTCTCAGTGATTCCTTGCAGCCTTAGTGGTAGAACTGTAATGATTTTATTGAAATCACATTGCTATTGGATAGATATTAAGCTACCATTCAAATTAAATCAAGTTTGGACTGGACCCAGTATGATTTCAGTCAGAGTATATTAACCATTATTCTGGTAAATGGGAACATGCTCTGGGTGACATATCTTTCCTTTACAAATAAAGCAAACAGTGAACACTGAAAATTATGTTTAAGTAATGTTAATGGTCTAATTTACACCAATAAAAATATGCACCTTTAGAATTAAAGCTGTCACATTACGCTAAATTCTTCCCTTGTTTCTCTGCTGGCAATTGACTTCTTTAGGGATTCATGAGTTATTTGTCCTTCTGTTCTTAACTGTGATGTACCGTAGGTGTACAGAGGTCTTCCAACAGCATATGATCTTAAGCCAGCTACACCACTGTGGAGATGTGAATGTACACCTTTAAATGGTTATAGAACACCATGCAGTACTGTCAGGTGAAAAACTATCATACTTTGAGATACTGCTAGTTGTACTAGGCAAATCTGGAAATCAAAGTATTCTCTGCTTGGCATTTTTGTGTTCCTCACAGTTACTGATTTATAAATTCCAGCTCATAAGATTCAAACCTTGTGGTAAAATTGCAAGCTGAAGATGATTAAGAGCTTCAAACATCACACATACAGTAACAATTACATTTTAAGACAATCTTAGTGTCATAAATATAAAGGGAAGGGTAAACCCCTTTGAAATCCCTCCTGGCCAGGGGAAAGCTCCTCTCACCTGTAAAGGGTTAAGAAGCTAAAGGTAACCTCGCTGGCACCTGACCAAAATGACCAATGAGGAGACAAGATACTTTCAAAAGCTGGGAGGAGGGAGAGAAACAAAGGGTCTGTGTCTGTCTGTATGCTGGGTCTTGGCCGGGGATAGACCAGGAATGGAGTCTTAGAACTTTTAGTAAGTAATCTAGCTAGGTATGTGTTAGATTATGATTTCTTTAAATGGCTGAGAAAAGAATTGTGCTGAATAGAATAACTATTTCTGTCTGTGTATCTTTTTTGTAACTTAAGGTTTTGCCTAGAGGGGTTCTCTATGTTTTTGAATCTAATTACCCTGTAAGATATCTACCATCCTGATTTTACAAGGGGGATTTCTTTATTTCTATTTACTTCTATTTTTTATTATAAGTCTTCTTGTAAAAAACTGAATGCTTTTTCATTGTTCTCAGATCCAAGGGTTTGGGTCTGTGGTCACCTATGCAAATTGGTGAGGCTTTTTATCCAACATTTCCCAGGAAAGGGGGGGGGTGCAAGTGTTGGGAGGATTATTCATTGTTCTTAAGATCCAAGGGTCTGGGTCTGTAGTCACCTAGGCAAATTGGTGAGGCTTTTTACCAAACCTTGTCCAGGAAGTGGGGTGCAAGGTATTGGGAAGTATTTTGGGGGGAAGGACGCATCCAAACAGCTCTTCCCCAGTAACCAGTATTAGTTTGGTGGTGGTAGCGGCCAGTCCAAGGACAACGGGTGGAATATTTTGTACCTTGGGGAAGTTTTGACCTAAGCTGGTAAAGATAACCTTAGGAGGTTTTTCATGCAGGTCCCCACATCTGTACCCTAGAGTTCAGAGTGGGGGGGGGGAACCTTGACACTTAGTCTAGCTAAATTTAATCTGAATTGAAGTGAATATCTGCTTTCTTGCTCCTGATATATGTAAACTAAATGGTTTTCTTGGCTTTAAGATAAATTGTGGGTATTTTAATACTCCCATTAATTTATTTCTGTATTTAAAGTTCTGTTGTCCAACAGATTTTTAAAGATTTGTGAAAGATGCAAAGTTAGTCATGTGAATAGAATACTGCTGCTCTAAAATGTGTACCAAGATATTCAACAATAACGCAGTAAGACATTATTAAATTAGTTCTATATAATATTGTTATTGAATTAGTACAGCTTAAATACAGCTTTTCTTTAAAAATATAATAAGGCTTCTGTGAAACTAGTGTTTAGTATACATGTTAATTATTCTATGTGGGGGGGAGACTTACAATACACAATTAGGATGGCATATTATTCTTTTGAGTCAGGGCTTTCCCTTTTTTTATGCCAATCTGTTCCCTTTGAGAAGGGGCAATTTTTTTCATAAATGCAAAAAAAAAGAAGACCAAGAAAGCTTGTGGAGATATCTGTGGGAGTTAATTAATACACTTACAATAATGGCATCTGAACTCATATGTTACAAACTAAACTCTGTCCTCTCTTGACTGTGATGTATAAATGAATGTCTGTCCCCTGCAGCTTTTCCTTGTAAATAAGTAAAACTGAATTTACTAGTAATATTTTTCCATATACAACTTCAAGGTTTTCTCAGTAACCTAATAGTGTTATTTACGTGTTTACCTTTACACAGTAAAGAAAATACTACTGTGAACTTTTATCAGAAGTGTTTTTATACACACTGTCTAAACAAAGCTAATATTTTGAGAATCTAATTTTGACCCTAACTCCAGGATCCCATTTCACATGACCATTGATGGAACTCACTAAGGATTCTGGTGCAAAGAAGTGTGGGTTCTCATTGAACCCACCACACTAGATAATGGCTGGTAGGACAAAGGTAGATGCCTGTTCTCTCTGGCATGAGGACTGTAACTAACTGGAAAGAAGATACTGATAGGTTACTTATAGTATCTGCTCACCTGGCAAAAACCGGTGGAGAAACTGCTCTTTTGGCTCCTATGATTGTACCAACATTGGTATCCTAGCAATCAGTGGAGGCATTACTGGCCTGTTTTTATCTGATTATTTTCATAATAGGAAGGAGTCTCTGTTCTGTTACACCTGTAAACAATTTTCCATCACATATGCTCTACACATTATCCCAACTGAATTCAATGGCAAAACTCCCGCTAATGTCAGTGGAGACCACATTTCACCTTAGGTTTTGAGAAGTGTTTATATATGCATAGGCTTATGATCCTGATGTCTTATGAGGGCCACAGTCCTCCCTGGCAGAATGAAGCCTCTATTGATTCCCAAGCTTATATCTATGTTCATTATGATTTTGTTATGTGATATATGATACTCTGTTATGATTATTTTAAATATACAGCTACATTACTTCCTTTAAGATTAGTTGTTCAGTTGCATGTCATTGTGCTTGGACACCATGTACATGTCTCCCATTTTCTGTATCATTAATCATTACATTTGTCATGTAGCCCACTTCTGGAGAACCCATGATCCTTAACTGTGGTCATCTGAATTCCTCCCTACTCATGGCCCTGTATCCTCATGACCACCAGGCTTGGGTTGTCAGTGCTGCTTGGACCGGAGGTGGAAACAGTCCTTAGCTATCTGGTAGCTGGGAATAAACTGAATTCTTGGTGCATGGTGCCTTCACCTAGAGGTCAGGTGAATAAATTAATATGCAGCACCTCTGACCTGTAGAACTTGAATGAAAATCAATCAAGGATCAAGTTTAAAACAGAAAATCCACTTCCTTAAGAGAAATGACAATGTTAATTTAAAAAAAGGGGTAAGGATGGAATCTGGGTACAGGGAAAAGGAAGGAAAATCAAGAGGAAAAAGATAAATTATTGAACAGGTTAAACCCCACAACAATAATCAGACCTCACCTAAAATGAAAATATCCTCTCTAATAACTATGAATAGTCAAAATCCCCCACAGAACATAAAAAGCCAAGGGGTGAAATACGAGAGGCTGCCCACAGGTGCTGGAGTATTGGTTTTCATGCTGCTATGTGTATTGGACATCTATAGGGATGTTTTACTGCACGTACTTATCTGTATTCAGTCAAACACTGGAATGTTGCAAGCCTGAGCATTGCATTGTGGTGTGGTACCACACACCCTTTCAACTCTAGGTGAACCTTCACCTGGCTATGGGCCCAGTGACCAGAACTCTCCTCACCCCAAAGCCCTCTACTTGCTAGTTAAGTGTGGAATGCAATCAAAACTCACTGTTGTGATGTCCAACTGTGGGAAAAGCAGAACCCACATTGTGGGCCTTATGGTGTGAAGCATGTCTATGTGGCTCAAATCTTGACCTTCCCTTCCCTTCTAGGACAAGAGGGGAGAGGACAAGAGAGAGAGGGAGGTTGGCAGATGAACTTCTCCGTCTAGATATGGAGTCTTGAGGCTTCTTTCTCCTCCTGGGCCTGTCTTAAGGCTGGTTATATCTTGGGTGGAAGGCCTGACTTCTGTCCCTGCCTGCTGTGTTCAATAGCCAAGCTGTTTCAGACAGCTAGCTGAATGGGAACATCCCCTGGGAAGCTACAGGCTTCAGTTCAGGTGGACCCCTCTGGTTGAGAGCCAAAATGGGGTTTTAACCCCTACTCTTCAGAGTGTGAGGAGCAGCGTCTCATTCTCTTGCTAGCAGTTGACGTCCAGTTGACTCAGCATATGTCCAAGCAGTCTCAGCCATGTTCAGGCAGTTGGAGCCTGTAGTTGGTTGCCCTCGTATGTTGTTCAGGTTTCTGGCTTGGCAACTCCCCTTTTTGTCCTGTCCCTGGACCCATTTCTGATTGGGATCTCAAGCACAGGCTAAGGCAGTTCCAATTTCTGCAGACTCTGTCTGCATGAGCTGCTGGGAGCTGCATTTCTCAAGTCCCCAAAATAACACAGGTTTCAGAGTAACAGCCGTGTTAGTCTGTATTCGCAAAAAGAAAAGGAGTACTTGTGGCACCTTAGAGACTAACCAATTTATTTGAGCATGAGCTTTCGTGAGCTGTGAGCTGTAGCTCACGAAAGCTCATGCTCAAATAAATTGGTTAGTCTCTAAGGTGCCACAAGTACTCCTTTTCTTTTTGCAAAATAACACAGAATCTACAATCACATCTGTGATTCATTTGTCTTGAGAGTCCCTGGCAATGTGGGAGGGATATGGTGTGAGGTGGAATAATGTATTTGCTTCCCTAAGTACTCATACACTCGTATATACACTAGTGGCTGGGATATGATAAGTACTCTCAACATAATGCACTACCATCTATTTGGATGGCCCAGATTCTCTCATAAAAAGGGGCAACGATTTTTTTAAGGGCTTAACTTTTATTTTTTCAGCATTTTTTGAAAGGTTGACTACATTGTTTCTAATTACTTATCAAGATGACATTTTGTGCAATCTGGTTAATTGGAATGCCTTATAGTGCCAGTTTAGTTAAGAAAAGAACTGCAGAAGGGCGCTGTCGCTTAAGGATGAAAATGAGCTTAATTTTTCTAAACCACGTTCATGTCAGTGGCAAAACATCTGTAAGCCCTGTGGCCTGAAGCTCAAGGGAGTAAGGAGCTCTCTGGTTCCATCTGTTTGTCAACAGGGGGAAGAACTGCCACATAGCTCCTTAATGGCCATAAGCTATTTACCCAGAACTTGTGCTGGACAGAAGCTTGCTGAATGTACAGAGCTTTTTGCCACAACTGTTGGTGAACAGAGGGAAGTATGGCTCCAGAGAGCTTCATCTCCTTAAGATTTCTACCAAGGGTTCCTCCAAAGACACTTTGGGAGTCACCATAACTGACCCCAAACTAAAAATTGATTGAGTAGTGGACCTGAACTAAGGGGGAACAGCACTCCTACCTTGGGGCAAAAAGTGCATCCACAGCAATAGGGTCTTCATTCAATGGTTTTATATGCTACTACTGGTTCCTTTCTCCTGAGAAGCCTGTGCTACTTGAAGAATTCTTTGCTGAAGCTTTACAGGACAGCAGAAGAGATGAGTGAACTTCAATGAGGCCCCTCTTACCTAGCCACTAAATAAAGCTGATATTACTTTAGTTAGACCAGGTGGTAAAGCCTTATGACAGGACCAGATCAGACAAGACAGGACCAACCATCACTTCTCAAGGGACAGGAGTGCCCAAATGTACCTCAGGATTCTGAGACTATGCTACCCTCTCATACCAAACTCTGAGTAAGGTTAACAGATGAGGAAATGTGTTATGATAAAGGGATATTTGCCTCTTGGACACTTACACTAATGAGTGGGCAACTGATCTAATGTTCTGTTGCCAATATTACCATGGGTGAGTGTGTTATTTATCATCCAGATTGGTATAGTGTTGTTGTGTTTTCCAAGTTGATGTTATGTTCCCTTTTCCTCTAACAGCCTCCCTTGTTCCATACAAAGGCACAGTGCTTGTGAGTGGGGAAGAACCGTTTTATTAATGGTGCCCTGGAATGTTATTTAGTGATGGCAGAAATTCTGTGTTGGGGCTCAAGCCCATTGTGTTTGTTAGTTAAAACAAGTTCTCTGAACCCAGCTCTTGCTGCTACCAACAACATCTGGCAGAAGAGTTACACATCAGTCAAATTTTCAACCAATATGCACACAAATCCACAGAATTTCTGTACATCATATCTTGCAGTCTTAAGATTTTAAACAACATAATGAGACTATGGGTACTGTATGTTTGTACATCACATTTGCTTTGTAAGTGGAATAGACTATTCTGATTTCTTCCTTTTCATCTGAGATAGTTTCAAGTGCACTTCCAGACTGTATAAATATTCTCTGCAACATTCCCCCAAATCTTCTCTCACCCACATACACTGTGTATTTCTAATTATTCCTGACAATGTGCAATTAATCTAAATTGTCAAGGAGACCGCAATTTTGCACGGAGGAGATTTAATGTGATAGCTTCTAGGAAGGGTGGCTACAAGTATTCAGGGTCAAAGTGATGGATGAGTAGTGGTGTTATAGTGTCTTTTTTTTAAAAAAAATGTGTAGTACTCTGTAAATATAGTCTTGGCATGTAAGCAAAAAAACAGCATCAGAGTGGAACTAAAAAGCCCTCGCCCAGATTTCAATCTCCTTCTGCCAAAATGATCTCAAAATACAAGAGCAAACTTAATTGTTTACTTTACTTGACTACTGGTTACAGACTGAATAGATGTGACCTATGGAATAAGATTTGACCCGTTCTATCATGTACATCTTCCTATAAGTAATGCCATATTTTGAATTATATTGGAGGTTTTGTGTGAAACAAAATTCTCATGGAATCACTCAGCATCTTAGTACCTTTGTATAATAAAATAATAATTAATAATAATAATAATAAATATAATATAGCTATATCTTCTCATCAGCAGATTTTTATAGGAACATAAGAATGGTAACACTGAGACAGCCCAATGGTCCATCTAGCTTAGTATCCTGTCTTCCAATAGTGGCCAGAGCCAGATGCTTCAACGGGAATGAACAGAACAGGACAATTATCAACTTATTAATTCCCCTTGAACAGTCCCAGCTTCTGGCAGTTAGAGGTTTAGGGACATTGAGGCATGGGGTTGCATGCCTGCCCATATTGGCAAATAGCTATTGATGGATCTATGCTCCATGAACTTATCTAATTCTTTCTTCAACCCAGTTATACTTTTGGCTTTCACAATATCATCTGGCAATGAGTTCCACACATTGACTGTACACTTTGTGAAGGCCTGCTTCCTAATGTTTCTTTTAAACCTGCTGCCTATTAATTTTATTGGGTGACACCTGGTTCTTGTGTTATGTGAAGGGGTAAATAACACTTCCTTGTTCATTTTCTCTGCACCATTCATGATTTTACAGACCTCCGTCATATACTTCCTTAGTCATCTCTTTTCTAAACTGAACAGTCTTAGTCTTTCTAATCTGTCCTCATATGAAACTTCCATACCACTAATCACTTCTGTTTCTCTTCTCTATACCTTTTCCACTTCTAATATATCTTTTTTGAGATGGGGCGACCAGAACTGTACACAAGTATTCAAGGTGTGGGTGTACCATGGATTTATATAGTGGCATTTTGATATTTTCTGTTTTATGACCCATCCCTTTTCTAATGGTTCCTAACATCTCAAAATGTTACACAATCTTTTAATGTATTTTTCCTCACAACACCCCTATTAAATGACATATTTAATTATGAGCTTCATTCCCAGCAGAAACAACATACAACTGGGGGAAACTTATGTTTATTTTTTAAATTAAAAGTAAGGAATGCTCTCCCCTTCTCTGAGGTCTGCTTGAGCCCAATAGGTGGCAAATTTAATACAACAGGATGCAGCAACAAAATTCAGTGGTGGTGGGGAGAGATGATTACTGCAAAAAGATCAGAATTTAAAGCTGGCAAAAGGAATACATTCTTATTGCTAGGGATACAATGGTTTATCACCCAATAACACCTAAGGGCTTTATGTATTCTGATAATAATACAGCAAGCTGTTACATAGCACTTGTCATCAGTAGATCTCAAAGCACTTTACAAAGGAAGGTTGTATCCTTATGCTCATTTGACAGAGGGGGAAATGGAGGCACAGAAGTGAATTCACCTGCCCACTCAGGAAGTAGGTGGCAGAGCCAGCAAAAGAAACCAGGTCTCCTGGGGCCTATTCTTGTGTTCTATCCAGTAGGGCACAAACCACCTGTGCTTTCTGGGTTGTGCATTAACATACCAGCTGTTGGCTTCCAGAAACGATAATATGAAGCCAAATTCCTGGAAATGTTAATGAAGGATTATAGGGCCACATCCCGGAATATCAGAGTAACTCCATTGATTTCACTGGTACTATGCTGATTTATTCCATCTAAGGATCTGGCCTAGTGCCTCTAGTTATGGGTTACTGTTTGTGTAATGAAAGCTTTCTGTGGGAGATGCTATATTATTCTTTTAGAAAAGTTAACTATAGACATTTGTCCTTCTTTTCCCTGAAATAAGACAAGATAAATACAGCCTGAAATGCATTAGGTGAGAAGTTACTCACAAATTCTTTTCCCAGCATAGGTACTGCTGTTACAAAAATGAGGTTGGATGTTGCTGCTCACACTGTTTCTTATGATCTCCTTTATTGCTTTAATTATGAGAAACATTGTACAACTTCTTGACAACAGTGGGTCTCATTTATTACTACTCAACACTTTAGTAAAAGTTCTGTGTTTTTTAATTGTCATTTGATGTTGGTGTTAAAGTTTTTTTTGACAAACACAGTAATTTTTCCAATGCTAGACTGGCCTAAAATATGAAACCAAAATTGAAAGAACAAACCCTAATACATCTAGAAGATAACTGTTTCAAGGTAAATAAAAACTTGGGTATATCTGTTTTGTTTGTTTTGTGCATATGTAGGTACCTAGCACCATCATGACCAGATGACATTATAAGCAAATTATGACAGATTAAAGGGTTTTTGTTTTTTAAAAGAATCACTAAAGGCCAGATTCTGCCCCCCATTAGTAGAGGAATGGTAAGTAGATTTTGGATGTCAGTGAAATATTTGATACTGTGCCTTAAGAAATCATACTTGAAAAATTAATTTTGCCTTGAGTTATTGTCATGTGGTTTGAAAATTGCCTGAAGGTGCATACACAAAGGATAACAATAAACAGTACTGTGTCAGGTAAGTGTGGAGAGGTGGGGAGTTGCAGAGATTCTTATGGGGTTCAAGTATTTTGTTAATTAGATGATCTAGAAAAGATAACTTTGTAGTTAATAGTAAATTTGGAGATATTGCAAATCTCATTGAGGAAAATCCAAAGGAACCTGGAGAGATCAGAAATATGGGTAGAAAAGAACAAAAAATATTAAACCTTGAAGAATGTAAGATAATATGTCAAGAGGAAAGATAATCAGAAAGACAGATAGTGCTGGTAAGACTGCACCTGGAATATCATATTTAGTTCTGGGTTCCTTGCTAATGGAGCAATGCACCAAAAGATGACAAACATGATTAAGGAGTTGAAGAAATTCACTGTAAGAGGGAAAGTTAGCAGACTTAAGATGTACATTTCCAGTCAGCCTCCATTTTTTAGGGTACAGTTTGCACCTATATTTTCCCACCACACAGGTAGTCAGTCATATTTCTGCATGCAGTTCAACTGCAGGAACTGAAGTGTGAGAGCAAATTATGATTGCAATAGAGAAGCCACCATTGTGAAGGTATACAAATGACTGTATACAGCCTGGCTAAATGATAAAAAGGGAATATTGCAGCTATCTGAAACAAATTAATTACCTATAAGACTTCTCATTTTATTATAGGCAGCCCAGGAAGCAATGCCTATAGTTAACGTTGCCCAACACTCTCCCTTATAAGACCCTATTTTCAGTTGTTTATAAAGCTGCAAGACTTAAACCAGCCATGCAACCTTGACTTTGCCCCTTTGAGTATGTCTGCACAGCCATTAAGCACCTGTGGTTGGCCCAGATCAGCTGACTTTGGCTTGCGGAGCTTTTGCTGCAGGGCTGTAAAATTTCTGTGTAGACATTTTGGGCTCCAGCTGGAGCCTGGGTTCTGAGACCCAGGTTCTGAGGGTCGGCATCGATCTCCTGGTGACTACTGAAAGCAACCCAGGAAATTTTAATAGGATATTTTAAGAAAATGACATTATGTCATTCTGGGGGAAAAAAAATCTCCCGGAATAACTTCAGTCAGAGTTGGTAACCCTACCTGGGGAGTGAAGGCACTAAGTTAGGTTACCATCAGAATTAGCTTCCCAAAAGGAGACAGAATGAAGGTGGGGTGGAGCCTTTATGCTACCCTCAAACCATTCACACTAGCAAAGCAGTGCTGTTTCAAGTAATATATGCTTCACTTTTTTATAGGATGGTGGAGCTCCCTCAGAGCTTCCAGAGGAATATGTGCTGAGGTGGACATAACTGTTCCAGGGGGCTGCCCCTGATTTACAGCCACTCCCCAACAACATTACTTTTGGTATTAACCTAAAATCTAATCCAAACTGTTAAAAACACGAATATTTTATATTTGCAAAGCAATCAGTTTGAAACATAAAGCACTATGGGTCTAATCCAGTAATGCACTTAAGCACATGCTTGACTTTACTATGGAAGTGCTAAATAGTATGTTTATTAGCTATTTACAACCCAGTTGGAGTTGAACTGGGGTGGGGTGAGGGAAAATAATTCTAGTATCCTTTCACACACTTAAACACAGGAGCCTGAAAAATCCTGTTCCCCTCTCCCAGCTGGGCCAAAATAGGCCCAGGAACAGAGGGGGTAAAAAGATGGAATAGAACCACAAAACATCACTTGGGTCCTGAACTGAGATCAGGATCTGAGGACTGGGCTCCTTACATGGTCACTTACACCTGTGCAAAATGAGTGTCACTTTGCATAGCGGTAAATGATTAAACAAGCTGCATGGCAGTGGAGAATCAGGCTCTTCAAGTCAGTTTTTCTTTCACTTTATCATTTCAAAAGATGGTCCCAAATACCATAACTCAATGGACGCTCTAGAGACTGCAAACTTGGAAAATCATTCAGGCTACTTTCAAAAAAATGTTGCTTAGTGCAATTTTGAGTTAATTACATGCCACTTTAGATTTCTCTGATATTTATTCGCAGAAATTGAGTTTCTTAAAAAAAAAATATTTTGCCATAAATTAATTTCTCAACCTGCCTCCACAAGAATCATTTCAACACTAGCTCTGGCAGGCTGCATGCAGTTACTTTCTGTCATCTTGTAAATTAAATGTTTGAGACATTTCATTTACAATGTTTTGATTTTCTTTTTTGTTTTCAGTTGGAAAATTAATAATGCAGTTGCATCCAGGATATCATCTTCTCTGGTAGTATCGTTCTTGTTAATGGTGAAGTGATCTGACAGATGAGGGAGAGAGATTAATTTAAAATGAAAAAGACAAGTAAACTGTAGGTTCCAATCAGCAGCACAGCCATAATGGAATAGATGTGCCAAACACAGAAAGAAAGTTTAAGACAAATTCATAGCTGTGTGAGTCAAGTTCACACAGAATTTTGCTCATTCAAGACAAAAACTAAAATCAACTGGAATGAGCAAATCTTGCTTATTAGCAGTAAAGGCAGCATGTATGTTTAATCTTCACTGTCTAAGAAGTTAAGGAAACCATATATATTTGAAATAAAGATATGTGGAAGGAAATTGGTGTGATAATAGTAGACTTCCTTCTTCTATTGTACTAATTCAGATCAGAGTTGACCTGAGAATGGATTCAATTAAAGAATCTCCTCACCCCATTCACCTCTTGACTTAATTCTACATGGC
The DNA here is from genome assembly GCF_965152235.1 of Eretmochelys imbricata. Taxonomy (NCBI): domain Eukaryota; kingdom Metazoa; phylum Chordata; order Testudines; family Cheloniidae; genus Eretmochelys; species Eretmochelys imbricata. The sequence goes on along the minus strand of NC_135572.1, from coordinate 88,301,548 downwards.
ATAAACAAATATTTTATAATGTGAATCCTGGTCTGAGATGGATTAATTCGTTAGTTGTTGTCATTTCCCCTTCTGCTGATCCCCTGCTGGCCTGACAATCTTCCTCATCTGATTAAAAACAGCCAGCCCTTCAGCAATATTTTTCATTTTGTTTTTAACCTTCTCTGCACCTATGCAGAACAGACTTATAGTTCCCTCTCCTCTTGTCTAATAAGGGCATCACTGCACATGTGATACACAGGCCAAAGGTGTGTGATCATGTTTCCTACTAGCGGCTCACTAACCTGAATGAAAACAAACTGCTGATGCTACCAGCTAACAGAATTACTCCTTTAGATGAGATGATAAGGCCTGTGTTGAAGGCATCAGTTTCCATCCCCAGTGATATCTGTGGATGGTGGGATGTGGGATAACATATGATCCCTGACACTCACTACTAACTTCACAAGTGACTGACTATGTTTAGACACGTATTTTCATCCATAAAAATGAGTTTTGACAAAAATCCAGAAATTATTAATCTTTTTTTTTTCCAACCACATTTATAGTTGGACAAAACTTAGAGATTTTCTAAAATCGTTCACATTTTGTATATATAATTTTTATGAAAGTGTTTACTTGTTTGTGACAGACTAAGTATAGTGGAATTTAAATATAACCCAAATGTACTCCGTGGTGTTTGTTGCTTATGTTAATGAAAACTAAATTATTCTACACTATTATTTTAAAGAAAGTATCCAACATTCCTTTCCCCAACATCTTTCTGCTGAGAACAGGGGAAGATATTTTACCATCTGTTGAAAATAGTTTCATACACATGAATGATTTTTCTTACAATTTTTTCCAAGATTGATAATTTTCTTATTTGTAATCCCCTTTAATTTAGAGACAACTAACAGAGATTGAGCTCTTGATTCAAACTTCAATTCCATATGGATAAATCATCCATAATCTGCTCTGTTCCACTTGGAAAGCAAGAAAACATACTGAATTTGCCAGAGCTACCTCAGTGCAGAGGTATATATTAGATGGTTTCTTGAGGTTTCTTCCAGCCCTATATTTCTATGTATCTATAAACTTTCTACATCAAAGTAAATAAATAAGTAAATAAATAAATAAAATTGAAAACACTGAACTATACAAGAACAGTTTCACACATGGCTAATCATCTCATCTTTTACACCAATATGTGCCCTATTTTGAAAGTATTTTATTTGTTGTTCATAGCTGAAATACTTGAAAACGTGTCATGGTTGTAATAACAACATTGCTGTAAAAGAAAGTTGCATCATGAGTCTTTCTTCAGAATTTAGGATCTAATCCTGCTCTCAACATCAGCTACACTGATTCTAAACGTTAAAGTATGGAATCAGATTATCTGTTGTTTTTTTCTCTGACATTTTCTATTAATTAATATCCATTTTTTGCATGTTGAGTTTGTATAGCCTTCACCATTCCAATTGTTTTAAAATTAAGACTGACATATCTTTTAATACAATTTCTAGGATGTACTCAACCTCATAATCTTTCTATCATTTATAACATGATTTATTAGATGTATGTATTATCACCTTCAAATAACTTCTGTGACCCTGTTTGTTGGTACAACATCGATCATTTGTCTACAGAACTGCAGCTGTGAGCATTTCTGTACTAATTTGCTCTCACTACTGAAACATATGGTTGTTCAGTTTTTTTATTATTATTGTTAAATATAAAGGTACTATTAGTTTTAATCTCAATAGAATAGTTAACATCATGATAATCCCCTATCTGGATTCATTTAAACTAATAAGGCGTTTGGAAGCTGGGGGTCTTGTGTAAGGGCTAATGTTTACTTAAAAACTAGCTTTATACTATACTGAATATAAAGTATGCCCACCATGTATATATAGGGTTTGAACAATTCCACTGATTTCAATGGGTTTTGGATCAGCCCTATAATGTGTGTGTGTGTGCATATCAAAGAGCTATATTGCCACAATGCTTTTTTTTCCTTTTTTAAATTGTGACTAGTTATTTTGGATGCCCAAATTCAGACAGCATAAAGGGGACTAATCTTCTTAGGTGGATGCTCAGCACTTTTTAAAAAACAGGCTGTATTTAAGGTTTTTCAAGTGGGGCACCTAAAATCTGAGGCTCCCCAAATAACTAGTCACTGTTGAAAATTTAGGCCTCTATCCTTATACCTCTCTATATAGATTGGGACCAATTTTATTTAACATTTCCATTCATGACCTTGCCACAAAAAGTAGGAGTGTGCTAATAAAATCTGTGGATGACACAATGTTGGTAGGTATTGCCAGTACAAAGGGGGACTAGAATCTGGAGAACCTTGAAAGCAGGAGTAATAGAAATGGGATGAAATTGAACAGTGCAAAGTGTAAGGTCATACACTTAGGGACTAACAACAAGAATATTTGCTATAATATTGGAACATATCACTTGGAAGAAACATAGAAGGAGACTTGGTTACATTGGTCGATCACAGGATGACTATGCACTGCCACACACTACTGAGACCTTATCAGGAACACTGTGTGCAATTCTGGTGCTCAGTGTTTAGACAGGTGAATTCACACTTGAACAGGGCAGAGAAGGCTACTAGGATGATCAGAGGAATGGAAAAGCTACTCAAGGACCAGCTTGGCTTGTTTAACCTAACCAAAAGAAGGCTGAGGAGAGATATGATTGCTCTCTATAAATACATCAGAGGGATAAACCAAGGAGGGAGAGTTGTTATTTAAGCTAATTACCAATGTTGACATAAAGACAAATGGATATATACTGTCCATCAACAAATTTAGGCTTGAAAATAGATAAAGATTTCTAACCATCGGAAGAGTGAAATTCTGGAACGGCCTTCCGTGGGGACCTCTGGGGGCAAAAAACCTAACTGACTTCAAGACTGAGCTTGATAAATTTATGGAGGGGATGGTAGGATGAGATTTCCTATAATGGTATATGGGACACCTAGGACCACTAGTAGCAAAAATCCCTAATGGCCAGAGATGGGGCATTAAATGGGGACAGCTGAGTTATTACAAAAAATTCTTTCTCAGGTGTCTGGTTGGTGGATCTTGCCAACATGCTCAGGGTTTAACTGATTGCCATATTTGGGGTCAGAAAGGAATTTTCCCACAGGTCAGATTAGCAGGATCTGGGAGCGGGGCACCTCCTCTGCAGCATGGGGCACAGGTTACATACTGGTTTAAACTAAAGTAAATAGTGGATTTTCTTTAACTTGACGTCTTTAAATCATGATTTGAGGACTTCAATAACTTAGCCAGATGTTATGGATCTATTACAGGAGGGGATGGGTAAGGTTCTGTGGCCTGCAATGTGCAGGAAGTCAGACTAGATGATTGCATTTGTACTTTCTCACCTTAAAGTCTATGAGTCTCTTCCTCTCGGTGCCAGAGACACTCTCTGGGACAGAACACCACACCCAGGAGGTGTGTGGGTTACAGTACTACACAGCATGTCATGAAAACCTTGAAGACCAAAGGAAGTAGGCAAATGAACACAAATGAAAAACAAGAGAACTGATATGAAGCACACAAAGAGCCAACTGCTTCTCTGTGTAGAAATCAGTGAAGCCATATGTTCTTTGTAAGAAAGAGTATGTGTGTTATTTGATAACCGTTTGTGAATATCAGTGCTAGAAATGTACATTCCTAGAAATTACCACCTAGCATACTTCTCAATATTACGACTGGATGGGCCTCAGCCAAAATCTTGAAACTAAAAAATGCTAAATTTTCAGACTATATATATATATATATATATATATTTGGTCTGGATCCTTAGCTAAAATTTGCAGTGTGGCTCTCTCTCTGTCTCTCTTCCCCTCCCCCCACCTTCTCTCTTCAAGTATTTATCTATTTTCTCTTTCCTTACAATATTATTCTCTTTTTTTCAACACATCCACAATAGTCAATAATCTAATTTCTATATATATAATTCTTACTTAATTATATTCTTTCTAAAATATGACCTCTGGGGTTGCAACACATGAAATTGCTAACAAATTGCAAAGTATTATGGGAGTCATGTGATGAGTTAGGAAGCCCCAATTTGAAAACTCTGGCCTGAATGTGTGTAGTTCACCTCTTCAGAAAAGTGAGAAAAAATGAGGTCTGGAGCAATGCTAACCTATCAAGTTGCAAACACAAATTAGTTAATCCTTTCTGAGTAACTATAGATAAATTCCGTAAGTACTTCCTGATGTTTTCCCATCCAGATAGTACATACAATTGTCTGCTTCTTTGCTAGTGTATTTTAGTGGACTGATTATGGGATTAGGAGCAAGGAACTTGTGAGTTCTAAAACTCATTTGTTGTGTGACCTTAGACAAGCTATCTAGGCCTACACTTTCAGAAGTGTCCACAGACTTTGATTATCCCAAAACATTGTTTTTTGTTTAAATCCTTTCTTAGTAAATCTTTCTTAGCTAGCTTATCATTCAGAAAATTTAGAACTTAGATCTCTGTACCACAATTCATCTGCATCAGGAAAATTGCATTCCCTAGTGCCTTTTGTTTCTAGTGTATAAATTATATACGTGAAATATAACAAAACCACAAGCATATGATTTACTGAAGTAAAATGACAGAGTGTAGCAATTTACTGCACTTACTGGGCCTACAAATTATATGTTTTGGTCAAAAGCTCTCATATCTCTAGCTGGTGCATTATTGAAAATGAGCGGAGAATGGAATTAAAAACAAACTAATTGTGAGAGCTCTCCAAGCTATGTAAGCATATTGCTACAATGCAGATTTAAAGTGGTCTGTTGCATAAGTATCTGTTCACCTAAGAAGGTATCGATACCATACTCATCATCATAATATCAGTCAGCCTTGCAAGATCAAGAATAATGGAACAAATCCTTAGATGGGGCAAAATTAACTGAGAATAGATATGGGGTTGATGGGCAAACAAGAATACACAGCTTTCCCTGGTCCTCCTGATCTTTGTGAATTAAACTTGGTGAACAGAGTATCAGGTCTGGTGTGGCCACTTTATTCTGCATCTGCAGCATAATTTGGTCATAAATCTGGTCTAACATCTCAATGAGGATCACCTCATTGCAATGGGGATCCTCATACACTGCACACCTTCCCTGCTGAAGGCTTAGAGAAAAGGAGGGATAGAGAAAAACGTGGTGTGTTGTGTGAGGCACTGCTCTTGTTTTGTGAAACTACTGGATGGAGCTGGAGAGTTCAAAAGGTCACTCTTCCCATAGCAAGACAGGACTCTGAGACCTGACCAGACCAGAGAGCTGGCTGCAGTAGCTAAAGGGCCATGGTTTGTGCATTGTTTGATGGATGTAAAGCTAAGAATAAAAGAACATATTTGTGTGATGTGAGCTGTCCTTGTGTTAATGTGGAGAACACCATTGCTAAGACACACCTATAGCCAGATTGCTCCTAGATTGCATTTCTGTGCTTTTGTGACTGTTAAAATGTCAAGTAAGCTAGAACAACTTGAGGACTGCTCTGGCACAGAACAGACCAAATGGTAAGCACTGGGTCAGGGCACTATAATTGAGACCTTTAAGTATTGTTTGTACAACACTCCCCGCAGTGTACTCTCTGCCTTTTGGCTGTGCATGGCGCACAAGCAGCTCCATGTGGTTCTCGCCCACAGGCACCGCCCCCCCAGCTCCCATTGGCCGGGAAATGGTCAATGGGAGTGCAGAGCCGGTGCGAGGTGCGAGGGCAGCACGTGGAACCCTGCAGCCCCCCTGCCTAGGAGCCGGACCTGCTGCTGGCCGCTTCCAGGGTGCAGCACAGTGTCAGAACAGGTAGGCACTATTCTGCTTTAGCTGGGCAGCACCGCCGACGGGACTTTTAATGTCCCGGCTGGCGGTGCTGACGAGAGCCGCTAGGGTCCCTGGGTGCTGAGCAAGGGATCCCAGGGCCTTACATGCTGTGACCCAGTACTGGGTCTCAACCCAAACTTTGAAAAACAGTGGACTAAAATATGCCCAATTTTTTAACCTTTTCTTGTAGGTCAGACTTGCTAAACCTTTTATCATTTTTGTTGCTCTCTCTGGACTCCCTCTGTTTTATTCATACCTCTTGTAGCGAGGCGGTGTGGCTCCCCGCCGCCCCGGAGAGGGTCGAGCCCCTCCAGACACCAGAGTGGGTGAAGCCAGGAAGCTCTGAGCCTGCCCCTCAGAGGGACAGGCGGTGACTCAGAAGTAGAAAGGCGGACCCTCAGAGCTCACTAGAGGACCAGCCACCGGGGAGGCCAGAAGCAGCCAGCCTAGCCCACGACTGGGAAAACCCCATGGCCCCAGGTCCACACCAAGACTGGCCTGACCTGCCCTGCACCTGCTATCCAGAGGAGTTACCGGGCTTGCCGCTTGCCGACTACCCCGAGGACCCCATGGTGCTGGACCCCCCGGAGAACACCGCTGTGACCCAGGTACCAGAAGGAGGTGAGTTAGGAAGCAGCCCAGGGGCAACCGATCCTAGTCTGGCTGTAACTCTGCCAGAACCCGTGTCAGTGTGTTGCGGTCAGGATCCCCGCTGACCCAGCAGCAGGTCATTTGCCGCTGGTAGGGCCCCGGGCTGGGATGCAGTGGAGTGGGTGGGCCTGCGTTCCCCCTGCCACCCAACTCCTCCAGATTCTTGGAGGCCTGGGCTAATTCACACATGCTGTGTTGCTCAGACCCTTCTTGAGGGCCTGAGCTACTGACTGTTCATTGGTCCGCCCTTAACCAGGGCCTGGCCTGCTAACATTGGGCTATTTGCTCAGCCCCGCCTGGGGGCCTGAGCTATTGACTATTTGGGGCTCCGCCCTGACTCAGGGCCCGGGCCTAAGGTGCTTGTTCCAGTTACCGCAAGGGCTGCCGAGGGAGACTCCGGTGGCCAGACAAATTCCCCCAAGGTCAACTGTGTGTAGCGAGCCAGTGTGGCTCCCCACTGCCCCGGATAGGGTTGAGCCCCGGCCTAGCCCCTTTACAGCACTCCTAAAGTGTGGTACCCAGAACTGGACATGATACTCCAGCTGAGGCCTCACCAGTGCTGAGTAGAGTGAAACAATTAACTCCAGTGTCTTACCTATCACACTTTTGTTAATACATACCAGGATATATATTAGTCTTTTTCACAACTTTTTTTTTTCTTGTTTACATTGCAGTAAATCAGAATCCATTGTAGTTAATGTAAAGCCAGCGTGAAATAGAAAACCCCCCTAACTCACTAACTGCATATGAAGTATATGGAGTATTGTGTAGTACAATAGGGTACAATATGTATTCCATCTAAATCTTCCCAAAAGCAGGAACCCATTTCATATGTACAGAGTTTTCAACTGGAATATCCCATGGGAAGAGATGAGATCTAAGCAATACTGTATTTGTCCTTTTCATAAAGTATGAGACTATAAAATATAAACACTGCCAAATTCCAAATATTACAGGAAGCTGTTATTTTATTAAAGAATAAATCTAAGTGTCTAAAGCACTGTCTGTTTTTACAAGAAAACAAAATTTATTGAGGGAAATTAAAAGATACAGTCAAGGTGTGAGATTTGGGGTTGAATAGCAGGGGAATAGGTGAGTGGGCTTTCTACAGTAGTGGAGTATCTGTATGTCCTTTCTTACTGGGAGGTTTTTTTTGTGGGGGGATGTCAAATTGCTACCCCCAACACCCCTCCTGGCCAACTGTTGCATTTCAACAGCTCTGCTTCAGTTTCCCTACCCTCATTGTCCTTTAGTCTTCTCCAGCTGTAGGAGCATCCTGGCCTCTGGCCAGACAATTTGACACAGCCCTGCCCCTTCTGGGGCCCCAGAGTCCTTTACCAGACTCCTAAAGTAATGTACACAAAAACTAAACCTTCAGCCCACTTGGGATCAGCTAGCATCCATGCCATCAGACTTCAATCCACCCAATGATCCAAGGGCTGGCACATTCCTTCCCTTACACAATGATTTAGGCAGATTCCAGCTAGGCCTCCAGCTTGTCCTGCGAGAAGCCTGTATGATTTTTCTCTCCTTTTTGCCTTTGTTCTGGGTGCCTCTCAGAGCAGCACTTCCTTTCTCTAGGCTTCTTCTTCCCAGTTAGGCTCACCCAGCTCTTTATGAAAGAAGCCCTGCCCTCCCCCAGCTGGCCTTTATTTCTAATTACACTTGGCCCGTCCTCCAGCTACATGGCTGCCTTTGGCTGAGAGGAAGTTGATAGCTGAGGAGTATGTTAACTGTACATGAGGTGTTTAGCTGCTCGTATGGCTTCTTCTGCTCTGTAGGTGAGAGTTGTGCCTCAACATGGCTCAGATGCTGCACAGAAAGAACTGAGATGAGGAGGAGGATGAAGTGGGAAGACTGGTCTCTCTCTGTGGGATTCTGCCATGATTTTGGGAAGGTGGGTATTGTGGAGACCTGAGAGTATCAGGTTGTTCAGAGAGGCTCTCTGGGCTTCCACAGGGGATGTGGCTCTGGCAGAGGGATCTGGGGAATGGGATATTAGCACAGCAGCTGCTGGAACTGGGGTGTGCCTGGTAAAACCTGTAGCTAGAGAACAGGGGATTGATAGTGTCTCTGGTTTAGGGCCAATCGGAGAAGCTGAGTAGCCAAAGGGAGTGCAAGTAATGGCAGCAAGAGGAATAGAAGTGGGAGCAGCTGAGGCAGGACTGCTGGTAGTAGGTAGAGGGGTTGCAGCACTGTAGATAATCACAGAGGGCTGTGGATTGGTGACTGCAAGTAACCCAAACACTACAGTGCTATGTGGAGGACAAGTAGGGTACCCACTGGCAAAGTTAGAGTATACGCTGGTGGCTGCAGGAACTGCTGTTGGGGGAGCGAAAGCATGGATGGTGATTTATCTGCTGGTGGCTGACACCTGGAATGGGCAGCAATAGCTACAAGTTGGACACACTCCAGGGTGAGGAAGAGAAGAGATGGGTCCCATAACCAGTACAGTGGAGATACTATTGGCAGTGGTAAGAGGGATGGCCAAATAGAGGAAGAAAATATGCAGTCAGTTGCTTGGGGTAGCAGAGCCACTGCCCAAGCATGAGGGGAGGAGGGGTTGGCCATGGGGCCAAACACAGATGTTGCCAGTATGGTGCAGGCAGAAAAAGCACTATTTTAGGGAAATGATAAGGGAGTGTCACTATGATGTACTGAGGGTATTAAATAAGAGACAGTGGCATCATACAATTACCTCTCTCCTCCCCTACCTATGCTGAAGACAACAACAACTCTTGGAAGACAAAGACTTTAACTGAGGAGACTGGTCCCAGGCTGACAAGGGAAGTCAGCCTGTGTATTAAGGACCATAATGTACCTGCAACATCCAGAAAAAATTGCTCAATCCAAATACTTCTTAGTCTAATAAGATTTAGGATTTGGACGGCATGCTTGCTTTTTATTTGCTTTTGTAACTATCTCTGACCTTTATGCCTACCACTTATAATTAGTTAAAATCTTTCTTTTCTGGAGTTAATAAACTTATTCCAGTGCTTTATCCGTACTAGTGAATTTGTCTAACATGCTTGGGAAATCTGCTCAGTTACAAAGGCTGATGCACATCCACTTTTCTTTGACAAAGCGATGAACTAATTAATAAGTTTGCACTGTTCATGTGAAGGTCTTGAGCAGTGTGAGACAGTATATTTCTGGGGTTGCAAGGCTGGGGGCTTGGAAGATTTGCTGGTTTCCCTATGTATGGTTCATGAGTGGCTTGGGGAGCCTTCATGCAACTTAGCTGGGTGTGCCTCTGCATGCTGTTGGCTGAGAGATAATAGCGCCTGGAGTGCTTTGCTGCTTGTCACTGGCAAAGCATTGTGACAGCCAGCCTAGGCTGGAGAGTTAAGGGGGCACAATGGTCCCACAGTTTCATGTTGTACCCCAGGGGTCCCATGACAGGCTGTTATAAAGAGGATGATGTTCAGTGATGATCAGTTGCTCTCCAGGTCCACTGAAGGTAGACCAAGAAATAATGGAGTTAATCTACAGCAAGGGAGATCTCATTTAGATATAGTTTAGATAAAACTTTCTAACTATAAGGGTAGTTAAGTACTGAAATAGGTTACCAAGGGAGGCTATGGAATCCACATCATTGGAGGTTTTCAAGAACAGGTGAGGCATCCCTGTCAGGGATGATTTAAGTTTACTTCATCCTGCCTTAGTGTAGGGGACTTGATGTCTGCTCCAGGTCCTATATTTCTATGGTTTCTATATTCCAGAGGCTGCCATTGGTTGTGACAACTTAGGGAATGGGGAAGGAGAGACAGGAGAGGTTTTCCTGTGGAGCATTGCTGTCTGAGAACCAAGGGAGGGCTTCTTTGTGAGCCATGGAGCTGGAGATAACAGCAGAGAGACTAGAGGATGGGCAAATGGGAAAGGGGGACCTAGTAATTAGGGAGGAAATGCATTTTAGGATGCTGCTATTTTGTTCTCTCTCTCTTCTTTCCTGTCCGCAAGGGGAGAGGGCTATGGAGAAGAGTGTGGCATGTAGCTTGAGATGAGTAAGGGGAAAATCAGATAAGGAAGGAGAGGAAAGGGGACTTGGAAACATCAGTAACACTGTGACCATGCTTTGAAGATAAGGAAGCTATCAAACACGAGCAGCTAACGGGAGTTTTGCAAGGACTTTTCCAGTCCTTTGTAAAGGAGAATGATTATCTGACTCTTGCAGTAAGTTTGTTGTCTGCAATTGTTACACTAATAAAAATTATACCAACAGGATCTTGTAAGAGGGACAAGGCAAATTGCCACATTTATTGTAAATACAACAAAATATTCCTCTATGCAATTTCTATATAGATCCATTCACACACACAGACATTCACACACAGGTTCTACATAAAGGTTGTTATAGTTACCAGCCTAGATGTTGCTCATGCCAAGTCACTGTCTAGGTGGCCTGGACATGAGAGTGGAGCCGAGACATTGTCAGATGTGCATCCGATGCTCCTGAAGGGTGGTCGCGAACCAGACGCAAAGAACACAGTCCCTGGACCCAATTTTTATAGGTCTCTGGTTCAATACAAGTCTATGGAAGTTGCTTCATCATGCTGAATTTACAATTGAGATGACCATCAATCAGCTCAATCAGCAGGTGGTACATCCATGATGGCTCCATGATGGTTAAGTGTTATCTTCTTGTTCTTCCTTGATGCATTTTGGGTGGATTCCGGTTCACCATCCGCGGGTCATCTGGTTATCTCCACTTTGCATATTCTTCGGCCCATCAATATCAAGGTTGAAATTCTTAGGATTAGGCTGGCACCATTTACTAGCCAATTATTTCCCTGCTTGAGGCTCTCAATTCCATGCACTCATCATTCATTCTTTTACTTAACAACACAATCTATGACTCTTGATTAATTTGACAAGTTTTATCCCACAACCTATTTTTTCCTCTTTAGATACCAAGATTTACATAGGCATGACAAGGGGCCCCTGTGGGGGAAGATGTCATAAATATAAAGGGAAGGGTAAACCCCTTTGAAATCCCTCCTGGCCAGGGGAAAGCTCCTCTCACCTGTAAAGGGTTAAGAAGCTAAAGGTAACCTCGCTGGCACCTGACCAAATCGACCAATGAGGAAACAAGATACTTTCAAAAGCTGGGAGGAGGGAGAGAAACAAAGGCACTTGGTTGCCACTCCTTACCACCATCAAACAAATGGCATGGTGGAGAAGTTTAATGGAACTTTGGGAGCCATGATACGTAAATTCGTAAATGAGCACTCCAATGATTGGGACCTAGTGTTGCAGCAGTTGCTCTTTGCCTACAGAGCTGTACCACATCCCAGTTTAGGGTTTTCCCCATTTGAACTTGTATATGGCCGTGAGGTTAAGGGGCCATTGCAGTTGGTGAAGCAGCAATGGGAGGGATTTACACCTTCTCCAGGAACTAACATTCTGGACTTTGTAACCAACCTACAAAACACCCTCCGAACCTCTTTAGCCCTTGCTAGAGAAAACTTACAGGAGGCTCAAAAAGAGCAAAAAGCCTGGTATGATAAACATGCCAGAGAGCGTTCCTTCAAAGTAGGAGACCAGGTCATGGTCTTAAAGGCGCTCCAGGCCCATAAAATGGAAGCATCGTGGGAAGGGCCATTCATGGTCCAGGAGCGCCTGGGAGCTGTTAATTATCTCATAGCATTCCCCACCTCCAACCGAAAGCCTAAGGTGTACCATATTAATTCTCTAAAGCCCTTTTATTCCAGAGAATTAAAGGTTTGTCAGTTTACAGCCCAGGGAGGAGACGATGCTGAGTGGCCTGAAGGTGTCTACTACGAAAGGAAAATTGCTGGTGGTGTGGAAGAGGTGAACCTCTCCATGACCCTTGGGCTTATGCAGCGACAGCAGATCAAGGAGCTGTGCACTAGCTACACGCCAATGTTCTCAGCCTCCCCAGGACTGACTGAATGGGCATACCACTCCATTGACACAGGTAATGCTCACCCAATTAGAGTCCAACCTTACCGAGTGTCTCCTCAAGCTAAAACTGCTATAGAACGGGAGATCCAGGATATGTTACAGATGGGTGTAATCCACCCCTCTGAAAGTGCATGGGCATCTCCAGTGGTTCTAGTTCCCAAACCAGATGGGGAAATACGTTTTTGCGTGGACTACCGTAAGCTAAATGCTGTAACTCGCCCAGACAACTATCCAATGCCACGCACAGATGAACTATTAGAGAAACTGGGACAGGCCCAGTTCATCTCTACCTTGGACTTAACCAAGGGGTACTGGCAGGTACCGCTAGATGAATCTGCCAAGGAAAGGTCAGCCTTCACCACACATCTCGGGCTGTATGAATTTAATGTACTCCCTTTCGGGCTGCGAAATGCACCCACCACTTTCCAAAGACTTGTAGATGGTCTCCTAGCGGGATTAGGAGAATATGCAGTCTCCTACCTTGACAATGTGGCCATATTTTCGGATTCCTGGGCAGACCACCTGGAACATCTACAAAAAGTCCTTGAGCGCATAAGGGAGGCAGGACTAACTGTTAAGGCTAAGAAGTGTCAAATAGGCCTAAACAGAGTGACTTACCTTGGACACCAGGTGGGTCAAGGAACTATCAGCCCCCTACAGGCCAAAGTGGATGCTATCCAAAAGTGGCCTGTCCCAAAGTCAAAGAAACATGTTCAATCCTTCTTAGGCTTGGCCGGTTATTACAGACGATTTGTACCGCACTACAGCCAAATCGCCGCCCCACTGACAGACCTAACCAAAAAGAAACAGCCAAATGCTGTTCAGTGGACAGAAAAGTGTCAGAAGGCCTTTAACAAACTTAAAGCGACACTCATGTCTGACCCTGTACTAAGGGCCCCAGACTTTGACAAACCGTTCCTAGTAACCACAGATGCATCCGAGCGTGGTGTGGGAGCAGTTTTAATGCAGAAAGGACCTGATCAAGAATTCCACCCTGTAGTGTTTCTCAGCAAAAAACTGTCTGAGAGGGAAAGCAACTGGTCAGTCACTGAAAAAGAATGTTACGCCATTGTCTACACTCTGGAAAAGCTACGCCCATATGTTTGGGGACGGCGTTTCCACCTGCAAACCAACCATGCTGCACTGAAATGGCTTCACACCATCAAAGAAACTAACAAAAAACTTCTTCAGTGGAGTTTAGCTCTCCAAGATTTTGATTTCGACATCCAACACATCTCAGGAGCTTCAAACAAAGTGGCTGATGCACTCTCCCGTGAAAGTTTCCCAAAATCAACTGGTTAAAATTGTCCTTGAGATGTAGAAAATATTGTTAGTCTTTATGTACTTGGTAGTATATTTAGAGATGCATGTGTCTTATTAACTCTGTTTTTCCTAGAGCTCCAGGAAGAAATCCCAGCCAATGTTTCACCCTAGCTGAGATTTGGGGGGCGTGTCATAAATATAAAGGGAAGGGTAAACCCCTTTGAAATCCCTCCTGGCCAGGGGAAAGCTCCTCTCACCTGTAAAGGGTTAAGAAGCTAAAGGTAACCTCGCTGGCACCTGACCAAAATGACCAATGAGGAGACAAGATACTTTCAAAAGCTGGGAGGAGGGAGAGAAACAAAGGGTCTGTGTGTCTGTCTATATTCTGTCTTTGTCGGGGATAGACCAGGAATGGAGTCTTAGAACTTTTAGTAAGTAATCTAGCTAGGTACATATTAGATTATGATTTCTTTAAATGGCTGAGAAAAGAATTGTGCTGAATAGAATAACTATTTCTGTCTGTGTATCTTTTTTGTAACTTAAGGTTTTGCCTAGAGGGGTTCTCTATGTTTTTGAATCTAATTACCCTGTAAGATATCTACCATCCTGATTTTACAGGGGGGATTTCTTTATTTCTATTTACTTCTATTTTTATTAAAAGTCTTCTTGTAAGAAACTGAATGCTTTTTCATTGTTCTCAGATCCAAGGGTTTGGGTCTGTGGTCACCTATGCAAATTGGTGAGGCTTTTTATCCAACATTTCCCAGGAAAGGGGGGGTGCAAGTGTTGGGAGGATTGTTCATTGTTCTTAAGATCCAAGGGTCTGGGTCTGTAGTCACCTAGGCAAATTGGTGAGGCTTTTTACCAAACCTTGACCAGGAAGTGGGGTGCAAGGTTTTGGGAAGTATTTTGGGGGGAAAGACGCATCCAAACAGCTCTTCCCCAGTAACCAGTATTAGTTTGGTGGTGGTAGCGGCCAATCCAAGGACAAAGGGTGGAATATTTTGTACCTTGGGGAAGTTTTGACCTAAGCTGGTAAAGATAAGCTTAGGAGGTTTTTCATGCAGGTCCCCACATCTGTACCCTAGAGTTCAGAGTGGGGGAGGAACCTTGACAGAAGAGCATCAGGGTGTTGTTTTAAAGAACAACATTGTTTCCTCAAAGTTCTTATCACTTTCCAGCACAGATTCTTTGTCCTGTGCCGGCCTGAAATAATTCGCACTTTGGCCTTGCATTTGTTACAGAGTGAAATTCAACAGCATGGAACTGATGTTCATACCTTTTTACAATACCTATATACTCTTTTGTATATCTTTATTTCTACTACTACATAATTATAATTCTATCATACTTATATAACTTTGAGGGCAACCCAACACAGTGTGTGTGCTTGCTGCTTGACTGAAATATATCATATGGTCTGTTTGTTTGGGGGACCATGTGCTGAACCTAGACCATGTACAGGCTTTGGAGACCAGAGTGGCTGAACTGGAGGAGCTAAGAGAGACAGAGAGGTACATAGATGAAAATTTCCAGGGCACAGTAGAACAGTCCCACCCCAGGTCTAACAGCCTCTTTGCTGTTGAGGAGGAAGAAAGTCTCAGGGAAGGAGAACATCCAACTGCAGCAGAAGAAAATGATCCCATAGTTGGGACCCTCCTTCCAGATGATGCTGTGATATGGCCTCAAGCAGTGGCCTCAAGCAATGGCCTCAAGCAGCGGGAGAGATCTAGGCTGGATATTAGGAAAAACTATTTCACTAGCAGGGTGGTGGAGCATTGGAATGGGTTACCTAGGGAAGTGGTAAAATCTCCATCTGTAAAGGTTTTTAAGGCGCGGGATGATTTAGTTGTGGTTGGTCCTGCTTTGAGCAGGGGGTTGGACTAGATGATCTCCTGAGGTCTCTTCTAACCCTAATCTTGTATGATTCTATGATTATTAGGAACAGACAGGCAATAGTTATGGGTAGGGCCCCACCGAATTCATGGCCATGAAAAACTGTGACATCTGGTCTCCCACCATGAAATCTGGTCTTTTGTGTGGTTTTACCTTATACTATACAGATTTCACAGGGTAGACCCGTGTTTCTCAAATTGGGGGTCCTGACCCGAAAGCGAGATGCAGGAGGTCACCAGGCTATTTTAGGAACGGTTGTGGTATTGTGACCCTCACTTCTGCACTGCCTTCGGTGTTGGGAGCCGGAGAGTGGCAGCTGTTGGCCAGGAGCCCAGCTCTGCAGGCAGCAACCCCTCCCCCACCAGCAGCAGCATAGAAGTAAGAGTGGCAATACCATACCATGCTATCCTTACTTCTGCGCTGTTGCTGGCAGCAGCACTGCCTTCAGAGTTGGGCTGTCCAGATGCCCAGCTCTGAAGGCAGCGCTGCTGCCAGCAGCAGCACAGAAGTAAGGGTAGCGGTACCACTACCCCACTTACAATAACCTTGTGACCCCGCCCTCCCCCCCAACACACAACTCCTATTTGGGTCAGGATCCCTACAATTACAACATCAGGAAATTTCTGATTTAAATAGCTGGAATCATGACATTTATGATTTTTAATATCCTATGACCGTGAAATTGACCAAAATGGAGCATGAATTTGGAAGGGCCCTAGTTATGGGGGTTTAAACGATTAGAAACATAGGTAGCTGGGTTTGCGATGATTGGAAGAACAACGGGGTGAATAGCCTGCCTGGTGTGAAGGTTGTGGATCTCTTGAGACCTCTAAATAGACTTCTGTGTAGTACTGGGAAGGAGCCGGTGTTCGTGGTACATGTAGGTACCAATGACATAGGGAAGAATAGGAAAGAAGTGTTGCAGGCCAAATATAGGCTGCTAAGTAAGAGATTGAAGTCCCGGACCTCCATGGTAGCATTCTCTGAAATACTCCCAGTTCCACGCCCAGGGCCAGTTACACAGGTGAACTGCAGGGTCTCAATGTGTGGATGAGATGATGGTGTAGGGAGGAGGGGTTTAGAGTTATTAGGAACTGGGGAAACTTTTGGGAAGGGGAAGCCTACACAGGAATGATGGGCTCCACCTAAACCAGAATGGAACCAGATTGCTGGCACTTAAAAAGTTTGTAGAAGCCAACAGTTGTGGAGTAGCACGTCGTTTGGACAGAGATATCCCTTAGGGGAAGGTCTATTAATGGAGATTTTCTATGTCTAGTAAGGAGGAAAGGATGGAAGATGATAAAATACTGGTAGGACATAATGAGAAAAAGTCAAATGAAAAAGAGTCCCATTCAATTACATCATATAATGGCAGAGAGCTAAAAAGTGATAATTTTTTTAAGTGCTTGTATGCAAATACTAGAAGTCTAAATAATAAGATGGATGAAGTAGCATGCCTCACATTAAAGGAGGATATTGATATAAAAGGCATCACAGAAGCTTGGTAGAATGAGGATAATCAATGGGATACAGTAATACCAGGGTACAAAATATATCGGAAGGACAGAATAGGTCATGTTGGTGGTGGAGTGGCACTATATGTGAAAGAAAGTGCACAACCATAGTAATTCTGTGCTTGAATAATAAGAATATAAGAATAAGGATATACTACCAACCACCTGACCAGGATAGTGGTAGTGACTGAGAAATGCTCAGAGAGATTAGAGAGGCTATAAAAATTAAAAACTCAATAACAATGGGGGATTTCAACTGTCCCCATATTGACTGGGTTCATATACCCTCAGGATAGGATGCAGAGGTAAAGTTTCTTGACACCTTAAATGACTGCTTCTTGGAGCAGCTAGTCCTGGAAAACACAAGAGGAGAGACAATTCTTGATGTAGTGCTAAGTGGAGCACAGGGTATGGTCCAAGAAGTAAATATAGCTGGACCGCTTGATAATAGTGACCATAATATAATAAAATATAACATCCCTGTGACATGAAAAACATTACAGCAACCCAACAAGGTGGCATTTAATTTCAGAAAGGGGGACTACACAGAAATGAGGAAGTTAGTTAAACAGAAATTAAATGGTACAGTTCCAAAAGTGAAATCCCTGAAAGCTGCATGGAAACTTTTTAAGGAAACCATAATAGAAGCTCAATGCCAAATTAAAAAAAAAAAAACATAGTAAGAGAATCCCAAAAGGTGCCACTGTGACTAAACAACAAAGTAAAAGAAGCAGTGAGAGGCAAAAAGGCATCCTTTAAAAAATGGAAGTTAAATCCTAGTGAGGAAAATAGAAAGGAGCATAAACTCTAGCAAATGAAGTGTAAAAATATAATTAGGAAGGCCAAAAAAGAAATTGAAGAACAGCTAGCCAAAGACTCGGAAAGTAATAGCAAACATTTTTTAAAGTACATTAGAAGCAGGGAGCCTGCTAAACAACCAGGGGGGCCGCTGTATGATTGCGATGCTAAAGGAGCACTCAAAGACAATAGGCCCATTGCAGAGAAACTAAATGTATCCTTTCCATTAGTCTTCATAGCTGAGGATATGAGGGAGTTTCCCAACCTGAGGCATTCTTGTTAGGTGACAAATCTGAGGAACTGTCTCAGATTGAGGTGTCATTAGAGGAGGTTTGGGAACAAACTGATAAATTAAATAGTAATAAATCACCAGGACCAAATGGTAATCACCCAAGAGTTCTGAAGGAACTCAAATGTGAAATTGCAGAATTACTAACTGTGGTTTGTAACCTATCATTTGAATCAACTTCTGTACGAAAGGACAAGACGATAGCTAAAGTGATTTTTAAAAAGAGCTCCAGAGGTGATCCCGGCAATTATAGTAATTCCTCGCTTAATGTTCCTGGAAAAATGCTACTTTAAGCGAAACGATGTTAAGCGAATCCAATTTCTCCATACGGATTAATGTAAATGGAGGGGAGGGGGTTAGGTTCCAGGGACATTTTGCCAGACTAAAGACATTATATACATATACAGTATACGTTTTAAACAATTTTAAACAAACAATTTAATACTGTACACAGCAATGATTGTGAATCTTGGATGAGGTGGTGGAGTCAGAGGGTGCAAGAGGGTGGGATATTTCCTGGGAATGCCTTGATGCTAAACGATGAAATACCACTCGGCTGAGCCCTAAACGGTTAACGCATTGTTGTTAATGTAGCCTCACACCCTACAGTGTGGACGAAACACAATAGACACACAGCAGTGGCTGCAAACACTTCTCTGTGGAAACTGAATGTGATGATGAACCCAGGCAATCCCACTGGAGTGCACCACTCATTGCTCTGGATGGCGCATGCACGGCTGCACAGGCGCTGACTTTCCAAATGCCAGGGGATGCGTGTGTGTGTGTGTGTGACAGAGACACACACTCTGTGTGTGTGTGTGTGTGATGGAGACACATGTTGCCGATTTACGTATGGTGACCCGACTTTAAGTACGCTGCCCTTTTAAGTAGATAAGCAAGTTTAAAAACAGCAGCAGCTTCCAGCAAGCTCCCTCTGTCCTGAGTCCTGTCTTGTGTCCCCCTCCCCCGACTCTGTGGAGATGGGGTACAGGAGTGGGGGGCAGGAGTGTTGGAAGGGGGATACCCTGACATCAGCACCCCTCTCCCTTCCCCCCGCACAGCAAGCAGGAGGCTCCCAGGAGCAGCTCCAAAGCAGAGGACAGAAGCAGCACATGGCAGTGGTGGGAGGGACACCTGAACTGCCCAGCAATTGATAGCTTGCTGGGCATCTGCCCAGCCGCACACCTACTTACAGAGAATTTAGGGGAGCTGATAGAGGGGCTGCGGTTCCAAGCCCCCACGATGATGGGCTGCTCTTCCAGAGAATCCTGCACCAGTGGACAAAGCAGGCAGCCAAATGATGTTATAAGGGAGCATTGCACAACTTTAAAGGAGCATGTTCTCTAACAGATCAGTGACATAACAACAAAACAATGTTAACTGGGATGACATTAAGTGAGGAGTTATTGTACAGCCTGGTAAGCCTGACTTCAGTACTGGGCAAACTGGTTGAAACTATAGTAAAGAACAGAATTGTCAGCTACATAGATGAACATAATTTGTTGAGGAAGAGTCAATATGGTTGGTATAAAGAGATACCATGCCTCACCAATCTACTAGAATTCTTTGAGGAGGTCAACAAGCATGTGGACAAGAGGGATCCAGCAGATATTGTATACTTAGATTTTCAGAAAGCCTTTGACAGGGTCCATCACCAACGTCTCTTAAGCAAAGTAAGCTGTCATGGGATAAGAGGGAAGGTCCTCTCATGAACTGGTAACTGGTTAAAACCTGGGAAACAAAGGGTAGGAATAAATGGTCAGTTTTCAGAATAGAGAGAGGTAAATAGCGGTGTCCCCCAGGGGTCTGTACTGGAACCAGTAATATTCAACATATTCTTAAATGATCTGGGAAAAGGAGTAAACAGTGAGGTGGCAAAATGTGCAGATGATAGAAAACTACTCAAGATAGTTAAGTCCAAAACAGACTGTGAAGAGCTACAAAGGGAAACAAAATGTCAGATGAAATTCAATGTTGATAAAAGCAAAGTAAAGCCCATTGGAAAACATAATCCCAACTATACATATAAAATTAGGGGGTCTGAATTAGCTGTTACCACTCAAGAAAGAGACCTTGGAGTTATTGGGGATAGTTCCCTGAAAACATCCACTCAATGTGCAGCGGCAGTCAAAAAAGCAAAGAAAATGTTAGGAATCATTAAGAAAGGGATAGATCAGAAAATATCATATTGCCTCTATATATCCAAAATGATTAGAGGTACGGAACAGCTTCTGAAATATATTAATAAGACTGGGACTTTTCATCTTGGAAAAGAGATGACCAAAGGGGCTATGATAGTGGTCTATACATTTATGACTGGTGTAGAGAAAGTAAATAAGTAAGTGTTATCTATCCTTCTAGTAACACAAGAATCAGGGGTCACTAAATGAGATTAATAGGTAGCAGGTTTAAAACAAACAAAAGGATGTATTTCTTCACACAACGCACAGTCAGCCTGTGGAACTCTTTGCCAGAAGATGTGAAGGCCAAGACTATAACAGGATTCAAAAAAGAACTAGGTAAGTTCATGGAGGATAGGTCCATCAATAGCTATTAGTCAGGCTGGGCAGTGATGGGGTCTCTAGCCTCTGTTTGCCAGAAGCTGGGAATGGGCAACGGGGATGGATCACTTGATGATTACTTGTTCTGTTCATTCCTTCTGGGGCAGCTGGCATTGGCCACTGTCAGAAGACATGATACTGTGCTAGATGGACCTCTGGTCTGACCCAATATAGCCTTTACAATGTTATGATGTTCTTCGGAACCCAGAGATGCAGGCCAAAACTCTGCAAATGTGAACAGCGATTGCAATGGTCCCAGTTGGCATGGGCACAGTAGTCTTTGCCTCAACCAGAACTTCAGCAGCACCAGGAAGAGCAGAGCCCAGGTCACATGGGTGCCCAGGAACAAAATGCCAGAGCCTTCAGGTTTACAGACTGTATCGGGGTGGCTGACAAACAGACCTTTGAATTCTATGCTGCCACTGTGGGTGGCAATGTGTGGGGAGGAGCTAGCCAGGGAAGTGTAGGGTGTGGGATTACTGCAGATGGTGGGGAGTGATGGAAGGGGCTGGGGAGAACAAGGAGGAGCTATAGAATTGAAATTGGTGGTGAAATATATAGCATGGTTATGGTACACAGTGGAGGATCACCCCACAATGGAGAGGGATGTATCTGTGAACACTGTAATACTGAGGGGTACGCAGTTCTCTCTCATGGACCTTGTAGTAGTGATTCAGCTATCCGAGTCCTGGGAAATCCATGTGTGCTTCTGGACAAATAAAGTAATGGAAATGTTTTGGAAGGCATACGCAAGTGTGTGGGTAACAGGGACTGGCAGCTGGTGGTGGCGGCTCCCCTCATGTGACCACATACTAGGAAGGTCACCAAAATGTTTCATAACCCTAAGAGTTGATTGTAGACTGGCTAAGTACCAGATGACTCTCTTGGGCCTAAGAGAGAAAGTCCTGAGTCAACTGGGGATTTAGACAGGGAATACACATTCATAGTGTGCTTGTCTGGATCCTTGTACACCCGTAAGGTTTTTGCATGTACCCATCTCTTTCATGGTAGAAAAATAACAGAGGATAGCCCCAAATTTGTCAGAGATATGGGGCTGTTGAACATTTTGCTGTCACTTGCCATCTTGTACAAGGTAACCACTGTGGGCATCTGAGCCACTTAGCAGCTGCCTAGAGAGCACACAAACCTGATGGAGATAGTGTTAGAGAGAAATAGAGATATGGCGATAGCAGTTTGTCTCTGGAAGTCAGTAGGAAGCAAGATATGGCACCTGAGGCTTTGTCTACACTTATGGTGACGTGTAGAGTGCATACATAGCACAGATCCTTAGCACGGGTACAAATAGCAGTGTAGATGATGAGGCACGGCTTAGATGAATAGAGTAAAGACCATAACAGAATCTTAATGGTATGTACCCTACATAATGGCTCTCTACATGCCAAGTCTCCCCTGTCCGCACTGTTACTTTTGACAGTGTGTATCTCTGTTTTCCTGCTGCCGGAGTCTTTTCCCTGACACTGTTGCTGTTGGACAAAGCAGGAAAAAAACTTGCCAAAGACACTCCCCTCTAGAGTTGAGGGGTGGTGCATGGATAAAGATGGAAGGGGCTAAGCACAGGAAGCTGCAGAAAGTGCCACAACAGCAGGAACCACAACAGCAGAGACACAGAGAGAGAAAGGGTGACCCTGACATGAAAATAAAGAGATTGCAGGGGGTGGTACAGCTGATAAAGGATGAGGAAGGGAAAAATGTTGTAGCCTCTGAGATGGTGGCGGGAGTTGAGGCCAAGGTTTCTAAAGCCTCATGTTCTTTGGTAAAGATGGTGGAAACTGAAAGGAAGGGAAGGAAATGAGTCCTCTTTATGTCTAATACTGGCTGAGAGTGGGGCAGAGACACCTGTCTTAGATGACCAGCCCCCCTCTACTGGTTTCTGCCCCCTCTTATTCGCCCTGTGCTCATCTAACTTTGGAAAATAAATTTGCTTTGATTAATTGGACAGAAGATATGGAGGCCCAGGAGGCAGCGTAATGTCTGTGGATACCAGTGCTGAAAAGGCCAAAGGCTAAATCAGGAGTCCAAAGCTAGGTTTATTCAAATGAAATGGAGGGTGATGACAGCAGTCAGAACCTTCTAGCTGAGCTCGTTCTGGGCAAGGTGCTGTGAAAAGGGGAGCTGGGTATAGTTCCCTTATTCCTTTCTAGACCTATGCTTTCAGTTGGGAAGGGAGATAGTTTGGAAGTATTAGTTCCTACAGACCAGTAGGCAATTCAGTCATTGTTAGAGGATTTGCTGAAGTCTCCTGAATCGAAAGCCAGCACCAATTTTTGTGAGGCAGATAAACAGAACTTGGGGATGGAGGAGATGTTGGGAATGTTGAGTTTTCAGAAATGGGTGGTAAAGTAGGAAGTAGCTCCCAGGGTGGAGGGAGTTGAGTCAAGGAGTTCACAGATCCCTGAGGAAAGGAGTCTTGCCTTGGATACTGACAGTGAATTAGGGTGCAAAGAACGACCAGTCTTCCCCAGGGCTGTGCCCCTGGCCGCTCAGGGGTGCTCAGGAGGACAAGGAAAGAAGGAAGAGGGAGGGAAAAGGGAGTGAAATGGTGAGGAGGAGGATGTTGTTTTTTTTTTCTCTCAATAGTGGTTTTGAATTTAATTAGTGTGACTGAGTTAGCCATAACAGATGCTTGAGCCTCAGTTTCTCAGGTTCAGAATTGAACTTGCTCAAGTGAACAGAAGACCCCTTTGGTAATAGAAACACTGAATGTAAAACTGTCCGGACCTGGTGATCCAGGTCACGTAAGCTGACTCCCCTTCATTGCTTGCAAGACATTGATGTTCTACTGCTTCAGGAGATGAGGCTCCAGAGAGCTGAGGACTGTGAATACATGTCTTCACTGTGGATAAGAGGCTGGTCCTTCTGCTATGTTAGTAGAGATGCTACAGACAGCATAGGAATTATTTTCTTCATGTTTAAGATGGCCAAGCCTGAATATGAGATATTCATCCTTGAAGAGCTATGATGTTGGAAATAGTGAAAGAGGTATCTTAAAACTAATAAATGTTGTTTGAAGTCCTGGTCATTAGTCAAGGATACGAGTCCCTATTTCTTTACATCTAGGTTGGTAACATTCAGGGCGGGGGCATTTTAACTTTCTGGTGGAGGGTAGAAAAGAATGAGAAGAATTCAAGGATTCAGGTAGGCAAAGATAAGATGCAAAGTTGCTGCACCAGTGCACCCAGCAAGCAGATCTGAAAAATGTGTTTTTTAGTGCAAAAGCCTCATTTCCTGGTCGTTCCAATCCTAGATCAGAGCGTGAGAAAGGCCTTTGTCCAGCAATACAGGCCCACATACAGGATTTACTTTTTTTTAGGGTCCTGAGCTGATAGGATCTGCATAAACAGGGAGATACCATGTGAAAGTTATATTGCCCTATCTATGGAAATCTTGGACCATTGTTCGGTTCATATATCTCTGCATATGGACTTCTCCATCACATTTGTGAGAGGTATGTGGAAGCTAAACCCAAGACACTTGGAGGGAAGTCAGGATAGTGTCTGAGCTTTTGCATTGCTTTCTGAATTTGGGGATGCCAAAACCATCATAGGACTTCATTTAAATAGCTATATTTCTGGGGAATGTGTTGATAGGAGGTCCAGGATAATGTAGGACAGTGGGGGAGAAACATACAGCTCTGAATGATGAAATAAATATTGAAGTAGGGGCAGTTCAACCTGGGTTGTTTTTATTCTCTCTGTTCCTTTGTTTTCCTCAGTGCTGGAGGGAGAACAGCCCACA
Source organism: Eretmochelys imbricata (assembly GCF_965152235.1). NCBI lineage: Eukaryota > Metazoa > Chordata > Testudines > Cheloniidae > Eretmochelys > Eretmochelys imbricata. The sequence continues at coordinate 88,277,068 of NC_135572.1, read as the reverse complement.
TGTTATTTTAGGGGTATTATCTCAGAACTGCAACACTACTGAGGTGATGATTGTTGGTTTGTTGGTTTCTTTTGCTGTACTTGATGGGCCTATTTTGTATTTGCATCTTTGAAGTTGGTGTTTATTTGTGCGTTATAATAACTTTGTAAACCTGTGGGCTGCACTGGGCTGTTGTAAGTGCCAGTGTGGGTGTGTATGACTCAAGATTTCCTTTTGATGTAAACTATATGAAGAGGTTTTACTAAAGACATCAGGCCTTTATTAATCTTTTCATGGTGTGTGTGTGTGTGTGTATTCACATCACAGTGGGTATTCCCCAAAGGTGGGGTCAGAGTGAGAGGACATATTCCTTGACATTTTCCTTGGATTTATCAGACTACATTCAATGGCAGGATTGCTTTGTTTATGTTGCCTCCTCCACTCTGAAGGAGTGAATTCATCAGAGTGATTTGGGAGCTATGTAGTAGGGAGAGTGGTTCATGCCGTGGAAGGGTTCCAAATAGATATCCCCTGCCTATTGGGGAAGTAATGCTCTACTCCTGAGGGGAATTCTGTGCCAAAAAATGACAAATTCTGCAACGAAAATATAAAAATTCTGTGCATATTTTAAAATTCTGCAAAATTCTGCATATTACATTTGTCAAAATAACATAATATAATCACACCAGTTTCAATTATTTTTAGTCATTCCTTTCAAAATACCTGTCAGCAAGTATGTCTGTAACAATACAGACAACAAAAAAGATTCAGGAAATGCTTTTTGACGAATAGATTCCTTACTAGGCATATTAATACAGAACTCAGAGAAATTAATTTAAACTACAATACAGAACCATATTTCCCGCACTCCTCGGAAGCAGTGCAAAGGCTTAGGGGAGTCAGGGGTAATGGAGGAGCTGAGGGAGAGGGAAGTACATTTCTGGGAAGGAGTCTGGGTATGACTATGGAGGGTTGTTGGGTATGGGTGGGAGAGGTATGAAACAGTTTTTTGTGGGGGGCGGGGAGGGATTGTTAGGTAGCGTCCCCCATACAGACCCTGGATCACCCCCTAGTCTCCCATTCAGTAACTCACATCTGCCCTGTCCCCATGTGTTCCTGCATCCCCATGTGTCTTTGCACCCCCTGTTCACATGTGTCCCTTTACCCCCACTCAGACACCCCATCCCTATGTGGCTCTGTATCCCCTCCCCTTGTCCCCATGTGGCTCTGTACACCTACCCAGCCACTCCCCTGTTCCTATGTGTGCCTGTATCCCTCCCCTGTTCCCATATGTCTCTGTACCCCCACTCAGCTACTCTCTGTCCCTATGTAGTTCTGCTCCCCCTCCCCCATCGCCCTGCTCCTCCCTCTCTCTGTGGCCCTGTGCCTCCACTCCCATTCAACCCCTGCCTCAGTCTGTTCTCCCCCACTAGCGCTTATGAGCCCCTGTCTGACTCCCGCCAGGAGCCCCATGCTGTCTGTCTCCCCATAGCCCGTCTCCTGACCTGGCCTGACATGTGGGTTGACCTCCTGACTCTGACCTGTATGATGCAGGTCAGAGAAACCCCACCCACCCATCCACCCAAAAAATCTTAGAGCATATCTTTTAGAAAAATGCCCATTCTTGATTTAAAGTTTGTCAGTAATGGAGAATCCACCACAACCCTTCATAAGTTGTTCCAATGGTTACTCACTCTCACTATGAAAAATGTTTGCCTTACTTCTAGTCTGAATTTGTTTAGCTAGAAATTCCAGCCATTAGTTCATGTTATATCTTTCTCTGCTAGATTAAAGAACCCATTATTAAATATTTGTTCCCCATTTAGTTACTTAGACTCTAATTAAGTCACACCTTAACCTTCTCTTTCTTAAGTTAAATAGATTGAGCTCCTTGAATCTATCACTATAAAGTCATGTTTTCTGAAGAACAATCAATCTTGTGGCTCTTCTCTGAACCCTCTTCAATATATCAACATTGTTCTTGAACTGTGGGCACCAGAACTGCACACAGTATTCTAGTAGCAACACAGTGCAAATACAGAGAGAATCTCTCTACTCCTACTCAAGATTCCCATGTTTATGTATCTCAGGATTGCATTAGCTCTTTGGTCATAGTGTCACAGTGTCATGTTCCCAGTGGACCATCCACCATGCCTCTCTTTTTTTTTCCAGATTCACTGCTTCCCAGATTACAGTCCTCCATCCTCTAAATGTGGCCTACATCTTTGTTCCCAGATATATACATTTACATTTAGCCATCTTAAAATACATATTGTTTGCTTGCACCCACGTTACCAAGATATCCAGATTGCTCTGTATCAGTCTCCTTCATTATTTATTACTCTCCCAATTTTTGTCATCTGCAAATTTTATCAGTGATGATTGTTATGTTTTCTTTCAGAGTATTAATAAAAATGTTAAAGAGGATAAGGCCAAGAAAAATCCCTGAAGGGCCGTACTAGAACTATACCTGATCGATGATGTTTAACTATTTTATAATTACATTTTGAGACCTATCAGTTAGACAGCTTCTAATAAATTTAATGTGTGCCATGTTAATTTGATATCTTCCTAGGTTTTTTTTAGTCAAAATATGTGGTACCAAGTCAAATGTCTTAGAGAAATCTAAATATAATCACACAACACACAATACTATTACCTTTATCAACCAAACTTGAAATCTCCTCAAAAAGATAGAGATTTATTTTGACAATATCTATTTTCCATAAATGTATGTTGAATGGCATTAATATTACCCTCCTTTTATTCTTTATTAATATTAGTCATTCCATTATCTTGCTGGGATTAATGTCAGACTGACAGACCTATAATTACTCGAGTCATCCCTTTTTAAAGATATTGGCACATTAGCTTTCTTACAGTCTTCTGGAACTTCTCCAGTGTTCCAAGACAAGGTCTAATATAGAGTTTCCCCAGTGTTGGATACAATATTTTTTGGAATTAGAAAACTGTCTTCTATAATATTTGGAAATTCCAAAAATATTTGAGTACTGGCAACAGAAGACAGCCAGCATATGTCACTCTAATTATAGTATCCCATGATCACACAACTTGTTTGCTTATACATTAGGTGTGTAAGGAATTGGTCATCCTATTCTCTAATGTGAACTGGTAGTTTGAAGCAGACACCAGCTAATACCCCATCTTGTGATTTATCTGTTATGACATAGATCTATAAGCATTCAAGATCATTTTTTTTCTGAGTTAAGGGAGGTCATTCTGTTGGTGAGGTGGACTAATGCCTGGACATTGGTTTTGTCTCGAGACTGAATCCCTTAACTTATCAGTTTCTTTGCTTTTTAGCATTTGTATTGTGAGAAAATATAATAGAGATAATGTTGCTCAATGATAACAAAGTTTTCTGCATGTAAGAATAAACCTTACTGATGCTGGAACATCCTTGACATTCTGAGAGCTGTTGAAAGATTTGACCCTGAATTAAGATCTGAATTCTGTGGATCGGTTCTCTCTCTGTTCAGATTAAATTTAGGAAATGGAAAAACTAGGAAGGCAATATAAGGATGGAAAATAAATGCACAAGGGGTTGTTTAGAGAATAATCCTGATAACACTTCTTTGGGAGGTGGATGAAATGGTTTGGCAATGGTTTGGATACTTAATCTATTGAAGATTGCCTGGGACACACCTTGTTAGTATGGATGCTGCATATGATGACATACCATTTGTCAGATTCCTTTTGTTGGATCCATAAGGTGTGACCATTAATGTGCTCATGGCATGGCACTGAAGCAGCTAATTTATGGACAAATTCCTACAGCAATCTTATTTTTCATACTAGCTTTCCATTTCTAAGAAACTTACATGGCTGAATAATAAATTGTGTCTTTAAGCACCAGAGGAAATACAGATGTACCCTTTGGTCCATATTAAGTAGGCAGTTAGTTGCAAACTTTACAATATGCAGTCATTTTTACCAAAGTATTTAAGTATCAGCTTCTGAATGAGATGAGAATACTAGAACAATAAAATGTCAGGTGGAAACTTGGCACAATACTGGCTCAAACTAAACTCTAATATGGGCAATAAACTCTTTAATATTGCATGCCCCATAATCCCACTTTCAAATGATCATCCTTCATCAGTAAATTGTGATGAAGTATAATAATAATGTTGGAACAAATTGTAAAAATATCCTGTAGCACTCTTGAATTTTACCAGAGGATATTTATCAAATTAAAATCTTATCCCCTATCATAAATTTATCATCCAAGATGACAATGCTGTTGTCTGAAAGAGATAATGATATTTCTTAAACTTCTTATAATGTACGGTCATACAAATAGTTACACTCTTTGTTCAATACTTCTACCCTAAAGCAAACTCAGCTGGGAATGACTGCAAAGCTAAATGCATCTAATACCCGGCCAGTGCTTGCAAAACACCAAGTATGTGTCCTCTTGGAATTGTACAATGTTATTTAAACCTTCCCCTACCACTCAAGGCAGAACCAAAATATCCTCTGGAATGTTCATGTGCCCTCTAAATATGCACTTACTGTAAAAGATGTCATATACCTGATGGCAGTGTCTGACCGTAACAAAATAGTACCCGGGAATGGAAAATACTCATTTTGTCTGCTGGAGAAAGCAGCTACCTCATGCAAGATGGTTACAACAGGGAAATGGAGGCGAGACTAGGCCATTTTTTATTTCTGTGGCAAGCTCATTCAGTGTGTAAGGAGGTGGGCTAACTGGAAATCATGAAAGACTTCAAGTTACAGAGAGTCCACTATTAACTATAGTTCAAATCAGCAAGTGACTTGTGCCCCATGTTGCAGAGGAAGGGCGGGAAAAAGATCTTCTGACTTCTGGGAAAATTCCTTTACAACCCCAAATATGATGATCAATTAGACTCTGAGCATGTCAGCAAGACCACCAGTCATGTTAGCAAGGCCACCGGCACTTGAGAGAGAATTCTCTGTAGTATCTTGCTTCTAACCTAGCAGTCCCAGATGAGCCATATGCCATTGTAGGCAACCTCATCCTACCATCCCCTCCATAAACTTACCAAGATCAATCTTGAAGCCAGTTATGTTTTTTGCCTCCCACTGCTTCCCTGACAGACTTTTCCACAGGGTGGATTTGCTTTAAATCAAATTAAATCATGATTTAAATCACTAGGCAGGAAGACTCAATTTAATCATGGATTTCTACATAAAAGTGCATTCTTGTTGGTTGTTATAACCTTAATACATATTCTTCACAACTCAGAGATAGATGTAGGTTTCATTTTTAGAAGGTACACACTATACATTTTTACACTGATTTATTCTGAAAACTTTTCAGATTAGTTTTACAGCTATATCAGAAAATGAATGATTGTTTGGTTATTTCATTTACTAAAGGTAATTGAAGTAGATATTTATGAAGTCATTGGTAGGTGAACTATCTCCAATTCAACAGGTTAATCATTAATATTTGGAGGATTTTCTTGCCATGTTCTATTAGGAGGAGAACATCACCAGACAGACATTTACATTGTTTTATTTAACTAAAACTACAATGTTATGTATTCTGGATTTTTTTCTTAAACAGCAAACATATAATATTTTAACAAAAGAAGCATATGATTTTTTGAATTTAGTTAACATTCAAGTTTTTTAAAATCAGGTTTGTTTTTGTTAAGATTGTTTTTAACTAAAATAGTTAAATGAACTATTTTAAATAAGTAAATAGACTATGTCACCCAGGTCAACATAAGAAACTTAAAATATTGGCTTCTGCAGCTAACTCAGTCATCTTCAACTTCATTTTCTGTTTGTTCATAATCTGGAACAGAAAAACAAGCTTTCCTGCTTTTTCAGGTCCCAAACGATTTCTCAATTTGGAATTAATTAGTCCAAAGGAAGAAAATATTCTTTCTACACCGGCAGAAGAAGCTACTGCTGTTAAAAGTGAGATTATCACTTCAACAGTCTCTGAATCCAAGTGCTTAAGTGACTTCCACCAGTTCACTGGTGTGACTTTCTTTAAAACATCATCAGCAAACATATATTTCTTGAATGGTTCACCCTTAGCTCTGAAGTTTATTATAGTTGGCATTATGGAGGGATGATTGCTGGACGTCCATGTCATAGCCAACTCCTCTTCATCAGCAGTTAAGGTTTGACCCTGGTACTGAGTACTGAGAATATTTGCAAGAAAATGAGCTGGAGATAGTGCTTGTCCCATTCAGGATTTTTTTAGTGCTTGTAATTTAACTCTGTCATTGCATATTTCTCTTTTTAAGATCTCACTCAGTTACTTCCAAATTTCAACAGCATCAGCAATAACACAGCTATTTCCCTGCATTTTGTTCAGGGCTACAGAAATAGGCTTCAGGGTACTCAGCAGGTGTTCAACATTTCTCTTAAGCCCAATGTTGAGAACTTTGACTGTGACAGTGCCATCTATTTTTTCATGAATTTGTTCACAAACTGTCATCAGATTCGGCCAGTTCTTGATATAGTGCTCAAACCAGTCCACTACTGAGTTCCATCATACATCTTGTGGGAGAGTTAGCTTGGTTCCTCACACTTTTTTCCGAGCAGCTGCTGAAAAGTGGTTGTTACGGAAGTATTTCGCAATTTCAACAACATTAGCCTTTATTTTTGTAACACTGAAGTCTTTGGCTAGGAGGGACATCAAATGAGCACTGCAACTGTATGCTATTAGCTTGGGACTCTCTTCACTCTCTTCTAAATAATTTCTTCTCATCTTGGATACATTTGCAGCATTGTTTGTGACCAACCTGCATACTAGACATTTGAATTTTTTTCAGCTTGTTATAGCTTTTACTGCTACTTCTTGTAAGTATTCTGCTGCGTATGCATTTCCTGATGTATCAATTGTTTCTGTAAGGAAGACATTCCCTTCTTTTGTTGTCACAAAAGCACATGCAAGAAGATCATTGTGGACATTGCTCCACCCATCAAGACTCAGGTTAACAATTTTACCCTCCAGAACTTTTGCACACTGCTCCATTTCTCTTACATATACTTTATCAAGCAATTTGCCTGTGACATCTACTCTGTTGGGTGGACTGTAACCTGGTTTTAATGACTGAACTATGTTAATGAAGTGTGGGTTCTCAATCATGCGGAAAGGAGAGTTTGCTGCATAAACAAACTGGGCAATTTTTTTCATCAATTACCTCTTTTCATAATCTGCTGGTTCTTATCACAAACTTATCTATGGTTGTTTCTGGATGATGGAGATCTTTTTTTCCTTTTTGCTACAGGTGACATACTGTGGCCATGTGACATACATGATGTGACTAAAACTCTGATTCTGAACCTATAGAAAATGATGGTGATCTTGAAGGTGGATAGACTTCAAAATCCTGTATGTTGAGGATGGATTCTCCTAAACAAAATAAGTCTGTGCAGTTATTTAATTATTATTACCATACTGCTCATTTAGTTTTACTCATTGCATTCACTGACACTCAGTACTAGTTTAAAGGTGAAATTGTAAAAAGAAGATCTGCCTATTTCAGCTATTTATTTTTTTTTTACCACAACTGCATCTAAAATGATAGTACCATAGAGTAACAACTATGTGTTGCTCATACATGAGAATTCAAGAATAATCCAGAAGGAAGACAGGCAGTTCTTAAGAAAGAAGTATGAAATAAAAATGTTTACCAACTTGACGATCCTGCATGTTCAGACATGTTCCTTTTACCATCTTCGACGCAGCTTCCTTCTGAGAAGGAACACTTGTCCTGATGTTGTTTCATTTGGGCAACCAGGCCTTGCATTTCTGTGTTGCACTGTTTGCATTTTGCAGACATGCCTGTCTTACCCACAGGTAGAGGAACTTCATTAAAATAGTCCCAAACTGGGTCTCTTTTACGGCCTGCTGCCATTATAGGATTTCCCTTCTAGTGAGATAATGGTATGGTCGATCTCAAATCAATGGCTACACTCAGAAAGACCTTAAGACTTCTGGAATATGCTGTTTCACTTTTGTTTCTACTGTCTGTTCCTCCCTTCTCACATTTATATCCAGACTTCTTCTCCTTGTCCAGATCTATTCTGCCCCCCAAAAAAATCTTCTATTCATTGAACTTTTTGAAACTTTGCACTTTTAGAGAGAAGAAAGGGATTGACTCTGTGTACACAAATTTGCAGAGGGACAATAGTGTTGAGGTCTGTTATTTCTCACCTCAATATTTTACTTATTTATTTAAAAACATTTTTGCTGTTAACAAGCATATTATCTCTGGAGATACAAATCCACAGTTTGAGAACTGCAAAACTGAGCATCTCTGATGGTATCTTCCAGACTGAACACTGAGTCCCATTGTGTAGATAGAAAGATTAACCTAAATAATCTATACAGAAGTCCCTGGAACCCCATGAGATTGGATCCCTAATCCATGAGCTATTGAAACTCATTTACAAAACTTTTCTTAAACATTACATGAATATATTGTCTCATCCTATAGAATTAGAATTTATAATCCCTATTCCATGATGAGATATCTTTCAGCTATAATGTATCTTAATTAAAACTATCTTTAGATAGTATTTTTTCCTCAAAAAGCATTTTATAAAAAAAAACCCTTATTTAAATTTTAAAAAATCAGATTTTTTTTAGATTTAAAAAAAAATCATTGATTTTTATCCACCCTGTTTTTCCCATAGTGTCATAGTGGTTATAAACCTTTGTCTGACATCAAGCCTAAACTTCTTGATGGCCAGTATATATCCATTTGGTTTTGTGTCAACATTGGCCATTAACTTAAATAACTCCTCTCCCACCCTGGTATTTATCCCTCTGATGAATTTCCAGAGAGCAATCATATTCTCCCCTCAGCCTTCGTTTGGTTAAGCTAAACAAGCCAAGCTCCTTGAGTCTTCTCTCATAAGGTAGGTTGTCTTTTCCTCTGATCATCCTAGTAGCCCTTCTCTGCACCTGTTCCAGTTGGAATTAATCTTTTTTAAACATGGAGAAGCAGAATTGCACACTGTATTCCAGATGAGGTCTCACTAGTGCTTTGTAAATGGTAATAATATTTCCCTATCTCTACTAGAAATACTTTGCTTGATGCATCCTAGGACTGCATTAGCCTTTTTCACAGCCACATCACACTGGAAGCTTATAGTCCTCCTGTGATCAACCAATACACCCTTGTCTTTCCCCTTGAATGTGTTTCTTCCAACTGATAAGTCCTCATGTTATAGCAAAAATTCTTATTGTTAGTCCCTAAGCCAGTGGTGAGCAACCTACAGCCCACAGGCCACTATTGGTCCATCAGGGTAAACCATTGGCAGGCTGCCAGACAGTTTGTTGACATTTGCATGGCTGTCCGCAGCTACCAGTGGCCACGGTTCACCGTTCCCAGCCAATAGGAGCTGTGGGAAGCTGCCCTCTTCCTTAAAATAAGTATCACATTAGCAATTCTCCAGTCATAGGGTATGGCAGCCATGTATATGGATTCATGAAAAATCTTTGCTATTTGGCATGCAATTTCACGTGCCAGTTCCTGTAATATTCTTGGATGGAGATTATCTGGGTCCCCTGATTTAGTTCTAGTAAGCTGTGGTAATTTCTACTTCCAAACCTTGTTTGCATTAGCCATTCTACCACTGCCCCTAAGCTCCTTGTTAGCCTTATTAAAAACTCAGGCAAAGTGTTTGTTTAGGTATTGGGACATGCATAGATTATCTTTAATTTCCATCCTCAGTGTTTATCAGTCCAACTTCATCTTTTCCTTTTTTTTTTATTTATATGGCTGTAGAACCTTTTACTATTCGTTTTCATTTCTTTTGCAAGATTCAGCTATACTTTGGCTTTTTGGCAGTTCTCAATTTTCCCCTATGCTTTCTGACCTCCAAGAGGTAGCTGTCCTTGCTGATCCAACCCATCTTCTACTCTTTGTAGACTTTCTGCTTTCTCTTAATAACCTGTGTAATGTTCTTGTTCATCCAGTTTGGTCTACAAACCTCCCCCATGATTCCCCCCCACAACTCCACCCCACGTGGGATGCTGGCTTCATATAGTTTCCACTACTTTGACTTACAGTAGAAGTTCCATGCCTCCTCCACATTCAGATTTTTGAGTTCTTCAGTCCAGTCCACTTCCTTAACTACCTTCCTTAACTTTTTTAAAAGTATGCCCTTTTGAAATCAAGGACCCTACTTGCAGACCTATTTTTATTTATCCTTTTATTTTGTTTAAACTGAATTAGCTCATGATCACTCAAACCACGGTTGTCCCCTACAACCATTTCTTATATGAGGTCTTCACTAGTTATCAACATTAAGTCCAAATGGCATCACTTCTTTTTTGTTTGGTGACTATTTAATGAACTATCACATCCAGGAATATCTGGGCCCTACCATTATTAGTAGCACTTGTCCTCCAATCTATATCTGGGAAGTTAAAGTGTCCCATAATCACATAATGTGTTCAACAAAATTGTGTTCATTATTATAGTCTGTATACATGTCTGTCTGAAAGGATGACAAAGACTGCCTCTTACCAGAGAGCCATACTGTTAAAAACATAAAATAAAATAAAAATTATAGGCCTAAGTCCATCTCTGGCTCTAAATACAACACTGTTGAAAGAAAAAATCTATGATAAATGTAGCATATACACGAGTATAATTATGGAAAAAAGGAAATAGCCCAATTTTGTTCCAAATACATTTCTCAGTAATTTCGTAGATGTGAAACATTTACGTGAATTTTAAACACTGATTCTTTTTAGGTTAACAATGCCATTTACAAAACATTGAACAAGATAATTCTATGTTTTCTGAGTTACACCATGTCAGTTTTGGTTAGAATGCAATTAATACATCATTTCACACTTGATGCATATAATTCCATTTGGTTTCATTTCAAAAAATCTCCAGGCTGCTTTACAGCAAGCTGTGATAGGTCAGTATTACCATTCAACAGAAGGGAATTCTAGTAAATTGAAAAGAAAAAACAGTGTTGTTTTTTTTTTAAGGGAGTTGGGAGAAGTATAAGAAACAAAGAAGGATTGGTCCCATGGGCAAAGATTTCTGCATATTGTCACTCACAAGGCCAAACTAACAAAGTATATTTTTTTAGTGATTCCCTATAAACATAAAGTGTTTCCATTTTAACAATATTTTGTGGAGGGGAGGGATTTCACCAGGTTGACCTCTATGTCCATCCACCTTCGCCCCTTCCAATACATGCACCTTATTTAAATTACAGATTATCCCAAGACTGGCCTGGTAAACTAATGATGGACACACCTGTGTGGATATGTATGCTATTTCTTTAAATATATAGCAGGAAGCTAAAACACTGAGGGCAGTGGGGCGGGGGTGTCATCCGAGGCAGACATGCTACAGTGAAGCAGAGAGAGAATGAGAATAGCTTGAGGCATTATAGCTGGGCAAATTGCTTTTGGTGAATAGATTATTTACCAAAAAATGTGATTTCAGTCAACCTGAAACTATTTATGAATTCTTGTCGAGTTCTCTGAATAGTTTTAACTGAACCAAGAAACTCAATGTTTCAGTAATGTTTAATCAAAATGTTTCCTTTTGACACAACCTGAAATTATTCATTTTGATTTGGGGCATTTTAAGCAAAGCAAAGCAAAGCAAAGACTAGATTCACAAAAAGCCCAACAGGGACGGGGAGGCCAACCCTCATAACCTGTAGCCCAATGGCTATTGTGTTCTTCTGGGGTAAATGGGAAATCCACATTCAATTCCCCACCTGTGCCTAATTTGAAACAGGAATTTGAACCTTTGTCTCCCCCATTATGCAAGTGTCCTAGTCACTGGGTTATGGGGATATTCTCTACCACAACCAAAGAGGCTACCTTAACCACTGTGCTAAAGGTTATACAACTAGTCTTCCTTTCTTCCCTTCCCTCACCCTCAGTATTTTGTTAATCTAGTTCTTTGTATGCTTTTCTGAAAATAGCTGAATTCAAAAAGAAAAAAAAAATGTGTTTAATTGTGACACAACTCAAATATTTTTGACTTTTTCAATTTGCTGAAAAATCTGGCTTTGGTTCAACCCTCCTCCCCCACCAATTATATATTATATTATTATTATTTTATTATCATTGTTGTTGAATTAGCAATGAAACTAAACATTATTATTCACTCAGCTTTATTAGGAACATTAGTGTTTTCCTTATTCTAAAAGTTCCTTGTTCAGGCATAGGTAGATTGACTTATTTTCTGTAATTCTTTACGATTGTCACAAAAAAGCTTATGCACAAATAAATTTGTTAGTCTCTAAAGTGCCACAAGTACTCCTCATTCTTTTTACATGGAACCTTGTGTCCCAAATCCATCTTTTCTATTCCTAAATTTTGGGAACATTCAGATCTAGTTCCAAACTTCATAATTTAGACCCATTGAAAGTAATGAGAAAATACTTTCAAAGAGACTTAACAATTTTTCCCAACTATCTTGTTTATATTGATTCTTTGGTAAATTACAGGTCTAACTTTAACATCTGGGCCATTGTTTCATTTTCACAGCAAATAAATTATGCCTCTGAAACCCGGGATTGCTTCATTCTCCCAAAAGGATATTGCTTTTTTTCTTTTAATAAAGAAACATCTATGAAGTATAGTGAAATTCAAATAGTTTGCATAGCTTTAGTCAAAAGTCCAAATTACAGCTAATGTGCTAGTTAGATGTTCCATTTAGGAGTGTGAGTGTTTGTGCTTCCAGATATTCCTGAGACTGTATATACCTGAAGACAAAAATTAAATACTTTTGAAGTAGAAGGAATAGTTATACATTTCTCTAAACTCTTTCTTTATGAAGGAATAAAGGTTTGTTTGTTTTTTTGTTTGTTTTGTTTGCTGAATAGAGACAGTAATTTCTTTGTTGTTTGTTAGGATGATGCCAGGAATCTTTTAAAAGCCAAGATAGTTAGAAGGAAGAACTGGTAAGGAATAATGTTGTTAAGAATTCCTTGCTGGCAAAATTTTAATGGAACATTACCCCTCCCCTCCCACCCCACCCCACCCCCATCTTCTGTCTTGTTTGAAGAGACGAAGCTTGGAAAATGAGCCTATATTTCTGTATTTTTGTTGTCTCTTTAACAAACAAAACAAAACAGAGTAACTTTTTTTTTCTTTTTGGTAATTATTTGCAGTGGATTTGTAATGTGTGGCATTAGAGGTAAATTTGTGTTAATTGTGGAGCTATGTTTTATATCTCTTAACTATGTCAGCTGAAAAATGCAAATACAGTGTTCTAAACCATAGGTGGGTATTGAAAATGTAGGGTACTCTAAGCAACTTATATGTATTTTTAAGGTGTATCAATTATATTTAAAGCAAGAGTGAGAAAGGAAACACTGGAAATGTTAAGAAAAAATATCAAATTGATCTCTTATCAGACCCTGATTAATATGGATATTATTGGAGGATATGTGGTGTTTCAACTGTTCCATAAATATACTATTAACAGCAGAGAAACATAGATCATGAAACAGAGAAGCGTTCCACAAATTTATGCTGGTAGACAACTTAAATATAGTACTCCTTGTTGTTGATGCCTCTTTCTTTGATCAAACTGGGGTCTTTGAAAGAGAACGTATGATAGAAATCCAGTACTGTCTGAACTTTCTGAAGTGTTGTATTTTCATTCATTATTTGAAGAAAATGACAGGAGCTATACATCTGTTTTTCATAATAGCTCTGTGAATAATGTCAGCAAACGTTACTACTCCAGGAAACTAATGTAATGACAAAACACAGCAGAAGTCTGTGCATATCATACGTCAAATGACCAAAACCAAAAATAAACAATATAAGTCAAAGATTCATTTGTTACCTAGGCACAAGAAAGAACAGGATTGTTTGTGTAACTCAGTCACTTGCCCTTCAGAAGGAAGGGTGAATGCACAACTGACAATTTGCCTCAAGCTTCTATTCTATTTTATCAAAGTGAGTCAGAGTCAGGGCCTAGTCTGTTCGAGCTCAGAGGAAGAAAAGAGAACATTAGCTAGACCAAAATGGGAAAAATGTGTGTCTATTGAAAATGGCTTGGTGTAAAACTAAATCCTTCAGCTTTTGGTAGAGGAGAACAAACTTTGATTAAATGACATAGTTAAAACACTTCGATTAAGGTTTACTCCATAAATCCTGCCATAGGATGAAAAGAAAATTCCTGGAAGTGCGGTATCAAGCTTCAGATTTATATTAAGATTCATGAAATCTTGCTCTAACCTCTCCTTCATTAATCACCCTTTTAAATGGTTTACATTTCATTAATTCCTTATCTTTCTTTGTGTGTATTCAACAATATATGAAAGTCACCTAGCACATTTTATTCTGAGGGATTACAAAGCATTTCACAAATTTATACTGTGTTCAGTGTAATTAGAAATCACTAATATAGAGAAATCACTTCACCCCTCATTGAAATGCAGTGAGTTCTGGGGCAAAATATCACACGACTAAACTGTACATAACAATCCTGGATAGGAAATTAAGAAGTTTCTGCAGAGGGGATTTAGATAAACAGACTGGAATTATGAAAACTGAAATTTAGATGGGGTTAACACTTCTACCCTTGTGAAAAGTGTCAAGATCACTAAAAAATTGAATAGTTTGGATGTTGGTTTTGCATTTAATTAAGACAGCAGGCTTAACAGCATTGTTTTCTATAAAGTCATGTGCGAAAGACTGTACCAACCCCATACAGGACCTGAATGAATTAATGAGAGCCTGTGAGTGCAAGCAGTCTTGCCCTGCTACACCTGCAGTATGTAGCAAGCCTGAAGGGAGAAGTTAAAACAGTCGTGGGCAAACTACAGCTGGACCATCCTGCCCAGCCCTTGAGCTCCCAGCCGAGGCTAGCCCCGCCCCTCCCCGCTGCCTCTCCCTCCCCCACAACTACGCTGCTGCGTGGGCAGCACTCTGGGCGGCAGGGCTGGGCGCTCCTGCAGGGCAGCACGGCAGTGTGTCTGGCTGCAGCGCGGCTGCCAGACATGCTGCTGTGAGCGGCATGGTAAGGGAGCCAGAGCCAGGGGGGTTGGATAAGGGGCAGGGGGTCCTGGGAGGCAGTCAGGAGACAGGGAGCAGGGGGCGGTTGGATGGGTTGGAGGTTCTGAGGGGGGCAGTCAGGGGGTGGGAAGTGGGAGGGGTCGGATGGGGGTGGGGGCATAGCCTTCCCTACCCATCCTTCCATACTGTTTTGCTACCCCGATGTGGCCTTCAGGCCAAAAAGTTTGCCCACCCCTGAGTTAAAAGGACTGAACTTTGCTTAGTCAGGGCTTGTTTAAGAAGGAGAGCAGATCTCTGGCTTTTATTCAGTGAGAGAAGGCTATCTGGAGTCAGGGAGTTGAACTTCTGACAGATAGAGCTTGCCTGAAGGAAGGTACCTCTGCAACAGGAAATCCAAGGCAGGGAAATAAAGCAGCAGGAACTGAGCCTTCCTAAAAGGAGGTGGCTTGCAGGGATGTGGAATAATGTGCTGAATAATGTGGCCTGCAGAGGGAGTGGAGAAAACTTCCTTCCAGCAGAATGAACTGCCTTGCAGAAACTGAGGCTCAGCATTGAACTGGAGGAAGAGACTTAGAGACAGGGGAGCTGATACAATGAGAGTCTGGGAGAAGGCTGAGGCAAAAGCCCAGGACAGGGCAACATAGGAAACAGTCCACGGAGGCAGCCAGGAGTTTGTGTAATCTGGCCTGACAGCCTATTTGAGTATCTGACAATCATGTTCCTAAAATAAAAGGTTATACCTGCTATCACTGATGTGATCAAAGAATTAACAGTAGCTAATCCTGACTTTTGATTCTGACCAAAATGGTCTTCTTCTGATAATCTATCATCTGATGAGTCACTTTTTACTCAAAGTGTGTGATACATACAGCTGTGTCAAAAGGAGCAAATGATTCACCCACCATGGTCAATAATATTGATAGTTCAAGCCTGCTTAGGGGGCATTTCAACAGTCTCTGTGAGTCAACTTCATCAGGCCACAGTTATGAGCTAATACTACGACAAAGACACAGAATGGGTTGACTTGAATTCTGTAAGGCTGGGATCCAGAACAAAAATAAGCTTTATTGTACCCAGATTTATTTGTTGCTATAATAGATGAGATTTACAACTGTATAACCAAGTCAGTTTGGGTGAATTCAAGTTGATAATGAACTCATGGCAATATTAATCAACAGATCCCCTATATATGTTAGCACATTGTTAGTCCCATTTATGTGAACAGTGTAAACCATAGGCTAGTGAGATTCATGTTAAACATTTCTAAATTTATTGTAATTTGGGGTTGTGCTGGTGATTAGAAAATGTATCTTACCCCTAGAAATAAATAAAAAGCTCGAGCTGGAAGGGATCACATATCTTATGAAGTCCAAGCCTGTTGCACTTCATGCACATTGTTTTGTTTTTTTTTAAATCAGAACTTGTTTGGGGTGATGGTTTAGTTTCATGGGACCTAAATATCTAAATTACTAGCAGACAGTATCACTAGAACCATGCAAAGTCAGCTGCTACAGGAATGGGGAGGCAGGCTCCAAGGTCCTTTCTGAGGATTAGGGGATGAGTGAGCTACTTTGATGCCTCTCCCAAAGTTGAGTGTAGAAGCCAGTTCCATGCCCCACAGACAATACTGGAGGAAGGTTTTTAAGCTTCTACCCACACCCAACCAGAAGACAGCAAAATGTAAATGGGGAATACATTTAATGAACTTCACAGAACCTCATTTTCTGACAAAAATCAAACTGTTAACTAATGTCTCATTCCAGCCATAGATTGCATAGATTATAATATGACTGGCGCCTCCCTGTACTGGGGGGGACAAGCTAAAGAGGAGGACGCATGATCTGCTTGGGCCCCCATGCTCTCCCTGCCCCACGTTACCTGCTGGGGATGGGTGGGGAGGGGCTCTGTGGTCCTGCTGCACCGGATCCCCTGCCCCCCCGGCACGTTCAGGTGATCTCTGTGGCAGCCGGGCCTGGGGGGTGAGGCGGGGGAGTGGGACAGAGCCACTCCCAGTTGCTACTCTGTGCAGAATAGCCAACTGCCTGGGAGAGAGCCTGGCTGGGGAGGAGAGGCAGCCTGCTCCCTGCCTGGGCTCGACATCCAGGGCCAGGGACCGAGCATGCCGGTGGGAAAACGGGGAGCTCTGGCTCGCTTGACCGCTGTCCCAGGAAGCTGAGCCTGGGCAGGGAGCCAGGTTGTCTCCCGGGCAGCTGGTTACGCTGCAGTGGGCAGTGTCTAGCGCTCAGAAGAGGCTCTGGCCCCGCCCCTTCCGTTCCCTGCCCAGGACAGCTGCTGGGACGGCACTGGACCCCGCCTGCCCACCCCCCCGCACCCAACACGTTGCCTCTGGATGAGCCATTCCAAAGCTGATGGGCCCTCGCAGGGAATGATACTGGAGATCTCAGAGTGAGCATCTCCACTGACTGCGTCTGTGACAATAGGACTTGAGGATAATACTCGCAGTTCTTACAGATCTTTAATTGGTGCACTTAGAGAGAAAAGTATGAACTTAAAGTTGTTTTAACAAAAGTACACTAATTTAGTAGATTGGCCAAGCCAACCCCACGCCACTTTTTAATTATTAGATATGGTTTAAGAATACTACAAAGGATAGAATAATGTTTTCATGATTACCTTGTGCGGGGTTGGGAAGGAATTTTCCTCCAGAGCAGATTGTCAGTGATCTTGCAAAAAGAAAAGGAGTACTTGTGGCACCTTAGAGACTAACCAATTTATTTGAGCATAAGCTTTCGTGAGCTATAGCTCACTTCATCGGATGTGCATCCGATGAAGTGAGCTATAGCTCACGAAAGCTTATGCTCAAATAAATTGGTTAGTCTCTAAGGTGCCACAAGTACTCCTTTTCTTTTTGCGAATACAGACTAACACGGCTGCTACTCTGAAATCAGTGATCTTGGAGTTTTTCCACAATGTGTGGATGAGGCTCACTTGTCAGGATTATCTGGGTATATCTCATTTAATCATTTCCCTACCATTGCAGGGGCCTTGAGCACTGGTGCACCTTGGTCCTTCCTGTTCTCTGTCTGTGACATAATAGTTTAGTCTCCTGCAGGTTTCATTTACTTTGGTCTCATTTCAATTGTTGGGTTTAGTGTAGCCTGTGATATTCAAGAGTCAGACTAGAAGGTCTAATGGTCCCTTCTGGCCTTAAACTCTATGACTTTATGATTCACCACTCTCAGGCTGAATTCCTGAACACTTTCTCCTCTTTAATCTCCAGAGAGTCCTGGCCCACTCTCATTGACTTCAACAGGGACAGGATTTCACTCTGCTATTAGTAGGCAGCCTATGGAAGTGCCCATATATAGGTTTGAAAGGTTCAGATTTTGGTTGGAAAACAACAATTTCACTTTACACTCACAAACTATTGAAAAACAGTTAGAAAAACTAATAGGAAAAGTAAGAAAAAAGTTGCTTGAGAATTTATTAGAGTTTTGATTTAAGGATATTTTATTTGTGTGTATTGGCATGATGTTGGCAATTTGTATTTTAAAGGTTACAAGGCTTTATCTTTTTGAATCTCAATGTCTACTGTCATTAAATAATTTTCTGATTCTCTTATTGTCTGACACTCCCCATAATTTCCCAAAACTGAAAATTTAAAAAAGATAAAACTTGAAACAATGTTTGAAAATAATCACGGATATTAATCTGTTGAAATTATTAGAAATGAAATTCTGCCAAGCCTACCCATGTGTTTGGAAATTCCCTGTGGAAATAGCATTGCTCATTTGGATTATTTTTTTAGTGTTTTATTTTTTTAGAACACAAGACTGTTCTGTTCACCATCATTTCTTAATATCACCTCTAATGATATCTAAAGATGTTTGATGTTTACTTTTTGCTATGATTCAGAGAGATGCTGCCAATCATTAGAGTATCTATGCTCACCATATTGGAAAACCACCTGAAAGACTGAATCTATCATTAAGTTAATACTTTGAATAATGAAGTGTGAAGCTAAAAAGTACTGTTCAGAAATAATTGCTAGGATCACATTTAAAGTATATATAATACAAATTTGTTAAATTATCGCTCTGTGGCAGGGGAGTAGTTTGTGACTGTGGGAGTCATTAAACGGTGCTGTTACAGATTGACACACGTTCTGTTTATCTGACTATACAGACAAGCAGATCTTGCTTGTTGTTCAATTCTTTTTAGCCTATTACTAGCTGAAGTTTGTTATTCTGCCTTATCCTTACTTTCTGAATTATTTCATATAACGACAGGATATTCCTATGCAAGTGAACAAAAACATAGTAACAGAATATTACAAATACCAACCATCAGAGTGAATCTCCTACTTTCCCCCCGTCTTTATTTTCTAGGGATTCAAGTACAAAACCAGCAGGCTATATTCATGATATGGTATTCGCTGGCACAGTGGCACTTCCATCAGAGACAGATACTTCAGAGCTTGGAGGGTAAGATAGACTTCAAAAGTGTTACCTGGGAGGTGCTGTTGTTTAAGGTCTTCTTAAACAATACTCTGTAACTAATATACAGGATTGCCTTGGGACAGCTTCTATAATGATCTACTAAATTAATTTATTTGTATTTAACTTTAATTTCAAGCTTTTCTATTTTCTGTACTGTGGCAATAAAATTTGTACTTGCTAATCTCGAGTAATATTTGACCATCACTAGGGAAGAATAGGCTGAAAGGAAAATTTTATTTATTCAATTTCCCATTATAGGCAACTGTAACATTGACTGCTTCATGATAAATGCATACTCCCCCTAGTCAATCTGTCTTTGAAAACCAATTTACTTACATATGTCAGTAAGTTTCAGTTTACAAGGGGGTTTCAAGTCTTAAGAGAGTTGTGTGTCAAAATAAGATGTAGTTCTATAATAAATACCCTTGTAGAAATGGCTCAGAGCAATATGTAACTGAGCAACATACTGTATCATGTATCATGTTAAATGTTTTAAGGTACTTAGGCATTGGTCCCTTGAACGTTAGGAGCCTAAGTCCCTTTTGAAAAGGAGACTTAGGTATGTGGGTCACAGATTCTCAAAGGAGGTGCCTAATTTCAATTAAAACCATGTGAGTAAAGTGTTTAAATAGTTTTGAGGGTCTGGGTCTCAGGAATCTGAGGAGCCTAAGTTTCATTGAGAGTCACTTTTGAAAAGGAGATTTAGCCTCCTAAATTAGTTAGGGATGGAAACGCTGAGCAGAGCAATGCCTAAATACATTTTAAAAATTAGGATCTTTCTTAGTTCTTAGTGCACAATCATTTGTATCTCCCCATCCATTTTACACCTTTTACTTTAATAAGGAGTATTATGGTTGCCCTCAACCTTTTATAAACTCACATGTAATTAAGTGCACTTTCCCATAGAATAAGATTTTACAGACTTTTTCTGAAGAATGTTACTGAAAAATGTATCTTTGAATTTTAAAATGTTTATTACTTTTCAAAGTACATAGAACATAAATGGGGAGGCTATACAACTCTGAGGTGGTGAGGAACAGAAGAGACATTACTGAGAATTGTAGGTAACTAACAAATCCACAGGGGAACAACTACTTATTTCCATTTATAAAGCCTGCTCTTGCACCCATTGAAGTCAGTGAGAGTATAGCTATTGATTAGAAAGGGGGTGGGATCAGGCCCATAATAAGCATTTTGGGCCAAGTGTTCTATTACTTGCAATCACTGTCAGACATTTGAGGAATGATGATTACATGGCTTACAAAATGTTTTATAGCTTCTTTTGTTTTTAAGAATAATTTGTGTTGTCAGACAACACTCAACAAGCAAATGCAATGTCTGAACAGTGGAAACATTCAAATAAAACCCTTACATACCAAAAAGCTTTTAAAGGGTGCTTACAATTCAAGGCTCAAACTTTTGCCCTTAGAGATATGTGTGGGTCACATTGATATTGCTGTGAGTTTGCCAAAACATCATTTAAGATAGCTGTAAGAAATAGTTAAACCCCTTTATAGCAGCTTCCACACAAAGTAAAGGCATATGCGAGCCTACCCAAGAATTAGGACTATGTGACTGTAGGGATTCTATGGGTATTGTTTTGGGTAAGAGGGTGTGTGGGTGAATGGGAGAAGTACACAGGAACTGACTCAGACAGACAAAAAAGACAGAGAAGGAAGCTACTCAGACTGGAAAAGAATAGTGTGGTGCTGGCAAATAAACGATTAGGACTGTAAGTAAAGACACTGTCTTCTGTGTGGCTCCTCCTGTGTTCAGGGAAATGGGACTTTTTACATTACTTGTAAATAAAAAATATTTCATGAGAAGTCATGACTCCATTTTTTTCCTTCTAAGTGGAACACCGGGAATACCCCTGGATTTTTGGTTAGCTGCTTGGAGCAAAAGGTGAAATAATATATATAAGAATTCCACGGTGAAGTTACTGCATGCACCTGATGGACCAAATTTGGTCTTAATAAATTAGATGCTTTGCCTGTGTAGAACTCATTGCTGAATCAGAGCATAAAATTTTATTGTTGAACTGTTCCATGTATCGGCATATTAATATTTATTAAATTGTAAGTTCTGTGTTTTATTGTAAAGCTTGGTTGTTTTCATGGTTTGTTTGTTTTTGTGTTTGCTTTTTTTTTTAACCAAAGTTGCCATTTATACTTGCCAGTTGCTGTGACCTTTTGCTGGGTGTTGCCTGACTGGTAAATCACCGTTTCTCAGAGTTTCTGGATTGTTTGTGTTACAGCATCTGTTGATGCTTCCCATTGTAATATAGTAGTTAGTTAAAGCTTGTTATGCCCTCTTTTGTTTGATTTGTGTTTGTATTCAGTATTGCACTACTGAGGTGACTAGTTTTATTTTAAAATACTTGATTTTTAAATAGTTAGAGGATTGTGTTTAACCTAAGAACAGGGGTTCCTAGAGTCACTGACCATTACATACTCTTTGCAGAGTGCTATTTAGTAACAGTTCTGACAGAAGGTTTGGTTTATACCAGTACATTAAAAAAAACAATGACATTGAGGATCTTTCCATTTATTTCATGTACCCAAATGTTATGATGTATTTCACTAAGTATCCTGTGTAATCAGACACAAAGAGCAATACATAGAAAAAAAACACTCAGTCCTGAGTTGCAAGCACTTGCATTCTGTTTACTCAGCTTCCATTTTACTACTATATTTCCTGTGTTCAGATCATTGCTGAACGTTTAATTATAGATGCAACACACACAAAGTATAAAACTATTGCCCTTTTTCAACAATAGGAACATTCTGATAGCATGATCATACAATATATCCCCCATATATACCTATCTATTACTTCACAACAAACCCAATAGGCAGCTAGGCTCATTTTCATACCTGATATTCAAGCAGGCCATATTGTATCATCCTTTTTAAAAACACGAAATACCCAATTATTTCAATGAGGTTGTTCTCCTTAGAAATCAAGGTTACAACATAGTCCTATTTGAATAATGAAATAACAGTACATTTCCATTTTTAACTTTAACTGATTTTTCCTTAGCTGCGTCAGTTGTATGTAACTGTTATGCTCTGGATTTGAAATTTGCTTACTTGAAATTAGGAGGGCTTTAAACTAGGTTCACCGGGGGAAGGAGACCAAAGCCCTGAGGTAAGTGGGAAAGAGGGATACCGGGAGGAAGCACAGGCAGAAATGTCTGTGAGGGGAGGGCTCCTGCCTCATACTGGGAATGAGGGGCGATCAACAGGTTATCTCAAGTGCTTATATACAAATGCACAAAGCCTTGGAAACAAGCAGGGAGAACTGGAGGTCCTGGTAATGTCAAGGAACTATGATGTGATTGGAATCACAGAGACTTGGTGGGATAACTCACATGACTGGAGTACTGTCATGGATGGTTATAAACTGTTCAGGAAGGACAGGCAGGGCAGAAAAGGTGGGGGAGTAGCACTGTATGTAAGGGAGCAGTATGACTGCTCAGAGCTCCGGTACGAAACTGTAGAAAAACCTGAGTGTCTCTGGATTAAGTTTAGAAGTGTGTGCAACAAGAGTGATGTAGTGGTGGGAGTCTGCTATAGACCACCGGACCAGGGGGATGAGGTAGATGAGGCTTTCTTCTGGCAGCTCACGGAAGCTACTAGATCGCATGCCCTGATTCTCATGGGTGACTTTAATTTTCCTGATATCTGCTGGGAGAGCAATACTGCGGTGCATAGACAATCCAGGAAGTTTTTGGAAAGCGTAGGGGACAATTTCCTGGTGCAAGTGCTAGAGGAGCCAACTAGGGGGGGCGCTTTTCTTGACCTGCTGCTCACAAACCAGGTAGAATTAGTGGGGGAAGCAAAAGTGGATGGGAATCTGGGAGGCAGTGACCATGAGTTGGTTGAGTTCAGGATCCTGACGCAGGGAAGAAAGGTAAGCAGCAGGATATGGACCCTGGACTTCAGGAAAGCAGACTTCGACTCCCTCAGGGAACGGATGGCCAGGATCCCCTGGGGGACTAACTTGAAGGGGAAAGGAGTCCAGGAGAGCTGGCTGTATTTCAAGGAATCCCTGTTGAGGTTACAGGGACAAACCATCCCGATGAGTCGAAAGAATAGTAAATATGGCAGGCGACCGGCTTGGCTTAACGGTGAAATCCTAGCGGATCTTAAACATAAAAAAGAAGCTTACAAGAAGTGGAAGGTTGGACATATGACCAGGGAAGAGTATAAAAATATTGCTCGGGCATGTAGGAATGAAATCAGGAGGGCCAAATCGCACCTGGAGCTGCAGCTAGCGAGAGATGTCAAGAGTAACAAGAAGGGTTTCTTCAGGTATGTTGGCAACAAGAAGAAAGCCAAGGAAAGTGTGGGACCCTTACTGAATAAGGGAGGCAACCTAGTGACAGAGGATGTGGAAAAAGCTAATGTACTCAATGCTTTTTTTGCCTCTGTTTTCACTAACAAGGTCAGCTCCCAGACTGCTACGCTGGGCATCACAAAATGGGGAAGAGATGGCCAGCCCTCTGTGGAGATAGAGGTGGTTAGGGACTATTTAGAAAAGCTGGACGTGCACAAGTCCATGGGGCCGGACGAGTTGCATCCGAGAGTGCTGAAGGAATTGGCGGCTGTGATTGCAGAGCCATTGGCCATTATCTTTGAAAACTCGTGGCGAACCGGGGAAGTCCCGGATGACTGGAAAAAGGCTAATGTAGTGCCAATCTTTAAAAAAGGGAAGAAGGAGGATCCTGGGAACTACAGGCCAGTCAGCCTCACCTCAGTCCCTGGAAAAATCATGGAGCAGGTCCTCAAAGAATCAATCTTGAAGTACTTGCATGAGAGGAAAGTGATCAGGAACAGCCAGCATGGATTCACCAAGGGAAGGTCATGCCTGACTAATCTAATCGCCTTTTATCATGAGATTACTGGTTCTGTGGATGAAGGGAAAGCAGTGGATGTATTGTTTCTTGACTTTAGCAAAGCTTTTGACACGGTCTCCCACAGTATTCTTGTCAGCAAGTTAAGGAAGTATGGGCTGGATGAATGCACTATAGGGTGGGTAGAAAGCTGGCTAGATTGTCGGGCTCAACGGGTAGTGATCAATGGCTCCATGTCTAGTTGGCAGCCGGTGTCAAGTGGAGTGCCCCAGGGGTCGGTCCTGGGGCCGGTTTTGTTCAATATCTTCATAAATGATCTGGAGGATGGTGTGGATTGCACTCTCAGCAAATTTGCGGACGATACTAAACTGGGAGGAGTGGTAGATACGCTGGAGGGGAGGGATAGGATACAGAAGGACCTAGACAAATTGGAGGATTGGGCCAAAAGAAATCTGATGAGGTTCAATAAGGATAAGTGCAGGGTCTTGCACTTAGGACGGAAGAATCCAATGCACCGCTACAGACTAGGGACCGAATGGCTAGGCAGCAGTTCTGCGGAAAAGGACCTAGGGGTGACAGTGGACGAGAAGCTGGATATGAGTCAGCAGTGTGCCCTT
This sequence comes from Eretmochelys imbricata, assembly GCF_965152235.1. Classification (NCBI taxonomy): domain Eukaryota; kingdom Metazoa; phylum Chordata; order Testudines; family Cheloniidae; genus Eretmochelys; species Eretmochelys imbricata. Next base: position 88,252,159 of record NC_135572.1, on the reverse strand, counting down.
GTTGCCAAGAAGGCCAATGGCATTTTGGGATGTATACGTAGGGGCATAGCGAGCAGATCGAGGGACGTGATCGTCCCCCTCTATTCGACATTGGTGAGGCCTCATCTGGAGTACTGTGTCCAGTTTTGGGCCCCACACTACAAGAAGGATGTGGATAAATTGGAGAGAGTCCAGCGAAGGGCAACAAAAATGATTAGGGGTCTGGAACACATGACTTATGAGGAGAGGCTGAGGGAGCTGGGATTGTTTAGCCTGCAGAAGAGAAGAATGAGGGGGGATTTGATAGCTGCTTTCAACTACCTGAAAGGGGGTTCCAAAGAGGATGGCTCTAGACTGTTCTCAATGGTAGCAGATGACAGAACGAGGAGTAATGGCCTCAAGTTGCAGTGGGGGAGGTTTAGATTAGATATTAGGAAAAACTTTTTCACTAAGAGGGTGGTGAAACACTGGAATGCGTTGCCTAGGGAGGTGGTGGAATCTCCTTCCTTGGAAGTTTTTAAGGTCAGGCTTGACAAAGCCCTGGCTGGGATGATTTAACTGGGAATTGGTCCTGCTTCGAGCAGGGGGTTGGACTAGATGACCTTCAGGGGTCCCTTCCAACCCTGATATTCTATGATTCTATGATTCTATGAAACATCAGTAATTGAAGTCTTCTTTCCTTGCCTTGGTTTTGTTAGAGCAAATTATACTGCATTTGCCTTGGTATTTTGAGACACAGGTGAGCTATAATATGCCTAGCTTGATGGCACTGAGATGTGGATATGTCATAAATATAAAGGGAAGGGTAAACCCCTTTAAAATCCCTCCTGGCCAGAGGAAAAATCCTCTCACCTGTAAAGGGTTAAGAAGCTAAAGGTAACCTCGCTGGCACCTGACCAAAATGACCAATATGGAGACAAGATACCTTCAAAAGATGGGAGGAGGGAGGAAAAACAAAGGGTCTGTATCTGTGTGTGTGTCTTTTTTGTAACTTAAGGTTTTGCCTAGAGGGATTCTCTATGTTTTGAATCTAATTACCCTGTAAGGTATTCACCATCCTGATTTTACAGAGGTGATTCTTTTCTTTTTACTTCTATTAAAAGTCTTCTTGTAAGGAAACTGAATGCTTTTTCATTGTTCTAAGACTCCAGGGTTTGGGTCTGTGGTCACCTATGCACATTGGTGAGGATTTTTACCAAACCTTCCCCAGGAAGTGGGGTGCAAAGGATGGGAGGATTCTGGAGGGAAAGACGTGTCCAAACTCCGTTTTTTCAGGAACCCAGATAAAGTTTGGTGGTGGCAGTGGAAATCCAAGGGCAAAGGGTAAAATTAATTTGTATCTTGGGGAAGTTTTAACCTAAGCTGGTAAAAGTAAGCTTAGGAGGTTTTCATGCAGGTCCCCACATCTGTACGCTAGAGTTCAGAGTGGGGAAGGAACCTTGACAGAATGCAAGAGAAAATCCTTTAAACACATAGAGGTAGTGCCTCAGGAATCACAGTTCATCAGTGTTCATATGTTTTTATGAGGCGATTAAGTGATCCACACCTTCAGTAGGTGCTAATCTGGCACCTTGTTTGAAGCCAATACTTAAAAGTTATGTTACTTATGACCTATTCCTTTGTGTATACAGATTAAATAGCTGCTTTTCTAGACCATGCATTTTTGTCCTGTGGCCCTGAATACAAGTCTGGCAGAACTGGGAAAACCTACAATGATTTTACAATAACAATGCATCACTAATGACTACAGGTACTTTCACATAAACTGAATCTTGTTTTCCCAGTGAAATATGTAGCAGAGGACATTGTTTTAGATAGTGTCTAAAAGAATTATGGGTCTGATGAATCACAGCCTGGGCATGAAGAAATTCAGCATTTTCTTAAAAGACTTGAATATATCCTTCTTACTCCAGGTTTATAAAATAGGGCATAGATTTCCTTCAGCCCCTCCTGTCATAATCAGACTACAATTGGACAGTTGTAATATGCCATTAGTTCACGCCAAAAAAACAAAATGCTACTTTTATATGGCCTCTCATTGTGTGACCCCCATAAAGTGGCTTAAAGTCTGTTAGCTCTGTTTTCTTACTAATCACACAATCTGAGACTGCTCTCCATATCTCTAACCTATAACAGGCTATGTTTTGGACTGACAGCTCCCAAGATAACCCTGGAGTGCAATACACTTGCTCTTTTCCAGCTTTTGTGTCTCCCTGGAAAATTAAAAACTGACAGAAAAACAGAAGATGATGATGTATGCTAAGGCCTTTTTTTTACTAATGTGCCTGCTGACTTTCCCCTTGACAGGCCACTTTTATATGTCTATCAAATAACTTAAAACAAGTAGGTACTTAATTTATTTAGAAATTAATAGAATGAAAACATGTCTTTCCTTTGAGAGCAATGAAGTAGTGTTTTGTTTTCCCCCTCTTCCTCACAGCAGATTATGTGGTGTCTTTCTCTAAGGACTGCCTTAGAAATAAGTCATAAATGACAGAATTTGCTGCCAATTAAATTAAGAAAAGAACAACTTAGTCATTGGGGTGTGTTCCAATGTTGTATTTCACAATGTTTATAATTAAGAGCTCTACTCCTCTGAATATATCCTTCTACACTGGGATAATCCCCTGGTATGATAATCATACCTACCTACCTCCAGAGTCAGCAGCAGGGCTTTAACCAAAGACATTAAGTACTATAATCGCAAGTGTCTAGCAATTCAGTTAAAGCAAGATCTCTAATAGTTATGTAGTAGTTCTATACTATATACTCAATGAGAGCGATAACTAGAAGGACACATAACCACATGTATTAGACCAATCCAGTGTACTCCACCTATTTAAACAATCTTGTCCTGAGCATTGGAGGTATACAGAAATTCAGATCTCATCTAGGCGATTTTTGTAGCAAAATGTGACTTCACACAAACATTGCAGTTTCAGCAAGGATTGAATTGAAACCTCCAGCACTAAAAATATACATCTCTACAACTCTAAAGGTGAATTTCTTTATCTGTGATGTAGCAGCCGTACAGTTGCTGGAACAGTTACCAAAGGGAGACGCGATCACCCATTATCCTTGTTCGTTACACGGACACCAACTGACCTATTGTCTTCATTCCAAATTTCACTAGCCCAATGAAGCTTTTTCAGTACCTGGAAAAATAAATTAATTTCTCTTCCTCTAGCTACTATGAACCAGCTACATATCTTGCAGAAACCTAGGACTCAAGGCACAAAAAGCCTTGATCACGTATTTAACTCCTTCACTTCAGCTTTCAAGACTATTTATGGAACCCACACTGTGTTATCAGTGTTTATAAAATAGATAGACACTTGTTAGTTGAATTCTTTACACACCTTATTATTTTCCTTAGTAGTGTTGGCGGTATAGTTTAGATAGAAGTTTTTTTTTTCAACCCTGAACTATTTCAAGTGGTGTCTGGATTTCAGAAACAATGGTTGATCCAGAACTGAGTTGCTCTTTAGAAATGTGCCGTTTCAAAGGGTAAGATGTCAATTTCAAATGAACACATTAGGTGCCTTCAGTGTTTGGGGTTCAGGTTATTAAATCACACGATTATTCACTTTGTGCTGTCTTTAACCCATGAAATGGAAGTAACACCTAGGAGAATTTGAATGTTTTGGGACAAGAAGCAGCTTTGCTCTTCCAAGGATATTGAACTGTTTGTCCCGAAAATGCGTGATCAGAGTCTAAACTACGTTTTTGGCACCAGTGACAAAATCCAGATGTTCACCCAATTTGCAAGGTGCAAGAACTGACACTACAGTAGATAATTATAAAAACATGATCCTGCAAGGCGCTGGGCATCCCCACCTCAGTGGCAGTTGAGGGCACTCAATATCTCATTGGACTAGCTGCTCTGTGTGTTTATACCTATGTACCAAACTTTCTGAAAGGTTTTCTCCCCCAGCTCCCATAGTAAAATAAACCACATCTGATCTTCTCCTTGTCTTTCCTCAGGGGAACTTCAGTTTGACTGTGGGAACCATATCTGTGTTCCTTTAACATTTTAAAACACAAAACGTGATTTTAAAATTCTAAGGATCTCTATGGTGAAACAGTTGCTGCCAGTTTTGCATTACAAATCTTTTTCTCAAATAGTGACTCCAAGTCATGGATATCAAAGAAATTGATTTTACTCCTCATAGCTATTGGCAAAAGACATAGCTTGACTCTCCATTGGTAAGAAAAGACAGTGTCTCTTGTTTTCAGTCCTGTGAATGAAATAAAACAAACCGTATTTCATATTTCTAAATTAAATCAATACACGGTACATCCACAGCTGCCAAAACCAGTTTGCCTCCAAAATATATTTTCATTACAATTTCAGCATAAATGTTTTAATTCAGTGAAGTTGTCAGAAAACTTAACTGTAGGTCGAATCTTGTTCGCCCTAACAACACAAATAATATCTCTTTTCTAAAAGGGATTAATTATATGAGTAAGCATAATTCGGCCTTACACATTATATAAATAATATGCCTATATGAGATAATGGTATTAGTGATAAATATCTAACAGACTGAAAGAAATAAACAAATCTCCTAAGCTCTGGTATGTTGATTTTTAACAGAGTAATGGAATTTTACTGAGGAGTTTGGATAAGAGGTGCTTGCGTTCTAATTTTTTGTCCAATCACCACTCATTAAACAGCAAGATGCACAATGCAAAACACCTAGGATGGTTCTGGGAAGTTTCACTGTATCTTGAATGCTGAGACTATAACATTAATAAATCCTTAGGGTTTTACGCTTGACAACAGCATCTATTTCTAGGGGACATTAATTACAGTCACAGATTTCTTGGTTACTTTATTTAGAGCATGATAAACTCACATTTGTGTCTGTTAATGGATTAAAGAAAGATCTAAAAATATATTATTTTCTTTTGTATAAACAACTTCTTCTACAGAAGGTTTTGAATTCAGAGAAAGCAGATCATTTAATTTTGTTTCTTTTAATTTCACGTAAGTGCTTCACAAAACAATTATATGTGATTACATACTCATGTGATTACCTAATAAAAAATCCCAATATAATTTTAACCCATTTTCTTTCAAAATTTGCACCTGATTTATTGAATATTTTAGAGCAATGAATTTAATATGTTCTATACTCCTTACTAAGGTGACATTCCTGTAAGCCTGAACCAATAGAAATGGAATAGATTTCAGTTTTGAGTTAGAGCTGAAATAGAAATTTCCAACGTTTGGGAAATTCCAATATTTCAAAAAAAAACAAAAAAACAAACAAACCCAAAAACTCCAAATTTGGACCAAAAAAAATCAAAATATTCTGAGAAATATTCCAGAAAAATTAAAAAAATGTTTTGTATCAATTGGTAATGTCAAAACATTTAGATATTAACAATGTTCCTGGATCAAAATATTTCATTTTGGTTTGTTCAACCAAAGTGAAACATTTTGTTCTGGCTTGGTTCAGTATGAAATTGTGTACCCCTTACCTATGAGACTGTCTCATGGGGGTTATAGTTTGACTGCTGCATATCCCCATTGTCTTCTCTGGGCCAGATTCTTTGACCAGGCAACATGACCACATGGACTAATGATTCACCACATCTGCTCAATCATATGAGAGAGTGCTGTACATCATGGGAGATGTAGTCCAGCTAGAAAACCTAGCCAACAGAAAAGAGTGGGGGTATGAGGCACCACATCAATTAAAGTGGATACAGATTAATGTTGATCCAGCCTGACCCACAAAAAAAAATAAAATAAAATAAAATAAAATAAAATAAAACCTTTCAGTTTGGTTTGATAGGCCAAAAATGTTCTGATTTGGCTTGACCTGACACAACAAAATATTTCATTTTAATTTTTTATTGGGAAAATTGAAAAAAAAAAAGTAAAATGGAAATTTTTCATTTTCCAGAAACTTTGTTTTCCATCCAAGTACATTTTAAATGGACAATTTCCAACCAGCTGTATTCGGAGTACTAGAACTTGGTGCAAAATAGTTATCAGTCAACAAAAACCTAAATTAATTTAACCTTTTATGAATATATTCTGGATGTATAGAGTTATGAAGATAGTGATAATGGTTGCCTAATGAAGGTTACATCAAGCTTTTCTCCTTGACAGGAGCTTCAAATTTCATTGGGGCTGACACAAGAATTTATTTGTGTCTGGCTTTTTTGTTTCTTTTAAACAGGAAAGTGTTTTTAGGTATCTCTGCTTTGTTGACAGTAACTGGCCACAGACACCTGTCCTTGGGGGAAAAAGCAAAGGCAGGAAAAACTCCACACCCTTCAGAATTTTGCATGGTTTTCCCTCCAATTTTGTACCCTGTTTAGAAACATGAACATTCAAATGGCTGTGTTGGAAGTATAAACATGTTTCTCCCCAGATCTTTTAGCTTTTCTCTTCAAAAAGGAAGAATATAAACTGTTGTGGGAGGGAAAGGGGGGCGAGAAGAACTTGAACAAGACTGCTTAGCTTCCTCATTGATGGTGCTTGGCTGACGAGCCAGGACAACACCTCAACAGTGAAAAGGTTGCTATTTTAATGTTTGGTTGGGCTAGAACAGTTGTTCTCAACTAGAGGTACGTGTACCCCTGGGTGTACATACAGGTCTTTCAGAGGGGTACATCAACTTATGTAGGTGTTTGCCTAGTTTTACAATATACTACATAAAAAGCAGACGCAAAGTCAGTTCAAACTAAAATTTCAGACAGACAATGAGTTGTTAATACTGCTCTTTATACTATACATTGAAATGTAAGTACAATATTTATACTCCAGTTGATTAAGCATTTTTTCATTAACAGTGTGCTATGACTTATTTTTATGTCTGATTTTGTAAGCAAGTAGCTTTTAAGTGAGGGGAAACTTAGGGGTATGCAAGACAAATCAGCTTCATGAAAATGGGTACAGTAGTCTGGAAAGGTTGAGAGCTACTGGACTACAGTTTACTTCATTGCCCTTCTCCAGTGCCTTTAAAAAAACAAAAACAAACAAACAAAAAAAACCAACAACTCCACAACTTCCATAGAAAAGCACCTGGAGACCCAGAATTCACTCACTGATGATTTTTAGTAAGGATTGCACAGTGTCAACCTCCCTATAATCAAGTCCAAAAGAATAAAAGGAATGAACTTAATTATTAAATACCAACTTTATAAAATCTCATGATAAAGAAAATAATAAATAAATTATATTTTACGACATAACATGGCTACGTTATAAGCCACATATATTATCTGCACAGTGGTATGTAAACATAAATAAAGAAAACAAATTAAATCCGAACAGGTCAATCCCCACAGAAACACAACGAGAAGAAATGCAGATTTTCCAAAAGCTTAGGTTGAGTTCACCTGTCTCAGTTAGAGTTTTTGATCACCAAATCTATACAGGCTGCTGAATCAAAAGCAACATCTTCCCTTCACTTACTTGTAGAAATTTTCAGCTGGAATCCATGCAGATTCTTTCTCCTCCTCTGCTGAAATTACTCAATTACCTACTCAGCTAACCAATTAACCAACTGCTCAGTTAAGTACATAGATTTAAAAACAAAAAACAAAAAAAAAAACAAAAAACCAACCCTGATACAGGAAAATACAAGACCAAAAACAAAAACATCTTAATGATTCTTTCCCCATTATCACATTTATGTTATAGGCATAGCTATAGGGTGTGCAAAGAGGAATAAGCGTGGGGAGAAGTGCAGCCAGAACCTCAACAAGAGGTTCTGGAGGAGCCGGAATAGGGGCTGCAACCTGGCGCATTCAAGATAGATGTGTGCCATGTTCTCCCTCATGCCGCAAAACGGGCAGGCCTTGGGTATATGGGTGAACTGCGCCAGGTGCACACGAGTGCTCACGGCTCCATGAAGGAGCCACCAACCGATGTCCCCGGCGGGCTGTGGGACCAAGGTGGAATAAAGGCTGGCCCCCCGGGGCTCCTCACCCTCTTGAGGTGGAAGATAGTCCCGCCATTTGGTGTCGGGGCAGGACGCGAGGGTGAGGAAGTGCAGTGTGTGGAACATGAGTGTGTACAGATGGTTTCTGGACACGGTTCGAAACCGGATTGGCTGCAAGGTATGCAGCCAGCTTGGAGTGTGGGAGCGGGGAGGCCGGGGGCGGGGCGGGGGGGAAGGGGGGGGCTCACAGAACAGGGGCCGAAGAAAAATGTTTGGAGGGCCAGGGGTAAGGGGTGGGCGGGGAGCACCCTCTTGCAGGGCTCGCCACAGGAAAACGAGAGAATCGGGTGACAAGGCAGCCTTCACCTCCTGGAGCGTGCGCCTAGGGGTCGGAAGGGTGGAAAGCCCCATGCGTCGACTGATCACGCGAGGCGTCACCCAGTCCCCCCGTTGTAGTCCAGGAGGTCTCCGTCTCTGGTGGTTTCCGCCAGGACCAACCTCCAACACACCGAGGGAGACTCCACCACCTGCACACGTAGATCAAGGTTGTGTAGCAGGGGCTCCGCTAGGAGGTCTTCCCCCTTGGTGGCCACAAAGGACCTGGTCACTGAAAAAAGCTTCCAGGTTCGGAGGAGGTCCTGGTAGAAGACCGGCAGCTCGGCGACATCTCGTGGAAGGCTTCTCGGATGGAGGAAAAAAAAAAAAAGAGCTGCCAGTTATATCGGAGCCCTCGGAGGTGGCGGAGGAAGGCATGCGCCAACGTGCTCCACGCCGGACTACCTGCACCATAAAAGAGCCTCTGCAGGGCCTGGAGGAAGAAGACATGGACCAGGCTGTACAAGCAAACCAGGCCCTGTCCTCCCTCCTCCAAGGGAAGACTCAGGACCCCTGCAGAGACCCAGTGTAGCCCCGGCCAGAAGAACTCCAGAGCCATCCTCTGGAGCCTGGCCAGGATCCTCAGGGCTGGGCTCAGGGTGTTAAGCCGGTGCCAGAGCATGGACAGGACTAGCTGGTTCTGCACTAGCACCCTCCCTCACAGGGACAGACACCGAAAAGTCCTGTCCATCTCCGGAGCTGCTCACCCACCCTGGCCTCCAAATCCTGCCAGTTCTCCGGCGGAGAAGGATGCAGGCACTTCTGAGAACTCGGCCAGAGAGAGAGGTAGCTCTAGCCAGTCTCGGTCACCTGCGCTGACCATCAGGAGTCCGTCCCAGAGCACTCTGCAAGCGGTAGGATTGGTCGGATCCGGGGAGAAAAGATGTGCGTAGAAGGTCTCAGCCCTCTCGCACATCTCCGCTGGATCTGTGAGGAGGGTGCCATCCTCCAATAGAAGGCAGGTGACGTGCTTCTTGGCCCCCCTCTTTTTCTCCAGGGAATAGAAGAAGCGGGAGTCACGATCCATCTCCCCGAGGAGGTGGATGCGGGATCAAACAAAAGCACCCCGGGCCCGATGGTCGTCGAGGGCCCGGAGCTCCTCCCACTTCTCCCAGCACGCTCTGCAAAGGGATGGACCCTCCGGACTGGTGACCAGACACCCCTCTAGCTCTAAGACTTCCCGTTCCAACTGCTCTATTGCCACATCCCTCCATCGGCTGGTGCCCCAGGTGTAGTTACGGCAGAGGACCTGGGCATGCACCTTCCCCAGATTCCACCACCATCACGCCGAGGGAAAGGCACGCCGCTGCCCTCGCTAGGCCAGCCAGAACTCCCGGAAGGATGCCATGAAGCCCACATCCTCCAGCAAGCTGTTGTTAAAATGCCAATAGGCCGACCTCAGCCTCTCCGCACGGAGAGAGGCCGTCACAGTGACCAGATGGTGATCTGAAAAAGGGGCCGGCCGAATGGTGGAGGAGTGGGCCCGTGAAAGATGGAAGCGTGATGATTAGATGCGGTCCAACCGGGAGTGGCACGACCGATGGGCCTCCACCCGGACATAGGTAAATGTTGAGACATCGTCGATTGGTGGTCGAGCCAGACGTCCACCAGGGAGAGATGGTCGATGATCTCCCCGAGTGGTCCCGCTCCTCGAGGGTGGCATTGAAGTCCCCGCCCAGGACCAGGTACTCAAGGATCCAAGGAGCCGAGGAAAGCGGACGCCTGCTGATAAAAACGCAGCTGCTCCAGGCCCGATGTTGGGGCATAGAAGTTAATGAGATTGACTACAAACCCCTCCATGTGGAGGTGCAGCAGGCGGCCTGGCAGAACCTCGGCGACCCCCAGCACCTCGGGCCATAGGTCGGGGGAGAACAGGGTCACCACTCCAGCCGTATGAACTGTGAGATAGCTAAAATAGACCCTGTCCCCCCACTCCAGCCGCCAGCTGTCTTCAGCGGCCGGATCCATATGGGTTTCCTGCAGAAAAAAACACAGAGTACCCCCCACTCCCAAAGGAAGGAGAGCACCTGCGGAGACCCATCCTGCAGCCCCAGGTGTTCAGTGTTGCAAAGGTGATAGGTGCCATGAGGAGGGCTGGGGGAGATCCTTGCTGGCAGGGATGCTCATGGCCCCCAGTGGGCCATGCGGCAAACCGTGACCTACCCCGAAGGTGAGCAAGGAGTCACGGAAGCCGCGGGCCCGATGGTAAGCCACGGCACACTGCTTCCCGATCCTCTTACCTTCCCACATGAGGGCCCGCACAGCCAGGAGGACTCGATAAAAATCAACCCATCACTGCAGAGCGAGCTGCACCTTATTGCGGGAGCCACAGACATCTTCTAGGAACTCCTGCACCTTCTCTCACAGATGATGGGGTGGGGGTCATTGGCCCCCGGTCATCCTCCGGTGGGGCCCCTGGCACAGCGCCGCGGCCCACCGAGATGGGTAGGCAAGGGGCAGACCCGCAACATTGCACCCGATGGGCCGGTGCCACGTGGCCCGCCTCAGACCCTGGCTCAATGGGGGGCGGCAGAGGGAAGATAGCAGCCCTTAATGGGTCGGGACGGGGAAACCCAAAGGCTGCTCCCTGGGCATCACCGTCCGGAAAAGGGAAGAAAATGGCCCCAGGGGCGGCAATGGCATTGTGGGAGGTGGAGGGGATACAGATGGGGTCAGAAGTAGGGGCAGGGCAGGGGTCAGGAATAGGGTTGGGGAGAGGGGCAGAGCAGGATCCTGGGCCCCAGTAACCGGGCTGCCGGGAGGTGACTCCCCTCGGTCCAGCTCAGGGATCTGAGGGATGGGGAGAGGGTCCCCAGTGATGCCGGGCTCAGCCTCAACAGCAGGTGTGACAGCCACGGTATCAGGAGGTGGGTAATTTTCCACCGGGACCCCGGCCCGAGAAGGAAGTCGGTTGTCCCACGCCAACGGGAGATACCCCTGGTGACTCGGGTCTGGCTGCGAGGCACTGGCCATCGCCTAAACTGGCTCGGCAGCCATCAGTGGAGCGCCACCTGCGGCCGGGCAGGTCAAAGAGTCCAGGGGACCCTCGGAGGCAGGAGCAGAAGCAGTGGTCATGGGGAGGGGGCATGGGGAAGGGTAGGGTAAGGTCGCTCAGGTTGAGGCCCGCTGGCAGAGGGTCGTCCTCCCCCTGGGTGACTGGGGTCAGACCCAGGGCCTCGATCTCCTCATAGATGGAGGGAACATCACCTCCCACCACCCCGAGGCCCTCCCCACCAGCGCCTGGAGCGACACCTGCTTTGGGGCTCGCATGGGCTTCAGATGATAAGAGGGCGGGAGAGGCTCTATCGGAGGCCTCCACGGGGAGGGACCCTGACAGAGGGGAGGTGTTCCCCTCCAGTGCTGCCACGTCTTCCCCAGCCGGCACCGGTGGATGGAACGTGGCTGTGGGCAGGGTGGAAGGCTCGGCAGCGGTGCTCCCATTCCCGATTTTCCAGGGGTCCTCTGCATTGGATGGCAGGAGCGGAACTCAAGCCTTCCGCTTGCCCTGTACTAGGGTCCAGTCCTCCATGGCATCGTCTGTGGGCTGAGTAACAGGGGTTGGGTCTGGGGGCAGGGAGGATAACTCGGGGAGGCAACGGTGGGGCAGCATGGGGGGGGCAGATTCCCCGTGGGGTGGGCCCTCTCCCACGCCCGGCGATACCCCCACCATGCCCGCCTCTGCAGGCCCCGCCAGAGTGCATGCAGCAGAGGTGGAGCTCTCCCACTCGTCTGGCACACTGGGGGAGTACCCCTTGGGCACGAGCGGGAGCAGTGGTGGGCTGAGAAGGAGGAGGGGCGGCTCCGGGTGCCTGGCAGCCAGGTGCTCTGGTGATGACGGGGCCGGCGCCCTGCTAGTGCTCAGGGGTCCCGGGCGCTCCTCCGGGCCGGGCCAAGGGTCAGTCCCTTCGGGTGTGCCCCATTGCCCGGCAGAGGTAGCACCGGGCCTCCCCCGTGGAATAATGCACCCAGTAATGGGCCCCCTGGTAGGGGACCAAGAAAGACCCCTCTAGCACCTCTCCACCACGTGCTGCCGGCGGCACTTGCATCTGCACCTGCCGGCGGACCAAGAGGATGTGACGGAGGGCAGGGTCTTTGCAGCCCAGCAGGAGAGGGCTGATAATGGAGATCGGTATCCCCAGCATAGAGAGGGCAGGCAACAGGGCAGCATTGGGGAGGAAAGGAGGAACGGAGGTCAGGACTACACGGGCACCCAGGTCCTCCAGCGGCTCCAGGGGGACAAACACACCCCCCACTGCCAGATCCTTCTCCACCACCTCCTGGGCGGCGGCGGCCTCCAAGGCAAGGAAGAAAACGACCTTGCCATACATTTTAGAGGCTGCCATAGTGGCCGTGGGCCCCACCACCCTCACCAACACCCGCACGTAGGTCTCCACATGGGGTGAGGCGGGCACCAGGAGGCAACGGACGCCGTGCTTCCTGGTCAAGGTGGGGAAGGGGCCCCGGCCACTAGGGATGGTAACAGCGGCAGTGGCTGGGAGAGATGACGTAGTAGTTGGCGGGAGGTGGGGGAGCGCCACCGCCACCTGGGCATACGCTTTGGGGGCTGGAGGGAACAGCGGGGAGCAATGCAGCGGTTGATGGTGGGGCTATGACAGCGTGGGCAGCCCCTGCCATGGAGGGCCTAGTCTTTTTAGCGGGGCTCTTTCCTTTCTTTTTACTCCGGCCTTCCCGCCGGCTGGGGGAACTCCCTCAGGATCGGAGGGGGCGAGAGATGTGGCAGCAGTGGAGGTCACCCCATCGCCCGCTGCTGCCAGCGCCCCAGCGGGGGCGATAGCCGGTGGTGCGGCAGTGGCAGTTGAAGTAGAGGCTGGGGGGCATCGGGAGGGCAGGCGGGCCATGGGGGGGGCAGGGTCCGCCCCAGGGTTCCCACCCATCTTGTCTCCCACCATGATGAGCTGTGAGGGAGGGGAAGGAGGGGGAAAACACCAGAGAAAGGGGTGAGAGGGGAAACAGGTCAACCACTCCTCCCCGCTAGGCTGTGGGCAGGGGAGCAGGGTGCCAAAATAGGGGGGGCAAATAGGGGGCTATCAAAGACTCTGGGGCAGGGGGGGGCGTCAGTCACCGACCTAGGACGGAAGTCCAGCTCCTTTAGCTGCATTAGGAGAGGGAAGGTAACACTAACATCAGGGGGGTGCAGTGATCAACTAAAAGGGGGGGGGCACAAGCGCATGGGAGTGGGCATAGGCACACGAAGGGAAGGCTGATCACAGCAAGGGGGGGGCTGCAAAGGAAAGGGAGCAACCAGGCTGGGGGTGGGGCAAGGGAACCAAGGGGCTAGCTGTAGGGCTGGGGTGGGACAAACAAACCAAACCTCAGAGGGAAGAGGGCAAGGCTGGCAAACAAACTGGACTCGCAAAGGGCTCAGGCAAAGAAGCTGGGGGGGGGGGTAAAGGGCCGTAATCGTAGGGGGCCAATCCAAAAAAGGTGGGGGAGGGGGACGTGCACCCAGGTGCACTTGCAAAAAGTCACAGAGCTGCATGCCCAAAAGGTGGAAACGGGTGTGGCAGACCAGGCAAGCAGCTGAGTCCTAGAGGCAGGAGCTCGAGGCAGATGGTATGTGGCTGGTGAGGGCAGTAGAGGGGGCAACGGTGGTGGTGATACACAAATGGACCGGGGGGAGGGGCAGGCTCTACACCACACCCCCTACATCCCCACAAACACAGTCAGGACCCCCACCACAAAAGCACAGTTCGAAAGTCACTCAGTCCTTATTGGCCCCTCCACAGCCGTCTCCAGAGTCTCCGTGCACTCCCCCAGCACCCAATGGTCCTACTAGTCCTCTTCCTGCCCCAGGATCCAGCAGCTCCCTAGGACAAACACAGTAGAAGCAGCAGCTTTAGGAGCCCTGGCAGCCAGGCAGGAAGGACCCCCACAGGTGGTAGTAGTGGGGTCCTGATTTTTCCCCTCCAGAGGTGGGGGGAGGAGGGGCAGGCTAGCAAGCCCCCACCCCCCCAGCAACAGCAGCAGTCCTCTGAGGAAGGAGAGAGCTCCAGCCAGCAGCAACAGCCCAGGGCAACCAGAGAGGAAGAACCAGCTAGGCAGCCCAAGTAGACACAGACAGACAGACAGACAGACAGACAGACACACTCTCTCTCTCTCTCTCTCTCTCTCTCTCTCTCTCTCTCTCTCTCTCTCTCTCTCTATCTCCAGCTCTGTGAGGCTCAAAAGCCAGCCCCAGGAGAGAGCCAAGGCTGAGGCCAAGAAAAGCTAACCTGATTGGGGAAATGGCCACAGCTGGGCCATGCCCCAATCAGGCCACATTTGGGCCTATAAAGGGGCTGCTAGGCTGAAGCTTAGTCACAGTCTCTCTCAGTGTTTAGAGAGGAAAGGGCCTGGCTGTAGGGATCTGAGGGAATACTTAGATTAGAGTAAGGGATGAGGGGGGAAATGCTTTTGAAGCAGGGGGGTGGCTCTGGTCTGAAAACCCCCAGGCTGCAAGACCTAGATTAGGGCCTATTAGGTACTGGTGTTGCAAGGGGGCAGTTCATAGGTAGACAGAGGCAGCAGGTCTAAGCCCCTGCACCTGTGATGAGTGGCTGATGCACTGTAGTCTGCCTTGGGGAGCAGTGCTAAGCAATGATTGGCAGTAGCCAAAGGTGAGGTGGGGGTCCCTCAGGGATTGTTGGGGGCAGCACCCCAGTGGGAGGAGGGACTGGGGCTGGTAGTAAGGTGGGTCACCAGATGGCAGAGGGTGCTCCAGAGGCTGATGAGCTAATTCCCAAGGACAACTAGCAGGAGGCGCTGCCAGGTGAGTCTGGTTTTATTACATGTTCCTATCTCAAATCTGGACAGAGTGAAATGTCTGAAATTTTGGCTAACTGACTATCTGGAAAACATTTTGGATCAGATAATATCAAGACAAACATTTCAATTTGATCCTAAGTTAAAAACTGAAATATTTTCATTCTTCCAACTTTTTTACATTGATACATTTAACTTTTTTTTTTCAAATTAGAAGATTCTGAAAACAAATCCTTTTCTACAAACACTTTCAGTTTTGATGAATCGGCATTTTCAGATGGGGGGGGGGCGAACTTCTTCATCAGAAAATTCCTAACCAGCTCTGTTTAGGCCCCAATTCTAAGCAACTAGTACCTAATTAATATATTCATTCCAAAAGGTTTTAGGGCTAAATTACACCACCTATATTCATTCTGACTAGTTCTTTACTATCTGAGTAGAATGAGACTACTTAGAGTAAAATATTGTTCAATGCGAGTAAAGGTGGCAGAATTAGGCCCTTAAATTAAATTGTTTGTCTGGCAAATTGGACTTTGCAGTATGGTAAAGAATATTCTGGAATTTAAGAGCATCCTGGTTATCTGGTTGAATATTTGACAATGTTTTCAGAATGTGAAATCACTGTTTTATATGAGCAAATACATGGAGCACATTTACTTCAGACTTATGTTCTTTCATTCAAGTGATTCTTTACTTGTCTGGCTGTGTAAGTAACTGTGGATACTGTGCTGATTCCCTGTGATCCCTATGTCCTTAATAATTTTAATGCCAGGAGAAGATATTTTAAGTGCCAGATCATAATTTTAGCTGGGGAGGCAATTGTAGAGCCAGGGATATATATATATATATATATATATATTATTTTTGCAGTTAGCATTGTTTTTAATTATTTTATTTGTGAGATGATCGAGAGGTTTAAACAAAAATGCATAAAGTATTAGTCCTCTATGTTTTCTGTGTAGAAATAATGTCTATTAAATAGATGAGGAGTTTTTGAGTTAACCCCCAGGGTTTTTGAAACAGTATATATACACAATTATATCCCTGCTATAAGATCCTTAAATGTTAACTCCTCTAAGTTTTTTGAACCATGTGGTAAAGTTAGTATTTTCTATTCTATAAGTTATAGAATCAGGGCACCAGAACAGGGGAGTGGGGGCAAGTGGCCACTTGCCCATCACTTTTAAAAGTGGGACAGCTATGCCATTCCACTCTTCGCTGGCCAGAAGAGCGAGTGACAGGGGTGGGGGGGGGAAGGGGCAGAGAGGAGCAAGCAGGAGGCTGAGCCTTTAGGGAAGGGGCAGTGCAAGGACAGGGGCTCATGGAGAATGAGGGGTGGGGCCACGGTTCAGGAGCCAGTGGTCCCCCCACTTTTAGGGCTCTTCTGTTGCCCCTGTATAGAATAAGTAAAATCCTGTGGAATGGCTTTCAGGGTAAGCTGAGGTTGGGACTTAGCCTCACAGTTGCCAGGTTTAGCTCACCTCCCTAGGTGAAGAGAATGAGTCCATGGGCCATGTTACAGGAGAATGTGCCTCCGAACCAGGTCTGCTAGAGTAATATAAGAGTAGCCTGAGTTCATTCAGAGGATGGCTAACATCTGGGGAGCCTGTTATCTATTGAGAGAAACCTGTAAGGAATGGGAACCTTGGGTCCAGTCCTGTTCCCACTTAAGATAATCAGAGTTTTGTCATTGATTTATCAGTGACTTCTTGGATAAAGAAGTCTCAAGCTACCTATGAATAGATCTGCAATGTAGCTGTATGGGCCTTGATCCACACTTTAACAAAGTGCTACAGGATCGAAGAGATGCCAAGGGTTGACTGTCCTTACAAGTGAGATTCAGAGACCCAAAGAGACTTTTCAGGTGGGGTTTGAGGTCAGTGCTTAAGAAAAGGACTCTCATCTTTAGTCTTTGGCATCACTCAGTAGTCCAGGTTTTTAATCCAACCAGCACTTAATAGTTTCTTTTAAAATGTACAGTGTTTAGTATGAATTAGTACATTTAAGTTTTTAATATACAATATTAAAGTCTTGGGCATGTGAGAATTCTATATGCAATGCAAACCAGTGGATTAGAATAAACAATTATTTGCTGGTCGGAACAAAAACCTGGATAGTTGGAGATCCCTGAGGACCTGAGTTGATAACTCCTGGTTTAGGCACACAGTGAGTGGACCGAAAGAGAAATATTCAAAAATAAACTTATTTTATATAAACCTAACTGAGGTGGGGCAGCTGCCCCACACAGGAAGAAGGGGTTAAAAGCAGCACCAGGGAGGCTGTGCAGAACCCACTAATCAGGAAAGGGCTTACTGAGCCCACCAACAGGGGGAGGGCTGGCTGGAGAAGCCAATAAGGGCCAGTGAGGACCATATATAAAGAGCTGCTCAGCAGAGGAGAGTCTCTCCCTGGAAGGCAAGGAAAGAGGATTTGCTGCCTGAAGAAGCAACATAGAGTAGCACTGGGCAGAGGCAGCAGAGTGCAAGAGTGAGCTGCTGGTTGACCACTGCCAAACTGGGACCTAGCTACAAGGGCTGAGAGGGGACTAGGGCAATGGGGGAAGTGGCCCAGGGAAAATAGGCAGCAGGTTGGAGGAGAGCAGTTTGAGGCAGCTGGCTATAGGGTCCCTGGGTCAGGACCCAGAGTAGTGGGTGGGCCTCTGGATGAGTGCATTCTAAAGCTAAGGGGCCCTCTCAGGGAGTGATACTGATGCTCACTCTGGGATCTCCTCTGCTGACTGCATTTGTGGCAATATGACTTGAGGATAATATTTGGTATTCTTACAAATCTGTATATTTAAAAATTAATCAGTCCTGGTGCCTTCAGTTAATACACTGAATGCTTTGTTTGTGGGGCAGCATTGGAACTGAATTAGGAGCTACCTCTTGTAGTATCTGACTGAATTGACATTACACTATGCTGAGAAACTATTCCTACACACAATATGAAACAACATTGCTATGGTCTTTGTCCACTAACTCAATATGATTTCTACCTGGTGCAAAGGGATTGCAGTTCACTTATAGTTAAATATCCCAACAGTAACTGTCTTTTTCATGCTTTCACAGCAGTGTTAAATTACATGAATATCTGACTAATATCAAAGCCTCCTAGTTAAATAACTTCTGATGTACATAATAAAGCAATTAATATGCATCTCCTGCAAAGTCAAAAATGCTGCTTTTTTCTTTTGGGCCATTATGAAAGGCTACAAACTGACTCAGTCAATGAATTTAGAGGTGGAAATAACCCATGTCCCCTTCTGCCCATGAAGAATTTTTTCATTTAATCATTACAATATAACTGCTGATGTGTAACAAGGCCTAGTCATCCATCAGGTTATTCAGCTCAGCCATGCTAACCCTGGGTTCCTTTCAACATTGTTTGTAGGGCGGTATCACAACTCCTTTTGCCATTGATTAGAAGCTAATGTCTTTACCTTACTTTAAAGGCCTGTGTCTGCAAGGACCCTCTATAATTAGTGGGTTTGATTTTTCTCCTAGTTAACACCTTATGTAATAGTTTACTCTAGTAGAGGGGAACTATCAAATTAGTCTTTTCCCTTTACACTAACTCTGCACAGTTGTAAATGATCACACAAGTTGCCAGGCAGTGGTGGATCACTACTGTAATGGGAATTGAGGGTCCTCACTCCCTTGCAAGAGGCATACAGCATGTCATAAGCTCTGAGGTTAGAGTAAGGACAGTTATTCCCAATGTAACTGTTTTCAGGTGTCCTCCCAGTTACATAGAGGCAAACTTGGGAATTACTAATTTAGATCCATGTGCCCAATTCAGAGGGGGGGAAAAGCCTATATTGGAATCATACTATCCCTTGTAGTTCACATGTGCCTTGAGATTAAGTGCACCAATTAAAGATTGCACTTCTTAGAGAGAAGTATGAACTTAAAGTTGTTTTAACAAAAATATACTAATTTAGTAGATTGGGCCAAGCCAACCCCACCCCACTTTTTAATTACTAGATATGGTTTAAGAACACTACAAAAGATAGAATAGTGTTTTCATGATTGTCTTGTTGGGAGTTGGGAAGGAACTTTCCTCCAGAGCAGATTGGCAGTGATCTTGGAGTTTTTCCACAATGTGTGGATGAGGCTCACTTGCCAGGATTATCTGGGCATATCCCATTTAATCATTTCCCTACCATTGCAGGGGCCTTGAGCACTGGTGCACCTTGATCCTTCCTGGTCTCCATCTGTGACACAATAGTTTAGTCTCCTGTAGGTTTCATTTACTTTGGTCTCATTTCAATTGTTGGGTTTAGTGTAGCCTGTCATAGTCAAGAGTCAGACTAGATGGTCTAATGGTCCCTTCTGGCCTAAAACTCTGACTTTGATTCACCACTGTCAGGCTGAATTCCTGAACACTTTCTCCTCTTTAATCTCCAGAGAGTCCTGGCCCACTCTCATTGCCTTCAACAGGGACAGGATTTCACTCCGCTATTAGTAGGCGGCCTATGGAAGTGCCCATATATAGGTTTGAAAGGTTCAGAGTTTGGTTGGAAAACAACAATTTCACTTTATACTCTCTAATAGGAAAATTTAATAAATTCTCAAGCAGCACTTTTCTTGAGTTTTGATTTAAGGATATTTTATTTGTGTGTATTGGTGTGATGTTGGCTATTTGTATTTTAAAGGTTACAAAGCTTTATCTTTGAATCTCAGTGTCTACTGTCATTAAATAATTTTCTGATCCTCTTATTGTCTGACACTCCCCATAATTTCTCAAAACTGAAAATAAACACTGATATTAATGTGTTGAAATAATTATTAGAAATTCTGCCAAGCAGACTCGTGTTAGGAAATTCCCTGTGGAAACAGCCTTGCTTATTTGGATTATGATTTTAATGTTCTCTTTTTTAGAACGCAAGACTGTTCTGTTCACCATAATTTCTTAACATCACCTCTAATGGTATCTAAAGATGTTTGATGTTGACTTTTTGCTATGATTTCGAGAGAGGCTGCCAATCATTAGGGTATCTATGTTAACCATGCTGGTTAAACCACCTGAAAAACTGAATCTATCATTAAGTTAATACTTGAATAATGAAGTTTGAAGCTAAAAGTTGTGTCCAGAAATAATTGCTAAAATTAAAGTGTATATATAATACAAATTTGTTAAATTATCTTTCTGCGGCAGGAGAGGAGTTTGAGATTGTGGGAGTCACCAAATGGTGCTGCTACAGACTGATATACATATGCTTGTCTGTATAATCTGATAAAACAGAACATCTTGGTGGAATGCTTGCTGTTGTGGTCCAATAGTTTTTAACCTATTACTAGCAGAAGTTTGTTCTGCCTTATCCTTACTTTCTGAATTATTTCATATAACGACAGGATGTTCCTGTGCAAGTGAACAAAAACTCCTCAGAAGGAGGCACTGCGGTGGTGAGTCCCACCCTGTTACACTAATAAAAACTATTTTTTCAGTACAACAATGTTTGTTTTTGCATATCTTGTCAGACTGGTCATCAATGTGACAGGATGTACCAACCTCACACCAGGTCCAGGCCAATCACTGTGGGCCAAGGAGACAATGCCCCCTCACCACTGCTGCACATGCTCCAGGTAGAAGGGACAGATAAAAGGAGAACAGCCCAGATCAATCTGGGCTGGTTGAGGAGGAGGAAGGATGTGTGCTGCAGGTTCCTGCACGGGCACCTTCAACTTTCCCAAATGATGATGGGAACAGTGGATCCAGATGGGAACCATGGATGACCAGCCAACTGCAGCGACTGACTGGGACACTGAGCTGCTGCCAGTCGAGGAGGTACCCAACATGAGCCTTGTGGTAGGAAGTGACCCAGTGAATGTGTTAGAAGCTGATGCTTAAATCCTTAATTGGGAATTTCCCAGCTTCATAGGGCCCTGGGTCAGAACCCCATGGAATAGGGTGGGCCTGCATTCCCCTATGCCAGCCCCCTTTGTACTTGCAACTAGTGTGGTTACTTGGGGATACAGCCACTGACTGCTTGCTGTGCCTCATCTAGGGGCTACAGACTGATTGTTTGCTCTGCCCTCCCCAGGAGGCATAGACAGAGTGTTTCCTGGGCCCCACCAGGGGCCCTGAGTTCCCCTCAGGGGAAGTTGGAAGTGCTTGATCCAACAGGGAGTTGCAATGAGTGTGTGTGCCAAAGCTGCACTAGGCCAATGAGGGCGTCCCACTCAATACGCAGGGCCCCATTTACAGTACAAATATTTGGTTTGTTAATTATTGGTCATGTTACACTTACAGCAAACTATTTAGCATTTATTTTGGAATATGATTTTAAAGAATCAAATTAAAATTAAACACAACCAAACAATACAATAAATGAATATAAATGACGTAATTAAATTGAATTTATGTGAAGATTCAACATTTCTTTTAATATGTAACTTGATTGCACACTTTATTCATGTGCTTTGTTATATTGCCATGTAGCCCCCTTTGTTTTTATAACTTCTTTTGGTAACTCAAACTTGAAACATGGCACAGGATTTGCCAGTTTCACTTGAATAATATGGGACAGTGTCTCATCTAACCCAAGGTTTGGTCTGAATGGTATCTTTTTTCTTTCTAAAAAGACTGAACACCCTCTTCTCCTGCATTTGAGAGGGGGAAAAACTAAGACAAGCCTGGCAACTCTGGACAGTAATGGGAACTTGAGAAAATGCTAAAATATACCCATCCAGTGTCCATCCTGTATGCCACAGTAGTGTTGTCATTTTGTAGTGCTGCCTCATCCCAATACACACCAAGGGATGTCTGACTTCTGTATAAACTTGTAATCAGCAAACTCTTCTTGCAGTTTCTCTATCTCAGGTGAAGAGAGATTGAACATGTGCTTGTATCAATCTGTTCAAAAGTGCAGTTTTCCCTAATAGCAAAGTTCACAAATGCTGCCATCTTTAACATTTCATAATTCAAAGGTAGTGTCTCACATGCACACTTGGTTACACTAGAATAGAATGCACTGGCTGCACAAAAGAACTTCTGTTTTTCAAGAGGACTAATATCTTCAAGCTCTTCCAACTTCTGTACAACCTGTTTTGTGATCAAATCTACAAACAACAGATGTGTCTGGAAGCTGATTGTCAGAATTAGCAAAGTCTGCATCTGTAAATAAGGCAGCATTTTTGATCACTTCCACCTGAGTAAACTTTCCTAGTGGCAGGTTTCAGAGTAGCAGCCGTGTTAGTCTGTATTCGCAAAAAGAAAAGGAGTACTTGTGGCACCTTAGACTAACAAATTTATTTGAGCATAAGCTTTCATGAGCTACAGCTCACTTCATCAAATGCACCCTAGTGCAAAAGTGGAAAGCATACTGTTAGGATATAGATATTCAGGCCTGTCAAAGGCCTATACACTAAGAATTTAGGTGTACTCTTATCACTTGGCTAGTTATAGAGGTATAAAAGAATCAAAATCACTGTCTGCCAGTGTAAGGTCCTTCTCTTACTGTGACAGTCTGAGGCCCTGTTCTTAAGCTAAGGCCTCTGGCTAAGCAGCAGAGGCAGCCAAATGCTGGGAAGCGACCAGTCACATCCTCGCATTCCAAACTAGTCACATTGAAATAAGGTGCTATTGGGCTGTTAGGAATACAATCCTGTCCTGATAATGCCTGTCCCCTCCAGAGAAAGGGAAGTGCCTAGAAAATGTAAAAGGAAACCTAGTTTGGCAGCATAATGTCTGGCAAGAACTCACTTATCAATAGCTGGGATGTGAAATCCTCATTTATGTTCTATCACTGTAGTCCCCATTTCCCTACTGTTTGTCTGTATAATCTCTCTCTGGTTTTGTGATTGCTTCTGTCTGCTGTATAATTTTACAGGGTGTAAACTAAGGTGGTGGGATATAATTGGTTTAAATCATGTTACAATATGTTGGGACTTGTTAGTTAAATTTCAGTAAAATTATTGGTTAAGGTCTAGCTAAGAAGAACTCAAGTTTTACTATATAGTCTGCAGTCAATCAGGAAGTAGGGGGGAAATTGGAATCATGTTTTGTTAAGGGGGAATGGGAACAGGGACACAGGTAAGCCTCTGTGGTGTCAGAGCTGGGAAGGGGGACACTAAGGAAAGAAACTGGAATCATGCCTGCTGGAAGTTCACCCCAATAAACATCAAATTGTTTGCACCTTTGGTCCTTCTCACATGAACAGAAAGCAACAATTCCCAAAGTCAAGGGAAGTAAGCGGGTGAAGGAATAAGCCCCCTAACACATACCATCTATTGTGTAAAGTTTAACAACTTTCTGCAGAGGGAAGATACTTATGTACTAAACACTGAGAGTACAGCCTGGTAGAACAACGGATAAACTTCTGTCCTAGGATGCCTGAAAGCAGAACCTTAGTCTCCTGAACCTTGCACAGCTATCTTCAACAGACAAGAAGTAGCTTTTGAGAACTGTGTACTGCTGCAACAATCTGTTAATAGCTATTTCCAGGCTAAACCATCACAGATGAACTTGCTTCAGAATCTGTCAGTATTCAACATCACAAACTACAAAACTCCTCCAAGAATGACTATCATTT
Source organism: Eretmochelys imbricata (assembly GCF_965152235.1). NCBI lineage: Eukaryota > Metazoa > Chordata > Testudines > Cheloniidae > Eretmochelys > Eretmochelys imbricata. The sequence continues at coordinate 88,228,606 of NC_135572.1, read as the reverse complement.
TGTGCTTTTGTCAGAGTAATAGTAGTCATCAATACATACATCTTCAACATCAAATCCTGACACTTTAGAAACCTGTGAAGCACCAGCAGTATTGTAGATGTGGCATGGACATCCCCATGAAATACACACACTCTTGCTTTGAAGCAGAGTCTTAATTCAATTATTCTTACCCATGTTTACACTGGCACTGTCTACAGAAAACTCAGCACAGTTATCCCATGATACCTCATGTGACATCATTCATCAATTTTGGATATATGTATATTTGCAGAGGCTGCATGAATACCAGTAGAGAGGCATAAGCCAAGTAACTGTCACAAGATGCTTCTAGATATCAAAAGTTCTTACTGTCAGTGGATTGATTTTTTTTTTTTTTTTTTTTAGGGCTATCAAAAGAAAGAAGTCTTCAATTTTCATTTGCTTCAAAAGACCCTCTTAGAAATATGGAGCAATGGCACCATTCAGCATTCATGTTGACTTAGTTCTTAAACATGCATAATGTTGGCAACCTGGTTGTCAGGGAAGATAGCTTTAAACAGCATGGCTCAGGTAGTCTGAAGTAGCATAAGGAATATTGTGCTGAGCCAGCAGAGTTGTGACTTTCAGTTCTGCATGTGTCACCTGAGGAAGAAACACTTTTATTTTGTACATAAAGGTATATTTATAAAAATCCATAATTAAGACATTCAAACAGTATAACCAGATTTTCACAAACATGCATGTTAATGATATAAATAGTAAGCGGAATTTTTTTGTGATATAAGGATTGCAATTTTGTGTCTAACTTTTTGTATATGTAATATACTGTATTTTAATAATCCTGTTGCCTTGGATTAAAGCATCAGCTAAATTAGTTAATATTTAACCCTTATGAAGACCTGATGAAAATGATACAGAAAACATTGGACCTAATAAAACAAATCTTTCTGAAAGAACATTGCAAACTGTTTGACAAAATACTAGGAGTAAATGACATATTACCAAAAAAGAGAGATGCTAGCAAACAAATTACTTCTAGGTAACCCAGAAGTGCCCTGAAGAGGGGGGTGGATGGTTGATTACTGTTTATTTATCTTATTAAACATAGTCAACTTACTTTATCAGTGAAGAGATTTGCCACAGGTACAAAAAGAATTCAGGGCTCTAAAGACACTGTTCTGCTATTTATGTGGTGTATTTCACTTTCCAGATGACAAGTTACACTTTTTTTTCTCTCTCTTTGAGGGCCATAGAACAGCTTTTGGTGACCCAGCATACCTTTTTTTAAAAAAAAGTCTTACCTGCCCCGAGACAGTGAAGGTCATGAATTTGTCCAGTGTGGTTTATATTTTGAACTGTACTTCGCAGAATCTGCAAACTTTTGCTCTAGTCCTGCTTGATTTTTGGATGACCTCATATTTTTTTCAGAGTAACAGCCATGTTAGTCTGTATTCACCAAAAGAAAAGGAGTACCTGTGGCACCTTAGAGACTAACCAATTTATTTGAGCATAAGCGTTCGTGAGCTACAGCTCACTTCATCGGATGCATCACGAAAGCTTATGCTCAAATAAATTGGTTAGTCTCTAAGGTGCCACAGGTACTCCTTTTCTCATATTTTTTGACCCTCAAATATTCACCCAGAGAACCTCTGCACAGCCTCTTCCCTCCTCATACACATATGTAGAACATGGGCCTGTTGTCTCCACGGTTACCATAGTACACAAGATTGGACAGCAGCTTTCTAAGCCCAATGCCCGAGACCCTAGACATATTGTCTTTTGCAGCACTTGAGTAAAAATATTTTAAATCTTTATGTTCACTCAAAGTGCCATGAGATAAGCTTATCAGTGTGGGCGAGCATGACATAGCCCCATAAGTGAGACTTGAAATGATATTCTTGCCTTCTCATATGCAGTCTTTGCAAGAAGGGTATTGGAAAAAATATGCTGCCTCAGAGACTAAATATTGCTTTCTTTTGTATATAGTCAGAATCCTTGTCCCATTCAAGGGTTATGTACTGTTTTGTATACTCCATGAACCAGTCCCTGAAGGAAATACCACAGCTCCAATAAATTCAGTGACTCTAAAGGTTAATATTAAAGTGCCTGGCTGTAATGTACAATGACTGGTGTAGCTGTAGTCACTGGGGTGAGGCTACTTCCCTTCAGGATAGGAAAGAACCTTTTCAGATAGGCAGAGGTTTTTTCTGGCTCCCTCAGCCCCTTATTTACCATCATGTAAAATGGATTTTAAATAAGTATATTGCGCACAAACACAAAATGCACATATGTGATGGGGACTTTAACATATTGAAATGAATACTAGACCTCTCCTTATTAACATTTCTATATACATATAACAGTTTACAGAGTGGTCTTGTGTACCCTTCATCTGGCTTGTTATTGTTGATAAAAGCTAATTCAAGTTTGGCTCTTAGTTCATGTGTTCCTCACCCTCACCCAAGCACAAAGAAGAAATGATGCTGTTACAGTATCATGGAATAAATGGGTTTATGATGGAACTTTGTCTACATTAACTGCAACCTGACCTCTAATCTGTCTCCCCCAGGATTTACTTCAGCATCCTAAACCTCTGAGCAGCTTTGAACCACTGCCATCAAAATAGACAGACTAACATGCTGGAGAAATATTTTCCTCCTCCTTCCAAATACATGATTTCTCCATACCCAAAATTAACCTGAACTCCAGCTGACTGAATTTTTTTCAGCTAATAGTGTATTCACTGAAGTGTAATTTGGGATTGACAAACTGTTCATAAACACATCAAGTATCAGTGAAATAAAACTGCAGGAAAAATTCCCCCAAAATCACATTTCACTTTGACATTTTGGAAATGTTTTTTATTTTTTTATTATGAAATTACATTTTGTTTTAAAATTTAATTAGATTTAACAACAGCAGTAAGACACAAAAATAAATGATTTTTGGGAGGCTGTTATTTTGGTGAAATAAAACAAAAACCATATTTGCCAAGCTCTATTGCTGACACAAGGCCCAAGATAGTAATACTCAGGCCTTGTCTACACTAAAGGGAAAAGTTGATCTAAGCTACGCAATTTGAGTTACATGAATAGCGTAACTCAAGTCAACATAGCTTAGATCTACTTACCTTGGGGTCCACAATAGGTGATGTCAAAGGGAAACGCTCTCCTGTCGACTCCCCTTACTCTTCCCGAGTACAGGAGTGCGATCGGTGGTCGATTTAGCGGGTCTTCACTAGACCCGCTAAATTGAATGCTGATGCATTGATCACCGCAGTGTCAATCCTCTGGTAAATGTCAACAAGCCCTTAGTGCCACAGAAGTCACTGGTTAAATGTTCAATATCATATCAGAACTAGAGACATTAGTTTTATACCACTTAATAAGGGAGATTTCCAGCTGATAAGCATCCACTGAGTAACAGCTCTTAAAAGAGTTTGAGCACAATGAATGTACTTATAAACTTTCTGCTGGGCCCTATTTTTATTCCCCCTTATGTATATAGAAAACATCTTTCAAGCCAGTAAAAGCCTTCATATTGGGACAAGCATTTTAAGTGTGACAACCATTTTTACAGTCTCAGATTATTCAGTTAGTTATATTACGTAAATGAAGTAAACATTAGGGCAGGTTGAAATTGTCTTTAACAATACTGGTATTTGATGGGAAATTAGGTTTTCAACTAAATGAATATTTTTGTGATGTCTATTTTCTATGGAAAATTTTGTTTTTTTCCCTCAAAAATCCAAGCACCCCAAAATTGAAATGAAATATTTTGATTTGTACATGTAATTGCAATGCCTTATGGGAGTTGTAGTCACTTCCTATTCTCCTCTAGGACTCCCCATTCGGACTACATCTAATATGATGAACCACTGCCAGGGACTTCCATAATGCACACTGCCTACTCTCGTCAAGAAGGTTTGTCGTACATCGTGGGAAATTATTATTTGTATAATTGTAGCAGCTGAAGTCCTAGTCGTAGATCAGGACTCTAATGTGGTAGGCACTGTACAAATACATAACAAAAAGACAGCTCCTGCCCCCAAAAGCTGAGTTTTGAGCTTGAATTACTGGAAGCTGGACTGAATGGTTCATACTGCTGTTGCAATATAATGCATGTAGGGATGCACAGCATGTATTGGTACCAAGCATTATTACTTTCAAATGTATTCCAAAGTTTTCCATACAGGTTGAAGCACTTTTTGTGTAATAGCTTAGAAGCAGTATGCCATACAAAGGAAACACCAACTCATATCAATCCATCAAAACAATTAAAGGCACTTTGTCAAAATGATTACTCAAGGAATACTTCTATCTAGATACTTATTTGGCTCTCATCACCATGGTAACTGAGTTCCTTCAAGGTAGAGAATGAACCATCCATTTACATAGTCTTTTTAACCCAACAGAAAAGTAGGAAGCAAGATCTATATAGAGAGCTTCATAGCATCTCTGTCTGGTTGTCTTGATGGATTTTATTCTTCTGGTAAGAATAGTCTCTTATATAAGGCTGAGTAGAGATGGTCTCACAATTCATGGTGAATTTTGGTATTTTTTAATCAATATGTTTCAATATTATTTGACTAACTCTAATTTTGGCATTTTAGGACAATCCACAGTGAAGACATTCCCCTGCTTAAAAAGACTTACCGCTATTCATTTGGCACTTACAGCCAAAAGCTGTCAGTATAAAGCATATACAATATATTATTTTGATTCATTTAAGAACTGTGCTATAGAAGTTGACTTCACATTACTTCATATCAAGATTAAGTGGTAATGGGAAAAGGAGGCAATTAAAAATGTAGAAAAAATAACATTTATGGTGAGAAAATCAAAATTAAGTAGAAATTCTTAAACCCTTATTTTCTAACTTCGGGTTTGTGTAAACAAATATTTTGTTTGCGGCAGGCTGGAGTGTAACTCTACCCCTAACTAGCTTGCTGCATGCTAACTGTATGTGTAGACCCTGCTGATGCACATTGACAGTTTTAGTAGAGTTTAATATACTCCCATATTAAAATGGGGTAGATCAAAGTGTGCGTTAGCAGTGTCCACACAGACAGTTAGTACGCAGTAGGCTGGTGCAGGGTAGATTCAAATTCCAGCTTGACACAAATTAAGTGTTTCTGTAGACATGCACTGTTTTTCACATACATTAATATGATTAAGCTAGTATTATATCTTATTATTTACAGAATCACTTATGTGCATTGTGTTTTACAAACATTTTTTCTCTTATTTGAGGAATTACATGGAGAGGTTATAACTGAATCAACCAGCTATTTCATGCACATAAGTTTTGTGAGCCATTTGTGCTAAAGTTTGCTCTGATATTTCCTGTACAAAATGTTTTTATTATTATTGTTAGTAAATTTCTCTCTCATATTCCAATGACTCTAATTATTGCACAGATTCTTTCAGAATATATTTTGCAAAACCTGTACTTCCATGGACTTCATTCTTTTTCTATCTCCAGGCAATTTCCAGTGTTTTTTTTCCCCTTCTTTCTCTCAAGGCATGTGTAAATGACACTATCCTCTGCAGCAAGGGATTTCTTAAAGGTAGACTTGTCATTTATCTTTGGAGATTAAGACACTTCACAGTAGTTATTTTTAATAGTAATATAGTCCACATGCATTTTGACGTGCCTTGGGTTTTTGTTTTTGTTTTTCCTAGCGTTCCTTGGGGAATTTATATTTGAACCAGGGAGCTCAAAACCACTAGGCTTTTGAGGCTTAACACAATTGTTTCTCTCTCTCTAAGTGCAGCACTGACTGAGCTAAGTCATGTGCAGCCAACAATATGATATATAGTTCTGGGTCTCTAACACAACACACATCTTGTGCTTTGGGTTCACTAATTCTTTCATAGTTTATTCCCATTGAAGATATTAGATGCTTGGATTTTGTGCCTTGTGATCTCCTCTCTCTCCCTCTTATTTTTTCCCATCCCCCCTGCAATTCTGATCTACTTAGTTCCTGGAAGAACTGGATCTTCTAAAATGTATCATTATTTAAAATATTTAATTATTTAATATGGTATCATGAACTGTTTCTTTAACACAGCCTTCAGCTTTTTTGCCATCTCAAGCAGACATTTGTCCCAATTTTTATGGTCCCCCTGGAGGCCAGAGGTAACAGCAGGCTTCAGTCCTCTTCTCTGCCTCCTCGAAGATTGGCAGTTTGGCTTTGTGGATAGCCCACTGGACTATGACTTTGCAAACAAGGGTTCCATGTCTGGTTCTGCCATTGACCTGCTGAGTAACCTTGGACCAGCCTATTCCACTCTCTGTACTTCAGTTTCCTCAACTGTAAAATGAATGTAATGACATTGATCTCCCTTGTAACATGCTTTGGGTGAGATTCACAAAATGAGTTATGTGCCTAAATCCAATATTTAGGTGCCACCGACATTCACAATACCATGGCTCAGCTGACACTGCAGCCTACAGGCAACTAAAGCCCTCTGAGTTTCCACAGCTATGTACAAAGCTGCTCCACAGATAACAAGATTCTGAGAAAAGGAGTACTTGTGGCACCTTAGACACTAACAAATTTATTTGAGCATAAGTTTTCATGAGCTACAGCTCACTTCATCAGATGCATTCAGTGGAAAATACAGTGAGGAGATTTATATACACAGAGAACATAAATCAATGGGTGTTACCATACACACTGTAATGAGAGTGATCAGGTAAGGTGAGCTATTACCAGCAGGAGAGCGGGGGGAAAATCTTCTGTAGTGATAATCAAGGTGGCCATTTCCAGCAGTTGACAAGAACGTCTGAGGAACAGTGGGGGAGAGGGGGCGGGGAATAAACATAGGAAAATAGTTTTACTTTGTGTAATGACCCATCCACTCCCTGTCTTTATTCAAGCCTAAGTTAATTGTATCCAGTTTGCAAATTAATTCCAATTCAGCAGTCTTTCGTTGGAGTCTGGTTTTGAAGTTTTTTTGTTGAAGAATTGCCACTTTTAGGTCTGTAATCGAGTGACCAAAGAGATTGAAGTGTTCTCCAACTGGTTTTTGAATGTTATAATTCTTGACGTCTAATTTGTGTCCATTTATTCTTTTACGTATAGCCAGAAGAGTACCCAGAAGTTACCTACTACATGACAGGCCCAACAAAGAAAATAACAGAACGCCACTAGCCGTCACCTTCAGCCCCCAACTAAAACCTCTCCAACGCATCATCAAAGATCTACAACCTATCCTGAAGGACGACCCATCGCTCTCACAGATCTCGGGAGACAGGCCAGTCCTTGCTTACAGACAGCCCCCAACCTGAAGCAAATACTCACCAGCAACCACACAACAAGAACACTAACCCAGGAACCTACCCTTGCAACAAAGTCTGTTGCCAACTGTGTTCACATATCTATTCAGGGGACACCATCATAGGGCCTAATCACATCAGCCACAACATCAGAGGCTCGTTCACCTGCACATTTACCAATGTGATATATGCCATCATGTGCCAGCAATGCCCCTCTGCCATGTACATTGGCCAAACTGGACAGTCTCTATGTAAAAGAATAAATGGACACAAATCAGACATCAAGAATTATAACATTCAAAAACCAGTTGGAGAACACTTCAATCTCTTTGGTCACTTGATTAGTGACCCAAAAGTGGCAATTCTTCAACAAAAATACTTCAAAACCAGACTCCAACAAGAGACTGCTGAATTGGAATTAATTTGCAAACTGGATACAATTAACTTAGGCTTGAATAAAGACTGGGAGTGGATGGGGCATTACACAAAGTAAAACTATTTCCCCATGTTTATTCTGCTGCCCACCCACTGTTCCTCAGGCATTCTTGTCAACTGCTGGAAATGGCCCACCTTGATTATCACTACAAAAGGTCCCCCCCCCCACTCTCCTGCTGATAATAGCTCACCTTACCTGATCACTCTTGTTAAAGTGTGTATGGTAACTCCCATTGTTTCATGTTCTCTGTGTATATAAATCTCCCCACTGTATTTTCCACTGAATGCATCCGATGAAGAGAGCTATAGCTCACGAAAGCTTATGCTCACATACATTTTTTAGTCTCTAAGGTACCACAAGTACGCCTTTTCTTTTTGCGGGTACAGACTAACATGGCTGCTACTCTGAGAGATTCTGGGAGTCCTTATTCAAGTCCAAGCCTCTTCAGGATTCTCAAATTACCTGCCTCTGCTGCCAGTGGAGCCTGATCTATTAGATGTTCTCAAAGGTCACCTATCCTGCACAAAAGTCACCCAGGATGAGCAGGTTGGGAATTTTTGAGATTGGGTGACTGGCACATGTGTATCAGTCCTCCAGAATACCCAATGGTCCAGTGCTTAGGGCACAGATGTGGGTGACCCCGTTTGAATCCCACTCTGCCTGATTTCAAGCAGAGACTGAAATGCAGGTGGACATCTATTGATGAAAGTGTTATATAAGAGCTAGAATTTATTGTTTCCAGCACTACTGTAGTGCTGAGGTAAGTGAGAATCTGTGGCTTCCTTCCCCTCCCACTGTAGGAGTCAAAACTCATCCACTGGATAACTCCATTGACTTAATTTAGAATTACCGCATGGATAAGTTTAGCTCAGATATTAGTCATGGTTACACAACTTTAATTTGAGTTGCTTAAAAACATAATTAACTCTCACAACACCCTACATGGTGTAAGGCAGGTAAGTATCACTAATATTATGGCAAACCTAATGCACTTTGGAAGACTGAAACACAGATTTATTAACTTCCTACAGTCACACAGTGCATCTGTGGAAGGGTTAAGGTTTGTTTACACAGGGACATCCAAGAAAGTTAATCCAAATTAACTAAAGATATGCATTTGAAGTGGATTGCTTAAATGGCATTAAACCCCTGTGTGGACACCATTATTCAGAATTAAAGTGGATTTAGGCCTGGTCTACATAAGAAAATAAGGTAAGCTTAACTACATCCCCATGTGGACATCATTAGGTTGACAGAAGAATTCTTCCCTCAACCTAACTACTATCTCATGGGGAGATGGATTACTATGCAGACTGGAGAGCCTCTCCCATCGATGTAGGTAGCATCTACAGTGAAGACTGCAGCAGTAGAATTTCAAGTGTAGAAAAGTCCTTAATTTGCTCTCGTTTAATTCACTTTGGAGGTTAATTAACTCAACCAAATTAAGATCACTTTCATTCTGAATATGGGCTGGTATAAACTGGAAACATACATCAGCATAGCTATGTCTTTCAGGGGTGCAGAAAACTTTTACCCCCAGTAAGAGCTAACCCCCAGCATAGATAATGCTAGGTCAACAATTCTGTCAACCCAGGTACCACCTCTTGGGGAGGTGGATTAACTACAATGACTGGGGAACCCATCCCGTCATTGTAGTGAATGTCTACACCAAAGCGCTACAGCCCCAGAGCTGCAGCTGTAGAGTTTTAAGTGTACACATAGCCTAAAGTTATTCACACAAGGGTTTAATGTGGTTTAACTAATCCACTGTAAATTCACATCTTTAGTTAATGTGGATCAATTTTCCCAGATTTCCCTGTGTAAATAAGCCTTTAGAAATAGATTCCCAAGAGCCCTGATGCCCATCCCCTTGTTTTGATCACTAGTTAACATATCTAGTAAATTAATTACTATTATATTTGCTTAACTTACTAGGTGGTTATTTTATCACTGTTGAATTCTTGTGAGAAAAATTTGCATCTTTTGTTGTAAGAACTTGGCAAATGAAATACTATTTGAAAGTATTGTTCAATGTTTGAGCCTTTCATCAGTTGTCTTATCTTTCTTTCTTTTGCATTTTACAAGCTATTACCAGTAGAGATCAATTGAAATGGGAATTAATTCAGGGAGGGCCTCTGGTCTGTGTTATACCGGAGGTCAGATGAGATGATCACAGTAGTCCTTTCTGACCTTATAATGTATGAATCTTTTAAATAATCACAGTTACCTTCAGGTCTTGTAAGGCATAAATGATCATTTTTGGTAAATGCTATCATGTCTCCATGGGTTATGATTAAGCTGTGTGAAAAAAGGAAATTCTATTTAAATTTCAAAATATCATAATCTTCCATTAGTTTTATTTTGATTTGGAATTAATCCCCAAACGCGAAAATTATCTACAAAAGGGAAATCCCTGGTGCTCATGGCTCCAGTGCAGCCAACCAAGGAGGACTGCTTTTGACACGGTCTCCCACAGTATTCTTGTCAGCAAGTTAAAGAAGTATGGGCTGGATGAATGCACTATAAGGTGGGTAGAAAGTTGGCTAGATTGTCGGGCTCAACGGGTAGTGATCAATGGCTCCATGTCTAGTTGGCAGCCGGTGTCAAGTGGAGTGCCCCAGGGGTCGGTCCTGGGGCCGGTTTTGTTCAATATCTTCATAAATGATCTGGAGGATGGTGTGGATTGCACTCTCAGCAAATTTGCGGACGATACTAAACTGGGAGGAGTGGTAGATACGCTGGAGGGCAGGGATAGGATACAGAGGGACCTAGACAAATTGGAGGATTGGGCCAAAAGAAATCTGATGAGGTTCAATAAGGATAAGTGCAGGGTCCTGCACCTAGGACGGAAGAACCCAATGCACCGCTACAGACTAGGGACCGAATGGCTAGGCAGCAGTTCTGCGCAAAAGGACCTAGGGGTGACAGTGGACGAGAAGCTGGATATGAGTCAGCAGTGTGCCCTTGTTGCCAAGAAGGCCAATGGCATTTTGGGATGTATAAGCAGGGGCATAGCGAGCAGATCGAGGGACGTGATCGTCCCCCTCTATTCGACATTGGTGAGGCCTCATCTGGAGTACTGTGTCCACTTTTGGGCCCCACACTACAAGAAGGATGTGGATAAATTGGAAAGAGTCCAGCGAAGGGCAACAAAAATGATTAGGGGTCTGGAACACATGACTTATGAGGAGAGGCTGAGGGAACTGGGATTGTTTAGTCTGCAGAAGAGAAGAATGAGGGGGGATTTGATAGCTGCTTTCAACTACCTGAGAGGTGGTTCCAGAGAGGATGGTTCTAGACTATTCTCAGTGGTAGAAGAGGACAGGACAAGGAGTAATGGTCTCAAGTTGCAGCGGGGGAGGTTTAGGTTGGATATTAGGAAAAACTTTTTCACTAGGAGGGTGGTGAAACACTGGAATGCGTTACCTAGGGAGGTGGTAGAATCTCCTTCCTTAGAAGTTTTTAAGGTCAGGCTTGACAAAGCCCTGGCTGGGATGATTTAATTGGGGATTGGTCCTGCTTTGAGCAGGGGGTTGGACTAGATGACCTCCTGAGGTCCCTTCCAACCCTGATATTCTATGATTCTATGACTGCTTTGGAGCCACAAACCCTGGAAGCCCTTGACCCCCTGACTCCAGGGCAGTCCCCCATGCTGGCTACCCCAGAGCCAGAAACCCTGGACTCACCCACTCAAGGGTAGTCTGCCAGGCAGACAGCTAAGGAACTGGGCAAGTGAGAAGACAGGAAACTGGACTGTCAGGTCTGCGAAGTAGGCAGCCAGGCCCAGTTGTTAGAATAGGGCAGGGGGACAGGTCCCCATACTAGCCAGAGTTCAGAACCAGGAGGCCAGGAGCCATGTGTCAGACACCAGGAATCAGGCTGAATGAGAAAACCAAGAGTTCAAGACCAGAAGACAAAAGCAAGTAGTGGTGAGTGAGCAGTCAAAATCAGGAGCACAGCTGTACAAACAACTTTCTATTCCTCCCTCTGACTTAAGAAGTGGGAGTGTGCCAATTGTAAGTAGCAGTGTTCTACTTAACAGGGCCCAGAGGTGGAGCCTCCTACTTGATCTGGGTTTCCAGGAGTACTGGTCCTAGCTTATGCCAGTAAATTGTTTGGTGGAGGCTTGAAATGTGATGACCCCCACCTTCCCATAATTTTATGGACCTGGGTTTGAGACCCATTGGTCATTCAATAGACTGTTTTCTATTGGACCTTCACTGAAATCAAATCATCTCTATAAAACATTTCAATTTGAATGAATCTGCATTCCCTGACTGCAAAATGTTCCATAAAAGAATTTCCAACAGCTTGAATTATAAACCTATTATAGAAATTATAAACAAGAAGAAGTTGGTTAAACTTGATAAGAATTTTGGCATTTGCACTAACATTAGAGATAATGAGACAGACACAAATCTACATTAAAAGAACATTGTTAAGATTTTCAGGTAAAGTACTCAAAAGGTAGGAAATGTCAGAATTACGGTGGTGTGTGCAACCTTAATGTAGCTCTCTTGTGTGTATGCCTTATGATGTAGTCTTTAATTACATGATCACATAATATTTTTTCCACAGGACCCTTGACCTCTTCAGTGCACAGGATAGATGGTGCTCTCTTAATGAGTAGCTACTCAAAATTTTGTTTTCTCCTTATTGTTCCATGTGTGGCCCTGTGCCTTAATTATTGTTAACTATTCAAACTGTGCTCCAAAACCAGAGTTATTAATTTCCATGTAGGATTTTTTTCTGTGATGCTCCTTAATATATTATATCTGAGTGCTTCACAAACATGCTGTTCATACACCCCTGTGAGGTGAAGGGGTGGTATTATCCCCATTTTACTGATGGAGAGCTGAGACCCAGTGGGATTAAGAACAAATGTATCCACTAATTTGAATGCCCAATTTGAAACACATAGGAACTGATTTTTCAGAGTACTTAGCATCATATAGCACTTTATAACTTCAAAGCACAGATCTCATTGACTTCAGTTGCAGCTGTGAGTGCTCAGTAGTTCTGTAGATTAGTCCTCAGTGTCTCAAATTAGGTACCTAGAAAATGAGGAATATGGAATTAATGACCAGCTGTGAAAAGTTTAATTTAAATGACTTATCCAGCCTGTGTGGCAGATGGAGAGACTAAATCCAGTTGTACAAGCAGCATTTAACTCCCTTAATCAAAACACCACCCTTTCTTTTCCTGCAGTCCACTGCCTCATCCACAGTACACTTTCCAAGTTCTACAACACATTAAGCAGAGGTCCTGCAAACAACAGTTGCTTATGCTACACAACTCTGACTCATTTCCAGAGCTGCTGTGCAATGAATGAGGCTGTGGAAAAAGTAGTATACAATCATATATCATGAATGCCTACAGGGGGCCAGGTCAAGGTTGCACAGGCAACCTTAATTCTGGCATTCCCTAATTTTTAAGTGTTTGGTTTTATAACCTTAATGTTATTTTATTTATTTTTATGTAATTTCCTATGTTTTTAAAAAAAGTCCGCTGAAAAAACAAATGCCATGGCATCAGATTGACACCCACATAGTTCCTCAGCAGGGCTGGAACCTTTAGATAGACTGAACAGCTTTTGTCATATGAGCCAAAGAAGTAAATGACAGTGGTAGTAGGTTGTCATCCTGTGTCGACCAGCACTAGAGGGTGATAGGACACTTTGTAAGTGGGCTTTACATTTATTTGGAAATGGTGAGACTCAGGGATCTTGAGTTCCATTCCATTGTCTGGAGGGGAGTGTTCTCTAGTGGACACAGACTCTTCTTCTCAGTCCCTCCAAACTTGATCCCTTTTATCTTTTGTCCTCCAATCTCCTGCCTCTGTCTTCCATTCTCTGATTCAGGTTCACTGTCCCCAGTGCTCTTGCCTAGCCAGTCCCAGTTCCCCTACATCTGACTTTCTTGCTCCTTCAGCCTCCAGTTGCTTCCCAGGTTACCCATCCCTTCTCACTCTAGTGCCCAGCTCCTGGGATTTCTCATACAGTCTGTGTCCTCACCTCAGTGCCGAGCCTATCTGTTTGTCTAGCCAGTCTCTCTCCCACACTCCCCATCAATTCCCAGTCTCCCCACATCACAGCCAGGCACCCAATTCCAGTCGCACCCACATCACCTTACTCTCAAACAGCCAGCAGCAGTATTTGCCCTTTCATAGCTTTCAGTCCCAGTTTCCCTTCCCCCCCACAACTAGTGGCCAGTCCCTATCTCCTTACCCCCACCTGCATTCTTCCAGTTTCAATCTACTCCCCGCATCCCCTCCACCAGTTCTGTCTCTTGTCCCCACGGTATTTAAATCAGGCAGTTTTCTCCTGCACACTGCCTAAGCCCAGCAGTGAGGTCACTGATTGCACAGGAGAAAGACAGGTTTCTTGCCCTCTGTTCCAGTGCCCAGCCTTGTCCTGGCCTGCAGCGGCCCAGACCTCTGCTCAGTACTGAGCTTGATGAAATCTCTGAGATTTAAGCTGTGAAGCTCTAGCAAGTTTCTATTGAGCATGTGAAAACTATGTTTTTTAAAAGGTTTATCCCTTGACCAAATCTGGGCAAATTTTGAGTTCTTGCTCCAAAGCATAGGAGTATTATAGCTTCTCACAGGAAAGGTCAACAAAAACTTTTGCATGGGCAAAACAACATATTTTTTTTCCTTGCCTTTTTCTCAGTGGCTGAACGACTCTAGGTTATTTCCCCCCCCAAAAAAAATTAGCCTGAGGCAGACCCTCACCTTGGAAAATTTCAGACCAAGCAGTAAGTCTGGCAAAAGCTATAAGTAGGCAGGGCAGAATTTGTTTTTTTTAATTTTGAAAATAAATGTTAGTTAATATTGATACATATTTTAAAGCATTATTTTCAATTGTTATCAATTTTAATTTTCATAGTATGGGAAATTATGGGGAGAGGTCAGACAATTACTTAATGACAGTAAACATTGAGATTCAAAAAGTTAAAGCATTATAACTATTAAAACACAAACTGTCAATATCACAAGTCAAAATATTGAAAATAAATATCCATAAATCAAATGCTAAGAAGTTCTCAAAAAGCATTTTTTCTTATTTTGTCTAGCTGTAAATTTTATCACCACCAGTGGAAATATTATTTTGTTAATTCATGTGTATATGGTGAAATAGATGATTACTGGCATTTATTGATTAAAAATCTAATCCTTACAAGCCTACTTATAAGTAACTGATAACATGGTCTTATAATGGGAAGTGTTGGGCAACCTTAACAATTGGCAGTCCTATGAGCTCTGCCTATAATATTAATACATTCATAAACAAAAACTTCATTTAAAAGGGATTGAGCCTCATTAAATAATTTATAAGCAAAAATTTCATTTAAAAGGGATTAAGCTTCATTAACTGTGACTATTCTCTCATGCAGACCCTTAAAAGCAATGAAATGTCAAGTTATGACGCATCTCTTAACCATACTCTAATATCCACACAGCAGGATTCCTGGTGGCATTGGCAACAGATTCCACATTTTTACAAGGCGCTTCCTTCATCCTCCAACTAAGGAAACACATTACCCAGAACACTTTAGTCTCCTTAACAGTGTAGGGCAAAAACATAAACAAACCTTAGCAGCATGAGCAAATATTCAGATATATGTGGAGAGGTTAAGTACATAGTGTGTTATGCATAAGTGGAGAAACCATTAGGTCATAATTAAGGTTTTCTGGTATATGGTGAAGGAGATTAATATATGCGGTATGTTTCTCTATCTGTTGGAGAGAAAAGTAATTTTTTTTAATGAAGATAAAAGGGCATGTCTTCAGCTGCTGTGAATTATCATTTTACACCAGCTGAGGATCTTGCCCTCAAAAGTCTGACACCATCATTACAAATGTGGTAGACATTAGGGTATGGTAAAAAGAGGTGCCATAACTTGACAATTCATTGTGTTAGGAAAATGTAATGCTTCTCCAAGCAAAATTCTTTTAAAATAAAGTTTGTGTTTTTTGGTTATTTTTTTATTTTTTAATATTAGCAAGATGAATGATATTATTCTCTCGTGACTTCAGTGGATTGTTCTCTCACAACTTCAGTGGAACTACTCATGTGGTTAAAGTTAACCATGTGCTTAAGAGTGCTCTGCTGGCCTGGTTCCAGAGTGATCAGATTCAGTAAATAGTCTAGCATACTTCAGTTGTTTTAAATACAGCTAAAATAAAACTTTCTTTAAAAAGGAAAAACGGGGAAATGAAGCAACGTTTCCTTCTGATGTCAGTGGAGCAGATTCTCTCCTGTGACACAACTCCCCTCAGCCCATTACAGAGAGGGAGGAGTGGGCATGAGTGAGCCTATTCTAGCTTCCTAATCTTGAGGGCTATATCCAGGCCTGATACCACTTAGAGCTGCTGCCAGGAAGTTTCAATTTATACCTCTGGCCTAGGGTTATTAGTGGACCCTATGCCAGTTAAGGATTGGTGTAAGAGTTTCAACATGTCCTTCCCTACCCCCAACATACATTCCCAGCCAGGAAAGGGAGAAGGGGCAAAGATGCATAGCCAAGCAGCAATACATGTGCCAGCAAAAAGTTGCCTTGTGCCAGAGGAATTCTCTGCTAGTGAGTTGCAAATGGATTATGGTCCTTTTTATGCCATTTGAGTTCCTCAAAATATGACACAATATTTCCTGAGGTTAATTTCTACAATAGTTCAACATTTTGAGTGCCCCAAGAGCTATCATTCTTCCACAAAACACAAAGTGGTGTGAGGTGGCTTTTTTGTTTTTTGTTTCAATTTCATCTCTCAGAATTTTGGGGGTCCATTTTTGCACTCTGTGTACAACTGTGTGAAAACATGAAAGTTCTCTAAGCATTTCACTTTCTGTGCTTTCAAAAAGCTCTTGCTTGTAGCTCATCCTATGCAGAGAAAAACATATAAATTGTTGGAGATGTAATCTTAATCTATGGAAAAGAGGCATACATATGCCCTTATGCTAGTTACCTGTCTGGTAAAATGAGATTGCTTCCCAGTGGAACTACATGCATTTCTGCTAGTGATTAACAAACACATAATGGTGTTTCTTAGTAATTTTTATTTAGATGTACAGTGCTAGTTTGACATTTTAAGGTACCAATATATGCAGTGGAAAGGCTCGAGAGTGCATATTCTTTTCATATTATTAATGTTTATTCTAATCTTTAAAAAAAACATACAAAGGGCAGGATAATTATATCAAAACAGAACATGTTTTTCTTCCTTAGGCTGGTGCCTGCAGTGCTGCTTATATTTGTCTTTTTTTCTTAAAGAAAAAATCTGTTTTGCAGTTTCCCAGGCTTGATCAAAAGCTTTATTGCATTTCATTAAAATCTTAGTGAAATGAATATATTTCCATTAATTAGGCTGATTATGATAATGACTGTTGCTTTATAAACCTTTCTGGATAGATTATTTTCCGTAAGGTACCCATGGAGCAGCTTTAAAGGAATGAAAGACCCTATTTTATATACACACAAAACACCTTATGAAACAATTTGGCAATTTTTAAAATTAAAAAATGAGGCAACCATGGTATTTTTTTATTCCTAATTTGAGCTTTGTGTTTGCATGTCCAGCATTTACCCATACTAATGTAGAGACTTGGGTTTAGTTTATATTTTTATTTTTTGGCAGTATTAGGGGAATGGCTGCTAGAAATTATTTTAATCCATGAAAAGGTGCTTCTTAAAATGATGGAATCAGAAATTATATATGCCTTTTGCCAACTGTAGCATCTTTCCTGGTAGATCTTATCAGTTTGCCCAACTACTATTTTGATAAAAATCTAGCATTTATTTGTTTATTTCAAAGAGCAACTTTGCCCAAGGCACTTTAGAGCTTCTTTATTGAATATCAAATTAATATAGTAAAATGTCTTACAAATAGCTTTCCATTAAAAGAAACGAAAAGAAGAGATGTATTTAAAATGCAAGTCCTGATCTCCTGTGAATTGCTGAGCTTTTTCTTGGAGATGCTAGGGGTCCTCGACTACCCTTGTCAGTAATTGGAGCTCTAAGTGCTCACCATCTCTCAGTATCATAACCTGACAATCTTACTTGACCTATTTGGCTGATATTTTCAAAAGGATTTTTGGGTCAATTCTTTTAAACTCCTTGAAAATGCACATCTCTGTTCCCAGCTGTCTCAGGTGAGCATCATATCAGAATAAGGGGTCTGGTCAGTGGGCCCAGTTGTGCTCCTGTTGAAGTCAATGGCAAAACTTATTGAGTTCAGTGGTGTAGGAGCATACCCAACAGGACTTTTCAAGTGGGAAAGCTGCAGTCACTTGAGTGAATTCCACAGCTACCTGTGTATGAACCAGAGGTATCCACTCACGTTGTGCTGTACAAAGAAGTGTAGAATTTGTATCAAACAGTCTAATCAATAGATAGCAATTGGAAGTATTAACTGGGAGGAACAAAAATGGATGCAGGAAGAGTTCTCACTGGCCCTTGCTCCATCCCCTTCTCTCTGTCGCTTACTCTCCCCCACCCTCAGTCACTTTCATCAGGCTGGAGCAGGGGTGCAGGAAGGGAAGGCTCTGGGGTGGAACTGAGGATTAGAGATTTGGGCTTGGGGTGGGGTGGGGGAGGCACTCTAAGCTGGGGCCGAGGGGTTTGGAATGTGGGAAGGGGGGCAGGCTCTGCCTTGGGGTGTGGACTCTGGGGTAGGACTGGGGATGAGGGGTTTGGAGTGAAGGAGAAGGCTCAGGGCTGGGGGCCAGGGTGTTACCGCAGCTCCTGGGAAGTGGCCACCAGGTCCCTGCAGCCCCTAGACACATGAGTGGCACCAGGGAGGCTCCGTGCACTACCCTTGCGCCTGCAAGTGCTGCACCCACAGCTCCCATTGGTCGTGATTCCCATCCAATGGGAGCTGCGGAGCTGGCTCTCAGGGCGGGGGGCAGTGCATATATGTAGGAGCAGGATTTTATATTTGTACTATAAGAATTAATGTACGATTTGATCATCCTGCCAGCCACCATTTTTGAATAACAGAAAGGAATGACCCTCTGGGACACTGGTAGAAACGCATCTGACAGACTGCTAGTGTCTGTACTGATGTTAAGGCAGGGACAGACCAGAACAATCCTTATGACTGATTATGGTCATCCTTTTGTTTTAGTATAAGTTATAATGTCTGCTATGGTTTCCTATATGTATTATACATTGGGCACTCTAATTAAATATACATTTCTTTGTTTTAAGGTTTAGTAAGTAAGAGACAGGATCTTATATTGTATCTATGTTAAGGAGATTAGAGGAATGTTGAAGGTCCAGACCACAATGTGAACTGTTTTGTTTACAAGATTTAATAAGGTTTTATTTACAATGCCTTTCTTGTTCAGCATAAAAACTGTTGTATACCTTTGAGGGTCTCCGTAAAAGACTGTTTGTGTGAATGAGGAATGCATGCATCAGGAAAAGATATGGTGTGAAGGCCATTGTTAAAGTCAGATGGTCAAAGAAGGAGGAGTGAAAAAACTTAACCATCAACCGCATCCATAAGTGAGGAAGGGCAGACTGATGACCCTGAGGTGGAGGCTGACATGCCTAAAGACGAGACAATTGATTACATCAAACCCAGGACAGGATGGCCCTCTCAGAGGTGTTTTGAAATGTTAACATCAAAAGATAACACCTCCTCAGGCAGGAATCAGGCTGCGTCAGTCCCAGGATTTCCCCTCACCACAAAGGGGTGCAGAGCTCAAGGTGTAGGTGTAGGTTTCCCTTGCTGGCTCCAGACTGACTACAAAATGGCTTGTCCCTGGGAGGGCCTCTCACTTCCTATTGGTTGCTGGGCGGACTGTGAGTGTGCCTTGGCTCCCTCTCCCTACCAGGGACAGTGTGCCTCTCCCTGAGCTGCTGGCAGACAAAGTCCCAGGAATCTATGTAATCTCCTTGAGGGTCACAATTAGAAGTTGTCTCAGACGATCTCAACAGGAGCCTCTGAACAAAAGCAACTTTAAAATTACTGTGAGACAAAAATCATTAAAAACAGCTGTTCAATGGCTCTTGTAGAGTAATATGTGTGGATTTGAAAGTAATGATATTACTTTTAATACTTTGCATTAATTTTGTCATTGTTTTAATTATGTTGTGTGTGTGTGTCTATCACAAACTTTAATTTTAATTGTTCCTAAAAGTGATTGATTCAAGCTCCACTTCATCAAAAACTTTCACTTAAGTTCTAAAGCGGTACTTGAATTCTTAGAACTTTGTTCTGTAGAAGCTTTTACACGCTTGAACTTATATACTTGAAAGAAAAAAAAACTAGTAACTTTACTCTGATTCTTTTTGTCTCTCAGCAGCTCTTATAATATGGCTAGTTCTGACAACTCTGGGACACTTGTGAATAATGAGTTGAAATTACATTTAGAAAGCTCAATTCTGTACAACAAGCTCCCATGATTTTTCTAAACAGCCTAGGAAACCACTACAGACTTATACATTATCTAATTAAAGGGGTATGCATGCCTGGAATGACTAGCCTTTCACATTTTCTTCCTGTTAGAAATCTAATGTAGCATATGAGATTAAAATATGTCGCACATCTTATTATGACTGTTTTGCCTGTGGGAGACTAAAGTAATTACATGCTTTTTTGTTGTTGTTAAACTTATCAAGTAAGTAGGAATGAAAGAGATTTTTTTTAGCTCAAAAAGTTGTCTTCCAAATCTAGAAGGTAGTTTTTAAGCACTCACATGTATTTATTTCTCCTATAGGTTTTCTCTAACAGAGATTAGAAACAACATCAGAAAAAAATATTCACAGATTATTAGATATCAAATAAAGAACGGATCAATGGCTAGGGCGGGTAGTTTCTTGCTATGCCACAGGCTTTCAATTTGTTTGCTACCCAACATCATAGTATCTCAGCAATTCCCAAATAAACTAGACTGGGAGAGTGAAGTCCTTGTTTTCTGCTCTTCTCCCTTCCATGGTTATAGGAAGCACTGTTTTAGACATAAATACAATTCTTGTTTTCTATGGAAGGGTGTCTGTATGAATTTCCCCCCCTTATTTTAACTTTAAAATGTTTGTATAATTCTATTTATTTTTATTTATTTATTGTGCATTATTTTTTATTCCTTTCAGTTATAGTGACCAAACTTGCTCTGAAAAAGAGGGCCTTTCAGAGTACACTACATGTGGTCAAATTCTGAATTAGTCTCATTCCTAGAAACTTATTCCACAGCTGAACTGCCTGGGCTGAGAATGCTTTACCTCTGGCTCTCATACACTTCATCATGGGTTTTGTGAGCTGCATTGTCCCAGAGGATCATACCTGTCTTTGTGGGCTGAAAAAAAATCTGATCACTGATTTGCTGATAACTTTAAATATCAGGACCAAATGCTGGAACTGGGAGTAGATGTGGACTGGGACCCTGTGGAAAGAGCAATGCTAGATACTAGATTCATGATGGCTGTTCAAGACGGAGCTGCTCCATAGCAACCCTGTGTGGGAATGCCGTGCTGCAGACGTCCCTGCTTTAATCCATGAGTAGTTGTTGCCTGCTCAAAGCAAGTTGGCTTGTGCCTTAAACTGGGCATTATTCTCTAAACAATTAACTAAGGATAACAAAACTCGGGATCTGTCTGTCGGTGCCTTTAAAGAAACAATCTTCACAGGTAAGTTGCAATACTTGAGGGCAAGACCCTCACCTGGCTTTAGGATTCTGGGCTAGCACTGAGGAGAAGAGCTGGATCTGCAGCATCCTGGTCTCATGTAGCACTGGCCCTGAGAAGCAACCACACGTTCATAACTGGCCTGTGGCTCCCTTTTGGTCAGTCTCTTTCTGGTCCTTCTAGGCCTCTGAAGGACTAAGTCTTGGTGGTACTCTGGCCTGAGTGATATTTCCTTGAGCACAGGGGTGTCAGAGCACCAATTTATCCACTAGGGAACAGAGAAGGCCTTACAGACCCTGTCATAATGGTGCATTCCATGGAAGAGGCAGATTAGCTGCATTCTGTACTGACTGGAACCTTAGTATTTTTCCTGCTTTTTACTGGTGCTGTAATCCAGTGAGTTGGAATGATCAGCATAGGAAAGTGGCTGAGGAAGCAAATGCTGGGTTGCTATTTTGGTAAATGGGGGACAGATTAGGGGAATAGTTTGAATATGGGATTGCTAGAGGGTTGGCAGAAACTCATCATTGCTAAAATATGTATTACAGGAAGATGCCTGTGTGATACATTGGCACTATAACTGTAGTAACTATAATACAGCTGTAATGCAGTTCTACAAACTCTAATGGACAAAAACCACACAATACTATTTTGTGCTTAATAGGGCACACTTTTGCCAGACAAAAAGATTTTAAAAGGTCCTGGTCAAAGAGGATTCGCAAACTATAAAGTCTAACTAAGAACAAAAGCACTGCATAGTATGTAACACAGAGGCCTTCACAAATTGAGTTAGTAGGAAGCCCCACAAGCTGTTCATCACATAACATGTGATAGAATCAGGAGACACAAAAACAGGTCATGGCTAGAGACATCTAAGGATAACCTCCTGACCCTTATTCAAGGAACAGAATGGAGAATAATTAAGTTTGGAAGGGAATCCACTTACTTTTGGAGACCCTTACATTATAGATATGGATAGCTGGATGTTGGATTGGATCATTTAAAGTTTAATGGACTCTGATGGTGGTTAAGTCTCTTAATATAGGCATTTAGGTGACTAATCCTGCAATTTTGCAAAGGTTTACAGAGACCAGAATAGGACTTTTAATAAAAAAAAGTGTTGATAAGTGGTTTACATTTATGAAGAGAAATTTAAAAATAAATACCCACAAACTTAAAATAATTTCTAATTGTTACTTGTTGGCACATCAACAATATTCTATCCACACCTCTTGGTGTGCAATATAGGTAGGGCAAGATTATAATACAGATGCAAAATATCACAAACAGGCCTTTAATGTACTCCGACAGCATCCTCATTGGTGACAAGTGTAAATTTACAGATATCACAAGACTGTATGAAATAAGGACCATAATGAATATAATTTGCAAATGTTGAGGTGTTCTTGAATGACATGGAATTAAAGGGACCCCATCTGAAACAAATCCAGACATAGTCTCTATTTAGAAAGCTCTTATATTTTTCTCTGGCTTTTAATCTAACATCATCTGTGGTGCTTAGTGTTACAACACAGGATCTTCCTCAGTCATGGTCCAGAAAAAAAAGCCAAGGAATGGACTGTAATCTATACTTCCACTACCACTCTCTCAGTCATAAAGCATATGTTCTTTTCATTAAGGTAATACCGATCACCTACAGAGATTAAGAGATAATTTCCCCCCAGGGTTAGATGCAAATTGAGTCTTTGTATCCTTTGAGGCATGATGAATTGACCGCTGCAAATGGCAGAATACTGGAATTCTGAACCAGATGGGACCAATAGTCTGTATTAGTATTAAAATTCTGTATAATGCAGATGCTTAACTTCAGAATAGTCAAATTGTTAAAATAAAGCTATAGAAAAGAAAAGTTTCAGGTCATTAGTACATTAAGAAAAAAAATGTGTTTCAATTCATGGAAAAGCTTTTAACCTGTCGCAAACACTCTTTTTTTTTTTTTTTTTTTTGACTAATGTAAGCAGTCAGTCTAAGTCTATCAGTTCCACAATAAGAGTAACTAAACAACCCTCAGTATAAGATTGTAATCAAGACAGAGCTTTGACGATTGCAATGCATTTGCTACAATCCAGTGTTCAGAATAGTTAGTGATAGCACTTCATCCATTTGAATAGAGAGTTGAAAAGGAGTATTTGCATATGTTTATGAACTCTATACCAGATCTACGGAAATATTCATATTCCTTCCACTATTTCAAGTACACAGGAACAGTACAATATTTCATACCTAAGAAATATCAAGAAAACTTCAATTGAGTAGTTTTAGCAAAAGAATAATTTCTATTTAACATACTGTTAATAGTGCATGATATTTATATCTCAACTAAATTGTACAAGTAGCCAATAGAAAATGGAACTGCAATTAAATAAAGGAAAGACAAACAGAACTATAAGTCAACCAGACTCTAAAACTAACCAGGAAATAAATGAAAAGGCATACAAAATAACCACCCTATCAAAAACATTCATAGATAAACTAACAAATAAAAGAACCCCATAATAAAATATGTTCCACAAATGCAAGCTACAAATATATGCAATTTTTATATTTTATGTTAACAGAAGAATAAAACTCATCATGTTGTTATTCTTTTGTCATGCATAAACAGTTTAAACTGTTACTGTTTCACAGAATTATTATTCTGTGTTTATGCCTTCTGCCATTGTATATTCCAACATGCTAGTCTCCATCTAATTATTTAAACTGAAGCTGTTAATGGAAAGCTGTTGGCTCACAGACTAAACAAAAGTGCCAAGTACCAGTCCAAAACTGCAGCTAACAAGCAATAGTTTTATAAACCAAACAACTCCAGTTAATATGTGTTTTGCTAAAACTTTTCTTACCATAGTGCAAATTAACATCAATAGGCAATAAGCTCTCAGAGCCAGATCCTGAGATGGTGTAAATCAATACAGTTGCACTAAAATCAGTGATACAACAACAATTTAGACCAGCTGAAGATCTGGCCTCAAATATTAGAAAACCATTGTTCTCCTAATAAATGACATTAAATAAAATCTTTGATTTCTCCTAGTTTTCAACATAGTGAAAGGCTGGTTCTCAGTACTAAGATTGCGTAACAAATTCAATAGAAATATTGTACTTTTGTGGGATTTTAGTGAAATTAAGACTATTGTGTGAAATCTCATTGCGATTTCAAGAGAGTGAGGGTTTCATCTATCCAGTTCTCCTTTTCTGAGTGCCTATTCAGCAAGCTGATTAATCATATATATATATATATATATATATATATAAAACTTCTAAGCACATGCATGGTCTAATTGCTGATTTTCTATTAGAATTATTCAAGGGGTGATGTCCACAAAGAATATTATTTAGATTACCTTTGTCTACTATTCCCACATTCCCACCCCTTCTGTTTGTCCTTTATCTATTGTCAAGTGCTATCAAATATTGTCTATATTCAACATGACTATTCATACGTGTAAGGATTATTTGAACTTTCCACTTACCAGCAACTTTTTCAGGGCAGAAACTGTGTCTTTTAATTTTTTTCACAAAGCACCTAGCAACTAAATTGTGCTATATAAATAAATAAATTAAATAGTAATGGATCTAAGCACAGCTACTGTGCCAAGCATCATAGACCTAGATAGATATAGATATGTTACCAGGCCAGCGGGAGATCAGAAGCAAAACTGTCTATATTATGTACTTGCAAGTTCTCTTTTTTTATCATCAACAATGAAGGAGTTTTACTTGAGTAAGGACTACAGGACAGGGCAACAAATCGGTATATTTGTAGTGTATGAAATAACTTTCATATATATATAATGGCTGTCAGAACTACTGATTTCAAAATAAAAAAATAAAATTTAGAATCATAGTCAAAAGAACTGATGATGTGCCCTTTTCTGTTCTTACCATCATATTTGTCCTGTACCTAAGACAGCTAAACTGCAAGTCTAAGACTAATTTATGAAAGATAGGTGCATGCTCCCCAGTGTTCCCTCTAATTTTTCCCACCCATGTGCGGAATGAATTTTGCCATGTGCACCAATATGGAGGTGGTATGTGACACATCAATTTCATATTGGTGCACAAAACAAAATTAATGTGGTGGGGGTGGGTCTGAGGGGTTTGGTGTGTGGGAGGGGTCTCAGGGATGGGGCCGTGGATGAGGAGCTCAGGTCTGGGACAGAGGGTTGGGAGCAGGAGGTGAGGGCTCCAGCTGGGGTGCAGGCTCTGGAATGGGGCCAGGGATGAGGGATTTGGGGTGCAGTAGGGTGCTCCGGGGCTAAAGCGGGGAGAGAGGACTCTATCCAGCTCTTCTCTCCCTGCAGCAGCACCTGCGCCAGGGAGGAGGGGCAGCCCTCCCCACTGTTGGAGCTCCGTGGCTGGTGCTACAGAATAGGCACTCCTCCCCTGGCCCCAGCAAGTCCGGGTTGGGAGAGGGCCTCCTTGGCTGCAGCTGGGTCCAGGCCACTCCAGCCGCGCCGCCCTGGCAGGTCCAGGCCATATGCTGAGTTGGGGCCAGGATCCCCATGTCAGATTGGGGACTGGTTTAGGTGGGTCTGAAGGGTGGGCACCTCTCCTCTGGCTGGCCCTTGGCTGCGGCAGGTCCCCAGGCGGGTTCCCTGAGCACCTGTGTGGTGCTAAATAGGTTGCCACATGCCGCACAGCTTACAGGGAACTTAGATGCTCTCCTATTTTAACCTATTTTATGATTTGTATTTTGATTAGTTAGCCTTACCACTTTTTCCTCAAAGGTCTCTGAGGCTGTAAACAGGAAAAAAAAATGGAGAAGATCAACAAATCAAATACTTCAGTGCCAGAATTGTCAATTATGATACTGTTAAGCTTTTAGAGGGAGAATTTCTGTGAAGGATCAAGGTCTCAAATGTGATCCCCAGGCAGCCACCACCTGGCAGCTTGCTGGTATCAGCATGGAGTGCGGGCAGGTGGACCCTAGAAGACTAGAGGCACCACCCAGAAAACGCCCAACTGGAGGAGACCTCCAGCCTCTCCCATTGGCTCAGGTTCACTATTTATGCCAGAAGGAGGCAAAAGAAAGTGTCTGAGCAATGAGATGAATCTCCAGCAGGCTGCTACATCAACCCTTCCTTCTCGCTTGACTCCTAAGCCCTGCCTTATTCCTAATTCCTGTTTTCTGGTGCTGTTCCTGGTTTCTGCCATCCTGCCTTGTTTCAGATCCCTGCTTCTACACCCCAGCCCTGGCTGCTGATTCCAACTCTAACCATTGGCTTGATTCCTGACTGGCTCTGGTTCTAAACAAAACACTTTCTCCCTCTTTGACCACTGGTTCCTGGCTCCTGACCACCACTTCTCTGACCACTAGGTCTGACTGATTATGTCACAGTCTACAACTATTTACTCAGACCACCAACCTCTCTGAGTGGGGTCCAGCCAGGTATGGACCCAGTGGAGTTCCCCTATTCCACTGAGTGCTGGTGTTCCATGAGCAGGTAATACAGTTCCAGACAGACAATCAAGCCATGGAAGTTCAGATTGCATAACTAGTTCCTGAGAATCAGGCACTGCACAGACACATCCATCAATGCAGTGAAAAGAACAATGTGTTTCTGGGCCTGATCAGATGCATCATCTCCTGAGCCAGAACCTGTTGTGCTCCTACCAGAGTACTTCACAAAGGATCATTCCAAATTTTGAGACTTCATGAACCCGTGCCGCCTCTTGTTCTTGCTTTGCCCTCAAAGATACTTGTCCGACAAAGTCAACATAACCCTGGTAGTCAACCTACTGACTAGGGAGGCATTGGACAGGGCCTGCCCCCTGCTGCAGTCCAGGAGTCCAGTGTTCTCTAGCCGGGATGCTTTCCAGCAGGCAATATGAGCCATCTTTGGTGACCCCCAACCATGCTCACTCTGCAGAAGCCACCTTGCACAAACTCTGACAAGAAAGCTAATTCCTATGTGGCACACATCTGCAATCTCATATCAGACTTGGAGTGGAATGAGGCAGCCCAGCTGTTTCAGTTCTCATAGAATCATAGAATATCAGGGTTGGAAGGGACCCCAGAAGGTCATCTAGTCCAACCCCCTGCTCGAAGCAGGACCAATTCCCAGTTAAATCATCCCAGCCAGGGCTTTGTCAAGCCTGACCTTAAAAACCTCTAAGGAAGGAGATTCTACCACCTCCCTAGGTAACGCATTCCAGTGTTTCACCACCCTCATAGTGAAAAAGTTTTTCCTAATATCCAATCTAAACCTCCCCCCCTGCAACTTGAGACCATTACTCCTTGTTCTGTCATCTGCTACCATTGAGAACAGGCTAGAGCCATCCTCTTTGGAACCCCCTTTCAGGTAGTTGAAAGCAGCTATCAAATCCCCCCTCATTCTTCTCTTCTGCAGACTACACAATCCCAGCTCCCTCAGCCTCTCCTCATAAGTCATGTGTTCTAGACCCCTAATCATTTTTGTTGCCCTTCGCTGGACTCTCTCCAATTTATCCACATCCTTCTTGTAGTGTGGGGCCCAAAACTGGACACAGTACTCCAGATGAGGCCTCACCAATGTCGAATAGAGGGGAACGATCACGTCCCTCGATCTGCTCGCTATACCCCTACTTATACATCCCAAAATGCCATTGGCCTTCTTGGCAACAAGGGCACACTGCTGACTCATATCCAGCTTCTCATCCACTGTCACCCCTAGGTCCTTTTCCGCAGAACTGCTGCCTAGCCATTCGGTCCCTAGTCTGTAGCGGTGCATTGGATTCTTCCGTCCTAAGTGCAGGACCCTGCACTTATCCTTATTGAACCTCATCAGATTTCTTTTGGCCCAATCCTCCAATTTGTCTAGGTCCTTCTGTATCCTATCCCTCCCCTCCAGCGTATCTACCACTCCTCCTAGTTTAGTATCATCCGCAAATTTGCTGAGAGTGCAATCTACACCATCCTCCAGATCATTTATGAAGATATTGAACAAAACCGGCCCCAGGACCGACCCCTGGGGCACTCCACTTGATACTAGCTGCCAACTAGACATGGAGCCATTGATCACTACCCGTTGAGCCTGACAATCTAGCCAGCTTTCTGATGGGTCCTGTCGGATGAGATCAAGGATGAGTGGGCTAGAGTTGAGATCCTGGTGGATCTGGGGCCTTTATTGTTCTTGTCATCCAGATCGACAATTGGCTGAGTGACTGGTGGGAAGAAAGAAGATGGGTGGCATGGGAGCTGTGCTTTACGCCATTGGGTCCCTCTCTGCAAGTCGAGCCTATGCAGATCGACCTGGCCCATTAGTCATTAACCCCCAAGGAAAGGGAGTGTCAGTGATGTTTTAACTTGTGTTTCTATTGCAGCAAACTGGCTCATGCTATTTCTGATTGCCCCGTGAGTAACCCAGACTAAAGAGACCTGGGAAAATGAGCTAGCCCAAGCCTGGTAAATGGGCCTGGCCTGAGCACTTTGACAAAATGTCCCCCTGAGACTCAAGTCACGTCCTATCTGGAATTCATGCTGAATGCCGTCAACCAACACTGCCTTTGAAAATACCAGTTGAACTATGTGTCCCAGAATGCTCTGTTCCAATCCCTCCTTAGGAGGCTCTCAATGACTTGGGTGCAGCAGACATTTTATCAAACTGAATACAACCCAGACCCTGCAGATTCTCCTGACGCCTGGTTCTCCTGTTTTGTATCTGGTAGAGACAATTGACAGATCCCACCTATCCTCCAGGCTGGTGGCCACAAAGACTGTGCCCCTGGAGGTTACAATCCAAGGGCACCGAGAGACACTGAAATTCAGTGCCATTTACTCTCTACATTTTCCCCTGATCCTGGGTATTGGCTGGCCCTCCAAATGCTCTCATTCAATGGCATGAACTATAGGTCAGTTTTTCTTTAGAATACTGATGGGATCACTGCATGACCCCATCAAGTTGAGAGCAATCAGTAGATGTTTGCAAGCTGAGGTAGCTGGTCCGACAGACTCATCTGCTGATCCCAAGACTCAACTTTTACCCAAGTACAATGACTTTAATGATGTACAAATACAGATATTCTCCCCTGGCATAGGGATTATGACTACCCAGTTGAACCACAGCCAGGAGTGAAAATTTTATTTGGTCGTGTTTATGCCATGTCTGAACCTGAATTGGCTGCCATGAACACCTACCTACAGTGCTTTATTCACAAGTCCACCTTGCCCGCTGGAGTGCTGGTCCTTTTTATTTAAAAAGAAAGATGACAATTTCTGACTTTGTATGGAATACTGAACACAGAATGAGGTCACCATTAGGAACCTGTACCCCTGCATCTAATTCCTGAACTATTGGACTGGGAGAGCGGGGGCTCTGCCTGCATCTACACAAAATTGGACCTCTCAAGGTCCAATATATTCTAATATGTATTCGAGCTGAGGATGACTGGAAGATAGCCTTTCAAACCTGCTATGGACATTTTGAACACCTCACAATGCCTTTGGTTTAACCTGCCATATTTCAACATGTTATTAATCACATGTTCTGGGGTATTTTGTAAGAGTTCATGGATGACATATTTATTTTTCAGATAGTGGTAAGAAATGCTCTATGTATGTCTGTTCTGTCCTTGGAAGGCTACACCAACATGGCCTCTATGCTAAGCTGCAGAAGAGTGGTTTTGGTCAGCCTCCATAGAATTCTTAGGATTCATCCTATCCCATGAGAGTGTCAAGGTCGACCCTGGCAAGATGAAGGTGGTCCTCAAGTGGGCAGCTCCACTGAACAGTCGAGAAATAGAGCACTTTCTGGGATTCACAAATTTCTATTGGCTATTTGTTCTGAGGTTCTCAGAGAGCATCACCTTCTAGCACTGCCCTCGTCCACATAATTCCCAAGTTCCTCTGGTCTCTTGGAGCCCTACAGGCCTGTGAGTGAGTCAAACTTGCATTTACCTCCCTCTCCCATACTGGCTCACCCAGACACCACACAAGCCTTCTTCATCAAAGCCAATTCTTCTAATGTGTCAATCAGAGCAGTACTTTCCCAGAAACACAGCCCCCAGAAACTATTACATCTGTGTGCCTTTTACTCCAGGAAACTCACACCCACAGAACAAAACTCAAAGATCCTGGATAAAGAACTCCTGGAGATCAAAACTGCCTCTGAGGAATGACATCACTATCTGGAAAGGGCCTGATACTCTGTCTGAGTATACACAAATCATAAGAATTTAGAATATTTGTGTAAGGTCAAAGCCCTCAACCAGCACCAGCACGGGTGAGCCCTGCTTTTTTTTCTTGTTACAGCTTTGTAATCATCCAGGAACCAAAAATAGAAAACCCAATGCTCTGTCCCAGAAGGGAGAACTCTATGCTGATGTGATGAGCTCGAACTCCAAAACATCAAATATTTTAAACCTCATAACTTCCTGGGTGCATCCCCCTGCCAAGACCTTCTTGCCCAGATACAATCAACCTCAACTCTGAGGATCCCATCTGATGAGCAGGAAGCCATAAATAGGGAACCCTATGACATCTGAGATGGGATAACCTATGTGAAAGGGCACAAATATGTTCCTCCTAGATCTCCAAGAATTTCAGCTCTGCAAGTATGTCACAATACACCCCTGACAAAACGTTTTGGCAAATTCAAAAACCAGTGCCTAATTTCTTGTCTGTTTTGGTGGCCTTTGCTGCAAGAAACAGAACAGGCCTATGTGGCATCTTGTAATGTGTGTGCCCACTCCAAGACATTGCACAACAAACCACTTGGCCTCTTGCAACCTCTGGAAACTCCATCTAACCCGTGGGAAGTTATTGTCCTAGATTTCTTAGTAGAGTTACCCAAGTCCAACAGTTTCATGACCATCCTGACTATGGTTGACCATCTCACCATAATGGCCTAATTCATCACCTGCGTTGGCCTGCCCTCCTCCCATGAAACTGTCTGGCTCTGGGTGGATCAGGTTCCCTGCCTCCACAGCCTCCCACAGTGCATCATCTATGATTTGCAATCACAAATTATCTCCTGCTTATCCGGCTTATCTGGATGTTGGACATTCACTTCTGTCTCTCCTCTATCTATTACTTACAGACAAATCGTCAAGCAGAGAAAACAAACAAAATTTTGGAATAGTACCTACGTGCTATATAAACTACCACCAGGATGACTCGTCCTCACTAATACTCCACATTGAGTTCATGTACAGTAACATGGAACAAGGGCACCACCCCCTTTTTTAAACTATGGGTTCCACCCTCGATTTTACCCAGAACTACTCCCGTCCATCTCCAACCCAGCAGCCTTAGACTGGGTGCGACAGATCCATTGGACCCACCTGAAAACCCACCTAGAGGAGGCCAAGCGAAGCTACAAATAATGTCCAGACTGAGGTCAGGAAGAGGGACCACTTTTTCTGTAGATCAGATGGTATGGCTTTCAACCAAACATCTGCAGACAGACCAGTCCTCTCATCAACCTTTATGGGAGATGCTATGTAGCCAGAGATCCCAACTCACAGAAGATAATGAGAGCATTAAGCATTCTTATGAGACAGAGTGCTACCATTTTTAATCTAAGTATTTTGGTTTTCAGCTGAAATACTTCCGTTTTTGGTATTTTGCCAAGCAGCTAAAATTTTCAGTGGAAAATTTTGACAAAAATAAACAAACAAAAATTTGTTGTTGAAATGTTCATGAAGGGTAGGGAAGGAACAGCTTTATTATTAATTTTACTCCACACAGAGAACTGAGCATTTATTACAACTCTTTGTGTTCTATTTCTTGACAGTTTGTAATCTCTCTCACCCACTGGCCACATAGATTTCTTATTACCTTTATATGAGGGGTTTTACAAAAGGTTTTCTGAGTGTCCAACTAAATTGTATATACTGGTTTTCCATTATCTACTACTTTGTTGGCTCCCCTAAAGGCTTGTAATACTGTAGGTGTGAGATTTTGCTTTTCAGAGACATACAAGTTCTTTTTCTTCTCTATTTCTGGAACAGATGATTACAAAGACATTTATGATACGTACACTTGAGATTTGGCAGATATTTGTTGGGGGGAAAATCAACATTTTCCATTCCTGCTTTCCTCAATACAGAGTAACCCATTATTCCTTTCCTCCCCCTTGGCTATGTAGAGAATATATCAAAATAATTGGGCAAAGGCAAGCATCCAGAGAGTAGGCCAGCTGGTACAACAAGGAGCATGAAGGTTTATAGATCAAATAAAAAAACAGCATGTACTAAACTCCCCTTATTAGCCCCCTCGTACCGCTTCCAGCGAAAACATTCTCATGACTCAGGGGAAAAAATGATAATGGGGCTTCTCATTATTGGAAAATACCCCATTGAGCAGAATTAGTGGGAAAAGGTTTCCCTCCATTTTAGTGACACTGGAAAGGGACACTGGAGTCCTAAAATTCAGGAAATAGTAACCTCATCTAGTCAGTAAGAGAATCTTAGTTTGCACATCACATCTTAATACACAATATCAAATATTATATAGATGGCACATTACATCTTAGACTATATAAATAAGTCATGGTGATTCTCCTATCTGGCTGAGTAAATCTGAGAACAGTCCTTCTCAGCACCTCAGCAATTTCCTCAGTGCCATCTACCATGTGAAGTAACCTTCACATGGTGCTTCTGTTAAGTGCTGATGTTTTTTGTGCTCTGTGTTTTGGGCAAATCCACCAACATGTCAACATCATCAATTGGCCACTGGACCAAAAAAGAACAGTTGGGACAGTCCTCCAAATATACCAACTTAATGTAGAAGGAATGTCCAGGGAAAAAGTGGATTACCTCTTGAGGATCCTCAAAGACCATCATATTGACACTGTGGCTCTCCAAGAAACACACAGGAAAGAAGAAGATAAAGCTTCCAGACAAGAAATCTATGGTTATGCCAAAATCACTGCTGTTAACCATCCAAAACATGGGTTAGCAGTGTACATGCAAAATGGATTAGAGGATGTGGAAGTTTTGGAAGAATCATCAACTAGTGGAAGAGAGATCACCGTGGTTAGAATTAAGGACATCATTATAGTAAACATGTACAAGCCACCTAACATCATGTGGCCTGATCCCATTTTACTTTCACTTCCTCATCCGGCCATCTATATAGGTGACTTTAACAGCCATCACAACGACTGGGAATACTGCTCAAATGACACACCCGGGGAGCAGATCACAGAATGGGCCTCCCTTGAAGATCTCCACCTGCTCTATGATTCGAAGCAACCTGGATCTTTTTGGTCTGTGTGGTGGACAATGGATCACAGCCCTGACCTGTGTTTTGTGATCCATAATAGTGCAGGTGTCCCACTGGCCACAACAAGAACATCCTGAGTCACTTCCCACATAGCCAACATCGCCCAATCATCCTCCAGATTGGCCTGGAAGTGCCTCTTCTGCAGTCTGTGCCAAATCCACACTGGAATTTCCACAAGGCTGACTGGCCCGCCTACACTTCAGGAACAGAATCTCAGTTCCCACGGCTCGAACTGATAGCTTTGGTCATTTTACAAACATCCTAAAATCGACCACTAAGAAGTACATCCCATGTGGTCAGTACAAGGTTTTCACCCCTGCTAGATAAAAGAATCTGAGTCTCTCCTGAGGGAATATGAAAAGAGTGGCAATCCAGATAAAGCCACTGCACTGCTTGAGTCCTTGAATTTGGTATGCCTGGAAAGGTGGAAAGAGACCACTGAAAGCCCTGATTTCACCCATTTGAGCTGTAAGGCCTGGGCTCTTTTGCAGCAACTTGGAGGATCCCAGCCAGTAATGCAACACTAAGCAAAGGTGACAGCAAATGCTGTTGCCTCTCATCTTCTTTCCAAGAGCAAGACACCGACAGACAAGTTTACACGCCAGGAGGTCAGCGGGAGCTCCACATAAACCTTCAACAATGCCCAGAGGAATCCCCACTCTCTTCTCCATATTCTGTTGAGGAGATCAATGTTGTGCTGTTGGAAACCAAAAGCTGGAAAGCTACAGGGGTTGATGGCATTCCTCCAGAATTTCTCAAGAATCTGATGAGACGGTGACAGGAATGGCTGGCGGCGCTTTTTACTGCTGTGCATAGAACCGGAGAAGTGCCAACAAGCTGGTGACAGGCAACAGTCGTTGCCCTACTGAAGCCTGGGAACCCCCCGCAGAGGACACAGCCAGCTACCGCCCCATCTCTCTCCTCTCAACCACCAGCAAGCTTATGGAAAGGGTGCTGCTCCACCATCTGTCTGATATTATTGACATCCTCCCAATGGAGCAGGAAGGATTTCACCTGAAGAGGAACTGATGTGACCAAGTAGCTTCACTTACCAGACATATTAAGGCAGGTTTCCAATGTAAGTTGCAGACAGGAATCACCCTTGTTGCTCCATCCTTGGCATCTGACACTGTCCGGAGACAGGGCCTCCTCCTCAATGTCTC
The DNA here is from genome assembly GCF_965152235.1 of Eretmochelys imbricata. Lineage (NCBI taxonomy): Eukaryota > Metazoa > Chordata > Testudines > Cheloniidae > Eretmochelys > Eretmochelys imbricata. The sequence continues at coordinate 88,193,893 of NC_135572.1, read as the reverse complement.
CCATGTCATTCACTACTGGCAAACGATCTGCCTCTTGGCAGCAATGACTGGGGACTGCCACCTTAAGGTAAACATTCTTGGCCAGATCAGTAGACCAAGAACTCTTAACTCGGGCATCCCTCAGGGCTCTGTCCTGGCCCCAATACTTTTTAATCTATACACCACGGATATACCGGCAACAGAGTCAAGAAAATGCATGTATGAGGATGATATTGCCCTAGCTGTTCAGCATACAAGTCTCCATACCATCAGTTACACCCTAACCCAAGATCTTAGCATAATGGCTGATTATTTCCAACGCTGGAAACTTAGGCCTAATTAAAAAAAAAATCCATGGTAACTGCTTTCCATCTGAACAACAAAATTGCTAATACTGAAGTTGATGTGCAGTTCTGTGGTGAGAGCATCAGCCACAAAGTTAATCCAAAGTATCTTGGTGTTACACTGGACCAGAGTTTGACCTTTCGACAACATCTCGAGAATACCCATGATAAGGTCAGGTCTTGTGTTGCGCTTATCAGAAAATTGGCTAGAACATCATGGGGCTCCAGTCCACAGACGTTACGAACCGCAACGATTGCCTTGGTATCTTCTGCAGCTGAATATTGTGCAACAGTATGGTCTCATAGTAGTCACACTAAACCCCTTGACACTCAACTCAATAATGCTATGTGCATAGTGTCGGGGTCGCTCAAATCTCTCCAGTTGACTGGCTCCTGGTCCTATTGCACATCCAGTCTCCACAGATTAAAAGAGCTGCTCAGACATCTTGCTTTCTTAATCATGTCAATGCAAATATGAGGATCCCACTGCACCACGACCTGCAGAACCTGCCAAAAATGAGATTAAAATCCTGCAACCCTCTGTGGAACTGTATCAAGATCCTTACACCCAACTTTGAAGCTGAGGCTCAATGGAGAGTCACATGGCTCTCTTTGACTGCTTGAAACAAACAGCTCGTCATTGATGCTGTTGAGGAACTACCAGGTTTCGATTTATGTCAGAGATACTGGTGCAGATTGAATCACATTAGGACATCTCATGGGAGATGTGTACAAATGCTCTTTAAATGTAAAATGAGGCAAACACCTGTATGTGACTGTGGTCACCAGACACAAACGATAGAGCACATCATATCTGAATGTCGCCTTCATTCTTTTGATGGGGGCCTGAAGGACATTCACCAGCTCACTGCTGCAGCAATGTGCTAACTGTCAAATTTAGACATAAATTTGTAGTTGTTGCTACCTACTCAAGCCATATGAAAGAAGGAGAAGAAGTGCTCTCTACCTGCAAATCAGTAAACAATGGATTCAGGTGGCACCAACAATTCATTCTCGGGAGCCTCTTGAGAGTTTTTCTTCAGGAGCCTTTAAGTCTATGATGGATAGTCCATCCAACTACTGGCAAGAGTTGGCAGGAAAAGAAACTAACTGTTTGTAAGAGGTTTGATAATCCTCCCATTTAAACAATGTACAGAATTATTTATTTACTTTTTTTCTAATTGTGGTTTACCGGCCTCACAGCTGAAATCAGATGGTCCTGATTCTTGGGTTCAGCTGAACACAAGACCCAAAGGGAGCAAAATGTTGATTGTACACCATCTTTGTTCTCTCTAATGTCTGAGAGGACCAGTTCAGAATAAATTAGAGCAACTTTGAGGGTGCTCCAAGTTTTTTGCTGCCTTGTAGCAATTTCTTAGAGGTCATTATGCTGACACAGAGCAGGCTGTGTCATCTCTACATCACCCTTGGATTCCCCAAGCTGGAAAAAGTCTTCAACTGCCTATCTAAGGTAGTTTTGTGGCATCTTGGCACTGCTAGTATGGTTCAAGGAATGTACTGTAGACCAGAATCTAGCCTAGAAGAGTTAAACTTGTGAAATAAAAGAAACCAGGCCTTTCATGTACATAATGTGTACATGTTTTGATGCATTTTGTATTTCTTAAATGGAAAAAAATAAAATTTGGGGTGTCGGGGGATGGGATTCACCTTAAAAAAAAAGGAAAGGGAAAAAAAACCCTGAGTCAAACCTTTACCCAAGAGTCAAACAACACATTTTGATTTTTTAATATTTTTTATAACTTTCCACCAGCATCACAACCATTATTTTTCATTTTTTGTATACTTCTGCATTTTTCAGGTTTGGCCAAGATCATCTTGAGCCATCCTTCCATCCAGACTGTATGTTGAAATTCTAGAACATCTCTACTAGCAGTATTCTAAGTGTGACTAGAAGCAGCAATCTCCAGAAATCTTGCCAACCACCCCACACCAGAGAACAACAAAAACAAACAAACAAACACAAACACCCCATCCTTATATTTCCAGCCTAATTTTGAAGATGGAAGAGGTTCACAAAACAAAAGTAAATCTTCACCCTGAATTATAATTTAACTTGGATGAAATTTGCTAGAGGTTCATAAAAATCACTCTTTTTTCATATATGTTTTACATCTGAGGTTCAGGTAAGCCAAGAAGTAAGGTTCTTGGAACAATAACAGAGGATTCTTGTACTATTTCCAACTGAACGAAGAACAAGAACTAACAGATGTGTTTTTGGTAAAATATATTCTCACCACTTTTCAAGTCCAGTTTCTAAAAAGCTAATTTGGATATGCTTTGGATAAGGATCTGAATGTTTGGGTACTTAAACTGTTTATAAAAAACAGCCCTCCAAACTTTGAATCAATATTGAAAAACTCTGAGTATCTTCTGAGATATAATGCTGTTGAAGATGATCAGGCAGAGGTGAAGAAAGGATTTAAAAATGGCTCTCCATCCTTTTAAGAGAGTGCTCTAGCCACTGAGCTAAGGGATATTCTGATTGGGGAGGAATGTGGGAGGAGGAGTTGTCATTCCTCAGTCTCTTCTGTTGACGCTGTTCCACTGTGTATAAATAATTAGAGTCATTGGGGCAAGAGGACTGGAGCCTGGGTCTTCCACCTCCCCAATGGGTGTCCTAATCACAAGGCTATAGTGTCATTCTCACTTGCTATGTATCCGGCCCAAAGAATGGCACTCTCAGTATTTAGACAAAAAAGAACAGCTTCAACAAGAGAGAGTGAGGCCCTTCTTCCCCCGCATCGAAATATCCCATAGCCCAGGGGTTAAAGCCTTCTCTGAAAAGGTGTGGTCCACCATTCAAATTCTTTCTCTCCATCAGACAGAGAGGAGAATTGAAGCTGGGTCTTCCACATCTAGGTGAGTGCCCTAACCATTGTGATAAAAGTTATACGGTGGGCCCTACGCCCCCAGATTTTGAATAGATCCAGAAGGTAGCCTTTGAGCATGTCTACTGGATTGGGCCCACGGGTGAGATAGACATTCTTTCCCTGTTTGGGCAGGAGAAAGCATTCAGGCTCCTAGAATTAGGTGCTGTTTGCATGCCTTAGGGCAGAAACTTAGGTACCTAGGGAACTTTCAAAACAGACAAACAGAAAAATGTAGGCACCTAGTGAGTTTAGATGCCTGCAGGGTTAGGTGGCAACCCAGCAGAGGTTTTGTGAAGACAGTGGTGCCTAAGTACCTTTTTGTATCTGGGTCTTAGCTTCTCCGTGCCTCAGTTCCCTGTGTTTCAAATGGGGATAAGAGTATTGCCCCACCATACAGCTGTGTCATGAGGATAACGATTGTGAGGTGCTATACTAAGATACTATGGTTATGGAAGCCATATAAGTACCTTAGAAAGAGGAGTCTCAGTTGGAGGCAGACGAGCCACACAAGGTTTCTTGCACCTTCTTCTGAAGCATCTTGTACTGGCCACTGTCAGAAAGAAGATACTAGAATAGATGTACTATGGTTCTGATCCAGTTTCATAGTTCGTCACATGGAGTAACTTAATTTGTTTATAATTAGGGGTGCAGATTTGTCATGGCATTTTTAAAGCAAAAATCATGGAGCAGTCATGGTAAATTTAGTAACAGTCACAGCTTTAGGGGGAAATTATGTGTAAAATAATGGGACCACCATTTAAAGTAGGGGTCATGTGGGCAGGGGTCAGGTCCCACCACCAGGGGTGGATCTGAGAGTATCTGGTCTGCCTTGACTTCAGGCGTGGACACAAAGTAAAGTCACAAACGATCAGAAAAATCATGATATCAGTGACATTTTTACAACCATGACAAACCAGCAGCCCTAATTACAATTGGATTAAGTACATTTTGTGTACTCCTTCTAGGAACGGGTAAGATTTATAAAATCATCAGAAATAATTTTCCCATTCAAAATGTAGTAAGTATTGCTCAGATGTAGCTGTAAGTGGATGAGACAGCCTATTCTACATCAATCAAGAAATTCCAGGAATAAATTAGTTTGGAGATTCCTGCAGATATAAATATATATCATACCATGTATACTATAGAGAGTGAGTGGATTTTGTGCCCATAGTTTTCCTTGTATTATTATAATCATCATCCAAATAAGTTGGAAAGACAGACGTCTACAATAAAAAAAAAAATCCCTGAGAAATATAAAGTGAAATATTAGTGAAATATAAAATGAAATATTGATAAAAATGATCAGAGGAACATGCCGGGAGGAGCGGGGGAAATGTTTATTTTTCACTGTTGGAATCCAGCATGGTAGCTGTTATATCCCTATGCCCAAAAGGCTTTTTACACTTAGGCCCCAATCTTAAAAGATGCTCTGACTGGCCATAGGCCTTTGTGCCCATGCAGAAGCCCATTAACTTCAGAGGGGCTCTACACAGATGCAGGGGCCTTCCCACAAATCTCATCATAGGATCAGAGCCTTAGAAAGCAGTTGCCAATAAAGAAGTGACTATAAAACAGCTTCACCAAGAAATCTAATTAAAATGTAATATCAATTCTTAATGTTTCGATATTAGATTTCTGAATGTTGAAGACAATTTTACACAGAATTATAAGCATAATTTTTTAATCTAATTTTGCAATTATTCTGAAATGTTAAAAAAACATAGTGAAAAGCTATTTCCATTGTTAACTGATGACATTTCTATCTTAAAATGGCAATATTCCACTGGAGAATATTCTTTTTTTCCACTGGGATGAAACGAGGATTTCACAGTTTTCAGTCTGGATACTATTAAATAAGGAGAGGTTTCATACTGGATCAGTTTTACAAATATTCAAATATGCAGATTGTGCATACTATCAGTATCATAGTTATTGAGATTTTCAGACACTTACAGGACAGATTTTCAAAGGTATTTGTTGCCTAAAGAGATAGGTGGATGGTCAATGGGATTTTCAAAAGGGCCTAAGCAGGTTAGGTGCCTAATTCCTATTGATTTAAATGGGAGTCAGGTATCTAAACTTTTGAAAATCCTACTAGCTGCCAATCTGCATCTTTAGGATTTAAATACCTTCGGGGTAAATTTGCAAAGGCTATGATCCTACTCTCATTAAACTAAATGGCAAAAACACCATTAACTTCAATGACGTAATACCAGGATTTATAATTCTTTTTCACAGGTAACTGCTTGCAAAGCCAAATTTGTTACAGTAGTTTTGCCATTTATTAGTGCCTCTGCCGTTATCATAATCACAGGCAAATGGGCTCCCAGTAAATAGAAAATAAGATCCCAATCCTGCAAAGATTTAGGCATGTTTTTTAAAGTTAAGCACATACATAAGTCTTTGCAGGATGTTATAGTTTGTACTGGTTTAGCTTATGTAGGCAAGACAGTTTAACAGAAAGACATAACGGTGCAACATATGGGTTATAAAAGTTCTCATAAAATATTATGATGTGGTTAAGAATGTCAGATGTGGAGCTGCTATCCCTGTTCATCATTTCTGTGTGATGGGAAAAATCTAGATACATATTGCCTAAGAGGTGCCAATTAAATCAAAAGACTTGGTAGATACACATTTTACTAGCTCAGAAAAGAAGTTCCATACTTTCATAATCAAATTGTATACTTGACTGTTAGGGGTAAAACTTAATGATTTTTTTTGGTTAATCTGAAAATCATCCTTCTGTAAGTAAAAATAACACCCCTAAATCTTAGCCTTCCACAGAATTGTTCAGACAAACTTTTGCCACTGATTAAATAAATGATTAAGGGGTGGGGGGAAAGCAGCCTAGAGGGTCAGTAAAATCATCCAAAACAAGGCTCTGAATACAGAACAAGAATCACATTTAAAGCCATAGCCCAATTTTCTCAGTTGAGCAGAATCTGAAAATAAGGGCTTGTGAACATCCTTTAGTTAATTTGCATCCATGGTTCCCTGGCAGTGAAGCTGTGAAGTGTGATCAAACTGTATGATTTCTTGATTGACCTGTGAATTTCATTGATTTAGCTGGCTGTGCAAGTCACACCATTGCCTATGCTACTGGCCAATCTGTATATAATGGTTTGAAAAAAATAGATATTTGATACATTATATTTTTCTTTCTTTATGTCTCAAGTTTCATACTTTGATATTTATCACAGAACCAGCTGCATACTCCAACAGTTGAGTTTGTGCATTCCTTACTGATTAAGTTGCATATTTTAGTAGCTGCATTTACATATACACTGATTGCACTGTGTACTTGGAGTTTTTTAATACTGCCTTTATGAGGAAAAATTATTAAGGAGGTATAAAATCTCATGGTTTTCTATGATCGCTGCTCTATTATTTTGTGTGTGTGAGAGAGAGAGTGAGATTTATGTGTTTTGGGACTATGTATAGCTTATTTGTAATTCACAAGATTTATGTATTGAGAACTGATATGGTGACCTCATTAGGAAAAATGGGAATGAAGTTTCTGAAGTTTCTCCTTTGATCACATATGCCCCTGTGATTGATTATTTGATTGGTGCTTAATTGCTTTAGGCTAAAGTTAAACAAAACAAATAATCAAATACTTGGTTAGGAACAGTGAGCTCTACCCTTTGGCATAGTCCACTTCTGATAGTGTTCATGTGATAGGGTTGATTTCTTGGTTGCTAGTGATATAAAGTGTACAGAATGTTTCTTTGTTGTCAATTTATACTTTAATGTTAATAACTGATTTTATAATGGACACAATAAATACACAAGATATTAAGTCCTCAGTTGGAATATGGAGCTTTTCTTTTTTCCTTCTACTTTAGATTAATTTTTGCCTTCAATTCCATTTTCTTTAGTGGGGCAGAGGATGATTTCCTGGGTGTAGCTAAGAGCAAAATTTAAATCTTATTTGAATTCAGGAGTTATTTGTATGAATACTTTTTATAAGGTTTCCAGATCAAGTTGCTTATTTCAGCTGCAGCATGTAATTTCCAAAGTTGAAGGCATACCTCTTGTGAAAGGTGCTTATTGTCAACCTTTTTTGAGTGTTTAAAGGCAATCCATATGTAAAATTCTGAGATCTTGTACAGATAAATATGGCATCACAAAGCTAACTCTGGATGGAAATCATGGCTTTCCTTCTCTAGTGAAGGGCTCAGAACATAAATGTATGGCACTGCCCACTGTCATACATTATCTTGTAATTCATGGTTTAGGCTCTGATCCAGCAAAGATCTCTGCATGCGGGACACCTCTGACCACACAGAGCACCACTGAAGATAGTGGGGCTCTTTGCAAATCTTACTTCCTACTTACTATCTTACTTCCATAGGTACTGCAAGTATCAAGGGTAGACTAGAAATCATAGGTAGGTAGACAGATTTTCCAAGGTTGTAAGCACAGAGCAAGAAATTAACTTTTAAATTCTCTATCAAGTTATTTTGTGTCTGTGATAAATTGAGCTAATGCACTATGCAACGAATCAGCAGGCTATGAAAAATCCTACCTAAAATACAAAACTCAAGTCAATGAAGATTGCTGTCTGAATAATCAGTGTAGAATGTTGTGAGCTAAATTATAGAAGTTAGCAGCCCAACTGACAAATCAGACAGCATTATTGGTAATATATTTATAAACTGAAAATTTGTACCATCAAAGTATGCAGCTGGATCTGTGAAGTAGGCATTTGAGTCATCAAACTTTGCAGCTCAATTAGCAGACTATGAAAACGCTAAAATATTACAATATGGAGCTGAATCAGTAAAGTGCATTGCTGATTAAAGGTACCTGTATGCATGAGGACAGCATTGTAAAAAGTAAACTACAGTAGGTGTGGGAAAGGTGTTCCTTAATTAATTAAGTTAACAATTTTGTGTTTAAGAAGCAGGCCTCCCTGCTAAATTTTAGCCCAGTGGTTAGGGTACTAACCCGGGATATGGAAGATCCTGGTTCAGACCCCCCCTAGTGCACCCCTTTGATGTGGAGCAGGAATTTAAACTTAGGTTTCCTACCTCTCAGCCAATTACCCTAACCACTGGACTATAGAGTCATTCTGACTCTCTGGCATAACGCATATTACATTATTTATACATAGTGTAACAGCTTCAATAAGTGAAATTGAGAGAGACCCACACCAGTGTGGTTAGGCCATATTCTGGGTGAGTACCCCAACCACTGGACTAAAGGTTATAAAGGAGACTAAGGCTGCCTCCTGTCTCCCAGCCTGACTGTTTTGTATAGGTTTAGCCATAGTCTGAGAACACATTGCATTGGGCCCTGCAGGTGAGATTGGCAGAGGAACTCCTAATTTGAGGATTCTTCTGGGGGTTAGGCATGAGATGGGAGCTCAGGTGGCTAGGGAACTTTAACAGTGGAAAGTCAAGTGCTTAGGGATTTTAGGCAGCTCCAGACTTAGGTGGCAGCTGAGCAGAGGTTTTGAAGATCTCAGAAGTGCCTAAATGTAGGACTTAGACACCTAAAGGGGCAGTTACAAAGTGAAAGCTAATGGGATTTGCATATCTAACTCACTTAGATCTATCTGCATTTTTGGATACCTAAATGTCTTCAACCTTGAGTCTTTACTCAATTTTTACTCAGCTCTCACTTAAAAAAACTCCCATTAACTTGAAGGAAAGTTTTGACTGAGCAGAGCCTGACAAGGACTTGGCCAGTTAGCTAACTAATCTTCACAATACCACAAAAAGTTTGGAAAGTGTTATTATCCATGTTTCTCTGAGACAATCAGAAAAAAAACCCTCTAAATAATTTAATTATATGATAATATTTTACATTTAAAAAGGGATTTTCATCCTAAAGGAACCCAAAGCACTTTACAAATCCCATCTGTGGGAATCCCCACTAGGGAAACATAACCACCTTTGTGTTAAATGTGTAACAATATTTGCATAATAGTTTAGGACAGGAAGTGAAAAATAAAACCTGGAAAATGTACTTTGAAACTAATGGGGAAAAATTGCTCAAGACTGCAGAGTTACATGGCTACCCTTATGAAAGTGGCATGGATTTTTACCAGACCTGGTCAGGGTCTTAATTTTAAACCTCATTCATAGATTCCAAGGCTAGACAGACCACTGTGATCAGCTAGTCTGACCTTCTGTATAACACAGGCCTGTCCCCTAACCATATGTTAGATTACTGTCCCAAAGGGAAGATCTCCATCCACTGAATTCTCAGCATCTGTTTATTCCATGTATTCATAAAAATACTGACTCAGCACAATTCTGCTTCTCTTATATGACCTATTGAGATCACTGACTGAGGTGCTGTGGCTCAGTAAAGAAATGTGTGTAAATGGGGTCTGAATGAGCTCTCCCCTGATATCTAGTGATGAGTTAGGGAAATATTTCAGGAGCAGACCTATTTGCATAGTCATGACAATCTGTTAGATCTATAGCCGATGGAGTTGCTTAGCCAAAATGATCTGTTCTGGCTGGTTTGGGGTTACATATCACTCTAGTATTTGAATGCAGGGAGAATGAAATGTTGTTATCCTTATTGTATGAGAAAAAGGCAGCAGAACTGTGTTTAATATGTCCTGATCTAGGGGGTCACCCTAAAATAAATTTGCGAAGAAGGCGTTAGAGATGCCAAATCCTAGTGAAGATGAAAGTTGGTTAGGGGCAGGTGTTTTTATTTGGTGATGTGGATTCTGACGAAAGAGTCCTAGGTGCCATTTGATCTGTCCCTTTCCAGTGCTTAATGACAGAGCTGATTAGACTCAATCAAGAGTCCTTGTTTTCACCTGATGATTCCTAGAGATGTTCTCACAGGTGAGCAAATCTAGGGAATAGATTTTAGATGTTGTGTGGGAACAGTGAACGGCAACACAAAAGTTGCATGGGCAATAAGTTTTCCCACTACCTGCTGAAATCACTGAAAGCTGAATTAAGAAGTGGAACATCAGAATGTGATGTCACAGCAGAAGATAGGTAGTGGCAAAGAAACAGCACTAGCAGAGAGTGCTGGCAATGGGATGACAGTCAGTGGGGACAGAGGGATGGTGTAGCAGAGGGATGATGGAGCAACGGCCAGTGAGGACAGGGAGACTGTGGCAGGAGCAGATGCATTGTTCAACACCCCTTCTCTTGGATGGGAGGTGAACTCCCTGTGAATGCACCTCTGAACTCTGTGTCTTCACTAACCAAGGACCACCAATTGTGAGTGGGGTGCCATGGACGGAAAGGGGAGTGGTGTGTTTAGGGACATTTGTGTGTCAGACTTTCACACCAAAGGACAAGGCAAAGAACACTTTCCAACACACTGTAGGTGGGTGTTTGCCTATGATGATGTTCTTTTGAATCACGGTTGTGGTGTTTTCCCAAATTAATTTTGGGTTCCCTTTTCCCTTTTTATAAAAGTTTTATTTTGTTGTATAGAGACTCAGTGCTTGCAAGAGGGGAAGTATTGTCTCTTACAGGTCCCTAGAGTGTTGTTTAGTTTCCTCGGATTACTGGTTGGAGACTTAAGCCAATTCTATTTTATGTTGATAAGAGAAACCTCTAGACGTTGAACTCAGCCCTTGTTGCTGCCAGATGCACCTTGCACAAGGGCTACATGTGTATAGATTGAAAATGATAGGTAATGCTACCTTCATCTTAACTCATTAATTACTGTGGGTCAGGATGTTTCTGACTCTTTCATGTGGGTGCATAAGGGAGGGAAATAGTGCAAAACACTTTCTCTCCCAGGCAATCTCCACAGGGGGGACAGTTGCTGCTGAAGACCCCATGATCTCCTGAGTACAGAGGCTAATCCTTGCTAGGATAAATTCTGCCCCAAAAGGGAGAAGAAGGGCTGGGGCCATAGGCCTGAGGTATAAAGCCTCCTAGGACTCCAGATGGGGTGAGACAACGCTGTAATCCCAACATTGAAGGGCTGTGGCTAAGAGCCATAACATAGCTCGTGGTCAGCTATTCACACTGAGACAAACTGCAGAAACAGCTGTTTCAGGGCCTCTGATGTGCAAAAGCCAGAGGGTTTTCTTTTTTAAATCTCATTTGCTGAATCTGCCTTTTCTATTAGAAGATTAATTATTTCAATTTATAAAAAGAGAAATGTCATACGTTGTGCATCACAATCGATGATACAAATTGTTTGTAAAAACATTAATATAGCCAGATTGAAACTAGTAAACAGAATAGAGTTACTGTGCATGCTAATTTAACTATTAGCAAGGTTACATAAATCAAGAAGCAGAGCCTGATCCTCCACTGCACTACAGATCAGAATGATAGCATTTTACAACAACTTGGCACCAGTATGAAATACTGCACAAGGTGCAAGGCAGTGTAGATACCCTATACTCTCTGGAGTGGATTCTATCTGAGGATCCTCAGCCTCCTAAAAACATTTGCAGATTAGTCCTTTACCTTCGCTCCTCTGTTTATCATATAGAATAAGGTAAATTGCCATCCATTTAGAGTTATTCTGTTATCCAGATTTCCCCAGGGTCTTTCTCATTTCTTCTTGACTCTAACTCAGATATGGGCTGTAGATTGAACAAATAATCCTTTATGGTTCTCTCTGTGGCCTAATTTATAATGATGCAATCACAACCTTTATTTACCTCACAAAAGGCCACCTTTATTTTTCACAGAAGATGCCTTTGAAATGGCATTTTAACAGCTTGTATTTTATGTTTCCTTTACTTTGTTTGCTGCACCCTTGCCCTTTTATTGAAAAAGACAGACTCTTGCCAGACTTGACCAAATGATTTCAATTTGATTCATATAACCTGAACTTACTCTTTTCCAATTGGTTTACATTTTCCAAGTCACTTTTGCCTCCTGAAAAAAGACAAACTCTTGGAACCTTATTCATTCCTACACTCCAAGCATGGGCACATAGATTCTATGTGTGGAAAACAGACAAAGCAAAAGTGATGCTGTGCTATGAAGAAATTATTTCCCTCATATTACCTCCTTGATTGAAAGCATCCACCTTCTGACTGTAAATTTGCCCAAATAGCCCAAATAGCTGCAAAATATGTCCAATTCTACTTGTGGCTAGCAGAGAAACAGCGCTATTTTTGATCAGATAGATCAGGCCATAGTAACCCATAGATTGTTACTCTCCAGACGCTAATATTGCAACTCACCAGATCTAAGAATGAAGCCTAACAACTTGAAAGGGCTTCAGCTCATACAGAATGCAACAGCTGGTTTGCTCCGCAGCATAGGTCACCATGAGTTAAATGTATTACAGACTTTCTCTTTTATATCAGATTAACAGACAGTGAGTTAGAACAATATAATTTACTGATGTGAGGTAAAAATTTCCCAAAAAACCTATATGCCATAGCCTTCTAAATTATTTTTTTCAAAAGTGACTTACACATCGAGGGCTGGATTTTCAAAGGTATTTAGGGGCTAGATCCACAACCACATGCAGTATCTTTGGGGACCATATTGTGTTAAGTGTGTGGATGGTTTATGTATCTCTGGGGCCCAGGGATTGTATACAGCTCTGTGATGAGAGGGGAGAGAAGGGTTGCTACAGCTCCTCCAAGAACAGTGAGGGTGATTAAGGTGCATCACTCAAATTGTGAACTCTTCCAGAGAGGTACCGCCCCATGGGGAGGTTTGCATATACTGGTCCAAATGGTTTTCCACAGACCAAGACACAAATAAAGGGCTTATGGCATAAAAAGGCTGTATTTTAAACTGACTCACAGCCTTCTGTTTGATACAGAAAACAGATAGAACCTTCTGTCTAAAGGCCCCAACCCTTACAGAAAGGTTGGGAAGATTTTGGTTTACCAGGTCCCCATAAGACAAATGGATGACCTTGGTAAGCTTTTATCATGTACATAGGAACTTTTATTGTTTTTTTCTGTGTAATGCTTTAACCTTCAGAATAAATGTACTTACTTAGGCCATGTTTACACTACAGAGTTTTGCCAGCACATATTATGTTGGCATACAGCTGCCGCAGTTTGTATATCAATTGCATGTATACATGCTTGGCTCCTTCACACACAGCTGCACTTACTCATCAGAAGTGCTTCTATCAATGCACAATGCTGTGCACCATGGGTAGGTATCCCCATGTGTGCAACCCACACCATTTAGTTCACTGTCTTTTAGCAATGCATGGTGGACAAGAATGACTGGGAGCAAGGGATCAATTTCCCTTAATGCAATGTTCTCCATCCCATAATATCAGCTTTTTCCCATAATTTTTGCTCAAATTTTCAATTTCCCATGAACCTGTGTAGAAATTGTTGCTGTCCACCATCTCTTGCAGAAGCATAGAGCCTGCACAGTGCTGCACTATTATCATGACCATTTCAAGCATGTGATGTACAATCCTCTGGTATTTGAAGAGCTGCAAGAAGAACAGCAGGGAACATGATAATTTCATGGTGGTCAGTTTGCTGTGGGACACAGTGAGAATCAATGCCAGGCTGTTGGTAGCATTCACAGGAAGCTGCAAATGGTGGAGCACCACTTCTGGGCCTCGGAAACAAACACTGATTAGTGGGATTGCATCCTAAAGCAGGTTTGAGATGATGAGTACTGGCTGTAGATCTTTCAGATGTGCAAGGCCAAATTCCTGAATCTGTGTGCCAAGCTCTCCCTAGTCTTCCAATGGAGAGACACCAAACCGAGCGCAGCACTGAGAGTGGAGAAGCAAATAGCAATCACTCTGCGTAAACTTGCGTAAACCAGTCAGATGGTAGTCATTCCTGATTGAGAAAATCCACTGTGGGGGCTGTTATCACGCAAGCATGCAAAACCATTGATTGTCTCCTGCTACGCAGGACTGTGACTCTCAGCAATGTTCCGACATAGTGGATGGCTTTGTAGTTATGGGGTTCCCAAATTAAAGTGGAGCAATAGTGGAGCCTGTTTTTGCCCTAGAGCGCTTTGCCACAGAGTACATCAACAGGAAAAAGGTACTTTTCCATGGTTATGCTTGTGCTTGTGGGTCAATTTTGGTTGGTCAGGGAAGGTGCACAATGCTCACATCTTTAAGAACACAGAACTGTTCAGAAAGCTTACAAGCAGGGACCTTCTTTTCTGACCAGTGGATTACCACTGATTATTTTGAAATGCCAGTAGTGATCTCAGGATCTAGCCTACCCTTTACTCCCATGGCTCATGAAGCCAGACACTGACCACCTCAACAGCACCAAGGAAAGAGTCAACTACCAACTAAGCAAATGCAGAATGACAGCTGAATGTGCTTTTAGTAGATTGAAAGGGTGTTGGCATTGTTTACTCACCAGATTGGATCTCATTGCAAAAAATATCCCAATGGTTAGAGTTGTGTCCTGCATAATATTTGAGAAACAAAGGGGGGGGGGGAAACTTGCCACTGGGTTGGGGGTGGAGTGGTGTCTGTTGAGTTTGAACAGCCAGACACAAGGGCTATCAGATGAGCTCAATGAAGAGCTATATAAGAGGCTTTGAATGAGCACTTTAACAGTGAGCCATGGTTAATGTGCTGTGGTGTACTGTGCTCAACCTGACACTGCAGTTTGGGGACCTGTTAGGAAAAGTGTGGTCCTTGCTGCACATCTGTGCATATATCACTGACAGTGCACCTATTAATGCTGGAGTGCTTGCTGTACATTTATGATGACTACACTGTTTTCCACTGATCCTCTGGGTTGTGAGTGTACAAGACCACTACTTTCACTGTCAGCTGGCATTACACACCATGTGTTGGAAACTACTAAAGATGAATAACTTTCAAAACAAAAGAGTTTTATTCACTTATAAAAACAGCTCCAAAAATATGAAGAACTTAAAAGTAAATACATTTTAACTAAAAAAAATTAGAACGTTCATAAATAAACAAGAGGAAGGAATACTGATGTCCATTATAGCTACATATGCATCAACAGTGGCTCTCACAGATCAGTGTAAGTGAAGCTGTGGTTGGTTGTTCATGCTTTCCCCCGGTTTGGAGTGGGAAGGGTAGGCATGTGCGTCTTGAGGCCATGTGGAATACTGATGGTGTAGGGAGGTGTTTTGCTGCAGTTCTCTACAGACTGCAACGGGAGCTGAGCTTGGGATTGTTGAGCCCGGGGGTCCAAGCTTGCAGACAAAGTAGCCCCATTACATAAGAACATAAGAATGGCCATACTGGGTCAGACTAAAGGTCCATTCAGCCCAGTATCCTGTCTGCCAACAGTGGCCAGTGCCGGGTGCCTCAGAGGGAGTGAACCTAACAAGTAATGATCAAGTGATTTCTCTCCTGCCATCCATCTCCACCCTCTGACAAACAGAGGCTAAGGACATCATTCCTTACCCATCCTGGCTAATAGCTATTAATGGACTTAACCTCCATGAATTTACCTAGTTCTCTTTTAAACCCGGTTTTTGGCCTAGCCCTCACAAACCTTCTCAGACAAGGAGTTCCACAGGTTGACTGTGCGCTGAGTGAAGAAGTAGTTCCTTCTATGTGTTTTAAACCTGCTGCCTATTAATTTCATTTGGTGGCCTCTAGTTCTTATATTATGGGAACAAGTAAATAACTTTTCCTTATTCACTTTCTCCACACCACTCATGATTTTATATACCTCTATCACATCCCCCCTTAGTCTCCTCTTTCCCAAGCTGAAAAGTCCTCTTTAATTGCTCCTCATATGGGCCCCTTTCCAAACCCCTAATCATTTTAATTGCCCTTTTCTCAACCTTTTCTAATGCCAGTATATCTTTTCTGAGATGAGATCACATCTGTATGCAATATTCAAGGTGTGGGCGTACCATGGATTTATATAAGGGCAATAAGATATTCTCTGTCTTATTCTCTATCCCTTTTTTAATGACTCCTAAGACCCTGTTTGCTTTTTTGACTGCTGCTGCACACTGCTTGGAGGTCTTCAGAGAACTATCCACGATGACTCCAAGATCTCTTTCCTGATTAGTTGTAGCTAAATTAGCCTCCATCATATTGTATGTATAGTTGGGGCTATTTTTTCCAATGTGCATTACTTTACATTTATCCACATTACATTTCATTTGCCATTTTGTTGCACAATCACTTAGTTTTGTGAGATCTTTTTGAAGTTCTTCACAGTCTGCTTTGGTCTGAACTATCTTGAGCAGTTTAGTATCATCTGCAAACTTTGCCACCTCACTGTTTACCCCTTTCTCCAGATCATTTATGAATAAGTTGGATAGAATTGTTCCTAGGACTGACCCTTGGGGAAGACCACTAGTTACCCCTCTCCATTCTGAAAATTTACCATTTATTCCTATCCTTTGTTCCCTGTCTTTTAACCAGTTCTTGATCCATGAAAAGATCTTCCCTCTTATCCCATGACAACTTAATTTATGTAAGAGCCTTTGGTGAGGGACCTTGTCAAAGGCTTTCTTGAAATCTAAGTAGACTATATCCACTGAATCCCCCTTGTCCACATGTTTGTTGACCCCTTCAAAGAACTCTAATAGATTAGTAAGACATGATTTCCCTTTACAGAAGCCATGTTGACTTTTGCCCAACAATTCATGTTCTTCTATGTGTCTTAAAATTTTATTCTTTACTATTGTTTCGCCTAATTTGCTGGCACTGACATTAGACTCACCAGTCTGTAGTTGCCGGGATCACCTCTAGGGCCCTTTTTAAGTATTGGCGTCACATTAGCTATCTTCCAGTCACTGGGTACAGTAGCTGGTTTAAAGGACAGGTTACAAACCATAATTAATAGTTATTTCACATTTGAGTTCTTTCAGAACTCTTGGGTGAATGCCATCTGGTCCTGGTGACTTGTTACTGTTAAGTTTCTCAATTAATTCCAAAACCTCCACTTGTGACACTTCAATCTGTGACAATTCCTCAGATATGTCATGTACAAAGGGCAGCTCAGGTTTGAGAATCTCCCTAACATCCTCAGCCATGAAGACTGAAGCAAAGAATTCATTTATTTCTCCGCAATTACTTTATCATCTTTAAGTGCTCCTTTTTTATCTTGATCATCCAGGTGCCCCACTGGTTGTTTAGCAGACTTCCTGCTTCTGATGTACTTAAAAAAATTTGAGTTTTTGGCTAGCTGTTCTTCAAACTCCTTTTTGGCTTTTCTTATTACATTTTTACACTGAATTTGGCAGTGTTTATGCTCCTTTCTATTTATCTCATTAGAATTTCACTTTCACTTTTTAAAAAATGCCCTTTTATCTCTCACTTCTCACTGCTCCCCCTCTCCTTTTCCTGTGCCTTTCTCCTAGCTGCTCTTTCCTTCTTCATAATATCTGAAATATCCACTCCTTAGTCCCTCTGTTCAAGGTCTGATGCACTACTGGCTTCTAGAATCTTGAAGAACATGTCCTCCTACATCTAGGTCAGTCATTTCAGTGGTGTGGAGGGGGTAGCCCTCAAGGCCACAACAGATAAAACACACAGAGGTACTGTTGTCAGTATAGTAGGAAGGGAAAGCAAAATTTAAGATTCAGAGGTCCCCCTTTCCCGTGATCCCATAAGTGTTAAGCAGGAAATGCTTATTAACACTTCTGCTTTGGAATGATAGTGCCCAGAGCCTCTCTCAGCCCAAGTCACATTGAATATGACCCACCAGGAGTGAGGGAAATGGAGGAATTGCTCTGTTGCATGAAACTGAGCATAGGGCACTGGCTCTCAATACATTTTCCACAGGTGGTGATGGTTTTAGGTGATACCTCACTTCTGAAGATAACAAAGGCAAAAAGAGTACAGCTGCTTCTGTCATCCCAAAGTCACCGAATCCTGTATGCTGGTAGCCTGTTAACTGCAGAAGTTATCCCTGACTGCTGTGGGAAAGTGTCCTACTTCAAAGGAAGAGATAAAACTGCCATCCCTAGAAACTTTTGTGAGAGGATTTCAGTGTGCCTCCATGGAAGTTTAATCAAGCTCTCTCAGAAGGATTCAAGGAACATCCCTGTGTACATAAACAAACTGTTATGAATGCCCCCCAATTAAAGAGTGGAATAAAAAGAAGATATCAACTCTACCAATCTTTGTTTATCACTACCTTTTGTGTGAGTAAATTAAGGAAAAGTTGATAACTGTGTCCTGCTAAGTTGGGGGTGCCATCACAGTAATGGGAAATCTGTTTATACACTTACTTGAGTTTCCTTCCCCTGCAACATACTCATCTGTGCTCAACTGCAGGGACTGGCTGGACTGCAGTGGATCAAATATAGGTCCTGACTTGTGGCATAGTTGGAACCCCCCAGTCACCTGTCCCCCACACGCCTCTTCCTCTGCCTTGCCCACCGCCTCCTCCTCACTGTTCATGGCAGGGGTCTGCAATTCAGGCTCCTTGGAGATATCCACAATGGTGTTCAGAATGGTGGTGATGGGGGTCTCTGCCAAGTATGGCATGCAGCTCTTTGTAAAAGCTGCAGGTCTGGATCAATGCCTACCACAATTTCTTGGCTTTCCTGCAGCACTGCTGCTGGTCCCTCTCATACCCCTTGTGACAGGGTCAGGCCAGATGGCTGTAGGAGAGTAATAGAAGGCAGATATATTAGCCCCAGGCTAAGTAGGTCCCTTTTCCCTGGATAAGGTGACAGGGAAGGTTCCAGAACAATCAGGAACCTTCTGGAGACAATTATGACAGGCTGATTAGAACACCTGCAGCCAATCAAGAAGCTGCTAGAATCAATTAAGGCAGGCTAATAGGGGCACCTGGGTTTGTGGTGTGCGTGTGAGGAGCTGGGAGCAAGATGCACTAGGAGCTGAGAGTGAGAACACGGACTGTTGGAGGACTGAGGTGTACAAGCATTATCAGACACCAGGAGGAAGGTACTATGGTGAGGATAAAGAAGGTGTTAGGAGGAGGCCAAGGGGAAGTAGCCCAGAGAGGCGTAGCTGTCACACAGCTATTCCAGGAGGCACTCTAGACAGCTGCATTCCACAGGGCCCTGGGCTGGAACCCGGAGTAGAGGGCAGGCCCAGGTTACCCCCAAATCCTCCCAAATTCTGGTCAAACACAGGAGGAGTCGACCTGGACTGTGGGTTCAGAAAAACGGCCAAGCTTAGGGCGGCAGTGAAGCTCCAAGACGAGCAAATCAGCCAATAAGTGCAAGACTCACCAAGGTAGAGCAGGAGCTTTGTTACACCCTTCTCCTACATCCCCTGAAGATGTCAAAGTTTCTATGGCTGGTTCAGAGCTGTGTCTGCACAGCCTCTTCTCCTTGCAGGCCCAGGAGATCCAATATCTCTTCTCTATTCCAGGCAGGAGCACCTCTGGAGTGTGTAGCTGGCATGGTCAGCTAAGCAGTTGTGCACAACAATGGACAGTTGCTAGGTGTGCTCACCAAGCTGGACAACCAGGAAAAGGCATTTCAAATATTTGTGGGGTGTTAAAATTGAGGGGGTGATTCCAGTATGAGTCACCCCTGGGAAGTGGAGTTCACAATTGTGATCAGGGAAGTTAATGCCAGGCATTGTGGGTCATCTGCTGGAGGACTGTTAGTGTCAACATAGGTATTGCAGTGTTTGCACTTGTGCTGCATTGACTTCCACACATTTACTGTGTCTCAATGCTGCTTGGGGAGCTGGTGTTACTATGTCAGCATAATGGGGCAGTTACTTTGTTGGGAGACAAATTTAATTGTAGCCACATGCACAACTAGGCTAACACAGGGCCACTTATATTGACCTAACTTTGCAGTGTAGACCAGCCCTGAAAAAGAACTGTAGCTGCTGGCAATACATTGCTCATAGCCCTCAGAGACAAAGCAAAGCACAGATACAGGCCTTTAGGCAGACTGTCTCACTATGGATTTTACATTGTAAGTCAGGTGTGATGACTCCACCCCACCACCCCGACCAGGGTTCAACCTGGAACTGGAATACCACTGAGCCCTCTATCTCATCAGCCTGGGCTCCCTCTCACATTGTGCTGCTGTGACCAAACTGCAGACCAATCCTGGTCTTGCACTCACACAAACGTTTACACAGGCAGGGACACACCCAGCTGCAGTTACATGAAGGCTTCTTCCCAGCTCCACAGCCTATGACCCTAGAGCTCTACCGTCTTGCCCTGGTCAGAAGCCTGATCAGTATAGATTTATTACCAAGTTCGTTCTTCTCTCAAAGTGTAAAGGACAATGCACCCATTTTGTCCCTGAGCAGATTCCCCAAGCACTTCTAGCAAAGCACACTGTTTTAGGTAAAAACAAATATAAAACAGAATGATAGATTTTAAGTGATTATAGGTAGTGAGCATATAGATCAAAGCAGACTACTTAAGCAGTAAACCGAAATGCTATCTAAGCCTTATAATTTGAGAGGATTTGAATCAAGCAGTGTCTCACCCTGTTAGATAGTACAAACAGTCCACCAAGCTTTCATACAGAGGCACACTTCCTTCTTTCCTACCTGGGACCTCCTTCCCCAGTTCAGACTTTGCTCCTCAGGTGTTTTCAGGTGTTGTGTTGTAGGGGGACTGAGGCCTCATGGTGATGTCACTTCCCCATTTTATAGCTTCTTCCATGTGGAGGGTATTTCTTTGTTTCAAGGCAAGCCCCCTAGCACAGTTTGTAGAAAAATAAAAGCAGTAAGATGGAGTTCAGTATCACATAAATCTAGTCACATGCCCTTGCATTCTTTGTTGACTCCTAGCAGCCATTGCTCATACCCTGACTGAAGTGTCCACAGGAAAGATCATCAGGTGAGGATAAGTTTTTCCCATGTCCCATTGTTTTTGTTCATGGGCCATCAGCACTGGATAGCTTCTTCATTGTTGTACCTGAAAGGGTTGTTGTGGATGTTTTCAATTTCACAACATCTTTCAGTAACACACACATAGCAAAACTTCATAACTTCACATGCAATGAGAGCACATACAATCCAACAGGATATTAATGTTCAACAGATCAAGACTGAAAGAAGGACTGGAAGTCAACTGGAAGGATGGAAGCGCTGTGAAGCTCGGAAAGGGAGATGGTGCTAGAAATGTTGGAGGAGTCGGATTTATCATCAGTAAGGATTGGTCTTCGACAGTCATTTCATGCCAGCTAATATCATCACATATTGGTGTGCTGCATCTTCAGATGGAGTCAAAAGCTACCCTCAAGGTCATCCAGGCTTACGCTCCCACAAGTGCAAGTGAGGACAAAGAAGTGGAAGAATTCTACTGAGAGCTCAAAAGAGCCCTCGCGCAAAAGTCCACTTACACTGTCACAATGGGAGATTTCAATGCTAAGGTTGGGTGAGGGAAAGCTGGAGAAAAGTTCATAGGGAGATACGGCAGCTGCGAAAGGAATGAAAGAGGAGAAAGGCTGGTAGCAATGGCAGAAATGGAAGAACTGTACATGGCAAACACCTGGTACAAAAGGAAGACTGCAAGAAAGTGGAAGTGGATTGCACCAAATGCAAAGAGCAAGAATGAAATCGACTATATTTTAGTAAATAAAAGGTGCATCATTCAAGATGTCTCCGTGATGCAGCCTTTCAACACCGGCAGTGACCATCGCCTGCTTAGAGCGAAGTTGATTTTCAGCGAAGTGGTGGAAAAAAAGACGTTACAGATGGAAAACAGGAAACAGCGGCCGAAGACATTCGATGAAGCAAAGCTGAAGAAAGTGATTTCTGGGTTTGACTGAAGCCAGACGGAAAAGTGTGATGAGGACTATAGTATCTTTGCTGACAAGCTGAGATGTTGCATAAAAGCAGCTGAAATTGAAAAGCTGAAGAAGGTGAAGGGAAGAATCTCAAATTAAACAAAAAGCTTGTTGGAGAAGCAGAGAAACATGAAAAGGAGCTCGGATAACACCTCGAGTACTCCATTCTGTGCAAGCTTATACGACAAAAACTGAAGGACGACTTTGAGAACTTCTGGAAAGAAAAGCTTCTCAAAACAGCTGAATCATGCAAGAGCCTCAGGACATGCAAGCAGGAATTGATGCAGTATAGATTGAGCATAACAGCATTGAAGAACAAGGACGGAGAGACAGTAATTGACAGAACAGGGATGGAGGAGGTCTGCAAGGACTTCTATACAGAACTGTTCAAATCAAAAATCAACGTCCATCTCCCAATGCTCCAAGAGTCAGAAGAACGTGTCCCCCCAATAATTGTCAGTGAAGTCCGAAGCACACTACACCAGATGAAGAAGGGAAAAGTTCTAGGCAAAGATGGAATAACGTCAGAAATTATTTCTGCAGGAGGCGAAAAACTTTGGAAGGCCCTCGCTTTAAGATTTAGTTGATATCTTGAAGAAGGAAAATACCATCAAGCTGGAAGGAGTGAAATACCATCTTGCTGCACAAGATGGGCAATCGAGAAAATCTTAAGAACTACCACCCTATATGCCTGCTGTCTCACATCTACAAGCTCTTTACAAAGGTGACAATGAACCGACTCTTGCAGAGTCTGGATGAACAACAGCCGAGAGAGCAGACAGGGTTTCGAAGAAATTTCAGCACGATCAACCATATATTTACCCTTAGCCAGATCCAAGAAAGAGCGAGGGAATACAAACTCCCTCTGTGCATTGCTTTCGTTGACTATGAAAAGGCCTTTGAAAGCATCGAGTTTACCACAATATTAAAGGTGCTTGCAGAGCAGGGCATTATCACACAGTACATCAGTTTGATGAAGGATGTGAATACTGGATGTACAACAGCCATTACTCTCCTCGAAACTCCCCTCCGCATCCCAATCGAGAAAAGTGAAAAGCCAGGAGATACAATTTCACTGAAACTTTTCACCACCTGTCTCGAAATGGTTATGAATGAGATCAGTTGGAGGAGTAGTGTCAACATAAATGGAGAACGATTATCGCATCTCAGATTCGTGGACGACATCGTAATAATTGCCGAAAGCACCAACCAACTTCAGTGCATGTACGAAGACTTGACAAGAAAAGCAGTCAGGTTGGCCTGAAAATGAACTGCTGCAAAATGAAATACATGCGATCAGATGTCTTACTAAAAGCCCAGATAACGGTAACAGGAGAAGAAATCGAAGAAGTGGAACAGTACATATATTTGGTCCAAAAAGTTAATATGAGCCAAGACCTGAAAGGCAAACTCTCACGAAGGATTCAGGCAGGATGGTGTGCGTTTAATTCCATCAAGGACGTCCTCAAAGGAAAAATCGACAAGACCACACATACAAATATCTTCAATTCAACAATGCTGCCAGCTGTGCTGTGTGGCAGTTGTCAGGGTTCCTTCCCCACTCTGAACTCTAGGGTACAGATGTGGTGACCCGCATGAATAAACCCCTAAGCTTATTCTTACCAGCTTAGGTTAAAAACTTCCCCAAGGTACAAACTTTGCCTTACCCTTGAACAGTACGCTACCACCATCAAGCATTTTAAACAAAGAACAGGGAAAGACCCCACTTGGCGACGTCTTTCCCCAAAATATCCCCGCAAGCTCTACACCACCTTTCCTGGGGAAGGCTTGATAAGAATCCTCACCAGTTAGTACAGGTGAACACAGACCCAAACCCTTGGATCTTACGAACAATGAAAAATCAATCATGTTCTTAAAAGAATTTTAATTAAAGAAAAGGTAAAAGAATCACCTCTGTAAAATCAGGATGGAAAATACTTTACAGGGTATTCAGATTCAAAACACAGAGGATCCCCCTCTGGGCAAAACCTTAAAGTTACAGAAAACAGGAATAAACCTCCCTCTTAACACAGGGAAAGTTCACATAAAACAAAAGATAAACTAATCCGCCTTTCCTGGCTTACCTATACTGGTTGCAATATTGGAGATTTGGATTAGAATGGGTTGGGAAGATGGATTTCTGTCTGGCTTCTCTCAATCCCAAGAGAGAACAAACATGTAAACAAAGAGCACAAACAAAAGCCTTTCCCCTCCCCACCCAAGATTTGAAAGTATCTTGTTCCCTTATTGGTCCTTTGGGTCAGGTGCCAGCCAGGTTAGCTGAGCTTCTTAACCCTTTACAGGTAACAGGATGTTGCCTCTGGCCAGGAGGGATTTTATAGCACTGTATACAGAAAGGTGGTTACCCTTCCCTTTATATTTATGACAGCAGTGAAATGTGGGCACTGATGAAGAGAGAAGAACAGCGGCTGTCGGTAGCTGAAAGGGCAATGGAACGAGCTATGTTGGGAATTTCCCTTCTGGATCGCATCCCAAATGAAATGATCAGAGAACGCAGCGGTGTGAAAGATATTGTCGTGGAAAGCAGACATAACAAGATACCACACAGCACAGCTCACAGACAATAGGTGGACCACAATCATTGCTGAGTTGTACCCACAAGAACAGAAAAGACCACCTGGTCGGCCTCCAAGAAGATGGGAAGAGGATATTGTTAAACGTTTTGGATGAACATGGAGAAGAAAGGAAAGAGTGCAAGAAGAATGGCGGATGTGTTGTGATCGGCACAGTCTTAATGACAGCTGAAGACGGATCAATCCAGGTGATACAGGTGATCTTACAAGGCATACTTTGTACAAAACATATAATAAATATATGACTGGTGAATATAGGGGTGCCAAGGTGTTTCTTTGAGGTGCAGAGTGTCACAGCAAGGATCTGTACAGCCTTAAAACCCCAGGCAGGAGAGAGAGAGAAATGTGGGTCTCCACCTAAGGGAAATGATGGCTAGGAGCCAGAAAACTTGTGTGTGTCCTTGAGGGACTATGTGGGGAGAATATAGGTGCAGTTACCCTAAAACTGTGACAAGGACTTAGGTGCTCATTTTCCTCTTTAGGTGCTTAAATCCAACATTTAGGCACCTCTGGCATTCACAAAGCCCCTGCTCAGCTGTTGCTGAACACTTGTATGCACCTAAGTTTCCACTGGTGGGCATGCACACGGCTGCCTAAGTCCTGCCACTGCTAAGATGCTCAGTGCTCTAGTTCATGTTTTAAGCCCCAGTGTGATTCTCAAAGTTAGTGTTCCCTTTCCTACAAAGTCCAATCCAGTAGGCATGCTCATGGCATGCCTAAACAACACAAAAGACAATTGGGGATCAGACTTGATGGGCTGGCTGTTGAGTGTATCCCTGAATAGCCCAGTGGTTAGAGCATTCACCTCAAAAGTCAAATCCTCTGACTCATTTGGAGCAGGGACCAGACATGCCAAACCTGTAAAAAAACACATAAATTGGGCTTGGTATTGGCTTAATTGCCTTGTGAGTTGTTTCTTGGCTAGTTTTTAGCTTGTCACTTATTTGGCTTGTAGCTTGTTGCTTCTTTCTTTTGATCGGCTCCCAGCAAAGAGGGGCAAGGTGTGTGTGTGTGGGGGGGGCAAGCAGGGGCAATGGGTGGGGGAGAGAGTCACAGGTGCACAGCAGACCCACCATAGTCCCAGACTGCATGCCAGGGGAATCTAGTCACATGGAGTGTTGGGGTTCTTAAGGATTGGCTTGTTTTGGCCTTGTTTTGAAATGGGATTAGCTTGATTTTTGGCTTATTGTGAACGTCAGGGTGCTTATTTAACACATGAAAGTTGGCAACTGTGGCAGGGACTTGAATGCAGATTACTCAGATCCCAGATGAGTGCCCTAATCAACAGACTATAGGATATTCTTGTTGGAGCTGTTCCACTTTCTATATATAAGTAAATATTCATTGGAACAGGGACTTGAACCTGACTCCTCCATTGCAGGAGCTTTCCCTATATAGCACTGGGCTATCTATTAAGGCTGGTAAGTAAATTGAAACATCTTTCCAAAATGAAAAGCTGAAATGTTAATAACAAAATGTTTTGAAGTTTCTGATTGTTTTCTTTTGGGGAGGAAAGGGGGCTGCCTCAGACAACTTACAGTGTAAATACACAAAAGGGTGAAAGGGAAGTGAGGCATAGATGCTTCTGAAAAGCTCATGAGGTGCCTATTTTCATATTTAGGAACTGAGATGCCTTAAACATTCTGACCCTGAAGGATTAAACAATTTACCAAGGTCACATACAAAGTCTGTGCACAGCCAAGCATTGAGCCCTAGTTTTCCATGTCCCAGTTTTGTGTATTAACCACAAGACCATCCCCCCCTTTTCTTCAGGACTTTTCCATGGTAGCAGTGGTGGTCCAACACCAGTAGCTAGCAGGGGATGGAGGGAGGGGAAGCATGTGCAGTAACAGCCCCAGGAACATAGATAGCAGAGTTAGCTTGTGGAATCCTGGAAGCTTTTCAAGCATGTAATTCCCATTGGTCCTTTGCATAAGAGTGAAATTTACTCTACAGAGCGGAAAGACCCACAGAGAATGTGTTAGTCATTATGATACTCATCTTTCTTTTCTATTTTTTTAATCAGATTAAACTTATCCATCTTGGGTGCTCACCCAGCACCTATTACTATAGTATATTGGTTCAAGTGCTTTACGAGGTTTTGATTTAATGCACGGTACAGTTTAGGATCATTGCATGGCATAATCATCTGTATGCATCCACTTTATGTTATGTCTTTTTTTCCCCTTGGGGCACGCAATAAAACCTTAGCATTATTCTATCATATGTGACTATATAAGCTATGGAACAGCATGTTTTTATTAGGTCGTTTCTTTTATAATAGCTCTGTATGTGTATGGAGCAAATTCTTCGTCTCAGATGTGTATTTCACTGAAATCAAGGGAATTCCTTGAATACATCTGAAGCAGAATTTGGTCATTTATGTTATCTGTGACATAGATCAAACTTTGGATCAAGCTCTAAATCAGAAGAACTACTGTATGTGTTTATTTATCTTCATCTAAATGGAAGCTTTTCATAAAGTCTAAAAACTACAATTTACATGCTAACTCTTGAATTACACAAAAAGAAAAGGAGTACTTGTGGCACCTTAGAGACTAACAAATTTATTTGAGCATAAGGTTTCGTGAGCTACAGAAGTGAGCTGTAGCTCACGAAAGCTTATGCTCAAATAAATTTGTTAGTTTCTCAGGTGCCACAAGTCCTCCTTTTCTTTTTGCAGATACAGACTAACACGGCTGCTACTCTGAAACCTGTCTTGAATTACAGTATCTAGTAACAAGAGAAGCGATATACTAGAAATATATATGAGTATGGTACATACCTTCTAATCCAAAGATATATGCCTAGTTGTACTCTGAAATGTTACTAATATTTTACATATTTGAAAGTCCATAGTTAATGTGGTTTTGATGAATTGAGTCACTTGCTGAATGGTAAGTACAATCTCTTGTGAAAGCAGTTTGAAAACAAGAAGACAAAAGCAAAGAAAGTTTTTTGGTTCTGATTTTTTTTTAATTAAAGTACTATTAAATTTCATACTAGAAATAGAAATCCACAGACCTTGCTGTTACATTAGAAAAAAATGCTAGTTCATGCCATCTCTTACAGGAATACTTGAATATTATATACTCTTTTTAGAAATATTAATCTGTAATACTGTGAGTACCATTTCTCATAATGTGGTGTGTATACCAAATACAATGAGCCTTTTCAGAAAAAAAGCATATTATGTACTGATGACATATAAGGGCCTGTCTCCAAGCTATCAGGGGAGCAAATAAAGCAGCTAATGTAGCATGCCTTCAGAAATTATGAGCTTTGAGAGTAAATGCTAAGGACACTTCAGCTTAACAAGTAAAAGAATTATATTGTCACTAAAATAAGAAATTGAAGCAAATAATCATCCATTCACTGTAGATTTGAGTAAAAATGATTATTTATGTCGGGTAAAACCACAACAGATTTTCTCTAAAATACAGTAGATAATGATTTTAATAACTCTGACATATACTAGAGGCTCCAATTCTGCAAACCATCTCATACAGTACTCCCACTGGCTTCAGTCTGAATTGTGCACATGGAAAGCTTAAATCTAGTTAGTAATCTTAAAAACATTATAGCACACAAAGGGCTTCCTTCTGTGATGTGCCGAATATCCTTAGCACTCAAAGAGGTCAATGGAAATTGATGGTGCTCACGAGCTTATAGGCTCAGGCCCTAAATATCATAATCCAAACACCAGTCAGTCCAACCAATGAAAATGTTGTGCATTCCGTAATTATTTTTTCTATGTACTTTCAGAGAAGTTTCAGGGCAAGTTGTCAAATGCCTCTACATTGTTCTGAAAGAATTACATTTATAAATCTTAATTTATAATTACCATTTTTTCCTGTACCCAATTCTGGTCTGATAAGCCACTTCCTCATACTGGGATGCTATTGTATAGAGGCACATCCCCCAAGTGGTGGATGGAGGTAGCTGTTCTTGGGGAAACCCAGAAGGGTAGCACTGAATATTACGGAATAAGGTGCTGTGAACCAACAGTGTCTAGCAAAAGGAAAACTGATTTCAAACTGAGGCAGACAGAGCATGCTTAACCTCTTTAGTCAAATCTGTCTAGGAGAAGGAAAACTTTGATTTCATACCTGATAATTCCAAGCATATTAGTCTTGGGCAACAAGTGGATTAATGCCTGTTCCTAGAAGGACACAAAGCTATAGCATGTGTCACGGACTCACAGGTCGTGCCCACTCTTGGCCCCGTGTGGTCCATGAGGGGAACTCCCTTCAGTGAGACAGCCCTTCTTGGGGGTCCACTCCCTCTCAGGGGTTAAGCCCCTCCACCTCCTGGAGCCTCACCTCTCTGAGCCTTAGCACAGCTATTTCTCGCCCTAGGCCCCCTCAGGGAGTCCACTCGCTCTGGACCCCCGGAGCCTCCATTCCCAGAGGGAATAATGCAACCCTGTTCTCTAGACTGGAGTGACTTTCAGCCAGCGTAAAACAGGAGGGTTTACTGAGCATCTGAACACAGCATAGGAAACTCTCAGGGCCTCCCTCAGCAAAGCACATCCAAGTCTCTCCTGCATTCAGGTGAGCTCTGCCTGCTCTCTCTCTCCAGCCCAGAGCCCCCCGATTCCCAGCTGGGCATCTGATATCACCTCCCCCAAGCCTTGCCTCTGTCCATTGTCGTATCTCCAGATAAACAGGGTCATCTGGGCCTCCTCTCAGCCGTCCTCTGTCCCCCTCTAGCTGGAATGGGCTGGTTAGGTCACCAGGTCCTCTCTTCGCAGCCCATTGTCCTTCCACTGGCTGGAACCGGCTGTGACTCCTGAGCTGGGCCTCCAGCTCACCAGGTCGCCAGGTCACCAGTCGCTGGAGTATCCATTCTCCAAGCCATTGGTTGGGGTCCAAAGTTCCGTCGCTGGTCTTCTGTGACAACAAACTCCTTCTCCCATCACCTCATTAAACCAGTAACACCCATGGAAACTGAGTCCCACCCCCTCTGCATGCAAACCATTGGAAAAACAAGATAAAAAAACAGGAAAATCCCTCACTTCATCACAGCATGGTATTCCTATGAGCTTGATAGGGTGGACTGGCCTAACAAAGCATTAAATCTGAAACTCACTTGTAATAGAAACAGTACCACAAACCAATCTTATGTGTATGGATTTTGACGCAGGCCTATCATGCCTAAGAAATGGAAATGGCCATGAATAATGACTAAACATATTACTTGTATTACTAACTGGAATGTCCAAACTCAATTTGCTCCAGGTCAGACTGAGCCAGTAGCAGATGAGTGAAGGAAATTACAAGTTTTCCTCGCTGTCCATACAGGAGATATATTGGCTAGGTACAGTAGTGATGAATTTTGAAATTATACTTTCCTTTACTCTGGACATTCAAGTGGACAAGCAGAGCCCACAGATGGTGTTGCTATAGCAATGGACAAGAAAACAATTACTTCAATGAACAGCTGGAAACCGGTGTCTAAGTGGACTGTCACAGCATGATTTACTACTGCCTACAATAAACTATCCATCACCATGATCAGTTGTGCCACACTTACAGAAGCAGCAGAAAATGAAGAGAAGGATGGATATTATTAAAAGGTTTGTAGTGGACATGGTAAACAAATGGATAGTTTTAAACCAGACAGCATCGGAATAGCCAATAATAAGGGAGAAAGGTTTAAGAACTTATGAGATGCACAATCTAATTACTGGCACAGTCACATGATTACATAGAACTCACCAGATGGTCAAAGCAAAAAAATAAATAAAACAAATTGACCACATTATTATCAGTAAAAGCATAGACAATCACTTTTGGATGGTAGAGTCTATAGATGTGACAAGTGTGGCAGTGACCACGAACCACCAATAGGAAAGATTAAGATTTAGTTAAAGTTCAAGACAAAAGATGGGTGCAACTGGACCCAAATTTGATCTTAATAAATCAGTGGATAGCTCTGTGAGGGAAGCATACAAGGTGATGCTTGGAGTGCATTTCAGGCCATTGATTTGTGATGATGAAGACATTTCATAACAGACCAGGTGACAAATATTCAAGGAAATGACACAAATACAGCAGAGGAAACTATTTGAAGTTGTAAACAAACAAGGAAAGTCTGGACAAGCAACAAAATAAGAACATTACAGGAGAGGTGCAAACAAACTGAGATTCCTGGGAAAGCAGAGGAAGTAAAAGCATTATGCAAAGAAATAGACAATATAACACTTGAGCTGCTAGTATCAGGTCTTACAAGTGCTATCAAAGCATTAGAAAAAAAATTACAAGGAGGTATGGGAGCAAGAGAAGGTACCAGATGACTTTCTACCAATCTTGACAAAAGGAGATCCTTCCAATCTGAATAATAATTGAGGTATAATATTATTGTCAATACCAAGAAAAAGCATAATGAAAGCAGCTGTCAACAAATTAAGGCCAATTTTAGTGGAAGTAGTAGGTGAGGAATAGTGTGGCGTCAGATGAAGCTGCATTAATCAGATACTCAGACTCCAACAGTTGAATGGGAGGGAATGAGAATTGGAGTTAAATTTTTTTGCTGTTTTCATCAACTTCAAGAAAGTATTTCATTTGGTTTGGAGAGAAGCATTATTCAAAATAGCAAAATCATATTCAGTTCCCTATAAGATAATTGAAATTATAAAAGCTATGTATGAAGACTCCTGCAGTGCTATAAGAAAATGGTAGAAAATTAAGCGATTGGTTCAAGTCTAAGTTTGGTGTAAGACAAGAGGGCATGGAATCACTGTCTCTTTTCATTGTGTTCTTAAAGTGGACATTAAGAACGTTCAGTGAGTTGGAGGGCATGATACTGGATGATGTAGACTGAATTAAGCTCCTGAGCTTATACAGATGATACTGTACAACTTGAAGACATGTTTGAATTAATGATGATACTCTTCATTACTGTAGAAAATTGGTGGAGTTGACTTGGATTTACAATTAATGCCAAGGAGACAAAGTGATTGTGTCTTGGAAAAGGAACATAGATAATGTGTTAAAATGTAGCAGTAGTGAAGTCATAGAACAGGTAGAATCCTCAATGTACCTAAGAAGTTTGATCAGTGCTGATGGTTCCATCAAAGATGAGGTTAAAAGTTGTGCCCTGGCTATAAATACTGCGCAAAAAATGATAAAAATAAAGTGTTTGGTACCAAAGTAAAAAAAAATATCAAACTAGTGTACTAACAGTAATACTGTATTGTCTGGAAGCAGTTACATTAAATGAAACAGACATCAGATGGCTGGAGGCAACAGATGAGAATTCTTTGAAAGATTGGATGATAGAGGATGGATCACTCGATAATTGTCCTCTTCTATTGTTTCCTTCTGAAGCATCTGGCATCAGCCACTGTAACAAGACAGGATACTGGGCTAGATCATGGGTTTCCAAATTTGGTTTGCGGCTTGTTCAGGGTAAGCCCCTGGCGGGTCACAGAGGTTTTGTTTACCTCAGCGTCCGCAGGTATGACCACTCGCAACTCCCAGTGGCCGTGGTACACCTTTGGTCTGACCCAGTATGGTCATGCTTATGTTCTTATGATAGCACATGCAAAGTGGAATAGTTTTAGGACAAATGTGGACATTGGAGGAAAAGCAGAATGTGAAATCAGGGAACAGGTTTGATTACAATTAAAACGTTTATAATGGTAGGGACACTGCCAAGCTGGATTTACACCGTACACACCCTTAGGCATAGAATATTCAGCACCCCCTAGCCTACAGCTGACCTAAATGTAAAAATGTAATAAGAAAATCCAAAAAGGAGATTGAAGAACAGCTAGCCAAAAACTCAAAAGCTAATAACAAAATGTTTTTTAAGTTAATCAGAAGCAGGAAGCCTGCTAAACAACCAGTGGGGCCTCTGGACGATCGAGATAAAAAAGGAGCACTTAAAGATGATAAAGTAATTGCAGAGAAACTAAATGAATTCTTTGCTTCAGTCTTCACGGCTGAGGATGCTAGGGAGATTCCCAAACCTGAGCTGTTCTTTGTACGTGACAAATCTGAGGAATTGTCACAGATTGAAGTGTCACTAGTGGAGGTTTTGGAATTAATTGAGAAACTTAACAATAACAAGTCACCAGGACCAGATGGCATTCACCCAAGAGTTCTGAAAGAACTCAAATGTGAAATTGCGGAACTATTAATAATGGTTTGTAACCTGTCTTTTAAATCAGCTACTGTACCCAGTGACTGGAAGATAGCTAATGTAATGCCAATATTTAAAAAGGACTCTACAGATGATCCCGGCAACTACAGACCGGTGAGTCTAACGTCAGTGCCAGCAAATTAGTTGAAACAATAGTAAAGTATAAAATTGTAAGACACATAGAAGAACATGAATTGTTGGGCAAAAGTCAACATGGTTTCTGTAAAGGGAAATCATGTCTTACTAATCTATTAGAGTTCTTTGAAGGGTTCAACAAACATGTGGACAAGGGGTATCCAGCGGACGTAGTGTACTTAGATTTCCAGAAAGCTTTTGACAAGGTCCCTCACCAAAGGCTCTTACATAAATTAAGTTGTCATGGGATAAGAGGGAAGATTCTTTCATGGATCAAGAACTGGTTAAAAGACAGGGAACAAAGGGTAGGAATCAATGGTAAATTTTCAGAATGGAGAGGGGTAACTAGTGGTGCTCACCAAGGGTCAGTCCTAGGACCAATCCTATTCAACTTATTCATAAATGATCTGGAGAAAGGGGTAAACAGTGAGGTGGCAAAGTTTGCAGATGATACTAAACTGCTCAAGATAGTTCAGACCAAAGCAGACTGTGAAGAACTTCAAAAAGATCTCACAAAACTAAGTGACTGGGCAACAAAATAGCAAATGAAATGTAATGTGGATAAATGTAAAGTAATGCACATTGGAAATAATAACCCCAACTATACATACAATATAATGGGGGTTAATTTAGCTACAACTAATCAGGAAAAAGATCTTGGAGTCATCGTGGATAGTTTTCTGAAGACCTCCAAGCAGTGTGCAGCGGCAGTCAAAAAAGCAAACAGGATGATAGGAATCATTAAAAAAGGGATAGAGAATAAGACGGAGAATATCTTATTGCCCTTATATAAATCCATGGTACATTCACATCTTGAATATTGCATACAGATGTAGTCCCCTCATCTCAAAAAAAGATATATTGGCATTAGAAAAGGTTCAGAAAAGGGCAACTAAAATGATTAGGGGTTTGGAAAAGGGCCCATATGAGGAGAGATTAAAGAGACTAGGACTTTTCAACTTGGGAAAGAGGAGACTAAGGGGGGATATGTTAGAGGTATATAAAATCATGAGTGATGTGGAGAAAGTGAACAATGAAATTAATGGGCAGCAGGTTTAATACACATAAAAGGAAGTTCTTCTTCACTCAGCGCACAGTCAGCCTGTGGAACTGCTTGCCTGAGGAGATTGTGAAGGCTAGGACTAAAACCGGGTTTAAAAGAGAACTAGATAAATTCATGGAGGTTAAGTCCATTAATGGCTATTATCCAGGATGGGGAAGGAATGATATCCCTAGCCTCTGTTTGTCAGTGGGTGGAGATGGATGGCAGGAGAGAGATCACCTGATCATTAGCAGTTAGTTTCACTCCCTCTGGGGCACCCGGCATTGGCCATTGTTGGTAGAGAGGATAGTGGGCTGAATGGACCTTTGGTCTAACCCAGTATGGCCATTATTATGTTCGTGTTTTCCACTAAAACTTTTAACCCACTTTTAACTTTTAGGTGCCCCTAGAATGTCAGTACCCCTAGACACGTGACTACCGTGCCTAATTGGAAATCTGACCTTGGACACTGCAGAAAACAAACATATAACAGAA
This sequence comes from Eretmochelys imbricata, assembly GCF_965152235.1. Classification (NCBI taxonomy): domain Eukaryota; kingdom Metazoa; phylum Chordata; order Testudines; family Cheloniidae; genus Eretmochelys; species Eretmochelys imbricata. The sequence continues at coordinate 88,159,660 of NC_135572.1, read as the reverse complement.
TGCCAAGAAAATGAGAATGGGGGTTAAATGCAGTTAATGGGAGTTAAAAGCAGAACCAGTGCCAGCTCAATCTGGAGGCTAGCCACTGTCTAGATGGCGGGACCTCATAAACAGGGACATGACCAGGTTGGACTTAATGGAGGAACAAGCCATGGACAGGAATGAATGGTGATGCTGTACTATTCTCCATGTCTGAAAAGATGCTCTGGGATGAAAGATGAATTTACTTTTCATCATTCAAATTCCATCTTGAGACTCACTTCTTTGCAATGCTCACAAGAAGACAGTCAGCAGTAGCAATTAATGGACCAAATTCACTGGCTCGTACCAGATGCTTTTCACTGCTCTAGTTCAAAGCAGCCCTAAAGCTGATCGATCTGGTGTCTAAAGATTCCCCTATACACCCATCATAATGGCTTCCATGTTATTCCCCTCCTGGTACTATGCTCAGGGAATTTTCCCCCAGAAAAGGTATTTAGCTAGAAGAAACCTAAATCCCAGAAATCTCTAAATACCAGAATGGGCCCTATGGACAGCAGGCAGAAGTAAAAGTTGCCTTGAGTGTGCTATAACTTACATTTAGGAATGAATCAGTTCATAGCTGGCTCCAAGTTTTGATGGACCCACCTACCTATTCTTAAAGGTCTAGAAAACATGACCTGTGAGGGAATATTGAAAAAAAAAAAAGGGGTTGTTTAGTCTGGAGAAGAGAAGACTGAAATGGGACATGATAATAGTTTTCAAGTACATAAAAGGTTGTTACAAGGAGGAGGGAGAAGAATTGTTCTTCTTAACCTCTGAGGATAGGACAAGAAGCAATGGGCTTAAGTTGCAGCAAGGGAGGTGTAGGTTTGACATTAGGAAAAACTTCCTAACTGTCAGGTTGGTTAAGCACAGGAATAAATTGCCTAGTGAGGTTGTGGAATCTCCATCATTGGGGATTTTTAAGAGCAGGTTAGATAAACACCTGGCAAGAATGGTCTAGATCAGTGGTTATCAAACTAGAGCTGCCGCTTGTTCAGGTAAAGCCCATGGCAGGCCAGGCTGGTTTGTTTACCTGCTGTGTCTGCACGTTCAGCCAATCACGGCTCCCACTGGCCACGGTTCGCCGCTCCAGGCCAATGGGGGCTGCAGGAAGGGCAGCCAGCACATCCCTCAGCCCACGTCACTTCCCACAGCCCCCATTGGCCTGGAGCTGTGAACCGCAGCCAGTGGGAGCTGCGATTGGCCGAACCTGTGGACGCGGTCGGTAAACAAACTGGCCCGGCCAACCAGGGGCTTTCCCTGAACAAGCAGCGGCCCTAGTTTGAGATCCACTGGTCTAGATAATACTTAGTGTCTGCCACGAGTGCAGGGGACTGGACTAGATGACCTCTCAAGGTGTCTTCCAGGCCTATGATTCAATGATTCTTGCACAAGCACAGTGTATCTTGCCAAATAAGTGCATGTAAGAATTTTTTTTTAATCAAGTTGGGATTTAACAATGCTGAAAATGCTAATTCATGTCTTCCCAAAAGAACTAAAGCTCTTAGTTGTATAGAAAGATGCTCATTGAGACATCAAAGATGTATATACATCTGAATAAAGAAATATTGCTGTCCCTGTTGTACCTTTGGCAATTAAGCATTGGTAGCTTCCTTTTCCCGAGAAGCAGCTTTCTTTGAAACATTTACAATGAGGATTCTCCCATTTTCCAAAGCCTTAGTTTTAAACAAATAAATAAAAAAATCACCCGATTTTGCTGGCTTTGTTCACTGGCATTTGTTTCCGCTTAGCACAGGGGACTTTACAGGTACAAAATTCTCTTAAATCCCCCACTCTTATGTCCTTCACCTTCCTCTAAGCATATCTGAGACTTTGAGTGATTCCTTTTGCAGCCATCTGGATTTTTTTCCCCTTTCTATTTCACACTGTTTTCATTTCTATCCTGTAACATCTTTTTCCTTTCCGCAAGCACAATCTCAGAAGTTTGCTTGTGTTAAAAAAAAATCAAACTTTCCCAGAGTTAGGGAATGCAAGAGGTTGTATTTCCAAGAAAAAAATGTTTTGACATCACTATTCTTTTAAAATGTAATAATAAATATACAAATAATAATAATGATCATAATATTAATAAAAAATAAAATATATCTAGCTCTTTAATAGCCTTGTGGATAGGGATCTAGAAAGACTGGGAACCAATAGAGTAGGGTTCAATTCCTGGCTCTGACACTGGTCTGCTGGGTGACCTTGGCAAGTCACATGCAATATCAGGACTAGGTATTATGACTACTAGCAGTAGTTTAAGCTCATCCATTATTATCCCTGGCTGGGATTTTTGAAGAAGCCTATGGAAATTAGGATTCCAATACCCATTACATTTCAATGGAATTTGGACAACTAAGATTATAGAGGAAACATGCTAACAGACTAACGTGACAGAGCTATTTAATAAAATATCCCATACTTGTGAGGCTATCATGTCTAAAAGAACCAACATGAAACTGAATTGTATTTACTTTAAACAGAAATAGGTCTGAACTTGAATCCTGTATTACCAAGTTTATCGGCTCATCCCGTATTGTGAGTTTACCAGTTTAAAGGTGTTGGTATGTGTCAGTAAATGTTAATCCTTTTAGTCCTTTGCTTTGCTCGCTTCACACCAGAGGTTAGAATCTGCCTGTGTTCCCTTAGGGAGCTAGCTGAGCTCTTGATGCAGGATATTTACATATTAACTATTCTCCCCAAATCTGGTATCAGCAAAGGCTCTGTTAATAAGTAAGGCCAAAGTGTTGGTCCATAAGCTGTGAATCACCTATATTCAGGAATTTCTTATAATTGAGTGTTAGACGATAATCCATCACGACTGGTACCTGCAAGTCTGTGTGAAAAAAGATGTTCATTAAAAAGACCCCCTTCAATTACCAAAAGAGACTACAGGGATATAAGCAGGACTGTTTGTTTGATAAGGAACAATTGTTATTGCAGATGTTTTCTGTAATGATGAAATGGGAATATATTAAAAGATGTTTTGGGGAACTGCTAGATGCTCTCCTCCCCTCCCTCCCACCCACTTAGGGATTTCTAACCCAGTCACTTTCCCTTTTTACTTATCAGTCATGTAACATAATATTCCATAAAGGAAATACCATAAGTAATGAGGTACATAAAAATGTTTAAACATAACATATGGCAAAATCGATCATTGAAAAGTATGTTTCCGTTCACAGGGATTTCTTTGTCCTATAAAAAGCAGAAATATTGGGGATTAGGTGGAAAAATGCCAGCATCTCACCATATACAGAAGAGAGAGATACAGAGGACAGCTCTTTACCTTACACCAAGGATGGTAATGTATCTATTTTTTCTGTATTCCGTATGGTGCTGTACTAACCTGTGATTGATAGTCTTTGATAAAATAATTCCATTTGAGCCTGCTATTTGACAATCTTGATTTGCTATTAAATTCAGACATGAAACAAAGATCTGATACCACCAGTCCTCCATGGAACTCCCCTTGAAATCAGTGTCACTGGCTTCCTTCACATGAAAGATCTAGACCTAATAGAACATACTATTGACCCAGATTCTCATATGATCTAAATTGGTGTAGCTCCATTGAAATCAATAGGGTTACACTGATTTACACTAGCTGAGATATGGCCCAAGTATGTGTAAATAGGCCTGGTCTTGCAGTGCGTGTTTATGCATACTTGACACTCAAAATACTGACAGCTTTATGTGTGGATGAACTGCATTAGCAGGTGTCCATGACACCACAGCCAGACCCTCTTTTGAGACTATGGCTATGTCTACACAGCACACTAAGCCTGGGCACTGACTCAAGTTTAAGCCCAAGACCCCCTTCCATCTGCACAGAAATAAGTGTGACTCGGGACAGGAACCCCTCTGGACTCGGGCCCACAGACCCTGCTCTGCTCAGGGTGAGTGGATCAGAGCCCAAGTCCCACTATGATGCACGTCAAAACCCAAGCATTTTGAAATGTGGATGCAGTCCAAATCTGGGTTGCCAGACTAGGGTCTGGAGAGTTCACCAACACTATCCCATAATCTCCTTGGGCTGTTTTTCTTAGCCTTTCCATCCCCAAAATTCCCATTTGCTTTCCAAGAAACTTAGAAGCAACCTCCTTGTTCAAATGCAGCTACTCAGTGTTTAACTCTTCATTTCCACATGGATTGCTCAACTGGAAAAGTTAGCCTTCCTGTGTATTAGCTATGCCCAGCACTATGAAAATGTCCTGCATCAAGTGTGCAGCTAAGTGGCCAGAGGAATGTAGCCAAATTCTAACCCCTGGTGTGAGAAGAGCAAGACATTCAGCTTCAGCAAGAACGCATGAAATAATCATGTCTACAAAGCTATATCTGATCAGTTGGTGGTTCTGGGGATCAAACCAGTGGCTGGCGGCTGCAGAACAATACAGAGAGCAAATCAAGCAGCTGAAGACAGAGTACCACACAGCCAAATATTCTAAGAGCACCTCTGGGAACTCCCCATCTTCTTTCCTCTTTTTATGAGGAATTTGACTGGGAACTGTAGTGAGCATTCAGATCACAGAATTGCATGACAGTCTGCAGAGCAGGGATGATACCCTTATCACCCTCCAGTCACAGGCACTGCCGGAGGACAGCCCTCTGCTGTGTGAAGGGCAAGAAGTGATCATGGTGCTGAGGTTGGTAACCGACGAGGCTCCGCCACCGGAGCAACTGGAACACATCCTGGGTCTGTACTCAGAGGATTTGGGGAACAGCCCAACTAAGATCAGAGCAAGCGCTGGCACCAGAGCCAGGTAAATTTCTGCTGCCATGTTTATTGTCATTGATACATGGATGGGAGAAATTTCCAACTTATGGCCCTATTAAGTTATTCTTTCAAGTCAGGGTTTGCTTCCATTCAGGACAGAACCCGCATTTCCCCTAGCATCCCCCCACTTTGCCTCCAACACCAAGTGGGATTCAAAATGGACACTTCAAAATAAGGAAAAAATGTTAAACAGGATGCTATTATGAAAATTTCATTAGTTACTTGCTGATTGCTATAAGTATGGGTTGGGACTCCACAATTAGTAGCCTTGCTTACCCCTCCTGTCTCATACAGCAGGAACCTATAAATAGGCCACATCCACACTGTTTTGGACCATCTGTAAACTGAGTTTCAAAAAACTTGGCTGCTGTGAGTCCAAACAAAACTGGAGTGTGTATTTAAGTCCTTTACAGGCTTTAATATATGAGTCAAACTTACAGTGGAGTGTGTCTGTCTATATTAGGAGTCCTCTGATGGCATTTACAAACTCCACACTGGGCAACAAGAGGTTAAGCAACTACTCTGTGCCCAACCAGCCCCACCACACCTATAGCAAATGTTCCAAGTGGAGGAGGTGTTAAAAGGCAGGGGAACCGCTCATTTGGTGGCAATCCAGGGAAAAGAGCAGACCTGCTACCTGCAGCTCCAGCAGATAAACTTTTCCAAAGACAACTGTCCAAAGGTCCCTCCCTGAGGGTAGGGAGGACCTGCCACCACTGTTCCCTTTAAGCTGTGCGCATGTGAGAGCCTGAGTGAGTGTCTGATTGGCTGCTAGCCTGCAGGGGGCGGGCATTAGGGTGTCCCTTTGTTTGCGTCAGGGAAGCCTGGCTGTTTAAAAATAGCCAGAGCTTCGCGAACCAGCTGAGCGGCAGCGAACCAGCTGAGCAGCGGGGACAGCAGAGCAGCTCACAGCAGGAGTTTGCCTGGGAGTTCGCCTGGAGTGAGCCCAGTGAGGCTTACGTCTTGCAAACTGCTCTGAGGAAGCTCGTAGTAGGAAGGTGATATGGAAGGGGGGGGGGGTTCAGCTGTTGTGACCTGCACTGGATGTGCCATGTTTGTCTTTCTTCCACAGGACAGAAGCGACTTTGTCTGTACAAAGTGCAAGCTGGTCTCCATATTGGAAGAGAAGATTGAAGGTCTGGAGCAACAGATAACGACCCTGCGTTGCATACGAGAAACCGAGGATTTTCTGGACAAAACTCAGGATAGGCTTCTAGGGGCACAAAGCTCTAAAGATATAGAGCAGGTTGCACAGAGGAGCCAAGAGGCCAGTGAAGAAGCTTGGCAACATGTGACCTCCAGAAGAGGTAAGCGGAATGTCCGGGTTCCAGTAACACAGACACAGGTAACTAACCGCTTTCATGTTCTCTCCGCAGGTACCGTTGCGGAGAGTGGACCAGATGATATGTCTGGGGCGAGAAAGCAGAAGGAGACTCCGCTGGTTGGAAGGCATGAGATGCAATGTCCTGAGGTTGGGGGTTCCACGACCACCACTCCCAAGAGGAGAAGGCGGGTGGTGGTGGTCGGGGACTCTCTCCTCCGGGGGACTGAGTCATCTATCTGCCGCCCTGACCGGGAAAACCGAGAAGTCTGCTGCTTGCCGGGGGCTAAGATTTGCGATGTGACGGAGAGACTGCCGAGACTCATCAAGCCCTCGGATCGCTACCCCTTCCTGCTTCTCCACGTGGGCACCAATGATACTGCCAAGAATGACCTTGAGCGGATCACTGCGGACTACGTGGCTCTGGGAAGAAGGATAAAGGAGTTTGAGGTGCAAGTGGTGTTCTCGTCCATCCTCCCCGTGGAAGGAAAAGGCCTGGGTAGGGACCGTCGAATCGTGGAAGTCAACGAATGGCTACGCAGGTGGTGTCGGAGAGAAGGCTTTGGATTCTTTGACCATGGGATGGTGTTCCATGAAGGAGGAGTGCTGGGCAGAGACGGGCTCCATCTTACGAAGAGAGGGAAGAGCATCTTTGCCAGCAGGCTGGCTAACCTAGTGAGGAGGGCTTTAAACTAGGTTCACCGGGGGAAGGAGACCAAAGCCCTGAGGTAAGTGGGAAAGAGGGATACCGGGAGGAAGCACAGGCAGAAATGTCTGTAAGGGGAGGGCTCCTGCCTCATACTGGGAATGAGGGGCGATCAACAGGTTATCTCCAGTGCTTATATACGAATGCACAAAGCCTTGGAAACAAGCAGGGAGAACTGGAGGTCCTGGTGATGTCAAGGAACTATGATGTGATTGGAATCACAGAGACTTGGTGGGATAACTCACATGACTGGAGTACTGTCATGGATGGTTATAAACTGTTCAGGAAGGACAGGCAGGGCAGAAAAGGTGGGGGAGTAGCACTGTATGTAAGGGAGCAGTATGACTGCTCAGAGCTCCGGTACGAAACTGCAGAAAAACCTGAGTGTCTCTGGATTAAGTTTAGAAGTGTGTGCAACAAGAGTGATGTAGTGGTGGGAGTCTGCTATAGACCACCGGACCAGGGGGATGAGGTAGATGAGGCTTTCTTCCGGCAGCTCACGGAAGCTACTAGATCGCATGCCCTGATTCTCATGGGTGACTTTAATTTTCCTGATATCTGCTGGGAAAGCAATACTGCGGTGCATAGACAATCCAGGAAGTTTTTGGAAAGCGTAGGGGACAATTTCCTGGTGCAAGTGCTAGAGGAGCCAACTAGGGGGGGCGCTTTTCTTCACCTGCTGCTCACAAACCGGGTAGAATTAGTGGGGGAAGCAAAAGTGGATGGGAATCTGGGAGGCAGTGACCATGAGTTGGTTGAGTTCAGGATCCTGACGCAGGGAAGAAAGGTAAGCAGCAGGATACGGACCCTGGACTTCAGGAAAGCAGACTTCGGCTCCCTCAGGGAACGGATGGCCAGGATCCCCTGGGGGACTAACTTGAAGGGGAAAGGAGTCCAGGAGAGCTGGCTGTATTTCAAGGAATCCCTGTTGAGGTTACAGGGACATACCATCCCGATGAGTCGAAAGAATAGTAAATATGGCAGGCGACCATCTTGGCTTAACGGTGAAATCCTAGCGGATCTTAAACATAAAAAAGAAGCTTACAAGAAGTGGAAGGTTGGACATATGACCAGGGAAGAGTATAAAAATATTGCTCGGGCATGTAGGAATGAAATCAGGAGGGCCAAATCGCACCTGGAGCTGCAGCTAGCGAGAGATGTCAAGAGTAACAAGAAGGGTTTCTTCAGGTATGTTGGGAACAAGAAGAAAGCCAAGGAAAGTGTGGGCCCCTTACTGAATGAGGGAGGCAACCTGGTGACAGAGGATGTGGAAAAAGCTAATGTACTCAATGCTTTTTTTGCCTCTGTTTTCACTAACAAGGTCAGCTCCCAGACTGCTACGCTGGGCATCACAAAATGGGGAAGAGATGGCCAGCCCTCTGTGGAGATAGAGGTGGTTAGGGACTATTTAGAAAAGCTGGACGTGCACAAGTCCATGGGGCCGGACGAGTTGCATCCGAGAGTGCTGAAGGAATTGGCGGCTGTGATTGCAGAGCCATTGGCCATTATCTTTGAAAACTCGTGGCGAACCGGGGAAGTCCCGGATGACTGGAAAAAGGCTAATGTAGTGCCAATCTTTAAAAAAGGGAAGAAGGAGGATCCTGGGAACTACAGGCCAGTCAGCCTCACCTCAGTCCCTGGAAAAATCATGGAGCAGGTCCTCAAAGAATCAATCTTGAAGTACTTGCATGAGAGGAAAGTGATCAGGAACAGCCAGCATGGATTCACCAAGGGAAGGTCATGCCTGACTAATCTAATCGCCTTTTATCATGAGATTACTGGTTCTGTGGATGAAGGGAAAGCAGTGGATGTATTGTTTCTTGACTTTAGCAAAGCTTTTGACACGGTCTCCCACAGTATTCTTGTCAGCAAGTTAAGGAAGTATGGGCTGGATGAATGCACTATAGGGTGGGTAGAAAGCTGGCTAGATTGTCGGGCTCAACGCGTAGTGATCAATGGCTCCATGTCTAGTTGGCAGCCGGTGTCAAGTGGAGTGCCCCAGGGGTCAGTCCTGGGGCCGGTTTTGTTTAATATCTTCATAAATGATCTGGAGGATGGTGTGGATTGCACTCTCAGCAAATTTGCGGACGATACTAAACTGGGAGGAGTGGTAGATACGCTGGAGGGGAGGGATAGGATACAGAAGGACCTAGACAAATTGGAGGATTGGGCCAAAAGAAATCTGATGAGGTTCAATAAGGATAAGTGCAGGGTCCTGCACTTAGGATGGAAGAATCCAATGCACCGCTACAGACTAGGGACCGAATGGCTAGGCAGCAGTTCTGCGGAAAAGGACCTAGGGGTGACAGTGGACGAGAAGCTGGATATGAGTCAGCAGTGTGCCCTTGTTGCCAAGAAGGCCAATGGCATTTTGGGATGTATAAGTAGGGGCATAGCGAGCAGATCGAGGGACGTGATCGTCCCCCTCTATTCGACATTGGTGAGGCCTCATCTGGAGTACTGTGTCCAGTTTTGGGCCCCACACTACAAGAAGGATGTGGATAAATTGGAGAGAGTCCAGCGAAGGGCAACAAAAATGATTAGGGGTCTAGAACACATGACTTATGAGGAGAGGCTGAGGGAGCTGGGATTGTTTAGCCTGCAGAAGAGAAGAATGAGGGGGGATTTGATAGCTGCTTTCAACTACCTGAAAGGGGGTTCCAAAGAGGATGGCTCTAGACTGTTCTCAATGGTAGCAGATGACAGAACGAGGAGTAATGGCCTCAAGTTGCAGTGGGGGAGGTTTAGATTGGATATTAGGAAAAACTTTTTCACTAAGAGGGTGGTGAAACACTGGAATGCGTTGCCTAGGGAGGTGGTGGAATCTCCTTCCTTGGAAGTTTTTAAGGTCAGGCTTGACAAAGCCCTGGCTGGGATGATTTAACTGGGAATTGGTCCTGCTTCGAGCAGGGGGTTGGACTAGATGACCTTCAGGGGTCCCTTCCAACCCTGATATTCTATGATTCTATGATTCTATGATTCTATGTGCGCGCGTGCACAGATCCTAAACCCCACTCACACGGCAAAACACCGCGCAAACAAAAATTTGCACAGAAGCACAAAAATTTGCACAGAAGAGATTTTTTGCACACACGGCCTGTCAAAAATTAGAGGGAACTGGCTCTGGACTTTGGTAATTCCCTTTATTTTTTGTTTGGACTTCCCTAGCAGGGAAAGCCCTTGGACTGAACTGGCCCAGGAGAGTGGGCCATACCATGGGAGGAGGCAGTTGCTGCTTGAGAAAGAGAACTATCATGCCACATGCCACCACTGAAGATGTCTTGAAATGAGCAAGCACCCTTCACATTGACTTAGCCTGGATGGTAACTTTGGGACAATTGCAAGGAGGGAGGGGGAGATAAAGATAGGAAATGGCCCAGGGAGGGCAGCCTTAAGCAGCCTCGGCTATTAGATCAGTAATAGCCCTCAAAAGGCCTCAAAGGGCCACTCAGAGTCCAGTGGAGTGAGAGGGCCCAGGCTCCCCTTCCAAGAACCCCCTGCCTTAGCCATGACCAACCAACCCCTGAATGAGGACCATCACAAGTTCGCATGCCTGGCATTCAGCTTGGTCTGTGCATGGACACAGGGTGCTTTCAAGGAGACTGTACTGTAGTGGTGGGCAACCTGAGGCCCATGGGCCATATGCCGCCCATCAGGGTAAGCCCCTGGCAAGTCGCAAGACAGTTTGTTTACATTGACCGTTCCCACGCATGGCTGCCCGCAGCTCCCAGTGGCCACAGTTCACCGTTCCTGGCCAGTGGGAGCTGCGGGAAGCAGCGACACAGCACAGCATGACAGTTGCACTCTTTGCTTGTGTGTATTGGTTCACAAATGCAATACTATCTTGAGTCTACTCCTGGTGAAAAGGTTCCTCATTCTCCTCACAGATATTGTGCAAAATACAGCAGGCCACAATAATACAAACTGCCTGAGGACACTAGAATCTAAATGGTTTTGAAGGCTGTACCAATGGGACTTCAGTCTGCCAAATGCACTTTACATCAGCTACTGAGCTATACAGCTACTGAGTGGTAGTTGAACATTCTTTTCTCAGGGCATCTGAAATCAGGGTATGGTTTCATAAGCCATGGAAACAGGGGTAAAGTGTGGTCCCCTAGAATAAGAATGGGACAGTAATGTCAATTTATAACAATGTCATTCAGGAGAAATAATGTCCCAGTTTGTCCATGAAGGTAAAGTCCTGATCCCCAGAACACCCTGGCATCTTGCAACCTGCCAATACATCCCATACTAGTGTCCATGAATCTGGATAATGATGGATTGGTACCCTTAGAGGTTTATGAACTTGTGTTCTCCCTGCAGAGGGCAAGCTACAGACACTTGAGTTCCATCAGTGCCCATGGCACAGTTTGGAAAGCCCATTCTCTCAAAACCAGCAATTATTTCAGGAACGTTTGTAGTGCCCACCATCTCTGGACACATCATAGTCCTGATAGCCTCACAAACCTCTGCCTCAACAACCCCCACAGTTAGTTTACCAACTCCAAACTAGTTAGCCATTGACCTGTAGCAGTCTGGGATAGCCAGCTTCCAGGTTGCTATAGCAACCCACTTCTTGACTGTCATGGTCTCCTTCCTGTGGGTGTTGTGGCACTGAAGGGGTGGGGCAAGCTGATCATGAGCCTCCAGGAACATGTGCTTCTACTTGTGAAAGTTCTGGACCCAGTGCTGTCCATCCCACTGTGATCCCACCAGTCTGTGCTTGTGGTCCTGTTCCAGAGATGCTGGTCTACACAGGTGGAATTTGCAGCTAAAACAACAGACATGAACAGCATGAGATGGGTCAAAAGGTGCCTTTGGAAGGTCAAAAATTGCTAAAATGTCCACAAATGCCTTGCAGATGCTCCACTTAATTCATGAAATAGGACTGACAGTGTGAGTTGGAGAAGTTCTTCCACCAGTTTGGGATCCATGTTGATGACTCTGGCTGCTGAGAGTGTAGAGACCTAAAATGGCTTGGCAGGCTAAAATCACCCAAAATACTTTCAGTCAACATCAGCAGGACAGACAGACAAATTCTCTCACAACCCACTATGAACTAAACTCTAGACCAGCTAGAACTGCGAGGGCACTAGGAACCTTGAGATACAATGGTATGCACCCACAGAGGCTGATGTTCAGACTGGGGTCATCATAGTGCAATATGGACACACCAGCGTAGTTGTGAGGTCCAGATTTCTAGTGCAATGTGGACATTGAGGCATGGACTTGGAAACATCAAGTCTACAAGCACGAGTCATAAAGATCCAGACTTAGCCTATCTGGCCTTCTACTCAATGGTCTGACGCAGTATAATATTTCCATTTGATGTACCTTGGAAGTATAGAGAAATCTTGTAAAACATATTGCAGGGTCAAAGAATCAGTCTTCAACATGATGGAGACATAAGACAGCCATAGATCAATATAAGCATGGTAATAACTGTAGTTGGAGACCAGAAACAACACTGGTTATTCAAAAAGTCAACAAAGTCAATTAAGGGAAATCTGTCAACAACAGTCTCCCTTCCAGAATTAATCTTATGATTTGCTTCCAGCTTTTCAAATCACCTGTTTGTTGTTATATTTGACAAGCATTTTCCCTTTTCAATTGGAACAGTTAGCTCTCTCTTTAGGTTTTGGCTTTTTAATAGGTTAGTTCATGCCAGCTCTTGGCTTTTAGCTAGAAAACCAAAAATTATTTGTAATGAACTGAAACTTCTCTCTTGTTCTGATGTGCTGTTTGCAGTGGTGTCCTTTCTGGCTTCCAGATGTCAAGCTGGGGTTTGAATCAACTCTCACTGGCCCGTATTGTTAATGAAAAGTTTTTGATAGCCCTTCTGGAGTGTCAGTTTCAAATACACAAATTATAGAAAACAGGTTGTTTTCTTGCTTGTTTCTCACTCTTGTTTTTGTTTTTTCAAAAGGGAAACGTATATACTTATATATAAACTGTAACTAAAAAAAAAGTATACAGTTAGGAGTAACAGATTTAAGAAGTAAAGAAACCCTGAGGTGGACAACACCTGAATAACTTGTCCACAGAAGAAACTTCTTCCTCATGGTAATTAGTTAGTGGTTGGTTTATGCCATGAAGTACAACAGTTTATATAGTGTCTAAATATTTTTTTTAATACTACTCTGAGTAATCAAAGAATGTTCTCATCATAAATGTCTAATCCAGAACCTTGCACCCATGTCAAGAGTAAGGTCAGGGATCTGTGCTAGCACAATTGTTTGCAGAACTGGGGCTATTGTTTGTTAAATGTAATTGTGCATCTAATTAGGATATGTTAAACACTTTATTCTGAGCAGACAGTTAGTTTCCACTGAATAGTCTCTGCTTGTGGAGCATTACAAAAACTAAACTCCCTGAATCAAGAAGATTGTAACAAGGTATATCATTTGACAATACCTTAAAAGAAGTGTGTGTTATCTGTTTAGAAGGATAATGGATGTTCAGAACATACAAACAGAGAAATGAGTTGAAAACGTACAATTCTTTTTCTGGAAGTTTTCACATAATGCTACTTTATTTCCTAAAATCCAGAACCTTAACTCACAAGAACCAAAAAAAAAAAAAAAAAAAAAAGAGGGAGAAAGCAGGCTACTCCGTATGGCAAAGAGGCAGAGATCACCACATCTTGCTCTAGGTTGGCTCTTTGCAGACTGATTGCTGCTTGACTCAATCACATCCATCCCTAGAGAGCCCCTGAGCTTGCAAGTAGGTCCAGGAAAACCTCTGAGAATTTAATCATTTTCAATACACCGTAATGGGAACAGCCAATATTGCCTTAGATAGGATTGCAAAACAACAACATTTAGAAGGTATATTGATCCCTCATTCAGCCATAAACCAAACTCTGACAGCACTTGGTAAGAATGCACCCTTCCCCCACAGGCAAAATTATTTCATAATTGTACATTTTGGGGGTTCTTCCATTTTCATCTAAAGCAGTGTCACTGGCCATTGTCAGAGGCAGGATACTAGATTAGGTGGATCAATGATCTTTTCCAGTATTGCAATTCCTATGTAAGTTATGCATGTGGGAAATCATGGGAACGGCACAAGGATACGACTCTATTTTCACATCCTGCATAAGGAATAATCCTGACACTTTTGGGGGGGCAAAATGTCCCGTGCTGGTTTCTCTAATCAAACAGTGGTGGATTTGTTGTCCTATTTATCATTTTTTAAATAAGAATTTAGATTCTACAGGGTACCATCTCAAAAATTACAGCAATTTTAAAGCATGTTAAAATTGATATTGGTCCTGCTTCACAATGTCCTTTTATACCTCCTTTGTTATAGACTTTCTCCAAATGTGGAGCGAATTAGAGCAGATTGGCTATTCAGCCCATAAATATCACTTAGATACTCACCTCCTGTTGTTCAGGAACAGGCAGAAGGTGTTTTAAAGCTAGCACTTCTCTGGCTAAGGTAACAGTTAGAGGCTGGCTGAATGTGCTTAACTGGTAATTTCAACACTTGGAGTCCTGGCCCTGCTCACAAGTGAGAAACTAACAGACATTTATCATAGCATGCACCACCTTAGTTTAATTGGTTGTATTTCTGATTGATATATCACCGTAGTAGGTCTGGGGCTGCAAAGCAATGTGTAGTATTTTAAAATGACTAGGGAAGCTGGAATTCCATGACTAAAACATTCACAGTTTTGTCACATTATGTTATGTATGAATGATATGTTGCGTTATGTAAGTACAAAGTTGTAGTACTCTTGGTGCTGAAAAATGTAGAACAATATACAATAATTTTCAACTGAGGAAATCACAAGCAGGTCAGTCTTGCATTGGTGTTCCAGGAACAGCAAAGACTCAGACCACCACCAAGGAATGTTTGCTGCAGGCTTTTCTCCTGTTACTGTAAGCTGTTTGATAGCAAACAATATGGTGTCAGAATGTCATAAATTGTAATAAATATTTGTAACTTCTAATGATCTGAGTATCTTTTTGTTTTGGCTAAAGGCATTATAGAGTTTATTATGGTTTATTTACTGAAAAATAACAACTGAAGTAGACTAACTTAAAAATTCAGCTATGCATCCCTCACTCAGGCAAAACTATCATTAAAACCAACAGCCTAACCTGTTTTATCGTTGAAACCAATGGGAGTGTTGTCTTAATAAGAATTGCAGAACTGGGCTATACATAGGTGCTGGAACTAGGTGTGCTCGGGGTGCAGCTGCACCCCTGGCTTTAATGGCTTTAACCCATAATATACAGGGTTTACAGTTTGGTTCAATGGCCCTCAGCACCCTGACTATACAAATTGTTTCAGCGCCACGGGGGCCGTAAGATGCTAAAGTTAAAATTTTTCATTACTTACGTACTAACAGAAAGGAAAGTCTGTTGCTTTCCCCCTTTTGCATCATGTCTTGTAACTTTTACTAGAAATTCACTTATTAATATTCTCAACACTACAGTAAAACAGGTAAAGTTTAAGCTCACATGGGCTGGAAAGTTTGAATTAGAGTTGAGCCATCATACAGATTATTCCCCACACTCAGAACTGCAGATCAGACAGTCTGTTAGATGATTCATTGTTTTTAGGTCTTTTGTGAGGAAAAAAAGATCTGTTACTAGGGCTGTGAGGTCTCTTGCAGCAAAAGCTCAAACCAAGTGAAATTGGGCAAATCTATTAATCTAGAATGCTTGCTAGAGCACCCAAATTTCCAATAGCTATGCAGAGGCTATTTAGGGATCCATATGTACTGTCAAGGTTCCTTCCCCACTCTGAACTCTAGGGTACAGATGTGGGGATGTGCATGAAAGACCCCCTAAGCTTATTCTTACCAGCTTAGGTTAAAAACTTCCGCAAGGTACAAACTTTGCCTTGTTCTTGAACCCTATGCTGCCACCACCAAGTGTGTTAAACAAAGAACAGGGAAAGAGCCCACTTGGCGATATCTTCCCCCCAAAATATCCCCCCAATCCCTACACCCCCTTTCCTGGGGACGGCTTGATAAAAATCCTCACCAGTTTGCATAGGTGAACACAGACCCAAACCCTTGGATCTTAAGAACAATGAAAAAGCAATCAGGATCTTAAAAGAAGAATTTTAATTAAAGAAAAAGTAAAAGAATCACCTCTGTAAAATCAGAATGGTAAATACCTCACAGGGTAATCAGATTCAAAACATAGAGAATCCCTCTAGGCAAAACCTTAAGTTACAAAAAGCCACAAAAACAGGAATATACATTCCATCCAGCACAGCTTATTTACCAGCCATTTAAACAAAAGGAAATCGAATGCATTTCTAGCTAGATTACTTACTAACAAGTTCTAATACTCCATTCCATCTTTGAAAACTCGTGGCAAAGTCATGGATGACTGGAAAAAGGCTAATGTAGTGCCAATCTTTAAAAAAGGGAAGAAGGAGGATCCTGGGAACTACAGGCCAGTCAGCCTCACCTCAGTCCCCGGAAAAATCTTGGAGCAGGTCCTCAAAGAATCAATCCTGAAGCACTTACATGAGAAGAAAGTGATCAGGAACAGTCAGCATTGATTCACCAAAGGAAGGTCATGCCTGACTAATCTAATTGCCTTCTATGATGAGATTACTGGTTCTGTGGATGAAAGGAAAGCAGTGGATGTATTGTTTCTTGACTTTAGCAAAGCTTTTGACACGGTTTCCCACAATATTCTTGTCAGCAAGTTAAAGAAGTATGGGCTGGATGAATGCACTATAAGGTGGGTAGAAAGTTGGCTAGATTGTTGGACTCAACGGGTAGTGATCAATGGCTCCATGTCTAGTTGGCAGCCGGTGTCAAGTGGAGTGCCCCAGGGGTCGGTCCTAGGGCCGGTTTTGTTCAATATCTTCATAAATGATCTGGAGCATGGTGTGAATTGCACTCTCAGCAAATTTGTGGATGATACTAAACTGGGAGGAGTGGTAGATACGCTGGAGGGCAGGGATAGGATACAGAGGGACCTAGACAAATTGGAGGATTGGGCCAAAAGAAATCTGATGAGATTCAATAAGGATAAGTGCAGGGTCCTACACTTAGGATGGAAGAACCCAATGCACAGCTACAGACTAGGGACCGAATGGCTAGGCAGCAGTTCTGCGGAAAAGGACCTAGGGGTGACAGTGGACGAGAAGCTGGATATGAGTCAGCAGTGTGCCCTTGTTGCCAAGAAGGCCAATGGCATTTTGGGATGTATAAGTAGGGGCATAGCGAGCAGATCGAGGGACGTGATCGTCCCCCTCTATTCGACATTGATGAGGCTTCATCTGGAGTACTGTGTCCAGTTTTGGGCCCCACACTACAAGAAGGATGTGGATAAATTGGAGAGAGTCCAGCGAAGGGCAACAAAAATGATTAGGGGTCTGGAACACATGACTTATGAGGAGAGGCTGAGGGAACTGGGATTGTTTAGTCTGCAGAAGAGAAGAATGAGGGGGGATTTGATAGCTGCTTTCAACTACCTGAGAGGTGGTTCCTGAGAGGATGGTTCTAGATTATTCTCAGTGGTAGAAGAGGACAGGACAAGGAGTAATGGTCTCAAGTTGCAGTGTGGGAGGTTTAGGTTGGATATTAGGAAAAACTTTTTCACTAGGAGGGTGGTGAAACAGTGGAATGCGTTACCTAGGGAGGTGGTAGAATCTCCTTCCTTAGAAGATTTTAAGGTCAGGCTTGACAAAGCCCTAGCTGGGATGATTTAATTGGGGATTGGCCCTGCTTTGAGCAGGGGGTTGGACTAGCTGACCTCCTGAAGTCCCTTCCAACCCTGATATTCTATGATTCCTGTTCTGCTCCCGACAAAAGCATCACACAGACAGACAGACCCTTTGTCCGCCCCTCCCCCTCCCGCAGCTTTGAAAGTATCTTGTCTCCTCATTGGTCATTTTGGTCAGGTGCCAGCGAGGTTATCTTAGCTTCTTAACCCTTTACAGGTAAAAGGACTTTGCCTCTGGCCAGGAGGGATTTTATAGCACTGTATACAGAAAGGTGGTTACTCTTCCCTTTATATTTATGACATGTACAGTTTAGGAAAGGTCAGGAAAATAAGGGAGTGGAACCTACCCATGCATCAGCAGGTCTTTCCCTATCCCTTTCCAAATTCATAGGGTAAACTTGTTTAAGACAGGTTTCAGAGTGGTAGCCATGTTAGTCTGCATCAGCAAAAACAACGAGGAGTCCTTGTGGCACCTTAGAGACTAACACATTTATTTGGGCATAAGCTTTCGTGGGATAAAACCCACTTCATCAGATGCATGGAGTGGAAAACACAGTAGAGAGGTGTAAATACACAGCATATGAAAAGATGGTAGTTGCCTTATCAACTGGGTGGTCAGTGCTAACGAGCCAATTCAGTTAAGGTGGAAGTGGGCTATTCTCAATAGTTGACAAGAAGGGAGGAAAAATCAGTTTTGTAATGCTAATGAGTTCAATGTAATCAAGATGGCCTATTTCAAACAGTTGACAAGAAGGTGTGAGTATCAGCAGGGGTCTTTACTCCCTGTGGCGGATGTTCCTGGAGGTTTATGATCGGCTTGCCCCACCCCTTCAGTGCCACAACACACACAGGAAGGAGGCCATGACAGTCAAGAAGTGGGTTGCTATAGCAACCTGGAAGCTGGCTACCTCAGACTGCTACAGTCAATGGCTAACTAGTTTGGAGTTGGTAAATTAACTGTGGGGGTTGCTGAGGCAGAAGTTTGTGAGATGATCAGGACTATGATGTGTCCAGAGATGGTGGGCACTACAAACGTTCCTGAAATAATTGCCGGTTTTGAGAGAATGGGCTTTCCAAACTGTGCCATGGCCATTGATGGATCTCATGTGTCTGTAGTTTGCCCTCTGCAGGGAGAACACAAGTTTATAAACCTCAAAGGGTACCAATCCATCATTATCCAGATTCAGGGACACAAATATGGGATGCACTGGCAGGGAGTGGACACTGGACCCTCAATAACAGACTTAAAAGTGGCAATTCTTCAACAAAAAAACTTCAAAAACAGACTCCAATGAGAAACTGCAGGACTGGATTAATTTTCAAACTCGACACCATCAATTAGGCCTGAATAAAGACTGGGAGTGGATGGGTCATTACAAAAACTAATTTTTCCCCCTGCTGATACTCACTCCTTCTTGTCAACTGTTTGAAATGGGTTACCTTGATTAAACGGAACTCATTAGCACTACAAAAGTGTTTTTCCTCCCTTCTTGTCAACTGTTGAGAATAGCCCACTTCCACCTTTATTGAATTGGCTCGTTAGCACTAACCCCACTTGGTAAGGCAACTACCATCTTTTCAGTCTAAGGTGCCACAAGGACTCCTCATTTGTTTTCCTCAGTCTTCAGTAAGTCTTGTAGGTTTATTCCCTTCCTATATAACACCTGCTGGAGAGGAGCTCTGTGAGAGGTCACAAGCAAGGGAGCCTCAAACAGCACAGGTCCTATCTAGGAAGCCAGCTAGACCAATCATTTTCTACTCCATTCCATCTAAATATCTTGCATAGGAGGAGAATGGAGGACCCTACTTATCTGGATTGAGAATTTCAGAGCATGGTCATGGTTTTAACTACACATTTTCCCTTAATTTTAATGGAAAGTGTGTGGCTTTATTCCCTGAACTGCTTTGAAAATCTCAGCCCTGTTGTTTGGTAGAAAATATTCATCTGTGATTTTTGTTAGTAATTAGCAAAGAGAAACACCCATACCAGGAACACATTTCTCCCAATTACCCAAATATAATTGGAAATAATAGACATTATCAAGCTGGCCTATGTACAGTGTAGAAGCATCTGCCAAAGTGATAAAAAATAACAGAATTTTGTTTTCTACAAAGAGGAAAAGATAACAAAGAAATGGTTTTATTTATCACAATAAAATTTATGAAAGATTTTTCTTACAAAATATTTTGTCATTCTTAGCAATTTTATATTTGGGACGCTGAGTAACAGAATTTATTATTTATTCCAGGCTAAAAGCTACATTTAGATGGAATTAAGGAAGAATAATTTATATATATATATAAATTTATATATATATATATATAAACTAATCTGGGAGATTGTTGAAGACATAGCTCACAGTTGGGCTCCTAATTCCCACTGACATTCCAAGGCATGAATGGCAGTTGGCACCTAAATGCCATTTATGTCTTTGACAATAACACCCAAAAGAGATGTTGTAATTATCCCCAAAACAAATATTGTAAACCCACGTAATTCAGAATAAACTGAAAAGAAGACCAAAGATGTTATGGTTTGTAATTGTTCAGTATGGATACTCAAATCTTCATCCTAACCTCTTTTGATTCCAGGCAATACTTTACAATCATGATTAATATGTTCCAGTATTCATGGTCCCAGGTTACATGAAACAAAGTATTAAGGATGCAATTATTTTCCTGGCTGGCAAGTAGGTGTTGTGATGATGACAATGGTAATCAATGAAGAAAGATAATTTCCTTGGTTGGGGTGCGGGGGGGCTGGGGGGGGAGGAGGGGGGAGCAGTTTCCTGTCATATTTTTTCCAAATAATAGGTTTTTAGAGATTGCTTTGGTATTTGCAATACATGGCTGCCACTTTCAGTGTAGTCCGAAGGGATTTAAATATGTGTCCCATTATTTTTTTCATGGGAGATGTGTATCTAAATCCCCTGGACTACTTTGTATGTGTCACCGTATTAAAAAACAAAACACACTATGTAGAGATGTTTTGTTTTTGTTTTTTGTTGGTTTTTTGACAGAACATTTTTCTGGTGGAAAATGCCTTTCAATTGAAACTGAAACTTTGGGGACATATTGATTTTGATGAAATTTTGTTTAGAAAAATGATCTACACAGAGCATTTGGATAATGATGAAATGTTCTGTTCTGACAGTTTCAGAAGTGAATGCATTGATTTTTCATTTTAAAATGATTTATATATTAGAATTTATTAAATTGTATTTTATTAAAAATAAAAAAATGAAATCAAATTAAATGTTTTCATTGACAAAAAGACAACTTTTCTGAAAATTTTGTTTCATGTGAAATTTTGATTTTTTTTTTCATTTTGATTCAGAACAAAACCAAATTTTGAAGTTGCATCATTTCCTCTGAAATGGGAATTCCAATTTCTGCAGTACTTTAAATCTATGTAAATAGAGTCATAATAATTTATTGCTGTTATATATACATTTCTTCTTTCCTAGGGCACAGGAAAGCCACAGAGATTAGTCAGTTGTCCAGATCTTTGGTTAGGAGAGCAAGTCATTATATCAGTTTCCAAGACTCCCAAACAAAATAAAACAAAACCACTAGAAAATGAGAGTGCCATCAGGAAATTGAAGCCATCAATTGTATACAAGTAGCTAAACGTGCCATCTGCAGATGAGTTAGCCCAGCAGACTCAATTGCACTTCACTTACTACACACCCAATTGATCTGGGATGCTATTCTGTGCAGGTAAATGCAGCATATTTGAAGTTGTTGCCAAACTGTAATAGTTAAAGACTTTCCAAACTGACTGCATTGTATGTAGTGGGGTTTATAGCTGCAATAATACTGAGAAGGTTTTGGATGCTTATCCTGTTGTCCAAGTGACTTGTTTACTCCTGAACAGATGGTCCTGCAACACAATGTAAATCAAATGACACCTTTATTACCCTAATAAGTACCTGGAAGAAACACCAACAGGTCCCTACCTTGTTAACACAGTAGGATGCAGAAAAGAGAGGAATGCAGTAGGTGCCAAAGGAAACAAACTAGATGAATCCACTGGGGATACAACAAACTGATCTGTGTGTTTATTTTCAGAGCCCTGATCAGCCTTATGTTGGTGATGAAGGAATACATAAAGACAGTGTTTTTCTTTATAACAAGTGCATTGGTATGTTGTATGTTTTGTGTGCGACTTTTACTTGAAAGCAGCTGTGGGTTCTAACCATTTAGAGACTGCACTTTAACCCTTTAGAGACTGCCCTGTCTCTTTCTTGATAAATATCTACCTTGGGCTGAACTCCAGTCTGTTTGGCCATGACTGTATGTGTAGGCTTGGCAGAATTCCACCTGCATTTTGTACACCCGAGTACAAGCCCACTGGATCATCTTCATCTGAGCCATTTGTAATGCACAGGCTCAAGCAGAGCTGGCGCAAGTTTCATCTATTCTGGCTCAGAGATATGCTCCCAGCTGCAGTGTAGACATTCTCTGTATGTCCAGTTAGCCATATTAGCTTCCTAGTGGCGGCCCCCTGAGAAATAATACTGCAGCTCTAAAGGACTTGTATGTTCTGTCTATATATATATGTTCAAATCTGTGTAAATACCTATTTTTTTCTGATTCTTTACTTTATGTCAATGTAGCATCAATGGAAGGCATCAGAGTGATAGCCCTGTAGGTTTAGCTCCCTCCTGAGCCAAAGGATAGGTACAGCACAGCCTGTGGCAGTGCGAGCTTCATGACATTACTCTGCCAGCGTGCCTTAACCAGGAGATACATGAGATACATGGTGGTGTTACATCTGACACACAATTTCTCAGACATTTCCATGGCAGCCAAAACGGGAAGGAAAAAAAAAAACCAGAACTCTTTCATTAAAACACTGAAAGACAAAATGTACAGACAAATTCTGTCCTCAGAGGAAAGTGTAAGTTTCCCCTTGTAAGCAGAACTTGTCCCAAAGGAATAATTCAAAACATGAGAACTATATTCAGATAATTACAAATAATTTCCCACAAGGAAAGGTATTTACTAGTTCTAATGGTGAAACTCTACCCAGGAAGCAGAGATTCATATTGGTGTGATTTTTCACTCGAAATAGCCTGTAAATTTAGGGTTCCAAACAGATCCCACAAAGCAGCCACAAACTTCTCCTTGGAAATGGAGACTTAATCAACCACATACGCACATGTTTCACTAAAATAAAAGTACTGGTTGCCACTTTAATTTCAGCTCTCACTTTCTATATAGATATATATCTGATTAGACAGAGTTATGTCAACTTCTTGGCCACAGATTGTGTGAAATGCCAGTAAGGAGCTTCACACCCTTTCCTTGAAATGTCCAATAAGCAAAGCAGACAAGAGGGGACTGACAACACGGCTGTCACTTTTTGTCTAACTAAAACATTAAGGAAAGACTCACACAATCGTACTGTCAGAAATCAGACAGAGTGACTTCTGCTGTATATTGCAGACCTGTGCCTTATATTCTAGAATGTTGTACACTATCTTGTTTGCCATTTCAATTAAATTAAATGTAGGTATGTATTTTGCTTTTTTACCTGAACACATTCCCTGTTCACAGTTGGTAGTCGGCTGTGCTTTCATTACTGTTACTTCTAGTAAAGTTATTCTGCTGAGGCACTGCTGACATCAATACTCTGTTTCCCATAAGAGCACACAAGAGCAATATGGTTTCAGCATAACACAAATAACAGGAGTTGAGGAAGTGATTCTCTTAACATGCTGTTGAAAAATACCCACAGTGAGATCCAGCCAGATGTCTCCTTTTCTCTTAATCAAAAATAATTTATTGAGGGAGCCACTTAACATTTACAAAATCAAGGATCCCCTACTTAAATACATATGGTATGTGCTGTAACTTTTCCTGATGTTGTTTGTGTCAATAAAAAAGTCATATGGAGCTCTCAAGGCACAATCTCACACCAAAGTCTAGAGTGCTTATGTGAGCCGGCAGAATGAGAGTACAAGAAGATTCTAAAACTGTATGTGTTTTGTGTGGTAATGGTAATTCTGTCTGACCCACCTTTCATTTTGATATGTCAGTTGATATGTTCATATAAACAATTACACATTAATTTACAGTTATATGTGTAATATACAGCCACGTGTTAAAATAAATAAACCAGAACACATGCAAATATGTGAAGTTGTACCATACGCTTCAGACATCTCAGCAAAATATCAGTTAGCTCAGTGGCCATTGGCCCACTTCTTGTCATCAAAAAATGAAGCCATTCCCCTCCCTGTTAGTCCAGATCATTATAGAAATATGCCTTGTGGAGCAAGTAACAGCTTTATGTTGTTACTTTATTTGTATTATGGCAGTGCCTAGAGACAATAATAAGGGAAATAGGTCCCTATCATACTACATATAATATTCATGTAATAAAAAAATAGTTCCTGCCTCAGTGAACGTACATCAGAGCTCCACACTGACAGACCTCAGTGCTCACGTAGAGCACCATTGACTTCACTGAGTTTCTCTGAACCTGATCTGCAGGGTCGGCATATAGACCCAGTGACTTGAATGGGACTTTATGTGACTACAGAGGTGTGCATCTGTGGAGTTCACTACAGATTTGAGATGCAGATCTATGCCATAATGCCACAGGTAAATGAGACAGGCAAGATGGATGAGGCCAAACGATGAGGAAACAATGAAACAAGCATACTCTTGCACATTAAACAAGCATCTCAGTTCCCCACCTGCATAGCAATTGAGCTGTAGCTCACGAAAGCTTATGCTCAAATAAATTTGTTAGTCTCTAAGGTGCCACAAGTCCTCCTTTTCTTTTTGCAGAAGTCAGTGTGTTGTTTTTGTTTTTTTGGCATCACAGAAGAACTCAGTCTTACACAGGTTTTTTGAAGTGGGAGAAAAGTTAAAGGTTGTATAGGTGAGAAATCAAACTTCCTCAGCTTTTGGGTATTGACAAGTCCACACAAGAGCAGCATTCCCCATCACAATTGGTTTTCCTAAGAGGAAGGAGGAAATACACAGTTAAATAAATATTGTGTTTGATTTTAACACCTCAGCATATTAAAAAGGAAAAACTGGCTTCCATAATGATATGACAATACCTTTATGAATGATATGAAAGCTTTCAACAGCAAGTGCCATGTGTGTAATATGGAAGAAAGAGAAGAGGCAGCTGGAGAACAGTTTAGCATTCTGTACTTGGCTTGCCCGCTTTTGAATGTCTATTCTAAGTGAATATTCTAAGTGGTGCAGCTGGCATTGTTACTGTTTGAAGAACACTGCTTATGGCACTGAGTGCCTTACTTTCCTGGAAATTTATCTCATAGCTTCCTACTCAATTTATCCATCATCCACATGCAAGTTTCTTTCTCTTTCTTTTTTTCTTTAAGTGGAATAAAAGTGTTAATAAAACTAAGATCGAGACAGACAACATTTTATACCAGCAACAGGTAAGAGCTAGACTATCTAATCAGGTAAATTTACAGCATTGTGCCAGAGAAATTAGATCAATGGCTCCCAGAATTTTGAAGACGTTAGAAGACATTGCATAACTAGTTCCTTATACACCACACTGGAAATGTAGGATGAATGTGAGGAAAACTCTCCTAAGAGTAAGATGTATTTTATTTTATAGTTTGTTCAAAAAGTCACTTAACTAACTCCAGCATTGACAAGAGAATGGATTGGGTGACCTAAATGATTTTTCCATGACTAACATGGCTTCCATGACTTTTTCCGTGACTGAAAAAAGGCTAATGGAGTGCCCATCTTTAAAAAAGGGAAGAAGGAGAATCCTGGGAACTACAGGCCAGTCAGCCTCACCTCAGTCCCTGGAAAAATCAAGAAGCAGGTCCTCAAGGAATCAATTCTGAAGCACTTAGAGGAGAGGAAAGTGATCAGGAACAGTCAGCATGGATTCACCAAGGGCAAGTCATGCCTGACTAATCTAATTGCCTTCTATGACAAGATAACTGGCTCTGTGGATGAGGGGAAAGCAGTGGAGGTGTTGTTCCTTGACTTTAGCAAAGCTTTTGACACGGTCTCCCACAGTATTCTTGCCAGCAAGTTAAAGAAGTATGGGCTGGATGAATGGACTATAAGGTGGGTAGAAAGTTGGCTAGATTGTTGGGCTCAACGGGTAGTGATCAATGGCTCCATGTCTAGTTGGCAGCCAGTATCAAGTGGAGTGCCCCAAGGGTCAGTCCTCAGGCTCGTTTTGTTCAATATTTTCATTAATGATCTGGAGGATGGTGTGGATTGCATCCTCAGCAAGTTTGCAGATGACACTAAACTGGGAGGAGAGGTAGATACACTGGAGGGTAGGGATAGGATACAGAGGGCCATAGACAAATTAGAGGATTGGGCCAAAAGAAATCTGGTGAGGTTTAACAAGGACAAGTGCAGAGTCCTGCACTTAGGACGGAAGAATCCCATGCACCGCTACAGACTAGGGACCAAATGGCTAGGCAGCAGTTCTGCAGAAAAGGACGTAGGAGTTACAGTGGACGAGAAGCTGGATATGAGTCAACAGTGTGCCGTTGTTGCCAAGAAGGCCAATTGCATTTTGGGATGTATAAGTACATTTTTGGTCATTGCCAGCAGATTGAGGGACGTGATTGTTCCCCTCTATTCGACATTGGTGAGGTCTCATCTGGAGTATTGTGTCCAGTTTTGGGCCCCACACTACAAGAAGGATGTGGATAAATTGGAGAGAGTCCAGCGAAGGGCAACAAAATAATTAGGGGACTGGAACACATGACTTATGAGGAGAGGCTGAGGGAACTGGGATTGTTTAGTCTGCGGGAGAGAAGAATGAGGGGGGATTTGATAGCTGCTTTCAACTACCTGAAAGGGGGTTCAAAAGAGAATGGATCTAGACTGTTCTCAGTGGTAGCAGAAGACAGAACAAGGAGTAATGGTCTCAAGTTGCAGTGGGGGAGGTTTCGGTTGGATATTAGGAAAACCTTTTTCACTGGGAAGGTGGTGAAACACTGGAATGTGTTACCTAGGGAGGTGGTGGAATCTCCTTCCTTAGGAGTTTTTAAGGTCAGGCTTGACAAAGCCCTGGCTGGGATGATTTAGTTGGGGATTGGTCCTGCTTTGAGCAGGGGTTTGGGCTAGATGACCTCCTGAGGTCCCTTCCAACCCTGATATTCTATGATTCTATGATTCTATATCTAGTGTCTGACTGTTCCCTTTGAAGAAAGGAAATGTGTCTCAGTGTGGGTGTGGGTGAGGGCCACATTTTTGAAAATTATGTAAGCCACACCTTTCAAATCTGTAGAAATTTGTAGTTTGCCATTTGGTGAGGTTGTGGTGAGGGAAAGATTTGCCTCTTCCTGTGAAAATCTACCTAATTATAAAAGCCCCCTTAGCTTCAGCTACTGGAGACACAGATTGCATAGAACAATGCCAATTGGTACATATGTGAAAGTGCTCTATTATGCATCTTGCAGAGTTAGTGGCAGCTAAAGATATCATAGACTAACACTGTGTAGGCAAACACAGCTGCTATTAACAGGCACTATGCAACAAAACCCTTGTTGTCATATTAATCAAACTGTATCTATTTCAAGATCCTGTTGTCTGCTCCTCCATACTGGACCTACAGAACCTTCAAGCAGGGACTTGCAAAGTTTTCTGTGACCTGTGAGGATTTTCTATTGCATTTTGTGTTATGTTTGTATGGTTCCTAGCACAAAGGGGTCCTGGTCTGGGACTGGGACCATAATAATAGTAATAATGGTTTCTCAAGCTGATCACCACACTCTTCCTTTCTTTATGGTTAATTGGGTAGGGAGTTGTGAAACCTTGTTCTATTGTAACATTGGGTCATAATATGGGAAAAATTGAGGCCCACTATTGCATTACTAGGTTGTTCCTGCCAACCCTGGTCAGCTTGACTTTTTATATGCTGCTTTTTGTACAAGAACAATTTCTGTTACAGGTAATAGGAAATAACAGTGAGAATTCACATACCAGTGGGAGATTAGACTCCACCAGTGAATCAAAAAGAAAAATCTAAAGAGACAGCCAGTGTAACCATGCCTCCTGATTATTATTATTAATTTATTTTATTTATTATTTGTTTATAAATGCATTTCTGAATTCTCCTCATGACAGAATTAATATTATTTTTTTTTTTTGCCAGGAGGAAAACAAAGCTTTCTGACAAAAGTGAAAAATCCCCATACTATAAAGCCCTATGCTTTCCAGTGTGGAATTCAAACCGAAAATCCATTAGTTACTCTGAGCAGGATCAGTGCATTAATTGGTATAACACTATCAAATGCTTCATTCTGACAGAATCAAAAGATAGCAATGATAAACACATGTTTTGCCTCAGGGTAAGACTAGAATACAAACATTTGAGATCTTGCTCCTATTCTCATTTTCTTGTATTTGCTGATTTTCTTTCTGATTACCAGGTTTGTGGGTGTGGTACCAGGAGTTACATTAAAACATCACAGTATAAAAATAGAGATATTTTTGTATATGTAGGAGGAATTTACAACACTCTCTTGGGAAGGAATTATTTCATTGAATAGTTTAAGACAGAAAGAAGCCGAACAATAAAAACTATGTATTAGAGTTTGCTTCTCACCAGCTAACGAATTCAGTAAATCAGAACTCTCTTCCATAATTGCTTTTAAACTATTTTCTTTTTCAGCCACCTAGTTCCATGCCACAGTTGTTCTTTTCTAATCCCTTTGCAAATAATACAATTAATTTTAAATGGAATTTAACTAATTTTACCTACAAGTCTTTTGGGGGACTTTTTTAAAATTATGAACAAGTTACTAAAACCCATGAAATGACCAACAGACCTATTTGTTAGTGAAATCCAAAAGCTCCTAGATCTTCTGTTTATAGTGATAAATTTGTAATTAGTCAGGATGGTTGTTATTTGGAATCATTTATTTGCGCTGTATTATATGACAATAGCTGAATCCTTTGTGTAACACACTTATCCTATGTAACTGAAACTCTTTCTCTCTCTCTCTTTTTCTGCTAATAAAGTCTTCTTTGGCCCCTGTCAGTGTTATATAACTTTTGTAGTTCTTCGATGTTTCTTGGCTGACCAGGATTATTGCCTCATGTTTTCTCTCTCATAATTAAGGTACCATTTTCAAATCATAGAATCATAGAAGATTAGTGTTGGAAGAGACCTCAGAAGGTCATCTAGTCCAACCCCCTGCTCAAAGATGAACCAACACCAACTAATGCATGAAAGGGCTAGATTCACAAAGGAATTCAGGCAGAGTGACACTGAGAGTTTCCACATCTTATGTTTTGGCCCCTAGAAAATCACTGGAATTAACAAAGCCTGGGTTAGGCACCTAGGTTCCCTATACAATGAATAGGGAGAAATAGGCACCTCTCTGGGATCCACAGAAGCCAGCATACTAGGCAGCTCCTCACCTAGACCAGCCAATGGGAGATGCCAAGGTGAAGGGTGTGTCCTAAGCCCCACACCTATCATGGAATTCAGTACCTAGATTCAGGCTGAAGGGACATATATATCTCTGTTTAGGATTCTCAGATACAGACCCTTTGTTGTCATTAGGCACTTACACTGTTTTTGCAAGAAGCAGAGGAGGAACAGTCACTGGAGCAAGGGAAATGGATCTTGGGTCTCCCAGCTTAGTGCTCTACCCATCAGGCTGCAGCATCGTTCTCATGCTTACTTATTTGCACTCTCTTTCACTCTCTGGCCCAATGACTCTTTCATTTTTTATTCACAGTAGAACATCTTCAGCAGGAGATTCTGAGGAAGGACTTATGTCAACACATTCTATAGCCCAGTGGTTAGGATACTTAGTGGAGAGGGAGCATCTCCCTGTTCAAATCCTGTCTCCCGTTCAGGTAGAGGTGGGACTTGAACTGTGGGTCTTCTACATACCAGGTAAGGATGCTAACTACTACATTAGAAGTTCTGAGAGAGGTCATCATCATCTTGTCTTCCCTGACAAGCTGTTTTCAGTGAACTCACCTAAAAGGGCTGGATCCAGTAGGCAGGCTTACTAGATTAGATACCCCTGGTGAGTTGGGCAAAGGAATACCTGTCTTTTCCTGATCCCTGCATCACTGTGTGGGTTAGGTGTCTGGCTGGCTAGAGTGAGGTTGCAGTGTACATGTGCAGAGGCAAAGGCATAAGCACCAAGGGAAATTTTATTGCAGAAGTTTAGGTGCTGACTGAGCTCAGGTGCCTGCAGGTTCGATGACCACTGAGAGTGGGTTTTGTAGGGTCTGATTCTGGCAGTTAGGCACCTTTTGTGAACCTAGCTCTAAGTGACATAGGATACTAAGACTCATTTTCAAAAGTGACACAACCTTTAGAAATCTAAGTCTCATAGAAAGACATAGGTCATTTTGAAAATTTTACCTTGAATGTCATGATTAACACAATAAGGATATTTTATAAGTGTTTTGAGGAACCCTCTTACTATTTTAGAGATACACTGGTACACTGACCTTTTTCCTAGTTTAGTTTTTTCATAATTAAATTAAAATTTGGTTTAGTTTTCTTTTGTAAAGGATCCTAGTGAAAGATGCAATCTTTACATCAGATGAACCAGAGATAAGCCTTCTGATGAGCCAACAGTGCAAAAATTATTTGTAATCTTACTGAAAAATAAAGAATTCTATAAATCGCACAAAAAATTTATTGTTTGCAGTGTAGTTGTACTGTGTTGGTCCCAGGATATTGGAGTGACAAGGTGGATGAGGTGATATCTTCTGTTGGTGAAAGGGACAAGATTTCAAGCTTACATTGATCTTGTCTCTAGGTCTGGAAAAGGTACTCAGAGTGTCACACCCGCATTGTTTCTCACACAAGAAGTGACAGATTACTGGTGGGGGGGGGGGGTTAAATAAAAACATTTCACAGTTTGTTACACATTTGCAAAATAAAAAGAAAAGAAAATCATTCACCATTTACCTCACCAAAATGATTGTTAGAAACATCAAAAACAGAAAGAAAATGATTGAGTCTGATTCAATGAAAAGGAAGGAAAGTAAAGCAGTTAAGCACAATAAATGTGTGTAAACCTAAATTAAGAGGTTAGCTAATGTGTAGTAAAGGGCTTGTGTATGTGTATATAATATGTAAACTAGTGACCTAAAAGAGACCTTTCCTTCCATCTATTAATGAAGTGGAAGCAAAGACCTCAGGAGCAGACCATATTTGCACAGCTAAGCCTAGGTGATCAATAAATATACCTACTTTGCAAATTTTGGCAGTTTGGGGTTAAAATTAACTTAAAGGCTTATCTACATTTAAAACACTGCACTGATGCAGCTGCACCTCTGTAGTGCTTCAGTGAAGATGCTACTACAATAACGGGTGAAGCTCTCCAGTTGGCGTAGGTAATCCACCCCTATGACAGGCGTTAGTTATGTTGATGGGAGAAGCCCTATCATTGACATAGCACTGTCTACATTGGGTGTTAGATCGGTTTAACTATGTTCCTCAAGGGTGTGGATTTTTCACAACCCCTGACCAACAAAGCTATGCTGATATAAGTTTGTAGTGCAGACCTGGCCTAAGTCTTATATGCAGGGGTAATGAAATGTTATTGTCCTTACCATGTGACTAAATTCAGAGGGTCATCCTAATTTAGCCTAACTAGCTCAGTGTAGAATAATTATGCCAAATCCAAGTGAAAGAAGACAGTATGGGCATAGATGTTCCTGGTTAGTGCTGAGGACTCTGTTTAAAGGGTTTTAGATTCCCTTTTACCCACCCCTTCCAATGTTTAAAGACAGCTGATTAGACTCATTTGAGCATCTTTGTCTCTTCCCAGGGTTTGTCTATACTGCAGCTGGGAGGTGTAATCCCCAGTTTGGGTAGACAGATTTGTACTAGCTCAGCTCAAGCTAGCATTCTAAGAATAGCTATGCAGTTGTTGCTTCATGGATGGTCAGACAGGCTAGTCACCTGAGCTAGGACCCAGGGAATCATATGGTCCTGGACTCAGGTAGCCAGTCTGAGCTGCTTCCCATGCAACAACACCTTCACTGCTATTTCTAGCACACTAGTTTATGCTGAGCTAGTGCAAGACTGTTTACCTACATTAGGAATCACATCTTTCAGCTGGAGTGTAGACATACCCTCAGTGACCACTGATAAGCTGGTCTGGGGGGCCAAGCCATAGACTTGGTGTGGGGACAGTGTTCTGGTGAAAGACAACACAAAGGAGGCAATGAGGTTCCCCACTACTCACCAAAATCACTAAGAGCTGGGCTAGGTAGTGGAGCCTCAGAGAACAGCATTATAGCTAAAGGCAACATGGTGAGAGGTGCAGCAACAGCATCAGGTGCCCCCAACCAGCAAATTCTTGAACAAATCCAGTGAGTCAACAGCTTTGGCAGCTGCATGACTACTAAAGATGATTGAATGAAAAGTTGTTGTTGTTGTTGAAAAAATAGCTTTACAATATTTTTTTCATGAAAAAAATAATTACGTTTTAGATTTTTTTCTTTTTGATTTTGTGGAAAATGTCATGCTTTTTTAAAAAGTTTTTTGATCAGAAATATTACTGAAATATTTTCTTTAGTATAAACATGACTTTGGTAAATGAAAATTGTTAACATTTCTCAATAACGTTTTCACTTTTGTTTAAAAAAATACCCACAAAGAATCATTTTAAAAATGAAAAATAAAAGGTTCCATTTCAACCACTTTGAAGACAAATCAACTTTTTTCTGTTTGGAAAACAAACAAGCAAAACCACTATTGGAGTTGTGAGTAAGCACAAACTGCCAGTAATAGTGTGAGGATCTAAAGGCCACTATAGGGCAGTGACCAACCTCCTTTCTCTTTTCTCGGTTTGTTAGTCCAGGTGGTGTCCAAAACACAAAAAAGACAGTTTTCTGGGAGATTACATCTCTCTTTCTGTAATACCTTGTTGGATAAGGTCAGTTAGATCCTTGAGTTTAGTTGTCCCCTGGTCACCAGCCATGTACTTGCACAGGCCAAACCCAATATGCTCATGTCATGTACCCTGTAAACTCTGCTCCCAGTCCACCACTCCCCACACTGAATGAGAGACAATTTTACCCCAGAATGTGCTCTGCCTACCACCTGAGACAATTTCACAAACCCCTAACCACAACCTGAGGCGAGACCCTGCCCTCCCAAGTTCCCCATTAGCAAACATACAAACTTCATATCCTAACACTCTGCTCTTCTCCTACTGAAAGAACTCTCCATTCATGGAAGAGAGACAACTTCCTCCCACACCCAGGTATCTAACCTACAAAGTTGATGCCCCACGCCCCCTCCCCGGCATGTATCAGTGTATTTGATGAAAACAAATTCCTGGTGTGCAGTGATACATTCTCCAGTATCCATTCCTATTCTTTTTTTCTCTGTTTTCGCCATTCCCTAATACCATTGAAGAACATTCTCATGCCCTCCATTTCCACAAACAGCTGTTGTACTTTTTTTTTTTTTTTAATATTTTGAGGGCTGAAAATATGCCAAATGGCAATCATAGCAGGCAGTTGAGCTGCCAAACAATGTACAAAAAGAACATAATTTTGCGCTGTCCTTTTCCAGTGGGTTCTATTAAATATGATATATATATATATAGATAGATTAGATATAGATATAGATATATATATATATATAAATTAGGAAAGGAAGGCGAAATAATCTCTGGTGGTATTACACTACATAAACAGATGATAATGGGGCAAATTATGAACAGCGTGTCTAAACTATACATTCATACACAAGCAAGCCTCTCACTTGCACCGATGCAAATTCCAGTGCATGCTTAGGGGAAAAAACATATGTATGCACAAATCTGGGTTTGTGTGCACATGAAATATGCCCGGGGTGCACTTTTCAAAATTTGGCCCAATCTTCTTAACACAGCTATATCTACTATTAATTTTAGGTGTCTCATAAAAATAAGTAGTCCATTAAAAC
The DNA here is from genome assembly GCF_965152235.1 of Eretmochelys imbricata. Classification (NCBI taxonomy): domain Eukaryota; kingdom Metazoa; phylum Chordata; order Testudines; family Cheloniidae; genus Eretmochelys; species Eretmochelys imbricata. Next base: position 88,126,216 of record NC_135572.1, on the reverse strand, counting down.
ACTGTATTTTGACTTTTAAAAAAAAAAAAAAATTTGAAGAGCTACAATCCCTCCTGGAGTTCCTTGGCATGCATCTGGATCCAGGGTTAAATTAAGGCATAGGAACTATGGTCTGCACCTAGGCCTTAAGTCCTGTAGCTATATGACATAATCAAAATCTCAGCTTTCATTTATATTTATAGCCCTCATAGTTACAAGAAAACTTTGAAAATATGAACTGATTGTAATACAGACTTGCCTGAGTCTGCAGACAGTGTGAAACATGAGTCCTGAAAGGTGAAAATTACCCCATGTATCTTAATTCAGGAAAGTGTTACTTTGGAGTATTCCCACCACCACCACCACCCAGACACAAGACTTTGTGAAGGGGATCTGCACTGTTTCCATTACTTTATAGCTCTTCTATGGTGGTATCAGCAAAGGCTCTCCCACACCTATTTCTTTGCTTCGACAAGTGGGACCTAAATCATCTTGCCACTGGGATAGACCACAACATGCCTAGACAGGGAGCTACAGTTCAGGGATGGGGGAAGTCTAGTCTTCAAAAGATGGTGTGATGTCCGTTTTCCCACCAGTCCATCAGACAGCTCTTGTCTGGATGGCCCTTGACACTGCTAAATCAGCAGGGACAGCATCATAAAGAAGCCATATGTGAGTTATGCCAAGACTCAAAGACTGTCTTAATATGGCCCTGAATAAACTGTTACCACACCACAACTGACACTCAGTTTGGACAGCTGTAAAAGATGGGGGAGAATCAGACTCCTCAACTTTGAATCTTGGCATGTAGGGAAACATCCTGAACAAGTTCATTAAGTCTGAGTGTTTGCTTTGCTAGAGAGAAGGGTGCCTGAATGTCCTTTTTCCCAAAAGGTGACACATTTAATCAAATGAGAGTAGACACTACTCAGAGCTATTAAGCTTAACATAGGCCATCCAGCCCCTTGGAAATGTCCATTCCTCTTTTTCTCTGCCCTCTAATAGTGGTTCTTTTTTTTTTTTTTTTTTTTTTTTTTTGTGAATGGGGATTATTAGATCCACATTCAGCTAAAATTCCCCAGACTCTCGTATTTTGTGTCTCAGAATGGACAGGGGGCTGCAGAACTCAGGAGATTTTAAATACATGACTATGGATTATACCCCACAGACCACTCTTTTACTCCATGTGTGGAGGCACCAGGTGTCCTTATAGGTCAAGCCAGGACCCATACCCATTTAGGAGATAAGGAGGAAGGCTAAATCCACACCTCAGGGCTGGATTATATATAATCTTTGAGAAATATCTTCATATAGAATATTTTTTTTTAGTAGCTGTCAAGGCTAATTCCCCACTCTGGCACTTTGAGTGCAGAAGATGGGGGCCCGCAAGGATTCTAAAAATTAATACCTGCCACTCCAGGCTGGTATTAAAGTCCCAAGGTTACAGCTTTTCTCTGATCTTGGATGGGTAGATGCTGCCACCACCCAAGTGCAAAAACCCTTTTGAGAACCCAAGAAGGCGCACTTAGGAAGTCCTTCCTGTGGGGTACCCTCAAGCCCTTTCATCTCCACCTCCAGGGATGAGCTGAGAGTGAAAAAAAGGAAATCAGCTGTTGCCACCAGCTAATAAGCAACATGTGCACAAACGTCTTAAGACACAAAAATCCAATTCTGTTCTTAAAAAAGTCAATTTTATTAATTAAAAAAAAAAGAAAGAAAATACATCTGGGAACTCAGGCTATTGCTAGATTTTAAAAGAGCAACTACAAGGATTAAGCACCAAAAATAGCTTTCCTGAAGTCCAGCTTGAAGGTTACAAGCAAAACGAAAGCATGTGGGATTAGCACAGAGGAATCCACAAGCCATAACGAAATAAAATGAATAAACTTAATCACGTCTTCCTAGACATTTCCTTATCTACTTACATATCTGGGGTTTTACATTAGTAGTTTCTAGGTATGATACTGATGATATTTTCATACCTGGCCCAAGCTTCTTACAGCACAGCTGCTGCCCTGTCCACCTCTCCCTGGGAGAACAACCACAGACAGACAAAAGAGGAGTCTTTTTTCAATTTTAAAAAGTTCTAGCCTTCCCATTGGCTCTTTTGCCCAGGTGCCCACTCACTTCCTTTTTCCTTTGCATAGCAGTGAGACTTTTTAACCCTTTACGGGTAGAGCAATTAGAGAGCAGCTACTAAGAGGGATTTCATAGCTACTGGCTGGCTGGGTGTCCATAAAAGGGAGCTACCCACGAACCTTCATTTATCACAGTAGCTGGCTAAATGATGGCAATTTGTATGAACTTCAGCAAACCTGTGCATTGGGTTGAAAACATTATTTTGTTCATATTTTTCTGTTGTGTGTCCATCCATGATTCCAGAGTTTTTTTAAAGAGATAAAGTTATATTATATAGATACGCTAATACAGACCTGCTAGTCTTAATAAAAAATAAATTACATTTTCCCCTTGTTGTATAGCAAATGAATAGAATTATTCTTTTGCCTTTCAGTGTTTCCAACATGTTATATCTTAGAGAGATGTATGACGACTTCAACTCTAGGGTCATTTTTTTAATTCACTTCTCCATGGTCTCCATTTGAAAAAGTGTATAATAGAGTCCCTTTCAAAGAAGTATCTCAAGCTCTCTTTAAAATCATAGATGTCCTTCCTGACAGTAGCAGTTGGCATGGTCAATACATGACAATCTCCTAGTATATTGATTATAAATTGACTGGATTTACTTCTGATTCCATATATTGTTAATAGACTTGCATACTGTTGTGATGGAAACCATCATAAGACCCTAAGAATTATAGCAAGCATTTACCCTGCTTAAACTTAAACAGTATTATATTTTTTTAAAATACTATTATACTTTCATGCATGCAGTGAGAGATGGAAAATGAGTGTGTGACTCTTTTTGGTAAATGGTATGCTAGCTATGATAAACAAAAGAGTGTGTTAGAAACGAAAGTACAGTCTTTACAAAAGACTGTATGACACTTTTTTAGTAAATGGTATAGTAGCATTCATATCCTTTTATTGACTTCAGCTGTCTTTCCATAGTTATAGCTATAATTAACTTTCCATTCTGACATAGTTCCAATTTTGTCACCACTGCAGCAAATACTCTGGGGGGAATCATTCCACCTTCAATTTCTTCTGACTGTCTCTTTAAATTTAGTGAGTAACTGGGCAATGTCATGGTCAAAGGTAGAGGTTGCTTTTTTTTTCCACATTTATGTTCCACTTTGTATCTTAAAAACATCTTGCCATATCAGTTCCAAATTTGTTTGTACTGTGTTTTTCTCCATCCAAAGCAGGTAGTATCTCCTGATGTTTAGGAACAGATGTATATGTTAATTTAGTAATTATTTAATACTTTTGATATCCACCTGTGTGAAATCCACAGCATTTGTAAATTCTGCAAATCGTATTTCAACATGACTATTAACCATTATAATTTAACACCTCACAGTCTTCTTAAGTTTTGTCCCAGAGCTGCCTGGATATATTGGGTTTCAGATGTCGATATTTAAAACTGGAGATTTTAGAATTACTGCATAAACTGCCTGCAGAATTCAGAGCCCCCAGACACTTATAGTGCTTTACATAATATTAATACTTAACAAATGTATAGATAAATAAATTCCATTTTACAGAACCAATTAAGTGCATGAAGATGTCAAAAACTAGTAAACAATGTTAAAAACCTCACCTAACCTTCTAGAGCAGATGGTCATTGCAGGCTTTTGGGGCTAGGTTCCACCACCAATGCCCCTCTGTCAGCCACTCGAAATGCTTTAGGTTAAATCCTGGGCTTAGTGTAGGTAATAGGAGTTTTGTTATTGACTTCAGTGTGGCCAGGATTCCACCCCCTGCAGTAGTATCTCTAATGTAACTTCTCTCCTGCAGTGTGCCGAACCACCTGCTGCCACTATGGCACTCCTAGTGGAGCTAGAACTTTTCCAGTCCCTGGAATCTCCACTGGCTACTATACCCATACCTGCCACTAGGGGTTTCTAGTGGGGCTGAAGCTGATGCAGACCACCAAGCATTCCTGCACAATATGGGCTGAAGACAGCAGAGGGAGAAAGTGCAGAACAGGAATTCCAGGCCCCTGCAGGGCTAATTCAGATGAGTCCCACAGGAGAAGGGTACACGGCTCCCTGCACATGATCTTTTCTTTTGGGCAATTTGAAGAGGTACCCAGTACACCTTAGAAATGAAAACAAAACTTATTAAAGCCTAATTGAGGTATGGAGCTCAGTATGGAGGTCTTCATGGGACACAATATTTTATCTATTAGCTTCATTTTAACCTCAGGTTTAAAAAATGTTTGAAGTTCCATTATTACATTTTAACTTTTTTTAACATCTGCTAAATCTGAGACTCTTAACAATATCCCTGTCCTTGCAAAGATTATTACCCTGAAGATATGATGTACAAATTATGTGTTGATTATCATTTTTCATGTATTCAAAATGTAAATGAACACGGTATTTAACCAGTTTCAAGTATCCTTTTGTACCTATCTGTCTTCTTTGTATCCTGATAGCTTTTGAATGGAAAAATATCATCACTTTCACAATAGCTCATGTATCATTAGATATCCATTTTCAGCTACCAGTATCTTCTATGGCAATTCCTCTATAATATAAATCTTTAAGCAGAGGCACTATTCTTATTTTCAGAAGATCCTAAGCATTATAGAATTGATAAAAAATTTGCTGTCAGAATATAATTTCAAATTCTAGATATGGAGTTTACTGAACTTAATACATTTTATCCTATTTTCAAAGTTTTGCTGAGAGATTTAGTTCAGGCCTGGAAGAAACCATAAATGTCACACTAGTTATTAGTCTTCCCAACCTAAAGAAGGCAATACGGTCTTTTCCTTAGCAGCTCTGATAAAATCTAGACAGTACTTTATATTTTGAAATAATAATCTGCCTATTTGAAACTAATATGCATTAAAGCTGTGCAAATAACTTTGTTTTTGTGTCACTGGCCAAACCAATTCAATTTGGAATATTCAACTTGAATTTGAAAAATGTTTTGCTGGCCCCAAGTCTTCACTTTTTGGCTGAAAAAGTTTTATGTGTAAAATTTCGTTCAGCTGTAATATGCATACCATATGCTGAGCTTTGTACGAGACACAGAAAGAAACTCTGTAGCTGTCATGACAGTCAGCCACGAATGAGGTATCTTATGTCTTTCCTAACCCATTGGTCTTGTTTTCTGATAAATCCCACTCTAGCCTTTTAGAGCTTAAAAGGGCCTCTTAACAAAATAATCTCCCACTCTAGCTAAATATTTAAGAGCTGACCCAACATTTTGTGCACAACTTTCATGTCTTGAACAACCAATGACTTTTTGGCTCACAAAACTCTGAACATGAAACAATATCCTGCTTGCCTCAAATTCCGTACCTACTCATATACTAGACTGTCTCGGATTTGTGGTTTGTCTCAAATTCTGGGCCATTTCAAATTTTAGATTGTTTGAAATCCAAGGAATTTTATTGGCGCCTTATCTATTTTGATTTTTTTTAATCCTGCCTCAGTGTGCGGAATGGATTTGATCAGTGTTTCTCAAGTTTTTTTTTTGTTTTGTTTTGTTTTTCAGATAAGAGACCGGTTTGCTGCCTTCCTAAACTGTGTCAGGGAAATCTCGGGGGCTGGCACCGGTCCACAGACCGGTCATTGAGAAACACTGGACTATATAACCTCTTCAGGTTCTTTCGAGCCTCCCATGTATCTGAATTTATTATTCTATTTGTTTAAATAACAGAATTCTGCTGTAACTGAGAAATTTCCCACTTGAAAACCTCAGTGCTTGAAAATTACGAAAGCATTTTAAATTACCCTATTATTACTTAATTCTATAAAATAAACCATGTCCGGTGTTAGTATCTTCAGCCATTACCTATATAGAAAAAATCTGGCTGAAACACATAGAGAAAAATATGGTCCTGAGTCTCATTATATGAAGGCTGTTTTAATCTGCAATGGCAATGTAAAGAGGCCTTGAAATTAATATAAATGTAATTTTAGCCCACTGTAAGTCCCTTTTACATTCCTGGAATGGTGTAAAATAGTGATCTTAGTGTAAATGAGAACTGGGCCTTGGAGTGGCCACTCAAGACAATCTGCCGCCTAGACAAAACTCCAGTGTGCCCCTCCCCACCAAGGGTAAAGCAATGTACAGTGGATGGGACTCTGCTGTACAATAAAGTAGAGCTCTATGCAGTGGCTGGGGCTGGGTGGTTCAGTTGGTGGTAGTTGAGGTAGAGTGGGCAGAGCTGTGTTTTACAGTGGGTGGAGCTCTGAGCAGGGTGGGGCGCTGGTTGTGTGGTGGTTGGTTGAAGAAGCATGTGTGACAGGGAATGGATAGTTCTGTAAGGGCATCACTGGTGGTGGCAGGAGCAGGCCAGCCTATGAGCATTATTTGTTTTTAAATTGCTTATCCCAGAAATCTGCCAGCCTAGGCACCTGCCTAGTTTTCCTATAGCGAGAGGTAGGGTCCAGAACTTCCTGGATGTACTAGCTGACAGATTTCTTCACCCAAGAGTCACCTAACCAAAAAGAGGTGATACCATTTTAGGTTTAGCACTGGTAAGTAGCAAGACAGAGTTGTACAAACTATCTGAAGCCTTCATTTCAAGCAAAATCAAAAGACTGGGTTGCAGACAAACTGGATGAACAAGCATCACAAACAGGCTATTAAGAGAAAGCAGAATGCCTACAAGGAATGGAAGAAGATTGCATCAGCAAGGACAACTACCTCTTGAAGGACAGAAAATGTAGGGGAAAAGTAAGAACTGCCAAAGTCAAGCAGAGTTGGACTGTGCAAAGGAAATGAAAACCAGTACTAAAAGATTCTTTAGCCATATACATAATAAGGAAATAATTGGGAGCACTAAGCACTGAGGATGGGGTGGAGATTAATCTTGCTTTTATAAAAGATAGATTGTGCCAGACCAACCTGAACTCTTTCTTTGAGAAAATAACTGATTTTTTAAGACAAAGAAAATGCAGTAGATCTAATCTACCTGGATTTCAGTAAAGCCTTTGACACAGATCCACATGGGAAATTATTAGTTAAATTGCAGAAGATGGAGATTAATCTGAGAATCAAAATGTGGGGAAGGAACTGATTAAAGGGGAAACTACAATGAGTCATGCTGAAAGGTGAACTGTCAGGCTGGAAATAGGTTAATAGTGGATATCCTCAAGGATCAGTCTGAGACCAATCCTATTTAACATCTTCATTAATGACCTTGGCACAAAAAGTGAGAGTGTTTGGATGACACAAAGTTCGGAGGTATTTCCAAAATGGAGGAGGACAGAAATATCCCACAAAATTTGGATGACCGTGAAAATTGGAATAATAGAAATGGCATGAAATTTAATAGTACAAAGTGCAAAGTCATACACTTAGGGCCTGAGAACAAGAATTTTTGCTATAAGCTGGAGTCAAATCAGTTGGGAGTGATAGAGGAGGGGAAAGAACTGGGTGTATTGATCGATCACAGAATGACTATGAGCCACCAACAGGATATGACTGTGAAAAAGTCTAATACAATCCTAGGATGCATCAGGTGCGGTATTTCCAGAGAAGTGTTATTGCCATTATACAACACACTGGTGAGATTTTACCTGGAATACTGTGTGCAATTCTGGTTTTCCATGTTTAAGACAGATGAATTCAAAATGGAGTAGGTGCAGAGGAGGGCTACTAGGATGATCAGAGAAATGGAGAAGCTACCTTATGAGAGGAGACTTCAGGACCTTGGCTTGTTTAACCTAACCAAATGAAGGATGATGGGAGACATGACTGCGTTCTGTAAATATAGGGATAAACATCAGGGAGTTACTTAAGTTAAGGGCCACTGTTGGCACAAGAACAAATTAATATAAATTGGCCAGAAATAAGTTTGGGCTTAAAATTAGACAAAGGTTTCTAACCATCAGAGGAGTGAAGTTCTGGAACAGCCTCCCCAGGGTGTAGTGGGGACAAAAAACCGAACTTGTTTTAAGACTGAGCTTTACAAATTTTATGGAGGGGATGATATGATGAGATTACCTACAATGACATATGGCCCATCAGCAATTTGAAAATATTTCCAATGGTGGAGGATGGGACATAATGTGAGTTATTACAGGGCATGCACACCTAAGAGATAGGAAACCAATGTTCAAATTACGTTTTGGGGGTGGGGGGGGGAGGAGAGACTTGAACTTGAGTTTCCCATGTCCCAGATTAGGTGTGTGCCCTAATCGCTAGATTATAAAGTCATCCTTATGCTCTCTGGCCCAATTATTATTTAATTATTTAACACAAAGTAGAATGGCTTCTACTCTCCACATTCCTACTTCAGAGGGAAGACTTTGAGTCCTCTTGGGATTTCTGGGACACTGAACAGTGTCATCTCAGCAGAGAGAACACCAAAACTGAATATCCCACAGTCTAGTGGATAAGGCACTCAGCTGTAATATGGAAAGCCCATGTTTTGAAGACTGCTCTGGGTTTATGCATAAGACAGGCATCCATAAGTTTGCCTGAGGCAGAAGTGCATATGCCCTGTTGAAGCAGATCTTTAATGACCCATAGCTGGGCAGATTGTTATCGGTACCAGTGAAAATTCGGATTCAAATTGCTCAAAGCACAGCAATTTATTTGAGAAAGACTCACACAAGCAGTAAAAAGCAATTTAATATGTCTCCCTAATGAGCCTCAATTCCCCAAGCATAAACCCTCAGTAACTATGTTGGCCTTACACAGTAACCTGATTGGCACAAAAAGCAGGTATAGCTACCAGTCCTAGATGGAGACTTCTTTTCTTCTCTTCTTTTCCCCTCTCAAGTACTTGGTCTGTCAAATGTCCTCCGAAGCAGGGACTTGGTTACCCCAAGGCCCTCTGTCTTACAGCATCACAGACCTCTGCAGATGTTAATTAGTGAACTAAGTAACTAACTATGATTTTTAGCATTGATACCTTTTGTTCTTAAAGGCGTCACATGTCCCAGAAATATGTCTTGTGAGCATTTCATTACTGTTTTTTTTCCTAATTAATATTTTAGAAGGGGGCTGCAAACAGACACAGACCAAAGATCAGTTAATGTTTACCCTCTCATCAATCATTCACTTAACGTTTTAGCGTGGTGTCACGCAAAAGGGTCATTTTGACCCGAGTCAGCCTGTGCCAAGTCACTGATGGCATGTTTTTGCGTTTTCTATACTTGGTGAACTGGCTTCCGGCTGATATGACCAAAGTTCTATGTTGAAACACATACACGCAGATAGAGCCTCTAATCACTCTCAGTAAATTTCCATACCAACTGTCTGATGCTAAGAGAACCCTGCTCCCAGAATCCTCTAGCAAATTCAGACATACCAAGTAATACCAAAGTCATGTTCACCACATTCATTCATATCAGTCACAGTAATTCATAATAATAATTCAGCACCATCCCCAAAGTCCCCCACTTGAGATCCAATTATCAAAGGCAATTGTGATATCACACCAATCATGCCAATTTTACCAATATGCCAATTATTGGATCATTTGTTTTCTTTTAAAACTACATTATCATTTTACAATCTTCAAAAGCATAATTCGACAATTTAATTTTAAGTTTTTTTGCAAAGCTTGTCTTTTTTTTATACTGTTTACATATTTGGTATCCAAAACAGAAGCTTAGAAGTAGTAACACTGTGGTTTTACAAATCCAGAATAACATTACCCATTTAATTCTATTTCATTCTGTTACTTGACACACAATATCTTACCAGACATACATTTGTCATTTTATCATTTCTACAGCTTTTTAAACAATTTTATATCTTCAACAAAGTGCACATTTTACAGTTATTACAAGTCTGGTTGTTTGTTTTACTTGCTTCAGTGTTCCTTGGTTTGTTTGTATTTTTCTATCCCAATCTGTATTATTCCATTTTATTTCCTTAAAATTAGGTGATATGAACCTGGGGTGAGTTATAAAAGACGTAATCATTTGGGGGTGCTATTGGTATTTTTTATATTGGAAATGAATTATTTTTCCATGTGAGCTTAAGAACATAAGAATGGACATACTGGGTCAGACCAAAGGTCCATCTAGTCCAGTATCCTGTCTTCTGACAGTGGCCAATGCCAGGTGCCCCAGAGGAAATGAAAAGAACAGGTAGTCATCAAATGATCCATTCGCTGTTGCTCATTCCCAGCTTCTGGCAAACAGAGGCTAGGGACACCATCTCTGCCCATTCTGGCTAATAGCCATTGATGGACCTATCCTCCATGAATTTATCTAATTCTTTTTTGATCCCTGTAATAGTCTTGGCCTTCACAACATCCTCTGGCAAAGAGTTCCATAGATTGACTGTGTGTTGTGTGAAGAAATACTTCCTTTTGTTAGTTTTAACCCTGCTACCTATTAATTTCATTTGGTGACCCCTAGTTCTTGTGTTATGAGAAGGAGTACATAGCACTTCCTTATTTACTTTCTCACACCAGTCATGATTTTATAGACCTCAATCATATCCCCGCTTAATTATCGCTTTTCCAAGCTGAAAAATTCCAGTCTTATTAATAGCTCCTCATACGGAAGCCGTTCCATACCCCTAATCATGTTTGTTGCCCCTTCCTGAACCCTTTTCAATTCCAATATATCTTTTTTGAGATGGAGCAACTATATCTGCACACAGTTTCCCAGATGTGTGTATACCATGGATTTATATAGAGGTAAGATGATATTTTCTGTCTTATCGTCTATCCCTTTCTTAACGATTCCCAACATTTTCTTAGCTTTTTTGACTGCCACTGCACATTGAGTGGTATTTTCAGAGAACTATCCACAATGACTCCAAGATCTCTTTCTTAAGTGGTAACAGCTAATATAGACCCCATTATTTTATATGTATTGTTGGGATTATGTTTTCCAATGTGCATTACTTTGCATTTATCAACATTAAATTTCATCTGCCACTTTGTTGCCCAGTAACCCAGTTCTGAGACATACTTTTGTAGCTCTTCGCAGTCTGCCTGGGACTTAACTATCTTGAATAGTTTTGTATTATGTGCAAATTTTGCCACCTCACTGTTCAATCCTTTTTCCATAACATTTATGAATATGTTGAACAGGACTGGTCCCAGTACAGACCCCAAAGGACACCACTATTTCCCTCTCTCCATACAGAAAGCAAACCATTTATTCCTACCCTTTATTTCCTCTCTTTTAACCAGTTACCAATCCATGAGAGGACCTTTCCACTTATCCCATGACAGCTTACTTTGCTTAAGAGCCTTTGGTGAGGGACCTTGTCAAAGGTTTTCTGAAAATCTAAGTACAGTATATCCACTGGATTCCTGTTGTCCATATGCTTGTTGACCCCCTAAATGAATTCTAGTATATTAGTGAGGCCTGATTTCCTTTACACAAAATGTATTGACTCTTCCCCAACAAATTATGTTCATCTATGTGTCTGATAATTTTGTTCTTTACTATAGTTTCAACCACTTTCCCTGGTACTGAAGTCAGGCTTACCGGCCTGTAATTGCCGGGATCACATCTGGAGCCCCTTTTAAAAATTGGTGTCACATTAGCTATCCTCCAGTCATTTGGTACAGAAGCTGATTTAAATGATAGATTACAGACTACAGTTAGTAGTTCTTCAATTTCACATACGAGTTTTTTTAGAACTCTTGGGTGAATACCATCTGATCCTGGTGATTTATTGCTCTTTAGTTTATCAATTTGTTCCAAAACCTCCTCTAATGACACCTCAATCTGGGACAGTTCCTCAAATTTGTCACCTAAAAAGAATGGCTCAGATTTGGGAATCTCCCTGAAGACTGATGCAAAGAATTAATTTAGTTTCTCCACAATGTCCTTAGTATTGTTGAGTGCTCCTTTAGCGTCTCAATCATACAGTGGCCCCACTGGTTGTTTAGCAGGCTTCATGCTTCCGATGTACTTAAAAAAATGTTATTACTTTTTGAGTCTTTGGCTAGCTGTTCTTCAAATTCTTTTTTTTGCCTTCCTAATTACATATTTACATTTCATTTGCCAGAGTTTATGCTCCTTTCTATTTTCCTCACTGGGATTTAACTTCCACTTTTTAAGGGATGCCCTTTTGCCTCTCACTGCTTCTTTTACTTTGTTGTTTAACCACGGTGGCAATTTTTCGGTTCTCTTACTATGTTTTTTAATTTGGGATATACATTTAAGTTAAGCCTCTATTATGTTGTCTTTAAAAGGTTTCTGTGCAGCTTGCAGGGATTTCACTGTTGACACTGCTGCACCTTTTAATTTCTGTTCAACTGACCTCCTCATTTTTGTGTAGCTCCCCATTCTGAAATGAAATGCTATAGTGTTGGGCTGCTGTGGTTTTTTCCCCACCAACAGGATGTTAAATTTAATTATATTATGGTCACTATTACCAAGTGGTCCAGCTATATTCACCTCTTGGACCAGATCTTGTGGTCCATTTAGGACTAAATCAAGAATTGCCTCTCCTCTTGTGGGATGTAGGACTAGCTGCTCCAAGAAGCAGTCATTTAAGGTATCTCTGCATCCAGTCCTGAAGTGACATGTACCCAGTGAATATGGGGACAGTTGAAATCCCCCATTTTTATTTTATTTTATTCTTTTATTGTAATAGTCTCTCTAATCTATCTGAAGATTTCACAGTCTCTATCACCATCCTGGTCAGGTGGTCGGTAATATATTCCTACTGCTATATTCTTATTATTCAAGCATGAAATTACTATCCATAGAGATTCTATGGTACAGATGGGTTCATTTAAGATTTTTACTTCATTTGATTCTACGCTTTCTTTCACATATAGTGCCAGTCCCCCACCAGCAAGACCTGTTCCGTCCTTCTGATATATTTCGTGCCCTGGTATTACTGTGTCCCATTGATTATCCTCATTCCACCAAGTTTCTGTGATGCCGATTATATCAATATGTCTCATATTAAATGAAGACTCTAGTTCACCCACCTTATATAAACTTCTAGCATTGGTAAATAAGGACTTTAAAAACCTGTCTGTTTTTAGCTGTCTGCCATTACATGATGTAATTGAATGTAAGTTTTTCTCATTTGACTGTTTCTCATCAGATCCAACCTGTCTTTTATGATCTTCCATCATCTCCTCTTTACTAGGACATATAGAATCTCCAGTAATAGATCCTCCCCTAAGGGATGTCTCTGTCCAAACCACGTGCTCCTCCACACCTGTTGGGTTTCCCCTAGCCCTTACTTTAAAAACTGCTCTATGACCTTTTTAATTTTAAGTGCCAGCAATCTGGTTCCATTCTGGTTTAGGTGGAGCCCATCATTCCTGTACAGGCTCCCCTTTCCCAAAAGTTTCCCCAGTTCCTAATAACTCTAAACCCCTCCTTCCTACACCATCATCTGATTCACATATTGAGACCTGCAGTTCTGCCTGTCTAGCTGGTCCTGCACTTGGAACAGGAAGCATTTCAGACAATGCAACCATAGAGGTCCTAGACTTCAATCTCTTACCTAACAGCCTAAATTTGACCTCCAGCACCTCTCTCGTTTCCTTTCCTATGTCATTGTTGCTTACATGTACCACAACCACTGGCTCCTCCCCAGCACTATATATAAGTCTATCTAGATGTCTCGAGAGATCTACAACAATACCAGGCAGGCAAGTCACCATGCAGTTCTCACAGTCATCAAAAATCCAGCTATCTGTGTTTCAAATGATCAAATCATCCATTACTAATACCCATCTCTTCCTAATAACTGAAGTTCCCTCCCCTAGAGAGGTATCCTCAGTGCGAGAGGATACCACAACATCATCTGGAAGAAGGGTCCCCACTGTGGGATCATTTCCCTCTGCTCCAGTTGGATGTTCTCCTTCCCTGAGGCTTTCATCTTCCTCAACAGCACAGAGGCTGTCAGACTGGGGTGGGACCGTTCTGCCGTGTCCCAGAAAGTCTCATCTATGTAACTCTTCCTCTCCCTTAGCTCTTCCAGTTCAGCCACTCTGGTCTCCAAAGCCCATACACGGTCTCTGAGGGCCAGGAGCTCCTTGCACCGAATGCATGCATATGCTACCTGCCCACAGGGCAGATAATCATACATGCGACATTGGGTGCAATAAACTGGATAGCCCCCACTTTGTTGCTGGACTTCTGCCTGCATTCTCTTTTTACACCTACAGCTTGTTCCTTTTTGTTGTTCTGTTTTTATCAGGTGGTGTTTCTGTATTTAAATTTAAAGAATGTTAAGTGTATCTAGCCCCCCAGCTCACACTCTCGCCTCTCAACTCCCTCGCAAAACTCCCCTGTTAGCCGCTCCTGTTCACTAGCTCCCTATATTGCTTGCTTGGTTCATGAGCCAGGTTTGGTTGTTTATTGTTATGTTATCCTTTTTTTAATGCCAAAATATATTTTGACTTATTAATGTAAACAGAGTCAGGATGAGCTCCACCCTGACATCTGGTGGTGAGGTGTGGCAAATTGTGGAAAAGAACTTCAGGGGCCGATCTCATTTGCATAGGCACACCCACCCCGCCTAGAATGAGTCCATAGCTGCCCAAATGGTCACTTTGGCTGCTGTGGGATCCCCAGTGTCTCTGTTATTGTGGCAGGAAGAATAAATTGTTATTTCCCTGATTATGGGAATCAAGGACTTCTGGAACTGTACTTGGCCTTTTGTTATGATGGAGGGACTCGCCATCAACTTAGTAGCACTAGCTAGGCAAGGGACATGGGTTCCAAAACTCTGTGAATTGAGAGAGGCTGGGAACAGGTATTAATACTTGGTGGCATGGGCCCCCTGGTGAGGGCCTTACATGCTAATTGCACTTCCTCCTCTCTCCACTGTGGAATATCAGAGCTAATTTTGATTCCATTAGGAGTCTAGTTACAGACTGCTGAGCTGCATTCACTTTGGGCTAATGGTGCACCAGCACTGAGGCTCCCCTACTACAAGCTGAAATCACAAAAGAGCTAAACTTACTAAGAGCTGAAATCACTGAGCATTGTATTAATGCTCAGGGGGAGCCTGAAGCTATATGGTGGAGCAGTTTGCGGGACAGCGAGCAGAGCAGAGCAGCTGGTGGAGCAGAGCAGTTTGCGGGACGGCTGGCAGAGCATTGCAGTTTGCAGGACGGAGAGCGGAGCGGCTGGCAGAGCATTGCAGTTTTGCGGGATGGCGAGCGGAGCAGCTGGTGGAGCAGAGCAGTTTGTTGAATGCCTAGATCAGCTCATGGGGCGGCTGTCAGAGCGGAGCCTCATGGAGAGGTGGGGCCATCAGCTTTGGACCACGTAAGGTGCCCCTTAACCCAATTCCCCCCGCCCCAATCTCCACCCAGGTTGGGAGGTAAAACTCTGCAGATAAACTTTTGAACTCTGGGGCTACCCTGACCAAGGACAGAGACTTTTGGGACTTTGGGTTGCTGGACTCAAGAACCAAAGGTAAAGGACATGCCCCAATTTGCTTGGGGTGGATTTTGCTCATGGGTTGTGTTATGAATCCTGTTGGTGGTGTTTCCCCAACATAATGGCACATTGTTTCTCTCTGTTATTAAAAGGCTTTTTGCTACACTCAGACTATGTGCTTGCGAGAGGGGAAGTATTGCCTCTTGGAGGCGCCCAGCAGGGATGGTATATATTTGTCCAGGTCACTGGGTGGGGCTCGAGCCGGTTTTGCATTGTGTTATTGGAATGGAACCCCTAGATACTGAACCCGGCCCTTGTTGCTGCCAACTCTGACAGCAGAAGGGTTACATTTAATACAATTTCCACCAACCTTTTATTTTTCTTTTTAAATTCATAGTAAGGTTACCTTCTTTCCATTACAAGTTTTAATATATTTTTTTTAATTAAGGTTCCCCATTTCTATGGGGCCCCTATTATTTGTTTCCATCCTACTCTAGATATCCACCACAATTCATTTCCTTCTGGTTTTATTTCATAGTACCTTGTTTCATTTTCCCAGGCGCTTACATATATTATCGGATACACTTCTTGTGCCTCTTTGTTAGCTATTCTGGAAAGGAAGTGTGCACTGCTGTGTGGTACATGTACGCACTTGCTCTTTCCAGGTATCTTGGAATGATTGGTTAATATAATAATAACTCAATTCCCAATTAAGCGTTTTTGGCCAATTACCTCTCTGACGTTGTATCAAAATATTTTTTCACTGTTTTCCCAAGATTCCCTGGGCTTTTATACACACTTTCCCCTAGGACAATTCTGGTTTTATTTTAAGTATATCAGAAGCAGGAAGCCTGCTAGACAATCAGTAGCACCTTGGGACACTCAAGGAGGATAAGGCCATTGCGGAAAAACTAAATTAATTCTTTACATCTGTCTTTACAGCTGAGGATGTGATAGAGATTTTCCAACTTGGTAACAACTTTGAGGAACCGTTCCAGATTCAGGTGTTATTGGAGGAGGTTTTAGAACAAAATGATACATTAAATAGCAATAAATTACCGGGACCAGATGGTATTTACCCAGGAGTTCTAAAAGAACTTAAAAGTGAAATTACAGAACTACTAACTGTATTATGTAACCTACTATTTCAATCAGTTTCTGTACCAAATGACTTGAGGATAGCTAATATAATGTTGTTTTTTAAAAGGGCTCGAGAGGCGATCATGGGGATTACAGGTAAGCTTAACTTCAGTACCAAGCAATTTGGTAGAAACTATAATAAAGAACAGAATGATTAGACACATAGACAACACGATTTGTTGGGGAAGATCCAACATGGTCTTTGTAAAGGAAAATCATGCCTTACCAATTTACTAGAATTCTCTGAGGGGTCAACAAGCATGTGTACTTAGATTTTCAGAAAGCCTTTAACAGGATCCTTTACCAAAAGGCTCCTAAACAAAATAAGCTATCATAGGAAAAGATATATACTGGAATTGGAAAAGGCACCTGGGGAAAAAAAGCAATGAAAATGATCAGGGGTTTGGAACAATTTTATATGAGGAGAGACTGCGGCTTTTCAACTTGGAACAGAGATGACTAAGTGGGGGGATACGATAGAGGTCTATAAAATCATGACTGGTATGGAGAAAGTAAGGAAGGAAGTGTTATTTACTTCTTTTCATAACACAAGAACTAGGGGTCACCAAATGAAATTAATAAACATCATGTTTAAAATAAAAGGAAATATATTTTTTACACATTCAACCCGTTGAACTTCTTGCCAGAGGATGTCGTAAAGGCCAAGATTATAACAAGATTTTTTAAAAATAACTAAATACATTTATGGAGAATAGGTCCATCAATGGTTATTAGTCAGGATGGGCATTGCTGGTGTTCCTAGTCCCTATTTTCCAGAAGCTGGGAATGGGTGACAAAGGTTGGATTACTTTGTGATTATCTGTTCTGTCCATTTCCTCAGAAGCACCTTGCATTGGCAATTGTCAGAAGACAGGATACTGGGCTAGATGGACCTTTGGTTTGACCCAGTATGGCCATTCTTATGTCTTTATGTTTGTGCCCCTCACAAGGGTGCTCATTATATTAAAATTTGAGTAATTTAACAATCTTTTGGCTTATTCTTCGGATAGGGTCCTGTGGCACAAACAGGTCCAGTAATCACAGAGCAAAAAGCCCACAAACATCAAAATGAAGCAAACTCCACAGCATAATACTTGCTTCCATAAATTCATAGATTAATCTACAAAAATATAAACAAACAGAAACAAAAGGCCTCTAACTGGGCCTTATAGGTTAATATACACTGTGCATTTATTTCTGAGAATTATTATGTCTAGTTCCTTGGCAAGTATAATTTGATTTGATCAGAATGTCTTCACGCATTTCTGTACAGAGTGATTACTAAAATTGCCATGGGACTGGGCACATACTTAACGGGAAAGGGTTCCTTTTATATAGGTTTTATTTTACCTTTGTTTACCAATTCTTTAAGCATCACTTTGTTTTCTATTTTCCACTGATATTTCCATTGTCTCTTCTGGTCTTCTTTTTGTCTGCATTGATTTTTTCATGTCCAAATGTTCTTAACTGTTTGCAACAAATTTGCTACCCAGACCTTCTTTTGTACCACTCAGGCATTTGTCTCTTTGATGCTAACAGGAATTCAGGAGTTCTCATAACGTAGCCTGTTATTAATAAAGAGATTAATGGGATAGCAAAGAAACAATTAGCAATGTTAATTATAGAGAACCACTTAGCCATGGCCACTATTCTGGCCATTATATTTGGAAGGTTGGTTACAATTGGGGCCATAGGTACTGTAGATTTACTAATTTTTTTTTTATAATCAATTGTGAGATGCCGTATTCTGTCCATTTTTCATGCAAGCCAAATTGGGGAGAGATATTCAGGCCTGTCGGTAAAGGCCTGTACTCTAAGAATTTAGGTGTATTCTTATCACTTGGCTAATAATAGAGGTATAAAAGAAAGAATCAAAATCACTGTCTGCTAGTGTAAGGTCCTTCTCTTACTGTGACAGTCTGAGGCCCTGTTCTTAGGCTAAGGCCTTTGGCTAAGCAGCAGAGGCAGCCATAAGCTGGGAAGCGACCGGTCACATCCTCACATTCCAAACTAGTCACATTGAAAGAAGGTGTGTCAAGGTTCCTTCCCCACTTTGAACGCTAGGGTACAGATGTGGGGACCTGCATGAAAACCTCCTAAGCTTACTTTTACCAGCTTAGGTTAAAACTTCCCCAAGGTAGAAACTATTTTACCCTTTGCCCTTGGACTTCCACTGCCACCACCAAACTTTATCTGGGTTCCTGAGAAAACGTTGTTTGGAAACATCTTTCCCCCCCCAAAATCCTCCCTACCCTTGCACCCCACTTCCTGGGGAAGGTTTGGTAAAAATCCTCACCAATTTGCATAGGTGACCACAGACACAAACCCTTGGATCTTAGGACAATGAAAAAGCATTCAGTTTTTTACAAGAAGACTTTTAATAGAAGTAAAGTAATAGAAGTAAAGATCACCTCTGTAAAATCAGGATGGTAGATACCTTACAGGGTAATTAGATTCAAAACATAGAGAATCCCTCTAGGCAAAACCTTAAGTTACAAAAAAGACACACAGACAGGAATATTCATTCTATTCAGCACAGCTATTTTCTCAGCCATTTAAAGAAATTATAATCTAACACATACCTAGCTAGATTATTTACTGAGTTCTAAGACTCCATTCCTGTTCTGTCCCTGGCAAAAGCATCGCACAGACAGACACAGACCCTTTGTTTTTCTCCCTCCTCCCAGCTTTTGAAAGTATCTTGTCTCCTCATTGGTCATTTTGGTCAGGTGCCAGCGAGGTTACCTTTGGCTCCTTAACCCTTTACAGGTGAAAGGATTTTTCCTCTGGCCAGGAGGGATTTTAAAGGTGATTACCCTTCCCTTTGTATTTATGACAAGGTGCTATTGGGCTGTTAGGAATACAATCCTGTCCTGATAGTGCCTATCACCTCCAGAGAAAGGGAAGTGCCTAGAAAATGTAAAAGGTAGCATCCTGTCTGGCAAGAACTCACTTATCAATAGGTGGGATGTGAAATCCTCACTTCTGTCCTGTTTTGTCATTATAGTTCCCACTTTGCTATTGTTTGTCTGTATAATCTCTGTCTGGTTCTGTGATTGTTTCTGTCTGCTGTATAATTAATTTTGCTGGATGTAAACTAATTAAGGTGGTAGGATATAATTGGTTACATAATCATGTTACAATATGTTAGGATTGGTTAGTTAAATTTCAGTAAAATGATTGGTTAAGGTATAGCTAAGCAGAACTCAAGTTTTATTATATAGTCTGCAGTCAATCAGGAAGTGAGTGGGTGGGTGTGTGTGGGGAAAATGGGATCAGGGAATGGGGGTAAGGAAATTAGAATCATGTTTTGCTTAAGGGGGAAACAGGAACAGGGAATGGGGGTGGGGAAATTGGAATCATGTTTGGCTAAGGGCAGGAATGGAAACAGGGACACAGGTGTAAGGCTCTGTGGTGTCAGAGCTGGGAAGGGGGATACTAAGGAAGGAAACTGGGATCATGCTTGCTGGAAGTTCACCCCAATAAACATTGAATTGTTTGCACCTTTGGACTTCGGGTATTGTTGCTCTCTGTTCATGCGAGAAGGACCAGAGAAGTAAGTGGGTAAAGGAATAAGCCCCCTAACAGGGAGCTGTAGGGAGATTGACAATTTACTATTCCCCCCGTGCTTTTAAATCCTGCAACAGTTCTTCTATATGGGGAACAGCTTCAGCCAGATAGGAATACTGAGGAGTTGGCTTTACAAGTTTTTTCACTACCTTCTCTGCTGCTTCTGTGCCTCCACATTCAGATTTCTTTCCAGCCCAAGCCAGGGGAAATATTCTTATTCACTCATTGTCTGGCAGGGCCACAGCTGCCATAGGCTTGCAGGCCCATTTTCTTAATCCTTCTGAAAAAATTTGCTTGTTTACAGTCTTTTTTTCTCTCTCTTTCACAACCAGCTTCTTCGCAAATCAATTATCCACCTTTCCTGTTGTATTTCCACATCTGCTTCCAATATAGCTTTCTTAATCATGCTCTTACAAACCACTGAATCTCTTCAAAATTTAGTTTGATCTACTACCCACGGCAGATGTTTTAATATGGTCCCTTTTACTTCTTTGCTGTGGAATTCATACAAAGGAACGTTCTCTGCACATTCTTCTGCACTGACTTAATTGAAGTTGCCTCTGCTCCTGTGTCAATTAATGTTAATACCATTATATGTTTCCTTCCATTCCCACTTCCACATAGGGTCTACCGGTTATGTGGGACTGTATTTTGGCCACTAACATCCAATCCTGAGGACAGGGTTTGCTAAGGGCTAGGCATCTTTACTGAGATGTAGAGCCACCCTGACGGGGAGCCACAAAGTCCATCTGAGCCAGTTTCTGGATTAACAAGCATAAGGGCCCATTATCAGGTTTCCTGTACCTGTTTCCACTGTCTCAAGAGCCTTAGTTCCTGGTTGCAGCTTGGACTGTGATCTAGTCCTTGCCATCAAATCACTTAAAGCAGCTAACAAAGTTTCCAGAGGTTGCTTTTCCAAACGTGCCATATCTGCCCCACCTTTCCTGAAGTTGCGCCCATACCTGTGCTCACAAAGATCCCCCAGCAGACACTCATCGTCTCCTGCCATACCATCCTCGGCCTTCTCCTATTTCATTGTAAGTACAATGCCCCATGTCAGCGTGCTTGGAGCCATTTTAGCCTGCTCGATTGCTGTAGGAAAGCTCATTAATTGCTTTCTGATAAGAGCTACTTGTTCCATTTAGTACCCTTTCTGCCTCCCAAGCTGCCTTAATCAATCTAGTTTGATCTAAATCCACCCAAGATCCTATGAACACTGAAAATGTGCAGAGGTTCCCTTAAGGGAATCTGTAATATATAACATCTGTTACCTGTTTCTCCTTGAATTCAGACAGAGAGCATACAAACAACAATTCAGTACAATAAGCCGTAACAGATTTCCCTTCCTCCTGATGCATCAACAAAACTGATCTACTTAATTCCTGGGGCGGGGGTGGGGAGAGAGGGGTCAGAAAATATTGGGCCATTTTCTGTATAGCACCTTCTCTGTCATCTTTGCTTAATTCTGCCTCAATTTCTGCCAACAAAGCCATTCCTTACATAGGGCCAGCACATGTTATTATCAATTCTCTTAAATCTGTAATATCTAGATGTTTTTCAGTACGTATTTAAACAGCCAAGACAAACATGTTTTCTTACTCCAAGAACCCAATTGTTTAGCCAGTGCCTGTTTTTTTTGTTTGTTTGTTTTGTTTTGTTTTTTAATTTCAGTCAGGGGACGAATTACTTTCTATGTATTTGCCATGGAGGCTGAGGCATCTGCACTACTACCGGTTGGGCTACCGGAGACCCTGGCAGGGGCTCCTCTTCCACCTGTATATTTATTCTGTCCTCGAAATCCTGACATTTCTGCCTGAAAGTTGTTATCTGCTGAGCATAAGTTACATTCTGTGCTACAGCAGTTTGCAGGTCAGGGTTCAGGTTTTCATTTTGCAATTTTAGTTTTTCCAATTCCTGTTCTAAGCTTTCTTGCTGACATTCCAAAACATCTCACTCTTTTACAAGCTTATATACAGCCTATACCTAGCCCAAACAGCAGCATTCATTACTTGTTCCTTCCTTGGAGTGTAATCCTTTTGATAACTCAACAACAGATCATTCAAACCTTTCTTATATGGTGTGGGGACTGCATGAGCCCTGGGTCTGACCCCAAGCTTTTAAACACCTGTCTTATATACGGACTTATTAGCAAGACTTGGAAGCTTTGTGGTACCCCCCTGGTCTTCCGAGGTGGACTTGCCTTGCTTGCCCCTGCGGAACATCGTAGAGTTGAAGATAGCACCAGTACAACCGGGCATACCTGTGTGTTTTCATCTCTCAGTATTCTGGCTCCAAGTTATATTCAATTCCTGGTTCCCTGGCACAGTACAATTTCTCAAAACAATATTTCAGCTTGGCTGACCAGTTCAGAAACAGCTGACTTGTTAATTAGCATGGTAACCATCCTCTGCTACCAATGTTGAAACAGATCTTTAATGGCCCACAGCTGGGCAGATTGTTAAGGGTACCAGTGAAAATTCAGATTCAATTTCCTCAATGCACAGCAATTTATTTGAAAAAGACTCACACAAGCAATAAAAGGTTACATAATATGTCTCCCTAATAAGCCTTAATTCCCCAAGCATAAACCCTCAGTAACTATATTGGCCTTACACAGCATCCTAAGCATGTATAGCTACCAGTCCTAGATGGAGACTTCTGTTCTTCTCTTCTTTTCCCCTTGGTCTGTCAAATGTCCCCTGAAGCAGGATCTTGGTTACCCCGAGGCCCTCTGTCTTACAGCTTGACAAGACATCTTCAGATATTAATAGGAGAACTAAGTAACTAACTACCTAACACTGATTTTTAGAATTTATACCTTTTGTTCTTAAATGAGTCACATGTCCCAGAAATATGCCCTGTGAGCATTTCATTACTGTTTCATTGTCTAATTAACATTTTAGAAGGGGGCTGCAAAGAGACATAGACCAAAGATCAGTTGACCTTTACCCTCTTATCAATCGTTCACTTGAGCTCTTAGTGTAGTGTTATCCAAAAGGGTCATTTTGACCTGGGCCAGCCTGTGCCAAGCTCACTGATGGCATGTTTTGCATTTTATTTGCTTGGTGAGCTGGTCCCTGGCTGATATGACCAAAGTTCTATGTTGAAACACATACACACAGATAGAGCCTCTAATCAGGCTTAGTAAATTTCCATACCAACTGTCTGATGCTAAGAGAACCCTGCTCCCAGAATCCTCTAGAAAATTCAGATGTAGCAATCCATACCAAACTCACGTTCGCCACATTCATTCATATCACAGTAATGCCTAATAATAATTTGGCACCGTTCCAACAGTGCCCCAATCGATATCCATTTATCAAAGGTAATTGTGATATCGCACCAATCATGCCAAAAAAATGTAGATGCCAAATGAGTTTAGGTGCCTACAAGCAGTAGCCAGGAGGGCGTGGGGGGATGGTAGATCGTGGTAGATTGCCTAAATATGGGATCTGTGCACCTAAATCTCTTTGTGGATCTGGGCCTGCCTGCTTTTTGAACAGAAGGGACTGAATACAGATTTCAGAACTGAGCCTAAAATGTTCTGCCTCAATTCAGTTCACTTGCTTTTGTGATGTTCAAATGAGCATGAATTTTCTTCTAAAGTGTTTGTCCAGTTCTAACTGAACAGCTTTTCCCTTCCCCTCAGTAGGCATTCTAATTACCAGCTAGAGACTTCATGTTGGTCACCACATACTTCATCTGGACAGAACTGTAAAGCAATAACTGATTATGACTGATTGACACTGACTGCTCCACAATCAGCATTTCCATGGGAGCCAACATCAATTATCATCAAGGAATGTGATACTCATGTAGGCAATTTTGAACAACTTGCCAATAGAGATTAAATCACTTAGTTGTACAACAAATATGAGAGAAACCTCTGCAAATGAAACTAATAGGGTTGTTGCTTCAAGGAGCATGTTTTCTGCAGGAAAAATATACGGGCATTTAGCAGACAAGATCTATAAAGAGCCTACTTCTTATTATTTTAGTCTTTATCTCTTATATGTAAGATTTTACTTTCTGAAATGGTGCTTGATAGTATGTCTTTTAGGGTAAAGAAAATATGCTTTTATTGATGATAGGGTAATGCATTTTCAAAACAGCTATGCTGAAATGCCATGAAACTAACCAAATTCAAAACTACATTCAAAACTTGTTTCTTCAACTTATTTTTTCTTCCATAATATCTGCACCCATGCATATTATCACAAACACATGCAATACACCTATTCAATTCCCAACACAAAACCAAACAGGCAAATACTTTGTAAACCCAGCAAGACATGCCTCCTAAAAAACTAGGAGGGGGAAAAAAAAAGACAGAGACTGGTGGTATACTTGGGAGACACTCAGATACTAAGAAATGGAAAAGGGAAATTTAAGTACCTAGACAGTTAGGAGTTTGTAATTTGTTTATGGCATTGCTGAGAATATGAAAAGCATTTGAGAAAGTAAATTTTAAAAAAAGTTGTGTGGATTTACACTGCTGTTGTGCATTTTAATGTTTATACTCTAGCACGATAATAACTAGTTTTACCCAGGGTCATTAATTTATGACCCCATTCTATTAGGTTAGATGGTCTGATTATATTTCATGACATGCAGGACATTTACAAGTTATAAATAAGGGATAAAATTCACCACAGTGCTTGAGGGGGATGCGCAGGAGATGTAAGTGGCATAAATCTGAGTGCAACTCCACTACTTCATTATCTATGGAGAAAACTGCTGCTCATGTGTTCTGCAGTTTGCAGAAAAGAGACATCGACGTGATACACTCGATTTATGCAAGTGTGTGGGCCCATTGCTTAGGAAAGTAAGCCCAAAGGAAAATGAGTAGAGTGGATAAAAAAACAAAAATCTTGTGACCCAAGGCAGTAATCTAATAAACAAAAGAACAGAAAGTAACTGGAAAATGGTTAGTTTTTAAAATACATGTGCACAGATGTAATTAATGAGTTTTTATGAACAGAAGGTCAGCCACAAATCCCTTTTGAGCTGTCAGTACAATATAGAGTCAGTATGAACAAACAAAATATCTGTTCTATTTTTTCTATCTGTTTGTTGTATTTATAAAGCACCAATCACTGTCATATTTAGGTGAGCAAGTATCTAGACCTTATCTGAATTGTTGTTGTGATGATTCTGTTGTGCAATGTCACAATGTGTCAGAGTGGTATTCCTCTGTCTAGTTGGGGATTTAGGCTGTGCCAAATACACTCAGCCACAATGTCAGTCTTTGCTTCCAGCAGCTTATGTTTCATCTTGTTCTGAGGCAGGAAGAAGGAACCAATGGTAGTTTTACATTTGGGGAGCCATGTACACAGCTACAGTATAATTTTTGGGGCATGTACCTTAGTTCTCTGAAGTAGCAGTTAGCTTTCATGGTGCCCACCATTGGGCTTTCATTTTCTTTTTTTGTAATTTGCAAGAATAGATTTTTGTTTTGGTTAACTGTATGAAGGGACATGCCCTCACTCTGGTGTGGAGGAGGAGACTAATGAGCTCTTCTGGGCCTGTTCAGCACTAACGAGGCACACCTGCAAGGCTTGTTCAATGGGGGAGCGGGCAGGAGCTTTAAAAGGGAAAGCTACCACAAGAAGGGAAGGAGTGTTGAACAGGACGAGGACTACTCCATCTCAGAGACTGCTGACAACAGAGAGAGGCCAGCCAAGGAGACAGTCATAGGCCACACTGCTCCTGAAGCTGCTCTGACTGGTGGCAAAACAGTATGTCCCACGAAGAGGGGAAGAAGGTAGACCCCACCCCAGGGCAATAGACTCTGATAGATCAAATTTACAGAACTGAATCCAGAAAGACTGCCTGAGGAAACAGGCTACTTTTGCCTTTATTCATTTTCACCCAGATTCTTCTCTCTCATAAGGGAAAGAGAGGGGAGCAGTCTCAGAGATGCTCTTATGCATTACAAAGGAGGAATGAGTATAAATGATGGACAGAGGGGCTTTGGGGAGTCCAGTGAGCTCCTGTTCCCCACATACTGATAGAAGAACAACAGAATGAACTTCTTAGTGCCAGTATTGCCCCCACAGCCAAGTTCTGTAGCACTGTCATGGAGAAGATAATGCACACAAGGGGATAAAGGTATATGAAATGAGCCTATGCCCCAAGGAAGGCCCATACCCAATGTGTATACAGACCCCGCCCCAGGTTTCAGAGTCCAGGCTCCAGCCAAAGTGGAACATTTACATGGCTATTTTTAGCACCATAATGCAAGCCTCAGAAGCCTATGTCTGTAGATTTGGACTCTGAGACTCACTGCTGTGGGGCTTTTTTGGTGTTGTTGTTTTTTAGTCTGTGTGGTTAGTTTGTGGTTTTATTTATTTATTTATTTGCAGAGTAGACATATCCTAAGTGCCCCAGCAATATGCGAGGCCCTGGGCTGGTGCCCATTGGAAAACCCAGGTGCCCTATGCCTGGGCGAGTGACCTTTGGGCCCCCACAGTATCAGGAGAAAAACTGATGGGTGACATTCAATCACAAATCCTTGTTCCCTGGTCTCACCAGTGCAAGATCAAGTGATAGATTAATACTGTCCCCTCTGTGGGCCATTTCAGAGACAGGAAGACCCTGGCCGGGATTCAGGGGATCTTTTACTGGCCTGGGATTCACTGTAAGGTCAAAGATTTCTGTGGCCCCTGTTCCAAATGCCAGCTCATCAGGCCTAAAGGGGTAGCCCATCTCTCTGTAGTGGGCATTCCATTTGAAAGAATAGGAATGGATCTGATTGGACACTAGAAAAGAGTGCAAATGCATATAGATCTATATTAGTCATATCTGATTATGCCGCCCAATATCGAGAGCCAATACCTCTCTGCTCCTCTAATACAAAGATCACTGCAAGAGAACTGCTAAAGGTATTCACCAGGGTTGGTGTACCTAAGGAGACCCTAACTGATCAGGGTATTAATTTTGCATCCTGTCTGTTGAAGGAGGTGTGTGATTTATTTAAAATATAGATTATACAAAAATCCGTATATCACCTGCAGAGTGATGGTCTGGTTGAACGTCTTAACTAGATACTGAAAAGGATGTTAAAGTATAGTGCCACAGAACCCCAGTATGGGGAGCCAACTGATTTCTACCCTTTAATTTGCCATTCAGGAGCCACCCCAGTCATCTATTGCATTTTCACTGTTCATACTGTTATAGAGAAGACAATCCCTGGGGTATCCTAGACCATGTATGAAGGTTGTGGGATGAGCAGACTCCTAGAACAGATAATATTGTGCCGTACATACAAAAGTGCCAGGAGAGGCTAAAAACTCCAGGGACTTTAGCCAAAGAAAGCCGTGCTTAGTGCTCATCAAGCCCAGGAGCAAGCCTATCACAAAGAGTTCCCCAGTTCCCAAGTGCAGAATTGAAGCTAATCACCAAGTGGCAAATACCCTATGAAGTAGGACGTCAAGTGAGGCCAGTTAATTATGAAATCAGACAACCTGACAGAGGAAGACAATACAGATCTACCATATTTATTGCCTGGAATCCTGCAAGGCCCAGGAGGGATTGTTTAAACTCCTTATACAGCTGAGCCAGGATTGGGACCCCAAAACATACATCTTTCAGGACTCTGACTCTATACAGATAGGAGAGAGCCTCTGTGTGGAGCAAAAGTCCCAAGTCTTCTGTCCTGGAGAGAGGACTGGCTAAGGCAAGAATTCTTCCCACAGCTGCTCCCCCTGACCACCTGAAGGAAGGGAGGACCTGATGTTGACTCAACTTTGATGGGGCTATTTCTTTATATTAGCCTATGACCCTAGTTGGGTTTGTCACAGTTCAGGGCAATTGCACCTGTATTTCCCCTCAGTTGGTCCAGCAAGGGCACCCACTCCCCGATTTCCAATTCCCCAGTCATTTTCATTCTTCAGTGGAGACCCACATCTCACTCCTTTTTGACTAGGGAACTTCCAGGCTATGCAGTTCCCTGCTTTCACTGTGTTTTTCCCGTCAGAGACAGGTTGCCCAAACACACCTGCTTTCTTTTTCTTGAAAGATAGTTAACAGTGCAGTCTTATAGATACTACAGAGATTTCTTTATGTAAGCCTTTTAGTTATTAAGGTAAAAGCACTTCACAGAAGACATTAAAAACAAAGAAAAACCTATGTGCACACTAATAAGCTTACCAGAGATCATCCCAACCCTATCATGGGCTATGGCAGGAACTGTCCTTCAAAACCTCACAAAGGGGGTCTCTTCTATGGTCTAAAGTTCATAATAGCGTCAGCTCAGAACTAGCACCTAGACTTTTGGGACTCCATATGCCAATTCCTTCAAACCCTTCTCTAGGAATTGGGGCCCTCTGTGGACCTAGAGACCTGTCTGCTTGCTGCATCAGGAAAAAGGCTCTGAGCCATTTCAAAACTAGGCTATTTATACAAAAGTCTTTTCTTGTCTGCTGGTCACTGGACAATGGAGTTTGAACTAGTATATGAACACCTCTTCAGGGGAGTGGCCTCAAAGGGCTGATAATTAAGGAATACATTAGCAACCCCTTCCTAGTAGAGGAGGTGTGTCAAGGTTCCTCCCCAACTCTGAACTCTAGGGTACAGATGTGGGGACCTGCATGAAAAACCTCCTAAGCTTATCTTTACCAGCTTAGGTCAAAAACTTCCCCAAGGTACAAAATATTTCCCCCGTTGTCCTTGGACTGGCCGCTACCACCACCAAACTAATACTGGTTACTGGGGAAGAGCTGTTTGGACGCGTCCTTCCCCCCAAAATACTTCCCAAAACCTTGCACCCCACTTCCTGGACAAGGTTTGGTAAAAAGCCTCACCAATTTGCCTAGGTGACTACAGACCCAGACCCTTGGATCTTAAGAACAATGAACAATCCTCCCAACACTTGAACCCCCCCTTTCCTGGGAAATGTTGGATAAAAAGCCTCACCAATTTGCATAGGTGACCACAGACCCAAACCCTTGGATCTGAGAACAATGAAAAAGCATTCAGTTTTTTACAAGAAGACTTTTAATACAAAATAGAAGTAAATAGAAATAAAGAAATCCCCCCTGTAAAATCAGGATGGTAGATATCTTACAGGGTAATTAGATTCAAAAACATAGAGAACCCCTCTAGGCAAAACCTTAAGTTACAAAAAAGATACACAGACAGAAATAGTTATTCTATTCAGCACAATTCTTTTCTCAGCCATTTAAAGAAATCATAATCTAACACGTACCTAGCTAGATTACTTACTAAAAGTTCTAAGACTCCATTCCTGGTCTATCCCTGGCAAAGACCAGCATACAGACAGACACAGACCCTTTGTTTCTCTCCCTCCTCCCAGCTTTTGAAAGTATCTTGTCTCCTCATTGGTCATTTTGGTCAGGTGCCAGCAAGGTTACCTTTAGCTTCTTAACCCTTTACAGGGGAGAGGAGCTTTCCCCTGGCCAGGAGGGATTTCAAAGGGGTTTACCCTTCCCTTTATATTTATGACAAGGTGCATACAATTCCACAGTAATGCAGACACAGTTGCATTTTAATACAATGGACCCAAAAGGATTTACACCTAATTCAGAAAGGTTTAACTTAATTCTGTAAGGTTTGTCCAGAATAATACAGAAGATTGTCAGGCTGTCACAGGGGCTATAGCTTAACTGAAGTCTGTTTTGTATGGGTGTTAGGATTTTTTGTTTGTTTCTTTGTTTTAACCTTCATTCTGAATTTCCAGGATTTTTTCTTCTATTTAAACTCTGGTGTTCTTGAATGCTCATTTACACTCCATCAACTTTATGTACCTGCAACATTAACAACATCCTGTTTTTTGTTTGGTTGGTTGGTTTTTTTTAGGGGGGGGGGATATTTACATATGCTATCGGACTGGCTGTGATGGACTGTTCACCCACACCAGTCCTAAAGGGACTAAGGTAGGCTAGATGGGCCAATTAACCAAGTAGGCTGTACCTGCATGGAAGCCAGGGCTCAATAATGTTTAATTAAGGATGAAGCTCACCTGGGGAGGAACAGGCAGGGCTTCTATAGAGTGGAGAACAAAAAAGGCAGCAGGGAGAAACAGCCTGCAGTCACTCCCTGACAGGAGGGAAGTTTGTTGGAGATGACAAGGTCTGGCAAGAAACCAAAGGGGAAAGTAGCTACAGGGAGTACAGAAAGCTAGGACAGGCGATAAATTCAGAGGTGCCAAATGATAAAAGGAGGAAGTAGGATAGAGACCAGGAAAGTAGCAACCAGGTCTGGGAGTAAGTAGACCATAGTTGTGGAGCACAGCGTCCCTGAGTTGGAACCTGGAATAGAGGATGGGCCCAGGTTACCCTACCAGACACTGAGGAAGTGGCACAGCTATGAATGTAGAATGGAGGACTGCCTGGAATGGCAGAGGGACAGCTTGTCCAAAGAGATGCTGACAGATCCCTGGAAGGACAGAACTAAAATGACCTGTCGGGAGGGCCAAGTCACAAAGAAGAAGGCACCCAGAATCCTGGACAGCGAGACTGAGACAACGGGCTGAGTGATCAAAGGAAGTGGTATCTGACCAAGGGGAAGCTAATCCACAGATGAGCTATGAGGAGGTGCACCAGTGGTAAACAGTGAACCTGGTTACACCAGTGAACAGTTTTTAAGGAACTAACTTACAGCAATCCAGGATTCATTCCTTTCCTTGCTCAGTATGATTGGTTAACACTGATCTAAAGACAGTCTACTGACCATTGAGAGGGTCTCATGCATGATCTTGTCACATGACTGCTATCTGAAACAGGGTATTCTCCTTGTATGTTACAATAATAATAAAGATTGTGTCTTATAAGTTAGGGTAGTTTAAACATTTGCCTTTTTCAGATAAGATAGTACTGAACTTGATATAGTAAAATCCAAAAGGAGTTGGTTTCTGTTGACTGGGAAACAAAAGGTAGTCGGTTGCCAATGCAAAAGAGTCTGTGGTTAGCTATCCAAAGAATAATTCTTTCTTTTAACAACAACAACCCACCACCACGCCCCCAATCAATTTACACTTCCAGAAAGCATTTGTGGGTATGTAAAGGCTGGTTAGAATGGAGTGCTGGGATCCAGTGGGATACTAAAACCTATCAGGATAGCTGTCCAGATGGCTGCGCTTTTGTTTATGCAATGGGAGCTGAGAAACCCAAGTTTGAGAGCAGACATAAACACCATTTCATGAAAGCTCTGAGGTGAGAGTTTAGTCTCCAGGGAAAGTCATTCAGTTATCATTTCTTAGGTGTACTTCCAGCTTGCCAAATGAGGTATGATTTGCGGGGTGGGAGGGGCCTATCCTTTCTGGCAGGTGTTGGTCAGTCTGTTCAAGCTACAGGAGCAAACATGACAGCAACTTTACAAAGTAGTGTTGAGACAAATTCTTGTTGGCACTAAATCTGAAAAACTCTGGATTATGATAGGAAACAAGGTTGGTATTTCCATGTATGAGCTCTATGTAAGTTTTGCACACACAGTATGCAATCATCAGAGATTGCTGCATTCACTATTATCAAAATCCTTTCTGCATAGTTACAGTTTTTATGTAAAATTGACCAAATAATGAAACACAAGCTGTAATGAAAAAGTCTCTGCTTTACTCTGAAAGAGCAGCCAATTGCTTCTGGATATATTAGGGTTTATTGGTATTATACAGATGTGTATAATCATTGCTTTGCCCTGCTTGAATAGCAGCCATCTGTTTATCTTTGGATGATTACAACATTTAATGAATACACATCTGCCTATAGCTGTGAAATCAGTCTCTCTTTCTCTTCCGAATTGAGCTTCAGGGAGGGCATGTTGTATAACAAACACTGAGACAATATAACTTTCATCATCCTTGACCTCTGGAAGAACTTTAAGCACCACAGACCAATGCAGTCTTTCATAAAACAATATCTGTAGCTCAATTAGGTCAGCTTTGTTGAATAGCCATGCTGACTATGCAATGTATATCAATAACAGTTAGGATTTACTGTCATCAATACCTGGAAATTGCATAGACATTTTTTTTTAATCCTACTGGGACCCTGATGTTCACATTATTTAGGAAAACAAAAGGACCCTTCTGAGTCATTTCACTGATGAATCAGTATTTACCTGAGAAACTGGAAAAATCCATTAGTCAGATATAAAATGTTGTTACTAGTCATTCATTGGTGATTTTATTTTTAATGTTAAGTAATACTTCAGAAACATTAATACATTTTTACCCATAATGAATAAAGGATTATAAATAACTTAGTCTATAACATAGTTCTACATTCTTTAACCAGTCTTTTTGAAAGCTGAATATATGAGAAAAGACTCCCCAGCTGCCTCTCACTTTTCATGCAATGCATAAATGCAGCAATTGACGAGCCTAATTGGTGTGAGACACTAAACAATTACTCTTAAAGTTTGCAGGGTCAACAAGGGAGCAATGTGAGAGGATTAATTTTGCAAAGCAGAGGAGGAAGGGCAGGTAAATGTTGTAATAAACAGATCTTTAATGTGCTTTCCACTTCATGAATAGCTACAGTTCATACAGAGACTATCTAGCATTTGATGGTGTCTGCACAACTTGTTATGGAAATGGAATGCATGCCATGAGGTAGTCTGGAAAATGATTACTCATTTTTTATTTCAGTAGGATTACTTGATATCAAGCCTATATTGAGTACCATCAGTGTGCTTGGTGCTATGCAGATCATAAAGGAAGCTACGGTTCCTGCTACAATGAACTTTCAGCCTTGGCCTGATTCTGTTCACAAGGAATTCACTGGTAAAAGACTGGGAGCACAATCCAGTTCCATGTTAGACAACACAACACACACTGGGCACCTGTCTAGCAATGTTGATATGCAAACTAGGAATTTGCATGCACATGTGATGAAGAGGAGGCACACTTTTTGTATCTGTAAATGCACATCTGCAACCTTACTAAACAGCAGTGACACACATGCTGGATGATCAGAAGAAGTTCAAAACTCCAAGAAGTATAAATATTTATTTGGAGTTTAAAGATAACTTTCATTTTGCACTTAAAGAAGGTATTCAAGTTCTTTTATATGAAAAATATGGAGTATCTTCTATAAAATTGCATAATTTACTCTTTGAGTACAAGATGAATATTCTGAGAATTTTTAAACAAATCTATTGGCTAGTTTCAGATAAAATTTAATTAAAATCAATGTCTGGTTATGAAATTTTGCATCTGTCTTTTTTGTCTTGAATTATTTTAATACAGGAATCACACACTCCAAGTTTTCCTAAAATTCATTAGGCTCTTGTGTGTAGAGTGACTATTGGAAGAAATGTGGTTGTAATTATGCTAAGTTATTAAAATTGAGATCTAATAGTCATAATAATATTCTCAGTCTCCCAAAAAGAAATGCAACCCTCTAAAACCCTACATTTAAATGGAGTTAAGATTGAGAATAAGCATAAGGATAAAAAACAATTACAGGAATGTTGTAATTATCCCCCAACCAAGCATCAGAAACTCAGAACAAGAGTTAAGGTTACACTAAAAGGAAATGCAAATGTACCATGATATGAAAATGCATATTTAAGGTACCTTGTTATGTTAGCTGCTACCCGGTGGTTTTTGGACACATAGTCTTAGTTCTTTTACTAAATGTGAGAGCAAGTTTTAAGCCTTGGAAGAAATGTATGTATTGTTTGTTAGTTTTTATAGGTAAGATTCTTTGTAGAATGAAGTTGTGCAAGCAACTGGTAAACTTTCTCGATAGCTAGAGTCAACTCTTGTATTAGAATAATTTCTTGGGGACTGGGGACTGACATGTGGACTGAGATTTCTAGAAGAGGGGGTAGATGTCAATAGGCAGGCAATCACTCAGCATAGGGGCATCACTGATGTGAGAAACAGTACACTGGTGCTGGAAGAAGTAAGAACACACCAAACAGAACTAATTCTGCTCTATATTGGCAATATGCAACAACAATATGATTGTGATTGTCATAAATATAAAGGGAAGGGTAAACACCTTTAAAATCCCTCCTGGCCAGAGGAAAAACCCTTTCACCTGTAAAGGGTTAAGAAGCTAGGATAACCTCGCTGGCACCTGACCACAATGACCAATGAGGAGACAAGATACTTTCAAAGCTGGAGCGGGGGAGAAACAAAGGGTCTGGGTCTGTCTGTGTGATGCTTTTGCCAGGGACAGAACAGGAATGGAGTCTTAGAACTTAGTAAGTTATCTAGCTAAATATGTGTTAGATTCTGTTTGTTTAAATGGCTGAGAAAATAAGCTGTGCTGAATGGAATGGATATTCCTGTTTTTGTGTCTTTTTGTAACTTAAGGTTTTGCCTAGAGGGATTCTCTATGTTTTGAATCTAATTACCCTGTTATTTATTTACCATCCCAATTTTACAGAGGTGATTCTTTTTTATTTTTTCATCTATTAAAATCTTCTTTTAAGAAACTGAATGCTTTTTTCATTGTTCTTAAGATCCAAGGGTTTGGGTCTGTGGTCACCTATGCAAATTGGTGAGGATTTTTATCAAACCTTCCCCAGGAAAAAGGGGGTAAGATTTGGGAGGATTCTGGGGGGAAAGATGTTTCCAAACAAACTCTTTCCTAATAATAATAATACCGGTGTTAGACGTTTGGTGGTGGCAGCGGAAGTCCAAGTGCAAAGGGTAAAATAGTTTGTACCTTGGGGAAGTTTTAACCCAAGCTGGTAAAAGTAAGCTTAGGAGGTTTTCATGCAGGTCCTCACATCTGTACCCTAGCGTTCAGAGTGGGGAAGGAACCTTGACAGTGATTAAAGCATATGACTTTAGTCACTGACTATAGTGATTTTTAAACTCATTTTTCCCATTTATGATGTCACTACAGGGAAAAATTAAAGTTGTTTGGGTGCCTTATCTGCATTTCCATCTATGATGGAGTGTGCCTAACTTTTACAGCTCCCTAGAGGAGGCCCCATGTCCAATTACACCCTGCCCCAGGAAGAAGCAACGTAGGAAGAAGGTAGCAGTAAAGGTGGGTTCTTCTATAGAGGCCACTCTGGAGCAGCCATCCTGGAAACCACAAAGATCTGGTCCTCCAAGGACTAGAAGAGTTAGCAACAGACATTCAAAATCCATCAGGCTCAAGTGAAAAAAGAGCTTCAGGGCCTTAGCAGTCCAGGTCTTGGCTGGGAGCAGAGGAGTAAAGAAGGCAGTTCCTCTCTGGCCAAAGGAGTCAGAGTTTATGGTTAGCTGAACTTACATAGCTGTGAGAGAACTTGAGGATGTTGGTCCTGAAATAGGGCTGGGGGTAGAATAGACCTAGGAAAATAGCAGAGAAGGACTGAAGGAAGAAATACAAGGATCTAGCTGTAGAATCCCTGGGTTAAATCCTGGAGTAGTAGGTGGGCTGGCTGCAGGCAAAGTGATATAGACCCTAAAAAGGGGACAAGCATTATTTGGGACCCCAAAAAGGACTGAATTTAAAGGGCCCTGTATCAGGACTAAAGACATTAGTGAGCACAGAGAGATGCTTTATTTATTGGATGTTTTATTTAATACACCTAAAGGGTTCATTGACTTTGTGACATGGTTCATGGGCCAAGCCACTGAAGACTCACCAAGGTTGGCTGACAGACTGCAGGGGGCACCAGGGGCGAGAGAAGGACAGCAATTCCCCACCCAAACACAAGAAGGTGTTCAAGAGGTGAGTCTCTCCTATATACCAATGATACTCAGTTAAATCTACCCATGGATCAATTTAAGAATTTTATAACAAGAAGCAGGCCATTTGCTCAGAAGGCTGACAAAATAATAATCAAAACTTCAGCTGCCAATATATAAAGATCTTGATTGCAATATAAGTATTAGTGTTTTTTAATTTTTCACAAAGTTTATAAATCAACATTATTACCTGTGTTTGTAGCAATCTGTAATGGGAGAGGTGACATTGACAATCTCTGGCAAACTTTGTGAAGAGTGGTTTGTAGGAAGTCAGGGCAAGGCACATGTACTGGAGAAGATGCTCATCTCTCAGGTGATCGCAGTGTTAGCTTTTTATGATGTTCATGGGAGAAAACCCAGATTCTTAGAGGTATGTTTATCCAAACATCATTAAAAGATAGCTGGATTCTTGTTATTCTGAAACTGGTCAGCATATCAAGTCCAGAAATCAAAGTCCCACTTTTCTGAATTTTGACTTCAAGACATCTGAGCTCTGGAGCCTTACAATTTGTAATTGAAAGTCACCCTCATCAGTTGAGTCAAGAATGTTCTTTGCCTCAGAAGGGCAAGGTCTATCAGAAGATACTTAAAAGTATTACAAAGAAATAAAATTAAATCCTTTGGAATTTTAATATTCTCAAATTGCATTTTAAAATTTTCAATCAGTTTGATGAAACCAGTGCAAGAATTACAGCAACAACATACAACGTGGGAATGTGTAAAGTCTTTCCTATTAAGTCTGTCTGAAAGATTTCAAGATTTCTCTGAAAGGCACACGCACATGCCTTTTCAGACAGATCCCTGACACTTCTTGCATGGCCTTGGAGCTGCAATTTGAGGAAATTTGCAATTTCAAATGACCAGTAATATTGCACAGAAAAGCTACCTGTAACATAGAGGGGACATCATTCATAAATACCAGAAACTCACAAGCCTTGTTGGTCTTGTGAGTTGAAAGAAATTCAATTTATTTTTGAAGCACACAAACCACTTTAACACTTGCCCCCTACTGAACCAGTGCATGTCATTGTGCTGCAACAGGTCACTGTATTCAGCTGAAACGTCTTGTAAAAAAGCTTTAAAAAGATGTTGCAAGCTAGAAGTTCACGTCATAGTTCACTCATCTCATCACAATACCCATTGCTGTTGGGTTTTTTCAAGTTCCTGGACAACTTATAACGAAGAACAGTGTGGTGAATGATGCAGTGAAGTTTATTGAATGAACGGTATAACGCTGCCAAACGTGAAGCAAAGCCCTTTTCTTTCCCTGTCATGGAGGGACCTCCATCTATAACAAGCTAGTTTACTTTCTGAAGAGTTCACCTCCCCCCGCAAAAAAATATCTTTTCAAAAATTATCTCTCCTGTGGTGTAGGTTTGTAATGGTATTAAGCACAAAAATGCTTCCTTGAAAATTTCACCATCTTAACGTCTAAAAAACAGCAATAGCTGGGCAGTGTCACTTAAGTCACTTGATTTGTCCACGGCAAGAGACATGTATTTGGTGTTTTTTTTTTTTAAAATAGGAGAGCAGTACTGACAAACAATCTTTGTAAATTACCTCCAATCTTCACACTCCCATCGAATCAGACAGGGAAACTTGCTTCACAGGGTTCACAATGTCACCTTTTGTTTTTATCGCCATCAGAAAGCTCTCAAGCATATCCAATGTGCACTCCTTCACAAACCTGGCATCCAGGAACAGCTCTTTCTTTTAGCTAGTACCAATGTTATCTGAAGAGAAGCAGCTGTTGCTTTCTCCTGTGCAGTTGCGAACGTTGTGAAAATGACATTTTAAGTGTGATATGAAGACTTCAGATTTTCAATTTTGTCATGTCTTGCAATGATGCTAGGAGGATAAGTCACCTTGGAGTTACTGTGCTTTGATTTAAAGTGGCGCCTCCCGTGGATGACCTTACAGACAGACACAGTGGTTTGGGATATTAAATACAAAGGTTTTGTGTTTAAATTTTAACCAAAGTAGCACAATAAAAAGAAAAAAAAGAAAAGGAGTACTTGTGGCACCTTAGCGACTAACCAATTTATTTGAGCATAAGCTTTTGTGAGCTACAGCTCACTTCATCGGATGCATACTGTGGAAAGTGTAGAAGATCTTTTATACACACAAAGCATGAAAAAATACCTCCCCCCACCCCACTCTCCTGCTGGCAATAGCTTATCTAAAGTGACCACTCTCCTTACAATGTGTATGATAATCAAGGTGGGCCATTTCCAGCACAAATCCAGGGTTTAACAAGAATAAATAAATAAATAAATGGATTTGTGTCCATTTATTCTTTTACGTAGAGACTGTCCAGTTTGACCAATGTACATGGCAGAGGGGCATTGCTGGCACATGATGGCATATATCACACTGGTGGATGTGAAGGTGAACGAGCCTCTGATAGTGTGGCTGATGTTCTTAGGCCCTGTGATGGTGTCCCCTGAATAGATATGTGGGCACAGTTGGCAACGGGCTTTGTTGCAAGGATAGGTTCCTGGGTTAGTGGTTCTGTTGTGTGGTATGTGGTTGCTGGTGAGTATTTGCTTCAGGTTGGGGGGCTGTCTGTAGGAAAGGACTGGCCTGTCTCCCAGGATTTGTGAGTGTGTTGGGTCATCCTTCAGAATAGGTTGTAGATCCTTAATAATGCGTTGGAGGGGTTTTAGTTGGGGACTGAAGGTGACGGCTAGTGGCGTTCTGTTATTTTCTTCCTTAGGCCTGTCCTGTAGTAGGTGACTTTTGGGAACTCTTCTGGCTCTATCAATCTGTTTCTTCACTTACGCAGGTGGGTATTGTAGTTGTAAGAATGCTTGCTAGAGATTGTGTAGGTGTTTGTCTCTGTCTGAGGGGTTGGAGCAAATGCGGTTGTATCACAGAGCTTGGCTGTAGACGATGGATCATGTGGTGTGGTCAGGGTGAAAGCTGGAGGCATGTAGGTAGGAATAGCCGTCCATAGGTTTCTGGTATATGGTGGTGTTTATGTGACCATCGTTTATTAGCACTGTAGTGTCCAGGAAGTGGATCTCTTGTGTGGACTGGACCAGGCAGAGGTTGATGGTGGGATGGAAATTGTTGAAATCATGGTGGAATTCCTCAAGGGCTTCTTTTCCATGGGTCCAGATGATGAAGATGTCATCAATATAGCGCAAGTAGAGTAGGAGCGTTAGGGGACGAGAGCTGAGGAAGCGTTGTTCTAAGTCAGCCATAAAAATGTTGGCATACTGTGGGGCCATGCGGGTACCCATAGCAGTGCCGCTGATCTGAAGGTATACATTGTCCCCAAATGTAAAATAGTTATAGGTAAGGACAAAGTCACAAAGTTCAGCCACCAGGTTAGCCGTGACGTTATCGGGGATCGTGTTCTTGATGGCTTGTAGTCCATCTTTGTGTGGAATGTTGGTGTAGAGGGCTTCTACATCCATAGTGGCCAGGATGGTGTTATCAGGAAGATCACCAATGGATTGTAGTTTCCTCAGGAAGTCAGTGATGTCTCGAAGGTAGCTGGGAGAGCTGGTAGCGTAGGGCCTGAGGAGGGAGTCTACATAGCCAGACAATCCTGCTGTCAGGGTGCCAATGCCTGAGATGACGGGGCGCCCAGGATTTCCAGGTTTATGGATCTTGGGTAGTAAATAGACTATTGCAGGTCGGGGTTCCAGGGGTGTGTCTGTGCGGATTTGATCTTGTGCTTTTTCAGGGAGTTTCTTGAGCAAATGCTGTAGTTTCTTTTGGTAACTCTCAGTGGGAACAGAGGGTAATGGCTTGTAGAAAGTGGTGTTGGAGAGCTGCCGAGCAGCCTCTTGTTCATATTCTGACCTATTCATGATGACAAAATCACAGAGCCTAATAACATCAGCCACACTATCAGAGGCTCGTTCACCTTCACATCCACCAGTGTGATATATGCCATCATGTGCCAGCAATGCCCCTCTGCCATGTACATTGGTCAAACTGGACAGTCTCTACGTAAAAGAATAAATGGACACAAATCGGATGTCAAGAATTATAACATTCATAAACCAGTTGGAGAACACTTCAATCTCTCTGGTCACGCGATTACAGACATGAAAGTTGCAATTCTTCAACAAAAAAAACTTCAAATCCAGACTCCAGCGAGAAACTGTTGAATTGGAATTCATTTGCAAATTGGATACAATTAACTTAGGCTTGAATAGAGACTGGGAGTGACTAAGTCATTATGCAAGGTAACCTATTTCCCCTTGTTTTTTCCTAACCCCTCCGCCCCCCACCCCCGACGTTCTTGTTAAGCCCTGGATTTGTGCTGGAAATGGCCCACCTTGATTATCATACACATTGCAAGGAGAGTGGTCACTTTAGATAAGCTATTACCAGCAGGAGAGTGGGTTTGTGTGTGTTGGGGGGAGGGCTGGATTTGTGCTGGAAATGGCCCAACTTGATTATCATACACATTGTAAGGAGAGTGATCACTTTAGATAAGCTATTGCCAGCAGGAGAGTGGGGTGCGGGGAGGTATTTTTTCATGCTTTGTGTGTATAAAAGATCTTCTACACTTTCCACAGTATGCATCCGATGAAGTGAGCTGTAGCTCACGAAAGCTTATGCTCAAATAAATTGGTTCGTCTCTAAGGTGCCACAAGTACTCCTTTTCTTTTTGCGAATACAGACTAACACGGCTGTTACTCTGAAACCAATAAAAAGAAAATCCACTGTCCAGTCTGGATTAAAAGTTTGCTTTTTGCGGTCAACTTTCTGATGTTCACTCCCACTCACATTCATTTTTGGCTCCATTTACATCACTAATGGAAAAATGGGCAGTGTCCTAGCCAAATCATAGCTGATGCTATTTGCAAGAACTTAAGCTCCAGTAAGCCAGTGCTTAATTTGTGCCGAGGTTTGCTGCAGCTGAGCCCCAGCAACTCTAGGCATGGCAACTCACAGCTCTGGCACCTCTGGGCTACCAGCCAGAAGCTGCTGCTCTCTGGCTGCTGAGCTCTGCAGGCCGTGCTGCCACCAACAGCACCACAGATGCCAGGGTGGCAATACCATACCATTCCACACTTCCTTCTGCACTCCTGCTGGTGGCAGCTCTGTCGTCCGAGCTGGGTTCCTGGACAACAGCTGCCACTCTCTGGCTGCTCAGCCAGAGCTTCGTTTGTGCCGGGGCTCAGCCCTGGCATCTTTTTCATTACAAATTTAGCACTGCCAGTAAGTTACTCACTAAGGAAATCACAGGCAAATGATAGGCAGTGCATCATTGTTTGTGAATTTAATTCAGCATATTTAAGGGGTGCTGTTGGGCTATTCAGGAAGTCTTGGTGGGTCATATTTGGCCTGTAGACTGCTATTAAATATTACTGCTCTACACCATCCCTCAACATATTTTAATTTCTTTTAAATATAACACTAACTCTGAATTTCCTGTCTCTGCAATAATTGGTTTTGGCATAATTACAACATCCCTGTTTTTCCACTGTTAAGTCACTGATAGTCTCAGTGTTGACTCTACCTTAAAATAGTTTTTGTTTGGGAATTTATTTAGACCTAGAATGTGGCATTTAAAAACAGCCATGAATTGTGGCTAGTGTGACTGCTTCATGAGTACCTCAACTGCTCTGTGGGGAAACCAGTATTTGTTGTCTATTTAAGGGGTGTTGCATACTTCCCGCTGCCTGGCTAGCCAGCTGTGCCTACTCCCTACCCCTTCCTGTCCTTATGGCTGTCCTTTTTGTGGACTCTGCAAGAAGGGCAGTTCCTTATCCCTCCCAACCCACTGCCCAGTCACCTGTTGTATGTTTGAACTTAATGCCAGATGTCAAAAAAGGCTCAAATTGAATCATTTAATTAAACATTATTTATCAAATATAATACAGCACTATATAGAAACAAAACATACTTTACCATCCTTTGTGAATGGTGAAAGGAGAGCACCCTATTCTCTCCCTCTGTAAGTGGTGGAATGCTGGAAGTGTTTATTCTCAGTCTAAATCCTAAAACCTCTTTCCTTTTATAGATCAGACAAAGAAGCTCCTTTCTGGGGGGGCAAAAATTACTTTCTTACAATGTGTATTGTTTTCAGTGTTGCAATTTAGCTCTTTGCTTATGGAATTTCTTTTGTCTCAGTGTATCAATCAGAAAACTAGAGGGATTTCCAATCTATTCGTCATTACTGACAAATGTGGTAAGTAGCCCTTCTTCATGAGTTAAAAACATCTTTCAGTGGGTCATTTCATCCATTACAGAGAATATCTGCAATAACATATATCGCTTATGAATCACAGCGTATAATTGGATTAGAAGTTCCTTTCTCAATTACTGCATCTTGTTTATTATAACATACTTCTATAGGTGTCTTTCATTATTTTCAAGGGGTCTCTTTCCTTGGACATCTGGACTCTCACTGGATATGTCAACACAGCAAGGAAAACCCACAGCTGGCCTGTGCCAGCCGACTTGGGCTTCTGGAGTTCTGGTTGTGGGGCTGTTTCATTGCTGTGTAGACTTCCAGGCTTGAGCTGGAGCCCAGGCTATAGGACTCTGCGGGGTGGAGGGTCCCAGAGCCTGGGGTCTATCCTGAGCTTGGACATCTACACAGCAATGAAACTGACCTGCAACCCACGCCCCATGAGCCCAAATCGGCTAGCATGGGTCAGTCATTGCTGTCTAGTGGCTGTGTAGATATACCCACAGACTGAGAGTTGCTGAAGATAATTGGGTACAGCCCACTACTTCATTATATATGTTATTGAATACCAAGCACACACTAGGTTCATGTTAAGAACCAATACTGAGGCCTTAGAATTCAAGCAAACGTTTTTTTGCTAATATTGCAAAGATTTGGGGAGAATCATTAACATGCAAAAATTGAGTATTAAACCTTCAAAAATCATAAAGATTAATATTTACTAACACACCAAAGAGTTGGTCATGATCTTGAACTTATTCCTTACTAATTTAGGTTATTTTAACTTATAAAGTATGATGTAATGGTGCATGTTTGTATAGAAAAAAATAATAATATCACTTTATAGAAACGACTGGCAATTTTTTATAGCAATGATTGGACAGCATTAATTTGTTTGTTTTGGGATTCAATAAGAAAAGATAGCACTAACTCTTCAGTACAAAATTTTGTTTGTACTCCCACATCCCTTGTGTGTGAAAAGAATGCAGGATCAGTCACTCATTCAAGATATCGAAACAGAATTGTATCATGTTTTGAACTGGGATATTTCCATATCATACTTAAATGCAATCAGTAAGGTATAATCCTCCAAACTGAACAACTGAATATAGCATCTGCAGTTCTGATATTAGTACAATAGAGTCTTTTCTTTTGTCTGTATTGACATGTCAGTTACTGTAGCTGAATATTCAGGGAACAGAAGTTCAAATGCTCACATCTAACACATACGATTCCGAGAGACAAAAGTCCATATAATCCATCCGTATAATAAGCATCTACTTTTCACCAGACTCTTCATCTGTGAAGCTGAGCCAATGTAGCGCGGTAGTGTAGACATGCCCATAGTTAACTGCTTCCAAATCTTGAAACAGAGCTGGAAATGTGTGTATATACATATTTTTCCCAAAACAGCTGAAGTTGTAAAATATGGAGAGTCTAATTTTGAGGTTCTAGATGCAATAAATGGAAACCTCTGGACACAAACTATTTTTCTCTAAATGACCTGATATCATCCCTTATGTTGATTGTGCAGATTTTGATTGCTGAATACATCTTTAGCAAAAACAGATCTGCAGATTTTCAGCTGGTGCAAACTATCATAACTCCATTGAAGTAAAAGGAGCTATAACAATTTGTAACAGCTGAACACCTACCATCTATATTTAGTGATAACAGGCCTTGGTCCTGCATGTTCTTTTAGGACAAGAAACTGTGTGCAAGTTTGTTGCACCCCAGCACAACTGAGACTGGATGGTAAGTGTGCCAAGTAAGGTTAAGTGCTAGGCATAGTCCTTTACACTGCACAGAAGAATCCTGAGCAGCTATTCCCTTCTTTCATTACAATTATGCAGGATTTTTTTTTTTAAAGTGCGGGGTTGGGGGAGATAGGGCAGAGAATGGACTTGTCTGAGGAGACATGTGCTTTGTCACGTTAATAAAATAATTAGGTTCTCATTCCCTTCTTAGACCTTACCTTGCTTCTAGGGAGCATTAGTGTGGTGGCAGCAAAGCAGTGCTCTCATTAATACGAGTTCCCCTGTGCTCCCTCTCCTGCTGAACACTTTTTTTACATGCTTATGTACATAGAGATCCGCGCTTGAATACTGAAGTATCAAGCCCAAAGACATTCTGTCTGTGTTTGTGTGTAAATGGATTGACTATACGGTGGGGGAAAGTATTGTTGACCTGACTCCGTCCCACTCTGTGACAAGATCTACGCACTATATGCAG
Organism: Eretmochelys imbricata; assembly: GCF_965152235.1. Lineage (NCBI taxonomy): Eukaryota > Metazoa > Chordata > Testudines > Cheloniidae > Eretmochelys > Eretmochelys imbricata. The sequence goes on along the minus strand of NC_135572.1, from coordinate 88,082,052 downwards.
CAGAGGCAAGAGCGGTAATGCAAGAGGCCTACAGGCCTGCATCCTGTAAGACTTACCTTAAGCTAAGAGCATTTGCATATGCTGGGCCGTGGTATTTTGAACCAGATAATGAACTAGGCCAAGCTCCAGCCTAACTCAAATCCCTAGCTGTCCATTATATGCAACCCCCTACCCCCAACATGCAAAAGCCCCAAGACAAAACGCTGCCACAAGCAAACCACAGATCTTGATAATAATGAAGTGCATCAGCACAGTGCTAATTATGATACTGTTTACTTTGGCTCCTTATAAGGCTTTATTAACAATGCTTGAGTGAAAAAAAAAATAAGGAAATGTATCATTTGACTTGAATGTAAAAAAACTATATAAGACTGTAAAAAGAAAAGGAGTACTTGTGGCACCTTAGAGACTAACAAATTTATTAGCGCATAAGCTTTCATGAGCTTCAGCTCACTTCATCGGATGTTCCGATGAAGTGAGCTGAAGCTCACAAAAGCTTATGCACTAATAAATTTGCTAGTCTCTAAGGTGCCACATGTACTCCTTTTCTTTATATGGATACAGACTAACACGGCTGCTACTCTGAAACCTGTCATTATATAAGACTGGTATTATAGGCTCAGGACAGAGAGAGACCAGGGTGGCACCTGCATGTGACCATCTCTGTCTCCTTCTCCCTGCATGCTTGTATTCAATAAAAGGACCTCAGACTGTTTGAACCAAACAGATTGTGTGACTCGTTTTCCACAACAATACAAATAAGCTTTTAAAATATAGGGAGGCATTACATTTGTGATAAGAGGCCTGGCAAGTCATGCCTGACTAATCTAATTGCTTTCTATGACAAGATAACTGGCTCTGTGGATGAGGGGAAAGCAGTGGACGTGTTGTTCCTTGACTTTAGCAAAGCTTTTGACACGGTCTCCCACAGTATTCTAGCCAGGAAGTTAAAGAAGTATGGGATGGATAAATGGACTATAAGGGATAGAAAGTTGGCTAGATTGTCAGGTTCAATGGGTAGTGATCAATGGCTCCAGGTCTAGTTGGCAGCCGGTGTCAAGTGGAGTGCCCCAAGGGTCGGTCCTGAAGCCGGTTTTGTTCAATATCTTCATAAATAATCTGGAGGATGATGTGGATTGCACCCTCAGCAAGTTTGCAGATGACACTAAACTGGGAGGAGAGGTAGATATGCTGAAGGGTAGGGATGGGATACAGAGGGCCCTATACAAATTAGAGGATTGGGCCAAAAGAAATCTGATGAGGTTTAACAAGGAGAAGTGCAGAGTCCTGCACTTAAGACAGAAGAATCCCATGCACCGCTACCGACTAGGGAGAGAATGGCTAGGCAGCAGCTCTGCAGAAAAGGACCTAGGGGTTACAGTGGACGAGAAGCTGGATATGAGTCAATAGTGTGTCGTTATTGCCAAGAAGGCCAATGGCATTTTGGGATGTATAAGTAGGGGCATTGCCAGCCGATCGAGGGATGTGATCGTTCCCCTCTTTTCGACATTGGTGAGGCCTCATCTGGAGTACTGTGTCCAGTTTGGGGCCCCACACTACAAGAAAGATGTGGGAAAATGTCCAGCGGAGGGCAGCAAAAATGATTAGGGACTGGAACACATGACTTATGAGGAGAGGCTGAGGGAACTGGGATTGTTTAGTTTACGGAAAAAAAAGAATGAGGGGGGATTTGATAGCTGCTTTCAGCTACCTGAAATGGGGTTCCAAAGAAGATGGATCTAGACTGTTCTCAGTGCTAGCAGAAGACAGAACAAGGAGTAATGGTCTCAAGTTGCAGTGGGGGAGGTTTAGGTTGGATATTAGGAAAAACTTTTTCACTAGGAGGGTGGTGAAACACTGAAATGCGTTACCTAGGGAGGTGGTGGAATCTCCTTCCCTAGAAGTTTTTAAGGTCAGGCTTGACAAAGCCCTGGCTGGGATGATGTAGTTGTGGATTGGTCCTGCTTTGAGCAGGGGGTTGGACTAGATGACCTCCTGAGGTCCCTTCGAACCCTGATGTTCTATGAAACAATTTCATATTTTTAAGAATTGTAACATTTCCTTTTACAGTTTTATGTCTCCTTTATCAGTATTCAGCAAAGTTTACTACCAGGGGAAATAGTGTACTTCTTTAGTTTTATTGTCTTTGGACTACATTTTTGCTGTCCCTTTCTTTCGGCCCTGGAGAAAAAGCCAGGTGATTCATGATCAGTGGAACTGGAGGCAGAGGGTCCATGTTCCATAGAGTTAATGTGATTGAGGGGATACCAGAAAAATAGGGAATTCATGGAGATAGGCTAGAAGCAGTTTTAATAAAGTTCCGTTTGTTTAACTTCACCTGCTTTCAGCTTTGCTCTTTGATAATGAAACACCAGAACCTCTTTGTCCCGCCAGTGCCACCATACAGGAGGTAATGATCCACTGTCTACTTGCATTAATAGAGCCAAACCCTGCCAGGTATTTAAGCACCTTAAAACTCTAGTTGATGATTTAATTGAGAGTTGGGGGAACTGAATAACTCGCATGAAATGTTCAGCAGCTGGCAGGACTTAAGGGGATTGAGCATGAGGGGAAGAAGACAACTAGGGCTGTCTCAACACGCAGTACCCTATATGGATGTGATTGGGCCTCTTAGTCTGTGACCATTGTTCTGTCCTCTCATGCACCTGAAATTACTTGCAAGGCAGTGCTGAGAGAGTATTAGCTACAGTTGTTTAAAGATGTAACAACTGCCGCAATTAATGTGTGTCCACCAGAAGACATTGTTTCGTACATAGACATAAAGGTAGGTAACTCACCTCCCGAATCCTGGCATCCCATTCATTTTTTTTTCTTCTTTTCTCTTCTCTTCTCTCTCAAGAGCCATGATATTGCCTTATATGTTGGACTGGGAAACTGACAACCTTAACTGATAGTTGGATAGATCTAGGTCAACTATACCATCTCTCTATTTCCCCACCCCTCAAAAAATGTACTTAGAGCCTGATACTTCACATCCTACTTAACCAAAACTCCCGTTGATGTCATTGAGAGCTCTACCTACAAATAGTCTGGTGTATTTTGGGCTCTGTTTTACTGAACATCTAAAGATCTAGACAGTTCAGTTAAGGAAGGAGTTTGTTGAAACAGCTGAAAAAACATTTAAATTGTATTAGGCTAAAACACCTATGTCCAAAAGCTTTCAACATTTTTTTATTTGCCCAATAAAATTCAAAAATAAACTGATTTATAAAAAAAATATCTTCAGACACTCAATCACCTTCAGTAGATTAGTTTTCTGAGTTGTTTTGAATTTTTCATAAAAAAAATCTAGTGAGTGGTGAGCTAAAATTGTATTCACTGCCAGCAACACATAGAGGGATAGTCAGTTCAAAGAGGGGGAAATTATGTTACCTGAAAACTTATGGCTGGTTAACTCAGTTTTAGCCCTCTGGTATCCCCTGTGCATTTCTTGGCTTCAAATCAGCACAGATCCTTTTAGTAATGATACATGTTGGTATCATTGTATTGTCATCATTATGAAGAGAAACACACAGTACCATGCTGTAGCTGATGCACCTCTGAAATTGTTGCTCAATTAAAAAGAAGAGACAATAATGCTATCTTAAACTTTAAGAGATATAGCCCTATAGTTTCTTAGTGTGTACTTGATTTCATGACCTCAACTCTTTACTAACATTAATATAGATGTATTCTGTTAGAAATAGGAGTTCAGATATTGTTGTAGCTTGATACCAAAGAACTGAGGGCAATGTACAAACTAACATCAAAGAATCATTATAGCTTTAACCCAACCACTGCGTATGGGGTAGTGTATAACTGCACTGCCCAAGGAGTAGAATGGGAAGTAGGTTGTGACTCCTTGTTCCAGGGAGAGTAACCTGTGCCAGCCCAATGCCTTCCAGTGCTTTCTGTATGACTTGTAAGACTGTGCTAGCTGGCTTGCTGGGGTAGAGCGCTGGGGACAAAGTCAAGGCTCTGCCCTTCCTGACCAAATGGGTACAGGGGAGATCTGTAGTTGAGTCAATACTGCTTTCCCCTCCAGGCTGCTGTCCATGTTACGAGTAGCTGGCACAGGGGAGTGAGGGAGGGAATGCCTTACACCACCTCCCTCCCTTGCACAGGCATGCCACATTCAGGGTATAGTTTCTAAGTCCTTTTTATGTTCATCATCCACCCACAGTATATAATGCCAGAAAACTCTGCAAAATTGAAGACTAAAAGTTAAAATATTCTTAAATCCCATAGGAATTTCTGAATCCATTGTGCATTTACTGGAATTTTCACCTGACAAATGTGCAGCGTTAGGGGGCTTATTCCTTCACCCACTTACTTCCCTGGTCCTTCTCGCATGAACAGAGAGCAACAATACCCGAAGGCCAAAGGTACAAACAATTCGATGTTTACTGGGGTGAACTTCCAGCAAGCATGATTCCAGTTTCCTTCCTTAGTGTCCCCCTTCCCAGCTCTGACACCACAGAGCCTTACACCTGTGTCCCTGTTTCCATTCCTGCCCTTAGCCAAACATGATTCCAATTTCCCCACCCCCATTCCCTGTTACCATTACCGCCCCACTCACCCCCTCACTCCCTGATTGACTGCAGACTATATAGTAAAACTTGAGTTCTGCTTAGCTATACCTTAACCAATCATTTTACTGAAATTTAACTAAGCAATCCTAAAATATTGTAACATGATTATGTAACCAATTATATCCCACCACCTTAATTAGTTTACACCCAGCAAAATTAATTATACAGCAGACAGAAACAATCACAGAACCTGACAGAGACCATGCAAATAAACAATAGCATAGTGGGAACTATAATGACAAAACAATACAGAAGTGGGGATTTCACATCCCAGCTATTGACAAGTGAGTTCTTGCCAGACAGGATGCTATCAAACTAAGTTTCCTTTTACATCTTCTAGGCACTTCCCTTTCTCTGGAGGCGATAGGCATTATCAGGACAGGATTGTATTCCTAACAGCCCAATAGCACCTTATTTCAATGTGACTAGTTTGGAATGTGAGGATGTGACCATTCGCTTCCCAGCTTATGGCTGCCTCTGCTGCTTAGCCAAAGGTCTTAGCCTAAGAACAGGGCCTCAGACTGTCACAGTAAGAGAAGGCTGTTACACCGGCAGACAGTGATTTTGATTGTTTCTTTTATACCTCTATAACTAGCCAAGTGATAAGAATACACCTAAATTCTTATAGACCTTTACAGACAGGCCTGAATATCTGTATCCTAACATGCAGCAGTGATAGGAGAGAAGAATAAGTAAAGGGGACAGACTGAAGAGTAGAGATAAGGATAATCTTACTTTTGGCTTAATTTTGTACCGTGAAAGGGTTCTGGTTCTGATTTAATGTGAGTGCTACTGCTTGGCTCCCAAGGGTATGGCTACAGTGCAGCTAGAAGCGTGCTTCCCATCCTGGGTAGACAAACATGCCCTAACTTTTCTTGAACTAGTATGCTAAAAATAACAGTGTAAATGTTGTGGCATGGGCTAGCCACCTAATTATGGACCCAAGAGATCAAGCAGACTTGTGCTCAGGCAGCTGGCCTATGCTGCCAACTGTGCCACAATGTCCACACTAACTTGAGGTAAGCTAGGGTATGTCCATCTATTCAGGCTATGAAAGATACTTCCAGCTGCAGTATAGACATACACCAAGTTACTCCCCCTTAGAGGGGGGAGTGTACTGAGCTGCAGAATGCAAATTTAAAACAAATAGAACTCTTGTGGGATGGGGGAGGAAAGATGCAGTCTTTGAAAAGATGAGTAAACATGAGTGACATGCTAAGTAGCGATGTGTGAAAGCACTAACTTTTAGTCATCCCCTTACTACCAAAAGCAGAGGAGAAGATGGCAGCTAGCCTTCTAATAAAGGGTTTCTCTGGTCAGGAGAAAAAATGAGGAAGCCTTGTGGCACTTTAGATTAACACATTTATTTGTGCATAAGCTTTTGTGGGATATAACTCACTTCATCAGATGCACAGAGTGGAAAATACAGTAAGCAGGTATAAATATAGAGCACATGAAAAGATGAGAGTTGCCTTACCAAATGGGGGGCCAGTGCTAAAAAGGCCAATTCAATTAGAGTGATGTGGCTCATTTCCAACGGTTGACAAGAAGGTGTGAGTATCAACACAGGGAAAATTACTTTTTGTAGTGACCTATTCACTCCCAGTGAAGATGACACCAGTGTAGTGCAAGTAGAGTAGGGGCACTAGATGATGAGAGCGCTCTACACCAACATTCCACGCAAAGATGGATTACCAGCCCTCAGGAACAGTATCCCTGATAATGTGATGGCAAACCTGCTAGCTGAACTTTGTGACTTTGTCCTCACCCATATTTCACATTTGGGGACAATGTATTCGTTCAAGTCAACGGCACTGCTCTGGATACCCTCATGGCCCCACAGTATGCCAACATTTTTATGGCTGACTTAGAACAACGCTTCCTCAGCTCTTGGCCCCTAGCGCCCCTACTCTACTTGCACTACATTGATGACATCTTCATCATCTGGACCCATGGGAAGGAGGCCCTTGAGGAATTCCACGAGGATTTCAATAATTTCCACCACACCATCAACCTCAGCCTGGACCAGTTCAAACAGGAAATCCACTTCCTGGACACTACAGTACAAAAAAGCGATGGTCACATAAACACCACCCTATACCGGAAAGCTACTGACCACTATATTTACCTACATGCCTCCAGCTTTCATCCAGACCACATCACATGATCCATTGTCTGCAGCCAAGCCCTCAGATACAACCACATATGCTCCAATCCCTCAGACAGAGACAAACACCTACAGGATCTCTATCAGGCTTTCTTAAAACTACAATATACACCTGTGGAAGTGAAGAAACAGATTGACAGAGCCAGAAGGGTACCCAGAAGTCACCTACTACAGGACAGGACCAACAAAGAAAGTAAGAGAACACCACTAGCCATCACCTACAGACCCAAACTAAAACCTCTCCAGCGCATCATCAAGGATCTACAACCTGTCCTGAAGAATGATCCCTCACTCTCACAGATCTTGGGAGACAGGCCAGTCCTTGCTTACAGACAGCCCCCCAACCTGAAGCAAATACTCACCAGGAACTACACACCACTCAACAGAAACACTAGCCCAGGAACCAGCCCCTACAACAAACCCCGTTATCAAATCTGTCCGCATATCTAGTCAAGAGACACCATCATAGGACCTAACCACATCAGCCGCACCATCAAGGGCTCGTTCACCTGCACATCTACCAATGTGATATGTGCCAGCATGCCCCTCTGCCATGTACATTGGCCAAACCAGACAGTCTGTATGCAAAAGAATAAATGGACACACATCAGACACCAAGAATTGTAACATTCAACAACCAGTAGGAGAGCACTTCAATCTCCCTGGACACTCAATAACAGACATAAAAGTTGTCATACTTCAACAAAAAAACTTCAAAAACAGACTTCAGTGAGAAACTGCAGAACTTGAATTAATTTGCAAACTTGACACCATCAAATTAGTTCTGAATAAAGTCTGGGAGTGGCTGGGTCACTACAAAAAGTAATTTTCCCTGTGTTGATACTCACACCTTCTTGTCAACTGTTGGGAATGGACAACATCCACTCTAATTGAATTGGCCTCATCAGCACTGACCCCCCATCTTTTCATGTGCTGTGTATTTATACCTGCTTACTGTATTTTCCACTCCATGCGTCTGATGAAGTGGGTTATATCCCACAAAAGCTTATGCCAAAATAAATTTGTAGTCTTTAAGGTGCCACAAGGACTCCTCATTGTTTTTACTGATACAGATGAACATGGCTACCCCTTTAAATCTGGTCAGGAGGGGATTTCTGCAATAGTTCTCCAAAAGGTAACTTTGACAGCAGGTTTGTATCTGCAGATTTCACAAAGCTTATTTGTGGAACACCTACTTCTCTGTGTGTGTTCCATTAGGATTGTGTCAGGAGTTACATGCTAATTTTAATTCATTTGAAGACATGAATTAACCTCAGAATATCATGATACACATTAACCTTAGGTATATCTGTTTTTTTTTTCCCATTACTTGAGAATTTGACTATATGAGGGAACAATGTTGTATCTTTCTTTAATGTTATTTCTGGAAGTGATGTTTTCAAAAGACAGTAATTCTGCAAAAGACTTTTTAGACTTAGAATACAGATTTGTTAGCTCCATAAAGGAATTCTGAAAAATGCTGCTGCCTTCAAAAGACACTAATTCTGGGAATGGTTTCTAATTGCCAGACTTTGAAGGGACAGCATTAAACAGAACTTGCAGCACAAAATGGTCCCTTCTGTTAGGAAGACTTGAACTCACCTTGACAATGAGAACATTTCTCCACCACATGGCCTACATAATCATTTACTGTACCATAAATTGGAGTACTGAACAGAATTATGTGTCACATAAATGAACACAATATGTTGGGGAAGAGTCAAGATGGCTTTTGTAAAATAAAATTATGCCTCACTGATCTATTAGAATTTTAGAGGGTGTTGTCAATCATGTGGACAAAGGTGATCCAGTGGATATAGTTTACCCAGACTTTCAGAAAGCCTTTGACAAGGTCCTTCACCAAAGGCCAGTGCTTAATTTGTATTGAAAGAGATGTCGGGACTCAAGCAATTCTCTTTACTTTAACTGACATGGCAAGCCCAGAGTTGTCAGGGCTATGAACTGCCAAGCCTAGAGGTACTGGAACTCAGCCCAGGCAAGTCCTGGCATAAATTAAGCATTGGCAAAGGCTTTTAAGCATATTAAGCAGTCATGGGATAAGAGAAATTCCTATTAGATCAGAAATTCCTTAACGTAGGAAAGGGTTGTAATAAATGGCCAATAAAAAGGACCAGTTTTAACATTAAAAATCATGTTAATATAAACATGAGAATGGCCATACTGGGTCGGACCAATGGTCCCCTAACCCAGTATCCTGTCTTCCAACAGTGGCCGGTGCCAGGTGCTTCAGAGGGCATGAACAGAACAGGTGATCATCAAGTGATCTGTCCCCTGTTACCCATTCCCAGAAAAAAGCAAACAGGCTAGTGACACCATCCCTACCCATCCTGGTTAATAGTCATCGATGGACTTATCCTCCATGAACTTATCTAGTCCTTTTTTTTAACCCTGTTATAATCTTGGCATTCACAACATTCTCTGGCAAAGAGATCAATAGGTTAAATGTGCATTGTATGAAGAAATACTTCCTCATTTTTGTTTTAAACCTACTGCCTATTAATTTCATTTGATGACCCACTTGGTCGTATGTTTCTTTCTTCACACCAGTCATAATGTTATAGACCTCTATCATATCCCCCTTAGTGTTCTTTTCCAAACTGAAAAATCCCAGTCTTATTAATACTCCTCATATGGAATCTGTTCCAGATCCCTATTCATTTTTTTTCCCTTTTCTGTGCCTTTTCCACTTCCAATATGCCTTTTTTGGGCAACCACATCTGCAAGCAGTATTCAAGATGTGGGCATACAATGGATTTATATAGAAGCAGTATATTTTCTGTTTTATTATCTATCCCTTTCCTAATGATTCCTAACATTCTGTTAGCTTTTCTAACTGCCACTGCACATTGAGTAGATGTTTTCAGAGAACTATCCACAATGATCTCATCCACAATGATCACAATGATCCAAGATCTCTTTCTTAAGAGGTAACAGCTAATTTAGACCCCATTATTGTATATGTATGGTTGGGATTATGTTTTCCAGTGTGCATTACTTTGCATTTATCAACATTAAATTTCATCTGCCATTTTGTTGCCCACTCACCCAGTTCTGTAGCTCTTCGAAGTCTGCCTGGGACTTAACTATCTTGAGTAGTTTTGTATCATCTGCAAATTTTGCCACCTTACTGTTTATCCCTTTTTCCAGATCATTTATGAATATGTTGAATAGGACTGATCCCAGAACAGACCCCTGGGCGATACCGCTATTTACCTCTCTCCATTCTGAAAACTGACCTTTATTCCTATCCTTTGGTTCCTATATTTTAACTAGTTACTGCTCCATGAGAGGACCTTTCCTCTTATGCCATGACCGCTTACTTTGTGTAAGAGCCTTTGGTGTGGGAACTTGTCAAAGGCTTTCTGAAAATCTAAACACACACTCTGGATCATCCTTGTCCATATGTTTGTTTATCCCCTCAAAGAATTCTAGCAGTAATATTTATTCTAGGCTGTCAATTAATCATAGTTAACTCATGCAATTAACTCAAAACAATCACGATTAAAAATTAATTGTGATTAATTACAGTTTTAATCACACTATTAAACAATAGATTACCAATTGGAATTTATTAAATATTTGAATGTTTTTCTGCATTTTCAGATATATTGTATTCTGTGTTGTCATTAAAATCAAAGTGTATATTGTAACAAAGTTCCTCCTCTACCTTGGTGGGTCTTGCGCTTATTGGCGGATTTGCTCACCTTGGAGCTTCATTGCAGCCCTCAGTTTGGCTGTTTTCATGAACCCACAGGCCAGGTCAACTCCTCCTGCGTCTGAACAGGACCTGGGAGGTTTGGGGGGAACCTGGGCCCGCCCTCTACTTCAGGTTCCAGCCCAGGGCCCTGTGGAATGCAGCTGTCTAGAGTGCCTCCTGGAACAGCTGTGTGACAGCTACAACTCCCTGGGCTACTTCCCCATGGCCTCCTCATGATAGGACCTTCCTCCTGGTATCTGATAATGCTTGCACTCCTCAGTCCTCCAACAGGATGAGTTCTCACTCTCAGCTCCTAGTGCCTCTTGCTTCCAGCTCCTTACACATACACCACAAACTGGTGTGAGCTCCTTTTTAAAACCTAGATGCCCTGATTAGCCTGCCTTAATTGATTCTAGCAGCTTCTTGATTGGTTGTAGCTGTTCTAATCAGCCTGTCTGTCTTAATTGTCTCCAGAAGGTTCCTGATTGTTCTGGAACCTTCCCTGTTGGGAAACGGAACGTCTTTTGCTTGCTCCTCAGCTATCTGCTTTCTATTCTTTCCTAAAGCCCCCTGGCCCGGATTTTTCTTACTTTTTGCACCTGCCTTAGTCCCCCCCCGACCGGGTCAGACACTTTTTTGTTTTTTCTTGATTCTTTGTTTTTTTTTTCCGTCTACGTCCTTCGCCAGCACCCGCCCCCCCACGCCTGCTTTCGGGCGCAGCTACTTGCCTCAGCTGAGCCCCCAGAGGAGGGGGGGAGGATTGCTGGTTTGCTGTCCGGAGGGGGGAGTGGAAACCCCCAGACCCAGCCGTTTTGCCAGCAGCTCGGACTTTACAACATTCTTAACATGCCGGAGGGCTTGGAACACAGCCAACACAGCCGGAGAAGAAGATTCAGCAGACAGAAGAAATAATATAAATCATCGTGAGAGGGCCGTAAGACTGAGTAATTTTCTGAATTATACTCTCGTGGGGGGGAGTTTGACTGCGATTACTCGCGTTTGTGGCGGCACAGGGGGTGTGGCGTGGGGACCCCCACCCCCGATCCATCGGTGCCCCTACCCCCCCATCGTTATTACAACTGTCACGGCCCCCCCGCTGTCTGTCCCTGCTGGCAACCTGCCATCTCCCTTCGGATCCAGCTGTTCGCTTTGAACTTTGCCTTCCGGACCGGACAGAACAGCCGACCAACCGAGACTCTTTGGACAAACGTGTGTGGGTCTGCACCCGCCCCCCCCCCCCCACCCCCGGATTGCTTATCCCACAGCTTGCCCCTATTACTGGACCCCGATTTTGTTTTCCCTCCCCTCCCCCAGTTTAACCCCTCGGCATTCCCCCCTCCCTGCCCGCAGTCTAGCGGAAGGAGGGGCTACTCCGCCTTCTCCCCTCCCCCCTCCTCCTTCCGGTGTCTTCCTGTCTCTCCCTGCTCACAATGGCGGGGAATGAGAGGGGCGAGACTGCTTCAACAAAATTAGTTGTCCCTCCCCCACCACCACCCCTGCCCGACCCCCAAGGTCCCCCCCCACCACTATTGTTAAGATATTTGCCACCCCCCCTGCTGGGGCACCGGTAGCAGGAGGCACCAGGGTGATCGCTGCTGCTGCTGCACCCACCGCCCCCCCAGATTCTAGGAAACCCCCCCCGGTTGGCCAGAAGGGCCAGGGCGGGTGGAAAGGAAAGGGCCCCGCTAAAACCACTGAGCCCTCCATGGCAGGGGCTGCCCCCACCGCTGTGGCCTCGTCATCAACCGTGGCAACCCTCCCTGCGTTTCCCTCCACCAGCTCTGTGATTGTCCCTCCCCCGGCCCCCAGGACGTATGCCCGGGCGGCAGCGGACTCCCCACTGCCTGCCGCCTCGTCATCTCGCCCCCCCCCCCGCTTCCGCCACCATCACCAGCGGCCGAGGCCCTTTCCCTGCCTTGACCAGGAAGCACGGCGTCCGTTGCCTCCTGGTGCCCGCCTCGCCCCACGTGGAGACATACGTGCAGGCGTTGGCGAAGGTGGTAGGACCCACGGCTATTGTGGCAGCCTCCAAGATGTATGGGAAGGTCGTTTTCTTCTTAGCCTCGGAGGATGCCGCCCAGGAGGCGGTAGAGAGGGGCCTGACGGTGGGGGGGGTGTTTGTCCCCCTAGAACCATTAGAAGATCTGGGCGTTCGCCTCGTCCTTACCTCCGTTCCTCCCTTCTTACCCAATGCTGCCCTGTTACCTTTCCTTTCCACCTGCTCTTTCCACCCTGGGGAAACTTGTTTTTGTCATCAGCCCTCTCCCGTTGAGCTGTAAGGACCCCACCCTCCATCACATTTTTTCGTTCCGCCGGCAAGTGCAGCTTCTACCACCAGCAGGGGCGCGAGACGAAGAGGCGCTTGAGGGGTCCTTTCTAGTCCCCTACCAGGGAGCCCGCTATCGGGTCTTTTATTCTACCGGAGAGGCCCGGTGTTACCTCTGCCGTTCAGCGGGGCATGTCCGCAGAGACTGCCCTTTGGCCCGGGGGGGAGGGGCACCCGAACCCCCCGAGACCCGGCAGGACATCGGCCCCATCGCTGCCGACGCCCCTGGCTGCCCAGCACCTGAAACCAACCCTCCTCCTACTCGACCCATCGCTGCTCCCGTCCGGGCCCAAGAGATACCTTCCCTACAACGCCCGGGCGAGCAAGGGAGTTCCACCCTTGCTAGTACCAATCCAACAGAGCCAATGGAGGAGGGTGTGGCAAGGATATTATCGGGTACAGGAGAGGGCCCTCCCCAAGGAGAAACCCCCGCCCCTCATGTTGCCTCACCGCTACCTCCCCGAACCCCTAAACTATCGCCTCTGCCCCCCGACACGACCCCTGCTAACCAGGCCCCAGATGACGCTATGGAGGGCTGGACCTTAGTCCAGGGGAAGCGAGGCAAGCGGAAGGCTCGAGCTCCGCTGCATCCACCCGACGCGGAAGGCCCCTGGAAGACCAGGAAAGGAGGCACTGCTATCGAGCCTCCCGCCACGGCCACGAGCGAGATCCATCCGCTGGTGTCGGGAGGGGAAGACGGACTGGCATTGGAGAGTAGAATCCCCCCTCTATGGGAGACCCTCCCCTCCGAGACTTCTGAGGACGCCCCTTCTGCCTGGACATTACCCGAACCCCCCGCGGACCCCGAGGTGACCGTTGAGGCGGGCCCTAGAGGAGAGGCCCCCGGGGTGGCAGGAGTTGGCCTCTCCCCCGTGTACGCGGAGATTGAGGCCCTAGATTTGACCCTGGTCACCCAGGGAGGGGATGATTTGCTGCCGGCTGGCCTCGAGCTGGGCAGCCTTACCCCAGCCTCCCTTTCCCCATGCTCCCTCCCCCTAATTGCCTTCCCGGGTGAGCACCCTGCAGAAGGTGGTCCCCCACCTGATGCCATGGCCGCTAAGACCACCATGGAGCCAGCACCTAGTATTATTGGGAGCCCCCTCCCTTACCCCTTACCCCTTGACTCTGCTCAGGAGGCACTTTCCTTTAGCTGCTTGCCTCCTGCACCCCAGAGCCTCACCCCTGCCCCTGCCCCCACCCGTGCCCCTGCCCAAGTTCCCTCCTCCTGCAATGCTAATGCCGCCCCTGGGGTTATTTCCTTTCCGCCCTTCGCAGATTCCCCCCAGGGAGCAGTCTTTGCACTTTCTAGCCGCGACCCATTAGGAGTGGCAATTTTTCCCCTGCCATCCCCCTCCACCCCAAGGCGTGAAATGAATTTAATAACCCCAGCCTGTCAGACGCCCCGTCGGTGGTCCGCACCCTGTCTACCCGCCTTAGCGGACCACGAGGCTGTATTAAGAAGCCCATCAGGGAACACCTCGGGATTGTAACCCCACCCCCACATGAGCTGCGGCATGCGCTACGGAAGTTCCTAGAGCACACCCGTGGCACCCGCGATAGGGCACAGCTGGCTCTTCAGCTATGGGGGGGACTTTGATCAACTCCTCCAGGCTACAAGGGCCCTTATAAAGGAGGGCAGGGGGCAAGGAAGGCGCGGTGCTGCGGCCTACGAGCGAGCCCGCAGCTTCCGACGCGATCTACACACCCACGGGATGGGTCACGGGTTGCTGTGCAATCCACCGGAGGCCCTGAACACCCCCGCCAATACGAGGCCCCCACCCCCCCAGCCCTCCGCATGACGCCTCTTATTATTGCGACCCTGAATACCAGGGGATGTAGGATGGCTCTCCGCAGGTCCCAGGTGCTCTCTTACCTTCGGGAAGGGAGGTACTCTGTAGTTTTCCTGCAGGAGACCCATACGGACCCGGCCGCCGAGGACAGGTGGCAGCTGGAGTGGGAGGACGGGGTATACTTTAGCCACTTCGCGACCTGGCAAGCTGGAGTGGCGACCCTGTTCTCCCCCAACCTACGGCCTGAGGTGCTAGGGGTCAACGAGGCCGTGCCGGGCCACCTGTTGCACCTTCGAGTCCGTATGGAAGGGCTCATTGTTAATCTTGTTAACATTTATGCCCCGCAAATGAGCTCCAGGCGGCCACAATTTTATCAGCAGGTGTCCGACTTTCTCGGCACCCTGGATTCGCACGAGTGCCTGGTCCTGGGAGGGACTTTAACACCACCCTCGAGGAACGGGACTGCTCAGGGGCCGAACCGAGTCCGGCCGCTGCGAATATTCTCCAAGGGATAGTTGACCATCACTCCCTAGTGGACGTCTGGTGTGACCATCACCCAGATGACACCTCCACGTTCACCTTTGTCCGGGTGGAGGCCCATCGGTCACACCACTCTCATTTGGATCGTATTTACTTATCCCGTTTCCATCTTTCACAGGCCCACTCCTCCACCATTCAGCTGGCCCCATTCTCCGATCATCATTTAGTCACCGTAACGGTCTCCCTCCGTGCAGAGAGACCGGGGCCGGCCTATTGGCACTTTAATAACAGCCTGTTGGAGGACGAGAGCTTTGTGATGTCCTTCAGGTAGTTTTGGCTGGCCTGCTGAGAGCAGTGGCGCACCTTTCCCTCGGTGCGGCGATGGTGGGATCTCGGGAAGGTGCGCGCCAAGCTCTTCTGCCGTGACTACACCCGGGGCACCAGCCGACGGAGAAATGCGGCGATAGAGCAGTTGGAACGGGAGGTCTTAGAGATGGAGAGGCGCCTGGCCGCCAACCCCAAGGACCCGTCCCTCTGCGGAGCGTGCCGGGAGAAGTGGGAGGAGCTCCGGGCCCTTGAGGACCACCGGGCCCGAGGTGCCTTCGTTCGGTCCCGCATCCGCCTCCTTCGGGAGATGGACCGCGGCTCCCGCTTCTTCTATGCCCTGGAGAAAACGAGGGGGGCCATGAAACACGTCACCTGCCTTCTTGTGGAAGACGGCACCCCCCTCACGGATCCGGAGGAGATGTGTGGGAGGGCCCGTGACTTCTACACAAGCCTTTTCTCCCCGGACCCGACCGATCCTGACGCTTGCGAGGTGCTCTGGGAGGAACTCCCCACGGTCAGCGTGGGCGACCGAGACCGACTAGAGTTGCCTCTCACCCTGGCCGAGTTCTCGGAAGCCCTCCGTCGCATGCCCACCAATAAATCTCCGGGCATGGACGGGCTGACCGTGGAGTTTTACCGCGCGTTCTGGGACATTCTCGGCCCAGACCTAGTCACCGTCTGGGCTGAGTCCTTGCAGAGCGGGGTCCTCCCTCTGTCATGCAGATGAGCGGTGCTCGCTTTCCTGCCGAAGGAGGGGGACCTCCGCGATCTACGAAACTGGCGTCCCGTCTCACTCCTTAGCACGGATTACAAAATCGTAGCGAAAGCAATCTCGCTGCGGCTAGGGTCCGTGATGGCGGACGTGGTCCACCCAGACCAGACCTATACTGTCCCGGGTCGCAGCATTTTCGACAACCTCTTTCTAGTCCGAGACCTTTTGGAACTCGGGCGGAGAGATGGTCTATCGTTCGCCCTCCTGTCTCTTGATCAGGAGAAGGCGTTCGATAGAGTAGACCATGGGTACCTCCTGGGCACTCTGCAGGCGTTTGGATTTGGACCTCAGTTTGTGAGTTTTCTCCGGGTGCTGTATGCCTCCACGGAGTGTTTGGTTAGGCTCAACTGGACCCTGACTGAACCGGTCAGCTTCGGGCGAGGAGTGCGGCAGGGTTGCCCCCTCTCGGGCCAGTTGTACGCTCTGGCGATCGAGCCTTTCCTCTGTCTCCTCCGCAGGAGGATGACAGGGTTGGTGCTGCGGGAGCCGGAGCTGCGGCTGGTCCTGTCGGCGTACGCCGATGACGTACTCCTCGTGGTCCAGGACCCGGGCGACTTGGCGCGAGTGGAGGCATGCCAAGCCATCTATTCGGCAGCCTCCTCCGCCCGAGTCAACTGGGTCAAGAGCTCTGGCTTGGCGGTGGGGGACTGGCGGCAGGTAAGCTCCCTCCCATCCGCGCTTCAGACCATCCGGTGGAGTGCGGGTCCACTGCTCTATCTGAGCGTTTACCTTTCCGCCACGCACCCTTCCCCGCCGGAGAACTGGCAAAATTTAGAGGGCGAGGTGATAGAGCGGATCCGGAGATGGACGAGGCTACTCCGATGTCTCTCCCTCCGAGGGAGAGCACTGGTGCTTAACTAACTAGTCCTGTCCACGCTCTGGTACCGGCTCAACACCCTGGCCCCGGCCCCGGGTTTCCTGACCCACCTCCGGAGATTAATTCTAGAGTTCTTCTGGTCAGGACTGCACTGGGCCCCTGTTGGAGTTCTTCATCTACCCCTGAAGGAAGGAGGGCAGGGCCTGAAGTGTCTGTACACTCAGGTCCGCGTTTTCCGCCTCCAGGCCCTGCAGAGGCTCTTTTATAGTGCAAGTAGTTCGGCGTGGAGCATACTGGCGCACGCCTTCCTGCGCCGTTTCCAAGGGCTTCGATACGACCGGCAGCTCTTTTACCTTTCTCCGAGGGGTTTTCCGCGAGACCTCTCCGGGCTGCCGGTCTTCTACCAGGACCTCCTCCGGACCTGGAAACTGTTTCTAACAACCAGGTCCGTGGCGGCCACCGTGGGAGCAGATCTCCTCACGGAGCCCCTGCTACACAACCCCCAGCTCTGTGTGCAGGTGGCGGAGTCCCGCTCGGTGCGCCAGAGGTTGGTCCTGGCGGAAGACACGAGGGTCAGAGACCTCCTGGACTACGACCGGAGAGACTGGCTGGATCCCCTGACGCTCGCTCGGCACATGGGGCTTTCCAGCCTCCGTACCCCCCGGCGCGTACTTCAGGAGGTGAAGGCCGCCTTTACCCCCGCTGCTCGGGCTTATGTTAGCCGAGCCTTGTGCGAGGGCGCACCCCGCCCATCCCTTACCCCAGGCCCGCCGGACCTTTCCATCGGGCCCCTACCCCGTAGATCCCAGCAAACCCCTCACCCTTTCACTGCAAGCCGGCTGCACGAACTGCAGCCGGTTAGCTTTCAAATTGCACCACGGAAATACTTATATACACTTGCACTTCACACCCTTCACGCCCACACCCTGGTGTCCCGCCCCGATACAAAGTGGCGGGACCTCCTGCCACCTTTGGAGGGTGAGCAACCTCGGTGGGCCAGCCTGTATTCCACCTTGGTCCCACGGCCTGTCGGGGACATCAGTTGGCGGCTCCTTCACGGAGCTGTGAGCACGGGCGTGTTTTTGACACGGTTTACCCCATCCCGGACACTTGTCCTTTCTGTAATGTGAGGGAAACCCTGGCACACGTATATTTAGAGTGTGCCAGATTGCAGCCCCTTTTTCGGCTCCTCACAAATATTTTATTACGCTTCTGGCTTCATTTCTCCCCTCACCTTTTTATCTATACACTTCCCATCCGTGGCCCCACAAAGTCGCGGGATCTTCTGGTCAACCTCCTCCTAGCCTTGGCTAAAACAGCCATTTATAAAACCAGAGAGAGGAGGTTGGCCCATGAAGTGTCCTGTGATTGTGGGGCCGTTTTCCGATCCTCAGTACATTCACGTATCCGGGCGGAGTTCCTCTGGGCGGCATCCACCGACTCCCTTGATGCCTTCGAGGAGCGGTGGGCGCTGTCTGGGGTTCTCTGCTCGGTGACCCCGTCCGGTTCCCTCCGTCTGACCCTTTGATTGAGGGGAAGAGCGAGAGACGCCAGCCCCAGCCGTTGCCGCTGTGGACACCATCATTCCTGTCATCTAGGAGGGGTCCTATAATACATGGGTGTTTACCCCCCCACACCCGTAAACCGCCCACCCCGCAGCCGTGCCCATCTTACCGGGCACTCTCAGGAGAGGGAGGATCGGTGACACTGGGCGCGGCACTAGGTAACTCGAGGGGGTGGAAGACCACGAGTGTCGAGGAAGCCCCCCCGCTCTGGGCCCAGGCTAGCCTGAGCACTTCTCCCTCCTGAAAGCTGCTGTGTTATACCTTCTGATTGCGTTGTTTTGTTGCATAGTTGTTTTGTTTTCTTTGGTAATTCTGTAAGCATTACCAATAAATTTTCTTTCTGTTTCAAAAAAAAACTTCCCTGTTGGGAAACGGAACGTCTTTTGCTTGCTCCTCAGCTATCTGCTTTCTATTCTTTCCTAAAGCCCCCTGGCCCGGATTTTTCTTACTTTTTGCACCTGCCTTAGTCCCCCCGCCGACCGGGCCAGACGCTTTTTTTGTTTTTTCTTGATTCTTTGTTTTTTTTTTCCCGTCTACGTCCTTCGCCAGCACCCGCCCCCCCCCCCCCACGCCTGCTTTCGGGCGCAGCTACTTGCCTCAGCTAAGCCCCCGGAGGGTGGGGGGAGGATTGCTGGTTTGCTGTCCGGAGGGGGGAGTGGAAACCTCCAGACCCAGCCGTTTTGCCAGCAGCTCAGACTTTACAACATTCTTAGCATGCTGGAAGCCTTGGAACACAGCCAACACAGCCGGAGAAGAAGATTCAGCAGACAAAAGAAATAATATAAATCATCGTGAGAGGGCCGTAAGACAGTAATTTTCTGAATTATACTCTCATGGGGGGGAGTTTGACTGTGATTACTCGCATTTGTGGCGGCACAGGGGGTGTGGCGTGGAGACCACCCCCTCCCCGATCCATCGGTGCCGCTAACTCCCCACCCTTACTACAATTGTCATGCCCCCCCCCGCCGTCCATCCCTGCTGGCAACCTGCCATCTCCTTTCGAATCCAACTGTTCGCTTTGAACTTTGCCTTTCGGACCGGACATAACAGCCGACCAACTGAGACCCTTTGGACAAACGTGTGTGGGTCTGCACCCCCCCCACCCCGGATTGCTTATCCCACAGCTTGCCCCTATTACTGGACCCCGAATTTGTTCCCCCCCCCAGTCCAACCTCCTCGGCATTCCCCCCCCCCCCCGCCTGCAGCTTAGCGGGGAGGAGTGGTTACTTTGCTGTCCCCCTCCCCCCTTCTCCTTTTGGTGTCTCCCTGTCTCTCCCTGCTCACAATGGCGGGGAACGAGAGGGGAGAGACCGCTTCAACAAAGTTAGTTGTCCCTCCCCCACCACCACCCCTGCCTGACCCCCAAGGTCCCCCCCCACTATTGTCAAGATACTTGCCACCCCCCCTGCTGGGGCACCGGCAGCAGGAGGCACCGGGGTGATCGCTGCTACTGCTGCACCCACTGCCCCCCCAGATTCTAGGAAACCCCCCCCGGTTGGCCGGAAGGGCCAGGGCAGGATGAAAGCAAAGGGCCCCGCTAAAACCACTAAGCCCTCCATGGCAGGGGCTGCCCCCTCTGCTGTGGCCTCGTCATCAACCATGGCGCCCCTCCCTGCGTTTCCCTCCACCAGCTCTGCGAATGTCCCTCCCCCGACCCCCAGGACGTATGCCCTGGTGCCAACGGGCTCCCCCCTGCCTGCCGCCTCGTCATCTCACCCCCCCCCCCCGCCTCCGCTACCACCACCAGCGGCCGGGGCCTTTTCCCCACCTTGACCAGGAGGCACGGTGTCTGTTGCCTCCTGGTGCCCGCCTTGCCCCACGTGGAGACATACATGCAGGCGTTGGCGAAGGTGGTAGGACCCACGGCTATTGTGGTGGCCTCCAAGATGTATGGGAAGGTCTTTTTTTCTTAGCTTCGGAGGCTGCCGCCCAGGAGGCGGTGGAGAGGGGCCTGGCGGTGGGCGGGGGGGTGTTTGTGCCCCTAGAGCCAGTAGAAGACCTGGGCGTTCGCCTCGTCCTCACCTCCATTCCTCCCTTTTTACCCAATGCTGCCCTGTTACTCGCTCTCTCCGCCCTGGGGAAACTTGTCTCTGTAATCAGCCCTCTCCTGTTGGGCTGCAAGGACCCCACCCTCCATCATGTCCTTTCTTTCCGCCGGCAAGTGCAGCTTCTATCGCCGGCGGGGGTGCGTGACGGAGAGGCACTCGAGGGGTCCTTCCTAGTCCCCTACCAGGGAGCCCGCTATCGGGTCTTTTACTCCACCGGAGAGGCCCGGTGCTACCTCTGCCGCTCAGTGGGGCATGTCCGCAGAGACTGCCCTTTGGCCTGGGGGGGAGGGGCAGCCGAGACCCCCGAGACCCGGCAGGATATCGGCCCCGTCGTTGCCGATGCTCCTGGCCGCCTGGCACCTGAAACCAACCCTCCTCGTACTCGACCCATCGCTGCTCCTGTCCGGGCCCAAGAGACACCTTCCCTACAATGCCCGGGCGAGCAAGGGAGTCCCACCCTTGCTATTACCAATCTGGCAGAGCCTATGGAGGAGGGTGTGGCAAGGATATTACCGGGTATAGGAGAGGGCCCGCCCCAAGGAGAACCCCCCACCCCTCATGCTGCCTCACCGCTACCCCCCCGAACCCCTGAACCATCGCCTCCGCCCCCCGACACGACCCCTGCTAACCAACCCCCAGACGATGCTATGGAGGGTTGGACCCTAGTCCAGGGGAAATGAGGCAAGCGGAAGGCTCGAGTTCTGCTGCACCCATCCGATGCGGAAGCCGCCCGGAAGACCAGGAAGGGAGGCACTGATATCGAGACTTCCGCTACGGCCATGAGTGAGATCCATCCGCTGGTGTTGGGAGGGGAAGACAGACTGGCATTGGAGGGCAGAGTCCCCCCTCCACGAGAAACCCCCCCTCCGAGACTCCTGAGGAAGCTCCTTTTGCCTGGATACCACCCGAACCCCCGCGAACCCCGAGGTGACCGTTGAGGCGAGCCCTAGAGGGGAGGCCCCCGGGGTAGCAGGAGTTGGCCTCTCCTCCATGTATGCAGAGATTGAGGCCCTAGATTTGACCCCGGTCACCCAGGGAGAGGATGATCTACTGCCGGCTGGCCTCGAGCTGGGCAATCTTACCCCAGCCCCCCTTTCCCCATGCTCCCTCCCCCTAATTGCCTTCCTGGGTGAGCACCCTGCAGAAGGTGGTCCACCACCTGATGCCATGGCCGCTAAGACCACCATGGAGCCAGTTCCTAGCATTATTGGGAGCCCCCTCCCTTACCCCTTACCCCTTGACTCTGCTCAGGAGGCACTTTCCTTTAGCTGCTTGCCTCCTGAACCCCAGAGCCTTACCCCTGCCCCTGCCCCCACCCCCGTCCCTGCCCAAGTCCCCTCCTCCTGCAATGCTAATGCCGCCCCTGGGGTTATTTCCTTTCCGCCTTTCGCAGATTCCCCCCAGGGAGCAGTCTTTGCACTTTCTAGCCGCGACCCATTAGGAGTGGCAATTTTTTCCCTGCCATCCCCTTCCACCCCAAGGCGTGAAATGAATTTAATAACCCCAACCTGTCAGACGCCCCGTCGGTGGTCCGCACCCTGTCTACCCACCTTAGCGGACCACAAGGCTGTATTAAGAGTCCTACCAGGGAACACCTCGGAAATTGTAACCCCACCCCCCCATGAGCTGCGGCATGCACTACGGAAGTTCCTAGAACACACCCGTGACGCCCGCAATAGGGTACAGCTGGCTCTTCAGCTATGGGGGGACTTTGACCAAATCCTCCAGGCCACAAGAGCCCTTATACAGGAGGGCAGGGGGCAAGGAAAGCGCGGTACTGCGGCCTACGAATGAGCCCACAGCTTCCAACACGATCTACTCAGCCACGGGATGGGTCGCGGGTTGCTGCGCAACCCGCTGGGGGCCATGAACACCCCCACCAACAAGAAACCCCCACCCCCCCAGCCCTCCGCATGACGCCTCTTATTATTGCAACCCTGAATACCAGGGGCTGTAGGATGGCTCTCCGCACGTCCCAGGTGCTCTCTTACCTTAGGGAAGGGGGGTACTCTGTAGTCTTCCTGCAGGAGACCCATACGGACCCGACCGCCGAGGACAGGTGGCGGCTGGAGTGGGGGGACGGGGTATACTTTAGCCACTTCACGACTTGGCAAGCTGGAGTGGCGACCCTGTTCTCCCCCAACCTACGGCCCGAGGTGCTAGGGGTCACTGAGGCCGTGCCGGGCCACTTGCTGCACCTTCGAGTCTGTATGGAGGGGCTCGTGGTCAATTTTGTTAACATCTATGCCCCGCAAACGAGCCCAAAGCAGCCACAATTCTATCAGCGGGTATCCGACTTCCTCGGCACCCTAGATTCGCACGAGTGCCTGGTCCCGTTTCCATCCATTTACTTATCCCGTTTCCATCTTTCACAGGCCCACTCCACCACCATTCGGCCGGCCCCATTCTCCGACCATCATTTAGTTACCATAACGGTCTCCCTCCGTGCAGAGAGACCGGGGCCAGCCTATTGGCACTTTAACAACAGCCTGTTGGAGGACGAGAGCTTCGTGATGTCCTTCCGGGAGTTTTGGCTGGCCTGCCGAGAGCAGTGGCGTGCCTTTCCCTCGGTGCGGCAATTGTGGGATCTCGGGAAAGTGCGCGCCAAGCTCTTCTGCCGTGACTACACTCGGGGCACCAGCCGACGGAGAAATGCGACGATAGAGCAGTTGGAATGGGAGGTCTTAGAGATGGAGAGGCGCCTGGCTGCCAACCCCAAGGACCCGTCCCTCTGCGGAGCGTGCCCGGAGAAGCGGGAGGAGCTTTGGGCCCTCGAGGACCACCGGGCCCGAGGTGCCTTCGTTCGGTCCCGCATCCGCCTCCTTCGGGAGATGGACCGCGGCTCCCGCTTCTTCTATGCCCTGGAGAAAACGAGGGGGGCCAAGAAACACGTCACCTGCCTTCTTGTGGAAGACGGCACCCCCCTCACGGATCCAGAGGAGATGTGTGGGGGGGCCCGTGACTTCTACACAGGCCTTTTCTCCCCGGATCCGACTGATCCTGGCGCTTGTAGGGTGCTCTGGGAGGAACTCCCCACGGTCAGCGTGGGCGACTGAGACTGACTAGAGCTGCCTCTCACCCTGGCCGAGTTCTCGGAAGCCCTCCGTCGCATGCCCACCAATAAATCTCCGGGCATGGACGGGCTGACCGTGGAGTTTTACAGCGCGTTCTAGGACATCCTCGGCCCAGACCTAGTCACCGTCTGGGCTGAGTCCTTGCAGAGCGGGGTCCTCCCTCTGTCGTGCAGGCAAGAGGTGCTCGCCTTGCTGCCAAAGAAGGGGGACCTCCGCGATTTACGAAACTGGCGTCCCGTCTCACTCCTTAGCACGGATTACAAAATCGTAGCAAAAGCAATCTCGCTGCGGCTAGGGTCCGTGATGGCGGACGTGATCCACCCAGACCAGACCTATACTGTCCCGGGTCGCAGCATTTTTGACAACCTATTTCTAGTCCGAGACCTTTTGGAACTCGGGCGGAGAGATGGTCTGTCGTTCGCCCTCCTGTCTCTTGATCAGGAGAAGGCGTTCGATAGAGTAGACCATGGGTACCTCCTGAGAACTCTTCAGGTGTTTGGATTCGGACCTCAGTTTGTGAGTTTTCTCCGGGTGCTGTATGCCACCGCGGAGTGTTTGATTAGGCTCAACTGGACCCTGACTGAACCAGTCAGCTTCGGGCGAGGAGTGCGGCAGGGGTGCCCCCTCTCGGGCCAGTTGTACGCTCTGGCAATCGAGCCTTTCCTCTGTCTCCTCCGCAGGAGGATGACAGGGTTGGTGCTGCGGGAGCCGGAGCTGCGGCTGGTCCTGTCGGCGTACGCCGATGACGTACTCCTCGTGGTCCAGGACCCGGGCGACTTGGCGTGAGTGGAGGCATGCCAGGCCATCTATTCGGCAGCCTCCTCCGCCCGAGTCACCTGGGTCAAGAGCTCTGGCTTGGCGGTGGGGGACTGGCGGCAGGTAAGCTCCCTCCCATCCGCGCTTCAGACCATCCGGTGGAGTGCGGGTCCACTGCTCTATCTCGGCGTTTACCTTTCCGCCACGCACCCTTCCCCGCCGGAGAACTGGCAAAATTTAGAGGGTGATAGAGGGCGGGGTGGTAGAGCGGATCCGGAAATGAACGAGGCTACTCCGATGTCTCTCCCTCCGAGGGAGAGCACTGGTGCTTAACCAACTAGTCCTGTCCACGCTCTGGTAACGGCTCAACACCCTGGCCCTAGCCCCGGGTTTCCTGACCCACCTCCGGAGATTGATTCTAGAGTTCTTTTGGTCAGGAATGCACTGGGCCCCTGTTGGAGTTCTTCATTTACCCCTGAAGGAAGGAGGGCAGGGCCTGAAGTGCCTGTACACTCAGGTCCGCGTTTTCCGCCTCCAGGCCCTGCAGAGGCTCTTTTATAGTACAAGTAGTTCGGCGTGGAGCATACTGGCGCACGCCTTCCTGCGCCGCTTCCAAGGGCTCCGATACGACCGGCAGCTCTTTTATCTTTGTCCGAGAGGTTTTCCGCGAGACCTCTCCGGGCTGCCGGTCTTCTACCAGGACCTCCTCCGGACCTGGAAACTGTTTTCAACAACCAGGTCCGTGGCGGCCACCGTGGGAGCAGATCTCCTCACGGAGCCCCTGCTGCACAATCCCCAACTCCGTGTGCAGGTGGCGGAGTCCCGCTCGGTGCGCCAGAGGTTGGCCCTGGCGGAAGTCACGAGGGTCGGAGACCTCCTGGACTACGACCGGAGAGACTGACTGGATCCCCGGACGCTTGCTCGGCGCATGGGGCTCTCCAGCCCTCGTACCCCCTGGCGCGTACTTCAGGAGTTGAAGGCTGTCTTGACCCCCGCTGCTCGGGCTTATGTCAACCGAGCCTTGCGCGAGGGCGCACCCCGCCCATCCTCTACCCCAGGCCCGCCGGACCTTTCCATTGGGCCCCTAACCTGCCGATCCCAACAAACCCCTCACCCTTTCACTGCAAGCCGGCTGCATGAACTGCAGCCGGTCAGTTTTCAAATTGCACCACAGAAATATTTATACACACTCACGCTTCACACCCTTCACACCCACACCCTGGTGTCCCGCCCCGATACAAAGTGGCGGGACCTCCTGCCACCTTTGGAGGGTGAGCAACCTCAATGGGCCAGCCTGTATTCCACCTTGGTCCCGAGGCCCGTCGGGGACATCAGTTGGCGGGTCCTTCATGGAGCTGTGAGCACGGGCGTATTTCTGACACGGTTTACCGCCATCCTGGATACTTGCCCTTTTTGTAATGTGAGGAAAACCCTGGCACACATATATTTAGAGTGTGCCAAATTGCAGCCCCTTTTCCGGCTCCTCACAAATATTTTATTGCGCTTCTGACTTCATTTCTCCTGTCACCTTTTTATTTATACACTTCCCATCCATGGCCCCACAAAGTCGCGGGATCTCCTGGTCAACCTCCTCCTAGCCTTGGCTAAAACAGCCATTTATAAAACCAGAGAGAGGTGGTTGGCCCATGAAACGTCCTGCGATTGTGGGGCCTTTTCCCGATCCTCAGTACATTCACGTATCCAGGCGGAGTTCCTCTGGGCGGCGTCCACCGACTCCCTTGATGCCTTTGAGGAGCGGTGGGCGCTGTCCGGGGTTCTCTGCTCGGTGACCCCATCCGGTTCCCTCCGTCTGACCCTTTGATTGAGGGGAAGAGCGAGAGACGCCAGCCCCAGCCATTGCCGCTGTGGATACCATCATTACTGTCATCTAGGAGGGGTCCTATAATACATGGGTGGCTACTCCCCCACCCCCAAACCTGCCCACCCCGCAGCCGTGCCCATCTTGCCGGGCACTCTCAGGAGAGGGATGATCGGTGACACTGGGCGCGGTACTAGGTAACTCGAGGGGGTGGAAGACCACGAGTGTCGAGGAAGCCCCCCCCGCTCTAGGCCACCAGGTAAGTCAGGAAGGTGGAAGACCACAAGTGTCGAGGAAGCCCCCCCGCTCTGGGCCCAGGCTAGCCTGAACGCTTCTCCCTACTGAAAGCTGCTGTGTTATACCTTTCAAAAAAAAAACCTTCCCTGTTCCTTTACCCAGGGAAAAGGGACCTGGTTAATCCCTTTTCCCTGGGTAAGGGAACAGGAAAGGTTCCAGAAGCAAAAGTGGATGGGAACCTGGGAGGCAGTGACCATGAGATGGTCGAGTTCAGGATCCTGACACAAGGGAGAAAGGAAAGCAGCAGAATACGGACCCTGGACTTCAGAAAAGCAGACTTTGACTCCCTCAGGGAACTGATGGGCAAGATCCCCTGGGAGAATAACATGAAGGGGAAAAGAGTCCAGGAGAGCTGGCTATATTTTAAAGAATCCTTATTGAGGTTACACGGCAAACCATCCTGATGTGTAGAAAGAATAGTAAATATGGCAGGCGACCAGCTTGGCTTAACAGTGAAATCCTTGCTGATCTTAAATACAAAAAAGAAGCTTAGAAGAAGTGGAAGATTGGACAAATGACCAGGGATGAGTATAAAAATATTGCTCGGGCATGCAGGAGTAAAATCAGGAAGGCCAAATCACACCTGGAGTTGCAGCTAGCAAGAGATGTTAAGAGTAACAAGAAGGGTTTCTTCAGGTATGTTAGCAACAAGAAGAAAGTCAAGGAAAGTGTGGGGCCCTTACTGAATGAAGGAGGCAACCTAGTGACAGAGGATGTGGAAAAAGCTAATATACTCAATGCTTTTTTTGCCTCTGTCTTCACGAACAAGGTCAGCTCCCAGACTACTGCACTGGGGCAGCACAGCATGGGGAGGAGGTGACCAGCCCTCTGTGGAGAAAGAAGTGGTTCGGGGCTATTTAGAAAAGCTGGACATGCACAAGTCCATGGGGCCGGATGCATTGCATCCGAGAGTGCTAAAGGAATTGGCAGATGTGATTGCAGAGCCATTGGCCATTCTCTTTGAAAACTCATGGTGATCGGGGGAAGTCCCGGAAGACTGGAAAAAGGCTAATGTAGTGCCCATCTTTAAAAAAGGGAAGAAGGAGGATCCTGGGAACTACAGGCCAGTCAGCCTCACCTCAGTCCCTAGAAAAATCATGGAGCAGGTCCTCAAGAAATCAATTCTGAAGCACTTAGAGGAGAGGAAAGTGATCAGGAACAGTCAGCATGGATTCACCAAGGGCAAGTCATGCCTGACTAATCTAATTGCCTTCTATGATGAAATAACTGTCTCTGTGGATGAGGGGAAAGCAGTGGACCTGTTGTTCCTTGACTTTAGCAAAGCTTTTGACACGGTCTCCCACAGTATTCTTGTCAGCAAGTTAAAGAAGTATGGGCTGGATGAATGGACTATAAGGTGGATAGAGAGTTCGCTAGATCGTCGGGCTCAACGGGTAGTGATCAATGGCTCCAGGTCTAGTTGGCAGCCGGTATCAAGTGGAGTGCCCCAAGGGTCAGTCCTGGGGCTGGTTTTGTTCAATATTTTCATAAATTATCTGGAGGTTGGTGTGGATTGCACCCTCAGCAAGTCTGCAGATGATACTAAACTGGGAGGAGAGGTAGATACACTGAGGGTAGGAATAGGATACAGAGGGCCCTAGACAAATTAGAGGATTGGGCCAAAAGAAATCTGATGAGGTTCAAAAAGGACAAGTGCAGAGTCCTGCACTTAGGACGGAAGAATCCCAGGCACCGCTACAGACTAGGGACCGAATGGCTCGGCAGCAGTTCTGCAGAAAAGGTTACAGTGGATGAGAAGCTGGATATGAGTCAACAGCGTGCCCTTGTTGCCAAGAAGGCCAATGACTTTTTGGGATGTATATGTAGGGGCATTGCCAGCCGATCGAGGGACATGATCATTCCCCTCTATTTGACATTGGTGAGGCCTCATCTGGAGTACTGTGTCCAGTTTTGGGCCCCACACTACAAGAAGGATGTGAAAAATGTCCAGCGGAGGTCAACAAAAATGATTAGGGGACTGGAACACATGACTTATGAG
Organism: Eretmochelys imbricata; assembly: GCF_965152235.1. NCBI lineage: Eukaryota > Metazoa > Chordata > Testudines > Cheloniidae > Eretmochelys > Eretmochelys imbricata. Next base: position 88,053,505 of record NC_135572.1, on the reverse strand, counting down.
GAGAGGCTGAGGGAACTGGGAACGTTTAGTCTACAGAAGAGAAGAATGAGGGGGGATTTGATAGCTTCTTTCAACTACCTGAAAGGGGGTTCCAAAGAATCATAGAATCGTAGAATATCAGGGTTGGAAGGGACCCCTGAAGGTCATCTAGTCCAACCCCCTGCTCGAAGCAGGACCAATTCCCAGTTAAATCATCCCAGCCAGGGCTTTGTCAAGCCTGAAATAGCTCTAGAGAGAATAGCTCTAGACTGTTCTCCGTGGTAGCAGATGACAGAACAAGGAGTAATGGTCTCAAGTTGCAGTGGGGGAGATTTAGGTTGGATATTAGGAAAAACTTTTTCACTAGGAGGGTGGTGAAACACTGAAATGCGTTACCTAGGGAGGTGGTGGAATCTCCTTCCTTAGAAGTTTTTAAGGTCAGGCTTGACAAAGCCCTGGCTGGGATGATTTAATTGGGGATTGGTCCTGCTTTGAGCAGGGGTTTGGACTAGATGACCTCCTGAGGTCCCTTCCAACCCTGATATTCTATGATTCTATTATTCTAATCGGGGACCCAGAGCTCTGTCTCTTTAATCACTCTCCTGTAGCCCTCTGGCCTGGAGGGAGAGGGCTGCTGCTGCTCCTGCTGCTGGGCCCTGGGCTCTCCCTGCTACTGCTGTTGCTCAAGCTGCTCTCCCGTATGGGCCAGACACCACCCCCTCCTTCTCTGCTGCTACCTAGTTGCTGGCCGGCTGCTGGACCCACCACCTTTGGGTGGTGCTACTGCTCCAACTGCAGCCCCTTGAGGAGGTGGGGAGCCTGCTGGCCCGCTCCCCAGAAGGGAGGAGTGAGGGACCCCAGCCCCAGCTGTTGCTGCTGTGGACACCATCACCAACTGAGAGGGGCCCTTTCTGCCTGCCTAGACCACCACCTGGAGTTCCTGGAGCTGCTGCTGCAGAGTCTGCTGCCTGGAGCTGCTGAAGCCCCGAGGAGGAGGAGAAGAGGACGATCTACCAGTGGGGAAGCACCAAGAGACTTTTCAGACCAACTTGGAGGGGGCCTTAAGACTGAGTATCTTTCAAACTGTGCTCTTGTGGTGGGGGTCTTGATTGTGTTTGTAGGGACACAGGGGGTGTGGCGTGGAGCTGCCCCCTGATCCATCTGTGTGTCTCCCCCACCACTACCACCACCGTTGCCCCCTCCACCACCCCCACTGGCTGTATACCATCTGCCTCAGCTCCTGCCTCTGGACTCAGCTGCTTGCTTGGCTTGCCACGCCCTGATTCCACCATTTGGGCCAAAAGCAGCAGCCAGCCTAAACAGACTTCTTGTGCAAGCGCACGTAGGTGCACATGCCCCCTACCCCCCCGGACTGCTCACCCCACAGCTTTGCCCCTTGCTACCTGCCCCATTTACCACTTGCAGCCTTTTGCCCCCCTTTTGCCCCAGCCCCCCCTACTAGCTTCAGTTTGTTTGCCCGCCCCACCCATTTCCCTCTACAGCCTTTGTTTGTGTGCCCCACCCCAGCCTCTGAAGCTAGCCCCTTGGTTTCTCTGCCCTAACTCCAGCCCGCTCGGCCCCTTGCTCTGTGCATCCATGCGCCCTCCCGTGCGCTTGTGCCACTCCCCATTTTAGTTTCAACCCTCTTCACTGCACCCCCAATGTTATTGTATCCCCCCCATCCCTAGTGCAGCTAGAGGAGCCGGAATTCCACCCCGTGTTGGCGACTGACCCCAACCCCTGTTTTGTCCCTGCATCCCTTTCGGCACCCTCCTCCCCTGCCTGCAGCCTAGCGGGGGAGTGGTCGACCTGCTTCCCCTTTCCCCTCCTCCTTCTGGTGTCTCCCGTTCCCTCCCTGTTCACGATGGCGGGGGACGAGATGAGGGGGGCCCCTCCAGAAGCCCTAGCTACCCCTCCCATGCCTGACCCTCTATCACCCACCTAAGCCTCTACCTCCGCTGCCGCTGCCAAACCACCTGCCACTGCACCCGCGGTGACCTCCGCTGCTGCCGCATCTCTCCCCCACCTCAGATTCTGGGGGAGCCCCCCCAGCCGGCGGGAAAGGCCAGGGTAAGAAGAAGGGGAAGGGCCCCGCTAAAAAGACCAGGCCCTCCATGGCAGGGGCTGCCCCCACTGCCGCGTCCCCACCACGGGCCACGGCGACCCTCCCCGCTGTTCCCTCCACCAGCTCTGCAGGTGTCCCTCCCCCGGCCCCCAGGGCATACACCCAGGTGGTAGCAGCCCCCCCGCCTGCAGCTACGTCATCTCTTCCGCCCACCACCCCTGCTACCATCTATAGTGGCCGGGGCCCCTTTCCCACCATGACCAGGAAGCATGGCGAACGTTGCCTCCTGGTGCCCACCTCGCCCCATGTGGAGACCTACATGCGGGCGTTGGCTAGGGTGGTGGGGCCCACGGCCATTGTGGTGGCCTCCAAAATGTACGGAAAGGTCGTCTTCTTCTTAGCATTGGAGGCTGCTGCCCAGGATGCGGTAGAGAGGGGCCTGGCAGTGGCGTGGAGGCGTTCGACCCCTGGAACCGCTAGAGGACCTGGGCGTCCTCCTGGTCCTGATCTCCATCCCTCCCTTTCTTCCCAATGCCGTCCTGTTACCCGCCCTCTCCACCCTGTGGAAACCCATCTCTGTCATCAGCCCTCTCCCTTTAGGCTGCAAAGACCCCGCCCTCCGTCATGTCTTCTCATTCCGCCACCAAGTGCAGCTTCAACTGCCGCTGGCGGCCCATGGCGGAGAGGCGCTCGAGGGGTCATTCCTGGTCCCTACCAGGGAGCCCATTACTGGGTGCACTTTTCAACGGGGGAGGCCCAGTGCTACCTCTGCCGGGCGATGGGGCACATCCGGAGGGACGCAAGGAGGGGCATCCAGGACCCCTGAGCACCGGCAGGGCACTGGCCCCATCATCACTGGCGCCCCAGCTGCCCGGCCCCCGAAGCCACCCGTCCTCCTTCCCAGTCTACCACTGCTCCCACTTGGGACCAAGGGGCACCTCCCCCTCTATGCCCAGAATCTGCAATCTGGTGGGGCCTGTGGAGGAGGGTGAGGCAGGGACACCGCCAGGAGTGGGAAAGGACCCGCCGCAGGGGGAATCCTCCCTCCCTCATGCTTCCCCACCATTACCCCCCAAGTCCCTGAGCCATTGCCTCTGCCTCCTGACACGACCCCTGCTAGTGAGCCACCGGATGATGCCATAGAGGGCTGGGCCCGAATCCAGGGGAAGCGGGGCAAGCGGAAGGCTTGAGCTCCGCTCCTCCCATCCAATGTGGAGGGCCCCCGGAAGACCAGGAGGCGGGCACCGATGCCGAGCCTTCCGCTTTGCCCACAGGTATATTCCATCCACTGGTGCTGGCTGGGGAAGACATGGCAGCACCGGAAGGCAGTATCTCCCCTCCACAGGAGTCCCTCCCCTCTGAGACCCCCGAGGAAGCTCCTTCTGCCCTGGTACCATCTGAAGCCTCTATGAGCCCCAAGGTGACCATCGTGTCGGGTGCCAGTGGGGAGAACCCTGGGATGGCAGACAGCGATCTCCCCTCCATATACGAGGAGATCGAGGCCCTGGGTCTGACCCTGGTCACCCAGGGGGAGATGACCCTATGCCAGTGGGCCTCGATCTGGGCGACCTCACTCCAGCCCCCCTTTTCCCATGCTCCCTTCCCCTAACCGTTGCTTCCACTCCCACCTCCGAGGAGCCCCTGGACTCCTCCATCAACCCGGCCCCAGAAGGCACCCCGCTGATGGCCACTGAGTCTGTTGAGGCAACAGCCAGTGCCACGTGGCCGGGACCCGAGCCACCAGGGGCACTCCTCGTTGGTGTGGAGCAATCGACTTCCTTCCCGGGTGGGAGGCCTACAGAAGATAGTCCACCTACTCATGCCATGGCTGCCAAATCCACCATAGAGCCTGCGCCCAGCATCGCTGAGAGCCCCCTCCTCACCCCCTCTACCCTTGAGCCTGATCGGAAAGTGCCACCATCCAGCTGCTTGGCTCCCGAAGCCCAGAATCTCGCCCTTGCCCCTGTCCCTGATTCCCGCCCTCCCCTTGATGCTGACCCTGTCCCTATCCCGTCCACCTCCCACGATGTTACTGCCGCCCCTGGGGCTGTGTCCTTCCCTTTTCCAGCAGATGACCCCCAGGGAGCGGCCTTTGTGTTTCCCTGTCCTGACTCACTAGGGGCTGCTATCCTCCCTCCGGCGCCCCCTACTGCCCCAGGGTTCAAGGCGGGCCTAGTGGCGCCATCCCGTCAGGCGCCCCGTCGGGGGTCCGCACCATGTCTGCCCGTCTCAATGGGCCACAGGGCTGTACCAAGGGCCCCATCGGGGAATAACCAGGAGACCGTAACCCCACACCCCCATGCGCTGCGAGAGGAGTTGCAGGAGTTTTTAGAAGATGTCCGTGGCTCCCACAACAAGGTACAGCTTTATCTCCAGTGATGGGGTGACTTTCATCAAATCCTCCAAGCCGCGAGGGCCCTCATGGGGGAGGGTGAAAAGACCGGGAAGCAGGGCGCTGCGACCTACCAGCGGGTCTGCCTCTTCCGTGACTCCTTACTCACCTCCGGGGTAGGTCATGGACCATTGCGCGGCCCATCGGGAGCCGCGAGCGTCCCTGCCGGCGAAGATCCCCCCCATCCCTCCTCATGGCACCTCTTAATATTGCAACGTTGAACACCCAGAGCTGTAGGATGGGTCTCCGCAGGTCCCAGGTGCTCTCCTTCCTTCGGGAGGAGGGATACTCTGTGGTTTTCCTGCAGGAGACCCATATGGATCCGACCGCCGAAGACAGCTGGTGGCTGGATTGGGGGGACAGGGTCTACTTTAGCCATCTCACAGTTCGTACGGCTGGAGTGGCGACCCTGTTCTCCCCCGACCTACGGCCCGAGGTGCTGGGGGTTGCCGAGGCTGTGCCAGGCCGCCTGCTCCACCTTCAGGTCCATATGGAGGGGCTCATGGTCAACCTCATTAATGTCTATGCCCCGGCATCGAGCCCGGAGAGGTTGCAATTCTATCAGTAGGCGTCCGCCTTCCTCGGCACCTTGGATCCTCATGAGTGCCTGGTCCTGGGAGGAGACTTTAACACCACCCTCGAGGAGCGGGACCGCTCGGAGACCGAGCAGAGCCTGGCCTCCGCGGACTTCCTCCAGGAGATAGTCAAACACCACTCCCTGGTGGACGTCTGGCGCGACCACCACCCGGATGACATTTCCACGTTCACCTTTGTCTGGGTGGAGGCCCATTGGTCGCGCCACTCCCGTTTGGACTGCATTTATTTATCACGCTTCCACCTTTCACGAGCCCACTCCTCCAGCATCCGGCCGGCCCCTTTTTCTGACCATCATTTAGCTACCGTGACAGCCTCCCACTGCGCGGAGGGGCCGGGGCCGGCCTATTGGCATTTCAAAAACAGCTTGTTGGAGGATGTGGGCTTCCTGACGTCCTTCTGGGAGTTCTGACTGGCCTGGCGAGGGCAGCGGCGTGCCTTTTGCTTGGCGCGGTGGTGATGGGACCTGGGGAAGGTGCGCACCCGGCTCTTCTGCCGCGACTACACCGGGGCGCCAGCCGATGAAGGGATGCAGCAGTAGAGCAATTAGAGCGGGAGGTCTTAAAGCTGGACAGGCGTCTGGTCGCCAGCCCCGAGGATCCGTCCCTCTGCGGAGTGTGCCGGGAGAAGCAGGAGGAGCTCCGGGCCCTCGAGGACCATCGGGCCCAGGGTGGCTTTGTTTGATCCCGCATCCGCCTCCTTCGGGAGGTGGATCGCGGCTCCCACTTCTTCTACACCCTGTAGCAAAGGAGGGGAGACAAGAAACACATCACCTGCCTCCTGGCAGAAGACGGCACCCCCCTCACGGATCCGGTGGAGATGTGTGGTAGGGCGAGAGCCTTCTCTGCAAGCCTTTTCTCCTCAGATCCGACCGATCCTAACACTAGCAGAGTGCTCTGGGAGGAGCTCCCTACTGTCAGCGCGGGCAACCGAGACCAGCTCGAGCTGCCTCTCACTCTGGCTGAGTTCTTGGAAGCCCTCCATCGCATGCCCACCAATAAATCTCCGGGCATGGACGGGCTGACCGTGGAGTTCTACCACTTGTTCTGGGACGTCCTCGGCCCAGACCTAGTCACCTAGTCACCATGCTCGCCTTATTGCTGAAGAAGGGGGACCTCCGCAATTTACGAAATTGGTGTCCCGTCTCGCTCCTCAGCACGGACTACAAAGTCATGGCAATAGCAATCTCACTGCGGCTAGGGTCCATGCTGGCAGACATGGTCCACCCAGACCAGACCTACACCATCTTGGGCTGCAGCATCTTTGACAACCTGTATCTGGTCCGGGACCTTTTGGAACTCGGGTGTAGGGATGGTTTGTCATTCACCTTCCTGTCCTTGGATCAGGAGAAGGCCTTCAACAGGGTGGATCACGGGTATCTCCAGAACACTCTGCAAGCATTTGGCTTTGGAACCCAGTATGTGGGTTTTCTCCGGGCGCTGTACGCCTCCGCAGGGTGTCTGGTCAGGCTCAACTGGACCCTGACCAAACCGGTCAGCTTCGGGCGAGGAGTATGGCAGGGGTTCCCCCTCTCAGGCCAGCTGTACGCTCTGGCGATTGAGCCCTTCCTCTGTCTCCTCCGAAGAAGGTTGACAGGGTTGGTGCTGCGGGAGCCGGAGCTGCGGCTAGTCCTGTCGGCGTATGCTGATGACATGCTCCTCGTGGTCCAGGACCCGGGCGACTTGGCGTGGGTGAAAGATTGCCAGGCCATCTTTTGGCAGCCTCCTCTGCCCGGGTCAACTGGGTCAAGAGCTCTGGCCTGGTGATCGGGGACGGCTGGCAGGCGAGCTCCCTCCCACCAGCTCTTCAGGCCATCCGGTGGAGCATGGGCCCACTGCTCTATCTCGGCGTTTACCTTTCTGCCACACATCTCTCTCTGCCGCAGAACTGGCAAAATTTAGAGGGTGGGGTGATAGAGAGGCTCTGGAAATGGACTGGACTACTCCGGTGCCTCTCCCTTCGAGGGAGAGCTCTGGTACTTAATCAACTAGTCCTGTCCATGCTCCGGTACCGGCTCAACACCCTGGTCCCGGCCCCGGGTTTCCTGGCCAACCTCTGGACATTGATTCTGGAGTTCTTTTGGTCAGGACTGCACTGGGTCCCTGCAGGGGTTCTCCATCTACCCCTGGAGGAGGGAGGGCAGGACCTGAAATGTCCAGGCCCTGCAGAGGCTCCTTTATGGTGCAGGTAGTCCGGCGTGGAGCATACTGGTGCACCCCTTCCTGCACTGCTTCTGAGGGCTCCAATATGACTGGCAGCTCCTTTATCTCTATCGAGAGGTCTTCCGCAAGACCTCTCCGGGCTGCTGGTCTTCTACCAAGACCTCCTCTGGACCTGGAAACTGTTTTGAATGACCAGGTCTGTGGCGGCCACTGAGGGGGCAGATCTCCTCGTGGAGCCCCTGCTACACAACCCCCAGCTCCACGTGCAGGTGGCAGAGTCCCGCTCGGTGAGCCAGAGGTTGGTCCTGGCAGAAGTCACAAGAGTCGGAGACCTCCTGGACTACGACTGGGGAGACTGGCTGGATACCCTGATGCTCGCTCAGCACATGGGGCTCTCCAGACCTCGTATTCCCTGACGCGTACTTCAGGAGGTGAAGGCCGCTTTGCCACCCGCTGCTCGGGTTTATTTCGACTGGGTCCTGCACGAGGGCGTGCCCCACCCACCCTCTACCCCAGACCTGCTGGACCTTTTAATTGGACCCCTGGCCCATGGACTCAACTGACTCCCTCAGCCCTTCACCGTGAGCCGGTTGCACGAGATGCAGCCAGTCTGCTTCCAAACCACGCCAAGGAAAAATCTATACACGCTCGTGCTCCACACCCTTCACACCCTCACCCTCATGCCCCACCCTGATACAAAATGGCGGGACCTCCTGCCACCTTTGGAGGGTGACCAGCCCCGGTGGGCCAGTCTCTATTCCACCTTGGTCCTGAGGCCCGCCGGGGATATCAGTTGGCGGTTCCTTCATGGAGCCATGAGCATGGGCGTGTTCTTGGCATGGTTCACCTCCATCCCAGACACCTGCCCATTTTGCAGCATGAGGGAAACCCTGGCACACGTATATCTGGAGTGTGCCAGGCTGCAGCCCCTATTCCGGCTCCTCACCACTATTTCATTAAGTTTTTGAATGCATTTTTCCCCTCACCTTCTTATTTATGCACTCCCTATCCGTGGCCCCACAAAGTCATGGGATCTCCTGGTCAACCTCCTCCTGGCCCTAGCTAAAATGGCCATCTATAAAACCAGAGTGAGGAGATTGGCCGATGGAGTCTCCTGTGACTATGGGGCCTATTTCCGATCCTTTGTCTATTCACGTATCCGGGCAGAGTTCCTGTGGACGGCATCCACTGACTCCCTTGATGCCTTTGAGGAGCAGTGGGCGCTGTCCGGGGTTCTCTGCTCAGTGTCCCCTCTGGTTCCCTTCATTTGACCCTTTGACCTCACTCCTGTCCCTGTTATTTCATTAGTTGTCCCCCAGATTTATTTGATGTCCAGATCCTGTGGATCCCCCTCTTAGGCTGGGGGGGGATCCTTTAGCAATGGGCGGGATCCCAATAGGATTACTTTCCAGTAGCCATGTGGCCTGACCCTGTCACAATATTTTTGATTATAAGTATTTGCACTGTAAAAATGATAAACAAAATAATTATTTTTTTCAGTTCACCTCATAAAAGTACTGTAGTGCAATCTCTTTGTCATGAAAGTGCAACTTATAAATGTCAATTTTTTTTACAAAACTGCACTCAAAAACAAAACAATGTAAAACTTCAGAACCTACAAGTCCACTCAGTCCTACTTCTTGTTCAGCCAATCACTAAGACAAACAAGTTTGTTTACATTTACAGTACATAATACTGCCCTATAATGTCACCAGAAAGCGAGAACAGGCATTTGCATGGTACTTTTGTAACCGGCATAGCAAGGTATTTACATATCAGATACGCTAAACATTTGTATGCCCATTCATGCTTTGGCAACCATTCCAGAGGACATGCTTCCATGCTGATAATGCTTGTTAAAAAAATAATGCATTAATTACATTTGTGACTGAACTCCTTGGGGGAGAATTGTATGTCCCCTGCTCTGATTTAACTCATTCTGCAATGTATTTCATGTTATAGCAGTCTCGGATGATGATCCAGCATGATGTTCATTTTTAGAACACTTTCACTGCAGATTTGACAAAATGCAAAGGAAGTACCAATGTAAGATTTCTAAAGATAGCTACAGCACTCAACCCAAGGTTTAAGAATCTGAAGTGCCTTCCAAAATCTGAGAGGGTCGAGGTGTGGAGCTTGCTTTCAGAAGTCTTAAAAGAGCAAAATTCCAATGCGGAAACTACAGAACCCGAACCACCAAAAAAGAAAATCAACCTTCTGCTGGTGGCATCCGACTTGGATAATGAAAATGAACATGCATCGGGTCCGCACTGCTTTTGGATTGTTATTGAGCAGAACCTGTCATCAGCATAGATGCATGTCCCCTGGAACGGTGATTGAAGCATGAAGGGACATATGAATCTTTAGCACAACTGACACATAAATATCTTGCGAGGCTGGCGACAACAGTGCCATGAGAATGCCTGTTCTCACTTTCAAGTAACATTGCAAACAAGAAGTGGGCAGCATTATCTCCTGCAAATGTAAACAAACTTGTTTGTCTGAGCAATTGGCTGAACAACAAGTGGGACTGAGTGGACTTGCAGGATCTAAAATTTTACAGTATTTTATTTTTGAATGCAGTTTTTTGTACCTAATTCTACATTTGTAAGTTCAACTTTCATGATAAAGAGATTGCACTACAGTACTTGTATTAGGTGAAATGAAAAATACTATTTATTTTGTTTTTTTTACAGTGCAAATACTTGTAATCAAAAATAAATATAAAGTTAGCACTGTACACTTTGTATGCTGTGTCATAATTGAAACCAATATATTTGAAAAATGTAGAAAACTTCCAAACATATTTAAATAAATGGTATTATATTAACTGTGTGATTAATCATGATTAATTTTTTAAGTGCTTGACAGCCCTAATTTAGTCTAATTCTGTTATTAAAAAGTTGAATATCAACTAAGATAGGTTTGTCAGTTGCAATTCGCTACTGTACATGTAATAGGCTGCTTGGTCTTCAAAATTTTAAGTGGAGGGTCAATAATATACAGACTAACATATTACCTGGTTTAATCAGGTGGTGTTTTGATCAGTGTTCAATAACAGTACATTTAGGATCATTTGAAAGTAGTTGCAGTAGAGGGGGTGTTTAAGTGAATGTCCTCTAAACAACCAGAAGAGACATTCATAGAGCCTCTAGTTGTTCAATCACCTTCAAAAGCACAATAGGAACATGATATTTGAAAAGAGGAAAAATACTAAATTACAGTTCCTAAGGCCATGTTCTCACAAGTGCTGCAAAAATGTATATAAATGACAAGTTGAAGCCTACACTTAAAGGAATCTGTGCTGCCCCATAAAAGTCAATGCGTTTTTTTCCCATTATCTTTAATAGAAGCAGGATCAAGCTCAAAGCCGTGCAGAAGGTAATTCCTGGATTCTGGCCTGATAATTCTAGAACAAGACACTTTGTGGGCCCCTCTTGATGAAGGTCCTGCATGGTTTCACTTCTGCTGCAATAGAATGTTACATCCAAGAGGTATGGTCCTAGGCTCAGTAGTGGGACCAATCAGTACTCCCCAGAGGGTCACAGTTGCCAACTTTTACGTGGTAAATAAGCACCCTGACTTTCACAATAAGCCCAAAATCAAGCTAATTCCATTTCAAAACAAGGCCAAAACAATCCAGTCCCTAAGAACCTGAGCACTCTTTGTGACCAGATCCCCCCAGTATGCAGTCTGTGACTGTGGTGGGCCTGCTGTGCACCCCTGACTCTCCCACCCCTTCCCCCTGCTTCCCCCCCGCAGCCTTGCTTGCTGGGAGCCAATCAAAAAAAAGAAGCAACAAGCTACAAGCCCAACAAGCTACAAGCCAAAAACTAGCCAACAGGCAACTCACAACCCAATTAAGCCAAAAACAAGCCCAATTTCTGCATTTTTTTCACAGGTTTGGCATGTCTGCAGAGGGTCCCACAAACACAGAAGGTCTAATTGTGTCTGTCTGGATTCAGGAGTAGGTCTTTTCTGAGCTCAAGACACATCAATCTGACACATAAATATTTGCACAACAGGACCTATTTAATACACCATATACACCAGGGTCATGCATTTGGGTTGTGCAGGAAGGTGACTAAGCAGAATATTTAGGTATTTGTAATTTTGATTGTCTTTTTTCCCTCCCCGCCAACTTTTGCTGAGAAGGGATCAATATGTTGATGAAATAATGTGAGATCGGGGTGAAATCCTGGCTCTCCAAAGTCAGTGTAAGTTTTGCCATTGATTTTAATGGGGGCAGGATTTCACCCCAGATCTCTGCTTGATATGTCCATCACTTAGGAATTTAAGGAAGTGTCCATTAGAAGCAGAAACAGCTTCTGTGTGTGTGTTGCCGGGGGTGGGAGCTGGGGGTCAAAATAAATACCAACACCAAAATATTTGAGTTTATTCAGCTTCCTACAGAAATAGAGAGCAGAATCCCTAGTGTGTACAGTATATCAAATCATTATCAAACATCTTAATCAACACAAACAGAAGATGGCTATTTAGTAAAAGTTTTCATCAAAACTGTTTTATGTCCAAAATATACTGTTTTGATTAAACCATTTTGTTCAAAATTGTATCTATTTTTAACTAAATCTTGTCTATATAAACACGGGGGGAAACATTTTGAAAAATGTCTAAAATCAGACACTTTTGGAACAAAATTTTGACTTGTTTTCAAAATGCATTTATTATATTAAAAATTAATTGGATAACATTTTGATTGACCTGAACTATTTTTTTTTCTTTTGGAATCTCATTTTGTATAATTGAAACATCACTCTGAAACATGGACTTTTGGGGATAATATTTTTTTCCTCAATCTTGAAATTTTTCATAAAAAAGTATGAACATAATTTTAAATACTAGAAGCTATGCATACTTTTATTATATACATAACCTACAATACTATGCTCACTCTCATGAAAAAGATAACTTTCCTCTATTCGAGGTGCTAAGCATAGTGGATTCTAATTCTGAAAAGTGATTCTGGGAAAATAATAAACATTTTAATAAATGTTTAAACATTATTTATTAATCCATTTGCTCAGTGGCTACAATAACTAGCACACCTCTGTAGTCATTGAACAGTGTTTGTACTTCTGTATGGGTTAATAAATGGTTAATCAATTTTTATAGGGTCTTAGAGTATGCCTACACAGAAATTAAACACTTTAAAAGGCTTAAATCTTCTTTTGCTGGGAATAGTTGTTTTCCTTTATAATACAAAAATCAGAAATACAAAATGAACAATGCAAACCAAGAAACAATTAAGAAGGTAATATGTGCAAGTCATCTCAATTCCCCCTTTATGCCACCAATTCAACAGTGAATCACAATCCAAATTGGGGAAGCTTTGCTGCTAAATTATCTGATCATACAAACATATTAGTGGGGTTTCATAGCTACAGCATTTATATGTAAGGACCTGTTTTCAACAGCAAACAAATGGACTATAGTCCAAACCAAGTACATCCATAGGCTGTAGCACAAATTGTCACTTTTATAAATAGAGTCCCTAGATAGGCTTGGAGCTACATCTGACACTCCTCATTCTGTGCTAAGGAGAAAATGCCTTAATCACTGACAGGAAAACAAGTTGTTTTTTATAATATATAAAGTTTGAAGGAATTCTCAAGTTCATTTCTATAGGAAGATGCAGAAACAAGGAGGAGATAAGTAAAAAAATTCATCACACAACTTTAGTTACTGTATGTTAAGGGCTGGATTGCACCTCATGTTGTAGGCACTGCTGCACATTGGGGCCAGGTCAGAGCCTTTTAACAGGAGCTCTCCGTTATCAGGGGTGGGAGGCAAAACATCTCCAGAAACTCCCTAGCATTCAGGATGCAGGATCAAGTTACTGGCCAGCGAGTTCCCATGGGTAGTGCAGATAACATATGGAATCATCATCCCAAGTCCCCCTTCCTCTCTTTGTGTGGCTAGTGCCCCTATCAGAGTGAATGGTACACCTTTCGTGCAGTCAGGTGTGCACAAGGACTTGTGTCAGACACTCTGTAAGGTTTAAAGGGGACGGTTCAAGGCACTCTGTGCTTTCTTATGAATCCACATAGGTCAGTCTAATCCTATTGTTCTCACCGCACATAGCCATTCAGGGTTAAAATGAGGATGTTCATTACATATAAATACTTAATGCCCATGTTTTGTTGATTATATTTATTACTATAACAATGCATTTTAGTTATTTAAATCCCCACACATATATACTGTTGGTATAAATATTCAATCTGTCCTTGAGTTCTTTGGTATCCATATTCCAGACATGATACACCAATGGAAACAAAAAGGTCTGCATTACAATTCTCTATTCATCAGTTTAGGGATGATGTTAGTAACACTTTAGACTAAGGCAGCACTTACTAATACTAATATTCTGGGCAGCTTGAAAACTTGTCTGGTCACCCGCAGAAGTAGGTCAAGTAAGGTGTACTACCTCACTCACCTGGTATCTCTGTTAATGATTTGTCTTGACTTCTGGAACTTCTTAGTTGGCATAATCCCTCATTCAATTGTCACTGACACAATGAACACCCTGTCCTATTGCCCTAACCATGTCACTCCCCTCCCTGAATCACATCATTTTTCAAAATTCTACTGCTCACTTCTAAAATGCTCTGCTCCGTAACTGTGGATGCACCTATATCTCATCTGCATTTAATTCCTGCCCACTCCTTGTGGTATACTCATCCAATCATTCTAACCATTCTCTTCATTTCCTTTACCTTTTATCCATTTGATAAAGGGAGCCTCTAAGATGCTCTGTATGCCTAGAATAACTTCCTATTTAATATATGCTCAACTTTGCGGCAGTTTTTTAACCTTCACTCCAGTCTTCAGTACATCCTTCTAGTCTTCTATTTTTGTTTTATGTTGTGTTTACTGAACCTTCTGCACCTGTACTGTATAAGATCTTTAAAGCAGACATCTTTTTTTTTTTTTTTACATTTTGAGCACTTTCTTGGTTGTCAAGTCCCATATTTACTGATAGTGATAAGAGCATATTAATCATTGTTGTGCTCTGAGTATTTTATTACAGTCTAATGGACCATAATAAACTGTAGACTACTGTATGGCACTCATGGAAGAAAAAGCTTAATATAGCAAGGTGGTATGGTAAAGAGGGGGAAAGCATGATTCAGGGCATGGAATTTTCAAAAACACCAAATGCACATAACTCCCCATAAGTGCTTAAGCGCTTTTGAAAATAACATTGTTAAATCTTTTCACAATAAAGAAAACCAAACAGGAAAAAGTGGAGATAGCTAAGAGTTGTGTGTCCTCTACCAACCTAATTGAAGTTTTGTCTCTTGGTCTTTAATTTGACTGTGATGAGGAGTTATACATAAGGGGGGAAATCCTGGCACCACTGAGGTCAATAAAAGTTTTTCCATTGACTTCAATGGGGCCAGGATTTCATTCAGTGTGACTGACACACAAGTTGACTTTAGCTTCAAGGTATGTGATTTCCAAGAACCATCTCACATAGTTCAAAAAGTTTACACAGAATGCTGGTCAGAGTCTGTGAAGTGGAGGGAATTACATCACTTCTCTGCATAAGCATACAAAGCTTTCTGCTGTTTCAGAGGTTGCTTAAGCACATCAATATCACAATTTCAACTAGCAGGAACTTCACACTATTCACTATAGCAAACTAAATTTCATCTGCAGGTTGAAGAGCCTATATCCTGCCAAAAAACTACAATCCTCAGATCTTGCATTCATGGTAGGTGGAAAGTATGGTACACTCATACTATGAAATACTAGTTTCATAGTATTTACTCTGATGGGTCCATTTTGTGCAATGAAAAAGAACAGGGGGTAAACATATACAACCACCTGCTGCTGAAATATCTGCAGCATGCAATCATCTGGGTATATTAGGGTATCTCATAACATTCAAAGCAGAATGTTTTCTAATACAATGAGTTTAAAAAACAGTAAAGACATTAGGTCATGGCAGCTAGTTAGCAGACTGATTTAGATTATTACAAAGAATAAAGACAGGTGACTATTAAAAAATGCTACTTTCTCACTTTATTTGATCTTTTCCCTTTCCTTTCAGCGGAAAAGGAAGGGATGGGTGGCTTTGGAGTTAAAAAAAAAAGCAAGCAAATTTTCCTTTATTTTTATTTCAAAGTACATGGAGTGGTATGAGGGAGAGATAAAGGGGAAAACAAAAATGGAATCCTTACCTTGAAACCTGATGCATTTTGTTTTAGATTTTTTTTGTAAACTGAGGCACTCAATATCTAACCACGTTGTTTGCAGACAGGACCATACATGTGCACATAAACAGAGTTATTTTCTGTGAAGGTGACAACTTAAAATTGAACGTAAAGTCTGCTAAACAGGCAATTCTGGCTTATATCTTTCTTTCAGAAAGCAACCCACGTATTAATAAATCTGGGTCAGACAGATGTCTTGTAGAAAAGGGAAAGGTTTTATTGATACTAATTAATTAGTACCAATACATTTAATTCCTTAGGCTGCTTATCTCCTTCAACCATTCTTTCCCTAAAATGCTTCACCCATGCAATGGGGATAATTAAACCCAAATGAGCTGTTTTTAACTTTTCTCATTTATTTTCTTATAAAGGCAAGGTAATCCAATCAGGCAACAGTCAATTATTAATGTATTATTGTGTGCTCCAGCAGCAGTAATAACAAAAACCCAAATCAAAAATAACCCTGCATTGGGTTTGGAGTTGCATGGAGACCGAAGAAGATATGGTCATGCTCTAGAATACTTACAAACTAAAATGACAAAAAAACATACAGGATGGGATACAGAATAGAGTGCAACAACAAGACTGGGCTGTGTAGCCTTTATGATCATTGATAGCACTTACTCACTACTAGTGATGGAACTATTTGTGTAAGAGTTGCACTATCTTTTCCAAAGAGATCAGAGTGATGGTTATTGTTGGTTGTATATTGATGGAATATGCATAAAGTTAGTTCAGTTTCTTCTTATTTTAAATGTATTCTATAATGGGGGGCAAGTGTGGGGAAAGGGAAGATGTCAAGATAGGAACAAGGAAGTGGGGAAGAGGAAGAAAAGGCTTTGAGGAGGAGGAAGGGAAAGGGAGACGAGAAAGCTGGAATGTTTAAAAGGAATTTGAAGAGGTGGGTGAGTAAGACTGACCGTGGTATGACTGAAAAAGTTATTCAGAATTTTCTATTCTATCAAATATTTGAATGTGACAGCAGCAAACAATCTGTAGGATGAAATATATTCACACACTGTATCACTGAACACTTTTTAAAAGTGATTGTCTGTTCATAGACAAGTCACACAGGGGAGAGGAATGGGAGGGGGGTGCTAAACTTGCTGTGCTCCGCCCCCCTCCTTTTGCTGCCAGTCAGCATAGCTCATTTTGATTAGGTGAGTGGATCAGGAACAGCAGGTCTCCTCTGAGGCCACAATTAATGATTGTTTTTTCCTCTGGATATTAAGTCACCAAGTATAACCTCTGAGAAGTGAACTAAAATCCCTGATTATCTGTCTACCCCATCTACCCCATAATGCCCAGTAGATAGCACTGATTAAATTAATAACATTGTTTTGGAATTATCAGTGTCTCTTAAAAATAAAATAAACACTAACACAGCTCTTGATGTTGGTTCTACTTTAGTGATCCTAATAGGTCTCCTGCTCCCTGCCCCCTCCAAGCATCTGGTAACATCAATATTTTTAAGATCCCTGTTACAAGGCACTGAAAATGTCACTGAAAGTGAAAGAAAGTCCCACCCTTTGTTACAGAATACAGTGTTCTAGCCATCCCCACATTACAAAAAAGTCATACTGAATTTTCTTCAACAAAGATGCTGTTCCAAGTAAAGGTTGGAAAACAAGGTTTCTTGTCCAGCACTTTAACTTATTCTGCTACCACTAATCTTGGCTTTAGCCATTTTTAATTACATCTGGAAGCATGGCTAGAAATATAGAACATGGTGATTTTTTTTTGGAAGTCTGATTAAACCAAACAGGGCTTTATTTCCTCCCCTGCTGTTATAATCCTGTATTCTCTGGGTGATTTTTTGGGAATGAAACATGCAGAAGCATGGTCAGCTTTAAATTGTTATGAGGTACCTGTCAATCTCAGAACAATATAGTTACGCACTAGCAAAGGAACACACTTGATAAGATAATTACCTCTCAGCTCGTACAGGGCTAAAAATTGAATAAATTACCATTTTCAGCAAACTCCGTGGGTGTATAATGATTCAACTTCTTGCTTTCATCTAATGCCTTGTCAATCATTGTTGTAAACAGTAAGCATTTTCAAAAAGTCCAGTTTAACAGACATGGTGCTTCAGAAATTGGAGTTCTGAAGATGTCAGTGATTACTCACATCTACAAAACCTCTATTGCTGTTTGAAAACACCCATCTGATGGACAAGATGCCTTCATTGGGTCTGTTTCAGTACTATTTGTGCATTCTGAACACCCACTAGGAGGTTTCAGAGTGCCTGGAATGTTGGATTGGGCTATGCAGCTTGATATACACATCTTAGCTCAACCTGTATTGAAGTCAAGGGGAGTTTTGATGCTAGCTTCACTGAAAATAGGATCAGGTTTTGGAGAGTACTCTGCAGCACTAGAGCCTAAATAATACAATGAGGTCCAAATAGGTGGACCAATGTACCCACACAAAGCTCCAGGGCCTGCGTTCATCTGCAAGAAACTCATTGGTGGATCTAGGTCTTCATGTGCACAATGATTAAAGCAAAATTATAATACCAAATATTTCCTGCTGGTTCCCTATGGAATGAACTACTGTAAAAAACTGCAAATATTAAAAGTGTCATAGTATCACAGAATCATAGACTCCTGTGGTCCCTTCCAACCCTGATATTCTATGAAGGTCAGAAGGGACCATTATAGTTCATCTAGTCTGACCTCCTGCACAACGCAGGCCACAGAATCTCACCCACCCACTCCTGTAACAAACTGCCAACCTATGCCTGAGCTACTGAAGTCTTCAAATCATGGTTTAAAGACTTCAAGGTGCAGAGAATCCTCCAGCAAGTGACTCGTGCCCCTTGCTGCAGAGGAAGACGAACCCCTCCCCTGCCGCCCCCAGGGCCTCTGACAATCTGCCCTGGAGGAAAATTCCTTCCCAACCCCAAATATGGAGATCAGCTAAACCCTGAGCATGTGGGCAAGACTCACCAGCAGACACCCAGGAAGGAATTCTTTGTAGTAACTCAGATCCCACCCTATCTAGAGTCCTATCACAGGCCATTGGGCTTGTTTACTGCTAATAGTCAAAGATCAATTAATTGCCAAAATTAGGCTATCCCATCATACCACCCCTCCATAAATTTATCAAGCTTAGTCTTGAAGCCAGACATGTCTTTTGCCTCCACTGCTCCCTTTGGAAGGCTATTCACTCCTCTGATGGTTAGAATCCTTCATCTAATTTCAAGTCTAAACTTCCTGATGGCCAGTTTATATCCATTTGTTCTTGTGTCCACATTGGTACTGAGCTTAAATAATTCCTCTCCCTCCCTTGTATTTATCCCTCTGATATATTTATAGAGAGCAATCATATCTCCCCTCAGCCTTCTTTTAGTTAGGCTAAACAAGCCAAGCTCTTTGAGTCTCCTTTCATAAGACACGTTTTCCATTCCTCGGATCATCCTAGTAGCCCTTCTCTGTACCTGTTCCAGTTTGAATTCATCCTTCTTAAACATGGGAGACCAGAACTGCACACAGTATTCCAGATGAGGTCTCACCAGTGCCTTGTATAACAGTACTAACACCTCCTTATCTCTACTGGAAATACCTCACCTGATGCATCGCGACACTGCATTAGCTTTTTTCACAGCTATATCACATTGGCAGCTCATAGTCATCCTGTGATCAACCAATACTCCAAGATTCTTCTCCTCCTCTGTTACTTCCAAGTGATGCGTCCCCAGTTTATAACAAAAATTCTTGTTATTAATCTGTAAATGCATGACCTTGCACTTTTTGCTATTAAATTTCATCCTATTACTATTACTCCAGTTTACAAGGTCATCCAGATCTTCCTGTAGGATATCCCGGTCCCTCTCTGTATTGGCAATACCTCCCAGCTTTGTCTCATCTGCAACATTATTAGCACACTCCCACATTTTGTGCCAAGGTCAGTAATAAAAAGAATAAATAAGATTAGTCTCAAAACCGATCCCCGAGGAACTCCACTAGTAACCTCCTTCCAACCTGACAGTTCACCCTTCAGTATGACCCGTCGTAGTCTTGTAATCCACCTTAACCAGTTCCTTATCCACCATTCAATTTCCATATTGATCCCCATCTTTTCAAATTTAGCGAATAATTCCCCATGTGGAACCATATCAAATGCCTTACTGAAATCAAGGTAAATTAGATCCACTGCGTTTCCTTTGTCTAAAAAATCTGTTACCTTCTCAAAGAAGGAGATCAGGTTGGCTTGGCATGATCTACCTTTTGTAAAACCATGTTGTATTT
Organism: Eretmochelys imbricata; assembly: GCF_965152235.1. Lineage (NCBI taxonomy): Eukaryota > Metazoa > Chordata > Testudines > Cheloniidae > Eretmochelys > Eretmochelys imbricata. The sequence goes on along the minus strand of NC_135572.1, from coordinate 88,033,820 downwards.
TGTCCTAATTACCATTGACCTCAATGTCCTTAACTACTTTCCCCTTCAATTTTTTCCCCAAGACCTTGCATATTACAGATGTCAAACTAACAGGCCTGTAGTTACAAGGATTACATTTTTTTCCTTTCTTAAAAATAGGAACTATGTTAGCAATTCTCTAGTCATACAGTACAACCTCTGAATTTACAGATTCATTAAAAATTCCTGCTAATGGGCTTGCAATTTCATGTGCTAGTTCCTTTAATATTCTTGGATGAAGATTATCTGGGCCCCATTAAGCTGTTTGAGTTTGGCTTCTACCTCGGATGTAGTAATATCTACCTCCATATCCTCATTCCCGTTTGACATCCTACCATTATCCGTAAGCTCCTCATTAAAGACTGAGGAAAAGTATTTGTTTAGCTATTGGGCCATGCCTAAATGATCTTTAACCTCCATTCCATCCTCAGTGTTTAGCGGTTCCACTTCTTATTTCTTGTTTTCCTCTTATTTATTTGGCTATAGAACCTTTTACTATTGGTTTTAATTTCTTTTGCAAGGTCCAACTCTACGTGGCTTTTGGACTTTCTCACTTTATCCCTACATGTTCTGTCCTCAATAAGGTAGCTTTCCTTGCTGATCCCTCCCTTCTTCCACTCCGTATATGCTTTCTGCTTTTTCTTAATCACTTCTCTGAGATTCTTGCTCATCCAGCTTGGTCTACAACTCCTGCCTATGAGTTTTTTCCCCTTTGTTGGGATGTAGGCTTCTGATAGTTTCTGCAACCTTGACTTGAAGTAATTCCAGGACTCCTCTGCCTTTAGACTCACAAGTTATTCAATTCAATCCACTTCCCTAATTTCCTTAATTTTTTAAAGTTAGCGCTTTTGAAATAAAAAAAACCCAGTCACAAATCTATTTTTGTTTATCCTTCCATTTAGTTTGAACTGAATTAGCTCATGATCACTCGAACCAAGGTTGTCCCCTACAACTCTTTCTTCTATGAGGTCCTCACTACTCACAAAAACCAAATCTAAAATGGCATCCCCTCTTGTTGGTTCAGCAACTACTTGGTGAAGGACTCCATCAGCTATCACATCCAGGAAAATCTGAGCCCTATTATTATTACTAGCACTTGTCCTCCAGTCTATATCTGGAAAGTTAAAGTCTCCCATGATCACACAATTCCCATTAGTATTTACTTCATTAAAAACATTAAAGGGTTCTCTATACATATCCAAATCAGATCCCAGTGGTCTATAGCACACCCCAAGCACTATCCTAGGGGAGGCTCTAGTAGCTTTCTTCCCAGTGTCATTTTTGACCAGACAGACTCTGTCTTATCCATTCCATCACTTCTTAGTTCTTTACAGTCTACCTCATCATTGATATACAATGCTACTCCACCACCTTTGCCTTTATTTCTGTCTTTCCTAAACAGCACATACCCTTCAATATCTGTACTCCAATCATGACTACTATTCCACCATGTTTCTGTTATCCCTATAATATGTGGTTTCACTTCCTGCACCAATAGCTCTAGTTCCTCTATTTTGTTACCTAGCCTCCTCGCATTAGCGTACAGACATCTTAATTTTTGCTGTTTGGCTTCGCTCACATTCTTTACCTGATTAGGCACAGACATTCTACTGCCACTATCACCAATTAGACTGGTATCTACACTACCCTTCCTCCTTATGTCCATTCTCCTACCCACGGCTGTATTCTTTCTTAATTCATTTTTTCCCTCTCAATTTTAAAATCCGGCATGGAGATTACCTGGACATCTCCCAACCATCTCCCCCAAATTCCTAGATTAAAGCTCTCTTAATCAGTTGTGCCAGCCTCCATCCTACAAATCTATTTCCCTCCCTCCCTACTCAGGTGACGTCCATCCCGAGAGAACAGTCCTCTGTCCACGAATGCTTCCCAGTGGCCATACATCCCAAAGCCCTCCTTATAGCACCATTGCCTGATCCATCTGTTGATCATCATAATCTTGTCACACCTTTGTTGCCCTTCTCTGGGAACAGGCAGAATCCCACTGAAGATCACCTGAGCCTCAATTTCCTTAAGCATCTTCCCTAGCATGGCATAGTCTCCCTTGATACTTTCCAGTGAGAATCTAGCTGTATCATTTGTATCCACATGAAGGACAATCAGTGGATTCTTTTCTGATCCCATTAGGATTCTCTTCAGCCTCCAGTCCACATCCCGTATCTTAACACCCAGCAGACAGCACACCCTTCTGTTCTCTGGATCAGCTCTGGTTACAGGCCTGTCTATTCTTCTCAGTAAAGAGTCTCCAATCAAATAGACCTGCCTTTTCCTGGCGATAGTCCGATTCTCTGGTCTATCCCCTGTTCCCTCTGGCTGCAAGTCCTCTTGATTCCTATTGTCCCTTGAAATCCTCTGCAACTCATCCCGTATCCTCCTGGGGCTCACATTTGGTGTTGTTATCTCCATTGACTCTTGCCCTCTTCCTATAGGACTAGCTGCTCTTCTCTTCTTCCTTGCCCTTTTACCTTCAGTGACCACCTGCTGTGCCCCTTCTTCATTTTCCAACTCTGCAAACATGTTCCTGAGCTGTGTTTCTCCTTCACTAGCCTGTCTTTTCCTCTGCCTGGTTCTTAGTCACATGCTGCCACTGTCCACTTTCCTCACCCAGCAGTCTCCCCTCTTTGGTCCTGCTTCTGTCTGCAAGTCTGAGCTTTTCCCTTCAGCCTCCTCGTGTCTTTGCTCCATCAAACCCCCTTCTATACTCAGCCAGAGTTTCCACTTGCATCTCCAGTCCTTGGATCTTTTCTTCCATCAGCTCTATCAGGAGGCATTTCATGCAGAAGAAATTCTTTTCAGGTACCCCCTCCAGGATCATGTACATGCTGCAGCTTCCACATCCAGTCATCTTCATAGTGTGTTCCACTACTTGGGTCACTACCACTGCTGCCTCTGTATCTGTCAAAGCCTTTTCACCTAAGTCCTGTTAGTCCGGGAGACACAAACCAAACCAAAACACAACCACCCACAGCAAAACAAACCCACAACGAGCACCACAACACTGCCAGAACACCACACACTCCCTTCACTAGTCTGTCTGTTCCTCTGCCTGGCTCTCTTAGTCTTCCCCCCAAACTCCTCCAACAGAACTCCCACTCAAACTCCTCTGGTTACAGCTCTGTTTGCTGGCTCCTGTGATGCTGCAAGCTGTCTGTGCCACTTCCTGACTGGCTGGCTGCCTTTATAGAACCCCTACTGTCTGGTTGTTGTTAGTGTCCTAGATGCGTCACAGAAACACAAAATGCTGCATTCCCTGCCCTGGGGAAGTTAGACCTTGATCCTGGAAAGATGGAGGTATATGCTTAGCTTTACACATAATAAATAGTCCCATTTATCTCAGTGGGACTACTCACAGAGTACAATTTAAATATGTGCCTATGGCTGTGCAGGATGAGGGTCTTGTGAATGGGCAAATGTTGCAAATTGATCTGTGTGAGTAGACCTGTTAAAGAGAAACTATTTGCAGGATCTAGCCCTAAATTCAGATGCAAAACAGCACATCAGGGTCATAAAGGATTGAAAGTGAGTGGAAGGATAAAGTTATGCAGTTATTCAATTAAGATACACACATTCGGAAGGTTCCTTAAAACAATAACCTAATTTAAAAACTCACTTCTCAGAGGCATGTGCATTACTGCACATATAGTATATTATTTTACAGAGTAAGTGTCTCAAAGCTCTCCCTCATATTATAAGGCATGATTTATTTTTAAGATCTTTGTGTGTGTGTGTGTGTAAATCAAATAGTACTTTCTAAAGCTAAGAGCCACAAAATTTCATTGGAATGAAGAGAGACATTTGTCTCACTGGTAATAGTCATGTAAAACTTTTGAAAGGGTACTATTTCATTTTTATAGTTCTCTGGAAACTCTCCTCTCCTGTGTAGTGAGTAATGGAATTTCTCATTCTTCTCAAGCCACCTCACAGCCTTTTGTTATTTTTTTCTCTCCATTTCCCCCCCACACCCCTTTTAGGTCCAGTGCAGAGTATGAACTATGGAACTTTAGACACCTGTAAAATATTAATGAACATAAATCTAACAGATTTTCACAAACTGCAGCTCAGTTATGAACATAACAGACTCCTCACAATTACAACCAGATTTTTCTTTTCAGTTGGAGTCTGTGGCTGGGATTTTCAAGAGCACCTAAGTGACTTAGGAGCAAAAGTCACATAAGTGCTTTTGTATATCCCATCCCCATACATATGAACTATTAATGACATCCTGATTTGTAATAGCAATGAAATGGGCTAAAGGCAAAATACTTTCTATCTTAATTACTTATATGGCCCCCTTTACCATGGTAAATGTCTCATAACATCCCTGAGAACTACTCCTATCCCTACTTTACAGCGAGACTAAGAGCTAAGGTCACACAGGAAGCCTGTGTAGAAGAATAGGGAATTGAATCCAGATCTCCCAAATGTCAGGGTAAGGCCCTAACCACTGGACTAGAGCTGGTTGAAAGCATTCACATGGAAGAGTTTTCTATCGAAACCTTTTGTGGGAATACTTTGATTCCATCAAAACATTCAATGGAAACCAAGCATGTGGTCTTCCTGTTTCCCCTGTTGCCCAGCCAGCCAACTAGGGAGATGGCTGAGTAGTCAAGATATGCAGATTGCCAGCCCAGAGATCTTTAAAAAATCCCATTTTGGTTCTTCCAAAGCAGATATTTGGAATAAGAATTTTGAATTGTCCTGCAGACAATTCCTCTGTGATATCCAGACCCTGTAACTGGCTATTAACAGGAATCCCAGAACTTCTGCCCCTGAAGGAGCAGTGTGCCAGTTTACTAGGTTTACCTTAAACCACCGCCCCTCTAAACCATACAGCACTTGCACAGCACTTATTATAAAACAAAAGTATGTTAATTTAAGAAAGGGTAACTATTTAACTAGAAAAAAGTGGTAGAAACAAAAGGTTTGCATAAAAAACAGTCGTTAAATATGATCCTGGATCTAAATGTATCAATAGTTACTTTTCTTATCTAATAAAGTAGGTCTGCCACCCCACCAAGTCCAGTCTGTTGCAGACCTAGCTGATTTCACAAGAACCAGGATCCAATTGTTCCTGAATACATCTCACTCCTCAAGATGTCTCCTCAGTGGAAGGATCCAAGGAATCTCTCCCTCCTCAGGTTTCAGAGTAGCAGCCATGTTAGTCTGTATCCACAAAAAGAAAAGGAGTACTTGTGGCACCTTAGAGACTAACACATTTATCTGAGCATAAGCTTTCGTGAGCTACAGCTCACTTCATCGGATGCATGCTCATGAAAGCTTATGCTCAAATAAATTTGTTAGTGCCTAAGTTGTCACAAGTCCTCCTTTTCTTTCTCCTTCCTCAGTATAACACAAAATGTCTTTTTGTTCCTATTCATAGACAGGGAAAACCCCTGATGTAATGTTCATTTTTTATCTTTAAGTGGTTTTTGTTTTTTTGTTTTTTTGCAGTTGCCTCTGATGATTTTTTTTCTGTTGAAAGACTTAGTATTGTGCAAGGCTAAACAACTGAGCCTTGTATTTCATCTCTGGTTGAAGAGGGCAGGATGACAACTTCCTTCTGCCTCAATGGGCCATCACTCACTACAGGACATGTATCACTACTTTCTACTGCAAGTCCTTAAAGTATACTTTCAATGTAAATACATTTTTCCTTTATTAATCATGCATACATTTCACAGTAACGATGATTCTTGACAATCTATGAGCTTTCTGTAAATACCTTGCATGTTATCCTTTATGGATAACTATTCCATAAAACCATGTTTGGTGTAGCAAGTTTGCCAGGTCTGAGGTTCCAGTTGTTTGCAAAGAACAGGGGACCCTTTGCTAAGTAGCCTCTATCACACATTTCTATACTGATTTCCTTTGAATTTCTGCTGTGATACCAGCCTAATTTATCTGCAATAATAAAAATCCAGGCTTCACCTTCATGTTTCTACAGTATGTCAGCAGTAGATTTGATAACAAAACTACATTATTGCTTAGTTATATTGTCTATTGCAATGCTGATATCACTAAACAATATTAACAAAGTAATAGCCCGTATTACTATCATCATAATATCTGAGCACTTGATGTAAAACATCACCAGGAAGGAATTGCATTAATCCATATCCTACTAAAGCTATGTAGGTGATCCTAATAGGTTCCCTATGATAAGTTCAGACTATTTGCATGTTCAGGCCAACAACTTATCTGGTGTAAACTGATGTTGCTCCATTGAAGTTAGTGTAACTATGCCAATTTACAGCAACTGTGGATCTGGCACTCAATTTTCAGTTCTCCCCCCTCCTTAGTTTTGAAATAAAACTTGGCCCTGGATGTTGAAATGAAGTGATCTAAGCACTGAAAATGGTTGTTCTAAGATAGTATTGAGTACTTTTTATTTTCAGAATTACATGTCACTCACAGGGTGATTGGACCCTTTAGGGGAGCAGAGGCCAGCTGCACCTGTGCCAACATTAATTAGCTGCTTCCCAGTCTGAGGGAGTGGTATTCAGGGGGTCAGATGGCAGCTTGATGGACACATGAGCCTCGTAAAAGGGCTAAGAGGGATCAATGTAGGTATAGAACAGCTAGTGTAATGACTCCAGGGCAACCAGCCTGGTCTATACCAGAGCAGGAGAGATTCCAAGGTAGCTCAGAACGAGGCTGTGAACAGGCCCCAGAGGAGGTCAGGGGGCTGAAGAAAAATCAATGAAAGGCTGAAGAATCTTTTTGTTTTCTAGGACTTTTGAGTTGAACCTTTGTTACACTGGAGGACCAAGCCACATCTTCAGCACTGACCTGTTCTTGGAAAGCTGAGAAGACCCATGATGGGGAAGGAAACTGAGGCAAGAAGGGCTGGCAGTGTCAGGCCTACCCAGCAAGGGGTACTATGGAGCCCTACACAAGTGTACATATCTATGCCTAATTTGCATGCCCATATACTTGCATGCCCATATGTTTTCACATTTACGTTTTGCATGCAATTGCACATACATTTTAAAACATCTTGTAAGGTATAAATGTCCTCTTTTATGTTTATAAAATTCTAGTTCACAGAAGTGATGTAAAAAGCTTTCGGAACAGCACTTTTTGAGTGAGTTTATTTAAGGGATCACTTACTGTAAGTGAACAGGCTGCATTCAATGCAGTGAACCACATTAGATTTGCACAGTGTGTAAGTACAATACACTGAAGATAATTTGTCAGCAGAAACACAACTTGCAATTATTTTGCCACAGTACGCTGATCTCATCAGTATTATCTGACAAGCACTGTGACACCATTCACATAGCTAAAGTTAAGAATATATTAAAACCCATTATTTCAGGGGTTTACAACTAAGCTATTTAGAAAGTATCATAGGCTGAAACTTAACAGACAAGGTCTTGGCATAGAGCAATTTTTTTAACAAAATTGTTAAAACATTATTTGGTGTGCATTTGAATTCTGACAGTAAAATTCTATTGCTTCCATTTTACGATGCCTTGTTATGCTCTTATACAGAATATATACATATATATATATATTTAAAAAGTTGATTGCTATTGTTCATAGCACCGCCAGTATTTTTATGGTTTTCAGTGAACTGCCTTGTCTATTGGAGTTTGAGATGTCTATTAAACTGAACATTATGTTCAAGAGGAATCCCAGAAAAATATAATTTTAGATGCTTTCTGAGTTTTGTCCAAAATTGTATCCCAGTAGGGTTGCCAACTTTCTAATTGCACAAAACTGAATGCCCCCTGCCTCTTCCCGGAGGCCCCGCCCCACCTCTTCTCTGAGTCCCAGCCCCTGCTTGCTCCATCTCCCCTCCCTCCGACGCTCACTCTCCCCCACCCTCACTCACTTTCAATGGGCTGGGGCAAGGGGTTAGGGTGAGGGAGGGGGCTGAGAGCTCTGGCTGGGGGTGCAGGCTCTGGGGTGGGGCTGGAGATGAGGGGGTTGAGGTGCAGGAGGGTATGCAGGGTGTGGGATCCCGGCAGGAAGCAGCTGCTAGGTCCCTGCAGCTCCCAGGCTAATGGTCAGCCAGGGAGGCTCCATCCACTGCTCTTACGCTCACAGGCACTGCCCCTGTAGCTTCCATTGGTCACAGATCCTGAGCTGCAGAGCCAGCACTAGGGGCAGGGGCAGCACATGGTGCCTTCCTGGCCACCCATGCACCTAGAGGCCACAAGAACCTGGTGGTTGCTTCTGGGAGCCATGCAGAGTTAGGACATGCAGGGAGTCTGTCTTAACCCTGGGCCCCCACTGCACTGGCAACTGCACTTTTAAGAGCCCAGTCAGAGGTGCCAACCGGAGCTGCCAGGGTTCCTTTTCGACTGGGCATTCCGTCAAAAACCGGATGCCTGGCAATCCTGTATCTGAGTAATCATCTCCTTCAGCAATTTGAAGCTCTTTGCCCTCCTCCCACCATTTGATCTTCAAATGGGAAGGAGAAAATATGACAAGGTGTTCAGTCAGCCCTCGCTGTGCTTGACTGCCGAGTGATCTGGAGAAATTTGCATCATAAATTTTTTCTAGTGGTGGAAGATTTGTCACCTGCCAGTTATGACGAAAAAGTTTTATTTAAATTAGAATGTGAGTGAGTGATTGTAAAAGGGAAGATTGGATGAAAAAAGTTGAAAATTGTTGCATTGAAAGTTGGACACTGAAATCTGATGGTCAGTAGGAACTAAATTTCCGAACACATTTTTTTCAAGATGCACACTTAAAACTTGTCACTTGCACATCTAACTGGGAACACAGTGTGGGGGGTTCGGTCACAGAGACCCCTTGGGACTGTCACTTGATGTGCTGAAATGACCTCTGAGCCCATTTACCCAGATGGCTTGGGATTCCAGAACCCTGTCTTGTTGAGCCAGACAGGCTAGCCTGCTGCAACACAGACCCAGGTCTGAACCACACCACCCCAAAGCTGCAAGCTTTAACTGAAAACAGCTCAGCAAGTACTCCTGACTCCATTACCCAGCACCAATGGGATCCAAACCCCAAATAAATCCATTTTACTCTGTATAAAGCTTACACAGGGTAAACTCATAAATTGTCTGCCCTCTATAACACTGATACAGAGATATGCACAGCTGTTTGCTCCCTCAGATATTTATCACTTACTCTGGGTTTGATAATAAACATAAGTGATTTTATTAAGTATAAAAAGTAGGATTTAAGTGGTTTCAAGTAATAACAGACAGAACAAAGTAAGTCACCAAGCAAAATAAAGCAAAAACACACAAGTCCAAGCCTAATACATTAAGAAACTGATACAGGTAATATCTCACCCTCAAAGATGTTCCAATAAGCTTCTTTCACAGAATATACTTCTTCCTAGTCTGGGCCCAATCATTTCCCCTGGTACAGTCCTTCTTAGTTCCAGCAGACATCTTAGGTGGAAAGCAGGGGTGTTCTCATGACTGCAGCCCCTTTTGTTCTGTTCTACTCCCTTTTAATCTTTGGCCCAAGGCAGGAATCTTTTGTCTCTCTGAGTCCCCACCCTTCCTTCTAAATGGAAAAGCACCACGTTTAAGATAGATTCCAGTATCATATGACATGGTCACATGTCACTGTAACACCTCATTCTTCATTACCCAAGTCATGAACACAGGAAGGCTTGCAGGTAAATAAACCCATTCACAACCAATTGTCCTAGTCAATGGGCGCCATCAAGATCCTAAGCCACACTTTGCATAATTACAATAGGACCTCAGAGTAATATTTCATATTTCTAGTTTTAAATACAAGCATGATATATTCATACAAATAGGATGAACACACTCAGTAGATTATAAACTTTGTAATGATACCTTACAAGAGACCTTTTGCATAAAGCATATTCCAGTTAGATTATATTACACTCATTAGCATATTTCCATAAACATACAGAGTGCAACATCACACACAGTTTGTACTTGAACATCTTTTTAATATTTTTAATGGGTGACTTTGTTACCCAGGAGTTTTCAGTGATCACTTAACTTAATTATTTCTCTTCAGGCAGTACCAGGAATAAATCAGAGGGAACACAGCACTTCCATCTGATAAATGATTGGTACAAGCAAGCATGCTCTTATCTAAAACTACTGTTTATTAGGTATTAATCAAACACACCCATGCAATATGTTTAGGACATCCCAGATATAGTTACCCTCAGTCTGAGATGGCTTCCAAGGGCCCTCTTTCTGACCAGCTGATGGGGAGTTCAGATGTCAGCTCCTTGCCTGAAGAAAAGCTCTGAGGTATTTACTTTTACCTAATCTTTTATAGCTAACTCTAATAAAGCACATAGCCTACAGTTTTCAGAGTAACAGCCGTGTTAGTCTGTATTCGCAAAAAGAAAGGAGTACTTGTGGCACCTTAGAGACTAACCAATTTATTTGAGCATGAGCTTTCGTGAGCTACAGCTCACTTCATCGGATGCATACCGTGGAAACTGCAGCAGACTTTATATATACACAGAGAATATGAAACAATACCTCCTCCCACCCCACTGTCCTGCTGGTAATAGCTTATCTAAAGTGATCATCAGGTTAGGCCATTTCCAGCACAAATCCAGGTTTTCTCACCCTCCACCCCCCCACACAAATTCACTCTCCTGCTGGTGATAGCCCATCCAAAGTGACAACTCTTTACACAATGTGCATGATAATGAAGTTAGGCCATTTCCTGCACAAATCCAGGTTCTCTCACTCCCTCACCTCCCTCCAAAAACCCACCCCCATACACACACAAACTCACTCTCCTGCTGGTAATAGCTCATCCAAACTGACCACTCTCCAAGTTTAAATACAAGTTAAACCAGAACATCGGGGGGGGGGTAGGAAAAAACAAGAGGAAATAGGCTACCTTGCATAATGACTTAGCCACTCCCAGTCTCTATTTAAGCCTAAATTAATAATATCCAATTTGCAAATGAATTCCAATTCAGCAGTTTCTCGCTGGAGTCTGGATTTGAAGTTTTTTTGTTTTAAGATAGCGACCTTCATGTCTGTGATTGCGTGACCAGAGAGATTGAAGTGTTCTCCGACTGGTTTATGAATGTTATAATTCTTGACAACTGATTTGTGTCCATTTATTCTTTAACGTAGAGACTGTCCAGTTTGACCAATGTACATGGCAGAGGGGCATTGCTGGCACATGATGGCATATATCACATTGGTGGATGTGCAGGTGAACGAGCCTCTGATAGTGTGGCTGATGTTATTAGGCCCTGTGATGGTGTCCCCTGAATAGATATGTGGGCACAATTAGCAACGGGCTTTGTTGCAAGGATAAGTTCCTGGGTTAGTGGTTCTGTTGTGTGGTATGTGGTTGTTGGTGAGTATTTGCTTCAGGTTGCGGGGCTGTCTGTAGGCAAGGACTGGCCTGTCTCCCAAGATTTGTGAGAGTGTTGGGTCATCCTTTAGGATAGGTTGTAGATCCTTAATAATGCATTGGAGGGGTTTTAGTTGGGGGCTGAAGGTGACGGCTAGTGGCGTTCTGTTATTTTCTTTGTTAGGCCTGTCCTGTAGTAGGTAACTTCTGGGAACTCTTCTGGCTCTATCAATCTGTTTCTTTACTTCCGCAGGTGGGTATTGTAGTTGTAAGAAAGCTTGACAGAGATCTTGTAGGTGTTTGTCTCTGTCTGAGGGGTTGGAGCAAATGCGGTTGTATCGCAGAGCTTGGCTGTAGACGATGGATCGTGTGGTGTGGTCAGGGTGAAAGCTGGAGGCATGCAGGTAAGAATAGCGGTCAGTAGGTTTCCGGTATAGGGTGGTGTTTATGTGACCATTGTTTATTAGCACTGTAGTGTCCAGGAAGTGGATCTCTTGTGTGGACTGGACCAGGCAGAGGTTGGTGGTGGGATGGAAATTGTTGAAATCATGGTGGAATTCCTCAAGGGCTTCTTTTCCATGGGTCCAGATGATGAAGATGTCATCAATATAGCGCAAGTAGAGTAGGGGCTTTAGGGGACGAGAGCTGAGGAAGCGTTGTTCTAAATCAGCCATAAAAATGTTGGCATACTGTGGGGCCATGCGGGTACCCATAGCAGTGCCGCTGATCTGATTTGGGGACAATGTATACCTTCAGATCAGCGGCACTGCTATGCAGGACAGGCCTAACAAAGAAAATAACAGAACGCCACTAGCCGTCACCTTTAGCCCCCAACTAAAACCCCTCCAACGCATTATTAAGGATCTACAACCTATCCTAAAGGATGACCCAACACTCTCACAAATCTTGGGAGACAGGCCAGTCCTTGCCTACAGACAGCCCCGCAACCTGAAGCAAATACTCACCAACAACCACATACCACACAACAGAACCACTAACCCAGGAACTTATCCTTGCAACAAAGCCTGTTGCCAATTGTGCCCACATATCTATTCAGGGGACACCATCACAGGGCCTAATAACATCAGCCACACTATCAGAGGCTCATTCACCTGCACATCCACCAATGTGATATATGCCATCATGTGCCAGCAATGCCCCTCTGCCATGTACATTGGTCAAACTGGACAGTCTCTACGTAGAAGAATAAATGGACACAAATCAGATGTCAAGAATTATAACATTCATAAACCAGTCGGAGAACACTTCAATCTCTCTGGTCACGCAATCACAGACATGAAGGTCGCTATCTTAAAACAAAAAAACTTCAAATCCAGACTCCAGCGAGAAACTGCTGAATTGGAATTCATTTGCAAATTGGATACTATTAATTTAGGCTTAAATAGAGACTGGGAGTGGCTAAGTCATTATGCAAGGTAGCCTATTTCCTCTTGTTTTCTCCTACCCCCCTCCCCCAGATGTTCTGGTTTAACTTGTATTTAAACTTGGAGAGTGGTCAGTTTGGATGAGCTATTACCAGCAGGAGAGTGAGTTTGTGTGTGTATGGGGGTGGGTTTTTGGAGGGGGGTGAGGGAGTGAGAGAACCTGGATTTGTGCAGGAAATGGCCCAACTTGATTATCATGCACATTGTGTAAAGAGTTGTCACTTTGGATGGGCTATCACCAGCAGGAGAGTGAATTTGTGTGGGGGGGTGGAGGGTGAGAAAACCTGGATTTGTGCTGGAAATGGCCTAACCTGATGATCACTTTAGATAAGCTATTACCAGCAGGACAGTGGGGTGGGAGGAGGTATTGTTTCATATTCTCTGTGTATATATAAAGTCTGCTGCAGTTTCCACGGTATGCATCCGATGAAGTGAGCTGTAGCTCACGAAAGCTCATGCTCAAATAAATTGGTTAGTCTCTAAGGTGCCACAAGTACTCCTTTTCTTATAGCCTACAGTGACTCCTAGTGGGTCAGTATAGGAACCTCTACTGGGTCACCAATTCTCCTAATTTCAACAATTCATTTGTTCAACAATTTCAACTACTCATTATCTCAAAATATCTCTGGTATTTCCAGCCATAAGAACGATATGTCAGGGGCACCTAAAATCAAGGTCTTCTATTTATTTATTTTCTTCCGTAACTTTCTTTCCCATCTTCCCATTCTAATTAACAAACTGCAATTATGCAGTTGTCTGACCTTGTCTTATAAAGGAGCAAGATTATTCCTAGCTATATGATATTTGGTTTTCAGCTGGCAAGTGGCTGAACATACTGTCAAGTTCTGGGGTACATTCAGGAATGTCAAATTTCAGGGCAAAACTCCCCTCCTTGCAGAGCATATATCTTTAATATTAAGATGTGTGCACGCGCACACACACACACACACACAATGAGTTCAGTGAGGCCCAGCATAGGCTCAAGGCTCTCGATCAAGACCAAGCAATAATCTTCTCAATGGCACATTCTGTTTTCACCCCGATTCCGCCTTGTTCTAGACCAGACCTCATGTAAATTCCCTTGGGGGAGTACCCATGGTTTGCAAAAGCACGGGCTTTGCAACCAAACAATCTTCCTTTAAATCCATCAGGTCAGCACCAGGAACAAAACAGCCACCACTATCTGAAACACTAAAATTACCACAGTTGGATGTAAAGGCAGATTAAAGATCCCCATTGCCATGGGACACCATCCCAACAATATTTTCCACAATTTGTATTCCAGTCTTTGTTAACCTTCTTAATTAATTGCTTAATCTCACTGGTAGATTGATGGATAGTGATGATAATCTTACAAGCTTCCTATTTTGCAATTTATACATAATTTCTCAAAAAGGAACTATCTTTAAAACAATTACATTCATTCCAATATGTACATATATTACATTTGAATGCAATGTGTATTTCACTTTTAATTGCTATATTTCAGTTCAGGCACTTGAAATGTAAAATTGCATCCTTCAATAGCTACAAAACAGCAAAAATATCTATCTTCATGGGGATTATGAAGTACATGATGCACATAATTAATTATGAGCACTGGGCACCAATTTCTAAAACATACACAATTATCATCCACATAAACAGTCACAAATTCATTTACAAATGAATCAATAACATAATAGAATTTCCCCTCTACTATTTCTAAACCCACATTTTGTGATTGCAAGGTATTTGTGGTGCATTCATATTCAATCCCAAATTCTTCTAAATTGGCACCCAATTCTACTGTCTTCCAACCCGGGCCTCTTTCATTACCCATGCTCTGTGGTCCATTGGCTCCATTACTATTTGATTAACATTAAGGCCCAAGGCTACCATGAGGAAAACCCACCTTATTTCCACTTCTCACATTAGTAAAACAGATACACTGATTTCTCCAAATCCTTTATCAAAGGTAAAATTTACCATTTTCAACTAGGATTTCAAATCTCTCTCAGTCTGGATGTAATGCTTCCAAATAATGCCCCTAATTTCCAGTGAGATCCCACTCATAACCACTCAAATCATATTCTCTACTGCATGAATAATTCACATCAGCATTTGTATGCATGCCAGGTTCAAGAAACATTCTTCTGGAAGGCAGCAACTTCCTGCAAGAGGCAGAGATGGTCCTTTTTGTGGGATTGCTCCCATTCCTTTAAAACATGAGCCATTCCATCCTTAACTGATTTAAGGATATCCTTGGGGTGTTGCTAAATCCTTTATATATTGCCCCTGTGAATTCATTTTATTTGCAACCACCTCCTTATTTATACTATTGAGAACTCCTATCCCAGTACCAATTGCTCCCCAAATATCCACTTTCTTTCAGTCCTTACAGGATCTAGGAATATCATGAAGATTTATCCAATTTCTCCAGCCTTCATATAACAGTTGGATGAACTTTCCACAGTGGGGTTCTATTGTTGAGATGTTTGGTAAAATGAGGTCCACAATAACCTCCTTCTTTTCAGCACGTTTCATTGTGTTTACTGAACATCAACAGACTAATCATAATTTGATTTACTCTTTACCTCATCTCTACATGCTTCTTTACATTGGTTTGCACATATGCTCCAATAAAATTAATTACAGGTGGTTCCAGAATTCACACTTCTATAACTTTTACTCTATGGGGTCCCTGAAGGAGCCCTGAATGAGCCTGTCTTGTGCTGCAGATTAATAACCATTTTACCACAGCATCCCTATTGTCCAAACATCCTGTATCCCTGTTACAAATTTCCTGAGGACACAGAGCCTCCCAAGTACAATGCAAAACAATCTCCCATTTCCCTCCTGGTATCACTGTATGTAGTCTTGCCAGTGTTTGGATATAAAAGGGAGTGTTTCAGCCTAAATTGAATTGACTTTTCCCCTGGTGCAGTTATCTTGGGGATGTCAGTTCACAAATGAACACAAAGGGGATTTACGGGTGGAAAAAGAATTAAAATTTTAACTAACATTTGTCACCAATTTGAAGTCCGAAAGTCCCACATCAGTGTTGTTTTTTTCCTTCCACCAGCATATGGCCCTTCATTTTGGCATTTGGAGGTGGGTCATGGGTAGGGTCACTTCTCTCCAATTGACATTTAACCACTTCCAGGAAGCATTGGCAGCCCTGCTTGAGACTTTTATGGTCACTGCATCATTCACCTTGCAAGCCAGTGCCATCCGCAGGAAGTTTTCCCATGCTCCTGGCACAACCGGTTCCGAATTCATACCATCAGAGGAGTAGGTCTGCAATTCAATTGTCAGCCAAAACACCCCACACAGGTGCATCATCTCCAAGGTCTTCCAGCATCCACACAATTAATAATCTGAAACACAAAGCAGAACCAAACTTCTCCCCCATGTAGCAGGAGGTACGTATTTCAATGTAATTTAAATATTTAACTAAACTTATTAACTTGTACGTAGACCCATCTAGGCCTATGTCCCTCTTTCCCCTCCCTCTTTTTCCCTTCTTTAAATGTTAACTGTGCTTTGTGCACCCACTGGGGGCTCAGCAAATTCATCAGTTCTTATTTGCTTAGGGCTTGTTGGGGCTGGACACATGACAATTATTAATCTTGCCAGTGAGAACATATTTCACTGGGGAGTGAGCAGCTTTCAGTAACACGGGGGATAATCCCACTAGAAATGTCCAATACTGCAAAGCACAACCTAGTGCCAAAACCTCCTTTGCACAGGGGATGAATCCCCTCTCTACTTCACTTAAAGGTTTGGAGGTATAAGCAAAAGGGCAGAGCCCTGCTCCCTGGCACTGACTCAGCACAACTTCCATCCTCCTTTCTGTAATTACCAGCTGCAACACAAATGATTGTCCCAACTTGGGGCTATGCTAGGGTTGGGGCTTACGCTAAAGCTTGTTTTAACTGGACCATGGCTTTTTGTTTCAAAGGGCTCCAATTCTAGCTCACCCCCCTCTTTAACAATTCATGTAGAGGCTCTGCTTTCTCTAAGAATCCCTCAATAAAGTCTAAGGAGAAATTAATCATTCCCAGAAAGAATCTAAGAAGTGTGACATCTGTGGCTAGGCTGACCAGATAACAAGTGTCAAAAATTGGGACAGAAGGTGGGGGGTAATAGGTGCCTATGTGAGAAAAAGACCCAAAAATCTGGACTGTCCCTATAAAATCAGGACATTTGGTCACCCTATCTGTGGCAGCTGGTAATTTAAGAATCGGCTCCACTCTCTGTTAGTCAGGGGAATGCCCTTTCTATCCCAAAATCACTCTAAGTACTTGTTGGGAGCACAACTGGACTTTCTTTGGGCTTACTTTAAATCCTGTTTTCTGAATCTTTTGTAACACCCTATCAGATACTTCCAAATTCTCCTCCATGATCTGAGTGCAAACCAGGATATCATCACAATAAAAAATCACACTGTGCCTCTCAAGCAACCCATCCCACATCTTGACACATGACAAATAATAGGGGCAAAATTCCAGCCCCGGGGGACCCTGAAAAACACAACTGCTTCCCTTGAAATGCAAAAGCAAATTTGCAATTGCTATCCTGATGTAAAGGGATAAGAAAAAAAGCATTAGCAAAATCCAGAACTGAAAACCACTGGGCCCCTCCTATAATGGATGCCATCGCCTCCTGATATTTAGCCACAATGGTAGTCTTTCTCATTGATTCATCACAGAGCTTCTGCATAGATATTTCCTTATCTACATCTTGCCTGGCTACTGGCTACAGATTGAGACAGTACTTGTATGCCCTCAACTCATTCTACATCCCATTTTTCTCTATAAACAAATGTTAACAATAGTGAATATTTAAAAAACAAATTTTTTTCTGGTTCTATTAATCAGCTTGACCACTTGTCCAATTTTAATCGCCTTCTAGTTATGAGGAATGTAGCCTGGCAACCTCCTCCTGAGCACTTCTCCATTGCTGAAGGTGATGCCATAGTACCCAGTCTGTTTCTCTTCTTCAGGACCCTTTACGAAACTCACACACTTCTGTGGCTACCAGCCCCACCTGGAGCCAGTTTAAAATAGTTCTCAAAGTCCCACAAATAAAGTCCATCACCATAACACAAAGATTCATACTCAGCTCTGGCTTTTCCACCAGACACAGAGTTCTTCTCCTGTCTCAGTCGGCCACTCCCAGCTCTTTCTACATGGAACTTAGCCTCATCTGTGCCTGCCAAAGGTCAGCTCCCCAATTCCTCTTACCATGGTCAACACAAGCACTCCCCCCTAAGACTACGTTCATCCCACTGTCGCTCTACAGGTTAGTGATAGGAACATGCCAAACTCCAAGCATCTCCCTGGAGTGTCTAGCTACTGTGTCAGTGGACACTCAGAATATTCACAGATTTGTTTGTTCCAAAGAAGCAGAACCCCCCAATTTACCAGTTACTCCTCAGATCACCACTGTGCTTAACACACAGCACTTAGATATGTTTATAGCGAAAATGAGTAAAAAAAATATTTAACCGAGTACAGAGCTTCAAGTGACAGTAATTAGATGTGTTGGAAACCAATGGCTACACGTAAAATAAAAAATGTAACACACATTGTAGAATCTAGGTTTAATTAACAGGATACACTCATGTTCTACAGAGCAATGCTCACCCAAATTCCTTCCAGTATTTTACAGCTGTGATCCTCCATTCATAAGACAAACATGGTGTAGCTTGCTGCCTCAGTGAAGGATCCAGGGTGTATCTCTTCACCCTTAGATATCATCCAAAAATCCATTAGCTCCACCCATAAAGAGGATCCCCTCCTGCTGTTTATTTCTTCCTACAAGTTTCCCTTCCTGAAGATTTTTGCAATCTCTTGATTAGGATTTGCCTCAGTGTTCAAACAGGCATCTATTGTGAGGCATACAATGTCCAATACACATATGACCTGTCAGAGATAAGTGTCTGTTACCTCCCATTTGGGAGGAAACTATCTGAGACATGTCACCTCCTAGTTACATGCCTTAAGAACATAATTTTAAGTACAGTCACAACTCCTTAAATAGATTACTAGCTCTCAGTAGAGACGTCACATGCCATCCTTTAGTGAATTATTATGCATATATCTGCCCCAGGGGATCCCTGCAAAACTCTATGCACCCCTTGTGCTCTCTGCCAGTCAGTACCAGGAGGTTCCTGGATCACAGAAGTGTTATGGTGGGAGTCATCATATGTTGATATTACAAAGATTTACAAGTTTTTTTCTTAGCATGTGAGTATTGTTCATTCTTTGGAGAAATGTTGCATTGTTAGTTTTGGTTTTGGGGGAACTGTTGTAAACAGCAAGAGAGTTTGCTCTCTTTCTTCATCTCTCTAACTAGAGTTAATTCTTGGGGGTGAGCTTCTTTAAAGTGTGGACTGCATGCAGTTTGACCACCTCTGTTTAAGAATGGGTGTATACAGTGTAAAATGGCACTGACACAACACTCAGACTCTGCATCACTGATTTCTCCTCCAATGGGAAGTGACTGCAAAGATCCTACATCTGCTATTACTCAGCAGAGAGGTGATACTTTAGGATTTCACTTCTGGTACAATTCATTACCCACATTTTCCCCATTATGTTCTATCTCTTAATTAATTCACTAATCATTAAATGGACTTGACTGGCCTCTAAAGGTTGTCAATGCCTTTTATTCAGAGGACAGGAGAAATGCGGCTAGATTTTCTAAATTACTCCTCACTGCAGTGACCACCTCACGGGGTCATTCTGGAAGTGAGAGATTGTCATAGAACAACAGTGCTCCGGCGATGTCACTTCACTCCTCTCCAAAATCCCTTTGTCACCTAGAGATTCCTTTGGACCAGCAGAATTCCCAATTTCCTGGTTAAACTGGGTTTCCATCTAATTTGTACTGCTGGGGGGAGGGGTAGCGGGAAGTAGGGGTATTTGTGTAAGACATATGAAAACAAAGTAGACAGAGTCCGCAGTATGGACAAGTGGCCATAACACTGGATTAGCAATCAGGAGACCTAGGTGCTGGTCTCACCTGTGACCTTGGGTAAATTGCTTCCTGTCTGTGCCTCTTTTTACCCACTTACCCTTTGTTTACTTGTACTGTAAGCTTTTGGGGAAGGAACTCCTAAAGCATCGTAGTCTCAGTTGAGGCATCCTGATCCTACCATATTATAAATAGATGATGATGAAGCATATAACCTAAAAATATTTTTCATCCCATCACCAGTCTCTTGAGCCAAGCAGTTTCTTGCTTCTTAATTTTTTGAATACTCGGAGCATTCCCTAGTCCCATTTCTTGAAGCAGTAGGGTACATTGTCTCTCATCTTAACCATTCATCCTGTTTATTTTGCCTCCATCTGAAAGACAATTAGTCGCTTTGCTATCATTGTTGTATTTTCTCTTCAAACAATCTGTTATATTTCTGAAGACTGAATTGTTTTCACTTGAACTGTAAACATGTATTATTATTATTGAGTCAAGATAGGTGAGGTAATACCTTTTTATTGGACCAATGTGTCCAATGTGTTTTTATTTGTGGAAGGGACAAGTTTTCAAGCTTCACAGAACTCTTCTTCAGGTCTTGAGAAAGAAACCAGAATGCCCAAGCTAAATACAAGGTGGGGCAGATAGTTAAGCATAAGGATTTCACACATGCTGTAGGAGACTACTTAAAATGAAGGGTGTAATTAAGTGTTAGCAGAAAGTAGGACATGTCACAAATTGTTGTAATGAGCCATAAACTAGTGTATCATTAAGTTCATGTTTTTTTAGTATGTAACAGAGTTATGAACTTAAGTTTCCAGGCGCATCTTTTGAAAGTGTTCTGCAAGTTTCTTTTGAAGATGAGGACTGATAGGTCAGATATGGAGTAATCACTTTGTGAAAATTGTTCATCATTATAGTTTTTTATCTTTCATCTTTTTTCTGTGTGAGTTCACTCAAGAGTGCAATGATTGTCTGGTTTTACTCACGTAGTGGTGGAGCATTTGATGTGCTGGAGGTTGCTGAATGTTGTGCTGGCATTTGTAGGACCTATGCACCTTGAAAGCTTTGTTATGGGGGATACTGACCACTGTAGCAGTGGAGATATATCTCCAGGTTTTGTATAGGTTGTTCTGGCAGGGTCTGGTACTGCTTTGAATGTCTGTGGGAACTTGCTTCTGATGATGAACTTGGTGAGGTTGAAGGGCTGTTTGAAGGCCCGAAGAGGGGGTTCAGGAAATATTTCTTTCAGGATGTGTTCCCTATCAAGTATGGGTTGAAATTGTTTGGGTACTAGTGTGGTGCGGCAAGTCACAACTAAGAGTGTGTGGTCAGTGGGTTTTCTTTCTGCATTAAAGCATGTACTTTGGGGGTATTTGGATTGCCTGTTTCATGATGTGATCTACTTCTCAGGTGGAGTGTCCTTGTTTAGTGAAGATGGCTTTAAGTACAGTTAGGTGTGTATACCTTCCATATTTCTCTTCAGAGAAAAGTCTGCTGTATCATATTTAATGTATTTATTATTATTGCATTGATAGTCTCTCCACTAAAATTAATCTGTCAAATGGCTCACTCTTCCATTTAAAAAAAATGGGTTTTTAAATATTGTGGTGACTTGGGGAATCTCTCTATGCACAACTTATGGATTCTGGTTGATATTATGAAATTGCTGTATCACTGGATGTCCCAGTGTATGTGGAGTTAGATTTATGCTGTCAGGCTGTGGTATATAACTCCCAGATCAGGAACAATGGGGGATCATTATACCCTGATGGTTCGCACTGAAATGGAAGCACCTTGGGACAATGGGATGTCCACATTGTATGTGAAATCAATTTTCTTCAACATCACGGTAGGTCGCTGGGGTTTGGAGAGTGGAAAATCCCCTGACAGGAAAACAGAGAGATCAGGTGTTAACATTGGAGCTTAAAAATCACCAATCATCAGAGATCATACAATTACAGAATCATAGAATATCAGGGTTGGAAGGGACCTCAGGAGGTCATCTAGTCCAACCCCCTGCTCAAAGCAGGACCAATCCCCAACTACATCATCCCAGCCAGGGCTTTGTCAAGCATGACCTTAAAAACTTCTAAGGAAGGAGATTCCACCACCACCCTAGGTAACGCATTCCAGTGTTTCACCACCCTCCTAGTGAAAAAGTTTTTCCTAATATCCAACCTAAACCTCCCTCACTGCAACTTGAGACCATTACTCCTTGCTCTGTCATCTGCTACCACTGAGAACAGTCTAGAGCCATCCTCTTTGGAACCCCCTTTCAGGTAGTTGAAAGCAGCTATCAAATCCCCCCCTCCATTCTTCTCTCCCGCAGACTAAACAATCCCAGTTCCTTCAGCCTCTCCTCATAACTCATGTGTTCCAGTCCCCTAATCATTTTTGTTGACCTCCGCTGGACTCTTTCCAATTTTTCCACATCCTTCTTGTAGTGTGGGGCCCAAAACTGGACTCAGTACTCCAGATGAGGCCTCACCAATGTTGAATAGAGGGGAATGATCATGTCCCTCAATCGGCTGGCAATGCCCCTACATATACATCCCAAAAAGTCATTGGCCTTCTTGGCAACAAGGGCACGCTGTTGACTCATATCCAGCTTCTCGTTCACTGTGACCCCTAGGTCCTTTTCTACAGAACTGCTGCCGAGCCATTCGGTCCCTAGTCTGCAGCGGTGCATGGGATTCTTCCGTCCTAATTGCAGGACTCTGCACTTGTCCTTGTTGAACTTCATCAGATTTTCTTTTGGCCCAATCCTCTAATTTGTCTAGGGACCTCTGTATCCTATCCCTACCCTCCAGTGTATCTACCTCTCCTCCCAGTTTAGTATCATCTGCAGACTTGCTGAGGGTGCAATCCACACCATCCTCCAGATAATTTATGAAGATATTGAAAAAACCGGCCTGAGGACTGACCCTTGGGGCACTCCACTTGATACTGGCTGCCAACTAGACCTGGAGCCATTGATCACTACCCGTTGAGCCCGACAATCTAGCCAACTTTCTATCTACCTTATAGTCCATTCATCCAGCCCATACTTCTTTAACTTGCTGGTAAGAATACTGTGGGAGACCGTGTCAAAAGCTTTGCTAAAGTCAGGGAACAACACGTCCACTGCTTTCCCCTCATCCACAGAGCCAGTTATCTCGTCATAGAAGGCAATTAGATTAGTCAGGCATGACTTGCCCTTGGTGAATCCATGCTGACTGTTCCTGATAACTTTCCTCTCCTCTAAGTGCTTCAGAATTGATTCCTTGAGGACCTCCTTCATGATTTTTCCAGGGACTGAGGTGAGGATGACTGGCCTGTAATTCCCAGGATCCTCCTTCTTCCCTTTTTTAAAGATGGGCACTATATTAGCCTTTTTCCAGTCGTCCGCTCTCATAGCAGCAGGGACTTGTTTAACTTTGGAAGCAACCAAGGAAAAAGCAAAGTGTGTGTACTAGGGAGAGAGAGAGAATCCATAAATGGGAAGTGAAGCCATGCGCAAGAACTGGGATCTTAGAATCCCTAAAGGAGTTCTGAACATTCTTTCGGCTTAGGTCAGAGTAGTGAGGAAATTGAGGCATGAAATGTGTACAGGTGTTTTATTGTTTTGTCTGTGTCTATATATTTCCTGTGTTGGCTAAAAAAGGGTGATTGGTTCTTGGAACACTTACAAAGCCTGAATGTATGTTTTCTTCAACCATTGCACGTCCCTGAAGAGGTGAACTCTAAACCCAGAGTGCCTACAAGGTTGGAGCTTGGAAAAGGGTGTGCTTAAGATACTGAGGAGTCGGGGGAGTGGGTGAGCACCGATTCAGTGGGGTATAAGGCAGTTATTCTGTGAGGTCCCATTTCTGTAAAGGAGTACAGACAAAGAGCCTGTGCCCAGAAACTGTGTCAGAGAGGCCAAGAAAAGAGACGGTATTGCAGCTCACTCAAACAAAGTAAAGTTTAAGAGAACACATGCCTATTTTGGTGGCATCCAAACACAGCAGCCTGGTGAATGTCCAACTAGGAGAACTCTACCAGGGCTGAGTGACAGGTATAATAATAGCAAATGCTCCTTTGTTTTATCCCACTCCATCTTTCTTACTTCTATTACTGTCCTTTTCAAAAAGTGTAGGGTTGTTTGTTTGGTGTGAATTTTGTTTTTAAGTAATGTTATATGAAACTTTGTAGGTTTGAGATGTGTGGTTATTTTCATTCTTAAATAAATGGGTTTGGCCCTCTCACATTCCATGTGCAAATCTTAATATGAACTGTACTTACATGAGGATGTAGTTTGTCAAACAGATATTTTTACGTCAAGTATATAATAGTTCAGACTGCTTTTGATTGATGTAATAAAATGCATTACAATCCAGCTTTGGGCACAGGGGCAGGAGTAAGGATGGGGTGGGGAGGGGGACATGTAATAGACATTCTCTATTTGGCTACATATAAATAACACACAAACATTTTCTCTAAATGGAGAGATTTCTTTCCCTCTCTCTGTATAATATATATATAATACACACATATACACAAACACATCTAAACCCTTACCACACTGTCAGATATCACTAAGGCCCTGTCTACACTGGCAAGTTTCTGTGCAGTAAAGCAGCTTTCTGCACTGTAACTCCCAAGGTGTACACACTGCCAAGCCACTTAGTGCGTAGAAACTATGTAGTTGTAGTGCTGTAAAAAAAACCAAATACAGTGTGAGTCATACAGCTTTCTGCACCGGGGCTACAGTGCTGCGGTGCCAGTGTAGACACTGTGGTCGATTACAGCACTGCAACTGGCCTCAGGGAGGTGTTCTACAATGCCTGTTCTTGCCACTCTGGTCATCCATTTGAACTCTACTGCCCTGCCCTCGAGTGACCAACCGTCATCCTCACCCCATAAATTCCTTTGGAATTTTGAAAGTCCCCTTCCTGTTTGCTCGGTGATGCATGCAGTGGTCTCAGCGCTTCTTTCCAGGTGGTCATGCCTGCTCCACGCACCAGGCGATCCCCCACTTGGAGCAATGTCGAGCTTCTGGACCTCATCAGCATTTGAGGAGAGGAGGCTGTCCAGCCCCAGCTGCACTCCAGCAATAGGAATTATGATACCTATGGACAGATTTCATGATGTATGACAGAAAGGGGCTATGACTAGGGCACATTGCTGAGCAGGGTCAAAGTGAAGGAGCTGCAGAATATCAACCACAAGATGTGGGAGGAGGAAATCTTGGATGAGGATGTGGTGGAGGAGGGGGACCCAGAGGCAGAGGATGACTTGGAGGTCAGAGATGCCTGCAGCTAGGAGCTCTCTTCTACCCTGGAGGAGGCTAGTTAGTCACAGCTGTAGGATGTTGGTGAAGAGCAAACAGGAGAGGAGGCCCCTGGTAAGTGGATTTGATTTTGGGAATCGCTGAAGCGAGTTGTTGGGGGCACAAGGGTTGCAGAAAACAGTCTTGTCTCCCACTGCATGCCTAGTCTGAGTGGCGGAACATGACTCAGGGTGCCCTGCGACCCCCTTCGCCTTCCCACAATGCTTAGCGGTAGAAGAGGAAGAGGTGCTCTGTGGGATAGCTGCCCAGAGTGTACCGCTCCAAATACCACTGCAAGCGTTGCAAGTGTGAACACGCTTTTGCAAAGGCAGCTGACAGTGTGAACACACAACAGTGGTTTCCCTTCAATCTTTCTGAGCAGTGCTGTAACTCCGGGCGCTGTAACTCTGCTAGTGTAGACATGTCCTTAGGGCATGAAAAAAGTTATGCCATCCTTTACTATCATACCATTTGCTGGAATGGCTACCTTGTTGTGTTTCTATAACAACTGTTTTATGAGGATAAGTTGTTGTCCTATCACTCAATCACCAACATGGAATACCAGTGAGCTGTTTTTTTTATTTGGTCCCTACCCTTTGTCCTGTCCAACTTGAGTGGCCCTACTAGGAATTAAAACTCCCACCAGCAGAGCTCTTGAGGTCACTGGACACACAAGCCTTCCCATCATATCATGGTGCAATCCCCAGAGAGCAATGTCTATATACATATTAAACACAAAAAACTACATTTTAAAAGTTAAGAATCTAAAATCAAGCATTCAGAAATTAGGAAACACCAGTATTAAGGTTGTCTGCACAACCTTGGGCATATGCATTATATTAGTATATGATCATGTAATTAAAAGCTATCTTTTTCCCCACCAGAATCCTGGTCTCATTCAGGTTGGCAAAATTAGAAGCAACTGAAAACATGGCATTTGACTGATTGCATATTCAAATTACCAGTTCTAGAGGACACAAGAAAAGAGGCTATTCTTGACTTAGTTTTAAGTAACACCCAGGAGTTAATTTTAGAAATGAGAGAAGGAGAGCCACCTAAAGTAATACTGGCCACAACATAATTGGGTAATACATTGGATGAAACCTATGCTTTTAATCAACTCATTCTGATTGTTGTCGTTCTCTCTGACTTGATCCTAAATTCAAGATGATGAAAATGAGATTATAATATCACAATTGTTCTGCAGCTTTGGTTCTGGCTCTAGCAGTTCTTGAGATAACTACTAAGGTTAGGTAGTAAACAAAATTAGTGGAAAGCAGCAAAATGGTAATCTACAGAATGAGAATTTACCACAAATTTTGTTATACATCCTTGAAAAGCTCTCATGCTCAGCTGTCTAGTTGCTATACATTAGTTTCCATCCCTCGTAGTCCATACAATGTGGTCCCTCAGAAAAAGAAAAAATATATTGGCCTTTACCAGCCAGGGCATGGTATTTCAGTATCCCAAATATTATTATCCAGGCCACCCATAGCGAAATAAACAGCAACTAATGCAACTCCTTTCTGAGCTGGGTGGGTCCACAGTGGTAAAATTTAATCCACATTTATAACGGGTGTCTTTTGAAAATCAGATACATTTACTGAAATTACTTACCAGCCGTATATTTTTACCATTATTGAAATGATGTAAAGTGGGGGCAGGAACTTGGCTGTAAGGAAAAAGAACAAATAATTATGAGATATGATTTTTTTCTCCCTCAAGGACTCCAAATGTGACTCTAATTTTAATTTATCGTTATGATGTTCATTTATTAAAATTCCCTCAGGCTATTTAACCATTCTGCAAATTCCAACTAACGTGATATCTAAAAAGAGATATGTATACACTTTAAGAAAAGGAGTACTTGTGGCACCTTAG
This sequence comes from Eretmochelys imbricata, assembly GCF_965152235.1. Classification (NCBI taxonomy): domain Eukaryota; kingdom Metazoa; phylum Chordata; order Testudines; family Cheloniidae; genus Eretmochelys; species Eretmochelys imbricata. The sequence continues at coordinate 88,006,901 of NC_135572.1, read as the reverse complement.
AGACTAACAAATTTGTTAGTCTCTAAGGTGCCACAAGTACTCCTTTTCTTTTTGCGAACACAGACTAGCACAGCTGCTACTCTGAAACCTGACACTGTAGTGCACTGTGGCTTCAGATTTCAAATATTCTTTATTGTTATGCTAAAATAGTATTTGTATTCCAGATGCATGTATTCCCTGTGTTGGAAAAAGTATATCTGTCATGGGGTGGACTGGCTTTTTAATAGGAGTTGGACTAAGCCCCACCTGTGCATAATTAACCTCTTCCCAGGTAATGAGTTTAGGCTTCAGATTGGGCTGGTTGGTTGGGTAAAGTAAGTAGGTATCACATGATTGTAACTTGGAGGCAGTTTTTCCACAAGAGGGAGATTGCTCCCTCAGAGAGGGGAAATCAGGAGCTAGGAAAGACCTAGGAGATGACTCTGGAGAGACCCAGGGTGGGATTCACAAAGATATTTAGGAGCCAAAGGGCTAGATGCACAAAAAGGCTTGGTTGACTAGATACCACTTTATGTGCCTAAATTCCAGAATCAGGCCCAATTTGGATTAATAAAATTCCTGCTCAGCTGCCCCCCAAACCCTGTAGGCACCTAAAATCACTCATCACCTGTCTTTTTGCAGTAAAAGTTGCTTAGGGACCCATGTTTCTGCTACGCGCATTTTGCCATGGTATTATTGATCCACAAATCATAAGTTTTTAAATGATACCTCATCAGGCATACCTTGTACAAACATTATTACAATTTAAATAATAATTAAAACAAATTCTTTTCAGAAACTGGGCCGCATTCTGCACACTGGGTCCCATTCTGCACTCCCTGAGCCCACTGAGTTCAGTGCAAACTGCTCTCTTGTGTTCAGTATGTTAACTGGAATTCTCTTCACACAAGACTAGAATTTAATACTTAGGGTGACTAGCCCTTTACTTCAATGGGGCCACTTGTGGAGTGAGATTCTACTGGACATGAGTAGAGGTATTGGAATCTGGCTAGAGGGGATAATGCTCCCTTAATATATATGCAAATAAACAAGTGCATGTGAGATCATAGTGTTCCTCATTCATGAATATTCAGGTCGTCACCAAGGGTTCATGAAAAGTTTGTGAATGCTGAAAAACTCACAAACTTGTACCATTTTCATATTTGTATTTTGCATAAGCCGTTTGCTGTTCATTACTCATTTTCTGCCACAAAGCAGAAATTTCAGAGCGTGTGTCCAGTTACACACTACAAAATCAGAGCGCATGGGCTCAAGTGAACAATTTGCGAGCAGCCCACAAGATGAACAGTATTTGTCCAAAATATCTGGCAAACACTTACAAATACTGTTCATACAAATAAAGTAATACACACTGAGTCACAAGTCATTGATGAACAAAGAGCTAAAATGAATGTAATTGTTTGCTGACAAATATTACTTGACCAGCTTTAGTCATGATGTAGGAAGCTGCCTTTCTACGTAATATAATGCAATCCCTTGGATCTGAAGCTTAACAAGTTAACATATTCCCCATGTTTACTACACATTTTAATTAAAAATCTAAACTAGTAGTGAGCCAATCATTGTTGTTGTTTTTTGTTTGTTTGTTGGTTAGAAAATCAAAAAATCAGGGGAAACATTCACTACAGTTTTGAAAATGTTTACAATTTGTAAAAATTCATTTCAGCATGTGCATGCAAATGTTTGTTCCTCCTTTACAATTTTTAGTCCAGTGATTAGGGCATTTGCATGGGATGAGGGAGACTCAGGTTTGAAACCTCACTCTGGAGCAGGGACTCAGACTCAGATCTTCCCGCTGCTTAAGTGAGTGGTCTTATCACTGCTCAATTGATTGTTCTTGGGTGGGTTGCTCTCAATCTTTCCATCTGGTGCTTTTTGACTGTGTAACAATACTAAGGATAACCAAAAATGCATTTTTTGGTGAATAAACTATTCACCAGAAAAATAACACTCAGCTCTAGTACACACACAAAATAAAGGATGGTCCTTGCTTCAAAGAGCACATCAACTAATAGTCAGACACTGACAGGTAGATTGTAGCAGCTATGCAACAGACATATGGAGAGGGCAGTGTGAAGCCACATCTCCCCAGGAGGAGCGTGGGTGAGATTGTTCTTCAGTATCTCCCAAGGCTGCTCTCTAAGCATGAGGAGGAGTGCATAAGGTGCATTGCACATTGAATGACACATGTTGCTCTTTATAGATACTCACCAGTTTAGCTCTAGATCAATGCTCTAGCTCTAGATCAATGACAGGGTGGGCCCATGGCCATACTTCCTTGTTCCTCTTCAGGCAGTATGGTCCTTGGGAGAAGCAGTGAGCATTCTGTGAAGTTCCTTGCTCAGCAGTGGAAGAAGAGAGGGAGGCATCTTCGTGGATTCAGAGATTTCAAGGCAAGAAGGGACCAATGTGATCATCTAATCTGATCTTCTGTATAACACAGGTCATAGAATTTCCCAAAAATAATTCCTAGAGCATAGCTTTTAGAAAAACGTCCAACTTTGATTTAAAATTGCTAACGATGAAGTCACACCAAACATTGGTAAATTGCTCCAATGGTTAATTAACATCCATGTTTAACGTTTATGCCTTATTTTCATGCAACCCTCCTTTGCACAGCCATGCAATGGCCATTACAGTCTGGCACTCACACGCTTCAGAAACCTGGGAAGGGATCCTTTTCCAGATAATCCAAAGAGAACAGGAACTACATTAAAGTGATTCTCTCCGCCTCCTGCACACACGGATTGATTAAATCTGTTGCCTTCCCTCCCCAACCAATTGCATAATCTGAAAACATTCCAGAAACAAAGAAAGGTGTAAACAGAAGTGTCAACCAGAACTTGGCCCTGAAAAAGACAGTTTGCATTAAAGGGAGAGCCTCTGAAAACCTTAAAGACTGCCTGGGGAGGAAAATGTCAAAATGTGACATGAGAGTACTGTTCTTGGAAGACCCATTCATATCACAATGGCACAAGGGGATAAGCTAAATAACAAAAAAGTGACTCTGATGGAGCTCAGAACACAAGTTGTATGCTTTCCTAGGAAGTGAGTAGCTATCAGTATAGCCATAAGTTCTTGAGTGGTGAACTACAGGGTGTGCAATGCCTTTCATATGACACAAAAGAAAGTATGAGACTCTGCTAATGTTACTTATGCCTGAGAAAGCCCCTGGATGCATGGGGTCTTAAGTGAAGGTAAAAGCCAGATAATGGATCATTCGACACTTAGCCACTCTCACCCCATGGATAGCAGTACATTAATGTGGCAGATATAATCAAGAACCTTCAGATGCCTATGTTAGCGATCATCGGCAGACATAAATGAACACCACTGTCTGTACTACTCAACATGTGTTCTGCATGACTTTGTCTTTATTTACTAAAATGTAAAAAAAAAATCAGCAAAAATAGTTTACAGCAATTATTTATAGTAATAAGCAATTCAGCTTATTTAACGTGATTATGTGGTTCACTTTCTCACACTCAAATACAGACACAAGAGTTATTGAGCTGCACTCATTACATAAATCGAGGATTTGGCCTTACAATTGTGGTCATAGCTCTAAAGGATGCAGTAAGATTCTTGACTGCTCCTTTAACTGTTTTTTTGCCAGGACTCTGGTGATTGGTTTGGGGAGCCCCTTTACCCCTGCTATGTTAAGTAGCATCCAATTCAAAGTATAATATTCACAGGTATTGTTATATGCATGCTTGGAGTTGACTTTCTATGAATGTCTGGGCAGCTAAAACTCTCTGACTGGTAGGTTCTCAGAAAGGGGCTGATCCAAAACCCACTGAAGTGACTAGAAAGATTCCCTTTGATCTCAACAGGCTTATCGGGCCCAAAGGCTCCCAAAAGATCATAAGCCCATGTAAATTCAAGATACATTTTGCTATCTATACCCCCAGCACTAATTTTCTAACTGCCACAAAGTCTGTTTATTTTGCTTTCTTCTCCCTGAGGAAAGTGGCAATGGCAAAATAAGCTGTTGTTATTTATTGCAAGAGTTCAGTAAAATATTAAAACAAATAATTTGAAATATAAACCATCATAATGGTTATTGTTATGTATGTTCTATCTGCAGCTGAAAATCTAGTGGAGGCATTTAAAAACATGGTATCTCTTAAACTGATTATGGTCTTTCCAATATATACAGAGCATTTCTAAACAAGCAAGAAATAATAAATATATATCATTTTTTGTAGTTGTACAGGATATTATTCCAGGCTCATGCACAAATACAGCTACACAATGAATATTGAGCATACCCATTGGAGCTATTGATCTCAATCCTGAAAATGCTTATGCACACGTTTGGAACTATACCTAGTAGTGAAGTTAAGTGTTAGCAGGATCAGGATCTTAGTTCTATTGTTCTGAAGGCTAGCCAGACCATCTGATTAATTTGAATATAAAGGCTTAACTTAGACAATATTTATCTATAATATATATAGATAAAACACAAAACCTATATTTGAATAATGCTGTTAAAGCTACAAAGAAAAACCCTCAGAAGTTAGGAAATACCAGAATTAAAGTTCCCTGTACAACTTTAATTCAGCTCTTTTGTGTATATTCATTATACAATTCTTTAAGTCTGCAATCATATACTATACTAATAGTCTCACTCTTTCTTTCTTTCTCTCTCTCTTTTGAAATGATTTTGCTTTGTGTAATTTCCTAGGCTTTTAGAGAAGCAAACTGAAAAAAAAATCCATCATGTGGCATCATCTTGACACCCACATGGGTTATAACTTTAAGATCACCACACAGACCTCTGTCACTTGATTTAAGGGAGTAAATCACAGCCATATCGGTTGTTATCCTCTATGTTGACCAGGACTAGAGGGGAATGAGATATTTTTCCACGGTGTTTCACAGATATATGCTGTCATAAATATAAAGAAAAGGGTAACCACCTTTCTGCATACAATGCTATAAAATCCCTCCTGGCCAGAGGCAAAGTCCTTTTACCTGTAAAGGGTTAAGAAGCTAAGATAACCTCTCTGGCACCTGACCAAAATGACCAATGAAGAGACAAGATACTTTCAAAGCGGGGTGGAGGGGGGAACAAAGGGTCTGTGTGATGCTTTTGTCGGGAGCAGAACAGGAATGGAGTATTAGAACTTGTTAGTAAGTAATCTAGCTAGAAATGTGTTAGATTTCCTTTTGTTTAAATGGCTGGTAAATAAGCTGTGCTGGATGGAATGTATATTCCTGTTTTTGTGTCTTTTTGTAACATAAGGTTTTGCCTAGAGGGATTCTCTATGTTTTGAATCTGATTACCCTGTAAGGTATTTACCATCCTGATTTTACAGAGGTGATTCTTTTACTTTTTCTTTAATTAAAATTCTTCTTTTAAGATCCTGATTGCTTTTTCATTGTTCTTAAGATCCATGGGTTTGGGTCTGTGTTCACCTATGCAAATTGGTGAGGATTTTTATCAAGCCTTCCCCAGGAAATGGGGTGTAGGTCTTGGGGGGATATTTTGGGGGGAATACAGCTCCAAGTGGGCTCTTTCCCTGTTCTTTGCTTAACACACTGAGTGGTGGCAGCATAAGGTCCAAGGACAAAAGGTAAAAGTTTGTACCTTGGGGAAGTTTTAACCTAAGCTGGTAAAAATAAGCTTAGGGGGTCTTTCATGCACGTCCCCACATCTGTACCCTGGAGTTCAGAGTGGGGAAGGGACCTTGACATATGCTGACAGCAGAAGTATGGTTGGCCTCAGGAACCCTGAGTGCCATTCCAGGCTCTGGAGCGGAGTGTGCTCTTGTCCATTACACCCTGCACATAACTCCTTCAACCTGTCCCAGTTCTGTCTCTTCCCCACCTCTGGCTCCTTGTTCTTGTCCTAATTCCCTCACTTAACCAGTCCAAGTCTCCATTTATCAGGCTTCTCACCCCAATCCCAGTCTCCTTGCCTAGCTAATCCCAGTAACACCTTTTCTGTCTCTTCATCTGATCTGTCTTTCTCCCTTATCCTGAACTTGAGTTGTCCCTGCTAGCTTTCCCCATCCCCACTGTCTCCCAACCTGGTCTCCAATCCCCAGGTTTATTGTCCAGTCTCAGTGTCTCCTTGCCCCAGTTCCTTGTCCCATTCCTATTTCTCCCCTGCCATATGTCAGATCCTCATCAGATTGGTCTCTTCTCCTGTCCCAGTCTCCATGCCTAGCCTGTCCTAGTTTCTCTTCCCTCCATTCAGCCTCCAGTTCTAGTTTCTCCTTGCCATGCTTTTTGTCAGAATCTATTCCCTTCACCTTCCAGGTCCAGCTTTTGCCCCATCCATATTTGTTACTTCTCACTCCATGTTGGCCAGGCACCAGCAAGGGGTCATTTAGACAACAAAAGAGACAGTCTCCCTAGGAGCTTTCAGTTCCAGTGTCCAAATCTTTATAGACAGGAGCAGCAATTGCAGGGAAAGTCCTTTTTGGCCTCTGAAGCCCTGAGCTTGAGCATGCTCAGTTGCTTGTTGAGGCTAGTGCATGTGCAGTCCAGATAGCATGAAGGAGCTCTGCGGGAATGGAGCATACCCATTGCATAAGGAATCCTCAGAGAACTTAGCTGTCAAACTCTGACAAGTCTCTACTAGAGAGACATTGTGGGTCAGGTAATATATTTTATTGGACTAACTTCTGTTGGTGAAAGAGAGAAGCTTTAGAGTTCCACAGTGCTCTTCTTCAGGTCTCTACTGAGCATGTGTGAACAAGACTTATCTTGGACAAATTTGGGTGTATCTTCAGTGGGAGACCAAAAGGCATGATCCTGCACTAGGGTGACCCCTTTGTCAAATTTCAAGTCCCTGATCCAAAGCACTTGGGGCTTCAACAAAACTGTTCTGATCTTATTAGAACTATTCTTACAGCTATCTATTTTTCTTTAACTTCATTCTTGGAAATGGCTGAACTATGTTTGCTGAACATTTCTAGAAATATTCAGCCTGAGGCAGACACCTGTCATACAAAATTTCAGCCTGAGTGACTGAAGTTATAAGCAACTGAAAATAGGGTCTTATAATAGGAAGTGACAGTCAACCTGACTATAATATTTCTTAAATATTAATAATCCCCTTTAAGTTCTTTTCTAGCATAATTTATATGAATTACTTAATTTATGCAAATATATTTGAATTTAGCATGGCTGATTATGTATAAATTGCTTGCTCACTCAGGGTGAGTAATTTTTTAAAAATTGTTTGATTATGATGGGCAAGTAAAATATCTTCAGGGTGTTTTATTTTATTTTTTCGAATGATCAAGATTTTGTGCCTATGCTTGATGAAACTTCATTACAATTTTGTCAAGGTTGTATCATAGGCATCAGTGTGGCATTGTTAAGTGGTAAAGCTATGAGTGACTTATGCAGGTTATTCCAAACTAATGCCTAGTACTGGGGGATACTGCTCATGTTGGACCAGATCCTTCAGGAATAAAGTGGGATTCTGAGTCTCTGGGATATTAGTCTAAGACTCTGTGCTAGTGGTCAGTGTTAATCATCAAGGCCCAGAAGCATCTGATCTCAGTTATCCTCTCAAAAAGGCAGACCAGAGAAATAAAATGAGTAGGAGGAAGAGGAAGAGAGTGACTGATTTCTGGACAGGTCAGGATAGTTGAATAGTTACTTAGGTAACAAGACTATGTGTTTTGGAAATCCTTTTGAAGCAGCTCTGAGGTATTTGGTTTTTGTTGTTCCCCTCCATCTTCCACACCCTCCCCCGCCTTGAGGAAAAGGAGCTTGGGACTTCTGTTTCCCTTGCCCATAAATACAGATGGAAATAAGCCTCTTAATGCTGAAGTATTAGCATTTGAGACTTTTGTTTGACAGGACCCTGAAAAGAGTTAACTTTGGGGTGGAATTTAGATATTTATTTTGTCTCTGTTTTCTTGTCTAATCTTGTTTAGGCTCAATCACCACTTTATACCAGACCATTGGGTACTCTGTGTACTGCAGGGGAAGAAAAAAATCACAAATATTTCTAAGTTTTAAAAAACTTAATTAGATCTATCTTTGACTCTTAACATTACTATGAGTCCAAGAGGGAGACACAGAAGCTTCTTAAAGTGACCTAAAATAGCATTTCTAAACATAACAATATCAAAACTTTACAGTCCAATATCTCATAGCCCTGGAGGCTAGAAGTCAGTGCTGGTCCCACAGGGTTCTCCCCTTCCAAATGGTATAAAGTGCCTTTGTATATCCTTGCAGGGCCAGGAGACATTGGACTTTAATGCTGTAAGATTGCAAGGTATAGAAAATGACTTAATTTTGCCTATCCCTAGGCCTTGAACAGCTGCAAGTTTGGTTCGGGAGGTGCGGAGGGCTACATTATTTGAGTGTGAATGAGGGAATGCTAAGCAAACTTTTAAGAGTGGATATCTAAAACTGTTAAAAGGTTTGGATATTAGAAAACTCCTGTGGAGAGAAATTAGAGGTAGAGGTGAATCACTCAAAAATGCATGACATAATATAAGTTATATCATGGCCCTACAACATACTGATTACTATAATTACACAACCACCTGATTGCTATGGCATTAGTCAATGCTCTCCTTACTCTTGCCTTACTTTCCTATTTATTCCCTTCTGTAAATTCAACATGCAGTTACTAAAACAACCATCCTTTTCCTGTTTTACTAACCATATTACTTTCCCTTTCTTTTCCATCATTTCCTCATGAACCCTCCTTTAAGGTTGTGCCCCACCTCCCCATGCTTCACTCAAATAAAAGCCTATCACTGCTCTCTTTCATCTCCCCACCTCTGAAGGGGTGGGGGCAATCAACTGGGGGACCGACAAGAAACTCCCTACTTGGAATTCTTTTTTTCCGTTACATGCTGCTGCTCCACCTATTGGTGGGAGGTCTGGAGCATCATAAAACTCTCAGTCAAACTCCTGCAGCCTGCACTGTAGATTCTCCAGCTTGATGTGTGCTTAAGTCACCAGCCAGTGAATGGGAGTGGTGAGGGAGCAGCTCATGGGGTACTCAATGAGACAGAGAGAGAGAGAGAGAGAGAGCGAACAAACACAGTGAACTCTCCTGAAGCTCTGCTCTCACCTGACAGGCTGCAGTGTATGTGACTGTTGAAAGAGGCATATGAATTGCCCCTGATGGTCAAAGATATAGCTAGCTCCTAGCTTCTTAGCAAGTGGATCAATAATCCTCTTCGGCAAGTTTAAAACTTAACATATAATGCAGATAGCATGAGAAAACTAATAGGGATTTTTTCTCTACAATTCATATGAGGAATCAGAATTGATAATATGTTTAGGTGACAGGTGTAATGTTGGCTATCCACAATCCTCTCATATACAGAGTTATTTTAATTTTAAAGTGATTTCAGCATACCCTGTTGGGCAGATAATCAATGCGAGCCCTTACCAGTGTCCCTCTGCTTTGGCCACGGTGGGTTTCAATGACCTAGGTTCTTAGCTGCTTACATGGTGCCTCTGCCTGACCCTTTAGGGTAGGTGGGAACCCACCTTACCTCCCTATGAGGTTTCAACTATCCCTGACCCAGTACTTATCCATATGACTAGCCTGATATTCATATATATATTCTTCTGACACCTCTGTAATGGATGGAAACAACAGTCAAGGCCCTCTTTATTTACAAGTGGAAATACAAAGAAAGCCTATAAAGTGTAAGGAACGATTGATTTGGAGTGGGTACATCAGTAACATCATACAACCTGCCAATAACACTACCCTCAGGGTACATTTCTTTGGATTCACAAATCCAGTTTATTCCATACTAGTGGGCTCCATAATACAGAGGAACTGACGTACCTTGATAAGTCCTCGCAGACCTGAAGGCGCTTGAGTGCAGTGAGGTGCTAGCGGGCTAACCTTTCTACAGCAGCAATAGGCATTATGTACAGGGGGGAATGTCCCCATGTTATAGGGGGGCCTCTTCCGTGTTTCTAAATCCAATTGCTCTCTCCCAGAGTAGTTCAGCAAATACCTTTCAGGGCAAAATAGGCAACCCCTCAGGCAGAGAGAGTCGGATGGGGGGATCGCCCATGTGCCCCTCGGGCAGAAATGCCCTCATTCCATCCCCACTCTGATTAGCTTAGTCGCCTTCCATCTCCCAGGGTTTGTCCAATCACAAGGGACACCACCACCCCACTTTATTGGCATGGTGAGCACACTGGAGTCTTTCCCATCTCTAATCCACTCAGCAAAAAGATTGGCTCCCTTTTTTGTCAAACCCATTAACCTGGGTTACATAATTAGAAGATTTTTTTAAAAATAGATTAATAGATTCCAAGGCCAGTGTGGACCATTGTGATCATCTAGTTTAACCTCCTGGGTAACATAGGCCATAGAGCATCCCCAAAATAATACCTAGAACATTTTTTTTTTTAATAAACATCCAACTTGATCTACCACAACTCTTGGTAAGTTGTCCCAATGGTTAATTGCTCTCACAGTTAACAATTTACATCTTATAAGTAATATACGTTTTGTTAGAAAGTCAGCAACTTCACCCTTCAGCTCCCTCTAAACTCTCATATGAATACAGTGCAATTCTGGTTATTGCAGTTTAAGGCCCTGTTCTTGTAGACACTTAATATAGCGAACATCCTTTTGATGTGCTAGTCTAAGACTTCAGTGCAGCTTGAGTGTTTAAAGGTAAGCATGCATCTAAGTGGTCACAGGATCTGGGCCCATATTTTCAGTTTGTTTCAATGACTCCTTGTTTGACAACGTAATTTGTCAGTGTATTAATTTGCAGTGGGATAAACATCACTCTAGTCTTCCCAGTCATGACTACTAATGTAAAAAACCCATTTAAGATTCTATACGGTGTCCTTATCCCCTTCAGGTGTTCCCTTACCTACTAGTAATCTATCAGTCTTTCTACTTCCATATACCTAAATGGATTTAATATATTCTGTTCAAATAACCCCTTTGTACTAATTTATTTTTATCTCTTAGCTTCCAAACTTTTTTCTTTTCTTTTTCTTTTTCCCTTCCTCAATAGATCCCTTTCTAGCCAGCACTTTTCAAAAGCTGAAAAAATTTATTCACTGAATAAATTATTTGGAAAATCAGAAAAAAATACTGAATAATGGACCTGCTTTTTTATTGTTTTGCAACTCATGTAATCACTTACATGTGTACACTATGGTAGCACTTTGCATTCACTTTGCATGAGTGTAAAGGCTTTATCCAAAGCCCATTGAAGTCAATGGGAATCTTTCATGGGCTTCAGATCAGGCCCTAAATGTCAAGAGGTGCTAAGTCATAGAGAATTGGGCTCAATGTATTAAACAAATAATATATAGGCAGCTTGGTTTCTTTCTTGTTTCCTTTTTTAGTGTGATTAATGATTTGTAGGCTTTGTCATATTGTTCATCCCTAATTCAACCAAAGGTTATCATAATTTAATGTTATTACCATAACTTGTGCTAACTGTGCTTCTGCACATAATCAGTGTCATGGAATTGGAGCAAGTCAAGAAAGTTCAAAACATATGGCTAATATGGCATTTTGACAAATATTGCTATTGATCTAATTTGTGAACTTGAACATTTTGCCAGATACGCCTGACATTGGTAATATGCCTGAGTAATTCTCTAAATGGAAATATGCTGAATACTACTTAACAGATGTCTGCTACGTATCAAACCATGACTTGCTTCAATTTTCTTCACTCTTTGATTGGACAGAGTTGTCCTTAAATCTTCTGATGACTGTTCTACCTGAAGTTAAACACTAGTATTGTACTCTGCATCCAGTAATAAGTTCCTTTTAATTATCTTTTTACAGTTTGAAGCATGCAAAATGTTCATGTCCCTTGAAATAAATATCTGTTGTGAAGGCTAAGGTATTCTAAATAGTACCGTAAACTGTAGAAAGATCTTTCCAAGTCTCTTTCATACAGGCCTCTCCTTTTTTTCTTTTTTTTTTTAGAAAATATAAATGAGGTGCCATTTATGTAGCAGTATAAAATCTTTCTGGTAACAGTAGCAAGAAAACAAACTACTTCCCCTGGGGGGTGGGGGTGAGAATGAATTGTGAATTGCTTTGTGAGCTGGTAGGAGACATGGTACAAGTACACCTAAACTAGCATTAAGTGCTCAAACTCTCTCTCTCTGACATGCATAGCAGCCTGAGAATATCAAAACCTTATGCTCCCTCCTGCATAAACATGTTTAGAAGGCAAGAACTTAAAACCCTTGCTTTTTTGCCAGTTTTCTTTCTTCCTTCTCTGGGCTGAGTTAATGGTGATGCACAAGTAGAAGTGAGCAGGTGCTGGGAAAAGAGCAGAGGTTGAAGATACTTGGAAAACCCAGCCAAATCTTGCATTTCTTCCAGACATATACACAGATACTGCTCTTGCCAAGTGACTCTTAAAACACTAGTATCTCTAAGAGTAGCAACTTTGTTCAGAACAGCATTCACATCCTGATTGTTTTTTTTTTTTTAGGATAAAGTTCCCGGTAATGGAAAGGGAGCTTCATATGTACAGAAACTGAATCAGGACTCCTCCCCGTGCTGGCTGGCTCTCACCTAATTCTTGTCTGCCACATGCAGACTTCATGAAAAGGGGGCTTTCTCCTTCATGGCCCCTTTCCCCTATTTCCATGTGATTGAAATGGTTTTGTCTAGAGCTTGTTGAGAATGATTTGACTAAGGAGTGTTTCTCATGGAAAATGTTTGTTCATCAGCTGAAGCTTTTCATGGGAATGTACTATTTTAAAGATAATTTTTGTTGAGAAGGCTTCTTGGGTCCAAAATGGAATTCAGAGAGAGAATGAACACCTACCCCTTCTCTTTCTTCATTGCAGAATAACCAATATCCCAGTCATCAGGGCATTTACCTACTCTGGGAGAGAACTAGGTTCAAGTCCTTGCTCTGCATGGGGAAGACTGGAGACTCAAGCCCAAATGTCTCACATACTAGACAAGGGCCCTGACGATGAGGCTACTCTGGGTGAATCTCTTTAAAAAATCCAAATGTTCATCCTGATGCACAATGGGAAATTATTTGAAATGTAAATTTTCATGGGATGGGAAAACTGTCCCTGCCCAGCTCTAGTTTTGTGCCTCTATGTGCTGCATAAAAGACAGAAGCAAACAGGTCTAAATGTAAATTCCGGGAAAAGCCTCCTTTAATATGGCTCCTGATAACACTGTTCCAATTAGTCCTTTGTTTACAAAGGGGAACCAAACAAGGAATACATTAAATAGTAAGGACTTGAGTAAATGTAACCATTCTGGCAAGTTGGTATGTCTCATAATTTTTCACGATGACAACATATATTGAGACACTGTTGCCAGCTCTTATTAGTGCATGCGAGCAGAATGGTGATGCTGTCATTTTCTTAACATGCCCTGTTTTTGCTATGGCATGACATTACATGCTTGTTTTAAAACAGACATCTGCTCTTTGTGCTTATAACCACATTAGATAATGCCAACATTGTACTGTAGTGAGGAAAAGCAAACATTTGCTATTTACCTCAAATATAGAGCTAGATTGTATGAAAATATATCTCCATTTCCTATTTTTTTTTCAGAAATAGCTTTTTATACATAAAAATTAGCAATTATATAAATGTATAAAAGCAACTCTAACTTGCTATGTTTCTTCAAAACAGGCTGATTTTTTATTAATGCACAGTATAACAAAAATAACATTCAGATTATATTATACAGCAGTTTTAGTTTATTAAGTTGGGTCCATACAACTCCCATGCATAACAACTACTGCCGAGTTCTTAATGTTAAATTCAATATCTTATGGCATTGACATCCAGGAAATGAAGATAGATACGAATGATATTTCTAATTATCCTGAAGCTTAATTTTGGAGCACTTCATAGGAAACATAAATCAGGCATTGCTACAACACTTGTAAAATGTACTGAAATTATCAGTTGACAATATTGTATGAGAATGGTGGTCATTATCTTTCTGGCCTGGGACTTCTAGAATATATTCCCTGTTATCTTGTGGGCATCAAGATGAGAAGAGGTCCCAAAGTGAACTGTAGTCAAGGTACAGTATTTAATCATTCTGTAGAAAATAAGAAGGGTAGAGTTTTTGGTTTTGTTTTTTAAAGAGACGGTCTGTAGAATATTCTCTACATTAGCAACAAAGAAAAGTTTGAATAACTGTTAGAACTGGCTGAAGAGTGCCGTGTTTAAAAAAAGACAGGAAATATTTTTCTGACCAGATTTAGTGGCTTGCTGTGATTTGTGGGATTGTATTCAGCAGCCATGAGTACTTGGCTTAAACTTCGCACCAGAAGTGCACTGTACATCATAATTCTCCAGTGAGAGAGCAGAAACAAACATGTGATTTGGTGACTAGCCAAACAAGATGAACAGCAAATAATCTTGCAAGATATAAATGAAATTATACATAATTTTGCCTTTGGAGTTTTTACTGATAAGATGCAGCCCACTTTGATGCAGCCCATCATTAGAGTTGATCAGAAATTTTTCAACTAAATTATTTTTGTTGGAAAATACTGACCTGTCAAAATGGAAACTTTTTTGCAGAAATCTATCTGTTTTGACTAAACCTTTGTTAGGACTGTTTCTCAAGATGGAACTTTAACAAGACCCCAGAATAGCCAATAGCCCACAGGTCAGGGTACTCAAATGGGATGCGAGAGCCCCAGGTCCAAGATTCTGCTCTGAATTGGGCAGAGCGGGGACTTGAACCTAGGGCTGTCAGCCTTCGAAGTGATGGACCTAAACACAAGGAGATTCTGGGGTGGGCGACTTTCATGTCTGTCATGAAAAAAAAAATCCAAAAGTCTTGGTTTCATTTGGCTGTGGAGAAAAAAAAAAACAAACAGAAACCTCAATATTTTTCAAAAACTGAATTCTTGTTTTCCAGTCAGTCCTACCCATTATAGAATCATAGAATCATAGAATATCAGGGTTGGAAGGGACCTCAGGAGGTCATCTAGTCCAACCCCCTGCTCAAAGCAGGACCAATCCCCAATTAAATCATCCCAGCCAGGGCTTTGTCAAGCCTGACCTTAAAAACCTCTAAGGAAGGAGATTCTACCACCTCCCTAGGTAACGCATTCCAGTGTTTCACCACCCTCCTAATGAAAAAGTTTTTCCTAATATCCAACCTAAACCTCCCCCACTGCAACTTGAGACCATTACTCCTTGTCCTGTCCTCTTCTACCACTGAGAATAGTCTAGAACCATCCTTTCTGGAACCACCTCTCAGGTAGTTGAAAGCAGCTATCAAATCCCCCCTCATTCTTCTCTTCTGCAGACTAAACAATCCCAGTTCCCTCAGCCTCTCCTCATAAGTCATGTGTTCCAGACCCCTAATAATTTTTGTTGCCCTTCGCTGGACTCTCTCCAATTTATCCACATCCTTCTTGTAGTGTGGGGCCCAAAACTGGACACAGTACTCCAGATGAGGCCTCACCAATGTTGAATAGAGGGGAACGATCACGTCTCTCGATTTGCTCGCTATGCCCCTACTTATACATCCCAAAATGCCATTGGACTTCTTGGCAACAAGGGCACACTGCTGACTCATATCCAGCTTCTCGTCCACTGTCACCCCTAGGTCCTTTTGCGCAGAACTGCTGCCTAGCCATTCGGTCTGTAGCTGTGCATTGGGTTCTTCCGTCCTAAGTGCAGGACCCTGCATTTATCCTTATTGAACCTCATCAGATTTCTTTTGGCCCAATCCTCCAATTTGTCTAGGTCCCTCTGTATCCTATCCCTGCCCTTCAGCATATCTACCACTCCTCCCAGTTTAGTATCATCCGCAAATTTGCTGAGAGTGCAATCCACACCATCCTCCAGATCATTTATGAAGATATTGAACAAAACCAGCCCCAGGACCGACCCCTGGGGCACTCCACTTGACACCGGCTGCCAACTAGACATGGAGCCATTGATCACTACCCGTTGAGCCCGACAATCTAGCCAACTTTCTACCCACCTTATAGTGCATTCATCCATCCCATACTTCTTTAACTTGCTGACAGAGATTGGGGGGAGGGGGCAGAAATTAAATGTAAGTAAAGTGTCAGATCCAAAGAGCAGGGATGTTCAGATCTGGAGATCTGGTTCAGGCCCATCCACTGGGCTTGTTGGGAGAGCAGCATTCCTTCCCTGCAGGTGGACCAGCAGCAGTACTGCAACTGGCTGCTCTACCTTCTTCAGAGGGAAGAATATCTTAGGCTGTGGTCCTCATTTCCATTCTGGGGACGGAACAGCAGCACTCAAATCAGCTGTTACTGTAGGAAATAGCAATGCTTCTGTCACCCAAATATGTGCAGGAGCATGTGTTACCTTTTGCTGTAATGGGACATCATTCTCCAATGGAAATGAGATACGTTGTCAAATATAGGTAGAGTAGTGGGTATTTTAAATCCTTCAGCTGGACTGAGATGTCTGTTCTTAATCCACCTTCTGGCAAGGTCAGCGTTATTAATTTGTGTTGAGGCAGTCCAATGATAGCTTCTGTGTAGTAGTGCCTGTTCGTAATGCTGAGTTGACTAAATTAAGGTGCAGAATTTATTTCTCAATAATGTTGAGACTGAGGTACTGTCAAGTGGGACAAGGGAAAGAGTAGGAGGCTGGCAACATGCCGACATTAAAGTAAGAGGGTGCTAAAGTGAATTGTTCCCTTTCCGTTTTTGTTGCACGTGCTCACTGACAGCGGCAGAGAGGCCAAGCCTGCAAAAGCAGCTGCAGAAACAAGAAAAAATGGAACTAAAAACTGTAAACGGCTCCAGTTTTCAACCAAACAGATCCGGAAGGCTTTGAAATATGATAACAAGGCTTTCAATGGTATCAAAATGAAAACTGAAAATAAGCAATAGCTATAAGATGACACACAATGGGAAATACGAGTAAAACAAGAAAAACAAGTAAGATGACACACAATGGGAAACACAAATAAAATGGAGAATGTTTTTGATTAAATTAAAACAGGCTCAGCTTTAATAAGAGTGTCTTTAATAAAGAAATCTGAGGAATTGTCACAGATTGAAGTGTCGCTAGAGGAGGTTTTGGAATTAATTGAGAAACTTAACAGTAACAAGTCACCGGGACCAGATGGCATTTACCCAAGAGTTCTGAAAGTACTCAAATGTGAAATTGCGGAACTATTAACTACGGTTTGTAACCTGTCCTTTAAATCAGCTACTGTACCCAATGACTGGAAGATAGCTAATGTAATGCCAATATTTAAGAAGGGCTCTAGACGTGATCCTGGCAATTACAGACCGGTAAGTCTAACATCAGTACCAGGCAAATTAGTTGAAACAATAATAAAGAATAAAATTGTCAGACACATAGAAGAACATAAATTGTTACGCAAAAGTCAACATGGTTTCTGTAAAGGGAGATCATGTTTTACTAATCTATTAGAGTTCTTTGAAGGGCTCAACAAACATGTGGACAAGGGGGATCCAGTGAACATAGTGTACTTAGATTTCCAGAAAGCCTTTGGCAAGGTCCCTCACCAAAGGCTCTTACATAAATTAAGTTGTCATGGGATAAGAGGGAAGATCCTTTTATGGATTAAGAACTGGTTAAAAGACAAGGAACAAAGGGTAGGGATAAATGGTAAATTTTCAGAATGGGGAGGGGTAACTAGTGGTGTTCCCAAGGGTTAGTCCTAGGACCAATCCTATTCAACTTATTCATAAACAATCTGGAGAAAGGGGTAAACAGTGAGGTGGCAAAGTTTGCAGATGATACTAAACTGCTCAAGATAGTTAAAACCAAAGCAGACTGAGAAGAACTTCAAAAAGATCTCACAAAACTAAGTGATTGGGCAACAAAATGGCAAATGAAATGTAATGTGGATAAATGTAAAGTAATGCACATTGGAAAAAATAACCCCAACTATACATACAATATGATGGGGGCTAATTTAACTACAACTAATCAGGGGAAAGATCTTGGAGTCATCATGGATAGTTCTCTGAAGACATCCACGCAGTGTGCAGCTGCAGTCAAAAAAGCAAACAGGATGTTAGGAATCATTAAAAAAGGGATAGAGAATAAGATGAATAATATCTTATTGCCCTTATATAAATCCATGGTATGCCCACATCTTGAATACTGCATACAGATGTGGTCCCCTCATCTAAAAAAAAATATACTGGCACTGGAAAAGGTTCAGAAAAGGGCAACTAAAATGATTAGGGGTTTGGAATGGGTCCCATATGAGGAGAGATTAAACAGACTAGGACTTTTCAGGAAAGAGGAGACTAAGGGGGGATAGGATAGAGGTATATAAAATCATGAGTGGTGTGGAGAAAGTGAATAAGGAAAAGTTATTTACTTGTTCCCATAATATGAGAACTAGGGGCCACCAAACGAAATTAATGGATATCAGGTTTAAAACAAATAAAAGGAAGTTCTTCTTCACTCAGTGCACAGTCAACCTGTGGAACTCCTTGCCTGAGGAGGTTGTGAAGGCTAGGACTATAATAGGGTTTAAAAGAGAACTGGGTAAATTCATGGAGGTTAAGTCCATTAATGGCTATTAGCCAGGATGGGTAAGGAATGGTGTCCCTGGCCTCTGTTTGTCAGAGGGTGGAGATGGATGGCAGGAGAGAGATCACTTGATCATTACCTGTTAGGTTCACTCCCTCTGGGGCACCTGGCATTGGCCACTGTCGGTAGAGAGGATACTGGGCTGGATGGACCTTTTGTCTGACCCAATATGGCCATTCTTATGTTCTCATGTAATAAAGACCCTAGGTATAGTCCACATTATATATCTCTCTGTTTGTTAGGCTTCATCTCTTTCATAGATGTCATGGAGTCCATTATTTTTAAATGTTTGCATTTTTTGAGATATGTGTGAATGATATAATGTGCACTTGGACGGTGGCTTTCAGGAGACCTTAGTTAAAATTCTACCCTCAAATTGAAATGAGGAGGAGCATCAGGATGACTTCAGCCCCTTTCGGGGACTGCTTAAATCATCCCTGGTAGCAGGGGCGTGTGCAAGGATTTAAATGTGACCACTTTGGGGGGCTACTTTAAACACTGGCCCCCTCAGCCAATGCCCCTGGGTCCTGCTGCCTCCCCCACCCTCTTGGCTCCCACTGCCTCCCCGAGCTCCCCATCGATCCTCCCCAGCGACCCGCTCCCTCCCCATCATTGTCCTGGGCTCCAAACACTTATTGGAGGCTGCAGGGGAGGAAGGGACAGGGCTCATCAGGCTTCCTGGGCCCCTTTTTGCAGTACTCTCCTGACAGTCCAGCTTCTCTGCTCTGGGCGCCATGTAGTGGGGTTCAGCGAAGCACTAGCTACAGTGCCTTTCACAGACATGTCTCTACAGCTACTCTCAACCCAACTCCCATCCTGGGATAAAGGGGGGAGGAGGGGCTTGGGGTGAGGGAATCCTTGGGCCAGGGCTGGAAAGAAGTTGCTGATGTTGCCGGAGACGATTATTGGAGGTGGGGGGGGTGCCTCTGCTTGCCCCCCTTATGCACTTCCCTACCTGGTAGAAATGTCCTGTCCCCAAGGATTATAAAAAAATACTCTGAGTTCAGAGCTATTTGCCTTTAGAATTGCAAGACTGCATCAAATTATCACTGTTTGTCACAAATGTTTATGAGAGAGGATATTCTCCCAGCTTCTCTTCATCTCCCAAAGTCCCTTTCACCTAATCTCATTTACCATCAACCTTATATAAGTCAAATATTGTAATCAGTGTACATAATGTCATTTCAGGTCTAGGGATATGCATGCTTCCAGCAGAATGTGCTTAATAATCTTGTTTCCTGTTGCTTAGACATCTGGTTATGAGAAGGCATACTTTGTTTATACGGGAAAATGAATGAATATATTCCTCAGCCTGTCCTAAATCTTCTCTCTGAGACTACATCCACACCCATCGGATACAAGATTTAACACAGGAAAAGGTCAAAATTGTTGTGGAACCCTCTTTCAGTACCAGCACTCCACAGCATGGGTGTGGTGGTGATTGAATCAATTTCATCGGTACCCTCATTAAGTCATCATTAAGCTCTGATCTGCTTGCTCACTTCAGCAACACAGAGGACCACACCAGTGAGATCTCAGAGAGAGTTTTCATTCCTCTGGAGGTGAGGAGGCCCAATACATTTAAAAAGCCCCAAAACATGTGGAGGGTGAGATTAGGTTTATAAAGGATGGCTCTGATTTGTGGTTATTAACATGCTGAAATCTGTCTCCTTTTACACAAATAAAGTTCTAGTTACTTAGAATAAATTGGCAAAACATATTCTGGGGATACACAGCTATCTTCTGCCAATACACTGACTTCTAAATCCAGCTTTTTTAACTACAGTACATGAATCTGGGATTTATTGATCAGGATAGTTAATTCCAGGAAATTTCATTGTGCCTGATGATCATTCTGGCTAATTCAGCAGTTGGTATCATATGATATATGTGAGTGTGTAATTTGTTGCCTGGGAGAGTTACTCCTGCCTTGTGCAGACACAGCAGCAGCTGCTGGATTGGGTTTTGTGGCATAAATCCAAAAAACTTAAATACTAAACAAAAATGATTTCTGGCCTCCTGCCAAAATAGGCCACTGCCATCTTTTGGAGAGATTTCAATTTTTAATCATCTTTCTTTTTTTTAATGTTTTTGGATCTCCGGAATCATCTTTCTCTCTAAATGCTGACTTGACTGGCAGCCAAACTTTGATTTGGCACCTCTATGACAGGCACCGCTCCTACTGGTCAACAGTTTAATTATTCTTGTGGAAGTTCATGGAATACCAAGTCAAATCACCACATCTGAGTACCTCCCAACTATTTATGAATTTATCCTCCTAACACCCTTGTGAGGGAGAGAAATACTATTACCCCAGATGGATAGAAGTGGGGCACAGAGGGATTGCATGACTTCTCAAAGCTATACACACTGTTTGTGATAGAGCAGGATTTAGACCCAGGTCTCCTGTGTCCCATTCTGGTCACTTAAGTGCATGACCATTTTTCATAGAATCATAGAATCATAGAATATCAGGGTTGGAAGGGACCTCAGGAGGTCATCTACTCCAACTCAAAGCAGGACCAATCCATTTCCTCTTCATTAGTCTTCATTAGTTGTACAGAGAGTCAACCACTGGGGTGTACAGCAATCTTGTGTGCAGTTACTTGGCAGATGGACTGCTGGGTTTTGTCCCATTGAAACTTTTCCTGGGTGTGTTACTTCATTCATAGATATGAGTGGCTATAATGATGTTTGGTGAGTAGAAATAGGAAGGGGGTATTACCACTATATACAACATTAGTGGCACCTTTACTTGAATACTGTAACCCGCTTTAAAATTGATGTTGACAATTTTGAAAGGGTTCAAAAAAGGGCTACAAGAATGATTCAATGGCTGTTTAAAAAATACCTTAAATTGAGACACTAGAGAAGCTCATTTATCTAAGAGATGGTTAAGATTTGATTTGATCAGTCTATAAGTACCAGCATATGGAGAAGATTTCTGATAGTAGAGAGTTCTTTAATTTAGGAGACAAAGAGAAAACAATATCCAGTGTCTGGAAATGGAAACTAGATAATTTCAGACTAGAAATAAGCTGCAAATTATCAACAGTGAGTATAAATAACCACTAAGAAATTAACTAAGGATATGGTGGATTCTCTGTCACATGAAGTCTTAGATATCCTGTTTTGATGATAAAGATATATGTTCTATCTCAGCCTGAATTTACAGTCTTGATGCAGTATCAATTGGTGAAATTCTGTGGCCTGCATTACAGAGGAGGCCAGAGTATATGATCAGAATGTATCCTTCAGGTCTTAATCTATAAATGGAATAATCACCAACCCCAAATCTGTCTGACAGGATGGGGCCCAGTATACCAGCAGGAATGCAGTACATAATCTGCAACTCATTCCATGGTCACTTAGTCTGGACTAGTATTTAAAGAGAACCAATATGGTGAAAGGTTTCAGAGTAGCAGCCGTGTTAATCTGTATTCGCAAAAAGAAAAGGAGTACTTGTGGCACCTTAGAGACTAACAAAGCTTATGCTCAAATAAATTTGTTAGTCTCAAACGTGCCACAAGTACTCCTTTTCTTCTTTCAATGTGGTGAAAGTGTAACACAAGCAGTGGTCACCAGTCTGCAAACTTGAGAGAGATGCGGAGAACTATGGGTTTTCCTCTTCCATAAAGAATGTTAGTTGTGTGTACTACATTTGTTAGTATTTAGTAAATATTAACCCTTTTACTCCTCTTTTCCTTTTTTGTATAGTGATTTCATTCACTTAGTTATTTTCCAGAAATCTTTATGGTATAATTAGCAAATAATGTGTTTGAATTCTAAGGCCAGAGTGCTGATTTATAGCCTGTGAGTGACCTGTATTCAGAAATTCCATATGATTGAGTACTGGACTATACAACTTTCTGGCTGGCATCTCCAAATCAGGGGAAGAGGGAATATCCAGGAAAGAGATTTCCTCATACTACTAAAAGTGCCTATAGAGATATTAGGAAGACTTGGAGACTGATAAAGAATTGTTATTGCAGATTTTTTTTTTTGTAATGATGAAATGGAGATCCATTAAATGAAGTTTTTGGGAACTGCTCATTGTCCCAGCTGTTAGTAATAATCTCTGAATTAGTTTCTTCTTATTTTATCAATCATGCAACCTAAAGATACCATAAAGGAAATTCCATAAGTAATGAAGTAAAACAAAAATGTGAACACATAACACATGGTGAAATTAATCATGGGAAAGTATTTTTCTCTCCAAAATGATAGAGATTTGTGGAATTAGTTGGGGAATGCAAAACTTCCAGCATTTCACCTGATGCAGAGAAGAGAGAAACAGTGGCCATCTCTTTACCTAACACCAGGGGTGGTAAAGTATCTATTCTTTCTGTATTCCGCAAAATGCTGTACTAATTTTTGATTAAATAATTCCATCTGAGGCTATGTGACAGTCTAAAGTTGTTATTGAGCTCAAATATTCAATACACTAGAGTCCTGTTTTAGAATACAAGGGATAATAGAAAAGGAGGACTTGGGGCACCTTAGAGACTAACAAATTTATTTGAGCATAAGCTTTTGTGAGCTACAGCTCACTGCATTCTGATAGTAGAGTTATCTTTTCAAATACTTCAGCTGCATTTGCACAATGTGGTGATGAATGGCTCATATGCCAGCACATCTTTGACCATTCCAGAGCTTCACATTTCTAAGGTGATTCTTTCAGGGGTTATTTTTCAGAGATCATGTATATAGCTCCAAGAACTGAAGAACAGGAATGGAGCAACACCGCAATAATATGGACCTGCCTGACATCCTCCTGACTTCATTCTCTTTCTTTCCCCATTAATGCTGTATTGACTGAGGTCTGCTGCACATTGCTAACATGTTTTCTCCAAGCTAGTCCACAGTTACTTTTAAAGTGCCTTGGATGATTTTCACAGGTGGATACCTAGTTTTCCTTTACTACTGACAATCTATATGCACAGAAAGCAGATTGCTTTGCTGCTGCCACCACATCTATAATGAACAAATGTTGCACCAAGGACATTTTCCCATTCCCTACAATAGACTATTTTGTCCTTCAAATGACTCCCTCATATCCTGGGACCAACATGGCTACAACTACACTGCATCTCAGGAATAGTCATGAGCAGTAATTCAACAGTTTTGATTATTCCCTGAGTATCAACTGTAATTGCTAAATTCTCCCCCTGCCAACTGTATTAATTTGAGATGCTCTTGATAGTATAGAAGACTGGGGAAATTTCTCTTTTATCCAAAGCTTTTTGCAGTAACTGCTTTTCTGTCCCTTTATTCCCTCTGGAGTCTGAAGTCCCAACTTAGCTAATTTACAGTCCAGACAGAGGATCCTGGATTCTCCGTCATTCCTGCTGGTTCTCTACTTAAATGATCACCTGGATGTTCTTCTAAGTTTTAGCTAATCACCTCCACATTCTCTAAAAGGAGAGAATTATCAGTACCTCCCTTTGCTGTTACAATGCTTATGCCCATCTTCATTTTTTCTTTCTGTCACTTTCCTTACAGGATGACAGTGCTGTTACTAACAGTATGTTTTCAGGAGTAGGGGGGTGCTCCTTACATGTCTTAATTTGGATTATATGGTTCCCCTTTTACTGTGTATTATCTGATGCTAACAATGTCTTATTTCACAATCACCGTTACACATTAACCTCATTGTTTAGCACTGAGATGGACCAACCCATAGCACTCACATCACTGTAACACTGGAACAGCTGTTTCTTTTCAGCACCAACCCTCCCTTAGCTGTTTTCTCCTGGCCTGTGATTTTGATGCTGTTATCTAACTAGTCTGGAGTTTTCCTGGAGCTTCCTTTACAGTTTGTTTTGAAAATCTCACAAATGAGGGCACCACAAGTAAGACACCCACATCCATCTGTAAGGATGTAAGTAATGTTAGTCTGATTTTTCAGATGTGTTGATCACATTAGTGGGTGCTCAATTCTTCTGAAAATGGATCAATTTTTATTTAGCTGCTTATCTAGAAAGCCAAAGACAGTGGGTGTGATTCTAAAGATATACTGGAGATTAAGTGGATTTGTGGGGTGAGGGATTAGACTAAAGTAACGTTTTCAAACAATCTCCCATTCTACTACCTCCAATTCAGCCTTCTCCCCCTTTTTTTTCTTTCGTGCTTCACCTCCTCACATAAGTGCCTCTTTCATTTATCCCATCCTTCCCTTCTTTTCTCGTTTAACTTACAAATGTTTAATCTTTTGATGGCTTTTATAAAAACATAGGTTTCAAATGTGGGGTGGAATGATGATGGCATTATGAGTTCCCTGACATTAGCTCTCATTTGAGTTTCCTTTGCCCATTTTTATTGTGAATGTACATTTGGTATTAGGTTCCAAATGATTTATGCCTCTAATCTTCTCATTGCGTAATTCCCATTGCAGTTTGACTTCGATACCTGGGAAGCTATTAGAGCGATGTATAAAACATTCAATTTGCATATATCTGTAGAATTATGGGGTAATCATTAGCAGGTAGCATGGATTTACAAATAACAAATCATGCCAAACCAGCCTGATTTCCTTTTTTGACAGGATAACTGGTTTTGTGGATAGGGGGAATGTAGTGGTCATAATATACCTGGACTTAAGCAAGGCTTTTCACACAGTTTTAAATGACATTCTGATAAGTAAGCTGGAAAAATGTGGGCTTTGCGGAACTACCATTAGGTGTACACATAATTGGTAAAACAGCTGCAAACAAACAATAACTATTAATGGAATGATGTGAGTTTGGAGGGAGGTCTTAAGTGGGTCTGGTGTTGTTTAACATCTTCATTAATTACCTGAATGTAGGTATAGAGAGCATATTGATCAAACTTGCAGATGACACAAAGCTGGCGGGGAGGAGCTGCCAACACTTTGGAGGATACAGCCAAGATTCAGAGGGATATTGATAAATTTAAGAACTGGGCTATAGAAAACAAAATGAAATTCAACAAAGACAAATGTAAGATGCTACACTTAGGGAAGAAAAAACAAATGCACAAATACAGAATAGTGGATAACTGGCTTGGCAGCATTCAAGGAGCTGAGAGTTGTGATGGATCACAAACTCAACATGAGTAAATAATGTGATGCTGTTGCAAAAAAAAAAGCAAGTGCAATTTTAGGTTGCATTAACAGAGGCATGCAAGTCACAGGAGGTGATAGTACCATTCTACTTGCTGCTGGTTAGTTCTCAGCTGGAGTATTGTGTCCATTCTTGGTCACCAGTGCATAGAAAGGATCCAGAGGCGACAAAGAAGATCAAAGGGATGGAACGCCAGCCATATGAGCAAAAACTGAAGGGACTGGGTATGTTTAGTTTGGAAAAGAGGAGATTGAGTTGGGGACATGATAGTGGTCTTCAGATACTTGAAGGGCTGCCATAAAAAAAGATGGAGAAAAGTTTTTCTCTCTTGCCACAGAGTGCAGGAAAAAAGGCAATGGGTTTGAACTATGGCATAACAGATTTAGATTAAATCTCAGGAAAAGCTTCCTAACTGTAAGAACAGTAGGACAATGGAATGGACTGGCTAAAGAGGTTGTGGAAGCTTCTTTACTGGAGGTTTTCAAATGGAGGCTGGATAGCCATCTGTCTTGGATGATTTAGACACAACAAATCCTGCATCTTGGCAGTGGGTTAGACTAGATGACCCCTGCAATCCCTTCTAACCCTAGGATGGTATGATTCTATAATGGTAGATGATTGTCATTTTGATAAGTTACAGATGCCTATGTATAGGATCACACTTTAGTTTAGTTCCTATCCATTAACTCAGTGGGATCACTCATTGTAGAAAATGGGAAATAGTTACTGCAGGACTGGGACACTGGACTCTTAAAATTCTTCCTGTCCTGTACACAATTTCCTGTCTTTCAATGTTAATCAGTGGCAATTCGTCTTGAATTCATGTGCTGTTAAAAAGCCACTCCTTTATATCAGGTAAATGTATTTTAAGATTGCAGGGTGAAAACCTAGCACCATTGAAGTCTGTGGTAAAATTCCCATTTTTGGCACCCAGATTTCACTGGAGTACTATAGCCTTGCCAGGATTACATGAGGGATTCGCTCTGTTAAACAATATTATATCGAAATAAGATTTCATTTTGCATACAACATGAGTTTCTTTGCTGTCTGCTGTGTATAGAATTGAACAAGCACCAAAGGTGGTCAGACATGTATTGTATGGTATTTCACTTATGATTTTTATGCTTAAAATACGACTAAAACCAAAGTGCTTTTATTTAACTAGCAAAGCATAGCCAATAACAAACAACATCACAGTCTAAAGTAGAATGTGTATGGGAATTACATTTCCCACTACATTTGACCGTGGGCATCAAAATCTTTCAATCCACCTATAGATTTTTAGTTCGGACAGAGGAGATAGGATAAGAAACCAATTGCTACTTGTGTGAATCTTGTATGCTACTGATCTCTGCTCATATGAGCTAACATCTATTTAAATGATGTAAAGTTCTAAAAAAAACTCAACTCAACAAAGCTGTGGTGAGGTTTAAAGTAGAGTTGATCAAAACCTTTTGGACAGAGTTTTGGTGTTTTGTTTTTTTTTAATTTTTGTTTTTGTTTTTACAAAATCAATTTTTTCACAAGATGTATCTGTTTTCCATGGAAAACTTTAACTTTTAGTGGAAAAAACTGAACAATTGAAAACAAAATTGGTCTAAACTTCTGTCTGAAAACAAAACAAAATAAGGAGAGAATTCATCTTTTATGTAGCTCACGAAAGCTTATGCTCAAATAAATTGGTTAGTCTCTAAGGTGCCACAAGTACTCCTTTTCTTTTTATGGGACTTGTAGTTTGTGTACCTTATATCACCATTCTCATCTATGGGTCAGGCTCCGTGGCTGGACTACCTCTCCCATGATGCACTGCAATAACTAATCAAGAAGGGAGACTGGTCCTCCAAAAAAGATAGAAATAGTTCAGCTGTTGCACACTCTGCAGGGAGGAGAATAGGGCTTGAGGCACTGCACCAGCCTTTCTGATATAAGTGTTTGGTTTTCAATTACCTTGTTGAAAATTCAAAGTTTTCCATGGGAAGAAAACACTATTTTCTGACCAGCTCTTGTTGTGGAAGATAGAATGGAATATATATATTTTTTTTAATTAGGACACTCTAGCTCTAAAAGAAAGTTTTAGAAAGCCCAGAAACTCTGGTAAATCCAGAAGGCACATACTGAGTGTTTCATAAACAACGAAGATTCTATCACTGTGTCTCTGCTTATCCATTCCTGCACTTACAGTTATTTGATGATAAAAAGGACATTAGACTTTAATTGTACATTTCTGTGTAAATATTATGGCTGAAAAAATCTCAATTTTTCAAGATATTAGTCAAAAATTGATAAAATATTTTACTTGTGGTTTTTGATCAGCTGTAATGAATATTGATTATACATTTGAAACATATATATTTTTTTAAACTACACATTTATAACCTTAATTCCATCTGAAATTTCTTTCTCTGAGATTCCTTTGCAGGTTTTTAGACAGTTTTTAATGATTTTTATATGTATAAACTGTTGGTAAACAGACTTTCTTCAACTTGAATCAGAGATGTGTGAGTGACTAAAGTGGAGCTTCAGGAGTTCTCACAACGATTATAAATTTTAAGGGGCTCTCTTTTGACTATCCTCAAAACTTATTGGCATTGCAGATTTCCTAGAGGAGGAAATTGCAAGAAAGTTGTAAAACATGTAACTGAGGGAGTTTAATTGAGTGTACAGACCACCCTTAAAATCTCTCATTTCCAAAGTTTTTGGTGCGTGACTTTACAAATTTTATGTTTTAATGTAGTATCTATCTATCGCATTATTTCATACATAAAAAGCAACCATGTAATTTTACCTTGAATTGCTTCCATTTTAGATTGGGGGAGTAAATAACAAAATGAGATAAAAATAAACTCTGCATGATGGAGAAAATAGTGTGTGTCTTTGCAACATGCTCCATAAGGTGTGTTTCAAATTAGCTGCTGCCTCTGCTGACTCCTAAAAATTTAAAGGTGCTGTATAAAGAAAACAGTAAGTGAATAGCTCCATATCCCTATATAGGCCTAGATTGTGCACTCTTTACTCATACTGGTGACTACTTACTCACAAAATTAGATCTAATAAAGCTAACGTGCATTAACACCAAAAAATGTTTTTTTATCCAGGTCTTAGAATGCTATATTTGAAAATGTATTGTTAAAAGCTGATCTCGCAGATATTTACTTCTAGTTTCTTGCAGTTAGTAAATCACTTCATAAAATAGATTGGTTCCTGAAAAGTTACTGGATGTGAGGTATAAAATCAAATCTCTGTCCTGTGCAGGTTGCATATTGTGCTCTCACTTTCAATGATTTTGTTATTTTAGGAGGGGTGAACCACAACCACCAGTGATGATGAAATGTTCACTACTCAGTAGAGACTGGTGTTAACTGTAGAATTCCACGGGGCCTGGGAGCAATACCATTGTTAGCTTCCTCTAGATAAAGCCAACAAGCATTAAAGCAACAACATCTGCAGTATTGCTTCGGTCATATACTGCTTGTTAGTAATACAGAGCAAGAGGGAGAAAATGCTGCTGACATTCTACAATTCCCATCTCCACTGCAAATGTGTATAATGTATTTTTTCTTTACGAAAATAATTACTATTAGTCTTTCATGCAAAACTATTTAACACAGTTGATTTGGTATTGTGCCATAGAAAATAATGGTATTCATTCATTTAATAAGCATTAGACCACATTGTGAACATTTTATGCGGCTTTTGTTCTCCTGCAGTGACTAAAATGAAAGGAAAGGGTGCATGGAGGGAATTACTTAGAAATACGCTGAATAGTTCTAAATAATTCAGATAACTACAAATCTGGAAGCTTGCCAGCAAGGAAGCAATGCTGATACTTATCTATTTTTTTTCTGCTTCACTTAATCAGATACATTTAAACTGGACTCTAGGAGGAATATTATCCATGAGGTGTACAGGGAATTAGCTAAAAGAAAAGGAGTACTTGTGGCACCTTAGAGACTAACCAATTTACGGCTGTTACTCTGAAACCTGTCATTATGCAAGGGAATTAGCTGAATCATTTCCACTGACTATAGCAAGAATTATGTGCCTAATTCCCAGCGTGTGCTCGAAAATGACCCCCAGATATTTCCAAACAAGCTGTTAAACTGAAAACAAAGCGGATCCAAAAATAGAGAATGTGGGGATGTTTCTGATATTTCATGTAGTTCACATTGCGGAAGTCTCTCTCCCCCACCACAGCTTTTATTGTTTCATCCACAACATATTCAAGTTCTGTAGTATTACTGCAATAGTTATTCAAGTCAGAGATCTGTGGAGAAGGTGGCAATGACAAAGCAGGGTAACTTCAACTTTTCTTCTATCACTGTTTAAGAATTCAGTTTAGAGGACTCTTTCCTTCTCCTCCCCCTGGATGGGTGAGTTGCTTTACTTTCCCTTCTGAATGGTGTGAGGTTTCTCAATGCCATGTAATATCATGCTATCATAATTGGAAGCATGGTAATTTTTGTTTGAACTCCATAGAAAACAGTATTTATTAGAAATTACAGCTGAAGGCAGATGGGAAATCATTTGCCTGAAACCCCACACTCTACAGTGCAGATGAAGTTCTTAAAGCTTTTCAGAAAGGTACTTCCTACAGTGTTCAACTTCAACAGATCTGATATGGTTGTCGATAGGAGTCTTGTCGACAAGAGATGATTGGTTCAGCCTGCATCAGATTCCATTATAAGAAACGTACGTCCCTCTCTTAAAAATGGCAGATGCTGAAATAAAGTTACATACTTATATCTTGCTTTATTTTGGTACCCAGAGTGTACTTTGGTGTCTGCATGGATGGAGATTAGAACTCAAGACCGTTTTTCTGAATGGTTTATATGCAAAGAACCTGAGCCTGTGAAGGGCTGATTACTTCTCACTTCTCTTAGTGCTTGCAAATCAACATTGGGGATCTCTCTTTGTTTTTTCTTCCTTCCTTGGGGAAGGCTTGAGTTTAGGAATGGATGGATTATGCAGCAGGTTTTGTTGCTAGGTTGGTTGGTGGGTGATTATTGGCTAAGAGAGAAAGTCTAAAATGTATATTAGGCTATACTGACTCTTTAAAGGCATACAAACTTAAGTTTGGCACTTATTGATCAATAACTGAAACTGGACAGGTATTAGGTCTATTCCCATTAAAGTCCATGGGACCTGAAGGTATTCAATATCTCCTAGGAAGATATTATATCAGACTGGAGAGTAGAAAGTGACATTGCTATTAGAGCTGGGTGAAACTTTTCAGGAAAATAGTTTGTTCACAAACACACACACAAAATGCAGTTTTGGTTGACCTGTAACTATTTGCAAATTTGGCATGAATTTGCTAAATTTTTCATCCAAAAAATAAATAAGCATTTGGGATTTAATACTTTCCCCAAAATAAGCAGTGGGAAAGGGGAAAGAGTAGTAGCCTCGTAACGGTTAGCCTAGTGGTTAGGGCACTCACCCAAGATGTGGGTTATCTCAGTTCAACACCACCTGCTCTAGTGAAGGGATGTGAATATAGGTCTCCCACATCCCAGGAGAGTACTCTAACCACATTAGCACTTGGGTGGGGCTTCCTCATTCTCTCCTGGTGAAGTTGTTTCACATTGAATAAACAACTAGCTATCAGAGCAGGGACTTGCAGTTTGGTCTGCTACATCTTAGATGAGTGCACTGTAGAGTCATTCTCACTCTTTCTTGCCCTAATAACTACTCAGTGTCATTATGAGTGAATATGAATGTCACTACAACTCAGCAGAACTTGGGAAAAGGGAGGGGCAGGAAGAGCTAGCTGCAGCCAGGATGCAACTCTAACTTATGCCACTGGCATAAGTTTCCTCAGTGATCTTACACCACTGAAGGATCAAGTGTAACAGAGCTCCCCTCCTCCCTTGTACTGGGGATGGGGTGGGGCTAGTGCAGGAGGTGGCTCCACTAGCATTTTTAGTCTTACACCAGTTTTATGCTAGCAGAAAGTTTCCCTCCACAAGGAGATAACTCTGTGGCCATGTGCAGCTAGAATATACCCCTTAAGTGGCACAGATCTGCTGTAGCAGACAAGAGATGGACCTGAGGCTGCAGAGGCAGCTGGTGCAGCTCATCGCCTTTGTCCTTCAGCCTCAGTTCCTCAGTCAGCTACTGCAACGTCTCCTCCTTCTCCAAAGCCATGATGAATGCTTCAAAATCAATATTGGGAGTATTATGAAGACAGCCAGCCCAGCCTAACATTTCAGACAAATGACTGAAGGCACTCCTCCTTTCACGGGGGGAAATGGATAACAAAGATGTAGATAGGCACACCAGCCTCTGTGTTACTATATTCTTCTCACACCTTTCAGACTATCATCCTCCCTACCTACGCACTTTTCTTTATACCTCTCCCTGCCACTTCATAATGTTCCTTGTATTACTCTGAATGCTCAGACACAGATCCCTGTTATATAAACGTAGGTCACTTTGTTTGTTGTGCATGCACAATATCTTGTGGAAGCACTTGATGCCTCACAAGATCCAGACCATATATATTAATTCTTTCACTGAATGGCAGCTTAACTGTTTTTGTTAAAAAGTGTATTACAAAAAATGGCCATTTTTTATAGCTCAACCAGAGGAAACTGCCTTCCATCATAAATGCTTTAATATATTAGGTGTTTAAAGAGAGGTACAACAAAGAGTTCATAATTATACTGTCATCAAAGGCTCCCCATGCCCCCACTTTCCTGCAGATACATGTTTGATGAAATAATCAAGTGATATACATAATCAGGAAGATGATTACTAAATCAATTAAAACACTGCTTAATTTGTTGCTCAGAGCAGCTGAAATTGGCACTGGGTTTCAGTTAATGTTTCCCTCCCTCTCAGCTGTTACAGTGGAAAGTAGTTGCAGAACCTAGCTTATCCTGTTATTTTTTCTGACCCTTCACGGTAGTGCTGGACTCTGGCACCACATCAGTCTTCTGATGGGGAAGTGTCAAAAACATTTCTTTGCAGCTTTTTATTAAGGCCCTAGACCAATGTCAAATGAATTTAAGGGAAAAACTCTGATTGACTTCCGTGGGCATTAGATCAGACCCAAAACTCCTTGAAGAATCCTCTACTCATGTACCTTTCACCCCTGTATATTATACATTTGTGAAAATACTAATGCCAAAAAAAATGTTAGCGAGGCTGTTGGAAGAACAATGCTAATGACACCAAGTGCATCTTCACCTTGACAGGCACATCATCCTGCTCTTGTCTTACTGATTATTATTTTTATTAAATATTTAACTTCATACCATAACTTTGCCTGGTGCTTCACAGAGAGGTTAAAAGTCATGATCCCTGCCCTAAAGAATCAACAGTCTCTCAGACATACATAGAAATCTATGAAGTGAGGGATGAACATTAAAACAAAGAAAGATAAGATGAGTTGCAATGTACTGTGAATACTTTACTTTTGTCCTCCTGTGAAGGAGGAGGTAGGAGGAAAGTAAGGTGACCAGATGTCCCGATTTTTATAGGCACAGTTGTGATATTCAGGGCTTTGTCTTATGTAGGTGACTATTAACAGCCCACCCCCATCCTGATTTTTCACCTTTGCTGTCTGGTCACTCCAGCCAGGGGTTCTATAGATAAAATGGGAATGGTGGTTGTCATAAATATAAAGGGAAGAGTAAACCTCTTTAAAATCCCTCCTGGCCAGAGGAAAAATCCTCTCACCTGTAAAGGGTTAAGAAGCTAAAGGTAACCTCGCTGGCACCTGACCAAAATGACCAATGAGGAGACAAGATACTTTCAAAAGCTGGGAGGAGGGAGAAAAACAAAGGGTCTGTGTCTGTCTGTGTCATGCTTTTGCTGGGGACAGAACAGGAATGGAGTCTTAGAACTTTTAGTAAGTAATCTAGCTAGGTATGTGTTAGATTATGATTTCTTTAAATGTCTGAGAAAAAAACTGTGCTGAATAGAATGACTATTCCTGTCTGTGTGTTTTTTTTTTTTGTAACTTAAGGTTTTGCCTAGAGGGATTCTCTATGTTTTGAATCTAATTACCCTGTAAGGTATCTACCATCCTGATTTTACAGAGGTGATTCTTTTTTACTTCTATTAAAAGTCTTCTTGTAAGAAAACTGAATGCTTTTTCATTGTCCTAAGATCCAAGGGTTTGGGTCTGTGTCACCTATGCAAATTGGTGAGGATTTTTACCAAACCTTCCCCAGGAAGTGGGGTGCAAGGGTTGGGAGGATTTGGGGGGGAAAGAGGTGTCCAAACTATGTTTCCCAGTAAACCCAGATAAAGTTTGGTGGTGGCAGTGGAAATCCAAGGGCAAAGGGTAAAATTAATTTGTATCTTGGGGAAGTTTTAACCTAAGCTGGTAAAAGTAAGCTTAGGAGGTTTTCATGCAGGTCCCCACATCTGTACCCTAGAGTTCAGAGTGGGGAAGGAACCTTGACCATGGTTGTTGGTGGAAAGTAAGAAAAAATAGATGTGAAGAGGTATTTGAAGGATATGGTGATTGACACAAATGCTGAGCACCCACAACTCTCACTGAAGTCAATGGAAGCTGAAAGTGCTCATCATCTTTGAAAATCTGACCACTTCTATTTGAATTCCTAAATATGGATTTAGGTTTTTTCACATTAGGGAGCTTTATTTGAACATGTCATCCTTAATGACACCATAGACTCTCAGTATTATATCATTCTACTGTAGATTAAGGCCTTGTCCAAAACTGGTACTCCTGGGAAAGGTTCATAGTCAGAAAACAAGATGAAAAGCACCATTAAAAATTTCAGAGAGTAGCTAAACAAACTGTTCATCCTTAAACACTGTTCTCTATAAATCCAGTCTTGACATTTTTAATCTCCTGAATTCTGCCTGATGTTGGTCAGATAGGACTCTTCCACATTGTCCATTCTCAAATGAAACAGAATGCCAATGTGAAAAGCCAGTATCTCTTCATTGTGGCCCATGCCTGGGTTCATATTGGCCATAGTAGGAATATCAAACCAGCTTGAGAAATCGCGGACACTTAACCAAAACTTGTAGACTACTTTGCAATTCCAAGAATGTGCCACAAAGTGGGGACAGATATTTATGAAACTTGTCAAATGCTTGTCAATCATAACTGGCACAGTAAGCTGTCTCTTGTGTGTGGATGCATCAAAACCATTCACTCCAAAATTACATAGCTGTGTGGACTGTTTAAATAGCTACCAGGTCAAGAAAGGTGATCAACTGCTTCAAACAACTGATGTCCCTTTGTGATTTCTTTGCTTCATATAAAGCATTCCATACATAATATGGCTTAATATTTGGAATGTGCATTTTACTTATTTTTTCAATATGCTACAGACAGTGGTTGCCCTTAAAAAGCTTTTTTCCTTTTAAGCTGTTTAACCATTATCTCTGTATATCCTCGTTCTAAGTAAAGAAAATACTTGCTCATACCTGTAATACATTCCTAACAATAAAATAGAATGTATTAGATAAAATAGAATGTAATTCAGCAATGTAATTCAGTAGCTACCTACAAAGATTGATGTATGTCCTCAACAATAGCCCCCCAGAAACCCATTGCTACCTAAATGGCATAAAACTTACTGAAGACCATCTTATTTAACATATAGTGCTTTTTATTGTGTGTATTTGATTTTCATCAGTTAAAAACTGATTCTATGTTATAAGCAATTCACCGCACTTTAAACATTGCACTAGATTGTATATCGACATGAGGTCCTTATATCTGGATATATGATGTGAATAAAAATTTAAGGGATTAATGCAAAGTTTGCCTCTTATAATCCCTACATTTTTTCTTGATTAGTTTCTATGGAGAAAGTCAATAGAAATATTATTTTGAATCTGTGACCAAATCCAGAGATGCTGAGCATGTGTAATTACCAATAGATGCACAGAATCCCGCAGGAGCTTGCCCCTGCAGATTTTGTAGCTGAAAAGTAAACAATCTCTGGCGCTACCGTATGTGCTTCTTGGACTTGATTCTGCAAAATGCTGAGTGCTCCTAGGAGGTGCGGAGCTCACACACTGAAGTACCTATGAGTTGAGGGTGCTCAGCAGCTTGAAGACTCCAAGCCCTTACTGACCATATTTCAGTGTGAACCATTCATCATTTATAATGTCCCATTGTGGGCAAATCTAGAGTTTATGTTTGAAACTTCAGCAAATATTTCCTGGAGGGGCAAGGGAGGCAAGTTATGCCAAGCTTAAAATGCTGAATCTGCAACATCTTCCATAATTCAGGCTTTCATACCCAATATTCCATAGAATAATTTCACTACATTATATTGTGTCATGTAGTTTAGATATGGGACTGGGAGGCAGCAGTTCTGACACACTGCATGTGCAACCCTGGGGAAGTCGTTAAAGAATCTCATAAACAATAGATGTGGCATTAGAGTGGGCATGTTTGACAGGCCCTTTGTAGTTAAAGTTCTCACACTATTTCCATTCTAGAGATCTTTTTGTTGTTGTTGTTGTTGGTATATAATTTGACAACCCTAACATTCTATTCTTGTGTATATTAATATGCCTATCATTGATTTTTATTGACACACAGGTACAAAAACCTGCTTATTATAATCATGCACAGCTCCCAGATCTAATTTGCCCACTGTGTAACACATAATTTGTCTCTTTTCTATTATATTTTTGTTAGTGCAGTAACATTTGATAACATGCCCTGAAGATTAAATTGTATTAGCTATGTACTCTGTCTGCTTATTCTGATACTCTAACTATAATACAGTATAGTAAATAATTATCTGTACAACAATATGTCACATTCCTTTTGGAATAAAGAATATACAGTACAATCCTTCCAGAATGAAACTAGGTTTTGCATCTTTTATTAGCTTTTATCTCTTCAGAACATAATGCCAAAATGAAAATAAAGTGTTACACTTCTATGGTAAATTGATTTACTTTTCCATTTGCCTAGCAATAATAGCTGTGGATATGAAACCAGATGATACACTTTTATTTTAATATACTAGTTGTCACAATATAAAACAAATTTCCTTGTGATAGCTAATATAGCTCAGATGCATATGTAATTTTGGCAGTTGGTACTCTAAAAAATTGTAAAATACTAAAATCATATACAAAGTATCAAAGCACTGTTGCCAAGGAACATATAACATGCTACCCTTTTGCAGGCATGTTATTTAAAGTTTTCTAAAAGTTCATTTTCTCTAAAGGGTAACATATTCATAAAGCAGACCCAAATGCCTTATGCTGTTCTGACCGAACATTATCTCTCCAGGAAATTGAAAATTCTCTATGAAAAAATGTATATTTATTTTCCTAAGAGTTCTTTCAAATTCTTTGTAACCTTGGTCAAGGATAAGTTCTAGTCTGTTGCTAACCAAGATCCTGAATAATAAAAAAAAAAAGCCAAAGATAAGCTCTTTATAGTTCAAGTTGTTTTTTTTCAAATACCTATCCTAATTGAAATTTCACATTATATAACCATAAAAAAAAACATAGAAAATGAAAACACTTAAGCAAATCCCTGTTAAAACACAGCTTTAACCTAACAAAAGCCAAGGTGGTATTTTGGCCTTTAAAATGTGATAAAGGCTTATATAAGGACCGCAACACAAAGGAACAGAATAGAAAGGTTGAGATAACAAAGGATTCATTTCTTTAATGTGAACAAAGTTCATTGAGCTTTATTTTCATTATTCAGCACTTCTTTTGTCAGCAGTCTCCAATGTTTCCTTCCTAAACATCCTAGACGCGTGATGAAATGAAAGAAAATGTAGGTCTGCAATTAGTTACCTGGTAATCGTATATGATTCAGAGAAATGAAACTGTTCATTCTGCAGTCTAAATAAGATATAGATCTCTATTCAGGCAATACATTAGCTTGCAGCATCCTTCATACAGAATATCACAAAATTCTTTTAAATATCTTACATAGTCAAAAGACAAAAGGTAATTTTTTTAAAGTGAAAGTGTAGAGTTTTGAGTTGTGTGACTGCAAAAAGTCCATGAGGTTTATAAATTATTATGTATAATATGTTGCAAGTGTATAGAAGGTGAGCTATGCTAAATACATACAAAATACATACCCTGAGGGGTTTATATTCTCTAGGCTAACGATAGGACTGTATAATGAAAGGACATGGAAGTAGCTGGTCATTATTATTGGAACTGGGGAGGAGTAAGAAGTAGGTGGCTATAAGTTCAGAGAGGTAAGGTGCACGGAGTCTGCTCTGGCTTTGATTGATTTGGAGATGGATATGAACAGACCTCTGGCTTCCTATACTCCAGCCCACTTGGCTTCTGACCTCTCTATTTCCTTTATCTACTCCCAAACTTCTTGGGTTTTTGCTTTATACCACCCTATGTGCCAGGATGTGCCTATACACCAGTCATAGCATCCCAACCCCCTTCCTCTCCTCTCAGAAAACTTCTAAAATTCCACCACTGTGTCACATATTGATTGTGGAATATACCATAGTACTGTTATTGTTCTGTTTGCATTGTCTCTGGCCAGTTTGTGGCCTTATTGGAAGCACACCAAACAATTGTCATAGGCCTCTGGTTTCCTAGAAATCACATATATGTCAACATGGCGCTATCTGACTAGCACTAAAAGGCCATAACAAGTTGAGTTCCATATGTTTCTCTGCTGCTTTTGCTTGGAAAATTTTCTTTAGTCTCAATACACTGGCTTCCTGGCCCACATAATGGGGCACCAATGCCCACAGAGCTTCAGAAGCGTATGTGTGGTAGAGGGAGGACACTGACCACGTAGCTGGAAGCAGGAGAGAATTGGCTGTGGCTGGTGGTGTCTAGACCTAGGTGAATAAGTAATCTTCTTTGGTTCACTAAAAGTTCTGAAAAATTGGGGGGGGAAATCATTTTGACCTAAAATGAATAAAAAAAAAAAAACTTAGTAACATGAAAGAAGTACCATAGATACATTTAGTTTTGGGGTCAAACAAAATGAAGCGTTTCATTTTGGTCCTGGGCACTTAATATAAAAGCAAAGGAAATGTAGGGCTGTATTCGCAAATGGAGGAGGAGGGAGTGGTGCTGCTGCCTCCACAACAACAACCTTTAGCCCAGTGGTCAGGACACCCACTTGCAATGTTGGAGACCCAGGTGGGGACATCTGCCTGATGGGGAGAAGGGTTTGAACCACCTCCTGAGGAGAATGTCCTAACCACTGGGCTATGGGATATTCTGGGGCAAACCTCTTTCAATCTCTCCTGTTGAAGCTGTTTCTCTGTACATAAATTATTGGGTCTGGTCTCTTCCCTGGCAGCTGAGTTCCCTAACAATCTGGGTTATAGAGTTATTCTCTCTCTCTCTCTCTCTGGCCCAATGACTTATGTAGTGATCAATATCTAATACTACTAAAATTTCCTACACCCAACCAACTCCCCACCCAAATCTCCCATCAGGGCCTATGTTCTATATTTCCTTATGTCCATCACATAGGCTTTCAGGGTAGTAATTATGAGCACAATCCACTCCATCTGTCATTCTTGTTTTCTTCACCTTCCCGGGGCTAGGGGCAGATTTTGAGAAACTAAGGGATAAACTGTACAAATAAACAGCTCTTTGGTAGGTGGTGGGATGAAACTAATTTGTTTACTTCTATTGTCCCACATAAATTTTTGTATTCAACAAAAATCTAAGACGATATGCATGCCTAAAGTAAAATAATGTTACCAGCTAGTAGTAATGGTTCAGCCTAATGTGGAGAACACTAATGTAACTGAAACCACTGTAATGATACTGTGGTCAGTGGGGCTTTGGGATGATTGGCTCTAGGATTTGCTGGTTTAAGCTGCCCTCTCAGAAATAGTCTAATTTACTACAGACATAGTTGTATATTTTCCCTGCATACACTAGGCAAATTGCATGTTTAATCTGACATGAACTGTAAACAACATTCAAGGTGGATAGAAATGGTATTTTACCCTGAAAATCAGGTATCTTATTACTATTAGTTCAAACCTGCTGATGGATATGACATTGTATGCATTCTTTCTTGTTCTAACAAAACTGTGAAGTGCTGTGTTTGTTGTTTCTTTCCTATTACTGCTTCTCTCTCCCAAGACCCTTTTCTTACTGATCTCCTGTTCTTTCATACTTTTCCAAGTGCCTCTTCCCTTTCACTGACAATTCACAGTTCCCAAGGAGCACAGCAGCAGTTAAATCATTTCAGTTATAATTACATGGAAATAGGATGTTTAAAGAGGATGTTGTAAGGGATGGAAAGCTTAAGTGTACAAATCCTCAAAATGTAAAATCCCTTTTAGGATACTACTTTGTCTCCTGGGCAATATGGCTCTTCTTCACCTAAATCTGAAAAGGTGATTGATCAAAAATTCCAACTATAAAATTAATGAAAATTAATTTTGGCAAATACTACAACTGAATCCTTGTAAGAGCTGTGACAGAAAAGTATCAACTAATGAGCATCCTCAGAATGACTCTATGCTGCAATATCTGGAATGGGTGGAGTATTGAGACCAAGTGTTAAGGCATGACAGATATAGAATTTAAAGCAAAGCGAATAGGGGTGTGTGAAGCTTCCCCTCCTCTTAAAAGCATTAGGTGAGTCCCGCTCCTTTCCCTGACTTCAGTGAGCCATCCTCTACTATAACTCTCCCTTTCCATTGGATGGTGTGGTATGTTTCCCTTTCTGTTTCAATCTTCTTTAGTCACTGGATACATTGGAATGCTGGAAGAGACTAATTTTTGTTTCCTAAATTCTGTCATGTGATATGGATGAGGGTGAAAAAATAGTTTAACGCTGTCACATGGCACAGGTAACTATCCGCTGATGCCAAGGGCTACTGGTAAACAGTATTGTTAGTCCCAGGCATGTGTGGGCCCCCCGAAATTAGACATTTTTAAAAAAATAAATATATCTCTTTCCTTGCATCCTGGATTTGGAGTCTTTTCTGGATTTTTGAAAGTTCAATTTTCAAATGTTTCTCTGCAACCAAAAGGGCTAGAATCCTTTGTATAAACAAATAAAAAACTAATTTTTTAAAGCTGAGAGTACCATGTGATCACGTGTCCGAAACCTGGGACTTTAAGAGGAAAAAACCCTACACCAAATAAATTAACATTTTGAGGGTTGGCTCCACTGGTTAACTTTCCTTCCCCATTCTCTCCCCCGACCCCCCAAAATAACTGAAATCAGATTTTCACCCTTATAACTATTGCTTACATAAGAAAATACTTGCATACTCTTTCAAAGCCATTTTGAATTCTTCTTTAGGTCTGATCTAAAGTCCACTGAAGTCAGTGGGAGTCTAACCATAGACTCTAATGAGCTTTGGCTCAGGTGTCTATTGTGCTTGCGTGTATGTACACAAGGGATGAGCCTGTTTGAAACATAGTAGCTTACATAAACACACAGCACGAAGCATACTGCTGGCTCTCAATAAATAATCACAATAAAAGGGATTTTCTCTTTATACAATGAGTAATTCTCACTATTGGTGCTCCTATGCTTTTAATTATTCAGGGTTACAGCATCAGTTGTAATAAATAAGATTCTTGAAGTAATTTGGAAGAATAATTTGCTGACACTGATATAATAGAACACCATCAATATTTTACTTTTTAAATAGATTTGTGCTTCAAATGGCATTCATCATCTTGAAATAAACAGGCGTAATTTTGAAATTGGTTTAAACGGAAGTAGTTCAGGGTACTTTTCATGTGTAAGGGACATTTCCTAACATCTAAAGCCAAAGCCTGTACTGCATTGCAGCCTCTGCGCTACTCATCTAGATCCGGCCAGCTGAGAATGCCTGATTGTGAGACCTCTCCACCTGTATAAAGGTGGTATATCTGGTTCTTGAAACCAATCTCACACTCACACACCTGTGTCTCTCCTCCAGCATCAAAGACAGAGCCCTGCTGCACTTTGGCAAATCTCAGCTGCTACACTGGCCCTTGGGAGCTTGGCTACTTTAACCTATGGTGTCAGCACTTGCTCCACATAAGTTATCAGGGCACTATAACTGGCTCCCTGGCAGACTCCTTCCTCCAACTATTAATTCCTTTCTTGACCTACTTCAGCAGCAATCCAAGTATGTGTTTTCTCTTACTCAGGGCAAAACTTGCAATCTCATCCTTGCCTTTTATGACTATAAATCTGTGTACACTTTCCAAGCAATGTCCAATTACAAGTTACAGTGTATCCCTCCACTAAGTAGTACTGTGGTGTCTGAACATAGGTATTTGTGTTCATAATATGGAAAAAAAAAACAAAAACAAAGTGTGTGAATCTTGTGAACATGCTGGTTTCTTTCTCAACGTCTTCACTCACTGAAACATCTCAGGACACAGGGAGGACACTGATGTCCTTCTGAAGGCATACTGTCTTTTGGTTACTAATAGGACACTGGTTACTTATAAAAAGGTATTTCTGGCCAGCTTGTATTGACTTGAGGATGGTCTTCAGCATCTGTATAAAGAGACTACTTTGTCTCTAAAACCAAATTAAATTTACATTCCTCTGATAGCCAGGAAACAAAGACAAAAGCTAACTCATTCCAAGGAGAAGCTGAAAGACTTCCCCCAGTGAATCTTGTAAAGGGAAAGTGAAATTATCTAAAATCATCTTGTATGAGCGTACGATAGGAAAGAAGTGCACACTATCTCTCTATCAGTTCTATAAATTTGTCTAGCTGTACCATTTCCCGCCTGCATCTTTACTTACTTCCAGATTTCTGTCCTGCTTAGTGGGACCCTCTTCACAGTATGAAATCTATATCTATTTGTGTGGGGTATGAAGGAAGATCTGTTCTTAACTACTAACGGAAACAAAAAAACACAGATTATTCTAATATCTGCAGAGCTAGCACACTGATCATTAAGTGGATATGATATTTCTGTAAATGATTTTAAAATGTCAACAGCCTTTTGCTATTTATTTCTTAAGAATAAGCCTAGTATAGCTAGAAGGGTACTATCATTTGTTCCTAAATCCATAATAGTCTGATGCTAACAGCACCCGACTAAGTGAACCAAATATTGACTAACAGAAAAGTTATAGGTAATATTGTATGGGAGGTTAAGCATAATTGATATTCATGCTTCATAAGTTTGCCAAACTTTTTGTTTTCCCATCACTACAGCCTATTACTAAATTATTACATTTTTTGCCTTCCTTTCTCCCTCACAGATCCACCAGTCTGGTCCCCTTCTTGCTCCCTCACCACACTGGTCTTGACTTTATGAAAAAGAAATGCATTGCTTTTGAATGCAACCTTGAAAATCATGTTAACTAAACCAGTTTAAAGATGGTTCTAATGGTTCAGATATCAAAAGGGGTGATTTAGATTAATTTCTGAGGTTGAGCAAAGGATCTTCAGGGTTCTAATTTATTATATCTATTCTGTACATCCCTAAAATAGACTCTAAAACCACACAAATATTAATTAAAAGATGCTGCATTTTTTGTGTGGTGTGATTCTGTCCTCCAGAATAGCAGAACATGTTTGTCGAAACAGTGCAAAGAGAAAGAGATGCTTTCCTCCTAGGAGAGACAAATCCCTTAGTTCCTCACTATAAAGTTCTTGGAACATTCAAGTGATGTATTATAATCCCAGTAGGTGCTTCTATAAGAAATATTGAATTCTTGTCATAAACCATTGTTATACTCAATTTGCTTTCTTCACTGAAGCTGAAGACCATGCTAAAAATCTGCAAGAATTCTCTACGGTGAATTTCAAGTAATTTTTCCCCAGTGGTAGTAACATGCCTTTCTATTTACTGTGTTCAC
The DNA here is from genome assembly GCF_965152235.1 of Eretmochelys imbricata. Taxonomy (NCBI): domain Eukaryota; kingdom Metazoa; phylum Chordata; order Testudines; family Cheloniidae; genus Eretmochelys; species Eretmochelys imbricata. Next base: position 87,963,566 of record NC_135572.1, on the reverse strand, counting down.
CTTTTTGTGTTTGCTTCCAAGACACTTGTCTAAACTGATCTATGCCTACCGCAATCTATGCCTAGCTCAAATTTTTTTATAAGCTGACTTTAGTCATGTTCCAGTCATTCAACTGTACAGAACAGCCTAGCTATTTATAGCATTCTTGTATTCTGTGATACCTGAACAACTTCTAAAGCAAAAATTTCCCATTTCTTGGCTTTATAGTCCAAATGAAAGACATCCATTTTCATTTGTGTTGAATACTTTTTTCTTTTTTAAACACTATCCAAAACAACCATGACACCATAAGTATAATATGAGTGTAACAGATAATACAGCTTTGGAGTTACTGCTAAATTGCTATGCAATCAACATATGATTGGGCCTGATGAAGAACGTGTTTTTTTTAATTAATACAAATGTTTACAAAGCTCTGTATTTAAAATATTGTTTCCTATAGATTATCGTGTGCTGTAGTTTCACAATATAAACATTCTACTGTGAAACACCAAGTCCTCATTCTCATTTGAAGATGACTTACTGATACATTGTGAAAAGAGTTGTTTACTACCAGAGAAATATGAACTGCTATCTGGTGCTAAATGTCCTAGAAGTAGACTGCTTGCTGGAGGTTATTTTCTCTATTTTGATGCCAGATCTTGCACTCTTTGTATGAGTGCAAAACTCTTTAATAGCTTCCATCATCCCCTAATGCTTAGGAAATTCGGGACTATTCTAACTATAGCCTGTTCCAGTTAGTTTTCTGCAGAAGGTTCTGGGATTTACCCATACAGATCCAATATATATTTTGTTTACTTTTACATCTTCACATGCTCTAGTGCTTGAAAGTGCTCAGATCTAGAAAATGGATCCCTTTGGAGTTCCTGGAACTTCAAAGCCATGCTATAAATCTAGCAACAAGGCTGTATGTTCACTAATGACAGTAAACATCCCCCAGAAAAGTTGATGTCACTCAAGGAAAGTGATAGAAAGTCCCAGCTACGCGATGAAGGTGTTTAACTTATTAAATATTAACCTACAAATCAATACATACAGTACAGTAGCCAGATTCATAGCAGTCAATTCAGTGAAACAGCTAGAGAATGGAGGTGATTAATGCATGTTCCCTAACATATTCAAAGTGCTGTGGGTACATATAAAATCTTCCATCTGATGTCTGTGTTTTCTATCTGCAACAACATCTTACAAAGCATACAGATTTAATCTTGACAGAGAATAGTATTTATCATAGTAAAATAATGCAGAATAGAATTTTATAACAAAAACCTTTAGGGAACGTGAACTGTAAAATACTCTAGCTACCATTTAATAAATAGATAAATTAAAGCAGAACACAATTTACAACTCAGGATGACAATCTGATATCTGTTGCTAGGAAAGCAGTTTGAACATTATTAGAGCTGTGCCCATTTTTTTTTTTTTTTATTTTGTATTTCTTATTTTTTTGTCAGATGCTGAACCAAAAAATTTGGAAAATCATTTTGAGTCAAAAAAACATTTTTTTTTAATTTTGGTGAAACAAAAAAGAAAAATAGAAATCAATGTATTTCAGACTGAGCAATGGGCTTTACCCGGTTCAAAATTAAGCATTGAATTTTTGAAGTGATATTTTTTCTTTTAGTAAATAAAAATCAAAACAAAATTTGTTAGGAATCAAAAGCAATTTTTTGTTATTTAAAAAGGCTTTGAAATCAAATGTTTACAGCCCCCCTCTCCCCCCCCCCCGCAAAAACAAAATAAAACACAAAAACAAAAAACCAACCCACCACAACTATTTTTGGTGAATTTGACCAAAAAAATGCAAAATGTTTCTATCAGCCAAATATGCATTTTTTTTGGTGAAAAACAAAGCTTCCTTCAAAAAAAAAAAAGGTCTCATTCCGATTTTAATGCTCCTTCCTCAACTGTTATGGAAACCTTTCTCACAGGTCAAGCAGGAAGATGCTACGGAGTTATGGAAGATTCAAAGACTCCAATATTAATTTATAAATGTTACATGCATCTTTATGGGTTGGTTAGTGACTTTAATCCTGGCTTCATGGGTAAGATAAAGAATGCTTCTTGCAGGAATTGAAGACAGCAATGCAGGTAACAAATCTCTTAAAGTTTTACCCTTCTTCCCTCTTAGGGAAGAAGAACACTGACTGGTTTAACCTGGTTAAAAAGGCCTAAGAAGACAAAGGACTTGAAACTGTAGAAAATGAGAGACCTGACCTGAGGGAGAAAAACAGACACCATCTGAGAACTAACAGGCATGGCGCTGAACAGCAGAAATAGGCCCTACAGGAAAACTTGGAATATTTTAGACCTATCAGGGCCCCCATGTGGAAGATGGGTAACAGCTAGTAAGATAGGCATGTGTATAAACTGTTTGATGTTTTCTCTGAAATGCCTTTCCTCTGAATAAATAGTATTTTGCTTTATGAAGGCTAGCTGATCACTGAGTAACCTTGTCCTTACCCCTGAGAAAACAGAGCTCCAGGTGCTGAACTAAAGGCAGACCTGCTGAGGTGATCATAATGAATCGAAGGACTCTGAAGTGAAAGACTACAGTTGGGAGGGAGAAAATTGCAGGATTCTTCCCTAAGAAAAGTGATGCCCTGATGCCTGAGACCTAACTTAAGTGGGGCTCCCCTGAGGAGGCCACAAGGGGGTCAGAAGTGCAATTAATTGAGGAAGAGTGATAGAAACAATAAAGTATGACAAAAAATAAAGGAAGCCAGTAAGGATGCTAATGGTAAAAATAAATAACTATGATATGATATAATTACAAAGGTTAACTACTGCAAAACTTAGTGTCTTGAAATTTAAATACATTAAATCAATTATACTGTACCACTGCACAATGGGACCATCATTGGGATCGGCTGGCTGATTTCTTGTACGTACGCAGAAGTGGTTAGTCACTTTATGGGTTAATTCAGGGAAAGGTTTTCATGCAGCATGAAAGAAAATGCTGAGATATTGTAGGGGAAGCAGACAAATAGTTATTCAGTGCAGGCATTTGAGCAGAGCAGAGAGGGAAGAATGCTTTAATAAGAGACAAGAGCAGACAAGTAGGGTGTCAAGGTTCCTCCCCCACTCTGAACTCTAGGGTACTGATGTGGGGACCTGCATGAAAAACCTCCTAAGCTTATCTTTACCAGCTTAGGTCAAAACTTCCCCAAGGTACAAAGTATTCCACCCGTGGTCCTTGGAATGGCCGCTACCACCACCAAACTAATACTGGTTACTGGGGAAGAGCTGTTTGGACGCGTCTTTCCCCCCAAAATACTTCCCAAAACCCTGCACCCCACTTCCTGGACAAGGTTTGGTAAAAAGCCTCACCAATTTGCCTAGGTGACTACAGACCCAGACCCTTGGATCTTAAGAACAATGAACAATCCTCCCAACACTTGCACCCCCCCTTTCCTGGGAAATGTTGGATAAAAAGCCTCACCAATTTGCATAGGTGACCACAGACCCAAACCCTTGGATCTGAGAACAATGAAAAAGCATTCAGTTTTTTACAAGAAAACTTTTAATAGAAAATAGAAGTAAATAGAAATAAAGAAATCCCCCCTGTAAAATCAGGATGGTAGATATCTTACAGGGTAATTAGATTAAAAAACATAGAGAACCCCTCTAGGCAAAACCTTAAGTTACAAAAAAGATACACAGACAGAAATAGTTATTCTATTCAGCACAATTCTTTTCTCAGCCATTTAAAGAAATCATAATCTAACACATACCTAGCTAGATTACTTACTAAAAGTTCTAAGACTCCATTCCTGGTCTATCCCTGGCCAAGCACAGCATACAGACAGACACAGACCCTTTGTTTCTCTCCCTCCTCCCAGCTTTTGAAAGTATCTTGTCTCCTCATTGGTCATTTTGGTCAGGTGCCAGCGAGGTTACCTTTAGCTTCTTAACCCTTTACAGGTGAGAGGAGCTTTCCCCTGGCCAGGAGGAATTTCAAAGGGGTTTACCCTTCCCCTTATATTTATGACACGCCCCCCAAATCTCAGCTAGGGTGAAACACTGGCTGGGATTTCTTCCTGGAGCTCTAGGAAAAACAGAGTTAATAAGACACATGCATCTCTAAATATACTACCAAGTACATAAAGACTAACAATATTTTCCACATCTTAAGGACGATTTTAACCAGTTGATTCTGGGAACTTTCACGGGAGAGTGCATCAGCCACTTTGTTAGAAGCTCCTGAGATGTGTTGGATGTCGAAATCAAAATCTTGGAGAGCTAAACTCCATCGAAGAAGTTTTTTGTTAGTTTCTTTGACGGTGTGAAGCCATTTTAGTGCAGCATGGTCGGTCTGCAGGTGGAAACGCCGTCCCCAAACATATGGGCGTAGCTTTTCCAGAGCGTAGACAATGGCATAACATTCTTTTTCAGTGACTGACCAGTTGCTTTCCCTCTCAGACAGTTTTTTGCTGAGAAACACTACAGGGTGGAATTCTTGATCAGGTCCTTTCTGCATTAAAACTGCTCCCACACCACGCTCGGATGCATCTGTGGTTACTAGGAACGGTTTGTCAAAGTCTGGGGCCCTTAGTACAGGGTCAGACATGAGTGTCGCTTTAAGCTTGTTAAAGGCCTTCTGACACTTTCCGGTCCACTGAACAGCATTTGGCTGTTTCTTTTTGGTTAGGTCCGTCAGTGGGGCAGCGATTTGGCTGTAGTGCCGTACAAATCGCCTGTAATAACCGGCCAAGCCTAAGAAGGATTGAACCTGTTTCTTTGACTTTGGGACAGGCCACTTTTGGATAGCATCCACTTTGGCCTGTAGGGGGCTGATAGTTCCTTGACCCACCTGGTGTCCAAGGTAAGTCACTCTGTTTAGGCCTATTTGACACTTCTTAGCCTTAACAGTTAGTCCTGCCTCCCTTATGCGCTCAAGGACTTTTTGTAGATGTTCCAGGTGGTCTGCCCAGGGATCCGAAAATATGGCCACATCGTCAAGGTAGGCGACTGCATATTCTCCTAATCCCGCTAGGAGACCATCTACAAGTCTTTGGAAAGTGGCGGGTGCATTTCGCAGCCCGAAAGGGAGTACATTAAATTCATACAGCCCGAGATGTGTGATGAAGGCTGACCTTTCTTTGGCAGATTCATCTAGCGGTACCTGCCAGTACCCCTTTGTTAAGTCCAAGGTAGAGATGAACTGGGCCCGTCCCAGTTTCTCTAACAGTTCATCTGTGCGTGGCATTGGATAGTTGTCTGGGCGAGTTACAGCATTTAGCTTACGGTAGTCCACGCAAAAACGTATTTCCCCATCTGGTTTGGGAACTAGAACCACTGGAGATGCCCATGCACTTTCAGAGGGGCGGATTACACCCATCTGTAACATATCCTGGATCTCCCGTTCTATAGCAGTTTTAGCTTGAGGAGACACCCGGTAAGGTTGGACCCTAGTTGGGTGAGCATTACCTGTGTCAATGGAGTGGTATGCCCGTTCAGTCAGTCCTGGGGTGGCTGAGAACGTTGGCGCGTAGCTAGTGCACAGCTCCTGGATCTGCTGTCGCTGCATACGCCCAAGGGTCATGGAGAGGTTCACCTCTTCCACACCACCAGCACATTTCCCTTCGTAGTAGACACCTTCAGGCCACTCAGCATCGTCTCCTCCCTGGGCTGTAAACTGACAAACCTTTAATTCTCTGGAATAAAAGGGCTTTAGAGAATTAATATGGTACACCTTAGGCTTTCGGTTGGAGGTGGGGAATGCTATGAGATAATTAACAGCTCCCAGGCGCTCCTGGACCATGAATGGCCCTTCCCACGATGCTTCCATTTTATGGGCCTGGAGCGCCCTTAAGACCATGACCTGGTCTCCTACTTTGAAGGAACGCTCTCTGGCATGTTTATCATACCAGGCTTTTTGCTCTTTTTGAGCATCCTGTAAGTTTTCTTTAGCAAGGGCTAAAGAGGTTCGGAGGGTGTTTTGTAGGTTGGTTACAAAGTCCAGAATGTTAGTTCCTGGAGAAGGTGTAAATCCCTCCCATTGCTGCTTCACCAACTGCAATGGCCCCTTAACCTCACGGCCATATACAAGTTCAAATGGGGAAAACCCTAAACTGGGATGTGGTACAGCTCTGTAGGCAAAGAGCAACTGCTGCAACACTAGGTCCCAATCATTGGAGTGCTCATTTACGAATTTACGTATCATGGCCCCCAAAGTTCCATTAAACTTCTCCACCATGCCATTTGTTTGATGGTGGTAAGGAGTGGCAACCAAGTGATTTACCCCATGAGCTTCCCAAAGGTTTTTCATAGTTCCTGCCAGGAAATTAGTCCCTGCATCTGTGAGGATGTCGGAGGGCCAACCTACCCTGGCAAAAATGTCTGCTAGTGCCTGGCATACACTTTTAGCCCTGGTGTTGTTTAGAGCTACTGCTTCCGGCCATCGGGTGGCAAAATCCATGAAAGTCAGTATGTACTGCTTTCCTCTGGGTGTCTTTTTTGGAAAAGGACCCAGAATATCCACAGCTACTCGCTGAAATGGAACTTCAATGATGGGGAGTGGCTGGAGAGGGGCTTTGACCTGGTCTTGGGGTTTTCCCACTCTTTGGCACACCTCACAAGACTGGACATAGGTAGAAACATCCTTGCCCATTCCCTCCCAGTGGAATGATCCCCCCAAACGGTCTTTGGTCCTGTTCACCCCAGCATGGCCACTAGGGTGATCATGGGCTAAGCTCAAGAGCTTGGCCCGGTATTTAGTTGGAACTACCAACTGTCTCTGAGGATGCCAGTCTTCCTGGTGTCCACCAGAAAGAGTTTCCTTTTATAAAAGTCCTCTTTCTACAACAAACCTGGATCGATTAGAAGAGCTGAGAGGCGGTGGGTTGCTCCGTGCCGCCGTCCAAGCTCTCTGGAGGCTTTCATCTGCTTCCTGTTCGGTCTGGAACTGTTCCCTTGATGCTGGAGACATCAGTTCCTCATTGGATTGTGGACCTAGGCTTGGTCCCTCTGGAAGCGATATGGGGGATGGAGCTGTTTCTGTTGACTGTGAACCGCTCTCCGCTGGTGCACTATGTTGGGATTCAGGCTCCGGCTGAGCCTCTTGTGTAGGGTTATCGGCTGCTGCCAGTTCAGGTTCAGTGGGGCCCTCTGGTGTTGAGGTTGCAAGTACTGGATTCAGTGCTGGCACGGGGTCTGGTGTTGGTTGTTCGGCTGGTTCCGGTTCTGGGACTGGTTCCGTCTGGGTCTCTGGGACTGGATCCACTACTGCTGTTGCAGACATTGGCCTGGGGTCCGGGTCCATCACCTCTGACTGGGTCCTGATAGAAGTTTCCGGAACAGAGCTAGGCCTCACGGCTTGTTTAGCCTGGCTGCGGGTGACCATTCCCACCCTCTTGGCCTGCTTCACATGATTGGCCAAGTCTTCCCCCAACAGCATGGGGATGGGATAATCATCATAGACTGCAAAAGTCCACATTCCTGACCAGCCCTTGTACTGGACAGGCAACTTGGCTGTAGGCAAATTGAAAGAGCTGGACTTGAAGGGTTGAATTGTCACTTGGATCTCTGGGTTGATTAAATTGGGGTCCACTAAGGAAGCATGGATAGCTGACACTTGTGCTCCGGTGTCCCTCCACGCGGTGACCTTCTTCCCGCCCACACTCACAGTTTCCCTCCGCTCCAAGGGTATCTGGGAGGTATCTGGGCCTGTGGACCTCTGGTGTGATTCCGGTGCAATGAACTGTAATCTGTTGGGGTTCTTGGGGCAGTTGGCCTTTACATGCCCCAGCTCGTTACATTTAAAACATCGTCCAGCTGACGGGTCACTGGGGCGAGGAGGGTTGCTGGAGAACGGGATGGCCGGACGATAAGGGGTCTGGAGGGTTCTTTGGGAGGTAGGTGGGGCCTTGGGCAGCCCCCGGTAATAGGGTGTGGTCTGGGGTGGTCCCTTCTGGTCTCCGCTCCAACTGCGACCAGTTTTCTTCTTCTCTGCCACCTCCACCCATCTGGCTCCAATCTCTCCTGCCTCAATTACAGTTTTGGGTTTCCCATCTAGGATGTATCTTTCTATTTCCTCAGGAACACCCTCTAAGAATTGTTCCATTTGCATTAGGAAGGGCAAATTTACTGGAGATTCAACACTTGCTCCTGATATCCAGGCATCCCAATGTTTCACAATGTGGTAGGCATGTCGGGTAAATGACATGTCTGGTTTCCACCTTAGGGCTCTGAACCTCCGACGAGACTGCTCGGGTGTTATCCCCATTCTGACTCTCGCCTTGGATTTAAACAGTTCATACTTGTTCATGTGTTCTTTAGGCATTTCAGCTGCCACCTCAGCTAAGGGTCCACTGAGCTGCGGCCTCAGCTCTACCATGTATTGGTCAGTAGAGATGTTGTACCCAAGGCAGGCCCTTTCGAAGTTTTCTAGGAAGGCCTCAGTATCATCGCCTGCCTTGTAGGTGGGGAACTTTCTGGGATGGGAAGTGGTACTTGGAGAAGGATTACTAGGGTTTGTTGGGATATTCTGCTGAGCCTTTATCTTCTCCATCTCCTCCACATACTTCCTCTCTTTTTCCTTCTCCTCCAGTTCTTTGTCCCTCGCTTCCATAGCTCTCCAGTGAGCAGCCGCTTGGTGTTGTTCTGCTTCTCTCGCTGCCTCCCTTTCTTGTTCCTTCTTCAGCTGCATGAGTTCTATCTGTCTTTCATGTTCCCTTTGTCTTTCCTCAGCCTGAAATTTGGCTAATTCCAGCTGTAGTCGAGCTGAGGATTTGGTCATTCTAACCTCTCTGTTTTTAACTAACTTTACACCCGAGGTTTAGAAATAAACAAACAAAACTTGGCTGTAAAATTTTGCTGTGCTGGAATAGAATACCTATTCTCTGATAGTGATTGTCAGCCTACAGAAAAAGACAATTCCCTTGTCTCTGCTCTGGGCCCAACTTAAAGCAAAAAACCTCCAGCTACTTGGAAACCTGCTTACCCAGCCCAAAGAAAAAAAAAATTCCCTTTCAAACCTGTGCTCCTTGTAAAACAAAAAAATCAAAATCCAAAAAAAAAAAACCCTGCCACTTTTGTCTCCAGGCAAATGGGTAGAGCACACACCCCCTATTTACTTTTAGGAAGGAAAAAAAAAAAAAAAACCTCTGGGTTGGAAGACTGTGAATTTCCCTGCAGGAGTTAAGTACCCTGCCTCCAGGCAAAGAAAACCTGCAATTCACAAGATAATCCCCTTTTGTCTCTGCTTTGCCACAAAGCAGAGAAAAACAATCTGCTTTCAGTTTCAACTGCTTTCCAAAGGAAAAAAAAAATTCCTTTTTAAAATCTGTATTTCTAGTTCAAAAAATCTCAACTGGATCTCAAAATGATTTCAGGTTAATCCCACCACTATGCCACCATGTCAAGGTTCCTCCCCCACTCTGAACTCTAGGGTACAGATGTGGGGACCTGCATGAAAAACCTCCTAAGCTTATCTTTACCAGCTTAGGTCAAAACTTCCCCAAGGTACAAAGTATTCCACCCGTGGTCCTTGGAATGGCCGCTACCACCACCAAACTAATACTGGTTACTGGGGAAGAGCTGTTTGGACGCGTCTTTCCCCCCAAAATACTTCCCAAAACCCTGCACCCCACTTCCTGGACAAGGTTTGGTAAAAAGCCTCACCAATTTGCCTAGGTGACTACAGACCCAGACCCTTGGATCTTAAGAACAATGAACAATCCTCCCAACACTTGCACCCCCCCTTTCCTGGGAAATGTTGGATAAAAAGCCTCACCAATTTGCATAGGTGACCACAGACCCAAACCCTTGGATCTGAGAACAATGAAAAAGCATTCAGTTTTTTACAAGAAAACTTTTAATAGAAAATAGAAGTAAATAGAAATAAAGAAATCCCCCCTGTAAAATCAGGATGGTAGATATCTTACAGGGTAATTAGATTCAAAAACATAGAGAACCCCTCTAGGCAAAACCTTAAGTTACAAAAAAGATACACAGACAGAAATAGTTATTCTATTCAGCACAATTCTTTTCTCAGCCATTTAAAGAAATCATAATCTAACACATACCTAGCTAGATTACTTACTAAAAGTTCTAAGACTCCATTCCTGGTCTATCCCTGGCCAAGCACAGCATACAGACAGACACAGACCCTTTGTTTCTCTCCCTCCTCCCAGCTTTTGAAAGTATCTTGTCTCCTCATTGGTCATTTTGGTCAGGTGCCAGCGAGGTTATCTTTAGCTTCTTAACCCTTTACAGGTGAGAGGAGCTTTCCCCTGGCCAGGAGGAATTTCAAAGGGGTTTACCCTTCCCCTTATATTTATGACATAGGGAAAGGCATTGTGGGGAGGGCAAGAAACCTTAATCTGATGTGGTAGAAGACCAGAAGCTCGTGAGGGATTTAAATGGTTGGGTGCGGCGGATTGGGAAGGGGTCAGTAGCATGGTCATGGTGAAGGGTCTGGAAAATGATCAGCTGTGTTTTGAATGGACTGGAGAAGTGACTTAAATATAAATAACTATTACTCATTATTTTTGTGTTAAAATTTGTAATGTGAATTATACAGTCACCCTAGAGCCTTGGAACCATCTGGGTACTACGCTAACGTGACAGGCTATGGAAAGAAATGACAGCATTGCTAAGAACAATAACTGAAAGCAATATGTGTGTTAGCGGCCTAAAAAAATATGAGGGTTATTTTTTGAGTGTAATCTTAAATTAATTCATTACAGCAATCAGTTACTTTAAAATATTATCTGATTACATGTAAAATAACCAATTAGAGTTACTAGTTAGCAACTCTACATACATCTGCTTCAGGCAGGAATTTGTCCTAGAAATGGAAAAGAAGCTGATGTAAACTGATATGTGCACAGCCATGTCTCTTCTACTGATTATTACCTCCAGTTTCCTCCCCGCTTTCCCTAACCCTCAGCACACTGTCACTGTTTTTTTGTTTTTATTTTATTTTTCTTTCTGTCACAACAGCAATATTTTACAAATTGTTCTCATTTTCAAAAACTAAATGTGCTTCAAGGTTGTATGGACCAGATCCTCAGCTGGTATAATTTGAGGTAGCTATACCGAAGCTAACAGAGATTCAGAGCGATACCAGCTGAGGCCCTGCATCCCCTATGTACAGTTCTGTGGGATTACTTCCCCTTCTGTCATTCCACTTCTGCTATGCTGAAAATCATGTGCCTATCTCTGAAGGGTTATGCCCTTCTCTGCAGGCAGCACATGCTGCATTGTTGTTTTTTTGTATCCTATAATGAGGCACATCATTATTTGTGTGTGGGGGTTCGTGTGTTTGTGTGTGTGAGTGAGTGAAAACAATGTCATTTCCCAAAAGATAATTTAATCTAAATTTGAGGGATATCACAAGGAACAGTGTCTATTGCTGAAGAGAGGAGAGAGACACAACAGAAAAGAAACGGAAAGAGATCCCTTTTAGAACCCAAGTTAATTCTGTCAAGCATATTTGTGTGTATCTCATTGTTCACTATTGCAGAGTAGTGACATCAAAAACCTGTATCTTGGGAGTCTGGTAACAAATGTGTATAATTCTGGGTCCTCCTTTTGCCATTTTTTAGTGTGCCTTATTTTAAGTCTTTGTCATGCTTTTGAAGCATATTTGGGCTTTGAAGATTTAAGAGCTATGCTTGCAGTCTACAACATAGAGACACGGCCCAATCCTGTGCCCACTAAAGTCTATGTGAATTATGCCAATAAGTTCTGTGGATCAAGCACAGAGTCTTTTCTCTTGCTTCTGAAGAATAGGTGTCTTTTTATCACTGCTATATTTTCCTTCATCTTGGCAGATGTCTTTTTTTTCATTTCCTTCTCTTCCTGTATATTCACTCCACAGTCTTATCCCATCACTAGTCTTCCTTTCTGTACTTGGTTCTATTTGCACCAAAAAATGGCATGCCTGCAATGAATGAAGCAAAGGTGTTCTAAGAGTTCGAGCAGAACAGATGTGCAGGAAAAAGCAATGGAAATTTTAAAATCCATGTAGTGGTGACTAAAACATAACGAACACCGTGAACGTGCACTGTAGACCTTTTCTGAAAAATCCTTTTCAGAGGTGCATAAAGGTATTTATTTATAAATGAAAGGCAAAGGGAAAAGCATACTGATTTCACAGCTGGATGAATACAGTACATCTTGCCAATTCTGCCTTTTGCCGTCCACGGTACAGTCATGGTCAAATGGATTATATTTATCTCTCTAGTTGTCCTTTTTCTCCGTTTTGTCTATCATTGTACCTTTTGTTGGAGATCATTTTTCAGGAGTGTCTGTTCACCATGTTATTGGCTGCCTTTACTGCTGAATTCTCCATTGTTTTTTTCAGTCCCTTTGTGCTGGAGGTTTTATTTATTTTATCTTCTAACACAATCTTTATCACTGATTGCTTAATGAATCTATAGATGGTAGGGAAGATTCAGTGCATTTTCTTGAGTGCAGAATTGTGCTTCTAAGTTGTTGCTGATGAACGATGCTGAGCATATCAGGAAGTAGACTACCTTTTTGGCAGGAGATTTCCCCTAATCTTGTCTCCTTTTCATTCCTCAGTATCTACATTCTTTTAGAAATATCTATAACAGATCTGCTATGGTTGTCACCAGCTAATCTCTCTTTTTTTAAAACAGCACCAGTTTCCAGAGATATTAACTGTCCACAACTTGGTGGATTCATACCGCATTTTAAACATAAGTAATTTACAGGTTGCTTTCTATTTGCAGTCTGAAAGGCACAACTGCATCCACTGCACAACCCACCTATTCAGAAACACTGCTCTAAACCTATAGTCTTCACTAATAGTTTGCGGACCCCCTGAACACCTGAACAAAGTGCGTAATCTGTACCTATGAGAACAGGGAAGTTCATTCCCTGCAGCATGTTTCTTTCTTCCCTCTGACTCCAAGAAATCCCCTCTTGGGTGTCAGCTATACCAAGTTGGAAAGGATAGGCAATGACATGCAGGGAGAAGAAAGCCAACTGGGCACCTCCATATACTTCTTGTCCAGCCAACAAGGATGCCAGTTTATACAGCCTCATTTTGTTCTCCCCTCTACACTATGGAAGTTCAGGGGTTCCAGGAACAGCTGTAGTAGAGGAAACTCCTGGAAATAGGGCTAAGCCCATGTTAGTTGGGAGCTGGTGGAGCAGGACAAAAGCCAAGGGGCTCTACAAGATGGTGTTTTGAGGTTTTCCTATTTTGTTTTGATACCCCTGAAATCTACGTGGAACTTGGAGGTGGGACTGGGAAGGAGGATAAGGACTTGTAGGCAAAATCCCCAGCAAGAGTAAGTGGACAGACACTCACTGAGTTTCCTGTTCCCTCTATGGATTATGCTGATATAAGAGAGAATAGAACTTCAGAAAAATACCTGGGACAGAATGACTTCAATGAGAGCAGGACTGCATACTATTTCAGTGAGAGTTTTGACATTGATTTCCTTGTAAACAGATTGGGACAATAGAGACTTGCTGAATCCTCAAGTTTGCAAATAATGCATTTTTTCATGCAAACATTAAATAAATAAATAATACCTGACCCTTATATAGTGTGTTGTATCTATAGATATCAAAATGCTTTACAAAGGAGGCCAATATAAAATGTTGGAGTTTTGTGTTACCTGCAAAAAATCTAGGGCACCCCGCCTATATACTACCAAGGGCTCAAGGCAGGACCTGGTAAATTTAGGTACCTGCCCTCTCCCATGGGGCTCAGGGCTCTACCGGTCTGTGGAACCTTTCCCCAGTGAGAGGGCCTTGCACAGCTGTGCTCTAAAATCTATTTATTAGAAACACACACAGAATACATATATCAGGCAAATCTGTTATGCTCACCACTCCCAATATACAGACAAAATTCACCCGAAGGCTAGTCAGGATCCTCTCATTTGAAGGTTTCCAGCTATGCCTCTGCACATCATGGTCATGCAGAGGGGTCAGAGTTCTAGTAGCTTCATGTTAAATTCCAGTCCGGACATGGTTTCCAAAGAGCATTGGGTTTTTGTTACATTATATGGGTAAAACTTGCTACCTCCTTTAACTTCACTATCACATTATTCAGTACCTCTACGTAACAAAATTTAACCAATCACGCACTGGTACCTATGTCTTCTCCTCCCTGCTCAACTCTTTTTACATTTTATCTTGCATGCCCAAATTGTAACTTATTTATGACTTTCTTTGTCTGTGCAGATGATCAGCATAAATTCACTGGTCAGAGCTTATTTTATCTATTTTACTAATTCTTGGGGTTATTCTAGTTCCTCCCTTAACTTCCCAGCACTTAGGTGTCTCTACTTTACAACCCTTGGTGTTATAACTCTTGTTAGGGACATTCCTGAGGTGGGGGCAACGTAGAAGCAGTGGAACATTTTTTCTTAATTTTAGTGGTGAAATCCCTGAGTTTCACCCAAGGCTGGTTTAGTATGGGGTGAGTTAAATCTCAGGCCTACACTTGTTTATGCCCTAAACAATATCTGATTGTGTCAGAAGACATCAGATTTAGAAATATAAATATGCTAAATATTAAGTTAAAATTCAATTAATCAAAATTAGAAAGTTGAAAGCATTCAGTTTGACTTTTTTCCCCATTGAAAATTGCAAAAATTGACATGGTCCTGTTTTGATTAAATACTGTTCCATTAAAAACCAAAACAAAAAATGAACAGTTCTGCAAGCAACATTCACAATTTCTACAAGTTTTAGATTAACTTTGAGAGTAACATGTTACCTCTAAGTAAAACAAATATCATGTCTTGGAGACGTTATAGAGAAGAAACTAGGACATCTTTATAAAAATTATATCAGAGAAACAGAAGAAATCTGAAGACAAAAGTAGGTATAAGAGAATATTTTAGGGACCACGATCTCTCCATCCCTTTCAAAGTGAATTTCACTTCATGTGAAAAGTACCAGATTGACAGATGTAACCCTCAACATGAGGCTTCACCTTAATACCATTCAGAAAATGCAGCTAATGTAGAATTTAGCAGCTTCTACTTTTAGTTGAATTTCATATTGGAGGCAGATTGTGATTGGCACTGGCTACTAGCTTATTTCCTGGGGAGGTTTAAGGTGTTGGTTTTGACTTGTAAAGCTCCAAGTGTTCTGGATCCTGAGGAGTTCATACACTACCTCTTTTCCACAGCAATTACAATCAGCAAGGCACTCAAGCTATCAACCCACTGGATTAAATGGGAGGGGGCTGATAACATTCTCAATGGAGGCATCCTCAGCCCTGGAATAATCTTGAATAGTCAGATCCTGAAATTGAGTTCCTATGAACCACAGTACAATAGTGTCAGTTTGTTGAGGCCTTGTGCATGATACATCACATGGTTGAATACCGGAAGTGAGTGACGTTTTGGAGCAGTTTAGGTTTCTGGACATTAATCCTCTTTCTTTGACCTATTTCTATTGATACTTGTATATGTGCCTAAAGCAATGGATGAGTGTATTTACAATACGTCTAAATGCATTTATCCATAGGACAGGTACTGCAGCAGCAATTCAAGCTTTTCCCACATCATACTTCAACCCTGCTCACAAGGGAAACACCTAGAAAAGTAGGAGGGTAATTCAGTCGCATTGCCCTTGTTAAGCATGTGCTTAAGCATTTTGCTGAATTGGGGCCTTAGGCTTCTTCTACATCAGTTCTCATCTATACAGTGGAGATAGACACAGGGTGGGAGAAAGCAAGTATATCACAATTATAAACTCTTCAAGGGAGGGATCCTATGTATTTGTACACAGTCTAGTACTAACTGTGATCTTTGCTGGAGTCTTTTAGCATGACTGTAAAATAGATAATGTTGTTGACGACTAACTGGATAGCTATTTGGAATTCTGCAAACACTGTTTTTGCAGCATTTGACTAGCTGTTTAAAGCAGATTTGAGCAGTCCAGCTTTGACAGGAAGATAGTACCAAGATTAGCATAATCCTCTCCCTTTGTTTACATTCGTTTTTATGATTGTGTTGTGGTTTGGCTTGGGCATAGATTCAATTCCCCTAAATTAATTTTCCATTTGTTTGGCATTTAGTTTCCTTAAACATGCATACTTGTCTGAAACTCCAGGTCTCCATTTGAGATTCAATTAAATGATGAAAACGGAGGCTTGCATCTATTATGCTGGTGGAAGTAGAAGTGCACCCTGGGGATGAAGATGCGGGGGGATGTGTGTGCGGAGAGAGAATAGAGGGAGATTCCCAAGGGAAGGGACCATTGTGATCATCTAGTCTGACCTCCTGCATAGCATAGGCCATAGAACTTCCCCAAAATATTTCCTAAATCATCGCTTTTAGAAAAACATCCATTCCTAGTCTAGTCCCTGGACATAGAACTAATAATCTCTTATTTGCCTGTGTCTTTTAATGTTCAGACCAACTCTCTTCATTCTGTATAACGGACAGCAAGACATAACAATGATTCTTAGAATAAGAATTAATCACATTTATAAGTATCCAGAGAAAGCCAACCCATATGGAGTAGTATTTAACTTGTTCCTTGAATAGACCCATAGAATCACAGAATACCAGGGTTGGAAGGGACATCAGAGGATCATCTAGTCCAACCCCCTGCTCAAAGCAGGAAGAGTGGCCAACTAATTCATCCCAGCCAGGACTTTGTAAAGCCTGACCCTGAAAACCTCCAAGGAAGGAGATTCCACCACCTCCCTAGGTAACCCATTCCAGTGCATCACCACCCTCCTACTGGAAAAGCTTTTCCTAAAATCCAACCTAAACCTCCCCCACTGCAACTTGAAACCACTATTCCTTGTTCTGTCATCGGCTACCACTGAGAATAGCCTAGATCCATCCTCTTTGGAACCCCCTTTCAGGTAGTTGAAAGCAGCTATCAAATCCCCCTTCATTCTTCTCTTCTGCAGACTATAACCCCAGTTCCCCCAACCTCTCCTCATAAGTCATGTGCTCCAGCCCCATTTTGTTGCCCTCCGCTGGACTCTTTCCAATTTTGTCCATATCCTTCTTGTAGCTTGGGGCCCAAAACTGGACACAGTACTCCAGATGAGGCCTCACCAATGCCAAATAGAGGGGAATGATCACGTCCCTTGATCTGCTGGCAACGCTTCTACTTATACAGCCCAAAATGCTGTTAGCCTTCTTGGCAACAAGGACATGTTGTTGGCTTCTCGTCCACTGTAACCCTTAAGTCCTTTTCTGCAGAACTACTGCCTAGCCACGCAGTCCCTAGTCTGTAGCAGTGAATGGGATTCTTTCATCCTAAGTGCAGGACTCTGCACTTGTCCTTGTTGATCCTCATTAGATTTCTTTTGGCCCAATCCTCTAATTTGTCTAGGTCCCTCTGTTTCCTAACCCTACCTTCCAGCGTATCTACCACTCCTTCCAGTTTAGTGTCATCTGAAAATTTGCTAAGGGTACAATCCACGCCATCCTCCAGATCATTAATGAAGATATTAAACAAAACCGGCCCAGGACTGACCCATGGGACACTCCGCTTGATATCGGCTGCCAACTAGACCTGGAGCCATTGATCACTACCTGTTGAGCGCAATGATCTAGCCACCTTATAGTCCATTCATCCAGCCCATACTTCTTTAATTTGCTGACATCTGGCTCTATGTTAGTTGCTAAAGCAGCAAAAGTGATGGTGTTTGCCCATGCATGTTGTACAACATAGCATGATTTATGCTGGTTTCCAAAATACACTTACTGCCCTTTTTAATGATATGTGTTTCCTAAATGTCAAAGGAAAGTTTGAGGCACAAACTGCTATATAGAACTTCCATATATTCATTTATATATACGCCATGTACTCTTTTCAGTGTTTGATAGTGAGAGGACATTGTATAGGTTTTATTTGAGAGATTGCTTTATTAATCCTAGAAATATGAAAAAGAAAGAGTGCATTCTGCAGACAAAATTCATTGTTTTAAGAAAAGCAGCTTACTAAAGATTTTCAAATTGCCAGTGCTGCACACTGCTACCTTTATACACATTCCTGATGCAAGATAATGCAGTGACATGGAAATGTTACAACAAGTTCAAATATGTATTTTAAAGGGCTTCTTACTTAAGCAGTGGTGCTTAAATAACTACAGTTTTTAAAAAAGAAAAGGAGTAGTTGTGGCACCTTAGAGACTAACAAATTTATCTGAGCATAAGCTTTCGTGAGCTACAGCTCACTTCATCGGATGCATTGAGTTGAAAATAGAGTGGGGAGATTTATATACATAAAGAACATGAAACAATGGGTGTTACCATACACACTGTAACGAGAGTGATCAGGTAAGGTGAGCTATTACCAGCAGGAGACCGGGGGGAAAAATCTTTTGTAGTAATAATCAAGGTGGGCCATTTCCAGCAGTTGACAAGAATATCTGAGGAATGGGGGGAGGGAGGAGAATAAGCATGGGGAAATAGTTTTACTTTGTGTAATGACCCATCCACTCCCAGTTGTTGGAGTCTGTTTTTGAAGTTTTTTTTTTGAAGAATTCCAACTTTTAGGTCTGTGATCGAGTGACCAAAGAGATTAAAGTGTTCTCCGACTGGTTTTTGAATGTTATAATTCTTGACATCTGATTTGTGTCCATTTATTCTTTTACGTAGAGACTGTCCAGTTTGACCAATGTACATGGCAGAGGGGCATTGCTGGCACATGATGGCATAATCACATTGGTAGATGTGCAGGTGAATGAGCCTCTGATAGTGTGGCTGATGTGATTAGGCCCTATGATGGTGTCCCCTGAATAAATATGTGGACACAGTTGGCAATGGGCTTTGTTGCAAGGATAGGTTCCTGGGTTAGTGGTTCCGTTGAGTGGTGTGTGGTTGCTGGTGAGTATTTGCTTGAGGTTGTGGGGCTGTCTGTAAGCAAGGACTGGCCTGTCTCCCAAGATCTGTGAGAGTGATGGGTCATCCTTCAGGATAGGTTGTAGATCTTTGATGATGCGTTGGAGAGGTTTTAGTTGGGGGCTGAAGGTGACGGCTAGTGGCGTTCTGTTATTTTCTTTGTTGGGCCTGTCATGTAGTAGGTAACTTCTGGGTACTCTTCTGGCTCTGTCAATCCATTTCTTCACTTCCGCAGGTGGGTATTGTAGTTGTAAGAATGCTTGATAGAGATCTTGTAGGTGCTTGTCTCTGTCTGAGGGGTTGGAACAAATGCGGTTGTATCGAAGAGCTTGGCTGTAGACAATGGATCGTGTGGTGTGGTCTGGATCAAAGCTGGAGGCATGTAGGTAAGTATAGTGGACAATAGGTTTCCGGTATAGGGTGGTGTTTATGTGACCATCGCTTATTAGCACCGTAGTGTCCAGGAAGTGGCTCTCTTGTGTGGACTGGTCCAGGCTGAGCTTGATGGTGGGATGGAAATTGTTGAAATAATGGTGGAGTTCCTCAAGGGCTTCTTTTCCATGGGTCCAGATGATGAAGATGTCATCAATGTACTGCAAGTAGAGTAGGGGCATTAGGGGACGAGAGCTGAGGAAGCATTGTTCTAAGTCAGCCATAAAAATGTTGGCATACTGTGGGGCCATGAGGGTACCCATAGCAGTGCCGCTGATTTGAAGGTATACATTGTCCCCAAATGTGAAATAGTTATGGGTGAGGAAAAAGTCACACAGTTCAGTCACCAGGTTTGCCGTGACATTATCGGGGATACTGTTCCTGATGGCTTGTAGTCCATCTTTGTGTGGAATGTTGGTGTAGAGGGCTTCTACGTCCATAGTGGCCAGGATGGTGTTTTTAGGAAGATCACCGATGGATTGTAGTTTTCTCAGGAAGTCAGCGGTGTCTCGAAGATAGCTGGGAGTGCTGGTAGCGTAGGGCCTGAGGAGGGAGTCTACATAGCCAGATAATCCTGCTGTCAGGATGTCAATGCCTGAGGTGATGGGGCTTCCAGGATTTCCAGGTTTAGGGATCTTGGGTAGCAGATAGAATACCTCTGGTCAGGGTTCCAGGGGTGTGTCTGTGCAGATTTGTTCTTGTACTTTTTCAGGGAGTTTCTTGAGGAAATGCTGTAGTTTCTTTTGGTAACCCTCAGTGGGATCAGAGGGTAATGGCTTGTAGAAAGTGGCGTTTAATTTTTTGTTTTGAAATGACCATTTCAATTAAATGTTTTTTATCATATCAAAAATTTTTAAACCCAATCAAAATGAAACATTTTGAATGACCCAAAACATTTTTTTTAAATATTCCTTTGGAGAACTTCAAAATTTTCATTTTTTCTACAAATAAGAATGAAGCCAACTTGCAACGTACATCCTCTGCACTGCTCAAGGTAACTGCTCAACTGTTGTGTTGGGATTAACCTCTTATATTCTGATGAAGATCTTACAAACTCTTGGAAATTCTCCCCTTGTCAATATTCTACTGAAACCGCCACAACTCTTAAAATGTGGGTCACCAGCCCTAACCAGGAACTTTGGGGATGTTGACTTTCCCTATGAACTAGAAGCTATCCAAGTCAAATATGGGATATATTCTCAGTGTCCTTGGACATATTTTCTTGGGGGACTGGCCTTTTTAAGACCAATAAATTAGAAGCGAAATAGACTTTTTTTGTTTTGTTTTGTTTTTCCCAATGCAGAATTTAAAAGAAAACATGGAAAAGCTAACCAGCTTGAAGCACGCTGCCTTTGTACAGAGATGAGGATTCTACCAGGCTTAATGTAGCATGATTTGTAAAAAAATATATCATACATTTGTTCTGCTGGGTACATGAGTTTCTTAAGGTGTTTCACAACCATTATTTTCCCAAATCAGGTGGACAGCAGCCCTAGGATGGTTAGGCTTATTTATACTCTGAAATGTGCATCCCAATATGGCTCTGGCAGCACAGCTATATCCTGGGAGGAAATTGTAGCCAATTTCTGGATAGATTGATTTAGGGAAAAGAGAGTCTCATTCATTTTTAAAGGCTATTTCTTTCTTCTCACTTATTTCTCCTCTTTCTACAAAGATTTTCAACGCTAACCTGGTGAGGAGACTAATTGATTTCAATGGGAGTCATGTAGTTAAGATGTAGCACATCTTTTTTTGAATATTTATCAGTTAATAGTTGTTATAAATCCCTTAAGAAACATGGTGGGGTTATTATAGAAATATTCATAAGCCATTAAGGAAACAGAGGTTCCCAGGCACTCCTACAATCTTTTTATTTTGTACAATGTAGATATTACTCTAGGTGTGTTTACTTTTAAGATAGCAATGAGATTTTTTTCTGGTGGTTTTTCTTAAAATATATAATTTCTGCACACATTGAATATCTTAAAAGGTCCAGAATAGATAAGTACCAATTACATTTTTTTAAGCTAAGGATGAAAAAAAATTTCTCTGAAATTGCATAGAATGAGAATAAAGATTTCAATAAAACAGAACACTATTGAAAATTAATAGGCTAAGTCAAGCACATGTCAAGGCAAAGATAGGGTATTTCTCAAATTTATTATAATTTCAGACTGACAATATGAAATTTGCTATACAAACGAAAGTTGATTGGTGTAGAAATCTGGATAAAGCTATTTATCTGTATTGCAATAGAGTCTAAAGACCTCAAGAAATATCAAGATCGTATTGTGACAGGCACTGTACAAAGTTCTACCCAGAAGACTTTACAATTTAAGGCCCTAATCCTGAAAACACATGTGCATGAGTTTAATTACAAAATCATGTATAATACCACTTAAATCAATGGGACTACTAAGGTGTTAATCATATGACTACGGGGATCTAAAGAGATGAGACAAAATTTTGGATGGGAGAAACTAAGTACTATTATATTCATTTTACAGACAGAGAACTGAGCCACAAAAAGATTAAGTTTTTTGTCCAAGATCACACAGTACTATTATGTAAGACCTGGCAATTAAATCTAGAAGGTCAGTCCCAGTCCAGTACTTTAATCACAGACCACATTGTCCCCCATCTAATCTGAAATTTCATCTATGTTCCAACCAACTAGATTATTTGAAGATCAGGATCCTTCTTCAGTTAACTGTTTTAGAGAGTTCTGGTAGAGCTCCTGTCATAAATTTAAAGGGAAGGGTAAACCCCTTTAAAATCCCTCCTGGCCAGAGGAAAAATCCTCTCACCTGTAAAGGGTTAAGAAGCTAAAGGTAACCTCGCTGGCACCTGACCAAAATGACCAATGAGGAGACAAGATACTTTCAAAGCTGGGAGGAGGAAGAAAAACAAAGGGTCTATGTCTGTCTGTGTGATGCTTTTGCCGGGGGCAGAACAGGAATGGAGTCTTAGAACTTAGTAAGTAATCTAGTTAGATATGTGTATTGGTCTGTAGTCCTGTCTTTTCTTGGCCTTTCTGGCACACATCCTGTGTTCGGGCAATTTGTCTGTTACTACTCCATGGAAATGGGAACTCATGGCCTTAATCCCTCCAGACCAGTTCTGACTAGAGCTGGCTGAAATTTTGGAATTTGAGTTTGCTGGGTGAAATTAGTTTGCAGGGGATTTCGGTATTTATGAAATTGCTCTCATTATGATTTATAACTTAAGAAATCCACCACTTGCCAGTGAACTGGAGATCCCAAAAAATCTGATTTCAGAAATACCAAAATAGGGTTTTTTTAAAAAAGAAAATGTGAAAATGACATTCTTGTCAGCTTCATGGTTATTACTCAGGGGATAGCAGCCATGAAACCGACAAGAATGTCAATTTCAGACAGTAGCTCTGTGGCAGAGGCTTTGTGGGGCTTTTATATTTTGCAGGTGGATGCAATTCTGATGCCTGGCTTAAGAAATATGGTGCTAATATATTGCTTGTCTAGGCTATCAACAGCCAACATAAGTCTTGGTATCCTGAGCTATTTGTCCTGTAATCCTTGGTAAATCTTCTCTATATAGAGACTGTGGCACCAGTGTTTTATGCAAATATCAGCAATTATTTCCTGTTTAGGAGCTGACAGTCCTTTGACATTTATGGAGAGAAGAGTCAGTGCTGGTCCCAAGAAGGTGTCTGGACTTGGATGCAAGTTTTTGTGTTGATATCTTCCCTTGTTTGGTAGCATTGCAATAATACAAAGTGGGAAAGTGGCAGTACGAGGTGTTTAGCAGGATTCACAACCTTTAAGGCTGACAAGGACCTCCATGTGGTGGCTCCTGCTGTGGTCCCTGGGATTCTGATGCTGACCGGGGCATTTTCCAGGCTCTGGCTCGGGGGCTGGAAGGCTCATTTCATGGACCCTTGTTGCCCGAAGATTCCCAGGTACAGCCAGAGTTCCAAAGGATGCTGCCAGCTAGCCCCAGAGCCCTGGGTGCCATTGAGGGTCTGAGGGCTGTCAGGCTCCCTTCCCTAGAGGAAAGCAGCCCTGATAGTCCTAGCTCCAGCTTTGGCCCCCAGAGCTGCTGCTACAGAGTGGGAGCCAGCTAGTCCCCCGAGGTCTGGCTGCAGTCAGGGCTGTGGGGGCTGGCAGACTCCCTACTGGATCTTTGGACCCTGAAACAGCAACAGGCTTCACTGCAAATCTGCCAGTGTTTTGGTGAAAGATTTGTCACATCTGTAATAGATTGACATCAACACTTTGGTTCTTTGTCCTGCTTCTGAGTAAATTTCTCTTCTCCAAATCCTCTGTCTCTACAAGTTGGGAAGGTTCCATGCAGGTTGTAGCTACCCAATTGTTCTGTTATGGGCTATATCTATTCAGGGACTGGTAGCCTTTAACAATCAACCTATTCAAAGCTGGGTGCACTGGTGATTCAGCCCTGGCCCTTTCAGCACAAGAGGTATGATGTAAGACAACTATGAGACATACAGACAATTCATAAAATTAAACTGGAATTCATAGGCTGCACATAGACAGATTCCCCAAAATGTCACTTTCACTTTAGGTTACTTCTTTTTTTCGTGATAGAATATAAACTTGGACACTTTTGAACATTTTACCCGTTATGCTAAGTCCCATTTTCAAAAGAGACTAAGAAGCCTAAGTCTCATTGAGTTTCAATGAGACTGGAGCACTGAGGTGCCTACGGACTTTCTTAAAATTGGACTGAAGCTCCTAAATCACCTACAGTCTTTAGAAAAAGTTTCCCCAAGTCTAATATTAGACATGTCATATGTTTTTAAGAAAAGTTGGTCATGATGACGTTACTCCAATGAAGAGTACATAATAGTACTGATAAGAGCTGGGTGAAAGCTTATCATAGATTGATTTAAAACCTTATTGAGATTGATAGGTGTGAACACACCCTTCAGTTAACATAACTGTAAGGATAAGCTCCCACCTAAGATAAAAGAAGTTATGAACTTACCCAGGAGTTTTGAAGAGATAGGTAGAGAGCTTCTGCTGAGAACAGACAGAACAGAGGGAGGAAGATGCAAAAAGAAGTAGCCAGTGGGCACAGTACGACTCTGGGGAAAGCTAGAGAGTGAGATTATGGGTCTATTGTCTAGAAAGGCTTGATGCTTCTTTTGATTTTTATTCCTTGTGTGTTTTATTCCTTGTGTGTTCAGACACATAGGACTTTGCACATTCTTTGTAAATAAAGAAAACTCCATCAAAGAAATACCTGACTAGCTCTAATTTTTACTCCCCAGCTGGAACATACATGACAATGATATGGAATGGAGGGGTTGTTGTAGCTGCTTTATCTTCACTTTTATCTATCTACTTTTATTTCAGCTAATACCACACCCATTCACTGCTCCTCATTTCAGCTACTCACCAATATGTAACTTCTATAGTTCATGTCAACCTTTAATTTGATCATTTAGTATGAAAATATTGCTTATGTTTATGTCTACTGATGGTTATGATTCTTTATTGAGCATGCACTTATACAGGGGCATGGCAGGAGTGTCCGTTGGGAGCCATTGCCAAATTCTGGAGCTTAGACCAGCCCCACGGCTGAGTTAAAACTAGCTTGAGGATGAGGAAGCCACAACAGGTTCCTGAACAGCACCCCCATTTTCTGTGCCTAGTAGACTATGAGCATAGAGAAGAATATGGGAGCTGGGAGTCATGTAGGAATTTAATTGTAATGAATCTGTATGGGCTGGACGAGCTAAAAGGTATTTTGTTTCTATTCTCTACTATCGTAAGCAATCTACTTCCCAGCTGTGGCGAGAATAAAGAGCCAACATCTTCCAAGAGTGCTATCCATACTACTTTGTGAACTAGTCATTAAGATTACTTCAAAATGACTGATTCAGATCTTACTGCCGTTAGAAAACAGCATTGTTTTTTTTCCCCACAATCTTTCTATAAAGACAACAATCTCTCTTCATATAAAAACCAACACATAAAATGTGAACACATAATTACTTTTCTCCAAGGAAATCAGTTCTCTTTCATAAGATTAATTTTCTAGTGAGTTCGTATTTTTAAATATGGTATATATAAAAGACAACTGTGAAATGAAATATGGATAACAGCAGCATGGATTTAAGGATGCAAGAGTGCTTAAATAACCTCTTCCTAAAAACACACATGACCATGCAACTCTGTCCTCCAACTGTGATAACTGTAAATGTGCATGACATAATATGGAGAGGATAGAAAGTGGAACATAATGAACTCACCCAAAAGTATTGGGCTTAATCATTTAGAATAGATTGTAATCAATGACTAACTTAACTGAAACAATATTTTAAAAATGTCTCAAGAATTAGAGATAAGGTGGGTGAGGTAATATTTTTTTTTTATTGGACCAACTTCCGTTGGTAAAAGAGACAAGCTTTTGAACTGCAGGTCACCTGAAGAAGAGCTCTGTGTAAGCTCGAAAGGACGTCTCTCCCACCAACAGAAATTGGTCCAGTAAAAGGTATTACCTCACCCACTACATTCCAGGATTGTAATCATACATCCCACTAAATGATGGCAGGGAAAAAAGTTCAATATACATTCATAAGTGAATTGGTAGCTACTTAAGCTTCAGGGGGATTAGTCCAACCCTCATTGAAGTCAATGGCAAGACTCCCATACACTTTGGATCAGGGTTGCAGGGGTCACCTTTAAAAAAAAAAGTCTATGCCCTCCACTATGAAGTGAAACATATTTTAAGGAATTCATACATTCTTGATTTCTATATTGTTAGTCCTTTTTGCATCCTACTAAACTTACAAGAATGTCTGCAATTAGATAGGAGGAAATGATGAGAATCACATACTTCAAAGCATAAGCTTGCTACTTCCAGCATATTAGCACATAATTATCCATTATGGGTTGTTGTTTTTTTTAAAAAAACATTTTTCTATAAAGCATCAGCTACAGGGAGACTCAATGACTTAAAGGGCAGGGAACGGAACTGGGAGTCAGGAGACCTGGATTCTACTGCTAGTATAGCCACTAATCTGCTGTATGTCCTTGGGCAACTTGCTTAACCTCTGGTTTCAGAGTGGCAGCTGTGTTAGTCTGTAGCCGCAAAAAGAACAGGAGTACTCGTGGCACCTTAGAGACTAACAAATTTATTAGAGCATAAGCTTTCGTGGGCTACAGCCCACTTCATTGGATGCATAAAATGGAACATATAGCAAGAAGAGATATATATATATATACACACACATACAGAGAAGGTGGAAGTTGCCATACAAACTGTAAGATGCTAATTAATTTAGATGAGCTTAACCTGCCTCTGCCTCTGTCTTAATGCATGGACCATCTCTGATGTATTTTGTATAGTGCCTAGCATAATGATCTCAGTTCAAGCCTCTAGACATTACTGTAACCTCTTTCTGACAGGGGTAGATACATGCTGGAACAGTGCCTAGCACAATGCAGTCTGATCATTGATTGTGGTTTCTTGGTGTTACCATAATACAAACAATAATAGCTATTGCCAGAAAGCGTATGCTGCACTAAATGAGCCAGAGGTCTGATTGATAGTTATCTCACAGTAGCCTTCACAGTGGGAGCCTTAATGACAGGTCTGTCCTCCCTCCCCCCGCACACTTTAGCAGTGGGAAGATGAAAATTACAATTCTTTATTTTATGAATAACCATTTTAAAGTGGATCTCTCCTTCCTTTGATTTTATGGGCATTTTTAAGATCAGATGATATTCTGTATCAGAGATGTACTCCAGCCACAGAATATGCAGTGTTATATAGGAATCAGATGGCTAGGCAATGAGGTTATTTGAAAATGAATAAATAATCTGAATTTCTAACACCTCAAATTCTGTGGGTGTTCAGGTCAGATGTGCTGGTTTAGCCCACTGTAAAGCTAGGAGCACATGCAAAATTCATATCTGGACTTCCATCCCTCATGCAGTTTGGAGCTCTTCAGAGCCAGGGATTTGATACAAGCCCATCTTTACATTTTATATTCAAAACTTTGAGTAGTGGAGGGCTGTTCTAGCTAATTCTTGTGTGCCGAATCAGCTCTTAGGGAAGCAGCATTGTTCCTGGAGACTGACAAAGGTTACCAACTCTTTAAAAAATATGAATTGGGTGCAGTGGTGCGGCTTTAAAGGAATGAGTGGTACAGCTTTAAAGCTGCTGGATTTTCTTTTTTTTTTTAATTTTGTCTGCTCATCTCTGTCTTTCAGTGTAGTGCTTTTATCCAGATTAGCCCTAGGCTACAAAGTGTTTTTACCAAAGCTTCAAAACAGGCAATTTATGAATCATTTTTATCCGACTTTGAAGGCACACCTGTGTCTTTGGAGTGACAATATTCTTTAAAGGATTGTTTGAGAAATCTGTGCTAGAATTATAGAAAACTGAGTTAGCCAGTGAGCTAAATTTGCTACTGAAATACTCAGGAATGGTGGCTGCATATTGCCCAAACACTCCAGATTTGTACTACTATCCCTTCCAGTGACACTTTATTGTACTGCATAGAATAAAGTGAGTTACATATTCAGTATAAGACTGTGGATCAGCTTGGGTTTCCCTGCGTGTTTTCAAGTGCTCATTTCTGTGCAGAGAAAATAAAGGTGGCTTAGAGGAGAGATGCTGGCATGATTTAGTTTGTGTCTGTGCATGCCTAGAGTTCTGCTGAGCAGATGAAGTGGACCATGATGGCACTTGAATGGGATTAACTATTACTGTGGAGCTGTAGGGCTTGTGGATAGCCCTCTGCTCCCCTAAGGAGTATGTACAAAAATGCTTGTTATAAAGAAAATCAGTATATGCTGCCCCAACGCTGAGTTCCACACTAAAATGTCAGCAGTTTACAAAGGCATGTGACAGAGGGCACAGTGTGTACATATCTATGCCACAATGAACTCCAGTGGATGCTCACTACTATTAACCAGTGACAGGAGACACCATATGGCTTGAGGAAAGCAGGGTACATTATCCTACAATAATGATGGTCTGTGCAGTTCCACATTCACCAGTATCTTCCAAAGCGTGTCAAACAATATATGTATCTAACACAAGTAAATAGCCCTGGCAGTTGAACCAATCAAAAATAAAATGTCTGTTGACTCCTCAGCTGATATATTCTTAAATAGCTGGAAATGATAACAGTGCAGAGAGACTCCTTCATCATCCACTGATAACACACAGGTTGATTATTAGTAGTATGGTTCAGAGCACTGCAACCTTCAGAATAAGTACTTATTTAAATGTATATAAAAGTGCCTGTCCAGCATCCTGAGCACATACACTATATGTAAAAATACAAACATTTAAAAATGGTTCTAGTCCAATCCCAGGAAAATATATAGACAGGCCTTCTGATGTTTAATTTTAACAGATGTAACATAATAAAACACCGCCAATTATTTTAAAGACAATGTTTATCCAATAAACACTAGAAATGGATACTTGTATCTTAGGCCTTTTCTGCACAGGGCAGTAATGTGAAGTACAAGGGTGTGATTTCTAACTCATACTAATGTGTTCCCATTAATTGGTCCATGTAGATCCTTCTGGCGTGCACAAAATTTCACTATTGTACTTTAAAGAAGTTGTTTGAAACAGTACTATGCTAAAGCACACTAGGGAACATTACAAAGAGATTACTCATTACAGTATGTACAAAGAGAGACCTGAGAAACCCAGATTTTTGGACAGCTACATAAAACCAAACCATTACTAAAAATAAACCCAGAAAAACCAGCAGAAGCCCTATATATATATCTTTTGCAATACACTCTGAAGTGAATCAAATCTATGTTTGTTTGGGCCAAAGGTGAGGGATAGTTCCAAGTCTAAAGAGAAATCTTTCATGAGATAATAGATATGAATACTTCTTATTAATTAGGGTTTATTTACTGAATTAGGGTAGTGCCCAGAAACTCACTCATGATCAGGGCTCCATGGTGTTAGGTGTTATACCACTAAATAGTAAGAGACAGTTTTGGGTTCAGAGACTTAACATTTACTTTAAAATGAAAATAAGTGGATGTAAAACTTAGAGACACTGCAGGATGAAAGATAAGAATAACAATGATTTTAACAGACAACTAGATATTTAAAGGTTTTATTTTTAATTACAGGATATAACTAAGAAAATTAATGACATATAGCTGGGCAATATTGCCAGTACCTATGACAAAGTTATAATTAGGTCCATGAGCCTAGAGTAAAAGCTTGTTGTGCTATCACAGCACTAATGGCCTTCCTGTATACACCCCCTTATATCCTATACTGCCATGCTATCCAGGCCACAATTTGGCAGTGTGTATCTTTAAAAAAAAAAAAGAATATCCGAGAGTGCAATAACTACTCACTAGCCAGCACCACTATGTAACCAAGGAAAGGAAAACTAAGAAGGCAAGAACAAGAGGTGCCTACACCATCAAGTTTCAGAGTAACAGCCGTGTTAGTCTGTATTCGCAAAAAGAAAAGGAGTACTTGTGGCACCTTAGAGACTAACCAATTTATTTGAGCATGAGCTAAGTGAGCTATAGCTCACGAAAGCTCATGCTCAAATAAATTGGTTAGTCTCTAAGGTGCCACAAGTACTCCTTTTCTTTTTACACCATCAAGGTGAAGCTTCTTGACAACTTTTTCCATCGATTCATGTAAGGGGCATAGAAAACATATGCCTTGTGCAATTAATGATTTTCAATTTCTCCTGGCCCTCAACTATTAGAAAAGCTATCCAAATCTGTTTACCCCAAAGTAGGAAGTAAAGACTTTAAGGAAATGGTTCATTTTATGTGAGATACTTTATCTAATAACCCACAGATTAGCCAAGGTTGAGAGTTTGACTCCCCAAGAAAAGAAACTAAGACAGCTAAATGAGAATATTGTCACTCCTATAGGCATCATTCTCTCATTATTTGCATATGGATAAAACTTCTTTCTCCATCCCAACCTAGCTAAAAACTACAAACAATTGCCTAATGTTAGGGGGCTTATTCCTTCACTCACTTACTTCCCTGGTCCTTCTCGCATGAACAAAGAGCAACAATACTCGAAGTCCAAAGGTGCAAACAATTTGATGTTTATTGGGGTGAACGTCCAGCAAGTATGATTCCAGTTTCCTTCCTTAGTGTCCCCCTTCCAAGCTCTGACACCATAGAGCCTTACCTGTGTTCCTGTTCCCATTTCCCCCTTTAGTTAAACATGATTCCAATTTCCCCATCCCCATTCCCTGTTCTCATTTCCGCCCCATTTGCCCCCTCACTCCCTGACTGACTGCAGACTATATAGTAAAACTTGAGTTCTGCTTAGCTATACCTTAACCAATCATTTTACTGAAATTTAACTAACCAATCCTAACATATTGTAACATGATTATGTCACCAATTATATCCCACCACCTTAATTAGTTTACACCCAGCAAAATTAATTATACAGCAGACAGAAACAATCACAGAACCAGACAGAGACCATGCAAATAAATAATAGCATAGTGGGAACTATAATGACAAAACAATACAGAAGTGAGGATTTCACATCCCAGCTATTGACAAGTGAGTTCTTGCCAGACAGGATGCTATCAAACTAAGTTTCCTTTTACATCTTCTAGGCACTTCCCTTTCTCTGGAGGTGATAGGCATTATCAGGACAGGACTGTATTCCTCACAGCCCAATAGCACCTTATTTCAATGTGGCTAGTTTGGAATGTGAGGATGTGACTGTTCGCTTCCCAGCTTATGGCTGCCTCTGCTGCTTAGCCAAAGGCCTTAGCCTAAGAGCAGGGCCTCAGACTGTCTCAGTAAGAGAAGTACCTTACACTGGCTGACAGTGATTTTGATTCTCTCTTTTATACCTCTAGAACTAGCTAAGTGATGAGAATACACCTAAATTCTTAGCGTATAGGGCTTTACAGACAGGCCTGAATATCTGTATACTAACACCTAACAAGATAGCACCCTGTGTTCCTATGCAAAATGGCTCTTGAGCATCAAGAGATGGGTGGGGAAGCTGTGACTAAACAAACTAGAAATAACTGGATATGTAATTAAAGGTCATGTAGGGCACTCTTACTGTTACTCAAAAGAGATCCAAACCACACGTTTTCACCCCAAATTACAAACTATAATTTCTTTGCCTTGTAAATCAAATATACCATGGATAATCTGTTTTGCCCTGTTGTCATAAATATAAAGGAAAGGGTAAACCCCTTTAAAATCCCTCCTGGCCAGAGGAAAAATCCTCTCACCTGTAAAGGGTTAAGAAGCTAAAGGTAACCTCGCTGGCACCTGACCAAAATGACCAATGAGGAGACAAGATACTTTCAAAAGCTGGGAGGAGGGAGAAAAACAAAGGGTCTGTCTGCTGCTGCTTTTGCCGGGGACAGAACAGGAATGGAGTCTTAGAACTTTTAGTAAGTAATCTAGCTAGGTATGTATTAGATTATGATTTCTTTAAATGGCTGAGAAAATAGCTGTGCTGAATAGAATGACTATTCCTGTCTGTGTGTCTTTTTTGTAACTTAAGGTTTTGCCTAGAGGGATTCTCTATGTTTTGAATCTAATTACCCTGTAAGGTATCCACCATCCTGATTTTATGGTGGTGATTCCTTTACTTCTATTAAAAGTCTTCTTGTAAGAAAACTGAATGATTTTTCATTGTTCTAAGATCCAAGGGTTTGGGTCTGTGGTCACCTATGCACATTGTTGAGGATTTTTACCAAACCTTCCCCAGGAAGTGGGATGCAAAGGTTGGGAGGATTTTGGTGGGAAAGACATATCCAAACTACGTTTCCCAGTAAACCCAGTTAAAGTTTGGTGGTGGCAGTGGAAATTCCAAGGGCAAAGGGTAAAATTAATTTGTACCTTGGGGAAGTTTTAACCTAAGCTGGTAAAAGTAAGCTTAGGAGGTTTTCATGCAGGTCCCCACATCTGTACCCTAGAGTTCAGAGTGGAGAAGGAACCTTGACACCTGTCAATATATCTTTCATCCCAAATTAGAAGTTGCATGTTTGCTTGTGTTGTGAGTCAGAATTATATCCTTCTGTATGTGGATAGTTTATCTTGTTCTGTCGCAAACACTAACATGAAATGCTAATGTACAGTCAAATATGTATGAAGTATGTCCATCCAGTTGGAAGATTATAAGGGATTTTGTTGGTTTTCATTGTAAATAGTTGTGGCACTCTAGAATTGTATGTCACAAGGGAGGAATCTGGATTATTAAAAGAAACTGCATAAAATGGGGGAAATCCAATTAATAAGTGGACTAATATTGAAATAAAATCCTTGAAATGAATCAAACATAAAAAGTCTCCAATAAGAAAAGAATTGAAGAAATTTGTTCTTCAACAACAGCATCTTCTGGATACAGATAGAATCAGACAAATCAGAGCACTGAAATAAGAGCTCTCAATTGACAAATGTCCAACTGAATCAAGCAGTTTGCCTCCTGCAACAAGCCCTGAAATCAGGGTGTATAAAAGTGAGGTCACTATGTGGGATTCCAGACATGACTGAACCCAACAAGAAGCTGCAGATCCTACATGTGACCAACAACCAAACTAGCATGTGGAAAGGACTGTCCTCCATCCCAGACTTCAGAGGATAAGAAGAAGTGGTGAGATTTTGTTTCAAAGATTGTATTCCCATTCTATTCTTTAATGTAAATAACAGTAAGTTATCTTGCTGAGTCTACACTCTCTAGTGAGACCTCAGGTAACAATATCTTAGATTTAAACTCCTTTTTTAAGTCCAAGCAAATTGACCCAAGAAAGGCTGGAATCATTACTTTAAACGATCACTCTTGCTATTCTAAACTTTGGATCAGTCCATTCAAATAGCAGGGAACAAACACTCAAAAGTGCCTTAAAGATAAGTACATCCTTCCTCTTTGGAAAAAATGCTGGAAGTGTGATAAATGTTTTAAGCACTAAAGAATTGATGATGATGTGTAAATGCAATAAGAAATCTTGGTGATTTGCATTGTGTTTGCTGATCTTTAACATTAGTCAAGGAAAATTTCTCAGAAAAGTTTATTGATTTGTTCATTACATGTCTAGAATACTGGTTGTGTGTACACTTGAATGTTGAACTGTCAATTGTATACTAATATAGTTCTGGATGAATTAATACATTGTTTGTTTAAGAGTAACCAAATGTCCTAATCTTGAGAAATACTGTTCAGATTAAAGTTGACCGGAAAAGAATCCAGTATTAAAACTAGTAAGATAATGCTCCCTGGACTCAATAAAAAAAGGGATTATCCTATTAGATTCCATTCTGTATTGGCTATAACATTTATCCAGTTGGCAAACCTACTTTGTTTAATTTCAGCTTTAAAGTCTGACTGGCACATTGGCAAATTCATACATATTGACCCCTTTTCACATTTACACACTGATATATAGATTGGAACAGTACAAGCTAAGCAGCATTCTGTAAGATTGTAATTTTTCTTATAGGATGGCTCACCACCGCTACACCAGGAAGGTTGCAAGTCATCATGTATCCAAGTTAGCTATAGTCCATTTGTGCACAGATGTGTTGTGTGAATAGTCAGTAGAGTGCTTTCCTCTAAGTCTGGCACCAGGGTATGCCAAATCAACCCAGACAATCTAGGATGTCACTGTGATGGGGTGGAGGCCTCAGGGTCCTTCCACACTTGTCCCAGGTAAGGACCAGTGGAGAGGTCTCTCCAAACAGGCTAGAGTGGCTGCAGGGGAAGCAGACAATCGGGGCCCAGGAGGTCCCTATAAAAAGGAGCTACAGAGTCAGGGCAGTTCCTCACTAGAGCTTGAGGAGCATGGATAGTGTGACTGGATGAGGGAACTGCAGCCCAGTGCAAGTAGGAACTGGGAGAGCAAGGAAGAGCTCCTGGCTGGCTGCTGGGCCTGAGATTAGAAGATCCCTGAGCTAAGGGTAAGACATCACTGAAGGCAAGGGCTTGGAGTAGTGGACGGGCCTGGGTCCCCCTCATAGGCCACTGGGGAAGGGCCAACAACTGGACATCAGTAAAGCACCAGAAGAGGACTGAACTGTCAGGAGGCCCAGCTGAAGACTGGGGCCAAAACAGACTAAAAGGGCAAAACAATGGCCTCCAGGGAGGAAGCCCTAGGGAAACAGCCCATGACAGTGCTGGAACTTGTTTAAAAACCACAGACACACCCAACCAGGGGGTGCACTTGTGAGAGGTGTGTACTGACCCTGTTAGTCACATATAATGTCCCTGGCAGATACTACCAATATTTTTTTTTCTGAGAAGGGTTTGGGTTACATAGTTCTCTTTGGTGAATAAGACTTGACTGCAAGTTTTCTTACAATTAAAGTGTTAAATCAGTAATGGGGAAGTTAAACATATCAAAATCTTGTAACTTCTTTCCAAATATTTGCTAGATCAAAATGATTTTTTATAACCTCTCATTCAAGCCATGAACCCTAAACTCCTGTCTAGAATACAGCGACCTCCTACTCTGCCCTTTCTGAACTTGTGTATTTTCCACAAAGAGCCAAACAAAACACAGCCCGGAGGATCACCTTCCTTGTCCACCAGTCTGACCAAGTCATTCACTCTGAGTTCTTGAACTGGCTCCCACACCTCCCCTGCATTCATGATTTTTGTGCTCACTTTTCAGGCCCTTCACAATTCTGTCTTTCCCTGCCTTTTTTTTTTTTTTTTTTTTTTGCTCTTCTGTCTTTTTGATTCCCACCACCAATGCTGCCAACCTCCACTAATCACCTGGCATCTTTTTCCCAGAGCATCTCTGGCCTTTCTCCCATGGCCTTACACATGGAATACCCTCTCTGAACAGATCATAAAATAACCGTTTCCTTTGCATTATGACTCTCCAAAAATCAGGGGTGGCTCTACCAATTTTGCCGCCCCAAGCAGTCACCACCGAATTGCCGCTGCCGCAACAGCGGAGGAGCTGCTGCCGAAATGGGGTCTCACAGCTCTGGGCAGTGGGGCTCAGGTTACAGGCCTCCTGGCTGGGGCTGAAGCCCCCTTCAGCTTTGACCCCTTCCCCACCCGGGAACGTGAGGCTCAGGCTTTGGCCCCACCACCTGTGGCGGTGGGACTCCAGTGGATTCAGGCTTCGGTTCCCCCTCCTGTAGTCATTTTTCTTGTCAGAAGGAGGTCATAGCGCAATGAAGTTTGAGAAACCCTGGTTTAGAGAAATAATATAGTAGACAAGCAAAATGCTTTCTCATAACTTTGACCAAGAAATGAGGCAACACGCTTGGCAAAAAATGTACTAATCTGCACTTGGATGAAGATGTTTGCTCCTAAAAAATATACTGAATATATTGATGGTATAGTGGAGATGGAAATAGGGAATCTCCAGCAGATTCCTACTTTG
Source organism: Eretmochelys imbricata (assembly GCF_965152235.1). NCBI lineage: Eukaryota > Metazoa > Chordata > Testudines > Cheloniidae > Eretmochelys > Eretmochelys imbricata. The sequence goes on along the minus strand of NC_135572.1, from coordinate 87,927,977 downwards.
GAGTTTGTTTAATTATTAATTATTATTATTATTTATTATAGCTACTATATGGCACTATTTGGTCCATTTGAAAGTGGGGGGATGCTCTTCAAAAGTACTTTTGTGCTTCAGGAACAAGTCAGCTCAGAGAGGGATGACTCAGCAATATCTAGAGAAGGGAGTGAAATCAAAGACAGGGAAATCATTCCAACATTCCTTTCAATAGGTCGTGTTCCAACGTTAAATGCATTGTTATTGGAAGCCCCCTCTATCACACCACTGAGTAAACTGGATGAACAAAACCATTCAACCATTCCATTGTGCATAGTTTCATAAAACATAAACTTCTGTACTCCAAGACTGAGATCTAGGGTTTATTTTAACTTGCACAAAAGGACTGTTTAAGGGTTTGAACCACGGACTGCAATTGCTCACTTATTAACTGTTGTTGGTAGACCCAAGTCATATATGTTCTGGTGACCCTTAAGAAATACAACTGAATGTAGTTGGTTACTTGAAAGAAATGTGTTGCTATTTCTCCAGAGAAATACAAAAGGTATCAAAGTGTTTGTGTTTAAAAATAGAAGAAAAGGGACATGTATATTGGTAATGGTAAAGTGCACCAGAGAGACAACAGGAAATCTGATCTTTAAAACACAAGTTCAGAAAAGTTTTCAGAATGCAATTTGTTGTGAAAGTACTCTTGCAATTATAAAAAACAGCCATTAGGTGTCATTTTAACCAAAACATTACATATTACAACTGAAGCATATTGTGATGCTTGCAGGACAAATAAACAGACTCTTCAGCAGTGTAGTAAGACGGGATGATTTTAATATGTCTCTGCAAAGCAAGTAGAAAAGCCATTTTCATGCAACATTGGCTAGACATCCAGGCTACAACTCATAACTACTCTGCAGTCCTTATTATCTCCTTTTGTGGTCATCTCCAGGGTCTTGCATTTTAACCTCCCATGATATACCTTTGCATTGCTTCACACTATTGAGCCTCAATCTCTCCCCACTTAAGGGTTCGAGCAACAAACCATCTAAAGTTACAGGCATCACATGCTGTGTAATTGTGAGAAGGCTGATGTGTTAACATATCAGTTTATTCTGGCTAAAGTGCTAGCTTGAAACTTAATCTGGAACACAGATGGCTAGCAGTTGATCTTGACTATAGCTGTGACATCAGGTCTCCAAGGGAATAATCACTGAGACCATCCACATAAAATTCACCACCAAATTTAATATCCTTCACACAAGATCACTGGTATGGTAGTATCTTGCATAAAAAGTACCAAATCCAATCTTGTCTGCTGGTTGGCTTTCTGGAAGCATTCCTGCATCCATGATTCAGGATATGCCCAGAAAGAAAACAAATGAGCATAGTCAGTCAAAGTAAATGACACCCTTGGCCACTCAGTATAATTTAGGTTGCAATGCCAAGCAACATAGCTGCTGGCAGGTGATGCTCACTGACATACAGATCTCGTTACTAGTTATGGTGTCAGGAGACTCAACCTGTCTCAATTTACTCTTCACTCTGTGCTGTGGAACCCACTGTTCCACTTGCTGGAGAAGGCCTTTTGCCCAATGCCCATTAACTGCTGTGGGAGTGCAGGCTTTTATTATTGTCAAGCTGACACTGGACCGACTGCTGACATGTGACTTCTGTATGCAGATCTGGTAGTGGACCTGTGGATAATTGAATGTATTTAATTCTATATTTTGTGGAGCCCAGCAACTCTGAATAGCACTTGCGCAGGATCAGCATAATGTACACATCACATATCCTGTTATATATACTTTGTCCAGTTGGAACAGGTTCTATAGATAGCCATGTTTTCAGAGAACTGTTGGCAAAGTGGTGGGTGAAAGAGAGGAGGGGGCTGGATGAAAGAGAGAGAGAGGCAGGCAGCAATCACTAGTGCATCTGGAATATTAAATCAGCTTTGTCCACTTGTTTTTCAGAGTACACTATTATGCTTACTACAGCATCAACTCCCCTATTACGGTAACAATAGTCAGTATTAGATATCCTAGATACAAAATCAACAAGGAGCTTGTTACTGTCAGATTCTCCCTTCTGTCCATTGTGCATATATATATATATATATAAGAGCCTTATGGCTATCATACAAGCCAAGTACTTGTGTACTCAGGTCCTGCTATTAAAATATTTGGATTCTTCTGCATCTGCTAAGCTGCTATACAGAATATCTGCTGGTGTCATGACTGGCATAAATGTGTCCTCTCCCAGTAGGATTCTGATTTCAGAGCAGACAGGTCAGCTTCCTGTATAATGACTGAGGTATCCACTGGCATATCCACTTCCTTTATGGGTGACTACTCTAGTTGCTGCTGAGTACCATGGTGTCAGTTTTCATGCGGACATACTACAGGATGTTATATTACAGGAGAAAAGGGCATCAAGCCATGTATCAGGGATTTCAGTAACAATGGGAGAGCATGCAATTTTTCATCTGTGGTACCTCTGACATTGTGATATGGCATGGGTCATGAGCTTTTGTTCAAACCACTATGTACATCTCTTGTGCTGCCTTTTTACTATCATACGGTTATTGCGCTTGATTATTGTTCTAATACTGCAAGGTACTTTGGCTTGCTGAGAGATTTTCTGGCTGCCAGCTGGAGGGTGCAGTACTTGCCTACCATTGCATTTCCAAGGTGACATATTGTGTTTCTCCTGAGAATGTAATCTGAAACCCAGTTTGTATGGGTGACTAGCTGCCAGCACCCTTTGTTATACCTATCCCTTAGGTTGAAGGAGAATCGGTCACTCCTGCCAGCTGCATTACTCTCATCACAACGCTTGTAACTCTCCCAGTCCCAGTCATTCAACCATATAGTTGCCTTAAAATTGGCGTGTAGTGCAGGGTATTCCTACATGGTACTGTGTTGAATGAGAATGCACGATTGCTTTCTTTTTTATCGAAAATGCCATTGTCAAGAAAACTGCACTTCACTTTAACCCACATCCCCAAGTAATTAGTGCAACCATCCTGGTGAATGACATGGAAAAACTAAACCTGCTTCCAGCTGTTAGACTCCACCTGCTTTGGGGTAGCAGACAAATCTTGCAAAGGTTGATTCCACTACCTTTTCTCCAGTTCTCTACTGAGGTTGTATAGTCAAGGAAGTTATGGATGTCGCTAGAGCCATAAACATTTTAATAACTTATCTGAACCTGATTTCTCTTTTTCAAGGCTTATTAAGCTGATGTACCTCTGTGCCTTCCCTGGTTTAAATTAAAATTATACATATAATATTTCATACCCGCTCAGTGTGTTAGTAAGCATTATGATCTCATACTAGGCAAAGTTCCCTGTAGTATACATCACTGAATTGGTGATATGTGATTATAAATTCATGTGATTATTCTTCTTATGTGATTTCAGAATGACAATGGAAACAGACTGTGACTGAGAATTTGTTTGGTTATAAAAACAGCAAGGAGACCCATTATCATCTTCATTTAAGCTCTGTAGCTAGTCCGAATCGAAGTCTTTCCCACTTGAACAATATTACTTGAAGTGGATCAATGTTTTCTTGCTTATACTAACAGATTAGTTTAGTAAATTTAGTAAAACACACAACTAAATGTTGTATGCAATTTCTGTTGCCAAAATGTGCACACAGTACATAAGAAAAGATCTACTTTGCCACTGGAAAAAGATATACAATAGAGGGAAGGCAATGACATTTTTCCTTGCACTTAAGGGAAACGCAGAATCCACATTCAGGACAGCAGCTAATGCCAAACAGACTAATTCTTAAGTGTAAAGGATGTTTTGTTAAAAAAAGAAAAGACCTGCCATATATGACTGAAATTTACTCATTTCTACTAGCAAGTCATATTTCATGACTGAACAGAATGGAATTTCATATAATATATTATTGGATGGAATATACATTGGATGAAATATATAATGCATCAAAACAAATATATTCTATTCAGGCAGAATTTTGCAACTGGTACCATTGATATAGGATGTTAATAGAACTAAAGCCTCTGCATGAGGGTCGTAAAGCTCCAGTGATTATGGACTAGATCAACTACTTGCGGATAATTTGAGACATCTTTAATTTGGAATGAATTGTTGCAATTGCATTTGTACTGCAGTGAGGGAAAGGTGGATTTATCAATGGGGAAAATTTATATGCTGTATTAAATAATTTCTAGAGGAAATACCTGTTTCTTGTGAAATCCAAACAATACATAATTTCTGCCTACCTTTTCTTAGTCTTAAAATATAATTTCAAGAAGCCAATATGTGATGCTTTCATTTTGTGAAAGATCATATTCACTTACTTAACACTGTCACTCAGAAACCAAATCTGTCTCCTTTTCCCAGAATCACTAGTAAATTATTTTAGGCCTGTTCCAAAGACCACTGAAGTCAATAGGAGTTCTAATTTGATTGACTTCAATGGACTTTGGATCAGGCCCTCTCTGTAATTATTATTCACGGAATAAAACACTATTCAGCATGAGTGTGTGTGTGGGGGGGTGGAATTTGGCGCTCAAAGAGTAATTCACCTGTAGATGGAAGATTTACCAAGAGCTCACCACTGTTCAAAATTTCTTATAAAACTCTATTTTTAAATAAGATTGTACAGAACAATCCTGGTAACAGACATCATACAGCTCTAAATTTTAATAAATCATCATGGTTTGCCACATTTTTTTTCAGTTTTCTCTTTCAGCATTAGTCAACAAGTTAGATCTAATTTTCTTCACAAACACCCAACTTTCTTCATTTCTTTTCTTGCACCAAACTGTCTTTATCAAACATGTTGAGCATAAGCTTTTCCCCACTCTTATTAATTTCTAGTAAACTTTAGAACATAACTTTAAAAATACAGAAACTCTTTACTTTGCAAGAAAAAAGTATATTTATAATCTGGGAAAGAAAAGGTAGATTATCTTTAAAAGATGGAAAAAAAAAACCCAACAACCCACAAATATTTTCCATTTAGACAAAAAAAACCCCACAAAAAACAATAACCATTCCATTAAATCAGCCCAGAGCTCAAGTATAGAATAATAGTATTCCATTAGAATGTAGAATAGAATAGCTGCAACTAAATATTTTTATAACTTTGTAACATTTGCATATTTGTATCCATCTTTATCCTAATTATTTTCTACTTAAAAGATATTTCAATTACATGATGCCTAGGGACTTAGAGGAATGCGTGTGCTTCAAAGTGACCTGTGGCAGTGCTTTTACATCACCGGTGACGGGTGGAATAGCAGGTCAAGCAACAAATTACATTGCGGTAGAAAACCATTTATTTTAACAGGATAAAGTAACAGTGTTTGCAGAACTTATGGTTATGTACTTGACTCACCAGCAATCAACTATACAGCACAGTGTATTTTGTATTCATATTTAGTTTAGCAAGTGGTGTTATTTCTGACAAAACCATTTCTCTTGAACCAGAAAATGTACAAAAGTGGCTTTTTCTGAAAGTGAATATGAAGTCATTCTCTCAGAGATCTGCTTCCCTAATTTGTTGCTAAGATGAAGTATAGTATGACACTGAAGGGCGATAAAACAGGCTCAGACTGACTGGCAAAGCAATTGCGTAGAATCCTAATTTTGGCAGCATGAATTAAAAGTAGGACCTAAATTTCAAATCTGTCTCTCTTCAGTCAAGAAATTGTAAGGATTCATTTGAAAATCTGCCTTGGGATCCATGTTTAACTGCTTCATGTCGCACACTGAAGAGAACCCCATTTTATTTACAAATGTGGTATTTCCTTCAGGCAATAAGGAGCATAATTTAAACCAAGGAGATGGGAAGGGAAGAGGAGTGAGCATGCTTTGTATCAAGAATTTCGCAGTTTACAGGAGCAAGCTGCTCATTTACACCTTCAGTGACTCTTCAAAGTCTTTCGTTGTGGAGCAAGAAAATCACAAAGAAATAAACCAATGCTTCCCCAACTCCAATAGAAAACGCCACTTCACTAAAGATAAGAAAGTAAAGTCCCTACCCCCGGTAGGCCAGCAGAAATTGGTGGTGGGGGGGGATTTGACCCCATATATCCCTCTGTGTGTCACCCATGCTAGAGCCCTTTCCTAGCCAACTAAGACATATAGACAGTACTCACAGTTGTGATGTCCCCCTGAGAGGTCAACAGGTTACCCTCTACAGTGGAGTAGATCCCTGGGTTGCTCAGACATTGCCCTTCCCCTCACTACTCATGTAAAGAATGCCTAACAGAAAAGACTAGCAGTCAGGTTTTTCCCTCCCACCTATGGATAGTCTGGGAGGCCTGCTTTTTTCATTTCTCCTTTGTCCAAACAAAGGCAGGCTGGTTCTTCTCTCTTCTCTTTATTTGTTGTTTCCAGCTTACAGCTGGCAATGGCTTGTGCGGAGTGACTGGCTTGTTTTTCTACCTGATGCCTAAGTTACCAGACTTTTGGTGACTTGTCACCTTGAGTGAGGAGCACTGCTTTTGCAACTGTGTAATTCAAGTCTGTTGGGCTCCTCTTTCTGAACAGTTAAACTGGGATTTGTTTTTTCATTCCTATTTTTCAGAGAACAACTAAAACAAACAAAAAAACGAGGAATCCGGTGGCACCATGCCCAAATAAATCTGTTAGTCTTTAAGGTGTCACCGGACTCCTCATTGTTTTTGTGGATACAGACTAACCCGGCTACCCCTCTGATACTTAAAGAACAACAAAGGAGCAACTGAGTTCCTTACCTTCCTGCAAACATTGGACTGGCTGCCTACTTCTGGCTGATCATATTCTGGGAGTAGGACTGATTATCTTGGTATGTCAGTCAGGCTCCTAGTGCAGTAACAGAGCTGGTCGGGGTTTTTCAGTTAAATCTTTTAATTTGAAAATACTAATTTGTCAAACATGAAGGTGTTTTCAGGGAAGAGTTGGTTTCGACAAACTTCTCGTTTAGAAAAAAATTGGAAAAACATTGAAGTTTTCTAAATGGACATTTTAACTCTCAAAGTGAAAGAAAAACTATTTTTTCAGTTGAAAACTGCTTTGGTTCAGAAATATAAGCTAATTATAGTCAACAACAACAATAAAAAAAAGAACAACATGGAAACAAAACATTTCAGTTCACCTGAACCAAACTTTTTTTTTTTTTTTGATTGTCAGTTCACAGAAAATTGAAATTCACTTTTCAGCCTTCTTTGTGACAGGAAAGGTTTTGTTTTTTTTTTTTGAAATATCACATGTTCCCTGAATGGGAAAGATGTTTTGTGTTCACCTATACCCAGTAACTTCTTCTTGTCTTCTCTGCCCTAGACCACCCTGGTAATCTGGGTCTCAAGCACACCGGTTAGGCAGGCAGTTTCATTTTCCCAAATACTAACTCTGTTCATTGTCTGTCTGATATAGAAGTTGCTTCACACACACACGCGCGCACACACACACACACAGATGGCGAGGGATTACAGGGATTAATTACTAGAGGCCACTGTGACGGGTTCCCCCTTTTGGGGTGCCCCCTGGGACTGGGGTACCACTGAGTCTGCCTGGCCAACCAGGCCGGGCTCCCTTTCACCCTGTAATGCTGTGACAAGCTGCAGACACTCTCCCAGTCTCACACTTTCACCAGCAGACATGTAGAGACCCAGCTGCAGAAACACACAGACATTGAAATCAGCTCTGCCTGGGAAGGCTCTGCTAAGGAATTGCCCAGTATTCAAGTGCACACACCCCCTCTAGAGGATAAACCAAAACATTATACTACCTTGCGCTGCACAGAGAACTATACAGCGTAAGCTCATGAAATTTTCCCCTCAGTGTGGAGGGGACTAAACACAGCTTTCTGCTCCAAGTTAGAATTTCCACACAGTGGTTTCAAGTTTATTAACTACAAAAGATAGGTGTTAAGTGATTATAAGGGATAGCAAACAGGTCAAAGCAGATCACCTAGCAAATAAAACCAACACACAATCTAAGCTTAATATACTATAGAAATTTGTTATAAGCAACACATTCTTACCCTACATGTTATTCTGGACAGATTAGAGAGATTCTTGAAGGCAAGCTGTCCTTGCTTGCAGCTTAAAACTCCAGATATCCCTTTCACAGGCCAGACCCCTTTAGCCTGGTCTCAGCCCTTCCGCCGCAGCTCAGTATCTTTGTTTCCAGCAGCCTTCTTTCTTGGACGGGAAGTTAGTGAAGAACAAACCACAATGATCTCACTCCCTGCCTTAAATAGTTTTTTTCATAGGAAGGGAATTCTTTGTTTCCCAGTTTGATACCCACCACCGGTCAGTGGAAAAATACTAGAATTATCATGGAGTCCACTACCAGGTGACTTGGTCAAATGACCCTGCAGCCATAACTCCGAGGTTGTTAATAGCATCCCCAGAAAGACTTCTCAGTGAGTAATTAGCATCTTCTAAGACCTATTGTTCTCCCTAATGACTCTTCCCAGTGAGATATCTAGACTGATTGCATTCTGCCTAGTAGATGTTCTCCAGGTGTAAACACATTTGTAATGGATGCATAGAAAATATTTGTAACTTCAGATACCAAAAAGATACATGCATAGAAATAGAATAATCATATTCAGTAAATCATAACCTTTCCAATGATATTTCATATGACCCCCCTTGCATAAAATACATCTTAGTTATGCCATAGTCATACCATTACAATATATTTATGATAGTATGGGGACATAATGCCACAGCACCAACTAGAGATGAAGCCTCCATTTTGCTAAGCCCTGTACATACGCAATTAAAATTAAAAAGACAGTCCCTATACCAAAATCCTAACAATTTTTAGCATATGATGAGAGACAACAGATGGATGCAACAAACAAATGGGGCAGGAGGTGGGGGGGGAGTTAACCAGTGAAGTGATCATGTTTTATAAAATAAGCAGCAATTGCAGCATGATCCATGGTCTAGCCATTTTCCAGGGTGGCATAGGCATCAAAACAAAGAGAAGTTTTAAGAAGGGATCTGAAGGAGGATAAACTTTACTGACTTTATTGGGAGCTCCTCCTGAGTGTGAGAGGCAGCCCCGGAGAAAAAGCTTTGAAGGCACTTGAGGAAAAATTGTACTAATGGATGATCAATGGCATCACTGGAAGAGTGGAGGTGGGGGTTGACAGATCAACAACATGTTTATACACAGGGTGAAACTAAGCCATGTTAAATTGAAAGTCATGTAGCTTGGGTTTGTGGTGGAAGAGGACACACCAGAGGGATGCAGAGGTATGAGTGGATCTCTTAGGCTAGTGAACCAAGATGATGTCATGAGTAGCAACATTTTGAATTGTCTTGAGAAGAATGAGACCACACATCCGCAAGTCAGCAGTGATCAAGGTGTGAAATGACTAAGACACAGAAGTGGGAAACAGGACGAGGAAGAGGGGCCAGGTAAGCAACACTGAAAGAAAGAAAGAAGATGATAGTCAGAGAGGAAGTTCAGCAATGGAGACTGAGTGGAAAACCTAATCCAGAATTGTAGGTTAAATAGGGAGGTGAGACCAAGGATACAGGAAGTTAGTAAATCAAAAGGAAACTTTATTGGTATGAAATGCTGAATTGTATATTTTCTTCTCTCTACCTGCCCCCTTGTAGGACACTTGATAGCATAAAGTTTGTTTTTCTCTTTTGACTGGAGTGTGTGCGTGTGTGTGTGTGTGTGTGTGTGTGAGAGAGAGAGAAAGAGAGATTGAGGGTAACCTGTGTGTTAACAGGGACCTACTATGTGGAGTTAAGTAGGGGACAAATAAGAAAAATGTCCCAATTATATGAAATACCACAAATCTAGATCTATACAAAATTCTAACATGTGCAGTTCTAATAACCTCTCTAATTTGGAGTTTTTGTCTACATGTCACTAGTCATTGATGTGTCAACAAACAAATGATTGGTGCATGTGACTCCCCACCCCTCCATAGCTATGCCCCTATTCTCAACAAGAATATTCTAGAAAACATTGTATATCAACTGAATATTCAATAAAATGTGTCAAAGCTTGATATGAAATATTTGGTGAAGTAAAATTAGAAGTGATCATTGGAAGCCCAATAATTAAAGCAAATACTTTCATTTCACACTGAACATTGAAGATGGGCAGGAGCTGGATTTTCCATTTAATGGGAAATGCCACAATTCTGTTTTTTTTTTTCATTTCTGAAACAGAACAAAACAAATTTCCTATGAAAAGAAATTATCCCAACCTTTTTTGTTTCAGGTCAATTGAAATGTTTGGTTCTCCTTTAGTCATTTTAATGCTGCTATTAAATAATATACATTGAAAAAAATAATTTCAAAATGGAAAAATCTAAACATTCCATTCTAAAAAGTACCAAATGGAACACTGACTTTTATATTTTTTTAAATGAAGTATTATTAAAAACAGATTTCGGCAAAACCTTTCATTTTTGACAAATAAACATTCTTTTTGTTGAAAAATGTTTCATTTGAATTGTTTTTAAGCTTTACTGAATATTCTGCCCAACAATTTAACAAACCAAAGCTTTATATTACTACTAGAGAATCCCCAAGCCTGTGCTAGGCAAAGTATAAATGTATGGTTCCTGCCTGGATGATCTAAACAAAGAAGACAAAGGGTGATAGATAAGGAATTATTATATTTATTAGAGCTGGGCAGGATGATTCATGGAGGATTTCAAAACTTAAACAGTTGCCACAAAAGGAGATGGAACCACAGGTACTAGGAACCTTGGGCCCCCAACCCCAGCGGGGTTTGCCTGACTAGCTGACACAGACCCACTGACACCGGGTGTGCTGCCATGGATGGGAGGGGTGAGATGGCAAGAAACCAGGCATGGATCCATTGGAACTCCAGTGAAATTGAACAGTCTCTGAAAAACATTTTGATTTCACTAATTTGCAAATTCAGATTAAACATTGTTTCACTAGATTTTTTCCATCTAGCTCTAATTATTTTTCCCATCGCACAGGGGAGAACACTCAGCAAATAAAGTCCAGATCCAAAGAATATTCAAGTCAAAGGGAGTATATTGATTTCAGTGGGCTTTAGCAAAGCCCTAAGTGACCTGCTGAAGATCACACAGTAAATCTGTGCTGGAGCTGTGAAGTCTCCTGAATGCCAGTTCAGTATCTTAACCACAAAAAAGAAAAGACTATGGACAATTGATTTTTGTGTCCCCCTCTTAGATATGTACAGTGACTTTTAATGATTTTTGGCTGTATTAAGCATCTATAATTTTCTGTTATTTTAAGAGTGCCTTAGAAACAAATGAGATACATCAGTAAAATAGCGATTAGGAAAACCATATTTTTCCTTACCTTTTATTTAGTAAAAGGCATATGCAAATGATATTCCTGTTACATACTTGCCAAACTACATAAAAATAGTGTAAGTGCTTGGAGGACACCTCAGGACATACAGTGTCTGCTTTTACAAAATTAGTAGCAATGACCTTAAGTAGCTACTGCATACATTTTTTTTCCAGAAGCTTGTATAATTAATACCTCAGACATATGCAACACCATAGCTGAGCTGAAGAGGCTTAGATCTTTTCTAAATCATCCTGATTTATGTAGACTTAGATGCTCTAATTGCTGTTTATCTGACATCAAATCCTCTTTTGATTCTAAATGAGCAGCACTGCTGAAAATTAGGTTTCTTGCAAACAAGAAACGTGCAAAGCTCACCAGTGGCAAACCCCACAGTCCTGAATCCTTGAAGAGAAAATACATAATTGAGGCTAGTATTATGCATGCCTAAAGCAATAGGAATTCAGGGCTGTGGCATTCCTCTACAAAGAAATAACCAAAACAATCTACATTAAGCCTTGACAACTGTGATATTTACCAGTGGATCACACAATTAAATACATACTCCTGACCATTGGAGAGCTGTCTGCTTGACAACTTCACAGCAATTGCAGTCATATCTTTCCTAGTAGCCACAGGGAGAGGATCAGACGTACTACCCAGTGTCAGTGCAATGGAACGAGTGGCTGCATTGTACTTGGAACTAGTTTGTCTCATTTCCTGCCATCCTGAAATGCGCCTTGCATTCATAATTGCATAAAACCAGGTTCTATTAACAAAACCAGGTTCCATCTGTCCCTGAGTCTTTTTTTCAGGTCCAGTCCTGCAGAATCACCCTATGCAGAATTCAGAATCTGCAGGTTGGAAACCCATAGAAAAACAGGATCCTTGGAGAGAATCCCTTCTCTTTGAAAGAAGGCTCCTGATCTGTAGGCCAGAGCCCTCTAACATTCTCATTGAACTGGAATCCCATTGTCAAATCAAAGTCAAATAACTGTGCGATCAAGGTGGCCCACTTACGTCAGGGCATATTCTGCACAATTCCTATGCCCTTTCATGAATACAGTTACAGGGACAGTACTTTCACTCCTACAGTCAGGACATAGATAAATTCCTATTAAAGCAACAAAATGCAGTAAGTGGAACTATGGGTAAACAATGTTATAGATGATGTAAATGAAGCTGGCCAGAGCTGGCCTCCCCGCTTTTATTCCCTATAGATGGAGCAGAGAGTACCATCTCTCTAAGCTATCTAGCTATGGGCTGTACAGTGAGAATATCCACAATGCTATGGGTAAAGACATATAATACCCAGTAAACCCACAGACCACATGCATATAATGTAAGTTGCTTGATGGAGCTCAGGTACAGCAAAACAAGTAGCACTACATGCCAAAAATGCACCGTCAGTGAAGAATGATTAATCTGTAGGGCTGTGAGGCACAGGACCATCATAGACACTGGTATTATGGTCTTTTAGAAAAATGTAGCCACTTGAGCCTTCATGAATGAAAGCTCATCTTGGAGACTGATCAGTTGTCTCCTTGAATTTATTTAATCTGAGATGGAACAGTGAATTCAGTGAAATTTATGGGTGTTCAGCATCTCTGAAAATCAGACCAGTTTTATGTAGGCTTAAAATCATAATGATTTTCCCAGGCTTAAAATCATGTGCCTGGGAAAATCATAGAGCCTTTTAGGAGCTTAAGCTCCTACACAATGAATGGGGGGAGACAGGTGCCTTAAACTGTGATCCACAGAAGTCAGCACACTAGGCAGGGAGCCACTTAAACTAGCCAATGGGAGATACCAACCCCAGGGGTATGTGCCAAGCCCCATCCCTCTCACAGGCATAGGCTCCGAAGTCTAGGCTGCAGGGAGGTACCCATTTCAGCTTGTGAGTCACAGCTGGAAACCCTTTTTGGAATGAGGTCCCTTATGCCATTGTAAGGGGAGGCAAGGTGGTTGGGATGAGGAGGAGGACTTCTCTTATAACTTTTAGGCCAGTGATTAGGATATTGTCCTGGGATGTGTGAGGCACTCAGTTCAAATCCCCCTGCCTAATGCAGAGCAGGGATCTGTCACCTCTAGGTGAGTGCTTTACCCATTGGGCTACTGGATATTGTGTTGTGGGGAATTCCTCAATCTCTCCTATTTAAGCTGTTGCCCTGTGGATAAATAATTAGTATTACTGGAGCTGGGAAAGCAAATTACTGTGCTTTACATGCACATGTTTGGAGTTTTGGCCCCGATATTTATTAAGAGCTGTGAGATTCTTCAGTGAAAGTCCACAGACAATAAAATTTCAGGGTATTCTACCCTTATTCAAATGAAAGGATTTGGCAATTTTATATAAACCAGTCAGGCACTTCAAAGAGTGTATTCCTAGGGATCAGTATTTAGCCAGATTCATCCCTGCTGTAATTCTACTAATGTCAATGGTATAAAGTCAGTGAAATTATACAGGTGATAAATTTGGATTCATTACTACTATATGTGTGAATGCTTTAGTCAAACACAAGTTATTGGGCTCAATACAGTGGTAACTGGATGAAATTTTTTGGCCTTTGTTATATAGGAGGTCAGACTAGATCTAATGAGGCCTCTGGCCTCAATCTACGAATCTATAAATACCAAGATGTCAATCTCCAGGACAAAGGCAATTCTCTTGTTTACTTAAATCTCAATTGCTTGCAGCTAGAGTTTTAGGCTGAGCAACAGAGCTGTTCAAAAATTCACATTTTTTTTAGGAGAAAAAAGACTTTTTTAACAAACTAAATGTATGCAGAATTTCTCATTTTCAACTAGGTCTACTGACCAATAACTTGAATACTGTAGGTTTCATTTGAAAAAAAAAATCATGTGAATATCAGTAGTAATAATGCATACTGTGGTTTTGTATTACAATGTTGGTGTCACCATTTCATTGTCAAAAAATGTTACCAGCTAAGGAAAGTGTACAGTAGCTCAGAGAAATGTGGACCCAAGCAAAAATTCTGTCATTTCTGCATGTTACAGTCTTGCTCTGCTTTATGTAATGATATGCTGAAGTGATAAAATGACAGCTAAACTCCAAACCTCAAAGGAATGTATATTAATTTTCAGATAAAATGGAAAGCCTTTATTCATTTATTTTGAAGCTTTTCCAGATGAAATTAAAGTGCAGGCTGACATAAATCTAATATCTACCATTAGAGGATAGCCTCCTACTGTTCCTGGATATTCTAGGACTACAAACAGAAGGGTGATTGGCTTATCTATATTTGCATTACATTATACTTTCCAATACACATGGGGTGTAGGTCACTTTCTATTTTATGTGAATTACTCCCGTAACTCTTTATGACTAGTCACTTTAGGGCTCAGTTATAACTGAAGTCTCAGTCTTTGATGTGGGCCACAGTGGCTGCTCTTTAACCCTATGGGGGGCACAATGAACAACCAGCTACAGAGTTAAGCAGGGAAGAGGCAGGGTGTGAGTGGTGGATGTGGTGTGCTGGGGAGAGGAGTATGGTGCAGAATTTGTTTCTTTCCTCTTTCCCTTTCAGAAAGCTTAGTGTTTCTGTCAGGGCTAGCCTTCAGGAGTCTTGTTCTTCCATTCAAGGAAATTAAGGACTGTTGCTGTGATTGTCTCCTATCCTAAAAATGGCCCTGCTGTTTGTTGTTGTTGTTTTTGGAGACCCTTCAGCTCCCATTGATCTCACCTGGAGATGTGAATGCTCAGAACCTCTGAAAATCAGACCCTTAACTCAGGCTGCTACTTCATATACCATGTAGTGTTTTGTGCCTCCCTCTAGCAAAATTTCCCTGTGTTTAAAAGTTGAATGGTCTCCTATCCTTTATGGTTCTCTATATTCCCCCACACACTTATCATTTAAATTCTTAGGTCCCTTTTGCAAAGTCCTTAAACAAACTAAGAAAAAAATCTCATCACCCAGAAGCTCTAGGCAAGTGAAAATGGTATCTGGGGAGCAGAAGTGTCAAGTTGCCTATTAGCTGGCCAGGGGCAACTTGGGAAGCTGGAGTTGGAGTTAGTCACAGCAGCAGGACTGAGTTGCCAGTCATACAGGAGGATGACCAGAGGTGTTGAGTGGGAGTGTGGCAGAGAACTGAGCTGCCTCACAAGGTAGGAGGAGAAGAGGCTTGCCAAAGCAATAAAATGGAGTGGTAAGTTAGAGGGGGAAGGGTTGAAGAGAGAGGAGCTGTACAGAGTATTAAAGCTGATCTGCCAATAAGCACAGGGGTGGAAGAGGGGGGTGAGTAGGGCAGTAGAAATGACCTGTCACCGAAGAAAATGGGAGCAGAGTACTAGAGTGGGGTTTTCACAAATGGGAGAGGGATGCACCAAGATGATCCCAGTCACACAATTCATGCCTCAGAAGAAGGGAGTGGGACCAGGGAGAAGTACATTCCTGAGCATACCTGAGATTGAGCCTGTTTGAACGTGTTTGTTCTTAGTGCTCAGAACAGTTTCTGGTGATTGGAGAGAGCAGAAATTGGATGCTCCAGCTGCAGTTAGGTAGCTCAAAAGCAATGCAAGCAACACTTTAATTTCCCAGTCAAGCCAGAATAGGCTGTGTAGCAAATTTTAGAGCCTAACAAACTTAGCAGCTGCAGGACACAATTTGATTTGATTTTTAAGATGATGAATAAGCTGCAGTCTGTTATATCTAGACACAGCGTAGAAGGAGATTCGGACACAGAGGAGATCATTTAAGCACAACTAGCTGCCCTGGAAACATTCATTGTTCTGGCTGCAAAACTGAAACCAAGAGGTTTTTCACTGGACAGGGAGAAGAGAGCTCAAACACTTAAAGGGACAGAACATCACAGAGTCTATTCAAAGACACTTCATTTTGCCAGAAAGGCAAATCATGGTTTAATTTGCCAATCACGCCAGTGTAGGCTTTGTAGTAAAACAAACAACAATTTGAACACTTATTGCTGCAAAACAGAATTTGATTTATTTCTAGGTTGGAGGTGGCCTCTAATACTTTGTTTGCAATTGCAAGTATAGTTTCTGCTGCTAGAGTAAGGCAATTTAATTTGCATATCCATCCTTGACTTACCCACTATTTTAAACATGCTTATTATAACAATTACCTAAACAAAGATTCAATTGATTTTTAAAATGCTTGACAAACGTCTGGAACACATCAAACCACTATTATGAGTAAAACCAAAACCAACCATCAGTAAGTACCAATGGAGGGTAATGCTGAATCAGACCCTGCACTAAGTTAATGTAGAGGAAGCACATAGCATGGAATAGTATGCCAAGCACTATCAGAAATTGGGACTTGGACAAACTTTCTAGAATTCATGGAAAGCTAGGTATGCATGAGGTCCACAACAGAACAATACACTATCTTATGCAGAAAGCATGATAAGATTTCTGACAAGGGCAGTCATCTTGTAAGTGGGCCTAGCACCCTTAGAACTGATGTACATCGTAGTCCACGCTTCCTGCTCTCCCCATCCCCTTGGTCTAAAAAAGCCACCCTTGCGCTACTTCCAGGTGGTCAACTGGGTGTGGTCAATATTTGCACTTTACTTTAAGCTGTACCCAAGGGGAAGCTAGAAAAAGTGATCAGAAGAGTAAAGAATCACATCTGTTTGCAGAGTGACACCAGCAGAGACTGCAAAGGAGTGGGGATATATATGGGCTGCAAGAAAGGCTGGGGAATCAAACTAAGGTCCAAGAAGAGAAGCTGCAGAAGGAAGGATTGTATCAGAGTTTTTTGAAGAAAATTATTACAAGCGTCAGAGTATCAGGATAGAGTCAGCACAAGGAACAAGGAAGGGTGAGGTAAAGTATGCACTGGATCATAAGGAAAGAGGGAGAGTCACATGGGGATCAATACATGGAACACGAAAGATCAGCTATTTGAATGTAATGTTATTGTATCCCAGTAGACATTCTTACTGGTCCTGATTTTGATTATTTGGCTGCATTCTCTATAGCTGTAATTTCTCTATGTCATACTGAAAACAAATCACGCTCACCTTTCTAATATTTCTCTTTTGAGGCCTCTTCAAATAGGTTCCCTTCAAATAGGCTTGTTAACTGCCATACCTAGGAAATGCATTTCTGCAGCACAGCCTGCCTCTCTCATGCTGGTGGTGCTCTTTCTAATTGTTCACCCAACAGCAGGCTTACCTTTCTGATCAAGCTGTAATGATAACTGCTGAATATAAATACCCTGGTGGATAACAAATGCATAAAAGCCATTTCCATTATGTATTGTTGTGGCTACATATGATCCAGTAAGATAATGCTCCTGTTGGCTAACTACAGTACCTCCGTATATGTATGAACTTTGGAAATTAGAATGGTGCTACCACTGGTTTTGTCCCCACAATTAAGCAGAGGACCTAACCAACCTTTTAGCTGATATTGCTCACTGCTTTGAGTCCCCAAGCACTTACACGTTGCAGCCTTAAATCCTTTGATTCTTATAGGTTTCAGAGTAGCAGCCGTGTTAGTCTGTATCTGCAAAAAGAAAAGGAGTACTTGTGGCACCTTAGAGACTAACCAATTCATTTGAGCATAAGCTTTCATGAGCTACAGTTCACTTCATTGGATGCATGCAGTGGAAAATACAGTGAGGAGATTTATATACACAGAGAACATGAAACAAGGGGTGTTACCATACACACTGTAACAAGAGTGGTCGGGTAAGGTGAGCTATTACCAGCAGGAGAGCGAGAGGGGGAAAACCTTTTTAGTGATTGTCATAAATATAAAGGGAAGGGTAAACCCCTTTGAAATCCCTCCTGGCCAGGGGAAAGCTCCTCTCACCTGTAAAGGGTTAAGAAGCTAAAGGTAACCTCGCTGGCACCTGACCAAAATGACCAATGAGGAGACAAGATACTTTCAAAAGCTGGGAGGAGGGAGAGAAACAAGGGGTCTGTGTGCCTGTCTATAGTCTGTCTTTGTCGGGGATAGACCAGGAATGGAGTCTTAGAACTTTTAGTAAGTAATCTAGCTAGGTATGTGTTAGATTATGATTTCTTTAAATGGCTGAGAAAAGAATTGTGCTGAATAGAATAACTATTTCTGTCTGTGTATCTTTTTTGTAACTTAAGGTTTTGCCTAGAGGGGTTCTCTATGTTTTTGAATCTAATTACCCTTTAAGATATCTACCATCCTGATTTTACAGGAGGGATTTCTTTATTTCTGTTTACTTCTATTTTTATTAAAAGTCTTCTTGTAAGAAAACTGAATGCTTTTTCATTGTTCTCAGATCCAAGGGTCTGGGTCTGTAGTCACCTAGGCAAATTGGTGAGGCTTTTTACCAAACCTTGTCCAGGAAGTGGGGTGCAAGGTTTTGGGAAGTATTTTGGGGGGAAGGACGCGTCCAAACAGCTCTTCCCCAGTAACCAGTATTAGTTTGGTGGTGGTAGCGGCCAGTCCAAGGACAACGGGTGGAATATTTTGTACCTTGGGGAAGTTTTGACCTAAGCTGGTAAAGATAAGCTTAGGAGGTTTTTCATGCAGGTCCCCACATCTGTACCCTAGAGTTCAGAGTGGGGGAGGAACCTTGACAGTGATGATCAAGGTGGGCCATTTCCAGCAGTTGACAAGAACGTGTGCGGGGGGAGGGAAATAAGTGTGTGTGTGTGGGGGGGAATAAACATGGGGAAATAGTTTTACTTTGTATAATGACCCATCCACTCCCAGTCTCTATTCAAAGCCTAAGTTAATTGTATCCAGTTTGCAAATTAATTCCAATTCAGCAGTTTCTTGTTGGAGTCTGTTTTTGAAGTTTTTTTGTTGAAGAATTGCCACTTTTAGGTCTGTAAGCGAGTGACCAAAGAGATTGAAGCGTTCTCCAACTGGTTTTTGAATGTTATAATTCTTGACGTCTGATTTGTGTCCATTTATTCTTTTACGTAGAGACTGTCCAATTTTGCCAGTGTACATGGCAGAGGGGCATTGCTGGCACATGATGGCATATATCACATTGATAGATGTGCAGGTGAACGAGCCTCTGATAGTGTGGCTGATGTGATTAGGCCCTATGATGGTGTCCCCTGAATAGATATGTAGACACAGTTGGCAATGGGCTGTTTCATGTTCTCTGTGTATATAAATCTCCCCACTGTATTTTCCACTGCATGCATCCGATGAAGTGAGCTGTGGCTCACGAAAGCTTATGCTCAAATAAATTTGTTAGTCTCTAGGGTGCCGCAAGTACTCCTTTTGATTCTTATAGTTTCAACTGGTTCTCATAGCTGATTTCATCTCCCAATAGCCTTTTAAATGAGAAATATATTTCTAGTACCCAATTTAAACCTTCCCTCTATTAATATTAGTTCATGTATACTAATCTTCTTATCCTGTAATGAAAATAAATTAATACCTAAGTTTCATTGTGTCTATATCTATTTGCATTTTGTGTGTGTGTGTGTGCTTTTCTCTAAAGTACTAAGATGCCATCTACTGCATTAAGGAATATATTTTGTTTATCCAAGAATGGATCTGACTTTGCTCTCCATTTCAAGCCATGCTGTCAAGTGGAAACATTCAGGGTAATTGTCTTCCTGGGGAAATGCTGCCCAGCAAATATCCTGCTACTGGGGAAGTTTAAGGACATCTTAAAATAAAATAAAGGTAATTTATTATTTTTGTTTTACAGTAACACCATAGCTGTAATCAACACAATCAAAGTGCCTTTGTCCTAGCCACTGTGCATGCATATAAGAGACAGTCCTTGCCCTATTTACAGTCTAAATAGATATGACAATGGGTTGGAGAAAGGGAAGTATGTCATTTTGACAGTTGGGGAACTGAAGCACCGAGATTATTAAGGATATAATTTTCAAAAGCATCTACATTACTTAGACTATATTGTAATTTAATGTGTAATCCTACCCACTCTTTAAATTAGCTAATGTGGGTTACAATAGCAGTGAAGATGTCATAGAATAGAATATCAGAGTTGGAAGGGACCTCAGGAGGTCATCTAGTCCAACCCCCTGCTCAAAGCAGGGCCAGTCCCCAATCTTTACTCCAGATCCCTAAATGGCCCCCTCAAGGATTGAACTCACAACCCTGGGTTTAGCAGGCCAATGCTCAAACCACTGAGCTATGGCAGCATGGAGCCTGGTCTGATCTACTCAGGGTCCCTAATGGGCTTGTACCGGGGTTGCTAGCCTGCTTTGTGTCTTCACTGATATTTTTAACCTTTTTTTCTAATTAAATCTAGCATGGGTATGCCTACCCCCACTATAATTACACCTTAAATTGCAATGTTGATGTACCTTAAGTAATTTGGTCACATGGGAAATCAGTTTCAGTATGATTGGGGTATACAAACCCAGCACTGACTAGGGAACAGTTAATGAGCTACTGTGGACTCTGTCAGCCCCACACCACTTCAACTGCAAGACCTGTCACATTTGGAGGGAGCTGTTAAAAGGAGAGAGCCAGATCAGATGAGAAAAGGTCAAGTGGGATCTCCCATGTTACCTCCCTGAAGAAAGGCCTGTCTCAGTCCAGGACCCAGTCCGAGACTGCTAGATGCCAGAGCCTCCTTAGGGATGGTAGGACTATAGTCGTGTGGGACTATTGTGTTCCCTTTTTGACCCAGGGTATTTTTTTTACACTTCTATATAAGATCTGCCTATGGATTGAATGACATACACCCTCGCTCCCACTTCCCCAGGAAGGTGATGCCTGCCTGGATATAGACATCTGTTGATTTTCCCCCTAGCAGTCCATGTCGTGATTTGTCACGAGCCCTGAAGTGTCAGGGTCACAGTCAAATACAGCTGATTTGAATTATTTTTTTAAGAGAAAAATGGCTTTCATCAAAATGGAGATTTCTGCAGGAAAATGTCCATTTTTGATTGCATTGTTCAGGTCTTGATTGAACTTTTGAAATGTTTAGCTTTTCAGGGGAAGCCTGAAAACTTCTGAAGAAACTTTTTTCAACTAAATCAAAACTTGCGTGAGTTAAGTTTCCCTGGTGACAAAAAAACATTTCCTGACCAGTTCTAATATGAATATAGAATTTCTGGGTTACTGTGTTACTACTACATGGTAGTGCTTTACCATAACACCATTCTTCACTTTGAGAATCTCATTGAGACTTGGTTCTGATCCTTGCATATCTAAAAATTAGACTCAATGAGCACCACTTTCCAATGGATCCTTTCAAATTTAGAGGTTCCTCCCAAGGTTACTATAGTAACAACCAAAAAAAGATGGTTTTTTTTGTGTAATGATTTCATCCTTGAGCATGTCTTACCATGCTTTCATTTAGCAAGCTCTGACAGTTCTTGGGGTTACGTTATACTAGAGAATTTTAAAAATCATATTTCATGTACCTCAGGTATATGTTAAGATCAGATGGTCTCATAAGTGTAACACAACTATAAATCATGCATCTAGATACTGTTAATTGTCATACTCTCTCAATCATCTTGAACCATTCTTTATATTTAACAAAATGGTTAACTTTTATTTAAATGAAATCCTAGTTGGTGCTTTATGGTTTAACAATGTAAAATAATAATAAGAATAAAACAAATAGGGAAAAAGAGAATTGGTAACAGAGAAGAAGAGAAATGCAGTGAACTGGCAGAGAATAATAGTGCTACCAGTGAGTGCAAGTGCCCCAATGGAATTAGAAAGAGGTCCAATCACAGAAGACAGACTGCCCGGTAGAAGTTGTAAAAGGCTTCTATAATTACAATAAAGGTCCAGATTCACAGATGGTATAAATGGGCATTACTCCATTTGCCCACTTACACTAAGGATCTGGCCCATAATGTACAAAAATTGGAATTGGCCTAAATTACGAAGTGCATACAAAAACTGAATTCAAATCCAAACGTCCAAAGTGTGGAGTTGGAAGGGGTTCAGATTTGACTTGTGTCAAGGTTCCTCCCCCACTCTGAACTCTAGGGTACAGATGTGGGGACCTGCATGAAAAACCTCCTAAGCTTATCTTTACCAGCTTAGGTCAAAACTTCCCCAAGATACAAAATATTCCCCCCGTTGTCCATGGACTAGCCGCTACCACCACCAAACTAATACTGGTTACTGGGGAAGAGCTGTTTGGACGCATCCTTCCCCCCAAAATACTTCCCAAAACCCTGCATCCCGCTTCCTGGACAAGGTTTGGTAAAAAGCCTCACCAATTTGCCTAGGTGACTACAGACCCAGACCCTTGGATCTTAAGAACAATGAACAATCCTCCCAACACTTGCACCCCCCCTTTCCTGGGAAACGTTGGATAAAAAGCCTCACCAATTTGCATAGGTGACCACAGACCCAAACCCTTGGATCTGAGAACAATGAAAAAGCATTCAGTTTTTTACAAGAAGACTTTTAATAGAAAATAGAAGTAAATAGAAATAAAGAAATCCCCCCTGTAAAATCAGGATGGTAGATATCTTACAGGGTAATTAGATTAAAAAAACATAGAGAACCCCTCTAGGCAAAACCTTAAGTTACAAAAAAGATACACAGACAGAAATAAGTTATTCTATTCAGCACAATTCTTTTCTCAGCCATTTAAAGAAATCATAATCTAACACATACCTAGCTAGATTACTTACTAAAAGTTCTAAGACTCCATTCCTGGTCTATCCCTGGCCAAGACCAGCATACAGACAGACACAGACCCTTTGTTTCTCTCCCTCCTCCCAGCTTTTGAAAGTATCTTGTCTCCTCATTGGTCATTTTGGTCAGGTGCCAGCGAGGTTACCTTTAGCTTCTTAACCCTTTACAGGTGACAGGAGCTTTCCCCTGGCCAGGAGGGATTTCAAAGGGGTTTACCCTTCCCTTTATATTTATGACACGCCCCCCAAATCTCAGCTAGGGTGAAACACTGGCTGGGATTTCTTCCTGGAGCTCTAGGAAAAACAGAGTTAATAAGACACATGCATCTCTAAATATACTACCAAGTACATAAAGACTAACAATATTTTCCACATCTCAAGGACGATTTTAACCAGTTGATTCTGGGAAACTTTCACAGGAGAGTGCATCAGCCACTTTGTTAGAAGCTCCTGAGATGTGTTGGATGTCGAAATCAAAATCTTGGAGAGCTAAACTCCACCAAAGAAGTTTTTTGTTAGTTTCTTTGACGGTGTGAAGCCACTTCAGTGCAGCATGGTCGGTTTGCAGGTGGAAACGCCGTCCCCAAACATATGGGCGTAGCTTTTCCAGAGCGTAGACAATGGCATAACATTCTTTTTCAGTGACTGACCAGTGGCTTTCCCTCTCAGACAGTTTTTTGCTGAGAAACACTACAGGGTGGAATTCTTGATCAGGTCCTTTCTGCATTAAAACTGCTCCCACACCACGCTCGGATGCATCTGTGGTTACTAGGAACGGTTTGTCAAAGTCTGGGGCCCTTAGTACAGGGTCATACATGAGTGTCGCTTTAAGCTTGTTAAAGGCCTTCTGACACTTTCCGGTCCACTGAACAGCATTTTGCTGTTTCTTTTTGGTTAGGTCTGTCAGTGGGGCAGCGATTTGGCTGTAGTGCGGTACAAATCGTCTGTAATAACCGGCCAAGCCTAAGAAGGATTGAACCTGTTTCTTTGACTTTGGGACAGGCCACTTTTGGATAGCATCCACTTTGGCCTGTAGGGGGCTGATAGTCCCTTGACCCACCTGGTGTCCAAGGTAAGTCACTCTGTTTAGGCCTATTTGACACTTCTTAGCCTTAACAGTTAGTCCTGCCTCCCTTATGCGCTCAAGGACTTTTTGTAGATGTTCCAGGTGGTCTGCCCAGGAATCCGAAAATATGGCCACGTCATCAAGGTAGGCGACTGCATATTCTCCTAATCCCGCTAGGAGACCATCTACAAGTCTTTGGAAAGTGGCGGGTGCACTCTCCCGTGAAAGTTTCCCAGAATCAACTGGTTAAAATCGTCCTTGAGATGTGGAAAATATTGTTAGTCTTTATGTACTTGGTAGTATATTTAGAGATGCATGTGTCTTATTAACTCTGTTTTTCCTAGAGCTCCAGGAAGAAATCCCAGCCAGTGTTTCACCCTAGCTGAGATTTGGGGGGCGTGTCATAAATATAAAGGGAAGGGTAAACCCCTTTGAAATCCTCCTGGCCAGGGGAAAGCTCCTCTCACCTGTAAAAGGTTAAGAAGCTAAAGGTAACCTCGCTGGCACCTGACCAAAATGACCAATGAGGAGACAAGATACTTTCAAAAGCTGGGAGGAGGGAGAGAAACAAAGGGTCTGTGTCTGTCTGTATGCTGGTCTTGGCCAGGGATAGACCAGGAATGGAGTCTTAGAACTTTTAGTAAGTAATCTAGCTAGGTATGTGTTAGATTATGATTTCTTTAAATGGCTGAGAAAAGAATTGTGCTGAATAGAATAACTATTTCTGTCTGTGTATCTTTTTTGTAACTTAAGGTTTTGCCTAGAGGGGTTCTCTATGTTTTTTTAATCTAATTACCCTGTAAGATATCTACCATCCTGATTTTACAGGGGGGATTTCTTTATTTCTATTTACTTCTATTTTCTATTAAAAGTCTTCTTGTAAAAAACTGAATGCTTTTTCATTGTTCTCAGATCCAAGGGTTTGGGTCTGTGGTCACCTATGCAAATTGGTGAGGCTTTTTATCCAACATTTCCCAGGAAAGGGGGGGTGCAAGTGTTGGGAGGATTGTTCATTGTTCTTAAGATCCAAGGGTCTGGGTCTGTAGTCACCTAGGCAAATTGGTGAGGCTTTTTACCAAACCTTCTCCAGGAAGCGGGGTGCAGGGTTTTGGGAAGTATTTTGGGGGGAAGGATGCGTCCAAACAGCTCTTCCCCAGTAACCAGTATTAGTTTGGTGGTGGTAGCGGCTAGTCCAAGGACAACGGGGGGAATATTTTGTACCATGGGGAAGTTTTGACCTAAGCTGGTAAAGATAAGCTTAGGAGGTTTTTCATGCAGGTCCCCACATCTGTACCCTAGAGTTCAGAGTGGGGGAGGAACCTTGACATGGTGGCATAGCGGTGGGATTAACCTGAAATCATTTTGAGATCCAGTTGAGATTTTTTGAACTAGAAATACAGATTTTAAAAAGGAATTTTTTTTTTTCCTTTGGAAAGCAGTTGAAACTGAAAGCAGATTGTTTTTTCTCTGCTTTGTGGCCAAGCAGAGACAAAAGGGGTTACCCTTCCCTTTATATTTATGACACAGGGTAATTAGATTCAAAAACATAGAGAACCCCTCTAGGCAAAACCTTAAGTTACAAAAAAGATACACAGACAGAAATAGTTATTCTATTCAGCACAATTCTTTTCTCAGCCATTTAAAGAAATCATAATCTAACACATACCTAGCTAGATTACTTACTAAAAGTTCTAAGACTCCATTCCTGGTCTATCCCCGACAAAGACAGACTATAGACAGGCACACAGACCCCTTGTTTCTCTCCCTCCTCCCAGCTTTTGAAAGTATCTTGTCTCCTCATTGGTCATTTTGGTCAGGTGCCAGCGAGGTTACCTTTAGCTTCTTAACCCTTTACAGGTGAGAGGAGCTTTCCCCTGGCCAGGAGGGATTTCAAAGGGGTTTACTCTTCCCTTTATATTTATGACAACTTGTGACTGAGCCCAAGTCACGAAGTTAGTAAGAGAATAAAAATCTGGAACAAAATTTTCAAGAGTTTTCTGGGGGGCAGAACATAGAGGAGCAGAGGGTTTGTACTGTTGTCAGAGATTATGTGCTACAACTCCAGGAGGTGAAGTCTGAGGGTATGCATAGGTGTCTGTAAGCTATTTTTGTGCTCTTGGCATTCTAATCTGGCTGGGGAGCTGGTATGAGCTTTCCCCAGAGGAATCTGGAGCATCTTTATGGCTATTCTGCTACATCCGCCCTGCAGCCCCCTGTATACTGACACAGCTGCAATATAATGGCTGCTGCAGGGCGTGGGGAAATTCCTCCCAGAAACTTGTATTTCACCCTTTGGTGCAAAAGGTGAAATTGCATCTGTGCATTCATTTGATTAAAATACTATTTACAAATATTCTTTGTCACTGGATGAAAACCAATTTTCCTATGGGACCCCCTACTCTTTGCAAGTTCATTAGAGCAACAGAGCTGTGCTCCATTCCAGCCAGCCATGTAACAGCTCAGTACTACCACACTGACGAAGCAAAAAGCATGCTGTGCCAGTGTCATAAATATAAAGGGAAGGGTAAACCCCTTTGAAATCCCTCCTGGCCAGGGGAAAGCTCCTCTCACCTGTAAAGGGTTAAGAAGCTAAAGGTAACCTCGCTGGCACCTGACCAAAATGACCAATGAGGAGACAAGATACTTTCAAAAGCTGGGAGGAGGGAGAGAAACAAAGGGTCTCTGTCTGTCTATATGCTGTTTCTGCCGGGGGTAGACCAGGAATGGAGTCTTAGAACTTTTAGTAAGTAATCTAGCTAGGTACGTGTTAGATTATGATTTCTTTAAATGGCTGAGAAAATAGCTGTGCTGAATAGAATAACTATTCCTGTCTGTGTATCTTTTTTGTAACTTAAGTTTTTGCCTAGAGGGATTCTCTATCTTTTGAATCTAACTACCCTGTAAGATATCTACCATCCTGATTTTACAGAGGTGATTTCTTTACTTCAAATTTACTTCTATTTTTATTAAAAGTCTTCTTGTAAGAAAACTGAATGCTTTTTCATTGTTCTCAGATCCAAGGGTTTGGGTCTGTGGTCACCTATGCAAATTGGTGAGGCTTTTTACCAAACCTTGTCCAGGAAGTGGGGTGCAAGGTTTTGGGAAGTATTTTGGGGGGAAAGACGCATCCAAACAGCTCTTCCCCAGTAACCAATATTAGTTTGGTGGTGGTAGCGGCCAATTGAAGGACAAAGGGTGGAATATTTTGTACCTTGGGGAAGTTTTGACCTAAGCTGGTAAAGATAAGCTTAGGAGGTTTTTCATGCAGGTCCCCACATCTGTACCCTAGCATTCAGAGTGGGGAAGGAACCTTGACAGCCAGTAAGAAAAGAACTAAAGGGCACAGTAATAATTCTGATTTGTTTTACAACAGAATCTACTTTTATATTCATATAGGTGTGCAGTTCTCAGGGAAAAATAGGATTGGCTGAGCAGATCGATGTGTAATGAAAGATGGGCTAAAAGAATGACAACTCAGGGCACTAATGAAGGTGCTTTCTGTCAGGTGGTAGATGATTCAAGTTGAAATTGTCTGCTGGGATTTCTGGGACTTCCCAAAGCCTTTTACTAACATTTTATGTTAGTAGAGGTTAGTTATTTAGCGCGTGCATAGTCATCTAGCCAAGCAATGGCATCTTCAGTGGCATGGCGTAGTTCTTCTAGGCCACAGCTGAACCTAGTCAGCAGGCATTCATCAACTATGTGCGTCATCGTTTATGTTGCGCCACAGCAGCACAAAGGACTGTCATGAAGGCTCCGGCGACACTGGTTCGCTGCACAGAGACCTTGCCCGGTCCGGAACCTGTTCAACAGGGCCCATTGGCGACGGGGCAGGTCAAACCCAGGTGGGCAAATTGTGGGGTCGGTTGGGGATTTTAACAGATATCCATTCTTCTCGCCAGAGTGTTTCCGCCCTAACACCACAGGTGCGGTGGATGAGACCATCATGGGCCACGTGACAGCAAACGTGCAGCTGGTGGTTTAAAAAGTTCATTGTATAGCGGCAGGCTTGAGTTGGCGCATACGTTATCCAGTAACTTGTCGGTGGCAACCTCTCCTCTGATATGAGGAGGAGCAATAATATTGCTCAGAACTGGGAGCCATGGGAGTGGAGTCAGACACAGGGTGCCGGAGATAATACGCGTGGCAGCATGTAACTGCGTATCACCAGTTTGGTGTGTGACGATCGACTCCAAACTGCTGTGCAGTACTCCACCACCGAATACGAGGTGGCAAGAGCTTACATCTGCAGAGTTGGAGTACGGGCACCCCGTGATGAACCTGCCAGTTTGCTAAGAAGATTGTTGCATGTCTTAACTTTAGCTGCTGTCTTCTTCAGGTGGGCATGGTAACTCAGTGTGCGATCTAAGGTTACACCTAGATAGACCCATTGCTCTTTCGTCTCCAAGCACTCATCTTCTGCCCCACAGTGAAAGTTAGGTTAGTGAAAGATGTTGATGGACTCTCTGCAGTTCCTCCATAGCACAACCAAGTGATTTTTTCCAGGAGCTATATGACTTTAATGCACCTTGTGAGCTAAAGCTTTATGGTACTTTTCAATATCGTACTCAGTGCAATGAATTCTTTATCTATCTAGATGGCACTAATCACTGTAGCATTGTTGGGTTTTGTGTCTTTGGGAAGCTGGTAACTGTATTCATAATAGAGTTCAAGATCCCTGAATGCAGCAGAGTGGTGCTCATCATGGTTTAGGAGAAGGCATAAATAGTTTTACATCACTTTTCTCTCCCCAAACCTGGAGGCTGCCAGGGGCCAAATTGTCCACAATATAAGAACAGCTTCAGGAGACATCAGTTCCCGCACTTAGTGGCAGCAGCAAGGTGCCACAGCTTCTCTAGTAGTCCCTGATTTTCTCCCAGGGGCTTCCTCCTCTTCCTTCTCCCCCTTCAGCAGGAGCACTGCCGCAGGGACCTGTCTAGACTATGAATACTTACTTGCCTTCAGGTGCTTCTGAGTCCTAGGGAAACCTAGGAAATTTCCCTGCAACCTGCCTTCAAAAGGCAGGACCGTGCACCAGTACTGGTTTTGCTGTACTGTCAAAATTATATTTTAACCCCTTCTCCCTGCCCCACACTCACATGCATACCAAACAACACTGAAAGTGTGCAGATATACAACACATGTATCCTAAGCAATGCCCGCGTGGATGATCTGTGATCTATGGCATGCAGAGGTCTTCTTTTTTCCCAGGGTAGAATGGGTGGGGATACAAATAAAAAGCTGCTCAAAATTTCAAGTGTGCCTGAGCTCAGCTTCCACTTCTGCAAAAGCAACTTTGTGCAAGCTAATTACTTGAAATTGCCCTGATCCAGTCATCCAAAGCTGAGGGCAGACTCAGTAGTACTCTGGGGGCAGAAATTCATTTTCAATCAATGAATTTCTTTGTTTGGTCTCTCCAGCACTGAGGATGGGGCAGTCTGTTGCCTAAAGACACAAACCCATGTCATATGATAAGACTTGTAAGGAATTCAACATAGCTGATGATAAAAAGGGAACTTTCTTTAGCAAAGTGTAGGTGTCTATAGTAATTAGAATTGTTTGAGTTATTAGGAACCTCATAGATTTACTGGTTATATCTGTGTGGTGTCTCAAGTTTCTCCCTGTGTAAGGGAAATGTATTGACTACAACTAGTTGTGCAAATTCTTTTTTTCCTTCTGCAAATTCAACAAACGATTTTTTTTCTTCAGAATGTTTCAATGTGATATCCAGGAACCTTTCTGTCATAAATCACAGAACTGAGCAAACTGTGTCATTTGTCCTATACAATACAGGCATTAGCCAAGAAAGGTTACACACGCACAGCTTTTGTGTGCTCTCATTCACATACAAATGATGGAATTTGCAAAAATCACTTGCAATCAATTTGTATGTAAAAATATTGTGTGTGTTAAGTTGTCTCTATTATGTGCACAAATGTTAGTATGCCAAAATATATGCATACACACATAGAGGCTGTGTTAAGGCTTCTTTAATATCTCCAGTATTATTACTGTCTAAATAAATTAAGTAATTACACATTCAGCTCCTAAATTTAAAGCTATCAGGAAATCTTTATACTTCACAAATGCTGTATAAAAGTTACAGTGCAATTAAAAGTGAGTCTACATATTTACTTAGACTTAGAGAGCTCCTCTGATGGATGAGTCAAAACTACAACTGTGAAAAAAATCTAATGCTTGTAAAACATAAGTTATACACAAAACACAAGGACATCACAAATTTGTGACCCTAATCACATTTTTCCCTCATAGTACTCAAAACGTATTTTATAGTAACACATAAACCAGGGCTTGTCATGCGAGTTGCAACATTTTAATTATCCCTTAACGTATTGTTTCCTGTTTAAAATATCGTAAATATTAATGTAAGTGGAGCTGATTAATTATGCTTCTTAGATGAAAGCATATTGGCTCATTAATCTTTTTTTTTTTTAGTTTACATATAAATATCTACTATGTTGAGCTAGTTTTTTTAAAAAATAGACTAAGTATATGACCCTAAAGAATTCAGATGTTATTGAAGTATGATAGCTATAATAGTTATAGTCTTCATGTGAAATATTAAGAAAAAATGGTATCAGAAGCTGAATTTATACTTTTTGCTATTGAACTGTATCCTCAATTCCTTGGGTTTATACTTTTTACGGTATTAGCTAATGCCTTGGGACATATTGTGATCTTCAGTAAACATTTACAAGGGCTGCCACTACCCAGTGATAATTCAGAAGCTGTGAAGATATCCAAGCTAAATGTGTGGGTCTTTTTTAATTGTTCTAGGAATTGATGAGAAAATGAAATCTATTATCAGGTAAGTGTTATAGGAAAACTTTTATGAGAGAACATTTGCTTAAATCAGTGGTGCGGGCCGAGGGACTGACCGTACTGACCGCCACTTCCAGCAGCTCCCATTGGCCTGGAGCAGCGAACCGCGGCCACGGGGAGCAGTGATCGGCCGAACCTGCGGACGTGGCAGGTAAACAAACCGGCCAGCCCACCAAGGGCTTTCCCTGCACAAGCAGAGGAACAAGGTTGGGAACCACTGACTTAAATTTTAAAAAAATCTTTTACAGTGAATAAATGTTATGGAGACGATCTTCAGCTGTGTAAATTGTCAGAGTGCCACTGAAGTCAATGGAGCTCTGACAAACAATTTACATCTTTTTCTATAATTGTCTATACATTTATAGAATATTTTAAAACATAGATGCCTAAGGTAAGGCCCCAAACCAATATTTAGGGACTGAAATGTGAGTGGCCTGATTTTGAGAAGTGAAAAGCAAACACAAGTCTCATTTGAAACCAACATGAGCTGTAGATGCTCAACACCTTGACAAAATTTATGAATTTATGAAATATTAATTAACTTAGGAGCCTAATCTTGGGCAACCAGGTTTGAAAACTTTGGCTATACACATACACCATACGCACACAAACATATACAAGAGTGCATGTGTGGCTCTTGTGCATGTACATATGTACTAACATATCCTTAAATGCCCAACATACATTTGTGCTATTTTACAGTTCCAGTGTTTTGCTTTGTGTTTCTCTCATAGGGAAGACATTGACTTTCCCAGCAACAACAACAAAAAGCCACCGCACCAGGGCCCCTCAAAGATGTGCTGAAGAGATCTTGGGGCTGTTTACATTTGCCATGCAAATTTGAAAAATTCAAATTGTCTCCTGGTGTTTAATCTCACAATTCAATTTGTTTTCAAGTCCTGTGTTTAGCAGCTGTGCAGCATTTCGCTGCAGTTTACCAGCCCTGAAGAAGGGAAGGGGAAGAACAGTAAATGACAAAAAGAACAAATCAAACCCCACCCCCCATCCATCACACACACCTGAAAGATCTTAGACTGATCAGATATCCGGAGGAGGAAATTAACTACCCTGAACAGTTACACTCAACCTACTTTCAGTTATAATTGAGAGGGAAAATGTGTGAGTCAGGTATTTTTTGGAACTGGACCATATGTGAAGCAGCCATTGCCAAGCATACTTTGAAAAGTTGTTAATGGCATAGAACATGTTAGCAAGCAATTCCCCCCTCCCTATCCCAATGATTGTTTTTTCTACCAATTTATTTTGAAACATCTGTTTCTGGAAGATTTTTTAAATGCCAGTATGCAAAGAGAGAAACTACTGCTGTTAGAACAAAGCATGAGGATAAATGTGCTGATGTGACAGCTAGTTTGGACTGTGTTTCTTTAAGCATGTATGAAACACTTCTTCATTCAGTGATCTAAATGCATCAGTCAGACCTCTTCTGTGGCTTGTCCCACTAATTTTATTGTTTTCCAGAGTGGTGAAAATTAAAGTAGTGCATAACAGAAGATTCATGACAATAAGAAACCATTCTGGGTTGGGTCCAATATTGATGGAATATATTTTGTGATATTTTCATATATTTTGTGTGCAAGCAAAATTCTCAAGCCAACTCCCAGACAAAAATATCAACTGACCCTTTTCATTTAATAGCAGTGCACATTAATTAGTGCTGTCTCTTATCTAGGATGCAGACCATTTCATTTCCCAACATCAGCAATTTAGTCAAATGAAAAATATGGGTCAAATACTGCCCTTTATTTCATCTAGGTAATCCCATTAGCTTCAATGGGTTGCTGTAGTATAATCTAGGGTAGAATTTGACAATGTGATTTAAATAAAAAAAAACAACTTTCTCAAAATGCCTATCAAAGGCAAAATCCTCAGTATATTGCAATGATAACACAATATAAAACAACTATATCTTACAACACTAATATTTTATTGGCAAAAATAAAAAAAATGTTACTTGCGGATACAAAAAAAATGGTGCTTTGTAGAAACTGGCCTTTAGGAGCCAATTACTCACTCAGTTTCCTAACTGATAAGCTACTTTGCAGAGTGGTTATCCATACATTTACATTTGTATCAACAGACCAAATATTCTCTCTTTAATGAAAAACTTGGTTTAGAAAGTCACTCTGTTTTTAAGTAAATGCAATTCTACCTATATATTACAGAAAATATTTAAAAAGTAAGACACAAAGCATTAGTCAGGTAAATAGCAAGCAGTGACATCTTTTCTATTAAACATTTCTTGTCTTGTTACCTTATCTCAGGAGGACTAGATGACCTCTTGAGGTCCCTTTCAACCCTGATATTTTATGATTTTATGATTCTTACCTACCACCCACCCTGACTTCATTTGTCTATCTTATCTATCTGTTGTGTCTGACACCGAGAGACTGTAAGCTCTTTGGGGCATGGATTGCCTTCCTTGTTATGTATTTGTACAGTGTGGAGAATCGCAGGGTTCCAGACACTCCATAATACATGTATATGACAGTTAGTATGCTCTCAATTTCATATAAAGGTGGCTTATATTGCAACATACAGTGTTATAAAAATTTAAAGAAATTAAGCACACGGGTCAACATTTTTACACCCAGGTGCCTAAACTAAAGTTTCTCAGTCCCTGAATAAGAGAAAGAATGAGCTAGGTATGAGTAGGACTGCAGATTTTTCATGACATATTTTTAATGAAAGAAATGGAGCTCCAATGGTAACTATGGTAAGAATCATTCTTTTAGGGGGAAGCAG
Organism: Eretmochelys imbricata; assembly: GCF_965152235.1. Lineage (NCBI taxonomy): Eukaryota > Metazoa > Chordata > Testudines > Cheloniidae > Eretmochelys > Eretmochelys imbricata. Next base: position 87,894,454 of record NC_135572.1, on the reverse strand, counting down.
TGTGTAAAATCATGGGTCTGAAAATTCAGCTATTCATACCTCTTTAAATACTATATTAAATCCCTTAACTCCCTCTCCAGTAGTCTTCCTACAAACACAGAAGAAAAAGTAAACTATTTTTTTTTATGTTAGCAAATAATGAAGTAAATTGTAGTGACACATTTTTACATATAGAGCCAGAGAAAATGGCAGGCATCTGATATGGTAACATTTATTTATTTATTTTAACGTTTATTCTAGTACAAGACCTCACACATAGAATGGTTTGATGCTTTGATGGAGCAGTGGTCATCCTGAAATACATTTATATATGCAGAAAATGATCTTTCTTTGTCAACTCTATTTAGTGGCAACATCAAGCACTGGATAGCAATTACAGCAAGTTTTAGCAAAAAAAACAACAACAAAAAATTAGGAGTCCTTGTGGCACCTTAGAGACTAACAAATTTATTTGGGTATAAGCTTTCTTGGGCTAGACCCCACTTGATCAGATGTATGAAGTAAAAGATACAGGAGCAGGTATAAATACATGAAAGGATGTGAGTTGCTTTACCAAGTGTTAGGTCAGTCTAATGAGATAAATCAATTAACAGCAGGATACTAAGGGAGGAGAAATATTTTTTGAAGTGGTAAGAGAGTGGCCCATTACAGACAGTTGACAAGAAGGTGTGAGTAACAGTAGGGAAAAATTAGTATTGGGGAAATTAAGTTTAGGTTTTGTAATGACCCAACCACTCCCAGTCTTTATTCAAGCCTAATCTGATGGTATCTAGTTTGCAAATTAATTCCAGTTCTGCAGCTTCACTTGGAGTCTGTTTTTGAAGTTGTTTTTTTTTTTTTGAAGAATTGCCACTTTGAGGTCTGTTATTGAGTGACCAGAGAGATTAAAGTTTTCTCCTACTGGTATTTAAATGTTATGATTCGTCATGTCAGATTTGTGTCCATTTATTCTTTTGCATAGAGACTGTCCAGTTTGGCCAATGTACATGGCAGAGAGGCATTGCTGGCACATGATGGCATATATCACATTGGTAGATGTGCAGGTGAAAGAGTCCCAGATGGTGTAGCTGGTGTAGTTAGGTCCTATGATGGTGTCCCTTGAATAGACATGTGGACAGAGTTGGCACCAGGGTTTGTAGTAGGGTTTGGTCCCTGAGTTGGTGTTTTTGTTGTGTGGTGTGTAGTTGCTGGTGAGTATTTGCTTCAGGTTTGGGGGCTGTCTGTAAGCGAGGCCTGTCTCCCAAGATCTGTGAGAGTGAAGAGTCATCCTTCAGGATAGGTTGTAGATCCTTGATGATGCGCTGGAGAAGTTTTAGTTAGGGGCTAAATTTGTTAGTCTCTAAGATGCCACAAGGTCTCCTCTTTTTTTCTTTTTTCTTTTTTTGCTGATACAGACTAACATGGCTACCACTGAAACCTGTCAGCAAGTTTTAGGAAACTCGCTTCCTCATTTCTCCAAAACTGGTAAACATTCTTACATTGCATTTCATAGACAGTGTTGACATATTCACCCTGCATGATTCTGTTATCTTCAAAAAGTGGAAAAGTCTCAAATGCATCGTTCTCAGGTATGATGAAATACCTCGCTTGATTTTGGTCAAATACCTTCAAGCATTGAAAAATGCTGCTGCAGGCTGACAAAATCTGGCAGCAGTTACTCGGTTTCGATTTTTTCAGTGCTGTTAAGCAGTGCTTCTCTGCTCATTGCATGCTCACATTCATTTGCACTGCTTTTTGGCCCAGATTATGTGGTCACACATGTCACATTCACATTTTGTAACCAATATCACAGAATTTTCATATTTTATCAAAGTATGCATGACAGGAGCTGCACACTTCTTCAAGATGTTCAGATGTTCAAGAACTGCTGGTGATTGGCACAAATTGATATTTACAACTCACAAGCTGCTTGAGAGACCCCTCTCTCCTTTGAAAAATAAAATGTTGTCCTCTGCGTGGGATAGGTGAAACAAAGCATCATTAAACCAGCTGTCCAGTGTGTTATAACTGGAATGGGTGGAATACATTGACTCTTGACTTTATCCTCCAAGTGCGGGATAGGCATGCAAATACTCATTTTACTCTGATTATCAGGGCATATACTTTTTCAAACTTTTCACACTACACATCACCTACCAAGTTTAACAAATGAGAAACAATGTCACATGCACAGCTTTCTGAAACAATGGCTACGTGCACCTCTCCCAAGTCTTTATTCATTTGTGGTTTTGTCTGTCACAAGAACAGTGATCTGGTCAAAGGAAACCTCAGATGTATCCAATAATTCCCAATGCTAGACTGACAGTCTTAAAGTTCACAGAGTCCAAAATCACACTGTCCAATAGAAACATATTTAATTTCAGCTCATATTGTGGGTCACTTAAAACAACCCAAATGTTGAACATGCCAACGGCGTTCTCATTGGTGACAATGCTGTTCCCATCACAAGTCTTCAACTTTTCTTCTGTTTGTTTACATGATTTTGAAATATTCTTGGTAAGCAGAATTGTCATAGATGGCTCAAACTTGGTATGAATCCAACATTTGTTAGTCTCTAAGGTGCCACAAGTACTCCTTAGCATTTTTCAGGTTACATTGTGCATACTCCTTTAGTGTTATGTTGTCAAGCGTTTTTTGTGGCAGAGTTGTTGCACAGAAAGCCTCAGTAATTACATATCTAGCCATCTATGAAGTTTTTCATCAGTTTTCACCTCAAATATCTCACAGTTTTTTGTGCTTTTCTTTCTCTGACATTTTTAGATTTCAAGGTCTCTGATTTACATTTGTGGGACGCTGTCTCTCAATGTCTATCACAGCTTACCATACAACTCTAATCTGCCAGGATGTTGCAAGTTGAACAGTATAATAAACCTTCAACTTCCTAGCAGATATTTGGGGATATTGTGTGGATTGCCCTCTCTGCACCTATGCTTGATGTTCACTTGTCAACTTAGCTATAGACTGAATCCTCTGCATTTGCAACATAGCAAGGTAAGTACAATGTTGCAAAGGAAGGCAGCTGACCTGTCATACATCAATTATGTAATATGTTGTTAATATTTGTTTGAATTATGCAACATTAATTTATAACATAATGGTATATTTTTTTCATGTTGTGAAGTTCAATACTAATAAAGTCAACACTTTATTACAGTGTTTCTGAAACATTTTAGTGTGGTGACCCACCACTGTATGTGGGCTTTTCTTATGACCCATGCAGGCTCTGTGTGTGTGTGTGTGTGTGTGTGTGTGTGTGTGTGTGGCCAGCCCAATACGCCAGCATCATACTCCGCCTCCTCTGCTGCTGCTGCCGCTTTACCATGCCGAGGGGGCACAACCACCTTCAACAACACCTTCCATCCTGGTACTGCAACCCTAATCCCGGCTTGGTGTGAAGTGGGGTTGAAGACGGAGAGTTACCCTGCCCAACCCTCACTCTACATCAGTGGCTTTGATCATGTGGAACTAGGCCCAGCTCCCAGTTACAGGGATAGAGACCTGTTGCACAAGGTCACAGCACGACTCATGTTTATCCTAGCCACCCCTCCATTATGAAGCCAAAGAATGTAGCAGTTCTTAAAAAGGAGCATCTGTATTTTGACATCATTAACACTGATTTACTTTTAAACCCATTTCCTAATATGTTCTCCATGCTTTGTCTACCCAAAGTCTATTCATAGTGACTTTTTTCTCTGGAAACTCCAAATTATTTACAAGCAGGCAAGCCCCAACTTGTGACCCAAATCTAGTACTTTCTTTCCTAAGTGTCTTCTTCTCAGATGCTGATCTGGTGCTGTCTTTAGAGCTCCCCTCTCTGGAATTGTTTCCCCTCACATTCATTTAGCAGCATACCCTTCTTTGGTGTTGCCTCTCCTTCGGACTCCTCCCCAGAATGATCTCAATCCAATCTATAGAGGCCCTAGACCTCTCCTACTCCCAGCAGCCTCAGAAAGCAATGATGGGTGATTAGAGTCAGTCACACTACACCCTAGTTCTAATTTTTAGGAGTAATCCACCATCTACAGCCATTACTCAGAGGATTTGGGAAGTGAGGCAGTCTTCAATCATGTGAAAGTTTATTCTGTCACATCCCCCCCCCCTTTTCTTTAGCCTGAGCTTATTTGTCTGCCAATTAAGTTTTACTCCCTGATAAAACGGTTAAGTCAGATGACTGCAGTGCAAGGAACAACCTAGTTATCGTGGAAGTATAATCTCTCATATTCTATAGACCTCTATGGTCAGTTTCAATGACAAAAGTTATTCCATACAGCTAGTACTTAAGGCTCTCCACTTCTCATTTTACAGACAGACATTCCTTTTATTTAGTAGCATAAGACCAAACTATCCCACTGCATAGGAAAGATAGGAAGTATGGCAAAAGACTACCCTGGTTTAACCAGGAGATCTTCAATGATATAAAACTCAAAAAAGAGTCCTACGAAAAGTGTAAACTCTGTCAAATTACAAAGGATAAATATAAACAAATAACATAAGTATGTAGGGACAAAATTTGAAAAGTCAAGACACAAAACAAGATGAAACTAGCTAGGGACATAAAAGGAAACAAGAAAATATTCTACAAATACATATAGAAGCAAGAGGCAGACCAAGGACAGAGTAGGCTGTTACTCAACGAGGGGGAAAAGACAATAACAGAAAATGTGGAAATGGCAGAGGTGCTTAATTACTTCTTTGATTTGGTTTTCATCAATAAGGTTGGTGGCAATTGGATGTCTAACATAGAGAATGCCAGTGAAAATGTGGTAGGATCAGAATCTAAAATAGGGAAAGAACAAATAAAAAAATTCTTAGACAAGTTAGATGTCTTCAGATCACCAGGGCCTGATGAAATGCATTGTAGAATACTCAGGGAGCTGACTGAGGAGACATCTGAACTATTAGCAATTATCTTTGAAAAGTCATGGAAGATAGGAGACATTCCTTTAGACTGGAAAAGGGCAAACATAGTGCCCATCTATAAAAAGGAAATAACGACAACCCGGGGAATTGCAGACCAGTCATCTTAACTTCTGTACCTGGAAAAATAATGGAGCAAATAAATAAGCAATCAATTTGCAAACACCTAGAAGATAATAAGGTGAATAATAACATGGATCGGTCAAAAACAAATAGTGTCAAACCAACCTGATAGCTTTCTTTGACAAGGTGACAAGCTTTGTGGATGGGGGGAAGTGGTAGATGTGGTATATCTTGACTTTAGTAAGGCTTTTGATACTGTCTCACATGACCTTCTCATGAACAAACTAGGGAAATACAACCTAGATGGAGCTTCTACAAGATGAGTGCATAACTGGTTGGAGAATTGTTCCCAGAGAGTAGTTATCAGTGTTTCACAGTCAAGATGGAAGGGCACAATGAGTGGGGTCCCGCATGGATCGATTCTGGGTCTGGTTCTGTTCAATATCTTCATCAGTGATTTAGACAATGTCATAGAGAGTGCAGTTATAAAGTTTGTGGATGATACCAAGCTGGGAGGGGTTGCAAGTGCTTTGGAGGATAGGATTAAAATTCAAAATGATCTGGACAAACTGGAGAAATGGTCTGAAGTAAATAGGATGAAATTCAATAAGGACAAATGCAAAGTACGCCACCTATGAAGGAATAATCAGTTACACACATACAAAATGGGAAATAACTTCCTCGGAAGGAGTACTGTGGAAAGAGATTTGGGGGGTCATAGTGGATCACAAACTAAATATGAGTCAACAGTGTAATGCTGTTGCAAAAAAATCAAACATCATTCTGGGATGTATTAGCAGGAGTATTGTAAGCAAGACATGAGAAGTAATTCTTCCTCTCTACTCCATGCTGATCAGGCCTCAACTGGAGTGTTGTGTCCAGTTTGGGGCACCACATTTCAGGAAAGATGTGGACAAATTGGACAAAAGACCAAAGAGGAGCAACAAAAATGATTAAAGGTCTAGAAAACATGACCTATGAGGGAAGATTGAAAAAAAAATGGGTTTATTTAGCCTGGAGAAGAGAAGACTGATAGGGACATGATAACAGTTTTCAGGTACATAAAAGATTGTTACAAGGAATAGGGAGAAAAAATGTTCTTCTTAACCTCTGAGGATAGGACAAAAAGCAATGGGCTTAAATTGCAGCAAGGACAGTTTAGGTTGGACATTAGGAAAAACTTCCTAACTATCAGAGTGATTAAGCACTGGAATAAATTGCCTAGGGAGGTTGTGGAATCTCCATCATTGGGGATTTTTAAGAGCAGGTTGGACAAATACCTGTCAGGGATGGTCAAGATAATACTTAGTCCTGCCTTGAGTGCAGGGGTCTGGACTAGATGATCTCTTGAGGTCCCTTCCAGTTCTGTGATTCTATGATTCTATTATATTTATTCTCTCATGGAAACAACTCCCTTCTCCCATATGTCACCAGGTGTTTTATCCCTTCTTTTCTTTACAATAAAACTGGTCGCAGGCGGGCCCCCAAACCATCAATTTGATCTACACACTCTGTTGAAAAAATCTGGACTCTGAAGTATTGGATCTTCACAGATAGTTTTCTTCAGTGCCTAGAAGGCCTGTTTCCATTCATTTGTTCAGTTCATCTTTTTTTGTTTATATTTTTTTTTAGATTTGTTAGACATGCAGTGAGCATGGAAAAGTATGGAATAAACCTTCTACACCATCCTATAATCCCTGGAGGGAGGGGGGTTTGAATCTTACTGAGTTCTTGAGGTTGGCCTCTTTAGACTGGCTTGAATTGTCTCTGTTGAAGTTTTCACAAGCCTTCTTCCCGTATTTGATCACTTTTCGGGCCCATGAACATTTTGGGGGGCACACACAAGACTTTCTTCCATATTTGATCACTTTTGGGGCCCACACACATTTTCCAGTGTTCACAGTTAATCCAAATTGTTGGAGTATCTTCTCTAGATGCTCACTCCAAGTGAAACTATGTATGACTACATCATCTAAATATGCATATCCATATCATCTGCATTCCATTTAGAAGAATGTCCATTAATTATGGAAATGTGGCTAGAGCCACATTAAGTCAGAATGGAAGTACGGTGAATTGATACAGCCCCAGCTGTATGAAGTATGGTAAATGTAATTTGCTTTTTTGATTCTTACAACTAAAAAATAACCCTTATTCAAATTTAGCTCTTCCAATCTGCTCAATTAACTTATCTATATATGGCATGGAGTAAGAGTTGAATTTTTATTCTGTGTTGATCCTGAGTTAGAGAAGCCCAAGATCTCTTTCACTCCCAGCAGCCTCTGAGAGTATTGATGGTTGATTAGAGCTGATACCTTGGTTCTTAGTTCAGAAGTAGTCCACCACTTACAGCTGCTTTTAAAATTTGACAATTTATTATGTCACACTGAGTTTTCCTATTAACAAGAGTATGTTGCTATGATGTAGAGAAACTTTCAACAGGTATTAAAATAGCACAATCCAACTCACTGTAGCTTGCGCACTGCACTAGGCTTTTTCCAGAGGAAAAAGCCTAGTGTATTGTCCCTCCCAGTTTCCTTTTTTCCCTTGTTCATTCCATCAAGAGGACAAGGATGAGTGAAGACAAATTCAGCTATGTCCTCTGCCAAAAAATTGCTTAAATGTCTATTTCAAAGGATTTTCTTTTTTCTGTTTGTTTGGTTGAATAAACCAGAGAAATTCATTTATGAAAAATTATTTTGATGCTTAGGATTTTCTATATTCTATGAAGAAGTTCACTCATGTTTCTGTCCCCTCTTTTTCTAAAAATCCATTTCAATGGGAAAAAGCCTACCATAAGTAATGCTCTATTCTCACCTTATTGATATAATGGAATGCAAGTCAGGAAAAAATTGGCTCATTGTGTGCAATTTAGAAGAGGCAATACCCTTACAGATTCTTCCAGTGGCTTGCTTGCTGAAGGATGAGAAAGCTGTGAGTACATTACCTATGTGGTGTGGCAATTTCCTGTGCTATTTCTAAATATATTAGTGCATCAAAAGGGGAGCTGCCACTGCATTACTGAAGACAGCTCCCTATAAAGAGATATCACATATTGAACACAACAGAACCTTTATGGGTATCAGGAGATGTTTCTCCACTCTAGTTTTATTTGTTCACCAAAGCTAACTCTAGGCATGGTAAAACATTCCATTTATGAGAAGTACACTAAAAACACAGCTCTAAAACAGTCACATCCGTGCATATAATAATGAGAAATCCTCTTTTACTCTCCTGCCATATGCCAAAAAAGGATTTATGTCATATAGCCAAGATTTTCAAAAGTGAGCATGATTCTGGGTGCAACAGTTTTGAGTGCTCAACTGGGATACCTTATAGGGGCCTAGTTTTGAAAGAATGGGAACATATCTGAAAGCTGAAAAAATTACCTTTTGCCCTCCAAATGACTACAATTACTTGGGGTTTTTTTGTTTTTAAGTGAAGTATGTTTTGGTTTTAGGTTTCATTTCTCTGAGAAAAGAGACCTGTTTTTTTAAAAAACGAAAACAAAAATCTAACATAAAAGACATAAGCTATCCATAAATATTTTTTCCTATCTACTCAGTGTGCCGTTGCTGCCAGACTCTTCTCAACTGGTTATGAGGAATTCACTTCCTTCTTTCATTCTAACTAGAGCTGGTCAGAAAATGTTTATTCAAAACAGTTTTCTGTCAGAAAATGACATATTGATTATTTGATTTTGTTTTGCAAAATCATATTGATTTTGACATAATTTCTCATGAAAGGAAAACACTGAAATGTGGTTTCAGAATGAAATTTGTTTCAAAATTTTCTCTTTTTCTATTTTTATGTTATATTTATTTTTACATCATTAGTAGTGCATAACATGCCACATGATATCATACACATAATATAGGAGTTGAAATATTCTGTTACTATTTTTAAAAATATTGTGGTTTATTTTAACAAAACATTCAGGGAAGCTGATACTTAGAATAGATAGAAACATTAAGTCATAGAGTTTAAGGCCAGAAAGCACACCAGATCATCTAGTCTGATCTCCTGTATATCAAAGGCCACCAACACCACCAGCTAAACCCAACAACTAAAAGTAGATTCAAGTATTATAGCCTACAAGATATGAGACTGTTGTGTGCCAGAGACAGAGAATACAAGAGTAGGAAAGGCACCATGCCCAAGGCCCCCATAATGGCACAGAATTGATTGTGATATACCCAGATAATATTGACAAGTGACCCACATCCAGATGCTGCAGAAGAAGGCAACACCAACCCCCATCAGCTCACTGAAAATCTGACCTAGGGGAAATTCCTTCCCAACCCCACATATTGCTTAGTTAGACCTTGAGCATGTGAGCAAGAACCCTCCAGCTAAGCACCTGAGAGAGAAAGCTCGATTCCACCTCAGAGCCCTAGCTCTCTCCAACCAATGTCACATCTTCAACTACGTCCATCACTGATGCTTCAAAGGAAAGAGATTAAACAATCTAATACATTGGTGGTGAATCCCTTCCTGACCCGCTCAGGTGGCCAGCTGAAACCCTGAAGCATGAGCTTTTAGGAATATAAGACATAAACTGGAAGTGAGCCCCCGGACTGCTGAACCCCCCTCACTGCCACCACAAACAACCCTGTCATGCAATTGTACTCATAAATTTGCACATCTTTCTCTGAAAATTAAATAAATTATTTGCCCCCACAACTTCTATTGGGAGGCTGTTCAAGAACCTCACCCCTGTGGTGGTTAGAAACCTTCTTCTAATATCCAGCCTGAATTTGTTCATGACCAGTTTATAACTACTTGTTCTTGTGCCAACATTGTCTTTTAGATTAAATAGCTCTTCACCTTTTCTAGTATTTACCCCAGTGATGTATTTATAAAAATCAATCATATTCCCTCTGAATCTTCTTTTTGCTAGACTAAACATGCCAAGCTCTTCCAGTCTCCTCTCATAAAATAGGCCCTCAATTTCCCTGCTCATCCTAATAGCTCTTCTCTAGGCCTGTTCCAGGTTAAATTAATCTTTTTTGAATATGGGTGAGCAAAATTTTACACAGTATTCCAAATGAGGTCTTATCAGTGCCTTGATCTTTAGCATAAACACCTCTCAAACTCTAGTGGAAATTTATTACCTAATACATCCTAGGAGCACATTTTCCTTTTTCACAGCAACATCACATTGGTGGCTCATAGTCATCCTGTGATCGACTCACATACCCAGGTCTCTCTCCTCTGTCTCTCCCAACTGAGGAGCCCCCAGCTTGAAGCAGAAATTCTTATTGTTAGACTGTAAATATAAAGTGAAAGGTCATGCACTATTGAATTTCATCCCACTTCTACCATGCCAGTTTTCAAGGTTATCCAGAACTTCTTGTATAATATTCCGGTCCTTCTCTGTATTGATGATGCCTTCCATATTTCATTAGCATATTCGTACTCTTTGTGCAAAGGTTGTTAATAAAAATATTGCTCCCACGATTGATCCAGAGGAACTCCACTAGTAATCTCCCTCTTACCTTGTTTTTAGATCAAAATGTATCCTGTTACTGTGGTAACATTCTCATATTATTTTACTGTGCCATACTATGTCAAGTTGTGTCATATAATGCACCATTGCTACTGATGTCATGAAATAATGTAAAAAAATAAAAAATAGAAAAGGAAACTTAATTTTGAAACACTTGAGACACATCTAAACTTCTCTCAAACATTTCCCCCCAGCATTTCTGTTTTGCAGGATTTTTTTTTTTAAATCTATTTGTTCCATTTGGAACAAAAACTAAATTCAAAATGTTAAAATTTCCCATGAAGCAGAAAATCTGACTTGTGACCAGCTCTAATTGTAAGGTTGTCATGATATATTTCCTCAATCACCACCACCTAACCACTCCTTTGTTCTGATAATTTTTTCGTTTGCTCCTATTTTTACAAAAAGAAAAGGAGTACTTGTGGCACCTTAGAGACTAACCAATTTATTTGAGCATGAGCTTTCGTGAGCTACAGCTCACTTCATCGGATGCATACCGTGGAAACTGCAGCAGACTTTATATATACACAGAGAATATGAAACAATACCTCCTCCCACCCCACTGTCCTGCTGGTAATAGCTTATCTAAAGTGATCATCAGGTTAGGCCATTTCCAGCACAAATCCAGGTTTTCTCACCCTCCACCCCCCCACACAAATTCACTCTCCTGCTGGTGATAGCCCATCCAAAGTGACAACTCTTTACACAATGTGCATGATAATCAAGTTAGGCCATTTCCTGCACAAATCCAGGTTCTCTCACTCCCTCACCCCCCTCCAAAAACCCACCCCCATACACACACAAACTCACTCTCCTGCTGGTAATAGCTCATCCAAACTGACCACTCTCCAAGTTTAAATCCAAGTTAAACCAGAACATCTGGGGGGGTGGGGTAGGAAAAAACAAGAGGAAATAGGCTACCTTGCATAATGACTTAGCCACTCCCAGTCTCTATTTAAGCCTAAATTAATAGTATCCAATTTGCAAATGAATTCCAATTCAGCAGTTTCTCGCTGGAGTCTGGATTTGAAATTTTTTTGTTTTAAGATAGCGACCTTCATGTCTGTGATTGCGTGACCAGAGAGATTGAAGTGTTCTCCGACTGGTTTATGAATGTTATAATTCTTGACATCTGATTTGTGTCCATTTATTCTTTTACGTAGAGACTGTCCAGTTTGACCGATGTACATGGCAGAGGGGCATTGCTGGCACATGATGGCATATATCACATTGGTGGATGTGCAGGTGAACGAGCCTCTGATAGTGTGGCTGATGTTATTAGGCCCTGTGATGGTGTCCCCTGAATAGATATGTGGGCACAATTGGCAATGGGCTTTGTTGCAAGGATAAGTTCCTGGGTTAGTGGTTCTGTTGTGTGGTATGTGGTTGTTGGTGAGTATTTGCTTCAGGTTGCGGGGCTGTCTGTAGGCAAGGACTGGCCTGTCTCCCAAGATTTGTGAGAGTGTTGGGTCATCCTTTAGGATAGGTTGTAGATCCTTAATAATGCGTTGGAGGGGTTTTAGTTGGGGGCTGAAGGTGACGGCTAGTGGCGTTCTGTTATTTTCTTTGTTAGGCCTGTCCTGTAGTAGGTAACTTCTGGGAACTCTTCTGGCTTTATCAATCTGTTTCTTTACTTCTGCAGGTGGGTATTGTAGTTGTAAGAAAGCTTGACAGAGATCTTGTAGGTGTTTGTCTCTGTCTGAGGGGTTGGAGCAAATGCGGTTGTATCGCAGAGCTTGGCTGTAGACGATGGATCGTGTGGTGTGGTCAGGGTGAAAGCTGGAGGCATGCAGGTAGGAATAGCGGTCAGTAGGTTTCCGGTATAGGGTGGTGTTTATGTGACCATTGTTTATTAGCACTGTAGTGTCCAGGAAGTGGATCTCTTGTGTGGACTGGACCAGGCTGAGGTTGGTGGTGGGATGGAAATTGTTGAAATCATGGTGGAATTCCTCAAGGGCTTCTTTTCCATGGGTCCAGATGATGAAGATGTCATCAATATAGCGCAAGTAGAGTAGGGGCTTTAGGGGACGAGAGCTGAGGAAGCGTTGTTCTAAATCAGCCATAAAAATGTTGGCATACTGTGGGGCCATGCGGGTACCCATAGCAGTGCCGCTGATCTGAAGGTATACATTGTCCCCAAATGTGAAATAGTTATGGGTAAGGACAAAGTCACAAAGTTCAGCCACCAGGTTAGCCGTGACATTATCGGGGATAGTGTTCCTGACGGCTTGTAGTCCATCTTTGTGTGGAATGTTGGTGTAGAGGGCTTCTACATCCATAGTGGCCAGGATGGTGTTATCAGGAAGATCACCGATGGATTGAAGTTTCCTCAGGAAGTCAGTGGTGTCTCGAAGGTAGCTGGGAGTGCTGGTAGCGTAGGGCCTGAGGAGGGAGTCTACATAGCCAGACAATCCTGCTCTCAGGGTGCCAATGCCTGAAATGATGGGGCGCCCAGGCAAACAGGGAAAGATTAAGAATGAGCTCTCAAAAATGGATACTCTCATAAAAAAACAACCTTCCACACAAACTTCCTCGTGGCTGGATTTTACTAAAACTAGACAAGCCATTTACAACGCACACTTTGCTTCTCTACAAAAGAAAAAGGACACTAAACTTTCTAAACTACTACATGCTACAAGGGGCCACAGCAATGGTTCCCTCAACCCACCTAGCAATATTGTTAACCTATCCAACTATACTCTCAGCCCAGCAGAAGCAGCTGTTCTATCTCGGGGCCTCTCCTTCTGCCCCTCCACCCCCACGAACATGATACAGTTCTGTGGTGACCTAGAATCCTATTTTCGACGTCTCCGACTCAAGGAATATTTCCAAAATACCTCTGAACAACATACTAATCCACAGAGGTCTCCCTACCAACACTACAGAAAGAAGGATTCTAGGTGGACTCCTCCTGAAGGTCGAAACAGCAGACTGGACTTCTACATAGAGTGCTTCCGCCGACGTGCACGGGCTGAAATTGTGGAAAAGCAGCATCACTTGCCCCATAACCTCAGCCATGCGGAACGCAATGCCATCCACAGCCTCAGAAACAACTCTGACATCATAATCAAAAAGGCTGACAAAGGAGGTGCTGTTGTCATCATGAATAGGTCGGAATATGAACAAGAGGCTGCTCGGCAGCTCTCCAACAGGAGTTTCTACAAGCCATTACCCTATGATCCCACTGAGAGTTACCAAAAGCAACTACAGCATTTGCTCAAGAAACTTCCTGAAAAAGCACAAGATCAAATCCGCACAGACACACCCCTGGAACCCCGACCTGGGATATTCTATCTACTACCCAAGATCCATAAACCTGGAAATCCTGGGCGCCCCATCATTTCAGGCATTGGCACCCTGAGAGCAGGATTGTCTGGCTATGTAGATTCCCTCCTCAGGCCCTACGCTACCAGCACTCCCAGCTACCTTCGAGACACCACTGACTTCCTGAGGAAACTTCAATCCATCGGTGATCTTCCTGATAACACCATCCTGGCCACTATGGATGTAGAAGCCCTCTACACCAACATTCCACACAAAGATGGACTACAAGCCGTCAGGAACACTATCCCCGATAATGTCACGGCTAACCTGGTGGCTGAACTTTGTGACTTTGTCCTTACCCATAACTATTTCACATTTGGGGACAATGTATACCTTCAGATCAGCGGCACTGCTATGGGTACCCGCATGGCCCCACAGTATGCCAACATTTTTATGGCTGATTTAGAACAACGCTTCCTCAGCTCTCGTCCCCTAAAGCCCCTACTCTACTTGCGCTATATTGATGACATCTTCATCATCTGGACCCATGGAAAAGAAGCCCTTGAGGAATTCCACCATGATTTCAACAATTTCCATCCCACCACCAACCTCAGCCTGGTCCAGTCCACACAAGAGATCCACTTCCTGGACACTACAGTGCTAATAAACAATGGTCACATAAACACCACCCTATACCGGAAACCTACTGACCGCTATTCCTACCTGCATGCCTCCAGCTTTCACCCTGACCACACCACACGATCCATCGTCTACAGCCAAGCTCTGCGATACAACCGCATTTGCTCCAACCCCTCAGACAGAGACAAACACCTACAAGATCTCTGTCAAGCTTTCTTACAACTACAATACCCACCTGCAGAAGTGAAGAAACAGATTGATAGAGCCAGAAGAGTTCCCAGAAGTTACCTACTACAGGACAGGCCTAACAAAGAAAATAACAGAACGCCACTAGCCGTCACCTTCAGCCCCCAACTAAAACCCCTCCAACGCATTATTAAGGATCTACAACCTATCCTAAAGGATGACCCAACACTCTCACAAATCTTGGGAGACAGGCCAATCCTTGCCTACAGACAGCCCCGCAACCTGAAGCAAATACTCACCAACAACCACATACCACACAACAGAACCACTAACCCAGGAACTTATCCTTGCAACAAAGCCCATTGCCAATTGTGCCCACATATCTATTCAGGGGACACCATCACAGGGCCTAATAACATCAGCCACACTATCAGAGGCTCGTTCACCTGCACATCCACCAATGTGATATATGCCATCATGTGCCAGCAATGCCCCTCTGCCATGTACATCGGTCAAACTGGACAGTCTCTACGTAAAAGAATAAATGGACACAAATCAGATGTCAAGAATTATAACATTCATAAACCAGTCGGAGAACACTTCAATCTCTCTGGTCACGCAATCACAGACATGAAGGTCGCTATCTTAAAACAAAAAAACTTCAAATCCAGACTCCAGCGAGAAACTGCTGAATTGGAATTCATTTGCAAATTGGATACTATTAATTTAGGCTTAAATAGAGACTGGGAGTGGCTAAGTCATTATGCAAGGTAGCCTATTTCCTCTTGTTTTTTCCTACCCCACCCCCCCAGATGTTCTGGTTTAACTTGGATTTAAACTTGGAGAGTGGTCAGTTTGGATGAGCTATTACCAGCAGGAGAGTGAGTTTGTGTGTGTATGGGGGTGGGTTTTTGGAGGGGGGTGAGGGAGTGAGAGAACCTGGATTTGTGCAGGAAATGGCCTAACTTGATTATCATGCACATTGTGTAAAGAGTTGTCACTTTGGATGGGCTATCACCAGCAGGAGAGTGAATTTGTGTGGGGGGGTGGAGGGTGAGAAAACCTGGATTTGTGCTGGAAATGGCCTAACCTGATGATCACTTTAGATAAGCTATTACCAGCAGGACAGTGGGGTGGGAGGAGGTATTGTTTCATATTCTCTGTGTATATATAAAGTCTGCTGCAGTTTCCACGGTATGCATCCGATGAAGTGAGCTGTAGCTCACGAAAGCTC
This sequence comes from Eretmochelys imbricata, assembly GCF_965152235.1. Lineage (NCBI taxonomy): Eukaryota > Metazoa > Chordata > Testudines > Cheloniidae > Eretmochelys > Eretmochelys imbricata. The sequence goes on along the minus strand of NC_135572.1, from coordinate 87,878,642 downwards.
ATGCTCAAATAAATTGGTTAGTCTCTAAGGTGCCACAAGTACTCCTTTTCTTTTTGCGAATACAGACTAACACGGCTGTTACTCTGAATCCTATTTTTACAATACCTTTCATTTTTCCCCATCTTGTTTCTCTATGTTTCCCTGAGGCATTTACATTCAATCCTTTAATAAATCTAACTTATTCCTCTGATGTAAGAGCAAACCATTGTTTTTTTGCATGTCGGTGCAGCAGCATCGTGTAGATCCTGAACATGACAATTAAGATGGGCCACCTCTAAAGCTTTGCTGAGATGTCAAGTTTTCTCCTTTTCTTGTTCTATTCCTATTTATCAAATCACATTTTTCTATGTCTCTGGTGGTGGCTCCAGTTCTGTCAACCTGTTTTCTATGACGTACCAAGAGGCTCCATGCTTAGTCTCCTGCAACTTTCTGTCTTTTTGCAGGTTTCAGAGTAGCAGCCGTGTTAGTCTGTATCCACAAAAAGAAAAGGAGGACTTTTAGTCTCTAAGGTGCCACAAGTCCTCCTCTTCTTTTTGTCTTTTTGCAGTTAGTCTTCTAATCCCTTGTTACATGCTACATGGATATATTAAATAATGACCCTTATAACCACCCTTTCTGTCTTGCTTGAACAAGAAATTGTGTGGTTTTATCACAGTTTCTTTGAGATAAATATATCAGAGACAGGAGAATGCCCTTTTTATCAAAGAGAAATACTTAAGTACAGTTTCACCTCCTCTCCCTTCCTCTTTTGAGACAGCATGGAGAAAAAAAAAATGAAAACTACCTTCCTAAAAGGCATAAATGATAGATGTTCTTTTGGACAAGTTGATGCTATCATGTACATAGTGCATAGATACACTGATGGGAGTAATAAAGTGCATAGATAGCTAAATTTCTATCATGTTCTCTACTGAAAAGTCAGGACTGATAACACATAACTACTAGAAAATGTTGACAAATATTTTGTAATTATTTTAACAAAATATTTTCTGAAATTTATCCAAAAAAATTACTATTTCCTGAAAGATTAGAGCTCCTGGCTAATTTTTCTGACAGCATATAAATAGGCTGAGCTCATCACTTGCATGTTGCAAAGTGGGCTTGACAGGGACTGAAAAGTAGACTGGATGAAGAATTGTTTCCTTTCAAGTCATCTTTGAAAACGGGGCCTTAAACTACTTACTTCTCAAGTGGATTTAGTCCATAAAACAATTTCCTGTAGAGCTTCTTTTACAGTTCACTAAATAGTTGTTCAGAACTTCTCAAACAATGTTTAAGATTTGCACAAATGACAACTTGGAAATAAAGGAAAAATGAAACATTAGTCTGACTCTTGTCTTGACATAACTTGCTGAGGAATATCAATCTTCCATGCTATGAGAATGAAATCTACTTTAGAGCTGTGAGACCCTGGAAGAATCTGTTTGGTATCTGACACTTCTGAAAATTTGTCTGCTACTATGTTTTTAAAAAGAACGAGAAGTACTTGTGGCACCTTAGAGACTAACACATTTATTTGAGCATAAGCTGTCGTGGGCTAAAACCCACTTCATTGCATTCATGCAGTGGAAAATACAGTAAAAAGATATATATATGCACACAGAGAACATGAAAAAATGGGTGTTGCCATACACACAATAATGAGAGTGATCAATTCAGGTGAGCTATTATCAGCAGGAGAAAAAAAACATTTGTAGTGATAATCAGGATGGCCCATTTCCAACAGTCGACAAGAAGGTGAGAGTAACAGTGGGGCGGGGGGGGGGGAATAAGGTTGGGGAAATAGTTTTACTTTGTGTAATGACCCAACCACTCCCAGTCTTTATTCAAGCCTAATTTAATGGTCTCCAGTTTGTAAATTAATTCCAATTCAGCAGTCTCTCATTGGAGTCTGTTTTTGAAGTTTTTTTGTTGTAATATTGTGACTTTTAGGTCTGTAATTGAGTGACCAGGGAGATAGAAGTGTTCTCCAACTGGTTTTTGAATGTTATAATTTTTGACATCTGATTTGTGTCCATTTATTCTTTTATGAAGAGACTGTCCGGGTTGGACAATGTACATGGCAGGGGGGCATTGCTGGCACATGATGGTATATGTCATATTGGTAGATGTGCAGGTGAACGAGCCTCTGAATAGATATGTGGACACAGTTGGCAATGGGCTTTGTTGCAAGGATAGGTTCCTGGGTTAGTGGTTCTGTTGTGTGGTGTGTGGTTGCTGGTGAGTATTTGCTTCAGTTTGGGGGGCTGTCTATAGGCAAGGACTGGCCTGTCTCCCAAGATTTGTGAGAGTGTTGGGTCATCCTTTAGGATAGGTTGTAGATCCTTAATAATGCTTTGGAGGGGTTTTAGTTGGGGGCTGAAGGTGACGGCTAGTGGCGTTCTGTTATTTTCTTTGTTAGGCCTGTCCTGTAGTAGGTAACGTCTGGGAACTCTTCTGGCTCTGTCAATCTGTTTCTTCACTTCAGCAGGTGGGTATTGTAGTTGTAAGAATGCTTGATAGAGATCTTGTAGGTGCTTCTCTCTGTCTGAGGGGTTGGAGCAAATGCGATTGTATCGAAGAGCTTGGCTGTAGACAATGGATCGTGTGGTGTGGTCTGGATGAAAGCTGGAGGCATGTAGGTAAGTATAGCGGACAGTAGGTTTCTGGTATAGGGTGGTGTTTATGTGGCCATCGCTTATTAGCACCGTAGTGTCCAGGAAGTGGATTTCTTGTGTGGACTGGTCCAGGCTGAAGTTGATGGTGGGATGGAAATTGTTGAAATCATGGTGGAGTTCCTCAAGGGCTTCTTTTCCATGGGTCCAGATGATGAAGATGTCATCAATATACTGCAAGTAGAGTAGGGGCATTAGGGACGAGAGCTGAGGAAGCGTTGTTCTAAATTAGCCATAAAAATGTTGGCATACTGTGGGGCCATGCGGGTATCCAGAGCAGTGCCACTGACTTGAAGGTTTACGTTGTCCCCAAATGTAAAATAGTTATGGGTGAGGACAAAGTCACAAAGTTCAGCCACCAGGTTTGCCATGACATTATCGGGGATACTGTTCCTGACAGTTTGTAGTCCATCTTCGTGTGGAATGTTGGTGTAGAGGTCTTCTACATCCATAGTGGCCAGGATGGTGTTTTCTGGAAGATCACTAATGGATTGTAGTTTCCTCAGGAAGTCAGTGGTGTCTTGAAGATAGCTAGGAGTTCTGGTAGCGTATGGCCTGAGGAGGGAATCTACATAGCCAGACAATCCTGCTGTCAGGGTGCCAAAGCCTGAGATGATGGGGTGTCTAGGATTTCCAGGTTTATGGATCTTGGGTAGCAGATAGGAAGCATATTGGGAGGGGAAAACACAGTTCTTTTTCATCTACAATTCTATCCAGTCATCCAGTTCAGCTCATTGTCAATATAACATTGTTCTTTACAGTTCATGCACTTTGACAGTCAAAGTTTTAACTCCCAAGCAATGGGTCTTCTATGACTTCTTCTCCATATCATGGTGCATTTCAAATTGACCAATATTTTGTTCATATTTAATCTAATTTTTCCCATTCTTAATTTCATACCATTATTCCATAGAAAGTTGACTTCACATGATTTCCTTTCCAGAGATCTTGTGTTTTTGACCATAATTTTCATCAATACCCTCACTTTAGTTTTGGGATACCTTAGGGAACACCAGCTCTGACATGTTTAGAGTAGCATGTCAAGAGACTGCTGGATCCATAAAATTGCTTTATTTATTTGTTTTATTAACAAATTACAAACAAAGTAAACAAATTAGCTCCTTTTTATTCCACTATGGTCATGATCCTACACATATGAAATGTATTAAATAATGGGTTAAATAATGAAGTTGTGAATATATTTCTTATCAAATAGACAACTTTCCCCTCTGCCATTTGTGTAGCTATATAACTCACTATTTATTAATCTTGGGACTGCTGCTGGTTATCTATTAAAATTTTTTTAATGCCAAAAATTACACAAATTTTAGTGTGAATGATTAATTTCATGAATACTTGTACTGGAAGATTGTTGTTCATCATTTGCCATTCTTCCATTTTAAAAGGCTATCACCCAATCAGAGAGCAAACACAATACCATGTGACTTACATGACCTTTTGCAGGCAACCAATTGTAAACTGTCAAAATGAACAGTTTGTGAACAACCTGTCGATAAAAATGTGTTTGTCCAAAATATAATGTGAATACTTATATAGGTCTGTTGGGGGTTCTGTGTCTGCACCTAGTAGCATCACATAAGGGCAACAGTCTGCAGCCAGTATTGAGAGTCTGCAGGGTCAACAGTAGGGGAACCAGGACCTTCCCTATTCTACCATGTTCCCATTCATGACCCTGTGATTGGCAGATCAGATATGCAGACTAGGGCAGATGTCCCCAAGCCTGCTTCTTGGATCACTTCTTACCATGTCCCCATCTCCTCCAAAGTCACAGCAGAGTCTGCTTATAGCTTCAGCAAGAGGGGGTCTCCCTGCAGTGTTCCAGAGTCTCTTTTCCATCAGTCAAGACTTAGCATTCCTGGTCCCCATGGGGCCTTCTGTGGTTCACAGTGGGGTCTGGTCCAGGCGGTGTGGATCTCCTGCAGCCTCTCTGCCAGAGCTAATAGAATAGGACTACTTCCTAACTCTGTCCATCCTGGCTCATCTGGGCTGGTCCCTTTTTTGCTCTGCTGCCATTGTGAGCATGTCCAGCTGGTGCAGCTAGGCAGGGCCTTATGTGCCCAGAGTTGCTTATTAAGCCCCCCAGTGTGAAGCTCAAACACCCCATCACAAAGCCGCAGGAAGCCTATAGATAAAGAAGCTCTCTGGCTTCTACAGTGGGGGAAAAGGGAAAGCTGAAAGAACTTCTAGCTCTGAGCATGTTTAATTTCAATATTTGAGACTATGTTGAAGCTAAGGATAAACTGTTGTATTAGCTGGAGTTTTTTAATGTTCTTTTCTTTGGAATGGAGAGAGTGTGTTATAAAACTGAATATATGTGGAGGAGTATATGAGTGTATGAATTCATGAAAGACATATACTATGGAAAAAGTTGGACACCATAATTTAATACTCACTGGGCTCAAAGTGGTTAGTTGAACCCAAGTTGGATAAGGATGGGAATAAAGAATTCCATGTGTGGGTCTTATTTTTCTCTGTGATAGAGATTCACACCGTGTGTCTCAAACCCCTTTGGCAATCAATTCCAATGTGTTAGGTGGACCAGGAAAAATGTAGTCAGGTAGTGTCAATGGTAGGGATGGCCTGGGCAGAGTTGCTATCAGTTGACCAGAATCATAGAATCATAGAATATCAGGGTCGGAAGGGACCTCAGGAGGTCATCTAGTCCAACCCCCTGCTCAAAGCAGGACCGATCACCGACTAAATCATCCTAGCCAGGGCTTTGTCAAGCCTGACCTTAAAAACTTCTAGGGAAGGATATTCCACCACCTCCCTAGGTAACGCATTCCAGTGTTTCACCACCCTCATAGTGAAACAGTTTTTCCTAATATCCAACCTAAATCTCCCCCACTGCAACTTGATAATAGACTACAGAAAACAGCTAGTGCAAGCTAAGAGGATCCTGGGCCCCATATGATGTGCTGAGTTCAAACTGGGTTTGCAATGAGGCTAAGTGTAGGTTTTGCTCACAGTAATTTAAGGGTAAGGACCAGCAAGCTGACCAATATGTAACAGCAGATACTGTGGAGTCTGCCGTACCTCATATATATTGAGTGTTTCATATTAATTTAATATTTTTACTTAACTAGATTTTTGTCTCATTCCTAAATATAAAGCAATTGTGTTTCTAAGTTCCTAAAATCTTTTATGGGCTTGCTGAATGGGGTAAGAAACCATTAAAAACAACCAATGGTTTTACTTTTAAGCCCCAAGAAACTGTGCATGTGAATAAGGGTCTAATTGAACTAAGTGTTTTTTATATTTCAAAGGAACCTCTATTGTAGCCTACATTTCATCCTAGTGTACCCAGTCACTGCACTATTACTAACATAAGGAAAACATTGACAGAAACTTGGATTGGCTGGAGAACCATTAGCAAACAGAAAAGGGAAAAATGCACAAATACATTTATGTGCAACAAATCATTTGACCAAATCTAGATAAAATTATTCAAATATTTATAAAGTAGAACTGTATTCCCCTCCCCATTATTTATTTATTTTGCTAGGTTATAAATATTTGACTCTCTTTAATTTTTAGTCATATGCAGAGTGGGTCAAACAGCAGAAAGAAATATATGTTGGTTATATTATAGAGGTACTGTTATAAATCCATCATCAAACTTAAGCTAAGTTTCACACTTAAATCAGGGACTTAACCCTATTTGATATATATTAATTACATAGTGCTTCCTATTCAGACTTAAAGGACTTACTCTTTGAGTGCAGAATTAATTTTTTGGGGATTTACCAGTACAATAAATTTAATTGACTTATGAGTTACAATTAATTTACAAGGGATCTTTGAAAAAAATGTAATGCTTAGCATTTTTTTTGGCATGAAAGATGTTAACTATGGAATAACACCAACTATTCAAACTGTTCATATTATTCAAATTCTGAAATGTCAATAACAGGCTGCTTTGAAAAAAATGAAGAAGTTATTTTGTGCTTCCTATTTGGCTGCACTTAGGACTTTCTGGGAGGGAGTGGGAGGAGCAGGAATGTGGCATGCCCCGGGGAGGAGGTGGAAAAGAAGCAGGGCAGGGGTAGGGACTTGGGGGAAGGGGGTCAATGGAGGCTGGAAGGGGGTGGGGCTGGGGTAGGAAAAGATGGGGTGGGGTGGGAACTTTGGGGAAGGGATGTAATGGGGTGGGATGAGGGTTGTGCAGGTGTGGGAAAAGGCGAGGCAGGGTGGGGCCAGGGGCGGGGGAGTCAAGCGCCCACCGGACAGAGGGGAAGTCGGTGCCTATTGGACTGTGGAATACTTCTTGCAGACTCCCAGAGCATGAATCCAGTGGGGCTGTGTCTCCACTGCAAGGTAATAAGACTTGAACCCTGAGTCTTTGTTTGACTCAGGCTTGGACCCTCCCCACTTTGTAGTCCTGGGACTCTGAGTTTGAGCCATGGGTTAGTGTGATTTGGGTGTACATGGAAGGGCAGGTTAGGCTTGACCCTGAGTTGGAAACCTGGATTTACATTTAAGTGTAGACATACCCTTTGTCCAATAATTTGTACAGAAATTGAGAGGAGAGGAACAATTTTAACTGAAATATATTAGAAATAGCTATATATACTATATAATGCCACAGTTTTATAGGGGGAAGGGAGAAGGAAGGTAAGGGATTCATTTGTATAATTTCTTCGCCTCCTGGGCAGCATCATACATCCTGACAATGGAGTACTAAGCTGAGTTTCCTTAGGGTTTGATTGGATGCAATCACGAGCAATTTATGTGGTATATAGGGATTCATATGCATTTTGCTACTACGTAAACTGATTTGGCACTAAATATCAAATGATCATGCTGTTGTTCCAACTTTTCCACATACTCCTTTCCATTCCTGCACTGCCCTTTTCTTAAAAAGGAATAGAAAACACAAAACTGCTTCAGCAGCCGAAGTTGAAGGGTAGTCAGATAATCCCAACTATCATTTTGTAGCCAGTTCTTTGAAACTGAAACTGCACCCTATATTTTTTTCTTGAGATGTCCTTGAGATATTTCAAACCTTTCTGTGTTAAGTTTAATCTGTATATGGTTTTGTGAATGATTGCCATAAATAATCACACTGGTATGGCTTAGTCATCCTTGCAAATGCAATCTTCTCAAACTTTGCAACTTCTAATAGGCTATTACTGTAATGTATTATATTTAGTATGGCTGTCTTTTGACAGCAATCATTGCCCTTAAAAGCCAACCTTCTCCCCATCCTATTAAACAGTGGTTTATCTGTATTGTTGTCATTGTAGAAGAGCAAAAGGCTTGGCAGTGTAGAGTGGAAGCAACATATTTATCTATTTATTGAATGTGTTTATTTTGATTTCTAATTGTTCATAACCTGCCTAATATATAAGCGTCTACTTAAGACTCCAGGTGCCTTTGCTAAAAAAATGTAAATCGGTCAGTCTAAAGTAAAGCCAGCAGTAGTTATTCTGTATCTCAAACCAAAAAATAACTAGGTATCTTGCTAAACACAGCTGTTTCACAGTTCCTACAATCCTTCAATCAAAGGCACAAATAGAAAGTTGACTTCACATGATTTCCTTTCCAGAGATCTTGTGTTTTTGACCATAATTTTCATCAATACCCTCACTTTAGTTTTGGGATACCTTAGGGAACACCAGCTGTGACATGTTTAGAGTAGCATGTCAAGAGACTGCTGGATCCATAAAATTGCTTTATTTATTTGTTTTATTAATAAAGTCTCTAGGAAGGAAATTTTCAAAGTCACAGATGGCAGTTAAGTGGCCAGCTCTCGTCAAAGCTCTCGTCAAGTTATAATGGGTTTTAGGCACACAACTGTCAGTTGTACCTGTGAAAATCTTCCTCTAAGTCATGTCCCTGCATGGAGAGAGCTCACAGTGCAACCTGATTACTTGGAGACTTGTTGATTAAGGAAGATTTTTATTTTTTGTTAAAATAAATCTTACAAGGGGGTTATCCCCTCCTGCAGACCCCAGGAAGGCCATAAACAAGAGGTGAGAATTTCCCCATTGTCCCCCACATTCACAAATTCTCACACAACCCTCATTCCTTGAGGTGTGCAGGAAGGGAGCCCTGATTCTGCAGCCCTTAGGAGACCTGTCAGAGGGTTCAGAGAGCTGTTATTCCCTAAATGGTTAGGTTTATTGAAACACAACCTCTCTCCTCATTCCATACTTCCAGAGCTCAGCACTTTGCTCCTTTGGTCTACCAGAGCCTGGATTTGTTAAACTTCTGGACATGTTGCAGTAGTCTTCCATTTACTTTTAAACCAGGTATTTGGAGAGAGGACAGGATCAGGGTGAGTATAGGATGGTGAAATTTATTGGTTGTATATTGGAGTTACTGGTTGGGAATTAATTATGATTGTACAAGTGCTCAGCCTTGGGTTCTAGTAATTCAGTATGCTGAGCTGACACCCCTCTTAAGCCTCTGATTGGTTCACCACTCCAGAAGACCTCAGTATGTACACAAGAAAAAGGGAATAACCCTTGGTCTGTTTCCCCCCCGCCCCCCCTCTCCAAATCCTATTCTCCCCTCCCCTGCCAGCCTTCCTCTCCTGAGGTCTGTAAAAAAAGAGTTCTTTACCTATAGATCTGTGGGGCAAAGAGTAGATGGGGAAAGGCATGGGGAGATGATAGGTTGCAATCTCTGCAGTGGCAGATTTAAGACAGTTTGGAGACCTTGGAGAAGTGCAGCCTTAATTCTGCATTTACTGGTTTTCATAGAGCAGGTTGGGTGAGATAATATTTTTTACTGAACCAACTTCTGTTGGTGGAAGAAACAAGCTTTTGAGCTTACACAGAGCTCTTCTTCAGTCTAGAAAGGTATCTAGAGTGTCACAGCTAAATATAAGATGGGACAGATTGTTATGCTTAAGGGGCTAAGATGTTAAAATGAAGTGGACAATTAACACCTCTGCAAGTCATAAAACAAAGGAGCGTTAGTACGCTATAAATTGTGGTAGTGACCCATAAAACCTGTGTCTTCGTTGAGACAATGATTTTCAGTGTCTAGCAGAGTTATTAATTTAAGTTCCCAAGCTGTCTTTGGATAGTGTTGTGCAGGTTACCTTTGGGGATAAGTACTGTTAGGTCAGATATGGAGAGCACTTTGTTGCTTTTCTAACTTTTGGGGAGCTTTTTTTAAAAAAACAAAACAAAAACTTTTTGAGGTATATTGTAACTCAAATGTTCTTGAAAGGTAATATGCACTCCAAGCACTAATATATACCTGCAACCTTAACATCACCTTAATGAAGTTTTTTGTGTTGGATATGTATTAGATCCAGCCTTAACTGCAAAGTTAAACTTCTGTCCCTTTGGTGCAGTATGTCTGCTGAAGTTATGTGGTCTGTGCTCTGTTCCAATCTAGCAAGTCATCTTTAAGCTAGGAAAGTCATTTGCTTACCCTTGTCACTCTCTGAAAATGTTGCTAAGACATTTTTAAATACTGTCTGTCTGGTGTAGTCAAGGATCTGTACATATCACAAAGTAAATGACTTTGTCCTGATTATCTAGGTCAGAAGGAAGCCACTGACAAATTATTCTCACCTTTTTTGTGAAATCGTTCTCATACCTCTGAAAATGTAAATATACTTCTAGTGGCAATAGATAAGCGCACAGTGAGACACAATTACAATTGTCAAAAGTCCTTCAGTATGATTCCTAGGATGCTCTGTGGTCCAGGCAATCAACACTTACAAACCCACCTGCCTGGATAGGGGGAACAAGCCTCTTTTATTCCCCACATACAAGCAAAATTGCATACCTATTGAAGATTCTGAAAGGAGATTGTTCCATGCTGGTGCTGATAGGCACTGTGATGGCAAATTGATTTCAATATTTCCCCTGACCACCCTCTTTTTTTAAAGACATAGCTCTCCTACATATCCTAATCCATCCTCCATCTTCTGTCTTTCATTCCCTTCGTTCCTGGTGTCTTTCTTTTTCCCCCCTTCTCTCTCTTTACACTTTCCTTCTTTCATTTACTTCTTCCCAAATCCCTTCCATTTCTGACTCTTTTTTTTTTTGCACACCCTTCCTGTCCACATTGTTTGCTTTTCAAAAATCATCTCTGCAGGGAAAGTATAGCTGAAGCTTTGACACAGGAAAGGATTGCAGAAGGAAACTGTCTTCCTTCTGCCACAAGTTTTTTGAGGAAGGGGTTCCCAAGCTTGTCCTTCATACACTGATAAGCATTTACTCCCACTAGTAGTCCACTGGGACAAGGGTTCATAATCGGGGCCTAAGGACTCTTCCAAGGAGGAACTGACACAGATTACCCGTTCCTAGCCCACATCCTGTTTAAACTCTAATGTGCTGAATGCTGCTCCTGGTATTCATGGGTTTTGCATTGAGTTCATTGCATTTGCACTCAGGCTGGCAATGGACAGCCATCATACGCAGGAAATACTGAATCTGGGAATTAGACCAAGATCCCTTTTTGCCCCACTTGGTTCATGTCTGTCAGACCTACTCTGCAAGCCTTGCTAATTGAAGCAGTTACTCCAATATTCCCAAAGCATTGCTAGTTTGTTTTCAATTAACAAAGGCCACAGCCATTACCTAATCCACAGGAAAGTAAAACTATGATAATGTGGGAAACACTAATTTATATTAGCATTTTTGCTTCTTTTAAGTCTCCAAGTTGTATTTTTCTTCTCCTTCATGCACTTAATTATAGATTTAACCATCAGAGGAGTGAAGTTTTGGAATAGCCTTCCGAGGGAAGCAGTGGGGGCAAAAGATCTATCTGGCTTTAAGATTAAACTCGATAAGTTTATGGAGGAGATGGTATGATGGGATAACATGGTTTTGGTAATTAAATATTCATAGGTAAATAGGCCCAATGGCCTGTGATGGGCTATTAGATGGGGTGAGATCTGAGTTACCCAGGAAAGAATTTTCTGTAGTATCTGGCTGATGAATCTTGCCCATATGCTCAGGGTTTAGCTGATCGCCATATTTGGGGTCGGAAGGAATTTTCCTCCAGGGCAGATTGGAAGAGGCCCTGGAGGTTTTTCGCCTTCCTCTGTAGCATGGGGCACGGGTCACTTGCTGGAGGATTCTCTGCTCCTTGAAGTCTTTAAACTACGATTTGTGGACTTCAATAGCACAGATATAGGTGTAAGGGGTTTTTTTGTAGGAGTGGTGGGTGAAATTCTGTGGCCTGGGTTGTGCAGGAGGTCAGACTAGATGATCATAATGGTCCCTTCTGACCTAAATATCTATGAATCTATGAATCTTATACTCTGAAGTAGCTAGACACTATGTAGGGAAAGCAAACATTCTTTTATCTCTTTTTGCCACAGACGTCGTGGTCAGACTCATAGCTAGAGAAGTTTCAGCTCAGGAAACCTGTCATTGCTGCCCATTGACATATTTAGGTTTCAACTTCCATAGAGAGAGCTAATAAGTATTTGCTTGTATCACACAGCGGCAGAGAAAGTAATTATGAATATATATTCAGTGATGCCCCTTAACATGTAACTAAAATGCTGTTGAGAACAGGATAGGTGTCTGAGTTTATAAATACATTGGAGTAGCTGGCTACTTATATGTTCCTATTGCTGTACCATCAGATCCATTCCTTTCTCTAAGCTACTTATGACTGTACAGTACCCATCCATATTAAGGGGCACATTTCTAAAGATACTAATGGGGATTGGGTGCCTAAAATCTGTGTCTTTGATAATCTCCCCTACAGCCACTAAGTGCTGCTGTTTCAGCTGGTGTACAGGGTGCATCCAATACTGACAACGTTTACATCAAGATTAGAGGTTTTCTAAAATATACGCTTTAGGAATGATTTTGGGGAAGTTATATGGCCTGTGCTATGTAGGAGGTCAGACTAGATGATCACTGTAATGTTCCCCTATGGTGTTATCTGGACTGGTGATCTGCTAGGTCACTGCAATCCTTGTCTCTGGGAGCCAGCCTTACCCTGCTCTGCTGTGAGAACCCCCACTCCTGGACTGTTCACACACAGGCTCTAGCATGTAAGCTGCTCCTTGGATTGTGCCACCAAATGACACTAGCCAATATCTCCAGTCCCAGATACAACCCTAGGAACCTCCGTCTTCCTTTGTCCAATTATGCCTGCAGGACACTACAAGCTTATATGAGTTCATCAATTTAACAAAGAAATTGATATGCACCATGCTTGTTATCCCAAGGGGAGTCTCTGACACACTTTAAACCAAACGCTCTGCTTCAGGTAAAATAAACAAACAGATTTATTAACTACAAAGATAGATTTCAAATGATTATAAGTCAAAGCATAACAAGTTGGATTTGCAAGAAATAAATGCAAATAAAAATGAAATAAAAGCAAAACACATTCTAAGTTGATCTTAACACTTTCAATGCCCTTACAAACTTAAATGCTTCTCACCACAAGCTGGCTGGTTTCCCTTCAGCAAGTCTCTCCCCTTTGATCAGCACTTCAGTCGCTTCGTGGTGATGGAGGTGGAAGAGAGAGAAAGAGCATGGCGAACATCTCTCCCTTTTATCATGTTCTTTCTTCTCTCTTGGCTTCCCCCCTCCCCCTCCCTCTCTCCCCTGTTTCAGAGTCGGGTGAGCATTACCTCATCACAGTCCCAAACTGACCAAAGGAAGGGGGTGGGGGACTCACTCTAGAGTCCATCAGATCCTTTGTTGTTGCCTAGGCCAGTGTCCTTTGTTCCTGTAAGGCTGGGCTAGGTTTGTCCTATACATACCCTGATGAGGTGTGAACTGCCCCTCTGCTCTTGGAGAGTTTTTGCCTGGGCTTGTTTAAAGCCATGAGGACACATTTTCAGCCTCATAACTATATACATGAAATTACAACCTGTAACATTACTATGACATTATTGTAACAATGATTACTATAACATCACTATAACAACAATGCTCAGTGCACCATGAGCCTTTCAAAGATATCTGACATGACAAACTTTGCATTGGATACTACACAATCATTTTATAAGGATGAACATGAGGGTTCAGGGTGTCCCCCAAGGTACAGAGCGTCACAATCACTATGGTTTCTTCTGGCCTTAGAATCAATGCTCTATGGAGTACATGCAAAACACAGACTGTAATGCTCCCTCAGAGGCTGTGAGGTGTGCTTTCCCAGGCACCTGTCCTTTGCATTGTCAGAAAAATGAACTGCTATTCTGCATGTACCCTCTTAACAGCACCTTAAAAAAAAAAGAAGAATGTAAAAGTGAGCTATAAACTTGGTCTAGGGTGATGTAAAAACAAGCCAAAAATAGTTAATGGTACTACTCACAGTGCTTAAAGTTAAGCTCATTCAGGAATCTTTGCAGGCTCAGAGTCTTACTCTGTGTGTAGTCTCATTGAAATAATATGACTCAACATGAAATAAGGTATCACTATTCACTGGCAGCATTGGGATCATACATTTTAACAATCAAAATAATAATTTCAGTTTGTCCATGTTGAGTATTATCCCCATTTTTAATTAATGACACCCCCTGTGGAAACTAGTGCATTGAAAATATGTGTATTCATTAGTGTCACTAACTGGCTTATTTCAAACTGACAGCATTATTGCTGCAATGATCTACTAGTGCCTATTACAGGCTTGTTATTAAAATTACCTGTCATTGTCACTTATATTCCCAACTGAACACAGCCAGCAGTGATTCACTCACACAGACAGGCGTATGCACTACTCATTACACTCTCCCTTTCCACTCAGATGGGATTATTGTTGTGGGGTTTTGTGTTGTTTTTTGGTGTCTTAGAAAGTACTGCTGGCATTCTCATCTAAAATTTAATATTCATTATGCTAATAATACATCATGTTAGTCTTCACCTACAGACTAACCTATTTTAACTGTAGAGCACTTGCATTACTTAAAGAAATAGTAGAGTTATTTTTTCTTTAAAAAATAAAGTATTTTATAGTCTCTATTCTCGTTTTTCATTTTGGTAGAAATAGATCCAGTTAATCCCCCCACAGGAGCTATGTGTTAACTGAATCTAACACTGAGGGGACTATTCTCCTGTAGACTTCATAGGGCAGGGGAACTAAAAGTTTAAGCTTACAGGGTTTCCTAGGAATTCTTGCATTGAAACTTGAGCATTGTAGACTGCCCACACACCCTGCCCACCAATCCCTCTTCACATCAAAAGATTTCAGCCTCCAGACCCTGTTGAACTTGCTGGAGGCCCAGTGAACAGCACAGACACCCTGTGTTTCTGCCTCAGCTCAAAGACTCCCTGCTGAACCCCCCCTCACCTAACGGTCTTTTTTTAAGCATAGCTCCAGTGGAAACCCCCAAAATAAAACAGAGGAGAAATGAATGCAGCCTCGAGAAGTTAACATATCCTGTTTCCTCTTTTGTGTGTTGAGGGCGGAGGGGGTGAGGAATATCCACTGGAGCCAATCTGTGTCCCAGTCTCAGCTGTCCAGCTCTATGGTGTTAGAACCTTCTGAAGCCCTAAGGAGTGGCTTTCACAATGGTGGGGAAAGGGTAGAGCCTACTGCAGGGTGGAGCTCTGACTTTCTATTCATGCAGGCTCCCTGACATCCATGCTCATACATGGAGGGGAACATGGAGCTTTTAGACATCACCACACTTGGTGGAATACTGCCTAGAAAGCAGTACACTATTAAGTGACTGTAGTGTTCATGCTCTATACTCTACTGTACGTCGAGGAACTGAATGTGGAACAAGACCTACTTTGTTATTTGGCATTTTATTAATGACTCAATTAATGACTTCAAAGGCAGACATCCCTCAACAATATACACAGTGAAGGCAGCCAAACTCTGCTCTCAGTTACACAACTGTGAATCCATAGTAACTCTGTTAAATTCTATGCAAGATTTTTCCTGAATAGAAAAGAACTGCAGGACTGGGCCTAAAGGCAACACCGAACTGCTTTGGGGTGATCTCTTGTTTGTGATTAAATGTGAGTGCCTCTGGCATATTAGCCTGCAAAATTTGAACAAGCTGCAGAGGTGATGAACACAGCTGTTCATTAAGTCCTACTGACAGGTTTACAGAATTATTCTGGCACCCAGGTGTGCTATTTTTGATGTTACATTTATTAGTAATGGAAATGAAGCACTACTGGCCAAAACACAGATAAATAAATAAAATGAGGGGAACCTGATAGAAGATATCTCAAAAATAAATTTGTGACTGATAAACATTAAAGCATTTGCACAGCTGTAACCAAGTTTCCAATGGTGATAAACTAATTTCCTTCCAAAGCTTAAATTTCAAGGAGGCTATATTCACAAATTGCTCAGTGAGAGCAATGCATTTTAAAATAACTAAATAAAAGGTAAGGCCAAAAATTTCCCCTTACATCTTGGCAAATAAATAATGAAGGGCCAGGTTTTCAAACAACCTTAGCATCCATCAGTTTTCATTTAGGTATCTAAGTGAAATGGCTAGATTTTCAAAAATGCCCAGCACCCGGCAGCTCTCATTTAGAAATTATGGGATGTCTGGTATTTAAGGCTATGTCTACATTATGAAATTAGGTCGAATTTATAGAAGTTGATTTTTTAGAAGTCAATTTTATACAGTAGATTATGTGTGTCCCCACTTAAGACCATTAAGTCGGCAGAGTGTGTCCACAGTACCGAGGCTAGCATTGACTTCCGGAGCATTGCACTATGCAACCCACAGTTCCCGCAGTCTCCACCGCCCATTGGAATTCTGGGTTGAGAGCCCAATGCCTGATGGGGCAAAAAACATTGTCGCAGGTGGTTCTGGGTACATGTCATCAGACCCCCACTCCCTCCCTCGCTCTGTGAAAGCAACGACAGACAATCGTTTCGTGCCTTTTTTCCTGGGTTACCCATGCAGACGCCATACCATGTCAAGCACGGAGCCCGCTCAGCTCACCATCACTGTACGTCTCCTGGGTGCTGACAGACGCAGGACTGCATTGCTACACAACAGCAGCTCATTGCCTTGTGGAAGCAGATGGTGCATTATGACTGGTAGCCGTCCTCGTCGTCTCCTGGGTGCTCTTGGCTGGCCTCAGTGAGATCGGTTGGGCCACCTGGGAAGACATGGGTGCTCCTGGCAGACCTTGGTGAAGTCTGTCAGGGGCTCCTGGACATAAATGGGAGTGACTCAGGTCATTCTCTTCTTTAAGTTTTGTCTAATGGAGATTCAGTCCTGCCTGGAATATCGGCAGAGGGATAGCTCAGTGGTTTGAGCATTGGCCTGTTAAACCCAGGGTTGTGAGTTCAATCCTTGGGGGGCCATTCTGCCTCAGGCTGCTCTCCCAGCCAGGAGCCCCAGGAGACGATGACAGCTAGCTGTCGTACTGCACTGTCTGCTGCCAGCCTATCCCTTGCTTCTTCCCTCTGTGAAAACAATGGCTGACAATCATTTCATGCCTTTTTCCGTGCGGGTGCCATACTGCTGTCAGCATCGTCATCCACCTGCCACTCTGCTCTCCTGCGGATCCCATACCACAGCAAGCATGGAGCCCACTCAGATCTTCATAGCAGTTATGACCATTTTAAACACCACGCGCATTACCAGCAGTATATGCAGAACCAGAACCTGCAAAAGCAGGTGAGTAGGCGATGACAGCATAGTGAGAAGAGTGATGACATGGACACAGGCTTCTTTCAAAGTATGGGCCCTGGCAATGTGGACATCATGGTGGTAATGGGGCAGGTTCAGGCCATGGAACGCCGATTCTGGGCACGGAAAACAAGCACAGACTGGTGGGACCACACAGTGTTGCAGGCGTGGGACGATTCCCAATGACTGCGAAACTTTCGCATGCATAAGGGCACTTTCATGGAACTTTGTGACTTGCTTTCCCCTGCCCTGAAGTGCCAGAATACCAAGATGAGAGCAGCCCTCACAGTTCACAAGCGAGTGGCAATACCCTTGTGGAAGCTTGCAATGCCAGACAGCTACCGGTCAGTCGGGAATCAATTTGGAGTGGGCAAATCTACTGTGGGAGCTGCTGTGATCCAAGTAGCCAACGCAATCACTGAGCTGCTGCTACCAAACTTAGTGACTCTGGGAAATGTGCAGGTCATAGTGAATGACTTTGCTGCAATGGGTTTCCCTAACTGTGCGGGGGACAATAGACGGAACCCATATCCCTATCTTGGCACCGGAGCACCAAAGCAGCCAGTACATAAACCGCAAGGGGTACTTTTCAATGGTGCTGCAAGCACTGGTGGATCACAAGGGACATTTCACCAACATCAACGTGGGATGGCCGGGAAAGGCACATGACGCTCGCATCTTCAGGAACTCTGGTCTGTTTCAACAGCTGCAGCAAGGGACTTTCTTCCCAGACCAGAAAATAACCATTGGGGATTTGAAATGCCTATAGTTATCCTTGGGGACCCAGCCTACCCCTTAATGCCATGGCTCATGAAGCCGTACACAGGCAGCCTGGACAGTAATCAGAAGCTGTTCAACTACAGGCTGAGCAAGTGCAGAATGGTGGTAGAATGTGCATTTGGACGTTTAAAAGCATGCTGGCACAGTTTAGTGACTTGATTAGACCTCAGCAAAACCAATATTCCCATTGTTATTACTGCTTGCTGTGCGCTCCACAATATCTGTGAAAGTAAGGGGGAGACCTTTATGGTGTGGTGGGAGGTTGAGGCAAATCGCCTGGCCACTAATTACGTGCAGGCAGACACCAGGGTGGTTAGAGGAGTACAGGAGGGTGCAGTGCACATCAGAGAAGCTTTGAAAACCAATTTCATGACTGACCAGGCTACGGTGTGAAAGTTCTGTCTGTTTCTCCTTGATGAAAACCCCGCCCCTTGGTTCACTCTATTTTCCTGTAAACTAAGCACCCTCCCCTCCCCACTTCGATCACCACTTGCAGAGGCAATAAAGTCATTGTTGCTTCAAATTAATGCATTCTTTATTAATTCATCACACAAATAGGGGGATAAATGCCAATGTAGCCCAGGACGGGTGGGGGAAGAGGGAAGGACAAGGCCACACTGCACTTTAAAACTTATTGAATGCCAGCTTTCTGTTGGTTGAGCAGTCCTCTGGAGTGGAGTGGTTGGGTGCCCGGAGGCCCCTCCACCACATTCTTGGGTGTCTGGGTGAGGAGGCTATGGAACTTGGGGAGGAGGGTGGGCAGTTACACAGGGCTGTAGCGGCAGTCTGTGCTCATGCTTCCTTTCCTGCACCTCAACCATACGCCGGAGCATATCAGTTTGATCCTCCAGTAGCCTCAGCACTGACTCCTGCCTTCTGTCAGCAAGCTGACACCACATATCATCTTCAACCCGCCATTTATTATCTTCAACTTGCCACCTGTCCTCGCATTCATATTGTGCTTTCCTGGACTCTAAAATTGTCTGCCTCCATGCATTCTGCTGGGCTCTTTCAGTGTGGGAGGACTGCATGAGCTCAGAGAACATTTCATCGCAAATGTGTTTTTTTCACCTTCTAATCTTTGGTAGCCTCTGGGAAGGAGATGATAGTGTGAGTGTTGAAATATTTGGAGCTGCGGGAGGAAAAAAAATGGGAGAGTAGTCGTTAAAAAGACACATTTTAGGGTAGATTCTTTCGGGGTGAACCTTGCTGTTAACATTACATAGCACATGTGCATTCGGCACAATGCCACATTTTGCCTCTTATATTGAGGGTCTGCCGGTTTGGTGTGAGAGATCTCTCATGCAGGGCCGGGCAGCAGAATTCGGCTTGCAGGCAGACATGGTAGGCCACAGTCTTTTGGCTTCTTTAACCTTCATAACATGTGGGAATAGTTTCAAACAGCAGCATCCACATTTCCCATACCAAGCACCCGTTGGGTTGGCCCTTTAAAATGGGTTGGCAATTTAAAAGGAGGGGCCGTGGTTTTCAGGTTAAAGTACAGAACAAACCCAACTAACCCCCCACTCCACACACACACACACAATTATCCGGGATGATTGCTTCACCCGTCCCCCCACCGTATGGCTAACAGTGGGGAAGATTTCTGTTCAGCCACAGGCAAACAGCCCAGTTGGAATGGCCACCTCTGAATGTCCCCTTAATAAAACCACCCTATTTCAAGCAGGTGACCATGAATGATATCACTCTCCTGAAGGTAACGCAGAGAGATAAAGAATGTTGTTTGAATGCCAGAACACTCCGGGACCATACGCTGCAATGCTTTGTTCTGCAATGACTCCAAACTACGTGCTACTGGCCTGGCGTGGTAATGTGTCCTACCATGGAGGACGGAATAAGGCTGCCCTCCCCAGAAACCTTTTGCAAAGGATTTGGGAGTACATCCAGGAGAGCTTTATGGAGATGTCCCTGGAGGATTTCCACTCCACCCCCAGACATGTTAACAGACTTTTCCAGTAACTGTACTGGCCCCAAATTAATCATTAAACGTGCTTGCTTCTAAACCATGTATTATATTTACTAGGGTACATTCACCAGAGGTCTCTTCTCAGCCTGGCGGGTCTCGGAGCCCGCCTTGGGTGGGTTCATGGGGTACTGGCTCCAGTTCCAGGGTGAGAAACAGTTGCTGGCTGTCGGGGAAAATGGTTTCTCCGCTTGCTTGGTGTGCACTATCTTCAACCTCCTCCTCCTCTTCATCTTCTCGTCCCCAAAATGTGCATCCCTGTTTCATGATAATCCTTGATGGAGTCAAAGCACAGGGGTGGGGTAGTGGTGGCTGCACCCCCTAGAATGGCATGCAGCTCATCATAGAAACAGCATGTCTCGGGCTTTGACCCCGAGGGGCCGTTTGCCTCTGTGATAGGCTTGCCTGAGCTCCTTAAGTTTCATACAGCATGCTGCGGGTCCCTGTTATAGTCTCTGAGATTTTTTCAAACGTTTGGGCATTTTGTCTTTTTTGAAAGGAGTTCTGATAGCATGGATTCATTTCCCCATACAGTAATCAGATCCCGTACCTCCCGTTTGGCCCATGCTGGAGCTCTTTTGCAATTCTGAGACTCCATCACAGTCACTTCTGCTGATGAGATCTGCACTCACCTGCAGCTTGCCACACTGGCCAAACAGGAAATGAGATTCAAAAGTTTGGGGGCCTTTTCCTGTCTACCTGGCCAGTGCATCTGAGTTGAGAGCGCTGTCCAGAGAGTTCACAGTGGAGCTCTCTGGGATAGCTCCCAGAGGCTAATACCATCGAATTGCGACCACACTACCCCAAATTTGACCCAGCAAGGTCGATTTCAGCACTGATCCCCTCGTTGGGGGAAGAGTACAGAAATCGATTTTAAGAGCCCTTTAAGTCAAAGTAAATGGCTTTGTTGTGTGGATAGGTGCAGGGTTAAATCGATCTAATGCTGCTAAATTTGACCTAAACTCATAGTGTAGACCAGGGCTAAGTGAGGTCAGACTTAACCCTAGAGTTGAGTTCCTTTTACAGAATAAATGGTATTTGCATTATTTTTTTTTCCATTTTAAGTTTCAAGCCAAACCTTCTAATGATAATGACTAAATTAGATTTTAACTACTTTGTATTGGTTAGTTGGAGGCAAATTTTCTAGAATGATTATAATATACAGCACTAATTTAGATAATATCACATTTCACTACTTATTAAATATTGCTTCTCTCTGAATATGGAAAAAAAATCACTAGAATTATTTGTTAAAAGATGAAAATGCCCTAATAACTCATCTGAATGAGCTTTATTTGTTTTAAATTCTGAGACCCCTCTCACTTCTGCTATGGATATGTACATTCTGCAGTACATAGGGATTTTCTGTAGCCATATTAGTTAGATTCAAAGTTTGTTTGTTGGAGGAGAGGGTTGTCTTTTTTTAGTTTGTGTTTTGTTTTTATTCCTGACACAAGCACAATACTGTTGTTAACATTCTTTGAAGCACCAACAGTGGTTCTTCCATGTTACCCTCTTGGGGGGGGCAGTCTGTGTAATTTATGTTTTTTAATTTGGGATATAATTGTGTTGCTGCTCTAGTGGTGGGTGCTCCATCAGTCCATCAGTTTTATAACTATTATATAAAAAGTCTGTTCCCTCTTGTGATAAGAGTTTCTTCCCCACCATGCAAACAGCAGGGCATAAGACTCTATAGGTCTTAAAGTGCTAGAAGGAACAGCCAGCTAAACACATCAGCTTATGTATCGCATCTCCAAGGGATCATCATGGTCTGTCTGGCTGCTGGCTACTGTGCAAGCTATGATAAGCAGCAAACACTAGGAGATATTATTCTTAAAGTGCATATGTAAGAAAAGGGCGCTCCAAGAGTAATTTACCCCTTACTCAGGCCTCCAGGTAAGCAAACCAAAGACAGGAGGCAAACATAACAGCAGGGTTCGTGGTAGCTCATTCAGTAGGATGACACCATCATGACTAAGTATTGTGTTGTCAATAGTATCAAACACTAAATCTCTTTCATGTGAAAGGACAATAAAGTCCTCTGTAAAAGCATATTGCCTATTATATCTTATATTTTTTCTCTGTGTACTTGAACTTGATAACTTCAAAATACCCATCCAGGCATGAACTTTCTGTTTGCAAAATGTACTGATATTATGATTCACCTGCAATCCTTACCAACATATATTTCACCAAGATACCTTTTGAGAAAGGTAATTGAAAATTACATAACTAAATGGAAATATCTAAGGAGTCATTAAAATGTTTATATGGAAACACTGTGTTACAGTACTTCCCTTCTACTGTACAAATATTGGGCCAGAGAGAAAATGCATCCACAGTCTGGTGGCCAAGGCACTCACCTGGGAGTCCAGTCCAGGTTCCAGTTCCAATGAATATTTGTTTATATTAAATTGAACAACTTCAATAGGAGAGATTGAGAGAGACCTACCCCAGAATACTCCATAGAATAGTGATTAGGGTAGCATCTTACTGATGAGCAGACTGATTTCCAGATAAACTCAAACAGGAACTATATATAGAAATGAAGTAACAAAGCTTTGACTCTGTGTAGTTGTAGCCTGCAACTGCCCTGTCCTGGGTGTCTTTGGGTATGTCTCCACTTCAATTGGCTTCCCACAACTGGCCCGTGCCAGCGGAGTGAGACTTGTGGGGCTCAGGCTGAGGGGCTGTTTAATTGTGCTGTAGACATTCAGCCTTAGGATGAAGCCTGAGCTGTGGGACCCTCCCTCATTGCAGGGTCCTCGAGCCTGGGCTTCAGGCTGAGCCCGAACATCGACACTACAACGAAAAAGCCCCTTAGCCTGAGCTCTGTGAGCGTGAGTCAGTTGGCTCAAACCAGCCACAGGTTTTTAAGTGCAGTGTAGAAATGCCCTTTTATTGTTGTTTTTGTTTTTGTTATATTGTTGTTTTGTTTTTGTCCCAGCACCAAGTCCCAGGAAACCAAAGACTGCATCTAAAGCATACAGGAAGTGTGGCTTGTCTACACTTCCTGGAGAACTTACTCTATAGCAGTGGTTCCCAAACTAGGGGTGCCGCTTGTTCAGGGAAAGCCCCTGGCGGGCTGGGCTGGTTTGTTTACCTTCCGCATCCGCAGGTTTGGCTGATCACAGTTCCCACTGGCCGCGGTTTGCCGCTCCAGGCCAATGGGGGCTGTGTAAAGGGCGGCCAGCACATCCCTGGGCCTCCGATGCTTCCTGCAGCTCCCATTGGCTGAGAACAGTGAACCGCGGCCTGTGGGAGCTGTGATCAGCCAAACCTGTGGATGCGGAAGGTAAACAAACCGGCCCAGCCCGCCAGGGACTTTCCCTGAACAAGCGGCGCCGCTAGTTTGGGAACCTCTGCTCTATAGCACAAGCAGCAAACTCATTTGGGATGTGGGAGATCTGGGCTCAAGCCCCTATTCCAGAGTGGATATTGCAACCTGAAACTGCCACCTCCCAAGTGAGTGCCCTGGCTAGTGGATTTAAGGGCAGCATCACCACAACTTCCTTAGCTTTGTGAATCTAGCCCAAACATTTTTTTTTTAAGAAAATGAACAAAGCAATTCACCAAAACAGACAAGAATTTGCAAATTGCATTTATTTTTTTAGTGAGCACAAACAAAAACATGTTTTGGCTCAAAAATTTTGCCTACCTCTTGTTTTAGTCACTCAATTTGATAGAACATCCATAAACACAAGTCAAGAAACAAAAATATGTAGAAATACTATTAATTGTTAAGAATTTTGGCATAAGATCAAAGCATTTTAAAGTACTTTTCCATTCACACAAAATATAGTCAAACAAACATACCATCAGAGAAACCTATACAATGAAGGAAATGCATACTGTAGTTTGTGAATTTCTAGTGTATAATGCTGACATGGTATGGTGGACTAACTTAATACAAGTCTCTCAAATATAGTAGTATATAATCTGTTCTGTTAGTAGGGTTTCACCTGCACTAAAGCCATTTGTACTAATCAGAATTGCAGTACTGTAGCCTCACACATTAAGTTCAAAACACATCCCCTAAAGTTATTTTAATAAAGCTTTTCAGAGATGCTTCTTGGTTTATTTTCTAAGGTGCTTTCGCAAAAAGTTAATTTTGCCATAATTAAATCAAAAATAGTACTTACAACATTTTCCATTAATATAATTATGTCATTGGCATATATTTATGTACATAATATAATTATGTCATTTGCCACAGTTATTTTTAATTTGTGAAAATGTCATTGCATTGTATTGTCAATGTATAAACAGAGGTGATTTTGAATAACCTTAGTACAACAGGAAAAAAATGCTATATTTTTCCTCTAAATTTCCAAATCTTGCAGTCCTATCACTGCCAAGAATGTCACTCTCTGTAGGATATGACCCAATATTTGAATATGAAAAAAAAATGTTTTTCTCAAATTTGGTAGAAGTAAAATGGTTCATAAATGCAGACGTATTGTTACTATCTGAACAGAATTATACACCCTTGAAAATTAGGTGATTATAAAAAAAATTCTGAAACACTACTAAAAGAAGCACAACTGAGTATGGTAATAAACCTCAGTTCACTTCAGACAGTGTACATGTATTTGATGTTATACTGGCAAATTAATAATGGAAAAAGTGACAAGCTTTTGGCAGGTCTAAAGTAGAATTACAAAATACTACATGTAATGCTCTCCAAAAACCAGTATTATCTACTTTCTGCTGAAAGTGCTCAGAAATCTAATGCTGACACATTCTAACCCTAATTCCAAACTAAGCTTCTCAATCTTATTAAAAACATAAATGATTTTCTTTTAATTGCTTCTTGGTTTAAAAAATAGTCTCCACATTCCTTTTAGTAATACCATGATGATTTCCTTTGCACACTGTCAGGGTTCCTTCCTGCTCTTTGTTTACATGGTGTACCATATTAATTCTCTAAAGCCCTTTTATTTCAGAGAATTAAAGGTTTGTCAGTTTACAGCCCAGGGAGGAGATAATGCTGAGTGGCCTGAAGGTGTTTATTATGAACGGAAAAGTGATGGTGGCATGGAAGAGGTGAACCTCTCCATGACCCTTGGGTGTATGCAGTGACAGCAGATCAAGGAGCTGTGCACTAGCTATGTGCTGATGTTCTCAGCCACCCCAGGACTGATTGAATGGGCATACCACACAATTGACACAAGTAATGCTCACCTGATTAGAGCCCAACCTTACCGGGTGTTTCCTCAAGCTAAAACTGATATAGAACGGGAGATCCAGGATATGCTACAGATGGGAGTAATCTGCCCCTCTGGAAGTGCATGGGCATCTCCAGTGGTTCTAGTTCCCAAACCAGATGGGGAGATACGTTTTTGAATGGACTACTGTAAGCTAAATGCTGTAACTCGCCCCAACAACTATCCAATGCCATGCACAGATGAACTATTAGAGAAACTGGGATGGGCCCAGTTCATCTCTACCTTGGACTTAACCAAGGGGTACTGGCAGGTACCGCTAGATAAATCCTCCAAGGAAAGGTCAGCCTTCACCACACATGTCGGGCTGTATGAATTTAATGTACTCCCTTTCGGGCTGCGGAATGCACCCGCCACCTTCCAAAGACTTGTAGATGGTCTCCTAGAGGGATAGGGAGAATATGCAGTCTCCTACCTTGACAATGTGGCCATATTTTCGGACTCCTGGGCAGAACACCTGGAACATCTACAAAAAGTCTTCAAGCACATAAGGGAGTCAGGACTAACTGTTAAGGCTAAGAAGTGTCAAATAGCCCTAACCAGAGTGACTTACCTGGGACACCAGGTGGGTCAAGGAACTATCAACCCACTACAGGCCAAAGTGGATGTTATCCAAAAGTGGCCTGTCCCAAAGTCAAAGAAACAAGTCCAATCCTTCTTAGGCTTGGCCGGATATTACAGGCGATTTGTACTGCAATACAGCCACATCGCTGCCCCCTGAGAGACCTAACCAAAAAGAAACAGCCAAATACCATTCAGTGGACTGAAGAGTGTCAGAAGGCCTTCAACCAACTAAAAGTGACACACGTCTGACCCTGTGCTAAGGGCCCCAGACTTTGATAAACTGTTCCTAGTAACAATAGATGTGTCCGAGCGTGGTGTGGGAGAAGTCTTAATGCAGGAAGGACCGAATCAAGAGTTCCATCCTGTCGTGTTTCTCAGCAAGAAGCTGTCTGAGAGGGAAAGCTACTGGTCAGTCAGTGAAAAGGAATGCTACGCCATTGCCTACACTCTGGAACAGCCCATACATTTTCCACCTGAAAACCGACCATGCTGCACAACAGTGGCTTCATACCGCCAAGGGAAATAACAAAAAACTTATTTGGTGGAGTTTAGCTCTCCCAGATTTTGATTTTGACATACAACACATTTCAGGAGCTTCTAACAAAGTGGCTGATGCACTCTCCCATGAAAGTTTCCCAGAATCAACTGGTCCAAATTGTACTTAAGATGTGGAAAACATTGTTAGTCTTTATACACTTGGTAGTATATTTAGAGATGCATGTGTCTTATTAACTCTGTTTTCTCCTAGAGCTCCAGGAAGAAATCACAGCCAGTGTTTCACCCTATCTGTGATTTGGGGCAGGCCCTTTTGAAGTTTTCTAAGAAGGCCTCAGTATCATCGCCTGCCTTGTAGATGCGGAACTTTCTGTGATGGGAAGCGGTACCTGGAGAAGGATTGCTAGGGTTGGTTGGTATATTCTGCTGAGCCCTTGCCTTCTCCATCTCCAGTGCATGCTTCCTCTCTTTTTCTTTCTCCTCCATTGTTCTCTTGTGGAGAGCTTCCTCTGCCTCCACCCTTGCTTTTTCTGACTCCACCCTGGCTTTTTCAACCTCCACAGCTCTCTTGTGGGCAGCGTCCTCTGCCTCCACCCTGGCTTTTTCCGCCTCCATCTCCAAGCGCCTTAAGGCCGTCATGCTCTTTTTGTTTCTCTTCAGTTTCGAATCTGGCCAGATTGAATTTATTAGCTGCTTCACTTGTAGTCATTTTCCTGTTTTCTTGTGCTTAACTCTAGCTATACCCGAGAGTTAGGGGGAAAAAAAAATACTTGTGAATTTCCCTGCAGGAGGTTAACTACCCTGCCTTTAGGTAGAGAAAACTCCAGCTCAAAAAAGAAAAATCCCTTTGTAAAAAAATTAACACCTTAGTCTCCAGGCAAATGGACAGAAAACCCTCTAACTGCTCTCACCTTAAAAAAACAAAAAAAAAAAAAACAAAAAACCTCTTCAGGTCTTTTGGTTCAAAATGATACCTGGTTCAAAATGATCCCACCACTCTGCCACCATGTCAAGGTTCCTTCCCTACTCTGAACTCTGGGTACAGATGTGGAGACCCGCATGAAAGACCCCCTAAGCTTATTCTTACCAGCTTAGGTTAAAAACTTCCCCAAGGTACAAACTTTGCCTTGGCCTTGAACAGTATGCTGCCACCACCAAGCGTTTTAAACAAAGAACAGGGAAAGAGACCACTTGGAGACATCTTCCCCCCAAAATATCCCCCCAAGCCCTACACACCCCCTTTCCTGGGGACGCTTGAGAATAATATCCTAACCAATTGGTTCCAAAATCATCAAAGACCCAAAATCCTGGATCTTGGAACAATGGAAAAATCAGTCAGGTTCTTAAAAGAAGGATTTTATTTTTAAAAAAAAAAGAAAGGTAAAAATCATCTCTGTAAAATCAGGATGGAAAATACTTTACAGGGTATTCTGATTCAAAACACAGAGGATCCCCCTCTGGACAAAACCTTAAAGTTACAGAAAACAGGATTAAACCTCCCTCTTAACATAGGGAAAATTCACATAAAACAAAAGATAACCTAATCCGCCTTGCCTGGCTTACCTATACTGGTTGCAATATTGGAGACTTGGATTGGGATGGGTTGGAGAATATGGATTTCTGTCTGGCCTCTCTCAGTCCCAAGAGAGAACAACCACGTAAACAAAGAGAACAAACAAAAGCCTTTCCCCCCACAAGATTTGAAAGTATCTTGTCCCCTTATTGGTCCCCCTTTGGGTCAGGTGCCAGTCAGGTTAGCTGAGTTTCTTAACCCTTTACAGGTAACAGGATGTTGCCTCTGGCCAGGAGAGATTTTATAGCACTGTATACAGAAAGGTGGTTACCCTTCCCTATATTTATGACACACACAGGTTTATCATTTATTAGTCAAGGTACTTAAAGCCTTTGTGTACCTCCTAATTTAGCTAGCAATGCATAGCATTGGTCTTGATTCTGTCAGGTTTAACTTAGAAATGTAAAAAAGCTAGCTATATTTTTTTCCTGAAAAAACATTCAGTAGTCATAATTGTCTCTGCCCTACCCATTCCTATATCCTTTCATAAATAATATTGACATTTTCCCACAAGGGCAAAAGATGGATTACAAACTATAATAAGTAGTTCAGGGCAACATTCACCTGTGTTCCCCCTCCATGGTCCCTTGTAGGCTCATTGTAGGCTCCTGCCTTGTCCGCTGTCCCCTCTTTTGGGTACTCAAGCTCTTTAAAATTAGGAAATGACAATTGTTTGGTTGTCCATGCAACCTTAATCCTGTCTTTGTGTGCATTCTTTTGGTGCGCTAAATGAAGCAGTGGCCCTGCAGGAAAAATAGCAGGTGATCACATAGTGAAACACTGCACCATAATGCATAAATGAAGGTGGGGAGAAAGAAGGTGGCCAAGACACACCCGAGGAACAGAAGCAGGGGTAGGAAGTGACCCAGGGAACAGACCTAAGAGTGCCCGTCCCTAGGTTCGTTCCTGGACCATTATTTAGAAGGGCCCTGTTTTGGAACCTGGTGGAGCAGGATGGGCCCAGGTTCCCCTACACCAGGGGTTCCCAAACTTGGTTTGTGGCTTGTTCATGGTAAGCACCTGGTGGGCCTCAAGACTCTTTGTTTACCTGAGCGTCCGCAGGTACGGCAACTCCCAGTGGCCACGTTTGCCATTCCCTACACCCAGCTACTGACTCTCGCTATTGGATGACACTGCCACTGGCTCTAGCTGCCAGGCATAGTGGCCATGGACTGTTACCATTGGGTGACGTTGCCGCAGACTCTGGCCACTCAACAAGGCAGCCACAGACTCGCACTGACTCTAGCCGCTATGCAAGGCAGCCACAGATTCTCAACATTAGGCAACATTGCCACTGACTCTAGTCCCCAGGCAAGGTGGCCAGGGATTCTCACCTTTGGGCGAAGTTGCAATAGACTCAAGCTTCTAGGCAAGGTGACCACTTTCTCTATTGGGTAATGTTGCCACGTACTCTTGCCGCTAAACAAGGTAGCCGCTGACTCTCGCTGTTGGGCAACATTACATCAGATTAAAGCTGCTAGAGAGTTCAGCCACTGACTCTCACCACTGGTTGAGTCTGGAGTATTGCCAGTAGGCAGTACTTGGATGCAACTCTCTCCTGTCCCCCAGAAGGCAGATACTAGTCAGTGTGAGAAAGTGTGGCAGAATCTGGCCCTAAATAAATAATTTATTTTAAATCTGTCTCAATCAAATGGAACACTGCAATAGTAAATAAGTCAATAAAGACATCGTAAACTTGGACAAAATCCAATCTTAAAGTTTTACTAACCAACATTCGCATATCAGATGTTCCAAGCAAATGAAGAATGAGTGAATTCATGCAATCCTTAGTTACCATAGACAGCATTAATGGAATTTCAACTTTCAAGAAAATGAATAAAAAACAGATGCGCTAAGAAATCCCTGCAACTTCATATTTAGCCTCCTGTCAATATCTGCCAGGAATCTCTTGCCTAGCTACTATTAAGAAAGGTCTCCATCAAAGAAAAAAAGTCTGTGCAAGAACCTGTTCAGGGCAGCATCTCTGAAGAAAGACTAAAGCCTGGTCAAACACTATGGCCTGCGATTTTTTTCCACACTTCTAACTGAAATTACTATGCCAGCAAAAGCCCTCACATAGACAGTTATATTAGAAAAAAAAATCCTTTTGTCTGTAAATCTTTTTTTTTTTTGTCAACTAGTATAAAGTATAGTGGCAAATGCACTCCTTTGTTGATATAAATAATATCTATACTAGGCAGGTTTCCCAGTGTATTTACACCAGCAAACCTTTTCCAGCATAGCTAGATAATGTCGGTGGGAACTGGGTTTGCTCAATGCACTAAAAGGGATTAGTTAATGTGACTAATTTTCTTTTTTCTTATTACTATTGTGACATAGGAGACATTATAATGTAAAATTGCTTGCTGGTTTCTTTAGAGCACCTTAAGGTGCACTTTACAGAGGATAAACAAGGTGTGATTCTAATAATACTTAAGTAATCATTTCCCTGGTTGGCCATTTATAAACCTGTGGTTTCTTTGTCTAGGCCTTCAGAAAAGAGGGGAGACTCATTAAGACAAACATATTAAGTTCTCATTATGAGTTCACCTGTGATTGTTTGGCTAAATCTGCTGTAATTTATTCTTCACAATAAAATTAAGATTTTCTAGTGGTAGCGAGTGTGCATACTGTATATGTGCATACTTTGTGCATACTTTGTACTGCAGCTCCCTGGTCAGTTCCTAACTGTCTCTGCATGTCACGCATTAACTGGCTCACATGCACCCTGATGACACACAATAACGTTCCCTAGTGTAGGCCTTGCTCGAGCCATAGGCAAAGCTAAAAGTTTAAACCAAAGTAAGGGTGTGAACTTGTCAAGGTTCCTCCCCCACTCTGAACTCTAGGGTACAGATGTGGGGACCTGCATGAAAAACCTCCTAAGCTTACTTTTACCAGCTTAGGTTAAAACTTCCCCAAGGTACAAATTAATTTTATCTTTTGTCCTTGGAATAACCACTGCCACCACCAAACTGTAACTGGATTTACTGGGAAATGTAGTTTGGACACATCTTTCCCCCCAAAATCCTCCCAACCCTTGCACCCCACTTCCTGGGAAAGGTTTGGTAAAAATCCTCACCAATTTGCATAGGTGACCACAGACCCAAACCTTTGGATCTGAGAACAATGAAAAAGCATTCCGTTTTCTTACAAGAAGACTTTTAATAGAAATAGAAGTAAATAGGAGTAAAGGAATCACCACTGTAAAATCAGGATGGTAGGTACCTTACAGGGTAATTAGATTCAAAACATAGAGAATCCCTCTAAGCAAAACCTTAAGTTACAAAAAAGACACACAGACAGACAAAGTCATTCTATTCAGCACAATTCTTTTCTCAGCCATTTAAAGAAATCATAATCTAACACATACCTAGCTAGATTACTTACTAAAAGTTCTAAGACTCCATTCCTGTTCTATCCCTGGCAAAGCAGCATACTAACAGACACAGACCCTTTTGCTTCTCTCCCTCCTCCCAGCTTTTGAAAGTATCTTGTCTCCTCATTGGTCATTTTGATCAGGTGCCAGCGAGGTTACCTTTAGCTTCTTAACCCTTTACAGGTGAGAGGATTTTTCCTCTGGCCAGGAGGGATTTTAAAGGGGTTTTACCCTTCCCTTTATATTTATGACAGAACTAAAGTATGCCTTGTCAGAATAGTAACACTAGGTATCAGCTAACCAAATAAACACATTCCTGAGGGGATAGTACAGAAACACAGACTTCTCAAGTAACTATATAAGCACATTCCTAATAGGATGGTACATGAACACACAGACCCCTTGTAAAGATAAGGAGGGAATGACAGTATAATGGACGCGGCTATTTTGTCTGAATTAGCAGGTACACGGTACAAACATGGTAACTAACGGCCTCTGGGCTGTAATACATAACTTCTGTGTATCAATGTATAAAAGGAGAAATCACAGAAGGGGTATCTTTGTATTGGCCTAGGGGACAACATTATGTGTGTTCCGATATCCTGTCATGGGCATACATGCTTTAATGAACCTCTTGCTTGGTATACAGGGCACCAGCACTGTGCTTTGTTGACAATAAACCTGGCTGAGTCTTCACTACTGAACAGAACCTGTTGTCTTTCTTTATGAATAACATTGAGGTCTGCTGAATCAACAAGCTGCAAGCTATGCTCTTATAGAAAAATCTGGTTTCAGAGTAACAGCCGAGTTAGTCTGTATTCTCAAAAAGAAAAGGAGTACTTGTGGCACCTTAGAGACTAACCAATTTATTTGAGCATAAGCTTTCGTGAGCTACAGCTCACTTCATCGGATGCATACTGTGGAAACTGCAGAAGACATTATATACACAGAGACCATGAAACAATACCTCCTCCCACCCCACTCTCCTGCTGGTAATAGCTTATCTAAAGTGATCACTCTCCTTACAATGTGTATGATAATCAAGTTGGGCCATTTCCAGCACAAATCCAGGTTTTCTCACCCTCCGCCCCCCTCCATACAAACTCACTCTCCTGCTGGTAATAGCCCATCCAAAGTGACCACTCTCTTTACAATGTGTATGATAATCAAGGTGGGCCATTTCCAGCACAAATCCAGGTTTTCTCACCCCCCACCCCCTTTTTTCCAAAAACCACACACACAAACTCGCTCTCCTGCTGTTAATAGCTTATCCAAAGTGACCACTCCTGCTGGTAATAGCTTATCCAAAGTGACCACTCTCCTTACAAATTGTAAGTGAGTTTGTAAGTGAGAGTGAGTTTGTGTGTGTGGTTAGGAGAGTGGTCACTTTGGATAAGCTATTACCAGCAGGAGAGTGAGTTTGTGTGTGTGGTTTTTGGAAAAAGGGGGTGGGGGGTGAGAAAACCTGGATTTGTGCTGGAAATGGCCCACCTTGATTATCATACACATTGTAAAGAGAGTGGTCACTTTGGATGGGCTATTACCAGCAGGAGAGTGAGTTTGTGTCGGGGGGGGCGGAGGGTGAGAAAACCTGGATTTGTGCTGGAAATGGCCCAACTTGATTATCATACACATTGTAAGGAGAGTGATCACTTTAGATAAGCTATTACCAGCAGGAGAGTGGGGTGGGAGGAGGTATTGTTTCATGGTCTCTGTGTATATAATGTCTTCTGCAGTTTCCACAGTATGCATCCGATGAAGTGAGCTGTAGCTCACGAAAGCTTATGCTCAAATAAATTGGTTAGTCTCTAAGGTGCCACAAGTACTCCTTTTCTTTTTATAGAAAAATCTGTTACCTCTCTTATTTAAAATGCTTTCTTTTAATTCTGCCATACACGGAAATATTTTCATGTGTTATGTTCGTATACCTGTGTGTGTGTATGTGTGGTTGTGTGTATGCACATGTATTTATAATGTATTAACTTCTACAAAATATATGCAAACATTACTTTGATTTTATGAGTTATTTATCCAAAAATATAAAATTTAGACCATGAAGTTGCAGTGCATGGAATTTTGCCCTCACCCAGGGGTCTTCATTAGTGGGTCATGTTGCAGGACCAGGGTCTTGAACTTTCTACCCTCTTTTAGCAATTTGGAGCTTGGACCTGTTCAAGGAAAGATCACAAATTGTGTTTTTGTTTGTTTGTTTTTAAATAATGAGGAAAATGGATTATTTTCCTGGTCCCCTTGCACTCTAAAACAGATGAACTATTTTTGCTGCAAACTTCAACAAACAACAATAACATTACCGTCAGACAGAGGCCAAGCATGGAAACTTTCTTCTAGAAGGAAGAATGTTTGAGAAAATTACAAAGGAAGTGAAAAATGGGTAGTAGAATGGTAGTGCAAGCTTAAAGTGTGATTCTACCCTGAAAAATCATTGTATTAAAAATGGCATGGTGGAGTTCCATATTCCTCATGTCTCGATAATTTCCATATAGTTTGTGCTGTTTGCTAGAAAGGGCTGTTTTCTCTTACTGTCAATTCTGTGAACTCACCCTGGGCTTTGACAGTCAAAGTGGGTTCTTTCCATCTCATGCATCATAACCACTAACAGAGGTTCCTTTAGCCAAATTATGTCTTCAGTTACATGCATGCAATCCTATTGTTTTCAGAATATTCTTTAGGTGACAGCTGTTTGGGACTGCAAAGATGTAATTGAGGGCATAAGTGAAGGTAATGGGGTTGCAAATGAGTATGCGAGAGAATAATTTGGCCTGCAAAGCTTCTGTTACTTGTTATGATACACAAAATCAAAAGAACCTACCTTGACTGTTAAAAGAAAAGGAGTACTAGTGGCACCTTAGAGACTAACCAATTTATTTGAGCATAAGCTTTTGTGAGCTACAGCTCACTTCATCAGATAAATTGGTTAGTCTCTAAGGTGCCACTAGTACTCCTTTTCTTTTTGCAAATACAGACTAACACGGCTTCTCTGTTACTTGACTGTTAGAACCCAGGTTGAATTTGCTGGGCTGGACATTAGAAAGAATAGGTGAAATGCTGGCCCCACTGAAGTCAATATGAGTTTTGTCATTTACTTCAATGCAGCCAAGATTTCACCCAGTTTTTTTTTTTTTAACTTGATGTCTGAGAAAACAATCTATGTGGAAATTAGTGAGACAGAGGGAATATGGAAGCCATGATGTCATTTTTAGCCAACCACTTTTCAGAGTGGAATCACATTTTAATTTTAGTGGTATTCCCATCCTTTATAATTTAGTCCAGTCCAGTCACAATTTACATATGAAATAGCTGCCTCACAGAAGCTCTCCAGATCTCATTCAGCATATCTTCTAGACAGGAAGCATGCTGCAGTGGTCAGAGCACTGGCTTAGGACTCTGAAGCTCTAGGTTTCTTTCCCAGTTACACCAGAGACTTTCTGTGTGATGTTGGTCAAGTTTTTCAACTATACAATGGAATAATAATACTTGTTTACCTCTCAGGAGTGTTGTGAGAATCAAAACATAAAAAAGCAGGAGATGCTCATATACTCTGGGGTCATTTATATATACACAGCAGAAAGAGACATCAGTGGAGGAGAAACTATCCCCACCACTACTGCAGAATGTAAGCTGGTGGAGTCCAGAAACACAAACTACTTGTTCACTATAGAATGAAAAGCCACAATTCTTATTTACAAAAAGGGTATTTTACACCATTTTGCCAGTCCTTATGGTACATAGTCCAGCTTCTGTAAATTGGTGTAACTCAATTCATTTCAGTAGAGCTATGCTGATTTACTTTAGCTGATGATTGGACCCATACTTTAGCACAATTCTGAGTTCATTTTCCCCTTCAGACTACCGTTCTAGTTCTTCCTTATTGCTTGTTCAGGGAATTCATTATTTTACCTCATGTGAAATATCAGTCTAATTTCTGCAACTATATTTTTCCATATATTAGGCATGCTGACTACTTTTATTTACTATTATTTTAAAGCATTCATTTACTCTGTTTAGAAATTGTTGGTCTCAATTAGATAACACATTTTCAATGCCTAACTCCACTGTTTTATTATAAAGCAGTGAACCAATTTAACATTCCTTCAGTAGGACCTATTACATAGCAGAAAATATATCTTCACTGCTGGACGCTCTAGGTTCAGACTGGGGTGGGGGGGGGGAGGGGGAACCAACGACCTTGCAAACTGGCACCTTCCTCTTCCCATAAAATGATAAAGCTGTATTTAAAGTTAAGGAACTGAATTCAGCACAGGTTGCTGCTTTGGTAATAATGTTGTGCTTCTTGTCAAATCTTTTCTAGCTTGTGTTTTGTTTGCAATTTCTTCCTCACCCTCCCTTGCCACTTCCTGACATTGTTTATGCCACACAGTGTACATCACAGTACATGCAGATGAATGACAGAGACACAGGGATGGATTTATACAGCAGACCACAACTTTATTAACTTAACAATGGAGAGAGTATTTGTCACACTGCATAGACCAGACATTTAATTGGTCCAGCACATGGTTACAGGGCTCCCACCATATAAACAATAACTCAGGGTAGACCCTCTTCAGCCTACACCTACAACACAGCTCACTTCTGAATTCTCTCACCCTGCAGGAGGTAGAGGGATGCATGGGGATCTCAGTGTGTGAAGAATTCAGGTCTCCTTACTTTTAAACTGAAGTGTGGCTGCACAAAGCTGCAAGGAAGGTAAAAAGCTCTCTGGACTCCTGACAATTTAGTCCAACAGGAAAAAATTCATTCCTGATCCCAAAACACACAATCGAGCAATGCATCAAGGAATCAAAACTTAATAAACCTCAACTACAAGGAAGGAGGGAAGGCAGAGCAGTGACTGCAGCAAGATTTCCACTGGCCCTAGGGAAGGCTTTAAACTGGTAGAAGGGGAGCTGTGAGAGCCAACCAGATCCCGTAATCCCCATTGGTTGGCCAATGTTGGCCACTCCCCCAGGCACATTCCCACATGCACTTTGAGATACAAGGAGGGGTTAGGCTCCAGCATGTCTGGACATGAGTTCTTCAGTCTCCCTTCTTGCTCTCTGCAGTTGGCTATCCCCCTTCTTGTCTGACCAAACATCTTCCTGCTGAGACAGTGATGGGCAGTGGTCAAAATAAAAATAAGTTTTACACTTATGCTACATTCATGACCCTGGCATGCCAGATCTTGCCCAGGCTGCACGCATTAGCTAAAGACTGACAACCTCATACCTCAAACCAGTTCACCCGTATGTTAGTTTTGCTCAGAATAGGTATTAATCTTATAAGAATGTAGTTAGTGTTTAGATCTTATGAGATTCTTGAATGTTGCTGCATGCGTTCATCTCTCTTCTAATGTCTGTTGTCATGCTTTCTGCAGTGCCTCACCACTGTGAGTGCCTACCTCAGAGCAGACTTATCAGAAAATAGGGCAGACAGCCCAAACTGGCAGTGTGTTCTATTATTAGATTGTACCACGCCAGTGACAAATGTGAACTCCTGGATTACTATGCCAGTCCTACCATGGAGTCACAGACAGTCCGTTTGGGCACTCTAGGCTATCTGGCCATCCAGACAAACTGGACTTTGTGAAAATGGTTATTTACACCAGAAATCACATCACATTTAAATTGCTTCCAGTCCCAAGAGACCAGTCACTTACCCCAGATCAGCTGATATTCTAGATCTTGCACCAAAGACAACACTGGTAGCCAATTCTATAGTAAGCTAATTAAATGTTTATTCGCTAAGAAAAATAAATGAGAGTTACTGAGAGGTTAAAGCAGGTAAAATATATGCACAGGTGACTTAGAGTTTGTAATTCCAAATGGTGGCAGTGGTGTAATAAACTGCCAGTTTTCCAAAAATATTTTCAGGGTACCTAGATTGTCTCTGGGGAATCTCTGCATTGCATCTGGTACACTTCCCTGTAAGAATCCAAACAGTCCAAAGATACAGGATATTTCCTTGAATCCATACTTACAGTTTCTTGCCACAGGACACAAGCTGACAGGGTCACTGCCCACAATGAGGAATGCATTTTGAGTCTTTGACCATCAGACACAATAGCCACTTGCTTTGAAATTAGCTTTTTTCTGTTACAGTTCTTCATTTGCGTTCCTCAAGGCTTCTTTCTTGTATGATGGATTATTTAGTTACAGGGGAATATACAAGGTAATCTTTGCTACTACATTATAACAGAATACCAGAAAGTGAAAACAATGCAAATAATGTCCCATTACTTTTCATAAAGTTTATACACCACATACACTCTTATACATTTAACACTTTGATCTATACTAATCTACACGTGAATTGCCCTTGGGCTCTGGCATGAGCTAGCAACTGATCTACCAACCTCACATCCGTTTTCCATGTTATAAGAAAATATGTACCTTTATCACTCTGAAAATGTTTGTTCTGAACTTATGAACACAGGCATGGGAATCATCCCTTCTCCCCATCTAGAAGAACTATCAAAATCAGATGGGCCATTAAGGAACATTGCAATACAAAGGATTGCTTAATGGCCTTATCACACCTGAGAAATCATAGAATCATAGAATCATAGAATATCAGGGTTGGAAGGGACCTCAGGAGCTCAAAGCAGGACCGATTCCCAATTAAATCATTCCAGCCAGGGCTTTGTCAAGCCTGACCTTAAACACTTCTAAGGAAGGAGATTCCACCACCTCCCTAGGTAATGCATTCCAATGGTTCACCACTCTCCTAGTGAAAAAGTTTTTCCTAATATCCAACCTAAATCTCCCCCACTGCAACTTGAGACCATTACTCCTTGTCCTGTCCTCTTCTACCACTGAGAACAGTCTAGAGCTATCCTCTTTGGAACCCCCTTTCAGGTAGTTGAAAGCAGCTATCAAATCCCCCCTCATTCTTCCCTTCCGTAGACTAAACATCCCCAGCTCCCTCAGCCTCTCCTCATAAGTCATGTGTTCTAGACCCCTAATCATTTTTGTTGCCCTTCGCTGGACTCTTTCCAATTTTTCCACATCCTTCTTGTAGTGTGGGGCCCAAAACTGGACACAGTACTCCAGATGAGGCCTCACCAGTGTCAAATAGAGGGGAATGATCACGTCCCTCGATCTGCTGGCAATGACCCTGCTTATACATCCCAAAATGCCATTGGCCTTCTTGGCAACAAGGGCACACTGTTGACTCATATCCATCTTCTCATCCACTGTAACCCGTAGGTCTTTTTCTGCAGAACTGCTGCCGAGCCATTCGGTCCCTAGTCTGTAGCGGTGCATGGGATTCTTCCGTCCTAAGTGCAGGACTCTGCACTTGTCCTTGTTGAACCTCATCAGATTTCTTTTGGCCCAATCCTCTAATTTGTCTAGGTCCCTCTGTATCCTATCCCTACCCTCCAGCGTATCTACCTCTCCTCCCAGTTTAGTGTCATCTGCAAACTTGGCAAACTTGCTGAGGGTGCAATTAACACCATCCTCCAGATCATTTATGAAGATATTGAACAAAACCAGCCCCAGGACCGACCCTTGGGGCACTCCACTTGATAGCGGCTGCCAACTAGACATGGAGCCATTGATCATTACACGTTGAGCCTGACAATCCAGCCAGCTTTCTATCCACCTTATAGTCCATTCATCCAGCCCATACTTCTGTAACTTGCTGGCAAGAATACTGTGGGAGACATTGTCAAAAGCTTTGCTAACAACATGTCCACTGCTTTCCCTTCATCCACAGAACCAGTTATCTTGTCATAGAAGGCAATTAGATTAGTCAGGCAT
This sequence comes from Eretmochelys imbricata, assembly GCF_965152235.1. Lineage (NCBI taxonomy): Eukaryota > Metazoa > Chordata > Testudines > Cheloniidae > Eretmochelys > Eretmochelys imbricata. The sequence continues at coordinate 87,839,638 of NC_135572.1, read as the reverse complement.
GATTTGCCCTTGGTGAATCCATGCTGGCTGTTCCTGATCACTTTCCTCTCATGCAAGTGCATCAGGATTGATTCTTTGAGGACCTGCTCCATGATTTTTCCAGGGACTGAGGTGAGGCTGACTGGCCTGTAGTTCCCTGGATCCTCCTTCGTCCCTTTTTTAAAGATGGGCACTACATTAGCCTTTTTCCAGTCGTCTGGGACTCCCCCCGATTGCCATGAGTTTTCAAAGATAATGGCCAATGGCTCTGCAATCACATCCGCCAACTCCTTTAGCGCTCTCGGATGCAATGTATCCGGCCCCATGGACTTGTGCACGTCCAGCTTTTCTAAATAGTCCCGAACCACTTCTTTCTCCACAAAGGGCTGGTCACCTCCTCCCCATGCTGTGCTGCCCCAGTGCAGTAGTCTGGGAGCTGACCTTGTTCGTGAAGACAGAGGCAAAAAAAGCATTGAGTACATTAGCTTTTTCCACATCCTCTGTCACTAGGTTGCCTCCCTCATTCAGTAAGGGGCCCACACTTTCCTTGACTTTCTTCTTGTTGCTAACATACCTGAAGAAACCCTTCTTGTTACTCTTAACATCTTTTGCTAGCTGCAACTCCAGGTGTGATTTGGCCTTCCTGATTTCACTCCTGCATGCCTGAGCAATATTTTTATACTCATCCCTGGTCATTTGTCCAATCTTCCACTTCTTCTAAGCTTCTTTTTTGTATTTAAGATCAGCAAGGATTTCACTGTTAAGCCAAGCTGGTCGCCTGCCATATTTACTATTCTTTCTACACATCGGGATGGTTTGTCCCTGTAACCTCAATAAGGATTCTTTAAAATACAGCCAGCTCTCCTGGACTCCTTTCCCCCTCATGTTATTCTCCCAGGGGATCTTGCCCATCAGTTCCCTGAGGGAGTCAAAGTCTGCTTTTCTGAAGTCCAGGGTCCGTATTCTGCTGCTTTCCTTTCTTCCTTGTGTCAGGATCCTGAACTTGACCATCTCATGGTCACTGCCTCCCAGGTTCCCATCCATTTTTGCTTCCCCTACTAATTCTTCCCAGTTTGTGAGCAGCAGGTCAAGAAGAGCTCTGCCCCTAGTTGGTTTCTCCAGCACTTGTACCAGGAAATTGTCCCCTACATTTTCCAAAAACTTCCTGGATTGTCTGTGCACCGCTGTATTGCTCTCCCAGCAAATATCAGGGTCATTGAAGTCTCCAGTGAGAACCAGGGCGTGCGATCTAGTAACTTCTGCGAGTTGCCAGAAGAAAGCCTCGTCCACCTCATCCTCCTGGTCCAGTGGTCTATAGTAGATTCCCACCACGACATCAAGCCTTGTTGCTCACACTTCTAAACTTAATCCAGAGACTCTCAGGTTTTTCTGCAGTTTCATACTTGAGCTCTGAGCAGTCATACTGCTCTCTTACATACAGTGCAACTCCCCCACCTTTTCTGCCCTGCCTGTCCTTCCTGAACAGCTTATATCCATCCATGACAGTACTCCAGTCATGTGAGTTATCCCACCAAGTCTCTGTTATTCTAATCACATCATAATTCCTTGACTTTGCCAGGACTTCCAGTTCTCCCTGCTTGTTTCTCAGGCTTCGTGTATTTTTGTATAGGCACTTGAGATAACCCGCTGATCGCCCCGCTTTCTCAGTATGAGGCAGGAGCCCTCCCCTCTCACGCGCTCCTGCTCGCGCTTCCTCCCGGTATCCCACTTCCCCACTTACCTCAGGGCTTTGGTCTCCTTCCCCCGGTGAACCTAAGTTTAAAGCCCTCCTCACTAGGTTAGCCAGCCTGCTTGCGAAGGTGCTCTTCCCTTTCTTCGTTAGTGGAGCCTGTCTCTGCCTAGCACTCATCCTTCTTGGAACACCATCCCATGGTGAAAGAATCCAAAGCCTTCTCTCTGACACCACCTGAGTAGCCATTCGTTGACTTCCATGATTCGACGGTCTCTACCCAGGCCTTTTCCTTCCACGGGGAGGATGGACGAGAACACCACTTGCACCTCAAACTCCTTTATCCTTCTTCCCAGAGCCACGTAGTCTGCATTGATCTGCTCAAGATCATTCTTGGCAGTATCATTGGTGCCCACATGGAGAAGCAGGAAGGGGTAGTGATCTGAGGGCTTGATAAGTCTCGGCAGTCTCTCTGTCACATCGCGAATCTTAGCTCCTGGCAAGCAGCAAACTTCTCGGTTTTCCTGGTCGGGGCGGCAGGTAGATGACTCAGTCCTCCTGAGGAGAGAGTCCCCGACCACCACCACCGGCCTCCTTCTCTTGAGAGCGGTGGTCGTAGAACCCCCAACCCTAGAACAGTGCATGTCATGCCTTCCAATCAGCGGAGTCTCCTTCTGCTCCCTTCCCTCAGATGTATCATCTGGTCCACTCTCCGCATTAGTACCTTATGCACCATGACTCCCACATCCTTTCTGGAGTCACTGGTTCACAGGATAGACTCCTCCATCCTCTAAATGTGGCCTCCATTCTTTGTTCCTAGATGTATACATTTACATTTAGCCACATTAAACTGCTCATTGTTTGCATGTGCCCAGCTTACAAAGCTATCCAGATTGCTCTGTATCAATGACACTTCACTATTTACCACTCCCCCAATTTTTGTCCTCTGCAGAATTTATCAGTGACAATTTTATGCTTTTTTCCAGGTCAGAAATAAAAATGTCATAGCATAAGGCCAAGATCAGATTCCTGTGGTACCCTCCTAGTAACACACATGTATGGCAATGATTCTCTGTTCACAATTAAATTTTGAGACCTATCAGTTAGCCAGCTTTTCATCCATTTAACATGTGCCATGCTAATTTTATATTGTTCTAGGTTTTTAATCAAAATGTCATGCGGTACGAAGTCAAATGCCTTTCAGACTTCTATCATGTCAACACTATTATTTTTATCAACAAAATTTGTAATCTCATCAAAAAAAGATATCAGGTTAGTTTGACCAGATCTATTTTCCATAAATCCATGTCGAATGGCATTAATTATTCGGGCCCTACCATATTCATGGCCATGAAAAAAGCATCACGGACCATGAAATCTGGTCTCCTCTCGTGAAGTCTGGTCTTTTGTGTGCTTTTACCCTATACTCTACAGATTTCACAGAGGAAACCAGCATTTCTCAAACTGGGGGTCCTGACCCAAAAGAGAGTTGCAGGAGGGTCACAAGGTTATTTTAGGGGGGTTGTGGTATTGCCACCCTTACTTCTGCACTGCCTTCAGAACTGAGCGGCTGCAGAGCGGCTACTGTTGGCTGGGCGCCCAGCTCTGAAGGCAGGTCCCAAGCAGCAGCAGCACAGAAGTCAGGGTGGCAATACCATATCATGCCACCCTTACTTCTACGCTGCTGCCTGCAGAGCTGGGCAGCCAGAGAGTGGCGGCTGCTGACTGAGGATACTGCTCTGCAGGCAGCACTGCAGAAGTAAGGGTGGCATGATATGGTATTGCTACCCTGACTTCTGTGCTGCTGCTAGCAGCAGATCTTCCTTCAGAGCTGGGCTCCCCGCCAGCAGCCGCCCCTCTCCAGCTGCCCAGCTCTAAAAGCAGCACTGCTACCACCAGAGCACAGAAGTAAGGATAGCAGTACCTAAGAACATAAGAATGGCCATACTGGGTCAGACCGAAGATCCATCCAGCCCAGTGTCCTGTCTATGACAGTGGCCAATGCCAGGTGCCCCAGAGGGAGTGAACCTAACAGGTAATGATCAAGTGATCTCTCTCCTGCCATCCATCTCCACTCTCTGACAAACAGAGACTAGGGACACCATTCCTTACCCATCCTGGTTAATAGCCATTAGTGGACTTAGCCTCCATGAATTTATACAGTTCTCTTTTAAACCCTGGTTTCAGAGTAACAGCCGTGTTAGTCTGTATTCGCAAAAAGAAAAGGAGTACTTGTGGCACCTTAGAGACTAACCAATTTATTTGAGCATGAGCTTTCGTGAGCTACAGCTCACTTCATCAGATACATACCGTGGAAACTGCAGCAGACTTTATATATACACAGAGAATATGAAACAATACCTCCTCCCACCCCACTGTCCTGCTGGTAATAGCTTATCTAAAGTAATCGTCAGGTTAGGCCATTTCCAGCACAAATCCAGGTTTTCTCACCCTCCACCCCCCCACACAAATTCACTCTCCTGCTGGTGATAGCCCATCCAAAGTGACAACTCTTTACACAATGTGTATGATAATGAAGTTAGGCCATTTCCTGCACAAATCCAGGTTCTCTCACTCCCTCACCCCCCTCCAAAAACCCACCCCCATACACACACAGACTCACTCTCCTGCTGGTAATAGCTCGTCCAAACTGACCACTCTCCAAGTTTAAATCCAAGTTAAACCAGAACATCTGGGGGGGGGGGGGAGGAAAAAACAAGAGGAAATAGGCTACCTTGCATAATGACTTAGCCACTCCCAGTCTCTATTTAAGCCTAAATTAATAGTATCCAATTTGCAAATGAATTCCAATTCAGCAGTTTCTCGCTGGAGTCTGGATTTGAAGTTTTTTTGTTTTAAGATAGCAACCTTCATGTCTGTGATTGCGTGACCAGAGAGATTGAAGTGTTCTCCGACTGGTTTATGAATGTTATAATTCTTGACATCTGATTTGTGTCCATTTATTCTTTTACGTAGAGACTGTCCAGTTTGACCAATGTACATGGCAGAGGGGCATTGCTGGCACATGATGGCATAAATCACATTGGTGGATGTGCAGGTGAACGAGCCTCTGATAGTGTGGCTGATGTTATTAGGCCCTGTGATGGTGTCCCCTGAATAGATATGTGGGCACAATTGGCAACGGGCTTTGTTGCAAGGATAAGTTCCTGGGTTAGTGGTTCTGTTGTGTGGTATGTGCCATCATGTGCCAGCAATGCCCCTCTGCCATGTACATTGGTCAAACTGGACAGTCTCTACGTAAAAGAATAAATGGACACAAATCAGATGTCAAGAATTATAACATTCATAAACCAGTCGGAGAACACTTCAATCTCTCTGGTCACGCAATCACAGACATGAAGGTTGCTATCTTAAAACAAAAAAACTTCAAATCCAGACTCCAGCGAGAAACTGCTGAATTGGAATTCATTTGCAAATTGGATACTATTAATTTAGGCTTAAATAGAGACTGGGAGTGGCTAAGTCATTATGCAAGGTAGCCTATTTCCTCTTGTTTTTTCCTCCCCCCCCCCCAGATGTTCTGGTTTAACTTGGATTTAAACTTGGAGAGTGGTCAGTTTGGACGAGCTATTACCAGCAGGAGAGTGAGTCTGTGTGTGTATGGGGGTGGGTTTTTGGAGGGGGGTGAGGGAGTGAGAGAACCTGGATTTGTGCAGGAAATGGCCTAACTTCATTATCATACACATTGTGTAAAGAGTTGTCACTTTGGATGGGCTATCACCAGCAGGAGAGTGAATTTGTGTGGGGGGGTGGAGGGTGAGAAAACCTGGATTTGTGCTGGAAATGGCCTAACCTGACGATTACTTTAGATAAGCTATTACCAGCAGGACAGTGGGGTGGGAGGAGGTATTGTTTCATATTCTCTGTGTATATATAAAGTCTGCTGCAGTTTCCACGGTATGTATCTGATGAAGTGAGCTGTAGCTCACGAAAGCTCATGCTCAAATAAATTGGTTAGTCTCTAAGGTGCCACAAGTACTCCTTTTCTTTTAAACCCTGTTATAGTCCTAGCCTTCACAACCTCCTCAGGCAAGGAGTTCCACAGGTTGACTGTGTGCTGTGTGAAGAAGAACTTCCTTTTATTTGTTTTAAACCTGCTGTCCTGTACCGCAACCTCCCTACAATAACCTTATTTTATTTTATTTTACTTTATTTTATTTTATTTTACTTTATTTTATTAACCTCCTTACAATAACCTTATTTGTTTTAAACCTGCTGCCCTGTACTGCAACCTCCCTACAGTAAACTTGCAACCCAGCCGCTCCACCCATCCCCCACACAATTCCTTTGTGGGTCAGGACCCCTACAATTACAACACCATGAAATTTAAGATTTAAATCCTATGACCATGAAATTGACCAAAATGGACTGTGAATTTGGTAGGGCCCTATGCATCACACTGCCTCTTTGAGTAATCTCATTATTTCAGTGGGACAAGTAGACCTTGCTATTCAACATGAGCATGAGTGCTAGAACCTGGTTTTTAATAACAATAACAAAACAAACAAACAAAAGCTTATAAACACTGTATAGATACTGCTAGGATCTAGTTGGCTATATTCCCTGGCTCAATCATTGAAACTGGGTCCTCTCAATAGTAAGGATTATACCATGTAGTGTCCAGCAGGATGTGTGATAACTTGACACTTCCCACTGAAGTTTAACCCTGTCTAGCGAAAATAGATGGTACTGGAGTGCTGTCCTAGTATAGTTTCACATACTCTTTCTCCTAAAATTATTTCATCTCCTTATGTTCCTGCTTGGCTGCATGAGGGCCATCCATGATCAAAAGGTGTGACACAGTCCAATGGCTGGAAGCTGAAGCTAAACAGATTCAGACTGGAAATGAAACATAACTTCTTAACAGTGAGATTAATTAACCATTGGAACAATTTACTCAGGGTCATGGTGGATTTTTCATCACTGGCATTTTTTAAAATCAAGGCTGGATATTTTTTCTAAAAATATATGCTCATTTTAAGAGAAGTTCTGTGACCTGTGTTATACAGGAGGTCAGACTACATTACTACAATGGTCCCTTCTGGTTTTGTCATCTATGAATCTGGTCCTTTAGGTTTAAAGTAATCATATAAAATAGCTTCTTGTTTGTATTTTTCTGGGATTTTTGTTGGAGGGTTTACGGTCTCCTGAAGTGTCAGTTATTGACCGCTCTTGGATGTCAGGGTTCAGAATTGATGGACCTAGAGCCAAATCATGTACAATAAATCCTAGTATTTTGCAAATAAGACAATTTTATTGCTGCCGTTGTTATTGCTCAAAACTAGAGCTGGTCAGAAATTTTTCAACAAATCATTTTTTCATTGAAAAATGTGATTTGTGAAAAAAAACAAAAATTTGTAAAACATTTTTGGTTTCAACAAATTTCCAAACTTGAAAAAAGTATGGATTTTTTTCCAAAGTTGTCAGTGTTTCATTTTGCCATTATTGAAATGAAAAGTTCTGGCTTTGCAGTTCAAAATGACTTTTCATTTTAAAATGTAGGCTAATTATACTGAAAGTAGGTTAAAAAAGAGAAAGGCCAGAATAAAAATGGAACATTTTGATTTATCTTAAATGAAAAAAAAGTTTTGTTTTAGGTTCACAGGTGTATTTGAAATTTAGTCTTTTTGACCTGATTTGAGACATGAAAACACTCTGAACCCTCTAAAATATTTGTGGGACTGGAAAATCATTTCCTATCCAGCTGTACTTGGAACTCCTCCTTTCCCCTCTAGAAAGGAGACTTAATTCTGTTCCTACTGAAGTCAGAGGGAATAGGATTGGGTCCATGGTATAGGATTTCACCATGGCCTAATTAACCATTCAGTAAAAATATGTGATATGAAGGAAACTCATTTAATGTTTCAAATTACTATTATTTATTTATTTAATACAAAGAGAAACAAATAAGCCAAATAGACAGTAAAAGGAGCAAGATTTAAAATAAATTCTGAGCATTAAATAGCTCCCATTTGTGATTTCTTGATTAAAGATTAAAAAACACAAAATTGAGATGCGAATCAGGGTCAGAAGGGGACAAGCTAGTGAAATCTGTGTCTAGAATATGAGGAGTATCCACAGTTAGCAAGGTAGGAAAAAAACACATAAAGCAGCGATAGGAATAAAATACAGTGACCTGCAATGCATTCCAAATTACTCCCAACTTGTAGGAGGAGGAAAATGAAATAAGTTTTCTTCCTTTCATTGAACACTAACAAGATGTGAACATAACTTCCTAGAGCTCATGGGAATGGTGCATTATGCTTACTATCAGCAACAATGTTTTCTCTTTGCACACTGTTGCATTGTGAATGACTTATTTTTGTATAGCTCCTTTCATCCCAAAAAATCCATGCCAAAGAATTTTACAAGCTATGATCCCTGCTCTGACACATGGAAGGGAACACCTAAAAGTAAAATGAGGCAGACAGGCGATTATCTTCCTGGAGTACTCATAATTCCTTCCCACTGCAGAAACTCTAAATGCTTTCAGGATGTGGGAGAAGGTCATGCCAGGAAACTCCCCTCTCACACCAGACATCAAGTGGATGTTTACAAGGAAGATAGCATTAACTTCCTTTCTATTTCTGTATCTCTCAGTTAGGGACTTATTCCACCAGTGTAGAGGGGATAGCCAATGGCAATACAACTTCCATGGGAGTCATGCAGAAAGAGCAGAGGAGAGGGGAAGGCTGGTCCCAGAGAGGTCAGTAAATGGAATGAGAGAAGGAATCTCTTGCTTTGAGAGCGGGAACCTAGGCATAGATGGCCTGTGAGTACTGACCATTCCTGTGGTATTTCTAAAACGCCCTGTTAGAGAAAACAAAATATCTGGGATAGCCCTACTTGCTACGGGAAGGAAGAACCTGGAAGAATTAATGACTGGGCACCTAAATTTAGATTCTCTGCAGACATTTTATAGACCACAGATTAATTTTTTTCAAATTCAAGATGCTGATGAAAAATGTAGGTGAAATATCAAATATTGACCAAAAAATCAGAAAAAAGTACCTTCCCCACCCCATTCTATCCCACTCCACCTCTAACCTGGGCACCTGCCAAGTTATGACAAAATGAATTTTACAGCCTAATTTATCTACCAGGTCCCAGGGCTGCTTAGAGAAAGGTGACCACCACTCCCCAGCCACACACACACACACACAAACTTGGCCCCGGCCAATATGGTGGTAGGGGGAAAATTCCTTCCTGCCTCAAAAAGGTGACTAAAATGCTTCCAAACTCAGCTCTACTCTAATCCCAAGGGAGCGAAAAGGGGGGGGGGAAGCTTTTCTTCCCAGTGCAAAATGGGGCCCCTGAGCAAAGGAAAGCGGTGGGAGGGGGTCTTCCCTTGTGTTTATGGTCACCAACAGGATTATGCTTTACCTTTCTGTCCAGCCAATCAGCAACAGAATCCATCCCCTCCGCTCCTTCACAAACTCATGAGGAGGCTGAATGGCAAAAAGGAGGGTGAAAGCCTTAAAGGGGTCAAGGGTTGTATTTTCCTTGCTGGGCCAAACAAAGCTCCTACCTCTGAGGCTGCAAGGATGGGGGGTAGGCCTTCTATTCTAAAAGAAGCCTATGAAGCTTCTACTATTGTAATTATGAAAGCAGATGACTCCCTTAACTACTGCAAAAAGGCCACATGAAACAGCCTATGAATATGTGGACCTACCTAGTTATTTTTCATTGGCAAGTACCATTTCTGTTTTCTTCCACTTCAATCCCTAGATGAGCTCTTCTACACATAAAACATTCCGGTGTCTGAGGGAGACCTAATTGCCTGCTGTTGTGTGACAGGTTTATTCATAATTAAATACATTGTATAGTGTTAATCGTAGTGTTTCTATCACATTAACCAAAACTTGTGTGGCACTGTTATTGAAGCATTAGTCAATATAGTTCCCAAACCATTCAGAAGAACATTTCTTTCTGAAAAACTCCCTGATATAAAAGAACGTTACCAACTAGCTGTTGAAATAACTGTATAGTCTTCCCTCCAGAACTCTAGTCATCACAATAGTTTAATGATTATATTGTGACAATGGTAAGCGCAAACACGTGAATATTCTTTAATTTTTTTCTTCTCTATGGCAATACCCATCAGAAGTATTCATATGAGAAATCTGGATTGTGTTCTGTTTATACGAATATACAACAAAGGCTATGACTTCACAATAGTTTAAGGCAGCTGGGCTAACAGGCATTGTCAGATATGTATTTTGAATGGTCCAGTATGAAAGTTCATTCATTATTCTAACCTTCATGTTATTTCATAGATATCTGCAGTTTGGGTTTTGATTAAGTGCATAACTTTTAAAAGGCAAAATATTCTCTAGGTGAACTTCCTGAAGAATATTTTTAATTAAAAAAATTCTAATGCAAAGCTATCACATGATGCTTTGCTTGAAAGAAATATTTATAAACACAACTATGCCTTATATTGAATTTAGACTTTCAATATTGTGTGTCTGATCCAAAGTATAAAGCAGTCAGTTCAAGTATATCCATTGCCTTTAGTGGGCATTGGATAATGCTCTGTATCTGTAAAATATTACTTAATGTAAAGTGCTGAATTGTTTGAAATTAGGTTTTATATTCAAATTATTTTTAGTTTCTATATTCAGCATTAAGATGAATATATTCAGCAAAGACACACTTTTCTAGCGAGATGCCAGAAGATAATGGCATTGTGTTCTTACTATCCCACAGCAGTCAAAGATTCAAGGTTTTTGTTTGGTTGGTTGGTTGTTTTTTTTTTTTTTATTATTTTTTTATTACTGCAACAAAATCCCAGGCACATCAGGCTAGACACAGACCACAGTGTAGTACATTTGTAAAGAAAAACAATATTATCATTGTTTTTTATAAACTTTGTGTTATGACTAATTTCTAGGTACAATAGAATTTGTGCTGTCTGCTTTATTAAAAATAAATAGCATAGGGCTGAAGGTGAAACAGGAGGTAAATGGAAAATTCTGTGACATGGTTTCACAAGTTATTCTAGTGTTTCGGTATTACAAAAGCGTGTGCATGATGGAAGATGCAATTGGAAGGTAATCCTATCTTGGTATATTTATTTAAAATTGCACTGTCATTTTTATAAATTTTCTTTCAGCTTGAACTCTCCTCTGCAACTAAATGAGAGAGCAGTTTTGCCAGTTCTGGAAGACCTAAAACATACATAAAAATACTAGTTCCTACTTCCTGTCAAACAGGATCCAAGGTAAATAGAGAGGGAAAAGATTAAAAACCAACCCAAAAACAACAACATACGAATAACATTTTATCCACCCCTCTTTACCTCCAAATGTTAAAAAAGAACAAAAAAAACACAATTGTTGTTCTACTGCCCAGGAAGCCATGGGATTCATATAGTTTCAATAGAGAATGGAACCACACTTTAATTAAAATCTAGTGGCAATTGTCAATCATGCTTTTGGATGATTACTGACTAGTAAATGGTTGGGTGTTCCAGATTAGTTTATTGTTAGTGTATTTCTATAGACAAAAAGCTAAATAAGGATTGGTTTATTCTTATTTGTTTTCTTGAGTATATTTTCCACATCCTGAATGTGACATCATTGATCTTGGGTAATTTGGATTTGAAGTAACATGCTCACTGCCCTCATTGCTTTGCAAAAAGTTTTGTATTTTTACCAGTCTGTTACAAATAATTATGCAAAAAACCCTTGAGTCTTGATCTAAAGCCCACGGAAAGACTTCCTGATCCTTCAATAGGCTCTGGATCTGATTCCTTGATCAGAATGTAATGACTTACAAAGACAGATTCAATACAACAAGTGAGTAAACTAATAATGTATTTAAAGATCAAATGAAAAGTAATTAAAGCAAAGGGCAAATTCTCATAAGGAAGTTTGGGCAATGCCCAGTGGATGGATGGGAACATTTTTTGATGAAAATGGCAAGAAATTAGATATTTAGAATGGAGTGTGTCAGAGTCAATTGCCCTTTAAGGGCAGTTAGGGCTCAGTCTGCCCATGACTGACTTATGGAGTCCCCCAGCCTGGAAGTAATTGACTGCCCCATGTGGCTGATTAGCCACCTGGACCTAATAAAGATTACCCAAGCTCAGTTTGGGGGGAACTCCCAAGGAAGACAGGAAGCTCCTGTGAAGAAGAGCACTTTGGAGAGGCTTGAGTCAAAGGGTTGAGCAGAAAGAGTAAAGAGTGAGTTCTTTGGAGACCCCCATAAAATTGGAGGGCTGCAGTCAACAGGCATCCAAGAGGGCCTAGTCTCAGCCAGGGGGCTCTCTAAGATATGGGCTGGAAACCTGGCCTGGCAAGGATCACCTGCTGTCCCTGGGAGAGTCACAGTGATCCCCGGATCCCTGACTCCAGAGAAGGATCTTACTTTGGTAGAAGCAAGAGGGTTAATACCAGGGACTGATATCAGAACCAGGAAAATGCTGAGGAACAGCCTGGATAATAATGAAAACTGGATTCAGATTGGGGACAAATGGACTGGATAACCCAAAGCTAAGATATGGGTGTGAAAGATTTATGTTCTGTGCTGGCTTTTCTGTAAATAAATGAACTCCTTCAAAAGGGGGGATCTTTAGTATCTAATAATCTGACTAGTCTTCTTGATACCCTGGGACAGGGAAAAGTCAAAGAAGGGTTCACCTGCAACAGCACTTTGCCCTGCAAAGGAGGTGTGCTGGGTCAGCCTGGAATGAAGACAGCGTGATTTTTTGTATGTCATAAATATAAAGGAAAGGTAACCACCTTTCTGTATACAGTGCTATAAAATCCCTCCTGGCCAGAGGCAAAATCCTTTCACCTGTGAAGGGTTAAGAAGCTAAGGTAACCCTGCTGACACCTGACCCAAAATGGCCAATGAGGGGACAAGATTCTTTCAAATCTGGAGAGCAGGGGACAAAGGGTTTGGGCTGTCTGTGCGATGCTTTTGCCGGGAACAGATCAGGAATGCAAGCCTTCCAACTCCTGTAAAGTTAGTAAGTAATCTAGCTAGAAAATGAGTTATATTTTCTTTTGTTTAATGGCTTGTAAAATAAACTGTGCTGGAGGGAATGTGTATTCCTGTTTTTGTGTCTTTTTGTAACTTAAGGTTTTGCCTAGAGGGATTCTCTATGTTTTGAATCTGATTACCCTGTAAGGTATTTACCATCCTGATTTTAGAGGTGATTCTTTTACCTTTTCTTTAAATATTTTTTTTTTAAGAACCTGATTGATTTTTCATTGTTCGTAAGATCCAAGGGTTTGGGTCTGTGTTCACCTGTACCAATTGGTGAGGATATTATTATCAAGCCTTCCCCAGGAAAGGGGATGTAGGGTTTGGGGGGATATTTTGGGGAACGATTTCTCCAAGTGGGCTCTTTCCCTATTCTTTGTTTAAAACGCTTGGTGGTGGCCACATACTATTCAAAGACAAGGCAAAGTTTGTACCTTGGGGAAGTTTTTAACCTAAGCTGGTAAGAATAAGTTTAGGGGGGTCTTTCATGCAGGTCCCCACATGTGTACCCTATAGTTCAGAGTGGGGAAGGAACCTTGACAGTGTACATGCAATATATTATGAAATGTAGTGAGGGGAGAGGGGAAAAGATAGTTTAATAAGCCTAACTATTCATGTAACCTTATTATTGTAACCTCATTCTCCTGTTGTTTTTATTTCCCCCTTTCTTTATCGCTATCACTTGATATTTAAAATGTAAGCTTTTGGGGATAGCTTCCATGTTCTTTGTATGTTCCCGTAAAACACTAAACACACCTTTGGTTGCTATAAAACTAATCATAAATGAAACTCCCATAGACTTCAATGGGATGATTCATGTCTTTGGTTAGAAATACTCAGACTATCTTGAAATACTCTACTGAGTTCAAGAAGGACATCAGATTATAGAATCATGTAAAAGGAGAGTCAGAGAAATCCTTTAGGAGCCTCTTAGGTTGCAGATATGATGTTGAAATGTGTTGATCAAAGCAGCCTAAGCAACCATTGTATCCTTTGCAAGCAACACAAAGACCATGGCAAAATGTATTGACTGACCTCTTTTACTTTGAAAGCACAGATGATTCCTCATGCTGCATAGGCTCACTATTTATTTTTCTTTTGAAACTTAGATCAACAATCATTAACTCATCATGGACAGACCAGTGATGATAAAGTAGGAAGGAAACCCATGTTTTCTCTAGCAATCTGTGCAGTATATCCTTTGGTGGAATTATAGTTCTGGACTTTCACAAGATTCTTATATTAACAATCTTAGCAATGCAGAATCATATTCATTTGTGCTCCTAAGTCACAGTCCATCCTATTCTCAGCTCCAGCAAATGACCTAGATGGTACATCTGCAATAACTAAGAAATGGCTTATACTGTATTTAGTTGGTACCTTTTATAATCTCAAAATGCAATAGCATAAACCTTTGAATAAAATACAGATTACTTTTAAGAGTGAGTTTTTATTTTAGACACACGAGTGAAAGTTTTCACACTAATGTTCCATAGTACCTTTGTATTTAAGCTCCCCCTTCCCAAACCCCCTCCCCCAAGTTTGAGTCATTGTTCTGGAGAGCACCATCTTGTAAATATAGCAGCACCCAGTTCAATTTGTGAAGCATCAATTGTCAGTTAAACCAGCTTGTTTTAATTAAAATGAGGTTTTCTTATGGGGTGAGGTTCAAACCTTCTCTGCTGTCTTTATACGTCTCATCTCCCATATCTTTCACAGTCTTCTTGCAGTCATACTGAAAACAAAATAGTTATTGTAACAACGTTTGTAACAAGAACTTGTAGAACAGAAACAACAAGGAGTCTTTATTCAGGCCTAATTTGATGGTGTCCAGTTTGCAAAATTGGAATTAATTTGCAAACTGGACACCATCAAATTAGGCCTGAATATAGACTGGGAGTGGATGGGTCATTGCAAAAAGTAATTTTCCTTCTGCTGATACTGACACTTTCTTGTCAACCATTGGAAATGGGCCACCTTGATTGCATTGGCCTCGTTAGAACTACAAAAGTAATTTTCCCTCCCTTGGTATTCACCCCTTCTTTTCAGCTATTGAGAATAGGCCACTTCCACCTTAACTGAATTGGCTCATTAGCACTGACCCCCCACTGACCTCCTATCTTTTCATGTGCTATAATATATATATTCTGCTTACTGTTTTTTTTTTCACTCCATGCATCTGATGAAGTGTGTTTTAGCCCATGAAAGCTCATGCCCAAATAAATCTGTTAGTCTCTAAGGTGCCACAAGGACTCCTCATTGATTTTGCTGATACAGACTAACACGGCTACCCTTCTGAAACTTGTAGAACAGAGTTATTCCTAGAATATACCTAATGTAGACATTTTCATTTATTCATGATTGCATCTGCTTTAATGTTATCTGGCTGGAGATCTCTCTTTGGTTGAGGTAAATTTATCAAATAGTTCTGATGTTGCTACAAGGGATTTACCCTTAATTCAATGTCAACCCCTCTCTTTCTACCTCAATTATATACTTTCATGGTCTAATATGGTTCTCTCAAGTTTTAGTACAGCATAGTAATTCATCAATAACAGTGACAGAAGGAATAGCAGGTTCTAACATCTCTGCTAGCTTCCCATGGAATACTCTGGGGCAGTAGAAATACTAAATCTTAGGACACAATATCTGATGGAGCTTTCCTTTGATGTTTATTTCTAAAATTCTGGAATCCTTTTTCTAGCTCATGCACCAAACTTAACCGTGATAGTCTCTCCATTCAGTTACAAAGTTACTTTTCCCCCTCTCTCTATCCCGTTCTCCTTTCTTCTGTGACAAAACAGATATGTATAAGTGGGACTTTTAAATAACTTTGTTATATTTTTGATAGATGATTGCATTCTTTCACACAGCACGGACTGCATTAAACAAACTATATTGAACTAGTGCCCAAAATGACTGAGAAACAGCTGCAAAATGACAGAGACAGAGCACTAGAGCCAATAATTTTTCTTGTCCATGTCTTCTGGTTCTTTTTCCTTCTTCCAAAAAACCCTATATTTTTAAAAAATCAGTCTATCAAAATGGGACGCGTGGGACATGGGTTAGAACTAGCTAGCTGAAGCTCAGCCTATATGAGACAGGTGATGTTCGTAGGTTGAAAGGGAAAAATGCAAGAGATGGTAAGGATAATTTCTCCATCCTTAATTAAGGATGTATACCTGGAATTTGTTACTCATGTTCAAAACGTGGGGATATGTTTAATCCCCAGTGGCTATTGGATGATCATATTGCTGCCACGTCCAGGAACATTTTTTACCAACTGTGCCTGGTTAGAAGATGTAACTTTCTTTTGGATCTGGCCTTTGCTACCATGAGACATGCCTTTGTCACCTCAAGACAAGTATAACTCAGTGGAGTTACATGTTAAATCAATCTAGTTAGTTCGACTGGTGCAAAATACATAAACCTGTTTATTATCTGGTGCTTCTCAGTGGCAGCACATATCACTAATGCTCCATGATCTGCACAGGCTTCCTGTTGGTTTCTGAATTGAATGTGAGGGTTTTTTGATCTATAAACCCTAAACAGCTGGTGGACTTTCAATTTATGCCTTTCCCCTGTGCCATTGAAGGCAGAATTGGAAGGCATTGTGGTGGTACAGGTAAAGAGCCTAATTTGGCCTTCAGAAGATGTACTACTCGAATGGATGCACAAGAAAGTAATAATGTACTGTCACAGTTGGGATAGGCAGAGCTGCTCTGGATCCCTCTAGATTTAAGAGAGGGGGCTGGCTCTAAAGCATTCTGTGTGGGAGGGCTCTCGACTCTGGAAAAGACTCTGCCCCAGTAAGGGAGAGCCCAGCTCTGTTGATCTTTAAGTCATGCTGCAAAGAGCATTTGTTTGCGGTGGCTTTGATAGGGGCTGATCTGGGAGGGGAGCTGTGTGTTCTGTTGGCAGTTCCATTTTATTACTGCTTTTAGATAGAAGTGCCATATTTTATTTTTATATAAACCTAACCACAAAAATAAAATGTGTGGATCTAAACCAATGCAGTGATTTCTGCCTGAATCTGCAGACAACTCAAAAAGAGTAAACTTGAGAGGTGTGAGCTGCCCCTCTGGATCTCAGTAGGGTGACAAAAACAAAACATAATTATAATAGTATAAACTTTGGCATTGTTAACTATTTCACAGTTGATCAGAGCTTAGATGAAAGAAGAGATAATGGTAGTGTCCAGTGCTGCACAATGAGTGACATCTGAGCCCCACTAGAGTGGGTAGAGTGATGTATAGTGGTCAGAGGAGGGATCCACACCTTTACCCGTGAGAGCAAAGGCCACTTTTCAACTATGTTCCTTATGCAGATAAAATGTTCTTTTGACAACACAACACATTTAATGCACTCCTGGAAGGAATGATAAAAGCTGATACTAAAAACTGGACTCTTGACTTTAGCAACTGACAAAATAATTTACAGACAACATAAAAAAAACTAGGCAGTAGATAATGTCCTTTCAGGGCCCACACCAAATATTCAATTTCTTTTTGGGGTTTAACTTTAAAAAGTTGTTGATTTGACCATTTACATCATACAAAAAAGGTATCATGGTGGAACTTCAGGGCCTACATCTTTGTGGCACTGAGCACCCAGGTCTCCCAATCAGGCACTGAGAGTTGTAAGCACTCAGCACCTGGCAGTATTGGGTCACATTTTGTGAGAAGGGAAAAATAAGTATCAGTGTCCTTTGGATAATTGTAATATTCCAAGTACAAATGATTACATTTTTAATGTAATGGAAGTCCTTAGATATAGGAAAGGGGGGGGTTAATATTAATAAACAGAAAGTGATTTTTAAAAGAGGTTTTAGAGAGGTACGTAGACAGTAAAATGTTAAGATCTGAAAGTCTTAGACTACAGTGATTTTTTTTTTTTTTTGGTAAAGAAGTTATTAATAAGAGCTGGCCATTCCTAACAGACAAGCACTTTTCAACATCAGCTCCACAAGGATCTAGAGAGCAGAGACTAGTAATGGGATATGGTCCCTTTTACCTCTGTTGTAGGTTAGCTCTGATGACCATATACCATATGGGAAATGAGTTGGACTCTCATATGATATGCTTAAATGATCTCCATGTTGATTAAAATATTTTAATCTTTTAATATTTGCTTTTAGGTCCTTTCTTGTTATGGTAGCTGTTATATCTTAATCTAGTACCCCTCTCTACTAATACTAGCCTTATTGCAAATGGACGTGTGCTTCCAGCCAGCTGTGTCTGGGTAGACTCTAGTCACTGTTTCTAGCTCTGGGTTCTTAGGGCACACTCCAAGACTCAGATTTCTTGTCTATAACCCTTCTTGGGGTGTGTAACACATTCATCCCACTTCCCTTTACCCTCAGATCAGCATCTGAAACCCCTGGGTCAGTTTTTTATACACCCCTTCCCACCCAGAGCTCTGCCAAGACAATGGATACTCTGGGATTTAATCCCTTCTGAGAGAATGGGGCAGGAAAGCCAGGAACACAGGCTGACAAAAGGGATTTCTTAATCACCAAGATTTTACTTCTTAAAGCACTTGTGATTTGCAGATCTTTGACAATTACAAGTGCTGAGATGTTCCTCCTCTTCTGTCTGATCTCACCTCTTGTGTGAGTCTGAAGTTTGTCAACATGTCAGCCCCTGCGCCCCCGCATGTCCTGCTTACACGTGGCTATGGTCATCCCCTCTGCACAGAGCCACACTCTGGACTTAAGTAGCGTCTCTCTCTCTTTGCTCCCCTGCAATCTTCCAATCCTTTGCACCAGTCATGCACAGGGTCCTGCATAGAAAAAACATTGTTCCATGGGGGTAGGCAAGCAGTTGAAAGACAACTTAAGCTGAGGCTTCAGATTGCCATGTTGATGGCTTCTCACTGACAGGCCTTCAGTGAGCTATCAAGCACCATTCCTGATCATGGCCGCCATCTGGAATGCAATTCAATATCCTTGCCTTGGGCAAATTTAGACATACTCAACACATAATGCAAGACGGAATTCATAATTTGATACAGACATATCCCACACTTTCACCACAGCTTCTCCACATTTTGTCATAATGTGATATTCATCCATTTACTAGTTTGCACCCATTATTGCTGTTTTAATAGGTTTCTTGGTCTCTTTAATATTTCTCAATGTGGAACACTCAGTATCATTGTCCTGAAGTATAGTGCTGCTGTTGACTATTCCAAACTTTTAGGATTTTACTCCCTGGTTCTACACAGATATTGTATCTCATTACAGTCTAAGTTACTACTTTGCAACATCTAGATATCACCTTATCTGTCCTTCCTGTGTAGTTTACACCCACAGATTACAGTACTGATTGGATTAATGACAGTCCACCATGTGTGTGAGATGACTAGGTTCTTATCCTTTGCCAGGAATTACGAGACAAAATGTTTATGCCATACTACAATATCAACATTCAACAGTCTTAAAAATGGAAAACTTTCAAAATAGTTCAAATTAACAGAATTTTTCTCAGATGGCCTGCGCATGAAAAACAAAACCTATGTATGGCTTTATGTCTCAACCTGTAGTAGGAGAGAAGCAAAATCCTTCAGAGAGTGTGTCTGCTGCTCTGCACCTTTGAAAGACTGCAGCAAGTTCTCCTCTCATGCTCTGTCAATTCTGCACACCTCTGTCTGCCCACTGCTCCTGCCTCCTCTTCCACAGCTTTGGAGGCCACAAGCTGTGCCAGCAGTACTGGAGACCCCAGGTCCTTTAGCTGAGTGAGAATAAGGACTGTATTGATGCCTGGTCCCTGGTAAATGAGCACAAGATGAAGGAGAGGTTCAAAGTGCCTTTTGTACATCTATATGGAGCCAGGCACAATCTAAATAAGTATATTTTATTCTCTGCTTTTCTCCCTTTGTTCTTCTTTGTCCTAGGCTTTTACATATACTTGTTCACTTTACTTCTGGAAGGAGTACAAGAAAGCTGCTTCCTGTGGAACCAGTAACAGTGCATTGTCTGACTAGGTGTACTCTGAGAGCAACTGTTTCATTTATAATTAATTTAGTATCTACCAGATGATAGATGGCTGTCAAAAGCCCATTCATAAGGATATGTCTTACCCGTTATTAGCATGCTAATATATAGGTATGTGTGTACACACACACACACACACACACACAACTGTATTAGCATAATCTTATTAACTATAACAACATTAGCATAATTTATTCACAAACATAATATTAGCATACCTGATTACCTGTAGATATTCAGATAATCTTGGGAAATTACTTACTGAACATTCAAGCATGCTGTGAAAAATATTATCTGTGCATATACTCAGGCGAGTCTCTTAAGACACACTCATATAATTTAAAACAAAACAAAAATAAACCACCCAAACGAATCATGCGAGAAGTATTGAATTGCTACTACTACCAAATGTTATAATAATATAATGGGGGGAAATTGTGCCTGCATGTGCATTTATCTTTCAGAACATTATACTCAAACACAATTTTTGTAGTGTGCTCGAAAATGCGTTCATTTTATTACATGACAGGAACTTACAAGCTCAATAGTTTAATCATGAACAACATGGAGCATTATAAGTCCTTTCTTCAGGGATGTTTATTACAGAAAAGATAACCGTGGGAAATATTTTTTCTTTCATTTCTAGATTTCTAGATTTCCTCATTTCTAGAAGAGGGACCAGTTCAGTAGCAACTAGACATTGTTTCATTCTGATGACTGTTGGGTCATCTGATGGGTTAGTAGCCAATCTGAAATGTTAGTAGTTCAGTTCCTAGTAGACAGCTGCAAATGTTACAAAACGATTGTAGCCAATTGTCACCCTTGTTGCAGTTTCATAAAAGAGGCCACAGATTGTGTGGGTGTGGAGAATCATAGAATCATAGAATATCAGGGTTGGAAGGGACCTCAGGAGGTCATCTAGACCAACCCCCTGCTCAAAGCAGGACCAATCCCCAGCTAAATCATCCCAGCCAGGGCTTTGTCAAGCCTGACCTTAAAAACTTCTAGGGAAGGAGATTCCACCACCTCCCTAGGTAACGCATTCCAGTGTTTCACCACCCTCCTAGTGAAAAAGTTTTTCCTAATATCCAACCTAAATCTCCCCCACTGCAACTTGAGACCATTACTCCTTGTCCTGTCATCTGCTACCACTGAGAACAGTCTAGAGCCATCCTCTTTGGAACCCCCTTTCAGGTAGTTGAAAGCAGCTATCAAATCCCCCCTCATTCTTCTCTTCTGAAGACTAAACATCCCCAGTTCCCTCAGCCTCTCCTTGTAAGTCATGTGTTCCAGTCCCCTAATCATTACTAGAATGATCTAGTATTACCGTTAGAGTATGAACCCACTTCTAGAAGTTGTTCCTCCAGGCCAAGACTGATCCATAGTGATGGGTAGTTTTGGGAAGCCTGTGTTGTTAACAGCATGCTGACCCAGCTAAGTAGATAGAGGACCTAGTATTCATACACCAACATCTTTAAGAAATGTTGAATTCATGTGATTTTAATTTTAAAAGTTACAATAAAAATTGGTTAAACCCTCACTTTTTTCAAGAGTCTAAGTTGTATGATGGATTTGAACAGACACCAGAGGGATTTATGTGGTTGATGTGATTTCCAACTTATTGAACTCAGAATAAGGAACAGGGAACTGGGGACGAGCAATACAAAGCAGCTTAGACAGTGGGCATGAGAGCCAGAGGCAACTGAAGAAAACCTGTACAGACACCTGAGGAGCTCACCATAAAGCCAGATGCTATTGCTAGAAGAATATCCTCCAGAGGCAGACATGCAAATCCTATGATGGCTCGCTGAAAAGAAGTAGAGAAGGTGAAGAAAAGAAAGGTAAGAATGCTCTTGTGTTTATTTCTAAACAGATTACTGCAGTGAAGTCCACCCTGGGTCCCAGATACCATTTGTGGCCCTGGAAGGTGACCGTGTTAAAAAGAATATATGCATTTGACTGTAATTTGAAAATGTATTCCTTGAGCTGCATCCTGCTTTTTTTTTTTTTTTTAAACAGAAGTATTTGAATCAGTCCCATTGCTAAGAGAGCCAGTAGGGAGCTTCATCTCCAATTGCCTCCCACCACCTCCCCGGGAGCTCCAAAAAATGATGTGAGATGAGAGTTGAAGCTACTCAGCAGTTCCACTGCTCACCTCCTGCTGCATTGCAGAGGACATGAAAGAGAATAGCTCTGCTGTTCTCTTGTTTGCTCTTCTACCATGTTGCCAGGAAGTGCAGCTTAGGTGCTTGACTGCCTAAGACAAGGGTGTGCTTCCCTCTTCATAAGGGAGTTCTTTCCCCACCCTATCCTTCCTCCCCACCTCTCCTGCCCTCAAAATGTTAGTTATGGGAGAATGACAATTGAAACTCTTCTGTCTTGTTTTGAAAATCAGTGCTATATTTTCAAAAATAATTGCTAATGGCACAGTACACTCATTAGCTGATTCCCATAAAATGCTAAGGTACACATAATCTATATTCAATTATAGGTATGTTTAATTTATCCATGTATTCCTTTACCTACTCTCTTTCATTAGTTATTTTGACATCTTCCACTGTCTAGCTTTGTTTAAACTTCTGTTCTTTTTAC
This sequence comes from Eretmochelys imbricata, assembly GCF_965152235.1. NCBI lineage: Eukaryota > Metazoa > Chordata > Testudines > Cheloniidae > Eretmochelys > Eretmochelys imbricata. The sequence continues at coordinate 87,817,370 of NC_135572.1, read as the reverse complement.
AGGCAGGGTTTGTTTGTTTTTAATTTGTCCAGTCTCTCAGCAATTGTTGGGTAACTAATTTCAGACCACTCTCCATTTATGTATGTATCTCTGCACAGACAAATCTCTTGTTCTTGTCTCAAATACTACCACATCCTCATCTCTGTGACATCCCAAACACACATTGACCCGTACCAATCCATACATCAGTTAAAGTCATCTGATTTTCCCATTAATATGATCATGTCACTCTCCTATATGAATTCTTCTTCTACTGGTACCTCATCCATTAATGGATCAACCTGAAACTACTGGTTACAACCTTCAAACTCCTTATAACTCTGCCCCTCCCTATATATTCTCCCTGGTTGAGTTTCCTGTTGCCCAGTGATTGATATATCTCTCTAGAAAAAAAGCTAGAGACTACTTCAGGTTTGGATCAGATACATAAAGAGTGTCTTTACCAAGATTTTATCCCTAGTCTGGATAAACAATATGAACAATTGCTTAGACAAAAGAAAATGTTAGACAGATCTATATTCTTTCATTACAAAGAGAATCTGAATCTCAGTGAAAGCATGTCTCTTAAACAAATCTACATCTAATGACAATTTGCAACAGTAGTTGTCTTTTTGATAAAAAACGGCATACCCCTAAATAGTAGGTAGAACAATAACTAATAAGTGCCTACCATAAATACAAACACACATACACGCACACCATAAATATATAAACAGCCATCAATGATCATGCAATTGTTGGAGACAATAAAGAATGTGAGCTTGAAGAGAAGTCCATGGTTAACAATGAGCTACAAATAATATTTGGAAGGACTAAGTCGAATATAATTTGTTGCTAAAGGGAAGTGGAGTGCTGCAGCACTTTAGCAGGAAATTATCTTCTCTGGAGAATTGTGTGTTACTGCCTATGAACTTTTTCCTCAGCTTTGATTAGAAATATGCTTCTGCCACCAACTGTTGTTTTTTTTTTTGTTTTTTTTTGCTAACAAGTTGGTGCCGCTCCATATTTAAAGAATGTTCAGAGGCTTATTCATTGGATATAAACCACTGAGCCTTGCAGTGTAGCTTTACTGCAGAGAGAAATATATGCATGAATCAAGGCTGCTACTATATGTATTGACTTAACCAGACGACAAATGATAGATCATTTTGTCAGGTAGTACAGTTAGTTTTGCATTATGAATAGGTTAATAGTAAATTTTAAAACATTCTGTTTATGAAGTTTCCAGGCAGCATTTTATTCTTTACATATGATAGGTTGCTAATTAACTGGCCCTCTACCTTTATTGTTTGTTGTTAAAATAGTGTGTACAAACAGCAATCATATTTATGCCTTGACACATTCATCACTGCATTGTTTAGCATAGCTGATATTATTTCATGGTGTATGACCTTTTTCAGTCTACTTAACTAGGATTTTTCCAAATGAAATATAAAATTATATACACTGTGGTGTCCTGCTGAGGGCAGCAAAACATTCAACATACATCCTTTTAATATGAAAGATGCCGTTCTATGCAAACTTGTATATTAAATTACAAATAACCAGAAAATATACTTTCTTGGTCTTGGAAAAGATGTGAATAAACTGCATTTTCTCTATTTTATCAATCACTGATAGATTTTTCTAATATAAATAGATGTCTGTGTTCTCTGAAACTCTTTGTTCATCCTTGTGTCCTAAATTAGAACTGGGCTCATATTCATTGTCAAAATGCAGGAGATTCAACCTTAAACATTCAGATAAAAATAGGTGTTCAAATTGGAGGTCATCTACTTTACTAATCTCAAAGGAAGAGGAGGGGAGGGAAGCAACCAGGAAATATTATATACAATGTGATTTGCAGCTAAGAAATAAAACAATTTCATTAGGCTCTGCTGCCTCCCACAAAAGTTCTTTAAATGAGATTTTGGCAATCTAAGCCTAATATTAAGTCAAGTTTTTGAAAAATAGTTCTGGTTGGCTGGCACTCTTGGAAAAAACTTCAAAAGGGCAAAAGGTAGAGAGACTGTAAATGATAAATCTGAATAATTTAAAACAACTAAAGGGGTGTCATTAATGGGGACTGATGAAACTGAAGAAGTTTGGGATTTATTGTTGACCACAAACTTCAGCAAACTCAGTCCTGAACCACTCCTTCTGCTTGCATGCTTGTGTTGACATTCTAAATCAGAGTTCCTAATGGTCAGTTCCTGTCCTATGCAGCTGGATGACTTTTCCACAAGCTCTTGGCTCTCACTGTGGGTGTGTTGTTTTTTTCCCCTCTCCCCCTTCAATTGACTGTGTCTTACTCTGAGCTGGAGATAGGATCTTGAAGCATACCAATCTTTGGAGACTTCTCCTTCCCAATCTACTGGTTCCGCTCCATCCAATACTCTGGGAACAAAGTGTCCTGGAGCAACGAGGCTTGCCACTTCATCCCATACGACATGATCTCTGGATAACACTGAAATGCAAAATCTAAAATATTAAATTTTTGTTTTCTGAAGTGACTTCCCCTTACCATCTTACCCTAACTCACACCTATTCTGTGAATTCTGTTGAGCAGACTAGAATATAATTGGTTCTGACAGGGACATGATTTGGTGATCCTAACCATAACTCTCGAACTGTCACAAGACCCAAAATGAGGGAGACACAAAATATTTGTCATGCAGGAAACTTAAAATGCTGCAAGATTGTTTCCTTTAGTGTAAATAAGTTTTTCAACAACCTCAGTTTCATGAATCTTTATTTCTCATGTGAACCATTTTCCACATCATAAGAGGGGACACCAAATTTGCATAGGATGTAAGTTACTGTGGGAGTAAAATGATTGATGTCCCTTGATATGAAGGATATATTTTGAGTTTGTGCCCAGCTACTGTAAACAGCCTTTAATTTTTGTTTATGTGTGACTGATATTTGTTTGTTGTTCATCTCACTTACCCTGTGATACCAGACTCCGAAATGCACTTGAGGGGAAAAGTGTTTATTTTGACACTTCACAAAAAAAATATTAAAATAGTGTTATGTTTCATGCTGAGCTATGAACAGAAATGATATTTGGGTTTTGTAAAGGAAATCCAAGCTGTAATTATTGTTATATACATTTGTTAGTTTTATGTTTGAAACTGCTTCAGAGCTTACAGGCTTGTCTACACTGCTCCTCAATTCGGACAATGGGGGTATGAATTGCAGTGTGCACCCAAGTGCGACAAAGCAACTCCCCGTGTGGACGCTGAGGGTGCTAACTAAAAGGTTCTTAGTTTCCATTAATGTAATCATGTCTGAAGAGAACTATGTTAACGTGAATTAGGAGCCTTTTAGTTTGCATCCACAGTGTTCACCTGGGGGAGCTAGAGCACAGCACTTTACCGCATATTGCTATTCACACCACAGTAGTCCAAACTGCAGGGCAGTATAGACAATCCCTAATTGTTATTACTTGCACTGCATTGCTATTTTGTAGGTACTGGGAGGAAAAGTTAAACATATGAGAACTCTGTACAAACTGTGGGTGCAGATCTGCAGGTGCTGAATGCCTCTTGAAATGTCCTGGGTGCCTTCAACTCCAATTGAACTCAGAGCAGGTATAAGGCATTCAGAAACTTCCAAGATCAATCCATAAGTGCTCTGTCTTGTTCCTATTAAAGTCAATGGAAAAACTATAAATGACCTCAATAGTAACAGGATTAGAAAAGAGATCAATGTTGGCAACTTGATTTCCAAATCTACTATTGTTGTTTGATTGTATTGTGACAGTAGTGCCTAGAAGCCTTGATGATGTCAATATAATGGGGCTGATCAAGCCCCATTATAAAACATGTTACATAGATTTATAGTAATGGATGGTCCCCATCCCAAAAAGAACTGATGCTATAAAAGATATTAAAATATAAATATTAATAATACTTTGGATCTGTAGAATTACTATTGTGTGCTTTGTAAAATATGACACTGATCTAGTTTGATAGTCTTGCATAATAATTTTACAAACAAGATTTCTTAATATCAAGTATTGAACTATCTATTGATCTGCTAAAACACTGTAGATTAGCTGATTCAAGAAGCCCATCATATTGAAGGGTATAATTTTTATGGGCATTACAGATTTCAGGGAAACTAGAAAATGAATAAAGAAAAGGAGTACTTGTGGCACCTTAGAGACTAACCAATTTATTTGAGCATGAGCTTTCGTGAACTACAGCTCACTTCATCGGATGCGTCCCATGAAGTGAGCTGTAGCTCACGAAAGCTCATGCTCAAATAAATTGGTTAGTCTCTAAGGTGCCACAAGTACTCCTTTTCTTTTTGCAAAGACAGACTAACATGGCTGTTACTCTGAAACCTAGAAAATGAATGTTTGCCACAAAAAACATAAATCCCAGTGAAAATCATGAAATTTATACATTCTACCAGTTAATTGATTATAGCAATGAGCAGAAAAAGACTTGAGAAGAATACAGTAAATGATAGATCTTTCCCTCCCTCATGAGTTGTAAGGACTCAGTCCCCTTCTGCCTTCCTATGCTGGAGAAAGAGAGGTCCCTTTTGGGCTGCTACTTTCTGTCACCTGCAAATGGGGAGGGAATAGGTTGGTGTGCCAGAGCCACTGCAGAAGGGGGAAGTAATCTGTGTCCGCAACTATATTCCTGGGGAAGTCCAGTCATGTGCTGCCCCTTACTTGGATGTAACATTATGGTTCAGTGCAGCCCATAGGAATGAGAGTACAAGGAGGCAGAAGGGGATCTGCTCTTTAGTGCCTTATGGGCATAGCCTACAGGCCAGGGAGAGCAATGGTGGGAAGGAGGAATGAAACACAGGCACTGAGAAGAATGGGCAACCAATTTCTTCCAATGAAAACAGTGCTGCTTTCTTGTGAGAAGAGCTGTTGGCCATTTAACTTTGATCCTGTTTTCTTTTCTCCCCCTGTTGATGTCAGTGGGCAAGTCTGCAAAACAGACTTCTTTTTTCTGCTGTCTGAGGGGGATTAAACCATTAATAAATGTGGGAGAAAAATAAAAAATACCCAGGTACTTAGAAGAAATAGTATTAATTCTTTTCATCCAACACCATGGGGGATGGCGGCAGGGAAGTATTGTTAAAATAAGACTACAGCAGCCTAAATGGGAATGGAAATCATTCAGGCAGCCACTGAAACGTTACTAGACCTTTGTAAGACATTGTTTGGGTAAAGGCAACCATTAAATTTATTCATAAAATATAATGTGGCTTTATGAAATTTTGTCATTTTGCTTCAAGGAAAAAATATTGCCTCCTGAATCATACCATATATTGAATAAACATCTGGAATTAACCTTGCTGTTGGGATTTTAAGTCTCACTTTTATGACCTTTTATGATTTTTAACTTGCAACCTTAGTGTTGGATTACCTTAGATTCCTCCTCCCTCCCCCTGACAGTGTATAATAGGATAGAACAGGTAAAAGGTTTCTCATAGCCTATTTCTTCCTTTTTGTTAGATAATATGGGTATGGTGAATTTGTGGGAAAATGCAACACACTAAATGTTCAGGGATAGCTCACAAAAGCTTGCTTGGCTTGCTCTTATATGAAAGCTGGAACTTTTATGTGCAACATCCTTAGTGCTGCACTGATATGTCAATACTGGATATGACCCACTGGGGCTCTAGTAAGGAATGGTACCAAATAAGATACAAAAGACACTGATACATAGAAGAAAGAGACTTTCTTAGTATCCTAAGAATCATGTGTGTTGATATTTATTTTCTTGTCTTGTCTGCACTGTGCGAGAATTTCCTTGCAGAAAAGTTTGGACTGGAGCACTTCAGTTGTTCTCTTCTTGGTTCTGGGATTTGTGACCGCTATGTGAAATGATAATATTCACAAACCATAACACTGAACATGAGGAAGAATAGTGGTTTCCCATTTCAAATTTTTCCACAAGTGAACTCCTAAATAAACTAAGCTAGTTCCAAGAGAACTTTGGGCTCATTGCAGAAATGAATGGGTGAGTTTATGCGGCCTGTATTGTACAGACAAGGTGACCACAATTGTCCCTTCTGGCCTTAAAAGCTATGAAACTCTATGTCACCATAAGAAAATGACAACACAGTTATGGACTAAGTAGATGAGAACTATTATTAAAATAAATTCCACATCTTTTTTCCAGCTTCATCAGGTTGTAAGGTATCTATATTTAGGTGCTCATTAGTATCTGCTGTAATTTGAACACTTCTCTGCCTCGTTTGATTAAGCTCTGCTTGTTTTCTACCTACACTCTTTCTAATTATTTTTTAATCAAAAATCCCCAGCTTAATTTTGATGGGACTGCATAGTTTACACTTCAGTACCTAGCTAATAATAAGGAAAGTCTTTCTTTCTCTCTCTGCCCTTCCCCTTTGTTTCAGCATATGAATGCATGTATTACAACATTACCTGCAAATATTACACGACTGTGCTGAAAGATACTTTCATTCTTAAATCTGAATTCTATGGGTTTACATTACTTCTACTTAAACATGTACTGTTTCCTTAACATTTTTCTATTTACATTAGTGTACACTTAGGAGTATTTGTACATGTGAGATAGAAGGTGCTCATATGAAAAAAAGTACAATATACATGGAAGGATAGATAGTTAATTACTAATTTCAGCAAAGAATATGTTTAGACTAAATAATTTGAAAACCCTGGTTCTGGATCATGCATAAATCTTCCCCAATGTGGTAAACTGACATTTTGATTTTTACAAAATCAAAAGAGAATAGGACTAGGTTTCCATCCACAAGAAATAGATATAAGCATGTATGCTCTTATGTTTCCTAGCAACACAGGGCCCAGTCTGTACTTCTCAAATTTCTCAAGGCTTACTATAATGCACAGGAAAAATGCTGTATGTTGTAAATCCTTAACCTATGCTGCAGCAGGTCCTAAAACAAAAGACAAATGTACATTTGTAAATTCAGTTCTGGGAGGGATTTGGAAGGCTGTGGAAAGGCTTCTCAGCTAATTTTCCTGCACATGGTTTGTGTGGCAAACTCACAATATCCTGCAATATTCTGGATGAGATTGATGGAATTAAGACAAATTTTACTGAATTAGGATTAATACTTGTGGGGTCCATTGTATTACAAATGCAATTGTGTGTATGTGTTATTGTGGCATTCAATGTACTTCCTCTAGTAAGGGAGGATATTAATTGAATTTAAGCCCTTTGAAGACACCTCCTGGAAAGGTTGTTATATATCAGTTCAAACTGGATTCTCCAGGAATCAACAGCCAAAGAAAGGATTTTTGGATAAATAGCTTGGTTTTAAACTGGCTCAGGGCCTTCTTCCTGACCCAGCAAATGGGCAGGACTCCCGGTCCGAAAAAAAGCCACAATCCTTAGGAAGGGTTAGAAGGACTGGGCCTATTGATGCCGCCTAAGACTGCATGCTTTTTCCAAGCTGAAGATCTGATGAACTTGAAACTATAAGGAAAACCCTTTGGGTGGGGTTTTGAAGGACTGCTCCTGACAGAGCCTGTGTTAAGGTTGGGGTGATCTCCGGTAAGCTTTATTAGAATGCAGGTAGGTTTTTTTATTGTTTTAATGTTTTCTCTAAACTGTTGTTATTTTAAGAACAAAATAGACTTGCATAGGAAAGGCTGTGTGGGACCTTACAACTGTTAGCAATTACTCTGCTGGTCTCTGAAGAGAAGGCAAGAGAAGCCTTCTAAGACAACCTGTCTTTTGTTGGAATTAACACAGTGAAGTCAAGGAACTATTCAGCCTGGAAATATCCTGGTCAGAAGCAAGTGAGACAGGTCTCTACACAAAAAAGGCAATAGCTGGGTGCTTGAGAGTGGATACTCTTACTGGATTACTCTGGAGAAATACAGGTTGACCTGGACTCTGACAACTTGTACCAGTCATTATTTATAAACTTGCACCAGTCATTATTTATAATTATTATTTTATAGTACTCACAATATGGTAGGTATTTTACAGAACAAAAAGAGCTAGATCTGAGCCCTGAGGAATTTATAACCTAAGGCCCCTATCCAACAAAAAAATTAGGCATGTGTCTAGTTTAAGCACATCTGAGTACTCTCATCAGTAAAGTTACTCATGTGCAAATATTTGCAGAATTAAAGGCTAAATTTAGACATGATTCGGTATGTTGAGAGTATTAAACAAAGATTAACCTACAGTGAGACAAGAATTATAACCATTAAGATATTTACTCTTGCTATGTGCATATCCAGACCTGCAGCTGGCGGCAACAGAGGTGCTGGAAATAGAGGTGTGGTGGGGGGTTGTGTGTACTCCTGCACCCCTTGGCTTGAACTGGTTTCCATTATCTACCGGGTTTACAGTTTGGTTCAATGGCTTTCAGCACCCCCACTATAAAAATTGCTCCAGCACCCCTGGGTGGCAGTGACAGGATGGCACACATACAGATGTGTTTGCCTTCTTGAAGATATTAGTCTTTGCCTATAGTTATTACATCTGGAAAGCAGTCACCAAATGATAAGCAGGGACACTGCACAACAACTACAATCCTAAACCCTTTCAAATAAGCCTCTTCCGCTGGGTTGAATTGGATTAGGTTGCCAAGCGTGCAGCTGCAGAAAATTCCCAATCTGATGTGTAGAGTTCCACATCAGGATGAGTGGAACTCTGGGTGAGTTTGTTTTTAAAGATGAAAGGGAGTGAGGGGTCAAGATACTGATGATGGCTTTGCAGGCGTCCCAGAGATGGCTGACATTGATCCTGAGAACTCCCTTTTGCTTTACAAACTAGTTAGACTCCTGGTTTTAACTTTAGACTTTGGTGGCAACTAGCAGTTCCAGTTACTGAGAAAGTATTTGTAGGCCCTGATCCAGCACCCACTGGAGTCGTTCCATCAGTGGATGTTGGATTAGGACCTTACTCCTGCTGTTAAGCAGAGTAATCCACTGGCCCAAGGTCGCTGCTACTCAGGCACTGTGTTGTATCATATGCTGAATTGGTGGTCTCGCTTAGCTCCAGAGAAACCCCAAGTTCATCAGTGCAGGATTTAGCAGTAGTCTGCTCCCACTTGCTCACCAGAAGTGCTACACAATTGTCCTTCTCCTGGAGATAGAAAAGTAGCCTTGCATATCTTAGGACAAGATCCAATTAATAAAAAATAGGGGTCAGATCAAGTGAAGTAAATCCCTACTGAAACATGAGTAAGGATGGCAGAATCCAGCTGTTAGGGTTGGATCTTCCGAGAACATGAACGGGGGCTGTGGGAGAACACCACTTAGACATTAGCAGTGCTACTGAGCCTGGTGTGTTGTTACCTAAAATCCAGTAAGGTGCAGAAGGCAAGGAAAATGGGTACTATGTGCTTGTGGGCCAGCAATAGCACTGCACCCACACATCATGGGGCCCTGAGCATCTGGCTGTGACAGAGTGTGACATTTAGAAACATTTCTGCCAGTGGCTGCCCCCATGCCCACGTTCTTCTGAGTGCAAATCTTAAACACACCGGGGTAAGCTGTTACTCCTGGATGGCAGGAAGAGTGACTGAAAATACTGCAAATGGTCCATGCACACAGCACTTATATTCACTGCATTCCCTTTAGGTATCTATGCCTTATCCACTCCTTTTCGCAGCCCCTGCTATAAACTCTTTACCTGCTCCTCAACCAGTTATCATGTCAAGGCAGCCAAAACGAGTATCTCACATTACTGAGCACTGCACATGAGGGGCCTGAGGTACTTCAAGGTACTGAGCACCTTCAATCTGTATTGAAATCAATGGGACTTGTGAGCGCTTAGTACCTTCTGTGATCAAGCCACTCTGAACTGGTGCTAACTGAACACAGAAGCCTTGTCCACACTGGGGCTTTACCCTGAGTACAGACATTAGGGTATCTGCTCTAGTGCAAAAGCCACAATTCGCTTCAGTTTGACCATGCTTGGGAATAAGGTGAGCTCCACCAGTGCAAATAGGACTTTTGTCTGTCTACACTGGTGCAGTTGTACCAATAACAGTAATCTGCACCAATTGTCAGTGTAAAGAAAACCTGAGTGCTGAAAAAAAGAACCCAAGTACTAGTAGTGTTCAGCAGCCTACAGGATAAAGTCCCCTTGTGTTTCTTTGTATTAATTAAAAAAGAAACAATACCATATGTAAAATATAATGGTGCATTATTTTCTAGTATTACACATTTTTCCATCTTACCTCAGCTCCTTCAACCACTTTTTAATTGATAACACAGCATTTTCATGAATTTGTTTTCCTCCTTTTCAAGTATTCTAGATTACAACTGCAAAAATGTCTTCTGTGAAAAGCCACTAATGAGTAACCCACATGAACTAAAAGGAGCAGTTCAGCCAACGCAGTCAAAATCCCTGTAATCCAGGCAATAAAGGGAAAAACATAAATTCGCCTCAGAATCCACAGACTTAATTAGAGAAGGCAGCAATAAAAGGAAACAGTGACAATTATCGGAAGCAATGTAATGAGCCTAAATTCATAATTTTTATGCTATTTTCCAACTTTTCCAGAAAATCTCTTTTATAAATACTCAGCTCTTTAAGAAAGAAAACTGTGGACACTTATTGAGGTAATTTTTCATTTTGCAAAGAGACCACATAATTGTAATCTTTTTTATTTTAATTAAATACAAGTTTAATTTTTATTTAACATGGAGGATAAATTTCAGGATTCACAAATTGACAGCATAAAACATGGGGTTTCTTCATATGGCTTTCAGAACCAAATTCTGCCCTCAAATACACTTGTTGCACCCTCACTGAAATCAATGGAATTATATTATATAGTACAGTTTTCTCCATTTGTGATTATTGTGACATTTGAGAGTAGTTAGTTTGTCTTTTTGTCATTCTCCTTACCTAATCCAGATGAACATGATGTAGTATAGCCTCCTCCAGATACCAAATAAACTCTCCTTTACAAGGTTTCTTCAATTAAATGATAGATCTGATAGATTTCAAATAAGATAAACTGGCAAATTAAATTTACATTTTAAATCTGGTCATACCAACAGAGAAAACTTTGCCACCCTCTGCACAAAATTAATAGATAGGGTTTACACAGGAACTATAGGGGGCTTGGGAGTGGAGAAATCCAACCCCCAACAACTGGCCATGGCATGAGACTCCCCTTTTGTATCTGTTATTCTATCCCTTCAACCACTGCTAACAATTTTAATCCTGATTTACCACTGCATTACTCCATCTACATTGATTTCAGTAGAGTTACATCAACACGAAGCTGGAGTATTGATGAATCAGTCCATTGGGTTTAAATTGTCATAATTTTGCTTCAAAATTAATAACCCATTGAGATGAATGGAGCAGTTCACCCCTCTCTTTTGACTAAAGACCTGCACAAAGCCCATAATAATGGGTTTTGCACTCAGGATAAAATGGGGATTGGAGAAAAAGGAATCCTTCCCTCCAGCTCATCAGGTTTCACTCAGTCTCAGTCCTCACAGGTTTACGGGGAGATGAGCAGTGCATAGACAGACTGATTTAACCACAGAGAAAACTAGTAGGCAATACCCTACTCTAATCTGACTCTCTGTCCTGGATCCACAAAGTTATTTACGCATCTAATTCTATTTTTAGGCATCCCACTGTAATACACAAAACCTTGATCCTCTGCAGACTAACCTTGTAGGCACTTAAATTCACCCAGCTTGTAATTTTTTTGCCTAGGCAAGTTTCTGGTTCTGGGCATGCACACTGCTGCCTCACTCTATGCAGCCAGGTGCCTGTCTCCCACCTAAGCTCCACTTAAATCCACAAATTGGGAGAAGATGGGTGTTCACTATCTATTTTGCCTCTGGGGATATGCTCAGAGACACCTAACTCCAAATAAATTTCTGGGTGGGAGGGAGGAGGTGGCCCTTCCTTATAACCTTTAGCCCAATGGTTAAGGAATTCACCTAGAATGTGAGAGATCCCTGGTTTAAGTCCCCTCTCTGCCTGAAGGGAAGGGATTGAATAGGGGAGTTGAACTGCAGCTCTCTAATATCCTTTCTGAGTACCTTAACCAGTAGGCCAAGGCTTGTAAGAGAGAGCCTCCTTTTCCTCTGCCCCCCAGCCCTGGCTGTTTTGTGCTGTTAGGTGGGCACTTCAATCTATCATGCAAACAGCACTTTATGCAGCTAAACCACTTGACTCCAGGAGACAGGTTCCCACTTGTGGATTGCAAGCAGAGATAGCCACCTCTCTGCAGCATGGACTTGGGTGCTGAACTCCAGGAGAGGAATTCCCCACTCAACAACATCTCCTATAGGCTAGCCCAAGTGGCTCTCTACACTGTATGCTGACTTTTGTGGATCACATTCTCATGCATTATGCAGGGATCCTAGGTGCCAGTCTCAGGCTTTGTGGATCCTATTGTTAGGTGTTGCAACACTGAAAGTCACCATGCCTAGAGTCCATTTGTGTTTATGTTACTGCTTGGTTCACATAGAGGCTAGATCTAGACTGTTCTCAGTGGTAGCAGATGACAGAACAAGGAGTAAAGGTCTCAAGTTGCAGTGGGGGAAGTTTAGGTTGGATATTAGGAAAAAAAATTTCACTAGGAGAGTGGTGAAGCACTGGAGTGGGTTACCTAGGGAGGTGGTGGAATCTCCTTGCTTAGAGGATTTTAAGGTCAGGCTTGACAAAGCCCTGGCTGGGATGATTTAGTTGGGGATTGGTCCTGATTTGAGCAGGGGGCTGGACTACATGACCTCCTGAGGTCCCTTCCAACCCTGATATTCTATGATTCTATGATCTTTTTAATATGGATCTTTCCCACACAGAGCATGTGTGCTGTAGACCAAAACAAAAGAACTCATGCAAAGGGGTGAATTTTGTATGCTAGGGTTCATATCAGTAGTAGGCAACCTGCGGCCCATGGGCCGCACACAGCTCATCAGGGTAATCCGCTGGCAGGCCAGCAAACACTGTTTACATTGACCATCCTCAGGCATGACCACCTGCAGCTTCCAGTGGCTGCAGTTCGCCGTTCCCAGCCAGTGGGAGCTGCGGGAAAGCGGTGCAGGCCACAGGGACTTACTTGCTGCCGATTCCGGGAACTCCCATTGTCCGGGAATGGCAAACCACAGCCACTGGGAGCTGCAAGTGGCCATGCCTGCGGACAATCAATGTAAACACTGTCTCGCAGCCTGCCAGCAGATTATCCTGACGAGCTGCGTGCAGCCCGCGGGCTGCAGGTTGCCCACCATTGGTTTAAATCAATTATGTGCTCTTGTTTAAATGAAAATCACAGTATAGCTCCTTAGTTATATGTCCTGCCCATTTGATTATTAGTGGGAATCAATTAATTAATTTTCTTTACTTGCCCTGAGGATGGCAATCATGAAAGGAACCTTTGAATCTAAGGTTATGTCTTCACTGCCAGAAAAGGTGTTTGATATTTCTAGGTGAATTAGCTTTCTTGCTGTACTTGTGGCACCTTAGACACCTTAGATACAAAATACTTCTGTATTTTCCACAGTATGCATCCGATGAAATGAGCATTTTCCACAGTATGCATCCGATGAAGTGAGCTGTAGCTCACGAAAGCTTATGCTCAAATAAATTGGTTAGTCTCTGAGGTGCCACAAGTGCTCCTTTTCTTCTTGCGAATAAAGACTAACATGGCTGTTACTCTGAAACCTTTCTTGCTGTAAATTCCTAGTGGAGATGAAGTGACAGTAATTTTCACTGTGACCTAACTTGGCAAGATCATCCCTCCCCTGTCCCAAGGGGTTGAACTCACATAGCTGCATCATGTTAAGAACTACAGAGCCTTGTCTCCACTAGGGTTTTACAATGAAATAAGAAACTCACCTCTTTTTGGTGGATGCCCTGTGGCCTGAAGCCCTAGAAAGAAGGGAGCTCACTATTGACATCTACTGCTCAACAGGGAGAAGAGCTGCTTGAGAGATATGGATAGACAAGAGTTCCATAGGAGAGGGAGCTCTCTGCTGGCATCTGTTGGTGAACAATGGGAAATTTTACAATTTACAATTACAGGCCATTTACATTTTCAATTAAGTGACAATTTGGGGCATTTTGGTTAAAATACAGTTACAGTTTGAATGTGAGGGTAATAAAATGTTACTGTCCCTGTTCAGAACTGAAAGAGCAAGATAATTGCAGCAAAAATGGTTGGGGCCAGGGGTCACGCTAATGAACACCATGTTCAGTCATAGTAGGGTATGGCAGCTTGCACAGTGTTAAAGGGGAGCTGAGGTTTCTGTCATGATTGTTTCTCTGATGGCAAGGACAGAGGGTTCTGTATACCACTGATTCTTCTCAGAAAACTCAGTGTAGAAGCAGCTTTTAGACAGCATATAGTTTTGAGGTAACTGACAGTGCTAATCTGAAGGTAGTTTCAAGGGAGTGCTGAGGTGGCTAGGGTTGAAATTGCAAAGAGTCACAGCCTTTGTGAGAGACTCCAGTGGGGGCCCTCTTGTCCAACAATCAATGCTGAAATCATTAAAGATGGGTTAAGTGTTAGAGCACTCAAAGCAGTGCACATACTCTTCACATAGGGGCTGAATAGTCATGTGCCAGAATTCTTCAGCTCCATCAACCCTAGTCATCAAACTGTGAGTGAGGAACTGAGGAGCTGGGGAGGAGGTAAGTGGCTAGAATGTTAGTCACAACTTGCAGAGGATGACTGCGATTGGAACTATTGCTAAAACAACCTGGAAATTAGAATAATCTAATGAATCTGTTAATTTATTAATTACTAGTTTTCTTAACACTAACCCAGGAAACAATCCCTGCAACAGACCCCGTTGCCAAGTCTGTCTGCACATCTATTCAAGGGACAGCATCATAGGACCTAACCACATCAGCCACACCATCAGAGGCTCATTCACCTGCACATCTACCAATGTGATATATGCCATCATGTGCCAGCAATGCTCCTCTGCCATGTACATTGGCCAAACGGGACAGTCTTTATGCAAAAGAATAAATGGACACAAATCAGACATCAAGAATTATAACATTCAAAAACCAGTAGGAGAACACTTCAATCTCCCTGGACACTCAATAACAGACTTAAAAGTGGCAATTCCTTAATAAATAAACAAAAGCAAACTCCAACGAGAAACTCCAGAACTGGAATTAATATGTAAACTGGACACCATCAAATTAGGCCTGAATATAGACTGGGAGTGGATGGGTCACTACAGAAAGTAATTTTCCTCTGCTGATACTCACACCTTCTTGTCAACGGTTTGAAATGGGCCAGCTTGATTACATTGGCCTCATTAGCACTATAAAAGTGATTTTTCCTCCCTTGGTATTCACCCTTTCTTGTCAATTATTGAGAATAGCCCACTTCCACCTTAATTGAATTGGCTCATTAGCACTGACCCCCCCCCCACTTAGTAAGGCAACTCCCAACTTTTCATGTGCTGTGTATTTATACCTGCCTCTATATTTTCCACTCCATGCATCTGACAAAGTGGGTTTTAGCCCACAAAAGCTTATGCCCAAATAAATTTGTTAGTCTCTAAGTTGCCACAAGGACTCCTCACTGGTTTCAGTTTTCTTAAGGTTATTTTCATTTCTCTTCTTCCTTCCCCCAACCACCCAGATACAAATTTCTCTCAGAGCCCTCCCTATCTAGTGCCCCATCACTGGCTATTAGAGATATTTAATATTAGTAGTCACAGGCCAGCTACATGCCATTAAAGGCAGTCTCATCATACCATACCCTCCATAAACTTATCAAGCTCAGTCTTTAAGCCATTTACAGTTTTTTGCCCCCACTGCTTCTTAGAAGGCTGTTCCTCAATTTCACTCCCCTGATGGTTAGAAACCTTCATCTAATTTCAAGCCTAACCTTGTTGATGGCCAGTTTATAGCCATTTATTCTTGTGTCCACATTGGTGCTTAACTTAAATAACTCCTCTCTCTCCCTGGTATTTATCCCTCTCATGTATTTATAGATAGTAATCAGATATTCCATCACCCTTTGTTTACTTAGGCTAAACAAGCCAAGCTCTTTGAGTCTCTGCTCATAAAGTAGGGTTTCCATTTCTCAGATTATCCTAGTTTCCCTTCTCTGCACCTATTCCAGTTTGAATTTGTCTTTCTTAAACATGGGAGACCAGAATTGCACACAGTATTCCAGACGAGGTCTCAACAGTCCCTTGTTTAATGGTTGTGATTTTATTGACATGAACTGTGACCACATAGATCATTGTTGCAACCACTGTTATATATTTGCAGCAAATATTGTACAAAGGTTGTCATGTGAGGTGTCTATAAAAAGGTTATGATTTGATGGTTATGATTATGTTATCTGTGAGTATCATTTTTGTAGGTGAAGTTATTAATATTGGCTATGTACTTGTATCTCAATGTGTTTGATTCTAAATTGCATTAGTGAAGCATTTGATCAGCTTCTTGAGAAAGGAATTTGCACATTAAGTGCCCAATCAAGAAACACTTAACTGACAATGGATTTTGGGAGACGCCAATCCAATTCTGAGCTTTCCTGGGACCATTCAAACTAACATGTAAACAATGGCATCGGCCTGTAAAAGAACTGAGTCATGCATGGACATGTGACTTGCCCATGTGACTCCAGACTCCATCTTGCCACTGTGGTTTTCCACAATAAGAACAAAGGGGTCCTTCCACCTGGCAGAGAATATAAAAGCCCTGGAAACCCTTCCATTTTTTCTTCAGTCCTGCTTCTTACTTACCCTCCCATTTTTTGTGCCAAGGTGATTAATAAAAATGTTAAATAAGATTGGTCCCAAGACCCTACCGGAGGCATTTCACTAGTAACCTCCCTCCAACCTGACAGTTCACGTTTCAGTATGACCCTCTGTAGTCGCTCCTTTAACCAGTTCCTTATTCACCTTTCAATTCTCATACTAGTCCCCATTTTCTCCTAATAATTTCCCATGTGGAAATGTATAATATTCCTTACTGAAATCCAGGTGAAAAAGATCTACTGCATTTCCTTTGTCTAAAAAAAATCTTCTCAAAGAAAGAGATCAGTCTGGCATGATCTATCTATTGTAAAAACATGTAGTATTTTATCCCAATTACCATTTACCTCTATGTCCTTAACTACTTTCTCTTTCAAAATTTGTTCCAAGACCTTGCATATAATTGAGGTCAAACTAACAGGCCTGTAGCTCCCAGATCCCTCCCTCCCCACCCCGTTTCTTAAAAATATAACTAAATTAGCAATTCTCCAGCCATAGGTATGACCCCCGAGTTTACAGGTTGATTAAAAATGCTTGCTATTGGACTTGCAATTTTATGTGCCAGTTCCTTTAATGTTCGTAGCTGGAGATTATCCGGGCCTCCCAATTTTTTCCCATTAAGGTGTCTGAGTTTGACTTTCACTTCAGATGTGGGAATTTCTATTTCCATATCCTTGTTCCTATTACCCACCCCACTACTACTCCTAAGCCCTTCATTAGCTTAATTAAAAACTGAAGAAAAGTATTTGTTTCGGCACTGGGCCATGTCTAGATTATCTTTAATCTCCACCCCATCCTCAGTGCGTAGGAGTCCTACCTCTTCTTTCCTTGTTCCTCATTGGCAATGAAGACTTAGCTCCAATTGATACAAATTATTCATTTGTGTATCTAGTTGCCTATTTTTATTTGTACAATACTTAATATGTTGGTATCTAAGGTGTGTAGATCCATAAATTAGAGAGGATCTACCCTGTTGCATTCCCACTGTCCTGTCACCAAATGACTTCATCTGCAGTCCTGCCTCCCTGGGTGGCAAAACTGTAGTTGCTTTATTATGGTCTGATCTTATCATTGATCCTAGACTCTCTTGTTTCACTCTCTCTGCCTGCAGACTCAGCACAACAGCATGTTCACCATGCTATCCCTGCAATGATAAGGACTAACATTAGATTAGATTGTCCTCTATTTTTTTTTAATTTCTTTTTGTTCCCTGTCTCAGCTCTTAGGTATCCAACTTCAGATGCCTCTTGAGTGTCTCCAATAAGGCACCCAAAAACGGAGGCATCAAAATTAGTGGACACTTCTGAAAATTTTGACTTTGACAGAAATGTTGGGAGTCACTAGGAAAGCAACCCCTTGTGCTGAGACGTACTGAGAAGTGAGCTTCACTGTATGCAGTGGGTTTGGAATTCTCCTGTCCTGTGGCTGTCTACCATGTAAGCTCCAGAATTACAATGACTCCACCGCACTGCAGAACATTATCTAGTCTGCACACTTTGTATTTGAGATGTAATTTTAAACTTCATTTTAAAAAAAATAGATTTGGGGATAACAGTATTTGGTATATTTCTTGAGTTATATAAACCTTTGTGACATTTGTTTACTGATTCATAACTATATGTTTTGATTAGAATTGACTAGAGACAATGGGAAAGATTATGGCTTTTAAAGCCACAGCAATCTAAGTTATTCTACATCATTAGCAGTTCCCAAAGGGAGGCAGGCTGGCAGATGGCTTCTTGCAGTGCTGGGGAAGTGTATGCCACTGTAGAATGGGGAACAGAATCCCACCAACTCCAGACTCAGTCTTCAGGGAGATGGGGGGCAGATACGGTAACGTGGCCATGCCCCTTTTGGGGTGGTTTACTATTCTACAGCACATTGTACTGAGGTAGCACAGGCAACCCCATTCTCGCATCCTATGGCACAACTGTATAAGGGGAGAAGTGCTTTCCTCCCGGCAAGCTCTGTGCAAGCTAGAATATGGCCTCATATATATATATATATATATATATATATATATATATATATATATATATATATATATATAAAGTCTTCCTCTGCTTTAACAGCTAAGCATTTTATACTGCCATTTCCCACAGATTTTACCTCAGATGCTTCATAAAAATAGCTTTCATTATAGTCATTAGAAATTCACATTTTTCATAAATCTTTTACTTGGAGAGAAAGCACAATGCACTTGGAAAATTGTGTATTATATTCTTATGATTGTTTGCAAAATGAATCAACAGAACACTCTGTTCATAAGTATTCAGGAACCAGCTGAAAATACCTTTCTTCTGCACAAGCTTTAGTGTTTTAAAAAATATGATTAATTTATCCCAGGCACTGAAGGCAGTTGACTTCTAGCTGTGTGAAGGTTAGAGTTAGTATGGACTGGAGATATACAACCTTCCCCTTCTGTTCAACAAATAAGCATAATTCCTGACCTAAAGATACAACTGCCCAGCTCTATGTGAATCTCATTCCTCAGAAGTTAATGAGCAGTGTAGTGATCCACTTGTCAGAAATGGCATGTGCTATTGAAAGATACAAAACAGAGATCCTTGATCTTGCAATTTAGAAAAGATTAGTAACTTAGATATTGTCCTTGCCATTGATTAGCACGTTTATAGACCAGTAATACAGTATGACATAGCAGGACTGGTATGCAAACATGACTGTCTCTCTAAATGGTGAAATCAATATTTTTCTCAAATAATCCATATGTTCTTTAAGATTTTTTTAAAATCTCATATATAACAGGCAAAAAAAGGAGTCAGAGAAAGAGATTACATTGGTTATGCTCCAGTACAATGAAGTATCTACTAGGCAATGTGATGGAACAATGCAGCAACGTTTTGCAGCAAATTTCAGAGTGGAAGCGATGATTATTTAGACTGAATAATCTAACAGGGAGAAGAAAAAAGAAAAACAAAAAAAGATTATTGCTGTTTTAGCATACAATTATGTTAAAGACATAAGCTGGAAGAGAACAAGGAGCTATGCTAGAATATTTTGCATCTTTGATTCAATTTGTTTATCGTCAGATTAAAGGAGTAGGCAGGATGTCTAAGCAATGCTGGAATGTATTATCTTTACATCTGACATCTGGAAGGAAAATGGAGTCCAGGCCAATAGCAACGCTTCAAATATAGGACCAGCTACTCAAAAAGAAATATCAAATTGACAGTTTATGAAACAAACTCATAAAGGCCAATATCTATAATGCATTTTAGATGGAAATCTACTGTTTTAACAATCACACAGGCTTTTATTTTCAAATTTAATTTTTAAACTAAATCTGACATTGTCAAACTAATGGAATTCTGTATTCAAAACATTTATATAGACAGTTTCCTCACCTTAGAAAGAGACAAGTTGCTCTTTATGGACTTATGCTGCAAAGTGCTGAATCCACAACTTCTACTAGATTCAGTGGGAGTGGTAGAAACTCACAGCCCCCAGGGATCCAACCCCAGATCAATAAATACTGTAAAGCAGTGTCACAAGGTATGCCCACCCTGTCCCCCTATGGAAAGGATCAAGGGTGTGACAGCCCTGCAGTTAAAGTCCACCAGATTGTCCTTGGACTTAAGACAGTACAGTATTGCCTAATGGCCAGGGTCAATATGACTGCCCTTGGTTTCCGGGTGGTGTAGCCTAATGGCCAGAGTTAATATGGCTACCCTTGGGTTCAGGACTATGCGGCCTAATGGTCAGAGTCAATATGGTTGCCCTTGCATACAAGGCTGTACCACCTAATAGCCAGCATCAGAAGATGCCACTCGGGGGTGTGGCAGCTGGGGAAGGGGGACCCAGACCCTCCCTACTCCACCGGGCCCCGACCCAGGGCCCTGCCAGTGGTGAGTGTGTTTGCCACCGAGTCAGCGGGGATCCTGTCGCAAAGTGCTGACCTTTCCTGGGGGGTTATGGCTAGCCCCTTCCCTGGGCCACTTCCTGCCTAGTCTCCTGAAACCTCAGTCCATATCTCGTAGGAGTCTCTGGGCTCCTCGGTACAGGTAGCTTCCTGGGACTCTTCAGTCAGACAGCCATAGGCAAGTAGACTGAGCTGGACAGCTCCCTTTTATACTGGAGCAACAGTTGGAGCATGCCTAGCATGGCCAGAGGGGTGGGACTTCCTCCACCCATAGTGTGGGGTTAATCCCTTCTTTTCCAGTGTGGGGTATGCACATCCCGTCACAAGCAGAAAGTAGAAAAGGCACCTATAAACATTTTGAGGCAAACCTGCCTTTGGTCCATTTGTAGTACTCTTATTTGTCAAAGGGAATATTGCCCCAAAATGGATGGTCGGGCATGTTTTTTGTTTTATCCTGTCGGAAAACAATATATAAAGAGTAATGTGTATTACCTTCTTTTTCTTACATATCTAATAATAATCTAACAATGTGCACCATTCATCTGAAGATCTCAAAGCACTTTACAAACACCAATAAATTGAGCTTCATGTCACTCTTATGACGTATTCTCCACATTGTATGAATGAGGAAACTGAGACTTCAAGATTTTCAGGAACGGCTTCTCTGACATTTTAACTTTTCTCAACTCTCATTGACTCCCCTAGGAGCTAAGGGTGTCCAACACTTACAGGATCAGATCATCTGGTGAATCAGTGCCACAGCAAGTTCAGTGACGCTAGTAATTTTTTTCTTCATCATGTCCTAAACAAGGCTCCATGTCAATTGGAGAAAACCTGTACCTCAAAATATCCATTTTAGTAAAAGGAAGTGGATGGAATATACAATGGGAAATGATCTATTCCTCTTCTTATAGAGAGGTATGTATTTTAAGATGGTGGTTAGTACTTCCCCAGTGCAGGAACACTATCAGCATTACAATATATTCTGTATTACTCATTTCTACTTTTGAATGTCAACAGTTTAAGCAAACAACATATGCATGTTTGCAGCAGCCTGTTCTGGGGTGATATAACCCCTCTGGATGACTTGGCAGAGCTCTGTGCTCCTTTGACTGTTGAAGTGTCAGTCAGCAACTAGATTTCTTTGCAGAAAAGTCCATTTTGAAGTTTACTGGTCTATATGTGAAGACTTTACACATTCTTTGACATATATATATACAGGTGGGGATAGCAGCTCTGTAATTAAGACCGTCCAACACTCTTGATTATAATACTCTGTTTTTGGTTGCTTACAACTTAGACAAACATAAACTGTCCAGGTAGAATTTTTCTATGTCACGTGTCTGCCTGAGGCTGATTTTTTTTTTTTTTGGAGGAAGTTTCACTGAAAACGATTCAGCCGTTTATCAGAATAAGATTAAGGAATAATATGTGTGGTGTACGCATTAAAGAAGTCTTAACAACACTTTTGTTGAAAACCTCTCGCACCTCCA
The DNA here is from genome assembly GCF_965152235.1 of Eretmochelys imbricata. Classification (NCBI taxonomy): domain Eukaryota; kingdom Metazoa; phylum Chordata; order Testudines; family Cheloniidae; genus Eretmochelys; species Eretmochelys imbricata. Next base: position 87,795,310 of record NC_135572.1, on the reverse strand, counting down.
TGCTTTAGAGCAAAGGCTTGAAATTTTGCAGGGGCATTTCCCTGATGTCAAGGATGTGCTGTTAAGCAGCCTCATGAAAATGATACCAAGTTATGAGTCTCCAGAGAATACAAGTTTACACGTGCTCAGACCGGTTAGAGTTTAGCAGCTTTAAGATGACATCTGTGCTGAGAATGCCTTGTCCCTGGGATGCAGGGGCTAAGTAAGATGTTCCCTGCATTTGCTCCTACCAGTTGCAAGTTGGAAAAAGCCAGCATTAAGGTTGCCTGTGCAAACTTGATTTGCCCCCCGCCCCTTGGTACCCATTATGATACAGTCTATAATTACATATTATTTTTCCCACAAGAACCTTGCCACCTTTAGTGACTGGATAATAATTCATTTGAGACTGGAATCACTTTTGTGTACTTTTTCTTTGTGTCCATGTATTTCTAAGCAAGCAGCTAACAAATTGATCATTAAGTTCTTTGCTTGGGTTGACCTTGAACTTTACTTCATACTGACTTCCCAACATAGCCATTGTTTCATCCAGTCTTTAATTTAACTTAGATGCCTTTGTTAATTATTTATTAAATATGTTCATAAATTAATACTAAAAACTATTATCCTGAAATTTAGTGGTTGCAGTCTCCCAGCAAACAGAACCTCCTCTGAAGATGACTTTTGTCATTCAAGTCTTTTCTATGTATGGTAATTTAAGTAGCATTCATTCTTGATAGAGTTTCTCATTTTAATCCTTTACAGAAGCTTGATTTCTTGCAAAAGACGTTAATTTCTATAACTTCAATAGGGTAATGGTAAATTATAACCATAAACCATCATTCCACATTTTAGAGTAAGCCATTCACAAAAAAAGATAAAGGGACATTCCTCCATCACAAATTGAACCAGCATTTGTGGTTAGTAGGCAAATTGTTTCTCAAGCATGGAAAACTAATGCTCTTTGAAGCACAGGGAACAGTGTATGCTTCCTGTATCAGAGGTTCAGACTATAAATGATTAATATACATATTAATCATTAATAAAAACCATTCTGTGAGTGTTGTCATCACAGTACGCTGTGTTCTTCAGCCCCACTTTCTGATATACTGCTGAGGATCTAAAATAGAATATAAGTGAAAACCATCTGCAATACTGAAAAATAAGAGATAGTAATACAGCATACTTATATATTTCGTGTAGGCCTGTTCCCTCTTACTTGGTTGTTCCTGCACAGGAGACAGAATAAGTTTCAGTTTGCTGACTTTCCTTGTTGTTATTCAGTGTGGTAAAAGATTTTCTCCCTCATAGAAAAGACCTGAAATTCTGACTCCGAATCACTTGGGATCTTGGGAAATCCACTGGAAGCAAGGGATTTCTGTTCCGAAAATGCTGCCTGGAGCCCAGTCTTCCTTAGCTTCCTGGACAGCATTACTCCTCTAGAAGCCATATTGCCAGGCATTCCCTGGAACCTGCACAAGTTTCTGACTTTGCCTTCAGTAACATGTGAGGCTTTGTACCCCAGGTTTTATGGGAGGAAAATTAAGAAAACTGGTAAAAACAAGCTAGTTCTGCAGTGCTGGATCAGGTATCCATGCCACACCCTCTCCCAACCTATAGAGCTGGAACCCTTTGCATTGTGGTGAACACAGAGCTCAGGGAGTCTACCCTTATGAGCATCCCATTTAGAATCCATGAACACAGGTTCCCCAATGCCTTTGGAAGGAAGCATTTGACCTATAGGCTTGTGAGGGAGCAGAAAAACTGCCATCTAGCACAGCGGGGGTTAAATAAAACCTTTGGGTTCAGCTAACCCTGCCCTGATATGCCTGCAGCCAATGCCAGGTCTGGAGAAGGGGAGAAAAGAAGGTAACCTGGCTCAGTTGGGGGCTGACTGGCCAGGAGGTAGGAACTCTCTGTCTGCCAGCCCGAAGGGACATATCAGTGACTTGCCAGGCAGAATAGCCACTTAAGGCAAGTAAGGCTTCCCCTGCCAAGGGAAGCCTGCAAATAAGCCCCACCTGTGGGGCTACTGGCCTAGGGCCACATGCCAAACTAAAAAGACTTGTAGGAAGTAGCCCAGGGAACCCAGTCTTGACCCTCCATCAGGTCAGAGACCCATTTCTCCTGTTTAGGGGCTGAACTTCACAGGGTCTGAGCTGGGACCCTGTGGAAGAGGGAGGGCCAAGATCTGCCTGCCATTCCCTCTGGCCTTGCAGATGCACTAGGCTGCCTGGCCGTGGAAGACCCTATCACAAAACTATATAAAGAAAACCTTTCCTGTGTCAGATATTGAAATTACATACTATGAATACATATCAATGGCTAAGACTGTAAAAAGGAGGAATAGCGTGAATGGACTAGTTTCCAGTCCTTTAATGAACTTGAAACCGTACTATTTTGATCCTCCACAAATACCATATCGAACACCAGGCCAGACCTGAAGAAGAGTTTTGTGGGAATAGCTAATTAAGCTACTTGCAGCCTATGGAGGGGAGGGGAGGGGAACAGCATATGCCGGCATCATAGCCATTGGGACAGCTCCCGAGCTCAGTTTACTCAATGGACATCTGGAGTAACTCAATTGGCTTCAAAAGAATTACTCTGGAGTTACTCAAGATTTACATTATTGTAACTCGGGCTGTCAAGAGAGTAAAATAATTAATTGTGATTAATCGTGAAATTGAAAAAAATTAATCATGATTAATTGTGCTGTTAAACAATAACAGAATACCATTGATTTAAATATTTTTGGATGTTTTCTACATTTTCAAATATATTGATTTCAATTACAACATTCAATACAAAATATACAGTGCTCACTTTATATTTTATTTTTATTAGAAATATTTGCACTGTAAAAAAACAAAAAAAATAGTATTTGTCAATTCCTCCATTACAAGTACTGTAGTGCAATCTCTTTATCATGAAAGTTGAACGTACAAATGTAGAATTATATACAAAAAACTTGCATTCAAAAATAAAACAATGTAAAACTTTAGAGCCTATAAGTCCGTTCAGTCCTACTTCTTGTTCAGCCAATTGCTCAGACAAACAAGTTTGTTCACATCTGCAGAAGATAATGCTGCCCGCTTCTTGTTTACAATGTCACCTGAAAGTGAGAACAGTAGTTCACATGGCACTGTCGTAGCTAGTGTCACAAGATATTTACGCGACAGATGTGCTAAAGATTCATATGTCCCTTCATGATTCGACCACCATTCCAGAGAACATGCATCCATATTGATGATGGGTTCTGCTCGATAATATTCAAAACAGTGAGGACCAATGCATGTTCATTTTCATCATCTGAGTCAGCTGTTACCAGCAGAAGACTGGTTTTCTTTTTTGGTGGTTCTGTAGTTTCTGCATCAGAGCACACCTCTTTTAAAACATCTGAAAGCATGCTCCACACCTCGTCCCTCAGATTTTGGGAAGTACTTCAGATTCTTAAACCTTGGTTTGAGTGCTCTATCCATCCTTAGAAATCTCACATTGGTACCTTCTTTGCATTTTATCAAATCTTCAGTGAAAGTGTTCTTAAAATGAACATGTGCTGGGTCATCATCTGAGACTGCTATAACATGAAATATACGGCTGAATGAGGGCATACAATTCTCCCCCCAAGGAGTTCAGTCACAAATTTAATTAACACATTGTTTTTTTAACAAGCATTATCAGCATGGAAACATGTCCTCTGGAATGGTGTCTGAAGCATGAAGGGGCATCCAAATGTTTAGCATATCTGGCATGTAAATAGCTTGCAATGCCAACTACAAAAGTACCATACGAAAACCTGTTCTCACTTTCAGGTGACATTGTAAATAAAAAGTGGGCAGCATTATCTTCCGTAAATGTAAACAAACTTGTTTGACTGAGCAGTTGGCTGAATAAGAAGTAGGACTGAGTGGACTTGTAGGCTCTAAAGTTTTATACTGTTTTGTTTTTTGAGTGCAGCTATGTAACAAAAAATCTACATTTGTAAGTTTCACTTTCACGGTAAAGAGATTGCACTACAGTACTTGTATGATGTGAATTGAAAAACACTATTTCTTTTGTTTATCATTTTTACAGTGCAAATATTTGTTATCAAAAACAATATTAGGTGAGCACTGTACACATTGTATTATGTGTTGTAATTGAAGTAAATATATTTGAAAATGTAGAAAAACATCCAAAAATATTTAATAAATATCAATTTGGATTCTATTGTTTAACAGTGTGATTAAAACTGTGATTAATCACAATTAATTTTTTGAGTTAATCCTGTGAGTTAACTGTGATTAATCAACAGCCCTAATTGTAACTGATATTTGAATCGGGCTCACTCTATAGCTCACTCTATAGCTCCTGTTAGTTAATAAACTATATTTTCTGTATTGGCTATATTATTCTGGAATCTTTGGAGAACAAAGACCTGAGTCACCACGAAATTCATCCAATTTTACACAAAAAATAACTCATATGAAATCAATGTGTAGAGCTGGAGTAGCACGAGGGTTATTCATGGCAAGTGGCTCTTTATCTTTTATTTCCATGAAGTATAAGATGGTGAACTGAAAGATTGGATCAACATCCTATCTTCTCATCTGTCCATTCCTCTGGCCAGTAACACAAACACTACTATGTTTCAGATGTAAAGAGAAGTGGTGTTTATTAGAGATAGCTGAACATTTTCCAATGGAGCTTTTTTTGTTGGGGGCTGGGAGATTGGAAAAAATGCCAGTTTGGCAAAAGCAGGATATCTCATGAAAGCATGTTGATTTTTCACTAAATTTCATTTTAAAACAATGGAATGGAACAATGTAAGAAGGTTGACTTCAGAACAAAACAAAAAATAAGATTTTGTTTTGTGCAAAATGTTGTTGGTTTTTGTTCATGTTTTTTCTTTCTGTTTTAGAACAGAAAATAATTCAAAATGGTGGAATTTCATGCAAAACTGACAATCCATTTCCACCCAGCTTGACTAATTATATAGAAGTTTCTCAGATGAATTGTATTTTGAAAGGTTTTACAAGTGAAAGATACTGTTGTGTTTCAAATGATTTATACTCTGGCTCTGAAATCAGTATGCTTTTTCAAGTCTGGAAGGTGAGTCATGGGAAAAGAGAATATATATTTTAACCCAGTTAAAATAATTAAATTATAGTGAATTAATATGTGAATTAATGAGAAATCAAGTCTATTCATTAATGTCACACCACATAACTACATTAGGCCTCTGGAAAGAAAATGACTGGTGTATAGAATCCTTGATTACTAAATACCATGTCTCAGGAGGAAGAGTGGTGCAAGGTCTTGAGCTTTCCTCTCAAAGCAGATATATTTCTCTTATAACTCTGTAGTTTTGCATCTCCAAAATAATGATTCCATTAGCATGGAAATGTGAACAGTGTTAGTACAGGGCCTTCCTCCCTCTGATAATAAGCAAACAACCACCGTCCTACAATTTCTGGGAGGGCACCTGTTGGATTTTCTTTTTATCCTATGGGAAATAAAAAGCCAGCTCTGATACAACTGAAATGCAATGACTTAAACAGGATGAAAGCACAAACTTCCGCATGCTTTTGTCTTTTAGAGATTGCCTATACAATGGTTTGAAACACCAAATCTTTACGATTCAAAGAGGACAACAAAATAATTAATGATTAAAGACCACATTTTGGACCCCTTACTCTGACGGATGAGAATCAGTGGGACTCCTTATGTGAGTAGCTGCTCATCATTCTGAGTAAGGAAGGTATTGACAACTTGGCCCTAGCTTCTTTATTAAGATTCTATTGGATATTTATTATCTCTCGAGTTCCTACTAGTTTTTGTCATGTAAACTTAATCCCGGTCTCTTTCTTTCATTATTATGTGATTTATCACAAGAAGATGGCAACAGAATTCTAACTGTTCTGTGAATGTATTTTGCTGAACTACTTCGGCCAGCTAAGTATTCTGTGCTATGACCTGCTGGCTGCTTCACCACTTTTTTTTGTCTGCAGCCTCAGATGTGTCAGGGAAGAGTGGAATAGTTAAGGCAATCAAACTATGAAGAGGTCAGATTAGTAGCAGTGCATTTCTGTGTTGTATATTGATCACGCTGCACAGGTTTTGAGCCTTGCGGGATAGTGAACATTGTCATCACAAGGACAAAAAATGATGCAATTAGAATTTATTCTGGCAACATATTGTGTGGAGGTTGAAACACAGTGCAAATGTTACCACTTCTTATAAACTTGGTAATGTTACCTAGAGCTTCCTCCTGTGATACCTGACCAAGAGATGCTAGCAAAACAAATAATACTCACAATTTTGTTTGACTAAAATATGTCAAGTTTTTTCTCATGTTAAAAATATTTGCATTCACAAAGCAGCAGAGACTAGATCCACAAAGGGATGTAGGCATTGCAATGCCTGTCTCTTCAGCACCCTGCTGTCCAGTGGAATTCACAGCCCTGATATAGGTGTCAGGACCCAGTCTCTACAACAGTGGTTCCCAAATTTGTTCCGCCACTTGTTCAGGGAAAGCCCCTGGTGGGCTGGGCCGGTTTGTTTACCTGCCGCATCCACAGGTTCAGCCGATCACAGCTCCCAGTGGCTGCGGTTCGCTGCTCCAGGCCAATGGGAGTTGCTTGAAGTGGCGCAGGCCGAGGGACGTACTGGCCGCCGCTTCCAGCAGCTCCTATTGGCCTGGAGCAGTGAACCGCAGCCACTGGGAGCCGCAATTGGCTAAACCTGCGGACGCGGCAGGTAAACAAACTGGTCCGGCCCACCAGGGGCTTTCCTTGCACAAGTGACAGAACAAGTTTGGGAACCACTGCTCTACACAATTCAGGGAGCGAATTAGACATATGAAAAAGAAATCCTCAGAAGTCAGCAAGCTAAGTGAGAACCTCCTAAATTAGCCTAAGAAATCCCAAGGAGAAGAGTTTGGCTTTGACCCTCCACTTCCCTGGGAGAAAGACACCTCCCTTTGCTCAGAATTCATTCTCCTGGAGTTTCAGAGTGGTAGTCGTGTTAGTCTTTATCAGCAAAAACAATGAGTAGTACTTGTGGCACCTTTGTTAGTCTCTAAGGTGCCAAAAGTACTCCTCGTTGTTTCTCCTGGAGTTATGCACCTCAGGATCTGTCTCCACTTAAAAGGCTACAGTGAAAGTTCAGTGAAAATGCTTCCTGGGAGTTCAGAAAAGCAGACTTTGACTCCCTTAGGAACTGATGGGCAGGATCCCCTGGGAGGCTAATATGATGGGGAAAGGAGTCCTGGAGAGCTGGCTGTATTTTAAAGAAGCCTTATTGAGGGTGCAGGAACAAACTGTCCTGATGTGCAGAAAGAATAGCAAATATGGCAGGTGACCAGCTTGGCTTAACAGAGAAATCTTTGGTGAGCTTAAACACAAAAAAGAAGCTTACAAGAAGTGGAAACTTGGACAGATGACTAGGGAGGAGTATAAAAATATTGCTTGAGCACGCAGGGGTGTCATTAGGAAGGCCAAAGCACAACTGGAGTTGCAGCTAGCAAGGGTGGCTAGCTAGGGATGTGAAGGGTAACAAGAAGGGTTTCTACAGGTATGTTAGCAACAAGAAGAAGGTCAGGGAAAGTGTGGGACCCTTACTGAATGGGGGAGGCAACACAGTGACAGAGAATGTGGAAAAAGAGAATGTGGTCTTCACAGACAAGGTCAGCTCCCAGATTGCTGCACTGGGCAACACAGTATGGGGTGGAGGTGAGCAGCCCAGAGTGGTGAAAGATCAGGTTAAGGACTATTTAGAAAAGCTGGACATGCACAAGTCCATTGGGCCAGATCAAATGCATCCGAGGGTACTGAGGGAGTTGGCTGGTGTGATTGCAGAGCCATTGGCTATTATCTTTGAAAAGTCATGGCCGATCGAGAGAGTTTCTGAATGATTGGGAAAAGGCAAATATAGTGCCCATCTTTAAAAAAGGAAAGAAAGAGAATCCAGAAAATTACAAACCAGTCAGCCTCACCTCAATCCCTTGAAAAATCATGGAGCAGGTCCTCAAGGAATCCATTTTGAAGCACTTGGAGGAGAGGAAGGTGATCAGGAACAGTCAACATGGATTCACCAAGGGCAAGTCATGCCTGAGCAGCCTGATTGCCTTCTATGATGAGATAACTGGCTCTGTGGATATGGGGAAAGCAGTAGACATGATATATCTTGACTTTAGCAAAGATTTTGATACTGTCTCCCACAATATTCTTGCCAGGAAGTTTAAAAGGTATGGATTAGATGAATGACCTATAAGGTGGGTAGAAAGCTGGCTAGAGTGTAGGGCTCAATGGATAGTGATTAACAGCTCAGTGTCTAGAGGGCAGCTGGTGTGCCCCAGGGGTCTGTCCTGGGGCTGGTTTTGATCAACATCTTCATCAATGATCTGGATGTTGGGATGGATTGCACCCTCAGCAAGTGTGCAGATGACACTAAGCTGAGGGAGAGGTAGATATGCTGGAGGGTAGGGATAGGATCCAGAGTGACCTAGACAAGTTGGAGGATTGAGCTAAAAGAAATCTGATGAGGTTCAACAAGGAAAAGTGCAAAGTCCTGTTCTTAGGATGGCGGAATCTCATGCACTGCTACAGGCTGGGGACCGACTGGCGAAGCAGCAGTTCTACAGAAAAGGATTTGGAGATTACAGTAGATGAGAATCCGGATATGAGTGCCCTTGTTGTCAAGAAGGCTAATGGCATACTGGGCTGCATTAATAGGAGCACTGCCAGCAGATTGAGGGAAGTGATTATTCCCCTCTATTGACATTCAGAGGCCACATCTGGAGTAGTGTGTCCAATTTCGTGCCCTCCTCTACAGAAAGGATGTGGACAAATTGGAGAGACTCCAGCAGAGGACAACAAAAATGATTAGGGGACTGGGGCACATGACTTATGAGAAGAGGCTGAGGGAACTGGGCTGATTTAGTCTGCAGAAGAGAGGAGTGAAGGGGGATTTGACAGCAGCCTTCAACTACCTGAAGGGGATTTCCAAAGAGGATGAACCTAGGCTGTTCTCAGTGGTGGCAGATGACAGAACAAGGAGAAATGGTTTCAAGTTGCAGTGAGGTCTTGGTTGGATATTAGGAAACACTATTTCACTAGGAGGGTGGTGAACCACTGGAATAGGTTACCTAGTGAGGTGGTGGAATCTCCATACTTAGGTGTTTTTTAAAGTCCAGCTTGACAAAGCCCTGGCTGGGTTGATTTAGTTCGGATTGGTCCTGATTTGGGCAGAGGGTTGGTCTCTTCCAACCCTAATGTTCTACGATTTTATTATTCTATACCTATGCCAATGGGAGAGTTTCTCTCATCAGCCTAGGAAATCCAATTCCCTGAGAGGCAGTAGGTATGTCGACAGGAGAAGCCCTCAGGTCGGATATGATGGCTACTACATAGACATCAGGGCCATGGCTTTGCCTCCTGTATCCCCTTTGTGGTATATTATCACACTACAAGCTGTAAGGTTTTATTTGACAGCCTTGTAGCTTCAGAGTAAAACCACACTATTGGTGTAAAAAGTGTACAGTGCATTCTATACACAAGTGAAGTGCATCTACACTAGAAGGTTGCACTGGTACAACTATGTATGTGTAGCTACGGCAATGCAACCCACTCCTCCTACCACTACGACCCTGGTGTATACAACACCTGAGTAGGGCTGATTTAAAACTGAAGCCATGATTCTACACTTTTGTCATACTGCATAGCCCAATTACTATGTGTATACACCAGTGTTACTTAATGTGAGTATGACATGCAGAAATGGGCCACAGTTACCTAGGATTGAAGATTTTGAAAATCCATCTTTACTGTAAGTCCATTGCTTATTAAAATGTTAATATATTAAAATAATTTGAATAAAAATGTAAGCACATGCTGCACACTCACAGCACCAGGTGTATCCAAGAATATTCTAGCTTTTGGTGGGAATTTACATAGGGCTGTGCCCTCTTTACAGTATGCATGTTTCCACTGAGGCTAAATTAACATAATTAAAGATGATGACACAACAGCCCAGATATGTAAATGCAGAATTGTAATAATAATAAAATAGATATGGGAGAAGAAGGACAGCTTTGGCATTAAGGCACTCAAGAAATATGGCTTCATTTCCTGCCTCTGCCACCAACTTCCTGTGTGACAACTGGCAACTCACATTGTCTGTGCCATCTGTAAAATGGATACGTCTGTTTGCTTTGTCCCACCTTTTGTCTGTCTTGCTTCTTCAGGTGGCAAGGCCCAGGGTTAGTGTGTGTGTATACTGCTCGCAACACAATGGAACCTCTGTCTCAGTGCTGCCATAATCTTATATCTGTTCACAAATGCCCTCCGCCTTCAGTTACAGGATCCTGACAGCTGCCATTAACGCTGACTTCTGAGCAGCTCCGGGAGAAGAGACTGGCACTTTGTCCTTCATGCCTTGAGAGCAGGTCATTATCACCTCCTTCCCATTTGATCCATATTTATTTATTTACTATCTTATTAATGTTCAGCTCCTCTAGTTGCATTTTGAGCGTTTCTTCGGTGCCTGAGCAATTTTAACAACACCAAGGAGAAGTTGCAAAAGAGGCTTTTTTTTTAAAGAAGTGAAGAAGATGCTCTTTAGTCTCCTGGCCCACGTCCCAGTCTGAATTCACCATGCGCATCAATGTCAGCGACCCCTTGCCCATGTCATTACTCATGGTAATGGGGTCGCCCTTCTGGTATGACACTGGGAGCCTTCCCTGCTTCCCTCCCCAAACCTCCTTTCTCTCTGCTCTGTTCCAGGGGTTTGCTACAGGCTTTCCTCCCTCCTCCCTCCCTCTCATTCTGCACCTCTCCAAAGCTGCAGGGTTTTTTTTTTTTTCCCTCAGGAGAAGGGTTCCAGTTCCAATCTGACTACCCCCCTCCCCTTGACATGCACAGAGAGACAAAGTCAGAGCAACTGCCATGAGAAATGAATTAATGAGCCTTAATGTGGCGCCAAGTCTCCTTTCCCTATCTCCCCCCTCCCCCCCCCCAATGAAGCAACTAATATATTGCTTCTGACGCTTGTTGTCTCAGTAGCATTTTATTCCCCCCGCTCCGCTTGTTATTTATTGTTCAGACTTCATTTTTGGTCAGTTTCTTTTCCTTCCTCTCTCCCTTCTTCCCTCTCCTTCTAGCTCAACCACCCATATATATGGATTTTAGGCTTTCATATATATATATAACATCCGAAATGGCCACAGCAGTTGTTGCAACTTGTTTATTATCTAATTAAATTAGTTTGATAAGATCATCGGTGGTAGGTTGTCTAATTTAGTCGGAAATTGCAGACCTGGAAACCCTGGGACCAAATTAGCATGCAGTAAGGATGACTGGGTGCAGATGGCTTCCTGACTTTTCCTATAAATAGACCTTAAACCCACCAACCCCCCTTCCACCCTCAGTAGATGTTACATTCTGTGTCCTACCAGTACATTGCAAAGTTCACGAATGGAGCCAGCGCATCTGTCCGACTGAAGAGGTGCAAGCTCAGGACTGCCTGCAGACGCAGAAGGGACCCAGCGAATCAGGCTCTGTAATACTCCCATACAACCTCCTCCGCACGCTATTGCAAGGCGTTTGGGAACAAGGGTTTATGTTTGCACCATCTGAGATGCAACTGGTTATTTGCTTGTAGGCATCTGAACCCCGTCCAAATGATGCTGAAACTTTTTTTTTTTTTTTTTTTTTTTGTCGCCAGAGAACAAATTTTCCGCTGTGTAATCTATTTTGTCAGAAATCAAAAAGGTAAGCAGGCATCACATTTGCACAGAGAACTTAAATAGCAACCCGAAAAGACGTGGAAGAAGAAAAATAAGATCCAGTGCTGTCGATTTCAAACCCCTTCTTAAAGGAAATTCTATACCCTCCAGAAACAGGTAGATGAATTATCTACTGTGCGGCAAATCACTCCCCCCTCCCACCCTCAGCCCCTTCTCTGTGAACATCTAAATAATACCAAATATATAACACCATCATCCAGGGATCAACATTCCAAAGGGAACTCCATAAAACCATCAAATCCAGCATGAAACGCTATAGACTGCAGGGGAGGAAGAGATGCATTTAAAATCAAGGTTAAAAATGGCGTGGAGTATAATTACCTCAAATTGCTATTCGCTTGACACCCTGACACTAATTTTATTCAAGCCATTGGGACCCAAAATAGGACGAAAGCGCTCTTCCCGGTTGCTAGAACAGGGGTGTGTGTGTGTGTGTGTGTATCGGGAGGCTAAGGGGGGGTGTGAAACTTTCCATCTCAGGAGGAAGAAAGAAAGAAATTAAATAATCAGTTTAGGGGAAAGTGTCTAAATAGATCGACAGCTTTAATGCCAACATCTTTAAGGCTTGCCCTGTACGTGGATTGATTTTTTTTTTCTCCAGCATTCCCTCAGCAGATGGATTTTTGCCACTGCAGCTCAGCAGAGGGTGTCAGATCTTTGAGAGTGCACCAGGTTGGAACGAGCAGAGCCTCTTAGCAACTCTCCCTCCGTGTGTGTGTGTGTGTGTGTGTGTGTGTGTAACTCAGAAACAGAAGAAGAAGAAAAAGGAAAGAAGAGAGACCGAGGAGGGAAAAGAGAGGAGGGAGAGAGAGAGACTGACAGAGAGAGAGGCGAGGACAAGAAGAAGGGATCGGAGGAGAGGAGAAATGGACAGCCAAAAAACGCAGCGATTGCAGAATTTTTGCAGCGCCATTGGTTCGGCATCCGGTCCTTAGGCTGGGGCGTGATTTCAGCACCAAGGGGGACTGGACAGCACCCAGAAGGGGACTCCTGGGCACCGAGCAGCGGCGACGACAGCAGCAGCAGCAGCAAGGAGCCCGGCTTTGCAACAGAAAAGCAAGGTCAGTCCGAAGCAAAGCCATGCACACAGGCAGCTCTTCTCTACCACCGCTGCACTCCCTGCCTGCTTCTCTCTAACATGCAGTGGCTGCTTATAATTACTAGCATTATTCCTGTTCTAATTAGCGAAGCCGGCCAACAGAGATCTACTTAGCTTTTTCGGGAGGTTTCAGGAGGGGTTGAGGACGGGGATTTTTTCTACTTTTTGTGTGTGTGTGTGTGTGTGTGTGTGTGTGGCGTGCCTTGCAGTACGTGCCTGGATAGTTTCTGGATATAATTATTGACTGGTGACTGGGCTGTTGCAGTGTATGTGGGGGGAAGAGAAAGGGATACAGAAGAAAAGAAATCGTCCCCCACCCCAGTCTACCTACCCCCCACGTTTTTTTTTTCCCTTTGGTGGTGGTTCGGACATCTCCTCTCTTGAATGAACTGGAATTGGTTTCGGTGTGAGGATGATGGTTGCCGTTACTTTGTGATGAGATCGGGGATGAATTGTTCGGTTTAAAAATGCTGCTTTGGATTCTGTTGCTGGAGACGTCTCTTTGTTTTGCTGCTGGAAACGTTACAGGGGACGTTTGCAAAGAGAAGATCTGTTCCTGCAACGAGATAGAAGGGGATTTGCACGTAGACTGTGAGAAAAAGGGGTTTACCAGCCTGCAGCATTTCAGCGCCCCAACGTCCCAGTTTTACCATTTATTCCTGCATGGAAATTCCCTGACTCGACTTTTCCCTAATGAGTTTGCTAACTTTTACAATGCAGTCAGTTTGCACATGGAAAACAACGGTTTGCATGAAATTGTTCCTGGGGCTTTTCTTGGGCTGCAGCTGGTAAAACGTTTGCATATAAACAACAATAAGATAAAATCGTTCAGGAAGCAGACTTTCTTGGGGCTGGACGATCTGGAATATCTCCAGGCAGATTTTAATTTATTAAGGGATATTGACCCGGGAGCATTTAGGGATTTAAACAAGTTGGAGGTGCTGATTTTAAATGACAACCTCATCAGCACCTTACCTGCCAACGTGTTTCAGTATGTGCCGATCACCCACCTCGACCTTCGGGGAAACCGACTTAAAACCTTGCCTTATGAGGAGGTCCTGGAACAGATCCCAGGCATTGCTGAAATTCTGCTGGAAGATAACCCCTGGGACTGCACTTGTGATCTGCTATCCCTGAAGGAGTGGCTGGAAAACATACCCAAAAACGCTTTGATCGGCAGAGTCATTTGTGAAGCTCCTACTAGGTTGCAGGGCAAAGATTTGAATGAGACCACAGAGCAAGAGCTGTGCAGGAAAAACAGAGTGGATTCTAGTCTAGCTGCTCCCCCTGCCGAAGAGGAAACCTGTGATCCTGGTCCCATTCCAACCCCCTTTAAAATACATGGCAAAGAAGATCCTGCCACTCCCGGGTCTGTTCCAAACGGAGGTACAAAGATCCCAGTCAACTGGCAAATCAAGACCCGACCCACTGCTGCAAGCTCGACAATTAGCGTGAAAAACAAGCTACCGACTAGCATGCCCTGTCCAGAGATTTGTAGCTGCGATCAGATCCCTGGCTCGGGTTTAAAGGTTAATTGCAACGAAAGAAATGTGAGCAGTTTGGTAGCTTTGAAACCCAAGCTGTCCAATGTGCAGGAGCTGTTTCTGAGAGACAACAAAATACATACAATCAGGAAATCCCACTTTCTGGATTACCGGAAACTTAACCTATTGGATCTGGGGAACAACAACATCGCTACTGTGGAGAACAACACCTTCAAGAATCTCTTCGAGCTCAGGTGGCTCTACATGGATAGCAACTACTTGGACACCCTGTCCCGCGAGAAATTCAGCGGGCTGCAAAACCTAGAGTATCTGAATGTGGAGTTTAATGAGATCCAGTTGATTCAGCCCGGCACCTTCAATGCAATGCCCAAGCTCCGAGTCCTAATCCTCAACAACAACCTGCTGAGGTCCCTCCCTGTCGATGTGTTCGCTGGGGTCTCGCTTTCCAAGCTGAGTATACACAATAACTATTTCATGTACCTCCCGGTGGCGGGGGTATTGGACCAGCTCACGTCCATCACCCAGATAGATCTGCATGGCAACCCATGGGACTGTTCGTGCCCGATTGTGCCTTTCAAACAATGGGCAGAGATGCTGCGCCCCAAGGTGGTCATGAGCGATCTGAGGTGTGAATCCCCAGAGGATTTCTTTAAGGAGGATTTCGAGTCCCTCTCCAATGACGCGATTTGCCCGCAGCTCAAAATCTCGCCCACCTTCACTTCCAGTCACAAAAACAGCACCGGGTTGGCAGAGACAGGGACTCACGCCAACTCCTACCTAGAGACCAGCCGGGTCTCCATTTCGGTGCTGGTCCCAGGACTCCTGCTGGTGTTTGTCACCTCCGCCTTCACAGTAGTTGGCATGCTCGTGTTCATCCTGAGGAACAGAAAGCGCTCCAAGCGGAGGGACGCCAACTCATCTGCATCTGAAATCAATTCCTTACAGACAGTCTGCGATTCTTCTTACTGGCACAACGGACCCTACAATGCAGATGGAGCCCATAGAGTTTATGACTGTGGCTCTCATTCTCTATCAGACTAAGAGCTGGGGTCGGACAAGGGGGAAAAAAAAGTAGGAAGCCAATTCAATTTCGCAGCGAGCAACCCAGTGGTTAAAGAATCCCTGATTTGAGCATTGCTGTCTCGTCTGCTAACGTCACTGCTAAATAACAATAAGGGACGGTTCTTAACCTAAACTACCTTCTGTGAAAATAACACACACACACACACACACACAAAGCAAAAACTGTGGCGTATTTCAGTGAGCGAAGGCCGTTTTTTTTTTCAACGCACGCTTTAAGGGTAGCCACACTGAGGCGGTGCTTCGTGCATCTGACTGTGCATTGCCTTAGTTTGCAATGGAAAGCAAGGATCAACTTGGTTAAAGTCTTGCAGGGGTACCATTGTTTTGTGGATTAGCCCCGTGTGGATGGGGGGAGGGGGGGTCGGGAGGGATTTGGTCGGTGGCCTCCTCCCCTTGATAACGAAGCAGGAGTGAAACGTTGCACGAAGGCATGAATGTATTTGTAAATAAACGACTGATTAAAACAAACAAACAAAAAGTGCTGCATGGCTCGCATGGATACAACGCACCCCAAGGATGCTCCTCCAGCACACAACTGGAAACAGCGTCTAGTTCACGCCACCATCCCTCTTACCTGATAAGTCCCATCGTATCAAACTTTCTATATACAAAATACAGTATAATAATAAAAAAGTGCCATTTCGCCATATTTTGTGTGATCGATAGGCAGTAGATAGAGATCGTACTTTTACTGTGGAAACAAACAAATGTAAAGATTTTATTTAAGACATATTTGCATGGATATGCTCATTGGTTCATTTTCTGAGTTGGGGGAGGGGATTTACTTTGCTGGGTGAAGTTTTCTTTGGTTCGGTTACCGCTTTTTCTTTCTAAATCTACATATCGAACAATGCCTTTCCATCTGAATGTAAAAGTTAGTACCCTTGGTTTCTATTATGGTAACCGTGTAAACATTCAAACAAAAACAAAACAAAATCCGAGGCAGTTAAGCATGACCAATTAATGTCACTCTAGTGCTCAGGCTGCAGAGTTTAATGGTAGACAATTCTGTGCTGTTGTAAATCTTACTATACCTTGAGGAAATCAGAACTGAGGAAGCAAGTGAAACTTACTAATTCTATTCGAGGATTTTATAATGGCATATTTTTTCAGTATTAAAGTGAAAATGTTTTCAACTCCGGGTCCTTACCATTTTTCCAGCACCTTTTCTTGCAAGTGGGTTATTTGGTTTAGGGGGGGAATATTCTGCTGAGTATCTCTCGCTCGCCCTCGCTTTCTCTCTTCCCATCACCGCACTATCCTCGATATAAAAAGATCACGCAGCACTTCTTTTCTGTTTTGTTTTGTAATGCGTCAGTGAATTCCTTTATTACTAGTACCGAGCATCGCTCGCTGCTGCTGCACACACTGCAGACATATTAGGAGTGTTAGTGGAAATTAAATTTAATTGACTCTCCCTACATCGATTTCATTCAGCCAAGTCCAGATTTCACTGGTCAGCATTTCAAACCCATACTCAGCCCCAATGACTGGCAGTCGTGTCTGCTGCTGGCGGTTTGGCTGGAATATCTGCCGGGAAGGGGGAAACTAATTAGCGAAGGGAATTTCCCATTCTTAGCCCCAGTGGCTGCACCCTTTAATATATTAATACTTGAACTAAATACATGTAGGTGATGCTGTCCAACTTCAAACCGATCTCCTTTGATTCCGGCCTCATATCAGGCAGGGCCCCTTAACTAGATGACACAAGGAAAGGTAGAAAGCCGCGGCAAACCAATTGCATCTCAAAGCTGGAGTCCCAGTGGAGATATGAAATAAATCAGTCACGTTGCTTCTGGCTTTCTCCAGGCAGAGAATCCTTTTAAAGAGTAAAACACCATACGGTACTAGCTAAACTTCAAATACTGATTCGGTATGCTTTATAGAAAATGACCATCTTTGGGATATGCGGTGGGAAAACAGACACACGTATACATCCACACACAGTGCAATGGATAGCTTGATACCCATTTTACAACGGGGTAGAAGGCTAACCGCTGTTCTAGCACCTCTAAAGAGTGGTAGAGTGTTCTTCTTGACCCAGGATCCTGGTTATGGAAAGATGAGAAGCCTCCTACAAAATGTCGGGATGTTTCATTGAAGTTGGTTTGTAAAAAGTTTTGGTAATAAAATATATTTTTTTTCTTAATACAAACCATTACTTCAGGGACCTTCACTATTTCTGATCACTTCTCCTTTGCTATAGTGATTCTTCTGCCAGAACATGTGGTGTTAAACAAAATGATGCAGTAAAGTCACTAGAGTCATTTGGATGATTAAAAAAAAGGTTAAAAGGTGTTTAAATGTGAGTTCGTAAGGCCTCCTTAGAACACCATCAGCTTCAGTTAACAGAAGATACAGCAGGCCTTTCTGTATAATGTGGGGTTGCCCTAGAATCAGTGGTATCTTGTTACCTTCCAAATAATTTCACTTGAGATTCAGTCAGAAAATCTAAAAGGCAAAGAAATTGTTCAATTGACATTCAAGCCCTTACATTTTGAAAGGGTAATGCATTTTTAACCCCAACCTGAGATTAACGTATTGGTGCTAATTTAAGAATTGTAGAATTTTTTAATGAACTAGCTATTAACCAACATATAATGAAGACCTCCAGGGTGCTTTTTAAAAAAGTATAAATGTACAGAAATAATAATATAAAATAACTGATGCACAGGTATATTAAATGACTATACATAGCTCACATATATGATTAAAATCATCAAATGTTTATTCATTTTTATAAAGTATAACTTCCTTGATAATAGTTATTATATAAGACACATACATAATACAAATGGAACCACAATGTTATTAGTTTATATTTATTTCATAGACTCTTGCTTTCTAACTTTTAGAAGAGTGTATAACTCTAGAAGTCATATGTGGTATGTGATGTATGTTGCTTCCAGTTGAATCACTCTTCAGTTCATCAAAAGAAAAGAGATTTCAGCAGGACCAGATGGAAAAAGAGGAAAGACGTAGATCTCGTGTTTAGTCCTGTAGCTTAAAACAGAGTATTTTCTGTCTACTATGAAGCTAAGAATAGTCTAGAACTTAATCTGTTGCCATAGAAATGTGTATTTGTATATATGGTAAACTTTTTCTTGCTTATTTAGCAGAAAGATGAATGAAGTTATCTAGTAGCAAGATGGTAATGTAGTGAATGGATGGTATGTATTTTTTTAGTATGTCTGTGCTATTGGAACTTCCCTTCACAGATGCGTGTATTTATATTCCTTTGTTAATTTTTACCTGTAGTGACAAGGTATTTTGTCACTTTAGTTCCATTAATTTGATAATGGAATGTTTCATATGCAGCTTGTAAGCTTGGGGAATAGCGGCTCAACTTCCGTAGGAGCTGAATCAGATCCTATGTGAGAAAGGAGAAAAGGCCTAGGCTGCTAGTCCATAGTAGGGTAAAACTCCCACTGACCTTAAAGTGTGGGATTTTTAAAAGTGCTTAACATAGGACTAATTGTGCCCCCAATGAAGTAAATGATAAAACATTCATTATCTACAATGGGAGCAAAGTTAGTCCAGTGTTGAGTGCTTTGGAAAACCCCACTCCAAGTGTCTAGTGAGATTCCAGGTATCTAGAGAAGATTTGATAGACTTCATATGTACAACAGTTTTTTCTGTATCATGTCTTCTGAAAGCTCTTAGATAAGCAGACATCTCTTTATGGTTTGGTCCATGACAATGCAAGGTGTAGAGGTTTAATTATAATATTTACCTCAGTTAGTATTTCGTTCGTTTGGGGTCTGTTTTTATTCGAGTATGATCCACATCCCTATAGTTTTAAATTATTGAGATCAGCAGACTGCTTGTATTCATGCTGAAACAGAGTTGTGTAAATATAATGGACCAGACTTTCTGCCCCAGCTCCATTCCCTTTGCATCATTCCTGCTGCACAATTGGTGTGGAAAGCCACCAGTATCTCCACAGCTGTTGATTCTCCTGGTGTAAGGAAGCCTCCAGGGGATGTAGCAATGGCTCACTGGCTCCTATACCAGCTTCCCTGTAGCTCTCATTTTAGGGGTGTGTCACACTCCAGCAATCTCCAGTTGGCATATGGTCCGTTGAACATCACTATAATCCTTTTAAACTACTCTAAACTGGGCTGGGGCTAGCTCCAGGGCCAGTGCAGTTCAAAGCCACCTCTCTGATGAGCCCCACTTTTTCCTGTACCAAGTTGATCTTGACCCAATAGAGAATGTGAGCCAATGTGGAGGTGTTGTAATATAATACACATAATATAATATAATCTTTAAATGACTAAGTCTAGCAAATTAGGGATCATTATCTGATCATTCAGCTAGTGATACAGTGCTTTCATTGGTAATTTACTGTTAACTCAAAATAGAAGCTAGTATTTAGCTCAATTGTTCAACAGCTTGAGGAACTGCCATCACATTACTTCATTATTGCAGGGAAAAATTGTGTGGTGAGTTCAGTAGCACCACTATGAGTAGGATACATTGGCATTGCTGTTCTGTGATTAATTACCTTGCCATTGCATTAAAGACATTGCATAGGACTGAGTGGCTTCAACTACCTGACAAAGATATTGAAAGTTTGCACATATTGATTTGAATATATTCTTCTGATATAAAATATAGGAGCTGATCCTTCAAGTGTTCACAGTGCAGAATTCCCAGAAGAGCAAATGGGAGTTCCATGTATGGAGCACTTGCTGGATCAAATTGGTAATTGCTGGTGGAGAAAAGAGCAGAAATATACAGCACAATTCTATGATATGCTGAGCCTCTTGAAAGGGGCAGGGTGCAGCCAACTCCCATTGGATTCGGTGGGACTGATAGATCTCAGCACCTTCCAGTCTTTGGCCTATAACTTGAGCACTAGGCTCCATTTCCCCACCCCCCACCCCCCTTTATAAATTGTTAATGGGCCTGATTGTGCAATTCTTTCTCAGTCCCATTAAAGTCAGAGAACAAATCCTGTGAGTTGTTATTGAGCACTTGCAACTCAAATTGATTTCCATTGAGGTTACTTTTGTTCAGCAGCACCTCGCAGGCTTTGGCCTAGTGGGAGCTGTGCCTGGATAAGGACTGTAGTATTTGGCTCACTGTTGATTCACTCTTCTTGAATCAGTTTGTATGCAGTGGTGGGACCTTTGATTTTTAATAAATTTCTACCTCCATGCAAAGCCCTCACAGGTATAGAGTGCACACTAGAACATGACAGCTCTTAAACTCTGACTTTTAAAAAAAAACAAATAATGAGGGGGTTAATACTCTTTATTTATTTCAATACAGATTTAGATCGTGAAGATGGTCAGTCACAGTTGAACAGTGCAGCCATGGGTAGCATTGTGGGAAACAGCTGGCAATTTAAGGTAGATGAACTATTGAAGTAATACCGAAAGTAATTGTCCAATGTGTAGGGCCCTAGAGTAGGATACTGGAGTTCTGAGTTTTAGTCCTTGCTCCGCTTCTGACCTGTGCGGTGAACTGGTAAAAGTCACTTAATTTCTCTATTTCCCCTCACAACTTGTCTTCTTAGATAGTTAGCTCTTGGGGGAGGAACTGTATGGGTATATGTACAGTGCTTGACACAGTGGGGCTCTGATCTCTGATCTGGGGCCTCTGAGTATTACTGTAATATAAGTAATAAATAACAATACTAAAAATGGGGGAGGGAGGCCCAGGAAGGAAAAATATAAAGTACAATAAAATAAAGCTACTTTAGGTTTAAGGCTCCAGTGTTTTTCCAATTTCTATAGTTTATCAGCCTGGTCAAATACACAGGTCCTGTAGAAAAGAAATATTTACCACATTTTTTTTTCTATTTCATTTGCCTTTTTCTGTGTCGTTTGCCTTTTTCAATCTATGTTTATTTAGATGAAGTCTCACCTCTTATGCAATAAGGTGATGAGGTGGATGATGACAGGTTCTTTGAGACAGGAGTCATATGACATGACCCAGCGGTAGCCGATAACTGATTGGGTTTTTGGTTTAGACAGTAATTGAATACTAGTATTAGTAAGAGATAACTTCAATGGAACAGAACACAAGAAAACAGTCTTCTGTCTCTACATAAATACCAAGGCAACACTGGGATCCTTATTGGGGCACACTGCTCCTGTGACAATGTAAATTTGCAATGGCTTTATTTCCGTTGACTTTGTGACTGATGTTGATGTTACATACAGTGGTGTAAATCAGGAGTATCTCCAAAGATGTCAGCTGAGTTTTAGTCTTTTTAAACCAATGCAAGTGAGATCAGAATTAAGCATTTTTAACATTACTAATATTAACCTGCTTCATGCTGCATATTTTATAGTATTTGACCAAAATTCTTCCTTGTGCCACTCCATGGATGTAACTGAGGGAAGAAATTAGCTTATTAGAGGGCACATCATCCAGGAAGTACAGTTTTAAAACTGCACTGTACATTTATGACTTGTCTGGTTTCTGACAATTTTACATTATTATCTGAATAATGGTCATCCGAGCAATAATGAGACTCACTGGCACGGATTTTTTCTCATATAACTGGCACTTCAGAACAACAAGGAATGCATTTCTGGTGTTTGAGAAATTAATGATGAGCTTTAGTAAATAATGTTGAAAAGCAAGTGGCTGCAAGAGTGGAAAAGTGCAATAATTCATAAGAAATGTATTAATGGACCTCATAGCTGTACAAAATAATTTTACAAATCAAAAGAAAGAAATCTCTCAGAACTGTGCATTTTGGGGGCATTATTGAAATGTTATAACAGCACTGTAGGCCAATCAGAAACTTCCACTTATCTGATACATTAAAGGTAAATGCTGACAACACCTGTTGGACCAAGACAGCTTTAACCTAAGTAGAATTTATTACTTCTTAAATTATAACTGAATTTAATATTTTAGCTTCAGTGGGAATTGTGCCTATGTAGCTGTGGGCAGAATCTTGGCCTGAAAGTGTAATGGTTTTAGGGGAGCAAGTCCCATTACTTTCAACTTCAATTTTGTACTTACAATAGTAATTTTATGGTATTAGCACGAAGGAGATGTTTGATGTAGAGATGGACTTGAATCACAAAGTTCATATCTATAATCAATTTGCACATATTTTGGGATTGGTTGGATCTAAGATTTTAGTTTGTCTCTTTATAGGTAGGGGAACAAGCTATAAAGTTCAGCTCTGGATCTGAACTTCTCCAAGGAGCAGGCTTGTTTTTGATCCAGTATTTTGGTTTAATTCATCTTTAGTAGTGTAGTGTTAAAATACAAATGGAATGTTGTATGTTTTAATTGATTATATTACTGCCAGTATTGGCTAATAGGTATAATGTGACTGACCATGTATTGTCTTAGCAATTTTACAGTCCAGTCCAGCTCCCTCTGAAGTCAATGACAGAAATCCCAGGTCAAACACAATACACGGTATCCTCATGATGCAACATTTGATAAAAAGAAAAGGAAAATTTTTAGATGGCAGCCAAAGTGAGATTTTTGTGCTATTTCTGCCAAGCCATAGATAATAAAAAGTCCTACCTGATTTCAGTCGACTATATTTAATAGATTCACAATGGTAATATTTGTTCTAATTTGATGATGTCTATTAAGTTGTTTTGTTTTGTTCTTTTTTTGTGGGGGAAGGGGCAAGTACTTAGTGTGGAAAGAAAGCACTTTTTTACTAGGCCTATTATTTTGGAACTTAACATTTTGTTGTTTCATGAGATTGGTAATAGGCTAATATTCAAATAAAATAATAATAATACTTTGCATTCCAAATAGAGCCTTCTTCTCTTATTACTTACACTGGTATTTCAGAGATGTACCTCCGTTGGCACCAGGGGAGTTGTCTTTGATTTAGACCAGTGTAAATGAGATCAGATTAAGGCTTCAATATATAGTGCCTTCCATCGAAAAAAATGCAAAGCACTGTATAACCATTAATAAATGTAGCCTCACATGATTATTTATATTAGGTATGGATAATAATTTATACATATCTATCTATCGATGGATCAATATAAATATCAATGCATAGGGTCAAATCCTACCCACCTTGCTCACACGAGTCCCATCAAAATAAATGGGACGACCTGAGCAAGATAAACAGGACTTGGCCCAAAGTGTCTCATCTCTAGAACATTACGTCAAATACATCTCATATCAGAGATAGTTGGAAGATGTTACTATCTGATGACTGTTTGTGAAATGAGTTGATGGTCTGAGTCCCATCCCTAGTCAACGAAAGTCTCTGTAGCACACACTAATTAATATCACTACAATCTAAGTGAATCAGCAAACCTACTGGCATTAACCACAGAAAGGTGAGGGATTTGGAGAATGAATCATGTTTTCACTCTTGAGTGACCTGGTCCTTTACAAGGGCTTGATCCAATTCTCCTTCAAGCCATTAATGGCCAAATTATCAAAAGTGCTTCGTACTGAATCATATATATATAACAGTGGCAGACGTTGATGATGAGCTTTCTGAAAATCTGGCACTTGGAATATTTTCACTGGTATAGCTCTGTTAATTTACACTGCTGAACACCAGCTGAGGATCTAGCCCAAGAAGAATTGTACTGGGCCCCAGATTAGGGTTGAGGTTTACTGTGAGGGAGTTTTGCAATCAGTGCTGTACCTGTTCTGTTGACCAAGAACAGATGTCAGTATTCAGAACCTTTAATTCTGGACTTTAACCTTTTAGGGTCACTAATAATTCACATAAAAATGTGAAAAATATCAAAATAATTTCACTGGGTTCAATAAGAATTCAGATTCACAGAAATGTTGTCAACTCCAAGAAAATTGTGATGATGGCTGATAATGAAAGTATTATGCTTCCCAATATTACTGCAGAAAACTCCTATTACACAAAATCTAGTCATACGAAAATGAGATGCCTACACTTTTCTCTTGAACATACTTTTGAAGTTGTGAAAAGAGGTAGTGGAACCCTTGACTGACTAAATCATGAATTGTTAAACAGGAGTCAAACTCATTATAAAGTTGTACTGTATCAGTCAGACCTTTTGCTGGAGTAAATCTGCTGGAGTAAATCAGTAGTTGTGCTGATTTACACCAGCGGAGGATCTGGTCTTTTATCTTTAGCATGGGCTAATACATTTGGCCTATTAGAATTCTACCATTGATGAATTTGGCTCATGTTGTTTAATTTCAGAAACATCAAGTGTGGTTTTAAATAAAATAAATGTGGTGGTTTGGCTTTTGTCTCTCTTGAACATCAGTCTGTACCACCCATCAGTTGTAAAAACGCTACATTGAACTGCTATGGAATACAGAGCCGAATATTTATTTATTTATTTTTGAAGTCTAAGACTGATGAAGCACAATACGGAATTGCGTACTGGATTTTTCAGTACATTAGGCAGTCTGTGTGTAACAAACAAAAAACAACTGGAGATTTCATCACTAATAGAATTTTATTCTTTACAAGTTAAACATATTAAGTTAATTCTGTAAGTAAATTTTAATTATTTTTCATGTTAATATAATACTTTAAACCAAATACTGTTCCTGGATATTATTTTCATTATTGCAATATCTTGCTTCATAGAATCAGTAGATTTATTAAAATTCTTATTGCACTGCACTACAAAATGGTAAAATAGTTTCAATTCATTAACTTTTCTCTGACTTCTCCATCTATCAAAGTGAAGTTGCAAGCTTGAATTGTATCATATAATTTGTGTAACAAGCCATTTGTAAATGATTGCATAGATCCTGTAGAACTTTCTAAACTGCAGTGGTATATTTTTAGCAATTTCCCACTACTGTGAAATAGATACATGGAAAATCAATTGTAATATGTCTATAAGCCTTCATGAAATGTGAAGGAAGATTTTTTGTCATGCCACTGCTGTAGAAATTATGAAAATGAACATTAGTTGTAATATAAAACCTCACCGATGACTTGCAAAATGGGAATTTTTGATTTGCACTTTAAGTCTGAACTTTAAGGGAAAATACACAGTCCAAACCAAAAGTAAAAGCAGTCTCAATTCTCTATCTCACTATTTTAATTCTTTCTGATAAAGAACCACAAATGAACAGTAAATACATATAGACTTTCAGATTGCTGTACATAAATGCTACCAAGAGAACAGAGAAAAGGTGAAGCAATGGTATTGTAAATAACTTTATTTCTAAGAAAAAAAATCTAATTCCTAGTAAATTGCTTAAAGTATGGATTAAACTATCCCTTCTAAATCCTGTTTGCATATGAGCAGCCAAGCCACACTTTAACTTGAGTCTTATTATGAGGTTTTTAGTTTTGCACCCACCCACCTCAGTGTTTGCAAAAGGGTGGCTGTACTTATGACTATGCTCACCAAAAAAATCTTAGCCCAATTCTGCTTTCATTTACAATTATGTCAATCAGCAGTGACTCTGTTAAAATCAATTTGGGTGAGATTTTCAGGTGGTGTAAATTGGCGTCATCATCTGAGGATCTGGCACAACAATTACTAAGTTATACCAATGTAAAACCTTTGTGAAACCAGAGTCAGGACTCATATGCTGTTTGCTTCATCTGTCACATGCCATGCTATAAAATTAGAGCCAGATCCTACATTCTTTTCATATTCAAAACGTCCACTATTTTCAATGGGACTTTTAGATATGCAAGGAATGCAGGATCGAGTTCTCAATATTCTGCTCTCAGTTGCACTTCCATTTTGGAATTACACTGGTGTAACTTAATTTAATTCATTTTGTTTACCACCCCACAACTTGTGAATTTGTTTATTGACACATAATAACAAAAATAATAATTACCCATCATGATGGAATAATTTGCAGTATACATATATAATTTTTAAAGTTTTAATCTTCGTTTTCCTATGATTGCAGAGGTCACTTTTGTAGATTCTATTCTAAAATATTTTAAGTATTTAGCACATTTGTTTTGAGTTTAGGTTGAATATGCTATTGGTCAGTGAGCTGACAGAATGGCTATGTGAATCAGAAATCCAAGGTCAGTTCCTTCTAATATGGACAAATCACTGGAGAGAGCAGGGGTCTAATTCTGGCCCTGATGAAGTCAGTAGTAGTTTCGCCATTTACTCTGCTGGGGCCAGGCTTTCACCCTAGATTGGATCTTGTCCCTTGGGAAGATTCCAGTGCTTCTATTCTTACATTTCTTTCCCCATGAATTACACTCTTCTTTGCAGGTAAACCATTCATGGAAACTATCCTGCTGGAAAATCTCAAAATAATTTAATTTCAATTATGAACCAGTTTTAAGGATCTTCTTTCAATTATGCTTCTCTTAGCTGATCACATAACAGGGGCCTTAGTCTCAAAGTTTTGCAATATATAACACTGTCAATCTTTGTTAATCCACCAAAGCATATATTTTTGCAAATATGGAAATACTATATTAATGAAAACTAAATGTTTGGGGGTCTACACCAAGGATAAGGTGGTTAGAGCTCAACTGTTTAGAAATTTTATCATGATACTAACATATTCAGAACAAACAGGAAATTGACATGTTGGAACAGAAATTGGAGTATAAATAAACAGAGGTTCTGGTATATACAGGATTAATTTGATTCTCAAAGTGTTCAGTGCAACAGGACTGGAATAATTGAGAAACATACACATTGTACACTATGGCCAACATTTTCAGATTCTAGATGACTGAAGTTAGGCTCAAAAATCTGGTAATACATATACATGCATATAAGATATAGGTAATACTTATAAATATCCTAAAAAGAAAAGGAGTACTTGTGGCACCTTAGAGACTAACCAATTTATTTGAGCATGAGCTTTCGTGTGCTACTTTTTCAAAGGTGCTTATCACCTGCAACTTCCATTGAATTCAAGGGGACTTGATTTGTAAGTGCCTAATGCTCCTGAAAATCAGGCCATTTATATAGATGCCTAAGCCCTGAATTTAGGAGCTTAACTTTAAGCACACACATGTGGAAATTTTGGCCTATAGCTTTCAGTGTTGCATGAATGAGATGTGCAGTAGGATATTTTTTCCCAGAAGGCAGGAATAAATTTCCACTGTGATCACCTGCTTTCTAATATCCACACTGGATCATTAGTTAAATTATTAGTTTCTCAAGTTATAATATTTTATTGGAAGAATTGAGGTCTATCTTAACAAAAGGTCAATTCTGTACAAAAAAAATATGTGCTATTGTTTTGGTCTGGTCAATCAAAGTACTTTTGTAGCTTTCACTTCCAGACGTTATTAACTCATTAGCTGAGTTTGCTGCATTTCAGTTGAATACATTTTATGATTGTTTTGTGTGTTTGCATGTGTATTGTCTATCTGTGTGGTAGATCTTAACACCTTCACTGCCCAGTTTAACTACGTGTGTTTGTTGGGGTTAAACAGGCACATATATGAGATAGACACTATTGGGAAATGGGAAAACTGGTTTAGACCAGAATAGTAAATCCTTCTCTCAGGAAATGGAAAAACTAGTTCAGTCAGAGTAAGAGTCGGCCTGCTTCTCAGTTCAAACTCTGAGCCAAAGCATGCTTGAACTTTTAGGGCCAAATTCTGAAACAGCCTTCTAGGGGTTGTTCCATCAGCCCAGAATTACTAGAATGTGTTGTGATCCACACATACACCCTCCCACCCGGGCAGACCTATTATGTCATGGGTATGTCTGCATTGCAGCTGGGATTGAGCCCCCAGGCCTGGGTAGACAGACTTGTGCTAATGGGGTTGAAGATCGTGCACATGGGGCTTAAGCTAGCAAGCTTAAAACAGCAGTGTGGATGTTGCGGCTCAGGCTGGAGCTCGGGCTTTCAAGCCCCCCAATGTCTTAGGCTTGAAAGACAGCTCCAGAACTAGGTGCATCGTCCACACTATTTTTAGTTGATTAACTCAAATGCACAATTTTTAACAACTTTTAAAAGTCTACTTTTGATTTACAGATGTTTAAACAAAAGTGGAAATTATATTTTCAGTTGGATTTCTGCATTCAGCTAATTAAATAGCTTCATTTTATAACATAAATTATAAATTGTGCTGTCAATTAAACTGTAATGTGACCTAGTCCTTTTTATTATATTAATAAAAAATGAACATAGTGGATGTTATTGAATTTTAACATATGTTTAACTTCATTGATTAAAAAGTGCTTTAAGGATGTTCAGCACAGGGACCCACTGTACATTGAGGCCACACCTGAACAGTCAGATAAAATCATTTTTCACTATTTATGTACAGTCTGGCCCCCAGGAACTCATTGCAAGGTCAGGGACTATTATATATTACATATATAGGCTTGTCGGAACCCTATTTTTTTATTATTTTTTTATAATTTCAACAGATAATATTATGGGACTTTTTAAGTGGGGTTTTTTTTTTAGATTTTTTATTGATTTTAAATTTTCACAGATGTATGAAGTTTTGAGTTTTAGGCATTTTTAAAATTTTTATTTTTATCAATTTAAGTGTTCAGTGTAATTGAGGAGGGATCATATAATTACTTAATGACAGTAGACATGGAGATTCAAAATTAAAGCTTTGTAAAATGTTAGAACACAGTCAAAATGTATGAAGTAAGGATCCTTATATAGATATATGATACCTATTTTTATTATTTATTTGCTAGTCCATTCGCTAATTCAAAAGTCAAAATCAATGGATTTTGACTCCAATAAGTTTGTAAGTGGCATTTTTCTTACTTTGTCTATCTGCAAATGTTGATTATTATCATTGAAAATACATTTTGGGTTTTTGGTTTTTTTTTTGGTTTGTGTATGTACTTTGAAATTGACATTTACTGACACTGACCTGTCCCAACCCTGTAATCAGATATTGATCAAACAAAATCAGAATGTCCCAGCGATTAGGAGATCCCAGAGATAGTGGCTCCCAATGTTTCAACCTTTATAGTGCAGTGACCTATTAATAAGACAAATCATACCTGTGGGATCATGCACAGGAAGTGGGAGGGCACCAGGGACATTTCTCAATTGTGCACTTCCCACATAGTGGCCAGCCACAGTTGCAGCAGCCCAGAGTGCTTGTCCAGATGTAAGGGGACTGTTGCCCCCTTACTAACATTCAGTGGGGTGTTTTGGTTGGCTAGCTCCCAGTACTAAAAGGGGAAGGGTCTATGGGGAATCAGGACCCTGAGACTGACAGTCCCCAGGAAAAATGAGGAGAGGCCAATGCTCCAGTTCAGCCTGAATGACAGGGCGAGCAGGCTAATCAGGGAGTCAGGAGGCCAGGGAGGTCCCATCCTCCATGTGAGCTGGATTTGCCTGGGTCAGACAGACAGAGTGGGGCTGAGCTAAGGAGAAAGCAGGGGCCCAAGCTGAGCTGTGCCGTGCCAGAGCCCAGAGAGAGCAGACCCTGTCCTGGGAGCAGAGCTGCAGCCCCAAAGCCAGAGGAGCAGCCCAGAGAGAGCAGACTTGCCCTGGGAGCAGAGCTGCAGCAACCAGAGCCAGAGGGGCCAGAAAAGCAGCCCAGGAAGCGGGTCAGTGCTGGGAGTAGAGTCGCAGAAGCAGCCTGCAGAGCCGACCTGTCCTGGGAGCAGAGCTGTAGCAACCAGAGGCAGAGGGGCCAAAGAAGCAGCCCAGGGAGCTGGAGGCAGAGCAGCAGAGACAGAGTGGTGGAGCTGGGGCTGGAGCAGTCCGGAGCTGGGTGCGGTGAGCAGCTGGGGAAACCGAGGGGGACCCTGGGCAGCGGGCCCAGCACAGGGAGACGCCTTAGCCAAGGGGCTCTACAGGCCAGTCTTGGATCGTAACCCTGACAGGGCGGGGGCGACACTGGGAAGAAGGGTCCTACCACTTAGAGCCTGAGAGCATGTGGCCACCACCAGAGCAAGTGTCCAACCCACAGCATCCCTGCAGCCCAGCCAGGGCCTGAGAAGAAGGCCTGGGACTTAAAAGGACAGACGGTGAACTGCCCGGACGTTCCAGAGACACTGCTTGTGATGTTCCCTGCCACAGAGCGGGTTGATGTGTTTCCTTTAACCTTTCACATTTTCCCTTATTCTTTTTACAATTAATTGTTGATTAAATAACTTGCATTTGCTTTAACTTGTATGTAATGGTCAGTGGGTCAGAGAAGTGCCCAGTGCAGAGAGAGTACCCCGGAGTGGGGACACCCTAGCCCCTGTCCTAGGTGACCACAGCAGGGTTGGGGGTCGAGCCCCCCAGGAATCCTGGGCCCAGCATTGTTGGGGTTACGAGGACTCTGCCAGACAGGAGAGTGGAAGGGGAGTCCTCCAGGGCAGGGAGGCCACTGGGTAAAGGAAGTGGGAGCGAGGACTCAGATCCTTTCTCTAGCCCACTTCACCGGGGTAGTGCAGAAGCCAGGAAAGTTTCCCACAAGAGCTGGACTACTCCCCTGCTTACACAGAGCAATCACTGTGGAGTTAGATGAGTATGGATGGGAGCACATGCTGCAGCTCAAGGTACATAACTCTGCAGTAGCTCCTGGTCACTTTGTTCTTCCTTCTGGTAGGGTAACTCTGTACTGTGCCCTACCCAGAGATGGTCATTTGTGGCACAGTCTGGCCCTTAAACATTTAAAATACCTATTTAAAAGCCTAACATAGGTTGTTCTTGGATTTATAAGTAATCTGTGCTTGTTTATGTTGAAGATCATATCCCAGCAGGGGTAACTGAACTGGAGGTCACATGTGAGCTTTTTCTGGGTCATAGCCCAGGGGTGGCCAATCTTACTGACCCTCCAAGCTGCATAGGACAATCTTCAGAAGTTTGAGAGCTCGGGCTTCAGTCCTGCAGGAGGCGCCTGCCCAGGCTTGGGGTTTCAGCCCTGCTCCTGCTGAAGTCCTGAGTCCCAGAAGTTCTGTCCCACAGGGCTGAAGCCTGGAGGCTCCTCTTTCTGCTGGGCAGAAGCCCCAAGACCACCACCCCGCAGCAGGTCAGAGGTCACAAGCTCTCTCCCCCCAAGTCTGGAAGGTGGAGAATGAATGGGGTGGGGCGTAGGAGGCTCTGCAAGCCACACTTTAATGGTAAAAGAGCCAGATGTGGCTCACAAGCCAGTTTGGCCACCCCAGCATACCGATTCAAGTCTTTGGTTTAATGGTTGTTATTGCCAAAAAAACCCCAAACAAACCAAAAAACAAACCAAAAACAAACAAACAAACAAAAAAACTCCGCCCAGTTGACCAAGATATGTGGTTGTAAATGGATCATGATTTTATTAGCTAGAGATAGCTTCTCATGCCAAATATGTGTGTTAGCCTGGTTTTTGAGGCTGTCATCAAATTAATTAAATTGACTCTGAGCTCTGTGGGAAGATCAACATATGCACAGGCTGTATCAGACCAATCAAATAAGTCTTTCCTGTAATTTGTAACACACTCTGTAAAATGTAAATGTTTGCGTTAAATATTCAAATATGACTTCTTTAGTTGATGATGAGTACATATCTTCATTTTATTTGGAAAACTTGTCAGGGAGGAGAACGCTCAGGTTATCATTCTGATCCCATTTTTCTGGAAGACAAGCTTTTATTATTATTATTATTATTATTATTATTAATATTATTTTATTAAAGGATCATACTGTTTCTTTTCCTGTTCAAACACAAGAGAAAATGTCCCAGATAGACTTACAAGTGCATCTTGCCTTCAGATAATACGATAAACTGCAAGACTCTTGTGAAAAAGATTTTTGATTTTTCATGTAGCAGAAACACAGTCTTTGCAACTCTCTTGCCACTGATAACTACAGTTATTGTGTGTGTGTAGCTTAAGTGTAATATGCTTTGTTCCCATTGCTGTGCACAGGACTTCAAACTATCTAGCAGTGAGTGTTACAAAAATTATAACTTTATCTTCTGTCTTCAGGATACCAGGCCTTTTGGCTCACATATACTTAGCACCTACTGCTTCCTTACAGAAAAAAAGAGCAGTCCATATGGCAATTAATTGTACAGTTTGTACTCTGCAAATTACCTGGCTGTACTTGCCTGTCATTGCCATTGCTCCAATAATTGCATTACTTGCAGCTATGCCATGATAATTTGTTACAATTTATAAAGTTATCGAGTGACTTACAGGTTTGTTTTTTTTCCTGCAGTGGTTTGACTTGGAA
The DNA here is from genome assembly GCF_965152235.1 of Eretmochelys imbricata. Lineage (NCBI taxonomy): Eukaryota > Metazoa > Chordata > Testudines > Cheloniidae > Eretmochelys > Eretmochelys imbricata. Next base: position 87,762,822 of record NC_135572.1, on the reverse strand, counting down.
GTTCTTTCAAATAGTTTACCAATATATATTTAATTTGCCAATACATTAGCATGAACGGATGTATAACTTCACTCAACCAATTGCCTTGCAAAGCTGATACTCTTATAGTAAATGTATCTGTTGAAGCTTGAAAGCTTTGGACATATAATCAGTTTTTCTTCTGCTTACCGTATTACTTGAGAATGTGATTCACCTATTTTGTTCACAGCGGAATCTTTGTGTATTCCCTGACAAGCTCTAGTTGTATGCAATTCTGTGTCATTGTGGGGGTGAGGGTGGGGAATGGGCAGGAATAGAGAATAGGGTGCTGTGATTTGAAGGCACTGGAAAGTACTGAATTTGGGATGACTGCATTACTCACAGGAGGTAAATATCAATGCTAGGGCTCAGACAAGTGAAAATTTCAGTGCTATATGGGAAAATTCCATATTTGGGGTGGAAAGAAAGACATATTTTTTGAGGCATGCTACATATATATATATCAATGAGACAAGATGGGTGATATAATATGTTTTATTGAACCAACCTTTGTTGGAGAGAGAGAAGTTGGTCCAATAAAAGTTATTACCGCACACACCTTGTGTCTCTAATATTCTGGGACTAAAAAAGGCTACAACAAGACTGCACACAAATATATATTGGCATGCCACAAAAAAAGTGTGTGCAGTTTGAAGCTGCTTATGCTAATGGATTAGTAGTCTGAGTTAAGTGATATTGCAGGTATATGATAAATTAAATGTATTGCATGGATGCCACCACCACATATATGGTATGTAAGTACCTGTATCTACTTATTTATCTAGTGAAAATGACAGCATAAAGGAGAGAGTGACTCTCAAGGACTGAAGCTCTCACATTAGGAAGCCCAATGAGGACAAAAAAACAGTCAATTGAGCACATCTGCCTGTCTGTACCCTTGCCAAATCATAACTGGAGTATTTAAAATGACCATGAATGGGAGAATAGAAAAAAAGTTTCCCAAAGGAATTTGGCTTTGTAGTCCGTGGGAGAAGGGGAGCCCACGTGTAAGCCATCTCACTGCAGCTTACCATTGCATAAATATTTTGTTTTTAGCATGCTTCCATAGCAAACTGGCTTCTCTGCAAATTTGTCAGACTGCTGCAGAGCCAGGTCTCCAGAGCATCTTTATAAGGCTCAAATGCTGCAGATAAAATCTAGTGATTGACTCATGTGTAAGGTGTTATCTGATATTTTGTATTGGCATGAGTGGAGGGTATATGTTTAAATACACTCCCCTATGTCTAATTTCTATGAAAATGGGATATTGGAGACTTCAAAGACAGTTCCTTTTTATGTCTCTTAACAGTTTTTTTTCAATCTTCACTGTGAAGCATAAAGGAAATTTCATTAAAAATCCACGTCATATTTCAGTATAATTAACAGTTATGTTTTCAAAGAAATGTATGGAGTGTTGGCTAACTAATTGCCTTTAATGTCAAGAAACTAAAAATTGGTGCACTACTTTGAAAATATTAGGGTTAAAAATTCTGCCTTGAATTCCCAAATGGAAGGATAGCAAGAATTGTGGATGAAATATGGGCTTATATTTTCTCTCCTTGTGTGATATGCTGTGTCTTTTCTCCCCACTTGGCCCACTCCTCCTTCTCATGCTTTTGAAAAACATGGTAAAACAAAACAAATTGTCATGATTTTATGAATGTATGTCTTTTCATGTTCAATACCATGTTATATTTGCATCTCATCCTTGTGTGATGAGACATGCCATGTTGTGAGGAGACCAGGCTTTTTCTAACAATGAAGAGAGTATCTCTTTTCAACGCAGCAAACATCAAGATTCACTGACAACCTGCTCTGAATAAAATTCATGAATAGTAGTTTATTGTGAAAGCGTCACTCTGGATGGATTTTTCTGTTATGTGGAGCCTGAGATTAGGAGCATTTTACTTTAGATAGCTTTCTGATGTAACATGGTTATGATGGGACTTGATCCTCAGTATATTGGTTAATGGGAGTCTTTTCATTAATTAGATCATTAGATTAGGACTTTTATACATATGTACAGTAAATTATGTACCATATTTAATTGACTCTATAATCAAATCAGTTTATTCATTTATAGTATTATACAATGTGTATTGAAATCATTGCAAAGTCTCCCACTGAGTTCCGTAAGCAAGGGATCAGGCCCTTGCATCAGAGAGAGTTCAGTTTAGCCTGAAGCTGAGTGAAAAAACAGTGAATAATGAGATTATATAAAAGCAATCTATACGTGTTAGGGATAATGTGTACTACAGAAGAATATATTTATCCTAATTAATACTGTTGGTTAATAAATTATATTTTGAATCACTCAGATAATACATAGTGTGATCTTTTATCTTATTATTTTCAGTATGTTTTATCTAAAATTTATCCCAGTCTCATCAAAATGATGTTAAATGCATGCATATTGTCTTCCACAGGTCTGTGAATTTTAAAGATATTTTTATATTTACACATAATTAGAAATAGCATAGAAATTTACTTGTATAATCTATACTAACTCCTGCATCATTTTGTTGACTGTTTATTTTTTTTATTGTGACTGTTTTAAACAGGTACACTTTTTAGTCATTTGAATAGCCAGCAAAATACGCTCTAGAAAGCAAAAGTTATTGCTGTAAATCAGCGCAGTTTTTGGAACATGATCTTTATAAAAAAAACAACCCCAAAACAAATGTGAATAAGGCAAAGTACAAATAAATATTTTAGTGATATTTACTGGGAAGAAATATTTGCATAAAATGACTAGATACAGACTTTTAAAGCTATTATTGAATTTTAAACAAGAAAAATAAATTAGACTGTTTCGTAATTGTAGTCTATTAATTTTGTACTATAATATCCACTTCCATATTGTAAGCATATATAGAGAGAGACACATTATAATAAACTTTTTTTGTATTGTCTGAGGAACCAACAAACTCAGTTTACCTTAGATAATTGCAAGCCACATATCATTCTTCAAATGAAAGAAAAAGTGAAGGGAACAAAAATATTGTAATACACCAAAGTCTACAAATGGATAGAAAACAAAAGATGTGTAAAGCAATTGCTGTCTGTAAGGCATATAATATGACAACAATGCAGTAATAATACATGCTGTGTATCCATGAATCAGTTCTGTGATGATTGGCTGAGGTATATCTGACATCACAGTTCCACTCAAATATTAGTTGTCTTGAGACCAAATTATGTTTAAAAAAACAAACAAGTATTCATCCTATTTTCCTGCATTTCTCTAAAAAAAAAAAGTTTAAAACGAGATGAATAGAAAGACCTTTTTTTCTTAAAATTCGGTAATATCTTCAAAATACAAGACACAGGGCAGTTGTTCAAAGGCTATCCATGTATTCCAAACAATCTTGCCTATCACATTTACTATCATATTATCAGACTCTCTGAACATATGTGACACTCAGGCATACTTTACCTGGGTAGTATTTCCCTCTCGATGCATACTGGACATGAACAGAAATGGATCACATAGATTTCAATGGGGCCAGGATTTCACCCATTTATTTGAGAATTTGGGCTGCCTTAGGCAGCTTTGAAACTCTCAGACTTTGTATCTGTGGTTGTGTTCTCCCATGTGACATAACATGATAATATGTGTGATATGAGAAAAGATTATTCTATATTCTGTAAAAATTAAATGAATTCACTTATGTGGATTTACTCTTGCTTCAGATAATTTTTCCATCAGTTTAATTCTTAAGTGCAATACTCTGGCACATCTGGGGTCACATCTAGAAGAAAGAACTATTTTTCCAGTAAATTATGGTATATAAGTATCCTGCATTCAAATATATTCTATGTTAGATGGGGGAAAAAGATATGGGAGCATGGGGGGGCGGGAATAATTTGGCTTTAAAAAATCATGCTATATCTGTTTTGGTTTCTTTGTTTGTCATATTGTCAATAAGATTGTTCAAGAACATTCAATAAGCAGCATCCTTTACATATTTACCAAATCATTTGACAAAGTCTGAAAACAGAGTGCTGTGCAGGTTGGTTTTTAGGTGTATGGGGATTTTTTCCCTCTATTTGTAGGACTTTCCTATTTATTCTCAGCTCATTTCATTGTGATGGACGTTCCATTCTGGACTAAAGGGCTTTCAGCTATTAGTCCATGTTGATTTGATTATTGCTGTTTTTGCAGCTCAATTTCTTAAAGGGCATAGCCTTCCCTTGATTCACACATGGAATTCCCATTGATGTCCAAACCTCTTTTCCCATTGGTGTTAGTTGGAGTTCTACATACACAGCAAAAGGAGAAAGTTCCCCTAGTAGCTACCATGTCTTTCACTTGTTTCTTTACGGTGTTGCAGAATTCAGACCATGTGCTATATTTCCTCTTGTTGTTGTTGTGTGTGTGTGTGTGTGTGTTTGTTTTCACATTTGAAGTATAGTATTATTTTCTTTAGAAGCTGATTCCTAATGTGAAGTACATTCACCTCCTATACCTGGTGGTTGGGGTTGGAAATTAATTATAACCCTCATTACCATAACTGATTTTTTTAGTTTTGTTGATATTGCAACAGCAGTATCTCATACCTTCCTAGTTATCCATTCATCTTTTTTCCCATTTCTCAATTTCATCTCCTTTTTTATTTCTTTATTATCTTCTTCCTCCTTATATTCTGATATTTTGCAAGGAGACATTCTTTTTTTGTATTCTTGATGTATTTTACAGTCCATTTTCTTTATATAGGGATTCCTTACTTCTGATTTGTATCTATAGATATACTATTACTGCTGCTACTACTATTACTAATAATAATTAATTCATCATCATCATTATCATCATCATAACCCCAAACTCGATTGCTGACATTCTTGGCAAGATCTGACAAATTAGCAATATTTGTGTGAACTGAACTTAATAGCGAATGATTTCCAGATAGGATTTATATTGGGGATAGTCAGTTTATGCACATTTGAGTTTTCTGTTGTGTTTTACTGTATGTATATTAACATACAGTATCTTGTTACCTATCTTTTTGGATTAGTTTAGTATGGATTGTGATATTCATAAAAGATAGAACAGGCAGGTCCAATTTACATTTTGTAAATGAATCACCCCGACCCCAAGGAAACCTATATTGTATTAATCCATGGCTTAATCTCTATATAGTCCACATTTTTCAAATTTAGCTGCCTAAAATTGGGCAGAATGAATCCATATTTTGGATTGTTTCATACTTGGTTGTCCAAAGTTAGGCACCTAAATAAATGACCAGATTATCAGAGGTGCTGAGCAGCTACAGTTTACATTGACATTACTACCTCGAAAATCAGACTACTTATTTAGGTGCCTAACTTTGGACAACCAAGTATGAAACAATTCGGCCTCATGTTTATCTCTATGGTGCATGTTTATTTCTGCTATACATTTATTTTCATGGGTCTTATAAGGTCTGATCTATGCTTAAAATTTAAATTGACCTACATACGTTGATCACGGGTGTGAAAAATTCACTCCCCTGTGCGCTATAGTTGAACTAATCTAACCCCAAGTGTAGACACATCTAGGTCAATGGGAGAATTCTTCCGTTGACCTATTTACCGCTACTTAGAGAGGTGGATTCCCAGCAGTGACTGAAAAAACTCTTCCGTTGATGTAGGAAGCATTTACACCACAGAGGTACAGCAGCATAGCTTAAGCTCTGTGGCTATGCTGTTGCAGCGCTCGTAATGTAGGCATAATCAACCCAGGATTTTTATACCATTAGGTCTGGAGGTAGAAGAGGAAATGTTGGAACGGGAATATGTTTGTTAAAAGGTGCAGGTAGGTCTTCTTCCTTAATTTCTTCTCATATCCTATACATTCCTTTCATCCTTTCACTATGTTAGTTTTCACAAGTTCTTATTCAGGCTTCTTCTACAACCTCCATCCAGTCACTTGTCTTCTGCAGTGCCAGATCAGCAATGCCAAAAGCAGTGCCAGCTAATCACAAATGTGCTGCTTGAAGACATACTAATTAAGCACTGCAGTGGACTGAATGTGCTTAAAATCCAGAAGACTGTGGATATTAAACAGCCCCTGAATTGAAACTGTACCTCATCTGGAGGAATGAATAGGTGATTTAACAGGATGCTGTTGTCTCCTTATTTGGGGACAATGGTTGCCAATAACATTAAAATTATCAATGAAGTAAAAATGTGATTGACACAAACTGTGTGGAATTTTGTCTACCTAGAGTGAACTAAAACAAACATTTTATAAACACCTTGGTCTATGACAGTTAACACTCGCATAGCTCACTGGTTTAATGCAACGTGGTACAGAAAAAAAACCTGTGCTTTTTCTTTTAAAGTGATTTGCTGAACAATCCAAAAATACACAAAAAGGAAATCTATATGCCTTGGTTTTATTTCATAATCATCTCTGCCTGGAGATATGAAGATCACTCACAGCAAACAGAGATTGTTCTGCAACCAAGACCACATTTCAAAGAGGTTTTTTTTAAAGTGAACTTCGTGCTCATCAAATGTGACAGATGGACTGCTCGGTAGATCAAAACTCTCGGCATATCCACAGAACAGGCACATCTTCGGTAGTGGTAATTCAAACTATCCCATAATTATTAGATTGACTAGATAATAATAATAACAACAACAATGACAAATGTGTCATAATCTAAAGATCTCTTAGCCATCTTATCTATTTACAGTATGACTAGGGTAGGCATAAATCATAGTTTAGGAACCATTGTGAACAGCTAATGATCTCCTGCGTATAGACATAGATTTTCATACATTAATTTATACACTGTGCTCCTAATAGAGTAGAGTACCATTAAGTTATGTCACATTAATCTTCCCAGATAAATGCTAACTGGGCATCAGGCATTCATGGCATGTAAGAACTTTATAGCATGGTATACTATCAGCTATGTTATGTTTTCTCTTGTTATGAACATACAATATAGTCTGTAAAGCTAATTGAAAAAAGGAAAAATGGGAGTAATTTGTTTTTCAATTTTTCTCCATGCTTTTCAAAATGTGAAATTTGAAATTTCATCATTCTTGTGAAATGTGAAAAAATGTGACCGGTGCTAGCAGTCATAAAATCTTCCAAAACACCACAAGTGGACAAAGTGTTGGAGACCCTTCTGAGTGTGTTCATTTCTTTCTTTCTTTCTTGTCCCCCATTACTTTTAAGGGCCTGTTGTAGTGACACCCTATTGTAAAGGAAAGCTGGATATGGCTCCCCTAGGGAATCCATGAAAGTTATTGTGAGCATGAGACAGAGAGGGTTGCTACAGATTATTAGAAGTACTCCCTTTCCCACCAGTATTAACCATGTACGGAGAACACAGTATAATCTCACAAGATCACCAAGACAGTTCAATATTTGTTTTTTTAATCATTTTTTATTTGCCAGTTGGAGCTCATAAAATGTGCTAGGACAAAAAAAGCCTGAACCCTCCAAAACATGCAGTTTCCCCCACAATATACCAGCACCATTCTTCAACCCTAACATAAAGAAACCACCTATCAGGAGTAAAAGGGTAGTTCATGCTCTATGTCCATTCTCTTTATGGCTCCCTTACTACAGTAACAAATTTATGCCAGTTATGATAGTAGCTTTCACATCTTGAATATAGGTTCACTAAGTTGTGGACTGAGACTATGAATTCATATCACAAAAAACATCAATTAGTACCGTTTGGTAGCTGCCAACCTTGGGTAGTTTAAAACCAGTGGAGAAAAGAAACATTATCTGTGTGTATTGAGAAAGCCAATATTTATATTCTATGTCCACTGTAGGGCATCAGTGTCACCTTTTATCAAGATAATTTTATTCTATTAATTCAAAGACATTGTGCTGTCATTCTACAAACCACTGGTTAAGCCACATTTAGAGTAGTGTTTAGTCACCTTATTTGCAGAAATATATTGCTGAGTTGAAGAGAGTACAGCAAAGGGTATCTATGTAAATACATTGACTAAAGAAGTTTATAATGTGAGGAAAATAGACTAAATTAGGATTATTTAGTCTTGAGAGAAGAAGTAAGAGATGACATAATTGAAATATTTAAACTAGCTATGGTTATTACCAAATTAAGCTTAAGATAGTTGGACAGACCAGAACTAGGGTTTTAAGTGGAGGGAACATATGTTAAAATAATGAGAATTTATTTTACATAAGGATGAATAAGAAAATGAACTTCCAACTGTGGTGGCAAAGTCAAATAATTTTAGTATATGTAGAAAGAAATTAGATGATTCTATTGCATCTTCAGTGTTAAAGGGATATTAATCCAATTTATGCTTAGGTGTGGCCAGCTACCCCTTCTGAGGGTAAGGACTGAATGTTTCATTGTGTGTGCTTTCCCACAGATTGTCTATTTTTTTTTCCATAGAGGTATTTCCCCCTTCATTTGGCATAACAGCAGCAACAATAAAAGCTTTAAGTAGGGTTTTTTAAAGTATGCATATATAGAGAGAGAATGAGAAAGAGAATTACATATCATTCAATAACAAAGCTAGAACCTCTACAGGATATGTCAGAGTTAAAACAACAAACTATTCCAGAGAGGGAAGTATCATAACCTTCTTCTAGTCCCACATTATTATTTAAATCTACAATGATATAATTATGAACGGAGTCATAATGTATCCCTTTGTGAATCCCTTGAATCATGCAGTTCTGCAATGTAGCTAAAGTATTTTTATTTAACAAAGAGGGACACATTAATTAGTACAAGTATTTTTTGTTTGAGGACATCTCTAATAAGACCCTTCAAAACAATGTGACACAATTCTGTACTTCATCAAAATTACAATGGGATATTGTGTAAAATATATTGCTGTATAGAAAAACTCAAGAATAAATGGATACTGACTTTCCCTGCCTTTGTTGAGAAAAACAGCAGAGGAACAGAAAGACACGCATGACTGCCATTGAAGTGGAATACATATCTGTTTTATACATAATGCATTGATGACATTTTTCAAAAAGATGTTCATCCTGTTACTTCTGTAGTGCTGCTAAGGTCAACGAGACCTTGTACCTTGTTGCCTGTGTTCCAGTCACATTTAGCAAGCATTTCCGAGTTTTACCTTATGTAGCCAAGTTCTGCAATATTCTGCATTTTTCATAATTTGCATGAGTTGCTGTAATGTGCTTGTTTGGGTCTTTCCCTCTTTCACTAGCGTACTGTGAACTTGCTGTGATCAAATATACCTTTGTATGAGGAGAAGTTGAGGTGGGTAAAAGGAGGAGAGAGTTGCACTCTTTTATTTTTGGATTTAATTAATATGCAAATGCACTTTAGGAAGTAAACAGCTAAAAAAAAGATGTTTAATACTTCTCAGTGTAGGGTGGCATTTTCAGAAGCACTTAGCATCGACCTAGCCCTGCTCCCACTGAAGTCAGTGAAAGTTTATCATTGAACCTTAATGAGGTGAAATTAGTCCAACACAGAAGGGCAGACATTCAGCTAGTGTAAATTGTAATAGCTGCACTAAAATCAAGGCTTTTGAATATAGCACTAGTAATATCTATCTGGCTAATGAAGAGAGTTGGGGCCATAGCTTTGCTCTCGCCCAGTTACTTCCTAACCTCTTTTTGGCCACTAGTGTTGTGGGCTGTAGTCCTTGCCCTGTGGGGTCATAGAACTCATAGAATCATAGAATATCAGGGTTGGAAGGGACCTCAGGAGGTCATCTAGTCCAACCCCCTGCTCAAAGCAGGACCATACTGTATGGATGGTTGGCCCCTTCACAGCAGCACAAGGAAGGAGTGAAAGGCACCCATACAGAGCCAACAATAACATAGCCTTATATGAGTAGAATAGATAAAATGTCATTTATTGGACATAATTATTAGTATATTATGGAGCATTGGTCATTATTCCATAATTCAATTTGCATTTCAAAATGTGCTTTAAACAGGGCAACAATTTCTGGTATCCTTTATGTGGAAGTGGTGTTTTTGTACTAAATTTCACATCAAGTTTGTCTGTATGCCTTTTGAATTTTCTGTGTAATCTTTGTTTTCACAATTTTTAAAAGGAATTATTTGAGACTGGTCTCTTGCTTACATTTTTTTCTGTGTCAAACTCACAATTTTTACAGTATTGTGTATCTACATATACACTGGCGGAAAGACGACTCTTGAGTAGATCTGACTGTCATAAATATAAAGGAAAGGGTAAACCCCTTTAAAATCCCCTCCTGGCCAGAGAAAAAAATCCTCTCACCTGTAAAGGGTTAAGAAGCTAAAGGTAACCTCGCTGGCACCTGACCAAAATGACCAATGAGGAGACAAGATACTTTCAAAAGCTGGGAGGAGGGAGAGAAACAAAGGGTCTCAGTCTGTCTATATGCTGCTTTGCCGGGGATAGACCAGGAATGGAGTCTTAGAACTTTTAGTAAGTAATCTAGCTAGGTATGCGTTAGATTATGATTTCTTTAAATGGCTGAGAAAAGAATTGTGCTGAATAGAATAACTATTTCTGTCTGTGTATCTTTTTTGTAACTTAAGGTTTTGCCTAGAGGGGTTCTCTATGTTTTGAATCGAATTACCCTGTAAGGTATCTACCATCCTGATTTTACAGGGGGGATTTCTTTATTTCTATTTACTTCTATTTCTATTAAAAGTCTTCTTGTAAGAAAACTGAATGCTTTTTCATTGTTCTCAGATCCAAGGGTTTGGGTCTGTGGTCACCTATGCAAATTGGTGAGGCTTTTTATCCAACATTTCCCAGGAAAGCGGGGGGTGGGGGGGAGGGGTGCAAGTGTTGGGAAGATTGTTCATTGTTCTTAAGATCCAAGGGTCTGGGTCTGTAGTCACCTAGGCAAATTGGTGAGGCTTTTTACCAAACCTTGTCCAGAAAGTGGGGTGCAAGGTTTTGGGAAGTATTTTGGGGGGAAAGACGTGTCCAAACAGCTCTTCCCCAGTAATCAGTATTTGTTTGGTGGTGGTAGCGGCCAATCCAAGGACAAAGGGTGGAATATTTTGTACCTTGGGGAAGTTTTGACCTAAGCTGGTAAAGATAAGCTTAGGAGGTTTTTCATGCAGGTCCCCACATCTGTACCCTAGCGTTCAGAGTGGAGAAGGAACCTTGACACTGACATTATAGGTAGTTTTAAAAATATATATATTTAGAAGTAAAGGCAATTTTTGCTGTTGTCATACCCGAAAATGTGCCCATCAGGACAGGCTAGCAGATAAAAATGTCTCTGTTGTAGTGTGCTGGTTGTTTGTATTCATGGGATTCTACAAATAGCTCACGGTGATGGAAGGGTTCTTCTGATGAGGGGTCTGGACAGGAGGGAGAGATTAGGATTGGAGACTATTGATTGGTGAAGTGGTTTGAAAACTTTCGCATAATGGGTAGCCAATGCACATGTTTTATGTCCAGATGATCTTTGACAAAGAAATATGTACTTTGACATACGGAAGTGTGGCTGGGGGAGCCACTGTTTGTTTTGGCAATGCTCAGTCTGTTTTTCATTAATACCCTGCTTTTCCCCTCACCCCCTCCACCACATTCATTTCTCCATTGGAGAAGTCACTGCTGACATGTTGATGTTGGACAGTGGCTCTCAACCTTTCCAAACTACTGTACCCCTTTCAGGAGTCTGATTTGTCTTGCGTACCCCCAAGTTTCACCTCACTTAAAGACTATTTGCTTACAAAATCAGACATAAAAATACAAAAGTGTCACAGCCCACTATTACTGAAAAATGGCTTACTTTCTCATTTTCCCCATATAATTATAAAATACATCAATTGGAATATAAATATTGTACTTATATTTCAGTGTATAGTATATAGAGCAGTATAAACAACTCATGGTAAGAAATTCTAATTTATACTAACTTTGCTAGTGCTTTTTATGTAGCGTGTTGTAAAACTAGGCAAGTATTTAGATGAGCTGGAGACCTCTGTATACCCCCGGGGGTACACGTACTGCTGGTTGAGAACCCTTGAAGAAGAGCATTTTTGAGAAAGCAAATGACTACTTTCATGGAGACCAGGATCTTCATGAAAGTCACCAATTAGCTAAAGGAAAATGGAAGAGGTGTGGACATTGGATCCAGTGTCAGTGTATAATAATAATAAAAAAAAACACTTCAAATTTTAAAGATTTTCTTTGCAACAGTGAAGTGTAAAACATAATTTTGTTTTACATGAAACCTGAAAAGCTAGAACATCTATATGACATCAAAAGCTTAAGCATCTATATGACATCCTGAGCTCACTGGGTGCTTTCAGTGCTCTGTCTTTCTAAATACCCTACATAATGTTTCTGTGTATCATTTAAGGTTGCCTCACACAAAAACCCAATGCAAAACTTTCAAAGCAAAGAAATGAAAGGGCAACCTATTGTACAGTAGACACCCTTAACTTCTCCTCTAAGACATACACATCTCACCACTAGATCAAATATCATACTATATATCAGGGTGAATTTAGGGAACGGGATGCTGGAAGGCCTCTCTGAATCTTCTATATCCCAAAGGGTGAAAAACATGCTCTCTAAAATGTGTTTTATCTAGACCTTCTTCATCTTTGAGATGTCAACATGAGACTGTGACGGGGTGTACTTGACCCACACAAGAGATGAAGGGGTTAAACCAGTACTCTTGGCAGCAGAAGCCACCACCCCCCACACACCCCTATTGGGCATACTCCAACTTCTGCAACACAAAAAGGAGCACCTCAGCTCAGTCTAGGCTGACTGATGAGGAGGAAGGACACACCTCTCAGGTTCTAGCTGCGGAGCAGCCAGCAGCCTAGGCTGCGAGAGCGAGGGATGCTGAGACCCAGACAGGCACCAGGTACCTGCAGACACCCCAGGGAGATTGAACGCACTGAAGGGGCCTGGAGGCTCTGAGGAAACCCTGACTTCAACTGCAGGAATCAAGGTATGAAGTAGCCCAGGGAGGGACTAGCCAGTGTCCCTGCTGCAGTCGGTGTGTTGTGGGTGGATTCCCCGCCGACTTCGTGGCAAACCCCTTTGCCACTACCAGAGCCCTGGGCTGGGATGTGGTGGAGCAGGGGGGGCCCATATCCCTCTGTCCAGCTGCTCTCCCGCTTTGGGTGGCAGCCCACCAAACCCCCTCCATTGACTCTGGCCATTAGGCCGCACTTCCCGTCCGCCAAGGGGAGTCCTGCTGACTTTGGCCATTAGGCCACACTTCCCTGCCACCAAGGGGAGTCCCGCTGACTTTGGCCATTAGGCAGCACTTCCTGGCAAACGAGGGGAGCCCTATCAGTGCTGGTCATTGGGCCACGCAGCCCTCAGGCTGAGCGCAGCCATATTGATTTAACCGCGGGGCTACCATGCCCTTGACCCACCCCCCCAGGGTGACGGGATGTCCTTGCCCCGTGACAGAGAGAATAGCTGAAAATCTTACATTATTATGGTGAGAACAATACAAGAACCCCTTTAATTGTATGTTACAAAACCTATGAGCAGCTTGATGCATGTATGAGATTTACAAGAGCAAATCTGGTTCCTTTGCTTGAAACTTTTTTTCTGATGAGTACCTTGATGTTGTGAAAAGAAAACAGTCTCAGATTTATCCTGATGAAATTCTAGAAAACCAATTAACATTGCTCAGTCAATTAGCATGCTATCACACTGAAAATGAGGCATCCAGGGAAGAGTAGCTTCCAGTGCCACACTAGCAGCCTTGCTGGATCCATCAGATGGAAGATGGATAGCACCTCAGTTCAAACAGCTTATCACCTTATCATGAAGGTCGGGGGCACATTAATGAGCCATTACTTTGATACTGACATATAGCAGCAAGCTGTAGCTGGCCTTTTCATTGATGTGCAAAGGGAAAGAAGGTGTGATTTGATTTTCCTCCTTTCTAACACTGTCCAAATACCACAACTACAGTCTCGATATTCCCTGAACACAGAGATTACTACCAGTACCCCCAGCACACAAGGGACTCCAAATGGGGTAGGGATATGTAGGAAAGGGGAAGAACAATGCTTTTCCCCCTTCCCTTCATCGTCTGCAGAAACCGCTTGAGCTGGTTAGCTCTAGAAAGGAATAATATAGCTTGCTAAGGGACAACACAGTGGCTGTGCTCCCCAGTATAATCAGGAGGCATCATGGCTTCAGGAGGAGCTCTCCTTGGCAAGCATGGCTCTCTATACAATGCAATCCTTAATTTGTCATCATTTGGCTATGCTGAGAGGAACTGAAGCCACCCAAGAAGCTGGTTTCATATACCACCATTTGGTGGGTTAATCTGCCACATGGCTCCCCTACTCCCAACCTTCACATGGTTTCCCCATGCAAAATGTCATTTCCTCAGTGTTTTTTGCAGGGACTAGGATTTCCCCAGAAGACAGTGCTTAGTTTGTGTCAGGGCTTGCTAGGGCTGAGCCTCAGCACCTGTAGGCTCGGCAGTTCATAGCCCCAGCATGTCTGGGCTTGCCACATCAGTTATGAAAGTAAAAAAAAATTGCTTGAGCCCCGACACCTCTTTCATTACAAATTAAGCACAGCATTAGGAGAACAGTCATTTCATTAAAACTTGAAATGTACTTCTGTTTGAAGATGTGTAGTGTACTGTAATAAGAGATGGGCTCCTCATTCCACTTTCCGGTGTTAAAACTGTCACTCTATCGTGCACATACAAAAATCCTGATGGCATAGATTCTACAAAGCAGCAGCTTAATTAGAATAGCTCCTTCACCTCAATAAAGTGGGAAGTGGATGCTTTGATTGTGGATCAGCCACTTAGTTTGAAATCTGTGTGTCACTTTGGGCCTACTAATTTATCACTGGTGGATGGATGATTTAACAAGACCTATTAAGATGGAATAAAATATGCAGTCTAATCTAATATGTAACATAGCATGAAATGAGTCAACACTGCCTCTGAGATCACTTCTGAAATGATTAAATTAACTAAATTAAAAATTCCTTATTCTTATCAATGATACTTTATTTGCAAAAACCCAGCTGCTTTCGCCATTAGCTGGGCCGTGAATATATAAATGTGACAGTCCAGGAGAGCCTTTTAACATATTTTACTTTAGCACAGTTTTGAAAATATAATTTGAATGGAATCAATTGTCTTTGCATTACAATAAGATGAAATTTTGCTGGTGAAAAGGCCAAAGCTGAGGTACAGTAAAGAAGACATTGATCCAGACAGTCCCTTCATTGTGTCACCACTAGTATGGGCAGCAGAATACCTGGACTGTGCTTTTAATTTTTTGTTTATTTGAGTTAGTAAGGGTCTGGCTTGTTCAGACTCAGTTAGGAGAAGCTTAATGCTATTCTTATTCATTTGTTATATCCTTCATGGAGCATGGTCTGTATTTGTCTAATCTGGTAATCAGACAATTTTGCTTGGTCTCGGTTACCAAAACTAGAGTCTGTTTTCTAATGAGATTTTCTGTCTGATGCAAAAAATATTCCATTTAATTCTGGCCTGATATGAATTTTCAGTATCCACACTGCAGAGAGAAAAATAGTGAATCACTTCTTTGTGAAATAATTGTCCAAAAGCCTTTGAATCTATTTTATAGCATCAAGTAGTTTGTTTTATAGCACAGACTAGCTTCTTCTTTTTTCCCCTAGAGTCAGTGAGTCTTTTCCTCTGTTGCTGCAACGAACAGTCACAAAATATTTTGCAGCATTCTGGCACCTGCACGAGGCTGTGACTTATTAATATGCTAATGAGACTGCGACCCGAACTGGCACTGGTTCAGCCCTTGCACACAATTAGCGTTCAAGCAACTAGCACTGCTATGAGACCATCTATAGAAAGTAGAAATTTAGATTGATTAGTTCACTGTAATACAATTCCATTAACAAATAAAACAGACTTAAGAAGAAAGTAACTTGTGCCAACACAGTTAGCATCATTTTAATCCCTTTGGTTTAAAATCTTTGGAAGATTATCTCTCCTCTTAAATATTTAGGATTATTAAAGTTGATACTTGCACCACTTTATGTTGTTTAGTGATAGAAAAAAGCATCTACTGATCATTGTCTTTAGGATTACTAATCCATTTAGTCATGTCTAGACTGTTTCTGCTCCATAATATTCATGCACTCAAAGGGGTTCAATAGTAAAAAAAACAGTTCCTTTAAGTGCCACCAGAAGTGTCTTCTGGAACAGCATCGTAACACCTGAAATTTATGTCTTCAGTATTGGGGATGCTGTGCTTTCTGGAAACTAGATCCTGGGACTGGAAATCAGGATTCCCGGGCTCTATTCTCAGCTCTGTCATTGACTCATTGTTCCAGTCACTTGTACTAAAAATGTCAAACCTGGATACTTAAAGGGATAAAATTTTCAAAAGTACCTAGATGATCTAGGAGTCTAAAGTCCCTTGATTTCCCCCCTAAATTTATAGTCAGACACAGACATAAAAGTGGCCTGAAATTTGCAGAGGTGATGAGTGTCCACAGTGCCCAGAAACTTAAATGGGAGCTGCAGGTGCTCAGAAACTCAGGCCACTGTTTTCTTAGGTACCTAACTTCAGAGAAAGACGTTTGAAAAACTTGCCCTTACCTTTAAAAGGTGCTCAGTAAGTACAAATCAGAATGGCATTGTAGCATAGAAATGGATGTGGCTTCATGTAGACAGTGAGTGGCTGTAGCAGCATCGGGGTCAAAATACCATCTAGGAGCTATCCCCCTCTGGCAGGAAGTTTGTTAACTGAAAGCCTACTAATGTTAACTTGTTATTCATGGCATCTCCTATAGATTTCCTTTTTCCCTGCGATTTCCATCCAAATAAGAATTTGATCCGTGTCATATAACAGGGGTTCTCAAACTTTTTCTTTCGGAGGCCACCCCAGTATGCTATAAAAACTCCATGGCCCAGCTGTGCCACAATAACTGGTTTTCAGCATGTAAAAGCCAGGGTCAGCATTAGGGGGTTGCAAGTAGTGCAACTGCCTGGGGCCTCATGCCTCAGGGTCTCCCCACAAAGCTACATTGCTCAGGCTTTGGCTTCAGTTCTGGGTCCAGGCTTCAAACCCATGCAGCAGGGCTTCGACTTTGTGCCCTTGGCCCCAGAGTTTCTAATGCTGGCCCTGTTTGGTGGCCCCCCTGAAATCTGCTGGTGGCCCCCAAGGGCCTCAGACCCCTGGTTGAGAACCACTGTTATATAACCACTGGGAGGGCTTTCAAGAGCTTTGGAGGATAAGATGAAAATTCAAAATGATGTGGACAAACCAGAGAAATGGTCTGAAGTAAACAGAATGAAATTCAATGAAGAGAAATGCAAAGTACTCCATTTAGGAAGGAACAATCAGTTGCACCTGTGCAAAGTGAGAGATGACTGCGAAGGAGTATAGCAGAAAAGAATCTTGGGGTCATAGTGAATCACAAGCTAAATATGAATCAACAGTGTAACACTGTTGCAAAAAAAGCAAACATCATTCTGGGATGTATTAGCAGGAGTGTTGTAAGCAAGACATGAGAAGTAATCCTTCCACTCTACTCTGCACTGATTAGGAATATTGCATCCAGTTCTGGGTGCCACATTTCAGTAAAGATCATAGATCATAGATCATAGAAGGTTACATCAAAAGCCTATTGTTCACCCAGGACTGTATGGTCAAGTGGCTGCTAGAAAACTGTATAAAAGACCCTTGGGCCCTGATCTTATCATCTCAGATCTGCTTGAGGTTTTATGCAGGGGAAGCCTAAGCCATAAGGACTGAGATCCCAGTTCTGACTGGACCACACTGATTATAAACATTGGAGTATAACCTATGAACTATTTCTGAAAAAAACTCTTTGCATCTACAAAGCTCACCATCTCTGCTATGAATCTGAATCTCAAGACTGACTCATGTCTGTACGTATTGTGACAAAGCTCTATCCTTATCTCTGTGGATCCCTCATTTCCTGGCGGATTTCACTATGTGGAGGAATTGAAGAGAGTCCAGAGGAGAGCATCAAAAATGATTAAAGGTCTAGAAAACAGAGGGAAGATTGAAAAAATTGGGTTTGTTTAGTCTGGAGAATAGAAGACTGGGTGGGGAGGGAGCATGATATCTGTTTTCAAGTACCTAACGGTTGTTAGAAGGAAGAGGACAAAAATTGTTCTCTTTAACCTCTGAGAATAGGACAAGACGCAATGTGCTTAAATTGCTGCAAGGGTGATTACGATTAAACTTCTTAATTGTCAGGGTGGTTAAGCAATGGAATAAATTTCTTAAGGAGGTTGTGGAATCTCTGTCATGGGAGATTTTTAAGAGCTGGTTAGACAAACACCTGTGAGGGATGGTTTAGATAATACTTAGTCCTGCCTTGATCATAGGGAACTGGAGTAGAAGCCCTCTCGAGGACCCTTCCAGTCCTACAATTCTATGATTCCTTAACCTCTATTCTGTGGCCTGATCCTATAATGAATGCTAAATGGCATTCAATTAATTAGAGGAGTGTATTAAGGTTCTTGCCCCAGAATCAGACACAACAGAGTCAAAAATGACAAATTCAATATCTTGTACGGAACCTTGGGGTGTATAGCAAGAGCACTCACACGGAGTGCAAACTACAACCTCAACTACTTTTATTAATATAATTAACAGAGACAAGAAAGCTCCAAACCACATAAGCAAATATCAATAATAAAGTATTAGAGAAATCTTAAAATTAGATAGCATATGCTCGTAGACTTATATTCACACCCCTTTATTAGAAATCTGGTAAAAAGACAAAGGACCAGCCCCGTCTCTGGCATGCCAAATGGGTCTGATGGTCCAGATCCCCAGTACCTGAAGATAGATGATTATATCACTAAAATATTGAAGGGTGGAGGGCTAGCTAGCTTCTTCATGTGGGTTCCTGCTTATATAAAGCCTGGGAATCACCATATATATTCAAACACCTAGCCTCCTTTGTCTATATCCAACTTCCTCACCCTCATAATATCGGGGTGCCTTTACCTGATAGGCTAGCCTATTTACTTATTACCATACTGCTGAAGCCAGTTTGTGGTTAGACATGTGCCAATGATCCCATCCTAAAATATCCAAGTTTAGTATCAGTTCAGTATTCTTGTGGTTGCCTAGTCTGATTTTATGCCAACTTTTCTCTTAAGCAAGCTATTTCCAGTTCCCCAAAATCTAGTTGGGTTACTTTATCTATGCTAAAGGTCATAGGCCTATCTCACTTATGCCAACTAACTTAAGCCAATGTACTACAGGATGCAGGCCTGTAGATTCCTTGCGTTACTGATAAGTAAAATAAGGCTAAGCTGGCACTAAGAGCTACAAGTCTCACACAATACATGTCCCTCCTGGAACCTGATCTGCTTTCTTCAGTTCCAGTAGCCATTCAGTGTAACTTATTTATTTCAAGTTATATAGAGAAAGACAAAGAAAAAAAAAATCAGCAATCAGATTTTCTAGCCGCTTTTGACAAATCCTTCAAAGCAGAGCTCACTGAATGACTTTGCACAGCCTTATTAATCAACCAAAAGATTAGTCTTCCAAAAATAACACTCCTATCTATCTGTCTTTTCCCCTGAAACTCAAGCCAACTAATCCGTGTTGCAGCAAGCCCTGAAGGTCAACAGACTGGGTCTATTTCTGACCCAGAATGGGAGCAAGTTTTAAAGTGGAGGGTCCTGCCAGCAAATGCCCTCCTGAAGCCTTTAAGTCAATGGAGTTCCAGCTTGAGTGCTTCTGCTCATCACAACTGAAGTAGTATTAAGTGGGGAGAGACTATCAATATGTTAGTCCCTTGACAAAGAACCAGAAAGAGTTGTCTGGCCAGTCTGCACTGGGTAGGTGGTATATGAGGCATCAGATACCATTTTAAATTAAGAGCATTTACAAGCCTGGCATATGCAAATATTCAAATTGCTAGTCTGTGAAATTGCATTTCTGAACGATACTCAGGATTGCACAGCTGCCTCTAGCAGGTGATGATGTCTGAAGATATCATATTTTCTGTAGAGGGGGGAAAAGGGATATTCATTAAGGGCTAAATACTCCCTCCTCCCCTCTATGCAAAGCTTTCATAAATTGAATTGTTGCAAAGATTTCCTGCTGGGACAGGGAAGGGCCAGAATCCTTCTTACTTCATCAAGTACTAGCAAAGCTACACTGGAGCTGTAAAGTATCTGTGTCACAGTGGCTTGGGACCAGTAAATGTGCTTATTGCAGATCCGCTGGTCAATCTTCAGCCCTCTCTTGTCCCTAAATTCACCATGGGTGGTAGCAAAGTGAGGGCAAGCATGCACCAGTACTCTGTGCATGCAACGAGAGAAGATTCCCTCCTGAGCGGCCTCTCCACATTCCCCAACCAGCGGAACCCCAGACCTTAGGATCAAATGTGGCATTCAGCTACTGGCCTGAATAAGGGGGTAGCATGGATCTGCTCCGTTTGAGCTCAGGGGGTTTGTGCCTCAAGGAGGTATCAGTGTAGTGTAAGATTGGTCTGTTTGCCGCTCCACTCCAGATCCATGATGTTTCCAGAAAGAAGGTGGGCGCAGGGACTTCTTCAGAATGGCCTGCAATGGTGACATAGTCACCTCATCTATAGTTTATTAGAACAGTATCCATTCAGGAGTAACATAACCAGAAAGTAAACAGTGTATGTAAATATGTTCATAAAAGGATCTGCATGTGATAGATAACAATATAGAAACTACCATCTTGGGAGAGACAATTGCATGTGGAAAGAGAAAGATGCCTCTTTCAGCAGCACCATAGATTTACATTTTTAATTAATTTTTTTATTTGCCTTATTCCTTATGATGATGGCACAGAAGATTCAGAGGTGCCATGCACAACCGTAAATGAGAGAGCCTAGGAAATAAATCAAAAACAGCAGCAAGATTCCTTTCCTCCCCAAATGCTTTACACAAAACGAGCATGACCATGATCTCAGCAGAGGATTTAAAGTATTCATCCCTGTCAGCCATATATTTGGCTCCTTCAAATGTAATTTTTTGTTTTGTTTTTACTTTCTGCTGCAAGGTTTTTGAAAAAAAAAAACAACTATTCATGCAGTTGCTGCAGCAGAGGATGGTCAATTGAAGCACTTGTCATTGTGGAGGGTTTCTGAAATAAACAGCAGGGAGGATTCAATATCCATGGCATGTTCATACTGGGTCCCAGTTAGAAATAAACAAAATCCTAGGTAGGTGAAACATAAGCGTGGGAAGCCTGACATCAGTTCTCATAAAAATGAAAGATCTAGTTGACAATGGAAACAAGATCTCTTTTCCTCTCCTTCCTCGCCTCCTCACAGCAAAAAAGAAAGATCTTACCTCTAATTAAGGATTAGAAAAAGGGAAGCATAGACAGAATGGTGCATCTCTTGTTCATAGTCAAATGAATCAGTCATGTAGATGTGTTTCACCATCTATAAAAAGTAAAGAAGAGAAATTTCACTTTATAATGCTGAGATTAAATTTGCAATCTGGAGATAAGGCTCCAGTTACTAAACACTATCTGCTTATCTTTTTTACCCCTTTTATCAGGTTCACAAAAGTTATTCAAAATAAAACCTCACAAATTAAATCTGAATCTCTACATCAATAAAAATAAGGTTATTCAAAGGGCATCAACTTAATTACATGACACCATTTATTTTACGTTATATGAACTTTTAACACTGACTTTCTCCAAAGAAGAAATTTGATTCTTTGCTAGATAAGGGGCAAACATTACTTGATGGTCAGGTAGTAAGATCATACATAAACATCCTTTTCTAAAAATAAAACATGCAGAGGCACTTAAAAAACAAAACAAAACTAAAAACCACAAACACCTCTACTTGAAAATGCATATATGAAGGCATAATTCCATGCCATGCTTGTGTTTACACATATATTTGCTGAACCAGCACTCTCAGATTAGATATTTGCAAGTGGAAATGGCCACTTAGGTATGTACAGTAGAATTAATATTATATATTGATAAATTGTGCTAAGTACTGTACAATCATATAGGAAAACATAAGTCTTGTGTGAGAAACTTAGAATAGAAATGGTCAAGTGTGCTTGTAAATAGCCAATTTGCATGCACAGTTACAATAACTGCATAGAAATAGGCATGGTTTTGTGCACACAATTGCTCCTCAATTCTAAAAAAAATGGCTGTCATGATCTGGACAGAACTGGAACCCCTTAAGACACTCCAGTTGTCACTTTGCTGCACACCATGGCACCAACAGCATGGATAGAGCACACAGATAGAATCCACCAAGAAGGGCTGAGGTGAGGTAAGTTGTCCACAATTCTTTATCATCAGGGGTCCTGAAGCCAGTCAGAGCAGCCTGTGCTTATTTTCATCTCCACAAGTTAGTCGGATTCCTTGGTGATGTGCATGATCTGGGAACCTAAATAGCATACAACAGAAAAAAAATGAAGCTGGTCCAGGAGGGGATGTGGCCTGAACGCTCAGGAGATGAGCTTATCAACACATCCTTCAGGCAGCCTATGAAGGACTTTTTCTTTTAAATCTCAGTGATTATAGAAGCAGCTGTCTACTTTCATTATCATTCTGAAACTTAAATGGATGTTTTGGATAGTTACAGTATTGCTACAGTATTTAATATAGTAGACATCAATAGCTAGATAGGTCATATTTATTTTGATTATAGAAAGAAAACAGTGTTGCTATCATGGAAAATCAAAATCACACAAGCTAGACAATAAATGATCCTAATCACAGTGACCTTGGTATAGTATCAACATTGTAAATCAGGTCTAAAGGTTGTTGAAAAACAAACTGGGATCATCCGAGTACAGCAAAAGTTTGAGGGCACTATAGTCCTGAAGAAAAAAACATCCAAAAGATCTGAAGGAGTGATGACCCCACTGCTCTACCTCCAAAGGTCTGTGCTGCCAGATTGTGTGCGGATTAGGGGAAGTTGTGGGTGGTACCCACTAAAATCCAATGTTCTTGGATGAGGTCTTTTGGATCCACTGGGGACTTGGCTGACCGCAGCTGCTCCCTGCTGGTGCTGCTACCCATTCACTTATTAAAAAGAACAGGAGTACTTGTGGCACCTTAGAGACTAACAAATTTATTTGAGCATAAGCTTTCATGAGCTACAGTTCACTTCATCGGATGCAAAAGCTTATGCTCAAATAAATTTGCTAGTCTCTAAGGTGCCACAAATACTCCTTTTCTTTTTGCAGATACAGACTAATACGGTTGCTACTCTGAAAGCTGTCATTATGGCGTTCACTTATTGTTACTCTCCCTACTGAATTATAGAGTCTTCACTTCTGAAGAGTTGCTAAGCTCCTGGTTGTAGTTGTCATCAGGGCTGCAGATTGTGAAATTCCCTGCTGCCAGGGTGGATCCTCCCAATGTCACCTTTATAGAGAAAACTTTATGGACAAGGAGTGACCCTTACCAATTATCAATAAGGCTTATCAACACATCCTTCAGGCAGCCTTTGAAGATATCAAAATGATGAACAAGGAAGAGTTTGGTTCTGTGTGGGCTAAAAGCATGTGATATACGATATTTTTATGTAGAGCACAGGATCAACTATCACTATCACTATGTTATGGCTTCAATCTTTTGTTATGCTGATTTTTTTAAAGGAATCTGTTTTTATATTTGTAAGATGTGCTGTATTTTCAGACATATAGTCTGCTTTTGGATTTAATCACCAGACAACTGCAATTTATACATTCAGCACCAGTGTAAAGGCACTGAACTCAGCTGATTTATACCAGGATGAAATTAGCTTACTGTGTTTTGGACCCCATTTAATAACAGATATTATAATATATAATGCAAAGAAATACAAAAAACATTCTCACATGGTATATACCTCCCCTGTTAGAGGCATGAAAGGTAATCCCATTGGATCAAATGGCTTTGCTAGTCATGGTTGCCAGTAAAGCCCTGCATAAAACCGTACTGGTTGCTACAGTTTCACCTCAGGGTGGGTTTGGGCAGGGGTTTTGGAGCCAAGGAGGGATGGGTTGTGACAGAAGCAGGGATGAAACTAAGGGATCTCCTACTAAACTGATCCACTGGTCATTGGCCCATGGGGAGCGGTTGTAGCAGGAAGAGGGGCTGCTTTGACAGCCTCAGGCTTGTAGTGGCAGCTGCCCAGTCTCCACCCTGAAGTGTGGGCATGTGTGCAGGGATTCCTTTCTTCCCCATTCTCAATTGTTCCTGCAGAACCCCCTTGTCTCAAACTCAGATACTTGTTGCAGAGAGTGGGGAGGATTTGGCCCTCAGGTAGTTTTTTTGTTTGTTTTTAAGAGAGATCACAGAACATTTGAACTTCAGCTGGACTTTGTTTTGCTTAAATCAAACATGCAATAAAGTATTGACATCTTTGTAGGAAAAAACGTCTGGTTCAGACAACAGGAAGCCAGTTGCTACCATAGACCTGATTATAAAATATTTATATTTAAATCCATCCTGGATTTTAAATGTTTACATTTTAAAGCAAAAACTGACAAAAAGATTAGGGATTCTGAAAGTGGTGCATTATATTCTTTTCTGTCTCAGTCATTTTGGCAATTTCCACTCCAGTGCCTCTAATCTTTAGGCATCCGTTTCTGTACCTCTTATTCACACTATGTGCTTTTTACTCTATTGAAATCAATGAGACTACTCGTGTGGGGAAGTGTGGATCATTGTGAGTGTGGGTAACAGAACTGGAACTCTAGAGAAGGCAAACAGCTTCTATCCTGCCAAGATTTCACAGGAGTGGCTTTGCTGGCTGGAGTTGTGCTCTTGGAACGCTGTACAAAGGACAAATTTGGCTTCTGTGGGATATGTCCCCAAACTGCTGCATTATTATATGTGTTTGGGGGGAATAGTGGGTCTCCATCAGCAGCCTTGCAATGAATGTTATGTACTAGAACTCGAGAGGAAAAAAATAAGTGTGAAAAAGAAAAAAGGTTTTTTTAAAAATATTAGTAACACTGATTTTGCTTTACAAAAAAAGGGGGGAGGGAATTTTCATTTTTTTTTTAAAAGTGTTAATAATGAAGTGCATTCTGACCCTCCTGATTTTTAAATTAGCAAATCTTTCAGTGCAAGGTTTCCTGCACACAACTAATTTGGAAGACTTATACATGGAACAAAAAGATAGAATCCCATGCAACATTCATTTTCAGGTCAATACTTGTCAAATTTTGGGTATATCCCAAAACTCTGACTGGATTTTAAATGTGTGTTGTTGTTTTCTTAATTTGAAGTTTGGATTTTGTGTGTGTGTGTGTGTGTTTATCCCTTCTTTGAACTAGCACAATAATCAATAGCGGAGTGTTTTGAGCTGTTACTGAAAGTCATTTTGAAAACATGTTAAAAGCAGCTACTCTGTCAGAATGCATGAAATTAGTTATTAAAAATAAGAGTAAGTATGTGAATGGGAGGAAACTTAACAATAAATTAATGAGATGTTTGCAAACACAGGTTAATTAAGCTTGGCTTTCTCTCTACATAAACCACCATTTATGTTACAAATATATAACTGGTTCCAATACGTTGGAGATGCTTTATTACTATTTGTAAGCTCATTTGTTATCCTTAGCATGCTTATTAACTTCCAAAGCAGGAAGGCTGGTTTTGTGGTTAAGATATAATGTATGCTGTATATGTACCTTATTTTGCCCAGCTTCCTGTGACCTCAGGCTGGTCACTGGATATCTGTGTTTTGGGGATAATTCTGTTAGATTTAGTGGAGAGGGTATAGATTGTCTCTTCTCATGTTTTCAAAGAGCCTAGGGCAAAGGGGAATGCGATCTAGGCATCACTGTAATAATACTCAAGTGGCCACATGAACATCATTATATTATATTGATTCGGGCTGTCAAATGATTAAAAATAATTGCAATTAATCACAAGATTTTAAAAAATATTAATCACAATTTTAATCACCCTGCTAGAAAATAATAGAATACCAATTTAAATTTATTATAAATATTTTAGATGTTTTTCTACATTTTCAAATATATTGATTTCAATTATAACACAGAATACAAAGTGTGCAGTGCTCATGTTATATTTTTATTTTTGATTACAAATATTTGCACTGTAAAAAAGATAAAAGAAATAGTATTTTTCAATTCCTGTCATACAAGTACTGTAGTGCAATCTCTTTATCGTGAAAGTGCAATTTACAAATGTAGAATTACTATTTTTTACATAACTGCACTCAAAAACAAAATAATGCAAAATTTTAATGCCTGCAAGTCATACCATGACGGGGCATATTAATGGTAAGCATATCTTGCATAAGAATATCTTGCAACCTCGGCTACAACAGTGCTATGTGAATGCCTGTTCTTGTTTTCAGGTGACATTGTAAATGAAAGGCAGGCAGCATTATCTCCCTTAATTGTAAAGAAGGTTGTTTACCTTAGTGATTGGCTACGCAAGAAGTAGGACTGAGTGGATTTTATTATACCAATAAAATAAAACCCAACAGGATCTTTTAAAGGGGGATAAGACAAAATGCCACATTTATTGTGAATACAAAAGAGACACAGTAAACAAGTAATCATAAACATTCTATCCCATGCACTCACACAAAATACCAAAAGAGGCAAAGCAAGTAAACAGTCATATTTATTACCTCCCATTCATTCCCACACACATACATATACACATACAAGTTCTGCAAAGTTGTTATAGTTAGGAGCCTAGAGGTTGCTCATGCCAAGTTACTGGCCAGGTAACCTGGGCATGAGGGTGGAGCTGAGTCTTTGTCAGATGCGCATCCGATGCTCCTGGAGGGTGGTCGCAGAACCAGACTCAAAATTCTTAGTCTTTTGGGTCTGTTTTTATAGGAGTTTTATTCCTATGCCAGTCTATGGAGGTGACTTTATCATGCTGTTGCTGAATCAATCAGCAGATGGCACCTCCCTGACGGCTCCGTGCTGCCAGATGTTATCTTGTTCTTCAGTTCTCCCATCCTTGAGGCTGTTGGGTGGATTCCAGTCTGCCCTCCGGGGGTCATCCGGTTATCTCCACTTAGTGCATTCTTCGGCCAATCGATACTGAAGTGGTAACTCTTAGGCTGGCACTCCTAGCCATTCATCTTCTATTTACACACACCATCCATTCACATGCATTCTCAACCTTTATTTCAATATATATCTCTTCTGACTTCAACAACTCTTAGGGTGTAACGAAACTGCTTAACCCCCTTACCACGGAACATACATAACTAGCAAGATAAAGAACTCGAGAAGGGTGGGAGTCTCTGTGTGATGTTCCGAGGAACAGTTGTTTTTGCAAAATCTTATCTCTTCTGAGAACAGACTCTCTGTCCCAGAATGTGCTGAGCAGTTTGGCCTTCTAATTAACATTACTTTGGGACCTTTAAACTATATAAAATTAAAAATCATACAGAAATCCTTTGGTATAGTAACAATTCGTAGGTGCAAAAGTTAATCTAGGAAATTTATTTTGCATTAATCACTTCAGTTAACTCTGATTAATTGACAACCATAATAGTTATTCATTCATTTAGATTTAAATGCAAAAATCTGCCAGTCTACCACCTGCCTCTTCCTCACAGCTAAGGGTATGTGGTTTTCAAGGCCTCTTGGAGAACAGGTTGCCTATTGAATTTTTGTGGGAGCTGGGAACCTAACTCCCATAGGCACCTTTGAAAAATCTCATCCTCAGTTCGGTTTGTGAGGAATAGCCACACAGCAGTACAACAACACTAACACTGTAAAGTAAATGAGCCTAATGTACATAAGCCTAATGCCTATAATTTAAAGCAGCAACATATAGACTGTCCCATCATCACAGCTGTACTCATAGCCCTAGCTAATAGATCATCTAAGGCTTAGATGCAGTATGCTAGGAAAGTCAACACTTTGGGGCTTCTTTGAATCAACTTTGCTCCAGAGAAACTTACAAAGGAGCCTCACAAAGAGTGCCCTAGTGGCACTTCTCCTGTCCTCTTCCTTTTTGCCCCTCCATGAATTCTTGTCTCCCTCTGGTTGTTCTCATCTCAATCAGATTTTAAGCTCTTTGGAGTATCTTTACTTGTTCCACATAGAACTCATTGATGATGCTATATAAATAATAATGATAATTATAATAAATGGTAAATAGTCATTACTTTCCTTCGTCTTCAGTGTAGTGTGATAACATGACTCACTAATTATGAATCTTTTTTTTTTTTTTTTTACTATTCATGCAGATATAGAAGTTTTGGCATAAATACCTAGTTTCAGGGCATTTTAGCACTATTTTTGTGTAGCTTGTAGTTAGATTTAATATTGGTGAATGACACTAAAGCAACCTCTGAGAGCAGCAAGAAAAGTGGGAGGAATGGGAATTTAGTTTAAATAAATATTTACAAGTGAGTTCTGACCTAATTTTAAGGTGTGTTTTTTTAAAAATTTCTGTTTAATAAAATGTATGGGACTCATCCTGCATTCCTTGTGCAATCAAAATTCCCACTGAATTCATGGGAAATGTTGGATGCATAAGAAAAGAAGGATAAGATTCTATATAGACAAAACACTTTAAATCTTAGATGCTTAAAGATTGACATATAAATTAGATCCTGATTTACATAGGGGAGCAACCACAAATTCCATTGACTCCAATATTCAGTATTTCTGAAAATTCAGACCCCTACGTTTAGGTCTTTAAATATGGAGTTGGGTGTCAAATTTTAGGCATCCAGATTTATAAAAATGGCCTAAATAATTCGCCCAAGATCATAAAAAGAGCTACAGAGCTGGGAATAAAAGAAGCTGTTTTGACTCCCAGTTCTCTGCTTTAGCCACTAGAATTTCACTGACAATTGACTTTGACCCACCATAAAGGATAAATACTACTATGCAACATAATAAGTTGGATGAGGGCTTTGGGTTAGAGCCACAAAGTGATTTAAGAAGCTAACTACCACTTTAAGTCTGAAATGTAGCTCCACAAAACCCCTTCCACTTAACCTTGTAAGCATCTAAAGTCCCCTAGGCCCTTTTATTTCTGCTGGTGGGCATGCACAAAGCCACCTAAGTCCTGTTGCTGCTGAGCTGCTTGGTAGCTAAGCCCTGGGGGGAATCTCAGGCCTGGTCTACACTACGAGTTTATGTCGAATTTAGCAGCGTTAAATTGAATTAACGCTGCACCTGTCCACACAACTAAGCCATTTTTTTCGACATAAAGGGCCCTTAATACCGACGAGGGGATTAGCGCTGAAATCGACATCGCCGTATCGAATTAGGGTTAGTGTAGATGCAATTCAACGGTATTGGCCTCCGGGAGCTATCCCACAGTGCACCATTGGGACCACTCTGGACAGCACTCTGAACTCAGATGCACTAGCCAGGTGTACATGAAAAGCCCCCAGGAACTTTTGAATCTCATTTCCTGTTTGGCCAGGCGAGCTCATCAGCACACGTGACCATGCAGTCCCAGAATCGAAAAAGAGCTCCAGCATAGACCGATCGCTGTATGGGGAGACGAATCTGTGCTATCAGAACTACGTTCCAAAAAACGAAATGCCACATTTCAAAAAATCTCCGAGGCCATGAGGGACAGAGGCGACAGCAGGGACACAACACAGTACCACGTGAAATTTAAGGAGCTCAGACAAGCGTACCAGAAAACCAAAGAATCAAACGAACACTCTGGGACAGAGCCCCAGACATGCTGCTTCTACCCTGAGCTGCATGCAATTCTAGGGGGGGCCGCCACCACTACCCCACCCCTGTCCATGGACTCCGATGATGGGGTACTCTCTGCCATGCCTGAGGATTTTGCAGACGGGGAAGATGAGGAGGAGGAGGACAAGCTTGAGGAGAGCACACAGCACACTCTTCTCCCCGACAGCCAGGATCTTTTTATCACCCTGACTGAAATACCCTCCCAACCCAACCAAGCTGGAGAAGGAACCTCTGGTCAGTGTACCTTTTAAAATATAATACATGTTTTAAAAGCAAGCATTTTTCATGATTAATTTTCCCTGAGGACTTGGGATGCATTCATAGCCAGTACAGCTACTAGAAAAGTCTGCTAACGTGTCTGGGGATGGAGCAGAAATCCTCCAGGGACATCTCCATGATGTTCTCCTGGAGGTACTCTAAAAGCCTTTGCAGAAGGTTTCTGGGGATAGCAGTCTTATTCCGTCCTCCATTATAGGACACTTGACCATGCCATGCTATAGCAAGTAATCTGGTATCATTGCATGACAAAGCCTGGCAGTGTATGGTCCCGGTGTTTCCTGGCATTCAAGCAACATCCATTCTTTATCTCTCTGTGTTATCCTCAGGAGAGTGATATCGTTCATGGTAACCTGGTTGAAATACAGGAATTTAATTAAGGGGACATTCAGAGGTGCCCGTTCCTACTGGGATGTTTGCCTGTGGCTGGAAAGAAATCCTCCCTGCAGTTAGCCACGTGGCGGGGGGTGGGGGTGGGCATTGGCGCTGAACTGTTCACGTTTGGCTAGCAGAGATCTTCCCTGATACCAGCCACGCAGTGTGGGGAGGGGTAAAGTGATCATCCCACAGAAGGTGGAGGAGGTTAGTTTGGTTTCTGCTGCTGCATGTTAACATGAAAACGGCAGCTCTAAATGGCCAACTCAACGGGTTTTGCTTGGTATGGGAAAGGAAGGCGCTGCTGTTATGAAGGTTGCAGAAGCTGAAAGACTCTGGCTTACCATGGTCGCCTGCAAGCCAAATTCTGTTGCCTGGCACTGCCTGTGTGATCTCTAACACCAAAGCCACAGGCACTCAATATAAGATGCAAAATGCGACCTTGTACCAAAATCACAGGTGCTATGTAATGTGAATAGTGTTGTTCACCGTGAAAGAGTATAGCCATTGTTCTGTAAAATGCATCATTTTAAATACTTCACTCCCTTTTTTTCCTCCCACAGCTGCAAATGTTTAAAGCCTCCCTCCTCCATCCCAAAGGCTATCTCATATAAGGCGGCGGAAAAAACGCACGCGCGATGAAATGTTCTCTGAGCTCATGTAGTCGTCCGGCACTGACAGAGCTCAGCAGAATGTGTGGAGAGACACAGTAGCACAGTACAGGAAAGCATCCAATGAACATGAGGACAGGAGGGACGATCGAGATGAGAGGTGGTGGCAGGGAGATCAGAGGAGGCAGGATGCAACACTGGGACTACTGCGGGATCAAACGGACATGCTCTGGCATCTGGTGGAGGTTCAGGAACGACAGCAGGATCACAGACTGCTGCTGTAGCCCCTGTTTAACTGCCCTCCCTCCTCCCCAAGTTCCGTAGCCTCCTTACCCAGATGCCCAAGAACGCGGAGGCTGGGGGATGCTCCGGGCACCCAATCACTCCACCCCAGTGGACAGCCCAAGCAACAGAAGGCTGTCATTCAACAACTTTTGAAGTGGCCTTTTCCTTCCCTCCTACTCTCCTCCCACACCCCAGCTGGGCTACCTTGTGAGTTATCTCCCTATTTTTATAATCAATTAATAAAGAATACATGTTTTTTAAACAATAGTGACTTTATTTCCTTTGCGAGCAAGCTGTAATTGAAGGGCGAAGGGCTGGTGGCTTACAGGGAATTAGAGTCAACCAAGGGGACGGGTTTTCATCAAGGAGAAACAAACAGAAGTGTCACACGGTACCCTGGCCAGTCATGAAACTGGTTTTCAAAGCTTCTCTGATGCGCAGCACTTCCTGCTGTGCTCTTCTAATCGCCCTGGTGTCTGGCTGCGCATATTCAGCTGCCAGGCGATTTGCCTCAACCTCCCACTCCACCATAAACATCTCCCCCTTACTCTCACAGAGATTGTGAAGCGCACAGCAAGCAGCAATAACAATGGGAATATTGGTTTCGCTGAGGTCTGAGAGAGTCAGTAAACTGCACCAGCAATCCTTTAAACGTCCAAATGCACACACTACCACCATTCTTCACTTGCTCAGCCTATAGTTGAGCAGCTTCTTACTAATGTCCAGGGTGCCTATGTACAGCTTCATGAGCCATGGAATTAAGGGGTAGGCTGGGTCCCCAAGAATAACTATAGGCATTTCAACATCCCCAACAGTTATTTTCTGGTCTGGGAAGTAAATCCCTTCCTGCAGCCATTTAAACAGACCAGAGTTCCTGAAGACGCAAGCGTCATGAACCTTTCACGGCCGTCCCACATTGATGTTGGTGAAACGTCCCTTGTGATCCACCAGTGCTTGCAGCACCATTGCAAAGTACCCCTTGCAGTTTATGTACTGACTGCCCTGGTGGTCCGGTCCCAAGATAGAGATATGAATCCCGTCTATAGCCCCCCCCACAGTTAGGGAATGCCATTGCAGCAAAGCCAGCTACTATGACCTGCACATTTCCCAGAGTCACTACCTTTGATAGCAGCAGCTCAATGATTGTGTTGGCTACTTGCATCACAGCAACCCCCACAGTAGATTTGCCCACTCCAAATTGATTCCCGACTGACTGGTAGCTGTCTGTCATTGCAGGGCTATTGCCACTCGCTTGTGAACTGTGAGGGCTGCTTTCATCTTGGTATTCTTGCACTTCAGGGCAGGGGAAAGCAAGTCACAAAGTTCCATGAAAGTGCCCTTACGCATGCAAAAGTTTTGGAGCCACTGGGAATCATCGCAAACCTGCAACACTATGCGGTTCCACCAGTCTGTGCTTGTTTCCCAGGCCCAGAATCAGCATTCCTTGGCGTGAACCTGCCCCATTAACACCATGATCTCCAAATTGCCAGGGACTGCGGTTTTAGAGAAATCTGTGTCCATGTCCTCATCGCTCTCGTCACCGCGCTGCCATCACCTCGTTGCCTGATTTTTCAGGTTCTGGTTCTGCATAAACTGCACCATAATGTGCGAGGTTTTTACAATGGTCATAAATGCTGCGGTGAGCTGAATGGGCTCCATGCTTGCCATGCTATGGCGTCTGCTCAGGCAACCCGGGAAAAGGGTGTGAAATGATTGTCTGCCGTTGCTTTCATGGAGGGAGGGTTGACTGACGACATTTACCCATAACCACCTGTGACAAATATTTGGCCCCCTCAGGCTTTGGGAGCTCATCCCAGAATTCCAATGGGCATCAGGGACTGCGGGAACTGTGGGATAGCTATCCACCGCTCACAATTTCAACGCTTGCCACGGTACTGTGGACGCACACCGCCAAATTAATGTACTTAGTGTGGACACATGCACTGGACTTTATACAATCTGTTCCCAAAAATCCACTTCTGTAAAATCAGAGTAATTTCATAGTGTAGACATACCCTCATCAGACTCTGTGTTCCTCTGCAGGGCCCAATCTAGTATGCATTCTCAGAGCACACTTAATCAAAACAAAATACGGCCAAGGAGGTGGTAGCGGTGTCCCCCTATATACAAAATAGCCTGAGTGGTTAAAGCACTCAGGGCAATGTGGGAGATACAGTGTAAAATGCCCAGCAAACCTGATTTTAACTAGAACATAAGTATCCCACCTACCTGGAGAGGGGCTGTTTGCCCTAACCACTGAGCTATAGGGTATTATGAGATGGGGTCTCTCTCAAGTTGAAGCTGTTCTATTTTGTGTGAGCTACATAAAAATTAATGGGCCCAAAAGTAAATTAGAATGACTCTGTAGCCCACTGGTTAACACAGACTTCTGAGAAAGCCCTGAGAAAGGTTCATGTCCCTTCTCCAATTAATATTTAAGTGTGGGTTTGAACCTGGGTCTTTCACAACCCAGCTAAGTGTTCTAAACAATGGGTTATTGGGTTTAAGGTCTCTGCCACCTCCTTATTTTTTTTAATTTTTTTTATTTTAGAGAGAGAGAGAGAGAGAGAAAGTGCTGACTTGGCTTGCTAGCTAAGTCCGGGAGAGGGATAACAGCTATGAATCCCAAGCAGAAATAGGCACCTCCCTCCAGTCTGAAGTTACACACCTAAATCCCTTTGTGGGGTGAGCCTAAACCCAGCCCTTCTCCTCAGCATTTCCTACTAGTTAGCTTAGGTGGCTCCCTCATTAACTTGTTGGCTTCTTTCAGTCCCATACATACATGTCTAACTGTTCCCTTGCATTGAATAGGGAGCCCAAGTGCCTAACTCAGGGCTCTGGATTCCAGTGGGTGGCAGTTTGCCATTGCAACATTGAACCTAAGTCCCCTTTATGGATTTTAACCCTTAGGTGTAAGTAATTATGTGTTACATTGGCTACTTACCATATAATGTGATATTTGACACTGTAGGTGTTTTGACAGTTTCTCAACATTTAATGTGTAATCAGAAACATCCACCCTAATGCATTTCTTCAGATCTTAATCAGTCATATTGTCACAGGTCCCACCTACCACTAAGGCACCTCCTTCTGGTTGCTTAGGGATTAGCTCTTCACAGGTCCAATGCCCCCTTCTCTTGATTCTTCTGCCTGGGGCCTCTCTCTTTCTCTGAGAGTCGGGGTGCTCCTTCATAACTAAGCCCTCTGACCAGGTCAGTATAGGGTTTCCCTTCCAGGGTATCAATGCTAGAGACTTTTTGTCCACTAATATCCACAATTCAACCTTCCAGCTTCCGGCTTTCAAGATGACATCAGTTTGCACAATTTCCCTTTCTAATGCATCACTATTCAAATATAACAGTTCATTCACCTTGACAGCCAGCTCTTGATGCTAATTGTCCTGAAAGGGGTGAAACAAACTTCACTGCAGCTCAACTTCTCTAAGTCTTTCATTTTTTTTTGAAGTGATCAGAGTATACATCTGCATGGAGCACTTCTGTATATTTGTCAGTTTATTTTTATTTTTTTTGTACTTCTCTGTGTTGTTTTCATGCTGTAAAGTACTGTACTGCCAAAGAGCTGAGATACTGTGATATTTTCTTTTTCATCTGCGTTATCCACAAACCCAACTTCACTTTCAATGATTCATCACACTTACCATGTGTGTAATATCCTTTTCTTTCCCCTTCAATTCTTGACTCAGTTCATTCATCTTTTTTTCAGTAAGGTTGATCAGAATGCAAAGTCAAGCAAACACGCCTGTTAGAAAGCTCATCATATTTTTCATTTCTTGACCCCAAGAATATTCTGATCTGTGATAAAAGATCAAAACATCTTTTCGAAACTCTACTGTAGCTCAGCTACCTCATCTCATTGTGCAGAATCACATCTTCACAGGCTGCCTCAAGTTCATCAAATGGATTTTGATGCAGAAGGCCTCTGACTTGCGTGAAGTTAACATTTTTTACTGCTAATCCCTTAACATTTGTCAAGTCTGTCACTTTTGTTCTGAGTGCTTATTGATGATGAGCAATGAAGCCTTGGATCCAAACATAGCTGGTGCTCCATCTGTTGTTATAGAAACCAGTTTTGCCATCGTTACTTTCCGTTTAATAACATACTTAATTATCTTCCTCTTGTTTCCTTCTTTAACGATAGTGTTATCAAAATGTCTTCATTTACAATGCTGATTTCAAATACCAGATTCACAAATATCGCCATTTGAGCCATGTCAGTGACATTGATTTGTCAAAAATTCATGCTGATTCAATTCTTTTAAAACTGTGAACAAATATCTTCTGACAGTGTTTTTACTCCTCTACACATCATGTTTTCATCAGTTGCATGATATAAGTTCGACACATAATTTCTTTCTTTTGGAACTTTTTCAATGAGTTGCTTCCATAACTTCTTCTTTCACAATCACACTGTTCACAAAAGTCTTACCTTTGTCATGCAAGCACATTCACAACCTGAAAAGATGTTTCATTGGTGTACTTTTTAATTGTATAAATATGATTTACTCAGTTATCAAAGAAAATGTATATTATTCATCTGAAGATTGTTATTTTTAGGAGATTCCTTCTCACGTTTCAGGGGACAGGGGTTGTGCTTTTGGTGACATTGGTGTGGCATAGGAGATGTGCATACTTGTCTCTAACTATGGTGAACAAAAAGGCACGTTCTCATTTTTTTCATCCAAATGGTAACTTTCTGGGTATTTTTTTTCCCAAAGGTAAGCTAAGTTATTTGTAATTATGTTTGGTTTAGTTGACTCCAATCTAACATTCTCCACCACTTCAGTCTTGGTACCCTTCCCCAACTCATTCCAGGGGTGCAGATAGGGGAGTCTCTCTCTGCTACTGAATAATCTTCTCCCATTCTTTGATGAGTATAATGAGGAATGGTAGATAGCTAAGAAAAGGGTTAGAGCTTCTTTACTCTCTTCTGTCTCCATAGTTTTTTCCTCCCTTTGCCCCTGTACATTGAGTCTATGGCTATTCTTATGTAGAATAGCAATAGCTGGAAAATTTCATCACTTAAACCCAAAGAGCTGCCTATTCCCTCCTCCCTCCCCCCTCCCCCGATTTGGCTTCCCTTTCACCCATCACCACATCTTGCTACACAGAATCCCTAGGTGCTGCAGGAAAGACTCACTCTATGTGCAGCACCACCTGATGCGAAGGGGAAGCTGCTGATGACACACTTGACAAAGTCTCATGATCTACTGATGGATTATTAGTTCTTATTGCTATGTAATGCTCCTTCCTTATATCATGTAATCCTATATTTGTATTTTACATTATTTTGCCTCCCCTTTATTGTGATAGAGTATGGTAAACTACATTATTTCATCTTTTTAAAAAAGATTATTTTTACTCTCTGAATCTGCTCAATGCATATACTGTAGAGGTGCATTTTGTAAACTAATGCATGAGGTTTTCATTCATTCATTCATTCCGCTGATGTCACTGAGACTTGATCAGCTAAAATAGTGGTGTTTTTTTTAAAGTCTGTAATAAATTGTGTGAGGGGGAGATGTTCACAGTCACAAAAAGAACAGGAGTACTTGTGGCACCTTAGAGACTAACCAATTTATTTGAGCATAAGCTTTCGTGAGCTACAGCTCACTTCATCAAAAGCTTATGCTCAAATAAATTGGTTAGTCTCTAAGGTGCCAAAAGTACTCCTGTTCTTTTTGTGAATACAGACCAACACGGCTGCTACTCTGAAACAGTCACAAAGGAGAGCTAGGTTCCCCATTGTGATTGACTTTCAATGGGAATTGGTTATCTAACTGCATGTTGTGCCTTTGAAAATCTCACTGTAAATACATTTGCCAGTCAACATGAAACTTGTAAATTATACCTGTGATAATGTGCTTATCTGCTGCAATTCCTTTCTTATTGTACTATACAATATAGGCTAAGCTATTTACGTGACATTTCATATGTGTTAGAATGGTTGGGCTTGATCTTTCCTTCAGTTTTTTTAACAAATAGGTTCTTACCTTGCACCTTTTCAGACCCCATATAAGTGATCTTTCCTAAATAGAGCCTAAAAGACAACATTTAAACTGTTGTATACTTTTGAAAGAGAAATGAAAAAGCAGGTTGTTCCAGTGGCCTGAGAGCAGAAGTAAGTAGCTCTGATTTCTGTCCTTGGCCCTGACACTGACATTTTCTCCAGTCTTGGACAATTCACTTAACCTCTCTAGGCCTTAGTTTTCCAAACTGTAAAGCAGAAAAAAAGAATAATTACTTACGTTCTTCAAAAGTCTGCTGTGAAGATTTTATAAAGACATAGTTAACAACTGCTTCAGGTTGAATTCAGACTTAGGCAGAAGTCTGAACTGTGCTGGTTATACCCACTTCACACTTGGAAAGTTATCATAGCAACTATAACTTCTAGAAAAAATATTTTATTTTTTTTAATGTCAAGATTTTGAAGTATGTTCTAGAGCAAAGTCTGCAGCTGCCCTAATTATTATTGATCATTATTATTAATGTAGCATTCTGGAGCCTGATATTTCTGTTCATATCCATCCAAAATTCCCCATGGCTTCATCGGGAGCGACAGCTACAAAGTGACTGAAATCCCAGCCCCATTGATGGTGGTAGGAGTTCAATAGGATGAGGGCTTAGTTCATAATGAAGTTGTTCCATGGGGCAGTGGGAACCCCCCCCCCCAATCTTAAAGGGTTCTGCCATACTATGAATAAAGTAAATATGGTTGTACACAACTTCCTTATTCAAATTATATTAGGAGCTTAATTCTACTCCTATTAAAGTTAATGGCAAAAATTCATTCTCAATTACTTCAGTGGGAGAAGAATCAACTCAAATAAGAATCTGAAATTTATTAAGGACCAAAACAAGGGAGGGTTTAGTAGGCCCACAATTTG
This sequence comes from Eretmochelys imbricata, assembly GCF_965152235.1. Classification (NCBI taxonomy): domain Eukaryota; kingdom Metazoa; phylum Chordata; order Testudines; family Cheloniidae; genus Eretmochelys; species Eretmochelys imbricata. Next base: position 87,724,761 of record NC_135572.1, on the reverse strand, counting down.
ATCCTTATTTTATTAAACCTAGTATGTTTGAGAATGAGTGGGTATGCATATCCAAGGGGAAGTTTGAGAAATTTTCAGAAAATATGTCTTCTGTACTAATTTCTGTGTTAAATATTAGAAGAATTAAGCAGGGATTCTCAAGCAGTTTTAACGTTCAGTACAGAAATTACTCAGCATATCCTCATGCATCTTATACCAATCTCACTTATTTCAATGGAGAGCTCTCTCTCTCTCTCTCTCTCTCCCCCCCCCCCTTCACATAAATGTCACTGTATTTTAGGTATGAGCAGGTTTGCTTTCACAATCGAGGATTCTGCTCTGTTCAATAAATAGAGCTATTTTCTTTCCAAAGAAAATCCAACTCTCTTCTAATGTTTGAGTTCCCCTTTATATCGCTAAGGGAGCTCAGGGCCATAACACAGTACAGTTCCATATTCCTGTTCTTTTCTGAAGAAGTCTGTTGTAAGTCCACAGTGCTATAGAGACACTTGTAACCTTTACTGATTTTTCTGACAGTAGTTCTTAATGTTGTTGTTGTTTTTCTGTGGGGGGGGGGGAGGGGGACAGTGTTGCGGGGGGACTGGTGAGTTAATTCTGCATATTGTGACATGCTACTATGCAAAAGATCTGTATCTCCTGGGAATTTATAATGGTGCTAATCACAGAGAATATGAACACAAACATTCGTTGACTCCTGGAAGTTATAATAAGCCTGAGCAGATTGTAGTGAGGTAATTCAAAGTAAGATTTTATGTGCACTCAGAAGAGTTTAAATTTACATTGCACAACAAGGGCTTTGTCACAATGACAAATACATGTGTAGTCCCTGTGAACCTGGAATAGAATTTAAAATGAAACCATCTTAAATCAGCTGTCTGATGCAAACCATAGTTTGCCATTCCATCAGTTGAGTCATGTTTATCTATCCCGGAACTCTTGTGTGTCTTCAGCTCCACACCCACTGTGTGAAGAAATAAAATATATTGCACCTTGTAAAGAGCAACCTAATTCTTTCTTCCTCCTCCGCGATGTCTACTGCCAAAATTTTGCATGTTAATTAATAATTTAAATATATGTATTGTTTCTAGGTATCATATATCCAGTGAGTATTCAGGGCCAAGTCCTCAGCTCCGCCAAAGGCACTTTGAATTGCCAGAGTGGCACATATTGACCTTAAACCTGCCTTAAATGGGTAACGAGAATTTGACTGGTGTGGGAGAATGGGACTTCAGTGGGAACTTTTGTTGGCTGAATACTTTTGAAAATCAGGGCACATATTTTGAAGCCTAAATAAGGACTTAGGAGTCCAACGTCAGCCACCCACTGTTTACACTCTTGGCCACAGATTTCCTTCTGAGTTTCTGAGTACCACAAGGACTCAGTATTACATGCAAATTATAAACATAATAATGTCACAAAATGCATTTTAGGTGTATAATGTCCTCCCCACATATTTTCCTACCTTCCATTCCATAATTAACTAGCATCATGAAGAAAAAAATATACAACTGAACATTCAGGTGCCAGCTGACAAACTCTGAAACTGCAGCGTAAGCCATCCCACTCGTTCTAACTTCTTTTAATTGTGAAACATTGCTGGAGTTCCTGATGGTGGAAGAGTAGTCCCAAAACAGGGTATGAACATTAACTGATAAAACCTGTTGGACAGGTAGAAAACTTCATTTTCTAATTTGCCTGGAAGAATTGATCACCTAAGGGAGCCAGAGGTACTAAAAATCTCCAAGTGGTTCGCTCTCCTGTTCCGCTCCACTCTCTGGAAATGAGCTCTTAAAAATGCCTCTGTGCAGACTCCTGCCTCCCCTGCCTGGCACACAAGCCTTGCCTACAAGAAGTACTTATTTTCTAAATAATTAACACATGTTTTACTTGAGATAAATAAGTCCCTAGACTTAGGCTATTAATGCTTGCAGATAATAATAGTATTTTTTAAAAATTAAAGGGAAGAAACTAATCAGACTAAACATAAATATGTGTACAGTATGTTTGAGTTTCAAACTAATGAGTGGATTGTGTGAATTTCATTTAAGTTTATTTTTGGGAAAGAAGATGAAGAAAAAGAGACTGGTAATAATAACTCAGTGATATGCTCCTGGGATCAGTTATATGTTGTATTTAAAATCTGATGTGGTACTATACAGTATGAGGCTTCAGAATAGAATGTGTCAGTAAAGCAACACCTGTTTATCTCCATGAACTAGAAAAGAAAAAGGCTAACATAACCTATTTTAAGAGGTTTTTTAAATAAAATGTACTTTTTATTATAGTCCTTGTTTCTGTTAACTAATTAAATTCAACAAAGATTGCAAACCATCTGTAAAACAGATAGTGGAGATACTGGTCTTGGTATACATATTTCTGATTTCCTATTCATTTGCATGTTATAGAGTATAACAAACAATACGGTTACAGCTTTGATTTTTTTTTTCTTAATTTTTACCTTTAGAAATTGTTTACTCATTCAATACTGGCACATGCTGTGCTGATAAAAACGACAGCTTCTACAGCTTCCTGAACCTCAGCTATGATGTAGCTCATTACATTAGCACAAAGAAAGCAGGAAATAAATTACCAAAGTGTATTCAGGCATGGCCACAGATTTGACAGTGCCTACCCTGTAGAAGATCCATCATTCCAGAAAGGTCCTGCATACTGAAGGGACAAACTTCAAGGCAATTAAATTCAGAAAATAGAGGCACTTTGTGTCTGACTCTTAATATCTGATGCAAAGAGGCAGCATGCAAAAAATGCAAAGGTATGCTGTACTGAGCATTCTTTGGCAGTCAGTACTTTTAATTTGTACCTCATAAATGCAGTAAGCAAGCAAGCATAAGGAAGCAGCATTTTATGCTTTAGGGCCTATGGGAATGCTTCAATTTAGCTTTAAATCTGTTCATTTCATTTGAGCAAGTCTGAAATGAAACATGTTGGGGGTGATATTCATGGAAAAGTTAATCTGAAAAAGAGCCCTGGAATTCAGTGTTGCTTGATGTTACTTTCATAAATACATGGGAAAGGTGATTAATTTACTTTTTTTAAGCCTTCAGGGTGCAGATTAATACACAGTGTCCAAAAATGTATTCTTATGAAAACAATAGCAACACCAAAGAATACTGATTATCTTGGAATATCAATATACATTTAATTTTTTTGCCAGTCAAATAATCTTTTTCCAATCTAGTGCTAGAATTTTATGGTATGGCAGAAGTACTAATGTTCCAGTTCTAAAGGAGAAATAGCATGTTGAAAGGCCTTAATAAGAATGTCTTATTCAGAATGTTAAGTTCTTTAGCAAGTGGATGGAAAAAAAGAATCTGACTTAATATGTTGTTCCTTTCGGAATATTGAGTATGGGCAGAGTATTCCATTATAGGGATCTTCATTTGCTAGAGTTGCAGTCAGTGGACAGTACTTTGCTTGATGCAAGCTGTTACTGCTAACGCTAAACCACGCATTTTGAATATTTTGGCTTGTTAGAACATACAGGGGCTGATGCTCTGCTCAGTCCCCTCCCTTTGTACTGCTTGAGTGATGCAATGGGAGTGGAGACTGACCAGAAATCCCTAGCTAGGGATAACAACAGCATAGAGGAATCTTTGGATGGAGATTTTCTCTAAGGATATGTAATGATAAGTTTTCCTTTGACTCTCTCTCTCTCTCTCTCTCTCTCAGAAAATACACTGGCAGCCATTAAAAAGTCAACAGTTAACATACAGTAGAATCTGAAATAAGTCTGTTACTTCCTACAGCTGTTATAAAAGAAAACTGATCTCTCAGATTTCACAGTATGGCAACTGTTATCAAATGTTGATTTGAAGAACAACCTATGTCTGTATGTATGCACACGTGTTCTGTTCATGTCTAAAAAGAAGTTTATCAAGATTTTCATTGCTTGGGATATATAATGATAAGCTTCCCTTTCTGTGCATCCCTCCCCATGTTTTAACGGGTCTCCTGTCTTAACACTGCTTTCGTTTTCTGGGCAGCAGTCTCACTGTATTGTATCACAGGCTGCAATTGTAAACTACACACCTCCTGGGTGTGGTGCTCTGTCCCCTACAGTGTCACCAAGACCACTTAGAGATTAATGAGTCTGCTACAACCTTCGCTAAGGGCCACGTGGCTTTTAGCGCATGCAGTAGAGGCTCATGCACTAAGCTCTAGAAGTCCCAGATTTGATGCCGGTAATGGGGGTCTGTCGGTGCTACACAATGATTCCCAAAATTCAGATTTATATATTTCTGTTTGCTCTCAACCAATTTGTGTGTGTGTGTGTGTGTGTGTGAGAGAGAGAGAGAGAGAAAGAGAGAGAGGAAGAGAGAGAGAGAGAGAGAGAGATACAAGAAGAATAGCAACATACAAGAAGTCTAGCAAATGTGGTCTTTTCTTGCTCTTTCAATAAAAGTGTTTGATACTATATTCTCTGAGCAAGGATTTCATTACATTACATCACAAAAGCCACCAGTGCAACCTTGCCATTGCAATATTGAACCAATTTTCTCTTTTTTCTCTCTTTGTCTAGATCCCAGATCATGTACCATATCTTCTGGTTACCATTGTAGGAAATGACAGGAAGAAAAAGTGAAGCAGGAAACAATTAAATACATTTGGTACCAATGTTCATAGAATAGTTTCTATAATAAGATTGCTGAACCGAAATTTTATTCTGGTCAGCTGTTGTATAAGCACTGTTTGATATGATTGGAATTGCAGAAATATGGATGTATCAGGAAAATGCTTAGGGATTTAAAATAAAGGATGGAGTTTTTACAGAAGTGAGGCAAAACACATCAGGAAAAGGAGTGGCAAGATTGTTTTGGGATAATATTGAATTGGCAAAGAAAAATGATAAAAATATTTTGGCTGACAAAGCAAAGGCATTTTAGAGTGAAGCTACAGATAATAAAAGGAGTTCAGGCAATTCCTGGATGTTTCAAGAGAGCTTCAGGCTGTTAGAGACAGTAAATTTGGAAATATTTTTTACAGCTTTGAGAGGCTTGCAAGAAGGCAAGGACATTTGTGTGTATCTGTGTGGTTAATTGTTGGCATAACCATGCAGAAAACAAAAAAGACAGATTTATAAAATTAGTAAATATAGACTGCTGGTTTTAGTGCTAAATTCTCTTTTTTTACACATGTTGATTTCCCAAAGAAAAGTAAATGCAAAGTTGGGCTACTAGATAATAAGTATTCTACTATGCCCTATGAACAATCTGTAGTCCTGACCAGGAATTCTGTGTGCACACAATCCTCCCATTACCTTCTACAGACTTCAGGATTAATGCCGTGGTCTAACCTTTTAGGCTCTAACCACAGGAAGTGAGATAAGCTGCATAAATTAAATCTGATTGACACTCATGAGCAAATTGGCTCTAGTGATTAAAATAATTGCATTTTATATAACAATGTGACATAGCATGTGCCACACACACAGAGAGACAGGTAATATTGAGAATTATGGCATTATTGAAAGATTGATTTTCTTGGTGGAGATGGGAGAGGGAGAGATTATTTGCTGCAGGAAGTGCCTGGAGGGTAGGCTGATTGGTGGCCAGAAGAAGGATTGGGGTATACCAAGTGCCTGAGGAGTTTCACTGGGGGCTGAATAGGAGGGCTCAGGAGGGACTGGGAGGAAATGAATAGAAACCCGAGAAGGTAGAATGTATTCAAGTACCTGAGATTCTGTGTGGGAGGCCAGGGTAAAGAGAAAGGAATGCTGGCCAATTATTGATTTTGGAGATTTAGAGTTGGGTTGAGGGAATTGGGAGGTCAGGCATATTCTGGATGGCCTATTGGGACAATGGAAGCTGAGAATGGATTGATAGGACTAGAGGACAATGAGAAAAAGGTTGAGAGAGAGAGAAAGAGTAGATTTTGAAAGCTTTGTGAAAGGGAACTGACATAAAGAAAATTTAGGAAAAGACAGGAAAGTCAAATGAAGAATGAGATTGTTTGAGCAAGAACAAAAACAAAGAAGACAAAATTACTTTGAGTTTTATTAATAGTTTAAAGAATAATTGGTAGTAATATATTATATAAAATCAAACATTTCTGTGTATGATACCTTTAGGTGTGTGCTGAGGGTATCTTGGGAAATGTGCTGAGGGGAAAGAGGGATGATGACCCAACTCCTAGTCTATCTTCCATTCACATGCAGACACAGAGGGGACAACTGGTTCCTTGGAGAAGGAACATCTTGAAGAAAAATTTTTTTTTTACAGGCATCCAGCATGGGTGTACAAGTTCTGAATTTTTGAAGATCTAAGTTATTAGTGTATATGTAGGCAAGAGAAATAAATTAAATGGATGATGTATCACTTATATTTTTTTCAAAGACAATAATCATTTGGAACCTTAAGAATTATTGGTTAGATGAATTATTGGTTAGATCAAGATGCAGAGGGGAAAGACAATGGAATCTGTGGAAAACAGGTAATGGGAAAGAGTGTGTCATTCTACAAAGGGATATCAATTTGCTAGAAAGATTACCAAGTAGCATAATTTAAGAATTGGTTTTGTGCTTTATTATGTATGTACTCAGAGTGCTGTCTGTATAATGTAAGCGTTTAACTAAGGAAGGTCCAGGATATTAGTTATTTTTTGTGAATTCATGCTTTTTTCCAGTACACAGTTTTTGTGATTGGGTGTAGCAACATCAAGTAATTTTTGCCCAAGGTAGTATAGTGAGACAGAGAGTCAGTCCCTTGTTTTCAACCAAAGAGCCTTCCAGCTTCTGGTGTAATCACTTGACCAGATGGAATTTCCAATTTGAAAGGGGAGAGACAAAGATGATAGAATATATTAATCAAACTGAACCTGGAAGATCTATCAAGATGAGGAATGAGACAGACATAGTCAGGATTTGGGACTTTGGGGTGATTGTGCCATATGTGCTGCATACAGTCTAATACAGACAAATTAAGTCTGGGGAGAAGGGTAAGTGTGTGTGTGTGTGTGTGTGTGTGTGTCCATTAAATGGATCAGGTACGCAGCATATTATGCCAGAAAATGCATGTACGAGTTATTGTAGAAAAATTATAGAAATCATTAATCCACTTTATACTATAGTTCAAGGATCGACAACCTTTGGAACATGGCCCGGGCGTGGGCCGAGGGATGCGTTGGCTGCCATTTCCCGCAGCCCCCATTGGCCTGGAACAGCAAACCGCAGCCAGTGGGAGCTGTGATCAGCCGAACCTGCGGACGCAGCTGGTAAACAAACTGGCCCGGCCCGCCAGGGGGCTTCCCCGGCAGGCCGTGGGCCAAAGGTTGCTGATCCCTGCTATAGTTAAAAAGGTAAACAGGACCACAACAATGGGTAAGCAGAGGGTTATTGCTACTATTATAGATACGTGTTATGTTTAGCACTTATTTAGAATAATACACTTAGTTCCTTCTAGTCACCTTTTTATAAGGACATTGGATGGCATACAAAATAAACCAATAATAATATATTTCAGCAATATTATGAGGGAATGGTAATGATGTTGAGTTTATTCTCTTTGGATGACTTAAATAGAGGCATTCACAGTTATGAAGTTTTGATAAAGTAAGATAAGAAACTGTTCAGACTGAAGCACTGCTAGAAATATATGGGACAATCAAAAAAAGAAGGAAATTCAGACAGAGACTAATCTACTGAAGTAGAGGTAAATATGGACTAAAGTGCCAAGTCAGGTCAGTGAAGCAAATAATATAAACGAGTAGAAGAAACAGCCAGAGATGTTTTTAAGGCAACCAAAGATATTAAAGGACATAGTGCCAAAGCTTGGAGGTGAGATTTAGATAAACTTGAAGGCAAGACATCTTTTGACGTGCTATGTATTTTTGACTTTGCATATGGATTTACACAGAATAAATAGAAAACCTTAATAAAATATCATCAAAAATATGGAGTGGCAAGAGCCATCTTATATTTATTATTGCTCTGCAGGAACAACAACAACAACAAATTCAATAAAATTGAATTTCTTCCTGACCTTTAGGTGATGTGTTCCTTTATTTATCAGAGCATCTATTTAAGTTATAACATTACCAGTGGCAATGGGAAGGATGACTCCACTGTGGCTCATCATTAGTTAAAATAACAGGAAGACTGGACAATTAAGTGTTATTTTATGCTCAATTTACAGATGAGGAAACTGAGAGTCAGAGACAATGAGTGACATGAGCTAGGTCACTCATTAAGAGTCTGATACTGCAAATGTTTACACACGAAAATGACTTGAATCACGCAAGTAGTCCTTTTGTAGGTGTGGGGCCTAAGTCTGTGTCAGTCAGAAAAAAGGCCTCTACACTCAGAGTCAGGAAGAGGTCTTTGAAAAAAGGAAAAGGACCTAGAACTTGATGCAGTGGGAAAAGAAGGAACCAGTGAAGGGATTCAAAGAGGGGCTGAGTTAACTGATCAAAAGGAAAGAAAATGATCTGAGTAGCTTCATTTTGTGTTGACTGGAGTTCCAATATGTCATAGCGTTCATGAAATAAGGGATACTTTTCTAAACTTTCAATTGTTCAGCCTTTCCACAACAAGAGCTCAGTGCAATTAGCAACTCACACTATTTAACTAACTTCTGTGCAAGTAATTCCTTCTGTTAGGCTTTGAATTTCACTGCCTTACCAAACCATATGAAGATGATTGTTCCCTTTCCAAGGATTCCAAAACATCAGCGCTAACAAAAGAAGAAATAAGGCCCCTTTTTTTCTAAGTACTGAGAATGGCAGTATTAGGAACATTAAGTACAGCTTGTCCTGAGGCAGCTCTTGTACTTTATTATATGAAGCCAAGTAGTGAAATGAAGGTATTTGCCTGCTTATTGCTGAATACTGACTTAGGTCTTTGATCTTCATTAGGCTCTGTGGAGTTACCCTTTACAGATGAAACAGATGAATATGACTGTCCATCTTTGCATTCCATGCTACGATATCAGTTTAGCCAGTGTTCAGATAGACTGTAGTGCAGGTACGTACACTTTTATTTCAGTAGGACACAGTCAACATTATGTATCTCAGAGGCTGCTACCAAGTCCACTGAAGTCAATGGGAATACTTCCACTGACTTCAGTGGGCCTAGGAACAGGCAGTGAACACATAGAAAAGTGGAGTAATGAATATTTGCAAATCTATTAAGTGAGAATAGAATATATATATATATATGTTGCTGTGTTTTCTTGATTATTACGCCTTCACACACCTCCTTTACTACCTTAAGATACTCTCAAAATACCCTGCATTGACAGATGGTTATAGAACTGCCGTGACACAAAATATGTTGTGAAGCATTTTAAATTAAGCCAAAACAAAAAAAATCACGATCCAAATGTGGACTTCGTGAGCTCACAAGCAGGTATCAAAGAGAGGAATTTTTCATGAAAAGAAAAAAAAATCACAAGTAGAAAAAAATTAAATTTGCAATTGTTGTAAATAAACTACTCAGCACTGACAAAGTTAAAATATGTTTTTTATTGATTTTTAATGAGGCAAATTGATTTTTTCTTTATCAATTATTCAACTGTATAGACCACCTAGACATCACATAGTATCTGTTTCCAGTAATCAAGGATATTTGCTTTCTATGTGGTGTATGGTGCATATTAATAGAACCGCCCTTTCTATCCGTGTTTGCATTATTGTTTGTAGAAACCTGAAGAAAAGCTCAGTGAAGCTCAAAAGCTTGTCCCTTTTACCAACAAAAGTTGGTACAATAGAAGGTATTGCCTCACCCACCTTGTCTCTTTCTAGCCTTAATATTTCAATGGGGACTTTCAAAAATGTCAGACACAATATTTCTGATTGTTTGCCCAGAATAAACAACTTCTGAAATTTGCATTATGTATTTGAGATTTTATTTTCTTATTGCTTAAAACAGATCAGCACAGCCAAGAATGAAGCGGCTAGATAGAGAAGATTTTTGTTTTTTAATGTGTGTGTGTGTGTGTGTGTTCTGGTCATGGACCCTAGTGAACACACTTATAGGGGAAGATTTATTAGTCCTACTTCTGGCTATTTAATTTGATTAGAAAATGTACCAATATCAGTATAAATGATTAAATAAATTCACCCTTTGCAGTCTTCATAACGGGGGTAGTTAGGTAGGGTATTAGCTGCAGATTATGGATTACAATTTGAATAATTTTGGAGGTTTCTTTAGTCTGATATCACGTTTCTTTGTTCACATCACAAAAAGTGAATGTTGAATATAAAGCCAGGCTATCAATGTTTTCTCAGAAACTACTTTATCTGCTGTGTCCAAGCAGAAAATCGACAAACATGAAATAAAATAAAGTTCATATTGGCAACTCAGTTTTGGGTATTCTGTTTAGATCGGGGTGGCCAACCTGAGCCTGAGAAGGAGTCAGAATTTACCAATGTACATTGCCAAAGAGCCACAGTAATATGTCAGCAGCCCCCCAGCAGCTCCCATCACCCGCTCCCAGCATCTCCCAACCACCAGCAACCCCACCAATCAGCCCCTTCCACTTCTTCCCCGCACCTCCCCATCAGCTGTTTCATGGAATGCAGGAGACTCGGGGGGGGGGGGGGGGGAGGGGAAAGGAACAAGGGCACGGCAGGCTCAGGGGAGGGGTCGGGGAGGGGTGGAGTGGGGGCAGGGCCTGTGGCAGAGCCAGGGGTTGAGCAGTGAGCACCCCCGGGCACATTGGAAAGTTGGTGCCTGTAGCTCCAGCCCTGGAGTCGGTGCCTATACGAGGAGCCGCATAGTAACTTCTGAAGAGCCGCATGTGGTTCCGGAGCCACAGGTTGGCCACCCCTGCTTTAGATGCTTTAACAGAAGCTGTGGTCTTTTGAAATTCTGTCCTGGGTTGTGGGTCCTTAACTCACTGGCTTTGACAGCAAGGTACATGTAGTAGAGCATCAATTTTAATTGACTTCATTAAATCCAGGAGTCAGCAGAATAGAGTGGAACGTCATCAGAACATTAAAGGGGTTTACACTTACATAGCAGTGGTTTCCCATCTTCCTCTCCTTCCAAAAACTGGCATTTCCCCCTTGAATTAACTTGTGGTACCTCCACAGTAGCAACCTTCTTATAAATATTTTTAGTTATGGTATAGACAAGTGAAGACTGGCATTCTGTACCAGATCATGTCTGGTCCGTTTTATCCTTGGAGAAAAACTTGAATTAAATCAACAAGATGAACAGGATTTTCACTGGGGACAGAATGAATGGAGGGATTTGCCTCATTCATAGGAAAAAAATGTCAGGCTAGAACTGTGGTAGGATGACTCACTTTTAAACTCCTGCCAGGACCCTGTAATAGGAGACCACGTCAGCTGTGAGGTAGGGACAAACAACTACAGCCCATCTTTTGCCACTAAAAGAGGCCCAAGGGTTCCTTTTGCCAGGCAGACTGTGGTCTGGTAAGTCAGGTTTCAAAACAATTTGAAGGAAAGTATTTGTGTGCAGGGAATCTTAAGAACATAAGAATGGCCATACTGGGTCAGACCAAAGGTTCATCCAGCCCAGTATCCTGTCTACCGACAGTGGCCAATGCCAGGTGCCCCAGATGGAGTGAACCTTACAGGTAATGATCAAGTGATCTCTCTCCTGCCATCCACCCTCTGACAGAGGCTAGGGACACCAAGACACCAATCTTAGGAGACTCCATGCATACCTCATGTTCCTTTCCATCCTTCAGCAGCATTTCAAACAGACTTGACAGCCCTATTGAGCACCTCAATGGAACCCACCTCTTCCATTCTGCATCCATCTAGATGAGACCTCAAGTACTGTTGGCTTATATAACAGGTCTAGTACTGTAGCACTGCTGAATCAGTGTGCTCAAGTTTGCAACTGATGTACATATATATCTATATATATTCTGAAATAGTGCTGTGTCAGATTGGGAAAAAAGTAAAAAGTTGCAGCGTAAAAAGATAAATGAGGTTGTACATCATATTTAGGGTATTCCATTTTTGGCAGCACCATCAACTAAAAGAGGCCAAGAGGAAAAAAAATCCCTGCAGCAGGCACTTTTCAGTATCTTTATTGAATTCTATTAAACAAAGTTTTCTGAGCTTTTTTGTTGTTATTTAATTTCCAGGAGGTATTGTTGCTGCTCTGAGGCTTCTCAGCCTCATATCAGTTCCATGCTGCTTCCTGGAGAGAAGCTAACAAAGAGCCATGAAAAAAGATGCAGAGAGAGGAGCACAGCAGTAGATGAGCCTTTCCCCCTAACTGGAGGTAGGGGAGAAGGGGAAAAGAAAAAGAGAGATTTAATCTAATCCAATGCTCACAGCTTGATTCTGTTATGTGTACATATCTCTTTTCTCCAGTGTATCATCATGTGCACTCCTCCTTTCCCCTCACCTGCCTTCACCGGTATGTGCAATTGTCAGGAGTAATATGTTTAGTCGCTGCACTGAAAAAAATGTTTCTTTTCTCTTCCCCAGAGCCCAATATGGCTACTGTGGAGAAATCATCTTAACCTTACTTACCCAGAGTAAATGTCAGCATCTGCATAATATATGTCTTATGGCTACTAAGAAACCTAGTGAAGACATTGGGGTCATAAGTTGTTAATATTTGTAAAGGGATGGGCCACCCCATGAGACCCCTTTTTGGCCCAGTATGGTACTGCCAGTGAATCCTACTTTACCATCCCCCAACTATCAGTCAGCCAACCCACTTGTACAGATCAGGACAATGAGAAGACAAAACAAACTAATCCAAAGAGGTATATATCCTTTAATGATGCTCTAGGGAAGGAGGACATGGGACAATAGATCAAAGGCTCTTACCTCAGGACTCTGGGTCACATCTCCAAACTAAAAGTTCAAGCAAACTATTTATGTCTGGTCAGGTCAGCCCAACTGCTGCCTGCCCACCAGCCCCCTGGAAGAAAGGAAATATCCTTTTCCTGTTGACATAGGTCACTAGGGTAGAGCATGAAGTCTCCTTAACTCTGTTCTGTTTGTGAACTCCAAGTTGACCCTTCAAGGGGTGATACACACTTTCACAGTATCCTATATTACCATTGGCTTCAATGGGACTGTGAGGGCTCAGCACTTCTAAATTGAGGCTGTTTATATTGTAGTGCCTATATATAGATGTTGATAGTTCAAGTTTCAGTGCTCAAGTTTGAAAATATTGAACTATATTGCTATGTAATACGTGATATTGTTGTGCTGCCAATTCTTACATCACTGTTCCTTCTCCAGACTGCAACCTATCATCACACGCTTTTACATTCACACTCCCTTTTTAGCTAGAACAGATTTTTCAAGGGAGCCTTGAATAACATGGGAGGGGGAGCAGTGATACCAGGTGGCTTGGGCATCACCCAATAGAAGGACGAGGGTCTCTAACCTATTAACAGAATCCATTTTAAAGCACTTGGAGGAGAGGAAGGCGATCAGGAACAGTCAACATGGATTCACCAAGGGCAAGTCATGCCTGACCAAACTGATTGTCTTCTATGATGAGATAACTGGCTCTGTGGTTATGAGGAAAGTGCTGGATGTAATATATCTTGACTTTAGCAAAGCTTTTGCTACGGTCTCCTACAGTATTCTTGCCAGCAAGTTAAAAAAGTATGGATTGGATGAATGGACTATAAGGTGGATAGAAAGCTGGCTAGATTGTCAGGCTCAATGGGTAGTGATCAATGGCTCGATGTCTAGTTGGCAGCAGGTATCAAGTGGAGTGCTCCAGGAGTCGATCTTGGAGCCGGTTTTGTTCAACATCTTTATTAATGATCTGGATAATGGGATTAATTGCACCGTCAGCAAGTTCGCAGATGACACTAAGCTGGGGGGAGAGGTAGATACGATGAAGGGTAGGGATAGTGTCCAGAGTGACCTAGAAAAATTGGAGGATTGGGCCAAAAGAAATCTTATGAGGTTCAACAAGGACAAATGAAGAGTTCTGCACTTAGGAAGGAAGAATTCCATGCACTGCTACGGGCTGGGATCGACTGGCTAAGCAGCAGTTCTGCAGAAAAGGACCAAAAAGGACCTGGGGATTACAGTGGACGAGAACTTGGATATGAGTCAGCAGTGTGCCCTTGTTGTCAAGAAGGCCAATGGCATATTGGGCTGTATGAGTCTCAGCATTGCCAGCAGATCGAGGGAAGTGATTATTCCCCGCTATTCGGCACTGGTGAGGCCACACCTGGAGTATTGTGTCCAGTTTTGGTCCTCCCACTACAGAAGGGATGTGGACAAATTGGAGAGAGTCCATCAGAGGGCAAAAAAAAATTATTAGGGGGCTGGGGCACATGACTTATGAGGAGAGGCTGAGGGAACTGGGGTTATTTAGTCTGCAGAAGAGAAGAGTGAGGGGGGATTTATTGGTAGCCTTCAATTACCTGAAGGGGGGATTCCAAAGGGGATGGAGCTAGGCTATTCTCAGTGGTGGCAGATGACAGAACAAGAAGCAATGGTCTCAAGTTGCAGTGGGGGAGGTCTAGGTTGGATATTAGGAAACACGATTTCACTAGGAGGGTGCTGAAGCACTGGAATGGGTTACCTAGGGATGTGGTGGAATCTCCATCCTTCGAGGTTTTTAAGGCCCAGCTTGACAAAGCCTTGGCTGGGATGATTTAGTTGGAGTTGGTCCTGTTTGAGCAGGGGTTGGATTAGATGACTCCTGAGGTTTTTTCCAACCCTAATATTCTATGAGTCTGTGATTCTAACAGGCAAAAGGTGCATTCACATAGATGTCTCTTGCATCTGTTTAATATAACCTTAAAGTGCCAGTGTTAAATTAGTGTACACTTTCATTTCAGTCCTCTGCAAAGACTTCTCTTTATTTATAATTATGTAGGTGCTTTATTAGCCTGCATTTTAAAACACCTGATGGTTTGCCAGGCCTCCTCGTCTACAGCCTTCTTTAGAAGTTAATTGTTCTCTCATGCGGTTCAGGTAGATCTAATTGTCTCCTAGGACCCAGTTAGGTATTCATCAATTAGATGAACTACTTACAATTTTAACTCATTGTAAATAGTTAAAGAACACTCCCAAATAATTGGTGTTAGGGTTTTTTGTTTGTTTGTTTGTTTTTAATAAATCCTTTGGCTCAAGTAGTTCATTTATAATTAAATAAATACTCTCTATAGAGGAAAAGATAGTGATGAGACATGAGGCATGAAATCTCTTTGTCAAAATGCATATTCATTTCCCTAAATAAATAAATAAAAACTTCCCCTTCCTTTTTTCCAATTATTAAACAAAGCATTCTGAGCCCTATACATTTCCCTAGTGTTTTAAACATTCCCAGTACCGTTATGAAATATTGTATCTTTATCCAAATAATTATTCAACATTTCCTTTTGCTACACTTTAGAGGATATTGCACAGAATCACCCCACAGTACTCTGAAGGAAATGAAGGTGATTATCATTGCACTATGTAGCAGCAGAGAATGAGAACCCCTTTTTATAAAGTGTATGTAAAAAGCCTAACAGGTTCATAGGCTGTCATAGCACATTATACATTAAGGGCCAGACTGTAACTCCCTTTCTCAAAAACTTAAATAAATGAGCACTTTCTCAAATGAGCACATCCATTCAGAGGTATTACTTGTGTGAATAACTTCTAGCCAATGAAAATAAGGGAATTACAATTTGTTTTGATGGGGTTTAAATTTATTTTGTTTTCTGTCCTGTAGAACCAGGTTCTAGTGCCATTACTTTGAGTAATGCCTTCCTTCACTAGTAGTCCCATTGCAAAAGAATAGTAAGGTGTCACTCAAGGCAAGTGAGGGTGGTTTAATCTGGATTTTAGCTGGTCATTTAATTAAATTGTAACCCATCCCTCTGTTTTGAAAATTTTAATTTATTTTAATGTCTTAAACCTTATGCAGGAAAACTTCTACTAATGCAACACGTTAAATAGAGTTGGTCTTTTTTTTTTTTTAGGTTTTTGAGAAATTTCAGTAAAACTTTAAAATAAAATAAAATTAAATTAAATTAAAATAAAAATCAGGAAAACTTCCCAATGAAATTTTAATGAAACATTTCCGATTTGTGATCAGTTATAGAGCTGGTCTTATCTTTCCACAATATAAAAAAATCAAAATTGGTTTAGTTATTTTTTCCCCTTTTTGCACCCAGCTCTATCCAACTGTTTGACAAAGGTTCTAGAGTATGCAGTGTAGAAAGGTATTGTCATGGGTTGATTGTCATGGATACTATATTCATATAATTCTCCCTCAGCTTCATATTGGGCCAGATTCTGCCACCCTCATTTAAGCTGAATAGCAACTTACTTCTCTCATGTATTCCTAAAGACCCCAATGGTACTACTCCATGCATTGGGACTAAGGGGATCAGAATGTGGGCCATTATATGCTTAAGAAATTCAACAACAAAAAAAAGATTTGTCTTCTATGAATGTAAACTTACCTTAGCAGTGTTTCTCAAAGTGTGGGATACATTGTCATGGAGGGATGCAAATTGCCAGGTAAAGGGACGCAGAAAGGCTTCTCAAGTGTTCTCCTGTCTTAGCTTTTAAAATAAATAATAATGCCAGGTCTACACTAGAAATTTTGCCAGGGGTTATTTTTTATGACATTTTTGTACCTGCAAAAGTTTGAATGTAGATGCAGTTATACAGCAAAAAAGTATTTGCTGGCACAGTTTTCAGGACAGTTGAATGGAAATGCTTCTTTGAAAGGAGAAACATAGTGCTTTGCCTGGTGCTGGCTGTACAATGATGTATGTATGGGAGAAGTATGTGTTTGATCAGTGTTAGGTTGTTCTACTGCATGCATCATCAGAGTATCAAAGTTCTGAGCATACCCTAAGCTGTGATCATGCTTCTAATAAGTCCCTTGGCACCACTGTGCCTGGGTAGTAGCTGGTCCCCCAACCTGGAGCTCTCTTGGTTTTGAATTATAATCCAGTACAACTATGGTGTGGGAAGGCGTGAGATGATGTTCCCTATGGTTTCTTCCTCCATTAGCGCAGGTGAATGGCAAAAGAGCAGGCTTCAGTTGGTAAGTCCTCAGTCGGGCCTGGAAGCTATAGCATGCAATATATATTCTGAAATGAAAGGAAGTGCATATAATATGGGACAGCAGAATTAAGTGCTGTTAAGGGGGGGAGTTGTGAAACTTTGAGAACATTTTGGGAGTTATTTGGTTTGGGGTTTAATAAAAATCTTTTGAGTTTCAAGAAACATTGTCCCCCTTTGAAACTGTTGTTGCAAGAGACAATATGTTTAAAAACATATTCTGACTAAATGGCTTTGAAAACAGGTTTAAAGACCACTGGGGAAATAAAATAAACATTTTAAAAATACAACAATCTTGTCAAAAGCAGGACATGAAACTCAACAGTTTCAAGTTCAGTTGTAAACTAGAATGCTCAATCTTCAAGTGAGATTTCAGTTTGCCAAAATGTGGTATCTCCTTCCTAATGAGAATAAGATATGATAAGAGAACTACAGGGATTCAGAGCCATGCCTTAATGATTGAAGATGTGTAGACTTGCAACATACCAATGCATGTGTCAGTGGACCAAAAAAATATGGCCCAACATATAATAATAATAATTAATTAATTCTAGCTTGTTCTACTGTTTTGTTTTGTTTTTTAAGTTAAAATAGCTCACTTTCTTCTTGGCTTCTTGGGACACAGCTCCTGTCCCATCTTACTTATACAGTACCTAGTTGGTCTATCACCAGCCCCTATTTGTTCACCAGCCACTTTCAACATTTTTTCCCCACTGCAAAACCTACAAACATGAACTGTTTTCTAATAAAAAGTGAAAGAGAAAAATACCTATTGACTGTCAAGTAGCATGTACAGTAACGGAGTTATGAGAAGTAAAAGGAGTCCTGGGGGTTATGTACTTCATTCAAACTAGTAGAGAACAGGATTGACTGTATAACTTTTCCTCACTATTTTATCTTATCTTTATAGTAGGAATGATTTTCCACACCAGCAGGATAGTATACAAAGCACCCTTTCTTAAGATTTGTAAAAATTTGTCGAGAAAACAAATTAAATTTACAGTTGAAGATGTAACAGAATTCTTTCAAGATTATACAAATTATAAGTTTCAGAGTAACAGCCGTGTTAGTCTGTATTCGCAAAAAGAAAAGGAGTACTTGTGGCACCTTAGAGACTAACCAATTTATTTGAGCATGAGCTTTCGTGAGCTACAGCTCACTTCATCAGATACAGACAGACATCATCTTCCTTTCTGTGTATATATAAAGTCTGCTGCAGTTTCCACGGTATGTATCTGATGAAGTGAGCTGTAGCTCACGAAAGCTCATGCTCAAATAAATTGGTTAGTCTCTAAGGTGCCACAAGTACTCCTTTTCTTTTTACAAATTATAAGGTTTATGAATACATGCTTCAGTGTTTGAAGACACTTATGCACACTCAAGGAATGTATTAATGAACTATTAAAACATCCCCTGTCATAATGCAATGGCATTTAAACTTGAAGATACACATTATAACTGTATTAAGACACTCTGTCAATTCACATGTTTCAGGGAACAAGATTTTTTTTATCCAGTGGGATTTGGACAGCAACTGGACAGTAACTGATTTGGACAGTAACTGATTACTCATCAAATCCCTGAATGTTAAAAATACAGCTGAGTGAATTGTATTTAGCAAATAACTTGTTCAGTTTGAGATTTTCAAGTTTCCTACTGAAACACCCATTGCCTTCAAATGAAAGTGGAGTTAGGCAAATGCTGAGCTCTTTTGCAAATCTTAACCTCTGTGTGTTTTGCGGTTTTCTGTTTCTGAATTAGTCAGAACAGGCTTTGGATTATTTCAAATGTTATGGCTATTCACAGTATCTCAATAAATATTCTGTGGGAACATATTTCAGCCTCAGGGTTGCCCTTGAACTATTTACTTTGATTACATCTTCAATATTTCATATACATTATTCTTCCTGGTGTATCACAAAGTTTCAGTTGTCTCTTCTGCCTAACTGGATGACAGAAACTTTTATAAACAGGAGGAGGAAAATTAAAAGGGATTCCAAGATGGTTTTGTGAACACTTATGACATGAACCATCATATGAAATCATATTTGCTTGAAGAATCCGAAGACTTTTGCTTTGCACAAATCCTCATGTACAAAGTTATTCCAAGGAATGTCCCTGGAAAATTAATAAAAAGGGTCATGAATACCAATGAAATTTATTTTGGGCTTTTGTCAAAATAAATGTTTATAAATCCTTTTTTTCAGTAGTGTTTTACAAGTGGCTAGTCAATTAGGTCCTCTACCTGACTGGGGTTCTGGATGATACTGAAATGAAAATAAAAATAATTACAAGAAAGCAAGAAAAAATCTACAATAATCCTAACAGGGTATGCATGATTGTGACTCACTATGAAGGAGAGAGAAAGTGAGAGAGAGAAATCTCAGCAGGAAAAAAGGGAGGAACACTGAATGTGACTTTTAATTTTAAAACACAAGGAGACCAAAGATCTCTTAAATTCAGGCCAAAAGTCTGTTGATTCTAATCCAGCATCTACTATATCACCACATGTGCTGAAGTATGTGGAACCTTCCCTTGTTCTTTGAAAATGAGTCACAAAATACTATTCTCACTTCATAACGAAAATAATAACATTATTGTCCTTTTCGACACAAGAAGGATGTTAGAAATCTTTATACCAGTTAGAAATACTGTAAAGTGTATCAAACAAAGAAAAGCTAAGAAAATGTGAGGTCTGAAAACTCTGGACTTGTGCCAGCTCCACACACCAACAATTAGCTCATTTTAGCAGGCTGGACAAAACACTTCTTTCATGGAGGAGCAGTCTGTTATTCCCCCCGTCCTTCCTTTTTTTTCCTTTAAAATTCCTGAACACATCATTTTCAATGACTGCTTCAACTTTGGGCTGCCCCACAATGCATCCTGAGAAGCTCATATCAACTTTTTGAGTTAAAATCTGCTATTTGTCAGCACAGTAATGCTGCCACCCTTCACCTTGCATTTGGAATGTGTTCGACAAAGGGCTGGGACAAAGGGCTAATTAGTGCATCATTGTTTCCCTGACTGGTAAGCACAGTATAATTGTGGTACAATTCTCAAAAAACTAAAAATAATTACAACCATGTGAACTAGCTAAAGACAGTTTAAAAGGCTCATCCAAGCATAAAGATGAAAGGTGAAAGACACTTTTCTTTTGTTCTTTAAGCTGAGTTCTGGTCAGCTTTACATTTTGAGCAGTAAGTTCAACAAAGCCCCAGAAGATAATCAAATGCCAGCAATATAATCAGTAGCAGTCATTCTCAAAAGCCCCAAAGAACAACTGAGGCTCCACTGTGCTCAATGCAGTATAAACACATAAAAGACACACCTCTTGCTCTGAAGAGCTTACAATTGAATGAATATATCCATTTTTATTTCTGTTTAACTGGACTATATTACCCCAGTGATCAGATTGCGAACATTGTTGCCACTGAGTCCCTGATCTTTTTCAACCTTTGCTTACACTAAGGACTTACTCAAGTAGTCCCACTGATAATATGGATACTATCTAGCATAAATGCTACTCGCTAGAATTGGGCCCAGAGTAAGTAATTTTCTTACCTTAACAACACACACACAGATCAATCCCTCTCTTTCTCTCTGCTGAATCTGCAATCCAGATGGCTATGCGGCTGTATAAGTCCCAGGCATTCCTTCCTGTTGGAGCTGTGACAGATGCAGGAATTTTCCCTATCATCACCTCTAAATTCCTGAGTACCAAGGTGTTCAGCTGGGCAACAGACATGACCTCCCCTCCTCAGGGAAGGGTGCCGTGTGGCTGTGTAACTGTTACACAGCTGCCATCAGTAATGGTATGTCCCTTTTAAAGTTTTGTCAGATCTACAGCCCAACCATTTGTGGAACTGCTAAAAGATCTGCAATATTACATGGGGCCGGGGGAGCAGGGGGAAGGGGGAGAATGAAAATATATTAAGGCTGCAAAGTCAAGTCAAGCAAAAGTTAGAAAATTACAGAACTAGGCTGCCCATGCAACCTGATATCTTCGCCTCCCCTCGGATTATGACACAATCTTAAATTACACAATTATATATTTTTTTCCCCACAGAACCTCTGTCCCATACAGTGCACAAGAGGGATTGTGCTCACTGAATGAGTTCAGTGTTTCTTTTTATCTTTAACATTCAGTGTGTTGCCTCAGGCCTTATTTACCATATACCATTCAAAGCCTGCACTAAATACAGAATAATTAATTTACTTATAAGCTTTTCTATGGGGCTCATCACCAGAGTATCTGAGTGGTTCACAAACAGCAATGAATTTATCTTCATAACATCCCTATGAAGTATAATGGAGTTATTATCTCAATTTAATGGATGGGGATCTGAGATACCGAGATTAAGGCTAAATTTTCAAGTGCCCTCTAATTTGGGTGCCCAACTTGAGGTTCCTCTGTCTGGGGTTTGCACAGTATTTAACATTTTATAGCCCTTAACATATTGAAAGCACAGTACCTTCATTTGCAATTCACTTGCTCACTTTGGCTGTTGTTCCTCCCTTCTTGGCTCCTAGCCCCATCCCCTTTCTCCTGCCACTCCCATCCTATTCCTATCCTTTTCCTCACCCGTCTGCATTCAAGTCAAGCCTTCTTCTCCATGTTGCCTGGCCATTTGTAGGGGTTACTGAAAGCACGGAAGTGTCTTTATCTGGGCTCATTTCTGTTGCCTGGGGCCAGACTGGCTCCTGGTGGAAGGAGTGATTGCAAGGAAAGTCCCACTCAGCTCCAGGATGGAACATGCTCAGTCCCTCAGTGGCGATGGTCCACATGCAGGTTGGTCAGTGTGTTGGAACTGTGAAGTGATGCAGCATACTCAGTGCTGATAGAATCTTCAGAGGATACTGCTGCCAAACACTAAACATCTTCTCCTAAGCATGTGTGAACTGTAACTTTTAAAGAGATTTATAACTTGGCCAAATTTGGGTGATTTTCATGGAGATAGCAAAAGAAACATCCCTTACACAGGGTTATCCCAGTGCCAACTTTCATGTCTGTGCCTCATAGAAAGGCAACATTAGAGCTTCTCAGCAAAATTCTTGTAAGAATTTCTTACCCTGGACAAAACAATTTATTTTGTCCTAAACTTGTTCTATGCAACTGCTGAGTCATTTTTGCTGATTTTTTTTTAAATTAGCCTGAGACAGATATCTAGTGTAGAAAAATCTCCACCCAAATGACTTCTGTTTGGCAAAATGATAACCAGTGAAAACAGGGTCTAATAACAGAAAATATTAGGTGACCTTAACTATAGATGTCACCTGCAGCACTGCCTATAAGAAATGTTGCTTGAGCATGGATTTGGTCCAATATGTAATTTTGTGCAAATCAAAATGATAGCATTTTTACATTCACATTGTACTTACTTTATGCAGGTGTAAACATAACTAGACAAGATGAAGGGAAACCAAGAATCAGGCCCATGGACTTAGATTTTAACCTCTTTGGGAAAGGATTGTGTCTTCCTGTATTTTTGGAGAATGCTTAGCACATTGTGGGAGCTAATGATATACAAATACATTCATAATAAGTAATAATGCATACAAAAGTATTGAAATACAATATACTGAAGTATTGTGCTGAAAGGGCTCTTTACTATCAAAGGTTTATATTATCTTTTCAGCATAATATTATCTTAAGTCTTTCAGGAATTACATAGCTTCTTTCCATATGGCACTTTCTAGCTCCTTGTATTTATATTTCTCACTAAAAATAATTAAAACTGTGGTTGATTGACAAACGAGAGACATTGGTGACGCTTGAACAAAATATCATGAGATCAGAGATTTATTAGAAATATAAGGACAGATATGAAAATGGAGAAAAGTTCATAAATAGAACTTTTTGTTGCAGTGTTACTTGTATATTAGAATGGTAAAGAAGACAGTAATATTGTTCAGTTGTTTTGTTTTAAGATTCGTTCTAATTTTTTTTAGCTGTAATCTAAATTGTTTACCTTTCATTTTCAAAGAAGATGAGAAAAAGGACAAACAGAGCTTTATATCTCAAGTTGCTCCACATCTATATAAATCTCACATGGTGCATGCAAAGCTCTTGAAATATACACTCAAATGGTATATGTTATCAGAGGAAGAAAGACAATTCAACATATATGGAAAAAAGACTGTTGGGCTGGTAACTGGAAGTTGTTGCATAACCCATTTATTCACTAAAGGAGAAATTACAAATTTGGACCCAGAATCTCTCCTGCGCCAACATTTGCTTTGCACAAAGGGATGCGAAAAAGGGCATTGGCAACTGGTTAGAACTCCCTCTACAAGCTAGATCTAATCTAGCTTCAGCCCAGATGTAAGTTAGTGCTGCCTAGGAGCAGTACTCTCTTTCATTAGCTGTCTATGCTTTTCTAAGAGACGACATGCCCAGTTGAAGATTGACAGAATACAGCTGCATTCTGACCCTTCCTTTGCTATCTCTGATAAGATACCTTCTAATGCCAGAAAAGCTACCTCCATTGGTGGGGGAAACAGATACTATAGGATTCAGCCATACCCGTATTAAACCAGGAGAGAGGTCTGTCATCTGGGCAGATAGCTCCAAACTCAGCCCCTTTGTGCAACCTGAACTGTTTTTTGATTAATTATGATATAGCATCAAAATTCAGCTCAAGCATTGTATTCACTAGGGTGCTACCACAATACACATACTAAATAAATAAATATGTGTTCATTCAATTTTTCATAAATATATCGCGAGTTTTACCACATTTATCATTATTTTTGTTGGACGCAAATGAGTCCCTTATCCACAGTGTAAAAAAGGAAAAACAGAAAATTAGTTAGAATAAATTAACACAGATGGGTGTTTTAATATCTCAGATTTACACATATGAAAAAAGGTGTATGCACAATGTTGATTGGATTAAAGCTAGTCAGATAATATATTTGACCATGCTATTTTGTTAATTTTGCTATTATTGATACAAATATTCATTTTTACATTATGGGGCCAGCTTGAACAATTTATTTGATTAATAGTATCAAATGTTCTCATATACTTTATTCAACAAATAATTGTTTTGAGCAATAAAAGGCTTTCTGGTTTGAGGCCTGTTCATCTTAGAGATCACCTCTCTCTTCATATTCCAACCTGGCAGCTGAAATCAGCTGGGACATTTAAAATAACTGTCCCTAGACTTGAAGGTCTGGGCCCAAAGAGACAGGCTGTTTATTAGTGGAGTGTCCTTGATTCTGGGATTTGCTTCCCCCCTTGATCTAATAAAGCCTAAGGCTGTTGCCTTTCACAATACACTGCAAGGCCTGTCTATTCACTCATGCTTTTCCTAAGAGGGTGACTTAAATACGGGACGTCTTGTAATTTTTGCAGTCCAAGGAATTATTTTAGTGTTATTGATATTGTGCTGAATGATTACTCTATGCAATTTTTAAATTATTATTATTTGTGCACTTGGAGAAAATAATCGACATATTGCTCTACAAGGGTTGTCATTTTAATATGTTACTGACAGCAATGATAAAGGCATGGTATGCAGCATACCGGAGCATGTAACAGGTCTTGCTGGACTTATGTTGCCAGTAGTTTTCCCTGAGGATGAAATTCACCTCTGTCCCCCAAGTGAACAACTTTTCTGCAGCAAAATGTATGGGAGCTGTGGAATGGAATCCTCCCCACAACCTGCAGGCATGGTGTCTCCTTAACCCCTGAGGGACTGTTCTTCCAGCAGCTTGGCTAGCAAAGAGGCTGCGATACTTGTTTGTCTCATGTGCCATGATGTTGCCCTTCCTTCCACAAGCTCTGAATTGACCTTAGCATGCTTCCTAGGAGTCACATGTCTGAAGAAACCACTACAACATATCCACAAATGTGTAGATAACACGGCTGTCCCTCCTTTATTAAAAGCAGTTGATTTATGTCAATTTCTTGAGTGGACACCTAGGCCAGGTTTCACTAACTTCAAAGTTTAATAGTTGCTTTTATTTATTTTCACTTAATGTGTACATTGACCTCTTAACAATCTCTCCAGTGAAATTAAGAACTGAACAGGCATAGAAAATGAACCATGTTCTTAGCTTTAATGGTGGCTGCTCCAGAAGAGAAAAGAAACACAACTTTAAGGAAAAGTGAGGGCCATATACTGTGGCTTGCTTCTCATATTATACTGTTCTAGAACTTTTCCTTATTCCAAAGACATGTAGAGTTTCCTGGGCCCCGTGTTCTTCTTCCATGTTCCCCGCCCCAGGGAAGGATAAAGCCCTAAATCCTCAAAGCCTGAGAGATTCAGATATAGACTGTCCAGATTCCATAGGTTGTATTCACCAAGGGGATAAAGAACTGTAAATATTTTTCAAATGTGTACAGAAAAATGAGTCATGACTTTCCCATTTCTGAAGATTTACACTGAGCCTCTCTTTCCCTGTGAGGGTGGCATAAGGGAGGAGAAGTGGGTGAAAGGAGGCTAAGTCCCCAGCCCCTGCACAATAGGTGAGAGAATTCTGGATTTTCAGTACTAGATATTCAAAATCAGCAACGTGCAGTTGTATAGACTTCTGTTATGGGCACAAAACTGCATGTGCAAACACGAATTAAGGGAAGAGTTTCAAAGGCAGAAAAGTCAGTTTAGGTGCCTCACCCTCAATGAAAGTCAAAAGGAATGAAGAGCCTAAACTGCCATTTGTACCTTTCAAAATCTCTCCCTAAGTGTTTGACTGAATAGGGGCATAGTTTAAGCTCTTGTAATTGGTTGTGTGCACCTACATCTGACAATCTTGCTCTTGGTTTCCAATGAATTGGGCACCTTTCACAAGCAATGAACAGGTACTTTAAAAAGGCGAAATAAAGCCAACAGAAAGAATAAATAATCATTAAGAAAATTAACATAAGAAGCTGACAAAAGGAAAATCATTCTCTCCAGAAGGTTGGAAAAGTAAATAAAGACATCAACATTG
The DNA here is from genome assembly GCF_965152235.1 of Eretmochelys imbricata. NCBI lineage: Eukaryota > Metazoa > Chordata > Testudines > Cheloniidae > Eretmochelys > Eretmochelys imbricata. Next base: position 87,698,835 of record NC_135572.1, on the reverse strand, counting down.
TGTACAACATAAATTTTACTCGTACAATATGGATCTTAACAATACTACATAGCACAGTATATTATCATAAAGATCTGTAGAGATGTTTTAGTTGCTTTGTGAAGGTCCAGCAACACCAAATGAAAAAAAAAAACAAACTTGTGAGTTGCAGCTGAAGCTGTGCAGACAAACTCCTTTGAAATCAAAGCACAAAGTTAAGCACAACTTTATTTACTGTAGGAGAAAAATACCCCACAGATATTAGGACCATGATCAGGCAAAGTAAAAGCTTTCCAGAAAGCAGACACTTAAAATATATCTGAAGAAACTGATTGGTTGAGATGTGGAATTGGAAAAGAACCAGATTCCAACCTAATTTAGCCCCATTTTACACTGGTGTAACCCCATTTATTCCAGCTGAATTACTCTTGATTTGATTTATATCGGCATATCAAAATCAAAATCAGGCCCACAGGCTTTCCAGATATTAATGCTATTGAGGGAGAATTTGACCTAGATATTTAGGTTGCCCAACTTTAACCCAACCCTTTCTCTACAGGGGCATACCAGAACATTCCCCCCTTTATGTAGTCCCAAAGACTTTTTTACCTTTGAAGTCTTTTGGAGGAAACTATAACTTTCCCCATCTCCCTTTTGTGTTCTTGGAACTTTCCTTATATATTAGGTAGTGGTTAAAAGTTTCCTGGAGGCATCTCAGGCCACAAAACAAGTATAGCAGTGACAGTAGTGAATCAAAATTGACCCGTGCTCCTGGTGCAGGATGGGCAGGAAGATAGGTTTCCATCCCCCAGAAGAACTTCTTTGAAAGCTGGAGTGAAGCAGCCAGTTACATACCCAACAAGAGGTGGTGGTCTTGCAGCCAAACAGAAACTCCTAACCATCACAAGAAGAAATCCATCCTGACCAAGGAGACATGGATTGGAACAGGAGGAGAAAATAGAAGCCAATCACATCTCCCCAAAATACTTTAAAGGATGTAAGGGCCTTTGGTGGAAGGAGTTTGCAATACTCCAGAATGGACAGATCAAGCTGTTATTCAACTCTCATATTCAGGTATCTGAATATTTCCTGTATATTAGAACTCCCAAATCTAAATGCCATCCATATTTGTATATCAATCTCTCTGTACATACCTACTCATTAGGCAGATTATTTTAGAGCTAACTTGGGAGAAAAAGAGATGTTTTCCTAATAGCACATTTTAAGAATTGTGTCAAAATACTATAAAAAAGAAAAGAAGAACATACATAAACTGTCTAATATATACATATTAGACACACATATATGCACACATACAGAAAACAATTTTTTAAAATGCATTAATAATATGACAAAATGCTAAAAATAGAAGCCTAAATTTAGGCTCCTCAGACCATATTAGGCATCTAAATAAATGGTCCTATTTTCAATAGTTGAATACTCAACCATCCACTTTGAAATCCATGAGAGCTGTGGATTCTCAGTGTCAGTCTGTCTACAGTGGTTCATGATAGTGAGTGCCTACCTCAGAGCAGACTGTCAAGAAGCAGGGCAGAGACCCCAAACTGGTTGTATGTTCTATAATTAGATTTCACCAATCAGGTAACAGATGTGAACTCCTAAAGCACTATAACAGTCTTACCAAGGAGTCAGAGACAGTCCCCTTGAGCATTCCAGTCTAACTTGCCACCAAGTCAAGCTGGAATTAGTGACAGATGGTTCTTATACACCAAAGATCAAAAAAGATTCAGGATACTCCCAGTCCCAACGGACCAGTCACTTACCATAGTTAAATATATACCTTAGATCTCACACCAAAGACAACGCTTATAGACAATCCTATAGTAAAACTATCTAAAGATTTATTAACTAATAAAAGAAATGAGAGAGTTATTACAAGTTTAAAGCAGGCAATATATATATATACACACACACAGGTATGTATATATATACACACACACAAATTAATTATGCTGTATGGTTTCAAAAGATGACAGAGTTGTAATAAGCTCTGAATGGCTTTTAGGGCTAACTCAGGTTGACCCTGGAATCTCCGCTTCTGTTTTGTAGCTCCGGCCCAGTGAGAGTCCAAACAGCAATACAGATGAAAAATGCTCCAGTCAGTTATTTTTATTTTCTTCTTCCAGAATTCAAGCTGATGGGAAGAGTCCATTTGCAAGTATCCTCTGCATGGGTATGAAGAGGCAATTAACAAAAACTTTGTATTCTGATGTTTCACAATGGCCCATTTAGTTTAGATAGCCCTTCTTGATGGGCAGGAGATGATCCCTCCTGACAAGTTCACAGTTTCAGAGCAAACATTTTGTACAATTACAAAGCAAAAACTTAAATATTACCTTATAGCATGTCATAAAGATAAGTGAGATTAATGCATGCAGCAATATACAAACATACAGGACTGGATTAAACCTTTGTGGGCCTGGCGCCAAACATATTTGTGGGCCACCATGGAGGCAATGGAGCATGCGTGGGGCCAGCCAGAGGCAATGGGGCATGGCATGACAGGGGCAGCCCTGCTCCGCCCAGTGTGAGGGCACTATTTACAAACCAGCAGTTGCCAGATGCACTGTGGCCTGCCTGGCCTTGTGCTGCCAGCATGCCCCTTCCCCTCAGGGGAAGGCCCATGCCACACCACACAGTCCCCCCGCCCAACACCCCCTGACTCCTTATGGCCAGAGGCCCCTTGGACCCACTATGCCCAGCGCTCCCCCACCCCACCCACAAATGCGCAGCACCGTACAAAACACCACCCCTGCCCACAGCCCCACCGCAATTGCCCAGCACCCCCCAAAGAACCCCCACTCCCTAGTGTCCCAACACACATAGATCCTCCCCACCCCTTCACAGCCCAGCACCCCCACCGCGTACTCCCCATAGACCCACTCTCCCAAGCCCTGCCTCCCAGCCGCACTCACTGGCCCTGCTGGGAGGCGACTGTGTCTGCTGGGCTGAGCCAGCAGCGCAGCCAGGGCTGGTCCCAGGGCTGGGAATAGCTCCGGCCCCTGGGGAGTGGCGCGATCAGCCAGACCGGGACCTGCCCCAGCCGGGGTCCCTCAAGATGCACTTGCCTGCAGGGTCCCAGCCAAGCCCTTCAAACTGTTCCCCCCCTCCCACCCCTGAGCCCACACACACACCTGGCTGAGATTGGCCAGGCTTCTGCATCAGTCCCAAGTGGCTCAACTCCAGGGAGACGGGTGGGGCCCCACAGGTGGTGGGAAGCAGAGACTGCCCAGAGCTGGAGGTGCACTGGGGTCTGGCCAGGAGACTGAGAGGAGGAGGGGGTGGGATCAGGGGGAGGAGAGATGCCCTTGGGTAGCCGGCAGGCAGGCCGAGAGGAGCAAGTGGTGGGCAGGGGGAGCCAGTGGGGTCTTGGGGCGCAGTGCAAGCGGAGCAGGCTTGGGACCCCCCTCTGAGCATGGGCCCGGCTCCATGGAGCCACTGGAGCCATTGTAAACTCGGCACTGCAAACATTTCATAAAGTTTAAACACTAAACACATTGGCATAAGTCCAGTACCCATCTTAATCTTACTGACCCACAGGTGAAACAGATTGGTTTCCAGCAATGAATTTGTAAGGGCTAGGCTGAAGCCTAAAGCTTTAGCAAGAACTGGCATCTGGTCTGCCAGTGCCACACTCAGTAATTTTGAAAATCAGGTAATTTATTATTCAGGTGCTTAAATGTGAATCTGGTAGCCTAGCTTTACGCACCCATTTTTTAAAAAAAACCTTGGCCACAGATCATAGGCTTGGAAATAACCTGGTTTCCAGTCCAACTACCTGTCTGAAGCAGGCTTGGGGTTTATTTATTTGCTGAGATCCTCAAGTATTTTGTGTAAATTATTCTTCAGTACTTCAATGATGGCATCTTAGTGGCCATCCTATATATATTATTTCATTATTTTGAAGCCCACATCCAGGCAATACTGCCAGGAATGAGTCAATGAGAAGGAATTAGAACTTTTGCCTAATGAAAGTCAACTTGACTCATCCCCAGGCTCCCTCTGCCCTATAATTTTTATATCTTATTTTCCCCCATCTCTAATGTAAAGCACTTTCTCTCTGTTATTCTGTATTCTCACACCGTAAATGTCTACCCCCACCCTGTCAACTCTGTGTGAGGGATTTTTGATCAAACCAGCAGAGGCAAAGACAACCCTGTGGGTCCTGAGAGGAGGGAGAGAAAGGAATGGGCAGGCTCAAGTTAGCTTCCTTTTCTTCAGAACTCACTCGAAGACTGTTCCTCAGGGAAGAGATGGAAAGAGATTTCTCCACTTCTCCCTTTGCCGTTGGCTGTGCTGTGAGGAGAAGGGAGACTTGATTGTCTCTTATGCTGCTCCTCTTCTTTTATATGAAGACCTCAGGACATGAAGCTGCCATTCTGCTGCAGTTGCTCCCCCACCTGACAATGCAGATATACACTGTATGCCGTGGGGATGATCAATCATCAGTTTTTTTAATTAGAAATAGGGTGGACACATGTCCCAGAATGTAAGTGGGCAGGGCTGGCATCACTGCTGCCCCCCAAATGTTCCTCTGTGCCCTGTTAGGGGGCACACTTCATTTTCTTTTGCAAAACTGGACATTTCTCCTGGTTGCTCTTGCCAACCGATGATAAAACAAGAGCAAATGGAACAAATGCCAAAAAAAAGTTGGGATATCCAGGACAGGGCTTAAAAAGATGACTGTCCTGGCCAAAACAGAAAGTATGGTCACCCTAATCAGAAAGGAATTGTTCCCAAGGGGCATGATTCAGAAGGGTTTGGTGGGCTCTTTGTCTTCCTTGCAGCAAGCGGGGGCCCTGGCTTAAGGTAAGTAAGGGGAAAGGATGGAAATTAAAAGCTGTACATTGATAAGTGAGTTTGTAATATTGTCATAACTTTTAGTCAATATTTAGTATGCCTGACAGCCTCAAAGGGACCAGCTCTCAAAGGTAAACCTGAATCTCAGGAGATTACTCAGGGTCCTTATTAACCTAGGGGTAAATCTTTGAAGACTGAGGGATGCTTAAAGTCTTCTCTCATTCCCCGCTCGATGAATCTTAGGATATAGGTGAGAAGAACCAACTCTGAATGCTGGTTATTTGGCATGGAGGCCATTTAACACTGCATAGGACCCAAATTAATGCCTGGTATTTAGTGAAGGAGTGCTGGCCACCCCCTGTTAAAGTTAATAAAGTTGCTGTCTTTTGCTGTTAAATCCATCCCTGTGTCTCTTTCATTCCCCTGCATGTCCAGGTCAATAATTCCTTCCCTTCCATCGCTTCTCTAGTATTTGTAGATAGTTGCATATCATTTTTGTCCATTTTTCTCCCCTAGACCGAGCCCAGGGTATTTACCTCTGCTGAGTTCAACTTCAAAGGGACTCACACCTATATTGTCCCATTAAGTATGGTGAATAGTACTTTATTGTCTCCCTGCCTGCAAGACAGTTCTTGTTGAAATTTAACCCTTGGTACTCACATAACCGTACATATTGTATTTATAAAATATTACAGGCATCTTCCACATGCTTCACAAAAAAACAATTTATAATTAGGTTGTTTGCTGATGTTTTAGTGGGAGGCTAAAGATTGCTAATATGGGAAGTCAATGAATGTGAGAGACATTATGGGTTAAGTCAAAGTGAGATGGGACTCTTCCATAGTGAATCCCAAACCTCCTCTCCTCCCTTCTTCTGAAAACCCCCAAAGATTTTCAACCCACAACTGGGAGGCAGAAGTTATGTTAATCAGCTGTGAGTACATCTCAGAAGTCATTTTCAGCTGGAGGATAGCACAGTTTTAATATCACCAGCCAACTTACTCTTGCTTTGCTATTGCATGGGAATGCAATCCCTACTGAGAAGAACTTGTCTAGTAATAGCTTTCTTGATCAATAGTACAGTCAATGCCTACTGCTGAAATAAATGCTTTGTTTCCACAACAATAACATTTATTCTAATAGCAGAAGAATAACAATCAGGGGGAGAAAGTAGTCCTACAGTGGTTTTACATATATATAAAATAAGTTTTTCATTGAGTTACTGTACAGTGGTGCGTCTCAAACTAGGTCCTCCACTTGTTCAGGGAAAACCCCTGGTGGGCCAGACCAGTTTGTTTACCTGCCGCGTCCATAGGTTCGGTCTATCGTGGCTCCCACTGACTACAGTTCACTGCTCCAGGCCAATGGGGGCTGCAGGAAGGGCTTCCAGAACATTCCTCAGCCCACATCGCTTCCCGCCAAGATTGTTGAGGGTAATGTGGCCACTTAGGTTTGGACGACTGGTGGATTCTGGCCCGAAAGCAAGTCGAGCCAGTCACAAGAGCTTTATCTAAGTATGAGGGCATAGTAAGCTCAGTAGTATATAGAGCTAGTGTAACAACATCCCTCCACCCCATCCCTGCTGCGTGGTTCGGGGAAAGAGAGCATGAGCAAGTTCTGTCTATCCTTGCAATTCCTACTTGCAGTATTGCAACCTTCATGCTGCTCTAAATTATGCTGGGTGGTGACTGGCCTGGTACAGATCAGAACACAAAGGCCACCTTTACACTTTACCTCCTAAGCTGTATAGTGCTCTCCTTAGCAGGGGCCAAGAATCTGAGCCAAAATGTGCATCTGCTATATACACAGTTTTTTTGGGATTATACACACACACACACACACACACACACACACAGTTTAAATTTAAGCCCCTTATTAATCAGTGTTCACATGGCCCAAATATTACAGTCTAAATTCCCAGTTCAGGAATTCAACTCTGAGATTTCAAGATTCTACATAGAAAGAAGCTATTTGGTGTTCAGACGAAAAGTACTCACAATTTTTAAGGTTGAAAAGGAAAGGGAAAATGATTAATCAGGATTAGTATAGTATGTTTCAGCTTTAGGGCTCTGGTTCAAACCCATTTCAGGTCAGTTACAGCTGAAAGACATTAGCATTTGATGGCTTACATATTGCTTGTCTAAGTCCAATTCTGTGTAAAAAAGTATCCACAAAATAATTCCACCAACACAAATGACGCTCTTCTTGACAGGCTCAGCAAAGAAGCAGAGTAATGAATAGGCATTCAGACAAAGCTAGCCTGCTACAGATAGTTATAGTTCTTCACATTGGACTTTCAGCACATTGCTGAGGGAGTGTGGGAAAAATTTCACTGTAACGGCATGTGTTATGCATGTATGGGGACAACAGAGGATTTCATTCTCCAGCCCTGTCAATCTTTCAGGAACAGGAACCAACAAAAATGTACAAAATGTACTCAATGGAAAAGCAAAGAAATATGTCTTATAGGTCAGGCAATATCTGTTTCCAACATACAGGTCCACACAGAACTGAAATAACTTCTGTGGCTAAGCTTTTAAGAGTGGTGACATAGATTGAACTATAGAATAGGGAGCAGTGAAGCTCAGGACAGAGCACTCATTTACAGTCATTCTCATCCTTCCAAGTTTTTCTGCAGTTCAGTTTTGATGAGAACATTTTATTTTGGTTTTTGAGTTTACACTACAAGTCAGTCATTCTTCTGAACTTATTATCTTGCTCTAGACCCAGTACCGGTCTTATGGATACATTGCAATAAAAGACCCGTGTAATGGCCCGGACTCAGCTGACTCAGGTTTATGGGGCTTATGCTGCAGGGCTTAAACATTGAAGTGCAGATGTTTGGGTGAGGAGAGTGGGTATCAGAGCAAGGGCTCTAGCCCAAGCCTGAATGTCTACAAAGCAATTTTTAGCCCCACAGTCCAAGCCCCATGCGCCCAAGTCAGTTGACCTGGGCTCTGTGACTTGGTGCCCCACAGGCTTTTATTGCAGTGTAGACATACCCTTAAGAGCCTCATTTTGCTCAGAAGACCTTAGCTATATTTGGCTCACCTTCATGCTGCCATGCACATGGATAAATCACATTGTTTAAAACACACATTCACCATTTACATGCCTTTGGTTCAGACTTCCCATTTTACTGCTCTGTGATATAATTGACTTCTTATTACTCACACAAGGAAAAAAATACTTTGTATTCAGAGGGGAAAATATGGAAAATAAAAACACAACAAATTTACAATATTAGGAAAAACTAAGTTGGCTTTATTAAAATTATTCATTAGGTTCATGAACATTTTTCCATCTTTATGCAAATTGTTTAGTATCTCTATGATTCAGAGAACGATCTCTTTTGTTGCTAAAGTTATAGGCCAATTATGGCTAATCAACTATGATTGCAAGATCATAGCAGAAGTTTTGGCTGTTGGGCTGCAGGCATTTTCATGTAAAATTATTATTCCAGATCTAAACTTTTAATTGAATAAGCATTGCTAACAAATTGAAGATCTGTAGCTCATCAGTAACTATTTCACTTGCTTCAGAAAAAAAGGACATTAAGCCAAATGGAATATATTTCTTCAAAGCGTGAGCAAAATTTAGCTTCAAGGACACCTTTTTTAAAAAAAATTGCCTAAGGCTGCACTCATCACGAATGAAATGATCTCAAAATCATTTGATCTGCAAAGCTGCACCAGACAGCTCTGTCCTTATTTTCGCGTTTATTTCTTCTTGCTTAGAAAAATTTGGCACAGCTAATCGGATTGATTGATTGATGTATAGTACAAAGGATTACAGTGGGAGCAGCAACAGGAAGTAATGCATGCATGCTGATGATATTGTTTTTAAGATTATTTAGACCCAGTAGCTAAGCACATACTGCAGAGATCTAAGGGAAATGTTTGAATAATAAAATTATTAATTTATGATGAAGTAATGATTGATGGGGAGAGGTCATTTCCCGCCATTTAGACCCAGATCCTCAAAGATTTTTAGGCTCCTAACTTCCACTATTTTCAATATATTTTCTGGGATAACACAGCCCCTAGTCCCACTTCCAAGATGTCAGTTTGCAAAATGAATTATTTCAAAAAGTTTGGGTTGAATAGGACAGAGTCTTTACACAGGAGGTCTTTCAGAGTGTCTGAAAAGCTCTTTCACAGACCTCAGACCATCAAACTTTCCCGGGAATGCTGTCCTTAATCAGGTCTGTGAGGGGTGCAGCTACCATAGATAACATTGGCAGAGTTTGGCTGTAATAACTGTTGAGCCCTAAAAACCTCTCGATCTGGGACGTTGTTGCTGTTTTGGGGGTTGGGGTTGGGTGGTCTTTCAAGGCTTAGACTTTGTCTACGTCAGGCCCGACCTGGCCTTTTCCTTCAGTATAGCCCAGGTCTCAACTTTTTCTGACTTTACATTTCACTGGATTTGCAGTTAGGCCAGCCTCCCATCGGGACAGGAGGATGGAGGTGATCTGTTCAAAGTGGGTTTCCCAGTCTTGGTTACACGTAACCACATTGGTCTAAATAAGCTGCAGCATATGAACCATTGGTTGGAGGACTTGGTACGTGAGCTGTTGGAGCATCACTGGGTCACCATGGAGGCCAAAGGAGGTAATCTTAATATCACAAAGATACAACAAGGTGGCAGAAGCAGTTTTCTCATATGATTCTGGCATAAGCTGAATCTGCAAAAATCGCTTGGTTAGGTCTAATATTGTGATAGAGTGGGCCTCATCCAGCTGGGTTAGCAATTTGTCCACCCAGGGCATGGGGTAGCCATCAAATTTTGGAGACAGAATTAACTTTTCCAAAGTGTATACAGAACCATGTAGTGCCACCTGGTTTAGGGACAAATACAATAACATTCACCAGTCATTGTTGTACTTTTCAATGACTCCTTGCTCCAGCATGGTGCAGAAGTCCTTTTTATAACAGCAACCCACATTTTTGGGGATGTGGCAGAGGATTCTGTCAGATGTGTTTTCTTTGCTCTCCTTGGACATGATGTTGAATAAGGTGTGTTTGTCTGGGCCAGAGCACCATCAGGAAGGTGTTCAGAAGGTGTCTTAGTTGGGCAATCTGTTCCAGGTCAACATTCTCCCGCATCTATATTGGACTTTATTGAATCATGGTCAGAGGAAGAGGATGTTTGGGGCCCCAGCTCTGGCTGAGGGGATTAAGGAGCAACAAACGAGCTCTCATGCAGCAAGAGTTAGAACAGAGAGAACCAGTGGATGGGCAGGGGGTCATCTTCTCTGACCCCTGGATTCCCTGCAGAGGAGATTGTTGCAGTCCCAATGGCCCTTGTCTGGGCTTCAGTCTAGAGTGCCGGTGTTTACCAAAGAAGGCCAGTCCTAGGTATTGTGATATGCTGACACCTTGGAGACTGGCATGTCCAACACCAGGCTCTCAGACCGCCGATTCTCCTGGCTAGGTTCTCCTTTGAATAGAGTGGCCTCATTGGCCTCAGGTCAGTGTTTGAGAAACTAGTTCCTACCCCCAGCTGGGGTATGAGGGCAAACTGCTCCTCCACATGAGCTAATTTGCCCCAACTCCAGTCCCAATGTCAAGGTTAAACCACTTCCAACACAGGTCTGTCAATTTCTGGGCCACTTCGTGGACAGGGGTATTTTTCTTCATGGAACTTCTGTCAGAAAGTCACCTCAATGATGTCAAGCTAGTTGGGTGTAGTCACTTTTGTCTGTGGAAGATTTGGGAAGCCACAACTTTCAATGAGGGGGACACAGCCTGTGCTGGTCCAGTCAGGTAAGGTGGTAATAGGATGGTCCATTGCTTAGGTGGCCATTGGACTGTCATCATCACTCACTTGAACATTACCAGGAAAGCCTCTGGTCATCCTTGGGGGTCATTTTTGTGAGTTTCACTGGCATAGTCACATGTCTCAGACAGGGCCTACAACTCCAGGAGGGAAACACTGAGGGATCCTTGAGGCTGCAATAAGGCCATTACCTTTTGGACCAACATTTGCTGCTGTTTCTGCTACCGCACCCCTAAATCCTGAACCAGGTCTTGCTATTGGGCAGCCATTTGCTGCAGGAGTTGCAAACACTGTGGGGCTCCCTGTTCATGCTGCTGGTTCTCAGTCATCTACTTCATTAGATGCTCTAGATATATATTGTCACTGTCCCTTAGGTTCAGAGTTCCACAGCCTTCGATCAAGAGTGTTTGATCATCTGGGTTAGTCAGTCTTCTCCTTCTCCAGGGTGGGAAGGTTGCCTGCATTCATCACCATATTGGCACCAGAGTTCCCATGCCAGGCCCCAGGACTCACCCACACATCTGCTTTGTGGTGTCTGGATGCTTCAGTCCAATTTTAACAGGTTTCAGCCCTCCATCTGAACCCCGGATAGTCCACCCTTGTTTGTCAATATACACAAATGAAGTAGTTAGAAATGTAATTTCCCATGGATTGGGCATCATACTTAAAGGGCTTCTGTAAAACTGGAGGCCCCAACTGGGCTAACTGGCTAGTGTCAAAAGAATAGTCCCATCATAAGTGGATCCACAACAGGTCATCAGGGAGCAGTCAGCTGAGCCCGTGTCTTTAGCCAGGCCTTGCTCCAGGAGCTAAGGACAGGAGATCTGTTCTTGTTGCTGGTCTGACACCAACTGAGCTGGGTTCCTCTATTTTCTCTCTCCTAGTCTGATATTTCCCACAGGTGCAGCAGATGAGAACCACCTGAACACACAGTCAATCATTAACTCTATGTTGCCCAGTATGAGTTTTTTGTACCATCACAGTAGATAAGTTAAAAGTGTAATTGAACTTTGCCATGGATACAGTGCTCTGTTTACAAAACTGGTCTTTTCCTACCTTTTAAAGACCCACATAGTGACCAGTAAAAATTAAGCAACACTTCATTGTCAGAGTTTACAATAGGCAATGCATAATTTTATACCTTTACCTTGAGAGCAGATATGGCTCTTTTTTCTCCTGACTGATCATATCTCTAGTGCATGTAGAGGAACAGAATATCCTATTAAGTGTGTGGGTATTTGCCATGTGGACCACAGGCTCTTACTAAGCAGAATCCAAAATGAGAGAAATCTCTGAAGGCTGTATTAGCATCTTTATGTACCTGAAGGTTTTTCTCTTTTGGGCTTATGTTGACAGCTTTACAGAATTTACAGAATTCTGTTTTCTCTGGTGTGCGTATTTTTATTTATTTATTTATTTACACATACAAGTTTATTATTCCTACTTTTAGAATAGAAGTTTTTAAAGCTTGGACTGTAACCATTTGAAAACAGTTTATTTACTATAAAATCAGACATGCAACAAATCTGTACACTTTCCCCTATCTTTCACAGACTCAGTCACTCATCTGAGTCCCAGTCCACTGTGATCATCTTATTTCTCAACTCATTCTATGACTACTATCTAATCTGGAAAAGAACTGGAAGAGAAACCGTCAGAATGCTGAATGAAGCAGTAAATAAGCAGCTTTATGTCCAACCACTGCAGCAATCTTATGAGCTGTGCAGTCCCAAACTGTTCTAAAAATTTCTAATAGTAAAATAGAAAATAAGGCTCTAACTCAACGTAATGAAGCAAATGTCTAACTTTAAGTGCACGGGTAACCTCTTTGAAAGCGCAAATGCTTAACATTAGCCACGTGCTTTACTACCTTATTGAATTGGGGCCTATTCAAAAGTGTTTGCATAATATTATCAATAAAATAACTATTTAAAGCAACCACTCCTGCATGTTGCATGTATCCTACTTGGTAACATGGTTACGTCAGAAGCAGAATATTTTTTCTGGTATATGATTAAAATTTGAATAAAAAATGACCCTACGTCTCTTAGTTGATTTAATTTTTGCAGCTTTCCATACCAAAAGTAATTCTATAAAATTAAACCAACAATAATAACAGAAGCATTTGAATTTCAAAACTCTCCCCTGATTCCACCAGGGTTTTTGTTGCAGAGCTGAAGAAGAATAAACATATTGAATTATGTGGGTTAGGTCACACTATGAGGATGCACGCACAGAAGAGATATTCTGTGAATTGCATGGATCTTCTTATTTCAACACAGAAAAGAGAGGGGTTGCTCACCTTCACATCATCATCTTCCAGCTCACAGTACTATGTGGATTGCTCCAGGCTGAGTTTGGGATGTGTATATGTTGGGGAATATTCAGCAGACACTACCAGGTCCTATTACATGAACCCCTTACCAACACATTGGGAAGTCAAGGATAATTTAATATAGCCTAACATAGGTGTCGACTCCATGAGTGCTCTGGGGCTGGAGCACCCACGGGGAAAAATTGGTGGGTGCTCTGCACCGACCAGCAGTTCCCTGACCTGTCCCAGCCCACATCCACCTCCTCTCCCTCCCCTGAGCGCCCTGCCACATCCTGCTTCTTTCCCCTCCCTCCCAGCTCTTGCGCCATGAAACAGCTGTTTCGCGTGGCAAGCACTGGGAGGGACGGGGGAAGAGGAGGAAAGTGGTATGCTTGGGGAAGAGGTGGAGCTGGGGTGGGCATTTGGGGAGGAGTCCAATAGGGGCAGGGAGGAGGTGGAGTTGGGGCAGGGCCAGGGGTGGGAGGGCGCAAGCATCCACCGACGCCAAGGAGAGCTGGTTCCTGTGTAGCCTAGGTCTCTCAGGAGGGATCCTGGGGCTGTAGCCAGAAGGGAGGGAAACCCCAGAATGCTGACAAAAATTTATAAAATATGGCATGGCACCTGAATGGCTTCCACCAAGATGGGTCTCAAGCAAATTCCTCAAAATACGTGCAGATTTCAAGAGATCCAGAGAGGATGGAGTGCAAAGCTGCTGACTGTGCCAGAAGATCTGGGGAAAACTCTGCAAAGGAGTGTGTCACAAATATAAAGGGAAGGGTAACCACCTTTCTGTATACAGAACTATAAAACTATACAGGAACTATAAAATCCCTCCTGGCCAGAGGCAAAACCCTTTCACCTGTAAAAGGTTAAGAAGCTAAGATAACCTTGCTGGCACCTGACCAAAATGACCAATGAGGAGACAAGTTACTTTCAAAGCTGGGTTGGGGGTGGGGGCGTGGAGAGAAGCAAAGGGTCTGTCTGTCTGTGTGATGCTTTTGTCGGGACCAGGTCAGGAATGCTCTTCAGAACTCCTGTAAAAAGTTAGTAAGCAATCTAGCTAGAAATGTGTTAGATTTCCTTTTGTTAAGTGGCTGGTAAAATAGGTTGTGCTGGATGGAATGTATATTCCTGTTTTTGTGTCTTTTTGTAACTTAAGGTTTTGCCTAGAGGGATTCTCTACATTTTGAATCTGACTACCCTGTAAGGTATTTACCATCCTGATTTTACAGAGGTGATTCTTTTACTTTTTCTTTAATTACAATTCTTCTTGTAAGATCCTGATTGCTTTTTCCTTGTTCTTAAGATCCAAGGGTTTGGGTCTGTGTTCACCTATACAAATTGGTGAGGATTTTTATCAAGCCTTCCCCAGGAAATGGGATGTAGGGCTTGGGGGATATTTTGGGGGGAAGACATCTCTAAGTGGGGTCTTTCCCTGTTCTTTGTTTAACACGCTTGGTAGTGGCAGCATAGGATTCAAGGACAAGGCAAAGTTTGTACCTTGAGGAACTTTTTAACCTAAGTTGGTAAGAATAAGCTTAGGGGGTCTTTCACACAGGTCCCCACATCTGTACCCTAGAGTTCAGAGTGGGGAAGGAACCTTGACCAATTTGCATAGGTGAACACAAAAGACACAAAAACAGGAATATACATTTCATCCAGCACAACCTATTTTACCAGCCATTTAACAAAAGGAAGTCTAACGCATTTCTAGCTAGATTGCTTACTAACTTTTTACAGGAGTTCTGAAGAGCTGACCTGTCCAGTTCCTGACCTGGTCCTGGCAAAAGCATCACACAGACAGACAGACCCTTGTCCCCACAGCTTTGAAAGTAACTTGTCTCCTCATTGGTCATTTTGGTAAGGTGCCAGCGAGGTTATCCTATATTCTTAACCCTTTACAGGTGAAAGGGTTTTTCCTCTGGCCAGGAGGGATTTTATAGTTCTGTATACAGAAAGGTGGTTACCCTTCCCTTTATATTTATGACAGCGTGTCACAGAGTTTTCCTCACAGGGAGAGAGCAATCTGGCCCTCTATGAATATAACAAAACCATCATTCAACAATGTTACGAAAAAATACATGGTTGGAAGAATATAACACAGGAAGCAAAAGGGAATGTTCGAGCTGTTCCACAGATATGTTGGAAGGCAGAATGACCACAATCAATCCTATATTTTATTGTTTTTTTTTCTTTTGCCATTTTTTAGGGCTAGATATCTCCTACTTTCTGCTTTACAGTCCTGTGAGCATGGTTTTATTACACTGTTACTGTAAAATAAAATATATTGTATTTAGTTCTTATTTTATCTCATCATTCTTGTACAGGTGACAGATAGTATGACTGTTGAAGGGCTGGCAGGATTTGCACATACCCTTTTATACAACTGTATAATACAGATCCTGCATCAAGCCTGTAATATATAGGAAAGTCCAATTAACACAATGCACCGGGAAATAATATATAACAAAATATTAAATGCTTTTTCCTTTGTTTACACAGAATATCATTTAATGCACTTTTTAGAGACAGGCCCTAATCATTACCTTTACGTCATTATAGTGCAGATCCTCCAATAAGTAGAGATTTACAGTCTACTGAGTCTTCATGAAGATTTGTTGTCTTAACAGGGGAACTACATGGATGCAACAGTCCATCCATGCACTAAACATTGAAGGGCTAGGGTCAGTGTTATGAGTCTCTGTAGCAGACAGAGTGAAAGTCTCTTAAAAAGAGTACTGCTAGTTTTTTAAAAAGCAATTAAAAATAATCAAAAACGTTTGTATGGAAGTAGGAAAGTTTCCTTACTAAGGAGGCTATAGGATGATGCAGTCATGAAGCAGCCCCCAGCCAAATTCATTAACTACCTAACATTTTCTTATTAACCTAAAGGACAACAAAAAACAAATAATTCAAGAGTGCCCATAAAATGATAATGGAAAACAAGAACAATCATAGGAATAAAGAATGTGAAAACAGATATAGTTGTCCAGCCACAGACAAAATATCACACAATCAAGTAAGAAGAAGAAATAATTTCATAAGGAGAGTCTGTGAAAGGACGCAATGTTGGGCCTTGCTTAGTGATTCATTTTGTCACCTTTCATGAAACATGAATCACTGCTAAGTGGCAAATATTGGCAATTACATACTACATGGAAAGAGTATT
Source organism: Eretmochelys imbricata (assembly GCF_965152235.1). Lineage (NCBI taxonomy): Eukaryota > Metazoa > Chordata > Testudines > Cheloniidae > Eretmochelys > Eretmochelys imbricata. The sequence continues at coordinate 87,682,774 of NC_135572.1, read as the reverse complement.
TTATTTAAAAAAAATGGGCCTGCTGCAATTAAGGAAATTTCTTATGTATATAACTGTAAAATAGAATCTTGTAACAGTAAGTAGCAAGTGACAATTTGTATACAGCATTAACATGAACATTCTTTTGATTTGCTTGGATTCCCCTGATTCCATGACTGTGTGATGACTTGGCAGCAAGAAACAAGCGACTTCATTACTCTTTGCAGAAGTTCATTAAATCAGTGTTAAGGGAAATACCCACAAGTAATATAGCTGGTTTTAGTGGAAGATTGAATCCAGTTGTTTGAAAAATTCTGGTTTTGACCAGTCATCAAATATTGGAAATATAAGGGTAAGACTAATAAAGATGTAATGAAGAAGCCTATGCAATACAGTTCTTTCAGCACTCAGAAGACAGGATATAGTTAATTTTATTTAATTTACTAGGACTAGAGTATAATCTAAAAAGTAATTTTGGTTGAAATTCCTGTCTTACAAGAGATGTGGAGCAAATGCTATTCAATCAGAATCTGAAATATTTAATTGCAGGTCCCTGTATTCTAGATATTTAACCTCTGTCTTTTATTATTGTTCCTCAGAGATCGAATCACCTTGTAAACTCTTCATTCATCCTTCACCAAAAAGATATTCTCTGATTTCCTTTGTGAGTTACAGTGCAATGCACTGAGATGTGTGTGTTGTGTTTTATTATTTTTTTTAATGAGTTATGAAGTATCTTGCTTGAATGTAGTGAAACAAAGAGCAAGTACTACCCATCATTTCCCAGATATTTGGGATTATTCTTAAGGAGCCATTCAGAAAAAGGTGTCTGTAACAGATGCTATTCTGATAGTGTGGCATTCTTGTCATAGATATAAAGGGGAGGGTAACCACCTTTCTGTATACAGAACTATAAAATCCCTCCTGGCCAGAGGCAAAACCCTTTCACCTGTAAAGGGTTAAGAAGCTGAGATAACGTCGCTGACACCTGACCAAAATGACCAATGAGGAGACAAGTTACTTTCAAAGCTGGAGTGGGGGGGAGTAGGGAGAAACAAAGGGTCTGTCTGTCTGTGTGATGCTGTTGCCGGGACCAGGTCAGGAATACTCTTCAGAACTCCTGTAAAAAGTTAGTAAGCAATCTAGCTAGAAATGCGTTAGATTTCCTTTTGTTAAATGGCTGGTAAAATAGGTTGTGCTGAATGGAATGTATATTCCTGTTTTTGTGTCTTTTTGTAACTTAAGGTTTTGCCTAGAGGGATTCTCTACGTTTTGAGTCTGATTACCCTGTAAGGTATTTACCATCCTGATTTTACAGAGGTGATTCTTTTACTTTTTCTTTAATTACAATTCTTCTTGTAAGATCCTGATTACTTTTTCATTGTTCTTAAGATCCAAGGGTTTGGGTCTGTGTTCACCTATGTAAATTGGTGAGGATTTTTATCAAGCCTTCTCCAAGAAAGGGGATGTAGGGCTTGGGGGGAAGACGTCTCCAAGTGGGCTCTTTCCCTGTTCTTTGTTTAACATGCTTGGTGGTGGCAGCATAGGTTTCAATGACAAGGCGAAGTTTGTACCTTGAGGAAGTTTTTAACCTCAGCTGGTAAGAATAAGCTTAGGGGGTCTTTCACGCAGGTCCCCACATCTGTACCCTAGAGTTCAGAGTGGGGAAGGAACCTTGACAATACTAAAATTAGGAGCAAAATTATTTGTTAATAAAATTTTCATTTTCAGTTAGGATAAAAGGGGAAAAAACCCTTAGACTATCTTTATTAGTAACTATTTGTAATCCAGTAGTGTCTACAGGAACACATAGTCCCTGTGGCTATTATTTTGCAAGCTATAGCCCCGATCCTGTCAACATTTATGCATGGTTTAAACTTCGTACATATACATGGACCCATTAAGTGAACAGAGCTACTCATGAGTTTACAGCTAATCACATGTTTAAGTCTTTGTAAGTTTGGGGCCAAAGAACATATCATTACATTATACCAAAAAGAACCAGCATCAGTATACAGTATATAAGTGAGTATACAAGTGAGTATACAAATGTGTGAGTATACAGTTTAACTCTAGCAGAGTCTACTGGGATTGTATGCATATCAAGCCATTTAAGGGCCTGATCTGACATCCACTGATGGCAATGGATCATACCATCAGGACTCAGCAGTCCAGAGACTCACTGATTGAATATTGATGGGATGTATTTAGGCTGCAGTTCAGAAAAGGATTTAAGCACATAGTTAAATCTATCCCTATTAAGTATTTAAAAAACCTGATTAAAGATAATAACTAATAGAGAAAAGTATAATTTGAACTGTATTTTAACCCATCCAAATGTTGTATGCATGCACTCCTATTACCCAGTAATCCAGTTCTCTATGTAAGTAACCTATCCTCATCATTACTGACCACTCCCCCAATCTTTGCTGCATTTGAAAACTTTACCAAAAATTATTGTACATTCCTTCCAGATCACTGATAAAAATATTCACTAACATTCAAAAACAATTTCTTGCAGGACTCTACTAGAGACATTCCCATTGGATTACAATTTCCTATTAACAATTACGTTTTGAGATCTATCAGTTAACCAGTTTTTAATCCATTTAATATGTGTTATATTGATCACATGACTGGTTTGGAGGGCTCCACTTGCAACTGCCTGGCCAGCATGACCTCAGGACTGGTAATCAGAAGGGATTAACCTCATTTTATTCAGTAACAACAACAGAAGCAGGACGGAATGATATTCCTAAACAAGCACTAACTTAGGGAACACATCATTGCCACTGGAAATAGAAATATGAGAGAATAATCTTCCTCACTTAAAGATAAGGATATAGTCTTAATGACTCCTAGACTGAAGTTGGATATGCTTTCTTCTTTTTAAGAATGCATGCATTAAATAGATGTTTAAAACAAAAAGAAAAGGAGTACTTGTGACACCTTAGAGACTAACCAATTTATTTGAGCATAAGCTACACGAAAGCTCACGAAAGCTTATGCTCAAATAAATTGGTTAGTCTCTAAGGTGCCACAAGTACTCCTTTTCTTTTTGCGAATACAGACTAACACGGCTGTTACTCTGAAACGTGTTTAAAACAGAATATCATAAAATGAGATTAAAACTATAAAATGTAATAAATTTTAATCTATTCTTCTGCAAGCAGATAACTAGAGTACTCATGAAGTACAGTATTATGTTTAGTAAGTATTTCTCCAGAATTATAATATTACTACTCAGACTATTTCAAATGACCTCATCATTATCTGGAGCCATGGCAGAACACATATAGTTGTTCACAATTTCACTGTTCACACCACTTTGGAATTGCTTTAACCACAGTCAAGTGTTTCTGTAAACACATTCTGGTGCAATATTAATCTGTATTCTATTGCTCTACAGTCCTGCAGGATTGCACTTTGCCATGAAACATGGAAAGTTCATTACTTAATTAAGTGCCTCCTTGTCCAATCTTGTTTGAGGCCTCTTGATGTTTTCATAATTTTATTAATAATATCACAACAGAAGGATAAAAAAATGTGGAAGACTCATTCTCTCTCCATCATTTACATTTTTCAGAAACATCAAAGGGATACAAAAGCTCGTTGCAAATGCATTCAAAATCCCTGTTGAAGCTGGCATTGTTATTGATATAAGTATTTTTGGAGTTTCTTATCCATGATTTTTTTTCTGAAAAAGAAGAAGAGTGCAGCTGTATTTTACCAAATGCATGAATAAAAAAGATGTTTTAAATGCAGTAAGCAGCATTTCTAAGAATTCAGAAATAACACACACGGTACAGTAAATGTTACTGAAAACCAAATATGTAAAATAATTAGACTGCTACAAAGTTGGTAGACTTTACTAACATTGTAGTTGCTGCTCCACCTCCTTGCCCTTCCCCCCCCCCACCCCCACCGTTATCACCACTTGCAACCATTTATACATGTAGATAAATCTCTTGCAAAGTGGTACAGTCACATTGGATCCATAGCTTTAATTAATTCCTCCATAGGGATCGTAGCCTCAGTCCTAACGTTGTGTATTGAATTATGCCAATCCATCTCAATGGCATCTGGCTTTGGCAAGCTGAAAAGAAATAATGCAAATACTTAGCTGCTGAATCCAGGAAACTGGCCACAGCTTTCTGTCTGCAAGAGATTCATTCTCTGGTGTTTGCCCCCTCCTTTCTCTCATCTTTTACCAAAGAAGATGACAACTTCCCTGCCTACCACTTCTGTCCAAGTCCCTATTATGAGAAGAAGTAAATATACTCATTTGTGTTGTAATAAATGCAGATACAGCAAAATGTCTCAGACGTTACCTACAAATACAAAGCAAAAAATAAATAACTAAGTAAATACAGTGTTACTATCCTAGAATATACTAAAAGTGCATTACATATCAAAGTGTTAAATAGTGCCTAGTTCAATCTTATGCAAGACATACAGGTGCTATCATAATGTTGTTAATAATGTCACAACAGATGGATAAAAAACAGTAAAACTCATTCTCTCTCCACCATTTACCTTGTCCAGAAACTATTTTTAAACATCAAGGAGAAACAAAAGAGTGTTTTATTTACATTTTTATTTGACTTTTAATAGCCCATAGTATGTTTTACAACCATGTGCTAAAGTATAATAAAAATAATTATTTCCTTAAAACATACACAATATTTCAGAGCTGCAATACTATGTGTATGGAGGTAATTAGAGTATTTTTAATATAAATTTTCTGTTAGACTCCCAGACTTGTTATATTTTATTTCTTTTTTTTTAAAACAATGTTTTCCACTTTGTAGGCCTATTTCTGATATTTATCAAGGTTTTTATGTTTTTGTGACAGAGGGGGAATATGTCTGTATCAAATTCTGAACTCCATCTTGGTTTGTGAACTCCATTTTTGTTTTGTGTCTTCCATTTTGTGTAATAACTGCCAGATTGTGTTCTTGTGTGGTAAAACAAGCCTGGCATTGACAAGGCCAGTCGATTCCAGACATTGTCCTGTTCAGAAGAAGTGTGAGACACTATGGAAAAGATTTTCAATGAGAGAGCTACCAAGGGCCATGAACTCTGATTGTCTTTCAGCTACCAGCCCATCCACTAGAAAAATTAACTGTCTACACAAAGCCTGTCTGGTGGAAGGGACTAGAGTTCCTCAATATCGCACATGACCAAATGAATTAGAAGCTATATTTAAGGGGGAATGTTCTCTGTGAAAATGTTGTGGGAAGGGGAAGGCATCCACTGCCAGATACCAGAAGAAAAAGAGAGGGCAGGAGTGGTCTGCCTTACCTGAAACACTGATGGGACACCAGACAAACAGAAGGAGTCAGATCAGATGTAGGGGGAGTTATGTTAGGAATGTTTGTTGTTTTTTCAAATATTTGTAACTCTAGCACTTTCAAAAGTAAAAGTGACTTTGTGGTTAAGAAATTCCTTTGCTGTGCTTGCTTGCCACATATTCCCTGAAGGTCAGAGAGCTCATGGGGAAGTGGAGATCTGAGACAGCATGTAAACTGAGCAACTGGAAGCCCAGGAGGACTGAGGCATTTGTTCCAGCATAAGATGGCTGGTCTGCAGAACCGCATGTCTCAAGGAATGGGTACAGACATGACATCTGCATCTGGGACTGTACCTCAGAGACTCCTAGCTCTGAGCAGTGACCCAGTTTGACCTAGTCCTAATTGGTTTAGGAGCATGTGGGATCCAGCAGTTGAGTCCATTCACAAGAGACCGGTGTCCGCCCAGAGAAGAGGACTGGGCTAGATTGTGACAGACATCACAGAATGGGTTAATTTACAAAATGATCTGAACACAGCGTTTTTGGTGACTCACTTTTGATGCAGCATTACACAAGGCATCATGGTGGAGTGTGGGTATATAAGAAGGAAAAGCTTTTCTTGGTATGGTGTTAAAGCTCCAGAGTTATTACAACTTTAAATATTATTTAAATCTTATTTGTATAATGATATTAAGACACAAGGAAAAATGAACTAAATTACAAAAAACAAAAACAAAAATTGGCTTCCTAGTGAGAGGGTGTTTCCCTCACATCTGATCATATTTATGGCCAGAGAGAAAAATACTTAAAAATTTTAGAAAAGAAATATATGGGGCCAAATTCAGACATGATGTGTGTGTATGGGGGGCGGGGGGAGCTGTAAGCTGTACAAACATTGAGTGGAGGTCTAGAGGTGAAATCCATTGACTTCAAAGTAACCAGGATTTAATTATGCTGTTGTAACACACACATTTGGAAACTCAGAAGAAGATTTAATTCTACCAACCTAGATGCGCTTCTGAATTTGGCCTAAGGAATTCACAAACCTTTCCAGCTTCTTGTAAAGATGCTTGCATTGCATTAAGTGCCTGTGAAATATATGCAGGCTTCTTAAAGTCTCAGAAGAAGGTCACTGAAGGTAAGTCTGCTGCCCCTCTGGTCACTAAGGTCACCAAAGAACAAAATGATGCACACAGAAGGGTGTTTAGCTAAACTTCATATAAATGCTATTCCCGGTCCCTCCTAGCTGGCAATCAAAAGTTGTGGTCTCATGTGATTATTGTGTATGGTGTTCTTTCCTGTGGAGCAAAACCAAACTATGTTCCTATTCCCTTAAACTGATAATGGCCTTGATTGTGAGGCAGATAGATGAAGGTACGAGTGCTCATAAAGTAGATCATTTATCTTGCTCCTATGCAGTCAGTGCATAGAAAGTAGTATCAGAAACTGACACTGTGTCTTATGACTTCCACAAGCTGCAAATTCATATTAGCAGAGTACAGGCATAAAGAAGTGTCATTAGTCAAGTACATAGTTATTTCAATATTGATCCTAGCTTTTGCGGAAATTACAGTACAGTTTGTGTTAGACACACAACAACTTTAAGGTAAAAATGGAAATTATAAGTGAAAATGAGCTACAGTGTCCAGGTTTTCTACTAATAATCATATTAATAACTCATGTTACAGATATAAGGAGGCATTAAATGAAGGAAGAAAAAGTGATGTCAGTCTCCAAAAAATCACCTCTCCACATCCATGTTCCTGTCATTCTCCATTATTCTCCACACGTTTTCATGCTTCTCTCCTAAAAATAAAGTTAGATTGTAGGTCATATGGATTTTCTGAAGCTTATCTACTGTGATGCTACTCTGGTGGCTATCTCCTAGGCAGAGGTTTGGTACAAACTTTATGTAAATAGGACATCTGGATTATATGTGGGAAATCCTCCTGTGATAATTCTCATTTCACTGTTCTTGATTTGGTTTTTACGTAGACAAATTTATGTCCTGAATTAGCCCTCCATAACTGTGGCTTGTCTCTGCATCAAGGGCTACCACTGAGTCCATCTAGCCCATAGATTAGCTCCAGACTATGTTCCTTCCCTGGTATTGTTTCAGCAGCTATTAAATTATTACACTACTATTATGGATTTAAAGACCACATTTTTTATACTCCTGTGGTTTCCACATCCTTCTTTCTAACTTCAAACCCATTCCTAAATCCCTGTGTAAGAGCATCCAAATTGAATGGAAAGGATTCCTTTCAGAGTTCCTCAGAGCCAATTCTTGATCAGGTGTGTTAAGTGATTTGAACTTCAAAATTCTTCTCTTGTGGCTGCATGTGTTTTCTCAATAGGACTCTGCACCATGGGGCAGCTTTAGTTTCATAGTTTTTCTTTGTTTTTCCACTCACTTCTCTATACTTGACAGACTTTGTTAGAAGCCTTCCTTCCACCACCACCTTCACACACACATACCACAGACTGCTATTGCTTCATTAACTTACATTACAGTTGGTATCCAGAGGGATACATTGGAGGGTAACTTTCTGAGAAATATGACAGTCTCTGTTATGATTTGGGTCACTCCTCCTTTCCCATCCATCATATTTTGGTCTATATTTGAATATTATGTAGCACATTTTCAGTATAGGAGAAAATAATTAGAGCTGTCTAGATATATCAAAAGACATGTCCTATTTCTGCATACACAGAAATCCCTTAATGGAAAACAGAGTAAAATGCATAATAAAGCTCGGATGAGCAAGATATTAGATATTGACTTTATTAAGTCTGGAGAACTGGGGTGGGAGGTTGGAGGAGGTTTTGCTTTGGTTTGCTGCAATGCTGAGTTGGATGTTAGCCAACAGTGAAGGAAAAAGGAATACCGTTCTGTGATACAATAACTCTGGAAGTGATTGAATAGTGAGTACCAACAGTGATTGCAATTTTTCTGTTCACTAGCTAAAAAATCTGAGCACAATTTCTGAAAGGTGAAACTACAGAGCAAAATGATTTTCTACATTAGTAAATGCTTCTAATTTCAAAAGACAAGACAGTTTCTGAAATTTCCTAGGAAAGTCCCATTCAGTGCAATACAGAAAAAATGATGTAAAGGAGATTTTTAAAAAAGATCAGAGTATCATTTAAACACTAAGACATGACTATTCTAGGGGAAAAAATAGAAAGGTACTGACTTGAAGTGATGTGAAGAAAGAGTTCATTGGCAGTAAAACCAAGACTAATATAAAAAGAAAAAAATAAAGTACTTAATTGCTCACTGAGGCCTCTGTTCAGCAATAGAATTGGCTTTCTGCTACTACTAGAAATCAAGGCTGGGCAGGTTTCTATAATAAATAATATCTACCTCTTACATGGAGCTTTCCATCATTAGATCTCAAAGTGTTTCACAATCTTTAATATATTTAGCCTTACAAGATCCCTATGAGATATGGAAGTATTCTTATCACCATTTTACAGGTTGAAACTGAGGAATACAGAGTCTAAGGCACAGATCCACAGAGACTTAGGCATTATGACACTAAGCATCCCAATGTCTGACTTTTAGGTGCCTAGAAAATTACTGGAACACCAAAGTGATCCACAAAGCCTGAGTTAGGTGCCTAGGCTCCCTACACAATGAATGGAGAGATAGGCACCTTAGAATATGATCCACAGAGACCAGCATACTAGGTAGGGACCTACGGTAATTAAGTTAGCCAGTGGCAGATGCCAATGAGTGAAGTGAATTCTAAGCCCTGCCTCTCTCACAGAGCCCTGCGTATCTCTTCCTGTGATCCCCTCTCCCAGAATCCGATGGCTAAAGTGCCTAAGTCACTTCTTGTGAGAATAAGTTATGCACCTGTCTCACTCTACACAAAATTGTCAGGGGCAGGAGAGATGCGGAAAAGAGAAAGTGCCCTTTTAGCATCTTGAACTCAGAATGTGGGAGAATCCGATTCAATTCCCCCTCTACTTGAGAAGGAATTTGAACAGGGATCTGCCACCTCTCAGGGGAGTGCCTGAACCAGTGGACTATAAAGTGCTTCTAACTCTTTTGCTGACCCAATTAATATTAAATCATTCAATTATTTAATTAAAGTGGAACGATTTCTGTAGGAGAGACTGAGTGAGCCCTATATAAGAACATACCAGTGATGAGAACACTCACATGAGAAGTAGCAAAGCCCTGTTCAAATCCTTTCTTCTCATCAAGCAGAGGGGAGAATTGAACTGGGGAGGCCTCCCACATTCCAGGTAAGTAACCCAGCCACTGGGCGAAAGGTTATGGGGTGGGACATCTATTCCCCTTCAGCCATTTTATGTGGAGGTAGGCAGCCTCTAAGAATACCTACTGGATTTGGGCCCCACAGGCAAGATAGGCAGGCGGATGCCTATCTTCCCCTAGTTTGTGGATTTCAGTGGGGATTAGGCAGGACATAGGCATCTGGACACCTAGAATGAGGATGCTGTGCACATGTCCACAGACAGAAACTAGGTGCCAAGCGAGTTTAGGTGTTTACAGGGTTAAGTAACAGCTGAATGGGTGTATTGTGGATCACAACGGAGCCTAAAAAGGGACTGCTCTGTGGATCTGGGTCAGAATTACTTTCCCAAAGTCACACAAGAAGTCTAGAATGGAAAAGGTAATTGAACTTGGGTCTCCCAAATTAAAGGCTTGTGTCCTAACCTCTATAATTCATCCCAAACCTAATTTAGAAACACTAAACTCAGTGGTAGGTGAATTTGCTCTGAGCAACAAAGAGGCTCATTCCATGTCCCTTTGTGATGATATATGAACTAAAATGTTGGAAATAGCAGTCATGGAATGTCAGGGTAGCTCCAGAGGGAATGAAATGACCACTTCTTTCTGATTTGTCAGATGAATATACATTTTGAGACAGATCCTCAGCTTCTGCAAATTAATGTAATTCCACTGAGGTCAGTGAAGCTACATTGATTTACACCAGCTAAAGTTTTGACGCTTTTTAAAAAATATCAGCACGTAGAATCATAGAACCATAGAATATCAGGGTTGGAAGGGACCTCAGGAGGTCATCTAGGCCAACCCCCTGCTCAAAGCAGGACTAATCCCCAACTCAATCAACTTGCTCATCACTTAATTTGCTTAGTAATATGTGAGCATTATGCCATTTTAGGTATGGACACTTCTGACTAATTAGACTTTGTGAGCCTCAAGGTTAAAAAATGCCAATGTTCAGAGCAATTATAATTAGCTCTAGCTCCTATTTGTTCTTTGCTTTTCTAATACAACATAACTAAGGCCTGATCCTACAAAGTGCTGAGCACTTTCTACAAGCTGCTGATTACCTTTAGTTCTCTTTGACATGTCTTGCAGAACTGTGCCCATAATTAGGCAACTGTTTATTGTTATGAGTGTAATTCAACTCCTTCAGTTACATTATGACATTACCTAGAATAAGAAAGAACAAGAAACATGGTAACGTGAGAATCCAAAATTACTTTCCAACAGTTTTCTTTTTTAGTGGATATTTCAGGTAAAAAAAAATAAAAATAAAAAGGAGACTGTTAATACCAAAACATGATATTCTAGTGTCTGTTGCCCAAGATTTTTTTAAAAATGAGTACCTAGAATTAGGCTTTTAAATCCATAAATAAATGGCCTGTCCTTCAAAAATGCTGAGCAATGAGCAGCTATCACCGAGGCCAATATGAGTTACTTTGTGCTGAGAATTTCTGATAATCAGGTCACGTATTTAGGCACATGATTATGGATTTAGGAGCTTCAATTTGGGTCACTATTTTTTTTTTTTTTAAATCCAACCATTTTTTTAAATCCAACCATCCATTATGTGAATGTCTCCTGACATAAAGGTTGATGTTATAACAATATGGAGGTCATGGAAAATAAATGATCATGTGTCTGATTATACAGATGATTTCACAATGGCTTGTTTAAAAATTAGCACTTTCCCCAAAAGTGAGATTACAGAATATTAATTTCAATAATGTTAAGATTAATTAAATGTAAGAGTTCAGAGTTTATTACATTCTATCATTTTACACCACATTTACAATATTTGTTGTCTTGAGACTGCTGGGTAATACATTTGTCTTAATTTTCTTGTCAAGCAATGCAATTGAAATGATCTTTAATTAATCTTTAATTAGCCAATTCACAATTTTCTACAGAAAATCCAGTCACATAAATATTCAAATATTATGGGAAGGATTATATTTAATAACCCTTAGACAATATGCCTCTTCTTTTCCTAAACAGAGAACAAAAATATTTTGCTGCTTTATTTGCATTGAAGTTTGTTTTGATCCTGCTAAATTGGTGAAGTATCACTTGGAGGAGAAAAGCTTGAATTTTGCTAAAAAGTTAGCTATTATTTTCAGGATTAAGCAGTACTTTGTACACTGATTGTGATACACAAATGTGAGCTTTGCATGTGCTGGTGAATGGTTAGCAAAGCCTTTTTTATACATTTCAGCAGAAAAAAAGAGCTTCTGTACAATAGATTGCTGATTCCATATAAAAGAGCAGCTAGCAATAACTTCTACTCTTGCTAGAGAGGCATGAGAAAGTCAAGGACAAACTCACTGAGTGTATTTGGATGGAAAGCATGTGTGTATTTAATAGGCTCAATGGAGGCACATAATTTGTTTTGATGATATAGGATATAGAAATATCTGAAAAGGTCTGACAGATATTCCAAGTAACTGTTTTACAGCCTAAGAGGATCTTTTACTATGTTATGAGATATTATATGGGACATAAACTCAAATGGCATATAATATAACATGCAACTGATTTCCCATGGTATGATGTGATATGTATCCTCACGAGCAATATACCCCCAGACTCATTTCCACCATTTAATTTTATGAGTATTTAAACTATCATAGGGAAAATAAGAGGGGTTTTATAAAAAAGTTACAATTTGTATTTTTTTTTAATCTGCTGCCACTGGTTACTTCCACAGGAATTATTAATAATTTTTAGCTAACAACACATAAGTGTGGCTGATGTTATTAGGCCCTGTGATGGTGTCCCCTGAATAGATATGTGGGCACAGCTGGCAACGGGCTTTGTTGCAAGGATAGGTTCCTGGGTTAGTGGTTCTGTTGTGTGGTATGTGGTTGTTGGTGAGTATTTGCTTCAGGTTGCGGGGCTGTCTGTAGGCAAGGACTGGCCTGTCTCCCAAGATTTGTGAGAGTGTTGGGTCATCCTTCAGGATCGGTTGTAGATCCTTAATAATGCGTTGGAGGGGTTTTAGTTGGGGGCTGAAGGTGACGGCTAGTGGCGTTCTGTTATTTTCTTTGTTAGGCCTGTCCTGTAGTAGGTGACTTCTGGGAACTCTTCTGGCTCTATCAATCTGTTTCTTCACTTCCGCAGGTGGGTATTGTAGTTGTAAGAATGCTTGATAGAGATCTTGTAGGTGTTTGTCTCTGTCTGAGGGGTTGGAGCAAATGCGGTTGTATCGCAGAGCTTGGCTGTAGATGATGGATCCACTAACCCAGGAACCTATCCTTGCAAAAAAGCCCGTTGCCAACTGTGCCCACATATCTATTCAGGGGACACCATCATAGGACCTAATGACATCAGCCACGCTATCAGAGGCTCGTTCACCTGCACATCCACCAATGTGATATATGCCATCATGTGCCAGCAATGCCCCTCTGCCATGTACATTGGTCAAACTGGACAGTCTCTACGTAAAAGAATAAATGGACACAAATCAGATGTCAAGAATTATAACATTCATAAACCAGTCGGAGAACACTTCAATCTCTCGGTCACGCAATTACAGACATGAAGGTCGCTATCTTAAAACAAAAAAACTTCAAATCCAGACTCCAGTGAGAAACTGCTGAATTGGAATTCATTTGCAAATTGGATACTATTAATTTAGGCTTAAATAGAGACTGGGAGTGGCTAAGTCATTATGTAAGGTAGCCTATTTCCCCTTGTTTTTTCCTACCCCCCACCCCCCAGACGTTCTGGTTAAACTTGGATTTGTGCTGGAAATGGCCCACCTTGATTATCATGCACATTGTAGGGAGAGTGGTCACTTTGGATGAACTATTACCAGCAGGAGAGTGAGTTTGTGTGTGTGTTTTTTTGAAAAAAGGGGGGGGGGGGTGAGAAAACCTGGATTTGTGCTGGAAATGGCCCACCTTGATTATCATGCACATTGTAAAGAGAGTGGTCACTTTGGATGGGCTATTACCAGCAGGAGAGTGAGTTTGTATGGGGGCGGGCGGAGGGTGAGAAAACCTGGATTTGTGCTGGAAATGGCCCACCTTGATTTTCATACACATTGTAGGGAGAGTGGTCACTTTGGATAAGCTATTACCAGCAGGAGAGTGGGGTGGGAGGAGGTATTGTTTCATGGTCTCTGTGTATATAATGTCTTCTGCAGTTTCCACAGTATGCATCCGATGAAGTGAGCTGTAGCTCACGAAAGCTTATGCTCAAATAAATTGGTTAGTCTCTAAGGTGCCACAAGTACTCCTTTTCTTTTTTCAGGTAAGACCTGTTGTAGCCCGGGCCCTATCTAAGAGTGAAATTCCACTCAGGGATAGGTAAATGCCTGAGGACTAACACTGGAAAGGGTGCACTCAGAGACATCATAAAAGTGACAAAAGTGCAGCTAGCCTGGTAATCACAACACTAGGTATGTACCTACACACATTTAAATTAAAGCAAATCAAGTTAATCTAAGATAAATAATTTATTTCTACTGAGGAGTCATATAGGGCTACAAAGAAATGTTAAGATTCTGAAGTCTACCTGTCTAGGTACTTTTCATACCTTGGAGATTGGGAGGGGAGGGCAGCTCTGTCCCTCAGTCAGTGCACAGGATGGTTTGTGCTCTGAGGATGAATCAGGGATGTGTAACAAAAGGATTCTATTGTCTATCGCACCTCCGCTTCCTTTAGTGCAGAAGCTGGAAGGTATGTAGTGAATGAAGCAGGGGACGGCAGAAAGAGAAATGTTAGTCTCAAGGCAGTCTTAAGGCAGTTGAATGTTGTTCTAGAGCAGGGATGGGCAAACTTTTTTGCCTGAGGGCCACATCACAGTTCCGAAACTGCATGGAGGACTGGGCAGAGAAGGCTGTGCCTCCCCAAACAGCCTGGCCCCCGCCCTCTATCTGCCCCACCCACTTCCCACCCCCTGAATTGCCCCCCTCAGAACTCCCAACCCATCCAACTTCCCCTGCTCCTTGTACCCTGACCGCTCCCTTCCTGGGACCCCCCCGCCCCGAACCCCCCCCCGCAGGACCCCACCTCCTATCCAACCCTGACTGCTCCTTGTCCCCTGATTGCCCCGACCCCTATCCACACCCCAGCCCGCTAACAGGCCCCCCGGGACTCCCAGGACTATCCAACTGCCCCCTGCTCCCTGTCCCTTGAATGCCCCCCTTATCCAACCTCCCACTCCCCACCTCCTTACCATGCCATTCAGAGCACCAGGACTGGCAGCCGCGCCGCCCGGCCAGAGCCTGCCCCGTTGCTGTGCAGTCTAGAGCACCGGGGCAGGCCAGCGGCTCTTGCAGCCATGCTGCCTGGCAGGAGCTTTTTATTGTATTGTATTGCTTTTTCACAGGAAGGCTTGTCAGATGTTTTGGGACATATTATAAGCAGGGTTGGTAGCCCTGCCAATTACTGAGTTCCCAACACTTCTCATTATAAGTCCGTTTTGAGTTGCTTATAACTTCGCCAAAATTTAACCATTTGAATTGAAATGGCTGAATGTTTTTGGAAAATTTCAGCTAGCATGGTTCAGCCGTTTCTGATAATGAGTCTAGGGAAAAGTGTTGCTTTACAATTTTTTTTAATTGGCAAACTTTGCTATGTCAAGCTCTAGCAACCCTATGCTCTGGAACAAGGATATGGATATTTATCTGAGGGTGGCCTTTGCACCAAGGAGGTGCATTTTGCTGTTCCTGCAATATTAATAATTATTTTAGCATTTTTGTGTGTGTGTGTTTGTGTGTGTGTGTGTGTGTGTGTATAACCCAAAGTTGTCAACTAATGCATATTGAAGAAAGGAAGTTGAATATAACAGGCTTTTGGAACTCAGAGTTATGTACAGTATCCTAGGTAATGCTACACTCTGTTCCCCTACATATATTATTTTAAAATGTTTAATGCACAAAAATTCCTGATTTTCCCACTGGCACTAATGGACTGAAAGGCCTCTTTTGAAGTCCACACTTATAGTAATCAGAATGGTAGCCATGTTAGTTTGTATCAGCAAAAACAATGAGGAGTCATCATTGTTTTTACTTATTGTAATGTTATCTGTTCTTTAGTCAAGGTGTTCTAAAGACCTGCTAGGAATCTAAAGCCATCACTACTTTCCACAGATCAATAGATGAGTCCCTTTTATGCTTTCACTGTCTTAATGCTGCAGAGCATCATTTCCCAGTACCCTTTTTTTCTTTGTACATTTGTACATTTACCCTCATACCCCTCCTTTCCCTTGTGTTGACTCCCTAAACATCTCTCAACCGTGTAGGCACATTTAAAAGTTGAATAAAAACCCCATATGTAAGTCTTTGAGTCAGCTATAAATGGAGTGAACTAGAGGTTTTCTGGTTCACTAAAAATCTTTTCCAGGGTTCACTAGCTCCTTTGTGCATTCTGATATAAAGTTGGTGTCCGGTGCCAGTCTGTAAAGGTTGCCTGCCAGCATCTGTTATGAGTGGCATAAAAACTGGAAGCAAGTGATTCTTTAATCTCCAGGAGGAAGTTTGAAAGTGCAGGTGAATCCTCTGTCAGGTAATTCATTGCCTTTATCCAGGAACACCACCTACAAAGACCCAGGAGAAATAGAAAATAGATCCTAACATAAATCTAATGCTTTTAAGAAGACAAATGATGATACGCTTTTACCTCCTCCAAAAGCTTAAGTGATAGATAAATCAGTCCCAGAATATTACATAAAAAGGTGTAGTGCTACAAGGATAATTCAAAACTGGAAAATGAGCACTTGTGGCTCAATAGGTACATGACAATAACTGGTAAGAAGTGATAAAATAATAGTTGCACTGTGTTTTTATAATTAATATAATTACTCTGCACCTACAGTATGTATATAGATCTTTAAAACATCAGTTTTGGGAGCCATGTTTTTGTGATGGCATATACAACCATTGTGTAAATGTAGGAAGTTTAATGGTTTTTAGAGTTCATTGTTTTTTGGTTGTTTACTTATCTGTATTTGAACAGGGAGAGTGGGCAAGTCAGAATTTTATATTCAGCAATCAGTACCATCATAATAAAGTCAGCTTCTAAAAGTTATCAGTATATTTTAGGCAGATTAAAACATTCTGACACCAAAAAAGAAAAAAAAAAAGATTCATCTTAAAGTCTGAAATCGTACTTGGTAGAACAAGCTTATGGTACATGTACTGCTCCTTCATTTCTACAAAAAATTAGACAGTAGAAAAAGACACAAATCCTACAGCTGGTCGATATAAATCTTTCCCTACTGTATATATTCCTGAAATGTGCATATGTTCATCTAACTGACCTATTATTATTTATAGAAAATATTTATCTTATGATAACACTGGAAAATCCTAATGGCATACTGGGACCCCAATGTGCCAAGTTCTGTACAAGTACAGGGAAAAAAAGACAATTCCCTTCCAAAGAGTTTTTACAATCTGAAAGACACAAACAGATGAAGGATAGGGAATGGGGATACACATAGAAACAAATGAGCATGCTGAAGAATTGGTATAGCTTTGTTCGTTATATGTGGTGGTGATGTATTTGGTTATTTGTTTTTAAATGATCCATGGAAGTAGGGAGTGAGGAGAAGAGAAATAGTTATGGGTTTGATCCAAGACTACTGAAGTCAATGGGAAGACTTTCATTGACTTCAATGGGTTTTGGAACAGACCACACCTGTCTAGACATGATCAGTATGCAGGGTTTTGTAGCCTATTGAAAACATTCCAGTAATTAAAACAGATTGCTAATATAGCTAAAGTATTAGAGCAAGAGACACTGTTGTCATTAAGATTACATAATGGTTTAACTCTATCCCTTCCACATACGCATTACAATATAATCCTATTTAAATGATCAGACCCTTACTTGTGGAAATGTGCTACAGAATGGGTCCAAGTATTCCAGCCACCAGATCAGTATTCAACAAACTAGTTAAGTTCACTCCAGAGACTATTTAGCATCAACATGTTATTTCTTTAAAAGAACATATTATTATAATGGTATACATTTTAGTCAGTCTTAAGGAAAACATTAAGAGTAAAGTTGGTTAAAAAATCCATATTTTTTTCCTTGTTAAAAATTGTTGGGAGTAGTGGAAGGGGTGTTTCCCCACTGAAAATTGAATTTTTGTTCAAGTATTGAAAACCTCAACTTTGGAAAATTTTAATCAAATTAAGAGCTTTGAGTCAGTCACCATTCTTGTGTTTTAAGTCAATATTCAACCATAATGGTAAAAGTGTTAATCTGAGGGCCATTTATTGATTTGATTTTAACCAGTGCATCTTAACCATTGAAATGGCTGTAAAAATGAATTAATGCTCCCATTTTTCAGTTGTGATTGAATGTTTTTGTGATAGTATATAAAACCACTGTGTGAACCTAGGAATGATAATACCTTTTAAAAGACTTCTTTTTCTTTACTTATAATGACTGCATTTTGAAACTTTTCAATGTTCTCAATTTATAATATTTAAAGCTGTTGTCAAGATATTTATAAGAAGACAAAGCAGCTATATAGAGATGGGAGAACAATTCATATGAGAGAACAAAGATATAAGGCTGCCTTTGAATCTGTGAATCTTGCATACTACAAAAGAGTGAACTAACTAGTTGAGTGCTTAAGAAGTTCAGATGCTACATTTTCTGCAGTGGTTCTCTATAGACCATAGAATATCATGCCAGCCCTTTGTCCTGATATTCAAAAAACTCCTTAACTGGAGATCATCTTTTCCTTTGAGACCTCAACCTCACATATCAGTCATGTTCCTTTTGAATAATGCAACTACCCACAGAAGGAGGAAGAACACTGGAAAAGGCAGACAGAACCATTCCTAAACTAAGGAACTTGCTCCCACAAGAAACAAGAATGACCATGGAATGACATGTTTTCATAACTATTTCATTTTATTTAGCTATCTCTCAATAATTTCTTCAAACAGAACCATAATAGACACATTCAGATGCAGGGCTTTGGAGTTGTGCTCCAGCTCCGCTCCAGCTCCAGGCAAAAACCTGCAGCTCCACTACTTCGGAACTGCTCCGTGCTCCAGCTCCAGCTCCAGGCTCTGCTCCAAAGCCCTGTTCACATGTGCACACATATGCACAACAAAAACAAACACTCTCACAAAAATATCCCCTGTAAATCCATCAATTTCTCCTATAAACTGGGAAGGATGAAAGATGTTTACTGCTATTTCTATTTTTAAATATATGGGAAGTGTTCAAATACCATAGAGATGGGGGCTATATAAATACCTAAATATATAGTAATTGGCACAATATGGCATACACAATACAGGAACAAGTAACAATCTGCTAGTGAAGAATTTTGTGACAGTTTTACATTCACAATACAGTCATCTCAAAAAGCATTTGTTCATTTCTTAAATACAGACAGTCCCAGCTTTCCAAACTCCATTTTAGCAAACATACTCTTTTAACCAAAGAACAGCCACATCTCCTGACATAAATGTGCAGCATGGATTTCATGCACTTATCCAACATCTATCTGAAATGTCGTTTTTTTCCTGCAAAGTTTCAGAAATCTTTCAAAACCTTTCGACCATATTGTGAAGCAAGGCAACAACATACTCTTCCCCCCTACCCTCTGACACATTGAAATTACTATATGCATTCACTCAATTAGATGTTCACTAATTTAGGTTCAGAAAATGGCACTACCTGCTCTGTCAGTGACAAGTTGATGGTGTGTGACTATCTGTTTTCATGTAAGCCCATGTTCAAAACTACAAACATTTGTATAGAAATATGATTATATTTTGACAAACGAGGCAGCTAGCAGAAGTACTGTTAAATATGCTATGAATGGCAGCAAACAATTTTTACGGTTCTAGTTATCTAATGATTTAAAGAGATACTCCAGAAAATTATAGAGAGGTTCTGTGTAATTAGTCTTCATGGTAATAAACTGAAACTTCACCACTTTAGTCTGTGGTCTTGTATTTATCTATTTTTGTTAGCTTTTAAATCACCCATCATTGCAGTATCTGAGTGCTTTTCCCGTAAAATCAATATCCATAGTGAAGTCCTTAGCTGATTGCAGGGAGTCTCTAGCACTTTTTCCTTTGTGGGCTCAAAACTTTCCTTGAGCTAGAGATGCACACTTTCAAGATGTTGGCTAATGCCATATGTTGCTGAAGCTTTATGATTAGTACTGTCTCCATTATTTTGTCCAAGAATTAAGGTTATAGTCAGGATGGTAGTTGCAGAGATCTTCAGGGTCAAGTGTTGGCATCTTGAAATGGAGTACTTGTGGCACCTTAGAGACTAACCAATTTATTTGAGCATGAGCTTTCGTGAGCTATAGCTCACTTCATCAGATGCATACTGTGGAAACTGCAGCAGACTTTATATATACACAGAGAATATGAAACAATACCTCCTCCCACCCCACTGTCCTGCTGGTAATAGCTTATCTAAAGTAATCGTCAGGTTAGGCCATTTCCAGCACAAATCCAGGTTTTCTCACGTGGGGTGGGAGGAGGTATTGTTCCATATTCTCTGTGTATATATAAAGTCTGCTGCAGTTTCCACAGTATGCATCTGATGAAGTGAGCTATAGCTCACGAAAGCTCATGCTCAAATAAATTGGTTAGTCTCTAAGGTGCCACAAGTACTCCATTTCTTTTTGCGAATACAGACTAACACGGCTGTTACTCTGAAACCTGTTGGCATCTTGAGAATTGGGTGAAGGATTGCATTTTGCAAGGAGCTTCTCTCATGAAACTCTTCTCTTTGGTAGGCATGCTTCTCAGATCTCACCATCTAGGCAAGAGAGACCTGCCAAGCTAGATCTCCACCAGGAAATGCCAGAGTGTTGAAAGAAGAAGAGTTTGTGATACATTGGAAGGAACTCCTCCATCTGCATTAGTATTGAGCTAACATCCAAATAAGGTGCTGAGAGGCACTGTTGTTGAACATGCCATATCGCAGATCAAATGTAAACCCAAGGCCTTTCAAATAGGAACATAGGAATTTCCACAACCAATCTGATTGGTAATCCATTTGGCCTCTATCTTTTCTTCAACTATGGTCAGTACCAGAGACAGATGGAATAATCTTCCTAATATAGTCAGATAGTGGTTGAGTTATGGCTCAAAACATTTGGGTTTACCTTTTCTGTATATATTTCATCCTATGTAATATAACTGTACATGTTATTAGACCAGCCCTGAAAAGGCAATTTCTTTTCTGTATAATTGGGCTATGGTGGGAAAAGCATCCCCTGGGCCTTGTATTCTGAGAATGCATATATAGGACTGCTCAACTCATCTTCTCCCCGTTCAATATTTTATAAGCATGTACCCTCTCTGTCCATGATGTTCCTCTATCATGTCTTATTTATGTCCTTCTTAAAGGTAATAGACTTACCTTTTCAATCTCTCCTCATGCAAAATATTTTCATATTTGTATCTAATCATTTTTGCTGCCCATCTTTGAGACACTTTAAATATATTATGCACTTGGAAATTTATTGACAGGGTGCTGTGAATTCCATGATCCTACATCAAATTAATTTGCCTTGGAAGTTATCCCTTGCTGCAAAATTGTGTCCCAAAATCTCAGCAAACATTTTTAAACTTTTATTTATTTATTTTTGCTTCTAATTACCTTCTGATCCTGGAACTGAGACCCTGAAGTGCTCTCTGAATAGCTAGCTGTGGGCATAAAATTTGAAGCTTTTGAAGAAATCCACATGAAGTTTATGTGGGTGTCTCATGAGATCTGCGACCTTTGATCCTGTGAGGCAAGTCACTCAAGAGTTCTCACACTGATGACATATCTAGCTATTGACCTTTCTAATGATCAGATTTGTTGCCACCACAGCCTGTCTGTCTCCCAATCATTTCCTCAGCTTCTGGAGGAAGGTAGATCCCAGCTGAGGCCATGTCTAGACTGGAAAATAACAAGAAATTGAAGAATGTGTTAATTAAATGATGTAAAACAGGAATTTCCATTCAGTAAAGATAGGGACTTCAGTGCTTAACATCATGTTAGCTTGTTGTGATTAGTTCTAAGGTCCACTGCCCTAATTTTAACCATGACCAGCTGACATGATGTTAAACACCACACATCTCTGCCTGCACCAAGTATTTACCTTATATTCTAACATGATGTACTTTTGTAATATAGACATATCCTATGGGAGTTTATCCCTCTGCAGCATTTTGGTTTTCTCCCCTCATGAGATTGACTTCGTCAACCAGAGCACTGGAGCAGCCAGTTCTCAATTGTCCCATCTCTCCTCTAGTTCAGCAACTCTGGCATAAGGATGCTGTACTGGGCCTCTGAGGGTTAAGAGCTGTTGCACCAGGTGAATACATACACCCAAAGGCAGGTAGCAATGTATCATATACTCAGTGTAGCAAATCGTGTAGTTCCCACCCTGGCTAACGTGTTCCTGGTCTTTGTCCTCCATTAGTTATACTGGGAGTTTTAATCTCTTAGTAGGTATTTATTAATTTAGTTTCATAGGTTTTCTTCTTTACTCTTACCCAGTAACAAACAACTGAGTAGCCGAATACAGCCATCCTCATACACCATCACCATTTACAGACACAGCCGGATTGCAGAAGCATTATTTTCCCTTTGTTTTGCAGTCCAAGCTGCAGAAAGCTTGAATATAATTGAATCTCTCTCTCTCTCTCTCTTCCCCCCCCCACCCTTTTGGATTCAACTAGTTTTTTATATGGTTACAGAATAAAATTAATCAAAGTGTTCTGAGCACTGACTCAGAACTTGGGCATCATTAGCAATATGCCTATTCTTGGCTGGTAAAATCTGAAAAAAGAAAAGAAAAAAAGACAATTACATAGGTATTTCAAGGCTAAAAAAAACCCTGGATTCTTCTAAGCTGGAATTTAAGATTGTAAATACATATTGTGACAGACCGAGATCAGTGGGGTACAGGAGGCTGGTCTTATTGGGATCCAGGAAGTGGGCGGGCGAGGCTCGCCCACTGCTAAAGGATCTCCCCCCGCCTAAGGCGGAGGTCCACAGGACCTGGGAAGCCAAATAATTACGGGGGACAACTAATGAAAAACAGGGACAGGAGTGCGGTCAAAGGGTCAAACGAAGGGAACCGGACGGGGACACCGAGCAGAGAACCCCAGACAGCGCCCACTGCTCCTCAAAGGCGTCAAGGGAGTCAGTGGACGCCGCCCAGAGGAACTCTGACAGGAGGCGTGAACGGACAGAGGATGGGAAATAGGCCCCGCAGTCACAGGAGACTCCATCGGCCAACCCCCTCATCCTGGTTTTATAGATGGCCACTTTAGCCAGGGCCAGGAGGAGGTTGACCAGGAGGTTCCACGACTTAGTGGGGCCACGGACAGGGAGTGCGTAGATAAGAAGGTGAGGAGAAAAGTGCAACCAAAACCTTAACAAAATATTGGTGAGGAGCCGGAATAGGGGCTGCAACCTGGCGCACTCCAGATAGACGTGCGCCAGGGTTTCCCTCACACCGCAAAAGGGGCAGGTGACCGGGATTGGGATAAACCGCGCCAAGTACACGCCCGTGCTCACGGCCCCGTGAAGGAGCCGCCAACTGATATCCCCGGCGGGCCTCGGGACTAAGGTGGAATAGAGGCTGGCCCACCGGGCCTCCTCACCCTCTAGAGGTGGCAGGAGGTCCCGCCACTTTGTGTCAGGGCGGGACGCGAGGGTGAGGACATGAAGGGTGTGGAGCACAAGTGTGTAGAGATGTTGTTTTGGCGTGGTCTGGAACCAGACCGGCTGCAGCTCGCGCAGCCGGCTCACGGTGAAGGGGCGGGGGGGTCGGTCAGGTCCACGGGGCAGGGGCCCAATGAAAAGGTCCGGAGGGCCTGGGGTGGAGGGTGGGCGGGGCGCACCCTCTCGCAGGACCCAGTCGAGGTAAACCCGAGCAGCGGGCGGCAAAGCGGCCCTCACCTCCTGAAGTACGCGCAGGGCAGTACGAGGTCTGGAGAGCCCCATGCGCTGAGCGAGCGTCAGGGGATCCAGCCAGTCTCCCCGGTCGTAGTCCAGGAGGTCTCCGACTCTGGTGACTTCTGCCAGGACCAACCTCTGGCGCACCGAGGGGGACTCCGCCGCCTGCACACAGAGGTGGGGGTTGTGTAGCAGGGGCTCCGCGAGGAGATCTTCCCCCACGGAGGCCGCCACGGACCTGGTCGCTGCAAACAGTTTCCAGGTCCAGAGGAGGTCCTGGTAAAAGACCAGCAGCCTGGAGAGGTCTCGCGGAAGACCCCTCAGATGGAGAGAAAGGAGCTGCCGGTCATATCGGAGCCCTCGGAGGCGGCGCAGGAACACCATCATTCCCTCCTCTCTTAAGAAACTCTCCCAATTACAATAAACATTGTCGTTCTAACCACAGGAACAAATAGGAAACAAGCACTATACTGTTGACAGAATTATTACACTAAAAACACTATAGATACTACATAACATAGTCTCTAGTCCAGACAGGTGGTCGTCTGGGTCTAACAGGCTGTCTCTCAAGACCCGGTTCCAGTGCCATGTCTTGTTGTGTTGATACTATGGTGAAGTCATCCAATGCAGACTGGGTGTTGGCATAATCTCCTCTTGGTGCATAGGCAGGTGCAAGATAAGAAGCATTCCATACCCGCCCATCAGAAAGTCGATAGGTGTAAGGTCCCTTCTTCTCTGTGATTTTAAGAGGAGCTGTGAATTTATGGTCCCCTTTGCATAAAATTCCAGGTTTTCGTATTCTAACAAAGGAACCACACTGAAACTTTGGTTCCTTAGCACCCCACCGCTTGTCTGTGAAAGCCTTATATTTTGCTTGGTTCTGTTCAACTGTTTTTCTCACATCATCCTCGGTTGGGGCCTCAGGTCATGCCTTTAACAATCCAGCAATGTTCAGTTTAGTATTCATCTGTTTCCCATGCAGTAACTCTGCGGGTGATCTTTGCATTGTGGCATGTCGTGTAGCCCGCTATGCTTGCAAGAAATCAGTAGTGAAGGTTATCCACAATCGCCCTTCCAGTTTAGCCATTTGCAAACTCTCTTTCAAACTTCTGTTAAACCATTCGATTTCCCCGTTGGCTTGAGGGTGGTATAGGGATGACCTTCTGTGTAAAATGTTCCTCTCTGCTTGAAAAGTTTCAAACTCCAGGGAAGTAAATTGACTACCATTATCTGAAACCAGTTCTTTGGGGTTACCTTCCCTGGTAAAAACTGAAGAGAGGAGCTTAATTACTGTAGCAGAAGAGATTTGCGATGTAAACGCTACCTCAAGCCATTTATTGAAATAGTCTATTAAGGTGATGGCATAACGACAGTCAATTGGAGCAGTATCAAAGGGTACTACTATGTCAATTGCCACTTTTTCCCATGCAGATTCAGGAAGAGGGACAGGCTGTAATGGGGGGTACATGTCACTGCTGTCTTATCATGCATTTGGCAAGTGACACAAGATATGTATGAGTGCTTCTGTATGAGAGTCCATCCCTGACCACCAATACAGATCCCGTAGTCATTGTTTGGTTCTGACAATTCCTTGATGAGTATCGTGTGCCAGGTGTATGAGTTTTGAGTGTAATTCTTCTTGCACAAGTAGCCAGTATGTACCTCCTAGCACACAGCCTTCGAGCAAAGCACGTTCATCCCGAACTCTAAAATAAGGCAGCAAAACTGGGTCAAGGTTTTTGGGGTTACTGGGCCATCTCTTTGT
Organism: Eretmochelys imbricata; assembly: GCF_965152235.1. Taxonomy (NCBI): domain Eukaryota; kingdom Metazoa; phylum Chordata; order Testudines; family Cheloniidae; genus Eretmochelys; species Eretmochelys imbricata. Next base: position 87,657,575 of record NC_135572.1, on the reverse strand, counting down.
CAGAAATTCATGTAGTTTTTTGTTGAATTGGACACGCTGAACAAGCAGCTTGAAATTGTTCTCTTGTAACTGCAGTAAGAGCGCTTGTAATAAGCACAACTACTACATCCTCATCCTCCGGTGGACCATCTGGTGAAGGCAAAGGCAGGCGAGAAAGGCAATCAGCTACCACGTTTTCAGCTGTGCATGAGTGAAACTCCAGTTATTATTTTTAAAATGTCCTTATTTTATGTGTCCTTTAAGATCACTGTAAAATATTTTAGTATGACATTATTATGTAAAGATGACATAGGCTAAATAAAAAAACCCTGTAGATTTTAATTGGGCCTGGTGACACATTCATTTATTGATGAGATTAGTTTTTCCTAGTTGAAACCTTAAGTGTTTTCTTTAAATTTAGCACATGAAATATATTTCTCCCTACCTAATATGTCAGCTTTTGAGTACCACATTTGCCATTTTAGGAAAGAGGAGAAGGAAAATGTCTTAGAAAGAATTTTCCTCATTTCAACTTTTCTCGAGGGCAAAGGGCCTTACTTACCTCTTTCACTCGTATTATCCATTAACAAGATGTACCTCTTGCTTTGCACTGTTGTTACACAGACACTTTTTTTTCCAGGGCTTCAGTTAGTAATAAAAAAAATTTTACTTGTACATTGAGCACATTTGATCTGCAAATCTTTGAGAGAAAGTAAATATGGGGCTCCACAATGTCTTTATACAATATAATTTTCAGAGTAAATCTGCAATTTAATTTTGAACTTTCTGCCTATTGGACATTAATGTGTTTTACAACTTCAGCATTCAAAGTTCATTTTCTTTTCATTATCTATATTGTGACAAAGTTCCTCCTCTGCCTTGGTGGGTCCTGCGCTTATGGGCGGATTTGCTCTCCTCAGAGATTCATGGCCGCCCTCAGTTTGGCCATTTTTGCTAGTGGCTCAAACCTGCCGTTCACTCAGCTAACCTCATCACTGGCCAGCATGGGGAAAGGGAAGAGAACAATCCCCACAGTCACTGCTGACTCACCTAGTGGGTCGGGGGATAGGCCAGGGACCTTCTCCTCTGGTGGGACCCACAGTCCAGGTCACCTCCTCTAGTCTCAAATAGGAATGTTTCAGCAAATGAAGATTCCCAAACCCATAACAGATTTGGATTAGCTAGTCCCTTTACAATCCAGCAACAGTGTTAGATTTATTGAATTCTGGTGACAGTGAAGATTAAAGTTAAAATCAAAGATTAAAGTTTACAGTGAACAACATTCTGATTTCTAGTATTTTATTTCTTTTTTCCTAAATTTACTTACCTTTAATTTCATTAAGACTTTTGCCCTGTGCTGTAGACATGAATTAAACGTGATCAGTTTTTCTATTATGCCCTTCAAAATTATGAATGTCCCAAGCAAGTTGCCTCTATCTCGTCTCCCAAGCTCAGTATTCTTATTTCTTTCTGATTAGTTTCAGAATGTCTTCCTATAAATCTGCTATATCGTTTTATATAGCTGCATAAATTACATTCATTTAATTTCATAGTTAAAAATATAGTGTTGTTGACACATAAAATGACAGTGTTATTGATGAATTAACTCAGTCATGTAAATGTTTTCCTCAGAGTTAACTCATCTGAAAGCTATGGTTTTCAGTGCAAGATTCCATGAAAACGTACCTGTGACCTTAAGAAGGGCACAGACTCAAGCGAAAGTTTAATTTGTATTTTAAACCAGGGAGGCTAAAGCATTCTGATCTGCGGGCAGCACACAGAAAATGCTCTGGATCATAAGAGCCTCAGAGCTTTCTCTTGCACACGTACTGTGTCCTCTTTACCCTTATTTTCTTTTGACACAACATTCTTCCAATATTTGCGGGGCCATTCACATTTTAATCTCTATTAACTCATGCAGACAATAGGAACAGAGAGACGTTGATAATATCATAGCTGCATTCTACTTCACCAGCTTCGTAGAGTCTGCAAGATGAAAAATCCTATCGCAATATCAAATAATATGTCGGGTTCTAGAAGTGCTGGAGGACCAAAAGTATGCATGAGGAAGTGAGGTAGTGATTACAGGCTTATTATGCTTGTAGCTCTATTTTCCTTAGGTGGAGGTTAGAATTTGCCTTTTCTCTCACGTGGCAAAGGATTGATTTGACTGGTCCACCTTCAGAGACTGATGTCTCTGATGAAGGGATTAGTTTGTTCATCTGTTGGACTTCTTTACTGATTGCCCAATTGAAAGTTGTGATGGCCTCTTTTTCTTTTTAAGGATGACTCTTGGATTTATCCATCTTTCATTTTATCCCATCAGATCACCTTGGTTGTGTAAAGGAACTGGCACAGAGAATAGAATGGCAATGCTTCTTATTGCACTCAAAGCATGATGGACCAGAAAAGGACTGGTACTGCAGTCTATCTGAGTAGCTGTGGTAAAGGCTAAAAAGGTTTTCATCATGCAGTGACAGAATATACTCCTATGTTCACACTATACACACTATTGCAACAAATGAGGTATCATTTAAAAACTCCTAATTTGCTGATTAATAATATCATGGCAAAATACAAGTAGCAGTATTATATGTTAAGTTATAAACTTAAACTGAGATTGTGATTAAAAGTATGTTTTCTAGATAAGTTTGGGGAGTGGCCAGTCTAGTTCTTCAGACACAAAGGGCAAACAGATGCATCAGCCAGGTGTAAAAAAGAATTATGGACTGTTAGGTGAGAAAAATTAAATATGAAGCAGTTATGCCAACCAAAGCAAAGTCAGGCCAATAAAGGTTGCTGGGAAAGTCCCTGAACGAGATAAATAGAATAAAAGAATACTTGTTTAAGTTGCAGGAAAGAAAAAAGGGCAGTAAGAAAAAAGGGGAGGCCTGCATTCCTGCACTTTTGTACCAGATGTTCTGGGAACTGTCTTGTTGAGATATGGAGGCGCTGTTTTCCACTCCTTGTTTTTGTGTTATGTCTGTTCTTAACTCCTCGTCTCCTGGTTGACACCCATACTGATAAGAAAGTTAGTGAAGCATTATGATTTGCTAAAACTTATCTACAATAAGGGGGTAGAAGTGCATGCATAATATAGAAAGAGGATTTTAACTAACATAGGGGAGGGGTGGGCTGCTTTATGAATAAATCTATGACGCGATGGAACTGTCTATAAAAACCTATTAGTTTTACTTAGAGGCTTCTGGTTCTCTTTGGAGATGGGCTGCTTCCTATTGTTGTGTTCACTCTTCAGTAAAGAGCTTTGTGTTTGGACCTTGCTGGTGTTGCCTGTCTCTCTCCGGTCAGACAACGAACCGTGCCATCTGGGGTTCGAGTCCTCGACGTGGACCATTGCCTGTTAAGTGGCCATTATTTGGCAGGAAAGGGGACAGGGCAAAAAACTACATCTTAGCAAAGAAACAGCATGGAGTTTCCTTCCAAACACAGTCTGCCAGTCACTTGCTCCCAGATGGAAATGCTTGTCAAAGGGGGGATAGTACTATAAAAGAAGGGGCAGGCACCACATTTGTGATGAAAGGGGATAAACACACTGATGCATTTGATTGATTGACTGTAGTATTTAAACCTATCTGCTTTGGGATTATTCTATGTTTTCTCTTCAAATCCCACCAAAATTAAGGACTTTTATAATAAATATTTGTTTAAACTTGGAAAACCAGCCAGTTTTACACACGAACCAGACTCTTTCCTCTCTTTCCTCTGTTTGTTAATTAGAGAACCTTTTTTCCCCTCAAACCCTCACACCTTGTCTGAGGGGAGGGACAATGGCTCCCAGCAATAGTGCAGGGACCAGGTTAAATGCTTGGAGGGGGACTTGTCAGCCTCCACCCCAATGGTACTGATTACAGAAGAAAGATTGACCTTCACTGGACAAGTTATTGCCAGATAGTTTCCCTTATGTTTTAAGTTAATAAAGTTTCAGCCTAATTAAACCATATTCTGTGAGTCTTATATATCTTCCTATAGGGTTCAAGACAAAGCAAGAATTTCCATCAGACAGTATTTAAATACTGTTTATAAGCATGTGTTTTGCTAAATACTGCTGTCTACAGTGAAGAATTGTTGTTTAATCCTGTGTGGCCATGAACTCATGCAGGTACAGTATTTTGAGAAATGCAGGGAAAAAATGAACATACGCTTAATTAAAAAAAATTGATTGAATGAGGGAATAAGCAAGAACTTTGTGAAATAATTAACTTCAGCAATGGGTAATGTGGCACAATAGACAGCAGTATTTCTGCACCAATCATCATAAACTGTCACACACTCCTGTGTGCTGACTATCTAAAATAAATTCAGACAGCTTTACATATTTCTCATGTTTTGCCACCTTAATATTAAGATTGCAGTCCACAGAGAGCTTTACATTTTTGTAGGAAAAGTTTAATGTCTACTTGATAGGTAGTCATGGAGATCAGACAAAACCATACCACTGAGATTTAATCTTGCTCTGATTTAATCCTGTGCCAGTCTAATTTCAAGCAACTGAATTTTTGTATTGCCTGAAGTCTTGGAAGGGCTGATTAAAAAAAAGGTCTCATTTACAATAGTAAATACTTGATGTGATGAAGGTTTGAACCAAAGATTCTGCCTCTACATGAGAGGATAATAATGAATTTTAATAAGTCAGATAATATTTAAGTCTACAAAAAATAATGATCATCAATAAAACCTTTTCTCTTAAGTAAGCTAGCAATCAAAAACATTGAAAAAAAATGAATGACAGAACTGGTACTCCTTTTGCTTTCTCTAGACTAGTTCATCAGATGTTATGTGTTTTAAAATATTTTTGAAGCCCCCAAAGAACATAAGGTCTAAAAAAAGCACCATAAATCAACACTGGCAAAAACTAATGACTTATCTGAGCAGATGACAACGTGACACATAAATTTAAGTTAAAGTAAAGCAAAGGCTTCATTTAAATGAATGTGCTTAATTAGTGCTGTGCCTGGTTTTTGAAGAGGGTTTTTTTCATTTAAGATATTTTTTAACAATCTCTAGAAAGAAGGTTGATCCATTTTTCTTGAACGGTGAGGACATTTTTAGAAGTGTGCATGCTGTTTTGTATGTTCCCAACTTGCTCAGTGAGTAAAGGCAAGTTACAGCTCTGAGCCCACATAGGTATGATTGTAACCCCAACTTCATCACATACAGTAAATGTTGCATGTACATGCATGCAAAAAGTGCATGCATGCTTTAGCATATATATTTTTGACAAGTTACAGTCTTAGGGCATGGCTACACTTGCAGATGTAGAGCGCTTTGAATTAAACCCGCCTTCGGAGAGCGCAGTAGGGAAAGTGCTGCAGTCTGTCCACACTGACAGAGGCAAGTGCACTGGTGAGGCCACATATGCGGCATTTGCGGCAGCATTGGGAGCGGTGCATTGTGGGCAGCTATCCCACAGAGCACCTCTTCCCATTCTGGCACAGTGGCTTGTGGGAAGGGGGTGGGGGGTTAAAGGCATTCTGGGTCCTGTCCCAACTCCCTGTCATGCATTGGTTCATATCCCAGCAATCCCTGTGCTTCCGTCCACATTTGGCGCCATCTTTCAATGTTTTTGTACTGCACGCTCTGTCTTCCCTTTTGATCTGCGGGAAAGGAGCCCGAACAGCTGAAGAATAGCTGATGAGTCTCGCCAGCACGTCACATTTGGCAGTCAAGTTACTCCTTAAGATCCAAACTGACAGTGAGGACTCTGACGATGATATCGACTCGAGTAATGCATACGACACAAGATTGCTTGTGGCATTCATGGACATGCTTACCACCGTGGATCACCGCTTCTGGGCTTGGGAAACAAGCACTGTGTGATGGGATCACATCGTCATGCAAATCTGGGATGACGAGCAGTGGTTGCAGAACTTTTGGATGAGAAAAGTTTTCATGGGACTATGTGATGAGCTCGCCCCCACCCTGCGGCACAAGGCCACAAAATTGAGAGCTGCCCTGATGGTGGAGAAGCAGGTGGCTATTGCAATCTGGAAGCTGGCAACTCCAGACAGCTACCAATCAGTCACTAACCAGTTTGGAGTGGGAAAATCGGCTGTTTGAATTGTGTTGATGCAAGTTTGCAGGGCCATTAATTGCATCCCTCTCAGAAGAACCATGACTCTGGGTAACGTGCATGACATTGTGGCTGGCTTTGCACAAATGGGTTTCCCTAACTGTGAAGGGGTGATAGATGGGACACACATGCCAATTCTGGCACCAGCCCACCTAGTCTCCGCATACTTTAATCGGAAGGGGTATTTCTCTATGGTTCTCCAAGCACTTGTGGATCACTGTGGACATTTCATTGACATTAACGCAGGCTGGCCAGGAAAGGTGCATGACGCACACATCTTTCGGAACCCTGGCCTGTTCAGCAAGCTGCAAGCCGGGGACTTTTTTCCCAGACCAGAAGATCACCATAGGGAAAGTGGAAATGCCCATTGTGATCCTTGGAGACTCTTCTTACCCTTTAATACAGCGGCTCATGAAACCCTACACAGGGAACCTTGACAGCAGCAAGGAGGGGTCCAACAACAGGCTGAACCAGTGCAGAATGACTGTGGAGTGTGCTTTTGGCCATTCAAAGGGCCGCTGGTGCTCTCTGTATGGGAAGCTGGACCTGGCTGATGACAGCATCCCCACAGTTAAATTCCCATGCTGTACCATCCATAACATTTTGGAAGAGAAGGGTGAAAGGTGCACTCAGGCATGGAACTCGGAGGTTCAACACCTGGAGGCTGAATTTGAACAGCCAGAGAGCAGGGCTATTAGAGGGGTCCAGCGCAGGGCAGCAAGGATTAGGGATGCCTTGAGGGAGCAATCTGAGGCTGAAAGCCACCAGTAATGTCTGGTGCCCTGCAAAGGAGTGAAGTGCAGTGGTTCCAATGTTAGTAGGAATCTGTGTTTGCTACGCTGACTTGCAGTACCTGGGCTAAGGTATCTTTTACTTTATGCAATAATAAAGAATGTTTTCAAAGCCAAAAAATCCATTTATTTAAAGGAAAATGCATTTATTGAAAAGAAACACAACTGCTTGGGAAACAGAAAGGGCAAGGGGGTGGGGTGGGGAACAGTACAAACACAGATTTTTGTATATCCTGTTATCATACTCAGCCTTCCTGTCTGGAGTGCTGTGCAATGAGTGCTGCACATCAGCAATGTTCCCTCTCATTTTTAACAGGCCGTATGCACAAAAAATTTCTTCTGTGCCGCCGCCAAAGTGCAAAACAAAAAAAAAAAAGCCGGCGCCAAAGCCGGAGTGCGCGCAGTGCTTCACCGTGTGCGCGGGGTTTAATATCTGTGTGCATGCGCACACAGGTGCAGCTTAGAGGGAACAGTGCACTTCAGGATGGCTATAATGAATGGTGATGGGGGTTGAGTGCAGTGGGCAAGGGTTGTAGTTTTCCGGGCTGGGTGGTGAAGCTACAGGTGTTGGGGGAAGCTGGTGGCGATAAGAACCCGCATGTTGGGGAAAGTGGGTTGGAGGTGACATGGGGGCACAACTGGGCTCTGAAGTGTCCATGGTGATACTCGGAATGGAGGTGGGATTACCCCCCCAGTATTGCATCCAGGTCTTTGTAGAAACGGCAGGTCGCGGGGGTAGCACTGGAGTGGCGGTTTGCCTTGCGGTAGGCATTCCACAGCTCCTTCACTTTAACCCTGCACTGCCCTGCATCGCAGTCATGGCCCCTTTCCATCATGTCCCTTGATATCTGCCCGAAGGTATTGTAATTTCTGTGGCTGGAGCGCAGCTGGAATCAGACAGCTTCCTCCCCCAAACATTGGTGAGGTCCAGCACCTCACCATTGCTCCATACTGGGGATCACCTGGCACGTGGAGGCATGGTCACCTGGAAAGATTAGCTGAGAATACTCCTCGCCTGGCTAAGCAAACAGGAAGGGGATTTTCAAAATTCTGAGAATTTAAAGGGTGGGTCTCATGGTTGGTCACCTGAGGACAGGGCAGTAGAGTTCAAAGTGATGACCAGAGTGGCTAGAACAGGCACTGTGGGACACTTCTGGAGGCCTATCAGAGCGCACTAACGGACCAGGGTGTCCACTCTGGTGCCGCGGCACTTCAGCTGGGGAGCACAGAATGTTATTTCACTCGCTGAGGTGTATTACCAGGAGCGCTCTAGCTGCAGGGTCCAGGAGCTCTACGTGTCTTGCCAGTGTGGACACACCATGAGTTAGAGGTCAAGGGGCTGCTTTAATGCGCTCTAACTCGCAAGTGTAACCATGCCCTAAATGTTGTTCAATTGAATTCTTCTTTGTGATCTTCAGTGCAAAAGATCTGGTTTATTCTGTATCTGGTTCCAGTTGGCTGTGCATAACAAGAGCTTCAGATCCTCTCCCAGATTCTCTGTTTGGGAAACTCAGCCCTTAAAGGTACAGTCCCCAATACCACAGTCAGGCAGGAAAGACCCTGCAGGACAAAGAGAATTGTAAGAATTGCAAGTATTATTGCTCTATTCAGAATCAGAAGTAATGCTAAGTTCTCAGGTAACAAAAAATATATTTGAGTTTTGTGTGGGGAGGGAATGACAAAACATAAAAATAGTAGAGGACATTGAATTAAGATTAATCTCCCCGCTCCCCCCCCCAAAAAAATCGTGATTATGCTATGCAATACTAGGGAGGGTCCAGTCCTCCTTAAAAAAATGTGGAAGAGTTCAAGTATATGGAAGGGTAAAATAATATTGGCTTAAGAACATTGACTTTTGTTATTAGTTTATACATTTAATAGACTATATACTACTAATAAAGTCTTATAAACCTAAGAAGTTCTTAGCAAATTAATGAAGAGTATGCAGACACATGATTACTATAGGCTAGATCATGACCACTCCTGCAAGCTGATTCAAAGGAGTAGAGACAAGGCCCTTACCTGTGTGGTACTGCTGTCTTTTACCGTAGCTTCCTGTGCATGGTGTGAAAGGGGAGTAGGTTCCACAGAGCCATTATGTCCTGCCTTTGTGCAGGTGGCGTGAAAAGGGGTCGGGAGTGGACAGAGCCTTGCCTTTGCCCCACTCCCCAACATGCATGGCAATGAAGATATACTGACACATCAGGGAGTGTATACTGTGGCAGGTATATAGATCTTGCACAGTTTACATCTCCCTTCTGGGCTACTCACGGGGCAGCAATGTGCTGTCCATTGTTATGGGCTAGATTGCACATTGATAATCTAGCCCTTTACTGGTGGATGCTGGTTAGTGGTGGGTAGAAGAAGGAAAACAAAGGCACAGATCCTGTTTATATCAGCTGAGGATATAGTCCTTAAAATTTTAAATATAAAAAATGCCATGCTGTGTCGCAAGCTACAACTTTAGTTAATTTATTGATTTGCTCTTTCCATAAGGGAGTATCATGAAAATGGTTCACAAAGCAAACAATATTTCCATTGTAAATATCACAAAAAACTTAAGGACATGCAAAGTGTATTCAATATTGTTCTATAAAAATCACCATTAAGGAGCCCTATCCCCTAAACAAACTTGGAACTGTGAAGGATAGGAACTTTAAATAATGCCCTCACTTAAGAGATAAGGTGGGTGAGATAATATCTTGTTTGGACTTGTTGGAGAAAAAGAGAAGCTTTGAAGCTACACCAACAGAATTTGGTCCTATAAAAGATTTTACCTCGCCCATCTTGTCTCTCCAATATCCTGGGACCAACATGGCTACAACAACTCATGAGAAAGGTCAACTCTTTTCCTGCCTCCTGTAGCTATAGTAAAGCAAAGGCTTTAAAATAAAACATTTTCTTAGCTTCAAAGTCAAGTAAAATATCAATATATCAAATCTCATTAAGATTTTCTGACTCAAACATAGCACCTTCATCTCCAATTCTAACATAAAGATCAAAATAAAAATAACAATTGATTTCTTAATTAATCAAAAGTTTTTTCAGGCTAAATTGTGATTACTTTTCCTGATTGGCTAACAATTGGTCAAATTCTATTATTTTTGTTACCCCATTGAATCCAAGCCTCACCACTGTGAGAACCAAAGTTTTCATTTAAAGGAAGCTATAGAGGCTCCTAGGTGGAACAACTGATCCACTCAGATTCTCAATGGTTCTGACCCAGGCTGCTTATTAAAAATGTGATTCATGTACATTTTATAAATTTCATTAAGGCTAACAATCAATCAATAATAAAATTAAGAAAACATATCACTAAAACTATTCTAAACTCTACTAAGCTAAGCATTAAGCAATACAGTTGTCAAATTAATTTCAAATTAAAATAAAGTCACCAAAAAGTTAATATAATCAGATTAGAACTAAATCATTAGTTATTCAAATAATCAAATTAATACATATTCTTTTTTTTTTATAAATCCCAAAATAGGAAATCCAAAGAGGATGTTCTTCATTGGTTATAAATTCCAGTGAAGATTTGCCCAAAGAAGTGTAGTCAATTTAACCGTTTGAATACCCAGATATATGTCTATACTCTGTAGACTGTTCTTACATAGTTATATCACCGTAGCTATGCCAACATAACCCCGTAGTGTAGACACAGGCTATGCTGATGGGAGTGGATTTTCCATTGGGGTAGGAACACCACCCCTACATGATGGTAGCTACATTAACTGACAAAGTCTTCTTGGCCTAGCTGTGTCTACACTGGACATTAGGTTGTCTTAGCTACATTGGTCAGTCAGGTGTATGGATTTTTCACACCCCTGACCTATGTAGCTATGTATACTAATATATTAAATGTAAACAAGAAATTATATTGTCACCTTTAAGTCATATAATCAGGGACAACCGAAACTCCCTCATTAGATTTCACTACTACATACAGTGCCTGATTTGTTTCCTCACCTCCCTACACAGACTTGAATGACATGATATGTAGGTTACAGCTGGCAGCTTTTGGATATTTTTACCAGAACTAGGAACAAAAACCACCTCAATGATTTTTATGAGACAGAATTTTTAGGTTAATTACACATCAGGATTAATTCTTTGGCACCTTTCCCGTGTAGCCTTCTACAGGTACCATTACTCACACACATGCATTCACCACACATTCATACCCTAAAATAAAATAATAATAAACCGGGACATCTTACAGTTTCCAAAAACAAAACACAAAAGCAGGGAAAGAATTAAGAGATACTTAAGATAAAAAGACATTTGAACTTGTAGTCTTCAGACTTGTGTTGTATAAAGAGCTGTAACTGTAGCTGAAGGACCAGGCAATGATGCAGCTCGAAGGTACCTTTTACTAGTAACATCTTTAGGATAGACTGGCTATGCTGGGATGGCTCGCAGCAATGGTCTTCACCTCCCCTTCCTCAGATATCCATACTGGGAATATGTGGATGTCAGGTCCATGTGGTGTCTTGTTGGTTTGGAAAGAATATCAGCCTTCTTCATTCACCTGGCATTTATAGTTGTAATTCTAGTTTGTCCCCACCACAGGGTACTTCCTGTGAGGGGTCTCTGAACAAATCAAACATGAAACTATGTGATCCAATCTGATAGAAGTGACCAACCTCTGGACTGTGGTTATTTTGCAAAGTCCCCTTTTAGCCATCAATATCCTTTAAATGCCTTTTGCTGTAACCACAGCTGAGGTGGGCTACAAAAGTATCAAAAGAAGGGAAGAAACCATAAGGCAAGACTAGGGTAATTACCCCAGACTATGCCTCTGGAATTAATAGACAGATTATAACACATGGTTTAAGGATCCACTGTAGGTTACAACAAACCCATTAAAAAATTGCCTAATAACAATTCACCTACACCTCTCCCATACATCCTTTATCTGGTTCTTAAAATAAATTGAAATTTATCTCTATAAAAATATCTATATATGATTGCTGTCAGACTTGTTTCTTCACACACACACAGAGGAATCTGTTCCTTGGTGAAGGTTAGTGTGTGAGAGTTCACAACTTGTTTTCCATCTCAAAACAAAAAAGCTGCTTGAAAACTTCAATATGAATTTCTTTTAAAATAGGACCTGTTAAAACCTATGCTAAGTCTGCATTTAAATCTTATACCCCAGCCTGTTTGTCTCATCCACCTGTTATGTCTTGCCTTTTAGACTTTGTCTACGCTATGAGCAAGTGCAGTGTTTCCAAAAGTGGAGATGCCGCTTGTTCCGGGAAAGCCCCTGGTGGGCCCAGCCAATTTGTTTACCTGCTGCGTTAGCAGGTTCAGCCGATCGCAGCTCCCACTGGCCGCAGTTTGCTGTGCCTGGCCAAAGGGGGCTGCGGGAAGTGGCGGCCAGTATGTCCCTTGGCCCGCGCCGCTTCCTGCAGCCCCCATTGGCCGGGCACAGCGAACCACGGCCAGTGGGAGCTGCGATCAGCCGAACCTGAGGACGCGGCAGGTAAACAAACCAGCCCGGCCTGCCAGGGGCTTTCCCGGAACCAGCGGCGTCTCAAGTTTGGGAAACACTGAGCTAGAGGAATGATTCCTTTGATTGTGTACACATAATCTCACTAGCTCTCATTGAGCTGCTATGAGTATAAATAGCAGTGTAGCCATGGTAGCACAGGTAGCATCAGCGAGAGCACAGCTTAGCTACGTCAAGTACATAATTGCCTGAGTATGTGTACGTGAGCAGGGGAAATCATAGTGCAGATAAAGCCTTATATTATAAACTTGTTGGGGGCATAGACTGTCACTGACTACCTATTTGTGCAGCACCTACCAAATAGGGTTCCAACCTACCTGGCCTTTTGGTGCTAGCACAATTATATCTGCTAATAACATTTCTTTTCCGCCAGACTCATCAGGAAACAGGTTATTTTTTAATTGACATTAGATGCTCTTTAGCAAACAGAGAGCCAGATGCTGCTCCCTACACTCTACATGTTGCACTGCTCCAGAGATTCAAAGGGCCTAGAAAGATGCCTTAACTAGGCAACAGACTTTAAAAAAATGTCTAGTGTAACCACAGAGATGTCTGTGGGAGTCTGCAGAGAGCCTAGAACAATAGCTCTGAGAGGTGTGGACTGCCCCATTCACATCAATAAGGGGTTAAATCAGATGTCCAATGATGATCATTTAGATGTCAACTTTGTTAACTATTTTTTCCTAGTATAGGAAAGGAGAAGGAGGGTCACATGATGTCTCATTTTAGTGCCACAAGTGGGTGGCATTTGAGAGATACTACCACTTATTTTTCTTCCCTAATCAGCAAGGAGCCACCAAGCCCAAAGAATCTTTTAGAGCCCACAGGCATATTGAAGCCCAATCAAGGGGAAGCCCAGTGGAACTCAGAAAATGTTCACCATCCTAATTTGAATGTTTGAGCAGCATCTCATTTTGGTGACTCACATGGGTGCAGCTTATATTGTGGGTGCACGGAAGCTGCAAGAGGACCAGAGCTTTTATCTTATACCAAGGGCTATTTAAAGTATTCAAGGTCCTTTGCAACCTCAAGTTCTTCATAATGTCACAGAGGCCACATTAAAGCTCTTGGGGCCAAATTTTCCTATGTGTTTTATTGAGACCACTCCATATCACAGAGTTACACCAGCACAATGAAGAAAAGGACTTAACTTTTTTTTTCATTATCTTTACTGAGTATGTATAAGTTACTGTGCAACAACTCAACAGATTTGTCAGTGTCAAAATCTGGAAATAAAGGTTGCTTGTTATCATATCCTTAAAAGATTTGTATATGGAAATTTTAAAGCTCTTTCATCACCTGCCTAAGGTTGTCCAGGGTGAAGGGGAGGATTAGGAGCATTACACATATCAGATTCTAAAATTTCTTGCTGTTACCGTCCAATCCCAATTTAAAGAATCTGTCACTAACAGCTGTTTCCACCCAGCTACAGCCACTAGGGAGGAGTTAGACCCTGGACACTGGTTGGAAATCTATTTCAGATTAGTAGTAATAGTTATTATCATGCAACGACTGTTTTTTAGCCTCTGTGAAATGGGTTTGTAATCTGAGTCCATTTCTTGGTGAGCAAGTGTCCACATCACATTTGGCATCCTTGGGGGACGGTGCAGCAAAGAGACCATAGGATGTATGAGCCTGAAAGCTGCATTGCCCTCTAGATTTTAAAGATGGTCTCAACAGGACAGGTTGGGATCATATATGTGGGGCAATACAGAAAATATATACACCTGCTGTGTGTAGATAAAACAGAACATTTACTTTTTGTGCTGTCAATCAAGCACTTCCCAGTAGCACTATATTCACTTTAGAAAAAAAAAAGTAATTAAAAAGTTGTAAGTCACTTGTTTTGATTTGTCATAATATTTAAATATTTGCACTTGCATAGTATGGGTTTTCAAAATGATGTCAGTACAATCTATTCCTTTCCTGACACATTCCTATTTGTAAGTGAGTTGAATTACAGAAGCAAAATCATAAGATGTTTTGTTATTAAAAACTTCAATAATTTCTCTTATAAACAACCCTATAATATTCTACAGTTCTTGCCCAGTCTATAGTATTATTATTCTATCAGACTTTAGTACTTTTTTTCAATAAGGTATACACAGTTTTCTGAAATTATTAAATTAAATAAGTGTTCAGGTATCATAGCAATGGGTAAAGTATAAGAATGGTGACAGATGGCAGAATCCTGATTATCTTGATGTCACTGCAATATTGAATATGATTCAAGATTTTGAATAAATGAAAGAATTTTCAGCATAGTTAAAAGACAGCAGGAGCCAGAACCCATCTTTTGATAACATGGAGTTTCAGGTTATTAGATAACAGGTAATTGAAGTTCAGATAACCAAGCTTGGAATATATGAACTAAAGCTGGTCAAATGTTCTCAGAATTTACACAAAAAAATGCCATGAAAAATTTTAGCTATTTTTGACCAATAATAATGTGAAATATGTGCCAGTGGAAATATTAATTTACCAAAGACAAGCAACACTGTCAAAGACAAATGGCCAAGGCCACTGCCATCACTGATTTTGAAATCAGTGGGTGTTAAGCACCTAATTACCTTTGAATATCTGGGCCCAAATAACCATTTTTATGGTAATGTTGATGGTCATGACAGGAATGTGTATCATGGTAGTGGAGTAATAAAGAACACAGGAGGGTTTGGGCAAATAGGAAGTGAGTCAAAGATGTTTGTCACTGAAGGGGCACTGGGTTTTACCATTAGGATGGAACACTTGACAGTGGAAGAGAAGAAGGGTTTGGATAACTGGAAGGAGACAGAGGATCTGTGCTTTAGGACATAGAATCATAGAATATTAGGGTTGGAAGAGACCTCAGGAGGTCATCTAGTCAAATCCCCTGCTCAAAGCAGGAACAACACCAACTAAAAAGAAAAGGAGTACTCGTGGCACCTTAGTCTCTAAGGTGCCACGAGTACTCCTTTTCTTTTTGTGAATACAGACTAACACGGCTGTTACTCTAACACCAACTAAATCATCCCAGCCAAGGCTTTGTCAAGCCGGGCCTTAAAAACCTCTAAGGATGGAGATTCCACCACCTCCCTCGGTAACCCATTCCAGTGCTTCACCACCCTCCTAGTGAAATAAATGGGAAATTGAAGAGCGGTAACAGTGTAAGGATGTTTGTCGGGGGAAGGCAAAAGGATTTGGCAAGCTGTGTCATAAACTGTTGATAATATTGTATGGATATTCTTCTACACATTTATTGGACGTGTTTCATCAGCCTGAACTCATCCTTGTATGAGTTGATGCTCTGATTGGATCTCTTTTCATAGTGCTTCAGCCAACTCTAGGCACCTTACACTGAAAACAGTTTGCCTAGACTTCTTATCTGGTGGCTCTGGTGGGCCAAAGAATGGATTAAGCTCCCTCTACCCAATAGATGGCTCAACTTCCTTTGCTGACCATGGGAAACATTTGCAAAACTGACTTAGGAGCAGATTTTCAAAAGTATTTAGGTACCTAAAGATGCTCCTTAGCTTAGTGGGATTTTCAAAATACCTTAGCAGGTTAGGTAGCTAACTCCCATTGATTTTCTTAAATCAATCAGAGTTAGGCTCCTACTGCAACTTTCAAATATACCTAAGCAGTTTATGTGTCTTACTGCATCTTTAGGCACCTAAATATCTTTGAAAATCTGGCCCATAGGTGCCTAAATCTCATTGAAGTTATTAGGACTTGTGCCCCTAAGTCACTTTTAAAAATGGGACAGAAGTTATTTTCAAAATCTTACCTATTATAATTAAGATAGATTAAACTTGTCCTCCCCAGAACTCAAAATCTTTCAGGGTTTGCAAAAATATATAGGCCAGCCCTTCAGCTGCTGTTAACTGGAATAGTGTCACTGAAAGCAATCGAATTAAGCTGATTTAAAAAGTTGTGGATCTGGCCCTAATTTTTGTAGGCAACATCATGAACCACATAGAGTTTGTATGTGTTCATGAATAAGTATGGAAGGGATGCAGGGCGGGGCAGAGCCTTAAAGTTGTATCACAGCAAGTAAAAAACATTTTACACTTTTAAAAAATACAGCTTTAATTTTCACATCTTCCAGATAATGTAAGTTCTGTAATATTGAATCCACTTGTTATTTTTCATATTCTCAACAGAATAAGAAGAAAATTAGCTTGCCTGTTCATATGCAGTGCACTGCACCTAATTGTGCAATATGATTTTCTTCAGTGATAGTTTTTAAAGGTTTTGTCTGAAGAAATAGGTGTTTCAGTAAAGCTGATTCTAACAATATATAGAGAACATGAGAGTACCTTTTCCAAGGGTACAGTTATCAGAGGAAAAGAGTGTGCTGAAATGCAAGGACAGAAATTGATTTGAACTGGAACAATTATAATCATGAGCCAGAAATATGACAGTCATATCTATTTTTAAGGCAAGGGAATAAAATAAATACAATCTTCTCATTGTAGCTTTGTCTACAATCTATTTTCCCCTTAAATAAATTAAATATGAGTTCAGCAGCTACTTTTGTAGTTCAGGTAGCCAATTGGTACAGTAATTTGGGAACATTTTTGCTTTGCTGTTTTCACAGGCTATTTGTCACACAATGATATACAAATTAGGGCTAAGAAGTGCAATGTTCAGGTGTGGTTCCAGGAAATATCCAATTGTTTACCCAAAGATTATATGAACTAGACAAATGTTTGTACCATTGCAGGTTGGGGGCACAATGGCTTTGACCCGACTTTGCAGCTTCTATTCCTGAGGTGTGTCAAGGGATAGTTCAGCCCCTGGCAAAAATTAGAACAGCCTTAAGGCTGCTCTAAGTTGCTTCTGGTTGCAAAGGCCTTCAAGGAACCATCTCTTGCATGGATGGATGAATGGACAGATAGAAAGAATGATCCACTGCTTAGATACTAGACTGGGACTTGGATGTCATGGATTTCATTTCCTGCCCTGCTACCGACTTCCTCTGTGACCTTGGGCAAGTCATACAGGCTCTCTGTGCCTCAGTTCCCCATCTATAAAATGGGGAAAATAGCACTTCCCTACCTCCAGGATTTGTTGCATTGATAAATATATTAAAGACTGTGAGAAACTTAGATTTTATAGTAACTGGGGTTCTATAAATACCTTAGATAGAGCCCATCCTCTGGAACATAGTTCTGTCCATACCCTCTTTTCACTTTCTGTGCTCCCCACACAGTGTTTGCAAAGGGTGACAGTTATGCTGGCTCTAAAATTTACCTGACAAACAGGGAATCCCCAGATAGCCAGTTATGCCAACTTTCTTTCTCCTTTGCACCACTGGTGGAGCACAGAGCACAAGGAGGGCTAACTGGAATGTAAAGTTTGCAAGAACAGACACTCTTTATTGCAATTCCTAGCAATTCTGTTTCATGTCTTTCTCAAAAAACCAGAAAAATGTTCTTATATAGTATGTTGTCACTTCCTCTTCTAAAAATAGAAAGACTTGGGGAAAAAATAAAAGATATCCAAATATTTCAGAACCTTTAGAAAGGTTTGGGGCTTGATTTAGGTTTCAGATCAATTTAAGACGTGAGCAGTGGCTCTAAGTGTCAG
The DNA here is from genome assembly GCF_965152235.1 of Eretmochelys imbricata. Lineage (NCBI taxonomy): Eukaryota > Metazoa > Chordata > Testudines > Cheloniidae > Eretmochelys > Eretmochelys imbricata. The sequence continues at coordinate 87,639,631 of NC_135572.1, read as the reverse complement.
GGACTTGTTTTTCTAGAATCATCTTTCCCAAGTCCTAATAACGCAGAAAAAAATAATCAGTTTTCAGGCAACTGAAAAAGACATCAGCCACACTGATCTGGTTCCCAGTATAAAGGCAAATGGTCAGGAATTAAGTTGTTTGTCTCTCTCTTTGAGAAAACACACACACACACACACAAGGTTAACAGTAAATGACTTGAACAACTTCAAAAATAAATCACAGACATCAAGAGATCAGTCTCTGACTATGACAAACACCAAGGAGGATTATGTGGGAAGTGAAACAATATCAAGGTCAGAGGAAAAGAATATGAAACCCAGCTAATTAGCCACAATAGAAAGAAATATACTGGAGAAAAAATATTTTAGGACTCCATAACTTAATATTTAGATTGCAGTAGGTAAGTGCACAGGTTCCCAGTAAACAACACTGCAGATGAGTGAACTATAACAATAAATTATCCCAGCCAACTATCCCTACAGAATCGCCCAGCTGTCAACTCCTTCCCTGCCCCCAGCCCTTTTTCAAGTAGGGAACTCTGTTGCAAGCCTTCTTAAAGCTGCCTTTATTGCTGCTTCTAATAAAATAGTGCATCCTCCACTCTCAGTGGCCATTTTTGAATTTGGTGCTATGGGGATTTCTGAAGTGATGATGGTGATGGAGAAGCATTACTGTCTCTCCCATGAAAATTACAGAGGTTTCTGAGCTCTGGTCAGAGAGAGAGAGAGAGAGAGAGAGAGAGAAACAAGGAGAAATGGTAAAGAGACAAAGTAGACTATTTTTCTGATCCAGTATCACGTTTTCTGTCTAGTACAATATCTTGTCTCTGAAAATGACCAGTGCCAGATACTTACAAAGAAGATGCAGGCAATTCTTCAGTAGGCAGTTACAGAACAATGTCTAAAGGAGTTTATAGAAGGTTTGGACATATTCGACTAACATCAAAGCTTTTGATGTAAGAAACTGCATCAAAACAAAACACACTTCCCTGGAATTATCCCCCTGTTCAGGATGTCTAAGTGAACAACTCATCCACATTTAAGCTTACAAAAATAAATCAATATTGTGTACAAGACTGTCATCTTATAACTAAGAATTTCTGCGTCATTCAATCCTCTGCCTTTCAACAAATTTAACTCCAACTGTCAATATATACAATTCATTGTCTGTTACTGCAATTGTAGGAGAAAAGCAGAGAGAAAGCTCCATTTCTTTAGCAATTTTAAGGGATATGAACTTGACAATATTATTTGCATTCAGATTTTTTTCTGCAGATAGTCCTAGGGCTAAAAATATGTTCCTCTTTCACTTTTAATGAAACTGAGCTATGGCTATTAGAGTTATGGAAAGTCATATTTTGTTATATGACACCCAATATAAAGGATTTTTTCTGTATATGGATTTATACTAACCACTTTGACATCTCTCGCCTTCGACTCTGCTAAATTTGCTGCTAATCTCTGGTTTCACACTAATAGTTCCCAAACCTTGTTGTCACTTTCCAGTTCCTTTGCTGCCATACCTCCCACTTCCCTGCTCACTTTCATCTTTATGCCCTTTTCACCTCCATATTCTTTCCTTCCCTCTTCTCTACCTCTGTCCCCATTTCTCCTGACATTCTTGCTGCTAAAATTCCTATATTTAATCTTTCTCACCTTGTCCTCATCATCACCAAGGCCATCAAGAAAAAGACCATCTATAATATAAGTGGAGTGGCCCTGTTTGGCAAGTGGGAATGGACAGGACATCGAAAATGTACTGATTAGGCAATCAGTAGACCTGCTTTTGGTTTTTCAAAATTCAATTTTGCATAAAGATTTTAAAACTTTAAAATTTTTGAATTTGTTTTTTTTAAATCTTTTCTTCCCTTTGTATCCTTTTTACCCCTCAATGGAAAAGAATGAAGAATGTTTGGGGGTTGTTTCTCCTCACACACTTTTTATTTTTTTTTTATTTTCTTTTTTCCACTCTTAGTTTCCAAACCTTACTCAGCTTTGAAAAAGTTACAGAGTAGTGAAAGGAAAAAAATAAATTGTGCGTGGGGAGGAACTGAGGCATGGAGAGATGACCCTAAACAACATCCGTGCTATTGTCTTCAATGTCAAAAAAGGAAAGGGGGCGAGGGGAGAATTTCAAAAACAACAACAAAAAAAAGGTTTTCATGAAAAAAATTGAAAGATTTTTCCATTCTGAGCTCAGCTAAAATGGAAACAACTTCAACATTCCAAAATTATTCATTGAATTCCCTTTCCATTTTTTTCATAGCTCTGCAGAGATTTCTCTACAGGTCAGGCTCCTTTAGAACTCTGGGTAGAAACATCCATCCCCTACCTAAAGCCTCAAGATGAGTGACATTACATGTTTTTCCTAGCAATTAAATGTCACATGGACTCAGTGGCCCAACAAACTCAGTGTGGCATAAATTTTACCTCCCCTGCATCAGCATTAATTAATTTGGTCCACAGAATTCAACTTCTTCATTGCTTCCTAAATGAATATGATATATTGAGAGAAAAGAAAATCACCTCATAACCCCAGTTGTTGGAGTATTTAACAGGTACATACTGTTTAATATTCCAAATAACTATTTAAATAGGAATCCGTACAGAAAGTACTGTACTTTAGATAAATATAATAAAATAAACAATCTGGTAGTCACAAAGCCCATATCTTGCTACAAAGAGTTTTCTCAGCCTGCTCTTATGAGAAATGAAAAAATATTCAGTTCATATTTAAATAGTGGAGGAATAAAACTGATTTGAAGAAAAGCACAAAAGCAACTAGCTTCTTAGCCCTTATGATATTGATACATGAGAAAAGTCTGGAGTTTAACCCTGAAGAGTCAAGATTAGAGCAAGAGGCTGGGATCCTTGGTTGTATTATTGACTTGGCATATGATACTGCAAAAGTCTCTTAAATACTCTGTGCCTCATCTATTTTTTTGCACCTACTTTATAGTCTTCTTCTGTACCTTGCTAATGTTAATTTTCACTATGAAAAGCACTTTGAGATCCTCAGAAAAAAGATGCTACAAGTACAAATTATTTTAATTTTTTTTTTCTGTGTCCCAATCCAAATAGCGTTGAATGCCTCTTGTTGATTATCTTTCTAAAACATCCATGGCCCAAGACATTGCAATAAAAAGGTCGGTTTGGCCTTTGTTAGTTACTAGCAAAACATATACTAGGTTATTGGGGATTTTTTTTTATCAAGACAACAGTTAAGATAAAAATATTTTCAGTTTCATTAAATAGTTGTGACTAACATACAAAATTGATAAAAAATAGTCTTCTGTTTTTCATATCTATTAGCAGACCATGTTGTCCTTCCTCTATTGACCATTTGATTTCTCTGTTTCATAGACTCATAGAAGATTAGGGTTGGAAGAGACCTCAGGAAATCATCTACTCCAACCCCCTGCTCAAAGCAGGACCAACCCCAACTAAATCATCCCAGCCAAGGCTTTGTCAAGCCGGGCCTTAAAAACCTCTAAGGATGGAGATTCCGCCACCTCCCTAGGTAACCCATTCCAGTGCTTCACCACCCTCTACTGAAATTGTTTTTCCTAATATCCAACCTAGCCCTCCCCCACTGCAACTTGAGACCATTGCTCCTTGTTCTGTCATCTGCCACCACTCAGAACAGCCGAGCTCCGTCCTCTTTGGAACCCCCCTTCAGGTAGTTGAAGGCTGCTATCAAATCCCCCCTCACTCATCTCTTCTACAGACTAAATAAGCCCAGTTCCCTCAGCTTCTCCTCATAACTCATGTGTCCCAGCGCCCTAATCATTTTCATTGCACTCTGCTGGACTTTGCCCAATTTGTCCACACTCTTTCTGTAGTGGGGGAGGACGCGCGCGAGGCATGGGGGGCAAAACTGGATGCAATACTCCAGATGTTGAGTATAGGTTTCCCACACAGAAAAAGTGCCAACTGATGCTTAATTTTTTTCTTATAGATTCATAGATATTTAGGTCAGAAGGGACCATTATGATCATCTAGTCTGACCTCCTGCACAACGCAGGCCACAGAATTTCACCCACCACTCCTACAAAAAAAAAACCTCACACCTATATCTGTGCTATTGAAGTCCTCAAATTGTAGTTTAAAGACCTCAAGGAGCAGAGAATCCTCCAGCAAGTGACCCGTGCCCCATGCTACAGAGGAAAGCGAAAAACCTCCAGGGCCTCTTCCAATCTGCCCTGGAGGAAAATTCCTTCCCGACCCCAAATATGGCGATCAGCTAAACCCTGAGCATATGGGCAAGATTCATCAGCCAGATACTACAGAAAATACTTTCCCAGGTAACTTGGATCTTACCCCATCTAAAACCCATCACAGGCCATTGGGCCTATTTACCATGAATATTTAATTACCAAAACCATGTTATCCCATCATACCATCTCCTCCATAAACTTATCGAGTTTAATCTTAAAGCAAGATAGATCTTTTGCCCCCACTACTTCTTCTTCCTTTAAAAGTTGAATCATCTACCTATTTGGCTATACTGTATTTGCCTTATGTGAGAATGACCCTAGCATTGTTTTATTTTTCTCCCTAGTGTTTTGCTTTTACAGTTGTGTACAGATTTTCCACCAGATCAATTCAAGTGAATGCAAGTGAATGCTTCAAGTGAATGCAAGATTTCCTCCATTATCTCTCCCTGGATAACACTGATCTTCAGAGAGCAAGTAAAGTGATGACAAATTTCCTGTGCTTCAGTATTATTTTTTTATTTATTCCCTCCCACTAACTCTCACTTTCATATGTACACACAAACATACATACACACCATATAATAATATAAAAGCAATAGGATTTATCATGAGAAAAAAATGTATCTGAATATCCCACTATTTGTTTTCAGAACCATCCTTCGAGAGGATATATTGTCCCAATAGGTCAAGTTGTGGTATTGTTTGATACTTTTTTCTGTAGCTTAAAGATTTTTATTCCCTTTTGTTGTGTAAGAAGTGCTGAACTCATCCACCAGCTCCTTCTTTTATATTGCCTTAAGCAAGCAGAGACTTTTTAAGGAAGCTCAATAGCTGAGAAAATGTAATGGACAATTCAGCAGCAATTCTATTTCTGTAAAAGAGAAAGAGGAAAACACAGAGGCCATAAAGAGCAACAATGATAATGGATGAGCAGTTCCAACGAATATTGGAAGACTCCACAGAAACATGTAGACATCCGGCTAAAGTTTAATTTGAAAGCTGGATGTAGATATCAGATTGCTAAAGACGAAAAAAGGCAAAAGCAATTCTTTGTGCACAGAAGGAATGATCAATTGTCTACATAAAGACATAAAAAGGAGAAGGGAGCACTACAAAGGGGTTACACAAATACAAATAAAAGCACAAACCAAAGAAATAGGGAATAAAAAAAAAATGTGCCACGTAAAAGTAATTTGTCTGTCCCTAAAAGCTAGTGAGAAGCGACAGATTTTTTTTTAAGGTAATCATCTTGAAATAATTAACAGACTCTGTGAAGGATCATATAGAATGATTCAGCAATTTTTAACTTAAGAGTTAGGAACTAAATGAGGGAAGAGCAGAAATTGCTGATTTTTAGACCACTGGTGACAAATTTACAAAGTGAGTCCAATTCATGCACATAGTAAATCTGAGATCAATCCTAAATCTCACTGAACTGTAGTTGAATGTTGAGCTTCCCCATTTCATGTAAAGTAGAGGATGGTTAGCATATCACTGAAGTGGTTCAGCACCTAATAGTTTGGGACCTTTTGTGCACAAACAAAACAAAAACCACATGTGGGAACTCAAAGCTGGTCATTAAGAACAGAAATCTAGTTCTACTGAATGGGTCAGTTCACTGAAGTTTTATCATTGACTTCACAGGGAGCAGAGGCTCAGCTACTTAATTATTGAAATACCTGCCTGCCCATGTAAAAAGGTATTTATAAATGGAAATTGGGTGTAATTTCATACCTGACTTCCAGGTCTGTAATTCCAAACCTGACTTGTCTATACAATTGTTGGGTTCTTCATGTTATCAGGCAAGCATGAACAATTTTAGCACACACATTCATGGCTCTTTGAAAATTTGGCCTTGAAGAAAGAAAGAAAGAAAGAAAGAAAGAAAGAAAGAAAGAAAGAAAGAAAGAAAGAAAGAAAGAAAGAAAGAAACCTAAGTGGTGACTCAAAAGCATAACTTGAATGATTTCATGCTGATGGGTAATACCATATTAAGACATTACACTTCTCCATCAGTTCTGGAGGTAAATACCTGAAATCAGAAAAGCAAGCCTGTCAAGGTTCCTCCCCCACTCTGAACTCTAGGGTACAGATGTGGGGACCTGCATGAAAAACCTCCTAAGCTTATCTTTACCAGCTTAGGTCAAAACTTCCCCAAGGTACAAAATATTCCACCCGTCATCCTTGGATTGGCCGCTACCACCACCAAACTAATACTGGTTACTGGGGAAGAGCTGTTTGGACAGGTCTTTCCCCCCAAAATACTTCCCAAAACCTTGCACCCCACTTCCTGGACAAGGTTTGGTAAAAAGCCTCACCAATTTACCTAGGTGACTACAGACCCAGACCCTTGGATCTTAAGAATAATGAACAATCCTCCCAACACTTGCACCCCCCCTTTCCTGGGAAATGTTGGATAAAAAGCCTCACCAATTTGCATAGGTGACCACAGACCCAAACCCTTAGATCTGAGAACAATGAAAAAGCATTCAGTTTTCTTACAAGAAGACTTTTAATAAAAATAGAAGTAAATAGAAATAAAGAAATCCCCCCTGTAAAATCAGGATGGTAGATATCTTACAGGGTAATTAGATTCAAAAACATAGAGAACCCCTCTAGGCAAAACCTTAAGTTACAAAAAAGATACACAGACAGAAATAGTTATTCTATTCAGCACAATTCTTTTCTCAGCCATTTAAAGAAATCATAATCTAACGCATACTTAGCTAGATTACTTACTAAAAGTTCTAAGACTCCATTCCTGGTCTATCCCCGGCAGAAAACAGCATATAGACAGACACACAGACCCTTTGTTTCTCTCCCTCCTCCCAGCTTTTGAAAGTATCTTGTCTCCTCATTGGTCATTTTGGTCAGGTGCCAGCGAGGTTACCTTTAGCTTCTTAACCCTTTACAGGTGAGAGGAGCTTTCCCCTGGCCAGGAGGGATTTCAAAGGGGTTTACCCTTCCCTTTATATTTATGACAAAGCCCCTCAAAAAAAGACACAAAGTGTGGTCTCATAGATTAAAAGGAAAACAAGATTTCATTCTGTAATGTTAAATACAAGGTAACTGAAGTATACACACACACCAATATACCACATACACACAATAGAATTTGTTTTGGTCAAGGTGTTTGGTAAAGTAAGCAAATGTATCAGATAGAAATACTATTCAATGATTCAACTGGATAATTTTTGGAGTAAGAATCCAATAATTACAATAAATCTATGAACATAAGTAATTTTGAATAAACCAGGGTTACATCATTATTAATGTGCTAATGATAAATATTTAATGTTCTTTCCTGTCCTTAATTATAAGCTAATAATTATAAACTTAAGTTGACCTTACAGGGCACAAGAAATGTTTTGCTGCTAGTTACAGAATAGTAACATCAGCATCAGCATTGTCTGTTAAATCAAAAACTAGAAATAAAGACATTCCCTACACTTATATGAAAGAGGGAGAGCAAGTATTGAAATGATAACAAGCACCACCTCAGTAAAGCAGAACTGCCATAGATCTCAGACATGGTGAGAAGTTTAGTAATAGTTGAACGAGCAAAACGGTTCACATCTTGCAATGCATAGAGAAGAGTACCTCAGAGAATTGAAACAATGTGCTTAGCATTCAGCTACCCCACAGAGCACACATGCAAGTCTTGAGAATGTTCAGATCTTGACATCCTCCTGTCTGTGGACTACGAAGTTTCCACCTACATACTGTAATATTAACAGACTGGAATGATAAGCTTCAGCTAAGCAGGAGAATGCTCAGGCTTTTAAGTGGACGTCTCCACAGCCTTTTATCTCCACAGAATATGTGAACATGAACTTGGAATAGAGAAAGATGGCATCAGTAACTAAGGACACCTGAAATTAAAGTGTTCTCATTTTAAATAATATTGACTGACAACCAGGGGTGAAAGTAATTTAAAGGACTTACTGGTACGCAGGATGGCCGGGACCCTGGGCAAGGTGCCGGGGGACGGGGGGGGCTCTGGGTCCCTGGAAGGGGTGGGACCTCAGGAGGAAGAGGTGGGGCTGGGGCCAGACTCCCCCAGCCAGCCCTTCAGAGCTGCCTGGCCTATGCCGCCCGTGGCTCCGGTGGCGATTTAAAGGGCCCGGGGCTCTGGCCACTGCTGGGAGCCCCAGGCCCTTTTAAATCACTGGACCCCAGGGCAGCTGCCCCTTTTGCCCCCTGTCATAAATATAAAGGGAAGGGTAAACCCCTTTGAAATCCCTCCTGGCCAGGGGAAAGCTCCTCTCACCTGTAAAGGGTTAAGAAGCTAAAGGTAACCTCGCTGGCACCTGACCAAAGTGACCAATGAGGAGACAAGATACTTTCAAAAGCTGGGAGGAGGGAGAGAAACAAAGGGTCTGTGTCTGTCTGTATGCTGGTCTTTGCCAGGGATAGACCAGGAATGGAGTCTTAGAACTTTTAGTAAGTAATCTAGCTAGGTATGTGTTAGATTATGATTTCTTTAAATGGCTGAGAAAAGAATTGTGCTGAATAGAATAACTATTTCTGTCTAGGTATCTTTTTTGTAACTTAAGGTTTTGCCTAGAGGGGTTCTCTATGTTTTTGAATCTATTTACCCTGTAAGATATCTACCATCCTGATTTTACAGGGGGGATTTCTTTATTTCTATTTACTTCTATTTTCTATTAAAAGTCTTCTTGTAAAAAACTGAATGCTTTTTCATTGTTCTCAGATCCAAGGGTTTGGGTCTGTGGTCACCTATGCAAATTGGTGAGGCTTTTTTACCAAACCTTGTCCAGGAAGTGGGGTGCAAGGTTTTGGGAAGTATTTTGGGGGGAAAGACGCGTCCAAACAGCTCTTCCCCAGTAACCAGTATTAGTTTGGTGGTGGTAGCGGCCATTCCAAGGACAACGGGTGGAATACTTTGTACCTTGGGGAAGTTTTGACCTAAGCTGGTAAAGATAAGCTTAGGAGGTTTTTCATGCAGGTCCCCACATCTGTACCCTAGAGTTCAGAGTGGGGGAGGAATCTTGACACCCCCCGTCAGCAGCCCTGCCTGTATGTTGCTTAAAGCGCTGCCACGGCAGTGCTTTAATATCGGCTGTGTACTGGCCCGTACCCACAGCCAATATCTTACTGGTACACTGAACCAGCCTGTACCAGCTTACTTTCACCTCTGCGGACAACATAATATGAACAACATCAGTTTCCCCTCTTCTGAATATTTCCATAGTTTTACTAATATAAATTAAAATGAAAGTAAATGTGATTTATAAGAATTAAGCTTCCTTTCAATATACTTTATAGCAGATAGTATACTGTGTGGCTACTTTCTCTTATCCCATCATCATTTCTATACATATACTAATCAGTAAAAATTGTCAGAGCATGCTATTTCCCTGAAATACTCTGTGCTAATTTGGTTAGAAACATTCTTAGATTATTTATCACGTTTTAACTCCCATAATAGTATCTTACTGAACCAAGTGTGCAGACAATGAGTGTATTCCAACTATGTTTCTTGATACCAGTATTTTTTTGTCTTTGCTGGAAATAGTTAATGCTTTGATTGGTTCATAGTGTATGTACTGAAACATGGATAATGGCAATCGCAGAAAAGTGGCTGTAGTGAGGAAATAATTAAAAAAAGATGCTTATAAAAACTTTATATACCCTGATACATAATTAATTGTACAACAAAACCCAGCAGCATTAAAATGATTACTCAGAAAAGAGCTTTCCCACCCACCCACCTCACTTAGCAAAGAGTTCCTTTCCATCCCTTCATCACTGGGGAAAGCATTCTGTCAACTCACTCCAGAATCCCTATTAAACTGGTGTCTATTGAGGCATGCCTGGGAAGGTCACCAAATTCAAGCTTTTTTGAACAAATGAGGGAAAGTTAGTGCCAGAGTCATGGAGCCCTCACAGATAAAGCACTGTCATCTTCCCCACTCTTTTTTAACTAGGGAGATCAAACTTGAGTACCTCTGCTGACCATAGCTGTTACTGTATGTGGAGAGAGAAGCATTTTCTCATCAAGGGAAAGGTTAGTTAACGCCCAGTCTTTGTTCTCCACTCTTTAGCTCTACTCCTATCCCTATTCCAACGATCCCTTCTGGAGGAAGTCTGACTTACTTATCTATACTACTTATACTTACCTATATATACTGGTTTCAGAGTAGCTGCCGTGTTAGTCTGTATCCGCAAAAAGAAAAGGAGTACTTGTGGCACCTTAGAGACTAACAAATTTATTTGAGCATAAGCTTTCATAACAGCTCACTTCGTCGGATGCTATTTATACTGACTTACTTAGCTATAAATAAGTCCCCCACTTTTTCCACTGAAGCCTTCTAGTTTAACTTGGCCTTATAGCCACCATACTCCTTTTTGGGAGGAGCAGGGACGCAGCGCAAGGGGTTTCAATGGAAGAACTGTGGAGGAAAGCTGAATGTATGTATTGGGAAAGAGCTCCAAATTGGTTAGCTTGTTGATCGAGTTTATCTGGAGAATCAGAAAAAGGTGCAGTCCCTGTATTTGTGAATGAGTGTGTGGAGAGGGTTTGGGGGTCAGAAATATTTTTTTTTAAACAGGACAGGAAAGGGGGTATGTAATTTCCAGTCCCAACCCTACCATTGATTTTGAGCCCTGGCCACCTTTGCTTGCTTCCATTGAAATTGCCCTCATTTAAATAACTAAGCATGTCATTGTAATTAAGTCAAAAGGGACTTTTGTCCCATTTCTTGTTCTCCTTACTCGTTCTCTGCTACTTGGTGTGGGGGGAGGAGCATTGGGGAAGGGGTGGACACGAGGGAGACACACTTCATTTTCCTGAATACCCTTTTGTTAAGGTTCCTTCCCCACTCTGAATGCTAGGGTACAGATGTGGGGACCTGCATGGAAACCTCCTAAGCTTACTTTTACCAGCTTAGGTTAAAACTTCCCCAAGGTAGAAACTATTTTACCTGTTGCCCTTGGACTTTTGCTGCCACCACCAAACGTCTAACCAGGTGTATTATTGGAAAGAGCCGTTTGGAAATGTCTTTCCCCCAAAAATCCTCCCCAAAACCTTGCACCCCACTTCCTGGGGAAGATTTGATAAAAATCCTCACCAATTTGCATAGGTGACCACAGACCCAAACCCTTGGATCTTAAGAACAATGAAAAAACATTCAGTTTCTTAAAAGAAGAATTTTAATAGAAGTAAAAAGAATCACCTCTGTAAAATCTGGATGGTAAATACCTTACAGGGTAATTAGATTCAAAACATAGAGAATCCCTCTAGGCAAAACCTTAAGTTACAAAAAAGACACACAGACAGACAAAGTCATTCTATTCAGCACAATTCTTTTCTCAGCCATTTACAGAAAACAGAATCTAACATATATCTAGCTAGATTACTTATTAAGTTCTAAGACTCCATTCCTGTTCTATCCCTGGCAAAAGCATCACACAGACAGAGAAAGAGGCTTTGTTTTTCCCTCTCCCCAGCTTTTGAAAGTATCTTGTCTCCTCATTGGTCATTCTGGTCAGGTGCCAGCGAGGTTATCCTAGCTTCTTAATCCTTCACAGGTGAAAGGGTTTTTCCTCTGGCCAGGAGGGATTTTAAAGGTGTTTATCCTTCCCTTTATATTTATGACACCTTTCGAGCCTGGGCATTCAGGAATTTCCATTCATGCCTGTCTTGACTGTTCATCTGGCTTGGTCTTCAGTGGTTTCTCTTCTTCTTCTCTCACCATTTCTGCAGGGACTGGTTGAATAATCTTCACAAATAATTCACTCAGTGAATTTTCTCCATCACTTTTTGAATATCCGCTCTGCCCCTATTTAATTAGTACCACAGATGGCTGAATAATCTATTCATCAAAAATAATGTACTTTTTTTTTGCAATCAGAAAATTATGTATTCCCAAATACAATTTTCTATCATTCAACCTGCACTAAATGTTTCTAGCTTTATTTACAAATCTGACAGTAAACAGCTCATTCAAAGAGACTCCACATTCACTAGCAAGACTTTACACAGAAACTGACTGTCTAGACCAGAATTAACTGACTTCTGAGTTACTACCTGAAATATACAAACCCTGATATTGAATATAATTTTTCAGATCTACTTATATAAATCCTTAATCGTGAAATGGGAAAAGAAAAACCCTCTTCCAAAACTGGGATGACATTTCCTCATATAGAATGAAAACTAATGGCTAGATTCACACAGGGGACCTAATCTTGCAAGTGCCCTGCTACCTAGTACAATTCACAATGGTGAGTTAGGTGCCCAGACCCCCTACACAATACACGGAGAGAGTTAGGTGCCTAAGAAAGGAAGCCTCAGAAGCAAGCACACTAAGCAGGTAGCTGCTTAAGCTATTCAATAGGAAATGTCAAAGGGAGGTGAGGGTGCCATGTCCTATCTCTCAAAGGGAGTAAGACACTTATCTCCATTCAGGATTCACAGCTGTGAACTGTCTCCTGAAGTTAAGCACCTATGCTGTTGTTTGCAAGGAAGAATGGCAGTTGCTCTTATAACCTAGTTTGTAGGGCTCTCCGTCAGCATGTGCAAAACGTTGTTCAATTCCCCTTAGGGTCTAATACAGACAAAGGATTTGCACAAAGGTCTCACCTCTCAGGTGAGAGACCTAACCAGTGCCCTTTTGATTATTTCTTACTCATGGTCTTGTCCGGTGGCTAGTTAATTATATATATACAGTGGAAAAGCTTCAACACAAGAGATTGGGAAAGCTTCCTCAAGAGTATTCCATAACCCAGTGGTTTTGCACTTCCCTGAGAGGTGGCATACTCATGCCTCATTCTTTCTTCCTATCAGGCAGAGGGAAGGATTGAACTGGGCTTTCCCACACTCTAGGCAACTACCCTAACCTCTGGGCTAAAGGTTATACGAAGGATGCCGCTACCTCCTGCCCATCCCCAACTGTTTTGTGTGGTATGTCTACTAGATTGGCCTCCACAGGCAAGAGGGGTGGGATGATGATTACTTTGTGAATCCTGGCGGGACTTAGGTGCTATCACAACCTAGACTGCTATATACATACCCAGCTGCTGAAATTTATGCACCCTGGGGCCTTTAACTGCAGAAATGTAGGTATCTGCAGGGTTAGGTGACATCTGAGTGGGATTTTCTCAATGCCAATAGTGCCAAAATGTTGGACTTAGGTGCTTCAAGTGCCAGTTACGTGCCTATGTCTCTTTGTGAATCTGGCCATGCTTTTCTCTTCAATCTTAAACTTTTTGACTGTCACTTTTAAAGACACTTTCAAGGAGCTCTCCACCACTTGGAAGTTAACCAAATTGGTTCATATCATGACTTTTGCCTGAGAACACTTAAGACACCTGAACTGATATTTTCCCTGAGTCATCTGTAACAGAAATCATTTAGGCAAAGTCCTATTATTACCCCCACAATCTAGGACACTCCACCTATACCCTACCAAAGGCTCAAGGCATGGCCTGCTTAATGTAGGTACCCTCACCCTTTCCCTACTGAGGGCTCGGGGTATAAAGCACCTACCCATGGGGTTCTGGGAGAAACCTGGTCAATTTAAGTACCTGGCCTTATCCACAGGGCTCAGGGCTCTAAATGTCTGCCAGATATTTTCACAATGAAAGAGCCTTACACAGCTGTGCTCTAAACACCTATTTATTAGCAACACACACAGAATGCATATGCCAAGCAAATATCCTATGCTCACCACTCCTGATATATAGACAAATTTCACCCAGTGGCCAGTCAGGATCCACTCGTCTGGGGGTTCCCGGCTATGCCACTGCACATCATGGTCATGCAGAAGGATAAGAGTTCTAGCAGCTTGATTATGAACTGCAGACCGGAGATGGTCTCCAAAGAGCTTTGTTTTTCCATTTCCATTATATAGACAAAACTAGCTACCTCCTTTAACTCTGCTAATCCTACCACATTATTCAATACCCCTAGACAACAAAATGTAACCAGTCACCCTGGTACCTATGTTTCCTCCTCCCTGCTCAAGTCTTTTTTTACATTTTATCTTTCATGCCCAAATTGTTACTTATTTATGTCTTTCTTTGTTTGTGCACATGGTCAGCATAAAAGTTCACTGGTCAGAGTTTATCCTATCTATTTTTCCATTTGTTGGGTCTCTCTGTATCCTCCCAAAAACTTTCCAGTGCCTGGGTATCTCTACTTCACCATCCTGGGTGTTATATTTGTTGTTAGGGGCATTCCTCAGGTGGGGGTGCAGTAGCATTTTTTCTTAATTTCAGTGGTGAAATCCCTGAGTTTCACCCAAGGCTGGTCACAGCTAGTTTAGTATGGGTGTGAGTTAAATCGCAGGTTTACACTGTACCACTGAGGCTCTATTCCCCTGACTTGTAGGCATGAGAATTTTTGCACAGGATGCCACACCTTCATAAGCCTTTCAAGATCAAAGAGCCGCTGTTCAGCCTGCGAGTCTTGTCAATTTAAACCTACATTAGCAATTAAAGGATGAGTTTTCAAATGACATTTTGTAGCAATCTTAACAGGAACAAATGAGGCCTTCTGAGAGCTTTTAATATACTTTGCAAATGTTCACAGTGGATCTGCATAAAAATATTTACTACAGGTATTCAAACTCTGTGATGATTCATTGAGTTATATAACACAAACCCTGTAAGGCAAAAAAACCAAAAACTGGCTACATTTATTTAACAGTGCCAAATGTTTCTTTATTTATCATGAAGTATTTCTTTGTTTGTGGTGAGTCCTAGGGTATACCACAAACATTCATGTCCTAGAACGCAGGTTTGTAGAATGTCTACATTAGAATTTTAAAATGTGTTAACTATTTTGAGGACTACAAACTTTTGTCTAGGAAAAGCCATGTCTATAATAGTTTCAAAGGTGTTATTTTAAAAGTGATAGCTAACACATGTTTACGGACTAATGTTGACATTAATATAGTCCTGTTTAAAGAGGACTACATTCACACGGACTAGGAACCTTTCAGTTTGTGGCCTCAGTGTCCACAAAGGCAGCACTTACAGTGGAGTACCTTGTTACACACTCAGGGCTTGTCTACACTGGCACTTTACAGCGCTGCAACTTTCTTGCTCAGGGATGTGAAAAAACAGGGGTGTGAAAAGCCGTGCTCCCAGGGCTGGTAGCTACGCCCCTCATGGAGGTGGGTTTTTTAGAGCGCTGGGAGAGAGCTCTGTCAGCTCTCTGCCACGACTACACAAGCCAGGTTAAAGCATTGCTGCTGCAGCGCTTTAAGATTGCTAGTGTAGCGCAGCCCTAAGTCTGAGCTGCAGGCCAGTGAAGACAGGCCCTAAGAGTTTAACTAACATGTGCTAACTAAGCTTTTAATGGTCTACTCTGGCAAGGCATACTGTTTTTAATACCATCTTACTTGACCAGTTTCTCACATGTTAAAGAACTGTTCTTTATTTACACTAGACTATTAGAACATGCGCAAGCAAACACGTGCTCACATAACACCTTAAATTCTAGTCTAGACAAGGACACCAGGATTTTAACGTGTGCTAGCTAACAAGGTTTAAAAATGAACCTTTTAGACTAGTGTAAACAGGCTTGTTTGCATGTTGATGAACACAACTAAGCCCAAGCCTCTTCACACATGTTCATGAGTTGGCTTCACCATACCCCTTTTTACACCGAGTTATTGAGAGTAAAGGAGAAGACATATAAGGGGCTTCAGACTAGAGCTGGATTAAATTTTTTGCACAAATAATTATTCACCAAAAATGCAGTTACAGTCAATCAAAACTATTTGTGAATTTGGCCTGATCAGTTTCTACTGGGAAAAATATTTTATGGTCAGCTTCAGAAAAGAGAGTTCATGCCCCCTACTTACAACATAATGCCCAGTGCTTAGGGAATTTGCCTGGGAGGTCGGAAACTGGTGTTAATCCCAAACTGGAGCAGTGACATAAACTAAGATCTTCATCCCTCCTAGGGGAGCATTCTAATCATCAAGCTATTAGCTATTCCAGGGTGGCTTGCTGTCAGGTTCTCCTGTTGAACCTCTTCTGCTTTGTATAAATATTTAACTATGCATTGAAGCAGGGACTTGAACTCAAATCTCTTTGTGGCATGTGAGAGCTCTAAGCACCATGCTATATGATAGTCTGTTCTACTTTGTATAAACACATAAATATTCAGTGGGCCAAAGAGAGAGAATGACTCTCTAGCATGGTGATTAATGCACTCAGCAGGGAGGAAAGAGATGTTGATTCAAATTCCCTCTTTCTGCTTCAGAAGCTGTCTGGAATGAAACATCAAAACATACTTTTCCTGTTTGCTGACAAAATCCTGAACATTTTCAGAACCAAAACTGAATGGTTTTTTTCTGATTCTTCAGTTTTCTGGCCAAACCTAAAAATTCAGTTATATGTCCAGCTGTCCTTGAAACTTACTGCTATTCATAGAATCATAGAATATCAGGGTTGGAAGGGACCTCAGGAGGTCATCTAGTCCAATCCCCTGCTCAAAGCAGGGCCGATCCCCAACTGGTCATACAACTGCTTTCCTTAATCTTACTTGCATCCACACATAGCTTCTGCACCACGTGTGCCTGAGCACAAGAACTTTGTAGTCACTGCTGTACACCATGTTAGGACTTGCCCTATTGAAGCTTTCCTAATGTTACTCCAGAAAGCCCCCTCCCCCTGAATTCCAAAGCTGAACAACCCTCCAAACTTGGAGACATTTCTGACTTGGATTAGCATCCAAACTTTGTGACCTCCCAGTCTGTATCATTTTAAAATTCATTTTGCAATGTATAGTAGTCAATTTATTATCTATTATTTGTATTACAATAGCATTTCAGGAACCAGTTAGAGGCCAGGACCCCATTGTGCTAGATGTTGTACATATACATTAGAAAAAGTTTCTATTCTGAGAAGCTTACACGCTATTATATGTGCACATCTAACACCTGATACATTTTTGATAAAAACAGTAAGACTAATATACCGTTTTAATATGTAAAATATCTTTAAAACATATTTTATTTTACCATAATATATCTTAGTCATTATATGTCTGACTTTTTATTTCAGGCTCTCCTTGTCTTTTTATGTTATACTTGCAATTGATTGTCACTATATGCCTGACTCTTGTGTCCAATCCTGTTTCAGAATTATACAAATAATTTGATTTTTCTTGTAGCTAATAGTTCACATATGATCCAAAGACATCATGTAGCTGTGATGCATTTTGACAAAGAGAAGGAAAGTGTACAACTGGAAGAAGTAATGCTGCAGAAGTAATGCCAGATGTATAGTACTGTTATATAATGTAACTAAGTAATCATCCAAGATAAAATATTAGCAATTCAAACTGGCTATTTGTTGTGTAACATTCTGCCAGACAGGTGGGAAACAACAAGGACCAGGTTCAATTGCTAGGGGTTACTCTTAGAATTATAAAACAAGACTGGCTTGAGCCCCCATTCAGAAATATGGGAAAACTACATGCCTCCAATGGGTACCTCTAAAAGATAATATCTCTCCACTCGCAAGTACTAAGTTTGTGAATAACAAAAAAAAAAAAAAATACCTCTCACCCCAACCCCCCTCCCCTACCCCCCAATTTATTAAGGGGAGAGGAAACTCAGCATTACTTTTGGAAAACACTGCAACAATGACTCAAAAGTATGTAAACAATAAGCAAAACACCCATTCCACAGTATCTTGGGCAGTAGTCCTTTGCCTCAGTTTCCCACCTTGTGGGGTGAAAGCCCAATGGGCAAATGGCCCTTTAACACACCATTCCTCCTTTCCCTCTGCTGCACCCAGCTCATAGTTTGTTGTCCAAGTCCCAGGGTCCAAGGTTACAATCAGGTGGATTCACCTCTAGAACTGGGGCAGGTGGGAGGGGGTGGTTGGTACGAGTGATTCTTTGCCACTGCTGCTGCCTCTTGCCACTGTCACTGCTACCACTGCTCTTCTGTGTCTTTTGTCTAGTCCAGTCCAGACCAGTCCAACAGTGCCACAACCACCTCATCCAGCTATTAGTAATTACAGTTCTAGTATTTTCTGGGTAGGGAGTGCCTTTGGTGCTCCATGTCTCACCATGCTGTCTTTCGCTACAATGACATGTTCTGAGGTTCCCCCTGCACTGTCTTGCATTTCTTTAAACACTGGAATGTGAGAGTTAAATGACATCTAGGGATGTGAAACAGAATTCTCACCACCAAGTAGGAACACCTATTCCCACCTGCTCTCTCTCGCTTTTACTTGGATATGGCTCACTACCCCACACTTAGCGAGTTAGCTGTACATTTTGCTCACACCTCAATGAGGTCCTATTAGTACAGTCTGGCCGCCCATTAGTCATACAATAAGGATAAAATCATTTCATTATCCTTACTTAAGTGAATTTTAACACAAAACAACCAAAGTTGATCATCTTGGAAAAGTAGGTAAGTCTATGCAAATAAAGTGTGCTCACAAGATCTTTTCCTTCAGTTCATCAATAGATCACTGGCTTACAGTTATTTATATTTATTTATTGGGAAGGAGGTAACTAGTGGTATGGAAGTTGAACCTGTTCTGAAGCTACCATTAGCAGTAGATATGTTTGTGGAGGATTGTCAAGTTTGTTCAAGCAATAAGTTTTGAGACACATTTTTCTCATTAACTTTTAACTACTCATGTGCTAAGAATCATACACTGTCAGCTTTGATCTAGACCTTTAAAAACATAGTGAAGATCTATCTGAACCACAATAAAAGATAAACATAAATTTCATTTACAGACATTTTGCACGTAAGGTCTAATAAATTACATAAGAAGTTACCCAGAAGGAAACAGGAGTAATTTCAAAATGTTGCATTGAGAAAACAGCTTCAAAAACATCCAGTAAAGAAAGTCCTTCAAGACAAACGTTAGCTCTCTTGTTTCCAGTCTGTGTTGCTCAGCCACAAAACACCTAATCTAGAAGAGGAGGGAGGAGACAGCCTACCCATCATTGTTGTGGTTCTCTCATGTAAAACTGACTGATCAATTGTATCTTGTCAAACAGAGATAAGAGTAAGAAAGATAGCAATGGGAACATTGTGAAGAAACATCTCTCTAGTAGATGATAGACTCAAGATTATTCAGGAACCAACAGAGACAATTAATTTATGACATGCAGTTTTCCTATCCAATACATAACCATTATTCTGCACATTGTTACAGAAAATTGAACAGCATGTTGGTTAATCCTGTATTTCATTATCCTGTTCAAAGAGAAATGGGAACAGTTATTTCCATGCAGTTCAGCCAAGTATACAAATGAGGTAGGGGTGCAATCATTTAACAAGACCACATTTTAAGATCTACAGTATATTCCATCTGTTTCATATCAGGCATCTTTATACACAGTTAATGAGGTCTAGATAACGAGATGATGATCTATTCACTAACAATTTCCTTATACTCATTTTCTCTAATGTTTAAGTCCAGCAAACACTTTAAAGTAAACAAAATCAAAATCTACACATCTAGCCTCTTTAAATAAAGCAAAATTAGTCTTTTTTGATTATTAGTTGTATAATTATGTAGCCTTTCTGACAGGTACAAATGGCAACAAAGTAGCTGGGTTCAAAATATTCTGGGGCCCTTCCTGAAAAATAAATAGAACAATGGCTTAAACCCCTGCCCAGGGCTGTACTCTCATTTTTAAGTCTTGGAAATAAAATTCCAACTTCCCTGGTCACCTTTGCATGTGTCTTTTCCTCACTGCTTGCTTTTTAACATATTCACAAATGACCTGGAAAATTGGGTGAACTATGAGGTGGCAACATTTGCAGATGATATAAAAGTACTCAAGATGATTATATTCAAAGCTGATTGCAAAGATACAAAGGGATGTCACGAAATTGGATGACTAGGCGATAAAATGGAAGATCAATGTCGATAAATGCAAAGTAATGCACATTGGAAAATATAATCCCAACAATACATACAAAATGATGGGGCCTAAATTAGCTGTTACAACTCTAAAAAGAGATCTTGGAGTAATTGTGGATAGTTCTGTGAAAACATCTGCTCAATGTGCAGTGGCTATCAAAAAGGTAATGCAACGTTAGGAACCATTGGGAAAGAGATAGATAATAAAACAGAAAATATCTAATGCCATTATATAAATACATGGTATGCCCACACCTTGAATACTGCATGCAATTCTGGCCATCTCAAAAGATAATTGGAAGAGGTACAACTAAGAGCAAAATATATATATATATATATATATATATATATTAGGGATATGGAACAGCTTTCTTATGAGGCGATTACAGATTGGGACTGTTCATTTTAGAAAACAGACAACAAAGGGGAGGTAATGATAAGGTCTATAAAATCACATATGGTACAGAGAAAGTGAATAGGGAAGTGTTATTTACCCCTTCATATAACACAAGAACAAGGGGTCTCCTGGTTAAATTAATAGTAAGTAAGTTTAAAACAAACATAAATAAGTACTTTTCACACAATGCAGTCAACCATTGCCACTGGATGTTGTGAATGTCAAAAATATAATTGGATTAAAAAAATAATTAGATAAGTTCATGGATGATAGGTCCATCAATGGCTATTAGCTAAGATGACCAGGGATACAACACCATGCTCCAGATGTCCCAAAACTTCTGACAGCCAGAAGCTGGGACTGGATGACACAGGATAGATCACTTGATAATTGTTCTGTTCTCTTCAGTCTCTCTGAAGGATCTGGCACCACAGGGTTTTCTGTAGTGCTCATTATTATAGCAGCAAATACAACAACTCTGAGATACCATATCATTAGTACAGGGGTGGACCAAATGGCTAATATATTTTAACATATTTCAGCCTGACAACTTTGTTGATATGTTCTATCCTATTCCCTCAATGTTTATCTGGTTATTAGCTTGTAACAGGGCACAGACTGTGCTTTCCTATATTTTTGTACACTGCCCAACACATTTTGAGTGCTATATATCGTAAGTTAAATGTACCTTTAAGTGGTGTAATGAAGTTGTCATGGCTAAGTTTCACTAAATCAGAAGTAACTTTGGTGTCTGTATCAACTAACTATTGTTGGAGGCTGAACTCATTGAGATTGAATGGGTCACGTTAAATTCAACTGAAATGAATGGAGTTTTATATGTGGAAGTGAAACCCTTCTCTTTAATTGTCATTTTGTTCTCTCTAAAATAAACCTCTTTATTTTTCTAAGACAGTACAGACCTGTCTGTCATGACAAGGGCTTTTGTTTAGCATTTAGTATGTAGACACATGAAAACAAAAACTTGGAATAAGAGATTGGAAAATCATTTTACTTTCTGTATTCATTCTGCAACATTTTGAACATACAAAAATATGAATACTAGGTCCTAAATGTTTTCCTGGATGCACTTTGGTAACTATGTGAAGCTCGACAGGAATTCTTTCCATGACAGTAAGCACAGAACTCGGCACTAAAGAGGAAGAGGAAGAGGAAGGAAAGAACCATTTCTGGCTTCAAGACTAAGCTTGATAAGTTTATGGAGGGGATGGTATGATGAGGTAGGCTAATTTTGGAAATTAATTGATCTTTGATTATTAGCGGTAAATATGCTCAATGGCCTGTGATGGGTTGTTAGAAGAGAATTCTTTCCTGGGTGTCTGGCTGGTAAGTCCTGCCCACATGCTCAGGGTTTAGCTGATTGCCATATTTGGGGTCGGGAAGAAATTTTCCTCCACGGCAGATTGGCAGGAGCCCTGGGCTTTTTTTGCCTTCCTCTGCAGCGTGGGGCACGGGTCACTTGCTGGAGGATTCTCTGCACTTCTGTCAGGATATAGATATTCAGGCCTGCCTGTAAAGGCCTATACTCTAAGAATTTAGGTGTATTCTTATCACTTGGCTAGTTAGAGGTATAAAAGAAAGAATCAAAATCAATGTCTGCCAGTGTAAGGTTCTTCCCTTGCTGTGACAGTCTGAGGCCCTGTTCTTAGGCTAAGATCTTTGGCTAAGCAACAGAGGCAGCCATAAGCTGGTAGGCGACTGGTCACATCCTCACATTCCAAACTAGTCACATTGAAAGAAGGTGCTATTGGGCTGTTAGGAATACACTCCTGTCCTGATAATGCCTATCACCTCCAGAGAAAGGGCAGTGCCTAGAAAATGTAAAAGGAAACTTAGTTTGATAGCATCCTGTCTAGCAAGAACTCACTTATCAATAGCTGGGATGAGAAATCCTCATTTCTGTGTTGTTCTATCATTGTAGTCCCCATTTCCCTATTGTATGTCTGTATAATCTCTGTCTGGTTCTGTGATTGTTTCTGTCTGCTGTGTAATTAATTTTGCTGGGTGTAAACTAATTAAGGTGGTGGGATATAATTGGTTACAATATGTTAGGATTGGTTAGTTAAATTTCAGGAAAATTACTGGTTAAGATATAGCTAAGCAGAACTCAAGTTTTACTATATAGTCTGCAGTCAATCAAGAAGTGAGTGGGTATGTGTGTGAGGGGAAATGGGAACAGGGAATGGGGGTGGGGAAATTGGAATCATGTTTAGCTAAGGGCAGGAATGGGAACAGGGACAGAGGTGTAAGGCTCTGTGGTGTCAGAGCTGGGAAGGGGGACACTAAGGAAGGAACCTGGAATCATGCTTGCTGGAAGTTCACCCCAATAAACATCGAATTGTTTGCACCTTTGGACTTCATGTATTGTTGCTCTCTGTTCATGCGAGAAGGACCAGGGAAGTAAATGGGTGAAGGAATAAGCCCCCTAACAACCTCAAAGTCTTTAAACCACGATTTGAGGACTTCAATAGCTCAGACATAGGTTAGGGGTTTGTTACAGGCAGGGCCGGCTCCAGGCACCAGCATTCCAAGCAGGTGCTTGGGGTGGCACTGTGAATTGGGCGGCAGTCCATGTGCCGTCAGGGCGGTGTCTCATCTTTCCGTGGCAACTTCTTTCCTCAGGCTGCCGCGGTGGCAATTCGGTGGCAGCTTTCGTCTGCAGGCTGCTCCGGCGGTAAATCGGTGGCAGCTTCTGTCTTCAGATGTCCTGCCTGGGGCGGAAAAATGGTAGAGACGGCCCTGGTTACAGGAGTGGCTGGGTGAGATTCTCTAGCCTGTGTTATGCAGGAGGTCAGATTAGACGATCCTAATGGTCCCTTCTCACCTTAAAGTCTATGATTCTAAGAGTCTCATCTTAATTTGCAGGTGTCTGTGGTATTTGTAGTGCTCACTAATGATAACCAGAGTTACATACATTATTCCCCATATCTACACAGAATATATCTTTACATTATCAGCAGGCAAACCTTATTAGGGTGGAGCCATTTCCCCCCTCTATTCTGCTTACTGGCATGAGTGGCTGATATTTTTCACCATTAGCTAGATGCATTTTATGTATTTATTTTTGTGATGTTATGTCATCAGAAATTGTTATTTTCCTTCAGTTACTGAGGCGGTAAAGTAAAGCTAGAATAAATTTTTAAAAACCACTGCTTTATCTTTGCATTTTCAAAATGTAAGTTGCTTCAGTAATATAATTTTCATTTCCATGACTCAAAATTTATGGGCACATCAAAACTGCTTTTCTATCTCAACATGTGAGGTTTTGGGCCTGCCACTCAAATGTCCAATATAATTTCCCATCATGGCTGTAAAGGCACAGAAGGATCACATTAATCAATATAATTTTTAATTTTGGAAATGACCAATTCCTGTTCCATTTCTTATTATCACTCTTTTTTCATTTCTGAAAATAGCAGATGTTTTCCCTACCTTACTCTTGGAAGAGTTTTCATAATTTTATATGCTTAGCAAGGAAAAGTGAAATTTACAAAATCTGAATAAGAGAGCATGCTTGAAATTAAAAAAAACAACTGAAACACAATAGTCAGTTAAATATGATAATTAATATATGATTCATTGTAATTCTTATGGTATTTGTGGATACTATCTCCTATAGCAACACTTTCCACTTCCTTTTCTGCACCTCCTTTCCTTTGTGGATTTGTACTGTTCCCTTGTGCACTGATGCCAGTGAACGATTTCTGGGATTGCAACAAAGTGAAATAAGCACCTCTTCTAATGATTCTGCACTTTATGTTTCAATCTTTACAATCTGTGTTAAATTCCATGAGGTAGTGATGAGAAACACATCCCTCACTCTATTGCTTAATTTTCTTCAGTACATAGTACTTCATGTTTAAGCTACCAGTCTATTTTTATAATAATCTTTTAAAGAGATTTCTTTCTTTAAAAAATAATGGATCTGATTATAATCTCATTTACCTCAGCTTTACACTGATGTTCGTTCAATGACTTCAGAGAAGGTGCATCTGATTTACACTGGTGTACCAAGAGAATCTGCCCCAACATCTTCAGTTTTCCTAAACCCTACACCTCACAGCATGCTTGTTTGTTATTTATGAAATGTACATTTATTCTTGCCTATCATTTTACAGGTGTCCAAAACCAAAGCACAGAGCTTGATATAGTTAACATATATAAAAAATTCTGTGAGATAAAAATGAAACAAGGAAAAAATGCAGTTTACCATGAAAGAAGGCAATTTCAAATAGCCTACCTAACAACAAGTGTCATGAAAAGTGGTCATTTGGAAAAACACACTGTGCAAACACACTCCTAGGTTGTAAAACACTGATCTGCTGTTGAATAGATGTACCATAAACTTTCCAATTCTGGCCATATTTTGGTACTTTATTCCTAAAAGCAAAGTTAGTAATAACAAATAAATAAAGCCCATTCCAAAAACAAATGACAGGCTATTTGTCATGTGTACATACGGGGACTTTTAAGAATACATGATTATGTAAAAATATATAGTAGTCCTTCAGCACAGGGATTTTGTATGGTCCAAAGCGGAACGCCTTGCTCAAACAAAACTACTATTAAAGCTAATGGAAGTTTTGCCTGAGTAAGTTGTTCAGGACTATGCTGATAGAGCTGTTCTTCCTTGAGATTTTAAATGGGGTAAACAACAGTAGATTGCCAAAACATTAGCTATGTCATAGCAGAACAAGTATGAGGATGTACAAAGAAAGACTGTTTCCTTTAGTTTGTGTCCAAGATAAAACTTCAAACATTGGAGAAAGGCACAACACTCAGAGGCTATAGTGAGATATAAGCAACATGGTTGACAATGAAAAAAAATGTTTATTCCCAGCCTCATCACTTGTGACTATTTCAGAATCTATTTTTTCATGGTTGTAATGTGATCCTTCGCTAACCAGCAATCTGTGTGTAAATCCTGCCACAACCACGACACTCTCACAGTCTCACACTCTCACAGGGGGTACTCAGGGTTGTGAGGCACCTCAGCACTACTTGTCCTTAGTGTGACCCCGTCTTGTCTGTGCCTGCTGTGGCTCAACTCCCTGAACCCAGCAACCTCTTACCACAAGCCCTGACTTCCAGGTGTACTATATTGGTGAATTGATTAATAAATATTGATTATTGATTAATCTCTTAGACCACAGGGGTCAGCAAAAGGTTTGATTTCCTGAGGGCTACAGTACCAGAATATTATCAGCATCATTAGAATGAAAGACTCTGGAATCATGTGAGAAACAATTGCAGTTTATCAAAATCTCTTTAATAACAAATCTACTGAGCAGCTAAATAATCACAGAAACACTAAATTACAATAGCAGACAGAGGAATAATGTAAAGTGCTTAGCTCTATGACTGCTATCATTCACACCTCACATTTCTGGCTGGGGGACCCTGGTGTGTCAGTCATCATCTTGGTTCATGTGTTGATTAAGCACTGTAAACCAACACAATCAAAGCCCCATTTTACATATGGAATAAACAGAGAATGGGAAGGCACCAGAAGTAAAACCACAAAGTGCTGTCTTGTCTCTGGGTGGGGAGGGGAACAAATTTTGAAGACTAGAAATAGAATGCAAGGAGACATTTTGTTTTCCATTCACTGAGGAAACCCCTTGAAGAGTGGGAGGTGGGGAGGAGGAAATGAATGTTTAGATCCTGATTTTGACTGAAAACCAGCAGCTCTGTAAAAGATTGAATCCTTGGGGACCATCTATTCTATTCTATTCTATAGGAAAGGTAACCATTGATAAGTGTACATCCAAGTTTGTGGTTTATGTTTTGTATTATGTGTAACCATTTCTGTTTCCATTATTAGTCACTTATCTCATAAAACTTATTCTTTAATAAAAAAAATTATGATTGCTTTCACTATAATTTTATCTCAGTGCTGTGAATGTTGTGACAGGCTCAGGCCAGATGGCTACAGGAGAGTGGGGTTTTTGTTTTGTTTTGTTTTGTTTTGTTTGGCATGAAAGTTTGATACCTCTCCGCCTCACTCTCATGTACTATTTTTTTAATTTCATGCTCATATTACAGACAGCACCATCTAATGGCTCCAGTAAGCACCAGGGCCCCATTGTGTTTGGTGCTGTAGAACCAGAGAGGAAAACACAGTCCCTGCCCTGAGCAATTTACACACTAAGGACCTGATCCTGCTAACCCAGACTGTGACAGGGTCAGGCCAGATGGTTACAGGAGAGTGATCCTATTGGGATCCTGGAAGTGGGCGGGGAAAGGCCGCCCACTGCTAAAGGATCCCCCCCACCAGCCTAAGAGAGGGATCCACAGGACCCTGGACACCAAATGATAGAAGGCAGATATATTAGCCCCAGGTTAAGTAGGTCCCTTTTCCCTGGGTAAGGTATCATAGAATATCAGGGTTGGAAGGGACCCCTGAAGGTCATCTAGTCCAACCCCCTGCTCGAAGCAGGACCAATTCCCAGTTAAATCATCCCAGCCAGGGCTTTGTCAAGCCTGACCTTAAAAACTTCCAAGGAAGGAGATTCCACCACCTCCCTAGGCAACGCATTCCAGTGTTTCACCACCCTCTTAGTGAAAAAGTTTTTCCTAATATCCAATCTAAACCTCCCCCACTGCAACTTGAGGCCATTACTCCTCGTTCTGTCATCTGCTACCATTGAGAACAGTCTAGAGCCATCCTCTTTGGAACCCCCTTTCAGGTAGTTGAAAGCAGCTATCAAATCCCCCCTCATTCTTCTCTTCTGCAGGCTAAACAATCCCAGCTCCCTCAGCCTCTCCTCATAAGTCATGTGTTCTAGACCCCTAATCATTTTTGTTGCCCTTCGCTGGACTCTCTCCAATTTATCCACATCCTTCTTGTAGTGTGGGGCCCAAAACTGGACACAGTACTCCAGATGAGGCCTCACCAATGTCGAATAGAGGGGGACGATCACGTCCCTCGATCTGCTCGCTATGCCCCTACGTATACATCCCAAAATGCCATTGGCCTTCTTGGCAACAAGGGCACACTGCTGACTCATATCCAGCTTCTCGTCCACTGTCACCCCTAGGTCCTTTTCCGCAGAACTGCTGCCTAGCCATTCGGTCCCTAGTCTGTAGCGGTGCATTGGATTCTTCCGTCCTAAGTGCAGGACCCTGCACTTATCCTTATTGAACCTCATCAGATTTCTTTTGGCCCAATCCTCCAATTTGTCTAGGTCCTTCTGTATCCTATCCCTCCCCTCCAGCGTATCTACCACTCCTCCCAGTTTAGTATCGTCCGCAAATTTGCTGAGAGTGCAATCCACACCATCCTCCAGATCATTTATGAAGATATTGAACAAAACCGGCCCCAGGACCGACCCCTGGGGCACTCCACTTGACACCGGCTGCCAACTAGACATGGAGCCATTGATCACTACCCGTTGAGCCCGACAATCTAGCCAGCTTTCTACCCACCCTATAGTGCATTCATCCAGCCCATACTTCTTTAACTTGCTGACAAGAATACTGTGGGAGACCGTGTCAAAAGCTTTGCTAAAGTCAAGAAACAATACATCCACTGCTTTCCCTTCATCCACAGAACCAGTAATCTCATGATAAAAGGCGATTAGATTAGTCAGGCATGACCTTCCCTTGGTGAATCCATGCTGGCTGTTCCTGATCACTTTCCTCTCATGCAAGTACTTCAAGATTGATTCTTTGAGGACCTGCTCCATGATTTTTCCAGGGACTGAGGTGAGGCTGACTGGCCTGTAGTTCCCAGGATCCTCCTTCTTCCCTTTTTTAAAGATTGGCACTACATTAGCCTTTTTCCAGTCATCCGGGACTTCCCCGGTTCGCCACGAGTTTTCAAAGATAATGGCCAATGGCTCTGCAATCACAGCCGCCAATTCCTTCAGCACTCTCGGATGCAACTCGTCCGGCCCCATGGACTTGTGCACGTCCAGCTTTTCTAAATAGTCCCTAACCACCTCTATCTCCACAGAGGGCTGGCCATCTCTTCCCCATTTTGTGATGCCCAGCGTAGCAGTCTGGGAGCTGACCTTGTTAGTGAAAACAGAGGCAAAAAAAGCATAAAAAGGTAACAGGAAAGGTTCCAGAACAATCAGGAACTTTCTGGAAACAATTAAGGCAGACAGGCTGATTAGAACACCTGCAGCCAATCAAGAAGCTGCCAGAATCAATTAAGACAGGCAGGCTAATCAGGGCACCTGGGTTTGAAAAGGAGCTCACTTCAGTTTGTTGTGGGCATGCGAGGAGCTGGGAGCAAGAAGCTGAGAGTGAGAAGGCATACTACTGGAAGACTGTGAAGTACAAGCATTATCAGACATCAGGAGGAAAGTTCTGTGCTGAGAATAAAGAAGGTGTTGGGAGGAAGCCATGGGGAAGTAGCCCAGGGAGTTGTAGCGGTCAAGCGGCTGTTACAGGAGCCACTGTAGACAGCTGCAATCCACAGGGCCCTGGGCTGGAACCCAAAGTAGAGGGCAGGCCCAGGTTCCCCCCATCCCTCCATCCTCCCAACTCCCTACTTGATACTGGAGGAGTTGGCCTGGACTGTGGGTTCCACCAGAGGGGAAGGTCTCTGGCCTGTTCCCCGATCCACTAGGTGGATCAGCAGAGACTGTGGGGATTGTTCTTCTTCCTTTTCACCATGCTGGCCAGTGATGAGGCTAACTGAGTGAACGGCAGATTTGAGCCATGGAAGTGGCCAAACTGAGGGCTGCCATGAACCTCTGAGGCAAGCAAATCAGCCAATAAGCACAGGACCCACCAAGGCAGAGGAGGAACTTTGTCACAATGTATATTGGAGCTGAACCTCAGACAGGTGAATTTGCATCCTTTTGTCTGGCAAATCCTCTGTCGTCCCTGCCTGGGACACAGATTTCAAAACATATTTTCAGTGCATATACTCAACTCCTTAAATATAATCTGTACATACATTACACAGTGATTATATGGATCTATATGACAGACTTTTTACTAGATATCTCTCTTAAGTGTCTTTGGACAAATTGTATGAAAGCATTATGTTGGGTGTAGTGAGTTTGTCAGGTCTCTTTGGAATTGTTGACACTGTGTAGTGAATCTTTTGCCTGCTGGCACCAGTGGGCCTCTATGTCTCATTTACAGTTATTGAAATACAAAAGTTTTAAAGATATTGTATTATTGTCATGAAAAGGCAAGGACACATCTGGACAAAATTGAGAGAAGCCTGAAACTAATAGAATGTAACGGTGATGAAAGTGGCTCCAGTGAAGAAATGGAGAAAGTTATAGCATGGAAATGAAATAAAATAAAATAAATAAAATAAAAACCAACCAAAACAAGCTAACTCAGGTTATGGACCCTGGCCCTGCAAAAATGAAGCACGTGCATAACTTCACTTACTTTGATAGACTCATGGACGTTAGTGGGAGTACTCACATAAGCACGTTCACAATTTTGCTCAAATGTCTGCAACACTGGACCTAAAATATTAAAGGGTGAAATCCTCACCCCATTGTAGTCAACAAGATTTTTTCTATTGATGTTAATAAGGCCAGGATTTTACATGTTTTTTTCTTTCTTTCCCCCCTGACACTAGACAATTATAAGATCAGAGCTTTAATTTGCAAACAATTCAAATATGGGATCACAGTGTACCTTTGTGTCACAGGGTCTATACACCCCAAGCTGGTTTGGAAAACAAAAGATTAACACAGATACTGCCTGCCTGCTCAGGCAGAGCTGATTGGCAGCCCCACAGCAGCTAGGAGGATTAAAGGGCTGTAAAGCAGGTGCCTGGGGTGGCTGCTCAAGAGGCAGAAGGACTGTGAAGAGACGCTCCTGTCAAAAACTTTGAAGATGCCATAAAAGCCAATGCTCTAGGAAGATAGAAACCAAACAAGATGCTGGAAAGCACACAGAGGTAGCAAGCAGCATAGGGACCAGCAAGGGACTGGAGAAGGATCAATTCTGGATGTTCTAAACAAGGGCTCTGAGCTGGAACCAAGTGCAGCAGAAGGTCTTGGATTCCCCTATCTCTTTCTCAAACTAAGAAGGAAGAGGAAAAATGGTCAAGGACTAAGAGTGTTAGACAGAGGCTGAAGGAAAGACTCAAAGACGGTTGGCCTTTGAGTTCCTTATTTCTAGACTCATCTGTTAACCACAAAAGGGAATAGACTGAGCAGTGCTTTAGCCAAGAGCTAGATCACATAAGACTAAAGACTGGCTGGGCTCTAGAAGGGCTGGGGGGAGTGTGAGACTGAAAGGACTCCTGCAGCGCTGCACCTGGACACAGAGGGGCAATCTAGAGATGAGGGCCTGCTCCTACACTTAGCAATCAAGTGCACTAATGCACACTGACTAGTCAACCATTATATTTGATACTTTAAAACACAAAACCCCTTGTAACAAAGCGAGAACTGCTAGAGCTTGGCTAGCATCATTATTTCAATTTCTCTAAAGAACTGAAATTGGTTTCTATGGATATTTTTTGTATCTTGTTCTAACAAATTTGTTGACACTGTTTATATCATTATGTTAGCTTATATTATCCCCAGACTCCTTATTACCATCACTGCAATTTTGGTTGACAGTGGTAATGTGTTTTCTCCATTGGACATATAGTCTATCCAAGAGGGTGCACCTCATGACAGGTAGCCAATGCTTTTATTCAGCTCAAATATTAAGAATCAATTCAAGAAAAAATATCCCAATAAGAACTTATTGAAATGCATAATATTGTTCACTATTTTTTGGCAGTTAGCATTTCAGCATCTTCATACATTACTAATAGTTTCAAAAAGGCACTGGAGGAATGATACCATATTTTAACTAAATATAGCTGAGATTTGTTTCACATTTACCTTTTAAAATAAAATATTTGTCATCAGAATATATATCTTCAATATAAAACACACTGAAACCATTCATGTATAGTTAAGATATTCTGGCTTCCTCTATGGTAACTGTAAAATATATTTTATAACATGCTTCACTGTAGGAGGTACAGAGGCTCTCAGTCCTCTGCATTTTTAGAAGCAATATTATACCATCATAAAATATCTATTAAAAGAAGGTCAGGGTCAGGCTTTCAACCATCCCTCTCTAACTCACCCCCCACCCCCAGACATGATTCAGGATACAGATTTTTATGCAGAGCTCATAGACAATTCCAGTCTTACAAAACCCAGGAAAGACATAGACACACACACAATTAAACAATAAAATCAAATATGCTTTATAAAATAAGTCTTTTGCTAGAAAATGATCAACAATTAAGAATTTACATATCTTCTTGTAACCCAGCATCACTTCTTATACTCTCAATAGTAGCAAAATGGTGGCACAGATGGTTGCAATCCGGATAGACTTTCTGTGTAGCATAGCTGTCATTGCCTTCTATCACAGATGCCCAAACTTCACAACACCCACACCCACTTAGCATCTTGTCAGGATGGCTGATGTCTGCATCTAATTAGTATATCGATATAGGAACATAGGAACTGCCAGACTGGATCCAACCCAAGGTCCATCCAGTACAGTTTTATGTCTCTGATAATGGCTAGCCCGGATGTTTCAGAGGAGGATGGAAGAACCCCACAGTAGGCAGAATCTGCCCTGCTCCACACTCTCTCATTCTGGTCTCTAATGGTGAAAAATTGGCTCAAACCCAGAAGCATGAGGTTTAATATCCATTCTGAAATTGTTATAATTAATTATGGTAATTCAGGATATTCTTTATATCCGTATAAAGATCCAGTTCTTCTTTGAATCTTGCTAAGTTCTTGGCCTCAACAGCTCCCTGTCACAATTTAGTTTTAGGTCTCAAAATAAACAGTCACAATATTTACTTTTATGTACAATATACCTTCCTTGTCGGATTAACAGAAATTACTTGTTGGTTGATTTTGCCAGCAAACTAACAAAACCACAAAGGCACTCAAGAGCCCTTAGAAAGCGAGAGATGGCCTGGTGCTAAATTCTGCTTGTAAAAATGCACACACAACTTATTGGTTTCAATGGAAGTTGCATGCGTCATCAGGCAGAGTTTAACTTTAGGTGCTGTTTAACTATTAGAATAAGTAACGTCCAAGGAATGTATCTACATATCTAAGATGAATATTAGGGATATATGATAAATGTGAATGACCTCTTCAGAATGTATTTTTGGATTCTAGGTGCTACATTTGAACTTCCTACTATATTTTGTGTACACCTCATCTTTTATGATGTATTAACATCATCATTCTGAAACAAAACTGTAAGGCCTTGTTTATACTTGTAGCATTGTGGAGGGTAGGTATAGGTACATGCCATGGTGAAAAGCAGGAAATGTCCACACTGGAGTGTTTAGCTACCGGTGACAGTGAAAGGCTCTGATAGGGGTGAGGCAGCAGGCCACTAAACGCTAAAAACAGCAGTGTAGACAAGGAGACACTGCTTCAGCATGCACAGACCTATGTAGGGTATATATCCTAAGGCTTTGGCATGACTGTACTCTGCTTGCCTATGTACCACCTTGTCAGCTATGCTGATATTTACACCTATACTAGGAGATTTGCTGAGTCTATACTCTGAATGCCACAGTAAGTGTGGACACAGCCTGAGACAACAGCTATTGGTATCTGTAGGCGTTTATGTTCTAGGGAAAAAAAGTGCTTTTTTAAAGATAAAAACTACGGACCTAGGAAATATACAATATGTTGCGGCCAGTTGACTATGGTTGGATACAAGTGTGCATGTGTGTGTGTGCGCATCCCTATACAGGTGTCATTAAATCCTGTTATGTGGTGAGTGTAAAAGGTAATTATGGGAGCGACTGTGTTATTGCCTTTATTAAGCCTCTTAAAAGAATTGGTTGAATAATGAAAATTTTGTTTTCAAACATTATAAAGCATGATCCAGTTAAACCTGTTTGTACTCCCCAGGTGGACAATAAATAAGGTAAGAAAGAACATATTGTTATAGGTAGGGTGACCAGACAGTAAGTATGGAAAATCAGGACAGGAGGTAGAGGGTAATAGGCACCTATATAAGACAAAGCCCTGAATATCAGGACTGTCCCTATAAAATTGGGACATCTGGTCACCCTAATCATAGGACAGTATACATCATAGGGTAGTAAACTGTTCAAAATCTTCCGAAAGTGATGTGAATGAGTCAGAAAATCATGTAGTGAGGTATGTGCCAATTACTATTTCCAAATTAGCAGAATTTTAAATAGAAGCACTTACTGAATAGGGATAATTTTGAAGAAATTGATAGCAATGATTTTACAAGGAAGTTCTAAAGAAACAGAGCTCAATGCAAAACTAAGATGTTATTGACTATTTAGAGAAGTTTGTGAGACAGTGTCCTTTTTTCTAAAAGGAGAAAGGGATGATCCTGGCAGAAAAGAAATTCTTCCAAAAGTACATAGCAGATATCTAGGTATTGAGAAATGTAAACAAAAATAGTTTGTTCTGACCTGGGTGTCTAGATATCATGTCATAGTTCAATATGGTGCTTGTAATGTCTCCTACGGAGCACCAATAGTCACCTCAGGATCATGATATTCAAGAGAAGATATAGCAAAAATTTGGAGATGGTTTATTTGACTGAAGCACAGAAATATATTTACTGTTAATTGATTACTGTTCTGAATTAATTAGATATCAAAACTAACAAAAACTATGAAATGATGGTCATACATCACACCAGAGTTTGTAAGTCATGGAATGCCAGGAATGTTAATTATAGATCCCATTTCTGAAGCGCTAAATTTCAGGAGTTGACTAAAACATGCTAGTGTTAGCACACAACTTCCCTGCCAAAATATACCTAAGTTAACAGAATGGTCAAGACAGCTGTTGAAACAGTAAGACAGTTCTTAAGAAACCTATTTTTAATGTGACAAAAGATCTATGTTTAGCCCTGTTGTATCTTACAAATATACCAATAGAAGGATTGTCACTCAAAGCTAAGTAAATACAACATCTACAAATACAACTGGAAGAAAAGAAAATGAAAGAAGGTTTGTCTATGGTAGTCAAGAAAAATAATTGTCCAAATAGACATCTAGGCTACTAGTCCACCTGAGAACAGATAAAAATAGTGAATATTACAGTAGAAATAGATAATCCGAGGAACCTGAAAAATTGACAAGATGTACTTGACGGATCTGAAATATAACATTCTGTTGGTACAGTAAAGTTGAAAGCTGGGTTCCTTACATGGCAGGTAAAGAAAAAAAAATTAGATCTGTATCAATGGCAGAGAAACGTTAGACACCAGACTCACCAAATCCAAGTAGTTACTAGCAGAAGCCACAATATAATTAGCCCAGACTGAGGTGTATTATCAACCATGTCCTGAGGGAGGAAAAAGTCTTTATACAAACAAAACTGAAATACATCTAATTAAGAAACTGTGAAAAGTATTTCAAAGTCTAGTGGCTAGTTATGCTATGCTACTTCAAAATCAAAAGTTTTGACTTAGCAGAATTAAAGTACTTAATAAGAAGAATGTAAATACTGTCATGTTATTCATATGGGAGTGACTGTGCTAATGTCTCTGGTAATCAGAGAAGACTTCCATTGACTTCAATGGTCTTTGGATTAAGCCACATATGAATACAATGGAAATTTCTCTAAATGGTGGCTAAAAATATACCAGCTGTCAGAGTTTCTCTTGTACTTCTTAGGAGAATAGAAAAGCCATTATAGTTTTAAAGTTACAGGGCAATATTAATCAAAATTGCTTTAAAAAGTAGTGTAAAAGAAACATTTAATAGAAGTAACAGGTGAATAATTGATTTAGTGATTTGTTCCTGCTCAAGGTACGATCCAACATAAGATGATTTGCTGCAGAAACACCTTTCCCGATGTTAGTAAACATTCCTTCCTTTTTCATTTGGACAGTTTTGATGATTCTTTTTCACATGGATAAAAATGTGATAAAGAGATAGGCCATCTATTTTGGCTCAATACCAAGTATTTAAGCTTCATATCAAAGAGTTTTTAATAGAAGCTGGATCTAATCCAATACAACAAATAGAAAGCCTTACGTGCATTTAGCAGTTTCAAAAGATCCTGGGTTAAAGTCACTGGAAAATGAATTTGTCTCTTTATTCACAAAATAAGAAGCAGAAGTTCAAGCTTCGCCACTTGGCCCAGACTAGACATGGCTATAAAATAGGTTGGGGTTTTTTCAGCAAAAAAAAATCAAGATTTGAAGATTCCTTTGTCCCAAATCATGATGAATAGTCAAACTCAGGTTTTTTTTCCACAGGACGGAAGACAGAAAATTTCATTTCAGGAGAACCAAAAAGGAAAATAATCTGGTCTGCTGGCTGCCAACTAGTTGGGTGGGCAGTTGGGTTGCCTGGTTCCATGAATCTGGCCAGTCAGGGATCCAAGCAGACCAGGTAACTGACCGCCCAGGAAGTCAGACAGCCTTGGGGGCCCCAAGGAGCTAGCCAGCCAAAAAGCAGGCTGCTGGGAATACTGGGGAGCAGGCCAGCATGGGGAATTACCACCCAAATGCCAGGCAGTCTGGGAACCTGGGGAGATATGGCTCTACAGCAGACCACTAGTTTTGTCACCAGGAAGTCTAGCAGCCTTACCAGAATTTTCCTAATAATCGACATATTCCTGCAGAATGTTTTGGTTCCATCAAATCATCATTTTCCAATGGAATACTGTTCTGTCAGAAAAAGCTTGTCCAGCCCTAGAAAATACCTTGACCTTGAGGAAATATTTGTAGGGAGAAGACGGTGGGTCAGTCCTAATGGCACTCAATCCATGGCCTCCATTATAAAACTGCCAACAAAAGTTTTAATCAATGGACTGATCATCAACAACTTGAAAAAGTTCCAAAGTGTGATAGCTCCACCAAGAATGTATTGTTGGAAGCGCCACAAACATTTTAATCTAAAAACTATTCATTGGGGTATCTCAGCTGCCCTGTGTTGCTATGGCAGCTCACATGGGGGGCGGGGAAAGCTAGTGCAGTCACCAGAGAACAGAAATTATATATTCTCCACAACTGACGCTGCTAAACAAGCAAGCCACATCATATTTCGATAAGTGAAGCTTCAATTTTATATTTGTATTGCATTGCATTAATCCAGTTGAGAGGTTCCAAAGGAGAGAATTAGTTTAAATAATTTAGATACATGTTAAAGGGAAAAAAAATGCTCTTTGGGTCACTGATACCACCAGGGACTCCAAGAATAGTCAAGGATTCAAAAACACACCAATGACTTTCCATAACAAAAGGAAGGTGTCTCTCTCCAACACAGGGCAGTTACCTATTTCATTTGCTTTCTCTTCCTTCTTGCATCACTTTCTTTTTGTCTGGAATCCCAACCAAGCTGATCTTTCCGAACCCCAATATCTCTTAAGAACAAAGGAAGCATAGAGAGGACTCCATCTGTGTGCAGTCAACACAATGTAGTTGTAGTGCTGAATATGGTTTAGAAGCTCAGAACATCTCAATTACCAATAGTGGCCTTCCATGCATGTTGACCTGGAGGGAGTGATGGAATAAAACACCTTCCAACCTCATGAGAGTCCTTAAGCGAATGAGTTTAACATTACCCTTTTAGACCTCTCTGAGGAGAAAAGCAGAACCACATAAAAGAAAACCAGAACCTTAAAACTGTGTGATGGGGCGGACTGGCCCCGCACTGGGAATGAGATGGTCAACACTTCCCTGCTGGCAGAGGAAGCCACACCCCTGAGGCTCTGCTGGGCATGCTCCAACAGAGAGTCAAGTATAAAAGCCTGCAGAGCTGCTCAGTCAGGGCAGGTGGCTGAGGAAGGAGAACACCCAGTGGAGGCTCCAGCCCAGGAGCAGTGGCGACTCGTACAGGAGAGAGCCGAGGGGCCAGGAAGTGGGACCAGAGACTGGCAGCTGTGGGAACCCCTGGGAGCCCCAGGGGCTGAGGAACCTGAAGACCCTGATGCCACAGGGACTGCTACATTTGGAGAACTGGTAGAAAGTGATCCAGGAAAGGGAAGGGAGTGGTATCTCCCACCACTCTAAGGGCAGCATGTTGCGGTAGGATTCCTCGCTGACCGGGGCGGATGACGCTGTCAGTGACACGGCCCTGGGTTGGAGTCTGGTGAAGGTGGGTGAGCCTGGGCTCCCCTACCGGGGGTCTCTAAGCCCCCCCCCATTTTGTGATGACATAGTTCACTGACCCCTCTCTTACCTCAAAGGAGATAGATGAACTCTGGCCGCTGAGCTGCACTATCCTATGAGGGGAGGAGGACTTAGAGGGACTCTGGTCCTCAGGCCACCATGCTTTAGGAGTGCACTATAGAGACTCTGGCCTCTAGACCACACTATCCCACCAGAGGAAGAGAGTTTTGGAAGACTCTGGCCATTGGGCCATGCTGCTTTAGGAGTGCACTATAGGGACTCTGGCCGCTAGGCAGCGCTATCCCACCATAGGAAGAAGATTTAGAGGGACTCTGGCCATTGGGTCATACAGCCCTGACTTCCGGGGAGGTTGCAGAACCATCATAGAAGCCAGGAGGCGTGGTTAACCTCACCTCCGCTCTGAAATCGAAGGGGTTGATGAGGTACAAAACCCGCCACACCATGCAAAAACACCTGCTGCTGTATTATCATCATGAACCACTTCTCCTTTCATCAGAGACCAAACAATTTTAAAAATAATATAAAACAACCCTGAAGGACTTTCTACTCCCTACTCCCCTTCCCTTAATAGGTGAAAAGGGTAAGGTGAAGGTATAGGGAGAATGGGATCAGGGTAGGGAAAGGGCAGAGGACACCAGTGAACCCTTGGTTATGAATATCCACAGTTTATTCCTCCTAAGGAGAGAGTCCACAGACTCAGTAAGGAGGCAGTTATAGCCATGCAACTGGAGTAGTAGGTCCCAGAGCAGTCCATTGCTTCTCTGCAACCTATAGGCTCCTCCTCTCACAGCTCTAGTTCCCAAAGAAGTTACCAGTCCCAAACCCAGCTTCTTGGCCTCTATCATGGACAGAGAATTTGGGGCTTCATTTTTAATAGGCATTGCAATTAATGTTAACAGTTAAAAATAGAACATTTTCACTATTTTTTTTTGTTTAACATAAAAACTTAAGAATGTTCATACTGGGTCAGACCAAAGGTCCATCCAGCCCAGCATCCTGTCCTCTGACAGTGGCCAATGCCAGGTGTCCCAGGGGGAATGAGCAGAAGAGGCAATCATCAAGTGATCCATTCCCTGTCACTCATTCCCAGCCTCTGGCAAACAGAAGCTAGGGACACCATCCCCGCCCTGCCCTGCCTAATAGCCATTGTTGGACCTATCCTCCATGAATTTATCTAGTTATTTTTTGAACCCTGTTATAGTCTTGGCCTTGACAACATTCTCGGCAAAGAGTTCCGCAGGTTGACTGTTTGTTGTGTGAATAAATACATCTTTCTGTTTGTTTTAAACCTCCTGCCTATTCATTTCATTTGGTGACCCCCTAGTGCTTGTGTTATGAGAAGGAGTAAATAACATTTCCTTATTTACTTTCTCCACACAAGTCATGATTTTATAGACTTCAATCAGTTCCCCCCTTAATCATCTCTTTTCCAAGCTGAAAAGTCCCAGTCTTATTAATCTCTCCTCATACGGAAGCCATTCCATAACCCTAATCATGTTTGTTTCCCTTTTCTGAACTTTTTCAGTTGCAATATATCTTTTTTGAGATGGGGCGACCACATCTGCATGCATTATTCAAGATGTGGGCATACCATGTATTTATATAGAGGCAATATGATATTTTCTGTATTATTTTCTATCCCTTTATTAAAGATGCCACAGATTCTGTTTGCTTTTTTGACTGCCAATGCACATTGAGTGGATGTTTTCAGAGAACTATCCACAATGAACTCTAAGATCTCTTTCTTGAGCGGTAACAGCTAATTTAGACCCTATCATTTTATATGTATAGTTGGAATTATATTTTTGAATGTGCATTGCTTTGTATTTACAAACATTGAATTTCATCTGCTATTTTGTTGCCCAGTCACCTAGTTTTGAGAGATCCTTTTGTAGCTCTTCGCAGTCTGCTGAGCAGTTTTGTATCATCTGCAAATTTGGTCACTTCGCTGTTTGCCCCTTTTTCCAGACCATTTATGAATATGTTGAATAGGACTGGTCCGAGTATAGACTCCTGGGGGACACCACTATTTACCTCCCTGCATTCTGAAAACTGACCATTTATTTCTACCTGTTGTTTCCCATCTTTTAACCCAGGGGTAGGCAACCTATGGCACGCGTGCCAAAGGTGGCACACGAGCGGATTTTCAGTGGCACTCACACTGCCTGGGTCCTGGCCACCGGTCCGGGGGACTCTGCATTTTAATTTAATTTTACATGAAGCTTCTTAAACTTCTTATTTACTTTACATACAACAATAGTTTAGTTATATATTATAGACTTATAGAAAGAGACCTTCTAAAAACGTTCAAATGTATTACTGGCATGCAAAACCTTAAATTAGAGTGAATAAATGAAGACTCGGCACACCACTTCTGAAAGATTGCCGACCCCTGTTTTAACCAGTTACCAATCCATGAGAGGATCTTCCCTCTTATCCCATGACAGCTTACTTTGCTTAAGAACCTTTGGTGAGGGACCTTGTCAAAGGCTTTCTGAAAATCTAAGTACACTGTATTCACTTGTTCTCCCTTGTCCACATGTTTGTTTGACCCCCTCAAAGAATTCTAGTAGATTGGTGAGGCATGATTTCCCTTTACAAAAACCATGTTGAGTCTTCCCCAACAAATTATGTTCATCTGTGTGTTTGACAATTTTGTTCTTTACTACAGTTTCCACCACTTTCCCTGGTACTGAAGTCAGCCTTTCCATGCTTCAATTGATGGGATCACCTCTGGACCCCTTTTTAAAAATTGGTGTCACATTAGCTATCCTCCAGTCATTTGGTACAGAAGGTGATTTAAATGATAGGTTACAGACTACAGTTAGTAGTTTTGCAATTTCACATTTGAGTTCCTTCAGAACTCTTGGCCGAATACCATCTGGTCTTGGTGACTTATTATTGTGTAGTTTATCAAATTGTTCCAAAACCTCCTCTAATGACACCTCAATCTGGGACAGTTCCTCAGATTTGTCACCTAAAAAGAATGTCTCAGGTTTGGGAATCTCCCTCATATCCTCAGCCGTGAAGACCCATACAAAGAATTAATTAAGTTTCTCTGCAATAGCCTTATCATCCTTGAGTGCTCCTTTGGCATATCGATCATCCAGTGGCCCCACTGGTTGTTTAGCAGGCTTCCTGCTTCTGATGTACTTAATTTTTTTTTTTTGCTATTCTAGCTGTTCTTCAAATTATTTTTTGGCCTTCCTAATTATATGTTTACACTATGTTTGCCCGAGTTTATGTTCCTTTCTATCTTCCTCACTAGGATTTAACTTCCACTTTCTGAAGGATGCCTTTTTGCCTTTCACTGCTTCTTTTAATATGTTGTTTAGCCATGGTGGAACTTTTTTGGTTATCTTACTGTGTGTTTTAATTTGGGGTATACATTTAAGTTGATCCTCTATTACGGTGTCTTTAAAAAGTTTCCATGCAGCTTGTAGGGATTTCACTTTTTGCACTGTACCTTTTATTTCTGTTTAACTAACTTCCTCATTTTTGTGTAGTCCCCCTTTCTGAAATTAAATGCTACAGGGTTGGGTTGTTGTGGTGTTTTCCTTGCTACTGGGTTGTATGTTGAATTTAATTATGTTACCAAGCAGTCCAGCTATATTCATCTCTTGGACCAGATACTGTGTTCCACTTAGGACTAAATCAAGAATTGCCTCTCCTCTTGTGAGTTCCAGGACTACCTGCTCCAAGAAGCAGTCATTTAAGGTGTCAATAAACTTTCTCTCTGCATCCTGTCCTGAGGTAACATGTATCTAGTCAATATGGGGATAGTTGAAATCCCCCATTATTACTGAGTTTCTTATTTTAATAGCCTCTCTAATCTCCCTGAGCATTTCAGTCACACCATCCTGGTCAAGTGGTTGGTAATGTATCCCTACTGCTATAGTCTTATTATTAGACCATGGAATTATACCCATAGAGATTCTATGCTAGAGTTTGGTTCATTTAAGATTTTTACTTCATTTGATTCTACAGTTTCTTTCACATATAGTGCCACTCCCGCAGCAGGATGACCAGTCTGTCCTTCCGATATATTTTGTACCCTGGTATTACTGTGTCCCATTGATTATCCTCATTCCACCAAGTTTCTGTGATGCCTATTATACAAATATCCTCATTTAATATAAGGCACTCTAGTTCACCCATCTTATTATTTAGACTTCTAGCATTTGTATATAAGCACTTGTCACTTTTTAGCTGTCTGCCATTACATGATGTAATTGAATAAGACTTTATTCATTTGACTGATTCTTATCAGATCCTACCTTTATTTTATCATCTTCCGTCATCTCCTCCTTACTAGGATATACAGAATCTCCATTAATAGATCCTCCCCTAAGGGATGCCTCTGTCCGAACCACATGCTCCTCAACACCTGTTGGCTTTCCCCCAGCCCTTAGTTTAAAAACTGCTCTACCACCTTTTTAATTTTAAGCGCCAGCAATCTGATTCCATTTTGGTTTAGGTGGAGCCCATCCTTCCTGTATAGGGTCCCCCTTTCCCAAAAGTTTCCCCAGTTCCTAATAATTCTAAACCCCTCCTTTCTACACTGTCGTCTCATCCAGACATTGAGACCCTGCAGTTCTGCCTGTCTACCTGGCCCTGCTTGTGGAATCGGAAGCCTTTCAGAGAATGCTATCATGGAGGTCCTGGACTTCAGTCTCTTACCTAGCAGCCTAAATTTGACCTCCAGGACCTCTCTCCTATCCTTTCCTATATCATTGGTACCTACATGTACCATGACAACTGGCTCCTCCCCAGCACGACACATAAGTCTATCTAGATGTCTCAAGAGATCCAGAAGCTTTGCACCAGGCAGGCAAGACAGCATGCGGTTCTCCCAGTCATCGCAAACCCAGCTACGTTTCTAATGATCAAAACACCCATTACTAATACCTCTCTTCCTAAAAACTTGAGTTCTCTTGCCTGGAGAGGTATCCTCAGTGCGAGAGGATACCACAACATCATCTGGAAGGAGGGTTCCAACTATGGGATCATTTCCCTTTGCTCCAGTTGGATGTTCTTCTTCCCTGAGACTGTCATCCTTCTCAACAGTACAGAGCCTGTCAGACTGGGGCTGGGAGCCATTTTACTGTGTCCCGGAAAGTCTCATATGTACCCCTCTGTCTCCCTTAGCTCCTCCAGTTCAGTCACTCTGGTCTCCAAAGCCCATATATGGTCTCTGAGGGCCAGGTGCTCCTTGCACCGAATGCACACATACGCCACCTGCCCACAGGGCAGGTAATCATGCATGCTGCATTGGGTGCAATAAACTGGATAACCCCCACTCTGTTGGTGGACTTCTGCCAGCATTCTCTTTTTACTCCTGAAACTCGTTCCTTTGTTGTTGTTTTGTTTTTATCAGAGGGTGTTTTAGCCTTTAAGTTTAAAGAATGTTAAATGTATCAGCCCCCCACACATGCACTCCCCCTCTCATCTCCCTTGCAAAATTCCTGTTAGCCTCTCCTGTTCACTAGCTCCTCTGGTCCCTTACGAGCAGGCTTTTTAAAGCCCTGGTCTCTCTGAGTAGCCCCCCCCCCCACCCCTGGCTAAGGGTTAATGGGTGCTAAAGGGCTTAGGGATCAAAGCCTCGTTAAGAAGCTCTCAGTCTTGCCTAGCAGGCTGGTAGGCTCAGCACACACACGGTCAGCACACAGTCCCCCAAACAAACAGACCACACAGTATGTTTCAGTCAAGCAGCAAGCACATCACAAACAAACACACACACTATACAGACAACAAACTTATCCCATGGGTCACGTAATCGTTCCTCCTTCCCCTGGAGAACTCCCTCGCAAAACTTGTTTCTCATTATGCACTGATTGTGTTAAACACCATCCAGTCACAACCTGCTAACAGCATAATTTCAGCTACTGCTGTTTAATAGCTTTTTTCCTGTTATTGAAATAAATGACAAATCAAATTACAATGGAATGCTTGTGCTCTCACATTGTGTATAATCAAGAGCAATACATTTGAGAGTGAAAGTTCAGATAACTTTTAAATTATGAAAGATTCCAGTGGATTTGGGAGATTTATTATTTAACATTAAAAAGTTATTTTAAGGGTATCTTAATTTTTATAAACAGACACATATTCTGTATGGATGTTCAAAGAGCTGGACTATTCAGACAAATCAGGATGTGAAGAACAAACTGTGAGGGATGGAACTAATCCTTCCTCCCCAGGGACAGCAAGGATTACTCCAGCACAAGGAGCAGCAGGAGAGGGCGAGGTCCAGTCAGGCTTCCCTTCCGTAGACTCTAGTTTGGAGGACTTCTCCTGTGGGGTCACGAGGCCTCAGCAGCCCTCCTTTACATGGACTGGGGGGAAGCAGAGAAGGGTTGAAGCTTGCCCTGGGTA
This sequence comes from Eretmochelys imbricata, assembly GCF_965152235.1. Lineage (NCBI taxonomy): Eukaryota > Metazoa > Chordata > Testudines > Cheloniidae > Eretmochelys > Eretmochelys imbricata. The sequence continues at coordinate 87,595,639 of NC_135572.1, read as the reverse complement.
GCAGAAAGCACTTTCTCAACATATAATAAACAGTCAGGCTGGCAAGGTCCAGCCAGGGACCCTCAATCCCATTCCCATCTTCACAGGCTCTGGATGCCATTGATAAGATCAGTCTCTTCTTTTACAGTTTAATCTCTGTTTTCTATGTGTTCATTGGATGTTTTCCCTAACCTACTTTTTTAACTCTCCATCAGTCCAGGTACTTATATGGCCCACACCACTATAATGAATTGGAAGATGTTCAAATACTAGCTATAAAAAAAAACAAAACATTTTCTCACCCTTCTCCCTTACCATCCCTCTTATGTCAGCTTTACTCCCATGACCTCTGTGCTCCCATACATCCTTCATTCTCTCCTCTTCACCTTTTCACTTTTCTCCTGCTTCTATGACTCTCCCCTCCTTCCACTCCCTCTCACCGAGCCCTGCTACATGCCTGAGCAATGGAGACAACTAACAGGTCCTATCTCCAGGAAAGAGATTGTAACAGATTCAAGGTCTGTGGAGCCTAGTTTGATTTTGCTATGAGAAGAACTGGTCTTTTGTTTATATACTACATGTTTTGAAATTGTTTGACAGCATTTTTTTTTTTAAATGAAGATTGTTTGGACTAAAAGCCTGTTGGAAAATTCTGAAAGGAGTATGAATAGCTGAGAAATTTTCCATGGACTAAGACATTACAGAAATACCAGAATCCCACAAGGGAGTGCTGGTTTTTGTTTATATGTTTTGTTGGTATTTTGGTCTCTCTCTCTTCCTTAGTCTTTTTTTTTTTTCTTCTTATCTTCTGCTGTAAATTACAGATTAATATATATCAATCCTACTGAAACTGAGGCCAGGGTGTTTCTTGTACTTTAACAATATATCCTACTAGGTATATTGGATTTGCTTTTTTCTTTTAATCTAACCTTGGCTCCACTGGTTCCTGCCATGAGGAAAGAGAAGGAAACTGAATCAAATAGCTGTACCTAATCTTTGCACCAGATTTCCAGCCTCACCTGACCAGCGGTCCACTGCTCCCAGATTCCCGAATGAGGTGACAGTGCTCTGGCCCGAAGTAGCAACATCACAACAATATACTGTAACAGCTGCTTCCCTGCTTCTTTTCCTGCTCTCCTGCCTTCTCTTGTTTTGTGTTTACCTGTCTGTTTGGTTAGACAAACTAACTTAACAAATCAACAGCTGTTTCAATAAGCTCAGTATGTTCTTGGCAGCCATGTTAACATTTCCATAATTTAAGGACAAAAAGCAATTCCTTGTGCAATTAGGTTAACAAAGCAGGTTTACATCACAATGCTGAGAAATTCATCCTTAAACTATGTTTAAAATATCACACCTTCATGTCCCCTTCCCCCCATAAATTCAACACTGGTCATAGATGGTGGAAAATAGCATCCAAATAGTCCATAAAACAGGAATGGTCTTTTGTTCTGTAGCTGTACAATACCTAACACAATGGGGCTGCTAGGCACTACTACATATGTAAAAATGATTAAGTAGAGAATCGTCCTGATCACTTTACTTATGCTGTACTTCTTTCCCACACCAGTTTTTTGTCTTTTATATTTATTTTTCAATTGTAGGCTCTTCAAGGAAGGACTGCATTTGTTCAGGGCCTAGCACAAAGGGGCCTTGGTATGGATTGGTGTCTTTGGGAATCACCACAGTATAAATAACAAAATCACCACCAGCACTTCCTTCTCCCCAGTATCACCCCAGAGAATCTTTGTTCTCAGCTGCAAATACAATGGGGAAAAATAATATAAAATATCCAGTCTATCACTGGTTGCAGAAGACAAATATTCGTAAAAGGGAATTGACCCATAATTAATGTTATGAAGCGGGGTTAATGCATAGTAGCACTGTATTTATGTAGCATTGGCCTTCTTCAGGACCTTAAAGCATTAATTTCCTTGTAATTAGACAGATACAGACTCTTCAATTTGTACACACTAATTGCTACATTTTGCATTGTTTATTATAATTTTCTTATAAAGCTGCTACCATTTGTTGCTAACTGAGAAACAGGATAGTCCTTGGTCAACAGAGGGCTTTGCTGATAATTTACTGAGTTTGAAATGGTAATTTTAGGCTCACCACTTCCCCAGTGCTTCAACAATATGACAGATAACAGAAGGTCATACTCAGCAGGTATAGTCTGCATTTTTGATTTAGCACTTTAAGAGGTGTGTGAATGACTGGACTATGGCTCACTGCAAGACTCTCTAATTTGTTCCAAATTATCACAATTAAGGAAAGAGCTTTAAAGCTTACATCATTACACAAAGCCTGCATTTAGATTGATAGTCCTCTGCCTTGGCATTTTTAAATTAGATTGTTTTAGGGTATTTTTTCTAAAGAAGAGAAATTATATAGTAATTGGTCAGTGTTTGTGCTGCTGTACTTAGAGACGTGTCACGGCTCCCATTATAAACCCAGGTTTCAGAGTAGCAGCCGTGTTAGTCTGTATTCGCAAAAAGAAAAGGAATACTAGTGGCACCTTAGAGATGAACCAATTTATTTGAGCATAAGCTTTTGTGAGCTGTAGCTAGTACTCCTTTTCTTTTTGTTATAAACCCAGCTTTTCAGGGCTGTATAATTTATCTATGAAATTTTGCTCTAGACTAAACCTTGGCATGCTAATCATGTGTGTCTATTTTTTTTTAAATTATGAGTTTAGGGGAAAAAAGCTTACTGGCTTTAAATGGCTTTTTGCACTAATCTTTGATAATTAAAATAAAACAGGCTATAATTTAAAAATTGACATGCACTGATTCTGACACTTCTGCCATGGTAAACTCTCAGTAGGATAAAATCAGTTTTCCAATTTTTTTTTTAATTCCAGATTTGGGATCTTCTCTTATGAAAAAACAAAAACTAAGTTTTTTTCTCATTATAGATGGAGCAAAATTCCTGACATGTTTAAGAGAGCCTGTGTCTCAGCAGAGAGACACTTTGGCAGTGTTGGTTAGTATAATGGAAACATGACTTTCCTTGATCAAGACCACTAGTAGGCCTAGTTTATTACAGGTATAGCATCTGTTATGTGATTGAGGCCTGATTTACAAATAAGAACAATGGAAGGTTAGGGCACTGTCTTGTATAATTCTCCCCCACCCCACCCTTTTTACAACACAGTCGGGGATCTAGATAAAGTCTCTTGTCTTTTTTATTCCCCTTGATCAATTGATTCAATTATCCTTTGTCTGACCCTTCTTATTTCTTCACCAGACAACGGTATTCAAGAAAAAGCCTGCACTAAACTGGAGTTTAAGCTGAAACAATATGTGCCCTTTTTGTATGTGCCTCTGTCATTGTGTATCCTGTAATGCGTGCCTTAAATGCCTTGTGCAAACATGTGTGTGAAAATGGCTTTGCTGCAAAAAAGTCTTGATCAGCTAAATTGCTCAGAAAGATCAGGGGCATTGACTATACCAGAAAGAGGGAGTGTGAATCTTTTACAGCTCTCTACAGAAACCTTTTTGCCATATTTTCACAGCACTGCTTACTACACTGATTGTTACAAAACATTGACAAGTACAGCATATACCATTACAGCCTACCTGGCACTTCTTGAGTTATCTGTTGGCTTCCATCTATCATCTTGCAATGAATCATCTCCTTGACCGCATCTGAAGTCATTTACTTTAATGTTTATTCAGATCTGAACACCTACAAATTTTCAAACTGAAGAACTACATTTTAAAAAAGTAAATAAATAAAAAGGAGTGCTCCAGTAACTAAATTCCTCTTTGCAATACGTGGCTATTTAGAATTATAGAAGCATTTTATAAAAGTGTTATTTTTGAAGTGATCAAGTTTAGGGAATATGCAGTGTGATATAACTTTATTGTACTGTTTTTAAATTTATAGGCATCATTATAAAATAATAAAGATCATAGGGTTATACAATTTCAACTCCAAATAATATACTTCACTAATTTTAAGTAAAAAAAAATATAGCAAGATCCACTCTGAATTTTAGCCTTAACTCTCTGATTTTATGTATTATATTAATTATTATTATTATTATAGTAGTACCTAAGACCCCGGTCAGGAATCAAGCTTTTTTGTACTAGTCACTGCACATAAATGTTACAACCCAGATGCTGCATGTTTAAATCAGGGCCTTTGCTACCTACTGGAAATATATATATATAATTTCCTTTGTTGAGAAAAAAAGGATATAATAAATGTCTCACACTTACTCCAGAAAAGAAAGATATGTAAGAGGTCATAAGATATAATGCAGATTTCCCTGCAACATTTTCACATCGAGAAAGCAGCAGGGCAATCACCAGCCCAGAAAGTTTCACTCTTCCTTTTTGTGAACAGGTAAAAGCTGAGAACAAATGTGATTTGAGGACCCTGTTACTATACTGAGCATCCATTTATATCCAATTATATGCACTTCCACTAAAGATATATGTACACCACAGTATATTGTATCTCCTTACAATCATTTTATTTCAATTTATTTTCAAAACCATAGGTATTTTAAAGGCCATAATGTTAAGTGTTTGTCAAATAGTTCATGATGGTCCACTATCAACAAAATATATATAATCAAGATATATATGCAATCTTTTTACAATAGGGCAAACCTAATTAGAAAACTATTAATGTTAGCAAGATAGAGCCATTAAAGATCCTTATACTAAGACTTAGAGACCTTCCAGTTCACCTCTAAGTGACCAGATAAACTCCTTCAAAATTATTTTGCATTAAAGTATCAATACATAGACACAATGAGTCATCCTGATAAAGCATTATATAATTTTCACTATTTGTTGGTTGTAGTGACAACTGCATATGCACAGTAATCCATCTTAAACTGAGATGAGTCTCACTTGTCCCTGTGCTACATTATAAGATATTAGGTTCCATATAAAGCCAGACTATGGCTGATCTTTGCATCGGTGGGCAAGGTTACAAAGGGTACAACTCCCCAAACTTTGAGCCCTCCTGGAAAGGCTCCAGGTAAAATTACAACCCCTGAACACTCCACAGTGCAGAGACTGATTCCTTCTAGTTCCTTGTTGAAGCAGATAGGCAAAGTTGGAATCATGGGCCTAAAGCAGACAGACAGAAGTTGGGACCATGGCCTCATCTTCCTTCCACAACTGCCGGACATGCATAAAAGGGCCAGCATGCAGCATCCATCTAAGGGAACATGTGGTCCTGCAGTTGAATGCACACGCATGCACCCTGTGGTCACAGGGAGTCCCCGGATATTAACAGAACTCCTGCTCTTACACACAGTAAATTGTAGGACTGGGGCCAGCATGTTGAATTGACAACATTCAAATAAAAGAGTAGAGCTAGGGATGTGATACACTTTTATCCCTTCTATTGTTTTAGCCCTTAGTATACAATATTTCCAACTAGCCCTTAAATTTAGCCTTCTCTTATTTCCAGCATTTCTTTGTCATTATTACTAACCTTATGACACTATGTATCCCAACTCTCTTCCATTTGCCCTTCATGTTTAACCCATTGTTAGTTTCGGTAGTGATTTTTAACCCAATATATCCTCTTACTAGTCAAAATGTCCACAGCCTCCGGTCATCCCCCTCCTCCTTCAATTCTACTATTTTATGCTACATTTCAATTTTGGATCAAATATTTATGGCAGTTATGTGTCTCTGAAAATTATTTTAAATAGAACAGAATTAACAGAATTGCTATAATGCTAAATGACCGGACTTTGCTTATAATAAATTTGAGATGGCATATTATGAATAAAAAGACGAATGTATGTACACGTAGTAATTTCAGTAAGCCATTACCTTTCTTTAAAGCCATTCACACACATTAAGAGAATTAAGATATTATTGGGAAATTAAATTTGTAATATGCACTGAAGATTTTTAGCCCATTTATACCTCTGAGATACTTTCAGTTCATGGAAGACTCATCCCCTAATTTCTTGATACTGAAATACAAGACACATTGAAAAGCCTGGGATTTGCAATTCCAAAATGGCATGTTTCACCAATAAAGATCAATCCTTCTTGGCTGTTCAAGTGGCCAGACTTTAAAAAAGGGATGGCCTGAACCAAATTCCACTGAAATCAACTCTCATTGACTTCAAAGGGCTTTGGAGCACATCCATAATTCAGGTGAGGATGCAGAGCCAAGATCACTTTCATAGCTAAGAGTGATGATTAATATGCACAAGGGGATGTTTCATTAGCTTTCAAAAGAGTGGCCTCCATGTAAAAGCAAGCAGAAAAAATGACCAAAAAAAGACGAGAGAATACAAAAATTGTTCAGTAAAAAGAAAGGAGACGTCAGATAAAAGAAAAGAGAAAATTCTATAAGGAAGGAATAGCAACTATTTTTATACCGAACTTGCTGAAGTAGAAATGTGCATCTAGGGAAAATGATGGTAAATATGAAGAAAAAGGTATGAAAGAGAATATTGTTGGTAAAAGATAAAATGCAGAGAAGGAATAAAAATCACATCTTTGAAAATAGTAAGAATAATGAATATCTTTTAGTATGTGAAGAAATAGAGCAGGTTTTCAACAGCTCGTAGCTCAAAATTTTGGACTGGAAGTGAGGAATCTGTCATCCACTTTAAACTGCTGAGAGAATTTAGATAGGAAGAATGAATGTACACATATTGGAATCTGATCAAGACACTGAGGCTAGCATTGCTATTCTTTAAAAAAACCACAAACAGCTCTATATTTACCACAAGAAGTCTGACTCATAATTTTATATCTAATCTGAAATGTGGCACCTCTCCCAGCACACACACACACACACACACACACACACCCTCTTCAACCAAAAGCATATCACTCAAGTGTTCCACTGACTACAATGACTCCACACACAAATACTGGTTGCTTACCTTGTACAGTAACTGGAGTTCTTTGAGAAGTGTGGTTCCTGTGGGTATTCCACCCAAGGTGTACATGTGCTCCAGGTGCCTGAGACCAGAAGATTTTTTGTTAGCAATGTCCTAGCGTCAGTGCCAGCAACCTTCTGCTCCAAACCAAGGAAATAAGAGGTAGAATAGATTTAATGCCTTTCCAGTCCTTCTCTACTGCAAATAACCGAGGATCCAAAGCAGAGATGAAGGAAGGCGAGTAGTGGAATACACATAAGGACCACATGTCTCAAAGATATCCAGTTACTGTATTGGAATGTAATCTTTCTTTGAGGGATGGTTTCTGTGTGTATTTCACTTAAGGTGATTCAAGCAATATTTGTTGAGTAGGAGAGTGTGAGGATCACTGCTGTAACACTGATTGGAGGACTGCTCTGCTAAAGGAGGAGGTTGTTCTAGAAAATTGTACCAGGGTATAATGTCTTTTCAAGGAATGACAGAGCCCCATGTAGCCATTCTACAGATCTCCAGAAAAGGGATTTCTTAAAGTGAAGCTATTAAGGCAGCCTGGGATTCAGTTGACTAATCTCTCCCATCTTGTTGGGTAAGGGTTGCCATAAATTCATAGCAAAGCAGGATGCAACCCAGAATCCACTTAGAAAGTCTGTGAGGAGTTTGCTTCTCCTCTCATATGTTCAGCAAAGAAGACAAATAGTTTAGTGGATTTTCCACAAGATTTTGCCTTCAATAGGTAGAAGGCCAAGGCTTTTTGGACATTCGGAGAGTGGAGCCTCCTGTCCTCTCTGGAGGCATATCTGGATAGGACTTTGGGTAGAAGCTAGGTAAATGGATGACCTGGTTCTGAGATCAGCTTAAGAAAGAACTTGGGATGTAACATTATCAGCACTTTATCTGTCTATATAAAGGGTCAGCCAAAGAGTCCCCTAAGGTTTTCTATGCTTCCTGCTGAGGTGATTACAGCCAGAAAGGCAACTTTCATAGAGAGAGATAAGTTAAGGTTCTGAAAGAGCCCTTCAGAAAACTTAGTGTAACTAGATGGGTGGAGAATATATAATAATCCATTGGTAGGGGTGAATGGCCATCATAGCTGTCAAACACACTCTGAAGGATCAGGAGACAACGCTGACATTTTTAGACAGAGGAGATAATCCACTGTGGTGGAATCTCAGAAATCGGTGGGAGTAGCTGATGATGTTGACAACAAGATAATCTCTTTAATTTTGTTGTATGCCATTTCCTTGTGGAGTCTTTTCTGTTGTTCCTAAGGATGGATTATACAGCAACCACAGATGATCTCTCTAAGTTTCTTGGCCATTTAAATACTAAGCTCCTAGATGAAAAGATTCTAGGTTGGGATGAAGGACCTTGCCTCAGTCCTGGGTCAAGAGGTATGGTAGGAGCTGAAAGCAGATGCATGGATACAAGACCATCTGGAGAATGTTAATGAACCAGAACTATCTTGTTCACATGGGAGCCATGAGGATCAGCATTGCTTCATCTTCTGTGATTTTCCTCAGGACCTGTGATAAGAGACGGGCAGAAACGTATAGATTAGTGGTTCTGACCAATGGACTAGAATTGCATCATCTCTGGAGTTGTGGCCCCAGGCTGGGCATTTCTTCTTCTTGTGAGGTGCAAAGAGATCCCACAATGAGATCCCTCACTGGTGAAAGATGCTCCATATGACCAAGTCATGTAGTTCCCACATGTGATCTCTGGGGAAATGTCTGCTAAGGCTGTCAGAAAGTGTGTTCTGTACCCCTGATAGGTGCACTGAGAACACAATGCCATTGTGGCAGATGCACCAGTTTCAAAGATTGACAGCCTCTGTGCATAAAGGGGGGCACTGTGTTGCTCCCCGCTTATTGATATATACTGTTGTCATGTTGTCTGACATGACTTGAACATGAAGATTCTGGGTAAATGGCAGGACCTATCTGCAAACCTCTTGTACTGTATGCAACTCCAATAGTCGTATGTGTAAGCAGGTCTCCTGCAGGGTCAGAGTACCTTGTGCTATGTGTTCATTAGGAGTGCTCCCAAACATAGCAGGGCGGGATTTGTAATCATTCTTTTTGAACAAAGGGAACCCCAAATGCACTGTAAGAAAGGTAGGGTATTAAACAAACCTTCATTAAGCAACTGCTTAACTTATCACCATACCACCTTTCTTAGAGTTCTTTTAATTTCAGTTGCTTAACTAAAGATAACTTTTAATTGTAATGTTGGATCCCATCTAGGTTCCCCATTTTACTACTGTATCTGGCACATCATATAATATCAAAGTTTGATATTAATGTATTTTTTAATTAATTCACAGGCAAGGACAAAGAGGAAGTCTCTTTAACTGCACCATGAGCACACTCTTGCCCAAAACTGAGTTTCCTCAGTTTATTGAAGATATCTAGTTGTTAGATCTTGGGTTTTTATTCCCTCAGCCCTCTGTTCTATCTTTTCTAAGAGGCCTTTCTTAAATAGTCAAAACTCAATTTTGGGGTCTGTCTTATTACAGCCTTCTGTCTCCCTGTTTCTCCAACAAGCAACTGAGGTCAAGACTGTGCAGGAGCAAGATCAGTTTGTCCAGACTGTGCTTGCTTGGTGTATAGACTGTCTGCAACCATGCCTGTAGATGAGGATGATATTGATGATGAAGACTCACAAAGGGCATCAGATATGTACATGAGGCCATGTGGCCTAGAAAGATGACACAGGACCAAACTGTTGTCTGCGGGCTTACTTGAAGCTGAGATGAGTTCTGCCATGAGAGGGATCTCTGAGATAGATGGGGATAGAGGTTTGGGATGGGTATTGACAGGAACTTTATTGTGTAGGTGGTGATGATCATTTCCAATACCCTCCTGTCTGATGTTATATGGTGTCACACTGAGTAAAAGTGAGTGAAGTGGCCACCAAAAAGAGTTGGGAAATCTGAGTGAGGTAGACTTCATGGGAGATTTGAACTCATGGGGTTGATGGATTTAGTGAGGGAAGGACCAGCAGATGCTATACCTGGAAGGGATATGAGCTTTTTCAAGGCAATACAGACAAGTGTCATAGCTGTTGCTGACTGGGAAGTCTTGGGGCAAAGACCACAGATCATGAATCCTGGGGTCTTAAGCATGCTAGGCACACTGTTTAGGGACCTGGGGTGCATCGGGGTGCCCCAGAGACTTAAAAACTCACTAAAGCTAAAACTAGTTGCACTCATAAATCAAGACCACTACCTAAACCTGTGGATACTGGAGAAGTTCCATCTCAGACCACAAGCGGCCGAAAGTAATTGGAGAGGTGGTTGGTCCATACTGCCCCTTATACTTTTCAGTTTGGAGTATGAGGAGAGGGATGCAGGGGTGGAATAACAGACACTGATAATGAAACATTTTCTGGATTCAGGGACATGGAATGCCTCTGCACCTTTTACTCAAAGGAAAATCTTAAGGTTAGTTTCCAGATCTCAGTGTTAACTTTCAAGTCTCTGAATGGAAATGTCTAAAGAGAGAAAATACTTCTCACTGCAATGATCTCCACTGGCAGCTACCATCAACAAAACTGTCAACCCCAACGGTTAAATCTGTGAAAGCAGAAGGCAGGGCTTTCTCAACAAAGGGGCAAAGGGTATTACCCTTATTTCTTGAGGGGATAAGAATGGCCACAAACCTCATTGTCTTCAGAACCAATCATAACACTCACTTTTTAAATTTAGCTTTCACATAACTGCAACTAAAAACAATAAAGAGAAGAGAAGGAAAAAGGGGGGAAGGCAAGGAGAGAAAGATAAGTAGGAGATGAGGGAGGTGAGAGAGGGAGAGAACAAAACAAATAAAAATGCATAGTCTCCACTATGTGGCCCCTTGCAATACTCACTTAATACTTGGGTGCAGTGTGAGTACAGAGCGTTGAGTCCTAGCCTGCTGCCTTTTCCTGGTGTCTTTGGCTTCTCAGTGGTTGCTGTGCTGGTCAGGGCTCCCCCATTGGGTCTAAAGCACTCCTCCAGCCTGGTTGCAGCTGTCCCCTCCCCTGCCCTGGCCTGCTTCTTGGTCCAGTGTTCTAGCCCTGGGTCCAGGTTGTGTTTGAGCCTGCTCCACCAGTACGCACAGCAGCAACATTGCAAGGAAAAGCAGGTACCCTATTCTGGGACTGAGGGACTTAAGCAAAGGGTCAGGTTATTTTCTTAATTGAGTTAGGTGGTAGCCATAGTCTCTATATTTAGGAGTTGGGGACTCAGTACATTGTGCTATTGCTAGGGGTGTGAGTGTATGTGTCACTCATCACAGGGACCCCTGAATAGTCCCTTGTGCAAATCAAGCATTTGTCACTGCTCAGATAAAGTCATAGGCGTCATCTCAGAGTACAATATTTATTTCTGGAGCGAATTCCTCCCTCCTCAAAGGCTATTGAAGGGAACCAGGCTTTCTGGGCCTACTGGAAGGCAATCGGTGTTCTTCACTCCCGAGCACATGGCTTAGAATATGGGGACCTCACAACAAACTGGGATACCATCACCACACATCCCTCAAACCTGAGGACATTATTTGCTTGTTTACTCCTTGCTGCCCAGTGGCCAAAAATGTTGTTCAAATGTGTCAGTGCTTTTCAGACTCTTGTCCACTTTTCCTACATCCTGTCCAGCAAGTACATATGTATGGTGGGTTGGTCACAAAAAACCCAGTTCATAAGTATTTATAGACTGGGTTTTTATTTTGTCCTGTTAAATGGCTTTAAGAAAATATCAGCTAGAGACTCCTCCACAGCTTTAGAAAAAAAAAAGTCTGTTCCTTCACCTATCATTATCAGTGAGTCATAATTCCATCAAAAGCAGAGCCATATGGAAGTTATACTCTACATACTGAAATAAACACATTAGAAATAGAGCATAGCTCAGAAATTACCAGGCAACAGAAGTTGGGCAGGAAAAATATCCCAGTCGTGGCTTTGAGAGCAAAGCAAAACAAAAGTCCTGAAATGTTACACAAAGAGAGAGCAGTGCTGATGCCAAGAACTTGTCGACAGCAGCACAAACAACGTGTGAACCACTCTATGATTATTAAAAAATTATATGGTTCTCCAAAGGAAACACCTAGTTATTAGAACTTCAGAAAATCTTGATTTTAGTGCTTGATCCCTCCCCTACACCCATCAATGCCAGAGAAATGTGAACATAATGAAACTGTGTGGAATGTGCTCACCTCCATGAATGAGACTTACTTGTTGTTAGATATGAAAATCCGTGAATAATCAAAGGAGAATGTATCCTATGGAGTTCAGCTCTGCAAATACTGCTAACCTTGCCACAACATACAAGTTTAAGGTGGATTTCAAGAGAAGAAATACGGCCATGTTTTGACTCCATGGAAGAAGATCATTTTTAGTTCATCATTCCCCACAAAAGAAAAAAAATAACACATTTAACAAAATTGCTGGCCATATCCTGCTTTTTGCATTAAATCATAGAATCATAGAATATCAGGGTTGGAAGGGACCCCAGGAGGTCATCTAGTCCAACCCCCTGCTCAAAGCAGGACCGATCCCCGACTAAATCATCCCAGCCAGGGCTTTGTCAAGCCTGACCTTAAAAACTTCTAGGGAAGGAGATTCCACCACCTCCCTAGGTAACGCATTCCAGTGTTTCACCACCCTCGTCGTGAAAAAGTTTTTCCTAATATCCAACCTAAACCTCCCCCACTGCAACTTGAGACCATTACTCCTTGTTCTGTCATCTGCTACCACTGAGAACAGTCTAGAGCCATCCTCTTTGGAACCCCCTTTCAGGTAGTTGAAAGCAGCTATCAAATCCCCCCTCATTCTTCTCTTCTGAAGACTAAACATTCCCAGTTCCCTCAGCCTCTCCTCATAAGTCATGTGTTCCAGTCCCCTAATCATTTTTGTTGCCCTCCGCTGGACTCTTTCCAATTTTTCCACATCCTTCTTGTAGTGTGGGGCCCAAAACTGGACACAGTACTCCAGATGAGGCCTCACCAATGTCGAATAGAGGGGAACGATCATGTCCCTCGATCTGCTGGCAATGCCCCTACTTATACATCCCAAAATGCCATTGGCCTTCTTGGCAACAAGGGCACACTGTTGACTCAATCCAACTTCTCGTCCACTGTAATCCGTAGGTCCTTTTCTGCAGAACTGCTGCCGAGCCATTTGGTCCCTAGTCTGTAGCGGTGCATGGGATTCTTCCGTCCTAAGTGCAGGACTCTGCACTTGTCCTTGTTGAACCTCATCAGATTTCTTTAGGCCCAGTCCTCCAATTTGTCTAGGTCCCTCTGTATCTATCCCTACCATCCAGCGTATCTACCACTCCTCCCAGTTTAGTGTCATCTGCAAACTTGCTGAGAGTGCAATCCACACCATCCTCCAGATCATTTATGAAGATATTGAACAAAACTGGCCCCAGAACCGACCCTTGGGGCACTCCACTTGATACCGGCTGCCAACTAGACATGGAGCCATTGATCACTACCCGTTGAGCCCAACAATCTAGCCAGCTTTCTATCCACCTTATAGTCCATTCATCCAGCCCATACTTCTTTAACTTGCTGGCAAGAATACTGTGGGAGACTGTTTCAAAAGCTTTGCTAAAGTCAAGGAACAACACGTCCACTGCTATCCCTTCATCCACAGAGCCAGTTATCTCATCATAGAAGGCAATTAGATTAGTCAGGCATGACTTGCCCTTGGTGAATCCATGCTGACTGTTCCTGATCACTTTCCTCTCCTCTAAGTGCTTCAGGATTGATTCTTTGAGGACCTGCTCCATGACTTTTCCAGGGACTGAGGTGAGGCTTACTGGCCTGTAGTTCCCAGGATCCTCCTTCCCTTTTTTAAAGATGGGCACTACATTAGCCTGTTTCCAGTCATCTGGGATCTCCCCCGATCACCATGAGTTTTCAAAGATAATGGCCAATGGCTCTGCAATCACATCCACCAACTCCTTTAGCACTCTCAAATGCAACGCATCCGGCCCCATGGACTTGTGCTCGTCCAGCTTTTCTAAATAGTCCCGAACCACTTCTTTCTCCACAAAGGGCTGGTCACCTCCTCCCCATGCTGTGCTGCCCAGTGCAGTAGTCTGGGAGCTGACCTTGTTCATGAAGACAGAGGCAAAAAAAGCATTGAGTACATTAGCTTTTTCCACATCCTCTGTCACGAGGTTGCCTCCCTCATTCAGTAAGGGGCCCATACTTTCCTTGACTTTCTTCTTGTTGTTAACATACCTGAAGAAACCCTTCTTGTTACTCTTAACATCTCTTGCTAGCTGCAACTCCAGGTGTGATTTGGCCTTCCTGATTTCACTCCTGCAAGCCCGAGCAATATTTTTATAGTCATCCCTGGTCATTTGTCCAATCTTCCACTTCTTGTAAGCTTCTTTTTTGTATTTAAGAGCAGCAAGGATTTCACTGTTAAGACAAGCTGGTCACCTGCCATATTTACTATTCTTTCTGCACATCGGGATGGTTTGTCCCTGTAACCTCAACAAGGATTCTTTAAAATACAGCCAGAATCTGAACATGTTTAACACCTTTTATTCACTAACACCGCATAGAGACTCCTGAGAAACTTATCATATAAGGCAAGATAGAATCACTCATTAGATGGAAAGAAAGGAGAATTGCACATCTGTGCTACCCAGGATGAGTTCCAGGCAAAATTCCACCTGTGCTCCCTTTTACTCTCCAGGTTGAATAAATTACTTCTCCCCTCTCTGGCCCCTCCGCTCCCCACATCTCTATTTAGCTTTGCTGACTCTAGTGTCAGAGGCCTCCCCACCTCTTTACTCATGGAGGAGGTATCAGTGACAGTATCTGCTCTTCCCTATAGCCTGAAGTCACAGCCTGGTTGAGTGAATGTTGCTGCAGAGTGGAGAAAGAAGGGATTTATCTGCCCTTATTGCCCTTATGTAGCTGATAACTCAAGGGCACAATCTGTCTCTTAACCTAGTTGTATTTGCCAGGGAAGATTATGACAGATACAGAATTGCCAGCCAATGTTTCTAAATCCCGGCAGGCACAGAAAGGAATTAATTGTGTCAATGAACTAAATGCCATGTAGATTGAATGGCACCGCCTTTTCTTTATTCTTAAATACAAAATGATCCAATATTACAAATTCTCTGGAATAACTTCTAATTGTAGCCATTGAAAAATACCTTATTACACTGCCAGAAACAACATAACTTCTTATCAGTTCATACGGTAAACAGGCCTTTTGGTACACACCTTTTAGAAGACTTAGTGGTACGTATAGTGGCTGTGTGGCTCTAGTACTTCTTGATGTAGATTTAAAATTTCTTCAAAGAGCAAATCTTGCACCCTCTGAGTACAAAAATGTTGCCTGCTACAGAACTAGTGCTGTTTTGGAGCAGGATTTGGAGGGAATATTCAGGAGGTGCTAATTTCCAATCCCACCATTTTTTTGGGAGAGAAGAAAAGAATCATTTCACCCCATTCCCAAGGAACTTCCCAGTATATTGTCTGGGTTGCTGGAACTGTGAAATGGAGATGTAATTTTTTTGCCATGAGGGATAATAAGGACAATAATGAAATTTTGATGACACTATATGAGAAACAAGGATTATCTTGGTCCAGTCTTCTAACCCATAAAATAAGTGGTCAAGAAATTACGATGAAGTTAGAAAATGGCAACACAAACACACATGCATGTTAAACGAACATTAAGGTTGCAAAATCAAGCACTCAAAAATTAGGAAATGTCAGAATTAAGATTGCCTTGTGAGTATGCACTATGGGACAGTATTTAATTACGTGATCAAATACTATTTTTTCCTCAAAGGATCCCTTTCTCTTTCCATGAATGAGTAGGAATTCAATATTACTTTTTATCCTCCTCTTTGAATGTCAACAATATATTGCATTTTAAATATATTTTTATTTTTTACTTCATTTTCCACGTGAAGGATATGGTTGCTTAGTTATAGGAAAGATGTCTGATGATTAATAAAATAACAATCTGGAGTACTTCAGGTATTTTGTTAAACACTACTTGCAGATTGCTTTGCAGGTTTTCTGCACTGAAATTAAATAGCACTGAATACACTGGCTACCTGCTCAGAGTAAAATATTAGATGTTGCAACCTATAAAAACTTCACGTTTTAGGCAGTTAAAAGGAATTAGCTTGCCCTATTACCACCTTAATTCAGGAACTATGGTGTTAGTATAGTTTAGAATTGTTACAGAACTGTGCCAGCTATCAGCGGGTCTTGTTAGTCTGTATCCACAAAAACAACAAGGAGTCCAGTGGCACCTTAAAGATTAACAGATTTATTTGGTCATAAACTTTCGTGTGTAAAAAACCCGACTTCTTCAGATGCATGGAGTGAAAAATACTGTGAACTGTGCAATCACCATTTTTGTAAGTTCCACCATCCACTAAACTGAATACCCTGGTCCACTGCAAAAGAACCAGCACGCACCAATCACCAAGCTGGATGCTTTCCAACAATGAGTTGGTCTTAATCAAACTGCCTGAGGGAAAACAGGTCAAAGGTGAGTTTTCTGCTTATTGAATCCATAAATAAGTAGGTGCTCAGTTCCCCAAACATATAACACAAGGACATATCTGTGTATAATATGATGTATTAAATGCAATAAGATATGTTAATGCAAGAATAGGTTGCAGAGTCATGTACTCGGAAGTTAGACTTAGCATGTACCCTTAATGCTGCCTCCTCAGGGGGCATTGGTTATAAAACAGTCTTCAATCATATTTTCTCACACAATTTCCAAAATAATACAGCATAATATAATATTTTCTAGCACCTCAGATACACATGTGTAACATCTCACAATATATTTGTGTCATCCTTGTACACAGTTCACTATCAGACTCACTCAGTGTTTCCTCATGCCTAGATAGTCACAGCCCTTATTCAGCCATATAAAGTAGTGTTTCTCCTGTACTCTGCTTCTCTGCTCTGATCAGATTGTGGCACTGGTTGCACTGAAGAGAGCAGGAGCCATTTGCCTGATAATCCCTGCTGCACACAAATTGATAGGAAGGAGACAGAAAATGGGGAGTGAGAAGATCCCTACTTATCCCCCATTCACCTGCTACAATATCTGGAAAGAAACAAGGAGGATAAGCTCCTCTAGAAAAAGCTATTTCAATTCAGGAAGAGAGTATGACCCGCTGGTTAGGGCACTGGCTAGGAGTGCTGTGAGACCCCCAGGGTGAAGTCCCTGCTTTGCCTGATTCACAACAGAGTTTTTCATCCTAGGTCACTCTAATTCAGACAGAGCAGGAATTTGAATGTAGATTTCCCCATGGCATCCAATTCCAGTGATCTAACCACTAGGCTATAGAGCATGAGAGAAACTTTCTCTGATGAAGTTTTTGTTGAAAATGATCAGTTCTGGAAATCACAGTTTGTTCCCTCATCTGCTCCTGGGGCGGTAAATCTACATGCCACCTCTTACTTTTAAGTACCTTGCTGAATCAGAGCCTTAGACAGCTTATATCATAAACTCTATTTTCTCTTAAGCATTGCAATTTTAAATCATGAAAGGAAAGCAGTGTGGTTAAGCACTGGACTGAGATGCAAGAGACACTGCAATGCTCTCATTGTAATTTGACTTCAGTGGCACTATCTACAGGCTAAATGCTAAATTTGTGATTAAGTACTTTCCTGCATCAGTACATAGGGTCCCTGCCACAGGAAACACTAGACAAATATTACAAATATTATATTCATATATTTACCACAGTACATAATTTTTAATCATGTTTGGTGAATTATAAAACATTGTAAATCACTTTGTATATTAAATATAATAGACAATGCACAAGACTAATTCATTCCGTGGATGAAAAAAATATTCACAAACATTTAATCCCAACATTAGCTTTCTAAGTAGCTTCAGTGACAGGTCTGGGATGGAGTCACAGGTGTCTGTTCGTTTAATGAAATCATTTGGAATGTCCTTTGCAACGCTCTCCAACGTGACAATATATCGCAAATTTCCCAACTTTTGTCCCAGTTTGTTTTTAATGTGCCTCTGGATTGACATTTTATGTACCAACTTTCAGCCTGCTGAATCATGAAATACTGGTGATTTTAGCTGCTATGCCTTAACTGCCTTATAAAAAGCCCTATGCCACTGTCCTTTTGATTTACAGAGCAATACAAAATTAATAAACCTAAATATGCCTGGTAGATTTTGCCACTGTTCTATTAAACAGCATAACAATGATGTTTCTTGTTGTGTGTCTGATTCCACATGATCTCCTCTCAAACAATGTGATAGTTACTAAAGCTAAATGGGGTAACTATCATGTGACTCACACTAGCATTTTCCTTTTTTGCAATTTAAATAATTTAGAAAATATTAATCTTGTTACTATAAGAAAGCATCTGCATGACAACTGCTGACATGGTAAATGATCAATCTTTTACCAGAGAAAAAGAGCTTCATGTTCACAGGGAATAGGCCATGATGAGAGAGGAGAAAAAAGCCACTTCTGTCTATGGAGGATGTAGAGGTCCTTAGTGTCCAAGCCATGGTCCTTCCTTCATATAAAAGAGATGAATTCATTACAGAAGAAGGTTCTGAGCCTTTCTCAGAGAAAATATCCAACTTTTTTACAAGGACTCGTGAAATCCTCAGATGGCTGAATACTCACAATCATATTTCCGGATAGATAGCATTATCAGAGGAAAAGCTCCTCTTTTGCATTACATCATATATTCAAAGTAAAACTGAAAAAAAGTACATTTTTTGGACATCTTGTCTTTATCAGAAAAAATTACAGAGGGGAAAAATACCAGTTTTGATAGAAAAAGGCCATTCTGTACTACAGCATATGTCAGACAGAAAAAGGCCCCAGTCTTGATCTGTTAGCACAGACCCCCAACAACTAAGGGATCCTATTGACATCTGTATTCCAGTTTTACTATGGGTGTCCTGGAATATTTTCCACCTTTCTCATTTTAAATCACTGATTTGTAGTAGAAAAAGTCCGAGTGGACAATTGAAGTCTCTACATATGCAGTGTACATTTATACAGTTGCTCAAGGACCACAAAGTAAGTGAAGTCATTGGTCTGGAACTTACAAATAATAATAATAATGGAGGAAAGGATTTTACAGGTTAGATATTTCACAGAAAAAACTATGATGACGTAGTTCTGCTCTGTAGAGCTGACACGCTAATTTTAGACTTCATGTGTTAAGGGACAGTAACAAATAGTAGATAGGGGCTGAGGTGATGAAGGACAAGGATTATAGTAATAAGAACACAGCTGTTCAGTTAAGATTATGCACATCTGGATAGCTCAATTTTAGAAGTTTCTAAACTAAAAATCATTTAATAACAAAACCATTCTGTATCTCAGTTCCTCATCCAGTCAGCATTACTGGAAGAATGATAAATATATATTTTAAAAAGAAAACTTCCAGTGAGCTCACTATGACCTCTAATAACTTAAGATAGTCTAGTCATCATGAATGGGAACTCCAGTCCTTCCTTCAAATCCCTTTCACATTAGGTAAGAAAGCCTGGAAAAAACACAAAAGTTCAGATAATGAATGTATGCTTAAAGCACTCTTGCAAGAAATGTTGATCTATTTTTAGTTGAAAGTTGCAAAAATTATTGGGATTATTTGTGGGGTGAGGTCTTTCTCAGCAGGAGTAAGGATATCAGAGCCCAGCACACAAGTAGCACACACCTGAGTATTAACAATTATAATTAGCAATTAGTATTTTATGTTTTAAAAGGTAATAAATAAGTAATTTGGCTGTTTATAGTCTGTATTTCTACCTTTTTGTCTTCCCAGTTCATGTCTTATTTTTTGGAAGGGATAGGGATTTTGCCGACATAGATTTCCTTCTCAACTTTGATATATCCCTCTGCCCAATCCTTCCACTAACTCCTTCCATCTTACTGATGAAGGAGAGGTGACAGGGCCAAACCTGAAGGGCACTGTAATCCCATTTGCCAGGATACACCACCTGAAGTGGGGAATTAGGCTCGGCCCCATGGAAGAGGAGACACTATTGCGGCATGTGATTTCCATGGTAATTTTTTTTTGGCAGGATGGTGGGACCCCAGTTTCAGATTTTGTCCTGGGTCCTGAAAAACTTCTGTGAAACCCTGGTTCTGAGTTCTAAACCTTAAATCAGCTCCCTGTATGGATGTATTGTGATATAACATACTATATTTTCCTCATTACTCCATTTATAATTCAGCACAGATTGTATTTAGAGAATTAATCATTGCTGTGTAATCAATGAAGCTATTGTCTGTAGGTTTCCCTGAGTCATTTGTTGTATAAATTGGAAGGTGTATAGTGAATGAGGCAAGAAATTGCAGGGAGACAAAGGACAGTCTCTTGGTTAATTGGATTCTATCCCTGTCTCTGCCACAGAATTCCCATGAGATGCTGGGCAAGTTACTTACATCAAAATTTTCACACGTGGCCACTACTTTTGTGTTCCTTATATTTTGGGTGCCCAGCTTGAGACAGCTGGAGTCTGATTTGCAGAAGTGCTGAGCATTTGAAGTCAGTGGCAGCTGTACTTTGAACAGATAAAGTGCTATAAAAATTCCAAGAAACTCCGACAAAATCAGGCATTAGATATCTGGAGCACCCAAAATCAGTGGACACTTCACAATTTTGATCTTCTCAGTTCCTTATCTGTAAAATGGGGACAATGAATCCCTACCTGTAGAAGTTCTATGAAGATAAATTAATTTATGTTTGTTAAGTACTCTGCTACTACCATGACAACACTATAGAAAATCCTCCAAGGAAATAAAATAATTCTGTGTTCAGTGTAGGATTCGGAGATGGTGTGTAATAAATAGAGTCTGGCCACCCAATGGAGAAGGATAAAAGAAACATTTAATAGCTACCAATTCACGGGTACCACCCATTCTGTGAACTAACTGAAGCAAGGATCCTGTGGAAAATTACAATAGTGTTCTTGTAACGGAAGATTGTACCAGCATGCATATGCACAAGAATCTAAATTAAGGTTGCACTGGCACGCTTAATACTGGCATATCCTAAATTTTGATTGCTTGACTTTACAATCTTAGTTTTCTTTTAACATAGTTTTGTAAGTAATTTAACATTTATATTGTGGTAGCACCTTTAGCCCTTAAACTAGTCAGGTGCCATAAGGCTGCGCACTGGACATATATCAAGTAAGTGAAAGATCCTAGCCCTAAAGGGATTACAATAGAAAAATGATGTATTTTACTCCTTGAACCATCCTTCTCACTAATATCCTCTCTCCAGAACCTATAATGTGTCAAGTCCTCTCACTTTAATTGATGTCTAGCCCTGGTCAACCCTTCCACATCCAGAAGTTTGTCTCCTCCATTCCTTCTGTATCCAAACCCAGGAACAAACTTACCCTTTTGTGGCTTCTCCACCTCCTTTTTATCTATTGCCATCTTTATGGCAGTTCTCCTCTGTCACATGTACATTAGTACTCTAGGTATCAATATAGAAGTCACAGACAGTGGTGGAAACAATTACCTTGGCTTCTGCTATTTTGTTAACCAGTTTCAGGGAATTTTACTCGTCATCAGCATTTGAACGGTTACAGAGTACTGTAACTTCTCAATTACAAGTGTTACAGTGGAAGAATGGATTTAATGATATATAATAATACATGGCATTCATACAGTGCTTTGTTTTATGATTGCAATGCAATGTATGAAGAATAATTAACTTAGGGCTAGATTTTTGGACTGATTCTCACCTGGTGTATAACAACACATCTCCCTTGATTTCAGTGAACTATGTCAAATTTATATCATCTGAGACTTTGGCCCCTTAACTTTAAAATTTGTCCAAAGTAAGGAGATGGCACATAGATGCACTGCTGCAAGAGCAGACCAGAGAGTGAGTTGTGACTCAAAGTTCAATTCTTACAGCCCTGTGCAGATACAGAATTTATGTCTGCAGACACATATATCCACAGATATTAATGATCAAGGGGTTGGGGCACATGATTTACGAGGAGAGGCTGAGAGAAATGGGGTTATTTAGTCTGCAGAAGAGAAGCGTGAGGGGGGATTTGATAGCAGCCTTCAACTACCTTAAGCTCCATCCAAAGACGATGGAGCTCGGCTGTTCTCAGTGGTAGCAGATGACAGAACAAGGAGCAATGGTCTCAAGTTGCAGTGTGGGAGGCCTAAGTTGGATATTAGGAAACATTGTTTTTTTAGGTGTGGCGAAGCACTGGAATGGGTTACCTAGGGAGGTGGTGAAATCTCCATCCTTAGAGGTTTTTAAGGCCTAGCTTGATAAAGCCCTGTCTGGGAGGATTTAGTTGGGGTTGGTCCTGCTTTGAGCAGGGGGTTGGACTAGATGACCTCCTGAGGTCTCTTCCAACCCTAATCTTCTATGATTCTATGATATCTGAGGAGCTGCAGGGCTCTACCAGGAAAGGAAGCAGTAAAAGCAGCCTCATATTGGGCTGCCGCTCACAGAAACTAGCGCCCAGTGTAGGCAGCTCCTCTGGCATGGCTATACTGCCTCCAGTCCCACCCACTGGGTTGTGCACCAGGCTCAGCGGCAGCTGTCCCTGGTGGTGCTAGTCCGGGAGCATGAAAGCCCTTCTCACAATCCTCTTTTGCTGGAGCATCTGTCTGAGCAGGTTCAAGCAGAATTGGCTTTTTTACTCCACATTCAAATAAAAGCTGTGCAAATCTAGCCCTTAGTCATCTGCTATGGTGATGGGTCTCCTGTGTAAAAGTCTGGATAGATTATAAAACTGGATAGTCTCATAGAATCCCTGTGATGCTAGTGAATATTATTATCCCCATTTTATGGTGATGCAACTGAGGCACAGACAGTGTAAGGTCAATATTTAAAAGTAGCCTCTGATTTTGGGTGCCCAACTTTGGCCCTCATTTTTCTGAATACCCACCACTTCACCTCAGGCTCAAACTCTTCCATTGGGCATCTGGAAACTCAGGCATACTAAATCAGAGGCTCTTCCTTAAAAATACCCAAAACCCTCTAGAAATAGAACTCCTGATCCTGAATTCCAGCTGTTAAAACTTTTCTTGCTGTCATGTATATTCAGGGTGTGGATTAAAACATGTTTAATGAAAGAGTAATATTATTAATGTTCACTGGGTAATTTAAAAAACTCTTTAGAGATAGATTCTGCAGGCTTCCTAATGTTGGCGAGGACTTATTTATGTGAGTAGTTCCATTGACTTCAGTAACACTACTTTTGTGAGCAGTGCTCACCAACGTGCGTAAGGCTTACATGATTAGAGCTGTAAATGTAATAACAATAATTTACATTATGGTGTAACTGCCTGCACATTTCATTGCTTGTGTGTGGTTTTCCCTTTAGAAATTCTGGAGAATCCAATGTTTTGGAAATGGATAAACTTTCATTCCTTCACCCACACACATACACCCTCTAAACCCATAACATTATTAAAAAAAATCCTGGTCAGATCTTTTTCTTCAGATTTTAGAATGATAGTAATTGAATGGTTTCAGAGTAGCAGCCGTGTTAGTCCGCAAAAAGAACAGGAGTACTAGTGGCACCTTAGAGACTAACATATTTATGAGAGCATAAGCTTTCGTGGGCTACAGCCCACTTCATCGGATGCATAGAATGGAATATATAGTAAGAATATAGATACATAGATAGATAGATAGATAGATTGGAAGTTACCATACAAACTGTGAGAGGCTAATTAGTTAAGATGAGCTATTATCAGCAGGAGAAAAAAACTTTTGTAGTGATAATCAAGATGGCCCATTTAGACAGTTGACAAGAAGATGTGAGGATACTTAACTTAAGGAAATAGATTCAATATGTGTAAAGACCCAGCCACTCCCAGTCTCTATTCAAACCCAAGTTAATGGTATCTAGTTTGCATATTAATTCAAGCTCAGCAGTTTCTCCTTGGAGTCTGTTTTTGAAGCTTTTCTGCTGCAAAATTGCCACCCTTAAATCTTTTACTGAGTGGCCAGAGGGGTTGAAGTGTTCTCCTACCTGTTTTTGAATGTTATGATTCCTGATGTCAGATTTGTATCCAATTATTCTTTTGCGTAGAGACTGTCCAGTTTGGCCAATGTACATGGCAGAGGGGCATTGCTGGCACATAATGGCATATATCACATTGTAGACATGAAGGTGAACGAGCCCCTGATGGCGTGGCTAATGTGATTAGGTCCTATGATGGTGTCACTGGAATAAATATGTGGACAGAGTTGGCACCGGGCTTTGTTGCAAGGATAGGTTCCTGGGTTAGTGTTTTCGTTGTGTGGTGTGTGGTTGCTGGTGAGTATTTGCTTCAGGTTGGGGGGCTGTCTGTAAGCGAGGACTGGTCTTTCTCCCAAGATCTGTGAGAGTGAGGGATCATTTTTCAGGATAGGTTTTAAATCTTTGATGATGCGCTGGAGAGGTTTTAGTTGAGGGCTGAAGGTGACAGCTAGTGGCGTTCTGTTATTTTCTTTGTTGGGCCTGTCCTGTAGTAGGTGACTTCTGGGTACTCTTCTGGTTCTGTCAATCTGTTTCTTCACTTCAGCAGGTGTGTATTGTAGTTGTAAGAATGCTTGATAGAAATCTTGTAGGTGTTTGTCTCTGTCTGAGGGGTTGTTTGTATCCTAGAGCTTGGCTGTGGACAGTGAATTGTGTGGTGTGTCCTGGATGGAAGCTGGAGGCATGTAGGTAAGTATAGCGGTCAGTAGGTTTCCGGTATAGGGTGGTGTTTATGTGACCATCGCTTATTAGCACAGTGGTGTCCAGGAAATGGACCGCTTGTGTGGATTGATCTAGGCTGAGGTTGATGGTCAAGTTACTACCGCAGTCAACTTTAGATTTAAAACAAATTCTGACAGCACCTTAGCATCAGTAGTATTAATAGGTATTCCTGAAATAATGAGACTAGGCAGGTTAAAAGGGCGATAAGAAATGGTAACTACTAAAACCTATTTACTTGTTTTTCTTTAGGAAGCATAGGAAATATTAAAGAGTCTTACACATCACCTTATGTGACTTCACGTGTAATGAGCACAGATCCTGTGCTGTGGGAGAATGATTAGAATGTCTAATCTATGCTGTACTCATGAAAGAGTAGTTACAATAACAAAAGCCAAATTCAAATATTCACTATATTCTTGTTTATAAACCAAAAGCTTTTTACTACACCATTCTCTGCAATATGAAAAGGAGAATTAAAAGGACTTACCATCCAAGCTTTCAAACATTGAAATGAAAATGTCTGGGCAGATAAATATTATTAAGTGAACAATGGAGAGGAAGTTACAAACTAGAAAGGTGATGAATAGTCAAAAGAACAATAAAATAAAGTTTCATGCTCATTTTCTTCCCTGTAATAGACCAAGGAAAAACTCCAGAGAAATTGATCTTGCCTATGAACAGTAAGAAAAACGGAGGAGGGTTAATCCCCAACAGTACTGTAATAATTTACATGATGTGAACATGAAAAAAAAAAAGACATATGCTACTTGTTTAGCACAGAAAAAAAAAAAGAAAAGGAAAGAAAATAACAAAATAAGGAAACAATGGGGTGTAGAAAAAGGAAGCCTTAAAGTGGTTGGAATGTTAATCATGGGATTTTCAATTGCTCAGAAAATGACCTGGATAACAACCATGCAATCACTAACCTTAAATGCATATTCCAAGATTCAAAACAAGACTATTTTCTCTCATCTTCCGTTAAGCGACTCAAAGAAGAAACTATTCCGTACTTAGTACTAGTAAGAGAAACAGGCCTGATAAATAACACAGATGCTGATCTAGTGATCGGGATAAGCTCATACGTAAAATTGTCCTAAGAATGCGTGTTCAGGTCATACAATGAACATACTGGTCTTTTAATAAAATTTGAGAATGTGGAATGAAGTAAATAAAGCTGGTTGGGAACAATGACACATTTCCCATCTTTCTAACTTTCTAATTCAGAAGTAATCATTTTGGTGTTAGTATATGAAGGCATAGAAGCACCTTTGTACTGAAGCAATTAAGGTTGATTGTTTGAACATTTTCATTTTAAATCCCATTTACCATGGGATTGTTACTTGGGTCAGAAAGAAATATTTAGTCTGAAATTTAGCCAACAAAAGATCAGATTTATCTAAGAGATGCATCATTTTTACTTCCCTATTTTAAATAAATATCTAACAAAACAAGTACTACTCAACTTTCTTACATGACTTTCCCATTTCTTTAAATTTATTTTGTTTATTTGCAGGCATGTCTATGGCATTTATTAACATGGTATGGAACTGTTACCAGATGTGCTTTGGGGCACACTCATTTATCAGGGTTACTCTTCTGGGGTGGGGGGGGAGGGGGTTATGTAATTCTATCAATGTACTGCTTTTGTCGCTTGTGTGTTCATATGGAGCTCTTACTTCCCGCTTCTGCAAGTCCCCTCACAATGGAGCTATCTTGCAGGCCCAAGTTCCCCAGGGCTGGGTTCCTCCAGCCCTAGAATCAGATGAACACATACACAGACACACACATTAACAGAGCCAGTCTGAGTCGACCGGGTCAATCAGTACTCTCAAGCTGACCCCTTGTATGTCCCTGGACACAGTGGGCTGAATCAAGCAGTATTTCCAAGCTGCCACATTTATATGCCACAGATACCGCACTGGAATAGAGTATGCCTGAGCAGGCTGTGCCAAACAGCACTTCCAGGCTGCTACCCATATATGCCCCTGGATTCAGCAGGCTGGGTCAAGCAGCACTTTCAAGCTGCCACCCTTATATGTCCCAGATTCAGCATGCCCCTATCCCCACTTTCATCTTACAATTGTTCTGGTAGTAACCCACTTGATGAGCAAACCCCATAGTATTTTTGAGCGCTACAGGGATCTTTAGCTTAGGTAAGAGGAGCGTTGCTGCAGAGTAAATGGGAAAGCCAAAACCACAAAAAGAGTAAAGTTCAGAGAGAGAGGGAGGGAAGCAACCAGCTTAACCGTAAACGTTATTTATTGAATAATAGTGATAACCACACAAGGAAAGCCTAAACAGACATAACAATTACATTATTAAAGATTACAAAAGCCGATCAAATAAGTCAGGGTTAAAAAGTTATACCTGAAGTGGAAAAGAAAAGAGAGAGAGAGAGCTGGGGTCTCACCACTCCAGGAAGCTTGAACTGGTCGAGGTTCCTAGGTGATGGTGGTAGTGCAGGATCCGGAGTGCTGGAGACAGGCAGAGCTCCCAGCATGATCAGTCAGGAGACGATTGAGTCCCAATGGAACTGATGCAGATTTTGAATTCAGGCATCAGAACCCTTACTTAAGCATGGGTAGGGTTTTTTGTAGGGAAACAATGGTTCAATGGTTCAAACTAGATTTGCTTATGGGTAAACTGATGACTCAAGGATTTTCTTTAGGCAAGACAATAGGAACTGATCATTCCTGGCTATGGGTGGTGTTCCTTCAAGGGAGCTCACAATGCAATTAGGCAGCTTCAGTATTTTAGATATTAATAAAGGATTTATTACTAGAATTGGTCTGATAATGGCTGAGTTAGGTGTGTGCAAGCGTAGGTTCATTAACATCTGGAGCACAGATCCCCCATCATGCAGTGCTTCCCTGCTTTTCTGGTCCCAGAGTTCAGTGTGGTTGCCTTGGGATCTCTGTTCTCCATTCCGTATATTAATGGAGATGCCTCCCTGTCCCATCTTTGGTACAGATGAAGCTAGGGGAGTTGCCTTAATCCTGTCACCCTTGTCAGGAGGGGTTTATGTGTGTCTCCCACCGCCTTTTCATTGCTTTCTGTAAGTCTTTCTTCTGATCAGTTTTGATTCAAGCAGAGGCTGGGGCAGGAGGTGTCCTTCATGAGTCAGACAGGCTGGTTCCTGTGCCCTGGTTCCCCAAGAAACACAGAGCTGACTGGTATCAGAGCACGCCAAAATATTATTGAAGTAAGTCTCACACTGCTCCAGTGAGGTAGAAAAGCATTAGATCATTTTGCAGATGGGGAAACTTAAAATAATACAGAGAGGATTAGTGTGTTACACCAAGTCACACGGGAAGCCTGTGGCAAAGAAGTAGGGATTAAACCCCTGATTGTATAACTCCCTTCCAGTTCCCTAATTGGAAAGCTTTCCACGTGTGTATTTATAAGTCAGGTGAGCAAGATCTGACTTATACAGTCCCTATCTCATATTTATGATGTTTAGTTTTTCCCATATTATTTATCTAAAGATTTGTTTTCTTGATTTTTTTCACATTACTCCTAGTTATATTCCTGATTATATCCTTAATTACATTCCCAAATATACCATCTCCACCATGTTAGGCGACATAAGTAGAATGGGCCGGTGAGACGCCAGGGCCATGCATGCAGAGGCCTCGTGCCTCTACCCTAGCTCTGGCTTCTGGGGGTCATCCCTTAAGTCCCGAATGACATTGCAGTACTACAATGGACTCCGTCTAGGCATGACTGCATGCAGGAGCCTCAGTGAAAGGGTTCAAAAGAAGCAATTTGCAGAGGGCTATATCACTTACCAGGATTATCCCTTAGGTTAAAAGGGTGGGATGCCTCCCCAGACTCCAGAGAAAGGAGGTGGCAGGGTGGAATTAAAGGATAGTGGCACTGAAGCAGTTAAGCTGTACTTTCCCTCTTGGAGGTAGGAGATCCAGGAGTGGAAGCTTTACTCTGTACTTGGATTTAGGCAGCAAAATCTGATTTCAAACATATTTGGAAAAAGGACACAGTAAGCTCTAGTTTATAATATTTATTGCTTTTGAGAGTAAGATTTCCATTAACTGCCTGTAAGATATTAATTTAATACATGGAATATAGTGATAACCCAGGGTCCGCCATTCCAGGGAGCTGGAGGGTTGCTTCAAGTACAAATAGTAAATCACTCCTGTTAGTGGCAACAGTTTCTTTTATTCCGATTGGTGAAACCTTATTAAAACCTAAACATCTAAATTGAAGACTTTGTGCCTTTAGGGCCAAACTCTAGCTCATAAATCAAAAAGAACCCCCCAAACTAAGCACACCAGAAATCTCAAAAACAAACAGCAAAAGCCAAGATGACATCAGGCTCAATAACATTTATTTTAGCCCTAAGAATTTTCTCATCAGAGTCCTTACTGAGAGCGCCAATCTGTATATTTTCCAGTAATATAGATGGCAACAAATGATTCCATCATACAGAGTTAAACCCAAGAATTTCACATTCTTTAGCCAGGCAGCAAGTTTTCAGGTCCTGACTGGCATACGTGGAAATTTCTTGTAAAACACACTACATCCTTTACAAGCCGTGACAGAGTAAGCACACACCCCACAAATCTGTAGATTGAATCTTCTCGGTTAGGAGTCCTCATGACCCAATGGAATTTTGATGCAAGTTCAGGAGGGACACAGCTAGAGAAATATGGGGCCAGGAGGTACAGGACTTGGAAATTTTGGTTTGGGCAAAGACTACTGTTTCCAGCTCTCCCTATTTTGTAAGTCTTGTGAAAATTGGTGGTTACTATTTAAAGTCCGATCATGGAGTCATGTCATTCCATATTTCCAGCTTTCCATTAAAAAGAATTGAAAAGATGGTTGCAGAGATTAAAACCTTCAATGTGAAGCCTAAAGATTCCAACACCAGAAAGCAACAAACAGGAAAGGAACCCTTTGCTTTAAAAGTAATTATTTTTAAGCCAATCTCAGGATTCTGGGGGGCTTGTGACTACTTGGGAACTAAATCTGATGCCTCCCCCTGTTTGAATGTGTTATGCCATATGGGATGATCTGAGACACCTATTGTGTATAGTGTGGTCGCATGCTAAGTTGAAACACAAGAGGCAGCATTTGGCAGATAGAGAATGAAATAGGCCACGTGCAGAAACAGCTCGGGCACCAGAGGATTATGACACGAAGCTGCACTTACAGCCACCTTACCTGACGAAAGAAAAGATTATTCCCTGTCTCTGTGCAGCTGGTGATGGTTTCAGTTAGACAAGGCACAGCCATCACTGCACAGACTATCATTGCTAACCCCTCATCTCCTTTACCTTCTCATTCTATTGAAGGTTTTAATCTGTTCAGCAGTGCTTCTGGGAAGAGTTTGCTTTCACTCTGGCATCATTCTTCTCCATCTGAATTATCCTCAAGTACATCCAATTAACTTTGTGTGTTTAGGGAAGAAAGAGTACATCACAGGGCATCCATCTTAAGAGTCATCTATCTGAAAATCATCTCAGCCAAGTCTCCTACAGTCTATTTAGCAGAAAGGATAACCCACGTACACAGATTTAGCATAGACACCATTAAGCCCGATGTGGGTTTTTTTGTTACTACTAATTTATTAATCAGCTAAATCAGTGATGAGTTCAGCCTCTTCCAGGAATCTTGCCCAGATGTGTATTCTGGAATTTTACACACAAAACATCAAGGAATAGACAATATGGCCTTGATTCTCAAAAGCTCTTAACTTCCATTGAAAGCAGTGGACGTTAGGAGCCTGAATATCTTTGAGGATCTGGGCCTACATACCTAGGCAGCATTCTGTCTGATGTATTTCAGCATTATATCAGTGATATATGTACTTTAAGGATAACAGAAAGAAAAACAATACAAGATACCATTACTTTATATCTATCTTTACAAGTGAACAAAGTGGACATTTAGGAAAATAAATTGGAGAAGCTGGAATACTATTTTTCACTTTTAAGTTCACTTGAAGAAAGGTCCCTGAGCACTGAAAAAAAATGCAAATGTAATATCATTACTTGACCAGACCTAAGGGTACTCCAGGAAGCAGAGATTGGTTAGCTTCACATCAACTGTGAGAAAGTTCTATACTATTTTAAAGGGTCAAAAGGAGTGAACTTGGAAAGACCCATCTTGATGAAGAGAACAATGTGATTTTTTGAGGAAGTGAAGGTTGTCTTACTAATTAGTTGAAATTCTGGGTAGAAACTCTCTGAAAAAGCACAAGAAGAAATCTGCACAGTCACACCCCTAGAATCCCGACCAGGGGTATTCTATCTGCTACCCAAGATCCATAAACCTGGAAATCCTGGATGCCCCATCATCTCAGGCATTGGCACCCTGACAGCAGGATTGTCTGGCTATGTAGACACCCTCCTCAGGACCTATGCTACCAGCACTCCAAGCTACCTTCGAGACACCACTGACTTCCTGAGGAAACTACAATCCATCGGTGATCTTCCAGAAAACACCATCCTAGCCATTATGGATATAGAAGCCCTCTACACCAACATTCCACACAAAGATGGACTACAAGCCGTCAGGAACAGTATCCCCGATAATGTCGTGGCAAACCTGGTGGCTGAACTTTGTGACTTTGTCCTCACTCATAACTATTTCACATTTGCGGACAATGTATACCGTCGAATCAGCGGCAGTGCTATGGGTACCTGCATGGTCCCACAGTATGCCAACATTTTTATGGCTGACTTAGAACAATGCTTCCTCAGCTCTCGTCCCCTAATGCCCCTACTCTACTTGCGCTACATTGATGATATCTTCACCATCTGGATCCATGGAAAAGAAGCCCTTAAGGAATTCCACCATGATTTCAACAATTTCCATCCCACCATCAACCTCAGCCTGGACCAGTCCACACAAGAGATTCACTTCCTGGACACTACGTTGCTAATAAGTGATGGTCACATAAACACTACCCTATACCGGAAACCTACTGACTGCTATGCTTACCTACATGCCTCCAGCTTTCATCCAGACAACACGAAGCCAAGCTCTACAGCCAAGCTCTACAATACAATCACATTTGCTCCAACCCCTCAGACAGAGACAAATGCCTACAAGATCTCTATCAAGCATTCTTACAACTACAATACCCACCTGCTGAAGTGAAGAAACAGATTGACAGAACCAGAAGAGTACCCAGAAGTCACCTACCACAGGACAGGCCCAACAAAGAAAATAACAGAACACCACTAGCCATCACCTTCAGCCCCCAACTAAAACCTCTCCAATGCATCATCAAGGATCTACAACCTATCCTGAAGGACGACCCATCACTCTCACAGATCTTGGGAGACAGGCCAGTCCTTGCTTACAGACAACCCCCCAACCTGAAGCAAATACTTGCCAGCAACCACACACCACACAACAGAACCACTAACCCAGGAACCTATCCTGGCAACAAAGCCCGTTGCCAACTGTGTCCACATATCTATTCAGTTGACACCATCATAGGGCCTAATCACATCAGCCTCACTATTAGATGCTCGTTCACCTGCACATCTACCAATGTGATATATGTCATCATGTGCCAGCAATGCCCCTCTGCCATGTACATTGGCCAAACTGGACAGTCTCTACATAAAAGAATAAATGGACAAAAATCTGACCTCAAGAATTATAACATTAAGAAACCATTTGGAGAACACTTCAATCACTTTGGTCACTCGATTACAGACCTAAAAGTGGCAATTCTTCAACAAAAAAGCTTCAAAAACAGACTCCAACGAGAAACTGCTGAATTGGAATTAATTTGCAAACTGGATACAATTAACTTAGGCTTGAATAAAGACTGGGAGTGGATGGGTCATTACACAAAGTAAAACTATTTCCCCTTGTTTATTTCCCCACCCCTACTGTTCCTCACATGTTCTTGTCAACTGCTGGAAATGGCCCACCTTGATTATCACTGCAAAAGGTCCCCCTCCCTCCTGCTGGTAATAGCTCACCTTACCTGACCACTCTGGTTACAGTGTGTATGGTAACACCCATTGTTTCATGTTCTATGTGTATATAAAATCTCCCCACTGTATTTTCCACTGCATGCATCCGCTGAGTTGAGCTGTAACTCAAGAAAGCTTAAGCTCAAATAAATGTGTTAGTCTCTAAGGTGCTACAATAACTCCTTTTCTTTTTGTGTAGACCTAGCTGCCAAAAATGATGATGAGAGGTGGATTAGACATTGCATGCTAAGATATTTTAGACAGCACTTTTGACAGTCCACTTCAAAGGCTAATATATAATATGCTGAGTCATCTTCAGATAAGGAAAAGCTGATGTTGCACATTGAATATGAGCTAAAACAAAGTGAAAAATATATAATATGATTTGAACTTCTTGGTCTAAGGATACTGCAAGGATTCCAGTTTGTAGTTTATGAAAGTGATGCATACTGTAGTGTGTGTACTAATGGCAAAATATCCAGTGTTTAATATAATGGATCATGATTAATAACAAGTTACAAAAAAAAAAAATAAAGATACATTTTTCATTGGTTGAATATCTGCTCTAAATTTATGTCAAAGGTTATAAAATTTTTTATAGTTGTCACAAAAAGTGCAAAAATGACCCATTGCCAATAAAAAACATAAAACCACAGAGAAAAAATTGAAAATTAAGTCGGTTCTTCCAGTTTATTTCACAGACTGCTGATTCACAGAGAAAAAGCCTAAGAGACCTGGATGTGACTGAACAATTGATCCAGCTGAGATGGAGATAAGAATGCAAGATGTAGGGTTTCACTGGATTCCCAGTGACCTGCTCTTGAATACACTGTGTCCCTCTCTCAGGCTGAGCCTGCAGGCCAAACCATTGAAAAAAAATGCAGATGCTTAGTAGACAAAGAACATGTCTTTCCTAAAGATAACAGCACTTTTCTCAGGGAAGACAGAGAGACCTCATCCCTTTCTCCTAAGCATTTGTGTTTTCTTTTCCTTCTTTCCTACCCCCACCTCTCTATGGTAGAGAGCAGGGATTGGCAACCTTTGGCACGCAGCCCGCCAGGGTAAGGCCTCTGGTGGGCCAGGCTGGTTTGTTTACCTGCCGCATCCACAGGTTCGGCCGATCGCAGCTCCCATTGACTGTGGTTTGCCACTCCAGGCCAATGGGGGCACGGGCCAAGGGACGTGCAGTCCGCTGCTTCCCGCAGTCCCCATTTGCCTGGAGCAGTGATCCGCGGCCAGTGGGAGCTGCGATCAGCCAAACCTGTCGATGCAGCAGGTAACCAAACCGGCCTGCTCAGCTAGGGGGCTTATCCTGGTGGGCTGCATGACAAAGGTTGCTGATCCCTGGTATAGAGTGCATGGCAAGTTCCTTTTTTCAGGTCCCACTAAACTATTTGGGGAAGAGAGAGAAAAAAAATAAAACATTCAAGAACTGAGCAGAAAGACTTCACAAAGTAAAATTCCAAGAATCCAAGAAGTTAGTGGAAACGGTTTCTTTTTTTTTCAGACAGGCAGTTAAACATTTCAGGCATCTTCTAAAATACATGTATCACAAGGCCAACTCTGTTTTCTTTGTTCATACATCCCTTGAATATCTCCTCTGTAGCCAGTGAGGTTACACTGTGGATGAATTTGACCATTGACATTACCTGAAGGAACAAAACAGGTGAGCATCTGGAGCAATATGAAGGAGGACTGCACATCACCCTTATGGCAGCTCGAAATTTTTACAATGGAATGTTTTTCTGTCACAAAAGGCTGATTTGACTAATTTGAAACATTCCTCGGGTATTTATTGATTTCTAGGGCTGTCAAGCTATTAAAAAAATAAATTGTGATTAATTGTATTGTTAAACAACAATAGATATGCATTTATTTTAAATATTTTTGGATGTTTACTACATTTTCAAATATATTAATCTCAATTACAACACAGAATACAAAGTGAACAGTGCTCATTTTATATTTATTTTTATTACACTGTAAATATTTGCACTGTAAAAACAAAAAAAAATATTTTTCAATTCACCTCATATAAGTACAATCTCTTTATCATGAAAGTTGAACTTACAATCTAAAACTTTAGAGCCTACAAGTCCACTCAATCCCACTTCTTGGTCAGCCAATCACTCAGACAAACAAGGTTGGTTACAATTTGCAGAGATAATGCTGCCTATTTCTTGATTACAGTGTCACCTG
The DNA here is from genome assembly GCF_965152235.1 of Eretmochelys imbricata. NCBI lineage: Eukaryota > Metazoa > Chordata > Testudines > Cheloniidae > Eretmochelys > Eretmochelys imbricata. The sequence goes on along the minus strand of NC_135572.1, from coordinate 87,560,911 downwards.
AAAGCAAGAACAGGAGTTTGTACCGCACTGTTGTAGCTGGCATTGCAAGATATTTGTGTGCCAGAGATTTATGTGCTAAAGATTCATATGTCCCTTCATGCTTCAACCACCATTCCAGAGGACATGCATCCATGTTGATGATGGGTTCTGCTTAATAAAGATCCAAAACAGTGTGGACTGATGTATGTTCATTTTCATCATCTGGCAGATGCCACCAGGAGAAGATTGATTTTCTTTTTTGGTGGTTTGGGTTCTGTAGTTTCTGTAGCAGAGTGTTGCTCTGTTTAGACTTCTCAAAGACCTTGTCCCTCTAACGTTTTTGATGGCACTTCAAATTCTTAAAACTTGGGTTGAGTGCTGTAGCTATTTTTAGAAATCTCACATCGGTATCTTCTTTGCGTTTTGTCAAATCTGCTGTGAAAACGTTCTTAAAATGAACATGTACTGGGTTACCATTTGAGACTGCTATAACACGAAATATATGCAGAATGTGGGTAGAACAGAGCAGGAGATATACAATTCTCTCGCCAAGGAATACAATCACAAATTTAATTGATGCATTATTTTTTTAACGACCATCATCAGCGTGGAAGCATGTTCTCTGGAATGGTGGCCGACGCATGAAGGGGAATATGAATTTTTAGCATATCTGGCATGTAAATACCTTGCAACTCCAGCTACAAAAGTGCCATGTAAACACCTGTTCTCACTTTCAGGTGACATTGTAAATCAGAAGCAGGCAGCAGTATCTCCCGTCAATGTAAACAAACTTATTTATCTTAGCAATTAGCAGAATAAAGAGTAGGACTGAGTGGACTTGTAGGCTCTAAAGTTTTACACTGTTTTGTTTTTGAGTGCAGTTATGTAACTAAAAAAAATCCACATTTGTAAATTACGCTTTCATGATAAAGAGATTGCACTTCATTACTTGTATGAGCTGAATAGAAAAATACTATTTGTTTTGTTTATCATTTTTACAGTGCATATATTTCTAATAAAAATAATAAAATAAAATAAGCACTGAGCACTTTGTATTCTGTGTTGTTATTGAAATCAATATTGAAAATGTAGAAAAACATCCAAAAATATTTAATAAATTTCAATTGGCATTCTATTGTTACAAGTGCAATTTTTGTGATTAATTTTTTAATCATGATTATTTTTTTCTAGTTAATCATGTGAGTTAACTGTGATTAATTGACAGCCCTATTGATTTCATTGAAAATTTCAATGAAAATTATTGAAACATTTAGATAAAGTCAGAATGCTTCATTTCTACTTGATTGGTTTGACTTAATTTATATAATATAATTTAAGGCCAAAACACTTCAACTGTTGTATCCTGTCATTTCATAATGTATGTCAGATCATGCTGTATTATATTAAGGCATGATATGACAAGTTATTTTATTATTATTTAATTTTATTTTTATATATATTATACCAATTACAGAACAAACAAGGTAGGTGAAAACATAAAATACTCTCTCAGGAAAGTTGAAATGTAACACTATTTTATTTCTTAAAATCCAGAACCCTAACACGCAAGAACCAAAAACAGAGCAGAGAAAGCAGGCTGCTCCTAAGGCAGAAAGGCACAACTCACTCCATCTTGTTGCAGGATAGCTCGTAGCAGAACTGTCTCTTCTCTGTTCAGATTGCATGCGTCTCTGCACAACTCCACAAGTCTTCATATAGGACCAGGAAGAGCCTCTGAGCATTTAAAGTGATATCTTACAAATTTGTAATACAGTTTTCAATACACAATACAAATGAGTTACCAATTAGAATACTGAAATTACCAGTGAACAAACCAAGTATCTCTTTCCAAACAAATTACCATAGTAAATACCAGTTATTAGCAATGACAATCATTTTTTTTTAAAAGAATATAAAATTAAACCCTAAATTTCAATAAGCTATACAAGAGATTATGAATATTAACTATATTTATGTAGTTTATTTTTAAACTATAAATATAGATTGTTAAATATATCAACCGCTAACATATTAATATAACAAAAGTAAAGCTGATAAAGTCTAAATTGAAATTTGATTTCATCAAAACAACTTTTTAACAAAGTCAAAGCTAAAGTGCTGTGTTGATTTTTCTGAAATAGAATATTGGAGTTTCATTCCTTGGAAAATTTTGATTTTTCTTGTCAATTCAGAACACCAAAATAAAGGGCAAGGTCCATGTTCAGACCCAGGGCTCGAAGAGTGGCTAGGGAAGAGCTCAGGACGTACCCTACCATCCTACACAGTTCCCTTCAAAGTACATTTATTCTGCCTTTATAAGTGTGCATGGATGTAAGTGACTGGGAAGGGAATGTCCTTTATCTTATGCAAATAAATGTGTTGTGGAAAACGAATCACACCATCTGTTTGGTTCAAACAGTCTGAGGCCTTTATTGAATACAAGCATGCAGGGAGAGGGAGACAGAGATGGTCAGACACAGTGCCACCCTGGTCTCTCTCTGCCCTGCCCCTATAATACCAGTCTTATATAGGTCCAAATCCAAGCCAAATGATACATTTCCTTATTAGTTATTTTTCACCACTCAAGCATTATGAATAAAGCCTTGTAAGGAGATAATGGAAAGACAGTTTCATAATTAGCACTGTGCTGACACACCTTGTTATTATCAAGATCTGTGGTTTGCTGTGGCAGTGATTTGACTAGGGACTTTTGCAGGGTGGAGGGTGCATATAATGGACAGCTAGGGACTCTTCTGGAATCTCTTTGGTTCTTTTCTAGTTAGAGATAGGCCTAGTTCATTATCTGGGTCAAGTGCCACGGCCCAGCATACATAAATGCTTTTAGCTTAAGCCAAGTCTTATAGGATACAGGCCTGTAGGCCTCTTGCATTACAGCTCTTGCATATGTCACATATAGTGCATGGATTGTGCCACAGAATGGGAAGAGGTCAGGTCAACAGTAATTTCCCCCACAATTCCTCCCTTTGGCGCTTTTAGAACCACTCCAAGCCTAAAATTCCTGCAACATATGCACCCTCGTCCTCCTCCGGGGCCTGGAGGGCTGCATGGTTGCCTTCCTGCGGCACCCGAGGGGATACATGGGGGAGGGTTGCATAGTCACCTTTTTCTGGTACCTGATGGGCTACATAGGTTCCCTGCTCTGGTGCTCGGAGGGCCACATACTCACCCTCTGGTGGCCCCAGGAGGGTGTCACAGACTAACATGTGCATTATGATTTCCTCATTTTGGAAGTTGCATTCTTGGGGTGTACAGTGTAGTGAATTGGAAGCATTTTTGAGTACAAGGGTGTAACAGCACTTGCCACAAGCAAAGATAATATAGACAGAAGTGAGGAGGGCCATGATCAGTAGGAGGCCTTTTAAGATTTGACGTCCGAGCAAGCCCAAGGGGCTCGTAAGCCAGGACCACAAATCCCAATCTGGAGTTGTCTTCTCCTCTGCTACGTCATGGAACAGTTTTACCTGCTGTTGGATGGTATGTATATCACTTACTACCTGTTGGCTTTTATCCACGTAGGTACAGCAGGTGGAGTTTACCAAGACAGAGACACCTCCCACAAATGTAAAAGAGCAGTTAATATATAAATAAAGGGTCAAAAGGGAAAATTATTTACTGAAGTTGTAGCATACAGGAAAACAAATCTTTAGTGGAAGTGGACAGGGTTTAGACTGAGATGAAATGATAGAAACTAGTATTTCTATGCAGGGTAACTTATCACATAAGTTATCACATAGGATCAGTCACCTGGAAAGAATTTTAAACAAAAAGGCCTGAAGTTGCCAGGTTATCCCTATCAGATAGGCAGTGACATTCAAGTAATCAGTTAAAGACCAGAAGAAAGGATGTGTGACAGCTGTCTAAGCCCCACACCCGTTTTTTGGGTTTTTTTTTTGCCTTAATCAGGTATATTGTTTCAAGACTGTAGACTTACACAAGCAGGATTTGGCCCTGCAATGAAAATGTTGGATCGTATAGTTTGAAACATTGGACCTTGTCATACTGGATGAGCCCCAGGGCCAATTTAGCTTGGCGCCCTGTCTCTAACAGGATCAGTATTAGATGCCTCAGAGGAAAACACAAAATATTCATTAAATGACAAATATCTCACATCACAAGAATCACAGAATCATAGACTTTAAGGTCATAAGGGACCATTATGATCATCTTGTCTGACCTCCTGCACAACGCAGGCCATGGAATCTCAACCCACCAACTCCTGTAACAAACCCCTAAGCTATTGAAGTCCTCAAATTGTGGTTTAAAGACTTCAAGGTGCAGAGAATCCTCCAGCAAGTGACCCGTGCCCCACTCCACAGAGGAAGGTGAAAACCCCCCAGGGCCTCTGCCAATCTGCCCTGGGGGAAAATTCCTTCCCAACCCCAAATATGGAGATCAGCTAAACCCTGAGCATGTGGGTAAGACTCACCAGCCAGACATCCAGGAAAGGCTTTGTGAGAATTGTTTCTTTACTTTTCTTTTGTGTTTCCTGGAGATTCAGAGTCTAACAATCTCCAAATTCAAACTGAAATTGAATCAAAACTCTTAAGTTTTACCCAGCACAATGATAACAAGCCACACTCAGCATTTCACGGTTTTGGTGTAAAATAATAAAGCAGTTTGCTGAAAATATTTGCAAATGTAAGAAGAGTTTTCATTAATGCTGGGCTAAGTTACAAAACGTGAAGTCAGGTTAATTTCACAAGGTTTTGGGTTTCCTAACAAAAGCATCATACAACTCTATCTGGCATGATGATCAATTCTGCCACCATCCTTGCCAAATATAATAAATAAATATAATGATAATAAAAGACAGCTTCTGAGAACTCAGAAGCAACAGGAATCTATCCAAGATAGAGGGACCTTTCAGAACAGCCCAGCTATTGTGGCACTTGGGATGGAAGAAGACCAATTTCTTCTATCCACCTCATATCCAATACAGTGTTCTTTCCATTGCTCATCAGACTCAGAGTCACGGTCTCATACTTTTTGCAATATTTTAGAATATTGGTGGGCCTGATTCATCACTGAGCCCAGTTTTATACCAGTGCAATTCTATTAACATCCTAACAGCATGAAACTGGAACAACCAGTTAAACTCCTTACAATCATTTTGCAATAGAAAGAAAATTCTGAAATTAGAAGTGTGCACAATATTTCATGAGAAAAGCAGGACAAACATATTTGACATTTTCGAGCTCTGCCATCCTTTTTATGCACTGATTCTTCCAGCTCCCACTCTGAGCTTAGGGACTGCAGTTCTGACATGCCTTTGTAAAGTGTGCACAAATGGAGCCCTTATGTATTCAACTCATTTTTCACACTTTCACAAAAGCTGGTCCAAACCTCATCTTTGTGTAAAGGTGAGAAAAAATAACTGTTTTTCACCAGTATTTACAATTGTCTAGCTATTGCTCCATTTGCAGAGCTAAAAGCAGTTGAAGTCAACACAAATGAATTGTGCTGATCACAGGATGGACTGGAAGAAGTGGTCAGAGAGTTAATTCTGCTTACTATGAAATGTTTCGAGCATTAATTTTAACATATAACTACTTCATTATAGAACCCTTTGGGCAGCACTAGAACAAGAATATTACCTCAGTCTCAGAACTTTTCTATTTACAGCCAGTTCTTACATTAAAACCCATTTTCTTTCTTGATAGTTACATTAACAGTTTTGCATATTTCATGAAGAAACCCACCCTCCGTGAACTCAAACCCACCCTCCGTGAACTCAGAACTCAAAATGGTACCAGAGGTACTAGCCTTACTTTATTCCAGATGAAATTACATTTTTAAGCAGAGTGTTTTTTATATGGTGGGGTTTTATATGGATGAGAATCCTGGGAGAAAAAGAAAAAGCTGGGATAATCCTGTAACTGACACACACTGCCTGTAATAAAAAATGACACACACACACTTTTCCATAACTACATGTTTTTTGGGGGAAATGTTCTGGGTATATAACGGTTCATAATATGTAAGTCTCCCCTTTGACTGTGAGAAATTTTAGCTTGCCCTTCAAACTCTAGACATCTTAAAATAGGCAGACTTTGGCCTATTGTTTTAATAACATTGTTTTAATGACGCGTTAGATGCTCATTTGAACAGATAAAAAATAAATAAATAAAATACCTATGTGTTTGAACACCTATGTGTTTGAATATATATTTACAATTTCCAAGTTTCTTAGATCTAAAATGGAATTATAATCATAGTCACTGTTCTTATATCAATGTATATCACAGCTAAGTATATTACTTTATGGCTTTCTCAGTCTTGCTTACATATCTCTCAGTATGGGAAATTGGGAAAGCTCCAGCTGGAACTAAAAATTACTTTCACAATGAAATATAGAATTTCACATTATTCACTGCCCTTGCATTGAATTGGATCCCTGTTGAATTACTTAAAAGATTAGACTTGATATTTCATCTTTCTGTCAAAGGTATAAAACTGGGGTAGATTCCGTTAGACAAATGAAATAGGAATATATTAAAAATAAAGTTATATTGCTTTAGCAAATCCAGGAATATGTCTTAAACTGTCAGAAAAAATATTGAACCAGACTCTGAGATAGCCTCACTTAGTCTTAATCCCTAAGAAGAATGGGAGATCAGCACAAAGCATTCAATATTACTGGGATATGCAGTGGTGTGCAACTGTGTTTGTCCCAGTACATTAGAGACACAAGGAAGGTGAGGCAACCTTTTTTATTGGACCAACTTCTGCTGGAGAGAGAGACAAGCTTTGGAGTTTACATAGAGCTCTTCTTATCACTAGGATACAGTTTTGCTCTTCCCAAAGCAGAAGTATGTTTCTCAATGTGAAGGGTTGAGCTTAACACAGCAGACTGAATTGTGAGAGCTCCCTGGAGTGCAAGAACAGCATTGCCACTGCACCACCCTTGAAGAGGATTGGTATTCCCTCAGCTGTGTGCCCAGCCAACTCTATTGCCAGTGCAAAGTGGGACATGGAACACGGCCCCTAGTCTTCTTGCCTTCCTGTCATCCCTTTGCCACTTTGAAGATGCTAAGGCTAATGGTGTAACGAGCCCTGTAATGCAGTTTGCCTTATGGTCTGATCCAGGACCTATTGAAGTCAATGAGAATCTTTCCATTGACCTCAATGGGCTTTGGATCAAGCAGTAAGTGCAAAGACTCCTATTTGCCCATCTATGTAGTGGGATGCAAGTGTGAAATTGGAGAGACGGATTTTTTGTGCCTTCTCCTTTTCCCTTGTGCACTCACCGAAGGACCAGCCATAGGCTATCCCCAGAAGGAACACTGTTTACATTTCATAATGGAGATGAAATAGTAGCTAAATCCTTGAATGTATGAATCACTTATACTAGGAAAATTATACATGACGAAAATAAACAAGTACAGAACGTTCTGGGTATTGTACTTCATTTATTTTATTATTAAAGCCATATCCATTTGAAACCAAGGCATTATTAGAAACACAGGCACCCTGGGAGAAAACCTTTCAGAAACACTTTGAAGTTTCATCCCACTCATATCAAAGGGACACTGTTTTAACTTTTAATAACTTGGCTTAAAACTTTAAGTACTTTTAAAAGTTTTATAAAACCTACTCTGATTAGTATTATTGTCAGGATTTATTTATTTATTTATTTTTATGAGTTGTATTTTTTTTTAATTCAAACACCCTTTTGCAGTGTGGTAAAAACCCCAAGATACTGTATTTTGATTCCGCATAGGCACTCAATGAGATTCAAGTAAACTCACATACATACCACCCAAGCTTCCACTATCTTCTCTTCTCCTTCAGACTGTCTCTAGTCTCCTCCTAGTATTCTTCTCATGTCTGCACTGAATTTACCCACTCAGCTATTCAGTTACCCTTATATGCAATACAAAGCAAGCCTAGCAGTATTATTGCCAATGAAGGAGCCAAAATTAAAAGCTACCTACATACAAAATATGACACTGAACATTTAATTTCACATCCCTTCAGAGTGAAATGCAACAAGTAAACAGCAGAAATAGTGTAAAATAAAATACTGTTTAAATCTGAACATTATAATCAGTGGTTTTTATGTTAGTATCCCATATTTCTGCAGTGCATTTATCTTTAAAAAAAAGATTTTTCTATAAAATTGATAGTGTGCCTTTAAGTTAAATTCTTAGTTTTGTTTAAAATCCTAATAGTGCCATAACAAAAATACTAGAATAGTCACCATAGATGGTGCACTTGGGATGAAATACCATTTTGTCTTTACTCCAAACTTAGCACCCCTGCTGGCTTTTTTACAGAGCCAGCAGAGTGACTATCACTGCAAAGAACAGAGCTAGCATTCAAAGAAAAAAAGCAGAGGTAATACATTAATGTTCTTAAACCCATTTAATAGTATAAAAATACACAGAAGTGATATTTTTAAAAATAAAGCTTTAAACAATAAGTAGGTATTTATATTGTACTCTCATTTGATTATTTTTTAAAATGGTTCCATGTGAGAAGGATCTGTGACATGTAATAATGCTGGATGTTACAGATAGTAGATATTTTCCAGTCAGTTTATCTCTATCTTCTGGTGCCCAAGGGAACTTTTAAAATATACAGATGCCAAATTGTTGTGCTTTGATGTCATTCCCAGATATCTGGGGACATGCCAAACTACTGTGCTACAATACCTTTTCCAAATAACTAAAGGCATGCCAAAGTGTTGTGCTTTGATAACGTTCCCTGATAGCAAAAATAAATTTAAAGCCCATAACTATGACGTACTCTATTTATAAGGACAGGTTTCAGAGTAACAGCCGTGTTAGTCTGTATTCGTGAAAAGAAAAGGAGTACTTGTGGCACCTTAGAGACTAACCAATTTATTTGAGCATAAGCTTTTGTGAGCTACAGCTCACTTCATCGGATGCATATTGAGGAAAATACAGAAGATGTTTTTATACACACAAATCATGAAAAAATGGGTGTTCTGGAAATGGCCCACCTTGATTATCATACACATCATAAGGAGAGTGATCACTTTACATAAGCTATTACCAGCAGGAGAGTGGGGTGGGGGGAGAGAAAACCTTTTGTAGAGATAAACACCCATTTTTTTTTCATGATTTGTGTGTATAAAAACATCTTCTGTATTTTCCTCAGTATGCATCCGATGAAGTGAGCTGTAGCTCACGAAAGCTTTTGCTCAAATAAATTGGTTAGTCTCTAAGGTGCCACAAGTACTCCTTTTCTTTTTATTTATAAGGAGTTATTCTCATCACCATTTCAGAACACTGAGAAATTATTATTTAAAAAGCATACAATTTTAAATGCTGTACCAATATGTTCATATTACTGTAATGCACTGTACATAGTTGCATGTATTAATTATATAATTCAGTTAAAGTTACACAGATGTTGCACAATTTTCTATTACCTTCCTATAAGAAGCACCTAAACAACTGTATCATCTTGGCAGACCAATTTAATCTTCTCCGAGATTGTAACTGTTATTGCAGAGAGGAGATTTGGCATCCCAATTTACATATTTTAAGAATTTAAAACTTGGTTATATGCTCAGAGTAGCATACATCTTAACCCCAAAATGGGGGGCACTTAATAGGATGGGAAGAGAGAGAGTCTCTTCATTGTAAATCTATGAGTTGTGCTACCAGATAAGAGGCCATCATGCACCGCCTCTTACCAGAAATGCAGGAATTTGGTCTCCTCAACTGTATTTAAATACCCCATGTAAAACTAAAATTCTTCCACTAACACTTACTCCTATCAAAAGGAAACATGAAAACCTTTATGTTGACTCTTGTGGGCTGAGCTGCCACTGCCTTTGGTTAATGTCAGCATCCATACACATTAATATCTCATTTTTAAACTGGTAGAGTGGATATTTGTAGTATACTTATCTGTTCCACATGAGGTTACATTGTGGGATTCAAAATAACCACTGTCAGTGTTCAGCTCCCTGTATGTCAGAATGCTAAATGAAGCAGCACATATCCTTCTGGTTTCAAAAAAAGCTGTTAAACTCAAGAGATGAAAAAAGAGAAAAGCAAAAGCATCGCTTTATGAAACATACAGCTAATCTCTACTCCCCCTAATATGAAAAGGATGTAAATACAAAACCTGTTTCGCCGCTATAGTTATTGCAGCTTCAGGCCAGTGTAACTCCATGGAAGTCAACAAAGTGGCATCAGGATTAAACTAGTTGCCATGGTGAATCAGGCTTATACAGTTTTAAAGCCAGTATCTCAAACCAGATTCTCTAGCACTCTCTGGTTGTCTTGCACTTCTATGTGACAAAGTAACCGTAAACCAGACTAGACTGGCCAGTTACAATGGGTTTACAGCTACTTTGTGATGTTGGAGCAGCACAAAGCAGCTAAATCGTGCCAGCACGTCTAGTCCCCTCAACTGTGCTGAGATACTGTATGTAATAAACCAAAAACACTGCCTGAGCTGATTGAACATTCTCCGGCCTACTGTTGTGCTCAGTGAGGTAACAAGACATTGATCTAGGAGAGTTCAATATTGACAGATTGTCTTTTGGCCTGAGGTTTCATGACAAATGTTGGATTCCTTCCTATGGTTTCTGGTCCAACACATGTACAATATTACTCTCTGCATCTGTTAGCATGGAATTAAGTAAAAGAGATACAGATATCACACTTTTGTCAGTCAGATCACTTCCCTGCTTTAGGCTGAGGTCAGGACCTTCAAAGGTGGTGGATTGGTTTCAAATATCCATTCTCAGAGACTAATGGACACTCCTGAACTCCAGCATTTTCAGGGTTGATGTTGTCCAGCCACAAGACAATTATAATAATCTTTTGTTCACCACAGTCTGTGTTAATACATGTAGGGTGCTGGAGAATTCCTTTCTATGATCCCTCTTTCTGCATACATGAGAGGCCATTACTGCAGATTTTGACATATTTGGGGATGTAGTGCCATCAATATGCAACATCAATTCTATGTCTCCTTGTCGCTGGATACAGATTCAAAAGTCTTTGCTGTCCCATTATATTTTATTTATTACTTGTGTGACTGGGGTCCCAGTGTGGGCCAGGTAAGGTCACTCAATTAGGGTGAACTGCAAAGAATGGGGCAGATAATCCACAAAGATGGTGGATATTTTCAGTACTTAGATTTACTAAGCCAGCACAAACTTTATGACCTCACTGGTTGCCCCCAAAACCAGCAACATAGTTCCCTTAAAGTAACCCAGCCTCAGGACTCCATCCAGGTACCCAAGTCAAATATGATGAAGATTTCTGAAAATCTTATTTCATCATATAAAAGAGAAGGTTCTACCAATCCCAAAGGATCAGACACATTACGTCCAAGAAAAGGAGTACTTGTGGCACCTTAGAGACTAACCAATTTATTTGAGCATGAGCTTTCGTGAGCCACAGCTCACTTCATCAGATGCATACCGTGGAAACTGCAGCAGACTTTATATATACACAGAGAATATGAATTCAGGGGACACCATCACAGGGCCTAATAACATCAGCCACACTATCAGAGGCTCGTTCACCTGCACATCCACCAATGTGATTTATGCCATCATGTGCCAGCAATGCCCCTCTGCCATGTACATTGGTCAAACTGGACAGTCTCTACGTAAAAGAATAAATGGACACAAATCAGATGTCAAGAATTATAACATTCATAAACCAGTCGGAGAACACTTCAATCTCTCTGGTCACGCAATCACAGACATGAAGGTCGCTATCTTAAAACAAAAAAACTTCAAATCCAGACTCCAGCGAGAAACTGCTGAATTGGAATTCATTTGCAAATTGGATACTATTAATTTAGGCTTAAATAGAGACTGGGAGTGGCTAAGTCATTATGCAAGGTAGCCTATTTCCTCTTGTTTTTTCCTACCACCCCCCCAGATGTTCTGGTTTAACTTGGATTTAAACTTGGAGAGTGGTCAGTTTGGATGAGCTATTACCAGCAGGAGAATGAGTCTGTGTGTGTATGGGGGTGGTTTTTGGAGGGGGGTGAGGGAGTGAGAGAACCTGGATTTGTGCAGGAAATGGCCTAACTTCATTATCATGCACATTGTGTAAAGAGAAAAGGAGTACTTGTGGCACCTTAGAGACTAACCAGTTTATTTGAGCATGAGCTTTCGTGAGCTACAGCTCACTTCATCTGATGAAGTGAGCTGTAGCTCACGAAAGCTCATGCTCAAATAAACTGGTTAGTCTCTAAGGTGCCACAAGTACTCCTTTTCTTTTTGCGAATACAGACTAACACGGCTGTTACTCTGAAACCTGTCATTGTGTAAAGAGTTGTCACTTTGGATGGGCTATCACCAGCAGGAGAGTGAATTTGTGTGGGCGGGTGGAGGGTGAGAAAACCTGGATTTGTGCTGGAAATGGCCTAACCTGACGATTACTTTAGATAAGCTATTACCAGCAGGACAGTGGGGTGGGAGGAGGTATTGTTTCATATTCTCTGTGTATATATAAAGTCTGCTGCAGTTTCCACAGTATGCATCTGATGAAGTGAGCTGTGGCTCACGAAAGCTCATGCTCAAATAAATTGGTTAGTCTCTAAGGTGCCACAAGTACTCCTTTTCTTTTTGCAAATACAGACTAACACGGCTGTTACTCTGAAACCTGTCATTACATCCAAGGTTATTGAATATTCCAGATCTTACCCAAATACACGCTTACAGCAAATTATTATTAACTAAACTAAAATGTATTAAAAAAGAAAAAAGAGAGTATGGTTAAAAGATCAATATACATACAGACATGAATTCAATTCTTGAGGTTCAGGTACATTGCAGAGATAGTGAGCTTTGTAGTTGCAAAGAATTCTTTTAGATATTTAGTCCAATATCACCTTCAGGGAGTATCAGCATAACTGGGATCTCCATCTGGTGACTCAAACTTCTCCTGATGAAGCTTAAGCAGATCTGAGATAAAAAGGATAGGGATCTCAGGACCTTTTATAAAATTTCAGGCCTTCTTTGACAAGTTGTAGTCCCTCGGGAACAATAGGTAATTAGGGCAAATTTCAAGTAGGTCCATCACCAGTACTTAGCGATATGAATTAACATAAGCCAATGGCCTGTTTGTCCACCATTCACCGATGATTTGCTATACATTTCAAAGAGAGATGAATACAGCAATATCCTATGTTTACAATTCATTTAAATGCTAGGATGCTCTTTTTATCTCTGAATTAACAGAATACAACATAGGCACTGACTGTTGATTATGTTATTGACCACTACCCATATATATGTAAATACTCAAAAAAAACAAACAAACAAAAAATTTCCCCATATGTCTTTAAGGGTTGAATCTGAGTCATTCATCCTGCAGGATGTTTAACCCTTTCTGGCCATATGTCACAACTTGTATTACCACTGGTTAATTGTAATATGTTTGAAAGTGGCAAAGAGTCCCGTGGCACCTTATAGACTAACAGTCCTCAGCTAAAACCTCTCCAAAGCATCACCAGTGATCTACAACGCATCCTGGACAATGATCCCTCACTTTCACAGGCCTTGGAAAGCAGGCCAGTCCTCACCTACAGACTACCCGCCAACCTGAAGCATATTCTCACCAGCAATGACACACCACACCATAGTAACTCTAACGCAGGAACCAATCCATGCAACAAACCTCAATGCCAACTCTGCCCACATATCTACACCAGCGACACCATCACAGGACCTAACCAGATGAGCCACACCTGCTAGAAGAGGGCCTCATCCTCCCTGATTGAACTAACCTCGTTATCCCTAACCTGATTCTTGTTTGCATATTTATACCTGCCTCTGGAAATTTCCACTACATGTATCTGAAGAAGTGGGTATTCACCCACGAAAGCTTATGCTCCAATACGTCTGTTAGTCTATAAGGTGCCACAGGACCCTTTGCCGCTTTCACAGATCCAGACTAACATGGCTATCCCTCTGATACTGTAATATGGTTGTGGATGGAAGTCATCTGAGTTAAGCTACATTAAGATAAGAGATGATTTGGTCAGAAGACAGCTCCTAAAGAATTGGGAGGGATTCTGATTTCTCCATCCATTGAGAGGCAATGCCTATGTTGTATTTCACTGTCACAATGCCAAGACCTTGCTGGAAACTTTGCTGCTCTTGGGTTCTTATGTGACTGAATTTTTTGGCTGGCCCACAGACTGCAAATTATCGTGTCTGGTACTGACTCTTTATTAGCATCAAGTTGGATTGTTGCAGGGTTCTACTTAAGTTTACCCTTGAAGATCCGAGGAAGATATAGCAAGGGGATGCTTTAAGTGCAGGAAGCTGACATAATATCTGTGTTCCATGCTCTTGACTGACTTCCCATGCAAGATAGTAATCGTCATCTATAAGGCCTTGAATTTTCTGGAAGTCACTTTACTCTTGGATTGCTTGTTCACTTCTCCAGTCCACTGAGTGGTTGAGAAATGCTCACTTGAACTATTCAGAGTAGTTCAGAATATATGGTGCATGATAGTTCATGTAATCCCATGTGATATTTCTAAAAAGCAAACAGTCGTTCTATCATGGAATAAACAAACACCACATTTGTTTGAACTAAAAAAAGTGTGTGTTTTTCCCAATGAACAGCCATTCTTCAAACATTCCTGTGAACAAAATCCCGTCCACATGAATGTTCATGAATAGCAAACAATGCAATTGCAGTATGGAAATGGTTGAACTAAACAGTCATTGGGCATTTGAATGAATGTTTGTAACTATTTTTTTTGCAATACTTTGGTGGTGACAAAGGTTGGAGTGCATACAGTGATGACTCTTGCTCACGGAAGGTTTTCAAAAAAGCATTTAATTCATGATGGTTTGAATTCATCATGGATTAGGTACACATTACTTTACTTCTGCTATGATGGAATTCTCAGTATTGTCAGATAAAAATGTAGTATAACTATTTGTACATAGTGCAGCCTTTAGGGTCAATATTGGTAATGCTCATGTGTTAAAGAATGATGCCTTCATCTGACTGTTTGTAAATAGACTTAGAATGTAATATTGTAATATATTCCTTTAAAAAAAACCCAGAAGTAATGGGGACCAAAATCTTGTTAATGCTGACATACGTAGGTGTGAATAAGATTTAGTATTTGTATCAAAGTTCAGTACTGTGTTCTGAATTCTGATCCAATGTTTTTAAAATGACAGTCTTATGCAGAGCGGTTATACCCACAATTAAGGCATGATGCTATCCTGTCATTACACTAGCTCAGAGCTGAATTAATGTTGTAAACCCAGCAACAGCTTTCACAGCCATGCAAAGTGACTTTTTTGGCTTCAATGAATGGGGAATAGCTTTCCAAAGGGGAGTGGAGAGATATATTAATAACACATCTCATCTTCTTTTGGCTTCCTGTAAGAGCTGCTTTTAGAAACCTGTGGAATTTAGAAAACAAGTTTTTCTATGGACCAGTCTAGTTTCTGCTGAACAGCTCAGCCTGAGGCAGATGGCGGCAATTCTCAACCCTTCTCAGCTTCCTCAGTTTTGTGTGCCACTACAGATAGTGAGACATTTCTCCTGCAGAGACCACTTAAATATATAGTGCTTCTGTAATGCAGTAGAACTGAAGTATGATTCATAGATTCATAGATACTAAGGTCAGAAGGGACCATTACGATCATCTAGTCCGACCTCCTGCACAATGCAGGCCACAGAGTCTCACCCACCCACTCCTGCGAAAAACCTCTCTCCTATGTCTGAGCTATTGAATTCCTCAAATCATGATTTAAAGACTTCAAGGAGCAGGGAATCCTCCAGCAAGTGACCCGTGCCCCATGCTACAGAAGAAGGTGAAAAACCTCCAGGGCCTCTTCCCATCTGCCCTGGAGGAAAATTCCTTCCCGACCCCAAATATGGCGATCATCTGAACCCTGAGCATATGGGCAAGATTCACCAGCCAGATACCCAGGAAAGAATTTTCTGTAGTAACTCAGATGATAGTACAGGGTATTAATTATAGAGAAAGTCATCATGGTTTCTCTTGCAAAAATAAAAACAATTCAACGTGGCCTCAGAGGATGTTGTCTCACAGCAATTTAAACTAAGGATCATATTCATCTTAAACATTTGATTACTTTCCCTGCTCTTCAGGCTCAATACACTGCAGCAAAATGAAGTTGTTAATGCTTAGTTGTGAAATTATCCATAGAGACAGATTTTTAATACAGGCACTTTTGGTGTATAATGCTAAAACATTTTTTCTTTCTTTTCTCTATTCCCCTGAAAAAATCAGCTGGTAGGAGCTCAAGCTTCCTAGCCAGGAAAGTCTATTAACTTTCCAGAAAAGAGAAGCATTTCATCGGTGCCTCGGGAATCAATTTTTAAAAGTGTATCTTTAGCAATTGTGTGCGATTCAAATTATTTTTGTTCCCATGACCCACATTAAGTGCTAAGAATTTTGATTCACATTATTATACATGCAATTGCCTAGAAATGCTGAAATAATTCTATCAGTTTCAGATATTTCCCTTTGCTGATCTTTCTTCTTCATTTTAAAGGAGGATAGGGAAGGCAGGTGGTAGGACTGAAAAAATATATATAAACCATTTATTCTATGTTATATATTAGTTTGCCTTCCCAATTACGATAGACCAACTTGTTATTTCTGTGTTACAAAAGTATAAAAACTTGCATCAGACAATTTTTTGGAGATGCTTATGTGCAGGAGAGATGTTTATCTACTGATGCTGCTTATTTCCTAGACTCAGCACGGGCAGATGGTAGACACCATACCCAGAATTAACAAGAACCAGACAGAAACCAATGGTGCTGGGAGAATGGTACCACTAGATTTAATACAAATGTCCTAGTATTTGAAGGGAGATGTTTTCATAACAGCAGCTTGTATTTGATTTTTTCCCCTTGTTGATAACTGAAAAATATTATCACGGAAAATATACCAAGAAGATTTTGTAATACTGGCAGAAAAGTTCCTTCCATTACCAAATTCATGTTTAAGAAGAATTTCCAGATCATTTGCCTCCTGCAGTCCTGCCACCTCAATATCACTGTTTCTCAGAATACAGAAAGAAAAATCACAGGTCAGAAAAATGAGAAGGGAATCTACTAAAAAATGGATTGATCAGCTTCAGCACCTCCAGGGCAGAGACATTAGGCTGAGGGGCAGGCAGTTATAGCGGGTGGGTTTTTCTAGTATATATATATCCAGAGTATATATAAATTACATACACGGGGATGAAAACCCTCCAACAATGTTAAAAGATTATTAATAAGGTTCCAAAATCAAGCACTCAACAGTTAGGAAGTGACAGAATTAATCCTGCCTGTTTAATCTTTTGTTCCTAATCATGAAGACTAGAAACATATCTCTGCCTTAATGGAGGATCAGATTCTCACAAAGTCCCTTGCCTAAGCGAGCTTGGGCTTTATATAAAATACAGATATCATGAGATTTATAATAAAGAAATGAGTTGTCCACACTATATTTCCAGTAGAACTCTACCAACTAACATTTAAACCTACTAACAGAGAAGAACTTTTTTCCCTTGACAGAGATTTTCATACAGATTGTGGGTGGCTGCCTTGGGAGACATTGTTACAGTCAGAATGAGAGATGGGAAAAAAAACCTCATTAAGAAATAAAACAAACAAAGACCTGATTTGGTTGTCATTCAATTACACGTGGTTATCTGATCTCTCTCTAACTGTGGGTGCTTCCAGAACTATTTAGTCTTCCTGGGTCTTTCCAGTGTACCAAAGATATGTGTAGAATAGAAACAATATGCTACTTAACATGAATAACCATATTGTTAAAAACATTACAGTACACATCCAAATTATTTAATACTAGCTGTCACACCAAGTCAAGTACATGTACTATTCTACTGGTATTGCTCTGGGTTCATTGTTACATATACACACACTGTTGTTCATTGTTTCATTGTTACATACAGAGAGAGAGAGAGAGAGAGAGAGAGAGAGAAGTTACTGTTTCTTTCACCATAATTTGTGACACATTATAGACTTCTTCTGAAGATGTCTCTGCTATTGTCTCTCAGCCTACTTTTAAAATCACAGTTATGGAGAACAAATCAGAATTTACAGTAAAAACAGCTTTTTTTCAGGCTTGTTCAATATTGTTTTGAGACAAGATAAAATGCACTTTTGTAAAAAAATAAAAAGCACAACTTTTTTAATGTTTAAAAGAGTTAAACATCCTACTCACCATCCCCAGCCACCGGTGCAGACCTTACAGTGGCTTTTGTTCTTTCCTTTGTTATCACCCACTGCTGTTTTCCCTCAAGAAGAGCCTCTAAACAGATGGAACTGTTAACAGAATGACAGAGTCACAGAAAGATACACAAAAAATCAAAAGGCCTGCTTCTGGGGATCTGTTTCCCATTGCAATGAAGATAACAGAGAATACTGACATCTGTGATAAAAATCACTGAAGACACTTGAAGGTTTGATTTATGAAGTTTCAAACTCTAATGATATCTGCATCTGTTCACGCACTACTGCGGAAAGCTTCGTGCAACAAAGCTTCTGGAGAAGGTTGCAAAAAGTAAGATAATGTAATACAGAACCATAGATTTCTCTAGCCTACACAGGCAGACCACATTCAAGTCTTTCCACTCCTTCCTTCCACCATTTTCAACATCCAGCCTTTTCTTTCAGTTCACAGCATTACAGTTTTGCTCAGGTCCCCATTGCTTTTCTACACTACTACAACCTTCTCTCCGGCCTTTGGGGAACACTACACTTTGCTAGTCACATCCATTCAAAATCCTGCTGCTAAAACTGCCATCTTACCCCTTCTCCCCCACCCCCTGCCTTTTGGATTCCTCCACTGGTTTCTTGTGCTCATCTTGAAGACCCATAAACCTTTCTGCTTTTGTACCTTATCAAATTGCCCCATCACATCCTCTGCATTCTCCACTCAACATCTGATGTTACTCCCAATTGCCTATTTGTCAACTGCTACAAGTGCCTTCACTCATTTTCTAGGACATCCTTTCTGAACAGAACACAACCAAATCCATGAAATCACGCTACCCTATTCTCCACAAATATCTCCTCAACGTTTGCTCCCACTTTGATGCATTTCCTCCCTCCAGCAAGTACTGAAGTACAAATCACATTCTTCCAAGAATATTAACACAAATAAGTGATTTTTTTCCCATTTGGTGGCAATTTTGAGGGGACGGGAGAAAAAAATCAAGAAAATATTTCAGTTTGGCTCAAACCAGATATAATTTTTTGCAGAATTTTGGGTGAATTGAAAAAGTCAATTTCAGATCGGTTTTAGAGAGAGGATTTGAACTGGGGACTCCTACATCCCAGGTGAGTACCCTAAGCATGGAGTTAAAGGGAATAAGGTGGTGCATACCACCTCCTCTTCTGGCCATTTTGTGAATGTATGAAACTGTTAGTGTCAAACTAGAGAATTGTTTCAGGTTGGCCAAAACTGCTGCACTTTTCATTAAATAAAGTATTAGTCTGAAAAATTTCACCCAGCTCTAGTTTCCACATTTCCTCCTTGTTTTAATTTCCACATATGACCCTCTTTTTTTTTCTTTAGTACATTAAAACTACTTCTCCCTAACCCCAGCTTTTTCCTCTACTTCTTTCCTTATCTTGTCCTGCTTTTCTCCTAATGTCTACTGTTCTCCTATAGCTTCTTTACTGATAAGTCCCTTTTTCTCCTTCACCCACCACTGCCTTTTCACTTCCTTTCAGCCTTTCCTCAACACACGCTATAGTCTCAGTCAGTGCAGGCTAGGTCCCTGCTTTCTCTTCTGTAGAGAAAAAAAAATCACATGTTCAAAGACACATTCCATGTTCCACCTGATCCAAAACATATTTGAAATTCATGGAAAGATCAGATTGATTTCAATGGACTTTGGATCACGCCCCAAGAGCTTGCACCATTACTATATATGTTGTGAATGCTATATAGTTTGTTGTTCTGGGTCCAGACAGTTGATTGCTTCATTGCCCTCCAGGGCTTGTTATCTCTTTGGCAGATCTCACCTACTGTACAGAACCATGTTTGCTTACAGTACTCTATTAATAATGATAATTAAATACTGGTGTACCATCAACAACTATGCAAACCTACATTTTAGCCACAGGGCTCAACATATCTCTGTGTATATAGGCTGCTGTGCTTCTGTACCCTGAAATAAATCTAACATGGACTGAATGGCATTAAGAGAGTTAGACTATGTTTAATAACATGTTTAATAGTCCACTCTGTTTACAGCATTCATTCACAATCAGTCTGGCACCTGCCTTCCATCCTCCATAAAGAGTCTGGTCCACACACTCAGCACTCTGTGTAAATAGACAAAGCAAGGCTCTGACATTATAACTATAATCAGTGCTCGCAAGGTGGCAATTTTTCAACATAAAAACCCTTTACATGTGCAGTAGAGCTGTACAAGGTACATAAATGCCATTTGTAATGTTCAGATATATAGGTCATGAAAGGAGGCAAGGTAGGCTCTCTAGGGAGAGCAGTGTTGAAATTAAACACTGAAAAAATAGTGAATAAATTGCACAAAGGACAAATTGCTAAAGTTGAAGCAAAGTGACTAGGAAGCTGAGAAAGAGGGAGAAGTCTAAAGCACAAATACTTGCTTTTAAATCAGTGGGAGAATATGCCACACAGACATTACCACCTATGTATGGGGCTGAAGACTTTACTTATTTAACAGGTTTTTTTTTGTTCGTTTGTTTTTTTTTTTCATGTAGGATACAACAGAGCTCCTTCCACAGCAAGGAGTGAAGGATAAAACATTATTACAGCACAGGGCCATGACATGAAATCTATAACAACTAGAAGTGAAAGCTAAATGATTAGTTTTCCATCTAGATTTATGAAAACAAAATATAGAATAAGCTCTTCACATTTGATGGAGAATCAACACTGAAGCAAACCTTGCATAGCCAATAACTTTTCTTTTCTGCCCAGCTCCAAAGGGATATGAGGTATATGAATATCAGTGAAATGCGGTAGACTAAAATTCTCCGGTGCCTTAAAACTTTAAAATAATGGTAGGTATGAGTAATTTCACCGAGACACCAGAAGGCAATTCTATCAAAAAGACAGCATTTGCTCTTGTGTTATTTTTCAGTAGAAGTCTTGCCACCATATTTTGTACCAAATGGAGTTAAGGTAATTTAATAGTTAAGACATCTACAGGATGCCTATCACTAGATAGTTATGTGCTATAAAACAAACACAATCCAGCCACATGCACATTCTTATCAAGCAAATCACCCAGAGGTTGGTAGTGTGGTCAAAGTCTGGGCTGGAACCCTGGGAGGGTGTAGAGTCAGTTCCTGACTCTGTCCCAGACTTTCATGCAAGTTATCCCAGTTTTGGGGTACGTGCACCTTTAACCCTCCTCCCTCCACTCCCCCAGTCTGCTCAAAGAGTGCCCTCTCAGGCCTCTAGCTGTCAATGCTTTCTCATCCTTTCTCTCTCAAGACAGAAGTTTTAGGCTGAAGTTGCCTGCTGTTGCACTACAATCATTTCAAGCAGGTTTGACTAATTTCCAGCCTTTGTACTCTGATTTCTCTCCAAAGGCTATGAAAGGTATGCCGGTGGTTACAAGTAGCCAAACAGTTTAGAGCAGAATGTATTTACTTAAGGACAAAAACCAGAGAGAGCACATACAAAATAATAAATGTATGCTTAACATACAAGCAGCTGCCTATCTACCATGTAGGGGAATCTTGCAGGTCAAAGTCCTTCCAACCCTAACAAAAAGCAAAGTTAATTTGTTGAATTGAAATGAAGCCCCCCTCTGTCAGACTAAAATGAGCCTTTTATACCAACATCCTTTTCTTTGTCTCCTTGGGATAATGGGACCTGTCTGAACTAGTATATGCAAACCACCCCAGGGGGTGGTACTTCTCTGGAGCGGTTTACAGTCCCAAGGATTGTAGTAAACACACACACACACATACAGAGAGGTTTTTTAGTTCCTGGCAATCCTGTTGTAAATGATCCATATAACACCCATAGAGTTAATACAAGAGTTCCCAAAGAGGCTGCATATGTTGAAATAACTGCCATACAAGTCACTTCTCTCTCTATGCCTTAGCTCCTCATCTGAAAACAGAGATCATGATACTTTTTTTCTCCTGACCTTAGTTTGTCTTGTCTCTTTAGACTGTAAACTATTAGGGCAGGGAACTGTCTCCTACTAAGTCTCTGCAAAATACCTAGAACTATAGGTCCCTGCTGTTAGTTGAGCCCTGTTAGTGACACTAATTCAAATATATAATTAAGGTTCTCGTGGAGCAATCTACAGAGCAATTTTTAAATCCAGTTGAAATTAAATTAAATTAAAGCAAATGAGTAATACACCCAAAATGATAAAAGACACACAATTACCAAGTTTCAGAGTAACAGCCGTGTTAGTTTGTATTCACAAAAAGAAAAGGAGTACTTGTGGCACCTTAGAGACGAACCAATTTATTTGAGCATAAGCTTTCGTGAGCTACAGCTCACTTCATCGGATGCATACTGTGGAAAGTGTAGAAGATCTTTTTATACACACAAAGCATGAAAAAATACCTCCCCCCCAACCCCACTCTCTTGCTGGTAATAGCTTATCTAAAGTGATCACTCTCCTTACAATGTGTATGATAATCAAGTTGGGCCATTTCCAGCACCTGGATTTGTGCTGGAAATGGCCCAACTTGATTATCATACACATTGTAAGGAGAGTGATCACTTTAGATAAGCTATTACCAGCAAGAGAGTGGGGTTGGGGGGAGGTATTTTTTCATGCTTTGTGTGTATGAAAAGATCTTCTACACTTTCCACAGTATGCATCCGATGAAGTGAGCTGTAGCTCACGAAAGCTTATGCTCAAATAAATTGGTTCGTCTCTAAGGTGCCACAAGTACTCCTTTTCTTTTTACAATTACCAAGAATGCCTGGTAAGATTTCAGTGTTTGTGTTCTCTAACTCAAATGAAGTTACGTATGCTGCAGAAACAATGCATTGCATTGGGGATTGCACTTTCTTCTACTTCAGCAAAGACTGCACAGCATCTAATTTGAGCATCCATGGTGATACCTTTAATATGTTAATAATTTAAGGTGATATAATGATATTTTTACTCACTATGAATAGTATTTTAATTGCAAAGAGACTGCCTAAGGAGGAAAATCGTACTCACAGTGAGTTAAGGCATCATATGGTGTGCCTCAATTGTACTCAAAAGGGATGGATGATAGTGAAAAGAACCATGACAATGTCCAGGACCAAGAGAAGCAATATTTCTGTTATGTCATAGTTATATTTCAGGAAATTCACTCAATTTCTACATCAGATTTTTGTCAAGTGTAGATAGCACTGACAACACAGGCTGCTGTACTAATAGAAACAGAAAGAACTCTTTAGGCACAGATCCTCAGGTCTTGTAACACCAGTTAACACCAGCTGAGGATTTTAAGTGGATGTCTGAGATATCTCAGAGTACAAAGCCAAATAACATAATGGTATACATGTTAAAGTGCATGGGGAACCATATCTTTCGAAACTGCATGTCACACCAAACATCGCATAAACTGCTTCAGTGTAGAATAAAAGGATAAGAAGCAATTGTTTTCCAACACAAATGACTGTAGCTAATGAGAAAGATAATAGTTTTGCAGATGCCTTCCCTTTTCATTAGATATTCTAATGGGGTTTTAACTTCACTTCTTGTATCATATCTTTTTGGTGATTTGATACACAAAGGTACATAAAATGGGACAGTGCAACCAAACAAATATAGATATGTAGATATAGATACACCCAGAAGAAAGCAGGGTATATATATGGAGTGAAATAGAAGAAAGATGAGAAACAAGCCATGTGATCTTAGAACTGTAGAAGAGCACAATGATTAACTAGGAACAAAGTTATTTACATTGTAGCTGATAGAAAATTATCACATTGTAAGATGATTTCTCAGAACATTTCTGATAGTTTTGATAGTGTCACAGGGTTCACGACTCACTGCTGGGGCACCTCCTTGGGGCAGATCTGAGGACTAGCTCTCAACAGGTCTGACACCTCTCATTTGGTTGTTCACACCATGGTTGGTCTGTCTGTCTGTGTCTCTCTGGAGCAATTGATAGGTGACTGTCAACAAATCTCCCTGAGTCACATTTATAAGAAGGACAGATGATTTACCAAGCTTTTGACCAAATCACAAAAAATTGCCCATACCAAATAAACGTGACTAGAATTTGGGTGGACATACAGATAATACAGCTGAGTACTATAAAGCATAAATATATAATAAATATTATGATCACCCCTGCATATTAGGAGCCAGATTCTGCCACTCTTAATCATTCTGAACAGTATCTTTCTGCACAAATGATCCCACTTATGTAAATGAGAACACTCATGGAGTAAGGAGCTTCTGAAAGTGAGTAAAGGTATCAAAATCTGGCCCTATAATATGACCTGCAATCACAACACCAATGATCCCTTTCAAAATGAATTTGTCCTTTTGTCACCTAACTTGGACCTTTAATCCCTGCATTTGGCACTTTGGAGAAGGGTCAGAATTTTGTCAAGTGCATACTTACGTTGTATTAAGCTTTCCTTTTTCTACAAAGGCTAGATTGTGACATTAGGCACAACCCTGAACAAAGGAGTGGTGCAGAAGCTGCAGCAACCCAGGAGTAGTGTCAGGAGGCTCTGTAACTCAGACACAGCCCTCTGAAGCCCAGTTCCTCCTCTTCCTCTGCTTTCTCCTGGGTGTATAACTGGTTTAGGCCAGCAGTAAATTACTACCCATCCTTCACTCACTCAGGTAATCAAACTAGTGAGTAGGGGAAGGGAATGGAGCCAAAGCTGTACCCATTCCCTATCCATTTACTCTGGAGAGGGAGTATGCCAGTGCATTGTCCCACTTTCTTCCCTGGACCTGAACCAAAAGTTTGTGAATCCAGGTATCCTTTATTCAGGAATTTTAGTCCCTTGCATTCATGTTTTATTTTGGTGTAAATCAGATGCAGTAAGATACAAGTGATGTATTTAATCACACAGTGCAACACTTAAGATATTTAAGTTATATGCTTGTACACATTCCTGGCTTCATCCAAAGTTCACTGAAGTCATTAAGATCCAAAGACCATTGACTTCAGTGTGCTTTATATCAAGTCTTTATAAAGCTGAATCTATTTTCCCCTCATTTTATGGTGATGATGTGCCTCAGCCTGAGCCTGTTAGTGTGACTTGAATAATACTTGGAGTGGATAAAAGGTTTTGCACTTTGCATACTGACTCACTATACTGAGCTTTTCTTTTCTTACAGAATAAAGAAATTTACAGCTGCAATTCAGTCTAAGCTTGGTACACTACCAGGGCTCATTTTACACAAATTATATTCATCTAGCTTGGCCTGGAGTAGTTTAAAAAGCTGCATATAAAGCAAAGGAGGATGGAATGAATTACAGGATTTACTAATTGGGCCTGATTCTCAGCTGGTGTAAATTGGCAAAGTTCCACTGATTTCAGGGGAGCTCTACTGATTTATACTCACTGAAGATCAGGCCCAAAGTATGGTGGTTGTGCCCCTTTTCCTTGGTAAATATAAAATTTAATATCCACTTCTGAAAGCTTTCAGTGCTCTGCCATAGTGACAGCTGAAAGGCCTGCAGAACCAGGAGGGGATGGGACTTCGTTTATATGAGCTATCACATGCTGTGTCACTATCCTTTTAACAGTAATAAATGACAGTTGGTGTTAATGGCTCCTTGTTAAAACAGTTCAGAAGACATGTGGTATGTTCATGTTAGTATACCTTTTCCCCAACTTTCGAATGTTCCTTTCTCAATACTGTGCATTATCCCTGTCTGTGGTATCAAACAGCTAAAGATGGACTTCAGAGTAACAGCCGTGTTAGTCTGTATTCACAAAACGAAAAGGAGTACTTGTGGCACCTTAGAGACTAACTAATTTATTTGAGCATGAGCTTTCGTGACTGTCACTTTCTGACTGACAAGGTAGTAGATGAGGGGGCAGTCATTAAGAGAGTCAAAAGACAAAGAGATTCTTAATATTTTTTTTTTGTTATTTCCACTGTGGTCCTCCAATGATTCCTTGGTATCTCCAATTCTCCCTGCAAGAGGCCTGATTGTGATCAGTCCTTGTATGGTCATGCTAGCAAGGAGACTTCCCTCTCTAGTGTGGCTATGCAAATGTCCCTGAGTGAGGGCTGCTTGTTTGATCTTTGTTCCCTCTCCAGGGAAATAGTTAGGGAGAAGGTAGGTCCATTGCTTCATTCCCTGTTCTGTACCTGCCTGCAGGGACCATGTTCTGGGGGAGCAACCTGTGCCATATAATTGTTAGGTCAATTAGGTCAATTGTTAGGTCAATTGTTAGCCCTTGGCAGTTTGTGTAACCTGAGGCAAGGACCACTCCTGATGTCAGGGTGATATATCTCCTCGGACCCCCTACACAGGTCTCTGTATGTGTAAAGAAAAAGTGTAGCCAAAGGTATTGAAATGTGGGCTTTCTCATACTTTGTTAGATATTCATCTGGAGGCAAGTAGAGAAAAGATCTTCAGGCTTTTCCTCTGACTCTTCATCCTTCATTTGCTGTGTTTTTCCCCTTTAGTCTTTAATCCTTTTCCATCTTCTAACTGGATTACGTACCCATCTCTGCAGTACTCCGTCACCATTCAACTAACATCAGGAAATGTGAGTGGAAGAGAGAGTGAATTCCCAGTCCCCCTCACAATCCAAGCATGCCAGCTCCAGACTGGATCTCTTGTTGTGCTTTTGCCAAGTCAGTAGGCTAGCTGTTAGTACCTTTCTCAATTCCAATGATCTTGCTGCAGCAGTTTTACTGAAGCACATTCACTCTTTTAAGTAAGTCACAAGCAGTAGATTCATATACCACCAGGAAAAATAAACACAAGCTCCCAGACTTGATAATAATTGAATTTTCTGAAACAGTCATTGGTCTCCTGTATACATGTTCACATTCCTAATGATTATGTCTAATAAATGATTACAAAAGAAGAGCTCTGTGTATGCTTGAAATCTTGTCTCTCTCACCAAGAGAAGTTTGTCCAATAAAAGATATTACCTCACCCCCTTGTCTTTACAAAAATTTAGTCTGATTCTCTCTCCTAATCATTACAGCCTCTTTCTGTCAGCATTAGGTAATATACATACTCTCACATTATCTCCCAAAGACACAAAGAACATTGGAACACTGAAAACATGCAAATGGAAGATGATTTCTCACTTTAACGTTCAATAGTCAGAATGTAGTACAGTATCTGATTAACACATTGACAGTGTTGAACATGAGCAGGGACCATACATTTCATTAAAGCATTAAAAGAAATAACGTGACATTGCAGAGATAAATAAAGGTGTCAGACAAAAATAATAAAAATATTAGAAAGCCTGCTGATATTGAATACAGCAACAATTCATAAAGAAATGTGTTTGAATCAGCCAGCCATTAAGAAAACTTACATAAAACATGCCTTTTTTTTACAGAACTTCTATTGATATCCACTAGCATTCACTAAATGAGGCTTTATCTTTGGCCAGTTACCTGACAGACTCCTTCCTCCCCTCCCATCCACACCCCCAAACATGCTCATGAAAAAATAAATTATCTCCTTGTTGTCCTAGAAACAGTGACCATGACTGTTTTAGTAGATACTTTGCTACACATGTTGATAGTACCACTGTTCAGCCATTTCCTGAGCTATAATGTTTCTTTCCTAGAAGCAATAATGATACTGTTTCTAATGAAGTACACAATGCTTCTGCAGATACTGGATGAAATTCTCTCTCACATACATACACACATGGCCCCTTTACACTGGGTATGGGGCAGGAGTACTGTAAAGCAGAGGTGATGCATTGGGGGGGGGGGGCATGTGGTCATGCCCCACAAATTTCTGCTAGTGTGTATATGCCAGCCCGCTGCATACTACCAGAATCTTTAAATTGTGCCCCCCCGCCTCAAAAGTTATGTGTCGTCTCTGGTATAAAAGGTTTCTAAAAACCCTAAATCAGGCTGTAGGAGAATTCCTGAACAGAACTGAGGAAGACAGCTGAATGCTATCTTCTGAGGACTCCCTCCCAAGCCCTGGCATGGGGGACATAGATAGGGATGAGAGGAACATGGTGGGCTGCAGTGCACAGAACTGTGTACATTCTGGGCAGTGCTTCTGCCAATAACACAGCTTGTGGAGGTTGCTGTAACTTTGACAGCCCCTCAAGGATGCCAGGAACTGCTCCAGCCCCTGGAACAGCTCAGAACTGGAAGACCCAAAGGTGATTTAAAGCCTGTTTACCCCCTCCCACCAACAGCAAATTCTGTGCTGTACCTCTAACAGTTTATCTACATTAAATGTTTTGCCATTTTAACTGTGCTGGTGGCAGAAGATAAAAGAAGGAAACAAAAAGCACCTAGCACAGTGGCGAGTAAGCTATACTGATTCAAGCAGGGTCAACATTAGGGAAAATTGGACCCTGGGCAAACTTGTGTTTTGGCCCTCGCTGACTTCCCCACCCCGCTCCCTCTGGCTCCCACAGCCTCCCATGGTTCTCCACCCCCTCTGGCCCAGATGCCTCTCTGGGATCCCCACCCATCCTCCCACTTTCCCCCAAACCCTTCTGCCTCCCCATCCCATCCGCCATCCCCCCTGGTCCCCGCTGTTTCCCAGGCTCTCCACCCCCCAGTACCCCTAGGCCATGCTGCCTCCCTCCTCCCCACCTGGCCCATTTCCCTGAGCTAACTTCCACAGCCTTGCACCCCAGGCCTGCCCCACTCCTTGCTTCTTGACAATGGCACCCTAAGTGGTCGCCCATGTCACCCACCCATAAGGCCAGCCCTGGATTCAAGACACCTTTATACCAGTATAACTTCATCAACTTGAGGGCTTTTATCAATATCACAATGCTGGCAAAAGAACTTATATGTTGGGTATTGGTCCTGCTTTGAGCAGGGGCTTGGACTAGATGACCTCCTGAGATCCCTTCCAACCCTGATATTCTTTGATTCTATATCCCAGAAATCTTTTTAAGCTTAGACCATCCTTAAGAAGTGCAGAAAGAGAATTTCATCCATTATTTCAAAAACAGAGTTGATCAGAAAATCTCTACAAAAATGAACGGTTTCAGAGTAACAGCCGTGTTAGTCTGTATTCGCAAAAAGAAAAGGAGTACTTGTGGCACCTTAGAGACTAACCAATTTATTTGAGCATGAGCTTTCGTGAGCTACAGCTCACTTCATCAGATGTATATCGTGGAAACTGCAGCAGACTTTATATATACACAGAGAATATGAAACAATACCTCCTCCCACCCCACTGTCCTGCTGGTAATAGCTTATCTAAAGTAATCGTCAGGTTAGGCCATTTCCAGCACAAATCCAGGTTTTCTCACCCTCCACCCCCCCACACAAATTCACTCTCCTGCTGGTGATAGCCCATCCAAAGTGACAACTCTTTACACAATGTGCATGATAATGAAGTTAGGCCATTTCCTGCACAAATCCAGGTTCTCTCACTCCCTCACCCCCCTCCAAAAACCACTCCCATACACACACAGACAAAATACCTCTGAACAACATACTAATCCACAGAGGTCTCCCTACCAACACTACAGAAAGAAGGATTCTAGGTGGACTCCTCCTGAAGGTCGAAACAGCAGACTGGACTTCTACATAGAGTGCTTCCGCCGACGTGCACGGGCTGAAATTGTGGAAAAGCAGCATCACTTGCCCCATAACCTCAGCCATGCGGAACGCAATGCCATCCACAGCCTCAGAAACAACTCTGACATCATAATCAAAAAGGCTGACAAAGGAGGTGCTGTTGTCATCATGAATAGGTCAGAATATGAACAAGAGGCTGCTCGGCAGCTCTCCAACACGAGTTTCTACAAGCCATTACCCTATGATCCCACTGAGAGTTACCAAAAGCAACTACAGCATTTGCTCAAGAAACTTCCTGAAAAAGCACAAGATCAAATCCACACAGACACACCCCTGGAACCCCGACCTGGGATATTCTATCTACTACCCAAGATCCATAAACCTGGAACTCCTGGGCGCCCCATCATTTCAGGCATTGGCACCCTGACAGCAGGATTGTCTGGCTATGTAGACTCCCTCCTCAGGCCCTACGCTACCAGCACTCCCAGCTACCTTCGAGACACCACTGACTTCCTGAGGAAACTTCAATCCATCGGTGATCTTCCTGATAACACCATCCTGGCCACTATGGATGTAGAAGCCCTCTACACCAACATTCCACACAAAGATGGACTACAAGCCGTCAGGAACACTATCCCCGATAATGTCACGGCTAACCTGGTGGCTGAACTTTGTGACTTTGTCCTTACCCATAACTATTTCACATTTGGGGACAATGTATACCTTCAGATCAGCGGCACTGCTATGGGTACCCGCATGGCCCCACAATATGCCAACATTTTTATGGCTGATTTAGAACAACGCTTCCTCAGCTCTCATCCCCTAAAGCCCCTACTCTACTTGCGCTATATTGATGACATCTTCATCATCTGGACCCATGAAAAGAAGCCCTTGAGGAATTCCACCATGATTTCAACAATTTCCATCCCACCATCAACCTCAGCCTGGTCCAGTCCACACAAGAGATCCACTTCCTGGACACTACAGTGCTAATAAACAATGGTCACATAAACACCACCCTATACCGGAAACCTACTGACCGCTATTCCTACCTGCATGCCTCCAGCTTTCACCCTGACCACACCACACGATCCATCGTCTACAGCCAAGCTCTGCGATACAACCGCATTTGCTCCAACCCCTCAGACAGAGACAAACACCTACAAGATCTCTGTCAAGCTTTCTTACAACTACAATACCCACCTGCGGAAGTAAAGAAACAGATTGATAGGGCCAGAAGAGTTCCCAGAAGTTACCTACTACAGGACAGGCCTAACAAAGAAAATAACAGAACGCCACTAGCCATCACCTTCAGCCCCCAACTAAAACCCCTCCAACGCATTATTAAGGATCTACAACCTATCCTAAAGGATGACCCAACACTCTCACAAATCTTGGGAGACAGGCCAGTCCTTGCCTACAGACAGCCCCGCAACCTGAAGCAAATACTCACCAACAACCACATACCACACAACAGAACCACTAACCCAGGAACTTATCCTTGCAACAAAGCCCGTTGCCAATTGTGCCCACATATCTATTCAGGGGACACCATCACAGGGCCTAATAACATCAGCCACACTATCAGAGGCTCGTTCACCTGCACATCCACCAATGTGATTTATGCCATCATGTGCCAGCAATGCCCCTCTGCCATGTACATTGGTCAAACTGGACAGTCTCTACGTAAAAGAATAAATGGACACAAATCAGATGTCAAGAATTATAACATTCATAAACCAGTCGGAGAACACTTCAATCTCTCTGGTCACGCAATCACAGACATGAAGGTCGCTATCTTAAAACAAAAAAACTTCAAATCCAGACTCCAGTGAGAAACTGCTGAATTGGAATTCATTTGCAAATTGGATACTATTAATTTAGGCTTAAATAGAGACTGGGAGTGGCTAAGTCATTATGCAAGGTAGCCTATTTCCTCTTGTTTTTTCCTACCCCCCCTCTCCCCAGATGTTCTGGTTTAACTTGGATTTAAACTTGGAGAGTGGTCAGTTTGGACGAGCTATTACCAGCAGGAGAGTGAGTCTGTGTGTGTATGGGGGTGGTTTTTGGAGGGGGGTGAGGGAGTGAGAGAACCTGGATTTGTGCAGGAAATGGCCTAACTTCATTATCATGCACATTGTGTAAAGAGTTGTCACTTTGGATGGGCTATCACCAGCAGGAGAGTGAATTTGTGTGGGGGGGTGGAGGGTGAGAAAACCTGGATTTGTGCTGGAAATGGCCTAACCTGACGATTACTTTAGATAAGCTATTACCAGCAGGACAGTGGGGTGGGAGGAGGTATTGTTTCATATTCTCTGTGTATATATAAAGTCTGCTGCAGTTTCCACGATATACATCTGATGAAGTGAGCTGTAGCTCACGAAAGCTCATGCTCAAATAAATTGGTTAGTCTCTAAGGTGCCACAAGTACTCCTTTTCTTTTTACAAAAATGAAATTATGATAGAAAATGGAAACGTTTAGAAAAAAAATCACAAAATGTTGTTTTTGTTTTTCCATCTGTTCTGATAAAGAGCAACAAGCTGCTATATTCTGGATGAAAAAAGTAAAAAAAAAAAGGATGAAAGTGTGTTTCGGTGGAGCCTAGCTAATACTCAAAACCAACCTTCTTTCTTAACAGAAATTCTAAATGTTTTAAGAAACTTTATCCGAAAGCACCCCTCTATTCAGACCCTACACACTATTGTAATCATATTGTGCAAATTATGCCTTGTGAGGTATCATTTAAAAAAACTAATAACCCACAGGTCATGAATATTATTGTGTACTGTATGTACAAAATGTGTATTAAGAGTTATGAACATAAGTTGTAATTATGACTACCAGACAAATGTGTTTACCAGACAAATCTGGGGAATGGGTAAAGTTCTTTCTCAAATACAAAGGACAAGCTGATTCCTCTAGCCAGGTGTCATCAAAGTTGATTGGCAATCACCTGTCAAGTGGCTACTCTTTGGCAACAAAGGGGGGCAGGAAGAGATCTGCATTTTAGCAAACAACAACGTGGAACGTTTTTTGCCACAGGGCTCCACATCTCTTTCCTCACAGCTGGAATGACCTTTATCTAGGGACAATCCTCAGGAAAATGTATTTCAAAGGGGTGAAAAGTGAGGGGTAAAAACACCCATGATCTCTCTCTCTCTCTTTCACCTAAGAAGAAAAAAGAACCAGCCCTTTGAATTTGTGGGATGATCCTGACCTGAGAATTTGGTCTGGCCTGTTGCTGAGAGCATGTGGTAAGGATTTTACCTTGTATCTTGTTAAGTTTTACCTACTAGCTATTTTATATTTATTTCTTTTGTAACCATTTCTGATTTTAATACTTTATACTTGTAATCACTTAAAATCTCTATTTTTGTAGTTAAATAAACTTGTTTTATTTTTAGTCTAAACTAATCCATTGTCATGTTTAAACTGAACTTTTTGGTAACTCCAGTTAAAATAGCAAACTGTTGAATATTCACCCTTTACAATGACAACAGAACTTTAATATCTGAACTGTTCAGGAGAGGGACTAGACAGTTCAGAACACATGTTTTTGGTGAAATTTGGGACTCGGAGTCTGTTGAGGTCACCCTGTAAGTAGTAACCAAGGCTGGTGGAAGCCAGAGTCTGACTAGAAAGTTGCTGACAGACTGCTGGAGACAGCAGAGCTGCCCCCAGGGTGTGATTGGCATGATGTGATGGTGCTTGTGAGCAGCCCAGGTTAGGACCTACAACAGCAGAGCATTGGTAAGCCCCCAAGATTGTGGGGAAGGCTGTGACACAAGCCCTCACTGGTCTGGATTTAATCCCAGAACATCTCAGAAATCAAATTATACATGATCAGCAAATGGGATCTAGTCAGTTTCCCATTGCCACACAATCTTTTACTTACTAATATACTACACAGTTTAAACAACCTACTCAACCTTAAGGTTGCCTCATAAAATGTTCAAAATATACATACAGATCAAATTTACAAGTCATTAGGAGACTTGTTAATGTAAGAAAAAAGGACATTGGGTATAGTTAAACCACATCTCCCAATTACGTTAGCTACACTAGCAAAAGGACGCTTATCTTTTCCTGGTGTAAGCTGCCTCTACACAGGGGTCGTAGGTGATGAGGGAGATGGAACGAGCGCTGCTGGCATAGCTATGTGGTTTATGGGTGTGATTTTTTTCCACACTCCTAACTGACATAGTTATGCAGGCAATTTTGTGTAGTGTAGACCTGGCCTATGTAACAGTTTACTAGAGTTGTGCCAATGGGAACTGAATGCTTTATTTAAGTTATTGCAATATAGGGAGAGAAGAGCTGTTTCGCTATATAAATGTATTATGTTTCTAGGAATATCTCATCCTTGCTTGGACTATTTCTTGTATCTATGTCCAAGGGACAGCATTCATGAATACACTTGAATTGTTAATCTCAAGACTTGAAATATTGCTGTTAAATTCATATTGATTCCAGGGCAAAGCTGTTGAAATTGTAAAGATACTTAAGGAAACGGAGCCTAGCCCTAGCTTGTTGCAGCTTCTAAGTTAGTGATCAATACAGCTCTAGGGGACAGCTAAGTTGCCTGTGTTAGTGTAAAGACTATACTAACTTCACAGTCAAGGACTGTGTGTTTGGCATTTGCCACTAAAGAGGATCTTGCAAATAACCTCCTAGACCACAACAGAGCCATTGACATGAGCTCATAAGAAAAGAGAGGAAGTTGAGATCATGTTTGGACAAAATTGTGAGTTTAAAGGACAACCAGTTTGGGTCTTACTGCAAGAGAGGGCTACACACTTTGTGCTTAGTATAGTCTGTAATCTGCCAGACCACAGATTCCTGAAGTGAAAGAACTACTCACTGTGAGATAATGATAGAACATATTACTGAGCCAACAAAGTAGTGTGCCCCAATGCTTTGGTTCTGAAAGAAAACAGGTAGCTCTATATCTGGATGGACCAAAAGGGTATATCTACAGTGCAGGTGGGAGCAAGTCTCCTGGTGCAGGTAGGCAGACTCGTGTTAGCCGGGCTTGTGCTAGCACACTAAAAATAGCAGTGTGGATGTTGTGGTGTGGGCTGGAGCTTGAGCTTTCGAGCCCATCAGACTCTGTAGGCTTCATAGCCTGAGCAGGAATGTCCACACTGTTAATTTTTGCATTCCAGCTCGAGTTCCACCAGTGAAAATCAGTCTACCCAGGCTGGGAGGCTCGCTCCCAGCTGCAGTATAGACATACTGGAGGAGACTTGATGAATCAGGAAAGAAGGAAAGGTATAATATTTCCTATTACGGAAAATATTATTTGCAAGTGAACAACTGCTACAATGATATCTCCTCACTAGATACAGCTAGTGGATTCTGGCAATTTCTGCTCCCCTGCAAAATTGCTAACCTGAAAACTTTTATAAAGCTATTTGTAAGATATTGTTTTACTGCCTCTTGTTTAACATCACAAGCACCCCAGCAACAGCAGGAGGGTTTCATATAGGATTATGTGCATTTGCTTTGCAGGAACTCCCTAATGAAGCTTCCTTAGTGCCTCCACTTTAGCAATTATTAGTGCTCTGAACCAGAAGTTATTGGCTTGATGCATGAGTTACTGAGTGAAATTGTGTGAGCTGAATTATGTGGGATGATACAGTACATGATCAAATTGGTTCCTTCCGGTTCTATCATATACTAAACTAGTCCTTCACCCTCATGGGTACAAAACACACATGTTTTTTTATTTTTTTTAAACAAAATCCTTTTTATAGCATTAGTATTAAGGGGTGGTATTTTTGTTTATGATATTTCAGGATTTATAAGGATTTTAATACAAACATTGTTTATTAAATAAAGTTTTTTCTGGGTGAATTTGTTTTTTAAATAAAGGATTGTTTTCATTACATAATACTGGAGGACTGATGTAATTCGGAATGAGTAATCATAGAGCCACTTTATCAACATGTAAAATGTAGAAGTCCTCTAATGGTGGGAATAAAAAAGAATATGTTGGCTACTTCGTAGTGGAATTGAGGGTGGATACCCAATTAAATCTTTGATTTATAGAATCTTTATATATTCTGAATCTGATCCACCGGTGCGAAGGCATATAATGAGAACTGGTAATGTTGACACTCCCAAAATCTCCAGTTGTCAGTATTGCACCCACAACACATTTTTCACTATTGCAAGACCACAGAAACTTTTTGTTATTATTTTAATTTGTATTTCTCAGTCTTGAATATAAAATTTTTCTTTCATCTGTTTTATTCTCCCCTTACACTAATGTCTGAACTGCACACTCTACATTTCCCTCCTGTGCCCACATTTATGTCCCCAGATCACTCAGAAATATTGTAGCTTTTCAATCTTGTAAACACAGAACCTCAGTGAAATCTATGGACTCGGTATAGGCACCTGTGTCTCTCAGGGCTGGGCAGGAAAATTTCCCAGCCCAGGAGAAAGTTGGAGAGTTTCAAAAACTTTCCTTCTAGATTAAGGACAAAAAATTAAACTATCACGGATTTATAGATTCATATATGCCAGGGCCAAAAAGGACCAATGTGATCATCTGCTCTGACCTCCTGTATGACACATGCTGTAGAATGTGCCTTAAATAATACTGTTTTGAACTGGAGCATAGCTTTAAAAAATACAACATTTAATCTTGATTTTAAAATTGCCAATGATTGAGAATCCATCAGGTCAAACAAAACTAGTTTCTTTATTATTTTATTATTATTATTATATAATTTAACCCTTTGCACAAACGGTTTCTATTTTGCACCCCATAATGTGACAGTAATGCCCCCAATCTTGATGTTTCATTAATTGAGTATGTTGTCATTTGATACCATGATGGACAGTTTTAGGGTAAAGTTCTTTGAAAGCTCGTAGAATTTTCCTCTACATCATGTATTGTTCCATTCAATAGATTTTATGCTCACTTATTGTTATAGCTCACTACTGCACTCTTAATTACTATCTCTCCAGCTGAAACAAATGTAGTAGAAATATACTAGAATATGCTGTTTTAGACAGATCATGAGCATCTTCAAATCATTTCAGAAACCTGTTTCACATTATGTAGCTCTTACACATATTTGTCAAAGCAAACACGCTTCATAATAGATTAAACTAATGTATAAAGTGTAGTTCATATCTTTTCCTACTAGGTGGATATGTTTTGTAACAGTGGGTTAATAATAAATACACTATTTATACTTTGCTCTTGCATAGTCCCTTGATCAGAGGCTCTCAAAATGCTGTACAGACATTAATTAATAGCATCCCAATTCCCTCATTAGGTAGATATGACCTGCATTTTACAGACAGGGAAACTAAAGCCCAGAAAGTTTAGGTGATTTTTTTCAAGGGCCAAACAGAAAGTCTGTGGTAAAGCTGAGAACAAAATTCAAATCCTCCGGGGTGAAATCCTGGGCCTCATTGACATCAGTGGTAAAACTGCTGTTGAACGCAACTGGGTCAATATTTCACGCTCTGATTTCTGTGCTAATGCTTTAACCAAGACCATCCTTTGGTTTGTCAAAAGAGTGTGTATGTATGTCTCATAGTAGCAAAGGAAATTATTGGCAATGGCTCCTGGTTTTGAACAGAAGCTTGACTGATATTAATGGCAAGCAAAAACTACATACCTATTGTACTTCTTAATCACAATACCTATTTTTTACTCTAATGAGAATATGGCTTCTTGTTCTAAAAATATGGTATATTTTTAGGCTGGAGCTTTTGGAGAGATGTGTTGGCAAGACTAGGAACTTATGTTGTTTTTAATGATAACTCTGAGATTGTCCATGCAATCAGATCATTTAGTCTCTACAAGATCAGAACTCTCTGTGATAACATGGAGAGTCCAGGTGTTAATACAGATATAAATCCAGAAAGGGACTATCCAGATGGGTAAATTCATAGCTGTTTTGCAGCCATAAATTTAGACTAAGTATTTGCTATTAAAATGACTAGTGAATACACAACTTTTATTTTAAACGTCATTATATTTTTGGGAAGAAAAACGATACAATATGAAGTGATGTAATGTGAGAATATAATTTCAGATCAGATACAACTATCAGTTTGGATGAAAAAATAGTTAAACTGAACTGTAAGTGGGGAGGTGTACATGAATTCTCCTGTAAAAGAGACACTTTAGGCAGTAAGAAAAGGAGTACTTAAGGTGCCACAAGTCCTCCTTTTCTTTTTGCGGATACAGACTAAGGGTATGTCTACACTACGGAATAAGGTCGAATTTATAGAAGTTGGTTTTTTAGAAATCGGTTTTATATATTCGAGTGTGTGTGTCCCCACAGAAAATGCTCTAAGTGCATTAAGTGCATTAACTCGGTGGAGTGCTTCCACAGTACCGAGGCTAGAGTCGACTTCCGGAGTGTTGCACTGTGGATAGCTATCCCACAGTTCCCGCAGTCTCCGCCGCCCATTGGAATTCTGGGTTGAGATCCCAATGCCTGATGGGGCTAAAACATTGCCGCGGGTGGTTCTGGGTACATATCGTCAGGCCCCGTTCCCTCCCTCCCTCCGTGAAAGCAAGGGCAGACAATCGTTTTGCGCCTTTTTTCCTGAGTTACCTGTGCAGACGCCATACCACGGCAAGCATGGAGCCCGCTCAGGTAACTGTCACCCTATGTCTCCTGGGTGCTGGCAGACGCGGTACGGCATTGCTACACAGTAGCAGCAACCCCTTGCCTTGTGGCAGCAGATGGTACAGTACGACTGGTAGCCGTCATCGTCATGTCCGAGGTGCTCCTGGCCACGTCGGCTGGGAGCGCCTGGACAGACATGGGCGCAGGGACTAAATTTGGAGTGACTTGACCAGGTCATTCTCTTTAGCCCTGCAGTCAAACCTATTGAACTGTCTTATGGTGAGCAGGCAGGCGATACGGATTGCTAGCAGTCGTATTGTACCATCTTCTGCCAGGCAGGCAAGAGATGAGGATGGCTAGCAGTCGTACTGTACCATCTTCTGCCGAGCAGCCATGAGATGTGGATGGCATGCAGTCCTTCTGCACCATCTGCTGCCAGCCAAAGATGTAAAAGATAGATGGAGTGGATCAAAACAAGAAATAGACCAGATTTGCTTTGTACTCATTTGCCTCCTCCCCTGTCTAGGGGACTCATTCCTCTAGGTCACACTGCAGTCACTCACAGAGAAGGTGCAGCAAGGTAAATCTAGCCATGTATCAATCAGAGGCCAGGCTAACCTCCTTGTTCCAATAAGAACAATAACTTAGGTGCACCATTTCTTATTGGAACCCTCCGTGAAGTCCTGCCTGAAATACTCCTTGATGTAAAGACACCCCCTTTGTTGATTTTAGCTCCCTGAAGCCATCCCTGTAAGCCATGTCGTCAGTCGCCCCTCCCTCCGTCAGAGCAACGGCAGACCATCATTCCGCGCCTTTTTTCTGTGCGGACGCCATACCAAGGCAAGCATGGAGGCCACTCAGCTCACTTTGGCAATTAGGAGCACATTAAACACCACACGCATTATCCAGCAGTATATGCAGCACCAGAACCTGGCAAAGCGATACCGGGCGAGGAGGCGACGTCAGCGCGGTCACGTGAGTGATCAGGACATGGACACAGATTTCTCTGAAAGCATGGGCCCTGCCAATGCATGCATCATGGTGCTAATGGGGCAGGTTCATGCTGTGGAACGCCGATTCTGGGCTCGGGAAACAAGCACAGACTGGTGGGACCGCATAGTGTTGCAGGTCTGGGAGGATTCCCAGTGGGTGCGAAACTTTCGCATGTGTAAGGGCACTTTCATGGAACTTTGTCACTTGCTTTTCCCTGCCCTGAGGCGCATGAATACCAAGATGAGAGCAGCCCTCACAGTTGAGAAGCGAGTGTCAATAGCCCTGTGGAAGCTTGCAACGCCAGACAGCTACCGGTCAGTTGGGAATCAATTTGGAGTGGGCAAATCTACTGTGGGGGCTGCTGTGATGCAAGTAGCCCACGCAATCAAAGATCTGCTGATATCAAGGGTAGTGACCCTGGGAAATGTGCAGGTCATAGTGGATGGCTTTGCTGCAATGGGATTCCCTAACTGGGGTGGGCCCATAGACGGAACCCATATCCCTATCTTGGCACTGGAGCACCAAGCCGCCGAGTACATAAACCGCAAGGAGTACTTTTCTATAGTGCTGCAAGCTCTGGTGGATCACAAGGGACGTTTCACCAACATCAACGTGGGATGGCCGGGAAAGGTACATGACGCTCGCATCTTCAGGAACTCTAGTCTGTTTCAAAAGCTGCAGGAAGGGACTTTATTCCCAGACCAGAAAATAACTGTTGGGGATGTTGAAATGCCTATATGTATCCTTGGGGACCCAGCCTACCCCTTAATGCCATGGCTCATGAAGCCGTACACAGGCAGCCTGGACAGTAGTCAGGAGCTGTTCAACTACAGGCTGAGCAAGTGCAGAATGGTGGTAGAATGTGCATTTGGATGTTTAAAGGCACGCTTGTGCAGTTTACTGACTCGCTTAGACCTCAGCGAAACCAATATTCCCACTGTTATTACTGCTTGCTGTGTGCTCCACAATAACTGTGAGAGTAAGGGGGAGACATTTATGGTGGGGTGGGAGATTGAGGCAAATCGCCTGGCTGCTGATTACGCGCAGCCAGACACCAGGGCGGTTAGAAGAGCACAGGAGGGCGCGGTACGCATCAGAGAAGCTTTGAAAACCAGTTTCATGACTGGCCAGGCTACAGTGTGAAAGTTCTGTTTGTTTCACCTTGATGAAACCCCCCGCCCCTTGGTTCACTCTACTTCCCTGTAAGCTAACCACCCGCTCCTCCTCCCTTCAATCAAGGCTTGCAGAGGCAATAAAGTCATTGTTGCTTCACATTCATGCATTCTTTATTCATTCATCACACAAATAGGGGGATGACTACCAAGGTAGCCCAGGAGGGGTGGTGGAGGAGGGAAGGAAAATGCCACACAGCACTTCAAGCACAGCACTTTAAAAGTTTACAACCTTAAAATTTATTGAATGACAGCCTTCTTTTCTTTGGGCAATCCTCTGTGGTGGAATGGCTGGTTGGCCGGAGGCCCCCCCACCGCGTTCTTGGGCATCTGGGTGTGGAGGCTATGGAACTTGGGGAGGAGGGCGGTTGGTTACACAGGGGCTGTAGTGGCAGTCTGTGCTCCAGCTGCCTTTGCTGCAGCTCAACCATACACTGGAGCATACTGGTTTGGTCCTGCAGCAGCCTCAGCATTGAATCCTGCCTCTTCTCATCACGCTGCTGCCACATTTGAGCTTCAGCCCTGTCTTCAGCCCGCCACTTACTCTCTTCAGCCCGCCACCTCTCCTCCCGGTCATTTTGTGCTTTCCTGCACTCTGACATTATTTTCCTCCATGCATTCGTCTGTGCTCTGTCAGTGTGGGAGGACAGCATGAGCTCGGAGAACATTTCATCACGAGTGCGTTTTTTTTTCTTTCTAAGCTTCACTAGCCTCTGGGAAGGAGAAGATCCTGTGATCATTGAAACACATGCAGCTGGTGGAGAAAAAAAAAGGGACAGCGGTATTTAAAAAGACACATTTTATAAAACAGTGGCTACACTCTTTCAGGGTAAACCTTGCTGTTAACATTACATACATAGCACATGTGCTTTCGTTACAAGGTCGCATTTTGCCTCCCCCCACCGCGTGACTACCCCCTCAACCTTCCCCCCTCCCTGTGGCTAACAGCGGGGAACATTTCTGTTTAGCCACAGGCAAACAGCCCAGCAGGAATGGGCTCCTCTGAGTGTCCCCTGAAGAAAAGTACTCTATTTCAACCAGGTGACCATGAATTATATCTCACTCTCCTGAGGATAACACAGAGAGATAAAGAATGGATGTTGTTTGAATGCCAGCAAACATACACTGCAATGCTTTGTTCTACAATGATTCCCGAGTATGTGTTACTGGCCTGGAGTGGTAAAGTGTCCTACCATGAAGGACACCATAAGGCTGCCCTCCCCAGAAACCTTTTGAAAAGGCTTTAGGACTACATCTAGGAGAACCGCGAATGCCAGGGCAAAGTAATCCTTTCACATGCTTGCTTTTAAACCATGTATAGTATTTTAAAAGGTACACTCACCAGAGGTCCCTTCTCGGCCTGCTGGGTCCAGGAGGCAGCCTTGGGTGGGTTCGGGGGGTACTGGCTCCAGGTCCAGGGTGAGAAACAGTTCCTGGCTGTTGGGAAAACCGGTTTCTCTGCTTGCTTGCTGTGAGCTATCTACAACCTCATCATCATCATCATCTTCTTCGTCCCCAAAACCTGCTTCCGTATTGCCTCCATCTCCATTGAAGGAGTCAAACAACACGGCTGGGGTAGTGGTGGCTGAACCCCCTAAAATGGCATGCAGCTCATCATAGAAGCGGCATGTTTGGGGCTCTGACCCGGAGCGGCCGTTCGCCTCTCTGGTTTTCCGGTAGGCTTGCCTCAGCTCCTTCAGTTTCACGCGGCACTGCTTCGGGTCCCTGTTATGGCCTCTGTCCTTCATGCCCTGGGAGATTTTGACAAAGGTTTTGGCATTTCGAAAACTGGAACGGAGTTCTGATAGCACGGATTCCTCTCCCCAAACAGCGATCAGATCCTGTACCTCCCGTTTGGTCCATGCTGGAGCTCTTTTGCGATTCTGGGACTCCATCATGGTCACCTGTGCTGATGAGCTCTGCATGGTCACCTGCAGCTTGCCACGCTGGCCAAACAGGAAATGAGATTTAAAAGTTTGCAGTTCTTTTCCTGTCTACCTGGCCAGTGCATCTGAGTTGAGAGTGCTGTCCAGAGCGGTCATAATGAAGCACTCTGGGATAGCTCCCGGAGGCCAATACCATCGAATTGTGTCCACAGTACCCCAAATTCGAGCCGGCAAGGTCGATTTAAGCGCTAATCCACTTGTCAGGGGTGGAGTAAGGAAATCGATTTTAAGAGCCCTTTAAGTCGAAATAAAGGGCTTCATTGTGTGGACAGGTGCAGGTTTATATCAATTTAACACTGCTAAATTCGACCTAAAGTCCTAGTGTAGACCAGGGCTAACACGTCTGCTACTCTGAAACCTGACTTTAGGCAGTGCTCAAGAGCAATACATTTTTCATTGAGGGTCTCTCATAAATGCCAAATTTGCTCAAATGGGCATTATTAGTAGTTTGCACAGCACAAAGTGTTTGTCAACATATCCGTCTTTTTCCTGATAGGTGAAATTTATTAAAGTAAACTAAAAAAGGTTTGCAGATAAACACTATATGGAAAATGATTTTTTTTAATTAGAAAAATCCAAGATTAAATTGAAGAGAGCCGGTCAATATATTATGGGGGAAAAAAGTCCCTGAGAAGTGATAATTAAAAAAGATTCTAGAAATGGACAACAGAAGTAGCCTAGTCTATTTTGTCATTTCACTGTCTTTAAAATTATATATGTTTCAGGTTTGCCAAAAGGCTTTTCACAGGCTTTTGTTGGAACTAAAGCCTAATGTGATTCAAAGTTGGAAGAGAACATTTATCATTTTCCAGATTGGATTGGTTATTTATGATTCGTAAATGTACTGAATTGCATAAGGAAAGAATTCAGCATTAAACAAATATGAAATATTGTTGTTATATGATGAGAAAATGTAAAGGAAACATATTTCTTCTGTTACAGATATACAATTATTATTTAAACAA
The DNA here is from genome assembly GCF_965152235.1 of Eretmochelys imbricata. Classification (NCBI taxonomy): domain Eukaryota; kingdom Metazoa; phylum Chordata; order Testudines; family Cheloniidae; genus Eretmochelys; species Eretmochelys imbricata. Next base: position 87,517,557 of record NC_135572.1, on the reverse strand, counting down.
TGAATACCCTGTGTTTTTAAAAGGTGATTGTACTGAAAATGTTTGAAAAAAATCAAGTTATTGTTTACCTAGATCTCCATTTTCTTCCCAGTCCAGATATCAGAAAGTACCTTTAGTGTAATCTGCAAAAAAATGAATACTGAGATAACAAAGCTCCTCCTATTCCTGTCAGAGATAGCAAATTTTAATCAGAGAAGTTTGGGAAGGGAACTTAGTAATCACAGAGCAGTAGTGCACTGATACAAGGAGGAAATACTAAACCTTGAGTTGAATATCACCAGTGGATAAATGGGTCACAATCCTTCTCAAAAATGTTTATTTTCTTACCCTGCAAAGACGAATCATGGCAACTGTATGCACATATTAATATCTCTTTAATAACTTGGACCATAGTCTCAAAGTGAATGCCCTCATTTCCATCCCCAGGTATTCAGTTTCAACTGTTGATATATTCTATTATTTTTTATCCACGCTAGAGATTTTTAAAATTTCTGCATGAAGATTCAATGAATCCCTGTTCAGTATTTTTACAACATGCGGAATTTTCAGATCAGGTATTCATCACATCCCTACAACTGTAACCAAAAGAACTATTTATAAATGTAAAGTGTATATTCAGCATAAATATGTTGCACCCTTAAAATGAATGCATGTTATCAATTCTGTCTTTGTAAAGTACATCAATAAACCCATCTTGCACTACATTTGTTTGCCAGGAGCATTGTAGCATTAACATCATATATGAATTACAATATTTTATTTTAAATCTAGAGAAAATTACCCTTGGAATAACACAGACAGCACAACCTTCAATTTCTAGTCTTCTAATAGGCTGAGTTCAAGGTCAACCATTCATGCATTCAGAATGAGGAAATAATATATCTCTGATGAAAGGGAAGAGAGATTAGTATATTAGAGAAAGGCAGAACAGTTTTGGCAAGGTGTATGCACTTCAGAACATGGTTTAAAACTAATCTTGCTCCTCTGGACAAAGGGAGATCTGTATTCACCTCCTTGCTGCCCCTTCCCCAGTTGCCTAATATCTCAGGTATAAAGTATTCAGTGTACAGGGAAATAGGGACCAAAGACTGCATGGATCCCTCTCCTCTCTCATGACTTAAGATACTTGTAACTGGGTGTATGAGTACATGAAGACCACAGAGAGATCTGTTATATTAGGTTAGATGGAATAAATGGGCTAAAGGTGTCAACATGACCAAGTTAATGGTCAACACTAAACAGTGTTAAACAAGATTCAGTGTTTGGTATCCAGAGACCTCAGCCTGCTTACTACCATTAAATATCCTTTCAATTTTTTATTAAAGGTACAGAAAAGAAGGGAAAAAACAATTGTAAAGCATTTCAAATGTAAAGTATTAAGTAAGGCTTTCGTTTTAACATAATTTCTTATTCTATTTCCCTTCGGTTGGAGAGAGTTTTTAGAAGGGGGTAGGAATTCTACAGCCCTAATCTGACAGTCTTTTAGTTAGTAATAAAGACAGTAGTAACTCTCCTTTTGGGGAAAAAAGAATAATAGAATCATAGAATATTAGGGTTGGAAGAGACCTCAGGATGCAATCTAGTCCAACCCCCTGCTCAAAGCAGGACCAACACCAACTAAATCATCCCAGCCAGGGCTTTGTCAAGCCAGGCCTTAAAAACCTCTAAGGATAGAGATTCCACCACCTCCCTAGGCAACCCATTCCAGTGCTTCACCACCCTCCTAGTGAAATAGTTTTTCCTAATATCCAACCTAGACCTCCCACACTGCAACTTCAGACCATTACTCCTTGTTCTGTCATCTGCCACCACTGAGAACAGCCTAGCTCCATCCTCTTTGGAACCCCCCTTCAGGTAGTTGAAGGCTGCTATCAAATCCCCTCACTCTTCTCTTCTGCAGACTAAATAACCCAAATTCTCTCAGCCTCTCCTCATAAGTCATGTGCCCCAGTCCCCTAATAATTTTTCTTGCCCTCCAGTGGACTCTCTCCAATTTGTCCATATCCCTTCTGTAGTGTGGGGACGAAAACTGGACACAATACTCCAGGTGTGGCCTCACCAGGGCCAAATAGAGGGGAATAATCACTTCCCTTGATCTGCTGGCAATGCTCCGACTAATATAGCCCAATATGCCATTGGCCTTCTTGGCAACAAGGGCACACTGCTGACTCATATCCAGGTTCTCATCCACTGTAATCCCCAGATTCTTTTCTGCAGAACTGCTGCTTAGCCAGTTGGTCCCCAGCCTGTAGTGGTGCATGGGATTCTTCCTTCCTAAGTGCAGGACTCTGGTAGAGTTGGTAGAGGAAGTTGGTAGAGATGGGTTGGAGCTGATGTTGTTGCTGGTGTGGTTAAAGTCTGATCCCATTTCAACCCAGGTGGTATCTGGGATTCAGGTGGAGCTGGTAGGGGTGGCCTTTCTCGGGCCTGGTCTGGTCAGGACATCCCTCAAGATTAGGATAATGAAGGTCCAGGGTACCTGAAGATCATGGGGGTGTGTGATGGGGTAGGTCTCACCACCTTGGCACCTCCTGCTCTCCGTGCTGGGAATTAGCTCTTGGTTGCTGGTGCACCTTCCTCTAGTGGTATCTCACCACCATAGCTTCTGCTCCACCCTTAAGACCAGTGTAACTCCCCGGACTGAGGTGTCCTCTTCTGGACATGGACGTCTGGCTACGCCCCTCTCCACTTTCTCCCCACTTCTGGGAAAAATGGCTGTCTCTAGTCCATCCACTGGCTGCTGTGGCCTACTGTAGCCTTCAGTCTAGCCCCTCATCTCAAGGGGTAAACTGCAGTCCGAATACTTGCCACCCTCTCTGTGGCAAGTGAGGGGAAAGGGGTAGGGTGGCCCCAACCACTATTCTGGGCCCCAATCCAGGGACCCTATAGCCAGCAGCCCCGTGCTGCCTCTCCTCCAACTTCTACTGTTTATTTCCCTAGGACATTTCCCCATAGCCCTACCACCTTCCCAGCTCCTTGCATCTGGGGCCTCAGTCTGGGAGTCCTCTGGCTGGAGTTCCCTGTTGCTCCCCGACCATCACTGCTTTATCTAAGATATGCCTTTAAGGCAGCTAGTGCCTCTCCCTTGCATTCCAGGGAGAGACTGACTTTGCTCTAAGAAAAGGAGTACTTGTGGCACCTTAGAGACTAACACATTTATTTGAGCATAAACTTTCGTGAGCTACAGCTCACTTCATTGGATGCATTCAGTGGAAAATACAATGGGGAGATTTATATACACAGAGAACATGAAACAATGGGTGTTACCATACACACTGTAACCAGAGTGATCACTTCAGGTGAGCTATTACCAGCAGGAGAGTTGGGGGGGGGGGGGAACCTTTTGTAGTGATAATCAAGGTGGGCCATTTCCAGCAGTTGACAAGAATGTCTGAGGAACAGTGGGGGGGGGGGAATAAATATGGGGAAATAGTTTTCTTTGTGTGATGACCCATCCACTCCCAGTCTCTATTCAAGCCTCAGTTAATTGTATCCAGTTTGCAAATTAATTCCAATTCAGCAGTCTCTCGTTGGAGTCTGTCTTTGAAGTTTTTTATTGAAGAATTGCCACTTTTAGGTCTGTAATCGAGTGACCAAAGAGATTGAAGCGTTATCCAACTGGTTTTTGAATGTTATAATTCTTGACGTCTGATTTGTGTCCATTTATTCTTTTACGTAGAGACTGTCCAGTTTGCCCAATGTACATGGCAGAGGGGCATTGCTGGCACATGATGGCATACATCACATCAGTAGATGTGCAGGTGAACGAGCCTCCGATAGTGTGGCTGATGTGATTAGGCCCTATGATGGTGTCAACTGAATAGATATGTGGACACAATTGGCAATGGGCTTTGTTGGAAGGATAGGTTCCTGGGTTAGTGGTTCTGTTGTGTGGTGTGTGGTTGCTGGTGAGTATTTGCTTCAGGTTGGGGGCTGTCTGTAAGCAAGGACTGGCCTGTCTCCCAAGATCTGTGAGAGTGATGGGTCTTCCTTCAGGATAGGCTATAGATCCTTGATGATGCGTTGGAGAGGTTTTAATTGGGGGCTGAAGGTAATGGCTAGTGGCGTTCTGTTATTTTCTTTTCACCTTAAATGATCACTCTGGTTACAGTGTGTATGGTAACACCCATTGTTTCATGTTCTCTATGTATATAAATCTCCCCACTGTATTTTCCACTGAATGCATCCGATGAAGTGAGCTGTTGCTCACGAAAGCTTATGCTCAAATAAATTTGTTAGTCTCTAACGTGCCACAAGTACTCCTTTTCTTTTTGTGAATACAGACTAACATGGCTGCTACTCTGAAACCTGACTCTTTTCCGTTGAGCAGTCCTTATGTGGCCCTCCCTGGCCCTGATTGGCTGCTCCAACAAACCTTCTACTGATTGGCTCTCTACAAGCCTCCTCCCATTGGCTTGGTTTTACACAGCCTCCTTGAGGGCTGCTTTAATGGTTCCTCTATCTGTGTGGGGCTGCTGCTCCACCACAGTGTGATAGCCATGATGGTGAAGCTCACTCCAGTCACCTCTGTCAGTTCTTTCTGTTTCTTTTCCCAGCAAAGTCACTTTCTTTAAAGACCCCAAAAGGGAGTGGTGAGTAGAATAGTGTCCTTTCATTATTTTGTCCACTAGTTAGGTCTAAAATTTGATGCAATATTTTTGGCCCATTAACTCTGTATCATCTGTTTTTACCAAGCATAATTTCAACAGTCCATGGGTTACATCAAAGTGGCCTTTTTGGTTTAGACTAATCCAGTTTCTTTGCCTGATTTTTCTTGTACTTATTCACATCAACAGTTGTTATTAGAGGTTATTGTTACATCTTATGAATTACATTCTGGTTTTACAGTTAAACATGCAATTAGGGTAAATTTGTAGTTATCACAACAGAGCCTCATGAGTGTTGAGGGACCCCTGTAGGAGGGGAGACTTTCCAAGTGGGAGAAAGGAAGAAAAGAATGAGAGAAGAGATCCCACACAGGAAGTTAAAAATAAAGCTAGGGAAATAATTGATTTTTCAGTTTTTCCAGCAAAACAAAAAAAAATAGTAGAAATATTCAGTTCTGAATATGTTTGGAATTTGTCAGCAAATAGAAAAAAGTCCATTAGGACTAGCTTCAGAAAAGAGTCAGCATGCATGTCTCCTTTATAGCCCAGTAGTTAAGGCACTTGCCTGGGATAGGGGAAAAAACGCATCTGAATCACAGCTCTCGAGCAGGAGCTTGAATTCAGATCCCTATGTGGGCAGCATAACCAGCAGGCTATCAGCTTTTCTCTGCTGGATTCAAAGAAGAGATTTGAATCCACATTGCCTACTTCTCAGGCAATAGGGTCATTCTCCCTCTTTGACCCAATGAATATTTAAGTATTTATACAAAGTGGAAAAGCTTCAACAGGAGAGATTCTTTGCATTGGTCTTCATGACTGAGGATGTGAGGGAGATTCCCAAACCTGAGCCAGCCCCAGATTGAGGTGTCATTAGAGGAGGTTTTGGAACAAATTGATAAATTAAATCAGATGGTATTCACCCAAGAGTTCTGAAGGAACTCAGATGTGAAATTGTGGAACTACTGACTGTGGTTTGTAACCTATCATTTAAATCAGTTTCTGTAGAATAGCTGGAGAATAGCTAATGTGACACCAATTTTTTTAAAAAAGCTCCAGAGGCGATCCTGACAATTAGAGGCAGGTAAGCCTAACTTCAGTACCGGGAAATTGGCAGAAACTATAGTAAAGAACAGAATTATCAGACACATAGATGAACATGATTTGTTGGGGAAGAGTCAACATGGTTGTTTTTATTTATTTATTTATTTATTTTTGTAAAGGGAACTCATGCCTCACCAATCTACAAGAATTCTTGGGGGAGGGTCCACAAGCATGGAGACAGAGATGGTCCAGTGGATATAGTATACTTAGATTTTCAGAAAGCCTTTTACAACATCCCTAACCAAATGCTCTTTAAGCAAAATAAGAGAGAAGATCCTCTCATGGATCAATAACTGGCTAAAAGATAAGAAACAGAGGGAAGGAATAAATTGTCAATTTTCAGAATGGAGAGAGGAAACAGTGGTGTCCCCCAAGGGTCTGTACCAGGACCAGTCCTATTCAGCATATTCATAATTGATCAGGAAAAAGGGGTAAATACTGAGCTGTCAAAATTTGCAGATGATACCAAATTACTCAAGATAGTTAATTCCAAAGTAGATTGTGAAGAGTTTCAAAGGGATCTCACAAAACTGGGTGATTGGGCAACAAAATGGCCGATGAAATTCAATGTTGATAAATACACATAATGCACACTGGAAAACCTAATCCCAACAATACATATAAAATTATGTGGACAGCTAAATTAGCTGTTACCACTCATGAAAGAGATCTTGGAGTCATTGTGGATAGTTCTCTGAAAACATCCATTCAATGTACAGCAACAGTCAAAAAAGCTAACAGAATGTTGGGAATCATTAGGAAAGGGACAGATAATAAGACAGAAAGTATTATATTAGCGCTACATAAATCCATGGTACACCCAATTCTTGAATACTGCATGCAGCTGTGGTCTCTAAATCTCAAAAAAAGATATATTGGAAAAGGTACAGAAAAGGACAACAAAAATGACTAGGGGTATGGAACAGCTTCCAGATGGGGAAAGATTAATAAGACTGGGACTTTTTAGCCTGGAAAAGAGATGACTAAGGGGGAGTATGATTGAGGTCTATAAAATCATGACTGGTGTGGAGAAAGTAAATAAGGAAGCATTATTTACTCCTTCTCAAAACACAAAAACTAGGGGTCACCAAATGAAATTAATAAGCAGCAGGTTTAAAAGAAATAAAAGGAAATATTTCTTCACACAACTTACAGTCAACCTGTGGAACTCTTTGCCAGAGGATGTTGTGAAGGCCAAAACTATAACAGGATTCAAAAAATAACAGATAAATTCATGGAGGATAGGTCCATCAATGGCTATTACCCAGGATACCAGGGATTGTGTCCCTAGCCTCTATTTGCCAGAAGCTGGGAATAGGTGATAGGGGATGGATCACTTGATGATTACCTGTTCTGTTCATTCCCTCTGAAGCACCTGACATTGACCACTATCAGAAGACAGGATACTGGGCTAGATGGACCTTTGTTCTGACCCTGTATGGTCATTCTTGTGCTCTTATTGAGAAAGCACTATCTCAGAGTGGCCAATAGCTTGATGGTTAGGGCTCCCACTTAGAAGTAGGAATAATTAGCATTCAAGTCCCACTCCATACACAAACTTGAGTCCCTTAGGGTACATCTAGGCTGCAATAAAATACCTGTGGCTAGTCTGGATCAAGTGATGCCAGCTTGTAGGGCTATACAGAATCTGAGCCCAAATGTCTACACTGCAATTTCATAGCCCCATGAGCCTATATATACTGACCATGGGCAGCCAAGTGTGTTTCACTGCAGTGAAGACATACCTCCACATCTCAAATAATTGCACATTGATCAAAACTGCATTTTTTGGATAAGGGTAAGTGCAGGGTCCTGCACTTAGGACAGAAGAATCCAATGCACCGCTACAGACTAGGGACCGAATGGCTAGGCAGCAGTTCTGCGGAAAAGGACCTAGGGGTGACAGTGGACGAGAAGCTGGATATGAGTCAGCAGTGTGCCCTTGTTGCCAAGAAGGCCAATGGCATTTTGGGATGTATAAGTAGGGGCATAGCGAGCAGATCGAGGGACGTGATCGTCCCCCTCTATTTGACATTGGTGAGGCCTCATCTGGAGTACTGTGTCCAGTTTTGGGCCCCACACTACAAGAAGGATGTGGATAAATTGGAGAGAGTCCAGCGAAGGGCAACAAAAATGATTAGGGGTCTAGAACACATGACTTATGAGGAGAGGCTGAGGGAGCTGGGATTGTTTAGCCTGCAGAAGAGAAGAATGAGGGGGGATTTGATAGCTGCTTTCAACTACCTGAAAGGGGGTTCCAAAGAGGATGGCTCTAGACTGTTCTCAATGGTAGCAGATGGCAGAACGAGGAGTAATGGTCTCAAGTTGCAGTGGGGGAGGTTTAGATTGGATATTAGGAAAAACTTTTTCACTAAGAGGGTGGTGAAACACTGGAATGCGTTGCCTAGGGAGGTGGTGGAATCTCCTTCCTTGGAAGTTTTTAAGGTCAGGCTTGACAAAGCCCTGGCTGGGATGATTTAACTGGGAATTGTTCCTGCTTCGAGCAGGGGGTTGGACTAGATGACCTTCAGGGGTCCCTTCCAACCCTGATATTCTATGATTCTATGATTTTTGGCAAATGAACTATTCATCCAAAAAAGCCTGGTTCTAATCATGATATTTCCACTGGATAAATAGAGGGGAGAGGGAGCCTTTGAAGGAGAAATGAGAGAAAACTCCAAAGTAGGCAGAAAAAAGATACCACAAATAGAAAAAGAGAGGGAAGAGATACCTAATGGGAGAAAAGGGGACAAGTGAAAGATGCTGCCAAGATTGCTATTCCTACATCCTACAGAGAAAATACTATTCTTTATAATAGATGTTACATGTCGCTATCAGAGGGGTCAAGAATAAAATTGTTACCGTTTATAGGGATTACTGTGGCAAGCAAACTACCTGATATAGCTACAGGTCATTGAACAGTGTATTCTGGCTTTCCATTACTATATGTCTGATGGGGTGTTCATCCCACACAAGGCCTGGAGGGGTAAATTATACCACCTAACCTACAGGCTTGTACCTGGAGGAAAGCCAGGGGGTGTTCAGGTCTAATTGCTAAAGAAGTCCAAATGGAGGAGGAGCTGGTCAGGGTTTATAAATAGAGGAAGTTAGCAATAGATGGGGGGTGGGGGGTGGGGTTCCAGGGAAATGAGCTTTCATAAGGGGGAGAGCAAGAGTATGAGAAAGGCAGTATAAAAAACAATCCAGGGAAGGAGGTCTGAGAGGGATAGACCTGAACTTCTGATTTGAGGATTCCTGGATTGGAACCTGGTTTAGAGGGTGGGCCTGGGTCCCCCCATCAGGTGCCGTGGGTGTGGTGCAGTCAGTGCAGAAGTGGAGATAGATGCCTGAAACCCTGGAGCAGGAAGATGACTGTGATTTGGTTGGAGAGCTAAAGCATCAAGGAGAGGCATTTCAGCTCCTGCCCAGTGAGAGACGGACTGCAGATCTAGTGCATGAAAAAATGGGCTGAGTGACTGCATGATGGAGTGCAGAGTGTGGTGAGCTAATTCCCCAAATGAGCCATGAGGAGGTGCAATCAGTGGTGAGTAGCATATACCTGTTATAGTGTTTAATCAATTATTTTTTTCGTTAAGTCTTCAGCCCTAAGAAATAACTCTAAATTCCAAGCTAGCTATAACATTTTTTATGGAAGGGATGAGCAAATAGGGTTATGAGGTTCATGACTTATCAGCCATAAAGTACTGTGTTCATTACACATTTTTATTCATATATTTAATGATAAAAGTGTTAGACACCCTAATGTTAGAACAAGATAACGATCTCAGATAAAAATAAATCATACGTCCAGCAAAGAAATAGAATGAATTAAAAAGTAAATAAAAGTTTCAAGATGAATTATTAAGTACTTAACTTTCCTTAAGAGAATGTGCTTGTTTTTCAATCTCCAGTGCTTGTAGGACTAGTTAGGTCTCTTTTTTCATTAGTGCCCTAAGGTTTAGCAGTGTTCCATGAATCTTGCAGACTTCATTCAAACAATATTTCATCCATCTGTCCCTTTTCAAAGATAATGATAGATAATGTACAGATAACTTTGTCTTCCTCTTAGTAACTTGTCAGAACAAATTACTACTTCAGATCTTCCCATGACTTTGAAACTTGGTATTAACCACTTTACAGAGAATGAGAGTACATAGATAAAATTTCTCAGCAGCTTCTTGAGTGCCATATATCATGTCTGCTGTCTCTTCATTTAGCCTTTGCTCTGATTCACCATTTTAGTGTCTTTTTTTAAAATTAAAGAGAAAATGATAGTACTTCTATCTATTTTACAATGAGAAGCACAATAGTCAAAGTTTAAATTGGAATTAGTGTTAAATCACAGAGATCAGGCTCTGCCCGCCCTCCCCCCATAGGTCATATCAGTTATGAACTGCTGATTTTATTACACTAGCATGAAATAGTCAAAGACACCATTTTCAACAAGATGGAAATGTCTAACCATCTACACACACTTGCAAGCTTTACAATGCAACAAGGAAGAGAAAATTATTAGAAATGGTCCAGGATGGTACACATAGGATCAAAAGGATGGAATTAAGAAAAAGAAAATGTAGGCTGAATATCACAGATAGCTTTTCAACAGTGAAAAACATAAGGCTATGGATTAATATCCTAAGAATATGGTGGAAGTTCCACGATAGACAGACATTTAAAATTAGGATATACAAGCATTACAGAATATACCATGGAGAAGAACCCTGAATTGGCACAGAATATACTGGATGACCTAATTATTTCCCGATCTCTAACTTCTACTATATTAAATAGTATTCTGCATTATTAGATGCTTTCCATCTGAGTATCCCAAAGCATTGTACAAATATTCAGCATCACCAAATGCCCTGCAAAGTAAGTAAGCATTACACCCATTTCACATATGGGTAAACTGAAGCACTGAGAGCCAGATTCAACATTTTCAATGCAGTGCCTACATTTAGGCACTTAAATGTGACCAAAATTTTCAGAGCTGCAGGGCACCTGCAACTCCCATATAAGTCAATTAAAGTTGTGGGTGTCAGCTCTTCAAAAATGAGTTCACTTTTATTTGGGTGCTTAAATATGCATTTAGATGCTCAACTTTAGGCCTGCAGATTTGAATTTTTTCACTCTAATGATTTGACAAAGTTGCACATGAGTCAGTAATAGAGAAAATTGATCCCAGAACATCAGAATTCCTATGTCCAACTCTTGACGTGTAGCCCATACTCCCTCCCTGTGATTCTATAGCAGAGAGAACAAGGCCATGAAAACCATAGAAAAAGAGGGATCAAGTTTTGTTTCTTTTAAGTTGGTTGATATCTGAAGATATTCAATGTAAGAATGTCACGTCATAAATACATGACTGACCATTCTTTTACTCCATTCTGATGCTGGGGTAATTTCAATGGAGCAATGCCCATATAAAGCTCTAGTGATGAGGTGGAAAATCAGGCAAAGTATCTCTCAAATTCAGGCAAAAGAGAGCTTTAATGGAATTTTTGAGACCAAAAAGCTCAATGAAAATGTAAAGGATGTTGAACATATTTTGAAATTTGTGATGCTGGCTTCATATCATTATTTAACATGAAAAATTAACTGAATTTGGTGCATTTAAAAGATGCCAAAAGACAGCATTAGGGAAAGAATTCTTCTGATCTTATAGGGAGACAATTCATCTTAATAAAAGGGCCTACTTAAGTATCACTTCAGCTCTGTTTTGAAGGATTGTGTGGGACTTAAGTGGTGCTTTGGCCTTCTGTGGGCTCTCTGCACCAGTGACAGATTACTGCATGGGCCAATGAGACCTGTGCCCAGTGGCCCAGGCCAATTTGGGGGCCCCTGCAGGATCACCCGAACTCATGGGCCAATGAGACCTGTGCCCAGTGGCACAGGATCACCCGAACTCATGGGCCCCTGCAGGATCACCCGAACTCATGGGCCAATGAGACCTGTGCCCAGTGGCCCGGGCCAATTTGGGGGCCCCTGCAGGATCACCCGAACTCTTGCACCTGGCACCCCAAGCCTCCCTGCACCCCTAACTCCTGCACTGTGCCTCTTCTGTGCCCCTACCAGTGCACTCTGCACCCTCCTGTTCCCCTAACCCATGCACCCCCTCCTGCACCCCTAACCCCTGAAGCCTCCTTCTGTGCTTCTAAACCCTGCACTGTGCCCCCTCCTTGCCCCAATCCCTGAAAGCCCCTCCTGTGCTTCTAAGCCCTGCATTGGTCCCCCTTTTCCCCTAATCCCTGAACCCCCTCTTGCACCCCAATCCCTGTACCCCTAACCCCTAGGCATGGAAGAATGTTGGTGGGGACAAGCATATTTGGTGTGTCACCTCTCGTTCCCCCCATGTTCCTTCTCTGGAAAGAAACATGGAGAAATGTGGGCACCCCCCCATGCAGTGCTTTCCTGCCAGCTGGGAGCAGTTTCTGACTCCACACTGGTAGTGTACACCTCTGCACTGTGGCAGGGTGCCCCAGGACGTCACCCGGGTGGGCCGCCTCTAAGGCCAGTCCTTCCCCAACACCCCTGTGTGGACCTGGTCCAAGCCCTCCCCTGCTCACTCTGCCAATCACCCCTCTGAACTCCACTGCTCTCTCTTCCCCCCCGCCTCTTTTTTTAAAAACTGGGCATTTGTCCCATTTACTCTTTGTCCCAACTGATGATCAATTGGCAAGAGAAAACAGGACAAATGCTCAGTTTTGCCAAAAAAAAAGTTGGGACATAGACAGAGTTTAAAAAGGGGACTGTCTCAGCCAAAACGGGACATATGGTCATCCTAGGCTGTAGTAAGAGCTGCCGAGGTAGCCCAGTCAGCAGTGGGAGCCCTGGGTGAGGTGCTGGGGTGCCTCTGTCCCTGGCCCCCTGAGCATGCCTCCCAGGGTAGGTGGAAGGTCCCCAGGCAGCTCTTACCACCACTTAGCTTCTGGCCAGGCTAGGAGGTGGGATCATGAGAGGAAGGGGTGGAGCAGGGGATGGGGCCCTGTGGCAAGAGGTGTGGGGGGGCCCAAATGTTCTTTGTGCCCAGGGCCCCAATAAATCTTAATCCTCCTCCGCTCTGCACAGAGCGATTTGAAAGGTATGACATAGGGCCTATCAGTTCAAATTTCCATGCATTGGCCTTCCAATATACCACAAGCCTGATTTTAATGGGGCCACTTATATGCAGTGAAAGCACAATATAGTCTTTGATTATTCCCTAGACTCTTTTCTTAGACTGTCGTAGCTGGTGGAGCTTTTAATATGTGGACACTTGTTAACTTGGAACAGAATTAGTGCCAAAAACTCATTCAAGAAGTTTCAGTAGGTAATGGTTTTCAATTGTTGGGTCTCACCTAGTTTGGATTTGAACCTGAGAACTAGCCATAAAACTCTTCACTAATTACTTCACCATCCTGTTCATCATGAATTTAAAACAAATTCAGTCATAATCAATAACAAAGAAAACCCAAAACAGGTGAAAAGTTTATTTAGGGCTCCATCCTGCAAGGAGCTGAGAAACTCATGGAGATGCTGAGCTTTCTCAGCTACCAGAAAAATCAATATAGTTGAAGGTTCACAGCACATACAGGTGCTCCTCAGCATCTTGCAGAATTAAGCCCTTAGTGTTTTGCTACCATAATTAATGAATGAAACCATGGGTATTAATTTGCTATAATTTAAAAGAAAATCATTATTTAGTGCTTTTAAAAAGCTGTCAGAAATCATTGCTTATTTCTCCACTTGCATCACTGGGGAAAAATTACTTTATCTAATTTAAAGCTTTTCATGTAACAAAAAAATAAGTGTCTGGGCTGACTTGTATGCCAGGTTTCAGCCTGAGGCAATTTAAAATGGTCAAGTTATTATTAACCCCTGAAAATAGCAGTTTCTGACAGAAATTATGGGAGCACCTGAAATATAGAGTTGCTGACACCATTTGAAAATAATTGTGTGCTTTGCTGTAATATTAATTCAGATTGAGTCAGCTGCCTTGTGAGACCTCAACTGCCTTGAGAGGGAGAGTTGGTCATTGTGAAATCTTCTCTCTGACTTCTGGTGTCAGAATAATTATTCTTTAACTGTTTTAGTGATTCAACCTTTTGTAAGGTCACCAGCAAAGTTGTCAACTTTCTCATGGTAAATAAGCACCCCGACTTTCACAATAAGCCAAAAATCAAGCTAATCCCATTTCAAAACAAGATCAAAACAAGCCAATCCCTAAGAACTGCAACACCCTGTGTGACTAGATCTCCGCAGCATGCAGTCTGGCACTGTGGTGGGCCTGCTGTGCACCCCTGACTCTCTCCCTCCTTGCCCCTGCTTTCCCCTTGCCCCTGCTTGCCGGGAGCTGATCAAAAAAAGAAGCAACAAGCTACAAGCCAAAAACTAGCCCACAAGCAACTCACAAGGCAATTAAGCCAAAAACAAACCCAATTTATGCATTTTTTTTCGTGGGTTTGGCATGTTTGGTCACCAGGTGAAGCCCATTCTTTCCTCTCTCTTGAAGTTTGTTCAACACCCCCAAGAGTCTCTCTTTTTTTAAAGATGATTATATTTTCAGGTCACAGTTGTAAAAGAGAGAGTCAATTTCTGGCACATTCTCCACCTTTGAAAGCTGGCCAAATGCCTTAGATAAATAACTTTACTTGTGTATTTGTAGCATTCCCCAGGTATTCCTTATAGTAAGCATATGGGATATAAGTAGACGGGACTACAGGGCAACAGTACCTTTTTATATGTCACCAATGGAGGCGATAGTAGAAGCATGCCTGAAAACATGTCCCATAGGTTGTCTGTGTACACATATTTCATCTTCATTGATCAGAGAGGAGTATCCTGCACCTATAGCAGTCACCTTCAAAAACGTTTTTGTTGTCTTTCATAGATAAGGTGACTTTAATATTTGCAGTATTCCCTAGTTCTTTGTACTTATTACTTGAGTAGCAAGGGAAAGTGATAATCTATTACTTTATATAAAGCGAATGATATGTTTTTGGGGTGCATACTCTAGCACAAGCCCACAAATTGTTGGCCTATGAATGCACCTGGAGGGAGATGTCTGATCTTTAAAGGTGAAAGCAAGTGTTAAACTATTTAGCAAGCATTTGTGCTGCAAAGTGCATGCTCAAATGATATGTTCAATTTTGTATGTCCATAAGGAGATGCTTAGTAGGGAATTGGCTGGTAATTTACCCTGTGGCCTTAATGGGATTTGTGAATACAATTGCTACCATCTGCTGAGACGTAGGAACAAGAACATGTAAAGAGTATGCACAAGTGAGACCAAAGCCCTGAGGTAAGTGGGAAAGCGGGATACCGGGAGGAAGCACAGGCAGGAATGTCTGTGAGGGGAGGGCTCCTGCCTCATACTGAGAATGAGGGGCGATCAGCAGGTTATCTCAAGTGCTTATATACGAATGCACAAAGCCTTGGAAACAAGCAGGGAGAACTGGAGGTCCTGGTGATGTCAAGGAACTATGACGTGATTGGAATAACAGAGACTTGGTGGGATAACTCACATGACTGGAGTACTGTCATGGATGGTTATAAACTGTTCAGGAAGGACAGGCAGGGCAGAAAAGGTGGGGGAGTAGCACTGTATGTAAGGGAGCAGTATGACTGCTCAGAGCTCTGGTACGAAACTGTAGAAAAACCTGAGTGTCTCTGGATTAAGTTTAGAAGTGTGTGCAACAAGAGTGATGTAGTGGTGGGAGTCTGCTATAGACCACCGGACCAGGGGGATGAGGTAGATGAGGCTTTCTTCCGGCAGCTCACGGAAGCTACTAGATCGCATGCCCTGATTCTCATGGGTGACTTTAATTTTCCTGATATCTGCAGGGAGAGCAATACAGCGGTGCATAGACAATCCAGGAAGTTTTTGGAAAGTGTAGGGGACAATTTCCTGGCACAAGTGCTAGAGGAGCCAACTAGGGGGGGCGCTTTTCTTGACCTGCTGCTCACAAACCGGGTAGAATTAGTGGGGGAAGCAAAAGTGGATGGGAATCTGGGAGGCAGTGACCATGAGTTGGTTGAGTTCAGGATCCTGACGCAGGGAAGAAAGGTAAGCAGCAGGATACGGACCCTGGACTTCAGGAAAGCAGACTTCGACTCCCTCAGGGAACGGATGGGTAGGATCCCCTGGGGGACTAACATGAAGGGGAAAGGAGTCCAGGAGAGCTGGCTGTATTTCAAGGAAACCCTGTTGAGGTTACAGGGACAAACCATCCCGATGAGTCAAAAGAATAGTAAATATGGCAGGCGACCAGCTTGGCTTAACGGTGAAATCCTAGCGGATCTTAAACATAAAAAAGAAGCTTACAAGAAGTGGAAGGTTGGACATATGACCAGGGAATAGTATAAAAATATTGCTCGGGCATGTAGGAATGATATCAGGAGGGCCAAATCGCACCTGGAGCTGCAGCTAGCAAGAGATGTCAAGAGTGACAAGAAGGGTTTCTTCAGGTGTGTTGGCAACAAGAAGAAATACAAGGAAAGTGTGGGCCCCTTACTGAATGAGGGAGGCAACCTAGTGACAGAGGATGTGGAAAAAGCTAATGTACTCAATGCTTTTTTTGCCTCTGTCTTCACTAACAAGGTCAGCTCCCAGACTGCTGCGCTGGGCATCACAAAATGGGGAAGAGATGGCCAGCCCTCTGTGGAGATAGAGGTGGTTCGGGACTATTTAGAAAAGCTGGACGTGCACAAGCCCATGGGGCCAGACAAGTTGCATCCGAGAGTGCTGAAGGAATTGGCAGCTGTGATTGCAGAGTCATTGGCCATTATCTTTGAAAACTCGTGGCAAACGGGGGAAGTCCCGGATGACTGGAAAAAAGCTAATGTAGTGCCAATCTTTAAAAAAGGGAAGAAGGAGGATCCTGGGAACTACAGGCCAGTCAGCCTCACCTCAGTCCCTGGAAAAATCATGGAGCAGGTCCTCAAGGAATCAATTCTGAAGCGCTTGCATGAGAGGAAAGTGATCAGGAACAGCCAGCATGGATTCACCAAGGGAAGGTCATGGCTGACTAATCTAATCGCCTTTTATGATGAGATTAGTGGTTCTGTGGATGAAGGGAAAGCAGTGGATGTATTGTTTCTTGACTTTAGCAAAGCTTTTGACACGGTTTCCCACAGTATTCTTGTCAGCAAGTTAAGGAAGTATGGGCTGGATGAATGCACTATAAGGTGGGTAGAAAGCTGGCTAGATTGTCAGGCTCAACGGGTAGTGATCAATGGCTCCATGTCTAGTTGGCAGCCGGTGTCAAGTGGAGTGCCCCAGGGGTCGGTCCTGGGGCCGGTTTTGTTCAATATCTTCATAAATGATCTGGAGGATGGTGTAGATTGCACTCTCAGCAAATTTGCGGATGATACTAAACTGAGAGGAGTGGTAGATATGCTGGAGGGGAGGGATAGGATACAGAAGGACTTAGACAAATTGGAGGATTGGGCCAAAACAAATCTGATGAGGTTCAATAAGGATAAGTGCAGGGTCCTGCACTTAGGACGGAAGAATCCAATGCACCGCTACAGACTAGGGGCCGAATGGCTAGGCAGCAGTTCTGCGGAAAAGGACCTAGGGGTGACAGTGGACGAGAAGCTGGATATGAGTCAGCAGTGTGCCCTTGTTGCCAAGAAGGCCAATGGCATTTTGGGATGTATAAGTAGGGGCATAGCGAGCAGATCGAGGGACGTGATCGTTCCCCTCTATTCGACATTGGTGAGGCCTCATCTGGAGTACTGTGTCCAGTTTTGGGCCCCACAGTACAAGAAGGATGTGGATAAATTGGAGAGAGTCCAGCGAAGGGCAACAAAAATGATTAGGGGTCTAGAACACATGAGGAGAGGCTGAGGGAGCTGGGATTGTTTAGTCTTCAGAAGAGAAGAATGAGGGGGGATTTGATAGCTGCTTTCAACTACCTGAAAGGGGGTTCCAAAGAGGATGGCTCTAGACTGTTCTCAATGGTAGCAGATGACAGAACGAGGAGTAATGGTCTCAAGTTGCAGTGGGGGAGGTTTAGATTGGATATTAGGAAAAACTTTTTCACTATGAGGGTGGTGAAACACTGGAATGCGTTACCTAGGGAGGTGGTAGAATCTCCTTCCTTAGAGGTTTTTAAGGTCAGGCTTGACAAAGCCCTGGCTGGGATGATTTAACTGGGAATTGGTCCTGCTTCGAGCAGGGGGTTGGACTAGATGATCTTCTGGGGTCCCTTCCAACCCTGATATTCTATGATTCCATGATTCTAAGTATTAACATTATTAGTAGATGTTTGCACCTGAAGACTCAAGCACAAAGTAGTATATAAACCTTTCTCCACAAACACAAGTGGAGACTACAGAGCTGGATTTTCAGACCGCATAATGTGTTTCAATACAACAACGCACACAAAGGGGCAGATCCTTAGCATCTGTAAATTGCCATAGCTCCACTTACTTCAACCATGATTCAGTTACTTCTGTGCAAATTGTCAGAAAACTCCCCTGTTTGGGTTTTGAGCACTCCATGCCTATTTCATGATACCTAAGGCTTCTTAAAGAACCCCTTTTCAGATTATCTATTTCCTCCATATCCCTGATATACCTGAGAGGTCTGGGAAATGTTATCCATTCTGTAAGGACAAGGTTGTCAGGAAAGCTAGTCCCAGAACTTGTGTTCACCACATTCCAGCAATGGGTGCATTGCTACTAATTGCTGGAATGTGTCGAATATATTACTACAGCAATTAGTCATGATTTTCAGGCAAGTTTCCAGTTTTACAGTACTTTTTTTCCTTTGTCACTGAAAATACTAAGCTTTTAACAGCCTTTTGTTTCAGACACATCCTGGTTTGATTTTTTTGTGTTAATTTTTATCACTGTTCAATCTAATTTCCATGTCAGAGAATCAAAGGATTTCATTGCTTTATTTATTTAGGCTACAATCCAGCGGAGCACTTAAGCACATGCGTAATCCCACTGAAATCAAATGTTAAAGATAAGCTGCTTTGACGGATCAGGACCTTACATATCATTATTGATCTACAGTGCTGGGAAATACACAATATAGAAGCAAACTACCTTATGGAAACCATGAAAACACTCTGGACATGCTCTAACATTCTGGATCACATCTCTGTTGAAGAATTTGATACAGATGGAATAACCTGGAGGAATTCTGAACAGGGACCCCTCTAGCTGAACACAATGTGAAACTGTATACCTGTGTAGTCAGCTGCCAGCTTTAATTCAACCAAAGCAACTGTTGTAAAGCTGCCCCACAGCATGGTCCAAGTATGATTATTATTTACCAACAACAGAGTGTTTGTCAACATATAAGGAAACATTCTCCCTAACCTCAAGGAGCTTACTTTTCAGTACAGACACAGACTAACCATTTCAGAAAAAAAAATATGTTTTTGGTGTTGTTGGCATGAGTTTGCAGAGCAGAGGGAATTTTGTACACTTGTGCAGTAGCTGCAATACAGTATATCAGACTTAGTCTGTTCAATTTCTTCTGCAGCAAATAAGAACCTTCATGCTGACATCCTCACACCTCATACTTTCAGAATGTGCTCTGATAACAGAGGCTGACACCAGGTACTGGTTTTATAATATTTGCTGATGTCTAATACAAGAAGCTGTACTAATATTTATTAGAACATAAAACTTAAATATTTTGTATTAATTAATGTCCACAAATACATGGACGGCAAGGACATAAAAACACAGATTGGTTTGATGTACAGCCTCACAAGTGCTCGTGATTGTTCTCTCTCCCGTGCATAAAGAATGCGATTAGAGAATCAAGGACTGCCAAGTGAAGAATGAAATATTATAATGAATGCTGATGCCTCATTGTGGAATATCCCATCATCCATCATGCATCCTGACATTAAAGGATGACTGTACTTGATAGTTTCATCCTCTGTATATTGTTTAACCTCAGTCCAGACAGTTAGGTTACTCTGTCACAGACAGTCCAATCTAGCATTTGGAATGTTGGCACCTTTTGGTGTTTGGTGATCTTCCCCTTCACTCCCTGTTATTCCTCTCAAGGAAATTTCTCTCTGCTGTTTTTTTTTTTTTTTTCTCTCCTGTTACCAGATTTGCCCGTTACTTTGGGATATGGTCATTTAGTAGGATTATTCTTTGGGGGGTGGGAGGGTTCTGTACTTCTATCAACGTACTGCTTGTGTCACTTTTGTTTTCATACGAAGCTCTATTTCTCCCTACTGCAAGTTCCCTCCTAATGGAGCTGTCCTGCAGGACTTAAGTTCCCCAGGGCTGGGTTCTTCCAGCCCCAGAATCAGACTAGCACACACACAATAACAGAGAGCATCTGAGAGGACCGGGTTAATCAGCACTCCTAAGCTGATACCTTATATGTCCCTGGATTCAGCAGGCTGGGTCAACCAGCTCTTCCAAGCTGTCACCCTCATATGCCACGGGCACCACACCAGAATAGAGCACACCTGAGCAGTCTGGGTCAAGCAGCACTTTCAATCTGCCACCCTTATATGCCCCTGGACTCAGCAAGCTGGGTTGAGCAGCACTTCCAAGCTGCCACCCTCCTACGTCCCAGGTTCAGCACGTCCCTATCCCCACTTTCATGTTACAGTTGTTCTGGTAGTAACCCACTTGATGAGCAAACCCCACAGCCTTTTTGGGTGCTACAGGGATCTTTTAGCTTAGGTACAAGGAGTGTTCCTGCAGAGCTAATGAGGAAGCCAAAAAACAGCCACGAGGGGGGGAGGAGGGGGAGAGAGAGAGAGAGGCGACAAGCTTAACCATGAAAGTTATTTATTGCCAGGTAATAACCATAGGGGAGCCAAACAAATAAAACAGTTATAATATTAAATCTAACTTAAATTTGATTATAAAAGTCAGGTTTAGAAAACTATAACTGATCACACAAGTCAGGGTCAGAAGGCTATAGCTAGGGAGAGAGAGAGAGAGAGAGAGAGAGAGAGAGAGAGAGCTGGGTTCTCACCACTCCGTGAAGCTTGAATCAATCAGGGTTCCCAGGTGATGGTGGTAGCTGAGGGTCCAGAGTGCTGGAGACAGGCAGATCCCCCAGCATAATCAGTCAGGAGAAGATTAAGTCCCAGTGGAACTGATGCAGATATTGGATACAGGCATCAGAACTCTTACTTGAGCATGGATAGGGGTTTTTGTAGGGAGAGAACAACAGTTCAAGGGAGAACACTAGATTTGTTTGTGTAAACTGATGGCTCAAGGGCATATACCAAAGTTGTTTTGTTCAGGCGAGACAACAGGAACTAATCATTCTGGTGTTCCTTGGAGGAAGCTCACAATGCAAGTAGGGAGCTTCACTATTTTGGATACCAATAAAGGATTTATTACTAGAATTGGTCTGATAACTACTGAGCTGGGTGTGTGAAGGCGTGGGTTCATTACATCTGGAGCAGAGATCCCGCATCACGCAGTGCTTCCCTGCTTTTCTGGTCCCAGAGTTTCGTGTGGTAATTGTCTTGGAATCTCTGTTCTCCATTCTGTATGCTAATGGAGATGCCTCCCTGACCCATCTTTGATGCAAATGAGGCTAGGGGAGTTTGCTTAATCCTGTCATCCTTATGCCAGCAATTTAGGTGTATCTCCCTCTGCCTTTTTATTGCTTTTGGTAAGTCTTTCTTTTGTTCTGTTTTGGTTCAAGCAGAGGCTGGGAAGGGGAAGGTCTTTCGTGAGTTAGATAGACTGGATACTGTGCCCTGGCTCCCCAAGAACACAGAGCTGATTAGTCACACTCCTACAAATAGATTTTTTTTCAAAAAAATTCCAAATGTATGGTGGCTTCCACGGACCCCTCCCCCCAGTAAACAAATAAAAACAGAAGCGGTAAGGAAAGAAATACCCATCCTGCATCTCTTCAATATTGTACTCAAGATGGTAGAGGAGTTGGTCCTGATGACCACATTTTTTCAAGTTAGCTGGTCTCTCACACACGCTGCATAATTATACTGCTTCCCTCATCTCCTTGAGAGATGGAAGTGCCCTGGATTCAAAAGAGTCTCGAGGATGGGGAGAATTTATATATTGTGTGATTTTGTGAACCTTTATTATTTTTAGGGTGACCCTATTTCCCTATGCTAAATACGGGACACCTGGTAAAATTACTCTTATTTAAGCAAGTTCAATGGCAATCAATCAGAACTGTGCAGTACAAATATTCAAATTAACATCAAGTTGCTATAGAGGACAGTGGGGCTGGGCGGGGGCTGAAGGGACAAATGAGGGAGAGGACAGTGATAGGGGGAGCATGTAAAGGGCCAGTGGGTGGGCAGCAGAGGCTACATATATATGGCCGTTGCCTGGCACCTGCATGCACATTCCAGCCATCACAGCTCACAGCATGCAGACAGTGCCAGCCAGAAAAGGGACAGGAAACAGCGCCCTGATGGCTGAGATTGGCACTCAGCAGGGGAGCGGCCGGCCCTGTACGCTGCATCTTTTCCCCTCCACCAGCCTTGCACACCCATCCCCATCATCGGCCACTGGACCCTCCTACTCACTGTGGGTGGGCGGCTGGCAAGCATGGATCCAGCCAGCAGCAGTACCCACCAGTACCGATGGTAGGGAGACACAAAATACTGGACAATTTGCCCATTTTAAAGAAAAAAGCTGGGACATCTCCTGGAGGGCTTAAATACAGGACTGTCCCTTTAAAAACGGGACATCTGGTCACCCTAATTATTTTAGGTTTTACATCTGCTGTATTGTCCCTCTAAATTAACCCTATATTTATTTCCAGAGTAAGGCAAGGAAAAATAATGTTTTGTTTTTTTCTAGCTAAAAGAAAGTTTGTCCTATGTGCTAGAGTAGGGGTTGGCAACCTTCAGCACATGGCCAATCAGGGTAATCTGCAAGCACGGCCCCCAGCAGCTCCCAGTGGCCGCAGTTCGCTGTTCCCAGCCAATGGCACTGTGGGAGGCCGCGGGCTGCAGGGACATGCTGGTCATCACTTCCCACTGCTCCCATTGGTTGGGAGCTGTGGGGGACTATGCCTGCAGATAGTCAACGTAAACAAAATGTCTTGCGGCCTGCCAGCAGATTACCCTGTGCTAGAGAATGAACAACCCCTTCTAAAAGCTGGGCTGGCCCAAGTGGATGGAATCTGTATGGTATATTGCACCATGTCTATTTTGTCTTTGGATTTTTTTCCTCCTCTATCCAATCTCCACTCTTCACAATTTCTTTGGGGTGGGGCGTAGGTCCCATATAACATTCAAGTTGAAGTCAAATGTTAAACCCACAGTGGTGAAGCAGTTTCAAAATTGGACAAATGTATTTGTCCATCACTACACACTTTCCTTTAAGAAATAATCTGAACTCATTTTTGGCTTTAGTTTGAAAAAAAAAGGCTTTACTCAAAATAATGATTTTTTTCTTCAAGAGAACATTACCTTAAACAATGGCAGTACCACGGCTTGTCAGTTGTAGTCCTTTTCACTCTGTGACATTCTATACCCCAAAGCAACACCCTGGCATCCCCATATTTACTATGGTGATATAATTATGCTATGTTTTGTACAAATTATGCATTGTGAGCTATCATTTTAAAAGTCTTGATCTGTTGAATATTAATATCCTGTTGGATTGTATATGCTGTCCTTCTATCTGGACTTTTTTTAATGTTTTTGTTTTTGAAATATGTTGTGGTTATAAACACCCGAAACCAACCTTTCAGGTACAACAATAAAAAGGCCAAACAGTGTTGATAGCCCATTGAGGGAAATATACACATTTACAAGAATTACTTCAGGAACTGTGTACAGTGGAAATCTCCTAGAGATAAAACATACATTATGGAGGCTGCTTCACTGACATCATAGCAAATAATCTTTCCAGGAAGCTGGAAGAAACTATAAAATGGGGAAGCGACATCATCACTGAGCCTTACAATTCAACATCTGGAAACACCTTAGGAACAAAGACTAAAATGGGGAAGAGGATCCCAGGTGGGAAAGAAGCAAGCCTTGCTTGTGTGTGTAAGATTGGTGGACTGTTTGTATCATCAGGGTGAAACACTGCTTAATTCAAATCATGTCTAGTGTATAGAATTTAGATAGTTATTGTGTTTATTTCTTAGGTAACCAACTTTGATTAACAAAGAAAAGGAGTACTTGTGGCACCTTAGAGACTAACACATTTATTTAAGCATAAGCTTTAGTGAGCTGAAGTGAGCTGTAGCTCACGAAAGCTTATGCTCAAATAAATTTGTTAGTCTCTAAGGTGCCACAAGTACTCCTTTTCTTTTGCGAATACAGACTAACACGGCTGCTACTCTGCAACTTTGATCTGTAAGCTATTACTTATAATCACTTAAAATTTATCTTTCTGTAGTTTATAGATCTGTTTTATATTTTTTACCTAAAACAGTGTGTTGTTTGAAGTGCAAAAGGGAAATCCACTCAGGAATGTGGGCTAGTGCATTGTCCTCTCCACACTGAAGGAGGGGCGGACTGGATAATAAACTTCCACTGGTCAGGGTTTTGACCTGGGCAAGATGGTACAACTCAGGGGTCCTTGGCTGGAGGGAGAAGCCTCTCTATTGTTAGTTCATGAATATCTAGGAGAAACATTCATGTAACTACAGGTGGGTGTGTCCCTACCTGTGTAAATGTTTGTGTTAGTGCAGGACTATGAGGGCTCTGTAGTTGATGTAGTTTGCCACAGCATCACAGTGAGTGAAGGAGCCTGAGCTAGTGAGACAAAGGGCTCAGTGGTACTACAGTCTAGGTTGCACCCTGGGGAAACCCGTCAGCCACTCATCTCCGTGAAGAGAGGTAAGGTCCTTTGTCTCTAAGACATCATGCTTTTCCTCTGAAAATGAAACTAAACGCAGTGTTGGTTTCAGTTCTAAAGGTGTTTTTTGCTAAGTGCATGTATACAATACAATCTTAAGTCTACCTATCTTAAGTCGACTTACAGCCACTGTAGTAATTACCACGGTGGCTGATGTCCACACTACCCTCCTTTGGTTGGTGGTGCACAGGAGCACTTCCACCGACTGAGGAGTGGCAGTGTGGGGAGATGAGAGCCAGGGATCTCAGCTCTGCATACAGCTCCTTGCCAGGAGCCTAGCTGCCACTCAGGGCACCTCCCATCTTGGTAACTACACTTGCAGCAAATGTAAGGGCATGTGAAGGCACTAAGTCTTTACGTTTCTCTAGAACAGCATGTGCCCACACACATCAATACCCAAACTCATCCCTCTTCCTGAAATTCTTTTATCAGCAGTTTTTTGTTGTGGACAGGGTGGCAGATTTATGGGCTATTTCAGGGAAGCCACTTCATAAACAACAGTAATCATGGAACAATGTACAACAATGTTTGATCTCTTATATATAGCAGCAGAACTCTTACAGTTTAGAACTACCTGAAGTTTAGCTGGGTATGCCACACTGATTCACCTTTCTTCATTTGCTTCTACTGACAGAGAAACAAGAGATTTTGACCAGCACTGTTCAAAAGTATCCATGAACCAACAACACACTGACTTCATAGAAGCAGGTAAATATCATGCATATTGCCGCTTGACAAATTTGTGAATGGATTATATGACAGGGTTGCCTGTGGTAGCAAGGGACTGGATTCAATAACCTGCAAGGCCCCTTCAGTTCCTATAAGAAATACATGCCACTACAGACCTCTTCCTGTTCGTGAATGCCGGGGCACATTCAACTGGTGCCACCTTAAGGGCCATTCCTAGAAAACAATATTGGCATTCTCAGAATGGTTCTACACCCATAACTACTGGGTCTCCTACTCCAGCAGGTACTACAGGAAATTATATAATTGGGAATAAATAATTGTGAAATAAGGTACCTGTTGGCATGAGTAACAATAGCAACTGCATTACTCAGAATGAAACATACAATTATTTTTTTCAAAAAATGTAAGATTTTTTGTGTCTTCTGACTACAATCCTTGCCAAAGGTTCATATTAAGGTCACAACATTTTCAAGTAAACTTGGTCCAATTTATAGATAGGAAACATACAACACTTAGACCCAGATACTCAGCTGATGTAGACTGGTGTAACTCCTTTGAAGCTGAGAATTTCCCTTTTGATTTTGTATTCTTGACATGAACCATGGGACACACAGGAGTGTCAGCAGTTTCATTTTCAGTACAGTGAAAGTCAATGGGGACATGAAATCCTACAGATCAGACTACATAAAATTTGCATGAATCCCTTTGAACTGAAAACATGAAGTTTTATGGAGCTTAATGTGCTGCTAAAGGCCAGTTGGTGTGATAGTTAATCACTCAACTGTTATTAAGGCCAGCACATCCCTCAGCCCACGCCACTTTCCGCAGCCCCGATTGGCCTGGAACGGCGAACCGTGGCCAGTGGGAGATGCGATTGGCCGCACCTGCAGATGCTGCAGGTAAACAAATGTCCCAGCCCATCAGTGAATTTCCCTGATGGGCCACGTGCCAAAGGTTGCCATCCATTAGAATATGGATAATGGCCACTGATTTGGGACTCATTGAAGCATGCAAGGGCTTGTGACTAGATCATGTAACACTAAACTCCATCTTGTGCCTATATTTTTCCACAGACTGTGCTGAGTGCTTTGCTTGAAACAATGAGTTTCCCTCCACATGGCAGAAGCTATAAAAGGCCCTTGAGACAGCTCCATTTTGCCTCTTTCCTGCTCTAATCTCTGGACTATGGACTTATACTAATGGGAGCATTCTAATCAAAGGACTAGGGACCTTCCAGTTATTTGGAAGCACACAGAGACTTAACAAGTCAGCAGTTTATTCCATTGCTGCTCCAAACCTGAAACAAGAATTCTGCAGTTGTATGTATTTGATTCCTTTAACCAACTTTAACTCTCACCTCTTTCTTTTCTCTTATAAATAAACCTTTAGATATTAGATACTAAAGGATTGGCAATAGCATGATTACTGAGTAAGATATTAGTTATATATTGACCTGGGTATGTGGCTGGTCCTTTGGGATCAGAAGAACACTTTGGATGATGAAATTGGTTTTCAATAACCACAATAACCACTCATCATTACAGCTAGTGTCTGGGTGTTGAATCTAGGACTGAAATACCTAAGAAGGCTGCATTTCTGTCTTCTTGTTAGCCAGTGTGGTGAGACAGAAGTTTACGTTTGTTGCTTGTTTGGTTTATCTTATGGAATAACCACCACTAGTTCTGGAGTTTGCCTGCATTATTTCTCATCAGTTTGTCCTGAATTTGGTATTCTCAGTTGTGACCCACTGAGGCACTGTGACATCATCACACATCCCCAGTGGGAAAAGAAACAGCAGGACATTTCCTGCTTGGTCGAGCAGCCTCAAAGCTCCATGACTTTTGATACAGAGCTGAAACAGTCATTAGTGGCATTGCTTTCTACAAAGCTTATCAGTATAGTAGGTGTTTTCTATACAGAATAGATTTCCTGCCATTTAATTATTCCTTCCTTTGTACTTCATAACAGACTCCATCTTGCCTACCTCACAACTGGAAATATACTTTTATCTAGCAGTATCCTTCACAAGAGTACATTTCAAAGATTTAATGGACTTTAAAAGCATGGTGTAATCTCAAGTTAACTATCTTTCACCTAATAAGACAAAGTTATCAGCTCTTGGACTTTGGGGAATAGATCATGTCGCAGAGATTCTGTCAGCCATCTGGATAGAAATATGTGGTGCAGATTTTACTTGGAACCAAGTCTAGTTTTAGTTAATAGAAAGAGTTTTATCTTTATTTCTCTTGCAACCTTTTCTGAATTTAATACCTTACACTTATACTCACTTAAAAACTATCTCTTTGGAATTAAATACACTTGTTTTATTTTCAGTCTAAACCAATCCAGTGCTGTGTTTGAATAACTCCAGTTAAAGTAACAGACTCTTGGATATTGACTCTTTAAAGGATCAACAAACCTCAACATTCCTCTGATTTTTCCCAGACAGGGCTGCACATTTCAGAATACTTTTTTAAGCAAAATTAAGGGCTGAGAAAAGTGTGGAATCATCTTACCAGTTGTTAACCAAGGCTGGTGGAAAGCAGTAGAAGTCTATGGTAGTGCAGGCAGGTTCCCAGTCTGCCCAATACATAGACATAGAGTTCACGCTTCTTTCTGACTGTCGGCATTCAGACAGACAACCACAGTAGCAAAGCTTTAAGGCATGCAAGTGTTACAGGGTAAAAGGTGACACAAGACTTCACCAGTCTGGATTGCATTGATCATGATCTTTTTATTTAATTAAGGTATTTAATTTTGGTTCTATACATTGTTTTACTCTTTAAAGTGACTCTCTAAATTGGTTCTCTGAACTTTATGAATAATTCCAAAACTATTAATTTGTGGAAGAGGCAAGGGAAATCTGCACCTAGAGCAGCCATGGAGATGATCTGTAGACACAAGAGGAAATAGCGTTACATTAAACTGGGAAGAGGAAACCAACAGCTTTGAACCCAAATATATTTAAACTGTGTTAAATTAGGTTGTTTCTAATTGGTGAATATTATATTATGTTTTGCTTAAATCAGTGAGTTCAATGTTAAGTAATGAAGGGAACACTAAAATAGCAAGGACAGGTGAATATTTTACATTTTCTGTATTGCTAATTTGTTGGAGTAATTCCTATGAAGACTGAAGTAAAGAGAAGGTGCATAAGAATGAACATGTATAGGGTTAATTCTGTTGGATTTGGATGATTTTGAATGATATAAAAGGAAGTAACCATTTCTTAAGGGAAAAAATGAAAACACATTAAATGAAATGGAGCTGGGGAAAAAGAATTAACAAGTTCCATTTTTGTGCAGCACATGATTACAGTAATGCATGGTAATTTGGAGTTCAGTAATATTATGAAATAAAAATATGATATACCTGGCTCCCAGACTTTGCATCATATGATGTAATATTAGTAATACATAAAAAACAAGGGGTCACCTAATGAAATCAATAGGCAGCAGGTTTAAAACAAATGAAAGTAGTACTTCACAGAATACACAGTCAACCTGTGGAACTAGTTGCCATGGGATGTTGTAAAGGCCAAAGTACAATTGAGTTAAAAAGATAATTGGATAAGTTCATGACAGATAGGGCCATCAATGGCTATTAGTAAAGATGGTCAGGCACACAACCCCATACCCAGGAATTCCCTAAACCTCCTACTGTCAGAAGGATCTGGCAATGATAACTGTCAGGGACAAGATAGTGGGCTATGGACCATTGGTCCCATTGGACCCAGTACGGTCATTCTAATGTTCCTGTGTAAAATATAAATAGTTGTAATAAAGAGTTTTGTTGGAATAGAGTAATTGGTATAAAAAAGGGGTGAATCATCTCCTAAAGAATTAGGAATTAAATATATTGGGACCCTGAATAATAATTGCTGTTTCATGCTTTATGGTGCGAGTTGTTGTTTTTAGAAAAGGAGTATTTGTGGCACCTTAGAGACTAACCAATTTATTTGAGCATAAGCTTTCGTGAGCTACAGCTCACTTCATCAGATGCATACTGTGGAAAGTGTAGAAGATCTTTTTATACACACAAAGCATGAAAGAATACCTCCCCCCACCCCACTCTCTTGCTGGTAATAGCTTATCTGAAGTGATCGCTCTCCTTACAATGTGTATGATAATCAAGTTGGGCCATTTCCAGCACAAATTTCCAGCACAAGAGACTGTTGAATTGGAATTCATTTGCAAATTGGCTACAATTAACTTAGGCTTGAATAGAGACTGGGAGTGGCTAAGTTATTATGTAAGGTAACATATTTCCCCTTGTTTCCCCCCCCCCGCCCCAGTCGTTCTTGTTAAACCCTGGATTTGTGCTGGAAATGGCCCACCTTGATTATCATACACATTGTAAGGAGAGTGGTCACTGTAGATAAGCTATTACCAGCAGGAGAGTGGGTTTGTGTGGGCGGGGGTTGAGAAAACCTGGATTTGTGCTGGAAATGGCCCAACTTGATTATCATACACATTGTAAGGAGAGTGATCACTTCAGATAAGCTATTACCAGCAGGAGAGTGGGGTGGGGGGAGGTATTTTTTCATGCTTTGTGTGCATAAAAAGATCTTCTACTTGTGCCACAAGTACTCCTTTTCATTTTGCGAATACAGGCTAACACGGCTGTTACTCTGAAACCTGTTGTTGTTTTTGTTTCTCTTTGTTCTGATATGAAAAACTAAAAGATGAATAATCTCTTGCATCTTCTACCACACGGAGATCAGCCATGCAACTACACCTGAGCAACTAGAGAGGATTCTGTGAATAGATACACTGCTCCATACCTGGCTGTGTGTGGGTAGGACTTGTTGGACACAGTGTCTTGATCTTTTTGCTTTGAATGCACTCTGTTGGCAAACAAACTGGAAGGAGCTGAAATGAGTAAGGTTGTGATTACCATCTCTGTACATGTTAAGATTAAATTGAAAAATACAATTTGGCTAACTGATGATATGTCCTGTCTGTTTATTGGTGTAAATTCATGTATTTCTTGCCTTCCATAGTAGAGGCCAGAATCCTGGAAAGGAGTACTGTCTCCTTTGGACTTTAATTTTACTGAGAGACTGAAGCCCTGGATTGGAAGAGTAAGGGGTGTTACAGAAATACACTCAGATAGGTTGGTCACATTTTAAACATCAAGTAAACAAATACACACATAGTTTTCACACATGTAAACACAGAGTTTTGTTGTTTTAACATTGTAAAATGTCCTAATAACCAGTTTCTGTTTCTGTGCAAATAAGCAAAACACGGTTTGCAGTAATTTCCAGAATATAAACTTTCAGCTTAGATGTATAGGAGTCCTTTTATTTTTCTCACCGTAAACTAGTTTAAACAGGATAAATCAGGTTTTATGTAGAACAGTCAAACAGAAGAGCTTGAACCATTTTTTAAACGTTTCTGATTATAGCATTTAACTGGTATAATTCAATACAAGAAACAGCTGATTGAGCTACTGATTGAGTATGTGTGATAGCTACTTTTTATAACATATACAAATTGACATCAATAGCATGTTGTGATTGTGGTTTACCATTATGAACTGAAAGATACTGTATATCAATTCAAATATTCTATCTGAATATAGTTAAAAGACAAAAAGTAAGCTAAAAATCCCCAAAACACCTTAATATGATACTATAGATCTTGCTAAAACCCCATATACAGTTTGATTCATAGAATCCCAGGCCAGGAAGGACGATAGTGATCTTCTAGTCTGACTTGTTTTGTTTAGGTACTGCAGGAATCACTTGCCATACTTGCCGCCCTGATCAAAAGTCCCATATAAACTGCAGCATTTGTTAATATTGCTATTATTACTACATTACCACCCAGGGGCCCCCAAGAAAGTTTGGAATGATTTTGTACTAGACACCATAAAAAACTGAACAAACACATATTGGGTGACAATATTTCCCTATTTCCCTATTCTGAATATGGGACACCTGGTAAAATTACTCATCTTCAAGCAAGTTCCATGGCATTTAATCAGAACTCTGGAGTACAAACATTCATAAGAATATAAGAATAGAAATAGTGGGTCAGACCAAAGGGCCATCTAGCCCAGTATCCTGTCTTCTGACAGAGGCCAATGCCAGGTGCCCCAGAGGGAATGGACAGAACAGGTAATCATCAAGTGACCAATCCCCTGTTGCCCATTCCCAGCTTCCAGCAAGCAGATCCTTCAGACACCATTCCTGCCCATCCTGGCTAACAGCCATTGATGGACCTGTCCTCCATGATTTTTTTTATATGTACAGTTGGGATTATGTTTTCCAATGTGCATTACTTTGCATTAATCAACATTAAATTTCATCTGCCATTTTGTTGCCCAGTCACCCAGTTTTGTGAGATCCTTTTTATAGCTTTTCACAATCCGCTTGGGTCTTAACATCAAGTTGACTGAGCCCCTGTTAAAAAGAAATACTCCATAGGTAGATTATTTTTATTTACCTTCTTATCTTTAAGGCTTTATGGTTCACATGGGGGGGGGGTGGCACTCCTACCTCTCCACACACACGCATACGTGGAGAGGTGACACACGCACGCACTCCCATACACCTCTTTCACATGGCTGCGGGGGGCGGGGATGGCCGACCCAACCCTCCCTTCCCGGCACTCTCTGCCCTCCATGCCTGGCTGGGGCCCTGGGACAGACCCGCCTTTCCTGGTACCTGCCACTGCATCTTCCTCCCTTCCCCCCATGGTTGGAAGCACATTTTCCTGTAGGCAGCTAACACCTCCAGGCTCCTGCTGGCCCCCAACATAACCCAGCCACCTCCTGTCCCCTGGCTACAGCTTAAGCAGAAAGGGGTTAAGCCCTAATGATGCATTGTGAAACAGGACCCAGGGATTCTCACTGCAGGGGCTTCAGTG